>NC_060259.1:51273811-61273811 GCF_921293095.1 Ischnura elegans
ACGTGTACAGAACATCAGCGGTAGTGGACTACAGGAAAAAGGAAAAGTTTAAAGTATACCGGGACAAGCCGCGGTGATAACTTTTACGGGAGTCACCCGCAATGCACAATCGTGCGGAAGATCCACAGAGAAGAAAATCATTCGCCTCGACCGGGATTCGAACCCGGATCCCCCGATTTCCGGTCGAGTGCTTTAGCCAGTTAAAAGATACCGCTAAAGCACTGACAGTACCGCTAACTGGCTAAAGCACTCGAATGGAAATCGGGGGATCCGGGTTCGAATCCCGGTCAAGGCGAATGATTTTTTCTCTGTGGATCTTTCGCACGAAAACTTTAAAGTTTGGTGTGACAATGGTTTGGAGAGAACCTACAAACCATATTGACGACTGTTATGTTTGCATGGTAAATGTTTCCGGAATTAAGTGAAACAATCGCCACTAGTGGACATATCCAGATTTGCCTTCAGCTAGACGCCCGGTACCCCATTCAGAAGAAATCCCGATCCCAATATTTCAGACATTACCAGATGTATGTGAGGATGAATATGAGCTATATGAACACATTCCTGATTCTATTGACGATAGTGACAGTGACTACGAGGCAGTATCAACAAATCCTCAACTATTTAATCAAGATGAACTAAGTGACCTTGTTAGAGGATTGAACTTATCGAAGGAAGCATCTGTACTAATAGCTTCAAGGATTCACGAAAAGAATTTAATGGGACAAGGAACAAAAATTAATTTTTATCGCACAAGGGAAAAGGGTCTGCTGCCCTTCTTTACTCAAGAAGACAATCTTACATTTTGTTTATACGTTAGAGGTATTTTGAAAGGAATGGGACTACCGCAATATGAAACTAGTGATTTCCGTTTGTTCATTGATTGCTCCAAGCGTAGTTTAAAATGTGTTCTTCACAATGTTAACAAGTTTGGCTCAATACCAATCGCTCATTCAACTGAAATAAAAGAAGATTATATGCAAAAGTATTGGTCTTACAGAAGATAAAATACCAGGAATATCGCTGAGTGATTTGTGTAGATTTAAAAATAGTGAACTTTCTTCTTGGGCAGCAATTTGGCAACACAAAATATCCTTGTTTCTTGTGCCTCTGTCATAGCAGGGAAAGACAAACCACTGGATTAAGAAGGAGTGGTCAAAGATAGAATACTTAATTGTTGGGTAAAAAACATTTTTGCTGAGTCATTAGTTGAACGGGAGAAAATCACCCTACCGCCCCTTCATGTTAAACTAGGCCTAATGAAGCAATTTGTAAATGCTCTTGACAAGGATGGACCATGCTTCGGCTACAAAAGAATAAAAATGCCGCAGATAACTATAGAAAAACTTAAAGCTGGTGTTTTTGATGGGCTACAAATCAGGCAACTTACGAAGTATCCTGCTTTTGTCAAGTCAATGAATGAGATTGAAAAAAAACAGTTGGCTTTCATTTGTTGAGATAATAAAAATTTTCTGGGAAATCACAAAAGAGAGAATTATCTCGAGCTGGTAAACAATATGCTCAGTAACTTTATATCACTTGGATTTAATATGAGCATAAAAGTTCACTACCTACACAGTCACTTAGACTGTTCTCCTGAAAATTTAGGCGACACAAGTGAAAAACGAGGTGAAAGATTTCACTAGGAAATCAAAACAATGGAAGATCGCTACCAAGGAAGATGGGATAACCATATGATGGCAGGTTGCTGCTGGTCTTAAAACAAGACTGTTTTAACAAAGTGCACTCAAGAAAATCGCGAAAAAGAAGCTTCCGAAGTGTTGAGTGACGTTTTTACGTCTTTTTTTCTTTTCAAAGTGTTTTATTTCAGTAAAAAATGTTACTATTTCTATTCAATCGTATTGTAAAACTATTGTAATTGCAGGTGTTTTAACATTCCTATAAATAAATCAAGTCTTTATATTTTGTGGGTTGTATCATTTATATAATTATCCCATATCATCATATTGAACATTTTTTATGTAAGTAACAGAATGTCTGTATCTTGAAAACTAGAGCTGATAGGAAAAAAACTAATATCATATTTGGATTCAGCACCCCAATTATACTTGAAATCATCTTTATAAGCTCCGGCACCAAAACCACTGTTGACCTGTGTAATTGGAATATTTTTTGGAATTGGTGTATTTTTAAAATAATTCTTACTGCCGAGGAAATTTTTCTCCTATCATCCTCGTTAGGTATTACGCAGCCTTCCTTCTTAATTTTTCAGGATATCCTTGGAAGTGTTCTGATCCTGTTATTAAGCCATTTCCGAAAACCTTTTGCCATTTACTTTTCTGTGATGAATCACGAGGAGTGGCAGTTGCTCACTGGAAAAATTATGTATTGCAATCGCTTCATACTGTTTACAGATCGGTTTTGCATTTTTGGCCTCACTCAATGCCTTGTTAATGTTAACATTTGCTGTGGATCTTCCAAAGATGAATCCTGTACTTGAACAATGTTAAAATGATTCTATATCGTTAATTTGTTTTTTAAATTTGCCTGTGAAATAAATTTTATGCTTGATTTTGTTTTTCTTTAACAATTAAATTTAGGAGCTCGCACGTAGCCGAGTTCACTCGCGTACAAAGGGGTATTATGTGATGTGGTATGGATCTTGTTCAAGGGATTGGATTGTAAACATAATGTTTACGGAAACGTAGTGATTTGGTAATTTTTCGAACGTGGTTTAGTTGAGCATTGACTTGCATTACGCGAGGTAGCACCGTTCTTTACCAGGGCCTTTGAAAGTGAAAATTTTATTACATAAAATAGTCTGCAGGTATTCCTATGTACTGCACTTAAAGAAATTATGTAAACTTAGGATTCGGACAATATTTGTTTCGTACAGGAGCAGTTTATGACGAGTTCAATTGTGACGAATGAATTCGAATTATGTTCGCAGAATAAACGACGGTTGCATAGCAACATAATCGATCAATCTCTCATTTCCGAATTAAGATTCAGAAACTTCAAATTAATTCAATTTTCAAATTGCCAGCCATTGTTTTTCGAGAAACATTGAGTCATATATGTTTAATAACTGAACACCTCATTGTCCGTTGTTAATTGTCTTCCTGCGGGTCACAACGGCTCTAATCCAGTATAAATTAATTCCTTGGGCATGTATTGCAATTTAATTTCATCGTACCTTTCGCGAAAAATGCTCAAAGTCATTATTTTATGAGCAAAGAACATAAATTGGTCGTTGCCTCGTAAGACTGTCTTATAGCTGGGCACGACAACATGGCTAACTGCGCAATTTGGCCACGCCCCCCTGGCTTACCTCCCCGCCATTACGAGGGATAGGGCGCGCCCCGTCCAGGAACCTCAATGATTTATGCACACATCTAACAGTGAGGACATCTATCGGAAAGGGAAAGGACTTGTTGAGAGGAATGAGGTGAGGGTTACGTACGGAATAGAATGGGGGGGAAGGGGCAGCCTTCATTTGGGACGAGGGTTTTTCCTGTGAGGATAGGTATCTGACCAGCGAGGGGATGGCGGGGTTAGAAGTGTGTGAGGAGACGAGAGCTAAGGAATGTAGCGGTGTTGGGGAAGAAAGAGAGGATTAGCGGGGTACATTTCCGGCGGTTATGTAAGTAATTCTCGCATGAAAACAATTTGAAACCTGAACTGGTGAAACAGCAACAGGCCCATATTATTTCTAAGTTATACTCGAGGTGAGAAATGATGATGTAGCAATTTCGTTGGTGCCATAAGATTCAGTCGAACGAAAAAAACCTCGTGAAATAAAAAAAAATAAAATGTTATGGAATTATAATGTAAAGCGAATAATTAAATCATTTCTTGAAGTGATATCATATTTTTTATCATCATATTGCTACGTAATGTTTTGCTAGTAAATTCTTGCCAAAAAAGAATAAAGATGATATTCTTATGAATAGGTTATAATTTTCTTTTTAGGTACATTATCATGAATTCCGGAAGGAATTTGGAATCCAAAAAATCCATTCGGTACTTTCCTGCCGTAAAGAAGTAGAGATGTTATCAGATGCAGAAGTCCTTGCGGTTCGTCGTAAATTATCACTTCAACCAGCGGAATGGGCTACGTACAGCAGTTATAGTTCACGCTGAGTCGTCACCAATTCCGCTGGCTGCAATGGCAATATGGCCGTTATGTATTTCACATTTCGGGATGGTGAGGATGTCGAACAGTTTTGATGGCTCTATATTGTGTTGTTGCCGTAAAAATAAGTAAACTCCGATCCGGGTTTCGGCCTTTTTATTCAGTAGCCACCAAGCAACTTTACACTGTCTGGTTTTACAGCAAAATAACCCCCGTCTGCCCCAAGACACGGCCTTTTATATCCGTCGCTCCCGCAGCTCCGCGACCTCGGCGCCCGCTGTCTATCCGGGGTTGTCATTAAATGGGGCCTCCGCGACGAACCCGCCACATCTCTCCTTCTGAAAAAACACTGAATAAAACAGGGAAAGGAACAGGGAAACGGGTCTAAGGAGTGTATCGTTGAGGGGGACGCACAAGTCGTCCGTATCTCGTCCTGAATACTCCCGTCTCTGGTGGGCTGTGGCTCTTCGCTGTAGACTCGAGGTCTGGAAAAAATGCTTCATAATCACTCGAAATACTCGGCTGCCGTTCAGCTAATGTCAGCGCCACCCGATTCCTCCTGATGACTCCACTACCCGTCTCAATGAGATAGGACCGGGGATGGCCCGACTCTCCGACAACCGTTCCATACTCCCGACGATCTCTCACCCAAACGGTGGCTCCCGCAGGCAATAGGGGTAGTTCTTTCGTCCGGTGTCGTCGGTCGTAGTTCCTCTTCTGTCTCTCCGCGATGACCTTATTCTTATCCCGTAGGACCGTGAGGCTGGGCCATTTGGGATTCAACTTCGTAGGATGAAATGGCAAAGTCGTTCTCAGCTTACGTCCCATTAGTAGTTCCACTGGGGAATACCCCGACTCCATGGGTGATGCACGGTATGCAAGAAACCCCAACCACGGGTCTCTTTCTTTCGCCAGTATGTTTTTTACCGTTTTCACCGCTGCTTCCGCTAGTCCATTACTCTTTGGGTAGTATGGACTGCTAGTTACGACCTCCATTCCGTATTTGTTCGCGAATTCCTGGAACTCTCTTCCTCCAAACGGTGGCCCATTGTCCGTTCGGACTACTTGTGGGATTCCGTGACGTGCGAATATTGATTTTATTTTCGCTATCACGTTCGTGGCCCGCGTATTTTCCAAATACGCGACTTCAGGGTATTTTGAAAAGTAGTCTACGATGACTAAGTACTCACGCCCTCTGCTATGAAAAATATCCATTCCCACCATCTGCCAGGGCCGTGCCGGTGTCTCCGTAGGTCTCAACGGCTCTACTCGCGATGGACGACGTTCGAGACATTCCGGGCACTTGCTTATCATTTCCAGTATTTGACGGGATGCTCCTGGCCACCACACCGACTGCTGCATCCGCCTCCGGCACTTTGAAATACCTAGATGACCTTCGTGGATACGGCTCAATATATCTTTCCTCCATGATTCCGGGATGTAAACCCTGGTCCCCTTAACTAGTAGCCCGTCAAGGAGGGAAAGATTTGCTCGTTCATGGTAGAAGCTGGTATCCTCCAACAGCAGTTTCTCTTTACGTGGCCAGCCTTCTTGCACATACTTAGTTATTCGTCGAGTTCTTTCATCTTCTCGTTGCGCTTTCAACACTTCCTTCATGAGTTTTTCGCTCATTGGTAAATCCGCTTTCACAGCTTCGACGTACAATTCCACGTCTTCATCGGTGAGAATATCGCCTTCTTTTGGGGTTTTGGAGATTGGTGATCGTGAGAGAGCATCTGGCGTATACAATTTCTTTCCGGGAACATAAATTACCTCATAGTCGAAACGCATGAGGCGCATACGGAAACGCTGCACTCTGGCGGACAAATCGCTGAGGGGTTTTGTTCCCAATAGTGCCACGAGTGGTTTATGATCCGTACATAGAAGAAATTTCTTGCCTACTAAATAATTTGCTAATTTTTCACACGCCCAGGTAAGCGCTAATACCTCCTTTTCAAATTGGGCGTAGCGTCTTTCGGTATCTGTCAACGTCCGTGACGCAAAAAATACCGCTCTCCAATCACCATCTGACTGCCGCTGCTCTAGTGTAGCTCCCAATCCATATGACGATGAGTCGGCTAATACTCTTGTCGGTCGATTTGTCTCGTACATGGCTAATGATGGGGCACTAGTTAATCTTTGCTTGATTTCTTGGAAAGCTTTGGTGTGCGTAGCAGCCCATGGCAAAGGCTCTTTTTCCCTCATCAGCTCTCTCAACGGTTGGGTAACATCCGCCAAGTGAGGGAGAAATTTCAGATGATAATGCACAATTCCAAGAAATCGACGTATCTCTGCTACCGTTTCGGGCTGCGGCAATTTCTCTATTGCCGTAATTTTTTCAGGATCTGGCTTGATTCCATCCTCGGCCGATATGACATGACCTAAGAATTTTGTCTCTGCGACCCGAAATCGGCATTTCTCGCGATTCAACGTGATCCCATTTTCTCTAAGACGCTGGAGGACGGCGTTCAATCTCACGTCGTGCTCCGGCTGCGTCGCTGCAAATACGAGTATGTCATCCATAACGTTGACTACTCCCTTTAACCCCGTCAATGCTTCAGACATTCGTCTTTGAAAATGCTCTCCAGCTGAAGATAATCCCATCGGCATCCGGTTAAAACAATACCTTCCAAAAGGGGTAATGAAAGTAGTCAGCGGACGGCATTCCCTCTCTAGTGGTATTTGGTAGTATCCTCTGCAAGCATCCAATTTTGTGAAAATTTTCGCTTCTGAAGCCTTCATCAGTGTTAGACATTCATCCACGGTTGGCAGTTCGTGCTGTTCTTTCCGAATGCATTTATTTAATTTAGTGAAATCTACACATATTCGAACTCCTCCGTCTGCTTTAGGCACTACTACCATGGGCGCGCACCACTCCGTCGGCTCTTCTACCGCCGTTATTATTCCTTCCCCCACCATTTTCTTGATTTCTTTCTCAACCTTATCTCTCAATGGCAAGGGCACTCTTCTCGGCGTAGATACCGCATAGGGCACGGCTTCATCCTTGATGCGAATGACGTAAGGTTTCGGCATTCTTCCTAGCCCACGAAAAAGTTCCTGGTAATTTTCTTCCGGATGGCCAGTTGTTATTTCTCGCAGCCAAGTCAAAATTCCCAGGGATGATATAGCTGGACGTCCCAAGAGCGCATCTTCAACTCCATTCACCACGAAAATCTCGTCCTCGTACACGCGATCCTTCCAACGTAGAAGTGACCGGAATTTTCCTTTGGCCTGCAATCTGCTTCGATTTGGGCCGCGGAGGAATGTTGTGGTGTTTTCGAGTTGTATTCCCTTCAACGTTTTAAATAATTCGGCGCCGATGACAGTGACATCCGCGCCTGTGTCGACTTTGAAGGGGATTTCTTGGTTACCGATGACGAGTGAGACCCTCCATGGTTCTTCTCCCGTCGAAATGCTTCCCAAAAAGAAATGGTCGTCTTCACCCGGTAGCCGCTTGTCAATTTCAGCAACCGCCTTCGTTCTGCAAACTGCTGCCCAATGTCCTTTCTTTTTACAAAGGGCGCACGCAGATTGACGCGCCGGACATCGTGCGAAAGCGTGCTGCGGCGTTTTCCCGCACCGTGGACATTTGCGACCACTCACCTTCATTTGGTCGGGTAGGGCGGCTGTTGACGTCGATGCCTTCTGGTGCCGTGGAGCCTTCTTCCGCACCACGTCCACCTCAGATCCTCGTGCCTGCGAGTGGACTGTTTTATCTTCCCCTGAGTTACTCCTTATCAGCGTCTGTTGCCTGTGCACGTCTTCTGCTTGCCTCGCCTTTGTAACGGCTCTCTCCAGCGTAAGCTCCGGATCCAATTGTAGGGCTTCGGACAACTTGGCGTTCCGTAAACCAACTACCAGACGGTCCCTCACCAATTCTTCACGCAGGGTGCCAAATTTACAGTTTTTAGCGAGAATATGCAGATTACGAACGAATTCTTCCACCGTTTCGGTCTCTCCTTGCAGTCGCTTGTTGAAACGGGCACGTTCGTAAATTATATTTACCTTCGGGACAAAATGCTCTTCAAACTTTCCAAACACGATACTATACTTCTTTTCTTCTTCCGCCGATAGGTTGAAGGATGATAGTATATCGTCCGCGTCGTCACCCATTGCATAAATCAATGCGTCGACTTGCTCATCTTCTGGCTTTTTGGCGAGTCCAGAAGCTCGTCTGTACCTCTCGAACCGTCGACTCCATCTTGGCCAATCTTCCGCCACGAAGGAAAACTGCTGGGGTATGGACCAGGTAGGACCTCCTATCCCTTCGACTTGCTTATTCGACATAATAACACACCTGACACCATGTGTTGTTGCCGTAAAAATAAGTAAACTCCGATCCGGGTTTCGGCCTTTTTATTCAGTAGCCACCAAGCAACTTTACACTGTCTGGTTTTACAGCAAAATAACCCCCGTCTGCCCCAAGACACGGCCTTTTATATCCGTCGCTCCCGCAGCTCCGCGACCTCGGCGCCCGCTGTCTATCCGGGGTTGTCATTAAATGGGGCCTCCGCGACGAACCCGCCACATATATTGTCTGAAATTGAAGAGGTAAGCGTGTTCAGATGTTACCTAAAAATGTTACCGCCAAACGTACTGAAAAGTAAATAAACTAAAAAACATCGCCATCGACGGCAGAGGATTAAAGGACAAATTAAGGTTGGAAGTTAACGGGATGGGGTGTTACAGAAGAATGATAGATGGATATACCGCGTGAGGGTTGCTGAAGTTTTAAGAGATTTAGGGAACAAAAGGTTTTTCGAAGCTTTCGGTTGAAAGATCATTTGATCGGTTACATAGAAATACAAAATGGGCTAATGAAAATTTTTGTTTGAGATCGGGCGGAAGGTGAGAGGGTAGAGGTAGGGCAGGGATGAGATACATAGAGCAGACAATAAAAATGTATAGCAAAACAATTATGCAGTAATTTAAAGATAAGGTGACTGGAAATTTGACGGAGAGCTGAGAACAACTAGCCGTAGGATCGATGACTATTGATGATGATCATCACCGCAGTCACTCGAAATGAGACCAAAGACGGTTTTAATAACGCCATATGACCCCATTTCAAGTAAATGAGATAACAATGTCACGAAGAATGCTGGGTGCAGTTGTGGAGCTGGAACATCGGTGAGACATATCTTCCATGGAGTGAGGTAGTGAAAGATTGGAATCATTCAGGCCAACTTCGAGACTCCAATTCTTTGACGCGTTGATAACGAAGACTTGCGGCTTTCACGCTGAAAGTAATAGGTTCTTCACAAACATGTTTGCATAACACTCCTTAGCATAAAGAAATAGGGAAAGACGTGTATATTTTTAGACTATTTTGTATGTTTGCTGACATTTATGTTTTCATGGATATATTTAATAATTAATTCATCATTTTGTTTTTGATAATTTCTTCTTTAATTTTACTTTAAACTCACTTTTGAAAATTTCACATCAACGTTACAATGATTTCAAATGAGGATCAACATTATAATAAATTTACGACCGCCATCATTACAAATTTCGTCATTCTTAAAGTCATTTCTGCATTTCACATTCGACCAGTGCGGTTAGGCCCACCTTTAGTTTTTTAGTGTGGAGGAGAATTTTTGCTATCACGGTGCTCCTATTTCCTCGAATGAAGACAATAACCGTTATGTCTTGCAATAAGTCGACGCATTGATAGGACATCTATACCTGAAAGTTGCACATCCATAAGGCTAGAATTCGACATGCATTGTTGAAAATTCTTGATGTTATTTTACTCCACGGTCTAGCTGAACCTATATATGGCGGCGGCCATTATATATATAAAAGGAAGGTGTGTTCTCATCCACTGTTTCTCTGTGACCACAACTGACTTGAGAGCTGGTAAATGCTCTAAGAACTCCCTGCGGCCAATGATGATCCTGTTGGCGAAAACTGATGACGGAATAGACGCCTTTACCCATGGAACAGATAATTAAATTTCATCAATGATACACATCGCGAAATTTCATGTGTGATATCCAAGTCATTTGGGTGTAGGAAAAATCATTGCAGTAGTGGAAAGGGGATTGATTATACCTTGTTTGCTCAGCGTGTACCTCTGTATTTCGATGAGCTGCTTAATTGACCTCCGAATTCTGTTATAACGGAGCAAGGGTGTGAATGGTGGTAACTATTATGTTTCTAACAACAAAAGAAGAATGAGGCATTAAAATGTTCCGCCATGGAAGCATTGATTTACCGTTCATACCCCGGTGGTAATAGTGGGGGACGACCGCATTATGTCCCTACTCCTCATAATTAGTTAATTCGTACATTTGAAAGAAATTTGAAAACGAATAATATTTTCTTTTCGATCAAGCTCAGATGGTTAATACCAGATAACGTTGTTTAAAAACGATTTGAATACATCACCAAATATCAATAAAACAACAGGGAAAGTCAAACTACAGCTTCCGCCAAAATAGTACTGGGTGCTTTTCTACGAAATTCAGATGTAATTACGAAAAGAAAGTGGAGAGGGCCTTGCCATCGCCGTTCTTGAATGAACACAACTGATGAAAATGACTACTATGTGATTCTTCTCATGGGTATAGCAGAATAATGCCGAAATAGGAATACTCCGTCAAACCGGTCTTTATCCCTGTTCCTGATAGCGCAGAAAATGTCTCTTAACACGGCGTGCAAATGACTTTTTCAGTAGCGATCATAATGCAGTGAAATTTAACTTATATAAAGCGCCTCTTTATTGAATTATGACGACCAATGTAGATGTGAGAAAATCTTTAGGATGTGCAGGGTTTAGCCTATTTTTACCATTCTCTCTCTACTAGGATAAAGAATGTAAAAATAGTTACCAGAGCTCACCACGTGGAGGTACCTGCACTACGAGCTCCCCCCCCACCCGAACGCCGACGCGGAAGTAATCATCATCTTAAATTAGAAGTCTCCAGAAATTCTCACCCTATGTGCTGCGTAGTGAGCATAATTTTTAACAGATTCATACCTTTATGCCAAACGCCGTCTCACGACATGCTCAAAACATTTAGGAATAATTCAATGGCTTCTAAAGGCGAAAGTTACGATTGTCAATTCCTAACGCTGGACATTTAAATTCCCCGGAGTTTCGGCAACCCTTTGGCTTTAGTGGATTTGAACATAGGAATATTGATCGAAAGCATCGGGAAAAAATCTTAATATTAAATCCTGCTCTCCATTTCTGCCCTGCTTTTCACTAGATTTTCACCAGTTTCGGATAAATCTGACGTTTATTAATATTTTAGAACAATATTTTAACTACGGATATCATTTGTTTTTTTTTTATAATTAGGTCTCCAACTATTTTATTCTTTCTTTTTATTCATATTCATAGTCATATTTACATTTCAAGTGAATGATAAATACTACTAATTGTATATATTGTTTCTTTATAGATAAATCATTTAGACAAATTATAAAATGTTCTCTTTCTATGAGCCTGTATAAACCGTGGATAACTGAAGCAGATGTGGACCATTAGAACGATGAGTAATTTTTAACAATAAAATTAGGCTGCGAAGAAATCTATAATTCAATCGAAAAAGATATAACGCCGATAATATCTTTTGGGAGATCCTCGAAGTTTGTTTGAGCAAATTTGGCGTTTTTCGTAAAATAAATATGCATCCATATAATATAGTGAAATTTACCTTAGCATGACGTGAACTCTTATGCCTATCAAGTGCGCCTTTCTTGAGTTATAATGAAAAATGAAGGTTTGACAAATTCTTCGAAAATGTGTATGGTTCAACCAATATTTTACAATTCTCACTTTTTTGATAAAGAGTGTAAAAATACATAGGCAAATCATTTCTTTTAATGACAGAAACTTCTGCAATACATTTCTTATTCGTATAAACACCATCTTTGGCCTAGTTCAAAACTTTAAGTATCACTTCATTGACTTGAAAAATCGATAGATACGGCTCACAGTGGGCTGAAGTCGAAAAAAGCTGGAGAAAACCTCGAAAATGGTTTTTTTGAGTATGGACGTTGAAGCTTTGCACACTTGTTGCCAACACATTAGTGCATCTTTTGGCGCAAAATGTTTTTCATAGGTTAATTTTTTATATAAAATACATAGCCTCAAAGTTGAGCAAATTTCGCGCAAATTGCCCGCTTTGAATTTTTTTCGAAATTCAGCATGTTTAAACTAATGTCACACCTTTAGTAGTAATTCAATAGCAACGAAAATTAATAAAATTGTTAAACGGTTTGTTAGCATTGATTACCATCAACTTTCACGACTTTGTTGTTGTATTTGTGACCAATACGATACAAAATGGCGGACCCTGTTATTCGTCGAATTTTTGGGTTTATGTAGGATTTTAAAAATAGGATCACCGTGTTACCTCGATATATTTACACCACATATACAACAAAGTATATAGATTACGATAATTGGAAGTACAGCTGTGACCACCTGTGACGCCGAAATTAAGATCGATTTTTCGAACGTGCGGCACCGCCCGGAGCTTGCTGCTGGGCACGGGTTTTGCCGTACTCGACGGATGTTGGATAGTGAAACATTTTTAGCAAATTTATTGTATAAAAGCTATGATATATTATTACTACATTTATTTTCCTTTTGTTGTAACCTGATTTCCTTACTCTCTTGTAATATTTATCGTCGATGCAGTACAAAATGGCGAACGCTAATTTCAGTAACATTTCTGCCCGTAACATTCTGTTTTCTTGAGCCAGTTCGTAAGGCTACTGCTGGTTCGGTTGTTTCTATACTCACTCAAAGAGTGTTTCCTAAATTTGGTTTCCCTAAATATTTGGTGTCTGATATTGCACAAGTTTTTAAATCTCATGCCGTTAAGGAGATGTGTTTGCAACTGGGGGTTAAGCAAATTTTTGTTTCTCCATACTATCCCTGTTCTAATCAGGTAGAGAGATTGCATAGAAATCTAAAATCTGCACTTGCTATTTTGTGCAATAATGCTCACCATATGTGGGACACTATGCTGGGTGACGTAAATTTTGCCCTGAACACTGCCTCTCATGAGAGCAGTGGTTATTCTCCTGCCAAAATAATCTTCGGCAGAGAACTTAAGCATCCTTTAATTAATCAGTGGGACATTCCAAAATCTTTATCCGAGAATGATCTCAACGATAATGACAGACAAGCCTGCCTGAATCATGTTATTGCTAATTTAAAAAAGGCTAGAAACAGGCATAAGGAAACCTATGATAAATCTCACTCCCAAATCACTTTCTTTGTTCTCTGCAAAAACCATCCTGTCAGTTCTAAAGGTGAACAGAAAATGGCAAAACTGGAACCTCTGTGGAACGGACCATTTGTCCTTAAAAAGTATCTCTCTCCTGTAACTTTTATTGTAGAAGTTTCTCCTGGGAAAGAGAAAATCTGCCATGTTTCTCATTTAAAGGCATATCATGGTGGCATTGCTAATTCCAGTAATTAAAAGGAGAGAAATATCATTGATTTTTAAAAATTTTTTTCTCAATGAATGCTAATGTTTGCTTTCTCAAATACTATTTGATGCTTGATTCGGTGTTGTATTTCTATTGATTCCTAATAATATTGTTTTGAATAATGAATAATAAGTCTATTTCTATGCTTGTAATTGAAATTTATCCTGAAATATTGTATTGTACATGCTTATTCTTACTGCTTATATCACTCACGTTATTTAGTGTTGGTGTACTGTGGTTGTGAGATGGGGTAAGGTGGAGGATTTATGGGTGTTTGGAGGGAGAGGACGGGAGGATAACTTGGGGAAAAATCCCCGAGATGGCTCGCCTGCTGATAAGCTGTGGAGGTGGCCCCAGTTATTAAAATTCAATTGTGTTTTGTGTCACCTTTCCTCCACCAAGACATTATGGACATTCTCACAATTAGTGATTCTTGACAGTGACAGTGTCGTGATTTTGCAGTGAGTTTGATATTCTATCGATGGCTGAGTGATTGAATTGATCAGCTGATCTTAAGACTGCCTACTGTGTTAGTGTGGCTTTGGCGTTGAGTTGCGACCTTCATCGCCCGACAAGTATGAACTTTCATTTTGTCGCAAACAGCATGTGGGGGTTCATCCAGAGAAAACCAGTGGACCTGTGATGCCTCGATAAGTTTTCTAGGCATTAATCAGTTCTTGGTGGACGTGTCTTTGTCCACAAGTTCAAGCAATTTTTGTGGTCATTTTCCCACAGAGGATGTAGCATTTTTTAGTGTCCCCCCCCCCCCCAAAAATTTCTGGTACCCCTTCCCCCAGAAATTCCTCGAACTTCCTCGAACTTCCTCCGAACTTATCCGCAGAACTTCTCCCGCCAAGGACTTTTCGCGCTAAGGTTTTTCGCGCAAAGGATTTTCGCGCAAAGGCCCTGTAGCAAAAGGCCCTGTCTCGCAAAATCCTGTCTCTGGAAAACCCTGCCTCTGGAAACTCAGCCTCTGGAAACAGCCCCGATAACAGCCCCGGAAACAGCCCCGGAAACAGCCCCGAAACCAGCCTAACTGCAATCCAAGACTTATATAGGACTACTGCGGAGGAATACTTACTCCTTGGCAAGCAAGGGGAAATCGGTGCTAAGGCCTTAGTATTGCACTTTGGAGTGAGAAGTTTTACCATAGTCATATCACAACTCTATCTCCCTCCAACACCTCACCTCACTATGTCCTCCCCCTTCATGTGTTCCAATGAATATCCCTCTGATTCGACTGATGTCTCAAACCCAGAAGTTGAGGGGAAAATTCTGGGTGGTATGCTGTTGACTCAAACCCAGGGGATGATGTTTTGCGGAGCTGCCGGTCAACAGGGGCAGTGGCGCAGTAGTGAATTCGCCTTGAGTACCCCCTCCGCCGCTTGGAAAAACCCCTCCCCTCAAATCCTGTCTCGTCTTGCAATAGGCAAGCCCTCTTCTGGTCGTGCCCTGGTCGTGGACGCATGTCTAGTGAGACATGGCAAATTTAGAGCAATTGTTCTGCTTGTATTTAGCTGGTAATGTTTCCTTTGGGATCATGAATTACTATCATTGTTTTCTGTAATACTTCTGATTTTGAATACTCTACTTTGAATAGATATCGAACGATAATAACTCGTAAATGTTTTGGCAACCTTTTTCTTGTGAGCTGATTTTCTTGTTTGTGGAGTCTTTCCCTGATCCAGTTTGTGACCGACGGTTGGAGTTTTCCCTATGTCTGGGCTTAGGTGAACAATCAACTAGATTCACGACGTAACGCCACATAAGTATGAAAATGTTTAACATCACCGCAGTGACTCAAAATGGCAGCTGTGACGGTTAATAGAATGCCACATGCTACATTTCAGGTAAATGAGATGACATTGGCATGAATGGATGCTGGGCACAGTTGCGGAGCTGGAATATCAGCGAGAGAAATTTTCTAAGGAGTGAGGCAGTGGAAGATTGGAAATATCCAGTCGGCCTACGTAACTCCTCTCTCTTGATGCGATGACAGTGAAGACTCGCGGCTTTCACTCTGAAAATAATAGGTATTTGACAAATAATTCTATATGGCACTCCCAAATATTAATCAGGCAGCAGCAACATACATATTTGTACATCATATCGTAAGTCTGCTGCAATCACGTTTTTACTGTTATATTTCATAGTAAATTTATAATTCAATCTTTGAAAAATTGACATTTTTTTTTTCAAACTGGATTCTGCAATTAGGTTATCACTATTAAAATCGCTCAAATTGAGAATGAACATTATCATAAGTTTACGAAAGTGTAAATTTTAAGTTTATGCCAAATACCAAATGATACGATTGATATAATAAAGCAGTTGGATAGAGAGAAAAATCCACCTCGATTAATGGCAGCAAGATAATATAGGTATTTTTATCCTCAAAACACATTATACTTCTTAACCTAACTTTTTTGCTATGCCTTGATAAACTTACACCATGCCTTTATGTCATTAAAGCCGAAAAAATGTGATACATATATTCCGATTTTAGCCTCAAACATTCTTAAATGCCTTTTATATTGTTTATACCATATGTTGGCTCACGGGCCCGCGAAGTACCTGAGCCGCGAGAGAAAAGGAGAGGAGGAAAAGAACGACAAAACACTGTATGGGTCCGACACAGGTAGCTGACGGGTCCGTTCGTCCGTCCCTTTCCTCCCTCCGACGAAGGCAATTAGCACCGCTAATAGAATCATTAACTTTTTATTATTTATTGACTTCAAGTTCTCTTTACCCGATATGCTATGTTTTTTTTAACTTTCGTCCATTTTGTTCTTTATGATCGGAGCACTTCGTATTTTATATCATTCATCTTAGATTTCTTAGTAGTTTACAAATATACTATTTAGATTGAGATGGTATGAGATAGTAAAAAGTAAATAATTCTTAGCGGATAACTGAAGAAATTAGGTTATATTTATTTATATTTTAGGATGTGATTTCCCTTGGAAAGTTGTATAGTAATTAAAAAAAGTATCAACTGTCTCATTTAAATGTATATACGCAAAAAATTAATACACAAATACTTTCGCAAACAAATTACCTCCAGTGTAATAATATTATCACGTTACTGAGGGCATCTAATAAGATAATTTGGTCACACAGATGACACTTTGCCATGGAATACCTATCTGAGAGTAAATATATGAACAAGATATGCAGGTAAATAATGAAGAAGCAATTTCGTTAGTGCCAAAAGATGGAGTAGAAAGGAAAAACCTCGTTGTGAAATAAAATTAAATAAAATGTTATGCAACTACAATGTAAAGTAAATTATCAAATAATTTTTTTAATTGAAATCATAATTTTTATCATCTTATGGTTATGCCAACAGATAATTTAGATCATATTCTTATAATTGAGTTATAATTTTCAGTTGGTCAGCGGTCTGATGTTTTCTCAGCGGTCGCAGATGACGAGGTAACCGCCGCTGGATATTGAAAAGGCAGGGTCGCAGGGGAAGACAGGGAAGGTGGTACCTTAAAAACAGAATTGTATATCCCCTTGCTTCTCCCGCAGGAGCAAAGCGGTTCACAGGGATTTCCCGAAGAGTGATGATGAAGGTTCCGCGATTCCAAATACTTCGTCACGAGCTGTACTATAAAATACTTTAGTGATTATCACTATTGAGGACGATTTTTTATATTCCATGGTTTATTTACGACATGCCATAAATCTTATTATTGCTGTTAAGTAAATCAGTAATTCTTGCATGAAAACAATATGGAAACTGATAGAAAAGTTACATTCGAGGAGGGAAAGTAGGTAAATTACCATGAACACCGAAAGGAATTTGGAATCCAGAAAATCCTTTCGATACATTCCAGCGGTAAAGAAGCAAATGAATTATCAGACTCAGAAGTCCTTACGGCTCGTCGTAAATTATCACTTCAACCAGCGGTATGGGCTGCCACCAGCAGATATATTTCACGCTGAGTGGTCACCAATTCCGCTGGCTGCAATAACAATACGGCAGTTATGTATTTCACATTTCCGGAAGGTGAAGATGTTGAACATTTTTTTAACTTTATATTGGCTGAAATTGAAGAGGTAAGCATGATTAAATGTTATCTAAAAATGTTACTGCAAACGTACTGAAAAATAAATGGACTCAATAAAATCACCATCGCACGGAAGAGGATTAAAGGACAAATAAAGATTGGATGCTAATGGTACGGGGTGTCACAGAAGAATGATGAATGGATACACCACGTGAGGATTGTTGAAGTTCAAATGCAATTACAATGTAAAGTGTAATTAAATCATTTTATAAGTGAAATAATAAATTTAATTTTCACAATGTAATTGAATTTTTTTCCAGTAAATTCTTGCCAACAGATATTAGAGATCAAATTCTTATAGGTATTATTAAGTTATAATTTGCTGTTTAGGCGAATGAAAGAAGTACGTGGTCACGATGATAAATGCAAACACGAAATAAACTCAGACTGTGTCCAAATGGCTTGAGACATAACCAGCTGGCATCTCTTCCCAGCAATGCGTGAAATATGCTCATTAGAAAAACTTTCATGGGACAACGATACTTCTATGACATGATGTTGGCGGTTCAGAAGTAATTGCATTGAATATAAGTGAATGTCAGCTCTGAAAGGGGAAGGAGTTGGACACTGGTCTGATGCTTTCTCAGCGGTCGAAGATGACGAGGTGATCGTTGCTGGATATTGGGAAGGCAGGGTCGCAAGGGAAGGCAGAGTGCCAAAAGATGCAGCAGGAAGGAAAAACCTCGTTGTGAAATAAGATAGAATGTTGTAAAATTACAATGTAAAGCAAATCATCAAATAATTTTTTCAAGTGAAATCATAATTTTTTTATACATAATTTTATGTAATGTTTCGTCAGTAAATTCTTGTCAAAACATTATAAAGATCATATTCTTATAAATAAGTTATACATTTTCAGTTTAGGTACATTACCGTGAATTCCGGAAGGTATTTGGAATCCAGGAAGTCCCTTCGGTACTTTCCTGCCGTAAAGAAATAGAGGAGATATCAGATACAGAAGTCCTTGCTACTCGTAGTAAATTATCACTGCAACTAGCGGAATGGGCTGCGACCAGCAGACATAATTTACGCAGAGTCGTTACCATTTCCGCTGGCTGCAATGACAATATGGCCGATATGTATTTCTCATTTCGAGAGAGTGAGGATGTCGAAACTGTTTTGATGGCTCCATGTTCGCTGAAATCGAAGACATGAGCGTGATTAAATACCTCCTAAAAATGTTACCGCGAATCGTACTGAAAAGTAAATAAACTCAATAACATCGCCATCTCAAGGCAGAGGATTAAAAGACAAATTAAGGATGAAAGCTAACGGGATGGGGTGTTACAGAAGAATGATGAATGGATACACGGCGTGAGAATTGCAGAAAATTTAAGAGATATAGGGAACAGAAGGTTTTTGAAAGACCACTTGATCGGTTACATAAGAATACAAAATGGGCTCACGAAATTTATCGTTTGAGATCGGGTGGAAAGTGAGAGGATAGAGGTAGGCAATTAGATGAGGTACATTGAGCACAGGATAATGTATGTAAAGTAAAAGATTTATGTTGTAAATATAAGATAAGCTGACTGAATAATAGACGGAGAGCTTAGAACAACTAGCCGTAGGATCGATGACTATTGATGATGATCATCACCGCAGTCACTCGAAATGAGGGCACTGACGGTTATAAAAACGCCACATGACCCCATTTCAAGTAAATGAGATGACAATGTCACGAAGAATGCTGGGTGCAGGTGCCGAGCGGGAACATCGGTAAGACACATCTTCCATGGAGTGAGGCAGTGGAAGATTGGAATCATTCAGGCCGACTTCGAGACTCCCATCTCTTGACGCGATCACAACGAAGAGTCGCGGCTTTCACGCTCAAAGTAATAGATTCTTCACAAACATGTTTGCATAGCACTCCTATGCATAAAACAAGAGGGAAATGAATACATATATTTAGACTTTATTGCATGTTTGCTGACATTTATGTATTCATGGATAGATTTAATAATTATTTCATAATTTAATACCTGTTCGATAGGCGAATGCTGCGGGTCATTTGGTAATGAGCTGAAAAGAAGAAATGAATGGTTATACAAGTTCGGAGCACGATCCGTATCTTTAGCATTGCAATGAATGAGCCTTTAAATAATGGTATAGATAATGTGCAGAAATATATTGTATCAAAGCCCGTATGACACTTTCCAATTTATTGGCCAATAAATCGGCGTGAAATATTGTTTAAAATATTGGGCGTTACGTTCCGAATGACTCCAATTAATATATGCACCAATATTGGCCGAAATGCTGTTCTAAAAGCAGCTGTTCACGGTGAATGATCATGCGAATGACCATGCTGAATGATCACGGGATCATTTACAGGATAATGCGAGCAAAACGAAACATGATCTAATTTTCACTGAATGATCATGCGCATGAAGGCTCATTCGCGAATCTTCCGTCATGCACGGTGAATGAACATGCTGAATGATCATGCGAATGAAATCATTCGCCGTGTATAGCGGCCTTTACGTCCCGCTAGAGAACGCCATTGCATTTCGATGATTTTACGTTGCATATGAATTCGTGTGATTTGTACGCTTCACTCAATAGTGAAAAAACTTCTTTCGTCCACATTTTAGAAACTTAAAGCGTATGATCTGAAAAACAATGTTTTAAACCAAACCTGAAGTTTAACCAAGAGTTTTTTATTTTGGCCACTAGAGTCAACATAACTGAAAACCAATTTAGATTGGACGCAAAAAAAATTCATCATTTGGTTTTCGATAAATTAATGTTCATTTTTACTTGAAAGTATTTTTTACAATTAGGTTGTCAGCTCTACTATTATTCCAAATGAGGATCAACAATATTATAAATTTACGACAGCCTTAATTTAAAAAATAAATGCAGTCACAGATTTCAAATGAATGCTGGCGGTAAAGATCTATAAAAAATTCCACCCTAAAGAATAATAGTTAGACAATATAAGGAAACTATTTCATTAAAAAATATGCTTCACCCTCATATCACACCATTGTCACTAACAAAAAAAATTATGATCAAAGCAGCGGCTAATAAGTAATCATTTTAAAGACGTAACGATAAGGATTTAAAGTCCATGGAGTTCCAAATGGTTGCTAATAATATCATAAAAATTTACTAAATATTTCATATTTTAATATTGTTGAGTTTGAATCCCTCAAGATGACTATAATAAAGGAAGTTCATAGATGGACTGAGCCTTCATAGTTAAAGACGTAAAAAATCCCAAATAGAATAAATTTCAATTCTGGGCCGTGTTTAAAGTTAACCGGTTCAATGACAATTTTCACTAGGAATTAGAAAGTCACTATAAAAGAGGGTGGTTTCCTACTGCGTAAAATATCTTTTCCAGATACCACGTAAAATATCTTTCCAACGATCATGATACAGTAAAACGTATTTTATACATAGCTAGACCTAAACTGTGCGGATATAATGCCTCTTTATTGCATTATGATGACTATTGAAGGGATGACAGAATGTTCAAGAATTTGCAGGGATAAGCCCATTTTTAAAATTCTATCTGTCAAATAGGATTAATAATGTAAATAAGGTAAAAGAGCTCATTACGTGAAAATTCCTACACTACGAGCTCCCCTTGCCATCCAACCACTACTGCGGAAGAAAGAATCAACTTAGTGTAGTTGAAGTCTCCAGATATATCCATCCAATGTGCTGAGTTCAGAGTTCCATTTAAAAGAAGCCTAAAACCAGGCCCAAATCAGTTTACTCAACAAGTACTAATTATTTCTGCAAAATATTGTTCTATTGTTGTCAAACATCGTCCAACGCCTAGGTCAAAACTTATAGTATCACCTAAATGACTTAAAATAGCGAAATAAAGTTCATCAAACTACTCCCTGAATCATTTGTTTTGTAAAAATCTGACTTTAACAACCATCGCTACTGATTTTTGAAATACTGATATCATTAATAACTAGTCAATTTTTGTATGTCTTTAGTGTGAATGTATTCATATTTATAATCAAAGGGAATGAGAAGGTGATAAATACCATTTATTTTAAAATTTGCATCATAATAGCTAATGTTGTCATGTTATTTAATTCCTTAAATTAATAATAGAATTATAAAATGCTGGCATTCCGGAAAACGGTAGAGGCCGTTGTTGAATGTACCTTCTTTAGACCATAAGCACGGTGAGAAATTTGTAACAATAAAATAAGACTACGAAGAAATCAATAATCAATCAAGAAAGACTATGCGTCCTATGACCATTGACACCGCGTTTCAAACATTCCATTCGTCGTTTCTGCATTTTACATTAGGCCAGTTCGGCATAAACAAATGTTTGCGAACTGGGAAATAGTATTTAAATATACACCACTTTCGTAATATTACATTTAGCCATTATTTTATACATAGATAATATTCATAGATAATTATCACATAAGCTAACGGCAAAAAATTATGAGGGATAAAGCTTAATATCCTAGCAGCAGAAGCAAAATATGCCGAGGATCTTCAATAAAGGATCCTTGATGGAAGACGTTACTAGGGAGGCAAACTAATGATCATGTTCGTAAAAGCCTTTGAAGCCGTAGAAAATTCATCACTGCAACAAGCGAAAGGGGCTAGTCGTAGCGCATATAAATTTCGCTGCAACACAGCCTCTCCCACTCGCTGCAATGACAATAGGGCCCAGGTGAGCATTCTTAAGAGGCTGCGAAATTCTTGAACATATTCGTTCTTTCCAGAGAGCTATTCCATAGGTGTATGTCGTCGGGTCCTTGAACACCAGCTGAAACGAAAATTGAAAGGTGTCGCACATTCTGAGCACCATCTGTATGTCATATTTTTCAACCTTAATATTGCACTAAATGAGTATAATGATATTGCTAATATGTAGACTAATATAATGATAAGGTAGGTTGGAAATACATGTCCGAATCCAATCTGTATGATTGAAATTCCGTAGAATGTCAAAAAAAATTTCGTTGTTAATGAGGTAGATATAATTGAAATTTAAAATTCGCATTCTGCTATTGCAGTGGAAAAAATTTAGAATAAGACAAGTATATTTGCAAATTATATAAAATTGAAATATCTACGAAAATCAATTGCTTAGACCGGAGATTCCATGGTATTACGTCATGCAGACATGAATATGATGTGAGGACCAAGTAAAATGGATCTAATAACCAATGTGTTTAACTTACCGAGACGTAAGTAAAGGATAAATAGTAAAAATTTAATATTAGGTGGGAATAATACTAGGATTTCTATTTATTTTCTTCATGCACATTATTATTACTTAAATACGTATATTAAAATCAAAATTATTTTAGTTTCCAGTGATTTTTTAACAAGCTTGTTTGAAAATTAACGCGAAAACTGGAAGCTGCGCCTTAAAAACAATAGGCTAAAGTGAAACCTTACCAGAACAGGAATTGTCGTCATAAGTCAGATGGCATTCTTGCGACAGCACTGGTAATCCATATGAGTGGAATGAGAGCATAACATTGCAAGTTTTACGTAGCTGGAATACTAAATTACCATCACCGCAGCTGCCAGTAAAAGTAACAGACAACCAAATGATACCCTGCCTGCATTATACCCTGATGAATACCTGCCTCCTTATTGCTCTTACACTTGGAAAAATTTATTACAATGGAATTGCTACACGCGACTCAAACTATAAATGATGTAATGGCTATAAAAATGAAAGGGAATCTCTAGTGTCAGATATCACTATCCTCCCATTCAAAAGAAGGAGCAGTGAAACATAGGCTCGAATATACTCGATGAAATTTTACATAATTTTAATATTGCACTGATGTTGGGGGCCCGCCTTTAGTTTTTTAGTGCGGGGGAGAATTTTTGCAATCACGGTGCTCCTGTTTCCTCTACTGAAGACAATGACCGTTATGTCTTGCAAGAAGTCGATGCATTGATAGGAAATCTTGACCTGAAAGTTGCATATCCATAAGGTGAGAATGCGTGATACATTGTTGAAAATTTTTAAATTGTTATGTTACTTCACCGTCTAGCTGAACTGATATATAGCGGCGGCCATAATATATACAAAAGGAAGAAGATAAAGTCTTCACAACCACTGTTTCTCTGTGACCACAACTGACTTGAGAGCCGGTAAATGCTCAATGAGCTCCATGCGCCGAATGATGATTCAAATGACGAAAACTGATGGTGGAACAGACGACTTACCCATGAAACAGATAATTAAATTTCAACAATGGAACACATCGTAAAATTTAAATCATGGTATCCAAGCCATTGGACTGTTGGAAAAATCAATGCAGTAGCGCTAAGGGGATTATACCTTGATTGCTCATTGTGTACCTCTGCATTTCGATGAGCTGTTTATTTGACCTCCGTAGTCTGTTATGATGGAAGTAGAGGCTTGAATGGTGGTAACCACCATGTTTCTAACAACAAAAGAAGAAAGAGGTACATAAATTTTCCCCATTGGAAGCATTGATTTACCGTTCATACCCCGTTGTTAATAATGGGAGACTACCGCATTATGTTCCTACTCCTGATAATCAGTTAATTCGTGTATTTGAAAGAAGTTTGAAAACTAATAATATTTTCTTTTTGATCAAGCTCAGATGATTAAAACCAGATAACGTTATTTAAAAACGATTTAAATACATCACCAAATATCAATAAAACAACAGCGAAAGGCAAACTACAGCTGCTGCCAAAATAGGACTGGGTACTTTTCTACGAAATGCTGATGTAACTACGAAAAGAAAGTGGAAAGGGCCTTGGCATCGCCTTCCTTGATTGAACATAACTGATGAAAATGACTACTATGTGATGCTTGTCATGGGTATAGCAGAATATTGCCGAAATAGGAAATCCGGCCTTATCCCCTGTTCTAGCTAGCGCAGAAACTGTATTTTAACACGGAATGTTAATTACTTTTTCAGTGACAATCATAATGCTGTGAAATATAACTTATATAAAGTACCTCTAAATTAAATTTTGATGACCAATGTAGATGTGAGAAAAACTTGAGGATGTGCAGGGTTTAGCCTATTTTTACCATTCTCTCTCTGCTAGGATACAGAATGTAAAAATAGTTACCAGAGCTCACCACGTGGAGGTACCTGCACTACGAGCTCCCCCCCCCACCCGAATGCCGACGCGGAAGAAATCATCATCTTAGTAAATTTTAAGACCCCAGAACTTCCCACCGAAAATGCTGGGTACTGAACATAGTTTTGCTGATAAATGACTGAAAATTTTGTTATTGAGTGATAACAATTTTTTAAATAGATTTATATCTTTATGCCGAACGCCGTCTCACGGCATGCTCAAAACTTTTAGGATTATAATTAAATGGCTTCAAAAGGCGAAAGTTACGATCGTCAATTCCTAACGGTAGACATTTGGATTCCCCCATGTCTCCACAATTTGTTGGCTATAGTGGATTTTAACATAGGAATATTGATCGAAAACATCGGGAAAAAATCATTAAAATGAAATCGTCTTCTCCATATTTGCCTCGCTTTTCACTACATTTTCACTAGCTTCGAATTTATTTGAGGTTTATTAATATTTCAGACTGATATTTTAATTACGGATATCATTTGTTTTTTTATAATTAGAACTCGAACTGTTTTATCACTTTCTAAGTATTATGCATCATATTTGCATTTCAAGGGAACGATAAGTACTACTGATTGTATATTTTGTCTCTTTATAGCTTAACTATTTAGACGAATTTTAAAATGCTCTCATTATAGGAGTCAGTGTAAACCGTAAATGATTGATGCAGATGTTGACCATGAGAACGATGAGTAATTTTTAACAATAACATTAGGCTGCGAAGAAATCGATATTTCAATTGAAATGGATATAACGCCGTAAATATCATTTGGGACATTCTCAAAGAATATTTGAGCAAATTTGGCGTTTTTCGTTAAATACATCTGCATCCATATAATATAGTGAAATGTAACTTAAAATGACGTGAACTATACAATGCCATTCAAGTGCGTCTTTCTTGAATTTTTATGAAAAATGAAGGTGTGACAAAATCTTCGAGAAAGTGTATGGTTCAGCCTATATTATACAATTCTCTCTCCTTTGTAAGGAGTGTAAAAACAAATACCAAAATCATTTATTTTAATAACAGATACTTGTGAAATAGATTTCTTATTGGTAAGAACACAATCTTTCGCGTCGTTCAAAACTTTTAGTATTCCTTCAATTACTTGGAATGGAGATAGATACGGCTATTTGTACAATTCCCGAATCACTGGATTCGTTAAAATCTGACTCTCTTAGAGCTCAAATAATTAAGTAATATCACCTATGAAAAGAGTTATCATTAGTAACGTACAAATATTCATTTAATATAAGGTAAGCAGAAACAGTATTTGTGGCAAAGGTTCAAAAGACATTATTATATAGAGTACTTATGAATGCTCTGTAAATGTCCCTTTTGCATTAGTTAGAAGATAAGAATGCATTCAATCATAATTTAGTCAGGCGATATCATAATTCGGTCATTAGAAACAGCTACATTGAAAGTGAGCGACATGCAAAAAAATGTCCATATGCATCATATGCGTATTATGTAAGAGTAAATAATTGTGAAATGGTGATTTTTAGCTTAGATTTGAATTTGGTGATTGATGAACAATAAAAATTACTCACCCCGCATGTGTTGGCAGCAGATCAAGAGGGCTAAAACTTTTCCGCCTTCATTGAACTCAGGTCTGAATATATCATTCTTATGCAGTACAAGTGGCCTTTACCGTCCTACCGTATAGCTGCGAACAAGTGATCATATCTGATGAAGCCTTTGCGGCCGTCTCTATTTATCACTTCAGCAAGCGAGAGGGGCGTGTATTAGCGCATGTATATCTCGCCTCAACAAAGCCACTCCCGCTCGCTGCAATGACAATACGGCCCCGTAGGTCTTTCTTTTCAGGCGGAGAAATTCATCCATATCTTCATGCTGTCCAGAGGGTAATTTCATAGGTGTATGCTGTAGGGAATTTGACCACCAGCTGAAAGAATAATAAAAGGTGACGCTCGTTCTGAGAACTAACTGTGCGTCTAATATTTCACCCGGAATGTTGCACTGAACGATTATGACGTGAATGGCATTGTTATTAATTATAGTTATATAATCATTAGGAAGATTTGAGATAAAGGCACTTTCTGCATTCAACCGTTTTGTTATAAATGTCAGAAATATCAGCGCATGTTACGGTGTTAATCAGTAGGATTAATCTAAAACTTGAAATATGGGTCTGTCATTTGCAGGCCAAAAATTCATGGAATTTCTAAAAAATTCATTTGCTTAGACCCAAAACTCGATGGTTATGAGCCATTTAAAAGTAAATATGATGCAAGGACCAAATGAATTGGATCTAAAATCAATATGCTTAAATTACCGTGACGTAAGTACAGGACAAATCATCAAATTTAAAATTAAGATGTAAATAATATTGCGAATCGTATTTTGCAATTTCACTTGAATATTATAACACTTCATGCAGTATGTACATTAAAAGCAAAGTCATTTTAACTTCGAGTGATAGTATAACAACCATGCAGGAAAATTAACGCAAAAACTGGTAGCTGCGCTTGAAATAATGAAGATTTGGCTCAAACCTGACCAGAACAGTTATTCACGGGTTATTTGAAGCTAGATTTGAATTTGGTGATTGATTAAAATAAAAATGACTAAACCCGCACCTGTAGGTAGCAGGTGAAGACGGTTGAAATTCTTTCCGCATCCTCTGAGATCAGGTGTACAATAGGGAGGATCGCAAAAATCGATTTTTTTCAAATCCATCTGGCCCAATGAAAAAAAGTTGTGGGACCGATCAAAAATAAGGCCTGAAAATTTTCAGACCTGTACGTGAACCCCTGACCCTCGCTCAAATGCAATTTAGGGGGGGAAGGTCAAAATTCGAAAAATATAATATTTTATGGTCATTTCCTATAGATTATGCCGAGTTACTGCCCTTCTAGGGCAAATATTTCGTGCATTTTGACGTATCTGCCACCGTTTAGCCACAAAATGCCTAATTTGAGTCCGCGTCCGCGAAGAAAATATTCCAACGCCCACGCAGCGTCGCGGATACCAGAGCCGCAGGCCGATCGCTTCCCCTCCACGCTCGCTTCTCCCCCTCCCACGCCTCTAATACAGCAAAATTCATTCCGCGCATGCTGCTAGGAGGTCGTTTATCTTTGATAATATAAATCAGAAGATGGTAGAAGGTAAAAAACCATGCGTAGTGAGACGACTTGTCCCTTATTTGGCGCCTCGTCGGCGTTAAACAAATCGATGTTACCAACTTTTAGAGAAGTGATGAAATATTTTTAGATCTGCGCACGCAGGAAAGGAGACTACGATCTATGAAGACGCCTCTCGAGTGGCATTGAAGGTGTGCGAACTATGGTGACGCGCTTCTCTTCCATTATGAATGTGACTAAATGGATTTAGCGGTACCACAGGAAGTACTAAAACTTACGAAAATCGTCATTTGCCAAAAGTAGGGTTTTATTGAAGTATACACTCAAACAATTTTTAAGGAACATTTTAAATTGTGCGATATTTTTGCGTGTAAGTGCATTGAGGAGCGTAAGGTTCCCCCAATGAAGAAGTATTTTGAGAGACAATCTGACGAAAAGATAAATGATGGCTGCTGGATTGAACCCTAAAGAAACTCGACAACTGAGGAAAAAAGGGAATCGTAGGAGAGCGTTGAGTCATCATCGTCAATTCTTGTACGGGAAAATAGTATCAAAAAGTTTCTTCATCTATTCATCCGAAGAAAATTAAACTGGCGAGAAATTAGCCGATTTATATCTCTACTTTCCTCATGAAATAAACATTAAGGACTATAACCTCAGATTGGAACTTCTTCGCGGAAAATGCGTCTGCCAACTGTGAAAGAGGTATATGCAAGAACCAAGCAACAGCAATCATCGTTCCCGTAACTTTAGCTGACGCAAAAGTCATAACTTCGTAAGATACATCAAAGCTAGTGTACCAAAATTACTTATGTAGACAGAAAAAGATACTAATTACTGTGAATAAGAAAAGAGAGGGGTCATCAAAGGGCCTTATTTTATTGGAATGAAAGACTATACTCTTGTCTGATGAAAAAAGGGAAGAGGACTTATCAATACAAGTTTAGAGGGGAATGTGTGGTGTTAGTTGAAGAAACAGGGTTCCTCTTTGGGAGGTTTGCCTCCCCCGTCGGAGGATTAGCAAAAGTTATAAAATCTGCGATTATCGATTCCTTTCCGAGTGAAAATTAGATACACAGAATTAAAAAGGATTTGATTATGATGGTACTAAGCGAATAGCGCCCAAAAAGGAGGCATCATCCCTTTGCTAAGTATAAGCATAATTACAACATCCCTTGCAGTGTGGGTAGACTCTTCTCGGGATTCCCACCTGGTTAATTTTTCCATAATGGCCAACATTTCAAGCTCCGACTGGGGGCTCATCCTAAAGGATAAATTTTGTTGAACCCCGAAAAGAGTTTACACACATCATTCGCCGGGAAAGCATCAAATCGTATTTCATCCCTTACAGTGGTCTATTTACTAATTGCACTAAGTTTACTTGGATTTGCGACATAAACGTTGGGAGGGTAATCTAGGGACCCAATATGCGTTTCTGCAAGGATGCGTTTGGCGACCAATCCGAGATTTTTTTAATTGCTGGATTTTAATATCGACGTTAAGGACTACCCGCTGATGATATATTGGAGAGAGACTCCGGTTCCTTCGGATATATCTGAGCTTAGAGCTGTGGAATTTAAAAATCTATTGATGAAAGTTCAAATTTGAATTTCAATATTCCTTTTATTATACATACGGACGAGAGATTCGCGAAAGAATTTACCAAAACATTGTTGAAGGCAGCAAAAGACGAGGAATGACACCAACATAAGAAATACAGACTGGAAAGCAGGTAATTGAGTAATTCCTTCATGATTGTTCCTCACTGGACGATGCTGATACATCAAATATTAGTAAAACTAACGAAGAAAGACGCACTTGGTGTGAATTTTGGTGCATCTGGGGCGTTCGAGAGGGGAGCGGGGAGTTACGCCGGCGGCCTTCACCCTTATTCATCCGTTTAGTCATAGCTGTCGGACAATACCGGAATAGAAGTGCATAGCCTAAGTTCCCAAACTTTCATAGCCACACGAGAGGCGTCTTCATAGATCGTAGTCTCCTTTCCTGCGTGCGCAGATCTAAAAATATTTCATCACTTCTCTAAAAGTTGGTAACATCGATTTGTTTAACGCCGACGAGGCGCCAAATAAGGGACAAGTCGTCTCACTACGCATGGTTTTTTACCTTCTACCATCTTCTGATTTATATTATCAAAGATAAACGACCTCCTAGCAGCATGCGCGGAATGAATTTTGCTGTATTAGAGGCGTGGGAGGGGGAGAAGCGAGCGTGGAGGGGAAGCGATCGGCCTGCGGCTCTGGTATCCGCGACGCTGCGTGGGCGTTGGAATATTTTCTTCGCGGACGCGGACTCAAATTAGGCATTTTGTGGCTAAACGGTGGCAGATACGTCAAAATGCACGAAATATTTGCCCTAGAAGGGCAGTAACTCGGCATAATCTATAGGAAATGACCATAAAATATTATATTTTTCGAATTTTGACCTTCCCCCCCTAAATTGCATTTGAGCGAGGGTCAGGGGTTCACGTACAGGTCTGAAAATTTTCAGGCCTTATTTTTGATCGGTCCCACAACTTTTTTTCATTGGGCCAGATGGATTTGAAAAAAATCGATTTTTGCGATCCGCCCTAGTGTACAAGGCATATACAAAGCAGGCAGAATAATGTCGAGCAGTGTCCAAGCGGCTTGCGGCATTATCAGTTGGCATTCCTCACCAGGCATGAATGAAATATTCTCATCAGAGAAACTTTAATAGGAGATCAAAATTTGTACTAGATGGTGAAACAGTTATCATAGCAGATTGCTCATAAGTATTAGCATTGATTTGAATAATAATCGCTGACCTGATAACCACTGCCAACTCCACTTGGTGTAGTTGTTGATCACTGGTCCGATGTTTTCTCAGAGGCCGCGGATGACGAGCTAAGCATCGCAGGATATTGCTGCCGTAGGGGCGGATAAGGAAGATGTCGACCATATGAAAAGGGTCCCACATCTCCCTTGCCTGCCCCCGCAGCAGCAATCAGGTTCTAAGGGTGATAATGGGGTATCCTCGATTTCGGATGCTTCATCACGATCAATGCTGGAATAAAAATTTTGCTATCTAACGTTCAAAAAGGATGAATTTTACTCTATGTTTAATCCATAACGTACCATGCATAACTGATATTGGCCTCCAAATACTAAGGAACAAATGAATCACTGATTTTATTCGGTGCCAATATTACGGATTCATATAATTTCTCAATGCCACTCGAAGTGGAGCAATTAGGTACACTACCATGAATTCCAGAAGCTATTTGCAATCTATAGGATCGTGTCAAAACTTTCCAACCATTAAGTGGCTGAGGAATTACAAGTTCCAAAAGTCCTTCCGGCTCGTTGTAAAGTATCAAATCAACCAACGTTATTGGCAATGGCCAGCACATATGATTCTCGCTGCGCCAATTTCGCTCGCTGCAATGAAATTACGGCGTAACCAGAGTAACTTAAACCTGATGTGGAATATGCAATGACAAATGAATAATTAATATGTATTGAATAATTTTGAAGATGTGAGAAAATCTTCAAGAAACTTGAAGAAATTCCAAGAAATCAATATACACATCGAGAAAGACATCCTTTTTTAATTATCTTTTACGAGATTCTCGATATAATTTGGCGATTGTCGTGACGCTCACCAGTTGCGTCCATTGACCATTTTCATAGGGTTTCAAAGATCACAAGGGTCATGACCCCCCTCAGATCATATCAAAAATTGTTATTTTTATTAGTTTAATAGTTTTTGTATCCTAAAATGTCTAAAATTGTTCAATTTCATCTGATAGTAAAATTAGTATTCACGCCGCTGCTACAGCTCCTCCTGCAGCAGCGGCTTTTAAGCAGAAGGAAGAACCCCGGAGTTAACGAGGGACAGACGACTAAGCGCCCGGATCAATGAAGTCATGCAAGTGCGCGGTGATGCGGTGGGGCCATATAAGCTGGCATCAAAACAAAACCAAGGGAGACGGTGTTTGTTTTCGGTTTGGGCACCACGCTTGAGCCAAACGAGAGACGCAACTTCGTTAAGTTGTCCACTTAGGTAACGGAGGAAGCTGCTATAGGTAGATATTAAATAAGTTATTTTCCATATACTAACCTCCATTTATTTGCATATATTAGTTAATGAATAGAAATCCACTGATGAAAAAGTTTTTGATAGGGTGATTAACTACTCTCCAACTAAAAATATTCGGTCCTAACTGATAGAAGATCGTTGGGTTCATTGCTCAACGGAGAGTGAGGGCGTAAGTTTTTGCAATTGGAGAGTGAGCGTTGAAATCTCCTCAGTTGTCAGCTTCTGGTCTCCAAGCACCAATGATGCTTCATTTGTTTTACCTCGGCTTACCACAGAACGTCGAAATGAGCACATGCCGAGGACTAAACGTGAAATAAATACTACCGGTGCTGAGTTCTGATGATTCTGTTCAGCTGAAGAAGGAAGAGGATTTGAACATTATAGTCGGTTACTTTCATCACATTAAAAATTGCTGGCGTCGTCTCTACATAATGTCGAGCAATGACATCTTCTGGACAAAAATTCTGCGAAACGCAGGAGTGAAAGCTTTATATGACAGATCAGAGACACATTCCATGTAAACTGCCTTGGAAATGAAAAAAATGAATGTACTCCATTAAATATTTATATGGAAGAGATATTTTGTTGACTGGATAGGTATGGGATTTCGTTTTTCTCCCTATAAATAATGAAAATTAGTAAGTCCCAGGTGGGAAACAATAGCCAATTAGTAACAGCTTGAGCTGTTTTATTCTAAGTTTAATATCCTCTATGGCAAGCGTCCCCGCCACACGTCTATTTTGGTGGCTTGAGGGGTAGACGGTATTATGTAATACATGTGGAGGTCGATGTATATCAGTACGTCCCGCACTTAGAATCGCAGAGGATGTAGGGAGGTTAGGGAATAGACAAGAATAAGGTGGGAACAATTCGTATTACTGGTTCGAACAAAAATTCTTATTGGAATTGTCCATCATGTCCGTCTTATCATCTCCTAACAAATACACCGCTTTTTGATGTTTTGCAAGTAAATTCTTCTGAATTTATAATAAAAATTATAGCCTTATAATTTTATTATTACTTGGTGTAAAGATGAATTAAACTGGGGGGCACGATCCCGCGAAGTACCTGAGCCGCGAGCAAAGAAGGGGAGGAAATGACCGACATAAAAACTGTATGGGACCGATACAGGTAGCTGGCGGGTCCTTTTGCCCGTCCCTTTCCTCCCCGCGACGAAGGCAACTAGCACCTCTAATAGAATTATTAACTCTTTATTATTTATTAACTTTTAGTTATTTTTTATCCGTTATACTGTATGCTTTTATTTACTTTCGACCATTTCGTTCTTTTTGATCGGAGCACTTCGTCTTTACATCATTCATCTTAAATTTTGTAGTACTTTACAAATATGCTATTTAGATTGACATATCATGAGAAAGTGAAAATTTGAATAATTCTTATAAATTAATAATTCTGAGAGCCTTATATGACCAAGAGCATAATATATGACCAAGATATGCAGGTATATACTGAAAAAGTAATTCCGTCAATGCAAAAAAAAATTCAGCAGAAGGAAAACCCTCGTTGTGAAATAAAATTAAATAAAATGTTATGAAACTAAAATGTAAAGTAATTTATCAAATCATTTTTTAAGCGTAATCACAATTTTTATCATCATAATGTTATGTAATGCTTTACCAGTAAATTCTTGCCAACAGATGATAAAGATCATGTTCTAATAATTAAGTTATAATTTCCTCTTAAGGCGAATGAAAAAAGTACGTGGGCACGATGATAAATGCAAACACGAAATTAACTCGGACTGTTTCCAAATGGCTTGAGACATAATCAGCCGGCATCTCCTCCCAGGCAAGCGCGAAATACGCTCATTAGAAAAACTTTCGAGGGACAACGATATTTGTATGAGATGGTGTAGGTGATGCAGAAGTAATTGTATTGAATATTAGTGAATGTCATCTCCGAAAGGGGAAGGATTTTGACACTGGTCTGATGCTTTCTCAGAGGTCGAAGGATACGAGGTGATCGTTGCTGGATATTGGGAAGGCAGGACCGCAGTGGAAGGCAGGAAAGGTGGTACCTTACTAATATGATCCTATATTTTGTGTGACTATACTCCTTTGCTTATCCCGCAGGAGGAAAGCGGATCACAGTCATTTCCCGAGGAGTGATGATGAAGTTTCCGCGATTCGAAATACTTCGTCACGATCAATACTTAAAAGTAGGTTAGTGATTATCACAATTAGCGACGATTATTCATACTCAATGGTTTATTTATGGCATGCCATACATGTTATTACTGCTGTTAAGTAAATCAGTAATTCTTGCATGGAAACCATATATAAACTGAATTGGTGTAACAGTGAGAGGCGCATATTATATCTAAGTTGTATACGAGGTGGGGAAGTAGGTACATTACCATGAATTACCGCCGAGGTGCGAAATAATGAAGAAGCAATTTCGTTGCTGCCAAAAGATGCAGCAGAAAGAAGAAACCTCGTTGTGAAATAAAATAAAATAAAATTTTGTGAAATAACAATGTAATGCAAATTATTAAAACATTTTTTGAAGTGAAATATTAATTTTTATTATTATAATGTTATGTAATGTTTTTCCAGTAAACTCTTGCCAAAATGTAATGAGGATCATATTATTATAAATAAGTATTATTTTCTGTTTAGGTACATACATCACCATGAATTCCGGAAGGATTTTGGAATCCAGAAAATCCTTTGAATACTTTCCAGCCGTAAAGAAGCAGAGGAATAATCAGGCTCAGAAGTCCTTACGGCTCGTCGTAAATTATCACTTCAACCAACGGCATGGGCTACCACCAGCAGATATATTTCACGCTGAGTGGTCACCAATTCCGCTGGCTGCAATGACAATATGGCCGATATATGTTTCTCAATTCCGGAAGGTGAGTATGTCGAACATTTTGATGGCTCCATGTTGGCTGAAATTGAAGAGGTAAGCGTGTTTAGATATTGCATAAAAATGTAACCGTGAAACATACTAAAAAGTAAATAAACTCAATAACATCGCCATCGCATGGCAGATGATTAAAACGCAAATTAAGGTTGGAAGCTAACGGGATGGGGTGTTACAAAAGGATGGTGAATGGATACACGGCGTGAGGGTTGCTGAAGTTTTAAGAGATTTAGGGAACGGAAGGTTTTCGAAGCCCCTGGTTGGAAGACCATTTGATCGGTTACAATAGAATACAAGATGGACTCATGAAAATTATCGTTTAAGATCAGGCGGAAGGTGAGAGGATAAAGGTAGGCCATTAGATGAGGTACATGGAGCACGGGATAAATTATGTGGAGTAAAAGAATCATGTAGTAGATAAAAGATAAGCTGACTGGGAAATTGACGTAGAGCTGAGAACAACTAGCCGTAGGATCGATGACTATTGATGATGATCATCACCGCAGTCACTCGAAATGAGGGCACTGACGGTTATAAAAACGCCACATGACCCCATTCCAAGTAAATGAGATGACAATGTCACGAAGAATGTTGGGTGCAGTTGCGGAGTTGGAGCATCGGTTAGACACATCTTCCATGGAGTGAGGTAGTGAAAGATTGGAATCATTCAGGCCGACTTCGAGACTCCATTCCCTTGACGCGATGACTACGAAGACTCGCGGCTTTCACGCTGAAAGTAACAGGTTCCTCACAAACATGTTTGTATAACACTCCTAAGCAAAAAACAACAGGGCAATACATATACATGTTTAGACTATATTGCATGTTTGCTTACATATACGCATTCATGGATAGAATTAATAATTAATTCATAATTTATTTGATAAATACTTCTTCAGTTTTGCTTCTAACACGTTTTTGAAATTTATCAACATTACAATAATTCCAAACGAGAATCGACATTATAATAAATTTACGACCACCTGCATTACAAATCAATGCAGTAACAAATACGAATTTTAGCCGTTAAAGGTAGAGTATTAATACTATAGAGAGGTCAAATCCAAATCGATGAATGACCACAAGATGATGGACCACAAGAACGGCGAAAAAATTGTAACAATAATATGAGGCAGCGATGAAATCAATATATCATTCGAGAAAGATATTCCGGTCTGAATATCCTTTGATAAATTCTCGATGTAATTTTGAGCAAATTCGGCGTTGATCTAGACGCACACCAGTTGCGTCCATCGACCATTGACACGAATTATCTGTTCGTCATCTCTGCATTTTACTTTCAACCGGCTAGGTATACAGAAATTATTACGAACTGGAGAAGCTCATCTTCATATAGCCGTAGGATCGATGACTATTGATGATGATCATCACCGCAGTCACTCGAAATTAGGGCACTGACGGTTATAAAAACGCCACATGACCCCATTCCAAGTGAATGAGATGACAATATCACGAAGAATGTTGGTGCAGTTGCGGAGCTGGAGCATTGGTTAGACACATCTTCCATACTCCACTTACGTAGTTTTGCATTTACCCATTATTTTATAACATGGATAAAGCTGATAAATATTGTTGAAGAATGACGATAAATGTTACAGATCCAAACAGCAAAGAATTATGAGGCTTTAACTTAATATGTTAGCAGCATGAGCAAAATAAGCTAAGGTTCTTCAAAGTGACTTGTTCAAAGAACATCTCATCTTGATGAACATCATCAATCACATCACATCATCAAAACACATCTTTGTCTTGCTGAACTGATATTAAATGTCAGCCTTGTATTTCTAGTTGATTGAGGAATTCGCTACCGATAGTGATTGTGTAAATAAAGCCGAATTGATCCTTGACGATCGTTGCTAAGGAATTTCCTGCCATGAAAAGAGTTTTAAAAACGTTAATGGGTTAAATAACACCCCTTTTAGCTCAGACATATCGGAAATAATTCAATCTTCAAATTATATTCTTAGGTAGCATAAAACAGATATTCTATATGACTTTAGTTCATATGAAGTTCATTAGTAACAGCTGTTTTAAAAGCGAACTTGATGCGACAAAAATGTACACAGCCATCGCATTACCTTTCATGCAATCTCAGATAATAGCTAAATGTCAATTTTTAGCTAGGATTTCAATTTGGTGATTGATGAACAACAAAATTACTCACCCCTAATCTTTTGGTCGCAGATGAAGTCGGTTGAAAACTTTTCAGATTTCTATGAGCTCATGTCTGAATTTCTTAATAAGATTTGAAAAATTATATCACTAGTACAAGCCATAGTATTCCATCATGCGCGAGTAGGCATACCTGATCCTCGATATTTGATCAAATAAAGATTCTCTAGGAAAAACGGTTAAAAAAATTAATGAGGAAAAAAATTTCTTCCAATATTTTCAATCCTAAATTAAAATGCAATTACCTATGACACCTCAGACGTCAAAGGGCTAAAATTGGAGTATTTAATATGTACGGTTCTGCAATTTATAAAGTTCGAAAAGACCTTCGGAGACCTGACATGTCATGGAAAAGTCATATGCGGAGAAGTTCCAGTGTAAGATAGAGACCAAAATAAAACTTTCAAGCTGTGGTCATAAAACCCTCACGCCTTAAATACCTTAAGAGAGATAGTGGTGAAGGGCAGGGGAAGTTTCATATATGAGACTATGTTTATGAGAGGGTGCGCTTATAGACAGTTCGAAACCCAGGCGAATATATTCTACCTATATCTTGAAAATATTTGAAGTAAGTTTAAAACCGTACCATTTCAAAAATATTTGCGCTCTTAATTGTTTTACTGGGGACTATTTATGTATCCTAATGGCAATTACTTCAATAGAACGAGTGGTGGGGCAGTGCAGCATCAAACTCTCAATGTTATTACAACTGCAATGAATTATATCAAATAAATACCAATGGAATAGTTTTGAAATGGAGATGAATATAGATGACTAATGATAAGCATATTTTAGTATTCACACCATGCTTACATATAAAATTTGTGCACTGAATTTTTTATTTACATTTGAGGGGCGGTGGCATGCAGGCATTCGGAATGTGGAATGATGTGCTTCATACCGTTCTGCCGTTAAGTGGCAAATAAACGATCATATCAACAAAGACTTTGAAGGCGACGTTATTTATCACTGCATCAAATGAAAAGGGCTGGTCCAAGCGCATGTATATCTCGCTGCAACACAACCTCTCCCGCGTGTTGCAATGACAATATTGACCTGTTGGACTTAGCTATGATACGGTGGAATTCATCTACCATTTTTAGCTTCCAAGAGACCTGTTCGATAGGCGTATGCTGCGGGTCATTTGGTAATGACCTGAAAAGAAAAATAAAAGGTTGTACGAGTCCGGAGCACGATCCGTGCGTCAAATCTTCCACCTTTAGCATTGCAATGAATGAGCCTTAACATAATGGTATAGATAATGTACAGAGTTATATTGTTTCAAAGCCCGTATGACACTTTCCAATTTATTTGCCAATAATTCGGCGTGAAATATTGTTTAAAATATTGGGCGTTATGTACCGAAAGACACGTATCAATATTTGCACCAATATTGGCCGAAATGGTGTTCTAAAGGCCGCTGTTCACGGTGAATGATCATGCGAATGACCATGCTGAATGATCACGTGATCAATCACAGGATCATACGAGCAAAATAGAGCATGTTCTAATTTTCACTGAATGATCATGCGCATGAAGGTTCCTTCCGGAATTCTTCCGTCATACATTGTGAATGAACATGCTGAATGATCATGCGAATGCAATCATTCGCCGTGTATTGCGGCCTTTATATCCCACTAGAGAGCGGTATTGTATTTCGATGATTTTACGTTGCATATGAATTCGTGTCATTTGTACGCTTCACTCAATAGTGAAAAAACTTCTTTCGTCCACATTTTAGAAACTTCAAGTGAATGATCTGAAAAACAATGTTTTACAGCCAAACCGGATGTTTTGCCAAGAGCTTCTTGTTTTGGTCACTCGAGTCAACAACTGACTTCCGATTGGAGGATGGGTGTGAGAAAGTAGAACCTGTTCTAAATTCCAAATTGGGAAAGAAATTGTGTCCAATTTTGTGAAAAGGAAATTGGAGTAGAAATTGGTGTGTGTCAATTGTATCACAATCCAATATCCAATAGATTGGACAATAATTTGGGACTTGTCATACGAGCTTAAGGATCTTCATAAAAAAATAGCATTTCTCTAAATACTGAGGTTAGGAATAAAATTCCAGAGAAAATAAAATATATTACATCGTCTATCAAGTGGATATAACTGCAGCTTCGACATTATATTCCTCACATTACAGTTGAAGAATTTGTGCATGCCAAAAATATTGTTAGTAAAATACATAACATGGAAATTTCAACGAAATTTAATTATATGACCCGGATTCAATGAGTATGCAATATGCTGGCTTAAATATGATACAAGAACCAAGTGAATTGGATCGAAGAATAAATGTATTGAGATTACCGGTTCATAAGTTAAGGATAAATAATCAAACTTGAAACATGGGTCGTAGCAATAATACGAATTTCACTGCGTTTTCCTTCATGCACATCATTATATCTTCAAATGCATAACCTAGAGTCATATATTTACGCACTATAGGGGAAGAGAACCTGAAAGCTTCGCCCAGAAAACAAAAGAGAGAGGTCGACTTTATCAATATAAGATTTCTACTTATAACTCAGTGAATTTATCGGCAAAATTGATTTTCTATATCAGTGGAATGAGGGCATAGAATTGACAGCGTTTCGTTATTGAAATAATAATTTACCTGCCCCGCCGATAAGTTCTGTAGACGTCGAAATGATGCTGATGATGTTTTCGGGATATTTTTTTCAGTAAGCTCAATGCCTCGATGAATTTGGTGTATTCTAACATTTAAAGAGGATGAATTTTAATCCGCGGTTCATCAATGACATGCAATATCAGATAACACCTGGCAGAGGAAAGCCTAGAATGAGATGTATAGAGCTGGTGATAAAAATATAAAGCAAATAAATTATGTAGTCATTAAATGATAAGACGACTGGAAAAATGAGAGCTGACAATAACCAGCCGTAAGATCAATAACAAATGACGACGATTCTACGGCTGGGTAATGAAAGGTAGTGTTACAGAGTTTGATTGATGAATCTGTTGAAATCGTGGCGGTTATGACAGTTATTAGTAATATAGAAAAGAAGGGCTTATGAAAACTTTAATTCGATTTTGTTAAAATGGCGAATGGATAGACCAAATGAAAATTGTGGAATTTAAAATAAATTAGGAAAAAGAAGGCTTTTGAAACCCTTGGATAGAAGAATATTCGATCGATGACACATAAAGATACACCATGGGATCTTGAAAATAATCGGTTGGGAGGTGACAGGGTTGAGGTAGGCCTAGGATGAGATGCATAGAGCAGGCGATAAAAATGTATAGCAAAAGAATTATGCAGTAATTGAAAGACAAGCTGACTGGAAAATTGACGGATAGCTGACAAAATCAAGCCGTAGGATCGATGACTTTTGATGATGAACATTGCCGCAATCACTCAAAATGGGTGCAGCGACGGATTTAAGATTGGGCAATGGAAGATTGGAATGATTCAAGCGGAATTACAGACTCCAATCTCTTGACGTTTTACAAGGAAGACTCGCGGATATCACATTGGAAATGATAGGTTTTTGACAAATATATTTGCCTAGCATTTCTAAGCATAAAACATGCAGGAAATACATGCATATTTTTAGCCTATATTGCAAGTTTGCTGACATTTATGTATTAATGCAAGTATTTTATAGCTAATTCATCATTCAGTTTTCGATAAATTAATGTTCATTTTTTACTTAAGTATTTTTTACAATTAGGTTGTTAGCACTACTATTATTCCAAATGAGGATCAACAATATTATAAATTTACGACAGCCCACATTTCAAAAATAAATGCAGTCACAGATATTAAATGAATACTGGCGGTAAAGATCTATGAAAAATTGCACCCCGAAGAGTAACAGTTAAATAATATAAGGAAACAATTTCATTAAAAAAGTGCTTCACGCTCCTTTCACGTTATTATTACTAACTGAAAAAATTGATGGCCAATACAGCGGCTATTTATTAATAATTTTGAAGACGTAACGATAAGGATTTAAAGTCCATGGGGATCCACATGGTTTTTTATGCGTACAAAAAAATAGTAAATACTTTTACTTATAAAATAGTGAATAAATTTTAATATTGTTGAGTTTGAATCCCTCATGATAACTACAAGCAATGGAGTTCATAGATGGACTAAGCCTTTTTAGTCAAACACGTAAAAAATCCCGAATAGAACAGGTTTTTCAATTTTGGGTCGAGTTTAAAGGTAACTGGTTCAAACACAATTTTCACCAGGAATTAGACAGTCACTATATGAGAAGGTGGTTTCATAAGAAACTGCGTGAAACGTAACTTAAGCAGAGCGAGAACTAAACTGTTCGTATAATATGCCTCCATGTTGAAGTAGGATGACCATTGAAGGGATAATTGAATCATCATGAATGTGCAGGGATTAGACCATTTTTACAATTCTCCCTCTACTAGGATAAATAATGTAAAAATAGTTACAAGAGCTCACAACGTGAAAATTACTGCACTACGAGCTCCTTTTGACATTCAACCACTGACGTAGAAGAAAGTATCAATTAAGTGTACTTAAAGTCTTCAGAAATATCCATCCAATGTGCTGAGTTAAGAGTTCCATTTAACAGTAGCCAAAAACCATGCCCAAATCAGTTTACTCAATAAGTGATAATTATTTCTGCAAAATATTTTTTTATTGTTGTCAAACGTCGTGTAATGCCAAGTTTAAAACTTTTAGTATCACCTCAGTACGTTCGTCAACACAATTCCTGAATCAATGGCTTTGTCGACGTCGATAAATCTGACTTTTACAGACTTAAGTTTGATTTTTTAAAACACTGATATCATAATTGCGTAGTCGATATTTTTATGTGTTCAGTACGAATATATTCATTTTTACACTCAAATGGAATGCGAAGATGATAAATACCATTTATTTTAAATTTTGCATTATAATATCTAATGTTGTCATGTTTTTAATTCCTTAAATTTATTTAAAACATTATTAAATGCTCGCATTCTAGAAAACGGTAGAGGCCGTTACTGATTGTAGCGTCTTTGAACCATGATCACGGTGAGAAAAATGTTACGATAAAATGAGACTACGAAGAAATCAACAATCAATCAAGAGAGATACCCCAGTCTGAATATCTTTTCGGAGATCATCGATATAATTTTTAGCGGATTCGGCGTTGGTCTGGTCACACACCTGTTACATCCTATGACCATTGACACCGCGTTTCAAACATTCCGTTCGTCATTTCTGCATTTTACATTCGGCCAGTTCGGCATAAACAAATGTTTGCGAACTGGAAAATAGTATCTAAATACACACCACTTTCGTAATATAACATTAAGACATTATTTTATACGTAGATATTATTCATAGATAATTATCACATGAACTAACGGCAAAGAAGTATGAGGGATTAAGCTTAATATCCTAGCAGCAGGAGCGAAATATGCCAAGGATGTTCAATCAAGGATCCTTGATGGAAGAACTTGCTCAGGCAGAAAAGATAGCATCTTTCCATAATTTAGTTGCCAATTTCATATTACCGCATTAGTAACTTCTGTATTGAGAGTTGACTAGTTGCAAAATATTTTCCAAATGCATCATATCTTTTTTCGTTTAAGAGTACATAATTCATAAATGTTGATTTTTAGATAGGATTTGAATATGCTGATTAATGAAAAATAAAAATTACTCACCCCGAATCCTTCGGTAGCAGTTGAAGACGGTTAAATTGCAAATCTGAATTTTTTATTCATATTTGCACTGTTGCATATAACCATTTGGAGTGTTAATGATGTGGTTCATAGCGTCGCGTCGCACCGTAAAGACGCAAATTAATGATCATGTCCGTAAAATCCTTTGAAGCCGTACCAAATTTATCACTGCAACAAGCGAAAGGGGCTAGTCGTAGCGCATGTACATCTCGCTGCAACACAGCCTCTGCCGCTAGCTGCAATGACAATACGGCCCAGATGAGCATTCTTAAGAGGCTGCGAAATTCATGCACGTATTAATTCTTTCCAGAGAGCTATTCCATAGGTGTATGCCGTGGGGTACTTGAACACCAGCTGAAAAGAAAGCTGCAAGGTGTCGCACATCCTGAGCACCAACTGTAGGTATGTCATATCTTTCACCCTGAATATTGCACTATACGAATATGAAATCAATGATGTTGCTAATTTGTAGACTTATATAATGATACTGGAGGTTGGAAATACAATTTCGGAATCCAGTCGTTATGACTGAAATTCCATAGAATATCAAAGCATTTTACGGTGTTAATGAGGTGCATATGATTGAAAGTTTAAAGTCGGATTCTGCTATTGCAGTGGAAAAAATTTAGAATACGACAAGTATATTTGCAAATTATATAAAATTGAAACATCTACGAAATTCAATTACTTAGACCGAAAATGCCATGGTTTTACGTCTTGCAGACATGAATATGATGTGAGGACCAAGTAAAATGGATCTAATAACCAATGTGTTTAACTTACGGAGACGTAAGTAAAGGATAAATAGTAAAAATTTAAATTAATATGGGAATAATACTGGGAAAACAATTTGTTTTCTTCATGTACATTATTATCACTTAAATATGCACAATAAAATCAAATTTATTTTAACTCCCAGTGATCTTTTAACAACCATTTTGGATAATTAACGCGAAGACTGGTAGTTGCGCCTTAAAAACAAAAGGTTTAGGTCAAACCTTACCAGAACAGGAATTGTCTTCATAACCTAGATGGCATTCTTGCGACAAAACGGATGATCCATATGAGTGGAATGAGAGCATAAGAGTGCAAATTTTAGGTACCTGGAACACTAAATTACCAGCCCCGCAGCCGCCAGCAAAAGTAACAGACAGCCAAATGATACCCTGCCTGCATGATACCCTTATGATTACCTGTCTCCTTATTGCATTACATTTGAAAAAAATTTTGGCAATGGAATTGCTCCACGCGACTTAAACTGTAAATACTGTTATGGCTTTAAACATGAAAGTGAAACTCTGGTGTAAGAGATCACTATCCTCACATTCAAAAGAAGGAGCTCTGAAACAAAGAGTCGAATTTACTGGATGATATTTCACACAATTTTATCACTGCACTGATGCTGAAAGCCCGCCGTTAGTTTCTTAGGGTGGGGGAGGACTTTTGCTATCACGGTCCTCCTGTTTCCCGTAATGAAAAAAAATGTTTGTCATTCAAGAAGTCGATGCATTAATAGGAAATCATGACATGAATGTTGCATATACATAAAGCGAGAATGCGAAATACATTGCTGAAAAATGTAAACGTTATTTTACTTCACTGTCTAGGTGAACTGATATATAGCGGCGGCGATTATATATACAAAAGGAAGAAGATGAAGTCTTCACAACCACTGTTTCTCTCTGACCACAACTGACTTTAGAGCGGATAATTAAAGTTCAGCAATGGTATACATCGCGAAATTTCATGCATGATATCCAAGTCATTTGGCTGTTGGAGAAATCAATGCAGTGGCGCTTAGGGGATTATGCCTTATTTGCTCATTGTATGCCTTTGCCTTTCGATGAGTTGCTTCTTTGACCTCCGAATTCTATTATAACGGAAGCAAGGTTGTGAATGGTGGTTACCACTATGTTTCTAACAACAAAAGAAGAACGAGTCATTAAAATGTTGCGCATTAGAAGCATTGATTTACCGTTCATACCCCGTTAGTAATAGTGGGGGACGACCGCATTATGTCCCTACTCCTCATAATTAGTTAATTCGTACATTTGAAAGAAATTTGAAAACTAATAATATTTTCTTTTCGATCAAGCTAAGATGGTTAATACCAGACAACGCTGTTTAAAAACGATTTGAATACATCACCAAATATCAATAAAACAACAGGAAATGGCAAACTACAGCTTCCGCCAAAATAGTACTGGGAGATTTTCTACGAAATACTAATGTAATAACGAAAAGTAAATGGAGAAGGCATTGCCATCGCCGTTCTGGAATTAGCACAACTGATGAAAATGACTACTATGTGATGCTTGTCATGGGTATAGCAGAATATTGCCGAAATAGGAATACTCCGTCAAACCGGCCTAATCCCCAGTTCTTGCTAGGGCAGAAAGTGTCTTTTAATACGGCGTGTAAAATACTTTTTCGGTAGCGATCATAATGCAGTGAAATGTAACTTTTATAAAGCGCCTCTTAATTGAATTAGGATGACATTTGTAGATGTGAGAAAAACTTTAGGATGTGCAGGGTTTAGCCTATTTTTTACCATTCTCTCTCTACTAGGATAAAGAATGCAAAAATAGTTACCAGAGCTCACCACGTGGAGGTACCTGCACTACGAGCTCCCCCCCCCACCCGAACGCCGACGCGGAAGAAATCAACATCTTATATTTGAAGTCTCCAGGATTTCCCACCGAAAATGCTGGGCACTGAGTATAATTTTGCTAATAAATGATTGAAAATATACCCTAATCAGTTTTTTATTGAGTAATAATAATATTTTGAATAGATTTATATCTTTATGCCAAACGCCGTCTCATAACATGCTCAAAACTTTTAGGAGTACTTCAATGTCTTCTAAAGGCGAAGGCTACGTATGTCAATTCTAACGTTGAACATATGAATTCCCCGGAATCTCGGCAACCCTTTGGCTATAGTGGATTTGAACATAGTAATATTGATCGAAAGCATCGGGAAAAAATCATAAAATTATATCCTCCCTCCATATCTTCCCCGCTTTTCACTAGATTTTCACTACCTTCGGATAAATCTGACGTTTTTTAATACTTCAGACCGATATTTTAATTGCGGATATAATTTTTTTATATAATTAGGACTCGATCTTTTTTATCTCTTTCTAAGTATTATGTGTCATATTTACATTTCAAGGGAATCATAAATACTACTAATTGTACATTTTATATTTTATAGCTAAATTATTTAGACGAATTTTAAAATGCTCTCGTTCTAGGAGTCAGTATAAACCGTGGATGATTGAAGCAGATGTTGACCATGACAACGATGAGTTATTTTTAACAGTAAAATTAGGCTGTGAAGAAATCAATATTTCAATTGAAATAGATGAAACGAAGTAAATATATTTTGAGAGATTCTCGAACTATGTTTGAGCAAATTTGTCGTTTTTCGTTAAATACATCTGCATCCGTATAATATGGTGAAATATAACTTAACATGACGTGAACTATACTATGCCAATCAAGTGTGTCTTTCTTCAATTATAATGAAAAATGAAGGTATAACAAAATCTTTGAGAATGTGTATGGTTCGGCCTACATTTTACAATTCTCTCTCCGTGGATAAAAAGTGTAAAAATACGTACTCAAATCATGTCTTTTGAAGACAGATTCTTCTGAATTACATTTTTTATTGGTATAATTACCATCTTTCGCCTCGTTCAACATTTTTAGTAATACTTCAATGATTTGAAATGGCGATTGATACGGCTGTTAGTACAATTCCCTAATAACTTGATTTGTTAAAATCTGACTCTCTTAGAGTTCAAATAATTAAGTAATATCACCTCTGAAAAGAGTTATCGTTAGTAACGTACAAATATTCATTTAATATAAGGTAAGACAGAAACAGTACTTGTGGCAAACGTTCAAAAGGCATTATTATATAGAGTACTTATCAATGCTCTGAGCATCACCTCCCTTTTGCCTTAGTTGGAAAATAAGAATGCATTCAGTCATTATATAGTCAGGCTATATCATATTCCGGTCATTAGAAACAGCTGTATAGAAAGTGGATGAGATAAAAAACATAGTCCACATGCATCATATATATATTATTCAAGAGTTAATAATAGTGAAATGGTGATTTTTAGCTAAGATAAGAATTTGGTGATTGATGAACAATAAAACTTACTCACCCCGCATCTGTTGGCAGCAGGTTAAGAGGACTAAAAACTTTTCCGCCTTCTTTGAGCTCAGGTATATCATTCTTATGAAGGACAAGTGGACTATGCCGTCCTACCGTATAGAGGCGAACAAGTGATCATATCTGATGAAGCCTTTGCTGCCGTCTCTATTTATCACTTCAGCAAGCGAGAGGGGCGTGTATTAGCGCATGTATATCTCGCTATAACAAAGCCACTCCCGCTCGCTGCAATGACAATACGGCCCCGTAGGTCTTTCTTTTCAGGCGGAGAAATTCATGCACATCTTCATGCTCTCCAGAGAGTGATTTCATAGGCGCATGCTGAGGGGTATTTGTCCACCAGCTGAAAAGAATAATAAAAGGTGACGTACGTTCTGAGAACCAACCGTACGAAAGTTCTCCTGTTTTGTCAACATTCCATATAATTTTAAAGACTAACTGTAACTGAGGTAAGAGAAACATGTTATTAGTGACTATATTCAAACAAATTGTTTGTAATATTCCATATCATGGGATATTTTTAGCACCAAAAACAAATCCTATATTTTTCTTATCTTAGGTTAGGTTTGAAAATGCTGCGTAATGTCGTTTTGGGGCAATTCCGTACACCTTCCATGGGGCAATACCATGCAACGTGCAAGGTGTTCGGTATTGCCCCGTATTGAACGACAATGCCCCATATATTATTATAACTTTTCTGAGCAACTTGAACATTAAAGTGCTTATGTGATGTATGAAGGACCTTTGCATGTGTGGTTTGCCAATCCTCCAAACTACAGGCGAACCTCGATAGTCCGAACAGACGATAGTCGGAACACCTCAACAATCCAAACGACCTTCACCAGTCGTGTCGACAGTTTCTCTGTACTAATGATGGATTTTCATATTTTAATGGTAGAATAAAACGTTTATTCGTAACTAGAAAAGGATTTTTATAATTTTAGTTGTATTTTAGCTAGCATTTATTACAAATTAGAAAGGTGGTTGGTATAATTTTCATTTTAATGTAAGTTATTATGCTAAGTTAAATGCTATGTTTTACTAATTTCGATGATTTATTCGACCTTTATATTACATCCTCCATCTTTTATTTCCCCCACAGTCATTGCGATATCGTTTATCATCAACCATTTAGGGAAAATAACGTACAGAGGGATATTGCCCCAACTGGTGTATGGTATTGCCATGGACCTCGGGACAATACCGAGCAGTTTAAGGGTTTAGTAAAATAGGTATTATACTCAAAGTAAGTCATATTTTCTAAATATGAAGCAAAGAGTTGGAGGGAAATCGAATTTCCTTCCAAATAATATGATTTTCTCTTTCTTTGATGTTTTCAATTGAAGAAAAAGATATGCTTTTGTGTACGGTAATACCCCGGTAAGAATGTAAGGAATTTAAAAAAGTAACCGAAGTTCACCACGGGGAGGTACCCTCACTTCGGGTTCCCCCGCCTACCCAAACACAAACGCGGGAGAAATCATCGTCTTAGTCAACTTATAGTGTCCAGAAAATCCCACCCCGTGTGCTAAGCACATAGTAGTTTTTAACAGAAACACCACAAAAGATGCCTAAATCAGTTTGTTATTAAGTGATAATTATTTCTAGAGTATGTTTTTTCCTTGTTGCCAAACTCCATCTCACGCCACGTTCAAAACCTTTGGTATCACTTCAATAATTTAAAATGGTGTAAATAACGTTACACTATCCTTTTCATTTCTCTTGAGTGTCGGCTCATGGGTGGCTATAGGTTATGTGGCCATAGCAACATAGACAAAAGCGTGAAGAAAAATATTTAAAATATCAAATCCTACCTTCCACATTTGTTGCAATTCTCTAGCTTCGGATACATATTACATTTAATTATTATTGAGATTGATATTTTAATCACGGATACCGTAAGATCGTACTCCAATTTTTTATCCCTTTCGCCGGATTATGTTCAGTTAAATTCCAAGGGAATGTTATGATGCTAATTACTACTTATTTTATATTTTGTATCATAATAGCTACTCTTTTCATCATTTTAAATGAACTGGATGAACTATAAAATTCCCGCATTCTACGAATCTGTAGAGGATGAAAGATGATTGTAGCTGCGGTAAACCATGATCACGGCGAGGAATTTGTAACAATAACATGATGTTGCGGAGAAATCAACAAATACACCAAAAAGACACCCCCTTGTAAATATCTTTTAGGAGATTCTGAATATAATTTGGCGATGGTCGTGATGCTCACCAGTTGCGTCCATTGACCATTTTCATAGGATTTTAAACATTCCTCTCTTCTGTTATGCATTTCCTTTTCTATTAGTGTCGTAAACGGAAATGTTTGCGAACTGGAGAATCACATCTAAATATTCACCATTTTTGGAATATAAAGTGAAGATTACGGAGATCATATAATCCCGTTAATAAAATATTCTCCTTCTCTCCATTAAAAAACTACGGACAAAACTTTTTTGGTTTTGCAAGCAGATTTGTTGGCAGACATTCAGAATGATGAATGATGTAGTACATACCGTTCGGCCGTAAAGATGCAAACAATGATCTAATACTGCTAAAATTTTGAAGCCGTTGTTATTTATCATTGCAAAAAGCGTAATGGGCTTGTTGAAGCGCATTTATTTCTCGCTACAACATATCCTCTCTAGCTCACTACAACGACAATATACCCTTGTTGCACTTCCCTTGGATGCAGAGGATTTCATCAAAGTCTTAATGCTATCCAGATTCTTCCTTCATGGGCGTATGGTGAGAGGTATTTGGTCAGCAACTGAAAAGAAATACACGCACTGTGTACCTACAGCATGGGAACCCTTTTACCTTAGCCGTTGCAATGAGTGAGCATGAAAATAAATCTATTTTTCTTATTCAGCCTTATATTCGACCTAATGGCACATGATTCTTGGGTTTTTAAAGCCCTTGAAATTTGGAAGATTTCAAAAGGTCGATTTCACTGGGCAAATACTTACACAATCGAACGTGTGTACGAAGACGCAGTCAAAATTTGGTCTTGTAAGTGAATTGCTAGAACGAATGAAAGAGAAGACAAAATGGCCCGTATTATAATTTCTTTCGTGCACTCGTGTAATTTCCTACCATTACGAGAAATCATTCTAGTTTTGATCCAGGCAATGACGTGCCCCTTGGTAAACGGCCTTTTTTGTCAGCGGAAATATATCATCTTAAACATTTCAGTTCTGCAGTCTATTTCCCTAATCTTATCCTCACCATCGTTTCTACTAAAATAATAAGGCTCCTAAAATATTTTGAACAAATTAATTACTTTGAAATGCTATTCCTTGCAATCACAACAAAATAAGGCAAAATATTGGAATAAGCGGATCGCATTTCACTTATCACCGCGCCGGGGACATTTTTGAAAACCGGAAATCAGCCTATTATGGGATGAAAATGGGCCTCATCTATGCATTCCTCTAGTTAAAGATGTTATTTAGTGAAAGAAGGAAAAGGAGGTGCCCTGATGACATCAGGGATGTATTAAGCATCAAATTTGGGGAGGGTATGATGACCTAGGTCCGGGGATAATGGAATACCCTCGGGAGTGTGGGGCGTTCTTACGTGTAGTTTTTTAAAACACCCATTTGTATTTGGAGGAGGCAACCAACAGCTGAGGTTTTTTGAGCCATGGAAAAAAGTTGTGGAAGGAAGGGTGGAGAGAATCCCGGCGTCGGCAGTAGTCTGCTCTTAAGGAAAGTCGCCAAGGGTACCGCGGCATAACGTCCCATCCGACAAAAGGAGTGTTGCGCTTGAAATGTACTCCACACTGCATTCAAGAAGGGATCGGGCAGTCTGAACATTCTCTGCTACTGCCGGGATTTCAACACAAGTCCACGGGGTGGGAAGACAAATCACTAGCCACCACACCAACCCAATCCGCCCATTTTTTACGCATTCGGTCCCTAAAATTATATTTTGATTCTAACAAACAGATTAAATTGAACAATTTTAGATATTTTAGGATACAAAAACTATTAAACTAATAAAAATAACAATTTTTGATATGATCTGAGGGGGGGTCATGACCCTTGTGATGTTGTGAGAGTGGAGGACGTTTCAAGCTCAACACTTCGTCCGTCGAATGTCACGTTAGGCAGCGGTCCTCTTTGTGCCTTTCGTTTATCCGCCTTTGATCACGATAGCCTGTTATTGAATGCTCGGCGGAACAAGGACATGGGGCCAGCGTTACATGAATATGCTTTCGTGAAATTTCAGTTTTTTAACATTGAAATATCTAGTGAGCTGTAGCATGCATTAGTTTAAAGTCTTATGAGTTTTGGTCTCTATGCAAATGAAAACGATGTGCCGAATTTGTTTGAAATTAGTGGCCTGACCTGAGATGGAGAAATAACTGATCGAATTTGAGTGGAATGACCAATATATATTAATTTAGTATAAGGAATGAAATAAAATTTTCTTTACTCTCCGAGTGATTTTGTTTTATTTGAGAGCGATTCTAGTTACAACAATTTTCCATGCTCTTCATCAAAAAACAAAGCTTACTCTGGTGTATCCAAACGAACCTTCGGCATGTTCAGAGATCGGGCGTTTCTGGCAAGGACGGTTTTGAATATTCAAGGATTCGTGGTTCCGCCGTTTGGAAATCCAGTTCACAGAATCATCCTTGAAAAAGGGTATGACCAAGTATCGTATGTCTCAGGCTGAATATTTCATGAACCAGAGCGTTCGACGACAGGACGATCATCGAGTGTAAACGTTCTTCAGCGAGCCAGTGACTCGCAATGGGTACGCACAGGTGATTCAATTCATCCCATAGTGGCTTAATTTTGGTTTCCATTAAGGGTCCATTATAATCAGTTTTACATGATTTCCACAGCATGGCGATGAGTCCACGGCTATACATTACTTCCCAAGATTTGCAATAAAAATTTTGTACTCCTTATGAATGACATAGAAAATTTATGAATTTGGTATATTGTATTTTCGCGAACATAAAATTTGGTTAAAATGCCTGATTTTAGCCTTTTGCTCCGTTTATTTTGGATCACTTTTCCACTCAGCGAAACGAGAGGTGACTTTTGTAACCCAATTTAAACGTGAGGTTCGTGAAAATACAATTTTCGTATCTGGCTGAGGAATCCTCTATTGTAGTGTTCGTAGGTATCCTGCTCTACGGAACGGATCGGAACCATTTATCAAACATTACATCAACGACTGCTCTTCCGATTACAAACTATGGAAGAAACTAAAAGATGTTTTAACAGTGGTTCCCTCTTCCTTGGTAAAGCCGTCAATAGTCAATAGTGTGTTTGGCGTTCCTGTAAAATGCGGAGCGTTTGGGAACACGTTTTAGGCACGTTTCACACGATTTCAAACGCCCGATTATCGTCCATTTCTCTGGGCATTTTCTGGGGGCAAATATTAGTGTGCCGCCACTCCTTAATCTCCCCCACCGCTAAATATATTTTCTTCGTAAGCTATTATTTTGAGATACTATGGTTGAAATTACTTACCGTATATTTGTTATAAGGAAGTTTTATTAACATAACTGTTTAGTAATTTATAAATTAATATTTTTGTTAAATAATTTAATGAGAAAATTTTAAATTAACTTATCAAATATTGCCAACCTCAATAAATCTGCCTTCCACCACAAGGCACGTGTCTAGCCCCGCCTTATTTCCGTGCCATACGGGCTTCTAATTTGAAATTAAAAGGTAGACCAATGTAACGTCTTACCCAGGTGTTCTCAGGGGTTGTCGGCGATATGCTGGGCGCTGGCGTGAGTAAAATCCGCCCACAGTCAGAAGGGGGGAGGTGCTAGGATGAGGGTTGGTGCTTCTTGCTGCCTCGTACACATGTTCATCACTGAGAATCAAGAGAGGATAGGAAAAAGGGCAAGGGAAGGAAAGAGGAAAAAATGAAGGAAGTAGAAAGAACTGAAATTACTCGGGCACTCGCCGAACTCGGAATGCCACAAATCCAAACGACTGGGCTCAACTCCAAAAATCTGGACACCGAAAGTTTACCTGGCGTCTCTCGTCGGCCTAACTACTTCATGGGGTTGTCCAGCTACAGCTCCTCTTGCAGCAGCGGCTTTCGCGCAGAATGAAGAACCCCGGAGTTAACGAGGGCCAGACCTAAGTGGACAACTTAACGAAATTCCCGTTATAGTGTATGTTTTTTTTATACTTTCGGCCATTTCGTTCTTTATGATCGGAGCACTTGGTGTTTTACATTATTCATGATAGCTTTTTTAGTGCTTTACAAATATGTTATTGAGATTGATATATTATGAGAAAAAAAAAATGTTAATAATTCTTGAGAAGGTGCTCGTTGCCTTCGGCGGGAGGAGGAAAGGACTGGCGAACGGACCCGCCAGCTACGTACTAGCTACTTCGTGGGCCCGTGCGCTAACTTATGGCATGAACACCATAGTTATGCGTAACAGATACTGTATAACAAGGTACAAAACTGTTTATAGTCTAAACATATGCATAAATATCCAAATATTTTCACAGAAATTTTGATTCTCTACTATACAGACGACACGGTGTTTTCTTACAACAATGTCTAAAAAGTAGAATCCTTCCAATTTAAAACATGCAGGAATCCGAATATCTAGCATCGCGAAGGAAATTTCATGGGTGAGTGCTGTAGTGTCTGCTGATTTAGAAGAAAATCAATAACCCTGTTTCCAGTTTTCTGACTCATTAACAACTACTACCCTATTTCCTCCTCAATGATAGAATTAAGGTGAAGACAAAATAAGGGATCAGCTCTCTACAGGAATAGCATTTTAAATCCTTTCGGATTAGTCCACTGTAAATTAATTCTTAATGAACTTTAAAAACAAAGTAGATAAAATATGCAACGGAATCAATGCAAAAATGTATAAAATGGAAATATAGAGATTGTCACTTATAGTAGATGTGACCTGCGGGTTGCGGATACCTGAAGAAATTAGGTGTATATTTATTTAGAATATAGGATATGATTTCCCTTGGAAAGTTGTATAGTAATTTGTCAACTGTCTCATTTAAATGAATAACCGCAAAAAATTAACACCCAAATACTTTCGCAAACAAATTATCTCCAGTGAAATAATATTATCACGTTACTAAGGGCGTCTAATAAGATAATTTGCTCGCACAGATGAGGCATTGCCAAGGAATACCTTAGAGTTTCTATACAATCTGAGAGTAAATACATGAACAAGATATGCAGGTAAATACTGAAAAAGCAATTTTGTTAGTCCTAAAAAAATGCAGCAGAAATGAAAAACCTCATTGTGAAATAAAATTAAATAAAATGATATGCAACTACAATGTAAAGAAAATTATCAAATTAATTTTTTAAGTGAAATGATAATTTTTATCCTCATAATGTTATCTAATGTTTTGCCAGTAAATTCTTACCAACAATTAATAAATATTATATTATTATAATTAAGTTATAATTTCCTTTTTAGGCGAAACTTAATCTATAAAGAACTTTCATGGGATATCGATATTTTGTGACATGGTGAAAGTTACATTAGTAGGTAGTACAGAATATTTGCATTGAACATAGTGAATGTCATCTCCAGAAGGGGAAGGAGTTGGTCAGCGGTCTGATGTTTTCTCAGTGGTCGCAGATAACGAGGTAATCGCCACTGGATATTGGAAAGGCGGTGTCGTAGAGGAAGGCAGGAAAGGTGCTACCTTAAATACTGGATTCTATATCCCTTTGCTTCTCCCGCGGGAGCAAAGCGGTTCACAGGCATTTCTGAAGAGTGATGATGAAGAGTAAATATTCCGCGATTCCAAATACTTCGTCACGGTCAATACTTGAAAGTAGGTTATTGTTTATCACAATTAAAGATGATTATTTATACTCCATTGTTTATTTATGGCATGCTATACATATTATTAACGCTGTAAAGTTAGTAAGTAATTCTTGCATGAAAACAATATGAAAATTGAATGAGTGAAAAAGCAACATGTGCATATTATTTCTAAGTTGTATCCGAGGAGGGGAAGTGGGTACATAACCATGGATTCCGAAAGGAATTTGCAATCCATAAAATCCTTTCGATACTTTCCAGCCATAGAGAAGGAGAGGAATTATCACGCTCAGAATTCCATAAGGATCGTCGAAAATTATCACTTCAACCAGCGGAATGGGCTGCCACCAGCAGATATAGTTCACGCTGAGTCTTCACCAATTCCACTGATTGCAATGACAATGTGGCCGTTATGTATTTCTCATTTCCGGAAGGTTAAGATTACGATCAGTTTTGATGGCTCTATATTGGCTGAGATTGACGAGGCATGCGTGTTAGATGTTGCCTAAAACTGTTACCGCCAAACGTACTGAAAAATAAGTGGAATCAATAACATCGCCATCGCACGGCAGAGGATAAAAGGACAATTAAAGAATAGGTGCTAACGGGATGGGGTGTTACAGTAGTGGGCTCATGAAAATTATCGTTAAAGATCGGCCGGAAGGTGAGAGGGTTGAGTTAGGCCATTGGATGAGGTACATGGAGAACGGCATGAAATATGTAAAGTAAAACATTTATGAAGTGATTAACAGATAAGCTGACTGCAAAATTGATGGAGAGCTGAGAACAACTAGCCGTAGGATCGATGACTATTGACGATGGTCATCACCGCAGTCACTCGAAATGAGATCAAAAACGGTTTAAATTACGCCTTATGACCCCATTTCAAGTAAATGAGATGACAATGTCACGAAGAATGCTGGGTGCAGTTTTGGAGCTGGACCATCGGTAAGACACATCTTCCATGGAGTGAGGCAGTGGAAGATTGGAATCATTCAGACCGACTTGGAGACTCCAATCTCTTGACGCGATGACAACGAAGAGTCGTGGCTTATACGCTGGAAGTAATAGATTCTTCACAAACATGTTTTCTTAACACTCCTAAGCATAAAACAAGGGGGAAATACATACATATATTAAGACCTTCTTGCATGTTTGCTGACATTTAGGTTTTCATGGATAGATTTAATGATTAATTCATAATTTTGTTTGGATAAATTCTTCTTCAATTTTGCTGAAACCTAATTTTTAAATTTCTCATCAAAATTACAATGATTCCAAATAAGGATCAATATTATGATAAATTTACGACTACCTGCATTTCAAATAATTGCAGTATGAAACACGAATTTTAGCGGGTGAAGGTGGTGAAACTATTCCAATTAGTAAAACAATATGCCTCCTTAGCATGGTACGCTTTCATATCAAAAGTCTTTCAAATTAAGATAGGTACGACGGCTGATAAATTATCATTATGAACTCGTATCGATCACGATTTAAAATCCATGGAGTGAAAAATCCATGCTTGATTATTATTGGACAGTGACATAATTGCTAGATATTCCATATTTTTCTATTGTAGGTTAGAATCCCTCGAGATGAATAAATGCGAGAAAGTTTAAGCATTAGAGGGATAGATTGAGCTCCTTCCTTCAAACAAATAAAAATTCCCGAGTTATTTCAATTTCGAATTGAGTTAATATTTTTTATTTTAACGTCACCTGATTACCAATTACTAAATATTACACATTTTAATACTGTCGAGTCTGAATCTCTCAAGATGACTACAATCAAGGAAATTCATAGATGGACAGAACCTTTTTAGTAAAACACGTGAAAAATCCCGATTAGAACAGGTTTTTCAATTCTGGCTCGAGTATGAAGTTCAATGCTTCAGACACAATTCTCGCCATGAAAAAAAGAGCCGCCATAAAAGAGAGTGGTTTCATAAGAAGGTACGTAAAATAACTTTTCAACGATCGTAATGCAATGAAATGTAACTTATACAGAACGAAAGCTAAACTGTACGTTTAGCCTGCCTCTGTATAGAAGTATAAAGACCATTTAAGGGATGACAAAATCTTCAAGAATGTGTAGGGGTTAGCCCATTTTTTCAATAATCTGTCTACCAGGAGAAATAATGAAATAATAGCTACTAGGGCTCACTACGTGGAAGTTCCTGCACTACGAGCTCCCCTTACCATCCAACCACTGACGCGGAAGAAAGCATCAATTAATTCTCCAGAAATATCCATCCAATGTTCTGAGTTCAGAGTTCCATTATCAGAAACCTAAGAGCACTCCCTCATCAGTTTATTCAATAAGTGATAATTATTTCTGCAAAATATTTTCTTACTGTAGTTAAACATCGGCTAAAACCGAGTACAAAACTTTTAGTATCACCTCATTGACTTAAAATAGCGAAAGATACGTTCGTCAAAAACAATCCCTGAATCAGTGGCTTTGTTAAAATCTAACGTTTTACAACAATTGAGAATGATTTAAAATAATACTCACATCATTATTATCTAGTCGCATGTTTATGCCTTTCGTTCGAATATATTCATATTTACATTCAAAGGGAATGAGAAGTGATAAATACTACTTACTTTATATTTTGCATCACAATAGCTAATGTTGTCATGCTTATTAGTTCCTCAAATGAATTTGAAGAATTATAAAATGCTCACATTTTAGGAAATCGTAGAGGCCGTTGATGATTATAGCTTATTTGGACCATGAGCACGGTGAGAAATTTGTAACAATGAAATGAGACTACGAAGAAATCAATAATCAATCAAAAGAAATACCCCGGTCTGAATATCTTCTCGGAGATCATCGCTTTAATTTTGAACAAATTCGGCGTTGGTCTTGACACACACCTGTAGCGTGCAGTGGCCATTACCACCGGGTTTCAAATATTCCGTTTGTCATTCCTTCTGTATATTACTTTCGACGAGTTTATGTATACAGAAATGTTAATCAACAATAAAAATTACTAACCACGAATCTGTTGGTAACAGTTGAAGACGGTTGAATTTTTTTCCCATCCGTCTCGCTCGTTCCGAGGAATGCTCCGTCAAACTGGCCTTATCGTCTTTAAACACGGCGTGTAAATTACTTTTTCAGCAACGATCGTGATGCAGTGAAATTGAATTTATGAAAAGTTCCTTTTTATTTATTTATGATGGCCAGTAAAGATGTGAGAACATCTTTAGGATGTGCAGGGTTTAGCCTATTTTTACCATTCTCTCTCTACTAGGATAAAGAATGTAAAAATAGTTACCAGAGCTCACCACGTGGAGGTACCTGCACTACGAGCTCCCCCCCCCACCCGTACGCCGACGCGGAAGAAATCATCATCCTTGTACATTTTAAGTCTCCAGAACTTCCCACCCAAAGGGCTGGGTACTGAGTATAATTTTGCTGATAAATGACCGAAAACATACCCAAATCAGTTTGTTATTGAGTGATAATAATTTTTTTAATAGATTTATATCTTTATGCCAAACGCCGTCTCATAACATGCTCAAAACTTTTAGGAATACTTCAATGGCTTCTAAAGGCGAAAGTTACGATTGTCAATTCCTAATGTTGAACATATGGACACCCCGGAGTCTCGGCAACTTGTTGTTTATAGTGGATTTGACCATAGGAATATCGATCGAAAACATCGGGAAACATTCATAATATTAAATCCTACACTCCATATTTACCCCGTTTTTCACTAGAAATCAATATATTAATCGAAAAAGTTATACCGCCGTAAATATCTTTTGGGAGATCGTCTAAGTAGGTTTGAGCAAATTGGGCGTTGGTCGTTAAATTCATCTGCGTCGTACATTGACCATGTACGCATATATTCCCTTCGTCATACATGAATTTTACTTTGGACCCCTGTGGTTTATAAAAATGCTTACGAACTAGTCAATTGAATCTAAATGATCACTACTTTCATAATTTTACATTTAAAAGTTATTACATGCATAGATATTATTTTTAGATAATTGTCACGGAAACTGACGGCACAGAATAGGATGGTTTCCTATAATTTTTTATTGCCTAAATCGAAAGATTATTACTCCTGGAGTACGTATTTCACGCTTTTAGATTTTTAAATGACGATATCTATTTTTCGCCATTAAATGAAGAGTGAAAATTTTCAAGCGCGCGAAAACGCAACGGGTAAGTACGAATGCCGGGAAAACTCTCGTGTGATGTCGTTCTGGCTCCCGCTGCCGCAAGTGAGGTGACCTTGGGGCGAGGCTCTGAGCGCTGATACGACGCAGGATGCTAGCACGTAGCCGAGTACCGTGCTAGCTGGTAGTGCTTGGCTGAAATAAGGATTATTAATACCTTATCAAACGAAGAAAACTTTCCGACCTTAGCCAGTTATAATAAGTGATTATTAAGACATGTTTCCCTGAGCTCTGTGCCTCATGCATGCATTGGTAACCTCAGAGGATGTAAAACTCCTATCTACTCGTATAGAAACTAGGTCCCTGTGACGTCGCGTGGAGTGGCATCGCATGGGCGCCAATCTGGCCTTTTTCAAATGAGGATAAAATTGACCCTTGCCATTCGTCTAAACCGGTATTTTTATCAAAGAACATGTGACTGTGGTGCAGTACCTATATTGAACGTCAGCCTCGTACTTTCAGGAGATCAAGTAATTAGCTACCACGAATGTTTGTGTAAGTACATTCGAACCTTCAATGATTTTTTCCTAAGGAATTTCTTGCATGAAAAGAGTTATCGTTAGTCACCCATTTCGAATTTAATATCACAATGAAATGCGTTTGATGCCCCAAGCCCCAAACCGTAACTTTCATATTGCCCAAATCATTAATGACTTTCATGTATGAAAGAAGTTCTCGTTAGCCACTGTTCGTGCAAAGTAATAATTATCAACAAACCCTTGAACAGACCTCGAAGAAAGACAGAATCAGTAATTATAGCAGGTTAAAAGGTTATAAAACCGTTATATTATATATATTATTATACCGTTAAAAGGTGATAAAATGGAGTACTTATCCTACCCCGTAAATGACTTCCTTTATACTGTAGCTAGGTAGATCCGAAAGCATTCATTTTGTAATTTAATCATGGAAATTCATATTCCGTTTATTAGTAACATTTTTATTGAAGGTGGACTATTTTCATTAAAAATATCCATTGGCATATTACCTTTTATACAAGAGTAAATAAAAAATAAATGGTGATTTTAGCTAGGATTTGAATTTGGCGTTTGCTGAAAAATAACAAAATACTCACCCCGCATTTGTTGATAGCACGTGAATACGGGGGAAAACCTTTCCGACTTCTTTAAGCTAAGGTATGAAGTTTTAATTCGTACCTGCAAGGCGATTGGTATACAATCATTCTGAGTGTTGAATGATGTGGTCCATACCGTCGTACCGTCGTTATACTGAAGTAATTTATCACGCAGCAAGAGGAAGGAGCGTGTGTAGCGCATGTATATCTCGCTGTAACACAACCTCTTCCTCTCGCTGCAATGACAATACGACCCTGATGAACTTTCTTTTGAGGCTGAGGAATCCATCTGCATCTTCAAGCTTTCCAGAGAGCTGTTCCATTGGTGTATGCCGCGAGGTAGTTAGTTGAAAAGGAAAATGAAAGGTGAAACACGTTCTGTGCGTCAACTGTCAAATGCACTGTTTGTGTAATCTGTAAAATTAATAGTATTGCTATAATGCAGAGTTGTCTATTATCATATCCTCTCATTCGATGTCACTCTAAGCAATTTCACACATTCTCATTACTGGACTTGTATTGAAGGCCTGCCTGTAATATAAAAGAAAGAGTGGAGATTGTTCTCCATCACAGTACCACTGTGGCCACCGTTGAAGACAATTAGCGTTGGGTGTTGCTAGAAGTCGATGTATTAAAAGTAAATCTTGACCTGAAAGTGGAATATTAGCGCAGCAAGACGGTGATGCAAAGTACATCATTGCAATATTCCGATAGCATTTCACATCACCGTCATGCTGAACTGATACTTAGCAGTAGTTTTATATCACACATAAGGATACAGAAACCAAGGGATGCTGTGTTGATTTTGGGTACGGGAACCACGTTTGAGCCAAACGTGAGATGCAATTTAATACAGTCGTTCACTTTGGCAACGGATGATGCTGCTTTATATATTATTTTATACACATAAATATGGGTCATTTTTCAATTTTATTGACTTCAATTAGCGTCATCACTTTTTATCGGTTAAAAGTTGAATAGATGTCTATTGTTGAAAAAGGCTCTGATAGGATATGCTGTCCAAATAAATTATCCGATTCTTTCTGATACAAGACCGTTGTGCTCATTTCTCAACACAGACAGAAGACGAATGTCAGCTTCAGGCCTCAAAGTACTCTTGATGCTTTATAGGTTATACTTCAGCTTACTACAGGTAGTAGAATTGGATTAAATATTTCTGTCTTCATTATTCATTAAAAATTTATAATTATCATAAATACAAAAAAAATTCAAAATTTCTAGTGTCAAACAATGACCCGTCTAACATAAATTCGAGCTAAGCTAGAATGAAAGCATTAGATGACAGATCAGAGATACATACTAAGTAAACCACTTTGGAAATGAAAACACATAGATGAATTCAAATATTTATTTGAGAAATATATATATATTACCGACCTGGTAGGTATTTCTCGGAATTAAGGGTTTCGTTTTTCTCTCATATAAATAAAGGGCATGAGTTAATTCCAGGCAGTACTCAATACTAACATAGCCATAAATTTAACTTTTTTATTTTAATGAGGTTGGATTACCACCACGGTAAGCGTACCCGCCACAGTTCTATTTGGACGTCCTGCGGTGTTGACGGTACAAAGTAAAACACGTGGAGGGCCAAGTGTTATGGCCATAGTTAGATTCGCAGCAGATGTAAAAGGGTCGAAGGAACAGACAAGAAATGGGTGAGATCACATTGTATTATTTATTTCAGAAAAATTTCACTTGGTTACTCGACATATCTGTATTTTTACCTTCCACGGGTCTTATCCACGGGTCTTATCCACGGGTCTTCAGTGGGATACGGTGACACGGTTCAAAAAATCTTAAATGCGAAGTCCGAATTACAGTTTGCACGGTGTGTTGCTTTGCAAATACGTTATACTCGATATATAATGAAAATCACATTCTTATTATTTAATTATAATCTTGTATAAGAGCGAATGAAACCCGTTCGTAGGCAGAAAGTGAAAAAGCAAACATTACAAATGGGTTTTCAGCGGCAATGACGTCAAGAAGGGTTACGTGGTTGTCTCCGCTACACCGTTGCGTCATTGTAATGAAGCAGTGAACTGTTTTGCTACTTCTGTTCCCATATTTTTTGTCAATTACTTCTATTTTCACTAGAATATAATTGAAACCCTGGTTTAGGGTATATTTATTGAAAAGCAAATAAATACGATTATAACAGCTCCGCACAGCAGAGGATAAACCAAGGTTTAGAAATAGAAGGGGATTTTACAGAGTTTAAATTAATGAATCTGTTGAAATCGGGAGGATTTTGACTTATTTTAGAATATAGAAAAGAGAAGTCTTATGAAAACATTAAATTCGTTTTTCGTAAAATGACGTATGGATAGACAACATGAAATTTGTGGAAGTTTAAAAAAATTAGGAAAAAAAGGTTTTTGAAACCCTTGATTAGAAAAACATTTGATGGATAACACATAAATATACACCGTGGACTCATGAAAATAATCGGTTAGGAGGGGAGAGGGTAGTGGTAGGTCTAGGATGAGATACATAGAGCGGGCGATAAAATGTATAGCAAAAGAATTATGCAGTAATTAAAAGACAAGCTGACTGGAAAAAAGACAAAAAGGACTGACGGAGAACTGACAAAATCCAGCCGTATGATCGATGACTATTGATGATGATCATCACCGCAGTCACTCGAAATGGGTTCAGGGACGATTATAAGAACGTCGCATGCCCCCATTTCAAGTAATTGAGATGACAATGTCACGAAGAAGAGCTGAGGAGAAGCTGCAGAGGTGGTACATAGGTTAGAGACATCTTCCATGGAGTGAGGCTGTGGAAGATTAGAATCATTCCGGCGGACGTCGACACTCCAATTTCTTGACGAGATGACAAGGAGGACGCTTGGCTTTTACGCTCAACGTCATTAATACGCTTGCATTGCACTCCTAAATAAAAAACAAGCAGGAAATGCATAGATGTTATTGCATAACATTAATATTATTATTTTATAGATAGTATTTTTATATTTATAGATATATTTAGAACTTATTCATTATTCAGTTTCCGATAAAGTCTTCTTCATTTTTACCTGAAATTAATTTTTCAATTAGGTTATCACCACTTCTATAATACCATGTGAGGACCATGAATAAAATAATTTACGGTAACATGCATTTCAAATCAATGAACCAGGAAAAATAATATCACAACGCTATCATCACTGCATATAAAAATGATTATCTACGCAGCGGCTGATAATTAAAATGATAGAGAACCAACGATTGCGATTTCAAGTCTATGGAGTTCCAAGTGTTTGCTTATAGCTAGACGAAAGATTACTATATACTTCATGTTTTAATAATGTTGAGATTGAGTCCACAAAATGATCACAAATGAGAAAATTTAGGCTTGGAATGAGCTCCTTAAGTGCAACCCGTTAAAATGCCTAATAGAACACTTTTTATTCAATCCTGGATTGAGATGAATTACCGAGTGTTTGGGATTTCTGAAAATATATATATTCCAATGCAGTAAAATAACGATTGAAAGGATCACACGAAAATTGTGAAATTATCAGTTATTAAAAAAATGATTATCAACGCAGCGGCTAATATTTATAAATTTGGAAGACGTAACGATTACGATATCCATGGTTATCCAAATGGATGATTATCGACAAATGAAGTTTTTTCTATATATTTAATATTTCAATATTGTTGGGTTTGAATCCCTCAATATGAATATAAGCAAGAGAGTTTATACATGTACTGATCTCCTATTGTCAAAAACGTTTAAAATTCAGAAAAACAGTTTTTTTCAATTCTGGATTGTGTAAAATTCGTGAGTTAAAACTAACATGATGAAACAAAATATTATCCTGCAATTAGAGTTTCACTATAAAAGAGGGTGCTTATTTAGTGAGAGAATTAAACAATGTTTTAACATGATACAGTGAAATGTAACTTAGCACGACATTTTTTATTGGTATAAATTCCATCCTACGCCTCTTTCAAAATTTTTGTATCACTTCAATGACTGGAAATTGCTATAGATACGACTGCTAGTACAATTCCCAAATCATTGGATTCGTTAAAAGCTGACTATGTTAGGGCTCAAATTATTAAGTACTATCACCTATGAAAAGAGTTATCGTTAGTAACGCACAAAATTTCATTGAATATCAAGTTATACTAAAATAGTACTCGTGGAAAACACTGAAGAGGCAATATCATATAGAGTACTTATCAATGATTTGTAAATGAACTCCCTTATGCCTTAGTCATGCAGATCAGAATTCATTCTGTTATTATTTAGTCAGGCAATATCATATTCCGGTCATGGGAAACAGCTGCACTGAAAGTGGACGAGATGCAAAATTATGTCCACATGCAAAATGTATATTTTGTGCAAGAGCGCTTAGTTGCGAAATGGTGGTTTATAGCTAGGATTTGAATTTGGTGATTGATGAACAATTAAAATTACTCACCCTGCATCTGTTGGCAGCAGGTCAAGACAGCTGAAAACTTCTCCGCCTTCTTTGAGCTAAGGTCTGAATATTTCATTCAAATGCACGGCAAGTGGCTTAAACCGTCCTACCGTATAGACGCGAACAAGTGATCATATGTGAAGAAGCCTTTGGAGTCATATCAATTTATCACCGCAACAAGCGAAAGGGGCCTGTAATAGCGATTGAATATCTCGCTGCAACAAAGCCACTCCCGCTCGCTGCAATGACAATGCGGCTCTACTGATCCTTCTTTTGAGGTGGAGGAATTCATCAACATCTTCATGCTATCAAGAGAGTAACTCCATAGGCGGATGCTGAGGGGTTTATGATCACCGGCTGAAAAGAATAATAAAGGGTGCCCCACATTCTGAGAAACAACTGTATGACTAATATTTCACCCAGAATGTTTGAATGAATGGATTAAACTGTAAATTACATATTCCATCTTTGCTTTAACCCACGGTTTTTGCAATATCATCTATTATCGACACTGATAAATGCAATAGCAGAGTAATGTCCAAGCGGCTTTTGGCATTATCAGTTGGAATCTCTTTCCAGACATTAGTGACATACTCTCCTTAGAGAAACCTTAATAGGACGTTGAAATTTGTACTGGATGGTGAGACAGTTATCATATCAGATTGCTCATAATTATTAGAATTGAATTGAATATTTACCTTATAATCGCTGCCATCTACATTGGTTGCAGTTGTTGGCCACTGGTCCGATGTTCTCTCGGAGGCCGCAGATGAAGAGTGAATCATAGCTGGATATTGCTGCCGCAGGGGCGGACAAGGAAGATGTGGACCATAGGAAAGGGTCCCCACCTCCCCTGCCTGCCCCCGCAGCAGAAATCAGGTCCGAAGGGTGATAATGGGGTTTCCTCTATTCCTGATGCTTCTTCTTAATCAATGCTGGATTAAAAATTATGCTATCAAATGTTCAAATAGGATGAATTATACTCCAAGTTTCATGTATGACATACTAAATATATCGGATAATGGCTTCTGAATGCTAAGGAACAAATTAATCTCTGATTTTTTTTCGATACCAATGTAAAGGATTCATATAATTTCTGAATGCCATTCGAGGTTGAGTAATTAGGTACATTACCATGAATTCCAGAAGATATTTGCAATCTATAGGACCCTATCGATACTTTCCAGCCATTAAGTGGCTCAGGAATTACAAGATTCAGAAGTACTTCCGGCTCGTTGTAAAGTATCACTTCAACCAACGGAATAGGTAACAACCAGCACATATAATTCTCACTCAGCCAATTCGTTCGATTTAATGAAATTACGGCGGTTATAATATTCTAATTTCGGGAATGAGAGGACGTGGCAACTATCACATTGCCTCTAAAGTTGCCTGAAATTGAGTAAGTGAGCATTATCAGCTTCAGAAGTCCTTCTGGCGTGAATTCTCACTTGAACCTTAGGAATGGGCTACGTCCGGCGCGAGTACAACATGTCGCTGCCAAGGAAAAAAAACCTTTGAATTTTATTTACAATTAATTCGTAAAGATTGGATTAATATTAGGAAAAATATATGAGAGAACGCATTCAAAATCAAAAGTTCATTGAAATTATGTTTACAGTTAGATTTTAAAATAAATGCATCATTTTAAGGAGTAGTCACTGCAGAGTAACTTAAACTTGATCTGGAATATGCAATGACTGTAAAGTTCCCCTTGATTCAACAATTTCGAAGATGTGAGAAAATCCTCAAGATACAGCAGGGTTTAGTCTATTTTTCGTATTCTCTCCGTGATAGGATAGTAGAATAATGTAAAAGAAGTGGCCAGAGTTCACCACGTGGAGGTACATTCACTACGAGTTCCGCCTACCCAAACACAAACGCGGAAGATATACGACTCGTATTCGTCTTAGTCAACTTTTAGTCTCCAGAAAATCCCACCCAGTGTGCTGAGTACAGTCTTTTTTTACAGAAATCTCACAAAAAACATGCCCAAATTTGTGTTTTATTGAGTGATAATTTTTCCCAGAATGTATTTATTTCTGATTGCCAAATTCCATCTCACACCACATTAAAAACCTTTAGTATCACTTAAATAAATTAAAATGGCGAAAATAACGTTAAGGTATCCATACCATTTATCTTGAGTTCCGGATCATGGGTGGCCATAGGTTATGTGATTATAGCAATATTGAAAAACGCATCACGAAAAATATTTAAAATATAAATCCTACCCTCCATATCTGTTTCTATTCACTACCTTCGGATACTTCTTACATTTTATTATTAATATGACTGATATTTTATTCGCGGATAGCGTTGGAAGTAGTAGAATTTTTTATCTTTTTCGCTGGATTAATTGTCTTACCTAAAATCAAAGGAAATGTTAAGATGATGATTACTACTTTCCTTATATTTTGTATCTTAATAGGTACTGATTTCATCAATTTAAATTCTTTAAATAAATTATGCGAGCTATGAAATGCTCGCATTCCACGACTCTGTGGAGGCAGTCGATGATTGTCGATGTAGTGGGCCATGATAAAGGTGATAAATTTCTAGCAATAACATAAGGTTGCAAAGGAATCAATATATCCGTCGATAAAGACATCACTTGTACATATCTTTTAGAAGATTCTCGTCATAATTTGGAAACGTTCGTGATGCTCACCAGTTGCGTCCATTGACAATTTTCATAGGATTTTTTTTTCGTATTCACGGACAAAATTCAGCCGTATGATCGATGACTATTGATGATGATCATCACCGCAGTCACTCGAAAAGGATTCAGGGACGATTATAAGAACGTCGCATGCCCCCATTTCAAGTGAATGAGATGACAATGTCACGAAGAAGACCGGAGAACCTGCGGAGGTGGTACATAGGTTAGAGACATCTTCCATGGAGTGAGGCTGTGGAAGATTAGAATCATTCAGGCGGACGGTGACACTCCAATTTCTTGACGAGATGACAACGAGAACGCTTAGCTTCTACGCTCAACGCCATTATTATGCTTGCATTGCACTCCTAAATAAAAAAAATCAGGAAATGCAGAGATGTTATTGCACCACATTTATTTTACTATTTTATAGATATTATTTTTATATTTATGGATATAGTTAGAACTTATTCATTATTCAGTTTCCGATAGTCTTCTTCATTTTTACCTGAAAGTAATTTTTTAATTAGGTTATCGCAAATACTATAATTCCATGTTAGGACCATCAATAAAATAATTTACGGCATCATGCATTTAAAATCAATGAACCAGGAAAAGAAACACTCAAAAGGCATTATCATATAGAGTACTTATCAATGCTTTGTAAATGAACTCCCTTTTGCCAAAGTCATGCAGATCAGAATTCATTCAGTAATTACTTATTAAGGCATTATCATATTCCAGTAATGGGAAACAGCTGTGTTGGAAGTGGACGAGATGCAAAAGAATGTCCACATGCATAATGTATATTTTGTGCAGGAGCGCTTAGTTGCGAAATGGTGGTTTTTAGCTAGGATTTCAATTTGGTGATTGATGAACAAGTAAAATTACTCACCCTGCATCTGTTGGCAGCAAGTCAAGACAGCTGAAAACTTCTCCGCCTTCTTTGAGCTAAGGTCTGAATATTTTATTCAAATGCACAGCAAGTGGCCTAAACCGTCTTACCGTATAGACGCGAACAAGTGATCATATGTGAAGAAGTCTTTGGAGTCATATCAATTTATCACCGCAACAAGCGAAAGGGGCCTGTAATAGCGATTGAATATCTCGCTGCAACAAAGCCACTCCCGCTCGCTGCAATGACAATGCGGCTCTACTGATCCTCCTTTTGAGGTGGAGGAATTCATCAACATCTTCATTCTATCCAGAGAGTAACTCCATAGGCGGATGCTGAGGGGTTTGTGATCACCCGCTGAAAAGAATAATAAAGGGTGACCCACGTTCTGAGAAACAACTGTTTATCTAATATTTAACCCAGAATGTTTGAATGAATGGATTAAACTGTAAATTACATATTCCATCTTTGCTTTTACCCACAGTTTTTGCGATATCACCTATTATCGAAATTGATAAATGCAAAAGCAGAATAATGTCCAAGCGCCTTTTGGCATTATCAGTTGGGATCTCTTTCCAGACATGAGTGACATACTCTCCTTAGAGAAACCTTCATAGGACATTGATATTTGTACTAGGTGGTGAGACAATTATCATATCAGATTGCTCATAATTATTAGCATTGAATTGAATAATTACCTTATCATCGCTGCCATCTACATTGGTTGCAGTTGCTGGCTACTGGTCCGATGTTCTCTCGGAGGCCGCAGATTAGGTTGTGGCCATAGAAATATTGAAAAACGCATAGCGAAAAATATTTAAAATATAAAATCCTACCCTCCATATCTGTTTCTATTCACTACGTTCGGATACTTCTTACATTTTATTATTAATATGACTGATATTTTATTCGTGGATAGCGTTGGAAGTAGTTGAATTTTTTATCTTTTTCGCTGGATTAATTGTCTTACCTAAAATCAAAGGAAATGTTAAGATGATGATTACTACTTTCCTTATATTTTGTATCATAATAGGTACTGTTTTCATCAATTTAAATTCTTTTAATAAATTATGCGAACTATGAAATGCTCGCAATGACAATAGACCTCTTGCACTTTCTTCGGATTCAGATCTTCCAGATCCAGAGGGCTGGCCAAGAGCAGTATGCCGTGGGTCATTTTCTAAAAGCTGAAAAGTAAAATGAAAGTGATGCGTGTTCGGAGCGCCAACAGTATGGCAAATCTGACACCCAGACCATTGCAATAAATGAGCCTGAAATTTATAGCATAACGTTTATACAGAGTTCACCTATATAAAGAACATTAAAAAATACAGAATTTCTCCGAATAAAATCGTTAAGTTAAAATTCCAGAGAATATAAGTTGCATTACTGTGCCACCAAGGGGATATAATTGATAAATTGATATTCAATTTCTCATATTGCAGTTGAAGATTTCCAAGATACTAAAATCATTCCTTGCAAAATTCATAAATTACGTAGACCCTGAAGCGTGAAAGTGCGAAGCGAATTCATGGACTCCTTTAGTGAAACCTGTTTCTAGATGCCGAATAGACAAGTTAACTGGTTCATACATAATACCTACCAGGATAAAGACTGCCACTGTTATGAAGGGTAGTCTTTTAACACGGGCACTACATTAGTTCTTCAGATTAACGGCCATGATACAGTAAAAAGTCACTCATGCATGACGAGGAATATGCTATGCCTAAAATGTGCCTCTATATTGAATTACGATTACCAATGAAGATGTGAGATAATCTTCAAAAATGTGCAGGGTTTAGCCTATTTTTACAATTCTCTCTCTACCTGGGTAAAGAATGTAAAAATAGTTACCAGAGCTCACCACGTGGAGGTACCTGCACTACGAGCTCCCCCTACCACCTAAACACTAACGCGGAAGAAATAATCATCTTGGTCAATTTTAAGTCTCCAGAACCTCCCACCCAAAGTTGTGAGTACTCATATCAGTATTTCAATCAGTGATGATTCTTTCTCGAACATATTTATTTCTTTTTGGCAAAATGCTTCTAAAACCACGTTCAAAACTTTTAGTATCACTTCAATACATTAAAATGGCGATAGTTGCGATTTTCAATGTCTTATACCATATATTTCAATGCCTTATAATAATGTATCCATTTCAAGTTTCTGGAGTGTAGGCAAATGGTTGGCTATAGATTATAGAGTCACAACGATATTGACAAAAAACGCAAAAAAGTTCGACATATCATTTAATTAAAACCAAACCTTTCGTATATTTGTCTGAATGTGTGCGAACTGACGAATCACATCTAAAGATTAGGACCCCTCTTGGGTCCTGATTCTCTTGTTTAATGTGCTGTAGAGCCCACCCACATCTGTGACGGGGCGGCATTCCTTTTCCCTTCCCTTCCACTCCTATCCACTTCCTGGAGGCATCGTTGGGCTCCTATCGCGGCGGAGCCTCCTTCCTTTCTCCTTCCATATCCTCTCCCTTCCGTGGTGCAGAGGGGAAAAGCGAATTGCTTACAGAACCTAACCCCGGAGTGCAACCCCGCGAGCACGCACTAGAGTCTCCTGGCACGTGTAAAATATGCTGAAAAAGAAATCAATTTGATTAAGTCGCCACCGCACAGAAGAGGATTAATAAAAAATGTTGGATGAAAAATTCCGTGTTACCGAAGACTGATAAATGGATAGCGATTACTGGGTCCCGGTCCCGGTGCGTTGTAACCTTCTAAAAAAACCCCATGCGTTCTCATTCTCCACCTAATGACGAATCAATGGAATTTTTGAGGAATGTGAGAGATGCATAAGCTTCAAATGACGGGATAGTTAATTTATGACGTTTCCGTTTGCTATTACTGCTTTTCACTTTTGACCAGTTGTGTGCACACATTTTTTGTGAACAGGAGAATCGTCTCCAAGTAAGGACCTTACCAAAGTCATTTATATACGTACAGTTCATCCAGGATTCCTCACCGTCTTCGGCTGAGCTTAGGTTAAATTGATGGTAGAGGTGACAAAAATTTAAATAAAATACGTATTTGAGTAACTATAACATATTCCTTCGACAATAATGTGACATACTCCTGCGACAGTGATTTTCAAATCCATTCTGGGGGATTTACATGGCAATCCGAGGATTCTCTTGGAAAATGTCTATATTACCAGCGCAGCGAGAATAATTAGTGCAGTTATGATTCGAACTAGGCATTAGCTGCACAAATCCCTATCGTTGAGCAGATATTGGGAATTGTTATGGTTTTGGGCGTCCTTGAAGAAAAAGGAGATTGGGTTAGTAAAAGGACAGGTTAGATAGGCTAACCTCATAGCAGTTTATTTTTGATTAATAATTATAAGGGGTGAATGTTTGTACTCTTAATCCAATGCCTACGAATCACTTCGAAAACTTGTATTTCATCTGAGCAACCAGAGGGATAGGAGGCGCTGAGCATCAAATATGCAATCAGAACCACTAATCCCTCTCGCTGACCTGATACTAGGTATTGTTGTTACGGATCCATGGTAATCCAGTGATGATAACAATGGCTCTTCGATTTCACAATCCCAATCGGCCCGCCCTCTTTAATTACCGCCATTTTGACTTCGCTCATGACCGGTCCGAAAAGAAATTCTCGTAGCAATCGTAGTGCCTATGGACCGGTGCTCCGGAGCACTTCCGTCCGTAGCGTCAGGTAGTGAAAGTAGCATTCATTGGTCCGCACCCTAAGACTATCATGACAAAAGAAGGGTTACGTGGTTTTCACCGCTTAACCGTGGCATCGTTTTAATGGGGCAGGGATTTTATTGAATACTTCTGTTCCCATATTTTTATCAATTGCTTATATTTTAATTACATAGCCCTTGAGACCCTGGTTAAGGTTGAGTATACTGAAACAAGGCTGATGAAAGGATATTTCAAAAAAACATAAATTTGTCTCAGAAGAATGATAAACGAATACTCTGGATTGTGTATGTTTTAGGAAATTTAGGAAAGAGAATGTTTTCGAAGACCTTAGTTAGAAGACTAGTAGCAGTGGATTTCGTTGCCGCTGGGGCGGACATTGAAGTATAAACCTTAGAAATTGGTTTCCTTCTCCCCTTCTGACCCCGCTGCTGCAATCTGCTGCAGGAATTTTCCGAAGATTAATGATTACGTTTTCCCGATTTCAAACACTTTATTACGATCAATACTCAGATGAAAATTATTTATTATATTGTTCAAATAGGATAAACTTTACTCTAAGTTTCCAAATGAAGATGCAAGTGTCTTCAAATGGTACCGCCAAATGTGACAAAGAATAGGAGGAAGTCAATAGTATAAAATTGTCGAAATAATGAAAAGGTTACATTAGTAGGTGGTTGATAAGTGAAATAATTTTATAGTTACATATTATTGATATTATGTCCATAGTGGGAGGAGTTGGTCAATGCCCCGATGTTCGTAGCTTTTGCATTGAGTTTAAATTGCTGAAATTGAAGACATCAGTGTCGTCAGATATTACCGCTAAACATGCTAAATACAATAGTACGACCGATGTTAAAATGGTGGTGGAACAGATTCAATAGTAGGTGGTTCATTCGTAAAATAATTTAACACTGACCTGTTCTTCAATTTTATCTCCGGAAGGGGAGGAGATGGTGATCTCCCCGATGTTTCCTCAGCGGTAAAAGGTGATGAGGTGTCCGTCGCTGGATATTGTGACGGCAGGAGAAGTAAAGGAAGGGGTAACCATACAAAAAAAGGTTTCCCTCTCTCCTGACTTCTCCCGCAGGAACAATCAGAGCTCAATGCATTCCCGAAGAGAGGTGATGAGAGCTCCAAGATTCCGATAATTTATCTAGATGAAGACTAAAAGAAGAAGAATAATTTTTACAATCAAGGACGATTAATCATATTCATTGGCTCATTTATGGCATGCTATACATCTACAAAGTGCAGTAAGGAAAAAAAGACAGTCTTTCACGAAAACAACATGAAAATTGTACAGTTGGAACCAAAATATGCTCATATACTTCTCAATGCTATTTGAAGAGAGAAAAAGAGGTAAAATTAAATAAAGTCTGAAAGAAAGTTGGTCAATAGTAGATACTATCAATATTTTCCGGCCCTAAACATGCAGAGGAATTCCTAGATTGAAAAGCTTTTAGGGATCGTCATAAATTATTACTTAAACCATTGGAATAAGTATTGACCAGAGCATATTTATCTGGAAGGGTCGAGTGCAATTCCACTCGTTGCAATTACAATGAAGCCGATATAAATATCTCATTTCAAGACGGCGAGGGCGTTGTGACCGTTGCAACGGTTATACATGTGTTGAAATTGATGAATTCATCACCTTAAAATGTTTACGCCATAAAGAATGTGAATTACATAGAAGTGGAAGTCAAAAGTTTTTTATAAGTCTATACCTCTCGTCCTAGCGATAATGACGTCAAAAAGTGTAACGAAGTTGTCGCGGTTTTGCTTTTGCGGCATTGTAATGGGGATTGGAAATGTTGTACTATACCTGTTATCATATTTTTCTATCAACTGTTTCTATTTTAATTAAATTATGATCGAAAGACTAAATGAGGTTAATTGTGCTGAAAATATATTCAAATACATCGCCATCGCGGAGCAGAGCATAAATCAAGATTGGAAGTTAACGAGATGACGTATCACTGAGCCTCTCCAGCTCACTACAATGACTAGCTGGCCATGTTTCACTTTATTTTAATGCGGAGGATTTCATCGACATCTTCAAGCTACCCAGTTAACTGATCCATAGGAATGTGCAGCAAAGTATTTGGACACCAGCTGAAAACCAAAAAAGGCATTGTACGTATTGTGTACAGAAGCACGAATTATATTTCACCCTCGCTTTTGCAATGAGTGGACATGAAATAAAACTTTATTACCTAAGCAGAGTTTTAACATAATTAGGATGTTCAAAAACAGGCTTTCTCCGAATTCAATTTTTTAAGAAATGAAAACCATAGATTATCCGGGATAATCTATGGTTTTCATTTCTATGATGATATAAGCACAGATACATAATCTAATTTGGAACATCGCCTCAGAAATAAATCGATTAGCATTGCGTTTTTCCTCATGCACAAATGAAAATACCTACTATATATGAAAATACATAAAATTAACAATAACGTTATTCTAACATAGAGCCATATTATTACAACCTATTGAAAACTTAACGCGAAAACTTTTGGCTGCTACTGGAAAAAAAATCACTAAGGTTAAAACTTGTCAAGACATGATTTATAATTATTAGCGAGACTGTGAACTCCAAGCTCTTCATCCAATTAGCCAGACTGCGAACAAACTCTTCATCCAATGCTGACGAATCACTTCGAAAATTTGTATTTTATCAGAGCAACCAGAGGGATAGGTGGCGCTGAGCATCAAATGTGCAATCAGAACCACTAATCCCTCTCGCTGACCCGATACCTGGAATATTTGTCACGGGTCCATGGAATCAGTGATGATAACGTTGGCTCTACCTCGATCACGCTCATCTCACTTTATGACCTGCTTATAAACGATAGAATTATAAACTAAGGATGATCAACAGTTCAATCCAGGCTCTAAAATTATCATCACTAGAGCTCTGGGATTCGAACATGAATGACGCGTCTTCATGAAAGATAATAATACAATAAAAATACTACTTGAAATTAATAAAACGAAAATAACTGCTAAAATATTCCATCAAATCATGAAAACCGCAGAACTTCTACGGCTTCTACTAGATCAAATCAGGAATTAAGGGACAACGTTGTCACCACATAATTTTAATTTATTATATAGTCTGTGAACTCATACGGATGAAACTGATTACGAAAACGTTTAGCAAAAAGCGATAAACTTATAAACGATAGAATTATAAACTAAGGATGATCAACAGTTCAATCCAGGCTCTAAAATTATCATCACTAGAGCTCTGGGATTCGAACATGAATGACGCGTCTTCATGAAAGATAATAATACAATAAAAATACTACTTAAAATTTATTAAACTAAATTAACTGCTAAAAATATTCCATCAAATCATGAAAACCGCAGAACTTCTACTGCGGTCTACAGTGACACCTAGTTACCTTTTTATCGAACAATAATAAGACCTGATGCTTCATCGAATTCTTGTTTTCATGTTCCTTTCGGTGTTATGCTGATGGTCAGGGATAACCTTAGAAGTTCCAGAATAACACGTGCTTCAAAGCCTAACTTTCGATAGAAGTGATTTCACATCGCTTGGTTGAACCCTTAAGCCTTCTAAATGGCATAGGCACAAAAGTGTGAATCGGAATCTAAAAGGCTTGTTTTGAGAGAAAATTTTAGCACTTCGGTTACCAAAGTAAGGTACCATTAAGGTGAATTATATCAGAGGAAAAAATAGTGATGGAATTTTTTATTTAGATTTCCAAGTCAATCGAATATACAAGGATTTTGAATATTAAATGATATACTGCATACCGTTTTACCGTAAATAAGCAAAAAATCATAACCTTTGAGCCGGATGCGTATTCTTCGGGATTCCGTTGATAGGGTCTAAAAAAATCGACGCACTACCTGGCAAACACAAATAACACTGAAGGAAGTCTTCGAAGTCTGGTAATTTAGAGAATAAAATTATCATTACATAAAATTAGTATTAGTATTTTTCGCACTATTTTTAGCGCTGTATCTTCATTTTAGAAAAGCCCGTGTTGGCTGTCGGGGGATATACAAAGAATTTTTGCAGACGATGAGCCGCAAAGTTGCCCTCAATAAAGCCAAACGTGTTTCTACAAAATTTATGATCTGTCCGGATCAGTCGTACCTAAGTCTCCCAAATATAAATCATTGCACTAATCATCTCCGGATACGGTAGCAAATATTATTAAAAGCATAATCAACAATTAAAATTTGTTTTAACATTATTTTCAATCATAGCTTTTGAGTGTACACTAAAAAGTTGGAACGCAGATCCAATTGCCTGAGCCGCCAAATGGCGTCTCATCAACTTTTTGGCATTGTCAAAAGTGGGGAGACGCCCTATGGCGTCGCACGTGACTTAAGTTACAAGCGATAGCGCATCACGTTATGAGTGTAAATATACCGAGAAAGATTAATAAAACCCGGAGATAGGCTCAATATCATTATTGCCGTTTGGTAATAGGTTCGAAAATATTCGCCGGGTATTGCGGAATGACAGTAGAATTCGGGCCCGGCAGCGAACGTGTTAAACAGTTATTTACAGATAAATGTCGTGTAAACTAACGGAAGGGAAGCATTAGGCATTTAGCTGAATATCCATAAGGCAGGAGTGAAGTTTGCCGAGGATTTTCAAAGTCATTTGATCACAGAAGACGTCTTGCTGAAATAATGTTAAATATCAGCCTCGTAATTCTTCAATACTGAAGAAATGGCTACTGTGAATAATTGCAGCCGACTTGATCTTTGGTGATTCCTCCTGAGGAATTTCATACATGAAAAGAGTTATCTTAAATCACACCTTGCACGAAGGTCATACAAAGTTGCAAATATCATACAATACTAATTTTAAGCTACACAACCCAAAACCACAACTCTTATTTTACCTTTATCATTGAAGAGTTTCATATATGAAAAGAGATGTCGTTAGTCGCTCCTAAGGCTTTGTTACTATCATCCTCATATCCTTGAATATCGTCGAATTAAGACTAAAACAGCCCCCTTTTTACCATTGGCAAATTGGAAAGCATTCATTCCTACTTTAGGAAGTCAATTTAATATAACATTCATTGGTAAAAGCTGTAATGAAAATGAACCAGAAGTAAACAAAAATATCCACAGCCGTTGTATAATCTGTCATGCAAGAGTAAATAAAAGCTAAATGGAGATTTTTAGCTAGGATTTGAAATGATGTGATTTGATCAAGTGATATTAACAACAAATATTACTCGACCCGCATATGTTGGTAGCAGTTGAGGACGCCTGAAGATTTTTCCACCTTCGAGCTCAATTATGAATAATCCTTCACATTTATTTTATTCCCACACATATATTTTAAAGACTTTGAAGCCGTCTCAAATTATCACTACAACAAGCGGAAGGGGTTTGTCATAGCAGATGTATAACTCGCTGAAATAAAAAATGGGCCAATTGGACTTTCTTTTATGGCACAGGAATTCGTCTAAATCTTCATGCATTCCATAGGGCTGTTCCAAAGAAGGATAACGTGGTGTATTAGGTCACCATTTGAAAAGAAAAATGAAAATCGACACATTTTTTGAAAACCCAATGATTCAAAATTTTCACCCTGAGTATCGCAGTGAAAGAGTATGAAATTAACGGTATTGCTATTTATTCGCATTATATTGTTATGATTTAAATACCACAGAAATTTAAACATGTGATGGAATTAATGAGGAGGATATAGTTGAAACTTTAAACTTTGGTTCTCCAATGGCAGTAAAAAATTTTGAAAATACTAGATATATTTTAGCAAAAAAACATAAACAGGAAATTTTATGATATTCATTACAAAGACCTCAAATTCAATACTCATTTGTCATGTCCACTTAAATAAGATGTCAATACCAAGTTATTTGGATATAGAAGCCAATATTTTTACCTTATTAGAAAAAAACTTGGATGTTAAAATTATCATACCGTCATAAAAAGTTTTTGAATCCGTCGCGATTTATCACTTCAGCAAGCGAAAGGGGTGTCTTCCAGCGCATGTATATCTCGCTGGAAGACAACCTCTTCCGCTCGCTGCAATGACAATATGGACCTCTTGCACTTTCTTCGGATTCAGATCTTCAGGCTTCCAGAGAGCTGGTCAAGAGGAGTAAGCCGTGGCTCATTTTGTTATAGCTGAAAAGAAAAATGAAAGGTGTTGCGTGTTCGGAGCGCCAAAGGTATGCTGAATCTATCGACCTGACCTTTACAATAAATATAGTTGAAATTAATAGTATAACTTATATGCAGAGTTGACCTATACAAAGAACATTAAAAAATAAAGAATTTCTCCGAATAAAATCGTTAAGTAAAATTCCAGAGAATATAAGTTGCATTACGGTGTCCGCCAATGTATATAATTGATACTTTGAAATTCGACTTCTCTTATTGCAGTTGAAGATTTCCAAGATACTAAAAATTATTCCTTGCAAAATTCATAAAGTGTGTGGACCCTGAAGCGTGAAAGTGCGAAGGGAAGAGATGGACGCCTTCGCATATCGCGGCGACGCCTTCTTCTCCATTCATATCCTCCCCTTTCCGTGGTGCGGAGGTGAAAAGAGAATAGCTTACAGAACCTACCCCTGGAGTGCACCCCGCGATCCCGCACTAGATTCTCATTCTACGTGCAAAATGTGCTGAAAAAGAAATCAATTTGATTAAAACGCCACCGAACGGAAGAGGATCAATAAAGGTTATTGGATAAAAAAATTCCGTGTTACCGAAGACTGATGAATTGATAGCGATTACTGGGTCCCGGCCCCGGTGCGTTGTGACCTTGCAAAAAACCCCTTGCGTTCTCATTCTCCACCTAATGACGAATATATAGAATTACTGAGGAATGTGAGAGATGACGATATTGCCGATAATTAGCTTCAAATGACGGGAATGACGTTTGATAGTTAATTTATGACATTTCCGTTCGTTATCACTGCTGTTTACTTTCTTGTCTTGTAAAGTCGTCGCAATTTATCACTTCAACAAGCGAAAGAGGCGTCTCTCAGTACATGTATATCTCGCTGGAAGACAACCTCTTCCGCTCGCTGCAATGACAATATGGACCTCTTGCACTTTCTTCGGATTCAGATCTTCAGGCTTCCAAAGAGCTGTTCAAGAGGAGTAAACCGTTGCTCATTTTGTTAAAGCTGAAAAGAAAAATGAAAGGTGATGCGTGATCGGAGCGCCAAAGGTATACTGAATCTGTCACCCTGTCCATTACAATAAATGTAATTGAAATTAATAGTATAACTTAGTTACTTACGGACACCGTAATGCAACTTAATATAAGTTGCATTACGGTGTCCGCTAATGCATTTAATTGATACTTTGAAATTCGACTTCTCTTATTGCAGTTGAAGATTTCCAAGATGCTAAAATTATTCCTTACAAAATACATAAATTACGTAGACCCTGAAGCGTGAAAGTGCGAAGCGAAGACATGGATTCCTTTACTGAAACCTTTTTCTGAATGCCGAATAGTTAAGTTTTTTTCAACTCTTGATGGATTTGATTTTTCGAGTTTAAATTAACTGGTTCATCCATAATACCCACCAAAAATTAGACTGTCACTGTTATAAAGGGTGGTCTTTTAACACGGGGCATACATTTCTTTTTCGATTAACAGTCACGATACAGTAAAAAGTCACTTATGCTTGACGACAAATATGCTATAAACACCTTTATAGTGCCTCTATGTTGAATCATGATTACCAATGAAGATGTGAGATAATCTTCAAAAATGTGCAGGGTTTAGCCTATTTTTACAATTCTCTCTCTGCCTGGGTAAAGAATGTAAAAATAGTTACCAGAGCTCACCACGTGGAGGTACCTGCACTAGGAGCTCCTCCTACCACCTAAACACTAACGCGGAAGAAATAATCATCTTGGTCAATTTTAAGTCTCCAGAACCTCCCACCCAAAGTTGTGTGCACCCATATCAGTATTTAAATCAGAGATGATTCTTTCTGGAATATATTTATTTCTTATAGGTAAACTTCTTCTAGCACCGCGTTCAAAACTTTTAGTATAGCATCAATAAATTAAAATGGCGAAAGTTTCGATTTGCAACGCCTTATACTATATATTTCAATGACTCATAATAATATATCAATTTCAAGTTTCTGGAGTGTAGGCTCATGGGTGGCTATAGATTATAGGGCCACAACGATATTGACAAAAAACGCTAAAAATGTTCGACATATCATTTAATTAAACCAAGCCTTTACTCATATTCGTCTCAATGTGTGCGAACTGACGAATCACATCTAAAGAGCAGGACCCCTCTTGGATCCTGATTCTCTTGCCTAATGTGCTGTAGGGCCATCCCACATCTGTGACGGTGCGGCATTCCTTTTCCCTTCCCTCCCGCTCCTATCCACTCCCTGGAGGCATCTTTGGGCTCCTATCGCGGCGGAGCCTCCTTCCTTTCTCCTTCCATATACTCCCCCTTCCGTGGTGCAGAGGTGAAAAGCGAATAGCTTACAGAACCTAACCCCGGAGTGCAACCCCGCAAGCACGCGCTAGTCTCGTTCTACGTGCAAAATATGCTGAAAAAGAAATAAATTTGATTAACTCGCCACCGCACAGAAGAGGATTAATAAAGGTTGGTGGATAAAAAAATTCCGTGTTCCCGAAGACTGATGAATGGATAGCGATTACTGGGTCCCGGCCGCGGTGCGTTGTAACCTTCTAAAAAAACCCTTGTGTTATCATTTTACACCTAATGACGAATCTATAGAATTACTGAGGAATGTGAGAGATGACGAGATGGCCGATGCATTAGCTTTAAATGACGGGAATTACGTTTGATAGTTAAATTATGACGTTTCCCTTTGTTATCCTTGCTTTTCACTTTTGACCAGTTGTGTGTACATAATTTTGTGTGAACACAAAATTGTGTGGACCTAACCAAAGTCATTTTTGTACGTACAGTTCATCAAGGATTCCTAACTGTCTTCGGCTGAGCTTAGGTTTAATTGATGGTAGAGTCGACAACAATTTAAATAAAATACGTATTTGTGTAACTTTCACATATTCCTTGGACATTTATGTGACATACTCCTGCGACAGTGAATTTCTAATCCATTCTTGGGAATTTACATGGCAATGAAACTTGAACATCAAATTTCCAGATGTTATTAATTGGAAATGAAATGAATGGTGAAAAAATCAACATTAAAAGAAAAATTTTTAAATGAAGAAGATTGAAATGACTGAAATACTAATGTTCACTTATATTAGCTTTCACTCCGACAAATAGACGATCAAATTCCGAGGATTCTCTTGGAAAATGTGTATATTACTAGCGCAGCGAGAATAATTAGTGCAGTCATGCTTCGAACTCGGCATTAGCTGCACATATCCCTATCGTTGAGCAGATATTGGTAATTGTTGTGGTTTTGGGCGTCCTTGAAGAAAGAGGAGATTAGGTTAGTAAAAGGATAGGTTAGATAGGCTAAACTCATAGCAGTTTATTTTTGATTAATAATTATAAGGTGCGAATGTTTGTAATCATAATCCAATGCTGACGAATCACTTCGAAAACCTGTATTTCATCAGAGCAACCAGAGGGATAGGAGGAGCTGAGCATCAAATGTGCAATCAGAACCACTAATCCCTCTCGCTGACCTAATACTAGGAAATGTTGTCACGGATCCATGGTAATCCAGTGATGATAACGATTGCTCTTCGATTTCACAATCCCAATCTGCCCGCCCTCTTCAATTACCGCCATTTTGACTTCGCTCATGACCGGTCCGAAAAGAAATTCTCGTAGCAATCGTAGTGCCTATGGACCGGTGCTCCGGAGCACTTCCGTCCGTTGAGATTGGTAGCGAAAGTGGCATTCATTGGTCCGCGCCCTAAAACTATCATGACAAAAGAAGGGTCACGTGGTTTTCACCGCTTAACCGTGTCATCGTTTTAATGAGGCAGTGATTTTATTGAATACTTCTGTTCCCATATTTTTATCAATTGCTTATATTTTAATTAAATTGTCCTTGAAACCCTGGTTAAGGATGTATATACTGAAACAAGGCTGATGAAAGGATTTTCCAAAAAATCATTAATTCGTCTCAGAAGAATGATAAATGAATACTCTGGATTGTGTATGTTATAAGAAATTAAGGAAATAGAAGGTTTTCGAAGACCTTAGTTAGAATACTAGTAGCAGTGGATTTCGTTGCCGCTGGGGCGGACATTGAAGTATTAACCTTGGAAATGGTTTTTTTTCTCCTCTTCTCACCCCGCTGCTGCAATCTGCTGCAGGAATTTCCCGAAGATTAATGCTTACGTTTTCCCGATATCAAACACTTTATCACGATCAATACTCAGATGAAAATTATGTATTATATTGTTCAAAAAGGATAAACGTTACTCCAAGTTTCCAAATGAAGATGCAAGTGTCTTCAGATGGTACCGCCAAATGTGATAAAAACAGGAGGTAGTCAATAGTATAAATTTGTCAAAAATAATTAAAAGGTTACGTTAGTAGGTGGTTGATAAGTGAAATAATTTTATAGCTACATATCATTGATATTATTTCCAGAAATGGAGGAGTTGGTCAATGCCCCGATGTTCGTAGCTTTTGCATTGGGTTTACATTGCTGAAATTGAAGACATCAGTGTCGTCAGATATTACCGCTAAACATGCTAAATATATTAGTACGACCGATGTTAAAATGGTGAAACAGATACAATAGTAGGTGGTTCATTCGTAAAATATTTTAACACTGACCTGTTCTTCAATTTTATCTCCAGAAGGGGAGGAGATGGTGCTCTCCCCGATGTTTCCTCATCGGTAAAAGATGACGAGGTGAGCGTCGCAGAATATTGTGGCTGCAGGAGAAGTAAGGGGAGGGGAAACCATGTAAAAAAAGGTTCCCCTCTCTCCTGACTTCTCCCGCAGGAACAATCAGAGCACAATGCATTCCCTAAGAGAGTTGATGAGAGCTCCGCGATTCCGAGAATTTATCACGATCGAGACTGGATAGAAGATGAATAATTATCACAATCAAAGACGATAAATCACATTCATAGGCTCATTTATGGCATGCTATACATCTAAAAAGTGCAATTCTTTGACGAAAACAACGAGAAAATTGAACCGGTGGAACCATTATATGCGCACATATCTTCTCAATTCTATTTGAAGAGAGAAAAGAGGTACAATAAAATGAAGTCTGAAAGAAAGTTGGTCAATAATAGATACTATCAATAATTTCCAGCCCTAAACATGAAGAGGAATTCCTAGATTGAAAAGTTTTTAGGGATCGTCATAAATTATTACTTAACCCGGTAACGCCTGAATTAAAAAGTTTCTGCGATTTTTGTGGTAATCATATATTTTAATTCGAATGAAATTCTGAGTCATTCAGTGCAAATTTTATTCTTTTATCTTTAATAATTACCGAGATATAGCCTGGTACCATATGGTACCGCTAGGAGTTTAAGGGATCAAAAAATCGAAATTTGAAAAACTCTACGGAAATCACATTTTTAAGCCAAAAACGTTAAATATTATTATTTTCCGGAAAATACATTCATCTTCATCCAAAATTACGCTCAAATATCGACAATATTCAATTAATTATTAAATATTATTGTATATAAAATGGAAGTTATGTATAATTGACGTAGAAATCAAGAATAACATGATTTTAGTGTTTCACTCAGTCGTTGCCGCACATGGAAATGAACCAAACAGTCACTGTTTTGCATTTCAAGCATTCTGTTCTTATTCTACGGGTTCAGTTTTCAGTAGCACACCATCCCCGCTTGGGCTTGGAGTTCATTTGTTGGTTGTGCCCGTCGAACCTATCATGGGCATTGGAAAGAAGATAGGCCGCTTTCAGTTGAATGCAATCTTTGAAACATGAATCAATTACAGATCTTTTTCTTTAGCCAAGTACCCCATTCCAGTCTTACTTCTGGTAAATTGAGCACGTCCTTGATATTTAGGGGATCCTTGTATCCAGCTGTGATTATACTACTGGCCATCGGAACTCAAGCTGAGTTATGTTTTTTCACGATTGCCGCATCAGCATTCATGCGTTAGGCGTCATTGCATCCAGAATCCAAGTAAAAATGGGCCACGAACATTTTGTCGACCCCCACACTATCTTTCCCAATTCCTTTTTCGTAGGCTTTCATATTCCTGAGCTTTACGAAGTAGCTATCTGAGCTATTGATGCACCACACTTTCTAGCCAAACCTAATTAGCCTCCCCCGCATGAATTGCTAACAGCCATGTCTTCCAAAAGAGAACATTATCGTCTCTTTGAAACTCAAGGACTGCTTTTCTCTGAAATATCCGCCGAATCTTTCTTTTGCCATGCCCATAAAAGGGCGCATTTTCCATTCTGATATGATTTATCCATAGCGGTGTAATCACCGCAATGAATAAACCTACGAAGTTGTAGAAATCTGTTACGTCTCATTGTGTTATAAACAAGATTATTTCAGGCGTTTAGTGCTGCCTCACAATAGTGCCTTTTACTGGGAGTCGTTTTATGCCAACTTATAAAAAGAATTGCGACAAATATTTTCAGTACCTACCTCATTTGTTATATTTGGGTCATAACAGTTGCAGAATTGTACACACCTATTCGACTCTAACACTTTGTGTGTAAGGACATTTTCGTCAAAGAACAGTTCAAATATTCTGTTTGGGGATGCTTCATGAAACAGTGAGTTGGTAATCAGGATTACGAGAAATCCTTTCGTGCTTTCCGATCTCTTCACCATCAAAAACGCGTCCTTACTCCCTATTTTTATACCTTTTGGGAGCTTTACGGCTCTGTCCAGTTTCACTACACTCTTGAAAATTCTCAGACATGTCTTGAGATAAACTCAGCTAATTGTCCACCTTTTCGAAAAAAAACTTCAAATTCGTGCAAAATTGGCGTCCACTCGTTATTCCATTTTCCTCAGTCAGAAGGAAGATATTCATCCTCTCTTTGCAGCAGCACATGCTACATTATAAGCAGTATGAGTAAGTTATTTCGGCTTTACTAGCACATGAAAGTGTGCCAAGTACCTGAGTGTGATTAAGATACGTGAGACAAAAATAATTTAAAGGATTAGAATGCTTCTTGTCGAAGTGATGCCTGTCGCATGGTCGTCGTCGTCGCTTGCCGCCAGCCGTCGTAGAATTTTCCCCTTAGCAAGCCCCTTATTCCCCATCATACCCCCTTCCTAATTGAGTACACGGATACTCTTCCTATTAATCTTTCTAAATAGGATTCAGGTATGCAATTATACCGAGGGCTCAAGGAGTGGTCCTTGAGCCCTCGTGAGGGTACGAGATTCTGAAAAAATGCGGACAATTTAGGGTCTTATGTACTTGGATGACGTCCTTATAACAAAAAAATTAATTTATGTACACATTTAATATGCGTTATAACATTTAAATAACGCAAAATGTATAATATAAATGATGAAAAATAAATAATTGTAAAATAAATAACTGTTAGAAAACGAAAACTACAGAAATATTCGTATTTACGCTTTCCGCCAAAACATGGTAGTTCAAGCGCCTAGCGGTACCATATGGTACCACCAAAATGTTTTGCATCATAACATCCCAAATATTAGGCTCACATACAAAAACCATGCTTAATATGAAATGTACATGTTATAGCAATCATAATTACATAAAAACATCTTCGTATTATGAGTACATAAGACGCAAGTAAGGAAAATCGAAATGCTTGCACTAAAAATTCCGTTTTTTTCGCATAGCTGAAAATTCTCAATTTTCAAACGGCTCTAAGTACGTTAATTTCAGCTTTAAAAAAGCTAAATTTTCGGGAAAATGTAAATAGAAACATTCTTATTATGTTTAAACTCTCAAAAATCCAAATACATTACAATAAATGACAAAAAAGTTACGTTTAGCATTGCGCTACCGGCTGGTACCATATGGTACCAGCCGGTAGTGCATTGTGTACAGAAGCACGAATTATATTTCACCCTTGCTTTTGTAATAAGTGTACATGAAATAAAACTTTTTTACCTAAGCAGAGTTATATCATAAATAGGATGTTCAAAAACAGGCGTTCTCCGAATTCAATTTTTAAGAAATGAAAACCATAGATTATCCAGGATATAAGCACAGATACATAATCTAATTTGGAACATCGCCTCAGAAATAAATCGATTAGCATTTTGTTTTTCCTCATGCACAAATGTAAATACATACTATATATAAAAAAACATAAAATCAACAATAACATTATTCTATAATAGAGTCATCTTATTACAACCTATTGAAAACTTGACGCGAAAACTTTTGGCTGCTACTGGAAAAAAAATCATTTAGGTTAAAACTTGTCAAGACATGATTTATAATTATTAGCGAGACTGTGAACTCCAAGCTCTTCATCCAATTAGCCAGACTGCGAACAAACTCTTCATCCAATGCTGACGAATCACTTCGAAAATTTGTATTTTATCAGAGCAACCAGAGGGATAGGTGGCGCTGAGCATCAAATGTGCAATCAGAACCACTAATCCCTCTCGCTGACCCGATACCTGGAATATTTGTCACGGGTCCATGGAATCAGTGATGATAACGCTGTCACTACCTCGATCACGCTCACCTCACCTTATGACCTGCTTATAAACGATAGAATTATAAACTTAGGATATTCAACAGTTCAATCCAGGCTCAAAAATTATCATCAGCAGAGCTATGGGATTCGAACCTGAATGACGCGTCTTCATGAAAGATTATAATACAATAAAAATACTTCTTAAAATTAACTAAACGAAAATAACTGCTAAAAATATTCCATCAAATCATGAAAACGGAAAAACTTCTACTGCGGTCTACAGTGACACCCAGTTATATTTTCATCGAACAACAATAAGACCTCATGCTTCATCGAATTTTTGTTTTCATGTTCCTCTCGGTGTTACGCCGATGGCCAGGGATAACCTTATAAGTTCCAGAATAACACGTGCTTCAAAGCCTACCTTTCGATAGAAGTGATTTCCCATCGCTTGGTTGAACCCTTAAGCCTTCTAAATGGCAGAAGCACAAAAGTGTGAAGCGGAATCAAAAAGGATTGTTTTTAAAGAACATATTTGCACTTCGGTAACCAAAGTAAGGTACCATAAAGGTGACTTATATCAGAGAAAAAAATAGTGATGGAATTTTTTATTTAGATTTCCAAGTCAATCGAATATACAAGGATTTTGAATATTAAATGATATACGACATACCGTTTTACCGTAAAAAAGCAAAAAATCATAACCTTTGAGCCGGATGCGTATTCTTCGGGATTCCGTTGATAGGGTCTAAAAAAATCGACGCCTTACCTGGCAAACACAAATAACACTGAAGGAAGTCTTCGAAGTCTGGTAATTTAGAGAATAAAATTATCATTACATAAAATTAGTATTAGTATTTTTCGCACTATTTTTAGCGCTGTATCTTCATTTTAGAAAAGCCCGTGTTGGCTGTCGCGGATTTTACAAAGAATTCTTGCAGACGATGAGCCGCAAAGTTGCCCTCAGTAAAGCCAAACGTGTTTCTACAAAATTTATGATCTCTCCGGATCAGCCGTACCTAAGTCTCCCAAATTTAAATCATTGCACTAATCATCTCCGGATACGGTAGCAAATATTATTAAAAGCATAATCACCAATTAAAATTTGTTTTAACATTATTTTCAATCATAGCTTTTCAGTGTACACTAAAAAGTTGGAACGCAGATCCAATTGCCTGAGCCGCCAAATGGCGTCTCAACAACTTTTAGGCATTGTCAAAAGTGGGGAGACGCCCTATGGCGTCGCACGTGACTTAAGTTACAAGCGATAGTGCATCACATAATGAGTGTAAATATACCGAGAAATATTAATAAAACCCGGAGATAGGCTCAATATCATTATTGCCGTTTGGTAATAGGTTCGAAAATATTCGCCTGGCACATGCGGAATGACAGTAGAATTCGGGCCCGGCAGCGAACGTGTTAAACAGTTATTTACAGATAAATGTCGTGTAAACTAACGGAAGGGAAGCATTAGGCATTAAGCTGAATATCCATAAGGCAGGAGTGAAGTTTGCCGAGGATTTTCAAAGTAATTTGATCACAGAAGACGTCTTGCTGAAATGATGTTAAATATCAGCCTCGTAATTCTTCAATACTGAAGAAATGGCTACTGTGAATAATTGCAGCCGACTTGATCTTTGGTGATTCCTCCTGAGGAATTTCATACATGAAAAGAGTTATCTTAAATCACACCTTGCACGAAGTTAATATCATACAAAACTAATTTTAAGCTACACAACCCAAAAACACAACTCTTATATTACCTTTATCATTGAAGAGTTTCTTATATGAAAAGAGATGTCGTTAGTCACTCCTAAGGCTTTGCTACTATCATCCTCATATCCTTGAATATCGTCGAATTAAGACTAAAACAGCCCCCCTTTTACCATTGGCAAATTGGAAAGCATTCATTCCTACTTTAGGAAGTCAATTTAATATAACATTCATTGGTAACAGGTGTAATGAAAATGAACCAGAAGTAAACAAAAATATCCACAGCCGTTGTATAATGGTGTTTATATAGTTGTATAGTGGTGATAATTGGGTGTTTTTACCGTCCCCCCGCAAGTGACATAAGTGTTTTAGAAAACTTTCTTGAATCAGTGTTTCGAGCTATAAACCAGTGCCCTGTGATTCTAGTTGGTGACTTCAATCTATCCATTCGCTGGGAATCTCCCTCGAACGGCCATCCACTTAATCCCCATGATAGATATTTCATTGAACATTTTACCAATGCTCTCCAACTCCCCCAACATTGTCTTCAGAGCACCCGCAATACGGCAACCCTGGACTACTTGCTCTCAACCACGGCGCTCGAGGCAGTCATCCCCGGCCGAAATATTTTCGAGTCGGACCATGAATCCATTGATGCTCATTTCCTTTTCCGTGGCCCGTGGAAACCCCGTGGAGCTCCCCCCTCCTCTCCAAAACCCTTTCCGTCGTGGTCGAAGGTCCATTGGGAGGACGTCAACCGCGCCCTAGACCTTATGCCTTGGGGTTTATTATCCTCTTTGTCCCCCGAAGAAGGAGTGGACTTTCTCCACGGTGTCCTCGAGGCCGTTGTAAAAGATTTTGTTCCTGTAGTAAAACCGAAGACAAAAAAGTTCCCCCAATGGTTTAAACCAGAGTCCTCTGGATGGCAGTTCTCTACACTACTCCCTCATAGGGTCGAGTCGTTCCATACACTTCCACTATGCGAATTGAGACGTCCGCCATTTTAGTTCTTCCGTCTCTATAGAGTCTTATGGGGGAAAGTGATATAATGCCAGTTTTTTCATAAATACGCGATTCCTGTCGCATTTTCGGTAATTATAAATTATAATATATTCAATCTTGATGTACTGGGAACACTTTACTATCAATTTGTAAATTTTAAATCGTGAAAAATAACAAATAATCGCGCTTCAGCCAAGTTTTGATTATTTTCACTGGACGGTTTTCTAGATATGAAAAACTCATATTTATGTCTGAAACAGGGTAAATTATTTCCAAAAACTCATATTACCGCTCCCAGGGCTACTATATAGCGTTTTGTTCTCGTCCAAGGAATAATTTCAGATATTGAAAAGTCCAGTATCAGCTGAGAGAGAATTGTTATCTTCAGATCGGAAGAGATTTCGCATGTAATATCCGAGTAAACTTCCATGAAAACAGCGCAATGGATATTATACGAGGAATTTGAGGACAAGTCTGGTCAATTTTTAGTGCCGACAAATCGGAAATATTATCCTACCCCAAAATTAGACAAGAAAAACTACAGAAGTCACAAGCTGACATGCAATTTTTGTACTTTTCACGAGAGTTGCAGATCATAAAAGATATCATCAAAGGAGGTATATAAAGGAAAAAATCACATTTTTCCAAAGTATATAATGTACACACACCAGAAATGTTACATTTTAAGATTTCCAGAATGATTTAACAATTTCATTGAAACTAAGATTATTTACATAATGCAAAATAAACAAAATAAATAAATCTGAAGTGCACATGATGTAACATTTCTATTAAAATGGATTCAAATTAGTAGGAGAGAATGATGTACAGGTGATGACAGCTGCCACACATCTTGCATTATTCTCAATTTTGCTATGTTCCTTTACCACCCATGACATTGACTACTCGAGTATATGAACCTGTAATTAAAAATATAAATAAAATTTCGTTAATTACACCAAAAGCATTAATTCACAAGTAATTTTAATGAACAGCATCTCAGTGATACATCAAATTCTCACAATCAACAGTCATGATAAAGTTCTATAATGTGTAGATGTTTATTAAACATGCAATCACTTGTTTCTATATCATATTTCATGGTTTGAGCAATAGGAAATTAATAACTTAAATTTAAATTGGCAGACAACTTTCGGGAAATTAATTCTATTACCAAGATGGCAATCTTCCTGTCAGCATACAAAATTATAAAAAGGAATAATATGACATTAACATTCCACAACACTGTTACTCAGTGGCATATCTACGGGGGGAGGAAGGGAAAGATCCCTCCCCAAAGCCTCAGAGAAATAAAAAAAATTATTTATAATTATTTTATATATTGAACTGCATCGACTAAAAGTTAAATCTTTAGTGCCAAAATGATTTCAAATGTATTTCCAGGAATGTTATTCTTCAAAAATTTTCTTGGACTGATTCGTTGTCTGATTGGGGGGGGGGTGCCACCCCAGGCCATCCTATCCTTCCCAAAGCATATTCCTAGTTACGCCATTGCCATTACTCCTTGACACAAATATTTCAACATTTATCAGATCATCTAAAAATATTATCAAATTGAAGACATACAATCATATTAAACTACTCCATTGCCTAATCTCGACCATCGTATGCTCTCCCCCTTTAAAAAATATTTACATTTTAAAACATTCCAAACAGCGGAATAGGTTCATAGATTTCACATTTAATAGGTATTCTCAAACGTATCCCATATTTTAACCCCAGAATACTGTTTAGCAAAGAATTCATGTCAATGGTGAAGGTACCCCCCAATCAATGACCCTCATTATAACGATGAACACCATTTACCTATCTCCATTAACACCATCATGGAATGTGTCATACAGTTTCCTCCGGTATTACATCCATTATAATAACATTCAGACCAGGATTAAGTAGTCAATAGTTATGGAAAAAAATTGACTGTATAAGAGGAATCTCAGAATAGTAGTGAATTTATGCACAGCAAGACCAAACTTGCTTATCAAAAGACACTAGTAATTATGAAGAACAGATTTCAACCCCAGAAAACTGTTCAGTGAAGGGTTCAAGTCAATGTTCATGGTACCCTCAAATCAATGAGATGAACAACATTTACACTCTCCATTAACACCGTCATGGAATATATATTCCTTTAAGTACAACATATAATGTAGTAATTTGCCAAAAGGATTAAGCAATCCACACTTCTGGAAAGAAACTAACTTAAAAAGAGGAATCTTTGAATTGCAGTGCATTTATGCACACAAAAAACTAAACTTACCCATCAAAAGAAGTATTCTCAATTATGAAGAAGAGACTTGGCACTAGAAAAAGCTTTGAAAGCAACTGAAGCTACACCAAGAAGGGCAAGTATCGAAGGAAAAATAAATATATTGGCCTATGCTGCTGATGTAGCCTTAAAAGCCTATAGTAAAAGTAACCTCAAATCAGTAGCCCAAGTAGAAGAGTAATAAAAGTAGGATTACAGGTAATTGAAGATAAAACTAAATATATGAAAATTGGAAGAGTGGCAGAGCCTAACATTTCTCTTCTAACTGCCAAAATGTCCATTGTCACCATTAACTGCCAAAATGAAATAGATGAAGAGATACAAATGGGGATAAATTAAGCTAATAGATGCTACAGGAGCCTATCAAAATTATCATAGATTCAACTTCTCAATATACCAACTCCAGGTATATATCAACTCAAGATAGATAAAAATTAGAATGTATACTATCATAATACAGCAAGTGCTATTACATGAGGCTGAGGTAAAGACCCTAACAAAGCAGCCTTAGAAGAAGTAAATAACTGTTGGAAATTAAATATCGAGAAGGATATATGGTCCAACGTTTGACGAAGGGGTTTGGAGAATACTGAAAAACATAGAGCAGGAAACTTCATAAAACAAGATATTGTCACTGTGATCAGAAGTAGGAGAATTGCATGGCTTGGTCATGTAAGAAGAAGTGAGGAGTGTGGAGAGGTCAAAAATATATTCAAAGCTACAGAGACTAACCTCAACCCTTAAGAAACAAATAAATAGCAACCAGAGGGAAGACACCCACAAGAAAGACCAAGACTAAGATGCAATGACCCAGTGTTTGAGGGCATGGGATGAGTTGGGGAAAAGGTTGACATTATGGAGGACAGAGGAGTCTGAAGAGACAACTTGTTGGTGAGGCCAAATATCGACTTGGATTTGAGTATGGAATCATATTACTTGCAATATTTAATTTGATTAAACATGTTTTTGGCTTGAATTCCCCCCTCTCTAAGAACGACTGTTGCACTTATTTGTAATTTGATTTCAGCATTAATCTCATGAACATAATAACATTTCATACATACTAATTTCCTCTGCAAAAATAAGGGGGTACTTCGTAACTGGAACTTTAAAACTTGACTGAAGGATAAAAAGCAGTGGCTTCATAGTATGTGGTCTACAATATCATTGATTAAAAAATTGAAAAAATGAAATGGTGTACGAAGAAATAATCAAAAACTCCTAGTTATCCATAGCCATATTTTATAATAACTCTCAATAATTAGGCATGAATGGTACCGTCCTCTTTGATAATCACTGAAGCCATTTCAGAAAAACCTAATTAATTATATATTTCCATATTTTACAATTAGTTACTAAGCTCGAATACGTACCACAAGTAAATATTCGGCCAAAGATGTTGAAACTTCAAGTACTTAGGAGCAGACAGCAGTATAAGCACTGGGCCACGACAAAAGTTCGGTGTTGATGTATTTTTCCGTTTTAACCAGCCCTAGGAATGTAATCCTCTTCAAACAAAACTGGAATTAAAAATTCGGAATGAGTCAAGGAAAAGATTAGTCGCAAAAGCGACTCGTCGAGATTTTAATTGCATCCTAAAATTAAGCATTCACACTACTTCGAAATATAATAGTCATTCTTCTCATGAACAACACACAAATAAAGCAATGAAAAGCGGAGTTTCGTCCACTAATATGTATCCGGATATGCAGATTCTAGTCAAAAACGTAATTGTCTTTATTGTTGTAAATGACCGTAAGATTACTTCATACCGGCATTGACAAAAACAAATATTTTTATTGAATACAAAACTAGCAGCACTAATAGTTATTTTTACACTTTCTGGTACGTAGTAAAGAACTAAGTCAATCATCTCTGCAACCCAGACTAAATATTATATTTTAGTCACAAAATTTCACATATTCCATTGATGAACAGAAAACATACAAGCACAAAAACACTCGTCAAGAACCTCGCCGGATTATCTGAACCGGAATACATATTTTTTTAAATTACTACTTATACACAGTTCAAACCTAATAATTGGAATATGTGGATCAGCACTATTAAAAATTTAAGGTAATAGTATTAAAGGAACCATTATGTGTAGAAAAACTTACCTCACGTAGGCGGGAAGACGTTGTTTGGTGTCACTTGTCCCTTCGGCATATTTGAAGCCATTTCGCTCTTCTCTCAACATTTTGAGGGAAAATAAAATTTTTAAACACGTCCTTGGTGCTAATGTAGCAATTAGGAGCCGAACTACAACTTATTGTGCCGTATTTCTACTACAAATAACGGAAAATCTTGCCGAGCAACTGCCGGCCACATTCACTTTCATAACGTAAACAACGAGTGCAGAGAACAAAGATGGTAGGATGCGACGACTCAACTTTGTAGTGTATTATCAACAATCCAGAGGACTCTGGTTTAAACCGGACACCATTCACATTCTCGGGAACAAAAATCGCGCTTGGTACCTCCACAAGGCCGTCCAAAATGCGGAAACTCGCCGCTGTTTTGTTGACCTCCGCCGATACTCCAAATTTCTTATCCGGCGAGACTACGAAAATTACGCGCGCTCTGTTTCTTCAAACATATCTTCCAGTCCCAAAAAATTCTGGACCTTTATCAATCAACGCCGTAGCCGTCCGCAGATTCCTGAAGCAGTCTCCTACAATGCCACAAATGCCTTGGGCTCAGAGAGACCTAATCTCTTTCTCAAATTCTTTTCCGATTGTGTACAGCCTACTTCCTTCCACAATGTAACCCCTCCTCAGTCCCTCCAACCGCTGTCTAGCGATTCCCTATCATCCGTTCAGACAGATTCCAGGGAAGTTTATAAATTCCTTTGTAAAATACCCCTTCACCGCTCACCTGGTCCTGATGGTCTCAGCCCTAAACTCATTCGCTCTAACTCTATGTCGGCCTAAACGCCGAATACCTCCTTGGCTGAATGAGACGATAAAACTCATGATTAAAGAACGCAACCAAGCGCGATGTGCCTTTCGACGCATTGGTTGTTCCACTCTGCGACAAAAATACAAGGAACTTAGAAATCGCGTTAAATCAGCCATCAATGACAGTAAACGCCAGTTTTATTCCTCGAAGCTTTCCTCGCAGAGAGACCCGAAATTGATTTGGCGTGAGCTTCGAAATCTTGGGCTGGTTCGAAGACGGGACTCTTCTCTACCCCCAAATATAACTCTCGATCAGCTAAACTCCTACTTTTTGTCAACTACGATTAGTCATAATGATGCCCCAGCTAACTCCAGACTTGAGCGAGTTATACCATTCAGTGATAACAACTTTTACTTTAAGCACGTAACTCCTGAGACTCTGATCGAAGTATTGGAGTTCTCCAAGTCAAATGCCACTGGAGTTGACGACATTCCAGTAAAGATTATTCAACTTGCCAAATATGCCCTATTACCTTACATCCTTGAAAATTTCAACCATTCTCTCGATAATTCAGTATTTCCATCGGAGTGGAAAAAAGCACTTATTCGTCCGATAAAGAAGACAAAAAATGCAAAATTACCTTCTGACTTCCGGCCAATCTCTATTCTGTGCGCCCTGTCGAAAATGTTGGAGAGAATTGTTTTCAAGCAAGTTACAGAGTACCTAAATAACAATAACAAACTTGACGCTATGCAATCAGGTTTTCGGCATGGATACAGTACGCAGACGGCACTACTAAAGATAACCGATGACATTCGACTTCATATTGATAAGCGTATGGTTACAATACTAGTTCTTTTTGATTTCAGTAAAGCATTCGATCGAGTTGATCATAATCTACTAATCCATAAGATGGTGAAGCTTGGTTTCTCTTGTTCAGCTTTAAACTGGTTCTGCTCCTACCTAGGCAATAGATTTCAAGCAGTCTTAGGACCTGAAAATAACTTATCCGCATGGGCTCCAGTATCTTTCGGAGTTCCTCAAGGATCTGTCCTGGGACCTCTGCTATTTTCTATATTTGTCAATGACATTTCAATTGCGATTAAAAATTGTAAATATATGATATATGCAGATGACCTTCAAATATACATCCATACTTCGATTAAAAACATAGCTGATAGTATTAATCTAGTGAATCATGACGTGAAAGAAATCACAAAATGGGTGGGTAAAAACCACCTCATACTGAACTGTTTGAAGACGAAAGCAATAATCATCGGTAGCTCAAGGATCCTAAACAAAATAGATTATAATCACCTTCCTCCAGTTGTAGTTGGTGACCATCAAATACCGTTCAGCGACTCTGTTCGCACTCTTGGACTAACCCTCACAAAAAATTTGTCTTGGAACCAACATGTGAACGAAATCTGTAATAAAGTCAATATCACACTGTATCAACTAAAACTGCACAAGCACTTACTTCCTATATCCACCCGAAAAATGTTAATTTCTACCCTGGTATTCCCTTCCTTTGACTATTGTAGTCTTGTTTATAATGACATGCCTAAAGAGCTGGATAAAAAGTTACAAAGGCTACTTAATTCATGTGTAAGATATGTATTCAATTTAAGAAAGGATGTTCATGTATCACAGTACAGAATCAGCCTTGGTTGGCTAAATCTTTGTAATCGAAGGAAATATCTACTCGGTGCTCTTCTTTTTAAGATTTTCAGAGAGAGAATCCCTAATTATCTCCGGGAAATCTTTATGAACAGATCAGTAACCACCCATATGTCATCTCGCAAAAATGACTATTTATGTTATCCTACTCCACGTACTAATATCTACCAGAAATCATTTCTGATAACGGGATCAAAATTCTGGAATTCTCTCCCTGAGGATCTTAGACAGAGGGGCTCCATCCATGCTTTTAAAATTAAATTGTACATGGATTTACTCAGTGGAGAGCTAAAATAAACTCCCACGAAAATACAGCCTATTATGTATCATTATTATGTATTATGTACTATATTCCGTCTGCCTATGATGTCAAATTTCAATCCTTGTTACGTGTTATTTCTTTTTTATAGGTGCGTATCAAACAACTTTACTTGACATTTTTCATGAACTTTTTGCTTTGATGAGCCATTATTTTTGTAAATTGTGTTTTTTGCTCCAAGGGTTTTTTCCCAGAGCATAATAAATATCTATTCTATTCTATTCTATTCTATTCGCAACTGCGCCTCTTCCCTTGCACAACCTCTAACCCTTTTGCTTAATCGCTGCTTTTCATTAGGAACCTTCCCTCCTCAATGGAAATGCGCCAACGTTATCCCGATACTCAAAGCGGGAAGCAAAGCTGACGTCACAAACTATCGCCCCATATCTTTGCTTCCAATACTTTCTTCCGTCTGTGAGCGCATAATTATCAATAGGATTTTCCACTTCACCTCTCCCTTTTTATCCCCCCAGCAGCATGGTTTCCTCCCTGGGAGATCATGCCTAACAAATCTTGCTGTCTTCCAGCACCACGCCGTCACTGGAATAGACAACTCTCGTCAACTCGATACCATCCTCCTTGACTTCTCCAAAGCTTTCGACACACTTCATCATCAACTCCTCCTTCATAAACTAAACCAGCAATTTGGCATACATGGTAAGTTCCTTAGCCTTCTCACAAGCTTTCTTTCCCACAGAACCCAGCGTGTAATACTCGCTGGTGGATCTTCTTCTTGGTCTCCTGTGACGTCAGGAGTTCCTCAGGGCAGTGTCCTAGGACCTTATCTTTTCAATTTATATATTAATGATCTTCCGTCCCACCTTCTGTCCTCCCAAACACAAACTCTTTTATATGCGGACGACTGCAAGATCTACAAGGAGATAAAAAACACCTCAAACTGCAGAGATCTCCAAATTGCCCTAAATAAAGCTTCCCTGTGGTGTGACACTTGGAAATTAAAGCTCAACCCTAAAAAATGCAGCATCATGACTATTGCGTTAAAAACACAGCCCATCACTTTCAACTACACCATAAATTCATCTCCCTTGACCAGAGTTACGACGATGAAAGATTTGGGCGTTATAACCGACCCAAAACTAAACTACTCCGACCACATTCAGACTGTAAAAAAGAAAGCCATGTCTCTGTTAGGCCTTCTTTACCGCTTCACGGAAATTAAGGATCCCATTGCACTTCACTCCTATTTCTCAACGATTGTCCTTCCCATAGTTTTGTATTGCTCTCCAATTTGGTCCATGTCAGCCCCGACTAACCTAAAATCCCTCGATTGCATCCCCCACTTCTTTGCCAAAATAGTTAGGCATAGAATCCCTCACTTACGCAATATGTCCTCTGATGCTGTATTGTCTTCTCTTTCCTTGTCTAATCTTCAGAATCTCAGACTTAAAACGGACTTCAACTTTCTACACAGCATATTGAACTCGACTTTAGACTGCCCTGAACTCCTCTCTCAGTTGAATTTTAGAATAGCGAATCGTTCCACCCGCTCGCTCTCCCTACTCCACCTTCCTATTCCCAGAATCTCCCTGACCAAGCGCTCACCTTTATATCGCCTCTCCTCCCTTCTAAATTCGCTCCCTCCTTCCATAGATCCTTTTTACCTGTCACGCAAAAAATTCACCGCACAAGCTTTGACCCATATGTCTGCTAATTGAATGTTATACTTCCCTACTGGTTAATTCTTTGTTTGTTTTTATATTGTTATTGTATTGTGTCTAATTTATGTATGTCATTGTTAAAAGTTTCACTGTAAATTGGCGTCACGGCTGTATGTGAAATTTACTTAAATAAATAAATAAAATAAATAAATAATCTGTCATGCAAGAGTAAATATAAGCTAAATGGAGATTTTTAGCTAGGATTTGAAATGATGTGATTTGATCAAGTGATATTAACAACAAATATTACTCGACCCGCATATGTTGGTAGCAGTTGAGGACGCCTGAAGATTTTTCCACCTTCGAGCTCAATTATGAATAATCCTTCACATTTATTTTATTCCCACACATATATTTTAAAGACTTTGAAGCCGTCTCAAATTATCACTACAACAAGCGGAAGGGGTTTGTCATAGCAGATGTATAACTCGCTGAAATAAAAAATGGGCCAATTGGACTTTCTTTTATGGCACAGGAATTCGTCTAAATCTTCATGCATTCCATAGGGCTGTTCCAAAGAAGGATAACGTAATGTATTAGGTCACCATTTGAAAAGAAAAATGAAAATCGACACACTTTCTGAAAACCCAATGATTCAAAATTTTCACCCTGAGTATCGCAGTGAAAGAGTATGAAATTAATGGCATTGCTATTTATTCGCATTATATTGTTATGATTTAAATACCATAGAAATTTAAACATGTGATGGAATTAATGAGGAGGATATAGTTGAAACTTTAAACTTTGGCTCTCCAATGGCAGTAAAAAATTTTGAAAATACTAGATATATTTTAGCAAAAAAACATAAAATGGAAATTTCAATGATATTCATTACAAATACCTCAAATTCAATACTCATTTGTCATGTCCACTTAAATAAGATGTCAATACCAAGTTATTTGGATATAGAAACCAATATTTTTACCTTATTAGAAAAAAACTTGGATGTTAAAATTATCATACCGTCATAAAAATTTTTTTGAATCCGTCGCGATTTATCACTTCAGCAAGCGAAAGGGGTGTCTTCCAGCGCATGTATATCTCGCTTGAAGACAACCTCTTCCGCTCACTGCAATGACAATATGGACCTCTTGCACTTTCTTCGGATTCAGATCTTCAGGCTTCCAGAGAGCTGGTCAAGAGGAGTAAGCCGTGGCTCATTTTGTTATAGCTGAAAAGAAAAATGAAAGGTGTTGCGTGTTCGGAGCGCCAAAGGTATGCTGAATCTGTCACCCTGACCATTACAATAAATGTAATTGAAATTAATAGTATAACTTATATGCAGAGTTGACCTGTATAAAGAACATTAAAAAATAAAGAATTTCTCCGAATAAAATCGTTAAGTAAAATTCCAGAGAATATAAGTTGCATTACGGTGTCCGCCAATGTATATAATTGATACTTTGAAACTCGACTTCTCTTATTGCAGTTGAAGATTTCCAAGATACTAAAAATTATTCCTTGCAAAATTCATAAAGTGTGTGGACCCTGAAGCGTGAAAGTGCGAAGGGAAGAGATGGACGCCTTCGCATATCGCGGCGACGCCTTCTTCTCCATCCATATCCTCCCCTTTCCGTGGTGCGGAGGTGAAAAGAGAATAGCTTACAGAACCTACCTCTGGAGTGCACCCCGCGATCCCGCACTAGATTCTCATTCTACGTGCAAAATGTGCTGAAAAAGAAATCAATTTGATTAAAACGCCACCGAACGGAAGAGGATTAATAAAGGTTATTGGATAAAAAAATTCCGTGTTACCGAAGACTGATGAATTGATAGCGATTACTGGGTCCCGGCCCCGGTGCGTTGTGACCTTGCAAAAAACCCCTTGCGTTCTCATTCTCCACCTAATGACGAATATATAGAATTACTGAGGAATGTGAGAGATGACGAGATTGCCGATAATTAGCTTCAAATGACGGGAATGACGTTTGATAGTTAATTTATGACATTTCCGTTCGTTATCACTGCTGTTTACTTTCTTGTCTTGTAAAGTCGTCGCAATTTATCACTTCAACAAGCGAAAGAGGCGTCTCTCAGTACATGTATATCTCGCTGGAAGACAACCTCTTCCGCTCGCTGCAATGACAATATGGACCTCTTGCACTTTCTTCGGATTCAGATCTTCAGGCTTCCAAAGAGCTGTTCAAGAGGAGTAAGCCGTTGCTCATTTTGTTATAGCTGAAATGAAAAATGAAAGGTGATGCGTGTTCGGAGCGCCAAAGGTGCTGAATGCTGAATCTGTCACCCTGACCATTACAATAAATGCAATTGAAATTAATAGTATAACTTACGGACACCGTAATGCAATTTAATATAAGTTGCATTACGGTGTCCGCTCATGTATTTAATTGATACTTTGAAATTCGACTTCTCTTATTGCAGTTGAAGATTTCCAAGTTTCTAAAATTATTCCTTGCAAAATACATAAAGTATGTGGACCCTGAAGCGTGAAAGTGCGAAGCGAAGACATGGACTCCTTTAGTGAAACCTGATTCTTGATGCCGAATAGTCAATTTTTTTTCAACTCTTGATGGAATTGATTTTTCGAGTTTAAATTAACTGGTTCATCCATAATACCCACCAAAAATTAGACTGTCACTGTTATAAAGGGTGGTCTTTTAACACGGGGCATACATTTCTTTTCCGATTAACAGTCACGATACAGTAAAAAGTCACTTATGCTTGACGACAAATATGCTATAAACGCCTTTAAAGTGCCTCTATGTTGAATCATGATTACCAATGAAGATGTGAGATAATCTTCAAAAATGTGCAGGGTTTAGCCTATTTTTACAATTCTCTCTCTGCCTGGGTAAAGAATGTAAAAATAGTTACCAGAGCTCACCACGTGGAGGTACCTGCACTACGAGCTCCTCCTACCACCTAAACACTAACGCGGAGAAATAATCATCTTGGTCAATTTTAAGTCTCCAGAACCTCCCACCCAAAGTTGTCAGTACCCATATCAGTATTTAAATCAGAGATGATTCTTTCTCGAACATATTTATTTCTTTTTGGCAAAATGCTTCTAAAATCACGTTCAAAACTTTTAGTATCACTTCAATACATCAAAATGGCGATAGTTGCGATTTTCAATGCCTTATACTATATATTTAAATGCCTTATAATAATATATCAATTTCAAATTTCTGGAGTGTAGGCTCATGGATGGCTATAGATTATAGGGCCACAACGATATTGACAAAAAACGCTAAAAAAGTTCGACATATCATTTAATTAAACCAAACCTTTACTCATATTCGTCTGAATGTGTGTGAACTGACGAATCACATCTAAAGAGCAGGACCCCTCTTGGGTCCTGATTCTCTTGCCTAATGTGCTGTAGGGCCATCCCACATCTGTAACGGTGCGGCATTCCTTTTCCCTTCCACTCCTATCCACTCCCTGGAGGCATCTTTGGGCTCCTGTCGCGGCGGAGCCTCCTTCCTTTTTCCTGCCATATCTTCCCCACCTTCCGTGGTGCAGAGGTGAAAATCGAATAGCTTACAGAACCTAACCCCGGAGTGCAACCCCGCGAGCACGCGCTAGAGTCTCGTTTTACGTGCAAAATATGCTGAAAAAGAAATCAATTTGATTAAGTCGCCACCGCAAAGAAGAGGATTAATAAAGGTTGGTGGATAAAAAAATTCCGTGTTCCGAATACTGGGTCCCGGCCCCGGTGCGTTGTAACCTTCTAAAAAAAACCCTTGTGTTATCATTCTCCACCTAATGACGAATCTATAGAATTACTGAGGAATGTGATAGATGACGAGATGGCCGATGCATTAGCTTTAAATGACGGGAAAGACGTTTGATAGTTAAATTATGACGTTTCCGTTTGCTATCCTTGCTTTTCACTTTTGACCAGTTATGTGTACATAATTTTGTGTGAACACAAAATGGTGAGGACCTAACCAAAGTCATTCATGTACGTACAGTTCATCCAGGATTCCTAACTGTCTTCGGCTGAGCTTAGGTTAAATTGATGGTAGAGGCAACAACAATATAAATAAAATACGTATTTAGTAACTATCACATATTTCTTGGATAATTATGTGACATACTCCTGCGACAGTGATTTTCTAATCCATTCTTGGAGATTTACATGGCAATGAAACTTGAACATCAAATTTCCAAATGATATGAATTGGAAATGAAATGAGTGGTGAAAAAATCAACATAAAAAGAAATATTTTTAATGAAGACGAATGAAATGACTGAAATACTAATGTTCATTTATATTAGCTTTCACTCCGACAAATAGACGATCAAATTCTGCGGATTCTCTTGGAAAATGTCTATATTATCAGCGCAGCGAGAATAATTAGTGCAGTTATGATTCGAACTAGGCATTAGCTGCACAGATCCCTATCGTTGAGCAGATATTGGTAATTTTGTTGGTTTTGGGCGTCCTTGAAGAAAGTAGAGATTAGGTTAGTAAAAAGATAGGTTAGATAGGCTCCACACATAGCAGTTTATTTTTGATTAATAATTATAAGGTGCGAATGTTTGTAATCTTAATTCAATGCAGACGAATCACTTCGAAAACTTGTATTTCATCAGAGCAACCAGAGGGATAGGAGGAGCTGAGCATCAAATGTGCAATCAGAACTACTAATCCCTCTCGCTGACCTAATGCTAGGAAATGTTGTCACGGATCCATGGTAATCCAGTCATGATAACGATGGCTCTTCGATTTCACAATCCCAATCAGCTCGCCCTCTTTAATCCCGCAATTTTGACTTCGCTCCTGACAGTTCCGAAAAGAAATTCTCGTAGCAATCGTAGTGCCTATGGACCGGTGCTCCGGATCACTTCCATCCGTTGAGATTGGTAGCGAAAGTATCATTCATTGGTCCGCGCCCTAAGACTATCATGACAAAAGAAGGGTTACTTGGTTTTCACCGCTTAACCGTGGCATCGTTTTAATGAGGCAGTGATTTTTTTAAATACTTTTTTTCCCATATTTATATGAATTGCTTATATTTTAATTAAATAGTCCTTGAAACCCTGGTTATGGATGAATATACTGAAACAAGGCTGATGAAAGGATATTCCAAAAAAACATCTATTCGTCTAAGAAGGCTGAATTTACATTGAAGTATAAACCTTGGAAATGGGGTTCTTTCTCCTCTTCTGACCCCGCTGCTGCAATCTGCTGCAGGAATTTTCCGAAGATTAATGCTTACGTTTTCCCGATATGAAACACTTTATCACGATCAATACTCAGATGAAAATTATGTATTATATTGTTCAAAAAGGATAAACGTTACTCCAAGTTTCCAAATGAAGATGCAAGTGTCTTCAGATGGTACCGCCAAAGTGATCAAAACAGGAGGAAGTCAATAGTATAAAATTGTCAAAAATAATTAAAAGGTTACGTTAGTAGGTGGTTGATAAGTGAAATAATTTTATAGCTACATATCATTGATATTATTTCCAGAAATGGAGGAGTTGGTCAATGCCCCGATGTTCGTAGCTTTCGCATTGGGTATACATTTCTGAAATTGAAGACATCAGTGTCGTCAGATATTACCGCTAAAATGAAAAATATATTAATACGGCCGATGTTAAAATGGTGAAACAGATACAATAGTAGGTGGTTCATTCATAAAATAATTTAACACTGACCTGTTTTTCAATTTTATCTCCAGAAGGGGAGGAGATGGTGATCTCCCCGATGTTTCCTCATCGGTAAAAGATGACGAGGTGAGCGTCGCAGGGTATTGTGGCCGCAGGAGAAGTATGGGGAGGGGAAACCATGCAAAAAAAGGTTGCCCTCTCTCCTGACTTCTCCCGCAGGAACAATCAGAGCTCAATGCATTCCCTAAGAGAGTTGATGAGAGCTCCGTGATTCATAGAATTTATCACGATCGAGACTGGATAGAAGATGAATAATTATCACAATCAAAGACGATTAATCACATTCAAAGGCTCATTTATAGCATGCTTTACATCTAAAAAGTGCAATTTTTTGACGAAAACAACATGAAAATTGAACCGGTGGAACCAAAATATGACTACATATCTTCTCAATTCTATTTGAAGAGAGAAAAGAGGCACAATAAAATGAAGTCTGAAAGAAAGTTGGTCAATAATAGATACTATCAATATTATCCAGCCCTAAACATGCAGAGGAATTCCTAGATTGATAAGATTTTAGGGATCGTCATAAATTATTACTTAAACCATTGGAATGAGTATTGACCAGAGCATATTTTTCTCGAAGGGTTGAGTGCAATTCCACTCGTTGAAATCACAATGAAGCCGATATAAATTTCTCATTTCCAGAGGGCAAGGGCGTCGTGACCGTTGCAACGGATTACGGAACGTTAAACATGTGTAAAATTGATGAATTGAGCAGCTTAAAATGTTAACGCCATAAAGAAGGTGAATTACATAGAAGTGGAAGTCAAAAGTTTTTTAAAAGCCTATACCTCTCGTCCCGGCGATAATGACGTCAAAAAGTTCACCGAAGTTGTCGCGGTTTTACTTTTGCGTCATTGTAATGGGTATGGGAAATGTTGTACTATATCTGTTATCATATTTATCTATCAACTGTTTCTTTTTTAATTAAATTATGATTGAAAGACTAGTGAAAGTTAATTGTGTAGAAAACATATTCAAATACATCGCCATCGCGGAGAAGAGCATAAACCAAGGTTGGAAGTTAACGAGATGACGTATCACTGAGCCTCTCCAGCTCACTACAATGACTTAATGGTCTTGTTGCACTTTCTTTTAATGCGGAGGATTTCATCAACATCTTCATGCTACCCAGTTAACTGATCCATAGGAGCAGCGGAGTATTTGGACACCAGCTGAAAACCAAAAAAGGCATTGTACGCAATGTGTACAGAAGCACGAATTATGTTTCACCCTCGCTTTTGCAATAAGTGGGCATGAAATAAAACTTTTTTACCTAAGCAGAGTTATATCATAATAAGGATGTTCAGAAAAAGGCTTTCTCCGAATTCAATCTTTGAGAAATGAAAATCATAGATTATCCGGGATATAAGCACAGATACATAATCTAATTTGAAACATCGCCTCAGAAATAAATCGATTAGGATTTTGTTTTTCCTCATGCACAAATGTAAATACATACTATATATAAAAAAACATAAAATTAACAATAACATTATTCTAACATAGAGCCATCTTATTACAACCTATTGAAAACTTAACGCGAAAACTTTTGGCTTCTACTGGAAAAAAAATCATTAAGGTTGAAACTTGTCAAGACATGATTTATAATTATTAGCGAGACTGTGAACTCCAAGCTCTTCATCCAATTAGCCAGACTGCGAGCGAACTCTTCATCTTATGCTGACGAATCACTTCGAACATTTGTATTTTATCAGAGCAACCAGAGGGATAGGTGGCGCTGAGCATCAAATGTGCAATCAGAACCACTAATCCCTCTCGCTGACCCGATACCTGGAATATTTGTCACGGGTCCATGGAATCATTGATGATAACGCTGTCACTACCTCGATCACGCTCACCTCACCTTATGACCTGCTTATAAACGATAGAATTATAAACTAAAGATGATCAACAGTTCAATCCAGGCTCAAAAATTATCATCAACAGAGCTATGGGATTCGAACCTGAATGACGCGTCTTCATGAAAGATTATAATACAATAAAAATACTTCTTAAAATTAACTAAACGAAAATAACTGCTAAAAATATTCCATCAAATCATGAAAACGGAAAAACTTCTACTGCGGTCTACAGTGACACCCAGTTATATTTTCATCGAACAACAATAAGACCTCATGCTTCATCGAATTTTTGTTTTCATGTTCCTCTCGGTGTTACGCCGATGGCCAGGGATAACCTTATAAGTTCCAGAATAACACGTGCTTCAAAGCCTACCTTTCGATAGAAGTGATTTCCCATCGCTTGGTTGAACCCTTAAGCCTTCTAAATGGCAGAAGCACAAAAGTGTGAAGCGGAATCAAAAAGGATTGTTTTTAAAGAACATATTTGCACTTCGGTAACCAAAGTAAGGTACCATAAAGGTGACTTATATCAGAGAAAAAAATAGTGATGGAATTTTTTATTTAGATTTCCAAGTCAATCGAATATACAAGGATTTTGAATATTAAATGATATACTACTTACCGTTTTACCGTAAAGAAGCAAAAAAGCATAACCTTTGAAGCCGTTGCAATTTATCATTGCAACAAGCGAAAGGGGAAAGTCGGAGCCCATTTATATCTCGCTGCAACGCAACCTCTCCCGCTCGCTGCAAGGACAATAGACCGCTGCTGCATTTCCTTTTCATGCAGAGGATTTCATCAACGTCTCCCAGATTTCCATATTGCTCACCCATAGGCGAAAAACTGTGTCTATTTGGTCACCATCTGAAAAGAGGAATGATGGGAGGGGTACGAGATAAACGCCTTCCGAATGACAAATCTTTAACCCTGTATTTTTCAAAGAGCATGATTTTGAAGCTATTTCTCTTATGCAGGGTTAAATCATAATGAGGAATTTCAGAAAAAACAATCATTAAAATATTTTGAATTCGCTTGTAAAGAAATCAGCATTAGAGAGGTATCTAATTGTATAAAGTCAAATTACGAATTAAGGTATAACCTTGTCAGCACATTATTTTTATTTATTAGATAGACTTTGAGCTCATACGGTGAAAAAGTTTGAAATAAAAGCATAGAATTTGAAGTGTTTCGTAATAGGAACACTAAATTACCGGCCACACACCCACCGGTAGAACCAAATGAAATTCTGCCTCCTTATAGCTGTCACATTTGAAAAAAATATTTGAATAGGAAATGGCCAATTGCCGAAAATGTAAACGTTACTATCCGCATCTGCGTGAAACTTTCCTCAGCGGTCGCAGATGACGAGGTAGGCATCGCTGGATATGGTAGTGGCAGGAGAAGGCGGGAGACGAGGGTACATTCAAATGGGTTCACTTCTCTCCTGTCTTCTCCCGCAGGAACAATGAGATCTCAAAGCATTTCCTGAAGAGGGATGATAAGGGTTTTGAGATTCTGAATATTAATCACGAACAGGGCATGATTAATAATAGATGAATAATTCTCACAGTCGAAGACGTTTAATTATATTAATTAGATCATATATGGCATGCTATACATCTAAAAGGCGCATTTCAGTAAATAATCCATTCTTACATGGAGCAAAATGAAAGTGTACGAAATTTATGAACGAAACTATTAAAAGAATGAATGAAATTTGTGTACCTTATTAAAATTGAACATAATGTATTAACTATTGACATGTGTCTTCTCAGTGAAAAATTATTTTTTGCTCTACTATATTTGACCGAATCAGTAATGCTACAACGGTGACATGAGGTGCAATGATAACAGATGCATAGAAAATGTATGTACTGCAACAAAAATAAACACCGGCATGTAATTGTCTCACAAGCAAGTGATAATAATTGCTCAATTTTAATTACTGATGTATTGCTGGAATTCGAATATGTTGATAGATGTTCAAAACATTTACTCGACTCTCATCAAATGGTAGCAGCCGTGACAGCAGCGAAATTTACCGCCTGGTTTTAAGTCTTTCACGAAAAAAGCATTTGCAGTGCCTCTTCTCTCATCACATTCAGTAAATTATATCAGAGATAAAAATAGGGACAGAATTTTTGATTTTGGTTTCCAAGTCAATCGGACATACAGGCATTTTAAATATTGAATGATTACTACATACCATTTAGCCGTAAAGACGCAAACAATGATCATATACAGCATAACCTTTGAAGTCGTTGCAATTTATCATCGCAACAAGCGAAAGAGGTTGTTGCAGCGTATTTATTTCTCGCTGCAACGCAACCTCTCCCGCTTGCAGCAATGACAATATATCCTTGTTGAACTTCCTTTTGATGCGGAGGATTCCATCGAAATATTCACGCTTTCTAGATTGCCGATCCAGAGGCGAATTTCGGTTTCTAATTGGTCACCATCTGAAAATAAAAATTGTAGGAGGTCTACGTACTAAACGCCTACCGAATGAAAAATATTTAACCCGATCTATTTCAAAGAGCAGGAAATTGAAGATATTTCTCTTATTTAGAGTTAAATCATAATGAAGAAGTTCAGATTTACAAACAGTAAATTTATCCGAATTCGATTGTAAAGAAATCAGCACTACGGCATAGGTATCTAATTGAATTACGACGTTTATCAGCAGGATATTTCTGAAATTTCGAGAATCAGTTTCTCCGAATGCAGTCGAAGAATTTGAGAAAAAATATACGATATTTCAAAACAAATGAAATGGAATTTTCGACGTTATTTAATTAAAATTTAATGAATACACATCTTGATCAAATACATCTGATGTAACAACTGCGGGATTTTGATCTAAGAAACAATACATTGACATATAGCACAGGATACATACATAAAATTGAAGCATGGGTGTTGTAATAATACGACTTTCATTGCGATTACCCACATGCATATTATTATATCCTAATGCGAATAAAATAAACAATAACTGTATTCTAACTTCAAGCCTTCATCATAAAATCTACTCGAAAATTTCACTGGTAGCTACTACTGGACCTACATAAGGCGAATGTTAAACCTTTTTAGAACATGATTTGTATTTATTACTCTGAGAACTAACACGGCGTAATGAATTGGAAAAATTGAGGACTAAGAGCATACAATGGGACGTAGGTATTACGTATTTGAAACAGTAATTCACCGGCCCCGCGCCCTCAGGTAAAAGTGGCATACGACCAAATTATATTCTGTCTCTTAAAGTTCATGCATTTGAAAAACTTTAGCAATGGCGATGGCCATTCCGCCACAAGCTATAAACGCTATCGCACGTAATTACTTGGAAGTGAATTTTTGACCTAATATATCTCTATATTCCATTTAAAGGAAGGAACTGTGAAATATACGGACGTTTTCAATCGAAGCATGTTTTAAATACCCCCATTAATGGAATGATATTGAATGACTGCTTGTAGTATGAAGAGAAATCGGGATTTTTTCGCATAATATAGGCAGGATAAAACGGCGACTTCCTACGACCGAAATTATACGACGTACTTTAATGAGCACAATGAATTACTGATTAACGTGCGAAAGCAAAATCAAAATCAAACGAATGAAGCAGCAATACGCGCATATTATTTCTCATATGCCATTATCGGCCTCAGAAGTTTTTGCTGCTCGTCGTAAATTCTCACTTGAACCTACGGAATAGGTATTTGACATATATGCATTTTGAATATTGAATGATTTATTACATAGCTTCCTGCCGTAAAGACGCAAACAATGATCAAATCCAGCAAAACGTTTGAAGTCGTAGCAATTTATCATTTCAGCAAGCAAAAGAGGCAATTTGGAGAGAATTAATATCTCGCTACAACATAACGTCACCCGCTCGCTGCAATGACAATATACCCCTGCTCCACTGCCCTTCGATGCGGAGGATTTCATCAACATCTTCATGCCATCCAGATACCCGATTCAAGCGTATGGTGCGAGGCATTTTGTCAGCAAACGAAAGAAAATAAATGGAAATACACGTGCTGTTTACCTACAGCACGGGAAAATTTTCATCTCATCTATTGCAATGAGTGACCAAGAAAGTAAATCCATAACTCACATGCAGAGTTATTTGATAAATAGAAAGCTCATAACCACACGCTTACCAAGAATATAATCGTTCATAAATCAATTCTAAGGAATATGTTTGCCCATCAAATGTGTAGCAGTGGGATATAACCGAATTTTAATGTTTCAGTTTCGGTAATCGCGGTGGAAGAATTTGAGAATAAAATAAATATTTTCAATTCAGGTAATTTCATTACCATTCATTAGTAACAGCTGTAATCAAAATGAACCAGAAGTAAAAAAAAATATCCACAGGCATTGTATAATCATGCATGAGCAAATAATAGCTAAATGGTGATTTTTAGCTAGGATTTGAATTCAGTGATTGATTAACAACAAATATTATTCAACCCGCATATGTTGGCAGCAGGTGAAGACGGCTGAAAATCTTCCCACCTTCGAGCTCAGGTCTGAATAATCATTTAGATTAGCAAGGCAAGTGGCTTAAAGTCATCAGACGCAAAAAAATGATCATACCCGAAAAAGCCTTTGAAGGCGTCGCAATTTACCCATGCAACGAACAGAAGGGGGGTGCCTGGGCGTAAGTATTTCCCGCCTCATCACAACCTCTCCCGCTCGCTGTAATGACAATAAGGCCTTGTTGAACCCTCTTTTTAGGCGGAGGGTTGATCGCCCTACCGTAAAGAGTTATTATGTGTGAAAAAGCCTTTGAAGCTGTCTAAAATTATCTCAGCATCAAGCGGAAGGGCCTTGTCATAGCCCATGTATATCTCGCTGCAATGACAAAGCGAAACAATTGGACTTTATTTTAAGGTGCAGTAATTCATCTAAATCTTTATGCTTTCCAGAGGGCTGTTCTAAAGAAGGATAACGCGATGTATTAGGTGACCTTAAAAAAAGTAAAAATGAAAAGTGACGCACGTTCTGATCACCCTATGTTTCCAATGTTTCACCCTGAGTATCGCTATGGTATTGCTATTATTTATATTATTTCGCATACAATTGATTTGATTCAAGTACAACAGGAAATTTAAACTTGTAATGGAGTTAATCAGGAGGATATAGCTTAAACTTTAACTCGGGTTCTCAAATGGCAGTGGAAATTTTTGAACATCTAGAAACATTTTTGCGAAAAACATAAATAGGAAATTTCATTGATATTCATTACATAGACCCCTTTTTCAATACTCATGTCATGTCAACTTGAAAAAGATTTCACTACCAAGTGAAATTGATCTGGAAACCAATGCGTTTACGTTACCAGGAAGTAATTGGATGTTAAAATTATTAAATTAAAACTGGGGTCGTGGTAATATTACGATACATTTCTTTCAGATTTGAGGAGCGGTGGAATTCAGGCATTTGGAAAATGGGATGATGTAGTACCTACCGTCCAGCCGTGAAGACGCAAAAAGGGGATGGTATCCTGAAAAACTTTTAAATCCGTCGAAATTTATCACTTCAACAAGCGAAAGGGGTGTGTTCAAGCTCATGTATATCTCGCCGGAACACAACCTCTTCCGCTCGCTGCAATGACAACATGGACATATTGCACGTTCTTTATATTCAGATCTTCATGATTACAGAGGGCTGGTCGAGAGGGGAATGCCGTGGGTCATTTTGTCATAGCTGAAAAGAAAAATGAAAGATGATGCGCTTTTGGAGCGCCAACAATATGGCAAATGTGTCACCCTGATCATTACAATGAATGAGCCGGAAATTAATTGTATAAATTTTATCCAGTGGTGACCTACGAAAAGAATATAAAAAATGGCAGAATTTCTCCGAATAATATCGTTAATTAAAAATTCCAGAGAAAATAAATTGCATTACGGTGTCTACTATGAGGATATAAAAGATACTTTAGAATTTGATTTCTCAAATTACAATTGAAGATTTCCAAGATACTAAAATTATTCTTTGAAAAATACATAAAATACGTAAACCCGAAGGTCAATGATTATGTATAATGCTGGCATGAATGTAATGCAAGAATCGAGTGAATTGGATCTACGAACTAATGTATTGATATTACCAGTTCACATGAAGAGGATAAATAATGAAAATTGAAACATGGGTCGTGGAAATATTTCGAATTTCATTGGGTTTCTTCATGCACATCATTATAAATTCAAATGCATACACTTAAAAGTACAATTAATCTGACTTGGAATCATAATCGAGAATTAGTTGGAAAAATGCGAAATCTGGTAGCTTTGCCTGGAACAGAAAACACACAGGTCAACTTAATCAGAACACGATTTTTACTTTAATTCTTGCGACAAAACTCATGATATATATCAGTAGAACAAGAGCATATAATTGAAAGTGTTTTGCAATTGAAACACTTCTTTACCGGCCCCACATACTCCGATAAATGTGGCAGACGTCAAAATGGTATTCTACCTCCTTAAAGCTGTCACAGTTGGAAAAATACTTGCTATGAAGAGGGTCCATCAGGCGCAAACTATAAAGCTTTATATATGTTTAAAGATTTAAGCTTTAAGATCTAAGTTTCAACCTGAAAGATCACTATCCTCCCATCCAAAAGTGGCACCTGTGAAACACACTGTCGAGTAAGCTGGTAGGAAAATTGACGGAAAGCGGAGAAAATCCAGCCGTAATATCGATGATTGTTTATGATGATCATCACAGCAGTCACTCGAAATGTGTGCAGTGACGGTATTAGAACGCCGCATGCCCCATTTCAAGTAAATGAGATGACAATGTCACGAAGAATGTTGGGTGCATTTGCTGAGCTGGAACATTGGTGAGATAGATCTCCTACGGCCAAACTCCTTCTCACACCACGTTCAAAACTTTAGGTATTACTCTTCTCTGTTGACCAATCCGTTCAACCTAATTACCTTCCTCCCTACCCCTCCTCGCCTGGTATAAAAGGATGATAGACCTCTGTAGAGTTCACTTGATGATGACGTCTAACGTTGAAACCATGGTCGTGAATAAATATTAATGTGAAAACCCCTACCCCTCCTAGCCTGGTATAAAAGGATGTGATGGACCTCTGTAGAGTTCACCTGATGATGACGTCTAACGTTGAAACCATGGTCGTGAATAAATATTAATGTGAAAGCACAAAGTTCTTCTTTTTTAATTTAATTTAAGTATTATTTAAATAAATTAAAATGGCGAAAGTTGCGATTTCCAATGCCTTATGCTATCCATTTCCAGTTTCCCAGCTCATTGGGGGCTATAGATTATAGGGCCACATCGATATTGCCAAAAAAATGTTTAAAATATCATTTAATTAAATCCAAACATTTGTGCATATTCGTATGAATGTTTGGGAAGTGACGTATCATACCTAAAGATCAGGTCCCTCATGGATCCTTATTCTCTTGCCTAATGTGCTCTAGGGCCCACCCACCTCTGAGAGGGTGCGGGATACTTTATCCCTTCCCTATCCACTCCCTGGAGGCGTCGTTGGACTCCTATTGCGGCGCCGCCTCCTTCCTTTCTCCTTCCATATCCTCCCCCTTCTGTGGTGCAGAGGTGAAAAGCGAATAGCTTACAGAACCTACCCCGGGAGTGTTAACCCGCGAGCCCGCCCTAGAGTCTCGTTCTACGTGCCTAATGTGCTGAATAAGAAATCAATATGATTAAATCGCCACCGCACAGAAGAGTATAAATAACGGTTGTTGGATAGTAACATTCCGTGTTACCGAGGACTAATGAATGGATAGCGATTACTGGGTCTCGACCCATGGTAGTTTCAACCTTCTAAAAACTCCCCTTGGGTTATCATCATCTTCCTAATGACGAATCTATGGCATTAATGAGGAATTTGAGATATGACGAGATGCCCGATGCACTAGCTTCAAATGAAGGGTATTACATTTGATAGTTATTTTATGACGTTTCCGTTGTTTATCACTGCTTTTCACTTTCAACCAGGTTTGTGTAAACAAATCTTTGTGAACAGTAGAATCGTCTCCAAATAAGGACCTACACCAAAGTCATTGATGTACGTACAGGTCATTCCTGGATTCCTAACTATCTTCAGCTGAGCTTAGGTTTAATTGATGGTAGAGGCGACTTCAACATAAATAACATATGTATTGGTCTAACTATCACATATTTCTTCGAGAATAATGTGGGCATACTCTTCCAACAGTGATTTTCAACTCGCATCTGGGGGATTTACATGGTAATGAAACCTCAGCGAATTTCCAGATAATATTAATTCGAAATGAAATTAGCGGTACACAAATCAACATAAAAAGAAAAAATTTTAAATGAAGACAAATAAAATGACAGAAATATTAATATCCACTCATATTAGTGTTACATCATATACGTAGTTCGATGACAAATAGACGATCAAATGCCGAGGTTTGTCTTGGAAAAGTTGTATATTATCAGCGCAACGAGAGGAATTGGTCTACCTATGCTTCGAACTAGGCATTAGCTGCACCAATCCCTCTTTTCGAGCTGATATTGCGAATAATTGTGGGTTTTGGCGTCCTTGTAGATAAACGAGATTAGGTTAATAATGGGATAGGTTGGATAGGCTTAGATAGGAACCCTCAGAATTAAATTTCCATATAATATTAACTAGAAATGAAATGAATGGTAAAACAATCAACAAAAACAGAAGAATGTTTAAATGAAGACGAATAAAATGACTGAAATATTAATATTCACTCATACTAGTGTTCACTCCATTTTGTCGCTCGACGATAAATAGACGATCTTATTCCAAGGATTCTTTGGAGAAGTTGTATATCACCAGCCCAGCGAGAGGATTTAAATGCAGGGAATGCATCGAACAAGGCATTCACTGCACAAAACCCTCTCGTTGAGTCGATATTGCGGATTATTCTGGGTCGTCCTTGAAGAAAGATGAGGTTAGATAAGTAAAGGGATAGGTTTAATAGGCTAGACTCTTTGCAGTTTATTGATGATTAATGATTATAAGGTGCAAATTTCTGTACTCTTCGCCCGATGCTGACGAATACCCTCGAAAATTTGTATTTTATCAGAGCAACCAGAGGGATAGGTGGTCTAAGCATCAAATGTGCAATCAGAACCACTAATCCCTCTCGCTGACCTGATACCAGGAATTTTTGTCACGGGTCCATGGAATCAGTGATGATAACGTTGGCTCTACCTCGATCACACTCACCTCACCTTATGACCTGCTTATAAACGATAGATTTATAAACTTAGGATATTCAACAGTTCAAAAGTGAGGTTAGATAAGTAAAGGGATAGGTTTAATAGGCTAGACTCTTTGCAGTTTATTGATGATTAATGATTATAAGGTGCAAATTTCTGTACTCTTCGCCCGATGCTGACGAATACCCTCGAAAATTTGTATTTTATCAGAGCAACCAGAGGGATAGGTGGCGCTGAGCATCAAATGTGCAATCAGAACCACTAATCCCTCTCGCTGACCCGATACCAGGAATTTTTGTCAAGGGTCCATGGTAATCCAGTGATGATAACGTTGGCTCTACCGCGAACACATTCACCTCACCTTATGACCTGCAGATGAACCATAAACATATAAACTACGGACGATCAACAAGGCGCTCATAGTAAATAGATGTAAAATTAATGCTGATTTAAATAAATATATAGCAAGCACTATCTCTCCGTATAAATTCTCGTATCTCCCCAAAAATGAACTCAAATATCTCTGGAAGCAGCCTTTACATTCAAAAGGCAAAATAAAATTCTTAAAAGGGGCATGTATTATAAGAAAGTATTTTAAGAACATACATCGACGCATCAGTTCATGCCATAAATTAATAATTGAAGAAAAATAGGATGTACATGGAATGGATTAATGTTTTATAATAGTCGCTGGCCATAATCAGTTGATATGTTTCAAGTGAGAAAACGGTGCAGTTCCTACTTTTTCCTTTACAAGGGTAATGAGTTTTATTTACAGGGGGTGGGCGAGGGTAGGTGAGAGAAATACGGTTCAAAGTTTCTTTCTTTACTTTGTGAAACCTCGAAATTGGAAATTAAAATTCATTTTAAACATATTCGAGCATATTTATGACTTTATGACATCATTTTAAATGGCCATAATCGCCTCAATTTGCAATTAAAACCATCTCTTCGATTGTTTCTCTTTTTTCTTTATTCCAAGTTTCCAATTGAAGAAGCATGTGTCTTCAGATGGAGGACAAAAATTGTAAAAATGGTGAAACGGTTACATAAGTATGTTGTTCATAAGTGAAATAATTTAATATTAACATGTTATTGATATTATTTCCAGAATGGAAGGAGCTCGTCAATTATAGGAAAGGATTTTAAGAACATATATGGACACATCAGCTCATGCCATAAATTACGATTTGAAGAAGAATAGGATGTACATGGAATGGATTAATGTTTTATAATAGTCGATGGCCATAATCAGTTAACATGTTTCAAGTGCGGTGGAGTACACACTTTTTCCTTTTCTAGGGTAATGAGTTTCATTAACAAGGGGTAGGCGAGAGTAGGCGTGAGAAATACGTTCCAATATTTCTTTCTTTACATTGTGGAACCTCGATATTAGAAACTTAAATTCATTGGCGTTGTTGGCAAATTTTGCATTGGGTTTATATATAGCTGAAATTGAAGACGTCAGTGCCGTCAGATATTACCGCCAAACATGTTAAAAAACATTTGTACGACAACTGTTATAATGGTGAAACTGTTACAATAGTAGGTGGTTCATTAGTAAAATAATTTAACACTGGCCAGTTATTCAATTTTACCTCCAAAACGGGAGGAGATGGTCAATTCCCCGATGGTTCCTCAGCGGTAAAAGATGACGAGGTGAGCGTCGCTGGATATTGTGGCCGCAGGAGAATTCAGGGGAGAGAAAACCGTACAAATAGGTTCCCCTCTCTTCTGGCTTCTCCCGCAGGAACAATCAGAGCTCAATACATTCCCGAAGAGAGGTGATGAGAGCTCCAGGATTCCGATAATTTATCACGATGAAGACTAAAAGAAGAGGAATAATATTCACAATCAAGGACGATTAATGAAAATCTCGTTCTTATAATTTTATTATTATTATTTTATATTAGTTTAATGAAATAAAATTTTAATTAATAATGAGATCAGTAAGTGGGCACCATGATAAACGTAATTAGGAAGTATATTCGACCAGTGTTCAAACAACTTGAAGAAAATCATCCCACATCTATCGCAGATTATGAATGAAATATGCTCAATTAAAAAACTTTAGGGGACGGAGATTAAAGGGGAGAACGAAATTTGTATGAAATAATCATGTAGTAATAAAATCAGGTGGTTCAAAAGTAATACAATTCAATATTCACCAGTTCCTGAATGTGATCTACAAAAGGGTGGAGGAGTCGGTCACAGGCCCGATGTTTTCTCTGTGACCGCAGATAACTAGGTTAGTGTCGCTGGATATTGTGGCCGCAGGAGGAGCCAGAGAAGAAATAAACCTTTCCAATGCATTCATTTCTCCCCTGGCTCCCCCAGTAGCAGCAATCATGTCTCCAGCCGCTTCCTCAGGAGTGGTCATAAGGATTCCGATATTCTAAATACCCTATCACGATCTGCATGGATAAATATGATACATTTTCGCAATCAAAGGGGATAAATTATACTTCCTAGTTCATCTATGAATTTCCATCTACATATCTATGATAACGGCAGGAAAGTAAATTACTGATATTTACTTTTACATCAAGGCATTTCTATCATGGGTTTACTACAGCTAAACGAAGCATGTCTCACCGAAATTACTATAAAGGGTCGTATATTACGATTAAATATACTCAATAGCACAATCTTTCACCAAATTCAGAGATGATTTCACTGATAGGATATGACAGCTGCCGGTTAAGGTCCGCATTAGAGCCTTGAATTAGAAAGTCATATTTCTGTTCAAAATTCAATGGTACATTAAATCAGGAGTTAAAAATCTCGAAGCTTACCATCAACACACTTCTAAAATAAGATTTCTTAACTGCTGCTGGAACGCTGTAAATGAATTTCTACGAGACCTCGGGCCATCACAAAGAATCTGACCAGGTGCAAAACCGAAAGGTATGTTCCCAAGTATAAAGGTAATTCAATTTTTAGGTAGAAATACTAAGATATAGGTAGATGAAACTCAGTTTTATATCGCATTCAATTACGAGAAATAAGAAAAAAAGTGGTGACAAAAGCATATATCCACTTGACTGCATTATTGCGAAGCGGTGTTTTAGAAATCATGTTGGGGAATGGAAAAGCTACCCAGGAGCAAATATTGCCGCAGGTCATTATCTGGTGAACGCGAAATTCCATCTCCAAGTCTAGAAATTTAGGAAAGCAGTGAAAAACAGATGGAAAGTAGAAAAATGGACGAAACCACAGTTGAATTGGGAATTTCGAGAAGCAACGGAGAACCAAATAGGGGAAAAATTTATCAATATCCAGTTGGAAATATTTGGAAACACGTTTCCAGGTTTGACAGAAGAGATAAATCAGGAGGAAATTTTTTTCCAAACGGGTTGGACTAATAAAAACCATGTTTCCTCCGAACAATAGAAGACTATTATAAATGCTCGATGGGAACTTGAAACGCGCATTTATTCTTTGTAATTATATGGATTTAATTGATTTTCACTGGATGCTCCGAAATAGGAGTATCCACACCTCCGCCACTCTCCTCTACCGCAATATCAATGGGCATTTATGGAAGGAGCGGAGAACCATAAAGAATGTGGATTTACTATTAATTTTTGGAAAATAGTTGTAAAAACGTTCTATTATTGTAAATCGCTGGATTCCCCTCATCGGTATTTTCTCTTCCCCCACAAGACCTTGAAGAATCTAGCATCATTGAACTCACTTGATATAATCCAATATACTGAGATAAAAACGTGTCATTGTTCCGTTTCAAATCTATTAAGTAACAAATCTTCTTGAGAGGACACCATATTAGCAAACAGAGTAATCCCTAAGCACTGGAAAAAATACATTGAAATATTTTTAGCTATGATGCAAAATTGAGTGGAAATTAAGGTGAACTATTTTTCTAAACATTTTTTCCTCTTATAGCTGAATGAAATGCACAGGAAATCAAGAATATTATTAATATTAAGACAATAATAACTTAAAAATGGACACTGTTACCTGAATATTTGGTTGAAGTATTTGGTGTAACGAACTTAAGGCAAAAATGACAAGATAAAAAGTATTATTAGATAATAATTATTCACAAATCAGACTTTCAAGGTTAAAAAAAACACAATTTCGATCAACTAATAGCTTTCAAATGTAAAACACAGCAATGAATTTTGGTAACGCATAATTCCTAACAACAGGATTTATATAGAGGAATGTACTTGTGCAAAGAGTACTAACACCGTATTACAATCTCAGAAAAAGCGATCGATATTTGGAAAAAAATTCGTGAATAAATATGAAATACGTTTTTAATCTTCAGTGAAAAGTGGCATTTTACTGAGGGATATGTAAAAATACAATTTAAATCATCTGGATCACTGTGCAACTCTTCGCTAGTTCATATTGAACTACCCAGGACTCACCACGAGGAGGTGGTTGCACATCGAGTCCCGCCCGTGCCCTAACCAATCTCCCAGTAATTAGAGCACGAGCTTAAAATAATTGCGAATAGGAAGAAGCAGAAATCCATAGTTTCTATGAGCCCTTACATTTCATGGAAAATATTTACCTGGTTGTCCATGTTAATCCATCGGGATCCGGATGATGGATCGACCTCTTGCCATAATGGTATTTAAGTTGGCATGCTTGCTGAATAAATAACCTTTTCAATCATTGACAGGCAAAGAAATCCTGCTACCCGTCTCATATGTATATATTTGTGGGATTCATAAGTAACATGGTACAAAAAACAATACGATCAAGATTAAATATATATTATGAACATTATAATACTAGCGTTTTAACGACAGTTTTATATCAACTCCTGTACTTGGTAAGATACCATTACCACAACAATGGAATTAAAATGGGACATTTACAATTAAAGACACGTGAAGGCCAAAATTTTAGGCAAAGCAGAGACTAGTGAATGGTTGAGTTCTGGAGGATACAATAAAACATACATATGGATTTTAGAATGGAATAAAAAATAATGCAGTTGAAGCTGTAATGATGAAGGGCATATTATTATCTTCTTTTCCCCAACCCTGAGGAAATAAATTCCAACAACCTGTAACTTTGAACAAATCATTCAAATAAGGTTTCTATAATTATTTAAATCTAAATCGACTCGTTATTTGAAAAACAGGTATTCGTCATAATCTCTCAACTCTTGAAAGAAGCGAGAGTGCGGTGGGATCTTCCATACCAGAAAAAATAGTCATAGTTTTAAAATTTACCTTTAGTTTTAGAAATAGCGTTGCCTCCAAAAAAATGATGCGGTATGGAAAAGATGGTTTTGCATTAAAATAAAAATTTATAGATTTTACAATTTAAATAAAATTCACAAATGGTTTTTTCAGTAAAATTCATGAATTTTATGTTTCTAGTTATATGAGATGTTTCCCAAGAAAATTCTATTCTATCCTAATGAAAAACTCGTTCCTGTAATTTTATAACCATTTTCTATAACTTTAATGAAATTAAATTTAAAATTAATAATGAGACCAGTAAGAGGGCACCATGATGAATGTAATTACGAAAAATATTCGAGCACTGTTCAAACAGCTTGTAGAAAAATCTTCCCGCATCTATCGCAGATAATGAATGAAATATGCTCAATTGAAAAACTTTCGGGGACTAAGATTCAATCGGAGAAAGAAATTTGTATGAAATCATAAGGCAGTAGCAATAGCAGGCGGATCAAAAGTAATATAATTCAATATTGACCTGTCTCTGAATGTCGTCTCCAGAAGGGGGAGGAGTTGGTCACAGGACCGATATTTTCTCTGTGGCCGCAGATGACGAGGTGAGTGTCGCTGTATATTGTGGCCGCAGAAGGAGCCAGAGAGGGAGAAAACCTTTACAATGGGTTCACTTCTCCTCTGACTCCCCCTGCAGCGGCAATCAGGTCACCAGTCGCTTCCTCAGGAGTGGTCATAAGAATTATTGTTAAGTTCTATAGTCAGTAGAGTTCGTCATTCGTTGCTAAAGACCATCAAACCTGAAAAATACCCAAAATACTTTGGACCGGCCCCCACCCGCCGGTCCCCGTGGCAGGCCACCCAAATATTCTCTGCCTCCGTCTCTAGCATCGTGAGAGTATGTATGAACACGTAACTTTATTTTATTAAATGTAAAAAATATGCAGTAAATAAGGAATCCATATCTAATTATGAAATTGTAATTAATTATGAAATAAAAAAATAGTGTTGCTTTAGAAAAGAACCAAGTACTGTTATTTCATGTAACATTAAAGCAGTCACCATAAAGGATGTTTGAATCACCAAAACAGCAGTAAATTTTGAAAAATACATAAAATACTTTTACCCACTCAATGATTATGCATCATTCTGGCTTGAATATAATGCAAAATCAAGTGAATTTGGATCTACCAACTAATGCATTGAGATTACCAGTTCACAAGTAGAGAATAACAAATGACAATTGAAACAGGGGTTGTAGAAATGTTACGAATTTCATTAGGTTTCTCCATGCACATAATTTTTTATTCAAATGCTTACACGTAAAAGTAAAATTATTCTTACTTGGAATCATATAGTTACGATTTAGTTGGGGAAATGCGAAAACTGGTAGCTTTGCCTGGAACAGAAAAGACACATGTCAAATTATTCAAAATATGATTTCTACTTAAATTCTTACGACAAAACTCATGGTATATATCAGTGTAATAAAAGACCATAATTGAAAGTGTTTCGTAATTATAACACTACTTTACCGGCACCGCATACGCCGATAAATGTGGCAGACGTCAAAATGCTATCCTACCCCTTTATAGCTGTTACAGTTGGAAAAAATATTTGCTATGAAGAGGGTCCATGAGACGCAAACTATAAACTTTTACGTACGTTGAAAGATTTAAGCAGGTTTCAACCTCAAAGGTCACTATCCTCCTATCCGAAAGTGGCACCTGTGAAACACACTGTCGAGTAAGCTGGTAGGAAAATTGACGGAAAGCGGAGAAAATTCAGCCGTAACATCGATGACTGGTTATGATGATCATCCCAGCAGTCACTCGAAATGGGTGCAGTGACGGTTATAAGAACGCCGCATGCCCCATTTCATGTAAATGAGATGACAATGTCACGAAGAATGTTGGGTGCATTTGCTGAGCTGGAACATCGGTGAGAAAGATCTTCCATGGAGTGGGGCAGTGGAAGATTGGAATCAATCGGGCGAACTTCGAGACCCCAATCTCTTCGCGATGACAACGCGGCTCTGTACATTTACCCTTAAAATAGTAAGTTCTTGACAAATATATTTGCATAAAACTCGTAAGCATAGAGAAAGAGGAAAATATATACATATTAATAGGCCGCATAGCAAGTTACGTGGCATTTGTGTTTTGACGGATGGATTTTATAATTAATGCGTCACTCAGTTTTCGATAAATTCTACCCTTTATCACTACGATTCATTTCATGTTCATGGATTTTCAAATGGTTGCATACAGACAGACGAAATAATCAACATTTATTTTATATTTTAAAATTGTTGGGTTGAACACCTCGAGATGACTACATGCAAGAAATTTAAGACATGGACGAAGCTCCTGCAGTGAAACCTGTTTCAAGATACCGAATAGACAAGTTTTTTCAATGCTTGACTTAGTTAAATTTTCGAGTTCAAAGTTAACTGGTTCATACATACATTAGGAATGTGAAAGTTACTGCTTTAAAGAGTTGTCTGTCAACACTGGGCATAAATTAAAGATTATAATGCAGTAAAAAGTCACTGAAGCATGAGGAGGAATATGCTTTGCCTATTAAGTTCCTCTACGTTGAATTATGATGAGCAATGAAGATGTGAGAAAATCTTCAAGAATGTGCAGGGTTTAGCCTATTTTTACAATTCTCTCTTTACCTGAGTAAAGAATGTAAAAATAGTTACCAGAGCTCACCACGTGGAGGTACCTGCACTTCGAGCTCCCCCACCCACCTAAACACTGACGCGTGAGAAATAATCAACTTGAAGTCTTCAGAATACCCCACCCAAAGTTGTGAGTACCCATATCAGTTTTTCATTCAGTGATAATATTTTCTGGAATACATTTAATTCTTATTTCCAAACTCCTTCTCACACCACGTTCAAAACTAAAAGTATCACTTCAATAAATTAAAATAGCGAACGTTACGATTTTTAATGTCTTATACTATCGATTTAAAATCTCTGGAGTCTAGGCTCATGGGTGCCTATAGATTATAGGTCCACATCGTTATTTAAAAAACGCGAAAAAAGTTCAAAATATCCTTTAATTACATGCAAACAGCTATGCACATTCGTATATATGTTTGCGAACTTCGAATCGCATCTAAAGATGCACTATAATCGTTATGTTACATTTAACCATTATTTTTACGTAGATCATATTTATACATAAATATCACAGGAACTAACGGCCAAGAGGTATGAGGGGCTATGCTAAATATCCTAGCAGTAAAAGTTAAATGTGCCAAGGATCTTCAGAGTAACGTCATAAAGGAACTAATTTATATTTTGCTGAAGTGATATTGAATGTCAGCTTTGTATTTCTATAAGATTGAGAAATTAGCTACCGCAAATATTTTGCGTAAAAGCAGTCGATATGATCTTTGGTGATTGTTTCTATATAATGTCATCCATAAAAAGAGTTAACGTTAGCCGTAGGTACCTATTTATCCAAATTAAATAAATTTGTCTCTCGCAGTCCTTAATCACGATTGTCATTGTGACCAAATCGTTATAGAATTCCACACTTGTAAATAATTACCGTTAGTCGTTGATAGTAGGAAGTTAAGATTATAAAAAATATCCTTGGTTATCCAAGAATAAGACAGAAACAATACTTAAGGAAAGAATTTAAATGGTATTACTCTTCTTATTGCCGTTAACAGGTAGCATATACAGTATTTATCTAAGTTCCGTTAATGACCTCCCTTTGATCTTACTCAGGCAGATCAGATAGCAATCATTCGTCATTTTGGCAGGCAATATCATAGTCCTGTCATTAGTAACAGCTGGATTGAAAGTGGACTAGATGCAACAAAAACGTCCACAGGCATCATGATATCTTTCATGCGAGAGTAAATAATAGCCAAATTGTGATTTTTAGTTAGAATTTGAAATCGGGGATTGATTAAGAATAAAAATTATTCACCCCGCATATGTTGGTAGCAGGTAAAGATGGCTGAAAACCTCTCCGCCTGCTTTGAGCTCAGGTCTGAATTTTTCATTCAGAGTAGCAAGGCGAGTGGCATACAGTCATCATAAGCAAACTAATGATCAAACTCAAAAAAGCCTGATAAGACGTCGCAATTTATCCCTGCAGCGAGCGGAAGGGGCGTACCTGAGCGTATGTATATCTCGCTTTAGTACAACCTCTCCCGCTCGTTGTAATCGTTAATGAGCGAGGAAGAGCTCTTCATCAGGTCATCTCCATGGCATTAGTTGATATTGATGTCTTAGCCGTGTTATATACGCTAAACGCCATACATTTCATCAAATGCCGGGGAACTTTCAGCCGAAAGTAGATGGATACTGAAAAAATCATGGTGTGAAATATTACCCATACAGGTTTGAATCCAGCGACAACCGTATATATTGAGGTGAATAAAGAGTAATCAACAGCAGTTTAATGAAAAATGGTAATAAAGAAAATATGGGTGAATGCGTATTGAAAAATAATATGTCTAGTAATGGCCATAATACACCGTCATGCGTGAGGAGGCATACCTGACACTCGATAATTGATTAAATAAGATTTCTTTGCTAAAAGGAGTTCATAAAAATACTTTGGACAAAAGTTTCCCCCACCAGGTTCAATGCTAAATTAAAATGCAATTATCAATGACATATCAGAGGTCAAAGTTCTAAAATTGGAATACTTGATCTCTACGGTTCAGTAATTCCTAAAGATCGATAAGTCATTCGGAGCCCTTGCAAGTCATTTTTTGTAATGCACATTATTAAGATTCATCATCCGGCATTCATGGTGGTCGGACGTGTGTAGCTCTGTAGCCTAAAGCGTCTATACATGTGCCTTAAGTTGTCTGCATATTGTGATTAATACGTATCACGTAGCACTAATCAACAAACACTAACTATTTACGAACTCACAAAGTAATTTGAAATCTTCATGAAGTGCAACAAGTGTGAAGAAGATATTGTTGACGAGGAGTTCGTCAATTGTTACGGCTGCTCGTCAAGAATTCACTTCAACTGTGCCGGCATCAGAGAGTCGACATATAGGTCTATGTCCTCGAAGAAAAAAGAGGCTTGGAGATGTGTTACCTGTCGTTGTGCTGAGAATTCAAAGCAAAATGAGCAAAGCAGAAATCCACCAGCTGCATCCGTAGAGGCTCAGCCAGCTGAGGAACAACGAGAGAGCTGTTCCACTGATGCTGTTCTCACGAGGGAGGATGTACTACAAATTAAGAAGAGTCTTACCTTCCTCAGCCACGGCTATGATGAGTTTGTGAGTACCATAAATGCTTTTAAGAACACTGTGGGTGAGCTGAATAACACTATCAGTGACCTAAAAGAACAACTTAAACAGAAAGACACTCTTATTTGTGATCTCCAAAAGAAGGTTAACCGGTTGGAGCAAAAACAGCTAGAAAACCGCTTAGAAATTGTGGGTATTCCCTTGGGTGATAGTGATAGCAGTGAGCTCCTGACTGCTAAAGTTATCGATGTTGCCAAGGATGTTGGCGTTGTAATTGATAGCAGAACTATATCTGAGGTTTTCGTCCTTCCTAAGGCTAAAACAAAGCTACAAAAAATCGTTGTTGAGTTTAACAGCAAAGTTGTGAGGAAATCTCTTTTAATCAACAGAACCTCCTTGAACAGCCCTGAGAACAGGAAAAAGTACCCTAATGCAAAAATATACATCAATGAAAGTCTAACTCCTTATCTCAAAAACTTGATGTGGCAAGTTAGGACTAGGGCTAAAGAACTTGATTTCAAATTTGTCTGGTATAGAAATGGTGGAATACTTGTCAAAAAAAACGAAACCAGCCGAATAATTAAAGTGGAAAATGAAAATGACCTATGTAAATTGATATAATATATATTTCAATTGATTATATTCCCGTTTCTTATTACTGATTTTGTTATTGTCATTAAGTATTTAACACTATTAGACACATTAAGTGTTCTATCTGTTTGCTGTTGAAATTGAAAGATCTTTTGGCATCATGGATCCATTGTCATCAATAGCTAGTGATGTTGAATGCAAATCCTATGAGAGCACTGGTGGTTTCTTGAATAATGTAAATTTGTTTAAAGGTTGTATTTTTTGTTCGTTGAATGTGAGGTCATTGAAGAAAGGTTGGGATGAAGTAAAAGTATTGCTCAATATGCTGAATAATAGGGGTCAGGTATTGGCATGTTTGTTGACTGAGGTCAATATAAAATCATCAGAAATGGGTCCTTACAACCTACTAGGTTTCAACTCTTTCCATAAACTGAGGGAAGAACGAAAGGGTGGAGGTATGATTGTCTTTCTGAGGGAGGTCTTGCCTGCAACGGTAGTTGATTTCGAGTTGGACGAATGCGAGTCATTGATCTTGAAAATGGTTTATGATTCTAACACAGTGTTATTAGTATGTGTTTACAGACCACCACATTGTAAGAAGAAGGATTTCCTCATTAGTCTTGAATCCTTCCTCGAAAGTAGATCAGAAAACCAGATAATATTGATTGGTGACTTTAATTTGAATCTAAAATCGAAAAAAGATACTAATGTGGACGCATATAAAAATTTACTTGCATCCAATGGGCTCACTGCTTGTATCACAAAAAGCACTAGAATAGAAATAAAAAAACGTAAAGTGACAGCTTCATGCTTGGATCACATTAACGTTAAAGGTTTCCACTCAAAACTTGATGGTTTCATTATCAAAACAAAAATATCTGATCACTTTCCTGTTGGTGTTTTCATACACACAGATAAGAGCTTACCTGAAGATAAGGTTATGGGACAATCTACTCATCTTTGCGACCGGAGGGTAACACAATTAATAAACAGAATAAACTGGTCGACACTACTCACACTCAATGATTCTGACAGCATTTATCAGCAACTGTGCGAAAAGTTAAATCATGTTTATTCATTATCTAAAATCAGGCAACGGGAAAATATCGGTAATAATACATTTAAACTTCCGTGGATGAATAATGCTATTTATTCAGAAATACAGATAAGAGACACACTATTCAAAAAATACAAATCCAATACAACAAACAAAGTGCACAGAAATAATTACAGAACCCAAAGAAATAAGGTAACTTCCTTGATAAGGCGATCTAAAATCTCTTATGTTCGCTCTAATCTCGAAAGGAACAAAGACGACATTAGGAAGACTTGGCTACTGATCAATAGCCTTAGGGGTGTCACCAGTAAGAAAAGCATTGATATGCAAATAAAATCAAATTTTAAGAATATTAATTTAAACTATGTCTGCGAATCCTTTGCATCTCAATTCACTAATGACATACAAAAAATACTGCCCCAATGCTCACAACACATTCTCAACCCTGGTGCTAAAAAAATAATTCCATCTACCTTTTTATTGTTGCCAGCAACTCCAGCTGATATCCAAAGTATATTACAGCAATCAAAAAATAAATGCCCAGGGCACGATAATATAAGAATGATCGATCTCAGTTGTAAACATGACATCATTGCTGCAACAACCCACTGGATAAACAAAAGCATAACTGAAGGTAAATTACATAACGATTTAAAGTTAGCGGTAATCAGACCGATATATAAACAAGGAAAGAAAAACGACACAAACAATTATCGTCCCATTTCTATTCTACCCTCCTTGGATAAAGTCATAGAAAGATATTTTGCGGTACAATTAATTAACTTCATAGAAAAATTCAACATTATCACTAAACATCAATATGGGTACCAAAAAAATAAAAGTGCACGATCGCTTCTGGAGTACTTCAGTGAAGATGTACGGAAAAGCCTAAATAAGAACTGGTCCGTTCTCGCTGTATATATCGACTTCACTAAAGCTTTCGATACTATCGATATCAACATCCTTTTAAAAAAACTGGAACGATGTGGAATACGAGGAATACCGCTTACATGGTTAGAAAGCTATCTCACCAATAGGAAATTACTTGTAAAATTATTTGAACATAAGAGCACGATTAAATCTGTCACCTCTGGTGTGCCACAAGGCTCTATATTAGGGCCAATACTCTTCTGTATATATGTAAACGACATACCAGAATATATTAATCATTCTAAAATATATATGTATGCTGATGATATAGCGCTAGTTTCAATCAGCAAATCTTTTGAAATGGCTAAGGAAAAAATGCAACAGGATTTCTATGCGATACAGTGCTGGTGCCATGACAATAAATTAGTAATAAATGATAAGAAAACGGTAACCATGCAATTCCGAAATGCCAAGGCAACGAGAAAACTAATAAAATTAAGATTTCATACGCATTTATGCCTTCATACTGGTAACCCTGGCCATAAAAATAGTAACTGTCATTTATATTCCTGTTCATTTATTTCCCAAGTCAACTCCTTTAGATATTTAGGATTGACCGTAGACGAAAATTTTGACTTCAGTGAGCATATTAATCACTTGTGTAATAGACTTAGATGTATTTTGTACCAACTATATTGTGTGAAATATACCTTACCAATTAAATTTAAAAAAATGTTGTACTTAAGTCTCGGTGAAGCAGTACTCAGATATGGTTTAACGATCTGGGGCTCCACAAATAAAACCCTGTTGAGAAAGGTGGAAAAAATCCAAAACAATATGGTATTACAATTGGATCCAAGAGAAAGAAATGTCTTTAAAATTTACAAAAATCTAAACATGCTTCCAATACGCGATTTATTACACTACATATTAATAACGGACAACTATTTTAACAATAGCTACAAAACTGTAAGAAATGTAACACACGATATAGGACTCCGAAGTACTAGAATATATAATGTACCTAGTTTCATCAACGCTCACGGGAAAAGAACCTTGGAACACGTAGTTCCTAAATTGTTTAATACGCTACCACAAAATTTGCAATCAATAGAAAATATTTCTCTACTAAAAACGCGTCTGAGACATTGGTTACTAGAGAAATATAATGATACCGATATATGAGAATTATGTTTGCTTATGTGATAATACATTTATTTCTTTGTCTCGTAGGTATGTTAATAATATGTTATGTTATGTACACATGTTAAAAATTTAATGACATTATACTACTAAAAATGTTAAACATTGTTTTGTTAAAAACTAATCAAAATTTATGGTTTAAACATGTATAAAGAAAGATACATATATTTTGTCTTTATTTTGTCACATATATAATTTCTTTCTTCCAATACGAGAAATATCTCAAATGCAAACACGTTATATATTAAAAAAAAAAAAAAAAAATTTTTAATACATATATTCCTGTAATGTTAATGTGTATTTATGTATGTACTCTTGCTCCCTAATAATTTTATAATATGTTTTTGGCAATAGTGGAAACATTATTAGTGAGAATTCATGTTTGCTAATGTGATAATACATTTCTTTTCTTTTTTGCTTAAAGTTATAACCTTTTCTGCTACCATTTCTAATCTCTGCCATTAAATTTCTTATATTATAAAAAAGTCTATTGTTAAAACATATTATTACATTATATTGCTAAAAATTTTAAACATTGTTTTGTTAAAAATTAACCTAAATTTATGGTTTATACATGTATAAAGAAAGATACATATACTTTGTCTTTATTTTGTCATATATATTTTTTCTTTCTTCCAATACAAGAAATAACTCCAATGCAATCACGTTATATATAAAAAAAAAAAAAAAAAAAAAATATTTAATACATATATTCCTGTAATGTTAATGTGTATTTATGTATGTACTCTTGCTTCCTAATAATTTTATAATATGTTTTTGGTAATAGTGGAAACATTATGAGATACACAATTTTAAAAGACAATGTACGACCACGAATAAAAAAAAACTAATAGGCACCTGCTGACAAGCCTTGAAAGGCTTAGCGGGACCTAGACTTTTTTTTTCACATTGTATTTTCTTGTAAATGAAAAAAAAAAAAAAAAAATATAACAAAATATATACTATTAACGCTAAGATTATTCTTACTTAGAGCCATCTTAATACAATCTAATAGAAAAATTAACGCAAAAAGTGTTAGCTGCTGCAGGAAAAACAACAGACTGAGGTCAAACCTTGCCAGAAAATTATTTTTATTTATTAGGGGAGAGCGGGGTAGTACCATACGGCGGGACAATACCGAGAACGATGATTTTAGATCCAATGGAGTATGCAGTGAGCGCTGGGAAGTACTGCAGTATACCGGAAGGAAAACGAAACCGATAACGACAATCTGAAAGCCCCTACCTTTACGCACGTGCATGTGACAACAGATTTTCTTTTTTTGTTCAACTTTCCTTATAATTTTAAAGACTAACTGTAACTGAGGTAAGGGAAACATGTTATTGGTGATTATATTCAAACTAGTGTTTTTTAATATTCCATATCATTGGATATATTTAATACCAAAAACAAGACCTATATAGTTCTTATTTTACGTTAGGGTTGAAAATGCTGCGTAATGTCGTTTAGGGGCATTTCCGTACATCTTTGCACGGGGAAATACCGTATATTATACCTAATGTTGAACGAAAATTCCACATTTAGAATTAAAACTTTTCTGAGCAACTTGATTATTAAAATGCTTATGTGATTTATGAAGGATCTTTAAATGTGTGGATTGCCAATCCTCAAGAGTACAGGCGAACCTCGATAGCCCGAACACACGAAAGTCGACACACCTCAATAATCCAAACGAACTTCATCCGTCGTGTCGTCAGTTAATCTGTACTAATTATGGATATTCATATTTTTATGCTAAATAAACATTTAATCATAGCTAGAAAAGGATTCTATTCAATTTTAGTTTAATTTTAGCTCTCTTTTATTACAAATGAGATATGAGGCTGGTACAATTTTCGTTTTAATGTAAACTACTATGCTATGTTTTCTTTAACTAGATGATGGATTAAACTTTAAATTACACTCTCCATCTTTGTTTTTCCCCACAGTTTTTGCAATATCGTTTATCATCAACCAGTTACGGGTATAAACCCACCGAGCGGTTTTGCCCTAACTGGTGTTTGGTATTGCCATGGCACTAGGGACAATACCGAGCAGTGTAAGGGTTTTGAAAAATATTTGTAACACCCAAAGTAAGTTAAATTTTCCAAATATGAAGGAAAGAATTGGTGGGAAATCGAATTTCCTTCAAAATAATATGATTGTCTCTTCATTTGAAGTTTTCAATTGGAAGTTTTAAAATAAAAATGCTGAAGATTACGCTATGACTCTACGCTCTCTCCTACGCAACATGTAAACTAATGCTGTTAAAAAAATAAAAAAATGTACGAATAAAAGAATTAAAATTGAACCTTTCGATATTGATACAACAATTTACCGGCCCCACACCCGCCAGTAAAAATGGTAGACCAAATGGTATTCTGCTTCTTTATAGCTCTTGCATTTGGAAGAATATATGCAATTCAAACGGTCAAACTGAAAAGTTGTCATATGTACATGCGTGAAAGTAAACTTTCGACTCCAAAGATCATTATGATCCATCTAAAAGAGGGATCTGTGAAACACACCGTCTTTTTTCAGTCGAAGCAGGACATTGCGAAGACAATGACAAATGCAATAGCAGAATAATGTCAAGCAATGTCCAAGCGGCTTTGGCATTATAAGTTTGCATATCTCTCCAGACATGAGTGACATACTCCCATTATAGAAACTTTAATAGGACATCGACATTTGCATTAGAAGGTGAGACAATTATCATAGCAGATTGCTCTTAAGTGTTAGCATTGAATTGAATATTGACCTGATGATCGCGGCCATCTCCACTTGGTGCAGTTGCTGGTCACTGGTCCGATGTTTTCTCAGAGGCCGCAGATGACGAGTTAAGCATCGCTGGATATTGCTGCCGCAGGGGCAGAAAAAGGTGATGTCGACCATTGGAATGGGTCCACATCACCCTTACCTGCCCCCGCAGCAGCAATCAGGTCTTAAAGGTGATGATGGGGTTTCCTCGATTCCAGATGCTTCATCACGAGCAATGCTGGAATAAAAATTATGCTATCTTACGTTCAAAAAGGATGAATTTCACTCTATGTTTCATCCATGACGTACCATATATATCTGATATTAGCTTCCAAATACTAAGGAACAAATAAATCATTGATTTTTTTCGATACCAATATTTTGGATTCAGATAATTTCTCAATGCTATACGAGGTGGGTTACTTAGGTACATTACCATGAATTCCAGAGGCTATTAGGAATCTAGAGGATCCTGTCGATACCTTCCAGCCATTAAGTGGCTGAGGAGTTACAAGATTCAGAAGTCCTTCCGGCTCGTTGTAAAGTATCACTTCAACCAACGGAATAGGCAAAGACCAGCACATTTAACTCTCGATGAGCCAATTCCACTCGCTGCCATGAAATTACGGCTGTTATAATATTCTAATTTTAGGAATGAGAGGACGTGGCATCTATTACATTGCCTTTACATTGGCTGAAATTGAAGATGTGAGCATTATCAGCCTCAGTAGTCCTTGTGGCGTAAATTCTCACTTGAACCTTAGGAATGTGTTACGACTGGAGCAGAGCACAACTTGTCGCTGCCAAGGAAAAAAAACATTGAATTTTATTTAAAATTAGTTCATAAAGATCGGATCAATATTAGCAAATTTTTACGGGAGAACGCGTTTAAAATCAATGCAGTAATATTTTTAGGCTGTATTGTATGTTCATTGAATTTGTGTATACAGTTACATTTTAGATTAAATGAATCACGTTAAATAATAGTCACTGCAGAGTAACTTATAAGGAATAGGTATGCAATGAGTGTTAAGTTCCCCTTCATTCAATAATTTTGAAGATGTGAAAAAATCATCAAAAAGCTGCTGTATTTAGCCTAGTTTTGCTATTCTCTCCCTGGTAGGATGGTAGAATAATGTAAAGAATGTAAAAAAAATAACCAGAGCTCACCACGTGCTAGTAACCTCACTACCCATGGAGGTGGAGGCCCCCCGCCTACCCAAACACATACGCGGAAGAAATAGTCTTCTTAGTCAACTTTTAGTCTACAGAAAATCCCACCCAGTGTGCTGAGTATAGTCTTCTTTAATAGAAATACCCCAAAAAACATACCCAAATCAGTTTGTTATCGAGTGATTATTATTTCCAGAGTATATTTATTTCTTGTTGCCAAATTTCATCTCACGCAACATTAAAAACCTTTAGTATCACTTAAATAAATTAAAATGGCGAATATAACGTAATGCTATTCATATCATTTTTCTTGAGTTTCGGCACATGGGTGGCCATAGGTTATGTGACCATAGCAATTTTGAAAAGAGCATCGCGAAAAATATTTAAAATATCAAATCCCATCCTTCGTGTTTGTTCCTATTCACTAACTTCGGATACATTTCACGTTTCATTATTATTGAGATTGATATTTTAATCGCGGATAGCGTTTGAAAGTACTCGAATTTTTTTCTTTTTCGCTGGATGTCTTAATTAAATTCCAAGGAAATGTTAAGATGATAATTACTACTTTTCTTATATTTTCTATCATAAAAGCTACTGCTTTCATAATTTTAAATTCTTTAAATAAATTTGATGAACTACAAAATGTTCCGATTCTACGAATCTGTAGAGGACGTAGATGATTGTAGCCGTGATGAACCATGATACCGGTGAGAAAATTCTAACTATAACGTAAGGATGAAAAGAAATCAATATGTACTTCGATAAAGACATCCCCTTGTAAATATCTTTTAGAAGATTCTCCGTATAATTTGGAGACGTTCGTGACGCTCACCAGTTGCGTCCAATGATCTTATTAATAGGGTTTCAAACATTCCGCTCAATTTCCTTTCGAATGCTTTTGTACAAAGAAATGTTTGCGAAGTGGAGAATCACACCTAAGTATGGAATTTCGGAATGTAAGTGAAGATAATGGAGATCTAATAATCTCATATATTAAAATATTCTCCTCCCCTCCATTGGAGAACTATGTACAGAAGATTTTTTAGGTTTTGTATGTAGATATGTTTTCAGCCATTCAAAATGATGATTGATGTAGTATATGTTGTCTAGCCGTAATGATGCAAACAAGTTTATTTTTTCAGGTATCAATATCAGGGAATGTATAAGTACATAAACTGTTAGCTGCTGCTTGAAAAAAAGGTTTTCGTTTTAAAAGAAAGAGGGTAGAATTTCAGCCATTGCAGTATTTCTCTGACCTCAAATGAAGAAACAAACTGTTGAGTGCTGCGAGAAGTCGATGAATTGAAAGGAAATGTTTACCTAAAATTTGTACATCCGCGAATCAAGACGGGAATGCCAAATACATCCTTGTATTCTCTCAATGTTATTTTACATCAATCTCAATCCGACCAAATTATGAACGGCATCCTTTATCATGTATAAAATTAAGATGACGCAGTAATTGCAAGCACCGTTTATCTGTGAGCACAGCTTAGGTGGAAAAAATGTAAAGTATAGGATTCACATGGTAGTGAAGAGGTATGCTGATTGGACAGTTAACGAAAAGCTGCCTAATACCAACCGTAGGATAAGTGTGTGTTGGGTATTAACATAGTCGGTGCTCTGACGGTTATTAGAAACTAAAAAACCCCATTTCAAGTAAATGTGATGACAATGTTACGGATAAATCTTGGTCATATTTTCGGAGCTGGAATATTGGTGATTGAAATATTCCATGGAGAGAGGCCTTGGTGGATTGGAAACATTTACGTGTAATTCATAACTCCACACTCTTAACGATATTACTTTGAAGACTCGCTGCTTTCACGCTGAAGTTATTAGATTTTTGTGAAGTATGTTTAAATGGCCCTCTCAAGCATAAAAAGAGCATAACGCCTAAATAATTTTATATCATATTGCAAGTTTGCTGACGTTTATGTTTTCATGGATAGTTTTTTATAATTATTTCATCGTTCCGTGTTCCACAGTTCTCATTAATTTTGAATTGAATATCATTTCAACCATTACGTTATAACCCCTACAGTCATACTAAATGATGATGAACGATATCAATAATATCAACGAAATATACTTCAACATGCATTTCAAATAAATTCAGTGAAATCACACCTCGCACGAAGTTAACATCATATCGCACTACCTTTAAGCTACCCAACCCAAAATTACAACTGTCATATTGCCTATATCGGTAAGGAGTTTCATATATGAAAAAGGTGGTCGTTAGTCATTCTTAAGTCGTTGTCAATATCCTCCTCATATCCTTGGATATCGTCGAAGTAATGCAGAACCATCACTTATAACAGATATTGAATGGCATCACCGTTCATATTGCCGTTAAGACGTGATAATACAGAGTACTTATCAATATCCGTAAATGCCCCCCCTTTCACCTTACTTAGGCAAATTGAAAAGCATTCATTCGTAATTTAGGAAGACGATTTCACATACCATTCATTAGTAACAGCTGTAGTGAAAGTGAATCAGAAGTAGAAAAATATCCACAGGCATTGTATAATATGTCATGCAAGAGTGAATGATAGCAAAATGGAGATTTTTAGCTAGGATTTGAAATGATGTGATGTGATCAAGTGATTGATTAACAGCAAATATTACTCACCCCGCATATGTTGGTAGCAGGCGAGGACGGCTGAAAATCTTTCCACCTTCGAGCTCAGGTCTGAATAATCATTCAGATTAGCAAGGCAAGTGGCATACAGTCATCAGACGCAAACAAATGATCATACCCGAAAAGCTTTTGAAGGCGTCGCAATTTAACCATGCAACGAACAGAAGAGGGATGCCTGGGCGTATGTATTTTGCGCCTCAGCAATACTTCTCCCGCTCGCTGCAATGATAATAAGGCTTTGTTGAACCCTCTTTATAGACTGAGTGTTGAATGATGTGGTTCATACCGTCCTACCATAATAAGTGACTATATATGAAGTAGCCTTTAAAGACGTCTCAAATTATCACTGCAACAAGCGGAAGGGGCTTGTCATAGCTCATGTATATCTCGCTGCAATGACAAAACGGAGCAGTTGGACTATCTTTTAAGGCACAAGAATGCATCCACATTTTCATACTTTCAAGAGGGCTTTTCCAAATGTATTAGGTCACCATCTGAAAAGAAAAATGAAATGTGACGCGCGTTCTAATCACCCAATGTTTCAAGTTTTTCACCATGAGTATCGCAGTGAAATAGTACGAAATAAATGGTATTGCTATAATTTCACATTCAATTGTTATGATTCTAGTACCACTGAAATTTAAACATGTAATGGAGTTAATCAGGAGCATTTAGCTAAAACTTCAAACTCGGGTTTTCCAATGGCAATGAATTTTTTTGAAAATACTAGAAATATTTTTACATAAAAACATAAAATGGAAATTTAGTTGATATTCATTACATAGACCCCTAATTCAATACTCATGTGCCATGTAGACTTGAATAAAATGTCAATACCAAGTGAAATTGATATATGATATTGATATTGAAATATGTATTGGTCTTATTATGACATATTCCTTCGACAATCATTTTTACATACTCCTGCGACAGTGGCTCTCAACTCGCATCTGAGGGATTTACCTGGAAATAAAACTTCTGCATCAATTTTCCACATAATATCAATTAGAATTGATGGAGTGGTACAAATCAGCACGAAAAGAAAAATTCTTTAATGAAGAGGAATAAAAAGACTAAAATATTAATATTCACTTACATGTGTGTTCACTCAATGTTGTCGCTCGACGATAAATAGATAATCTTATACCGAGGATTCTTTGGAAAAGTTGTCAATGACCAGCCCAGCAAGAGGAGTGTGATGCAGTGAATGCATCGAACAAGGCATTCGCTGCACAAACTCCTCTCGTTGAGTTGATATTGCGGATTATTCTGGGTTGGCGTCCTTGAAGAAAGATGAGGTTATGATAGATAGGCTAGACTAATAGCAGTTTATTAGTGATTAATAGATATAAGGTGCGAATGTTTGTACTCTTCATCCAATGCTGACGAATCACTTCGAAAATTTGTATTTTATCAGAGCAACCAGAGGGATAGGTGGTCTAAGCATCAAATGTGCAATCAGAACCACTAATCCCTCTCGCTGACCTGATACCAGGAATTTTTGTCACGGGTCCATGGAATCAGTGATGATAACGTTGGCTCTACCTCGATCACACTCACCTCACCTTATGACCTGCTTATAAACGATAGAATTATAAACTTAGGATATTCAACAGTTCAATCCAGGCTCAAAAATTATCATCAGCAGAGCTATGGGATTCGAACCTGAATGACGCGTCTTCATGAAAGATAATAATACAATAATACTACTACTTGAAATTAATTAAACGAAAATAACTACTAAAAGATTCCATCAACTCATGAAATCCGCAGATCTTCCACGGCGATCTACAGTGACAACCGAGTTACCATTTCATCGAACAATATTTATACCTAAATTTCATCAATTCTTTGTTTTCATGAGGAAATTTCATTGATATTCATTACAAATACCCGTAATTCAATACTCATGTGCCATGTCTACTTGAATAAAATGCCGATACCAAGTGAAATTGATCTAGAAACCAATGTGTTATCCTTACCAGGAAGAAAGTGGATGATAAAATTATTAATATTAAAACTGGGGTCGTAGTACTATTACGATTTATTTCATTTAATTTTGAGCTGCGGTGGTATACAGGCATTTGGAAAATTTAATGATGTAGTTCATACCGTTCTGCCGTGAAGACGCAAAAAAGGGAACGTATCCTATAAATCCTTTGAATCCGTCGCAATTTATCACTTCAACAAGCGAAAGGGGCCAGCTCAAGGGCATGTATATCTCGCTGGAGCACAACCTCTTCCGCTCGCTACAATGACAACATGTACCTCTTGCACTTTCTTTGAATTCAGATCTTCATGCTTCCAGTGGGCTGGTCAAGAGGAGTATGCCGTGGGTCATTTTGTCATAGCTGAAAAGAAAAATGAATAGTGAGGCGTGTTTAGAGCGCTAACAGTATGGCAAATCTGTCATCCTGACCATTACAATAAATGAGCCTGAAATAAATAGTATAACTTTAATGCAGAGTTGACCCATATAAAAAATATCTTAAAAAAAGATTTTTTTCCGAATAAAATCGTAATAAAAAAATTCTAGAGAAAATAAATTGCATTACGGTGTCTACCAAGAGGATAAAAATGATAATTTGGAATTCGATTTCTCAAAAATGGTAAAAATCATCACATAAAGAAAAATTATTAAATGAAAACTAATAATAAGACTGAAATATTAATATTCGCTCTCCCGCTCGCTGCAATGATAATAAACCGCTGTTGCTCTTCCTTTTTACGCGGAAGATTAAATTGACGTCTCCCAGCTTTCCAGATCCATAGGCGAATTTCGGCGTGTATTTCTGAAAAGAAAAATGATGGGAGCTGTAAGTACTAAAATCCTACACCATGACAAATCTTTAACCCTGTATTTTGCAAAGAGCATGACATTGAAGCTATTTCTCTTATAAAGGGTTAAATCATAATGAGGAAGTTCATAAAAAAACAAGCATTAAAATATTTCGAATGCGATTGTAAAAAAATCAGCAATAGAGAGGTTACTTATTGTATAAGGTCAAATTAGGAATTTAGGTACAACCTTGTCACCTAAAAATTTTAATTTATTAGATAGTGTTCCTGTTAGTGACGTTACTGTGAACCCATACGGATGAAACTGATTTCGAAAAAGTTTGTTATAAAAGCATAGAACATGCAGTGTTTCGTGATGGGAACGTTAAATTGTGTGGAGTTGATAAAGTGGAGTTGAAATTGCGGATTATTCTGGGTTTTGGCGTCCTTGAAGAAATATCAGGTTATGATAGATAGGCTAGACTCATAGGAGTTTATTAGTGGTTAATAGTTATGAGGTGCGAGTGTTTGTACTCTTCATCCAATGCTGACGAATCACTTCGAAAACTTGTATTTTATCAGAGCAACCAGAGGGATAGGTGGTCTAAGCATCAAATGTGCAATCAGAACCACTAATCCCTCTCGCTGACCTGATACCAGGAATTTTTGTCACGGGTCCATGGAATCAGTGATGATAACGTTGGCTCTACCTCGATCACACTCACCTCACCTTATGACCTGCTTATAAACGATAGAATTATAAACTTAGGATATTCAACAGTTCAATCCAGGCTCAAAAATTATCATCAGCAGAGCTATGGGATTCGAACCTGAATGACGCGTCTTCATGAAAGATAATAATACAATAATACTACTACTTAAAATTAATTAAACGATAATAACTACTAAAAATATTCCATCAAATCATGAAAACCTCAGAACTTCTAAGGCGGTCTACAGTGACAACCGAGTTACCATTTCATCGAACAATATTTAGACCTAAATCTTCATCAATTCCTTATTTTCATGATCCTCTCGGTTTTATGCCGATGGTTATGTATAACATTTAGATGTTCCAGAGTAACGCTTACTTCCAGGCCCAACTTTCAATTGAAGAGATATCGCATCGCCTGTTTGAACCCCTAAGCCATCTAAATGGCAAAAGCACCAACGTTTGAAGCGAAATCTAAAAGGCTTGGTTTTAAATAACATTTTTCACTGTTATAACCATAGCAAGGTACCATTACGGTCAATTATATCACAGAAAAAAATAGTGACAGAATTTTTCATTCATTGTACCAAGTCAATCTGACATACAGGCATGTTGAATATTGAATGATATATTACATACCGTTTCGCCGTAAAGACGCAAACAATGATCGTATCCAGTATACCCTTTGTCGATGCAATTTATCATTGCAACAAGCGATAGGGGTTGCTGAAGCGCATTCATATCTCGCTGCAAAGCAACCTCTCCCGCTCGCTGCAATGACAATAAACCGCTGTTGCTATTCCTTTTTATTCACAGGATTTCATAGACGTCTCCCTGCTTTCCCTACTGCCGAACCATAGACGAATGTCAGTGTCTATTTCTGAAAAGAATAACAAAAGTAGCGGTAAGTACTAAGGGCCTACTTCATGATAAATCTTTAACCCTGTATTTTGCAAAGGGCATGAAATTGAAGCTATTTCTCTTATAAAGGGTTAAATCATAACGAGGAAGTTCCGAAAAAGCAGGCAATAAAATATTTCGAATTCGATTGTAAATAAATCTGCACTAGAGAGATATCTAATTGTATTAGATCAAATTAGGAATTAAGGTACAACGTTGTCACCACATAATTTTAATTTATTATATAGACCGTGAACCCATATGGATGAAACTGATTACGAAAACGTTTGGAAAAAAGCATTGAACATGAAGTGTTTGGTAATGGAAACCCTAAATTACCGGCCCCACACCCGCCGGTAAAGGTGGCAGACGACCAAGTGAAAGTCTGCCTCCTTACATTATTCATATTTAGAAAAATATATTTGCAATGGATGTGGCAAATATCCCGAAACTTAAATTTTATTACCTTCAGGTGCGTGAAAGTTTCCTCAGAGGGCGCAGATGACGAGGTTGGCCTCGCTGGATATCGTAGCGGCAGGTTGTAAAACATGATTGAAATTTGTGAGACTTTCTAAAACGGACCTCAATATATTAACGGAAAGCATACATGTTTTCATTGCAAAATTATTCATTGCTCTACTATATTTGACTGAAGCAGGGATGCTTCTACGTTGATATGACGTGCAATGATAACGGATGCATTGAAAATGCATCGACTGCAAAGAAAAATAAACAGGATTCGTATTGCCTTTCATGCAAGTGATAATATATGCTGAGTTTTGAATAAAAGATCCGTTGTCAAAAAAATATTGTCCGGCGTGATACGGTGGAAATTTTTGATATTCATCTTATTAAACCCACTTTTCTGTTTCCTCAACCTTTTATTTAAACAATATAGTTTCGGCAACCTTGATAATGTCACGAGTTGCCAAAACCATGGGCGGTTTAAATAAAAGTGTGTGGAAACAGACAAGTGGTTGTACTAAGCTGCTGAATTTTGATTGATTATGTATTGCTGGGATTTGAATAAGCTGATAGATGTTCAAAATAATTACTCGACTCACATCAAATGAAAGCATTCCAGGCAGCTGCAAAATTTACCGTCAGCGTTTAACCATGTCATGAAAAAAGCTTTGGCAGCGTCTCTATTCATATATTTCAGTTATAATATCAGAGATAATATTAGAGACAGAACTTTTATTCAGATTCCCAAGTCAATACGACGTACAGGCATGTTTAATAATGAATGATATATTGCATACCGTTTTGCCGTAAATACGCAAACAATGATTATATCCAGCATACCCGTTGACGTCGCTGCAGTTTCTCATCACAACAAGTGAAAGGGGTTGTGGAGATCTTTTATATCTCGCTGCAGCGCAACCTCTCTCGCTTGCTGCAATGGCAATAAATCCTTGCTGAACTTCCTATTGATGCGGAGGATTCCATCGAAATCTTCATGCTTTCCAGATTGCAGATCCATGGATGACTTTCGATGTTCATTTGGTCAAAATCTGAAAAGAAAAATTAAAGGTCTACGTACTAAACGCCTACTGAATGAAAAACATTTAAGCCTGTCTTTTTCAAAGAGCATCAAATTGAAGATATTTATCTTATGTAGGATAAAGTTATAATGAGGATGTTCAGAATAACAGGCATTAAATTTATTCGAAGTCGATTGTAAAGAAATCAGCACTAGAGCGTAGGTATCTATTTGAGTTAAGGCGTTTATCAGCAACATATTTCAGAAAATTCGAGAATCAGTTTCTCTGAATGGAGTCGAAGAATTATAGAAAACGATAGATGATATTGCAAAACACTAGAAATGGAACTTTCAACGTTATTAAATCACTGCGGCCCAATATTTAATTAATAGATATTTTGATCACATTTATTTGGTGTAACAACTGCGGGATTTGGATCTGATTAAAAATTCAAACATGGGTGTTGTAATAATAGGAATTTCATTGCGATTACCCACATGCATATTATTATACCCTAATGTGAATAAAATAAACAATATCGTTGTTCTAACTTAAAGCCTTCATCATAAAATCTCATTTCCAAGATACTGAAATTATTCTTTGAAAAACACATAAAGTACTTAAACCCTAGAGTCAATGATTATGCATCATGCCGGCTTGAATATAATGTAAGATTCAAGGGAATTGGATGCACGAACTTATGAATTGAGATTTCCAGTTCACAAGTAGAGGATAAATAGTGAAAATTGAAACATGGGTTGTAGAAATATCACGAATTTCATTAGTTTTCTTCATGTACATCATTGTATTCAATTGCTTACACCTAAAAGAGAAATCATTCTGACTTGGAATCATATAGTTACGTTTTAGTGGTGAACATGCGTAAACTGGTAGCTTTGCCTGGAACAGGAAAGATACAGGTCAACTCAATTAAAACATAACTTCTACTTATATTCTTACGAAAAAACGCATGATATCTATAAGTAGAAGAAGAGCACATGATAAAATGTTTCGTGATTGAAACACTACTATAGCGGCCCTCATACGCCGATAAATGTGACAGACGTCGAAATGCTATTCTACCTCCTTACAGCTGTTACAGTTGGAAAAAATATTTGCTATGAAGAGGGTCCATCAGACGCAAACTATAAACTTTTACGTACGTTGAAATATTTAAGCAAGTTTCAACCTCATAGATCACAATCCTCCCATCCGAAAGTGGCACCTGTGAAACACACTGTCGAGTAAGCTGGTAGGAAAATTGACGGAAAGCGGAGAATATCCAGCCGTAATATCGATGACTGTTTATGATGATCATCACCGCAGTGACTCGAAATGGGCGCAGTGACGGTTTTAAAAACGCCGCATGCCCCATTTCAAGTAAATGAGATGAAAATGTTACGAATAATGTTGGGTGCATTTCCTGAGCTGGAACATCGGTGAAAAACATCTTCCATGGAGCGGGGCCGTGGAATGTTCGAATTATTCGGACGAACATCGAGACTCTAACCTCTATTTACCCGATGACAGCGAAGACTCGCGGCTTTCATGCTTAAAATAGTAGGTTTTTGACAAAAATGTTTGCATGACACTCAAAAGCATAAACAGCAGAAAATTATGTGCATATTTTTTGGCCGTATTGCAAGTTACCTGGAATTTATGTTTTTACGAATGGAGTTTATAATTAATTCATCATTAAGATTTTCGATACATTTTTCTTTTTATTATTACTATCGATTTCATGCCGATGGAGTTCCAAATGGTTGCATAAAAATAGCCGAAATAATTAATATTTATTTCGTATTTTAAAATTTTTGGTTTTAAACCCCTCGAGATGACTAAAAGCGAGAAACTTAAGACCTGTTTCTAGATGCAGAATAAACAAGTTTTTTCAATTCTTGATTGAGTAGAATTTTCGAGTGTAAAGTTAACTGGTTCATACAAAATATTCACCAGAAAATTAAGTGTCACTCTTATAATGAGTTGTCTTTTAACACGGTGTACAAATTACTCTTTCAGATTAACGATCGTAATACTGTAAAAAGTCACTTATATTTGACGAGGAATGTGTTATGCCTATTAATAACCTCTAAATTGAATTATGATTACCAATAAAGCTGTGTGATTATCTTCAAAAAGTGCAGGGTTTGGCCTATTTTTATGATTCTCTCTCTACCTGGGTAAAGAATGTAAAAATAGCTCCGGGAGTTCACCACGTGGATGTACCTGCACTACGAGGTCCCCCAGCCACCTAAACACTGACGCGGAAGAAATAATCATCTTGGTAAATTTGAAATATCCAGAACCTCCCACCAAAAGTTGTGAGTACCCATATCAGTTTTTCAATCAGTGATAATTTTTTCTCGAATATTTTTTTTTCTTATTCCCAAACTCATTTTCACACCACGTTCAAAACTTTAAGTATTACTTAAATACATTAAAATGGCTAAAGTTGCGATTTTCAATGCCTTATACTATCCTTTTCCAGTTTCTGAAGTCTAGGTTCATGGGTGGTTATACATTATAGGGCCACATCGATATTGACAAAAAAACGTTAAAAAAGTTTGAAATATCATTTAATTAAAACCAAACATTTATGCATATTCGTATGAATGTTTGCGAACTGGCGAATCACATCTAAAGATCAGGCCCTCTTGGATCCTTATTCTCTTGCCTAATGTGCTTTAGGGCCCAACCGCCTCTGTGACGGTGCGGGATTCCTTATTCCTTACCTTCCACTCCTATCCTCTCCCCGGGAGCGTCGTTGGGCTACTATCGCGGCGACGCCTCCTTCCCTTCTCCTTCCATATACTCGCCCTTCCGTGGTGCATAGTTGAAAAGCGAATACCTTACTAAAACTACCCCGGGAGTGTAACCCCGCGAGCCCGACCTAGAGTCTCGTCCTACGTACAAAAGGTGCTTAAAATAAATCAATTTGATTAAATCGCCACCGCACAGAAGAGGATAAATAAAAGTTGGCAAATAAAAACATTCCTTGTGACGGAAGACTGATGAATGGATAGCGATTACTTGGTCCCGGCCCCGGTGCGTTGTAACCCTATAAAAAAACCCCTTGAGTTCTCATTCTCTGCCTGATGACAAGTCTATGGAAATAGCGAGGAATGTGAGAGATGACTAGATGCCCGATGCACTAGCTTAAAGTGACGTGTATGACGTTTGATAGTTATTTTATGACGTTTCCGTTCGTTATTACTGCTTTTTAATTTCGACCAGTTTTGGGTACACTGTTGCTCGAGAACAGGGGAATCGTCTCTAAGTAAGGACCTACATCAATGTCATTGATGTACGCACAGTTTATTCCAGGATTCATAACTGTCTCTAGCTCAGCTTAGGTTTAATTGACGGTAGGGGCGACTTGAATGTAAATAAAATATGTATTAGTTTATTATGACATGTTCCTTAAAAATAATTTTGATATACTCCTGCGACATTGATTTTCATCTCGGTTCCGGGGTATTTACATAATAATGAAACTTCAGCATCAAATATCCAGATAATGTTAATTAGAAATAAAATGAGTGGTAAAAAATCTACGGGAAAAATAGAGTTTTTAAATGAAGACGAATAAAATATGTGAAACATTAATATTCACTGATACTAGTGTTCACTCCATTTTTTCGCTCGACGATAAATAGACGATCTTATTCCGAGGATTCTTTGGAGAAGTTGTATATCACCAGCCCAGAGAGAGGATTTCGATGCAGTAAATGCATCGAACAAGGCATTCGCTGCACAAAACCCTCATGTTAGGTCGATATTGCGGATTATTCTGGGTTTTGGCGTCCTTGAAGGAAGACGAGGTTAGGTAAGTAAAGGAATAGGTTAGATAGGCTTGACTCATTGCAGTTTATTAATGATTAATGATTATAAGGTGCGAATGTTTGTACTCTTCATCCAATGCTGACGAATCACTTCAAAAATTTGTATTTCATCAGAGCAACCAGAGGGATAGGTGGCGCTGAGCATCAAATGTGCAATCAGAACCACTAATCCCTCTCGCTGACCTGATGCTTGGAATTTTGGTCACGGGTCCATGGTAATCCAGTGATGATAAATACGATCGATCAACAGTTCAATCCGGGGTATCAAATGACCATCACTGGAACTCTGGGATTTGATGATGAATTAGGCATCGTCATGAAACGTAATGAAACTATAAAATGCTACTATTAATTATAAAATTATAATTAATTAAAATTGAAATAACTACTAGAAACATTCCATCAAATAGGTCAAAATCCTGAAAACGATGTTTTTCTTAGAAATATGGATTTTCGTCGTTCTTATTTTGTATTCTATACGGTACTCTGATGTCACTTGCACCACTGAACCAGTGACTAACATTGAACCGACCTTGAATAAGCATAAACTTCCAAGTATTAAACCTGCCATGAATGGTAAAAAATCAGTACCAACTGAAGAGTTATCAAATAATGACAACATGAATAATGACCGTAGTATTAAAACATTTTAGACTTCATAAGATGCTGTCACTCGTATACAACTATGCGATGCAATTCCGAGGATGGTATGCTATAACGATCATATGGCGTTTATTGCATGGAAATTTATGCAATGCAAAAATGGACTCGGCCAAAGCCATACCATTTCATTCCATTTGCTCTGCTATATTTGCATGCAGGAGGATATTTAAGCCCAGCACTTGAAGGCTCATAGCAGTTTATTACTAATTAATAATTACAAGGTGCAAACATTTGTTATATTAATCCAATCTGACGAATCACTTCGAAAATTTGTATTTTATCAGAGAAACCAGAGGAATTAATGGTGCTGAGTATAAAATGTGTAAAAGCCTTAAATCCCTCTCGCTGACCTGATACTAGGAATTTTTATCATGGGTTCATGGAAACAAAGTGATGATAACGATGGCTATACCCTGATCACACTCACCTTACCTTATAACCTGCTTATAAGCCTTAGACCTATATACTACGGACGATCAACAGTTCAGTCCAGGCTCTCAAATGATGATCAGAAGACCTCTGAGATTTGATGATGAATGAGGCATCCTCATGAAAGAAATTATAATAACACTTAAAATGAAGAAAAATTAGAGTTAGTACTAAACATATTCCATCAAATGAATGAAATAACTGAAAAACGATCTTTTTTAGATACATGGATTTTCATTGCTCTTATATTGTGTTCAATACGGTACTCTTATGTCACTTGCGCCACTGATCCAGTCACTAACATTGAACCGACTTTTAAATTAGCATAAACTTTCAAAAATTAAACATGCAATGAGTGGTAAAAAACCGGTACCAATGGAAGAGTTTTCAAATTAATGACAACATGATTAATCACCGTAGTATTAAAATATTTTATACATAACATTATGTTATCGCTCGTATACAACTATACGATGCAATTCCGAAGATTCTCTTGCAATAGTTGTATATTACCACCGCAACGAGATAAATGGGTGCTGCTATGCTTCTAACTAGGCAACAACAGCACTTACCCTTCTCCATGAACTGATATTCACCGGCAGTAATGTAGGTCCATTAAAGTCGAGAGATGCTCATTATGATTCTAACATGGCAACAGCCACCTCAAATTGTATGGCATATTAATAAAATAAGTGTGAGTTTATACATTCATCCTCTATATTTAACTGAAATGGTCATGCTACAACGTTCATATGGCGTTTATTCCGTGGAAATTTATACAATGCAAAAAAGGACACGGCCATCGTATTACCATCTCATTTCCTTGGCTGATCTATTTTCGCATGCAAGCGGATATTTAAACTCAGCCCTTGAAGTGTCATAGCAGTTTAATAGTGATTAATAATTATAAGGTGAAAATTTTCGTACTCTTCATCCTATGCTGACGAATCACTTCGAAATTTTGTATTTTATCAGAGCAACCAGAGGGATAGGTGGTACTGAGCATCAAATGTGCAATCAGAACTACTAATCCCTCTCGCTGACCCGATACCAGGAAATTTTTCACGGGTCCATGGTAATCCAGTGATGATAACGATGGCTTTACCATGATCACATTCACCTCACCTTATGACCTGCTTATAAAACATAGGCATATGAGTTACGGACTATCAACAGTTCAATCCGGGCACTCAAATGATCATCAGTAGAGCTCTTGGATTAGATGAGGAATGAGTCATCCTCATCAAAGATAATAAAAATGTTAAAATACTGCTTAAAATTAATAAAAAGAGCATGAATTCCCCCACACGTTTTGAAGCGAGAAAATGTAAAATTGTACTTAGCTTCTTCCGTCAAAATAATCTATGCATCCCGAAAATTGGAGGTAAGAAATTTGGATTGAGTTTCATTCTCGAGTGAAATAATGACTGGATGGAACACAATTGTTCTGAGGAATAAGACAGTCTTGGTCTAATAGGTTTGTCTAAAAAAGTGAAAAAAGATTTCAGAATAATGACTATAGGATAGAAAATATAACATTTACTTTACGAGGAATATATTGTGCCTACAAAGAGCTTCTTTTTTAATTATTATTTCTTATGAAGATATAAGATAATCTTCGACATTGTCCAGGGTTCAGCCTATTTTTACAATTCTCTCTTAACGCTGATAAATAATGTAAAAATAGTTACCGATGCACGCCACGTGGAGGTACCTGCACTGCGAGCTCCCCCGCCACGCAGCCATTGACAGTGAAGAATGAATCCTGTTAGTCAGCTTGGAAATCGTCCCACTCAAAATTCACATTACGGAGTACAGAATACTGAAATGGCCCTGTAAACAAACCTTAATAAGTCAAATAGATGTTTGATTGTAAGATTTCACTTTTTCCCGGCGTATGATGGCGGTGAATTCTTCTCGGGTTTCCATCCGGGTGAGCTCCATCTCCATCGCTGCCGACGTTTCGATAGAATCCTTTTCTATCGTCATCAGGGCCGATGATGCCAGTAGGAAAGTGCCAGGTTTATATATCCTCGGTCGTTATGTTGGGTCGTTCTGATTGGCGGAGAAAGAGTGCGCTTTTACCGCCACTTTCAAAATCGGGTTCCATGCCTTACTTAAGTTGAAACCCTCGTCTCTGTTGAAGTTTTTCTTGGAGAGTCGTATTTCAATTGCCTCCTTGGTGAGACGATCCCAGTAGCCGCTGGAGTGGCAGAGCATTTTGGTGTTTTCCCAGCGAATCGCGTGGTCGAGATTGATGGCGTGCTCCGCAACCGCCGATTTCGATGGTTGGCACAGTCGGAGATGACGCTTATGCTCTTTGATTCGGGTCTCGATCGTTCTTCCCGTTTCACCGATATACTCCTCACCACACTCGCATGGTATGCTGTAGACACCAGGCAATTTCAGTCCTGCAGGGTCTTTGGCACGGACTAAGACTTGTCTTAGTTTTTTGTGAGGCAGATGCACTGTCCGTATGTTGTGTTTATGAAGAATGCGGGAAATCTTGCCGGATACCGTAGAGACGTACGGCAGGTATGCGTTGGCCACCGGTTTCCGCTCTTCTTCATGTGTCTTCCTTTTTCCTTCAAAGGCCCTTTTCAGGGCCATGGAGATTTCTCTCGAGCTATAACCATTTCCACGGAATGTCTTCTTCAGATGTCCGAGTTCTGCAGGAAGGCTTTGTTGGTCGGAAATGACTTTGGCTCTATGTAATAAAGATGAAAGAACCGCTGATCGTTGTGCTGGATGGTGGTGACTTCTTGCGTTTAAGTATAAGTCGGTGTGAGTCGACTTTCTATAAACCTTATGGCTCAAACTCCCATCTTCTTTCCTTTGCACCAATATGTCAAGGAATGGCAATCTTCCTTCTTTCTCTGATTCCATAGTGAATTGGATGCTCGGATGTCGGCTGTTCATGTGGTCCAAAAAAGGCTTCAGGGTGTCAACCCCATGTGACCAGATGACAAAGGTATCGTCCACGTAGCGATAAAAGTATTTTTGCCGGAGGGGAGCCGAGTTGAGTGCATGCTCCTCAAAATCTTCCATGAAGAAATTGGCGATGGCCGGAGAAAGTGGGGATCCCATGGCCACGCCGTCCTTCTGTTCATAGTAACAGTTGTCGAAGGTGAAGTAAGTCGAAGTAAGCGCGTGGTGAAAGAGCTTCACTGTGTTGGCGTCGAATTTCTTTTCTAGGAGAGACAGAGTTTCATGGAGTGGCACTCTGGTGAATAATGACTCTACGTCCAGGCTGATCATGATGTCCGATGGATTAAGGTAGATGCCCTCTAGGATTTTGACGAAGTCAGCGGAATTTTTCACGTGATGTCCACAATTTCCGACGTGGGGCGCTAGAATGCCTCTGAGATGTCTGGCAAGATTATAGGTTGGCGAGCCAATGGCGCTAACGATCGGTCGTAGCGGGATACCATCCTTATGGATCTTCGGTAGACCATACATCCGTGGTGGAGCTGGTGCCGGTGGCCGCAAGTTCCGTGAAATATCCTCGGGGATGTTTGATTTCTTGATGAATTCAATAGTCCGTTTCGTTATTGATTCAGTGGGGTCCCGTGGCAAAATCCGGTATGCCGCATCGTCCAGAAGGTCTAACATTTTCCTGCGGTAGTCTTCCGTTTTCATAATGACGGTCGCGTTTCCCTTGTCTGCCGGCAAAATGGTGATGTCTTTGTTCCTTGTGAGTCTCCGAAGGGCAGAGAGTTCACTTGGCTTAAGATTAGCCTTGGGCGGTGTAACGTTCACCCTGAAAACTCCACTGGGCTTGCCTTAACCGGCCGGTTCCACGGTGACTCACTCCCCCATTTCCCCGTTTTCCCTTCGCTGGGCGTGCGGAGTCATGGTTCAGGCAACCACCCCTCCCCTTCCCAAATAATCCTTCCCCTACCCACACACCCACCTCCCACCAAACCCCCCTCCCCTCCTGGATAGGTCGGTGGGCTGGCCGGGAGAGCCCAGGTAACGATGCGTCAGCCAGGAGGCGAGTCTGGGGAGAGAGGCGAGCGAATATGCGTGCGTGAGGACGGGGAGACGGGCAGACGGAGAGAGAGTAGACAGGAGACCGGTCGACAGTGGTCGACTCAGAGAGTGTCCAGCCTACGCATAGAGATAGCGCCCGAAGGATATTAAGCCGTATCTCCCGGCGCTCTTCGGGCAAGTACTCTGGGGCTGTGGACACCACTCAGGTGATTTCCTGGATATACGTAGCTGAGATTCGGCTGCCTTTTGGCAGATATGAGCCGAGATCCAGCATTCTCCTGTCTCAGAGATCCGGCTGCCTTTTGGCAGATATGAGCCGAGATCCAGCATTCTCCTGTCTCGAATCTTCAAATTTGGTACCAGAAGAAAAGACAATATTCTCATGGTATCTTGTATGTATGTCGCACTGTAATTTATTGGTATTTGTTTAAAAGGAAATCCTTATGTTTGTTAAATTCTGCAATAAATTAATTGCCATGTTAAGTGTGACAATTGTGTGAAGCCTCCCTTCAGTGCTGTCCATAGGAAGGCAACTCTGGTTGCCTGGCGCCCATAAAATTGAAATTCCTATGAGGTCAGCCCACGACTCAGGAGATCGGAGCCTGCCGGGAGCTGCCGGGTATTAGCTATGGTAGGCGGTCCCATCGGATCATAGGCCGAGGGAAGGCGTGACAAAATGGCGCCCAACGTGGGGCGGCAGCGGCAACGACGACTTGCTTGACGGCAGTTTGAACTTTGATTCATTTTACTGGAGAGGCAAACTTAGTTTAAAGCATTTATTAGTGCCTTACAAGATCAAGGATTGTTTAATTGACTCATTATTACGTGTTTTATAATTTGTGTTGAACTGTTTAAGTGAAAATTGTGAAGTGCCTGCTCTTGATTTGTGCTTAGAGGCTTGAATAATGTTGTGATTTCAAGTTGTAGACACTTAAGATTTAATTTCAAATTTTCTGAGTTGATACAATCATTTATTGATTATTATGTAGTGTATGTCAATGTATAGGTTAAGAAATATCTTGTGGAATTGATTCTAAAATTTGTTTAAATTTTCTTTCAAGTAACAGGGTATAAAATTAAGCCAGAAAGGCAGAGGTATTCAGTGGATGGACCAGACTGGAGAGTGCTCGATCTTCGCCTTGAACGATTTGGACTTCCGGGGAAAGAAAGGAAATTTTTCCAGCCGGAGGAGAGCACTCGAGATTGGTGAGACCCTATGTTTTCTGTGATTGGCCAGAATGGAGGTTAACCGTTTAACTAAGGATGAGCTGATCTACGAAGTCGGAGTGCGCGGGGGCTCGGCTGGTACAGATGAAGGAATAGATGTTTTAAGAGGGGCTCTCAGAGAATTATTGCGTAGTGACCAACCTATGGGTGGCTTTAAGGAGGAAGAAAGCGTTGAAATAGAGTCAGAACTTTTAGTAATTGAATCGAAACTCACTTTAGTACAATTGGCCATCCAGGATATTAAGAAGGGTGGGAAGGAAACCTCGCCCAGGAGAATTAAAACTCTGTTGTATCACTTAAATAACAGGATTAGTTATATCTTTCCCAGGTGTCAAGGGGGAGACAGAAAAAAGGGTAAAGAGATTTATCGCAGTTTAAAACAATTGAGTACATTGTTTAGTAACTTAGGAGAAGGAGTAGAGTACCAAAGTCCAGATATATGTTCCATGTCCTCTTCTTCAGGACCAGAAGTAGAAAGACAAAGCTTACAGGGTCATAGGAGACCTGAAGATAATGTTGGAATAGATCAATATGAAAATTGTCAGGATGTTAATACATTTCATAGAGAGACTCGTGGGAATATGAGAACAGACCGAAATTATGAGGGTAGACCACAATTACATAAGTGGAACATTACATTTAGTGGTAGTCCCTCAGAAAGTGTAAATGCATTTATTGTCAGGATTGAGGAACTTGCAATAGCCCGTGGAGTGTCAGAAGCTGGATTGCTTCTTGGGGCAGTGGAATTATTTGAGGGGCAAGCTCTACTTTGGTTTCGGTCGGTGAGGAATGATATCTCTAGTTGGGAGGAACTCAAGGTTATGCTTCGCTCAGAGTTTCTTCCTTTGGACTTTGAGGAGAATTTACTCCAAGAAATTAGAAACAGGAAGCAAGGGATGACTGAGTCAGTGGGGACATTCATAGCCTGTATGTTAGGACTATATGATAGACTAAGTAAAGAAGTCGGAGAGGAAGAAAAGTTAAGTCAGATTAAAAGAAATTTAGCTCCCTATTATCTGGAAAAGTTAGCTTTGCAACCAGTGTTGTCAATTAAGCAATTGAAATCGATTGGCAAGGAACTAGATTTGAATAAATTCCGTATTGAACAATATGAGGCATCAAAAATGAACAAGGTTAGATCTTTAGAACCCGACTTGGCCTTTAATAAAACTTTCCAATTTAGGGCATCTCAAAAACCATTGGTGCAGTCTATAGGGATAAAAAGAGAGGGTATTAAATGTTGGAATTGTGACCAAAATGGGCATAGATTCTCAGAATGCAAATTATCCTCTAAAATATTTTGTCATCGCTGTGGGTACAAAAATGAAATAACCAGAAATTGTCCAAATTGTAGAAGGGGTAATAGAACTGATAGAACTTATAAGCCACAGAGACAGGAAAACTAAGGAGAGAGTCCGACAAGGGGCACTCGTACTCTCTAAATTATTTAGTTCCCCCCTATGTGAATCTAGACTTGGTGAAGTTGGAAATGGAAAGAGATAGTAGGATTTATCTGCCAATTTCAGTTTATGGTCTGAAATTTTATGGATTGTTAGACTCAGGAGCCACTCATTCAGTTATTGGTAAATCAGGTTGGAAATCTTTGTCCAAACTTAAGCTGTCTCTTGAAAAACCCACATACTCTAGTATTCAAGTTGCAAATGGGAATAAATGTCAGGTAAAAGGAATAGTGAGCTTACCTGTAGAAGTAGAGGATATTACCAGAATATGCGAGTTTTTAGTGGTACCAGATATCACTTATGATTTCATTCTTGGTGTTGATTTTTGGTGGATTATGGGCTTACAACCAAATTTATTAAAGGGTACTTGTAAACTGGAAACACCAATCAGTATTAACTCTGTGGAGTCAGTAATCTCTAAGCGCAAGCTAAATGAAAATCAAAAGAGTCAATTAAAGAAATTGATGAGAGATTATCGAGAAACTATAGGTAGAAGGGGGATAGGTTGTACCAATTTAGTGGAACATGTAATTGATACAGGTGATTCGCCTCCAATTAAACGGCGTTATTACTCATACTCTCCCAAATTATTGGAAATATTGCATAAGGGCATAGAAGAATTATTAGACCAAGACATAGTAGAAGTTTCAAATAGTGCATGGGCATCTCCTGTGCTATTGATTAAGAAACCAGATGACTCCTATAGATGGGTTGTAGACCTAAGAGAGGTGAACAAAGTATCTAAACCAGATGCTTACCCTCTGCCAAAGGTAGAGGATATTCTTGTTCAGTTGCGAAACACTAGGTACTTGAGTTCATTGGATATAAAGTCCGCATTTTTTCAAATTCCCTTAGAAAAGAAAAGTCGAGAAAAGACTGCATTTGTAATTCCAGGGAAAGGCCTTTTTCAATTTAAAAGAATGCCTCAAGGTTTGAATACAAGTCCTGCTACTTGGCAGCGTCTCATAGACAAGGTCATAGGGGAAGATTTAAAACCCTTTGTGTTTTGTTACTTAGATGATATAATAGTAGTGTCCAATTCATTTGAACACCATTTAGAACTCCTCTATAAGATACTCGATCGTTTAGATAAAGCTAACTTGACACTGAATTTAAATAAGTGTTGTTTTTGTAGAAATGAGTTAAAATATTTAGGTTACTTGGTAAACGAAAAGGGACTTCAAGTAGATCCAGATAAAGTTAAGGCAATAGCTGGATTTCTTCGCCCAACCAATGTCACTGAGCTTAAGAGGTTTATAGGGCTCGCTTCTTGGTATCGAAAATTTATTCAGAATTTCTCTAGCATCATGCAGCCTTTGAATGCTTTAACTTCCAAAAAGAATAAGTATGTTTGGACAGAGGAATGTGAGCATTCTTTTAAAGTTATTAAGGAGAAATTAATATCTGCTCCTATTTTAACATGTCCTGATTTTTCAAAAGAATTTGAATTACATTGTGATGCTAGCAATCAAGGTCTAGGGGCAGTCTTGTACCAAGAAGATAAGGTGATAACTTTTATTAGTAGGGGCACCTCTAAGGCAGAAAAGAAATATTGTACTACTGAACTTGAATGCTTAGCTGTACTGTGGGCTATTGAAAAGCTGAGAGGATATCTTGAGGGCTATGAGTTCACTGTGGTAACAGACCATGCTAGTTTAGTTTGGTTAAATAATTTAAAAGACCCCAGAGGGAGATTGGGTCGTTGGGCTGTCAGAATGCAGCAATACAGATTTAAGATTGTGCATAGAAAAGGGAAGGAACATACTGTTCCAGACGCTTTATCTAGAAACCCATTACCGAATGATGGGATAAGTTTAAACTTAATTACAGTCATGGGAGAGAGCCAAGATATTTGGTATGAGAGTCTGAGAAAAGGAATAATAGATGAACCTGAGTCATATCCAAAATTTAAGGTCCAAGATTATCAGATCTATAAATATATTGATCCAGGTTGGAACCAATCTCATCAGTGGGTTAGAATCATCCCTAAGGATTTGCGGAAAGAAGTAATGATAGAATGCCATGATGATCCGGCAGCAGGGCATTATGGGTGTCTGAAAACAGTTAGTAGACTAAGAAAATTATATTATTGGCCTAAGATGAAGGCAGATGTTGTCAAATATATTAAAAGTTGTGATATTTGTAATCAATACAAGGCTACTCAGAATGCACCATTGGGATTCATGGGAGATCAAAGACTTGTTACAAAACCTTTTCAGATAGTATCATCTGACATTATCGGGCCTTTGCCTAAGTCAATTAGTGGATTCATGTATTTAGTAGTGACCTGTTGTATGTTTTCAAAATATGTGATAATGAAACCGATGAGAAAGGCAACCGCCGACAATGTTAGAAACCATTTAGAGGATGATGTGTTCTTGAAATTTGGGGCTCCCCATACTTTACTTTGTGACAATGGTGTGCAATATAAGAGTAATAAGGTTAAAGATTTATGTGAGAAGTATGGTGTAAAAATTATGTATAATTTTTATTACCATCCCCAGAGCAATCCCACAGAACGAGTTAATAGGGTAATAAAAACCATGATAGCTGCATATGTTGGCAACAATCATCGCCATTGGGATAAAAATTTATCTAAAATTAATTATGCCATAAATTCTGCAGATCATGAGGTGACAGGATGTAGTCCTCATAAACTAGTATTTGGGGAAGAGATTTTCTTAAATGGGACATTAAGGAAAATACAAATTAATGGAAGAGAGATTCCAGATTTTCAAAATCGTAGAAAACATTTAGAACACCTAGAGAAGGTCAAGGAAATAAGAAAGGAAGTTGTCGAGAGATTACAGCAAGCTTATAAAAAGAATTCCCATTACTATAACCTGCGGAGGAGAGATGTGAATATAGAGCCCGGACAGAAAGTTTTAAGGAGAAACTTTGTACAATCCAATGCTGCTAATTACTTTTCTTCCAAATTAGCACCAAAATATTTAGGTCCTTATCTAGTCCACTCTAAAGTAGGAAATAAGGCTTACCTTCTCCAGGATGAACAGGGACTAACAGATGGTCCCTGGCATATAAAAGACTTAAAGCTGGTGTAATACAAAAATTTTTCCAGGGAAAAATTTTTTATTTAGGAAGGGGGGGAAGTGTAACGTTCACCCTGAAAACTCCACTGGGCTTGCCTTAACCGGCCGGTTCCACGGTGACTCACTCCCCCATTTCCCCGTTTTCCCTTCGCTGGGCGTGCGGAGTCATGGTTCAGGCAACCACCCCTCCCCTTCCCAAATAATCCTTCCCCTACCCACACACCCACCTCCCACCAAACCCCCCTCCCCTCCTGGATAGGTCGGTGGGCTGGCCGGGAGAGCCCAGGTAACGATGCGTCAGCCAGGAGGCGAGTCTGGGGAGAGAGGCGAGCGAATATGCGTGCGTGAGGACGGGGAGACGGGCAGACGGAGAGAGAGTAGACAGGAGACCGGTCGACAGTGGTCGACTCAGAGAGTGTCCAGCCTACGCATAGAGATAGCGCCCGAAGGATATTAAGCCGTATCTCCCGGCGCTCTTCGGGCAAGTACTCTGGGGCTGTGGACACCACTCAGGTGATTTCCTGGATATACGTAGCTGAGATTCGGCTGCCTTTTGGCAGATATGAGCCGAGATCCAGCATTCTCCTGTCTCAGAGATCCGGCTGCCTTTTGGCAGATATGAGCCGAGATCCAGCATTCTCCTGTCTCGAATCTTCAAATTTGGTACCAGAAGAAAAGACAATATTCTCATGGTATCTTGTATGTATGTCGCACTGTAATTTATTGGTATTTGTTTAAAAGGAAATCCTTATGTTTGTTAAATTCTGCAATAAATTAATTGCCATGTTAAGTGTGACAATTGTGTGAAGCCTCCCTTCAGTGCTGTCCATAGGAAGGCAACTCTGGTTGCCTGGCGCCCATAAAATTGAAATTCCTATGAGGTCAGCCCACGACTCAGGAGATCGGAGCCTGCCGGGAGCTGCCGGGTATTAGCTATGGTAGGCGGTCCCATCGGATCATAGGCCGAGGGAAGGCGTGACAGCGGTTTGGCCTTTACCCTCCGATTGGGAGTTTATTGACCGAATCACAATGGCCACGGCAGAATCACTCCTGACGCAAGAAACGGAAGGATTGAATAAGAAATTTGATCATCTACAAGCACGTCGGCCAAAGGCACCAGCAATTGACCAAAAACGAGTGGTAGTGAACCTAACTGACACTGAAATTGACGACTCCACCAGAGCGGTTCTCTCCAAAGGATTGAACTTTGCACCAGCGCCGCATAAGATTCCTATCAAAGACATCATTGGGGGGATAGAGCAGGCGGTGAGGAAAGTTTCTCATGATGTAGCAGAAGAAATAAGGAATGAAGTCTCCACGTTCCTCAAAAAGGAATTAAAATGTACGAATAAAAGAATTAAAATTGAAGCTTTCAGTATTGATACAACAATTTACTGGCCCCACACCCGCCAGTAAAAATGGTAGATGACCAAATGATATTCTGCTTCCTTATAGCTCTTGCATTTGGAAGAAAATTTGCAATTCAAACGGTCAAACTGAAACGTGTTCATATGTACGTGCGTGAAAGTGAACTTTCGACTCCAAAGATCATTATGATCCATCTAAAAGTGGGATCTGTGAAACACACTGTCTTTTTTTAGTCGAAGCAGGACATTGCGAGGACAATGACAAATGCAACACCAGAATAATGTCAAGCAATGTCCAAGCGGCTTTGGCATTATCAGTTGGCATATCTCTCCAGACATGAGTGACATACTCTCATTAGAGAAACTTTAATAGGACATCGACATTTGTATAAGATGGTGAGACAATTATCATAGCAGATTGCTCTTAAGTGTTAGCATTGAATTGAATATTGACCTGATTATCGCTTCCATCTCCACTTGGTGCAGTTGTTGGTCACTGGTCCGATGTTTTCTCAGAGGCCGCAGATGACGAGTTAAGCATCGCTGTATATTGCTGCCGCAGGGGCAGAAAAAGGTGATGTCGACCATTGGAATGGGTCCACATCACCCTTACCTGCCCCCGCAGCAGCAATCAGGTCTTAAAGGTGATGATGGGGTTTCCTCGATTCCAGATGCTTCATCACGAACAATGCTGGAATAAAAATTATGCTATCTTACGTTCAAAAAAGATGAATTTTGCTCTATGTTTCATCAATGACGTACCATATATATCTGATATTGGATTCTAAATACTAAGGAACAAATAAATCATTGATTTTTTTCGATACCAATATTTTGGATTCAGATAATTTCTCAATGCTATACGAGGTGGGTTACTTAGGTACATTACCATGAATTCCAGAGGCTATTAGGAATCTAGAGGATCCTGTCGATACCTTCCAGCCATTAAGTGGCTGAGGAGTTACAAGATTCAGAAGTCCTTCCGGCTCGTTGTAAAGTATCACTTCAACCAACGGAATAGGCAACGACCAGCACATTTAACTCTCGGTGAGCCAATTCCGCTCGCTGCCATAAAATTACGGCCGTTATAATGTTCTAATTTTTGGAATGAGGGGACGTGGCATCTATTACATTGCCTTTAAATTGGCTGAAATTGAGGATGTGAGCATTATCAGCCTCAGAAGTCCTTCTGGCGTAAATTCTCACTTGAGCCTAAGGAATGGGTTACGACTGGAGCAAAGCACAACATGTCGCTGCCAAGGAAAAAAAACATTGAATTTTATTTAAAATTAATTTATAAAGATCGGACCAATATTAGCATAAATTTACGGGAGAACGCGTTTAAAATCAATGCAATAAAATTTTTAGGTTGTATTGTATGTTCATTGAAATTGTGTATACAGTTACATTTTAGATTAAATGAATCACGTTACGTAATAGTCACTGCAGAGTAACTTATAAGGAATATGCAATGAGTGTTAAGTTCCCCTTCATTCAATAATTTTGAAGATGTGAAAAAATCATCAAAAAGCTGCTGTATTTAGCCTAGTTTTGCTATTCTCTCCCTGGTAGGATGGTAGAATAATGTAAATAATGTAAAAACAGTAACCAGAGCTCACCACGTGCTAGTACCCTCACTACCCATGGAGGTGGAGGCCCCCCGCCTACCCAAACACATACGCGGAAGAAATAGTCTTCTTAGTCAACTTTTAGTCTACAGAAAATCCCACCCAGTGTGCTGAGTATAGTCTTCTTTAATAGAAACACCCCAAAAAACATACCCAAATCAGTTTGTTATCGAGTGATTATTATTTCCAGAGTATATTTATTTCTTGTTGCCAAATTCCATCTCACGCAACATTAAAAACCATTAGTATCACTTCAATAAATTAAAATGGCGAATATAACGTTATGCTATCCATATCATTTTTCTTGATTTTGGCACATGGGTGGCCATAGGTTATGTGACCATAGCAATTTTGAAAAAGCATCGCGAAATATATTTAAAATATCAAATCCCATCCTTCGTGTTTGTTCCTATTCACTAACTTCGGATACATTTCACGTTTCATTATTAATGAGATTGATATTTTAATCGCGGATAGCTTTTGAAAGTATTCGAATTTTTTTCTTTTTCGCTGGATGTCCTAATTTAATTCAAAGGAAATATTAAGATGATAATTACTACTTTTCTTATATTTTCTATCATAAAAGCTACTGCTTGCATAATTTTAAATTCTTTAAATAAATTAAATGAACTACAAAATGTTCCGATTCTACGAATCTGTAGAGGACGTAGATGATTGTAGCCGTGATGAACCATGATACCGGTGAGAAATTTCTAACTATAACGTAAGGATGAAAAGAAATCAATATGTACTTCGATAAAGACATCCCCTTGTAAATATCTTTTAGAAGATTCTCCATATAATTTGGAGACGTTGGTGACGCTCACCAGTTGCGTCCATTGATCTTTTTCATAGGGTTTCAAACATTCCGCTCATTTTCCTTTCGAATGCTTTTGTACAAAGAAATGTTTGCGAAGTGGAGAATCACATCTAAGTATGCACCACTTTCGGAATATAAGTGAAGATGATGGAGATCTAATAATCTCATATATTAAAATATTCTCCTCCCCTCCATTGGAGAACTTTGTACAGAAGATTTTTTAGGTTTTTTATGTAGATATGTTTGCAAACATTCAGAATGATGAATGATGTAGTATATGTTGTCTAGCCGTAATGATGCAAACAAGTTTATTTTTTCAAGTATCAATATCAAGGAATGTATAAGTACATAAACTGTTAGCTGCTGCTTGAAAAAAAGGTTTTCGTTTTAAAAGAAAGAGGGGAGAATTTCAGCCATTGCAGTATTTCTCTGACCTCAAATGAAGAAACAAACTGTTGAGTGCTGCGAGAAGTCGATGAATTGAAAGGAAATGTTTACCTAAAATTTGTACATCCGCGAATCAAGACGGGAATGCCAAATACATTCTTGTATTCTCTCAATGTTATTTTATATCAATCTCAATCCGACCAAATTATGAACGGCATCCTTTATCATGTATAAAATTAAGATGACGCAGTAATTGCAAGCACCGTTTATCTGTGAGCACAGCTTAGGTGGAAAAAATGTAAAGTAAAGGATTCACATGGTAGTGAAGAGGTATGCTGATTGGACAGTTAACGAACAGACGCCTAATACCAACCGTAGGATAGGTGTGAGTTGGGTATTAACATAGTCGGTGCTCCGACGGTTATTAGAAACTAAAAAACCCCATTTCAAGTAAATGTGATGACAATGTTACGGATAAATCTTGGTCATATTTTCGGAGCTGGAATATTGGTGATTGAAATCTTCCATGGAGAGAGGCCTTGGTGGATTGGAAACATTTAAGTGTAATTCATAACTCCACTTTCTTAACGATATTACTTTGAAGACTCGCGGCTTTCACGCTGAAGTTATTAGATTTTTGTGAAGTATGTTTAAAAGGCCCTCTCAAGCATAAAAGGAGCATAACCAATAAATAATTTTATAACATATTGCAAGTTTGCTGACGTTTATGTTTTCATGGATAGTTTTTTATAATTATTTCATCGTTCCGTGTTCCACAGTTCTCATTAATTTTGAATTGAATATCATTTCAACCATTACGTTATAACCCCTACAGTCATACTAAATGATGATGAACGATATCAATAATATCAACGAAATATACTTCAACATGCATTTCAAATAAATTCAGTGAAATCAAACCTCGCACGAAGTTAACATCATATCGCACTACCTTTAAGCTACCCAACCCAAAATTACAACTGCCATATTGCCTATATCGGTGAGGAGTTTCATATATGAAAAAGGTTGTCGTTAGTCATTCCTAAGTCATTGTCAATATCCTCCTCATATCCTTGGATATCGTCGAAGTAATGCAGAAACATCACTAATAACAGACATTGAATGGCATCACCGTTCATATTGCCGCTAAGACGTGATAATACAGAGTACTTGTCAATATCCGTAAATGCCCCCCCTTTTACCTTAATCAGGCAAATTGGAAATCATTCATTCGTAATTTAGGAAGACAATTTCATATACCATTCATTAGTAACAGCTGTAGTGAAAGTGAATCTGAAGTAAAAAAATATCCACAGTCATTGTATAATATGTCATGCAAGAGTAAATAAAAGCTAAATGGAGATTTTTAGCTAGGATTTGAAATGATGTGATGTGATCAAAGTGATTGATTAACAACAAATATTACTCACCCCGCATATGTTGGTAGCAGGCGAGGACGGCAGAAAGTCATTCCAACCTTCGAGCTCAGGTCTGAATAATCATTGAGATTAGCAAGGCAAGTGGCATACAGTCATCAGACGCAAACAAATGATCATACCCGAAAAGCTTTTGAAGGCTTCGCAATTTAACCATGCAACGAACAGAAGGGGGATGCCTGGGCGTATGTATTTTGCGCCTCAACAAAACTTCTCCCGCTCGCTGCAATGATAATAAGGCTTTGTTGAACCCTCTTTTTAGGCTGAGTGTTGAATGATGTGGTTCATACCGTCCTACCATAATAAGTGATTATATATGAAATAGCCTTTAAAGACGTCTAAAATTATAACTGCAACAAGCGGAAGGAGCTTGTCATAGCTCATGTATCGTATATCTCGCTGCAATGACAAAACGGAGCAGTTGGCCTTCTTTTAAGGCACAAGCATGGATCTAAATCTTCATACTTTCCAGAGGGCTGTTCCAAAGAAGGATGCCGCGATGTATTAGGTCACCATCTGAAAAGAAAATAGAAAAGTGACGCGCGTTCTAATCACCCAATGTTTCAAGTTTTTCACCCTGAGTATCACAGTGAAATAGTATGAAGTTAATGGTATTGCTATCATTTCGCATTCAACTGTTATAATTCAACTACCACAGAAATTTAAACATGTAATGGAGTCAATCAGGAGGATAAAGCTGAAAATTCAAACTCAGGTTCTCCAATAGCAACAAAAATTGTTGAAATTACTAGAAATATTTTTACATAGAAACATAAAATGGAAATTTCATTGATATTCATTACAAAGACCCCTAATTCAATACTCATGTGCCATGTCGACTTGAATAAAATGTCGACACCAAGTGAAATTTATCTAGAAACCAATATGTTTTCCTTACCAGGAAGAAAGTGGATGCTAAAATTATTAATATTAAAACTGGGGTCGTAGTACCATTACGATTTCTTTCATTCAATTTTGAGGTGCGGTGGTATACAGGCATTTGGAAAATTTAATGATGTAGTTCATACCGTCCTGCCGTGAACACGCAAAAAAGGGATTGCTTCCTGTAAATCTTTTGAATCCGTCGCAATTTATCACCTCAACAAGCGAAAGGGGCCAGCTCAAGCGCATGTATAACTCGCTAGAGCACAACCTCTTCCGCTCGCTACAATGACAACATGGACCTCTTGCACTTTCTTTGGATTCAGATCTTCATGCTTCCAGTGGGCTGGTCAAGAGGAGTATACCGTAGGTCTTTTGTGAGAGCTGAAAAGAAAAATTAAAGGTGATGCGTGTTCGGAGCGCTAACAGTATGGCAACTCTGTCACCCTGGCCATTGCAATGAATGAGCCTGAAAATAATGGTATAATTTTAATGCAGAGTTGACCTATATAAAGAATATATAAAAAAACAGAATATTCCGAATAAAATCGTTATTAAAAAATTCCAGAGAAAATAAATTGCATTACGGTGTCTACCAAGAGGATTAAAATGATACTTTGGAATTCGATTTCTCAAAAATGTTAAAAATCAACGCAAAAAGATAATTTCTTCAGTGGAGACGAATAATAAGACTGGAATATTAATATTCACTCTCCCGCTCGCTGCAATGATTATAAACCGCTGTTGCTCTTCCTTTTTATGCGGAAGATTAAATTGACGTCTTCCAGCTTTCCAGATCCATAGGCGAATGTCGGCGTGTATTTCTGAAAAGAAAAATGATGGGAGCTGTAAGTACTAAACTCCTACACCATGACAAATCTTTAACCCTGTATTTTGCAAAGAGCATGACATTGAAGCTATTTCTCTTATAAAAGGTTAAATCATAATGAGGAAGTTCATAAAAAAACAAGCATTAAAATATTTCGAATGCGATTGTAAAAAAATCAGCAATAGAGAGGTTACTTATTGTATAAGGTCAAATTAGGCATTTAGGTACAACCTTGTCACCTAAAAATTTTAATTTATTAGATAGTGTTACTGTTAGTGATATTACTGTGAACCCATACGGATGAAACTGATTACGAAAAAGTTTGTAATAAAAGCATAGAACTTGCAGTGTTTCGTGATGGGAACGCTAAATTACCGGCCCCACACCCGCCGGTAAAAGTGGCAGACGACCAAAAGATATTCTGCCTCCTTATCGCTCTTTCATTTGGAAAAAATATTTGCAACGGATATGCTCAATCAGCCGTAGCTAAAGAACATGTATGGATTGAGTCACATTTCGATATGGAAAATTCCCTAAGGCAGGCTTGATGTACACGACACAAAATAAAGAAGGTGAACCTTACAGCAGGACCTAGACCAATGTCGTAGATGTACCTACAGGTCATTCCAGGCTTCTTAACTGTCTTCAGCTGAGCTTAGGTTTAAGTTGATGGTAGAGGTGACTTAAATAGAAGTAAAATATGTATTGGTCTTATTATGACACATTCCTTCGACAATCATTTGTAAACACTCCTGCGACACTCTTTCTCAACTCGCATCTGAGGGATTTACCTGAAAATAAAACTTCCGTATCAATTTTTTTCATATAATACCAATTAGAATTGATAGAGTTGTACACATCAACACGAAAAGAAAATTTCTTAAATGAAGACGAAGAAAAAGACCGAAATTTAAATATTCATTCATATGTGTGTTCACACAATTCTGTCACTCGACGATAAATAGACAATTTTATTCCGAGGATTCTTGGAAGAGTTGTCAATCAACAGCCCAGCAAGAGGATTTTGAGGCAGTGAATGCATCGAACAAGGCATTCGCTGCACAAAACCCTCTCGTTGAGTTGATATTGCGGATTATTCTGGGTTTTGGAGTCCTTGAAGAAAGATGAGGTTTTGATAGATAGGCTGGACTCATAGCAGGTTATTAGTGATTAAAGGTTTTAAATTGCGAATGTTTGTACTCTTCATCCAATGCTGACGAATCACTTCGAAAAAGTGTATTTTATCAGAGCAACCAGAGGGATAGGCGGTGCTAAGCATCAAATGTGCAATCAGAACCATTAATCCCTCTCGCTGACCTGATACCTGGAATATTTGTCACGGGTCCATGGAATCAGTGATGATAACGTTGGCTCTATCTCGATCACGCTCACCTCACCTTATGACCTGCTTATAAACGATAGAATTATAAACTAAGAATGATCAACAGTTCAATCCAGGCTCAAGCAATTATCATCAGCAGAGCAATAGGATTCGATTATGTATGACGCGTTTTCATTAATGATAATAATACAATAAAATACTAACTTAAATTAATTATACGAAAATAACTGCTAAAATATTCCATCAAATCATGAAAGCCGCAGAACTTCTACGGCTTCTACTAGATCAAATCAGGAATTAAGGGACAACGTTGTCACCACATAATTTTAATTTATTATATAGACTGTGAACTCATACGGATGAAACTGATTACGAAAACGTTTAGCAAAAAGCATAGAACATGAAGTGTTCCGTATTGGAAACCCTAAATTACCGGCCCCACACCCGCGTGAGTGTCGCAGTGAAATAGTATGAAATTAATGGTGTTGCTATCATTTCGCATTCAATTGTTAAGATTCAAGTACCACAGAAATTAATACATGTTATGGAGTTTATCATGAGGATAAAGCTGAAACTATAAACTCGTGTTCTCCAATGGCAATGAAATTTTTTAAAAATTCTAGAAATATTTTTACATAAAAACATAAAATTGAAATTTCATAGATATTCATCGCACAGACCCCTAATTCAATACTCATGTGCCATGTCGACTTGAAGAAAATGTGAATACCAAGTGAAATTGATCCAGAAACCAATATGTTTTCCTTACCAGAAAAAAAGTGGATGCTAAATTTATTAATATTAAAACTGGGGTCGTAGTACCATTACGATTTCTTTCATTCAATTTTGAGCTGCGGCGGTATACAGGCATTTGGAAAATTTAATGATGTAGTTCATACCGTCCTGCCGTGAACACGCAAAAAAGGGATTGTATCCTGTAAATCTTTTGAATCCGTCGCAATTTATCACCTCAACAAGCGAAAGGGGCCAGCTCAAGCGCATGTATAACCTGCTAGAGCAGACCTCTTCCGCTCGCTACATTGACAACATGGACCTCTTGCACTTTCTTTGGATTCAGATCTTCATGCTTCCAGTGGGCTGGTCAAGAGGAGTATGCCGTGGGTCTTTTTGTGAGAGCTGAAAGGAAAAATGAATACTGATGCGTGTTCGGAGCGCTAACAGTATGGGAAATTTTCACCCTGACCATTACAATGAATGAGCCTGAAATTAATAGCATAACTTTAATGCAGAGGTAACCTATATAAGGAAAATTAAAAAAAAACGAAATTTTCCGAATAAAATCTTTATTAAAAATTCCAGAGAAATTTAATTGCATTACGGTGTCTACCAAGAGAATATAAATGATACTTTGGAATTCGATTTCTCAAAAATGGTAAAAATCAACACAAAAAGATAAATTCTTAAATGGAGACGAATAATAAGACTGAAATATTAATATTCACTCTCCCGCTCTCTGCAATGATAATAAACCGTTGTTGCTCTTCCTTTTATGCGGAGGATTTAATTGACGTCTCCCAAATTTCCAGATCCATAGGCGAGTGTCGGCGTCTATTTCTGAATAGAAAAATGATAGAAGCCGTAAGTACTAAACTCCTACACCATGACAAATCTTTAATCCTGTATTTGGCAAAGAGCATGAAATTGAAGCTATTTCTCTCATAAAGTATTAAATCATAATGAGGAAGTTCATAAAAAAACAAGCATTAATATATTTCGAATACGATTGTAAAGAAATCAGCAATAGAAAGGTTACTTATTGTTGAAGGTCAAATTAGGAATTAAGGTACAACCTTTTCACCACTAAATTTTCATTTATTAGATAGTGTTACTGTTATTGATATTACTGTGAACCCATACGGATGAAACTGATTACGAAAAAGTTTGTAATAAAAGCATAGAACTTGCAGTGTTTCGTGATGGGAACGCTAAATTACCGGCCCCTACACCCGCCGGTAAAAGTGGCAGACGACCAAATGATATTCTGCCTCCTTATCGCTCTTTCATTTGGAAAAAAATATTTGCAACGGATATGCTCAATCAGCCGTAACAAAAGAACAGGTGAGGATTGAGTCACATTTCGATATGGAAAATTCCCTAAGGCAGGCTTGATGTACACGACACAAAATAAAGAAGATGAACCTTACATCAGGACCTAGACAAATGTCGTAGATGTACCTACTGGTCATTTCAGGCTTCTTAACTGTCTTCAGCTGAGCTTAGGTTTAAGTTGATGGTAGAGGTGACTTCAATAGAAATAAAATATGCATTGGTCTTATAATGACATATTCCTTCGAAAATCATTTTTAAATACTCCTGCGACACTCTTTCTCAACTCGCATCTGAGGGATTTACCTGAAAATAAAACTTCCGTATCAATTTTCCATATAATACCAATTAGAATAGATGGAGTTGTACAAATCAACACGAAAAGAAAAATTCTTAAACAAAGACGAAGAAAAAGACTGAAATTTAAATATTCACTCATATGTGTGTTCACTCAATTCTGTCGCTCGACGATAAAAAGACGATCTTATTCTGAGGATTCTTTGGAAAAGTTGTCAATCACCAGCCCAGAAAGAGGAGTTTGATGCAGTGAATGCACCGAACAAGGCATTCGCTGCACAAAACCCTCTCGTTGAGTTGATATTGCGGATTATTCTGGGTTTTCGCGTCCTTGAAGGAAGATGAGGTTAGGTAAGTTAAGGGAAAGGTTTGATAGGCTTGATTCATTGCAGTTTAAAAATGATTAATGAATTTAGGGTGCAAATTATTGTACTCTTCACCCGGTGCAGACGAATCACCTCGGCAATTTGTATTTATTCGGAGCAACCAGAGGTATAAGTGGCGCTGAGCATCTAATATGCAATCAGAACCACTAATCCCTCTCGCTGACCCGATACCAGGAATTTTTGTCGTGGGTCCATGGTAATCCAGTGATGATAACGTTGTCTCTACCTGGATCACAATCACCGCACCTTATGACCTGCGTATAAAAACGATAGACATTAAAAATACGGATGATCAACAGTTCAATCCTGGCTCTCAAATGATCGTCAGCAGAGCTGTGGGATTCGAAGATGAATGACGCGTCTTCATGAACGATAATAATAATGTAAAAAAATAGTTAAAATTAATTAAATGAAATTTAATACTAAAAATATTCCATCCAATCATGAAAACTGCAGAACCTCTACGCCGGTCTACAGTGACAACCGAGTTACCATTTCATTGAACAATATTTAGACCTTAATCTTCATCAATTCCTTGTTTTGATGATCCTCTCGGGTTTATGCCGATGGTCAGGGATAACCTTTAGATGTTCCAGAGTAACGCTTACTTCCAAGCCCAACTTTCGATCGGAGAGATATCGCTCGTTTGAACCCTTAAGCCATCTAAATGGCATAAGCACCAAAGTTTGAAGCGAAATCTAAAAGGTTTGTTTTTAAACAACATTTTGCACAGTGATAACCAAAACAAGGTACCATTACGGTTACTTATATCACAAAAAAACATAGTGACAGAATTTTTCATTCAGAGTACCAAGTCAATCTGACATACAGGCATGTTGAATATTGAATGATATATTACATACCGTTTCGCCGTAAAGACGCAAACAATGATCGTATCCAGCATACCCTTTGAAGTCGTTGCAATTTATCATTGCAACAAGCGATAGGGGTTGCTGAAGCGCATTCATATCTCGCTGCAAAGCAACCTCTCCCGCTCGCTGCAATGACAATAAACCGCTGTTGCTATTCCTTTTTATGCAAAGGTTTTCAGCGACGTCTCCCAGCTTTCCATACTGCTGAACCATAGGCGAATGTCGGTGTCTATTTCTGAAAAGAATTACATAAGGAGCTGTAAGTACTAAGCGTCTACTTCATGATAAATCTTTAACCCTTTATTTTGCAAAGAACATGAAATTGAAGCTATTTCTCTTATAAAGGTTTATTCATAACGAGGAAGTTCCGAAAAAACAAGCAATAAAATATTTCGAATTCGATTGTAAAGAAATCTGCATTGGAGTTATATCTAATTGTATTAGATAAAATTAGGAATTAAGGTACAACGTTGTCACCACATAATTTTAATTTATTATGTGGAATGTGAACACATACGGATGAAAATTATTACGAAAACGTTTGAAAAAAAGCATAGAACATGCAGAACAGAGAAAAGAAAAAAGAACATGAAGTTGAAGTGTTTGGTAATGGATACCCTAAAATTCCGCCCCTACACCCGCCGGTAAAAGTGGCAGACGACCAAGTGAAATTCTGCCTTCTTACATTATTCGTGTTTAGAAAAATATATTTGCAATGGATGTGGCCAATATCCCGCAACTTAAATTTAATTACCTTCAGGTGTGTGAAAGTTTCCTCAGAGGGAGTAGATGACGAGGTAGGCATCGCTGGATATCGTAGCGGCAGGAAAAGGCGGGAGACGAGGGAACATTCAAATGGGTTCACTTATCTCCTGGCTTCTCCCGCAGGAGCAATAAGATCTCAAAGAATGATTGTACTCTTCATCCAATGCTGTCGAATCACTTCGAAAATTTGTATTTTATCAGAGCAACCAGAGGGAAAGGTGGCGCTGAGCATCAAATGTGCAATCAGAACCACTAATCCCTCTCGCTGACCTGTAGCTTGGAATTTTGGTCACGGGTCCATGGTAATCCAGTGATGATAAATACGATCGATCAACAGTTCAATCCGGGGTATCAAATGACAATCACCGGAACTCTGGGATTTGATGATGAATTAGGCATCCTCATGAAACATAATTAAAATATAAAATAATATTATAAATAATAAAGTTATAATTAATAAAAATTGAAATATCTACAAAAAACATTCCATCAAATTATTCAAAATCCAGAAAACGATGTTATTCTTAGAAATATGGATTTTCATCGTTCTTATTTTCCTTCTATACGGTACTCTGATGTCATTTGCACCACTGAACCAGTCACTAACATTGAACCGGCCTTGAATTATTATAAACTTCCAAATATTAAGCTTCCCATGAATGGTAAAATAATGGGTACCAATTGAAGAGTTTTCAAATAATGACAACATGAATAAAGACCGTAGTATTGAAACATTTTAGACTTCACAGTATACTGTCACTCGTATACAACTATGCAATGCAATTCCGAGGATGGTATGCTACAACGATGATATGGCGTTTATTGCATGGAAATTTATGCAACGCAAAAATGGACTCGGCCAGAGCAATACTATTTCATTCCATTTGCTCTGATGTATTCACTTGCAGGAGGATATTTATGCTCTGCACTTGAAATCTCATAGCAGTTTATTACTAATTAATAATAACAAGGTGCAAATATTTGTAATATTCATCCGATCTGACGAATCACTTCGAAAATTTGTATTTTATCAGAGCAACCAGAGGAATTGATGGTGCTGAGCATCAAATGTGCAATCAGCCTTTAATTCCCTCTCGCTGACCTGATGCCAGGAATTTTTATCGTGGGTTCATGGAAACAAAGTGATGATAACGATTGCTATACCCTGATCACACTCACCTTACCTTATAACCGGCTTATAAACGTCAGACCTTTAACTACGGACGATCAACAGTTCAGTCCAGGCTCTCAAATGATGATCAGCAGACCTCTGAGATTTGATGATGAATGAGGCATCCTCATGAAAGAAATTAAAATACCACTTAAAATGAAGAAAAATTAGAGTTAATAATAAACATATTCCATGAAATCAATGAAATACCTGAAAAACGATGTTTTTTTTAGATACATGGATTTTTATCGCTCTTATATTGTGTTCAATACGGTACTCTTATGTCACTTGCGCCACTGATCCAGTCACTTACATTGAACCGACTTTTAAATTAGCATAAACTTTCAAAAATTAAACATGCAATGAGTGGTAAAAAACGGGTACCAATGGAAGAGTTTTCAAATTAATGACAACATGATTAATCACCGTAGTATTAAAATATTTTAGACATCACATTATTTTATCGCTCGAATAGAAGACGATGCAATTCCGAAGATTCTCTTGCAATAGTTGCATATTACCACCGCAACGAGATAAATGGGTGCTGCTATGCTTCTAACTAGGCAACAAAAGCACTTACCCTTCTCCATGAACTGAAATTGACCGGCAGGAATGTAGGTCCATTGAAGTCGAGAGATGCTCCATTAACCATCCAATTACCATCTCCTTTCTTTGGCTGATCTATTTTCGGATGCAAGCGGATATTTAAACTCAGCCCTTGAAGAGTCATAGCAGTTTACTAGTGATTAATAATTATAAGGTGAAAATTTTCGTACTCTTCATCCTATGCTGACGAATCACTTCGAAAATTTGTATTTTATCAGAGCAACCAGAGGGATAGGTGGTCTAAGCATCAAATGTGCAATCAGAACCACTAATCCCTCTCGCTGACCTGATAACAGGAATTTTTGTAACGGGTCCATGTTAATTCAGTGATGATAACGTTGGCTCTACCACGATCACAATCACCTCACTTTATGACCTGCGTATAAACGATATACTTATAAAATACGGATGATCAACAGTTCAATCCAGGCTCTAAACTTATCATCAGCAGAGCAATGGGATTCGAACCTGAATGACGCGTCTTCATGAAAGATAATAATACTATAATACTACTACTTGAAATTAATTAAACGAAAATAACTACTAAAAGATTCCATCAACTCATGAAATCCGCAGATCTTCCACGGCAGCATAGAACAAGCAGTGTTTCGTGCTGGGAACGTTAAATTGTGTGGAGTTGATAAAGTGGAGTTGAAATTGCGGAGTATTCAGGATTTTGGCGTCCTTGAAGAATTATGAGGTTATGATAGATAGGCTAGACTCATAGGAAGTTATTAGTGGTTAATAGTTATAAGGTGCGAATGTTTGTACTCTTCATCCAATGCTGACGAATCACTTCGAAAATTTGTATTTTATCAGAGCAACCAGAGGGATAGGTGGTACTGAGCTACAAATGTGCAATCAGAACTACTTATCCCTCTCGCTGACCCGATACCAGGAATTGTTTCACTGGTCCATGGTAATCTAGTGATGATAACGATGGCTTTACCATGATCACATTCACCTCACCTTATGACCTGCTTATAAAACATAGGCATATGAATTACGGACTATCAACAGTTCAATCCGGGCTCTCAAATGATCATCAGTAGAGCTCTTGGATTTGATGAGGAAAGAGTCATCCTCATCAAAGATAATAAAAATGTTAAAATACTGCTTAAAATTAATAAAAATAGCATGAATTCCCCCACACGTTTTGAAGCGAGAAAGTGTAAAATTGTACTTAGCTTCTTCCGTCAAAATAAGCTATGCATCCCGAAAAGTGGAGGTAAGAAATTTGGATTGAGTTTCATTCTCGAGTGAAATAATGACTGGATGGAACACAATTGTTCTAAGGAATAAGACTGTCTTGGTCTAATAGGTTTGTTTAAAAAAGTTAAAAAAGATATTTTCAGAATAATGACTATAAGATAGAAAATATAACTTTTACTTTACGAGGAATATATTGTGCCTACAAAGAGCTTCTTTTTAATTATGATGTCCAGGGTTCAGCCTATTTTTACAATTCTCTCTCAACGATGATAAATAATGTAAAAATAGGTACCGGAGCTCACCACGTGTAGGTACCTGCACTACGAGCTCCCCCGCCCACCCAGCCATTGACAGTGAAGAATAAATCCTGTTAGTCAGCTTGGATATCGTCCCACCCAAAATTCACATTACGGAGTACAGAATACTGAAATGGCCCTGCAAGCAAACCTTAATCAGTCAAATAGATGTTTGATTGATTGTGATGTTTTTTTAAGTAAGTTTTTTATTTTTTATTGTTGATAAACTCCCTCTCACGCCACGTCAAATCTTTAGTTATTACTGTAATACGGCGAAAATTACGAATGTAAACATATTCAATTCTCTCTCTGACTGAAAAAGCCAACTAACTGTCAACTCATGGAAAGAGTAATTACACTCCACTGTACTCTAAGAATTAGGTCTTCAAATTCAATATTTATTCAGTAGATTGTTTTAATCTCAAAATTTACTCTAGATGGCAGCAAGGAGATTCACACATAATTAGAAAAATATATTTAATTAATTTTGAACAGCATGACTTAATTTGATTACCATGCTGTTCTCCTCTTTTTCATATTTATTTACGCTGGACTCAACGCGAGGAATTGATTTCGTATTGAACCCCGCTCGTGACCTTACCTGTCAAGACATAAGCACGAGCTTCTAAAAATTACGGATATATAGAAACCACCACTTCTGGTTTTCACATTTATATTCGGTTCATGGGACAGTTTCACCTGAGTCGCATATTTAAGTATTTTTTGCAAGTGTCATGACTGATGAGAAACTTCATTGTAAACGACCGAGATCTTAAAGCTGTACTAAACTAAATGGTAGTGTTCTCTATACAATTTTCCAACCCATTCTTACAGCTAATACGTTGCGAGTTCCACAAGAATGGCTTTAAACTGGGATAGTTAAAATGAAGAAAAACCGAGAAACACCATTTAAGCATAAACAGAGACAATTCCCAAGTTGAGTAATTTAATGCTAAAAAAACATTAACACCAATTGAAACATTTCTATAAAATAATGGAGTATATAAAGTAATGAACCAAGTCTATAAAGTCTTCCTCTAAATATGTATAATAAGGAAATTGTTTAATTTTTCGACAACCTGCAAAATGAAACGAATTTTTCCAAGCATAATTTCTATAATTATTTTATTCTAAACCAGTTTATCGCATTATAAGTCTGCTCCTTTTGAAAAAAGGGAGTGAGCGAAGTCCATACTAAGTACGAGAGAATGAGCCATAGAGAACGAATTTATTTAAAAAAATTTCATTAGGGACCAAAAATAATGCATGGACTTAGAAGCGCTGCTAAATTCACCAAACTGTTACGCTATTTAGAAAACAAAGTAAATTTTAGGTTGTTTTAACAGTAGAAATAATATTTTAGTCATTCTTGGGCTAAGATATGTTTTACAAGTACATATATATTATTATACAAATTATTGCATAATGTATTCATATATTTATAATTTAAATACCAAATTTGTTAAAAAGGTATGTATAGTATTATACAAACTATTGCATAATGTATTCATATATTTTTAATAATAATAAATAATAAAATTAAAATTATAGTAATTCAATTATAATTATCCATTGAAGTGAAAGGATTCAATGCAAAGGCAAACTGATAATCACGAAGCAGTTCAAAGAGTGCGTGGACAATTCTGATCTAAAAACATATTATAGGTCGACTAAATTTGATTGAAGTGGCGACACAGTTAGCACCGGTGATTAAAAAGTAAAATCATCGAATATTGACCTGATGTTGAGTACCATCTCCAGAAGGAAGGGTTGTTGGTCACCGGCTCGTTGTACCCTCAGTTGCTACACGTGATGAGGTGAATATTGCTGGATATTGTGGCCGCAGGAGACGGAAGAGGAGGGATGTACCTTATCAATGGGCATCCACCTCCTCTTCTGCCCCCCGCAGCGACAATCAGGTCTCCATGCAGCAACAATCAGGTCCCCCGTGAGTGGTGGTGAGGTTTTCGCAACTCCAAATACTTCACAGACACTGCTTGGATGAAAATGATGCATTATCAATTCGAACTTAATGTACTATGCGCCAATTTTTATATATAATTTACAAATTTTATACTATGCGCCATAGTTTATGTTTGGAAGCCATATATCAGAATGAATATATTTAAATGAATATAATCATTTTAGGGCAGGAGGAAGGGTTGGCTGGCTGCGGTAGCACCTGGATGGGAGACCGGTAATAAAAGGTGTTAAGTATATTAATTATATAGTTGTGCGAAGAATTGAGTGGAGAGCTTCGTGAAACCATATGTAGGATCTATGGCCGTTGAATGCCGCAGTCATTCAAAATGGACAATGTGACGGTTATAAGAACGCCCCTTGCCCATTGCAAGTAACTGATATGACAATGGCACGTGAAGTTGCTGCGTGATTTTCCGCGGCGTTGTCTAGATGATGTCTCCATTTTTCTGGGTTTCACCGCGTGGATTTTCTTTGTGACGACAGTTTCTCCGGTATTCCAACCGGCGTCTTCAGGTCGATGATCATGAAAGAAGAGATGAAAGGAAGAAGTAAAGAAGGAGCTTATCAAGTAAACGTGTTATGGGTTTCTTATGGCCACGCCGACTTACATCCATAGTAATGACAAAATGGATGCCAAAATTTCAGCAATGCCGTAGGTGATGCTTTTATTCCATCGTTTTGAATACTCATTAATGCATTTAAGTAAGAGAATAATTTTTCCATTCCCGGCACTCTTATTTCATGAGTAGAAATAACATCATACGGCCATAATAAGGAAATCATTCATGTTTATTAAATGATGTCGAAACGACAGTCGTAAGAAAAACACATAATTTCATAGGAGTAGCGACGCAGAATAATATAAAAATACCGGAATGAATCTCTAATAGATATATATTGTGTTCATTGGGTTATCAGACGATACAGTAAAAGTCATAAATGTTTGATTGTGTGGACCTTGAATAATTTCAGTTTTTTTTTCTTTCCGCCACAAGGATAAAGTACTTGTATTATGCTTTGTATATGCTGCTTATCGATTGTTTCCGTAAAAAACCGTAGGAAGCGGAGAACACTCTTAGTTTGTGCTTTTTGGGGATCATACAATCTTTGATGTCATAATTCCAGCTAATTTTTTTCTTTTGCTGAAATGTTGTAATTTTTCAATTCATTTGTTCATTTTTCTGGAATACACTTTTTTGGATACGCTCCATGAATTAAAGAACATACAGTCATAACCAAAGTCTAGGCAAAAAATGATTCTCGATCAAAGCAGAAAGAGGATCAGGTAACAATGATTATAGCTTTTATCGACGTAGCCACACCAAATGGGGTTGTGACGGTTATAATATCGTGACATTCACCATTGCAAGTGAATACCTAGCACACAGCATAATGAAACATTAGGCACTGCAAGGTAGGCGAAATATCGTTGAGAAACATGACCACGATAAATCAGTGTAGGAATAAATATTACACTCTTTGATCGCAATTGCTTTTTATAAAAGACCCATGTGAAGGTAAATTAATGATTATTGTTTGTTTTTATCTAATATCATAATTTATCTTCTAATAATTCATTAAAAAGATGATCATTATAACGGCTTATAAATAATGATAATAAAAACATATCCATCACGATTATACGTCCATGGAATGGCACTTCCACGAATGATACATTGTGAGAAAACGATGTAATTACAATATACTTTATATTTTCATACTATTGAGCTTGAATTCTTGAAGATGATTATACCATATATTTGGGGATCATACAATCTTTGATGTCATAATTCCAGCTAATTTTTTTCTTTTGCTGAAATGTTGTAATTTTTCAATTCATTTGTTCATTTTTCTGGAATACACAGAGGAGTTGAGCATTATGGATTGAGTTAAAATCTCGAATATGACTGAGTATTTAAATAGTAAAATATTGACTGGATGAAACACGAAAATCCCAAGGAATAAGACAGTCAAGGTCAAGTAGCTTCGTTAAACAGTGCTAATAAATTATCATTTCAGATTAACGATCATAATATAGAAAATAGTAAAACAAATTATACTTAAAAAGGAAAATGCCTATAAAGAGCCTCTGTTTTGCATTATGCGTAGTTATGAAGATATAAGATAATCTTCAACATTGTGCAGGGTTTAGCCTATTCTTACGATTCTCTCTCCATGAGGATAGAGAATGTTAAAATAGTTACCAGAGCTCACCACGTGGAGGTACCTGCACTACGAGCTCCCCCTACCACCTAAACACTAACGCGGAAGAAATAATCATCTCGGTACACTTGAAGTCTCCAGAACCTCCCGCCCAAAGTTGTCAGTACCCATATCAGTATTTCAATCAGTGATGATTCTTTCTCGAATATATTTATTTCTTATTGCCGAACACCTTCTAACACCGCGTCCAACACTTTTAGTATCACTTTAATAAATTAAAATGGCGTATGTTACAATTTTCAATGCCTTATAATATCCATTTCAAGTTTCTGGTGTGTAGGCTCATGGGTGGCTATAGATTATAGGGCTGTATCAATATTGACAAAAAAAGCTAAAAAAAATTTCAAAATATCATTTAATTTAAACCAAGCATTTGAGGATCCGAACCTCTCTTGGGTCCTGATTCTCTTGCCTAATGTGCTGTAGGTCGCACCCACTTCTTTGACGCTGCGGGATTCTTTAACTCTTCCTTAAGAGCTCCCAAGCCCACCCAGCCGCTGACAGTAAAAAAAGAATCATCTTAGCTTGGAAATCGTCCCACCCAAAATTCAGAATAAGGAGTAAGATAATAATGAAACTTCCCTACAAATGAGACTAAATAAGTCATATAGAAAGTGATATTTTTTATATGATATATTTCTTTTTTATTGCCAAACTCCTTCTTACCCTAAATCAAAACTTGCAGTATTTCTGTAATCACACCAGATGGCGAAAGCTAAAAAAGTCAAAAAATTAACTGTGTGTCTGACTTAATAGACTCAACTGACTATCAACTAATTGAAATATTAACGACACTGAGCTGTAATCTGAGAATTATGTATTCAAATTTAATACTTATTTGGTTATTCACCATAGTCTCAAAAGTCACTCCAGAGAGCCGCAAGGCATTTTACACATAATTAGTCCAGGAGACATCCCAAATAATTTTAGACACAGTGCCACTCTCCCTGGGTCACAATGAACTGCCCTGGTCTCACAGCGTGGAGCAGGTTGCACGTTGAACACCGACCTTGACCTTACCAAACAAGACATAAGAGCAGGACCTTCCAAAAATAGTGGTTGACGTGAAGCCAAAACTTCTGATTTTCATATTTCCTTTCGCTTATGTCGAGTCGCAAAATTTTATGTATTTGCAAGCGTCATGAATGACTTGGAATTACAATTCATGTGACGTATTTTGTATACAGCCGTACGCAATTTAATGATTGTGTTTTCATGAAAATTTTCTAATCCGTTCTTGCAGCTAATATAATGCAAGTTCCACAAAAACAGCTTAAATCTGGGATAGTTACACTTAAGTATACCTATGAGTCAAAATTTTAGGCTACATCTCCCAACACACCCAACCATTGACACGTAAGAAAGAATTCCATAAGTCAATTTGGAAAACATTCAACCCAAAGTTCAATATGCAGAGTAACATTAAGAGCGTCGCTGGATAATGCTGCCGTAGGACGAGGAAGATGCCGAGGAATCTTTCTAATGGGTTTCCTGCCATCCTTGATCTTGCAGCTTCAATCAGGTCTTCGAGCATTTCCACAAAGAATGGTAGTGACGATTCCGCAATTTCCAATATATCAGGGTGGAGCTTTGATGAAGTTAAGTCATATAAAAAGCAAACTAAACCCTTTTATATATAAAATAATGATGTTCATCATCTTTGTGCTAAGATATGTTATGCAAGTACATTGTGCTATATATAATTGCGTAACGTGTTCATGCAAATATTGTTTAAATAAATAATTAAAATTGTGCTGTAATTATTGAATTATAATAACCTCGTAAGGTTGAAGGAATCAGTGTGTGGGAACATTGATAATATCCAAGCAGTTCCAGGAGTTAATAAACTACGTGAGACCTTATCAATGGCATAAGACTGGGAAAATTACAATTAAGGACACATCAGGACCACAAATTTTAGCTAAAGTAGAGACAATTCCATGATTGAGTACTGGAAGCAACCATTAAATATGAATATAGCATTGAGATCTCTACTACAAAGTTTTGGATAGGAAGCAATAATAACTAAAGACCATATATTATTTTTCTTACTCTCTGCACTTAGGAAACAGTTTTGACGACTTGAAATTTTGGACGAATTGGTCCAAGTAAAGATGTTAAAAAATTTTTAATCTAAAGCAATTTATTGCGCAAATATTTGTACTCATATTGTACTTTTGCTCCTTTTGAAAGAAGTACCAATTCTCATTACAAGAAAATGAGACATAGGGAGCCAATTTATCTTATCAAATTTCGTTTCGCCCAAAAAAATGCAAAGAGGTATAACCAGCTGGGCAATCCAACAAAATGTTACGACATGTACGGGGTAAAATACATTCTGTGGTTCATTTCTCAATAAAAATAATGATTTTCGTCGTCCTCGGGCTAACAGATGCTATTCAAGTATATTCATTTCGAATGTATAATAAAAATTATACTCTAACAATTGATTTTCAACTATCAATTAATGTGAATGGAACCAGAACGTGGACTCACTGATAATTGCGAGACAATTTCAGGCAGTTTATGTGCGGGTTAAAATATAATCAGGCACCACCTTTCCCCAGACATGCTTCAAAAAATCAATTAGCAATGTTTCATGGGATGACAACATTTTAAAACGATGGTCACTTACCCGGTGGTTCAGATGGAGAAGTATTGAGTATTGACCAGTTATTGTGTGTCATCTCAGGAGGAAAAGGATATGGTCACTGCCCCGATGTTTCCTCAGTGACCTCACATGACGAGGTGAGTCTCGATGGATATTGTGGCCGCAGGGGGAGCCAGAAGAGAATCGAACCTTATAAATGTGTTCTCTCCTCTCCTAGCTCTCCCTGCAGCAGCAATCGGGTCTCCAGGCTTTCCCTCCCATGGAGTTGATAAGGTTACCGCTATTCCAAACACTCCAGTTGCGGAGCTGGAACATCGGTGAGAGACGCCTTCCATGGTGTGCCGCAGAGACAGATTGGAAATATCCATTCATACTTCGATACTCCTCTCGTTTGAAGTGATGGCGAAAAAAATTCGTGGCATTCAGCTTGAAAGTCAAATTTTTTACTAATTATTTTGTATAATTTTCCAAAATATAAAACAATCAGGAACTAAATACATATTATTAGATCATACAGAAAATTATCTGAAATGCATGTACTTGTAGTTAAATTTTACATTTAGCAAATCATTATGTACATGATAGATAGTCTTTCTTTTTACTTAAAATAGAGTTCTGCAATTAGATTATCACCAGTGAAGCCTCACAAAATGTGGCCAATAAAATTTAAAAAATACGACGGTCTACATTTCACATTAACGCAGTTGCAAATTCCGAATGATAGCTGGCGGATTTTGTAAAACATAAAGACAATGACTACAAATCCACCACGATAAATCGTAAAAAGAAGAAATAAATGTTATAAAACTAAAAACACATCTTATTTATCAGAAACACCGTTTTTTTTACCTTCATAACCTTTTCCCTACTATACACGTATATATACGTGTGGACGTTTCCTGACCCGGGAGATGACGGCCGTATATTTACGTGTGAGATTTTGCTAGCCAAGATAACGAAATCCGTATATATACGTTTTCTAGCTCTCCCCCGTTTAGGACGTTTGCGGGTTTACGACGTCTTTGTTTCGGGAATCAACCCTGCGGGGTTTGGGATTTACCCTCGGAATCCTGGAGAGGGTACCCGGACCCCTCGTCGTTTATAACCCCTCTTAGGGGTAAGGGACAACGGTCATTTTATTGTTTATCCAGTCATGTTTTGAAATAAATATTTGTTCATTTCTCAAGAAAAATAAACTAAGAATTGAATTATTTGTCTTTTGAGCAGCGTTTACAATTTTTCAACGAAATTCTACGACAAATATTAACTTATATCTCGAGTTATATAGAAACATCAAAATGGACATTGTTATTGCGTTAAATACGTTAATAATGGCCTTAGAACTTCGTTTAAAATTTGAAAATACACTGATAAAAATGAGGAATTCAATTAAAAGTCTGTAATTTACGTGCAAGCAACATTTATCCATTTGCTAAATACATATAAGCAATACATAAGTTGATCGCGAACCAATGCCGTAGGCATGGTCGTAAATCCGGAAAGGAGGGAGCAAAACTTATCTTAGAGTCCGAGATAATGCAAAGTCCCTGCGTGGAGGGGTCGAAAAAGGTTTTGCGAGACCCTTCTTAACGAATGCTCTCCAAAATTCCTCCGTACCACGAGAAAGAAGAGTCTTTTAGGGCTCAGTGCAGCAGTCATTCTAAGACGAAAACTCCGCCGCCTCGAAAGAGAACAATTGATTTTCGACTATCAATTAATGTGAATGGAACCAGAACGTGGACACACTGATAATCGCGAGACAATTTCAAGCAGTTTATGTGCGGGTTAAAATATAATCAGCCACTACCTTTCCCAAGACATGCTTCAAAAATTCAATTAGCAATGTTTCTTGGGATGACAACATTTTAAAGAGATGGTCCCGGTGTTTCAGATGGAGAAGTGTTGAGTATTGACCAGTTATTGTGTGTCATCTCAGGAGGGAAAGGATATGGTCACTGCCCCGATGTATCCTCAGTGACCGCACATGACGAGGTGAGTCTCGATGGATATTGTGGCCGCAGGGGGAGCCAGAAGAGAATCGAACCTTATCAATGTGTTCTCTCCTCTCCTAGCTCTCCCTGCAGCAGCAATCCGGTCTCCAGGCTTTCCCTCCCATGGAGTTGATAAGGTTACCGCTATTCCAAATACTCCAGTTGCGGAGCTGGAACATCGGTAGAGACGCCTTCCATGGTGTGCCGCAGGGACAGATTGGAAGTATCCATTCATACTTCGCTACTCCTCTCGTTTGCAGTGATGGCGAAAAAGATTCGTGCTATTCATGTTGAGAGTCAAATTTTTGAATATTTATTTTGTATAATACTCCAAAATATAAAACAATCAGGAACAAAGTACATATTATGAGATCACACAGAAAATTATCTGAAATGCATGTACTTGTAGTTAAATTATAAATTTAGCAAATCATTATGTACATGACAGATAGTCTTTCTTTTTACTTAAAATAGTGCTCTGCAATTAGATTATCACCAGTGAAGCCTCAAAAAATGTGGCCAATAAAACTTAAAAAATACGACAGTCTACATTTCACATTAATGCAGGATGACGCGATGTATTAGGTCTCCATCTGAAAAGAAAAATGAAAAGTGATGCACGTTCTTATCACCCAATGTTTCAAGTATTTCACCCTGAGTATCGCAGTGAAATAGTATGAAGTTAATGGTTTTCCAATCATTTTGCATTCAATTGTTATAATTCAACTACCACAGAAATTTAAATATGTAATGGAGTTAATCAGGAGGATATGGCTGAAAGTTCAAACTCAGGTTCCCCAATGGCAAAGAAAATTTTTGAAATTACTAGAAATATTTTAAATAAAAACATAAAATTGAATTTTCATTGATATTCATTACAAAGACCCCTAATTCAATACTCATGTGCCATGTCGACTTGAATAAAATGTCAATACCAAGTGAAATTGATCTAGAAACCAATATGTTTTCCTTTTACCAGGAAGAAAGTGGATGCTAAATTATTAATATTAAAACTGGGGTCGTAGTACCATTACGATTTCTTTCATTCAATTTTGAGCTGCGGTGGTATACAGGCATTTGGAAAATTTAATGACGTAGTTCATACCGTCCTGCCGTGAACACGCAGAAAAGGGATTGTATCCTATAAATCTTTTGAATCCGTCGCAATTTATCACCTCAACAAGCGAAAGGGGCCAGCTCAAGCGCATGTATAACTCGCTAGAGCACAACCTCTTCCGCTCGCTACAATGACAACATGGTCCTCTTGCACTTTCTCTGGATTCATATCTTCATGCTTCCAGTGGGCTGGTCAAGAGGAGTATACCGGAGTTCTTTTGCGAGAGCTGAAAAGAAAAATTAAAGGTGATGCGTGTTCGGAGCGCTAACAGTATGGCAAATCTGTCACCCTGGCCATTGCAATGAATGAGCCTGAAAATAATAGTATAAATTTAATGCAGAGTTAACGTATATAAAGAATACAATAAAAAAAACAGAATTTTCCGAATAAAATCGTTATTAAAAAATTCCAGAGAAAATAAATTGCATTACGGTGTCTACCAAGAGGATAAAAATGATACTTTGGAATTCGATTTCTCAAAAATGGTAAAAATCAACGCAAAAAGATAAATTCTTAAATGGAGACGAATAATAAGACTGAAATATTAATATTCACTCACCCGCTCTCTGCAATGATTATAAACCACTGTTGCTCTTCCTTTTTATGCGGAAGATTAAATTGACGTCTTCCAGCTTTCCAAATCCATAGGCGAATGTCGGCGTGTGTTTCTGAAAAGAAAAATGATAGAAGCTGTAAGTAGTAAACTCCTACACCATGACAAATTCCAGAGAAATTAAATTGCATTACGGCGTCTACCAAGAGAATATAAATGATACTTTGGAATTCGATTTCTCAAAAATGGTAAAAATCAACACAAAAAGATAAATTCTTAAATGGAGACTAATAATAAGACTGAAATATTAATATTCACTCACCCGCTCGCTGCAATGATAATAAACCGCTGTTGCTCTTCCTTTTTATGCGGAAGATTTAATTGACGTCTCACAGATTTCCAGATCCATTGGCGAGTGTCGGCGTATATTTCTGAATAGAAGAATGATAGAAGCCATAAGTACTAAACTCCTACACCATGACAAATCTTTATTCCTGTATTTGGCAAAGAGCATGAAATTGAAGCTATTTCTCTTATAAAGTATTAAATCATAATGGAGAAGTTCAGAAAAAACAAGCATTAAAATATTTCAAATGCGGTTGTAAAGAAATCAGCAATAGAGAGGTTACTTATTGTAGAAGGTCAAATTAGGAATTAAGGTACAACCTTGACACCACAAAATTTTCATTTATTAGATAGTGTTACTGTTAGTGATATTACTGTGAACCCATACGGATAAAACTGATTACGAAAAACTTTGTAATAAAAGCATAGAACTTGCAGTGTTTCGTGATGAGAACATAAAATTACCGCCCAACACCCGCCGGTAAAAGTGGCAGACGACCAAATGATATTCTGCCTCCTTATCGCTCTTTTATTTGGAAAAAAATATTTGCAACGGATATGCTCAATCAGAAGTAACAAAAGAACAGGTGAGGATTGAGTCCCATTTCGATATGGAAAATTCCCTAAGGCAGGCTTGATGTACACGACACAAAATAAAGAAGATGAACCTTACAGCAGGACCTAGACAAATGTCGTAGATGTACCTACTGGTCATTTCAGGCTTCTTAACTGTCTTCAGCTGAGCTTAGGTTTAAGTTGATGGTAGAGGTGACTTCAATAGAAATAAAATATGCATTGGTCTTATAATGACATATTCCTTCGAAAATCATTTTTAAATGCTCCTGCGACACTCTTTCTCAACTCGCATCTGAGGGATTTACCTGAAAATAAAACTTCCGTATTAATTTTCCATATAATACCAATTAGAATTGATGGAGTTGTACAAATCAACACGAAAAGAAAAATTCATAAAGGAAGACGAAGAAAAAGACTGAAATATAAATATTCATTCATATGTGTGCTCACACAATTCTGCCGCTCGACGATTAATAGACAATCTTATTCCGAGGATTCTTTGGAAAAGTTGTCAATCAACAGCCCAGCAAGAGGATTTTGAGGCAGTGAATGCATCGAACAAGGCATTCGCTGCACAAAACCCTCTCGTTGAGTTGATATTGCGGATTATTCTGGGTTTTAGCGTCCTTGAAGGAAGACGAGGTTAGGTAAGTAAAGGGAAAGGTTTGATAGGCTTGATTCATTGCAGTTTAAAAATGATTAATGAATTTAGGGTGCAAATTTTTGTACTCTTCACCCGGTGTAGACGAATCACCTCGGCAATTTGTATTTATTCGGAGCAACCAGAGGGATAGGTGGCGCTGAGCATCTAATGTGCAATCAGAACCACTAATCCCTCTCGCTGACCCGATACCAGGAATTTCTGTCGTGGGTCCATGGTAATCCAGTGATGATAACGTTGTGTCTACCTGGATCACAATCACCGCACCTTATGACCTGCGTATAAACGATAGACATTAAAAATACGGATGATCAACAGTTCAATCCAGGCTCTCAAATCATCGTCAGCAGAGCTGTGGGATTCGAAGATGAATGACGCGTCTTCATGAACGATAATAATAATGTAAAAAAATACTTAAAATTAATTAAACGAAATTTAATACTAAAAATATTCCATCCAATAATGAAAAATGCAGAACTTCTACGGCGGTCTACAGTGACAACCGAGTTACCATTTCATCGAACAATATTAAGACCTAAATCTTCATCAATTCCTTGTTTTGATGATCTCCTCGGTTTTATGCCGATGGTCAGGGATAACCTTTAGATGTTCCAGAGTAACGCTTACTTCCAAGCCCAACTTTCGATCGGAGAGATATCGCTCGTTTGAACCCTTAAGCCATCTAAATGGCATAAGCACCAAAGTTTGAAGCGAAATCTAAAAGGTTTGTTTTTAAACAACATTTTGCACAGTGATAACCAAAACAAGGTACCATTACGGTTACTTATATCACAAAAAAACATAGTGACAGAATTTTTCATTCAGAGTACCAAGTCAATCTGACATACAGGCATGTTGAATATTGAATGATATATTACATACCGTTTCGCCGTAAAGACGCAAACAATGATCGTATCCAGCATACCCTTTGAAGTCGTTGCAATTTATCATTGCAACAAGCGATAGGGGTTGCTGAAGCGCATTCATATCTCGCTGCAAAGCAACCTCTCCCGCTCGCTGCAATGACAATAAACCGCTGTTGCTATTCCTTTTTATGCAAAGGATTTCAGCGACGTCTCCCAGCTTTCCATACTGCTGAACCATAGGCGAATGTCGGTGTCTATTTCTGAAAAGAATTACATTAGGAGCTGTAAGTACTAAGCGTCTACTTCATGATAAATCTTTAACCCTGTATTTTGCAAAGAACATGAAATTGAATCTATTTCTCTTATAAAGGGTTAATTCATAACGAGGAAGTTCCGAAAAAACAAGCAATAAAATATTTCGAATTCGATTGTAAAGAAATCTGCATTGGAGTTACTTCTAATTCTATTAGATAAAATTAGGAATTAAGGTACAACGTTGTCACCACATAATTTTAATTTATTATGTAGACTGTGAACACATACGGATGAAAATGATTACGAAAACGTTTGAAAAAAAGCATAGAACATGCAGAACAGAGAAAAGAAGAAAGCATAGAAGTGTTTGGTAATGGAAACCCTAAAATTCCGCCCCTACACCCGCCGGTAAAAGTGGCAGACGACCAAGTGGAATTCGGCCTTCTTACATTATTCGTGTTTAGAAAGATATATTTGCAATCGATGTGGCCAATATCCCGCAACATAAATTTAATTACCTTCAGGTGCGTGACAGTTTCCTCAGAGGGCGCAGATGACGAGGTAGGCATCGCTGGATATCGTAGCGGCAGGAAAAGGCGGGAGACGAGGGATCATTCTAATGGGTTCACTTTTCTCCTGGCTTCTCCCGCAGGAGCAATAAGATCTCAAAGAATGATTGTACTCTTCATCCAATGCTGACGAATCACTTCGAAAATTTGTATTTTATCAAAGCAACCGGAGGGATAGGTGGCGCTGAGCATCAAATGTGCAATCAGAACCACCAATCCCTCTCGCTGACCTGATGCTTGGAATTTTGGTCACGGGTCCATGGTAATCCAGTGATGATAAATACGAACGATCAACAGTTCAATCCGGGGTATCAAATGACCATCACCGGAACTCTGGGTATTGATGATGAATTAGGCATCCTCATGAAACGTAATAAAAATATAAAATGCTACTATAAATAATAAAATTATAATTAATAAAAATTGAAATATCTACTAATAACATCCCATCAAATTATTCAAAATCCAGAAAACGATGTTATTCTTAGAAAAAATGAATTTTCATCGTTCTTATTTTCTTTCTATACGGTTTTCTGAAGTCACTTGCACCACTGAACCAGTCACTAACATTGAACCGGCCTTGAATTATTATAAACTTCCAAATATTAAGCTTCCCATGAATGGTAAAATATCAGTACCAATTGAAGAGTTTTCAAATAATGACAACATGAATAATGACCGTAGTATTAAAACATTTTAGACTTCACAATATACTGTCACTCGTATACAACTTTGCAATGCAATTCCGAGGATGGTATGCTACAACGATGATATGGCGTTTATTGCATGGAAATTTATGCAACGCAAAAATGGACTCGGCCAGAGCAATATTATTTCATTCCATTTGCTCTGCTATATTCGCTTGCAGGAGGATATTTATGCTCTGCACTTGAGGTCTCATACCAGTTTATTACTAATTAATAATAACAAGTTGCAAATATTTGTAATATTCATCCGATCCGACGAATCACTTCGAAAATTTGTATTTTATCAGTGCAACCAGAGGATTGATGGTGCTGAGCATCAAATGTGCAATCAGCCTTTAATTCCCTCTCGCTGACCTGATGCCAGGAATTTTTATCGTGGGTTCATGGAAACAAAGTGATGATAACGATTGCTATACCCTGGTCACACTCACCTTACCTTATAACCTGCTTATAAACCTTAGACCTTTAACTACGGACGATCAACAGTTCAGTCCAGGCTCTCAAATGATGATCAGCAGACATCTGAGATTTGATGATGAATGAGGCATCCTCATGAAAGAATTTAAATAACCACTTAAAATGAAGAAAAATTAGAGTTAATACTAAACATATTCCATCAAATCAATGAAATACCTGAAAAACGATGTTTTTTTTAGATACATGGATTTTCATCGCTCTTATATTGTGTTCAATACGGTACTCTTATGTCACTTGCGCCACTGATCCAGTCACTTACATTGAACCGACTTTAAAATTAGCATAAACTCTCAAAAATTAAACATGCAATGAGTGGTAAAAAACCGGTACCAATGGAAGAGTTTTCAAATTAATGACAACATGATTAATCACCGTAGTATTAAAATATTTTAGACATCACATTATTTTATCGCTCGAATACAACTAGACGATGCAATTACGAAGATTCTCTTGCAATAGTTGCATATTACCACCGCAACGAGATAAATGGGTGCTGCTATGCATCTAACTAGGCAACAACAGCACTTACCCTTCTCCATGAACTGAAATTGACCGGCAGGAATGTAGGTCCATTGAAGTCGAGAGATGCTCATTATGATTCTCACATGGCAACAGCCACCTTTATTTGTATGTCATATTAATTGAATAAGTGTGAATTTATGCATTCATCCTCTATATTTAACTGAAATGGTTATGCTACAACGTTCATATGGCGTTTATTGCGTGGAAATTTATACAATGCAAAAAAGGACACGGCCATCGTATTACCATCTCATTTCATTGGCTGATCTATTTTCGCATGCAAGCGGATATTTAAACTCAGCCCTTGAAGAGTCATAGCAGTTTACTAGTGATTAATAATTATAAGGTGAAAATTTTCGTACTCTTCATCCTATGCTGACGAATCACTTCGACATTTTGTATTTTATCAGGGCAACCAGAGGGATTGGTGGTACTGAGCATCAAATGTGCAATCAGAACTACTAATCCCTCTCGCTGACCCGATACCAGGAATTTTTTCACTGGTCCATGGTAACCTAGTGATGATAACGATGGCTTTACCATGATCACATTCACCTCACCTTAAGACCTGCTTATAAAACATAGGCATATGAATTACGGACTATCAACAGTTCAATCCGGGCACTCAAATGATCATCAGTAGAGCTCTTGGATTAGATGAGGAATGAGTCATCCTCATCAAAGATAATAAAAATGTTAAAATACTGCTTAAAATTAATAAAAAGAGCATGAATTCCCCCACATGTTTTGAAGCGAGAAAGTTTAAAATTGTAATTAGCTTCTTCCGTCAAAATAAGCTATACATCCCGAAGAGTGGAGGAAATAAATTTGGATTGAGTTTCATTCTCGAGTGAAATAATGACTGGATGGAACCAAATGTGTTTAACAGGTATGTATAGCATTATACAAACTATTGCATAATGTATTCATATATTTTTAAATAATAATAAATAATAAAATTCAAATTATAGTAATTCAATTATAATTATCCATTGAAGTGAAAGGATTCAATGCAAAGACAAACTGATAATCACGAAGCAGTTCAAAGAGTTCATTAGAAATAATCTGCCAACACCTAACTCGAGATTTGCGTGGACAATTCTGATCTAAAAACATGTTATAGGTCGACTAAATTTGATTGAAGTGGCGACACAGTTAGCACCGGTGATTAAAAAGTAAAATCATCGAATATTGACCTGATGTTGAGTACCATCTCCAGAAGGAAGGGTTGTTGGTCACCGGCTCGTTGTACCCTCAGTTGCTACACGTGATGAGGTGAATATTGCTGGATATTGTGGCCGCAGGAGACGGAAGAGGAGGGATGTACCTTATCAATGGGCATCCACCTCCTCTTCTGCCCCCCGCAGCGACAATAAGGTCTCCATGCAGCAACAATCAGGTCCCCCGTGAGTGGTGGTGAGGTTTTCGCAACTCCAAATACTTCACAGACACTGCTTGGATGAAAATGATGCATTATCAATTCGAACTTAATGTACTATGCGCCAATTTTTATATGTAATTTACAAATTTTATACTATGCGCCATAGTTTATGTTTGGAAGCCATATATCTGAATGAGTATATTTAAATGAATATAATCATTTTAGGGCAGGAGGAAGGGTTGGCCGGCTGCGGTAGCACCTGGATGGGAGACCGGTAATAAAAGGTGTTAAGTATATTAATTGTATAGTTGTGCGGAGAATTGAGTGGAGAGCTTCGTGAAACCATATGTAGGATCTATGGCCGTTGAATGCCGCAGTCATTCAAAATGGACAATGTGACGGTTATAAGAACGCCACTTGCCCATTGCAAGTAACTGATATGACAATGGCACGTGAAGTTGATACGTGATTTTCCGCGGCGTTGTCTAGATGATGTCTCCATTTTTCTGGGTTTCACCGCGTGGATTTTCTTTGTGACGAAAGTTTCTCCGGTATTCCAACCGGCGTCTTCAGGTCGATGATCAAGAAAGAAGAGATGAAAGGAAGAAGTAAAGAAGGAGCTTATCAAGTAAACGTGTTATGGGTTTCTTATGGCCACGCCGACTTACATCCATAGTAATGACAAAATGGATGCCAAAATTTCAGCAATGCCGTAGGTGATGCTTTTATTCCATCGTTTTTGAATATTCATTAATGCATTTAAGTAAGAGAATAATTTTTCCATTCCCGGCACTCTTATTTCATGAGTAGAAATAACATCATACGGCCATAATAAGGAAGTCATTCATGTTTATTACATGATGTCGAAACGACAGTCGTAAGAAAAACACATAATTTCACAGGAGTAGCGACGCAGAATAATATAAAAATACCGGAATGAATATCTAATAGATATATATTGTGTTCATTGGGTTATCAGACGATACAGTAAAAGTCATAAATGTTTGATTGTGTGGACCTTGAATAATTTCAGTTTTTTTTTCTTTCCGCCACAAGGATAAAGTACTTGTATTATGCTTTGTATATGCTGCTTATCAATTGTTTCCGTAAAAAACCGTAGGATGCGGAGAACACTCTTAGTTTTAGCTTTTTGGGGATCAATACAATCTTTGATGTCATACCCTGACAAAATTAAACTCCACCATGGTGGGTACAGGAAGGGTGCATCCTTCATGGTGGGTAGTTACCCTTGCACAACCCACGCCCTACCCAACATTAAGGGTAAGGGAAGGAGAGAAAAATCCTTCGTGTACCCTTCCTTGGAACTCCTTCCCTTACCATCCGTGTACCCTTCCTCTACCCACCATTAAGGGTAAGGGAAGGAGAGAAAAATCCTTCGTGTACCCTTCCTTGGAACTCCTTCCCTTATCATCCGTGTACCCTTCCTCTACCCACCATTAAGGGTAAGGGAAGGAGAGAAAAATCCTTCGTGTGCCCTTCCTTGGAACTCCTTCCCTTACCATCTGTGTACCCTTCCTCTACCCACCATTAAGGGTAAGGGAAGGAGAGAAAAATCCTTCGTGTACCCTTCCTTGGAACTCCTTCCCTTATCATCCGTGTACCCTTCCTCTACCCACCATTAAGGGTAAGGGAAGGAGAGAAAAATCCTTCGTGTACCCTTCCTTGGAACTCCTTCCCTTATCATCCGTGTACCCTTCCTCTACCCACCATTAAGGGTAAGGGAAGGAGAGAAAAATCCTTCGTGTACCCTTCCTTGGAACACCTTCCCTTATCATCCGTGTACCCTTCCTCTACCCACCATTAAGGGTAAGGGAAGGAGAGAAAAATCCTTCATGTACCCTTCCTTGGAACTCCTTCCATTACCATCCGTCAACCCTTCCTCTACCCACCATTAAGGGTAAGGGAAGGAGAGAAAAATACTTCGTGTACCCTTCCTTGGGACTTAGCATTTATAACTGAAGAAAGCATATCCTGAGTGTCCTTAGCTACTTTCGCCTGCTAAAGAATATTGAGTTCCGTACAAGAACGTAAGCAGTCTTTGAAAGCAAAGATAGACGGGCTACACAACTAATCTTTAAAATTTCCTTAAGGAAAACAATAATATACATATTCAGGGGCGTATCCAGGGGTGGGGTCCGGAGGGTTCGGACCCTCCGCCCCCCCGAAGTATAAAAACACAATCATTTTCCTTCATAATAGAAATCAAAATATTGAAAAATAATGAATTTAAAAAATATTTCTTTGACTATTGAAGTTTTTTCGATTATGAAAAGTGTTTGAATAAGTTGAATTCCAATACTTGCTATCCTGTTTTTCAAAAATTTTCCCACCTGGTTTTGGACCCCCCCCCCCCCAAACGAAATTCCTGACTACGCCACTGTACACAATAGTTTCTGTAATTGTGTGAAAAAAGCTCATTTAGAAGTTCTTCCATTCACGTTTTAGGATGTAACCTATTTGTGTGGCTGACAATGAGACATCGCTAGAGTGATGTTCAGTATTAGAATGCCGATCTTATTTTCTGAAACGAAATAGGTGTGGTAGAAAAAACTCACAGCTTTCTTCCACATAGGCCCGGATGCGATTCTCATCTTAAGATTTTGTAGTATAAGTTCCGTTGAGAAACTACTCCTGTCAAGTACCTCGATAGCCGAGGTTGTGAAATCTCTAGTTCATGATCCTGTAATACGTAGGTCCTGGGTTCAAGACCACATGAAGGCTTATTTTTTTTATGCCCTATAAATTTAGAAATTACTGTTGCAACTCTTCCCCATTCGTTTAATTTAGTTTATTAGCGATTTTTTAAATTTTTATGTTAATTTATGGATTTTTAGTTTTTATTTTATCCTACCCTTCCTGTACCCTTCATTGAGGCTGGCCAAACCCTTCCCGTACCCTCCAGGAAGAAGAGGGCGTACCCACCAATGTTCTAAAATACCCTTCGTGTACCCTTGCTGAAGGGTACAGGTAGGGTACACTTATCCTTCCTGTATCCTTCATCGAGGCTGGCCAAACCCTTCCCGTACCCTCCAGGAAGGAGAGGGCGTACCCACCAATGTTCTAAAATACCCTTCGTGTACCCTTGCTGAAGGGTACAGGAAGGGTACACTTATCCTTCCTGTACCCTTCATCGAGGCTGGCCAAACCCTTCCCATACCCTCCAGGAAGGAGAGAGTGTACCCACCAATGTTCTAAAATACCCTTCGTGTACCCTTGCTGAAGGGTACAGGAAGGGTACACCTATCCTTCCTGTACCCTCAATGGAGGGTAAACCTCTCCTTAATGGAGGAGTTTATTTTTATCAGGGTAATTCCAGCTAATTTTTTTCTTTTGCTGAAATGTTGTAATTTTTCAGTTAATTTGTTCATTTTTCTGGAATACACTTTTTTGGATACGCTCCATGAATTAAAGAACATACAGTCGTAACCAAAGTCTAGGCAAAAAATGATTCTCGATCAAAGCAGAAAGAGGATCAGGTAACAATGATTATAGCTTTTATCGACGTAGCCACACCAAATGGGGTTGTGACGGTTATAATATCGTGACATTCACCATTGCAAGTGAATACCTAGCACACAGCATAATGAAACATTAGGCACTGCAAGGTAGGCGAAATATCGTTGAGAAACATGACCACGATAAATCAGTGTAGGAATAAATATTACACTCTTTGATCGCAATTGCTTTTTATAAAAGACCCATGTGAAGGTAAATTAATGATTATTGTTTGTTTTTATCTAATATCATAATTTATCTTCTAATAATTCATTAAAAAGATGATCATTATAACGGCTTATAAATAATGATAATAAAAACATATCCATCACGATTATACGTCCATGGAATGGCACTTCCACGAATGATACATTGTGAGAAAACGATGTAATTACAATATACTTTATATTTTCATAATATTTAGCTTGAATTCTTGAAGATGATTACAACCGAGGAAGTTCTTCTGTGTCACGGAACCATATATCCCGAACAGAGGATTTGAGCATTTTGGATTGAGTTAAAATCTCGAATATAACTGAGTATTTAAATAAGGAAATATTGACTGGATGAAACACGATCATCCCAAGGAATAAGACGGTCAAGGTCAAGTAGCTTCGTTAAACAGTGCTAATAAATTATCATTTCAGATTAACGATCATAATATAGAAAATAGTAAAACAACTTATACTTTAAAAAGAAAATGCCTATAAAGAGCCTCTGTTTTGCATTATCCGTAGTTATGAAGATAAAAGATAATCTTCAACATTGTGCACGGTTTAGCCTATTCTTACGATTCTCTCTCCATGAGGATAGAGAATGTAAAAATAGTTACCAGAGCTCACCACGTGGAGGTACCTGCACTACGAGCTCCCCCTACCACCTAAACACTAACGCGGAAGAAATAATCATCTTGGTCAACTTGAAGTCTCCATAACCTCCCACCCAAAGTTGTCAGTACCCATATCAGTATTTCAATCAGTGATGATTCTTTCTCGAATATATTTATTTCTCATTGCCGAACACCTTCTAAAATCACGTCCAACACTTTAAGTATCACTTCAATGAATTAAAATGGCGTATGTTGCTATTTTCAATGCCTTATACTATCCATTTCAAGTTTCTGGAGTGTAGGCTCATGGGTGGCTATAGATTATAGGGCTGTATCAATATTGACGAAAAAAGCTAAAAAAAAGTTCCAAATATCATTTAATTAAAACCAAGCATTTGAAGATCCGAACCTCTCTTGGGTCCTGATTCTCTTGTTTAATGTGCTGTAGGTCGCACCCACTTCTTTGACGCTGCGGGATTCTTTAACTCTTCCTTAAGAGCTCCCAAGCCCACCCAGCCGTTGACAGTAAAAAAAGAATCATCTTAGCTTGGAAATCGTCTCACCCAAAATTCAGAATATGGAGTAAGATAATAATGAAACTTCCCTACAAATGAAACTAAATAAGTCATGTAGAAAGTGATATTTTTTATATGATACATTTCTTTTTTATTACCAAACTACTTCTTACCCTAAATCAAAACTTGCAGTATCCCTGTAATCACACCAAATGGCGAAAGCTGAAATAGTCAAAAAATTAACTGTATGTCTGACTTAATAGAGTCAACTGACTATCAACTAATTGAAATATTAACGACTCTGAGCTGTAATCTGAGAATTATGTATTCAAATTTAATAATTATTTGGTTATTCACCATAGTCTCAAAAGTTACTCCAGAGAGCCGCAAGGCATTTTACACATAATTAATCCAAGAGACATCCCAAATAATTTGGGACACAGTGCAACTCTCCCTGGGTCACAATGAATTGCCCTGGTCTCACAGCGTGGAGCAGGTTGCACGTTGAACACCGATCATGACCTTACCAAACAAGACATAAGAGCAGGACCTTCCAAAAATAGGTGATGACGTGAAGCCAAAACTTCTGATTATCATATTTCCTTTCGCTCATGTCGAGTCGCATAATTTTATGTATTTTGCAAGCGTCATGAATGACTTGGAATTACAATTCATGTGACGTAGTTTATATACAGCCGTACGCAATTTAATGATTGTGTTTTCATGAAAATTTTCCAATCCATTCTTGCAGCTAATATAATGCAATTTCCACAAAAACCGCTTAAATCTGGGATATTTACACTTAAGTATACCTATGAGTCAAAATTTTAGGCTACATCTCCCAACACACCCAATCATTGACACGTAGCAAAGACTTCCATAAGTCAACTTGGAAAACATCCCACCCAAAGTTCAATATGCAGAGTAACATTAAGAGCGTCGCTGGATAATGTTGCCGTAGGACGAGGAAGATGCGGAGGAATCTTTCTAATGGGTTTCCTGCCATCCTTGATCTTGCAGCTTCAATCAGGTCTTCGAGCATTTCCCCAAAGAACGGTAGTGATGATTCCGCAATTCCAAATATATCAGGGTGGAGCTATGATGAAGTTACGTCATGTAAAAAGCAAACTAAGCCCTTTTAAATATAAAATAACGATGTTCATCACCTTTGCGCTAAGATATGTTATGCAAGCACATTGTGCTATATATAATTGCATAACGTGTTCATGCACATATTATCTAAATAAATAATTAAAATCGTGCTATAATTATTGAATTACAATTACCTCGTAAGGTTGAAGGAATCAGTGTGTGGGAACATTGATAATATCCAAGCAGTTCCAGGAGTTAATAAACTACGTGAGACCTTATCAATGGCATAAGACTGGGAAAATTACAATTAAGGACACATCAGGACCACAAATTTTAGCTAAAGTAGAGACAATTCCATGATTGAGTACTGGAAGCAACCATTAAATATGAATATAGCATTGAGATCTCTACTACAAAGTTTTGGATAGGAAGCAATAATAACTAAAGACCATATATTATTTTTCTTACTCTCTGCACTTAGGAAACAATTTTGACAACTTGAAATTTTGGACGAATTGGTCCAAGTAAAGATGCTAAATATTTTAATATAAAGCAATTAATTGCACAAATATTTGTACTCATACTTGTACTTTTAATCCTTTCGAAAGAAGTACCAAAGCCCATTACAAGAAAATTAGCCATAGGGAGCCAATTTATCTTATCAAATTTCGTTTCGCCCAAAAAAATGCAAAGAACCAGCTGGGCAATCCAACAAAATGTTACGACATGTACGGAGTAAAATACATTCTGTGGTTCATTTCTCAATAAAAATAATGATTTTCGTCGTCCTCGGGCTAACAGATGCTATTAAAGTACATTCATTTCGAATGTATAATAAAAATTATACTCTAACAATTGATTTTCCACTATCAATTAATGTGAATGGAACCAGAACGTGGACTCACTGATAATCGCGAGACAATTTCAGGCAGTTTATGTGCGGGTTAAAATATAATCAGGCACCACCTTTCCCCAGACATGCTTCAAAAAATCAATTAGCAATGTTTCATGGGATGACAACATTTTAAAACGATGGTCACTTACCCGGTGGTTCAGATGGAGAAGTATTGAGTATTGACCAGTTATTGTGTGTCATCTCAGGAGGAAAAGGATATGGTCACTGCCCCGATGTTTCCTCAGTGACCTCACATGACGAGGTGAGTCTCGATGGATATTGTGGCCGCAGGGGGAGCCAGAAGAGAATCGAACCTTATCAATGTGTTCTCTCCTCTCCTAGCTCTCCCTGCAGCAGCAATCGGGTCTCCAGGCTTTCCCTCCCATGGAGTTGATAAGGTTACCGCTATTCCAAACACTCCAGTTGCGGAGCTGGAACATCGGTGAGAGACGCCTTCCATGGTGTGCCGCAGGGACAGATTGGAAATATCCATTCATACTTCGATACTCCTCTCGTTTGAAGTGATGGCGAAAAAGATTCGTGGCATTCAGCTTGAAAATCAAATTTTTTACTAATTATTTTGTACAATTCTCCAAAATATAAAACAATCAGGAACTAAATACATATTATTAGATCATACAGAAAATTATCTGAAATGCATGTACTTGTAGTTAAATTTTACATTTAGCAAATCATTATGTACATGATAGATAGTCTTTCTTTTATTTAAAATAGAGTTCTACAATTAGATTATCACCAGTGAAGCCTCACAAAATGTGGCCAATAAAATTTAAAAAATACGACGGTCTACATTTCACATTAACGCAGTTGCAAATTCCGAATGATAGCTGGCGGATTTTGTAAAACATAAAGACAATGACTACAAATCCACCACGGTAAATCGCAAAAAGAAGAAATAAATGTTATAAAACTAAAAACACATCATATTTATCAGAAACACCGTTTTTTTACCTTCATAAACATTCAATTTGCCATCATGTGATAAAATACGTTCAACACTTTTGGATTTTGGTCCATCCAGGATGAGAATTGGTTGGGCGCCATTACAGATTAAAAGTCACGTTTCCCTCCATACTCGGGAAGGAAGATGTGCCATCTAAGTTTTCGTGGATATTAGACAATACATATACCACTTATTTTATCAGAGCACGACCCGGGTTTCAATGAATTATCATCATCTTCAGGAGCAAATAAGTCATGGTATCAGTCATTGTCTGATTATCAGGAAAATTTATAATGGAATACCACAAATTAAATCAAGAGATGAATGAATTTTGTTCATGTGCTTTCAATTTTGGGAATTAATCAATTCAATAATTACCGCTCCACATTACTTTCATCACAGACCGGGTTCTCAATCCATGCTCACGCTGAATGGAGCTCAGGTCATTACCGTGACTTCAACGGGCCGAGACTCTGTGATTTAATATATGTAAGACATTAGCGTTTCAAGTCGCAGCAGTGATAATTATATAGATGATACTTTTTCAGTACCTCTCTATATACTCTCAAAATCTGTGATTGAACACAATTCTTCCGTTTTGTAAGGAATTACTTGCCAATATAAATATTGATGTGAAAAAGGCTTCCCTTAGGATCAATTAAAAAGAAGAAAAACACCAATTTTTACCTTAGATGCAAATAAATTTACCAAGAAGAAATATATAAATAAGAAATAGCAAACAAGGATGGCTTTCTCCTCGCCTAAAATGCGAAAACAACGTCGCTCCTCGTAATAAAGGTCCCATTCTATGCTAGGCCATATTGAACTAAACCGAGACACAGCCATCATCAACCAAAAAACCATCAAAGCAACAGTGTTCTGAAATGGAGTTGAAAATACAAATTTGTTAAGATTAACTTTTCCTCTTGTTCATCAATTTACGTGATAAAATCTGGCTCAATTATATGGCTTTAGCGTGGTATGGAAATTCAGAGAGCAAAGGGATACCTAACCAAGAGAAGGATCGAGCAGTCATGGCGCCTTTGGTCATAAGTCGTGATCCTGTGATTTTGAACAAATATATCGATGTAAGATTCAAAAAGTTTTTAATTCTACATCATTTCATCACATTTAATACCCATATTACTCATAAATTTTCTGCTTTTCAAGAATGCAAATGTGTCCAATGTAAACTTAATTCCTATCTTATTTTTTTTTATCTGAAAATCGTGATTTTTATCATCCTTGTGCTATGAGATGTTTTGCAAGGAAATTCTTCTATACATTCTATATTTATGTATCATAAAAATCAAATTCTTATATCTTAATTATAATATTCTATTTAGTAAATTAAACGAGTGCATGGGCATGATGATAAATTCGAAAGTCTTAATAAGATATACTATACCACTGCTATTATAATATATCTACCATTAATGATTAATCATAAGTTTACTCATTTTGAAGGAAGAGATTATGCGGTTCAGATTCCCATACTAGCAACAGGAGCCTTTAGGAGCCAACTTAGTTTAACAATTTTTGTTAACGCCAAAAGATATTAGCGAAAAACTACGCGTGCAGTAACATAAAAAAATAAAGGCAAATAAAAAATAAATTAATTTCATTGCTGATATTTTTACACAAAAAATTATGATTTTTATCAGAATTGTCATATGAAATATTTTGCAAACACATAATAGGAATTAAATTCTCATCATTTAGTTATTGACTTCTATTTATGTGTATGAAACCAGCTCATGGTCACAATGATAAAACTGATCACTAATTATATATCACTTATATAAGCAATGTTCAATCGGTTCAACCGAAATAGCTCCCTATACATGCATGAAACCTTTGTAAGAGTTGGTTGGACAGAAGCAATAGCAGATGGTTCCTAAAGTACTATAATTCAATGTTGACCTGTTTCTAAATGTGATCACCAGAAGGGGGAGGAGTTGGCCACAGGCCAGATGTTTTCTCTGTGGCTGCAGATGACGAGGTGAGTGTCGCTGGATATTGAGGCCGCACTAGGAGCCAGAGAAGGAGTAAACCTTTCCAATGGGTTCACTTCTCCCCTGGCTCCCCCTGCAGCGGCCATCAGGTCTCCAGTCGCTTCCTCAGGAGTGGTCATAAGAATTATCATTCAGTAGAGTAGTTATTTAGTTCTATATTCAGTAGAGTTCATCTTTCGTTGTCACAGCCCATCAAACCAGAAAATATCCAAAAATACTATGGACCGGCACCCACCCGCCGGTCCCCGTGGCAGACCACCCAAACATTCTCTGCCTCCGTCTCTAGCATCTAACTAGCAGAAAGTAATGTATGTGAAAGTCAGGGGTGCACTACTTAATATATTTTTATTATATTAATAGGACGGTGGTGACAGACGCATTTCCTCTATCCTGGGTTTCCCATCCGTCCCATGTAGCCCATGAAACTATAATATAGGTACACAAATATCTTCATCCGACATTCCCTTGCCCCATCCGCAATCTTAAAAAACTAATTTCATGATTTATTACAAGAGCACCAAAGAAAATGAAATGATGCATATGTCGTTACGTAACATACATGTTTCATAACCTAAATAAAAGTAAGTGTAATTAAATAATAACTAACGGGGCACGGAGGATATATTTCCATAATTATTCAATCAGCATGGGACATGCACCTACAATATTCAACCTTGATTTATAACATAAGCAATGTCGTTTTTAATCTCTATTTAGAAGGATACAAATCAAAATCTCCAGACCTCTCCCCTGTTAAAAATAAGATATGTTCTAATTGCAAACGATTGTAATAGAAATGCTGTTGGTTGTCTCCGATTTCAGAAAGAGAGGTGGGCTGGAGCATTTGAAATTCGCTCTCATTCCACCCCTCCCTCTTCAAGCAGAGCCAATTAAAACATGCTGCACACCTGAAAAAATGATACATATGTATTATGACCCATTTGCTGGCAAATATCTTTAATCAGTTAGGATTGACTTTGACTCCTGCAAATAATCTCATATGCCACATTGAAAAAAAATCACCATATAAATATATTGTATTTGAAAATTGCTTAATTGATTGGTATAATGTAGTATTTACGTTAAATTTAATTCATACAATAAAATTACACAATACGAGGAAGAATTAATTGTAAATGATTAAGAATAAATAGGTAAGGGGAAGGACTTGGTCACAGGCCCCATGTCTTCTCAGTTGCTGCAGAGGACAAGGTTAGCGTTGCTGGATATTGTGGCCACAGAAGGAGGCAGAGAAAAAGTCAACCTTTTCAATGGGTTACTGCCTTATAATTATTTGTTTAAACACATTGTTGAATGTATTTAAAAAGGTAACTATCGTCGAACATGGGAATTAAAAAATACCAATACATTTTTGTAATTTCACAAAGCATAATGCAGGCTAATTATTATCTTGAAGTATTTAGGGGGCTCCGCCCCCCCTTAAGAAACTTTGAGGTGGCTCGGGTCCCCTTTGGTCCCATGGAGTTGGCGCCACTGCCTACTAATACCATATTTTATACCTTAAAAAAATATATTTGCAGTTTATCGTAATAGCTATCCTCGAAGCATAAATGCGTAAAGAATATATGTATTACAATAAATGGAAAATGGATGGAATTTAATAGAAAGCTTATTATTTGACAATTCAAAGACTTTTTAAATAACATCATGCTTCGTATGTCATCAACATGCTGGGAAGATTAATTCCTTCCATCTGGTGATCCAAAGAGCCACCTATTTATATTAAGTAGTGTTCATCATTCGTTGACAGAGACCATGAAACCTGAAAAATACTCAAAAATACTTTGGACCGGCCCCCACCCGCCGGTCCCCGTGGCAGACCACCCAAATATTCTCTGCCTCCGTCTCTAGCATCGTGAAAGTAGGTATGAGCCCGTAAATTTCATTTTAAAATTGCAAAAACTACGTAGTGCATAAGGAATCCATTTCTAATTATGAAATAAAAAAAGTGTTGCATAAAAAATAACCAAGTACTGTTATTTAATGTAACATTAAAGCAGTAACCATAAAGGATGTTTGATTCACCAAAACACCGGCACATTTTATGGATAACGAAAGAAAAACTAATTAGCAGGAACTAATATATGTGAAAGTCAATGGTGCCTTACTTAATATATATTTTTATTACATTTTAAGAGGGTGGTGACAGACACATTTCTTCTATCCTGGGTATCCTATCCGTCCCATACAGCCCATGAAACTTTAATATAGGTACACAAATATCTTCATCCGATAATCACTTGCCCCAACCACAATCTTAAAAAACTCATTTCATGATTTATTACAAGAGCAATAATCCAAATAAAATTATATATATTTCGTTACATAACATTTAAGTGTCATAACCTAAACAAAAGAAAGTGTAATAATTATCATGAATATATGATAACTAACGTGGCATGGAGGCTATATGTTCATGGATTATTGAATAAGTATTGGGTATGCACCTACGATATTCACCCTTCAATTATCACATGACTAAAGTCGTCTTTGTTCTCTATGTAGAAGGGTACACATCAAAGTCTCCAGACCTCTCCCTCTGTTAAAAAGAAGATATTTTCTAATTGCAGACAGTTGTAATAAAAATGCTGTTGGCTGTCTCCGATTTCAGAAAGACAGAAGAAATGAAGCATTGGAAATCTCTCGCTCCACGCTCGCTCTCATTCCACGACTCCCTCTTCAAGCAGAGTCAATTAAAACATGCTACACACTTGAAGAAACGATATGTAATCTGATCCATTCGCTGGAAGATATCCTTAAGCAGCTAGTATTGTCTTTGATTCCTGCGATTGAAGTCATATGCAACATTGAAATAGTGACCATTTAAATATATTGGTATTGAAAATTGCTTAAGGGAGAATGGTATTATGTATAACTTACGTTTAATTTATTTTAAACAATAAAACTATACAAAAATGAGAAGTTTACATTGTGAATGATATAGAATAAATATATAAGGGGGAGGAGTCTGTCACATGCCCGATGTTTTCTCTGTTGCCGCAGATGACGAGGTGAGCATCGCTGGATATTGTGGCAATGGAAGGAGGCAGAGAAAAATAAAACCTTTCCAATGGGTTTTCATTCTGCCCTGGCTCCCTCTGTAGCAGCAATAAGGTCTCCACTCATTTTCTAAGGAGTAGTCATAAGCAGTTCATCCTTCTCGGCAGTTGGCTTAAATTAACTCCTAGCCATTCAAAGGGCAAAATTCTCTTCAGTCGCATGCTAAATAATTTGTTTTGCCAAACACATTTTCAGTTGCTCATGAAATATATTACCAAAAACATTTTGTGTTTGATATTTATCGTAGATGATTCAATAAAGCTACGGTAGATTAATTAAACATCCCATAAATTATGTAAAATATTTGGAAGAGACCCGCACCATTACCAAAAAGCTCATTTCATCATTTATAACAAGAGCACCAAACAAAATAAAATGATGGATACGTCGTTGCATGACATTAATCATTCATAACTTAAATAAGAGGATATGTAATTAAATAATAACTAACCGGGCACGGAGGCTATATTTCCATGAATTATTCAATCAGTATGGGAAATGTACCTACAATATTCACCCTTCAATTATAACATAAGCAATGTCGTTATTAATCTCTATGTAGAAGGATACAAATCAAAATCTCCAGACCTCTCCCCTATCAAAATGAATATACGTTCTAATTGCAAACGATTGTAATAGAAATGCTGTTGGTTGTCTCCGATTTCAGAAAGAGAGGTGGGCTGGAGCATTTGAAACTCGCTCTCAATCCACCCCTCCCTCTTCAATCAGAGCCAATTAAAACATGCTGCACACCTGAAAATATGAAATGTATTTTGATCCATTCGCTGGCAGATATCCTAAATCAGTTAGGATTGACTTTGACTCCTGCGAATCATCTCATATGCTACATTGAAAAAATCACCATATAAATACAGTAGAATCCTGATTTAAGGTTTTTCAGCGGGGACAAAATTTAAAACACTAAATGCGGAAAAACACTAAATGAGGACCTGCCATTTTTTTCAGGTTTTAGGGCCTGTAATGATTGGAATGGCTTTTTATGAATAAAAAATATTATTTTAAGTAACTAAAAGGTGCTAAATGCAGCAACAAATTCATTGATTAAATGTTCTTTGCCCAATTAAGGTTGGATAATACTTTTCAGGAATCAGCTAAAAAATGGGTAGTAAAAATAAATAATGAGAGGATGACAATTGCTTCAATGAAATATTTTAAGAAAATTATAATATTCATCAACTTAAAAGCATTCCCACACGGAATATTATTATGGAAATTAGTGATTCCATTTTACGCATATTTCAGTGGCCTCGAAGAAATTTTAAATTTTTTTCTGTAAAAGTGACATGTAGTGACTATGGCATTTCTAATATAATAAAAAAGGTGTAAGGACTCGAAAAATCGTCATTGCATCAGTAAAGATGAGTGAAATAAAGGGACAGCAGAAGATCGCTAATCCCGAATTATAAACTACCGAATATACAGGAAAAGGAAGGTTTTCTGGAATTTTGCCAATTTAACGTTTTCTGTTGCCTCGGCGAAACGAGCAATTTATGAGCCTCCTGTGCGCACATTTTTGATTTCGAGGTCATCCAAATAAAGGAGAATCTTTTTTCTAGTATGCGTACAAGTCGATGGTGATTCAACTCGATGATAACACCAGATTCGTTGTTATATATCCGCGGCCTCATGCAGGTCGAATGGAGCCCGGAGAAGTTGCTTACGCGGCGCGCTGATCACCTTGACTCCGACTCATCATGTTTCTCGGCAGCTTTTAATAAAATTTGGTTGGACCTTGAATAACGATTAGCTAAACTCTGTTAAGTGAAAAGGTTTAATCTTCAACAGAACTGGATTTCATCTGAAAAATTGTCAGTGCCTCTGCAGTTTTGGCAATTTCGTCCGAGCTATGGTGTCGCAGTCAAGCACCAAGGGATTCCTGCTGGATTTTCGTATTTTTCCACGCTCATCTATTTTACCGTGATATGTGGTGATTTTTTTCCAGCATGAGCGATTTATTTAGAGTCATGGACATGCCGAGGATAGCCGAGAAACATGGTGAGTCGGAGTCAAGGTAATCAGCGCGCCGCGTAAGCAACTTCTCCGGGCTCCAGGCCGCGGATATATGACAACGAATCTGGTGTTATCATCGAGTTGAATCACCATCGACTTGTACGCATACTAGAAAAAAGATTCTCCTTTTTTGGATGACCTCGAAATCCAAAATGTGCGCTCAGGAGGCTCATTGTCAAAACTCCGATTGTCATTCTCTTTAGACATAAAATAGCACCAGATCTTTGAATCGACAGCGATATCAACCAGCCGCATGTCGGTATCTAGGCTCCGGGATATCTAAATTACGATGTAAAATAATGTTGTTCCGTTAGGAAAGAATGTTTTCTCTCACGATCATGACAGGGGAAACACTTCCTCGGTTCTTTCGCTGTTCCTCCGTGGAAACTGACCTTGGAATGGATTATAAAAATAATCTTCTAGTGAACTGCGCAAATGATATCGAGCCTCTTATGAAAAGAGAAAGTATCTGAGTGGAAAAATATTGGGCTATCAATGGACTGCCCGTAGAGAGTAGAGTAGAAAGGGGCATAAGCCGTCAATTGAAAACATTACGAGGAAACCATCATTGTAGCGGCCCTCGGATGATAACTCGTGTCATCAGTCGTCACGTATCATCGAAGTTCACGAAGTGAAGGATAAGGTAGTTAGAGGTTATCAAGGGATGACTTAGCTCTATTAGATCGGATCTGATACAAAAAGTGTCTGGTGTGTTTGGATCAGAAGGGGAGCGAAACATTACGAGAGGACAAATCACCCAGCTTGCGAGTTGAAGGTCCCAGCGCTGCATTCGCGGAAGAAAGCAGTTGAAGGAGCGTTCCCCGGTAGATTCTAATGACTCTTGGTAAACTTTAATGAGAGACTTCTTGTCGATGAGCAGAAATTCGAAGATTTTGATAATCATTTGCATGAGCCGTTATGAAAAAACGTTAAATCGGGCAAAAAAATCTTGTGCGGGAAAAATTTTTACGACCATAAATGCGGAAAAACGCAAAATGCGGAAACACTAAATACGGATAATTTTTACATTGTCCTAATAGGGAATGAATCGGGACCGCAAAAAATAAACGCTAAATGCGGAAAAACGTTAAACGCGAAGACGTTAAATCCGGATCCGACTGTATATTGTAATTGAAAATTGCTTAAGAAGGAATGGTATGATATAGTATTTAAGTTAAATTTAATTTAAACAATAAAAGTACACAAAACGGGGAAGAATCAATTGTGAATGATTGAGAATAATAAGATAAGGGGGAGGAGTTGGTCACATACCCTATGTCTTCTACGTGGCCGCAGTTGACGAGGTGAGCGTCGCTGGATATTGTGGCCACAGAAGAAGCCAGTGAGGAAGTAAACCTTTCCAATGGGTTCACTTCTCCCTTTGCTCCCTAAGCAGCAGCAATAACGTCTCCAATCCCTTACTCAGGAGTGGTCATAAGCAGTCCCTCCTTCTCGACAGTTGCCTTCAATTAACTCCTAACCATGCTAAGGCTTTAATTCTCTTCAATCATATGCTAAATAAATTCTTTTGCAAAACCTATTTTCAGCTGCTCATGAAGTATATCACCAAAAAGGGTAAGTGTTGGATATTTATCGTAAATGATTCAATGAAACTACGGTAGATTAACCATCCCGTAAATTATGTAATTTTTTTTTGAAGAAACCCTTACCATTAGCTTACAATGCAGGATAACCCTGATATTCACAGTCTCCGTTACAAGTACAGCTACGCCAGGAATAAGAAAATACATTTCACAAGTTAAATTAAACCGCATAATCCACGAAATTTAATGAGACACTCCATTGTGCAATTTAAAGTTGCATAGAGATTTATTATGGACCAATATATGATTATCTGCATTAAAATACAAGGATATAAATATTTTGCCGTTATATCAAACAGTAAATTTTATGGATAACGAAAGCACAACTAATTAGCAGAAAGCAATGTGTGTGAAGGCAGGGGTGAACTACATAATATATTATTATTATATTTATAGGATGGTAGTGACAGGCACATTTACTCTATCCTGGGTATCCCATCCGTCCAATGTAGCCCAGGAAACTATAATATAGGCACACAAATATCTTTATGCGACATGCATCTGCCCCCAGCATAATCATAAGAAACTCATTTCATGATTTATTACAAGAGAACAAAACAAAATAAAATGATGAATACGTCGTTACATAACATTAATGTTAAATAACCTAAATAAAAGGCAGTGTACTTAAATAACAACTGACGGGGAACGGAGGCTATATTTTCATGAAATATTCAATCAGCATGGAACATGCACCTACGATATTCACCCTTCCATTATCACATGACCAATGTCGTTTTTAATCTCTATGTAGAAGGATACAAATTGAAATCTCCAGACCTCTCCCCTGTTATAAAGAAGATACGTTCTAATAGCAGACGATTGTAATAGAAATCCTGTTGTTGTCTCCGATTTCAGGAAGAGATGTGGACTGCAGCATTTGCAATTCGCTCTCATTCCACCCCTCCCTCTTCCAGCAAAGCCAATTAAAACATGCTGCACACCTGAAAAAATGATATGTATTATGATCCATTCGCTGGCAAATATCCTTAAGCCGCTATCCTAAGCTAGGATTGACTTTGACTCCTACAATTGACCTCATATGAATCATTAAATACATAACCATATAAATATATGGTAATTAAAAATTGCTTAGGGAGAATGATATCATGTATTATTTACGTTAAATTTAATTTATACAATATAATTAGACAAAAAGGGGAAGTATGAATTGTAAATGAGTTAGAAAAAATAGATAACGGGGAGGAGTTGGTCGCAGGCCCGATGTTTTCTCTGTGGCTGCAGATGACTGGGTGAGTATCGCTGGATATTGTGGCCGCAGCAGGAGCCAGAGAGGAAGTAAACGTTTCCAATGGGTTCCCTTCTCCCCCGGCTCCCCTGCAGCAGCATTCAGGTCTCCAGTCACTTTCTCAGAAGTGGTCATTAGCAATCCCTCCTTCTCGACAGTTGGCTTCAATTTACTCCTAACCATGCAAAGGGCAAAATTCTCTCCAGTTATATGCTCTATTAATTCTTTTGCCAAACCCATATTCAGCTGCTAATGAAATATATTACCAATAAGGTTTAGAGTTTGATATTCAACGGAGATAATTCAACAAAACTACGGTAGATTTACCATCCCATAAATTATGTAAAATATTTGGAACCAACCCGAACCCTTAGCTTACAATGCACGATCATACTAATATTCACAGGCTTCGTAACAAGTGCAGCTAGGCCAGGTATAAGAAAATACATGTCACAAGTTAATTTCCACCACATAATACAGGTTATTACGGACCAATATATGCTTATCTCCATTAAAATGCAAGGAAATAAATATTTTACCATTACATCAGAGAACGCTCTTCAACACAGTCAGCGTACATCCTCCGGAATAAGAACTGTGTATAATTTCGGATCTTCTTATCATCACGATGTTGGTCGACACCGCATTCTGGAAGACAGGAGGTAGCCAGTATCAATATCTCTAGCTGACAACCTGTCTTCTACAATGCAATGAAGTTGATATCACTGTCGAAATAGGAAAATATTTTAAAGGAATGGAAAAGATGGAAACCGATGCCTTATTGGTCACAATATATTTTGGTTTTGGGATTTTAAAATATATTATCTATGTGTGTCCTGGAAAAAAGTTTGTAGAACACATAAAACAAGGAAGATGTCCATAAAGTCTCCTCTTTTCATTCAGTAGAGTTCATTATTGGATTGCGCAATGGTATTTAACAGCGAAGCTGAAAAAATTGAAAGACACCTGTGACCCCCTGCCCCCGCCGGTCCTCGTGACAGACCACCCAAATATTTCTGCCTACGTCCTAGTATAATGAGAGTAGGTATGGTCACGCAATTTTAATTTTAAAATATACTAATAAATTAGGCTTTAGGTACAAGTTTTTCCGAATGGAATAGTGGATGGCATGATCTATACGGGAACTACTAAGATTCTAGCTATTATTCCATTCTAGCATATTGCGAATCTGGTAATCTCTTACTTGAAATAACTTTCATTTTCCAAACAAACACGCCCTGTGGTCTTTCAAACGAGACTAATTAGGGTGTTCAGAACCAATATGCTCACATTCCACTCTTCTTCCACAGCAATTTGCAATGAAACCCTTCAATTTTCCAGAAGGAAAATAAAAAGCAACATGATGAAGAAAACTTTTTGGTATAAGATTTTATGGTAAAAAAATAATCTACATTCCTCCAAATAATATCATTTGGAAAAAAACAACCAGTTTTCAGAGTTTATTAGGTTGGTAATAGGTGAAGCGAGAAGATGATGAGGTATACGACCCTCAATTGTGCTAATATTCTACTCTTCATCCAAAATGCAGTGAAAATGAATCTCGCCTCACGTACAGATAAAACATCAGCTTCATTACCTAGACCTTTGAAAACTCGCACTATCGACAGTCAAAACTACATTGTAAGAATACACGAGGCCATCCCTGACAAGAATGTACGCACAATACTGAAATCCTTGGTTTTCGAAGATTGGCGCGCTTTATACGCCACCATGCCCTCTCGAGGATATTCTAGAGGAGGTAATCGGAAATATAGATCGATCCGACGAAGACTCGGATGATGAAGAGCAAGTAAATACCCTAAGTGAGGGGGATAAGGGTATTTTTTGGTTCTTGGATCAGCAAAAATCAGGCAGTGACATTACTTTTACTGGCAATGCTGAACTAAAGGTTCCCAACCCTGGCAACAATCCCTTTGCCTATTTTAATCTTTTGACAGATGATTTGATGCTCAATTTTATTCTAAGAGAGACAAACATCTATGGTAAGGAAAAATTGAAGACGAAGTGGGTTGATGTGAGCATGGAAGAATTCCACACATTTTTAGGGGTTGTCTACCTAACGGGAATTGTGAGACTTCCGAAAATTGCTCAGTATTGGAGCAAAAATGATCTTTACGATTTCCCTGTTTTTACTGAAGCTATGTCTAGGAATAGGTTTTTGGCTATACATATTGCGGGATCTCCATTTTGGTAGGAATACTCTTCCTGGTGAGCCAAAACCAGAAGATCCTCTTTATAAGGTGAGGAATATAGTTGAGACTTTTCACAACACCATGAAAAAAATTTATTATCCAAAAAAGAACAGCCTGGACGAGTCAATGGTTATGTGGAGGGGAAGGACTTATTTTTGCCAATATATTCAAGAAAAAGCCACAAATATGGAATCAAAATTTCATATTCTTCAATTCCATATTCCTTAGTCTTCAGAACGTTGTCGAAGCCGGAGTCGGAGAGGTTATGTATGTGTTATGTTATTTTTGGGGTGGCAATTAGTTTTATTTTTAACGTGCTCAGTTTTGAAGAACACTCAACGTGTCCTCGTGTCCCACAGCTTGCAATGATTTACCTCTTTTTGCCTTTACGGTTTGTTTTAGTGCTCGTAGCCGGCCCCGTCTTTTGATCCTCCAATTTTTCCTTAGCCGTCAACGGAAGAAAACTCACTACGGGCATCGTTGACCCATCTATCAATGGCCTATAAGAAGATGCCTAAGTGGTCGGAAATATCCGAAGTACTTATTTTTGTAATTCGGGCACCGAAGAAAGACTCCTAAATGTTGAAATGGTGGGAAAAAGTTACTTCGATAAAATTAATTTCGCCTAAACTTTAGTAAATGGTTCCACCGTAATATCTCTTTATACAAATGTACCCTAATTGAATTCTTATATTTTTCTGAGAATCGGATTGTATTGTGGAAGAAATAAATCTGCCTGCACAGAGTAAGGATTTTTGGTTGCTCGAAATTTCTTTTTACCCGACATATGGCCATTCACCGTACGGGACGCTAGAACTGAAGACCTCTTCGTGTCTTCTAAAAATGTTCTAAGGCTATTTCACTCGGCGACGGACCCTCCTAATTACAAGGAACTTACTGTGATCAACCCGCTGCGGAAAATCAGAGAGGGTAAGGGTCTCCCCCACTACGCGGCAAGGGCATTTATTGCGTGGGCCACGGCTTTTCAGTCCACTTCCTGAAGTTGATCGTGTCACAGTGTTTTCACACTTCAGCATTTAGGGACATTTCAAAAAAGCCTTCGCCTCCTAGGTGGAACATTTCTGGATGGTTGTACTTTTAATCATTATCACAGTAAACACATTCGTTTATACCTAATCACGTGAAAAAGATTGTGAGGGTAAACAATACTAACCTTGAGAATCATAATCTTTTTACTAAGCATGTGAAATAGTTTCGGTCATAAAAACAGAACGACAGAATTAAATATTTTAGTGAAAACACACTAGAAAACGTAAAAAATTGAGCTAACAAAAATGCAAGAATAAGACTAAGATGTACGATTTTACAGCCTTTAAAAGTTAGAATCGTTAAATCTTTAGGGTGCTATGCGGTATCGCATAATCTCCGTACCTAGCCATAAAGCCGGAGGACGCGAGTGCGCGTCCTAATTAATTAACGGGTTATTTATTTATAAAAAGACAATTTAATACAACTCCATTAAATATTAGCTAAATATCGAATAAATTTTGCAAAAAAACCATCCGTCTTTTTAAAAAATGTAATAAAAATACTCCGGGTTGAATGTGTTAACTGGTAGAATGTTACCTGAAGTCTTCAAATAATCTTTACGGTACCGTTCTGCCAGAGAAAGAAGCGATGACTTGAGAACATAAAATAAAGATATAAATAATAAAAATGCATCGATAGTCTTCAACAAGTGCTCCAAAATGTATGGAATATATAAGAGAGCAATTTATTTGACAATCCAGAGACAGTTTGCTTGACATCATGCTTCGTATGTCATCAACATGCCGGGATAATGAATTCATTCCGACTGGTGATCCAAAGAGCATTAAGTAGTGTTCATTAATCATTGAAAAAGACCATCAAACCTGAAAAATACCCAAATACTGAGGACCGACCCCACTCACCGGTCCCCGCGGCAGACCACCCAAATAACCTCTGCCTGCGTCTCTAGCATCGTGAGAGTACGTATGGACACGAAATACTTCATTTTTATGTTTCCTCTATCCTGGGTATCCCATCCGTCCCGCGTAACCAATGAAACTATAATATAGATACACAAATATCTTCATATGACATTTACCTGCCCCCACCACAATCTTAAAAAACTTATTTCATGATTTATTACAAGAGCACAAAACAAATAAAAATATGTGTATGTCGTTGCAAAACATTTGAGTTTTATAACCTAAACAAGAGGAAGTGTAATTATTGTCATGATTAAATAATAACTTAAGGCGCACAGAGGGTGTATTAGCTTGTATTATTCAATTGTGGACATGCACCTACGATATTCACCCTTCAATTATCACATGACCAATGTTGTTTTTAATCTCTTTGTACAAGGATACAAATCCATGTCTCCAGACCTCTCCCCTGTTAAAAATAAGATATGATCTAATTGCAGGCGATTGTAATAGAAATGCTGTTGTTAGTCCCCGATTTCATAAAGAGAGGTGGGATGGAGCATTTGATATTCGCTTTCATTCCACTCCTCCCTCTACAAGCAGAGCCAATTAATATATGCTGCACACCTGAAAAAATGATATGTGTTATTATCAATTCGCTGGCAGACATACTTAAGCACCTAGGATTGTCTTTGATCACTCGGATTGACCTCATATGCTCAAATATCGTTATGCCAAAAAGATATTAGCGAAGAACTACGTGTGCTGTAAAATAAAATATGAAGGCAAGTAAAAGTTAAATTACATTCTTTGCAATTTTTTTTCACAAAAAATTAGGACTTTTATCAGGCTTGTGACTTGAAATGTTTTCGAAGTATATAATAAGATTTATATTCTCATTAGTTAATCATTGGCTTAAATATATCTGAATGAAACCAGTTCATGGTGACAATGATATAAGGGATCTTTAGATGTATATAAGCAATGTTCAATTGGTTCAACCGAAACCTCTCCCTATACATGCATGAAATGCCATCATTAGATACAATTATACTGAAGAATCAAATTTTTGCGATATGGTTGGACAGTTACAATAGCAGATGGTTCCTTAAGTACTATAATTCAATATTGACCTGTTTCTGAGTGTCATCTCCAGAAGGGGGAGGAGTTGACCACAGGCCAGATGTTTTCTCTGTGACTGCAGATGACAAGGTGAGTGTCGCTGGATATTGTGTTGCCGCAACAGAAGCGAGAGAGGAAGAAAACCTTTCCAATGGGTTTTCTTCTCCCCTGGCTCCCCCTGCAGCAACAATCAGGTCTCCAATCGCTTCCTCAGGAGTGGTCACAAGCATTCCCATATTGTAAATACCTTATCACAATATTCATGGATAAAAATGATACATTTTCGCAATCGAAGAGGATAATTTATACTTCCTGGTTCAGCTTAGGAGAAACGGCGTGGATGATTGTCTTGCGTATTCAAAATAATGAGTGAAAAATACAACACTCGTTACATATTACAAATCTGGTTTCTCCCACTCATAAGTGCATTCATAAAGTTTCATTGCTTTAATAATCAGATATATGAACATACAATCGTTGTACGAAGTCAACCATGCAGGAGGAGGATAAGGGAGAAAACCTCAATTTAGCATTCACTCCATTCTATCCTCCTGATGCATCATCCCTCACTTCCATACATATGCACCATCATTCTTACTTCTTAAGTAAACCAGATCTCATCATAAACAAGAGAATGAAAATAATAGCATTTGGGAATAAAATGAGATCAGTTGATCTGAAAAATCGGTTTATGACACATGAAGACAGTTAATCTGAAAAACTATAAAATGCATATGGAACAAGCCCCATCCCACAAGTCCTTGTGACAAACTACTCAGTTTCTCTCTGCCTCCTTCAATGACTGCTACCAGGAAATCCAATCTATCACCTTTATGCGGACTAAATAGATAATAAGATGGGATGTGAGTTCGAGACAAGAGATGTTATTTGGAAAGAATCGAAGGATTTAGATCTAGATTTTAATCTCCGCAGTTAAACCGCAGCACATGCACTGAATAGTAATAATCATTAATGCGATAACGGACACCGCATTCTGAGGGACAGGGAGTTTCTAGCCTCAATCACGCAACCATGCTATTTGTCCACAGAATGTAATGGCAATATTTTCTTGCCGCACTTCAAAATCAAGATTGGAGGTATGGCTGTTAAAATGTAAAATATTCCAACGTTATACAAAATGTATATCAAATCGATCACTGAGCCACACCATGCCTATGAATAATGTCCCTCTACGATCCATTTGAGGGAAACATCCGTCCAGAAAGCTGTCGCATGTAAGTCAGACGAGTAAGCCAGGGAAAATTTGTGCGTTACTAAAATATGGATCAATAGCTAACAATAACGGTATTTATATTAACAGCAATACTGTGTTGTATGCTTAACATTTCATTAAAACACAAGACTGACAGTGAGGATCTCTCGACTTTGGAATCCTTGTACTCGCAAATCCCTCCATCTCTACAGTGGGCTCCAATTCACTCCTAACCATGTAAATATTTTGCCAAACCCATTTTCAGCTTCTCATGAAATATATTACCAAAAAGGTTTAGCGTTTCATATTCAACGGAGATCATTCAATAAATCTCCGGTAAATCAACCATCCAATATATTATGTAAAATATTTGTAAGCAACCCGCAGAAAACAAGTCAACAGTAAAATTAGGCATTTCAAGAAACAACGGAGAACCAAACAGGGGAAAATTTTTATCAGTAACCAGTTGAAGGTACTTGGAGGACTTTTATAAATGCTCAGTGGAACTTCGCACGCGTATTTATATTTTTTATAATTACTTGGATTTAATTGATTTTCACTGAATGCTCCGAAATAGTATCCAAGGCTCCGTCACTCTTCCCTACTGCAATATCTATGGGCATTTATAGAAGGAGCGGAGAAACATAAGAAATGAGGATTTACTAATAATTAGCCGAAGATAGCTGTAAAAACGTGATAAAGTTGGAAATAGCATGATACTTCTCTCTGGCAGTATCTTTCCCCCGAATAGACCTTGAAGAACCTTGCATCACGGCATTCACTTGAAATATACCAGTATACTGATACACTTACGTCTCATTGTACCATTTCAAATCTATTAAGTTACATACATATATGAGAGGACATCAATTAGCAAACAAAGAAATACCTAAGTATTGGAAAAAATTACATTTAAATATTTTTAGATATGCTGCGAAATTGAGTGGAAATTTAGGTGAACTATTTTTCTAATCTTTTTCCTCTATCCTCCACATCGGGATCATTCAGTTAGGAATAAAATAAACAAGCAATTAAAAATATTATTACTATTAAGACAATAGTAACTTTAACACTAGAAGGACGGCAGGGGTCATTTGACCCATTTTCAGAATTCAAATTTGTTTTTCTCTAATTAAAATATTTTTTTAAATTTTGAAACTTTTTGACATTGTTCATTTTGGTCTATATTTTGATAAGTTGGTGAAAATTCAACAATAATGTTTTGTTTTAAATTTTTATGACGTGTTATACCTAGAAGGACGGCTAGGGGTCATTTGACCCACAACTGGTATTCGCGCCATTTTCTTGCCCGTGGGCACTTTAGTGCCATGTATCTAATATAATCCGCAAGAGGCTAGTGTGGTAGATGATTTGCTTCATTTTGAATCTGGAAGCACCCGGTTCAATGCAACTTTCGTCCCAGGGGCTCCTATCTGTATTCGAAAACCTAGGCATAGCGACTTGTTGTGCACAATCTTTCGATATTTTTTGGGCAGCAAAGGGAAATAAAACCTTTTCAATCCTTGATTTGCGTAAATTCATGTATTTATGATATTTTAATTTTGTTTTATTTATTTTTCAATGATTATTGTATTATCCACACCGGAAAATCCCGTATCCCACGGAAGTCACGTATCCCAAGAATTGTTTTCCGTCGTCCAAGATTCAGAGCTCTTAGAGATATTATTTTCAATATCGACTCATCAGGTTTACGAATAACTTTCATTTTAATGGCCTGACGGCACTGTCACTTGACCTAGCTCCTTTGCAGTGTGTCCAGCATTAGTGCCGCCTGACCCCGTCGGGGTTTGGGGCGGGTTGACTGCACGCTGCGTCCTTGGGAAAAATCCTGTCTCTTTTTGAGAGAGCGGAAGAATTGGGTGGACTGTAAAATTCTACTGTTAATCCTACCCTTGGAATCCGCACGTAGGTCGGAGAAGAAGCATTACTGCAAGTTCCTGGAAGATACGAATCAGGATACGGTTGGCGGTTGAGTCCCTGCCTTTCGAACGGCAATTAGCGTTACATCTGAAAAGTTTGTCATTTTGAATGAATTTCTAATGCTCTCCAGCTCTCTATACCTTCAATGCAACTAGAGAAGATTCTAGCATAATGCGCTTTCATTTGTAGATTTTGCATGCATATCAGTAGCGAGTTTAGGAAGAAAGTAAGAATTCGAGAAATATATCAAGAGCAGAAAATCGTCGCGATTCAAATAGCTGTAGGGAATATTAAAGATCAGTCTTGAAGTGAATCGTAAACATCAGTTCAAGGACATTCTGACCAATCCATCAACATCTGCGTGTGATGGAAGCGACGAAGTCCAAGATAGTGAATCCGATGGCGACTTTGGCGTGATGGCAAATGCACAGCTCTATCCAACAAAATGCAGCTGTCCTTTTACTGTCGAGTACTGGATTTTGACAGATGTGAAATGAAAATACAGCCTAAATGAATTTCCATATTGTGGCAAAGATGATGATTGGCCATCAAATCAAGCGTTAGGGAGATAAATAGTTACTAAAGTGACCGTAACATACAAGAATTCAGGAATAAATGTAACTTGTAACAATTATTTTCCATCCATCCAGCTGGCAGGAAGTCATAAAAAAATGGAAAACTTCTCTTGCATGGACGATCTGAAAAAACAGGCGTGACGCACAAATATCCATGACCCCTAAAATAGCCATGTAATCCATTCAACGCGAGTGTTCAAAAATACCTTAGGCCATACTCTTACGTAGAATCAGGCAAACTAGAACAATAATGTACTTTCAATCAGCAGCATGATCTCACACGACACTATTTCAAAAACGAATAAAAGAATTCCAGAGACCATCCTATTTCATAATAAAAACAAAGCGGGAGTAGATATGATGCATATATCAATTTATGCATTTATCAATTTATTTACACGTCTCCAAATCCAACAGCCATATCTCCACGGGCACAAAAAAGAAAAATGTGCCAAATACCATCAAATTGAATCATTGCACCAAATTCCTTTCCATTTTCCAAATTCCTTTTCATGCGCAAATGGCTGGTGTCCTAACACCCCCTGCCACACGCTTTTAAGCGGCCTGCGGGTTAGTGTGTAGATTTAGATGTAGATGAATAAATCGTCCAATGAACGCATTCAGCGCAAAAAAATATTTTGCGGAAACAGCGCTGAAAGCATACTGTCTGTCTGAGATTTACAACAAAGTAATAAAATTTAAAAAATTAGATGTTTAAACAATAGGGATGCTGGGTTTACAAAATTTGCATTAAATTTAAAAAATTTAATCCCCAGCATCCCTATTGTTTAAACATCTAACACAACTTTTGTATTGAGTGTATGTATTTTCATTATTTGATTTGCAATCGACTACTTCATACGGTTTAATTCATGATTCTTTAAAATAATTGTTATTAACTTTTGACGATGGAAATAATATTTAATAATGTTAAGTACTGTTTTTAATGAACTGATTCAACAATTAATACGATTAAACTGAATATTGGTTGAAAATTAGGCGTTTTATTCCAAAATACATTTTAGGAGTCAATTGACCCCTAGCCGTCCTTCTAGGTAGCGCGAAACTCCCGTCCTCCTAGTGTTAAAATGGAAACCGTTACCTGAATATTTGTTCGAATAATTTGGTGCAACGAACGTAGAGCAAAAATGACAAGATAAAAAGCATTATTTGGATAGTAGTCATTCACAAATCAGACTTTCACGGTTAAAAAAATACCAATTTTGGTCAACAACTAGCTATAAAATGTTAAATACAGCAATCAACTTCGGTAATGTATAATTCCTTACAACAGGCCTAATATAGAGGAATCAACTTGTACAACGGCTGCTCACACCGATTACAATCTCAGAAAAAGCGATCGACATTTCGAAAAATTTTCCTGGATTTGTATGACATACGTTTCTAATCTTCAGTGAAAATTGCCATTTTACTGAATGAATATAGATATATATAATACACATCGTCTGGAATATCGTGCAACTCTTTGCTAGTTCATATTGAACTACCCAGGACTCACCACGAGGAGGTGGTTGCACATCGAGTCCCGCCCGTGCCCTAACCAACCTCCCATTCATTAGAGCACGAGCTTAAAATCATTGGAAATAAGGAGATGCTAAAACTTGTAGTAGTTTCTATGAGTACTTTCATTTCATGGAAAATATTTACCTGGTTGTCCATGTTAATCCATCGCGATCCGGATAGTGGATCGACCTCTTGCCATATATGTACGTTGGCATGTTCGCTGCATAAATGACCTCTTTAATGATTGACAGACAAAGAAATTCTGCTACCCGTCACATATTTATATATTTGTGGGATTCATAACTAACATGGTACAAAAAACAATACGGTCAAGATTTAATACATTATGAACAACATAATAGTAGCGTTTAAAGACAGTTTTTATATCTATTTTTGCAGCTGGTAAGATGTCAATTACCACAGCAACGGCATGGGACATGTCCAATAAAAGACACATGAAGACCACACATTTACGCTAAGCAGAGACAAGTCAATGGTTGATTGCTGGAAGCTGCAACAAAAAAATTATTTGTATTTGAAAATGGAACACAAAATGCTGTATTTGAAGCAGTAATGACATAAGGGCATATTGTTATCTTCTTTTCCTCAATCCTGAGGAATTTAATTCCAACAACCTGTCAATTTGAATAAAGCAATCGAATATTATTTCAATAATTATTAAAATATAAGTCGAACCAGTCATTTGAAAAAGTCCTAGTCATCATAGTCTCTCAACATTTGAAAGAAGCGAGAGTGCGGTGCACAATTCTATACCAGAAAAATAACCATAGTTTTTAAATATACCTTCAGTTTTACAAATATCAGGCCGCCAAAAATGCTGCAGTATGGAAAAGATAGTTGTGGATTAATATAAAATTTTATGGAGTGTACAATTTAAATTAAATTCACGCATGATTTTTTCTGTGAAATTCATGATTTTATCTCTCTAGTTATATGAGATGTTATCCAAGAAAATTCTATTCTTTCCTAATGAAAATCTCGTTCTTATAATGTTTATTTAATTTAATGAAATGGAATTAAAATTAATGATGAGACCAGCAAAAGGGCACCATGATAAATTTAATTACTAAAAATATTCGTGCAGTGTTCCAACAGCTTGAAGAAAAATCATCACACATCTATCGAAGATTCTGATTGAAATATGCTCAATTGAACAACTTTCGGGGACAAAGATTACATTGGAGGATGAAATTTGAATGAAATTATCAGTCAGTAACAATATCAAGTGCATCAAGAGTAATATCATTCAATATTCACCTGTTTCTGAATGTCGTCACCAGAAGGGGGAGGAGTTGGTCACAGGCCCGATGTTTTCTCCCTGGCCGCAGATGACGAGGTGAGTGTCGCTGGATATTGCGGCCGCAGCAGGAGCCGGAGAGGAAGCAAACTTTTACAATGGGTTCACTTCTCCCCTGGCTCCCCCTGAAGTGGCAATCAGGTCACTTTCTCAGAAGTGGTCATAAGAAGTCCCTCCTTCTCATATTTGGAACCAAACCGAACCCTTAGCTTACAATGCAGGATCATATTAATATTAACAGGCTTTATAACAAGTGAAGCTGAGCCAGGTATAAGAAAATACATGTCACAAGATAATTTCCACCACATAATACAGGTTATTACGGACCAATATATGATTATCTCCATTAAAATGCAAGGAAATAAATATTTTACCATTACATCATAGAACGCTCTTCGACACAGTCAGCGTACATCCTCCGGAATAAGACCTGTGTATAATTTCGGATCTTCTTATCATCACGATGTTGGTCGACACCGCATTCTGCAAGACAGGAGGTAGCCAGTATCAATATCTCTAGCTGCCAACCTGTCTTCTACAATGCAATGAAGTTGATATCACTGTCGAAATAGGAAAATATTTTAAAGGAATAGAATAGATGGAAACCGATGCCTTATTGGTCACAATATTTTTTGGAATTTGGGATTTTGAAATATACTATCTATGTGTGTCCTGGAAAAAAGTTTTTAGAACACATAAAACAAGGAAGATGTCCATAAAGTCTCCTCATTTTATTCATTATTGGACTGCACAAAAAAGCGGAGAGAAGAACAAGGAAGATTTATATCCTTCAACGTATCAGGAAAGTGTACTCATTACATTCAGCAGAGTACATGATGCAATTGTATTTAACAGCGAAGCTGAAAAAATTGAAAGATATCTGTGACCGCCTGCCCCTGCCGGTCCTCGTGAAAGACCACAGAAATATTTCTGCCTACGTCCTAGTATAATGAGGGTAGGTATGGGCACACAATTTCAATTTTAAAAGATACTAATAAATTAGGCTTTAGGCAAAAGTTTTTCCGAATAAAATAGATGGCATGATCTATACGGGAACTATAAAGATTCTAGCTATTATTCCATTCTAGCATAGAGCGAATCTGGTAATCTCTTACTTGAAATAACTTTCAGTTTCCAAACAAATATGCCCTGTGGTCTTTCAAACGAGACCAATTAGGGTGTTCAGAACCATTATGCTCACATTCCACTCTTCTTCCACAGCAATTTGCAATGAAATCCTTCACTTTTCCAGAAGAAAAATAAAAAGCAACATGACGGAGAAAACTTTTTCGTATAAAATTTTATGGTAAAAAAAAATCTACATTCCTCCAAATAAAATCATTTGAAAAAAAACAACCAGTTTGAAGTGTGTATTATGTTGGTAATAGATGAAGCGAGAAGATGAGGAGGTATACGATCCTCAATTGTGCTTATATTCTACTCCTCATCCAAAATGCAGTGAAAATGAATTCCTGCTAGGATACAGCATAAAAATGAAAAGCCATCCAAACAAATCATTCCTCCACTCGCATCCCCGAATGAAAAAATAAAGGCTTCACATAAATAACAGGAATTTTGCTTTAAATACCATTAATTAAACATATTTACATTTGATATTCCTCAATTGCAGTGTTTGTAAATGTCATCAAAGGCAAATATCTAGTCTTTATGGTGATAGTGGTATGCAAAGCATGTAAGAAAAGTGTATTTTGTGAAATAGAATATAGGTTCAAATGCGTTCTATATTAATCAATTCTCAAGTATGACCAAAAACCTGATATTGGTTTTAGAATCTTAATGAAGGATAACATTTATTTGAGCCAGAGTTCTAAAATCCTCATAATATTAAACTTATATTTCAGCAGTTTTCAATTTGCGACTATGAGAGAACTAAATCCTACTAATTTGATTAGAGGTCCTGTCGGAGAAATAAACCCTCAGAGAGGTACCTCACCGCATTAACTGGTAGAATGTTACGTGAAGTCTTCAAATAATCTTTACAGTACCGTTCTGCCAGAGAAATAAGCGATGACTTGAAAGCATAAAATAAAGATAAAAATTATAAAAATGCATCAATAGTCTCCAACAAGTGCTCCAAATGTATGGAATATATACGAAAGCAATTTATTTGACAATTCAGAGACAGTTTTCTTGACATCATGCATCGTATGTCAGTCATCAACATGCCGGGAAGATGAATTCATTCCATCTGGTGATCCAAAGAGTAGTTTAGTAGTATTTACATTAAGTAGTGTTCATTAATCGTTGAAAGAGACCATCAAACCTGAAAAATACCAAATTACTTTGGACCGGCCCCTACCCGCCGGTCCCCGTGGCAGACCACCCAAATAACCTCTGCCTCCGTCTCTAGCATCGTGAGAGTAGGTATGAACACGAAAAATTTCATTTTAGAATATTCGAAAAATATGAAGTGCATAATAAATCCATTTCAAATTATAAAACAAGAAAATTATTTTAAATAAAAAAGAACCAAGTACTGTTATTTCATGTAACATTAAAACACTCACCAAAAAGAATATTTGATTCACGAAAACACCAGTACATTTTATGGATAAGGAAAGCAATACTAATTAGCAGTAATTAATACATGTGAAAGTTAGGGGTGAACATCTTAATATATTTTTATTATATTCATAGAAGGGTGGTGACAGACACATTTCCTCTATCCTGGGTATCCCATCCGTCCCATGCAACCCATGAAAGTATAAAATAGGTACACAAATATCTTCATCCGACATTCACCTGCCCCACCACAATCTTAAAAAAATCACTTCATGATTTATTACAAGAGGGCAAAACAAATAAAATTATGTATGTCGTTCCATTGATTACTCAATCAGTATGGGACATGCACCAAAAATATTCACCATTCCATTATCACATGAACAATGTCGTTTTTAATTGCTATGTTGAAGGAGACAAATCAAAATCTCCAGAACTCTTTCCTGTTAAAATGAAGATACGTTTTTATTGCAGACGGTTGTAATAGAAATGCTGTTGGTTGTCTCCGATTTCAGAAAGAGAGGTGGACTGCAGCATTTGAAACTCGCTCTCATTCCACCCCTCCCTCTTCAAGCAGAGCCAATTAAAACATGCTGCACACCTGAAAAAATGATGTGTATTATGATCCATTCTCTGGCAGATATCCTTAAGCAGCTAGTATTGTCTTCGATTCCTGCGATTGGCCTCATATGCATTATTGAAAACATGACCATATAAATATATTGTACTTGAAAATTTGCTATAGGTAGAATGGTAATATGTATTCTTTACGTTAAATTTAATTTATACAATATAATTACACAAATCGAGGAAGTATGAATTGTAAATGAGTTAGAACAAATGGATAAGGGGGAGTAGTTGGTCACAGGCCCGATGTTTTCTCTTTAAATGTAATTTTTGATATTTTTTTTATTTTTAAGTAATGTATGTGACATTATGTGGTGCACTAATTCAAATACTATTATAACATTTATGGGAGGGTGGTGATCGAAAATTTCCTCTATCCTGGGTATCCAATCCGTCCCATGTAACCCATGAAACTATAATTTAGGTACAAAAATATCTTCATCCGACATTTACCTGCCCCCACCACAATCTTAAAATACTCATTTCATGATGTATTACAAGGGCACGAAACAAATAAAAATATGTGTATGTCGTTCAAAACATTTGAGTTTTATAACCTAAACAAGAGGAAGTGTAATTATTGTCATGATTAAATAATAACTAAAGGCGCACGGAGGGTATTTTTGCATGTATTATTCAATCAATATGGGACATGCCCCTACAATATTCACCCTTTAATTATCACATGACCAATATTGTTTTTAATCTATTTGTAGAAGGATACAAATCCATGTCTCCAGACCTCTCCCCTGTTAAAAATAAGATATGTTCTAATTGCAGACGATTGTAATAGAAATGCTGTTGTTAGTCCCCGATTTCAAAAAGAGAGGTGGGATGGAGCACATGATAATCTCTTTCAGTCCACTCCTCCCTCAACAAGCAGAGCCAATTAATATATGCTGCACACCTGAAAAAATGATATGTGTAAGTATCAATTCGCTGACAGATACACTTAAGCAGATAGGATTGTCTTTGATAACACGGATTGACCTCATATATTCAAATATCGTTTACCCAAAAAGATATAAGCGAAGAACTACGTGTGCTGTATAAGAAAATATGAAGGCAAGTAAAAAGTAAATTAATTTTTTTGCAATTATTTTTTCACAAAAAATTAGGACTCTTATCCGGCATGTGACTTGAAATGTTTTCGAAGTATATAATTAGATTTATATTCTCATTAGTTCATTATTGGCTTTTATATATCTGAATGAAACCAGTTCATGGTGACAATGATATATGGGATCTCTAAATGTATATAAGCAATGTTCAATCGGTTCAACCGAAACCTCTCCCTATACATGCATGAAATGCCATCATTAGATACAACTTTACTGAAGAACCAAATTTTTGCGATATGGTTGGACAGTTACAATAGCAGATGGTTCCTTAAGTACTATAATTCAATATTGACCTGTTTCTGAGTGTCATCTCCAGAAGGGGGAGGAGCTGGTCACAGTTACCATGTTTTCTCTGTGACCGCAGATGACGAGGTGAGTGTCGATGGATATTGTGTTGCCGCAGCAGAAGCGAGAGAGGAAGAAAACCTTTCCAATGGGTTTTCTTCTCCCCTGGCTCCCCCTGCAGCAACAATCAGGTCTCCAATCGCTTCCTCAGGAGTGGTCACAAGCATTCCCATATTGTTAATACCTTATCACAATATGCATGGATAAAAATGATACATTTTCGCAATCGAAGAGGATAATATATACTTCCTGGTTCAGCTTAGGAGAAACGGCGTGGATGGATGTCTTGTGTATTCAAAATGATGAGTGAAAAATGCAACACCCGTTACATGTTACAAATCAGATTTCTCCCATTCAAGAGTTCATTCATAAAGTTTCATTGCTTTAATAATCAGATATATGAACATACAGTCGTTGTACGAAGTCAACCATGCAGGAGGAGGATAAGGGAGAAAACCTCTCTTTAGCTTTCACTCCATTCTATCCTCTTGATGCATCGTCCATCACTTCCATGCATATGCACCATCATTCTTACCACTTTAATAAACAAGGACTCATTATAAACGAGAGAATGAAAATAATAGCATTTGGGAATAAAATGTGATCAGTTAATCAGTTAAACGATTGTAATAGAAATGCTGTTGGTTGTCTCCGATTTCAGAAAGAGAGGTGGACTGCAGCATTTGAAACTCGCTCTCATTCCACCCCTCCCTCTTCAATCAGAGCCAATTAAAACATGCTGCACACCTGAAAAAATGATATTTATTATGATCCATTCGCTGGCAGATATCCTTAATCAGTTGGGATTGACTTTGAATCCTGCGATTGACCTCATATGCACTGTTGAAAACATGACCATATAAATATATTGAAACAGAAAATTTGCATTAGGGAGTATAATGTTAGCTTTTTTACATAACATTTTATTTATACAATATAATTAGATAAAACGAGGAGGTATGAATTGTAATAAAGCTAGAACAAATAGATAAGGGGGAGGAGGTGGTCACAGGCCCGATATGTGACTTGAAATGTTTTCGAAGTATATAATTAGATTTATATTCTCATTAGTTAATCATTGGCTTAAATATATCTGAATGAAACCAGTTCATGGTGACAATGATTTAAGGGATCTCTAGATGTATATAAGCAATGTTCAATTGGTTAAACCGAAGCCTCTCCCTATACATGCATGAAATGCTATCATTAGAGACAATTTTACTGAAGAACCTAATTTTTGCGATATGGTAGGACAGTTACAATAGCAGATGGTTCCTTAAGTACAATAATTCAATATTGACCTGTTTCTGAGTGTCATCTCCAGAAGGGGGAGAAGTTGACCACAGGCCAGATGTTTTCTCTGTGACTGCAGATCACAAGGTGAGTGTCGCTGGATATTGTGTTGCCGCAGCAGAAGCGAGAGAGGAAGAAAACCTTTCCAATGGGTTTTCTTCTCCCCTGGCTCCCCATGCAGCAACAATCAGGTCTCCAATCGCTTCCTCAGGAGTTGTCACAAGCATTCCAATATTGAAAATACCTTATCACAATATGCATGGATAAAAATGATACATTTTCACAATCGAAGAGGATAATTTATACTTCCTGGCTCAGCCCAGCGATCTACATTTCGAAAAATTTTCGTGAATTTGTGTTACATACGTTTTTAACCGTCAGTGGAAATTGGAGTTTTACTCGAGGTTATGCAAAAATAAAATTCATATCATCATGTATACCGTGCAACTCTTCGCTAGTTCATATTGAACTACCCAGGACTCACCACGAGGAGGTGGTTGCACATCGAGTCCCGCCCGTGCCCTAACCATTCTCCCATTCATTAGAGCACGAGCTTAAAATCATTGGAAATAAGGAGATGCTAAAACTTGTAGTAGTTTCTATGAGTACTTTCATTTCATGGAAAATATTTACCTGGTTGTCCATGTTAATCCATCGCGATCCGGATAGTGGATCGACCTCTTGCCATATATGTACGTTGGCATGTTCGCTGCATAAATGACCTCTTTAATGATTGACAGACAAAGAAATTCTGCTACCCGTCACATATTTATATATTTGTGGGATTCATAACTAACATGGTACAAAAAACAATACGGTCAAGATTTAATACATTATGAACAACATAATAGTAGCGTTTAAAGACAGTTTTTATATCTATTTTTGCAGCTGGTAAGATGTCAATTACCACAGCAACGGCATGGGACATGTCCAATAAAAGACGCGTGAAGACCACACATTTACGCTAGGCGGAGACAAGTCAATGGTTGATCGCTGGAAGCTACAACAAAAAATTAATTTGTATTTGAAAATGGAATACAAAATGCAGTATTTGAAGCAGTAATGATTGAAGGGCATATTTTTATCTTCTTTTCCTCAATCCTGAGGAATTTAATTCCAACAACCTGTAAATTTGAATGAAGCAATCGAATATAATTTCAATAATTATTTAAATATAAGTCAAACCAGTCATTTGAAAAAGTCCTAGTCATCACAGTCTCTCAACATTGGAAAGAAGCGAGAGAGCAGTGCGCATTCTATACCAGAAAAAAGACCCAGTTTTAAAATCAACCTTCAGTTTTACAAATATCAAGGCCGCCAAATATGCTGCAGTATGGAAAAGATACTTGTGGATTAATATAAAATGTTATGGAATGTACAATTTTAATAAAATTCACATATGCTTTTTTCAGTGAAATTCATGATTTTATGTTTCTAGTTATATGAGATGTTTTCCAAGAAAATTCTATTCTTTTCTAATGAAAATCTCGTTCTTATAATTTTTTATTAATTAATTGAAATGAAATTTTAATTAATAATGAGACCAATAAAAAGGCACCATGATAAATTAAATTACGAAAAATATTCGAGCAGTGTTCAAACAGCTGGAAGAAAAATCATCCCTTATCTATCACTGATTATGAATGAAATATGCTCAATTGAAAAACTTTCGGGGACGAAGATAAAATTGGAGAAGGAAATTTGTAAGAAATAATCAGGAAAGTAACAAAACCAGGTGGTTCAATAGTAATATAATTCAATATTCGCCTGTTTCTGAATGTCGTCTCCAGAAGGGGGAGGAGTTGGTCACAAGCCCGATGTTTTCTCTGTGGCCGCAGATGACATGGTGAGTGTCGCTGGATATTGCGGCCGCAGCAGGAGTTAGAGAGGAAGCAAACCTTTACAATGGGTTCTCTTCTCCCCTGGCTCCCCCTGAAGTGGCAATCAGGTCTCCAGTCACTTTCTCAGAAGTGGTCACAAGAAGTCCCTCCTTCTCATATTTGGAACCAAAACGAACCCTTACAATGCAGGATCATATTAATATTCACAGGCTTTGTAACAAATGCAGCTTGGCCAGGTATAAGAAAATACATGTCACAAGTCAATTTCCACCACATAATACAGGTTCTTACGGACCAATATTTGATTATCTCCATTAAAATGCAAGGAAATAATTATTTTACCATTACATCAGAGAACGCTCTTCAACATAGTCGGCGTACATCCTCCGGAATAAGACCTGTGTATAATTTCGGATCTTCTTATCATCACGATGTTGGTCGACACCGCATTCTGGAAGACAGGAGGTAGCCAGTATCAATATCTCTAGCTTCTAGTCTTCTAGTCTTCTACAATGCAATGAAGTTGATATCACTGTCAAAATAGGAAAATATTTTAAAGAATTGGAATAGATGGAAACCGATACCTTATTGGTCACAATATTTTTTGGTTTTGGGATTTTAAAGTATATTATCTATGTGTTTCCCTGAAAAAAGTTTTTAGAACACATAAAACAAGGAAGAAGTCCATAAAGTCTCCTCTTCTTATTCAGTAGAGTTCATTATTGAAATTCACATAAAAGCGGTAAGAAGAAAATTGAAGATTATATCCTTCAACCTATCAGGAGAGTGTACTCTTAACATTCAGCAGAGTACATTATGCCATTGTATTTAACAGCGAACCTGAAAAAATTGAAAGATATATATGACCGCCCGCCCAACGAGACCAATTAGGGTGTTCAGAACCATTATGCTCACATTCCACTCTTCTTCCACACCAATTTGCAATGAAATCCTTCACTTTTCCAGAAGAAAAATAAAAAGCCACATGATGAAGAAAACATTTTGGTATAAAATGTTACGGTAAAAAAATAATCTACATTCCTCTAAATAATATCATTTGAAAAAAAACAATCGATCGAAAGTGTCCATCTAAATTTTCCTCTATCCTGGGTATCCTATCCGTCCCATGAGTTAGGTGTCGAGGTGAGCGTCGCTGTATATTGTGGCCGCAGCAGCAGCCAGAGAGGAAGCAAACCTTCACAATGGGTTCACTTCTCCCCTGGCTCCCCCTGCAGCGGCAATCAGGTCTCCAGTCGCTTCCTGAGGAGTGGTGATAATCATTCCGATATTTTAAGTACCTAATCACGATCTGCATGGGAAAAAATGATGCATTTTCCCAATCGAAGAGAATAAATAATACTTCCTGGCTCATCTTAGAAGAAACAGCGTGCCTGATAGTTCTGTGCATTAAAAATTATGAGTGAATTATACAACGTCCATTAAATATTACAAATATGTTTTATCCCACTGAAAGGCGCATTGATAAAGTTTTCATAATGTTGGTAATTAGATTTATGAACATACATTCGTTGTACGAAATCATCCATAAAAAAGGAGGATAAGGGAGAAAACCTCAATTTAGCATTCACTCCATCCTATACTCCTGATGCACCGTCCCTCACCTCCATAAATATGCACCATCATTCTTACTACTCATATTAACAAGATATCATTAGAAACGAGAGAAAGAAAATAATAGGACTTGGGAATATAAAGTGGCTATACCAAGTAGGTGAAGAATCAATGCTCATTAAGGAGTGGGTAACATCCAATCGTTCCCATAAAATTTAAAATCACTGATCGTCAGACAAACATCCAATTATTTTAAGTTGCAAAGTGGTAATCACTTTGATAAATAAATCGTATTCCGCCCTGACGGAGGACATCATTGACGTTGGACATCTCCTAATTCTGAAAAAAATATGTGGATAGTATTAATATTTCCAGCTAGCAACCTATGTTCCAGATTACAAGGACATTGATATTACGCAGCTTCTCACTGTAAAAAGGCAAAAAACATTATTGATATGTAATACCCACCAATACCGTACTGTCTACTTTAAAAAAATATATTTGCGCTTTATCGTAAAGGGCTGTCCCCTAAACATAAACGAGTAAAGTACATATAATAAAAAATGGAAAATGTATGGAATTCAATAGAAATCAAATTATTTCACAACATACAGAGATATTTTTAATGACATCATTATTCGTATGTCATCAACAATCCGGGATAATGAATTCCTTCCATCTGGTGATCCAAATAGCCTCCTATTTATATTAAGAATTGCTCATCATTCGTTGACAGAGTCCAAGAAACCTGAAAAATATTCAAAAAAACTTTGGACCGGCCCCCACCCGCCGGTCCCCGTGGCAGACCACCCAAATATTCTCTGCCTCCGTCTCTAGCATCGTGAGAGTACTTATGAACAGGTAAATTTCATTTTTAAGTTTGCAAAAAATGTGCAGTGCACAAGGAATCCGTTTCTAATGCGAAATAAGGAAGATGGTGTTGAATAAAAAAAAGAACCAAGTACTGTTATTTCATGTAACATTAAAATAGTCACCATAATGGGTGTTTAATTCACCAAAACACCAGTACATTTGGTGGATAACAAGAGCAAAATCAATAAGCAGGAAGTTATTCATGTGAAAGTCAGTGGTGCACTACTTAAAATATTATTATTATATTTTTGTAGGAAGGTGGTGACAGACAAATTTCCTCTATCCTAGGTATCCCATCCGTCCCATGTAACCCATAAAAATATAATATAGGACAACAAATATCTTCATCCGACATTCACCTGCTCCCACCACAATCTTAAAAAACTCATTTCATGATTTATTACAAGAGCATTAAGAGAAATAAAATGATGTATATGATGCGTTACATACTATTTAAGGTTCATAACCTAAGCAAGAGGAAGTGTAATTATTGTCATGTTAAAATAATAACCAACGGGGCAAGAAGACAATATTTCCATGAATTACTCAATCAGTACGGGACATGCGCCAACGATATTCACCCTTCAATTACCACAAGACCAATGTCATCTTAGTTCTCTATGAAGAAGGATACAAATCAAAGTCTCCCGGCCTCTCCCTCTGTTAAAAAGAAGATATGTTCTAATTGCAGACGATTGTAATAGAAATACTGTTTGTTGTCTCCGATATCAGAAAGACAGGAGAAATGAAGCATTCAAATTTGGCTATCTTTCCACCCCTCTCTCTTCAACCAGAGAAAATTTATACATGATACACACCTAAAAAAAATGATGTGTGTTATTATCAATTCGCTGGCAGACATCCTTAATCAGCTAGGATTGTCTTTGATCACTCCGATTGACCTCATATGCTCAAATATCGTTAACGCAAAAAGATATTAGCGAAGAACTACGTGTGCAGTAAAAGGAATGTTAAGCAAAGTAAAGAGTAAATTATTTTATTTGCAATTATTTTTTATCAAAAATTATGCTTTTATCAGACTTGTGACATGAAATGTTTTGAAGTTATATAATGAGAATTATATTATCATTAGTTAATTATTGGCTTTAATTTATGTAAATGACACCATTTCTTGATCACAATGAAAACAGGGATCACTAACTATATAAAAGCAATTTCAATTGGCTCAACCGAAATCCCTCCCAATACATTAACGAAATAACCTCATAAGATACCATTTAACTGAATAATGACTTTTTTACGAGTTGGTTGAACAGTAACAACAGCAGATGGTTCAAAGTAATATAATTCAATTTTCACCTGATTCTAAAGGTGATATCCAGAAGGGGGAGGAGTTGGTCACAGGCCCGATGTTTTCTCTGAGGCCGCAGATGACGAGGTGAGTGTCGCTTGATATTTTGGCCGCAACAGGAACCAGAGAGGAAGCAAACCTTTACAATGGGTTCACTTCTCCCCTGGCTCCCCCTGCAGCAATCATGTCTCCAGTCGCTTCCTCAGGAGTGTTGATAAACATTCCGATATATTTAAATCCTTATGACGATCTGCATGAATAAAAATGATACATTTTCGCACTCACAGAGAATACATTATACTTCCTGGTTCATCTTAGAAGAAACAGCTTAACCCACTAACCAAGTAATACCCACTAAAACCGTTTTGCATACCTTAAAAAAATATATTTGCAGTCTTTGGTAAAGAGCTATCCTCGAAACATAAATGCGTAAAGAATATATAGCAAAAATGGAAAATGAATGGAATTTAATAGAAAGCTAATTATTTGACAATTCAGAGATTTTTTTAAATAACATCACGCTTTGTATGTCATCAGCATGCTGGGAAGATTAATTCCTTCCATCTGGTGATCCAAAGAGCCCCCAATTTATATTAAGTATTGTTCATCATTCGTTGGCAAAGACCATGAAACCTGAAAAATACTCTAAATACTTTGAACCGGCCCCCACCCGCCGTTCCCCGTGGCAGACCACCCAAATATTCTCTGCCTCCGTCTCTAGCATCGTGAGATTACGTATGAACACGTAAATTTCATTTAATAATATTCGAAAAATATGAAATGCACAAGGAATCCATTTCTAATTATGAAATAAAAAAATAGTGTTGCATAAAAAAATAAACAACTACTGTTATTTCATTTAACAATAGAGAAGTCACCATAAAGGATGCTTGATTCACCAAAACACGAGTATATTTTATGGATAACGAAAAAAAACTAATTAGCAGGAAGTAATTTATGTGATAGTCAGCGGTGCACTACTTAAAATATTATAACCATATTTATAGGAGGGTGATGACAGACACATTTATTCTATCCTTGGTATCCCTTCCGTCCCGTATAGCCCATGAAAGTATAATATTAGTACACAAATATCTTCATCCGACATTCACCTGCCCCCACCACATTCTTAAAAAACTCATTTCATGATTTATTACAAGAGCACTAAGAAAAATAAAATTATGTATATGTTGTTACATAGCATTAAATTTTCATAATCTAATTAAAAGGAAGTGTAATTATTGTCATAATTAAACAATAACTAACGGGGCACGGAGGCTATATTTCCATGAATTATTCAATCAGTATGGGACATGCACCAACGATATTCACCCTTCAATTATCACATGACCAAAGTCTTAGTTCTCTATGCAGAAGGATACAAATCAAAGTCTCCAGACCTCTCCCCCTGTTTAAAAGAGGATATGTTCTAATTGCAGACAATTGTAATAGAAATGTTGTTGGTTGTCTCCGATTTCAGAAAGACAGGAAGAATGAAGCATTTGAAATTCGTTGTCATTCCACTCCTCTCTCTTCAAGCGGAGACAATTAAAACACGAGACAACCATGAAAAACTCGTTCATTGCAATACAAAAAGCAGCAATTTAAATAAACGTCGGATTGTCAGAAAATTTTGCAACACAGAGTAAAGAGACGGGAGTGCCTGGTGTTTCCCGTACCTCACCTAAAACCAGCAAAAATGCTGTGAAAAAATAAAAAATCATAATAATAATAATAAAATTTATTGTCCGTGGGCAAAAACAATTGCATGGAGTCTTTCACCATCTACCCGTGAGCAAAATGAGTACATTGAAGCTCAAAGTAGCTTACCTATGCATGAGTATGTCAGGAGAAGATTTGGTTTTCCAGGAAGCAAATTGTATCAATATATCATCGCTGTTTTGATGAAGTCTTCTCATCGAAATAAGTGAGGAGTGGCACCTTGAAGACTTGAACATGCTTCAAATCACAATGCTTCAGCCATCACATATCGAATTGAGCATATCACAGAGGATAAATGGATGTGATTGATTTTTACCCGTCTCTCGCCTTTTCGAGGTTACTTGGTTATTTCTGATGTTGATTTATTACATGAAGTTCCATTTCGGGGCTCTCACCTTATTCATTATAGAAGAATTTAGATCACATTTATACACATGACCAGCAATGTCTTAGCTCTCAATGTATAAGGATACTCATCAAAGTCTCCAGGCCTCTTCCCCTTTTAAATAGAAGTAATGTACTAATTGCAGGCGATTGTAATATAAATGATGATGATTGTCTCCGATTTCAGAAGGAGAGGTGGAATGGAGCATTTGAAATTCGCTTTCAATCCACCCCTTCCTCTTCAAGCAGAGCCAATTAAAACATGCTGCACACCTGAAAAAATGTTATTTATTATGTTCCATTCGCTGGAATACTTCCTTGATCAACGAGGCTTGTCTTTGATTTCTCCGATTGATCTCATATGCTACATTGAAAAAATGACCATATAAATATATTGTAATTGAAAGTTACTTAAAGGAAAATGGTTATATGTAATATTTCCGTTAAATTAAATTGACAAAATAAATTACACAAAAAGAGAAAGTCTTAATTGTAAATGAGTTAAATTGTCGTTTTTAAAAACATATTCCTGTTAATAGATATTTTATTAAAATATTTATTTTTCTATATGGTTTCATGACGAAACATCCCCTTGAGACCTTCGCTTTGTCAGAGTAGAGATCGTTGCTGTTCATAGTTACTTAATTTCAGATAAGTTTTACTTACTGGGTGACTGTTCAGTGTTCACCCACTTAAAGCGTCAGATACATAGAAATGCATCAATTATATTATGTAACATTGGAATTACTTAACCATATATACATTTTAATAGGACCTTGGGTTCAAGATGAAATTATTCATCAAATTACACACTCACGGAGTAAATATCATGGTGGCAATGAATATTGAATTTTTTTCCTGAAATATAAATAATATTGTTTCTCCAAAAAATATCATTTATAATGTCCCTGTGGATCATAAAGTAGCATTTAAATTACAATAATGAGGTGCAGATAAAAACTATATTCATCATACTTTCTATGAGAATGCATCTGAATATCATACAGAATATTTACAATTCCCACGTAAGATTATGGAAAAATACTTTGAACATATGTCTCATTGGCGAATGAATGTGCCTTCTGAGAAACAATATTAGTGAAGCACTCAATCACATGACCAAAGTTGGCATAAAAGGAACCACGCTTTTTCTCTGAAGAGACGCCAGTACAGTAATGCGTAAAAAGCAATGGAAAGCCTTTTACTTCGCAAGACAACCACTGAGCCTTTATGGGTTCATACCGCGGAGTTGAAGGTTATGTTCATAGGACCATGGAAATAAAGGTTATTTCAAACATAGCAATAGTACACCTCATTTAATCACCTGTCATGGCATGCAATATGAATATGAAATATGACAATATCAAGTAATTAGGAGATGATACAGGCATCTATAATAATACAAATAAAATATAGGTGCATATGAATCGTAAAAGCCACTGAAAGCACTTAAATTCATACTAAAAGGACCGGGAATCAATTAACCCCTCACTGATAAAAAATATGGTGCTTACACCTCATGGGATATTTTGAAATGTATGTACGGGAACTTGAACCTTAGCTATGTTGGCTACCATAACTAAAAGTTAAAAATGCATATTTTGGATGCATATCCTTATCAAGGTATTCCCTGCAAAAAAGTCCTCTGTCAGCCGTCACCAGGCCAATGAATGACCGTAATATTAACACTAGTCACTGAAAATTCATATCTTACATAAATCAATAAGGATGTAACGTGGGTTTACTATAAAAATATAACGGCTCAAACATTCTGGAAATTTTTTACGGGGTTGTCCTCTCCGCCCTTATGTCGACTCTTACGTCGAGTAGAGATACTACGGAAATAATCCCATATCCCCTCCCCAGAGGTAATTTTGAAGTATTTAATTGAATTTTGATTTTTCGCGTTGAATAGAGGAAGCTAATCTAAAAGTGCCGGTTCATTAATCAGTACTTACATTGATCAGTTCACTCACACATATTGTCGAAATAATTCACAAAATAGGGATGCCAAAATATGGCGTAAATATGGAACAAGTCAGGGAAATTTTTCCAGAAACGAATTAGTTAAATGTGATTGATATCTTAATGACCAATATGACTCTTTAACCACATGGCTTATCATCAATCGATCAACCATACTTGAGAGGGAAACGTACACATAACGCTATCGATTCCAAACCTGAGTAATTGGGCTCAGTAAATGGACCAAGTTAGTTTGGCAGAACACTATGCAGAAGTTTAGTAGTCACAGGAAAAGTAATCAATGCAGGATCATACATGCATTCATTGGAACATCTTCGCCAATGCAAGATGTGCACGCATAATATCACTTTGTATTTGGTTGTATTCAATGTGTCTCTATAATTCTTCAATTGGCGAGGCTCCTCACCACATTCACTGGAAGAGGAGTATCAAAAGTTTTCAAAAATACTTTTCAATACTAGTCTGCCAGAGAACGAAGTGAGTATTTATCGACTGATTGTATATATTCCTGGAAGAAATAGATTATTTTGAGATACTGCCAGTCAAAGTGGTAATTTATCTATTTAGAAATAGAATGGATAGCAACCGACACCATATTGGTCAAATTATATTTGAATGAATTTATTTTAAAATTTATTTCAAAAGATATTCGCGAAACAAAAATGTGTTTAAGATGCATAACAAAACAGGGAATACATATGGATTTTAAAAGAGGGCCCTTAAACACAGAGAAACCAAAATTGCCATGAAAACCATATACTTAGAAGATAGGAGAATTCTTTCGCGTTGGGAATCCAAAAAAGTCTCTTCTTGATATTCCGTGGAGTTCTTTATTTTAGTGACACAGAACAGCGAGCCTGAAAAATATCCGAAAATATTTTAGACCGGCCCCCACCCGCCGGTCCCCGTGGCAGACCACCCAAATATTCTCTGCCTCCGTCTCTAGCATCGTGAGAGTAGGTATGAACACGTAAATTGTAATTAAGGTATGTGCTAAATATGTAATACATACGAAATTCCTTTATAACTGTAAAATGAAAAATGTAGTACTGAAAAAAAGGAACCAATCAGTACAACATCATAAAAAATGTAAGACAGTCATCATAAAGCAATTTGTTTTAACCAAAGATCTGTAAATTTAGTGAGTTACGAAAAATATTATCGACATGCTTTACACCAACGAAAGACATTTACGCATTTTCTTTTATTAAAACAGCTTAGATATATTGCAACGGTGAAATATTATTACCAAGGGCGCAACTTACTGGCCTTCGTTTGTTATGCTATACTTTTGAAGAAACCCAGTTAAAAGCATGGAAACCACATTACAGTGACTAAGAACTACCCTTGAATCCCACAAACAAAATAAAAAGGATTTCCATAATTATTAGCCCTGAGGAAACCTGAAAGTTACTTAGTTTATAACTGGAAACAACCTGCCAGTTAACGCGGCAGACCACCCAAATATTCAAGGACAAGGACCACCAAGGGTTTAAAAAACAAAGAAGATACTCACTGATAAAACTGCGAGGAAGAAAAGGTAATGGCTATAATTTAAAAAAGAGCTAAAACGGAGATTAATATGGCATGGAAAGTAAAATTAGCCAGAAATAGTCTGATATGTCGCTATTCGGCTACGGCGAATTTCAATTCGCAGCCTGAAACAAATGAATTTGTAAGAAGTCTGTTACACGGGTGCACATTTACAAACGCAAATCATTGAGCTAGCCACGATAAAATAGTATACTTACCAAAGATTCAAGCCCACATCTCACGATTCACGGTCAGGTATACAAGACAATCACATCACCACTCCATTATTTCAGTGCTGATCTCCAGGTCATCACTGTAAAGCTGAATTATTGGTAGTAACTCACCGTATTCACTGGGAAATGACTACTCAAGTGTTAAATATCCTTGATAATAGTCATCTGCCAGTGAACAAAGTGAGCAGACGAAAGATCTCGGCAGTTTTGTTATATATGACATTCCCAAGTGATGATTTTGTTTTCCAGGAAGGAAATTGTATCCGTTCATCCCTTTGTTATTATGAAAACCTCAAATCACATTTGCTGCGACGCAGTACCTTGGAGACCTTAACATGTAAACGAGCCACCCATCACACATTGAAATAAGCATTTTTGAAAGCCCTTGTGGTCTCCATACAAGACAATTAAACCACTAGGCCATTATCTATGTGCTGATCTTCAGGTCTTCACTGTTAGGCTGCACTCTTGGTAGTTACTCACCGTATTCACTGGGAAATGACTATCTCAAGTGTTAAATATCCTTGATAATAGTCATCTACCAGTGAACACAGTGAGAAGACGAAAGATCTCGGCAGTTTTGTTATATATGACCAACTCAAGTGATGATTTGGTTTTCCAGGAAGGAAATTGTGTCCGTTAATCCCATTGTTATTATGAAAACCTCGTATCACATTTGCAGCGACGCAGTACCTTGGAGACCTTAACATGTAAACGAACCACCTATCACACATAGAAATAAGCATTTCTCCAAGCCATTGTGGTCTCCATACAAGAAAATTACACCACCAGCCCATTATGTCAGCACTGATCTCCAGGTATTCACTGTTAAGCTGCACTCTTGGTAGTAACTCACCGTATTCACTGGGAAATGACTACTCAAGTGTTAAATATCCTTGATAATAGTCATCTACCAGTGAACAAAGTGAGTAGACGAATGATCTCGGAAGCTTTGTTACAAATGACCATCTCAAAGTGATGATTTGGTTTTCCAGGAAGGAAATTGTGTCAGTTCATCCCTTTGTTTTAATGAAATCCTCGTATCGCATTTGGTGCGAAGCAGAACCTTGGAGACCTTATCTTGTAAACGAGACACCTATTACACATTGAAATAAGCATTTCTCTAGGCCCTTGTGGTCACCATACAAGACAATTACACCAGCAGCATTTTATCACAGTGCTGATCTCCAGGTCTTCACTGTTAAGCTGCACTCTTGTAGTAACTCACCGTGTTCACTGGGATATGACTGTCTCAAGTGTTAAATATCCTTGATGATAGTCACATACCAGTGAACAAAGTGAGTAGACGATAGATCTCGGCAGTTTTGTTATATATGACATTCCCAAGTGATGATTTGGTTTTCCAGGAAGGAAATTGTGTCCGATCATTCCTTTGTTTTGAAGAAAACCTCGGATCGCATTTGGTGCGACGCAGTACCTTGGAGATATTAACATGTAAACAATCCACCTATCACACATTGAAATAAGCATTTCTCCAAGCCCTTGTGTTCTCCAAACAATACAATTACACCACCAGCCAATTATATCAGTGCTAATCTCCAGGATTTCACTGTTAAGCTGCACTCTTGGTAGAAACTCACCGTATTCACTGGGAAATGACTATCTCAAGTGTTAAATATCCTTGATAATAGTCATCTACCAGTGAACAAAGTGAGTAGACGAATGATCTCGGAAGCTTTGTTACAAATGACCATCTCAAAGTGATGATTTGGTTTTCCAGGAAGGAAATTGTGTCAGTTCATCCCTTTGTTTTAATGAAATCCTCGTATCGCATTTGGTGCGAAGCAGCACCTTGGAGACCTTATCTTGTAAACGAGACACCTATTACACATTGAAATAAGCATTTCTCTAGGCCCTTGTGGTCACCATACAAGACAACTACACCAGCAGCATTTTATCACAGTGCTGATCTCCAGGTCTTCACTGTTAAGCTGCACTCTTGTAGTAACTCACCGTGTTCACTGGGATATGACTGTCTCAAGTGTTAAATATCCTTGATGATAGTCACATACCAGTGAACAAAGTGAGTAGACGATAGATCTCGGCAGTTTTGTTATATATGACATTCCCAAGTGATGATTTGGTTTTCCAGGAAGGAAATTGTGTCCGATCATCCCTTTGTTTTGATGAAAACCTCGTATCGCATTTGGTGCGACGTAGTACCTTGAGGACCTTAACATGTAAACGAGCCACCTATCACACATCGAAATAAGAATTTCTCCAGGCCTTTAGGGTCACCATACAAGACAATTACACCAGCAGCACATTATCTCAGTGCTGATCTCCAGGTCTTCACTTCTCAGCTTCACTATGTAGTAACTCACCGTGTTCACTGGGATATGACTATCTCAAGTGTTATTTATCCTTGATGATAGTCACATACCAGTGAACAAAGTGAGTAGACGAAAGATCTCGGCAGTTTTGTTATAAATGACCATCTCAAGTGATGATTTGGTTTTCCAGGAAGGAAATTGTGTCCGATCATCCCTTTGTTTTGATGAAAACCTCGGATCGCATTTGGTGCGACGCAGTACTTTGGAGATATTAACATGTAAACGAGCCACCTATCACACATTGAAATAAGCATTTCCCTAAGCCCTTGTGATCTCCATACAAGACAATTACACCACCAGCCCATTATGTCAGTACTGATCTCCAGGTCTTCACTGTTAAGCTGCACTCTTGGTAGTAACTCACCGTATTCACTGGGTAATGGCTATCTCAAGTATAAAATATCCTTGATAATAGTAATCTAACAGTGAACAAAGTGAGTAGACGATGATCTCGGCAGTTTTGTTATAAAATACCATCTCAAGTCATGATTTGGTTTTCAAGGAAGGAAATTGTATCCGTTCATCCCTTTGTTTTTATGAAATCCTCGTATCGCATTTGGTGCAACGCAGTGCCTTGCAGACCATAACATGTAAACGAGCCACCTACCACACATCGTAATAAGCATTTTTCCAAGCCCTTGTGGTCTCCATACAAGACTATTACATCCTCAGCCCATTAACGCAGTGCTTATCTCCAGGTATTCACTGTTAAGCTGCACTCTTTGTAGTAACTCACCGTATTCACTGGGAAATGACTATCTCAAGTGTTAAATATCCTTGATAATAGTCATCTACCAGTGAACAAAGTGAGTAGACGAAAGATCTCGGCAGTTTCGTTATATGTCCATCCCAAGTGATGATTTGGTTTTCCAGGAAGGAAATTGTGTCCGTTCATCCCTTTGTTTTTATGAAAACCTAGTATCCAATTGGGCGCGACGCATTACCTTAGAGTCCTTAACATGTAAACGAGCCACCTATCACGCATCGAAATAAGCATTTTTCCAAGCCCTTTTGGTCTCCATACAAGACTATTACATCACCAGCCCATTATCTCAGTTCTGATCTCCAGGTCTTCACTGTAAAGCTGCACTCTTGGTAATAACTCACCGTATTCACTAAGAAATGACTATCTCAAGTGTTAAATATTGTTAATAATAGCCATCTGTCAGTGAACAAAGTGAGTAGACGAAAGATCTTGGCAGTTTTGTTATATATGACCATCCCAAGTGATATACAAGAATTGCCATTAAAATAATTCCCCTGGACCGGGAATCGAACCACGGACCTTTGGCTTTCCGGGCCACTGCGACGACCACTACGCTATCCAGGTTCTTTGATACCCATGGCAATTATATTGAGGCTCATGGTACTAGGTGTTAAGCCCTCGCGGTCCATCAAGGATGGCAACGCAATTGAGAAAGGACTTACAAGAAGCCACGACCGGTTGAGAGTCTCAAACCTGCGCTAGGGCCGCGTAAAGCGGTATGCGTTATTTTCAAAACCCTGCCGCGTGAACGGCGGTGAACGGTGGTCTGCGCAGTGGTTCGGATAGCCAAAGGTCCGTGATCCAATTCCCGGTCCAGGGGAATTTTTTCTAATGGCAATTCTGGTATATTTCATCGCCGTTCACGCGGCAGGGTTAGGAATATTACCCATCCCAAGTGATGATTTGTTTTTCCAGGAAGGAAATTGTGTCCGATCATCATTTTGTTTTTATGAAAACCTCGTATCGCATTTGGTGCAACGCGGTACCTTTAAGACCTTAACATGTAAAAGAGACACCTATTACACATTGAAATAAGCATTTCTCCAAGCCCTTGTGGTCTCCATACAAGACAATTACACCAGCAGCCCATTATCTCAGTGTTATCTCCACTGGTCTTCACTGTTAAGCTGCTCTCTTGTAGTAACTAACCGTGTTCACTGGGATATGACTATCTCAAGTGTTAAATATCCTTGATGATAGTCACATACCAGTGAACAAAGTGAGTAGACGATATATCTCGGCAGTTTTGTTATAAATGACATTCCCAAGTGATGATTTGGTTTTCCAGGAAGGAAATTGAGTCCGAATATCCCTTTGTTTTTATGATAACCCCGTATCGCATTTGGTGCGACGCAGTACCTTGGATACCTTAACATGTAAACGAGCCACCTATCACACATTGAAATAAGCATTTCTCTAAGCCCTTGTGTGCACCATACAAGAAAATTACACCAGCAGCATTTAATCTCAGTGCTAATCTCCAGGTCTTCACTGTAAAGCTGCACACTTGTAGTAACTCACCGTGTTCACTGGGATATGACTATCTCAAGTGTTAAATATCCTTGATGATAGTCACATACCAGTGAACAAAGTGAGTAGGCGATATATCTCGGCAGTTTTGTTATATATGACCATCTCAAGTGATGATTTGGTTTTCCAGGAAGGAAATTGTGTCCGATCAACCCTTTGTTTTGAATAAAACCTCGGATCGCATTTGGTGCGACGCAGTACCTTGGAGATATTAACATGTAAACAATTCACCTATCACACATTGAAATATGCATTTCTCCAAGCCCTTGTGTTCTCCAAACAATACAATTACACCACCAGCCAATTATATCAGTGCTTATCTCCAGGATTTCACTGTTAAGCTGCACTCTTGGTAGAAACTCACCGTATTCACTGGGAAATGACTATCTCAAGTGTTAAATATCCTTGATAATAGTCATCTACCAGTGAACAAAGTGAGTAGACGAATGATCTCGGAAGCTTTGTTACAAATGACCATCTCAAAGTGATGAGATTGTTTTCCAGGAAGGAAATTGTGTCAGTTCATCCCTTTGTTTTAATGAAAACCTCGTATCGCATTTGGTGCGACGCAGCACCTTGGAGACCTTATCTTGAAAACGAGACACCTATTACACATTGAAATAAGCATTTCTCTAGGCCCTTGTGGTCACCATACACGACAATTACACCAGCAGCATTATATCACAGTGCTGATCTCCAGGTCTTCACTGTTAAGCTGCACTCTTGTAGTAACTCACCGTGTTCACTGGGATATGACTGTCTCAAGTGTTAAATATCCTTGATGATAGTCACATACCAGTGAACAAAGTGAGTAGACGATATATCTCGGCAGTTTTGTTATAAATGACATTCCCAAGTGATGATTTGGTATTCCAGGAAGGAAATTGTGTCCGAATATCCCTTTGTTTTTATGATAACCCCGTATCGCATTTGGTGCGACGCAGTACCTTGGATACCTTAACATGTAAACGAACCACCTATCACACATTGAAATAAGCATTTCTCTAAGCCCTTGTGTGCACCATACAAGAAAATTACACCAGCAGCATTTAATCTCAGTGCTAATCTCCAGGTCTTCACTGTAAAGCTGCACACTTGTAGTAACTCACCGTGTTCACTGGGATATGACTATCTCAAGTGTTAAATATCCTTGATGATAGTCACATACCAGTGAACAAAGTGAGTAGGCGATATATCTCGGCAGTTTTGTTATATATGACCATCTCAAGTGATGATTTGGTTTTCCAGGAAGGAAATTGTGTCCGATCAACCCTTTGTTTTGATGAAAACCTCGGATCGCATGTGGTGCGACGCAGTACTTTGGAGATATTAACATGTAAACGAGCCACCTATCACACATTGAAATAAGCATTTCCCTAAGCCCTTGTGATCTCCATACAAGACAATTACACCACCAGCCCATTATGTCAGTACTGATCTCCAGGTCTTCACTGTTAAGCTGCACTCTTGGTAGTAACTCACCGTATTCACTGGGTAATGACTATCTCAAGTATAAAATATCCTTGATAATAGTAATCTAACAGTGAACAAAGTGAGTAGACGATGATCTCGGCAGTTTTGTTATAAATGAACATCTCAAGTCATGATTTGGTTTTCAAGGAAGGAAATTGTATCCGTTCATCCCTTTCTTTTTATGAAATCCTCGTATCGCATTTGGTGCAACGCAGTACCTTGCAGACCATAACATGTAAACGAGCCACCTACCACACATCGTAATAGGCATTTTTCCAAGCCCTTGTGGTCTCCATACAAGACTATTACATCCTCAGCCCATTAACGCAGTGCTTATCTTCAGGTATTCACTGTTAAGCTGCACTCTTTGTAGTAACTCACCGTATTCACTGGGAAATGACTATCTCAAGTGTTAAATATCCTTGATAATAGTCATCTACCAGTGAACAAAGTGAGTAGACGAAAGATCTCGGCAGTTTCGTTATATGTCCATCCCAAGTGATGATTTGGTTTTCCAGGAAGGAAATTGTGTCCGTTCATCCCTTTGTTTTTATGAAAACCTAGTATCCAATTGGGCGCGACGCATTACCTTAGAGTCCTTAACATGTAAACGAGCCACCTATCACGCATCGAAATAAGCATTTTTCCAAGCCCTTTTGGTCTCCATACAAGACTATTACATCACCAGCCCATTTTCTCAGTTCTGATCTCCAGGTCTTCACTGTTAAGCTGCACTCTTGGTAATACCTCACCGTATTCACTAAGAAATGACTATCTCAAGTGTTAAATATCGTTAATAATAGCCATCTGTCAGTGAACAAAGTGAGTAGACGAAAGATCTTGGCAGTTTTGTTATATATGACCATCCCAAGTGATATACAAGAATTGCCATTAAAATAATTCCCCTGGACCGGGAATCGAACCACGGACCTTTGGCTTTCCGGGCCACTGCGACGACCACTACGCTATCCAGGTTCTTTGATACCCATGGCAATTATATTGAGGCTCATGGTACTAGGTGTTAAGCCCTCGCGGTCCATCAAGGATGGCAACGCAATTGAGAAAGGACTTACAAGAAGCCACGACCGGTTGAGAGCCTCAAACCTGCGCTAGGGCCGCGTAAAGCGGTATGCGTTATTTTCAAAACCCTGCCGCGTGAACGGCGGTGAACGGTGGTCTGCGCAGTGGTTCGGATAGCCAAAGGTCCGTGATCCAATTCCCGGTCCAGGGGAATTTTTTCTAATGGCAATTCTGGTATATTTCATCGCCGTTCACGCGGCAGGGTTAGGAATATTACCCATCCCAAGTGATGATTTGTTTTTCCAGGAAGGAAATTGTGTCCGATCATCATTTTGTTTTTATGAAAACCTCGTATCGCATTTGGTGCAACGCGGTACCTTTAAGACCTTAACATGTAAAAGAGACACCTATTACACATTGAAATAAGCATTTCTCCAAGCCCTTGTGGTCTCCATACAAGACAATTACACCAGCAGCCCATTATCTCAGTGTTATCTCCACTGGTCTTCACTGTTAAGCTGCTCTCTTGTAGTAACTAACCGTGTTCACTGGGATATGACTATCTCAAGTGTTAAATATCCTTGATGATAGTCACATACCAGTGAACAAAGTGAGTAGACGATATATCTCGGCAGTTTTGTTATAAATGACATTCCCAAGTGATGATTTGATTTTCCAGGAAGGAAATTGTGTCCGAATATCCCTTTGTTTTTATGATAACCCCGTATCGCATTTGGTGCGACGCAGTACCTTGGATACCTTAACATGTAAACGAACCACCTATCACACATTGAAATAAGCATTTCTCTAAGCCCTTGTGTGCACCATACAAGAAAATTACACCAGCAGCATTTTATCTCAGTGCTAATCTCCAGGTCTTCACTGTAAAGCTGCACACTTGTAGTAACTCACCGTGTTCACTGGGATATGACTATCTCAAGTGTTAAATATCCTTGATGATAGTCACATACCAGTGAACAAAGTGAGTAGGCGATATATCTCGGCAGTTTTGTTATATATGACCATCTCAAGTGATGATTTGGTTTTCCAGGAAGGAAATTGTGTCCGATCAACCCTTTGTTTTGAATAAAACCTCGGATCGCATTTGGTGCGACGCAGTACCTTGGAGATATTAACATGTAAACAATTCACCTATCACACATTGAAATATGCATTTCTCCAAGCCCTTGTGTTCTCCAAACAATACAATTACACCACCAGCCAATTATATCAGTGCTAATCTCCAGGATTTCACTGTTAAGCTACACTCTTGGTAGAAACTCACCGTATTCACTGGGAAATGACTATCTCAAGTGTTAAATATCCTTGATAATAGTCATCTACCAGTGAACAAAGTGAGTAGACGAATGATCTCGGAAGCTTTGTTACAAATGACCATCTCAAAGTGATGATTTGGTTTTCCAGGAAGGAAATTGTGTCAGTTCATCCCTTTGTTTTAATGAAATCCTCGTATCGCATTTGGTGCGAAGCAGCACCTTGGAGACCTTATCTTGTAAACGAGACACCTATTACACATTGAAATAAGCATTTCTCTAGGCCCTTGTGGTCACCATACAAGACAATTACACCAGCAGCATTTTATCACAGTGCTGATCTCCAGGTCTTCACTGTTAAGCTGCACTCTTGTAGTAACTCACCGTGTTCACTGGGATATGACTGTCTCAAGTGTTAAATATCCTTGATGATAGTCACATACCAGTGAACAAAGTGAGTAGACGATAGATCTCGGCAGTTTTGTTATATATGACATTCCCAAGTGATGATTTGGTTTTCCAGGAAGGAAATTGTGTCCGATCATTCCTTTGTTTTGAAGAAAACCTCGGATCGCATTTGGTGCGACGCAGTACCTTGGAGATATTAACATGTAAACAATCCACCTATCACACATTGAAATAAGCATTTCTCCAAGCCCTTGTGTTCTCCAAACAATACAATTACACCACCAGCCAATTATATCAGTGCTTATCCCCAGGATTTCACTGTTAAGCTGCACTCTTGGTAGAAACTCACCGTATTCACTGGGAAATGACTATCTCAAGTGTTAAATATCCTTGATAATAGTCATCTACCAGTGAACAAAGTGAGTAGACGAATGATCTCGGAAGCTTTGTTACAAATGACCATCTCAAAGTGATGATTTGGTTTTCCAGGAAGGAAATTGTGTCAGTTCATCCCTTTGTTTTAATGAAATCCTCGTATCGCATTTGGTGCGAAGCAGCACCTTGGAGACCTTATCTTGTAAACGAGACACCTATTACACATTGAAATAAGCATTTCTCTAGGCCCTTGTGTGCACCATACAAGAAAATTACACCAGCAGCATTTAATCTCAGTGCTAATCTCCAGGTCTTCACTGTAAAGCTGCACACTTGTAGTAACTCACCGTGTTCACTGGGATATGACTATCTCAAGTGTTAAATATCCTTGATGATAGTCACATACCAGTGAACAAAGTGAGTAGGCGATATATCTCGGCAGTTTTGTTATATATGACCATCTCAAGTGATGATTTGGTTTTCCAGGAAGGAAATTGTGTCCGATCAACCCTTTGTTTTGATGAAAACCTCGGATCGCATGTGGTGCGACGCAGTACTTTGGAGATATTAACATGTAAACGAGCCACCTATCACACATTGAAATAAGCATTTCCCTAAGCCCTTGTGATCTCCATACAAGACAATTACACCACCAGCCCATTATGTCAGTACTGATCTCCAGGTCTTCACTGTTAAGCTGCACTCTTGGTAGTAACTCACCGTATTCACTGGGTAATGACTATCTCAAGTATAAAATATCCTTGATAATAGTAATCTAACAGTGAACAAAGTGAGTAGACGATGATCTCGGCAGTTTTGTTATAAATGAACATCTCAAGTCATGATTTGGTTTTCAAGGAAGGAAATTGTATCCGTTCATCCCTTTGTTTTTATGAAATCCTCGTATCGCATTTGGTGCAACGCAGTACCTTGCAGACCATAACATGTAAACGAGCCACCTACCACACATCGTAATAGGCATTTTTCCAAGCCCTTGTGGTCTCCATACAAGACTATTACATCCTCAGCCCATTAACGCAGTGCTTATCTTCAGGTATTCACTGTTAAGCTGCACTCTTTGTAGTAACTCACCGTATTCACTGGGAAATGACTATCTCAAGTGTTAAATATCCTTGATAATAGTCATCTACCAGTGAACAAAGTGAGTAGACGAAAGATCTCGGCAGTTTCGTTATATGTCCATCCCAAGTGATGATTTGGTTTTCCAGGAAGGAAATTGTGTCCGTTCATCCCTTTGTTTTTATGAAAACCTAGTATCCAATTGGGCGCGACGCATTACCTTAGAGTCCTTAACATGTAAACGAGCCACCTATCACGCATCGAAATAAGCATTTTTCCAAGCCCTTTTGGTCTCCATACAAGACTATTACATCACCAGCCCATTTTCTCAGTTCTGATCTCCAGGTCTTCACTGTTAAGCTGCACTCTTGGTAATACCTCACCGTATTCACTAAGAAATGACTATCTCAAGTGTTAAATATCGTTAATAATAGCCATCTGTCAGTGAACAAAGTGAGTAGACGAAAGATCTTGGCAGTTTTGTTATATATGACCATCCCAAGTGATATACAAGAATTGCCATTAAAATAATTCCCCTGGACCGGGAATCGAACCACGGACCTTTGGCTTTCCGGGCCACTGCGACGACCACTACGCTATCCAGGTTCTTTGATACCCATGGCAATTATATTGAGGCTCATGGTACTAGGTGTTAAGCCCTCGCGGTCCATCAAGGATGGCAACGCAATTGAGAAAGGACTTACAAGAAGCCACGACCGGTTGAGAGCCTCAAACCTGCGCTAGGGCCGCGTAAAGCGGTATGCGTTATTTTCAAAACCCTGCCGCGTGAACGGCGGTGAACGGTGGTCTGCGCAGTGGTTCGGATAGCCAAAGGTCCGTGATCCAATTCCCGGTCCAGGGGAATTTTTTCTAATGGCAATTCTGGTATATTTCATCGCCGTTCACGCGGCAGGGTTAGGAATATTACCCATCCCAAGTGATGATTTGTTTTTCCAGGAAGGAAATTGTGTCCGATCATCATTTTGTTTTTATGAAAACCTCGTATCGCATTTGGTGCAACGCGGTACCTTTAAGACCTTAACATGTAAAAGAGACACCTATTACACATTGAAATAAGCATTTCTCCAAGCCCTTGTGGTCTCCATACAAGACAATTACACCAGCAGCCCATTATCTCAGTGTTATCTCCACTGGTCTTCACTGTTAAGCTGCTCTCTTGTAGTAACTAACCGTGTTCACTGGGATATGACTATCTCAAGTGTTAAATATCCTTGATGATAGTCACATACCAGTGAACAAAGTGAGTAGACGATATATCTCGGCAGTTTTGTTATAAATGACATTCCCAAGTGATGATTTGATTTTCCAGGAAGGAAATTGTGTCCGAATATCCCTTTGTTTTTATGATAACCCCGTATCGCATTTGGTGCGACGCAGTACCTTGGATACCTTAACATGTAAACGAACCACCTATCACACATTGAAATAAGCATTTCTCTAAGCCCTTGTGTGCACCATACAAGAAAATTACACCAGCAGCATTTTATCTCAGTGCTAATCTCCAGGTCTTCACTGTAAAGCTGCACACTTGTAGTAACTCACCGTGTTCACTGGGATATGACTATCTCAAGTGTTAAATATCCTTGATGATAGTCACATACCAGTGAACAAAGTGAGTAGGCGATATATCTCGGCAGTTTTGTTATATATGACCATCTCAAGTGATGATTTGGTTTTCCAGGAAGGAAATTGTGTCCGATCAACCCTTTGTTTTGAATAAAACCTCGGATCGCATTTGGTGCGACGCAGTACCTTGGAGATATTAACATGTAAACAATTCACCTATCACACATTGAAATATGCATTTCTCCAAGCCCTTGTGTTCTCCAAACAATACAATTACACCACCAGCCAATTATATCAGTGCTAATCTCCAGGATTTCACTGTTAAGCTACACTCTTGGTAGAAACTCACCGTATTCACTGGGAAATGACTATCTCAAGTGTTAAATATCCTTGATAATAGTCATCTACCAGTGAACAAAGTGAGTAGACGAATGATCTCGGAAGCTTTGTTACAAATGACCATCTCAAAGTGATGATTTGGTTTTCCAGGAAGGAAATTGTGTCAGTTCATCCCTTTGTTTTAATGAAATCCTCGTATCGCATTTGGTGCGAAGCAGCACCTTGGAGACCTTATCTTGTAAACGAGACACCTATTACACATTGAAATAAGCATTTCTCTAGGCCCTTGTGGTCACCATACAAGACAATTACACCAGCAGCATTTTATCACAGTGCTGATCTCCAGGTCTTCACTGTTAAGCTGCACTCTTGTAGTAACTCACCGTGTTCACTGGGATATGACTGTCTCAAGTGTTAAATATCCTTGATGATAGTCACATACCAGTGAACAAAGTGAGTAGACGATAGATCTCGGCAGTTTTGTTATATATGACATTCCCAAGTGATGATTTGGTTTTCCAGGAAGGAAATTGTGTCCGATCATTCCTTTGTTTTGAAGAAAACCTCGGATCGCATTTGGTGCGACGCAGTACCTTGGAGATATTAACATGTAAACAATCCACCTATCACACATTGAAATAAGCATTTCTCCAAGCCCTTGTGTTCTCCAAACAATACAATTACACCACCAGCCAATTATATCAGTGCTAATCTCCAGGATTTCACTGTTAAGCTGCACTCTTGGTAGAAACTCACCGTATTCACTGGGAAATGACTATCTCAAGTGTTAAATATCCTTGATAATAGTCATCTACCAGTGAACAAAGTGAGTAGACGAATGATCTCGGAAGCTTTGTTACAAATGACCATCTCAAAGTGATGATTTGGTTTTCCAGGAAGGAAATTGTGTCAGTTCATCCCTTTGTTTTAATGAAATCCTCGTATCGCATTTGGTGCGAAGCAGCACCTTGGAGACCTTATCTTGTAAACGAGACACCTATTACACATTGAAATAAGCATTTCTCTAGGCCCTTGTGGTCACCATACAAGACAATTACACCAGCAGCATTTTATCACAGTGCTGATCTCCAGGTCTTCACTGTTAAGCTGCACTCTTGTAGTAACTCACCGTGTTCACTGGGATATGACTGTCTCAAGTGTTAAATATCCTTGATGATAGTCACATACCAGTGAACAAAGTGAGTAGACGATAGATCTCGGCAGTTTTGTTATATATGACATTCCCAAGTGATGATTTGGTTTTCCAGGAAGGAAATTGTGTCCGATCATTCCTTTGTTTTGAAGAAAACCTCGGATCGCATTTGGTGCGACGCAGTACCTTGGAGATATTAACATGTAAACAATCCACCTATCACACATTGAAATAAGCATTTCTCCAAGCCCTTGTGTTCTCCAAACAATACAATTACACCACCAGCCAATTATATCAGTGCTAATCTCCAGGATTTTACTGTTAAGCTGCACTCTTGGTAGAAACTCACCGTATTCACTGGGAAATGACTATCTCAAGTGTTAAATATCCTTGATAATAGTCATCTACCAGTGAACAAAGTGAGTAGACGAATGATCTCGGAAGCTTTGTTACAAATGACCATCTCAAAGTGATGAGATGGTTTTCCAGGAAGGAAATTGTGTCAGTTCATCCCTTTGTTTTAATGAAAACCTCGTATCGCATTTGGAGCGACGAAGCACCTTGGAGACCTTATCTTGTAAACGAGACACCTATTACACATTGAAATAAGCATTTCTCTAGGCCCTTGTGGTCACCATACAAGACAATTACACCAGCAGCATTTTATCACAGTGCTGATCTCCAGGTCTTCACTGTTAAGCTGCACTCTTGTAGTAACTCACCGTGTTCACTGGGATATGACTATCTCAAGTGTTAAATATCCTTGATGATAGTCACATACCAGTGAACAAAGTGAGTAGACGATAGATCTCGGCATTTTTGTTATATATGACCTTCCCAAGTGATGATTTTGTTTTCTAGGAAGGAAATTGTGTCCGATCATCCCTTTGTTTTGATGAAAACCTCGTATCCCATTTGGTGCGACGTAATACCTTGAGGACCTTAACATGTAAACGAGCCACCTATCACACATCGAAATATGAATTTCTCCAGGCCTTTAGGGTCAATATACAAGACAATTACACCAGCAGCCCATTATCTCAGTGCTGATCTCCAGGTCTTCACTGTTAAGTATCACTCTTGTAGTAACTCACCGTGTTCACTGGGATATGACTATCTCAAGTGTTATTTATCCTTGATGATAGTCACATACCAGTGAACAAAGTGAGTAGACGAAAGATCTCGGCAGTTTTGTTATAAATGACCATCTCAAGTGATGATTTGGTTTTCCAGGAAGGAAATTGTGTCCGATCATCCCTTTGTTTTGATGAAAACCTCGGATCGCATTTGGTGCGACGCAGTACCTTGGAGATATTAACATGTAAACGAGCCACCTATCACACATTGAAATAAGCATTTCCCTAAGCCCTTGTGATCTCAATACAAGACAATTACACCACCAGTCCATTATGTCAGTACTGATCTCTAGGTCTTCACTGTTAAGCTGCACTCTTGGTAGTAACTCACCGTATTCACTGGGTAATGACTATCTCAAGTATAAAATGTCCTTGATAATAGTAATCTACCAGTGAACAAAGTGAGTAGACGAAAGATCTCGGCAGTTTTGTTATAAATGACCATCTCAAGTCTTGATTTGGTTTTCAAGGAAGGAAATTGTATCCGTTCATCCCTTTGTTTTTATGAAATCCTCGTATCGCATTTGGTGCAACGCAGTACCTTGCAGACCATAACATGTAAACGAGCCACCTACCACACATCGTAATAATCATTTTTCCAAGCCCTTGTGGTCTCCATACAAGACTATTACATCCTCAGCCCATTAACGCAGTGCTTATCTCCAGGTATTCACTGTTAAGCTGCACTCTTTGTAGTAACTCACCGTATTCACTGGGAAATGACTATCTCAAGTGTTAAATATCCTTGATAATAGTCATCTACCAGTGAACAAAGTGAGTAGACGAAAGATCTCGGCAGTTTCGTTATATGTCCATCCCAAGTGATGATTTGGTTTTCCAGGAAGGAAATTGTGTCCGTTCATCCCTTTGTTTTTATGAAAACCTAGTATCCAATTGGGCGCGACACATTACCTTGGAGTCCTTAACATGTAAACGAGCCACCTATCACGAATCGAAATAAGCATTTTTCCAAGCCCTATTGGTTTCCATACAAGACTATTACATCACCAGCCCATTATCTCAGTTCTGATCTCCAGGTCTTCACTGTTAAGCTGCACTCTTGGTAATAACTCACCGTATTCACTAAGAAATGACTATCTCAAGTGTTAAATATCGTTAATAATAGCCATCTGTCAGTGAACAAAGTGAGTAGACGAAAGATCTTGGCAGTTTTGTTATATATGACCATCCCAAGTGATATGCAAGAATTGCCATTAAAAAAATTCCCCTGGACCGGGAATCGAACCACGGTCCTTTGGCTTTCCGGGCCACTACGATGACCACTACGCTATCCAGGTTCTTTGATACCCATGGCAAGTATACCGACGCTCATGGTACTAGTTGTTATGTCCTCTAGGACATAATACCTAGTGTCATGAGCCTCGTAGTTAAAAAATCCATTATAATAGTCATCTACCAGTGAACAAAGTGAGTAGACGAAAGATCTCGGCGGTTTTTTATATCTGACCATCCCAAGTGATGATTTGGTTTTCCAGGAAGGAAATTGTGACAGTTCATCCCTTTGTTTTTATGAAAACCACGTATCGCATTTGGTGCGTCGCAGTACCTTGGAGACCTTAACATGTAAACGAGCAACCTATCACACATCGAAATAAGCTTTTTTCAAAGCCCTTGTGGTCTCCATACAAGACAAATACACCACTAGCCCATTATCTCAGTGCTGATCTCCAGGTCTTCACTGTTAAGCTGCACTTTCGTTAGTAACTCACCGTATTCACTGGGAAATGACCATCTCAAGTGTTAAATATCCTTGATAATAGTCATCTACCAGTGAACAAAGTGAGTAGACGAAAGATCTTGGCAGTTTTGTTATATATGACCATTCCAAGTAATGATTTGATTTTCCAGGAAGGAAATTGTGTCCGTTCATCCCTTTGTTTTGATGATAACCTCGTATCGCATTTGGTACGACGCAGTATCTTGGAGACTTTAACATGTTAACGAACCACCTATCACACATCGAAATTAGCATTTCTCCAAGCCCTTGTGGTTTTTAGTTTCCTTGGTTATTTCCCCTTTTGATATATCATTTCATGGTCGAGCGGTATATGCTGTCAAATTCCTCTCAAATTTTTGATTGCTAACGCTTTCCTTACATGATAGTTGGATCAAGATTACTCATCACAATTAGTGCTTAGAGGTACTAGGGATCTGTAAATTGAGTCAAGTCACCAAAAGCAACCAGTGAAATGATTAAAGCGCGAAGAGAGAACACTTTTAGCTTCATGTTGCCGCAAATTGTGAAATTTCGGTTTACTTTACTAAAATTAGGCTACATTTGGCATATTTAGTAGATGAATAAAGTCGATTTCTTTAGGTTCCTAACGCTAAATATTGAATTATATGTTGAATAGTTGACGGCTACTAATCACATTTAGTGGGAAGTAGTACTTAGAGGTCTTTAGAATCCTGCAATACCGTTCTCATATCTCGCCATTCGATTTTTATTATTTACATTACCATGAATTATTATGTATATGTTCATGTATTATTCCACGCATATGATGGAAGCTAATACATACATACTTTACCATGAGCATTGATTGAATCTAAATTATCGTTGACTGACTCTTGTAAGTGAACGCAGGGCAACCGGAGGAGGGGAGCGCAAAACCTCCAGCAAACATTTTAATGTCTGCATTGTATGGCATACAGTAAACACGATGGGGAAAGTTTTCAAGACTTTCAATATACGGACTATATTAAACATATTTTAATTCTTCACTCAATTTTGTTCTTCGGTGATACATTGATGATGCAATCTCGAACAATGACTTGGAAATGAAGTATGTTACTTAGCGCAAAGAGAAGAAGGGGCAGTGCTAGGCATAGAACTGGCTTTAGCTCCTCAAATCCCTCTCGCTGAAAAGATATTGACGGCAATAGCCACAGGTCCATGACAGTTAAGATATGCTAATTTTGGTATGCGGGAATGTGTTGAATAATATCGACCATTTCCTATAATAATATTTAATGATGGAAATTGATGTATTTTTGGAAAATATTAGTACATTTTTATGGCTAATGTGATAGAATTTTACCATAAAAACAACTTCCAGAATTTAAAATAACTCTCTACATTTAGCATAAGGGTAGAAAACACATTATGAATTCTTACCTCAGTATTGGTAATAAATTGATTAATGCCGACCAAATCACTCTCACATAATATCTCATACAAATTTCTGAAAACAAGCTCCAACTACGAGCTGTAGAAAATAAATAGTCTGCATCCATACCTCATTATAGTACAAGTCCTCCAAAATGCTATGACATTGATAACAAGCAGTTTCTTCTTGAAAGAAGATAGGAATGTCATAATCAATTAAAGAAATCCATTCAGTAATTAAATAAGCATTCCACTACATAAAAACTCACGAAGCTGCTAATACACACGACATAGGACATCACTTCAACCGCAAAGATAGAAGCCAGTCAGCACCAATATTTCTGACCAGTAACCTACCCTATAAAATGCAATGAAAATGAGAACGCGCCAATTCTTTTCGGATGAAGACGGGACTTGTTTGTAATTTGTATTACATCATGTGGCAGCTATAAAAGCATTCTACTCCTTTACAATCCCGAGCGAGATTTGTTTAACATTGGAGAAATAAACAAATTAGTGTGTTACACAAGAGCATGCCCTTGTTCGCTGTTGCATAAATCCTCTGGAGTAAGACCTATGTATGCATCTATATTTGTTCATAGTTTGTGGGAAAGCTCCGTTCGACCAATGCTATAAAGTGGGAATAGTCTCTCCCTCCCCTCGTCTACCACCCCCCTAGAGCTGAAGGACTTGGAACAGGCATGCATATGGGCTCTCCGTGCGTTTTCTGGTCCAGGAATCAACCGCGCCCATTAGAAAGAACAACCAATCCCCGTCCACCGTTTTTCCTCCCTCCATCTTAGCCCTCTGCCTTGCACCCTTCCTTATGCCCTTTCCTCACTTTCCCTCCTCTTCTCACTTGAGAAAGATGGGCTGCGACCCATCGAAAATTTGTAAAAACAACCTTTCCCCGTAAGTTCCTCACTTTTATTTTATTTTTCGTTTTTCTGTCAATTTCTAAGTTTTTTTTTTGTGTGCCCACCCCAGGGCAAGAAGAAGTTCCTTTACATTATTTATATATATATTATATATATCTTATCTATATACAGCCGGATGTGTGCCTCACTCACTCATGGATTCAAACTCTAGACCACTTCTAGACATGTTGGAGAGCTGAAATTTGGCACGCGTGCGGGGAACCCGAAATGATTCGGAGGAAAAATCCGAAAACCGGAAGTTTCCGCCACGTGTCGTCGCTAGGACGACAAAATGGCCGAAATCGCCCTTTTTCCGGGGACCGTCTTTCGGTTTTTATTTTACTGCGCGCAAACCGTGCGTGCTACACAGATCGTTGTTGTACATTTAGAAAGCCAATGAATGTTGTCACGTACTTAAAAATTAAATAATGCCGAGAATCGCCATAAAGTACAATTTTCAAAAGATTAACACAAGATTTCGTCCAGTGTTTCACGACTGATTTCGTTAAGACTCAGTATCCACATAAAAATATGCATTTCGTTTTTGAAAATTTGAAAATTTTTACAATTTTGCCATCGACAAACCAACAAAAATTAAAAATGGCGGACACTTACCATTTTTTCCCGTGAGTTTGTTTACTATTTATCGTTATACAGGCGATACATTTCCGTCACACGGACCGTTGTTGAATATTATGAAAGCCAATAAATGTCGCCACCTACTTAGGTAATTTTTGAAGTTAATTTTCATGATAAACGCTTTCAAAACCTCCCAAAACATTTCTAATAAATCGCCTCTCCGGGTAAAAGAATCGTCAGAATTCCGCCTCTATTTCGGACCCCAAGTACTTATCAGCACGGAATTTATGAGAACGATTTGTGACCTCTGGTTTACCACAAGTATAAAACCCCCGGTATCCCGTTGGAACCCCCTGCAAAAAAATTAAATACTTCCCATTAAGTCTTCTTTTATGCGTACTTGTCGCAACATTACGCCGCATTGCACTACCCTTTACAATCATCGCTACATAATCACTGTGGAAGATTGGTGACCGCATGTATAACACATAGAAACCCCGAATCCCCCTGGGCACCCCTCTCGGTGGAGAAGACCATTTATGAGGACTAAGCGGAGTAGCCGCGGGAGGCTCTTCATCCCCAAGGCGGAGAAGACGTTCCAAGGAGTAACTGGCGTAGGCGAGGGGGAGCTTCAGTAACCCCCGGGGGGCGAAGCCACCCCGATGGTCAAGCGGCGCAGCCGCTGTGGGCTCCACCCACCCCTGGGCGGCGAAGCCGCTCCTGAAACGAATAACGGAGAAAAAGTTCCGAAATGCCCTCGCCCTCTGGGTGGCTATGCCGACCCCAGACGAGAAACGGCGAAGCCGTTTCGAGTATTAAGCGGGGTAGCCCCGGGGGCACACTCAACCCCGCCTCTCAACCGCCTCTGCCGGCCCCTAGCTGAGGTGAGATTATTCAAACTAAAATTCTTCGAACTATCACAAATGTAGACGGCGAAGCCGGAACCGGGGTTGTTAAGGGGCGGAGCGCCTTAACGAGCGCGCGCAGCGCAGCGAGTATATATATATCTATGCAGCAGCTAAAATTACGTTCTGCAGAAAAAAACGTATGAGATTTGGTAACTTATAAGAAATATGATGTTAAGCACTTACATTAGGGATTTCTCTTTCTCGCAGACAGCTTACATTCTCTCGTGTAAAGTATGTGTATACATATAAGGATTAAAATTATCGGGACGATGGGAACCACATCATTTGGGGAGAAAGGGAATACTCACTATCAAAATCACTCCCTAGCAGTCTTCCATCCAAATTACGACGTCTTTAATATCATCTATGTGTCTAGTGAATATGGTAGGGATGTAAAGATTATTTGTATTATTCTTTGCAGTAGATATTGAGTATTCACATTTTTAAACCACGTTTCCGATCAAGGTACTTTAGGGGAAATAAAATATGGCAGTTACATTAAAGGTATACCTTGTTTGGATTAACTATTACGGGCAAACGACCCACCTAAAGCTTCACATGTATAAGATCTAGATGGACATAAAACTATATCACATTGGTAAAAAAACTTTAAATTAATATATATATTTTCACATTTATTTACAGGAGGTATGAGAGAAATAATAGCGTAGAATAAATAACGATGCATGGATTATTTATTTATTATTTATTAGTAGGCCTTGAAAAAAATGGCGACATTTCAATAAAAAACTAATTTATGTCCTGCATGATATTTTAACCTGTTACGCAGAAGTTGAATCCTTCCATCTAGGAATGCCAAATGTCTGTTCTTTAATTCAGTGGAGTTCATAGTTGGATTGCATGGAGTAGCGAGCCTGAAAAAAGGACAAAAGTATTTGGAACCGGCCCCCGCCCGCCGGCTCCTGTGGCAGACCACCCAAACATTACTGCCTCCATCTTAAACACCGTGAGAAGGAATGTACTCCCAAATTGCATTTAATAATATACCAAAGAAATACATTAAACAATGATTTCCTTTATATCAGTGAATTTAAAAAGGGAATGATGCAGAACAAAGAACAAAATACTTCTATACCATACAACATTTAACACAGTCATCATTTCGGTGGCTTGATAACACGTAGATTCTCTTCTGTAGAACACAGGATTGGTCACCAATATATTTTGGTAGAAGCCTTCTTTCCAAAATGCAATTTCATTGAAGTAAACCAGCTTCTGTTTCATAGATGAGAGGATCGTTTTATCAATTCAACCACTCCATGCTGTAGTAATAACGGTATTCTGCACCTAGGAAATGTGTGAGATTTGGAATCTTTTCAAAAATTAAAATAGCTGTTACATTTGAGAATAATCTTGTTCTTTGTCAGTGTACATTCTCTTGAGCAATGGGCGTTGCATACACGCGGAGCTGTGGATATTCAATACGTTGGGTGCCACCGCATTATGGAGGGAAGGAGCTAGTCAGCATTAATATCTCTCACTAGCAACCTCCCATCCAAAATACAATGGCATTCACATCACTCATTTTATCTACTGAAGGAGACAGGTATGCATTGATCATTACCTCCACTCTATAAGGTAGCTATAATAACATTCTGCAACAAAAGAAACGTATGATAATTGGTAGCTCTAGAAATATATTATATTTAGCACTTACATAAGGGAATGCAATGCCTCGCAGACAGTGTTCATCCTCTAAACCAGAGTCCTCTGGGTGGCAGTTCTCTGCACTACTCCCTCATAGGGTCAGTTATTATCAACAATCGAGAGGACTCTGCCTCTAAACATTAGGCTGTGTATATATATGATGACGCCATTTTCAAGACGCATGGCGCAACCGCATTCTTGAGGTCAGGAAGTAGTCAGCATTTATATCTCTCACTAGCAACCTCACCTCAAAAATGCAGTGGCATTGATCTAACTCATTTTATCTTAGCAGGAAGACAGGTATGCGTTCATCATTTTTGCCACTCTATGCTGAAGCCATAAAGCGTTATGCAACAAAAAAATCAGATTTGGCAACTCTGGAAAAAATTCAAATTTTGGTTACTCCATAAATGTATTATATTTAGCACTTACATAAGGGAATGGTTTTCCTCACAGAAAGTGTTCAACCTCTAGACTTCAGGATGTGTATATATATATATGGAAGGGACATTTTCCTGACGCCCAGCGCAACCGCATTCTTGAGGTCAGGAAGTAGTCAGTATTAATATCTCTCACTAGCAACCTCACCTTAAAAATGCAGTGCCATTGATGTAACTCACTTATCATTGAAAGTTGACAGGTAGGCATTTATTATTTCCGCCAATCTATGCTGTAGCGATAAAAGCGTTCTGCAACAAAAAAATATGAGATTTGGCATCTATGGAAAAATATCGTATTTAAAATTACATTCGGGAATGCTATTCCTTTGGAGACAGGGTACGTCCTCTAAACTGAAGACTGTGCATATATATAGGTGTGCAAATTTTCCAGACGCTGGGTGCAACCGCATTCTGGAGGGCAGGAGCTTTTGAGGGTAAATATATCTCACTAGCAACCTTCCCTCCACACAGTGGCATTGATATCATTCATTTTATCTTCAGAAGAAGTCAGGTATGCAGTCATCATATCCCCCTCTCTATGCAGTAGCTATAATAACGTTCTGCAATAAAAAGTATGAGATTTGGTAGCTTTTAAGAAATATGATGGTAAGCACTTACATTAGGGATTTCTCTTGCTCGCAGACATCTTACAAATTCTGGTGTAAAGTATGTGTATACATATGGAGATACTAATTTTCAAACGCTGGGAACTACCTTAACATATAAATATGTAAACCACCTTATATAAATAAATAAATAAATATATATATACACGTTTGAAATAAACTCACACGAGCATTATAAATAATGTAAAGGAACTTCTTCTTGCCCTGGGGTGGGCACACAAAAAAACTTAGAAATTGACAGAAAAACGAAAAATAAAATAAAAGTGAGGAATATATACATATATTTATTTATTTATTTAAAAGTAGGCCTTACAAAAAGATAGGGATGTTACAATAAAATATAAATTGATGACATGCATGGTATTTTATCCTATTACGCAGAAGTTGAATCCTTCCATCTAGGAGTGCCAAACGTATATTCATTAAGTCAGTGGAGTTCAAAGTTGGATTGCACGGAGTAGCGAGCCTGAAAGAAGGACAAAAGTATTTGGAACCGGCCCCCGCCCGCCGGCTCCTGTGGCAGACCACCCAAACATTACTGCCTCCATCTTAAACATCGTGAGAAGGAATGCACTCCCAAATTGCATTTAATAATATAGAAGAGAAATACATTATAAAATGATTTCCTTTAAAACAGTGAACTTAAAAAGAAAATGATGCATATCAAAGAACGAAATACTTCTCTACCATATAACATTCAATATTGTCATCATTTCGGTGGCTTGATAACAAGCAGATTCTCTTCGGTAGAAGACAGGATTTGTCACCAATATGTATTGAACTAGCAGCCTTCTCTTTAAAAAACAAGGACATTGATGTAATCCAGCTTCTGTTTCATAGATGAGTGGATCGTGTTTCTCACTTTCACTACTCCATGCAGCAGTAAAAACGGTTTTCTACACCAGGAAATGTGTGGAATTTTGTATCTCTTCGAAAAATAATATAGCTGTTACATTTGAGAAAGATCTTGTTCCTTGTCAGTGTACATTCTCTGAGTAATGGGCGTTGCATACATCCGGAGCTGTGGATATTCAATACGTTGGGTGCCACCGCATTATGGAAGGCAGGAGCTAGTCAGAATTAATATCTCTAACTAGCAACCTCCCCTCCAAAATGCAAAGGCATTCAAATCATTCATTTTATGTACGGAAGAAGATAGGTAAGCATTGATCATTTCTGCCACACTATAAGGTAGCTATAATAACGTTCTAAAACAAAAGAATCGTATGAGAAAATGTAACTCCATAAATATATTATATTTAGCACTTACATGAGGGAATGCTATTCCACACAGACAGTGTTCATCCTCTAGACTTTAAGCTGTGTGGAAGAGCCATTTTCCAGACGCCCTGAGCAACCGCATTCTCGAGGTCAGGAAGTAGTCAGCATTTATACCTCTCACAAACAACCTCAACTCAAAAATACAGTGGCATTGATCTAGCTCATTTTATCTTCGCAATAAGACAAGTATGCATTCATCATTTATTCCACTCTCTGCCTTAGCCATAATCGTTCTGTATAAAAAAATATTATATTTGGCAACTCCGGAAATATATTATATTTAGTACTAACATAAGGGAATGCTATTCATTTGCAGACAGTGGATATCCGCTAAACTTTAGGCTGTGTATATATATGGAAAGGCAATTTTCCAGTCGGCCTGCGCAACCGCAATCTTGAGGTCAGGAAGTAGTCATCATTTATATCCCTGACTAATAACCTCACCTAAAAAATGCACTGGCATTGAAATAACTCATTTTATCTTCGCAAGAAGACAGGTATGCATTCATCATTTCTGCCACTGTATGCTATAGCTATAAAAGCGTTCTGCAACCAAAAATTATGAGGTTTTTGACACTCTAGAATAATATCATATTTAGCAGTACATTAGGGCATTGTATTCTTTTACAGACAGGATTCGTCCTCATATCTGAAGACTGTGTATATATATAGGTATACAAATTTTCCAGACGCTAGGCGCAACCGCATTCTGGAGGGCAGGGCTAGTCAGAATTAATAACTCTCACAAGCAACTTTCCCTCCAAAATGCAATAGCATTCATATCACTCATTTTACCTACAAACAAAGATAGGTATGCATTTATCATTTGCGACACTGAAAACAGTAGCTGTAATAACATTCTGCAACAAAAGGATGACATTTGGTAACACTGGTAAAATATTATATTTTTCACTTAAATAAGGGAATGCTACATCTTGTGTGCATTGTACGTCCTCCTTACTTAGGACTGTGTATATAGAATTATATACAAATTTTCCAGTTGCCTGGCGCAACCGCATTCTGGAGGGCAGGAGGTATTGAGCGTGAATATATCTCACTACCAACCTTCCCTCCACTATGCAGTGGCATTGATATCATTCATTTTATCTTCGGAAGGAGACAGGTATGCAGTCATCATATCCCCCTCTCTATGCAGTAGCTATAATAACGTTCTGCAAAAAAAAGTATGAGATTTGGTAGCTTTTAAGAAATATGATGGTAAAAACTTACATTATGGATTTCCCTTGCTCGCAGACAGCTTACATCCTCTGGTGTAAAGTATGTGTATACATATGGAGATACTAATTTTCAAAAGGTGGGAACCACAGCATTCGGGGAGAAAGTGGATAGTCACTATCAAAATCACTCCCTAGCCGCCTTCCCTCCATATTGCGACGCAGTTCATATCATATATCTGTTGTAGTGAATATGGTAGGGATGTGATGATTATTTGTAATACTTGTTGCAGTAGATATTGAGTATTCACACTTTTAAACCAAGTTTCCGATTAAGGTACTTTGGGGAATTTAAATAAGGCAGTTACATTACTGGCTTCCCTTGTTCACCGTTACTATTACGGGCAACCGACCCACCTAAAGCAATTAACTTATTATCATCGTACTACCCTTCATGAAAATCTTTGGCACATATTTAAGAATTAAATGAATATAAAACTTTATCATATTGGTAAAAATACTTTGAATTAATTTTCACAATTACTTACAAGAGGTATCAGGGAAAATAATATGCGTAAAATGTATAACAATGCATGGATTATGTATATATTTATTTAAAAGGTGGCCTGAAGAAAAGATAGCGATGTTACAATAAAATATTAATTTAAGACCTGCATAGTATTTTATCCTATTACGCAGAAGTTGAATCCTTCTATCTAGGAGTGCCAAATGTCTGTTCATTAAGTCAGTGGAGTTCAAAGTTGGATTGCACGGAGTAGCGAGCCTGAAAGAAGGACAAAAGTATTTGGAACCGGCCCCCGCCCGCCGGCTCCTGTGGCAGACCACCCAAACATTACTGCCTCCATCTTAAACATCGTGAGAAGGAATGCACTTCCAAATTGCATTTAATAATATACAAGAGAAATACATTATACAATGATATCCATTATAACAGTGAACTTAAAAAGGAAACGATGCATATCAAAGAACAAAATACTTCTATACCATATAAAATTCAATACATTCATCACTAAGGTTGCTTGATAACACGCAGATTCTCTTCGGTAGAAGACAGGATTTGTCACCAATATGTATTGAACTAGCAGCCTTCTTTCCAAAATGCAAGGGCATTGATGTAATCCAGCTTCTGTTTCATAGAAGAGGGGATTGTGTTTCTCACATCATCCAACCAATGCAGTAGCCATAATACTATCCTACTCCTAAGAAAATGTTTGAGATGTGGTATCTTTTCGAAAAATAATTACCTTACATTATACAATGCTCTTTTTTCCGGTCAGTGTACAATCTCTTGAGTAATTGGCTTTGCATACATTCGGAAATGCTAATCTTCAAGTCGTTGGGTACCACCGCATTCTGGAGGGTAGGAGATAGTCAGCATTGATATTTCTCACTAGCAACCTCCCCTCCAAAATGCAATGTCATTCATGTTAATAATTTTATATAAGGAAGAATATATGTTTGCATTCATCATTTCTTCCACTCTTTGCAGTAGCTACAATAAATTTCTGCAAGAAAAGAAAGGTATGAGATTTGGTAACTCTGGAAAAATATTATGTTAAACAGAAGTTGAATCCTACCATCCAGGAATGCCAAATGTCTGTTCTTGAACTCAGGGGAGTTCATAGTTGATTGCACGGGGCAGCAAGCCTGAAAAAATCAAAAAAAGTGTTGAAACCACCCCCCACCCGCCGGCTCCTGTGGCAGAACGTTTAATTTAGTCATCTTTAAGGATTATTGATAACACGCAGAATCTCTTCGGTAGAACACAGGATTGGTCACCAATATATTTTGGTAGCAGCCTTCTTTCCAAAATGCAAGTTCATTGAAGTAATCCAGCTTCTGTTTCATAGATGAGAGGATCGTTTTATCAATTCAACCACTCCACGCTGTAGTAATAACGGTATTCTGCATCTAGGAAACGTGTGAGATTTGGAATCTTTTCAAAAAATAAAATAGCTGTGACATTTGAGAATGATCTTGTTACTTGTCATTGTACATTCTCTTGAGAAATGGGCATTGCATACATGCGGAGCAGTGGATATTCAATACGTTGGGTGCCACCGCATTATGGAGGGAAGGAGCTCGTCAGCATAAATATCTCTCACTAGCAACCTCCCATCCAAAATGCAATGGCATTCAAATCACTCATTTTATCTACGGGTGAAGACAGGTATTGATCATTACCTCCACTCTATAAGGTAGCTATAATAACATTCTGCAACAAAAGAAACGTATGATAATTGGTAGCTCTACAAATATATTATATTTAGCACTTACATGAGGAAATGCTATTCCACACAGACAGTGTTCATCCTCTAGACTTTAGGCTGTGTATATACATGGAAGAGCCATTTTCCAGACGCCCTGCGCAACCGCATTCTCGAGGTCAGGAAGTAGTCAGCATTTATATCTCTCACTAGCAACCTCACCTCAAAAATGCAGTGGCATTGATCTAACTCATTTTTTCTTAGCAGGAAGACAGGTATGCGTTCATCATTTCTGCCACTCTATGCTGGAGCCATAAAAGCGTTCTGCAGCAAAAAAATATCATATTTGGCAACTCTGGAAAAATATCAAATTTTGGTAACTCCATAGCCTTCTTTCCAAAATTTCTTTAGCCTTTTTTCCATTCCTTCACTCCATTGGTAGCAGCCTTCTTTCCAAAATGCAAGGGCATTGATGTAATCCAGAGTCAGTTTCGTAGAGGAGAGGATTGTGTTTCAGCACAGCGAATTGTGAACAGCGAATCTGAAAAATACACAAAATAATTTGGAACCGGCCCCCGCCCGCCGGCCCCCGTGGCAGGCCACCCAAGCATTCCTGCCTCCGTCCTTAGCATCATGAGTAGGCGCGGACACGTAAATTGCGCTTTATTGTATACCAAGGAAATATATTACACATTGAATTTCTTTGTTAGAGTGAATTAAAAAAAGAAATATATATATATGAGAAAGAAAGAAACACTTCTATATAATGAAACATTAAATACAGTCAAAATAAAGTCTTTTTGATAACGCGCTGATTCTATTCGGAAGAAAACAGTATTGATATAATCATTTAAACAACTCCATACAACGGGTGTGATTTGGCTACTCTATGGGAAATAAAAAAGCTTTTTTTTAGAGACTGCCCTTGTTCGCAGACAGCGTACCTACTCTGGAGTAACGGCCATATATTATCTTCGGATCTGCAAATCACCACGATGTTGGACACTACCGCTTTCGGGAAGGAAGGTGCTAGTAAGCATTGATATCTCTATCTAATAACCTTCCCTCCAAAATGCAATGGCATTGATATCACCCGTTTCCTTTTTGTAAGAAGACGGGAATGTGTTTATCATTTGTGTCACTCTATGCCATAGCTACAATAGCATTATACTCCTACATAAAACGTATGAGATGTGGTAACTCTGAAAAAACATAAAAATAAGCTCTCACCTTAGAGGACGCTCTTGTTCGCAGACAGTGTAATGGAATCTCCATCAGAAAGAAATCAATTGTTCACGACTATGCATTTAGCAGTGTGTAAGATAGGCCGTTCTAAAGATATCGTGATCCTATATCGAAGCGATTGTAAGCCTCCAACTGTGAACTTCCTCTCACCTATAAGAGAGGGCAGCTTGTTATATGTGAGAATGTATAGAGGCCATTTTCGACAGCATGGTGACATACCTTTTGGTACTATGGAACAGGGAACTTCGTGAATCCACAACGTTATTATCCTGAGGGGTAAATGCTTATCATATATATAATTTAAATGAAATCATCTTATTCTCTTGAGCAAATTATCGCAGAGGTAAAACACTCCTTTTCAAACCCTTAAGCAGGGCATTCTAAAGAGTGTAGTACAGTTCGCACAAAGCTTGTGGTTTGATGGAACGTAAGTTTTGTTAGAATTAGCAGATGACATGGGCTAGAACAAAAGAGATGCCATTGAAAAATAGATGCTTTGGAATGGAAGATGTAAGAATGAGAGAGTAGGTCAGGTCTCATCAACGATCCGGCTGATGAGCGGGAAAAAGATTCTGGAAAGCGGAGGAGAGTTTTATGATGGCTTTTTCAAAATCTCAACCCATATCCTATATTCCATCAGTCTGGATGGTGATAAAACAACAACGATGGCTGGTACCACATTCTGAAGAAGAACGACATCCTAGCCTCAGTCTCGTAGCATGACATCTGCCCTTCTTAATGCAATGGAAATTATTTCTTGGTGCACTTCACAGATCAAAATGGGATATATGTACCTTTGAAATAGAATGTTTATCAACATGTTAAAAATTGAACACTGGACCTAGCTTTGTACCTAAATGAAGTCTCCATCAAATCCACTTGTGGGAGACATACTTGAAGGAAACTGTAACTAGTTGAAAAGTAAATCAAGGAAAATTTAAGCTACTGTAAAATGTTTATAATTAGCCATTGTGAATGGTATTACTAAATAAATAATTATTTTTTCTGCTTCTCATTTAATTTAAGTACCAAACTGAGAGTCTTGTTCACTGGTCCTTGTACTTTGTCCTCTCTTGAATCCTTAATTCTCGATAGTTGATCTCGATAGCTTAAGTTGAAAGACGTGAGGCATTTGATAATCACATCCTCACGATCCTTAAGGCAAAGCTATGAAGCTGTCCCTCCCCTCCAAAAGAACGGGTGAGAGGAGGTTACTCAGTAGGAATATCAGCAGTTAAACCATATAATCCTATTGTTGGCGCAATATGTAGGTTAATGATGTCGCATGTTGACGCGTTTTGTGGGAGCGGAGCAAATAAGCCTCAAATATGCAAGGATGTAACCATCCCACGAGGATGTAATGTGATTGGGTCTTGCTAACCTTTGCAACAATATTAAAAACCCTCATTGGCATCATCATTGCAAGGCGACTGTCAGAAAACTCATTTGTGTAGCTCTATACTCCGCTCTCCTAGTTGTTTAAATTTTCATATTTACTTAATTCTTGCCTTTTAAATCCTTAAAAGGTAGACAAGAAAATCCTCCCTGGCCCTTTTTAGCCTTCCTTCCATTCACTCGACCTTCGAAGATTGTAAAAGACAGACATCAGCTGCGTCATATCTCATGATATGGTCGAATAAGTTTCCTGTCTTCATAGTAGGGATTTAATGCGTTGCCTCTTATCTCCAACTCTTCTTTGGAGCTCTTGGACCTCTCCATCGCCGATCAATTCTATCGTCATTACTATTTTGTCGCACAAAGAATGGAATGAATCCACACTTAGTCTCTGCGTTCGTCAACGTCCATGCCTCATTACCATTTAGAGTCACACGTTATAGCGGAGAGGAATGTCTGGAAGATGCCGACGGGTTTTCACCGCAGCAAGAGGTTGTGGCATACTGTACTTTCAGACAACCTATAGTAATACCGTAACCTCCTGACGCAATGAAAGTTTGTGGTTATCGTTAATCCATTTTCAGTCAAATCTCTCAATGATGTCTGGCAGCTGAGGTTAAGAATGAGTGAGTGGAGGTTATCTCAGGAACACTGTGGAAAAGAAATTACATTTAAGAAAGCAGCGGAATGTCGAGGTGTTAGTTGATAGTTTCATACAGCAAGGATCTCGCACCATGTAGCCTTATATTGACTCTATTGATACCGCGTCCTCAAGTAATTTAAAAAAATAGAATACCCATTAAACAATACCGCATTGCTTTAAGCGAATCACATTTTTTAAATAATGAATTATTTAATTATATTATAGAATATATTGAAAAAATAACATCAAGAAAATACAAGGTAACAGGGAAAGTGCATGTACATACTTGTTAAAAAGGCTTTTAAATAAGAAGCTGACTTAGCCATTAAACTTTCTCTCTCCTGCGCCTATCAGTACATCAAAGTGCTTGGAAGATAATTTCCTTCCATAATAGAATCCAGAAAGTGTACTTCATGTGTTCAGTAGAATATATAATAGTTTGGTACTTAAGAGCGAACCTGTAAAATAGCCAAAAATATTTGGGACCGGCCCCCACCCGCCGGTCCCCGTGGCAGACCACCCAAATACTCTCTGCCTCCGTCCCTAGCGCCATGTGAGTAGGTATTTACACAAAAATTTCATTTTATACTTACAGAAGGAATGAATGGTTGACTCAGCGATGGAGAGCTGGGTACACATTCGAAAACGTAATAAATATTTCATTAATTACATAGTAAAACATATTTTTAAAATGCTTCATTAAAAAAACCTAAAAATGAGTGAACTTAAAAATAATGTAAATATTAGGATAATTGGTGCAAATAAAAAGGATGTATCAAATTCATTCAAAAAAGTTCATGAGATTATATTTTTATATAGTATGTTATAGAACAGTGAATTTTACTAAATCATGCTCTCCGATAAATCACAATGTACTACATTGGAACAGAAATTACGCTATAAATATCGGAGAAGACTTCACAAGCGGAGCAGACTTCATATTTCCCTTACGAAGTGGAAAAAAGTTACCCAGCTGTGAAACTAATAAATTCTAGTCTATTAAATCGAGCCCCCATCATCATTCATGCAATTGAACATGAAAAATATTTGACAATCCTCCAATTCATTACTCAATATTTAATTAGAAGTAAATGTAATCATCTAGAGGCTGTTAGTTCTATCAACAACATTAAGAGAAAGTGCATGAGGTTTAAAACAGAATATGGCTTAAATTGCGCTTAAATTACATATATTCCTTCCACACTATAGAGGCATTGGGATCACCATCTACTAGTTACAACTTAAATCTAACAAGGTTAAAAATTCAATAAAACAAAATATTCAATATAACATCTAACTTTGAATACCTAACATAGGCAATTAAAAGATGCAGTCCGTTTAATAATCCAAACAAAAGGAATTGTAAGTATTGCAATGCTTAAATTATAACCAACGGTGAACGGAGGCTATCTTTGTTATGGAGCAATTAATTGTCTTAAACTCCACCTTAACGTAATAGCTCAATTAATTTCAAACACTTTAGCACCCTCATCATAAAATATAAATTAGGAGTTACCTCTGAAATCAAATACATATTTAAAAGATGCTTCAATAAACAATGATTCAAATAATTTTATGAGCTCCACATTATCTGGCTGAAAGACATAACCTATTCATCCATAAGAGTATGAAAATAAGATTATTTGAAAATGAAAGCAAGCGTTCATAAATACCTTTTCTGCGGTACATAAGAAATTGATGTAAGAAATCACCGCATCAGGAGAAGGAGGAGAGATGCCAGCTCTTAAATCCGCAGGCACCTCGCCCCATTCTCCTGATGAGATGACCAATTTGTATATTCCGCCATTGAAACATATGACATACGACGATCGTTGTTAGGTCTTCAAGATCTGGTACCATTGCATCCTGACGAGGAACGCACTGCTTTCCGGCATGATGATGTTGAAGAAGGGTCCCAAGGTTAACAAAAAGAAAATATTATCATATATAAAATACGTTTCAACGGTTACCTCAGCTATCTTCATCAGGGCTTATGCCGGGCTCAAGATTGCATTCACATAAGCCTCTCAACTATGGACTAACATGAAGTAACGTCCTATTTATTTATTTCCATATCCTTCAACAGAAATGATTGATGCCGGATAAATTGAAGGACGTATGAAGACGACATCGATGAGAAGTAATTAACAAAATAAATGTATTCTTATTCAGATAATACAATAATATAAGTTCCATTTATGAATACCCTAATTTATAATTAATTGGTGGAAAATATTCTTAAAAAGTTAAACTAAATCTAAAATATGAATTAAGTTTCATCAGAATCCGGGATTTATATGAGTTAAAATAACAAAACAAAAAATTACAAAAAAGTAATCCATGCATGATCATATGAGCTGGTATTAAACTTTTTCGTGTAAAACCAGATTTGCATGCATATTATCTCTTCGGAATTTTTATTCGTCATTTCTTCACTACTGTTCTTCCATCGGAGAGGTTCCTCACCGCATTCTCTGGGAGACCCGTACATGAAGTCTTCAATAAAACTTCACAGTACTGGTCTACCAGAGAACGAAGTGAGGAGTTATCAGCTCGTTGTATATTTTCCTGGAAAAAACAGAATTTTGACAAGGAGCCATATATAAACCCACTAAAACACATCCCACCACTCATCCAAAATCAATTTGGGGTTTTGAATTATATTTCGCTTATGATATCAAATTGGATTCTTCACCATGCGCTGAAAGGGAATAAATTCTCTCATGCGATTGCATAAATGTTGAGATATAAAAATAATCTAGCAACAAGGAGTTAGTGCTTACAAAATAAGAACTCCATGAAAACATATTTGCATAAATCATTCATTAGAAGCAGAGTTCCTGAATTCTAGGACTCCTGAGCCATAGTTAGACATGGCTTCATAAATAGATGAAGTTTTGTCACTGTAATGTACAAAATTAGTGTTATCTCACTAAAATAGGCAAACGTTAAGAGGCAGGAGATGGGACGGAGCAGATTACTGGGCTGTCCCCATAATTCCCTCCATACCGTCATGCTTATAAATTAAGCCAAGGAACTCATCACGGGGTAATATGGAGCGGAGGAGAAGTAAGACCCGGAATTATAAATGCGCATCGTCAATGTCGACAGCACAGCAAGAAGTCAAGACCAACATTAAAATAGGAAGGCAAAAACTGATAGAAGTGGATGAATTCTCTTATTTGGGAAGCAAGATAACTAGTGACGGGAGAAGCAAGAAAGAAATTATCAGCAGAATAGCCCAGGCGAAGAGAGCATTCCACCAAAAGAGAGACCTGCTTACAGCGGGAAACTTAAATATGGATGTAAAGAAACAATTTATGAGAACCTACATCTGGAGTATGCTCCTATACGGAAGTGAGGCATGGACAATGACCGCAGCGGAGAAAGCAAGGATAGAGGCCTTTGAAATGTGGTGCTACAGAAGAATGATGAAAATCAAATGGATCGACCGAGTTAGTAACGAGGAAGTCCTAAGAAGGGTAGGAGAGAAGAGAAGCCTCATGAAAACCTTAATAAGAAGACGGAACAACCTTATAGGCCACATCTTGAGGCATGATGGCCTGATGAAGACAATCGTCGAAGGACAGGTGGAAGGCAAGAATGGAAAAGGAAGACCTCAAACAAAATATATGGAACAAGTAAAGAGAGATGTGAAAGAGAAGAAATACGTAGGAGTGAAAAGATTAGCTGATAGGAGAACTGAGTGGAGAGCTGCGTCAAACCAATCCTAGGATTGTTGACCAGTGATGATGATGATGGCATGATTTCATTGAGTTTAAATTAAACATTATTTTCATTAATACTAGGCATATTTTGATTAATTTCCATTTTCTTAAAGAAAATTAATTGCCGACGGCTAAGTTGACTGACGCATCGCATCTCGAAATAAAAAAACGCAATTTCTTTTTTCTTCATAAAAGAAAACAAAAATTGAAAAAATATAATTTTACATGATATTTCCTTAACAATGTAAATGATGAATTTTGGGACTGGCCCCCACCCGCCAGTCCCCGTGGCAGACCACCCAAACTTTCTCTGCCTCCGTCCGCAATACGGTAAAACACCATGCATCAGTGGCGTAGCAAGGGGGGAGCAGTGGGGGGTCCGGACCGAAACCGAAATACAAAAACGCAATATCTTTCCTTCAAAGAAGAAAACAAAATATTGAAGATCATAACTTTACAAGATATTCCTTTGGCATTAATAAATGATGAATTTTGGGACTGGCCCCCACCCGCCAGTCCCCGTGGCAGACCACCCAAACTTTCTCTGCCTCCGTCCGTAATACAGTAATAAACCACGTATCGTTGGCGTAGCAATGGGGTCCGGACCCAACCCGAAATAAAAAAACGCAATTATTTTCCCTCATAAAAGAAAACAAAATTTTTCATTAACAAAAAGCAATTTGGCTAATTCGAAAGATAAATTTGTTGCATCTCTTATGTTTCCTAACGTTGACTCTTCTAAGTTGAACCGCTGAAGGTGACTCATCATACTTAGTGAGGAGGGGTACCTTAAGGTCTTCAAAATACTCCAACGACCTCCTCATACCTCGCCATTCAATTGTATTAATTCCATCGCAGCTGATATTTATATCACAAAACATATTGTAAGTTTACTAAACCAATATAAAGAACAATTTTATACACACGTAGGAGCTTAAAACATTGTAATTTGATAAATTATGACCGTGATTAACAGATAATGTTCAGCGCATAACAATATTAATAATTGGAAACTCGACGTCTACATCAGCTTGCATGCACCGTTACATGCTTGACGAATGCATTAATTTGCGGTAGAAAGTCCTGCCATGATTTCCATTAAGAAACTGCTTCATCGCAATGCCTGGATGGTGAGCGGATGAGAAATTTGTAAATCTTACCACGCCCAGAAACCAGGCAATGAAATGAAGTTATCGAAGAAGATAATCTGTATATACAATGAACATCTACCGATTTCTGGTTCGCTCATAAGGAAATATACTAATGAACAAATATTCAGATAGTAAAAGGATACATTTTTCTTCTCGGTGATAGCACCATAGGTTTTTCCGGTGAAATTTCCAAGGAGTAAAGGAGGGCGTTCACAGCACCGAAGATATTGAATTCGCAGAAATGTTTGAATAAATACTTTTCGTAGCAACTCAAATTTTGAGAATGATTTCCATTGAGAAACTTCTTCATCGCAATGCCTGAATAATGAACGGGTAAGAATTTTGTAAATCTTGCCACGCCCAGAATCCAGGCAATGAAATGAAGACATCGAAGGCGATAACCTGCAAATAGAATGAATATCTACGGATTTCTGGTTCATTCAAAAGGAAACACACAAAAAACGAACAAATATTCCGATAGTAAAAGGATACATTTTTCTTCTCGATGATAGCACCATAGGTTCTTCCGGTGAAATTTCCAAGGAGTAAAGGAGGGCGTTCACAGCACCGAAGATATTGAATTCGCAGAAATGTTTGGTTAAATATTTTTCGTAGCAACTCAAATTTTGAGAATAATTTCCATTGAGAAACTTCTTCATCGCAATGCCTGAATAGTGAACGGGTAAGAATTTTGTAAATCTTGCCACGCCCAGAATCCAGGCAATGAAATGAAGACATCGAAGGCGATAACCTGCAAATAGAACGAACATCTACCGATTTCTGGTTCATTCAAAAGGAAACACACTAAAAACGAGCAAATATTCCGATATTAAAAGGATACATTTTTCTTCTCGGTAATAGCACCATAGGTTCTTCCGGTGAAATTTCCAAGGAGTAAAGGAGGGCGTTCACAGCACCGAAGATATTGAATTCGCAGAAATGTTTGAATGAATACTTTTCGTAGCAACTCAAATTTCGAGAATGATTTCCATTGAGAACCTGCTTCATCGCAATGCCTGAATAGTGAACGGGTAAAAATTTTGTAAATCTTGCCACGCCCAGAATCCAGGCAATGAAATGAAGACATCGAAGGCGATAACCTGCAAATAGAATGAATATCTACCGATTTCTGGTTCATTCAAAAGGAAACACACTAAAAACGAACAAATATTCCGATAGTAAAAGGATACATTATTCTTCATGGTGATAGCACTCATAGCCGCACCGAAGAAATTGAATTTGCAGAAATGTCTAAATTACTACTTTTCGTAACAACTCAAATTTCGTTTGGCGAGGAAATGTCAGAAAATATCATCCACAAAACAATATGAATACAAGAATGACTTCAATATCTCTGTCTTAACAAGAAACAGCACAGCTTCCTCCAAAATTTTAAATGCTCATAGCTGTATAAAAGAACAAACGAAAAAATTGATGCAGTGTGATCAATAGCAGCAAAACCTAAAAATATAAATATCAATTGGACCAAATCCCTAAGTTAGTGATTAAAGAAATGATAAAATTGAAGCTTAATTGATATTATTTCACTGGAGCCTTTCCTACACCGAAAAATAAAATATAAATGATGAATTGTGGGACTGGCCCCCACCCGCCAGTCCCCGTGGCAGACCACCCAAACATTCTCTGCCTCCGTTCGTAATACCGTAAGAAACCACGTACCAGTGGCGCAGCAAAGGGGTCCGGACCCAACCCATAATAGAAAAACGCAAAATTTTTCCTTCATAAATGAAAACAAAATATTGAAAAATCATAATTTTACAAGATGTTTCTTCGACAATATAAATGATGATTTTTGGGACTGGCCCCCACCCGCCAGTCCCCGTGGCAGACCACCCAAGCATTTTCTGCCTCCGTCCTAATACAGTAAGAAACCACGTATTAGTGTTGTAGCAAGGGGGGGGCAATGGAGAGTCCGGACCCAAACCGAAAACTCAGCTTTGTCGCCGTTCAGAGACGACAAATTTCAAAGCACTGCATGATAAAAATGTTTTTTTACGCAGCCACGCGTACAGGTAGAAATTTATGTTAACCAAGGATAAGGGTAGCCACGAAAAAATATTTTACCTACCAAGGATTTGAACCCGGATCTCCAAATTGATGGTATTTATGCAAGTCAATCACTCCACCAACCCATTTCTTCTCAATCTCCATTTCTTCGTTGTTTAGTTGCACTCAGGATAGTTCCTCACCGTATTCACTGGGAAATGGTTCTTTCAAGTGTTAAATATCCTTGAAAGTAACCATCACTCAGAGAACAAAATGAGTAAATGGAAGATCTCGTTGGCTTTGTTATACATGAGAAATCTATATGATGATTCACTTTTCTGGAAGCAAATAGTGAATTATTTATGTTTATGGAGAAATATCATTTGAATAACTGAAAAGTGGTACGATGATAGCCCTTCACAAATCGGAATGAGCACATGATACAGTTACTCTGAATGCAGTTCACTTGCCAAGCCCTCATGTTTTCTAGTTTCCTTGGTTATTTATGATTTCCGTGCACCATATTATGCCTCATTGATTTAAACTGTCAAAATGTAATCCCATTTTCTATTGACCAAGACAATCTGACAATTGTTTGATAAAGGTTACTCATTGCAATGAATGCTAAGAGGTGATAGAAATCTATAAATTCAAGTATATAAATTCTAACCTCTCATTGAAATGAGCAAAGCTCGCTAAGAAAACGGGTGTTGCTTGATATTGGTCCATGTAATTTGGTTTCAGTTTCATTTACTATACATAAATTCAGGCTATATTTGGCTTATTTAAAAGATGAATCCTGTTGCATCCCTTTATTTCACTATTCTGACATTGCCTACCAGGACCTTTCTCAAGAACTTAGTCTTAAGCTTCAACGTTCCATGAACAGATGCATTAGATTGATATTTAACTTACAATTATCGGATCATAAAACCTATTATATTAATAAACTGTCATGTCTGAAACTTAACTCACGACGCCGGCTGCATACATACTCTTTCTCTCCTATATCAAATTCAAAACACAAAAACACCCCCTTACCTATTATGCGAGTTCAGGAGTCTTGACACTGTCCATATGACAAACACAAGAGGGAATCACAATCTTGTTATACCTCATCACCGAGCTGTCATTTACAACAAATCATTTACCGTTACTGCATGTAGGGAATGGAATAATCTTAGCCGTTCAACAAGGAACTCATCGTCATTGGCATCTTTTATGAGGAGGCTACACAAAGCACTTTTCACCTAACAACTAGTAGGTAAATATACATGACACTGAGCAGCGCCTGCGACTAAGTGATATGTATCACTGAATGCTTGAATATATATGTTATTCTTTATATCTTAATTGCATGTGTAATATTTGTGTATTATATGTACCTCATAAACTATGTTGTATTTTGCATGTAACATGACATTAGCTTTCACTCAGTAGGTTTTCGCAGGTTTTTCACGCCGCCCTTCTTGTGTGAGCGTTTTTCTGCAGTGTGTTTTTTCGCTGAAGGATATTACACCATTATCCTCATGTTTTTTCCCACAAACAGAAAATGTTTTCACAAAATTTTCACATGTAGTTGTTTATACTTTTGACATTTCACAAACAGTGTATATTGTATATTCTTTGTATTGTAAACGTTTGTCTACCATTTTTTTAATATGCTTGCATTGACGTTATCGAGGGTTTAGATGGAAGAAGAAGAAGAGGGTTTATTTAATTTTTGGTCTCAACCTCGCCCGAAAATAGGCATTTTATTATTACTATTTTTATTATTATTATTATTATTATGTTTCCTAACTCTGACTCTTCTTAGTTGAACAGTTGAAGGTGACGCAACACATTTAGTGAGGAGGGGTACCTTGAGATATTCAAGATGATATGAGTTTTCCGTTGAATATTCCATGAGTTGCTGGATATACTGCAGAATTATCTCTCACCGCATCGACTGGTAGTTGAGAATGATAAGAATTTAAAATAGCTTATGAACCTCACCTACCAGTCGATGAAATGAGTTTGCAGTTCTTCAATTCACCACTAGCTGAAGTCACACCGGCAGCATTGTTCTGTTGAACTAAAAAATAAAAAAAATACGTGTGGTGAAATAATGCGTACGAAATTGAAAAAATGCGTGCGGCTGAGTAAAATGCCTTTTGGCCAAAACTACGAGTCAAGGAAATGAGTTTACCGCTGAATACTCCATGAGTTGCTGGCAATACCGCAGATTGTCTCTCACCGCATCGACTGGCAGTTGAGGTTTGTAAGACTTTAAAATAGCTTGTGGACCTCACCTACCAGTCAATGAAATGAGTTTGCAGTTTTCCACTGTACCACTAGCTGAAGTCACACTGGTAACATTGTCCTGTTGAAGCATAAATGATATAATTAACTGGAGCCCTATCTACACTAACAATAAAATATAAATGATGAATGATTGAGAAACTGCTTCATGGCAAGGCTTGGATGGTGAACGGGTGAGAAATTTATAAATCATACCACGACAAGAATCCAGGCAGTAAAATGAAGACATCGAAGACGTTAAGGTGTATATACAATGACCATCTCCCCATTTCTGGTTCATTCATAAGGTAAAAAATGACTTCAATGCCATAAGGTAATGAATACAAACGAGTTCAATATTTCTGCCTAAACAATGACCAGCACAGATTCCTCCAAAATTTTAATTACTCATACTTGTTTAAAAAAAAAGATAAAATTGATGATTTCAGATCAATAGCTACAAAACTTGAAAATAAAAATATAAGTTGGACCAAATCCCTAACTTAAAGATGAAATAAATGATAAATTTGCAGCCTAAATGATATAATTTCACTGGAGACCTTTCTACACTAAAAAAATAAATAAAATATAAATGATGAATTTTGGGACTGGCCCCCACCCGCCAGTCCCCGTGGCAGACCACCCAAACTTTCTCTGCCTCCGTCCGTAATACAGTGAGACACCACGCATCAGTGGCGTAGCAAGGGGGAAGCGGTGGAGGGTACAAACCCAACCCGAAATAAAAAAAGACAATTCCTTTCCTTCATAAAAGAAAACATAATATTGAAAACTGAATTTTACAAGATATTTCTTTCTTAATATAAATGATGAATTTTGGGACTGGCCCCCACCCGCCAGTCCCCGTGGCAGACCACCCAAACTTTCTCTGCCTCCGTCCGAAATACAGTGAGACACCACGCATCAGTGGCGTAGCAAGGGGGAAGCGGTGGTGGGTACAAACCCAACCCGAAATACAAAAAGACAATTCCTTTCATTCATAAAAGAAAACAAAAAATTGAAAAATGAATTTTACAAGATATTTCTTTCTTAATATAAATGATGAATTTTGGGACTGGCCCCCACCCGCCAGTCCCCGTGGCAGACCACCCAAACTTTCTCTGCCTCCGTCCGAAATACAGTGAGACACCACGCATCAGTGGCGTAGCAAGGGAGGAGCGGTGGGGGGTCCGGACTCAACCCGAAATACAAAAACGCAATTTCTTCTCTTCAAAAAAACAATTAATTGAAAAATCAAAATTTTTAAACGATAAATCTTTGATAAATGATCTATTTTCGATGACTAAAAGTTCTCAAATTAGTTTTAAGTGTTTTTGTTTTAAATAAATTTTTAAAGTGGTTTTGGACCAACCAAACGAATTTCCTGGGTACCCCAATGGCAAGTTTTATTCCATAATTTATCATATTAACCTATGCCTAAGCTAAGTAAAAAGAAAGGTGTTTAAATATACTACAAACCTCTCAAACAATCTCTGCATAGCAAGGTTAAATTTCCACTATTAATTTGGGATTCATTCATGTCGAAATGTTATTAGTGAATCGAATCTCTATTTTAGGATTTCATCTTCATGTAAACAGAGAAATCCAGGATATTAAGTTCTCGTTTTCTTTGTGAAAATTTCTCACTGCAAATATTGCATACAAATGATCATACCAAGATTCCTTCACAAATGTATACACCCATCTCCCAGACTGATGAATGAAGCCTTTGCACCTCGTACTATCTAAGTTTCATAGGCATCGATTAAATTGATACTTTTGATCTACAATTCGCCAGAAGATTTGAATTTCTTGAATCTGGTAAAGCTCTCCTTTCTTTCAGTGATTGACTCACAGGTCCTGATGCCTGCTCATGGGTCCTGAAAAACATCAATGAATGTACGAAATACATAGATAAGGTGCTATACTACGGCTAAAAGTGTTTCAGTTCAAGGAAGAACTATTAAACCAGCGAGTAAAACCCTTTCCGAGATGACATTTTTTGACAGAATCGCTGCCTATGGAAATATATCCCTTATCACAACTGGAATATTCCTTTTCCTGATGACGAATTTCTTCACCGCATGGCCTAGGAGTAGAGACCCTAAAGAGGTAAAAATGCCTTAGAGCCTCATCTCTTAGGCCACGAAATGAATATATGATCACACTCCACCAAACAGCCTTATCTGCAAAAAGTACTTCATTTTTTAAGATTAAAGGGGTTGATTCATCCATAACGGCCATTACCAATAAATTACGGCCGTTGTGGGTAAATTAAGCTGGTGGGAATCCCGACAAGAGTTTACCGACATTATTTCCTGGGGAATCATCAAATCATATTTTATTTTTCATAGGTTAGAATACTTATTGATCTTTACACAATATACTTTATGTACCTAAGGGTCTGCACTGATAAATGATGAAGTTAAGACCACTAAATAAACAGTTTCCCCAGAACTATAATTTTTATTTGAATGTTATTAACAAAGGTATTATTGGAGTGCAATATAAAATGTTATTGATAAATAATGATTAAGCTATTTTAAAAATTAACCGTACCTGTAGTAGAATTTACTTTAAAAGGTTCTCCTCCCCAAACTTTTAGTCGCCTCGTATGACAGGCAAGGGAGCTGCAGGAGTATTATAAACCCCCTTCCTGCAGGGGTAGCCATTGAAACTTTGCCATTCAGACTTTCGTAAAATATTTGACGCTTTGTTAACCCTTACGAACTTCCTGAGCTCATCAACCCGGAAGTAGGTGCATCCTTCACCCAGATCAAATAAAAATGGCTTTTGAAGACCCGAAAACGAGCGAAATTATGGAGGATCTGGATCTTACACCACACACCTAGTCGGAATTTTCCATTTTATTCCTTACTTCGCCAACACGTTATGTGATGTAGATGTTATTTAATTGTTTAGTCATCCTTAAATTACCTAATCTTAGGTTTTGCAAAGCGGTACATTTTTTTTGCGAAGTGCGTCCAACAATAACCTTGTTGAATCCTTAATTGAGAGACCACTTCCTTTTTAAAATTCTGAATATTTTCAATATGATTATTTTTGAATGTCCATAATTATCGTTAGAATTATAAAACCATGGTTAAAAAATGAATAAATACAACAATATTTATTAACTACAATATATTGCCGACCCTTATCTCTACCATGGACTCGTTTCTTCAAAGGAGGTGAATTCTATGATAAGGTCAAATTTCAGATACAATTGAATGATTAACGAACCAATAAAATGGTCTGAAATCACCTCCATTGTCTCCAAATAATGTAGCGTTCAGCAGATTAACTGCATTTCCTATGGCTATAACTGGTTCATACATCAATGGTACAACAGGAAAAGTAAAGTTTTATTATTAAAGCAATAAAAGTAGTATTCTTTCACTCAATGAAATGAGTTTTCGGTTGAATATTCCATGAGTTGCTGGCAATACTGCAGATTATCTCTCACCGCATCGACTGGTAGTTGGAGATACTAAGACTATAAAATAGCTTATGGACCTCACCTACCAGTCAATGAAATGAGATTGCGGTTCTTTAGTGTACCACTAGCTGAAGTCACACTGGCAGCACTGTTCTGTTGAAGTAAAAAGAGAAAAAAATATTTATGGTGAAAAAATGCGTATGGCTGAGTAAAATGCATTTTGGCCAAAATTACTATCCAATGAAATGAATTTTCCATTGAATATCCGTGAGTTGCTGGCAATACTGCTCCGGCAGAATTGTCCCTCGCTGCATCGACTGGTAGATGAAGTTCCTAAGACTTTTAAATAGCTTATGAACCTCACCTACCAGTCGATCAAATGAGTTTGCAGTTCTTCGCTGTACCACTAGCTGAAGTCACACTGGCAGCATCGTTCTTTTGAACTAAAAAATGAAAACAAAAATGTAGGATGAAGTAATGCGAACAAAAGTGAAAAAATGCGTACGGCTGAGTGAAATGCATTTTGGCCAAAATTACGAGTCAAATAAATGAGTTTTTCGTTGAATATTCCATGATTTGCTGGCAATACTGCAGAATTGTACCTCATCGCATCGACTGCTAATCGAAGTCATTCAGTCAAAATTCTTACAAAATGGCTTCGACTAACAGTCGATGAAATGTGTTTTCAGTTGTTTAATGCACCACTACCTGAAATCAAATTGTTATCATTATTCCATTGAAAGAAAGTGCAAAAAATTGATGCATAAAAGGTTGAAGTAGCATGTGCAGTACTAGGATATATGTAATATTATATGCCTATAATGACGTGCTTCATGTATAGGAATTGAGATTATGGCATTTAAAGAATTTATTAATGAAATTAAACGTTGAACTCTGCACGAGAGTGAAATTATGCCAATATTATTTAGATTTTTCAAACAAACTTTTGCAACCTTATACACCGACTAAGGAAATGTATTTTCATATTTTCACCACACTTCCAACCAAAGGACAAACTTTTGTGGAGGAAACGTTACAGGAATGTCTCTCACCGCATCGACTGGTAGCAGGGATACCTAAGCCTTAAAAAATGCACATTTGCCTCAATATAATCCTTAAAACAGTCAATAACGGAGTTATTTTTGTATCGAAGTAAGGGATATCACATTATGAAAATTTAAAAATGGAACAAAAATTCTTCAGGGGCAGCAAGTGGAGATTAACGATGCAATCCTCGAATATATTTTCCTCTGAACACCAAACGTAGGTGATGGACAAAAGGCTGTGAAAAGCCCTTTGGCCAAACCTACCGGTTAATAAAATGAGTTTTCGGTTGAATATCAAAGAGTTGCTGGCAATACTGTGAAATTATCTCTCACCGCATCGACTGGTATTCGAGAGTTATAAGACTTTAAAATACCTTATGGCCTTCACCTACCAGTCGATGAAATGACTTTGCAGTTCATCTCTTTGTCAGTAGCTGAAGTCACACTGGCAGCATTGTTCTGTTGAACTAAATTACTGTTGAATTAAAAAAAGTTATGTATAAAAGGGTGAAAAATGTGTGCATCAATCATACGGACGTATGCAAAAATATGCTTATAAAAGGAGTATTACATGCATAGAAATAATGTTTACGACCATAATAGAATTTATCAATCGAAAGTTTCATCCAATGTGGCCAGGCATGGAATTATGACGATAGTATCGAAAAATTTTCTCCTGACGCATCTTATATAGCTCGCTGCTATGCATGGAAAAAAAGAATTTTGGCATACAGCCATATATAAATCCACTAAAATACATCCCACTACTCATTCAAAATCAATTTGTGGTTTTGAATTATATTTCGCTTACAATATCAAATTGGAGTCTTCACCATTCGCTGGAAGGGAATAAATTCCCTCATGCTATTGCATAAATGCTGAGATATAAAAATAATCTTGCATTCAGGGGTTAATGCTTACAAAATAAGAATTGAATGAAAACATATTTGCATAAATCATTCATTGGAAGGAGAGTTCCTGAATTCTAGCATTCCTGAGCCTTAGATAGACATGGCTTCATAAAAAGATTAAATGTTTTCACTGTAATGAACGAAATTCGTGTTATCTCACTAAAATAGGCAAAAGTTAAGAGGCAGGGGATAAGAAGGGGCAGATTGCTGAGTTGGCCCCATAATTTCCCTCAGTACCGTCATGCTTATAAATCAAGCCAAGGAACTCATCACGGAGAAATATGAAGCGGAGGAGAAGTAAGGCCTGGAATTATAAATGCGCCTCGTCAATGCCGACAGCGCTGTCCATGTTATTTGCGCGGGAATTTAAAATTTAGGAAGTAATGATGGAGGTGAGTTAGTAGAACCCAGTGAAATGAAGTTATTAAGGACGCCATAATTGACAAATAAATTTTCCTGCGACATAGAGTCATCGCATTAAGTGATCTTTGAACCCCAAAGATACGGTAGAAATGGGCTCCCATGAATATATGAAATGAATAATTTTTACCTCATGGCAAGCAAATCCATTTAATTTAAAAACAAGAAGGCTCGCATGGAACATGAAAGTGAACGGAAATGATAACAACGAAAGTTAACACACTATGGAAAATATAAGCAATAATCATAAGGGTGGCACAAGTGATACACAAATTTACTACATATTTAGTACATTATGAAATTGCGACTTAAGTATTTTGACCGTCTATCGGGCGCGCTGGCAAACAAAGCAAGCCAATATGTTCTCAAATTGTAATTTTACTGTCTATAGTGTGAGTTTTCAAAGCTCAAAGTGTTGTAAATAATTTAGTTTTAGATTGGCAAGAGGAACCAACACCAATTGCGTGCAAAGTACGCCGCGCTAACGCCCGTATACCTCCGGCTTTGCTTCTCTTCAATGGCCTCGTATATTCTTGCAATGTCATTTAGACTGATTACAGCGTGAGTTTTTAAAGCACAAGGTTTTTTAGTTTTTTTATACTATAATATTTTAGATACGCGATTAGAACCCGAAACCCGTGGCGGATAAATTACGCCGCGCAACCGGCCGTGTACCACTTGTGCACCACCTGTCTACTTTTATATCTGTATCACCAAGAAAATGTACAAACTTGAACTAATTCCTACAAGCAGAAATACATTTTGACAAAAATTGAGTGTTATCATAAAAATACACATATCGTGGACAAAGTACGAAACGCGCCCCTTCGCGTAGAATTATCAGGCGCGCCCGCTCGAGGGTTTAGGGAAGTATTCATGTTATTGCCTTCACCTTATCACACTTAGTGTACAATATGAACACGAAAGTGTTATTTGCCTTATTATTTGCGTATAGATGAATACGTCTTGTAATTGATCGAAAGTTTGTTATTATTTTTTCAGACGTCATTTAATGACACAACTATCAAAAAATACAATCATCGACAGGTATGAATTCCAGTAATGGTATAATTGGTCTCAGCTCATCCTAACCTATGAGAAATTTCATTTTTGAAGTCTCCCCGACTCTATAGCTCAAGCTCCCTTTCTCTACCAAACATTCACCCAGGGCAGCAGATTCAAAAGTTTGGAAGAATCATCTGATGAATAATTGTTGAACGCGAAAAAAAGCGAAGATATATTCATCATTGCATAAGGTGGGTGAAGGAAGAAACAAAAGTTCAAAAAATAGACAAAATAACCCAGGATGTGAAATGAGTCCAGTTTATAACTTACCTAGAAGTGACTTAGACGTTTTTAATATTAGGTGAACTTGGATGCATAAATGTAATCAGACACTTCCTATTGCGAATAGGAGAGATTGTATTCATGAAAGTAGACTTGAAAGGGGATTTTCAAACCTAGATTCCTCTGTGGCAAATTCTCAGGAGGCCGTCACCATGCTAACTTCATAGACCGAACTACAGGATCAGTGTTACCGAACAAGGTGCTAATATCACAAGTTCACACTGTGGCACTAAGGACAGAAATCGTACTAAGAAAGCCATGGTCGGAGTTATGATTGATTAAATGATGTTATTTCACTGAAGCCCTTACTACACTAATAAAATAAAATATAAATGATGAATTTTGAGTCTGGCCCCCACCCGCCAGTCCCCTTGGTTGACCACCCAAACATTCTCTGCCTCCGTCCGTAATACAGCAAGAAACCACGTATCATTGGCGTTGCAAGAGGGTCCGGACCCAATCCGAAATACAAAAACGCAATTTCCTTTTTCGTCATAAAAGAAAACAAAATATGGAAAAATTATAATTTGACAAGGTATTTCTTTGGATTACATTAATGATGAATTTTGGGACTGGCCCCCACCCGCCAGTCCCCGTGGCAGACCACCCACACTTTCTCTGCCCCCGTCCGTAAAACAGTAACGCATAAATGTAATCAGACACTTCCTATTGCGAATAGAAGAGATTGTATTCATGAAAGTACAACAGAAAGGGGACTTTCAAACCCAGATTCCTCGGTGGCAAATTCTCAGGAGGCCGTCACCACGCTATATTCATAGGCCAAACTACAGGATCAGTGTTACCGAACAAGGTGCTGATGTCACAAGTTCACACTGTGGCACAAAGGACAGAAATCGTGCTAAGAAAGCCATGGTCGGAGTTATGATTGATTAAATGATGATGTAATTTCACTGGAGCCCTTTCTACACTAAAAAAAAATAAATGATGAATTTTGAGTCTGGCACCCACCCGCCAGTTCGTATCATTGTCGTTGCAAGGGGGTCCGGACCCGACCCGAAATACAAAAACGCAATTTTTTTTTCGTCTTAAAAGAAAAAGAAATATGGAAAATTATAATTTTACAAGGTATTTTTTTTTATATAATTGATGAATTTTGGGACTGGCCCCCACCCGCCAGTCCCCGTGGCAGACCACCCAAACTTTCTCTGCCTCCGTCCGTAATACAGTAAGGAAACACATATCATTGGTGTAGCAAGAGCGTCCGGACCCACCCGAAACACAACACGCAATTTTTTTCCTTCACAAAAGAAAAAAATATTTTCATTTACAAAAAGAAATTTGGCTAATTTTAAAGATGAATTTGTTGCGTCTCTTATGTTTCCTAACGCTGACACTTCTAAGTTGAAACGCTGAAGGTGACTCATCATATTTGATGCGGAGGGGTACCTTGAGGTCTTCAAAATACTCCAACGCCGTCCTCATACCTCGCCATTCAATTTTCATTATTTCCATCGCATCTGATATTTATATCACCAAACATTTTGAAAATTTACTAAACGAATATAAGGAACAATTTTATGCACACGTAGGAGCTTGGAAATTTTGTAATGCGATGGAATTATGACCTTGATTGACAGATAATATTCAGCACATAAAAATAGTAATAATTGAAAACTAGGCGTCTTAATCGGCTTGCATGCCTCATTACATACATGAAAAATGGATTATTTGGCGGTAGAAAGTCCCTGCCATGATTTCCATTGAGAAGCTCCTCCATCGCAATGTCTGGATGGTGAACGGGTGAGAAATTCATAAATCTTACCACTCCCATAATCCAGTCAGTGAAATGAATCATTCGAGTTAGATAAACTGTATATAGAATGAACATCCCCCGATTTCTGGTTCGTTCGTATGAAAATGAACAAAAACTCTGGTAATAAAAGGATACATATTCTTCTCGGATATAGCAACATAGGCTCTTCCGGTGAAAGTTTCAAGGTGTAAAGGAGGGCGTTCACAGCACCGAAAAAATTGAATTAGCAGAAATGTTTCCATATATACTTTTGGTAGAAACTGAAATTTTGAGAATGATTTCCATTGAGGAAGTGCTTCATCTCAATGCCTGGATTGTGATCGGATGAGAAATTCATAAATTTTATCACGCCCAGAATCCAGGAAATGAAATGAAGACATCGACGACGATAGCCGATAAGAAGTATGAACCATTAGAGATTTCTGGTTCATTCATAAGGAAATATACTAAAAACGAACAAAAATTCCGGTAGTAAAAGGATACATAATCTTCTCAGAGATAGCCACATAGGATCCTCCGGTGAAATTTTGAAGGCGTAAAGGAGGGCGTTCATAGAACCAAAGATATTGAATTCGCAGAAATGTTTGAATTAGTACTTTTTGTAGCCACTCACATTTTGAGAATGATTACCATTTAGAAAGTGCTTCATCGCAATGCCTGGATAGTGAGCGGATGAGAAATTAATAAATCTTATCACGCCCAGAATCCAGGCAATTAAATGAAGACATCGCCGACGATAATCTGTAAGTAGTATGAACAACTACCGATTTCTGGGTCATTTATAAGGAAACATACAAAAACGAACTAAAATTCGGGTATTCAAAGGATACATATTCTTCTCAGAGATAGCAACATAGGCTCTTCCGGTGAAATTTTCAAGGTGTAAAGGAGGGCGTTCATAGCACCGAAGAAATTGAATTCGCAGAAACATTTCAATTAGTACTATTCGTAGTAACTGAAATTTTGAGAATGACTTCCATGGAGAAAGTGCTTCATCGCAATGCCTGGACAGTGAGCGGATCAGAAATTAATAAATCTTATCACGCCCAGAATCCAGGCAATGAAATGAAGACATCGCCGACGATAACCTATAAGAAGTATGAACAACTACCGATTTCTGGTTCATTCATAAGGAAACATACTAAAAAAGAACAAAAATTCCGGTAGTAATAGGATACATATTCTTCTCGGAGATAGCAAGATAGGCTCTTCCGGTGAAATTTTCAAGGCTTCATAAATAGATTAAGTTTTTTCACTGTAATGTACAAAATTAGTGTTATCTCATTAAAATAGGCAAACGTTAAGAGGCAGGAGATGGGACGGGGCAGATTACCGGGCGGTCCCCATAATTCCCTCCATACCGTCATGCTTATAAATTAAGCCAAGGAACTCATCACGGGGTATTATGGAGCGGAGGAGAAGTAAGACCTGGAATTATAAATGCGCATCGTCAATGCCGACAGCACTATCCATTATATTTGTGCGGGAATTTAAAATTTAGGAAATAATGATGGAGGTGAGTGAAAATAATCCAGTGAAATGAAGATATTAAGGACGCCATTATTGACAAATAAATTTTCCTGCGACATAGAGTCATCGCATTAAGTGATCTTTGAACCCCAAAGATACGGTAGAAATGGGCTCCCATGAATATATTAAATGAATAATTTTTACCTCATGGCATGACTTCATTGAGTTTAAATTAAACATGCCATTATTCCATTATTTTCATTAATACTAGGCATATTTTCATTAATTTCCATTTTCTTCAAGAAAACTAATTTCTGACGGCTAAGTTGACTGACGCATCGCAACTCGAAATACAAAAACGCAATTTCTTTTTTCTTCATAAAAGAAAGCAAAAAATTGAAAAATTATAATTTTTCATGATATTTCCTTAACAATATAAATGATGAATTCTGGGACTGGCCCCCACCCGCCAGTCCCCGTGGCAGACCACCCAAACTTTCTCTGCCTCCGTCAGCAATACGGTAAAACACCACGCATCAGTGGCGTAGCAAGGGTGGAGCAGTGGGGGGTCCGGACCGACACCGAAATACAAAAACGCAATATCTTTCCTTCATAAAAGAAAACAAAATATTGAAGATCATAACTTTACAAGGTATTCCTTAGGCATTAATAAATGATGAATTTTAGGACTGGCCCCCATCCGCCATTCCCCGTGGCAGACCACCCAATCATTCTCTGCCTCCGTCCGTAATACAGTAATAAACCACGTATCGTTGGCGTAGCAATGGTGTCCGGACCCATCCCGAAATACTAAAAACGCAATTATTTTCCCTCATAAAAGGAAACAAAAATTTTCATTAACAAAAAGCAATTTGGCTAATTCGAAAGATAAATTTGTTGCATCTCTTATGTTTCCTAACGTTGACTCTTCTAAGTTGAACCGCAGAAGGTGACTCATCATACTTAGTGAGGAGGGGCACCTTGAGTTCCTCAAAATACTCCAAAGACCTCCTCTTACCTCGCCATTCAATTTTATTAATTCCATCGCAGCTGATATTTATATCACAAAACATAATGTAAATTTACTAAACCAGTATAAAGAACAATTTTATACACACGTAGGAGCTTGGAAATACTGAAATTTGATGGAATAATGACCTTGATTGACAGATAATATTCAGCGCATAAAAATAGTAACAATTGAGAACTAGGCGTCTTAATCGGCTTGCATGCCCCGTTACATACATGACAAATGGATTATTTGGCGGTAGAAAGTCCCTGCCATGATTTCTATTAGCAACTCCCCCATCGCAATGCCTGGATAGTGAACGGGTAAGAAAAATGTAAATCTTGCAACGCCCAGAATCCAGGCAATGATATGAATACATCGAAGACGATAATCTGTATATACAATGAACATCTCCCGATTTCTGGTTCGCTCATAAGGAAATATACTAATGAAAAAATATTCAGAGAGTAAAAGGATACATTTTTCTTCTCGGTGAAAGCATCGTTGGCTCTTCTGGTGAAATTTCCAAGGAGTAAAGAAGGACGTTTACCGCACCGAAGAAATTGAATTCGCAGAAATGTCTGAATTAGAACTTTTCGTAGCAACTCAAATTTTGAGAATGATTTCCATTGTGGAACTGCTTCATCGCAATGCCTGAATAGTGAACGGGTAAGAATTTTGTAAATCTTGCCACGCCCGGAATCCAGGCATTGAAATGAAGGATAAGCATCTACCGATTTCTGGTTCATTCAAAAGGAAGCACACTTAAAACGAACAAATATTCCGATAGTAAAAGGATACATTTTTCTTCTCGGTGATAGCACCATAGGTTCTTCCGGTGAAATTTCCAAGGAGTAAAGAAGGAGAAGTAAAGAAGTTTACCGCACCGAAGAAATTGAAGTCGCAGAAATGTCTGAATTACTACTTTTCCTAACAACTCAAATTTCGTTTGGCAAGGAAATGTCAGAAAATATCATCCACGACACAATCAGAATACAAGAATGACTTCAATATTTCTGTATAAACAAGAAACAGCACAAGGCTTCCTCCAAAATTTTAATTACTCATAGCTGTATGAAAGAACAAAAAAACAAAATGATGCAGTGTGATCAATAGCTGCAAAACTTAAAATATAAATATAAGTTGGACCAAATCCCTAAGTTAGTGATCAAAAAAATGATAAAATTGAAGCATAATCTATATAATTTCACTGGAGCCTTTTCTACACCGAAAAATAAAACATAAATGATGATTTTTGGGACTGGCCCCCACCCGCCAGTCCCCGTGGCAGACCACCCAAACATTCTCTGCCTCCGTTCGTAATACTGTAAGAAACCGCGTACCAGTGGCGTAGCAAGGGGGTCTGGACCCAACCCGTAATACAAAAAAGGAATTTTTTTCCTTCATAAATGAAAACAAAATATTGAAAAATCATAATTTTACAAGATGTTTTTTTGACATTATAAATGATGATTTTTGGGACTGGCCCCCACCCGCCAGTCCCCGTGGCAGACCACCCAAACTTTCTCTGCCTCCGTCCTAATACAGTAAGAAACCACGTATCAGTGTTGTAGCAAGGGGGGGGGGGGGGGGCAATGGAGAGTGCGGACCCAAACCGAAAACTCAGCTTTGTCGCTGTTCAGAGATGACAAATTTCAAAGCACTGCATGATAAAAATGAGTTTTTTACGCAGCCAAGCGTACAGGTAGAAATTTATGTAAACCATGGATAAGGGAAGCCACGAAAAAATATTTTACCTACCAAGGATTTGAACCCGGATCTCCAAATTGATGGTATTTATGCAAGTCAATCACTCCACCAACCCATTTCTTCTCAATCTCCATTTCTTCGTTGTTTAGTTGCGCTCAGGATAGTTCCTCACCGTATTCACTGGGAAATGGTTCTTTCAAGTGTTAAATATCCTTGAAAGTAACCATCACTCAGAGAACAAAATGAGTAAATGGAAGATCTCGTTGGCTTTGTTATACATGAGAAATCCATATGATTATTCACTTTTCTGGAAGCAAATAGTGTCAATATGCTGTTTTTTTTATGGAGAAATATCATTTGAATGGCTGAAAAGTCGTACGATGAAAACTTAAATATTCTTGAACGCACAGCCCTTCACAAATCGGAATGAGCATATGATACAGTGACTCTGAATGCAGTTCACTTGCTAAGCCCTCATGTTTTTTAGTTTCCTTGGTTATTTATGATTTCCGTACACCATATTATGCCTGATTGATTTAAACTGTCAAAACGTAATCCCATTTTCTATTGACCAAGATTTCATCTGACAATTGTTTGATAAAGGTTACTCATTGCAATGAATGCTAAGAGGTGCAGGAAATCTAGAAATTCAAGTATAGAAATTCTAACCACTCATTGAAATGAGCAAAGCTCGCTAAGAAAACAGCTGTTGCTTGATATTGGTCCATATTATTTGGTATCAGTTTCATTTACTATATATAAATTGAGGCTATATTTGGATTATTTGAAACATGAATCGTGTTGCATCCCTTTATTTGACTATTCTGACATTGCCTACCAGGACCTTTCTCAAGAACTTAGTCTTAAGCTTCAACGTTCCATGATCAGATGCATTGGATTCATATTTAACTTACAATTATCGGATCATATAACCTATTATATTAATAAACTGTCATGTCTGAAACTTAACTCACGACGCCGGCTGCATACAGTACTCTTTCTCTCCTATATCAAATTCTAAACACAAAAACACCCCCTTACCTATCATGCGAGTTCAGGAGTCTTGACACTGTCCATATGACAAACACAAGCGGGAACCACAAACTTGTTATACCTCATCACCGAACTGTCATTTACAACAAATTATCAACCGTTACTACATGTAGGGAATAGAATAATCTTAGCCGTTCAATAAGGAACTCATCGTCATTGGCATCTTTTATGAGGAGGCTACACAAAGAACTTTTCACCTCACAACTAGTAGGTAAATATACATGACACTGAGCAGAGCCTGCGAATAATTGATATGTATCACTGAATGCTTGAATATATATGTTATATTTTATATCTTATTTGCATGTGTAATATTTGTGTATTCTACGTTCCTCATAAACTATGTTGTATTTTGCATGTAACATGACATAAGCTTTCACTCAGTAGGTTTTCGCAGGTTTTTCACGCCGCCCTTCTTGTGTGGGCGTTTACCTGCAGTGGGTTTTTTCGCTGAAGAATATTACACCGTTATCCTCATGCTTTTTCCCACAAAGAGAAATGTTGTTTACACAAAATTTTCACATATAGTTGTTTATACTTTTGACATTTCACAAACAGTGTATATTGTATATTCTATGTATTGTAAACGTTTGTCTACCATTTTTTAATATGCTTGCATTGACGTTATCGAGGGTTTAGATGGAAGACGGGACTTTTTGGTCTCAACCTCGCCCGAAAATAGGCATTTTATTATTATTATTATGTTTCCTAACTCTGACTCTTCTGAGTTGAACAGTTGAACGTGACGCAACACATTTATTGAGGAGGGGTACCTTGAGATCTTCAAGATGCTATGAGTTTTCCGTTGAATATTCCATGAGTTGCTGGATACACTGCAAATTTTTCTCTCACCGCATCGACTGGTAGTTGAGAATGATTGGAATTTAAAATAGCTTATGAACCTCACCTACCAGTCGATGAAATAAGTTTGCAGTTCTTCAATTCACCACTAGCTGAAGTCACACTGGCAGCATTGTTCAGTTTAACTAAAAGCAGAAAAAAAAGAAGCACGTGTGGTGAAATAATGCGTACAAAGCTGAAAAAATGCGTACGGTTGAGTAAAATGCCTTTTGGCCAAAACTACGAGTCAAGGAAATGAGTTTACCGCTGAATACTCCATGCGTTGCTGGCAATACCGCAGAATTATATCTCACCGCATCGACCGATAGTAGAGGTACCTAAGACCTTAAATTAGCTTATGTACCTCACCTACCAGTCGATGAAATGAGTTTGCAGTTCTTCACTGTACCAGTAGCTGAAGTCAACCTGCCAGCATTCTCTCTTGAACTAAAAACAAAAAAATGTATCGTGAAATAATGCGTACAAAGGAAAATAAATGTACTTAACTGAGTAAAATGCATTCTGGCCAAAATTACGAGTCATTGTAATGAGTCTTCCGTTGAAAATTCTATGAGTTGCTGGCAATACTGCAGAATTATCTCTCACCGCATCGACTGGTAGCCGAGATTTCTAAGACTTTAAAATAGCTAATGCACCTCACCTACCAGTCGATGAAATGAGTTTGCAGTTCTTCACTGTACCACTAGCTGAAGTCACTTTGGTAACATTGTTCTGTTGAAGTATAAATGATATAATTTCACTGGAGCCCCATCTACACTAACAATAAAATATAAATGATGAATGATGCGGTAGAGTGTCCCTGCCATAATTTCCATTGAGAAACGGCTTCATCGCAATGCTTGGATAATGAACGGGTGAGAAATTTATAAATCCTACCACGCCAAGAATCCAGGCAGTAAAATGAAGACATAGAAGACGATAAGCTGCATATACAATGACCATCTCCCCATTTCTGGTTCATTCATATGGTAACATACCAAAAACGAGCAATTATTCCGGTGGTAAAAGGATACATTTTTCTTCTCGGTGACAGCACCATAGGCTCTTCTGGAGAAATTTCGAAGGAGTAAAGGAGCACGTTCACCGCACCGAAGAAATTGAATTAAAAGAAATTTTTGAAGTAGTACTTTTAATTGCAACTCAAATTTCGTATTTTAGGGATATGTCAGGATATATCATCCACAAAACAATCAGAATAATCTGATCTGAATACAAATGACTTCAATATTTCTGCCTAAACTATGACCAGCACAGATTCCTCCAAAAATTTAATTACACATACCTGGATCAAAAAAAAACGATAGAATTAATGCTTCGTGATCAATAGCTGCAAAACTTGAAAATAAAAGTATAAGTTGGACCAAATCCCTAACATAGTGATGAAATAAATGATAAACTTGAAGCCTAAATGATATCATTTCACTGGAGACTTTTCTGCACTAAAACAATAAATAAAATATAAATGATGAATTTTGGGACTGGCCCCCACCCACCAGTCCCCGTGGCAGACCACCCAAACATCTTCTGCCTCCGTCCGTAATACAGTGAGACACCACGCATCAGTGGCGTAGCAAGGGAGGAGCGGTGGGGGGTCCGGACCCAACCCGAAATGCAAAAAAGCAATTTCTTTCCTTCAAAAAAGAAAACAATAAATTGAAAAATCAAAATTTTCACACGATAAATCTTTGATAAATGATCTATTTTTGATTACGAAAAGCGCTCAAATTAGTTTTAAGTCTTTTTGTTTTAAGTAAATTTTTTAGGTGGTTTTGGACCCCTTGAACGAATTTCCTGGGTACCCCAATGGCAAGTATTATTCCATTATTTATCATATTAACCTATGCCTAAGCTAAATAAAAAGAAAGGAGTTTAAATATATTACAAACCTCTCAAACAATCCCTGAAAAGCAAGGCAAATTTTCCACTATTAATTTGGGATTGAGTCATTCATGTCGATTTGTTATTAGTGAATCGAATCTCTATTTTATGATTTCATCTTCATGTAAACAGAGACATCCAGGATATTAGGTTCTCGTTTTCTTTGTGAAAATTTCTCACTGCAAATATTACATACAAATGATCATACCAAGATTCCTTCACAAATTTATACACCCATCTCCCAGACTGATGAATGAAGCCTTTGCACCTCGTACTATCTCAGTTTCATAGGCATCGATTAAATTGATACTTTTGATCTACAATTCGCTAGAAGAATTGAATTTCTTGAATCTGGTAAAGCTCTCCTTTCTTTCAGTGATCGACTCACAGGTCCTGACGCCTGCTCATGGGTCCTGAAAAACATCAATGAATGTGTAAAATACATAGATAAGGTGCTATAATACGGCTAAAAGTGTTTCAGTTTCAGTACGAAGAACTATTTAACCAACGAGTAAAATCCTTTCCGAGATGACATTTTTTCACAGAATCGCTGCCAAATATCCCTTATCACATCTGGAATATTTCTTTATTGATGACGAATTTCTTCACCGCATGGCCTAGGAGTAGAGACCCTAAGGAGGTAAAAAATGCCTTAGAGCCTCATCTCTTAGGCCACGAAATGAATATATGATCACACTCCACCACACAGCCTTATCTGCAAAAAGTACTTCATGTTTTAAGATTAAAGGGGTTGATTCATCCATAACGACCATTACCAATAAATTACGGCCGTTGTGGGTAAATTAAGCCGGTGGGAATACCGACAAGAGTTTACCGACATTATTTCCTGGGGAAGAATCAAATCATATTTTAGTTTTCAGAGGTTAGAATACTTACTGATCTTTACACAATATACTTTATGTACCTAAGGGTCTGCACTGATAAATGATGAAGTTAAGGCCACTAAATATACAGTTTCCCCAGAACTATAATTTTTATTTGAATGTTATTAACAAAGGTATTATTGGGGTGCAATGTAAAATGTTATTGATAAATAATGAATGAACCATTTTAAAAATTAACCGTACCTGTAGTAGAATTTACTTTAAAAGGTTCTCCTCCCCAAACTTTTAGTCGCCTCGTATGATAGGCAGGGGAGCTGCAGGAGTATTATAAACCCCCTTCCTGCAGGAGTAGCCATTGAAACTTTGACTTTTGTAAAATATTTGACGCTTTGTTAACCCTTACGAACTTCCTGAGCTCATCAACCCGGAAGCAGGTGCATCCTTCACCCAGATCAAATAAAAATGGCTGTTGAAGACCCGAAAACGATCGAAATTATGGAGGATCTGGATCTTACACGACACACCTAGTCGGAATTTTCCATTTTATTCCTTACTTCGCCAACACGTTATTTGATGTAGATGTTATTTACATATTTAGTCATCCTTAAATTACCTAATCTGAGTAATTGCAAAGCGGTACATTTTTTTGCGAAGTACGTGCAACAATAACCTTGTTGAATCCTTAATTGGTGCCCTGCGGTCTGAGAGGCCACTTCCTTTTTAAAATTATGGATATTTTCAATATGATTAATATGATTATTTTAGAATGTCCATAATTATCGTCAGAATTATAAAGCCATGGTTAAAAAATGAATAAATACAACAATATTTATTAACTACAATATATTGCCGACCCGTAAGAATAAAAAAAGGCCCCAGAAGAGATCCCTGGGGAACGCCTGATGTAGCATTAATCTGTGAGGACAACACATTATTAATTTTGACACTAAGGGTGCGGTTAGACAGATAGCTTTTAAACCAGTCTAATAAAGCACCATTAATACCATATGCTTTTAGCTTAGCCAACAGGTGTAGATGACTAACCTTATCAAAGGCTTTACTATAATCAGTGTACACAACATCAACTTGGTAGCCAGAATAAACTGAGGAAAGAACAGAGGATTGAAATATAAGAAGATTGGATGTTGAAGATCTACCTTCAAGGAAGCCATGTTGACCCGGCCTGATGATCGGCCCTAAGACAGGGACAATAATATCAAGAATACAACTTTCAAAATGTTGGTCAGGGTTGATTCAATTGAGATAGGTCTGTAATTTTTAACATTATTTCTACTACCACTCTTAAATATGGGAGTTTTAAGTGAAAATTTCTATGAATTTGGAAAGATACCAACAGAAATTGAATAGTTACAGATATAAGCAAGAGGAGAAGTAAAAAATGAGGCAAACAATTCTAAAAACATTGGAGAAATACAATCAGGTCCAGGTCCTTTACTAGTATCAAGATGCTTTAACTTTCTCCAAATTGTATTCTCCTCGATACTGCAAGGTATGATTAATTGGTCTCTGTTGTAATTATTTTGAGGTACAATCGTTGGGGGACTTTCAAAGACAATAGAAAAATATTGAGCAAATAAATCTGAAATATCCTTAGAATTTGAACCAGAATGACCATCTAGATACATTTCAATCGGAAGGCTCACTGTCTTTTTTAAAGTATTTACGTGGTTCCAGAAATGGTAAATACTGTGTGGTATACCAACTTGAATGCGGTCAATATAGGATTTATAATCTGACCTGCATAATTTAAATACAAGAAGGCTCGCATGGAACATGAAGGTGAATGGAAATAATAACAACGAAAATTAACACACTATGGAAAAAATAAGCAATAAATATAAGGGTGGCACAAGTGATACACAAATGTATTTTATTACTATTAAAACTATATATTCAGTACATTATGAAATTGCGACTTCAGCAGTTTGACCCTCGATCGGGCGCGCTGGCGAGTAAAGCACACCAATCTTCGAAAACCAAGGATTACAGTATTGTACGTACATTCTGGTCTAGAATGGCCCAATGTGTTCTCATAATGTAATTTGACTGTCTAAAGTGCGAGTTTTCAAAGCTCGAAGTGTTGTAACTAATTTGTTTTTATATTGACGAGGAACCGACACCCATGGCGTGCAAAGTACGCCGCACAAACGCCCGTGTACCTCCGGCTTTGCTTTTCTTCATGGCCTCGGGTATTCTTAAAATGTCATTTAGACTGTTTACAGCGTGAGGTTTTAAAGCACAAAGTTTTGTAGTTATTTTATATTATAATATTTTAAATACCGAATAAGACCCCGAAACCCGTGGGGGATAAATTACGCCGCGCGACCGGCCGTGTACCACTTGTGTACCACCTGTTCACTTTTATATCTGTATCACCTAAAAAGGTACAAACTTGGACTAATTTCTACTAGTAGAGATAAATTTTGACAAAAATCGAGTGTGGACAAAGTACAAAACGCGCCCCGTCGTGTAGAAATATCAGGCACACCTTTAATAAATGCACTCACCCACAGGTATGAATTTCAGTAATGGTATAATTGGTCTCAGCTCATCCCGACCCATGAGAAACCCATCATTTTCGAAGTCTACCCGACGCTATAGCACAGGCCCCCTTCCTCTAACAAACATTCACCCAGGGCAGTAGATTCAAAAGTTTGGAAGAATCATCTGATGAATAATTGTTGAACGCGAAAAAAAGCGAAGATGCGTATATTCTTCAACACAAAAGGTAGGTGAAGGAAAAAACAAAAGTTACAAAAATAGACAAATTAACCCAGGATGTGAAATGAGTCTAGTTTATAACTTACCGAGAAGTGACTTAGACCTTTTTAATTACAGGTGAACAAGGATGCATAAATGTCATCAGACACTTCCTATTGCGAATAGAAGAGATTGTATTCATGAAAATACAACAGAAAGGGGACTTTCAAACCCAGATTCCTCGGTGGCAAATTCTCAGGAGGCCGTCACCACGCTATATTCATAGACCGAACTACAGGATCAGTGTTACTCTTTGTGCCAAGTTCACACTGTGGCACAAAAGACAGAAATGGTGCTAAGAAAGCCATGGTCGGAGTTATGATTCATTAAATGATGATGTAATTTCATTGGAGCCCTTTCTACACTAAAAAAATAAAATATAATTGATGAATTTTGAGTCTGGACCATACCCGCCAGTCCCGTATCATTGGCGTTGCAAGGGGGTCCGGACCCAACCCGAAATACAAAAACACAATTTCTTTTTTCGTCATAAAAGAAAAAAAAATAAGGAAAATTATAATTTTACAAGGTATTTTTTTATTATATAAATGATGAATTTTGGGACTGGCCCCCACCCGCCAGTCCCCGTGGCAGACCACCCAAACTATCTCTGCCTCAGTCCGTAATACAGTAAGGAATCACGTATCATTGGCGTAGCAAGGGGGTCCGGACCCACCCGAAACACAAAAACGTAATTTTTTCCCTTCATTAAAAAAAATATTTTCATTTAAAAAAGAAATTTGCCTAATTTTAAAGATGAATTTGTTGCGTCTCTTATGTTTCCTAACGCTGGCTCTTCTAAGTTGAAAAGCTAAAGGTAACTCATCATATTTTGTGCCGAGGGGTACCTTGAGGTCTTCAAAATACTCCAACGCCGTCCTCATACCTCGCCATTCAATTTTCATTATTTCCATCGCAGCTGATCTATATATCACTAAACTTTTTGTAAATTTACTAAACGAATATAAAAAACAATTTTATACACACGTAGGAGCTTGGAAATATTGTCATTTGATGGAATAGACCTTATTTGACGGATAATATTCAGCACATTAAAAAAAGAAATAATTGAAAACTAGGCGTCTTAATCGGTTAGCATGCCTCATTACAAACATGACGAATGGATTATTTGGCGGTAGATAGTCTCAGCCATGATTTCCATCGAGAAACTCCTCCATCGCAATGTCTGGATGGTGAACGGGTGAGAAATTTATAAATCTTACCACGCCCAGAATCCAGGCACTGAAATGAATTATTCGAACACGATAATCTGTATATAGAATGAACATCCCCCGATTTCTGGTTCGTTCATATGAAAAACGAAAAAAACTCCGAAGAAATTGAATTCGCAGAAATGTTTCCATTATTACTTTTCGTAGTAACTGATATTTTGAGAATGATTTCCATTGAAAAAGTGCTTCATCGCAATGCCTGGATAGTGAGCGGATCAGAAATTTATAAATCTTATCACAGCCAGAATCCAGGCAAAGAAATGAAGACATCGACGACGATAACCTGCAAGTAGAATGAACAACTACCGATTTCTGGTTCATTCATAAGGAAACAGTAATAACGAACAAAAAATCCGGTAATAAAAGGATACATATTCTTCTCGGAGATAGTAACATAGACTCTTCCGGTGAAATATTAAAGGTTGTAAAGGAGGGCGTTCATAGAACCAAAGATATTGAATTCGCAGAAATGTTTGAACTAGTACTTTTTGTAGTAATTGAAATTTAGAGAATGATTTCCATTGAGAAAGTCCTTCATCGCAATGCCTGGATAGTGAGTGGATGAGAAATTTATAAATCTTATCACGCCCAGAATCCAGGCAATGAAATGAAGGCATCGCCGACGATTACCTGTAAGTAATATGAACAGCTACCGATTTTTGGTTCATTCATAAGGAAACACACTAAAAACAAACAAAAATTCCGGTAAATAAAGGATACATATTTTTCTCGGAGATAGCAACATAGACTCTTCCGGTGAAATTCTCAAGGTGTAGAGGTGGGCTTTCACAGCACCGAAGAAATTGAATTCGCAGAAATATTTGTTTTAGCACTTTTCGTACTAACTGAAATTTTGGGAATGATTTCAATGAAGAAAGTGCTTCATCGCAATGCCTGGATAGTGAGCGGATTAGAAATTAATAAATCTTATCACGCCCAGAATCCAGGCAATGAAATGAAGACATCGACGACGATAACCTGTAAGTAGAATGAACAACTACCCATTTCTGGTTCATTCATAAGTAAACATAGTAATAACGGACAAAAACTCCGGTAATAAAACGATACATATTCTTCTCGGAGATAGTAACATAGACTCTTCCGGTGAAATATTAAAGGTTGTAAAGGAGAACGTTCATAGAACCAAAGATATTGAATTCGCAGAAATGTTTGAATTAGTACTTTTTGTAGTAATTGAAATTTTGAGAATGATTTCCATTGAGAAAGTCCTTCATCGCAATGCCTGGATAGTGAGTGGATGAAAACATTTATAAATCTTATCACGCCCAGAATCCAGGCAATGAAATGAAGGCATCGCCGAAGATAACCGGTAAGTAGTATGTACAACTACCGATTTCTGGTTCATTCATAAGAAAACATACTAAAAACAAACAAAAATTCCGTTAATAAAAGGATACATATTCTACTCGGAGATAGTCACATAGGCTCTTATGGTAAAATTTTCAAGGTGTAAAGGAGGGCCATCAGAGCACCTATGAAATTGAATTCGCAGAAATATTTCATTTAGTACTTTTCGTAAGAAGTGAAACTTTGAGAATGATTTCCATTGTGAAAGTGCTTCATCGCAATGCCTGGATAGTGAGCGGATGAGAAATTAATAAATCTTATCACGCCCAGAATCCAGGCAATGAAATGAAGACATCGCCGACGATTATCTGTAAGTAATATGAACAACTACCGATTTCTGGTTCATTCATAAGAAAACATACTAAAAACAAACAAAAATTCCGGTAATAAAAGGATACATATTCTACTCGGAGATAGTCACATAGGCTCTTATGGTAAAATTTTCAAGGTGTAAAGGAGGGCCATCAGAGCACCTATGAAATTGAATTCGCAGAAATATTTCATTTAGTACTTTTCGTAAGAAGTGAAACTTTGAGAATGATTTCCATTGTGAAAGTGCTTCATCGCAATGCCTGGATAGTGAGCGGATGAGAAATTAATAAATCTTATCACGCCCAGAATCCAGGCAATGAAATGAAGACATCGCCGACGATTATCTGTAAGTAATATGAACAACTACCGATTTCTGGTTCATTCATAAGAAAACATACTAAAAACAAACAAAAATTCCGGTAATAAAAGGATACATATTCTACTCGGAGATAGTCACATAGGCTCTTATGGTAAAATTTTCAAGGTGTAAAGGAGGGCCATCAGAGCACCTATGAAATTGAATTCGCAGAAATATTTCATTTAGTACTTTTCGTAAGAAGTGAAACTTTGAGAATGATTTCCATTGTGAAAGTGCTTCATCGCAATGCCTGGTAGTGAGCGGATGAGAAATTAATAAATCTTATCACGCCCAGAATCCAGGCAATGAAATGAAGACATCGCCGACGATTATCTGTAAGTAATATGAACAACTACCGAATTCTGGTTCATTCATAAGGAAACATAGTAATAACGGACAAAAACTCCGGTAGTAAAACGATACATATTCTTCTCGGAGATAGTAACATAGACTCTTCCGGTGAAATATTAAAGGTTGTAAAGGAGGGCGTTCATAGAACCAAAGATATTGAATTCGCAGAAATGTTTGAATTAGTACTTTTTGTAGTAATTGAAATTTTGAGAATGATTTCCATTGAGAAAGTCCTTCATCGCAATGCCTGGATAGGGAGTGGATGAAAACATTTATAAATCTTATCACGCCCAGAATCCAGGCAATGAAATGAAGGCATCGCCGAAGATAACCGGTAAGTATTATGAACAACTACCGATTTCTGTTTCATTCATAACGAAACATACTAAAACCAACAAAAATTCCGGTTGTAAAAGGATACATATTCTTCTCGGGGATAGCAACATAGGCTCTTCCGGTGAAATTTGCAAGGTTAAAGGAGGGCGTTCATAGAGCCAAAGAAATTGAATGCGCAGAAATGATTCCATTAGTACTTTTCGTAGTAACTGAAATTTTGAATGAATTCCTTTGAGAAAGTGCTTCATCGCAATGCCTGGATAGTGAGCGGATGAGAAATTAATAAATCTTATCACGCCCAGAATCCAGGCAATGAAATGAAGACATCGCCGACGATTACCTGTAAGTAATATGAACAACTACCGATTTTTGGTTCATTCATAAGGAAACACACTAAAAACAAACAAAAATTCCGGTAAATAAAGGATACATATTTTTCTCGGAGATAGCTACATAGACTCTTCCGGTGAAATTCTCAAGGTGTAGAGGCGGGCCTTCACAGCACCGAAGAAATTGAATTCGCAGAAATATTTCAATTAGCACTTTTCGCACTAACTGAAATTTTGGGAATGATTTCCATTGTGAAAGTGCTTCATCGCAATGCCTGGATAGTGAGCGGATCAGAAATTTATAAATCTTATCACGCCCAGAATCCAGGCAATGAAATGAAGACATCGCCGACGATAACCTGTAAGTAGTATGAAAAACTACCGATATCTGGTTCATTCATAAGGAAACATAGTAAAAACGAACATAATTTCCGGTAATAAAAGGATACATATTCTACTAGGAGATAGCAACATAGGCTCTTCTGGTAAAATTTTCAAGGTGTAAAGGAGGGCCTTCAGAGCACCTATGAAATTGAATTCGCAAAAATATTTCATTTAGTACTTTTCGTAGGAAGTGAAACTTTGAGAATGATTTCCATTGTGAAAGTGATTCTTCGCAATGCCTGGATAGTGAGCGGATCAGAAATTAATAAATCTTATCACGCCCAGAATCCAGGCAATGAAATGAAGACATCGACGACGATAACCTGTAAGTAGTATGAACAACTACCGATTTCTGGTTCATTCATAAGGAAACATACTAAGAACGAGCAAGTTTTCCGGTAGTAAAAGGATACATATTCTTCTCAGAGATAACAACGTAGGCTCTTCTGGTGAAATTTGCAAGGTGTAAAGGAGGGCGTTCATAGAACCGAAGATATTGAATTCGCAGAAATGATTCCATTAGTACTTTTCGTAGTAACTGAAATTTTGAATGAATTCCATTGAGAAAGTGTTTCATCGCAATGCCTGGATAATGAGCGGATGTGAAATTAATAAATCTTATCACGCCAAGAATCCAGGCAATGAATTGAAGACATTGACGACGATAACCTGCAAGTAATATGAACAACTACCGATTTCTGGTTCATTCATAAGGAAACATACTAAAAACGAACAAAAATTCCGGTATTAAAAGGATACATATTCTTCTCAGAGATAGCAACGTAGGCTCTTTCGGTGAAATTTGCAAGGTGTAAAGGGCGTTCATAGAACCAAAGATATTGATTTCACAGAAATGATTCCATTAGTACTTTTCGTAGTAACTGAAATTTTGAATGAATTCCATTGAGATAGTGCTTCATCGCAATGCCTGGATTGTGAGCGGATGAGAAATTAATAAATCTTATCACGCCCAGAATCCAGGAAATGAAATGAAGACATCGACGACGATAACCTGTAAGTAGTATGAACAACTACCGATTTCTGGTTCATTCATAAGGAAACATACTAAGAACGAGCAAGTTTTCCGGTAGTAAAAGGATACATATTCTTCTCAGAGATAACAACGTAGGCTCTTCTGGTGAAATTTGCAAGGTGTAAAGGAGGGCGTTCATAGAACCGAAGATATTGAATTCGCAGAAATGATTCCATTAGTACTTTTCGTAGTAACTGAAATTTTGAATGAATTCCATTGAGAAAGTGTTTCATCGCAATGCCTGGATAATGAGCGGATGTGAAATTAATAAATCTTATCACGCCAAGAATCCAGGCAATGAATTGAAGATATTGACGACGATAACCTGCAAGTAATATGAACAACTACCGATTTCTGGTTCATTCATAAGGAAACATACTAAAAACGAACAAAAATTCCGGTATTAAAAGGATACATATTCTTCTCAGAGATAGCAACGTAGGCTCTTTCGGTGAAATTTGCAAGGTGTAAAGGGCGTTCATAGAACCAAAGATATTGATTTCACAGAAATGATTCCATTAGTACTTTTCGTAGTAACTGAAATTTTGAATGAATTCCATTGAGATAGTGCTTCATCGCAATGCCTGGATTGTGAGCGGATGAGAAATTAATAAATCTTATCACGCCCAGAATCCAGGAAATGAAATGAAGACATTGAAGACGATAACCTGTAAATAGAAGGAACAACTACCGCATTCTGGTTCATTCATAAGGAAGCATACTAAAAACGAAAAAATATTCCGGTAGTAAAAGGATACATTTTCTTCCCGGTGATAGCACCTTATACTCTTCTGTTGAAATTTCCAAGAAATATAGAAGGACGTTCTCCGCAGCGAAGAATAAGAATTCGCAGAAATGTCAGAATTACTACTTTTCGTGACAACTCGAAATTCGTATCGCAGAGAAATGCCATGAAATACCATTCACGAAACAATCAGAATAATCTGATATGAATACTAATGACTTCCATATTTCTATCTAAACAAGGAACAGCACAGCTTCCTCCAAACTTTTAATTACTCATAGCTTCGTCAAAGAACAAAGGAAAAAATTGATAGGGTGTGATCAAAAGCTGCAAAACTTGAAAAAATAAAAATAATTTGGACCAAATCCCTAACTTAGCGATGAAATAAATGACAAAATTGAAGCTTAATTGATATAATGTAATTGGAGCTATTTCTACACTAAAAAATAAAATATAAATGATAGATTTTTCGACTGGCCCCCACCCGCCTGTCCCCGTGGCAGATCACGCAAATATTCTCTGCCTCCGTCCGGAATACAGTAAGGAACCACGTACCAGTGGCGTAGCAAGGGGGACTGGACACCGCCAGAAATATAAAAACGAAATTTATTTCCTTCATTAAAAAGAAAACAAAATAATAAAAAAATGATTTTACAAGATATTTCTTTGACCATATAAAGGATGAATTTTGGGACTTTCCCCCACCCGCCAGTCCCCGTGGAAGATCACCTAAAAATTCTCAGCCTCCTGCCGTAATACAGTAAGAAACCACGTATCTGTGGCGTAGCAAGAGGGAGGGAGTGGGTGTTTCGGACGCAAAGCGAAACACATTAACGCAATTTCTTTCCTTCATAAAAGAAAACAAATTTTTTAAAATCATAGTTATACACGATATTTCTTTGACAACATAAATGATGAAGTTTGGGCCCGGCCACCACCCGCCAGTCCCCGTGGCAGACCACCCAAGCCGTCTCTGCCTCCGTCCGTAATACAGTAAGGAACCACGAATCATTGGCGTAGAAAGGGGTCCGGACCCATCCGAAACACAAAAACGCAATTAATTTTTCGTCGTAAAAGAAAAAAAATATTTTCATCTACAAAAAGAAATTTGGCTAATTTAAAAGTTGAATTTGTTGCGACTCTTATTTTTCCTAACGCTGACTCTTCTAAGTTGGCACGCTGAAGGTGACTCATCATATTTGGTGCGGAGGGGAACCTTGAATTCTTCAAAATACTCCAACACAGTCCTTATACCTCGTCATTCAATTTTCTTTATTTCCATCGCAGCTGATAATTATATTACAAAACGTTATGTAAATTTATTAAACGAATATAAAGGACAATTTTATATTCACGTAGGAGAATGGAAATATTGCAATTCGATGGAATTATGACCTTGATTTTCAGATACTATTCAGCGCATAGAAATAGTATGAATTGAAAACTAGGCGTATTAATCAGCTTGCATGCCCCGTTACATATATGACGAATGGATTATTTGGCGGTAGAAAATGCCTTTCATGATGTCCATTTAGAAACTCCTACATCACAATGCCTGGATGGTGAACGGGTGAGAAATATATAAATCTTACCACGCCCAGAATCCAGGCAATGAAATGAATTATTCGAACACGATAATCTGTATATAGAATGAACATCCCCCGATTTCTATTTCGTTCATATGGAAACATACAAAAAAAAACAAATTTTACGATGGTAAAAGGATACATTTTACTGCTAGGGAATAGCACCATAGGCTCATCCGGTGAAGTTTACAAGGAGTAAAGGAGACCGTTCAAGCACCGAAGATATTAAATTCGCAAAAACATTTGAATTAATACTTTTTGTAGTAATTGAAATTTTGAGAATGTTTACCATTGAGAAACTGCTTCATCGTAATGCCTGAATAGTGAACGGATCAGAAATTAATAAATCTTATCACGCCCAGAATCCAGGCAATGAAATGAAGACATTGAAGACGATAACCTGTAAATAGAATGAACGACTACCGAATTCTGGTTCTTTCATTTGGAAACTTACAAAAAACGAAGAAATATTTCGGTAATAAAAGGATACATTTTCTTCTCGGTGTTAGCACCATATTCTCTTCTGTTGAAATTTCCAAGGAATATAGAAGGAAGTTCACCGCAGCGAAGAATTTGAGTTCACAGAAATGTTTCAATTAGTACTTTTCGTAGTAACTGAAATTTTGAGAAAGATTTCCATGGAGAAAGTGCTTCATCGCAATGCCTGGATAGTGAGCGGATGAGAAATTAATAAATCTTATCACGCCCAGAATCCAGGGAATGAAATGAAGACATCGACGACGATAACCTGTAAGTAGTATGAACAACTACCGATTTCTGGTTCATTCATAAGGAAACTTAATAAATACGAACAAATATTCCGGTAATAAAAGGATACATTTTCTTCTCGGTGTTAGCACCATATTCTCTTCTGTTGAAATTTCCAAGGAATATAGAAGGACGTTCACCGCGGCGAAGAATTTGAGTTCACAGAAATGTTTCAATTCGTACTTTTCGTAGTAACTGAATATTTTGAGAATGATTTCCATGAAGAAAGTGCTTATTCGCAATGCCTGGATAGTGAGCGGATGAGAAATTAATAAATCTTATCACGCCCAGAATCCAGGGAATGAAATGAAGACATCAACGACGATAACCTGTAAGTAGTATGAACAACTACCAATTTCTGGTTCATTCATAAGGAAATATACTAAAAACGAACAAGTATTCCGGTAGCAAAAGGATTTGTAGTAATTGAAATTTTGAGAATGATTACCATTGAGAAAGTGCTTCATCGCAATGCCTGGGTAGTGAGCGGACCTGAAATTTATAAATCTTATCACGCCCAGAATCCAGGCAATGAAATGAAGACATTGAAGACGATAACCTGTAAATAGAATGAACAACTACCGCATTCTGGTTCATTCATAAGGAAGCATACTAAAAACGAAAAAATATTCCGGTAGTAAAAGGATACATTTTCTTCCCGGTGATAGCACCTTATTCTCTTCAGTTGAAATTTCCAAGAAATATAGAAGGACGTTCTCCGCAGCGAAGAATTTGAATTCGCAGAAATGTTAGAATTACTACTTTTCGTGACAACTCGAAATTCGTATCGCAGAGAAATGCCATGAAATACCATTCACGAAACAATCAGAATAATCTGATATGAATACTAATGACTTTAATATTTCTGTCTAAACAAGGAACAGTACAGCTTCCTCCAAAATTTTAATTACTCATAGCTTCGTTAAAGAACAAAGGAAAAAATTGATAGGGTGTGATCAAAAGCTACAAAACTTAAAAAAAATAAAATTGGACCAAACCCCTAACATAGCGATGAAATAAATGACAAAATTGAAGCTTAATTGATATAATGTAATTGGAGCCTTTTCTACACTAAAAAATAAAATATAAATGATAGATTTTGGGACATGCCCCCACCCGCCTGTCCCCGTGGCATACCACACAAATAATATCTGCCTCCGTCCGGAATACAGTAAGAAACCACGTACCAGTGGCTTAGCAAGGGGGCCCGGACCCTGCCAGAAATATAAAAACGCAATTTATTTCCTTCATAAAAGATAACAAAATAATAAAAAAAATGATTTTACAAGATATTTCTTTGACCATATAAATGATGAATTTTGGGACTGTCCCCCACCCGCCAGTCCCCGTGGCAGATCACCTAAATATTCTCAGCCTCCGGCCGTAATACAGTAAGAAACCACGTATCTGTGGCGTAGCAAGAGAGAGGGGGTGGTTGTTTCCGGACGCAAAGCGAAATACAGTAACGCAATTTCTTTCCTACATAAAAGAAAACAAATTTTTTTCAAATCTTAGTTATACAAGATATTTCTTTGACAACATAAATGATGAAGTATGGGACTGGCCACCACCCGCCAGTCCCCGTGGCAGACCACCCAAGCCGTCTCTGCCTCCGTCCGTAATACAGTAAGGAACCACGAATCATTGGCGTCGCAAGGGGGTCCGGACCCACCCGAAACACAAAAACGCAATTTCTTTTTTCGTCATAAATGAATTAAAATATGGAAAAATTATAATTATTCAAGGTATTTCTTTGGCATATATAAATGATGACTTTTGGGACTGGCCCCCACCCGCCAGTCCCCGTGGCAGACCACCCAAACCTTCTCTGCCTCCGTCCTAATATAGTAAGAAACTATGCATCAGTGGCGTAACCAAGGGGGAGCAGTGGGGAGTCCGGACCGAACCCGAAATACAAAAACGCAATTTATCTACTTCATAAAAAAAACAAAATATTGAAAAATCAAAATTTTTATAAGATATTTCTTTGACAAATTCAATGATGAATTTTGGGACTGGCCCCCACCCGCCAGTCCCCGTGGCAGACCACCCAAACTTTCTCTGCCTCCGTCCGCAACAGGAAGAAACCACTCATCCGTGGCATAGCAAGGGCGCGAGCGTTAGGCGGTTCGGACCCAACCCGAAATACAAAACGCAATTTCTATCCTTCATTAATGATAACAAAATATTGAAAAACCATAATTTTAACGATATTTCCTTCATGAATAAACTATTTTCGATGATGAAAAGTGCTCAATTTTTTTGTAAAATCCTCAACTTAGTACCCTGTTTAAAGGAAACTTTCCACGCGGGTTTTCAACCCCCCCGAGCGAATTTCCTGGCTACCCCAAAGTCAAATATTATTCTATAATATATCTTATTAACCTTTACGTAACCTAAATAAAAAGAAATGAGTTCAGTTATTGTACAAACTTCTCAAAGAATATCTCTGGCTTCTGTTTAACTGCAGTATTATCTTTTTCTAGGTATACTCTAGGATATCCAAGTGAGTCTCGAGCATTTTTATGTAAATAAATATAATCCGCTCCGCCATTCGGGTCTTCACCAGGCAGATTTTTTTATCTGGATGAAGGATGCACCAACTTCCGGGCTGATAATGCTCAGGAAGTTCTTACGGGCTGATTACGGTCTCAAGATTACATTCCCTCTTATAGTCTTTCTCGGTGTTAGTCATGTGATACATATACATTTCACTCAACATATATTCAAATTGTTTCCTCTTATCCACGGAGATAAATTTAGGCAAGTGTGCATATATTTCAGGTGATGCATAGCAAGGTATCATTTCCACTATTAATTTGGTATTCAGTCATTCATGTCGAAATGTCATTAGTGAATCTAATCTCTATTTTAGGATTTCATCTTCATGTAAACAGAGACATCCAGGATATTGAGTTCTCGTTTTCTTTGTGAAAATATCTCACTGCAAATATTAAATGTAAATGATCATACCAAGATTCCTTCACAAATTTATACACCCATCTCTCAGACTGATGAATGAAGCCTTTGCACCTCGTACTATCTCAGTTTCATAGGCATCGATTCAATTGATACTTTTGATCTACAATTCGCCAGAAGAATTGATTTCCTTGAATCTAGTAAAGCTCTCCTTTCTGCCAGTGATTGACTCACAGGTCCTTACGCCTGCTCATGGGTCCTGAAAAACATCAATGAATGTATGAAATACTTAGATAAGGTGCTATAATACGGCTAAAAGAGTTTCAGTTCAAGGAAGAACTATATAACCAACGAGTAAAACCCTTTCCGAGATGACATTTTTTGACAGAATCGCTGCCTATGGAAATATATCCCTTATCACAACTGGAATATTCCTTTACTGATGACGAATTTCTTCACCGCATGGCCTAGGAGTAGAGACCCTAAAGAGGTAAAAATGCCTTAGAGCCTCATCTCTTAGGCCACGAAATGAATATATGATCACACTCCACCAAACAGCCTTATCTGCAAAAAGTACTTCATGTTTTAAGATTAAAGGGGTTGATTCATCCATAACGACCATTACCAATAAATTACGGCCGTTGTGGGTAAATTAAGCCGGTGGGAATACCGACAAGAGTTTACCGACATTATTTCCTGGGGAAGCATCAAATCATATTTAATTTTCAGAGGTTAGAATACTAACTGATCAGATCCACGAAACAATCAGAATAATCTGATGTGAACACTAATGACTTCAATATTTCCTTCTTAACAATGACCAGCACAGATTCCTCCAAAATTTTAATTACTTATTGCTGGATCAAAGAACAAACGATAAAATTGATGCTTTGTGATCAATGGCTGAAAAACTTGAAAATATAAATATAATTTGGACCAAATCCATAACTTAGTGATCAAATAAATGATCATATTGAAGCCTAAGTGATATAATATCACTGGAGACCTTTCTACACTAAAAAATAAATAAAATATAACTGATGAATTATGGGACTGGCCCCCACCCGCCAGTCCCCGTGGCAGACCACCCAAACAATCTCTGCCTCCGTCCGTAATACTAATTGGTCAAAGGAGCGGTAACGAGAAAATATTTACTGCAAACAGTAGTGCGATATCCAGGGAAAGACAATTTACAACGACTTTATTTAAGATATTGGAGACAAAGCAACAACCGGTAGTGTTGAACATATGACTGAAATAGCCTCGTGCCCAAGACTACCCGCCAATGAAATAAGTTTTCCATTGTATATACAATTAGTTGCTGAGAATACTGCCCCATTGTACTTCAGCGCTTTGAATGGTAGTCTAAGTCACTCAGTGAAAAGACTTTCTGAATTGCTTCATCAAACTGTCGGTGAAATACGTGCTCGGTTGTTTAATACACCATTACCTGGATCAATTTGGCAGATTCAGTCTATTCCACTTAGTTGCGAAAAAATATAAACGTAAAAGTGAAAAAATTTGAACAATCTTCATACATTTTTTAAATTAAATGTTTGTGAAAAAAATTAATTCAAACATAAAAAAGAATATTTTTAGCCATATTTGAATTTATAAATGGGGAAGGTCGTCGTCTGCGGCCATGTTTGGAATAAGACGATATTTTTTCAGATTCTTCACTCGACATATTCTCCAGTAGTAGGGACAAGAAGTTATTAAAAACACTATGTATACTCTTCCGCCGACCAGAAATAATGTGCCATACATTCACTACAATTCCACGATGAGATTCTAGTACCAATATAGCAACATTGGGGAGTATTCTCACACTAAATGAAAAGAGTTTTCCGTTGAATATTCCATGAGTTGCTGGCAATAATGCAGAATTATCTCTCAGCGCATCGACTGGTAGTAGAGGTGCCTAAGACTTTAAATTAGCTTATGGACCTCACCTACCAGTCGATGAAATGAGTTTGCAGCTCTGTATTGTATCACTAGCTGAAGTCACACTGCCAGCATTGTACTGTTGAACTAAAAAAAGAAAAAAAAATATGTATGGTGAAATAATGCGAACAAAGGTGAAATAATGCACATGTCTGAGTAAAATACATTTTGGCCAACATTACGAGTCAATATAATAACTCTTCCGTTGAATGTTCCATGAGTTGCTGGCAATACTGCAGAATTATCTCTCACCGCATCGACTGGTAGCTGAGAGTGCTAAGACTTTAAATAGCTTATGGACCTCATCTACCAGTCGATGAAATGAGTTCGCCGTTCTTCACTGTACAAGTAGCTGAAGTAACGCTGGCAGCATTGTTCTGTTTAACTAAAATCAGAAAAAAATACGAATTGTTAAATGATGTGTACAAAGGTGAAAAATGCGTATGACTGAGTAAAATGCATTTTGGCCAAAATAACGAGTCAATGAAATAAGTTTTCCGTTGAATATACCATGTTTTCCTGGCAATAATGCAGAATTGTCTCTCACCGCATCGACTAGTAGATGTAGTTCCTAAGACTTTAAAACAGCTTATGGACGTCACCTACCAGTCATTGAAATGTGTTTGTGGTTCTTCTCTGTGCAACTAGCTGAAGTAACGCTGGCAGTGTTGTTCTTTATGAATTATAAAAAAAATATATTGTGACGGGTGGTCACGATATTTTTTCTTTTCGTTCCATGTCAGCGCGCCTCACGCGGCTACGATCTTCCCCGTGGAAGATTACGTGGATCGGGCGAAGTGACTCTGACCTTCATGTAGTATAAGACGGTAAAATACCATGGTTTTAGTTCCCATTCAATTGTACCCATAGGATGTAAGGCGATCACGCCACTTGTGCAGTGACGTGATTGGCTAAAATTCAAAGTGAGTGACGTGTGTCAGCTTTCCGTAACGGAAAAATCGGGAATAGCGAGGTTACGTGGTAGGAGGAGAAGTGGGGATGAAGTCAGTTGGTGAACGGACACGGTACTGGTCTGTTGGTGGAGAGGGAGACAAGCCTGTCTCGAGGTACCAGCAGAGAGAGAGCACATAATTGGGAGCTGGCAGTCAATGCTCAGCTGTGAGAGGGAAGGAGACCCAAGAAAGGCAACGGCTGTGATTGCAGAGGTGTGTGACGGAGAGCGACCGGGGGAAGTGGAGCAGTTTCTGATTCCGGAGCACGGATAAAGGTGCTGGCCCAGGCGTTTGAGAAGGCGACATCTGTGCCGAAAGTGAGGCCGTCGCTGCGCTTGTGGGCCGTTTTCATCCGGAGCAGCCAAAAAGCTCCCCGAATCGCTGGCGACGGAGTCGTCGGGAACCACAGACTGCCATGCCCATAAGTATCAATCTCCAGTAATTATTCCCGTATTATCACATTCCCAAGTGCTTCAAGCAGTACCAAGAGGGTAAAGATTACCACTCTAAAGTCCGTCTACTTCATCCAAATACCGGTGATTCATGTAAAGACCAATCAAGTCACTTTCGCAAGAGTTCATGCGAGACTGCAAAAAGTCAATAACTGCACCGAGTTTTTAAATAGTTAATTGAACAGAAAAGGACTATTGATTGCACGTCTTACGCCCGTAAATAAGGGCAATTTAATGTATCATAATTTCCCGTCTTTCCAGGAGGCAGACGAGGAACATGTAATGGCTTTTCAATTCTTATTTCTTTGTGTCATCAAGGGTATTTCATCTTTTTGCTTGTGTTCATTCATCCATCATTAGTTTGTAGATTAGGCTTAGTATTGTTCAAGGGTGATTTTTCATCAGTGCGTTGATGGTTTTTCGTTGTTTTCGCCAAAGTCTCAACAATAAATGGTGATTTTTGTGCATAATGTAAAAGGTCAGTGTTCATTCGTCGGATCCTCAAACCCTTGTCCGTGCGTGAGTCAAACAACCAGTGTCCGCATTGTCATATTGTCCACCCGTATTAACAATTATTTAATCCTGGGAGTTTGGAACGTCCTTGCTTCTACCGGCAAAGCTAGTTCGTGGGCCGCGGTTTTGGGTGGCGCCCTAATAAACGATCTAAGATCGTATTCTTCTGCAATATTTTTCCCAAAATCACATTCTACCGAAACCAGATTTCGGAGTGGCGAGCTGTCGGGGAAGGAAAGAAGGAGGGGGTAACACTCGGGGGCGTGAGGGCTGAGACGGGTCGACGGGCTGGCAGGGAAACGGGCCTGTTCCGTCACAATATGTATGGTGAAATAATGAGTACAGAGGTAAAAAATGCATATTGCTGGGTATAATGCATTCTGCCGATATAACGTAACAATGAAATCAGTGTTTCGCTGAATATTCTATGAGTTGCTGGCAATACTGCAGAATTATCTCTCAACGCATAAACTGGTAAGCGAAGTCATTCAGTCAAAATTCCTAAAAATGGCTTCGACTAACAGTCGATGAAATGAGTTTGTTGTTTGATGGACATATACCTGAAATCAAATGTTAATTTGAATCCATTGAAAGAAAGTGCAGAAGCTTGATACATCCAAACCTTCTCTGCCTCCGTCCGTAATACATTAAGAAACCACGTATCGGTGGTGTAGTAAAGGGGGGAGCGGGTGGAGAGGTCTGGACCCAAGTAGAAATACAAAAACGTAATTTCTTCCCTTCACAGAAGAAAACAAAATATTGATAAATCATAATTTTACAAGATATTTCTTTGACAATATAAACGATGAATTTTGGGACTGGCCCCCACCCGCCAGTCCCCGTGGCAGACCACCCAAACACTCTCTGCCTCCGTCCGTAATACAGTAGGAAACACGTATCGGTGTTGTAGCAAGAGATATATTTGACAAATAAACTTTTTTTGATGATTAAAAGTGCTCAAATTAGTTTATAATCCTCTACTTTCGCCCTGTTTAAAAAAACGTTCCACACAGGTTTTGCACCCCAGAATGAATTTCCTGGCTGTCCCAATACCAAGTTTTATTCCATAATTTATCTTTCTAAACCTATTGCTAAGCTAAACAAAAAGAAAGAAGGTGAAATATTGTACAATCCTCTCAAAGAATATCTCTTTCTTCTGTTTAACTCACATATTATCTTTTTCTAGGGATACTCGATGAAATCCAAGTGAGTCTCAAGCATTTATCTGTAAATAACTTAAATATATTATGCGCTCCGCCATAGTAACATACTATAATTAACGATCGTTTGAACTAAAAACAGGAGAAATGAGGGATGGTGAAGTAATGGGTACAAAGGTGAAAAAATGCACATGGGTGAGTAAAATGCCTTTTGACGATACTACAAGCGAATGAATTGAATATTCCGTTGAATATTCCATGAATTGCTGGCAATTCTGCAGAATTATCTCTCACCGCATCGACTGGTAGTTGATGGTGCTAAGACTTTAAAATAGCTTATAACCCTCACCTACCAGTCGATGAAATGAGTTTGCAGTTCTGTATTTTATCACTACAAAGGTGAAAAAATGCACATGGCTGAGTAAAATAAATTTTGGTCAAAATTACGAGTCAATGTAATGAGTTTTCGTTTGAATATTCCATGAGTTGCTGGCATTACTGCAGAATTATCTCTCACCGCATAAACTGGTAACCGAAGTCATTCAGTCAAGATTCCTTCAAAATGGCTTCGATTAACAGTCGATGAAATGAGTTTGTTGTTTAATGCACATATACCTGAAATCAAAATGTTAATTTGAATCCATTGAAAGAAAGTGCAGAGCTAGATACATCCAAACCTTCTCTGCCTCCGTCCGTAAAACATTTAGATACCACGTATCGGTGGTGTAGCAAAGGGGGGAGCGGGTGGAGGGGTCTGGACCCAAGTAGAAATAAAAAAACGTACTTTCTTTCCTTCAGAGAAGAAAACAAAATATTGAAAAATCATAATTTTACAACATATTTCTTTGACAATATAAACGATGAATTTTGGGACTGGCCCCCACCCGCCAGTCCCCGTGGCAGACCACCCAAACACTCTCTGCCTCCGTCCGTAATACAGTAGGAAACACGTATCGGTGTTGTAGCAAGATATATCTTTGACAAATAAACTTTTTGTTAAGCTAAACAAAAAGAAAGAAGGTGAAATACTGTACAATCCTCTCAAAGAATATCTCTGTCTTCTGTTTAACTCACATATTATCTTTTTCTAAGGGTACTCGATGAAATCCAGGTGAGTCTAAAGCATTTATCTATAAATAATATAAAAATATTATGCGCTCCGCCATAGTAACATACTACAATTAACGATCGTTTGAACTAAAAATAGGAGAAATGAGGGATGGTGACGTAATGGGTACAAAGGTAAAAAATGCACATGGCTGAGTAAAATGCCTTTTGACAATACTACAAGCGAATGAATTGAGTGTTCCGTTGAATATTCCATGAGTTGCTGGCAATAACGCAGAATTGTCTCTCACCGCATTGATTAGAAAACGAAGTACATCCCACTTTAAAATAGCTAATGGACGTCACATACCAGTCAATGAAATGTGTTTACAGTTCTTTATTGTATCACTAGCTGAAATCACACAGCCAGCATTGTACTGTTGAACTTAAAAAGAAAAAAATATGTATGGTAAAACAATAAGTACAAATAAGATTAAAAGCACTTAGCTGACTAAAATGCATTTTGGTTAAAATTACGAGTCAATCTAATGAGTCTTCCGTTGCATATTCCATGAGTTGCTGGCAAACTGCAGAATTATCTCTCACCGCATAGACTGCTAGCCGAGATTTCTAAGACTTTAAAATAGCTCATAACCCTCACCTACCGGTCGATGAAATGAGTTTGCAGTTCATCACTGTACTACTAGCTGAAATCACATTGGCAGCATTGTTCTGTTGAACTGAAAAAGAAAACAATATTTATGGTGAAATAATGCGTACAAAGGTGAAATAATGCACATGGCTGAGTAAATTAAATTTTGGCCAACATTACGAGTCAATATAATGAGTCTTCCGTTGAATATTCCACGAGTTGCTGGCTATACTGCAGAATTATCTCTCACCGCATCGACTGGTAGCTGAGAGTGCTAAGACTTTAAATAGCTAATGGACCTCATCTACCTGTCGATGAAAAGAGTTCGCCGTTCTTCACTGTACAAGTAGCTGAATTAACGCTGGCAGCATTGTTCTGTTTAACTAAAATCAGAAAAAAATACGTATTGTTAAATGATGTGTACAAAGGTGAAAAATGCGTATGACTGAGTAGAATGCATTTTGGCCAAAATAACGAGTCAATGAAATAAGTCTTCCGTTGAATATTTGATTAGTTGCTGGCAACACTGCAGAAATATCACTCACCGCATCGACTGGTAGTTGAAGTTCCTAAGGCATTAAAATAGCTTATGCATGTCACCTACCAGTCGATGAAATGAGTTTGCAGTTCCTCTCTCTACCACTAGCTTAAGTCACACTGGCAGCATTGTACTATTGAACTAAAAAAGGAAAAATATATGTATGGTGAAATAATGAGTTCAGAGGTGAGAAAAGCATATGGCTTAGTAAAATGCATTTCGGTCGAAATTACGAGTCAATGAAATGAGTTTTCGTTTGAATATTCCATGAGTTGCTGGCATTACTGCAGAATTATCTCTGACCGCATAAACTGGTAACCGAAGTCATTCAGTCAAAATTCCTACAAAATGGCTTCGATTAACAGTCGATGAAATGAGTTTGTTGTTTAATGCACATATACCTGAAATCAAAATGTTAATTTGAATCCATTGAAAGAAAGTGCAGAAGCTAAATACATCCAAACCTTCTCTGCCTCCGTCCGTAATACATTTAGAAACCACCTATTGGTGGTGTAGCAAAGGGGGGAGCGGGTGGAGGGGTCTGGACCCAAGTAGAAATACAAAAACGTACTATCTTTCCTTCATAGAAGAAAACAAAATATTGAAAAATCATAATTTTACAACATATTTCTTTGACAATATAAACGATGAATTTTGGGACTGGCCCCCATCCGCCAGTCCCCGTGGCAGACCACCCAAACACTCTCTGCCTCCGTCCGTAATACAGTAGGAAACACGTATCGGTGTTGTAGCAAGAGATATATTTGACAAATAAACTTTTTTTGATGATTAAAAGTGCTCAAATTAGTTTATAATCCTCTACTTGCGCCCTGTTTAAAAAAACGTTCCACACAGGTTTTGCACCCCAGAATGAATTTCCTGGCTGTCCCAATACCAAGTTTTATTCCATAATTTATCTTTCTAAACCTATTGCTAAGCTAAACAAAAAGAAAGAAGGTGAAATATTGTACAATCCTCTCAAAGAATATCTCTGTCTTCTGTTTAACTCACATATTATCTTTTTCTAGGGATACTCGATGAAATCCAAGTGAGTCTCAAGCATTTATCTGTAAATAACTTAAATATATTATGCGCTCCGCCATAGTAACATACTATAATTAACGATCGTTTGAACTAAAAACAGGAGAAATGAGGGATGGTGAAGTAATGGGTACAAAGGTGAAAAAATGCACATGGCTGAGTAAAATGCCTTTTGACGATATAACAAGCGAATGAATTGAGTATTCCGTTGAGTATTACATGAATTGCTGGCAATACTGCAGAATTATCTCTCACCGCATCGACTGGTAGTTGATGGTGCTAAGACATTAAAATAGCTTATAACCCTCACCTACCAGTCGATGAAATGAGTTTGCAGTTCTGTATTGTATCACTAGCTGAAGTCACACTGCCAGCATTGTACTATTGAACTAAAAACAGGATAAATGAGGGATGGTGAAGTAATGGGTACAAAGGTGAATAAATGCACATGGCCGAGTAAAATACATTTTGACAACATTACGAGTCAATGTAATGAGTCTTCCGTAAAATATTCAATGTGTTGCTGGCAATACTGCAGAAATATCACTTACCGCATCGACTGGTATTTGATGGCGCGAAGACTTTAAAAGAGCTTATAACCCTCACCTACCAGTCGTAGAAATGAGTTTACAGTTCTGTATTGTATCACTAGCTGAAGACACACTGCCAGCATTGTACTGTTGAACTAAAAACAGGAGAAATGAGGGATGTTGCAGTAATGGGTACAAAGGTGAAAAAATGCACATGGCTGAGTAAAATGCCTTTTGACGATACTACAAGCGAATGAATTGAGTATTCCGTTGAATATTCCATGAGTTGCTGCATATACTGCAAAATTATCTCTCACCTCATCGACTGGTAGTTGATGGTGCTAAGACTTTAAAATAGCTTATAACCCTCACCTACCAGTCGATGAAATGAGTATGCAGTTCATCGCTGTACTACTAGCTGAAGTCACATTGGCAGCATTGTTCTGTTGAACTAAAAAAGAAAACAATATTTATGGTGAAATAATGCGTACAAAGGTGAAATAATGCACATGGCTGAGTAAATTAAATTTTGGCCAATATTACGAGTCAATATAATGAGTCTTCCGTTGAATATTCCATGAGTTGCTGGCTATACTGCAGAATTATCTCTCACCGCATCGACTGGTAGCTGAGAGTGCTAAGACTTTAAATAGCTTATGGACCTCATCCACCAGTCGATGAAATGAGTTTGCCGTTCTTCACTGTACAAGTAGCTGAATTAACGCTGGCAGCATTGTTCTGTTTAACTAAAATCAGAAAAAAATACGAATTGTTAAATGATGTGTACAAAGGTGAAAAATGCGTATGACTGAGTAGAATGCATTTTGGCCAAAATAACGAGTCAATGAAATAAGTCTTCCGTTGAAAATTTAATGAGTTGCTGGCAATACTGCAGAAATATCACTCACCGCATCGACTGGTAGTTGAAGTTCCTAAGGCATTAAAATAGCTTATGGACGTCACCTACCAGTCGATGAAATGAGTTTGCAGTTCCTCTCTCTACCACTAGATTAAGTCACACTGGCATTGTACTGTTGAACTAAAAAAGGAAAAATATATGTATGGTGAAATAATGAGTTCAGAGGTGAGAAAAGCATATGGCTTAGTAAAATGCATTTCGGTCGAAATTACGAGTCAATGAAATGAGTTTTCGTTTGAATATTCCATGAGTTGCTGGCATTACTGCAGAATTATCTCTGACCGCATAAACTGGTAACCGAAGTCATTCAGTCAAAATTCCTACAAAATGGCTTCGATTAACAGTCGATGAAATGAGTTTGTTGTTTAATGCACATATACCTGAAATCAAAATGTTAATTTGAATCCATTGAAAGAAAGTGCAGAAGCTAAATACATCCAAACCTTCTCTGCCTCCGTCCGTAAAACATTTAGATACCACGTATCGGTGGTGTAGCAAATGGGGGAGCGGGTGGAGGGGTCTGGACCCAAGTAGAAATACAAAAACGTACTTTCTTTCCTTCATAGAAGAAAACAAAATATTGAAAAATCATAATTTTACAACATATTTCTTTGACAATATAAACGATGAATTTTGGGACTGGCCCCCACCCGCCAGTCCCCGTGGCAGACCACCCAAACACTCTCTGCCTCCGTCCGTAATACAGTAGGAAACACGTATCGGTGTTGTAGCAAGATATATATTTGACAAATAAACTTTTTTTGATGATTAAAAGTGCTCAAATTAGTTTATAATCCTCTACTTGCGCCCTGTTTAAAAAAACGTTCCACACAGGTTTTGCACCCCAGAATGAATTTCCTGGCTGTCCCAATACCAAGTTTTATTCCATAATTTATCTTACTAAACCTATTGCTAAGCTAAACAAAAAGAAAGAAGGTGAAATATTGTACAATCCTCTCAAAGAATATCTCTGTCTTCTATTTAACTCACATATTATCTTTTTCTAGGGATACTCGATGAAATCCAAGTGAGACTCAAGCATTTATCTGTAAATAACTTTATGCATTATGCATTATGTACAAAAACATTATGCGCTCCGCCATAGTAACATACTACAATTAACGATCGTTTGAACTAAAAACAGGAGAAATGAGGGATGGTGAATTAATGGTTACAAAGGTGAAAAAATGCACATGTCTGAGTAAAATGCCTTTTTATAATACTACAAGCGAATGAATTGAGTATTCCGTTGAATATTCCATGAGTTGCTGGCAATACTGCAGAATTATCTCTCACCGCATCGACCGGTAGTTGATGGTGCTAAGACATTAAAATAGCTTATAACCCTCACCTACCAGTCGATGAAATGAGTTTGCAGTTCAATACTGTACTACTAGCTGAAGTCACACTGGCAGCATTGTTCTTTTGAACTAAATTATAGGAAAAGTCATGAATGAAAGGTGAAAAAATGTGTACATCAATCATACGGACATTTTCAAAAAATGTCTTATAAAAATAGTATTACATGCATAGAAATAATTTTTGCGACCATAATAGAATTCAGCAATCGAAAGATTCATCCAATGTTGCCAGGCATGGAATCATGACGATATTATTGCAAAGTTTTCTTCTGACGCATCTCATAGCAGCTGCGGAAAGGAGTCATTGAGAGCACATCTTAGCCTCGTGTAGGTACCTACCAAGAAAATGATACTTCATATTTTCACCACTCATCTTGGGCAAAGAGTGTCATTTGACGAAGGAACATTGCAGAATTGTTTCTCACCGCATCGACTGGTAGTGGAGGGCTTTAAGTCTTTATAATAGCTCATTGACCCCACCTACCAGTCGATGAAATGAGTCTCCATTTGCTCTTCTCACCGCTACTATGATGTGGAAAACCTACAATAATATGTAGAATTAGGTACAAGAAAATATAAAGTTTCAAGCATAAACAAATTTATATTATGTTCAGCCTTTTCAATATATACATATATATTTTTATTTATATAAGTTGTGAATAAATAAATTTGTATAAGGGAGATCTGCCCAGTACCGGACACCTGAGAGTTTAAAAAATAATATTTTTTGCAATACATTTAGGAAACAAAAATGAAGTTTTTTGAAAGTTTACATCTTTATTGTTTACAGAAAAAGTCAATATTCGCAAAATGCCGTGGTTAAATATATAAAATTAACAATTAAAAGAGGTTTACTTTTTCAGGAGCTCCAGAAACGAATGCCTTGTAACGCACACTTAAGAAACACGTTGATTAAATTGTTTATCATAATAAAAATAAGCATAAAACAAAAGTACATATATATTTTTAATAAATAGTAAATAACTAAATAAAGTTAAATTTTGATAGCATTTCTCCACATTTTTTTAAATAAGATATCTTCTTGTGGTTTGTTGAAATCGAGAGCTCGTTGAAATCTGGTTGACTGTGGTTTTCGCGACGAAAGTGGCGATGAGGGCTAAAAAATTCAAAGTAAAACTTATTTCCGGCAGTCTTCTTTTCTTTATTAAATTGATGTGAAATTTTCACATGTTCAGCTAACTCAAAAAAAAACTCTTAGAAACACTTTCTCGTTGATAGGCATCATCTTCTTGTCTAGATCTATTATATGCTCTACTAATTTGGATTCTAGCTCTTCAGAGAACGTCTTCTTGAAGTGGCCCATAAGTGTATTCATATCCACGTCCCCACCTCCTCTTACCTGCTTGTTTCTGTCTGCCAGCGAATTCTTTGGTACAGAGAAATGGAGTGAAGCTTGTTTAAACGTAATTTTATATACCAGTAGTTGCTTTATTGCCATTTTCATAGATTCCTCTGGCCAAATACCCTTTTTTTATCTTTCGGCATCGTGTTCGATGTGCTTGGAAAGAAGAAAATAAGGTTCAGTGAGCTAGAGCCAGTGTCCGGTACTAGGCAATTCAAGACTGCCCGTAACTGGGCAGCCGAGGTGGGGTGATGCTTTAACTATACCCTCGCAAACTAAGGTTTATAATTAAATATCAATTACTTAAATGCATTTTCTACGTAAGTAGCATTAACAATAACTATAAGAAAACAAAATCTACTGACCAGATATCACAGTTTTGAAGCTTAAAAATTAGGCCGGGAAGCAGTCAATGGGGCAAAAGCACATACCTTACTCACTGCTACTTTAAGGCTGACAGGAAATGGCTGCCTCCTGCGCAGTGACCTTGAGTGGCATAGTGCGTTCAGGGCCAGGGTACGAGACCCTGCTATCTAGAATGTTTTTTTCGGAAACACACACTGTCCGGTACTGGGCAGTGTCCGGTATTGGGCAAGTCTCCCGTACTACATATATGGACATCAAATTTACCACATTTTTAAAATTCAACACTAGAATAACCAAATAAGCAAATATTCTTCGAGAAGCCAATACGCAAAGAATGTTTTATTAACGGCAATATCAATAGGAGGCGCTACATATAACTAAGTTACAAATACTTTTATCACAATAAAAAATAATCAAGTCACAGGCAGAGTACAATAATTTTTTAATTAAAGTGATTATACACATATAAAAGGCAATACCATCTTATGATAAAAAAGGGATGCAATTGTCATCCTGGAATGCTTGGCAATACAGGCGGACGCACAAAGGAGGAACACGCCCTCCGCCCCCCCCAATCCGTATCTGTAGCTGCCATGATCGCAGGTAACAGAGGGGAAAACGGTGTGTTACTCACCAATTTTCACTCTAAATATTTAAGATCCAAGATAAATTCTTCGCAAAAATAGATTTCTCAGGTGTTAAATAGATTGCATTTAAGGATCCGTAGCAATAAGACGGATATGCAAAATTTCATTCTTCAAATTGATGTTAGATTAAATTATAAACGTAAAAAAAACATAGCACTTAATACCACGAAGCTATTGGCATGCAATATATTGTAACTTAAGTTGTCACCTGGCGTCTACCAGACTTCAAAAACAAACAAAAAATATAAAAACTTATTCCATAAATGTGAAAAAACATGTAATCATATTGGTGACTAATTCAGAATCTCATGGCAATAAGATTCAATGAATAAGAGTGTCCTAACTGGTAAAATACGATGTGGGCAACGAAAAAAAGACCGGCGTCAATTAGTACAACGCGAGCAACAGAGTATTAATCGTATGCACTCTTGATGTCCCGTAATGCAGCATTATAGGGATGACTCAATGCAATGACAAAGAGTTTCATGAAAGGTCTTAAACCTTTTATGAAATAAACATTACTTTTGAGGGCTATTTCAAGAGCAGAGGCCGAAATCTCTCAGCAAAGCGAATCGTTTGCACTGTTACAGGTTTCACTTACTCAACTTAAATTTAGACTACGTTTGGCTTACATGAGAGATGAATTGTGATAATTGCTTTAATTTCATAACGCTGGCACATATTTTCTACGTTGAACAGTTGTAGGTTGCTCATAACATTGATAGAGGTTTGCTACTACGGTATCTTCATTAGTTTGTTAGCCCTGATCCACGAAAATGCAGATTCAATTAAAAGGGTCTCTCACTACATTTAAATTGAAGAACTGCTTCATGACAATTCCTGGATGGTTAGTATGGAAGATTTTTATAAATCTTGCCACACCAATACTGCAAGAAGTGAAACGAAGACATCGAAAACAAGAATATACATGCAATTAAGTCCAATATATCCTGTAAAATTTCTAACGTAGCGATTTCTTTTAAAACTGAGTTATATAGTACTTAGTGCATTAAAGTTAGGGATATCAATATATGAGAATTAAATAAGGTCAAAAGGTTATCCTATGCAGCAACTACAGATTTACGCTGACAACATTGAAGATATTTTCCTCTGAGCATCAAACAGTAGTGGTGGACAAAAGTCTGTGAAAAACCTTTTGGCTAAACCTACCGGTAAATGAAATGAGTTTTCTGTTGATTATTCCATGAGTTGCTGGGTATATTGCAGAATTCTACCTCACCGCATCGACTGCTAGCCGAAGTCATTAAGCCAAAATTCTTACAAAATGGCTTCGACTAACAGTCGATGTAATGGGTTTTCAGTTGCGTACTGCACCACTACCTGCAAATCAAATTGTTAGCATAATTCCGCTGAACGAAAGCGCAAAAAATTGATGCATCCAAACCTTCTCTGCCTCCGTCCGTAACACAGTAAAAAACCACGAAAATATTGAAAAATCATAATTTTAAAAGATATTTCTTTGACAGCATTAATGATGAATTTTGGGACTGGCCCCCACCCGCCAGTCCCCGTGGCAGACCACCCATACAATCTCTGCCTCCGTCCGTAATACAGTAAGGAACCACGTATCAGTGGCATAAAAGGATGAAATAATGCGTACAACATATTCGTAATATTATATGCCTATAATGACGTGCTTAATGTATAGGAATTGAGATTATGACATTTAAAGAATTCATAAATACAATTTAACGTTGAACTCTGTACGAGAGTAAAATTATGGCGATACTATTGCAGATTTTTCAAACAAACTTTTGCATCCTTATATACCGACTAAGGAAATGTATTTTCATATTTTCACCACACCTCAAACCAAAGGACAAACTTTTGTGGAAGAAACGTTGCAGGATTGTCTCTCACTACATCGACTGGTAGGAGGTTTACTCAAGCCTTAAAAAAAGCATATTAGCCTCACAATTATCCTTAAAATAGACAATAATGGAGCAAGTGCAGAATAAAGATGCAATCCTCGAAAATATTTTCCTCTAAACACCAAACGGTAGTGGTGGACAAAAGACTGTGAAAAGCCTTTTGGCCAAACCTACCGGTAAATGAAATGAGTTTTCGGTTGAATATTCCATGAGTCGCTGGCAATACTGCAGAAATATCTCTCACCGCATCGACTGGTAGTTGAAGTTCCTAAGGCATTAAAATAACTTATGGCCCTCACCTACCAGTCGATGAAATGAGTTTGCAGTTCTTCTCCGTACCAGTAGCTGAAGTCACACTGGCAGCATTGTTCTGTTGAACTATAAACAGGAAAAATGAGATATGGTGAAATAACGCGTACAAAGGTAAAAAAATGCACATGGCTGAGTAAAATGCCTTTTGGCCAAAACAACGAGCCAATTCAATGAGTTTTCCCTTGAATATTCCTTGAGTTGCTGGCAATACTGCAGAATTATTTCTCACCGCATCGACTGGTAGATGAAGTTCCTAAGACTTTAAAATAGCTTATGGACTTCACCTACCAGTCGATGAAATGAGTTTGCAGTTCTTCTCTGTACAACTACCTGAAGTCACACTGACAGTATGGTTCTGTTTGACTAAATTACAGGAAAAATTATACATGGAGAAATAATGAGAACAAAGGTGAAAAATTCGTGTATCGTTTGAATATTTCCAAGAAAATACTTATGAAAAGAGTTATTAATGCATAGAAATAATTAGAATAAATAGAAGATTATCCACAAACACATTTCATCGGCCACCTTAGGTCAGTCTGAAATATCAGGCTGGTTTGGCTTGTCTGTTTAATGTCGCAAAAGAATTAGGTGATGACCCCCTATAGTTCTCCTCGCGCTCCAGACTTAGTACACAAGCAAAAAGTATCGTAATTAGTACTGAAGGTGGCATTAGGGAGCGGAAGTTGTTAAATGTTAGCGAAAAAGAGCTCCTGGGATAGAAGAAGATGAAACTGAATAAAATGAAATTAGTAGGTCTGGTATTTTTTTTTATTTAACGGTGATATCAATAGTCCCGACATCAGCTAAGACAGGGTATGTGATTACTCTAAAAGCGGAATTTCATAAATACCTCAATTCCAAAAGTCAAAAAAAGGAAAAAGTCTTAGATACAGAAGAAACTTGAATGTTGGTAATTCACTTCCTATAATATATTAATGCGAATGTGAGTTAGAATACTAAAATTAGTTACCATTATCCACAAGTATTTAATTCCTTAAGGTTAGGAATGAGAGTGAATTATGAGACTTATTTTAGCCACACAAATCACAAATTCCAGTGATTGCTACTATTGATGGACAATGTTGCAAATGTCTAGCAACGTCTCTCAGAGAACATTTTTAATCCTATGCATTCTAAATTGCCTGTTTTGTAGTATTATTGCAATTACACATTGCAATGTCTACGACTTAAGGCCAATCATGAAATAAATGTCACTTTTGAGGCATATTTCTTGAGAGGAGGCCGAAATCCCTAAGCACAGAGAAACGTTTGCACTGGTAGAGGAAATACGATGGTATAACCAGTTTTAAGTGGATATATGGTGTCATTAATGCATCCAAATTAAAATAAAATCAAATTTAAATTTGATTCCGTAAGAACATGATATAGTGCCAATTCTATAATACAAGACGTTTTCAAGAATGAGAAAATACCCTTTGATTTCAAGATAATCCTCCATAACCATAGTACCCCTGAAGTTACTTTTCAGAGAACTCCTCCCCACCCTTTTTGTCGCCTTTTACGACATGCATTCTCATTGCAATGTGTGCTTGGAGGTGATAGAAATATAGAAATAATTCTTTTCGCAACATAGCACACAACGAAATGAGTAAAGCACTAAGAGAAAACAGCGGTAGTTTCATTTTTCTCACGTGTATGTGTGTCCAAAGTAAGTGGTCTCCGTTCTTCGTCCTGTACTGAAATGCAGGATACGAATACTTGAGAGATGAATTATGCTGAATTTTTAAAGTTTTTAACGCTGGCACTTCACTTTCTAAGGTAACAGCTGAAGGTTACCCATTACATTGACGGAGGAGTTGTGCCTCGATGTCTTAACTATCTTTTTTGCTCTGATCCATACAGGTGAAGATTTGGCGGAAGAAAGTCACAACTGCATTTTTATTGAGGAACAGCTTCATGGAAATGTCTGGATGGTGAGTATGCAATTGTATTTCATGAATCTTAAAATACTCAAATTCCAAGCAGGCAAATTTAGACATCGAAGACGAGGGTATGCAGGCATTTAAAGTATTTTTTATATTTATCTTTGAATTACCTTAGGAGTAATATGTACCTTAAAATGTATCAAATGCTTCACCAACTACATTAGTCCAATAAACTGGCAGAATTTTTTTTATAAGTTAAGGAGGTAATAGAGGATAATGCCCCCTTAATTTTGCTTAAAATTTGTTTTGCTACCATTTTTTCCAATAGTTATACTCATCATAGTTAGTGAGGCAAGGTGCATTAATTTTATACTATGATGTACCACCAATAAGCTTACTAAAAAATCAAACAATCAAGGGGAAGATATAACAACTGCATCTTACGTGACATAATTATTCGGAATTTCCCCATTTGTTTCTTACTTTGACAGAACTTCCATACTTCCATACTTTTTGTAGCGTTACATAATTCTGAATTCATCCTCCAGTTTTCTATCTGAAAAAATTCACGGCGGAACATTTTATCGGAGTACGTCAAACAATATCCATGTTTATGCTGAGAATGGTATTACCATAAAGGCAAGAGACGATGTGAAGTACCTCGGTGTTACGAAAACTATGAACCTCTCGTGGGGCACACATTTAATGAATATTTGCAGAAAAGCACTGAAGAAATTACGATTCGTCAAGCGTAAAGTGGGAAGATATATAAATAAGAAAGTAAAAGAACGATGCAATTTCGCACTAGTCCGACCGCGCCTTGAAGTTGCGGCAACCATACAGGATCCGGTTTAAAAAGATTTAATCCATGATATGAATAAAAAAGTTAGCTGAGCTATTCCTCTGAAACCGCTACGGGCGCTCGGAGGCTGACCGCAGGGCTAACAACAATTTATTGAACAATTGAGAATTGAAATTTTTAGGAGCGATATGAGGAGCATCCCCACTTTATTTCCAGGACCAACAGAGGTGATAAGATTTAGAGAGACATTTTCCCAAAAGATTAGACATTGGAATTCGTTTTTCCCCCGAACAATACAGGACTTAAATAAATACTATTCATTATCTTTTTTGAGCTATATTTATTTATATTTAGAAGGCTGTAGTCCCAACACCAGAGTAGGCATCTACATCTACATAACACCCCGCAAACTGCCTAAAAGGCGTGTGGCAGGGGGTGTTAGGACACCAGCCGTTTACAGCCAAAAAAAAAAGAAGTGCCCCAACGAAGTTGGGACTAGCGTTTATTTAAGTCCTTTATGGTTCGGGGGAAAAACGAATTCCTATATCTATCCGTTCGGAAAAACATCTCTCTTAATTTATTACTTCTATCGGTACTGAAAATATAGTGTGGCTCTATTAATATGTTCTCTGTGTCGCTCTTAAAGATATCTATTCTCAATGGTTCAAGCAATCTAAGCCAAGCGCGCAGCCTCCGAGTCGCCAGCGGCTCCAAGCCTAATTCGCTTAACATCTGGGTAACTGGGCCTGACGAATCCTAATTTCTTCAGGGCTATGGCGTAAATATTCTTTAAATGTGTTCCCCACGTATTGTTCGAGGTTATCGTAACTCCCAGGTAATTCACTTCGTCTGTTGCCTTTATGTCAATACCATCCACTGCATTAAAATGGTTAGAGTTGGACAAATTCCGCAAGAAATGTACCCTCATGCATTTGCTTAGATTAAGGCATAAAGTGGATGACTAAAACTAAAGTTGCCGGACAGCCGTGGCGTCAAATTCCCCTGTTGCATCTTATGTAAATGGCATATTTTTTAGGAAGCAGTAGCCGAACTATCCGTTACTGCTGTATTGATTTGGCATCAAACTAAGATTATTCTATGAATATTAACTTTTGAACTACGTGTTCACATTATTAGGCAAGAAGGGAATGTTTGAGGCACAATGTGCGTCGACCCCGTATTTGAAACATTAGACTGCAGATTAAAATTCAATCCAAGAGGCCACTACCTAAGGAAAACTAGAGGTTGAGAGCTGTGTAGTGTCTACCCGGAACTTAATACTAGACTCAAACCTTTTCCAAAAGAGAAAGGTGGAATCCACAATGAGGCCAAATTTCAGGCACTGATGAATTAATGAAACATAAAATGGTCTCAAATGGCCACCATTATCTGATATACATGTATTTTCGACAAAAAATTATATTTCCATTGCCTATAACTGGTAAATAGATTCAGGATAACATAGGAAACGTATAGTGACTTTTAGAGATAGAAATATGGAATTCATTTAACATTAAATTAAATTCATAAAGCTATTGCAGAAATATTGAAAATCATATCAACTCCATTACGATAGGTTGTGATACAGCGCCAAACCTATAACATCAGAGGTCATCAACATTAGGAAATAGTATTATATAATTGCTAATTTTTCCCTCAACGCTTCTTCTAGTAGTGGAGATCAAAAGTCACTTCTAGACCTCATACACCATACCTCGTATCCCTTCTAGACCAAGACATTAGGTTTCATATTTTTTATGCACCTCTAAGCCAAGGATAGAATTTTGCGGAAGCAGCTCGCAGACTTGTCTCTCACCGCATCGACTGGCAGGAGACGCCACTAAGCATTAAATAAGCTTATTGGCCTCACCTTCCAGACGATGAAATGAGTATCTTGTTTCTCTTCTCACTGATGCCCTGAGGTTAAGCAGTCAGTGGAAAGTGGGTTGAGGGAAATGGAGAAATACAAGTTTAGAAGAAATACATTGGATGCCCTGCAAAAAAAACATAATCGCATTATTGGAATTCATCACAGAAAATACCAAATCAACAAAGAGCAAGACAAAGATCTTCGAAAACTCTACAAGTCCAAGGCTACTGGTGAATGAAATGAATTCTCACATTTTCACTGCCAAGAAACCATGAACTATTATGAAAATACATTTTTGTGGACTTTAGGTTCTATTTATAACTAATGCGTGAAAGAAAAGAAGAAATTCACGAATAGTACAGCCCTAACAATATATCATCACAATATTTAAGAAGTCTTCTGGCCATTTCCCAGTATTATATATTTTGTGGCACAAATGCACTACCTCATTCAATCCCTCTTCTGTTAAACATTTGAAAAATTCTATTGGAAGCTCATCCACTCCAGTAGCCTTCCCATATTTCAATTCCTTTATTGCCTTCCGCACTTCACACTTCAGTATCGATGACCATTTATACCCATCCTCTGCCTCCCATTCACTTTCTATTAACAGAAGAAGTCAGCATCATAGCGCTATTCAAGGGAAATCCGGACGGATCATTAATGAAGTGGTTTCCCATTGCCTTCTCCATCCTATGCCATTGGCCATCTAGTGGTTCATCTGCCTTTAGGGTTGGTTTCCCATCCCAAGGACAAGAGAGTGCCCTATACCTCTAACCGCTCATCCGCTCTCCTAAGAGACCGTTGGCACTTGATAGAGAGGGTCTCCTTATTCCGGGAGATTCTCGGTCGCCAGAGCCTCGTTAGCAAAAGCAGGGTACACCACGTGCAGGAGAGGTTGACATTTGGGTGGTAGAGGCTGTCGGAGACGCATCCCACCCCATGTACCCCAAAAAAAGATACCAATGATACCAATTCCAAAAAAAGCTGGAACAAAAAAATATACTGAGTATAGAACGATCAGCTTAATTTCACATGCTGCTAAAATCCTGTTAAGAGTGCTAAATCGAAGGTTAAAAAGTATAATGGAAGAAAATGCTGGTGAGGACCAGTTTGGTTTCAGGCAAGGAAGAGGAACGAGAGATGCCATAGGACTACTGAGGATGGTTGGTGAGAGATATATGGAAGGAAGAAAAGCAATAAGCCTGTGTTTTATAGACTTGGAAAAGGCTTTCTATAGGGTAAATTGGAAGAAACTGATGGAAATTATGAAGATGAAGAAAGTAGACTGGAAGGAAAGAAGACTAATAAGTGAATTGTATTTGGGACAAAAGGACACAGTGAAAGTGGATGAAAACATGACTGAATGGGTGGAGCTGGGTAGAGGGGTTAGGCAAGGATATTGTTTGTCACCAACTCTGTTCAATATGTATGTTGAAGACATGATAAGTGTGACATTGGATGAAAGAGAAGAGGGAATAAGTATTGGTGGAGTAAAAATAAGATGCATTAGATTTGCTGATGATATGGTGGTTTTAGCCGAGGACACAGAGTCATTGCAGATATTGGTAACAGCGTTGGAGGAAGGAATGGAAACATATGGAATGAAAATAAACGTTAAGAAGACTAAAGTGATAAAAGTGAGAAATGTAGATGGTATGAGGGTGAATACAAAAGAAGGTAAAATACAGAATGTGAGAAGCTACAGCTACTTGGGAACTTTGTGAACTGAAGACTGGAAAAGTGTAGGGGAAATAAAAAGAAGGATAGGAATGGCGAAAGAAGTTTTCAAGAAGAAGAAAAGAGTGGTGTGTAACAAGGCAATGGAATTAAAATTGAGGAAAAGATTGGTGAAATGCTATATGTGGATTGTGTTTATGTATGGATGTGAGACTTGGACGATGGGGAAGAGAGACAGGGACAGGATTGTGGCGTTCGAGATGTGGGTTTGGAGGAAGATGGAGGGAATACGGTGGACGAATCGAGTTAGAAATGAACAAGTGTTAAATAGGATAGATGAGAAAAGAACATTGATGGAAAAAATAAATCAAAGGAAGGGAAACTGGCTGGGACATTTGATGAGAGGGAATGGAATTTTGAAAGTAGCTTTGGAGGGATCGGTGGAAGGGGTCAGAAGAAGGGGAAGGAGAAGGCTGAAGATCATTGACATTATAAAAATTGGAAGATATGGAGCCTTCAAGGAGATGGCCGGAGACAGGAGAGAATGGAGACAGCATTGGCGCGGGGGACCTGCCGACGGGCAGAACACCACAAGATGATGATGAACAATATATACAAACAATACAAGTCTACAATGGGCCTATACATCCGTTTATTCATACAATCAGTTTCGATAATTAAAATTAACTCCCTCCGTCAAGAGCCAAGTACGAAGTTTTGACTAAACTCTATCTCAGAATAATCTGCCACCTCATAGACCGATAGTAGATGCCAAAATGGCTTTTATAACCCTTATAGTACTAAACTACTAGGGAATAAAACGAAATACATTTCGCTCCCTGCATCACATTTTTGGGCCAATTAGGTAGTATGACCTCCATAACAGGTGTGAAATAAATGAATTTATGCACATTACACTTAGACTCTTGGCTAACTTCTAAATTTCCATGTTCATTAATCAATTGGAAAAGGAGGAAAAAAATGTTTTCTAATCATTTTGTACCTTTCTTCTTTTCTTCATTTCTTCCTCACTAGAATTGATTGTCCACAATTTATTTATATCCTCCCATTTCATTGATATTAATATTTCGGCGAATCAGTTCAATTATATTATTTTTATCAAGGCATATTTTTTGCGTGATATTTTATTTATTAAAGGACTGTTTAATTGCATAAATAAATTTGGTACGCAATAACTAGACTAAATTCATCGATTCAATGCCAAATTGTCTGCTTGCTCAAAAAATGGCATTTGAAGTTGCAAGATTAATACATAGGAATTCTTTGAAGCCTCACTTTATGGTGGATTAAAATAAAGTTTGCAATCTCCAGTTATTATGAGTGATTTAAAATCACTTACTATGAAATTTCATAGAAAACTTCACTTACTATGAAACACCCACCTTTCCTCCCACTCATGAAACCTCACCTCTATCTGTTTCATGATGGCTCTTCAGGAGCTAATTTTAACACACTGATTCTCTTAGTCATTAAAATTTATGCAAATTAGCCAGGGAAAATGTGAACATACGGAAAAAAGGTTTTTCAATGAGGCAGTGCATTAACAACCTCCTTAAGGATTTGTTTGGATATCCCTTGAGACACATAATCTACCAATGATCATGTCGGTTAACGAGTTTTCACCGTAAGGTAGAAGAATAGTGGCAAACGAAATTCTCCGGCCACCTTAGGTCAGTCTGAAATCTTAGACTGCTCTGGTTTGCCTGTTAGGATCATGACACATAACTGTGTATTTCAGGTGGATAAACTTTGTCACTGAATCTTTGTTTAATACTGCATCGTATATTACAGCCTTGAAAGGCCAATTCGATTATTAAGTCTCATCACTGACTTACAATTTTTCTTAATGCAGTGTACGGAGTAATGGGATGACCCTGATAATTCCATCAGTTCTTAAGGCTTAACAATCAAGCCAAAATCGTCATCATCGGGAAGTATGGGGGTATTAGGGAAAGGAAATGGTGCATTTTCTAGGGAAAGTAAGTTCCTGGGACAAAAAAAATTAAATTCAGGAGAATGAAATAGGTATGGTATTTTTTTTACATTAACAGTCATATCAATAGTACCACCATGAGCTCAGATAAGAGATGTAGTTACTCCTTAAATGGAAATTCATAAGTTCCATAAGCCCAAAATTCAATTTAAAGGAAACAGTCATTTCTGCGGAAGAAAATTGGATTTGAGTCATTCACTTAAATACCTAAACACCAACATAATGAAAAAAAGTCTTCCCACGCCTTCTTTTTCTGAAATTAAAATTAATTAATAACTTCTCACCGTGTGAGCAAAATTATGACCAAAAAATCCAAGACAAGGCACTGAATCATGACCCGTGAGTTGAAAATCCACGACAGTAACATGTACTTCATCTGATCAATGTGTAAATAATTGCGCATTTTTGGAATTATAAGAGTATTGATAAAAGAAGCGCATGAAAATTAATTAACTAAAGCCAAACTAGGACACATTCAATGAATCACTACCAGTACACATATGTGTTTGCCATTCCTAATGCCATAAAGAAAACGGCATTGAAAACGGTGTAGTAAGGTTCGTGGTCTCTCCTTGTAATTCTAAATGGTAGAAAATACGTACAAATAGATAAAAACCACAACACTGTTGGTGGGTTCCCCAAAAGGCAATTCATTTACACTCTGGTAGTTCGATGAATATGGTGACATAGAACATATATAGGCTACCAATATAGTAAGTCATCATAAAAATTACTTTGATACATAACCAATGGTTATCATTCTTCATTCACCTACGATGCCCAGTTTATTAGCCGTGTTAAAATATGTAAAGGAAAAGTGTAGTAAAGCACTTAATTTCCCCCGCATTAACAATCCTGAATTTCTATTCACATGAGTATTAACACCATATCGTTATTATGGTAAGTTAAAATGTCGGTGTACATGTATGGCAAAAAAACTAAGAAATCTAAAGCTTGTTCTTGACAGCAATATTGATATATACACCCTTAAATGACACTGTTAATGGCCAAATTCAAGACAATTTATGTATGTTAGGTCTGATAGTTTAGTTCGGGTGACAGAAAAGTAATTAGTTATAGTGCTCTCCGCGAAGAATTATTGACCTAGGCTGAGCTGATAATGAGGATTATCCTCATCTCATAGTCTGAGTACATGAGCAATATAGATTCAAATATACCATATCGCCCCGGCACTCAGAAAATGCAATGAAGGATTAATTAGAACCATCTCAACACATTTTGCTAGGCACAAATATTAGTTACATACTATCTCAGGGAATATCGGAGGCCTCGCATATATATTTACAATATTCACAGTAAGGCAGCATGGTAATGATGATTATCCTTATCTATTATCCTGAATACATGAGCAATATAGGATCAAATATACCGTTTCGCCCCGAAACTCAGAAAAAGCAAGGAGGAATAAACCAATTTACGACCTAAGTTACGAACATGTAACATTGTTATGAAATGCGAAACAAATGGTTTCAATTGTATTTTATGTATATGGAATAATCTTCTTTCGATGTAACTAGGTTAAAACTGATTTTTAGTGAGATAATAATGATATTTCAGATGTATTTTGATACTTAAAAAATACTCAAAATTTTTCAATTATCAAGTCACCTGTTACGTAAGATAATTATGTTTTCCTAAGAGTAACATTTTCCTTAATTAAGTGTTCTATTCCTCCGTATAAACGTCAACATTTCAATTAATACATAATTTGTAACATAATACATAATTTCTGCTTTTAATTTGTCCGGAAGACAACATTAAGCCAAAATGTGGTCGGGAACATGATATTGCGTATTCGTAACAGTGGCCGCAATCGGTGTTAATATGAGGTTACACAACCCGCATCACCATATACTGCCGTCGCGTTAGAATACGCAGTTTTTATTGTCAGATATCTATGCCTTTTTGTGACACTTATATGTCAGATATCGTCATATGTGAAGGTAAAAATTCTTGGGTATTACTTTTCAAATGAGATTTTGTGTTATTTAACCTAAATCCAAAATAAAATTAATATGCTTTATGCTTTGATAGAAATAAGTCAACACAAATATTTTCTCAGAAGATCATGTATTTCACATTTTTTAATTGACATTCATTTTATCATTGAGATTTCATTACAATAATTAATGAAAATATATTGAATGTATGAAAGAATTAATGGTGCAATGGAATAAAATATTTGTACATCATACATGATTTTTTAAACACAAATTACAAAGTATTTTCTGCTAATCTATTAATATTACATGCTATGCTGACTTCACATCGCATTGTTTTAGAATAGGTAAATTGTACACTATAAAATACAACAACGTACAACACATGACACATCTAAATGAGAATTTCACATGGGATGTAAGGGTATAGTTCAATGTAATTCTCTAAATTGCTTCAGTGAACCACCCGCATTAAGAAAGGAGCGAAGGAGGTCAGAAGAGGACAGTTGTGTTTAGATATTGTTCCAAAATTTTGGGAATATTTTTCCTCCTTGGAGGTATATTCCATTGCATATATCTTATATTGCAAAATCATGACTTGATCCTTGCAATTTCCAATGCCGACGATTCACTGCTAAGATGATTTGATGAAAGTTACTCATTGCATTGTGTGAAGAATGGCACAGAAAAATTTTAAAATGAAGAGGACAGTAGTGTTTAGACATAGTTCCAGAATTGTGGGATTACTGATCCTGGTTACTTGCAATAACATTGTATTTTTCTTATATTAGAAAACCATTAGAAAACCTTATTGACCCTTGCATTCTCCAATGATGATAAATAACTGCTGAGATGACTTGATGAAAGTTACTCATTGCATTGTGTAAAGGATGGTACCCAAAAACTTATAAATTGTTTTAGTGTAACACCCGTCACACAAAGAAATGAGCAAATAGGTCAGACGAGGTTACTTTTGTTAAGATATTGTTCATGAATTGTGGAATTTTTTTTTCCTGGTTGGCTGTATAATCCATTGCATTTATCTTATCCTGGAAAATTATGATTTGATCCTTGCCTTCTACAATGCTGACGATCCACTGCTGAGGTGATTTGATGATAGTTACTCACTGCATTGTGTGAAGAATGGTTCAAAAAAACTTTTAAATTGCTTTATTGTACCACCCGTCACACAAGGAAATGAGCGAAGAAGGTCAGAAGAAGACAGTTGTGTTCATATATTGTTCCAGAATGGTGGGATTATTTTTCCTCGTTGGTTGTAGGTATATTCCATTGCATTTATCTTATAATGGAAAGTCATGATTTGATCCTTGCATTCTCCAATGCTGACAATTCACCGCAGGGATGATTTGATGATTGCTACTCATTCCATGGTGTGAAGAATGGTATCACAAAACTTTCGAAATGCTTTATAATACCACCCGTCACACAAAGAAATGGGCTAAGGATATCAGGAGAAAAAAGCATTCTTAGGAGTATCCAATCCAAAGTTAATTGACCAGAGTTTCTTGGATATCATAAGTGTAGTAAATTATCTTTCTCATTTAAATCAGAACACATTAAAGTTATTCAAAATATTATATAATACAATATGAGAACTATTACACATGAGACACAGGGTAAGAAATTAATATTTTCCTGTTGTAAAATGGTTATATTCATCTATAATGCGTATAAATTTAACTGCAATTTTAATACTTAGAAACAAAATGCTGTCAAGCTTGCATTCTTCAATGCTGGCCCTTCACTGCGGATATCATTTGATGAATGTGCCTCAATTTAAAGAGTGCAAAGTGATCTGGGTACTCGGGAGTCCCCATTCCACTAGTTTTGTTATGGATACATAGTTTTTTGCATTGAATTAACTATTATTGTGCAGTGTAGAGGTGTTTATTAATTTATTTTGAATTTTTTTATAATAATTGATTTATGAGCTCCCAGGACGTGAATGAAGTAAAAATTAAATGACTTAACATTTTCACTAAAAAAACTCAAGGCTTTTTTTTTCTAAAAATATGAAGAAAATATTAAATATTGAAAATATAAAAATCTTATAATCTACAAATTGTGAAAACAATTGAAACTTTAAAAAAATGAAGGGTGGTCTTTTAAAAATTATCAGTAGTTATTATGAAATTAAATAAATAATTTGGTATCCGGTACGTTCGCGCGCGAGTACTAACTTCTTAAAAAAGCGCGTAGTTAGGGGTTAGTTCGTATGAAATTTTCCAAATCAAAAGGCCAAATAGAGAGAAAATAGTTTAAATTAATCATACAAAGAAAAAGAAATCATATATTCAAGGCTTAATTAAATAGAAATTCAATTTGGCGAAGTTATTCCTAGCAGATGACGTATCATTTTGTGCCTATGCGTACGTCTTGGTCATTTTGCTGCCAATTCAAAACTGTATCCCAAATACCCAAACTTAAAAAATGTGTAAACCAAATTCACGAGTAGAACTACCGGAGTAGGAGACTTCACAACCGTCTTCCTTTGTTCATGGCAATCAATCAATTGTTAGTTTACTCTCTCCTAGATTGTCTTACGATTGGACTTGGCGAATCTGACCATTAGTAAATGTTCGATGTGGTCGATTTGGAATATGTTCTACTTGGGAATGACCAGAATCATATCATTCTTTCCTCGTTTTTCGCTTGTTGTTGCGTCATAATTTTGCTTTTGGAGCCTTTTCAAATTATGATAGAGAATAAAAATAAAAATTAAGGACCTAAAATCACTCGCATACCCATTCATTAGCATCTCTACTCTCAAAATAATAATTCTAATATCAATAACTTTTACATACATAAAGGGAAAATTAGAAAAAGCAGAGCCACTACTTAATGAAACACTTTCTGTCTGAGGAATAACACCGCATTGCATAGACAAGTAGAAAAAGAAATAAGGAGTTCAATGTACTCCATTTGCTGTTGAGCGAGAAAACGTTATTGACTGATTATATACCAGTAACAAGCAGCCACAATTTGGAATATAAAAAGTTAAGCTGGTAAGCCTTATAGGTAGCTATCTGCTTTGACACTCTTCCCCTACTCGACTGGAAGTAGAGAATCCTCTACAAGTTCACAAACTGATTTAGATACTAGCAATGCAGGAGAAAAACAAAATAACATATAAGTACTCCAGACTGTCCTCCATTAACACGGGTTGCCATGGATTTTTTCCGGTTGTACACCTCCCCCTTTAGTCGTATCTTACCACAAGGAAGAATACCGCAAGTGTATTTTCAATCCTCATGCTAATGGGAGTAAAATTTGTTCAAAACAAAATCATTTACACTTCAATGCTTATCAATTACTATTGCCCTTCATATCCCTGAATTATATGCCAGATTATTCCTCCTGAGAAAAAAAGTACTCGTTAAAAAAAATGAATAGAATTTTTCTTATACGTTAACATACTCATATATACTTATTTTCGAAGAAAACTTGCTTCAAAATTAATTTGTTAACGCCAAACAAACAATATGCAATTTCATTCCTACTCTCATTGATGTTTGTGCTTTGGTGCTAAGCTAATTTTATGAGGGTTTGTCATCGCATTGGGTGAGAACTGGTAACATTAGAACCTACTAAACACTTTAATCGACTACTCATCTGGCCACTACGCTGCTTTGATGAAGTTTACTAAACGAATTTGATGATTGGCGGAACATTGAAGCCTCAAAACTACTTCAACGTATCATATATGTACTCTTCAACGTGTAAACATATCATCCTAATAAATGAGAAGGACAAAAACTAAGAGCAACATTATCAGCATTCATCATTGTTTGTGATTTCACAAAAACCATAAGAAGTACGTTCATTTTATATAAAATAATTGATTTGCTAACACTAATAGGTTTCCTCATGTACAGCGGATGAGGACCCAGGGTGGGCCATTTCTAGGTTACAAAACTCCAGGGCCGAGACCCATTACCAATAACTGATTCACCCAGCCACCCGTGGAGGGATTGGAGAGGAAGGGAAAAGGAAGGCGGCGCCTCCGCGGTTAGGAGCCCGCCGATGCCTCCGGGGTGAGGATAGGGAGGGCATAGGAAAAACCCGTGCCGCCATTGGGACGGCAGGGCTAACTACTAGCAAAACCATACTTAAATGTATCGACGGAAAGGAGAGATTTTCCTATGGAAAAGAAAAATCCTATTATTTTCCGTAGATTCTCTAATGTACAGGTAGAATTCTTCTCACACGCAGTGCAGTTATTATACATGATGCTTCGCTGGTTTACCGTTTTGATGTAGATTTGTCATCACACAGTATGAAAAGTTGTACCTTAAAGACTTTGACACGCTAAAACGCACCACTCACCGCATTTCAACATGAGCATACCACAGAGGATGTAAGTCTGCAGTTCACTATGGCAAACCCCAAAGTTACTAGTCACAATGAGGGGGGACTGGTACTTTGAGGTCTTCAAAATGCTTGAATGCCCTCCTCATATCATGCCATTCGATTTCTTCTATTTCCATCGAGGGTCATTTTGATATCTCAAGCCATTTTGCAATTTACTTAACGAATAGATGAACTATTCTTCTCAGTCAAGGGTGCTTTAAAACTCCAATAATAACATTCGGAGCTTAATTTCCTGATATTATTCAATGCATACTATAAGTGAAATGTCGACGACTTCATTAGATAGTAAGTCTTGATCCATGTGTGATGAATGTGATGATTTGGTGGTAGTAGGTCTCTCACTGGATTTTCATTGATGAATTGCTTCATCGCAATGCCTGGATGGTGAGCAGGAAAGAACTTTAAAAATCTTTCCAAACCCAGAATCCAGGAAGTGAAATGAAGACATTGAAGACATCCCCAGAGTATACAAACATGTAAACGGAAAACTATCTGTAAAATTTCACAATATTGCTATTCCTTGCATAAGTGAATTATGAAGTGCTTTATGTTATTGTGCAAGTCAGGGATGTCATTATGAGAATTTAATAATGATACAAAAGGTCTTCCTTGACAACAACATAATTTTAAAATTACTCAATTGAAAATATTTTACTCCATACGTCAACACTAAACCACTACTTGAAGTCATATTATCAGCATCGCAAGGCGTACTTCATTTATAGAAATAAAGTTGGTGACATCATTAAAATTCATCGATGGAATTAAAGATCATCCCCAGTGACAAGGGTGTAATAGTGACGATATCATTTCAGATGTTTCAATCCACCCATCGCACAGTGGGCGGAAATCGGAAAAAGCCGGACAAAATTACAATATGGCTTTTTTTGAGTTATAATCTTGAAACTTCGCAGGTATACTAGACAATGATTGAAATTTATGGATATGTTCTTCACTTGACATAGATTATACCCGTTACTGAGATACAGAGGCTCAAACGTGAGCAAATTTCCATAAAAAACGCCCGTCTTCAATTTTCTCTGAAAATCTTCCAAAGTAAGTGGATGGTGAAGTTATGGGTGGATTCTTACGGAATAAAAAACCACATAACCTGTTTGCATGGTGTTTTTTCTTTAATTTTCCGTAATCTTAAAGAATACCGTCCAGAAATTCTTACCGTGCAGTAACCAAATGGCGGATACTGTTTTTCGACAAAGCTTTACATTTAGGTAGAGTTTCAAATGGGTTTTCGGCAAAGTCACGCGGAGAAACTTATATGAGAGAATTATTTGACAATTTCTTAAGGCTTTTATGCAGTTTTCTTTAAATAAGTTTGCGTAGCCGGAAATAACATTTATTTTTCGATCAGGCGGCGGGGTTCGTCTCCGCGCGTCGGGAGTTGGATTAGCCGCGACGCGGTAAGGTTATTGAAGCTGTATGGGTTTTAACGCTCAGCGTTCACCGTTTCTATGTTTTTCTTCAAGACACTGATTCTCAAATGGTCTATGGTGAAGGCAGTGGAGGTTTTTCATACGATGTAACTGCACGTTTCATCGAAGTTGAATTCGTTTTCTTTGGATACGATCGAAGACCATACCTCTATTAAAAGCGTTCAAACCTCGAAAAAGTGGGTTGTTTTCCTGGCACTCATACAAAAAGACCTACCAAAAAGATACCAGCTGAGACCCTTATACCTTCTTCACTCTCCGATCCCTGACCCTCAGGATTCTACTTCGAAAACGGTCATGCATAGAAATATAGATAATTATATTATTAGAATTTATCAATGTAATTATAGGTCAACCTCCTCGGAGGGCGTTTGATTAGTATTATATAATTGCTAATATTTCCCTCAACGCTTCTTCTAGTAGTGGAGATCAAAAGTCACTTCTAGACCTCATACACCATACCTCGTATCCCTTCTAGACCAAGACATTAGGTTTCATATTTTTTATGCACCTCTAAGCCAAGGATAGAATTTTGCGGAAGCAGCTCGCAGATTTATCTCTCACCGCATCGACTGGCAGGAGAGTCCACTAAGCATTAAATAAGCTTATTGGCCTCACCTTCCAGACGATGAAATGAGTATCTTGTTTCTCTTCTCACTGATGCCCTGAGGTTAAGCAGTCAGTGGAAAGTGGGTTGAGGGAAATGGAGAAATACAAGTTTAGAAGAAATACATTGGATGCCCTGCAAAAAAAACATAATCGCATTATTGGAATTCATCGCAGAAAATACCAAATCAACAAAGAGCAAGACAAAGTTCTTCGAAAACTCTACAAGTCCAAGGTTACTGGTGAATGAGATGAGTTCTCACATTTTCACTGCCCATCAACTATGCACTATTATGAAAATACATTTTTGTGGAATTTAGGTTCTATTTATAGCTAATTCGTGAAAGAAAAGATAAAATTCATGAATAGTACAGCCCTAGCTATATATAGAAATGATATAAGTCTATAAAGGGCGTATAAATCCGTTTATTCAAACAAACGGTTTCGATAATTAAAATTAACTCCCTCCGTCAGCAGCCAAGTACGAAGTTTTGACTAAACTCTAACTCAGAATCATCTGTCACCATATAGACCGATAGTAGATGCCTAAATGGCTTTTATTACCCTTTCTGTGCTGAACTACTAGTGAATAAACTGAATTACATTTGGTTCTCTGCATCCGAATATCATGAGCATATCCGCCCATTTTATTAATATTAATATTTCGGCGAATCAGCTCAATTATATCATTTTTATCGAGGCATGCTTTTAGCGTGATATCTTATTTATTAAGGGACTAATTAATTGCATGAATGAATTTGGTACGCGATAAGAAGACTAAATTCATCGATTCTATGAAAATTGTTGTGCTTGCTAAAAAAATGGCATTTGAAGTTGTAAAATTATTACATAGGAATTCTTTGAAGCCTCACTTTAAGGTGGGTTGAATTAAAATTTGCAATCACCAGTTATTATGAGTTATTTAAAATTACTTACTATGAAATTTCATAGAAAACTTCACTTACTATGAAACACCCACAATTTTCTCCCACTAATGCAACCTCACCTCTTTCTGTTTCATGATGGCTCTTCAAAAGTTTATTTTAATACATCAGATTCCAATAGTCAATGCAATTTAGGCAAGTTAGGCAGGGAAAATGTGAACATTGACTTTGGGTTTATCACATAAACCTGTGTGAGTGAGGTTGAAAGTCAGGTTAATATTATCACTGAAGCTTTGTCAAATGCCGCATAGTATTGTAAGCCTCGAGAGGCCAATTCGACCATTATGTCTCATCATTAAATTACAATGTTTCTATATGCAGTGCGCGGAGTAATGGGATGACCCTGATAATTCCCTCAGTTCTTTAGGCTTATCAATCAAGCCAAAATCGTCATCATCGAGAAGTATGGGAGTATTAGGGAAAGGAAATTGTGCATTATCAAGGGAAAGAAAGTTCCTGGGACAAAAGAAAATTAAATTCAGGAGAATGAAATAGGTATGCTATTTTTTTAAATTAGCAGTCATATCAATAGTTCCACCATGAGATCATATCAGAGATGCAGTCACTACTTAAATGGAAATTCATGAGTTCCATAAGCCCAAAATTCAATTTAAAGGAAACAGTCAGTTCTTCGGAAGAAAATTGGATTTGAGTCATTCACTTAAATACCTAAACACCATCATAATGAAAAAAAGTCTTCCCACTCCTTTTTCCTAAATTAAAATTAATTAAAAACTTATCACCGTGAGAGCAAAATTATTACCAAAAAATCCAGGACAAAGCGCTGAATCATAACCCGTGAGTTGAGAATCCACGACAGTAACATCTACTTCATCTGATCAATGTGTCATTCATCACGGCTTTTCGGAATTATAAGAGTATTGTTAAAAGTAGCGCATGAAAATTAATTAACTACAGCCAAACTAGGACCCATTCAATGGAATCACTACCAGTACAGATATGTGTTGCCATTCTTAATGCCATAAAGAAAACGGCATTGAAAACGGTGTAGTAAAGTTCGTGGTCTCTCCTTGTAATTCTAAATGGTAGGAAATACGTGCAAATAGATAAAAACCACAACACTGTCGGTGGGTTCCCCAAAATGCAATTCATTTACAACCTGGCAGTTCAATGATATTGGTGACATAGAACATAGATAGGCTACCAATATAGCAAGTCATCATTAAAATTACTTTGATACATGAACAATGGTAATCATTCTTCATTCACCTACGATGCCCAGTTTATTAGCCGTGTTAAAATATGTAACGGAAAAGTGTAGTCAAGCACTTAATTTCCCCCGCGTTAACAATCCTGAATTTCTATTCACATGAGTATTAACACCATATCGTTATTATGGTAAGTTAAAATGTCGGTGTACATGTATGGCAAAATAACTAAGAAATCTAAAGCTTGTTCTTGACAGCAATATTGATAAATACACCCTTAAATGACACTGTTAATGGCCAAATTCAAGACAATTTATGTATATTAGGTCTGTTAGTTTCGTTCGGGTGATAGAAAAGTAATTAGTCATAGTGCTTTCCGCGAAGAATTATTGACCTAGGCTGAGCTGATAATGAGGATTATCCTCATCTCATAGTCTGAGTACATGAGCAATATAGATTCAAATATACCATATCGCCCCGGCACTCACAAGGAACATTAACGGAGTGTAACGCCCACTTTTGCTTCAAACTTTGCACATTTGTAGATTAATGCAAAAAAATGAAATGTGTGAAATTTCCCGTGCCCTCGTGACCTGTGAGTCGAGATATCAGCGATCAAAGATGCCCGATTCGTCAATTCGCCGCCCGTCAGGGGGAAGGCATGCCGGCAATTGGCCCACTCCTCGCCGGGCTCGACCCAGCCGCCCGGTGAGCGGCCAGCGATGCGATGCGAGCTATATTTCGTCTACGGCGGAGTCTCACGCCCCGGCGAATCGCTCTTTTGTTTTCTGTTAGTCTTTCTGTATTTCCGATTTTACCTGATCCTTATGGAGCATCGGATTGATGGGAAAATTGCTCTGCATTTAGTTATAATATATAGCAACACTTTGAAACGCGGAAACTTCGGAATGATACCATAACCCGGAGTAATTCGCGATAAGAATTTATGCTTCATCTTTCTGCCCGTAAATGCGCAAAGGAAACGAGATAGGGGGCATGTTTCTTTCAAACTTTTAAGGGGAAACCCAAAATAAGCAACAAATGGAATACCTCAACAGCCTAGGCCTCTCGGAGACGAGACGGGAAAAACCCCATCCGTATGAATGGACGGGGTCCCTTGCCCTTTGGTGGGAGGTCGGCAAATCTATTGTATTTCTAAAGGGCGTACGTAGATTTTTCGCATCTGGAAACGGCTGCATCCTCGACCATTTCAGGTACTGTCATAAAATAACCCCAACATTTCCCGTCTCCTCGAACAAAATATAAACACCAGTAGAGATGGAAAACAGCGAGGAATTGGAATTTTGTCAGTTCTACTTCATCTTTTGGTTTGTTCAGAAGCATACGGTTATATCCAGCACTCTCTCTGCTCTTGAATTGTGGATTGAGCAAAAACGATCTGATTGCTGTTTTTAATAGTATAATATAGCTTTGAACATCGTTCGGGTAATTATAATGGCTGAGGTGATAAACCCATTGAACGTTTTGAGGTTGATGAGAAGTAAATTTTTGGATACTCTCTCTTTTTCGGAGACCGCTGTGGAAGAAATTGATCTGGCGGAAAAGCTCACAGGTAAGTGTTTTATGATAATTAAACGATGAAATTATTATGCTACCAGTCAGTTACTTGCTTCTCTAATTTATTTATAATTATATTGTGTAGTAAAAATATGTTATAATATATGTGTTGCAGCGATATTGAAATCCTGTGCAGAAGATGGTGAATACGATTGGGAGGTCGAAGATGATTTTGTATTTGACGATGACAATGAGAGGAATGAGGAAACTGTGGAGGGGTTTGAAGAAAGTAGCAGTGATTCGGAGAGGGATGAGGATATTTCTCCAACATCTCCTTCTTCTTCAACATCATACGATGTTTCCCCTATGAAGAAACCGAGATCAGAACCATCAATGCTCCAAAAAAAATGGCAGTTGACTTTTGGAAGTCAGGGAAAAAGGGCAACTTGCGACTAGAGACAGTTCGGCACAACTTCCGCTTCGTAACTAGCCGAACTCAACTTCATCGATATGAGAGGCAGATAATAGAAAGCGGAGCCTTAAATGAAAAGTATAAATCTATCCGGGAAGCTCTTCTCACCCGCTTCAAGACCGCCAAAGAGAATAATATAGTTATAAATGACCGAGATTTGCGGAGGTGGGCAATTGAGGAAAATAGTCAACTGGATACCCCAATCACAAACTTTAAATGCACTCCTCCGTGGCTTTGGAAGTGGAAGAAGCATAACAACATTGTTTCTCGCAAGGTTACGCGAGTTGTTTCCAAGAACCATTCCTTGGAACAACAGTGTTTCAGAAAAGGCCAGAGAGTTCGTGACGGAGGTTAAGGATTTAATTAGTAATATTGCAAATGGTAGTGTGCAAGTTTTAAATACTGACCAGAGTGGTTTTAAAAAGGAAATGCATTCCGGGCGCACTCTGGAATTTCGAGGGGTGAAAGTGGTGGAATCAGTGGCCCAGAGTTTACATGCAACCACTCATTCTTACACTATTCAACCGACTATTTCAATGGATGGTGAGCTCCTCTCCCCTCTACTTATCTGCTTGCAAGAGAAGGATGGCAAATTCCCCGCACGCGCGGACATTTTTCAATTCAGGATTGTTAACCAAAAACATTTTGATGGAAGAGTATTTCGGGCAGGTTCTTTCCCCAGTAATACGTAATGAATTTATGTATGAATATGTAATTATATGTATTTATGAATGAATTATTACTATGTATATATCTTTGTGAAAATTAACAGTATGGAAATAAACATGTTTGAACTGAACTGAACAATCAAAAAAATTCGTAAATCTATAATCCTCTCACGTTACGGCCATTGGAACTCTCTTGGGCCTTGACCGTCCCGAGGATATTCCATGGGGAGCACGGTGCACCGGAATGCAGAGTCATTAGTCTGAACGTATCAGTCAATTAGGTGAGTTTTGGTTGTCCATTCCCCATACAATAGATTTGCCGACCTCCCACCAAAGGGCAAGGGACCCCGTCCATTCATACGGATGGGGTTTTTCCCGTCTCGTCTCCGAGAGGCCTAGGCTGTTGAGGTATTCCATTTGTTGCTTATTTTGGGTTTCCCCTTAAAAGTTTGAAAGAAACATGCCCCCTATCTCGTTTCCTTTGCGCATTTACGGGCAGAAAGATGAAGCATAAATTCTTATCGCGAATTACTCCGGGTTATGGTATCATTCCGAAGTTTCCGCGTTTCAAAGTGTTGCTATATATTATAACTAAATGCAGAGCAATTTTCCCATCAATCCGATGCTCCATAAGGATCAGGTAAAATCGGAAATACAGAAAGACTAACAGAAAACAAAAGAGCGATTCGCCGGGGCGTGAGACTCCGCCGTAGACGAAATATAGCTCGCATCGCATCGCTGGCCGCTCACCGGGCGGCTGGGTCGAGCCCGGCGAGGAGTGGGCCAATTGCCGGCATGCCTTCCCCCTGACGGGCGGCGAATTGACGAATCGGGCATCTTTGATCGCTGATATCTCGACTCACAGGTCACGAGGGCACGGGAAATTTCACACATTTCATTTTTTTGCATTAATCTACAAATGTGCAAAGTTTGAAGCAAAAGTGGGCGTTACACTCCGTTAATGTTCCTTGTCAGAAAATGCAATGAAGAATTAATTATTACCATCTCAATCCATTTTACTCGGAACAAATATTAGTTACATACTATCTCAGGGAATATCGTAAACCTCGCATATATATTTACAATATTCACAGTAAGGTAGTCTGGTAATGACGATTATCCTTACATATTATCCTGAATACATGAGCAATATAGAATCAAATATACCGTTTCGACCCGGAACTCAGAAAATGCAAAGAGGAATAAACCAATTTACGGCCTAAGTTACGAAAATGTAACATTGTTATGAAATAGGAGAAAAAAACTTTTCAATTGATTTTTATACATATGGAATAATCTTCTTTCGATGTAACTAGGTTAAAACTGATTTTTAGTGAGAAAATAATGATATTTCAGATGTATTTCGATATTTAAAAAATACTCAAAATTTTTCAATTATCAAGTCACCTGTTACGTTAGATAATTATGTTTTCCTAAGAGTAACATTTTCCTTAATTAAGTGTTCTATTCCTCCGTATAAACGCCAACATTTCAATTAATACATAATTTGTAACATAATACATAATTTCTGCTTTTAATTTGTTATGAAGACATCATTAAGCCAAAATCTGGTCGGGAACATAATATTGTGTATTCGTAACTGTGGCCGGAATCGGTATTAATATGCGATTACGCAACCCGCATCACCATATACTGCCGTCGCGTTAGAATACGCAGTTTTTATTGTCACATATAATCCTACGCCTTTTTGTGACACTTATATGACAGATATCGTCATATATGAAGAATAAAATTCTTAAATATTACGTTTCCAATGAGATTTTGTGTTGTTTAACCTAAATTCACAATAAAATTAATAAGCTTTATGCTTTGATAAAAATAAGTCAATACATATCTTTTCTCAGAAGAGCATGTATTTCACATTTTTTAATTGACATTCATTTTATCATTTAGATTTCATTACAATAATTAATGAATATATATTAAATGTATGAAAGAATTTATGGTGCATTGGAATAAAATATTTGTACATCATACTGGATTTTTTAAACACAAAGTAGTAAGTATTATCTGCTAATCTATTAATATTACATGCTATGTTGACTTCACATCGCAATGTGTTAGAATAGGTAAATTGTACACTATAAAATACAACAACGTGCAACACATGACACATCTAAATGAGCATTTCACATGGGATGTAAGGGTATAGTTCAATGTAGTCAAGTCTAAATGCTACAGTGAACCACCCGTCGCATTAAGAAATGAGCGTAAGGAGGCCTGATAATGAAGATTATCCTCATCTCATAGTCTGAGTACATAAGCAATATAGATTCAAATATACCATATCGCCTATGCACCCAGATAATGCAATGAAGAATTAATTTTTAACCACCTCAATACATTTTACTTGGCACAAACATTAGTTAGTCATACATAAACATTGTCCCAGAACTGTGGATTATTTTTCCTCATTCATTGTATATTGAGCTGCATTTAAAGTATACCTGAAAATCATGATTTGATCCTCGCATTCTCCAATGCTGACAGTTCACTGCTGAGATTATTTGATGAAAGTTACTCATTGCATTGTGTGAAGAATGGTTCAAAAAAACTTTTTAATTGCTTTATTGTACAACCCGTCACACAAGGAAATGAGCGAAGGTGGTCAGAAGATGACAGTTGTGTTTATATTTTTGTCCAGAATTGTGGGATTATTTTTTCCTCGTCGGTTGTATATTCCATTGCATTTATCTTATATTGGACAATTTAGATTTCATCCTTGCATTCTCCAATTCTGACAATTCACTGCTGAGATGATTTGATGAAAGTTACTCATTGCATTGTGTGAAGAATGGTTCAAAAAAACTTTTAAATTGCTTTATTGTACCACCCGTCACACAAGAAAATGAGTGAAAGAGGTCAGAAGATGACAGTTGTGTTTATATATTGTTCAAGAATTATGGGATTATTTTCTCCTCGATGGTTGTATATTCCCTTGCGTTTATAGTATATTGGAAAATTTAGACTTGATCCTTGCATTCTCCAATGCTGACAATTCACTGCTGAGATGATTTGATGAAAGTTACTCATTGCATTGTGTGAAGAATGGTTCAAAAAAACTTTTAAATTGCTTTATTGTACCACCCGTCACACAAGGAAATGAGCGAAGGAGGTCAGAAGTTGACAGTTGTGTTTATATATTGTTCAAGAATTGTGTAATTATTTTCTCCTCGTTGGTTGTATATTGCCTTGCATTTACAGCATATTCGAAAATTTAGATTTGATCCTTGCATTCTCCAATGCTGACAATTCACTGCTGAGATGATTTGATGAAAGTTACTCATTGCATTGTGTGAAGGATGGTTCAAGAAAACTTTTAAATTGCTTTATTGTACCACCCGTCACACAAGGAAATGAGCGAAGGAGGTCAGAAGATGACAGTTGTGTTTATATATTGTTCAAGAATTGCGGGATTATTTTCTCCTCGTTGGTTGTATATTCCCTTGCATTTATAGTATATTGGAAAATTTAGACTTGATCCTTGCAATCTCCAATGCTGACGATCCACTGCTGAATGATTTGATGAAAGTTACTCACTGCATTGTATGACGAATGGTTCAAAAAAACTTTTAAATTGCTTTATTGTATCACCCGTCACACAAGGAAATGAGCGAAGGAGGTCAGAAGAAGACAGTTGTGTTCATATATTGTTTCAGAATGGTGCGATTTTTCCTCGTTGGTTGTATATTCCATTGCATTTATCTTATATTGAAAAATATTGATTTGATCCTCGCATTCTCCAATGCTGAAAATTCACCGCTGAGATGATTTGATTAATGCTACTCATTCCATGGTGTGACGAATGGTATCACAAAACTTTCGTAATGCTTTATAATACCACCCGTCACACAAAGAAATGGGCTAAGGATATCAGGAGAAAAAAGCATTCTTAGGAGTATCCAATTAAAAGTTTTGATCATAGATTCTGGATATCATAAGGGTAGTAAATTATCTTTCCCATATAAATCAGAACACGTTAATGCTATTCAAAATATTATATTATACAATATGAGAAATATTACACATGAGACACAGGGAAAGAAATTAATATTTTCCTGTTGTAAAATGGTTATACTCATCTATAATGCGTATAAATTTAACTGCAATTTTAATACTTAGGAACAAAATGCTGTTAAGCTTGCATTCTTCAATGCTGGCCCTTCAATGCTGGTATGATTTTATGAAAGGAACTTATTTTATAGTGCTCAAAGTGACCTGGGAACTCGGAATGTCCCATGGGTGTAAAAGGCGCAAATTATTCAGACATTTCAAAAGTAGTGTCATAGAAAGGCGTACTTCATGCATAGAAATGTAGTAATTCAATCATTTGAATTTATCAACGTAATTATAGGTCAACCTCATTGGAGGGTGTTTGTTTAGTATTATATAATTGCTAATTTTTCCCTCAACGCTTCTTCTAGTAATGGAGATCAAAAGTCACTTCTAGACCTCATACACCACACCTCGTATCCCTTCTAGACCAAGACATTAGGTTTCATATTTTTAATGCACCTCTAAGCCAAGGATAGAATTTTGCGGAAGCAGCTTGCAGACTTGTCTCTCACGGCAGCGACTGGCAGAAGAGGCGACTAAGCATTAAATAAGCTTATTGGCCTCACCTTCCAGACGATGAAATGAGTATCTTGTTTCTCTTCTCACTGATGCCCTGAGGTTAAGCAGTCAGTGGAAAGTGGGTTGAGGGAAATGGAGAAATACAAGTTTAGAAGAAATACATTGGATGCCCTGCAAAAAAAACATAATCGCATTATTGGAATTCATCACAGAAAATACCAAATCAACAAAGAGCAAGACAAAGATCTTCGAAAACTCTAAAAGTCAAAGGTTACTGGTGAATGAGATGAGTTCTCACATTTTCACTGCCCTTCAACTATGCACCATTATGAAAATACATTTTTGTGGAATTTAGGCTCTATTTATTTTTATCTTATTTTACGCTCAAACCACCGGATACAGCTCTTATTGGCCATAATACACCTGGGTGTTCAACAAATGTAACAAGAAAACGTGCACAAACGACCATGCCCTGGACGGGGGAAACCTACCCAGGCGGGACTCGAACCCGCGACCTCTTGTTTGGCAGGCGAGAACGTTACCCCTACGCCACCGAGGCCGGCGATTTATAGCTAATTCGTGAAAGAAGAGTAGGAATTCATGAATAGTATAGCCCTAGCTATATATAGAATCAATAAAAGTCTATAAAGGGCGTATAAATCCGTTTATTCATACAAACGGTTTCGATAATTAAAATTAACTCCCTCCGCCAGCAGCCAAGTACGAGTTTTGACTAAACTCTATCTCAGAATCATCTGTCACCATATAGACCGATAGTAGATGCCTAAATGGCTTTTATAACCCTTTCTCTGCTAAACTACTAGTGAATAAAATTAATAACATTTGGTTATCTGCATCTGAATATCATGTGCATATCCGCCCATTCCATTGATATTAATATTTCGGCTTATCAGCTCAATTATATCATTTTTATCGAGGCATGCTTTTAGCATGATATTTTATTTATTAAGGGACTAATTAATTGCATGAATGAATTTGGTACGCGATAAGAAGACCTAATTTCATCGATTCTATGAAAATTGCTATGCTTGCTCAAAAAAATGGCATTTGAAGTTGTAAAATTAGTACAGAGGAGTTCACCGAAGCCTCACTTTATGGTGGATTGAATTAAAATTTGCAATCACCAATTATTATGAGTTATTTACAATTACTTACTATGAAATTTCATAGAAAACTCCACCTACTATGATACACCCATCTTTCCTCCCATTCTTGCAACCTCACCTCTTTCTGTTTCATGATGGCTCTTCAAAAGTTCACTTTAATACACCAAATTCCTATAGAAAATGCTTGTTCAAGTTAGGCAGGGAAAATGTGAACATTGACAGTGGGTTTATGACATAATCCTGTGTGAGTGAGGTTGAAAATCAGGTTAATATTGTCACTGAAGCTTTGTTAAATACCGCATAGTATTGTAAGCCTTGAGAGGCCAATTCGACCATTAAGTCTCATCATTAAATTACAATGTTTCTTAATGCAGTGAACGGAATAATGGGATGACCCTGATAATTCCCTCAGTTCTTTAGGCTTATCAATCAAGCCGAAATCGTCATCATCGGGAAGTATGGGGGTATTAGGGAAAGGAAATGGTGCATTTTCTAGGGAAAGAAAGTTCCTGGGACAAAAAAAATTAAATTCAGGAGAATGAAATAGGTATGGTATTTTTTTAAAATTAGAAGTCATATCAATAGTACCACCATGAGCTCCGATAAGAGATGTAGTTACTCCTTAAATGGAAATTCATAAGTTCCATAAGCCCAAAATTCAATTTAAAGGAAACAGACATTTCTGCGGAAGAAAATTGGATTTGATTCATTCACTTAAATACCTAAACACCAACATAATGATAAAAAAGTATTCCCATGCCTACACTTTCTGAAATTAAAATTATTAATAACTTCTCACCGTATGAGTAAAATTATTAACAAAAAATCCAGGACAAAGCGCTGAATCATGACCCGTGAGTTGAGAATCCACGACAGTAACATCTACACCATCTGATCAATGTGTCAATCATTGCGCATTTTTGGTATTATAAGAGTATTGTTAAAAGTAGCGCATGAAAATTAATTATACTACAGCCAAACTAAGACACATTCAATGTAATCACTACCAGTACAGATATGTTGCCATTTCTAATGCCATAAAGAAAACGGCATTGAAAACGGTGTAGTAAGGTTCGTGGTCTCTCCTTGTAATTCTAAATGGTAGGAAATACGTGCAAATAGATAAAAACCACAACACTGTTGGTGGGTTCCCCAAAAGGCAATTCATTTACACTCAGGTAATTCGATGAATATGGTGACATAGAACATACATAGGCTACCAATATAGCAAGTCATCATAAAAATTACTTTGATACATAACCAATGGTTATCATTCTTCATTCACCTACGATGCCCAGTTTATTAGCCGTGTTAAAATATGTAAAGGAAAAGTGTAGTCAAGCAATTAATTTCCCCCGCGTTAACAATCCTGAATTTCTATTCACATGAGTTTTAACATCATATCGTTATTATGGTAAGTTTAAATGTCGGTGTACATGTATGGCAAAATAACTAAGAAACCTAAAGCTTGTTCTTGACAGCAATATTGATATATACACCCTTAAATGACACTGTTAATGGCCAAATTCAAGACAATTTATGTATGTTAGGTCTGTAAGTTTAGTTCGGATGACAGAAAAGTAATTAGTTATAGTGCTCTCCGCGAAGAATTATTGAGCTATGCTGAGCTGATAATGAGGATTATCCTCATCTTACAGTCTGAGTACATGAGCAATATAGATTCAAATACACCATATCGCCCCGGCACTCAGAAAATGCAAGGAGGAATTAACGCATTTACGGCCCAAGTTGCGAAAACGTAACATTTTTATGAAATGCGAAAAAATTGTTTCAACTGAATTTTATGCTCATGGAATACTCTTCTTCGATAAAAGTAAGTTAAAACTGATTTTTAGTGAGATAATAAAGATATTTCAGACGCATTTCGATATTAAAAAAATACTCAAAATATGTCAATTATCAAGTCACCTGTTACCTAAGATAATTATGTTTTCCTAAGAGTAACATTTCCCTTAATTAAGTGTTCTATTCCTCCGTATAAACGTCAACATTTCGATCAATACATTATTTTTTACATAATACATACATAATACATTATGTCTGCTTTTAATTTGTTAGGAAGAAAACATTAAGCTAAAATGTGGTCGGGAACATAATATTGCGTATTCGTTACTGTGGCCGCAATCGGTATTAATATGAGGTTACACAACCCGCATCACCATATACTGCCGTCGCGTAAGAATACGCAGTTTTTATTGTCAGATATCTATGCCTTTTTGTGACACTTATATGTCAGATATCGTCATATGTGAAGGTTAAAATTCTTAGGTATTACGTTTCAAATGAGATTTTGTGTTATTTAACCTAAATCCACAATAAAATTAACAAATTTTATGGTTTAATAGAAATAAGTCAATACAAATATTTTCTCACAAGAGCATGTATTTCACATTTTTTAATTGACATTCATTTTATCATTGAGATTTCATTACAATAATTAATGAATATATATTAAATGTATGAAAGATTAATATTAAATTTATGGTGCAATGGAATAAAATATTTGCACATCATACATGATTTTTTAAACACAAAGTACTAAGTATTCTCTGCTAATCTATTAATATTACATGCTATGCTGACTTCACATCGCATTGTGTTAGAATAGGTAAATTGTACACTATAAAATACAACAACGTGCAACACATGACACATCTAAATGAGCATTTCACATGGGATGTAAGGGTATAGTTCAATGTAGTTAACTATAAATCGCTTCAGTGAACCACCCGTCACATTAAGAAATGAGCGAAGGAGTTCAGAAGAGGACAGTTGTGTTTAGATATTGTTGCAATTTTGGGAATATTTTTCCTCCTTGGAGGTATATTCCATTGCATATATCTTATATTGCAAAATCATGACTTGATCCTTGCAATTTCCAATGCTGACGATTCACTGCTAAGATGAATGATGATAAAAGCTACTCATTGCATTGTGTGATGAAGAATTGCACAGGAAAACTTATAAATTGCTATAGTGTACCAACCGTCACACATAGAAATGAGCGAAGGAGGTCACAAGAGGACAGTTGTGTTTAGACATAGTTCCAGAATTGTGGGATTACTCATCCTGGTTAGTTGCAATACCATTGTATTTATCTTATATTAGAAAACCATTAATTGACCCTTGCATTCTCCCATGATGATGAATAACTACTGAGATGAGTTGATGAAAGTTACTCATTTCATTGTGTGAAGGATGGTACCCAAAAACTTATAAATTGTTTTAGTGTAACACCCGTCACACAAAAAAATTAGCAAATAGGTCAGACGAGTACACTTTTGTTAAGATATTGGTCCAGAATTGTTGAATTATTTTTTCCAAGTTGGCTGTATAATCCATTGCATTTATCTTATCCTGGAAAATTATCATTTGATCCTTGCCTTCTACAATGCTGACGATCCACTGCTGAGGTGATTTGATGATAGTTACTCACTGCATTGTGTGAAGAATGGTTCAAAAAAACTTTTAAATTGCTTTATTGTACCACCCGTCACACAAGGAAATGAGCGAAGAAGGTCAGAAGAAGACAGTTGTGTTCATATATTGTTCCAGAATGGTGGGATTATTTTTCCTCGTTGGTTGTAGGTATATTCCATTGCATTTATTCTATAATGGAAAATCATGATTTGATCCTTCCATTCTCCAATGCTGAAAATTCACCGCAGGGATGATTTGATGATTGCTACTCATTCCATGGTGTGAAGAATGGTATCACAAAACTTTCGAAATGCTTTATAATACCACCCGTCACACAAAGAAATGGGCTAAGGATATCAGGAGAAAAAAGCATTCTTAGGAGTATCCAATCCAAAGTTAATTGACCAGAGTTTCTTGGATATCATAAGTGTAGTAAATTATCTTTCTCATATAAATCAGAACACATTAAAGTTATTCAAAATATTATATAATACAATATGAGAACTATTACACATGAGACACAGGGTAAGAAATTAATATTTTCCTGTTGTAAAATGGTTATATTCATCTATAATGCGTATAAATTTAACTGAAATTTTAATACTTAGAAACAAAATGCTGACAAGCTTGCATTCTTCAATGCTGGCCCTTCACTGCGGATATCATTTGATGAGTGTGCCTCAATTTATAGAGTGCAAAGTGATCTGGGTACTCGGGAGTCCCCATTCCACTAGTTTTGTTATGGATACATAGTTTTTTGCATTGAATTAACTTTTATTGTGCAGTGTAGAGGTGTTTATTAATTTATTTTGAATTTTTTTTAAATAATTGATTTATGAGCTCCCAGGACGTGAATGAAGTAAAAATTAAATGACTTAACATTTTCACTAAAAAAACTGAAGGCTTTTTTTTCTAAAAATATGAAGAAAATATTAAATATTGAAAATATAAAAATCTTATAATCTACAAATAGTGAAAACAATTGAAACTTTAATAAAATGAAGGGTGGTCTTTGAAAAATTATCAGTAGTTATTATGACATTAAATAAATAATTTGGTATCCGGTACGTTCGCGCGCGAGTACTAACTTCTTAAAAAAAGCGCGTAGTTAGGGGTTAATTCGTATGAAATTTTCCAAATCAAAAGGCCAAATAGAGAGAAATTAGTTTAAATGAATCATACAAAGAAAAAGCAATCATATATTCAAGGCTTAATTAAATAGAAATTCAATTTCGCGAAGTTATTCCTAGCAGATGACGTATAATTTTGTGCCTATGCGTACGTCTTGGTCATTTTGCTGCCAATTCAAAAATGTATCCCAAATACCCAAACTTAAAAAATGTGTAAACCAAATTCACGAGTAGAACTACCGGAGTAGGAGACTTCACAACCGTCTTCCTTTGTTGATGGCAATCAATCAATTGTTAGTTTACTCTCTCCTAGATTGTCTTACGATTGGACTTGGCGAATCTGACCATTAGTAAATGTTCGATGTGGTCGATTTGGAAGATGTCCTTCTTGGGAATGACCATAATCATATCATTCTTTCCTCGTTTTTCGCTTGTTGTTGCGTCATAATTTTGCTTTTGGAGCCTTTTCAAATTATGATAGAGAATTAAAATAAATATTAAAGAACTACAATCACTCGCAGACCCATTCATTAGCATCTCTACTCTCAAAATAATAATTCTAATATCAATAACTTTTGCATTCATTAAGGGAAAATTAGAAAAAGCAGAGCCACTACTTAATGAAACACATTCTGTCTGAGGAATAAAACCGCATTGCATAGACAAGTAGAAAAAGAAATAAGGAGTTCAATGTACTCCATTTGCTGTTGAGCGAGAAAACGTTATTGACTGATTATATACCAGTAACAAGCAGCCACAATTTCGAATAAAAAAAGTTAAGCTGGTAAGCCTTATAGGTAGCTATCTGCTTTGACACTCTTCCCCTACTCGACTGGAAGTAGAGAATCCTCTACAAGTTCACAAACTGATTTAGATACTAGCAATGCAGGAGGAAAACAAAATAGCATATAAGTACTCCAGACTGTTCTCCATTAACACGGGGTCCCATGGATTTTTTCCGGTTGTACTCCTCCCCCTTTAGTCGTATCTTACCACAAGGAAGAATACTGCAAGTGTATTTTCAATCCTCATGCTAGTGGGAGTGAAATTTTTTCAAAACAAAATCATTTACACTTTAATGCTTATCGATTACTATTGCCCTTCATATCCCTGAATTATATGCCGAATTATTCCTCCTAAGAAAGTAAGTACTTGTTAAGAAAAATGCAAAGAATTTTTCTTATGCGTTGACATGCTAATATATATACTTATTTTTGTGGGAAAATTGCTTCAAAATCAATTTGTTAACGCTAAACAAACTATTTACAATTTTATTCCTACTCTCAGTGATGTTTATGCTACGGTGCTAAGCTAATTTTATGAGAGTTTGACATCGCATTGGGTGAGAACTGGTAACATTAGAACCTGCTAAAAAATTAAATCTACTACTCATCAGGCCACTAAGCTGCTTTGATGAAGTTTACTAAACGAATTGGATGATCGGCGGAACATTGAAGCCTCAAAACTGCTTCAACGTATCATATATGTACTCTTCAACGTATAAACATATCACCCTAATAAATGAGAAGGACAAAAAACTAAGAGCAACATTATCAGCATTCATCATTGTTTGTGATTTCACAAAAACCATAAGAAGTACGATCATTTTATATAAAATAATTGATTTGCTACAAACAATTTTAGGTTTCCTCATGTACAGCGGATGAGGACGCAGGGTGGGCCATTTCTAGGTTACAAAACTCCAGGGCCGAGACCCATTACCAATAACTGATTCACCCAGCCAGCCGTGGAAGGATAGGGGGGGAAGGGAAAAGGAAGGCGGCGCCTCCGCGATTGGGAGCCCGCCGATGCCTCCGGGGTGAGGATAGGGAGGGCATAGGAAAAACCCGTGCCGCCATTGGGACGGCAGGGCTAACTACTAGCAAAACCATACTTAAATGTATCGACGGAAAGGAGAGATTTTCCTATGGAGAAGAAAAATCCTAATATTTTCCGTAGATTCTCTAATGTACAGGTAGAATTCTTCTCACACGCAGTGCAGTTATTATACATGATGCTTCGCTGGTTTACCGTTTCGATGGTAGATTTGTGATCACACAGTATGAGAATCTGTACCTTAAAGACTTTGTCACGCTAAAACGCACCACCCACCGCATTTCAAAATGAGCATACCACAGAGGATGTAAGGCTGCAGTTCACTACAGCCAACCCCAAAGTTGCCAGTCACAATGAGTGAGCACTGGTACTTCGAGGTGTTAAAAATGCTTGAATGCCGTTCTCATATTATGCCATACAATTTTTTCTATTTCCATCGAGGATCATTTTTGTATCTCAAGCCATTTTGCAATTTACTAAACGAATAATAGAACAATTCTTCTCAGACAAGGGTGCTTTAAAACTCCAATAACAACATTCTGAGCTTAATTTCCTGATATTAATCAATGCATACTAAAAGTGAAATGTCGATGACATCATTAGCTAGTAAGTCTTGATCCATGTGTGATAAATGTGATGATTTGAGGGTAGTAGGTCCCTCACTGGATTTTCATTGATGAACTGCTTCATCGCAATGCCTGGATGGTGAGAAGGAAAGAATTTTAAAAATCTTGCCAACCCCAGAATCCAGGAAGTCAAATGAATACATTGAAGATGAAAGTAAACAAGCATGTAAACGGAAAACTTTCTGTAAAATATCACAATATAGCTACTCCTTACATTAGTGATTTTATTCCTATTTTTAACGAAAGGAGGCCTGATAATTAAGATTATCTTCATCTCATAGTCTGAGTACGTGAGCAATATAGATTCAAATATACCATATCGCCCCGGCACTCAGAAAATGCAATGAAGAATTAATTTTTAACCATCTCAATACATTTTACTTGGCACAAACATTAGATACAAATTATCTTAAAGAATATCGGAGCCCAAACATATTTTACTTCTGTTTTAACGTTAGGAGTCCTGATAATGAAGATCATCTTCATCTCATAGTCTGAGTACATGAGCCATATAGATTCAAATATACCATATCGCCCCGGCACCCAAAAAATGCAATGAAGAATTAATTTATGACCATGTCAATACATTTTACTTGGCACAAACATTAGTTACAAGTTATCTCAAAGAATATCGGAGGCCATGCATATTTTATTATTTATTTTAACGTAAGGAGTTCTGATAATGAAATTTATCCTCAACTCATAGTCTGAGTACATGAGCAATATAGATTCAAATATACCAAATCGCCCCGGCACTCAGAAAATGCAATGAAAAATTAATTTTTAACCATCTCAATACATTTTACATGGCACAAACATTAGTTAGTAATTATCTCAAAGAATATCGGAGGCCATGCATATTTTATTCCTATTTTTAACGTAAGGAGGCCTGATAATGAAGATTATCCTCATCTCATAGTCTGAGTACATGAGCAATATAGATTAAAATATAACATATCGCCCCGACACTCAGAAAATGCAATGAAGAATTAATTTTTAACCATCTCAATACATTTTACTTGGCAAAAACATTAGTTAAAAATTATCTCAAAGAATATCGGAGGCCGAGCATATTTTATTCCTATTTTTAACGTAAGGAGGCCTGATAATGAAGATTATCCTCATCTCATAGTCTGAGTACATGAGCAATATAGATTCAAATATACCATATCGCCCCGGCACTCAGAAAATTCAGTGAAGAATTAATTTTTAACCATCTCAATACATTTTTCTTGGCACAAACATTAGTTACAAATTATTTCAAAGAATATCGGAGGCCATGCATACTTTATTGCTATTTTTAGCGTAAGGAAACCTGATAATGATGATTATCCTCATCTCATAGTCTGAGTACATGAGCAATATAGAGTCAAATATACCATATCGCCCCGGCACTCAGAAAATGCAATGAAGAATTAATTTTTAACCATGTCAATACAGTTTACTTGGCACAAACATTAGTTACAAATTATCTCAAAGAATATCGGAGGCCATGCATACTTTATTCCTATTTTTAACGTAAGGAGGCCTGATAATGAAGATTATCCTCATCTCATAGTCTGAGTACATGAGCCATATAGATTCAAATATACCATATCGCCCCGGCACTCAGAAAATGCAATGAAGAATTTATTTTTGACCATGTCAATACATTTTTCTTGGCACAAACATTAGTTACAAATTATCTCAAAGAATATCGGAGGCCATGCATACCTTATTCCTATTTTTAGCGTAAGGAAGCCTGATAATGAAGATTATCCTCATCTCATAGTCTGAGTACATGAGCAATATAGATTCAAATATACCATATCGCCCCGGCACTCAGAAAATGCAATTAGAATTAATTTTTAACCATGTCAATACATTTTACTTGGCACAAACATTAGTTACAAATTATCTCAAAGAATATCGGAGGCCATACATATTTTACTTCTATTTTTAACGTAAGGAGTCCTGATAATGAAGATCATCTTCATCTCATAGTCTGAGTACATGAGCCTTATAGATTCAAATATACCATATCGCCCCGGCACTCAGAAAATGCAATGAAGAATTAATTTTTAACCATCTCAATACATTTTTCTTGGCAAAAACATTAGTTAAAAATTATCTCAAAGAATATCGGAGGCCATGCATATTTTATTCCTATTTATAACGTAAGGAGGCCTGATAATGAAGATTATCCTCATCTCATAGTCTGAGTACATGAGCAATATATATTCAAATATACCATATCGCCCCGGCACTCAGAAAATGCAATGAAGAATTAATTTTTAACTATCTCAATATATTTTTCTTGGCACAAACATTAGTTACAAATTATTTCAAAGAATATCGGAGGCCATGCATACTTTATTGCTATTTTTAGCGTAAGGAAACCTGATAATGATGATTATCCTCATGTCATAGTCTGAGTACATGAGCAATTTAGAGTCAAATATACCATATCGCCTAAGCACCCAATAAATGCAATGAAGAATTAATTTTTAACCATCTGAATACATTTTACTTGGCACAAACATTAGTTACAAATTATCTCAAAGAATATCGGAGGCCATGCATACTTTATTCCTATTTTTAACGTAAGGAGGCCTGATAAAGAAGATTATCCTCATCTCATAGTCTGAGTACATGAGCCATATAGATTCAAATATACCATATCGCCCTGGCACTCAGAAAATGCAATGAAGAATTTATTTTTGACCATGTCAATACAGTTTACTTGGCACAAACATTAGTTACAAATTATCTCAAAGAATGTCGTAGGCCATGCATATTTTATTCCAAATTTTAGCGTAAGGAGGCCTGATAATGAAGATTATTCTCATCTCATAGTCTGAGTACATGAGCAATATAGATTCAAATATACCATATCGCCCCGACACTCATAAATGCAATGAAGAATTAATTTTCAACCATCTCAATACATTTTACTTGGCAAAAACATTAGTTACAAATTATCTCAAAGAATATCGGAGGCCAATGCATACTTTATTCCTATTTTTAGCGTAAGAAAGCATGATAATGAAGATTATCCTTATCTCACAGTCTGAGTACATGAGCAATATTGATTAAAATATACCATATCGCCCCGGCACTCAGAAAATGCAATGAAGAATTAATTTTTAACCATCTTAATACATTTAACTTGGCACAAACATTAGTTACAAATTATCTCAAAGAATATCGGTGGCCATGCATATTTTATTCCTATTTCTAACGTAAAGAGGCCTGATAATGAAGATTATCCTTATCTCAAAGTCTGAGTGCATGAGCAATATGGATTCAAATATACCATATCGCCTAGGAAACTAGAAAATATAATGAATGATTAATTTTTAACCATCTCAATACATTTTTCTTGGCACAAACATTAGTTACAAATTATCTCAAAGAATATCGGAGGCCATGCATACCTTATTCCTATTTTTAGCGTAAGGAAGCCTGATAATGAAGATTATCCTCATCTCATAGTCTGAGTACATGAGCAATATAGATTCAAATATACCATATCGCCCCGGCACTCAGAAAATGCAATTAGAATTAATTTTTAACCATGTCAATACATTTTACTTGGCACAAACATTAGTTACAAATTATCTCAAAGAATATCGGAGGCCATACATATTTTACTTCTATTTTTAACGTAAGGAGTCCTGATAATGAAGATCATCTTCATCTCATAGTCTGAGTACATGAGCCTTATAGATTCAAATATACCATATCGCCCCGGCACTCAGAAAATGCAATGAAGAATTAATTTTTAACCATCTCAATACATTTTTCTTGGCAAAAACATTAGTTAAAAATTATCTCAAAGAATATCGGAGGCCATGCATATTTTATTCCTATTTATAACGTAAGGAGGCCTGATAATGAAGATTATCCTCATCTCATAGTCTGAGTACATGAGCAATATAGATTCAAATATACCATATCGCCCCGGCACTCAGAAAATGCAATGAAGAATTAATTTTTAACTATCTCAATATATTTTTCTTGGCACAAACATTAGTTACAAATTATTTCAAAGAATATCGGAGGCCATGCATACTTTATTGCTATTTTTAGCGTAAGGAAACCTGATAATGATGATTATCCTCATGTCATAGTCTGAGTACATGAGCAATTTAGAGTCAAATATACCATATCGCCTAAGCACCCAATAAATGCAATGAAGAATTAATTTTTAACCATCTGAATACATTTTACTTGGCACAAACATTAGTTACAAATTATCTCAAAGAATATCGGAGGCCATGCATACTTTATTCCTATTTTTAACGTAAGGAGGCCTGATAAAGAAGATTATCCTCATCTCATAGTCTGAGTACATGAGCCATATAGATTCAAATATACCATATCGCCCTGGCACTCAGAAAATGCAATGAAGAATTTATTTTTGACCATGTCAATACAGTTTACTTGGCACAAACATTAGTTACAAATTATCTCAAAGAATGTCGTAGGCCATGCATATTTTATTCCAAATTTTAGCGTAAGGAGGCCTGATAATGAAGATTATTCTCATCTCATAGTCTGAGTACATGAGCAATATAGATTCAAATATACCATATCGCCCCGACACTCATAAATGCAATGAAGAATTAATTTTCAACCATCTCAATACATTTTACTTGGCAAAAACATTAGTTATAAATTATCTCAAAGAATATCGGAGGCCATGCATACTTTATTCCTATTTTTAGCGTAAGAAAGCATGATAATGAAGATTATCCTTATCTCACAGTCTGAGTACATGAGCAATATTGATTAAAATATACCATATCGCCCCGGCACTCAGAAAATGCAATGAAGAATTAATTTTTAACCATCTTAATACATTTAACTTGGCACAAACATTAGTTACAAATTATCTCAAAGAATATCGGTGGCCATGCATATTTTATTCCTATTTCTAACGTAAAGAGGCCTGATAATGAAGATTATCCTTATCTCAAAGTCTGAGTGCATGAGCAATATGGATTCAAATATACCATATCGCCTAGGAAACTAGAAAATATAATGAATGATTAATTTTTAACCATCTCAATACATTTTTCTTGGCACAAACATTAGTTACAAATTATCTCAAAGAATATCGGAGGCCATGCATACCTTATTCCTATTTTTAGCGTAAGGAAGCCTGATAATGAAGATTATCCTCATCTCATAGTCTGAGTACATGAGCAATATAGATTCAAATATACCATATCGCCCCGGCACTCAGAAAATGCAATTAGAATTAATTTTTAACCATGTCAATACATTTTACTTGGCACAAACATTAGTTACAAATTATCTCAAAGAATATCGGAGGCCATACATATTTTACTTCTATTTTTAACGTAAGGAGTCCTGATAATGAAGATCATCTTCATCTCATAGTCTGAGTACATGAGCCTTATAGATTCAAATATACCATATCGCCCCGGCACTCAGAAAATGCAATGAAGAATTAATTTTTAACCATCTCAATACATTTTTCTTGGCAAAAACATTAGTTAAAAATTATCTCAAAGAATATCGGAGGCCATGCATATTTTATTCCTATTTATAACGTAAGGAGGCCTGATAATGAAGATTATCCTCATCTCATAGTCTGAGTACATGAGCAATATAGATTCAAATATACCATATCGCCCCGGCACTCAGAAAATGCAATGAAGAATTAATTTTTAACTATCTCAATATATTTTTCTTGGCACAAACATTAGTTACAAATTATTTCAAAGAATATCGGAGGCCATGCATACTTTATTGCTATTTTTAGCGTAAGGAAACCTGATAATGATGATTATCCTCATGTCATAGTCTGAGTACATGAGCAATTTAGAGTCAAATATACCATATCGCCTAAGCACCCAATAAATGCAATGAAGAATTAATTTTTAACCATCTGAATACATTTTACTTGGCACAAACATTAGTTACAAATTATCTCAAAGAATATCGGAGGCCATGCATACTTTATTCCTATTTTTAACGTAAGGAGGCCTGATAAAGAAGATTATCCTCATCTCATAGTCTGAGTACATGAGCCATATAGATTCAAATATACCATATCGCCCTGGCACTCAGAAAATGCAATGAAGAATTTATTTTTGACCATGTCAATACAGTTTACTTGGCACAAACATTAGTTACAAATTATCTCAAAGAATGTCGTAGGCCATGCATATTTTATTCCAAATTTTAGCGTAAGGAAGTCTGATAATGAAGATTATCCTCATCTCATAATCTGAGTGCATGAGCAATATAGATTCAAATATACCATATCGCCCCGGCACTCAGAAAATGCAATGAAGAATTAATTTTTGACCATGTCAATACAGTTTACTTGGCACAAACAATAGTTACAAATTATCTCAAAGAATATCGTAGGCCATGCATATTGTCGTGTTCCGACTTTCGCACGTTTGCAAGGTTCCCCCCCCTCCTCCGGCCAATATCAGATAGCCTTCACCTTTCCTCCTTTTACGTTCTTCGCGACCTATGACCTATCTCTCTTTGGCTTTCAATACAAGTTCTCACGATTCCATATTAGGCTTGCCAACCCTTCTTGGCCAGGTTCTCACGAAGGAGAGCCCTCATGAGGTCAAAGGCTATTTCCAAACTTTTCGCCTCGCGTATTTTCTTGAGACATACGCTCATTAATTTTCGCCATCCCTTTGAAATCACCGCTCCTATCGCAGTGACCGCATCCGGGATACATCCGGGAAAACACTCAACTCTCGCCTCTGACGTAAGATTAACTCATCCCACCTTGGTTAATAAATTCATATAGAATACGGGCGTCTTTCCTAAAGGTCGTGAGAAACTATGCATTTATTCTGTTTGCACGTGTCGAGCGACCCGTGGAATATTCCAGAGAGGGGACCCATTATAAATAGGTAAACTCGGAGACGCCAAGGATCATTCGCTCTTCTGGACGTGGAACCTCTGCCACTCTGATTCTCGTCTTGTCAGCCGACAAACCAGCGTCTTCTCTCCACCACATCGCCAGTTAAGCCGATCGTTCGATTCCCCCTCGAGCCATCCATCCGACTCTCCAACTCTGCTTCGCCATGAGCTCTTTTGACGAGTAAGTTAGCCAAAGTCTCACATGTATTCTTACTGAATGTTATTAAATGGACTTTACTTAAGAAATGGGTGTGTATTCCTTTATAATGACTGCCTCTGTCAATTAAGATCCTTCTCTACCTCTAGCTACGAATCCCCAAATAGTATCGTGCTCTTTCGAGGTCACGACAAATGGTGGAGGCGCCGGGTAAATTACAAGCAGTCTTATAAAAGAATTCACATCGCACTTCGTGCATAAATTAGATATTAGTTATGTTTTTTCTTTGAGCAAGACGTGTGGGAAACGCCCTATGTTGTAAGATGTATGAATTAATTTCTCTCTTACAGGAAGTGTTTTTTATGTTGCATGTTTGCTCTTTTTTGTGATCTGTGTCGAGTTTTTGATTATGTGTTAGGCAGGGTTTTGCTTTCCAGGAAATGTTCTTGATTTTGTGTTTGCGTGTGTAATATTTAAGTGCGTGTGTAGTACTTAAGTATAGGGCTTTTATTTTCGCTTCCTACCTGTGCTTCGCGTAAGAGTCTCTCCGTTCGACCTGTATTTAGTTTCTTCTGAGTTTTGTGGGTAAATTCATGTCGACGCCAAGAACGCCGCCCCCAAAAAGAAGTGACCGTTTGGCAGGAAAATCTCCTGCGTATCGTATTCCCGTAAATCCTACTAGGCGTCCGGCTGCGGACTCCGAAACGAGTGACTCAGAGGGTGAGTTGAGGGAAAATAAGGTCCTTGTCACGGACTTAAGAACGTTGCAAATAAACGCAGCGGAGATGGCAGATGGTGGGACGGCAGCGCCGACCACGGAGGCTGGCCCTTCAGGCGAAAATAATACTTCGACATTTCCTCGTATAGGTGGAGTCCATCTGACGCCACCGAAGTTTAGCGGGAATGCAAACGAATGCCCCTTGCAATTTTTATCTACCTTCAATAAGATTAGCACTGCCAACTCATGGTCAACCGACGCACGATTAAGACTTTTCCCATGTTTTCTAGAAAGTACCGCCCAAAGATGGTTGCAAGCACTTCCGGCCTATGACGTAGAATCAGGTGCCCTTCGTGGCACCTGGGAAGAACTGGTAGCGGCCTTCAAGGCTGCCTTCAAGGGGACGATGTCGGATGAGATGAAGGCCCATAGATTGAACGAGCGCACTCAGCAAGCGTTCGAAACCTCCGAATCATATTTTTATGACGTGACCGCCTTATGCAAAGAGGTTGATCCCCAAATGCGTGAATCGGAAAAAATCCGTAACATCCTCAAGGGGCTGAGGCCAGATATTGTAAGGGTCGTGTTGCCTATGAAGGCTAGGACCTGTGAAGAATTATTAGAATTTATTAAGCTGCATGAGGCAGCCATTTTGGTCTCGGAAACCGTGAAAGAAAAAATTACCCCTCAGAAAGCAGTTGAGCAATCGAACGCCTCGATAGGACGATTAGAAAAAGAAATCTCTCGTCTTCGCGGCGAATTGGAAAGGAGTAGACGTTATTCAGGCCCACCAATGAGGCAAGGAACCCCTCGTTATTATCAGGAAAGGCCCCCTCCGAGTCCTAGGATCAATCAAGAGAGATTTAACCCCCAGAACAGAGGTCAAGGCGGACCAAATCAGGCGACGCCGCCGAGGCGCCAACCTTATGATCAAAAACCGAGGACGCCTGATGGGCGCATAGTTTGCTACAGTTGCGGGAAAACCGGGCATTACGCTTCCGTATGCCCGAATAAACCAGATCAGGGGCCTCGGCCCGCCCCACGTGAAAAAAAGATCGTGGGAAACTCAAATGCGCGGATGTAATAGAGGCAGCATTCGCGGATAGACCGGACGTTAAAGACCTCCTTCTCATCAAAGCAGACGTAGAGGACCACCTAGATCAGACAGTTTTGGTTGATACGGGAGCTGGGATTTGCGTTCTAAGAGACGACCTAGTAAGATCTCCAATTCGCAAAACCTCGCTGGGTATAAAAGGGGCAGACGGAACTCCAGTGAAGGTATTGGGAATGGCTGCCGTAAAAATTAGGCTTAAGGGGAAAGCTGAGTTCCATTTAGAAGCAATAGTCATTAAAAATGCCTACGTCTCCTTGGTGTTGGGAAATGATTTCTTACGCCGTACTCGAGCGAGGATAGATCTTCACTCAGGCATAGTTGGGCTAAAATGGGGAGACGAAGAAATCTTTCTGGCGACGAATTTCTTTAATCCCGACTTTTCTGACTCATCCTCGGATGAGGATGATGATGAGCAGGGTGAGTTGGACAAATTGCGACTCGGATACGACTTAACTGTTCCCCCTAGATCTCAAATTAAATATGAGGGTCCACGAAGGACGAACGCACCTAGGGATATTTTAGTGACGACAGCAATGCTCACTCAACGGGGGTTGAGTGTCGAAGTCCCCCAGAGCGGCGACAATATAGTAGCTATGGTTTGTAACCACCGATTCGTTCCTCAAAAACTATTCAAGGGGACTACCCTAGGGAGGAGGCTTAGACACGAGAATACCGGAGGGGGAGATATAGATTTTGGCGAAGTGGAAGAGGTTGATTTCATTGAAAATTTTCCAGAGCCGTTAGACATTAATCCGGATTTGAATCGCAAGGAAAGAAAACAAATAGACGCTCTATTAGCTCAGTATAGAGATGTATTTGCTTGGAGTCCAAGTGAGATGGGAAGGACTCATCTAGCGGAGCACTCAATACCCACAGGGGATGCAATGCCAATTCATCAAGCGCCTTACAGAGTTTCGCACAAAGAAAAAGAAATAATCAGAGGACAAGTGGATGAAATGTTGAGTCTTGGCATAATTAGACCCTCTAAGTCGCCCTGGTCAAGCCCTGTCGTTTTGGTCAAGAAAAAAGACGGCGGAGTGAGATTTTGTGTTGATTATAGAAAATTAAATCTAGTTACACGGAAGGACGTTTATCCCCTCCCCCGCATCGACGACCTTTTGACATATTTAGGTAAGGCTAAGTACTTTACTAGTCTCGATTTATTCAGTGGCTACTGGCAAATCCCCGTTAAAGAGGAAGATAAACCTAAAACCGCCTTCGTAACTCCCGAAGGACACTATGATTTCAATGTATTAAGTTTCGGTCTCTGCTCAGCGCCCGCTACTTTCCAAAATTTGGCTGATAATGTGTTTTCTGAATTAAAATGGAAAAAGGTTTTAGTATATTTGGACGATGTTGTAGTATTCGCTGAAACTTTCGAGGATTTATTAAATAACACGAGGGAAGTTTTTGATAAACTTAGAGAGGCGAACCTCACACTGAAGCCGTCTAAATGCCATTTCGCACAGACTCAGATTAAAATGCTGGGTTATCGCGTAAGCGCGGACGGCTTGGAGGCGGACCCCGATAAGGTTAAGGCAATCTCTGAATTTCCCCGCCCGACGAAGGTCAAGGCAGTGCAAAGCTTTTTAGGTTTGTGTAATTATTATAGAAAATTCATTTGCAATTTTTCCAAGATAGCACGGCCTCTGCACGAGTTGACGAAAAAAGATAAGATTTTCGCGTGGACGGAAGCCGAAGAAACGGCTTTCCAAACGCTCAAAGACGCAATGACTTCCGCTCCGGTATTAATGCATTTTGATCCCGAACTGCCAGTAGAGCTCCGCGTGGATGCATGCGGAACGGGAATAGGGGCGATTTTATTGCAAGGAAAGAATCAAAAAGAAATGCACCCCGTGAGTTACGCGTCTAGGACGCTAACTAAGGCTGAAAGAAATTATTCCATCACCGAAAAAGAGTGTATCGCTACGATTTGGGGCTTATTACACCACCGAGATATGGTTTATGGTAAGAAAGTGACAATTGTGACCGATCACCATGCTTTATGCTGGTTGAAATCCCTCAAAGACCCCTCTGGTCGACTCGCGCGATGGAGTTTGCGTTTGCAAGAATTTGATTACCAAGTCGTGCACAAATCAGGCCGCTTACACTCAGACGCCGATTGCCTATCAAGACACCCGGTATCTGAGCCGACGGCGGAGGATGAGGACGGGCCAAATGAGATACCTCTTATGTTACTCGCGGCGGAGGACTTAAAGGCTAAGCAAAGGAATGACTCGTCTCTTGTTCCCTTAATACAAGCGCTAGAAGACCCAGAAAACGCACCGCCAAAGATAGAAAAAATCTCGAGGGGGTATGCGCTAATAGACGGATTATTGGTCAGAAAAAATGCCGGTCTTCGGGGAAAGGATTACTTGACAGTTATTCCCAAAGAATTGAAAAGAGAGGTATTATATTCTCACCACGACGACCCTATGTCCGGCCATTTAGGCTTCGCACGAACCTATGACAAATTAAAGACTCGGTACTACTGGGTAGGGATGAAAGCGGACATTTTAAAGTATGTACGCAGCTGCCCGGATTGCCAGTGCAGAAAAGGACCCCATACGAAGCCCGGAGGTTTTCTCCAGCCAATTAAGCCAGGTAAACCCTTTGAGAAGGTGGGCGTGGACCTTCTTGGTCCATTCAAGCGTAGTGCTACAGGTAAAACCATGATTGTAGTGGCAACTGATTATGCAACTCGCTACGCGGAGACGAGAGCCCTCTCAAATGGAACCGCTGGTCAAGTGGCAAAATTCCTACTCGAACAAATAATTTGTCGTCACGGTTGTCCGACCACGATTCTATCTGACAGAGGAAAGGTATTTCAATCCGAAATGGTGACCTCCCTCCTGAAAAGCATGGGAGTAGTTAGTACATTTACAACGGCCTACCATCCCCAAACAAACGGTCTCACTGAGCGATTGAATAAAACCATAGCCGAAATGCTCTCTGCCTTCACAGGTACGGAGCAACGCGATTGGACGGAATTTTTAAACCAGGTAACTTTTGCATATAATGTAGGCCTACAAGGCTCTTTGGGGGAGACCCCCTTTTTTCTGGTCTATGGCCGCGAGGCCAGGCTACCCCCGGAAATTAGCCTCTCACCTGACGAAGGCGAGGAAGGCGTAAAATCGCGGGAACGATGGAAGCAGGCTCAAAAGGTAGCCCTGGAAAGACTCGCAGCCCGCCAAGAAAAAGATGCGACGCGTTATGATGCTAAGCATGTAAATGTTAAATTTAATCCCGGAGATAAGGTTCGGATTTACACCCCCACACGAAAGGTGGGTAAGAGTGAAAAACTCTTGCCTCAATATTACGGTCCGTATGAAGTGATTAGGCAGGTAGGACCTGTCACTTATGAAGTGAGGGTTAAGAAAGGAAAATTAGACACGGTACATGTCTCACGCATGTCACCGTATCATGAGCGCGAAGGCGAAGAAGCCGCTGTAGTAAATGTAGGTCAGGGAGGCGTGGAGATAAGCACGACCGACGCGCCGGCCGAAGATTAATTCGGAGGCAGGAAATGGCGTAGTGAAATTAACGACTCACATCGCCCGGATTTTTTCCGCAGTCAGTTTCCAGTTCTATTCGGCTGGTGAAAACTCGAATAATATTATGAAACAGATAATTGAATACTAAGTGAGGCAACACGGCTGTTAGTATAAAATGAAAAGTAACCTTTTACAGCCAATTTTCCATATTTCTTGATGTATTTTTGAATCTTTTTCTGCCAACAAATTGTTCTTAGTATTTCTTTCTTGTCTTCGAGAATGCGTTCTCAAACTTGCCCCGCTTTCGTGAGTAAATTGACACTCACATTATTTACATTTAAATAAAGAACAATTTGTTGACCCCATTATTTATAAGAACCACAATTGTGAATAGAATTTGTATGGGTGAAGCAGTAATTCATCAGCCGAGAAGGAGGTGAATCGGCGAGTCAAAGGGAGAGGTAAGCATTTAATGTTTTAAGAGGAAACTACGGTGTAAATCTTTTTTCACAGAGATATCAGGGCATATGAGCACCTCGAGGACCCCAGGCGCTCCGGGGAAGTGAGGGTGTTTGTTTCGGGGTCGGTGAACGGCACCTTCCTACCCGCCATTGCCTTAAATTTTACCTCATCAAGGACCTTGATTTCGACCCTTTTACTCCCAACCACTACCCATCAGCACGTGGCCCCCTTCACCCTGGCCCTGGGGGAGCACCGGACGGAGGCCTGGGGAGAGCCCGCAAGGGACCTCAGGTTTCCCCTGGTGCTGGGGTTGGACGTCCTCATAGGGCAAGGGGCAATTCTGGATATCCCCCGGCGAATGGTGCGACTACGCACGCCCGGCACCATCTTGCCCCTATTTGGATATATGGGAGAGCTGGTCCCGGGAAGGGGGTTACAGCTAATTAGAATACCTTGGCCCCTGGGATTCGACCTCCCCTGGACACACCATTCGGGCGACCGGGAAGAGGTCGAAGACCAGTGGCCAACCCCGGACGCAAGCCCCAGGTGGGTGCGATCACCTAGCCCCGCAGAGGACGCCAATAGACCAGCTTCCTCTCAGCCCTCCATGCCATCGGAGGATTGGGAGGAGGAGATAGAGGCAGCGAGACTCTCCCGAGAACAGGGGTCCGGGGAAGGGCCTCCCCCCCTTGCACCTTTGCAGGCGAGGGAGCCCCTTGATCTCGCTACCGCTACAGGTGGGAGGGCTTCACCTCCCTCTGAGCGGCGGGGCCTGTCAGGAGGGCGTGGCCATCGCCTCTTAGCGGCTCTGGGGTTGAGTGAGAGCGGTCCGGGAAGATAATCAAAATTCAAAATTCCTAAATTTTACCGAAATTCGCTCCGCCCCCCCCCCGCTGATTCCAACTGAGTCCTCCACAAATACCCCATCCCCCCGCCAATTCACCGTCCCGGCGCCCCGGTGCCACTCCAAAGAGGCAGGACAAGGAGCTTTCAGCTAACCTGAAAGCGCATCAAGGTAGAGATTTTTTCTTTTCTCTTTTCATAGATACGCCTGACGGAAGAAGAGGGAGGCAACCCGCCATACACCACTTCCATTTCCACGTTTCCCACCTCTCTCCTCAAATCAACCTCCTAACCTCGTTTTACCTGAGAGTAAGAGAGAATTCTCTTCACTCATCTCTGCCATTGTGAAGTTGGGTTTTGGAAATCAGGCGTAAATACGTCTTCAATTCGATTAAACTACATTGTATAATAATCTCGATAAAATCGAGTGAGCATCGAATCGCACATAAACTTCTTCTCTCCATCCTCGAAGCAGTTGTATACGGACGGGCGCGCGGCACGCGGAGAAAGCGAACGCCAGCCTCCTCAAGGCAGGCGGGGACGTGAGATAGGAGAAAAAATAAGAAGAAAAAAACAAAATAAAATTATTTCTTCATTTTTTCTGGCGGCCGCCGCTCGGAGATAGTACGCCGCTCGGCGGGCGGAAGGAAGATTATCTTATTTTTTACATTTTTTCAAGCAGGCAAGCGGGGAGAGGTTTTTTAAAGGGCTCGCTTAGTATTATACGAAAATGAATGCGGGTTTTATTCTCATCGTTATCCCCCTAATATTAGGGAGTGACGGATCACGAACGACGCCTAATACGGCTTCGATTAAGGTCGTAGCTGGGACATATTGGACTGCATTGCCTCAAACGTTGACATACGAAGCCTCTATACCTTTGATTTATAAGGTCAAATGGCGATCGTCCAATAATAAAGCCGTGGAAACACCTTCCGCACAATGTGGGACCACAGGTATCGTATGTAATGCCCTTAATTCCCTGCGCGGCACAGTCCTTCAGATTGGTAAGCTGGTTGACTTAGTGGGCGTGAACCCGCTATTTTACGAAACTGACAGAGACGCACTATTAAACAATAGAAAAAGGAGATCGATTGATTTTCTCGGAAAGGTATTTGCTTGGTGTTGTGGTGTTGCCACACGTGGAGAAATCACGGCTTTAGAAGAATCTCAGTTAGATTTCGACAAGAGACTAAGAGAACTATCCACCATGGCGCGTTTAGACCACAATTTTGTGGTGGACGTGAGAGTTCAGTTGGAAAACTATACGAACATCGTGGATAGCGCAGTGTCAGAGATACGAAAACGAGTTACGAATTTACAGACGGCCCTTAAGGCTCAAATTGTTAGAGCCTCTAATATGTCAATTGAGGTGAAGGAGATGATAATGGTCTTAACAGACATTTTATCTCGGAACTTTTATGCTCAAGGGAAGTTAACAATGCATTTGCGAGAAAACGAAGCACTCCATAGATGCCAAAATAAATTATTGCCCACGTCAATTTTCCCAATTGAAGCGCTACAGAAAGATTTAGATGCACGTAACGAAAAATTGGCAAGCCGAGGCTATGAATGGGTGGTGCCGAACGCTGCTGAACTAGCAACGCTTCCGATATCGCATTGTCTCCTCCACGAAAAATACATGGTAATTCGCGTGAATGCCCCTATTGTTAGAATGGGCGCAAAGTGGAGTCTATTCGAAATCAGTGCGACACCATTCGCGTGGAAGGATCAGACCTGCTCCATTGTCCACGAAACAGTCTATGCGGCCGTAGACAGGAAACGTCTTCGTACAATTTCTGGCCCGGCATTGCATGACTGTCGTGCCCACTCGGATAGACTTTGCTTTCTGCCTAGATTTAGCGCAGATACTACTCATGGGCCGAGTTGCGCGATTCAAATGTTTAAAGGCGGAACGACGACACAACTCTCCCAGTCGTGCACCTTTCAATGCCGACCGGGGAAGTCAACAATAATTAGCGAAGTAGGATTTGAGCTGTATATAATTACGCACCCTCCCCCCGAAATTAAAATCCTTTGTGAAAATTCCTATTCTAAAGTCATTAACTCATCACTAAGTGGACCAGGCGCTTTAGAACTGACGCTGCCATGTCATTGTGCAGCCCATTTCCCTGATAAATCAATAGTAATTAATGAAGGATATCCGTGTAATTCGGAAGTTCAAACAGTCAAAACCGCCCATATCTTGCCAGCTATCTGGACAACACTTGATTCACTTCTAATTGATCCGAAATCGCCTCAGACTCTGCCTACCTTCGAGAAATTAGAGGATTGTCTGAATACAAATTGGACCATTGAATTACCCCATTTAAATCTAACCCAACCTCAATTTATGGCCACAGACCCCTACGGTCCAGCCTATACTTCGAAATCGGACGATGCTGTCAGTGGAATAGCATTATCTTGGTCCTTACTCCTCTCTCTATTCCTCGGAATCCTTACCTATTTTGTATGGAAACACGAAAGAAGGATGCCCTATCTTGTTCTGACACCGGAGGGTCAACAGATTATATTCAGCCGCGCCATACACCGCACACTTAAGGATAAAGAACCTCAGGTAATAGACCTCTTTTTTAACGAGACCTCTTTTTTAACGAAAGGCATGAATTAACATTACGCTTTGGATGAATTCGCGGACTTGGAAATTTGAATAAAATAAATAACAAAATAAAATGCTAATAAAATAAAAAGCAGTCACCACCCACTCGTAATGCCAGTTGCCGGCGGAGATTACGACGGATGTTTGTCCGGAAGGATGAGTTTCTGTTTCCTGACGATAAAAAGCACACTTCCTTCCCTTGAAGCAGCGATTACGCATTTAGGGCGTTGTCTCATTGCGGGCATGAACGGGAGCCACAATGTAACGTACTCGCGAGTAGATTTTGTTAGCTTGCCTGTGAGAATAATGCTTGAGTATGAGAGTAATTTCGATGTAATTAACATGTGTTTATTTTTCAGCAATTACCGCCCGAGCTGTGAACAGCCGTAAGAGCGGTGACGCCAAAATGCATAATTTTGGTTGATTTTTTAAAGGCTTCGATTGGAGTGAAATCCTCGAAGTATTATGGGTGGGATGTTGAAGCCAATCAGTGTAATAATTTTTGGCCGGCGTGAGATGCGCTTGGGGCCAGAGGAGAGCAAGGGATGAGAGACACCCCTCCTCCTTTTAGAGTGTTTTGTTGTTTTAAGAAGTAAAAGTTTTCAGTGGTACCACTTACGTAATTATTTAGGGGGAGATGAGGACTTCTCCTAGGGTCAGTATCTGGGGACGCCTAGAGGCCCGTGTTGAATTAATAAGTTTATGATGCATCATGTTGTTAATTGCCAGTAATGTACAAGTGTTAGTACATGGGCTTGAATGTATTTTATGAAATACTTTTGCCGGTAATACGTCAGGGAACGTATGGGCGTAATGGCTAGGTAAGCCAAGTTTTTATTAAGTAATTTGTCGGTAATACGTCAGAGAACGTATAGGCGCAGTGGCTAAGTAAGCCAAGTTAGCACAAGTTGGTGCTTTTTGTTCGTTTGGGTAATGAGGAATTACCCCGGTTTTAGATTACACTGAAAGAGGCTCAACAAGATTAAAAATGGTGCAATTCTTAAGCACTTTTATGAGGAAAGTTCGGTTTGCTGTTATGCAACGAACTGATCGCAGAAATATTAAGCTAAGATTTTTTTTTCTTAGGGGTACTGAAATATTTTTGTATCCACCTGACTGTGGGTCGGTGGAAAAGAAGTTATGTATTACTTATGAGAACGTGAATTGTTATTCAGCTAGATTTTTCCTCACGCAATTTTACATGACCTGGTCGCCTGTGAAGCGCAGCATGTTAATTAATTGGAGGAATTTAATTACTTACATACTTCCACTATTCAGTAATTTCAAGTACTTTTAGAAACAAACGTTTATCCGTCATAATTAACTTGATATATTTTAATTGTCCAGCTGAGAGTTTTAAACGACTTGTTAAAAAACCCATAAGGTTTTCTGATTACACAACCTTTAATGCCACTTGTGAAATAACTAGCGGAGGCGAAAAGACTTGATCACTCTTACTGACTTCCTATTATTATTGTTCACTGTAGGTGCTTTTTGTTTATTTCCTCAACGGAACTCTCTTTGCGCCAACGGCTAACCACGCCACTTCCTGTTATCGCGTGGCAAGCGCTCTTGCTTCACGCGAGGATGGCTCATGGCGTGTTTTGAAAGAGTGTGTGTCATTATCTCCTGTGGGCGTGTCTCCGGATGGGAGGCAGCCATTTTTAAAACACAGTCGACTCTCTACTGGCTTCTGGCATTTCGTGGTGCCTGGCAATTTTTAAAATACTGTGATATTTCTTTTGTATATTTTTATGAATCTTTTTTTTTTTTTCTCAATTCTTAAGCGTTTGAATTCAGACTAAAAGTCTCCTTGGATTTGCTTGTACTCTTAACAGGCCGCTTGTCACGTCCTCTGTGACCATGACGCCTCAGAGGATTCTAGCCTGTGAAAATGGGAGGGGCCTGCGCCTCCTAGTGGCAGCGGTCCTGCTGACCACGCCCACTCAAGGCGCGCCAAGAGCTGGCAGCCAATCACCCCACGTTGACCTGACCGCTGGCGCATACCTCAGGAACCTTCCAAATATAACGATTTACGAGACGGCATTAGCCCTGGCGTTTCGGTGGGACTTCAACCCAGGCTATCAGCTTCAGCTACTGAGAGAGATGGTTGGAAGGGCCTGCAAAACAGCTGATAATCGGCCAGTATGCAGTCTCCCACGGCTCGCGGTCGACTCTGCTCTTCGCGATTGGGACAGACGGAATTGGTTCGAATCCTTGTCGGAGGCACCCCTGGCCACGGATGGGGGCGCGATGGTCAATACCTTCACACTTCCCACGCGCAGACATTCCAAACGAATGATAATCTCCGCGGAGGAAGCGAGGGAGCTGGAGAACGATTTGGCTGAGATGGGAGGTGTCAAAAATCTCTCAGCGCCTTGCATACCTACGTACGCACCGGCCTCGGGAGATAGGCCTGATTTTGGCCTACTGACCCTCATCACTTCCACCATAGCAGCCCAAAGAGATGTCCTAGCCATGTGTCAGACGCGTAGGCTGAGCCCTTCGGTGGTGAATGTGGATAGACTTCGCGCTGAGTTATTATCACTGCAGCGCTCTGTCCACAGCCGAGGTTGGGAGCTGGCGATCCAACACTTCTCCAGATATTACGTTCTACCACTCCTTGATTGTTTACTATCCCCTTCGTCCTTATACCTATTCCTAGTGATACCTCTGACAAAGGCTAACACCACGTCAGTCTCACTCCACTCCTTTATCCCCATTCCCTTTGCCTACGGCGATTTCACTTGTCAAATCACGGCCCCTGCGGCGGAATTGGCTCTAGTACGTACCGCTGAAGGAGTAAAGTTGGGAAGTCTGCAGTGTAACCCTTATCGAGATGAGTTGTGCTCTCTCGAGTCGGTACGAGAAGACGAGTCCGTTCCGGCCAAGTGTGCGAAATTAGTCGCCCTTGGGGGTACGGCAGAAGAAGCAGCCAAGGTCTGCCCACTACATTGTCAACGATCATCGGAGACCCGGGTCATTTCACTTGGCCCGGCCACCTTTCTAATTACTCATCCTCCGGCCGATGCTGTGATCCGTTGCGACGCAGTCAGGTGGAGTGATTGGGGCGCTAGGAGAAAGGGTTCCTTCCGCATTACCCTTCCCTGCGACTGCCAACTGTCTTACAATGGCAGCGTAGTCGCTCCTACTTTTCCCTGTTTACCCTCAGCCAACCCTACCTTATCCGTCCGACGCCTTATTCCTGCGGAATGGTCGTTACTACTATCCGTTTCCCTTCCCCCTTTCTCAAAAGCGCACTCCTTATCCTGCACGGATCTGGACGAATGTACCAAATCATCATGGGATCCGGAGAGCCATTCCTCGCTTGAGCTTCGGCCGTGGATGTTATATTTGAATATCGCCATAATCCTTTTCCTCTGCCTCCCCTCCTTGTTCCTCAGCCTTTTACCTTATGTTACCTGTAATCGTCCTCCTGTACCTTTTTACCTGGGTACGAACGACACATCGCCATCGGATCGTCCTCCCCCAACGTCACCTACGAGACTTGGCCCTCCGTTAATTCCCCCTCCGCCCATTCCAACCGCAGCTGCTAGCTTCCGCCGTCCGTTACCCACCCCCGCCGTAACCGGTCCTGTTTATGAGGAAATACTGGAGACAGTCTACTTGCCCATGAGACGTCGGCCGTAGACTTTGTTTTGTGTTTAGTGTTTTTTTTTGCGTGTGCTATTGTGACTAGTTTTTTCCGTTTTGTGTGTTTTTGGGTTATTGGTGTTTTATTTTTTGTCTTGGGACTGCTCTTCAAGCTTAATTTTTTTTGGACTCTTGGAGTCGATTAGTGTATATTTTCTTTGTTCTGTGTTCTGATTACAATCTGTTTTGAGTTTTTTATCAGCTATGTTGTGCCTTCGGCCTCTTGCTGGTCTTCATTGGCATTTTAATGGACTCGTTCACTTGCCTATGCTGTTGGACTTTTGGGCGCATAGAGCGTTGCCAATGCTACGATGCTTCATTTATTTACTGCATCGAATTCCTTTTATTATTTTTTTGATTTTTTTGTGTATATTTTTGCGTATTTGCTATTATGGTTTGTCGTTTTGGTTTATGTTGGTACGAACATTTTCGTTTTTCCTAGATTTTGCTCTGCACCCTGTAGTTGTGCAGGCTTGTATTTGCTAGTGTTTTGGTAATGGGACAAGTATTTAGTGTTTTTTTTTCTGTGTTGGGTGATCCTTTTCGCCCGTTGCTGTCTTTTTTGTGTGTTTTGCCCACTTTTCATGAGTGTTGGTTGATATTTTGTGCTAAGGTACGGCTGACTTCATCAGCCCTAGTTTTATTGCTGGTATTGGGTTTTTTCGTTTTCTTATGTTGCCATTTTATTTTGCGTAATTCAAGTTGCTTGTCGCTTCTCTGTACGGCGTGCATTTCGTTGTCATTTTTGAGGTTATTTGGTGTTTTGATTATTTTCTGATGTTTTGTATTTTTGTATCTATGGCTTTGGCTTATGGTTTTTACTTGCTCGTCCAATAGTGTTATCTAGGGTCATTTTTCGGGGACGAAAAACGCTTTTCCAAGGGGGGAAGTGATGTCGTGTTCCGACTTTCGCACGTTTGCAAGGTTCCCCCCCCTCCTCCGGCCAATATCAGATAGCCTTCACCTTTCCTCCTTTTACGTTCTTCGCGACCTATGACCTATCTCTCTTTGGCTTTCAATACAAGTTCTCACGATTCCATATTAGGCTTGCCAACCCTTCTTGGCCAGGTTCTCACGAAGGAGAGCCCTCATGAGGTCAAAGGCTATTTCCAAACTTTTCGCCTCGCGTATTTTCTTGAGACATACGCTCATTAATTTTCGCCATCCCTTTGAAATCACCGCTCCTATCGCAGTGACCGCATCCGGGATACATCCGGGAAAACACTCAACTCTCGCCTCTGACGTAAGATTAACTCATCCCACCTTGGTTAATAAATTCATATAGAATACGGGCGTCTTTCCTAAAGGTCGTGAGAAACTATGCATTTATTCTGTTTGCACGTGTCGAGCGACCCGTGGAATATTCCAGAGAGGGGACCCATTATAAATAGGTAAACTCGGAGACGCCAAGGATCATTCGCTCTTCTGGACGTGGAACCTCTGCCACTCTGATTCTCGTCTTGTCAGCCGACAAACCAGCGTCTTCTCTCCACCACATCGCCAGTTAAGCCGATCGTTCGATTCCCCCTCGAGCCATCCATCCGACTCTCCAACTCTGCTTCGCCATGAGCTCTTTTGACGAGTAAGTTAGCCAAAGTCTCACATGTATTCTTACTGAATGTTATTAAATGGACTTTACTTAAGAAATGGGTGTGTATTCCTTTATAATGACTGCCTCTGTCAATTAAGATCCTTCTCTACCTCTAGCTACGAATCCCCAAATAGTATCGTGCTCTTTCGAGGTCACGACAATATTTTATTATTCATTTTAACGTAAGGAGTTCTGATAATGAAGATTATCCTCATCTCATAGTCTGAGTACATGAGCAATATAGATTCAAATATACCATATCGCCCCGGCACTCAGAAAATGCAATGAAGAATTAATTTTTAACCATCTCAATACATTTTACTTGGCACAAACATTAGATACAAATTATCTTAAAGAATATCGGAGGCCATGCATATTTTATTCCTATTTTTAGCTTAAGGAGGCCTGATAATGATGGTTATCCTCATCTCATAGTCTGAGTACATGAGCAATATAGATTCAAATATACCATATCGCCCCGGCACTCAGAAAATGCAATGAAGAATTAATTTTTCACCATCTCAATACATTTTACTTGGCACAAACATTAGTTACAAATTATCTCAAAAAATATCGGAGGCCATGCATATTTTATTCCTATTTTTAACGCAAGGAGGCCTGATAATGACGATTATCCTCATCTCATAATCTGAGTGCATGAGCAATATAGATTCAAATATACCATATCGCCCAGGCACTCAGAAAATGCAATGAAGAATTAATTTTTAACCATCTCAATACATTTTACTTGGCACAAACATTAGATACAAATTATCTTAAAGAATATCGGAGGCCATGCATATTTTATTCCTATTTTTAGCTTAAGGAGGCCTGATAATGATGGTTATCCTCATCTCATAGTCTGAGTACATGAGCAATATAGATTCAAATATACCATATCGCCCCGGCACTCAGAAAATGCAATGAAGAATTAATTTTTCACCATCTCAATACATTTTACTTGGCACAAACATTAGTTACAAATTATCTCAAAAAATATCGGAGGCCATGCATATTTTATTCATATTTTTAACGAAAGGAGGCCTGATATTGACGATTATCCTCATCTCATCATCTGAGTGCATGAGCAATATAGATTCAAATATACCATATCGCCCCGGCACTCAGAAAAGCAATGAAGAATTAATTTTTAACCATCTCAATACATTTTACTTATCACAAACATTAGTTACAAATTATCTCAAAGAATATCGGAGGCCATGCATATTTTATTATTATTTTTAACGTAAGGAGTTCTGATGATGAAGATTATCCTCATCTCATAGTCGGAGTACATGAGCAATATATTTCAAATATACCATATCGCCCCGACACTCAGAAAATGCAATGAAGAATTAATTTTTAACCATGTCAATACATTTTACTTGGCACAAACATTAGTTACAAATTATCTCAAAGAATATCGGAGGCCATGCAAACTTTATTCCTATTTTTAGCGTAAAGAGGCCTGATAATGAAGATTATCCTCATCTCATAGTCTGAGTACATGAGCCATATAGATTCAAATATACCATATCGCCCCGACACTCAGAAAATGCAATGAAGAATTAATTTTCAACCATCTCAATACATTTTACTTGGCAAAAACATTAGTTACAAATTATCTCAAAAAATATTGGAGGCCATGCATACTTTATTCCTATTTTTAGCGTAAGGAAGCCTGATAATGAAGATTATCCTTATCTCATAGTCTGAGTACATGAGCAATATAGATTAAAATATACCATATCGCCCCGGCACTCAGAAAATGCAATGAAGAATTAATTTTTAACCATGTCAATACAGTTTACTTGGCACAAACATTAGTTACAAATTATCTCAAAGAATATCGTAGGCCATGCATATTTTATTATTCATTTTAACGTAAGGAGTTCTGATAATGAAGATTATCCTCATCTCATAGTCTGAGTACATGAGCAATATAGATTCAAATATACCATATCGCCCCGGCACTAAGAAAATGCAATGAAGAATTAATTTTTAACCATCTGAATACATTTTACTTGGCACAAACATTAGTTACAAATTATCTCAAAAAATATCGGAGGCCATGCATTTTTTATTCCTATTTTTAACGCAAGGAGGCCTGATAATGACGATTATCCTCATCTCATAATCTGAGTGCATGAGCAATATAGATTCAAATATACCATATCGCCCAGGCACTCAGAAAATGCAATGAAGAATTAATTTTTAACCATCTCAATACATTTTACTTGGCACAAACATTAGATACAAATTATCTCAAAGAATATCGGAGGCCATGCATATTTTATTCCTATTTTTAGCTTAAGGAGGCCTGATAATGATGGTTATCCTCATCTCATAGTCTGAGTACATGAGCAATATAGATTCAAATATACCATATCGCCCCGGCACTCAGAAAATGCAATGAAGAATTAATTTTTCACCATCTCAATACATTTTAATTGGCACAAACATTAGTTAGTAATTATCTCAAAGAATATCGGAGGCCATGCAAACTTTATTCCTATTTTTAGCGTAAAGAGGCCTGATAATGAAGATTATCCTCATCTCATAGTCTGAGTACATGAGCCATATAGATTCAAATATACCATATCGCCCCGACACTCAGAAAATGCAATGAAGAATTAATTTTCAACCATCTCAATACATTTTACTTGGCAAAAACATTAGTTACAAATTATCTCAAAAAATATTGGAGGCCATGAATACTTTATTCCTATTTTTAGCGTAAGGAAGCCTGATAATGAAGATTATCCTTATCTCTTAGTCTGAGTACATGAGCAATATAGATTAAAATATACCATATCGCCCCGGCACTCAGAAAATGCAATGAAGAATTAATTTTTAACCATCTCAATACATTTTACTTGGCACAAACATTAGTTACAAATTTTCTCAAAGAATATCGCAGGCCATGCTAATTTTATTTCTATTTTTAGCGTAAGGAGGCCTGATAATGAAGATTATCCTTATCTCCAAGTCTGAGTGCATGAGCAATATGGATTCAAAATTAACCATATCGACCAGGAAACTAGAAAATATAATGAATGATTACTTTTTAACCATCTCAATACATTTTTCTTGGCACAAACATTAGTTACAAATTATCTCAAAGAATATCGGAGGCCATGCATACTTTATTCCTATTTTTAGCGTAAGGAAGCCTGATAATGAAGATTATCCTCATCTCATAGTCGGAGTACATGAGCAATATAGAGTCAAATATACCATATCGCCTATGCACCCAAAAAATGCAATGAAGAATTAATTTTTAACCACCTGAATACATTTTACTTGGCACAAACATTAGTTACAAATTAACTCAAAGAATATCGGAGTCCATGCATATTTTATTCCTATTTTTAACGTAAGGCGGCCTGATAATGAAGGTAGTCCTCATCTCAAAGTCTGAGTGCATGAGCAATATAGATTCAAATATACCATATTTCCCCGGCACACAGAAAATGCAATGAATGATTAATTTTTAACCGTCTCAATTCATTTTACTTGGCACAAACATTAGTTACAAATTATCTCAAAGAATTTGGAAGCCATGCATATATTATTCCTATTTTTAACGTAAGGAGGCCTGATAATGAAGATTATCCTTATCTCAATGTCTGAGGGCATGAGCAATATAGATTCAAATATTCCAAATCGCCCAGGAAACTAGATAATATAAATGAATGATTAATTTTTAACCATCTCAATACATTTTTCTTGGCACAAACATTAGTTACAAATTATCTTAAAGAATATCGGAGGCCATGCATACTTTATTCCTATTTTTAACGTAAGGAGGCCTGATAAAGAAGAATATCCGCATCACATAGTCTGAGTACATGAGCCATATAGATTCAAATATACCATATCGCCCCGGCACCCACAAAATGCAATGAAGAATTAATTTAGACCATGTCAATACATTTTACTTGGCACAAACATTAGTTACAAGTCATCTCAAAGAATATCGGAGGCCATGCATATTTTATTATTATTTTCAACGTAAGGAGTTCTAATAATGAAGATTATCCTCATCTCATACTCTGAGTACAAGAGCAATATAGATTCAAAAATACCATATCGCCCCGGCACTCAGAAAATGCAATGAAGAATTAATTTTTCACCATATCAATACATTTTACTTGACACAAACATTAGTTACAAATTATCTCAAAGAATATCGGAGGCCATACATATTTTTCTTCTATTTTTAACCTAAGGAGTCCTGATAATGAAGATCATCTTCATCTCATAGTCTGAGTACATGAGCAATATAGATTCAAATATACCATATCGCCCCGGCACCCAGAAAATGCAATGAAGAATTAATTTATGACTATGTAAATACATTTTACTTGGCACAAACATTAGTTACAAGTTATCTCAAAGAATATCGGAGGCCATGCATATTTTATTATTATTTTTAACGTAAGTAGTTCTGATAATGAAGATTATCCTCATCTCATAGTCTGAGTACATGAGCAATATAGATTCAAATATACCATATCGCCCCGGCACTAAGAAAATGCAATGAAGAATTAATTTTTAACCATCTGAATACATTTTACTTGGCACAAACATTAGTTACAAATTATCTCAAAAAATATCGGAGGCCATGCATTTTTTATTCCTATTTTTAACGCAAGGAGGCCTGATAATGACGATTATCCTCATCTCATAATCTGAGTGCATGAGCAATATAGATTCAAATATACCATATCGCCCAGGCACTCAGAAAATGCAATGAAGAATTAATTTTTAACCATCTCAATACATTTTACTTGGCACAAACATTAGATACAAATTATCTCAAAGAATATCGGAGGCCATGCATATTTTATTCCTATTTTTAGCTTAAGGAGGCCTGATAATGATGGTTATCCTCATCTCATAGTCTGAGTACATGAGCAATATAGATTCAAATATACCATATCGCCCCGGCACTCAGAAAATGCAATGAAGAATTAATTTTTCACCATCTCAATACATTTTAATTGGCACAAACATTAGTTAGTAATTATCTCAAAGAATATCGGAGGCCATGCAAACTTTATTCCTATTTTTAGCGTAAAGAGGCCTGATAATGAAGATTATCCTCATCTCATAGTCTGAGTACATGAGCCATATAGATTCAAATATACCATATCGCCCCGACACTCAGAAAATGCAATGAAGAATTAATTTTCAACCATCTCAATACATTTTACTTGGCAAAAACATTAGTTACAAATTATCTCAAAAAATATTGGAGGCCATGAATACTTTATTCCTATTTTTAGCGTAAGGAAGCCTGATAATGAAGATTATCCTTATCTCTTAGTCTGAGTACATGAGCAATATAGATTAAAATATACCATATCGCCCCGGCACTCAGAAAATGCAATGAAGAATTAATTTTTAACCATCTCAATACATTTTACTTGGCACAAACATTAGTTACAAATTTTCTCAAAGAATATCGCAGGCCATGCTAATTTTATTTCTATTTTTAGCGTAAGGAGGCCTGATAATGAAGATTATCCTTATCTCCAAGTCTGAGTGCATGAGCAATATGGATTCAAAATTAACCATATCGACCAGGAAACTAGAAAATATAATGAATGATTACTTTTTAACCATCTCAATACATTTTTCTTGGCACAAACATTAGTTACAAATTATCTCAAAGAATATCGGAGGCCATGCATACTTTATTCCTATTTTTAGCGTAAGGAAGCCTGATAATGAAGATTATCCTCATCTCATAGTCGGAGTACATGAGCAATATAGAGTCAAATATACCATATCGCCTATGCACCCAAAAAATGCAATGAAGAATTAATTTTTAACCACCTGAATACATTTTACTTGGCACAAACATTAGTTACAAATTAACTCAAAGAATATCGGAGTCCATGCATATTTTATTCCTATTTTTAACGTAAGGCGGCCTGATAATGAAGGTAGTCCTCATCTCAAAGTCTGAGTGCATGAGCAATATAGATTCAAATATACCATATTTCCCCGGCACACAGAAAATGCAATGAATGATTAATTTTTAACCGTCTCAATTCATTTTACTTGGCACAAACATTAGTTACAAATTATCTCAAAGAATTTGGAAGCCATGCATATATTATTCCTATTTTTAACGTAAGGAGGCCTGATAATGAAGATTATCCTTATCTCAATGTCTGAGGGCATGAGCAATATAGATTCAAATATTCCAAATCGCCCAGGAAACTAGATAATATAAATGAATGATTAATTTTTAACCATCTCAATACATTTTTCTTGGCACAAACATTAGTTACAAATTATCTTAAAGAATATCGGAGGCCATGCATACTTTATTCCTATTTTTAACGTAAGGAGGCCTGATAAAGAAGAATATCCGCATCACATAGTCTGAGTACATGAGCCATATAGATTCAAATATACCATATCGCCCCGGCACCCACAAAATGCAATGAAGAATTAATTTAGACCATGTCAATACATTTTACTTGGCACAAACATTAGTTACAAGTCATCTCAAAGAATATCGGAGGCCATGCATATTTTATTATTATTTTCAACGTAAGGAGTTCTAATAATGAAGATTATCCTCATCTCATACTCTGAGTACAAGAGCAATATAGATTCAAAAATACCATATCGCCCCGGCACTCAGAAAATGCAATGAAGAATTAATTTTTCACCATATCAATACATTTTACTTGACACAAACATTAGTTACAAATTATCTCAAAGAATATCGGAGGCCATACATATTTTTCTTCTATTTTTAACCTAAGGAGTCCTGATAATGAAGATCATCTTCATCTCATAGTCTGAGTACATGAGCAATATAGATTCAAATATACCATATCGCCCCGGCACCCAGAAAATGCAATGAAGAATTAATTTATGACTATGTAAATACATTTTACTTGGCACAAACATTAGTTACAAGTTATCTCAAAGAATATCGGAGGCCATGCATATTTTATTATTATTTTTAACGTAAGTAGTTCTGATAATGAAGATTATCCTCATCTCATAGTCTGAGTACATGAGCAATATAGAGTCAAATATACCATATCGCCTATGCACCCATAAAATACAATGAAGAATTAATTTTTAACCCTCTCAATACATTTCACTTGGCACAAACATTAGTTACAAATTTTCTCAAAGAATATCGCAGGCCATGCATATTTTAATCCTATTTTTAGCGTAAGGAAGCCTGATAATGAGGATTATCCTCATCTCATAGTTTGAGTACATGAGCAATATAGATTCAAATATACCATATCGCCCCGGCACTCAGAAAATGCAATGAAGAATTAATTTTTAACCATCTCAATACATTTCACTTGGCACAGACATTAGTTACAAATTATCTCAAAGAATATCGGAGGCCATGCATATTTTATTCCTATTTTTTACGTAAGGAGGCCTGATAATGAAGATTATCCTTATATCAAAGTCTGATTGCATGAGCAATATGGATTCAAATATACCATATCGTCCAGGAAACTAGAAAATATAATGAATGATTAATTTTTAACCATCTGAATACATTTTTCTTGGCACAAACATTAGTTACAAATTATCTCAAAGAATATCGGAGGCCATGCATACTTTATTCCTATTTTTAGCGTAAGGAAGCCTGATAATGAGGATTATCCTCATCTCATAGTCTGAGTACATGAGCAATATAGAGTCAAATATACCATATCGCCTATGCACCCAAAAAATGCAGTGAGGAATTAATTTTTAACCATCTGAATTAATTCACTTGGCACAAACATTAGTTACAAATTATCTCAAAGAATATCGGAGGCCATGCATATTTTATTCCTATTTTTAACGTAAGGAGGCCTGATAATGAAGATTATCCTCATCTCATAGTCTGAGTACATGAGCAATATAGATTGAAATATACCATATCGCCCCGGAAACTAGAAAATGCAATGAATAATAAATTTTTAACCATCTCAATACATTTTTCATGGCACAAACATTAGTTACAAATTATCTCAAAGACTCTCGGAGGCCATGCATATTTTATTTCTATTTTTAACGTAAGGAGGCCTGATAATGAAGATTATCCTCATCTCATAATCTGAGTGCATGAGCAATATAGATTCAAATATACCATATCGCCCCGGCATTCAGAAACTGCGAGTAGGAATTAATTTTTAACCATCTCAATACATATTACTTGGCACAAACATTTGTTACAAATTATCTCAAAGAATATCGGAGGCCATGCATATTTTACTCCTATTTTTAGCGTAAGGAGGCTTGATAAAGAATATTATCCTCATCTCATAGTCTGAGTGCCTGAGCAATATAGATTCAAATATACCATATCGCCCCGGCACACAGAAAATGCAATGAAGAATTAATTTATGACCATGTAAATACATTTTACTTGGCACAAACATGAGTTACAAATTATCTCATAGAATATTGGAGGCCATGCATATTTTATTCCTATTTTTAACGTAGGGAGGCCTGATAATGAAGATTATCCTCATCTCATAGTCTGAGTGCATGAGCAATATAGATTAAAATATACCATATCGCCCAGGCACTCAGAAAATGCAATGAAGAATTAATTTTTCACCATCTCAATACATTTTACTTGTCACAAACATTAGTTACAAATTATCTCAAAGAATATCGCTGGCCATGCATATATTATTACTATTTTTAGCGTAAAGAGGCCTGATAATGAAGATTATCCTCATCTTACAGTTTGAGTTCATGAGCAATACAGATTCCAATATACCATATCGCACCGGCACCCAGAAAAAACAATGAAGAATTAATTTTAACCAACTCAATACATTTTACTTGGGACAAACATAGGTTTTAAGTTATCTCAAAGAATATCGGAGGCCATGCATATTTTATTATTATTTTTAACGAAAGGAGTTCTGATATTGAAGATTATCCTCATCTCATAGTCTGAGTACATGAGCAATATAGATTCAAATATACCATATCGCCCCGGCACTCAGAAAATGCAATGAAGAAGTAATTTTTGACCACCTCAATACATTTTACTTGGCATAAGCATTAGTTACAAATTATCTCAAAGAATATCGCAGGCCATGCATATTTTAATCCTATTTTTAGCTTAAGGAGGCCTGATAATGAAGATTATCCTCATCTCATAGATTGAGTACATGAGCAATATAGAGTCAAATATACCATATCGCCTATGCACCCAAAAAATGCAGTGAAGAATTTATTTTTACCTTCTTAATACATTTTACTTGGCACAAACATTAGTTACAAATTATCTCAAAGAATATCGGAGGCCATGCATACTTTATTCCAATTTTTAGCGTAAGGAATCCTGATAATGAAGATTATCCTCATCTCATAGTCTGAGTACATGAGCAATATAGATTCAAATAGGCCATATCGCCCCGGCACCCAGAAAATGCAATGAAGAATTAATTTATGACCATGTCAATACATTGTACTTGGCACAAACATTAGTTAAAAATTATCTCAAAGAATATCGGAGGCCATGCATACTTTGTTCCTATTTTTAACGTAAGGAGGCCTGATAATGAAGATTATGCTCATCATATAGTTTAAGTGCATGAGCAATATAGATTAAAATATACCATATCGCCCCGACACTCAGAAAATGCAATGAAGTATTAATTTTTAACCCTCTCAATACATTTTACTTGGCACAAACATTAGTTACAAATTATATCAAAGAATATCGCAGGCCATGCATATTTTAATCCTATTTTTAGCTTAAGGAGGCCTGATAATGAAGATTATCCTCATCTCATAGTCTGAGTACATGAGCAATATAGAGTCAAATATACCATATCGCCCCGGCACCCAGAAAATGCAATGAAGAATTAATTTATGACCATGTCAATACATTTTACTTGGCACAAACATTAGTTACAAATTATCTCAAAGAATATCGGAGTCCATGCATATTTTATTCCTATTTTTAACGTAAGGAGGCCTGATAATGAAGATTATCCTCATCTCATTGTCTGAGTACATGAGCAATATAGATTAAAATAGTCCATATCGCCCCGGCACTCAGAAAATGCAATGAAGAATTAATTTTTAACCCTCTCAATACATTTTACTTGGCACAAACATTAGTTGCAAATTATCTCAAAGAATATCGGAGGCCATGCATATTTTATTCCTATTTTTAACGTAAAGAGGCCTGATAATGAAGATTATCCTTATCTCAATGTCTGAGTGCATGAGCAATATGGATTCAAATATACCATATCGCCCAGGAAACTTGAAAATATAATGAATGATTAATTTTTAACCATCTTAATACATTTTACTTGGCACAAACATTAATTACAAATTATCTCAAAGAATATCGGAGTCCATGCATATTTTATTCCTATTTTTAACGTAAGGCGGCGGCGATAATGAAGATTATCCTCATCTCATAGTCTGAGTGCATGAGCAATATAGATTCAAATATACCATATTTCCCCGGCACACAGAAAATGCAATGAATGATTAATTTTTAACCATCTTAATACATTTTACTTGGCACAAACATAAGTTACAAAATATCTCAAAGTATATCGGAGGCCATGCATATATTATTCCTATTTTTAGCGTAAGGAGGCCTGATAATGAATATTATCCTCATCTCAAAGTCTGAGTACATGAGCAATATAGATTCAAATACACAATATTGCCTCGGCACTTAGAAAATGCAAGGAGGAATTAACGCATATACGGCCCAAGTTGCGAAAACGTACCTAACATTGTTATGGAATGCGAAAAAGTTGTTTCAGTTGAATTTTTTGTGCATGGAATACTCTTCTTTCCATAAAAGTAAGTTAAAACTGGTTTTTTGAGAGATAATAATAATAAATCATACGTATTTCGAAATTTAAAATATACTCAAAATGTGTCAATTATCAAGTCACCTGTTACGTAAGATAATTATGTTTTCCCAAGAGTAACTTTTCCCTTATTTAAGTTTTCTATCCCTCCTCATAAACGTCAAATTTCAATTAATACATATTTCTGCTTATAATTCGTTAGGAGGTCAACATTAAGCCAAAATCTGGTCGCGAACATAAGGTTGCGTTTTTCGCAACTTTGACCGGAATTGGTATCAATATGCAGTTACGCAACCCGCATCACCATATACTGCCATCTTTAAGAATATGCCGTTTTTATTGTCAGATATAATCCTATGGCTTTTTTATAACACGTATTTGACATATATCGTCATATATGACGGTTGAAATTCTTAGATATTATGTTTCCAATGAGATGTTGTATTATTTCACCTAAATACACAATAAAATGAATAAGCTTTATGGTTTTTAAGAAAATAGTCAAAACAAATATTTTCTCAGAATATCATGTATTACACATTTTTAATTGATATTCACTGTATTAATGCAGCTTGAATTACAACAATTAATGACTATATATGAAATGCATGACACCATTTCAAGTGAAATGACCACAAAACTTAGTACATTCATTCCGAATTAGTCCTTCCTTACTTCTTGAATCAGCGATATCACCAACTTCCTCAACAAGATATTGGTAGAATTAAGATGATAAAGCGTGCATTTGGTTCGGAAATCATTTATCCAAAACATATTCAGTTTGACAAAAAATAATTTACACTTTTCAGACAATTCCTGTCTGGACGAATATGACAGATTTGTAAATAATGACCCCCATTTGACGATTTGAATTCAAAATTATTACAAATCGGAATATTCGTGCATCATTTGTCAATTGATGAGCAAATGGTACCTTACTTTGGTCACCACAGTGCAAAAATGTACTTTAAAAACAACCCTTTTAGATTTCGCTCTAAACTTAGTTGCTTATGTTCTTCATACGGCTTTAGTATTCAACCAGGCGATGGGAAATGACTTCGATCGAAAGTTAGGCTTAGAAGAAGGTGTTATTCTGGAATTTCCAAGGTTATCCCTGAACCCTCTAATCATTGTATGCTTTTCGATAACTTCTTTTCATCGTGCAGACTATTTATTATTTTGAAAGAAAACGGATTTTTTGTCACTGGAACCATCCGTGAAAATAGAACGGAGGAGTGTCTGATAGAACATAGAAAACCAACCGTATAAAACCAAGAGGAATTATGAAAACAAACATTTGATGAAGCTGTAGGTCTTAGTGATAACTCGATTCTCACTGTAGACATCAATAGAAGTTCTGAGCTTCCACTTGGCAAAAGCTTTCAGCAGAAAAAAGAAAATACTCTTCCAAAGCCTCGAGTCATTGGGGAGTATAGTAAATACTTTGGAGGTGTGGACCCGCTTGATAACGCTAATGCAAATTACCGCACTAGAATTTGGGGGAAAAAGTCCTAGTTTATCAACTTATTGTACGGCGTTTGCACTAACGCCTGGAAATTGTACAGGTTATACGACAGGAGTAAATGTCACTGGTAGACTTCAAATCTTATCCAGCAGTTACACATCTAAAAAGTGAAGTGAAAGACGTACTCCTATGCAATTTACGTCCATAAGCATAGAAAGAGCTAGGCCACGTAATTAATTCGTGAAGTATGAAAGGACGAATTTGGCCATTGAGTTCAAAAAAGTGAGACCAGAAGTAGTTGCCGACGCGATAGTGTAAAAGCCAAACCATGTATGATGCACAAATATTTTGTTCCATTGCATCCAAAATGCTTTCATATATTTAATAAATATTCATTAATTGTTGAAATTCTATATGCAGTGATAAAGTGAATGTCAATTACAAAATGTGAAATACATGCTCTTCTGAGAAAATATTTCTTTTCACTCATTCAAACCATATATGGTTTGCAGTATGGTTTACTGCGCCACTAATGCTTATAAGCATCAGTGGCGGAGCGAGGGGGAGAGGGTTTGGGGGATAAAAACCCCATTATAGCTGGGAGAAATTTTTAAGTTTTATCCATTTCACTTATTTGGATCAGTATTACTTAAAGAATACTGTTAGGATTAATAAAATATCACTCAGACAGCCATAATTCTCGCCATTTTGAACAATTATTCTGAAAAATATTTTTCTGGAAGAGCACCACCGCAAGAAACCCCCCCAGCCTTAATTCTTAGCTGCGCCCCTGATAATCATGTCTATTTTGTAATGACTGTATATCAAATAATACAACATCTCAATTGGGAGCAAAATATTTAAAAAATTTAACTATCAAATATATTTGTCGATATTTGTCATATATGTACGTGGAATTAAAAGGCGTAGGATTGTATTTGGCTGGAAAAACGGCATATTCCTAAGAGAAAGCAATATATTGTGATGGGGGTTTCAAACATGCCTCTATATACTGAATTAGGCCAATGTTGCTAAATCGAAGCATTTACTATTTTTTACAATACGCAAATTTTTTTAAAGGCCCATATTTAAAATTTACTTTGTTTAGAATGTTATTAGGTAAAATGTAGAGAAAAAATTATATATTTTCAAGTATTTCTTTACTCGGCCGGTAATGGCTTAAATATCTATTACCATCTCAATACATTTTACTTGGCACAATTATTAGGTAAAAAGCATCTCGAAAGATATCATAGAAAATAATATTTGATGAAATATCAAATTTAATTAATTCCTATTTTTTCCGTAATGAAGCTTATCTTCATCTCATAGCCTGAGTACATTAGCAATATAGATTCAAATATACCATATCGCCTATGCATCCAGAAAATGCAATGAAGAATTAATTTTTAAACATCTCAATACATTTTACTTGGCACAAAGATTAGTTACAAATTATCTCAAAGAATATCGGAGGCCATGCATATTTTATTCCTATTTTTAGCATAAGGAGGCCAAATAATGAAGATATTCTTCATCTCATAGTCTGAGTACATGAGCAATATAGAGTCAAATATACCATATCGCCTATGTACCCAAAAAATGCAATGAAGAATTAATTTTTAACCATCTCAATACATTTTACTTGGCACAAAAATTAGTTACAAATAATATAAAAGAATATCGGAGGCCATGCATATTTTATTCGTATTTTTAACGTAAGGAGCCCTGATAATGAAGAATATCCTCATCTCATAGTCTGAGTACATGAGCAATATAGATTCAAATATACCATATAGCCCCGGCACTCAGAAAATGCAATGAAGAATTAATTTTTAACCATATCAATACATTTTACTTGGCACAAACATTAGTTACAAATTATCTCAAAGAATATCGGAGGCCATGCATATTTTACTTCTATTTTTAACGTAAGGAGGCCTGATAATGAGGATTATCCTCATCTCATAGTCTGAGTACATGAGCAATATAGATTCAAATATACCATATCGCCTATGCACTCAGAAAATGAAATGAAAATTAATTTTTAACATCTCAATACATTTTACTTGGTCAAATATTAACTACAAATTATCTCAAAGTTTATCGGAGGCCATGCATATTTTATTCCTATTTTTAGCGTAAGGAGGCCAAATAATGAAGATATTCTTCATCTCATAGTCTGAGTACATGAGCAATATAGAGTCAAATATACCATATCGCCTATGCACCCAAAAAATGCAGTGAAGAATTAATTTTTAACCATCTCAATACATTTTACTTGGCACAAAAATTAGTTACAAATAATATAAAAGAATATCGGAGGCCATGCATATTTTATTCGTATTTTTAACGTAAGGAGCCCTGATAATGAAGAATATCCTCATCTCATAGTCTGAGTACATGAGCAATATAGATTCAAATATACCATATAGCCCCGGCACTCAGAAAATGCAATGAAGAATTAATTTTTAACCATATCAATACATTTTACTTGGCACAAACATGAGTTACAAATTATCTCAAAGAATATCGGAGGCCATGCATATTTTACTTCTATTTTTAACGTAAGGAGGCCTGATAATGAAGATTATCCTCATCTCATAGTCTGAGTAAATGAACAATATAGATTCTAATATACCATATCGCCTATGCACCCAGAAAATGCAATGAAGAATTAATTTTTAACCATATCAATACATTTTACTTGGCACAAACATTAGTTACAAATTATCTCAAAGAATATCGGAGGCCATGCATATTTTACTTCTATTTTTAACGTAAGGAGGCCTGATAATGAAGATTATCCTCATCTCATAGTCTGAGTAAATGAACAATATAGATTCTAATATACCATATCGCCTATGCACCCAGAAAATGCAATGAAGAATTAATTTTTAACCATCTCAATACATTTTAATTGGCACAAACATAAGTTACAAATTATCTTTTAGAATATCAGAGGCCACGCATATTTTATTCCTATTTTTGATGATGATGACGTACCACCAATTAGCTCACTAAAAAATCAAACAATCAAGGGGAGGATAATGAACTGCATCTTACGTGATATAATTATTTAGAATTTTCCCATTTTTTTCTTACTTTGCCAGATCCTTACTTTTTGTAGCGTTGCATAATTCTGAATTAATCCTGCAGTTTTTTATCTGAACAAATTCACGGTGGAACATTTTATCGGAGTTTGTCAAACTATATCCATGTTTATGTTGAGAATGGTATTACCATAGAGGCAAGAGACGATGTAAAATACCTGGGAGTTACGAAAACTATGAAACTACGATGGTGAACATATTTAATGAATATTTGCGGTAAAGTCCTGAAGAAATTACGATTTGTCAAGAGTAATTTGGGAAGATTTACAAATAAGAAAGTAAAAGAACGATGCAATTTCTCAATTGTCCGACCGCACCTTGCGGCAACCATACGGGATCCGGTGTAAAAAGATTTAATCTATGATATGATTAAAAAAGATAGCTGAGCTATTCCTCTGAAACTGCTACGGGGGCTCGGAAGCTGACCGCAGGGCTAACAACCATTTATTGAACAATTGAGAATTGATATTTTTAGGAGCGATTCCCACCATATTTCCAGGTCCAACAAAAGCGATCAGATTTAGAAAGAAATTTTCCCAAAAGAATAGATATTGGCATTCGTTTTTCTCCCAAACAATACAGGACTTTAATTAATGCTAGTCATAACCTTTTTCAAGCTATTCTTATTTATATTTAGAAGGCTGTTGTCTCAACACTCACTGTCACATACCATTACAAGTGGATTTTGAGGCATTATGTAGAAGATGAAGTTATTAATCTGCTTTTCTCATGTGATTCAATGGAGGCCACTCATTCCATTACAAGACGAGTGTAACATTGAATTTCACAGAAGCCTTCAATGTACCAATGAGGTTGAGAAAAGTGTCATGTAGACCTGGAATTTAATAGTAGGTAGGTGGAATTCACAGTAAGGTCAAATTTCAGATACTAATGAATTGATGAACCATAAAATGGTCTCAAAAAACCCTCCTTGTCTGAAATAAACATATTTTCCACAAAAAATTATACGGTAGAATCCTGATTTAAGGAGGACAAAATTTAAAACACTAAATGAGGACCTGCCATTTTTTTCAGGTTTTAGGGTATGTAATGATTGGAATGGCTTTTTATGAATAAAAAATATTATCTTAAGTAACTAAAAGGTGCTGAATGCAGCAAAAAATTCTTTAATGAAATGTTCTCTGCCCTAAGAAGGTTGGATAATACTTTTCAGGAATCAGCTAAAAAAATGGGTAGTAAAAATAAGTAATGAGAGGATGACAATTGTTTTAATGAAATATTTTAAGAAAATTCTAATAAACATCAACTTAAAAGCATTCCCACAAGGATTATTATTATGGACATTATGATTCCATTTTTATGCATATTTCAGTGGTCTCGATGAAATTTAGAATTTTTTCTGTAAAAGTGACATGTAGGTGACTATAGCATATCTAATATAATAAGAAAAGGTGTAAGTAGGTACTCGAAAAATCATGAGGAATGAGTGAAATAAAGGGACAGCAGAAGATCGCTAATCCCGAATTCTCAACTACCGAATATCTAGTAAAAGGGAGGTTTTCTGTAATTTTGCCGACTTAACGTTTTCTATTGCCTCGGCGAAACAAGGGATATGTGAGCCTTTAAAAAGCCTCCTATGCGCACATTTTGGATTTCGAGGTCATCCAAAAAAGTAGAATCTTATTTCTAGTATGCATACAAATCGATGGTGATTCAACTCGATGATAACACCAGATTCGTTGTCATATATCCGCGGCCTTATGCAGGTCGAATGGAGCCGGGAGCAGTTGCTTACGCGGCGCGCTGATCACCTTGACTCCGACTCGCCTTGTTTCTCGGCAGCTTTTAATAAAATTTGGTTGGACCTTGAATAACGATTAGCTAAACTCTGTTAAGTGAAAAGGTTTAATCTTCAACAGAACTGGATTTCATCCGAAAAATTTTCAGTGCCTCTGGAGTTCGGCAATTTCGTCAGGGTTATGATGTCGAAGTCAACCACCAAAGGATACCTGCCGGATTTTCGTATTTTCCGCGCTCATCTATTCTACCGTGAGTATGCGGTGATTTTTTTTCCAGCATGAGCGATTTATTTAGAGTCATGGACCGTGATAGTTCGTCAAAACTCCGATTGTCATTCTCTTTTGACATTAATTAGCACCAGATAAATATTTTTGAATCGACAGCGATATCAACCAGCCGCATGTCGATAAATTGGCTCCGGGATATCTAAATTACGATGTAAAATAATGTTGTTCCGTAGGGCAAGAATGCTCTCACTCACGGTCATGACAGGGTAAACACTTCCTCTGTTCTTTCGCTGTTCCTCCGTGGAAACTGACCTTGGAATGGATTATAGAAAGAATCTTCTAGTGAACTGCGCAATTGATATTGGGCCTCCTCTTTTGAAAAGAGAAAGTAGCCGACTGAAAAAATATTGGGCTAATAATCGACTGCCCGTAGGTAGTAGAGTTGAAAGGGGCATAAGCCATCAATTGAAAACATTACGAGAAAACCATTATTGTAGCGGCCCTCGGAGGATAACTCGTGTCATCAGTCGTCACGTATCATCGAAATTCACGAAGTGAAGGATAAGGTAGTTAGAGGTTATTAAGGAATGAATTTGCTCCATTAGATCGGATCTAATACAAAATCGGGCAAAAAAATCTTGAGCGGGACAAATTTTTACGACCATAAATGCGGAAAAACGCAAAATGCGGAAACACTAAATACGGATAATTTTTACATTGTCCTAATAGGGAATGAATCGGGACCCAAAAAAATAAACGCTAAATGCGGAAAAACGTTAAATGCGAAGACGTTAAATCCGGATCCGACTGTATTCCCATTGCCTATAACTGGTACATATATTAAGGGTACAGTAGGAAACGTATAGTGACTTTTATAGATACAAATATGGAACTCATTTCACATAAAATTAAATTCATAAAACTATTGCATAAATATTGAAACCAATATCAACTCCATTACAAAAAACTATAATACAGGGCAAACCCTATAATATCAGAGGTCATCTGGATTAGGAAATTTGAATCTCTGCACTCAACACAGCTATCCATAAACACCTGATCCCATTTTGTTTATTTTCAGGGATCTCCTCCCAACACTTTCAGTCGCCTCTTATGACAATCAGGGATACTTCGGGAACATTATTAATACCCCTGTGAGGTTGATTTTTTTGGCAAAAATACTTAACATTCTCTGCTCATCTATTAATATTACTTGCCTTGTTGACTTCACTTCGCACTGTGTGAGAATAGGTAACTTAAACACTATAAAATACAACAACGTGCCACACATATTACATCAAAATGAGCATTTCACAGGGAGTGTAAGGGTATAGCTCATAGTGAAGTCAAGTCAAAATTGCTTTAGTGTACCACCCGTCACAATAAGAAATGAGCGAAGGTCAGAAGAAGGCCGTTGTGTTTAGATATTTTTCCAGGATTGTGGGATTATTTTTCCTCGTTGATTGTATATTCCATCGCATTTATCTTATCTTGGAAAATCATGATTTGACTCTTGCAATCTCAAATGCTGACAATTCACTGCTGAGATGATTTGATGAAAGTTACTCATTGCATAGTGTGAAGAATGGTTCAAAAAAACTTTTTAATTGCTTTATTGTACCACCCGTCACACAAGGAAATGAGCGAAGGAGGTCAGAAGATGACAGTTGCGTTTATATATTGTTCAAGAATTGTGGGATTATTTTCTCCTCGTTGGTTGTATATTGCCTTGCATTTATAGCATATTCGAAAATTTAGATTTGATCCTTGCATTCTCCAATGCTGACAATTCACTGCTGAGATGATTTGATGAAAGTTACTCATTGCATTGTGTGAAGAATGGTTCAATTAAACTTTTAAATTGCTTTATTGTACCACCCGTCACACAAGGAAATGAGCGAAGGAGGTCAGAAGATGACAGTTGTGTTTATATATTGTTCAAGAATTGTGGGATTATATTCTCCTCGTTGGTTGTATATTCCCTTGCATTTATAGTATATTCGAAAATTTAGATTTGATCCTTGCATTCTCCAATGCTGACAATTCACTGCTGAGATGATTTGATGAAAATTACTCATTGCATTGTGTGAAAGATGGTTCAAAAAAACTTTTAAATTGCTTTATTGTACCACCCGTCACACAAGGAAATGAGCGAAGGAGGTCAGAAGATGACAGTTGCGTTTATATATTGTTCAAGAATTGTGGGATTATTTTCTCATCGTTGGTTGTATATTCCCTTGCATTTATAGTATATTCGAAAATTTAGATTTGATCCTTGCATTCTCCAATGCTGACAATTCACTGCTGAGATGATTTGATGAAAGTTACTCATTGCATTGTGTGAAGAATGGTTCAATTAAACTTTTAAATTGCTTTATTGTACCACCCGTCACACAAGGAAATGAGCGAAGGAGGTCAGAAGATGACAGTTGCGTTTATATATTGTTCAAGAATTGTGGGATTATTTTCTCCTCGTTGGTTGTATATTCCCCTGCATTTATAGTATATTCGAAAATTTAGATTTGATCTTTGCATTCTCCAATGCTGACAATTCACTGCTGAGATGATTTGATGAAAGTTACTCATTGCATTGTGTGAAGGATGGTTCAAGAAAACTTTTAAATTGCTTTATTGTACCACCCGTCACACAAGGAAATGAGCGAAGGAGGTCAGAAGATGACAGTTGTGTTTGTTGAATCCATAATAGTTGAGTTGAATTCATAATAAGTTCAAATTTCAGATACTGTTGAATTAATGAAACATAAAATGGTCTCAAATGACCATTATTGTCTGAAATAAATGTATTTTCCACAAAAAATTATGTTTCCATTGCCTATAATTGGCACATAGATTAAAGGTACAACATTAAACATAATGTGACTTTTGCAGATGGAAATATGGAAATCATTTCACATAAAATTAAATTCATAAAACTATTGCAGAAATATTGAAACCCATATCAACTCCATTACCATAGGTTATGATACAGAGAATATGAGGGTTCTGGGCGAGCCCTTCGAAGGGTACAACACACTGGGGACGGGAACCAAGCCCGTGGCTTATATGCCCGATCACCCGGGGAGGGGCTGGAGAGGAAGGAAAAAGGAAAAGACGCTCCGCCGCGATAGGAGCCCATCGACACCTCTGGGAAAGGAGAGGTGCGGAAGGGATGGGACGAGGGAAAAAACACCCCAACACTATAGAAGCGAAGAGGGCCCTACTATTAGGGAAACCAAGCATAAGCAATTAATTTTCTAACAACCTTGGAAGATTATTCTATGAGGAAGAATAATCCAATGATCAGATCGTTAGATAAAGATGCCAAACATAAATTACCAGAGGTCATTAAGATAAGGATATTTGAACCTTCGCTCTCAACACAGCTATCCATAAACACTAGCAGCCATGAAGTTTATTTTCACGGATCTCCTCCCCACAATATTAGTCGCCTCTTACGACAAGGAGGGATACTTCGGGATTGTTCTTAATCCCCCTCCTGCGGGGGTGATTTTTCAAGCACATAGAAGTAAATATTCTCTGCTCATTTATTAATATTACCTGCTGTGTTGATTTCACATCACACTGTTTGAGAATAGATAACTTGAGCACTATAAAATACAACAAAGAGCCATACATGACACATCAAAATGAGCATTTCAAAGGGGATGTAATTGGTCACTTTATGTTCACTGGATGTTCACTGTAGTCTTCTATAGACCCATCGCTCAAAGAAATGAGCTAAGGAGACCAGGAGAAAAAGTATACTAAGGAGTATCCAATTCAAAGTTAATTGACCAGGGCTTCTGGGCATCATAAGTGTAGTAAATTAGCTTTCCCATGTAACTCAGAGTAAATTAAAGTTATTCAAAAATTTATATTATGCAATATGAGAAATATTACACATGACACATAGGGTCAGAAAATAATATTTTCCTGTTGTAAAATGGTTATATTCATCTACAATGCCTATAAATTTAACTGCATTTTTAATACTTTGGAACAAAATGATGTTAAGCTTGTATTCTTCAATGCTGACCCTTCACTGCTAGGATGATTTGATGAAAGTGCCTGAATTTTATAGTGTGCAAAGTGATCTGGGTACTCGGGTGTCCCTGGTCCACAAGTTTCTTTATATATAGTATCTAGTTTTTTTGCATTGAAGTAACTATTACTGTGAAGTGAAGTGGTGTTTATTAATTTATTTTGCATTTTGTTATAATAATTGAATTATGAATTCCTAGGACATGAATGAAGAGAAAATTATATATGATTTTACTTTCTCACAGAAAAAATTCTAATTTTTATATAATAGGTTTTTTAAATATGAAAACATTGAAAATATCAAAATATAATAATATACAAATTTGAAAACAATTTAAACTTTCAAAAATGCATGGAGGTTTTGACAGAATATCAGAAGTTATTAAGAAATTAAATAAATAATTTACTGATCTGATATGTCCGCATGCCAGTACTAACTTCTCAAAAAAACGTCCAAATGAATAGAAAATGACCTAAATAAATTATATAAAGAAAAAGCAATCGTATATTCAAGGCTTAATTAAATAGAAATTCAATTTTAGTATGGTATTCTTAGCAGATGACATATTATCTTTTGCCTATGCGTACGTCTTGGTCATTTTGCTACCAATTCAAAACTCTATCCCAAATACCAAAACTTAAAAAATGTGTAAACCAAATTCAGGAGTAGCACTACCGGAGTAGGAGACTTCATAACCATCTTCCTTTGATGATTACGCACAATCAACGGTTGCTTATACACATTCTCCTTGATTGTCTTACGAGTGGACTTGGCGAATAAGGCCATTAGTAAAGTTTCCATGTGGTCGTCTTGAAGGATGTCCTTCTGCGGAATGACCAGAATCATATCCCGTTTGCCTTGTTTTGCGCATGTTGTTCTGTCATAATTTTTCTTTTGGAGCCTTTTCAAAAAATTAAACTAAAAATTGAAGGACCTAAAATCACTCGCATACCCATTCACTAGCATTTCTACTCTAAAACTAATAGTTATACTGTCAATAACTTTCACATACATTGAGGGAAAATTAGAAAAAGCAAAGCGACTACTTATAGAAAAATTTTCCGGCTGAGGAAAAACACCACATTGCACAGACAAGTAGAAAAAGAAATGTAGAGGTCATTGTACCCCATTGCCTGTTGAGCAAGAAAACGTTATTAACTGATTATATACCAGTAACAAGCAACCACAATTTTGCGGATTTCAAACTTCAAGAGCGTAGGCCGTATAGGTAACTATCTGCTTCGAGACTCTTCCCCTATTCGACTGGAAGTAGAGAAATCTCAAGTTTACAAACTGATTTAGATACTACCAATACAGAAGGAAAGCAAAAAAAACATGTAAGTACTCGAGACTGTCCTCCATTAACAGAGGCTCCCATGGACTATTTTTGGTTGACCTCCTCCCCCTATTAGTTGTCTCTTACTACAAGGAAGAATACTGCAGGAGTATTCTCAATCCTCATGCCAATGAGAGTGATTTTTTTTTCAAAATAAAATGATTTACATTTCAATGCTTATCAATTACTATTGCCCTTCATATCTCTGAAATAAATGCCGGATTATTCCTCCTAAGAAAAAAATTACTTTTTTAGAAAAATGTATCAAATTTTTCTTACACGTAAACTTGCTCACATCTACTTACTTTTGAAGACACCTTGCTTCAAACCTGATTTCTTAATGCTTTCTCTGAAGAGCAGCGCAAAAATAAACTAAAAATGCTTCAATGCAGCACGCATCAGGTAATGGAAGGAGCAGGACCGGACGTATGCTGGTCATTGGGAGACACTACTTGCCAATTCATTCATATTTTATGCAACTTCTATTCTTGGCTGATTTGACTAAGGTTGCTTAACACATGGTGTAGGGGGTGGTGTCTAAAATTATGACGTAATAATACTTCAATTCATCAACCATCATTCCATGAAATGCTCAGATCATCATATTTCAGCCTATTAAACCAACTATTAAAAATTTTATTCCTACTCTCAGTGATGTTGATGGTGCTAAGCTAATTTTATGAGGGTTTGTCATCGCATTGGTTGAGAACTGGTAACATAAGAACCTACTAAAAACTTACATCGACTACTTATCAGGCCACTATGCTGCTTTGATGAAGGTTACTAAACGAATTGAATGATCGGCAGAACATTGAAGCCTTGAACTACTCCAACGTAACATATATGTACTCTTCAACTTAAGCATACCACCCAAATAAATGAGCAGGTCATAAAACTAAGAGCAACATTATCAGCATTCATCATAGTCATTAATTTAACAAAAATCAGGATAAATACGTTCATTTTATATAAAATGATGGAATTGCAACAAGCACTTGTAGGTTTCCTTATGTACACCAGATGAAGACCCAGGGCGGGCCATTTATAAGTTACAAAACTCCAGGGCCGGGCCCCAGTATCAATAACTGATTCGACCCGCGACCCGTGGAGAGAATTGGAGGGATTGGAGAGGAAGGGAAAAGGTAAGTGGCGCCTCCGCGATTAAGAGCCCACCGATGCCTCCGGGGTGAGGATAGCTAGGGCATAGGGAAATCCCGTGCCGCCATTGGGATGATGGGGCTAATTACTAGCAAAACCATTCTTTAATGTATCGATGGAAAGGAAAGGATTTCCAATGGAGAAGAAAAATCCTAAGATTTTCCGGCGATTCTCTTATGTACAGGTAGAATTCTTCTCACACGCAGTGAAATTATTATATATGATGCTTCGCTATTTTACTTATGTAGATTTGTCATCACACTGTATGAGAATCTATACCTTAAAGACTTTGGCACGCTAATACGCACCACATTTCAAAATGAGCATACCACAGAGGATGTAAGTCTGCAGTTCACTATAGCCAACCCCAAAGTTACTAGTCACAATGAGTGAGCACTGGTACTTCGAGGTGTGAAAAATGCTTGAATGCCATCCTCATATCATGCCATTCAATTTCTAATATTTCCATCGAGGGTCATTTTGATATCTCAAGAAATTTTGCAATTTACTTAACAAATAAATGAACTATTCTTCTCAGACAAGGGTGCTTTAAAACTCCAATAACAACATTTTGAGCTTAATTACCTGATATTAATCAATACATACTAAAAATGATATTTCAACGACTTCACTATCTAGTAAGCCTTGATCCATTGGTGATGAATGGAAGATTTGGTGGTATCAGGTCTCTCACTGGATTTTCATTGATGAGCTGTTTCATCGCAATGCCTGGATGGTGAGCAGGTAAGAACTTAAAAAATCTTGCCAAACCCAGAATCCAGGAAGTGAAATGAAGACATTGAAGATGAGAGTAAACAAGCATGTAAATGGAAAACTTTCTGTAAAATTTCACAATATAACTCTGCTTTACATACCTAGATTCAAATATACCATATTGCCTATGCACTCAGAAAATGCAATGAAGAAAAGATGAATACCATCTCAATACATTTTATATGGCACAATTTTTAGTTAAAATTATGTCAAAGAATATCAGAAGCCACATATATTTTATTCCTAATCTTACCGTAAGGCGTCCTGATAATGAAGATTATCATCATCTCATAGTCTGAGTACATGTGCAATGTAGATTCAAATATACCACATTGCCTATATCCTCAGAAAATGCAATGAAGAATAAATTAATACCATCTCATTAAATTTTAGGCATAATTTTTAGTTAAAATTATGTCAAAGAATATTGGAAGCCGGGTAAATTTTATTTCCAATCTTGCCGTAAGGCATCCTGATAATGAAGATTATCCTCATCTCATAGTCTGAGTACATGTGCAATATAGATTCAAATATACCACATTGCCTATACACTCAGAAAATGCAATGAAGAATAAATTAATACCCCCTCAATTCATTTAACATGTCACAATTTTTAGTTAAAATGATGTCAAAGAATATCGGAAGCCACATACATTTTATTCCTAATATTGCCGTAAGGCATCCTGATAATGAAGATTATCCTCATCTCATAGTCTGAGTACATGTGCAATGTAGATTCAAATATACCACATTGCCTATATCCTCAGAAAATGCAATGAAGAATAAATTAATACCATCTCATTACATTTTTGGCATATTTTTTAGTTAAAATTATGTCAAAGAATATCGGAAGCCACATATATTTTATTCCTAATCTTACTGTAAGGCATCCTGATAATGAAGATTATCCTCATCTCATAGTCTGAGTACATGTGCAATATAGATTCAAATATACCACATTGCCTATGCACTCTGACAATGCAATGAAGAATACATTATTACCATCTCAATACATTATTCATGGAACATATATTATTTACCATGTATCTCAAAGAATATCAGATGCTATGCATATTTTATTCAATTTTTTACTGTAAATCAGCCTCATAATAAACATTATCCTCATCCTATAGTCTATATGATGGCGTCAATGGATTACCGCAATGTCATTAATTTCACCAGAGAGTATTGACTCTATCTTATCACAGATTTCATGTGGAAATAATGGAAATCCTTTCTGAAGTGCTAAAGTACATCCCTCCATTTCCTATAACCCATAATGACCGGGAAATGTTAGCGATTGAGTCTGATGTTAAACAAACCCTTAAACCAATGGATATAAGCCTCAAACATGTTGTTGCCTATGAGATATGCAAGATTATCCACCTGTATGTGTCTCACGACCTTCTAAAGATCCAGTGCAAGTACTGAAAACAGTACGATCAATTCGAAGACAGCCATTGACTGAAGATTTTGTGATTCAAAAAGCTGATAAAGGAAATTGCCTGGTGATTTTGAAGCGGAAGTATTATATTAAGAAGTGCTAAGTATTTATTCATCAATCAAATTTGTCACTGTTGAAGAAAGACCCTATGCAGAAGTTCCAAAGAGCAATCAGAGATGCCATGCGAAGCTCAAAAGAACTTTTCCAACCCAAAAATAAGCATTTCTTCTTAACTAACAAAGCTTATTCCTCCTAGGCTTTATGGGATCATTAAAATTCACTAACCGGACACACCAATCAGACCAGTGGTGTCGAGTATAAGCGCTCAAGCACATGAATTAGCCCATACCTTGACTCAACTGATATTGCAGCATTCTGAATTCAAGTCTAAGTGCGGTATCGAAAATTCGCTTGATCTTTCGGACAAAATTAAAGACGTCATACCTCCAAAGAACTCAAGACTAGTATCTTTTGATATCGTCAACCTTTTTGCTTGTGTGCCACCAGTGGAAGCATTGGATCTCCTGGGGACAGCCAAGTTCACAGAAAAAACAAAGGACGAATTACCCACCCTTCTCAAAATATGTGTGACACAAAATTATTTCAAGTTCGACAGTAAATTTATAAACAAAGTAGTGGCCTTGCTATGGGCTCACCAATTTCTCCGTTATTGGCCGATGTTTTTGTTGATTATTTGGAAGGAAGAATGTTTAACTCAGGACACAGCCTACTAAATTCTGTGGTATACTTGTACCGGTACATTGACGATATAATTGTGCTTTGGAATGGAACTGGTCAGCAACTGGATATATTCTTGAATTTTTTTAATGATATTAATCCTAAAATTTGATTTACCTGTGACCAAACTCGATAAATACCGGCATTTCTTATCCATTTTTCGGAAACCCTGTTATGCCAATCATGTCACCCCATCAAATTCAAGAGACCATTACTCACACAAACTTATGGCTTTCCATTCCATGATTCATCGCCTTTTATGCATACCACTATCAAAATAAGACTTAAAGAAAGAAATCATCACCATTTAACAAATTGCTTCAGCTAACGATTATTCTATTAATTTAATAGACAAATTTATATTTAAAAAACAGAGAAGATTGGCTATCGACCAAATTTTATTGGCAGACAAGACTAAAAAGAAGCAGTGGTGTACAGTGACGTACCTTGATGTACTTTCTATGCAAATGGCTCATCATTTACCTTGAGGCAAATTCCGCGTGGCTTTTAAATCTAATGCCACTCTGAGCAGAGAGATTGTTAAATGTAAGGATCCATAAGACCAATTGGATAGATGTTGAATGTATTCATTGAAATTCAGCCATTGCACTGTTGTCTACGTGGGGCAGACAGGAAGAAGTTTCGAAGCAAGGAAGAAAGAACATTTAAGTGCTTACCAAAATAACAAAGATGATAAAGTAATTCTGCTAAACACATAATATGCAACTTCTATAGGAGCTATTCTAAAATATTTTTTTTAAATTATGCAATGACCGCTGTGAATTGGACGCTATAGAGCAGTAGGAAATTTAAAAAATTATTGAAAGTCAGAACAGCACTCTGATATATGAATATCGTTACCCATCCTTTTCCCCTATTCTGGCATCCGTTTTAAAATTCATTTCTTCCTCCATTAGGTAACTAGGTAACAAAAAATGAGATAAATAGATCATAGTTTAAACCTGAAGGTGATGATAATTCATCGAAACCCAGGTCGCGTTACGCCAAAAAACAGTGGTATAAGTAATAGAGTAATACCCAAGAAAACTAATAAAGATTCACATAAACCATATCGTCCCTGTACTCAGAAAATGCTAGGAGGAATTAATTATTTCCATCTCAATTCATTTTACAAGGCATAAATTTTAGTTACATATCATCTCAACGAATATAGGAGGCCTCTCATATTTCATTACAATATTCACAATAAGGAAGCCTGATAATGAAGATGATCCTCATCTCATAGTCTGAGTACATGAGCAATAAAGATTCAAATATACCATATCGCCCCTGCACTCAGAAAATGCAATGAAGAATAAATTATTACCACCTCAATACATTTTACTGGGCATACATTTTAGTTGCAAATTATCTCAAAGAACATCGGAGGATTCTCATATTTTATTACAATATTCACAATAAGGAAGCCTGATAATGTAGATGATCCTCATCTCATAGTCTGAGTACATGAGCCATAAAGATTCAAATATACCATATCGCCCCTGCACTCAGAAAATGCAATGAAGAATAAATTATTACCACCTCAATACATTTTACTGGGCATACATTTTAGTTGCAAATTATTTCAAAGAACATCGGAGGATTCTCATATTTTATTACAATATTCACAATAAGGAAGCCTGATAATGAAGATGATCCTCATCTCATAGTCTGAGTACATGAGCCATAAAGATTCAAATATACCATATCGCCCCTGCACTCAGAAAATGCAATGAAGAATAAATTATTACCACCTCAATACATTTTACTGGGCATACGTTTTAGTTGCAAATTATCTCAAAGAACATCGGAGGATTCTCATATTTTATTACAATATTCACAATAAGGAAGCCTGATAATGAAGATGATCCTCATCTCATAGTCTGAGTACATGAGCCATAAAGATTCAAATATACCATATCGCCCCTGCACTCAGAAAATGCAATGAAGAATAAATTATTACCACCTCAATACATTTTACTGGGAATACGTTTTAGTTGCAAATTATCTCAAAGAACATCGGAGGATTCTCATATTTTATTACAATATTCACAATAAGGAAGCCTGATAATGAAGATGATCCTCATCTCATAGTCTGAGTACATGAGCAATAAAGATTCAAATATACCATATTGCCCCTGCACTAAGAAAATGAAATTGAGAATAAATTATTATGATCACAATACATTTTACCTGGCACAAATTTTAGTTATAAACAATGTCAAAGAATATCGGAGGCCTGGCATATTTTATTACAATTTTACAGCAAGGCAAACTGATGATGAAGATTATCCTCATGTCATAGTCTGAGTCCATGAGCAATAAAGATTCAAATGTACCATATCACCCCCACACTCAGAAAATGCGATGAAGAATTATTTTCACCTCAATCAATTTTACTGGGCTGATGAGTTAATAATGAATTATCCCAAAGAATATCGGAGACTTCTCATCTATTGCCACTGGCCATAAATATCCAATCACAGAATATATCTTTTAGAATGCACTCTACACTAATGATACCAGCAACTTATTATTATATTTCTTACTATGGTTGTGAATTTATAGTGGGAATGACTGCTAAAATGAAAAATTTGGTGCAAAAAGTTATAATATCGATGTGATATTATCAAAAATCAATAAATATTAAGCAATAAATCTCATATTGCTGAGCAACCGAATATGAGAGCATATATAGATGCATATTATGAGCCAAACTATATGCCAGAGTGATCAAATACATTTAAAGGATACATACTTAAAGAAATATCTCGAAAACAACAAGTTGTGACGACTATTCAAAGTAATACGGTATGCCCGCCTACAGGAAGTAGTGAATATTATAATAAATATGATGTCACGAAGAAGCAAATAATCATGATATAAATTATGGTGTGACATGATGCGTTTTATCTAACATTCGCAGGAAAGAAAACAGAATGAGTCTTCCACGGATAAATATCATCAAACTCTCAGTCAATTAAGGACATTCACGACTAAGGCAAAAAATGTTGATAATCATTCAGATGAAATTGAAACTTGAAACATTTAAAATAAATCCCAATGAAATCTTTAACCCTTATAACCCAATGTTACTTCTAAGCAACATAAAAAAATGTTTAAACTTTCATCTTTATTTAGGAGATATCTAAACTAAATATTATTTTGTAGTGCAAAATTTAATGACGAAATATTCAGCTGCCAGGATAATTATCATTGATTGTAATATTTTCAAGTTTTCAAAATGAAAAATCTTGAAATTTGATTTCTCCCAGAAGCAGCTCTGAGTTAAAAAGGGTTTAATGTCAGAAGGAAGTTCTAAATATAAATAAGGATAATACAACAAAATAGGTACCGCTCAAAGGTATACTACACCCATGACAGTAAAGGAGAACTGTATGCATATCTTTCAGGATATGACTATAACTTGTCAATCCCAATGACGCAGAGGATGTCTATTTCCCGGTCGAACGCAATGTCGGCGAACATGTCGCGGTTTAAAAAAGAAGAATATACAGCATCCATAACTAAGCAATTACGTAATCAATTCTAAATGGGCCGGCGATGTCTCATTGGTTTTACATGATGGTAAAATTCCAAGTTTTTGACAAGTAAAGGTATGTTTTTAAACGCTTGACCATTGCTCGACTACCCACGGCAGTTTCCCAAAATTTTAATTGCTGCCCGAGTAGAGCCCAAATGCACTTTTCCTCACTGTACAGATCGCTGATGCGACTTAACCCTCCCGGTCCATCCCTCAGAGCAGGAGGTGCCTCCTATAGTACTGCCCATTTCGTAATGTTTCCCTCCCGCTCCACGCTCTTAATACGCCTACGACAAGCGCCAAATGTATGCCCATCCATTGATAAGAAGGGTTGGCCCGGAATATAAGGGTTCGCTCCTAGCTAGACACTCGGCCAGGCTAGAGGGAAAAATATTTCTTGGTTTTCTCCCTTACAGGTGGGTAACTAAAATCATATACTCCTACAGCCAAAGGTTTAATTAACCCTTTTAGTACGGCACGCCGATATATCAAATTTTACCGCTCGGCCAAAAAGTGCGGCGTGCCGATATATCGGCTTTTACGTTATTGTTGTTAAATTTGAAGACATTGAAATAAAAAACTTATATATCAGTATACGTATAAAAATATTGTGATAATTGTCCAATTTAATCTCATTAATTAAAAAAACCGCTTAAAGATATTTAAAAAATTAACTACATAATGTTTATTTTTCCTAGTTGCTACATTTTATTAAAATACCCTCCGCATTTTTTGATTGCACCCCGGGAAGAAGGATAGCACTAGAAGGGTTGAACAACCTGAATTAAACGTCGAGGTTTTACACAAGTGGACACACTGCTTAATCGAATTTAGTCTACGACAATCGGGATCACGAGATTATTTTTATTCATGTCAAATGATGAATGCAAAACGGAAGAGGACAAAAAGGAATGAGTGTGGTGCCGAAGTCCTAACGTGTCCCACCACCACCCCCCTTGGATGAAGCACATATCCAAGGGACTGCTTTTTAGAAATTAAAGGAGAACTACATCAGCTACGCATCATAAAAAAGGATGATAAATCACAAAATTCTATATGCCTTTTCAGAGAGACTTAAATGGAGGATTGATTGGCGAGAATAATAGCTACATTCTAAGTACTGTTTGAAAGGAAGCCAAAGCGTGCCAAATCGAAACTATATATCTATATAAAGTGAGCTGTAAGATTTCAATTTCACAAAATAGGATGATAATTTACAATCCCTTCAAATTCTCACAAATCAAATTTATAATTCAGGAATACGTTTCTCAAATATGTACAACTTTCCCCCTACTAATTTGATTTAGCAAGTCCCACGAGAGTGAAAAACATGGTGGAGTGCTTTACGGGAGTTAATCAACGCCAAGGATCACTTCAACTTACAAATTCCACATCCTCTGTAATTACACAACTAACGTAGTATGTAGTGCTGCGAGCAAAAAAATTCACTTTCTACTGCAGCTCAAAAGATAACATGTACTCCATAGTTTTTAATCTGAAGAATTTATAAGAGCAGGAAAAATTATCAAGTTTACCATGGGGTATAGTTTTGGATACATGGTCCCAAAGTTGAAACGGCTGAGTCTGCCTTCGTTTTCAGGAGTATAATATGGAGCCAAGCTTATGTCGGTATTTATACCCTCAAGTTTCGTTAAATGGGACGTGATTGGTTAGTTCTAAATTGGTGTAGGGTTTTGCAAGCTGTAGTTAGTTATGCCCTCTCACGTATGTGTCAACTAAATTTTTTATATGTTTAAATACACTATATCTTGTTGAAAAATGATTTCTGAAGAGTCAAATTATCGGTCATATAGTGGAAAAATTCCTTCCCATATCTCAATTATCTTTTGCAGATAAGGATGGAGTAGCTAATATAACGGAGTGATTCACGGTATTGAAGCCCACGTCAAATACTTTTAAAAATAATTCTTCATAAAAAATCTTGCAACGTTAAAAATCATCTTTGTATATCCAGGGTATAGAGAAAATGAACTACTACATTGCGATTTGTACAGAATAAGACGGTAATTACCTATTTCCAGCAAAAGATGCCTACTTTGGAGAATATTTACCGATAATTTAATGAAATGTATACGTTTGCTATACGAATTCTAACTACCTTTCCATGATGAATGGGAGTGGCTAGCATAGTGTGCCCATTTACCGGAATTTTGTTCGCACCAGGGATCACTTGCAATTAACGGAATCTTCGTGCTTAAGTATGATACTATTGATGCTGCTAGAGCCCAAATCATCATTCCGAAAGTTACATTTCTAGAGATAATAAACTCAAACATAGAAATTAAATTAAATCCAACCACTTTTCACATTTTTTCTAAGATCAATCACTATCCTTTCAATATTTATGTCAATTCAACATATCTTACACAAATGCATATGTTTACTACGCCTAAGCATGGGTTAATTACCTTGTTGGAGAGCTGTAGGCGGTTTTAGCCGACACCTGGGACCATTTAGAAACAATGAAGTTACATCCCCTAAATTTCATTGCTTGAAGATTTTTAGCCTAGATTTTTTAATCTTAGAATAAAGTAAAAAGACATGTAGAACTGAAATGTTACACTAAAGTACTAAATATTACAACCATAAACCACTGCACACTTAGTCTTTGTCTGCCTCTACTAATTGGCAATTCCAATTGCACGGGGAGTGATTCTATCAATAGTCAACGACAATTCAGATGCCGAGATTATTTTTATTCATTTCAAATTAAAGAAGGCGAAATGAAATACATTTGGGGCCGAAGCCCCAAGAGTCCCACCTCCACCCCCCTTGGATCGAGCAAATATCCAAGGGGCCGCTTTTTAAGAGTTATAGGAGAAATCCATCAACTACGCACCACGAAAAAGGAAGACAAATGTCAAAGTCGTATGATGTGATTATATACTATTCAATGAAATACTAATCTATAGAGTCAGTATCGTAGAATCCAATATATATATATATATATACTGTCCCTCCTTTTATATAGGCAAATCCTCAACTCCCCTTAACCTTAGAATCAATAACCACAGGGCATCATGCACTTCCTCTGACTTTGCGTCCTTCCCGGTGGCGAAACATGTGGCCACTCATCAGCGTCAATTCAATGATTGCAACAATGTTGCAGTTTTAGCCTCCCTTCCCCCCACAGACCACCCACTCAATCTTAATTCCATTGAATTAACTTACATATGGCTATTCAAAGCATTTCTTCCTCCCGGCTTAAATATCAACCGATAATCCCTTAATTTAATGTTTGGAAGGAAACAATTCAGTGCATCAATCCCTTAATTGCCTCAGCTCACTCTTTTCCCCCTCTCTTTGGACCCTACCTCCCCTCTATTTCCCCTTCCCACAGCTATCCTTTACCCTTTACCTACAGTCTTTTACCTAACTCCGAGTAAGGTGGTAATGCCACCGAAAATTCAGTTATTAATGTGAGTTTTTAATCTTTATCTTGTGTGTTCTGTGATACTGCCCATTCGAAGGTTTTTTACGTTATTTACCTCGCCGAGGAACATTTCAAAGTGTATATACATATATATTTAGTGGAAGTGGAGCCTATGATGATGTGAATTAGCGGAGTTGTACATCTAAATATGCCTTTCCAGGGGGAAAAAATTGGAGGAGTGAGGAGCAAGAGTAATAATTACCCCAAGAATAGTTAGAAAGGGAGCCACTATGGGCCCAATACAAACAACATCAATAGCAAAAAGTGAAATAATACATCGAAATTTCTCGAAATGTGACAACGAATCACAAGAACTGCTATTTACAATTAACTGCTAATCTACAACTTCCGCTTACGTGTTTCAAAAATGTAGTGTCATTTTCCACCTACGATTATGCCTTAATTCAGTAATATTGGGGTGACCTACGGAAGTTAAGTCCATACACGGGATCACGTAAATTCACAAATTTTACATACTTTTTCTTTATTCTAATAGCATGGGGTGATTATCGTGTGTCATCGTTGTGTAGGCAACGATTAACGGAAAATAAATTGAAATTTTCAGATTTTACGCATTTTGATATTAATTGAAGCTATTTGCTAGAACTGATCATTATAATTAACCCAAAAATGTAACTTTGACTCAGAAAGGGTATCTATTTGCTATTCTTTAATTAATATGCTTTTTTACAGAGTTGTATCTCTAGACAAATTGAACCCTAACATTGCACTTCCAGGAAAAAGATCGTCAATTTACAAGCCCAACTAATTCTCTCCTGCCTGATTTACAGTTCACGCCAGCATATCTCATATTTTTCATCTCTTTTCTTCCTACTACTATGGATTTAGCGATTACGATGGGTGTGACAGAAATGGTGGATTTACGGGAGTTGAGTCAGGTACCAGTTCAATGAAATGAAAAATTGAGATTTTACAGAATTGGGCGATGAGTGACAATCCTTGCGAGTACATATCCTTGTGAAATTGAATACATTCACACCTAACTCTTATTTGAATATGTTCAACCAAGCGTATTCGTAAATACCTTTTTCTTATAAAGAGATGTTTCTAGAAAAAATGATCTCTAAAAGTGCAATTTCTCGAAATGGGACGAGAATTTACAATCCCTAATTTTCCAGCCTCCAGCATCTAATATAAAATTCACTTAAAGGACTATTTAGTCCTTTCTTAAAATTTACATGTTTTACATTCACAAACACACATGACTTGGTTGATCATAAATGCATCCAAGGCGGGATTCGAACCGAAGGTCTCTAGGGTGGCAGTAGGGTATAAGCATTGAGGTCAGGTTCCTCTAGCCTATACGTCAACAGGAAATTAAGCTATACTTTGGGATTTTACATAATATCTCAATAATTAATAATTCCAAGTGTTTATTACCTACCCGTGGTGGATTCCCTAGTAGAGTAATCAAATTATTATCATTAAACAAACAGTTATAAGTCGACAATGTGGTCGGGTGGTAACACCAGCACAAAAGTATACATAGCCCAAAATACAAAATTATGAATGAAAAATACAAAGATATCATATAATAAGGTGGTTACAAAGGTTCCAAGGTAGTAAGCCAATGGTATTGATTATAAATGCAACAGGCGGGATTCAAACCCACGGCCTTTAGGATAGCGGTAAGGGGCGTCGCATAATATAATTCAAAACACGAAATCATTTTATTAATTTTAGAACATAAATCCGAAATGAAAGAGCGCTAAATGGAATACGTTTGGGGCCGAAGCCCCAGGGGTCCCACCACCACCCCCCTTGGATGAAGCATGTATCCAAGGGGCCGTATTTTACTGATAAAAGTAATGCTCTATCGGCTACGCAGCACGAAAGGAATATAATATAAATGTATGTGTACGTTTGTTACACGCATGATAACTGCCCCTTACAATAGATTACAATGACTAATGTAGTAGAATGATTTCCCGAACTCTAGTCCACTACAGAGATACCACCAACTTAAGGAAGCCTCGTCCTATTATTCCTATGCAATGTCTTTTCATCTAATGATTAACTACTGTATGTTAATTGCTGACCCTAATTATTGGCTATTGTAAGCAGGCCGGTATGGAGAAGAGATACTCTCAATAGTCTACGACAGTTCAGAACATGAGATTATTGATCCATTTCAAAAGATGAATCAGAAATGAATGAATGCTAAATGGAATACGTTTGGGGCCGAAGCCCCAGGGGTCCCACCACCACCCCCCTTGGATGAAGCATATATCCTAGGGGCCGTATTTTACTGATAAAAGTAATGCTCTATTGGCTACGCAGCACGAAAGGAATATAATATAAATGTACGTGCACGTTTGTTACACGCATGATAACTGCCCCTTACAATAGATTACAATGACTAATGTGGTAGAATGATTTCCCGAGCTCTAGTCCATTACAGAGATACCATCAACTTTAGGAAGCCTCGTCCTATTATTCCTATGCGATGTCTTTTCATCTAATGATTAACTACTGTATGTTAATTGCTGACTCTAATTATTGGCTCTTGTAAGTAGGCTGGTAAGGAGAAGAGATACTATCAATAGTCTACGACAGTTCAGAACACGAGATTATTGATTCATTTCAAATGATGAATCAGAAATGAAAGAAAGCTAAATGGAATACGTTTGGGGCCGAAGCCCCAGGGGTCCCACCACCACCCCCCTTGGATGAAGCATATATCCAAGGGGCCGTATTTTACTGATAAATGTAATGCTCTATCGGCTACGCAGCACGAAAGGAATATAATATAAATGTATGTGCACGTTTGTTACACGCATGATAACTGCCCCTTACAATAGATTACAATGACTAATGTAGTAGAATGATTTCCCGAACTCTAGTCCACTACAGAGATACCATCAACTTTAGGAAGCCTCGTCCTATTATTCCTATGCAATGTCTTTTCATCTAATGATTAACTACTGTATGTTAATTGCTGACCCTAATTATTGGCTATTGTAAGTAGGCTGGTATGGAAAAGAGATACTTTCAATAGTCTACGACAGTTCAGAACATGAGATTATTGATCCATTTCAAAAGATGAATCAGAAATGAATGAATGCTAAATGGAATACGTTTGGGGCCGAAGCCCCAGGGGTCCCACCACCACCCCCCTTGGATGAAGCATATATCCTAGGGGCCGTATTTTACTGATAAAAGTAATGCTCTATTGGCTACGCAGCACGAAAGGAATATAATATAAATGTACGTGCACGTTTGTTACACGCATGATAACTGCCCCTTACAATAGATTACAATAACTAATGTGGTAGAATGATTTCCCGAGCTCTAGTCCATTACAGAGATACCATCAACTTTAGGAAGCCTCGTCCTATTATTCCTATGCGATGTCTTTTCATCTAATGATTAACTACTGTATGTTAATTGCTGACTCTAATTATTGGCTCTTGTAAGTAGGCTGGTAAGGAGAAGAGATACTATCAATAGTCTACGACAGTTCAGAACACGAGATTATTGATTCATTTCAAATGATGAATCAGAAATGAAAGAAAGCTAAATGGAATACGTTTGGGGCCGAAGCCCCAGGGGTCCCACCACCACCCCCCTTGGATGAAGCATATATCCAAGGGGCCGTATTTTACTGATAAATGTAATGCTCTATCGGCTACGCAGCACGAAAGGAATATAATATAAATGTATGTGCACGTTTGTTACACGCATGATAACTGCCCCTTACAATAGATTACAATGACTAATGTAGTAGAATGATTTCCCGAACTCTAGTCCACTACAGAGATACCACCAACTTAAGGAAGCCTCGTCCTATTATTCCTATGCAATGTCTTTTCATCTAATGATTAACTACTATATGTTAATTGCTGACTCTAATTATTGGCTATTGTGAGTAGGCTGGTATGGAGAAGAGATACTCTCAATAGTCTACGACAGTTCAGAACACGAGATTATTGATTCATTTCAAATGATGAATCAGAAATGAAAGAAAGCTAAATGGAATACGTTTGGGGCCGAAGCCCCAGGGGTCCCACCACCACCCCCCTTGGATGAAGCATATATCCAAGGGGCCGTATTTTACTGATAAATGTAATGCTCTATCGGCTACGCAGCACGAAAGGAATATAATATAAATGTATGTGCACGTTTGTTACACGCATGATAACTGCCCCTTACAATAGATTACAATGACTAATGTAGTAGAATGATTTCCCGAACTCTAGTCCACTACAGAGATACCACCAACTTAAGGAAGCCTCGTCCTATTATTCCTATGCAATGTCTTTTCATCTAATGATTAACTACTATATGTTAATTGCTGACTCTAATTATTGGCTATTGTGAGTAGGCTGGTATGGAGAAGAGATACTCTCAATAGTCTACGACAGTTCAGAACATGAGATTATTGATCCATTTCAAAAGATGAATCAGAAATGAAAGAATGCTAAATGGAATACGTTTGGGGCCGAAGCCCCAGGGGTCCCACCACCACCCCCCTTGGATGAAGCATATATCCAAGGGGCCGTATTTTACTGATAAAAGTAATGCTCTATCTGCTACGCAGCACAAAAGGAATATAATATAAATGTATGTGCACGTTTGTTACACGCATGATAACTGCCCCTTACAATAGATTACAATGACTAATGTGGTAGAATGATTTCCCGAACTCTAGTCCATTACAGAGATACCATCAACTTTAGGAAGCCTCGTCCTATTATTCCTATGCGATGTCTTTTCATCTAATGATTAACTACTGTATGTTAATTGCTGACTCTAATTATTGGCTATTGTAAGTAGGCTGGTAAGGAGAAGAGATACTATCAATAGTCTACGACAGTTCAGAACACGAGATTATTGATTCATTTCAAATGATGAATCAGAAATGAAAGAAAGGTAAATGGAATACGTTTGCGGCCAAAGCCCCAGGGGTCCCACCACCACCCCCCTTGGATGAAGCATTTATCCAAGGGGCCGCTTGCTACGAATTAAAGTAATGCCCTATCAACTGCAGAAAAATGAAAATCAGTATGAAAGCAAGATATCACAAAAAATGAATTTTTAAAATCCATTTCTCATGGAATCCGACGACTATTAAAACTACCTACCTTTCTAGGATTGAAACTAGTCATACCTAACTTAAATGTGGGCATCTATCATCCGTACTCTGACATACCTCTTCATGGAGTGCAATCTCTAACCATTTGAACTCTAGTATCACAATTCCATAAATGTTACGACAATTTACAATCTTTGCTATTTATCACATATCTGATGTACAATTCACGCATGCGAATCTCAAATTTGTATGTTTTACCTCCTAATAATATGCCTTTAGAAAGTAGGATGGGATCAATAATTGGTTGAGTGATTTACGCAAGTTAAGTCTATGCCAAGGATTACTTCAACTCACAAATACACCATCCTGCCAAATTCGACTATTAGCATAGGGCGATGACCGTTTGTCATCAAATGTTAGGAATGTCTCTCGAAAAATGGACGCTAAATTGAAATTCTTATGGAATTGAACCTCGCTGAACTACCAATCAACTAATACTTAACTTAGATAAATATTTCATGCAATGCCACTACAAGCCAAAGAATCCATTTTCTCACTTATCTGATTTGCAGTAAAAATACGAATCTTATCTTTGTACATCAATTTTATGCCTGCTGATATGATTAGCGATTATAGTGAGAAATACAGAACCAGTGGAGTGATTTACGGGAGGTGATTTCACGCCAGTGATCAATTCAACTAACAAATATGACATCCTTCTCAAAAAGAATGTAAGCATACGGCGATGCTTGCTATATATATATTCTTGTGTGAGTAATTATTCTCGAAAAATGAACAAAAAATAAATTATTCTGAAAAAATGAAAAAAATGAACTGAAAAAATTAATATTTTTAATTAAGAACTGGACTAAAAGTGATAAGCCTTGCTACTAGCCATCGTTCTAGAATTAAAAGTACTCACACGCAACAATAACATGAGCTTCTAATATCCGTATTCTATTATGCCTTTTAAGATACAATAATATCTAAGCAAAGAAACTTTAATATTAAAATTTCACGTCATGAGACGACAAAGGGTGGTTTCCTCCATCAAAGAAAATGAAAGGTATTGATTGCATTCCGTTACCCACCATTAGTGTATTCATAATATACAAATTATTTGGTTTTAGAAATACCGGTTTAGACGAATGACAAAGGTCAATTTTATCCTCATTTGAAAAAGGCCAGATTGGCGCCCATGAGATTCACTCCACGTGACGTCAAAGGGACCTAGTTTCTATACGAGTAGATAGGAGTTTTATATCGTCTGAGATTACCAATGCATGCATGAGGCACAGAGCTCAGTGAAACATGTCTTAATAATCACCTATTAAAACTGGCTTAGGTCGGAAAATTTTCTTCGTTTGATAAGGTATTAATAATCCTTATTTAAGCCAAGCTAGCATGGTACTCTGCTACCTGCTAGCATCCTGCGTCGTATCATCGCTCAAAGCCTCGCCCGAAGGTCATTTCAATTGCAGCAGCGGGAACCAGAACAACGTCACACGGAGTTTACCCGGCATTCATACTTAGCCGTCGCGTTTTCGCGCGCTTGAAAAATTTCACTTTTCATTTAATCGCGAAAAATAGATATCGTCATTAAAAAATCTAAAAGCGTGAAATACGTACTCCAGGAGTAATAATCTTTCGATTTAGGCAATAAAAAAATAATAGGAAGCCACCCTATTCACAAATCTTGCCTTTTCTTAGTTGTGTCCTTGGATTTCTTAGGAAAGAAATTTCATTACCTAGTCTTTGACACTGTCTCCCTTCCCCGATGATATGCCCCTTTAAACCGACTTCAATGAAAAAAAAACCTCAAAAACAATTAATTGTACATTGAGTCGCCCTGAATTTTACTATGCTCTTATTATTATGTTGTAATGAAGCCCTGCTACACTCGATTGAAGGATTCTTTACAACATAAATTATCGCGAAAATAAAAAAAAATTATGAAAAGGCGAATGGTAACGACATACTGCTTGAGAAAAAATCTGTTAAAACTTATAGTTGTAGATTTATTATGTTTAAGAAACATAATAAACTCGTTAGCAGTCCAAAACAATCCATCTGGCAAGTATTTTTTTCATCAGAGATATAAGAAATGCTATAACATCACCCAGTAGTCAAATAACGGAATTAGTAAATACAATTCAAATAACTAAATGGAGGTATAAATAAACTCATATAAGAATGCCAGCAGAAAAGTAAGGAAGTAATTTTTTTTTCAATGAGAAATAATTGACACTGTAGCTTTAAGCCAAAAAAATTAGCTAAGACGCCTTGATGATCCAAGAAATTATTCCGTAAACTTTACATTTCGAACTATAAAAGTTAAATTCTATAAGTCCTAAATACGCATGAGTTTTGCAAAAAAAGAATGAAATTCAGCTTTTTAGAGTTGTTTTACCTGTCGATAAAAATTTCGTGCAACAAAAACGAAACTATATTCATAAACACATAATTCGAGCTCCATATTTCCAAAATTTCTCTGAATTGTTTAATGTAGCATGCGAATAATGCAAAAAGATGGGAAAGAATATAAATTCGGTACTTACATGTTTATCAGCTGGGCGGGTGAGGAGAGATGAGTTAGACATGAAGTAAGCTGGAAAAAAGACCTAACCGATCTGCAGGGGACTAAAGCATTCCCCAACCCAGTCAGCACAAAGGATAATTTAGACGGAAAATTTTCTCGTAATTTGGGGCAAATTTACCCCAGTAACTTTTACCCTTTCTTTACCACGTTATTACTCGCGTGCAGAATTGCCAACAGTGAAGTGTAAAAAATATAAAGTGAGGAATTTATTTAATTGTATGAGGTTCATAAAAGTTTAAAGTAGAAAAGTAAAGTTCAATATATCCACAGCGACTCTGTAGTGATATTTTATAAATTATTTTGGATTTATTTACGCAAATAGTTTCACATTATATAAACGCTATCGATGTAATGCTAAGATGTAATACCCTTAGGGACAAAAACGGAGAACTAATGATTGAAAACGAAGAAAAAGGGAAGAGATGGAACGAGTATCTGGAAGATTTGTACAAAGGAAGTAGCCTCAGAACGAATGCAATCGAAAACGAAAGGGAAGTGGATGCCGATGACATGGGAGCCCCAATTTTAAGATCGGAATTTGATGCGGCTGTAAGAGACCTCAGGATAAACAAAGCGTCTGGCATTGATAACATTCCTGCAGAACTAATTAAAAATTCAGGAGAGAAGACGTTGATCCAGTTATACAAAATCATTAGCGAAATGTATACGACAGGTGAGATACCAAAGGACTTCGAGAGGAACATTATAATCCGTATTCCTGAGAAGAAAAGAGCGGAGAACTGCGAAGATTTTAGGACCATAAGCCTTACTACACATGCGTCGAAGATACTGACAAGGATCATCTATAGAAGAATAGAACGAAAAGCAGAAGAGTACTTGGATGAGGACCAATTTGAATTCAGAAAAAAAGGCACAAGGGAAGCAATATTGGCCCTTAGACTGCTCATAGAGAAGAGAATGGAAAAGAACAAGCCAACGTTCGTTGCGTTTGTGGACTTAGAGAAAGCATTTGACAACGTAGATTGGAGCACAATGCTTGGGATCCTAAAGGTAATTGGGGTTCTTTATAATGACAGAAGAATCATCCACAGTTTATACAAAAACCAAATAGCGGTGATAAAATCAAGGCCCAGCTGTGAAGAAGTAAGAATTAGGAAAGGAGTGCGACAAGGCTGTTCATTGTCCCCGTAATTTTCAACGTTTACATTGAGAAAGCCATTAATGAAATCAAAGAAAAGGCATTGGGATTGAATATCAATGGAGAAAAAATTAGCATGCTAAGATTTGCTGATGACATAGCCGTTACAGCAGAAACAGAGACGGATTTGAAAAATATTCTGGTTAGTATGGGTAGGGTAATGGGTAGATATCTACTGAAAATAAGCACGAAGAAAACCAAGATATTAGTATGCAGCAGAAGAAAAGAAGTCAAGACTAACATTAAAATAGGGAAGCAAAAGCTGATAGGGGTGGATGAATTCATTTATTTGGGAAGCAAGATAACTAGTGATGGGAGAAGTAAGAGAGAAATTAACAGCAGAATAGCCAAGGCGAAGAGAGCATTCCACCAAAAGAAAGACCTGCTTACAGCGGGAAACTTAAATATGGAAGTAAAGAAACAATTTATAAGAAACTACATCTGGAGTATGCTCCTATACGGAAGTGAGGCATGGACAATGACCGTAGTGGAGAGAGCAAGGATAGAGGCCTTCGAAATGTGGTGCTACTGAAGAATTATGAAAATCAAAAGGATCGACCGAGTTAGTAACGAGGAAGTCCTAAGAAGAGTAGGAGAGAAGAGAAGCCTCATGAAAACCTTAATAAGTAGACGGAACAACCTTATAGGCCACATCTTGAGACATGATGACCTGATGAAGACAATCGTCGAAGGATAAGTGGAAGGCAAGAACGGAAAAGGAAGACCTCGAACAAAATATATGGAACAAGTAAAGAAGGATGTGAAAGATTAGAAATACGTAGGTGTGAAAAGATTAGCTGATAGGAGAATTGAGTGGAGAGCTGCGTCAAACCAATTCTAGGATTGTTGACCAGTGATGATGACTGTTAGTTCACACTAGCACCGATAGATGGTGTGTCGTCATGTTTATTTAAAGCTCCACAGATGGCTCTGATGTCGCTTCGGGAAGTTTTACCCGGAAAAAGTACGAATTTTACCCGTGTTTTACCATGAAATTACCCAAATTTTACCACTTAAATTTACGGATATTTTACCCGTTACCACCCAGGTTATCCATCTTTTACCACAATTTTACCCGTGTAAAATTAGGGAAAAATGGGGTAAAATATCTTTTGTGCTGACTGGGCAATAACCTACGTTTTGATCGACATTGCAATGGAGAATGCCTAGAGATACTGCCAAATTATTGCGGTTTTACGAGGCAATTTAACTTCTTACGCAAGACGTTTTTAATGGGATTTTAATTTACCGAAGGCAATTGAAACGAATTAATTGCTAGAACAAAGTGGATAAATTCCTCCATCACCTCATCAGAGGGATGTCACGGTTGTGGACATTACTTCTACTTCTGTTTTTTTGGCCTACCTATCGTATCCATTACCCTATAACTCTAATATTTCTCCAACATCTTGAGTAACCTGAAATTAATTAAGTTCAATATATATTATGGCATTTTTAGGACTATTTCATGTACTTGACGTATTGTAAAGTCCTTCATTAATAATTTATACTGCCATGGAATCCTAAATATTATAAAGATGATGTCGCAAGAATGCTATCACTAACAAGACATCCGCTCATAGCCATTTTCTTCGTTCAACCCAAGTGCTATTTTTTAAATAATATTTTTTTTTGTGAAAACCAACCTTATCATAAAACAATGAAAATAAAATTGGCGAAAGCCATTTAAAGTTCGTATTAGATTAACCACGATCTCTTGTAGCGTTTGATAAATGCGAATAGACCTAAAAAGTTTGTAATATTTCAAACTATCGTATTACATCACTACTTTCATAGTGGAATAGCCAGTCAATTCTAATTGATGAAAATAATATTTCAATTAATTTGTAACGTGTTCTACTAAATTTTAATCCCTTTTTGCGCTCAAGTTTAAGTTAGCGTAACAAGGGCCAAATTGAGGAGGAACTTGCGGTTTTTCTTCTTCTGCCGTTGAGCCTATAGATCGAGCTTCATTAAGGCTATCAAAAAAATACCCATTCCTACTCCAACACGTTTTCCTCAACTATAAAAGCGACGTCTATTTCTTTGCAAAAGTTCAACACGCTTTATGCCCTCGGCTAAGAACAAACTTTTATAATGTGATTTTAAAATGATTCAGAGAGGGCATTTAATAAGTGAAAAAATATTAGGAGAATATAATATTATTTTAGTACGAATGGACTACAACATGAGTTACAGCAGAAATTACAACGTGATCATACAGAGCATTGATGGGTACTTGTACGACAGCATTAATCATGCCCATCAGAAGAAAAAAACAATTTGAAATATACAGTGTGTCCCAAAAGAATGACCTGATTTTTAATAAGATTATTTATTAGGAAGAAGCGCTTAACATCAACATATTGCATACTAAATTACCCACAAAGGACAAAAGTTTATAAGAACTCATCATAAAGGTTTAATATGTCCTCAATTGGCTGCGCGGACGACATCTTGCCGGTAGCTGAATTCATCCCAAACTGAGCATAAGGTGTCTTCTGTCACTAAAGCTACAGCAGCTGATATTCTTGTTTTTAGTTCATCAATGTCACGAGGTAAGAGAGGAACGTAAACACGCTGTTTAACATTTCCCAAAAGGAAAAAAATCGCACGGTGATATGTCAGGGGACCTAGGAGGCTAAGAGTGTAAAGCCTGGTCTCACGGTCCTGTACGTCATCTTCAGCGAGACTGGCTGCACCTTATTGTTAGACCTAATTGTTAGACCAATGTTCTAAGGGTTGCACTCTCCACATCAGCTCTCGTAGTGACATTCAGGGGATTTTTCTAAAACTCTAAACAATGCAGATCACATCTGGCGCTGTTTCCCTTGCCTAGTGACATTTGTTTCAATATTATTACAAGTTAAAATCGGGTCATTCTTTTTGGGACACACTGTATATCGGATAGATGGACTTCAAACAAGAGGATGAGTGATTCAAATATTATAACAGTGCTCGCGAATAAGTAAGAAAGGAAAACATTTTTCCTTTAATAATAAACAGACTATTGTAGTAGCTATGGCATTTAATCAATAGTAACTACACCTTCATATCATTTCAGTGATTTTGCCGTCTCCCATTATTGTAGACGAATAATTTTCAAACAAGCTGGTCAATTCAGATTTGTTTTCTATTTTTGGGCGAAAGAATACCCGATAATTACCAATTTATTTTCCTGACTGAAATTTTTGAAATGTATTCTTTCAATAAAAGTCACATTTCTTGCAAAAACTGAGACAAAAGTTAGATCGAAAGGAATAAGGGTGCCTTCACAGTTCGGCGTTGCGTTGACGCCGCGGCTAGCGAGCCAATCAGAGCCCGTCTTTGAGAATTGATGACGTCACGTCTCCAGCTCGCTGCGTCATCGCATAAAAACAACCTGTCGGATTTTCTCTGCGTGAAGGTGGCAGTACGCCGACGATTTCGAATTGGTGTTTGTTTATGGGAAGCTTAGGTATACAAATATGCAAGATTAGCTCTAATGGGAGTGACAAATACTGTTCGTTTCATTAATTACTATTATTTTGAAGTGTTAACCATAAATATTTCGTATCTTTCCTAGACATAGGATAAATGTTATCCCTAAATTAGATTTCAATCACTGAGGAGCATATATTAACATAACACATACCCATCAACGGTATTACAAGCTAATTAAAGCGTGAGAGGTCCTTGCTGGTGACTACAATCGTTAAAATTCCAATTCATATCTAATAATTGCGCCCTCATGATCTGCTCAGTTGGAACTATTTAGATAACATGACTAGGACAATCTGTTTGAACAACAGTTATTATTAATAAATATTTCAGATAACATTCCACGTTACTCATGTTCATTGAGTGTATGTAATTAGCTATTTTTCGAATATTACGAGCTAGGAAATAAAATTTAAAGGTCATAATAATGCATAGGCAAAGGCCATCACTACATGCATGATTATCGACTTTATGATTGCCATATTAACTTCAAATGCTATTTATAGTTAAGAAGTATATTTTAAGAAATGAAATTGTGTAAACATGCAGAAAACAACATATGTATTGTGCGTTTGGTTCGAAATCATAAGATGATATGTTCACAGGCCGATTTTTAGGAGACGACGCTTTTTGCCTTTCATTTGTTTTCACAACGCAGAGCTGCGAAGGGCTCCAACTTGCTGCAATGAGTTAGCTACGCCCCCACGTACGTAACGCCGAGCTATGAAGGCACCCTAACATTACTTTGAATAGCTCACCCTCTTTGAAATTCTAATTGCATTTTTTCACGCTACAAAAACATATTCACATGAATAAAGAAAATATGGAGCTCGAAAAATATGCACGTTATAATAAAATTGGTACTCACCAAACGCCTCTGTAAGTTGAAGGTCAATGGAGATTCAAGGGCAGGAACAATGAAAAGAAAAAGAAAATGGAGTTAGTGAAGGCAAAATATAACTAATGTACTGTAAAAAAGAGCTATATTTAATCATTAATTGATAATTGAAAACATATTTTAATAGGCATTTGAAAATTTTCGGGAAATAACATGCTAAATTTACGGCAGGATTATCATTAAGAGATCATGTCTGCGCATGTATGGCTGGTTTTCAGCTATTGGAGATACTGCTGACACGTATTCAAGTGACGATATCTTGTATCACTGCGGTCTGCCACGATACCATTTTCCTTTTGTTCCAGTGGTATCTCTGCGACATTAAAGCACGTAGTCATTATTTCCAACTTTTCTTACTAATCCTTATTTGATAACGTTAATTGAATTCGTAATGCATTGCTACACTCGGAGGAGAGAATACAACTATTTGTTTCAAATGAGAAGAAATTGTTCCCGATTGGAAATTTATACCAACACACGAATAGGATATTATAAAGGCCGAAGTAATGAAACGGCGGAGAGTTTGAATTATACCCTTTTAATAAAGGGTCTTCAACCTTTTTTAATGCAAGGGCTAAAAATCGATTTCACAACGTCCGCAGGGCCACAATGCTCCAAGTCACTTTACCACCGGGTCAATTGAATAAAAAAGATATAATTTCATCGTGCAATAATCTTTGTGGGTAAGAAAGTGCAATATATCAATGCAATTTTTTACTACGTTTATTTTTGACGAGTATGTCGATCCTCTATATTATTTCTACTGTATAGATACCTATTTCTCATCTTATACGCAACCAAACTCTACAAATGAGGTACCAAAATGCACATCATTTATCAGAGAACATGCGACGGCATATCTTACTTCCTAAATATTGCAATTGTTTCCTAAAATTGGTTCTTAAATAATTAAAAAATAAACAAAAAAACAAACAAACAAAAACAAAACTGTTAAATATTCCTGAGGTTAACGGCGCACAAACTGATACATTTGTTCATTTGCAACAATATCTTGCATTCTTTAAATAACTTTCATCAAAATGCGGCTGATTTCACATTCAAGTCTCCTGTTGATACGTAAGTATGAGTCATCATGTGCGTTTAACAGAGGATTGTGTAATTACTTCCAATGTTATGTTTAAAGAGGTCCCCTGACCTCAATTTGTACATGAAAATTTCAATTAAATTTTTACATAAGACCCTGCCTTTTTTCTACATTTTAATATTAGAAACATGCCTATTCCTCTGTGTACCTGCATTGAAAATAGCGGGGGAAGCGCGCTCGTATGTCAATATTTTCTTTAGTCTACAGGGGCCGCAATAAAAATTAGCCGGCAGGCTGCATGCAGCCCGAGAGCTGCTTGTTGAAGACTTGCCTTCCAGAAGAAGTTTTACCACTATACATAAAGAAAATACAGCTATAAGCCAAATAATTGAATGGCTTAATCCAAGCGACATCACTTAAAACAAATCCATAAGCATTTAAGGCGCCTTACACTTGAAAAGACATGAATATCTAAATGCTTTAGTGTCAATCATATTTTTTAATGTGGAAGGGCAGTTGGCCGAAATCAATTCAGATCACTCACACAACATTACCACCATGAAGGCATCTAGATCTATTTCACACTTCTCGCACTACAGGAAAATATAAATTTTCTCCGAAAGTACTGTGCTAGAAGAGGAGAAAAGAGTGGCTGTAATTTCGAGGCAAATGGCAAGTAATGCAAAGACTCCATGAATGGAGGATTGGTCGTCGGCTTTCGGGGAAGCTGGATATCATCGTAGATGGTACGAAGAACTTCCCTACATATTAGCATTAATAAATTATCACTTCCTCAAAACTGAGGCGAAATATCTTACTTATTTTGTCTCCAAATTTCGACTTAACCTGCAGTAAGAGCTTGAAGATGCGTTCTCCACACTTTTTAAATCGTAAAAAATAAAAAAGTTGAAAAATAACGAACCAAACTGCCTCATTAACTATTCAACCGAGAAACGTTTCTGCCACCACAATATGATTATTATATTTTCCGGTTCTCTTCTAGTTCTCGCCTTCTTCATGCCACGTATAAAACTAAATATTGTAAAAATTACTTTCATCACATATTCTCATCTGAAGAAAACGTTTAACTCACAAAAACCGAAGGCAATTTTCCTTGACTCGCGCTAAATTTATGAAATAAATCCGGTTCAAATGCAATACCTACACCAAGTCGCACATTTCTCACAAGATCTCAAGTTTCTAGCAAATTAGTGCACACGATAAATCCATTCAAATGAAGATATCAAGTTCACTGAAAACCTCTCTCACCAACTCCTTCGCCATTATTTAAATAAAATTTAGCGATGAATGCAAAACAAAGATTCCTGATGCAACATAAAACTCTAAAATTAATTTAGTAGACGCTCTTGAAAGAAAATATATATAAATCACAACAGTGTACTTGAAAAAGAACTCGGTACTTACAATTGCTGCTTTGCTGCTTAGAAGGAAATGGTAGGACAAAATGGCTGGTAGCTGCGCTGAAGAGCACTATAAATATCACAAAAACTGGCCACTTTTCTACTCTCTACACAACAATAACACTGCTTCCACTTTTCAACTAGAAACACTCACACAATTATCTCTCTGTAATGGTTTCCACTAACAAAAAGCTGCCACTAAAAACACTACACCAGTCTTGCAAATATGTAACCCAAGTGAATATAGCTCGTTGGCTACGAGTTGAAGTTATGAGAATCCTCAAACCTATCCGCGTAAATTAAAACTCATAGAGGTAATATACCAAAAAAAGAAGATTACCTCAACTGTCAACATTAAAATCAATGTGAAAATGATTTCACCAATCAAAAATTGCACAAATAAACTAAACCCCCCCATAATTGCCTTACGCCTTATAATTGGCGATAAACTTCTCTTCGGAGACGAGGTGACCGGACTCGAGCACTGACTACGATGAAGTGAGGATTTGGAAGGAGTTGGATCTCGTGACTGAAATCCCTTCTCCTGAGCATGCGCACTACCCTCTGCTTTCTTCCAGAAAAGTCTACGGCAACGCCGATAGGCCGAGCACGTGGCATTCAAGTCGAATGACGCAATCGAATGCCAACCGCCACGAGGCATCTTCACTCTCCCGCCATTTTTGCTTTCTTGGCGTCCTCTTTTCCATTTTTAAGGCGATAAACGTCTCTTCTTCGAGGAAAATTGACGTAATATAACGTCACATGAACGTTTATGATCGTTTTCTAGCTATTTTTTCATGTGAAACCAGTGATATAAACGTTAATACTTGGAAAATACATAAATAAATGTCGAGGGCGTTGCGGAAGTCAGAGAAATTACGGATTTGGGAGGGGGTAAAGGCCCGTGGTCAAGAAGGTGACAGGAAATGAGTCGGCGTGCTAGATCACGTGATGAGAGACTGAAGCGAGCTATGCACACGGGTACGGAATGTGTGGCGCAATAACTTATCTTAACAATAAACTCAGAAGCAGAATAAACAAATGCCTCTTATCACCTCCACGAGTGCAGTCTTTGAATATAAAAGGTTATAAGGAAGAGGATTTCACCATCTGTTCGAAGAAAACGCGAAACAAAATAAAGCTATCATAGTAATCGTTGCTTAAGCTGTCTCACGAGTAGGAAAAGTGTTAAACAGCTGCCTATTTAACGCTTACACACGCAATCTTAAACTGAAAACGGCCACCCTTAAGGTAAATAAAAACAACTAATCCTGAGAAACTAAATCCTAGGTAAATAGGAAACAACGAATAAACAGGATACAGTCACGGCAAAACGTTTCTCGAATTCGTAAAACAATAATATCACGAGAATCAATAATTCCTGCTAACAGGAAATGGAGACAAAATATATGATGGTGGAATTGTTACACGCAGTGATAGAAAAGTAAAAAATATTCATTATACAACATTCAGATCCTGCTAAAACGAATATTTAATACTATTATCAATTTATATATATGTCTCTTTATTGCAACTATCGTAATTGATGAAGGTTATATATGAGGAGGCTGTGGGAGGGCGTCAGAGGCCCCTTGCCAGGGAGGCGACAATGAGGCGGGCAATTAGAGGGGGTATGAGGCCCCCAGTTGAGGAGGAGACGGGGTAGAGGGAAATGAGTTAGCGTGGTAGATCACGTTATGAGAGGCTGTCGCAAGATTTGAGCATTGCTTACCCTTTCGCGGCAAGTATAACTCCACGGGAAAACTGTAAAGAAAGGTAATTGCGCCATTACAGCCAAATCTATCGATAGTGAAACGACACAAAAAGGTGTGTTATGAGGATAAACTCTCTTCGGGAAGGACAAGACCTCGTGCCATTTATTGTTCAGCCAAACACTTTTCAAAATGGCGTCTATCTTCGCCCGTGCCTTGGACGGTGCGGGGGTAGCCTCCGTGGAGGGGAGTTGTGGCGATTGAAGAGGGGGCCGGCAGTGGGAGGGGGGAAGAGGCCCTTGGCCGAGGAGGCGTCGCGGAGGCGGGAAATGAGTCGGCGTGCGAGATCACGTGATGAGAGACTGACACGAGCTCTAACTATTGTTCATTTTTTCGTGGAAAATATTGCACCGCAGGAAAAAACAATTCTTCGCTCACGGGAACGGAATGCTTGGCGCAATAACTTATCTTAGCAATAAACTCAGAAGCAGAATAAACTAACGCCTCTTATCACCTCCACGAGTGCAGTCTTTGAATATAAAAGCTTATAAGGAAGAGGATTTCACCATCTGTTCGAAGAAAACGCGAAACAAAAGAAAGCTATCATAGTAATCGTCGCTTAAGCTGTATCACGAGTAGGAAAAGTGTTAAACAGCTGCCTATTTAACACTTACACACGCAATCTTAAACTGAAAACGGCCACCCTTAAGGTAAATAAAAACAACTAATCCTGAGAAACATAATCCTAGGTGAATAGGAAACAACGGATAAACAGGATACAGTCACGGCAAAACGTTTCTCGAATTCGTAAAGCAATAATATCACGAGAATCAATAATTCCTGCTAACAGGAAATGGAGGAAAACAAAATATATCATGGTGGAATTGTTACACGCAGTGATAGAAAAGTAAAAAATATTCATTATACAACATTCAGATCCTGCTAAAACGAATATTTAATACTATTATTAATTTATATATATGTCTCTTTATTGCAACTATCGTAATTGATGAAGGTTATATATGAGGAGGCTGTGGGAGGGCGTCAGAGGCCCCTTGCCAGGGAGGCGACAATGAGGTGGGCAATGAGAGGGGGTATGAGGCCCCTAGTTGAGGAGGAGACGGGGTAGAGGGAAATGAGTTAGCGTGGTAGATCACGTTATGAGAGGCTGTCGCAAGATTTGAGCATTGCTTACCATTTCGCGGCAAGTATAACTCCACGGGAAAAACTGTAAAGTAAGGTAATTGCGCCATTACAGCCAAATCTATCGATAGTGAAACGACACAAAAAGGTGTGTTATGAGGATAAACTCTCTTCGGGAAGGACAAGACCTCGTGCCATCTATTGTTCAGCCAAAAACTTTTCAAAATGGCGTCTGTCTTCGCCCGTGCCTTGGAAGGTGCGGAGGTAGCCTCCGTGGAGGGGAGTTGTGGCGGTTGAAAGAGGGGGCCGGCAGTAGGAGGGGGGAAGAGGCCCCTGGCCGAGGAGGCGGGAAATGAGTCGGCGTGCGAGATCACGTGATAAGAGACTGACACGAGCTCTAACTATTGTTCATTTTTTCGTGGAAAATATTGCACCGCAGGAAAAAACAATTCTTCGCTCACGGGAACGGAATGCTTGGCGCAATAACTTATCTTAGCAATAAACTCAGAAGCAGAATAAACTAACGCCTCTTATCACCTCCACGAGTGCAGTCTTTGAATATAAAAGCTTATAAGGAAGAGGATGTCACCATCTGTTCGAAGAAAACGCGAAACAAAAGAAAGCTATCATAGTAATCGTCGCTTAAGCTGTATCACGAGCAGGGAAAATGTTAAAAAGGTGCTTATTTAACGCGTTATGAAACTGCAAACGAACAACAAAAGCAACACATCCTGAGACACAAAGTGCAAGGTGACCCTATAACTACGGATAGAAAGGAATAAGTCACGGAAAAATATTGCTCGTAATAGAAAAGCAATGGAATAATGAGAATTAATGACTCCTGCAAACAGGATAGGGAGAAAAACCGGATAACATCAAGGAGAAATTATTGCACGTACGTATCAACAATAAAAAATATTCTTTCATTGTATAACATTAATATCCTGCTATAATGAATATTTAATACCAGTATTAGATTTTAATAAAATTCCCTTTACTTCAGTTATAGGAATGGGCGAAGATTATTTATGACGTGAATAGCTCACTCCTAAAGAGAGAGAAAAGTGATAGATACGCAAAGACGGAAAAGACTGGCCATGAAGAAGGAGAAACAAAGGTTGAAAACAATTAATCGGAAGAGGCGGCTAGGAGGAGGAGAAGTGATTGGTAGGATAGTTGGTAAAGAATGGTCAACAAAAGACAGGGAAAGGCAAAAGAAAGTATAAGCAAAGATGGCAACAAATAAGCCGTAAGGGGTGATAAATGCGTGCCTTAGGCGAGAAAAAGAAAGTATTAGAACGGGTTACATCGAAAGAGTGGGATGACGTGGCTGAAAAGAGCGGGAAAAGATAGTATCAAGAGACGGGAAAGGGTGGTCAACTGGAGAGACGGAAAGAATAGCGTTGTCAAAAAGGAATGTGGCGGTTAAGAAAAGGCAGGAAACGACTGGAGTAATAGGCGGAATGTGTAGACATAAGAGGAGATATGAAACGATAATGTAGATAAAATTGGATGAAAAAGCAGAGAGAGTGCGTTAAAATATTCATACAATAATAAAGAGGACGGTGAGAGTAGAAAGGCTGGAAAGCCAGTTCAAGAAAAAAACGTCGTTAAAAAAAGTGTATGAGTTGGCGGTGGAGAGTCGAAAGCTAGAAGCAATTAAATGTGGGATTGGAAGGAATGATGATGAAGGGATGTGGGATGATAAGGGATGATGAAGGGGTGTTGCATTATGTCGCCTATTTTTGCATAGGTATATATGACATTTAATAATAATAACAATGAAATATAATTTATGAGAATTAGCGAATTCTTAAACAAATGACCTCATTCAGGGATTAAATGCGGACAAAGGTGATGAAGAAAAAAAATGGTTTTATTTTTCTTCCCACTCACATAAACAAGATACCTGAAACAAGAAACCTGAGGGCATGAATTACTTTCCGTTTTCCTTCCATTTCCGTTCACAGTTCCTAAAGAAATATCGTTTCTAGCTTCATTTTCCTTTTCATTTACCTTTATAATGCAATGAGGCGTGATGTTGCTATTACATAATTAAGCTGTAATTCAGAAAAATTTTCAGGGTGGAGATCTATATTAAAGGATTTGCGGGAGACTGGGGTGGAACCTACAGGAGAAGAGAGCTTGCGATCCACATAGTAGCGCGCTTAATTCGGTCAATCCATCTCCTTACGGCTGCATATGCATTAAGTAGGAAAGGTGTAAGAGAACAAAGACTCCAGAGTATGAATAGCGGAATTTTCGTAAATTGGTAGGGCTGAAGTATTTTTACTGATCATTTTACATATTTATGAATTCTTAAAGGAAGGATCACTGTCATTCAGAGATCTACACGGGGAAAAATCAGATGAATAAAACTAAAAAAGCAAAGGGATTTCACTTCCCTTTTCCATTTAGAAACGCAATAAATTCAAAAGGAACATGAAGGCATAAATGAATAAATATTAGTAGTGAATATGAAGATAAGAATCAATTGAGCTAACTCCCATTTCATTAAAATTCTGCCTATGGGGAATCAATATCACTATCGTTCAAGGATTTCATTCCGAAATAGCTAATTAAATGATGATATAAGAGTTATAAAGAATGAAAAGAAAAGACAGTTTACTGAGTTGAACTAAAATTTAAGGAGGCACTAGTCACAGTGATGGAAACGCTCTTTTCAAAAACATTCATAGGATACGGAAAAATGTATTAGTTTATAAATAAAAAAGGATAGGAATAAGCCTAAGAACTTCTCATCTTTTAGCCATTATGTAAGTCGCTCTCACCAGCTAGTATGCCAATTTATATATTAAAATGCCTATCCCTAATTAATCAATGTGCTAAGAATCCTTTCCCACTTTTAACTCTTCAACAGTAGGGAATATTTATGCACAAGTTTGCCGGTGACTGCGGGAAAAATATATTGCAATATTAGACCATCTCTTCCTACCCGCTCTCCCACGCATTTCTCATCTCAATGGCGCAAACTTTTTGTGTCGTGAATATAAAAATCTGCAACCCTTCTTTCTACCCTAAGGAAGTCCTCCCCCATCATGCTAATGGTATTCTATTCTTTTTACATACAATATTGTCATTAAAATCATTCATTTTTACCAGACATATTAACCAGGGGGAATGGGGCTGGTGAAGCAGCTCGGGCTCAAATGCCGGCGGTGGCTGAGTATTTTTAGAGACTGCCTGGTCCCTGCTTGAATGTTGTTTGTAAGCACAAAACTCCGTATGTGGAATGGGACCTTAAGACCTGTTCCCCTTCGCGCCTTTCTACCAGAGCAGCCAAATGCCGACGCCTGGTTTCTCTCCACCCTTCCTTCCTCACCCATTACTCAAGGCGCAAATGACGTCATCAGTCAGTCACCTCCTACAAATATCATACCATACTGTTTTAACTAGTGTGGGTCAGTAAAAGCAAATTTCCTCGGTATTTGGTATCAAATTAAAAAGAAATTTACGATCAAACTTCGTATTATATTTGTTTTGTAGACATTGGCCGATAAATAATATTAATTTAATTTTACAAAAATCCACCAATCCGACTCAAGGTGGGTGAGATCCGCTCTACAGATACCGGCGAAAAAAGGATGTGGTCTTCATTCCACTTGGAAGACCGTCGCCCACGATAACACAGCTGAAGAGTACGTACACTCGCAAGTCTTTCATATATACTGGCATGGAACGACGAATTGTCACGGCAGTTATTTTTAGTAATATATACTCTTAATATACCTTATCTTACTTTCGTCACAAAATTCAATTACCTGTGCAGGAGGAATGCTATTCTTAGAAGCCAAACATAGATTAAAACTGAAATATTACTGAATGAAATTTAGGTGCCTTTCCCTCCTAAAGATGAATTAATGCTTCAGAAATGTAAGCTGGTACCTCACACCCATCTTATAACGACAATGCTGGCTAAAGACGGAGATAAACTCCGGAATAAAAAATAGATTTCAACATTACACAGCAAGATAAGCAATGAAAACCCTGATGTTAGGCAACTGTGTACTACACGTAAGTTACAAGCGTAACATTCCTTATAGGATGAAAGAAATTTGTTTAATGCACTACTCTTCTATTTTTGCAATAAAAGGGAAATAAAAGATCCACTACCAGGAATAAAATTTGGAAAGGAACTTACGTCTCTCACCTGCGACCAAAATTTAAAAATGAAGAAATGGCATATGTGCAAAGATAAAATCTAATAAGGATAGAATCTTCTGTATCTCTTTCTTGCTAGGGAAATACAGTAAGAAAAAGGCATCATACCATGATTGAGCCAGAATTTATCATATATGCGCCATAAATAAAGAATCCAAAATAAATTCCTAAGGTAGGGAGGGTGATAACTCTTAACTAAAACTTGAATTCAGGGAACTGTGACGCAAATCAAGTACGTCAACCAAATAATCACCTGCTGCTGGTTAAACATTAAACAAACACATTTATAGGCACAAATAATAATTTAAAAATCTAGCGAAATATAAAATAAAGATACCGATTCTGAAATCATTTGCGTCCCTTTTGAGATAGTAAAATACATCATCCTAGCCAAAATAAAGAATAATGCTGGTTTATTTTCGTTTCATAGCCGCGTCTATATTTTAAAACCAACAGATGTAGCCGTGATTTTACCATTCCACCGAAATAATTGTTGTAGGCAGAGGATCATTTAGGGATGGACCTGCTCTTCAACAATTTCAGTTTTAAAAAAAATTCTGTTTCTTCGGAGCATTAAGTAAAAACTATTTAGGTGTTATTGCTACATAAACACAGTCCTATTGACACTACATACTGAAAGTTTTTGTTGGCAAGAATAATATCGATTGTAGAGACAGGGGAAAAATAGCAAATTAATGGATATCCGAAAGTATTTCCACAAATACGTCCAAAATTGTTTCTAAATAGGCCTCGCTAAATTTTCGTATGATTGACAACAAGTAATTCTAACTTTAGAGGCTCCATCATACTACATATTATCATAGAATGCATAAACATAGGTCAACATATTAATGTAATTTAATACAAAACGTTTGCATGTAAAAATATTGTAACATGATTTTGAAAACAAGATTAAGCTGAGTATCAGTAAAAGTAATTCAGTAATGGTTAATTAAAATAGGTAGAACGACAGGAAGAATTTTCAATATCGGCTTATAACTTACAAATATTCATATCTTGGAAAGCCTTGGTGTCTGGCAAATACAAATTAAAATTTTTCTTAACTAAGGTTATTTATAGACAAAATTATGAAAATTTAAAATGGTGAGCAAGCACTGAATTGGTTGAATTTTCATGGAATGATCCATCCATGCAATTATTATCATACTGAAAAATAGTAATATAGGTAAAACCTTTACATTATCGAGTCAACGTATGCATATTTTACGGTATGTCCTCCCATTTGAGACTTGAATCGTAAAAAATAAAATTACAGTCAACAGACCTTGGATTTTAACTTTTAATGAATATAATTTTATAGCCAGCCACCTGTCCCTAAAAAGTTGAAGGACAAATATCCACAAGCTATGTATGGTTAAGATAATAATTAAAAATACGTACACTACATGCACGACCAATCCCTTTTTTACTTTTTATATGAAGATCTTCACAAACATGTTATTCGTATTAACATGCAGAAATTCGGGATTTCAATTATTTCAAATTTTTGATGCAGTGCCGAAAAGTGTTGTTTTAAATTCCAATATTATCAATATTGGAATATTGGAATTTAAAACAACATATTTGATTGACTGGCTATGTGAAACATTGCGAAAATTCTAAAAATTTATTTGAAAAACTGAAATGCAAATAATCACTGTCACGCTATCCGTAGTTCCGCTGCTGTGTCCAACGTTATTTTTTAATTTGTCTATTTTTTACCATGAATATGTGATGATGATGGTATATTCATTAAGGGTGGCATGTGTGATTATGTATGTGATAGTGATGCACAACTTTGGATCAAAAATTAATGCAATAATGGAGCCAATGATCTTAGGGCCTAGTTTAAATCCCTGATTGTCACTCATCATTGACAGCCACAGATTCTCATATCATAATGTCAACACGTTGAAACAGTTGAATTTGGATAACAATCAGCTTGAAAAAGCTGAAAAAATGTCATAGCATTAGCGTCGGCAATTAAACAAGAACTATGGTTTTGAAAGTGAGTACTTCTGTCCAAAAGAAAACGTTATTATGTGCTAGCTCTAGGTTTTTCGGAACACTAAAAACTTGTTTGTCAAATCATGTTTAACGAAAGGGCGAAGATTTTCCTAAAAATTTTCAACAAATTTATTCGGCAAACATCATGTTAACATTTTTTCATACTCTATTTCCATATTTTGATCAGTATGTGATCACGAGAATGTATCACTAATTATATAAAATTAAGATCAACAAAAAGATAGAATCAACCATTTTAGACATTTAAGAAGTCATAAAATAAATGGCAGACTCACCACAAGTTTAGACGAACTAACTTCCACAACACATTAAATTGTAAAGAACAAAATGGCTTAATACACTAAAATGAATCAAAACAATAACACGGGTTCAAAGAATTAAATAAATACAGTTTTCAATAAAATGTACCCTACATGGCAACCTCTTTCCATGCTAGTCTGAATTGACCATTCTATTATTACTTCAGAAACTGGCCATACGGAAGACACTTGCAATGTAAGTTTTTCCAAAATTGAGAATCAAAATTGCCAACAATTACAGGAGTAAATCACACAATGCAATGGAATAAAGTTCATAAAGACGTGTACGTGGAGAACGAATTGGGTAGTCCAAATCCTACCGAGACCATAAGGTGATGAACAGACAAAAGCAACGAAATTTCATAACTGACCCATTGCGTTCAGAAAAAGATTCCTAAAGCAACACAAAACTCAGAAATTAATATGAGAGACACTCCCGAAAGAAATTATAAAAAAAATCAATATCAATTAACTTGAAAAAGAACTCACTACTTACAATCACTGCTTTGCTGCTGAGAAGGAAACGGTAGGACAATATGGCGGGCAGCTGAGCTGAAGAGCACGATGGAGATCATAGAAACTGGCCACTTCTCTATTCTATACACGACAATAACTCTGCTTCCACTTTTCAACAAGAAACACTCACAAAATTAACTGTCTGAATATATTTCTACTAACGCAATAATGTCCCTTGAAAGCACTACACCAGTCTTTTAAAAATATAACTCACACGAATTTAGCTCATTGACTACGAGTTGGAGATATAAGAGTCCTCAAATCTACACGAGAAATGTAGCACTTAAAGTAAATATGCAGAGAAAAGAATAATCCCTCAGCTGACAATATTAAAAGCGATGTGAATATTATTTCACTAATCAAAAATTACGTATTCACGCATGAAACTATCACTATGAATAAAAACTTGCCAGTGCGTCTTCAAAATAATATTAACAAAAAGAAGATGAACGCTCACTAAGTGGAAATAACCAAAATCTACCTAATACCGAGCCTAAGTGCACTAACTAAAACGACAAGATGGCTTCCTTTTTTCACTGAACCCCACCCATAATTGCGTTACATCTTCTTCGGAGACGAGGTGACCGCACTCGAGCACTGACAACGATGAAGTGAGGAATGGGAGAGAGTTGGGTCTCGTGACTCTACCTCCTCATTCGAGCATGCGCACTGCTCCCTGCTTTCTTCCAGAAAAGTCTACGACAACGCCGATTGGCCGACCCGGTGGCATTCTAAACGAATGACGCAATGGAATCAAGCGACGCCGACCGCCACGAGGCATCCTCACTCTCCCGCCATTTTTGCGTTCTCGGCGTCCTCTCTTCCATTTTTAGGCTGATAAACGTCTCCTCTTGGAGGAAAAATGACGCCATTTAGCGCCACATAAACGTTTATATGCCATTCCTAGCTCTTCATTATAATAGGAGTGATCTAAACGTTAATACTTGAAATATACAGGAATAAATGTCACGGGCGTAGCAAAGTCAGATATAATTGGACTTTTACAATATGTTCAGCCAATTCTGTTTGTTCCCTAAATTTTTACTTTATTTTGGTTATGCGACATTGATACCCGTCCACATTTCACTTCTGTAAAATACGTCTTGCCAGGTAAAATCAAATCGATTACACATACAAAAAACTCGATACATCGTCCTACACTGAGTCTCCTAAGTAACAGATTGATTTAAGGACTTTATAATTAAGAATCCACATTATAGCAATGGTATGAAACGCTATTTGTAATGAGCTAATAGGATTTAAAAACTATGTTTGATTTATCTTGCTGTAGTCAAAACAAAATTCTGGCAAAGAAAATTTGAATTGAACCTCTTAAAGATATTTCCCGAATGCTTCTCAAAATCGAGAATGTGCTATCATAAATAAAAACGCCTGAAATTTATTAAAACTTTCCACCATTTAATCGATACTGAAACAACGGAAAGCGTGTATTATAAGAATAAACTCTTAGGGGGAAGGAAAATCTCTTATTCAGTCAAGCTTTATGGGAAGGAAAACCATTTCAAAATGGCGTCTTTCTTCGACCGTGGCACGGGGGTGTTCTCCGTTGAGGGGAATTTTGGCGGGAGTAAAAGAGTGCCGGTAATGAGGGTGGGAAGAAGGCATGAGGTGCGGTGGAGAATCGAAAACTAGAGGCGGTTAAGTGCTGAATGCTGATAAAGATGGTGAGGACAGTTAAAAAAGCAAAACGGTTTATCTTTCTTTCCCTACTCAGAAAGATAACAATTAAACAAGAAATATTAGAGCATAAATAACTTTCTCATATCCTTCTCTTTACATTCACGATTCTTTTTTCCTAACACATTACGTTTTAAGAATAAGATTTGATAAAAATCCTCTCTTTTTACCATTGCCCTTTTCGATGCAATGAGGCATGATTTTGCAATTACTTATTTACATTAAATACTAGTGTATTAACAATACGATAATAAATATGTTCAATTGCCTGAGGTATATAGGTACTATCTGAAATATGAATCCATGGCTGAAATAAAACCTGCTACAAATCACCATTGCATTCGAGAAAGGGTAACTCATCAGCAAAAAGCCAATTAAATAGACCCACTTAGTCATCATGATATATCAGGGTGGACCTCAATTTTGAGAGAGTTGCGGGAGACTAGGGGTGGAGCCTGTAGGAGAATTCACACTGGCGGAGAGCTTGCGACCAACCAGTAGCGCGCTTAAGTCGGCCAATCCATTTTCTCGCGGCTCCGAATGCAACAGGTGGGAAAGGTGGGGGAGAGCAAAATGGAGACTCCAGAAATACGAATAGTGGCATTTTCGTAAATGGGTGTGCTGAAGAATTTATTTTTTCATATTCAAACATTTATATATTAGTATATAAATACTTAAATTTTATTTATATTTTCCTATTTACAATATTAAATCATTTTACATATTCATGAATTCGTAAATAAATGAACACTGTCATTAAGGGATCTACATGCGGGAAGATCTGACGAAGAAAACTAAAAACCAAAGTGATTTCACTTTCTCTCAGCATTTAGAAATGCAAAAAAGTTAAAACAAACATGAATGAATATTAGTAGTTACGATGAAGGTAGGTGGTGTTTAAGCACATTCCATTTCATTCGAAAATAGCTGATAAGAAAAAAGATTCAAGAGCAATAAGGAATGGAAAAAGAAAGACAGCTCACTGAGTTGTGCAAAAATAAAAAGAGGCACTTGCCCCAATGTTGGAAGCATTATTTCCAAAAATTTTCAAAGGATAAGGAAAAATATTTTTTAATTTCCAAAAAAGGCCAGGAGAAAAAATCATTCTATGCTTCCGCACTGCATGGAGACGGCAAAAGTGATGTTATGAGGTGCAAAAACTAGGGAACAGAGAGGAATCGATAAGCATAAAACACTAAATTTGGTTTTTGATGATCTATTTAAACTTCCAGTAGAGAGTTGAAAGATAAATATGGGCGGCATTGAATCCCAATGCAATATTTACTTCTTAAGTCTGCTGCTATCTTTTTCACTGTTTATTCATATAAATCTATGTCGTCCCTAATTAATCAAATTCCTGAAGTACCCTCTCCTACTTTTACTCCTTCATAAGTGAGATATGGCTAAGTAAAAGTTTGCCGGTTACTGCCGGAAAATTTCACTGCAATATTAGACCACCTCTGCCTACCCGTTCTCCCAGACATTTCTTATCTCAGTGGCTCAAACCTTTTTGTTTCGTGAACATAAAAATCTGCAACCCTCCGTTCTACCAAAAGAAAGTCCTTCCCCATCTTGCTAGAGGCCGTATTTTATTCTTTTGATATACATTACTGTCTTTAGAATCACGCATTTAAACCGGGTTTTTTAAACTGCGTCAATACTGGTTAAGAAATTTCCTTGGTATTTGGTTTAAAATTAAACAGAATGTACGATCAAACTTCGCATTATATTAGTATTGTAGACATTGGCGAATGAAATAATTTCGCTTAATTGTACAATGTTCCTCTAATCCGACCCCTCGTGGGTGTGACCTGCCGTACAGATACTGGCGGAATAATGGCACTGGCCTCCTTTCCTCACACATTGTAAGACCATCCACCTAGTGAACACAGCTGAATAGTATGTACATTCCCAAGCACTTTTGATTGTATTGACTACGAATGGTACTGCGAATTGAAATGGAGATAATTTTTATATATATACTCTTAATATACCTATATATAATACATAATTTTTTCACAAAATTCAATCAGCTGTGCAGGAGGAATTTTATTCATAGAAGCCTAACAATAATCAAAACTGAATTATTAAATAACAAAATTTCCATGCCCTTCCCTCCTATGTGATGAAATATGAATCAATGCTCAAGAGAAAGTGATGAAAACCAGTACCTTACACCCATCTTATTACGACAATGCTGGCTGATACCGAGGCAAACTCCGCATTAAACATTACAGAAATTCGACATTACATATCAGGGAGCAAAACTGTAGTCAACATTGCATTTCCCTTAAGGTGCAAAAGTAACACTCTTTACAGGATGAAACGAATTTCTGTTTAAGTACAGCTCTTCTATAATTGCTATAAAATGAAAATGGGAGATCTTACATTCAGAATCATATTTAAAAGGAATTTACATCCTTTACTTGCGACCAAAAAAAATAGAGCAAGGATTTTCGAGTAATGAATAGGTTAATCAAAATATTTATAAAATATTAATATTATACATTGATGATAACTATTATTAACGATTCTCTTAGATCTCTTAGCTGGAATAAGTCATAAGAGTTCCATAATTATAAACCATACACACATTCCTAAGGTAGAGATTGTGATTATTCTGACTAAACCGGTATCCCAGGGATTTAGACGCCAATCATTTACGCCCACCAAATTATCAAACCAATTTTTGTAAGAGAGGAAGGCCCGTCAAATGAATTGTTTATGAGGCCTAATCTATAAAATATTAGCGTTCCTTTTTAGAGGATAAAAACATCACATTAGGCAAAATAGAAAATTGTGCTGGTTATTTTCGTTCTCAAGCCCTGTATATATTTTAATACCGAGTGATGTAAAGGCGAATATTATAATAATACCGAAAGACTTGTCGTGGACTGAGGGTCATTCAGGGATGGTCAAGTTTTTATAAAATTTATTCTATTAAATATTGCTGTTTCTTTACAGCCTTAAATTAAAAAATTTTCCGTGGTAATTCTATATGGATACCGTCCACATTTATTCTCGATAGTGAAATTTTTGTTGGCCAGAAGTCGATTCGATATATCGATTGTAGAGACGGGAAAAGATAGCATATAGTTGACGAACCAGTTCAGTGGCTTCATCACGCTAAATATGAATATTACATGCAGAAAAAAATGTCAACAGATGTTTGTAAATTTTAAACACAAAACGTTTGCACGTAAAATAGTTTTATAATATCATTTTAAAAGACAAGATTAAGCTGAGAATTATCAATAGTATTTCAATAATGGGTAATAACATAATTTGACCAATCGGCAGAATTTTCAATATCGGCTTGGTACTTACAAATAATCATATCTTGGATAGTATTGGTATCTGGCAAAAACAATATTGAAATTTTCATAAATAAAGATAATTGTAGACTCTGGGAAAAAAATTATCAACATATGTTAGGGAGAATTGGTTGAATTTATATGGAATGACCAACCGATGAAAGTTTCATAACATAGAAAAAATAATGCATAGGCAATACATCAATACCTTGGCAAATGGCCGTATGCCTATATTCCAGGATGTTCTCTTCATTTATGTCGTAAATCGTAAGCAATAAAAATGCATTCAAGTCTACAGACATCGGATTGTTACCTTTTTATAGTTATAATAATAAAGCCTATCACCAGTGCAAAAACAATTGAATGGCCAATGTCTACTACCTGTGTAAGGTCACGGCAGTACATTAAAATATGTTCACTGTGAAATCACGACTAATCGCATTTACACTATTTAGATGAGAATTTTCGCAAAAATTCCATTCGTATTGACATACAGATATCAGATATTCTGTATTTTAATAATTTCAAACTTTTTTGCCTTAGAAAAGTGTACATTAATAATCTTGGAATTTGCAACATTTTTTATTGACTGGCTATATGTATTACTGCGAAAATTCAATAAATTAATTTGAAAGAAAACACTAAAATGATTTAAAGAACTGTCAGGCTATCTGTAGTGCCTCTTATGTGCCCGAGCAGTCGATGAGCACCAATGTACATGTCGAGAGGAAATATAACAGAATTGATGGCAACAAATAAGCCGTCAGAGGTGTTAAGGGTAGGCGGGGTAGGGTATAAAAAAGAAAATATAAGATACGGTGATGTCGAATGAGCTGAAACGGTTGAGAAACATCTGGAAATGATAGTATACTATCGCGATGGAAAGCGGTGGTCAACATAATAGGTGGAAAGGATAGCGTTGAAAAAGCGGAGAGTGGCGGTTGAGAAAAGGATAAAGTGGTTAGACAAGAGAAGAGATATGAAACGATAGCGTGAAAAAATTTGAAAAAGCTGCTAAGAGAGTGCGAGAAATACCCGTGCAAGGTGGATAAGATTAGAAAGGTGGGAAAACCAGTTAAAAATATTTATTCGCAAAGAATGAAAGACCATGATATGCGGTGGAGAATAGACAACATGAGGCGGTTAAGTGGGGGATGCGGATAAAGATAGTGAGTATATTTTTTTTAAATTGTTTCATTCTCCTTTCTCAATTAAATAAGGCAAGAATTTACAGGAAACCTGAGAGAATGAATTATTTTCCCATTTCCTTACATTTTCGTTCCCAATTTGCTTTCCTTGAGAAATTTCGTTGATAGTATCAGATTTATCAAATCCTTTATCTTCTAACGATTTTTTTAATGAAGTGAGGCGTGATGTTGCAGTTATATAATTATATTGAATACTTGTCTATTAAAACAATGTGATAATAAATATGCTCCATTCCTTATGGCAAATACTATCGATGACACTATGGTTAAAATAAAAACTGCAGCACTTCAGGTAATGTTACGTACGAGAATGGCTCACTCAGGTTTAAAACGCCAATTATATACATCCACTTAGTTATCATGCAGACAATATATCAGGATTGAGCTCAATTTTAAGAGATTTGCGGGAGACTGGGGGTGGAGCCTGCAGGAGAATTCCCATTGGCAGAGAGCGTGCAGCCAACCAGTAGCGTGCCACCGTCGGCCAATCCATCTCCTTACGGCTGAATATGCAACAAGTGGTAAAGGAGGGAGAGAACAAAACGGAAACTCCAGAATGCTAATAGATAAATAAATAAATAAATTAACACTGTTATTCAGGGATCTACATGTGGGATAATCTGATGAGGAAAACTAAAAAGCAAGCTGATTACGGTTTCCTTTCCCATTTATAAATGCAATAAATCCCAAAGAAACAGGAAGACATGAAGTAATGAATATTGTTAGTGAAGATGAAGATAGGTGGTAGTTAAGCATATTCCCTTCTAATTAAAACTGCATATGCGGCAACTCTAACTTGATATAACCGAATAGATTTGTATATTAAAATTAATCCATACTGATATAGCTAAAAGAAAATTTTTATTATCGATTCACACATTATTTAGCTCTATCATTCAAGGAATATTTTCGGAAATAGCTAACATGAAAAATGACAAAAGAGTTTTTAGGAATGGAAAGGGATAGACAGTTTACTGAGTTGAACTAAAATAAAGAGGCACTAGCCGCAGTGATGGAAGCATTCTTCAAAAAAACATTCAGAGAATACAGAAAAATATTCATGGAATTAAAAACAGGCTAGGAAGAAAAACCATTCAATGCTGCTCACACTGAGTGGAGCGATGCTTATAAGGTGCAAATACTAGGGAGAAGAGAGGAAGTAAAATTCAATTAGCGGTGCAGGAGGAATTTTATTCATAGAAGCCTAACAAAGATCAAAACTGAATTATTAAATACTGACATTTCCGTGCTCTTCCCTCCTTTAAATGTGAATTATCGCTCAAGAGAAAGTAATGAAAGCAAGAAACCTCACAACCGTCTTCTTACGAAAATGTTGGCGGAATACAGAGGCAAACTCCGGAATAAGTATTACAGAATTTCGACATTGCTTAACAGGAACAGCAAAGAGAACCCTGATTGTAGGCAATGGTGCATTACCCATAAGGTACAAAAGTAAAATTCCTTACAGGGTGAAACAAATTCCTCTTTTTTAAGTACAGTTCTTATATTACCGCCATAAAATGGAACTGAGAAATTTAACATTCGGAATCATATTTTCAAAAGTAATTTACGACCTCAGCGGCTAAAAATTTATATTAAATATCGACGCGTGTCAAATAAGTTGATAAAATATTTTTTTATATAAATATGAAACATTGATAGTAATAATTAATAGTGATCCCCTTAGATATTTTATGTTTTCCCTCTTGCGATGATAAATTCAAGATATTACTCATACGCTTCGCTTTTATAAGGTGCGCTTAATTTTTTGGGTGCAAGGAAAATACAAAATGAAAAAATGGCATTTGGGCAAAGGCAAAGCGATTACGGGTAAGTTTTTGCTATCTCATTCTTGCACAAGCAATGGAGTAATAGAAATAGGTATTTTACGATTATTGAGCAGGAATTAAACTTAAAAGTGCCATAATAAAAGAACCCTAAACACATACCGCAGTTAGTGATTGTAAGTAATCCCAACTAAAACCAGTTTCTCTGGGAATAGATATAGATATCAATTACGTCGACCAAATTACCAAACCAATTGTTGTAAGAGAGTAAGGCCAGACAGAATGGATTGTTTGGGCAATATTGAATCATTCGTGATAAAAAATTGCAATAAAATGTAATATATATTCTTGGACACACGGTGGATATTATTAACCCTCCGACTCCACCTGGGGTCTTTTTTGACCCCAAGGTTGATAAAATGCCTGCAATTTTTTACTCAATTCAGATTATCTTGCCATGTTACGGATATGCCTTCCCCCATGTTTTGTCTTTAAATTCATGCCATTTTTTAATAAAAATTTTGAGTTATTCACGGATGGGATTATTTTTCCCGAGTGGGGTCAAATTTGACCCCAGGTGGAGACTGTGTAGGTATTAAATTTTGAAACGTATATCTGTGGAAACATAATTGATAAAACGTGTTGAAAGGTATGTAATCCTTATGTAGGTTTTCATGGTGGGATGAAGATTCAGATGCAAAGTTTCCGGGTTATACACCGCGTGTGTCTTACTTCATATACAACAGTTTCGCCGGCATTGCTGCTAGCATCTTTAGGTCACTGGAGTGCAGAGTGGAGGTAGAGATCGTCTTTTATATCATTCATTCAAGGCTGGGCTCATCTCATTGGTCAATCCTTCCTCGTATTTTCCTTTTTTTCCCTATAAAACTTTTTCCGGATTTTGTTGGAGCACTCTGTTCAACATCTAAATCTACATGATAAACTCCTAGCCACCTCTAGGATTTTGGGCAGGGGGTGAGTATTTTTACTCAACGTACACTCTTTTCCATAAGTTGGATAGCTGGTTCCCGTCTTTCCTGCTGAAGATGTTTGTAGAATCCAATATCTTTTCCTCCGTTTAGAGCTATATTTTGAGTATAATGTATCACAGATATTGTAATTGTGGGCCCAGAGAATGAGGGCTCAGGGGAGCCCTTCGAGGATACAACACACCGGGGCCGGGAACCAAGCCCGTAGCTTATACGCCTGATCACCCGGGGAGGGGCTGGAGGGGAAGGAAAAAGGATAGAGGCGCCGTCGCGATATTGTGGGCCCAGTGAAGATTGAGTGAAAATAGCCACCACCTGCCTGAGTTCTCTCGGAGGGTATCATGTTGATGTATTATCCTCATATTATTTCATGCCAAACACTTAGCATTTTCACTCATGAAATAATAACAGCATGGAACGCCTATGTCGAAGGCACTTTCTGGCCTCTTAGACAATCGTAGCCCTATGTCATCAGCAGGTGCATTGAGCGAAGGAAAAGAAAATACTCTAGGGGACAATTTGCCTCAACTGTGATTATGATTCATCACCTTTACTTTGTCACAGGATTTCCCCTTCCTCCTAACTTTCAAACTAGCCACCGCTGTCTATGCGCAACTCTCATGTCAAGGAGGTCAGGCCTTATTTTTGTTTTAGCTCTGCAGGTGCATAGTCCACATTGAAAGTGGTTTTGTGGGACCAGTAAAATATAGTACCTTCAAAACGTAGTAGTAAACATGGAGTTTCATCGGCTGAGCTGAGGATATGGTTCAGATCGGGTACTAAATGAAATTTTTGAGAACAATGACGAAGACATACAAATGGACAGTTGTGAATTGAGCAGTGATGAAGAGGAACGAATTGAAATAGAAGAGGATGTCACAGACATGATAGTGGAAGAAGAAAATTCGTCAGAGAGTTTGAGGACAGTGAAGATAAGGGACATTGCACCACCACTCCACTAAGTTCAAATCGCGTAGAAATTCCGAGGGTGATGTTACCCGCCAAGCAACGAGAAGAGCATTCAAGTATTTTTTCTTATGTAAACAATACGCTAATGGTTTCATATGTCCCACAGCCAAGAAAGGCAGTTATTCTAGTTTCAACTCAACACCGGTCATTTGATGTTAGCCGTGGTGAACATAAAAAAAACTAATTTTATTTTACTATCATACAAAATCCGGCGTCGACACTGTAGATCTAATGGCAAGACATTGCTCAGTAAAGCGTAGGACAAGAAATGACCTCTTGTTCTATTTTTATATTATTGATATTGCAGCATTTATTGCTTTTGTTTTAAATTCAAAGAGGTTCAACGGGGAAATAGAAAAGGGAGCAAGGGGAAATTTTTTTATTGAATTGGCATAGGAGTTAGTAGAACCAAAGATAAGAAGGCAATCGAAAAATCCTCAGAAACGAATACAAGTAATTAGGGAAGCAGTTAACTCTACAGGATTTGAACATTTATTCCATTGCAGCGTAGAAGGGATTTGCCACTGTATAGAAAAAAAAACTAGGTGCTGTTCATTTTGTCCGAGAGAATCCGGTAGGTTATGAATCGGAGGTGTGAAAAATGTGGAGTCTTTGTTGGTAATGATCATTCAAATTTCATTATATTCTGCAGAAAATGTGAAGGATTGTAAGATACATTAGTTGTTATTTCAATACTTATTTTTTTAAAGGTAATTATTTTTTTTTGTCTTGGACTGAAACGGAAAAATTATAAGAGAAATTTTCTGGATGAACAATAATTTGTTGAGTTTTCTAGGATAAATGTGATTGTATTTCAAAATGTTAATATTACTTGATAAAACAAGAAAATTGCTTATTTATGTCTTTATTATCATTTACAACGGTATAATTCAAAATCTCCTGAAAATTAACTGTTTGTTTATAAATTTACGGCTTGGGGTCAAAAAAGACCCCAGGTGGAGTTCACGTAAGTATTGAGCAGGTGGAGGCCGAGGGTTAAAAGATACTTAAGTTAGATGTGTTAAAGACGAAATCATGTGGTATCACAATGATTCGACAAACAAACGACCGGAATGCAATTTAGAAAATTCATTCAATTCTTCCACAACTAGGCTAAAACAATGAAATTTCTGCAATTTAAGTTTAATGTACTGTTTTAAGGCTTTTTTCTTAACAATAGAAGATAAATTTCATGGAGCATCTGATAGTGTGCATGGTGTGATATTAAAATTAAAAAACTAGGATTCATTCACACGAAAACAATTCTCGCTTTAATTAAAGAAGTGAATAGTACACAAATAATGAGTTTTTCTATCGAAATGCAAATTTTGAATTTGCTATTGATTATTCAGACACATTTTCTTCAATATTGTAACGACGCGTCAGAAATATCATTGTCCTTGACATTAATGATCAAGGTTCTCATTTTATAATTTATGAGAGAAAACCAGTTGAGCTCCTAGCTATAATGCCTTGCATGTTCATATGCCATAAAAAGCCTTAATGGTTAGCCAAACGATGGGTAGTAACAAAAATTAGACAATCCGCATCTAGTATGGTATTGTTCGGTATTTGGAAGAAGCGACCAATAGCTGATGTCATATGTGCCATTAGTAGAAGTACGGAAGAAATAAAGGAGTATTGCTATCACACCGAACCTAATTTAGTATGATGGGAAAAAAGAGTTGTGAATACAATGATGTAAATTAGTCTTACCTATGGTCACTAGTATTTATACAATGTGCTGGTATCTTCCGGCGAAGAATGCTTGTATCTAGTGAAAATGCAAATATTCGGCAGTTAGGCTTCTAGACGAAAGTGGCGGAAAAAATTCCAGATAAAATTGACATATTATTAATAAACAGCGTAAGAATTTCAGGAGAAAGAAAATAGTAACATGATATGGTTGGACAATAAAAACGTTAGGAGAAGAGCAGCTTTTAACGACTCTCAGGACTTTTGGGCGATAATAGTGAGCCACGTAAATCGTGCGAGAGTTCGTACTTAGGTTTAAGGAGCTAATTATAGTGCTAGGTGATATCGAATTCCGCAACCGCACGCGCGATCGCTAAGAAAAGACGGCAGATGCAGGGAAGCGTGATTTACCGCATTCTTAATTTTATTGTGTAGCCTGCCTCTTTCTCGGTGAATCTTGTATCTACGCCATTCACGAAAGTCTACCGACAGAAATTAAACTGACGAGAGAAAGAATGAAGCCTTACTTCTCAACATTTCGGTTCTTGAAGGATACTTGCGACGTGATAGGGCACTCGACAACACAAAGATAAGGAACTCCCTTCTGAGACCTGCTTCTGAATTTTCTATCTATGGTAAATCTCTACTACTCTCCGTATCTCTGGTGTATGTAGCAGCTTTTACCACTGTCATACTGAGTAAAAATCTCAAATTAACCGCCTGTAATGCATTTGGAACAGAAAAGCATATTCTCCTTGCCCTGGAATAATGGTTTAGATTAGCAGCTGGTTGTTCTAATGCCGTCGAGTATAATTATTGTCCACATGTATTTTAAATATTGAAACTAACAGAGAGAAGGCTCTTCTACGAATAAATTTGAAGAAATATCCTTTTATTGAAAATTTTAGCACTCAAAGTATTCGCTTTCTAGATACACTGTTTCCCTATTTTTCCAGAACTCATATTGAAGTTGCATAAAGAAAGACTAAATTTTCCAAAATTGAAAACGTTGAAGTCAAGGATGAAAAACAGCCGATAAATTAACTGTTTCTATTCGACGTGTGCAAATATATCCGCCATGTCCGACTTAACGCATCAATATCTCAGGTTAAAAGAAATCCTATGGCATAGAGGTAAGCAAAAAAGTAAATCCACCAAGAAAGACATTGTGAAAGGCAATTATAAATGCCATGCAAAGAAAGTTACGATGGCTGGAAACAACAGCATTATGAATGATTAAATGAACTGTATCTATGCACCTAATTATATAGTTCCAGAAAGGGTTTGAAATTATTGAAGCTGGAATGGGAACAAAAATAATTACACCATTAAACCAAGGCACGAAAAATTTGCAAAAATCTCACAATTATTTTTCTCATTTACAGAAGTTACATTGAAATTTATGGTAACACTAACTCTTTACTACGTATGAACTTTTGATCTCTCTATTGCTGGCTCATCTATACGTTACGCTCGGTATACGCAGAAAATAAAAGTCCTTCAGTATTACATATCTAATCAATCCAAAGCACGACTAACAATAAAATCGACGTATTAATCTCAATATTTGAGTATTCATAAAAGAGAGTGCATTTCAGACGCACTGCAAATTTCACGTACAATATTTTTAATTGCAATTACAAGATGGCAATATGGAATGAAAACTTTTTACAAGGTAAAACGGCTCCAACAATTTGCATAGATAATTTAAACCAAAAAATGTAAACAGTACAACGTTAATGATGTTAGTCAAGCGCTATTCGCACAATTCGCAATTAATAACTCTGTAATTTCTTCAGAAACTGCCTATGCTATGGGCTTTAGTGATGAAAGTATTATAATTGACGAGATGAAATTATAAATCACAAAATCCAATGTAAATCTAACTTAAATAATAAACGTGGTTAACCCTGGGGACAAAATGTAAAATTCAAAAGTTTTCTGGAACATCGCATGTTGAAAGTGGAGTAGTAACTATTTTTGCATGGTAAAATGTCTGATATTCAATGATTCCAAACCAATAAAAAACTTAAATATTATCTATATATTTTGTAATCAAATAATATAAGGCAAAGGGTGACTAGAGAAAGAAATTATTAGTAGTTACGAAATTTGACTTGAAAAAGGAAATCGGTACTTACCACAACTGCTTAGCTGTGAGCTGATGACCGAGGGAAGGCTTTGGCTGGCAGCTGAGCAGAAGAGATAGATGAGCTGATATAGGCCTCTTTCCGACGTTTTTCTACATAACAGAATCTAATCATAACGACAGCTACCAAATAGCGTTGAAATTACGAAAGAAATTCCCCTGCGCATAAAATAACAACTCTAAGAAAACCTATTTCTTGAAAACGTAACGATTCTATTAACATTCTTTACTCAAGCACACAACTTAAGCCCAATCCTTCGGCCAAGAAAACATTTGCCACACTAAAATGATGCTGACTTTATAAAGTATTCCATTTATAAAAACACTCTTTTTCTCAAGAGTAGGATCTATTACAATTTGCAACCAATAACTGGAGTTTGATAAAACTCATCTATCAATGAAGTAATTCACTTTAAATCACACGCGTTAAATTGCATAAGCATCGGTAACACATGAAAACTTTACTATACATCAATCAACACAATAATTACTTAGGAATTTATTAGTGTATATTCACGCAATAGCTGAGTTGAATGTAATATGATCTGGTACTACAAGATCCCGTGTAGCCCTTCTCTTGATTGCGATAATTCCTATCAATTTTGTGGTACGCGGCCGCAATGAACTAATAAACAAAATCATATTTCTGAACTCGCTTTATAATAGCAACCACTTTGATAAGAAAACCGAAAACTATTTCCTACATACGTATCAAGTCGAAAAGGTTTGTCGCTTCAGAGCACAAGCCTAGTCTTCCAAAAAAGTCGTTCACACGATTTTAGTTCTCAAAATTCCTCTAGAAATTATGAAAGTCTGCAGTAATTCCCCATAAAATTAGTACTTCTAATATATATTATATGCCAAACAGTGCATGCCAAAGTAATAGCTTCCAAAAAAGGATGATTTCATCAGTTCCCGTTTCATAGATGCACTGATTTAATCTTCTACGGTAATAAAATAAAAACGAAATGAAAATTATTTAACACGTCAAAAATTACATCTTCATGCACCATACGATTGATGGGAAAAAACTTGCCCGTGAGTCTTGAAATTCATATTAGCAAAAAGAAGACGCATGCTAGTCAAATTTAAGTAAAATATACCTTATAATTAATAGTAGCGGGCGTAACTTGGTGGAAATCCATAATCGCAGGAATAAAAGGATAAACAACTTTGCTATTTCCACATAGTAATTTATTGACACCGACCATGGTTTCGTTACAGAGTAACATTATCAAAGTCCTTGGTAATGTTACCCAAGGACCTAGATAATGTTACTCTGTAACGTTACACTGTAATGTAACGTAACACTGTAATGTTACCCAAGGACCTTGATAATGTTACTCTGTAACGAAACCATGGTCGGTGTCGATAAATTACTATGTGGAAATAGCAAATTTGTTGATCCTTCTATTCCTGTAAAATATACCTATTCCTGACACAAATTGCAGTATCTGTAACGCTAAGATGTACTCCTAATCTTCACCGACTGCCCCACCCATACCTGCCATATATCTTCTTCGGAGATAAAGAAATGCAAGAAAAGGTAAATTTTAAGCATAAGCTGTCTTCAAACTATGTATAACTACGTAATAGCTTAAACTCAGTGAGATAATCGGCCAATCAGTCATACACCTGTAAAGGAACAGAAATTAAGTTCAATGAATAAGTAAAGAATAAAAAGCACACATTAGAAATTTAAAAATATAGAAAATTATTTAAAAATGGCGTCCCTGTATGTATTTTAAAATCGAATGATGTAAACGTGAATTCTCAAAAATTCCGAAAGAATTGTCGTGGGCGAAGTGTCATTCAGGGATGGCACAGTCTTTACACAATGTCTTCTTTTAACCTTTGCTGTTTCTTCACAGCATTACATTTTTTTTAAATTTCGAGGCGATGCTACATAGACACTGTCCAAAATTATACTTCGCTGTGAAATTCTTGTCTGCAAGAATCATATCGGTTGTAGAGACAGAAAAATATAGCAGATTAATGGCGATCCAAAAGTATAGCAACAATGCGTCCAAATGTTTTTCTAATTTTACCCTTATAAAGTACCCATATTATGGAATACAGTGATTCCAAATTCAGAAGCTTTACCATGTTAAGTGCGATTTCCATATGCATGAATAGAAGTCAACAGTTGTTTGTATATTTTTAATACAAAATATTTTCTAGTAAAATTTTTTTAACATTACTTGAAAAAGAAGCTTTAGCTGAGTATTAATAATAGCAATACAAAAAAGGTTAATTAACATAATTTGACCAAAAGGCAGAATTTTATATACTCTTGTATTGGTATCTTTCCAAAAATATTATGAGTTTGTTTTCGATATTGGTATCGTACTTACAAATAATCATAATTAGGAAAGTGTTGGTATCAGCCAAAAACTATTCTGAATTCATCTTAGCTAAGATATTTTGTAGACAATTGCATTAAATTAACAGAATCTAAAGTGGTTAGCGCTGAATGGTTGATTTGACATGGAATGACCCTTCCATGCAAGTATCGTGGCATTGGAAAATTATTGATATATGCAATACCTCAATGCAGTAGAAAATCAAAATTTGCCTATAATTCAGGATGTTATCTCCATTACGTCCAAAATCGTAAAAAAATTAAAATACTCTCTAGTCTACAGACATGGGAATTTATAATTACTTCAGAAACTGCCCCTTCGAAAGACATTTGCAATGAAAATATTTTCAGAACTAGGATTAAATAAAAGTCGAAAATTACAGCAGCAAATCACACAATCGAATGGAATTAAGTTTATATATACGTGCGTGGTCTAAGACACAATGGATAGTCCAATACTTTCTAGAGCATAAGGTGGTGAAAGGGCAAAAGCAACTAATTGTCATAACTGACCTGTTATCTACAAACAATGATTCCTAAAGCAACATAAAACTCCGAAATTAATTTGATCGACACTCGTGAAAGAATTATAAACCAATCAATCACAACAAGGCACTTAAAAAGAACTCGGTACTCACTATTGAAAAATTACTCGGTAATTACTGCTTTACTGATGAGAAGAAAGTGGTAAGAAAAGATGGCTTGCGACTGAGCTGGGGAGCGAGATACAGATATCACAAATTGGCTTCTTTGCTACTATATACACAACCATCATTCTACTTCCACTTTTTAGCAAGAAAAGCTCACAGTATAAAGTGAGCTCTCTGAATTGGTTACCACCAACAAATAGTTTCCACTAAAAGCACTACACCAGTTTTGCAAAAATGTAACTCTAACTCACACGAACTAAGCTGATTGGCTACGAGTTGAAGTTATGATAGCCCTCAAATCCATTCGCGAAAATTAACACTTTTAAAGTAAATATGCCAAAAAAAGAAGATTCACTCGACATTACCAGCACTCAACATTACCAGCGACCTCAAAATTATTTCTTTTATAAAAAACAAAGCCTTCACAGAAGACACAATCGCTATGAACACAAAATCGGCCGCGCGTATTGAAATTGCTGTTAACAAAAAAATAAACGCTTGCTAAAGGAATTGGCCAAAATCAACCAAATAGCGAACCTTAGTGCAATAACTAAATGGACAACATGGCTTCCTTTTCTTCAAAAAATCCCTCCTTACACTGCCTTTCGTATTCTTTGGAGAGAAGGGGACCTGCCTCGAGGACTGACCACGATGACGTAAGGAGTTTGAGGGAGTTGGGTCTCGTGATCGAAATCCCCTCCTCCGCACATGCGCACTACCCTCTGATTTCTTCCAAAAATGGTCACGGAAACGCCGATTGGCTGAGCTGGTAGCATTCACATCGAATGAAATCCTGCGGTGTTATATTTGTCACGAAAAGATGAGCAATTCTCAAGGCTCGCGTTAGCCTCTTATCACGTGATCTCGCACTCCGACTCCCGCCCGCCTTTTCCCCGTCTTTCCCGCCTCCCCGTTGCTTCCTCATCCCCTTCTATTTGCCACCCCTTCTTTCTCCCGCTCCCTGCAACGGGAACTAGCCCCGCCCCATCCAAGCCACGGAGGAAGAAAGACGCCATTTTGAAAAGTTATTGCCTCTAGTTAATCTTGGCTGAATAAAAAATAGCATTGGCCCTTATGCTACCTGCAAAGAGTTTATAATTATAATTCAAGGTATGCGTTTTTTCACTATCGATTGATTGGGTCTTAATGGTAGAATATTTTAAAATATTTCAGATACTTGTACTTATGCTAACATGTTTTTCATTGTGACTAGCATTTGTAAAATATTTTTGGTTGGTTCAAGTGGCGGTCTCTTTATCAGAATTTTGTTTTGCCTATAGCAAGTTAAATTAAACATAACTTTTAAATTCTATTGGCTCATTGCAACTCTGCGTTTCATCTCATTACTACAATGTGGATTCTTAAGTAAAAAATCTTGAAATCAACGTGCAACTTAGAGAATTCCATGTGGAACGATATATTGACTTTGCTGTCTGTACAATCGAATTGATTTTTGCTGCCAACAGGTTTGTTACGGGGTAGAAATGTTGACGAGTATCATGGTGTAATTATTGCTGTTGCTATTTCAGCTTAAATAATTTTTAACTCTTTCTGGAACTACGTAATTTGATTCATAGCCTCACTTTATGCAGGTTTATTTTCGTTTAAAGCCCTGTATATTTCAAAACCGAGTTGTGTAAACGTCAATTCTCTATAAATACCGAAACCAATGTCGTGGGCGGAGGGTCAGTCAGGTTTGGTTCAGCATTTTTACAATTATTTTTTTTAACTCCAGTTGTTTCTTCACAGCATTAAATTAAAAATTTTGACGTGGTAATGCTATATGAATACCCTTCCACATTTCTACTCCATAATGAAATTGTTGTTGGCTGGAATAATATCGAATTTAGGGGCAGAAACAAAGTAGCAGATGAATGGATATCCGAAAGTATATCAACAAATACGTCCAAAAATGTCCAAATTTCTAAATAAGCCCTTAATAAATTTCAATATTATGGACAACAATAATTCCAATGCCAGCGGCCTTATCATGTTGAATGCGATTTTCATGAGCATATCAATATGACACGTTTTAAGGAAATTAGTCAAAACAGCCGTCTCTACGTTTAAAATACAACACGTTTACAGGTGAATATTTGTAAAATAATTAAAAAAACAAGGTTTAGCTGAGTATTTGCAAATGTATTGAAATAATGGTTGGTTAACATAATTTGACCAACGGGAAGAATATTATATATTAGCTTGCTACTTAAAAATAACATATCTTGGAAATTATTGGTGATTGGCCCAAATTACATTGAAATTATCTTAACTTAGGTTATTTGTAAACACTGGGATAAAATTATCAAAATCTGTAATGGTGAGCGCTGAATTGGTTGAATGGACATGGTATCACCCAACCACACAAGTATGGTGGTATTGGAAAAGAAATTGTAATATAGGCAATACCTGAATACGTAATTGAAACGCCGTATGCCTATATTCGAGGATGTTTTCTCCATTTATGTCTGAACCCTTACAATTAGCAATATTGACCCATTAAACGAAACTAGTAACCCACCCTAGCTTGCTTCGAAGTAAAGAAAAAATAATTCAATATAGGCAATACATCAATACACAAGAGAATCATTGTATGCCTATACATCAGGATGTTATCTCCATTTAAGTCTTGCATCGTTAAAAATACAAATACTTTCCAGTGAATAGCCATTGGAATGCTAACTTTTACCGGTTAAAATTGAAGGGATAATATCTACTGACTGTATAAGGTTACGGTTAATATTTAAAATTGGTTCACTGTGAACACATCCAATCCCACTTTTACTGTTTATATGAGGATTTTCCCAAAAATGCTATTCGAATTGACATATAGAATTTCTGGATTTTAATAAATTCAAATATTTATGCCTTAGATAAATATATATATTCTTTATCTAGGAATATACAACAAAATGTTTAATTGGCTAACTGGCTTGTATCTTTCATCATAACCCCATTTATTCTTCCATTGACTTAATACATATTTTTTCCATAATTTTCATTTGATTATTTTTGTATGGAAATCTTTCCATTTCGCCTTTTCTCAGTTGCCCAATTAAGTTGCCTTCAGCAGCAAAAAATGAGATAAGAATCATTTTAAAAATCAATACCTTCACTAAAGATATCGGATTGGGGCAAAACAAGTAATAAGATCGATTAAAATTTATGATAAAACACACGGTATTAAAGTGAATGTAACTTTTTTAATCCTCAAAGATAATAAATGGGCGTCTAACTTTTCTGAATGTACAATTCTATTTTAGCTGAAGAATTCTGAAAAGCGGTATGTTTTAGTAAGTTGGCAGGTTGACTGGTTACGTGTAATTTAGCGTTGGTTATTTAATAAATTAATATGCTATCAAGTACTGACAGTCTAATATTTGTAACGCTGCTGTGCCCAAAGTTATGTTTATTATCTGTATATTTTTACCACCCATATGTTTTGATGATAATGTTGTCCCTAATCGCGACATGTGTATGGGATAGCGACCGACAAATTTGGAACAGAAATTGAAGCAGTAATGGAGTCTTCAAGGCCCAATTAAAATCCCGGATCGTCGTTTATTATTGTCAGACGTAGATTTCTATTTTGTAAATCGTGTCAAAACATTGATTACCGAATTAATATGGATGGTTTGAATCATCGGTATAACATTAGCGCCGACAGATTAACAAGAACTGCTGTTTTGAGAATTCCAAATTCTGTGTCCCTCAAAGAATGTCATTTTGCAGAAGGGATTGGTTCAAGGTTTTTTGGAACACTACAAAACTTGACCAATGTTGTAAAAGAAAAAGAAGAAACTTTCGCAAAAATCTAACATAAAAATTTTCGCTAAATTAATTTATATATACCCACGTAATATCACTAAAATAAGTACAACAAGTTTTTTTTTTTTCATTCTCGTCACTATGGAACGCTATGATATTATATTTGGTCGAAATGACTAAGTCTAAAATGACGTGCGCAATATTATGCTTAAAACGCAGTACAAATTAGCTTAGATAATAGGTTCGTGAGCATGGAATATAACGGAGTAGGGCCTTAGTTGAAAACCCAGAATTATGTGAAGCAAAAAAAACTGAGTCCCTGGTAGTCAACATTCTAGAAATAAGGTTCACACCTGTATTACAAAACTCATGTTAAACGCCTTCACGTGACACCATTAAGCATTGATGAATAATAGAATGAAAGCACAATTATCAAATTAACGTAGCCACATCTAATCCCATAATCTCATTCATATAATTTAATTGAAAATTTACGAATTAAAATATTTACCATTATTGTAGCATAAATTCAAGTGTTGATGAGTTTCAGTATCAATTACAATTGCTTTACATAAAATATTAAAAACTCACCTCTTCCACGTCAGCCGGGCGTCCCCAAGGCAGCGTCACACAGCAATCTGATGCACTTCCTAACTACACTATTACTTCCTAACACTAGCACTAAAACACCATCTTCATATATTCTGGACTAATCGAATATATTCTTTGCAAAAAAAAGCACTCGTGTGTACCGATTTTTTTTCATTTTCGCATCATACCTTGCTTTGCAGGACTGTTCGTGATGTATAAATGGCTCACAACATACCCTGATACCAAAAAGTTGGAATTTCATTTATAAACCTAGATATTGGATAGATACAATATTGAATAACTAAGTATTTCCATGAGACAATGAGATAATTCCAAAAACTATTTTGTCCTGAGGTACTTGAAGTCAAAGATAAGGAAAATAGCATTGTATGATGTATGGGAACAGTTTTAGATACATGAAAGGAGAATTTTAAAGAGCTACCGAACTCTGAGAAAGTGAACAATGAGAGTAATCGAGAAGACGCCAAAAGGAAGCCGAATCAGGAAGTTGTAGAACCGGCACCAACCATTGAAAAAATTGAAATGAAATGGGCAAGAGGCTTACAAGTGGAAAGGCTGCTGGTGAAGTTGGAAATCAAGTTCAATTAATAAAATACGGTGGTCGGCTAATGGTTAGGTAAGCTCCTTAATGAAATAATAGGAAAGTAATATCTTAGATTTTCCCAGCGTATGAAGTACAGAAATAATTCTGGGTTATCCACCGGGTGATTGGCACCATGTCTCCCGACGTTTCAAAGAACGACTTGCTCTTCATCCTCGGGGGACCTTCTGAGTAAAGAAATCTGAAGATCCTCTGGGGATGAAGAACAAATTGTTCTTCAAAACGTCGGAATGTATGGGGCAACTACCCAAAGGAAAATCCGAGGATCTTTTCTGGGCATAATAGTGAAGGTCAGGAGTCAGGAAAATATACCAAAAGAATGGAAGGTAGCAGTGATAGTACCCTTTTACAATAAAAGGAACAAATTAGAATGTTCAAGGTATAGAAGAAAATCTATCCTAAACTGAGCACATAAAACTTTGTTTCAAGTTATAGTCAATAGATTGAGAGTGTAGGGAGAAGAAATAATTATTTATCACCAAGCACGATTTATGAGTGGGAAATCAACGACTAACCAAATATTTGTTATGAAATAAGTGGCCTCAAACTACTAAGAACATGATACAGATTATACAAATATTCATTGATATAATGAAAGCAAATGATAGGCCAATTAGATCAAAATCATATGATATAATAAGACAGAACAAAATTCCAGAAAATATACTAAGACTTGTAAAAATGTGTGTTGAAGGTTGGAAAGAAAAAGAAAGAGATAGGTTGTCCCTCCTTTTCTTCAAGTATTTGGAATTAACCATTAGTAGCCAAAATGAAGTAGATAAAGATATATAAACCGTCTCATATGCAGCTAATAGATATTACTGGAGCCTATCAAAATTATTGATGAGTTAACTTCTGTCAATAAAGACAAAAGGTAGCTGCCCAGGGAAAGACCATGACTAAGATGAAATCACCGAGGGGTAGAAAACATGAGAAAATTTTACGGAGAAGTTGACACGGAGGATGACCGATCAGTCTCGACATGACTAATTGGCGAGGTCAGAAATTGACCTGGATTTGAGTGGTCAAAGGTGTAAGTGAGTGATTAGTTTTTTTTTAACATTTTCGTCTTATTTTAAAAATTCGAGACGATCACCAGATTTATGTGTAAATTACAAGAATTAAAATAAATATGGAAAGAAATTAACACGAAAAAATTTCACTCTCTATGAGCAAATCTATAAAAGATAATGAAAAACTATTCCAATATTACGCAGCCTAAGCATTAACGTCAGCACAATACCCATGAGCACGCGCCAAAATGCCACCGAACAAAAAGCTCCACTTTTGTAAATTATGCCAGGCAACTATTCAATTACAATAAAATATGCTAAGGAACTAACACGAAATAATTTAATCCCCTATGAGCAAATCACTAAAACGTAATGAAAAACTATTACAATATGGCGCAACCTGAGTTTTGACGTCAGCACAAAAGCCATTAGGACGCACCAAAATGTCACCGAACACAAAGATCCACTTTCATAAATTATGACAAACAACTATTCAATTGCAATAAAATACGCTAAGAAATTAACACGAAATAATTTCACTCCCTATGAGCAATTCACTAAAACGTAATCGAATACTATTTCAATATTACGCAGCTTGAGTATTGACGTCAGCACAATATTCATGAGGAAGCACAAAAATGCCACCGAGCACAAAGATCCACTTTCATAAATTATGCCAGACGAATATTTAATTACAATAAATTATGCTAAGGAACTAACACGAAATAATTTAACCCCCTATGAGCAAATCACTAAAACGTAATGAAAAACTATTCCAATATGGCGCAACCTGAGTTTTGACGTCAGCACAATAGCCATTAGGACGCACCAAAATGCCACATAACACAAAGCTACACTTTCATAAATTATGACCAACAACTATTCAATTGCAATAAAATACGATAAAAAATTAACACGAAATAATATCACTCCCTATGAGGAATTCACTAAAACGTAATAAAATACTATTTCAATATTACGCAGCTTGGGTATTGACGTCAGCACAATATTCATGAGGAAGCACCAAAAGCCACCGAACACACAGCTCCACTTTTATAAATTATGCCAAACAACTATTCAATTACAATAAAATATGCTAAGAAATTAACACGAAATAATTTCACTCCCTATGAAGAAATCACTAAAACGTAATGAAAAACTATTCCAATATGGCGCAACCTGAGTTTTGACGTCAGCACAAAAGCCATTGGGACGCACCAAAATGTCACCGAACACAAAGCTCCACTTTTATAAATTATGCCAAACAACTATTCAATTACAATAAAATATGCTAAGAAATTAACACGAAATAATTTCACTCCCTATGAAGAAATCACTAAAACGTAATGAAAAACTATTCCAATATGGCGCAACCTGAGTTTTGACGTCAGCACAAAAGCCATTGGGACGCACCAAAATGTCACCGAACACAAAGCTCCACTTTTATAAATTATGCCAAACAACTATTCAATTACAATAAAATATGCTAAGAAATGAACACGAAATAATTTAACCCCCTATGAGCAAATCACTAAAACGTAATGAAAAACTATTCCAATATGGCGCAACCTGAGTTTTGACGTCAGCACAATAGCCATAAGAAAGCACCGAAATGCCACCGACCACAAAGCTCCACTTTTATAAATTATGCCAAACAACTATTCAATTACAATAAAATATGCTAAGAAATGAACACGAAATAATTTAACCCCCTATGAGCAAGTCACTAAAACGTAATGAAAAACTATTCCAATATGACTCAACATGAGTTTTGACGTCAGCACAAAAGCCATTAGGACGCACCAAAATGCCACATAACACAAAGATCCACTTTCATAAATTATGACAAACAACTATTCAATTGCAATAAAATACGCTAAGAAATTAACACGAAATAATTTCACTCCCTATGAGCAAATCACTAAAACGTAATAAAATACTATTTCAATATTACGCAGCTTGAGTATTGACGTCAGCACAACATTCATGAGGTAGCACCAAAATGCCACCGAACACAAAGATCCACTTTCATAAATTATGCCAGACAAATATACAATTACAATAAAATATACTAAGAAATTAACACGAAATAATTTCACTCCCTATGAGCAAATCACTATAACATTACGAAAAACTATTTGAACGTGACGCAACCTGGTTTTTTATCTCAACACAATATCCATAACGAGACACCAAAATTCCATAAAACACAATGCTCCGCTTTCATATTTGTGCTCAATAAATATTTTATCATAACATAATAGGATAGGAAATTGACACTAGAAACAGCTTCAATTCCTTCTCGCAATAGCTGGAGATTAAATTAATAAGTCATGACTGCTATGTCGGAAGTAAATCTTGAGCACAAATAACACAAGGGCAACCGGCTAACTGCAATCGTACTTTAATGGCGAAAACTCTGTGTTAATTATCTATCCTCTTGAGTTAGGTGAGAATAATGAGAATTTTTTTTTTTAATATGACGACCAGAATAAAAAGTGAGCCATTCACAAATCACGAACGAATATGTAAAGCAAGTAAATATGCAAAAAAGAAAAGTAATTTTGGTACTTACAATTACTGCTTCCCTAAAGATCGGATGAGTGCCGGCAGGAAGTTGAGGGAGCCTAACTCACTAGTTGACCCTAACTAAGAGTAGAATAATAAACTATCCTATTTTATAAGATCAAATAAACTTGACTCTGAAGAAACTTCGAGGCTCCCTGTACTATCACACGGAAGATCTTCTTTACACCAACAGCACAGGTTAAAAAACACTTCGCCGATCATTTTCAAACTTTCAGTCCCAAATTTATCCAAAAATATCCCAAATTATGATAATTAAATATTGTAAAATTTCAAAAAGTATATCTATCACTAAACCCCAACTAAAACCTGAAATGCCTTTCTAGCTCAATTACACACGCCACACCCAAGGTGGAACTCTCCGATGTCAGGGATGGCTGGTGAAAAAACCGCAAATCCAAATAGTACTTCACTTATATTCACAAATAGTATCACCACATGATAGTATATCCAAGAGAACATGACAATTTTACCATGTTCGCCAGAATACACTTCGCTGAAGAGATACCGTTCGTGAATAAGGAATACCAATTGGAGAAGCAGCTTCACTTGATATGAAATATATTTACAAAGGCGGTTTCGCTCAACGTAGCGTCTACAGGTGAACGTGGCATTTCTGTCACATTTACATGAAGATGCAACGGCGAAACAAGTCTTGCAAATAAATATGATATGAAGTGAAATACCAGAGTGACGTGGCGAAACGGAGGCTTGATGAGATTTTTCAGCGGCAGATATTTCGTCTTGGGCACTTAATGGGTTTATTTTCAGAATAAAATGTAGGAATTGTTATAATTTGGGAAAATAACAATGCAATTTCCTTTGGTTTTGCAATTGTTAGCCCGGCCGGCTTTGTCCAATAGTTGCGTCTTCCAATGAACAAGAAAGTTGAGTTTGTTCACTCGAAGACGCTATGGCAAAGACGATCGCGCGAATAAATGCAATATCAAAAGTAATTGCACTGATATTTCCTCAAATTCTAACGTTTCCTAATTGGATACACCCAAAAACTGCCGAAAACGAAACTTCTAACGCCGAAAAAACTTTTCAAACCCCACCAACGCCAACTTCCCCTTCCAGAATCCCTGCCACGGAGACTTCCGACGACCCAACCGCTCACGAGGACTGATCACGAAGATGTGACGATCACGAAGAAAGTGAGCTCCTCAAAGGTTCGCGCGTGCGCAGACCTTCGAATCTTCTCTCCTCGCCCAGAGGGTGCTGCCGCCCTCGCGAAGTGGGCGCCGTGAGACTCAACTCGGTGCGAGGTCGCCGCCATTATGCTTCCCAAATTCTTTCTGATAAAATTTTAATTTGAGAAACAGAGTAATAGTTTATTGTACTTTTATGTTTCATCACTCAGCCTCACTTTTATATTGTTTTGCAGCATACTTTCACCAATTAACTCTTTCATTCACTTTCACACCAACGAACAAATTTCGACTCACTGCTCTCGCAAAACTCAAATCAATGACTCATTGAAAAGAATTTTCAACTAATATGCTACCTATGGTAAAACGAATATTGAGTTAAAATAAATCTTACAAGTAATGCGTCACAATCGACGTAAGGTTTTAAAACCACTCACACCTAATATGGTTATTTATGGATTCCATCGACTTTACTTTCACTAAAAGAGACGTTTAAGCACTTGGAAATTTTTCCAGAGCTGTGTACTTTGAGCTAGTATGAGGATTTTGGAAGCAAGGTTTTCAAAAATGGATAATATTAGCCGCAAAAACCTTTCTAGCCTTAGATTTCAAAACTTTTAGACGGTTCAGTGGCTAATCCCAAACAAACGTTTACGTAGACTGACACACGGAAAATACCAGCCTGTAAATTGGTTCAAACAATGGAGGTACCTATCTTTCTTAAATAAATATGCAAAACTATATACTTTCTGAAATATAAGGTTTCATGTAGGAAGATCGAAGGTTCTGCTAAACGCGGCTTACTTATTTTGAGCATAGGCAACCCACGGGACATATCAGATGTTTGGCTACATCGGCTACGTTTTGTAGTCGTTGTAAAAAGTAAAGTTAATTGATTTCAACATTTTCGGAGTTAGATTTGATTTTGAACTCTCCAAACATAGCTCTCGTGAAACCAATGAGCATTCTTTGGTGGATTACCAAAATAAAGAATTATCGGGGGCTATAATGAAGGTGTGACCCTATAATGACTATAGGCCATGTATCGCCATCAGTGTGTTTTCTAGGAGGGTACGTCACTCTATATCATTCTTCAGAGCTGGCGCATGACCGCCGGCCGGCTCGAGGTCTCCTCGGCCGCCTGCTCGGCAGCCTCCGCGTTCCCTTGAAGCCCTCCCCGCACTCCGTCAGCGAAGGGACGCACACCGAAAGATGGGCAGTCATTTAGGAATCAAATACCACAGATCGTACAGCATTACACCATATGCTAACGAACACATATATTTACATAGTATTATCTTGTAACATTGAATCGGTGGGTAATAGAAACGAGAGTTTAAAAAATTGGCACATCGTCAGAAATGAAGGATGATACTGTTTTTAAGTAACTGAATTTATTTCATGAAATATGATATTTTCATCAGAATCAACAAGGTTTAATTCTTGTGAAACATTGGAGATGCATGCTTTACATATCCTTAGTCACAAAATATCCATAATGTGAGACAATAACTTTGATTCTAACACGTATTCGAATGAAATTTTGTTTGTTGATTTTGCATTTTATGATTCATTATGGCGTAGAAATATTAGTTCACCATGGTAGCAAAGGAATAGCGGTGAATTAAAAGAGTCATTTTGCAAGTATCCCATCTCTTATTTCGAGATATTAAGCCGCATAGTGCAACCAGGGCGATGGTCTACATTTTAAGGTCTCCTGACTAGGGTGGGCTGAAAAATGACTTCTTTCGGGACCAAATGTGCCCTGTGCGAAAAAGTTGCAAACTTGTATCAGGGACTCAGATTCGAAATATTTTCAAAATCGTATAATAATAAAAACTGCCGCCCGAGCCCTAAATTTTAAAATTATGTGAAAATGTAGGTTGATTTAGGAGAAAATAACCTATTGAGAAGAAATTCCTACAACTAAACCCATTTTCTAAATAACTAATGATGATTGTAACTTCAAGTATATTATTAGAATATATCTAAAGTATTCTATGGTTTTGCGACGGGTGAAAATGGTCACCAAATACCTAGTTTAGGGAACCCTCATGACACCCAAATTGTCTTGCTGCGTGTGACATCACTTCATATTTTGACTTTTGTAAGCCAAGTTAGCAGGAACTTACCTACTTTGCCAAATACCATCCCTTTCTTAATGCCTTCATAATCCATTAAAGGGAAATGATTTCTATGAGGATGCCTAAAAATTATTAAACTTCAAAATAGTTTTATATTTAGGCATAGAAATTGCACATCTGTTGATTTATACCAAGGAAAAAATAGTTGGTCTTTTAAGATTCATCATGTAGCTTAAAAAGGAACGTGACAAGAGCTCATTCACACCATGGGCCATAAGTTAGTCAAAAAGGTCACAAATCTAATAGAAGAGACGGCTGTTTTCCAACTGTAATGAAAGTGTGGTTTTTTAACGAAGGATAAAAGTATTTATAAATTCAAATGTTCTCACACATGCAAATTTACGGTGATGCGGTACCAAATATGAAATATAAACGTAAGCGATAAAATTAGTAAAGAAAACAAATATAAGATGTAAGGAAAGGGAGGTAGAGAAACAGGATTGTCTACGCACAGGGAAATGGGAAATGACAAGATTGGTCAATAAATATGGAGGGCAGGAAAAACGGATCAATATTATCTAGCAATGAATTCAGTAGGGAGGAAAAGCAGTAATGGAGTGATTACTTGACGAAAGATAGTCTAGGGATAGGAATATGAAGTTCGGAATGCGTACATATGGACCGACTAGGCACTCTGAAATGTATAGAGGAAAGACAGTCAAGGCAATCAATGTGTGAGTTTGCAATATTGTAAATCAATTTTAAATTTTTAAATTATTTGATTGCAGAAAGGACGACAAGATAGGATGATAAATTATTTTATAGAGTACTCATATATATCGAAGCGTTTCAGGGGATATCACATCAACAGAAATTAAAATATAGAATACGCAATCTCCAAATGGAGATACGTTTATATTTTGGGATTGTGTATAACATGCATACGTGATATGGACCGTGGTTATTGTTTACAATCGGTATGAGTTGAAAAAAGTAAGAGGAGTCTTAGTATCTTGTGTTGCTTACTGCTTTCTCTTTTTCTTTCCTTCGTCTCTTTTTTCAATTAGTTCTCTACCTCGCGTCGGCTTTTAGGAATTTTCAAACCGTCTCCGGTTGAGGCGAGGCGGGAACGCGGCGGGGAGGGGGCGGCAGAGGAGGGCCGGGGCCGTTGGAGGTGGCGGGGGCGACCGGCCTGGTATCGTGGCCATGACTAGAGACGCTACCCTTTTGTTTTTCCCTCATGAGGTCAGCGCCGAAATTAGCATTGGCGAGCTGCCATTTCTCCAAGCAACAAACGCTGGACCTAATGTGACAAAAGGTACATGAGTTAACCCTTTCTTACTCATAGCTGATTCTGAAAGAAATAATATTTCAAAGCTACTCATTCTAAAAGTGTGAAAATTTTCTACTCGATCATAATTATTGTGGCAGCTAATTGTTTCACGGCAAAAATGGTTTACAGCACAAAAGAACACGTAGTTTAAATCTTTCCTGAATACAGGTGAAAATGTACAGATGGGTATAGCATTTTTGATGTTACTTAGAAGTAACCTTGGTTTATCATGGGTTACGGAATCATAAAATCCCAGTTGAGGTACTGATAATAATATTACATGTCCTACAACACGAGCTGAACGTGGTCAATGAATCTGAATAGAGGAGAACGCATAGTGTATTTTTCAAGCAATCACTGTGTAAAAATTATATAAAAGGCATAATTGAAGAATGATATTTTATATTGCGAGCATAGGCGTACCCAGTGGGGGAAAGGAGGGGACAACTTTCCCCCCCCCCCAGAAGCAAAAGTAAATTTATCCCAAAACGAAATTTTTGAACAAACTTTCTTTAAACTCAAGAAAAGTGATATTTGTGTAAAAAATTAAATCAAAATAAAAATTATTTTCCGAGCATATGATTTTAAAAACCAATAAAGCGCTGTCATAATTTTCTTTAAATTTTCTTTTTTGATTTCATAATCTTTTCTGTTACAACTTGAACAACTTGCCCCCCTAGTTAGACTCTAGATTTGATTCTGGGTAAGCCCTTGATTGCGAGGAAGTATTTTTGGTACATAGCGGAGGGATTTTTTTTTAAATACTGCATAGACGAAAATCAGGGATGTTTTTGCATATGCAATTGCAATTATTTTCCTTGATTCATCACGTGGGAAACGAAGGTTCTTATTTAGGTTGGTAAGGAGTGTTTGTAAATATACTCTTTTCGTCACTTAAACAATTGGTCTTATACATGGATTCTTTCATTTCCCCCTACTCCAAGTTGGCAAAGAATATTTTTTTCAAAATGGCGTCTCTGCATTCCTTTTCCGTGGTGAGAGTTGGAGCAGCGTCGGGCGGGGTATGTGGTCGGAGGGGGAGGGGGGAAGCGAAGTGGTGCCTGTAGAAACTTAACCGGGTGACTTGGCAACGCCGCACTGAGTCGCTCTTTCCTTCGTGTAAGATCATGCACCGAAGTGAAACAATCGCTAGCCAACCCGTTGCTCTAAGATTCGAAGTTTTCTTTTTGTGAGGAAGGGAGAATAGAAACAAAACTATATTTGCAAATACGAGAACAGAAAGTCGTTAGGGGCGTTCAAAAATATTTTTATTCTCACAATATTGAAATAATTTCAGAGAAGGGAAGTTTAAAGTCAATTATGTATGACTCTAGGTGAATTTAAGATAAACACCTAAAGTGGTCATTTTTTGTGAGCAAAAAAATTTTTTTCTTTTAGCTCGCGATGTAGTTTGATAATATCAAAAACTTAAACGTCCATTTGGCTCATTTTTATCTTTGGACACACTTTTAAATTAAATTGGCGCCTATGACTTAAAAATTAATTTACTATAGGCGTACATTGCAAAGAATACTGGGCTAAGATTCAAATCATAAAACGGGCAATAACTCATTACCCAATGGAATTCAAATTAGATGAACTATTACTATCATTACACTCTCAGGTAAATTACTTGCACGAGCGTAAGTTTTGAGTCGATGCACTGAAAGTCGGTAGCCATTTTGGAATGCCCCTGGCATATGAAAATGGGGAGGGGGCAACACCAAGCGGGAGGTTGGGGGTGAGGAGGGACGTTGCGCAGGCGCGTAAGGCAGGGGTTGGCGGGGTTGCAAGCAGTGGGGTAGCCAGGAATTTTGTCCGGGGTGGGGATTCAAAACCAGGCGGGACATTTTTTTTTTAAATCAGGGTACTAAGTAGAGGATTTTAAAATAATTTTAACGTTTTTCATAATCGCCAAAACTTCATTTTCCAAAGAAATATGTTGTGAATTCATGATTTTCCAATATTTTCTTTTCTTTTGCGAGGCAAAGTAATTGTGCTTTTATATTTCGGGGGGTCCGCCCCCCCTCGCTACGCCTTATATAAGGAATGTAGGGTGATACACGGGGGTACATTTTAATTTGATAATTTGGAAGGATGGGGAATATGAGGGATATTTTACACGCAAAAATTACATAATATGCTTTAAATCGGATGCTGGAGACGTTGTAGTCCAGAACATTGAACAGTCGGCTGCAAAAACCCTCATAAAAAACTTTAATTTAAGAGATGATATAGTTTTCCTAAAACACCTTTAAAAGCTTACAGATATACAAACGTTCACAACGTAAAGTACAAAATTCTTAATGGGTAATTTTATGGAGCTAAGGTGTGATTGAGCCGTTAAAGGGAGATATTCACACACGGTTGAGAAACCAATTTCTTATCCTGCGGAAAAGACAATTTATCCTGACGAAGAGACACTTATCCACGCTAACCTGAGAGAGTAAAAAGCGCACAAAGCGCACAAGCGTTAACAAATCTATTCTGGGATGAGCTCTTCTGCCTCTTGTCCTAACCAACCTTCAGGTATCACTGCGTATCTGGTATATCTGGTATCACTGTATCACTGCGTGAAAATGATGACTCTTTTAGCCTAGGTGGTTAAGCCCTCAGCTATGAAATATCGGAGGATCCCTTTAACTAGGAAGTAGACAGGAAGTGCAACTGTGTCTAATATTATGTTTCAACGGGTAAGATTCCAGCAGTGACTGGGGAAGTTGCTCTTCTAAAAGACAAAATATTCTGGAGGCATTATATTGTTATGTACCGGACAAAATTGACGAATATACTACGGATTACTACTTTTTATTTTCTTAAAAACATATAAAATGTGATGTTCTGTAAAATTAATATGTAATATCAACAGAGGACTATCAACTTAAAAAAAAAAGATTTTCTGTTGTAAGTTATATTTCAAAGCAATATGGATCATCAATAACAGCTCAGTAGAAGATGTTCGAATAAATATTTATTTGATTTTTTACACCTATTTCATTTGCTCTAGGAACAACAATGCTTCAAAAAATGTGTATGTATGAAGTGTTATTAAAAATGAATGATGACGAGGTGAGATAGTATATTTTCAAATAATTTTATCTGTCCTGATAGAATTTGCTTGGTTTTTAATCGAAAAGATTATTAATTTCTCAACCTATGCAACTTAGAGTCATATGTTTTCAGCATTCTGGAACAGCTCTATCAATGCAATGGAAACTAGTTATATGTGTATTCAGTGATATTTACAGCCGAACCAGACAAAAAGTATTTTTGCAGAATATATTCGTGTTATTCGCTCGAGTGCACATAGGATAGAATTTCGTCATAGCACGTCTTCGGTCAAGTGGCTCAATAAGAATTATTATTACATTTATTATCTTAGGCTGTCAATAGCCCATGAGATAACTTGGTACGTTTAAATAAGTGGATTTACACCTCAGGAAAATATTTAAATCAACAGCATACAAATATATGAAAAGGGAAAGAGCAAAAAGGAACTAAACGAACAAAATAAAGAGAACGAAAAGGAACTCATCGCAGTTGCTCTTCATCTTGAAGAAAGATTCTAGAGACATTTTATCGTTATGCAATTGACAGAATTGACAAAAATACTACGAATTAATGCTATTTATTTGCATAAAAGCCATGCAAAGTGATGATATGTAAAATAAAAATGTTAGCGTAGGACTAGATTGAAAATTTTACGAAATTCTATGAAGAAATAATGTACTCAATTATGCACTTCCAACGCATTAAGTAAAAAATTACCAATACAAACTCAACAGCAAAAATACACTCAAAGAAAAAAATTTTCAAGAAAAAGAACGAAAAGGAACCATTTGAAATTGCTGATTGTGTCAACTAATATTCTGAAGATGTTGTTTATACTATATTAATCATATGATTTTACAATATAGATCTAAGGAAAAGCAACAGAATGAACTTTTCGGAGTCAACTTAATTATCACTCTGTGCAAAAGGATATTCTTACTTTTATTAAGTTTCTATACTTTTTGATACCACACAAAAAGCTGCTCGGGATTATTTAATATGATGTCATGCACTCCGCTCTTGGAAGTACGGATGGATTTAAGATTTCTGACTTTAGGTTTAGTTTAACGCGTTCGGAAGGCCACTGGTGTCTATCTGTCCATCTCCAGCATTTTTCTACGGACGGACTGCGGCCCTCGAGTTTGCGACAGTATTGCCTGGATCAACAAGAGACGGTCGGAACTCTGTGTGAGAATTGGAGTAGAGTTCGTGAATCTTCCGCCGGTGCTTAGATATTGCCGGGCTCCCCTCAATTTTTCTGGGGTACATGATTCCAAAGAGACGTCTGAACAGGTTGCTCGTAGGATTTGTGAGTACTATAGGATTTTTTTGACAACAGGGTAGGTCATCTAGCGGTTTTATTAATAATTTAACTAAACATAGCCTCCGAGAAAATCCACATTGCGAAAGTATTCACTTGAAAGTAAGCTTAGGAGCGGTTACAATAGTGTTAATATTCCCAAAACGCGTGCTCCAAAGAAATACACCATATTAAATGTTTTAAGAGAGATATTTTGCCGAACGGATAGATATGCGATTTCCTTTTTCCCCCGAATCGTAAAGGACTTTAATAAATACCAGTCGTAATTTCGTTAGAGCATTTCATTTTATATGCAAATAGTACCACCAGTAAAATTCACTCGCCTATTACGGAAAAGCTTGGAAAAGAACCATCCGAAATTCAAACTAAAAATTATGATATTAACCTTGTTGCAGTAATTGTCCGTAGAAAAAAAAACCAGCGCGCTGAAATCGAGCATATTTTTCAGGACACAAACGTGGTCATGGGGACAGAGAGTTAGCTTACCGAAGATATAAGCGAAAGCAAATTTTTTCCTCCAATATCTAAAATTTACAGACGCGATCGACGCAATAGAACAGGTGGGGGAGTTTTTATAGCAGTTAAATCACATTTACACAGCGCCGCCCATGAAGTAATTGACAACGAAATAGAACGTGTGTGGTGAAAATTAAACAAAATGAGTATTCATGTTTGCTCTTTTTGTAGACCTCCGTAAATAAGAGGTTGATATTATTTACCAACAAGAAAATCAAATACCCGCATTGTCTCTGAGAGGCAGGAAAATTGTAATAGTTATTGGGGGATATTTTAATCATCCATCTATAAATTGGGATACTTACACTGGAACACCAAATTCAAGGCATAGAGAAAACGGCGAGATTCTACTCTATGTACTTGCAAATCACTCTCGCCCAGGGAGTTAACAAGCCTACAAGAGGAAACAAAAAAAATTATACCCTTAAGCAGTGAGCCATTCTAAGTTGATAAAACAAATCGAGGTTATAGAGGGTATAAGTGGCCACAAGGTAATTATTTCTACGTTAGAAATTGATTTAGTGCCAGCTGTAAAACCAAAAGAATTTTTTACTTATTCAAAGGAATATTTACTTATTACATACATTAATGGCCTCTGCTCCCGAATTAGCAGGATATCATCGGATATAAACAACGTCCATTTGAGGAACCAAGAGTGGGGACTCGAACTTAAGCAGAGCAAATGCATGTCGGTACATTTTTTGCAGAGTTCGTCCAACTATAACTATGTTTATGCTGTGGATGGCATTAACATAAAGGCAACAGACGAAGTGAAATACCTAGGAGTCACGATAACATCGAGCCTTTCATGCGGAACACATGTAAGGAATATTTACGGCATATCCCTGAAGAAATTAGGATTCGTCAAGCGTATAGTGAGAAGATTTTCGGATGATAAAGTAAATGAAAGGTGTTATTTCGCACTCGTATGACCGCATCTTGAATACGCAGCGAGTGTATAAGATCCGGTGCAGAAAGATTTAATCCGCGAACTGAATAAAATACAAAGAAAGGCTACGCGGTTCGTCATAAACTGCTACGGCCTTACAGACAGCATTACCCAGATGTTTAGCAAATTAGGCTGGGAGCCGCTGGAGACTTGGAGGCTGCGCGCTAGGCTTAGATTACTTGAACAATTGAGAATAGATATCTTTAAGAGCTACACGGAGAGCATAATATAAGAGCCCCATTATAATTGCAGGTCCGATAGAAGCGATAAATTAAGAGAGATATTTTGCCGAACGGATTGATATGCTATTTCCTTTTTTCCCCGAACCGTAAATTACTTTAATAAATGCCAGTCGTAATTTCGCTAGAGCATTTCATTTTATATGCAAATAGCTGGTGTCCTAATACCCCCTGCTACACGGCTTTTAGGCAGCTTGCGGGGTAGTATGTAGATGTAGATGTGGGAGGTAAGGAATTCTGTCATGCAATACATGTGCTGTGGTCAGGAATATGAAGGTCGACAGAATTATTTCTAGTGCATAAAGTGCTTATGGTATATCTTTAGCGGGCACAGCTCTTCCATTACGATCATACATAACATAAATGATAAAATTAAACACCAAGAAAGCAAATATACCGGAACTCCTCCATAAAAAAATACTTCCTGCTGAAATTCCTGCTTCCTCCTAAAATAAAGACTGGGTTTACCACTGGATATACTATGATTCACTCACATTGGTTTAATCAGACGGTTAGCATTAGTTTGTTAGGGTAGAACTCTCATCTCGCTAAGCCTAAGACGAATGACTACTTCAATTTCTCAGTAGAAATTTTCTTTCCCCAGGCCACATGCCCCTTCCAGGATTTGATTTGGAGGTGATAGAAGGTTTCACCTAGGGCTGGAAGTAGGAGTTATAGCCAGGGGGGGGCAAAGATCAGTTTGACACCCCCTCCTCTTCCCTTTCTCCTTTCTTCCTCCTCATACACCACTAACGTATATTATATGCGTGAGCTATTTTTAAGATGCGGTAGCTGAAATTACGCAGCGTATTTTTACAATGAAGAACTTTAATTAATATATATCATTATTTAATAATATAAAATTTAACTCATATTTTATTTAAAATTGATTACTATGCTCCATTATTATTATGTACAAATATAATTAATTCTTATTATTCAAACATGCAGTATAATATAATAAGATATTATATTATGTTATTGTCATTAGAAATGCATGACTTTTTGGTAAACTTTTCTAATTTTGCCGCTCACTTAAGTCTGCCTACTGGGACACGTGCCCTGTCTGGTCTGCCCTAGTTCTGAGCCTTTATTCAACAAATTTTTGGCACCGCAAAATACTCTACTCTCTGGGTCACCAAGCTCCCGCTCTACCTTTCATGTGGACCGAAAAGTGTTATCAGTCGGTTCGTGGAGAAGGGACGCGGAAGATGTGGCAGACTCTCCGCCGGCCTCCCGCGGCTGGCGACCATCTTCTCCCTCCCCAAACATCAATGGCTGCAATCCCTCCAGTACTCTTCGCACTCCACTGCCCACACCGTCTCCCAGCCTCCCTTCTTATCTGTCTGATACGGCGGGCCACATGTTCGAGAATGCGGAGACGCCGGCTATATGAAAGAAGAAAAGGTGAGTGACGTAGTATCGCAATAGACGTGGGGGCAAAAATTGAGCAGGACTTCAACTAACATCGCAATATTTATTTGCATTCCATTTTAAAATATGAAAATCCAGTAACTGGAGAGGGAATGGATAAAAAATAATTTCAACTAAACTTTTTTCAAATAAGTTATTTGCTAATCCAAACTGTGACTATTGTTTTGACGAGGAAGAAATTTTCCGTGAGGGAAAATTTTTTCGCTCCAAGAGAGAATATAAATCCTACTGATTTTCATCGCTTCGTCGAACGATGAAAATATCGAATGAAATAGATTTAGCGTAGTGTGCTTCATAATTTCTGTTAGCCTAACATTACCTCACGTTGGTGAAGTTAAATGTTATTTACATCGCTAAGTGCAGGAAAATTACATTAAAATAGAAATACAAGATTGGATATCTAAACAAAAACACAATGCACTGTTTGCATTTCGTTAACGGTAATAGCCTCTTCACCACAGTTGGTAACTACGGATTAAAGTATTTTGGTAAGGTTATCAATTCTTAAGCAATCCGCTGTAAACGAAGGGTGAGCATCAACAAATGAAAAGAGGTCGAAAACTGATCGTAAAGATTTCTCAATGGAATAAGAAACGTTGGAGCAAAACTCTTTACAAGCAATCACGAAAACGTTGCATTAAACAAACGCTACAATACACAAAATTTCCTTATAAAAAGAATACGAAATTGGACCTGTAAACTAAAAAACACAGTTTGGAATAGGAAATAACTTATTTGAAAATAGTTTGGTTGAAATTATTTTTTATCCATTCCCTCTCCAGTTACTGGATTTTCATACCTCAAATAGAATGCAAATAAATATTGCGAAGTCAGTTGGAGTCCTGCTCAATTTTTGCCCCCACGTCTTTTGCGACACTACGTCACTCACCTTTTTTTCTTTCCCGCCCGTGGCCCGCCGTATCAGACAGATAAGAAGGGAGGCTGGGAGACGGTGTGGGCAGTGGAGTGCGGAGAGTACTGGAGGGATTGCAGCCATTGATGTTTGGGGAGGGAGAAGATGGTCGCCTGCCGCGGGAGGCCGTCGGAGAGTCTGCCACATCTTCCGCGTCCCTTCTCCACGAACCGACTGATAACACTTTTCAGTCCACATGATAGGTATAGTGGGAGCTTGGTGACCCAAGGAGTAGAGTACTTTGCGGTGCCAAAAATTTGTTGAAAAAAGGCTCGGAATTAGGGCAGACCAGACAGGGCACGTGTCCCGGTAGGCAGACTTCATTGGGCGGCAAAATTAGAAAAGTTTACCAAAAATTTATGCATTTTTAATAACGATAATATAATATCTTATTATTTTATACTGCATGATTGAATAATAATAATCAATGATATTATTACACAATAATAATAAAGTATAACAATCCATTTGAATTAATATAATTATTAAATTTTATACTACTGATCAATTATATATATTAAAGGTCTTAATAGTAAACATGCCTACTCTGTGTAATTTCAGCCAATAAGCTGAATTCAGCTACCGCATCTTAAAAATAGCTTACGCATATAATATATTTTAATGGTGGGTTAGGGGGAAGAAAGGAGCAAGGGAAAAGGAGAGGGTGTCAAACTGATCTTTGACCCCCTGACTATAATTCCTACTTCCAGCCCTAGGTGAAACCTTTTATCACCTCCAAATCAAATACTGGAAGGGGCATGTGGTCTGGGGAAAGAAAATTTCTGCAGAGGAATTGAAGCAGTTATTCGTCTTAGGCTTAGCCAGTGCAGAGTTCTACCTTCACAAACCCAGGCTAACCGTCTGATTAAAGAAATGTAGGTGAATCATAGTATATCCTGTGGCAAAACCAGCATTTATTTTAGCAGGAAGCAGGAATTTTAGCAGGAAGTATTTTAAGCAGGAATTCCGGCATATCTGCTTTTTGGTGTTTAATTTTACCATTTATTATATGTATGAACGTAATGGAATGGATGTTAACGCTGGCAGGGGCGCAGCTATGAATTAAGGCTAGGGGGGGTCTTAGGCACAACTAATACTGTGGGGTTGGGGGGTATGGAATACCCACAAGGGGAAGCGGGAGTTGCGGGAGCCCACCCCCAGAAAATCTTAAGATAAATGGTTCAAAATGGTAAGTTTTACGTCATTCTGAGGGATATTTTTATAATCCTTACATTATTATATAAGTAATATTAGTCCAGTTAAGTAAAATAGATTAAACTTTTAAAATTCTCTGAGCTCTGGGGGGGGTTTTACCCCCCAAAACTTTCCCCTCGCTGCGCCACTGACCGCTAGTGCCTTTTATTGTTTCATTATTCTCACCTTCATCTCCTTTTTAAGATTTTTTTACCAATTATCTACCAATTTTTTTACCCTCTTCTTACTTTTCTGTCTTCTCCTTCTATTTTTCATTCTCTGATCATTGATTTTATCCTTTATTATGGGCTAGATGGCCACCATAGCTCTTAGACTAAGTAACTGAGACCTGTGGTGCGTTGTGAATTTTTTTAATTTTTCCAATCTAAGTATCTTGTGCTCTTACCTATTAAAAAGTAAAAATGATTTTTTTTAGAGAGCTAAGTGTGGCAGAGGGAAGCAGGACCACTCCGGATTGTAAATCTACCAACTATGTACATCTACAGTACGCGGGGTACACCTAAAAACTCTAAATACAGCTGGTATGATCTGCGACAGAGGATCTCCGTAGCGGATCAAAAAACTCGACCAACTTCGCTATGCGAAGTCATCTCTTCCGTGTCGATTTGCCTTCCTGCTAAGTAGCACAAAATGAAAAAATCACATCGATTTTCTAAAAGTTCACTATCATCTTCATTCTCATTGTACGCCTAGCATATTTTGGCAAACCATTTTGTCAATACTTCGAGTAGCGGTTCAATAAATCCGACTGAAAGTAAAGAAGGTTGGCAAGATATCCCTTCATATTCACCTGCATACAGCCAACATTATGGAAAAGGAAGTCTTATATCGCCTGAAAAATCGACAGAAGCTCTCATGAAATCTATAACAGGGACCAAAAGAAAAAATCAGCTAAAATAACTAAGCTTATATTTACAGAAACCGTCTTCCTCATAAGGGGACCAGACATTATTATTGAAAAAGGGGATGAGGTTGGTGCAGTGACTAGAGTACTGGCTTCCAACCCCGTGAATTCCGGTTCTAATCCCGGCGGTGGCAGAGAATTTTCATGACCGCCCGATCCTAGCTTGAATGCTGTGTGGAGGACAAATAAGGCTCAACACTCCGTCCGTCGGGTGGGACGTAAGGCCGTGGTCCCCTTGACGCCGGGCTTCTCAACACCGGTCTTTCTATACCCTTCCCTAATGGCACAAAAGACCTCAGATTTCCGGCAATTCAGTGCTCTTGAAGTCTGGCCGATGTAGTTATCACCGCAGCTGTATTTAATCTGTTATACTCCTCCAAAGATGTCTTTAGGATGGTGCTCTTTTGTTTTGACGAGGATATTCTCCATTTTGGTGACGAATTTCAACCTGGTCATCATGTTGTTTTTCTGGAGGGCTCTTCCAATCTTTTCCGTGGTACCAGCGACGTAGGGGATTGCGTGTGCTATCGCCTTTTCTGTAGAAGGGCTCTCTTTGCGGTATTTTGGCCCCGAGACTAAGAACACAGAGGGGCCGTAAAAATAGACAATTCAGCCAGTCAGCGGTGGCGGAACACCAATGAATTGGACCGACCCACAATATTGACTCCAACAACGCCTCTCTATTGAATTTAGATGCCCGTTATTACCCAAGGATCATCAGGGAGGCTAATGAAATCGCCAAAACACCCAAGAACTTCAACCGTGAAGACGGCTACACTATCCCAAGCACATGAAAACGAGTTTTCAAAGATCTCGATCAACCAGGGCACACCTCCACAAAATAGGCGCCAAACAGGGTGCATATAAAGACGACCAAATGTCTGCATCGACACTTAGGTGGAACTGAGGAAGCCAACTGGAACGCTGGCCAAATATTGTCCAGTAAAACTGCATAAACACGGAAGGAATCCCGAAAGAATCGCTATCTACCGTCATAATCTCCGCGGAAGCCTACTTGGAAATTCCACTCCATCACGCTCGAGTCTTCGGGTTTCAATTAATGAATGTCCTCTTATTTATTCTTACTATGCTTCATCCAGCCGATATAAATTTTTTGGCACTTTCTACACATGTGGTCATATTTTCTATCCCTATTCTTTTTTCCTCATTTTTATTATCTCATATATTTTTATTTATAACTTCTCTTCTCAATTATTTCTCTCGCTTTTCACCGTGTAGCAAAGTAATCATTTCTTCGTAATTCTAATATATATTTTTCTTTAAAACTAATTGTTGTCTTGCATCCACTCATTATGTATCCTGTCATCTTTCTGTTATTCATTTCATTGTTATAACTTTTCTTTCCTATCAATATTTCAATTGTTAAAATATATTATTATTTTCTATATAATATAATCTGTTATTCTTAATACACGACTCAAAGGCATAAATTAAAATTGAGGCTCAAAACATATATTCTCTCAATAATATATTCGGGTGTAAACTTATGCATGCCGTCTTATAGTTGAATGTTGTAAATACTTAAAGAAAGAATGGGAAGGGTTGTTGACTCTTCAATAGTGAAAAAATTGCCAAATTTGGGGAAACTTGTTTCTATTTTGTACAAATTTAAATTAATATATTTTTACATGCAAGTGATTATTATAATGAATATTAAGCCTTCACAAACCACTTTTATCAGGTTTTCTGAAATTTTGTACTTTATTTTACTTCATGCCGAGACGATAAAATATTTATTCATCCGGCATGAAATATAAATCGATGCTTCCACTGCACAAACGCTCAACAATCGCCTACTGAATCAAATTCGTACACATAGAAGCCCTAGTAGTACTAGATGAGTGGATTTTAATTCGGTGGGCGATTGTTGAGCGTTTGTGCAGTGGTGGTATCGAAATAATATTATTTTATTATCTTGGCCTTCCGGTGTCCTTCGTTTTTCTCATATGCTAACATATTTACATTAAGTACAAATATTACTCAAACCATTCATATTATTTTTAAATAATGGCAATGCGCTCGCGATAAGTGGTAGGTATGGACGACGGTTTAATTCCATTAGATGAGTCTTTCTTTGTTGCAGTTCCCACAATAATAAATCCCTTCCCCAAATGAATGAACTATATCCACTAAAAATAATGATTGGCATTACTAATTGAGTTTTGATCTCTTGAATTCGTTAGCTTTACCAACAATTAACACATAGTGAAGTGCATGCTAACGAACCTTGCCTTGCTGTTCTATGAGGCCCAGAGATGGGAACTGCCTTCCCCAACGAATATAGTGCAAAATTCACTCGCTTGTGGCTGTGTCCAGCCAGTTTGACCAAATCAAACTATGACAATACGTTCTTAGGCATCACAATTGGAGTAAAACTTAAGCCTTGAGGATGTACAAATAAATAATACAAACGATGAATGTAAAATTTGATGAATTATCTTTCAAACGACAAAACCTCTATGGCAAATAATCACAAGAAAAGGCGTTAAAAAACTACAACCTAATAAAAAAACAACATATTTAAAAATAGTCCACATATCTCTTATTTTCTATGCATTATTATTCTATTATCATTAAGCATCCAATACTTTATCAGAAACAAATTCCATTGTTGACTTTGTTTCGTTTGATGGCTCAAAACGATCAGTGACTTACTTATCTTATCTGTGTAAGTGATTGAGAATTAAATTTAATTTATTCTCCCGAATAAGGCAGTTTTGCGTGGAATAGGCGTGAGGTCACAATTATTTTTCTATCCGATTTCTCCAAACCTTCTAAGGGGTAAACCATTACATAATACTTTGTGAGCTCGTAACTATAGAATTCAAGATTCTATAGCTCTTCATAGAAGATCTTTCAGAGGTCATCATGTACTGAAAATACCATCTGTACGCGAATGAATTCCAGATTTACAGCTATTCACCACTATCAGATACCAGTCACTATAACATTAGTCAATAGTAATAATAAAATAAGAGCCTCTTGGGCGCTGGGAAACTTCTTAAATTAAAAAAAAACTAAATCTATTTTCACCGGTCAAACACGTAATGTGAAATTTCTCATGTTAGTCTCATAAAATATCATAAAAAATGGTTTTATGTCATGCATGACCTGTTCTGTCCTCAGAGATATGAAGGTTGACAAAATGATTCCTTGTGTACACAGTGCGTATTGTATATAATTTTTCCAAAAGAAGCAAGGAGGGATTACCAGTGCATAAATCATCAGACAGGCAAAAAACTTTATGCATAACATTTGATGGAATAATCAGCTGGAAGAAACAAGTAAGTATCACAAAAAGAAAATTCAAATAATCCTACAACAGTTATATGGAACCAAGGACATTATACTGTCCTACGTTCGCGGCACAATCGTTGATCTCACTTGAACAACTTCACTTCTTTACTGACCAATCGCGACGCGAAAGCTGTCGAAATTTTCAAGTGCCATGAACTCTGCAAAGCGGTTCATTTTTGATCTCAAGAAAACGAATGGAATTTCGAACACTTACGCCTGCTTACGTTGGTTGATATTGAATTAGCGTTGCGCCGTCTATATCAAAATATTTTGCTAAACTGAAAATCTTATCCACTGGTAATCCCACCTTACTTCTAAATTACTCCCGAAAAAAGATGTACAATACGCAGTGTATACATAAGAAATCATTGTGTCGACCATTATATCCCTGAGCACAGCACAGGTCATGCATGACAGAATTCCTTACCTCCTACATCTACATCATACATAATACCCCGCAGGCCGCCTAAAAGGCGTGTGGCAGGGGTGTTAGTACACCAGCCGTTTACACATAAAAATGAAGTGCTCTAAAAAAGTTAGGACTAGCATTGATTAAAGCCCTTAATGGTTCTGGGGAAAAACGAATTCCCATTTCTATCCTTTCGGCAAAACATCTCTCTTAATTTACTTATCGCTTCTATCGGACCTATACATAATAGAGCCACACTTTATAGAGCGTCTGTCATTCTCAATCGTTCGAGAAATCTAAGTCTAGCGAGCAGCCTCCGAGTCTCCAGCGGCTCCCAGCCTAATTTGCTTGGCATCTGGGTAAGATTGTTTGTGCGCCTCTAGCAGTTTATGACGAATCGAGTAGCTTATCTTTTTATTTCATTCAGTTCGAGGATTAAGTCTTTCTGCACCGGATTGCATACGCTCGCTGCAAGGTGCAGTCGGGTGAGTGCGAAATAACACATTTATTTTACTTTCTCATCCGAGAATCTTCCCACAATACGCTTGAAGAATCCTAATTTCTTCAGGGCTATGCCGAGAATATTCCTTACATATGAGGGGGTGAGAAGCCAAGGGGTATAAGTGATTTTTTTCTCAACAGAGTTAGGTAAAGTTAATTGTAAGAAAAAATGTACTATCAAAGTGTCAAGCTAATTTCTGTGCCTAACTCTGTTTAAAAGCAGAAATACTTGTACCCCTTCGCTTCTCACCCACTCACATGTGTTCCCCATGAGAGGTTCAAGGTTGTCGTAACTCCTAGATACTTCACTTCGTCTGCTGCCTTTACGTTAATACCATCCACAGCATAAACATAGTTATGGTTGGATGAAATCTGCAAAAAATGCACCGACATGCATTTGCTGAGATTAAGTTAGAGTCCCGACTTTTGGTTCCACAAATAAACGTTTTTTTAAATCGGATGATAGAATTTCACAGTCACAGTAATAACTAATTTCGCGATTGATGACAGCGTCTTTAGCAAATAAACGTATTTTACTGCTAATTCGGGAGCAGAGGTCATTAATATATATGATAAGTGAATATCCCTTTAAATAAGTAAAAATTCCTTTTGGTTTAACAGCTGACAATACATCAATTTTTAACGTTGAAAAATTACTCTATGGCCACTTATACCGTCAATTATATCGATTTGTTTATCAACTAAGGATGGCTTACTGCAGGCTTGTCAACTACTTGGACGAGAGAGTGATTCGCAAGTGCGTTGAGTAAGGTCTCGCTGATTTCTCTATTCCTTGAATTCGGTGTTACAGTGTAAGTATCCCAAGTTATAAATGAAAGATTAAAATCTCCCCCAATAACTATCACACTTTCACTGTCCCTCAGAGGATGGATGGTCCCGCAGATGGATAGTCGCATATCGACACCAGTGCCTCTCCGAACGCGTTAAACTAAACCTAAAGGCAGAAATCTTAAATCCATCCGTACTTCCAAGTGCGGAGTGCATGCCTTCATATTAAATAATCCTGAACAGCTCTTTGTGTGGTATCAAAAAGTAGAGAAACTTAATAAAAGTAAGAATATGCTTTTTCACACAGTGATAATTAAGTTGACTCAGAAAAGTTTATTCTCTTACTTTTCCTTTGATCCATGTTGTAAAATCATGCGATTAATATAGTATTAACAAAATCTTCAGAATATTATTTACTCAAACAGCTATTTTAAATGGTTCCTTTTCGTTCTCTTTCTTGAAAAGTTTTATTCTCTGAGTGTATTTTTGCTGTTGAGTTTCTATTAGTAATTGTTTACATAATACGTTGGAGGTGCATAATTCAGTACATTATTTCTTCATAGAATTTCGTAAAGTTTTCAATCTAGTCCTACGCTAACATTTTTATTTTACATATCATCACTTTGCATGGCTTTTATGCAAATAAAGAGCGTTAATTCGTAGTATTTTTGTCAATTCTGTCAATTGCATAACGATAAAATGTCTCTAGAATCTTTCTTCAAGATGAAGAGCAACTGCGATGAGTTCCTTTTCGTTCTCTTTATTTTGTTCGTTTAGTTCCTTTTGTTCTTTCCCTTTCCATATATTTGTATGCTGTTGATTTAAATATTTTCCTGAGGTGTAAATCCACTTATTTAAACGTACCAAGTTATCTCATGGTCTATTGAGAGTCTAAGATAATAAATGTAATAATAATTATTATTGAGCCACTTGACCGAAGACGTGCTATGTCGAAATTCTATCCTATGTGTATTCAAGCGAATAACTCGAATGTATTCTGCAAAAATATTTTTCTGGTTGGTTCGGCTGTAAATATCACTGAATACACATATAACTAGTTTCCATTGCATTGATAGAGTTGTTCCAGAATGCTGAAAACATATGACTTTAAGTCGTATAGGTTGAGAAATTAATAATGCTTGCGATTACAAAGTAAGCAAATTTATCAGGACGGATAAAATTTATTGAAAATATACTATCTCCGCTCATCATCATTCATTTTTAATAATACTTCATACATACACATTTTTTTAAGCATTAGTGATCCTAGAACAAATGAAATAGCCGTAAAAAAATCAAATAAAAGGTTCATCGAACTTCCTTTACTGCGCTGTAATTGATAATCCATTTGCTTTGAGATATAAATTAAAACAGAAAATCTTTTTTAAACTGATAGTCCACTGTTGATCTTACATATTGATTACATATTTATTCTACAGAATATCACATTGTACGCGTTTTTAAGAAAATAAAAAGTAGTAATCCGTAGTATATTCGTCAATTTTGTTCGTTACATAACAATATAATGCCTCCAGAGTATTTTGTCTTGTAGAAGAGCAACTGCCCCAGTCACTGTTGAAATCGCACCCGCTGAAACATAATATTAGACTCAGTTGCACTTCCTGTCTTGTCCCTAATAAATTATCAAAAAGAAGGCCAAAGCAAAAAGTTGACAAGGTAAATCCGACACAAATTCACCCCTTTAGTTCACTGAGAAGGCACAAGATCCTTCCTTTCGAAATGCGGAGGAATAAAAAATCGGGAAATACATGAAAAACGCAAGGCGCAGAAAATATCTTGAGCTACTTTTAATTTTATCGAATTAAAAATTTAATCAATTCACTTCCTAAGTTTAAAAAGTGTCATATAAACTAACAAATATAGAAGACAATGACATCCTATGATAGAAAAAAGTTACAATTGTGTTAGTGCAATGTTCGGCATAGCGGGCGGCGGGAGGGGGGCGGGAAGCGCGCGCTCCCATATGTATCCGCTACTGGACTACAAGAGCAAGAGCGAGCCAGACATTCTAGTGGCTGAGAGAGCGGAGACGGCCCGAAGCTTGACCTTGGTAAAATATAGTCAGGGTGAGGCTGCTGGCTATCTCTTTCGAATGAAGGAGACCTACTCCGATTCTCTGTTCAAGGGAGCCATAAAGCGTTTGGTTAGCCTTGACCCCAAAAAACTTATTCATAGTAATTTGAAAAGGGGCTATATAACGGACTTCATTGATACCTAAGCTAAGATGACTATATTCAGGCCCCGAACTAGGCCGGGGCATAGGGGGCCGGTGCCCCGGGTTGTAGATTTTAAGGGATAACAAAATTTGAGAAGTTTATTTTCTAAAAGTCATTTAGTGTATCTAATTATACTATTCAACAATAATTAGTAGTCTATAAATTATTAAAAATTATATAAAATAATAATAAACTTCTTGATAGCAAACATACTGTGTGTGATTTCAACCACCATATCTCAAAAAAATAGCTTACGGATTTATTATATTTTAGTGGAGTTGTGTGGGGGAGGGATGGAGCGGGGAGTAGATCCAATGGGATCTGATAAACTGATCTTTGCTCCCCTAAACAAACTTCTAGTTCCGGCCCTGATCATATTAAAAGCATTTTTAAGCGCAAGAAGAGATGGTAATTTTAGTCGCAAAAGTGCGTTGCCTGTAACGCTATAAAATTTCTTATGGAGAACTCTTACAAAACACTTACTTGTTAGCAAAAGTAAAATAATAGATTTGTAATTAATAAGAGAACATGGATAATATTAATGCCAATAATGTGTAAATGAGATATTTTCTGAGAAAGACATTTTTTTTATTACAAAGTGAACTCTTTCATTTATTTGGCAATTGAGAACTTTATTAAAAAATACATTTCAAAAGGGTTCTGTCGTCTCCTTGAGACCGCATGTTGAAACTTCTCACCAATCCCGGGATAATTTCTTTTACAGTTCAAGACCCGCAAATTACTTTATAGAGTATAAGTAAATTTCCTCAAAAGCTACGTTTATATGGGGCGATAATTGCCCGTAACATGTTGCCAGACAATGCTGCCCGAAGATGTGAGCATGTTGCCCGGAGTGTCTGGATGCAAAGTAAAGTTGCTGCATTTCCCGGTGGCTAATTGCAAAGCAGCATTGGTGTTGCTGTGTATCCCACTGGGAATGGAAAAAGTAACTCCGATTGTAAACATTGAACGGAGAAGATTTTAGGTGATAATTTGAGGCTGCCAATTCAATATTTTTCGAATTTATTAAAATATGGAGGCCACATCACTGGCGGCCAAATTTTCAAAGAAATGCTGATAATGATAGTAAATATCCGCCTCCACACAAAGTAAACCAGTCGAAATACATTCGAGCTTGTGTTCATTGGCACACAGAGAGTTCCAGAATCTGTAATAATGGATGGGAGTAATCGAAAACAGGTAAATTATAGCTACTATGATTAGAATGTTATAGCATACATGGTCAGTAGCGTATAAAATCATGCATACATAAGCAGTAGAAATATAGTTCATTGCAACCAGTTATTTCATACTAAAAATTCTAAATAAAATATACTTTCAAATTACGATAAAATAAAAATAAAACACAATTTTTCTAGATTGAAGACACATCGCATGTGAGAAAATAGGCTACCACAAACCCATTTGTATGCCTTTAATTTTTCATGAATTAAATTTGATATTTTAGCAAGTTTAATTTTATTACGTATTTTTTTCTTTTCTTCCTTGATATATATCATTTATTATTCAATCTACATTTTTAAATGCTCATCATTCATTCATCCTATTTATGTCTCGTATGAGAGTTATCGCGATGTCCATCTGTTCTAATTCTGACCTCCTTCAAATTCCTCGAGACCGCAGTTATATATAAGTCAACTCTTGTCAACTTATTGCTTCTAGATTCAATAATTCCCTTTCGCTAGATGTCAAATCATCGTAATCCCTAAAATTCTTTAAAGAAATATTGTAGTGTTACTGGAAGATCAGGATTTAAATTTATTAATCATTTTTTTTGCTGTCATCAAAACTTTCTATACACATAGCGTTCGTAACGATGCACAGTGGGCTAGAATCGAAAAAAGCTGGCCAAAACCTCAAAATCGATTTTTTTGAGCTAGGAAGTTGAAACTTCGCATACACATTTTCAAATAAATTGTGCATAACTGCCCAGATTATTTTGGTCCTGTGTTTTCACTTTAACAATATATGTGAGGTCAAAGTTGAGCAAATTTAGCGAAAAACAACCACCCTCGATTTCCTCTGAAAATTGCCGACTTTATCCTCGTGCAGTGGTTTCATAAATAGTTTTATCGGCAAAACCGTTATAACATCTTAATTGACACTTCTTACTCTTTCATTTGAAGAGTTTTTAAAGATTTTGTTTCATCAATAACCATAGATACATAACAAAATGGCGGAGCCTGTTTTCAACCCATTTTTTTACATAAACGTAGAAAAAAAGTAGACATTATCAACGGCTTACACTAAGTAACTTATATCATGTTGTTCTTTGAAGCTTCTATATTGTGAATCTAAAGTCAAACCTTGCACCAATTTGCAACCCCGAATTTTAAATCGTTTTTTCGAACGCACGGACGACTCCGGTTCTGGACGGCGGCGGCGGAGAGTACGGCGACGCGGCAAGCGGGTGGATGCAATATGGTCTCATTCACCTTTATGTGTGGATAACAGATATATTAGTGACAGAAAATAATCACCAGAAAGTAAAATTAATAAATATTGCTACGAATGACTCTCATGATGCAATCGCTGGGCACTGCAAGAGGTGCACTGAAAGGTTTCCTTCTTTGAGTGCATTCCATGGAAAATGGACTTAAATCGCGTGCTTAAAGTGGGGAAACGGACTCTTTTCCTAACTAATAAACTTTTTAACAATAACAATTAATACATTCCTTGAACGTGATGAAAAATGGCTCAAGACAGTACTTGATTTTGCCGAATTTTGCAAAATCAAGTACTGCCTTGGTGCTTGAAGAGTTCATTATTCTTATCCAGTAAGGTTATTTAGTTTATATTTTTGATTTAAAGCAATTAATAACTATTCCTTATGCAGCACAATGTACATGTTGCTCCAGTTTAGCCAGTGCAGATGGACGGTAATTCGTGTTTTCAGGGTTGTATCGAGAGAACGAATAGGAGGAAAACGAATGCAAAAGGAAGATACAGTGACCATCCTCGGAGGCAAGAAGACTCTTGCCAAGTGGATAAAATGCAACTCCGAGGATTACGTTATGTCAGATTAAGAGGCCCACTCACTAAGTAATTGTGTCCATGCAGCTCACAAAATTTCGGTGCAAGGGTCTTCGAAAATCTGAAATGCCAGGGATATAATATTAACCCCAGCGATGAGAGAGTGACACGAGCATATAATTTCATTTACCCGAGTGAAATTATTGTAGCAGTGGTTATATAAGAAGTTTCCAAAAATGGTTCTGCATCTTACTGCGACTCGAATCTTATCGTGCATTTCCACAGATCCAAGTTTCGCGTCGCATATAAAGTGCACTTTAATTTGCAAACACGGTTTTGGCAGCAGTTAGGACATGCGCAATATAATCGCACGTGGGAACGAGGGCCTATGTCTCATGAATTATTGCTCGTTAGCACCTTTGTGCCTTCTCGTTAAGGGAAAAAATGCTGTTCGTTAGGCGAAGCATGAAACAGGCAAGAGTATTCAAAAGTCATCACAATTATTCTAGATAATTTCATAACTCATAATGACAAAAATTACGCCCATTAAACTGGAGAAAACACACAGCTTGCCGAAAAATGAAATGGATCTGTTTTTGAAACAGGAAAACAATGCTTTAGTTCAGACAGTGAAAGTGATAAAAACTCGTCAGATAGTGAATGAAAAACAGTAACCTTTTATTGCTGACAGTGCTAATTGCAGTATGTTAGTTGGGAAAAGTGTAAATTGTGTTGCTTTTGTTTATGTTATGTTTGTATGATAAAATATTTCTGAAAAATAACCATTTTGTCAGCAGCGCTGTTTATTAAGAATAATGACGTTGATATATAGGTAAGAGATTTAAATCAATACTTTAAATTGAGAATAAGGCATAATTTAAAATGAAATGTATTTCTTAGAAAGAATAAATTATTCGATGTGAGTAATATGCCTTCCGAAACTTTTAAAACTAGCAGGAGTTCAAACCAAATACAAGTTCGAAGGGCTCGGCACTACAACAATACTGTAAAACGACCGTGGTCAGAAGGCCTTTAAATATGTATGGCAGGTTAGGAATTGGAGGCCATGGATCATCGAGGACTCTTGCTTAGAAATAGAGCTTGTTTGTTAACAAAAGAGTCCGTTTCCCCACTTTAAGCACGCGATTTAAGTCCATTTTCCATGGAATGCACTCAAAGAAGGAAACCTTTCAGTGCACCTCTTGCAGTGCCCAGCGATTGCATCATGAGAGTCATTCGTAGCAATATTTATTAATTTTACTTTCTGGTGATTATTTTCTGTCACTAATATATCTGTTATCCACACATAAAGGTGAATGAGACCATATTGCATCCACCCGCTTGCCGCGTCGCCGTACTCTCCGCCGCCGCCGTCCAGAACCGGAGTCGTCCGTGCGTTCGAAAAAACGATTTAAAATTCGGGGTTGCAAATTGGTGCAAGGTTTGACTTTAGATTCACAATATAGAAGCTTCAAAGAACAACATGATATAAGTTACTTAGTGTAAGCCGTTGATAATGTCTACTTTTTTTCTACGTTTATGTAAAAAAATGGGTTGAAAACAGGCTCCGCCATTTTGTTATGTATCTATGGTTATTGATGAAACAAAATCTTTAAAAACTCTTCAAATGAAAGAGTAAGAAGTGTCAATTAAGATGTTATAACGGTTTTGTCGATAAAACTATTTATGAAACCACTGCACGAGGATAAAGTCGGCAATTTTCAGAGGAAATCGAGGGTGGTTGTTTTTCGCTAAATTTGCTCAACTTTGACCTCACATATATTGTTAAAGTGAAAACACAGGACCAAAATAATCTGGGCAGTTATGCACAATTTATTTGAAAATGTGTATGCGAAGTTTCAACTTCCTAGCTCAAAAAAATCGATTTTGAGGTTTTGGCCAGCTTTTTTCGATTCTAGCCCACTGTGCGATGTCTTAAAAATTATTTTTTTTTATTTTTATTGCATATTTTGTTGTGTAGTTGACAAAAGTATTTTTCTTGTGACGCCTCGGAAAATTTCCGTGAAACCAAGAAAATTATTTTTTGAATCGCTGATATAGAATATTTTGTAAAAATGATATTTGTTTTCAGAGCATAATATGAATTGTAATTTCTTTTCTTTGCTCTCAGGGGGCGTATATTAATTACTTAAGGTGATTTTGAATGTTTTTGGAACCCTCCGCAGAAGAAATTATTCTCTTTACGGAAATTATCTCTTTGCGATGATTTGTGAGATTTAGCTGGAAGCCTTCCCTATAATCTCACGTGATACTGTTCAAAATGCGTATTTTCAGTGGACATTTGGGTGATTCCCGTAAAAGTTATCACCGTGGCTAGTCCCGGTTTACTTAAAATTGGATATACATTCGTTGGATTACAGGGGCAGACACATCAAAGCGGATGAAAAGAAAAAGAAAAAACCAAATATTGAATCCGGCGAAAGTGAAATTTTCAATAAATTAAATCCGTGAAGACGCAGTTTTTAAGGGAGCGGTAGACTACTACTACTATTACTACAAACTAGAGGTCTAGAAAAGAGCGGAGCAGGCATTTCATTGCCGCCAAAGGATTACTTCGGCTACGCCCACCTGAAACTTTTTGCGGAGACCAGCGAATCAAAAGGAAGCCGCAGTACCATTAAAGGCTAGAGTGCAATTTTGTTTCACCGAAAATTTCCCAGATTTCAAATATTGGAGATATAGGAAAAAGTTTTTGATTGCTGGATAAATACGTGTCTTTCAAGTTATTTTTCTAATTTTAGACTTTTAAGTTTCCATTAAATTTACGCTAAGAATTCTTGCTAATGTAATTTGTATTGATTCTAACGAAAGTAGTTAGGGAATTTATTTCTCACCTGCATCGCACTATCTGGACTACTCCTTATCGGAAAATATTTTAATTCCAAAAATCCCAGCCCCCTTTCTCCAGTCCTCCATGCGTCTGGTATAATTTCACCAGTATCTGTATTCATAAGTACAAGGAGGAGCGTAATTGCGAATCGACTCCTTATTCTTCCTCGGAAATTTGCATAGATGTTTATTCGTTACGACCAAAATCTCCTACTTTTTGGTTTTGATGGAATTAGTTTTCTCAAGATCTTGAAAACTGCGCACGGAAGTACGCCTTGCCGTTGATGACCTGTAGTTGCAAACTCTTTTCAAGGATCCTTTTGGGTGATCTCCAGGAGATTGTTTCATCAAAAGTGTGTCAAAAGCAAATTCGTCATCCGTTTAAACTACAAACAAAAGAGCTTAACTTTCTTGAGCACTTGTTAATAGTTTTTAATGTGGTATGTTAAGATCTTTGCTCTTCAATCAACGATAGAAAAATACACTTTTAAAAACCTCTCTATCACAAATTCAGCCTTGACATGCAGCATCAGCGCATAAAAATAATTTTAATAATAAATTTGTGGTCGACATCTTCTAAGGCCGTTACCACTAAACTGAAAGTTCCATCGTAATTCACTGCCTCATTTTTGGGGCTCCTTTCTGTACATACTTCCCATCAAGTGATCCTATGCTATAAGAGGAATACCATCTCTTTTATATCCATCGGCAATATTAAGCCACTCTTCCCCAGACTGTGGCAACTCTCAAAAAAATAAGTTGCTCATCATTACCTAAGGTTTGCACATACTTCTCTTTTTCGAATAAAAATAAGCGAATGACTGTCATTGACGGTTTTTAGGAAATTATTACCGTTGTTTAATATTTATTGCTAATATAAAGGAATTTTACAAGTAAAAATTAATAATTGAACAGCACTAAGAACTCTTTAGATCCAAGCAATACAGCTTAGAATTATTTAAGATTTAAAATATTTTCGAGATAGATGGTGACTGCTTGACTGTTTGCTGATTTGAAATTTAAGATACCGCGGGCATTATGCCGATGTATAGGCATAACTTCGGATCGCCCATACGCATTGAGAAATTGCCCGAATATTAAATTGAAAAAACTATTTTCTCACTCTAATCAACATTATTCGTGATATCGACAGCATATCGAGCAATAGTCCAATTGTTTTATTGAAAAATCCATTATACATCCTATCAACATTACTCGCAACGTATTTATATCAAATGTACTAGTAGAACTCTATTTGTACGAAACTACTGGTATCTAGTTCCACTATGATGTTTTTTGCACTTGTAGGAAAAAGACTTTTTTTTAAGATCACGAGGACAGGATGGTGCCATTTCCTGTTGTGAAAAATCACATCCGTTTATGCATCATCAATCCTACAAAGAAACAAGCACTGCTGCCATCTCCAAACAACCTCCAAGTATCAAATAAAAAAAGAAAATCCAGGTAATTACAGGAAACATATGTTTTTGAAAGTCGTTCAAGAGGAAATGGCACAGAAGGTACAGCACAAATAGATTTCTTATGCATGGCAAAAGTACCTTGAAATATCTAAAGCAAAGCATGCGATAGATAAAGTACCTTTTCAACTTGAAATGGGGTTACTTCTGACCCCTTACTGACTTACTAATGACCTCCGTCCTCGGTGGCGGTGGGGTAAAGTCCTCGCCTGCCAGTCCGTAGGTCGCGGGTTCGAATCCCGCCTGGGTAGGTGATCCCTAACCAGGGCATGGATATTTGTGCTGTAAGTTGTTGATGTTGAAAAACCCGTTATAAAGGTGCTGTTTACGGGGAAATGGGAAATAAATAAATAAGTAAATAAATTCCTCGCCCTTATCTCCGATAAACAATGACACAAGACGAACAAATCATCAACTGTCTAATGCGCTTTCTCCATTTTATTCCCCTGACAATAGATCATAGGCATTAACGCTCACTACAAACAAGCGTAGTACACATGTTACAGTTAACTTAAGCGTTACCAAGTGCCAAATACCAAAATAAAACAGAAATTTCTTCAAATAAACGATAAAACTGATTCTTTCATACTTCATTTGCTGCATTCTACACATCCCAAAATCGAAGATGGCCATCGCACAGTGGGCTAGAACCGAAGAAAGCTGGCCAAAACCTCAAAAACGATTTTTTTTTGAGCTAGGAAGTTGAAACTTCGCATGCATATTCTCACATGAATTGTGCATAACTTTCCGGTTCTGTATGGTGGCGGAGGAGAGTACGGCGACGCGGCAAGCGTGTGGATAAAATATGGTCTCATTCACTTTTAAATGTGGATAATAGATATAATAGCGATAGAAAATAATCACCAGAAAGTAAAATTAATAAATTCTGCTACGAATGACTCTTATTGTGCAATTGCTGGGCACTGCAAGAGGTGCACTGAAAGGTTTCTTTCTTTGAGTGCATTCCATATACTACTACGGAGAATGGACTTAAATCGTTTGCTTAAAGTAGGGAAACGGACTCTTTTATTAACAAGCAAAGTCTTTTTCTAGGCAAGAGCCGTCGATGATCCATGGGCTCCACTTCCTTACCTCCCATACTCTCCCTCCTACATACCCTCTTAAAGGCCTGCTGACAACGGTCGTTTTATAGTATTGTTAAAGTGTGGAGCCCTTTGACCTTGTTTTTGGTATGGTCTCCTGCTAGCTGTAGAAGGTTCGAAAGGCATATTACTTACATCGGATAATGTATGCTTTCCATGAAATACGGTTAATTTTAATTTATTCCTTATGCTCAATTTAAAGTATTGATTTAAATCTCTTACGCCTATATCACAGTCATTATTCTTAATAAACTGCGCTTCTGACAAAATCGTTATTTCTTAGAAATATTTTACCGTACAAACAATACATAGACAAAAATAACACAATTTACACTTTTCCCAACTAACATTCTGCAATTAGCACTTTCAGCAATAAAAAGTTACTGTTTTTCATTCACTGTCTGACGAGTCCTTATCAATTTCACTATCTAAGCTCAAGCATTGTTTCCCTTTTTCAAAAACAGATCCATTACATTTTTCGGCAAGCTGTATGTTTATTCCAGTTGAAATGGCGTAATTTTTGTAATTATCAGATATGACGTTAGAAGTTGTCTTCGGAATACATCTTGATTTGTGGCCACTTCTGATATTTTTCTAGTCAACCGTTCACGGAACTTTCTCACGTCCTTATTGCGCGCCTCTATTGCTTCCCCTGACAGTTTTCACAATTAAGAATGGACTCTTTTGCAATGTCAGCTCCGTGACTGAAGACCTTATTTACGGTCGGTGGCATACAATAATCATTTTTCAAAGCGTCAGTGATGGCTATTTAGAGAGGAAATCTAGAATAATTGTGATGACTTTTGAATATTCGTACCTGTTTCATCCTTTACCAAACGAAGAGCATCTTTTACCAAAACAAGAAGGCACAAGGGTGCTCACGAGCAAGAATTCATGAGACATAGGCTCTCGTTCCCACATGTGATTATATTGCGCATGTCCTAACTGCTGTCAAAGCATTGTTTGCAAATTAAAGTGCACTTTATATGCAACGCGAGACTTGGATATGTTAAAATGCACGTTGTGATTCGAGACGCGGTATGATCCAGAACCATTTTTGGAAACTTCACCTAGCCTCTGCTACAATAATTTCACTCGCGTAAATGGAATCGAATAAATAGCGAAAGAAAAGCAGCAGCGACGCCGACAGCAACGCGTAAATCTAACTGAACTGAAAGGCGCAACCAGACTGAGCAACGGATTTCGTGCTGTAAAAAGTTGATAACATGGTGACGGATGTGTAGACACTCTATATTGCCAAATACATGTATTCCGATTCTACTTAATTGGTGTATCCAGCGACGATGTTGACGAGAATAATGTTGCTTGTACCCACCGATTATCGCCCTGTGTGGACTTAGCTTATTATTTGCGCTATTTCATGGCACTTTGTAGATTTGGTATCGGAATAGACAAATTTTATCAAGCATTTTTTTAGACGATCACGGACGTAGGTGGCTTACTAATAGTTCAACAAGTACACAATTTGCCTACAAAATGTTTAAATGATTTTTTAATGCAGCATGAGTTCATCTAAATATTTTTTCTCAGACCGGAGAATTATATTTATCATAAGTAACTATTAACGAGTGATACCACCAGTTATATTTTATGTTATACTAATCCTTTACAAAATAGGGGGTGTGAACAGCATATTCATCCCTTAAAAACTTTTCCATTAGGTACCATATCATATGTCATAAAAAACGAATAAAAATAGTTATTTTAATGTTTTTTAAAGTTTTTTTTTTTTCAATTTTCACCCCCTAAATCTTTTCAAACCCAGTGAAGTTTGTCTCTCTCTTGACCCTAATAGCCTTAAAACGTCAGTTTTTTTCAATCAGAAGCAGATAACATTAGTAAGAGTCCCTTGAAAAGCGATAAGTTTAGATAATGAGTTGTTTCCCCAATTTAGGGGTTGTGTAAAAATGGAGGGTGATAGAAAAAAACGGAGGTCATTTTCGGATTCAGCGACCCAAAATTAGCCAGAAACACCCTAAATTGTAGCGGAGCATTTTTTGAACTATTTTTTTGCAGAACAGTGTAATACATGGAAAGCATGTAATGGATAATTCAAGCTGACTAGAAAAGGAGGCACTACTCCGTCCGTGGAAGCATGCTTTTTTTTACTAGTTTCAACGCATTTTAATCGCTTTTCAAAAATGTTCACAAAGCGGTGATGAGGTGAGAGCGATCCATTCATTCTCAACATATGCCATAGAGCTATGAATTTGGTAGATCATACCTTCACAAATATACACTGTGATTAACAACCCCAACTAAAGATTATTTCTCCGTTATATACGGATCGCTCTGCCCGTCAACGACGCAAGTAGCGTCTTCAAAAAAATTAAAATGCGCTCCGGGTGACAGCACATGTAGAGGCCGAATGGAGAATAACCTATTGTATTTATTGTGGTACCATCTACATCTACATAATACCCTGCAAGTCACCTCTAGGGTGTTTAGCAGGGGTGACAAATCACCAACATGCAGCATGCAAGAGGACCGCCACATGCACACCGCACGGTCATAGAAATATTACGCACTAGCAAAATATACATGCTCATTCATAAAAAAATTGCTAATGGTTATTAATTCCTAGAGCAAATACCTGCAAGGTTAGAACTATGAAAAACATGCAATGAGTGATCCTAGCGAGCGACGCCAGTCTATTTCTTTTGCAGTCTATTTCTTTTATTTTATCTTCATGATCGCGTCTACTATAGTTCGATGGTAAACGAAGGATATGATTCACGTCGTCTGAGAAAATATCTTCTTCGAATTTCCTATGTAAGTTAAGCCTATACTTTGACCTACGCTCCTGTAAATATTCCCATCCTAACTCGTGTAACATACTTGAAACGCTGCACTTTTTGTCGTAACAACTCATCACAAATCTGGCCGCCCTGCGCTACACTCGATTGTACGATGACTCTATACGCATTGTACATTTATCAAATTTTTAAGGCGGCAAAATTTGGTTAAGCTAAGACCATAGAAAAACATTTTGAAATTCCCCCGGTCGCTTTCAGTCTGAGGGAAGCTAAGGGAAGACGCGAAGGGAAGGGGTATATGCGTTCTTCGTCCCCACTTTGACCGAGCCAGTGTTTTCCGTTCGACACGCTCCAAATGAAATTACCCTCCCCTCTCCACGAGGAAAGTGTCGCATAACGAAGGAAAAATCACGTACCAGTCTCCCGAGTTTCTGGCGGCGGGAGATTGGTGACGCCTCGTCGTCCGAAGCGGCGGGGACTGGCATAATTTACGACGGCTGCGTGCCCCATTCGACGGCATTTGCGCCATTTCTCGTTTGCTCATTTCCACACACTGCAGACCCCCTCCCTCATGGCACTCCCTTTTCGCCGGTCTCACGAAGAAACCTTCGCGTATTTTTGTAAAAGGAACGATAATATTCAAGCTCTGGCTACTGAAAGCCCAATTAAGCAATTTGCAGGCCTCGGTGGCGGTGAGGTTAAGTCCTCGCCTGCCAGACCGAAGGTCGCGGGTTCGAGTCCTGCCTGAGTAGTTCCCCCTACCCGGGGCATGGATGTTTGTGATCGTCCTTCGTTGTTAATTATTGTAAAAACCTCCCGGTTGTAAAGACCTGTGTGCTGTTTCCAGGGTGATGGATAATAAATAAATAAATAAATAAAATTGTTCTTTGCACTAATGTCTTTAAAAAACAGATAGGAAATGGATTAGAGCTTTTGGTTGATTGTAATAATTATTCGAGATTAACATGGTCCATGGCTGAGAATAATTGCTTACACAACGTGATAAGTATAATGAGCATGTCACCTAACAAATATGATAACAACTACACTAGTTAGTCTAATTAAGGTGGCATTCAATGCGGTAAGAATCCACTAGTTAGGCTAATTAAAGTGGCATTCAATGCGGTAAGAATCCGCAACTTGCTCATATCAGTGCATAAAAGCTCAGGACGAACTTTTGTCAGCAATCGTGTGATCTAAACTTTTTCTTTCAGCTCCGACTGGGAAATTTTACCACACCTGGAAATCCGGTGTATAGCGGGGAGCAGGGGCTCCAATTCCCACCAATCATGTTGCCTATGAAATATGGAGGAGGGATTAATTGAGCATTAATCTGAATCCTTTTAAGCCTACTGAGGTGGGACATTTTAGCCACGGGGATCGAGTTGTTATGGTGGCTAGAGTGTTGGCTTTCCACCCATCGGGCTCGGGTTCAAATCCCAGCGGTGGCAGAGAATATTCAGATAGTGCTCGTTCCCTGCTTGAATGCTATGTGGAGGACATTTCAAGCGCAACACTCCGTCCGTCGGATGGGACGTTAAACCGTAGTCCCCTTGGCGCATTTCGTTAATAGCACGTTAATTCCGACGCCGGGTTTCCCTTCACTTTTCCTTACCTACCATTTCCTCATGGCGCAAATTGCCTAACCTGTCGGTCGCCTCCTCCAAATATCATATCATATCATTATCTTTTTAGCCAGAGAATACTGGAACGTTTTATTCCACAGAAAAATAACGTAAGATGCATTCAAGCACGAATATTAATCGCTATTAATGGCTAAAATGCCTGAATTAGCCGGTGGGTACATATTCCTACATAATTGGGGTGTAAGTGGGCACAGACTCCTACATATTGATAGTTTTTGACATTCCTTCAATTAATTTGCACCTCCTCCATTTCTCAAAGGCTTTATTTGCTGTATACATCCCCCATGTTGCCGACCCAGGCGCTTGAAAGAAACAGGTTCTCAACGAGCGCAGCGAGTGGAGCGCGTAACGGATCCGTGGTTATGAAAGGGGAGGAGTCATAACGGGAGGGGGAGAGCGCATTGGTCGCCTTGAGAGCCCACCTGCCTGGCTGCTTACAATGTTGCGCCGCGCGCACGTTGGAGTGGGGTGAAAAGCAAGGAAAAATGGCGGCGGACGACGCTACGGTAGGAATGGGGAATTCCACTGAAAATGGATGATTATGCGATAGAAAAATATCATTCGCGCTGAAAATTACAGTGAAAGCAGTTATTCTCTAACATGCGTATTATTAACATGGATATGGGAATTCGTTTTTCCCCCGAACCATAAAGGACTTTAATAAACGCTAGTCCCAACCTCGTTAGAGCACTTCTTTTTTTTATAGTTGTAAACGGCTGGTGTCCTAACACTCCCTGCCACACGCCTTTTAGGCGGCTCGCGGGGTATTATGTAGATGTAGATATTCGTAAAATTCCAATAGGATGTTTTCCTATTTTTTTTTTTATTTCCTGAATCGAAAGATACTCCTGGAGTACGTATTTTCACGTTTTTCGATTTTTAATTGACGATATCTATATTTCGCGATTAAGATAAAAAGTTAAAATTTTCAAGCGCGCGAAAACGCGACGAGTAAGCATGAATGCCGGGAAAACTCCGTGTGATGACGTTCTGGTTCCCGCTGCCGCAAGTGAGGTGACCTTGAGGCGAGGCGTAGAGCGCTGATACGCAGTGGCGCCGACTCCATGGGGCCTGAGGGGGCCCGAGCCCCCTCAAAGATTCGTTTGGGGGGGCGGAGCCCCGTCAATAATTTAATAAAATAATTAAATTATATCATGCTTTGTGAAATCACAAAAGTATATTGGTAATTTTTATTTCCCATGATTGACGATAGTTACCTTTTAAAATAAATTCAACAATGTGTTAAAACAAATAATTATAAGGTTATGCAAAACTGAATCAAGTGGTATGAATCATGATAGTGTTTCGGTGCTGCGACACACTTTGAATTTAACCTCTTCCCGGGGCAAGACCTCCGATATGGGCCCCCCCAATATTTTTTATGAGTCGGCGACCTGCTGATACGACGCAGGATGCTAGCAGGTAGCAGAGTACCCTGTTAGCTGGTAGCGCTTGGCTTAAATAAGGATTATTAATACCTTATCAAACGAAGAAAACTTTCCGACCTTAGCCAGTTTTAATAGGTAATTATTAAGATATGTTTCCCTGAGCTCAGTGCCTCATGAATGCATTGGTAACCTCAGACGATGTAAAACTCCTATCTATTCGTATAGAAACTAGGTCCCTTTGATGTCACGTGGAGTGGCATCGCATGGGCGCCAATCTGGCCTTTTTCAAATGAGGATAAAATTGACCCTTGCCATTCGTCTAAACCGGTATTTCTAAAACCAAATAATTTGTATATTATGAATATGGCCTTATTATGAATCTGGAATGCTGGGTAACGAATCGCAATCAATGGATTTCGTTTTCTTAGATGAAGGAAACTACCCTATTTGAAAATTGTATATTAATCTTGCGCTCTAAACGACCCATCGCCATGTTGGCTGAGCGTGACGTTAGAGTCCAGTAAACAATACGTTTACGTGGTGCCAGTAGACTATTTGTCCCATTTTTAGAAAAACCCTTTGTATCTCTCTATAAAATTAATTTTTTATATGTTAATCCCATCATCAGTCATGTGAAATATTTATCCTGAATAATTGACAGGTTTAAAGAATGTACGCATGCTGGAAGATGCAGCACAATCTTGACAAATAGCGTTTATTACTTTTTTCATCCTCCTCATCCACGGCGATTTCCACAGTGTGAGATAATTGTTCTCACTTAATGTTCTGGTGTCACCTTAGCACCAACAGTGCAAACGCTCGAATTTATTAACACTTGAACCTAAGAAACTGCTGAAACACCGGATGTCTCTCTTCCAGGCCTTATGAATGCTTAGTAAATCGGCGTAAAATATGATCTGTTGTATTTTTCCAAAACGTTAACTTCACGTATTCCAATATTGCACCAATTACGCATTAAAAGCAATGAGCAAATGACAGTAGTTAAATGAGAGACAAACCAAGCTTTAGATTACTAGTGAACGAGATTATTGATTTAATTTATGTTAGGTACATTTTGATTTCGCGGCTTCTCAACTCCGCGCCGAGAAATCTTCATTACTGGAGAAGAAATAAGTGGCCTTGAATTACTCTACCTTCAGAATGTTCCCAGAATGCGTCTTTACGAAGTCGTAGTCAACCATTGCGCAATGCAAGTACCGTAAAAACTTTTAAACTATATACATCTGTTTTTCACACACCCTTCACGTTATGAATCAGTATAGTCGTAGATGGTGGTTATTGTCGTTACTGTTTTGTTACTGCCATGAAGCGAGTCTGCTTACTCGCATTCTGACGTCACAGGGCGTTTTTGTGGCGCGAAAGAATTTAGTAATTTTTGCGAACTTTGAAGCTCTCTAGAAACAAGAATATTGAGAATTATGAACTCATATTTTGCACACGTTAATAACTTTAACTTACTTATCTAAGCTTGTAAAAAATTACCTTTTTAATTTTATGAGAGCACCCCATTCCCGAATGCTTATTACTGAGCGGCGCAATTTTTCTCAAGTCCGCTATTCACGAGGTGAATTCCGACTTACGTCCTGAGGCGTAGGGAAAATTGCAATTGAAATTTTAGCCGGGGGAGGCTACGGTGAATAAAATGTAAAACACGGTAAAAAATAATATACGGTGAAAAAATATTTTTCAAAGGCCTGCCTTTGATCCTTTCGCTTCCATAATTCGAATACACTGGCAATCACTGGAGAGTTGAGTCTTGAAACGCGTTGATCAAAACATGCAAGACTATTTTTATCATTATTTCTTGAAATCTGATTTTATGCCTATATTGGACTTCTCCCCGACGGCCATGAAAATAAAAGACTTCAATAGATATTAGCAATGGGGAGTGACTACCACGAAGTAGTCAATCTTCAATTTAATTATTTATTAAACACGAAATGTCGCAAACGGATTCAAGGGCGTACCAGGATCATATCTAGGGGTGGGAAAGCCATGGTCTAGGGGAGGGCAAGCCAAGTTGTGACATTATAGCATGGAAAAGGTGAATGAAACCAATATTTTAAGAAAATTATATCAGCGCTTTATTAGTTTATGAGATTTTTTCCTTGAGAAAATAGTTTTATTCTAGTTACCTACATATCTTATACTAATGCATATCATTATTCGTGGGTTTAAAGAAAAATTGTTGAATACTTTCGTTTCAATTCAGTACTGATTTTGCTTGAAGAAATTTTGCAATTTTTGCTTCTAGGGGGGGCCAGCCGCCCCCCGCCCCTCGCTGGGTACGCCCATGAACGGATCACCTAGATTTAAAGTCGCAATCTAGGGGCGAAGAAATTTTCTAAAATATTCTTCAACATAAAAATCGAACTAGGGAAATCTAAATTGCAAGGAACGCACTCGATAACACACTTACTATAACCTCATACTTATGAGTAGTTCAGCACTGCCTTTTGAGTGAGTCAGCATCAAAAGAGATAAAAGGACCTTTGATTGGCTAAAGCACTGGTCCTAAGCAGTGTCTGTCCGCTGAACCAGTGTGAGCGAAGTTCTCTAGCAAGACCATTCATCATGAACACGTGCTTCAAACAAGGCAACGTGTGAGGGCTCAGGGGAGCCCTTCGAGGATACAACGCACCGGGGCCGGGAACCAAGCCAGTGGCTTATACGCCCGATCACCCGGGGAGGGGGAGCAGAGGAAGGGAAAAGGAAAGAGGCGCCGCCGCGGTAGGAGCCCGACGACGCCTCTGGGAGAGGAAAGGTGCGGAAGGGACGGGAAGGGGAAAAACACTTCAACGCTATAGAAACGAAGAAGGCCTACTAAATAGCGAAACCAAGCATAAGCAAATAGTGTTCTAACGATCTTGGAGGATTATTCTGAGTATAAGGAAGAATAATCCAACGATCAGATCGTTAGATTTCAAACAAGGCAGAGGTCGCGCGACCCATGTCGAAACAGTACTACATCAGCTGCAGCAACATATTAGACAGGGCTTTTCTAACGACCGATTTCGCTTGCAGATTATTAGAGAAAAACTTATGTACTAGACAAGTTTTAATCCACATAGATTTCGTCGATCATCAGATTAGGCGCATATGATGAGCGAAGAATCTCGATGATAGATGGAAAATGTCTCATCTGATAATTTTTTGAGGCGTTTAAGTGGAAACTAGAATAGTTCCGATGAAAATATTAGGGAAGATTTTCTCTAACTTATTAAAAAAATATCATTTAAGCCAACGGCGTTACTAGGTATATGCTTAAGGTGGGATGGAAAAATTTCGCGGACCCCTCCCCCAGGCAACAGGAGTCAGGGAAAATTTTTGGAAAACACCATGAATGGATATATATTTTACATCATTTTGGCGCTCAAAATTTGACTTTAATCAAGTGTAGTTATTATGCATCAAAACTAGACATTAGTTTTTTTATTTGTCTGTGGCTTCATCTATCTCCTCATCCCCACCCCCCATAGTTACGCCACTGGATTTAGCATTTCTATCGGTGAGTCGGACATAACATTCCCTAGGTAGTGGTGAATGCCATCGACTAATTGCTCTCAACGGATTCATCACGATTGTTGCTGTTTATCATAACGGGGAGACCAAATCTGGGTTCGTTTTCTGAGATGACAGTACCGCTAAAACGATATCCTGGTATCTTATTCTTTAACACCATCCTTTATCCTGAAATTTTTTATTAAGCACAGAAGCGTTCCGTGCCAAATTGCAAAATGATGGATGGCGTATAAGGCAGAAGAAAAAAATGCCTTTAGTGATAGAGAAATATTTTTCCTCGTCAGGGTTTTGTGAAAATTGTTTAGTTTCCAGTAATTCCCTCATTAGTAATAAAACAGGAAGCTGTAGCTACATTATGTACTTGCATATTTAATTAAACATTACTGCTTACGATATAGCTATTTTTATTGACTCCTACTGTGTTCAAAGTCGAACCACAATAAAATTCGCAAATAGATCAATCAATCGAATCACATTCTAGTTGCAGAACTTTGCATAACTGCTCACATGCACGAGTTTACCGCATCAGTTGTTAAATTTTGAATGAAATATCAGCCAACTTCGTAAGTCAATCTCGAGTCATCATCTACGATATCGAATCAACGCACGAGTCTGCTGTAGAGCTAATCGCAAAAAAAAAATACAGGAAGAGTGAGATCTGGGGGTGGAAAAACACAAGACTTCGAAGGCTAGGAGCTTTATCACGTAGCAGAGCACGATAACAAGACCTCCGCCCACGTGAAATGTTCTGGAGAGCATCTGGTTTCAATTAGAGAGGAAGAAAGTCCTAGTCTCACGGCGCCTTTCGCCAAGGCGGTGCTTAAGAAGAAAGCCCTTTGTTCGTTAAGTGTTTTGCGATAAAAGAGGTGCAATCCTTTACCCTTGGGGATCCAACTGGAGAATGCAAGGGTGATACTGGAAACTGCAGATAAGTGATAGACGGCATGATTGGGAGGGGAGTGTGAGGTTGGTGTGGAGAAGTGATGGTAAAATAAAATGCACGACTGATCTCCAAATGCCTCTACAGTTAAATAAGCGAAGAATATATCGATATAAGCGATAGCATTGTGCAGCACTCCGATAAGAATCGGAAATATTATTTCCATGAAATTTGGGAACAGTGATGCTTCCCAAGTGATAACCGATAGTTCATCTACTTCTACGAGGAAAATTAGGCTTTCCGTGCTTCATTTTCTGGAAAAAGTTTCAATTTCTACTTTTTTGTACGCAGTAATGGGGATGCTAGGCTAAGTCGAGAAAAAATGTTAGCATACCATGTTAGGACATAAAACCCATCAATATATAATACAGTTCCTTATCTTAAAAGAATCCCGATAAAAAATAAATCTTGGCTTACCGTAGCACATTATGTTTAAAATATATAAGAAAACTTTTTCGTAACTAATACCTTGCTGACAATACAGCTATGCCTTCTTGCTTGAAATTGTGAAATAATACGACGACGCGTTCAGCATTTTTAATTTCAAGCAGTAAGAACCGATTCAGCAAATATTGATTAAATAATAGAATACGATAAAAAAACAAAATTTTCCGTTCTTAGCAATAGTCTTGTTCGGGGATTAATTGACTTTCTCCGGAAAATCCTCGAGTAATCAACCAGAGAAGAGCAGACGCCTGGCCGCTGTCTCTGGCGAGACCGTGGTCACCCCCACGTCTCTGCCGAATCCCAGATACGGCCAGTCGTAGATAGTGGAAAAAAAAGAGCAACGAAGGACCACCTTGTGGAGATCGAGATAGGAGAGAAAAACGAATACGAGAGAGACTAATAGAAGGCCTTCGTCATGAGTCGCGATATCATCGAATCCTGATTATCGGCATATCCAAAAGTCAAGTTCATTCATATTCGGTTATTAAGTAAAAAGCATCGATATAAAGGCCAAAAGTGCTGTTTTCGGTGGTAGAGGAATAAATGAATAAACACATATATTGTCGTGTGCACAATACGTAGCCTCTATAAAAAAAATCATAATTTCGCAGCAACAATTGTTTGTTTTGAAGTCTAATCAAAATATGGTCGATGGGCCTTTGCGGCGTAAGTTTCTTTTATTCACCATAATACCTATCCTTAAAAAAAAACTTAACCAATCTTGGAGGTTATGCATTGGCCGAAATATTACGTAGGAATGAAGTGATAATTTTACAATAGATTCAAAAACCTATATTAATGAATAATAAAACTACACAAAATTGATAGAAGCAGCGAGATAGCCAGAGAAAAATTTATCTTTTTTCATTATCAGGATGAAAACCCATACATTATTAATGATTTGACCTTATAAATAATTGCTTTTTTGAATCAATTCTGCGAACGAATCTTCAGTTTTCAGTAAATGACTGGTGATATTGGATTAGTTTTTTTCTATTCTGTGGTGACCAAGTTCCAGTTCGTTCCCGCCTTTGGCTAGAGCGTGGCGTCTTTCTCGAAGAAAACCAACGCAGCCTCATTCCAAGGTTCCAGACGCTTGACTTGAAAAAGACCAATGCGAGCACCAAACGGGAGTATGTAGCAGAGCGTGCAAATCCTTTCGAGACCAGAGCGCTGCCGCTAAGGAATAGGATAAAGACACAGGAAAGGGGATGGGGAACGACCACTCACACTTGTCAGTAGGTGGACGAGACGACGCAGCCAGAACACTAGACAGTGTTGCCAGCTCTTCCACTCCGTGACTCACTGCTAAAGCGGCCCGAAACCACCAAATCGGCCCAATGTCGGTTGTTTTATCAACGTTAAAATTTAATTTTATTATAACTATTGTATATTTAACTAATAAATTGACATAATCAATGACAAAAAACCATAGGCATTTTCGATCAAGATAAAAGGATCCATTATTCTGATATGTACGGTTGCCCTAATCGTCTAAATCAGGGGTCTCTAATTTACTAGGCCACGAGGGCCACATTCCAAGTTCCGAATCGCCCCGCGGGCCAGATAGCAATTTGCCGATGACTGAAGTATTCGATACCAACGTCTACTGAAGTATCCGTTGGCGTATTTCTTATTTACGAACAGTTGAAGGCGACTTTGACGTGCAGTACAGCGCTGCAATGCTCCTAGCGGCGTCTCATAGAGTTAAACGAACGAGAATCGCGCGCTACTTGTAACGAATGCGCGGGCCGAATGAAAGCCCTCCGCGTGCCGGGTCCGGCCCGCGAGCCGTATTTTGGAGACCCCTGGCCTGAATAAAAGTCGATAGCCCTGATATCCCGCTTTGGTACAAAAAGGATATTAGTTTACAATAATTACTGTCCGAGGACGCTCCTTTTCTTTAGTCAAATTTTCCGGAGTTTAAACGAATAAATTTAAAACAATTTAATACGTTTCACTTTTGAAATTTCGTAGCCACATCTGAAACACTACCTGGTAATGAATGTTTAAAAAATATAAGGTTTATAACTAATAAATGTTTAAATGAAAAGGAATGCACAGTTTTCTTAGTAATGGACACGTTCTTGAACTAATTGTAAGTGCGTTTCTGTGGTGAGGCGCTCTCAACCAAGAAAAGTGAGGAGACGCGACAGTCCCCCTTTTTGCGACCAGAGCGGTGTTTATCCTCAGCTAAGGTATGGGGGAAAGATACCCAGGCATTCGGAGGTGTGAGGTCTAGCGACAGACGATACGGGCAGGACACTAGGCAGTGTTGCATGTATTTATTGCTCCTAAATCCCTCTGCCAGAGCGTTCTGAATCCAAAGGATCAGCAAAATAAATATTCTCCTGGCGCTAAAAAAAACAGTGATATGTAAAAGTGAATCAGCTATAAACCAGAAAAACGGCAGTAATGACATTAATGTTTACTTCGCATTGCATTTTCATCACGCGTTTTCGTGTTTTATAAGACAATAATTCAGTCATATGCGGCTGTATTTTACCTTTACCTGTATTTTACCTTTACCTTTACCTTTACGAAGCATATACGCCAAACTTTTGAAATGCATGATCTATTGTCTGGGTCTAAATGCATTGCCTGCATGATCTATGGTTCAGAGCCAGGGCAAATAAGATACAAAAATTGACAACCTAAAAAAATATCCCGCATGAAGGGTTGAAAAACTCTTGTCAATCATCATAGAATGAATAATTATTTCCCTCTTCTTTTTTGTGCCTCCTTTTTTTACGTTTGTATAAATGATCGCTATATTTATAGCAAAAGCGGCAGAAACACCGTGGTAACCGCTATCCAGCAATCATAAACCTCTTCCCGTTTACGCGCATGCTCATTCCGCCCCGACCGGCAACACTGCGAGTGACTCACCCTCGGCTGCACCGCATTTTCCTCACTAGGAGAGAAAAAGAAGAGCAGAGGGTTGGACTCCACCTCCACCACTGCGGGCAAAACTCAGGGGGAAGATAAAGAAATCTTCCCGCCAAAGTTCTTCGAGCCCTGTTTACTCACTCCTATTCCTGAGACAAGGCGAGGAACGGTGAAGGGCGGCATTCATTAGCGAGGATATCTCGAAGCCTACGAGATTTATCGCCTCTCGGGGGGTCTAAATCTGCGATAACCCTATCAGTCAAATATTCCACCTCCATTCGCTTTTCAGAGAGCACGAGACAGTTGAAGCTCGATGGAGACAGGCATTCATTCATTTGGGGAAGGAAATAATTATTGTGGGAACTGCAACAAATAAAGACTCAACTAATACAAATCCAACAGTTTCTCATACAGGAACTCCGCGCGAATATGCGCGAACGCATAGTCAATATCGAAAAATGATATGAATTAGTATAGTAATTTTTAATGCTAATTGTAAATATGTTAGGATATGAGAATGAGTAAAGACACCGGAAGGCCAAGATAATTTTTTTAAGTATCATTTCGATACCTCCACTGCACAAAAGCTCAACAATCGCCCACCGAATCAAACCCGCTCATTTAGTACAAATACGGCTACTATATTCGCGAATTTGATTCGGTGGGCGATTTTTGAGCGTTTGTGCAGTGGACGTATCGATTCATAATTCATAAATCACAAAAAGCTCAAAATTTCTGAAATTCTTATAAAAGTGGGTTTTGCAGGCTTAATATTCATTATAATAATCACTTGTAATAAAAATATATTGATTGAAATATGTAGAAAAAAGAAACAAGTTTCCACAAATTTAGCAATTTCTTCGCAATTAACCTGTTAACAACCCTCCCCCATATTTTTTAAGTATTTGCAACATTCAACAATAAGACGGCATGCATAAGTCAACACCCGAATTTATTATTGAGAGAATATATGTTTTGAGCATCAATTTTAATTTATCAATTTAAGTCGACTATAAAGAATAACAGATTATATTAGATGAAAAATAAGAATATATTTTTACAATTGAAATGTTGATGGGAAAGAAAAGTTATAACAATGAAATGAATAACAGAAAGATGACAGGATACATAGTGAGTGGCTGCAAGGCAACAAATATTTTTAAAGAAAAAGATATAAGACTTACGAAAAAATTATTACTTTGCTGCACGGTGAAAAGCGAGAGAAATAATTGAGAAGAGAAGTTATAAATAAAAATATATGAGATTATAAATGTGAGGTAAAAAGAATAGGGATAAGAAAATATGACCACAAGTGTAGATGTTTCAAAAAAATATATAATGACTTGATGAAGCATAGTAAGAATAAATAATAGGGCATTTATTAATAAAAACCCGAAGACTCAATCGTGATGAAGTGTAATTTTTCAATATAGAAATACTTACAATTTTCCGCGGACTGTATGGCGGAAAAGTGCAAGTATAAGCATGTGAAGTTTAGTATACTAGACCAGGAAATAAAATAAATAAATAGAAGAATAACGCTACTAAGATGGGCCTCTAGCCCACATCAATGAGAAATTATGATTGTATGATGAGAATAAAGGTAAAAGACACAAAAGTAATTACTGGTTTAAAAGATGCATAGTTTATCAGTAAAACATTAAAAAGACGATGTAGCCAAGAATAATAAAACACAAGGAAGGGAAAACTAATAAAAATGAAAGAATCAAAATTATTGACAGCTTCACAATTATAGTATGGTAAAGTATCTGGAGAAGGCGACCAAAATCTGCGGTCATTTGCGCCAAGAAGGAAAGAAGTTATTTTGGCTATGTTTTTCTTTTGGTCCCTGCAATAAATTTCATCTGGGTTGCTTTCTTTTCATTCAGGCGATTCAAGTCTTCCTTTTCCATAAAGTTGGCTGGGTGCAGGTGAATATGAAGAGGTATCTTACCAACCTTGTCTAGCTCCCGTCGGATGTATTAAACCGCTGCTCGGAGTGATGACAAACTGGTTTGCCAAAAGATGCTAGGCGTACAGTGGGAATGAAGATGATAGTGAACTTTGAGAAAACTCGGTGTGATTTGTTCATTTTGTGCAACTTTACAGGAAGGCAAATTGGCTGGGAAGAGAGGGGCAGTGAAGTTGGCCAAGTTTTTTGATCCGGTACGGAGATCCTCGCCGTAGAGGTGTCGTATTTCTTAGTTCAAGCTGTCGCGGATAATACCAGCTGTATTTAGAGCTTTTAAGTATACCACGCGTACTGTAGACGTACGTAGTTCGTAGATTTACACACAAACGAGCATACGAGCGAACTCGTACGAACAAACGAACTCGTACATTGTTGGAACGAAATGGTCCTGCTTCTCCCTCCCACTGTTGGCTCTCTAAAAAAATGTTATTTTTTTACTAGATACTGTCACAAGATAACTTAGATTGGAAACGTAAAAAAAATCACAACGCATCATAGGTCTCTGTTACTTAGTCTAAGAGCTAAGATGGCCATCTAGCCCATAATAGAGGACAAATCTATGATTTGAGGATGAGAAATAGAAGGAGTAGACAGAAAAGTAATCAGAGGGTCAAAATATTGATAGTTAATTAGTAAGAAAAATCCCAAGAAGGAGATGGACGTGAAAATAATGAAAAAATAAAAGTCACTAGCGATCACATAGCTCTTCAACTACGATCATAGATAAAATAAGTGATAAAATTAAACACCAAGAAAGCAGAAAGGAGGTGTGCTAGAATTCCTGCATAAAATATATTTCCTGCTGTAATAAATGCTGGGTTTACCACGGGATACACCATGCATTTCTCAAATTGGTTTAAACAGACGGTTAGCAAAGTTTGGTGAGGGTAGAACTCTCCACTAGCTAAGCCTCAGAAAAATAACTGCTTCAATTTACACAGCCGGAATTTTCTTTCCCCAGGCCACCTGCCCCTTTTACGATTTGATTTGGAGGTGAAAGAAAGGTTCACCCAGGTTCGGAACCAGGAGTTTTGCCAGGAGGGGGAGTAAATATCAGCCACCCGCTAATCTTCCCTTGCTCCTTTTTCCCCCTTCCCCGCAAATAAAATGTTATATATATCCTTGAGCTATTTCTTGAGATGCGGTAGTTGAAAATACAAACTTTTGCTATTAAGAAGTTTTGTTAATATAATTTTTTAATAATTTAAATTTAATAATAATCTTTATAAATTAAATTAGCATGTATATTATCAATATTACGTATTAATATAATTCATTATTATTATACAATTATGAATAATAATATATTAAAATGTTGCTATATATTATATTATGTTATGTTATAATATATTTTAATTTATTTAATTTTATTTTATTATTGTAAATAAAATAAAATAGCTGTTTTGTAAAATTTTTTAATTTTCCGCCCCCTAAAATCTGCCTCCAGGGGTACGTGCCCTCTCTGCCCCGCCCTAGTTCCGAATCTGTTTTCCACAAATTTTGGTACCATAACACACTATGCTCTCGGTCACCACGCTCTGGTTCACCACGCTCCCGCTACACCTTTCACGAGGACTGAAAATTTTATCATTTGGTTTGTGGAGAATGAACGTGGAAGATGTGCCAGACTTTCCGCCGGCCTCCAGCAAGCATCAATGGATGCTGTCTCACTTGTATTCTCCGAGACCACTATCAACAACGACTCCCAGCCTCCCTTATCTGTCTAATACGGCGGGCCACATGTTGGAGAATGCGGAGACGCCGGCTATGGGAAAGAAATAAAGGTGAGTGACGAAGTATCGCCAAAGACGTGGGGGCAAAAACTGAGCAGGACTTCAACTGACATCGCAATATTTATGAGCATTCTAATTTGGAAATGAAAAACCAATAGGGTGGTTTCCCATTATTTTTTTATTGCCTAAATCGAAAGATCACTACTCCTGGAGTGCGCATTTCATGCTAGTAGATTTTCGAATGACGATATCTATTTTTCGCGATTAAACGAAAAGTGAAAATTTTCAAGCGCGCGAAAACGCGACGGTTAAGTAGGAATGATGTGAAAAGGCCGTGTGACGTATTTCTGGTTCCAGCTGACGGCGTGGGGGTGACCTTGGGGCGAGGCTTGAGCGCTGATACGACGCAGGCTGTCAGCAGGTAGCTGAGTACCCTGCTAGCAGGTAGAGCTTGGCTTAAATAAGGATTATTATTCCTCTATCAAACGAAGGAAATTTTCTGAACTTAGGTACTTTTAATGTGTGATTATTAAGAGATGTTTCCCTGAGCTCTGTACCTCATGCATGCAGTAGTAATCTCAGACAATGTAAAACTCCTATCTACTCGTATAGAAACTAGGTCCCTGTGATGTCACGTGCAGCGGAATCGCATAGGCGCCAATCTGGCCTTTTTCAAATGAGCTTAAAATTGACCGTTGCCATTCGTCTAAACTGGGATTTCTAAAACCAAATAATTTGTATATTATGAATACACTAATGGTGAGTAATGAATCGCAATCAATGCATTTCGTTTTCTTTGATGAAGAAAACTACTCCATTTAGCGGAAAGGAAATTGATTTTTAAAAATAATTTAAACCGAACTATTTTTCCTCTATTCTATGTCCTTTAGACCAAACTTAAGTTTTATAACCACGTTTTTAGGTTATGTAATGGTATCTGGAGGCGTTGACGGAGAGGTTTGGTCATTTCAGTAAAAAAATCTGTTCGAAATACTTTCTCTTTTCAACTCTTTCTGGACTCTTCAAAACATCACGTGGGATATTGTCCGCGACTGATTTAAATTTGTTATAATAAAATGTAAGAAAAAATCTAAAACTGTTAATAAAGAAGACATATATATATAATATAAACCAAGATAGTATTAATATTAGTTTAGGCATTACGACAGAATTCCCTTGGTGCATTATGCGCTCAATATAAAAAACGGCCCATAATACTTATATACGGTATATGTGGTGTCTTGGAAAGCTTCGCCTAACAAATTTTCGTAGAGCTGTGGAAACTATCATGGAAACGTGTACATTGTAATTAAGAGCAAAATCATAGTACTAGATTTGTTCACACGCAACTATTATTGAGCATCTAATGCTAGAGAACTCAATCATATTTACTACTGCAGTAAATATTCGGCCTTAAGCACAATTCTCAGACGGTCACGGAGGCTAACTATACGTTTTACCTTAAACCTTCCAACAAAAGACGATATTGAAGCTGTAAACAATTGCAAAACCAATAAACTAGATTTGTTGCAAGAAGCACTGCTTGAGCATCTACACTGAGAAAAGATAGGCTTTGAGATCATTCAATACCGAAAGGTAATATACCACTAAATTCTTTCGGGTCATTAAGGAATTCTACCGATTAAAGTAGGTTTCTTGTAGTATTGACGAAATATTCCCTTAGAAAATATTCTCTTGGAGTCCCTCGTTACTATTTATTTAAACAGAAATCTATAGCCTAGATGGTCATCCTATTTCACATTGCACATGATCACCATTGCACATGATTTCACCAGATACATACGCCCCTTACTAAGATCTCATAGAAAAAGAGCTGTTTGGTCCAGTTTCTTGCCTATGTCTCTTACTCATACTCTGTTATATTTTACTATTCTCTATTGCGGCCCCCCTCTCGCAGTCCTTCGCCGTGCGCCTCGCCTGGAATTTTACGACCTCCCGCGCTGCCCTGCAGTCGACGCCGCTCTGCTTCCGAGAGCCGTCGAGAAAGCGAAGAGGCGTGGTATTTACGAGGCAACATGGAGAGCGAGAAAAATCGGAATTATAGCGGTTCAAATACTCTTTTCATTAGGAAAATCTCCTCGAAAAAAGGAATGGATCGTTTGTTCATCTGATTTTTTTGTCATTTCATGGCTCACAAAGGGGGGCACACACTAACCTTGACCTCCTAAAAGAGATTATTTTATTTTTCGTGTTTTTGACATTTTTTTCTCAGTTTCATGAATATTTCGTTCGTTGGGGAATGTAAAACTTGGGCTATATGCGTGTCTTTTCATTTTAAAATAATTGAAAGGCCTAACGATAGTGGGGAGCGGCTTATTGGAATATTTGTTGCGAATAAATTCCCAAAAACATTTGCGGAAACATTTCTTTCGTACAGATTTCAATTAATACATTTTTGCTTCTAGAACTTATTGTACCTGTAGTCAACTTCATAAACAGAGCCTATATATCGTAACCGCGTTGATGATTTCCCGTAACTCAGTGGTAAAATCATTTGCGATACTGCTGTGATGAGCGGATTCACGTTCCAGGAAACTTTATTGTAGTGCATGTTTCTTCATTCAAATTCACTTTTATTCTCCTTGTAAACCACGCGAAGGGTTAGCATCATGCCGCGTGCTGGTTTTTTATATTGAATTATCATCACTCTGCATGCTATCGAAGAAAACATGCAGTACCTACTAATGCAGTACCAGCTGATTGGTCTCTTCGTTCCTGGCACATCACTTTATGACTTGCTTGCGGTTATATCATTGTGATGCTTTGGCTTTAAATAAAAGGTATGGCATTTAAAAACTAAAGTCTAATGACAGTCGTCATTAGAGCGGCGACAGAGTCATTAGGCCCATAATTGATGCGCCACCGGCACTTGTCCTAGCTGGCAGTGAAGGTTGCTCCGGGTTATAGATGATCCGCCCAATAAAGGAGTTCACCCAGGCACTCATGTTATGTTCATCGAGGTAATAAATTGCTCACACAGTCAAGGGCGTGCCCAGGATTATAACTAGGGGGGCAAGCCATGGTCTAGGGGGAGGGGCAAGCCAAGTTGTGATATTTTAGCATGGAAAAGGTGAATGAAACCAACATTTTAAGAAAGTTATAATAGCGCTTTATTAGTTTATGATATAATCTCCTTGAAAAAATAGTTTTATTTTAGTTACATACCTTATACTAATACATATCATTTTTCGTGAGTTTAAAGAAAATTTGTTGGATACTTTCGTTTCAATTCAGTACTGATTTTGCTTAAAGACTTCTACGATTTTAGCTTCTAGGGGGGAGCACATGCCCCCCTGTCCCTCGCTGGGTACGCCCATGCACACAGGCATTTACGTGTTTGAATTAGGTCGGGAGGCATTTGTAGAATCGTCAAAGCTGTTATATATCCTTCTGAATTCTCTACTACGAAAATGAATACAAGTGCACTAAATTATTTGTGTAGGTCATCGTCTGGTTACTTGGATTTCCCGCATCGGAGTGTATTTGGCACAGCCCATCTGCATGCCCATCTCCGCTTCTTGTCTATTAGTCATAGAAAGGTTCTATAGTTCATAGAATTCGTATGAATTTTACTTGATACCTACTTTCTGACGGTAGTAATTTTTTGTGTAGTTGTGGTTATTAACTGCTTATTACTAAACTTTCATCTTTTTCTGTTGCATTAGTGAGGTTATACAAGCTATAGGGTTAGCGAACCAAGCTTTTAAGAGACCTTAGACAAAATTTTGAACGAATATGCACATTAAATAATTTAAAATCCTACCGTAAATGAACATCTGAAGCTATAAATAAACGGCTCATTAACTGTCTGAAATTTTCCATAGATTTTAGAGGCAGATTATCTTTCTTTACTGTATTCATAATGTGAAATGAATTAATTTACAATACTGCTTTATGCTAAGAGATAAGTTACAATTGGGTAGTTTCCTTTATCAAAGAAAACGAAAGGCATTGATTGCGATTCATTACCCACCATTACTGTATTCATAATATACAAATTATTTAGTTTTAGAAATCCCAGTTTAGACGATTCTTAATGGTCAATTTGAACCTCATTTGAAAAAACGTTGAAAAAGAGTGACATCACATGGGCGCCAATCTAGCAATGCTTGAGGCATATAGCTCGGGGAAACATTTCTTTATAATTACCTATTAAAATTTCCGGTGGTCGGAAAGTTTCCTTCATTTGATAGGGTATTAATAATCCTTATTTAAGCCAAGCGCTACCTGCTAGCAGAGTACTCTCCTACCTGCTGGCAGCCTGCATCGTATCGGCGCTCACAGCCTCGCACCAATGTGGCCTCACTCGGCGACAGCTGGAACCAGAATGACGTCATGCGGGCTTTTCCCAGCATTCATGCTTAGCCGTCGCGTTTTCAGGCGCTTGAAATTTTTCACTTTTCATTTAATCGCGAAAAATATATAGCGCCGTTTAAAAATCCAAAAGCGTGAAATACGTAATCCAGGAGGTGTAATCTTTCGATTTAGACAATTTAAAAAAAATAGGAAACCACCCTGTTGTGAATAAAAACTGGTTATGACCTTTAAACCTCTCTTGCTTTGTAGCGTTCGAGTAGGGTACACCGTGGCACGTTTACGCGTATCTTTTAAAATTAATGCTTGAACTTTTATGTTATAACCTATATTGAAAAATGTACGATACAAATATCTTTACTCAGTTAAATAATAAATGACGATTTGCCAAACTAAATTTCCGGAAAATATCGACAAGGCTTGAGACTTTACGAATCAAAAAAGCACCAGGGTTGCGTTAACGTAGTAAGAACGTTTCTAAAGGTGTCCCGATGTCAATGCGCAAACATGCCCCGCGATGTTTGGATTCATTTTCACCGTGAAGCGAAAATTAATAACATTTATTTTTATACTAATGCAGTTCCCAAAAAAGGATTAAATTCTGCTACTGTCAGTATTCAATTTCATAATTTCCATAAGTTTTAATATGTTCAGCACAAATTTACTCACCTAGACAGAAAATATGTTATCCTTTCCGCATGTAAGACCGATTCCCAACTGACGCTCTTAATCACTTTGTCACAGAGCATACTTTTTTACCTCACATTTTCCGCAGGTCGTTACAAATAAATACTATGGAAAAATTATTTAATCTTCATTTATATACAGAACTTGTATTGCGATGTGCACTTTTTAAACTCACATATAAGCTAATTATCACTATACGATATTAAACCATTTTGATCTAAAGATGTTATGGCTTGCTGAGTCGTAACTTGCTTATTATCAGGTGCTTATTTACTTAATAAACCATACCATCTTCAAAACATATGAAATTAGTGATATATTAACATACATGACCGTACCTCAGTTATAAAATCTTCGGCATTAAAATTTTATGCAAGGTGTTACTTCTGACAGTTTATTTATTTCTCCATTTCTTTATTTTATTCTTACACTCTCCCATAAATTTCTCTCTTTTCAAGTCATCTTTCAAGTTATTAGTTTAATTATTAATGTTTTAGGAACAAATGCACTTAAGCGTCTTAAAACCTTATGCGTTTAGCACCTTTGAAGATGGTACTACTTTTCAACTCTCAGTTTAGTACTTGGATTGATCGCCCTCTTCCTTGAATATTTATTAATAAAATAATTTAAATGATTAGAACATATTTTAAAATATTTTCAACAGTCATAATGACAAACTCTTTCTAAAATGTACCCTATACATAGTTTTATCATTTTCCTGCCATTGAGAGGGTTGGATTATTTTAAGGGTATTTTTCTGGATAGACATAATCATTTTTACACTAGTTAAGTCAGACTTTCCCCACATTTTAAGGGCATGGTGATTACATGCATATGTCGTAGCAAAGCCCTCCATGTTATAAAACTGGTACATAATACGTCAAAGCTTATAGTTCACTTTAGACAAGTAAGAATATAAATTAAAATTGTAATCAATTGCCATACCAAAGTATACATTTTCAGAGACTTTTTGAAGATTATTACAATCACATGTTTGCATATTAGTGTGTAAACATTCATGACATTGTGGGTTAATACCAGTTGGTTTTTTTTTGTAAGCGAAATAAGTTACGTCCACTGTCTTGCACTTTCTCATTAAAATTATTTCATTATCATGTTAATACTTAAGCTAATCATCGAGGTCATTTTACATGTAAATCATAGCTTTGTTAAAGTTTACGTAGTCTGATGTTAGGACGGTGTCATCAGCACAAAAGTAGCTCACTATCTTTTTTATATTCAGGCATATCATGTACACAAACAACATGTACAAAAACAATATCGGTCCCAGAATTGACCGTTAAGACACATCCACATTTTTCCTTAGGTATCACTTAAAGCATCCTTTAGGTATCACTTAAAGTATCCTTAAACCATCCAATTACCTTTGTAACAATCTTTTTATCAAGTAGTAAATAGTCTTTGAAACAATCACGAGTTAATCTTACGGCTATGACTCATTTCTAACAATGGGTTAATACTGAGTTTCTAAATTATTTCCATTCTATTAAATGAGACGAACGATAGCTGTTTAAGTGTATAAGTCATCATTTAATATTTTAATTGATACGAGTTTTATTAGATTTTTCTCCTTTTGTGAAACATTTTTCATTGATTTTCCGTATTTTGATTGGAAAGGATGCAGTATCTCTTGATATATTTCATTTGATGGCATTAAATTTGACATCTTACAGTCATTTAGATCGAGTGTGGAAGTCATGTTAATATCGTATTTTTTACAAAAATAGTAATCAGATGGTGTAATGAAACATACACATATTTCCTCTATGTGAGATCTTAATACTTCGGCCAAAGCAACTGCTAAAGCAAAACAACTTGAAATAGGGGTTTTAAGTATCATCTTTTCACTGATGAAGGAACTCCCTCGGTAGGATATGTGGTCAATACGGGAGAAAACAATCCATATATTATCACCTCTCTAGTCTTCCCTTTGTTAAATTGATTATACCGCGGAAGAAAACAAGTATTCTTCATGATTCTGATTTCTTACTGGTTATTCACGGAAATGGCTATTCACAAACCTCTCCGTCCACGCCTCCAAATACCATTGAATTACCTAAAAGCGTGGTTATAAAACTTAAGTTGGGTCTAAAAGACATATAATCGAGTGAAAATAGTTTCGTTGAACTTATTTTTTTAAGTGAAAAATTCTTACTGCGCGGTAGGCGCTTTTTTACAGATGGGTAGTAAACTCTGAACTCTCGTGAGTGTCACCTCAGAATCGTCATCGTCTAGCGGTTACCGAAGGTGAGGAAAATAAAGACAGAAAGATTTTTTAATTTGCTCGTTCCTCGTGTATGAAAATATATTCTGGAACAGAAAGGGTCGCCACGTTTAGTGTTGATAATAGTTAGTCAATTTTGTTCATAACTATAGTTATAAAAAATATTTTCTTGAATTTCGTCGGGTAACTTGGCTTTTACGAGTTTGTATTCCTAATCCAGTTGCTGGCAGACTGTTCTTAGTGTTAAGTTGAAACTTGCAGGAGATGTATTTTGTGCATTTTTTCCATTCTGGACAACTTTAATTTTGCTCTCAACTCAGTTTACACGTTGTTATGATTGTTTATATATCCTTTGGACGAAAAATGTGGAATTTTGCATGGTTCAAATCAATCGCCTGCTAACTTTCGTATCTTACGATATAGATCCATATATGCTGTATACAAATTTTGGAGAAAACTATAAATGTATTATTGGTGAAAAAAGTATTACTTTATCTTGTGCACGAAAGGAGTTATGAATTTTTGATTTTGTCAAACAGTTTTACGGCACCATTACTTCAGCCGCTTGTTATTTCGCGGCAGTTTTTCGTGGATTTTTCATTCAACTATCGGCTAACAGTTCTCAACACTATCATAAAAACTTCATGGAAAGATTTTGATGCCTAATTTCTTATATAGGTAAACCTTTTTATGTATTAGCTGAGTTTCGACGAAGCTATATTCAGTTAAGTACCTTTGGGCCTAAATTACCCATTTATGTATGGGTGGGAAGCAGTCGCCTACTAGCTATAGTTCCATACGATAGAGGTCATATATGCTGCGTATGAAATTTGAATAAAACTATAAAATTATTTTTGGTGAAAGAATTGTAACTTTATCACCATTACAAGGGAATTCATGAATTTGTAATGGTCGCACCTCGTCGGGCTTTCCTTACTGGCCTGAGTCTGCGCTGTAGGCTCCCAACTCCCAAAATCGTTTTGCAATTAGATTGATGGGCGAGATGTGGCTATTGTTTTGACGAGGAAGAGATATTCCATGAGGGTAGAGTTTTTGGTTCCAAGAGAGAATATAAATCCTACTGATGTTCATCGCTTCGCCGAACGATGAACATATAGAATGAAATAGATTTAGCGTAGTGTGCTTTATAAGTTCTGTTAGCCATACATCACCTCGAAGTGTAAGTGTTATTTACAACGTAAAGTGCAGGAAAATTACATAAAATAAGGAATGCGAGATTGGATCTCTAAACTAAAAAAAATGCACTGTTTGCATTTTGCTAACGGTAGTAGCCTCTTCACCACAGTTGGTAATTATAGCTGTAAAAGTATTAGTAATCAATTCTTGAGCGCGCCGATGCAAATGAACACAAGAGGTAAGCATCAGCAAATCAAAAGAGGTCGAAAACTTATCGTGAAGATTTATCAATGGAATAAGAAAGGTTGGAGCAAAACTCTTACAAACAATCATGAAAACGTTACATTATATTAACGTTACATTACGTAAAATTACATTAAAATAAGAATGCGAGATTGGATCTCTAAACTAAAAAACAATACACTTTTTGGATTAACCATGTCAAATTATCGACTTAAAACACCACAAGATACAAAGCTACAATAGATGCCGTTCTTACAAGGCATTTGGATGCATTCGAGTCAAAATTGTCTGTTTCTCACCTCAGTTACCATGAGCCTATAGCATCAGTTTTTGAACATACAGATAAAGACAATGATAGAAAAAGAAGAATAATTGAAATTACTGATGAAGATGAGAAGAATGAGATGTTGTTAATACTGAAAATATATAATTACATTACGTTTATTTAGTATTATCGGCTTCTTGTTCATTTTTTAGTTTGTATGTATTACCTGTTTAAATAATAATTGTTACAATTTTCAAATTAAGAAAAATATTTAGCTTAATATATTTTAATGAAATTATTAATTCCAAAATAATGAAGATAACCATATAACCCTTTTAAAAATATCGTCAATCAACGCCCCAAATTTTTAAACAAAAAGTTTTCACTTCTAACGGCAGTCCCACGACGGCCATTTTTATTTATTAACGTCCTTTCCGCTACTTGGTTTTTCAAATCCAAATTCGATTGCACATAAATATTGCGATATCAGTTGCTCAATTTTCACCCCACTTCTTTTCTTATATCTTATACTTCGTTAATCACCTTTTTTCTTTCCCACAGTTGGCGTCTCCGCATTCCCCAACACGCGCCCCGCAGTATCAGACAGATAAGGGAGGCTGGGAGACGATGCGGGCAGTGGGCTGCGGAGAATACAAGTGGTACAGCATCCTTTTATGCTTGGGTGAGGTCGGCAAGAAGTCTGGCACATCTTCCACGTTCCTTCTCCACAAACCAACAGATAACACTTTTCAATCCTCGTGAAGGTTATATCGGGAGCGTGGTGACCCAGAGCATGGTGACCGAGAGCGTAGGGTGTTGAGGCACCAAAAATTTGTAGAAACTAGGCTCGCTACTAGGGTGGGGCAGAGAAGGCATGTGCCCCTGGAGGCAGATTTCAGGGGCGGCAAAATTAAAAAAGTTTACTAAAAAGCTATTTAACTATTAATAACAATAATATAGTGTAATGTAATATAATATATTATAATGCAATATTTTAATATATTATTTTATATGATTGTATAATATTAATTAATTATATTATTACGTAATGTAAGTAATATATATAACAATATAATTAATTACAAAAATTATTTAATTTTAATTTTTAGACAATTATATTACAAAAACTTCTTAATTGCAAACATACGGTTTGTAATTTCAACTACCGCGTCTCAAAAAATAGCTTACGGATATATTATATTTTATTGGTGGGGGAGGGGGAAGAAAAGAAGCAAGGGAAGATGGGAGGGTGGCAAACTGATCTTTACCCCCCCCCCCCCCCCCCCCGTGACAAAAATCTTAGTTCCGGACCTGGGTGAAACCTTCTCACCTCCAAATCAAATCCTAGAAGGGGCAGGCGGCCTGAGGAAAGAAAATTCCTACTGTAGAATTGAAGCAGTTATGCGTCTTAGACTTAGCCAGTGGAGAGTTCTACCATCACCAATCCACACTAACCGTCTGATTAACCCATTAATCCCAAGCGTTGCGTAAGCGTAACATTATTTAATCCTAATTCTCAGAACAAACCTTTGCTTTAGAATAATTTTTTCTTCAGGTAACTGACTTTTAGATATGTCTCTTGTACTTATTATGTCATTTTCACTAACAATTTCATAAATATAATTATATTTTTCAACTTCAAAATTTGCCTTTTTCACGGATTTGAAGCACTATAACTTGTAGATGATTTTTCACTTAGATTTCTTGAGGAATTTTGCTATCGGTAATGTTTTATCTTAGCTCTAAGTTGCCTTATTCATGTTTATTTTTATCATTCACTTTTATCGTTGCTGGGAAAAATGTAGTGGTTGAAAATAATGTTGCATTCACGCAACAATGGGAATTCTCTGGTGGACCACGGGGCTTTCTCTTAGCAAAAGCAGCTCGTCAATATGGCTTTTAAATTGGACAACGTAGTCTTCTGGTGGCAGTTTAGCTGGATTTTTGCTACTCACAGGTTGTGAATAAACAAAGTAATCGGTGAATGGCATTTTCAATTTTCATGATGAAAAAAATTCACTAACACTTGATTTACTTTGTGGTATTCTATTATGAGTTTTCCTGGATATCGGACAATTACTTATTCCACTTATTTTTATCAGAGCGCGACCCGGATTTCAATGAATAATCATCATCATCTTCAGGCGCAAATTATTTAAATTATAATTTATACATTTATAATTTGCGCATGAAGAATTATATATTTAAATTATTGAATATTTATAATTCATTGAAACCCGGGTCGCCCTCTGATAAAAGTAAGTGATATAAGTAATTTTATGATATCCAGGAAACTTTTTTTCATGATGGCCATGTTTACGAGTTATTACTTCGTGGATTCAAACCGATGCGAGCCAATGTGGAACCGATATCGGGACAGGCCATTCCCAAGTCGTTGAATGGAAGTCTTACTAAGTAGACATTGAATTCAGCTTACGATGAAAAAATTTTGGAGACGATAGAGTGAGAGATTGAGAAACGCAGTAGTTGAAACAGGGTTATGACAGAAGGTGGAGTGTTCCTCTAGTCGATCCTTGAAGTTTGCTCAGTGCAATCGTAAGTACATGCTATCCTTCTTACTGCTATCTAATAGCGCTTAGGTGGTACAAGGCTAAGAAATTAGCTTCAGATAGGTAGATATCAGTTAAATAGTCCTCCAAAATTCCTCTTTATCTCTCTTACAGCAATTATATCGATAATACTGCAATATAATTTTCTCGGCTTGTTGTAAGAAATTCACACAGATCATCCAGCTGGAGAAGTGAGGAAAATGTTATACCTTATTTCTACACCTCAGAAGTTTACTTTAGATACTTTACAATACTTTACAAGCGTCAAGAAGGTAACTGAATAATAATTGACAAGAGAGATCGTTTTTAATTTTTTCTAGACTTGGAAACTGCAATGAAGATTACATCATCTCCGTATTTCAGATATGGCTGATTTCAGGAGGTGCACCACTGAAATACTGGATGCACTGGTGGAACTTGGCGAAGGAAGTGATGAGGTCAATGCAGTGATACCTCCCCCTAAAAACCTCACCGACAAAGAAAATATCGTAAAAAGTCATAAATGACGGCGATATTCCCCTGCCTTCAGGCATTTCGGGACTTCTGAAATACATTCACACGCGCTACAACACAAGGCACAGTTTACTATAGCAGAATCGGAAGGAATAATCAAATAAAGGCGCACTTCCAGAGAAAATAAGGAGAAAGATAACGGGAAAAATAGCTTACTACCGTTCGAGCCTCAAATTGTTGAAAGGAAAAAAGCAATAGAAACACTCATTACTCAGAACGAAGGTAATTCACCAATTGAGATCTTTCACTTATTTCTCAGCGGAGAATTACTGGAATTAATTTGTAACAAATCAAATAACTACGCTAAGGAGAAAAATAACCATATGTTTACTCTGAGTATGGAAGATCTAATAAAATTCACTGGGATCCTAATATTTTCGGGGTACCACACATTACTTACCATGCATTAAGTTGTACAGGACAAACCGAGAGTATATGTCTGTCCCAATTGTGATGTTATGTATAACGTGGAATGGATATGATGAGATAAAAATATCTACGCCCTCTGATAATTGTCAGATAGACATAAATGATAAATTTTCAAAATTCAGGCCTTTTCTGAATAGACTGAATCAATATTCCATTCGCTTTGGATTTATTTATAACAAATTGTCCATTGATGACCAACTGTTTCCATATTTCGGGCGACACTCAGCTAAAATGCTAATCCGTGGGAAAACAATTAGACTTGGCTATAAATTGTGGTGTCTAGCCTCATTTACAGGCTATCTCCATCAGTTTTTGCCATATGGAGGGACCGAGCCAGGAAGCGATTGTTCATTACCACTTGGAGAAGGGGTTGCTCTAAATTTGTTGAATTTTTGTAAGTGTCCAAAAAATTATGCCGTGTATGTCAATAAAGTCTTCACCATTTACAGTTCAAGTCAAAAAATATTCTCTTAGTTCGATAAGTCCGTCGCGTCGTCACCATTGCTTCAAACTACGAAAATATTGAACCCATAGTAAGGACGAAGAGGCACTACAAACGGAGGCTAAAGAAAAGTAATCTGATTCCGCGATGAAATTTTATCAATGATTACTTTTAGGGAATGGTAGGGGAGGATTTACAAAATACCTCAGTGGCATGTTACGGTTCCCAGAGTAGAGGCAAAGAATGGTGGTGGGCTATATCCATAAATGGGATTGATAGGGCACTGGTGAATGCGTGGCGATTTTACTCATTGGCCACCGGCAAAGCAATTTCTCAGTTAGGTCTGAGATCTTAACAATTTCATTGAGGCAGAAAGATGTTTACAACTGATGAAGTCTGGCATAAAAATCGGTCCGCACATAGCCCCAGGAAAAAGGACATACCCCAGCATGTCCGTCAAGACAGAATAAGGTATTTCATCCAAAGGAATACAGGTAACTCCTGTCAAAGATATTGAGTGTTCAAATCACTGTGAAAAATAAAAGATACAACACAGGTTGTATCTTTGTATTTCAGATACAACAAAAACATGTTTTATAAATTTTATTTACCGGAGCAACATTATGAAGAGCATTTATTATGATGAAAATATTTTTTTTATTCGAAATACATCTTAAGCAGGCCAGTATAAACGGGATAATACGAAAAAACCGAATTTAAAGCCCTACATAATCTTAGGCATAATGGGTCAAACAAATGGGAGAGTTACATAGCATATCCAGCGGTAAACCCAGTATTTACTTTAGCAGGAAGTATTTTTTAACCAGGAATCCCGGCATACCTCCTTCCAGCTTACTTGGCGTTTAATTTTATCATTTATTTTATCTGTGATGATAATTTATGAGCTTTGTTTTCGGTATTGCCTTTTATCTTTTTCAGTATTCTCATCTTCATCTCCTTATTGAGATTTTTTTAGTAATATACTATGAATCTTTTTATCCTCTTCTCCCACTACTTCTCATCCTCTAATCGTAGGATTATTTCATTTTTTATGGGATAGATGACCGCCTTAGCTCTTTGACCAAGTAACTGAGACCTATGATGTGTTTTAACATTTTTTTATTTTTCCAATCTCAGATATTTTGTGTCTGTATCTATTAAAAAAATAATATAGTTTCTTTAGAGAGCTGTAGGAGAGGAAAGCAGGACCATTTCGTCCCAAAGATGTATGTTCGTTCGTATGTAAATATACAAACTCCGTACATCTACAGTACGCGGGGTATACTTAAAAGCTCTAAATACAGCTGGTATGATTCGCGACAGCTTGAACTAAGAAATACGACGCCTCTACGGAGAGGATCTCCGTAACGGATCAAAAAACTTGACCAACTTCGCTACGCGAAGTCATCTCTTCCTTGCCAATTTGCTTTCCTGCTAAGTTGCACAAAACGATAAAATCACCCATAATTGTCTCAAATTTCGCCATCATCTTCATTCTCATCGCACGCCTAGCATCTTTTGGCTAACCGGTTTGTCATCACTCCGAGCAGCGGTTCAATAAATCCGACTGGAGCTAGACAAGGTTGTTAAGATACCCCTTCATATTCACCTGCTCCTAGCCAACTTCATGGAAAAGGATAGGTAAACGAGGTAAAAATAATCATTGGGAGAGCAATGGTGAAAAGGATAATGTAAAAATAGATTACCGCTTAGAGCTGGAAATGCAGAAATAGATGCAAGGAAACAATTCATTAGTACCTTCATCTGGAACAAGTTTATTTTTAGAAAAAGAGGCGTTAGTGCCGCTGAAGCAAAAGACACCCTTGGCAGAAAAGACCCTGGAGTCTTCCAAATACGTGTTAAATGGGATTACGCGATAAAGATCACCTGATGATACCTAAATTCCAATTAAAGCACTGATTAAATGACTTTATAGGACAGTATCAATATAAAAATCTATATACAACGGTGGTGAGTACTTCCTGGGTTTCACATAGGGCGAGAATTTTCAATTCTCCTTCCAATTTTTCGATGCAAACTTGGATTCCTGAATCCTTGTACACGATGGGCGAGTCACTCATAGACAACTAGGTAGAAGAGATGGAAAATATTTCCCGGTGTGACATCCAATAAATCTACACTTCCCGTTGGCCGGGGAAAAATAAACAGAAATTTTAGCTATCTATTCCAGTACCCAACATTATGGAGGCCGCCACGTAGGATGCTCAAGATAAAATGAACGGTAAGGATTATTGCGAGGAGTAAGGCAGAAGAACAGGAGAAGAGTGCTTAGTGTGGAGACCCTTTGTCCAAATGAGAGCGCGGTGGACTGCCCATAAGGTGGGATATAAATTTGCGTGGGAAACGAAATGGAGCGAAGGCTTCAAGGACAGGTCCCTCGAGACAAGGGCATATCGGTTAGGAATCCTCGGAACGAGTACTTCCTCATCTTTGAATTTTCCATGGAGTATATTCGCATGAATCACATTGATTATCAGTTTTTTTAATCACCAAACGCGTTTCTTTGCATAGTTTTGGTTGGTTTGCGTTTCGAAGCATCGTGGGCACCGACCCTACCTTCAGCTGTAAATTGTGCCATGGTAAGACATCTAAGGACATTAAAAATTCAGATGGCTAGAAGGTTACTTCGTCTTTGTTTATTACACAGTCAGTAGATTTTAACTAATGCAGAGTACAAACTGTTTGATCCTGATTTACCAAGTTTCAGTCATCCACATCTTCGTTCGTAGCCGCCAAAATTGCTAGCTCAGTCAACCATTTGTGATTTTTATGCTTATCAATCATGCTCGTGAACACTATTTTGATAAGCTCACCTTTCGATGATACGAAATTGCATAACTTCCGAGGAAATAAAATCAATCCGCTCGATTCGTCGACAGGTTCACGGCCATTACTGTTAGTCAGCAATTGCTTGGAGATTTTTTACGCACACGGTACAGATGTGTTAGTTGACATTTCAATTCGAGCTGGGCTTAGCTTGAATTAAATGATTTTAATGTCATTTTAATATTTTAAATATGTTTTAACTATGACGCTCAGTCATTAAATTGGTTAATACAAAAAAATCATCTAGTGTTGACCAACTTGATAGTTTGTGTTGTGTTACCAACTCCTAAAAAAATACCTCTAATATAATAATCAATTTTTTCGTGAACTTTAACTAATTTTTGATCTTTATTCCGCTATCCGAGGCTGAGACATTTATAATTAAATATTTTGCCTAGCCGAGCATGTTGGCATATGTTTTAATAACATACGAGTTTGTTATCCTTCTAACGCGACGGTTTTCTTTTGACTTTCGTTTCTGTAAGCAAATTTTGCGATTGCATTGCAGCTTTCGCTCAGCTAGCCTACGTTATCATCTTAATGGAATTCGCCTCTATTTTTAGCCTTAGCATCCAACTGAAGGGGTCCGTGAAATTTTTATCATATCACCGCACTTGGAGGAAGAAGCGAATTTTATTTCAGAGCGTCGAGCCCGGTAATCGCGAGCGATAGCACCAATGAGCCCTTTAATGGCGGTCTCGGGTTCTATCTTGCGTCAGCGAACAAATGGGGCGTATTGTCCGACGGTTAACAGGTTTAAGTCTTCGGCAACCTAGGAGATCCGGCCTCCGGCGGAACCAAATAATCTTGAAAGAGAACGTGACAAAAGTATCTGCGAGGGGTCGTTTTCACTCGGATCCGCGTATTGTTGCCATCATTACTTTTGGATCTTTACCGCTACATCTTGCGGAAAAACCTTTTCTACTTTTACAACCCTAAACGATTTCCATGAGAAAGAGAGATAATTTAAATATTTTAATGAAGTTACATTTTTAGAAATAGATATATGATTGATAAATAATTATGTAACATGTGTAATTAAATAAATACATAACTAAACATAGAGACACAGAAAAATGAACACTCACTTAATATTTCCCAGACGTTTCAGTGGGATGGCTCATTATTCTCAATACGGTATTTTCATACACTACGTAACATAAAAATTATATAATATAAATAAATACTTTTGATATGACATACATAATTATATTTGTTTATTTTAAAACTCTCTTTCTAAAGAAAACCAATCAAACATGCGGTTAAAATAACCGCAGTTAAAAATGGTAGGTCCGAAATAATAATGAAATGATAAAACTAGGGGAATGATCCATTACAGAATGAGGGGATAATCCATCATTGAATGGAAAATAATATACTTTAATTGGTATTAGAGTAATTCAAATCTCAAAGCGGCTTAGGGGACTGAAATCGAAAAAATCTGGATAAAATGTCAAAAAGTTTTTTTTAGCAAGGAAGTTAAAAGTTCGCATAAATATTGCCAAATAATCTGCGTACATCATGCCTCATTTGTTTGTCTGTGCCATGATAATTTATATCGGGCCAAGATTGAACAAATAAATAATTTTCTTTTCGAAGAAAATATCACATAATCTTTGTGCAGTGTTTTCTTATATTTGTTGGTATCATAGGTTTTTATTAGTGATTAACCACAGCCACATAACAAAATGGCGGATGCTATTTTCAGCTGCTTTTCTACATAGCACAGAGAAGAGTAGATTAAGCCACTAAATGTCACCCTGTAACATCTATCGTCCCATTTTATGTTTCTAGATTGTGAGCCTGCAGTAAAATCATGCGCATGCCAACCCATATTTTAAATCTTTTTTATCGTGCGTGCGGACTCGGGCGCGCCAGTGTCGTCCATTGCGTCAAAGCGAGAGGAATCTGCGTTTTCCAGATGAAAGATAAAATAAAGATTGAAATAAGTCATTGCGCAGTTCTTATAATAAACACTGAGGACAATCTTATCCAATTGGTGAGCATTTTTGGCTTCTGGAAGGAAATATTCTCCTTTCGTTTGCAAGACTGCTGTCTTTCTCAGGCACGAAATGTAAGGTGATGCTGCATGGAATCCACTCCCTTAAGCTCCTACACCTTTTTGAAGGCCTGCAGGAAAATGTCGTTATATGGAACAACGGAGCCCTCCTTGTGGCTAGTTGCGTACATTTTAACAGGCGTATTCCCTTTCTACTGTGTAATTCTGAAAATCAGTTACCATCTTATGCCAATTTTGGCCATTTTTCGCGAAATTTTGTTCAACATTGATCACATGCATAATTGTAGCGGTAACGCTCGGGAACAGGGAATAAATAAATGCGTTATTCCCTGCACAAATTATTGGAGAATATTTTCGAGAAGTAACTTCATACCAAAAAACGATTTTGAGGCTTTAGCCACCTTATTTCGAATTCAACCTACGCTGTCCTAAAGTTTTGTTAAAACGCTTCTAATCCTTATCGGACTGATGGCTTACTATAGCTGGTAATATATTATTTAAAAGGTCATAGCTTTTTAACCCTTTTTAACTCAGAGCTGCTTCTGGGAGAAATCAAATTTCAAGATTTTTCATTTTGAACACTTGAAATTTTTACACTCAATGATAAATATCCTGGCAGCTAAATATTTCATCATTAAAGTTTACTCTACAAAATTATATTAAGTTTAGATATCTCCTAAATAGAGCTGAAAGTTTAAACATTTTTGATGTTGCTTAGAAGCAACATGGGGTTATAAAGGGTAAAATAGTCTTTTTTGATTTATGGCTTGCAATACATGCATAGGCACTATAGCTTGCAATACATAATTAAAAAGACCATATCTTTTGTTAATAGAACTTGTATTTAAGGTCCTTTTCGCTAATTTTTACCAGTTGCCACAAGAATAGAGGAATTTCCCATAGTCAAGTGTTGTCGACGCGGATCATAGCCGCGGCGCGAGCAGGTGTTCTGTTTTCTTTCGCGCCGACAGACCCTTCTCCCACGCTCCTCCCCCGGCAGAGTGCTCTGCTAGGGTTCACGAATACTTCTCTCCGTGCTAAACGAGCATTCCCGCCTTCCGACGTACACGCCACGCGCCATAAAAACCCTTTTCGCCCCACCGCTAACCGGCTCGCTTGCTTTCCTCAAGCAGATTTCCCCCTCGCCTTTTTTTAAAACAATGGGGGAGTTAGCCTGCTCTGTTTCCGAGTCCGCAAAAAAAATAACGAATAATACGATGGGAACTGACTCGACCATCCTTAAACATCCACCGTAAATCACGCACGCTCTCCGGCAGGATTACCTGTTTTGACTTGAGTGAGCAAACTCTCGGGAAAATGGCTTGCTTCGAGAGTTGGTGCGACGTCAATGGGCACGTATCACTTAATGAACAGGAATGCGTGTCCAATGAAGTCGCTCGAGAGCATGAATACTGGTGCAGATAATGGAAAGCATAATATTCTCGTTCTTGCTCCCGTATCTTCTAGAGCCACCAGGTGGTAGACAACTGAAACAACCCTTTCCGCCACTAGCTAACTTGCTTAGTTAGATATGTTGACGTTTTGACCAGAAGGATACAAAATTGGTCCCAATACGTGGGCTGTTCGACAACGCATAAAATCAAGTCACCAAACGAAACATACATTATTTCGAAGTTTTTATTATTTCGAAGTTATTTGGGTCTCATATAAAGTCATCCCTCCTCCGATGCTCATTCTAATCCCAACTGTGTTTCTAATTTCAGAAACTTTCCTAGAAAGCTTCTTTTGTGATGTGTATCACTTCCCTTCTTGCGTTTGCCTCACTTTTGGGTATTATCTCAAAAATCTTCATTCGCTAAATCATTTTTAGATTTTAGGGAACCAGGAGAAGTCACAATTTGTGAGGTCGGATGAGTAACTCAGTAAGAATTCGCATGATCATCATCATCGCTCAACCATCATAATTTGAGTCTAACGCAAATTTGTGATCCATTTTATTTTCAGTTAGTCTTTTAAACACACATTAATTTTCATTTACATCATTAGTAACAAGTAATACTCATCTAATTAAATTATTTTTTCACCATTATTTCCACCCAACTGATTTTCAGGAATTATTCTCTTCAGGACACCCTTTCAAATCATGAGAATGAATAAGTAAGATAGTAAGTCTTTCTATTCGGGTTTATGAATTTTTTCACTTCTCCCACTCTTCCATGAACTTTCTCATTAATTTTTCAGTCACTATGATCGTCATCCTCCGGAAAAACCTTAATTTCCAATGTGACGCTACCGAATTATGCTAAAGTAAACCATTCCGAAGAAGGCAAACTTGTATGCGTCAAGTTCTACTTCGTTCGTCAACGTTAGCCAACCCTTAACAAGAAGGCGATTGCATCATGGATTGACATCATATGCGGCAGACAGAGTACTTTGTTTGTAGTGCTCTCCGGTCTAAATAAATGCACGGATTGGGTTTTCTCTAACAAACCTCAACCACCACCGAGAATCATAACCAATAAAGCTTAATTAAATTAAGTTTTGGACACAACAGTCACCGAACCAACCCGATTCCTCCTATTATCATTAACTGAATGAGTCAACCCAAAAGTTAACAGTAAACAAAGATGAGGGCTAAGTTCACCTCAGACCAAGCCACAGACACGTAAATGTCAGGCATTGTAACTAGGAAGATTAATGCCCTTTCCTAAGACACCTTGCAACTCGAGGAATTATAGAATATGAAGTAAAGATAATTTGCACCTATCCACATGAATATTTATTATAAAAAAGGCAATATGTTTCATTGCACTGCAGACGTTTGAGTCTTGATGGTGCCACAGGAATAAATAATTATGTGGAAAAAAGGAAAGTGTCTTAACTTCATGTCCTACAATGGACTTCCACAAATTATCAGCCTAAATTGTTCATTTCATCGAGGATGTACGCAGGGGGTTACCCAAGCGATTAATCCGGGATTTGAACCGGTGACCCTTCGGCCATTAGTTCACTCCTCCACCCACTAGGCAGACTCCCATTTTAATTAGTGCTTAACATCTCCACTGACCGTGTTATCACCACACGTTTGTTATTATCGAGGCGATGCTTGTTTATTGGGTCCATGGCGAGGACTAGCCGTCAGCGGATTTGGATAATCTGCCTCCAGGGGCGGAGAGGGGCTGGGAGAGGGGGTTGACGGGTGGAGGAGGTTTTCTTTTCATAAGCGTGCCTCCTTGGAACGAGACAGTCACGCCTCCATCTCCATTCTCGCCTCGACACTCAAGCAAGGAGGACCCCTTCCCCACACACCCGCCGGGACGCCTTCCCCACACACCCGCCGGACCGCATCCAGCCGCAAATCGGTGAGTTTTGCAAAACTTTTCTTTCTCCCCATTGAGACTTCCAATGTATTTTTTTCCGCAGTCTCTATAGTGGTGGATACTTCAATAGGGTTTCATATGTAATTTATTCACTCAGTGTTTTCATCGAAAGTGAATCAGAGAGGTTTGGCAGCGGACGTTAGGACACCAGTCAGATTTTATTCATATCATGATGGTTACTTCCATTATATATTAGTCGCGGTCTCCAAAGTGGTGGATACTTCAATAGTGTTGTATAATTAATTTATTCACACAGTTCTTTCACCGCATGTGAACGGGGGAGGTGTGGCAGGGGGTGTTAGGACAACAGCTGTTTACCAGTTAGATTTTACTCATATCATAGTGGTTACTTCCAATCACATATTTGTCGCGGTCTCCAAAGTGGTGGATACTTCAATAGTGTTGTATAATTAATTTATTCACACAGTGCTTTCACCGCATGTGAACGGGGGAGGTGTGGCAGGGGGTGTTAGGACACCAGCTGTTTCCCAGTTAGATTTTACACATTAGTGGTTACTTCCATTATATATATGTCGCGGTCTCCAAAGTTGTGGATACTTAAGTATTGTTTTATTATTAATTTATTCACTCAGTGCTTTCATCGGAAGTGAACGGGGGAGGTGTGGCAGGGGACGTTAGGACACCTGTCAGATTTTACTCATATCATGATGGTAACTTCCATTACATATTTGTAGCGGCCTCCAGCAGTGATGGATACTTAAATATTGTTTTATAAGTAATTAATTCACGCAGTGCTTTCATCGGGAGTGAATGAGGGAATTCCTAATGTTTGTCAGGGGGTGTTAGGACCCCAGCCGTTCACCTTTTTGATTTTATACATTTTACTGATCAACTAAGATTTTGGAACATGGGACTTTAATTGTGTGCCAACCTCGACATTCATTCCAAATTTTTCGATCACCCAGTTTTATCGCAACGTAATTTTCTGAGCGTTAAAATGACAGGGCTCGGCGATAGATTTGAAGCCTATGCAAACTATATTGCACGGTACATGTAAATATCATCTTGTTAAAATATGTGAGTGTATTTGATGGTTTGAGGTAAGCATCCTTTCAATGCTTATCTCCGAAGTTCGGTCTGATATTTTCTTTCATAGACTGATATTTTTCATTGTCACTTTTTTAGTCATTTATTTTGCCAATTGTTCTAAATGTTTCCCCCACCAACGGATATTTCTAAAAGATTTTTATATTTTTAACGTGTAACGGTGTAATTTTGTGCATTGTAAAATTAAATATATTTTCTGCGCAAAGATATTTCTCGTGATTGGCTTAGCTTAAACATTCCACATTTTACTGTCACCTCATTTTTGGCAACGTTATTTTTCAGGGGTTTCTTACCAGTACTAAGTGGTGTTTTTGAGGGATTTCAAAAAAAATATTATTTGTGGTACACGTAGGTTTTATCTGGTTATATAACTTGTACGCTGATCTCAAAACTCCATTCCAAATTTTTCCATCAACAAAACATATTTTCAATTTCATTTTCATTCATTCAATTTTATTTTGAAATAAATATTTCAAACAGACAGCGGAACTAGGTCCATTTTGTGAACTTTATAACTTATATTTTAACCTACGTTGGTTTCCTCGTTTTCCAATAGCCTGATTTAAACCAGAGCTGCAATCTATATGTTCCATTTACCCCGAGATTTTTGTCATGGAATTTTTCAACGGCTGCTCAGGTGGAACACGGTGATACCTTTAAGGGATATAATAAAATGTACCACATTTGAGGCGAAAGTATCATCGGTTGAAGTTTGGAGCTTAAGATCTACATACTACCCCGCGAGCCGTCTAAAAGGCGTGTGGCAGGGAGTGTTGGGACACCAGCCATTTGCACATAAAAAGGAAATGGTCTAACGAAATTACGACTAGCATTCACCAAATTCCTTTACAGTTCGGGGGGAAAGGAAATCATAGATCTATCCGTTCGGCCAAATGTCTCTCTTAATTTATCTCGAAATGTAGTGGGGCTCTAAGTTTATGTTCTCAGTGTCGCTCTTTAAGATATCCATTCTCACTTTTTCAAGTACTTTAAGCCTAGCGGGCAACCTCCGAGTTTCCAGCGGCTCCCGGCCTAATTTGCTAACATCTGGGTAACGCTGCTCAGGTGGAACACGGTGATACCTTTAAGGGATATAATAATAAATTTGCTAACATCTGGGTAACGCCCGTAGCAGTTTTTGACGAGCCGCGCGGCCTTCCTTTGTATTTTATTCAGTTCGCAAATTAAGTCTTTCTGCACCGGATCCCATATCTTCGCTAAATATTCAAGGTGCAGTCGAACGAGCGCAAAATAGCACCTTTCTTTTACTTTCTCATCCGAAAATCATCCCACGATACGCTTGACGAATCCTACTTTCTTCAGGGCTACGCCGCAAATATTTCTCATAAATGAGGGGGTGAGAAGCCAAGGGGTACAAGTGATTTTTTTCTCAACAGAGTTAGGTAAAGTTAATTGTAAGAAGAAATGCACAAAAACGTGGTTGCCAAGGGTTACAAGTGAGTCTCTGTTCTGTGCAGACATCGAGTGGAAAATCAAATGCACTACTAAGTATGTAATTGATCTCGTTTGTTTCCTATCGCTAATTTCTGTGCCTAACTCTGTTTAAAAGCAGAAATACTTGTACCCCTTCGCTTTTCACCCACTCATATGTGTTCCCCTCGAGAGGTTCGAGGTTATCGCAGCTCCTAGGTACTTCAGTTCGTCTGTTGCCTTTATGTTAATACCATCCACAGCATAAACATAGTTATAGTTGGACGAACTGTACAAAAAATGCACCGACATGCATTTGCTCGGATTAAGTTCGAGTCCCCACTCTTGGCTCCTCAAATGAAACTTGTTTACATCCGATGATAGAATTTCATAGTCAAAGTGATCACTAATTTTGCGATAGATGACAGCGTGGTCAGCAAATAAACGCATTTTACCAGTAATTCGGTAGCAGAGGTCATTAATGTATATAGTGAACATAAGGGGGCCAATTACGCTTTCTTGTGAAACACCTGATGTCACTGTAACTACATCAGAGCTAATTCCGTCAACCGCTTTTTGTTTGCGATCATTCAGAAAGTCGCGTACCTGTTTTCCACTGTTTTGTTAATCCGCATAACTGCAATTGGTATAAAGTTTGTTGTGAGGCACCGTTTCGAAAGCTTTCGAAAATTCTAGAAATAATGCGTCAACTTGTCTTTTCGATTCACAAGATTTGAGACCGTCGTGAAGAAAGAGCAGTGTATCGCATGATCTACCTTTTCGTAATCCGTGGTGATAGCCATAGAGGAAGTTACGACTGTCCAAGAAAATCAAGATATTACTAACGACGATATGCTCAGGTATCTTGCCTATAACCGATGTTAGTGAGATTGTACGATAGTTGCCTGGTTCATGCCTGATTCTCTTTTTGAATATCGGTAACGGTTGTAATTTTCGAGTCAAGTGGTAACTTTCCTTCAGATAGTGACTTCTTGAAAATTATCTCTAAGTAAGGTGCGTTTAACTCCTTGAGGAGACGCGCGTGTATTCCCTCCGGTCCCTGAGATTTACTGTTTTTCATCGATTGAAGTTGTTTAGTAATCCTATCGTGTTGTATAGAGATTTTTCCCACCGGTCCCTCAGTACATGGGATGTCTTAATTAAATTTAGTATATGGAATATTGTTTTGATTTCAGGTAAAAACGATAAAACATGAGCATAGAAAAATTTCCAGTGGCGGCACCATCGTACTTTTCCTATCACTCGTTGAGAGATTGAGCCCTAACATTAGTCTGGATCTAGATAGAGCGCCAGAGCCATAGGCGTGTGAAAAATCACAGATTCAGAGCTTGGGGGTCAGACCATTACCCTTAGCCGTCTCGCAATTCGAAAGTATAACTTAGAGGCGTCCGAAGGCTTCACCTGAGATTATTTTTATATTTATCAATAATATTATTGCGATGATCCATAGCAATACTTTTTGAGAGACAATAATAATACGCTGATAGCGTAGTCTTTTGGAATGCATTATTGGATTCACCATAAAATGATGTATTAAAATAACTTCCATATCTAATAATCATGGTACTCCTTATCCCAGCTCTGATCTATTTCAACGAGTAAATTTAAAGAAATATTTTTAAAAATGCCAGCACTGAAGAACTGGGTGACGGTACAATTTGGAGAGTAGTTTTCATTTGGGAGTAAAATTCTGCATTAAAAACATAAAAAACTTACCTCCTGACATAGGATACATGTACTTATTCCATCAGTAAAAAACACAGGAGCATGGTACCCATATTTCTCTTGGTCTTTCTATACCCCTTCTACTCCTTGGTATTCTTTCGCAAAACTTTTACCTATTTTTCCCCACCCATTCTTTTCACGCGTCGAGGAAATCTATCTGCTGTGATTCCTCAATCCTCTTAATCCTCCATATTTCTCATTCGAATGTCAATTTATAGATCATCCGAAGATTGTTTGTTACCCAACATAACAAAGACTTTTCTTGCCCTCAGCTTCCATGCCTCCGAACCATAAGTGACTGATGGTTTATAGATATTTTTCTTTGTGTTTCAACTAGCATTTTTTTTATTTTAAAACTTTCTGCAAAGAATAGAATACGCAATTTTCTGCTGCTACCCTTGTTTCAATTAAGTTATCATTTGTACCCATTTTCCCCAAACATTTAGAGCGCTCTGATTTCTCATTTAAGTTGAATAATTTATCTTTGTCTTGGCCTATTCCAAAGTCATTTATTGGATGACTTTATACCCTTGAATTTTTCTCGTTAACATGCCAACGTACAGTTTCAGCTACTTTAAAGAGACCTACGAATATTTCTCCGTTTAATCGGCTACTTTCTAACAGCATCGCCAGCTCGTCAACACATGCGATCAATTATATAATCATATTAAAAATCATTCCTCCTGAGCTATTTTTCACGGCTGTCTAATGGCTTATTCTAATGCCAATAAAAAATATGTTGTGGAAAGAACGTCACCTTGCCGTTAGCCTTCTATTATGTCAAGTGGACGTTTATGAATAACAGGGTGAAAATTGTATTAAAGTTATATATTTATGCTTTTTTCATACTGAATGTTAAAATTAGCTCCTTTTTCAAATGGGCAGGCATTTACGTTTAATTCATTATCCATGGCGAAAGGAAATTCCTTTATATGCTAGGAAATGTATTTCTCTTAGGTTTTGATTATGTCGAACGTGAAAATTACATTATTACAATGACATGAATAACTGCATTTAAAGTAAATTGGCATCAGGGTTTTGACTTGCAAAAAAACTATGATTTGCCAAATGTTGCCAAAATCTGGAATTTACCTCTGAGGGAACCTTGTAGATTTGGAATGGCGTTAATCGCATTCATTTACTTCCCCTTCCCCACCAGAGAACTTAAAACGCAAGTGTAAAATGAACTGTGTTCCATTTAAGTGATGTCAAAAGGAATGCCTTTCAGGATATGGCGAAATAAAAATAAGTTTCAAATGTTCATGCTAAATCTACAATTTGTCATCCAGAATTTTCCTCCGTGGATACAATGCGTAATTTTTCCATAAAATTGAAAGATTGACTTGTAAGACTCCAGACGTAAGTTGTGAGGTCAATTATTATGGAGCATAATTCATAATATTTTGTAATGTTATAGAAATAATATTTAGCAGTGGCAGCTAAATAATGTGATCTGTGTTATCTTGCCTCCTTATTATAGGTGTAATTGCGTATCGATTTTTTTGGGAGCTGAGGTAAATTAATCTTCAAAATATATAATTAACTTAATTGATTTATTCACTCTATCGATATCAGTATTCTTTCTCAGTGCTCCTGAATTAAAGTTATCATAATTCCATATATTTTCTCACTCTTGTACCCAGTATTTTTTAATTGCACTCCACCTTTTAATGAGCAACCAAGGCTACTAGGGTCTGTCTCGCATAATAAGGAATATAACTTTCGCAAAGGCTTTTTTTTTTTTGATCATTTTTCTATGAATACAGGTTTAACACAAATTTTTAAAATTTAGCTCGCTGATTTTTCTTCCGAATTAAGCGTTAACCGGTGACGTGTGGTCTGAGAGACCACTGCGAGTTTTAAAATTAAGAATATTCTCAAATTGAAATATTTAACCTTTCCGTTGTTCTATTTGCTTTCCTATTTTCGTTAAGGATTTTGCACACACCTATATAAGATACATATTTTACTTCTCTCTAAAAAGGTTGTAAATACTTCTGTTGGTCTCAGAGCCCACGTCCCTAAATTAGAAAATTAGCAGAGGTATGATTCCAAAAGTGGCTAAATATTCATAAGTAGTAGTTCGAATAAAAGAATAAATAACTTTTTGTTGAAAAAATTTATGAACTCATTACGGGGGAAGTTAATTTATTTATTGTTCTATAGTTTCCATCATGGAATAAAAAAGGGCTAATCCAGTCGATACGAAAGGCACTCCCAAAGTAAAATAATTTATATTTTTTAATGTCGCGCTAATGGTTCTTTAAATATTTTTCATAAAATATTACAAGCATAAGTGGTTAATGTCCCGTACTCCTAGAAATTGAGTGCCCACATATCGAGTGTAACTTTAATCTGCGTTTTTCTTTTGGCAGTCGGTTTCTTGTCAATTTTTTGCGTTCATGGCATCAAATAAATGAGTTTCAGCCACAAAAGAAATGAAAAGGTTCTGGAAAAAAATGCGCATTAAATCTTCAAAATGTAAGTTTCGTTACGTCCACAAATCCGTTCTGTCCTATTATAGACTATCCTTCGCCTGTTTTTTTCTGCACAAAAACCCTAATTAACAATTTGAAGAACCTTTGAGTGCATAATTTTGGAAATAATGCAAAATTTTGGATAACTTCCGCCTGCGTTATCAGTGGTGGATTAAGAACCAAGGAGCCTCCTCCCTCCATAATTTCTCGAAAAATTGAAAAGATGGCGATACCATTGGCGGATCTCAAATTAAAGTTTTACTTTCGCCACCTTAGCGAGCAGTATGTACGCAAAAATGTTTAAAAATTATTCATGAATATCTAAAGGTCACATGTCAATGCATATCAGACCTCATAATCTTCTGAATTTTCTCTGAAATTCCGAATTATAAACCTGGTCCTTCTAAAAAACTACGACAAGAAGAATCGCGTTTTGCGGAAGAGGTATGTAAATACATTGTAGAAGGTGATTGTTACCAAAGTATTCTACTGATTTCGTAAGTTGCCATGGAATACCTAACAAGCATTCTGACAGCATCTCCTTTCTTCCGTCAACAGTTCAAAATTAGGTCTACTCCCCTTCATTCCAACTAAAAAAAGGCATACACTTCCTGGTAATATTTTAGGTTCCTCTCCACCAGGTACCTCATTACTGCTATTGCAATACGAGTTCCCTTTTCTTTTCTGAAACTAAACTGATCTTCGCCCAAATACTAGTTTTCCCTCCCTTAGATTCACCTATTCAAAATCTTCAGTACTACCTTCGCCGCGTACGATATTAGGCCAATAGTCCTATAATGTCCGCATTCTACAGCTATTTTCTACTTTGGTAGCGGAATTAGAACCATTTGCATGAAATCCTCCGGGAAAATCTCTCTTCATAGATCCTGTGTACTAGCTTGAAAAGTATTCTCTTACCATGCCTCCTAAGATTCTTCAGCAGCTCACACGGAATATTGTCCACGCCCACTGCTTTCTTAATCTTCATATCCCTAAGGGCTCTCTTAATTCCCGCGTCTCAGATCCCGGGCCCAAAATTATCCGCCTCCACTACACTTCCTTCCTCTAAATTTAAAATCTCCGGCCTGTTTCTTCCGTCATACAGATCCTACACGTATTCCATCCATCTGATGTGAACCTCTTCTCGCTCGGTTAGTATCCTGCCATCCTTAGCCCTCATTTTTTATATGGATCTTTTGCCGCCCGATAGCGACCTTGGCGTAAAACGCGCCTATTTCTTCTCCCTTCTCACACTCCTCCATTTTCTCACGCTTCCTTTTCCGCCAAGCCTCCCATGCCCTCTTAGTTTCACGCCGTAATCGATTATTTATTTCCCTTTATATTATTTTTCCCAACTCTATGCCCACGTTCTTCCACTTCCTTCTCCCCTCCATTTCTTTTACCATTTCCCCCGTAATCCACGGCTTCTTTATCCTTATACTGGCAACGTAGCTAATTGACATATCCGCCGCTTTGACCATTCCAATTTTAATATTATCCCACCCTCTCTCCACAGTCTAAGTATTTTCAATCTTCCGTATGCTATTTTCCATCAGTTCCTAATATTCTACCCTGATAGTTCCCTTCACAGCTTCAAACATTCCATTTCCTTGCCTCTCTAATGTTCATAAGTCTTTTGAATCTTAAGTTGCATTTCATAAGCATTGATCTGAATCCGCTTTCTGAAAAAGCTTTTGAACTGAATCCGCATCCGCTGTAGGGAAACTGCGCGTGTTTTTCACACTATTTCTTAACCTCTGTCTTACCATAATGTAGTCTTTCGAATATCTCCCCATATCTCATGGGCTTTTTCTTAAGTTATTTTGCTCTTTGTGATGATTGAACCACGTGTTTGTGATAAATTACTTTTTTCTCCTGCAAAATTCTGCTGCTCTCTACCCTCTGTCGTTCTGTATTCCCAATACAAGTTCTCCTATTTCGTATCCATCCCTCCCTTCCCCGACTAAGGCATTCCGGTCCTCCATCACCAAAAGATTTTTCTTACCTGGAGTTTCTCTAATTATTCCCTCGAGCTGTTCATACACCTCATCTACTTCTTCCAACCTATGATCAGTAGTTGGCATGTAAACTTGAATCAACACAAGGTTGTTGAGTTGTGCCGCAATTTTTACTGCCAGAATCCTATCGTTCACTTGGTGTATACCTACCACTCGCTTACCCATCTTTCCGTTTAACACTAAAGCTACCCCTTGTTGACTTTCCTCACTACTACTATATATAACCCTATACCCATCACTTCAATAGTCCCCACCATTCTTATACCTAACTTAGCTAAATCCTAAGACATGTATCCTCCATTTCCCTTTTGATAGTTTCTAACTTCACCGTCCTCATCATTGTCCTCTCATTCCACGACCCTATATTTATGGCTGCCTTCTTCTTCCACATTTTCTTGGTATTTTTTTTCTTCTTTCTTGGGCGCTGTTGCTAATGATGAAGGGGAAGGGTAGAAGGTCATAGTAAAGTGAAAAGCAGCATTGAAGAGGACTATATTATCGTGAAATGGTTTTTATGATAGTGAAGTGGGGAGTATAGAATATGATAGAAGTGATGATGTGAAAGGTGATTTCATCAAGCAAAGATCTTTTCACGGAAGAAATAACTGTAGTAAGTCATTCAGAGATCGAAAGAGGATGATTCGTACAATTCTGCACAGAATCGTGACTGAGAAATCTAATATGAAAGATCGAATAGTTTGGCTAGGTAAGGACGTTGAGCCCACAGACAAACATTAACAAAGATTTTTGATGAAGGTATGCTGATGTTGATACTGCATTGGACAACATACTAAGCTTCAACTGATAAGTGAGAAGTACAAAAGGGATAGCAGGTCATGGTTTCAGTAATTTGATTTAATATAATTGAATGCCGTTTTTGGCCTTTTAGCTTCTGCAATGTTTTAATCCAGTATTGAAGACATTTGCCGTAGTTTTTTTTTCCTTAGGTGGCGCAGGCAGGAAAATGTTCCATTCAGTGACACCGAGGCAGAGGTTTACTCTACTTCTTTTAAATCTCCATTTCGATAACGCTGTGGCTCATACGATCCAAAATACCTTATGATTTTTCGCCATCCATTGCTCACATAGTGGGCTCTTCACCGAGTGGATTCTCGGCCAGTATGACTTTCATTTGTCATGCCCCCAAAACAAATTGGCCGGTTGGGTTAAATCAATGATATGTAGAGTGAGTAGCAATATAGTTAGCATAAGTAGAAATAATAGCATTTTATTACGCGAGTCGGAAAAAAATGGAAAAAATCCCCTGCAGCACATTATTCTACCAAAAGACAAAGAGGTGGCCAATGGCGGTGTTTTCCAGAATGTTAGATAATTCATTAGTCAAATCCTTCCCGGTAGAGCAGTCAATGGAAGACAAAAAAGATATAATGCGATTTAACTTACATCAGTGATAGTTTCAGAGCTCTTAAAACTCCACGTGAAAATGAGGGTGTCAAACCTTAACAAACAATTGAAGACCATGAAACTACAGAACATGTTCAATTAACTCAGGAGTACATGAATAAATACGCTGAAAATATAAAAACTAAGAAACCTTCTCGAAGTTTGAAAGGACAAATGCTCAGCCAATGCTAACATTAATGTATTTGTTCATTAGTTATAGAAAAATGTCTGACCCTTCATGCAAGTCAGATGTTTATAAAATTTCTTTTATTGTCTGCGGAAGTTTTTCACTCTCGTTTTTTGACCTATTTATACATTTTTCGCGTTATTCGACCGTCACAAAAAAGCTCGATGCACCAAGAATTATTTCCAAATTATTAAGAAAACTTTCCAATGCATGGAGTAGAAAAAAGAATTGAAATAAAATTTTGGGTATTTTTTCCGCCCGCGGCAGGTATGTTTTCGAATGGAAAAAATAAGTCCTCATTTTGATTCACGTTCACGAAAACCTCAGCTAAAAAATGGTTATAGGCACAGGGAACCCTCGTCATACAGGAGTTGACTTCTTTATAAGATGTTGTCTTTATAAGATATTTCTCTCCTTGATTGGTGATCAGGCTGACCGTTGCAATAAATACATTTTCTCCGATCGGGTACAATATACTTTGGCCAAGCAGGAATGATTGAGGAAATAAAATATTACATATTAAATTTTCATGTCACTACATGGAAACCTGGTAACGTTAAAGTTAGAGCTCCTATATACTGATCTTAAGGCCGCTGGTAGGGATCTCGTTGGTGTGGTGGCTAGAGTGACGGCTACCCACCCCGTGGCCTCGGGTTCAAATCCCGGCGGTGGCGGAAAATTTTCAAAGCCCGGTCCCTGTTTCAATGGTGTGTGGAGGACATTTCCAGCGCTATACTCCTTTCGTCGGATGGTACGTTAAGACGTAGTCCCCTTGACGCCTTTCGTCAAGAGCAGGCAAATGCCGACGACGGGTTTCTCTCCACCCTTCCTTCCATACCATTCCCTCATAGAGCAAATAATCTCATCTGTCGATTGCCCCTTCAAATGCCATACCGTGGGGTCGCTGGGGTAATTCCGGGATAAAGCCTTTGGAAACCCCGATTGAAATCTTCTCGTTGAATTCACACGATTGTGGCTTAGTCTGGGATGTACTCTACCCATGCATATTGAAATCATTCTATGGGTCGAAATAGTGAGCAATTGAGTGAGTCATTGCCATTATTAAATAATTACCCGCTAGAAATTGATATTTTCACTCGAAAATTATGAATTTAAAATGCAGCACTTATGTTTTATTAGAAGAACCCGTTGAAGACATAGGGAGCGAAAAGTCAAGATGCAGTACGCATATAACCAGCGACATATTTATTGCAGATAAATAATGGACTGGTTGCATTCGAATTATAAAAGACCGTTCGAAAATTTTACTTGGGAATATGGCTTGCTATTATATTTGATAGGTTGCTCATAAAGGTATTTTTTCTACCTTCCAATTTGTAGAGGACTTGTGCATAACAATGTGCAAAGGGCTCAAATTAGAATGGAAGAACATGAGAAATCAATGGGGTGATAAATCAATGTTTTCAATACATTCAGAGCTAACAGCCATAATTCAGATTTCCACCATACATAATCATAAATTATTGATAGTTATGGATTACGTAAAGAGTTTAGAATTTTGAAATTGATTATTGAAATGCATAACATATAGAATTTTTAAATTGATAATTTTTTAAAGTATTGATGCAATTCTTTAAATGAGGAGATAATTTCTTGCAAGATAACATTATATATTTTTAAACCTTTTCATGCATGCCAAGAAATATGAGAGCGTATTTGGTATCGATCGAATTAAGAGTTGTATCGATTATTGAACAAAGAAAATCCTCTATCACTTACGATAATAGTATAATTCATTAACTTTCAGGAATCATTCTGGAAAAAGGCTTGGAAGACTACCTTCTGAGTCTCTTCCTAGATAGCTTCAATTGCAAGCTTCTGAGTATCTTGCTCCTGAGGCTAGCATTATATCCTGACGACTCTCTAAGATCCTGAGGAAGTGAACCAGATCGAACGACTCAGGTAATGTGATGCCAATAGTCATTGAAGGAAAAGAGAGATTATGTATTTGAGTTCTCCTCTAAAGGCCGTTCTACACGGTACACGTAATTGCGCAGGTTAGAGCTGAATTAATTTCTAAAATGGCGTGGAATTGCGCGAATGCATGAACGAAATTAGAACAGGGGCTATTTTGCCGTCTCGCATCCACGCATTCTCGCATGTGTTCTAGCAATTCACCGCTTTACACGACGCAATTTTGATTGCGCCTTCACACGTACGTCAGACTGCGCAATTCCGTGTACCGTGTAAAACGGCCTTAAGACAGCAATATCGTCAGTGACTCTACTTTTACGTATAATTTATCATGTCGGCTGAACTTACAAACCAGTGTATATACAACTAGTGTAAGTAATGATTCACAAGTTTGAGGGTGATTAATGGGCCCAAATATGCTTATTTTCAAATAATATTAAAATGCAAAGTATTGTAACAAATACGGTAATATATTGTGCTTTGCTACCTTCAAGGGTTTGAACGATAATAAATAACGATAGAAAAAGTGATAGTGCCCATTCCACAAAAGCTATACTATCTCAAATTCATGTTTCACGCCATGTTAAGAATACTAATCAAACTTTCATGTAATACAGCATTGTGTAACCATTATATATAATCGTTACACAGCAGAAAAATACATAATAAAGCGGATTAAGCTGAATTTTGTGGAACTATTCTACGTCCATTTAAAAATAAAAGTAACAGTAAATATTCATGTAAAAAATATTTTCTGGCATAAAAAATAACCATCTTTTCAGAAACTAGTGCCACAACCATGTAATGTTCGATTTTCGAGTCCCTGAAAAACATTTTTCGTGGAAAATACCAGTTTTTAAATTTGAAATGCACCAAAAATGATTATTTCCATAAAATTTTATAAGCAAGCCCAGAGGTTACAAAAATCCCTGAACGAGAAGGTAAATCTAGGGTCATATCCTTTTTTTACTAAGACGTACCTCATAGTAGTAGTTTTCCCGAACCAAACAGCATATCCATCTTCCGATGTTAAAAGTGCTTCGCATTGTCCGCAAAATTAAAATTTCCATCTCCACCATCAAATACATCTCCCACATCCAACCCCCTCCTATCCATTTCTTTCCTCAATCCCTCCCACCATGACTCCTTCGGTCTTCCTCTTTTTCTTCTGCTTCCCGATATCCATTTGAGAATAACTTTGTAATTATTTCCTCTACCATCCTATTGGACGTGTCCTAATTCTATCTTTCAGAATTTCCACCATATCATCTCTAATATCCATGATTTTTACTATTCCCCCATTTCTTATTCCTTCTGTTCTAAACTTTCCAGCATATCCTCACCAAAATTTTATTTCTATGGTTAATAATTTATTATTTCTCTCTCGTCTATGGTCCAAGTTTCTGCTTCATAAAGAATTACGGTTTATGCTATGGTCAAATACATACATTTTTTCGTTCTTGTTCTGATATTATTGCTCCAAAGTATCGGGCTTAACATTCCAATAACCCTCATGTTCTGTTATATACGGGTCTCCACCTGTAATTTCGAGGATCCATCGGTCTGTACCATTAAAGACTTGAAATAGAAGACTTTTTCCTTGTTATTTCCGTCAATCAATGCATCACCACTGCCGCAGTTAAAGTGCAGGATTTTCTTCGGGCTTATTTTTTGGGCAACTTTCTTATACTCGCCCATGAGTGCCTTGCAAATATAATTCTTGTCTTCAAGATCCTATGAGAAATTATGACCTGGTCGTAAGGGGAAGTATATTTGAATGTATTTCATTAACATAAAGAGAAAAGCCCACGCGTCCAAATTTTTGTCAATTCTTATCGACATTTGTCCATTTATATTTTAAATAGTAACCCCCCATGCAACGGGAAATTTAAAAAAAATGGCATGGCCGAAAATACATTTTACATCATTTTGTCACTTAAAATTTGGGGTTCACCCGTAATTCCGTGGGAATTCATCACAGCAGGAAAAACAATAGGATAATATAATATTCTAAGAGGCTTTAGGGGGATCTATCCCCTTAACCCCCCCTCATAGTTACGCTACTGATAACGGCCATACGCAACATCCTTGATAAACTTTTTTGAAGGTTGTGAAGGGGTGTGGTAAATTTGGAACCTTATTGCTTCCTTCACTCGTGCCTTACTCCTTATGGCATGATTACACAATACATTTATCTGTACGAGCTAATGTCTAAATCATTAATGACGTAGGTGGACCGGAACAGAAAATGAACGATTGCATGAACCCAATTAATACAGGATCTATTTTCTGTAGATTCATCCGCACAATTTGGGTGTTTACTAGATGCATTTTTGCGTTCATTCACGCGTTCATGCATTTAAACATTAACTCGTGCGGGTTAATGTTCCGTAGAACCAGGCCATCAGGTAGTGATTCCTTCCAATGTTCCCCTGATTTTGAGTTTATCTATCGCTGGTGTGTTTGATTCTTATCTTCAGTTTTTTTCGCAGCTACCTCGGTCAATTCCATGCAGTTAGGTTTCTTGTTTTTATCACGTCCAGGACTTCTAAGCTCACTTTTTCAATGACATTTTTAATATATTAATATCTTTCTCTAGACGTTTATTCAAATACTTCGTCCACTTCGCTGTTTATCCTCTGTGCAAATAAGGATCTTACTCTCTCATCCTTATATGCAGAAAAATCCCTCATTAATTCCATTACTTCGAAATCCGACTTTATTATCTCTATTTATTTTTCACCCATTTTGTGCTCTTCCTGGCCAAAAGTATCTCATTTTTGAAAGTTTCCGTGCTTTTAAAGACCGAGTTGCTCTTATCCCATGTACACACTAATATCCAGTATCTTAAATCAGCTTTCTTGTTTCAAGATTATGTGGTCGATTATTGGTTGAAACTGTACAGTAGGCCGGCCCTTATTTTTCAGAATTGAGAAAAGTTATGTTTTCCTAGTCTCAAAATGGTCCAAATGAGGTTCATATTCACGTGTTAAAATTTGGTTACTTTAAAATAACGGCAACCCGTGCCCCAAGGGCCCTAAGTACTGAGGACCCTCAATTGAGATTTTTGGGGCCAAAAAAGAGCTATTTCTATGTAAAACGTAAAAGTAAAGTGCTTCAGGGCCGTTTTTCTGTTTTTTTTTTGACCTAACTCTAAGCGTTTACGAGATATCGTCCGTCGTAATGCAATCCACCCCCCAGGGCGCTACCCCGCACCGCGGCGCCGCTGAGGTACGGCCCGCACCACTTAAGTACTGGAGACTTCCCCTCCACCCCCTCCCTCCCCTCTTTTTTGGCCCTAAAAATCTCAATTGAGGGTCCTCAGTACTTAGGGCCCTTGGGGCACGGGTTGCCGTCATTTTAAAGTAACCAAATTTTAACACGTGAATATGAACCTCATTTGGACCATTTTGAGACTAGGTAAACATAACTTTTCTCAATTCTGAAAAATAAGGGCCGGCCTACTGTACAGTGCCTTGGACCCATATTTATATATTTACTAATATCCTTATTTTCGGAGAAGGTATTGATAACCGTTAGATTAAACTGGCTACATATTATTTTACTTCTTGAACGTTTTCATTAAGTAACCACACCCTCCTGTAACTTTACATGCCAATTTTTTCCTACTCTTCCATTCATATCACCCATTATCATTATTTCCCTACCTACTAGATTGTTTTCTATTTTGCCTCCAAGTGCAGCCGAGAATGCTTCTTCTCTCTAACATAAGTGCCCATAATTACTACTTCCCATTCAAAACTTTTCATTTCCAGCTAAATGAGCCATTCATCAATACATTATGCACTATATCCATTCCATTTTCTCCATAATCGATTCATCTGCTCTAGCATATTTGGGACGTCACTCCATATGCGAACGTACTTCTCAAGTTTTTTGTCACTCCTTCCCTCCTCCTTCGTCTCTGTGAGGAAAACTACGCACGTTTTATCCCTTGCTATATCAGTAAGTAAAAATCTCCACTCCGGTTGTATATCCTCCAATATTCCAGCGTTTAATGATCGTTATCATTCGGCTGCTTCTCTGTCGCTTATCATATATCCCACCTTTCCGTGGCCATGTTTTTTTTAGCATTTTCTCCCGGCGAATGAGGAAATAGCCTATTGCACCAACCCCTAACTTTGAGGGCGAGGAATTTTTTTCGCTGTTTTCTTCCTCTAACCTCTTGGTTTGTGAAACGTATTTCATTGCCCTCCCACCACCTCTATCCCGCAGGCATTCCCATACCCGCCACCTCAAGGATAATCTCTATAAAAGCCAGACTCCCGCCTACATTTAAATAATTTCTATTCCAGAATTAGAGCTCAGGGCGTTTTTATCGCACCGAAAGCCGAAAAAATCCGCCGCGACAATTTAACGTCACTTAATACGGTATTTAATAAAGTCAATGGGAATGACATCAACGTATCATATTAAAAACTCTAGCATAAGTAGAATAGGACGACTAAATATCTACTCATTTTATTTTCTCATGACAACTTATGAAAATTATATAAACAAGCAAAGGAGCTGATAATTTTGTTTCTAAAATGCCACAGCGAATATTACAGGACATTATCAAGGAATCAACACTTTCATACATGGAACTGATTTGAAAGAGTGATCACACAATCACAGTCTTTCATATGGAGCCAATGTGCTTCCAAATGCTCTTGGAATATTAATGGGGAAATAAGGATTCCTCGAAGCATTCACAGACATATCAACAACACAAATAACAGTATTAAATAAAAAGTGCACCGCAACGAATTCATTTTATGACATGCAAACGACGGAGTACGGAAATGGAGAATTAGGATTTGAGAGCATTCATAAGTACAAGCTAAGGCTGTAAGGATAAGTAGGCAGTCTTTTCCAGCCGTTAGCGCATATTTTTAGCTAGAGCATGCAAAGAGATAAATTACGCCTTTGAGTTCGTTCTCGTAAAACTTAATTGTAAAACTAAATAGAATCTCCACACTAAGCTATTTTCAACAAATTCGAAAGAACTCGAGTACAATATTTGTGGAAAATGAAATCATTAAAATTTATTTTCCCATCAAATTCGGACTATGACACTTGCAAATCCCTACGCAGAAATAGAGGATTGATTCCACATTTTCATACCACAATGTCTCGTATTTTATCAATGGCTCAATTAGGCTTCTAGTACCTTTGAGGCCACCAAAAACTACGACTAAATTGTGAAACTAAACGTAATTTTTAGGCTTGGCTAGTTTCAACAAGTTCAAAAGCCAACCATACCAAAATCAACCCAACCCTTTACCCACGGGGCGACTTCGCTTCCGCCAACTACCTTAGGGTCGTTTTTGGAAAATATAGCTTCAAATAGCAGCACGATCCGAATTTCCTCATTAAATTCGTCCTTTGTTCCCAGGTGTGACGACATGTTCTCCACGCTCAGGGGCCTGCTCTTCAAATGCTGCGGCTGCCCGAACGCCAGCGGCTCCGAAGGCGACTCGGACGCGAGCCACGACTTCACTCCGTACGCCTTCGCACGTCGCATGGGACTTCCCGAGAGCCCTCCATGTCAGCCGACTCGCCCGTTGTACCAGCTGAGAACCATGCCCATGCAAGAATACAACCCGCCAAGACCGCGCGTAACATTCTCGCCTGACTCCTACCCATCCCTCCGCTTCGAGCGATTCTCGCCTCCGGAGTACCGGGGCCCAGTCCGCGAGAGGCAAATCACCCCGGCTAGGTCTCTGCCCACCCTGACTCCAGCCTACCAGAATATCCCGTTCGCCCCGATGGCCTCCAGGCTTCAACCCGGGCGCCCTCCGCTGGGGAACTCCTCCCACCATTCCGACTCGTCCAACATATACGCGGCAGTGGAGGATCTGCAAGCCAGCGAGTACGACAGCGTGCCGGACGAGAGTGATAGCAGCAGCAGCGGAAACCCAAACGTTGAAATCTTCCTCTTTTTCTGGCAAAAAATGCTCGTCTGGTATCAGGAGTATCAGCATGTTCTAGATGACGATCTTATGGAATGGGCGGATGCCAAAATGGCGATCATTGAGAAAAAGCTGCGCGATTATGGCTATGAGAACAAATAGTGGCCATCTCCATGGGTGCCTTACTAAAGAGGTTTCGCCAAAAATACAGGAGTCAAAAAAAGACTAAATTAGATTGTATGCAGTTTAAAAAAATAACATTTTCACATGGACAATCCTCGCATGTTAAAATTCAGAATGTTGTTCATTGTTGAATGTATTACATATAAATGTCATATTAGTGTAGCTATATTTATCTTTCTTTGCGGAAGTTCAACTTAATTATTTTATATGTAATTACATTATACGTTGAACACGATTTTTTCTGCTCATAACCTGTATTTGTGTTGATAAATAATAGACTTATGCATTTAATTTCAGCCTCATAATCAAAATTAGAACTCTTATTATTAAAAAAAAATTAGCGAAGATATATATGATTAAGATGTTCTGTAGCAGTTTGAGTTCAATAAATCATGATTTTCATTCTTTTAACGTCTTTCAATCCATTCACAGCACAAATATACCATCAACTGATTACGTTGTATAAGTACTTTTTAGTTTGTTTACAGAACTGCGTCTCTCATGGTATGACCTATCTTGCTTTTCTAATCTATGAACATTCTTTTTTAATGCACAGGGAATAGGTAATAAATTCCATTTGAGCCCACGGAAGTTCTTCTATCTTTAAATAAAATGTCAATTTATAAGAGTGTCATAAGACAAATCTCCAATTTTTACAATGGCTCGTGGAACACAATAAGAATGTCACGTATTGATATTTTTCCGGCGATAACATTTACTTAGTGTCTAGGTGGAACATTTGAAATGACCATTTCCAAATTCATCTAATTTCATAGTTCTGTGGTTGATTTCCATTTCGACAACTGCTCCATAACGAAGAAAAAATCGCACCATTATTCTCTTGTAAGAAGATTTAGAGAAAAGATATAGCCTCCAGAATATTGCCGAAGGAAAAATCAAAACGCAATGTCCATCGTCTTAATACAGTTCAACTGCTTTTTGGTCGTTGTGTAAGCTCAACATAATTGTTTTATACGTAATTACGTTACACGTATAACACGTAGCTTTCTGCTCGACACCTGTATTTGTGCTGATAGATAATTGATCGATGCATTTTATTTCAGCCTCGTTCTCAAAATTAGAATTCTTATTAGAAAAAATCGGGAATGACGAAGCTCCAAAAAAATTTGTCTTCTCATTCATCTGGAGCCGTCTATTTCATTTCACGCAAACTTATATGAACTGTCAATACTTTCCATTGCCTTTTCCTTTATCCATCATTTTCCGCAATACTTCGTTTCTACTTCATCTACCATCTGTTCCGGAGACCTACTATCAGGTAATAATCTACAGTCATAAGCAGCCATTTTTCGTTACTTCGATTGTTCAACCAAAATTTTGGCTCCTTACGTTGACATATTTTCTACCATTATTTATAATACTCTATAACTCTACTTTCCCTCGTAATACGTTGACAACCTAATGTACAATTAAAGGCTTGAATTACATTAGATAAAGTCCTACTTTTGCTGTTCATGTATCGATCGATCAATTCCAGTTTACCAAATATTGCTCATAGACACTGCGCTGATACTACTACCTCAACGCAATTATTTTCAAGAAATACTTATCAGTGGCAAATACATGTGGGGGGCATGCCGAACATTGCAAAATCACAATTGTAACCTTTTTGTATCAAAGGATGGCAATGTACGATAAAAGTAAAAGTATCTAAAGGTATCTACTGCGTCCCCCCTTGAGTTTTTTCTGTATCCGCCACTAGTACATATGAGATGCAAAATTCCTGTGAGCAGATATTGTATTTCTTTTGTTATGGGAAACATAAATTTTCCATAAGCTCCATGAAGTTTTTAAATCACATATCTCAAGTCATCTATGTATTTACATGAAATTACAGTTTAACATCATCTTCGAATTCAAAATAACTGAAACAGTATCTTAAACTCGTACAACCACGCTACAATAATGTCTTCGTCACCCTTGCAAGACTCTTTTAAGATATATTTGAAGAAGGTAAGAGATAACTCACATCTTTTGTAATATTAATATCTTTTGTAAATTCCCTTAGGTAATATTTTTATTTTCCGTGAACTTTGTAATTATAGAATTAATTTTGATATTTTGGTTTTTGGAGTCTTGTAGACGCCACATGAGAGCTTGCGTTACAATACGTAACATTCTAATAGCTTCGTGATATTCATCGCAAAGTTTTAAAATACATTTATAATTTAAACTAACTACTTGTATGTAAAGCATTGAATTTTAGATATGAGTCTTATTTGGATTTTTTATTGCAATAAATCTAACACATGATGAAAACTACTATTGCGAATAACCTACTATGGTTCTCACATTATTTGAGTGAACTTTGGCGTATAATACACCGCTTTCCCCTCTTCTACATACGTTTATGGTGGCTTATTACATTCATGTAGATACATGACATTAACCGTAAACATACAAATAACAATTTTTTGGTTGTATTGAATTATAACTTTCCAATTTGATAGGATATATTTTTTTCAAGTTCAACTGAACGCTCTATCAGTATAAAATGTCACAAAATCTATTATTCCCCCTGCAGTCAAAATAATTTGTTAGGTTATAATTAAATCCGTACTGTGAAGAACATGTTTGAATCTTCTGCTCAAATCAAACATGCTGATATAATTTCAATGAAAGAAAAACTGTAAGAAACGTCAAAATATGTAGTATTCAGTCTTTTACTAACACAAATATCTCCATCACTATTATGCATAATTTTCTTGTCCATTCATGAAATAAGGTATCCAATGAATGATTTATCTTAGCTAAAACAGTTATTTATACTTTCACGCACTTTGTTGAACAATTAAAAAATGGTGTCTGTGAGACGCCACGCGACAAAAAGCATTTCAAAATTTGACGCGACTGGCGGAGGGTTAAAAATATTAGTTATTCTTATGCAAGAGTAAATTATTGAAAATAAAAAGTTGCATTTGCTTAGAAAGCAGTTATAATGCAATAAGTTGACCGTGGACTGGTACTGAGAAAGGGTTAATGGGTCTTGTCCAGCAGGGGCGCAGCTAGGAATTAAGGCTGGTAGGGGTATAGGTGCAACTATATACCGGGGTGTGTGGGGGCATGGAATACCCACCAGGATAAGCGGTTGGTGCGAGATTAATAAATTGCGGAATTTTAAGATAAATGATTCAAAATGGTGAGTTTTATGGCTTTCTGAGGGATATTTTGTTAATGCTTACACTATTATATTAGTAATATCAATCAAATTACGTAAAATGAATCAAACTTAAAATTTTCTCTGAGCTCTGGGGGGGGGGGGGGGGGGGTTTTGGGGGGACTGCGCCACAGTTGTCCAGCGTCTGGGTTAATAGCCGGCGTTCCCTTTGAGTTTGGTCCCAAATTGGAGAGACGAGAATACCAGGGTAACTCCATCCAAAACGAGACTTCCGTAGAGAGAGGTTTAAAAGATTCTCATGCTACTTGTAGCATGTATAATATTTTCTCTCTTGGGTGCCGGCAGGAAAGGGTTGAGGATATGGGAAATCAGAAAGATCTTCCATCCAAGCTACGCTAAAACTGCGTCTAAGCAAAGGAGGACAATTTAAAGGGTTTGCAGTAGGATGGGTTCTATTTTTATTTAAAATTCCTTCTAGGATTTTTTATTTTAACCTTTTAAAATATGCTTTGTGGGCGTCACATGCTTGCGCTAGTGTCCAGAACCCTCAAAGGCGCCGAATTATCTTCTACTACGACTGAAAAGCACGCCCTCGCTATGCGTGGCCCTGAAAAAACTGCGAAAGGTCGTATTAGGGTATAAACTGACGATTGTATCCGATCACAAGGCTTTCACTTTCCTGAAACGATGTAATTTATATAATAGCCAGTTTTCGAGGTGGGTATAGGCGCTCCAGGAATTTTGTTTGGACATCCAATGCATATCGATAAAGGGTTATATGGTGCCTGATTGGCTCAGCAGTGTCGTAGACGACCCATTATCGGAGGTAGAACCCCCGCACGGCCATTTTGCATTAGTTTTTTTGGACTAGAATATTGCGGAGTTCCCCGAGGAGCTATCGAGAAACTGGGCGCATTACGGCGAAACGACACACAATTGGGTGGAGTACAGTGGCGCAGCGAGGGTCGGGTTTCGGGGGAAACCCCTTCCCCCCCCCCCCCCCAAAGCTCAGAGAAATTTTGAAGTTTAATCCATTTTTCTTCATTTGATTAATATACTTATAGAAGAGTGTTGGAATTAATAAAATATCCCTCAGAACGCCATAAAACTCACCATTTTGAACCATTTATCTCACAAAATTTCTGGGGGGGCCGCACCCCCCGCATATGCTGGCGGGAGTACCAGACACCCTAGGTTTAGTCGCGCCCAAAACCCCCCTAGCCTTAATTCCTAGCTGCCCCCCTGGTGGAGTATACCGAAACTGGAGCGAAAAGCTTCCCGATGACGATGCAGAATATCCTGAGATGTTGCCCTGGTTACCCCAGCCAGGAAATATAAGATGAATGAAAATATCCTTCTTGCCCTGGTCGTTAGGAGCCGAGACGTTTTCCGAGTTACCGTTCCTGAAAACCTTAGGGTCAAAGTATTCTAGCGCGTGCAAACCAGTTATTGGCATTGTGAAGGTAATATAGAAGTAGAGTCACTGCGGGAAAAGTTCTATTGGAAAATATGGGTCGGAATGTTAGAACGACCTTAAGTTCATGCGACTTGTGTTAGCGGACGAAATACCCTAAGAGGAAGTCTGAGGGGTCCATGGAAAATATAACCCCATGTAAACCATGGGAATTGTGTGTGGTTGACATTTACGGACCTCTTCCTATGGGAAATTTTAAAAATAAACACGTATACGTTGTGATCCACGTGTTTTCGATATTCGTACAGGTATATCCTATAAACAAACCCACTGTTCGGCTTTGACTAAAAATCTTGAAAGACAAACATTTTCCGTTATGCGGAGTACCCCTAAGAAATTTTATCCGATCACGGGACTGAATTTATGATGTGATCGGTGGAAATTGGAACTCGAGGAGATACGCATTACGCTCGGATATTCATCTTTTAGGCACCCGCAATCCAATTGAATCCTAGTGAAATGGTCTTGGGGGAGTTATTTCGTTAGTTCCGATTTTACTGTTCGGATGATCATGTAAGGTGAGTCGAATGGCTGCCTTGGGTTAATCGGTGTTTTGACGCAATCACCCGCGACAGTACAGGATTCACTCCAGCAGAAGTTCATTTCGGTCACAAGGCCAGTCGAGAGTAGGATGCAGTGGCGCATACACATGGGGAGCGAAGGGGGCGCGCCCCCCCCCCCCCTTGTGGGGCTGACCGCATAGCCGAACATTGCAGAACCACAATAGGGTAGTTTCCTTCATCAAAGAAAACGAAAGGCATTGATTGCGATTCATTACCCACCATTAGTGTATTCATAATATACAAATTATTTGGTTTTAGAAATACCGGTTTAGACGAATGGCAAGGGTCAATTTTCTCCTCATTTGAAAAAGGCCAGATTGGCGCCCATACGATGCCACTCCACGTGAAGTCACAGGGACCTAGTTTCTATACGATTAGATAGGAGTTTTACATCGCCTGAGGTTACCAGTGCATGCACGAGGCACGGAGCTCAGGGAAACATTTCTTAATAATCACCTATTAAAACTGGCTAAGGTCGGAAAGTTTTCTTCGTTTGATAAGGTATAAATAATGCTTATTTAAGCCAAGCGCTATCAGCCAGCATGGTACTCTGCTACCTGCTAGCATTCTGCGTCGTATCAGCGCTTAGAGCCTCGCCCCAAGGTCACCTCACTTGCGGCAGCGGGAACCAGAACGACGTCACATGGAGTTTACCCGGCATTCATACTTACCCGTCGCGTTTTCGCGCGCTTGAAAATTTTCAATTTTCATATAATCGCGGAAAAATAGATATCGTCATTAAAAAATCTAAAAGCATTAAAAACGTACTCCAGGAGTAATAATCTTTCGAATTAGGCAACAAAAAAAATAATAGAGAACCACCCTATTGTAACTTTTTTTATCTCAGAAGATATTTTTGCCTAGTTTATCCATATAATCATTTTAAATAAAAAATATCTTAAACTTAGCATGTAACTTGATTATTTTACATAACGATAAAAGTATAGGTAGCTCAAAATACCTTTTGCGCCACCTCTTAAGTATTTCCTGTATCCGTTAGTGGTAGGATGACGGTATAAGCATTCCCGGTCAGGAAGATCAACTGGATAAGCCTCAAGAGGTTATTCATCCTCGCCTAAAAAGACTGGGAAGTGAAGGGTGTAAGCGCAAAAGTAATCAGAAAGGGTAAAGTTTCAAGTTGGTGACCACGTACTTTTGAGAAAGAATCGCTTATTCGACTTGCGCCTAAACTTGTTTCACAAAGCCTTCCATTTGTATACCGGATCCTTTACGATTTCCAAATTATCAGGCCCAAATGCTTGCTGTCTGAAGGATGACAGCAACAAAGAGATTGGGATACAGACTTTTGGCAATTTGAAACTTTACCACAAACCAATACTGGAGTAGGTTTCGCGGTATTGGTTATTTGTTGTTATTTATTTTTTGAAGTTAACGCGGGTAGCGCTTATTTTTTATTGTACCTTTTCTGTAACTGTTCCTTATTTGTTGGCATTGATAAATTATGGAATCTTCCTTCCATTTAAAGACCGTCTCCACAGTTTACGGAGGGGCTATGTGATGGCCTGGGTCCACTAACCTTTCCTCCCAATCCCACCCTACTTTTTTTTCCCCCTATCCTATTTTCCCATTCACCACCCCACTCTCCCCAGCTTCTGGTCCTGGCACGCCGTGGCCGGCAGTGCACTATGTGCGAGTGGGTTTGGAGTGGCTAATGTTCAGTGTGGTGGTGGTGGTGGTGTGGTGGTGGGGTGGTGGTGACTCCATCCGTTTAAGTGAAGGTCAGTGTGAGTGGGTTTCCGGTAGAGTAAGTACTGGCTATGAGTGTCCTTACATTACAAAACAGGCTAGACATCAATTGCATACCACTTTTCATGAAAATTAGAATAAAAGTATTTTTTAAATAAATACGTAAACTAATTCATATCAGGAATTTTTTAGTGTTCTAAAGAAATTTCTGAAGAATGATCTCCTAGGTATGCTGAAATTATGCTGATTTTTCGAACTTGCACCCGGCACTCGGTTACGCTTACAGGGAGTAGGAAATACATGACTCGCACATTAGCTAAAGCAAATAAGGACTTTTTTCCTAATATTTTCCGTATTATTAGCTGTTTACGTGGTCACCGGCATTCGTAGATCCAACATAGATGAGATATACAGTGCATTGTATACCAGGGAAAATTAATGCATATAATGCAATTCTTTCCCAGGAAATTATTTGCATGATATATTTTCAGAGTTTCCACCAGTTTTAATCATTATACATCACCAATTAATGACTCGTCAATAGTCATCTGGGTGATTCATCCAACAGAAGAGTTATCAATTGAAATGTAGATAATACACAACAATTTAAACCAGTGGAAATTCTGAAAAGAATTGATGCAAAGGAAAATTACTTTATCATTTTTCTCAGCACATTTTCCAGAAGCACTTTACATGATCACAACCTTAAACCCATTTTAAACTGTGCTGCTAATCCTGGAATATCATATGAAATATTAAACAGAGCTCAACAAGGATTATTTTTCATTGGATACACATAAAACCAAGTTTTTCATGAACTAGTTCCTACAAGAATATTGGGCTAAGATTGACATTATCTGCATTAAGGAGCCTTTGGGAGTATTGAATAGCAATTTCCAATCCAACCTTTTTTTCCTTCCAACATTCTATTTCATGTCCATTTTATCATTATTCAAAGGAAAATGTGTTCAGTACAAGTGCACCTTAGACTTTAATACTTAGAACCTTTTGAATTGCATAAACATATAGATCTAATATAATTATTTATTAATTGTAGTACGTATGGATTCCTTGTAACATTTCAAAAGTTTTGCAACCACTCTTTACTGCGACCGATATACTAAAATAGATATATTTATACCGTTCATTATTTTAAGCATAAAATTCTACATATGTACTGCAAATGTCTACATCTTGGCAATACCAGTAAATAAATGGCAAACGTTTGGCATTGAAAGAATATAACTCATTTATTGATAAAAGTAACCAGAAATCCAAAGAAAAACACTGGTCTTCCTCAAACCCAGCTCGAGATTCCAGATTTTTACAAATTCTTCTTCAAACTCACTTGACAAAAAATATCTCTGCTCGTACAATTCAAATTAACAGAAATAAACATGATAAATTATCCTTGAACTCTTTTTAGACACTGATAATCGACCCTCCCAAAATATCTTCCAAATTCTCACCTAGTGACTGTCAATACTCCATGTGGGGCTTTTTCAACACAATAGGTTGATCCAGGGTTGTCTAGTTTGCCAGCTATCTTTCAAGACGTAATGCAGCAGACCTTGGGGGGGGGCTTGCTCAAGGTCTCCTGCTATCTAGATAAGGTTGAGTCAGTGAGTGAGGCAAACATTATGGCAGTATTTTGTTGGTAGAATGAGTTCAATGCGCAGTTCAAGTTTGTACCTTTTTGTGTCAGTCGGTAGATTGTTTAGAGCACTGCATTGATGGTGAAGGAATAAAGCTTCTTGCATAAAAAAACAAGCTGTTGCTAATGCAAACATTCCCTAGAATGTGAGTCAGTTTCCATTGGTCACATGTGGGTTTGTCAATTCTACAATAAATTTTTACCCAATTTGTCAACCCTTTTAAAGCCTTTGCATGCTTTGACTGAAAAGAATATACAATGGAATTTTAACGACGAGTAAATTAAAGCATTTGAAAAAAGCAAGGAATTAATGGAGTCAAACAAACTTCTTGTGCATTATCATTCTAGCCTCTCCATTTTGGCTGCTGCTGATGTATCTACCTATGGGGTTGGGTGTGTTTTAAGTCATGTTGTGGTAGGTCAGCAAAGACCAGTACTCTTAGCTTCTAGCAAATTATCCCAGGCTGAGTAGAATTACTCTCAAATTGAGGGTGAAACTATAGCTATCTTTTTTGCTGTGAAAAGATTACACAAATAATTCTGGGGAGGCACTTCACTTTGCAATCAGATAATTTGCCTTGAAAACTATCTTTTCCCCAAGTAAAAGCATCCCTCATTCAGCAGCAGCTCACCTTCAAAGATGGGTTTTTTTTAATATCAGGATATAATTATAGTATACTATGATGGCCCACGGACAGATTTGTGGTTTCCATCAAATTTTTTTATTCCGCTGATAGAGGGAGGCCTGCAGTTCAGGCAGCAGAACCATGCAAGACAATGTATTTATTTACTTGAGTTAATTAAATTAAAGTTTATTTGTGAATATAAGTGAACAATATGAGTGATAGAGTGAATGCTGTGAACCTTGTTTCAATAATCCTGGTTTAAAAGACCATCAAAATAGTGCAGATGGCACACAGAGGGGCATTCTGGGTGGAAGAAAAGAAGCATATGTATATTGCTCACCCCAGACCAAGGAGAGAACACTCTTGAGCACACACTTGGACAGATTGCCAGGAGACACATTGCTGGTTGAGCACTGCTAGTGTGAGCATTATGCCAGAGCGAACTGAGATTATCATCTGCAAAAGGAGTTGGAGGCAAGAAATGGACCAACTGTCGAGAAATAAGGAGAGAGGTGGAGAAAGCCAAGGCTCATGCGAAACTTCTCCCGAAATTCGGGGTTTCTTAAAAGGGCTACGAAGTGTTGCGGGTCATCACAAGCTGCTCATCGTAATCGCTGCCACTACCCTGCATTAGCATATAAGATCTCTGAAAGATGAGATTTCGCCCGCAAAAATTTGTTAGAATCCCTATCGCCACACACTATTCCTCCCGTCCCGTTGCTCCCCTCTCTTGACTGATGTTGGTCCCTGACTCAATTAGCTGGCTTTTGTGGTTGGCTTCATTCATTGGGAATCTCTGGACTAGTCTCTGAGATCACAAGCTCCTGCATTTTAAGACTGCCAGCTATCCATCAAACTTAGTGGACTTAAGATAAAGTTTAATTACTGGGAAAAGAGTATTTTTTCCTATACTTGAAGGTGATGCTATGTGGGAAAAGGGTATTTTTGTGTGTACTTGAGTGGTGACGCCATACCAAAAGAGTTTATTTTGCATTGAAGGTGACAATGTGTGCCACAAAGGGTATTTTTTTCATATTCCTTTTCTTAATGGAGGTGACACCATGCGGGATAAGTGAACTGTAGGTATGTTGAAGGTGATGCCAGGTGGGAAAATTGCTTTAAAGTCATCAAATGTAATGACAGAAAAGATGCTGGTAATTATAATTTTGCTGCCAAGATTGCTAATCTTCTTTCCATCCATTGCATTCGTTAGAACGTAAGGGCGTTGGTTGTGGAACCCGAGGAAACCCTACTGGTTTCCTTTGGAAATTCTTAAAAAGAGTGATTGCGGAGGTGCATTGCCTGCCCATCGACCAACAGCACGGTTTCTATAAGCCGTGATGGCTGAACGGCAAACTATTTATGTGAACAGAACTTCGACTCATTCATCCCGATTAAATGTCATGGGGAAACTAACGTTCAATCTGAAAGGAAGGTACACTCCTCCAACTCAACACAGTACAACAAAGCTTCTGAAATGATGCATGCCGATGCTATGTCCCGCTTACCTGCCTGGAGGGAATTGGTGGGATATCAAAATTTCTTTTCAAATGTGAAGGCTTACCTCTGACATACCTAAAAATTGCTCAAGATTCAACAGAAGGTGCAGCCCAAAAAGAGCCATCTAACTTACCCTAAATGGTTGGCCTAGTCATGTATCTTATCCTACCATACTCTCTTATTTCAAACTGCGCCTTGAATCGACCCTGGAACAAAATTGTTTAGATAAACAGAATTGCTTAGATAAATGCCCACGGCAGATCAAGAGTTTGGTGGCTTTCTATATCATGTGACATGGAAGGAATTGTGCTATCCTGTGAACTATGTCAGTACGTAAATTTCAGACCTGATTCTAACTGAACACTTGGCTGGCCACATGCTGATGCACTCTCAAAGGTTCATTCGGATTTCTTTGTGTTTGAGCAATGGTCATTCATGATCTTGATAGATAGCAGGTCAAAGTGGATAGAGGTCTGGCCTATGAAATGCATGTCTGCCCCTATGGTTATAAGCAACCTCAGATCAAATATGTCACAGTGACCAGATGATATTCCAATCATCATGATAAATGCATCAGTAGATACAAATTTTAAAACATAGCAGAGAAAAGAACAATACCAGAGGCATATAAAGATATCACAGGCGAAGTGAAATAGACTAAGAACAGGTTAACTCTGATAACAATATTTTCTACAAGAATAAGAGGTAATATATTGATCTTTACAGTAATTTTATCAATATTCAGTATTGCATATGCATTGTTTTTGCTCCACTCTATAAGGTGTATGGAACAAGGAAGCAGTAACACCTCTGACCTCCATGCTAGTTACAAAATCTTGCATGTTCGTCAAATAAATATATGCATATAAAAAAGGCAAATGAAGTATAAGTGGCTCTTAAATGGATGCAATCATTTCCACCTAATTTGCACCTACCACTTAATATCACACATCCTTACAAAGCTGTCTTTCAATCATCTTCAAAAGATTTTCAAAGAGAATCTGAAATGGAAACCAACATTCACTATGAAATGTAATTTAAAGCATTTTGATGTTCTCATATAATATTCATCATGCTCATTGGGGCAAAAAATAAATATAAGTTTGAATTCATCATTAAATTTTACCCTTAAAGCCCTTATTGTGTGAAGAGCTAAAATATTAGCTATAATGATTTCAGGCTACATGCACAGTGAATCAATATACTGGCAGGCTAAAAAAAACTATGCATGCATTGTTCTTCAACTTTTTCAAACTGCTACAATATAATTAACTTTTAGAGGTACCTAAATAAGATGTTTCATCCTAAATTAATACAAGAAAAATTAAATAGAATTAAAACAAATAAAGCACACACCCGATTATCTGGGCTAATGATGGGGAGAGATGGCACGAATAGTCAGAAAACACGGAAACAAAACTTTCACTAAAATGTCTTGTAATGTTCATAATTTACATAAAACAAACAATACATTATTATTTACGCAGTTATTATTATTTTAGAGTGCTCTGACTCATTGAGAGCTTTCTTTGCTAGTCCGCAATTTTTTTAGCGGCAATAACATGATACCACTCGTACTATTACTGCTCCATATAAGATCTGGTTTTGAAAACTACGCATTCGTGGGTACGTGATCACGGACACAAAAAAGTTGTTTGCACAAATGCTTCAAAAACACTGCACGACATCGGAAACTACACTGTCAGGCACCACGCCATGTAGTCACATCTCGCACAAGTTGCACGGGTTGCAACTGCTGCGGGATGTGTATCTGTGATCACTGAGCATGGTCGCGTGCTGCAAGACTTGGAGATCGGGAACACAGAGCTCCCGTGAATGCAGCTAGCATGCGATTGCTTCTGTTTTACGAAGGGGATACTAATGGAAATAAATAGTCCGGTGTATCCTAGCATTAAAATGCAGTAATTCTGGTGATTTTGCGGTCAGATTAATTTTTTTATTAAGGTTGCGGGAAATATTGAGCAAGAGTGAAAATTATGCTCGGATAATCAGCAACATGGATATACAATAGCCGGATAATCGGGAGTCTGCTGTAGATAGGTACTTAAAGCAATAATTTCATGAAGCCAAATTTTCATATGGTACGATTTGATATGATATGGTTTGATTTTTGTGATTTACATGCTGAGTTTCTATCCAATATCTCAAAAAATAAGCCAACACTAAGACAGTCAACCGTTTTGTACCCAAGACTCGTGTAGGGAAACTCTTCCACATTACCAGTCCCTTGAAAATTTTTTGCACTCCCCGGTACAAATCTCTCTCGCATCGATGGAAAGCAGAGGTTCACACCCGTCCAATAGTTTGGACTAAGGATGGTCGGATCAGACACCTCGGATCCAAATATCCGCGGATATTGCCTTTCATCTGATACTTTGGATCCAAATTTGCTGAAGGCATCCAAAATTTTAAATTTACGCTTCAGTGAATGCAGTGTCCTGTACAAGGGAGTGGAAAGAGTTCCGATCCTACCTTTGCATGCACCGTTGCACTGCGATGCTTTCCCTTATCATGAACCATTTGGTTTTAAAACTCTCATAGGGGTTACACAACAGAATTTCAGCTGCGGAAATTCTTACGGCAAAATACAACAGGCATATGGTGCGACTCTAACACAGAGATTGAACAAACTTCAGGAGAATCTCAATGCCATAGGATAACAACCACATCAAAAGTGACTACATCCCAGATTTAAAAAAAACACCCTCGGTCCTCCATCACAGCATGCCTCTGATGTTTTTATTCCTTTCTGAGGCCACACAGTCCATAAATCATTACATAATTTGGAAGGGAAACATCAAGTTACACGAAAACAATGGAAGTGTGTTTCATCCCTACCCCTTCTCACCCACTGACCTTTTTCATCTTAACTGCTTCAATTATCTATTTCTGGAGAACAAATGCTAGGTGAGTGACTTACTAGAACCGAAGATGTCTCGATAGTTTTCGGCAATTGGATGACGTGCACAAGATTCAAAAAAGAATGAGATCAAACACGTCGCATATTTTGGTTTTTTAAGCTCAAATTGATTGAAAAAAGATTTTTTTACTAACAACAAGACAATATAAATGTTCAACATTGTCCAAACAGCACAATTTTCAAAGAAGCAGGCATAGCATCAGTGCCATCAAACAACAATACACGGCCTGGAAATGCCAACTGTATACATCAAATAAGTCACTCAACTTCACTTTAAAGGCAACAAGGTCAAAAAATAGCAAGATCTGATATGTTCGTCCTTGACTCCCTCACTCGTAGCCTCATTGCTTGAAAGTTGGGGGGAGTGCGCTCCTTCCCCTCCACCTCTCCTTTACGCGCTTCTGCTGCCCACCCCTTCCTCTCGCTGAGCGGTCGTCTCGTACTGTTCCCGCAATTGTTTCATATGACATTAATATTGTTTTAAACACAATTAAAACAGTGCAAAATTCACCTAACCGCAACTGAAGGTCATATGCAAAATGATATTTAATCAGTAAAGAAATCAAAACGTTTATGTAAATCTAAATAGCATTCCTTTGGTAGTATGTACCCAGAAGAAACTTGAATAATTACTTCATTTTAAAGAAGACAACTGAAAATGCATTAGGATCCAAAAAATCCAAAGATCAGGCTCCAAAAATCTAGGATTCGATCCGGATCTGGGTCCGAAAAAAATCCTGGATCTGTCCATCCCTAGTTTGGACCCATCTTAGTGGTAGGCCGATCCATTTTCTTGGCCACCGTATGAGACCATAGACGGAATAAAGATTCCTTCATAGGGTGACCCCACGGTCAACTGAGTGAAATAGCCATGTTTTAAATAAAAATATTTGTTGTTCCCATCAATTGTTTCAATTTTTAAATTGAATTCCCTGTGTTTTTCCGAGTGTGAAGAAATTTTAAGAGAAGCTCTAACGTTCATATTGACGGATTTTGTGAATTTCTATTCCATATCAACTAATTTGGAATTGAACAGACCTCTGTTGATATATATGCTAGAACTCCTGACGAAATGTCTATGTGATAAGAAAAAAAAGAAGAATCCATTTCCAACTTTAGATTTATAAGATAAGCAACAAATATTTTGTTGGAATAAACACTGCAAATAGCATTGGGTGACCATGCTGAGGGGATGGGAAAGGGTCCATCCGAGCGGCCAAGGAAGGGCTTGGGCTTGCGCTAAGCTGGGTCTCGAGGATCGAACAAGTAGCTGGGTCTATTGAGTCCGCGGCGGTCAGCCTTCCACCCCACACCACATGTGCGTGGCTTTCGTGCGTTTGCGTCACAAAACTGATGCCGTGAATGTGTGGCTTTTGTTCTTTTGCAGAGGAAATCCTCACCGCAAATGTGCGGCATAAGGCACAAAAGGGTTAATAAAGCCTATATAACATCATACAATACAAAAAACACCATAGGGCTCACAACATACAAAAATACACAAGTATGCTTTAAAAAATTAATACATACGAGGTCCTTAACTAAAGAGTAAATTAATGATTACCTGAAGAAAAAACCTTTATAGACATATTATTTCCCAGCATATCTTAATGAGAAAGTAACTGTATTGGGTGATGTCTTGTCAGCCACAGCTATTTCACTGCCATGTGTCAGTCCAAGTTCTACAAGAAAAATAGATACAATAAAAAAGGTCTAAGATTAAGAATTTTATGAGACAAAGAAAGATTTCATGAGAAAAATATAAAAAACTAAAAAGATCTGCACCATGAAGTCCGAGGAAAGTGTGAGACATTAAAAAGGTCTGACTACTAGCTCCAGGACTTTTTGTGCCTCACATTTTCTCAAGGAGTTCTTTCTTAATAAAACTGAGAGACATCTCTTTTGAGTTCCTTTTTAGGACTAATATTTTGGTTGCTGTGGTTTGCTGAATTCCTCTTCTCGGGCAATGTTTTAGTGCAGTCTACCAATAGTGAAAGGATTGTGATGCCCTTCTCATTGGGAATAAACCCTTCAGGATTTTTGTTAGTATGCCATCATTGTTGTCATCGCTAGTCCAATATCTTTGCCAGATTGCTACTAAGCCTGTGAATACTAGTTATAGACAGCATGGTGGAATATTCTGAAGATATAAACAAATCTATATTACTTACTTATTCAAGAAATTCCAAGTGGACGCGTAGTGGGCTGATAGATCTTTTCATCTGTAAGGATGAAACTTACTTAACCGTACATATGGAGGCATTCATGAAGGGCAAGAAAAGGAGGGTTGGCATTAACTATGAAATACATTATTCCACAACAGGGAGGAGCATGGAGGGAAAACCTGGCATTTACTGGTAAGTTGACAGAGTTTCTTGTAATGGAGCTCAATAGAAATTTCCTTATACTTTCATAACTGCAGTGGTCTGCTCATGTTTATCAATTGTCTATTTCATAGAACACACCAATAAATTGAAGAGAGACATGGACTTAAAGAAAATGATAGAGAACCATAGAAAATTCATGTAACCGAGCAGGAAGAAGCACTTTACAGGCAATAAAAAAGGCGAAGACGGGTTATTGGCTGAAGGTTAAGGTATGCTACATCTTAAAATTAATTATTTTTTAATGAAAGTTGAGTTCTAAGTTGAAGTTTCTCTCTACAGCCTTATCGCATGTAGTTACTCCTTAGAGTATTGCTGCTGCTATGGCAGCCAAAATTGGGATGGATAGTATGAAGCCTCTTCAACACGTTCCAAACTTTTTGTTACATTGCACCAGGTGATATGTAGTTCATTTTCCACAAAAACCTTGATATTTGGTTAATTTAAAAAGTAAACATTTAACACTAGCACACTATTTCCAATGTTGGTACGTAGTTCCTTTTATACCTTAGCAGACAAAACCATGTATTCATAGGGAGATGACGTAACAGTCCACCATAGTTTGAAATGATGCTAAGAAAACTTAATTGTATCCTTTGTGAATGAAATATGATTTAATTCCAGATATCTTATAATTCTGTACTGCCTTCCATCTACAGAGAAAAGGCGAGGAGATATGAGGGGTCCCATTGGTATTGCCCGGCTGTTTTGTGAGAGGGCAGCCAGTATTGTCAGCCCCAAAGCCATTAGTTATACCAATACTTTTGGATATTTTTTGTCATTTTCTCATGACTTTCCAATCACAATGGATATTTATAGCAAATTATTAAGAGCATTTTTTTGTTTCTCCTATTTTAGCAACAGTCTGTGTATCACAATGTATTTTTTACTGTTTATTTCTCTCCAAGAAAATTGTATACATATTTGTATTTTGAAAATATGTATGTACTTTTCCAAGTGAAAGGCCCCCATGGAATATCTAAGGGTCTATACCATGACTATCTATCCAAAAATCAACAACTATACTGACAGAGATAGAAGAAAAAATTAACCTTTTCCCTTTTAAAGACGAAAATGTGCGTCTGAACGTTTCTTGACCCAGGAGACCAAAGCTGCAAATTTTCGTCGGAGATTATCCTACGCAGGTGAACGAATGCCGAATATGTAAATACGTTTCCCAGCTCTCCCCCTTTTACGATGGCCATGGTTGTGCGATGTCTTTGTTTGGGGACCCTACACATGGGGCTTAGGCTTTACCCTTGAAATCCGGGTGCAGGTACCCGGACCCCTCGTCTTATACTACCCCTCCTAGCGGTAAGGGACCGCAGTCATACAATTGTGCATCCAGTCATTTTGTGAAATAAATATTTGTTCCTTTCTCAAAAAATGTAAACTAAGAATTCAATTATTTGTCTTTTGAGCATCAAACACAATTTTTAAATGAAATTCTGCGATAAATATCAACTAATATTTATCGCAGAATATATTATGTATACATCGCTATTTCAGTATAAACATCAACATGGAAATTTTTGCTGCATTAAATGCGTTAATATTGACGGTAGAGCTTCGTTGAAAATTTGACAATTCTCAGAATCAAACAAGGAATTCAATTCAAAGTCTGCAATTTACGTTCAAGCAACAATTATCCATGTCGCTAATTCATTTGATATGCTGTAATTCTGTAAATTTAATTTGATTCAATTTGACGAAACTATGCAAATGTTCTTGCCTAAAGTGAATAAAAATTATTATTATTATTATTATAAACAAAGCATGATTGACCGTGAACCAATGCTACTGGTAGGGTTATAAACCCCGATAGGAGGGAGCCCAACTACCCTCGGAGTCCGAGATAATGCGTAGTCCCTGCTAGGAAGGATCGAAAAACGTTGGTGCTGAGAGTGTGTGATTATCTGCAACACCCATTTTAACGAAATGTCCTGAAAAATGCTCCATATGGAGGGGATGGAAGCCTCTCTTGGGGCTCTGTACAGTGGTCATGCTAAGACGAGAATCCACCGTCTCGATAGGGTTAAATTCTACCTCCAAATCAATGCAAAATACCCTTCAATAATTACCAGAAAGAGTCTTCTTCAAATTTCCTCTTGTTGCTGCTTCAATGCTTGGTACATTGGGCATGTATAATGTTTTTGTCTTCCCTCCAACATTGGCCATCACAGCAGGTGATAAAAACTGATAACTTGGATATTCACAAAGGTACTTTATTAGATCACTAAGTGTAATATTTGGCTTAACTTCAACTTCCTTTGGATGGCTGCTGCACGAGACACAGTCCTCCTAAATTATGATTGGGGATAAAAATTAGGAATTTCAGGGAACTATACTAAACATTGAAAATACATACATTTTTACTCATGATGAAGACTTGCAACCCTTGGATTCAATCAATAAATATACCTTAAGATCCATGGAATATGAATAGCAGTAAATGCCATCTACATCATTGTAAATCATTTGATTTGACAATGGGATACAGCAATTTGTTACAATTTTGAAAGCTTCAGAGGTGCATGCAGCTGCTATAACTGCATTTGTAGATGCAACAGCAGGGATGATATTTTTCACAATCCCTTGCACTAGTCGGTAATTAAGCCCAGTAATTCCTTTAAAAATAAAAAAGGTACACAAAGAATAAGAGTCATTTCAGCCACAATTATGTATTTGCATATTATGCCTCCAGTGAAAACATCAACTAGAGAAAATATGCTTCATTAAGGCAAGAGTTAATGAATATACCAAAAAGGAACACAAATAAATAAGGAAACAATATATTAAATGATAATTATGAGCAAAAGGAAACACAGGCAATAGATGAATGTTTTACACTGGTGCAACTGTAACCACCTAAAATATTTTTGAAACCATGATACACTAGGCAGTGGACCCTTTCATAAAAAGAAGAAACATAGGGAGTATAGAGAAAAACAATGCATAAATAAGCAATTAAAAATGACAAAAATCCAAAATATTTTCAAGGAAAAACAGATTCTTTTCAAGCTTCTTCAACTTTCCAGTAAAAGGATAATGAATAATTTTACATCCACCAATGCCCTTATCCTACCCTGCAAAATTTAACCCTTTTCCTGCCAGCCCATTTCGGGTAGGATGTGCAAAGACTGCCATGGCTATTTTCCGGAATTTGCAAGATTTCGGATTTTAAACTATTTCAGCTACTTAATTTTATTATTAATGGTTACCATCTTAGTAAGCAGCAGAGATAAAGCACACATGTATAAATGAGACGGCAGCCGTTGAAAAGGCCACAATCACGAAATAAAAAAGTCAAATAAGGTGGGTCAATAAATTGGCCAGTGACAGTTTTCGCACAACCAGCGAGGGCCAATATATTGGCCCAATGGCGGTGAAAGGGTTAAGAGGGTGCTAGAACTGTTCTTACATACGGATTAGCATTATGGAACTAAAAGGGTAAGGTAAATTGTAAAATTCTGAGATAAATTGTCATAAAGATAAAGATAGATATACACACTGCTAATGAGAACTAAGGCAACTATACGGTGAAATATTTTGGAGTGGAAGAATCTTAATCCCTCAGAACCTGATGCCACAAGTGGGCGGGTAGCACCTCAGTATGGTTTTGCTTACAATTATAGATGCAAACTTTGAAATTTGCAATAAGTCTTCAATTAATTTGAATCCCCAAGCTATTCACCATTGTTGAGAGTGTATGGTCTCTCCTTCGATAAAACAGGGAGAGGGAAGATAAGAAAGGGTTCTTCTCAATGCTCATGTCTAATCATATCACCCAATTTCCCTCATTCCTATGCTGAGATATGACGGTGGCTATAGCAGCAGAACCCATCGCATTTATTTAACGTGCTACCACCGAAAGGCAGCACTGCCTGGAGGGAGATAAGCGGAGGACCCTTAGCACCGTGATATAACCTGACCAAGGATTTGGCACCCTTAGGAGAAGAGTAGCATCCCTGATTTGGAGAGAGACAGACCAGATGGTTAGAGCGAAGGTGTCCAGAATCCACGGCCATCATTTATTTTACTGAGTTTGTCAAGTGCTACACCGGTTGTAAATTAACTTGCAATAAACATGCTACGTTTACATTCATCACACAGTTATTTCATGCAATACTCACCCGTAAACTTGCATAGACTAAAGTGGTGACCATGTTGACGTGATATTCTTAGGACCACACAAGTATTAATTTATCGATTGTGTTTTGTATTTGTGTGTTGTGTTCGCCATTATGGCAGACTCCGGGAGCCGTGTCGAACAAAGAGCTGTACATGAGCCTCTTTTTTAGCCTGAAGACTTGGCAGGGTGGTTTACTTAGGTTGAGGGGCAATTCCATCTTAATGGCATCACTTAAGATGCCCCTAAATTTTATAATGTGAAGTCTCAGTTGGAGCAGAACTATGGCACGGAAGTTAGTGACATTAATACTTCACCCCCTCCTGAAGGAAAGTGTATGCGGCTGAAGGAGGAGCTTATACACCGTCTCACGGCATCCCAAGAAGAGCAGATTTGACTTCTCCTCAAACACGAGGAGATAGGAGATCGCAAACCCTTTCAATTTTTGCACCATCTCCGATCCTTCACCAGCACATCAATTCCAGATACATTTCTGCAAATGCTATGGCTCAATTGGCTACCCACCCATGTCTATGTCATCCTAATGATACAATGGGACAACTATTTGAATACCCTTGCTGCCTTGACAGACAATGTGCATGCTCCCATGCGAACTCCCATCCCCCATCCAGCTCTGGGCAATGTACTGAATGTAAGCGGCGGCATAGCACAAAACCCTCTCCCCCACATAATGGCCATATGCGGCAGAACCAAGTATTATACCATCTGGGCTGAGTTCCCTAATGTGATCCATCTTTATGGTGCACCCAGACAGACATCCCATTCTACTGAGCACCACTTATGCACCACACCGCAACCACCCATAAGATGACCTGACCCTTACCCCCGAGGATATCCCAAAAACCACCATAAAAACTGCGCTCAGGCTCTGAATTTAAATATAAATGACGTTTGGCCTACATAGCACTGTCCAGACATTCCAGCGGTTCATGGATGAGGTGCTTCAGGGATTGGAACTTTCCTTTGCCGACGTCGACAACATTCTGGTTGCTTCCGCATCCGAAGAAGTCATGGAGAGCACCTCCACCAAGTGTTCACATTCACAAGTCTTAATCAATATGGCATTGTTATTAACCCATCTAAGTGTGTGTTCGCCCAACAAGTGGTAACATTTTTGGGTCACGGCACATCTCATAATGGTTCAACTCCCTGCCTGAAAAAGTGAAAACTGAGTTTTTTTTTCTTTCAATCCATCGTTCCAGATCCCTGTCACTGGTAAAAGGGTGGTGTAGTGGCAGAACCCATAGCATTTATTTAATGCATGCTACCACCAAAAGGCAGCCCTTCCTGGAGGGAGACAAACAGAGGACCCTTGGTGCCCTGAGATAACGGGACCAAGGATTTAGAAGAAGAGTAACGTCCCTGATTTGGTGAAAGATGGACCGTTTTAAGTTTTGAAATTTGAGGCCAAAAGTTTCAAAACTTGGATAACCATGACACCAATCACCCAGCAGGATACCTGAGTAACTTAACAGGACAGAATCTATGCTAAAATTTTTAGCTAATGGAAAGCGGTTGTCTTCACAGATGGATGGTGAATTTTGGCTCTTAAAAACTGTAGCAATATCTTTTACTCAAATACATGTCTTCTTCTCCATTCAAAAAAATTAATCATTGTTGCATATTGGGTTCTTGAGGTATCTCCAAATTCCAGGCATCATTGTTTAAGCAAATACATCCTCAGTCAAAGATCAAGCATGTATTAAAAGGCTGACATTATAAGTCAAGGGAAAAATGAAAAATAAGCCACATCCCACCACAACCACTACATTGAAAATAACAGAGAATTCAAAATATTACTGGTTATTACAATTAACCATTAGAGTATTACCATATTGAAGGGCCCTTTCCACTGATTTTTCATACACCCAGCTGACATGCATTGGGTCATCACCATCCAGAGCAACATTTTTATCCCAAGGATTTTCCTTAGGCCAAAGCACCAGTTTCACATACTCCACACAATGTTCAGGTAGTCTTGGGGTATTTGCCAAAGTACACAATGGATAGGTTGTCTTGAATAAAGAAAAATGCATATAGATTTAGCTGACACTAATATTAGCATAGTCACAACATTCCCTTGTCCTGTTTAGGGACTATGCATATTTCAAACCACCGTCAAAGTACAAAAGAACAATTTTCATGAGTTCAAAGCTATTTAACATTTCATCAAACTAGAACCAACAACTTTTACAGCTAAAGATGTGTACCTAAAATTCTATCAACTTTGATTGCAAGAGAATGACTTGTTTCCCAGGTCTGGTTTTGCATAATCCTTACTTGCCTCAAATACCCTCAAAACCAAGTCAAGAATTGAAAGCATAAAAAAAGTTATAGGAAATCACAAATACCTGAGGTGGATACAAATCAATAGTGCAGTCAATACAGGGAGTGAGTCCAGGCAGTATGACTCTGCAGTTTCCTTTAAACCCTTCAGTACCTCCATCCACAAATGGTATCACAGATGAAACGTCAATCTCATTGTCCATGCCATCACATGACAGAACTGAGATGAGCATTCCATTAACCCACCTTCTCGCAGCTATTGAGTCTAAGCCACATATCACTAGATTAAAAGACTGGTAAAATTCTTGGTCAAAGTCTTGAATTTTATTATAATATCTAAACTCAATTATAGGAAAATACAATGAAATTAATTTGTAACAAATAAAGACTCAATAAGATAAATGAGATAAGTTCACTAAAAAAATATTCAATCAAATTAACCCTTATTGAAAACTCTTTGCACTGTTATTTACTAATTTCTAATCTATATACCATAAAATCCACTCCTGACCACTCACTGACTTACTCACTCACTCATACAAATGTTTGGTGTAAACAAGATGAGATACAACAAAAAGTCATAGAAACAATTCCCATTAAAATAGTCTGAAACCGCAGGAAAAAGTGTTGGAACACTGAATTTTCTATTTTCTATCGATGACATTGCCAACTGCTTCTAGGCCTTTACTTTTTGGGGGCATTTGAGAGTCAAAAATTGATTTTTCAAAAATGTAATTTTTTAAATGATACGCCGAGAAACCAATTTAAGACCAATTGCAGAACTTTTCATTTTGGCCAAAGCATGCAATTTCACTACTTCATGAATTATTATCTCAACAATAGACGGAGATGAAGTGTTTGGGTCATATACTACATATGCTGCGTAAAAATGTTTTAACACACTTGAGGGTTGAAAAACACCTCTCTGCTTCACTGGTTGTCATCGGAATTGTCACCAGAATTTTCAGTAGTTTGTTTCACTGAATGTGTTTTGAATGTTATTGTCAACAATGAATACTAGTAAAGCAACGACACTAGAGACTTTCCGGAAGTCCTGGCGCATGTAAATTATTTCAAGTTTCAAAATGAGTTACACCCTATAAGGAAGTAGTGTAGAAAACGGCCATACAGATGACTCTGTTGCAGACGGACTAGGATTTTACCAACCTTGACTAGGATCCTGGGCACAGGTAGTGTAGGTGGCGGCTACACCACTACACTACCTGCGAGTCACTCACCAAAAATATGCACGTGCGCACTCGCATCGTTTTGAGTCTGCTCCCATCACCCATTTGAACAGTGCATACCCCCCCCCCCCCGAATATGCAACCAGTGCGATGCCATAGGATCGCACACTTGTAGAGCGGTGAATTCGAAAAGGAGATAGCTGTAGCATTCGGAGGCTCATGTTTCTTACATATGTAGACAGGATTATTATCCTTCTCGTTACAAAGGAATAGTTTTCTTTTCAAATTCATTCATCTTTGGGTGTGCACTTGCTAACATGTGCATATGCACGTGCCGCCACTGGCATGATTGCTGTACTGAGCCCCGAGAGACTCTTCCGTCCTCTCCGTAAGGAGCAATTTTGCAGGACATTCGTGAAGAAGGGTGTGGTGGATAATCGTACACTCTCAGCACCAACGTTTTTCGACCCTTCCTAGCAGGGACTACGCATTATCTCAGACTCCGAGGGTAGTTGGGCTCCCTCCTATCAGGGTTTATAACCCTACCAACGGCATTGGTTCACGGTAAATCATGCTTTGTTTATATGAATTAGCTACATAGATAATTGTAGCTTGAATGTAAATTGCAGACTTCAAATTGAATTCCTCATTTTATTCTGAGAATCGTCATATTTTGAACGAAGCTCTGCCGTCAATATTAACACATTCATTACAGCAACAATTTCCATGTTGATGTGTATGCTGAAATCGAGATATAAGTTAATATTTATGGTAAATTTCGTTTAAAAATTTTAAACGATGATCAAAAGACAAATAATTCAATTCTTACTTTATATTTTTTGAGAAAGGAACAAATATTTATATTACAAAATGACTGGATGCACAATTGTATGACCGCGGTCCCTTACCGCTAGGAGGGGTAGTATAAGACGAGGGGTCCGGGTACCTGCACCCAGATTTGAAGGATAAAGCCTAAGGCCCGTGTGTAGGGTCCCGAAACAAAGACATCGCACACCAATGACCATTGTAAAAGGGGGAGAGCTTGGAAACGTATCTACATAGGCATTCGTTCACCCACATGGGAAAATCTCCGATGAAAATTTGTGTCTCCCGGGTCAAGAAATGTCCAAATGCATATTTCCGTCTTTAACGTGGAAAAGGTTAAATCTGCATTATTTCCACATGAGGAATAAGTTGTAAGGGTAGCAGCACAAGTTCATGTAGTAAAAAATGTGTTTCCTAAATGAAAAAGGCATAGAATTATGTGTTTGATGACATATGTATTGAGCAACTTCAAATAAAGCAGGAGGAATTTCAAATTCTAAAAAAAATGAGCTAAATCAGCTCAGATCAAATACCAAATCCATGTGTTGAACCCATAGTGAAGTGCAGGTCCACTGAGCATTTATATTTGTAAATATATACACTTTTTGAGTGACTTTCTTTGCTATCATATTGCATTCAAAACTAAACAACTTACAAATAATATGTACAAGAGTTAATGGAAGAATCGGGAATTGATCTGAGAGAATCAGTATTGAAAGAAATGGAATGGGCCTAGTAGCAGATCATAAAACAACTTATGAGGAAATTTAAAGCTTAAAATCTCACAAAATGCAGCCCATAGTGCCATACAGAAAGAAATGCAATTATTTTCATGATAAATTGATATCCTAACAGCTGCAACTCATCCAGACACCTTTGAAAAGATTGTACAACCAGAAACACCCAGAATTACCAGTGTATTTATCCTGCTTATGATGTGATGTGGGTATTTTTTCACCTGAATGTACAATAGCTACATTTAACATTGTCAATGCAAGCCTCAGAAATGAGGAGGTGATTACGTTTGTTACAATAGCCACCTTAAAGTTAAAATTAAATTTTAAGAAAGTGAATATTTCTTCTGCAATGACTAAAACCAATGCAATTCATATTTGTATAGATTTTGAGTACCCTAAATCCGTTCTCTTAGGCAACTACATTATCATTAACCTTCATTTCCCCTAATCACTGCTATGAAAGCAAATCAACATATATCAAAGGTTAATAGAGGATGTAATTTTTGTCGTCTTCAACTACCTCTCAGATAGGAGCCACAGGTCACCCTGGCCAAGCGCAATGTGTAAGCCAGAGTAAGTCAAATAAAAAAAAAACTAGATCAGTCTTGAGTAAAATGCTGAATGAACTAACAAAGATGGAAACCTAAGGAATATAGACCTCAAATGATCTCTGGCTCAACGTTCAAGCAAACCACAGTGGCTCAATAGATTCCATCTTAAAAAATATGAGTATGAATTATTACTATCCCATTAAAGTATTTTCATGTTAAGAGAAAGATGCACATCATACTTTCATCTAATTTCTTAATATCCATCTAGTTTCAAAACTGCCTAGTCATCATGTCACTCCCAAGGAGTTTCCACCCTTGATAAAAACACACTAGAGTTGAAATCAGTCCAAGGTAAATCAATGAAAGTAGAGAAAAGTTACCAACATCTACTTTCTTCTAATATGATATCACTATTATTCCAACTCAAGCCATGGGGCCTATTACGTAACTTTTACTCGGAGCTAGAGCTATCTGTAACTCCGCCCGGATTTGTTTTGATTTGTAGCTCCAACCCTATTACGTACCGGCAGGAGTTACGAGAAGTCTCCGAAAGAATGCGGAGCTACAGTGGCTATGGAAAATTCGGAAAGCAAATCTCCAGAAATGAGTCAACCAATAGGAGCTTAGGTATCCGATGTTTCTGAGCAGACGGGTTTAACGTGAATTTCGGAATGGAGTCCCAAACTTGTATTTCGTAATTTAACGTGAAATCCGTGAAATAATTAATATAAACTACATTGTTGAAATGTTTATACTTTAAAGCTTATTCATATACAGTTATATGTCATCCAATGTATGCAGTCATTCATTTATCGTCGAATCCAAACCTATTCTCTGCCCATGTTGCTATTATGGCAATGAATACAATTTTAGATACCGGCAAAGGTCGGAGAAAATGAGCAGGAAGCAGTATGTGGTGCTCACTAATTTTATGAGTGACCACAGAAGCTTTGTCCTTGGCGTATTCCAAGGAATAAACGGGGAGGCAACAATAAATAAAATGTGGGGTGACTAACCTTAATATTTCATCGACAATTAACAAAAATGTGCTACTGAGATTGACAGATGCCTACAAAGAACGAAGATATTTGCACACACACCGACATATTTTTTAATACCAATAATGAAAATAAAAATGCCTTATGAAAACTCCAGCCCGATTTCCTTCGCTTCTCATCTGTCATTTGTTGATGTCTGCTGTCGGAATCTGAAAGATAAGGCAATGGATCGACCAATAAACATATATTGGGGAAGGATGATGAGGGTGTTTGCGGAGTATGTAAGAAGGAGGCATCTGACATTAGAAATGAGACGAATAAGGGTTTCCCACAATCCGATCGAATTAGATGAAGACCATTTTCCAATGTTTTTCAGAGTGTCGAAACACATTTTTCAATATCTCTGCCGGTCTCTGGGACCCACACTAAGGAAACGCAGAATAAGAAGATTCAACATTACACACGCCCATAGTGATATAATGAAAACTCTTCAATAATATTTATCTGTTTTTCCACGCTTAGTGATATTCTGCGTTTCCTTAGTGTGGGTCCCAGAGACCGGCAGAGATATTGAAAAGTGTTTTTCGACACTCTGAAAAACATTCGAAAATGGTCTTCATCTAATTCGATCGGATTGTGGGAACCCCTTATTCGTCTCATTTCTAATGTCAGATGCCTCCTTCTTCTTACATATATGTATACTCCGCAAACACCCTCGTCATCCTTCGCCAAATATATGTTTATTGGTCCATCCATTGCCAAATCCTTCAGATTCCGACCTTCCGACGGCAGAAATCAACAAATGACAGTTGAGAACCGAAGGAAATCGGGCTGGAGTTATCATAAGGACGGGTCAGAAGCCTGCGTTATTCCAGCCCCGAGATAGCTCCAGTTCGCAACTCCTATCGGAGTTATTTTGACTACTGTAATCGCAAATTGAGCTATGGCAGCCATCATAACTCTTATAGCTCCATAGCTCCGGAGTTATGACTTACGTAATAAGCCCCCATATCTCCTTAACACACTCCCTGCCAGCCATAGATGAAGTTACTATGCAGGATGGCCAAAGTCAAATTTTGTAATTCCCTGACATTCATCAAAATTCCCTCACATGATTTTTCCCTGAAAAAATATCCGCACATTTTGACATTACCTCAGTAACTATAGGGTTTATGATAGAGCTTCTAGTTTTAAGCACCATCACCTGACTGAGGTCGCTGCCCTGGGTCCCTAGCAATGCTGCCAGGGTACAGAGAGCCCAGCACAAGGAAGGCACCACATACACTCATGAACAGCGATTGAGAGAGAGAGGATTTCCTTCCACGTGAGATGACCAGTAGTGACAAGCAGTGAAAAACATGGTCCGAGTTGATGTCATTTATTTCATTTATATGAGGTTAATCAAAATCAAAAAAAAATTAAACAAAAGAGTAAATATAAATATTATATATTTCAAATCCTCAACTATTATCTTATTCCTTCTATTAAACTTTTGACTGCTAAAATAATTATTTTTATATATTTTACGGTAGTTTTATTGAGTTAATTTCATCATTTCAATGGTGAAAAAATTTTTTTGAGGATTTTCCCTGACAAGTCACGAAAATCCCCGACATTATGCATTTTCCCTGACATGCTGCCACCCTGCCATGCATTTTTGCAGCTAGTGTAATAATGAGATGCTGTATAGTCTCACTAAATAGCAATTCAAGTCAAGTGAGACGCCACATGGTGGTGTATACACATGTGGAAGAGAACACGTTTTTAAAAAATTCAAACAAAAATCAGTCTCATAAAACTATCAAAGCAAAAAAGAAGTAGCCATTTTTCAGCCAAATTTAAATCCTAAATGAATAAATTCTCAAGCAAAAAGAGCTATATAAAGTGAACACTTTGGATATTGCTTAGTAAGGAATTGAATCATTTACAAATAGGTCAATTAAAAATAACACCACATATCAAAAAGCAAATATCTAGTGTCATACTTCATGGTGCCATTCAAAAGATCACATACAAAAGTAATGAATTCCTTCAACTCAAGAATTCCATTTCCCATAACAATAAATTAGAATCAAATCAAACCAAACTCTAATTGATCCAATTGAATTTCCAAACATTTTGCATTAGCACCGTTATAGTATAAAAAATATATAAAAGGATACGGCTTCACAGAGCAGCCTGCTACCCTCTTCATTATAAACTCTGAAGCTACCTCAGCTTTTGGGCGTCCAACATCTTTCAGTCTAAACAAGAATTGTCTATTCAAGTTGGACAAATCTATTGTGTCCATGTCTATGATATGCAAATTCCCAAAGCCCATTAAAGCCAGATTCTTGAGGATTTCACATCCTAAGCCGCCAGCACCAATCACCAACACTTTAACCTTTCTTAAAAATTCATAAGTATTGGAGGCTGCATCAAAATCAGGATGACAGAAAGGACCAACTCTTCTCAATATTTTTCTAATATTTTGCCATCGTGAGCTGTATGATGATCCATCTGAAATTAAAGACAGTTTAATAATTTCAAATGGATAACATATAATCATTATAAGAACCTCATTAAAAATAATTTTCTAGCAATGCAAATGAGCAGCTTCACTAGGATTGCTAACATTGAGTTTTATGCACATATCTTTCTGCTTACTCAAAATCCAAAGGGCACTGAAAGGGAGAAATTTTGAATTAAACTAACCTTTCAGTGCCAACGGGGTAGGTTTCTAGGTACTATGCTAAAATTGCAGAGGGATTTTTCCTGATTTTATATTATTTTAGGAAAAAACTATGCCTCGAATACAAGGGAAGGTAAATATGAAAAAATCTAGGAAAACTTTATTACATGAGGTTTCACCATGGAAGAAGGTTACACCTTCTAATGAATTAACTGACAGTTTTTTATTAGACAAAATTTTAGTGCAGTGATAATTTCAATAAAATATTTACTATAAAAATATAATGAATTTTGATTTACAGGAGGAGCACTTTCGTACTACTCGAACTTTTCATGAGAGACAGAAGCGTGATAGCGCTTCCTGCCACTTTAATAATTAACAATAAAAGGATGAAGGAATAATAATGTAGTCAACACATAAACAATGGTCTAACATCTCCGAAAACTATAATACAACTACAGATATTCATGAACATTACAGTTAGACAGAACCTCATTCCATGATTATACCAACCCAGAAACTATACATGCATATTTTAAATGAGAGGCCTTCATATTGGATTTTGTTCTTGTCTTGCTCCATAAATAATTATTAGACAGAGTATTAACGTAAATAATAATCCAATTAATCTTTATTTATACACGTCAATGTTGCCTCTATGACTGATCATTTTTATCCAGTACCCAATCAACAACTGCTAACCCTTGACAACCCTTTTGCCTTTTTCTTTTAATTTAAATAAGCAATCGATTAATTCATAAGCTTCAACACTTAACCAACTTTTACAAACTACACAGAGTAAAATTGATATGCAAATATGTTGAAGCAACCAGTAAAGAGCATTGAGTAAACAACATTTAATTTCGATATGCTGAAAATTATAAAGCATGAAAAATAATCCAAATACTAAATTTCAAATCCAGGTTTCAGACAGTGTAAAGATTAGTTTCCAAATCACAACTAAGTTTTCAAGATCCACTAACCTCCAGCACCAAATTCCATGATATGATTTACGCAACCTGAAATCAAAAACAAAAAAATGATACTGAATTTATACACACAACATTTGCCACAGTATATTACTAGCAGAAAAAATTAGCGTCCCATTAAACGGTAGTAATTATCATATCTCGAAATAAATCAAATATGGCGTTTCCCAAAATTCTTTCTAAATTGAAGAATTGAAATTTTTACACAATAGGTTCCTTTTTATAGTGATTAATTAAATAAAATACAGTAAAAAATCTTCCCCGATAAAATACTGCAATGTACCAGCATAAATCAAATCTATAAAATAACCTACATCTAGCTAAACACATTCCACGGGCGTCTACACCGCTTTCAATCTCCGCGCGATTGATGCCAGTGATACCACCCACCATATCCGAAGTGTCAAAATATTTTACCACCAGCATCTCCATCAGTATAAATCGCCCATCACGAAATCATCCCATCTAATAGCTTCAATTAAAAAGATGTATAGTTCAAAAGTATTCGCAATGCGCATAACATGACTGTGTAGCAGTATTTTCAGAGAACATTGCACACATCGGCCGTGAATCTACTTAAGTCAAATAATACCAACATGAATAGTTAAAAATAAATGAATCGAGACATCCGTATGACCTACCGAGCCCGGGAAAATTGCATCAGATTTGAAATGACGCAGAAGAACCAGAGATGTTCACCTAACAAGGAGAGTATGCACGTAAAGATACTGTGCGAGTAGTCAATAACATTTTCTAAACATATCCAACGCCTCTATCCTATAATCGCACAATATGGGCGCCTACTGAAAGTGTTACGCCCAAGAACTTAGTGAACTTCCACGCTAAAACTTTGTTTAGACAAGAGCACCGTTATATTTTTTCATGACCTCTGTAATAGGCTCACGTAGCAAAGGACGTTTTCAAAAGCTTAAAGAGAATGATTTGAATGAAAATACTCATGCCACCTCGTGTGGCATGGATTTTTAAAGAGAAGACTTTCCCATCAATTCATGTCGATGATTGATAGTTCCGCTATTTGCTTTTGCTTCATCGCATTTGAAATAAAAAATACAATAGCTATTGATGACGACGAAAAATGTATAAATGAAAGGGGTGCGTCAAAAGAGAGCACAAACGAAGGCGACAGAGTATAAATGACAGTGTAGGCTAATACTCATAAAATATTCTCAAAATTAAAATAACAATCTAAAATGGCTTTCAGTTTCCTCACGATTCTGATAAAATGACTTTCTACGGGCATAATGCACATATGGAAAATTTGGGGACCACTATCCTAATACTGTCACCTTGCATTAGCAAACGGAACAGGGTCACTTAAGTGATCACAAATCAAATACTGTAAGTTCAAGGCTGAAGTAAGATTTTTCGTGGCAGCGGCAACAGTGAATTAAAACTTTTCAACAAGTCATGAGACACCCATGAGATGGTAACAAGTTAACTTCAATGGCCAATACGAAGTTCGCGGGTTCAACATAATAAATGTCTGGAAGTCGATGAGATGACCGTTATCACAAAAAAATGGTTAACTAGTTGAAAAATGACACATAAATCGCATTTTCGAAGTTTTAACCGATACTGATGAGATATCATTTGTATTCATCCAATACTTACAGCTAAGAATACCCAAGAAATGAGTCCGACGATGATCTCCACTAACGAACTAATGTTCCTAGAATAATTAACATGCACTTCTGTTCATTACAACCAATTCATTCTCTTAAATCGAAACAAAATAGTGTAATCGCTTATATAAATCCATCTATCATTGAGATGAATACATACACCACAAGTTACGTTACTTAAAGAATACAGCAACGGAAATGACCGGTTAACTTATTAATGAAAACTTTGTACGTTATTTACTGCAATCGCTATATTTGCCCGTGTCAACACTTCGTAATAACGTTAAATAATAACTTCATTGACTTCTATTTACCTCCGGCGCCCAAATTAGGAGAGAGACCAAGTTCGCCTGGCTCGACAATACGACACCCGTGGTCATCAGAATAAATACAAGAAAAGTAAATGACTGTCGGTACCCGATATTTTGTGAATGTTGTGATAAGGCTTTCCATTCAGGTGAAGATATCAGGTATCGTCTTCAATACTCACTGCTTTACGTGGCAGACTATACGAATATGGAATTGGAAATTTCACCATTAAGGAGTCTTCACGACTTCATCCTGGATTCAGCAAGATTCCAAATTCCCAATGTGAAAGACATGGAGAAGTGGGGAAACAGGGTTGTGAACAACCTCTTGTACTATCAGACGAACTATTTTCTAATGTCAGTCGTTATCTTCCTTGTGGTTGGGTAAGGCTCATGAAGAAGTGGTTGTCTTTAACTTTTAGATGTAAATTTAATTATTTGGAAAGGTCACCTGATGACTCATCTCGAATGAAGTCATCGATAAAAATTACCCGTATCCACGAATGCCCGTCAAATTTATGGTGAATGTGGCTGTTGGTGAATTTAAGTGAAATATCTGTGGTGATGAGTATTGAATGGGAATTCTTGTTTGATGTCTATGTTTGTTTGCATTCCTTTCACACAATTCAGTCTACCACTTCCAATGTGTACCCAACTAATTCATTGTTTGATAATTTAGATTGCTTGATGAAATATGGCATTGTATTTGATACGTTTCCGTCGTTCAGTTGTGCCGGAAAGAAAATTTTTCTCTTAGTTGGTTCTTTGATTGTTCAATTGCAGCCACTGCCCAGATCATGGAAACATTTCTGTGTGACAAGTCAGTAGTCACCTAGAGTATCATGATCGTTGTTAGTACATAGTCATTGATAGCTTGGCCCTTCTTACTTCCTTTCGCATGTCGTCGCTTAGGATTGTTTATTTATTTATTCATGTTCCTTGGCCATCTTAAGTTGACAAGTGAGAGCTCCTCTTTATATGAGTTTGTTGTTTCCTTTGGAATACATCGATTAAGCTCACATCAAGGGGTTTAATTATTATAATAATAATACTTTATTTGTCCAGAGATCAGGATGTTACAATAGTTACAACGGTATAGGACACGTCAGGATAAACATACAGTGATCAACAACATGCATTTCACTGAATGCATATCTACATTACTAGCTAAAACTCATCAATTGGGTAATACGTTTTTAGTTTCAAGTACCTTAGCAGGTTGCTCTTAAACGCAGCTACACTTCTATGAGCCTTGAGCTCAGCTGGTAGTTTATTGTATAATTCAGTGAAGAGTTCTCGGGATCGCCACCGGGTCAGGAACTCCATAACTGCCGACATTTCGATGACTGAGTCGGACATCGAAACGTCAGCAGTTATGGACTTCCTGACCCAGTGGCGATTGAACTATCAAAGTGTGAGGCTCAGCACTATAGGATACAGTAGACTCTCGTTATAACAAAGTTCTCAGGATGGAAAAACCGGAGGTTTGTAACAACGAAGTTCGAATGAACGATCCTTTTAGGAATTGTTGAAAAAAAGCATAGTATGTAAGATTTGTGATTTAATTACGCTCAAATATATAAAAACAAGCAAATTTGTTTCATTTTATCAGTAGAAGTATGCAGCATTACACAATCGGGGGTTGATATCTTCCCAATTACATTAAGTCCTCAATATACTAACAAGATGCGTTCCGAGACCTTGTTCGTAAGTTGATAAACCTATGCAAGGTATCGAGGATGGCGGTTGTCCTGCAGAATGTAACACTGCGTCATAATTGTGCTTTGTCTCACGATTATGACGAACTGATCTAGCTGGGCATGCGATGTGGCCGGTGCTGAAAAAAATCGCTGTCAGCAGAAAGGAAGAATGGGCAAAACGCTGAGCAATTCCTGGGAATGACAAAATTTGGGAGACGTGAAGAAAATTTGAAAATATTAAAATGTGTATGGCAATCAAAATAGCATTCCTTTCATTGTATTTACCCTGAAGAGACTTGAATAATTATATACTTCATTTTTTAGCTGGCAATTAAAAAAGCATTTGGATCCGAAGATCCGACACCTGAAATCATAGATCTGGATGCGAAAAAATCCAGGATCTGTCCATCCCTAAAAAAAAGTGAAATAAAAATATATATAATCTAAATGTAAGTCAAAATATGTATTACATGTCGGCAGTTAACACCAGGCCTAGAAAAAAATTGAGTAAATTGTGGGAACTATATAGTAACCTTCAGTAGTAATGAGACAGCTTAAAGGAACTGTAGCAATCAGAAATTCACAGTTTAAAAATTCCTTATGCAGGGTGGTGAGCATCAGGGAAAGCCTTTAATCATCCCAGAATTTTAAAATTCTGGTGAAGTTAGGGAAAAGTCATTTCTGTGAATTCTCATAAAATTCCCTTTGCATTGTATCCCAGTTCTCAGCCAGCATATCTTGTAGCATATGCCACCTTACTCTCTAAAGCCACCAGAAGTCCACATCGAAAGATGATGTCAAAGTGGTCTAACTATCTGATACAAGTTAGGGGTGTCTTGAGTTTGAATGTGGGTCAAGTCAAGTAATTTTTCCTGTGTGGAATTTCAGCACATTCTATACACTTGTGGGCGGCTTCTTAAAGGTACACCACTGGTTGGTTGGTAGTTATTTTCTAAAATAACTATCTCAATTCAGATATTTTTTATTCCACAGGATCATTCATCCCGTTAAAATGCTGTCTGGAATGTTGGCTATTGGGGTGGCTTTTGGGCTGTTCTACTACTTCACCAACACAAAGAGAACTGCTACAAGATTCAAGAAAGATCACCCTTTCATTAGTTTGCTGCTCATAATATTGGGTGGATACTTCATTGTCTACATGCTTGGATCTGTGGTTGTCTTCCTCTTTGGGATTCTCCTACCATTTGCAGGTACTCAACTTGCATTTTGCCCATGTTCGGTAGTCAGGGGAAATATTGTGAACATGCTTCTGACATAGAAATGAATGTAATATCTCAAAGTCTGCCACATGAACAGGGGTGAAATATACATGAATTGCCATAAGAAAAATTCCCCTGGGCCGAAAATCGAACCACAGACCTTTAGCACTGGTTTGAGGCTCTCAACTGGTTGTGGCTTCATTGAAGTCCTTTCTCCCTTACTTTGCCATCTTTGATGGACCACTAGGGCCGAACATCTTGTATCACTAGCCTTGGTACAATTGCCATTGGAAATCAGGAACCTGGATAGCGTATTGGTCTTCACAGTGGCCTGGAAAGCCAAAGGTCTGTGATTCGATTCCCAGTCCAGGGGAATTTTTTCTCATATATAGTGAAAAGAATATTTATAATTCACAGTGTCCGGCGATATATAGTGGAAATGTTTTATATTCATGAGGATAAAATAAAATGGTTAACTTCCACACACTTTTTTATTAACAAACTACCGACCCGGTTTCGACGCGTACTGTCATTATCAAGGTAATGACACTACGTGTCGAAACCAGGTCGGTAGTTTGTTAATAAAAAAGTGTGTGGAAGTTAAACATTTTATTTTATCCTCATGAAAGAATATTTACTTTAGGAGTAACGAATGAAGGGGTTATACAAGTTTCATTTTGTGCAATTACATTCATCCTACCCCATCAGGTGCTATTGCACTTAGAATGAAAAATACTTGGTGATTTTTCTACTCGGCGTTAATGGTAATGTACTTTAGTTTTGATAAGGACATTGATGATTGCACCTGGTGTTGAAATCAAATGGGATGAGGTGCATTTTGATAGATTGTAAAAAGTCCAATATTTGATTTTCTACATTTCTGTCATTCTCATTCACCTATGGAATGCATCACGCAACTAGATGATGTTCCATTTTTTGATATTTGTGGTTTGAAGATGAATCTCATAGATTTGTAACTTTCAAAATTGAAGCATTCTTTCATTTTGCTGTTCATATCCTTGCATGACATTTATGAAGAGGTTGCCTGTCAGTGTGTGGCAAATGTATGTAGTAGGGATTGTACCCAAATTGGTATCATATAGAATATTTTTGCCTCTTACAAAAATACTCCTGGGATTGACTACAGACTGAATATTTTATCATCTGCAGTGAAAACAAGAGTTCTATACAGCGAGTGATTTGATAGTTCCCAAGAGCCCTCGCTATTTAGAGCTTCACGTGTACTTATCTTAAAGACTAAAAGGATAAAATAACCGTATTTGTCGGCATATAATACGCACCTTTTTTTCTGAAATAATGGCATAAAAATTTCACCTGCATCTTATGTATGAAGGTTCATTCTCCATGGGTTAATCTTCAGTACTGACTCCATTGTATTAACTAATATGTATTCGTAATTCAGTTGAAGAAAGTTGTAATTGCTATTTTTATCATTAAGCTCTTTGCTATAATGTGATGTTATTTATCGTTTATTATTATATTACATACTACTATCATTGGGCTCGCTTCTGCGATATCAAAGCAGTTGGGAGCAGGCATATGATCCGATATGAAAAAGCACTTTGAAGTACGAAATACAATTGTTTCGGACTGCTGGCACTTTAAGGCACAAAACCGAAAAGGCACAGAACCAAAAAGATGCGAAATGGGATGGTACAAAACCACCTCAAACTCTAAATAAAGGGAGAAATAAAGATGTGAGGAGGCTATAACAGTAAAATTTGTTGGTGGCAGAAGAGCAAAATATTTTACTGAAAGGCAAAGAAGGGCTGGGGAAGATGAACACCTATCTATACAGATTCTAGGAAAGAGGGAATGGAGGGAAAGAGAAGGAAAGGTCATGGGCCACTTGTACCAGGGAGCAAGCTGGGGAATTCCTTACGGGAGAAAAAGAGAAGGGTCAGAAGAGCGTCGGTTTTTGGTACTCTACCATAGAGCAACTACAAGCCAGGGTTGTTCACTCTTTAAGGAAGACTATAGGGTTTTTTTTAATAAGGTTTGGGAATGGGGTGAAAGGGTAATCAGGACAGGGGAAATAGAAATTTCAAGGCCTGAATTGTGCGCTAAGAGGTAATGTGAAGTGGGAAAGGGCTGGGGATAATGATAGGGAAAAACCTAGGGGTTAAGGAGAGATGAGAAGTGAAAATGAAGGAGTGGAGATAGTGAGAGGGAGTTAGGGTTTCCAACGCGAGAGGTGAGCAGCTAGGGATAGGAGAAGATGCATAGTAAACGAAGTATGCAAATTGAGATATGACATTTTTATGGAAGGGAAGGGTCTGGGGAATGATGGAACCATGATATTACACTGCCCTGATGTCATGGGGAGCGCTCATAGAAATATAAGCATGAAAACCTGCTAAATTAATGGCAAAAATTACCGCTGGGTCGGATGGATTTCATTTGCGTAAAACTGCGCTGTAGCCATTTGCAGCTCTTTTCCTTCTTTTAATTCACTTAAATCGTAAACCACGGTATTAGATATGTATGCTTGAAAAGTAGCATGTATATTACACAATAAGATCAGATAATAATATAAATATATACAGCAGACTCCCGATTATCCGGCTGCAGTATATCCGTGTTGCGGATTATCGGTGTATGATTTTCATTGTCCCTCATTATTTTCCGCAATCTTTAAAAAAAAATTAATTCGGACGTAAAATCACTGGAATTACTGCATTAATGCTAGGATACACCAGGCTTATTGTTTCCGTTATTATCCTTTTTGTAAAACGGAAGCGATCGTGCGCTAGCTGCATTCACGGCAGCACCGTGTTCCTGTTTTCCAAGCATAGCAGCACGCGACCATGCTCTTGTGATCACGGATATCTGTCCTTCAGCAGTTGCCACCTGGGCAATTTGTGCAAGAGGTAACCACATGGGGTGGTGCCTGACAGTGTAGTTTCCGACGTCAAGCAGTGGTTTTAAAGCATTCATGCTAACCACTTTTCTGTATCAGTGATCACGGAAATAATATCATAACTTCTTGGCTTCCCACCCTGTTAGCCCGAGCTTTGAATTTTATGTAGCTGCACTTATTGTGTCCTCAGCGGTCACTTCGTTCAGCCAGCACCGCACATACGCACAATCAGGCTATTTATCCACTTTTTCGGATAATTTTGTGCCACTCAGCATGAAACTATGTGATAAGTAAAGTGTATGTGATCCGTTACTTTAAAAGTGATAAGTTTTGTGCCAGCGTGGTCTGAAATGAATCGGATCGTTTCGTGCCTTATCAGATCAGGCACGAAACGTAAAGTTTCATATCAGATCATATCCGTGGTTGGGAGTGAGATTTTGAACAGGCTATATCATATTTAAACGATCAAGCTCATATGATATTTTGCTTGGATTTAAGCGATAGTATGAGATCTAAAAGGAGTTACTGAAGCTGTTGTGGTGCCGCACCTTCGCACGGACTTTTTTGTAGTGCATGCCCTTCTAAAATGAGGGTGCATCTTATATGCTGTTAAATATGGTAGTTTAGATTGAATGGTTGAGGGGTTGTAGGAGCAGGGGCATTTGAAAGTCCTTGATTCATCATGTCAATCCAGTGTTTGGCCTTCATGCAACTTGTAGGCAGGGGAAAGGAGCCCTGCTGTTTGTACATGAATGTTGACCCATGTCCATCCAGCCCTTGCCTGGGCCTGGGTCACTGTACAGGAATTAGTATGTCCAAGCGGCTTGCCCCTTGCTCATGGAAATGTTTGGAGTTGTGGCTAGTGACTAACTGGGAAGCCCTGGTTTCATTTTCCAGCATTAGCAGAAGCCTTTTTTTTCATACAATGTGATCATCATTCGATTTCAAATCAATCTGAAGGGTAATTAGGTTGTGTTGGCTAAGGTGTTGGCTTTCCACCCTGTTAGCCCGAGCTTTGAATCCCTTTGGTGATGGATATTTATCAGAAATAGCCTGATACATGCTTGAGTGCTGTGTTAAGGGCACTTCAAGAGCACCACTCCATTTGTCAGATGGAAGGTTGAGCCATGTTTCTCTTGGCACCTTTAGTTAAGAGCGGACCAATGTCTTCCTTCCCCATCCTTCCCTACGGCACAAAAAACCTAAGGTGATGGCCACCTAAGCCTAATGCATGCATACCCTTTATCTGATTTCAGACCAATCAGGAATTTCTCTTGCAAACTGGATTAGATTGCCTTGTATACTAGCATGGACTAAAATTATTGATATCCAGCATAACAGTGGCCGATATGTGTAGACCTGTATGTTTCTGATCCAATAATAGATTTCATGTATCACTTTTGTAGACGTTTGGCTTTTTTGAAACCCATTTTTGTATTTTGGATACTTTGCCATGGGTGTCCGCGAACTTGAAAAACTGGGAAAACCTGGGACCTCGATCTTCTGGAAATACTAAGGGAAATCTATGAGTGTCCTGGAAAAATCATTTGTCAACACTTTCAGCTAAAGTAGCTTGCCTTATGCATAGAAATCTTGCGGTGCAACCAAAGCAATATTAAGCATAATTTTTATTAGTAATTTTTTCTGACTGATATTAAAATCAAAATCCCTTAAATGGAAGTTCCTCTTTGAATAACTTTTCGTTAAAAGAATTTGTTATTTTGAATTTAAAATTCTCCACTTACTCACATAGATACATCTTGCTTTTGGAAACTAAAGAGCGTTCCACATTTAGTTGACAGTATGGGCTCTTATGGAGAATCGTTTCCTATGTTAATCTCCATAAGGCCGGGAGTGCGGTATTGTCAATAACAGCACGAAAATTAATGTTGCGTTATGCACTAATAAAAAATTGCATTCTAATGTAGAAAGAGATGTTGCATTCATTCGTGCCAATATTTTTTCGATAAAAATTATAACAAAAGCTATAAAAAACATTTCCTAAAATTTCCGTAAGAAACGTGTATTTTTTTACTTTATCTTCTTCTCGCAATTTCTGCCTGACCGTTGTCTGTATTGAATTGAATCATCTGCACAAAATTCTGCACACTATTTTCTCCTTGAATGTCTTCACCAATTGTACAAACATTGAGTTAAAATGTTGTTATGCAGACGTAACACCCTTTAGGAGAATAAAATTTTTATTTTTGCAAGGTAAAAAGTAGTCGCTTACTAACTTACGTTTCTTACGTCGTAGGTCCCTATATGCTGCATATCAAATGTGGAGAAAACTACAAGGTCATTTTTGGTGAAAAAATCATTAACTTACATCAATTCAGAAGTGAGTTACAAGGTTTTGATCTTAAGAAAAAATATTACGGTGCCGCTGGGCCGGGCTTCTTGCTTTTTCTTGCGCGGAGAGGGAAAATTCTCAGGTGGAAAAGGAGTTTTTTGTCAATGCATACTATCAAATGTATTTATCTATTCATTTGATATCCTAAACAGAGAATACTCATACGTCGTAACAGCAGTGTTTTCATCTGAATACATTGATACACGAAAGTAAGCAAGCGGCTTGGAAATAAGACGCTTTCGCCTTGGGTGTTTAGGTCCCATCGTGGAAACCAAGAAAAAGAATATCTCATAATCTGTGCGAAACACTACCCCATCCAGTGCACGCCTTTTACAAAAGGGGGTTGGGTTTTTTCTGAGTTCCTTTCATAGGGTACTATAAAACCTACACCAAAATCGACCCAAGCCGAAGGGGCCGTGGGAATAATTTACAAAGGCGTTCAGTTTGTCATTGCATATTTTTGGAGTGAACAAGTGTTGTTTGGTCTGCTGAATTTGAGAATTGTGAAGTGTCTTTTACACTTATCTTTGCTGTAACACGCCGAATCAATATGTCCGATACAAAGAAGAGGAGAAAAGGTGAGGAGCTCATAAGCCGCGAAAGACAGTTGGTGCTCAAAGTCTTCTCGTACTTAAGGAAATCTCTCAGTATTAGTGAGGCCTGCCGAGAAGCTTCGAAGGCTACTGGGTGTTGGAGTTCACTATTTACAGAGTGAGAAACGAAAGCTCCCGGGGTCCATTGGTAACTCCTTCAAAAACTAAAGAAATTAGACAGCCTTACAAAAATTCGAGAGCAGTGATTTTCGACGGTTTGGTAAGATCGGGAATTAGAAGGAAGGTACATGAATCCTTCATGAAAAATATTCCTCCGACTTTAAAATCCATCTTAAACTCGGTAAATATGGATAGTATTCTCCCAGATTACAAAAGGACAACACTATATAGTCTTCTTTTGGACATAGCCTTCGTGTACGAACGCAGGGGAAAATAATCATCCTTATCGAAAGAGATGATATTATTCGTTGGTGGCACAATTAATTATTTAAGGCAGCTAAAAAAATATCGTCGCGAACTCAGGACGAGTGTATTCACAGGCGAAAGTTGGATTAATGTTGGACAAATAGTGAACATTAGTTTGCGAAACAAACAATTAGAAAATCCGCATCAAGATTTCCTTGCTGGACTAAATACTGGGCTTGGCCCCCACTTCCCGAGGAGGACGAATTGCAATTATACACGCAGGAACGGAAAAAGGATTCATAAAAGGAGCATCGCATGTGTTTCTGTACAAAAAGAACTCAATGGATGATCATGAAGAAGTGGATCGCGAGTGTTGCGAGAGATGGTTTGAGCACTCACTTCTTGCAAACTTACCCGAAGGATCAATTATAGTGGTAGATAATGCCTCTTATTACTTAAGGAAATTGGAATCCTTGCCTACTTTAAGGTGGAGGAAAGAGAACATTAAGGAAATTAGCTTTGAAGATGTCAGCTTGAAAAGAGATCTTTAATTTACAATAAACCAAGTACGGGAAAATTTTGAAAAATTAAAGATTGATGATGTCTTATACAACATCACCTTTCATGTAATACTAGCCAGAGCCAAAAAATATTGCATAATATGGAAGGAATAGAAATTTTGTCTCATTCAGGAGTGGCGATAATTTTTATTATCCTTCAATTTATTATTTTTTACATTACAGATTATTCATTATTCAGCTTGTGCATTGAACAAGTACGTGCATAAAATAACAAAAGACTTTTCCTCTTATATTGCAGCAAAGGTATTGTAATTTACGCTAAAAAATTCCTTAATTTACGTCGTCTTTCGTGCGATCCCGAACTCCTTTTTGAACTAAACCATTTTGGCGCTCTATTTTGTGTGGTTGCATACGCTGTTAGGATGCCTGCCGGCGGAGCGGAAGCTTGGCAACACTGTTATCCATAAGGCCCGTACTGTCAACTAAATGTGGAACGCTCTATAGTTGGTAGAACTGTTTGGTTGCTGGACTTTATCCCTACGTAACTGGAGATTATATCTGAGTTGATAATAGGAAGTTATTGTTCGCAGAATTTAAATCTGATTTAAACATAGAATAATAATCATGCTTGAGCTTAATCATTTTCAAAGGGTAGGCATGTACCTTTGGAGCCATCAGCCCCTCCTTCCCTCTCACCCAACTCCCTATCCCCTCTCCCCAAAGAGACCACTAGCCTAGGGCAATCTATCCTCTAACACTCCATTTTTTTATATAGTTGTACTTCATGATGGTTACCAATAACTAGCAATAAATTAAACATAAAGCATTATGCAAATGAAATGCATAGATAACTTGATGGAATGTATGGTATTCCTATGGGTGTGAATTGACTTCAAAACATCTGTATAGACAACTTCAGTATCACTCAAGCTCCCAAGGAAGAAAATTTCTGGCTTCATGCCTCATCTGGGGTATTTCATGGTGGTAAATTCTCTGCCATGTGGAGGGCATTTAAATTAAGCCGATGTCCCACGGTCAAATTTGCGTCAAAATATTTTGATCAAAATTTTTGTTCAAAAATTTTGATGCAAATATTTTGATGCAACTGGACTGGGGGTGTCCCACGATGCATCTCATTTTGATCAAAAACAAACGAAAGACGATATTTATGTAAACAACTAGGAAACCTGTGGAGGTGGAGGATTCTTTCTTTTTAAGCAGGCGAAATTGTTTGAACAGGCCTCTTGAACATTAAAGATGCGAAAAAAAGAAAACAGAAGGAATGCTGAACTTGGCCTTGGCTGGAAAAGGGGTATGAAAGCGTTGGAATAAGCATGCTAAACATGTTGGAGAAGGAGTTTCGCCGATGTTCCCGTTTATTATCGATAATAATTGACGACAAGTCAGGATATTTTCATGTACCTTATCAGCAAGGTTGAGGGCAGAATAAAACGCCAGGATACAAACGTGAGGCAGTTTATTCCCGCGAGGAAAATGTTATTAATAAATGATGGACATTGTGGTTGAGGAGATGTTATGAATAGTGCTGTAAGCGTGCATTTAAATCACATTTTTCTCTCCTAATCTAGCAGTTTCTAAAATAAGGTCCTTATCCTATAATCATAGTAATAGAAACGGGCAGCTGTAGTGTTTCACAGGTACAATCGTCAGTTCATACTAGTCATTTCTCCAGCTGCTCGCTCGCATTGTATGCCTTCCATAAAGCGTAAAATTCGGCCTCGATAACTTAAGTAAATCTTTTATTATTTCCAAAACATCCCTCCTGGTATTGCGATTCTAAAGATCGCTTCCTTTCTATTTAAGATCAACAGATTATTACGGATTTCCTAGTTGAGAGCTTCCATCGCCTATCACTAAGACAAATTTTTGCTCATATTTACCTTTAGGGCCACACCAGGCGATGAAATAGACGATCACGAACGTATATATATATTTGAAATAATGTTTTGTGAATTCACTTCGTGGTATGGTGATATTTTAAATTTAAAACTAAACCTTTTAGTATTCCATACAATACTAATGAAAAAACTCAACCGGTTTCGATCTTTTCAGGTCCTTATCTAGAGGTTTACGATTAAGATAATGACCTGAAAAGGTGGAAACCGGTTGGGTTTTTAATGCATACTGTGTGGAATACAACAAAGTTTATTTTTGTGTCCATAATATACATAATTATTAATTAAAATACTCATGCAGACGATAAACGTATTTGGCCTGTGTGTCAGCGCTTGGCGATGCTTTTTTGTCAAAGGCCCTGTGATTGGTTGGTTTCATCCAATTGGATGAAAATTTAGAACCTGTCCTATCCATTTGTACAAATCGGTGATTTGTACAAACGATAGGACCAAAAGCCAGTTGGACAAAATTTTGACCGTGGGACAGGGTGCGCGTCAGTTGCATCAAATTTTGATCAAAATATTTTGACGCAAATTTGACCGTGGGACATCGGCTTTAGGCATCTTTTGGTGGAGGTAGTAAAAAGTACCTTGGCATTTTTGTAAATATCAAGATAATGTGATATTGTTTTACTTGTGTATTAATATCTGAGTTGTGCTCGGGACAGATATTTCTTACTTCATGAGCTATATTTAGCGAGCAATGTTTAGGACTGGATAGCACTCCGGGAAAGCAATTTCCCTGGAAAGTCTGGAATTCCAAAGGAATTCTTGGATTGCTACACATTTGATACCCTGTTTACCCCATGTTCTAGTACATACCTATAAATTTCATATACAGTAGAAATTCTTTAGTACATTTTTGAAGGGACCACAAAAAATGAGCGTGCTATTCACAAAAACGTGCTGACCAGGGAAGTCAGTAATAGCAATTGGGGCAATTGCAATCCGTGGAAAAGTCGTCATAATTACTATTATTGTCTGAAGTTCTTGTAGGATCACCTTCCCAAACTCTTTTCACATTTAAAATCAAGAATTAGCACTAAACTGCCAAAAAACTACCATGCGAATTAAAATCACATTGTTTTCATAGATTTCCCAGAGGATAAAACATTAAAAGTTGTAATTCTCCTGTGATATGTCATATATGTATTCACAGGACAAGTTAAGGTATGTCATTTCTTCTTTCTCACGGATTACTCATAGAAAATAACGAAAACCCTGACCTATATCAATTGGTTTTTCTAAAAAAATCATAAAAATTGGCCAACATTTCCTTTACCATAAATCCCGGCAACAGCCGTACAGACTCTTGGAATGAACCCATATCGATGTATATGTATATCGATTGATATTGATAAGACATTTAAAGATTGTTATCAGTAGATTTTTATATTCTTCAGTTTAAATTATCATAAAATATTTGTCCAATGTTGTCTGCTAACTATTTCTTGTGCCAAGATCAAGTATTTTTGCATTAAGTTTCGCGTGTAGATCCAAAGCATCATCTGCTCCTGCAACACAAATGAAGTAATGACGTGCATACTCCTCGCATTGAGAAATGGATTTGCATGCATCACCGTCATAGAAAGAAAGATGTAGGATGAATGTAAGAAGGTCAATGGCTGATAATAATAAAATAAACAATGAATTTGGAGGTTTAAACCCTCAGAATATACTAGGAAAAGACTTGCGGGTTGCTTCATGGCAAATAATTGAGCGTACTACCTAGGGAAGCACCGCTATTTTAGGTTTACTAACCAAATAGTTTTACCTGTATTTTGCTTGGATGGTACCAGGACTGAGAGAAATTACTGTACTTAGGAGAAAAACATGCTATGGAGGAATCTACTAACTAAGTTCCACTGTATTTGACATTTTGGGACCCATTATATCCCTTGTGGTGTTTGCTGTGGCAAAATATGTACATATTTTCATCAAATCTTTGGCAAAGTGAACTCCTAATGTTGTGTTGAAAGGTTATTTTTTTCATAATAGATTGCTGATAACTTGTTTTCAAATCTTGAGCATGTTTCTTCAGAGATCCTTTCTTTGATCACCAATGATGTCATGTTTTTTGGTTACTGGCTTAATGCTTCCCATCAGTTGCAATGCTTGTGGTTTTACATTTTCACTGTGGTGAAAATATTGACTCTCATAAAGACTGCCCCCCAGCCTCTACCTTTAAGTAGCCCTGAAATGTTGTATAGCACCCTTAATGGTGGGATAGGAGTGAAAGATGAGCAATATTTCACTGAACCCCCACGTGTCTAATACTAATAATAATAAACAGTGAAACAGTGCTTGAAAACGGCGCATTTAAAATCTATTACGATCTGCCTATACAAACAGATAAAACTATAGTTAATAATAGACCAGATATAGTGTTGATTGACAAGAAATATAGAACTTGCTACATAGTTGATATTGCCGTGCCACTGTCGCATAACATCGAAAAGACAATTACAGGAAAAATTAACAAGTACCAAGAATTGGCAATAGAAATAAAAAGAATATGGAATATGGAACAGGTTTATATAGCTCCAATTGTCATCTCAGCTACCGGTATCATTCCAAAACATATACAAAATAGTTTCAAAATACTCAACCTCCATCCAAATACATACATCAAACTGCAAAAGGCTGTAATAATTTCAACCTGTCATATCACGAGAAAATTTCTCAACCCAATTCAACAGTAAAGAGTTACCTTGGTGAGAACCCGTGCTCTTAACACTAAAGCTACTCAGTGAAAACTGAAGAAAATTAAAGAACAAAATAATAATAATAGTAATAAAATGCCTTTATTCGGGCGAGGTTGAGACTGGAAAGTCCCCTCTTCCACCTTGGGTAGCTGAGGAGAAAATATGTACTGGGAAACCTCAAATTCTAGTGATGGTGGGCATTTTTTTTCTATCAGCGCATCTCAATCATTGCCTGGCATTGTATGGAGACAAATTACGAAGTACTCTGTCTATGAGAAATGAGACGCAGAACTCTGAACCAGTAAATGCCTTTTGCATGGAGAATAATGAATCAGATCCCATCTTCCTTCATTCACTCTGCTGTTTTTTAACTTGCCAATCTTCCTATCTTCAGTGGTGCTGTTAATCTCTGTTTTTGGACACCGTAGCAATGTATGAATCATATGTTTAATTCTACTTACTGCTATCAGTTTTGTTAATAGCAATGAATTTTTCTCAGGACTATTGATTCGATAATGAAACATAGATGTACATGCATAACATCTTTAGTGCATTTGACATTATGTTTCTACAAGCATTGCCCATGAATTTTGTATCATATATTGTGCACATTAGGCATTGCTTATGTGTGTGCTGTGGAGAAGAAACTCTTTTTGTGTGAAATTCAAAGGCTTTGCATTAGGAACGCCTACACCTGATGGAATGTTCTGGTATGGTTGCTGAATTTCCCGATTATTTTCACTTTAAAAGTGTTTCATATAATTTATAAGTGTAAAATGGAATTGATTGTGGTACGTAAATTGTTTCTTAATGGATTTACCTCTGAGAAAATTTCTTTTCCTCATAATTATTAAATTCCCTTGCTTTTCTGGATTTATTTGTACAAAGAATTTGGATGAAGTATATCTTGTGAGATCTGGGAATGGGTTAGATGGTTGCACACCCATTCTATCAGATTTTTACTTCTGGTCTTGTATTTCCAGCGTGGAAATTTCTTTTTATATTTTCTGTCCTTATATCCTTGTTATCTGTCAAGTTTGTGTGGTAAAATGGCCTACTTTGAGGGGAATCGTTAGCCTTAAGTATCTGTTACTTTAGAAAGTTGTAGGAATGCCTCCTGCTCATGTGTATTGCATGTGCTGTCATACTTTGGAATGGAATGGAATAAATAGAATTTCCATCTGGAAGGACCATGCCTCCTTGTGCCACCTGACAGCCATCCTCCGGAGATCAATATTTATGAAGGAGGGACTCTTCCGTTGAAACCCTGTGGCTCAGATTGCAGTCCTCTCTTCTTTTGAATTTATTCCCGAAGAGGCTATTATCGTTGGTCACTAAGCCCTGAATTCTCAGAGAAAAAATTTGTCAATGAATGAGTGTCAAACTTTGACTGCTCCACATCATGTTCAGTACCCTAAGTAGAGCACTGTTGGAGCCTGAATTCTTTCATCTGTCACTTATTTAGTGTGGAAATAGTGGCAGCTGGATGAAATTATGTGTATTCATAATTGGGTGAATGCTAGTGCATACCTAATATGTTATGAATATCTCAAGTAAGATACAACACTTAGAGCTTTTCAAACATTGCCATAAGTACCTGTGTTTGTTCAGCTTGAGGCCAACAATAATGGGGCGTCAAATAAAAATCCCTGGTGAATTATAGGTGGGGGTAAACTCCTAGATATTCTAGCGAAGGAGGCTCAAGTTGCAGGAGTAAGTGTGCATGAGGCAAATCTGCCTGGCTTGTGCAACTTTCAGGGATGAGCAAGTTTGATAACGTTTTTTTTACACTGCGGTTGGGCTTCAGTCCTAGCCATTCATGTTATCGTGGCATAATTTTTATATTGTTTGACAGCAAGGAATTCCTTTTATTTTCATATCTTTCCATGTAAAGTTTTGCTTACCACTCATTTCTTCCGGTGGCTACTGATAATTTATTGCAAAAAACTTCTTTTCCACTTGAGCTGGGTCAGTGATTACCTAAGGTTCCAAGGGCCAGCTTCAGTGGCTGTTCAGCACATGCATTTGCATCTGGGAGTCTCTAATTGTGGATGTGAGAGTGTTATACTTCAGACTCTTGTCTTCAATTGACAGCGCAAAGCTAACAAAAGTCCAACTTTTAACATTGGCATTCAGCAACTAAGTTGAACAGGTAAATGACGCACTTGAGTTTTAGGACATCCTTGCTGTTCTTGCTAGACAGAATTTGAAGTGAGCACGAGAGAGTGGAATCTGCTGGATAGCAAGTGACTCTCCACGAACGTAGCCAAAACCTCCCTAGCGACAAAATTTGATGCCTAATCATGAGCCCTTTGGAAGATGGGCATCATAGATATTTTTGCTGGGGAGGGACCAACTTTGAAAAGGTCCCAGCACCTAAGAAGCTGGGTGGGCTACTTGATAAGCCTTCTATTAGTGCCTGCTCTTTCTAATAGATCTGGGGGAAAATTGTCAGTGGATAAGCCTCAGGCCCCTCGCGCTACCCTCTGCATTTGCTATGCTTAATATTGATAGGGTGTCCAGCACCTGGGAAAATCTGGAATTGTGCGTGAATTTTTAGTACCTGGAATTATGCTTAAATTATTCATGAATTTTTGCTCCAACCTGGAATTTCAAAATCTTTTATTTCAAATTAATATCAGATAAAATTTTGCCAGTTCAACAACCATTTTCTGGCCTAAAATGTGTTTTTCGTAGTTTTAAGTGCAGTATGTTAGTATAATTTTCACAGCCTCATCAAAATGTGGAATGTCAAACTGGACAATGGAATTGAAATGTCTAGCACTTTTGACTCAAGTAAGATTCAAATACACAAAGAGTGGAGTTTCAGATGATTTCAACATTCACTTATGGGGTCGAAGCAGCTTTTGGCTTGGATTGAATAAATTCAAATTTTAAATACAATGTGTGCTAGATAACCTATTCCTGGCCCTTGCAATTGAAAAAATATAATGTTTTAAAATTATTGAACTACTTTTGGGTGTTTTAAAATTCTTATATATCACAGTAATCATTTAAGATTTACCTGGAATTTTGTCAAATTTCCCTGGAAAACCGAGAATAGGGTGGTTTCCTATTATTTTTTTTATTGCCTAAATCGAAAGATTATTACTCCTGGAGTACATATTTCACACTTTTATATTTTTAAATGACAATATCTATTTTTCACGATTTAATGAAAAGTGAAAATTTTCAACCGCGCGGAAACACGACGGCTAAGTATGAATGTTGGGAAAACTCCGTGTGACGTCGTTTTGATTCCCGCTGCTGCAAATGAGGTGACCTTTGGAAGGCTTTGAGCGCTGATACGGCGCAAGATGCTAGCAGGTAGCAGAATACCCTGCTAGCTGGTAGCGCTTGGCTTAAATAAGGATTATTAATACCTTATCAAACCAAGAAAACTTTCCGACCTTAGCCAGTTTTAATAGGTGATTATTAGGACATGTTTCCCTGAGCTCTGTGTCTCATGCATGCATTGGTAATCTCAGACGATGTAAAACTCCTATCTACTCGAATAGAAACTAGGTCCCTGTGACGTCACGTGGAGTGGCATCGCGTGGGCGCCAATCTGGCCTTTTTCAAATGAGGATAAAATTGACCATTGCCATTCATCTAAACCAGGATTTATAAAACCAAATAATTTTTATATTATGAATACACTAATGGTGGGTGACGAATTGCAATCAATACCTTTCGTTTTCTTTGATGAAGGAAACTACCCTATTGTGCATGAATTTTTCTGCTTTCATTGGCTGGACACCCTGTTTGATAAGCCTTCATTAATTAATTACAGTGGAAGCTTGATATGAACAAGTGCTCAAAGGAAAATTAATGCTACAGTGAAAAGAAGTAAAAATATTGAAAAACTATGTAAACTGCTTAGTAAAAAGAATAACATATCCGTGGCTGCATGATGTGCGATGCATAGCAACGTGGTCATGGATCTGGTTTTTATGTCAGCAGAGATACAGCAAACCACTGTGTGGTGGTAGAAACCATATCCCAGGCACTGTCCCACACAGTTGCATTGTGCACAAGTTGCCTGAGTAGTTGCGTTGTATGACCCAGCTCCATGCAATGGAGTCACACTGATGTTAACCTATGGAAACCAGAAACATAAAGGTTCACTCAGTCATGCGTCTTGCATCACATAGCAATTGATTGGTACTTCCGGGGTACAAAGTGCTTCATCAATGTGGCGATTATCTGAGAAAACCTAGAATTCTGAATTCCTGGAAAGCTGGGGAATTTTCTTTAAACTGAGGGAGAAAAGTAGATTGGAAACGTATGTCCTTTTTCTACTGGTGCACTCATATGTTAATCCCTCCATCCCTCTATATTTCACCAGCTAGAACTTGTGTTTGTGCTGGCATGTATGGAATAGTCATTTCATGGGCCAGTTAAGTCTGAGGTGTACAGATAAAAATCTTGATTTTTTGCTTATCTTACCAACATTTCACCTTTTCCTTTCATATGTGCCGTGAAGCTTGTGCAGCAACTTTTTTTGCCACGAAATCGTGCATCAATATATGTAAAACAATTTTTTATTTGAATAAAGTGTGTTTTACATGGTGGCATAAAATTTGTAAGAAGATATTACATATGTCATAGCCAAAATAGACTGATTGATGTGACATAATTATCTAAATCATGAATCTTATTCTGTTCTTATTGGTCTTAGCTTGAGCTATTATGGTGGTCAAGACTAAGTTTTGAATGAGATGTATCCCTTTTTCTACGTTCCTTTCAAGATATTTGCCATGTAGTGTCCAAATACATGAGCACTTTGTATTACTCTCATAACAGGGTATTATATGGTATGTTTTTATATGTCATGAGCTCCTATGGTCAAACTAAATTCATTGATCGCAGTTCAAGTAATATGGTTATTAATTGTTGATATGATTATTATTTCATGAGTAATCTCAATCTGATGCAGGATCATAATCGATACCCCTGTTATATGATTTTTCATTAGGATGTACTTCGGTTTCACTGAATTGGTTTAAGTTTTAAATATTTTCTTAGGTGTTCAAAAATTCAATGCAGTGAAAATAAAATAAAAATATTTTACTTATGAGTGATCTTTTGGTGATCAGTAAATTAATTATAAGGGAAAAGTCAAGGAATGAAATAAAAGGATATCAGTAGGCACACTGTTATACGTAATAAAAAAAATTTTGGTTGCTAGTTAGCTTTAATTTATCATCAGTCAGTGTTGTTCCAATTGCTCCTCGCCTCTTACCACTCCAGTCACCCAATCACCTCCACTCGTTGGCCTCCGCCAAACCGTTCTATGACCTCCACTCCGTGTCTTCCGTACCATCAGCTTTGCATGGTGTGGATTCAAATCCTACCGCCTTTTTTCGATTTCTGTGTTAAGCAAAATGAGCAATTTTTGCAAAGATAAAAAATACATGTATAAAACAAAGATTATAGTGTTGCGGTCCGAAATTTTTAAAGACTCGCATTTAGAATTTCCATTAAGTAAGTAATAGAGGCATTAGTATTCATGAGAACATTGCTCTCATGTTAAAAAGACATTTTTAGGAGAATATGAAATAGTCTTTGAACTTAGCGTGAATGGGTGGGAGTTTTCTGCACTCCACTGGCATCTTGGGTCATACAACCTGTGGACATCAGTGAAACAATGTGCTAAATCAACTATCCTTGCCGTAGTTCCCTAGCTTAGTTCAGTGTATATGCTTAGAGTGTTCGCCTTGCACGTTCAAAGTTAGTGCAGGGAGGAACGACCTCTGCACGTTCTATGAACATTCCAAGCATATTCAATCTGAATGAATGTAACTCTGCTCACACTTTGAAATACTTCAAACGTAATTCTGCTCACACTCTCCCCACTGGAATATTTAACATGTATAATTGAAGGGTTGAGCTACCATTTTATATTTCCAAGTTGTATTTGGACGATAGTTTCTCGGATCATCTGTGTTTGTTTTGCATTTTCCCAAATGGGAGTATTCAAAGAGTTTCGTAGCATCTCATGTTAAATGGTGTGATGAGAATTTTTGAGCAACACAACCAAGCTGGAGTGGGATGAATTCTTTGTAACAGCTTTGTATGTGTCATTTAATTTTATATATGAACTCATAATTTAATTTTTTTTCAAATAACTTGGACATTGTAATGATATTTTACATTATATTCTCTGATACTCAGATCACCTCCATATTTTTTTTGTTAGTAAATATCGATAGTAGGGATTATTTGAATGATGTGAAACTTGTACGTAGCATACTGCTTAATGTTTCTTTTTTCCATCTCATTTGTCTACCAAAAACAGCTGAAGATGTGTTATGCCTTGCAGAATGTGTCATTTTTATACAGTGAGGGCATGGGTGGGCAGGTCAGCGTAGGGATGGATTTCTCTAAAGGGATTTCAGGAGATTTTTCCCCCATAAAAAGGGATGGAAAGCTACCCTTGGCATGAAGCATCAGTTGGCAGTGTTACTAATATGTGTTGACACTTTCTCTATGTACAAAATTTCATGTTAATTGGTTTAGTTTCAAAGGATTCGTGGGTGAAAAGTTTCAATGACTGGACTATTTTCTCAGTTGGACATTGTATGCTCTTGTAAATGGAGTGTGGTCCATTAACTGTCTCTGTGCAGCAAGCTGAGATGCTGGGTTTGCAAGGGCATTGGCTTCATGCACTTCATTATGACTTGAATTGGCTTATATTCAGCCAGGGGGTCAAAGAGGCCTAGCAGCCTTCTCTTTCCCCTCCCAAGGGGAAGTTGTAAAGGGAAATATTCTAATGTTTAATGGTATGGAATAGTAATATAATAATATTACATGATTGAATTAAAAATTCATTTGGTTATAACTGATGCGGCAGATATGTAGTACCTTGGTATGTTGTGGAGTTTAAAAAAAATTATTTTAAACTCCATCGTTGTTGAAAATGGCTGGAAGTTATGGTGATATTCAAGGTTTAGTGTAAATTACTAGATACATTAAGTGCTGGTCTTTCTAATGAAATTTTTATTTATCTGGAGTTTATGGCCAACATGCTTTGTAAACATGAAACTGAAGGTCTGCCTACAAAAAGTAACACATAAGTATAATCTGGATGGCAGTACACCTCATCACTGGCAGCTATTCAGCTGCAAATAATATTGGTGCAGAAAGGTTTATAGTTTAGAAAAGGACATCGTAAATGTTGTCAAGGAAGACTTGATCTTGCAGTATAACTGTATTTTTCTGAATATGAAGAGATCCACAAATGAATGATATGTCTGATGAAAAACCGATGATGATATTTTTCAGAGGATATATTTCAGTATTTTACTACATATATTATTTTTATTTGGTATGATATTTTGATTTTTGTTGCCAGTAAATAATTGTCAGGTGATAATTATCAGGCAGCCATTTACAGCCAGTATTTAAAACTCAATCACTGATTTCCATTATATTACTAAGTCCCTTATTTTCCAATGTTTAAATATAATATCCCTGGGAAAGATACTGGGTCTGTGTGTGTGAAGCTTGAGACAGTTCTGAAGGAGTGATGTGAAAATAGGCGTGGGGAGAGTTTGAAGGTAACTGGGTATTTTTCACTTCTACCCCTTCTATTAGTACGAAGTGCTACCTATCATAGGTAACCAAAATGTACCAAATAGAAAAGTTTAAATGCTCTTTGCCTTGGGTTTGTGGAGTGATGTGTTACTTAGGAAAGTGTGCAATCATGGAATGTACTAACAAGGCTCTTATGTCATTTGGCAGTTATTTTTTTATTAAATAACAGGAATTCATGCTGATTCCTCTTGGTTTTGATTTTAAGAATGACCGAGGTTTACTTAACTTCTTTCTTTACCAAAGAGAACTTTCTGTGGTTTTAAATCATAATGCATGCAATATGCAACACCGTGAAAGGTTTTTGCTAGCATTTTGTCTGTATTTCATCTTGTTTTATCTTGGATTTAATCCATGTTAGTGCATAATAATTTTCAGTTTTATGAACAACTTATCTTGTCATGCTCTTAATTTTAGCCTTGTTGAGTTTTCTGCTAAATATTTTTCATCAGTCATTTTTTTTTTGATTTCCAGTGACTTTCATCCATGCATCAATGCGGCTCAGGAATATAAAAAATAAGTTGGTGAACAAAATTGAAGGCATAGGATTGAAGAAGACACCCATGGGAGTGTTCCTTGAAGAATTGGGTATGGAACATAGTCAGTTAGTGGGGTAGAATTGGTATTTTTGCTCTTAACCATTTATAAGGAGAGCAATTACATTTCACATTATTAACGAATAAATCTCTCTCTAGTATTCTGGAGTACTAATTAATGGAATCTCCCAGCATTCAGTTTTTAAAAGTATTCAATCACTAATGCAAAGCAAGAAAGATTAGGCTAACTATGTGATAATGCTTCAATTTTATTCTCATGTGCTATAATTTTAGAAAAGCAATACTATCTAGTCATTAAGTGAATCACTATGACTACATATTATATAGTATTATTTTATGAATTCATGTTAATATTTGTATGCATTTAACCAAGAGTTTCTATGATGTATTAAACTTCTAGCCTCTGTGCATTAAATATCCTTTTTTATAATGCTGTTAATATACTGTCATGTACCTTCTCTTTACAGAATGGACTCTTGTCTTTCATTTTTGCATAGATTTACGTGAAATTTGTGTAATATTTTTGCTTTCTTATTTGATGATGTTAATATATAAGGCTAAACTTCATGTACTCATTATTACAATATATTTTTGACATAATTAACGCATATGAGTGTTTAATTAATTATTTTATTTTCAGTTTAGGTGAAGTTAGGTGACAGTATTTTGAAAAGATATATGTACATATCCCAGTACCTACATATTTACATTTTCAATCAAATTTCCATCCTCGATGACCTTTAATATGCATGTGCATGACTTCCGTGAAATATTTTGTAAAGATGAAAGAGTGATGGTTGGTCTGTGCTCTTTGGGCAGTATGGTTTTCTGTGTGGCACTTCCTACCACCGTTTGTTTAGAAATGTTTTAGAAAAAAATTTAGTGCCCATATGCCAGTACTGCTTCCCAAGAGTAACATTTAATACAATTTCAATTGTGTTGAATTTCTGATTAAACCAAATGAAGGAAGTGGTTAAAGTTCGTTAATGTCATAGGGTGAGCAAAAAAGGTGCACTGAACATTTCACTTAAATAATTGTGTTTGTTTGGAAGACAATAGCAAAAATTATCAAATGTTATTGAATTTTGTTTTCAATTTTGTAGTATTAATTTGGACCAATGTGAGGAGAAAAACGCCTTTCAGTGAATACTGTCATTTCAATTAAAAGCTTATCAGGGGCAAATCTGTGAAACAAGTTAGACTTATTCAACTGCAAAAATACAGAGATGAATTCCATGGATCCAAACTTCTGCAAAATAGAAACAAATACCAGAAAAATACAACTATCGTGAGAATTTCAGCATTCTCTGACTTCAGTCTTCTCCTTTTTTCCATTGAAGCTCAGAGTAGCGCCGAATATCAGAGGATACGTCTGCTAATAAGTAGCACCCTTCTCCTCCTATCCTCCCTGTTCCTTTCCCCCTTAGTCCAGCTGCTAGTGCTTCCGGTCAGTGGCTGTGTTTAAGTCTTCAAAATTCTTACATTAGGCCCACACATAAGGTTTTCCTGCTACAAGTCATTCAATAATAATGCTGTCTACCGCATCACGGTGAGTTACCAGAATTACTGTTCGACATTGATGCGTTCTGGGCACGTGAACTTAAGCTGCTAAGCAGACAAGACAACTTTCCGCCGGCCGCCGTTCAAGTTATGACACTGAAATGCAGAGAGCCATCTCATCTGAAAGCGGCTTCAATGTAACGCTGTGTATTTCATGCCAATGACGGTGCACCGCCGTTGGACCAGATAGAAATGGGTGCTGTGCCATCAACGGAGCGATTCAACTCATTTGAAGACATCCATAGGGACCTTTGGAAAGCACGGCGCGATCCTATGAGTGGTGAAAAGTAGGCTCGTCTGAAAGCGTATTTCCGCACTTCTGCAGCCGTGTTAAATTTCTTTCAACTCATTATTGATACAAAATATGTAATTCTTCGTGGGAAAAAGGACTTTATTCTAGTTATTTCCGAGAATTTTAGAATTGATAAATGTGAATCGAATAGAGGCTATGATAAATTTAAAGGCAAATTCCGGCGGAGACATCACTACAATGCGTGATTTTACGCAAATAGGATATGTGCGAGGGAATGCAAGCTAATTGAACTTTGAATCATAATGAGATAGAGCAAGTGAATGTCAGCTGCATTAAACAATGAAGGGCTGATTATGACTTATTTCATCCGACTTTTTCTTTAATTTAAATAACATTAGCTGAAAAGGTGAAATCTTGTTTTATTTATGGATTTCAGGATATTTCATGTTATTTCGCTTTATTTCACAATATCGTGTCTCAGGAATTTTACGGATCTCTATTAATGAAAGATCCAGGTCCAAAGCATGCAACAATGTTGGCCTCAGTAGAAGCTAGGATAAATCCTCGCCTGCCATACCAAAGGTTGTGGGTTCGAGTCCCGCCTGGTATCCAGGATTTGGGTGTGAGTGATTGTTTATTGTTAGTTGTTGAAACCCCTTTTAAGTAAAGGCCTCTTTGTGCTTTTTTAGGGGTAATTAAGATAAATAGATAAAAAAGTATGATTGCCTGCAGATATATTCCAGAAAATTTAAAACTTTGTTTTATCATAACCTTACAGTAAGACTTTACTTTTTGTCACAGAGAATACTGCGTAAAAGTTCACTATATCGTTCCTTGATCGTAGTTTTTATCACCATCGAATACCCTAATCTGTGCACTTGAGGTTGGCACTCTCCCAAGTTAACATAGAAAGTTGTGCATTTCCCATTCATGTGTTGACTTCCCCAATTTTTGTGGAAATGAGTCATTTGATCTTCAGCACATGGCTCCTACGTCTAATTTCTTATATCTCCATTCTTCTTTGCCGTAACAAGCCACATAGCCAGAAATTTGCTTATGGGGGTGTATGGGTGGTGTGTGGGTTGCCTATGCTGATATAGTTTTTTCTGTTCACATGGATCAGAAAAACATACATATTATAAAATCAGCGGTATACATATTTTGTTCTCATTATGCTGATTGTGATGATGCTTAAATTCGTCAGTGTTTATTGGCAGACATTATAAAATATTACTACAGGAACACCTCGAGATACGAGTTTAATGCGGTCTGTAACATTGTTTGTATGTCAATTTGGTCATATCTCGAAGCAATCTTCCCCATTGAAATTAATTGAAATGACATCGGTTCCAGCCCCAAAAGTGATATGATTTGCCACTTTGGTTCAATAGGCATGATCTTCTTCTGAGCACTGACCTTTCCACTCGCTTTCTTTGGACCCATGGTTATAAAAAGAATGTGATGAAGTATAGATGTAAAATGCACAAAAAGTGCTAAGCCCTGGAAAAACTTAGCTAATACGCTTCGACAGCGAGGTAAACAAGCATACTGGAGGGATCCGTGAGATAATGGGGGATGCAGAGGTACAGTAGCCTCGTGGGCCGTGTGCAGCACCACAGGCGACTGTTCCGTGTATTCGCTCGTATTTCAGGGCAAAACTTTGCGAGCTCGACGACTCATATCTCAAATATATGGTATTTTAGGGCAGTCATATCTGAAGGTACCACTGTGTGTCGAGAAATTGAGTGTCAGATGATAGCTGCCCTTGGCCTAGTAGTCTTCTCACACTACCTATCTGGTTGTAGCTTCGTTTCATATTTTCAAATACTGCTTTGTGGTTTAAAGTTCTATTGTCATAGAACATGAAAATGTTTGCTTTACTTTTTGGTAAAGATTCATAAATTACGTGATGGCATGAGAATAAAGGTTAAGAAATTGTGTTGCCTCTCCTTCCCTTTTTGGTGAACTGTGCCTAATTTCTGTAAGCTCATGTATGTGAACCAGCCATCACTTCCTAATGTACAGTACTTCTGTTTGTTTCCTCTCACTCTATCTCTACTTAGGAGTGCACTTATGTTGCACTGGATATTTTTAGCCTTCTTTGCTGTTCATGTCATTCAAGGCCAAAACTTGTTTGAGGGTTATGTATAAAGCTGAACTTGTAGAAACTGAAAAAATGATGTGTGTCAATTTTACCTGTGTTTCTCTTCCAAGGATGGACTACCTCTATCATTTATTAATTAAAGTTTAAATTTTTCCTGGAAGAACTTAAGTACTGATTATAATTGCCCTGATTTATAATTAGGCAGTCCAATTGTTAGAAATACAGAATCTCACAATTACCGAAATATCTTGTTACTGACGGTACAATTTTTTAGCTAGCATCCAGGCTGATGATTTGCCTTGAGGAATATTATTATTACTTGGTATCAAAAGAAATTTGTTAAATTTATTGAGGGATATTTTTGGTAAACTGGATTGAAATTGAAAATTAATGGCTGCTTAGTGCCAAAAGCGGTACATATTAGGAATTTTGACCCAGTGCCATGGGCATAGTGGCTAATTTGAGTTAGGCATTGGCATATGCAATTCCAGCAGTTAGGCATTGGGTGCAAATTCCTTTCCCTGTATGTCTGGCAATGCCCCATGGAATTTTGAAGACCTTAGAATTACTTCATGAGGATATTCAAAGGTAGTACCCAGAGATATCTGTGTATCAACTTTGTACTATCTGGCCAAGAGCTCTTAAAATAATGCTTACATACTATCTTTTCGTGCTTCATTTCTGAGAGTGGTATTTTCAACTAATTAGTAGAATACTAGGGACATATCTATTTCACCCCACTAATGCGTATGAATTTTTGTTAGCATGTTTATTTGTCAGTGTTCCACTCATCATGATAGTCTTTGAGCCCATCACTTTTCATTGGCGCTCATTAACCTGTAACAGTTTAACTTTTTGTAACAGTTTTCTGGCCTTTCCATGGTAGCCTTGTGCATTTGCAAATGCTCTGAGCAGTTCCTTTGTCATGGCCTCAAATTAATTTTGCTATGCCATGAAAAGCGCCAACTTCCTTGGTGCTGACTAAGTTAATTTTTACACGTATGGCTTCACAATTGTATTTAATCACAGACTCTAATACCGTTGTGAGTAATTTACTCACGATTTCTTAACAATGCACTTAAATTATTTTTTAAATGTATAACCATCCCATTGGATGTTCAGTTTCACTTTTGTTAACAAGCTACTTTTCTTTAGGTTATAAATTTATATTGAATTGCAATTTTTTTCATTTGCATGAAGAATAGTCTAGTTTCATTGATAAATTTTAGTTTTAATGATTTTTTAACATTCTTGCTCATTTCATTTCGTTCTTTTATTTTTCTCATTTTATCCTAACAGACGGTTGCTTAAACTTTAATGCAGAGAAGTTTGGTAATTCTCAATCTCCTGGCTCTGGCATATCTGGGAAGCATATACAATGAAACAGCAACTGTTGGATGAGACTTTACTTGCAGTGATGCTGACCTTTGATCTCATTGTACGTTGTACTTGGTTAAGACAATTGTGCCTCCTAAAGGCCAGACAAAAGTGAGATGAATCATTCAAGGGAAGTGACTTAGTTTTGAGTAACTCAGTTGAATAGTAGTTATGTTTCATAATTTTATGAAAACACTTTAAAAGTGTACTGTCTCAACTCAAGCCATGCATGAATCTTCTCATCTTTTATCGTAAATGTGTTGAGTATTAAGTGCTTGAAATTGGTTGTGGTTTATTTTTTATGTTGCTCCTAAGGTGTTGGTGAGATTGCTTTCTAGGATTTTTTTTTCCAATCCAGAGAAGTGCATCTCTTTTAGATGTTTGTTAAATCTGATGTGATCATGCGTCTTGATTTGAGTAGGGAGAAGGCAGATCAAAATATCTACATTAATTAGTGTTATGCAGTGCCTTGGAAATTGGACATTTGGATTCTATCTGAAGTGTTTATAATTTATATTTTCACAATTATTTTAACACCTCGAAGTGTAAGTTGTGAATTATTTGATTGGTTTGTCTCTCTTTGGCAGCTTGGATATGTGATTAATCATTGGTATAAATTGGATGCAAAGCATGGCCTTTAGTACTGTCATAGCTGTGCATGCTGGGTATATTTTTGTGTGCTGGTGTTTGTTCTGTTGAATGTTATACTGGAATCAACACCAGTTTGTTGTTACACCTGAGCAGCTATGCAAGGGCATCTATGGAGATGAAGATTACCTTTCATAATAAGTTGAGAAATTTCTATCTAGTATCGCATAACTGTGAATTTTTCAGTTCATAATTAAGGGTAAAAACCGTAGACTTTTTTACAGTAATACCTCCTAATGAAGAATATATGTATTCATAAAATTGCCCTGTAAAAATTAATGTCCTAGTCAAAAAGTAAGACTTAATCCACCTAAATTTTGCTCAGTTTATAAAATTTAATAACTATATATTTTTTGTTTTGTAGAGGTCATATTTTATGTAAATATAAAAACATTTTATGCATTAATTTATTCCACTCTTCTGTATGCCTATCCCATCTCGTCAAAAAAGACATGAAATGTGATTCCATTCCTGTCTTCTATGGGCGTTCTTGTATATATTTTCTATGAGAAGCAATGGAAATGAGATTGCCAAGTTGTCCAACTTTTGAAGCATTCCTTGTTCGACTCTTAGTTCTGTATCCATTGTAAATTCCTACCTCATATCTGTCTTCTATGTTTTTTGTGAAACGTGGTCCCAGTATGATGTGATGGTGAACTTGTAAATATGAATGAGGAGGCTGAAACAATCCATTTTTCTTCTAATTATTTTCATTTATTCGACCCGTAGGTTGTTCTGGATAGGTAGGGGTAGAGTTCACCCTAGATTAAGCCACAGTTCTATGAAAGATGGTGCTCTCAAAAACTTGCGTTGAAGTAGCCATTGAGAATTATTTGTCGCAAGAAATCATCAACATTTAAAGCTTTTAATATGTGTATACATATTCCTTTAATAATCCAAAATAAAGTACGTATTTACATGGCGAAGAATGAGTGGTGCTTGTTGTAATGAAATCATTTCCTGGGTAAAGTCATAGGTAATAATAATATTGATGATGATTTTTATTTCTATTGGTTAGCAAGTAACATAGAAATCATCAAAGGGGAAAAAACAAAAATGATAGATAATAGCAAACAGCATTGGTTAAATATCAGAAAATAAAGAAAACATAACAGGACTCAGTAAAAAAACAAGCACAATAAGTTCAAGTATGACAACAGTCACAGTTTAATACCAAGAATTCAGAAATGCAATAATACGCTTTTTCAAGAAGTTAATTCTTTACACGGTTTTTGAACACTGGCAGAGAAGTAAGTGATTTAATATCAGATGGTAATTTTTTATAGATGATTGAGGCTGAATGATGTGGACTATGTAGAGAAAGGGAAGTAGAGGCTTGGGATAGGTAGATGTCAGCACATATTATTTCCTGTGTGGTAAAGGGTGCACATCATGGTGAGAGGAGAATATTTGGGTGTTTTGTTTGACAAATAAGGCACAATTAAGTATATAAAGGGAGGGAAGTGTGTGGATGGTATGGTTCTTGAATAAAGATCTGCCAGAGGTACGGAGAGGGAGGCGAAGCATTGCGTTAATGGCCTGTTTTTGAAGGGAAAAAATCTTTTGGGAAAGTTCGTCATTTCCCCAGATTAAAATGCCGTATGAGATGTGGGATTGGATTTTTGAGTGAAATAAGAGTTTCAGGGTGTCCAGAGCATTAATCACATGAATGGAAGTGTGATAAAGGTAGCTGAATATATTTTTGACCTATGATATGAAGCAGCTAAAGATGACTTGAAGCTTAGATTGTTAAGTAAAAGTTCTGTGAAATATGATTGTTGGTTTTTCTTGCCCCATAAAGAGCAAAGTGCCCTGCTTCTTAGAAGAAAATATCACAAATAATTGTAATATTGCTGCTCATGTAGTGGGGGATCCTGGATAGGGACAAGGGGGGTCTAAGCAGGGGGTAACCTCCCAGCAGTATTGTGGGTCGGGTAAAATTACTGCATAAGCACGTGTAAGATGTGCACCTTTTTTCCCAGAAATTGCAGCCGAAAATGGGGGTGCGTCTCTTACACAAACTTCTTATCTTCTCCCCTCCCCTTCACCGGTCCAAAGTCCAAGGGGAACTGATTGGCCTTGGTTTTCAGCATGAGTCAGTCATCTGAAACCCTAGGTCAAAAACAAGCGGCAGGCAGGGGAGTCTCTCCCTTAGTGGCGTGTTTGCGAAATGTTCCTGTTTGTTTTTCTTACTTGCAAGCATCGTGCCGTCACATTGGTACCTCAGAGGTGAACATGGAAAAGATCGCGTGGGGTTTTACGCTCCGGAGGGCACGCTATATTTACTGCCACAAGTGGGCATCCCACAGCATTTATACTGCAAATATTAATCGCATATCAAACAGAGAAATGCATAGTTTTGAAGGACAATGCCTGGTTAATAGTCAACATCTATCTTTCCGAGTAATTTCTATTACACTAAGGACCTGATTTTTCAAAAATCATCTTCCGACACTATTATAAGGATTATTGCAACTGAAAATTATATTGGTGTCAAAACCTGGGGTTAAAAAATTCGAACGAGTGTGTACATTGTTGGACTAAATGGTAGATAGAAGAAATTGGAAATGCTTATAAATGAAGAGTGCTGAAGGAGAGGTCGAGGGGAAGGAGCGCACTCCCTCCATCTTTCAAGCAACAAGGCTACGAGGGAAGGAGTAAGGGAAGAACAAGTCCGATCGATGATGTGACGTGTTGCCTTCAAAGCGAAGGGGCAATGGCGCAGCAATGTGATATATGCAGTTTGCGTTACCTGAAGTTTCTAGTCCATATTGTCTTGTTCAGAATATGTTCCCCCATGTTCAGAATATATACTGTATGAGTTGTCTGTCCATACAATCGTACCTATTTTCTTAAGAATACCCAGTAATTTTATCCAGTTAACTCTTTTAAATGCCATTTTAAAATCTCCTGTTACTAACCTCTGTAATTACACAATCCCCTGTGGCAAAATCCACGTGTGGGCTCCATTTAGAAATACTCTATAGTGAACTTTTAAACTTATAAATTATTCTATATGTAAGACATGTATGCAGAGATGACAGATAGCGTGGGGTGGAGGCATTTCACTAGCTTTGAAGGAAAATTGAATCTTCTATCAAATGCCAATATGTATTGATTTTGAGATTGCCAAATGCATGAATTTTTTAGCGTATCATCTCAACTTCTACAGTTTTAATATATTTGAAAGGATGCTCTGTAAATTTTCATGGCTCTTGTCTAATTTTTCTTAATGTTTGTGGCTCTCAAGGTTTTCAAAAGGTATGACACCTTACAATGAATAGGGACCTCAGAAATCTTAATTCACATTTTGCTTTTTAGTATGTGATCAGATTACTTATGATGAGCATAATATGATTGAATCATGGCACAAACCAGGCACTGCTAGCTGAATATCATTTAGGTGTATGAAAGAAAAGGATAAATTGGGCTGTTCCTATTAAGGTTGTCAAAAATAAAATTTGCATCTCATGCATTTTCACGTTCCTCCTTTAATGTGAGTGGGCATTGAAGGTTAGCTAAATTTATTTCATCCATGCACCAGCTCTGAATGTGTGCTACCAGTGCTTTCTCTCACAGATGAATGAACATTGTTGGCTGTTGTAGGTACATTTTGAGTTACTTAGAAAACTCATAAATGAAGCCAAGAGATTACCTCATGAAAATCCAAGCAAAAATCTAATGTACGATGGCACCTTATGGCTTCACAATGCATACATTGTTTGTCTTGGTTGAATATAATTAATAAGTATCGTGGCACTAGACTCATCTAGCACTAGAATCATGACTAGTTCTGTAATGTAATGTTGACAGGCATGTTTTAGAAACTCGATCCATTTTATACCTCTCTGCCTTAAAAATGTACAAGACTATGTTCTGTTAAATCCATTACAACTTGGGATTTATTGCTGCGACTATTCCATCTCAACATGAATAGTCAGAGGTGCTGCATGTTTATTGAAGCCATTGTAATTTGGAACTTTGTGCTTGCATGATTGCCTTGACTGTAAATTAACTATAAAAGAGACATCTATTGTTTTGCTTATTCAGTTGGGAATTGTATTTTGTAAGTACTGAGTACTACCTACCTTGTGAGGAAAGAGTTTAATCATTGTTCAAGTGTCAATTTGGAGCATCACTTAGCCTTACGTGTAAATATATGTGTTCTGTTAATGAAATGCATGATTGTGTTGCTGGGGAATTACTGTATTTGCATTAACAGAAGATGGTATTATTTTTCATTCTAATTATGGAGAGGAGCAGGTTCATCTTTCAATTAGAAGCTAAGTTCTTCACCTGTCAATATCAGGATTTGTTAATAAGTACTTGTGGGAATTTCAGTTCATACCTGTTTGAAGTTGCTGTTTGCACTTTTTTAGGGGAAAATGTGCTTGGCATGAATAGGTTTCCTTAATAATTATTTATTTCAAGACTTAAATTTTCAATTTGTATGCTATTCAATGCCAATTGAAAGCTGCTTTTTGTTGGCAATTGTTTTTTTCTCCTAATGATGTTTTGAACTACATGCTACATCTAAGAAACTTATTAATCTATGATTCATACTGTTACAGTATTACATGTCATTTCTTGGAAGTTACGAAATATTTTCTTCATAAAAAAACATTATCTTTGGTAGAAAATAAGTCTTTGCACATGTTTGCTTCAGAGCCAAAATTTTACATTCTAGGAAAATGATGTATGAAAGTCTTCAAATTTTAAGCCTGCCCATGGACTCTGCTCCTGGGTGAAGGTACCTGCTCAGCCTGATGATCAGTAGGCTTGGCTGTGAATGGGTTGTCTATGGGGTTGATTTGATTACGTTGTGTGTCAAATTGTTTTTATTTGAAGCTTCTTCATTGCAAAAGTTTTGTCTGTTTGCTATTAATTTTCAATTTTCAAGTATGCAGCTAACTTGATGACCATCATGCTGGTCATAGGGACTACCATTGTAAGGGGATGGACTGATTGTTTGGGCAAGGATCGTGATCAAAATTGTCGTAATGACTGCAGTGCTTCAAAACAGAGTGAAATTCATTTCAGATTCCTTTGCGACAATATTTATGCATGTCAGGAATCAATAATACCATGTTGTTTTCTGCTTTTTTGAATTGGTGTACAGCTGGTATAACTATCTCTGTTTATTGTGGACATTTCATTGACCGTACTTATCTTCATTTTTGTCCTACCATCTCATTCATACCCTGAGCTTCTCCTTGTTTTCTTTCTGTGACTTTTCACCTTATAAGTTCCACTCCCCCAACAGCGTCTACAGAAAATTTTCTATCCATCATTAGTATGGAATTAAGAACTTACCACTGCTGATGTTATTTAGTATCAACTTGATTTCATCATAATTAGTTGACTGGCTGAATGTACATCAAATGTTCATGAAAACCACAATGCTGTATGCATGTACCCATCAATTAGCTGTTTTCAATGTTTGAAAAACACGTTGAACGGTTTTTTTTATGCAATAGGTAAATGAGTGAACCAATTTTCATACAAATTTGAGAAGCTAAGAGTCATTTGTAGTTTTCCCAGGTGGCATTTTCCTTCCCTCCATACTCCACAGGTACATAGTCGAAATGTTAACTGCGACTTTTAATTCCGTACATGTTCCGAGATGTTCTGTGCTGCCATTCTGCCTGCCTTATGCTCACTTCCCCCATCTTTCTTACACCTCAATTCACCCCCGTTATCATGCACATCTGAAGGCATCAAATTTAGCGAGAACTGTACTGAGGCATTACTCACCCACACATTACTCCTCTTCTTGTTATTTTTCCAATCTTCAAGTCTGTCTGCATTTCCGTGCACTCAATGAAATTAATCATGCCCTTGCATTTGTAAATTTACTGTGAAAGGAATGAATTTTTCCTTCTTTTAACGATGCTCTTTTACACTTTAGTTACCAAATACCCTTACCACATTATATTTTTTGGAATTACATTAATTGAAATGGATAAATGATCTCATTTTTCCATGGTTACTGCCTATCACCATCTCGTTTCCTCGAAACTCATTGATTAGGGATGTCCAAGTAGTACTTGTTGATCTAGAGTCGAGTTGTAAACTACTCGCGAGTATCAAGTCGAGTCGAGTATGGTAATTCTTGACCTAGGCAATACAGCAATGCATACTCCAACATATTCTCATTTTTTGCAATCCCCTTGCGAATTTTCTACTTTGAATGCTTAGCTTGATGTAAAACTGGAAAGAGAAAGAGGAACGTTGATGGTAAATGAGTCACAATCAGGAGATGAATGAAAATTAATGTGTCTTAAACAGTTCCATAAGCACAATTGAAATGAATTAACCTCTAGTAATATGTCATCAATGTATATATCCATACTGCTCAGAAGAACCCTCATTGTACAATTGTAATTAAGATTGTATACGTAACTGTATCATGTAATATTTGAACCTCTCAAATTCTCTTGCAGAATAACTATTCGTTCTACATGCTCAGGCAGCAGGTTTTGACGTCTCCACGTTACAGTATTACTGCCTCCAGAAAAATGTCTTCCACAACACACTTGTGTAGCTGGACAAGTAGGTACTTTCTTTCCAAAGTTACTAGGTTTGGGAACCTTGGGAAGTTTTATTAAAAGTTACATCAATGATTTATATGGATATTGAATCTTCATCGAATTTTAGTGGACGAAGCGAACGTAGTAAACGACTTAGCTTTAGCTTTGTAGATCAAAAAAGAAGTTTTCTTTATTTCTTACTTCGTTTAATCAACCATAGACTATTTTCTGTTAGTTCAAGAGGGAAATTAAACGCTACAAACAGTGGCACAGCCAGCAACTTCGTTCGGGGGGAGGGGGGGGCCCAAAGGCATGGGGGAAAATGTTTGAAAAACAGAGTACAAAGTCATGGTTTTTAAACAAATTTTAACTGTTTTAAAAATGGAAAAAACTTCATTTGTTAAATATGTAAATATTTTTTTTAATCCACGAATTTTCAATATTTCGTTTTCTTTTTTGAAGGAAAATAATTATGTTTTTATAGTTTGGGGGGGTCCGGATCCCCCTGACACTCCCCCAACTGCCACTGGTTACAAAGGAATAAACAAAAATTAACATTGGACGTACTTAGTGCTCAAAAAGGCTAAGACATGGCACCACTTGTGACGTCAAACACCGGGAAAAACCGGCATTGCCCGCTGAAACGTAAAAGTTGCATTTTTCCTAAGAAATCCTAACAATTTTTACAGATTCCCTCGGTGCTTGAGTAAAGAAAGTATGTTAGGGCATAAAAGTATCGCAAAAGAAAGTGTGAGCAATGCTGTGGTCCTCTCCAATTACTCTGAATATGCTACCGGGTTGGAAGACCGTCAGACGGTTGACGAAAAGGTATTCGGCACCCACAGCGACTACTGTAGTGGTTGACTGCTATGTATGCAAAAGCTGAAACTCCTAGGCCAAGGCATTAGAACGACTTTATATAAATGATATTTCAACACGAGTTTCATCATAGCGCTTTCTGTCGGCAGATTTCTGAACTTAGTGGCCTCGAAAGCTCTGTAACCAAAACTACTTGACTTGGCATTCGTAATACTAAACGAATCACTTGAGTCAAGTACCAATTACATACTCGACTCGACTTGAATTTTCGAGTACTCGCACATCCCTTTCATTGATCATACCATCACTCTCTTCATCAATATGTGACTCCGTGGAGGGCCCCTTTATTTAATTTATAAACTTAATTTAGTTTTTCAATGTTATAATTTTCAGAGGCTGTTTCTGGGTGAACTTTTAAGGTCAGGGAAAATATCAAGTTACGTTTAGGCAATTTCATTTTTTCAGGTCTGAATTAAATAGTTTTTTTTTTTTCAAAAAAATATGATCAAGTCTATGTGGAAGAGGCTCAATGGGGAATTAAAGTATTGCAACAAATTTTGTGCCACCACTATCAGTCTGCAAACAAACTGGTCTCAAATCTGAAGCTATCATATATTATTCTTAATGCCTATTTCACGATCAGCAAATCCTGGTCTTCCTATTTTGACCATATATCTTGGAGATGGAGTACCTCCTGGAACTCAATTTATTTTCTAAGCATATTTCGTACATGTGCATGCATGTTCAGAAAATATGAATCATATTTAATGAAGGAAAAATGAGATTGAAAAAAAAACAACAGAATATTTTCATTATTTGTCACTGCCAGAAAAATCACCTGCTGCTCTATTGTAGTACTCTTTGGGAGAGTCACATGAACCAAAAATTATTCCAGATACCTACATTTGCAACCAAACTTAGGTGAATGAAGTTAGCCTATGTTTGTTGAAAATTATTTGATGATGTGCATTTTTGCTCCATCTAATTTATTTGATGATGAATCCAATTGAGAATTTGTTGCATCTAAAAATGAGGAATTTCTCTCCTTACTTTTAGAAAGGTGTCTCCTGGCCGCTAAATGTCTGTGGTTGAAAAATTTAATTACATCTTCTTCATCCTATTCTCTAGGTAGTTGAAATGCAATGTTTGAATGTGTATGATATGGTTCAGTGAAGTGAAAATATGTAGTATTAATCTCTAATTAACACTAAGCAATAATTGCAGCATTTCATTTCATCACATCAATGCTAGGCTATATAAATATTTTTTACCCTTAAGATCCAATGTTTCTACTCAATCTTATTATGTACTTTCGTCCTTCCTTTGGGGTCAATATTAGGTAACCAACATGAAGGATGGAAGTTGGCAATATCTTTAATTTTGTTATTGATTTCAAGTCCATATTTTAATTTTGTGTGCTATCAATTTGCTGTTATGAATAAAATTTCTGTTGATAAAGAACAAGTTTTAACTCTGTCTGGATATTTTTCTCCCACAGGACATTGGGATGTTCAGTATTGAGAAATAAAATTTGGCCATACCACAGTCTAAAACAAGTAGCAACTAAAATTGCAATTGGAATTTGTAAATAGTGTTCAATATGATAGCTTTTGTATTTATCTATACACCACCTTTCTATACATTTATTACTAAGAAAGTATGCAGCATATTTTTTTATATATTTGTAGTTACATAGCTTGTAGTGGTGTGTGATATTTTGTTAGCTTATGTTAACCATAAGCTTCTTTTTCAACTTGTAACTAGTATATGCACAAAACTCTTTCATCAAATTGAAAATAATTATTTCGCTGCAAACATAACCTTGTGTGATAATGGAAATCTGTTGGAGTAGGAAATTCTAAAATAATATGTTCTTCTGAAGCAGCAGTAAAGTATTTCTGTTCAATATACCTTTCAACTCTACCTCAAACTGCAATACTTGTACTGGGGAGCACTAACACCAGCTTCATCTCAATCATTGGAGTACTGTTTCGCTATATCCAGGTGGAAGGAGCCAAGTGTAGTGTAGTGGTTTTAGGTTATGAACTAACTTCAGCATGTGAAATGATTTGGGTGAGATACATAGTTGTGGACTGTTCCTATCTGTTGTAAGATGCATAGACGTCGTTGTATATTTCATATTGAACCACAAGAAAAAGACATCATTTTCATACTGAGCTACTGTCAAAATGTTTTGGTAAAGGCATAATATATTTTAAAATATTTCTGTGTTTGTAATCAGTATTCAGTTATTGATATATGCCTCCTATGCTTTCATGACCGTATGTTTTATTCAACCGTATTTACTTAAATTGATTAATATTCTAATTTCTGCTTTGCTTAAGCTTTGATAAAATAAACCTTTCATGTTACATGCCTCATAATATTTATTTATCTTGCTCATGGTCATACCAATACATATTTAATTTTAACCCTTCATACCATAGTGAATCTTTATGGGACAAATTCAATAACATGTGTTAATGCTTGTTATTTCCTGAAAATTTTGGTGGCTGGATATTAAACTGAAATGCTTTCTATAATTGCTAGAAAACTTTTAGTAATGTAATGGGCACATAATCTTATATAAATTTGGCATAAATTAAAATATAGTTCAAGATAATAGTTTTGTGATGTGAATATTTTTATCTGTGAAGGATATCAGATATGGAATTATCCAACTGTAATGCTGGAAGTACAATTTTTGTACACTATGAAATTCTGTCAATGAGAACATTTGAATGTCATAGCTGAGCAAGGTACTCTATAATCAATTATATGAATTATTTATACTGATGTATCTTTAAGATCTATTTCAAAGAACTGCAAACTAATATTGTTTACTAACCAAATACTATAGGTACTTTACTCAAGAGAATATGCAATAGAGATAGTGTCAAATGTTACAAATATGAAGTGGATGGCTGATTTTTATTTTTTTTACTAATATTTGCTATGCTACTCACCTTATCAAGTCTGGAATGATTTTTCTATAAGAATCATGTTTGTGTTGCATACTTTTTATGTCATCAATTACAGTAGGAAATAAGAAGTACCCATGAGAGACCTGTTTTTGCATAATCTATCTTGACTCATGCTCGGTTTTATCCCTGCATTGGCAAAAATTCTGTGTGAATTCTGCATGATGTTTTGGCTGTACATATGTATAAAGATGTAAAAAGTGTGATGTTGTGACTTTAAAAAAATAAGCACTTACTTACCTAAATCTTCAGACACATTTTAATTAGATGTTGATGCATTCTCAAGTCTCTCTCACTCGTCTCCCTAACAACAATTGCCGTGCTCCTTTTTAACCCTTCCAAGATGGTGGAGTTCTCTCTTTAGCATGACTAATGTACAGAGCCCTAAGAGACTCTTACATCCCCACTGTGCGGAGCATTTTTGCAGGACATTTGTTAAGAAGGGTGCCGCAGATAATCACACACTCAGCACCAGCCTTTTTCGACCCTTCCTAGCGGGGACACCGTATTATTTCGGACTCCGAGGGTAGTTGGTCTCCCTCCTTTCGGAGTTTATAACCCTACCAGTGGCAATGGTTCATGGTCAATCATGCTTTGTTTGTATGAATTAGCTATATGGATAATTGTTGCTTGCACGTAAATTGCAGACTTTGAATTGAATTCTTTTTATTCTCGTTTTAATTCTAAGAATGGTCATATTTTGAACAAAGCTCTGCTGTCAATATTAATGCATTCAATGCAGCAACAATTTCCATGTTGATGTTTATAGGTTCTGAAATCGAGATATAAGTTGATATTCATTGTAGAATTTCGTTCAAAAATTGTAAATGCTGCACTAAAGACAAAGAATTCAATTCCTAGAATATATTTTTTGAGAAAGAAACAAATATTTATTTCAAAAACTGAATGAACAATTGAATGACTGAGGTCCCTTACGACAAAGAGGGGTAAAATAAGACGAGGGTTCCGGGTATGTACCTGCTTTCCCGGATTTCAAGGGTAGGGACCATGTCCCGCCTTGTTAGGTCCTGAAAACAAGACTTCGCAAACCCGGGACCGTCATAAAAGGGGCAGAGTAAGGAAACATATATTTTCGGCATTCAATCTTCCTGCGTGGAAAAATCTCTGACGAAAGTTTGCGGCTTTCATCTCCCGGGTCAAGAAACGTCCCACTGTATATTTTTGTCATTGGTGGGGAAAGGGTTTAACAACCTCTTGACAAAAAAACATTCGATAACTAATAAAAATAGGATGCCAAAAATCAAGGAACAGTAAATGAAAAACAGAGAATCCTCTTGAACAGCATTAGTCTTTGCCCCCTCATGCTATGTGAGTATAGGACATAAGAATTTCCTATACATGCCTTGCAAAGTCAGCATCTCAGCGAGCTATTAGTACTAGATTCAGAACCAGTTTAATAGTGGCTACTATTTCATACTCCTGCTTATAAGTTCAGCATTAGCATGTATTAGATCTTTAGTGTTTAATTGTAAAATTGTAATTCTGCAGTATAAGAGCAGAACTGTCCAATAATTTCCTTATATCCTTAAGGAGTCCTTCATATAGTAATTTAGCAATTAAACACCCATAAAGCAGTGCTATGGTGTAGTGCAGTGGTGTAACTGGGGGGGGGATAGATCCTCCCCAAAGCCTCCGAGAAATGAAAAAAATATTAACACTTACCGTGCTGACCTTATTACTGTAGATCTGTACCCAAGTGCTGGCCATTTTCAATACTTTTGTGTTATTTCGTAACCACCAGCCTTTAATGCAAGGAATAGGTGTTTGGTATCATTTAATAAAAATGAATATTGCTTTTGTTTTTTTCCACTTGTTTATTTAGACAATAGTACCACTTTGTTGAACAATGCAAAATATGATTTTTTAAAGACACGGATGGCGTAATACTACGCCTGTAGCAAAAATTGAAGGATTTCACGTGGCGTAATATTACGCCCATAGTAAGCAAAGTCTTAAGGTATGTTATTTGAAGGAAGGGACCAACAGCTAAGGTCATTTGCACCATGAGGGAAGAGTTGGGCCGGAAGGGTAGGGAGAAACTCGGCGTCGGCATTAGCCTGCTCATAAGGAAAGGTGCCAAGGAGACCACATCTTAACGTGTCATCCGACAGATGAGTATTGTGCTTGGAAAGTCCTCCACACACCATTGAAGCAGGGATGGGGCAGTCTCTGAAAATTCTCTGCCACTTCCAGGATTTGAACCCAAGCCCACAGGGTGGGAAGCCAACACACTAACCACCACACCGACCCGATTCCCAAAAAATAAATATTAAATTCTGTTATATAGTTTTTACATATAAAGACTGTACCTGCTTAAAGTTAAATTTTAAGTGTCAAAATTATGTAAAATGTATTTCCAGGCATGTCATTTTACGAAAATTTTCCTGGAACCCAAGTTGCATGGGGGGTGGGTCACCCCCCAGGCGTCTCCACCCCCCCAAAGCATGTTCCTAGTTACGCCAGTGGTGTAGTGTATAGCAAAGTACAGGTCGACGGAAAGGTGGATGCTGTGCCATGAATACATGTGGTTGCTTAAAGGATATTTATTTCGAGCAGAGCTTTCAGTTTGTCATAGATGTATGAATCCAAGCCAGTCTTTGGGTCGAAGCACTTGCAATGCAATTGTTATATATATGCAAGGCATTGTTTGTGAATGAGAAATTGAGCATCCGTGGCAATTAGTACCTGACTTCACACATTTCTTCAGGTCTATGGTACCGGGACAGTTTAGATGATATGAAAAGCATAAGGGGGTATAATTTTAACTTTCTTTTTCAATTATTATAAAAATAAACCTGGGGTGCTGACGTGGAAAGAAAACATATCCACTGTATTATTAAATTTAATTAAATATTTAATTAGTATGAATTAAACATATTAATTTATATTTAAAGATTTGAAGTGAACTCAAATCTCAACATTTATAATCTCGCATTCCCTTGTGTTACTAAAGGGGATATAAAATTTCATCCTTTCACGTATTTTGCAAAAGATGGGAAAAGATTTTGAGGGTGACAATTCAGCCATTAAAGTGTGCAACCCACATAACACACAGAATTCTTTTCCTTCTACTGCTTTTGTGAAGCTCCATAGTTATGGCCAGGGGTACAGCTAAGAATTAAGGCTGGGGGGGTTTTAGGCGCAACTAATACTAAGGGGTGTGGGGTGTATTGCATACCCGCCAGGGTAAGTGGGATTTGCGGGGGCCCTCCTCAAGAAAAATTTTTAGATTAATGGTTCAAAATGGCGAGTTTTACGGCTTTCTAAGGGATATTTGATTAATACTAACTCTATTCTATAAGTAATCTTAATCCAATTAAGTAAAATGGATTAAACTTTAAAAGTTTCTCTGAGCTCAGGGGGGGATTTTATCCCCCAAAACCCCCCCTCGCTGCACCGCTTGTTACGACCACCAGTTTTCTGTGACTGAAATGGCTGGATTAATATGTTGAAAATCTTAACATCCATGTAAAATTGTTCTTAAATTTTAATTAACAATGGAATAATTTGATAGGGTATTATGAAAAAACGTATAATATGTGCTATGTACTTTACCTCCAATTGTTGATCACACACTATTACAAGACATCAAAATTATTGTTCGCTCAGTGCAAGAGCACCATCCATTGAGGGGATGAGAAGCCTAGGGGTACAAGTTATTTGTTTTCTAAACAGAGTTAGGTATAGCCATTGATAGAGGAAACATATTGTGGCGGAACATGAAAACGCCACCTATTTTACTGGGTGGGGAGGGCATCAATGGTCCCGAGTACGGAATGATCGAACGATTATTGAGTACATTGAAACATAAAAAAAATATATTTTCCACTTTGAACATAGCATACACACACACTTATTGAAATTAAATACCCTGATGAGAATGAGGTGAATGAAAAGTGCACAAGATGATATGGTTCGATTGCCCCCCCTCCAAAAGAAATACAAAAAAAGCAACAATTTGTGATTGGTAGAATTCGTGGGCCGAGTTTACAATTTGCCCAAATTAAGTTTTTAGGCTGCTCTCGTGGTAACACTGAATCAGATTTCTGACAAGGAGTCAACAGTTTGATGATTACATGCGGCGCACCGGGATAGAGAGAAAAAACCCAAATAATTTGGATACACAGTTTGGGGATTAAATCGGGTCTGGGCGAACGAGCACGGGGACGGGTCGCTGACTGCGACGTTCTTACGGTTTCTCGGAGCCTTGAGCAGTAGGAGCGTCGATGATGCGACACGTTGGACCCCAAATGTCCGTGGGATCGGGGGCTATCTTCCTCCCGACCTCTGGGCGTTGGTCCTTTTCTGTCGCTCGTCTGCAATGTTGCTCTCCGCTGCTGGCTACCTCCGTAGACAATCTCGTCCCGCTAACTGCACTCTTTGGGTACACCCAGAAAAATGACGACCAGTCTGGCACGTCATCAATCCCTTTCTGCGTCGATCAGGATAGCGTTTGTCGCCCGTCGACCAAACTAGAATTTCTCGCCTGGAGGCTCTCTCCGTCCGCCGTTTTATAGTGATATTTTACCCCTTGGCTTCTCACCCCCTCCATTGATGTCGATTCCTTACATCCAGCTTGGATAATCAAAGATTCTGTCATAGCAGTTTTGGAATTTCCCCACTTCCTTGTTTCAAATGGCCGACCCTTCTCCTCCTTTTGCCCGAGACCTCAGGGCTTCTGCTTCTCGTGATACACTACTTGTTAAAATATGATGCTATTATCTAGAAAATATTCTGGATACAGAGAATAAACTATTTTTAACATCCGCCCATACTTAAAAAATAATACTTTCCAGAAATATCGTGGTAAAATTTTTGCATTTAATTTAAAGGGAGATTTTGATAAGATCCTTCTCCACATACCCCGAAAATTTCAAGCTGACAGCGTAAATTTTAAGCAAATGATGTGCCAAGAAAAAAGCAGAAACGAGTGGGAGTACATACAGACTTTGCGCCCTTTTAATATCAGGTGCCTTTTTTGCCCATTTTTAATGACATTTTTATGAAGTCGTTGGTTGCATTACTTATATTTTTGCACCCTTTAGAAATACTTTTTCTCGAGCTCCTTACCTCTTCCGTCAATGGTGTTCTTTAAGCCTTGGAACTCCCCCATGGGCACCAAGTATTTACTTGAAGAATCGTTTCAGCATACCCTTCCCACATCAAGCCTGTTAACAGAAGGCTACTTTAGGAGAGAGGGCTACATTTAACTGTATGTTGAAACAAAATCGAATCTTTGGCTTTGGGTTCCGAAAGTTACAAAATTCCTTTATTACGGGGACGGCCTTACCGTGAATTTCACCATAAAAAACAATCTACTTCTAATTAATTGCTATCTACTGGTATTGCATCAGGAAGATACCTATTGGTTGCTTTGATTGTGTCCTAATGTATTTTCTGAGAGCTATCTAGGGAAAATTTTCTGGATGATTCTTCTCATAAACATCTTCCATTTCTCTAGATACATCGAATTCGGTTTCGCTAGTGGTAGCCTGCGTCGCCTAAATGTTGGCATCGGGATTCACCCATCCCAAACCCTTCCTACCCTATCCTTACCTCGAAGTCGCCGTCGGGTTCCTATTGCGGCAGCGCGGCGCCTACGCCCTTTTGCCTTCCTTTTGTCCTCCCCCCCTCTACGGTACATAGGTGCTAAAAGTGTCGGACTAATGCTCGAACTCGCAAGGGGTATCCCTTAAGGCCCTACCCTGGGAACCCATAGACCCTACAGATCTATGTGGATGCCGGGTTCCATTGTCTATTTGGTGAGCCACCATGTGAAGAGATTGTCTCCATTGCTGGGAGCGTTGAGATGCATGTTCGTCTATGAACTCAGTAAGGGGCGTAGCCAGGACCAGGGGCGGATCCAGGATATTTTTCTGGGGGGGGGGGGGCTCAAGGGTCTGACAGGCAAACGATCTTCTCATACTTGAGATGAAAAAAAAGATACAACAATTACCGTTCGAGATAGTATCTTTATTTTGATATGAAAGTTATCAATATGAAATTAAATGATTGGTGCTCCGTTATGCAAAACACAAAACGAATGTAATGATAATCGTGTAAAAAATATCTATTTTTTAAGCGTCTGGGGGAGGGGGGGGCACTTGCCCCCGTGCCTCCCCAAATCTGCCTATGGCCAGTAGGATGTGTTGGGGGACGACTCGGGGGCAAGGAGGGATGGAACCCTTTTCTGGGAGAATGTGAACTGTGAGAATTTTTATCTCTAGAAATCACATTTTATTCTATTTTGGCACTTAAAATTTCACAATTGATGGGTCGTCGGGGAGCTATTTTGCTAAAACATATTTTTAGAGTAGAATAAATTTGTTTTATAGGTTAATATTTTTCTGTTAAAATTAATTGGCTTTGGGGGGGAGGGGGAATTTTTATTATTTTAGGCATAATATTATTTTTCCAGTTAAGAGTCGATTCATTTAATTATACTGCTGCAATGCTAATATTGGTATAAGACAGCCCTCCATTTATACCATTACTAAGGCAAGTAATCTCACCCTAAATTTTACTCCTTGTATTCCTCCCGGTATCAAAGTGCTTGCGTGAAAAATCCACAGAGAAAAAAGCATTCGCCTTGACCAGGATTCGAACCCGGATCCCCCGATCTCCCGATTGCGGGTAACTCCCGTAAAAGTTATCACTGTGACTAGTCCCGGTATGCTTAAAACTAATCATAGTGCTTACTAACATGGCTTATTCACCGGGGACTTCTTTGGCGTGTGGTGCCACACAATTCCCAATCTTCTCCTATTATTCAATTCAAATTGATACGGAGAACCGCAAGTGAGATAGCAGGGCCAAGGGAGGAGAATCAACCTTGAGTCCGGGGCAGAAAGATTTAATCCGTGGGCTAATTCAAATATGTACAAAGGAAAGCGGAGCGATTCGTCAAAAACTGCAACTAGTGAGCAGAGTGCAAAACACAGCTTCTCGCGAATTATGCGTGAGGGCCTTAGAGACTCGGAGACTACGCGCTAGTTTTAGATTCCTTGAGCAAATAAAATCAGATTTCTTTCACATGGATATAGTGAGCGTAATGTTACAACCTCAGGTCCGGGGGAAACTGTAAAATAAGATAGATTTTTTTCGAACGGAGATGTATTTTTAATTTAGATATTATTACAGATTACCGACGAACGAGCACCGCCGCCCGCGACCTTTGCAGTTAAATACCTTCTTCGATCATTCCAGCATTTTTAACCATGAAAGAGACAGATTTAATTGCTTCGATTGCCTGTTGACATACTCGAGTACATACGATCGTGAGAAGATCTCGCGAGAAGGCTCGAGCCACTAAATACCTAGAATTCGAATGGCAGATGGCTACTGAAATATTGTAGCTTTTTAAATTAGTAATAGTTATTTTGGCTCATATCGCGAGTATGTTAACCCTTTCTACCCAAGAGGTGCTACTGGGAGACATTAAATCCCAAGGCTTTACACAGAAGCTATCAGTTCCTTCGATGAGTCGATTCAATTCCATGTAATGCCCACTTCACCATACCCCGTGTTCTTACATCCGAATTTCTCCCGGTCACTCCTTCTCAATCCACCTCTTGCTACGACTACTTTCAAAAACATTGCCAAACAAAGAAAGCGAATTTGAAGCGGATTGTTCTAGCTCTGAGTGGCTCGTCGCAGGTGAGCACTTACTTCTCTGGTCTGCTGTACAAGGCAGCCAAGGGGATGAGGAGGGGAAGTTGCATCTTATCGACGTAAAATTTCGCGCTTCTTTCAAATTAGGAGCGGAGTTACCTACTAGCGATGAAGATGCAAGCAATTTTGCAATCTGTGCCCATAATTAGGTGATTACTCCGATCAATCGCCTTCTGTGGAGCAGTGCTCCCTTTCCATTGCCCGTAGTTGCGCCTCCGATTCAGGCATTAGCATCTCCACGAAAAAAGTAGGAGTCATCCAGGCATACCGAAGTGGCTTCGAATATGGTGGTATGTGCACATCTAGGGGCCCTGTCGGTCCCGTAGAAGCTTGATTCAAGTTGGGGATAGGGTAGGTGTGGTGGCTGCAGTATTTTCTTCCCCCCTGTTGGGCTGGGGCTGAAATCCCGGCGGTGGCACAGAATTTACAGATAGTGTCCGACAGGGGCGCAGGTAGGATTTTAGACTAGGGGGGTTTTAGGCGCAACTACACCTGGGGCGTGTGGTATATCCGCCAGGATAAGCAGGAGGAGCGGGAGCCCTCCCCCAGAAATTTTTTAAGATAATGGTTCAAAATGGTGAGTTTTATAGATTTCTGAGGGATATTTTATTAATCCTTACACTCTTCTATAAATATATTACTCAAATTAAGTACAATGGATTAAACTTAAAAGTTTCTCCCAGCTCTGGGGGGGTTTTATCCCCAAAAACCCCCCTTCGATGCGCCACTGGTGTCAGATCACTGCTAGAATAGTGTGTGGAGGACATTTCAAGCGCAACACTCCGTCCGTCGGTGGTTCCCTTGGCGCCTTTAGTTTAGAGCAGGTAATGCCGACGCTAGGTTTCTCTTCACCCTTCCTTACCTACCATTCCCTTACGGTGTAAATGTCCTCAGCTGTCGGTCGCCTCCTCCAAATGCCTAAACTTAGATTGATTCATGTTGCCACGGCGGACGCGTTTTAATCTGTTTTCAAACATGTCCACACCGCGGCGATGAGTGCATGAGCGATCCGTTTAACCAATGAGAGTGATCCGTTTAATTTCAATGCCTAAACTATGGAATATTCAATCGCGAGGGAAAAAATTGAAAAGTAATGTATGTTATGTTAAAATATAAAAAATATTAATTTTGGTTAACAGGCCCAGTTTTAACGGATCACCATGTCTGTCAGAGACGCGAGTGGCGATTTTGTAAACACATTTAAACTCGCGCTGATTGACACAATTAGAGGTTGTGTGAAAAATCCTCTACTGTATTATTCGTGGTGTACAGGCTCAGAGTGAATAAAAACACAATTGATTTTCATCTTCTCCACATGAGATCAGGATTGAAATGCCAAAATCCGAGATCACGTGATGTTCTGATGGGACTGTCTCCGATTAAAGCTTCTGCTGACTTGTAATGTATCTCGATTGTAAATTTTATTCTCGGTAAACTTAATCCTGACAGAAAAAGAAATGATTACTTTATAATAAAATTTATCTTATAGTACTTCATTTATGAACGTTTACCATTCCTGATGGCCAGGTGCAGAACTAGTGCGAGGTAGAGGGGGCACGTGGCCTCGGTGACAGATTTCAAGGGGTGGCAAAATTAGAAAATTTTACTCAAAAAAGTGTTAATAAATTGTTTGTCAATAATTATTAATTTACAATTTATTAAACGATAATATTAATTTTAAAAATTGAAGCAAACATACAGTGGGTAATTTCAACTATCGCATCTAAAAAATATAGTTTATGGGTATTTATTATATTTTTTGGGGGGAGAGAGTGAAAAGAGATCAGGGGAGGGGGAGCGGAAAACTGATCTATGCCTCCAATGACAATTTCCTAGTCCAGGCCCAACCATGGGGTAGGTTAATTTGGGGATTACAATCTTGGCCTCGAATTTCAGCTACTGCGTATTCAATTTGTTGAGCGCTTTTGTCAACATTTATTCTGATGAAAGCAAGAATCCATAAACTCCCAACGCAGATATTTTCCTCTGCACGATGATGCAGGGTGAGATGCAAGAAAACCAGTGGCGGATACAGATGGGGGGCGCAGGGGGCGCGCCCCCCCCCGCCCTTGCGGGTCCGCCTGTATTGCCGAACATTGCAAAACCACAATTGTAGCTTTTTTATATCATAAGATGACATTGTCATTTACATGTTTATAATCACTTTAAATAAAATTTTCATAGACTTTGCCTGTGACTTGATCATATTTTATTACGATAAAAGTAAAGACAACTCAAGATATGTTGCGCCCCCCCCCCCCCCCCCCTTGAGTTTTTTCTTTATCCGCCACTGAAGAAAACGCACGCAAAGCCCGCACTCTCATGTAACGCCTGGGTTTAGTTCAAATAGTGTCGGTAAGACCCGTCCCAAAGGTCTACCTTAAGGGCCGGCTTTAGGATGTGGGTCGCTAGGGACCCATTTTGATGGGAGGCCCCCTGTTTCAAGGTTTCTTCAATTCTTTATGTAATAACAGGATATGCAAGTCAGTGGCGAAGCGAGGGGGGTTTTGGGAGATAAAATCCCCCCCGAGCTCAGAGAAATTTTTAAGTTTAATCCATTTTACTTAATTGGACAGATGTTACTAATAGAATAGTGTAAGGATTAATAAAATATCTCGCAGAAAGCCGTAAAGCTCACCATTTTGAACCATTTATCTTAAAGTTCTGCAATTTATTAATCTCGCACCTACCGCTTATCCTGGTGGGTATTCCATACCCCCACACACCCCGGTTTTAGTTGCATCTAAACCCCCCAGCCTTAATTCCTAGCTGCGCCCCTATGTAAGTAACACAATTTTCAGCAAAGTTATTAGCAATATATACTTATAGCTAATGAATTACAATCCAGGAACTTCTCTTGATTTTCGTGCTGCAAATTCGGCGATGATGCCACGTTGACGACTGCATTTAACAAAACAACCCTGCTTCACTTCGAATACCCTTATGCGAGTTTTTTTTCTGTTTTTCCGATTTTGTGAGATTTACCGCTATAGGCGGAAGGCTCATGATTGGTGGGTGGCCCAGGGCTCGGGCCCGTTGGGCCTCCCTTTGATCCGGCCCTGTCTAGCTTGCAAATCGTTAGGTGCCCCACTACACGTATTAGTCGTTCTACACAGTGAATCGTAGATGCTCGCGTGGATGCTTGCTTTCCCATCAACTTGCTCCAATACTACACGGAGCAATACTACTGTACTGTCACCTTATAAGATTAAAGGTTATCTGGACCGAGCGATAAAGGGGGGCAGAGCAAAAGGCGTGTTCTGGCCGAAATTGCTTCCTCGACGTTTTGTGTTTAACGTATCGGAGTCATTTCAAGATATCGATACTAGGCATGTGCGAGAGAAAGACACGCAAAGTGAGCTGTCGGGCATTAGGAAGAAACATCGCTGCCGCCCCGCTAATGTTGGAAGATTTTCGGATGAAAAGTTTGAGAGAGGTTCTATTTTCGCATTTTTCCGGCGACAACTGGAATGTGTAACAAGCATATGTGCTCCGGCGCGGGGAGGCTTAATACGTGAATATAATGAAATATAAAGGAAAGCTGCGCGATTCATCAAAAACGGCATAGGGGGGAAAAAAGCCCTACACAGATTTTAAACAAATAGGGGCGGGAGGCGCTAAGGTTCCGAGGCTCCCGCAAGGCTTACTTTTTGATTGAGAAATTAAGGATGGATATATTCCCGATCGACACGGAGAATATCAAATTAGAATATCACTATATTTGCAGGTTCGACAGAAACGATTAATTAACAACATTTTGTGTAGTACATCCATTGCAATTTCCGCACTTTTATACATGACTCCAATACCAACCATTGACAATTGACCATTGATATTCGTCTGCACTGGGATTTATAAAACCAAACTATATGTATATTATGAATACACTAATGGTGGGTAACGAATCGCCCTAGAAAAATACCTTGAAAATGACATAGCGTCTCGAAACCATGGTCCGTAGTGGAGTCATATATTAAAATGTGGAAATTAATATTGTTCTCATTGAAGCTTTTGCGGTCCATGGTTTTAAAAAATAAAAATAATAAACTTTTTTGGGTCTTACCGCGTGGTTCAGGTTTTATCCCGACGTTTCACGACCCCTGCTGGTCGCTGCTTCCGAGATGATCGGGCTGCCCTCGGTGAGGGTTTAAATCATAGATCTTTTATACAGATACCTATATGAAAGATCTATGGTTTAAATTTGTAGTCTTCAAGTTGGTGATTTCGGTGTGGTAGGGGGAATAGGGAAAGGGGAGAAGTTGAGGACGGTGGTATGTTCCAAACAAACATTTACGAGTTGCTCAATAGGGTGATTTCCTATTTTTTCTTTGCCTAAAAAGAAAAATTATCACTCTTAGAGTACGTATTTCACGCTTTTAGATTTTTAAATGACGATATCTATTTTCGCGATTAAATGAAAAGTGAAAAATTTCAAGCGCGTGAAAACGCGACGGCTAATTGTGAATTATGGGAAAACCCCGTGTGACGTCATTCTGGTTCCCGCTGCCGCCATGTGAGGCAACCTTGGTGCGAGGCTACGAGTGCCGCTACGATGGAGGTTGCTTGCAGGTAGCAGAGTACCCTGCTTGCAGGTAGCGCTTGACTTAAATAAGAATTATTAATACTCTATACAACGAAAGAAACTTTCCGACCATAACCAATTTTAATATGTGATTAGTAAGAGATATTTCCCTGAGCTCTCCGCAGCATGCATGCATTGGTAATCTTAGACGACGCAATTCTCATGACTACTCGTATAGCATATAGGTCCTTGTGACGTCACGTTAAGTGGCATCGCACGGGCACAATCTGACCTTTTTCAAACGAGGTTAAAATTGACCATTGACATTCGTCTACACTGGGATTTATAAAACCAAACAAGATGTATATCATGAATACACTAATGCTGGGTAACGAATCGCAACCAATGCCTTTGGTTTCTTTGATGAAGGAAACAACTCTATTGGAGGTTGCCATCCCTGTTGAAATTGTGTTTCTGTTTTCGTATTTCTATCGCCTCTCGAAGCAGCCGAGATTTAAATTTGTTTACCCTTATGAGAAATTTGATATTTTCAAAATCACTATTGTGTCGTAGGGCCTTATGTCATATATTTCTATTGCTGTTTAAAAAGGTCCCTCAGCAGGCATATGTGATTATTATAAACTCTCATTGTGAGCTCCATTATAAAGAAGGCAGAAGTATTTCTCAGTCAACTTTGATTCCCCGAGACGATCACTTCAATTTCGTAAAACTCCCTGTGCGTTGCGTTGCATATTTTAGGATGCATTAAGGAAACCATAATGATCGTCAGTTAAAGTTATAAGTGTTAAGTGTTATAAGGTGGAAACTTTCCTTTCGGAATTCATAACCTGTAATTGGCGAAATCGAAATAAATGTTCAAGCTCGTTACAGTGAATTAGTACGGGAACGGTACTTGGAAAATATTAAGTTCAGTTCAACCATGTATTAAGTCACAATTGCAGTAAGCACTATGCGGGGAATAGTATCCTCAGTGTCAGCTACTCCCTCTGGGGTTGGGGTATTCCCTCGACGGAATTAAGAAAAACAGAACCATATCACTTTTATGGGGTTGTACTGAATTCATTTTGTACCATTCATTTTTTGTTTTGAGTAATTATACTTCACGCTATAGCTTTGTCGATCATTATTGAATCGTTCATTTTAAAGAATTCAGTGCTATGAACCATATGAATTGAAACACCGAATTCGTTTCAAATGGATGGTAAAGAATAATGGCTCGTGTGATTCATGTCCGTTGGGGATCCATGGCCTTAATAGGGATATTGTTGAAAAATATCAACGAATATATTAACGACGCTTGGAGAATTTCAGGAATTTTATGACATAAAAAAGTGAAATAATAATATTTCTGAAGTTTGGCATAAGTAAATGAGAATAAAATTTTAAAAAATTAAAAAATGGTATTAGTAATAATAGGGTAGTTTTATTCATCAAAGAAAACGAATAGGATTGATTGCGATTCATTACCCACCATTAGTATATTCATAATAAACAAATTATTTGGTTTTAGAAATCTCAGTTTAGACATATGGCAATGGTCAATTTTAACCTCCTTTGAAAAGGCCAGATTGGCGCGTGTGCGATGCCACTCCACGTGACGTCACAGGGACCTAGTTTCTATACGAGTAGATAGGAGTTTTGCATCGTCTGAGAATACCAATGCACGCATGAGGCACAGAGCTCAGGGAAACATGTCTTAATAATCACCTATCAAAACTGCCTATGGTCGGAAAGTTTCCTTCGTATGATAAGGTGTCAATAATCATTATTTAAGCCAAGTGCTACCTACTAGCAGGATACTCAGCTACCTGATAGCAGCCTGCATCGCAACGGCGCACACATTCACGCCACAAGGTCACCTCACTTTGCAGCAGCGGGAACCAGAATGATGTAACAGTGGCTTTTCCTAGCATTCATACTTAGCCATCGCGTTTTCGCGCGCTTTAAAATTTTCACTTTTCATTTGATCGCAAAAAATAGATATCGTTGTTTAAAAATCTAAAAGGGTGAAATACGTAATACAGGAGTAATAATCTTTCGATTTAGGCAATAAAAAAATATTATGAAACCGCCCCATTATAAATTGTTCTCTCAGAAACGCATCTTTTTTAATTTAAACAAAAAATCTCCGTTATTTCTTTGTGGTACCTTTTCCTCATGATTGAAGTCTAAATTTATGCTAAAGTACTCAATAAAAATATCCTCTTAATGTACTCAAAATATATTAAAATTATTATAATTTTTATGATATGGAAACGTTATCGTAAAGGGTATGTATTGCGATCATTATGCTTAACTGCATATGTGTTGTACCTTCCATGTTCTAATTCATTTTACAATAACTTCAGTTTTACATTTATTTTTAAGCAGAAAAATTCTTCAATGTTTTTCATTATGTAATGAGGGTAGGTAATTTGACATTTTGGTTCTGTTTTTTTTTGATTCCGTATTTAAGACTCCTGAAGTTAGCCTAATTACAGGCTTACTGCCTTACATGCTACCTTACTTCCCTGAATGGAAATAATTACCTGTATCAATATTTACATGGAATAATGAATAATAATATTATATGTAACTTTATACCGTCATAGAATGACTTCCAAGCACCAGTTCGTGCACCAGTAAAACATGTGAAAGATTACCCTAGAGGGAGTAGCTGACACTGAAATTACCATTCCCTGCATAGTGCTTACTGTATTTGTGACTTAATGCATGGTTGAACTGAACTTTATATCTTATAAGTACGTTCCCATACTAATTCCCGGTAACGAGCTTGGATATTTATTTTGATCTCGTTAATTTCAGGTTATGAATTCCGAAAGGATATTTTCCAGTAAAAAACCCTAGCAACATTACCTGACGATCAGTATGGTTTCCTTAATGTATCCTAAAATTTGGAAAACGTTAAGAAGTTGATGGGCCATATTTTATTCAAAGCAAACCATATCGAGGATGGTTCTTCTATTTTGAAGAACGACGCTATCTAAAAAAAAGTTTGTGACGGGGATTACTACGTTATTCATGCAAATATTACTATGTAGTTTCCTCGGTAATTGATTTCATTTTGATGGGGTTGTACTGAATTACTCAAAGCAAAAAATGGAAGGTAAAATACCTTCCATTTTTTGCTTTAAGTAAATATGCTTCGCGCTACAGTTGAGTCGATCATGAGAGAATCGTTCATTTTGAAGAATTCACTGCTATGAGCGATATGATTTGAAACACCGTATTCGTTTAAAATAAATCGTAAAGAATCAAATGGTTGGTGTGAATCATGTCCATTGGGGATCCTGGGCCCAATGGTGTTATTGCTGAAAAAATCAACGAATATGTTAACGACGCTTGAATAATTCCAGGGATTATGCCACATTAAGAAGAGTCAAAAAATAAATTTAAGGAGTTTGGCATAAGTAAATGAGGTAAAAACAAAAATAATTAAAAATGGTATTAGTAACAATTGTAAATTTTTCTTTCAGAAATGAACTACTTTAATTTTAACAAAAAAATCTCCTTTATTTCTGAAATTATGGTGATATGCCATTGACATACCCTACATTAATATCTTCACTGGAATGATTGCTCGGTATAGTACATTATATACCATACAATATATTACATATATCATACAATATGTTTCTACTAGGCGATCGCCTGTAATGCCGTCATAAGCTGTTAAACTTCAGATAAGTTACCGTGAATGATTTACGAGTATTGTAATGCAGGATATCTCCATTACTTGTGGGTTCAGAGAAGTAACGTGATTTGTATCACGTTCGAATGCCTCAAAGTTCGTTACACGGCAACATTCAACAAGACAAATATAGCATATCGCGAGGCAAATTTCAATCCATATTAATTCGTTACATTTCACGTTTCAGGATTATTGATAATATGCAGTTAATGGGGAATCCAAGTAGAGAACCCAAGTGAGTAATGGAGTAAGAGACTTTAAACACTGCAATGAAGTAAATGCGATCGAGATTCATCGTGCGTAAACGTTTACGTACTCCCATCTATCGGCGAACAGTCCTTCCAATGCCCCCCCTACTTTCTGTAATGTAGCGCATTGAGGGAGGTGCAATCCAGTCGTGAACCGTATTCGTTGGCGGCTATGCAAAATGCCTGGATCGCCATTCTCAAGATATGGGATTCGAGTCCCGACAGCGACTCTCTCCACTCAGGGAATGTTTTTCGTTATCTGCCGGTATTTCATGATACGAATGCCTCGGAGGAAAATTCAGAGCACCATGTTCATAAGACACTGTTACATGGGCGTACCCAGCGAGGAGCAGGGGAGGGGCAGCTACCCCCCTAGAAGCAAACATAGCAAAAGTATTTAAGCAAAATCAGCGCTGATTTGGAACGAAAGCATTCAACAAATTTTATTTTAACCCACGAAAAATGATACGCATTAGTTTAAGATATATAACAAAAGTAAAACTTTGTTTTCAAGGAAATAATCTCATTAACTAATAAAGTGCTGTTATAATTGTCTTAATATGTTTGTTTCATTCACCTTTTCGATGCTAAAATGTCACAACTTGACTTGCCCTCCCTCCCCAGTCGAAACGGAAGCGTTCGCGGAAGTGTCCGGGAAGTGTTGCGGGAGTGTTCAGGAAGCGTTTAACGGTATGTGGACGCTTCCCGGCAGCTTCCCGAACACTTCCTCAACACTACCTGACTGTCGGCCCTTCGCTTGCCGAACGCTTCCTCGCCACTTCGTGGTTGAAACACTTCCCGTCTCCCTAAACTTCGGCTTCGTGGACGCTTCCTCGCAACTCCCGGGATGAAACGCTTCCCGAACACTTCCTCAACACTTCCCGGCTCTCGACACTTCGGCTTCGCGGACGCTTCCTCGCCACTCCCGGGTTGAAACGCTTCCTGAACACTTCCCTCTCTCGACACTTCGGCTTCGCTATTTCAGTCATAGGACTTCCTCAAAGGATTGCTAATTTGTAATTAACAAAGTATGATTGAAAGGGTAAATAACAGTTGAAGTTGCATTTGACAGAATTCGCAAACAACCCACGTGAAACGGGAGCATCGATGAAGTATTGCGGGAGTGGAAGTTGAGTGCTGTGTGGGATATTAAGGAGCATTTTAAATTTTATCTCGGTAGTACACTAAAAACAGCTACGGCTTTACACAGTGCAATCCATGGTAGTGAAGACGATGGTCGTACCGCCGTAGATTTCCTAAGTCCCACCGCCGCCAGCGAGGGTCGCAGCTGGTATAATGCCTTGGAATTACCATGTCACAATCCGAGAGCGGTAGACAGGTGGTTGCCGAGCCCGACTCGTACCCGTAGGTCTTAGGTTCGATTCTTGAGCGCGGCATTTTTTTTCTTAAATTTTTACCTTTCATTTAAAAAAAACCTGCTGTTCATTATTATTACCATGATTTACAATTAAAATTTTATTTTTCCATATGGAAATCTTTTTTTGCAATGTGGCAGCGTCAGGTGTCGGATGGACACTTCCTGAACACTTCCCGAACACTTCCGAAACGCTTCCGGAAGCGTTCCAAGTGGGCCATAATCTGCTTCCCGGACACTTCCGCGACACTTCCTCAACGCTACCTCAACACTCGCCCGCCACTTCCCGAACACTCCGTCCGACGCTTCCCCAACACTTCCTCAACGCTTCCGTTTCGCCTGGGTCCCATGGACTATTGATTGCCCCCCCTAGTTATGATCCTGGGTACGCCCATGCACTGTTAGCACAGCTCTGGAGTCCTGCTCTCTCTTTCTTACGCAATTCCAGCACCCCAGTAATACTCGTTTCGATCCCATGACGCAAGAAAAATTCTATACGACAAACCAGACCCGGAACTGGGCAGAGGGGGCACGTGCCCCCGGCGCCGGATTTCAGGGAGAGGAAACATTTGAAAAGTTTATTAAAAACGTTATTTAATTTTTCTAAATTAATTACTCAGCATTTTTATTTATTTGAATTAAAAATAAATGAAATAAAATTCATTTTTTAATTAAATATATAATTTAAATTTTTTATTTAAATTAAATTTTTTTATTAACTTTCATTTAAAAAAATTCAAATCTAAATATTATTAAGCAAAAATATCAAAAACAATTTTAATAGATAGCACACGGCGTGTAATTTCAGCGAACTATCCAACAAAAAAACTTAAGGATGTGTTTGCAGGCCTGAGTAACGGCGCGGCGGGATAGTGACCTCTCCTACGAAACAAAAGGTGGCGAGTTCGAGTCCTGCCTTCGTAGGTTCCCCCTATCCAGCGCTTGATTGTATGTGATTGCCAAACAATTCATTTAAATAAAGGACTATGGAGTCATATATGCGATTGTTAAAAGACGACATTATTATTTTAGTGCTATTATTAATCACGAGAAAAAGTTTTTCCTCTAGGATTGCAACTTTGATGCCGGTTTCAGGAATGTCAGCTCTGAATTTCATGATACTATTTGATGTATCACAAGTCCACGGACACTCGCTGGAGTACTCTGCTTGAACAAGGTCATGTGATACGCTTTTTAATTCAAGCATTTCCTTACTCACGGCTTTAGCACCAGCTCGTGTGTGCCCCCACACTTCCATGAAAAATTGAATTTATTCTCCGAAAATACCTCTTTCAATTTCTACGCTGTAATGATTATATAGTTCACAGTGTCACGCGATATCTGGTGGAAACGTTTCATATCCATGAGAATAAACTAAAATGGTAACCTTCCACACAATTTTATTTACTAAAGTACCGATCCCACCCCTCTCGACCCGGTTTCGACACGTAGTGTCATTATCAAGGTTATAATGACACTACTTGTCGAAACCGGGTCGGTACTTTAGTAAATGAAATTGTGTGAAAGGTTACCATTTTAGTTTCTTCTCATGTAATGCTTATAGTTTCCCAAATCAGATTAATATTTTATAGACACCCTGTGGTCTATGTCTCCGCAGTTTCGCTGCATTGCCGAGTTACAAAATCCATTTTTCCGGCCATTCAGTACTGAGTTGAGTGTACCCCTCAGGGCAGGGGTGGGAGGATGATGCACACGTAATTTTCAAATTTATGATTACCCACTCGCGGCTGAGCTTAAAGCCACCGAGTGCGTCCACCGGGTTGCGGATGGTGGGTCGACCTTTAGATATAGAGGTTAGCTGCGAGATAAGCGAGTTCTCTCGTCGAATAAGCAGTCGTGGACAAAAAGCGGCGGTATTCTGAGGGGGTATTGGGCTACCCTTGGGTAAGGTAGGCCATTTAAAAGATACCAAAACCTGTGAAGATACCGTGACTTGGCGACTGGGGGCCGCCAACAATTATGCCTCTCATCACCCGGGGGAGAGGGCAGCAGCTCTTCTTCACATGTGCGAAGGTGGAGACCATACTGGTCGGTACAGCGACACACATTCCACTACGGACGTGGTAACATTTACTTTAACGGCTGTAGTACTGCGATGTGGAAGGCAAGGGGAAACCACCACATTATCATCCCGAGGAGTCACAGCTACTCCACTCAATTAATATAATGACATGATGGAATTCTCTCGGGTAAAATATTCCGGAGGTAAACTAGTCCCCCATTCGGATCTCCGGGCGGGGACTACTCGAGAGGGTACATCGGTCAAACGAGATAGAATGTTACGGATAGGAACATGGAACGTCAGATCACTTCGTACCTGCGGTAAGCTAGAGAACTTGAAGGTGGAGATGCGAAAAATGAACCTCGATGTATTAGGCATCAGCGAAATGAAGTGGCCCCAGGAAGGAGACTTTTGGAGTGGAAGCTACAGAATGATACACACGGGATCGCTAAATGGTAATGCTGGAGTAGGCATAATGCTTAGAAAGAGCGCCGGGATGCGTGTTAAAAGCTACCTGCAGTTTAATGAAAGGATAGTAATGGTGAAGATAGATACTAAACCCGTAGCTACTGTAGTGATACAGGTTTACATGCCTACGTCAGATTATGAAGAGGAAGAAGTAGAAGATGTCTACCAAGATATAGCGGAAGTTATCAAGCAGGTAAGAGGGGAAGAAAATCTTATTATTTTAGGTGACTGGAACGCCGTCGTCGGCGAAGGTCAAGACGGAATAATAACTGGGAAATATGGGTTGGGTAACCGAAATGAAAGAGGAGAAAGGCTACTTGAATTCTGCACTGAGCACAGGCTAGTGGTTGCCAACACTTTATTCAGAAATCCCCTGCGAAGTAGATACACATGGAAGATGTCAGGAGACCGTAGTAGATTCCAAATCGACTACATTCTAGTGAAACAAAGATTCAGGAACCAGGTGAAGGACTGCAAAAGTTATCCAGGGGCAGATCTCGATAGTGACCATAACTTAGTTATGATAATATGCCACCTTAAATTTAAAAAGTTGAAGAAAGCCGTGAAAAACATATGGCAGGTTGAAAAATTGAGGGAGGTTCAGTATCAACTGGCTTTTAAAGAGGCTGTAGAAAATAAAATAGGGGAGGATACGACCAACAAACCAATGGAAGAGAGTTGGAAAACCATTAGAAGTGGTCTGCAGGCGGCAGCTGAGGAAGTTCTTGCTAAAAGAAGAGTCGTTATGAAAAAACCATGGATCACGCAGGAAGTATTAGATCTCATTGAAGAAAGAAGAAAATACAAGGCTGCGAAAACAGAGGAAGGACAGAATCGTTACAAGAGGATAAGGAACGAAATATGTCGTAAAGCGCGGAAGGCTAGAGAAACGTGGATGAAAAGCATTTGCGAAGACGTGCAAAACAATCTTAAACATGGAAAAGTAGAGGCCGCTTATAGGATAGTGAGGAACCACTTTAAGGAAAGGGGCGTAAGATGTAAAACCCCTTAGGGACAAAAACGGATAACTATTGATTGAAAACGAAGAAAAAGGGAAGAGATGGAAGGAATATCTGAAAGATTTGTACAAAGGAAGTCGCCTCAGAACGAATGCTATCGAAAACGATAGGGAAGTGGATGCCGATGACATGGGAGCCCCAATTTTAAGATCGGAATTTGATGCGGATGTAAGAGACCTCAGGATAAATAAAGCGTCTGGCATTGATGACATTCCTGCAGAACTAATTAAAAATTCAGGAGAGAAGACGTTGAACCAGCTATACAAAATCATTAGTGAAATGTATACGACAGGTGAGATACCAAAGGATTTCGAGAGGAACATTATAATCCCTATTCCTAAGAAGAAAAGAGCGGAGAAGTGCGAAGATTTTAGGACCATAAGCCTTACTACAAATGCGTCAAAGATACTGACAAGGATCATCTATTGAAGAATAGAACGAAAAGCAGAAGAGTACTTGGATGATGACCAATTTGGACTCAGAAAAAACAAAGGCACAAGGGAAGCAATATTGGCCCTAAGACTGCTCATAGAGAAGAGAATGGAAAAGAACAAGCCAACATTCGTTGCGTTGTGAACTTAGAGAAAGCATTTGACAACGTGGATTGGAGCACAATGCTTGGAATCCTAAAGGAAATTGGGGTTCTTTATAATGACAGAAGAATCATCCACAGTTTATACAAAAACCAAGTAGCCGTGATAAAATCAGGACCCAGCTGTGAAGAAGCAAGAATTAAGAAAGGAGTGCGACAAGGCTGTACATTGTCACCCGTAATTTTCAACGTTTACATTGAAAAAGCCATTAATGAAATCAAAGAAAAGGAATTGGGAGTGAATATCCATGGAGAAAAAATTAGCATGCTAAGATTTGCCGATGACATAGCCGTTATAGCAGAAACAGAGAAGGATTTGAAAAATATTCTGGTTAATATGGGTAGGGTAATGAGTAGATATCAACTGAAAATAAGCACGAAGAAAACCAAGATCTTAGTGTGCAGCAGAAGAGAAGAAGTCAAGACCAACATTAAAATAGGGAGGCAAAAACTGATAGAGGTGGATGAATTCTGTTATTTGGGAAGCAAGATAACTAGTGACGGGAGAAGCAAGAAAGAAATTATCAGCAGAATAGCCCAGGCGAAGAGAGCATTCCACCAAAAGAAAGACCTGCTTACAGCGGGAAACTTAAATATGGAAGTAAAGAAACAATTTATAAGAACCTACATCTGGAGTATGCTCCTATACGGAAGTGAGGCATGGACAATGACCGCAGCGGAGAAAGCAAGGATAGAGGCCTTTGAAATGTGGTGCTACAGAAGAATGATGAAAATCAAATGGATCGACCGAGTTAGTAACGAGGAAGTCCTAAGAAGGGTAGGAGAGAAGAGAAGCCTCATGAAAACCTTAATAAGTAGACGGAACAACCTTATAGGCCACATCTTGAGACATGATGGCCTGATGAAGACAATCGTCGAAGGACAAGTGGAAGGCAAGAATGGAAAAGGAAGACCGCGAACAAAATATATGGAACAAGTAAAGAGAGATGTGAAAGAGAAGAAATACGTAGGTGTGAAAAGATTAGCTGATAGGAGAACTGAGTGGAGAGCTGCGTCAAACCAATCCTAGGATTGTTGACCATTGATGATGATGATGATTACCCAGATAAAAATTGCCAATAGAGCTGTATTCGATGGTATGCGAATAAATAATTATATAAAAAAATCTTATATTTTAGGGGCGGGGGAGGAGGAGGGAGGGATCGAGGGGGGATTAGGGGAAGTGCATTGCAAACTGATCTTTGCCACCCCTGACCAAACCCCTCGTTCCGGCCCTGAGAGAAGCGGCGCTATTTGGGAAGATATGGAAGTTACGCGACTCAGATCAAATTTTATTCAGGGATGCTCCATTCTTCCGTCGTTCCCGTTCAGGAAAAAACTTTTGATAAACATCCGCGTTCGTTGCACATTGAACCATATTTAATTTAACTCGCTTTCTTGTTTTATGTGTTTGCCTTTCTGGGTTAATTCTTGAAACTAAAATGTGGACCACTTCCTGATTGGCTGGAGCGCAGAATTTTATGAGTAGCTCAGAATTGGATGACAATGCATGCATGTTCTTACACTTTTGCCATGATCAGAGAAGTATCACGGGTAGTATTCAGAAATTAAAAATGACTATGAAGATTACTTCCATAACCGGCCACCAAAATCCAATGGAGACGCTGCAATTAATGCCGTTTTATGAAGGCTTTTCAGAACACTAGCACATCAACTTTCGTTACACTGAGCGATTCATTTACGGGAGAGTCAATGTTGGATTTCATTAATGAAGGCAGATCATTCAAAATATTTCTTTAAACCTTGCAGCATGAAATTTTCATATCACAAATATATTTATCATTTTATTTATTAAATTTCATCCTTTTCAACGGTAACAAAAGATATGGTATAACTTTTCAGGACTACAAACTTCTTGCCTATTTACTTCAACTGCAAGGTTTTATTATTGTTTTGTTACTGCACTTGGAATTTATGCAAAAAGTCATGAAAATCTAATGAAAAAAATAATGAGGAAGATTGGAAAATATTAGAGCAAGAAAACAAAGAAAATAATAATTTGAACGGCAATAAAGGGACTTCCTGCATTCATGAAAAAAAATTGGTTTAAGAAGTTTTTATTAAGGGTTATATTATCGGTAGGTTATAAACATGGTACTCCGAATTTTCCTCCGAGGCATTTGTAACATGAAATATCAGCAAATAACGAAAAACATTCCCTGAGTGGAAAGAGTCGCTGTCGGGACTCGAATCCCATATCCTGAGAATGGCGATCCAGGCATTTTGCATAGCCGCCGCCGAATATGGTTCACGACTGGATTGCACCTCTCACAATGCGCTACAATACAGAAAGTAGGGGGGGCATTGGAAGGACTTTTCACCGATATATGGGAGTACGTAAACGTTTACGCACGATGAATCGCGATCGCAATTACTTCATTGCAGTGTTTAAAGTCTCTTTCTCCATTACACACTTGGGTTCTGTACTACATTCCCCATTAACTGCATATTACAAATAATCCTGAAACGAGAAATATAACCAATAAATATGGATTGAAATTTGCCTCGCGATATGCTATATATGTCTTGTTGAATCCTAGGGGGTAACGATCACATTCTAAGAATGATCACTAACGATCTAATATCACATTAGTCTATGAGCTGATATTCAGTTGTGACATTCAGTGTTATATTGTATATTGGTTTCATGAGGTAACATATCTGTTATTGTACGGCCTATCAAGGCAGGACAGGCGACGCCTAGTAGATATGCATGGCTTGAATTATTATACATTTAGATTATCTTACAGAATAGTCTACCAACGTAGGGAGCGCTAATTTTTACGATTATTAAATGGTGAGGCATAAAACTTAAAACATATACGGTTACCAAATAGAAATGTTGGTCAAAAATCGCAAATGGAAGGCGGGCGTTTTGATGATTAGAGTCATGTGATTTGATTCGTTTCCATGAAGAGGTCTTTCAAACCATTTCAAACAGTCCAAAATGAACGCAATTCATCATGAGAACCGAATGAACAATGGTGATCCAAAAACGTCATGCAACATAAAGAGCAATAAATCCAGCTAAGATTTAATATCTCAATATTAATGTGGGTTATGTCAATGGTAAATCACCATAATTTCAGAAATAACGGAATTTTTTGTTAAATTTATAACGGTGCATTTCCGGAAAAAAATTATAATTGCTACTAATAACATTTTTAATTATTTTATTTTTACCTCATTTACTTATGCCAAACTCCTTTTTAAAAAATTTTACACTTCTTAATGTGGCATAATCCCTGGAATTCTTCAAGCGTCGTTAATACATTCGTTGCTTTTTTTCAGCAATAACGCCATTGGGCCCAGGATTCCCAATGGACATGAATCACACGAACCATTTTATTCTTTACAATTTATTTATAACGAATACGGTGTTTCCATTCATATCGCTCATAACAGTGAATTCTTCAAAATGAACGATTCTCTCATGATCGACTTAGCTGTAGCGCGAAGCAAATTTACTCAAAGCAAAAAATAGAAGGTAAAATAATAAGTTTAGTACAATCCCATCAAAATGAATTACCGAGGAGACTGCATAGTAATATTTGCAAGAATAACGTAGTAATCCCCGTACACAAGCTTTTTTTTAGATAGCGTCGTTCTTCAAAATAGAAGAACCATCCTCGATATGGTTTGCTTTGAATAAAATATGGCCCATCAACTTCTTAGCGTTTTCCATATTTTAGGATACATTTAGGAAACCATACTGATCGACAGTTAATGTTGCTAGTTTTATAAAGGGGAAACCTTCCTATCGGAATTCATAACCTGTAATTGGCGATATCGAAATAAATACCCAAGCTCGTTACCGTGAATTAGATTGGGAGCGGTACTTATAAGATATTAAGTACAGTTCAACCATGCATTAAGTCACAATTGCAATAAGCACTATGCAGGGAATGGTAATCTCAGTGCTAGCTACTCCCTCTAGGGTAATCTTTGACATGTTTTACTAGTGCACGAACTGGTGCTCGGAAGTCATTCTCTGACGATATTTAGTTAGATCAGCTTAGGGTTTACTAGGATTACAAAACAGCATCGGTTAATCACATCGCGAGGATTATTCGAGGAGATAGCGAATAGGATTCACCCAGATCAGAAAAAATGGCCACTTAATGTGTTTGATAGAACAGGCCGACAGATAACGTCATTTGCGTCTTCAGAGCATGTTAGGTTACTGAGAAATCCGGCGCCGGCTTTATCCTACTTTTAGCGTAGGACGCTAAGGGGACAAAATCTATTCGTCCCATACGACGGACGGAGTACTTTACTTTTAGTGCCATGCACACAGCACACAGTGGGGAAATTCCTTCCACGGGAAAACTTCCGTCAGCAGACACTAATGTACCCTGAGCCAAAGCGACAGTGGATGATCGTCAATCTTATGTAACATATGATCAATACAACTGGGCTACTGAACGAAGTCGGCCGTAATGGAACACGAAGCCACAGGCTATGCGATCGATTATGATAAATCTTGAGTCATCGCGAAGGTGAAATATTTCAAACCTATACTCAGCCGTGAAGCCATCGATATAAATAAAGACAAAAATAATTTCAACAAAGACAACGAATTCAGAATCAGCAATGCATGGACCCAATCATGTACAACATTTCTCCAGCTTTCCACTCCAGTTCTTACTCCTCACCCAACCTTTGAATCTTTGAAGTTTTATGGAAGTGAGAAGATTATTTAAAATAAAAAATATTCTTCCTCATTCAGCTAAACTATATTTCAAATTAAAAACACGCAAATGTACAAACCATATTTCAGAAGTTGGTTACGTCACTGTATACGTCGTTAGACAATCATAACAGAAATCATCCAACTCCAAAAGTTTTTGTTTTCCCTGTTTTAATGTTCGCCTAGACTTCTTCTCTTCTGCCGCAGACCGTTGAATTATCTTCATTTTCTTTTTGATTACATTTTGCTGATAGCTACCCATTACTCTGCGTACATTTACCAGAATCTTTTCGAATTCTCTTCGGCATTTCGTAACATGCTCACATTTTCTCCATCGTCTTTGCACAGTTCTCCGCTCATATCCTCTTGGGAATTGGGATTATAATGCTCCTCTTGAAGACCTTGGATATCTCACTTGTCAAACACTTTTAACTAATGATTTTGCAAAGTTAGTTCGTCTTTTTCTCTGTATTTTTAAATTAGGCCTGCTACTTATCCAAGCAGGATAAATACTGACTAAATAAATAAAACTAAATAAGTGCAGACTCCCTGATGCTGACTTTCCGAATTTATTTGGGGTTGCTTGCTGGATGGCGGGCTGTCGTGATATATAAAAATCAGTAGTACTTTGCAGGAATGATACCTCCGCAATTGAAAATAATTCCTATCTAAAATCTTCTCTCCAAGGCAAGGCATTGACGATAATTGCCTGCATTCCTTTTGGCGAAATGTATTATCAGTCCGCCTCGAGATAATCAAACGGTTTTTATCAGAATCCTCGTATAGGGTAGTTTCTGAAGTTGATGGTTTGAGGCATCACTATGTGGAATTTACTCATAATGAATGAAAATTGAACTTTGTTTTTCCACATAAATATGTGTGATGATATATTTATGTGGAAAAATAAAGTTCAATTTTTATTCATTAGGGTAGTTTTCTTCATCAAAGAAAACGAAAGACATTGATGGCGAATCGTTACCCACCATTAGTGAATTCATAATATACAAATTATTTGGTTTTAGAAATCTCAGTTTAGACATGTGGCAATGGTCAATTTTAACCGCATTTGAAAAAGGCCAGATTGGCGCCCATGCGATAGCACCCCACGTGACGTCATAGGGACCTAGTTTCTATACGAGTAGATAGGAGTTTTACATCTTCTGAGATTACCAATGCATGCTTGAGGCACAGAGCTCAGGGAAACATCTCTTAATAATCACCTATTAAAACTGCCTATGGTTGGAGAGTTTCCTTCGTTTGATAAGGCATAAATAACCCTTATTTAAGCCAAGCGCTACCTGCTAGCAGCCTGCATCGCAGCGGCGCACATATCCTCGCCCAAGGTCACCTCACTTGGCGGCAGCGGGAACCAGAATGACGGCACACGGGATTTTCCAAGCATCCATACTCAGCCGTCGCGTTTTCGCGCGCTTGAAAATTTTCACTTTTCATTTAATTGCGAAAAATAGATATCGTAATTTAAAAATCTAAAAGCGTGAAATGCGTACTCCAGGAGTAATAATATTTCTATTTAGGCAATAAAAAAGTAAAAGGAAACCACCGTATTCTTGGGTTTTCGTTTTTTGGATAAGATTTTGTAGTCTCGGAAATTTCTAATATTCAAGCAGAGTTAAAGCAATTTATATCAACGTTAGCGTAAATCTATAAAGTCTTAAGGGTCTTGAAAATTCCGGATTAGGGAGAATTTTTTTAATTCCACTTGGCCGCTCGAGTTTTGAATGCTTAGAAATTGTCCTAATTCTAAGGAACGCTAAGCGGAAACACGTTTCATTCGGTTACAGATCTAATTAGTGTTGTAAAGAAACAAATTTATACTGTCCAAACATCAAGGGAAGCGGTCCTTAGATCTAACTCCTCTATTTATGGAGGGAAATATAAATATTCTCTGCCAGTCTTCAAGGGTGTATCATAACTCAGAAAAACGTGACATTTGTGTTTTGAGTTCTTCTTTGCATCATCTAATTAAATGCCCTCGTTATATTGAAATGAATTGTAATCCACGTTCAACTTTTGTGCGTTCATAAAGGTTATGACTCAATTGTCTAAGGCTCCCAAGTGTCAAGTAAGAGGTATGCGCTGTCGAAGATGTAAGCGCTACCATCATACGTGGAAACATAATTCTGCAGAGGAAGAAAACTCCGTCGGCGCGGAAAGGTTCCCACTGGATAATTGGACAGTACTGAGGAGAATATTTCCTCGACAAAAATATCTGCTACCTCACTCTTACCCCCTAAAACACATTGTTTGGCAATCACATACTATCAAGCGCTGGAAAGGGGGAACATACGAAGGCAGGACTCGAACTCGTCACCTTATGTTTCGTAGGCAAGGACTTTATCCCGCCGCGCGTTGCTAAGGCCGGCAAACACATACTTTAGTTTTTTTGTAAGAGAGTTAGTTGAAATTACACGCCGTGTGCTATCTATTCAAATTTTTTTGATATTTTTGTTTAATAAAATTTGAATTTACGTTTAAAAAAATAAAAGTAAATAAATATTTTAATTATAATTTTAAAAATGAACTCAATTTCAATTATTTTTAATTAAAATAAATAAAAATGTTTCATAATTAATTTAGAAAACATTAAATAAGGTTTTTGATATACTTTTCAAATGTTTCCTCTCCCTGAAATCCGCCGCCTGGGGCACGTGCCCCCTATGCCCAGTTCCGGGTCTGGCTTGTCGTGTAGAATTTTTCTTGCGTCATGGGGTCAAAACGAGTATCTCTGGGGTGCGGGAATTGCGTAAGAAAGAGAGAGCAGGACTCCAGAGTTGTGCTAGCAGTGCATGGGCGTACCCAGGATAGTAACTAGGGGGGGCAAGCCATAGTCTATGGGAGGGAGGGCAAGCCTAGTTGTGACATTTAAGCATCGAAAAGGTGGATGAAACAAACATTTTAAGAAAATTATAACATCGCTTTATTAGTTAATGATATTATTTCCTTGAAAACAAAGTTTTACTTAAGTGACATATCTTAAACTAATGCGTAATATTTTTCGTGGGTTTAAATAAAATTTGTTGAATGCTTTCGTGTCAATTCAGCGCTGATTTTGCTCAAAGACTTTAGCGATTTTCGCTTCTAGGGGGGCAACTGCCCATCCCCTACCCCTCGCTGGGTACGCCCATGTAACAGTGTCTTATGAACATGGTGCTCTGAATTTTCCTCCGAGGCATTCATAACATGAAATATCAACAGATAACGAAAAACCTTCCCCGAGCGGAGAGAGTCGCTGTCGGGACTCAAATCCCATATCCTAAGAATGGAGATCCAGGCAGTTTGCATAGGCGCCACCGAATACGGTTCACGACTGGATTACACCCCCCTCAATGCGCTACACTACAGAGAGTAGGGGGGGGGCATTGGTGGGACTTTTCACCGATAGATGGGAGTACGTAAACCTTTACGCACGATGAATAGTAACATTTATAAGATAACATATTTGTAATTATACAGCCTTTGACCGCAAGACAGGCGATCACCTTGTAGAAATGTATTGTGTGACCTAATTCACATTTACGGTACATTAATGAGAAGCATACCAACGTAGAGAGCGCTAATTTTTACGTTTATTAAATGGTGAGGCAAAGAATTTACGAACTTACAACATATACGGTTACCAATTAGAAATGTTGGCCAAAAATCGCAAATGGAAGGCGGGCGTTTTAATTATTCGAGTCAAGTGATTTGGTTCGTCCCCATGAATAGGTCTTCGAAACGGTCCAAAATGAGCGCAATGCATCATGTAAACCGAATGAATAATGGTGATCCAAAAAATAAATGCACCATAACGAGCAATAAATCCAGCGAAGATTTAATATCTCCATATTAATGTGGGTTATGTCAATGGTAAATATATTTATTTATTTATTTTATTTATTTATTTCAAACACCACCGAAAACAGCACTGTTCGGCCTTTACATCGGGGTTTATAACTTCTAACAATCACAAACATCCATGCCCTGGATAGGGGTAACTTACCCAGGCGGGACTCGAACCCGCGACCTTCGGTTTGGCAGGCGAGGACTTTACCCCGCCGCCACCGAGGCCGGCAAAATCACCATAATTTCGGAAATAACGGAGATTTTTTGTTAAAATTATAATAGTGCATTTCCGAAAAAAAGTTATAATTGCTACTAATACCATTTTTATTTATTTTATTTTTACTTCATTAACTTATGCCAAACTCCTTAAAAAAAATGTATAATTCTTAATGTGGCAAAATCCGCGGAATTCTTCAAGCGTCGTTAATACATATTCGTTGCCTTCTTCAGCAATAACGCCATTGGGCCCAGGATAACCAATGGACACGAACCACGCGAACCATTTCATTCTTTATAATTTATTTCAAACGAATACGGTGTCTCCATTCGTATCGCTCATAGCAGTGAATTCTTCAAAATGAACGATTCTCTCATGATCGACTCAGCTATAGCGCGAATCATATTTACTCAAAGCAAAAAAATGGAAGGTATAATAATGAGTTCAGTACAACCACATCAAAATGAAATGAATTACCAAGGGGACGTCATAGTAATACTTTGCATGAATAACGGAGTTATCCCCGTGCACAAACGTTTTTAGAAAGCGTCGATCTTCAAAATAGAAGAACTTCCGTCGATATGGTTTGCTTTGAATAAAATATGGCCAATCAACTTCTTAGCGTTTCCCATATTTTAGCATACGTTAAGGGAAACCATACTGATTGTCATTTATTGTTGCTAGGGTTTTTAGTGGAAAATTTCCTTTTGGAATTCATAACCTGTAATTGGCGAGATCGAAATAAATAACCATGCTCCACACTGTCATTTTCAAGGTAATTTTCTAGGTCGTTGAAAATGACATAGTGTGACGAAATCATGGTTGATATTGGAGTCATGTATAAAAGTGCGGAAATTGCAATGGATGTACTACACACAAATGTTGTTAATTTATCGTATCTATCGAACCTGCCAATATAGTGATATTCAAATGTGATATTCTCCGTGTCGCTCGGGAATATATCTATCCTTAATCAGTGACGGCGCTAGCTGGTGCGGGGCTAGGGGCGAACCTTCAGTGCGGGGCCCTTCACTTAAAATATTAAACTCTAAACCCCATCTACAAACTCGAGCATTTTGAATCTCTACCACTCTCTGGCTAAGTATGTGTTCCCCTCCCAAATTCAGACTTCGTAATTACGCCGTTATGATACCATCACGCCTTTGAGTTCAAAATAGTATAATACAAATTAAAATTTATAATTATATTTATTCATAAAATTATAACGTAAAATAAACATAAAAAGAGCGCTTTTTACTTTAAATTACTGCATTATTATTCCTTTTTCATAATATTATTTTTTGTCTTGCACGGACTTAACACTACAGTAATAGTTTAAATTGCGTTTTCAAACTTTCGTATATTTTAATTTTTTTTCACGAACGCGGGGCCCCCCAAAGCGCGGGGCCCGGGGCAATTGCCCCGGTCGCCCCGCCCTAAGGCCGGCTCTGTCCTTAATTCTTCAAGCAATCTAAGCCTTGCGCGTAGCCTCGGAACCCTAGCGCCTCCCGCCCCTTTTTTGTTTAAACTTTGTGCAGCACTTTTTGTACGCCCGCTGCAGTTTTTGATGAATCGCGCAGGTTCCTTTTTATTTCATTATATTAACGTATTATAAATTTATTTCATGTTAATTTTCTTATTACTTTATTCTAATTGTATTTTGTATGCTTTAAAGATTGTTTATGCACACATGGACAAATGTGTCTATGAAAGACTCATAGAAGAGCCTCTTTTGTTTTGTTTAAAGGTTACAAGAATGTACTGCCGAGCATTGCCATATTTTATGTAATGGCAACCCCTATTCAAGACATGTCTTAAGGGGTGTCTATTTCACTGGTTATGTATGTACATGTAGTAATATTTTGGGGCAGTGGAATAAATATCTTTAATCTTTAATCTAATATTAGGCCTCTCTGCCCCGGATCACATATGCTCGTTACATATCCCAGTTGTGGTCGGAAAAATGCATAAATAGCAACTCTCTCAAACTTTACATCCGAAATGTTTCCTACATTAGCGGGGCGGCATCGATGTTTCTTCCTAATGCCCGAAAGCTCACTTTGCGTGTCTTTCTCTCGCACATGCCTAGTATCGATATCTTGAAATGACTCCCATACGTTAGACACAAAACGTTGAGCAAGCAATTTCGGTCAGAACACGCCTTTTGCCATTCCCCCTTTATCGCTCGGTCCAGATAACCTTTAGATTCTCTGATCTCCGATTCTGTGGTGAATCATATATGTTTGGAAACTTGATTAGTATTCAGAGAAATCCTTCGTTTTCTTTCAAGTAATTCAAATCGACTGCCTGTGTTATATTTTAATAAAATTCCAGTTTTTTAGAACGTAGCGATTAATGTTTGGAAAAGAGTTTCAACTCGACAGCATTTATTTATATGTGCAGTCGACTTGGGAAAATGAATCACTTATCAAATGTATGGTATTACTTTTTTTCATTTAAGGTTATAGCTCTTATTTTATTTGGCGAGAATTTATGTCAGAAGACTAACACAAGCATAAAAAATTCAAGAATATACCTGAGAGCCTACATGGAGGATCTTTTCTTCGCACGTAAAATATGGAAATAAACTAATTTGTAGTAAATATGAATGCATCGCGGAAAATTTAGCTGTTCGTAGTAATTTTTTGCATTAATTGTGTGGAAAAGTTTCTACTGGAAGCTAATTGTTATTGTTTACGTACTGTCGATAGAGCAAATTTGTGCTACGAAGAGGAGCGGTCTGGTCAGGTCGGCTAGTCGGCGACTGCTGAGGGCCCCGTGGTAAGGGGGTCCTAAAACGCTCGCGTCTATCGCGAATCGTATATGAAAGGTTTAATAAAAAAACTCGGATTTTTGAAGGTTTTTTTGCCATCGTGGAAGTCAGTGTTTCTGTTAAATATAATATTATTATTCGTCCTTCCATTCGTTCTTGATACAGGTAATTATTTCAATTCATGAAGTAATTTAGCATGTACGGAAGTAAGCCTGTAATTAGGCTAACTTCAGAAGTGTTAAATACGGAAATTAAAAAAAAAACAGAACCAAAATGTCAAATAACCTACCCTCATTACATAAAGAAAACATTGAAAGAATTTTTCTGCTTAAAAATAAATGGAAAACTGTAGTTCTTGTAAAATGAATTACAACACGGAAGGTACAACTCATATGAAGTTTAGCATAATGAACACAATACACACACCCTTTACGATAACGTTTCCATTTCATCAAAAATTATAATTATTTTAATATATTTCGATTACATTTGAAGGATATTTTTATTCAGTACTTTTCAATGAATTTAGACTTTAATCATGAGTAAAAAGTACCACAGAGAAATAACGGAGAGTTTTTGTTAAATTTAAAAAAGTGCATTTCCGAGAGAAAAATTTATAAGTATTACCAATACCATTTTTTAATTTTTTTCAATTTTATCCTCATTTACTTATGCCAAACTTCTGAAATGTTATTATTTCACTTTTTTATGTCATATAATTCCTGTAATTCACCAAGCGTTGTTAATATATTCGTTGACATTTTTCAACAATAAGCCCATCAAGGCCCAGGATCCCCAACGGACATGAATCACACAAGACCGCACCTGGCTCGCCACATTAAGTTCGAATGTTAATTTCTAAACAATTCGCTTAGCAAGTTTAAAAATTACACATATTATTATTATTGTAGCATATTACACGCATATTCATGATTTAATATTAAATATTACTTAGCACTTTTGATACGGTTAGTCATTAAAATAAAGTCGATTTCATTTAATTTTTAGCTATTTTTCCCTTTTCAGTATGTGATTTGGTTACGTCAACCTCATAAAAACAATTAACTATCCCAATTCACACGTTTTACGGGATACGTACGCCGGCCTCGGTGGCGGCGGGGTAAAGTCCTCGCCTGCCAAACCGAAGGTCGCGGGTTCGAGTCCCGCCTGGGTAGGTTGCCCCTATCCAGGGCATGGTTGTGTGTGATAGTTGTTGTTTCATGTTATACCCTCCGATGTAAAAGGCCTTGTGAGCTGTTTTCGGGGCGATGGAAATAAATAATAATAAATAAATAAATAAATAAATTTCCCGGATTGGGAGACGGTGGAATAGTATTCCGGCCCTGTAGGGCGCGATTCACCATGCAGCATACTGAATTGCAACTGCGCTACAGACATTTTGAGAAATACGCCTTTCGGTGGAAGCATGGAATACGCCGTTCAGTATACCTTATTGCCGCAGGGTCGGAATTCTGAATATTATTACGCTTTCGCCCGTAATATTGGCGAATACCACGTTGTAATTCCATCCAGAATAGAAGCCCAAGGTCTAAAAGTCTTGAATCGCATTATCTCCCATCATGCCGTGTTCAAGGCTGCTTCTCGTGGCGGTCAAATACTTGTTGTTTTCAATGCCTCGACGAAGAAATCGTTCCAAAATTCACCGAATGATGTTTTACGAACCAGTCACAATCTTTGAAGAACATATTTGTCAATTTAATCGGATTTAGGACGTACGAGTTCGTGTTTAGTGCCGAAATTTCTTAAATTTATTGGTAAATTTTGATACATTGTGACTATTGTATGTATTATTACGTTGTCTCCTCAGATTATCCATCGTCTTTGTTGGTAGATTATCAAGACAGTTGGTAGACTGTGAATGTGTTCCGTGTTTTTTACCCATTTTTTTATGTTAATATTTATTTCTTCTCCTCTGCTGCACGCTATTATTATTTGGGCTTTTTTCATCTCTTATCTACTCAATACACTACCTTATTAACCAGAATCTTTTTCAAATCCTTCTGTCTCTGTCATGACAGCAGTGTCATCGGTATATCGATGATGCCGGCATTTTCTCCACCGATATTCTCTCCTGAGGCATTTATTTAGCTTCCTCGTGGTTCGTTCGTGGTTATGGAAACATTGTTTTCTCCTTTGTTTATTGTCTCTGAAGGAATATCGTCAATTCCAGATTTTTTTGTCTGCAGGTCTCTTATTAACGCATTAAATTCTGATCTTAAAATTACGGCTCCCATTTCATCTTTATCCACTTCCAACTCTATATTCCCTTTTCTATAGCATTAGCTAAATGTTTAAATGTTACATATGTGAGTAAAATTATTATTCTTTAAATATTTATGAACGTTCTTACTTTGGGATTGCAATTGTATTCATTTTATTGGATCCACGGTGCATACAAAAGCGAATAATATAAGATAAAATTATAGAAATTAAACGCAAATTCTTAAATCAAGCCGAAACAAAAGAAATGAGGTCAAAGGTAGCCAAATATTTGGAGCAGAGTTCATTTACATCTTCATCTATATAATACCCCGCAAGCCGCCTAAAAGGCGTGTGGCAGGGGGAAAAAAGTTCCTTTGGGTTGCCTATTTCAATATCTCGATCTGATATCTAGTACGCTCTGAAATACCACACTTTCATAATTGCACAAAAGCTGATCAATGAACGATACATATTTTTTCAGGAAAATAATTTTTGGTTCATATTTGAATTTGGTTGAATTTGGAAGAGAATGGAGGTGAATTGGTATCTATAATGGTGGAGATGAATGGTCAATGAAAAAACACTCCTCTTCTGAGCATTTTTCCACTCATGTAATCATTGTTACAGGTATCATATTTTGTTATTTTAAATGGAGATTGGATAAAGTCGAATCTTTCCGCCCGTCGACGTCTCCTTATACGCTTTAGAATATATTATCGCGATACCCATTGTTTCACAGTACCTAACTGATTTCAGACTGTGTCTGACTTCAAACTAAGTGTGATTAAAAATAAAATTGGACGCTAGAAAAACATTTGACAGTCATCTTTTACATTATATCCTGATAAAACCTCACAAGTGAGCACTATCATTATTAATAAATAATTAAACGTCATTGGACGCACATTAATTGCAGCAAGGAGTGGAAGAATTCGATCTGTTAGCCCGTAGCATATATACAACGCTATGCAGAAGGCATTCCCAGTGACTTGTATTAGGCTTCTACTTTCTCTCCCGCAATCGCGGTATCTCCCATCATACTCCAGGTGTGGATAAAATAAGCCGAACTGGTGTCTATATCTCTAAATCATTACTCATTGGGCTCCGCGTAATGTTGCGCATTGTTTGCAGTTATTGTACGAAAACCTTTAGGGAGAATGGGCTCATCAGAATAGTAAAAATGCCTTAAATGTGATTCACACTGTTTATTTATAGCAAAAATTGGGAGAATGTATCAAGACATTGTAAAACTTGATTAGTAAAGATTTCAATCAGATTCAGTTGGAGGTGCATCCCTGAGGAACGTTGATTTTGATGGTCTTGCTCACTTCCTTACGGCTGAAGTCGGGGTTGGCTCCCTTCTTCACCATTTCCACGAAGTGGCGGCTTGCGGAAGAGTTGGCAACGCAGTGGACGTCGACCTGGAGGCAAGAAAGCGCGATTAGCGATCGAGGAGAGATTGCAATGGGTGAGAGATCACTCACAAAAATGGAGCTCTTTCTGCCCGCGGAAACGTAAAGGAGACGGAACGTGATAACTGAGCGCGATACTTATTTATGGAGTAGAAAGTGGTGTCGAGACAAAACAACATCTGTTCCACTATTATCCTACTCACGATTCTTCAAAGAGCGAGGTGTTTAGATTGTAGAATTTTGAGTTACGGAGACAATATGAAATCCTTCATGAAGAAGCTATGAATGGCTGGGTAAAACTCGCCACGAAATATATATATGCACTTCGATACAAACTGCGAAAAAGTTAAACTTACGCTCTTCTCGACCTTTCCGGTGGCACGGCAGTTATTGGCACAGGTTGGCAGTGGTCGCATGGAGAAGCAGGTCTGGCTTCCCTGCTCGATGATCTTGGTGCGGTGCTGGGTGCAGCCGGAGTTGGAGCTGGAACTGGAGGACCTTCCAGACTGGGAGTTGGAGGAGCGGCTGGATTTGGAGGAGCGGGAGGAGGAGTATCCGCTGTTGGCATCCTCTTCGGTGATCACGTCGTGAGGAGTGAAGGTCTGGTTGAAGCAAGGTGCCGAGGCAGCGCGGCGCTGCAACTCCTTGGCTTCTCCCTGGCAGGTCTGGTCGGGGACGGCCCAGGAGGCGGCGAACATCTTGGGCTGCTCCAGAATGCAGCTCTTGGGAGAAGTGAAGTCGGTGGCGGGTTCACTGTCGTAGGTTCCGCAGAGACCAAGGACATCACCGCGGTAAGTGCTGCCGGCCTACGAGAGAAGATGGGGGTGAGTGCGATGGCAAAAGGCGGAAAAGGGATGATTGTGGAGTGGGGGCGGCCAGTCGTACCTCGAGCCAAGCGGCCTCTCCGTTGTACATGATGGCGATCTCGTGTTGGGGAGCCTCGAAGATGAGGGCGCCACTGGGCAGGGCGTACCAGAAAGCGAGCATTTCACCGTCAGAGTCGGCGACGTAGTTGATCTTACGGTCAGACACGCTGCGCTGCTTCTGGTTGAAGTAGACGACTCCGTCGGCGTCTCCGCTCTCGGAAGACTTCTTGGAGCTGGAGGATCCAGAGGGCTTGAGGTCGAAGACGTCGTCACCAAGGATAACCTTGACTTCCTACAGGATGAATGACGAGAGTTAAGCAATGTTGGGGCATCACGTGGAAGGAGCATTTAACGACCGAGTGCCACGAACCTTCTCGTGAGAGCTGGCATCGCGGGCGAGGACGGTAACATCGGCGGTGGGGTTGTTGTTGCTGCTGGAGCTGGAAGAGTCGTCGTCTTCGGGCTGAGCGGTCATCATGACGTGCCAGCATTTTCCAAGGTGGATGGGGTAGGTCTTGTTGTCGAAAGTGGAGACGGAGTCACGGTCCAAGCCGCAAGAGGCTGTGGGGAGATTGAGGAGACGAGTGAGCTCGGAGTCTCTGGGGTCAGAGAACGGTTGGAATGCGAGCGATTTCGTCCAACTTACCGGTCCACTGGGCGTGGAGGGCGTAGGTAAGGAAGCGGTCGGCAGCATTCCAGCTGGGGTGCTGGACGGCTAAGGGATGGGCACATGGGTTGATGCGCACGAGGTCGAAGTCGGCATCGAAGGACGGGGCGGATAGGGAAACGTTGGCTGCCTTCAAGTCAGACTCGAAGTCGACGTCGACGGTGATCTTGCCTTCCTTGTTGTGGACATTAATGGTGTTCTCGTCGAGGTATGGGTAGCCGAGGTACCTGGCGACGGAGTAGGCCTTGTAGGTGAAGTTCTTGAAAGCGACGGGCAGCTGTGGGGAGAGAGGTGGAGATGGTCATCGCGATTCATCTCGGTGGTGGTGAGACGCGTATTGCAGCGCGCGGTGGAGCGAGAACACATACCTTCTCGTACTGGATGTTGACGCTGTATGAGTCGAGGAAGTTGGCCCTGGCGGTGATGTTGCGGCAAGCGGGTTGGAGGTAGCTTCCGGACTGCATGAGGGACATGCATTTCTGTGCCATGGGGCTGCGGCGGATGTATTGCTTCCTCTCCTGGCTCTGTTCTCCCTTGGCCTGCGAAAGAGGATAGTTTTCTATCGGAAACTAGCAAGAAATCGAGTGGGCTACGCACTTGGGAACGGGACCTGATTTCGCTTACCGAGATACTGATTTGAGCAGCTCCGGATCCGCACTTCTCGCCGAAGCTGATCTCAGAGCTGACGTAGGAGGTGGGGTTGGCCATGAGAGCCTTGCCAAAGTTCATGAGTGGCACGTTGGGGTAAATTCCTTTAGCGGCAGCACACACCTGTCGAAGGAGAGATTCGAGTGTGAGATCAAAAACGAATGAAGAGAGGTGGTGGAATTACATGGAAGGAAGGTGTTAGCTTACCTCGTAAGGCTTGGAGTTTCCGTAGGTGGGAGACTTGTAGAAATAGAAGAGAGCACGGCTGGTATCGTCAACTTCGCTGGAAGCATAGGCGGCGGTGGCCACGTAGGCAATGTTCTTGTTGCCGTTGAATTCGACGGCAAGGTCGAGGACGGAAGCGGAGGCGTCTGCAATGGGGACGAAAGAGGAAAAACGATTAGCGGGAGTGAAAAGCGGTAAACGGCAGGAGCGAGAGGAGATAGGAAAGGTTCGAACGTACTTTTGATGCCGGAAGAGGCCCTCCTGAGGAATTCCTGCTGTCTCTTTTCGCTGACGGGTTTGGAGGTGGATGGGCTGGCCATGGAGCTGCTGCTGGATCCGGCTCTCTTGCCGCTGCTGGACTTGGCATTGTGGGCGCGGCTCTCGTTGGATTCCGAGTCGGATTCGTTGGAGTCGGACGATGAGTAGGATGACTGGGAGTCATCGGAGTTGTCATCTACGGGTGAGATGGATGGCATTTAGTGATGAGGTGGTGACATTGTATGGAGGAACGGAATGGTTTGGTGCGGAGCTTAATTGATGACGTACCGTAGGAGGCGGTGAATGTGACGGATTTGCTGTTGCTCCTCTGGGGGTCGAACACGACGTTGATGTTGTTGTACTTGATGGTCCTCTCGGCCCATGGGTAAAGGAAGAGAGACATGGCATCGTGGCGCTGAGCCTTTTCGTAGAGGTATTGGTAGTCGACGTACTTCTGCTCGGTAGCGTATTTAACGCGGAAGGCGAAACCAGTGGAATCTTTGCCGACGGTGGTTTCCATCTGTGGCGATGAGAAAAGGGTGTAATTGGAATATTTCGGAATCGTAGAAGCTTGGAGATTGCATTTTTCGTTCACCCGTGTCTCACCTGCATTGGGTCACGGACGTGGATGGGCTTGAAGTAGCTTCCTTGGCTGACGGGAGTGAGGTCAAGGATGTTGTGCTTGGCGGTGTAGGGAATGGTGCTGTAGTGGAAGATCTGTGCTTCGCGGTTGTTGTACAGGGGCTGCAGGGTGACGGAGGCCTCGGCGTTTTCGGCATCAAGGTCGAAAGTGGCTTTAATGGGCACATTGACCTGGATGTTCTTCTGAACACCGGCGATGTAGCGGGTGTGGGTCATGGGAGCCACGAAGCTGATCTTGGCGGTCATGCGAGTAGAGTACCTGTGGGCGAAGGAAATTTAGCGTCCCCCCATGCGCACACGTAGGTACCGCGAGTGAGATATGGCGAAATCGTAATCTGGAGAACTTACACGAATTGGAGACTGGCGGTGGAGTTGATGGTTTCGGGAACCCTGATGGAGTCGTGGGATCCACTGGCCATGTCAGGGTGGGTCTTAGCTTGAACTTCTCCCCTGAGGGAAACGTAGGTGGGCTTCTTGATGGAGTAGACAAACGGAAGACCGGTTTCGGTGGGGAAGGCCAGGGTCAAGGAGAACTGGTTGTACAGCTTGTTGTAGTTGAACTTATGCCCGGAGCGGAGAGCGGAGGCGGCGGCTTTGAGCACTGTAAAAGAAAGGCGGGTTGAAAGAAGCCAGGTCGCTTGAATTGCGAATCGGAGGGGAGGAGAGAAAGCTTACTTACAGGATGGCAGATTTTCGATGGTGGTGTTATCGAAGGTGAAGAATCGGCTAGTTCCCATGTAGCGAACGAGGAGGTTTCCTTCCACCTGCTCGTCGTCAGAGGGCTCGATGTTCAGCATCTCGGCAATCTTCTCCGTGGTGAAGGGGCTGTGGCTTCCACTTCCGCTGCCAGAAGACTTCTTTCCGGACTTGCTGCCGTGCTTTCCGCTGTTGGAGGATTCGGAGTCCTCGAATTGGTCGCTGACGGCGTCGACGAGGTCGTTGAAGCTGGAGGTCATCATGGCGAGCTGAAAGAAGCGAAGACCGTCGGTCACAACGAGCCTATTCCAAATCCCGAAATTCGACGCGAGTCATCGCAAGCGGTACTCACGGCCATGTTCTGTGATTTCCATCCTCCCACGTTGTAGCGGGTGGAAATGAAGGCGCTGGATGGGAGAAGTCCGTCGGAGCTTCCGATCCAACTGAGCTCACGCCTGTAGGCGAGACCCATCTCCTTGACCATGTAGCTCTGGAGGTACTGACGGGAATAATGGATTCCGAGAGGCTTGGGATTGAGCAGGTTGGCGGCGGCCTTGGCGTTCATCTTGCTGCAATTGGAAAGGAAAGGTGGAGGTTACTCGACCGGTCGTCGATGTCGACTTCTACGAAAACATGGAGGCGTTTCGAAAGAAGCGTGGGTTCGACAAGGTGGAATGTACCGACGACGGGAAGGGCACAGAAATTGACTGCACAGAGTGACTGTTTTCCAAAGTTTGTAGGCTTAACTTACAATTCGTGGTGGTGAGGTCCCTGGAGGGCTGCGGCAGACTGGATCGCTGACTTGACGACGGCGGTGACTTGGAGGCTAGGGTCCCTGTTGGTGAATTCAGCCATCCTCTGGAGCATGAAGGCGGGAGGAGCAGTCCTCATGAGGACGAGAACAGCGGCGCAACGCACCTCATGGCTTTCTCCGACGTTCTGGTAAACGTTGAAGAGGACGCGGCGGGCGACCTGAGGGAACACCTTGGCGAGCTTGTTCAGAGAGGTGACCATGAGAGTCCTCTGGAAGGTGGACATGGGTTCCTTGCCTTCGAGGTAGGGCTCGAACACGCTGAGGATCTTGGGGTGGCCGAGATTTCCAAGAGCGCGGATGTAAACCTGGATCTTGTGGCTGTCTCCGTCCTTGACGGCGGCGCGCAGGTTCTTAGCCATGTAGGGGATGTATTCCTCGGCGACGGCCTTGGGGTTGATGGGAGAGAGACGTCCGAAGGCGTGGACGGGGTAGAGATTGTGAGCCGTGACGTTGTTGACCTGAGCCTTGCGGGCGAGGTTGGCGAAGGAAAGGATGGCGGTGGAGTTGAGAAGGGGCTGCTTGGTGACTTCGGGGCTCGTGGCCAGGGCCTGTAAACCAAAGTGTGAAAGTGAGTCCACGGGAAGCGGAAACGCAAGGAGACGAAATTCACCGATTCGGAAGCGAAACTCACGAAGAGCGCCTTGAGGAATTCAGCGGTCGGGGTCCTGGCGCTGGCGGCAAGGGTGGCGAAGATCTCGGCGGCCTCCTCCGTGGCGATCTTTCTGGACTTGATCAAATCCTTGATGGTGGTGAGGCAGGGTCCAGTACCGGCGGCGGCGAGGGCATCGCGGAGAACGGTCCTGAAGCGAGAGAAAGGATCGCGTGAGGTGGAGGGAGGAAAGGGTTTTCGAGTCGTGAACGATTCGAAATTCTCATTCGAAATTTCTTACCAGGGGTTTTCTCCGGAGGACTTGATGGGAGCGTAGATCTGAGAGACGGCCTTCTGCAGCTGCTCGGCATTCATGGTGCGCACGAGGCGAACGACGATGGCGAACTTTGAGAGAGTGTCCTTCTGAGGAATGCTGCTGGGGTGCTGGAGCTCGGATGCGATTTGAGAGCAGAGTTTCTTGACGGCGGAGACGGGTTCGATGTCCTTGGAAGTGGGGATAGCGTTTCCTTCGTAGCCGATGAAGTAGGGCAGGAGTGGGATCTTGGGAGCCTTGTTCATTCCGGGCCTGGGGTTGTGCTCTTCGCTGGAGCTGGAGCTGGAACTGGAGCTGCTGGAAGCACTGCTGACGCTTCCGGACTCGCTGCTCGAGCTGCTAGAACTGCTAGAGCTGTCGGAGCAGTTACTGTCGGATTCATTGCTATCGGAGCTGGTGCTGTCACTGTCGGAGCTGCTGCTACCGCTACTGCAGCTGCTGCTGCTACTGCTGCTGCTGCTGCTACTGCTACTGCTGCTGCTGCTATCGCTGCTGCTGTCGCTGCTGCTGTCGTTGCTGCTGTTCTGGCTTTCGCTGCTGCTCTCGCTGCTGCTGCTGCTGCCATCGCCGTTGCTCACGCTGTCGGAGCTGTCGTTCTCGCTGCTGCTACTGCTGCTTCCGCTGCTGGCGTTCTTGTTCTTCTGCTGGGGTGCGGAGCGACGAAATCGCTTGGGGATCTGGCGCTTGTGTCCGGGCCTCTCGACACTTTCGCTGCTGTCGCTGCTGCTACTTCCGCTCTCCTGGCTGTTGCTCTGACTGTCGGAGCTGTCGTTTTCGCTGCTGGAGCTTGATTGACTCTCGCTTTCGGAGGATTTGTTTCCCTTGATGGGGCTCTTAGCGGAGCTGCTGCTGTGCTCGGAGGGGAAGGGATCGTTGTAGTCGTAGACGAGGTCGTTGACGCGCTGTGGGTTGGGCACGGATGGCGGGGAGCCAGAGCTGGACCGTCTGGAGATCAGGGTGACGTTCATGCGGCTGACCACCATGCCTTTCTGGGCGTTGTAGAGGGCGGGGCTGAGGATGACCTTGTTGACGGTGACGGAAGACTGGATGGTGTATTCCTTGAGGGATCCAGAAATCACAATCCTGCTGACACCGGAACGCTGTGAAGAGATGGGAGCGTTAAGCATGCGTGCTTCCTGGCACGGCGCCTTTGCGGCCGCCGGCGGTCATCTATGCCCGTAAACTTACTGAGAAGAAGTGTCCCATTTCGTTGTCGGCGGGCTCCCAGTCGGTGAGTCCGGTGATTCCGTAGTGGTAGGCCACTCTCTTGTCGCAGTTGCTGAAGTTCTTGGTCTTGGCGATGTCCATAAGAATGCCATCTCCACGGAGCTCGGGCATTGGGGCGAGTTCCGGGTTCACTTGGGTGGCGTACATCGGAAGGGGCGAAATGTCGTACATGACCTCGCACTTACCGGTGACGGTATCCTGGAGGAATAAAATCGCGGCGTTAAACTCATCTCGAATACTTCCTGCTGGAGACGTTGTACATCACGAATCGGGGGTCTCACCTCCATAGCGCGGAAAACGCTTTCGCTGGGCCTCTTGGGAGCCTGACTGCCACGAGGCCATTTGATCTCGTTTTCTCCGCGGGTGTCCACCTGCAGTTGACTCACGACGCTCTTGATGAGGTTCACCTCTGGGTTGGAGAGGTCCTTGCTCACGACCAGCTCGTCCACCTGCGGGAGGCAGAGCCGGCTTAGCTATGGTCTCGTTATTAATATCTACTGATGGAAAATTGTTTTCAGCAACCGCCTTTATCGTTCAATTGTATTCCAATTTACAATTTGAAATTATGATGAGGGCCATCTCTTCCGGCAGTGGAATACGTAGTGACATAGGATGGAAAAAATCATTTATTCTCGTGAATTTTTTTTTTGTTTTTACGTCGAGAATGAATACTTGTTCTTCATATGACAGAAAGACGTTTTCCAAAAAAGTATTTTTGCCTCACAGAACGGGCTGTTTGGATATTTTTTAAAATAATTGTTGAGACCGGCATAATGGCAATGCGCACTAGTACATGCGATCATCGTTATTTAACAAATAGCAAATTCTATTTGGTTTAACCGAAAAGTATTTTTCGTCGCCGTATGCATGTAATTTGATTTTTCTTTTAGTCGTTCGTTTTTCGTGCGGGCACACTTGCAGTTTTTTCAGAGTACTTACAACTCCGTTCTTGAACTTAATCTGGAACGGCTTGCTGGAGAGCGGGAGCGACTTGTAGTTGAGCTCCTTCTCCGGGATCCTGGAAGCCCATCCTCCGGGAAGGGAAGCTTGCACCGGAGAGAACTGGGCGTCGGAGATCTGTGGGCAGAGACGAGTGTAGGGTGAGATGGAGTCAATGGCGGAAGGGCGATAATCTCACAGGGCCGCTTCTACTCACCCTGGCAAGGACGGCGTCAGAATTCTGAGGCTGGAGGGTGAGGGTGGCTCGGCTCACCACGCCAACATACTTGTCGGCCACTTGGTGGAGAGCGGCCAGAGTCCTGCCCTTGATCTGGTACTTGTATTCGTATCCAGCTTTCCAGGCTGCAATTTGATTAATCGACGATTAGTACTCCAAATTTAATGATTGTTTGTAGCATAGCATATCCTCACACGAAAGGTAGAGGGTGAAGTTAAAGCAAACACATTTACTCACCATTTTCGGCCGTAGCCAGCCCAACTGGAAAGGAACAAAAAATATACGTGTTAGTCGCGATTCGTTTCAAGTCCAGAATTATAGTGAATTTATTCAACACCTTCCTCTTCCAATAGTTTCCCTTGCCGAATATGGAGTGGCTTTTTTCATCATAATTTTTGCATGTTTCTTCAATGAGAATTCCTGGTATATTTGGTTAGAAGGGCACTTTTATCGGATACATCATCGACATAAAATCGATCTGCTCCTTCTGTGATGGCATTTGTACGATCGCATTGTATTCTTAGTTCTCTCGAAATATGATCTAATATTCTCACTACAGGTAATCGTTGACGCTTATCTTTGCCTTTCATCCACCCTCACAGTCATGGTTTAGACTCTCCCGTTCAAAGAACTTTCGCATTATGAAGTGCTACAGACGTCACTTTTCGGCGCAAACATTATGCCTCTCGTCAAAATTATATTTATCTTCCCTATTACAAGTTTTCGTTAATAATTCCATAAATTCACATGTCATATACCCTTTGAATTTGAATTATTTATCAATTATTCAGCACGTATTTTTATACATTATTATTCAGGGGAACTCACATTTATGAACCAAGCATGAAGCAACATGTATAAAGGTGATGCATACTTGATTTTAAATTTTATGTTCCCATTTACCGTTTTCTCGATAAGTTGTGTAATGATTAAAATTTTTGTTTCCAAAATTTGGTGCTTCGTCGCGGAATTATTAAATCACGAAGAGGATTTATAAGAGGATATGGTTCGCATTGGAAAAACAGCTTCAATTAATTATACCATGCTAGACCTCTACTTTCCAGAAAAGGAATAATATGTTGAAATTGCTGTTTCTTTCTTTTGCATTTATAAGAAAACGTCATGCTCTATCAAAGTAAAGAAATTGCTTCATTAAAAGTTTTTAATAAGTATTTTCTGTCTCTAACTCTTCATAACCCAGAACTGTCTATGGAAGAATTTCAAGACTTCACATGTGAAAATTTTCTACTGAATCACAATGGTTGCGCCAGCTACACAATTCGCCATTAAATTTTACACCACAAAAGGTCACGCAGTCCGAATTTTTCCTGAATGGAGCTGAAAGTGTATGCATTTTTTGTGTCACTGAGAAGTAACATTGGGTTATAACGGGTTAACGCCCGTTGACTTTGTGCTCTGTATTACTTGGGCATAGTGAAGCGATAAAGGCTAAGTACCGACTCAGTTTATTTCATTATAGTTTGAGTAATATGTCAATATTTTGACAATCGAATGATAAAGTTCTAAAATTGAGATAGAAGTTAATAATTCCGTACTTCACTCGATGACTTTTCTTATCTCTAATGCCTTGTTTTGTACTCACCTACGAGGAAGACGATCAGAGGAGACCACATCTTGTCTCGGAGTGACGATCCCGCTCCCTGTGGCCACTTATATATCCCGTCTGTCGTGCGACATCAAATCCTTGCCTCAGCGGAAAGAGTGTGATCATCCTCTTGGCCTTTGACACTCGGAGCCACGCGCCGATCCGCACACTCGCCAAGCATTTTTGTATCATCGGATTATCTTTAAGCGAGCGATGCTCGTGGATTGAAACATGTGGAGTCTCTTATAATTTATCTGAATTATTTCATGTATGAGTAGAATTTTAAACATCCCTAAGAAGTATTAATTTTTCTAGGTAACTGCACGAAGATTCCGAAATGGTTTCATTGTTTCTCAAATGCATGGTGCGATTATGTTAACGCAAGTCTCATCACCATTTGATATCCAAAATATTTCATATGGATTCTGGTACCTCATGCTAAATCTATCGTCTCCTTTTTCCAGGATTCCCTCTATTGATACTCAGGGGATTACTAAGAACGGCGCAAGCGGATTTTTATGTTTGGAATTCCGTATTAAATCCACATGATCACCTTTCAATTGTCGACTAGGTTACCCGTGTGAAACTTCGCGCTTTCACGCTATCAGGGGATAAACATTTTATGGAAACGGTAGAATCGTGTGCTAAATACAGCAGAAAGTGTAGGGGAGACCGGGGCACGTTGGCCCGATTTTTTTTACATTTTTAAATATTTTATATTGATTACGCTATCAGGGGATAAACATTTTATGGAAACGGTAGAATCGTGTGCTAAATACAGCAGAAAGTGTAGGGGAGACCGGGGCACGTTGGCCCGATTTTTTTTACATTTTTAAATATTTTTTATTTATGCATAGTTAACTTTATGAAACTATTGCTAAATTATAGAACAGTCTTTCTAAATATGGATGGAAATAATTAAACTTGAATATATGAGTTATAAATTCTAAAAAATAAATAAATACTGGGCATATGACAGGTGGGCCAATCTGCCCCTACATCGGGGTAAGTTGGCCCAGCGGCTGGGGCACTAGGGTGTCCCAAAAAAACCGAAAGTTTGAAAGTTGAGGGGGCATTTCCATTTTCCTATGCGAATGCATGAAAAAACATCCCATAGAAATTTTCAGCTCAATCGGACAATATTTGACCCTGCCGAAACGCATTCAAAGTTTGAATTTTTGAGTTTTCCAGATTTCATGCAATGTTGCCTAGCTCTAAGGGTCTTGGGGGATTTAAAATTAGAAACCTCTGTAAGAAAATGCTCTCTTATTATTATACTGTGATAATGCGGATACAAATACACTGTGAACAGCAAGCAATATGAAAAACTAGAGTTTTTTGCCACTTTTTTCATGCATTTTCCTATGCCGCTTAACAACTAGTAACAGATGTTGCCTCTGAGCCTCATCATTTGTCAATTTTTTCTTGACTAGAAAATATTTTATTAATTGAACTCCTCTCTCTGCAGTATCATTAACAACCTTAAGGTGCTGAACTATAGATAGGCCCTTCTGATAGTCTACGTCACTTTTCCATGTGCACGGATCTCGCAGCACAAATGCCGGCGAAATACCAATAATTTTGAAAAACTTCACAGAATTTTTCGAAGCGAAGTCAGCGAGAGTCAGCTCACTAATAGGTCGATTAGGCGGAAGAGTAGCCCGAGGTGCGTCATCATCAGACCCCTCATTGTCTCTGATTGCTTCCGCAATGTCTCTTTTCTCGTCGTCAGAAACCATTTCATCGAAGAGGGCCATACAATTCAAGTTTTCGAAAGTTTTAACCATAGATGGTTACAAAACTTGGCCAAAGCTGCTGCGTAGTGAGGGTCTTTCTTCCGACCAAGGACTTTAAGTTGCTCAAGATCCATTCTCGGAGCGCTCACTGCCACAGGACAGGTGTACCAATGTTTCATAAATGCAATTGCAATGAAGCAACACAATTTGAATAAATTGTCACTGTCATGTGTCGACAAACGCAATTGCTTGCCAAAAATCCACGTTTTAAAAGCGTAGAGCTCCTTATTCATCCACCGTGATTTGTCAGTTGGGCCTGGGGGGGCGAACCACATACTTCTCTTTCTTGGGAACCACACCACCCAACCACACTATACACAACTCCAAAAGTTCTTTGTAGTCGTCTCGAGGATGGTGGTTCTAAAATAATATGGGGCATAATTTTAAATACTAATCCTGAGGATGGAGTTTAAATCACCCTGAACATCCTGACATTTACCATTTACGAACCTGCAGCTGAAGAATACAAAATTTGATAATGTCATCTACATTTGAAATATCCTTCAAACAGCCTCTTGTCGTCTTCATTGCTCGGAAGTAATTTCCCATCCCAGTGCACTGCTAAAGGAACTTGAGGGTGAAAGTCTTGCTTGATAAGCCTTAGTGTCTCGGACCTTTTATTCACTCTCATTCTATGTAGATGAGATTTGGAAAATACTAAATGGATTTTATCCCCTTTAAAACCCAATGCAGATGCTGTCGCATTGGCGACAGCCTGGACTATCATAGACCCAGCGGCAGAGGACGTCTTGAGTTCGATCTAGGGAAGCAGTCACAAGGATGTCGGACATTATACTTACTCTACGGCGCTTTCCGGACCTTGTCCGCATTTCAAATTCTGTAAAAGTAACAAAATGTTATTTCTCCCTTTCTTCCGCCATATTGGTCACCCTTCCCGCACCCGGAAAAAATTACTTTCTTCCGAATCCGACGAGCTCGTCGTACTCTCCGCAGACATCTGTCGAACGAGGTCCACTTTCTCATCCAATATTTCCTTTTCTTTCTCATGCCGTTTTTTCCTTTAAAATTCCTCTTCTTGAAGTCTCTTACGGTTTTCTAAACACTTACACCACTTTATATCAATACCCGCCATATATCCTTTTCAATAAGTTTTCATAGATATGTAAAACAACTTGTCCTCCTCCACAGTAATGTTTGAAAGGGCGTCTTTGCAGCCGATGTCAAACAGACGGTCGAGCACTTTGCTGAATTCCTCTCTTGCGGACACTGACTTCTCACTAGTTTTATTTTTGTCTTTCCCAAGGGCATGGTAGTTCTCGTAAGCTGTCAGGAGCTTCTTAATGGCTGCTCGAGCCTCCTGCGTAGGAATATTAGACTTTCCCCACACAGCAAGTAACTCTTTGATTGCAATCCTTGCTGCATCTGCCGCTGACATCGATCCTGGAGAACAGTGTAGGTTGTAAAAGAAAACTTTGAGAACTTCACGCAGCGTAGGGAGTTTACCATTGCCGGGCAAATGTTTGGACTCATTACCCACCAACCACGCACTTGTCGCACTTCGCATAACCGGCGTACTCTTCGATTTCACGCTCATTCTGGCCACCGCCGAAACAGCCTCGACCACGAAACACACGACAATACCTCACGTTCTCAGTTAGTGCACAACACTAAACTCCACGAGTGACTGATAGACTAAGCCGGGATACTTTTAACATAAACAGAGCGATGTTGCAAAAGCGCATAACTCGAATCTCAACACGACACGGCGGGGCAATATGCACTCGGCTGGCGCCTGGCGGCCGCAACGGCGAGCGGGACTTATAAACACACCGAGTTGTGGCTATGAAGCTCATTTTGACTCAAGTGTTGCTGTCAACGCCTATAGAGCTAGAGGAGATGGTTTGAACTTAAAATTGGTTGTTTTTTAACACTCGAGCCTCCTGCAGGGTAGGCAACATTGCATGAAATCTGGAAAACTCAAAAATTCAAACTTTGAATGCGTTTCGGCAGGGTCAAATATTGTCCGATTGAGCTGAAAATTTTTTGTGGGATGTTTTTTCATGCATTCGCATAGGAAAATGGAAATGCCCCCTCAACTTTCAAACTTTCGGTTTTTTTGGGACACCCTACTGGGGCACGTTGGCCCATGTATTTTTTGATAAGCTAAACTAGTATGATCTTAGGAAATCAAAATAAAACTAATAGTTATCAAGAAATATATTTCAATTAATGTAACCATTTTACTAAAACAACGGGAAAGCTTTAAATTACTAGGATTTCTGGCGTACTAATACAAACCACTTGACTTTTGTGACTGTCCAGATATAAATTATCAGCACAATTATTGCTCTTGTGAAATAGTACGCGGATGTCATTGTTCACACATGTCTAATGAGCAAAACCCTTGCAATTTGTGCACTAAATACATTGTGCTCCAGGCTGACCGTCGAAAAAGGTACACTTAAGGCACAATGAATCTTCATTTTCCTGTATCGGACGCGCGTAGTTTATTATCTTTTTTTGCTGTAGTTGACATGCGTTACATTGTGATACTATGTTACGTTCAAATAGATGTCTGTATTCACCTTTGCGCTTATATTTTATTAGCCTCTGTGAATTTAATTGAGTCTTTGTGTCTAATCAGTTCAGACGCAACCCAACGCTCCCAATTAATGAAATTAAACGACTTGTAAATACGATTCAATGGTGTAGAAACGGTAATTTTAATACATGTTAAAATATTTCTTGGAGTGTAGGTCAACGTATGTTATACAAAAAAAGTTATAGCCAACAATCATAACCATCAAAAAGTTCTTAAAGCAGAGGGCAGAGATGGAGGGAGGAAAAACGGTGGACGGGGATTGGTTGTTCTTTCTAATGGGCGCGGTTGATTCCTGGACCAGAAAACGCACGGAAAGCCCATATGCATGCCTGTTCCAAGTCCTTCAGCTCTAGGGGGGTGGTAGACGGGGGAAGGAGGCTAATATTCCCACTTTATAGAATTGGTCAAATAGAGCTTTGTGGGAGGAAGCATGAACGGCGACTGGAAGGGAAGCAGAAACAGAAGAAACACTACTGCATGAAGAGCGATGCCCGTTGATTCGGATGCAAAGGGGAGTGGTGGATAAGCCGATATAAAAAGCGGGGCATTTCTGGCACAACAGTATATACACAATGTTTTTTGTTGTGCAAGAAATGTCCGACACAGAGGGGAGAGGGAAGGCAAGGAATTGATCGGGAAGGGGTTCGGTGATGAGGATGTGACAAGTTTTGCATCTTGCACGGTTGCAGGGCGAGGGCTGTGGTTTAATATAGGTACTTTGTTTGGGCAGTGGTTTGGTTGTTTTTAAGATGCTGGCCAGATTTGGTGGTCTTTTAAAAACGAGTGAAGGGCATCGCGGGAAAAATCTGGAAGACCTTTTCCTCATCCTCTCAGACAACACGACCACTTATATCTTCCTAATATTAGTATATATTTACTTTGTTTAAACTCGGTAGTAAAAATTGAATGCTACTTTAAGGTTTATGCCCCTTTTCAAAATGTAGGTATTACGCATTATTTGAATTATGTTGGGGGAGCTCAATAAAACTATGTTGGGGACGACGTAGAGGGTACGTCCTACTCGCAAAAATTCACTGTCGCTACTTAGTGTGGAAGATACGATTTAGATTTTCTAAGTACCTGTTTACGTAAGTGTTGGTCGTTCACTCGTTTACCTTGTTATATTTCAAATCACTTGAATATTAATCAAACTCAATCTCTAATAATTTTCATACCACAGCGATAATGATAACTGAATAATGACGCTATAGAATGCACACCTGTATCGATGATAACTTCGGCTAAAATTAATTGTGCTTCATTCCCCTATGCTTTTCGTTGAAAAACATACCGATGTAAAATTAAACAGAAGTTGGCACGTGCACTTAAAGGTTATGTGAGACTAATATTTTAACTGTTGAAATAATGAGACACTTACGTACCCGCTCGATCGATAGCATTGGAGGAAATAAACTTAATCGCTATAATTTCTTATCAATATATCGCCACTGCTAAACATTGCGATTCGAAATAAAGTATGTGCATTAACAGCGCGTTGCTGTGGTAACATAAAAACTTATTCTCAATATCACTTGCTATAACTTAACTCAGTAAAATACACTTATCCAATGCACACTTAAGTCGATCATAAATCCAACTGTAAAAATTGATTTTGCTTGTTATGCCTTTTTTCGGTTTTTACCTTTTTCAAGATTAGAAAGGAGTTTCAGCCAGAATCTTCTTTAAATATTAAAGTTATTGGCGAATTATTAAATTCAAGTTATGACCTAAGTGATTTGGTGGCCAAATTTTGCCCTAAAACTTTCATAAATGTCGTACATTAGCAGGCAAAAATATTAAAAATAACATCTAAGGGGTATGAAGAATGTTAAACGTTCTCTAAAGGAGGCATTATCTGTGATGAACTTAAAAGATAACGCCCATCACGAAGAAATAAAATTATCGCGTTGAAAGTAATCCAGAATTATCATCAAAGGAAAATGGCAACAAAAAATGTAAAAAGTACGACATTACACGGTTATTGTATATTAAGTGTAGTATTCATATGATTTCTATATATTTTGCCGGAAAACAAGCATAAAAAATTCTTTATGATAGGGGAGACTGGGGCACGTTGGCCATAGGGGCAGGATGGCCCAGTCGAGTTAATTCATACAATAGACACTGAATCGTGCTAGGAATCTATCAGAAGGTTGGTAACACACTTCCCCTGACTCCACAACACCATTATGACTGGCGGAGCAGTTTTTGACAAGTTGTAGCGATTAATTGTATTTGCGCGTGTTTCAGTAAAATTAGACTCCCAGGTTAAATGTGTGTTATTTAAGTTTTGATCAATTTGGGCCCAATAGTTGACTACTATAATTAAAGCTGATAGTTTAAGGATAACTTCTGTGTGGTATACAATCTAAATTGCTTCAGTGAGTTTTGTAACGAATAGAATTTATTCTACACAGAGGCTAATAAAATATAAGCGCAAAGGTGAATACAGACATCTATTTGAACGTAACATAGTATCACAATGTAACGCATGTCAACTACAGCAAAAAAAGATAATAAACTACGCGCGTCCGATACAGGAAAATGAAGATTCATTGTGCCTTAAGTGTACCTTTTTCGACGGTCAGCCTGGAGCACAATGTATTTAGTGCACAAATTGCAAGGGTTTTGCTCATTAGACATGTGTGAACAATGACATCCGCGTACTATTTCACAAGAGCAATAATTGTGCTGATAATTTATATCTGGACAGTCACAAAAGTCAAGTGGTTTGTATTAGTACGCCAGAAATCCTAGTAATTTAAAGCTTTCCCGTTGTTTTAGTAAAATGGTTACATTAATTGAAATATATTTCTTGATAACTATTAGTTTTATTTTGATTTCCTAAGATCATACTAGTTTAGCTTATCAAAAAATACATGGGCCAACGTGCCCCAGCCGCTGGGCCAACTTACCCCGATGTAGGGGCAGATTGGCCCACCTGTCATATGCCCAGTATTTATTTATTTTTTAGAATTTATAACTCATATATTCAAGTTTAATTATTTCCATCCATATTTAGAAAGACTGTTCTATAATTTAGCAATAGTTTCATAAAGTTAACTATGCATAAATAAAAAATATTTAAAAATGTAAAAAAAATCGGGCCAACGTGCCCCGGTCTCCCCTACACTTTCTGCTGTATTTAGCACACGATTCTACCGTTTCCATAAAATGTTTATCCCCTGATAGCGTAATCAATATAAAATATTTAAAAATGTAAAAAAAATCGGGCCAACGTGCCCCGGTCTCCCCTACACTTTCTGCTGTATTTAGCACACGATTCTACCGTTTCCATAAAATGTTTATCCCCTGATAGCGTGAAAGCGCGAAGTTTCACACGGGTAACCTAGTCGACAATTGAAAGGTGATCATGTGGATTTAATACGGAATTCCAAACATAAAAATCCGCTTGCGCCGTTCTTAGTAATCCCCTGAGTATCAATAGAGGGAATCCTGGAAAAAGGAGACGATAGATTTAGCATGAGGTACCAGAATCCATATGAAATATTTTGGATATCAAATGGTGATGAGACTTGCGTTAACATAATCGCACCATGCATTTGAGAAACAATGAAACCATTTCGGAATCTTCGTGCAGTTACCTAGAAAAATTAATACTTCTTAGGGATGTTTAAAATTCTACTCATACATGAAATAATTCAGATAAATTATAAGAGACTCCACATGTTTCAATCCACGAGCATCGCTCGCTTAAAGATAATCCGATGATACAAAAATGCTTGGCGAGTGTGCGGATCGGCGCGTGGCTCCGAGTGTCAAAGGCCAAGAGGATGATCACACTCTTTCCGCTGAGGCAAGGATTTGATGTCGCACGACAGACGGGATATATAAGTGGCCACAGGGAGCGGGATCGTCACTCCGAGACAAGATGTGGTCTCCTCTGATCGTCTTCCTCGTAGGTGAGTACAAAACAAGGCATTAGAGATAAGAAAAGTCATCGAGTGAAGTACGGAATTATTAACTTCTATCTCAATTTTAGAACTTTATCATTCGATTGTCAAAATATTGACATATTACTCAAACTATAATGAAAGAAACTGAGTCGGTACTTAGCCTTTATCGCTTCACTATGCCCAAGTAATACAGAGCACAAAGTCAACGGGCGTTAACCCGTTATAACCCATTGTTACTTCTCAGTGACACAAAAAATGCATACACTTTCAGCTCCATTCAGGAAAAATTCGGACTGCGTGACCTTTTGTGGTGTAAAATTTAATGGCTAATTGTGTAGCTGGCGCAACCATTGTGATTCAGTAGAAAATTTTCACATGTGAAGTCTTGAAATTCTTCCATAGACAGTTCTGGGTTATGAAGAGTTAGAGACAGAAAATACTTATTAAAAACTTTTAATGAAGCAATTTCTTTACTTTGATAGAGCATGACGTTTTCTTATAAATGCAAAAGAAAGAAACAGCAATTTCAACATATTATTCCTTTTCTGGAAAGTAGAGGTCTAGCATGGTATAATTAATTGAAGCTGTTTTTCCAATGCGAACCATATCCTCTTATAAATCCTCTTCGTGATTTAATAATTCCGCGACGAAGCACCAAATTTTGGAAACAAAAATTTTAATCATTACACAACTTATCGAGAAAACGGTAAATGGGAACATAAAATTTAAAATCAAGTATGCATCACCTTTATACATGTTGCTTTATGCTTGGTTCATAAATGTGAGTTCCCCTGAATAATAATGTATAAAAATACGTGCTGAATAATTGATAAATAATTCAAATTCAAAGGGTATATGACATGTGAATTTATGGAATTATTAACGAAAACTTGTAATAGGGAAGATAAATATAATTTTGACGAGAGGCATAATGTTTGCGCCGAAAAGTGACGTCTGTAGCACTTCATAATGCGAAAGTTCTTTGAACGGGAGAGTCTAAACCATGACTGTGAGGGTGGATGAAAGGCAAAGATAAGCGTCAACGATTACCTGTAGTGAGAATATTAGATCATATTTCGAGAGAACTAAGAATACAATGCGATCGTACAAATGCCATCACAGAAGGAGCAGATCGATTTTATGTCGATGATGTATCCGATAAAAGCGCCCTTCTAACCAAATATACCAGGAATTCTCATTGAAGAAACATGCAAAAATTATGATGAAAAAAGCCACTCCATATTCGGCAAGGGAAACTATTGGAAGAGGAAGGTGTTGAATAAATTCACTATAATTCTGGACTTGAAACGAATCGCAACTAACACGTATATTTTTTGTTCCTTTCCAGTTGGGCTGGCTACGGCCGAAAATGGTGAGTAAATGTGTTTGCTTTAACTTCACCCTCTACCTTTCGTGTGACGATATGCTATGCTACAAACAATCGTTAAATTTGGAGTACTAATCGTCGATTAATCAAATTGCAGCCTGGAAAGCTGGATACGAATACAAGTACCAGATCAAGGGCAGGACTCTGGCCGCTCTCCACCAAGTGGCCGACAAGTATGTTGGCGTGGTGAGCCGAGCCACCCTCACCCTCCAGCCTCAGAATTCTGACGCCGTCCTTGCCAGGGTGAGTAGAAGCGGCCCTGTGAGATTATCGCCCTTCCGCCATTGACTCCATCTCACCCTACACTCGTCTCTGCCCACAGATCTCCGACGCCCAGTTCTCTCCGGTGCAAGCTTCCCTTCCCGGAGGATGGGCTTCCAGGATCCCGGAGAAGGAGCTCAACTACAAGTCGCTCCCGCTCTCCAGCAAGCCGTTCCAGATTAAGTTCAAGAACGGAGTTGTAAGTACTCTGAAAAAACTGCAAGTGTGCCCGCACGAAAAACGAACGACTAAAAGAAAAATCAAATTACATGCATACGGCGACGAAAAATACTTTTCGGTTAAACCAAATAGAATTTGCTATTTGTTAAATAACGATGATCGCATGTACTAGTGCGCATTACCATTATGCCGGTCTCAACAATTATTTTAAAAAATATCCAAACAGCCCGTTCTGTGAGGCAAAAATACTTTTTTGGAAAACGTCTTTTTGTCATATGAAGAACAAGTATTCATTCTCGACGTAAAAACAAAAAAAAACTTCACGAGAATAAATGATTTTTTCCATCCTATGTCACTACGTATTCCACTGCCGGAAGATATGGCCCTCATCATAATTTCAAATTGTAAATTGGAATACAATTGAACGATAAAGGCGGTTGCTGAAAACAATTTTCCATCAGTAGATATTAATAACGAGACCATAGCTAAGCCGGCTCTGCCTCCCGCAGGTGGACGAGCTGGTCGTGAGCAAGGACCTCTCCAACCCAGAGGTGAACCTCATCAAGAGCGTCGTGAGTCAACTGCAGGTGGACACCCGCGGAGAAAACGAGATCAAATGGCCTCGTGGCAGTCAGGCTCCCAAGAGGCCCAGCGAAAGCGTTTTCCGCGCTATGGAGGTGAGACCCCCGATTCGTGATGTACAACGTCTCCAGCAGGAAGTATTCGAGATGAGTTTAACGCCGCGATTTTATTCTTCCAGGATACCGTCACCGGTAAGTGCGAGGTCATGTACGACATTTCGCCCCTTCCGATGTACGCCACCCAAGTGAACCCGGAACTCGCCCCAATGCCCGAGCTCCGTGGAGATGGCATTCTTATGGACATCGCCAAGACCAAGAACTTCAGCAACTGCGACAAGAGAGTGGCCTACCACTACGGAATCACCGGACTCACCGACTGGGAGCCCGCCGACAACGAAATGGGACACTTCTTCTCAGTAAGTTTACGGGCATAGATGACCGCCGGCGGCCGCAAAGGCGCCGTGCCAGGAAGCACGCATGCTTAACGCTCCCATCTCTTCACAGCGTTCCGGTGTCAGCAGGATTGTGATTTCTGGATCCCTCAAGGAATACACCATCCAGTCTTCCGTCACCGTCAACAAGGTCATCCTCAGCCCCGCCCTCTACAACGCCCAGAAAGGCATGGTGGTCAGCCGCATGAACGTCACCCTGATCTCCAGACGGTCCAGCTCTGGCTCCCCGCCATCCGTGCCCAACCCACAGCGCGTCAACGACCTCGTCTACGACTACAACGATCCCTTCCCCTCCGAGCACAGCAGCAGCTCCGCTAAGAGCCCCATCAAGGGAAACAAATCCTCCGAAAGCGAGAGTCAATCAAGCTCCAGCAGCGAAAACGACAGCTCCGACAGTCAGAGCAACAGCCAGGAGAGCGGAAGTAGCAGCAGCGACAGCAGCGAAAGTGTCGAGAGGCCCGGACACAAGCGCCAGATCCCCAAGCGATTTCGTCGCTCCGCACCCCAGCAGAAGAACAAGAACGCCAGCAGCGGAAGCAGCAGTAGCAGCAGCGAGAACGACAGCTCCGACAGCGTGAGCAACGGCGATGGCAGCAGCAGCAGCGAGAGCAGCAGCGAAAGCCAGAACAGCAGCAACGACAGCAGCAGCGATAGCAGCAGCAGCAGTAGCAGTAGCAGCAGCAGCAGCAGCAGTAGCAGCAGCAGCTGCAGTAGCGGTAGCAGCAGCTCCGACAGTGACAGCACCAGCTCCGATAGCAATGAATCCGACAGTAACTGCTCCGACAGCTCAAGCAGTTCTAGCAGCTCGAGCAGCGAGTCCGGAAGCGTCAGCAGTGCTTCCAGCAGCTCCAGTTCCAGCTCCAGCTCCAGCGAAGAGCACAACCCCAGGCCCGGAATGAACAAGGCTCCCAAGATCCCACTCCTGCCCTACTTCATCGGCTACGAAGGAAACGCTATCCCCACTTCCAAGGACATCGAACCCGTCTCCGCCGTCAAGAAACTCTGCTCTCAAATCGCATCCGAGCTCCAGCACCCCAGCAGCATTCCTCAGAAGGACACCCTCTCAAAGTTCGCCATCGTCGTTCGCCTCGTGCGCACCATGAATGCCGAGCAGCTGCAGAAGGCCGTCTCTCAGATCTACGCTCCCATCAAGTCCTCCGGAGAAAACCCCTGGTAAGAAATTTCGAATGAGAATTTCGAATCGTTCACGACTCGAAAACCCTTTCCTCCCTCCACCTCACGCGATCCTTTCTCTCGCTTCAGGACCGTTCTCCGCGATGCCCTCGCCGCCGCCGGTACTGGACCCTGCCTCACCACCATCAAGGATTTGATCAAGTCCAGAAAGATCGCCACGGAGGAGGCCGCCGAGATCTTCGCCACCCTTGCCGCCAGCGCCAGGACCCCGACCGCTGAATTCCTCAAGGCGCTCTTCGTGAGTTTCGCTTCCGAATCGGTGAATTTCGTCTCCTTGCGTTTCCGCTTCCCGTGGACTCACTTTCACACTTTGGTTTACAGGCCCTGGCCACGAGCCCCGAAGTCACCAAGCAGCCCCTTCTCAACTCCACCGCCATCCTTTCCTTCGCCAACCTCGCCCGCAAGGCTCAGGTCAACAACGTCACGGCTCACAATCTCTACCCCGTCCACGCCTTCGGACGTCTCTCTCCCATCAACCCCAAGGCCGTCGCCGAGGAATACATCCCCTACATGGCTAAGCACCTGCGCGCCGCCGTCAAGGACGGAGACAGCCACAAGATCCAGGTTTACATCCGCGCTCTTGGAAATCTCGGCCACCCCAAGATCCTCAGCGTGTTCGAGCCCTACCTCGAAGGCAAGGAACCCATGTCCACCTTCCAGAGGACTCTCATGGTCACCTCTCTGAACAAGCTCGCCAAGGTGTTCCCTCAGGTCGCCCGCCGCGTCCTCTTCAACGTTTACCAGAACGTCGGAGAAAGCCATGAGGTGCGTTGCGCCGCTGTTCTCGTCCTCATGAGGACTGCTCCTCCCGCCTTCATGCTCCAGAGGATGGCTGAATTCACCAACAGGGACCCTAGCCTCCAAGTCACCGCCGTCGTCAAGTCAGCGATCCAGTCTGCCGCAGCCCTCCAGGGACCTCACCACCACGAATTGTAAGTTAAGCCTACAAACTTTGGAAAACAGTAACTCTGTGCAGTCAATTTCTGTGCCCTTCCCGTCGTCGGTACATTCCACCTTGTCGAACCCACGCTTCTTTCGAAACGCCTCCATGTTTTCGTAGAAGTCGACATCGACGACCGGTCGAGTAACCTCCACCTTTCCTTTCCAATTGCAGCAAGATGAACGCCAAGGCCGCCGCCAACCTGCTCAATCCCAAGCCTCTCGGAATCCATTATTCCCGTCAGTACCTCCAGAGCTACATGGTCAAGGAGATGGGTCTCGCCTACAGGCGTGAGCTCAGTTGGATCGGAAGCTCCGACGGACTTCTCCCATCCAGCGCCTTCATTTCCACCCGCTACAACGTGGGAGGATGGAAATCACAGAACATGGCCGTGAGTACCGCTTGCGATGACTCGCGTCGAATTTCGGGATTTGGAATAGGCTCGTTGCGACCGACGGTCTTCGCTTCTTTCAGCTCGCCATGATGACCTCCAGCTTCAACGACCTCGTCGACGCCGTCAGCGACCAATTCGAGGACTCCGAATCCTCCAACAGCGGAAAGCACAGCAGCAAGTCCGGAAAGAAGTCTTCTGGCAGCGGAAGTGGAAGCCACAGCCCCTTCACCACGGAGAAGATTGCCGAGATGCTGAACATCGAGCCCTCTGACGACGAGCAGGTGGAAGGAAACCTCCTCGTTCGCTACATGGGAACTAGCCGATTCTTCACCTTCGATAACACCACCATCGAAAATCTGCCATCCTGTAAGTAAGCTTTCTCTCCTCCCCTCCGATTCGCAATTCAAGCGACCTGGCTTCTTTCAACCCGCCTTTCTTTTACAGTGCTCAAAGCCGCCGCCTCCGCTCTCCGCTCCGGGCATAAGTTCAACTACAACAAGCTGTACAACCAGTTCTCCTTGACCCTGGCCTTCCCCACCGAAACCGGTCTTCCGTTTGTCTACTCCATCAAGAAGCCCACCTACGTTTCCCTCAGGGGAGAAGTTCAAGCTAAGACCCACCCTGACATGGCCAGTGGATCCCACGACTCCATCAGGGTTCCCGAAACCATCAACTCCACCGCCAGTCTCCAATTCGTGTAAGTTCTCCAGATTACGATTTCGCCATATCTCACTCGCGGTACCTACGTGTGCGCATGGGGGGACGCTAAATTTCCTTCGCCCACAGGTACTCTACTCGCATGACCGCCAAGATCAGCTTCGTGGCTCCCATGACCCACACCCGCTACATCGCCGGTGTTCAGAAGAACATCCAGGTCAATGTGCCCATTAAAGCCACTTTCGACCTTGATGCCGAAAACGCCGAGGCCTCCGTCACCCTGCAGCCCCTGTACAACAACCGCGAAGCACAGATCTTCCACTACAGCACCATCCCCTACACCGCCAAGCACAACATCCTTGACCTCACTCCCGTCAGCCAAGGAAGCTACTTCAAGCCCATCCACGTCCGTGACCCAATGCAGGTGAGACACGGGTGAACGAAAAATGCAATCTCCAAGCTTCTACGATTCCGAAATATTCCAATTACACCCTTTTCTCATCGCCACAGATGGAAACCACCGTCGGCAAAGATTCCACTGGTTTCGCCTTCCGCGTTAAATACGCTACCGAGCAGAAGTACGTCGACTACCAATACCTCTACGAAAAGGCTCAGCGCCACGATGCCATGTCTCTCTTCCTTTACCCATGGGCCGAGAGGACCATCAAGTACAACAACATCAACGTCGTGTTCGACCCCCAGAGGAGCAACAGCAAATCCGTCACATTCACCGCCTCCTACGGTACGTCATCAATTAAGCTCCGCACCAAACCATTCCGTTCCTCCATACAATGTCACCACCTCATCACTAAATGCCATCCATCTCACCCGTAGATGACAACTCCGATGACTCCCAGTCATCCCACTCATCGTCCGACTCCAACGAATCCGACTCGGAATCCAACGAGAGCCGCGCCCACAATGCCAAGTCCAGCAGCGGCAAGAGAGCCGGATCCAGCAGCAGCTCCATGGCCAGCCCATCCACCTCCAAACCCGTCAGCGAAAAGAGACAGCAGGAATTCCTCAGGAGGGCCTCTTCCGGCATCAAAAGTACGTTCGAACCTTTCCTATCTCCTCTCGCTCCTGCCGTTTACCGCTTTTCACTCCCGCTAATCGTTTCTCCTCTTTCGTCCCCATTGCAGACGCCTCCGCTTCCGTCCTCGACCTTGCCGTCGAATTCAACGGCAACAAGAACATTGCCTACGTGGCCACCGCCGCCTATGCTTCCAGCGAAGTTGACGATACCAGCCGTGCTCTCTTCTATTTCTACAAGTCTCCCACCTACGGAAACTCCAAGCCTTACGAGGTAAGCTAACACTTTCCTTCCATGTAATTCCACCACCTCTCTTCATTCGTTTTTGATCTCACACTCGAATCTCTCCTTCGACAGGTGTGTGCTGCCGCTAAAGGAATTTACCCCAACGTGCCACTCATGAACTTTGGCAAGGCTCTCATGGCCAACCCCACCTCCTACGTCAGCTCTGAGATCAGCTTCGGAGAGAAGTGCGGATCCGGAGCTGCTCAAATCAGTATCTCGGTAAGCGAAATCAGGTCCCGTTCCCAAGTGCGTAGCCCACTCGATTTCTTGCTAGTTTCCGATAGAAAACTATCCTCTTTCGCAGGCCAAGGGAGAACAGAGCCAGGAGAGGAAGCAATACATCCGCCGCAGCCCCATGGCACAGAAATGCATGTCCCTCATGCAGTCCGGAAGCTACCTCCAACCCGCTTGCCGCAACATCACCGCCAGGGCCAACTTCCTCGACTCATACAGCGTCAACATCCAGTACGAGAAGGTATGTGTTCTCGCTCCACCGCGCGCTGCAATACGCGTCTCACCACCACCGAGATGAATCGCGATGACCATCTCCACCTCTCTCCCCACAGCTGCCCGTCGCTTTCAAGAACTTCACCTACAAGGCCTACTCCGTCGCCAGGTACCTCGGCTACCCATACCTCGACGAGAACACCATTAATGTTCACAACAAGGAAGGCAAGATCACCGTCGACGTCGACTTCGAGTCTGACTTGAAGGCAGCCAACGTTTCCCTCTCCGCCCCGTCCTTCGATGCCGACTTCGACCTCGTGCGCATCAACCCATGTGCCCGTCCCTTAGCCGTCCAGCACCCCAGCTGGAATGCTGCCGACCGCTTCCTTACCTACGCCCTCCACGCCCAGTGGACCGGTAAGTTGGACGAAATCGCTCGCATTCCAACCGTTCTCTGACCCCAGAGACTCCGAGCTCACTCGTCTCCTCAATCTCCCCACAGCCTCTTGCGGCTTGGACCGTGACTCCGTCTCCACTTTCGACAACAAGACCTACCCCATCCACCTTGGAAAATGCTGGCACGTCATGATGACCGCTCAGCCCGAAGACGACGACTCTTCCAGCTCCAGCAGCAACAACAACCCCACCGCCGATGTTACCGTCCTCGCCCGCGATGCCAGCTCTCACGAGAAGGTTCGTGGCACTCGGTCGTTAAATGCTCCTTCCACGTGATGCCCCAACATTGCTTAACTCTCGTCATTCATCCTGTAGGAAGTCAAGGTTATCCTTGGTGACGACGTCTTCGACCTCAAGCCCTCTGGATCCTCCAGCTCCAAGAAGTCTTCCGAGAGCGGAGACGCCGACGGAGTCGTCTACTTCAACCAGAAGCAGCGCAGCGTGTCTGACCGTAAGATCAACTACGTCGCCGACTCTGACGGTGAAATGCTCGCTTTCTGGTACGCCCTGCCCAGTGGCGCCCTCATCTTCGAGGCTCCCCAACACGAGATCGCCATCATGTACAACGGAGAGGCCGCTTGGCTCGAGGTACGACTGGCCGCCCCCACTCCACAATCATCCCTTTTCCGCCTTTTGCCATCGCACTCACCCCCATCTTCTCTCGTAGGCCGGCAGCACTTACCGCGGTGATGTCCTTGGTCTCTGCGGAACCTACGACAGTGAACCCGCCACCGACTTCACTTCTCCCAAGAGCTGCATTCTGGAGCAGCCCAAGATGTTCGCCGCCTCCTGGGCCGTCCCCGACCAGACCTGCCAGGGAGAAGCCAAGGAGTTGCAGCGCCGCGCTGCCTCGGCACCTTGCTTCAACCAGACCTTCACTCCTCACGACGTGATCACCGAAGAGGATGCCAACAGCGGATACTCCTCCTCCCGCTCCTCCAAATCCAGCCGCTCCTCCAACTCCCAGTCTGGAAGGTCCTCCAGTTCCAGCTCCAACTCCGGCTGCACCCAGCACCGCACCAAGATCATCGAGCAGGGAAGCCAGACCTGCTTCTCCATGCGACCACTGCCAACCTGTGCCAATAACTGCCGTGCCACCGGAAAGGTCGAGAAGAGCGTAAGTTTAACTTTTTCGCAGTTTGTATCGAAGTGCATATATATTTTTCGTGGCGAGTTTTACCCAGCCATTCATAGCTTCTTCGTGAAGGATTTCATATTGTATCCGTAACTCAAAATTCTACAATCTAAACACCTCGCTCTTTGAAGAATCGTGAGTAGGATAATAGTGGAACAGATGTTGTTTTGTCTCGACACCACTTTCTACTCCATAAATAAGTATCGCGCTTAGTTATCACGTTCCGTCTCCTTTACGTTTCCGCGGGCAGAAAGAGCTCCATTTTTGTGAGTAGTTTTGTGGTGATGTTCTAAAATCGCATAATCGCTTTGATTCATGCATTCAAGTACTGATGCAGATAATAATTAAATGACCATCTCTCCTCGATCGCTAATCGCGCTTTCTTGCCTTCAGGTCGACGTCCACTGCGTTGCCAACTCTTCTGCAAGCCGCCACTTCGTGGAAATGGTGAAGAAGGGAGCCAACCCCGACTTCAGCCGTAAGGAAGTGAGCAAGACCATCAAAATCAACGTTCCTCAGGGATGCACCTCCAACTAAATCTGATTGAAATCTTTACTAATCAAGTTTTACAATGTCTTGATACATTCTCCCAATTTTTGCTATAAATAAACAGTGTGAATCACATTTAAGGCATTTTTACTATTCTGATGAGCCCATTCTCCCTAAAGGTTTTCGTACAATAACTGCAAACAATGCGCAACAATACGCGGATCCCAAGGAGTAATGATTTAGAGATATAGACACCAGCTCAGCTTATTTTATCCACACCTGGAGTATGATGGGAGCTACCGCGATTGCGGGAGAGAAAGTAGAAGCCTAATACAAGTCACTGGGAATGCCTTCTGCATAGCGTTGTATATATGCTACGGGCTAACAGATCGAATTCTTCCACTCCTTGCTGCAATTAATGTGCGTCCAATGACGTTTAATTATTTATTAATAATGATAGTGCTCACTGGTGAGGTTTTATCAGGATATGATGTAAAAGATGACTGTCAAATGTTTTTCTAGCGTCCAATTTTATTTTTAATCACACTTAGTTTGAAGTCAGACACACAGTATGAAATCGGTTAGGTACTGTGAAACAATGGGTATCGCGATAATATATTCTAAAGCGTATAAGGAGACGTCGACGGGCGGAAAGATTCGACTTTATCCAATCTCCATTTAAAATAACAAAATATGATACCTGTAACAATGATTACATGAGTGGAAAAATGCTCAGAAGAGGAGTGTTTTTTCATTGACCATTCACCTCCACCATTATAGATACCAATTCACCTCCATTCTCTTCTCTTCGAATATAATGGGAGCTTATAGGTAATTTTCCGGGAGACAATGCAAGACCCCTTATAAAAATCCCTGGAATCAGAAAAAGAGAAAATCTCGCCTCGCCGATTTATAAAATTCTTCAGTATTACGCGAAGGAATGCAACACCGATACCTAAACTAACACTTAAATAAACTATCAATATCTTAAATCCGAGTCTAGTATTATTTCTGTGAGCATTTTCCTTAAAAGTAGAATTGCCCGTTTAACTCAACTTGAGATGGCGAAGACTGTGTTTTATTAATGTTTTGCTATCGGGACGAGAAAGGACATGGATATAATTTAATAACAAAAAATTATTTTTCTGAAAAAATAAGTATCGGTTATCGATCAGCTTTTGTGCAATTATGAAAGTGTGGTATTCCAGAGCGTACTAGATATCAGGTGGAGATATTGAAATGGGCAACCCAAAGGAACATTGTTTGGCTACCTTTGACCTCATTTCTTTTGTTTCGGCTGGAGTTAATAATTCGCGTTAAATTTCCATAATTTCATATGATATTATTCGCTTTTGTATGTATCATGGATCCAATAAAATTAATACAATTGCAATCACGAAGTAATAACGTTTATAAATATACAATGAATAATAATTTTGACGCATATATGTAACATGTAAAAATTTATTTGATTTTGAAATAATTATTTTTGTCATATAGGTTGTTTAGTAGTTTTCTATTTCAGGTGAATTTCAATACAATATAATACAATACTATTATCACACGAGCTACGCAAGGTCGGTCGCTATGCAATAGGGTCGTTGGAGAAATGGCTACTTTTCATGATCAAATTTGCACTGTGATGGAAAGTTGCCAACTTTTATCAGGGTCTACGGTGCAAACACATTTCAAAATTGGATATTATGAACCACTTCCGCTTGAGCCCTAACGTTTAAGAATTCATGCTGAATTTGAAGACAACACCTAAAGAGAATAAATCGCGTAACTGAGGCCGTTTTTAATAACCACTGATGAATATAGATTTTAATATTATATTTTATTTTTAATATGCATCTGTGTAATCTCAATGATCTTTTGAATATATTAATTCCTATAATGAAATGTATGTATAGTTGATACTATAATGTAGGAATAGATGGTATTATAGCCGAGCTAATCTAAAACGCAGGAGAAAAGGTTTTAATTCAACTGTTTAAAATTATCTTCAATATGTAAGTAAGTACATACTCCACAAGATTAACCTGATGACTTTGAGGAGAATATCATCGTTCCTATGCTCAAGGAGAAATGAGCAGAGAATCGCGAATATATTGAAGATGCCGGCAACAATCATCTGCAGAAAAATAGATCTAAGAGCAGAAGAGTTCCTAGATGATGATTAGATTTAGGAAAAGTAAGGGCAAAAGAGAAGCAATTTTGGCACTTAGGCGGCTCACAGAGTAGAGAATGGAGAAGAACAAACCAATTATTTATTCGTCGATTTGGAGAAGGCATTGAATAACGTGAAATGGAATTCAATGCTTAGAATTCTGAAATAAATGAGTGTGTTCTACCACGATTGTGGACTTTTTCACAGTTTGTATAAAAACCAAGTAGCTGTGATATAATGTGGAACTAAGTGTGCAGGAGCAAGAAAAGGAAATAGAGTGAGGCAAGGATGTGCACTGTCCCCCGCAGTTTTTAATCTTTATTTTGAGAAAGCCATCGATGAAATCACGGAGAAGGCATGGTGTTGCAATATCCACAGAGGAAAAAATAGTATGCTGCGATTTTCTGACGACATAGCAGTCATAGCCGAGACAGAGATGGATTTGAAGAAGAAATTGACAAGTATAGGGAGAATAATTGACCGATATCAGCTGGAAAGCAGCAACTAGAAAACTATGATATTAGTATGCACCAAAAGAGAGGAGACTACGACAAACAGTACCCCAGGAAAGCATCAAAATGAAGAATTGAAAGAGTTTTATTATCTGGGTATTCGAATTACCAACGATGGACGATAAGCTGGACCGATAAATGGCTTTAATTCAGGGTCAGTTATGCCCTTTGTCAGGAAATCTCTCAAATTATATCTGGGTGCCAGGTATATGGACAGTAGCCAACCCTTATTTTTCAGAATTGAACAAAATTATGTTTTCTTAGTCTCAAAACGATCCAAATGAGGTTGATATTCGCGTGCTAAAATTTGGTTACTGAAAAAAAACGGGAACCCGTAACCCAAGGGCCCTCACAGTCAATGCCGTTTGTTTCATCGTTACTTACACAAAGCAACAAAGTAGTTGCTTTGTAAAAGTTGCCAATGCGCGATGGTGCCCTTAGGCTCATCTCTCTCTCTCTCTCTCTCTCTCTCTCTCTCTGCATAATCGTTTACCACTTGAAGATCCCGAATAATTTGAAACCGTTCTTGTAGTCAGGATGTTCATCCCACTCTCGCGTGGGCACATCAAAGAATGCAGTAAATATTTGAATGTATTAAATAGCCTCCTTATCTTCCTCCTCAGAGAATTCACTGTCTATTAAGTTCATTCTCTAACTATTAATGACAATATGTGGCGACTGAAAATATCAGATTTTACCGTTAAATTGAAATAGCAGTGGGCTGATGGACTCTTCTTTCCGTATTCAATCAACCACAATTCCTTTTAATCTGAAGGAAATGCATTTAAAAATGCATATTTTTTGGATGAATTACCTGATATTTAATATGTTTCCAAATACTTCACTCTTCTATTAAGCAACATTTCTTCCCGCTGCAGCTTCTTCAAAAATTTATGAGCAACCTTTTCTTCCTTCTTGAGCACATTGATTCCACCAATCACTACATTTCGTGCTCCTCTCTGATCGTGTAAGAATTTGACTTCTTTAGCCCAAGCACGCTTATCCAAGAGATTAACTGCACTTTTCTGCTCGTGCGTCAAAGGCTCAATGGCACCGCTCCTTGCAGTCACGAACAAATCATCGAGATTTGATACGAAAGATTTTCTTCTCTTCATCTCCATGGCAGTTCCCTCTCACTTTTTATGCTGTCGCACATCCCTCTATTATTTGTGCAATTATTTTCAACTTTTCAATCGCCTAAATTTCCGTTATATCAGGAATTCTTGTTCTGTTAAAAAATGAAACACATTTCTTACGGTTTTTCTCACACTTAGTCTAATTCGAATCCCTTAGGTGACAGAAAAATGCACACAGTACTTTTCTCATTATAGGTAACTTTGAGCCAAGTATCTCTTCACTTTATTTTCCTACCAGTTCAATTTCAGGATTTAATAATAATTTCATGCCTTACTTAGTTGGCCTAATCTTAAACTGAACGTCACGTGTATCCATGGTAAACTATTTATTCCACTGCTTTTCTCCTTCAATCCTCACAAACTTAACTCTTTCTTACCTTTGCGCACTATGCACAAGAACTAACGATCTCTCCATTTCGATTCTACGTCAATATTTCTATGTTCTAGTGGAGCACTGGAAGCCCTGCTGATTTCCTTCAGTCCTTCCTAATTCAAATGCATAATTGTGTCACATAATATTTTTTACATAAATAGCACTTTGAAACAAAGCATGCTGGAACGGTTCGCAGCCGTACGTCGGAAAAAAATTTAGGTTAATGCGGTCGGAACCAAGCACGTAGGACGGCGTTGAAGGGTTAAAATTGACGTTGTAGTCTTAAAAAATGATAATCATGACACAGGAGTAGCAAACTGTTCATGTCTGTGCCACTTGAATGTAAATCTTGCCATCAGGAGCAAAGGCTTTGCCAAGTGCGGGAATGGGGTGAAGAGGAAGTCCCTAGTAAGTGGTGCGGGCCGTACCTCAGCGGCGTCGCGGTGCGGGGTAGCGCTCTGGGGGGGGGGGGGGTGGATGGCATTACGACGGACAATATCTTGTAAACGCTTCGAGATACAAAAAAAAACAAATTCAGCCCCAATGAATTTTACTTAAGAGGTTTGCATACAGATATTACTTTTTCTGCCCCAAAAAAACTCTAATGAGGGTCCTCAGTATTCAGAGGGCCCTTGGGGCACGGGTTCCCGTTATTTCAAAGTAACCAAATTTTTACACTTGAGTGTTAACCTCATTTGGATCATTTTGAGATTAGAAAAACACGACTTTTCTCTATTCTGAAAAATAAGGGCCGGTCTAATGGTCAGTTTAGCAGGAAAGGCCTTAGGTGATAAATGAGGAATTTTTCTGGATCGACCGTACCTCGATTGATCGGCGATCACACTGGAGTTAAAGTATGAATACGTAACACATGATCTACATGAAATACCAAGGAGGTACCCCGATGCAAAATATGATTTCGTCTCTGAATATGAAAATTCTGAATCCGCCAATTTGTCCGTAGATGTCAGGGATATCAAGTGAAAAGAGAAGAAAATCTATCATTTCGACCCGTACGGAAACGAAAATACGAGGCCTGGGTATAGTCTCGTTCCCGCATGAATCACCACGGAGTTTGTTTTTTCCAGGGGCGAAAATTTACTCCCGGGAACGAAACTAAATTAATCGAAACGTCACTGCTCATGGTTAAGTTGTGATCCCAGAAGTTGAGTCGGGGAGAAAAGAGGGAATCTATGACAGAATGTAATGAGGGTGTAACATTGACCTTTAAAAATGGACTCATCTTCCTCGCATTGCTACCGAATATTGCGTTGTTATACAGTCGTGACGTCCTTGTAGTGTATTTACCATTGGTATCAACAGGCAGGGGCGCAGCCAGGAATTAAGGCTGAGGGGGGGTTTAGGTGCACCTATTATCTGTTCATTTTATCTCTGCGGGTCAGCTTTCGTGAGATCCCGGACACTATCGGAGGGCCTCGCTGAAGGGGAAGGGGTAGTACCGAGAGAGAGAGAGAGAGCAGGAGCGACCTTAACGTTGCCAAATGTACACAGGCGCCCTAGTGTCCCACTGAAAAGGTGTGACTCATACGTGGGCACAGATATTTTGGGCCCGGCGGCGAAACAATGCATACAATGTATAGCTACTTATTTAGAGGGGATTGATGTGGAAGAATAAGGAACAGTAAGTTATAAGTTGGATTTAAATGGAAGACTCGAAGAGCACCAAGAGAACGCGCGAGATTTGGCAACACAGCTAGCAGATTCACGAAGTTGACGCGACGGAGGTCTGAGAGCGACTGAAATTCCGTAGTGCTAGGCCACGCCTACTGTCTGCTGATTGGAAGAGGGAAAGTCACGTGTAGATAAACTTTCCCTCCTCTCACCCCAACTCGGTTAAGCCACACCAGCTCACCCGCAAAGATAAAGTGAACAGACCTTAATACCGGGGTGTGTGGGGTATGGAATACCCACCAGGATATGCGGTAGGTGCGAGATTAATGAATTGCGGAATTTTAAGATAAATGGTTCAAAATGGTGAGTTTTACAGCTTTCTGAGGGATATTTTGTTAATCCTTACACAATTCTATCAGTAATATCAATGCAATTAAGAAAAATGGATTAAAGTTAAAAATTTCTGGGGGGGTTTATCCTCGCTGCGTCACGGTCACCAGGAGCTTATCAACGGCTGGTCGAGTAGTTTTTTGATTAGCAGAAGGAGGAGAGCGTTAAGTTAAATCTTCCTCGAATGAATTTCACCGTTGATGGGACTTACGGAGAAGTTTTGATAATCCTACTCTATTTTTTATTCGGAACTATTAGTGAAACGTACTTTGAATGCAGCCATAAGTTGTGTGCGAAGGAAATAATGATATTTGTATTGTATAAACATGTCTTAACGTCAGCTCGACACGTAATAAGAATAATGTAAAAATTAAATTTTCCTTTTGTAGCCTCTTATTGCTACTCATATCAGAAATCAGGATATTGCAGCGTTAATTGTACGAAACACATGACCCGCAGGGAAACGAAAATACGAGGCCTGTCCATAGTTTCGTTCCCGCATGAAATTTTAGTCACCACGGAGTTTTGTTTCGTCCCGAGACGAAAATTTACTTCCGGGAACGAAACTTAAGTGATAGAAACGCTGCACAGTGGGCTAGAATCTAAAAAAGCTGGCTAAACCTCAAAAACGATTTTTTTGAACTAGGAAGTGTAGAATTTGCATACATATTCTCAAATAAATTGTGAATAATTTGTCAGATTATTTATTTCTGGTACCCTCATTTTTACAATATATTTGAGCTCAAATTTGCACACATTTAGCGAAAAATACCACTCTCTTTTTTTTAAATTGCTTACTTTATAGTAGCTGCCGTTGCACGTACCTTACCATGAGATGCAACACCATGAGCCAAGCACAATATTCTTAAATGTAGCAATTTGTAGTTCCATTAGTAAATAGCTTTAAAATCTCACGAGTTTAGGGGGATATTTTGTGGAAACGTATAACGAGTAGTTTTATTGCAAAAGATTTTTGCTTGGACAGAAGAATTTTAATTGTAGACTAATTTTTCGACATACTTATCATTTTTAAGGTAGCAATACAGCTCGATTGAGCTAATTCATACAATTGTTTTGGGGTTGGAGGGGGTTGATTATAAATGGGTGGATTGGGGCTATAAGGAATGGTGGACAGCTTTCTCGTGGGCAAAAAGGAGACGTATTCGGAATGAAGTTGAGGAGGTGCAACAGTTAAGGAGAGGAGTGGAAAGATTATTTAAAACACACAATTTTTATTTTACATGCCAAAGTAATTTCAACATCTTGGTACAATTCCATCCGAAGAAGAAGAAAAATTGAAGTAAAATTAAAAAAAAAAAACAAGAATCCAATTGGCCATTCTATGCTCTGAACGGTATTCAGAAGAATAGATAAATGTGTCGAGACAGCTTAAAAAAAGACTGTACGTGTACAAGTCACCAATTCTCCCTGTAGTTCTTTATGGTTGCCGAAGCTGGAGGATTAGGAAACAAGACGTGAACTAACTATTAGTGATTGCGAGGTGGATGTTTCTGGAAATATATGGCTCAGTCCAGGACGAATTAGCGAAAGAATGGGGGAAACGACGTGATCAGGAACTATATAATATTTATGGGGACAATACTTTAGTGGGATTACAAAAAAGCAGGAGATTGCCATGTAACTGAAAAAAAATAATTGCTGAGAGGTTCGAAACACAGACTTTAGATTACTACCGTAATAAGTCTTTTCCTTAACCACTAGTCCATCTCACTCGTTGATTCCGAAGGGGATTGATTCATTGCGAGCTTTGTCAGGAAAGGGAATGAACCAGTCTTCTAGTGTCACTAAATCAAACTGAATTTAAACACTCGGTGGCATTATTTGCTGTGATATTGCAGCGGATATTTCATGTGTAAGTTTTGTTCACTATCGCTATTTGTTCACTATTACGGCCGATCTGGCGAAGTATATTGTACAATGTACTTCGCCAGATCGGCCAACTTACGAGAGGAAGTAAAGTGACGTTCTGGACGTAGATTTATTATCTAGCATGAGCTGCACAATTTATTTGGTAACAATTACTGCACATATCCCGCATACATTTCCCTTTAATAATGTTTTTATAAAAATATTGCGGGAAGGGGGAATGTTGTTCAAATTTCCCTCCCACTGGTGCAATATAAAATGCCGAAACTCGATTTCAAAGCTGCGGCTCAGAGGAAATATCCTTACTCTGAGAGCTGCGGCGAAAGTGGTGCCACTACATTTGTTGCAATACTTTTGAATCCGACTGTACATAAACATGTAGATTTATAATAAGCGATATTGACCTTAGAAGTCATAATTTATGTAAATTTCATACATACCAGCATTGCATTCTTTGTAAAGCATACATCTGTACCCAGAGCCGGCCCTAGCAGGTGCGGGGCTAGGGGCGAACCTTCAGTGCGGGGCCCTTCACTTAAAATATTAAACTCTATACCCCATCTACAAACTCGAGCATTTTGAATCCCTACCACTCTCTGGCTAAGTATGTGTTCCCCTCCCAAATTCAGACTTCGTAATTACGCCGTTATGATACCATCACGCTGTTGAGTTCAAAATAGTATAATACAAATAAAATTTATACATAATTATATTTATTCATAAAATTATAAGCACAATAAAAATTACTGCATTATTATTCCTTTTTCATAATATTATTTTTGTCTAGCACGGACTATAGTTGAAATTGCGTTTTCAAAACTATCGTATACATATTTTAATTTTTTTTCACGAACGCGGGGCCCCCCAAAGCGCGGGGCCCGGGGCGGTCGCCCCTCCCTAAGGCCGGCCCTGTCTGTACCAATTGATTTTCAATTGACCCATTGGTTCCGAAATTAGCAAAGATTTGTGTTGTTTACAACAAATCAGTCAATTTTTGTGACATGAACAAATTGTTTTTTGCGAAATATTAACACTAGATTTGGCTTTCTTATATCAAAATGGCAAGGTACTGGAACGAAAACTACGGGAACACCAAGCGCTAAAATTAGGGCAACTTGATTTTACACGCACAAAACGGGTTCTTTTTGTAGGAAAAATTTAAGCACATGAAATACTGTGGAGGCGAAAATGTTAAAAAGGATATGATCCCACGTAGAAATATTTTTTTTAATGCTTTTTGTTGCATTGAAATTGATTGCTTGGTTTAGACGCTAGGGCTCCTCAAACTCGGATGTCTTACTTTTTTACAGACAGTAGAATTGAAAGTTTCTCAAATTTATGACACCGAAAATGTTTCTTCTAAACACCGCTCTAAACGGATTATATTACGTAACTTTGAATGCATTTTGCCTATGCGCTGCTGAAGAGCATCCATTGGTCGCCAGTGACGCTGAAGTCATTCCGTCTGCGCAAGATAATTACACCCATCACCAAGACAGCGGGTGTCAGCGGGTTCAGCATGGTTGACACGCCGTCCTTGGCGCAATCAGACCTCGACGGTCGGCAGTCTCTCCAGGGTTCAGCGTTATATATCCCTAAGTCAAATCAATTTTAAAAATATTCCCGTGAAAAATCGTGACGTTCGTGACAACGTTTACCGTAGCTGCAGTGGCGCCGACTCCATGGGGCTTGAGGGGGCCCGAGCCCCCTCAAAAATTCGTTATTAGTGTGAGGAAAAAATGTGTCAGGCTTGTAGATTTTCCCCGGAGTCTCCAGATATCGAGATTCGAGTTATCAGGGTTCTAATGTTGATCATATGACTCCTCTAAAATGCTCAAAAACTTATTATCTACTAAAAAACTACTTATAAACTTTCCTGTGGCAAGATCCCCGATTTGGGCCCCCCCTATATTTTTTGTGAGTCGGCATTCCTGCGTAGGTGCATTGTATGCAGTCATCCTTAATGGATCTAAATGGACTTTTAATAAAAAAACATTTTAATAAAAATCTTTTTTTTTCATAATTTTTTATTCTTTCGTAATCTAAAACTACAATTTTTCTGTATTATGATTTTTCCTCATAGAATGAAATATACGAAATATAAACCATATTATTACACTATGTATTTAAATGTGTGTTTTTTTAGTCACCTAATGGGGACCCAACGTTAGGTATTTGGGCATTGGAAAAGCAATGGAACTACTTTTACTTGCAAACATTTCAACCTTTAATCGTTCCTTGGTCACCATCGAGGTCAAAAAGATGGCAAAAGAAAACCCTGGCTATCAAGGTGGCGAACCTCAGGTTTTCCAGGTTCCCCGAGTCAATGGTGCAGTCCACCTACCTTTGTGTTGTCAACTTGTAGACCTCCACGGATCATGCTTGGTCAAATTTCACTGAATTTCTTCCATGCTGTCAGCACAACCAGCTTTTCAAAGTGCAAGTTTTCAGGGTTGGCAAAGCCATATGCGAACGACGAGGTCTTAAAATCCCTCTTTTCCAATCAACTGGCCTCCAACGCAGGGGCACAGCTAGGAATTAAGGCTGGGGGGGGGGGGGTTAGGTGCAACCAATACCGGTGTGTGTGGTGGTATGCAATACCCACCAGGATAAGCGGTATGTGCAAGATTAGTAAATTGTGGAATTTTAAGATAAACGGTTCAAAATGGTGAGTTTTACGGCTTTCTGAGGGGTATTTTATTAATACTTACACTATTTTATTAGTAATATCAATCCAATTAAGTAAAATGGATTAAACTTAAAAATTTCGGCTCAAACTTTAAATGGCTACCCGAAGCCCAAAAGTTATCGAAGTAGGAGTCTGAGTATCCAGACAACCAAGGCGTTAAATCCTAAGTGTAAAGGATTAAAAAGTCAATAACAATGCCAGTAGATCACCATCAGCAACCATTTTACCAAAGGGGATCTTATGAAGGTCAAAGTTCACTAAGGTATGGATCCGACTCTGTAGACAAACAAATATGGCTTTTCAGGGTGCCAAAGTGAGTCATTAAGTGCTTGGTTTCAGCATTCCAACCACGTCACCTTCAATACGGAGATCAAGGGTCGCTGTAGTTCGAGCGAGACCATGGCGACAACCATCATGTCGTGAAATGGATTTCACCGGGTGCTCAATGTGAAGGTAAGGTTCGCCTTATGGCCTCAGTGTTAACTGGTGTACGTCTATTTTATAATCAAGATGGATCTATTTAGGCTATATTACTCACGGTATGGAACACTGATACCCCCAATTGCCAGGCCTTGTGACCTTTGTCATCTTAACTGTACCGAAAGCAAGCTGGAGGATTGTGTAAGGGATGCTTGGAGGTGTGGCAGATGTGAAATTCAGAAAAGTCGGAGATTTATGGAGGAGAAAGCGGAAGCTATTGAGCGGTTGCAGGCGGAGTTAGAAAAAGCCCAAAGTAAAATATCTGATTTGACTGCTGAAAACGTTGGACTGAAAGCAGAAATCGCAGAAATGAAGCTGCAGTTGGATACATGACTCGTAGGCGACGCCTGCACTGACCGAGGGTTCGGAGGAAGGAAATCCGATGAATCCAGGATTACGAGGGAGAAAGACTGTGAGGATGCAGACATCAGTGCGCCAAGAGGGGAGATACGGAGGAGCATCCTTAGGCGGGAGAAGAGGAATAATGGAGGGAGAGGGAGGATGGAATGGCGAAGCAGGAGACAGGAGATAGAAGAGTCCGCAGGTCGGGAGGGAGAGACTTCGGTGGAGACAGTGCCGCCCCGTGTGAAAATCATTGGAGATTCTATTGTACGCTTTGCTGGTGGCTTTGAGGCAAAGGGTGGTGTGGGTGTGCAGTGTTTCCCAGGAATAAGAACGAAACAACTGGACAGAAAAATAAGTGACATGACAAGTAATGATGATGAAAGTGCCGTGATAATTCATGCGTGGAAAAATGACTTAAAGGCCGCTATACACGGCGAATGAGTTCATTCGCATGATCATTCAGCATGATCATGCGCATGATCATTCACCGTGTATAACGGAACAATTCGCGAATGAACCTTCATGCACATGATCATTCAGTGAAAATTAGAACATGTTCTATTTTGCTCGCATGATCCTGTGAATGAATACGTGATCATTCAAGCATGACCATTCGCATGATCATTCACCCTGTATAGCAGCCTTAAGAAGAGCTAAGTCGGACGACCATAAAATAAAATGAGAATAAATTCAGAGAAAACCTCTTTTTTTAATAGAGGTGTCCAAAGGTTTCACCCAAGATTGAAACACGAGTTCCTTCGTTCAGCAACAACACACTCTTCCCACTAGGCTACCACGCTTCCCAGGATAAGGAAACCATCTCATAATTTCAGGGTTTTTACTTGTCCGAATAATCAGGGAAAGCAGGTAGGTGTGAAAAGGGTCTGGATAAAGTAAGAGATTAAGTCGTCTGGAATTCCATAATAAGATGTTTGAGTCTTTGGGTCCACTTTTTCTTGCGTACAAGATGCAGACTCGCATTTTTTTTTCTCCTTTTATGGATGGCGTCAAAATCTGGGTAGGCATTATACACGAGGATGCGCGGGCTACCCAAGAAATAAGCATTACTAAGACATTCTGTCCAGTATTTCTAGAACATGATCCCCTTCCCTGCATCAGGGGAATATTTCCAAAGAAGTGAGACGAATTACTAGTCCATGTTACGCCTAACAGGAAACTGCCTTGCAATAGAATTCCCAAGATTTCCAAAGACAAAACCCAATGAATGAGCGTTTCATCATGACGTAAAGCTGACCGATATCACTTGAGGATGAATTTTGATACGCAGTTGCAAAGACGAATGTAATAGAGGAAGTCCGTGCCTATTCAAACAGAAATAAACCCCCTTATTTTGATAACACTCAGCCATTTGAATCTCCTAATAATTTGAAAAAAGAAACAGTATTTCTACTTGCCCCTGGAAGCCATGCGTCCCGCATAACTTTCCCTTATTTTTCATTGTTATTGGCCTCCTAAACAATATTGTGGACTGCATCATCCTCAATAAGTTTCATTGCATCTTTATAATACATAAATCGCAAATATTTTCATTAATGTAACAATACTTAACACTACAGCGATTTTTGGCCATTTTTTCCATTTCAGCCTGGATTCTGTCTTCAAGATTTGGTTTTACCTTTGGAAATTTTGCAATTGATTGAGGAGAACAAAGTGCAAAAAAAGTCTCTCTTTACAGAATTTTAGTGGGAGATACTTGTAATTAAGCCACATAATTTCTCGGCTCTTGAAAAGTTGGTACAGAACACTAAAATCGAGCATGGAGCATATTTACCCATCTGATTCCACATTTTAATGTTTCCCTGCCTAGAAAATATCTGTTTAAAATACTATCCTTCTACCAGTGGGCACATAATTCAATAATTTGATTAATTTGGGTTATTAAATACTTTGAAATGTTGCACACACTCAATAGCAATACCCTGCAAACTAAAATAGTAGAGAAACTTCAATCACATCAAAACTTTAATTCATTATAGAGTATTCTTTCAAGCTATCCAAACAGGTTCAGGAGACACAACAAGGCCTATATTACAATAACCAGTGAGTCTGATGGAGACAAATTATGTTTCATTTATTGCTGTCTTTGTGCTAGCATCGCTTCACATTATTCATAATGATTTAATTCTCAGCAGCTACCACTTTCAAATTTGAAGAAAGATTAGAAAGAATACCTATGTGTCATAAATATAAATTTACAAAGTAAGGAAATGCAAAACAAAATTATCACCTAACAACAAATTTCTTTTTCCTTAAAGCTAAACTGATAGGCTATGTAAATGGACAAGGTTCATATAGAACAGGACTACGAGGTAAAAATTCTTCATTTGTGGAAAGAAAGAAAATGAATAGATTAGGTAATATGAGACATGAGTGTGGAGTTGTTTCAAATCAATATCAGGATTGCTGACTAGCAATGATATGACAGAGTAGGACTCTGAGCTCAATGACACAGCAAGGGGGGTTTTGGGGGATGAAACCCCCCCCGGAGCTCAGAGAAATTTTTAAGTTTAATCCATTTTACTTAATGGATTAGTTTTACTTATATAATAGTGTTGCAATTAATCAAATATCTCTCATAAAGTGGTAAAACTAGTCATCTTGAACCATTAATCTTAAAATTTTCTGGAGGAGGGCCCCCGCAACTCCAACTTACCCTGGCAGGTATGCAATACCCCCACACCCTATAGTATCAGTTGCTCCAAACCCCCCTCATAGCCTTAATTCTTAGCTGAGCCCTTGTCTGAGCATATTTTGAAATTCAAATTGTAGACTACCGAGGTAAATTTTAGGGGTGGTGAAAATGGAATACATAGCCTTTTTCTTGTATCAATGCATTCTTGCATTTGTAGAGGCACCTGTTCATTAATAACGAAATCTCAGAGTTCAGTCAAGCAATCTGTGTTAACATGGTTGCCATGGAAACTACGTGGAATTGTTAGACATTCTATGAAGGCATAGTTTTCATTTTTTTACAACTTTGGATATGAATAATGTTGAAATTAAATATTAAATTGGGAAAATTCAGTGCCTCTATGCCTTTGGCCTTATCTGATAACAAGTATGCACTAGAAAAAAACATGGCACTAGTAGTTAGAAAAATATCTTTAATTATGGTTATTTTTGGATTCATGCTAAACTTTTGATGGTACCAAAGATAAATCATACCAAAATGAAGTTCAGCATTTCCAATGAAAGAATGGTGGACATCAAAAATTCATACATATTGCAAAAGTATCTCTCTTCGATCATAAGAATAAAATTCCATGAGCATGACCAAAGCACATATCATGCTCTTGTTTATTTATGTAATAAACTTTAATGCAGTGCCTGTAATTAATTGATGCAGTGACAATGACTGGCTCCAATACCTTTTCTATGGGGAAGTAGCAGAATAAAATTAAAAGAAGTGCAGGAAACACAAAGACAGAGCAGTAGAAGCAATGGGTCCTCATGAAATTGGAATGGATGAGGAAGAGTATAGGGAAAACTGTGTAAAAACTCACAGGACCCTTCCACGGCTGAGGAGGCTACTTACTTTGCATAACTGGTATTACGGCACGAAGAGAATACAATACTATGGAGGAGTTCCTAAAAGTTTACCATCCCAGATTGATATCGAACAAAATTAATATTGAGCCCAAAGTCTCATATTTACTACCCATGTTTTACTCTATCAGTGGATGCTCTCAAACTACTTCTCCCACTAATAGCCATGATTTGGAACTAGCGTCGGGGGCAGTAGAGGAATAAATCGCCATGCAATATAATGTAATATGAGCAAACAGCACATAGTTAAAGGACAAAAGGAGGTATACTTATAAGAAAGGGCAAAGTTTTGTATCTTACATCTCATGTATGTGAAAGGTATTAGACACTTCTGGGAAAAATATCTCAATTGCAACATTTCATTTTATTAGGTTTTTGATCACATTTTGTTCCAAGTCACCATTGAAAAAATTAAATAGTGTATCGTTTAATGGTAAAGACAAGAGATTTGATTCTACCGAAGAATCAACAATCATTACAAGGGCAGTCATGGTATATTATCCCCTGTACAAAGAAGGTTAATATAAGGTGTAATCATCACATTAAAGATTGAGTTAAATAAAGAACAAAGAGAATTCAGGAGTTTATTGCATCAACTTCCATAGAAACATCTTTGCCTACATTTATTAGGTATATACATTAAAGCTGCACATTGAGATAACAATAATTTGAATTTCTACCCTAAATGGAATGAATGTTCTTTCAGAACACATGGTTTATAATCCAACATTAATTAAGAATACAATGTAAAAAGAATATTAATAGAAAACTGTTCTGTCAAACTTAAATTAAATCCTATTTTCATCTCTTATCAATCAATAATTTTAATTGATTTCATGCTTTCAAAAATAGTCATCATTTGTACATTAAATATGCATGTCTCATAGACTTGATTAAGAATCTTTTGACCTGTTCATCATTATGCATTGAGGTGCAAATTGAGAGGCATATATTTTGGCATCTGATAAGTATATTTAAAAAGCATTTGTATTTTTAAATATATGTGGACAGTCTACACCTATACTAAACTTATTTAAGCACCAACAAATGTTTTTTTTTCAACTTAGGAATCAGTCATGGAAATAAATTGAATGTGATGTGACCAATAAGTATATTCAAATTGTTTCCACATGCTCACTTGACATGTATAGTGATCACTGCATTGGCGCTCAATATTTTCAATAATAAACTCACGAAAGTGTCCATCATAGTAATGATTTTTACATACCTAGTCCCCACTTTTCTCATGGGCATTGCTTTCAACTAGACTACTTAGTGAGTACACAAGATTTTTTTGATGCATCAATTGTTTTGTCACATCATTTCCTCAAACACTTTCACATTAAGGAATTAATTCAACAAAAAAAAGAATCTCCGACAGTAATCAACTGTGCGCATAATGCCATAAAAATCACAAACATGATTTTTAAATACATATGTAGTAGTAACTCACCTGGTATAGGACTCAAAGTGTTCACTGGAACTCATGTACTGTTGAAAAATAGAGGACTGAGCCTCTGTTGTAAATAAAGCTATAAACCACCCATTACTTACAATGGTTAGGCTGTGGCAAAGCACCGCACTACATCAAACAATGCAAGTTGCAGAGTTTTCAACTGGCATGAACTATAAAATAATTCACAAAGTCTTCTTGTCATAATATCTTCACTTACACTTTACCAGTCTTAATTATCTGCATTACTTTATACAGATAATTTTGTAAAGCCCTTCTCTTTATCTAATGTTTAACACTTGTAAACAATCTGGGCAAGACTTAACCACATATAGCCAACAAAAAAGAGTCAAGAGAGCAACCTGAGTCAGTTTAATCCACAGAGAAAAACTGTAAAATGGCACGCCCTTGGATCTCGGAGGCACAGAGTTTTTTGACGACTTCACTAGCCTCTTCAGCCGGGAACACAGTATGAGGTGGTGGTTCAATCTGTGTGAAAGAATTGAAGAGAATGATAGAGATTCGCTATGCCCATCTATAAAAGCTTCATAAATAAGCTTCATAACCTTTCCCTCCCTTAGAGGGTGCATTACCCCCATTCAACCAGTTTTATGTGATCACCTCACCCCAAATCAACTATTGATACAATTAATTCATAGCAAAAAGAGACAAAACTCAATGGTTCAGAGACTTGTACATCCTAATTTATGCATATTTCCTTTTGTTTACAATCTTGCAAGTGATGCTAGTACTATACCATGGTGCTTAAACAAAAAATATAATGCTTGTGAATAAATTTGTCATGAGATAATAAAATTATTGCAATACTGACTTTTTAATATTAGGCCCTTAACTGGGTGAAGAGTTTATGGCTACAAGGCAGAGCAAATTTTCATTTTGCCTTTCACACTTGAAAAAAATCCAAAACCATACCTACAAAGTAAAACTATACTGGGTGAAAACTTTAATTTACCCAGAATGCACACCATTATATGTACATAACTTAATTTCAATTTACTCACCTCTCCCTTTCCAACAAGATCAACTAATTCTTGGAGCTGTTCAATACTTCCCATCCCAACAGACTTGATTTTTTGCTGTCTTTCTTCTGCTCGCCTGCTGAATTTTGGCATCAGTCGCTCAGCAACCTCATGACTGATGAATACTACTCCACCCTTTTCATTGAAAAATGAGAGAAATTTTTTTAATGAGTCATTTTTATCACTGACGGCAAAAAGCTAATGATATGATCAATTAAGAGTTATCTAGAATATTGAACAATTTATGCTTCACAGCAAAATTAGTCCTTTATAAACAAATAGAACAGTATCATTTGAACTAGGATTTCCTTACCTTTCCCAGGCATTGAAGAGATCGATGTAAACTTCTTGAGGTAGTTCCAAAGTCAATGACTATGTCGACTTCTCCCTGGCATGCATCCATTGTCCTTTCAATCAATTGCTTCTCATATAAATCTTCATTCCACTGGACAACGTTAACCCTAAGAAAAAAATTTATGATCAAACACATTTTTATCATGCCAGCACAATTTCCTCAAGCATTTAACAAAAGGATTTATTGCAAATTTAAACCAAGGAATTTTAAGCGGCAGAAGTGCCAATTACATAGTGCATGGAATTGAATGGGTTCTGTACTGAAAGGGGCAAAATATTGAGAGATATCAAAATCTTCTTCAAGTCAGATTACTCTAGCTTTATATGAAGAAGAGCAAAAGAGGAAGTTAGAATTTTCCAAAAGGAATAAATTGAAATATACCTAATATATGTATTGAAATTCTCTATCCACAGAAATTATATGTGAATATAATAACCTTGACCATTATCCTCATGAAATAATTTTTTTATCATGATAGTGGTCATTAGACTAGAAACCTTTGAACAAAAATTAGACCTAATTACTCATCATGTGGAGCCACACAATTTATCCAAAATCGTGCGACAAATCGATTTCAATTTTTAGTTAATTATGTATACAATCGTGTATAAAAGTCAGTTAGCCATTTATCTCCTGCAGTGAATGCTAACCAAATGTGTAAGAATTATTGTTTTATATGATGCTAGAGCTCATGTGGCTACCATTAGTTTCCAAATAACTTGCTTACTAAACTGCATGTGGACAGGATACCATATATGCATCAGTGGTGCCTCGTCAAGTGAAGTGACTGAATCTATATATATGTCAATTCATCTACATGTATGTAAATTGTCACATTTTTTGTCACATTAATGACCATACAACAGTGGCGGATACAGAAAAAAACTCAAGGGGGGGCGCAACATATCTTGAGTTGTCTTTACTTTTATCGTGATAAAAGATGATCAAGTCACAGGCAAAGTATATGAAAATTTTATTTAAAGTGATTATAAACATGTAAAAGACAATGCCATCTTATGGTATAAAAAAGTTACAATTGTGGTTTTGCAATGCTCGGCAATACAGGCGGACCCGCAAGGGGGGGGGGCGCGCGCCCCCTGCGCCCCCCATCTGTATCCGCCACTGCCATACAATAAGTTTTTCACACAATATCCTTATAAGTATGCAGCACTTAGCAACAAGGCTCCTGTGGGACACTATCAATTGGCATTTTCCAAGTCACATCAGTATATGATGGGCTCTGCATCTTCACTTGCAAGTAAGCTGAGAGAGGGGAAGTAAGAAAGGAGCTTGCTAGGCTGAAGAGAGTAATTGGTTGCCACAGCTACCAACTGATTGGTGCAGAGTTTTTTTATAGCACTTCACATGAGCAGTTACTTCTTACTGCCCGTACTAGCATCTAACGATTTGATCGTTGGATTATTCTTCCTCATAGAATAATCCTCCAAGGTCGTTAGAACATTAATAGCGTATGCTTGGTTTCGCTGATGGTAGGACCTGCCCGCCTTGTGACGGTGCAGGATTCCTCGTCCTCTCCCTTCCTTCCCGTCCTTCCCCTGGAGGCGTCGTCGGGCTCTCATCGCGGCGGCGCCTCCTTTCCTTTATCCTTCCCATCCATCCCCTTCTGGTGGTAGAGGAAAAAAGCTAACGCTTACAGTCCCTGCCCCAGGAGTGTACCCCGCGAGCCCATCCTAAGGGTTTCGTTCCACCTGCCCGTACTAGCCTGCGAGCATCCCTTGGTCAGCCGCACATGCATTTGTGCATACATACTTTCAACTGTGGCCTCAAAACATCATTTTTCATTTTATTTCAATCTTCTCCTAATTAACACAGTGAAATGCATCTTTCCTTTCAGTTCAGGAATAAAATGGTAATTTTTTATAATAGATTTATTTTTAGTGTTTAGAAAATTATTCTTTTGAGATCTTTAATAGGGTAACTACAAATATTCACCAATTTAAATAAATGTAATGCATTTGAATGAGTTTCATTTGTGACAATTCGGAACATACCTCGTGTGGCAAACTTTTTCCAAAAATGTATCATTTAATTTCAACTGAATTATTACAAATTGAGTGTTTTTCAACGAGTAAAACTAGCCAAGTGAATTGTGAAAGTATTTAAGCAGACACACTCCCAAAGGTTATTCACCGAAAACACAATGCAAATATATTCAGACAATTATAGCAGGTACCAAGCGTTTCATGCTTATGCTTTGAGTTTATGCTGGGGCTTTTTTTGAAACATTAGTGAGGTTTAGGCGACTTTTTCCCCAAAATTTTGTCTTATATTTCTGTACACTAATAATTATATAGACATTGGGTACAGGATATTATGCTTAGTAGTTTTGATTTCATTGCAAACGCAATCATCATAACAGACTGAAATAAACAAATATTGTCATAGCATGGCTTTCATTAAATTAACCTCTATCGGTAAGTGAGGGTGGTGGGTGGAGAATGGTTTACCATCAAGAGAGTCAGTTGAGCATTCAGAGGTCTCAAGCCGCCACCGTTGACATTGTTAATTCTCAAAGCCATGAAGCATTTCAATAATTGATTACATATAATTTGGTAAAGTACTTGGTTCACACTATGACTAATCATTTGATAAATTGAACAAAACATAATAATTCACTTGAAATGGAAGAAGGATTATCTATTTGATTTCAATTTCATTCTTACCTCTTGTGCTCCTTGGCTAAAAGGAATCCTTCATCTTTCAGAGAAGCAACTGTGATAGATACTCTATCACTAGTAGCACTGAAGTGATGGCTTGCAATGCGCATCATCCACAGAGCAAGACCTCCAGTTCCAACAATCAGAATCTTACATATACCTAGAAGGCAAAAGAAATGTCAAGATAGACTGCAAAAGAATTTCTGTCTCATGCTTGGCTGACTACATGTCATTTTAATGAATTTAATATTTATTAATGCCATTTAAATTGGCAGCAATAGAGTATGTATGCCATTTTCATCAAAAAATATTATACCTTTACTCCTTTTCGGTATTTACTCCATAAGTATGAGAATAATTAAGTTGAGTGTACAACAAATGTAATTTCCAACAATAATGGACATAACTTATTGATTTTGTTTAACTCAAGATAAAATTGCAGTATAAGTTATTACCATTCTCTCCTTTCTGAGCCAGAATTTTCTGCACATACTCGTGAGAAGCAAATACTGTGCTCATAGCAAGAAGAGCTCCAGTGGGAAGCATAGCTGCAACACTAAGAGGAATTGTATCTGGCAGCTTCACTAAGTATTTCAGTTCGTGGACAATGATGAACTCTGCATATCTGTAATTAGATTTAGATATATTTCACTTCATTAATTTGTTTACTTACAGCGCACCATGTAAAATCAAATATTTTTGGTTGAATTAGAGCTCAATTGGTGCAATTTTTAGTTATTGCATGCCCTAACTCGACAAAGAATTCTTTTTTTTTTAATCCTAGAACAGATTGCATCCAGAATAGGAGAAATTGTGGAAAAAAATCCACATCTTAAGGCAGCTTTTTTTTACGAAATTGAAAAATTCAATGGAAATTCCATGCCAGAATAAAATTTTAAAATATTCATATTTCTTCAGTTATTCAGCTAAATTCTGCAACAGATTTGGTATTTTGCAAGATATCAGTTTAAAACCAAAATATAATTCATGTAAAGCATTTAATGTAAATGACTAGTAGATTTTGTGCATGTTTTTAGGCAAAGAAAAGTGTACAAAACAGATTTATGTACCTCTTGGACTTGCACTTCAATTCCCTAAGATCAAACAATTATTCCTGATATTGCACAGTTTTGAATACTGTGTCTCACATTTTCCAAGAAATTCAATATGTACTCAATAAATATATAAAATGTGATACAAAAAAAGTAATTATATAGGCTAGATGCGTTCGAGGGAAGGAGGAGGGATGTCTGCTGAAGGATATATTGAGTGAAAATCTAGAGGGATGAAAACTTTAGGAGGACCATGTCTAAGACCAAAGGCTGATGAACATGCAGAGATAGATGAAAGAGAGGCAGATGATTAAGCCAAGAGAATGAGTGTAGCATATGTGGCTAAATGTTTACAAATATATAGATAGCCCTGGAGTAAGTAATGGAATGGTATGGGTACTTTTAGTGCCCTCCTCTCTACACAGTCAACCAGGTAAATGGCAATCTCTTGAAAGCCACCGCCTCTCCAGTATTTGAACCCAGATCCACACAGTGGGAAGCCAATCCCTTAGCCACCACAACAACACAATCTCCCCATAATTAAGTACAATCAATTAAGAGCATGTGATAATCCGCACAACCTAAGAGCCATTAAACCAATAACACAACACTTACAAGTAAAAATATAAAATAAAATATATAATAAAATAAAAATATAAAATATAAATATAAACAAGGGATTTACCCATGAGGCACTCCTTCATATGGATAGAGTACAACGCGGTCCCCAACTTGATATCCACATGATGGCCCCACCTCGGCACCCAGTGATTCCACAATGCCAGCCACTTCATAGCCAGGGAAGAGAGCCCCATCACGAAGGCCATGATGCGCTGGGCTCTGCGTGCTGGGCATGCCTCCAGACATGCCTGGCAGTCCACCCTCGATGGATGGCTCACTGTTAAGGCTTGACACACTTGAGATGCTCGAGATGGATGGGGATCGACGCAGGCGATAACATGCCCCTGCACAAACCACCTGAAAAGGAGAGGAGGAGGTGTAAAATCATGCCAGACTCCCAAGACAATTGGAGATATTAATAATGCAATTTCAAGCATAGACATGAGTGGATCCATGAGGCATCAGGTTTGGGGTAATGGTGACCATGTCTTCCCCTCATTACCCAGACACCTCCGATAAAAATGAATAAATAAATGCATATTATCGAATGTATTACTACAAAGGCATCTATGGACTCGTAAAGATGATGCTCTGCACTTATGGGCATTTTTAAAGTATGCTAATATCTGATGACAACAGTGTCATCTATTTTCCAGAGTGCATGGCATTCATTTTTTTATTTTTCTACACATTGAAAATAGTAAGAGCTTAAAATAATTGAGTTACTCGAGTCTTTTTGGGTGGCTCACCCCTCCCTGGATCTGTACATTTTTATCATAGTTAATCTGGTCTTCTGATATTGGTTGTATTCAGTGAAACCATCTGAACAAGGTCTGTGAATCTACACATGGAATTGTAAGGTTCCCTCAACCCTTTGTCACATCAATGTGGAAAAATTCCTCCGAGCTGAAACTGCTGATGTCACAAAAGATTTTGCTCTTCGTCAGGTGTTCTATGGTTAATTAGTGCTGTCACTAGCAGCCAGGGTGGGGGATATGTTGATCGCAGGGTATGTGCCATATGATGCATGGGAGATAGAGCAAGAGGGGTGGAGTCCATAAGTGATTGTGAAATCACCCAAAATTTAAAGCCGATGATATCCAGCTAGATATTTCATAAGGAAATATGCAATATTTAACAAAATAAAAATGGTATAATCTGTCGAAATAAAAGATTATTTTAAGTGCTAAAAGCATAAATTATTCCAATGCCATTTCATCTAATATAAAACTGGGAGACTGTCGCACCTCATTGAGCAGTTGACCAAAGGATCCCAGGTTCAGAAATAATGGTGAAACCTTCAGACAACAAAATTACTTTCAATGTGAGGTGGTCCCGGGAAAGGAAATGGCACCCTCACCCGGAATGCACGAAATTCACGTGACTGTGGCTTAGTCTGGGGTGAGCTCCACCCCCACCTATCATCATGTGCAAAGTAGACGCATCACTTTCAGAAAAATCCAATTGATCACAGGATCAATTTGGTTATGCCTTCTAATCATTAAGAGGATAATTTACGAATCCCAGAGCTTCCGGTAAGTATGGGAGTTTTTTCATCCCTGAACTCAAGTCTGCTCAAATAACTGTGTTTGTGAACTATATTTTCCTTTGCCGGGATTTATGCTGATCCGGAGGCCTCTCCGCTACCCTGAACCCTCAGATTTTGGAGAAACCACCCTCATCATAATAGCTAAGAGGTCTTTCGGCTACTACGTTCCGCGGCGCCCGGGGTCATTGGAAGACTACTCAACGGAACAGTACTCCGGGATCACATTTAATCAACTAATTTCAGAAACAGCCGCGGTCTAGCCACCGATCGCGTCACTCAAGGGTCGGAATTCCTGGGCGGCAAAATCATATGGCACGTAATTTTTCCAATAAGCCACCACTTAAAATGAAAAGATCATTTTTGAAAAAAATATTAATTAATTTCACTAAAGGCTTCTTCAATAAACCGTCGCTGTGTCCATATTCTCATTCTATGTATCACGATTTAACATATCGCTTCCCAATATCATGGGCGTCATTAGATATTATTTATTGGTTATTAGATATTATTTCGAGGGGGGGTCCAGACCACCCCCTCGAAATATATAAACACAATCATTTTCCTTCATAAAAGAAAACAAAATATTGAAAAATCATGAATTTGAAAAATATTTCTATAACAAATGAAGTTTTTCCGATTATGAAAAGTGTTAAAATTCGTTAAAAACGCATTACTTGGTACCCTGTTTTCAAAAACTTTCCCCCTGGTTTTGGACCCCCTCTAAGAACGAAATTGCTGGCTACGCCACAGATTTACGCCATGCTCCACCGTTTTAACTCTAAGTAAATTCTTTCGGCACATAATAGTTAATTCGGTTTCAGCACAGAAATCGAGGGCTTCCTAAGCGAGACAAGCATTTAGGCAACTAATACAAACATTGGCGCAACAGCTATTCGCGCCGCCCAGCGTGACACCCGACAAATCAACAGATGGAGCTCCAGTATCTCGCAGCCGTACATTTGCGCATTCATTCGCGATATTTGCCCCTTTCCGCAGACAATAATTTCACTGCTCTTCAGCATGCATTACGCCAGTGTTCAATTCAGTGCCTCGCGTAAAGGCCCTCCAGAGGATTAATAAATCTTCAAAAACTCAGAGAAGAACCGAGGGATAGGGCGGCCGCGGCAACGGATGTTTTCATTTGAGCGGCAACCCTCGGCGCGGCCTTGAGCGTCTCAACGCGTGCGTCATGCCCTCTACGACGCTGACCTACTTCCAGACTCCACGCAGCGAACGAGGCATTATGGAATCTTGGACGGCGCCTCAGTATCTCCGTGGACGGCGGGGCATTCGGAAAGTAAGAGCAGAGATTGGTCCTCCATTTTTACATGAAAACTGCATTTTCTATTCTTCATTTCATTATTTTCGAGTATTGTTGACCTTTATTTCTTAGCGGTAATCCCTTGTTCGATTCTAACCCTGTACAGATGCACACATTTTATATTATTAACTATTTTTTGTTTTCTAAGCAAGTGGATTTATGATATCTTCAGCCTTTTATAGACCGATGCGTACCTGGAAGGAGTTAAACCACCTGCAAGAATGTGTTATTTTTACTACATACTGTGGGAAGGCACTTATATTATTATTTTTTGTAAAAATGCAGCGCGCGCGTAGGGTACCTATGCATGTTGCATGCTGGTAATTGGTCGCCCCTAGCCAAACACCGTAAAGGTAGCCTGCAGGGTATTATGTAAATTTAAAACACGTAGCTTTAATATCGTATGTATTTGGAGAAGGCGAACGACAGCTCAGATATTTTGCGTCTTAGGAATAGTTAAGGAAGAAAGAATGGAAAAAAATCTAGTATCGCAATTTTTTGCTCATAACGAAAGGCGCTAAGGGGACCACAGCCTAACGTCCCATTTGACGGAAGGAGTGCTGAATTCGATGTGCACTCCTCTAATTACTCAAGTAGGGATGGGACACCACCGCCGGGATTCGAACCAAGGCTTTCAGGACAGGAATCCTACCTGCCCGATCCCCAGCTTTAATAGCGATGTATGTTTTTCAATATAGAACGCACACTTAGAGTTTTTATTTCGCAAGCATCGCAAAAAAGGTAAAGAAAAAAGATAAAGAATCCGTTCTTATATTCCATACTTTATGCAAATATATTAAGAGAAAGTGCACACAACCAGTAACTATGTAAGTAGTCACACGCATGAGTGCAGAGTTATTTACGCAGAGGATGAAATCTACCTTGAAAAAAGTATTTGGGCCGGAAGTCGAACCCGGATCACCCGATTGCCGCTTAGGTAGGCCACACGTTTACGCACTTAAAGCGGCATCATGGGAGCGCAGAGCAACAACAGAGAAGACGATGAGTATCAACTATTCTATGACTCACCTCAGGGAATTTCATTAAGACGGAGAACGCGGTTGCATATTCAATCCGCGACGCAAAACAGAGGGAACTATGAAAATAGAAACCACGAGATGACATATTCATTATTTTCATAGAGCTAACTTTCATTCACTTCAATAAGCCGTTTAGCGCTGGAATAAAAGTGATTTCTGTCATAGTTTTCTGTAATTTTCTCAATACCGGCATGAAATTCAACTGATGGGGCCAAAATGTATTCAGTCCTCTTAATCTTCGATGGGTAGGAAAACTATGAAACCAGACCGTAATGAAAATAAACACTCAATTTACATGTTAAAATATATACTTGGATGCAGGTCCATTTTCAATGGAAAGCTCAATAATATACCTTTTTAAGACCTCGGAAAATCTCCGGCGTCATTAAATCCGATGGAGGATGACCTTCCGTCTATTGGGCTCCTTCCAAAGAAATTTATTTATGATTGCGGAAGAAATAGAAATATCTTCACAAGCTGCGTAATATGAGGACAGGTTGGAATAAAAAACAGAGGGAAATGAGGCTGATAAAATGGTTATGTCACCACTTCTATTTCATCATTTATCTTAAGGCCTGTTTACACAGTAAATTAGCTCGTACAAGTAAATCTCTAAATGTATGAACGCAAGAATGAACGACTAAATGCACCATGTAACCACCCAACTTGTGCGAATGCATGAACAGAAAATAGAACCAGTTCAACCAAATTTGATTCATACATCTGTACATGTTCCGTTCCGGACCATAAAAATCGTTCCAGCTATCAGACATTAACTCGTACGTGTTGATGTATTGCGCAAACATGCCTATAGAATTCGTTTATGCGACACCGGCAAGAAATCAGATAATATTTTTGGCGAAAAATTTTGCCATCATGAAATACAATAAGCCCATAGTAAGTCAACAGCTTCGGATATCTTCGCGTTATACTGCGACGATCATATATCTTTAACAGGCCACAGGGATAAGTTCAAGGGCGGAGCAGCAGAATAGATACCAGTATGAGCTGCAATAAAAGATCTTTCTTCAGCGCCAGCGTTTCCGGCTGTGGGAAGCAAGGGTGCCCAGCTGAATGCAAATCAGGACGTTACAAAAGGAAATACCTCCTTAGCATACGATACCATTGCACCAGAGACGCAGCGGAAGAATATGGGTAAAGAATTAAGGGAAGATAAGGAATTTAAATAGATCGAAATATTGATTGCTGAATCAAAGGGTATTTTTATACGCACCCTTTTCCACTGCTCAACTTAACCTATGAAAGACGGCTGCAGATAAGGGAGCCAGAAAATTTAAATTGAGCTCCTTGGTTACTACTGACATATTCCATACAGTCAGAGGGAATTAAAATTTTCGTATATGAACGACTGTGTCTATTTTATGCAGGTGATTAAACGCACATATGTTTACCCTTGCATCGATTAAGCCAAGATCAAAGAGAAGTGCAAATAATATCTGGAGAAAAGCTTGAAGAACAATGAGGATGCAGGGAAACAGCTCCGTCTATAGTGATGATATTGCTACGATGGCGACGCTCGACTTGACCATTAAAACGTCGACAGGAATGGACCTGTTGGAAAGAACCAACCTCACCGCTTTTATTCACCGAGAAAGAGTCAGAACCGTCAAAAATATGCTTAATTTTCTAAAAAATGTTCATTGGCCAAGTTTTAATTTAAATTATGGAAACTCAACAACGTATTATACGATGAAAGATGCCTATAAGATTGACATGTCGAAAACGTTCAAAGACTCGAGGCGTCCCCTTTGAGCTAGTTGAACGTAAGGGTAAGTTTCCTGGTGTGCCTCATTAAATGTAAATGGGATATTCGGTGGAATCGTGAGGCTGGCATAATGAACAGGAAGGCACTTTTTATGTTCCACATATTTTTATAAATCGACAAACTCTGCGGTATCACATTGATACTGAGACGGTTAGTGTCAAAACATAGGTCGAAAAGTAACCACTCCGTGGCGTAATAACACTACCTGCTCCAGTAACTTCTCCAGATCATAATAAGAGCACATGCTCAGTCACTTTTCCAAGCCATCTATCTTCACAAAAGTTTCACGGCTTGCCCACCAGATCACGTTTGAGAATAACGCCGTTCAGATGCCTTCCAGTGCCGTCGTCATGAGCGAAGTCTACCCACTGAAAACTGCGTAAATCGGGTATCCCTTCGCGGCGTCCATTCTTCAGTGCCTTTATTGGCAAACGGGTGACGTCCGTCACAGCGCGCCGCGGCGTCACGAAGTGAGGGGATACGAGGCGTCCAATCACGAGGAGATTACAATCACTGATCCAGAGGAAGCGTAGCAGAGATTCAAGTGACGGTACCCCGGTATTGTCGACCTCGAGGTAGCCAATCCCTCCAGAGGAGGCACTTCATTATTCAAGGACGAAGTTAAAAGAGAATTGATAATGAAGGGAATCATATTCATTGCCGTGAAAATAAACTTTTCTTTCTTTAACCTACCAAGTAACGTAAAATTGACTACCTACGTTTCCACAAATAAATAACGAATTTGAACTTTATTGGCTCTTTCAATGATGTATATACAAACAGCAAACAGTGTGTAATACCCTAACAATCGTAGTTTAATGTGTGACAATCCTACGCGAGTACAAAATTTATTGCAATATTCTAGTGGTATGGCCTCGGACCAGCCAATATTTTCGGTAAATTTAAATGTCGAAAAATAGTGCAGATAGATTTTAGCACAAGGGTCTCTCTGCTCATGCAATTCACTCTAAACTTTAATTTTCGAAAGCAAAACTTGGGGAATAAATGCTAATATAAATGAAAATACAAATGTCTTTTTGATAAAAAACTGATAACTATAAAGAGTGCCTAGTTTACAAGCCGTGATAAAAATAGACGAAGGAACACGACTATAAGACACTGAATTATCAGCAAAACATTCCTGATACTGAAGACATAATTCGTCAGTAATGAAAATGGCGCTTCATTCGCTCAAACAAGATGAAAAATATGTTAATTTAAATACATATTCATCATTTTTCTACAGGCTATTTACTCTGATTTCGTTTCTTGGCCTTGACGGATGCCAGTAACGAAAACTGTATTTAAGACAGCACATGTAGGTAGATGAAGAGTGAAATCAAGTAATCGCATTCAATCACGCAGTCGCCTCGGAAACTTCGCTAACTCGCTGGAAGGTGACGCTGCCGTCCATCACAACATTTCACTTCGTACATTGTTTAACGGTGGCGGCTATGCTTGGTGGAATCACGAAAAAGAAAATGAAACTTCTCTTTGTAATAACTAATAATTTAAACCGACCATAATATAGACACTGACATGTAATTTTCACGCAATAATTACCTTACTTTCGACAATACGATGCCATTACAATGGTAATAATTACTTAATGATAACATTGAATAGTCGATATCATGCTCGGGAATTAATTTTAAGTGCATAATTTACAAAGGGAATTTTTAGTTCTTATCCATTTTTGTAGCCTCACGTTGGCGCTGGTTCTATTTTAGTTCTCAATATTTTATTAGAATAGGAAAACTACTATTCTTACATTATGAGGCGATGTTCATTTCAACATTGATTTATATGAAAACTGCCTCCAACCTATTTTTTTTTTCGTTTTTCATGATGCTTTCAAGCACATTAAGACTCTAAAAGAAAAGAACACAAATTAAACGTAATAATTGCTCCTATATCTAACCTGTAACCACATCTACGCTGCAGAAAGCTGCTACAACACTGTATGTATTAAGAACATGAAGCTACAGCAAGGAATCTATGAATGCTTGTTTTTAGTTTTTTTTCGCCACCTTTTCCGCGGCGTAATTGAAAAAAAACTCGAAATATGCGATCGTGCATTCTATAAAGTATGTTTATCTTGTAACAAATGCGCTAATTTGCAGCATTGTCTCGCAAAGCCAGGGGAAGAATTGCAACAATTAATTTTCGACCTTTACGCACTCGGACGAACGCCCTTGAGTACCTCTTTCCGTCAGGCTTGAGAGGTGAGGTGAGGCATGGCAAAACGCTATCCCTGGCCGTTGCCATAGGGAACGGCGAGGGCGGAGTTGAGCACTGGTAACGCACGCAAGTTCCATTCGGCCGAGTGTAAGTGGATCGATGGCAGCGGCGGCGGCGGGCGGAGGAGAGCGGCGGGAATCGAACAGACCGAGCGGAGAACGACCCATTCAAAGGGGGGGGACAAGCGCGGACGGATCAGAGAGGATATAAACAAGCAAGGAGAAGGCATAGAGGAGGCTCAATAGGGTAGTTTCCTTCATCAAAGAAAACGAAAGGCATTGATTGCGATTCGTTACCCACCATTAGTGTATTCATAACATACAAATTATTTGGTTTTAGAAATCCCAGTTGAGACGAATTTTAATGGTCATTTTTAAACTCATTCGAAAAAGGCCAGATTGGCGCCCATGCGATGCCACTCCACGTGAAGTCACAGGGACCTAGTTTCTATGCGAGTAGATAGGAGTTTTACATCGTCTGAGATTACCAATGCATGCATGTGGCGCGGAGCTCAGGGAAATATCTCTTAATAATCACTTATTAAAATTGGCTATGGCCGGAAAGTTTCCTTCGTTTGATAGGGTATTAATAACCCTTATTTAAGCCAAGCGCTACCTGCTTATCAGGGTACTCTGCTTCCTGCTAACAGCCTGCATCGCAGCGGCGCACATATCCTCGCCCCAAGGTCACCTCACAAGGCGGCAGCGGGAACCAGAATGACGTCACACGGGCTTTTCCCAGCATTCATACTCAGCCGTCGCGTTATCGCGCGCTTGAAAATTTTCACTTTTCGTTTACTCGCGAAAAATAGATATCGTCATTTAAAAATTTAAAAGCGTGAAATGCGTACTCCAGGAGTAATAATCTTTCGATTTAGGCAATAAAAAAATAATTGGAAACCATCCTATTCCATCCCATAGAAGGCTGATTTATGTTGCCACTTCGGCCGCATTTTAATCGGTTTTCAAAAATGTCCGCGGCGCTGTGATGAGAACAATGCGATCCACTTTTTTTCTAATATTTTAAGTATGATGTTTGTCATTACGAGGAATAGCATTGAAAAGTAATGAATTTGATAGATCACGTCAAAATTTGTATAAATTTCTGTTAATACCCCTAATTATACCTTATTTCCCCGAGAAACTCGGGTTTATTTGTCCGTCGGCGACACGACTGGCAACTTTGTAAACCAATTAAAATGCGCGGTGGGTGACAACACATTTAGAGGCCGACTGGATGATCCTCTTTTGTAACATTCGTATAAACAAGACTTCTCTCATTTCTCAACTCTCTACCAGATAATGCCGATCCTTTCCTGCTCCCATCTGACTCTTTCACCAATCTTGCTATGTCCCATGTAACCGTAAAAAAACTAAGCTCCAATTTCTTCACCTGTCATAAATGGGCAGGGGCGCCGTATTATAAAAAATATTGGGGGGGCCCATATCCGAGGTCTTGCCCCGGGAAGAGGTTAAATTCAAAGTGTGTCGTAGCACCGAAACACTATCATGATTCACACCACCTGATTCAGTTAACCTGCTTAACCTTATAATTATTTGTTTTAACACATTGTTGAATTTATTTTAAAAGGTAACTATCGTCAAATATGGGAAATAAAAATTACCAATATATTTTTGTGATTTTACAAAGCATAATATAACATAATTATTTTCTTGAATTATTGAGGGGGCTCCGCCCCCCCAAACGAATCTTTGAGGGGGCTCGGGCCCCCTCAGGCCCCATGGAGTCGGCGCCACTGTAAATTGGTTGAATGCTTTAAAATTTGTATGGTTGCAATCTTGTCTCTCAAGGTTTGTTGTTGTATACATTTTAAACTTCCTACTCACATCCATCATTTTCATGTTACTGTTTCACTTAAAATTGACAGAAATGCTGTATGTGAACAAGTTAAATAAATTATTGAATAAGAGCACGCGAGGTGGCATTACAACTCCGGAATCATCAAGAGAGATGGAAAAGTAAGAAAATTAAATGATAAACCCCTTCCAATTCCATTTATTTTCTGAACATCGTGCTCCTATCCTCTATTTATTTTTTTCCGGTTCTTTTAAAATGGAATGGTAGGTGATGAAATAATACTTTGTGGCTTATGCTGAGCAGTGAAATAAAAAGTGATTATTAAACACCGAGTACACAGCTATCGCTACTCGTATTTCATCATTTTATTCCTTCCGATGCATCATTTTTCATGAAAAATGAGTTCCTTATGCAAATTATGGATATTTTAACAATGTTGAACTTCAAAAAAAATATATTGTTCCCCTGAATGGTCCTTACTTTATGAAAATCTTATAACGAGCTACACTCGTCATTGCACGCTTTGCCACCGGAAGTTCATTACGAACTTGACTCGTCATTTCAGTACAAGGGTCAAATATCCTCCTCAGTCCCGGGACATTTCTACCGTTATTTTTTGTTTGAATTTCACGTTATCTGGTAAGTTACATGCTAGCAAACAACATTAGCGATTTATATGAATCACGATCATGTTTGATGATGTCATCTGTCAGCAAGCACTGAACTAGTTGCAATAACGACATTTCACTTAGCCAAGCGGTAAAAAGTTCAAACGTCTAAACAATGCATACAATACGCCAAGACCGAAGAGGATATACTAAAATCCTGCAGATACCTTTTCCTCGCAAGTATTATAAATAAATGGAAGTTAAATTCGCTATTGAAAAAAACTGCGTGATAACAAAAGTCATCGCCAGAATGAGCTAATCAGACCTATCGCGGATCACGTGACCTGGGATTTTATGTGTACTTTTTTTGAGCGATTAGTTAAATCGGTTATTTTTTATTAACTTTCTGCGTGACACCCAGTACGATGTAGGGGAGTAATAAGCAGAGGAAAAACATAAACGAAAGAATGTTCTGGAATCCCTTCCTATTTTAACACCAATAAATTAACTGAAAAGACTTGTCGATTTCCAGCCAAACCAAACTCATGCCGCGAATCTGCCATCTCTGACCACCGCCACCCAGCGACAAAACTCACTCGACTCCCAGACCACACGTACAATCATGATATGCACTGCCCCTGCCACCGCTCAACAGCCACGGATTCCCCGCAGTTCACCCCTATCAAACCACTTATCATCCTTCTCAGTTCCCTCTTTTTTCTCACAAAATAAAGGAAAATATTTCCATTTCGAAACCGCCAGTTTTTTCTTTTTTTATAATTCTGCCGATTCTGTATTTCAGTCAACTCTAACGTTGAAACGTAGCTTTGGAGATGGCAAGGGAGCGGTGATCATCTTTCTCATTTCCAGCAGAGCAATGCTTCAAGTACGACTACTCGTAGATAGATGATTGAGCGTAGCGTTATCCACCGGAGTGATGGTTCTCGTGGAGGATTGAGCTTCCAAAGAAGCCATAGCCTTACAGAGCAGTAGGCACCGACGTAAAGTAATGATGCACCTGTTGCCGCATAACTAGATTTGACTGATGCCGAACTTTCACTTTCTTTGAGAACACTCGCTGAGTCGCGCACTCACGAGAATAAAATATTTGGCATGCTACGTTCAAAGAACTGAATAACGCAACGCTTGATTCGCATTTATTTTCTAAGAGATTGGATTAAATTGATTTGTATTTATTCTATATTTGGTTACTTTCTACCAAGGTCACAGTCGTTTTTTTTTGCAAATGCATGTCGTTTCATTTTTTTCCACGCATTATAACTTGGGATATGACATTTTCACCAAGAAATTAAGACTTTTTTCCACTGTGAATGTTTTGGCATGAATTTGAGAGATTGGTTTTGCGATTAGATCCCCATTTTGGGTTCAAAAGGTAAAAGACATAAAATTTTGTTTACACTCCACATAACATATCACCTCATCTGAAGTGTGAGCGGAATTTAATAAAATTCGTATGACCATAAGCTCCTAAAATTAAATATCAAATATGACTCGCGATTTATTGGGCAGTGTGTACAGGTTTTACTTGCCGAAATAGCAACAGAAAAATACCGGAAAAAGTTAAAATCTGATTGGTCAGCGTACAATATATAATTAGCACTTGAAGTTTTCCCTGTTGTTCTACCTTTCCCCTATGGTCAAGTTCCCCTAAGTCAAATCTTAATCTTGCCTGCAATCATAAGTCAAAAGAAGACAAAAATGGAGCAAAAAATAATCAGTTCGCCCCAACAGCCCAAGCCAGACACACAAATATTTATACCTCACCCCTGGCAGCCACATATTGGTGCTTGTATACGCTTGAAATAATTTTAATTGCTAAGGCGCACAGGAACACAACTTCATTTGCTATGATTAAGGAGCATGAACCGTATTTAATATACTTAGCATTGATTTATTCCAAGGAGGCTTCAGTCAAAAATTTTATTATTATTTTTATTAATTTTATTTTATTTTATTATTATGCTACCAAAGTGTCATAATATGAAGGTAAAAGCGATTTTGCCTGATTTTAGCGTTTAAAGAATGCCATTCAATAGGATAACTTGATGAAATGAGCGTCGAAAATAATTAGACACAAAATCGATCTATGAAGACTCCTTTTAGTCTTTGGAGTTTTATATTAGGTTTAGAAAAAGAGAGAACACAAGAAAATTAACTTGTATAACCGACATGAAACTAATTAAAGAAAAATATACAACACAACGCAGAACTGTACAAAAATGAATATGCACCGTTAAAAAGTTCAATGAGGTTGGGATGGTTGGGAATATGCATAATTTTTCTTCCATACCAAAGTTACAAATGAGAAATAGAATATTTGGAAGAAAAAATATTTCAAATATCATATATAATAACAATAATATCACTGGGTGCAGCACCCCGATGCTTGATTGGGATAGGTGAGTGTTGAGCAATCCCCGGACAAAGCTAGAGGCGTGTGAATTTCAAACATTCATTTACATCTACATACTACTCCGCAACCCGCCTATAAAGCGTGTGTCAGGGGGTGTTAGGACACCAGCCGTTTACACATAAAAGGAAATGCTCTCACAAAATTACGACTGGCATATATTTCCTTCTGTATGGTTCGGGGAAAAAACGAATTCTCATATCTATCCGTTCGGCAAAATATGTCCCTTAATTTATCACTTCTGTCGGACCTGGAAATATAGTGGGGCTCTAATATTATGTTCTACGTGTCGCTCTTACAGATATTTAATCTCAATTGTTCAAGCAGTTTAAGCCTAGCGTGCAGCCTCCGAGCCTCCAGCGGCTACCAGTCTAATGCGCTTGACATCTGGGTAACTCTGTCCGTACGCCCGTATCAGTTTCTGACGAACCGCGCAGTCTTCCTTCGTATTTTATTCAGTTCACGGATTAATTCTTTCTGCACCGGATCCCATACGTTCGCTGCATATTCAAGGTGTGGTCGGACAAATGCGAAATAGCACCTTTCTTTTACTTTCTCATCCGAGAATCTTCCCAAAATACGCTTGACGAATCCTTATTTCTTCAGGGCAATGCCGCATATATTCCTTATATGTGTTCCCCACGAGAGGTTCGAGGTTATCATAACTACCAGGTACTTCACTTCGTCTGTTGCCTATATGTTAATATCATCTACAGCATATACATGATAATATTTGGACGAACTCTGAAAAAAATGTACCGACATGCATTTGCTCAGATTAAGTTCGAGTCCCCACTCTTGCCTCCACAAACGAACGTTGTTTAAATCCGATGATAGAATTTCATAGTCAGAGTGATCACTAATTCAAGGGTAGAGGGGCCCTTTCCAATCCTTGGGGCACATCGTAACTCGTAACGGGATACTCGTTCATTTTTGTTCGGAGATATATGGGAGTGTCCACGGGTTTTACCTGGGATTTGAGCCCAGGACCTTTTGCTCAATATTCAAACGCTCTACCAACTAGAATTGATATAATTCGGTATGATTTGAAAAAACTGAGAATGAACCTATTTATTTTAATATGTTAAAGCACTCGGGGTAAATACAATATTCCTGTATAAATTCTATGTCCAGTCCAAATCACAGCAAAAGTATTTTCTCAGAATTTCCTAGTCCCTGTACATTTTCGGGCGGTTCCTTTAAGGTTCCTATGAGCTGGAAGCCAGCTGTTTGTAAAATGTAAAACATCCCCACTTTCCTGATAGAGGAAGACATTTTTCCATACTATGTGAAATAATCCGAGAGATACCTTTCAATCAATGCAACTGAGATTCCATTCTCTTCCCGAATAAATTTTCCACCGATGAAAGCAACGAATAATGATCGCTGGATTAGTAGAAGCAGGAAGTTTCTCTGGGAACGCCGCACTATTTGTCCTTGCCAATTGTCGTTCTTACTCTGGGGATAATTCATGCCCTTCCCTAGAGTGATTTATGCACCCAAGTTTCACAACCTGAGATGATGGTGTGCACCACTCGATGTAGATGGAAGATTCATTGACCAGGAAAACAAAACGGCTATCACTAGCTTATGACCTTCAGATTCATGATCATGATATCCAAATACGCGCATCTTTTGCAGTACGAAATTTTCTTAAAGTTTGTTTGGCACTTAACGGCTCATGCTGCTACAGGTGATATATTTTCATCGTTAAACTCAATTTTACAAGCACTACACCCTCCATTTTACCCGAGAAATTTTCAATTACGGATATGAGTTCCATTCATAAGCTTCAATGTAAAGGATTAAGAGTTTTCTAGGAGGAATAAAAGTCTCTTTATCAAGATCTCAGTCTTAGTCACAAACCTTAGTAATATAAGAAACACAATAAACACGTAAAATCATTCACAACATCATTCCTCTTTGGTCTCATTCACACATTTTTTCCAAATTTTTCGCCATATTGTAATCACAGCCTGTGCTCATGATAGTTAATGCCTTGGGATTCTCTCACATTAAAAGAGGACAATTTTGGTAAACACCGTCAGGTAAGTAGGTACATATGAAAGATTTCTGATCATTTGAAAAAAATCTTCCTTCGTTAATTATTTTAATGTAATCCCTATGTCATTGTGTTTATCATGCTCTAGGAACGTTGAAGTCAATAAGGAAAACAGTAATTCATCATTTGCTAATAAAATACTTCCCATTTGATTTGATGATAACTATTTTAATTATGAATCATCAAGAGATAAACACTTCTTCGAAAACAAATTCTCCAACTTGATCGCCCGGATATCATAAATTGAACAGTCTCTTTGAAAACGAAATACGCTATTCATTACTAATATCTTGTCAGGCTAATTGGTGGACCGTAATTTACTAGGAACTAATAATAATTTACCAACAGTATTGTAATATTAAGATTCTTTGCATGATGCCGTGAACCCAGCAGTTTGCGACTGATTCATTTACGGAATGGCAGAGCTGAAATTTCAAACGCACGGAGTGCGAATGACAAATAATTTAACATCGACTCATCTCACGCCAAAGGGACGCAAGCCACAAAGCTATGTCGCGGCAGTCCACTAAATATGCGCTCGCCACTATTTTGAAAGCCCTCCTCGTGATTCGAGGTGAAATTGAGTTCAATGTCGGCCATGCATGAAATCTCGCTTGATCAAAGGGGTGAACGCGCCGATAACTAAGGGCAATTCGGCCGTATAGCGATGTACTTGCTATCTTTGATCTATTTTTAGACTGAATATTTAAGGAAAGATGACATAAACACTAATTAAATCGCGGAGTATAGTTTTACTTACATTAGAGAGTAAATACTCATTCGCAGCTTTTGTAGATGAAACAAAATGTTTACGTGTGTCTACGAAATTTATAATCAAGTGCATCATATGCTAAAATTCCCAAGAATAATAATAATATAATAATAATATTTATTGCTCTTGGACAAATTGTCCATTAAGAATATAAGATGAATATTACATACAAAAGAGATCACAAAATAAACTTGTACAAAATATATAAAATATTTCCGAATGGAATTCAGCACAACTACACATCAGGGCATAGAAATGAAATCTTGAAGTTAACTCAATCAATCATAGCAAGAAAACCTAAGTATACACGAATAGCTTTGGACTGAAAACTGAACTATTTAATTGTGTATTCAGGTCAATAAAATCATGCTATGGATTGGTAGTCAACCGCTCACATTCTTTCTTGTACATTAATACTAGAGAGAAAAATGAATTCACGACCTATTGCACTCAATCGCACACATAGAGACTGTAACTACACAGAATTTACTTACGCGGATCCTGGCTCCATTGGGAGGAACATCTGGGACTGGTACTTCAAAGCTGAACACACAGTCTTTGACTGACGGCCCAGGGCTTTCAATACTAACTTGTCGGCACAGCTTATTCATCTTGCACTCCACACTAAGAAAAGAAGAAAATGACAATGGTTTTTATCACGAGTAATTCATTTTAAAACTTAAATTCATTAATATTACATCATTTAAATATTCTACATAACATTCATAGATTCACATGCTTTTTTATAACTAACAAAAGAGAGGTTTTGTAATACTGACTATTGTTGCAGTAACCATTATAGTATAACTCCCATATCCATTGGTATTATTCCCAAATGTGGAGAAAAAACGTAAAAATGTCACCAAAAGACTTATGATTAATTGTCATTGAATTAATAACAGAAGTGGAAGTTTTATAAATAAAATATACTGCAAAACATATTTAAGAAGATACTGGTCCGCAAGATAAAATTAAGGCTTTCCGAAAAAACTCCTAAGTATACTTAAATTAATATACGGTTGAAAGGAAAACTATCCATTCTTCTTTTTGAAATTTCGAGAGAATTTTAGCGTATTAATTCTTTCAAAAAGCTACAATGGCTAAGCATCGATGTTCACCTCACATCATAGTCGATGACGGAGACCTTATATTCTATGTTCGATAGAACCTTGGCACATTTTCAAATAAAAATCCAGATTAAATGGCATTAGAGCATCATTTCGATTTGGAGTAGAGTATAGCGTAATAATAAAAAGGTACATACTTAATGGTTATACTTTTTTATACATATTTCAACTATAGCAATTACACTTTAAGTCACCTAGTACATAAGTTATTGGTATTCTGACATAGATATTATCCCTCCTCCTGATTTGCATACTGTGCAATAGAGTGAAAGTCCTCTTTACGCTGTTTGCTCGCTGCCAGCCAACATACAACCATTACTCGAAGAGGAGGGCGCCAATAGCACTTAAGAGCTGACCTATTTTTACGATCGACAATGCCGAATGCAGCGATGCTGAAGACACCGAGAAAGTGAGTCGCTGCTGCATTTTCTTTAAACCAAAGATAGCCTTAATAAATCCTTGCAGACTTCAGTCTCATTCGCAATAAAGTTATACAATAGATACCATCCAAATACAATGCACAACGACGAATTCATGAAATAAGTCAAAGACATATTTTGGCAAAAACAAACTAAAAATACAACATTTTGGGTTCTAATGACACGTTTGATTGCCGTATAATTTCACGAACACATTATAATTTGTGCTCATTACACTTGTGAACCATTTCAAGTCGAAAAATGATCAACTGTCGCGACTATCATCAATTTTTATTTATTTTTATGAAACATGGAGTGATTGCTCCTTGCGAACTATGCACTAAAAATCTTTTCTAAAATATTCATTATTTTTTGATGTTTGGCATTTGTCAATTTTTATTTTTACAACTTTTCCTAAATGGTATAGTATTTGGAGGAGGCGATCGACAGCTATAGTTGAAAGAGACAACCGAAAAAAGTCCAATTAAAAAATATATTACGTACACATTAATAATACCTTGAGTACGACTCTGAAGAATAATGACTGAATAGTCCCCAATGTGTGTTATTTTAGCATAATACCGGTTGCTGAACTAATGATACCAGCAAGAGCTACAAAATGAGATAAAAGAAAACCGAAAATACACAACAGTTTATGCACTGTAGGTAGAGCAAGTATGATTTACAATTAACTTTCATTTAAAGTGACAATTATAAAGTGACATTTAAAGTGACAAGGTAGATATAATTTTCTTTTCATCATACTTGAGAAGGAAAATTTCGTCAAATGATTTGAAATGAATGCTCGCTTTATTGCCAATATTCAATCAATAACAGAACTTCGCGCACTACGTCCATATCAGCACGCTGGTACCTTTTTCCTCCACTATCGGAGTGGTAAATTCTACAACCACTTCGGTAAAATACCTTCAATCCTCTTTTCTTTATTTCAATCACTGACGACACTCCAGTTCCCAATATGAGCGGTGTCTATATTGCCTAGAACTCAAATCTATGCTTAGGAGACTAAGGCGCTATAGCCACTCCTTCACATTCCTAGCATCCTCTATCCTCCAGAACAAATGCGGTCGTTCTCTTCGAGTTCTCCGAATCAGACCCAGATGCCAAAAATAAATCGCACAAGTTCTCTTGTTGACCTTAGCCAATTTATCCTAATAGCTCTCTCCTTCAGCAATCATTTCAACCTTGAAGTGATGGGCTGCGTCGAAGTACTTCCCCACATCAATCACACGCCCCTCCCACCACGCCCCTCCCCCGGTACTTTGGGGTGGGGGGTCATTCATTGTATTTTCGAGGTAGCTGAAAGCACTCACTCTAAAATATTCCATTAGCGTAATTTTCGGTCCGTTTCATATTCGCACGAAGGGAACAAGGATCATTTACTCAGACAATGGCAATTTTGTATGGATAAAATTTAAAATTTGTTTTTCCACAGAGTTTTTATCAAAACATAGCCATGGGTTCGACGGTTATCGTCATCTGCTGGTCAACTAAGTTTAAGTTAACAAAGTTTAAATTTTATTCATCCAAAACGTACAGCAAATTCCACTAAGTATCGCCGGAAACGATCAACTTTAGAAATGGTAATTTCGATCGAATGTTTGAAATATGATCCGGAGATAGTCCAGAATGGATAAGTTGAAAATATTTTGTCCAAACGCGATTAAAGCAGATATATTACCACAATATCCATTTAAAATAAGACTTGGTCTAAGCCTCCAGAGACACTAAATCAGGCACACTACATTAAAACAAGGATATCTGTTATCTCTTTTTTATATTTTTTAATCAGCCCTCCCTTTTTCCTATTCATTGGTGCTACATAGACATTTCTCCCCATACTCTGAGGAAGCTATGGCTTAGATAAGAATAGGGATTCACTTAAATAGGTTCCCATAAAAGGTGAAAATTCGTTTTTTTACCAATCGTGGCTGATTGTGTAGAAGGATTCGTTGAGAAATACATTGACATAAAATTAAAAACATAATAGTTCCTAGTTTTACTTCCATTAAAATTGACATTAGTTTCTCTATGGGACTTGTATGCACAATTTACGACACAGTAATATTTGAGAGGCAACTAAATATCCCAGCCAGCTTATCGCCTCGACTTTCCCGGCTTCCAAACGAAGGACACATGGCACCACGCGACAACAATTGCCATTGCCAAATATTTTTCCGGTGTGACTGGAAAAGAAGTCAGCTGGGAGAGACTTTCGTCTGCAGAGCCGGCTCCACTTCCCCGGATTCAAGTTCTATGGCGTGGGTAGAGCGCCAAATGAAGCTATTGGCATTGACGGGACGACAATGGAACCTTCTGCGATGGACGTAAAAGCCACAAGAGGTAAGCCCTATAAGGTAGTCTATCCTCAATGGTAGGCAAATGGAGTGATTTTCAAAATAAAGGAGCAGACGGAAACTATGGAGTCCCAATATCGATCTACGCAATCGAGTATTGTATTTTCATCGAATTTTTTTTTACGTGATACAGAATTTTTCCGAGGTATTTTCAAAAACTTGTTTTCCTCATCTCATGATGACCTTTTTTTCTATACCTCGGCACCTAGTTGTTTACCCAATCATTTCAACCAGATCGACTGAACTGAGGCATAAGCATTGCCTTAATCTCGGAAACCTGCTACTTTTTTCATGAGTGCTAGTACGCATAAAAATACATTCAAAGTAAAACATCACCTCCAAAACTACCTAGTAGTGGCATAGGTTTGAAAATTACCAATTAAATGTAATTAGTTGCTCATCTGGATCAGATCTACGTAAGGAAAGCTTAGGTTTTCTGCATAATGACCTCCCTTTCCTCGTGCCTTCTATTTTGTTCTTTACTATCCTATGCCTCTACTCTTTTTTCAGATTTTTTATGTTAAAATTTCATGTTTGTTACTGCGTCACTATAAATTGGCAGGCATGCTGTATGTGAGCAACTCCTTAAATAAATAAAAAATAAATAAATGATGACTGGCTTTAATTTCATTTTTTCCTTTTCATTTTCCGCTTTCAACGAGTTATAAAAAGTGAGTTTGTGCTCGGGTCGTTGATTACTTGTTACCAATGAGGCGACCCAGTTAAAGCCAATGTTTCACAATTGCATAACTTTGAATATATTTTTTATTAATTTAAGAACAATCGTTGATCGGAAATAAATCATTATTTAAAGTCCACAGGCTAAATGATACAGAGTTACTTGTTGAATATTTATTCGGCAAATTCATCTTGGTGACTCAATAAATACCAAATATGATTTTATGCTTTCCCGGCGCATTATGTCGGGAAACTTCTCTTGAGATTCCCACCGGTTTAAAAACTCAATTTCTGCCGGCATGTTTCTAAGGGTAACGACATTCAGCAGCCCTGAGGATGAGCCCCGAGTCGGAGCTCAAAACGCCAAAAGAAATGGAGTTTTTAACCCGGTGGAAATCCCGAAAAAAGTTTACCCAATCAATTATACCATTTAAATATTCAAACTTATTCATTCATTTTTCATAGAATTCAGTATTTCGGGCAAAATATTAGGGGTGGGAAGTTGATATAGCCAGCATAAAACCTGAAATGTAGTGCTTTATTCTCGACCAGAAAAAAGCTTAACGTTTCATCGTAGTCGTCTGCGTCACTCTCGGAATCATATTAGCCCGAGGCGCTGAAACCCATGTTTTTCAATTCGCTCGCGAGCGAATCAATTCATGAGCTCTTCTGGGGTCTATCGGCGAAGGAGCTCCGTTCCCAAATATTTCTTCGCTTTCTTCAACCCTAAAGTGTGTGAGAAGGAAACTGCCAAATTATCCTCGAACGACCTTCCGGAAAGGAGTTTTCAAGACGATCTTGCCACGCAGTTGATCTTGGAAGAATTGCAGGCAATTGGACACACCGAGGTTGCGACATGAAAACCTCCAGAGGTCCGACTCCTTCATTGCCACAATGTTGGTTTGCCAAGGTTAGGGCGCCGAAAGTTTTCCATCACAGCCGGCAATACTACGTCGTCCACGGATAAAGGTCACGTGTTTTTTGGCGGGTATTTACCGGAGATGTCACTTAAGAATAAGGACGTTCGTATCGCCAATAATATCCCCGAATATGAAAAAAAGGGAACAGAGGTTGGTGAGGGATCCTTGGTCAGTTTTATGGAAGTAAGGGTAAGGGAAACTTCAATGGGATGTGATGATAATGATACTTCAATAAAATAATTTAAAAACCTCCTTCGACGGTTAATTTTGCTTTTCCCATTGCTAGGGAACATAATTGCGCTGAAAAGTTAAAAATGTAAATGTATTACACAATTTTCCTGATTTCAATCTTCAGTAGGTGTTATTAAATAAGCCATTACGACTGAAAAAACCTACTGCTACGTAAAGACGATGGGCTCCCAGTTCTCAGCGTGAACAAAGGCACTAAAGAAGCTCATTAGAGTTCAATAAATTAATAATAGTACCTACTTATGGTTGCCAGAGAAACTACTTCCCTGTCGAATTTAAAGGCCTTAAAGCCCAGCCTCTTTCTGAAATGTGTGAATATTTTTCACCCCTCAAATAATTGGGAAAAGTAGCTTGTCCTTTTCATCAGTAATGAAAATAAATTCCGCTCAACAGCGTTGTAATTGCATTCAGGAGAACACCTGTCCTCTCTTCAAGTAACCAACTACTGGTGGATATTATATACGGGATAATCGCTCATGCTGAAGGATATTTGCGATCAAAGTCGAAGATTCCCGAAAACTGAAAACTCACAAGATCAATGATAAGTACAACGAGCATTATAATCATTGAGGAGCCATAAATATATTTCATTACTGAGGAAATTTTCTCATTCAATGCAATTCCAGAGATTTTTCCTCTCCCCATGACATTTACCGTATATTTAGAATTTGCATCCATCCAAACAAACAGGAAGCAGAATATGAAAAAGCGCTGAGTACTGAATAATATGCGTGTTTATGATATAGTTATGAAATTCTGTAAGTTTAGTTGAAGAATGCAGTTAAAAACAAAAAAAGAGCAATTTTCTCAGGAACTGGATATAAAATTACCTTTTCAACGGCTTGGAACGTTCATTCTTTTCCTATTCATGCAGTAAAAAGTGCTTAAACTCATTTAGCCCCTGAGAATTGAGGTCAAAAAAAGTAAATTATAAGATCAGTGGCATCGGTCTGACGCAAGCATGTGATCATTTCGAAAAGAGGTCTGGGAGTTAATCCGCCAGGTGAATGTACTCCTGATGTTTTGAAGGAGAAGAAATTGACCGAATTGAGCTAAATTTAACTTGGAGAGGCGCAGATGTATGAAGATTTTAACTTAAGAAAAGATTTCTAAACCTGAGAAAACGCACTTGTGGCACATTCTTTTGGCCAATAATTTTCCGAGAATGCTTTGGGTAAACCCTCAGTTTTAGACAGTCCAAAAACAGCGTTAATGACAGCTAAATTATGGTTCTCATGTATAAGTTTTTTCAGTAATAACTGCAATTACAAGAATGCATACTCTCTGTTCCAACGCGGCTTTCACCCCTGGAAATGTGAATGAAACCCCTATTGGCAAACAATGCATGACAACAAATGTGCATTGTGTTGCCACCATATGATGAATATGACAAGTATTTTATTTAACTATCAGGTACAGAAATTTGCAAATCGCGACATAATGAGGGTAAGAGAAGGCAAATAATGAAAACGAGCATCGTGATAATTACAAACCCTAGACCGCTATCCGCGTATTGATCGATGTAATACAAGTTTTTAAAATGGAATCACTCTGATGATTTACGCAATATATAAAGAGTAAAGTTTAAAGCCCATTTTATGAATTCGACTATAAGAAATGTAGAGTCACATACTAATCACTGTTGCAGCAAGATTCGCTTTTTTCTCCCGATGTCGTCATCTTAGAATTAATGAATTATCTCAATGAGATAACCCTACTATGGATGGCGCAAGAGATTTACCTCAAGGAATTCACTATCTTGCCCAATTCAAAGCGAGCCCATAACGCACAATGGGATCACTGACAAGGTAATGAGCCAGGAGATAAATATTTATGGCAAAGATACGGTTGTATAACACTTACATGACGGTTTAGCAATTATATTTAAGAATAAATCATTAAATTCTTTGTTTTTTACGTGTATTTATAGCGATACTTCTACGGAAGATATCAACAAATGGCAAAATGAGTGTTCATTAGTAATGACCAATGATGATGAATCCACAGATCGTTTGAGTATGTAGAATAGCCTGGTATTCCTCTTGGTAGAGGAATAAAGTATGTAGATTATCCTGTTTGATCCAAAGTAGAATGCAGTTCTTGTGAAAAGTAAAGTAAGTAAGGTAAAGTGTTTTCGGCCGTACAGTGTACCAAATTGCGGCTCACTTTCCGATGGAGTGGTCATGGTCATCCTATCACGTGATAAATTCAATTGACACGAGGCGAAGAGCACGAATCTCTAAATCACACCCGTATCTTTTGGTCCACGTAATAATGGACCCATTGACATTATTGAGATGCGCACCGTCTTCTGAACCAATGAATGACCTTACTTAGACAACTGGAGACAATGAGCTTTAGAAAACAGGTCAAAGTTTTCCCAAGCTCACAGTTTTTCTCCGCATGTAATAGTTCTCGCATGAGAAGGGCAAGACCCTCTAAGAGTCTTGGGTAATGGCAATCATAGGAAAATAAGGCTGAAAGCATCACGGCCCGCGGCTCACAATCTGACGAAATGTCAGCAGAGTTGCAAAGAGCAGGAGAACTCCACCGATGTAGCATAATTGAAGAGTGAGGAAGAGATTTACTCATTTCTCTATCGCCATAAAAAATTCACGAGAAGCTATTATCTCCTCAATATTGATATCACAAAGCTAACTTTGGAAAGCACGACTACTTAAAGTATTAGGTGCTGCCAACCATAAAGCAATGAAAGGCAGAAGAAATTTCCACGTTGCTCCTCTAATTACATTTTTTTCTATTCACAAAAAATAACGTCCACTTAAAAGCATCATAATTTAGATAAACACACCAACGAGCAACTTAAAAAGTATTTTTTTACGTAAATGTTGTTATTGTATAACTTTACCTTTATTTTACGGCTTTATTGGAACAATAACTTTTAACTCGTTTTTACAAAGACTATCCATTATCCGTTAAATACTTCAGCTATTTTCTCAACTATACAACTGACGGTATGTTCAGTCATAAAGTTTATGATCGTCCACGAATGAGAATAAATACCCATTGCTGATACATCTATACTTGTTGCGATCGAATCCGCTTCTAGTGTAGTGGTACTACTCCGAAATAGTAGTGCTTTAAATCGTAAATCGAGAGTGGGATATGACAGAATAGTTCGATTGGAGGTGAAGTTCTTTAATGCCACTGGAAGCGATTTCACTTCGCGAGCACTTGCGAAACACATTTCACTAGTAACGACAGAGTTTTCCTCTGAAGTTCCCTACAAGTCACCAGCAAAATTAAGCACCCTCGACCAAAATAGTTAGTATGTGAAAGCTTTCTGTCAACAGCCTCTTAATAAGGGCGATAATTTTTTATATTAATCAGTTTTCGATATTCAAATATCCTTACATAAACAAAAATTCTTTTGATAAACCCTATCAAAATCCGGATAATGTAAGTAAGTGGCGAAGATATTAGAGACAGATGGAAGATCTGTGTACAACTACTTATCGCCTTCATTTTCATGCACTGTTGAAAATTGCATACACATGATGAAGTCACGTAGACTCAATATATGAACATCAGGGCCTTGAGCAAAAGGTTCACCCACACAGATTAACACAGAGCGAAAATGAAGCAGTAATTTTTATTCGGTCAAGTTCGTTCGGTGCAACTGAATTTTTATGCGCTCAAGGCTGCGAGGCGCGAAGTAAAATTTTTAAATCGGTCAAGTTCGTCTTGCGAGTGAAATGAAATTTTTATTCGGTCAAGTTCGTTCGGTGGATTTATATTTAGATTTCGGAAGCCGAATTTGAGAACTCTGGCGTACGTTCAAGGTCCCCACCTTGAACTCTTAGTTAGTTTACAAGCTTTACGTCCGGTTATGCAAAAAATAAATTTTGTGAGGACTTTGGCAACCGAACTGGAAGCTGCGAGTTCAAACAAAGCCTCGGAAATATTAATTTTTTAGAAACAATGGTTTTCAAGCTTTTAATTTTTTAATGCAATTCCTAACTAAAGCTTCTTTCCTTTTGATTAATCCTGAGCAAGAAATTGGTAAAACTATCCATCATTTACCCTTCAAGCCTTCATTGACTTCTATCACTTAGAGACGCAATGTATAAGCAATATTTCCCTTTATCCTGTTCATAAGTGAGAGAAGAGATTAAAAGTATAATTATTATTAATAATTTCTACCAAAAACAAAATGTGAGGAAAATTATGCCACTTATAGTATTGAGTTCATCATAACGTGTTTGTTGTTACTGCATGGAAAATCCTGTTTCCAATTCTAGGCATGGTAAGCGAGGATACTCCTTTCTCCGAGCACGAGTAACATAAATCATTAGGTTTCAGCAGCCTTCGCCATTGATGATATCTCTGAAATTTAATTGCCGAAGTCATCACAGTGGCATTTACTTGAATAAATTTACACTTTAAGAACCATTGGAAACTGATTGCTGTCAATAGCTGTATCGAGAGCGGTAAATGAGATAGAACGAGTTCAATTTGTAGTATATGATAACAAATATTAAATAATTTAAATTAAATAGCATCAAACATTATGGTACAAATACGTAAATTAGGGGAATCTAATGGAAAGATTCGATGGAATAGCTGGAAAATCTAAACGCAATCATGTAAAATTAAGCATTGGCAATGCTTAGTCACAAGTTCATTAAAAGAGCCGGCGATATAAAGGTGATTCTCTCTACTACGCTTCGGTTGGTTTAATTGCGTCCTCTGAAAAACTATGGTTCAACATTTTCGCCTCTTTTATCTTCTTTGATGAAAAACATTTTCCCGTAACGGAGCACTTAGTATAATACTACATAACGATCAACGACAGCAATATGAATGGAGAACAATTATAAACCAGTGCAATCATAACATTGGTTATCTAGTTCTCTTTCCTTGATAATGTCCATTAATAACAAATTTTTGCCTAGCTTGATACGGTGGTAACCTATCATCACAATAGGGTGGTTTCCTATTATTTTTTTATTGTTTAAATCGGCAGATTAGTACTCCTGGAGTACATATTTAACGCTTTTAGATTTTTAAATGACGATATATATTGTTCACGATTTAATGAAAAGTGAAAATTTTCAAGCGCGCGAAAACGCGACGGCTAAGTATGAATGCTGGGAAAAGCCCGTGTGACGTCTGGCTGCTGCTGTGTGAGGCCACCTGGGTGCGAGGCTATGAATGCCGCTACGATGCAGGCTACCTGCTGCCGATCATGGCAGTAGCGTAGAGTACCCTGCTAGCAGGAAACGCTTGGCTTAAATAAGGATTATTAATACCCTATCAAGCGAAGGAAACTTTCCGACCTTAGGGAATTTTAATAGGTGATTATTAAGAGATGTTTCCCTGAGCTCTGTGCCTCATGCGTGCATTGTTAATCTCAGACTATTTAAAACTCCTATCTACTCGTATAGCATCTAGGTCCCTGTGACGTCACGTGGAGTGGCATCGCATAGGCGCCAATCTGGCTTTTTCCAAATGAGGTTAAAATTGACCATTAACATTCGTCTAAACTGGGATTCCTAAAACCAAATAATTCGTATACTATGAATACATCAATGGTGGGTAACGAATCGCAATCAATGCCTTTCATTTTCTTCGACTAAGGAAACTACCCTATAGAAAAGGCTACAATTATCTAATACTTTATTTAATTTTCCGACTTCGCCGTTGATACAAACTGCATTAAAACCGGTCAACAATGAAAAAAATGATAGATAACTGCCAGTCTTTACAATTGATAAGAACCGGTTGTACCTACAATGTTAGCTTAGCTACAAAAGGTCTCTCGTAGATTTTATCACCTGATAAAATGTTACCTAATAGCCATGATTTCCTAAATTATAAAAAAGTAGAAATTTGAATTTCAAATAGATAATTAATTCTTATTCAAATCATATATCTTGAAGAGTTTCGCACATGTTGCACAATGTGTTCAACTAGGGATTATATAATATTCGCAATAACGAAGATATCCGTGATGTAATATTGTTAGAAGGTAACCAAACCTCTAATTTAAGTAACATAGGAGGTACTTTAAGATGTGCAGAAATATTTTATTTGCTTAGTGGAGATTTTTTAAACTGGTTTTTTATATACCCAATTACACTCAGTGAATAGCGTTCTACTCATTACCAGATGGCACATTAATTCATGACGCATATGAACGGTACTAATCAATGGAAAAACCGCTGAAATTAGGTTTCTGCGCCTTTCCAATGTATAGAAGGTTTAATGTCAGATAAAACAATCGTTTGTTACTCATTTTCTGCACGAATCTATCCAAGCTATGGAAAGAAGAAGGTGATAATCGTAGGTTATAGCCTTGAATACTGATTGATCGGGGAAAACTGTTGGTACACCTAACTTGAGAACAATATCTCATCTCGGTAGCAAATAACTATGATGAATTTTATTACCTAGAGTCCGCAGAGGACGCTCATATAGTCGGATGTATTTTCTCTGAGAAATATTTTTTTGTTACAGGATTCGTCACATTTCCTCCTGCTTCGTGAAGAGCAGCCTGGCCTTTGTAACTGCTATAGCCATTATTGTTAGTGTTGTTCAGGTTATAACGCACGCAAATACTGTAATAACTGTTTCCCCGGCCGCTATCCACGATCAAAACAAAATCAAGGCTGAAAAAACATCGCAAGTAGTGAGATGAGCGGAGGTGCGCTGTTGTCGTTCGTCATTCCTTGAACAAGCGCTTCATGAAAAATTCATGACCCTCTAGCTATTGCGCAATTGCACCCAGGTGTCTCGTCTTCCGCGCAGTCATGAGCTGGCCCTTCCAAAGCTTTGACAGAGACGCAATTACACCTCATTTGCTCTCGGGACATGAGTTCATGCGACTCCAGTTCACATTGACTACTTTGTTTTTTTTATGAACATGAACCACTACTCTACGCCTTAAGGACGAGCAATTAATGACAGTATATCGATGTTTGATAAAATTAATATTTCGGATTCCAACTACCGGTATAGCATAAACATTGGTGTGAAAACTGTCGCCAATGCTTTAGATATAATACTTATATAAGGAATTTGACATTTTAACGTTAACAACAGGAATTTACGTAAAAAATTTCGGCCCTCTAGAGAAGTAAACAATCACTACTTATTGATTTGATACCATTGAAATTCCTCCTCCAATTTTGCTTTTGTACTTGAAGTTGATTGTTGGGATGGGGATTACAAATAAAACAATTTATATATTTATTTCTATTTGAGATCAGATAAGACTAGTATTTAGCATTACCAATATCGTAGTCTAGAATCACATTTTACACTGTTTCTTGCAGAAAAAAATACATGATACTTGCCAGGACCTCCCCTCCCCCACGTGAGATTAGGTGACAATCGGCTTGACCCTCATTACCTCGTAAACACCTCACGTAATTAATGGATGCCGCCTTGTAAACCTACCAAAGTTAATTCTTTCATTTTACATGTATACATAGGACTTTACTGGTGTCCACTCCGTCCCCAGCGAGTGCAACCAGTGGCGAAAAGCGTCACTTCAGGGAGCGCGGGGATAGCCATTTGAATTTCGCAGCTCTGGGGCTTATTAGGAAGGCAAATGCAGTGTCCTCTCGCGTGACCTAAACAACGAGCAGAAGTCACAAGAGCAGCGAGCCGAAGAATCGAGGACACGTTTTATCAGTGCGAAGGCCGCACCGCCCTCTGACGTCACCGAATGCTTTCTTAGCTGCCGCGCCGTTGGGAATGCCTTTTGAGTGCGGCCCACGGGCCGGACTCTACAGCTTTAATTAGCGAGTCTATTGGAACGGACAATTCACATTGTACTATTTTCCGCAAACAGACTGTTTTAATCTCTGGGGCATTATAATATAATTCAATTTCATCGCTAAAAATATTTTTGTGTTAGTGAATAATTGTTTAGGGTGATTATATCCCCTAAGAATATTTTTTTACCGTTGGTACTAGTGTCGGCTTAACTGTTTGTATGATTACGAGTACGAAGATTCAATAAAGAATGACTCCATCTATCCCAAAAAAAATTTTCTCCCAATGTCATCCATTTTGGGTAAATAATTTTATCACTTTCGCGGCTAAAAAATAATTCACTGGGATTGCTAGACAGCCTGTCTATGTAGATATACATATCGTGTTATTATTTCTTATTAAAGATTCATTCGATGAATTTGGGGTGGTAATAATTTGTATGCTACTGTTAGGAAATCAAAAATAAATTACATGACAGTAGCTCTGTGAGCGATACGAACAATGATAAACTGATAAACCTTCCTTTTCACCAATAATATCACGTAAAAATAACCTCTCTCTTTGATTGACGTCATCTGCCCTCTACCTCTGTTACTCCTCAACGATAGTACCCGCCTTCGTCCGCAGACGGAGTGGCTGAATCGCCTTAGCGGCGGGTGACCCCAAGGACGGTCGCCCAGGGAGGGCCTTTGATGGTTTCCGTCCTCATGTCAACAAATAAATCATTTAAGGGGAAAGCTTTCGCGATTCTTCTTTAGAAGGCTTGTATTTTTGTGATTCCTTCCGCATCATTTTCACCTATAAACGACATAGCCTAAATAATATTTAATACTAAGCAACGTGTGGAGCATTTCGACAAATATTCAGTCGAATATAACCCCAAAAAGTCTGAAGGATTTCTGGAAAGATTATCTTGGCTTACAGAAATAAGCACACAGAATGAATCCACAAATCCTAGTTATGAAGAAAATGAAGTTCATTTTAATTTGCAAGACTCTATTGAAAGAACCTTCCTCAGGCTCTTACACCGCAATACATTAGCTTTCACTGCAAACGATCGCTAAAATCTGTAGAAATTCTTTAAGATCGAATTAGGCATAATTCGATTTGCCACTGAATATGAAAGTTTCTTTGCCCAGAGATTTGTAATATTCTGATCCATATGGTTTGTTTTCCGATTGTCGAATGCATTATCAAGTTTCTATTGCAATTTATAGAGGCCTTTAAAAATGGAAATTCTAAATTCGCACAACTCTACAAATACCCAATAACTTTGAGCACCACCTAAAATTTTGATATCCCATAAATTTCTTCAGGATTCAAAAACCATTATTAACGTTTTAATCTGAACAATGGCCCGAAAAGCTAAAGGTCCGTGGTTACATTCGCGATGCAAGCTATTTTTTTCTTATTAAAATTAGACATTGCAATATTTCCACTGAGTTTTATTATTACACAATGCGTTTCGTCGTGACATACAACATTATCAACTGTAACGACGAAACGCGTTGTGTAATAATAAAACTTAGTGGAAATATTGCAATGTCTTTTTTTAATAATATTGAGAACTTCCACCATATCGTGCCCAACATCATACAAGATATTTTTTTCTTGTTCGAATTCATGTGAACCGCAGCGTGGGACAAAAAAACGTAGGCATGAGACATTTTTATAACCGCTGACTTCGACATCGATGCTGCTTAACGCAGTGATTAATATACATGCAGACTGCTTCACAAGTCATGAGGGAGAAAATAAAATTCTTAGACGAAAATCTACGATCCTAGCATGCATGTTCTTTAAGAGAACATGAGCCACCACCAATCGAGCAACACCAGCTGACTAGAGAAAGCTTCTGTTAGCTACCTCACACCAAGAACGTATACGTTGAAAATTATGACACAATCATCGAAATCAATCTATTCATTTATTAATTACAGGAGAAAAACTGAATTAGAACACTACACTAGCCATCACATACTTTGGACTAAAAGGCACTTTCACCGCACATTAATTACATTTGAGAGAGATTAGCCTATGAACAAAGCCTAAACGGGTTGAAGGACACAGCCGGGTGAGGATTCCAGAAGTCCAAAAAGAGAAGGCTAAACCTGACCATATCCTGAATAGTGATGACGGAGCTAGTCATAGAAACGACGATTCATGAAATTTTTATCCAGCTATGACCTCATCTTACTTCCACCACGATAGCACCAGATTCCACAGGAATACCGCAGTTTTGTGTATTCGAATGCAAGAACTCCATTGGGCGTCTGCACTTGTATTTACGAATTCATTGAAATGCATGCTACGAAATTTAGTCCGAATAAATTAATTATGATAGTTCCTCATGTCTTTTTGGCAACAATGAAAAACTGCTGCGGAACGACATAAAAAAGGCCATAAATTTTGATAGTTTTACAATTAAAGTTGAAACTATTCATTTTATCGATTAATTACAGAATATATAGAGCATGAATTGAATTATTCTGAGATTTTACACGATAGTATTTCAATATTCAAAGTAGCAAATCATTTATTACACATCTGTAAGAGTAAAATATTCTATCAAAAAAGCACATTCAATGTAGATTGAAACTTAAGGCTCGTGTTTGGTCTCTCAAGTCTACGCCTTCGCTCCAGGGACCGTAGCGTTGGGATCCCGCACTAATTTCCCGCTGCTTCAAGTGACATCCGCGCGAGGACAAAGGCAGCGAGCAGTAGCGAGCGTGCGACGATTGAACCTTGGCAGCTGTGGAGAAGACGCCGGGAATCCCCGACCATTCCATTGACAATGATTGATTCCAAGGATACACAGAAGCGCTTCTCTTCGTGAACTTCAACAACACAGCATTAAAAGGTGATCCTGTTTTCACGAAGGAAATCCTCCCCCGAGGTTAAACAATGGCATTCATTTAAAAGTATTCACGGACCTTACCCAAAGCGTTAAGCGACGCCACGAAATGGATCGGAACAACTCACACTCGTTGAATCTTAATATGATACGCTACCTATCGATGTAATCGTTAATAAACAGTAACTCTTTTTCGTATTCGAGTCTTATCAAAATAGTTTCAAGTCGCACTAGATTTTTTGGATTAACTTTGAACACAGTTTGGAAGTTAGATCAGCACAAAATGATAGACCACTCACAATCCATTAATCGACTATAAAAATCATCTGATTTTGCTTGACTCCTCTAAAAACTTCCAATGAGATTTGTTTTAAATTTCTACTCCATAGCATAGGAAAATAATAAAGGGGAATATAATTTTACTCCATATGATTGAATATTTTCCGCAATATATACCTAAAAATAACACGAAATATAATTCATAAAAATAGTGTATGCATTTCACATAATGAGAGCAAAGCTCTGTCGCTAGAAGCAAATAAATACAAATGTTTTCTATGTTACTCTTAATACAGCCAAATTCATCAATTGGATATGCATATCCGAATCCTAAATGCATGCAAAATTGTAATTTTAGTAATAGTAATATCGCGCGTGGCGTCGTAGTTCAGCATTCATTTTAGAGGAAAGTACGCATTCGCATTCCATTATTTTTATTCACAGTGAACCAAAACACTAATAACGGCATACCGTGACGAAATCTGGGCCATTGTAGAGTCTGTAAACAAGGGAGGAGGTCGACAACGGAGCTCTTCCTCTTTTCACGAGGACGCATCACTCCGCCTCAACTAATATTTTTTTCTCTTTTCGTGACGCATTACTCTTTCAAAACTTCTCGAAAATTCGAAATTTTCATCGTTGACAGAGTAAACTCTATTCAGCATTTTCCAGTAACACAAATGCAGAAACTTTTAACGTAGACTAGCAGTGCCAACCTTCCTGTGCCAGCGCTAGGACCAAGTCTAAAATGTGCGTGCAGAGATTTTGCGTCGAACGCATCAAACCCCATCCCTACAGCACTAGGTACGGATGATCAAGGCCCTAAAGTGTGACCGCACAAAATGCAGACCGTCTGGCACGCTACGAAGTTAATATATATTGAGAAAATACTGAGGCAAACTTCTCATAATTAAAAAAAAGCAAATGTTGGCTAGAGTCAACTCTCTTCTTCCTGAAAACTTTGGGCTAATAGCGTAAGTTTTAAACAAGTAATACGTCGTGAAAAAATATCTGCAGTGATGCGTCCTCTTAATGATTCCGCATTCTCCGTCACGAGTTGGAATCACTCGACCACTCGGGCCTGCTAAGGTGACGCACCGCTAGGAAATCGCGCAATCGAATGTCTCACCTCTGAAGCAGACTTGTAGTGGCCATATCATCGACGGTCGCTCGCGGACACCGTAGGCTGAGAGGTGGACGGTGAGAAGGTGAAGTCGGCGGCCAACTATCACGGTGAGGTAAGAGGTGTTGTTGGTGACTCCCGCGCCTGCTCGTGTCTGCACCGGTGAGCCACCACCCCGCCGCTCTTATGAAGGCTTTCACGTGAGAGGACCGTGATGCCTCCCCTCCACCGCCCCCCACCCCCGTCCAACTCGCGGAACGTTTGGAACAACAAAGGGATAGTGTGATCACCGAGTCATTAGACCGCGAGGCCAGAACTTATGTAGTGCGCCTGCATCCTCAGAAAAATATGTAATAAAAGAGCGTACTTACACGCTGGCTGCGTAGTAACCAAAAGCCTAGGCGTACATCGAATCCCCAACTCGCGTACTATTATCGGACATAGAAACAGTTAGTTTATTCAATACTTAAAGATATATTTTATTAATTGTAGGAGTTGAAGGAATACAAACTTTGCTTTTTCCACGTGAATATCTATTTTTCCCAACCATGCTTTCGCTATAGCGTAACATTTTCAAGGTGAGGAGTACGGGGAAATGAGAAATAAATATATTGCGTTAAAAAATGGAGTGGGAAATTTTTGGGTGCTGAGGGGTTAGTGGTTAGGGGAGGTGACGGTTGGGCTTGGTGCTTGGGAAGGCGTCACTGTAGGCGGAGTGGGTGAATATTTCATTAAGACTTTGAGTACGGCAGTGTTTAAATCCCTCTTACTCCTCGGTTCCAGCAGTATTAAAAACCGGAACACTTTAATATGCATTCTTTTATTTTAAGCGCCACTGTTCCTATTTTTTCAACAATTTTAATGTAATTTTTTGCACTTATTTCGCAGGTTAGTGTTAGTGATCTTTTATGGTGTAATACGAATGCGTGAAAGTAGCAACTTGGAAAACATGACTTCATTTAAACAAAAAATAAATGCAGACATTCTTAAAGTGTTCAACCTATCAGTGGCGGATCCAGAGAGGGGCTAGGAGGACTTTGGTTAATCTAATTTACATTAGATAAAGTGGTAATTTTTTCGGACCCCAATTACTGCTATGAGGTTACCCTCCAGGCCCCCCACGTACACTCCCCCTTGTTGCTATCCTGGATCCGGTGCTAAAACTTAGGTAAAATTATGTTGCTAATGATAGCCGCCCTTTACATACGAACAAAACATAATTAAATTAAATGGACAAAATAAAAGGAGTCAACAGTGAAAACGAGAATTTTCGCTATCCCTCCTTAACGCATGTCTCAAGAATAACGAAGAATCTCGTGATTCGTACGCAAACGCGTAAAATTCAGATACCTCTCCTCCATTTTGAGTATTGAATGTAATGGAAATAAATGTCCCACCGAAATAAACGCTATCGTCGTAGTCAGCCAATCAGACTAATCAGATACATCACGTGCTAAACACGTGATATACGTCTATATTTATGCTATTTTAATCTTGTTCTTAAGCTCAGAAGCTGATGTGCGCTCTTGTATATATCTCCCCTGAGCCTATACCGCGCGATCGGTGAGCTATTCCACGAAATGAAGCGCCGCCAACGTCATAACGATCGTTCAAAATTCCACAGTTCTGAACCCATAGTAAACATAAAAAAGAACGATTATTGTATTCTTCGCATAGGACGAATATTGAAATGATTAAATCTGATTTTTAAATTGAAATCTGATATGGTTTTGATTGGTCTGATTGGCTCAATACGATAAAAGAGTATATTTTAATCCTTTTTGTTACGATTGGACAATTAAAACCCATTGAATTCAAAACCTGCAAAGGAGAAAAATTATGATCATTATGATAAAAACATTATATAAATATCTCGTCCGCTTACTATTATCCATAATAATACAAAATTTGGGATACCACGGTTGACTTAAGCTTTTCTCCACGGCCCAGACTCCTTGAGTAGGTACTCTTGTGCATATTTACTCTGGGGTTGCGTGCACATCAGAAGAAAGTAATGGCAGCAAATATCGGGGAGAACGAGTCGTGCTACTTGGATAGAATTGAACTCGTCACAATCTCCGCAACGCTGATTTTCTCCAATGTGTAAAAATTAAACGAAGCAATGCGAAAGCCTAATAAAACTAACAATTCTTCTATTTCAATGAGTTGTCTTCATTAAGGAAGGGAATATAATGAAATGAAAAAAATTGTAATTTCACATTAATCTACGACCTAGGTTTGGACGTGGCACGTCATCATCTAATGAAGTGGCGTAACTATGGGGGGGGGGGGGGGGGAAGAGGGGGATTTATCCCCCCCAAAGCCTCAGAGAAATAAAAATAATATACTCATAACTATTATCTAGTGTTTCCGTATAGTAAATTTTAACGTAACCTTTGAATGAAACTCAAATTTTAATCGCCAAAATTATGTAAAATGTATTTGCAGGTATGTCATTTTTCCAAAATTTTCCCAAACGGGGGGGGGGGAGTGGGAGGTCGCCCTACCCCATTCCTACCCACAGCATATTCCTAGTTACATCACTGCTTTGATGTATACATTTTTTTACATTTCATTATGTTAAGTCGATTCCATGAAATCACGCCCGAGGCAATGAATTATACAAAGGGTGATCAAATTCTCTTCTACGACAATATATGTAAAAAAATGCATAAACAACCAGGACGAGCTCCCAGCATTACTAAGATATTTTCAGTAGTGCTCGCATATTCTTTCGTACAGCAAGGCATAGACAACTGTGCATCTGAAGAGGACGCAATGTGTAGAGCGTACGGGATGACGTAAGAGGTGCTTTCAGCGACTCGACTGTCGTCCGATCTCAGCGTCTGTGGCTCGGACGGTTGATGGGTGGGGGAGGTGCATGAAATCGAGAACGGAAACCCAATCGGTTTCGCTGTCAGCCACGGTTTGCACCCATCGCACTTGCACTTAACACAGCGGCTACAGAAGGGAGGCGAGTGCACCGAGGCATTGCCATGCCTTCTGCAATTGTCACGTGTGTAATAAGAGACGGATGAGAACGGAACGATTCATTGTGGAAAAGATAAGGAGATATGGTCATCGATATCAAGCATTGGAAGAGAAATTGGTAGCGATAGCAGAATTTCACACATTTTCTCCAATGAAATAAGTATTCTTCATCGTACAAAAATAGGAATGATATCTAAAGTTGCATCAGGCATAATACCTTCCCTAAACATATTGATAATGATCTGATGTAACCGCAAATCGAACTTAAACGACGTTAAAGGCACTCAAGTCGCTATAATACTTTTGCTCAGTTATCATACAAAAATACGTTAAATTACGATCTTACGTAGATATCAAGAAATGTCTTATTAATTATTAAATGTTAAATTATCATCTAATTCGGTGAATTAAGTATTTCCCAGGGATATTGAATCTAGCTCACTTCTTGGACTACAATCTTGGATAATAAATTCAAAAGGGCATAGAAAAAAAATCTGAATTTGAAATTCTATTATTATCAATTCAAAATTTTTCTTTAAACTTCATTAATAAATCATGCCCAATTTGAATTTAATATTTTATTCATAAACACAGATAACCATAATTATCACGTAAGACGCGCCTAAAATAATACATATTTGGCATTAATAAATAATTCAACGGACAGGGTGAAAATAATTCTCTTTTATTAAAAAATAACGACTTTATTTCAATTTACCGACTTTTAATAAGTATAACTTCTTAATACGCTGCGGCGCCATCAGAAGATATTTAGCTTCATAATTCTAAATGGGCTTCCAAAATATTAGGTGTAAAACCATTGAATTCAGATTCTGTTTTTTTACTGTAGCTGAAATTTTTGTGTCAATAAAGTACATAAAGGATTTAAGATACGATATACTACGAACAAGGTGCCTAATAATTAGAACTGAGATCAAAAGGACCATCTCTTCACAACTTAATTTTTCCACAAGTATCAATCTCAAACCATAAAATGTCCAGAAACAGCCAAGGAGGCTACACAATTTCCAGTTACTTATTTTCATCTCAGATTATTTTATTTCAATTTAAATAATGTACTATAAATTGGAATGCTACCCGCTCACCATCCAACTTCATCGAGAAACAAACGCAACTTACTTAACGGAATCAGTTTCGATTGAGTGTATTTTAAATGCCAAACGTGAACTTCAACAAGATTCATCTGAGATGTATGATGATTAGATTTTTAATCACGGCTGATTATTAAAGATAAAAGAATTTTTACAGAAGATGATGTCTTAATGCTCTCAGAAAGAAGATTCATATGGAGAGGCCACGAATACTTTGAGGCGTATTGAATTTCAATAGAACAAAATAGAGAGGATAATAGGAGCATTCTCACGGGAAAGATCGAAGGACAAATGCATTGATCAGGTAAAAAGGAAAACGACGCAAAATACGCCAGAAAGACGTAAAATACTCAGGTATATTAGAAGGAATAGGAAGGTTACAAATTACCGTAATCATACCTATAAACATAACCACGCATTTTCATCATAAAATCCTGTCATAGCCGACCAGTTAGGAAAATCGTAAGAAGTAATGCACATATTTATTTACGTTAAGACGATATCCGACTCAGTAAACTGTTATTCCGCATCAAAAATTTTTGTTTATTTTTCAGGGGATGATGAGGTAAACTTGTACATCGTATTCAGTTGATACATCACCAAAAAGAACTGCAATCTAAATAGCCTACTAAATAGTAATAAAATGCATGCATACTCACAATCGTAAAAGACTAAACCCATAATACTAATTCCAGGATTATCATGGAAATACAAAATAATTGAAATTAGAGAAAATTAAGAGATTTATATTTTAAAACGCAGATGTTAAGAAAAATTAATGGCAGATTTGATTGTAGAATAATTATTAAAATACAGATAGTAGATGAAAATGAAAAGCAATGAAAATTTAAGTAAGGAATGAAAACTTTTATCCACGGTATCCGATTATTCATTTTTATACACGGTAAAATGGGGTTTTCAACTATATTATGAAGCACTTTGTAATGGGTGATTGTCGGCTATCACCAGCTTTGAAGTGAAAAGGTTAGGCATAAAAGGTTAAGTCAAAAGTTACGCCGTAACAGCCAATTCAGACCAACTTGAATAAAAGGAGTTCTTAAAAATTTGCCGAGTGAAAGTACCGTATTCGTAAGGATAATGTTTTATGTTTAACAGAATATGATAGGCGATTAGTGATTCATATCCAAGTGTAATATTCTCATCAGAATCTTATGAATTCAAATACCAATTAGTAAATTATCCCCACATTCCGAAACCTCCCACAACACGTAAACTGATACTCAACTTTTTTGTACATGTATTTACCATTCATTTGCCTTTCTTAAGCAGAGTTTAGCCTTTTATCAGCCCCAAATTCCGGCATTATCAGAAAATACTAAAATAGTTTTAGAGAGGCAAGAGGATTTATTTTTCCCCGATAAAAATATTGACAATTGTACACGTATCTCACCTCGAGATAGTTGGACTTAATCTTCACCAAGGACAATTTAATTATTGACCGGCAAAGGCAAAAAAACATGGAAGCTCGAGCAATACATGATTAACTGTGAAGTGGATACAATTATATGACGTTTCTGACGGTCCCCAACACTGCTAGAATTTTGCACGGGAAGTGGAGGACGGTAGGAATTCGTGGCTCATCAGCAGAGAGTGGTGAAGGAGCGTTGCTTTCTATGAGACGCCAGCCCCAGCCTGTACCTGCGTTGTGAAGAGGATTTTGCCACTCATCTCAGTATGAATGTTTTGGATTATTTTTTCATATTCTGCGAGGGCTATTAAATTCCCTATAGAAAAGGTGAGCTCTTAATACAAGGAGATATTTCAATATCAACGTAACGCCTCATTTTTGTAGCCCGGCTGAACGTATAAATTTCTCAAAATACAATGAAACAAAGTTTATTGCAAACTGTTAACACATCAATAGCCATATGACCAAAACATCAGAGTGGCTAGTATAAAATGGGCCCTGAATCCCTCTTTTGTATTTTAATAATACTAAATATAAGTAGGGGTGATTTAATCAAAGACGCCATTTCCCTGAATTACTACATAACTTCGTTCTTAGCAATACCACCGCAATTAAGTAAATCATTTTTCGAAAGAGTATAATATTTTTATCTTTGGCTGATACCAGACTTTCAATCAGTAGATTTTATTTTCAAAGACAGCTCTTTTCTAAAATACTGCATTTAGAATGAATACCAATTGAGCGTTATTGCAAAAAATACAAATATGTTATCCCATTGCATATTCTTCAATGTAATTCAAACAAAAAAGTTCTAGTATTCTTAACAATTACTAACGAGACGGTTTCATAGGATATGCCATTTTAAATGTAGGCAATTCTTTTAATATATATCTCTTCATTTAAAAGTTGTTCTCCAATTGCATTATAGACGTGCTGGTAGTAAGAATAATAAATAAAATTTGTTTTAGCCATATTTTTGAACTTTTTAAGATTCCCAAAGCAATGAAATCGACGAGGAAATTATCCTGACAGGATTCCGGACGAAGAAAAAATGCGATGATAATTGAGCATTACGAAAGTACTATTTAATAAACTGATGAAATTGGCGACTACCCCGGCTTACCTAACACCTGGGAGACTTTAATTCATTAAGCAGGCGAGCTACATAAATGAGCGATTTTATTTCAATTCGCTCGCATTCCTGCCCATGTATCGCCGCAACGTTAGAGCATCACTCCCTACGGCAAGCAACAGCTGTGCTCTTTGAAACAAAAACAAGAATCTGCAGCGAACACCCCACCTGTTTTGGCGGTTGGCTGCTTTTCACGGAAACGCGACTCCGTGTGAATCAGTGAGTCGGAGCAAGGTCACGAAGTGTGCATCACCCCTGCGCATGCTACATTAATGCCGCTGCACCTCAACTCACGAGCACGCCGTACCTGTCTCGACCTCCCTGCCTTATACCAGTAATCGCAGTTGGATGCGAAAAATATACGATGAATCCGCGCGATATCACGCTATCCTAATAGAAACGGTGGCATTGCTAAGAACGAAGTTATATAGTAATTTAGGGAAATGGATCTTTGATTAAATCACCCCTGCTTATATTTAGTATTATTAAAATACAAAAGAGGGCTTCAGGGCCCGTTTTATACTAGCCACTCTGATGTTTTGGTCATATGGCTATTGATGTGCAAACATTAAAGAAATTTATCCAAATGAAAAGCTTTTTATTCCTTTCCGTTGACTCACTAACCTCTTACTTACCATTTTCATGATGATATATTCTATAATGGTATAGGCGGAATATTTTCAGAGCTATCGGCCTTCTTCTCACAATACATTTTAAGTATAAACAGTACACGGATTCCTAAAATCTGTATATCAATCTCAAAAGTCACGAGTAATTAATATTCCGCCACGCCCATGTGTCTCAAACGATAACTTTCGGTGAAGTTTCCATCATGTCTTTCCTAGCTGAAAATTCAGTGTATACGCGTACAGTAAAATCACATCAGAACCATTTTCATCAGCTGAAGAGACGAAATAATGAATGGATTTCGCAATTTCAGTTTCAAAAACGTTCAAAATTATTTATTAATACTGCTTTGAGGAAGCGACCGATAGCCAAGGTCATTTGCGTCTTCGACGACATCTTCGTCTTGGAAAGGTGGAATGAGTCGCAAGCCAGCTCAATGAGCGATTGGCGGGAGGTGACAAGACACCAGCCGTTAACCTGTGCGAGAAAGCGATCAGCGAGAAAGAAAGAGATTACGAGCGCACTGTGGAAGATTTTGCTGCCTAAGTTCGACCTAGCATTTTCTTCAAATAAGTTCTTTATTGGTCTTGAAAAAAACAAAGACTTATATCAATTTAGTTAAGAGTTCTCGGGATCGCCACCGGGTCATGAACTCCATATCTTCCCACGTTTCGATGTCCGACTCGGTCATCGTCCTCAGGGCTGTGAATGATGGCAGGGATGTGAATTTCACAGGCCTGAGGACGATGACCGGGTCGGACATCGAAACGTCGGCAGATATGGAGTTCCTGACCCGGTGGCGATCCCGAGAACTCTTCATTAAGTCCATTCGCCGGGAAAGCATCTTTCTTCACTTATATTAATATTTCCAGCAAAACATTTCCATTATTCCATCGGAACAAGAAATGAAGAGCAATTCTAAGATGAGTCCTTGGATTGATCAAAATGAGGAAGGCACTTGTTCATTTTAATGCCACCAAATTTATGTTGCGTTCCCCGCGATAGGATTGAAGGATAAGTACACCCGGCGAACCCATGTTCTTCTCGTGGAAAGCGAACGTGTAGCTATCCTACCATCCCGAGTCCATATTTTATATTTATTTATTTTTAGATATTCATGTGGTGTGACAAAGTATGGTATTCGTCTGCAGGTGGTCATTCGCCATAGCTGGTCAAAATGCTGGCAGAGGAAATTTCATCCGCTTTTTTCTTCAATAATTTCTTGGTTACGTCCTTTCATCCAATTTTTAGCACATTTTAAGAAAATGTTTGGAAATGTGTATGTAACAAATATGGAGCATATGAAATCACAATAATTTGAATGCCATCTATTCCAATTAGCCCTACTCAAGAAACAAAAGACACAAATACTATTAGGTAACAACATAAATAATTAATTTGCTGGCTATGAAGGACAGCTCTTCAACAAAGAAATGAATTCTTCCGGAAAGAGATATCGATTTGTTCCTATTTTAATCCATGTCGTTATCTGCTACCCAAAAGTAGCCCACTGATACAGACTCGGCATCAGAGAATTGTTTTATCGTGAAGGAGTAGTTTTATTTACGGTCCTCGCGAAATCCCGTGTCCTATAGATGCTTCGAATAGGGTGGGCGAATTATGTGAGGCCCCGAGCCCATGGTAAACACAATAACCAAGATAATGCCCAAGCATAGCAGTCGAATTCTAAGCCGAAAGGGACATTTCGAGTGGCAGCGGAGCATGAGGCATGTACCCGACACTTTCTACCGTACTTATGCAATTTCTTTTCAAGGAAGAAACAACGCCCACCTCTAAATATCGATTGCACACATTGAAAGCATTTCACAAATTTCAACTTGGCAACCAAAATCGTAAAAAAAAGAGCACGTCGGTGCAATTCTTGCACCCGCAACATCTGTGATTCAGAGAATCGACTTTTCCAGTCTCAAATCTTGTACTGCGCAGCGTCGTTCCTGAAGACTGTGCAACAGGCTAAATTTCCTATAATATGGAATGATAAAATTCAACCGATTCAGGCGTGATACAGGGGAAGTTCAACCTTTTTATTCAATGCGCTCGTTTTAATTCAACTTTGCTCTAGCAATGAATTAGATTGTATGAGAAAAAATGCAATATCAATGTGTCATTGCAATATCAATGTCTATCGATCCGAATACAGAATCTGCAGTTGTAAATGATATCTTATTTTTTAAATATGGTTGTGAGGTTTTGAAGTTTATTATCAATTGTACAGTAAAGAATACCTCTTTTCTAACCTTAGAGTAATTGTCTTTTATTAACCCGCGACAACTTATGCCACTGTTACCCCTCTTGTCCAGGCATCATAGCCTCATTTTCTTACGCTCCTACAGATTATTAATGACGCAAATGATGTTAAAGAATTTAATAATGGAATCAATATTGAGTATTTTAAAGGCGAAATCATTTAGCTAATCATACTTTTGTTGCTCTTAATCCGAAAGCCTCTTTTTAAAGCCACGTTAAATGATTAAATAAGATATAAGACGTTTCTGATGTAAGTTTTCGAGGCGTTCAGGTTCGCAGTAGGGTAGATTTCCTGGTTACGTCCGCGTTGTCATTTTGATGTCGCCATCGGAACCCGGAAATCTACCCTACTAAGATATAAGACGATTTTAGTATGTTGATATTTGTTTACTTCTCTCGAATAAAGTTATAATTTAAATGCATCAAAGGCATATGATTTAATAATTGCTACTGCTGGAACTTCAAGAACCATTGATGACCAAATAGAATCTAAGTAGCTAAAACTGTGTTCTCAGGAATTCCATAAACCCCAAGCGTTCTATGCATGTGGCACGCTATTTTAGCGAAGACGACAAAAATATGAGGGAAACTTGGTACTGGGCCAGGAGGCACTACCGTCACGTTCTGCGTATTAGAAGGTCTTCCCGCATCACAACAATGCACTAAAATCCGTGCGTGGCTCCAAGCATGCTTCCCAAGCGATGAGACGTCGCACAGGCAAACACATCCGGTTGTAATGGCCGCTTCCTCGCCTCAAGTTTCCTCACTAGATTACACAGCCCTCAACCCATCTGACAGCGCAATCAAAAAGACTTCTAGTGTCCTTGGCGCTTTTAAGGACTCCTTGGCGATAAACAGCCGGATAAAACGCTCGAGAGATAAGAAATATCTAACCGCCTCGTGTTTATTTAATCATCGGTTGGGGCACAATGCGAACATCCTCATGTAGCTAATGCAAACTAACCCGCGTACAGATTATCCCTCACATAGACACTTCAAAAAAATTCTCATATGGAAAGTAAATTGTAGAAATTCTAATGATGATATTTTTTTTCAATGTTAAGGCTCTCAAACATGAAATTTTTAATCCCAGCATCACGCTAACTACCTTAAATTAATATTAGTACATTCGTTTCAACGCTGATTCACACCCGTATTTTGGCAGTTAATATTTCTCGGGTGTCACACTAGATAAGATTCCCCGTGCCTGATTCCTATGCATCGATGAGCGGCTCGCTACACAGTGTGAAACCCGAGAAATATTTACTACCATTGTTCGCCATGAGAAAACCAGGTATCATACTCTCATTTTATTTCGCTCATACGGATTATTGACTCCCAGATGACACTAGTCCTTCGCTACATACAAGAAATTAAGAACGAGAACACATTTTCGCTTATCCACAACATTTGGCCCAATTCACAGCGCAGTTTCGATCATTTGGATAAGATTCTGTATCTTTCCAATACATCACTTAAACTCCTTCCTCAAGGCCAGGATCAAAGTTAATATTCGATAAAATGAGGCCAAAAGAGATTTGTCGAGTCTGAATAAAATTAATGCATAAATAGCGTTACCAAATGGTCCAAGGTCGTAAGTGTGAGACACCGCTACCCTCTCTGCCTCCAATTCAAATCATGGGAAGCGGGCAGAGGGCATTTATAGCCTAGATTCACGTCACCACATCAGTCATATTCACAAACTGAAAGGTGACACGGAACACAGATGACGTTTTTTGAAACGTTGAACAATACTAGTTAGTCGTCGGGCATACTATATTTTTAACCTCTAAGGGACAAACCATTCGTTATTAAGTCGAGAATAGTTAAACTCTAGAATTTATAGGAATGTTTATTAGCCTCTCATAACTATTATCATACGGATAAAATAAAGTAGAGCATTTAAAATTACACCTCCAGTTAAATGGTTTATTTTTTCGTATCTAGTGGGTCTTGGGAGAAACATGCAATATTGCCATATAATGGGGAGGTTTTTTGGAATTCAGTCCCAGGCGACTAGACTGTCAAAAGTTGGAGCAGGTATTCAAGCGATCCACGAGTATTTCTGGGATATCAATGAGTAGTTTAGGCAATCAAAATGTGTCAAAAATTAATTTGGCAAGCATCTTCCTCACGACTCACAATGAGAATCGTATTGATTTGCACGAATCTATCTACAGGAGTATCTTAAGGTTAAAGATATCCATATTCCTTAATCATCAGAGGACAGACAAAATATGGGAAAAACCCACTCAGTTTATACTGAGTAGCAACGTAAATAAATTACGGAAGTACTCTTACATTATCATCTCAATGGAAACGTAAATGTGTAGCTAAATGCATCGTATTATCGAAGTTGATGACCGTGATAAGACAGATTAGTAATTATTTCTACTATGCGTCGAAAACCACCCTCACATCCCATCAGCACGACTGATTCCTTTTGTTTAGCGAAATTCTGGAAAACATGTTTCGTCGAGAATGAAATAATTTTTTTACTCTTAAATACTCTTTGAATAGTATTCATATTACATCATTCGAAAGACTTGTATGCAATAGGTAAATTTAAAATACCACATCAGTGGATTGCTGAGCTTCTGACCGAAGCGTACCGGGTTCGAAATCGGATACTGATCTTTGTATACCCGATTGTTGATGATGTACCATCAGCAATAAAAATATTTGAAAACTAGCTATACAAATATAGGGCTGATGATTTGAGGATTAAAGCAATAAACATCATTACAGCAAATGAACGGATTGTTAGAAGAAGCATAGAAAAGAAGGCCATGAGCCTGATGAGTAAATAAACTAAGAAAACTTTCCCGAAAATGGGGGTCATTTGAGACCATTACCCTAACGTAAAAAATTGAAGTATCTATTACAATTCCTGTTCCACACAACACGCAAATTATTGTCTTCCCCTGGAGGAGATACTACGTCAGCATATAAGAGGAAAGTCATGGATATCCCCGGAGTGAAGCAGTAATTAGATTTTTTTAAATAAAGGAAATTACACGGAAAATAAATAGAGAAAGAGTCCATTGTTCAAAGAAACCACCTTCAGTATTTAATGTGCAAGCAATTCGATTTCACGTGTCACGAGCATACCTGTTTTTATTTCAAATGGCTCTCAAAAGCTTCGCAGAAAAAAGTTAAATGTATGGGGGACGTTGAGAGAAACAAGAATATTTGTTAGATCTTCCACCTCCATTCCTCCAAGATCATATAATCCTCCACGCTGAATAAATCTCCAAAGACAACAGATTTGATGCCTGCATAACAAGGCTTAAAAACCACTTGGTAATGAACAGTGATTGCTACTTATAAATGAGAGCAGTTCATATCTCAAATCTTTCAGTAGATAAAGATCTACTTTATCCACTTTATACGTAGTGAATCAAATACATATGGCACCGCATTGATTTCAAAGATTATTCGATGTAGATGATATTTCCCCTCAATATTACTTTATTGTAGCTATCTTTGTGCTGGGATTGTAATTACAAAATGAATTCCATCAGAAGGAACTTTTAAGAAAGTATGCATTGAATTGAATTGATGAAGTGGGTTTTTACTTCTACACTTCTTTGAAACGAAAATATTATTCTATTGAAATTAATTCCTCAAATATATCCTTCAAAAGTTCACCAAGAAATCACACAATTTTGCTTGAGAGAAAACGATGCAGACGAAACTATTGTCAGGAACACAACTCACGTATTAAGTCTGAAAATATTTCAATAAATGAGTAATAAGATGCTTACACCATATGGTAAGAGGAAAAAAATTAGTTTTTATAGAAGCATATTTTAATGTTGCAATTCCTCATGGGTGACTGACGATACGAGAATCTATAACTCAGATTATGCATTTTATGATATGTTATGTAATCCTGATTCAATTGAATATTTTATTTGGGAACGACTATTTTAGAACATGTTCGGGCACTTCACGTAATCAGGTCCAGTATTAAAATAAAAATGTAATGGAGTAAAACTGTAAGAATTTCACACTGTAATAAAAAAAACGGACATCGCTAAAGATATCATCCTCAAACGCTTATTGGTTCAACCATTCCTCTTCATTTACCGAGCTTAACTATAGAAGAAAAAATTCAGGATCTAAATAAGTTCTTCGGGATAAATTTTCTGCAAGGTATGCATCAGGTGTTAATAAACCTATTTAGCCCAAAATTAATATATAATCATTACGATAGAGTTTTACAGGTCATGTGACGTTCATATAAATCATTCGAAGACCTCAGGTATCAATCTCAGGCAATATCAGGCAAAACGATTAATTCTTTGAGGTAGAACTAAAAGCTTAAAAGTCAAGTGGCAAATCTACACCATCATCTATAAATTTTTATCCAACTAGAAAGCACTATTATTATGCGATTTCCCAGAGATAAGATAATATGACACAATAAACAGGTATCAGTAATTCTGTTTAACATTCTAAAGTAGTAAGAAATGGCGTTCATCAACTCGTGGTCATTTGCAAATAATGGATTCTACCGCTTAAAAGCCATCACTTTTTTCAATAACATTAAAAAATACGAGTAATTCATAGCAGCCGTAAGAATCGAGAGAGTATTAGCGCGTAATGTATCACTTTCTGATTCAGTGGTGAGAACCGCCCTGAGCAAATCCAACGAAAATCAAGAAATTCCATAAATACTGTGATATCACTATTTACTAGATTCGACGAGAAAATATTGAAAATATACGGATGACACACAACGCGCTAACTTAGTAACCTACGTTTGCTCAAACCAATTACGGACTGATGACTGAGATATAGGGGCGTAGGTTGATTATCTGACCCTGCAAAATATCTAGAGGAAGTTTATGACCCTCGAACTGTAAGATTATTTCAAATAACCTATCCACATCCTAACTAGCTTCCTTCAGCCATTCCCACTTGCTTGATTTCTTACATGCATGCATTCAAGGGTAATATGGCCGATTAACTAAAAATATCAACATTGCATGAATTTAAAAGGAATACATCTATTTAAGGAAACACAGGTATTGATATAAGTCGAATGATGAATTGACGCAAAAATTAAAGCGAAAACTAAAATAGGTGAAGTTACCTTGAATTACAGCAGCTGATATTAACTCAATCCGTGGAATATCAACGAATTTTGGCTTAGAGTATTGAAGGAAATATTACTTTACTTTAATCGTCATATTTTCTCAACATGGTATGCCTGAAGTGAGCGAAAAAATCTATGCCGGTTACGTAAGTCTCGATTCAAGATATTTGCAATTGATATCATTAAGCTGGTTGGAAGTAGGCGTAGCAAGAACTTAAGTACGGTGATAATAATACCCAGAGAATGAGAGATTATTCTAGGAAGTAGCAGCGGACTAGTCATTGCTGTTACTATACGGAGTCATCCCCAATTGCACTTCAAGTGCGAAATTTGCACAGGGAAACTATTTGCATTGGCCGGGATTCAAACCCATATCCCCCGAATTCGCGCCGAGAGTTCGACCACTTTTTTCAAGCCACCACAACTCAAACTATCAAATCATATTCTTCCCCTGCGGAGTTTCGTCGGCTTTATAGAACGAGGTGGTTTACGATGCCAGGCAAGCATCGGCCCAAGGCACCATGTTTGTGCGTGTAGATCCACAGTCTATGAGCTAAAGCCATCGCTTAGAGGAGGCTTACCATACAAAATATTAAGGAAATAAACACAAACCAATAAAGAGGTAAACCTCAAGTTAATTTTAAATTAAATAATAAATTAATTATGAAAATTCACAATGGAAAGATCATTCACCTTAATTGAGAGGAGCACAAACTAGGATACCCCGGATTGAGTGCTTCTTCCATTTCATGCGATTAAATCGCAATCCAACGCAGAAAAAAAGTTTTAAAAGGATGAATTACATTCACTGATCGCGACGAGCACGTACGTCCTTTAAACGTGAAATTTGCCTTCGGTTTCTTTTTTCGCATACAACTGAACTCAGGTGAAGGAAGACCTATCTGAGGCGGGATTTGAACACGCGACCTTTATGCAGAAGAGGATTTTACCTCGACATTACTGAAGCCCTCGGCGACATCGAGATATCTTTTGAAGCATTCCACAACGCAAAGGAACCTAGGCCCTTGATAGAGGAAGCCAGACTTCGACCAGCAGATTAACTGATTCCCAAATCTAATTCGCCACAGAGAGAGAATGTTAAGCGTGTTTCTCTTAGGAAGTTCAAAGGTAAACAAAGTCTGCACAGCTGCATCTTGTCAAGGGGCTGGTTTACTTTACTTCACACTACTAGTCCTAAAAGGGTCTACTACACACATGCGCTATGCCATAGATATTCCACCTTTATTTTAAAAACAAATATTAACCCTCACTTCTGACACTAACATTTGAGAAATAACAGCGGACTCCGCCAACTTTTAAGGAGGCTGGAGGGTTCTCTTGATAACTCGTAGTGTAAGAAGTCGCACACGTGTTAATTTTGTGATATGCCCCCGTGAAAGCGAAAAAGACACACTTCACCGAGTAATTTTTACAGAAATACTAGGCAGTTTTAACATGCACTCTTACGGAATGTGATATAAATTACCCCATAAGTCACTTATGAGCTCACACATCCACTCCTCAGAAATACATAATACGTAAAGTATTATTGCAAAGGGTGTCCAGAAAAATGAATAAGCTTCATCGATAGTTTGTATTAAAATCATAATTTTCTTTGACGCCAAGAGTCAGTAGTAATTCACTTAGCTAAATAATGTTTTGAAGAAGACAAATCTACTGTGGCCTTCACAGTTAAGAGATCAATGAGACCCAAATTTTACTTATCTGTCCTTCCAAAATTGACCGAAAATTTCATGGACGTAGTCATTAATATAGGCTCTGATAGAGCCGTGATTACCGCTTCAACCACCTTGAGTAGTTACCCGCAGTTGAAAAGGAGAAAAAATTCCTCTGGTAAGAAATAAGTTCCATCGCGGGATCCACAACGGATCTTGCGCCAGGTGCTCTCACAACTTCAAGAAAGTTTTATTCCCATGGGGAATCTATGATGATTTTTCCCTGCGAACTTTTCCATCTTTTAAGAAGGGAGGGAAAATAGCACTCATCCTATAACCTTAGTTGAACCCTACTATGCAGGGTCTATATCTTATATGATCGACGAAGTAATTAATTCCCTGGAAGTGGCCTTCATGAATATAGCTGGTATCTAGGGATATTTTTAATGAAAAATATTCGCCATTGATAGGATCGAAACCGACTTATGAAGAAAGAAAATTCATTACTTCGGCCTCATGAACGATTTTTATCGCAGAATTTGTATTTTCAGAAGCTCGCAAGATTTTCATCAGGCCTCAACGGTTGCGGTGAAAATTTTCTGAAGATCTTCGGCTCGGCGACCGGAATTCTATCATACATGAATAAGGTAGGACTTAAAATTATGAATTCTTCTTATTCGCCGACTGACATCGTTAAAAAGTCATCTCGCTTAAGCAACTTACTCAATTCATCTTGAAGAGGCATTCTCATACTGACAGCATAATTTGAGGGCGACTTGACGAAATATTTCGCATAGTTTGCAGTATTTTAGAATTACTATTACTTATGGCGGTCCTCACATCCCCTACGACGACAAATCAAACTGCCATTACATTTATCACCTTGCGCAAATGGTATCCTATGATATGCTGGAACTAATACAAACCCTTTGCAACCTGCCCTTTTGCAACAGCAGTCATTATATGGTGCCATTTCATTTGAAAAAATGAATATAAATTCCGTAAGCCGAGTATAATAATGCTCGTCCTTAGTAAGAATGAAAAAGAAATTTAAAAAATTCGTTCCATCATATTTAATTTTGGACTAAAAAACAGCTAATTACGGCTCCATTTAATCCATTATCATAAATCACAGAGCCACCCATTCAATTGACGCAAATGAAGAACCCGGAAATGCAGAACTCTTCCGAACAACGACTAGAAAAACTTCGCGAGAATTCTTGGAGAAACGCGAAGGGATTGAGTGTGGCCCAAAGAGCAGAACGAGGCCTTTCATCCATTCGCTCGTAAAGTTAATATACAAGACAACCAAATTTGGCGACTTCATTAAATATCTGGCTCCGCAGACTCAATTTTTGTTCCCAATTAATGGCCATTAATCCTGGATATAGGACGAAGGGGCATGAGGCGTTGCATCCAAGTTCATCGGACGGGAGCAACCAATGACTTCAGAAACTCTCCAACACTCTTTCTGAAAAGTACGCAAAGGATCAAAAACCGGAATACATAAATTTTTGAAGTTAATTCGGCCAATTGAATTATCTAAAAATACATTTTCCGGTGCAAACCCTTAGCCGCACCCTGATCCCGTGTGAGGCCGGATGCGAAGGTTACGAGCCCGCGGTGAGCGGCCGAAGCGCGGCGGGCGACGCGCCCCTCCGAACGCGGGAAAACCGACAGGGCCGACGGGACGGCCATGCTCCGCTCCTATTGATCCGCTCGCTGTGCACGTGATTGCCGCCTGCTCACTCTCCCCTCCATTCCCCCCTTTCCCCTTCCCCGTCTACGATCCCGCACGCGCTGTCGTCCAAACCCTTCCCCACGCAAAAACTCCAAAACGCTCCCGATAATCTTCAGGGAGCGTGCGCTCAAAACATACCACAGCAATAATAACGAAAATAATAAAGATTTAGAATAAAATATATAAATTTGCCCAAGGACACTAGGGACTTGTCCGATGAATTAGGAATGGAATGGAATCGCATGAAATACCCTACATTTATAATTACGAACTGGCATTGAGAAAACTTCTTGGGTCCGAGCCGCCCTCAGAAAATTGTATTTATTTCTACAACTCCGGTCACTGATTGTGAACAAAATAGTTACCTCACTGGGCGCAATATAAAATCGCGTGGCGCTTAAGTTTTCTCATTTATTCACACAGGCCAAACATACTATATAGTTTTTAATTTTAAAGATGACCTATTTTTACTTAAAATATTCGAGAAGACTTCTTGGATCAGAATTGGGTCCCCAGGGGTCTGAGGATCACAGAATGGGTATGGGTGGTCAATTGCTCAGCAGTAATGCATTCCAAAACTTTACCCACGCAAGATATAGGAAAATTATGCAGTATATAAGATTAAGATAAATCCACAGGGGAGGAAAAAAATTAACGAAGCTGCAATTGGGTAATTTTAAGATTAATTTTAACCAATGTGACTCAGCTACGATAAAATTTTTAAATTAATTTTAAGTATATATAAATAAATATATACATGTAATTTTAATTATTTAAAAACTGTTTCTGAGCTTAAAACTCGAGTCTTGAACATAAATATTAATTAATAAAAAGAGTTATCTCTCTAATAGCATCCCCGCGGTTAGAAATAGATGAAGGAATGGTTAATATTCCACGTATGAGAAGAATTTCATGTTTTCCTACTAAGAGCGTCAACTACATAGTAGATATCACAGGTATTTGTTATGAAGCGTCGGTATTTTATTGGATAAATTTTGATCTTTGTTTCAACGAACGGAAACATCGCATACGCAAAAGAAAATAATTGACTCCTCCAAAGTAAAATAAATGGGGATACGTCGATACAAGAAGTGACATATATACAGCGCTCCCCTTTATCGCCCATAATAGCCCAGGCGAAGAGTTTCTTCAACGAAAAGAAGGATCCACACACAGCAGGGCGTTAGGATATTAACGTGAGAACAATTTATCAAAACTTACACGAGGATCATTCACCCCTAAGGGAGTGAAATATGGACGATAACAGCAGTATAGGAACCAAGGGTAGAAGGATTAGGAATTAGGAAATATGGTGCAACAGCAGACTGTGAGTAATAAGCAGGATTGACCGAGTGAGTAAGTGATACTGAAGTCCTAAGATAGGGAGAAATTTCAAGCACCTTAAGATGAAGAGTGCACAACTGAATCAGACACATCATGACACGAGGTTATGACAAGTTTGAGTGGAGAGCTGCGTTAAATCAATATTAGGATTTTTTGAAGTTCATGAAAATTACATTGACGTTACGTATCGAATATCATTGTGATTATTTAAAATTTTCAAAAAATTTTCCCTAAAATAACAAAGAAATTTTATGATATTATTTCGAAGATGAGTTCCCAGTTTTCAGCAGCGGCATATAGCGGGACACTCTTCAGCAAAGGGTGGAGGAGATTCAAAGAGGAAAATGTATTAATTTCACAATCCTTTAAATTTCACAATATGCAATTACTATTTACTCAACTAAAACTTGTAAAAAAATATCCCACTCCATATTTTTAGCCTATTTTATCTTTTAAGTTCCTGTTGTTCAAGGCGCTTATGAAAATGCTTCCGAAAACGTTGAAAAAAAATGTAGTTAAGCTTGTTTTTACTAACCAATTGGAACTAGATAAGCTTTACTAAAACAGTCGTGAAATAAATGTAATTTTGGCCCTCGACCTATTTTTTCAGTTACTAGCATAAAGAGGCTGTAATGGGAGTCAAAATATGCTATGCTATAAAAACCTAAACTGCCACCAAAGTTGAAAGAACAGCAATAAAAATTAGCATAGTATCGAGTCATGAAATAATTTACAAATAAATGATCACCCATAATTCTACATTTTGGCATCGAAGAATGTATAATTGTTTACTTTGAATGCAGCAGTCGCGTCCATCTCAAGCGGACCCCATCGCAAAGTCCAGTCATTTCCACCCCAGAGAACCCCTTTGAGAGCAAGAACGTAGTTGAGCAATGGTCGGTTTTCACGTCCGGACATCCCGTCCCTACGCTTCTGTAACGAAGTGTTTACCAGGAAATGCGACTATATTGTGAAGGTCATTTCACTTCACCAACAGAAAAATTAAAAAATGATGCAATTCTAGCAATCTAAAGGGAAATGATGACTTGAAATAATTTTTTTTAAATAATGGTGGTTTCTCAAGATCTAAAAGATTGCAAATGCAAAATCCATTCCAGTTCCGGGCGGATCTTATACGATAGTTTTCACTTCAAAAGGTAGGGCGCCGAGTTAGTACTCACGCCGCGCCGGGCCCTGGTTTCAAATCTGAGTACTAAAAACCAAGACTCAGCGTAAACATCATTTGGATGCGATTCTCCGACATGACGAATGTGAGGTTATCGCTCTCAAACGCCTCATTACAGTCTAGGCATTTGCCTAACTCCAAGTCAGTGAAGAGAAGGCGGTCTCAGTTCGAAGTTGTGGACGAACTCCTTCGCCTGGTCGTGCTTCTGTTTACAGAAAGGTTAACGTTGAGAAACAATACAAAATTGTACCGCACAATAAGACAGTAGGATATCAGCCATAAACTAGGATATTATATGGTGAGGAAGTTATCATCGGTTGCATGGCTAACCACTCCTGGAAATGCCCTCTTGACCCATTTTTTCTATATCAAAACTATAATACCTCAAAAAGTACTCTGTATACTCTCCAGAACATGTAACTCCATCTGCCAACCCATAGTAATTGAGTTGTTCATGGCATTAGAGAAGAGGATCGGGTTGGTGTGGTGGCTAGAGTGTTGGCTTCCCACCCCGTGGGCTCGGGTTCAAATCCCGGCGGTGGCAGAGAATTTCCGGAAACTGCCCGATTCCTGCTTGAATGTTGTGAGGAGAAAATTTCAAGCGCAGCACTTCGTCCGTCGGATGGGACGTTAAGCCGTAGTCCCCTTGGCGCCTTTCGCTAAGAGCAGGCTAATGCCGACGCCGGGTTTCTCTCCACCCTTCCTTACCTACCCTTCCCTCATGGCGCAAATGACCAAAGTTGTCGGTCGCCTCCTCCAAATACCATACCACCATACCGGCATTAGAGAAGACGCGATATCCTCAATTGGACTAGTGATCTGACTGATGCTAAATCTCTCTCTCAAAAGAGACGTGTATTCCGACATACGACGTTACATCCTCATGGCCATCCCATCAGATACCACAATCCTTTTCAGTTCCTTGCCCTCAACTATCAAGTCTATCCACTCTTCAAGTCATGATCGAGTAATCATTATGCGTGACTGGCCTGGACAGTGACAGCTTCGATGTTTACGCCGTGCCTCGTCTTCTCCGTCCCGAGAACGCGAAGGGAAATGCAATTTCACGGCGCATCTTCTCGCCTCAGCGGTGGTTTGAAGTGCCCAAGTGCGGTCGCCGATGGACACTTCCCGTCGAGGCTTCCGGGAACGACCGCTCTTGACGGATGTCCTCGCCGTTCCGTCCCCTCATGTCCCAGATAATGCCGTGTACTCTCGTCCTAAGATATTGCGCGCAATACTTCCACCTGCACGGTAACTTCCCTTTTTTCTCTTAACTTGCCGGAAGGTGATCACTGCCTCGGTGGAAATCGCTAAGTTCGGAAAGCATTACTAGCGTGATGTACTTTCATGAGTTAAATAGGTACGTAGTGCATCAAAAATGAGTAATTACTTAGGTATTGAATATACGAACGCATTTTTTTAGCCTTTCTCTCTCTTTCTAAGGAAAAGTAATTGAACAACCTCAAACAATGCGTCCGCGCATTCCATATAGCGTCTTTATATTCTGAATTAAATAATACATACTAGTTCCAAACGACAATAAAAGTCCAATCTAATATGTCGAAAAACAAATAATCGTCATTTTTTTCAGTTAAAAAAGCTATTCAACTGAATAATTTCAATTGGAAAAACAACTAGTGTTTTGCTTCCTTTGGTTTTATGATTGCATCTTCTGTTTTTATTAAATTGCTTCAAACTTTTCCCGTAATTATTTTTCAGCATTGCTTTACTTCAAAATTATTAAAAACTTTCATAAACACTGTAGATGAAGTTAAGGCATTAGTAAGTGTCATTCGGACTCATAAGCACGACTAGATGATAGTCAATGAGTTGGTTTGTTTGAGTGCGAGAATGAGAGTAAAACTACGCTCCGCCATACTTCACCCTTTACTGGAAGCCACCACTGGTTTTGACCTTCTCAGGTCGTTGTTAAGTGAATTCTAACATGAGTGAATATGGATGTACAACCAATACGCACATTAAGTAGAAAATGGCCTCTAAAGTCAAAACTGGTCCTAACTATCAAAAACTTGAGTGTAAAATTTAACAAAGAGAATTTTTCCCATCGTATTTTCAGTTTTCGCTGACATGGCAATCAAGACCGTGCGCGATCCATTTCCTTCCAGTACACCGAAAACCCTATCAAGCATTGATCCCTATTCCCAAGCATGGCATTTAGGTGTGGCATTATGTGGAGCCCTTAACCGAATTGAAAATCCGAGAAAACTGACGAAATCTGAATATTGGTTCCTCTGCTCAGATTTTTGTGATATTTTTTATATTTTCTTTAGTTGCCCTGTCTAAAGTAAAAAAAATTTAACGAAACGACTCTGTAAAATCACATCGCAAAGCAAAATTAATTATTGATTTTTCTACTGTTCAAAATTATAATTCCAGAATTACCATTTGCCATTAATATGCTTTCAGAATGTGTCTCTACTCGATTTTTACTCAAATCTTGGGAAAGTGGTAATCTTATGCCTGGAAGCAAATAGTTGGCAATATATGGCTTTTCTAACTTCAAATATATGCCATATGATTGATGATGATAGTATGTTGAGGAGGATATCTTTTTCGGTTTCAGCCCACACTGCGTCCCCAGAGGCCCAAGGAATGTTGATCGTAAAAGCAGTCCTTCCCCTCACGCAGTAAGTCATCCCGAATGGGGGAAGCCCAAACCTCAGCCACGCATCAGCTTTCCTCCCGCTACTAACCGGGCCTTTCTAATTGATTACCGTGGAGCGCTTATAAGGGTTCCCATTAGTGCTGAACTTACCAATACAATGCGTGAAAAGGCAAAAAAAAATTCCTTCGACGCTATGCAATATCCCTAAATATTAACCGCCGCCACCGCCGTGTGAAACTAGAACGTAATTGAATAAATTGAATACTCCGTCAAACTGACGACCCCTTGAAACAGCCACAGGTCACTCGTAAAAGGCCCTTCCCTCACTCATGAATGGATAGATGAGGGCAGTGCTCGCCACAGACCATTCCATCGATGTGTAAAAATCAGGGTTCCTTATCTGCCCTTTTGTCAGTTATTTTCCTCGGACCACCTCGTACCTCGGTAATTATTGTTTAGGGGTGCTTCAGGCTTCGAACCTGGGACCCTGATTTGGTCAGCTGCGAAGCGCTCCACCCTCTAGGCTATCACACTCCCCAAGTAACCGTTAAGTAAGACGATTTTTATCATCTGATGCCCAGTCCATCTAAGGAAACTCAAGATTTAGGCAACCCCTCCACTCTCAATATTACTTACGACATCGAGTAATTCGTACAGTTTTCGTCCAATTATTCTTTTAGGCGGCTTAGGGTCTCCACATATGCCATTTTAGGCTTACGTCCTGGGAATTGAATGATTGTGCACAGTCTTATATCCCAAACCCAAACGGAATGAAAGGAGTTTAAGGAATTCAAAGCCTGGTGAAGTTCTGAACAGTAACAGAATGCTTGGTACCTCCGCCCTTCGGTAATCTGCTCCGTGTTGACAGACCTTCCGGCCTCGTTTCGACAACTTCGAGTGTAGTTCATCCTTCGTACCTTTTTTTTGGGAGCAGAGTAAACTTTCCAAAGCTAGAGAAGGAGAAGTTGAGTGAGAAGGCTGCAAGTCAGCGCGAGCAGTTCACACTAATCTAGAATTATTAAGACGACGGGGCTATATGACACCCGAATGTGATTAACAATTAGTAACAGCGTACAATTTATTTACAGTTCAGCACGATAGAATTGGGTCTAAAAAGATGCCTGAGGATTCATTATGCATTTTTAACCCATCTTGTACGACTCTAACGAGTGTGAGATAGCAAGATTAGAATTACTCAATTAAAAGGCTATTTAATATCGGCGCCACTATAGAAAGCCCGGCTTGCACCGAGCGATAGCAAATAACCGTCACGAATGTTTTCCACGTTCTCAGGGGAATGTATGAATCAATGAGTGACAGCAGTTTCCCCGCCAACCCATTCCTTTGTCGTTTGTTCTCTAATAACTGTTTTGAGAGATGGAGCCTCGACACACCTGGTGCGCAGTGCATTTTCTCATCTGCAGAAGCGACGTGGCAGCCGTCACAACCCACTTGCTTCCTTGCTGATGCACGTGATCCGAACGTTCACTCAAAAGTCAGCGAGCCGTGGGATCCGTAACGTTAAATGCTTTCGCGTGGAAAAATCTCATCGCCAATAGAGGCCCAATGACCGTAAGAAATACAACCTCGTTTACAAATACGTAAGATGATGTACTTGGGTTGCCTTGAGATTAAGAATTTGAGCAGAGCATCTATTGGTTCACAGCAACTACACTCAATTTGGCCACGTCATTAATTGTTTATACACGTCTACATTCTCCACTCCCTACAATTCATGTCGACGCGACGATCCTAAAACCCATTGAAAGTCATCGATAATTGATTTTATGGTTGATGCGCAGTTTGCTATATGATTGGTGGATTACACTTGTTGGTCTCGGTTGTAATGAGACAAGCTAAGACAAAGTTTATGTAAACGTCGTATTATCGTGTAAGAGCATCGAAATTTTCGCGAGTTAAATGATACAACTTTTTGAACGTTATTCTTTAAATATGCCCCAATTTCGGCGTCAAAATTGGGCCATTCTCGAGTCTAAACTCCATTTCCACGTTTTGGAATCTTTAAGAGTGTAGTTTCTCTCAGAAAATGCCTGTTTTACCATCACTTCACACTTAGTGAGCTGTACTTGCTCTTGACAATATCTACAGCGAAATAGAATCAGTATCACGAATAGATCCTCCTTTGAGTGACAAATTGAGCAACTTAAAAATTAAGAAATCCCTTCGTGACACAAGTCCCATTAATCACATGAATTTATTCTCCCAATTAGTTTCACAACTTCCATGGAAAAAATATTCCAATCCGAAAGAAGATGCCACTCAGCTATACTGCTAATTTCATCTCATAAATTATTGAGCATTTCTTTGACAGTCTTCTGCTTCGATTAGGGTAATAATCAATGGAAATTAGTCGATTTATATTTTAGGTTAATCTTGAGGATGAGAATAACTTAGGCTGAGGTCTATGTAAGCGAGTGTGCCCCTTACGTAAAACGCTGAAGTAATATTATCACTCAAACCAATATTTATTACTAGATGCATTCGGTACTAGCGCTCTCACCTATTTACCCTATCATATATCATCATCATTGAGTGTAATTCAGGTCATCATACCGCCCATGTTAGCTGGTTCTCATTACAATTTCCACTTGTCCGAAAGCTCGGGATCTTTTCGCGATACTGATGCTATTTGGCTTCTACTAGTGTCAGGACCCCTTACTCGCTAAGAGTGAAGTGTTGAGAAAAGAGGCGTTGTCTGAGAGAAAACTACACTCGAAAAGCTCCCAAAACGTATCGATAGAGTTTAAACTCGAGAATGGCCCAATTTTTACGCCATAATCGTGGCAGTTTAGAAGGATAACGTGAGGTGATTGTCAGGCCAGCAACCTTTCCATACGTGTGAGCCGTAATTTATTCATTGCGCAAATATGGTCCTTTTACTTATAAATATTAATAAATTGATACCCTCAAAGTCCAATTAAATCAATATCCTCTCTTATTAACCATTCATTCATCAACCTAATTGAAATAATTGATAGCTACTTTTTGTGCAAGCCGTATGAGATTAAAGAGGCCACGTTTGCTTCCTATGAAGTACACATCATGCGGATTGCCCAGGTGGTTCGGTAAGTGCTGCAAGGCAAGGATAAAATGGTTTTCCAATGGACCACAATCCATGTAACTGAGCAGCCAATTATATCCCATTGTATGTCCTAAAACTTATTCAACAGTCCCGTTTCAAGATCCATGAAAATACATAGCTGTAATCCTAAGAGGATACCTTATTTAGATTTCATAGCCGTTATCGCGGCAGCAATGTAGTCATTACAATATATCATATTTGCTGATATGATATCCCCCACCAAAAATTATCGCATAGAAAGGTACATCGAAAATATTTCCCTTAGTCAGTGGTATTCTGCCTCAAGAGTACATATTTAACCTCCAACGAAGGACACAGCAATCAAAAGTTACGGACTATCCAAACATTTTCTCCCTCTCCATTGGGTGGTGAAAATATTCATGGAAGATTTCTAGCAAGGACAGAAATATCTATGCTCATCAAAATTGCCTGAGAGTTGTGTGTTGGACCATGTGAGTTGGAAGAGGATATCGACAGGAGGCACACTACCTTGACGGATAATATAACGCTTGAAAAGTAGTATCAGATATTCGCCCTCTGCCTCTGCATGAAAACATTGGTAATGCTGCATTTACAATATAAATACAAAGCCAAAACATGAGAATGTATACTTAAGTTATTCACTGACCCGGGATTACGAAATATTCGAGCTAGAAACATTCGCCAGTATAGTTTCAATTGCAAACTGTTGTACTGGAATTTTGACCACCAATCGTCCTTGAAAATTCGGAAACTCAAGGCTAAACGTTGTACTCTTCAATGCAATATTGTGAAATTTTTAAAGGCTTCACACTGAAAATGAAAATTTATCATCAGGTGAGGCCTAATTTGGTTAGTGTAATCCCCATGAAGTTGAGGTGGTGTGGGCGATATATCTAATTCAATATCTCATCATGATAATTTCAGTAAATATTCCGCGATAGTATGGGTACATCAAAGGCGCGATAAATACGTTTAACGTGCTCATTATACAACTAAACATAGCGGCAAAATCATAGATGATAAATAAAGATATATTAAGGTATTCACGATGTTATTGCGGGCACGATACATTCATAGTCAATTTTCAAACCTCAAAATCGCCTTCCTGATATTTTAAAATATCACAATATTTAGGAACTTTTCGACACTTGACCTAGCCCGTTGATAAGGATAAAACATCCGTTCGTTACCCGGCGCTTGCCTTGTGGGCAGGAGAGCACGTGATAGACCCAGATAGACACGTGGGCAATCGACCCAGCCTCACCCCGGGTCGATTGCCCACGTGGTCACATCAGGCGCAATCACAGCATCTGTCACCTTTCAAAGCGGCCGCGCAAACGAACCCACGTGGATTAGTGATTGCCAGCGGCTTAAAGGGCAAATCTGAGCGGTCATTACGAGATATTGCTCGTCCTTGCGCTGACGATGAAGAAAAAAGAGATATTATCAACGATTTGCTCGTTTATGAACATCATATCGAACAGTTTCCGGCCTTTAAATGAAATATATCACGTGCTAGCATCAAAGATTGGTTCATCATCTGCTTTTGAAGAAAGTATGCATTGCGGCATTTAATGATAGTTTTACAATACACGAACGGAACGTGATTTTATTTTCTAAACTGACTAATTACATCTAATATAAATATAGAACTGCATAGTGTCTTCATAAAAATTTAGAAGAGAGAACGCTGCCACTAGTTCTCCAGCGTAACAGTTTCCACCGATGCAACGTGCAATGCACACACATTGAGAACCCTTAATGTTGCCATTTAGGGAAGGTAACTCATAGCTAAGGTCATTTTCGCCATTGAGAAAGGTATGAAGGGAAACTCGGCGTCCGAATTTTCCGGATCTTATTTAAGGCACCGATGCAGAAGTGATAATGTCACGAATTCAAAAAGGATTCTCTACAGGGCTGGCGTTTGCATTTTACTTGAAATGGATACTCTTGGCCTGCATTTTGTTCAATGTAGTTCTCAGTCTTGTAAAATTAATGCATCCAGTCAACACGATTGAGTAGCTATGGAGGAAAAAATAGATAACCAAGAACATTTACGCTACCAGGGAAGGATAGGGAAGATATGATGTAGGGTCGGATTATCCCATCTGCATTCATTTTGGATGTTTTCTTGCAGTTGGTTACTTTTACCTCATATGAATCAATGTCATTAAATTTTATCGAAAATGTGAATATCCTTTTAAACTGAAAATACTTATTTTAGTATTTTTACAATGATATAGAACTTATTCTTTATTTTTTATTCTCCTTACGTTTTTAATTTCGTTGGAAATGTTTAATATGAAAATTTACACATTTAACCATGGGCGTACCCAGCAGGGGGCAGCTCCTTCCCACCGCCAAGGACCGAAGTTAATTTTGTTCAAAATGAAAATTTGGAACAAAATTACAATAAAAGTAATATTAGTAGATATAAAACATGTAGTAAAAATTTTTTCGAGCCAATAATTTAAAAAACTAATAGAGCGCTGGTTTAATTTCTTGAAATATCGTTTCCTTAGGGCCGTATTCTTAGTGGACCCTACATATCCGTCCCTACATACCAAAAGGCCCCTACATGCGTTTCTCAGTCGACCCTACATAAGTGGTGGGGGGTAATTCCGTCGTCAAGTCCTCTGAGATGACGTAGATGATGGCGCAGTGCTAATTTTACACTCTGGTGGTGTAATGGAACTAACTATGAAACTAAGAAAAGACGACCGAAAATTTATGACCGAGCATATTGTTTTTGTAGGGTGTAGGACTGGTTCAGCTACCCTACATCAAGTAGGGCCCGTTTAGTTCCAAAAACGGCCATATGTAGGGCTTGATGTGGCGTATGTAGGGCGAGATCGGTTTATGTAGGGGCTGTTGACGTATCCAGGGTCGGTTGGCCCTACAGGGTCGACTAAGAATACGGCCCTTAGCCTTTACTGTGTTACAACTAGAACGACCATGGCTTGCCCCCCTCTATATTTCATCCTTGGTACGCATTGGCTTGCATTTTACTTTCAACTAAGTTATATCCTTGTAGTAAGATGATAGAAGTGAAACGTCAGCGATCAAATTTCGACCATGCTTAAGGCTTATGGCATCAGAAGTGAGAGGCGTGATGGAAATTTTATTCATGTTCTACGAATTAGGTGTCAAATACATCAGCGTAGGGACAGCTCCAAGAGTACAGGCCATTGAGCTGGAAAGCTCGGAGTGGCTGCTTGTCAGAAAGATTTAGCTTTAGTAACATCCACACAGCCAGAGCGATGTCATTTACGAGGCGCTTAAAAGGGACGCACAGATAGCACCGTCCAAAAATTCGCAATAAAGAGAATTTCAGAAAAATGAAATTCAGACCTGCATAAGCAATCTTTATTCCCTTCCTCCTCACCAGAACTTACTTGAAAAATTACTGAACCTGTAATAAATATAATTGGTGTTGAACTAACAATAATAACTTAGTACAATTTCACTAAATAAATTTTAATTAAAGATATTTTTGTTTCACGACTATGATTTCGTCGAGCAATCGACCTAGGAGTGGAGTGTAGTAATTGATGTGTTTTCCTTGATTTTTGCTACTTAAGATTTTCCCATGAGCTTGTATTTCCCCATTCCTTGGTGTTTGCTTTTTCTGATAAATATTTTATGTAAATTTCACACCTGACTTTGTCGACTATTCGACGAAACCATTGCCATAAAATAACATAATCCTATTGTAGTGTACTGAGATTTTTTTGTTAGCCAAATATTCTATTGTTCATATAACTGTTATTTTTCTGGCCAACAATTTTGATGAAGATGTCTTTTCATTTGATGAGTTTGCGTTTTCACTCCTCCAAATCTATCTATCTATATTATTCTCAACATTCTTCTGGCCACCTCATAAGCTTTCTCCGTTCTATGCTGACGGAAAGATGACAGATGTGAATGTATAGATTATTTAAATATCAATGAAGTATACTTACAATTTTATCGAAAATATTAATTTATTTTAGCGTGACGTCAGGTCGCAAGCTTAGTTTTGCAACGGCATATGCAAGTGACAGTAAATATCAGGAAGTTGTTTTACTTGAGCAATGCCTGTCCGAGAAAGGTTTAATTAAGGTAGCAATCGTTAATAAGTGGGTACACACCCGGAAACCACGAAATCCACGCAGCGATGGTTAATGAGTGGGTACATGACATTGAGAGAGAACTCCAGCGTAAATCGACTGGAGGGGCTTGAATCGAATCAAAAGGCTGGAAAAGGTTAACTTTTCCATAGCACCATTATTGCAAATCCAGGTGGATAAGGGTGCTCGGATACGAGCCTTTCAACGGCATATTTGTTTTCAGCTTCCTCATAAGCATTCACGTGTTCATTTCCTTTCACATTTTATCACTTATTTAGGCCAACTTTTGAGTTTTTCCTCAACATACATTTGAACCTATTTTCATTGTTACCACAAGTCAAACGTTCAACAGGATTGCTTTGCAACAAATGAAGAAAATTATTGCGTTTGGCTTAATGAATGCCAATTCTCAAAAAACAAAATCTCTACAAATTGACGGAAAAAGGAAACTCCGTAATTTATTAATACTGGATATGGAGGAATTATTATATTGTTGCAAAAGTGAATTGAACTAAAGTTGTTTATTGTGGGCATAAAGCCTCGATTTTCGCAGAAGCAGTGGAAAGTATGGATCATTTGGTGAATGACCGAAGACACATTACGATGTAACTTAATGAGTTTTTAATCGTTTTACCGTGGTTTCTTTTCTTTGGTATCGTATAAATCACTTTCTATGACAATCCTAAGAAAGTGGAAGCCATTTTTGTGTCATTAATCGTTAATCCGGTAATAATAAAGCGCCCCAAACCTATTCAAATATCACCTGTTTTTTTCTTAGACCAAGGGGGTTGACGCCTGGATAAATTTTAATAACAAACAAACGATACGGATTTCACTGTATCATATTTTCGCCGATGTCACATCTATTTTTGCATGCTCGCATTAAAACCATCCCTGGCCCGTCGATTATATTCATCTAAAATGCAAGCGCAGGACATAAGTATAATTCAAAACCATGGCTAATTATTCCCCATTTTGCACATGATAGAACAATTGTTAAGGGGGTGCACTACCTCGGTGGAAAGCGCCCATGCAACTCATCATGGTTTCCCTTTTCCGTGCTCAATGTGAGCGCGGTTCGTTTAAATTTTCTAGTGATATTCTTGGGAAAAGATAAAGCTGAGGAATCGATTTACAGAACGATTTTAGATTTCAATTTTCCCGTGTTGCTTTTCAGCATTTTTCCGTGGAATTTTTATTCCCACAAAGAAAATTTTCACTTAATAGCTGTTTATAGTAGTCCTGCACCTTCTCATGAAAACAGTATGATTTTATTACACGCATAAATATTAAGCTACAACGAGGAATAAACGATCACATGGATTGAGTTTTTTAACTGGCATTTATTTAGCGTTAGGCTGAAAATTCAGAAATTGTGTTCGCATATTCTATACCTCCTATTTGAATCGCAAACAACGCATTTCATGGTGTTTTTGCACAAAAAGAGAGTACCAATCGCCAGCATTACTTTCCAAGCGTTACTTATTCCGATGAGGTAGGCTTTCCCACTCAAATGCAACTAGGCCGATGTCCTCGACTCCATGATTATTTACTCTTCCTAGTCAGCATAACCCCAATGCATTTCCGGAGATTGGAGTCCTGTGTGACTACGGATTGAGACTCTTCCGCTCGTTGGCGCACTGAGGATTTATTCGAGAGCGTAAATGAAACGTCAAAGGGATGGACAGAGGCGATGCTCCGAACGTCACCGATGGTGGGAGTTTAGTGATAGCACCAACGCTCTCCACAAATGGATGGGCCATCTGCCATGCAACGGCTGCAGGAGAATCACACAGAACCTTAGATCATGCATGGAAACAGATGTTTACTTCACTTCAATGGCATATTGTCGCTTACCTGGACCAGTAAAGCCACGGTAAATGTGCGCACGCGATTACGTTTTATGCATAAAGGGCCGTCATACTTTTTTAATAACTAGATCTAGCTAAGATTTGGAATATAGTACTAAGAATAGTATTTCGCTCGCTTTATTCCTATTCCATAATTTTCAAAGGTATACGCTAGATATACGAAATGCTCTTTCATTTTCAGGCTCCAAGCAAGGATGAAAAGATTGCCGACTCCTTCTCTAAAGAAAACCTCATGAAGCTCCTCAAAGACGATGCTAACAGTCATACACATGACGCGGCTGGTACAGAAAAAAATCTTCAGGTCGAAGGTGACAACCCTGAAGACGCTGGCAGGATAGCCAGCGAAACTGTTGTCTACAAACAAGCTGACGCGGAAGGAAACCCGGAAGAAATGCAGAGATCAAAGCATCGCCGCGGAAACCTACGTTCTAACACAGCTCAAGAAGTTCAAAAGTGCACTGAAAACCTATTTTAAGTAGTATAGTATGACCTATTACCTACTTCAACGGGTTCCTACCTAATGCGCAGCATCACTGTCTATTCAACACCTACCTTTCCTCCCTAACCTATACTTTTCGGCATCATTTTCTGTCTCTTTGAAGCCGAAGGCGTTTCCCCCGCCACCGAACACGTCACCGTTCCAAAAGGGCAGTCTTGTGGTTGGCATGGCACATTTTTCTCATGAAAAGCTCCATAATTTTCTGGGATATTTTTGTTTCCCATTTGGATCCCAGCAGCGGTGCGCGTGACTCCAGCTCAACCGATCTTTTTTCGATACTTATTATTCGTAGAGGACATGTAGCTTACACCCTTGCTAATATTTGCCTTCATATCAAATTGGAAAATTTTAAATCTGTTTTTCCTCATTGTCAGGTATGAAGTTTTAATGTATAGATGACAATTAAATGTTAAAAAGAGCCTATTATACGTATCATAAGAATTTCAGGATGAAAGGGTCAGTTTTAAACCAGTAATAGGTAGCGATAAAAAGGCAAACGGTTAAGCCGGAGTGATGCACCCTCTTAAGCATAACAATATCACACGATTTACTTCATCCTACCTGTAAACTATATGGCACAGGCGTCTTCGCCAGTGAAAAACAATGTGGCTACCGTCAGTCCATCTCCTGGAGCCATAAATTGCAAGGTATTCCATCACAACAAGGTTGCAGCCCAGGGGTAGAGACATCACAAACGAAATTGTCCGATGTAAAAATAGAATAACTAGAAAGGACTCCAGTACTCCTCTCCTTGTAGTACAAAATGCATTTGGGCTAAGTATACCATTTTACCGTAACTGTAAGTCAATATTGTTTTGTTCCATTTCTACGTTTTTATTTGTATATCTTTGGGTTTCTCAAAGGAGACCTAAAAACTTTCTACGTGCTTTAGAAGGCGAAGTGAGGCACTCATTAACGAATGAAATATTCGTTCCATTCCTCCAAAAATTCTGATACGCCACTTTATTTTATCAATTGTTCGGGTAAAAATGATTGCTTACTGCAATATTTACATAAATTAGCATCACATTTCACCGAAATGTTTTGCAAATCGGGTGAAGCGATCAGCTGATTTACTGCTTGACAAGGTTACAGCCCACGGGAAAAGATATCTAGCCCGAAATTGTCTGATATAAGAGTAAAATATCTAAGAAGCAATCGTGCGCAAAGTTAAATAACCAGGACGCTTCCATACGTAAGTATCAGCACTGGAGATTTAAAACCAGTAGTATGGTTGTTCTCGAGGAGCAGCCCTGGAATACTGCTAAATATTATATGTAACTTAAAGATGACTTCATCAGCTAAGATGACTAAATATACATAATCATGCATTGAAAAATCACCAGCAGTCTACGTACTCATGCAGTGATCTAAGTGTCTAAGTATTCCGGACGTTAACCTAAGAACGCAAGATAAGCAAGTTCAGATATTTTATCTTTTGGAAGGAACCAAAGAGCTGCCACAGAAATTCTTTTCAGTTATTTGTCAGAGTTTCATAACTGCTGGGATCAAAGAACCTTTGGGATTCGAACTCGCCCTACATCTGGGCGAAAGATACGCGACATAATGAGTACGTAAACACATCAGTATCAAGCACAAAGGCAGAGTCAATGACCCACTGCTCTTCTCGGATGAAGGCTACTCATAATAAGCACTTCTCCGAGCTCAAACTCTAAGCTCACTTTGTTCACTGTATGCATTTTGTAGGAGAGTCGTTTGCGATACCAAGCACACAATTTGACGATCCGTACGCTCTTGGCAAGCATTCATCACAATTTATGAGGAAATCGGAGGATGTCCACAGATCTCTTTCGGTGGAAATATTTTTATCGACATTTAATGTCGAGAAATAGAAAAACAAAAAAAATTGGCTAATTCTCGAGATAGTGGTACATGACAATGGGTGGCGTATTTTACACTCATACTTAAGGGTATAACTGTGTGATAGATTCATAGTTGGATGGACTGTAGTCAATATTCCGTGGCCCAATTTAGATCTCTAATTTATTTATTACGCTCAATAGAAATGAGTGTAAGAGTCTGATGGGTGAGTAAGGATTGGCACCCACGCTTTATTTTCCGAGTGATGAAAAGCATTTTTTTACTTTTGGCGAATCGTATGCTGTTTTTTTGGAAAAAGCGTGTTTTTCTATTTATTTTAATTTAATTTTTACCAATAATTGTGAAGCATAAAAAAGTTAAAATTTGAAAAGCAAAATTGCGGAATGGACTAGACTTGAAATCTTTTACCTTCGACAACTTACAATGTCAAAATTTCTAGACGAAACTAATACCTTCTGCTGATAAAATTTAGAAAATTGAAATTTAGCTAATTAATTAAATCACAAAGGAACAAGCTTTCAAATGCCTCGTTATTGAATATTTTAATATCATCAGAAGCAATCCAGTATGCAAACTTTCAAGCCAATTTGACGATGGGAGGAAGGTTAAAAATCAAATTCAAGATTCCCTCATTGAAACAGACAGACGGAGTAAGTTAAGAAAAAGCGTGTAAAAAAGTGAGCGATTTTTTCATGACAAAGCAATTTCAGTGTCAAATAGAGTCCTGCAAAAGGAGCATCTTAATGGCTTCCATTTCTAAAGACTCTCTCGGTTCTCTGCCCCTGCATCCATGACTTGAAACCAATAACCAAGATTAATATAATAGAGAATTCTCCAGTTGGCCTCAAGATTTTTTGTCACCCACCGCTCAAAAATCGTCACTCGCGCCGCTAATGTGAGAGCAATCTGACTTCCACGGGGAAATAAGTTATAATTATGGCTGATTAATTAAATTTATTTATTTTTTATAAATTCATAACTTTCTAATCATATTACACATGTATATTATATGTAATTAGAGAGTTATGAACTTGATATCATATATCAAATTCATAACTTTCTAAATTATATTCTTCACGATTGCAAATACTCTATGGCGGATGAGTGAGCTTTGAGTGCGTTTTATTTCACCTCTGTTAACTGTGTGTATGGTCCTCATGTTATTTTAGGGAAAAAAATGAACCGCATCCGTATTGTCGCCTCAAAGCGCGTTTACTGTTTTTCTACCGCTCCCGGTACATCCAAAGAATTCCTGCGGAGATATCCAGATTACAACAAGATCAACAAGTTCTACTCTTAACTATTGGCAAGTATAATTTCAAACTCAGCATTCACTCTGAAATGAGCGACTTACAGAGAAGTTTAGTCTCGCAATCTTGAGTTATCTTCCTAAATAAAATGACCGCACGAAGTCAGCAGCACGCGAACCAGTGAAGGAGAAAAAAACAGAAGACTTTGCCTCAAAAAATTATTTTCTGCCCCCTCACTTCCTATGGAAACTATTATCTCACTTCCTCCCGGAATTATTAGCGATGCAGCAGACTATCATCGGACCGATCGAACAAAAATAGTTAGGATGAATGATTAAGGGACTTAATGTTTTTGAATCAAGCTAAAAGCTTTAATTTTCAAACTAACAAATTATTATCCACAATTAATTCCTCCAATCATCCCTTCTTTCATATAATTTTACGGGTTATTTTATAACATACAGTTGTAAACTTTCTCATACCAAGATATTAATGTGACATTTTCATACCTGTTCATAAATATGTAATCATAATTGATTTTACTCAGAGAGCTACAACCTGTCTGAAATTTTCTTCGTGCCGTGATTCATTTATCATGATAAGAGAATAGCTTATTTGAAGTCCAAGCTTACAAGCAGCGAAATACTAAAAAAGCAGGGGAGTCCACATGAAACTCAACCTCTCGCAGTGGCCTATGTCACGTACCCATTAACGGCCGAATTTATCCCTCGCCTGATAACAGAGGTCAAGTGTTTGATGTCCACTTGTATGGGTTATTCACCGCCAAGGGCATGACTGTTCGTGACCATCTCCCTGTTTTAAATGTTAGACACCATCATTGGTTCTAAATTCGCGATATTACCGAAGACAGATAAAGTTATAATTATTCAATTATTATGGCTAACCCAACCTACCAACATGAAAATCTTAATTATAGAATGAACTAAAAACCATCATTATCACAAGCACGAATGATTCTGATAAAATTTGGGAAAAATAATACGTAAACATTGATAACCCCAGCTTCTTTCGTTTGAGAGTTTCCTTCTAAATCTCCCCTGGTTGTTCGGGCCCGTCAAGTTTACACGACAAATCTCATTCTCGCCTTTGTATAATACATCATACCAATCTTTTCATTTCAAAGAATCTTGTATTATCCAATCAAATTCTCATTTAGTCATTTCGTCAACTGTTTTTCTAATTAAACTCGTCCAGTCATCTTGGTAATATCATCATCCCAACAAATTGTTATTTAGGGACCTTGAATGTCAACTTTCAAGAAGGTCGAGGCTATATTGAAAATTCCAACCGACAAAATCCCAGCAAAGCTCAATCATAAAACTTCGGAGAACTTGCCACATTCACAACGAGATCCTTCAGCTAGATGCACGCATGACTACGTGCTCATAGCGGTGTCGGAAGCATCTAGTCACGCCGATATGAATTCTAAAGATTATTTTTTATTTTAAAGATACTCAAAAGCACACACTTTTATTTTGAGAAATGATATCTTGACGGAGATATTGATTGCACTCAAATGGGCGAAGATCACGAGGGCAAAGGCGTAACACCCGATACAGGAGAGAGCATGCATGGGAAAAGTAAACACAGATAATGATGATGCAGCAAAACATTACACCCGCCAAGTGGTCCGAAGAAAAGATAACACTGATACTGCTGCTGCTGGCGATTAAGACGCAATCATACTTCAAGAGTACAAACCTCCGAATCAAGGTCATATTTGTATTCAAATCAAACAGCGGAGAGCCCCAAAACTCATTTTTTTCCCAAAGAACGACACAATATCAGAGCAGAACTCACCCCGATTAAAAACATAAACGTTTCAAGCCGTATCACTATCACGTTGATTTAGTACGTAATCATTACCGAATAATATACCCAACCGAACGGAGCCAATGGTTGCCGACCTACAACGTAGACAGATAAAATAATAATAAGTTTTAAAAACGTAACCGAGAATCAGACCGGACGAAGCTCTCTAGCACTGTTCAGTGGATGCTTTTCAAGCAAGACTTCACTGCAGACTAAGACCTCATTAATCAACTCATTCGCTTGCTCAAATCATTTCCCCCTCAGTGGCCATTTAGTAAGCTCCAATTTTTAGCCTCAAGAAGAAGCCTTTGAAGCCCTTTGCGACGAGTCACGTCATGTATAATACGCTTCATATTCTACGGCAAAAATAGAAGTTTTCTCCTTTCAAATCATCCTTCAATTACATATGTGTAAAAAACGGTGCAAGGCCATCTTTTCATCCGTGAAATCCTTTTAATAATCGTCGGGGGCATTGATATACCAGAATTGCCTGTTAGAACAACACAAGATGAGACAGTCGAGCCAAAAAAGCATTAGACAGCTAAGCATGAAATCGCTTAGCTTCAAACAGAGGTAGACCCAAAGTTAATAAGACGATTTTTTTTCTTTCTCCATTTTACTATTCATTAATTTTCTTGAAAGTGAAAACTGTTCTGAAAAAAAATTAATCATTTAGGATGAGTTAAGTTAAAATCACCAGGAAAGAATTTCCCGACGAACCACCAAGATTTGTTATGATGACATAAGAAGATAAAATGTCACACCTCAGTGTACTTAAGAAGAAGGTAGGGAAAACCTGCTATCTTGAAAACTACCTCCTTGAGTCTTGAAGAGAAATAGAAGATGGCAGACTTCATCAGAGGAAAGAAAAGTATGCCCTTGCCATGATAGGTTAACGCGGGGATTTCAGTACAAGCAGCGGGTGGCTTTGAATTGATAAATTGAAGAGTGGAATGATAAAGATCTGGTTCTACGCCAAAAAATAGGACAAATAATCAATAATAATCTTCTTCAAAAATACCCCAGAGGCATTGCATAACGGTTATCGCTTCATTGTATCTGGAAATTTGAAAAAATTGTCATTATTTCTCAGTGGCATGAATGTAGTTACTTTTTCTCAATTCATTCATCATCGATAAAACACACTTAAACCTAATTTATGGAGCTAAAATTTAGTACCTAGGTAACATAATTGAAGAGCTGTTTTGGTACTTATTTTCATCGAAGAATTTATGCTCTCAACAAAACTTTCAAAGTAGCATATCACTTCATTGGGCCAAATTTTACCACAGTATTTTTTTCAGATGATTTTCTTTTAAAATTGAGAACGCTGAAAAGGGTCCTATCAATACATACAACGAAAATACCAAGATGCTAAATCAAGTAGCAAAAGAGTAATACGCCACCAAAAAAAATACGACCGGTCAAGAAGGCGTGATGCGTCCTCTTAAGTTTCGCAATTGTGGGACACAGTTAACAAGGAAAATAATTCTCTAAATATGTTTTCTTGTGCCTTCTTGTTACTACCGCAGAATAAGGGCTTCTCTCTTGGGAATCCAGAATAAGGACATCCGGAGTGTTAGTTTTTCCTTAGCTATGCAATTGAGAGACATTACCAACTCAAATTCGACCAAGTAAGAACCTCGAGGGTTTGAGAAAAAGTGTGATCGAGGGGGAAAAATCCAGAGAACTACTCCTATTCACATGGAGAAATTCAATCTACGCAGAAATTAGGTATGTAGATAAATCCCAAGTTCACCTAGTAACCCACCAAGGCTTCTTAGCGTTTTAGATATTGATTTATATCAATATTTTGGATGTCAATGAGTATTCAACCGCTTTTCTACACGTTATCTTTGTCCCTCGATGATTCTATCTCCTTTAAAAGTAGAAGCCCAGGGTGAAGTGACGCTGGCGCTGCCTAGCTCAAAGTTGATCCACGGCTCACAGCTCTGCCTACAACAGTCAGTGGCGATGCTCATCTTAAAAAATTCCACAGTTTTAGGAATGCATTTATCTGCGTTGATTTTTCATTTTTACAATCACAGATTTTGAAACTTTCTATTTCAGCTACAACAATCTCATAAAATCAAATTCTGAGAAATCGCTCGGTCATAAGTAAGTATAGATATCATACTTTGCAGCGAAATATTTATTATTTAAGGGAACACCTAAACTACGTGAGAAAATAATTCAACATAGTCAGCGTTTTCTACAGCACCTTTTATCACAGACTTCAGAGATCGAGTTATGTCATTCCTAAACATGGAGCTACGATGGGGATACATACGCCATTGATTCAGCATTCAGAGATTGGGAGGATGCAATTCTCATTGTCGAAAAACAAATTATCAGAAATCAATGAACCTATAATAATTTATATCAATATTTATTTACATACAATCTGATTTTTTAAATTATCGCAACGCTCACAATCTAGTCTCCTTGGACCTAATTTCTGCATATGAATTTTTCAGTTTAAAAAAGAATTGACATGAATTATGAAATATAGTGATTTAACGATTGCCTATGAAAGAAAATCACTAAATGTTTGCTTTCAAAGAGATTTCAAGCTCGGGATTTTTGAATCTCCATCATTGGCCGAGGAGTGAGGTAAGGCTGTCCTCTATCGCCTCTGCTTTTTAACGTGTACGCTGAGGAGATATTAAGAGAAGTGAGGGATGAGTTGGAAGCCCGAGTAAAAGCGCGAGGAGACTGCAGGCTCTAGTGGATGCCTTAGACAAGCGATGCGAGAAGCATGGGATGAGGATTAATCACAAGAAAACGAAGATTATGCTGTTTTGTAAAGCATCGCGAGCGAGGAATGTGAGACTAAAGATAAAAAGTAAGTAAGTGGGGATTCCACTATTTCGGCAGCACGTTAGAGGAAAACGGATACAGTAGTAAGGATACCAGGAAGAGAATTGAGCAAGCTAAGAAGGCGTTCCTAAACAGGAAGGAGTTTCTGAGAGGATCGTTGCGTAAGAGCTTAAAGAAAAGGTAAGTGAAGAGTTTGATCTGGAGTGTTGCTCTTGACGGTGCGGAAACGTGGACACTTAGAAAGGAGGACGAGAGAAGACTGGAGGCATTCCAGATGTGGGTGTGGCGAAGAATGGAGATGGCCAAGTGGACGGAGAGGAGGAGGAACGATGAAGTGCTTGAGATGGTGGGTGAGGAGAGGCAGCTTTTAGATGAGATACGGAGGAGACAGAAGATATGGATGGAGCGAGTATTTAGCGGGAAGGGGATGTTGAAAACAGTGTTAGAGGGAAGAATGTTGGGTAAACGAGGAAGAGGAAGGAAAAGAATAAGATTATTAGATAGATTGAAGGGGAGTAGGCCTTATTGCGGGAAAGGGAAGAGCTTGAAGGAAGGGGGGCTCACGATTAACAAGTGAACCCTATTGTTTCCTTCCGCTGTTCGAGATATGAGATAATTAAGGAATGGAATACTTGCTTCTAATGTCATTTAAACATTTAGAGAAATTTCGGCGAATATTGATGCACACGGGATGCAACCTGAGCGTTCGATGAGCACGGCGTTACATCTTACGTGGATGCGAGCAGGGGGCTGTGATAAGTGGGGGTCGGCGGAGTGACTAACCTCCCCGGAGTGGAAATACGTCCTCCTCTATCAGCAGCTGAGCACGTGAAACGGAGGCGAACGGACTTCCGCAAAATCGATGAATCACACCCAATGCCCGCGCGCAAGGTGAGCAAATGTCAGGCGCTGCCGCGACTCCCCCGGCGCGTGCATGAGGACACCCTCATCCCAATTCCCCCGAATGCTAATAGTTGGTGCGCTCATATAGTAATGTACCCACACCCCATGGTATTCTACAATTGCAAAAGTGAAAACTCAGCAATAGTACACAGCTTGAAATGAAAAGAGCGGTTCTAACACATCGGTGCCGATATCTCTGAAATTCAGGACAATAAATGACTATTCATACGATTAGCTACTGATAAATTACGGCATTACATGATTCCTACTACTCTGCCTTTCATTTAAAATTATTGCAAATTTAAGAGTTAAAGCCGGACATGTTTGTAACATTGTTCTGTAGAATCGGAAATTAAGAACTGAAAAGTTGTGGAATATTCCTCACTTTCACTTACGGGCGCTTTAAATATAATTATCACAGTCGAATTCACAAGAGTAAGTTAGTCTGTTCGATTTTTTCGTCTTTTGGGGATAGAGCGATCGCCTTGCATTTTTCGCGTGCAATGACAAGAGTTATGTAAGAAAAGATTTCGTGGAAATGCCTTATAATGCACAACGACTCTTTTAACGGATAAATAGAGGAGCACTTATGTCACAGAAAAATTAATGAGAAACATGCAAAATAATGCTAACAAAATTTGCAAGGCTTTAAAATAGCGTATCTTTCTTGCGAAATGAAATATGCAACCAAAGATAGGCGGGAGGCCCCCGTAATTTCTGGAATTCCGGTAAACTTGAAAATATGGCAATCTTTAAGGTGGCTCTCCAATGTAAGCTTTTATTTCACGAGTTTACAGAATAATTTTAAAAAGTAGTGAATACATGTGTAAAAGCACCTTGGCTGCGTATATCAGACTTCATGCGCATTATCGCTAAAAGGAATTGCATACCATCAAGGCGGCGCGGAATGCTGTGTACCCTCTCCCCTAAAACAACAATCTTAATCTGCCCCAGGCTGCTATGACAAGTTAATAAACTCCACGGACTTCCAGCCACCCACCAACGTAACTAATTGGAATAATTCGAAATCACGACGAACTGGATTATATTTAATTCCAATCAACACGCATTTTTCCAAACATAAGAAAAAATAATCTTCAAACATTAGGCAGAGAACTTAAAAATTTCACCCATCATTACATCTCGCTAACAAAACACCTTAAAATATATGACAGGATGGTATTCAATCAAACCTGAAGAGATGTTACAATGCGTCCAAGAAAATTTGGCGAGAATATTTGCAATTGGTTCACGCACAACAAGATTTCAAGAGCACAAGATAAATATTTGGAGATTTTACACAATGGATGCGGTGAAAAACTGACGGCTTAGAGAATTTTTCAACCAGAGATAATAAACAGTCAGAAAATAACAGTCTTTCAGTTATCAACGGTCACTTCTAATTTCCTCTCCCTTCCAGAGACACTTTCGCAGATTTAACGCTATGTAAAAGCTGAAAATTTTAATTTCATCCAAAGCTACATTTAAAAACCATTTGGCGTACCACTACTCAAGACTGAGTGATTTCCACCGCTTAACAAGAATAAACGATAAAAAATTCAAGTGATATGATGGGGAGTAATGTTTTTTGGTGTATTCAATGAATTTTAACTCAATACTACGTAAAATACGTCACCTACGAAGGGCCTGCAATTAGTCAGTTGCACAGGCCATTACGAAATTGAAATATGAAATAAAGAAATAATGAACACTGATCGCATTTGAATACAAAGAAATTACTAACCAGTGACGTATTTTCCCACTAGTTAATGATTTTCATCTCGCTCGCACAAAAGTCACGCACGATCATCGTGGTCTTAAATCTTCGACCGCACATTTAAAAGTAATCTTACCCGATAAGGAGACTCATTTACCGTCAGTTGGTATATTCTCTTAACATTTAGTAACAGCAGGGAAGCCACGTGGATGAAAAGGCTCAGAAAATTCGCGCTCCGAGGATAAAACTACCAACGCGGCGATGAAATAATTTTCTTTGGCAGGTAAAGGAGGGATTAAGATGCCATTATTACTCAAGTCACATCCTATAAAATACGTCCTGAAAACGAAATAGGTACGAAAATTATTTTCGATTTAAATGACGACATTTCAACTTTTATGCTCATAATCCAAATTGAATGTACCTTTTCCCAAAAAATATTGCAGAGTCAATTCCTTCTTTCAACTAGAATTTTCAAGTTCCCTGGTCTCCGGGATGCCTATCGCTAAGAGAATTAGTTTTAAACGAATGAGAAACATTAAAAATAATGCTTACAAAATCTGTAAGTCTTTAAAATAGAAATTTCTTTTGAAAAGAAATATGAAACCAGAGATAGGCGCCCCCCCGTAATTTATGGAATTCTGGAAAACATGAAAATATGGCAATCATTAAGGTGGATCTCCAATGCAAGCTTTTATATCGCCTATCGCTAAGAGGAAGGCCACCTCCAATGCACGGGTCTCTCTCTACCTATCCCACACTACCCTTCCCCAATGACGCAGATGACCTTTGTCTTCCGTCGCTGCCTCCAATTGCCATACTGTAATAAATGACTATCAACATTGCGCAGGGAAATATCTCCTGAAATTCAGTCAAAATATCTCATCCAGGGTGAAGGACAAAAAGTACCTGGTCAGTACATTTGCTGGAATTCATACCACGATCAGATATCGAGGATACTCAAGCAAATAAATTAAATACTCCTAAATGTTCCCTTACTTGAATACTCAAATGCAATTCAATCTTGCAAAAAGATATGATCTCAATCCTGTGCAACTATACACTACTCCTGGGACCCTATATGAGGCAGATTTTTTTGTATCTGCCCCGCTTGGACACGCTGAGACTAGTACCACCTTTGACCGTAGATTTATTCTCCTGTCATGTACCAATTCATGGAACCCTTCCTCCATTAGAGAAGAAGCAAATGAAATATACTTTGAATATTAAGAGACTATATAATTGTTCAGAATCGTTCCCTGAATTATTGAATACATCACTTAACACTATTTGACTATGTTTTGTACTTAAAAATTTTTCAATCTTTAAACCTGAACCCAAGAGGTTTACATTTTCCAAACAATTTTGCGGGGTCTGACCCGCGTATTTCCTTAACCCTTTCCACTCTTAGAGAGTAACAGCTGCGTACCCGTATTAAAAACAACTTTTCGAACGTATCACACACACTCAAAGGCCCTGGTTCTTGAATTCGTGAGGACTTCAAATGAACCTCTATTCACAACGGCGATGAGAGTTTCAATCATTATGAGTGACACTATTTTTTCAATGAGGACCAAGCAATCACATTTTAACTGCAAATTTTTTTAAAAGAAAGTAAATTTTCACTAAAAGGTTTCCTGATTATTGAAACTAAAATGACTGGCTAATACTTTTACAGTTAAGGACATAAACGTGTACTGACCGGCGATGAAAGTTTACTAAATTTTCCGCCAGAGGATGAAGGTGCGATTATTCTGGAGATTAAAAACTATTTACATGATATTGGTCTCATACATGGATATCTGAAATTTGGGCAGACAACTTGAACGCATTTGGATACCATTAAGTCGGCGTTATCCTCTTCCCTAATAAATTATCAGCCGAAGTAAGAAGTTAATTATTCTAATTGACTGAGATGGAGGATTCAAAACGCATTTCAGACGTATTGCTAGCATATGATATAAATTTAAAACAAAAACATCAAATATTAGATAATTTATAGTATTTTAGTTACATAGTCTCCCAAGAAGAAAAGTACAGGCCAAAAAAACTCCTATCTTATTAATGCAAGTTCTAGTTGGTCGTATTTAATTATTCGAAATACATTAACACTTGATCTTTCCCTTATAGCTTAAGCGATATTTTGAACTGATCATTTCACACTCCTTCGCATTAACAACATAGTTCATGGATATACATAGCAATAGCTTTTTATTTACATATTCCCTTTCTCAAACAAAGTTTTATGATAGCAAGAGAAGTTAAAGCCATCGGTACAAACTGCGCGAAACAGCTACTTCAGTAAAAAATTTACATTCTCTTTACTTTTACTACTACTCTACTAGTAGAGTTACTAATTACTCAGGCGATCGATACAAAACGCACAATGTCTATAATGTTTTCATTAAAAAAATAAGGGTTTGGAATTTACGTGACCGACAGCGTAACTCTGAACCTTAAGTCACAGCCAGAGGAGGATTGAAGTAGTGTTTTTCAGCGTGCTGTAATCGTGAGCGATGGTTGCATCGTAGTGAAAAATCTGAGGGAATCACAAACTCTGAGGGATTTGAAAGATGAATAAAAGAAATATGCACTACATCGAATCTTTTAACGCTTTACTTTATGCACCTATCGGAAGTCTTTAATGATAAGTGAACGTCACAATATCAAGTGATATATTGTGAAGCACACCTTCGGAATCACACGCAATTAACTTTTTGCACTGAATAAGTAGCCGGGTGCAAGGGGACAGGGCCGGAATTTTTCACGTTGGGAAAAAAAGGGGAACCAATTAGCCATTGCCACTCTATACGCCAGCAAAGCAACAAATCCTTATTCGCAGAAAGGGCGAGCCCACAATTTTCGCCGAGTAAACACAAAGAATGGTAATTTGGGCCTGATGAAGCGGGTAAGTAGTGCCCACAGCTCGTACGCAAAGGACTGGGGGGGGGGGGGGGTGCGCTTGAGAGAGTGAAAGTGGTGCAGGGTTGTATCGAGAGGGGAGGGGGTGTGGCAAAGTGGGATCAGGCAGGGTTGCGTGTCAGTGACCCCCACGGGTGTAAACTCCCGAGATCATGTGCCCAATGATGGCACCGCAGCCGAGGTCATGTCGCCCGCTGTTGAAGACAAAACGTCCTAGAAGGTCACATCACTTGAGAACACGACTGGGAACATGTTTCCCGAAGCCACTAATTCTCTGGATTGTATCGATGAATATAACGTCAGATACGAAGAGAATCGACTTAAATATGCCTCTACCTAATAGAAATTTGTCTGAGAGTAGGAGATACTTCTAGAATCTATCGCCCTCCCACACTCACCTCTCTTTAAATGAAAACGTCTGAGAGTATGACGATGAATAAAAATACAAAATAACGTCGTCATTAGCACGATTAAACTGCAATTTTCCCATTGTGCCGGCTAAAATACATAAATCGTGAGGTACTGAAAACCTGTGTGCGCGTATTGACTAGAACTAAGCAATTTATTGAATGAGCTTTAAATGATAAAATTTAAGTCACACATTAACTTTAACTAATAAAGTCCTAGCATGATATTTTACTACGCTGTAACGACCTACCTGAAGATTAAGTCATGGCACAGTTCAAGGGATTTTCAATAACGGATGTTAAATTTCAGACAGTGAAATAAAATTTCTTACACACTGAATGAAATTCTGATCGAATTCACGCTATTAGTCATATATTATTAATTAAACTGGGCGATTACAGCGTATTTGCGCTTAGAAAAGTCAATTAAATGAGTTAATAGCTAAAAATTTAACCAAAAATGGTCGCTATAGGGTTATTAAATACGATAAATGATACATACACTCGGATGAGAACATTAAATTACAGCCACACGATCAATCAAACGCAACTATCATGATATGGAAAATCATACGTGACCCTGGAAATAATTGTAAGACATCAAATTTTCCAATCAATTCCAAAAACTTCCGCCCCGTTCCTCCAATATCGCAGACGGTTATATGTCCCGAGCATGCCACCTCCTTTGTTTACATTTGAGAATAACGGAAAAACTTCAGTAATACGCTTTGGAATAAAATCGAAAAGATTTACCACAACTGCCGATGTAGCACTGGTAATAATAAAAAATATTTGAATGTGCTTAATGTTAAGGGCTCGATGCACAAAGCGATTATTTAAACAAGGTCAAAGGAAGGGCAACATTACGTTGCCCCGACCACTCGCATCTAAGCATAAAAATGAAAACCCTTTAACGGAATTCAAATTTCCTGGGCGGTGAAAACGATCTATAAAAGAACTATTAACTATATTTTGCAATATTACCATTTCAATACAATATCAATCGAATAAGAATTGTATTTGAGCGTTCCTTTTACTCACACGCATTTCATATCAACAGCAGATCGATCTTTAAAGTACCCGCCATTGTCAGTGACTGCGACAAACTGTATATTATAATGCAAAAAGGTTAAGTAACTATAAAAAATTAGCTGACAGTATCTTACCTTTGCTAGTTCAATAGGGATGAATGCAACGGATGAATCTTCCCTGGCACTGACAGCAGGAGGCAAGTACTAACCTTACTGGATACCTGTAAGCGACGCTCTGTAAGGATCACTTCCATCGGCCCTATCACAGAGCTGAAGGGGTACATTAAGTTCTCTTTTTTCTCACCACAGCGCTTCTTAAGCCGTTGATTCCTGTGAGTAGTAAGGTTTTCTGCCACAAGATGTCAGTCGTGTAGATCAAATTTTAACGGAAAAATGTAATGGCCAGGAAATTCAAACCAATATAAATAAACACTTCTTAGTTGACTTGACTCGAGGAGGTGGAACCAGCCGATTTCATAAATTATTGGAATGCAGATCGATCAATATTCTATCCTCAAAATACATCATTTTAGCATTGATTTTCACCAATAATGTTGAGGTGAGTTATCAGTATCCCCTTAAATAGAAGGCCAATTTGGTTCATAAGGTTAGTTCACATAGCATTGATGATTGAGAGAAAATGAAAGAAGTATTTTTATATGAAAATAACTCCACAAATATGACTTTTAATTCGCCTTCAAAGCCAATTTTATGTCGAGTGAAATGGGAATTCTTAGGAGAAAGGATGCGGCAATGGCACATGTATTTATAATGATTCTCGTGTTTTCTGCATTAGTTCATCAACTTCTGTTTTCTTGTGAAAATGTCAGAAATTGCCATACTTACGATGAAAAATGTTTGAGAATCAAGAAAATTTTATAAGTGTCTGAATGCAAAATGCACTTGAAAAATTCTTGCTGGATCGTTTATCTCTTGTGTATTTACTTAAGTTGCTGGGAGAATGAAAAAGCAGATGTTTTGAATTATGATATAAATATATTTCACTTGATTGAAGTCTCCAAAGAGGAAACTTCCTGTACAAGTTTTTAGCTCGCTGTACATAGTCAACATTAGTTCTCGACTCGATACCATTCCACTTTTCACAATTAGCAGAGTTGCCAAATCCTGCATCATACTCCAAACAATCCTTCTTCAGCATTTATAAGGAGAGGCTGCAATTTTTCACAGCAATTATGGCATTTTGTTGGCTTTGTTGGTTACACAATAATTTACAAAGTTCCTATAAAACAAAAAAGGTACAATAAAAGCAAAGTTAAAAGAAATGGATTTCTTCATCAATCTTCAAAACAGGACTTTCATAAATTCATGCGAAAATACATTGATCTATTATATTCAACTCACACGAATGAACCAACAACTAGGTACTTCACTGCTGAGGAGTATAGTATGGGTTGTAATAAAAACATGGACCAGGTAGTTTGGGTTTGCAAGTTAAGTTGGTGCAGTCCCAGCATCGGGAATCATAAATCCACATATCCATTGGTGTAGCACAGAGCAGTCCATAGCAAACTGACACTTTCAAAAGAGCCCTTGAAATGAAAAGAAAATAATAACAATACATTTTTGGAAAAGAAACTTCACATTTCTTCTTTAGAAGTACGATCTATGGTTTCAAGTCTTAACCCATATGCGGCACAAGGTGCACAAATGTATCATTTTTTCAGAAGTTAGAAACAAAATATGTATTATCCTGAAGTTGTAAATATTTTGTTCAATGTATTTACTGAAGATGTAGGCTGGTGGGGTTATGTTGCTGGTGAGTTTTTGATAGTGGCTCTGGAGTGAACAACAAATTTAGCAAAACCTTGGCCCAGTTGAGTTTCGCACTTTTTGTAATCTTTAACGTACCTACATATACATTTTTAGGGAATGCAAAGACCAAACAAGATTAAGTATTAAATAATTTTTCCCATGGTTGTCAATTACAATTACATTTAAACATAAACAAATAGATGGTGTTACAAAGAAATAGATCTCTGCTTCACCACTGTGTTAAAAGTTGCCTTTGTGCTACATTGTCTTTGTTTCACCATCTATTTGTATTTGTGTATGTATTTTCGATGATGGGGACTTGTGTCATTAAAAATTTGAGATAAAATAATATGGAAATATTCTCAGCTAATTAAGGGCACTGTTTCCTGAAATTCGGCAAGTCAAATACTCACCTGGTGCTATCTTTGCTGAAGTGTTTTCCAGTCGAATGAACATCAAGATTTGGTAACGGACAAATAACAATTTGGTAACTAAGAAATTCTCCTTCTGTTTTGATGAATCCTTGTGACATTATGGAGTCATCTCTATCTTTCACCTGAAAAAGCAATGTGCATTTAATGTATGATGCAACTTGAGCCAGATTAAATATTTTCATGCATACCCTTGCAAATTCTAAAGATATAATGTTTATGTGCACATACTGTAAATTTCATTTCAGGGGACATTAAGCAACATAATATAAATAATTTTATAAATAACTTTTTCACTGAAAGAATTTTTGCAGAGGGACATAAGATGAGGTTAAAATGGTAAACATCTTGGCCAAAGTCGTTAATACCATGAAAAGTCCATGCTGACTTAACTTTCATTCAGCATCATCCTGGGCAATGCAAATGATTTGTCCCCATTGGAATTTGTCAACTAAATGTTAACCTATGGTTGACTCTTTAAATTTGTACAGCTGGTTGTTATTTCCTGCTAAACCCTTAAGGCAATCATTGTTATCTGTTAAAATTTTGACTAAATCAAAATGTTCCCCACTTGGCTATAGTGCACCATGGGAACAAGTACATATTCAGTCTTTCAGAAATTTCTATTTCAAATTGTACTTTTGATTCCTCATATAGCGTGTCAGCTTATGTGAAGCTTGATTTTCCCTAGTAGTGACAAGGCTAACAAAATGACGCTTGATTCATATTTGATTTTCTCTTACCATTTCAAGGTTGACAAGGTTCCAATGGATCAAGATTGTATTAAGTTGTGCTTGGATCTGGTGAACCCATATTCGTAATTCAGGCAGATTACAATGCAAATTTTGAGCAATGTGAGAACAGAAGTTTCACACTGTATACATTAGCTTATGGGATGTACCAGTATGCACTCCATCTCATAATTTGATTTCATACTAAAATAGCCACCATATACGTAGATGGGAAAAATACTTATTGCAGATCCTTTGAATTCCCAGTGCAAGAACATGTATACACATCTATAACCTTACAACCTCAAAGATACATAACACATTATCAACATATAAATGACCCCTTACTGAGACAGTCAACTACCTAATTTCACCACCTTTTTTTAGAATGTAATTGATGACTCTGTCTCTGGCTTGTTTTTCCCCTGGAAATCTAGAACTCGTAGTCTGTATTTTCCCAGAACAAGACTAGCAAAACGTCATGGAGACCAATGTGCAAAAAACCCAGGTGAAAAATTCACTCGGGCAGGACTCTAACCTGAGACCCAGGATTTGATTAACTTCAACCTGCCACCACCAGGGCCAGCCTTACTTATGTATTCTCGAATGCTGATGAACAAAAAAATAGTGAACGGGGTGCTATTTATTAAACCAGCACTGAATAGAAGGATCCAGAAATCCTGGGTAAGGTTTAATCAGCATAAATGCAATTTAAAATATGATTTGGAGTTAAGTTTTTCCATTAATTCTCACCAAGAACACTTCAATTAAGCACATCAGATGAGGATGTTCAAAAAATTCTCTTCCATTCACAGCAACAAATTTGCAACTTGATTTGTAAACATCACATGGTGATGAGGTAAGACCCAGCAAAACTGGGGCCTCTGATACTTGTATTGAGCAGTCACTACCAGCATACTCCTTGTTACAGTAACAGACACCTAAAAGGGGTAGAAATTACAGCCAATATACACTCAATAAAGTAGGAAAGTCCTGTAGGATTACATTATATTATTGGGAAACACTGGAAGACACACAGAGTGGAATCCGCAAGAAAAGGTAGCACTTACAATCTTAAAATATTAAATAATTTGGATTTTTCTTTGAACAGTTTTAAGTGTACATGATAATGATTTCCAAGAGCATCTCATTGACTCAGTTCTCAAAATGCTAAAAAGAATAGTTTTTTCCCATAAGTTTTGATTTAAAAAATTGTCTAAAATTCAGTTTTATTGATTTGCATCATTTTCATTTCATTCATTGCATTTCATCTTCAAGAGATTCAAACTTTTGAGTAATGTTGTCAATGAATATTTATCGTAATTTATTTCCTGCCATGCATGGATGCAAATGCATTCCAAATTTAAAAGGACTTATATACGGAATAGGCCAAAATGTAATTTCATTACCTGCTTTGCAAATTCCATTTTGACTACAATTGTTCACACATAATGAGTTGAGAATTCTCAATGGAGTGGTTATCTGACCTCCAGGTGTCCTTTCCCACAATGATAAGTTTCTATAAAGCTCAGCTTTACAATCTGATTTGAATCTATTTAAGCTAACCGCAGCCCATCCAGTGTTATTAGATACCTGGAAAATAAATGTAGTGTTTTTACAGTTCCCTTACAAACACACACTGCATCACTAAACTAAATATTCGAGAACATTTACGAAGGATGCAACTAAGAGGTAGGATAAAATGAACGGAGCAGTTTAAAAAAACAGGTTCACTAGAATTACTTGGCCTGAGAATGAACACTTCTTGTAACTACCTGTTCCTATACTATTGCAAATTCCTGCATTTATTCGATCATGCTCATTTTAACAAACTGGTGTTTTGACTAGACCACTACTACAGCCCAAGGCTATGGATGTGATAGACCAGCCATTCCTTTACCTTTTCCCACCATACTCTTTGTCTTGCCTTGAGTCAGAATGGACAGTGAACAGCAATAAGAATGATAAGTCTATGGTAAAGACAAAGGTCAAGATGAAATTGAACAATAAGACACATCCAAAATAATCAAAGGTGAGCGTGACACTTAGTAGGAAGTGTGTACATATATGTGTAAAATTGACAGTAAGACTTTCTAATGTAGCTTTGAGCGTGTTTATGCGCACACCACAGATTTAATTTTAAATAATACTGTAATCTTATATGATACATAAATTTGCAGTAATGATTCAAAGAAAATTGATGTTTCCTATCATGCATTTCAATGGTCCGACTAAATGAATGAATTTCTCAGTTGGTGGTTTCATAGTTAAAATTAAAATTTTCAAATAATTTCCTTCCCTTTCCTAAATGAGGAGGCAATCCAGTAACTTCTTCAAAATTTCTCATTCCATTTATTAGAAAAATTTATAATGGGTTGCATGAAGTGAGTTGCATTTCAGTTATTCTTCATTAAGTAGATTGTTCTGCATGCTTTTGTAAAATTTGAAAATCATTAATCATCTGTTTTGCTAAATGCATTATAACCTAGGATGTTAGAGCAGCACTTTATATGGCTTATTACTGTATCTCATCACTAAGGCATTTTTATAGTTGGTTTCATCTTATTTATAAATATGCCATAATTTGGCAACAAAAATTACTTTATACAATTATATTTTTTATTGTATTACCATGTTTCACTGGTTATGGCATCATCAGGCATAGGGGCTATATTCAATATTTAAAACAAGTGGTATATGTACCAGTGATGGGGGAATCGAAGTGTAAATCAGAGAAAGAAATGTCAACGAGGGTGAGGAGAGAATCCAGGGGGAGCCCGGCCCTACCAATTAAAATGGTAATATGTATGTCCAAAAAAAAGTACCAAAATTGTTCATTCAAGTACAATGAAAACAAAAACATTAAAAATTTAAATGAATTTTAGCCTTAGATAGTAGGTACTTAAAATGCTGTTTTCAGAGGCTAATTTGAACAACTTTTCCAGGAACACTTAGGGACTAATGGGTTTCAATGGGGGTGTTCCATAGCCCCTAACCCCCCAGCAAGATTGGTGGTCGTGCCAAGAAAAAACTTTAATCTTTGCCCATAAGGTACAGAAAAGGCTATCAAAAACTTTGAAGGTCATTGTGACATATTTTGAAAATGAAATGAAGAGCATAGGTGAAAGAAGGGTGATTACCATGATGTCTGATGTGCACTCTGACACTCGGTCCGGTAAATTGGTTTGGGCAATGTTACTGCAGAGACCTGCTGCAGCACTCCCTGAAATGTACCGCTGGCAAGCAATCCCAGCTGTCTGTGCATTCCATCCTGAAGGGGGATACATGGCTGGAACCATTTCATTTGGGACAACCATACTTTGTGAGAGTCCTTTATTTTCTAAGCCTGAAAAGAACTATCTAATTTTTTAATACATGATATTAATAATTATCCCATTGCCCCATTTTTAAAACTAAGAATCTGTAAATAATCTTAGGTATGAATTATCAAAATAGTGCAGTAGTGTGCAGGCAGGCCTTCTTCACACCATTCAATCACAGACAAAAATCAAATTTATTCTTCAGCCATAGCCATATTGGTCAAATTTTAGATGCGCACGATAGTGGGCTTGAAAATATTCTTTTCTACTTAATACATTTTCCCCCTGGGTAAAATTGTTTAACTAAACCAAGATCCTCTTTCCACTTTATAAAGGCTTGTTTCCAGGAGTTTGCTTCCATTTATCTCTCTTAATCCTTCATACTTCATCTAGGTAGATTGCATATGAATATGCACACAATGAACTAAAGAATTATGCTACCCTGAAGAAGCCTCCAATAGATGGGAATAGGGAGAAATCTGTAGAAACATAGAGCTTCTAAAAACTGCTAATTACAACATGGCTGCAAACCTATTATATTATCATGCTCGAAGGGGACAAGTTATTTGCAAAACGGTGATATCTACTTCTGCCTTTAGTGGTATGAGCTAACTGTCCTCCTCTAGTGATGGTATGTGTCAAATGTCACCACAAAAATTAAGAGAGATATTTTTTTATATTTCTGTAGACATTTAAAATATGTGTACTGATTTTCCTGTGAACATACCTTCAGACTTCAGATATTAAACTAATTTACCTGCTCAGCTGCAAATTTGAGATACTCCTCAGACATTTCAATGCCCGGAGAATATTCACACATCGATGAATGGCAGTGCTGCTCGTCATCATCTTCACCCTCTGCAAATGAAGATTCAGTTTTCAACAGTTTCAGTGAAATCAAAGTCTTTTTAGATACTTTGTTTTAATTAAAACATTTTCCAGAACATTTAAAGAAAAATGGATAAACAGCTTAAGAATAGGAAAGAAAAGGAACTAGAGAGAAATTGATTACTATAAATACTACCAGGAAAAAGATTAAACCAAAAGTAAGGCTAATCTCTCTAAATGCAGTGATTTCATAATATCATCTCCAGAGATTAAAATTATTTTCCAAAATTCAGTGAGCACATAGCGAGAGCCAAGAAATCATACCTTTACCTTCAACTTCGTTTTCATTTCTTGGTTCTGAGACTTTCTTGTTTCTTTCTGCTTTCGCTGGTTTCCGACATGCACAGTAACTTTCATACTTGTTCATAGATGCTACTTGAGCCAATGCAGTCTTATTTGCTGCTGCTGGTCCAGAAGGCACTCTATAATAATAATATCGATGCACTCATTTATTGCATAATTTTTCCTACCTTTAATTGAGATTAAACAAATTAAAATCTTCACACCATTCAATCACAGACAAAAATCAAATTTATTCTTCAGCCAATACTGTTGTGCACAGGAAATCATTGTAAATTTAATTCCACCGGAATAAAATAAAATAAGGAGTTATTTCCTTCATTGGCAAGTACTAGGCACGTAGCCAAGGGGCTACAGCCCATAAGTAGGGGAGGGTGGGGCACAGTGAAACATGGGGCAGGGTGAAACAATTCAAATTTCCCTCCTCCTGACAATTCTATGAATTAGTGCTCTCTGTGTTATATTAAGGAACTAACACCACAACAGCTGCTGCAGTCTCATGGCTTGTGCTCTTCTAGTCTCCTGTTGATGGATCAAAACCTATTTTAAGGTGAGAAAAGTAAATAATTCCAAAGAATTATTTCACACTGACAAACTTTTCCTTTTCATGGGAAATCTTAACTTATCATTGTATTTACTGTTACCATTTCTTAAGTTTTGGAGACCACCAAACATATTTCTATATCTTCATTTGTTTTCATGCAGTAAGTTTATTTATTCAAGATGGCCTGGTGGGGCACACTGAAACAAGATAAATGGGGCACAGTGAAACATGTTTCACTGTGCCCCATGTCTCATTTAGGAAGAACTATTTGACTTGAAATATGCAGTGTGGATTACTATAGTAATTATTATTGTTATTCTGATGGAATTTCATTATTTTCAGAATAAAGATTCCAAAAATGAGGAATAGAATAAGAAAGAGCCATATTGGATCCTTCACAGATGGTGAAATGCGCGCTGCAGTTCATCTTGTTCTGCATGAAAACTATTCAATCAGGAAAGCAGCCAAAGAATGTAATGTCAATTATGTAACACTCAGTCGGTATGTTTATTTGTTTTTTGCATGTGAACATCTTGTAACATTGAAAGTTTTCTGAAAATTTTTTTAAATTTCAAATAAACAGTAAACGTAAACTGACATTCAAATTTTCCAAATAATAATTTTGAAAAGATTCTTTTCAGGTATGTGAGTAAGCAAAAAAAGGCTAGTGATGAAGGGACTGGTGAACATGTTCGCATGACACCAAAATATCAATCCAGATTGATTTTTACAGCTGAACAAGAAAAGTGCTTGGCTGACTATTTGATAACATGCTCAAAACTCTGTTATGGTCAGTCGACTCGTAACACTCGAGAGCTAGCTTATGAAATGGCAGTGGTGAACTCTATACAAGTGCCAAAAAACTGGCATGATGACTCTGCTGCAGGTTTAGACTGGCTACGATTGTTCTTGAAGCGAAATCCAAATTTAAGCATTCGGCAGCCTGAAAACTGTTCTCTTTCTCGTTGCACATCATTTAATGCACACACAGTGAAAACATTTTTTGACAATCTTGGTGCAGCCTTAAGACGTTCAGAATGTTTTGGTGATGGTTCCAGAATATGGAATCTAGATGAAACTGGTACCTCAACAGTCGTAAATAAGTCTGCCAAGGTGATTGCAGAAAAGGGATCCAAAGGGGTAAATAATGTAACAGCAGGTGAAAGGGGAACTCTAGTTACTACATGCTGTTTTGTGAGTGCATCCGGAAACACCATACCCCCTGCATTTGTTTTCCCAAGGGTCAAGTTCAGTGATCATATGTTGATCAATGCCCCTCCTGGCTCTCTTGGACTGACATCGAAAAGTGGTTGGATGACAGCAGAAATATTTCCTGAAGTTATTAAGCACTTCATCAAACATACAAAAACAAGTAAAGAAGACCCTACACTGCTAATAATGGATAATCACCAAAGCCATATTAGTATACAAGTAATAGATTTGGCAAAAGAGTATGGCATAATGATTGTGACTCTTCCACCTCATTGCAGTGCCAAATTACAGCCCTTGGATGTTTCCTGTTATGCTCCATTTAAGACCTATTATGCCGCAGCAGTTGATTCCTGGAACAAAAGCAATCCAGGTAAAGCTCTTTCCATCTACCATATTGCAGGATGCGTCAATTTTGCCCATCAAAAGGCTATGACTCCAGCTACTATTATTAATGGATTCAAAAAAACTGGAATATATCCATATAATAGGCACATTTTCACCGAGGCAGATTTCTTGAGTAGTTCTGTAACAGACCAGCCTTCTCCTGAAACTGAAGAGTGTGACTTATTGAGCCAAGAATTAAGAGCAACTGCAAGTACTTCCAGTTTAAACAATGGTCAAGGTGAAGATAAAAGAACTTTTCAAAGTCCTGCTCAGTTCAAGGGCTATCCTAAAGCCGCTCCAAGGAAAAATTCAACCAGGAAAAGAGAACCAGGCAAAAGTATGATCATAACAGACACACCAGAAAAAATCCGTATGATGGAAAAGAAAAATACAGCTATAGGAAAAAAAACTTCTGAGGCAACTAAATCATGCAGAAGTTTATTTAATGCCAATGTTGCCATTGATAACTGTGAGGGGCCCCATCAAAATTCAGACACCACGTCAGAGGGAGGACTTTCAAACCCCTTGGAAGGTAATGAGGATATTTTAGAAGGTTTTGGAAATAAAGTAGGTACAGTAAAAGTTGGTGATTATGTTTTGATTGAGTTTTCATCGAAGAAAAAATTCTACTATGTAGGTAGAATAATTAAAGAAGCAAGAAAACACAATGGCGCTGAAGTTACATATTTACGAAAAAGTTCCAAAGTGCCAAATTCATTTTTTTTCCCACATATTGAAGATATAGCATCTGTCAGCATGAAAGACATTAAATTAGTTTTACCACCTCCTTCTTATCGCAAAGGAACTGCAAGAATGAAAAGGTTTATTTCATTTAAAATTTCATTTGCCAATTTAGATGTTCGTTAAGCTTCTAATTATCACTGACTAAGGTGCAGTTTGTTTCATGTTTTTTAATCCATTACTGTATTCATGCATTGTGAGTTTCATTCTAGTGAAAATATTGCCAAAGGTAAAAATAAATGGTATTATAAAATCTGAAAAAATGTGTTTCACTGTGCCCCATAAGTAAAAAAGGCCCTGTTTCACTGTGCCCCACACATGGGGCACAGTGAAACAATTGACATATCACTACAAAAATTGATGTAAATCCATTGCTTTTTTAAATAATTCCATTTTTTAAAGTAGGAATAGTGAAGAAAATGACAAGCACCATTTATATATTTTCATTGTTATTTTATTTTCAAAAGCAATGTTTTTATAGGCAAAATAATAATTTTTGTTTCACTGTGCCCCACCCTCCCCTAGTTATTATTATTATTTCTGCATGGAAAGATACAGAGCATGAATCTGAGGAATAAAAATCACAGTTTATAATATTAACATTATCTTTGTGGCGATGAATAGAGTCAGGTGCAAACTTATACTGACTGCCTGGGCTGCAGGACAAGTTAATGCTAAGCTAATTGGTATTTGGATGCTGTGAGTAATGGAACTTCTGGATAAACTTTGTCTTCAGAAAATGTGCCATCGTGAAGTTCTCATACAACTACAAATTTTTGAACTTCATACCTTTCATGCCAGTGTAATGCAGTCATATGATTTACTATATCAATGGCAGGTAGAAGACCCAGGTATAAATTTTTCCTCCGATTTTTTTCGAATTATGCATTACCTTCAAACCTCACCTGGAATATGGTTCACAGTTATCAGGGTATCAATGAATGGGGCTAATATGCAAGGTAATGAAACTGCTTGAACATACTATCAGTCCAGTGGCAAAATGGGTAAAACATACTGTATGTAGCTTTGGACATAAAGGTCCATAGATCAAACCTCAATGGCGGGTGATTGGATACTGTAATAATAATATAGACTGTTTTCCTAGACATTTCAAAACATTGCTGGAAGTCATTGAATATGAAATTCAGTGTTTGGAATCGCAATATTATACTTACCAAAATTCATCTCCTGTTTTGGAAGTTGACAATATACAAATTTGTCTACCTTTACTTACATTGCTAAGTGCCACTTCAGTACCTCTAGCTATTAGCTTTATGGAGAACCACTTAAAGGAAATATTCATCAAAGTTCAGCAGGGCAGGGTAAAAGGGGAATTTTGACCAATGTAGAAACCAGGGCAATAGGGTGATTTCCTACTATTTTTTATTGCCTAAATTGAAAGATTATTACTCCTCAAACCTCAATGGTGGCTGATCGGATACTGTACTACATAATAATGTGGACTGGAGTACGTATTTCACACTTTTAGATTTATTAATAACGATATGTTTTTTGTGATTAAATGAAAACTGAAAATTTTCAAGCACGCAAAAACGCGACGGCTAAGTATGAATGCTAGGAAAAGCCCTAGTGATGTCTGGCTGCTGCTATATGAGGCCAACTGGGTACGAGGCTATGAACGCTGCTACGATGCAGGCTGCTTGCTGCAGAGCATGGCAGTAGTGTAGAGTACCCTGCTAGCAGGTAGCACATGGATTAAATAATGATTATTAGTACCCTATCAAACGAAGGAAACTTTCCAACCTTAGGGAATTTTCATAGGTGATTGTAAAGAGATGTTTCCCTGAGCTCTGTGCCTCATGCATGCATTGGTATTCTCAGATGATGTAAAACTCCTATCTTCTCGTATAGCATCTAGGTCCCTGTGACATCACGTGGAGTGGCATCGCATGGGCGCAAATCTGGCCTTTTTCAAATGAGGTTAAAATTGACCATTAACATTCGTCTAAACTTGGGTTTCTAAAAGCAAATAATTTTTATATTATGAATACACTAATGTTGGGTAACGAATCGTAATCAATGCCTTTTGTTTTCTTTGATGAAGGAAACTACCCTATTATGATTTCAAAGCTTTTAAGGGTGTACATGTTTAATCAGTTCACAGATTAAAACTATTTACATAAATAGATATTTAATGCTATTTATGGAATTTTAAATGAAAATCATACTTTTCACTAGATTTTTGTCAAGAATTCTTATATGTATTCTTAAGTAATTTCAGCTCAGCTCTTTCTGTCTCTTCAAGTTCCAGAAACTTGTTCATTCACCTTTTTCTGACAGAAATTTTTTGTTTCAATTTTCAGAGAAAAATTTCTTCATAAAATTGCCAAAAGTGATTATGAATATGATGCTCCACTTTTCCATCCTCCCAAACCCACTAAATCTAGTTTATCCTTCTTGGCATGCATGCTGATGCCCTCACCTGTGATCCAAATGAATCAGAAACGCTAGCTAATATGGTCCCCACCAACCCTCCATTTTATCTCATCTATTCCACTATGTTGCCGTATTTCAGGTATGAGTTAATCAAATCCTCTTACCTTGACAATGATTGCCAAGTAATTGGGGTAAAATAAATATTTTTTAAATATTTTGAAGTTTGTATTTAATCTGTGAAATGAATGATTATTAGCAGATCGTACCAGGGAATCTGCTCTCAAAATTTCAACACCTCCATTACCATTTGCTAATACACGCTGTGACCTTGCTTTACTATCCACATTCAAACGTTTCCAGATTTTTGACAAAGGTGGTCCACTTTCCTCCTCCTTGCATCCTCATGGAATATATACTTAAAGTAAAACATAATCTAATAATGGCATCCAACGTATAAATACAGATGTATAATCAGAATGAGAAAACCAATAACGTCAGCTTTAAAATAGGGTTCACTGTAATTTTTGTTCTCCTAGCATACGTACAACTCGGTCCTCACAAAGTTTTTCCAGCAATTTTCTGACCACTACTTTACAGATTTTCACATTATACTTCGAAAAAATTATTGTTTACTTGGGTTTCTTTCATTCCCTATCCAAAACAAATGATGATCTATCGAGCTTCCCCACCAATCTTTTGCCATGAAAGTCACCATCATGTGTGTGAAATGCAATTAATATTGAAATCAATGAGAATCACAGAGTTTTATTCAGGACTGTATTTAGATAAAGAATAAGGTGTCCAAGAAAACGATAGAAGTTCCACATTCCTTGCCTACTTAATTCCCAAATAATTCTCTCATTGGACAAAATTATCACTAGAATTAGAAGTTATGGCTAGCTATTTAAAAAGAGTAGGTAATATATGAACGTAATGAAGTTTAAAATTGCATAAAGTCTACTCACTTCCATCTTTGAGAGTATTGGGCACATGGAGCTCTTGGCCTATACACACATGCTGGAGTTCCATTTTCATTTACCAAATCATTTGATGGATTTCTGTCAAAGAGACCACATAGTCCTGATGTCTTCCCCAGATCTGTTCTTAAGGCATAGACTGTTACGTAAGACAAATAAGGTCCCAGTTTTACGATAGTTCCTGAAGAAAATACAGCCTACAATAGAAAGGTCCCATTTGGTTTAATTACAGTTCATCATTGATTAAAAAAAGAACTTCATTTATCCACACACTTTAAATAGCACAGAAAATATACTCCATATAAATGGAGTATAATGAATTTATTGTTTTCAAACCTTATATGACCTTCCTTCATTTTCTTGTAGAATAGTAACATCCTGATGTGTATGATCACCATCTTCATCTGCAGCATAAGTTGCTTCACTCCATACGAGTAAGTAGCCCTTCATGCAAATATCAGCTTTTATAACAGAATGATCTCCTCTGATTGTGACAGCACAGTTACAGTTCCTTCTGTATGTGCAGTTGCTATATGTAATCTGGATATAAAACACATCATATAAATTAAACTTCAAACAAAAACATTGAGAGCCTTACACCCCAAGACTTTTCATTGTTATGCGACTTTATCAAGGGTGTATCCAGGATAAAACTAGAGGGGGCAAGCCGTGGTTGCTCAAGTTGTAACACAGACAAGGTTATGAAACCAAAATTTAAAAAAAATTATTACAGCACTGCATTGGTTTTTTTTAATTATTTGCTCAGAAAAAATATTTTTACTTTAATTACATGTTTAATACTACTATCACCCTCTTGGATTTAAAGAAAATTTGTTCAAAAATTTCATTTTCAACTAAATTTAATATTGCTTCAAGGGGGGGCAACTGCCCCCCACTGGGTATGCCCATGGACGTTACCCCTGAGGCATCTAGGGTCTTCGTTAAATAAAATATTTTGCATGTAATCGTTCAATTTCAAATAGTATTCCCTTCTTCAGAATTGTTTTAAAATTTTACTTTTGTGCTCTTTTTTATATTTTAGAAGTATAGTATCAACATTGATACATTATTCATGAATTTTTCCTACTCTAATATAGCACTTTTGTAAATAATTCATGTACTCGAACTAAAATTAACCACAACGTATGGTAGGCTATTGGTGATAAGGCTTTGAATGACCCTTTGGAACCCCTGGACTCCTTTCACCCCATTTCAACTATCTCCCCACATCCAATTCAATATCCAATTGGTTAAAAATGAAGTATTGTCAATTTTAGGTCTTCTTCAATGCTTCACGGAAATCTCTCTCCCCATAGCCCTGCGATTGTTCTTTACAACAAGTTCAATTCCCACAAGTGAAATAGTAACCTCAGCACAAGGCTTTTCAAGATAATAGTAGTCATGAATGAGGAGGCAGAGGGAAATAGGACCAACAACCGTAATACGTTTCTAATTTTCATAAGTGGAGATGTTTGATAAGCATGCTAACATTGTCAATGATGGAAGAATCTGGTTTAAAATATCACTTAGAATAGTAATCCATTTTATGCACAACCTTTTCTATAAGGCTATAGTGAAATCTCTTTTTTTTAATATCTCTGTCTCGGTTGTTTCCCAATTTAACATTTTAAAAGGCTCCCTCTAATATCTCAAGTGAAAAATATTACCATGAGCATTTTTCTCTTGATCCATTTGGCAATGCCAGGTAAAATTTGACGTAATTTTTGGATGCCTCAACAGACCTCAAAATTTGCTGTAACGTTTATTTTTTCAACAATTAGGGCAACTACATACATTTTCAATCCATTTCTTAGTCTGGTATAAGTTATCTTAATGTTGTAGTGATCTGAGAGAAGGCAGGCAAGTGATGGCTAATTTTAATGATTTGAAAATAATTTCTTCAAGATATTCTCAAGGATATATGCCATAGCTACCAATTTATATATTTCAATCAATCGTTCCAAGTGTCACTGAAATCCGAGTTCATTCAATGATACAGCTATACTTCAAGTTTTAAAAAAATGAGCAAAATTCAATTTCATAAATAATCTATCCTCCCTGGTATTTCTTCTATAAGAGAAAAAATGAAAAATTCTAAATGTAGATCCATTAAATCTGACTGATATTAATTTGCTAATAATAAATGAAAAATAAATCAGCCTCAGCAAATATTGAGTTTCCTGCGGAGACTATAAATAGAAGTCCAAATGTGCTCCCTTGTGATGAGGGCTCTCCCTCAACTACTATGGCTCTTGCTACTTCTGGGGAGGACATAGACGGCAGGAGGTAGATTTGAGATGATGGAGAGGCCACAAAAACAATGGAGCAGTCCTTGGTACTATACTACGTTACAACACTTTTGTGTTATTTCAGATTGCATACATCCCAGGATAAATAGAAAACCACAATCACACTTTCATATGAAATGGGCCAAATAAGAACCAAGGTAAATACCAAGTAAATGTAAATGCGTATGAAATTCCCTTTAAATTCAAGATCATTTTTCAAAATACCTAGATAAATACTGCCTGCCATTTGAATGCTATTATAGGGTGTAGATCAAAATTAGCCGATAAAGGTTAATGGCCAGGTTAGTTGTGCAAAAACTTTCATGGGTTAAAAGTCTTTACACAATGATGACCAAAAAACTATCATCATCCATTGATGCTTAATAGATTGAAAGTTATCCAAAAATTACCCAAAATCAATTTGCATTACTCTACCAAAATAAAAATCAATTTTCATTGTGGCATGAGCTAATGATTTTGCTGATGAGGATACAAAAAGAATATGGACTGATCGTAACAGTTTTTCAGGATGAGGATTACTTCAAATTGCACACTAAAGAGAGGCTTGCAGAAAAAGTTCATTTCCTGAGAGTAAGGGCCTTGATTACCATAGGGTCAAGGGTAACAGTTAGCCCATTTTGCATCACACAATGCTGATTTGGCTGCCATCATGGAAAATTGTGGGGCCTAATCATTATACACCATGTTATAATGGGATAACTGGAAATTTATCAAGAAAAATAATAGAAAAAGATCATGGGCTCTCCTCATTCCAATGATTTTAGGAAGTTTAGAATTGAATTTATCTTTGATCTCCAGTCATATCAGTTATAATTTAGTGAATCATCCACATACACCATACATACCATTTGCATTTCAATTTTTGGAATAAAGACTTGAACAACAATTTTTCATTTTACTTCCTTCATTGGCACCCATCATCAGGGCTCATGTTTTAAAACTTGGCAGAACTTGTTGTTTTCCCAAGGTAATTTCCTACCACACTTACTTGCGAGTGGATTATGATGATTCTTCCCCCTCAGCCTTTTGCTTTCTCTATGTAGACCATGAAAAACCCATTTAGCTGGTATTGGAACTATTTAGCATTTCAACCAAAAGATAAGTTTTGACTAGTGAGGGTAGAGCTCACATTAAACAAGGCCATTTGCATTTGGATATGACAATAAAGCAAATTCCTTTATTTTGCTCACCTACAAGATAACACAAAGTCTTGGCAAGGGGAAACAATATTGCAAGTTTTTTTGTTGTGGTGGTATCAGAAGGCTTCACCCAGATTTGAACCAAGGTCCATCCAGTCTTTAGCCCAATGCTTTTCCCAATGAGGACCCTTGGCACCCAATAAAAGATAACAGAGGCTCACCTTTATTAAGTGGATGCAATTGTAAATGATTGGCAATGTCAAATTCGCTCAGAGTATTTCCCTTGGTACTACCCCTCGCCAATCAGTGGAGCCCACCAACAGTGTTATGGGTTCCCCCACTCCCTTGATCACTTATCCATCATTGCTGAGATTTTTATGACTGAAGTGATTGCATATGTACTTTAGAACTGAATGCAAGTTTGGAGGTGGAGAACATCTGGATCTCCAAAACATCAACAACAATAGAGGTCTTATATTGGGTACAATCTAACAGTAAGCAGCCATTGTAATTAAAGTATCATATGAAATAACTAACAGTTTTAAAGCTTAGTCTTGTCAATTTTACTCTTTGATGCACTTACCTCAACTTCATGGTTTCCATTTTTATAGAATAAAAAACTTCCTTTCAAACTGTGGCTATATATTTGCCCATCAAATGTGCTGATATAACTATCTGATGTGCATCTTTCACTGACATCAAATCCTGCAACTTGAACCTGAAATCATTACAAATTTCAAATATTTCTGCCAGCTATTCATTAAACTTTTGAATAATCATAGTATTAATAGTGCTTGCACTTTTGGGCCATAAAGGATTACCTGCTGTGATGGAAGTTTATAATGTGACCATATACTGTGACCATGAGCTAAACTTCCCATTTCCAGAGATAAAAGCTGGTTCCCACCATAGAGGTTATCTGGCTTACTCCTAAGAGCAATTTTATGAGTAGTATTCCAGTCATCTTTGCAAATATGATGTGTGCATTCCTTGAGCCCTAACTTAGGAGAGAAAATATTCAAGGTTATTTAACACATCCAATGATTACAGTATTTGCCCCAACTTCAGTTCGTAAGACATTAATGTGCCCATAAACAAACCAAAAAAAATGTTGTGGAATTCAAAATTATGACATCGTCAAAGATATTCTCTCAAATTTACATTTTCTAAATTAGTTTGTCACAAGAGTGAATATTTAGTCATCAACTTAAAAGAAATAAGGGCATGGAAACCCATATGAATAAATTTCCAATATCGGTTGATTACTAAAGCCTGAATCACATGATAATTTTCTCTGCTTCACAGAATATGAGCTCAAGCGATAGGTTTTCCGGGATGAAAAGCATGATTGCTCAATCCATCATTTCCTTAATCATATGGTCACCCTCACCATCTCTTTTTCCACCACTTATTCTATTGCGTTCTATATTTACAACTGCTATTCAATTTAAAGCTGAGCATGGTTTTACAATCGTAGTTAACGGCCGTGCATTCGGATTGGCTGAAAGATGGTGCCAGCAATGGAAAAAGGGGCATACCGAGTGATGGAAAAAGGGATGGAAATCCATTCCCTCAAGCCATTGAGTGGAAAATGATCTAGAGAAACAGTCATTTTTTCCGCCATTGCTGGAACTATCCCTCCAAAGATTTGGAAAAAATGATTGTGTGATTCAGGCTTAAGCCAAATAAGCTGAGCTAAACTTCTCAATGCCATATTAAGTAATGTTTCCATTATTATTTAGATAAACACATTACCCTATCAAGTGGCTCTCCGGAGGGGCAGTAATGCGTATCATCTGGGTACTGAACACCAATTTTAAATGGAATACAGCAATTATTGTCATGGCATCCAACTGGCACAGTTGACCTCAACTCCAAGAAAACATCAGGACCTCCTAAAATGGTAAAATATTACTCTATTTATTTAGATTCCATTAAAATTTTACTGGCCATTTGCACTCCATTATCAAGTATAAGTGGACATGAGAAAAACCAATGTCACTCCTACATAGGCAGATCTAGGGGGGCACGTGCCCCCCCCCCCAGACCCTTTAAAAATATGCAAGATTTTTAATAGGGTCCCATTATCATTACGTTTATTTTGTATTACGAGGTATCCTTGTGCCTCCCTAGAACAAAATCCTGGTTACGGCCTTATAAGTATACTTATGACCCCCCCAGAAAGAAATTCTGGATCCGCCGCTGCACTCCTACATTGAATGCTACTTTACATTATTTTCAAGGGTTTTTATGGGGATTTTACCTTGTGCTGCCTGTCCTCACAATGCTTCTAATTCAGCGGTTGACCTAGTAGTTTTGTGTCAAACTTTATAGGTGGAACTTCATTTCTGAGTTTTATAGTATATTTTTTGTGGATATCATTGTAAAATACTTAATTTAAATCAGCGGTATGGGGAAGCATAGGGACTTGGAAATGGAGTAAAAAGGGCTTATTTTAAAAATCCATCTTGAATTACAACTATCAATTGCGATACTTACCTTCTTGAACAACTATGGGAGCTCTTGAAATGATTTGAATTCCAGCATAAAATGGTGGACTCGTAACCTGTGGAGTGTATGTATTGATGGAAATATGGCGAACTCTTGCTCTGCACTGTAACTAAAGGAGGCCAATCATTAACCAAATGCCAAACAATTTAAAGGATACACAATAACATACATATCAATTATTACAATCAAGACAATCAACATCAAATCAATGATTACCCAAGTCACATAACCATTTCCTTTACATTTGCATAATGAACTCATCAAGAGAAATAACTTTTTGATGAGTAAAGCCAAGTCAATATTCTAGGTAAATACCCATTTGGTGTATTGACCCAAAAATTGATATTCTTTCCTAAACACTGATTTGGAACCTTTATTTGATATGCATACACATAAATCAAGTTTTATATGCTTGATGCATATATTGCTATCACAAATGCATTTCATATTTAACTCCTTCATCCAATCTGCAAGTGCTGTACAAATAAAACAAATCATGAACAGCTAATTTTGAGGATTAAGAAAGATAATTATGAATTTTCATAAAACTCTTTCGCTGAAACTTCACTCCCCAATAATACAATAAAAGGAGGGAATTTTACTAATAATTTTCAAAGAAAATCTTAACCAAATGCATCATCATGACTGGTAAACAATCCTAAGATTGGTTTGATGCAGCTCTCCACTCAATTCTCCTATTAGCTTATCTTTTCACTCACCCAATTCATCAGGGAAAAATGAAACCCTTCCGTTTGGTTTTTATCTTGATTTTGGAAATTTTCTTTGTTTTGAAAAAAATTGCTCACTGAGATCTTAAGAAATTCGCTCTCTAGAGACTTATGAAAATGAATCTATTTAACTTGACAGTATATTGGCACCATTTTAGAGTGAATTATAAAGCCTTTTGATGCCTTATGAACAAAAACAGCTTCATCAAAGTTTTATTTTACAAAGGCTAACTAAAATTCAATGCAAGCAGAGGTAAAACAAGAGTTATAATTCACAGTGTCCGGCGATATCTGGTGGAAATGTTTTATATCCATAAGAATAAAATAAAATGGTAAACTTTCACACAATTTGATTTAAAAAGAACCGACCCGGTTTCGACACGTAGTGTCATTATCAAGGTACCAATTTGGCTTTCCAAGTTCTATATATATCTTGCTATCCTTTCCACCCCATTTTTCTCTTGCTGGACGGTATATATAGAACTTGGAAAGCCAAATTGGTACCTTGATAATGACACTACGTGTCGAAACTGGGTCGGTACTTTGTAAATAAAATTGTGTGGAAGTTTACCATTTTATTTTATTCTCAAAGACAAGAGTTAATTTGTTTCCCAATGTTCATGCAATGGTAACACTTTATGGGCTAATTGGAACATAAAAGCCTTCTGGACTCATGACTCTTTACTTCTTGACTAATGCTAATAAGTTAAAATACTCCCAAAAGGCCATGGTATGGTGGTATGGTATTTGGGGGAGGCGTCCGACGGCTGAGCTCATTTGCACCATGAGGGAAGGGTATGGAAGGGAGGGTGGAGAGAAACCCGGTATCGGCACTAGCCTGCTCTTAACGAAAGGTGCCAAGGGGACCACGGCTTTATGTCCCATCCGACGGATGGAGTGTTGTGCTTGAAATGTCCTCCACACAACACTCAAGCAGGGATTGGGCAGTCTCTGAAAATTCACTGTCACTGCCAGGATTTGAACCGGAGCCCACTGGGTGGGAAGCTAACACTCTAGCCACCACACCAACCCGATCCCCAAAAGGTCTTGGTTTAGTTGTAAAGGTGCAATGTGTTTCAATGATGTAGCATACAATTGTAAGAATTGCATTCTGATACCAATAGACAAATTAAAAAAGGAAATGTGGAGTAGAAATAGGTGATAAACAACTTTTCACAAGCTCTCATGGTACTTAGAACCCAAAAATAAAAAGAAAAAATTGGTGAATTGCAAAATGCTGTGCAGACTTCTTTAAATGGTGACTTAAAAATGAAAATAAGTCACCTTATATGTATTGTAGAAAGAAGCAAATATGCCGTTAATATCTAAAAACATTTCCTGATTAACCAAATCAATCAGGCTTCATCACATAACTACGGTTACATGGAACACATAAAAATCAAATCCAACCGATATGCCTGATAAATAAAATAGATGATTAATATGCATTATATTAATCTTTTTGGAACAACAATCATACCATTCAAATGCACTGCACTTACTGTTTGTCCAAGTTTCCAAAACTGATGAGGCAAAACGGCATAACTGTAATCAGCTGGATGATATTGCTGTTGATGAATCACTGCTCCACCAGAGAGCCAATCGACTTCAATGAGAAGGGTATCCAAGGCAGTGACTTTTTCCAAAAAGGCAATGCAGTGAATTTGTGGATGATCTTCAGAATTCAGGTTCGACACCACTTTCACTCCAACCAGCTCTACTTCAACTGAATACAAGGAAAAGTTACATCATATGCTAGACACCAGGAAAAAAAATCGTCCATGCATATGCTCATAGAAATCGTTATCGACACTTAGAAGATGAATGAAAGTGGTTAATTACAAATAATCCAAATTGTTCCAAGTGTGAGCTTTCATTCTAAGCATAGAGTAAGGATAGGTATTCATCATAAGCAAGGATAAGGCTCCATAAATTCTTGGAAATTTGCCCTTAGCCCATCCAAAATACCAAAAATAACCTTTGCACTCATCACAGGACTCCATCTGTGGCATTACTTAGGCTGAATATTTTCTTCCAACCCCGGAGGCATATCTATGCCAAATTGGTTCATCTTTCAGTGATGGTGCCTCTAGGTTAGGTGGAGAAAGATTGTTAACCAGGGTAGTAGCATGATTGAAAAACAGAGAGATGAAGATGAAGACTTCAACAAAACAACAGCAGAAACCACAAGAATCAGCCAAGGCCACCACAGAATGCAATCCAAACAAATTCATCAATGCAGGATGATCCCCTTTTTGAGATGCATTGTAATTGGAATTGACAAAGCAGTAACAGCATCCACAGTGATGGCTTGGTAATTGCAGTTTTTCCTCTACAGCATGCTGAAAACCTGCATAACCTTTACATTCTGACCATTCATAATGACAGTAGGAAATACATATTACTGGCGATAACACAGAAAATTTTGTATGTCTTCAAATTAGTATCCAACATAAGGGGTTCAAAATATATTATGGCATTAATAAAAATAAGTACATTATTAAATAGCATATGCTTACACTGGCAGGGAGTGAATCCAGTATTTGAGACTAGACCCCGTGGACAGGGAACCATGTATCCAGCGCAGTAAGCCATATGGCATGTGGGAGTGGGCTGAAGAAAATATACAACTGATGTAGAACAGTTTTTTAAGAGGATGGGAAGTTGTACTTTGCAGCAATCGTCTCCCACATGCCCACACCCTATACTGTTCACAATTCCCTCTGTGGCAGTAGGTATCTGGCCTGAAAAAATACAATTACATTTTGTGGAAATAATAGTAGAAAAACGTATTACTTCTTTTCTATCCCTATCTATCCTTTTCAACATGACTACAGCAATTATACTGAAAAACAGCACAGATATTTATTTATGGCAAGATGACTGGGTTAAAGCTACATGAAATTAATGTACTCACTCATTAAGATAGTTACTGAAATGGCATCACCATAGGATGAGAAAATTTATGTATAAGCCCCTACTAGTATCAAGGAGTCACTTTTTTCCTGCCAAAATATAGCCAGGATAAGGAATGCCAGAAGGTCCAGATTATTTTAAAATTTGGTTCGCTGCTTTAGAGTAAAACTCATCCATAATATAATGGTGATTAATTAAAATCACTTACCATTCCACATCGCGGTGCACCTATTTGAATGAATAACTTTTGTTCATAGCATATATGAACCAGAAAGAGCTGAGTGGCACTTTTAATACATGATGGTGATCCTGATTACAACTTGGGCGACAATCAAAGAATGAGGAGACTTTCAGGCATGAAGTAATATAATTTTAGCACAGTACTTATACAGGGAAAAAAGTGGCATTGCAACTACTAAACAAAGTTTGCAGAACTTTGTAACTCTGTCATAAATCCTTCATAACTGTTTTGTATGGGATGAGTTTTTTTGCAACTGCTGTGAAAAAAATATAAATTTGTAATGAAAAGTACGGCAGGAATTCCTGATATCATCATTCATATTTGAACTGCTGTTTACGAAGAGAGTTGATTTGTAACTGCTTTCAACATATTTGGAATTTCTAGCAAATATTCATGAAAATTTAACACTGAAATCAAGTTCCTAACTTCATTATAATTTCATGGAAAGTGGCTGATTGATGAAACTGTATTATTTCTGAAGGAATAGAGTTAAGAGGCAGCCTTCACACAAATGGCTAACTTACCGCGGTGCCAAATAGGGTATTCTGTGCCACAATGATCCAGTGGAGGGCAGCCAGTTGGTATTGAACTGCCCGCTGCAGACTGGAAGCGGTACCATCCAGGAGCAAGGTGGCTATCACACAGTGCCTTCGAGCCCTCCTCAAGAGCCCAGTTGAAGCTGCGCCGTGGCTCATCTAGGATCACGGCATGGTTCTCCTTTAAGCATGGATCGATGCCAGAAGATCTGCAAAAGATAATTCCGTTGTCAGAACCAGTGGTGCAGCGAAGGGGGTTTTGGGGGATAAACCCCCAGAGCTCAGAGAAATTTTTAAGTTTAATCCATTTTACTTAATTGGACTGATATTAATAATAGAATAGTGTAATGGTTAATAAAATATCCCCCAGAAAGCCGTAAAACTCAACCATTTAGAACCGTTTATCTTAAAACTCCGCAATTTATTATCCCGCACCTACCGTTTATCCTGGTGGGTATTCCATACCCCCACACACCCCGGTATTAGTTGCATCTAAACCCCCCCAGCCTTAATTCCAAGCTGCGCCCCTGGTCAGAACAACATCAAATAGCACTAGAAACGAATTGGGAATGACAAATAACGGACGAATAGCATACTAAACATATTTGCGAAAATGCTATGCAGAAATTAACAATGCATTTATAAATGAAGTTTATCAGTCTATTGCATCAATAGATATTTTTTTTTAATTGTTACACTAAGCGGAAAAATAGTCATGCAAATGCCTGCTTCAGACCTTTGAATTCCTCCTTCACTACTTCACTTCCAATTATAGATTTCAATTCAGTATTATGTTTGTTCTTTTTTCCCTCTCACGGAAATTGGTACTTCTCACTGAAATATGGAATTTCTCTATTCTTCGCCATGGTAGAAAATCGTAGTGGTCATCCGCGCCTTCCCGTTAGCACACCAAGGTACACTTATCTTTGCGTCCTAACTGTCAGGCAAACTAACAGTCAGGTTCGAGAACCGAGTTCGCGAAGCATCTCGACCGAAGAGACTTCCCAACCACAATCGGTGATTTTTTCTCCACTCACACAGAATGGAACTGTCAATCGTTCTCTAGTCAATTTTCCGCCTTTGATTTTAAATGTTTTAGGCGTCATGGATTCAGATGACAAGAGTTCGGAAAAATAGGTCTTTTTCGTCCATGCTGCAGTTAAAAAAAATTGTTAGCGATTTTATTCTCAGCTTCCAACTGCAACACATTTCATCACTAAACGTCACCAGATTCACCCGAAATTCTAACCGGAATATTTTTTGGAAGAATGACCTAAAGCTAACCAAAAACTCCAAAGCTACTGAAAAAGCCAAAATTTAACAACGTTTTGCAATTTACTCCCATGTTTCTTCACGGTATTTTTTCGACAAACCTTAGATTCGGATAGAGCTCTCCAAAAATCAAGAATGAGGAAGAAATAAAAAAATACCCTAATTTTCCACGGAGAACTACATTTTTACTAGACTACATCCCGGAGGTGCCTTCTGAGCGATCAAAGAACTTCGGGAAAATGTCTTTCGAGTGAGTGAAGAAATTACAGTCCGGTAGTTCAACACCCAAGACGATAAACTCGGGAGTTAAATGACGAAAAAGAACGACGAGGGAACCCCGACGCGTTTGCTCCGTTACAAAAGAATCGCTAATGCCATGTCCCCACTACGCTCTTCTTACGGGTGCCGACCAGTATTACAGGTCGCAGAAGAAACCGCGGTCAAGAGCCAACCACGGTGAGAATGGAATTTAAATCTACATGTACATACTAGCCCGTTAGCTACCAAAATAGGCGTGTGGGGTGTGTGTTAGGATGCCAGCCGTGTACTGAAAAAGCGCGCTGGAGCGATTAAAGCTCTTTATTGTTCGAAAGATATAAGAATTCCTACATTAATTCGTTCCGAAAATATCTCGCTTATTTTATTCTTTCTCTCAGACCTAGAAAAAAAGTGCGATTCTTAGATTACGTTCGTCGTGTTGTTCTGAAATGTCAATCTAAGCCTAGTACCTACCATAGAGTAAGTATGTAGATAGGGCTCACCGCACGCGAAAAAATCGTACATATTTTTATATAGTTTTGGATGGATTAAGTAGATGGCGATCGATCCTCGAGGGAGAAATTTTGACAAAATTTTACCATTTCCGCCTATGCCGTGAGCTCTCTAGTATATATTTACTCCATGCTAGTACACAACCCCGAGTCTCCTGCGTCTTCCAACCTAATTCAAGTAGTATCTGCGTAACGTTCTCTGATTGCTCGTAGTAGTTAAAGACGAATCGATGAGCTTTCCTGTGCATTGAATTTGGTTCAAAAATTAAATCGCTCCGAGCTGAATCTCACATGGTTGCCGCGTATTCAAGGAGTGGCGTGGTGAGTGCAATGTAGCACCTCTTTTTCAAATTTTCATCCGAAACTTTTCCCACAACACGAATCCTTTAGGGTCCTTCATTCAGACCCGGACCCCAATCAGCAGCGGACGGGAGAAGAAAGCACTGTTCACATATTTTTAGAACTGTATAAATTAGTCGCTAAGTGTTACCCTTGGATAACACTTAAGCAGTTAGTGGATAAGTAAGGGTCATGGAAAATATGGCCGATTCTGAAATGGATTATCTTAGATGAGTCATTTAAAATTTTTTAAGCATAAAAATAACTGCTAACGGAAACGGAATACGATTAGTTGAAGTTGTGTCTTAAGAAATAATAAGTTTTAAAATGAGATAAAAATCATTTTAACGACAATTTATAGTATAATTGTATGAATTAATATGATTCAAAGGAGCCTGCCCTTCTTTTGGAAAAAATTAAGGTAATCAAAATTTTAAAAAATCTAAGAAAAATTTCTTTCGCAAATGATTCTGATGTGTTTTTTCTGATGCTATGCATAGCTGCACAATATCCAAATCTGAGACACTTAAGGACCATTGTTCATTGAAATTGGGTGGAATGAATCAAGACTTATGAATAATCCCATTCATTTGCAAAATTAGTCACTATAATTCGCTATGATTATGCAAGAAAGATCGAAAAACTCAAATGAAATATAATCTTAAAGCAGATACTTATTTAAATGAAACTTGTTTCACAAGTAGTCGAGAAAATCAATGTCAAAATCAACTTACTGATACTGATATCGAGATAAAATTAAAGCCTTGAAAATAATTGGGTGGGAGCCTACAGGCATTAGTGATTTATTATGCATAAATAGGAATGTTTTCCCACACATTAATTAATGGAACTAACACCAAATACACAGATTAAAATTAGTGAGGAAAAATTTTATATCTTTCCCATTGCCATCACTCTACCTTAATTTCAAGTGAATAGTACGAAAAAACTACTACTTACGTCTATTTTTCGAGGAAAATCTTTTACCCATTAGTAAAGATATTTATTATTTCAGCATTTAAGGTACCGTCTAATCAAGATAAGTGAGAAATATGAAAACGAATTAATAAGTTTATTTAAAAACCTAGGTTTCTATTCGAACTAAAAAGAAAAAATAAACCACCCTACGCCTTGGCGCAACGCCCTACGCTTAAATTTTACAAATAAAAGACTTTTAAGTTCAAAACAAAAACGTGGTGCGTATTCGATCTATATTTGACACTACGGATTCATCATAATGTATTTGAGATATCAGTTTTAGTATTGTAATGAATATTTACCTAAGAAGAATTTTATTTAAGAGGTTGAAATTGATGCGCACCACGTTTTTGGTTTTGAGTATGTGGCCTTTTATCTGTTTAATTTAAGCGTGAAACATTAGGCCAAGGCCGCTGGTTTACTTTCCTCTGCTTAGTTCAAATAAAAACGTGGGATTTTAAGGTAGCTTTTTTATTTATTGCTATATTTTCTTCTTTCTAGTAAAATAAATACATGGTTTTTTAGATAATTTTTAAAATATTTTGTAATATTGTTTTCTCTACTTGACTTTATGAAATTGAAGCCTATTAAGCCACCAGAAACCTGTTCATAAAAAGCGCGAAATAAAAAAGATGCGATGGCGATGGAAGGTGCTCAAGGCCAACTTATAAAAATCATAAGGAAAAATGTAAGGAAGGATTAACTACAAAGCGAACAGTCGCAACTGATAACTTCTGATCTGCACTCCAACGCAATATCCGTTGCGCCATAAGACACCTCGTGGATTATCGAAGAATTAAATCTTTAAAACTTACGCTACATCTGAGCGATCTCTTCGAATATTAACTATCGACAATTGTGGCACACAGTACCTCTGAAGACCTAGGAATAGTGCAAGAATGCATTGTCATCTGGTTCTGATCGGCAATGAAAATTTAAAGTCGATGGCTAATCGGGAAGTGGGTAAAATAAGTTGAAAAAATTTTCACGTACAGAAAAGCCAAAAAACAAACAAATAATAAAGTGACTTCATAAAACTGTGGTTAAATCAATAACCAATTGTCAGACTTAATTTCTATTTCCGTCTTCTCTTCCCGAGGAAGTTAAAGCTAAACTAATTTAGACATTTTAAGCAATACCAGTATCTCCGAAGTTAATAGGAGTGAAAAATTGCCATGCGTGAAAATCGCATATTTAATGTTAAAAATGTCAGGAAGATCGAAGAGAACACATACAAGACATATAAAATGTTGGCTATAATTTCTATTACATTGTTTTATTGACTGCAAGTCTGCTTGTGGCGACTTTTTGTCCATGCCATAAAACATTTTTATGGCGGAACATCTGAATTACTACTCCATATAATAAAAGTAGGTTGGCAGTAGAAGAGTAGTCTTCGAAAAAAGATGAATGAGAAAATGCTGAAACAATTATTCTTGACGGTGATACCTCATCACTGGCACGACGAATTTGAGGAGAGTCTTGAGTATATCCTAGGTCGGTAAGTAAATATGTATGTACCTAATCGATAGATTTGAAAAATACTTCGTGAATTATTATTAGGTAATTAATCAGATAATTTTAAAGAAATAATTAACTCATACATTTTAGTGAATAAAAAATATTCTAGACGGAAAATCTGTCAAGTGGAGTAAACTTCCAGTCAAAAATGACACCCGTAGCACGGTAATCATGTCAAGTTTACATCCATTGAAGAATGCAGAGCGCGCCCAATATCTAACTACCTTCTTCCTTATCGTATTGGCCCCGTAACTTCTGCAATCACTCATTTCAAATGCAGTTTAAACCAGCATATCAGTGAGGATGAAAATTGTTTGAACTTTTCTCCATAACGCAATTTCAACACCAACATAACACTTCCAGAGTGATAAGAAAGTACCTTTACAGCCGCGTATAAAGGCCGTTTTACGCGGTACACGGAATTGCGCAGGTTAGAGCTGCATTAATTTCTAAAATGGCGTGGAATTGCGCGAATGCATGAACGAAATTAGAGCAGGGGCTATTTTGCCGTCTCGCATCCACGCATTCTCGCATGCGTTCTAGCAATTCACCGCTTTACACGACGCAATTTTGATTGCGCCTTCACACGTACGTCAGACTGCGCAATTCCGTGTACCGTGTAAAACGGCCTAAACGGTTGCTGCAGCCCAAAAATTGAATTGAGAGCTCAGGAATCATAATATATGTAGCGGCTGACCTGCTGCTAAGGAATTCATATCCATTAATTCATTGAAAATATTGGCACAGGGCAGGGTGTAGAAGGTAGAGCAAAAGGCCACATGTTATTTGGAAATAGTTGGAAAAAAGAACCGTCCATCACAAATGTATAAAAATTACAGGATCTGTTCAAATAATGGTTCTGTAAAGGTTGGAACTCTGAAAAACATAATTCGTTCTGAAAACATTCGATCTTATTTAATATCGGGAGGCTATAGCCCCAAAGAAAGCAATGGCTGATGACCTTACTGTCCCGGATTCATAAATCCCGGCGAAGCCATCGAACCCCTCAAAAGAAAAATCCTGAAAGTGAAAAGTCCGAATTCGAAGTGAAAACTGGCCAAGGTAAAGGAACCAACACCCCCACCGCATAATATGTGTAATATAATAGTGTTTCTTCTCCGTTGCCAATGACCTTTTCAGAGATGATGTATTCTGAAAAGGCGCATCTATGTATAGCTCAATGGTGGGGAGGGGTTGGTATGTGATAATCTGGACTGTTCTTCCTTTGCTTTTCGTTATTACTGAGATCCAGAAATCACTCATAGCCTGCCTTAGACCTATGTGGAAAGTCCTGGAGTGATTTATTATTTAAGTTATTCTAAAGCATTCATGAAAATCCATAAAGATACTGATTGAGGGCTATTAAAAGTTGGATTAAATACACAGGGAGTGTTGCATCGCGTTTCCTTAGCTGGAAAAAAATACATATATTGTGTTTTTCTGAAGAGAGTGCGCTGTAGGGATTTGATGTATAATGTGACCACGGCGTGATATTTTCAAATGTATATTGGCGGATTTTAATGTTTCTCATTTAAGCAGACATAGCTTCAGGTCATTGAAATTAAAGGTTAGTGAAGGGAAATTATTTCTGCACGCAAAGAAACAATGCAACCAGCTGTGAAAGGCAAGGGCGGCAACTTTTTGCAGTTGTGCATTGTCACACAAGATTTAAAACATCGTCGGCAGGAAATATTCTGGCCTAGAAAAGCCACCAAATACCTTGAAAGGAGGAAGTGTGCATGGATGATCTTCTCTGGAAATATTTCATTCGCTTGAATACGTTTTTGCGTCTATCCAAAATATGTCATTTCCATTTTATCGATGAGAAAATTATTATCATTTTACTAAAATCGAGAACGTTGATAACCGCTTAATCTTTAGCTCTTTGGAAAATATCCAATTTCATAATATAGGTAGAATTAAACTTCCTTTAAAGTAATCTGTAATGGCACTGCCACCGTACAATGAGAGAAAAAGATAAAATTATCGGAATAGGCATAATGGTACAAATGATCACAACAGAAAGTTAAATTATGGTAGCAGGGATCAATTTACATTGAGTAAAAAATCCAGTTACATCACGAGAGCAAGAATACGCATGCTTTAAAGACCATGGTTGGGCTTAGAAAAATGAGGGCAAAATCGAGCGCTCGTCAAAATATAATGCGATAATTTAACCAAAATCGCTATTCCCGCTTGAGAATTCAACGACCTGCACACATTCGACGCCAAACTCATCTTTCCCCGTATTCGACTTTCGGTTTCAGATCACAGAAGCTTAAAACCACTATAGCTGCTGTGACTTACTTTCACTTGATGCCGTGCTTTCTCTGTTGGACAAGGTACTTATACCGGCAAAATAAAGATGATTTCCACTTGCTTTTTTCTTTTGACGCACGATTTTCGGGGAATAAGACTAATTCGCATTTTCAAGCCTCTTTGTTCCGCAAATGACGTGGAAACATTCCAATGCACATCAAAGACGACATAAAACATGATTGATATCTCACGTACAACCAATCCAATTCTACGTTTCATTAATGAAGACAGCTAAAAGCTAGACGTGACACTTAAAAACATATTGATTCATACCATAATAGTTCGCCGGATTGCTACACTTGAAGGTGTTCATTCGGCAATAATAAACTTTCGCATATTAAAATGATCTTGCGTTTGAGGGATTTCGAAATAATACGACCTTGGATGCTATCTCTATGCAGAGATTGGGACCTTAAAAATAGAGAAATTTCTCGGTTCAAATAAGATGCAGCTATTGATAAAAACGCGCCCAATTGGAGATTCCTTGCACATTACTTTTTCACTTACTAAGTCGCTTTGATAGATCCCAGAATTCTTAGAGCTGCAATATTCAATCATATAAACTTACTATTGACGGTAAATACTGCAGAAAGTTGATCAAGACAACCGTAAACATTGCTAATTTTGTACAGGCTTTTACATTGCAATAGCCCAAGACCAAAATGATTCATTTTTGTTAAGCTTCGCGAGAAAGGCAACTGAGCTTATGCATAGGAAGAAGATAGTCAAGGAGATAGGAGGATCAATTTAACTTTGAGCAGCACATTAGGGAAACGTCTACATCAGTACGGATACCAAGAACGTAATAACTGTAGGAAAGGAGCCGTTTATGAATGGAAAACAATTGATGAAACGATCGTTAATTGAGAACGTGAAAAAAATAACTAGTGGAGACTCTGTTTTAGAATGTAGGGTTTTAAGATGCGGATACGTGAACGTTAAGGGAAGAGGAATAGAAAATATTGGAGGCATTCACGATGCGGGTATGGTGAAGAATGTAGGGGATGAAGTGGAAGGGGAAGAATAGGAACGAGGAGGCGATGGATATGGTGGGTGAGGAGTGGAATATTCTAGAAGAGACACGGAGAAGACAGAGGGTCTGATTGGGGCGATTACCAGGATGGGAGGGGATCCTAGAAATGAGTGAGAGGGATATGGATATTAGCAAGAATGGAAGGGGTGGAAGAGTGTAGATTCATAGATATAATGAAAGGGAATACGTGTTATTGCAAATTGGAGAGAGAATTTGGGTCAAGACGGAGTGAAATTATTCATGTAAATATTTCCTAACCGTTGATACACCTTTAATAAATATTTGCATTTGTACATGAGTAATTTGGGAACACCGAAAAGGAAATACGAATTTCAATAATAACGTCATCTTCGATCTTTACGTTAAGGAAACTAAATGGCTCCTTTTTGTATGGTAATGAAATATTTAATTGATACAAGCCCATCAATAATTCGCGATCAGCCCGCAAGCACTAAGTAGAGCTTTAAGGAGCATTATAATTTATTGGGCCCGTGTGCATCTTTGGCTGCAAGAACATTTCTTTAAATATACATGAAATCTGCTCATTTGTAGCCAAATATACCCACTCGATGCATTTGAAAAAAAATCTTCACAAGGCAAGATAAAAATAATACGTAAATTTTCTCATTTATTTTATACGAGGAAAGACCATCATTATGGCTTTGGTATAGATATATAACTATAACACATTTTTATTTTCTATGCAACTAAAACCATATCACACGTGAAGAGACTCCTATTCTGCATTATAGAACAAATTTCACTAGCATAATAGCCCAAAGCATAAGCGTCCACAATAAGGGTAGTAATACTCTGAATATGCCACTTAGAAGTAATTACAGATATGGGGGCCGGACTAATCCACCGCCGAGTACCATGCTGACGCAGGCTGAAACAACCTGAGAACTCAAGTGTAAAACTTGATAGCGATTCTATTAGTTACCAAGTTGATACATTAAATTTTGCCATAAGATGAAAATATTGTTCAATATTTACGCTAACGATGCAGTATAACTGACATTTTGATAAAATAACGAGATCGAAGTGTTACTTGGAGAACCTTTGATTGAGCCTTACAACGTCGAAATTATTAGGAGCACATGTTAAAAAACACATATATTCAGTATGGGCTCTGAGTAAGCACTTACCATCATCAGCGTCCAAAAATAGTGAGAGATTAGAAGGGATGTCTCTGGAACTTGCCAAGGACGATTAAAAATTTTATAGATATTCTACAATTTTATAATGATAATAAAAAGGGTTATGGTAGCCCGGTGGGTATAGCGTTGAGCCACCGGTCAATATGCTTCAGTTCCCAGTTGAAACCTTCGGACACCCCCAAACCAAAATACTCGAAGGGCGAGGTGGCCCAGGGAAAGGAATTGCCCGCCCGAATGGGTAAATTCATATGCTGTACCCTCAACAATTCAAACCAAAATTTTTGTTGAATCACTGAGTGAGTGACGATGTTACACTTGGTGTCGTGATAGAGGCGCCAAAAAAATTATGTACTCAGATTACCGTGCAGACATAGATTAGCGATAATGGAGAGAAATCGAAAGGTTGTGGTAGAGACCAGAGGGAAAAGTCAAGTAAGTGAGGCGTGACGCCTTTGTGACTCGCCGTACAATTCGAAACAAGCAGAAGCTCTTTCAGACATTGATCCTTTCATTGGCTTTCTACGCAAAAGAAATATGGCAGCCAGCTTAGAGGATTAAATTATAATACAAGCACTCAAAACACCAGCCATTCCAAGTTCCATTAATAGTCAATTGATTTCGGCTCTCTCTCACTTCAAAATGGAAACCTTTTGGAATATTCAATTGGATAAAAATCTTAAGGGGTGTCTTGAGTTATACTCAATAGAAATTTCGTTAGCATAATTGACATTTGTGCGTATTTGTCGAATGATACGTGCATTTTAAAATTAGGATTAGCACATAGTATATAAGTAGTCTTGTATCCAGAGGAAGTTCCCAGAACCAGATATATTTCAGTAAAGGTATTCATATTGTTCCTAAGTAGATGGGAGTCGGGTTGGAGGAGTGGCTAGAGTTTTGGCTTCACACTCCCTGAGCTCAAGTTCGAATCCCGGCAACGGCAGAGATTTCTCATCGGTTACTGGATCCCTAATTGAATGCTGTGTCGAGAGCTACTCAAGTGTAACACTACGTCCGTTGGATTGGACGTTAAACGGTAGTCTTTTCGGAGCCTTTCGTTAGAAGCTGGCTAATGCCGACGCCTGGTTTCTCTCCACTGTTCCTTCTCCACCATTCCTCAAAATATCATCGCATGCCTTAGGGGAAATTAACTAAAGAGAATTGTTCAACCATGAGGATTGATATCGAACGAACGCAAAGCACTTGATCAATGGAGAAAAGTGACGGGAGTATGCAAAATTATAGTGCAAGTACCTGTTTGAAGAACTTAAGAAAACGTGTAAAGATTTCAGAGAGAAGGAATTTCACGGTTCCAAGATATTTCGTATGAAATTTTAGGACATTTAGAAAATTTTTCATTCATAAGGGAAAAAATGACACTTATTCGTACCAAATCACTGATACAGACTTTTAAAAATCCGGGATAACAAGGGAATGTCCAGAAAGTTTGGATATTATTAGACATAAAGAAGTCAGAATAAAATATATGCCAGCATTTCAAAATAATTTGTTAAAAAAGTATATTTACCAAAGTTCACTAACTCTAATAAATTGATAATGTAACAACAATAATAATTAATTATTATTGTCATTGTCTGATATCCAGGAAACTTATATTTACCACATCAAGGCGTATATACTTATCCTTGAAGGCATTGAATTATACTTTTACCTTCGGGAAATCTTCGAAAGCCGTGACATTATCCTTAGCAACTCAATAGTATGGTAAACTCAATAGAAGGTAAAAGTATGATTTAATGCCTTCAAGGATGAATAAGTATTTAATGAGTATCTTGGTGCGGTAAATATACTTTTTCAGACAAATCATTTTGAAATGCTGGCATATATTTTATTCTAACTTATTTATATTTCAACATATTGCTAGTCACACATATATATGTAAACCTACACATAGGCCCGTCTTACAGCTTACGAAAAGCTCCTCTGTATACCAAAATTTTTATTCTTTGAAAATTTTTGCTTATATTTTCGAAGAAATAAATATATCAAATGCTATTAATCAGTTTTTTGGTAAATTAAATGGTATGTATATTACGAAGATGGTTAAATAGTCTTTCAGCGAGTCTAATGAAATTATGGATTCCTTATGGTGGCTATTTTATTCGTTCAATTGATTTCTATTTTTCTTTCTAATTTACATCCGAGAGAATAGCATGATTAGAGGTTGCATATGAAAAAGGTAACTTTTACTAAGCGAGGTCCATCGCAACTAATGAAAATCAGGTCTTGATATGTAAATATAATATTCAGGTAACTTAATTTCCATTCAGATACTGACCATTTATACAGACCTTGCAGACTATACTATCCATCCTATTACAGCCCAATTTGTACGCAACTGTAGGCATACTATGCAAACTTTTATTTTATGTCTTCAGCCAAACTGCACATATAAACAAAGATTACATACCATGTTCCAACATTAGCAATGAAGTTATTTTTGCCAATAAACCAACCAATACTATTGGTTCGTATGTTCATTTAATTTCCCTTGATTCTGCAATAGTCAGTTCGCAGTGTACCATGAAACATATATACCTAACCGAGGTTAAAGATTGCTAAGAAGTAAAGATAATCGGTGAATCACTAACGATAGGCTGTATTGACTTCATTTGAGCTCGTCACAAATTTTCCTTTATGAAAATAACATGCGCAAGAGAAGATTTCAGTCAATAATTTTACCTCAAGCACAAAATAGCAAATGAGTGACGCTTCGTCAAACATATTTATGAAATTTTAGCATTGACTCAAACCAATCCACACTCAAACTTTAGAAACACGGGAAAGAGAGGGTAGGAGCGGCTTATTTTTCTGAGGAGCGACAATGGAGGATATTCCGGAAGTAGAAAGTACGTGATAGGACATTGGAGCGATCATTTCCCGGGGCGGCTGGAATTGTGACTCCAGGAAGGAAGTCGCGGATGATGATCCGTGATATTACGCTGAGAACAATCTTACGACTGAGCAACAAAGATCCGATGGACTTGCATTTAACGACTGTGATGTGAACCTTCCAAATGGATGCCCACGGTTGAGTTACGAAATAGTATCCGCCTTTAAACAAAGACATTATTTCAAAGCAAGCATTTCACGGTTCACTGATGAAAAAGATCGATGTTTGCTTGAAATAAGCAATAGCCCTTAGCCTAATTATTACTTCTATTCTCAGCACATTAAGTCTTACATGACTTGAATAGTAATTGTGTTTATCATAACGCAATGAAGCTAGTTTCAAAAGCCCAATAAATTCAAACAAGCAATACAGGAGCAAAAGCTATGTTTTTATAGAGATCGCCAAAAAAGTCCAATCAAGACGAAGTGTTTTCATTGCATGGTTTTTATTTTTATCAAAATAATAGCAACTGTTCTTCGGTAACTTCATAGTTCCCATTGAACCATCTGCATAGCTATATTTATTTGAAATATCACGGATGTCAGCTGGAAGGGAAGTCTTCTTGAACAATTTTTTGTCTTGGATGAGTTCAATCATTATTACGCCTTTCCTTTCGTCTCATTTGAACCGTGCACGATATTATCTTAAATGTTCATCTATAATTTACCCCGCTGACTACATTCAAACTAAACATGAACTGTGCACCAAGACACATGACACCAGAGGCAAATATCCAGGCGTACACCAATTCATGCAATCATAAGATACCGATACGAAAAAACGCGAAAAATCACTTTCCCAGGAATGAAGCTATTACATAAGTCACCGGATCCTTCTTTTTCCAGCCACCGCAATCGATCCATTAAATTGATGAAATTCAGAGGCAGAGAAGGGAGCAATGCACGGCGGATTAGAATCAAATTTGGACTCCCTCGAGGGATATAGATTTCTCACGAATACCTTCATGCCCAAGTGCACACGCAATTTCTTTTCCTTCCTTCCCGACGGCCATTGTTGGCGATCAAGCGGCGAAACAAGAGAGGTGAAAGCATCGATATTCCCGCCGGCAGGCTGAAAAGACACCGGCCGCGAGGGAAGAAAAAACGCGACCCGCGAGGACGGACGCAGGCGACAAGAAGCGTGAACTGGAGCGTTTCACTTTCGCGTTCTTGAAGGCGGGCGGGCGCGGAGTTTTCGCAGCCGCCGTCCACGCCTCTTCCGAGAGGACGCAGACCTTGGGCCGCAGCTTCCCCGGCGCGGAGCCCACCTTCTGTCCCCGGGAAACGCGCTGAAGGCGTAACCGGTGACGACATCTGAGCCAAACCGTCTGGGAGACCTATTCGGTGCATTTCCTAAAGGGCTGACCCCGGAGTGGGATGCCAGTGCTGGACGTTGGAATGTACATAGGCAACAACAATATTACTACAGTAAAACTCGCTCGCAACTTAAACGCATGTAACGAAATCCCACCTATAAAGAGGTGAGGTCACGGTCCCTTGGACTTCCTCATGGCCGCCAATGTTAATTTCCCCGCACGTAACGAGTACGGATGATACGAAACCATCCCGTTACGAACTATTCTATGGTCCCTTGGGGAATTGTTTCCTCTTTCATAAAGAAATAAAAGCCATCTTTGCTACTCAACCATTCCTTACCTCATAATCAGTTTTTCTCACGTGTGCCCATCACCATATAATTCTAATCTTAAAATCTCTCCCTTTACAGCCGTTTGATGGAAAGGGTGGGATGATGGTTAATTGTTACGGATCTGTTGCTTAAATGTAGACTATTTACGGAATATTAACCGCAAATCCTGTGATGTAAAAGGCAAAATCCTATACTGTGGATATAACGAAATCCCGTTAATAACAAAATAGCATGATGGTCCCCTGAAATTCGTTATTAGCGAGTTTTGCTGTACTTCTATCCATTCCCTTCTATCTTGATTATCCTTTCTTTATACTCCATGTATACTTCCTCTATTCCTTCTCTAGCACGAAACCAATTGAAAGAGTCATATAATTGCTAAGTAAGTTGACGACACATGCTGTATTTCTATATCAATTCAAAAAATATTTTAATGCCAGAAAATAATCACAGTTAGTTGAAATTTGCAGCCAACTTTTCTGGTATAACTTTTCGGGAACTTTACAATGGCCGTTCGCCCCGGGCTGCTTCCACAGATGGACGTACTAATCTTTCACATTTTCTTCATTTCTACAATTTGTTTAACTCATGGATATTAAATAAACGGTAGTGTTCCGATAAACTTCTTTGAGGAAACTAAGCTGCTTTTTAAGAACTCTCCCTCCATATGGTTAGAACTTCGTTCATCTGGAGGTGACTGAAAGATTGACAAACTGTCTATCACTTTTCCTAGTTCAACCTCGTGTCATCAACGCGAATTCAACAAGCTTGAAAAAATATTTCAATTAAATTCTACCATTAAACCTACCTGCCATTGACACTCTCTCGTTCCGTTTTTGCTGATTAGGAAGCATTCGGAATTCCAGAACTACTCAGGTAAAGCCTTGATATTGACCTCGAAACACTTCTCCCGCAAACTAGTGACCATTGAAGGCCAGTTAGAAGGCATATTACTAGACGTGCTATGATAACCACAATGAAGACCAACGGTTAATTTTCTAGGTCTCCGTAACCCTCGAAAATGCATCATCATGTTCCACCATAGAGCACGCGGATCCAGGAAGAAAAGCCTCTGTTTCCGTTGCGCAACTAAGTGGTTTGATCGACCGGAACACAATTTATTCGATTTCGAAACCGTCCCAATACCTTCTATTTTCTCAGGAGAATTCTCACTGACAAGCATACACCTTTCACTCCCGGAACATTATTCTCAAAGTGGTGCTCATGGAATTCAATATAGGCTTTGGCTCTAGCTCTAGTTGAGGTGATTTTGGGAATGTATTTTTTTCACCAAAAGCCCATTAGAGGCGATCTAGAATCTTCTCCATAAATTTTATACGTGAAATCAGAAGTGACGAGTGATTCAGGATCATCAATCCTACAAATTTGACCCTATTCAAACCTTTCGCTACATTTATAACCGTAAATATTTTTAATTGATTTAATGTATTTGTATTTGAGTTTTATAGCCTTATTTATCTAACCCTGAAGTCACTTTATTATTATTATTACAATTATCAATACTACCTGATATATACATCCATCATTTTTTATTGGAGTAGAATAGAGTCGTCTTACCTTTCAAGTGACGAATTCGATGAAATATTAGCTCATGCAATAAAAAATTGCTTCTCAGTTTCCTATTCCTTCTTTTCAAATGCTCACTTCTTCAGAATAAACATTATATTAGAGATTGCCTTAAATTCTTATATCCTATACTCCTTGAGCTCCACGTTCCTCGGTGAATATCCAGTCTGTCGTAGAAACAAAGAATGGATAACGTACTAAATCACGACTTATCTTGTGACCTAATTTGTCAATAAGTACAAAGTTGCAATATTTTCATTTTTGTTGAAAAATATAGTTATACGTGATTTGCTCGCCTTATATCTCCGATACTAGAAAACTGCAAGATAAAACCACTGCTAAAAATTTGGATGGCAAGAATTTCATGAACCCAAATAAAGGATTACTGTCGACTACTCAGGGTGATATGTATGCATTGGTAATTCACCTTTCGGTGTAGAGGATGGTTTCCCTTTCTCACAAGAATGAATGGAATTATTTTTCCCAGAAAAAAATTATCCGTAGTAGATATTATCACCGTAGAATCGGGAGAATATGATTAAGATAACCGAAAGATATTTTTAGCCTCTAAGATTGAAGATGAGTTAAATCATTTACTCTAATAGACGATTATAGCCTTTATTTAAGAGATAAGGCCATATATTTATGGTTCGCAGCAGTGAGAGTTCCATATCTGCAATATGTGTGGATAATCTCGGTTAGAATGTTGGAATCAAGACCTTCGGGAAACACTACAAAGTATTACTAGAGTACTAAAGGGTGAGCGAGTTTCCTAAGTGGAAATTTCGAAAGGTATTCAGATGAGCGACTCAAAGACAGTGTGATGCCTTTGTCTCTTATTTTAGCCTCTCCGATTTACTCTAAAATTGTATTGTATAATTTCTACTGCATTCGGTTTTCCGGCGATCTTAAGACGACTCAGAAAATATTTCCCTCTCCTCCTCTCGCAAAGCGGGACATCCAGGAAAACACAAAACTGCATATAACAAGTGACTTTGAATGCAATCACACCAAGAGTGAAATTTTACATGGAAAATTATTTGGTGTCGCCGGAATTCGAACCCGGATCTTCCGACTTCCGGTCAGATTACCATTATTTTGGCTTGGTGGTGTAACCAATTGCAAACCTGACCGTCAATCGTGAGATCGAAGTTCGAATACCGGCTAAGCCCAGTAATTTTTTTCGCGGAAAATTTCACTGTAGAAGAAAAACCTTAACTGCTCCTCGGCTTTCTTCCAAGGTGGAATGTTTTGGCTATGAAAGAGGGTCACGAGGACTTTTCACTCTTGGCGTGGATAAAATGATCAAGTTACTGTCTTTGCACCACCTGATCAAGTCAATAGTGATGGAAAGCATTAAGAATACGCGAAAGTCGACTTCAGAAAAATAACGAGGCGACTCCGCCGGTCTTGTGGACCGAATTTTGAAAGTAATAGTGCCACGGAAAAAAATATTTCTCATACTTCCCGTCCCTCGCACTCGCATTTTGCAAATTGCGATATCACTTTCACTCTCATACCTTTGATTTTGGAAAACCAGCAAATACACACAATCCTATTTTGCAAAAAATACTGAACATAGACACATGTAACTTTATCATAAGCCTTTAATTTGAGCCATTGAAGAACGCTATATAACTTTAAATACATGCATAAAATTTGACCTCAAAATATTGTCGACGCACGACAGATACGAATACGTCATAATATGGCTTAAAAACTTATTTCCAACATCTGTACTGCAGCAAACTTAAATCAATTAGATTAACTAAGTCATTTCATGAAAGTTTAATTGCAAATATTAGGAAACATATTTGGGTTAAATTTGACCCCACTTGACCGATTGTGTAACAAATTGGGTTTCGCTATTTACTAATTAATATTTTGCAGATTCTTTTGATAGAAAAACTGCAGCATATAAATGGAACCCTTTCACGCAGTCTTCCCACCTCGCGTTCGCCAAGCGACAAGGAAGAAGAATGAAAAGTAATTCACGCGACAACAAGTTCCCGTAACAGAAGTCACTTCGCCGCTTTAAATGTGAATGACGTTGGCATGTATGTACTTTGGAAAAGATCTCTCGCCACTACGAACACGTTTATCGAGGTGAATCAACTCTCATGGCCCTCACGAAATCAATTGAAAGCAAAAATTGAAAAAGTAGTGGATTACACGATTCATTTCTGCCAACTAGCATCCATCAAAATGGGATATAGTTAATTATAAGTATCTAAGTTCCGGGGAGCATAAAAGCCAAGTACTTAAGTGTTTAAATTAAAAATTCCGTTACTAATGAATTTCTTTGCTATTTCATGGCCCTAATTTCCCTCTGCTCTGGATAGATTTCACTGTCACTTACTGGCAGAAAATAACGCGATTATTAGTGGTCACAGAAAGAATGTAAATGATGAAGAATGATGATTTGCATATACGTTTCCCATATCATCTGCTGCGTCAATCACCCAGGGAGTAATTTTTAATTGAAGTTCATTTTCATGGATGCGAGCAGTCGGAAGTAGCTAACGTATTGCATCCCATTTGCATATAATTTTCCCATATCATCTGCTGAGTCAATCACCCAGGTAGTAACTTTTAATTGAAGTTCATTTCCATGAATGCAAGCAGTCGGAAGTAGGCAACGCTAGATGTTCAGCAGGCCATTTGTAGAAGCATAATTTCGCGTCAAGTGCAATATATCTTCCAAAAAATAATTGACCATAATATTATTGTCTAGGAAATCACAGTGCAGCATGCAACAAGTGATTTGTAAGCAATCATGCGCATGATTGCAAAGTTATTAACATGGAAAATTATTTGGCTTAGTCGGAATTCGAACCTGGATCTCCAGGAGCAGAAATGAAATTTCCTTTACCCATAGCTATTAGCCATAGCTTTAAATTTTATGTATTGACTCAAGGACTGTGTGTATTCTTGGTTGTAATCCAGCAAACGCATTGAAAATTAGTTGACTTAACGCCATACTTGTGGAAAAAACAATACTTATGCTTTAATAGGAATAGCACACATCATATCCTTTAGAAATTTGCCCAAAAAATATTCCATAGGATGCCTTACATTGCCGAAACTGCTGTGGGTGGAAATAGCTTTACTGATGGAAGGAGATTACTGTTGCATCGAGAGTCGAAAGGAACTTGATGAATATATGCATTACTTTCAAATAAAGTTTTTGTATGTAACAACGGGTAATGAAATTGGTATTCACTCTTTTTTAAGGCTCACCAAAAAATTCTTCAAAATGCCCACCTTGCAAGGTTTCATAGTCAAATAAAGGTACGATTTCTCATAATTTACTCAGTGGAAAACGAAAAAATACTTATCAATGAATGAGCAATGTCCCTATTACAGCTTACTGATGCAATGACTGCATTTCTGCTCAATTTAGGTGCCGGAAGAAAAGCTGACATTTGTTTCGAGATGGTTTATGTACCACAATGAGGAGAAAGTGGCATTAATTAAATGAGGTGTTAAATGAGTTGGTAGATGATGCGCTGTACTCACTCACGCGGGGCGGCATACCACGCCCAGAGCGCCGGAACACGGACGAAGACTTTTTAACGATCGAGGCTCCGGAGTGAAGAGCATTAATTTAGTTTTGTTAATCTACTTCCCATCTGCTGTGTGCTCAACATAAATTTAACCCGATGGGCATTCATTAACTTCGCTATAATTATGACATCTCTTTGAACTAATGGTTAAAATTCAAGAAAAATAGCCAAAAGCTGTAAAATAAATCTTGGCCCCGTGGCAATCATGTAATTGTAAAAATGTTAAGTTCATTAATTAAGCTGGAATCTTTATTCCGAATTAGTAATAGCTATTTTTAGTTGCAGGAAATTTCTACTTAATTAAAGGAAGAGGAATCATTTTTGATAGTGTCATCATGGCTCATGATTAACAATAAGGTACTATTGAAACAAATTTACTCTAGAGGCTCTAGTACAGAACATTGCACTAGAGTTTATAAGAGGCTCTAAAATGAGTAAAGAATTTTAAATGAATATATCTGAGATTATTCAATTCTCATCTATCATTCATATCCTATTTACAGCTATGTTCCAATTTTTTGCATTGAGAGTAAAAAACGATTTGCGAAACTCATTTTATAACCTTGAATTATCTTGTTGTACATTGTGAATTGTTTTTTATTGTTATCTACCTCTTTTTTTATGGTTCATTTTTTTGATTTTACCAGAATCTCTAAATATATTTATCTAACGTATTTATCCGTTTAAATATTGCTATTTAAATCTCATATATTACGTCGCTAGGACTTAATAAATGTTAACTCAACATTATTATATTCCTCAGGATAAGAAGTCAGATTTTGGACGCTTTTTCTTTGAGGGTATACCAGTGCGAGAACATTTTCTTTCATTATACATTTGCCAAGTCTTTTCTTTGATCTCATCTGTATCACCCTTCCTTCAAGGTTTGAAAAACGAAAAAAAACCTCAGTTATTGCAAATGTACTAATCACATGCCGGCTCCCCAAGAGCTTTTCAAGGAAACGAATGCATATGAACGTTCGTAAGAATTTGAAAGGAGAGAAATAAAACGGTTAGTCCCACTCTCAATACGGTGCAACTGAAGGAATTAACGAGAATAGGCAAATTATAATACACTGAGATTAAAACACGAGTTCAGATGGAGCTTAACAATGTAAAGATAAAACTTTACGGCGCATAATGAATTTGGTGTAGCCCATTGCTAGACCATGTAAGGGCCTAGATTTCGCAAATCAAGCTTTCAGGAAATCACATTCGCGCAAAATATTAACCTTAGATTAAGTAACTGGGAATACCAGAATCATGATTATGATTCATATCGCCTTACATGAGTGAATGTGGTCTAAGATGACTAAGAAAGGAAATTTCAAGACATTTTCTAAGGTTCTGCTTGAGATAAAACAATTCATACGATCAGTTATTTGCAAGTTGAAGAAAGTCAAATCAAAGAATTAGAATAACTAAGAACTCAGTAAAATCAAGAATCATGACTGAGCAGCGCTACAATCAACGAAGCAGAACGCCATCGCTTTAGAATCTCCCTCGTACCTATTCTTTGGAATTAAGAAGCTTTAAAATTTTATGCATGGAATCGAAGACTGCATGGAGTCTTGCTTTTAATGCAGCAAATTCATCGAAAATAAATCGAATTAACGCCATGCTTGCGGAAAATAACAATACTTATGCAGAAATAGGCGTATGTCACACAGCATGAAGTTCATAACTGATTCGACCCTATTTCACCCCTTACCAGGCGTTTTTCAAATATTACCATGCCATGTCATTATGATTAATTATTGGTGGCAAAGGTGGACATTAATTACATATCAATTGCATGGGGTGAGTATAGTGTCCTAATTAATACATAGACTTCCACGTATTTCATTTTGAAAATATTTCAAAACTAAGTTCATAAACCCTGACGATGCAAGGAGGAATACTAGCGGAATATTTTCCAACGGCTAAAGGTAGGACGCAATTCGAAAGAAGACACATCAATAATTTTCCCGATTGTGTAGTTTGGCAACTGATACTCTTTACGAGGACTCAAATGCACACTTAAATTGCAAGCATCTAATGAAGGCGGCTGAATTTTCCCCAGCGTATTTTCAGCATCAATTGCACTAGTGAATAGATCCAACACCTAATCCTCTGTATTTAGCGAAATACTATATCCAAGTAACAATAAAATAATCCAAGAGTACGTACAATATCGCTTATCTTTTTCTCTACCATTTGCTCATTTTCATTGATTTCACACCTAATTCTCTATAAACAGACATTTTAAGCAAATTTTTGTGGAAAATTTAAGGTAACAATTGTCAAATGTTGGTTGCCATAATTAAAAAGACTGTAGGTGCCCTATATTGAGAGAATTCCACCCTAGCATGCTAACGATTTCCTAAAAAGGCGCATCGTCACATTGGATTTTCGTTTATTGGCAAAAATTAAGTTTATTTTCGGAGAAAATCGTCATTAATGAAGTTTCAAAAGTATTACTCTTCAGAATTCACGTTAAGACTAATAGGTCGTCATTCCTTATCTCTCTCTACGGCTCAGACTGCATAAGTGGGAGTAACCAATAGTAGCCACAGTAAACTGGAAAGAATGGTGTATGTGGGAAACTTACTAAAGAAATGAATTACCGACGAAGAGTCAGGGTACGCAAGCATTGGCTAAGAAGTGATACAATACTGTCTCTTATCACCCTGTCTATTTAACGTAAAAGATGGTTAAAATGGGGTGGGATGAATAAGATGACGTGGTTAAATAAAGAACACTTTTTTTCAGACAAATTCTGACAACAGGTGGACAATATGTTATTTTTGGGGAATATTTGGCCTGGGAAATTTTTACAGAAGTGTTTGCAAAGATTTTAACAGCATTTAGCACAAATTTATGAAAAAGGTTCGTGGCAACAAAATTAAGAACGCTTTTTCGATTGCGTGTCACGACCCTGCTAATCAAAGCAAGACATACGAAAGACTCGCAATGAGTCAGTTGACCGCTTAGATATTTACTCTTCAAAATCTTAGATTTATTCTTGGTACACTTGGACTAGTAACCAAAAATTTTATTCTGAGGATATTATGACGATATGGCACCGAGAGAATAGTTTAACGGACGTGTAACTCAGGTAAATTTACTTTCCTATGGACAATTCACGGAGTCATGCCGCAAATCAGGGATATTCACCGCTCTTGAGCCTCATAGTGGGTAAGCTCGAAGGAGCACTCTACCATGGATGGTTTCTAGAAAAAGCAATATCTGGAAATCTTTTTCTTCCCCACTTTCGCCGATGTCATTCTTGCCAGTATTGGCCGCGTGAAAAGGGGAATTTTATACAGCCGCATTGCCTTTTCTGGTTTTTCACTGCTATTCCCAAAGTTATTTTTCCACAGAAACACAGCAACACATACAAACTAAAATGAAATAAGTCTTGTAACATTCATTTTCAGCGTGACAAGTTTTAAATACTGTATATTAAATAACGGGTAAATACTTGGTATTAAATTATAATTTATGGAAATTATTCAGTATAATAAATGTCAGATATATAATACGCAATGTTTCCATCTTTTCCAGTTTTTAGGCGTCCGTGATATCCTCTGAGTTTAACAAACTCATGTGAGAAATTAAATTTATTTAATTAAGGGATTAGACTCCCAATAATACGTATAATCTGCTCCCTTAGTGATACGATTTTTTAAAGCGAAAATTCCTTTAAAATTTTAATGCTAATGATGTTTCCGCACATGCAGCTTTTTTAGCGCTGTAATTAAGGCAGTTGTCGGCGTTTAGCTGACCTCCGACACACTAGACTGAAAAATCAGTCAAAGAAACAATGCTGAAGGGCATTCCGATACGCTAGCATTGTCAGGACTAAAAAGTAGTTTTCTCATTCGTATTTAAGTAATGCACACAACCAATATGGTCTTTACGTTATGACATTATATTCATTCAAGAAGAAGGAACTTCAGAGAGAGCCAACAGAAGCTTTACAAAAAGTTGGAAATTCCTTCGCTGCGAGCGTATATTGAAGGTTACAGGTAATCATTGATGCATGGACTTTAACGAACCAAATTTTACGGTGCTGAGCCGGAAGCATTTTTTTGCAGGCGGAAATGCAGGGGAAGTACTTCCTCCCTACTCGGACTGGAGGACGTTTTCTTAGCTGGCCTTTTTCTGAGAGACAGGCGGTACCTGGGCATATTCCACGTCGGAGTATTCACGACAGCCACTAATTTCTAACTCTCGACTTGTGACTAGGATTCCGATTTTGTTTCGTGTTCATTATTTTAACTCCGCACGGTGTGACCAGGTATAGGGAATAGGCGGACATGTCATGAAAAGACAAAGTTTCAAAAGAGGTAAACTTAGGGGTGGATTGGATAAAGAGAAGTTAGGTGTGTAGTAAATTCACCAATACAAGTGTTCCTGAGCGTTAGTGTCTTTATAATTACAGTTGGAAATATACTCTTCTGAAATAAAAGATTTAAAAGATCCCTGGCTGCCTTAGGCAAAGAGCCATTGAGGAGATTTTCCGGTGAAGCACCCGAGTAGCCTTCACTACTCTTCTGAGATGGTTCATCCATCAAGATAAGTTTCCATAAGATTCTGTCACTCGAAGCGTACGTAAACAGTTTCCAATTGACACTTTCGGGTGACGTTACTTGTTCTTATTCGCAAAACTTCATGAGAAAGTAAATGAAATTGAGGGAATTTTTCGATATGACATGCGGCAAATGCCTTCAAATAATTTGAGAAATGATGAGATAATACACAGCCTGAAATTTCAAGGAAAAAAAGCTAATTTAATTTGCAGGATTTTAAGAAAAAAGTTGATTGAACAAGCTATATATCCATGCACACTCGTGTGGTTTTATCCTTTCAACGTGTTAGCGAATCCATTTTCTATAATAAACTGACCTTTTGTTCCCCTTCACGTTATAATAACTATTTACCGTGTTTCCTCAAAAATTACCAATATATCCGTCCTCCTTTTATGCGTACCTTAATCATTTTTTCTTTGCGTTAACTTCATATGCCTGTGTAGCACTACAAAGTTTCACTATAAAAGGTTATATATATAGATAAATTTAGTTATTAACACGATGACATTTTCACTATTAGAATGCATCCGCAAGCTTATGTGTCCAGGGGGTTAGCGGTGTAGGCAGGACGTTGCAGCAGATGGGAAAAATATAAATGTTTTACTTATGAAAGTACTCCTACATGTACTCTATACGAGGAGATTACTAAAAAGAATCATCTTTTATTTTAATCTTTAATGTTTCAGAGAGTTGGGTGTGCAGCAATTTGTACCTACCATGTGGAAACATTAAAGACAAAGAATACCTGAAAAACCCCGAAAAGGTCTCTAAAAAATACGCACGGGCAAGGAAACAATGCATGAGATTATGGAGCATGTTTCTTTGCGGGAGCGAGGCACGGACGTTGACTACAGGAGAAAAGTCAAGAGTGGAAGCATTCGAAATGTGGTGATACAGTAGGATGGTGAAGATGAAATTGGTCGACCGGGCGAGCAACGAGGAAGGGCTAAGAAGAGTGGGATAAAAGATAAGTCTTGTGAAAACCCAAAAGGACAAGACGGGATAGTCAAGTCGACCACAGCATGAGGCATGATGGCCACATGAAGACGATAATCAAAGGATAAGCGATCGGGAATAAAGTCAAAGGACGGCTCCAAATGAGTTACATAGGACAAGTTACTAAGGACATAAAAGAGAAGAGATACGTGAATATGAAAAGAATATCAGGTAGGTGCGGATGAGAGAGCTGTGTCAAACCAATCTTCGGATTTATGACTTATGATGATAACGTATTTTTGCCTCGTTACTAATATTTGCACGGCCTCTGCCTGAAACCCCTGGTCTCTTCTGACCCAGCAATAATTTTCTAGGGAAGATTTGCAAAGAAGATGAGGTGCCTGTCGGCTGATACTGGAAGTATGATCGTTTTCTCTAGATTTAAATGTTTGGAATACGAGAAAGAGGAGTGTAATGAAGCAGATGTGCCTACTGACGACTATTGTTCTGAATGAGCAATAGCATGCTTTCTGTAAGTTTCACATTTTTCATATGTAGGTGATACAATATGATCAACGTCATTATTGGAATGGGCAGCAAAAAATGCATATAAAAATATCGAACGCATTTTCAGAGGTGAAATCTCGATGTTTACCCAAGTTCTGTAAGTTTGAGAATATTTAAATAACAAAAGTACAGTCTTCTACTATTAATGACAGGAAGAAAAACTCCCGTAATGGGTTGAGTACCAGGAAATTGTAACGGGACTTGGTTACAGTTAGTTTTGAAATTTTAAATCATTTACGTGTACCAGCTTGAATTTTCAATAGTAACCCGAAAAAAAATTAAGTATAATTACAGATACTTTTCGGAAAAAATTAAAACGTCACACGAGATCTGCGCACCGCAATTGGATGAGTTTTGTATGACAATAATTTAAAATTCTACATAGTATTAACAAATAATACATTTTATTAATTACTCTCGGCATTAAATGAAGACTTGAGAAAAATATCAGCCGGATATTAGACTCAGCGGTGGAGTTGGGGTGGGAAAAATTTATCATTGTCTAACGTAGTGGGAGGGCTGAATTTAAAATTGTATAAATCGTCTAACTTAATACTTGAGCGGATCCTGTGATTACATTTTCCAATGCACAAAAGGACTGCGTAGAGGAGGCCCAATTCCATCCCATAGAAGGCTAAGTCTGTTGCCACTTCGGTCGAATTTTAATTGGTTCACAAAAATGTCCGCGACGCGGTGATGAGTACACTGCGGTCCCCTTTTTTCCAATATTTTGCATTACAATGTTGTTAATTGCGAGGAATAGTATTGAAAAGCTATGAATTTGATAAACAACATCATCATATATATAAATTTAGGTTAACACCCCTAATTATACCTTATTTCAACGTGAAACTCGGATCACTTTGTCCTTCAGCGATGGCGAGTGGCGACTTTTGTAAACCCATTTTAACTCGCGGTGGGTGACGACACATTTAGACGCGAATCGTCGATTCTTATTTGCAATATTCGTGACAGTGAAATTCCTCTTACTACTTGGGTTTCGACAACAGCGCTCACTATCGTAAGTTGGCAAAGTTATGCTAGTAGGGACCCTCTCGCCGCTGGGTCGGCTTTTCGAACTACTCGCTCGGGTTGGGTATATGCAGATAATTAATGATTGCTTACAATAAGCAATGAATATATTGCAGGTTATAATTACCTTTTCCGAAATATAACGATTACAAGTAAAAACTGAATGGAATGCTACACTTTTACTCACTTTCTGCGCAACTCCGCATATAATTTTGTGCTAAAGCTATGGTAACGCGCATAAACATATTAACTTGTCAAGTGCATTCTTACAACACACAGGGGGAAAGCTTAAAATATGAACATACCATTTACATGGAATTAATTCCATCCTTTTTTATCACACTTTGGAGTTTGGATATAAATTAACAGCTGAAGCCATATGTATCCCTGTTATCTATATGGTCATACAGCGCTCTTGGGTTTTTGTGCAATTCAGTCGTGAGATAAGTGAAGCCTCAATGGTAGGCGGTGTAAATTCCATCTTTTTATTGCAATAACTAATTATGTAAACGCTTTCGATAGCATTGGTTTTATCATAAATTGTAGCTCGTCGAGAAGGTGGAGCTAATATAAATCAGCAATTGCATTCTTTAAGTATCGAAAAAAAATTAGTGAATCTACACTTACACGTCACTTTCGCATTAAACGCGTGGAATGATAGTACCCTCTGTCTACAGGAAACAACATGTCATCAAAGAAGCCTAAGTTTTGACAGTAGCGTATTTCAACAATTATTACCTTTCTTTGCAGATGATAATAGAGGGTGTCCCGTCCAATTTTCATGAATTCCAAATCATCGACGACATTTATAATTTTTTATCCGGGTGGCAGTGCCCGCATAGGACGGTCGGACGACGGCACATTCATCGTCGTTCAATGAAAATTAGATTACATTCCACTCCAATGAAGAAATACTTGTTTGTCTTCACCTCCACCGTCACAAATACTCTACTATGTTATATACACACACGTGCCGATGGCCGGTGGCCAGCGTTTCATAAATAAGAATTATGTCCCAAAAGGATGCATTTAAGGAAAAGAGAGGTGGTGGGGATAAATTGAAAGAAGTGATAGGTTTGAGACACAGAGCCGATGATAAAAAGCAGGGAATTTTCATTGCGTAAGACACATAAAATCGCAAACGGGGCAAATGCGAGAGAATTGAAGAAGGGGATAAAAAAATAAGTTTCGCGCTACAACGAGAGGGAAGGTGGGGCCGTAATGACGGGGACGGACCCTCGCCGCTGTGTCACGCTTTCTCCGCATCCGTGGAGACCCGTACCTGGACGCCGCCCCCTCCCACCCGCTTCACGCCGCTGCAAATTGCCCCCGGCCAGAGAGGCAACCCTTGCCGATTGCAACGGCCCAAAAACATCCGCTCCCTCGCCTGTCTTCGGCCTCGCCATGTAGGATTAGAAGAGATTCTTCAATTGCCGCATAAATATGGGATAAATAACTGCAACTTAATCGGTGGCGGCGGGGTAAAGTCCTCGCCTGCCAAACCGAAGGTCGCGGGTTCGAGTCCCACCTGGGTAAGTTACCATTATCCAGGGCACAAAGGTGTGAGTGAATGTCCTTCATTGTTAATTGTTAATTCCCCATTGTAAAGGGACGTAAATGTGCTGTTTATGGGGCAAAGGAAATAAATAAGTTAGAGAAAGTATTCTGCAGAGCAAACAGCTTTGACTTCATAGTTAATTGATTAGTTCATGTCGCAAGAATTATGATTTTTTAGTGGATATCGTTACCCAGATGCTAAGCGAATTACGCTGGGAGCCACTAGAGACTCGGAGGCTGCGCGCTAGGCTTTGATTACCTGAGCAATTGAGAATAGATATCTTTAAGAGTGACACGGATAACATCATCTGAGAGCCCCACTATATTTCCAGGTCCGATAGAAGCGATAAGTTGTGAGAGATATTTTGCATAACTGATACATATGAGACTTTGTTTTTCCCCCGAACCATAAAGGGCTTCAATAAATACTAGCAGTAATTTTGTTTAAGCATTTGCTTTTTATGTATAAACGGCTGGTGTTCTAACACCCCTTGCCACACGCCTTTTCAGGCGCCTTGCGGGGTAGCATGTACATGTTGATGCAAGGTTGTTGCGGTAGATCGGTGGTGGACTTATGAATTTAATTAAAAAACACACTCCCCCTCCCCCCAATGGTAATAGTGGAGACTTTTTCGACAGCGTAGAGAATCCAACGGCTACATTCCGGTAAAATACCACTATTTATACATTAAAAAAACTACTTTTTTATGCACACACAACCAAGATAGAAATTATTAACTCCGAGATCACGTGATGGGCCTGATTGATGACGAAGGTGATAGCGTTTTTTTCATGCTATTGCCATTTGAAATTTTATTTATATTTTAAGTAATACTCGAAGAAGGGGAAGTATCAAGATTTTGAAAAATTCACCCTCAAGTATTGCATTTGCAAACTTTTATTATTTCCCTGAATAATACCCTCTGTATCACGGCGGCTGATAATCATATCTGCATTATTGCTTTTGGCCATTCGTTTGCTAGGGGCGCTGCCTTATCTTCATCATTTATTGAATATTAACTGTTCTGAAGTTTAATTTTCAAATCTTGATGCATATAAGATCTTTAATTTTATTAATGGCATTGTGATGAAGATAAGCTAAAGAAATCCACCTCAGCCAGCTTTAGCACTCTTTCAATCATATAGTGTGTGGCAAATGTTTTTGATTTGATATGAAGGAGGCTTTTCGCACCTTTTCGCCGACGAGCGCGGAAATCCCCTTCCACAACGTGACTCACCCGCCACCACCCACCCACCGTGTCCTTCCCCCCTCCCCTCCCACGGTCCATTTGCTCTCATCCCCCTCCACTCTCCCCACCCCACACCCTCGCACAGCATGCCATTCCCGAGGTCCACCTCGCGTCTTGAACCGACGCGTGTAAACCAAAGACGCACTTCCGTCTTTTCACCTGGAAATCGATTTTCAGAACAGGATTTATGCCCTCCAATGGCACACACTGATTGCGCTGACCAAAAAAATAAATCCGTCGGCACGGAGGATGGAACGTGAGAGACGGTTCACAGAGAAACTGGGGAGAGTTCTTCCCGAGACAATCCTACAGATGCCAATCAGATCCATCCGAAGCCAAGGAAGTTTAATTTACTTCATGCAATGCGAAAACTTTCAAGTGTATATCCGACCGTTTGAGATGACAAGCTAGAATTATAGTCAAGCGTAATTAGACATAAGAACACATTGCTAAAAACGATTTTTCAGAGAAAGAATCGAGATGTAATCATCCGAATGAAGCATAACAATTGTGACAGTTAATCCGTTGGAAAAACTCTATAATCCGTTGGAACGGCATTCGAAGAATATGAAATCAGGATACATGAGAACTATGCTGATCATCTTCATAGTCCAATGTAAATATAATAAAAACGGGGGAATTTTATTCCCCTAATATCGCATTCAATTTGAGATTTATTTACTCTGGGCAAAGGTTCACTTTAATTAAGCAGGTTTCAAGAAGAAATCTAAACATAAATCAATGAGAAGAGAAGGGCTCTAGATTCTTCCAAAAGTGTAAGTCTTTTGGGTCTATTCGGGAAAACTTAGCTCTAGCACTACATGTACTTGACTATATGCAATATTTATGCCAATCATATCCGAACTTAGAAATATTTTTTCGGATACGCGACATTTATCGCATTAGTCCTCTCAAAACAGTTCTGCAAAATGAATAAATACAGGAAAGCATGATAAATTTTGATTCTATCATTATCCTTTCATATAATTTGAACTTAATCAGCGAATCAGTCAAATGGAAACATAATCCCTACAGACGGCCGGTGAAACGAATACAAAAATATCATTTAAATGTCGAATAGAGAAGACATTAGAAAATTCTAAATTATTCATAATTAGATTTTTCTAACGTTTTTTCATCTGACGTCTGACAGTTTTGAGATAGACACAGATGAAATCTTGGCGCATATTAGTAAAGAAATAATTCTGTGGAGCTCGCCGGACGAAAATAATGTTTATCAGCAATAATAGTGGCTAATTATGTACCTACATGGGTAACAAATAATTTCATGGTAGTCCAGAAACGAAATCGTTGACTCAGTAACTCCTGATATACAAATCAAAATTGACACTAACAAATACAGCATATGAGTATGTTATGCTGTCATCAGCTACATCACAGTAAAAAATATAACATAACTGCAGAAAAGCATTGTGAATCGAATACCACTAGAAGCTAATTAACATAGAATTACTTAGAATATAATAAAGTATGATACGACGCACTTCATCCAAAAACTCTCTCTATAAACTATGCACATACTCTTGAAAAAAGACAATAGGCACTAGTAATTCAGAGTGGTTGACACTTAATTTGCTGCCAAACTGTATCATCGAACGTTCAATCAGCACTCCTCTACTACACGTAACACACACGAGGATTCCAAGTAAAATAGACTGAAAGAAATTGCGGACGACTTGAGGGAAATGAAACCAACTGAACACAAGACAATGAATTCAAATATTGTATCTTCACTGAAAAAGGGCGCTGCATTCGTGCGGTCGATTGCTAACCTTCCATCTCATGTATGTCTCCAAGATTCACGCGGCTACACCCAGACTAAACGCGTTCCACTTCATTTTTAATAGAGGCTTTGTTTGAAATGTAGAATAAAAAACAAGCATGCAAAGAATAAATAACTTTGCTCTTTCTAGAATCAATAACCATTTTATGAGGAAGTTTTAATGCCCGTGAAGTAAGTGTTTCATTTATATGGGCGATTTAGCGATCGCCAATGTATAATTTCGTCCAGGTAACGTGTAATTTGAATAGGAACTTTTGGGATCACTTTTAGGCCAGCGTCAAATATCCTGCATCTATATTTGTGCACAAAACGATTCCGAGCACTCGAATCCCAGTGTTGTGAAGAACAACAACCAAAGGCAACGTGGTCTCGAGCATTTTCCACCACTTCCCGGGCTTGTAGACACGTGGGGGGGTCAACAAGGATTTGGGGCACACTCGGCACTCACGTGGTCTGCGGCGGAGGCATCGGCGGAGGCATCAGGGTTTGCGGCGGCTTCTGGCCCCAAACAAGCGAGAGGAGGAGCAGGGAGATGGTCGTGCGCCCGGCGGACATGTTGAGTCGAGGGCGTAAGGAGTGGTCCCTGTCGGAGGCTTGGGTTGAGTGGCGCCGGCCGAGACGGCGGGCGACGGTTAAATGGATGCGGCGAGAGGGGAGGGGAGCGAAAGTGCTGCCACGGGGCGGTGGCAAATGTCTTCCAGTGGTTCGGAGGATGCTTTCTCGGAAGCACGCGAGAGGCAATTTAAGGAGAAATTTTGAAGGTGCATTCCAGCTCCGAAGTCAGTCATAAACTCGCTCATGAGCTCATTTAAATGACACTTCCATGCGGTACTCTTTCTCCGGATGCCGTCACCCATTGAGCACTTCTAATTACCTTCGCCACTCAAAAATCGCGAACTCGTTGGACTAAATCAGCTGGGATCCGACGATGATAGATCAATGCTCTCTGTTCGAATTTCTCACGGAAATGCTCCGAGTACACCTGTGTCATGCATGAATATTTGCAAAAAGTGAAACCAGACATATCGCGAGAGTATATTTGGCGATTGAGTTATAGAAGTTAAGCCTGGAAAGGTTTTGTTCTGCGGTCAACTCGAAACTGCTTAACATTCGACAAAATGTTTTCTCAGCAAACATAATTTCGGAGGTGACAAATAAAATACCTGACCTGGCATGGACGTGATGAAAGAATTTTAGCCATAAAAAAGTGAAACGTGAAACAGGGTGCGGAATATTCTAAGACGAGCGCAAAGAATGAAAAAAAAACCAAGAATCAGTTGAAGCTAACTTCAAGGCACTAATCCCAAATAATAAGCGAAAAGGGAGTCTGTAACCTCAGCCAGTTTAGACAATAAACGGTGTAGTTCCCAGCCGTTTAGTGAATAATTTTCTCAAATAATCCCATGGCTAAACCCAACGAGCAGATCTATACCTATAGAATGAAACCAACACTTTTTTCACGTTATTTACCTACTGGCCTCCATATCAGGGGCGCAGCTAGGAATTAAGGCTGGGGGGGTTTAGGTGCAACTAATACCGGGGTGTGTGGGGGTATGGAATACCCAACAGGATAAGCGGTAGGTGCGAGATTAAAAAATTGCGGAATTTCAAGATAAACGGTTCAAAATGGTGAGTTTTAGGGCTTTGTGAGGTATATTTTATAAATCCTTACACTATTCTTTTAGTAATATCAATCCAATTAAGTAAAATGGATTAAACTTAAAAATTTCTCTGAGCTCTGCGGGGGTTTATCCCCAAACCCCCCCTCGCTGCGCCACTGCTCCAGATAATATGTTTTAGGAAAAGGAAGCAATATAACTGTAATTACCGAATTGAAATACCAGTCGGATGGAAAATCAATTAAATGCATGAAGTCATGATAACAGCCTAGAACCTTTTATTTAATATTTCTACGATAATTTTCATTCCATGGTAATTTTAAGCGAGGCATAATTTTCCTTAGGTGCTTTAATACAAATGAACAGTGACAGTGCCACTTCTGGTTATTTTTATAAAACCGTGAAACTCTTAAATATGCATGATTCCTCTAGTAACTGAGTTTTGATACGACTGAATGAATGAGAATCTAAATGAAATCTTTGACAAACTCGAGAGGCAAATGAATCTCACCAAACTGTACAACTATCAGTGCCGAGGAATATCAGAGAAATATTTTTACCGCGATCACAAACATAATAATTTGTGAAGGCGTAATGATAAACAAAAAAATAAGGTAATACGATGAATTAAATAGAAAACTAAGCGCTAGAATGTTTCAAAAACGATCCATGAATTACAAATGGAATGAAAACACGAATTTCAAAGCTTGGTTTGGTCGAAGTCTCAGAAACCAAATTTCACAGTTTGTTAATAAATAAATGTCGTGTCTAAGAGCTACAAAAAATTTCATTCAATTACAAATTAGAGGTAATCTAGGTAAAAAAGCGATAAGCGATTTTTAAACCTTTCCCATCTTTATGCAGTAGAATATGTGAATAGTTGAATCGGTACACATTTGCACTTAAGTCGGTCTCTGAAGCAATCAATCAAAACAGATGGCGCACACTAATTCGAGCTAACTAGGTACTACGCAAATATGACCCTCCACGCTTTGCTGGCGACCCTTTGGGCATTTGCCTAAAATAATTAATCCCAAGGTTAAGATGGATTAGGGAATTAACCAACAGCATCGGAATCAATCTGCCCTACTTGTTCGTTAGATTGAAACAGGTCATTCATGCTATTTCTGAGGAAATGAGTAGTGACGAATGAAGTGCTATCGGGAATTCATCACAAGATAGACTGAGAGAAAGCAGAAAAGGTTAAAATTAAGGTACATATAATTAATAATTTATAATAAGGAAGTAGAAAACAGAAGCTACCCGTAGAGTATTGACTGAATGAGCTGCAGCAGTACCCCTTGATTTCGCATAGACGTCATAAATGCCGACGACATATTTCGAATGCAACACGACTCTAATGAAAAAATTAATAATGTAAAAATAGTTTAAATCTGACTTTTACCAAGAGTCTAGTTATTTAAACTACACCTTTATAAATAGCTTTCTTATGAAAAACTATAACTAAAACCATTTTTAATGAAAAATTTATCCACGAATAAAAATATATTTGTCCGTAGAACATTTCCCTGAACATGAAATACCTCTAGGAGGCAACGCGAAGGTAACGTTCCCCACGATTGAGTTTTAGGGAATGAAATTTGAATAGTTAATCCCTATCTTAATTATCAGAATTTTTCGTCCTGATTTATGATAATGCGAGTCTATGTCCCTCGGATAATCACCAGATACGCAGCTTTTTAGGGGATTCACTGCGCGCAGGTTCGAATATAAGACCATAATCTTTGGAGCTGGCTAGTAGAATAAATCGAGTGGCACATTTGAATAATTTAGCCCTGCAGTAGGCAAGCCATTGAAGCGTATTTTATCACAAATGCGAGTTACTGAAAATATGTGGTATTATTTAAACGAGTAACTAATATTAGACATACTTTTTCTTATTTTTATGTGAATATTTTACTATTCAACTCAAAGCAACTATAAATTTCATGGAAGAAAAGGAATGATATCCAGTTGAACTACCGTTTTGTGGCATACGACGCCACGTTAAAAATGCTACACGACTTTGAATGACAGGCGAAGCGACTTATATTGTAGGTAAAAGAGAGAGATCTGCATAATCCAGAATGCCTACGTTTGATACGGCGTTGGAAGCATAGATAAGTTAAAAAGTTGCTGTAGAAGCAAAAATTAGACAAAAACGGAGGATAATATGAAATATGACTATGTATTTGTAAGTAACAGAAGAAAAGTGTGTACTGTATATCGTATTCTAGATAGATTACAATATTTAAGAACTATTTGCGTAAAATTAATTTTTGCAATACCGAGGATAATATAGGTATGGATACGAAATTTCGATTCCTCATCTGAGAAATATAATACTGATGTATATTTATTTTTTAATATTTAAGGAAGAAAGTTACCAGCTTAATAATCTATGTAATTATCATATATTGACGAATAAAGATGAGATACTATAATCGATATATAATCACAATCAGTGAACGAATTAGAAGAATACAGTGGCCCACATTGGTGCTGTAAATTGATGATTGGTTACACTACACTTATGACCATCGCTAAGAGAAAAATATCAAAGCTCTCGATAAAGCGTATCACTGCAATTATTGTAATTCATTTCCAGAGGAGGGAATTACCCTCCGTGGCAACACATATAGAGATTCCACGATTTTGTAGCCAGGAAAATTGATGGGCATGTACAAATTAAACATCCAAATATTTGACTTCATCTGGAGCCTTTATGGTAGCTCTGTCCACCAGTGGCGCAGCGAGGGGGGGTTTTGGGGGATAAAACCCCCCCAGAGCTAAGAAAATTTTTAACGTTTAATCCATTTCACTTAATTGGATTAATACTACTTGCAGAATAGTGTAAATATTAATTAAATATCCCTCCGAAAGTCGTAAAAATCACCACTTTTTAAACGTTTATCATGAAAATTTTCTGAAGCAGTGCCCCCGCATCTCCCGTTTACCCTGGTGGGTATACCACACCCCCAGACACCCCAGTATAGGGTGGTTTCCTGTTATTTTTTATTGCCTAAATCGAAAGATTATTACTCCTGGAGTACGCATTTCACCGTCTTAGATTTTTAAATGACGATATCTATTTTAGCGATTGAACAAAAAGTGAAAATTTTCAAGCGCGCAGAAACACGACGGCTAAGTAGGAATGCTGGGAAAAGCTCATGTGACTTCATTCTGGTTCCCGTTTCCGCCGTGTGAGGTGACCTTGGGGCGAGGCTTTGAGCACTGATACGACGCAGGCTGCTAGCAGGTAGCAGAGTACGCTGCTAGCAGGTAGCGCTTGGCTAAAATAAGCATTATTATTGCCCTATCAAACGAAGGAAACTTTCCGAACTTAGGCAATTTTAATGGGTTATTAAGAGATGTTTCTCTGAGCCCTTCGCCACATGCATGCATTGGTAATCTCAGACGATGTAAAACTCCTGACTACTCGCATAGAAACTAGGTCCCTGTGGCGTCACGTGGTGTGGCATCGCATGGGCGCCAATCTGGCCTTTTTCAAATGAGTTTAAAATTGACCATTAACATTCGTCTAAACTGGGATTTCTAAAACCAAATAATTTTTATAATATGAATACACTAATGGTGGGTAAGGAATCGCAATCAATGCCTTTCGTTTTCTTTGGTGAAGGAAACTACCCTATTAGTTGTGCCTAAACCCCCCCCCCCAGCCTTAATTCCTAGCTACGCCCCTGCGGTCCACAAAGTATACGTTGGGATAGTTGAACGTCCCACGCAAGGAATATATTACCGTGTGTTTTCCCAGATTTAGTTCTTTTTTCTCTCTTTGCTCCCCGCATGAACGTGGATTTGGTGCAAGGAACGTTGTATAGGAGAGGACTTGCAAGCAAAGTCCCCACCTATTTAGCGATGGATGAATGCACTACCATCTTCACAAGTACCAGTTCTTCCAATTTATTTATGGTCCCTACTTAAACTTCACAGCCCATTTGGGGGCAAGGGTGAAAAATAACGCTTACTTATGAACTAACGCGGACTTATGAACTAATATCCTGAAAGTGTGCTGAAAAATTCTTTTCGTCAGTTTATACGTGGTAAGTAGTTCCTTTCGTACACTGAACAGTATTTTTGGCGAAAATTGATGAAAAAGAGTACCTAGAAGAATTCAAACGGGTGCGAAAACAGGAGGGACGCGGAATTGTGGGAAATTGCATCACATGTCATACCAAGTAGCTGCCCAGACGGCACAGAACCCCCCCCGTATCTAATTCGTATGTTGGTAGTACCCATTGACTACGGGGATACTAGGCCGCTCCGTCACTTTTCGGTAATGGATAATATTCATTCCCGGCCTGTCGACGAAGCGCGTACGTAGCATGTGAATGTCCGCTATGAAGCGCGTTCGAAAGGATACGGAGCGCGCAGGAACACAGCACTTAGGCTAATCTCATATCGATTAGGTCGAAAATTAGATATATCGTAACTGGCACAATCTAAAAATATATCGAACGCAGCACAATCGATAACTACCTACCATGGCCCTTTTACACCCTTGGCCCTTTTATGAGGCAGGAAAGAAAAAAAACCACAGAAATACATTACCGATATTATTTATTTTCTTTAGTCAATCACAATAATATTTCCAATTTTCTCTTCTAACCCACATCTAATTTGGCGAAACAATTACTCATATTCTCTTTCGAAAAGAAAATTATTTACATGAGGACCGGCCGATACACAATAACTATCTTCAATACCTTCTCCGATGAACGTTCACTATCACAGCATCCACTTGCACAAAACAAATCCACACCCACTTTAGATCTATATGTCACTTCTGCCACGATGTCTTTCTTCTTAACGACCGGTTACTGCGAAGCAATGGCACCTTCCTCCAATCTGGGTGCCTTCAATTCAACAAGAATTTTCTCCCCGTCTTCTCGTCCAAGACCACAGATTATTTTCTGATATCACAAGGTGTGATGTGAAGCTCGCACACCTGAAACTAATAAATAATAAAATACAATGTAACTTACTAGGCCACATCTGTCGTATTATTGATAATTGTCACAGTTATTGTATAAAGGTAGGGCAATAGTCACAACACACTTATAGAGAACAACTCACTAGTGTACTTCCTTTATTAGAAAACACGCACTGATAAACATTGTAAAACAAAACACACACTAGAATAGTGCTACCAACCCTACTCATACAAAATTATCCACTGAGGTTATTGCCAACCTAAAATACATTCCAACAACATCATTTCCAATTTTTGGTATCTCTGCATGAGAAGTCAAATTACTAGGCTCGTTAATATAGTAAATAGTTGTATACCTGAATATTTTTTTCAAACTATAGCATAAGGTAATTTGAAATGATGAAAGCCGACGTATAACAAACCATTGGGCTAAGAAACAATTTTCGATTCTATAAACTTGGCTGCTAATTCCTATTTTCTCCTTTAGCCACACGTTTACCGAATGAATTAATGCAAAAAAGACAACTAAAATGCAAGAATTTTTGAATGAATTGCTGCTATAAAATTTTGAATCACCATTTTCAGTACTGAAGTTATGCATCAACATCCCGACGCCACTAACTTAAAATTACATCCAAATAATTACAGCGAGAAAGAGTACATACCTTACTGTTTCTCGTAGGGGTGAAATGTTTTCTTCTTATCGCCCAAATGCACTTCTTCTTCAACTCAGGATCTTTTTGCGAGCTAAAACTTGAACCATGTCCCGGAGTTGCCTATACATCCCGGCAATACACACACGAAAGGCATTTTTAACAAAAATATCTCACAAACACGTTTCTGAAGCCCAGTGAATGAAATTAAAGAATAAGGAAAACTTCACCATTACCAAACACTCTATTTTTCACCAACTTAACGACAAAAATCCCTGAAATGTGGTGAGAAGTTATACGTAAACAACGCGATCTCCAAAGGCATGTGCAGTAGGGCGGATCGCAAAAAGCGATTTTTTTCAAATCCATCTGGCCCAATGAAAAAAAGTTGTGGGACCGATCAAAAATAAGGCCTGAAAAATTTGAGACCTGTACGTGAACCCCTGACCCTCGCTCAAATGCAATTTAGGGGGGGAGGGTCAAAATTCGAAAAATATAATATTTTATGGTCATTCCCTATAGATTTTGCCGAGTTACTGCCCTTTAAGAGCAAAAATTTCGTGCATTTTGACGTATCTGCCACCGTTTAGCCACAAAATGCCTAATTTGAGTCCGCGCCCGCGAAGAAAATATTACAACGCCCGCGCAGCGTCGCGGATACAAGAGCTGCTAGCCGATCCCGTCCCCTCCCCGCTCGCTTCTCCCCCTCCCATGCCTCGAATGCAGCAAAATTCATCTCGCGTGTGCTGCTAGGAGGGCGTTTATCTTTGATAATATAAATCGGAAGATGGTAGAAGGTAAAAAACGGCGCGTAGTGAGACGACTTATCCCTTATTTGGCGCCTCGTCGGCATTAAACAAATCGATGTTACCAACTTTTAGAGAAGTGATGAAATAATTTTAGACCTGCGCACGCAGGAAAGGAGGCTACGGTCTATGAAGACGCCTCTCGAGTGGCTATGAAGGTGTGCGAACTATGGTGACGCGCTTCTCTTCCATTATGAATGCGACTAAATAGATTTAGCGGTACCACAGGAAGTACTAAAACTTACGGAAAATCTAATACTACTAATAGGCCAAAAGTAGGGTTTTATTGAAGTATAAGACTCAAACAATTTTAAAGGAACATTTTAAATTATGCGATATTTTTGCGTGTAAGTGCATGGAGGAGCATAAGGTTCCCCCAATGAGAAGTATTTTGAGAGACAATCTGACGAAGAGAAAGATGATGGCTGCTGGATTGAACCCTAAAGAAACTCGACAACTTAGGAAAAAAGGGAATCGTAGGCGAGCGTTGAGTCATCATCGTCAATTCTTGCACGGGAAAATAGTATCAAAAGTTTTCTTCATCAATTCATCCGAAGAAAATTAAAATGGCGAGAAATTAGCCGATTTGTATCTCTACTTTCCTCATGAAATAAACATTAAGGACTATAACCTCAAATTGGAACTTCTTCGGGGAAAATGCGTCTGCCAACTGTGATAGAGGTATATGCAAGAACCAAGCAACAGCAATGATCGTTCCCGCAACTTTAGCTGACGCAAAAGTCATAACTTCGTAAGATATATCAAAGCTACTGTACCGGAATTACTTACGTAGACAGAAAAAGATGCTAATTACTGTGAATAAGAAAAGAGAGGTGTCATCAAAGTGTCTCATTTTATTGGAATGAAAGACTATACTCTTGTCTGATGAAAAAAGGGAAGAGGACTTAGGATCAATACAAGTTTATAGGGGAATGTGTGGTGTTAGTTGAAGAAACAGGTTCCCACTTTTGGAGGTTTGCCTCCCCCGTCGGAGGATTAGCAAAAGTTATAAAATCTGCGATTATCGATTCCTTTCCGAGTGAAAATTAGATACACAGAATTAAAAAGGATTTGATTATGATGGTACCAAGCGAATACCGCCCAAAAAGGAGGCATCATCCCTTTGCTATAAGCATAATTCCAACATCCCTTGCAGTGTGGGTAGACTCTTCTCGGGATTCCCACCGGGTTAATTTTTCCATAATGGCCAACATTTCAAGCTCCGACTGGGGGCTCATCCTAAGAGATAAATTTTGTTGAACCCCAAAAAGAGTTTACCCACATCATTCGCCGGGAAAGCATCAAATCGTATTTCATCCCTTACTGTGGTCTATTTGCTAATTGCACTATGTTGACTTGGATTTGCGACATAAACGTTGGGAGGGTAATCTAGGGACCCAATATGCGTTTCCGCAAGGATGCGCTTGGCGACCAGTCCAAGATATTTTTTAATTGCTGGATTTTAATATCGACGTAAAGTACTACCCGCTGATGATATATTGGAGAGAGACTCCGGTTCCTTCGGCTATATCCGAGCTTAGCGCTGGGGAATTTAAAAATCTATATTGATGAAAGTTCAAATTTAAATTTCAATATTCCTTTTATTATTCCGGACGAGAGATTCGCGAAAGAATTTACCAAAACTTTGTTGACAGCAGCAAAAGACAAGGAATGACAATAACATAAGAAATACAGACTGGAAAGCAGGTAATTGAATAATTCCTTCGTGATTGTTCCTCACTGGACGATGCTGTTAATCAAATATTAGTAAGACTAACGAAGAAAGACGCACTTGGTGTGAATTTTGCTGCATCTGGGGCGTTCTGCTGTTAATCAAATATTAGTAAGACTAACGAAGAAAGACGCACTTGGTGTGAATTTTGCTGCATCTGGGGCGTTCAGCGGGGAGGGTACGCCGGCGGCCTTCACCCTTATTCATCCATTTAGTTACAGCTGTCGGACAATACCGGAATAGAAGTGCATAACCTAAGTTCCCAAACCTTCATAGCCACTCGAGAGGCGTCTTCAAGACCGTAGTCTAATTTCCTGCGCGCGCAGGTCTAAAATTACTTCATCACTTCTCTAAAAGTTGGTAACATCGATATGTTTAACGCCGACGAGGCGCCAAAGAAGGGATAAGTCGTCTCACTACGCATCGTTTTTTACCGTCTACCATTTTCTGATTTATATTATGAAAGATAAACGACCTCCTAGCAGCATGCGCGGGATGAATTTTGCTGTGTTAGAGGCATGGGAGGGGGAGAAGCGAGCGTGGAGGGGAAGGGATCGGCCTGCGGCTCTGGTATCCGCGACGCTGCGTGGGCTTTGGAATATTTTCTTCGCGGACGCGGACTCAAATTAGGCATTTTGTGGCTAAACGGTGGCAGATACGTCAAAATGCACGAAATTTTTGCTCTTAAAGGGCAGTAACTCGGCAAAATCTATAGGGAATGACCATAAAATATTATATTTTTCGAATTTTGACCCTCCCCCCCCTAAATTGCATTTGAGCGAGGGTCAGGGGTTCACGTACAGGTCTCAAATTTTTCAGGCCTTATTTTTGATCGGTCCCACAACTTTTTTTCATTGGGCCAGATGGATTTGAAAAAAATCGATTTTTACGATCCGCCCTAATGTGCAGGCTTGTGATCTGGGATTAGGCCTTCTTCCTAAGAGAATATGTCACCACCCGCGAAAGAAAATAATCCCAGACCGAATACAGTTTTATCGATGAGATACAATTTTATCGATGCATTTGAATTTGCCAGTCCTCTTGTATCTTTTTTCGTCATTAGAGGAAATAAAGAAACATAACCTTTTTAGTAACTTCCTAAGCGCGATTTATTGTACCTGATGGTCCACCCTCGTATTCAGATACGCAAAATTCCTATGCCATCTGGGTGGTGTATTGTTTACCTAAGGCGTTCGTTGGTTTTAAACTGCAGAAAAGGCAACTGCTGCGAAATTTATTGCTTTTTTAGCTCAAAATAAGTGGTTCTTTGTACCGATGTGCTATAATACATAAAATAAGCTCTCCTGAAATGGTATTTGCCGTGGCCCCGAAGGAAAAGATAAGGCGAGAAGCATGGATCCGACTTGCATGGCCCGATATGAATCTGTCTCCTTCTACGGTAGTGTTTTGCTGTGGGAATCACGTTAACGTAAGTATAAGTATATTAAATTGTATTCAAAATCATTAAATTCCAATACTGAGAATGCAACTACTAGTATAGTAAATTTAAGGAGTAAAAAATGCAGAAAAAATAACTTATAACTTGTGGCATTCCATCGTTACTGTCCCTCGGGGATTGATGCATGATTAAAGCAAAGCTGTCGTATTTGTATATTCCAATACAAAATCATATAATTGCGCATTAACATCTGAATGAACGTGCCTTCTTCATCTGGAAGATGACATGGAAAATTTCATGTATCACATAATAATGGGCGGACGTGTTCGTCATTGGAAATGTCCGAAAAGCGGATCTCAGAATTCAATCAATCTTTGTAGTATCATTTTCCTTCGGGAGCTGTCCTCGTTTCTCCTCGAAAATGGGGTTACATTAACAGTTTAAACGAAAAACGCAGTTAAATATTTATAGGTCGAATGTATTCCCGTATAAGAGCTATCTCTATATGGGGAGCTATGGCCCAGTGGTTAGGTTGGTAAGTTGCCATGGAAATGCCTTAGGATTTAATCTCGTACGCGGCGATTCTTTGAATTAAGCTAAGGAGTTCCGATAATTCCCTAGACAAATCAGGGAAGCAATTGAAATTCAAAAAACACCGTTGAATTTCAATAGAGAAGATGGATACTTCCTTCACAGCGCCTGGAAAAGAGTCATCAAAGAGAGAGTCAATCAGAGAGAAGCGCCCAGTCTGACAACCAATCACAGAGCAGCTCCCATCCGGCAGGTACATAAGCGAGGCAGAAACCAACGACACCTTCGACCTGAAGACGCTGGCAGGATAGCCAGCGAAACTGTTGTCTGTAAACAAACTGACGAGGAAGAAAACCCTGAAGAAATGCAGAGATCAGACCACCGCCGTGGAAACCTACGTTCTAACGTATATTTATTATTGTTGCTCGTATATCATGGCAAACCTCTCAGCATGTCTTAAACCTTTACAGTAAAAAATTAGCTGTGGGTCTGACAGTATTACTCTGGTAGAACTGATTAGTAAAAGCTGAACGACTTAGACGAAACCGAATGTATTTTCATCATCATCAATATTATCAAAACCGGTCAAAAGTCCGAAGATTGTGCAAAAAATCCACAGGGAAAATAAAACATTCGCCTTGACCGGATTGTTTTAGCCAGGAAAATTACCGAGGCGTCATTATCCTATGTGGAATTAATTAAATTCGTCCTAAGATTGGTTTTTCCCAGCTCTTCCCTCAATTGTCCTATCAGCTTATCTTTTCGTACCGACGTATTACTTCTTTTCCACATCCTGCTTTACCTGCTCCATAAGTTTTATTCGAGGTATGTTCCACTTGTCCCTCGACGATTGACTTCATCATTTCTCATGATATCCCCAATTTAGCTGCTCCACTCTCTTATTAATGTTCTCATAATGCTTTCCTTCTCTTCTACTATTCTATGGTCTTCCTCATTGCTCATACTGTCTATCCATATTATTTTCATCATTTTTTTGTAGCACAACATTTCGAATACCTCCACCCTCGATTCCCTCGCTGCTCTCATTGTCCATGCATCACTTCTGAAAATATTCATGCTACAAATGTAAGTTTGAATGATTTTTTTCCAAAATTTATGTTAAAATTTCCCATTGTTTGTAGATCTTTCTATTGGTGGAATGCACTCTTCGCCTGAGCTGTTCTACAGATGATTTCTTTCTTCTCCCATCGCTAATGATTCTACCTCACAAATAGCGGAATTCACCTCGTCGACTAGTTTTTGTTTCTCAGCTTTAATGTTAGTGCTGACGTCTTCCCCTCTGCTGCACTCTCTACGTATTTTGAGCTGATATCTACCCATTATCCAGCGCAGAAGCCAGAACCTTCTTTGAATCCCTCGCTTACTCGGCTATGATAGCTATACTATCGGCAAATCGTAGTATGCTAATTTTTTATCTATGGTCATTCACTCCTAAGGCCTTTATTTTGATTTCATGGATGGGTTTCTCGATGTAAACGTTGAAAATTGCGGGTGACGAAGCACTTCTTCATTGCTGGGTCCCAGTTTTATCACCGCTACTTGGTTTCTATGTAAACTGTCGATTATCCTTTTGTCATTGAAGAGCACTCCAATTTATTTCAGGATTCCAAGCATTGAATTCTTTGAAGCAAATCCACGCTATCAAGCGCCAAGTCAACAAACGCAACGAAAGTAGCGTAGATCGTTTCCATTGTCTTCTTTATGACCAGCCTAAGGGCGTCATCATCCAATATGGCGTCTCTGGTGTCTTTGCTTTTTCTGAATTGGAGTTGGTACTCATCTATGCATTCTTCTGCTCTTCTTTCTTTCTGTCTATGACCCCTGTCAGTATCTTCGACGCATGTGTTGTCAGGCTTACGGTTCTAAAATGTTCACATTCCTCCGCTCTCTTCTCTTACGTATCGAAATGATGATGCTCCCCTTGAAGTCCTATGGTAGTTGTTGAGCATGTCACCTGTTAGCATGTATCGCTGTTAATTTTTTACAGCTGGTTTACGGTCTTTTCTTTTACATTGTTACTTAGTGCTGCTGCTATATTGTCAATTTGAAATGCCGTATTCATCCGCAGGTCCCTTACTGGTGTGTCAAATTCACATCTTAATCTTTATCCACTTCCGTTTTGTTTTCGATTGCTTTCGTGCATGAAGTTTCTTCTTTGGATAACTCTTCCAGATATTCTTTCTATCTCCTCCACTTGCCCTAATGTTTAAATCAGCTCACTATATTTGTCCCTAGGGTATAAAATTTCACTGTAGCCCCTTTCCTTGAAGTGGCCCCTCATTATCCTATTCGCCAGTTTGTAATTTTCCGCGTTCGGTATTGCTCTGTACGTCTTCACTAATGCTCTTCCTCCTCGTTTCTCTAGCCTTCCTCATTCTACGAAAAAAAATAGTTCCTTATTCTCTTGCAACTATTCTGTCCTTCCTCATGATTTCGCTATCTCATTCAAAATAAATTTTAAAAGAGACTCGTAAACTAGCCGTTTCAGTCAACACAGACTGGCAAGTGGCCGGTTTTATAATGCTTAGTTAATCCAGACAATGAGATGATTCAGCCTTTAACTTCACCCAATGGTGTAGCTTCGAAGATTTTCGTGGTGCTAATCAGATGATCTTTGAATTTTCTTCTGGTTCTCACCGCGTCCAATGGCTTTTGTTGCCAACAGTTCCGACCTTCTACTTGAGAACACTTGCTGCCATGTCAGCGAAACTGTTGTCAACAAAACCCAACGGACGCGGTGAGAATCCGAAGAAAGTGGAGAGATAATTTATCCATAGGTGATTGAAAGTTGTAGCTAGCTTCTGCATAAGATCAGACTACAAGCTAACCAGAATTTTCATCTGACACGAAGTAAAGTTAAGGGTTGTATAATCTCTGACTTTTATTATCTCCACAGCGCTAACCAAGTATTATGAAATCGACACTAAAAGAGCTACTATTCCATCTGGTTTAAAAAATAAATGTCAAGAATTAAAATAAGCATAGTTTTTGATGTCTCTCCGTTTACTTTTGACACAAAATAGCTTTAAGAGCATTTAAAACTTTGTAATAAGATATGTAGTCCCATATGCTAGGGTAAGTCAAGAAAAAGCATTACTTCCCGGATTAAAACAACTCTGACTGACTTACTGTGGAGCGTATTATGAAAGAATTCCATCGCATAGATATAAAAAACCTAATTCCAATCCACTTATTTCTTGAATAATACCGATAAAAGATTCGAAAAATACAGAATTTTTATGAACTCAAAATATTTTAGCCGAAATCTGGATCGGTGTTATTAAAGTTGCTTACGAAAATGCTAATTGTTTATCAAAATCTCGAGAGTAGAAATTTGAAGCTTTGCCTTAGTTAAAATGCATAAATGAGCACGAACTGGCCCAATCCAACTTCACATGAAGTAGTTTTATAATATTTCTGTGTTAAGCAGCAATGCCATAAGCTATTATCGTACTAAGCCACGCTTTGGAATAAAATATCATTTTGATTAGGATAGCATGAGGATGAAACTCCCGCGAATCCAAGGCGAACAGTGAAACCTTTTAGTTGAACATTTTGTCACGAGAGAGCGGCACCAGTCGCTTTCTCGCGGAGGAATCTAGAGAACGCGGCGCAGCAAAAGGCACAATTCGTCTCCACGAACTCAACGGTTAGCTTCCATGATGTGTGTCCATCGGAATCACAATGCATGGAAAAAGCTGAAAATAAAAAATTTATCGAAATTCCCGAGCACAAAAAATGAACGTGTTCAAGGCATGAAACCCTAAATTATCCCGAGAGACAATTGCGCATCAATTCCCACAAAAAAATCAGCTGGAAAGGTATCTCCCTTGATTTGACGACGAACATCTAATGGAAAGAGTGGTGGATGGAGAAGAAACTGAAGATGAATGGTAAAAGATATCTTGAACCAGTGGCGGATACATATGGGGGCGCGCGCCCCCCCTTGCGGTGCCGCCCCCATTCTCTAACATTGCACAACCACAATTGTTAGTAAAAATTGTCATTTTCTTGAATAACTGTATCATTAGTTAAAGTAGAACTTGCTTAAAATTTGCATGCGACTTATTTTTCTTTACGACAAAAGTAAAGGCAGCTCAAGATATATTTTGCGCCCCCCCTTGAGATTTTCCGTATCCGCTACTGTCTTGAACTACATTTAAATTTATCGTAATAATAAAATAATCTAGTCACATGCAAAGTTGAATAAAGTTCTATTTAAACCTATTACTTACATTTGCAAGACAATTCTATCTTATTTTATAAAAAAAGTTTCATTTGTGGTTCTGGCATTTCGGCAATGCGGACGGCCCCGTAATGGGGGCGCTTCCATATGTATCCGCCACTGAATTGGGGTGACCTTTACGGAACGCAGCTCGAGCGTAGTGTTCACTACAATACAGAGTATGATTACCTTTCCACCTTACGAATAATAATAAGGGTGGGCTAATTGTTCCTAGAACGAACAGTCATTAGTAAAGCCGTAGACAAAATATTTTCCGGTAGGAGGGGTTTATTTAGACATGATGTACATCTGGGGGGGGGGGGGGGGGGGGGAGTGCATTCGGAGGAAGCACACATAAGACCTTATCTCCATGCGAAGTCAGGAGGCGTTTGAGCCACTTGACACCCAATTCGCAACGCTATGGTCCGGTAATTTAAGTATTAGGTAAACTTAGGACAGCTTCGGGAAACTTCTTACGCTTCCTTAACCGAAGAGGGCGCTGGTAATGATGAACAGATACATAGCCAATAGGAAAGGTTTTCAATGAGAATAGATTATGGATCCTGACATGATCGAAGTTCCATTAAATAAAACACCTAACTGGTAACTTAGGCCTCTAATCGACATGGAACGCATAGAAGATACACTCCTCTACCCTAGTGAAACTAATCGTAATAGAAACCTTGCGTAAATTATACAAAATTGCAATAAGTAAACCGGTAGATAGTAAAGGAAAATGGGAATTATTCATGCATCAATACCCCGGCTGGTATATTTCAACTAAGCTGAATCGGCAAGCAATCAATCAGTCAACATTAGGCATTTTGTATACAGGTCCTCAAGGAGAGGAATCATCGGTCATCAGCCGGTCTGACAGTCAATTTAACTTGCGTTTTCGGCTTCATGGCAAACTAGTTTTGCCAAGAAGGGCAGAGGAGGAAATTAACGGGGGTTTTAGTTCCAAAATATCAATGAATGGATAAGATTAGCTACGGAAATATGGTAAATTTAGAGACTAATAAAATAGGTAACATATTTTAAATATTTATCATTCAGCAAAATTATCTATGCTGAAAAAAGTCGATCGATATTTAGATTAGTACGAATGAAGGGCATTCAAATGAAGTGTATTTTTAGTCGTATGTAGGAAAAAGCAAATGAAAAACGGATGGATTTCTCTGACATCAAGCAAAGCGTCTCTCGCATTTTAGTCGTTTAGTATGCAGGTCATGTGAATTAAAACTTAAAATTTTAGAAGAAAAATGGGGATTTTTCTCAGGACTAGTACATGATAATCTTTTTCACTCCAGGCAGCTTGATCACCGACGAAGCAGTCCTTTATTTAAAATGACATGTGAATGCCCACCACCCAAGTTTTGCGGTGATGGCAATTGTTTTCCTGGTACCAGCTGATAAAGAAAAGAAGACAAAATTGAGTTTTCAAGGGAAATGGAGTTTGCACTTGACAAACATGGAAGGTATGAATAGCATATGCATTCAAGAACCAATGGAGTACAACTTTATGGCTTCCTATCTTGTATGTCAAAAATTTCTCGCGCCAAGACATTCGTATCTACCCACCACATAATTAATGACAGAAATCGCCGACACATTTGAGTAATTGCCAACGGAGATGAATACGTCTTTTGATAATCCCTTAGCTGTCAAACCAGTATTCGCCTATTTCCATAACGACATATATTTCAGGAGCGGCGTAATGATGTAACTTCACGTTATCTCGGCAGTGTAAAAGTTTTTACCTTGAATACTGAAGTATCGACCGGAAAAATCACTTCGTCGAGAAAATTATTGCAAAAATGGACGACTTTATGTATCAGATAATGTTTCAGTGGCGGATACATATTTGGGGCGCAGGGGGCGCGCGCCCCCCTTGCCTTCCGCATTGCCTAACGTTGCTGAACCACAATTGAAACTTGTTTCATATCATAAGGTGGCATTGTCTTGTGTATGCGTATTATCAGTTTAAATACAGCTTTCTTAAAATTTGCATGTGATTTAATTATTTATCATTACGACGATAGTGAAAGGTAGTTCAAGATAGATTTTGCGCCTCCCCCCCTTTTGAGTTTTTTCTGTACCCGCTACTGTACTGTTTGCTGACTTAATCAAAGATAACCACTTGGAAAGGATATCCTATCGGTTAAAAAGAGCATATAACCCGCAAAGTGCTGTTTTAACACCAATTTTATTATAATTGGCAATAAAAATTTATCTGCCTCCCTATGATCGGTAAGATCAAAATAAAATTTCGATGCCTTCAAAGAAATTTTGAAATTGTGTGGAAAAATATTTCGCAGCGACATTTTCCAAAATCTACCCTGCCTCTTGTCGACATAGTGCCAGCAATTACACGCAAGTACATACAATTACACGCCTAAATAACATCCTCTAAAAATCATTACATCTACGAATTCAATTACTTTATGATTCTGAGAACCCATGAGTCATAACTCCTTTCGTGTCTCTGCTTACAAGTTTTGAAACTCGTTATCCCCATAGTGGTGAAGACCAGTTTCTCATTTACATCGGCGTCATCAGATAGATAAAAGGAATTTCAGAAGGTGATTGCGAACACATACTGAATTATCACACTGAAAACTAGAGTTCACGAAGCCAGCAGGGATAGTTGACATCATTCTTCAGAAAATACTTGTTTCATTGTATCTCAGCGCGGATTGCATCGAAGATGTAAATACATTGTCATCTTACGAGTTCCTTGTGCGTGTAAACATATTATAATGAAGCCGTATAATGCATATTATTTTCTTTTTCGAATAGGTGCTTTTGGTCATCGGCATAAAATACAAGTTTACCTCAATAGAGTTCTATCATGAAGATAAATGGATGTGTTGAGATTATAGAAATAATCCATTATGCCGTGAATGCGCTTGAAATATTGCATTTATGGTTTAATTTTTTCCCATGACCGGGTTATTTAGGAGCATTATTGAAAGAATGAAAAGACCAGGTTTATTAGTTGAAACAGAATTTCAACTGATAAACCTGCCACATAAAAATAAACAGCCAGGGAAAAAGTGTTTTGGGTGTCATCACGACGGTAAAAAAGTGACATTGCGCATCAGGAATTAATCACTGAGAGAGTAATTTTAAAACAAATGATGCCTTATGGTGGCAAACCTCGTCCCTGAGCAGAAAACAATATGGAGGCAAATGACCTTAGACCAGATCTCTATAGAAAGATAAAACTAAAATATCCGTTAAGTGTACCATGCATGGTTTAAATCTATGGAAAGTTTTCCTCTCTGTGGTTCTGATTTTCAAAATAATTCCTCTAATTCCAACAGGTTCCCTCAACTAATAGCGTTGCATAAATGAAGACCAACAGATTTAAAACCACCCACGACCTGGTAAACCGTGACCTCCGGTAAGGCATGCAAGATATAAACCCCCGCCGTCACCGAGGCCGGCATCAATATAAACAGTCACCCGACCCAGTGGGGTAGCCAAGAATTTCGTTCGGGAGGGGTCCAAAACCAGGGGGGAAAATTTTTGAAAAAAAAAGTTACTGAGTTGAGGGTTTTTCACGAATTTTAATACTTTTCATAATCGAGAAAACTTCATTTGTCAAAGGAATCTTTTGTAAATTCATGATTGTTCCCTACGTGATCTATCCCGCGAGCCAGTCTATTAGCGTAAGAAATGCTTATACTCCAGACTTGACGTTAGTAAAAGGTGAGATTTAGGTGGGGAAAGCTTTTAAGTCACGCTCATTTTTACTGTGCCAGGGTGGCTCCTTTGATAACCCCTGCCATTCCACTCTAATCTGCCCAATGATGATTAATTTCCCGAGCACCCATTGAACACTAATTGATCTCTTTTATTGGAGAGTTACATTTCATAGAAATTAGTTTTTGCGCACACCCGGGAAAATTGCATAAACATAGACTTCTCAGAATCGGACGAATGTATTTCACTCCCACACTCATTGGATGAACATCCACCTATTCTCTTTTAATTAAATGACCAAAATAGCAGGTCAAATTCCAGCATCTATTAAAATATTTTATTCCTCTTTTTAATAATACAATAATTGTCTTATCTTCTGATATGGTCACCTGATCCAATTTTCTGCCCCCTAACGCACCATATTAATTTACTCGGGAAGAAACGTGCTATTTTATGCTTCGAAGAAGATCTTTCCCTAATTTCAAAGCTTATCCATGACTCAGGTTCAGCGTCACGTTAGATCGGGTTGGTGTGGTGGCTAAAGTGTTGGCTTCCCACCCCGAGGGCTCGGATTCAAATCACGGCGGTGGTAGAGAATTTTCAGAGACTGCGCGATCCATTCTTTAACCGTTTACAATCCAATGTTCCCATTTGGGAACAGATTTATAAAAATTCATAAAAATTATATTTCGTATCTGTGATTAATTTTATAGCTTTTGTTATGTAAATGAAGTATGGAAGTATTTTTTAAAGTGTATCGTATGACTTTTTCAAACATTTTTCGTTAATTATACATTTTGAAAGTTGGTTATCTTCATTACCTCTGAAGTGAGTATGCGGTTTATCCAACATTTTTCTCTACATTCGCTCTCAAGTAACAAATGCTCATTTATTCAAAAGATAAATATACATTACATTGTTAAACTTAGTTTTTTTGTCAAGTTTGTATTTATTTATCAAGCAATAACAAAATTTTGATGTGTGTTCCCATTTGGGAACATTGGACTGTCGGCATATCTAAGTCAGTGCTGTTTTTTGCCTCCGATGAGATATCCCTAAGCTCTTGTGGTTTTATTTTTTTCGTCCCATACGAAGGAGTTTTGTAACATTGTCGCTTCTTTGGCCTAATTATATCTGAATTCGCCACCTCAGCCTGCTTGCAGCTTTATAAATACATTGTAGTTTCTTGTTGGACATTGTGGTATGAAATAGACCCGGTCAACCCAAGTTGGAACAGTCTTCTTCTAAATGCTTGATTGAGGTTAGCTCTTCGATGTGCCTTATTCCTTCAGGTTCTGACGTCCAGTGTGTGCTCCGCTGTTGAGTCATTCTGAGAGTCGGTTTTGTGATCACAAATTTTGAAGAACATACTTTTTTTTAGACACTTCTGATAAAATGAGCTCAAAGGAGTTTCTTACTTTGGAGGAAGTAGTCGAATATTTAGACGTTTTAAGTGAACTGTCGGAATACGAGTTGTGCCAACTTCCTCCTTAAGAAGACCACCGTTTGACGGATGAAGAAGATGTCAATGAAAATGATCTAGGGGAAATAATTCCGGCTGACACATGTGGGAAAATCAGCCTCACTCTACCAAACAGAGATGATGATGGAGAGAAAGAGAAAGGCAGTCTAGCTAGAAGGAAAGGAGTAAAACAGAAAAGCAGTACTATGGGAAAAGGTCAGTAAAATAAATTTTCCTCTTACTTCGTTGCGGAGTTATGTTCTTATTAAAATTACAATTCAGCATTTTTTAAGACTTCAAAACTTTTCATTTTTTTCAATTTATATATTCCAAAGCCATGAAGTAATTGAATGATTGTATCATTCACAGAAAATGCTTGGAAGAAGATGAATCAATTTGAAAAAGAAATTCCGTCAGAACCAAAGCGGGGGCTAGATAATCATCTGGAGGAACTGAATGCCTTGGAGCCGATTGAACTCTTCTTCAAGTATTTACCACAGCAGTACTTGAGTCATGTTGCAAACATGTCCTCTCTTTATGCTCAACAAAAAGGCTCATCTCTTGATGTTACGTGGGAAGAGATTGGTCAGTTCTTCGGAATACTTTTGTTTAGTGGATACCACACGGTCCCCCAAGAAAATTTGTATTCGTGTTCTGCAGAGGATATGTCGATTCCAATTATTCCATCAGTAATGCCCAGGAATCGTTTCAAAGATTAAAAAAAATTAATTTCATTTGTCCGATAACAACATGTTGCAAAAGGGTGACAAATTAGGAAAAATTTCTCCTTTGTATAGAGAGTTGGGAAAAAACGTCGTGCAATTTGGAATCTTCCATATGGAACTAAGCCTTGACGAATCTAAGGTTCCATACTACGGCCATCACTCGAGCAAAATGTTTATAAAAGGAAAACCAATTCGTTTTGGGTACAAAATCTGGATGCTATGTTAATCATCAGGATATCCCTATGCGATGCAAATATATGCAGGGAAAGAAAAAAAATCTACTGGACCACTGGGAAGTAGGGTAGTATGCGATCTTTTGGCTGTGGTAGACCACCCTAAGCAAATTTAGTTATACTTCGATAATTTCTTTTCATCCCACTCACTGCTTGTAGAACTGGCAGATAGAAGTATAAAGGCAACAGGTACAATTCGCGAAAGAAGGCTAGCCAAATGCCCGCTAAAACCATCAAAAGTGATGGCAAAATCTCATCGAGGGGATTTTGATTTCCTATGTGATGGAGTGATATTTTTCTGTCGATGGAATGATAATTCAGTGGTTACATTAGGGTCCAACTGCTACACTAATGAGCCATATGGTTCTGTAAAGAGCTTTTCTAGGAAGGAAGGGAAAAGTATAGAAATTACACAACCGCAATTGATAAAAAAATATAATTTGGGAATGGGGGGAGTTGATGTATTGGACAAACTTTTGAGTAGCTACCGACCAAAACTTCGAAGCAAGAAATGGTGGTGGAATCTTTTTTCAAATGCTTTGAATATGAGTGCCGTCAGTGCATGGCTTTTGCATAGGGAAATCCATGGAAAAGGGTCGAAAACACACTTGGAGTTTCTCCGCGACGTAGCGACAAGTCTCATGCGACTACGCCCAAAAATAATCTCTCATCCTGGACCTAAGACGCACTCTTCCGTGAAACGAAGAAAAACTGGGGGGTACATTCTAAATAAATCTTCACAGGGACGATGCGTAGTCTGCAAAAAAAAAACACTCGCCTCAAATGCACCGAATATGAACAAAATGCATCTTCACTGTTTTTCAATGTATCATGAGTAATCCAGAAATGCAATTTATACACTTTATAATGAGAATGATGTCAATATAACATGTATTTTTTACCACATTTATGATATTTTCGAAAAATATACACGCTCAAAAAAAAGTAAAACCTTGAACTATTATTCACTGGAGTGTCCAATGTTCCGATTTGGGAACATGCTTGAAAACGCATTTAAACATTTTTGTTCGGGGTTTCTTACATAGCATCTCTTAATTAGCTGTAAAATAAATATTCAAAAAAAATAATAAAAATCAGTTGGTAAGTTAGTTCGGTCTTTAAAGGTCTATCGTGTAGAGGACATTTTGAGCGCAATACTCCGTCCGTCGAATGGGACACTAAGCCGTGCTCCCTTTGGTGCCCTTCGTTAAGAGCAAACTAATGCCGACGCCGGGTATCTCTCCACCCTTCCTTCCATACTCTTCCCTCATGGCGCAAATGACCTCTGCTGTCAGTCGCCTCCACAAAATACCTACCTGCCTCAGCGTCGCGTCAGAACGTTATTCCTGGTCACACGGATACACGTTTGTTGCAAACTGCTCAAGCCGTCCAGGAATTTTCATTCGTTTAACCGTCGTCACTGAAAATACTCAAGAATTTTAGATTTAAGGGTGGTGAAACCTTATGACTGAGAATGCTCAGCCATTGGTGGAAAATTCCCTTCTTCGACCGCCTCGCTTTTCACTGAATCGAGGTCCGAATGACCGGAAGAGAGAAAGACGGCTCGGACACTGCTAGCAGAGTTAGAACTTGACGAATGTTGATCAGGAGGAATATCGATCTGAGAAAATCCTCGCTGCCCTGTTTCCTCGTCCTTCTTCTTCTGCTGTTTAGAATTTTTTACCGAGGAAACTCGGACGTTCCAGAAACTTACGTTATCCCACCCCTAAATATTCAACGCAGCTCAATGTTTTCCACGGAACAGAAGCAAAGAATTTAGTCCCACGCTCAGTCAATCCTATCACGCATTCCCCTGAGATCTTTCGGACTGTCCGCATAGATATATTTTATTTAAATACGTGATAATCCCAAAACACTATCTTTTGTTAGATTCGAAAATTTTTTATAACTTCACATTATTGTTAAAAGAATTCACATAATTTACTCGATTACTCCACACGATGTTTGCCACTCCTTAAAAGCTGAAAAGATACCTAGACGTTCGTAAGAAATGTACCCAATATTTTCACATTAAGGCCATGCGAGACAAAGTGAGCAAATATAACGACGATTCTCTGGTTCGTGAAAATTTGAAACGTTCATTGATTTATTTGGTCTCACCTGTTAAAAAAGAGAATACGAGTGCTGCATTTTTTTTCTTTCATCATTTCTAGTGAATTTTTTTAGTACTTCAAATTTGTACTGACCAGAATTAAAATAGATTCGAGACGTCAAGTATTTCAGGGATATCATTTTAAACTGCTTATATAGCTAGAAATCAAAAAAGAGCCATAATTTATTGGAAACGGAGGAAAAAAATTAAAATAAAGGTACTCAATAACGTGTCCATGATTACCGCCGTAACCTGTAAATACGATTAATATGAGGTCTGAAATATTCCTCGCAATTTCTCCTTTTCCATTTCTTCGAATTCGAAACAACCCCTTGGAGAAAGTATGTACGTTGTTGATTCGAATTCTAGACAAGGCAAGTGACCGTTTCAAAATAAATTAAACCTATGCGTGAGGACACCAGCATGCAACGTATTGAATTAGATGCAGACTGGTAAGACAGAAGACAATACCAAATGTTAGCATAGCACCTTGACAAAGCTTAAAAATTTTATTTATAAACGTTCCTCCAATCCATCAGTTAAGCCGAAATCGTTAGCTGAAAAGAAGTAGGCCTTCTTATGAATTGAAGAGGGAAGCCCATGAAGGGAGAGGAGACTGCCAGAATACTTCCTAAATACTCATGCAAACCTATCACAATCGATAGAAACTTTAATAATGATGACATTTATGACAGAAGTATGTTACTCACTTTTTTTGATCCAAGGGGTAAATATATTTCTTATTGAAACTGTGGATAGATAATAATGACTATTTCACGATTCTTCCTCCTTACTTATCTTACTACTAGTACCGCACTGCTTTCTTGCAATCCCATCCCTATTCCTCATATACATAAAAAACGTGTTTCCTTCATAGTAAAACGTACGTATCACGGAAATATAAGAGGTGAATCAGGATTTTAGAGGATTTTCTAATTACCCGAGTCAGAACTACTGTCATCTTGTGCCCATCACCTGAAACCTGATGACTTTAAAAAACTATTATGAATTTTAGAATGTTTTGGATCACTTAGGTAATACTGTAGCACCATATTCCCTAGCTGAGCCACATACGTCCCGGAAGCTGGCGTTTGGTGTATGACTCTTAAACTTATACAGTTTTGTAAATGAGATTTCGGAGGAAACTGATTGCGACTCGGGTACGCTCAAGGCGAGGTATGCGTGATGTTTGATGCAATGTAAGGCATAATATTGTATTACCAGTTAATATAGCTATGGAATTGGAAGCTGAAGACTGGCTGATTATGCCCCAATGTGTTGAAAATTAGATTTTTGGCAGGTACGCTTTGTGGCAGGGTATTAAAAGAACTATTTTAGTATGTATATAACAGATAAGCACTCATTTAAAAGGAAGAATTTGTACTTAATTGTTTAATTTCAATCATTTTGTCCAATAAGATAAAGAAGAGCTCTAGTATTTTTTCATTGAGTTGCATTTTTATGCAATTATCTTCTGAAATTTTATATTTATACAATGAGAACAAATTTTACAACAGCGCTCAAGTCCCGGGAAAAGCCTTTTGGCATCCTCAAATTCCTCGAAGGGCGATGTGGCTCAGAGAAACGACCTGACCCCCATAACCCTGATAGCGTGAAATTACAAGGCAGTGGCTTAGTCTTCGGTGGGATTTACCCACACCTCTCCGAACCAACCATCATCTAATTACTGATTGAGTGATTTAAGAGTTTATGATTCTTCAAATGGTAAGAAAAACATCTTTAAGTTAGACTAAAATATAATTATCCTCCAGGAAGGTATTCACAATTTAAAATATTCTGAGCACCTATAGAACACACTTAAATTAAGTGAGCACCTCTCTATTTAAGAAAATATTTTTTAGTGAATTGCTACAATGGTGAATACCAAGTGATACCTATTTTTGTTGTTTATTTAGGCGTGTAATTTGACTTGATTATCTTAAAACCTATGGTGAATGTAACTCTAATCGATATAAACGTAATTGTTACACACATCTTGCAACGCACACAATTACTCCTTTTTAATGTGCGTTAGGTACATCGTGGAGTGATCACCTTGGATGTTGGTTTAAAGTGTATTGAACGCAGTTATAACTAGGCGGTAAAATGGAAAGTTTATGTTAAATGGAATTTTGAGATGTGGAAAAGCATATCCCGAATTTTACCTGGTGTGAATACAGTGGTATGGGATCCACCAGCCCTCAGACTATTACCCTCAGCCAACGAGTCTGGGCCATCCATCATAAAATCAAAATAATTTTAACTAAACAATACATTGGGGAACTGCGTTTGAATTACTAATACGAAGCAGTCGAGAAGGGGAAGACGTTAGTGGACAGCAAGATGCGTCTATACACTTAAAAATCTCAGCGCACACTAAAGAGTGCACACTGTCCTTCGAAATTTGTCAAAATATGCATTGCAAGTAAACGATTTTTAATTCCCATTTACAATGTGATATCGATAACGTAAAATTAGTAAATCACTCACAGAGCGCTCCGTGGCTTCACATCAAAGAACAGCAATGAACATAAATATAGTATTTAAAAAATGAAATACCCAGTGCAAGGAAATAGTGATACATACATTTAAAAATTTATCTATATGCAATATATTTAATTTTCTCACTATTAATTTATACCCAATAGTCTACATTTATTTACAAGTTCAAACCTTACGAATACCAAATTATTACGAGAAATTCTTCTGAGGAAATTATTTTAGGATTTAGTATCACCAAATCATAAGATGAGATTGCCTCGATCTCAGTGAATAAATTATGAGATTACTTTTTAGGAAAGAAAGGATTTCATCACACTCAGTACATAAAGCTTAGAAAATTTTCGAGTGGGGCATTCAGTGCATCAGGCAAAGGCGGCTAAAAAAAAAGAGGTAAAAAAGGGGGAAGCTTTTCCACGACGCACTTGTCTTCGCTCGTCAAAAAAGGCTTCAAGCAATCGAGAGATTTCCATGGCTTCCCCTCCGCCCTCCGCGCCGCGTCTCTGCAAACAATCGGAATCTTCTCCCGTCTCTCTCACTCCAGTGCCCAGCCAGCCCTCCTCCCTCATGGATCTACGTGAAATATATCCACTCCCATCGGCACAGCGCCTGCCCTTCGCTGTTCCAAGATTCGGATTCATTTCCAAAAGCGAGAAATTCGCGCTATAATGAGGAGAGAGGTGTAGGATGTCCCACTTCCCGAAAGTTGCCATTAGTGATTAATTCAATCAAATCCGAACGATTGTTAGGAGCAGAAAATCTCACACAACGGAAAAGAACGAGGGGTATCATATGCGATTTTGTGATTAATGCCTGAAACGGCATTCACGTGTTATTGCTAGACTTAACTACTTCCGATGCAGACAGATTTTTCCCATTTTCCTGTTTTACCAATTTTCAGTAGAAATGAAAGAGATATTGAATAATTTTGATTATCCTGGTGAACACGTGCCTACTCACAAATGCTACGAATGCCATTTAACGCCATAGCACTAGCATAACATGAAAATATCTTTGTATGGCAACTACTATAATCTCCGATAGCATTAGTGTTGTCAGTGGAGGGCCTGAGTTAACAATTCAACTTACATCGAACATATTTATGTCGCTTTAACAGATATTCTTAGAACGCCTAAAATTATTTCTCTCTTGCTCGTCGCAAGATGCTGGTACGTCCCAAATATGGCCGAAAGCATTTGATGGAATATTCAAGAACTTTTTCACACCACTGTAGAGGGTAAATTATCTCCGAAAAAATTATTCTGTAGCTGAAAGATTCATGCATATGAATCAATATGAACCTATTGGTGAACTTGATTCAGACATTTCATTCTGATGAATGAAAACAGTACTACATGCTCAAAATAATAGATTTCAATTGCTATTTTGATAATGAATCCCATTAATCTTATTGATTTGGTAAAAATCCGATCATTTCAATTAGGATATTTTTCCTTGCATGAAAAAATTCATTAAATATCAATGGATTCCACACATTTTTGAAACGACTAAAGCAGTGAACCGAAAATAGCTCAAATCATGTATTGGAAGCTTCTTACCTTTTTCAGTAATATATTGTCTCAACATAAATCATTGCATTACGCATTCTTACGCTCAAATGACCTTTTCAATAAAATATAATAGCTACTCTTTGTAAATTATTCCAACCATATTCTAAGATCGGACTTGTTCCTGTTTTTTATACTTAAGTGTTATTATTTTTTCTTTTTTCCAGCCAGTGGTGCAAAATGGCCTTAGCCGCCGACGCATCCGATAAAATAACTAATACTACCACGATAAATCAGCGCCTGTGATCAACAAAAACATTATGCCTGGCAGTACAGTGCTTCTTTCTGTTTTTCAGCGTGTATTTTAATTATTTGTTCTTGATTTAAATCGGCAGATCTCGCAATTTACCTGCCAGAAAATTTTAGCATGAAATGTCATTTATAGCCAAAGTAACTCCATTTACCGGGGTGAACTTGTTTCTTTTTAATTTTAAGCATTATTTTGAGGCAGTCAGTCACATGCCGTCATACGGTCGCCTTCCAGTTGAACGAACCCTGTCGATTACGCGACTCGTATTTGAAAGCTGCATTGCGGGAGTCCGCTTCAGTGCTTTCTGTGCCCGCAGGTGAGACGCAATGGCTTCCACGTCAAAGAGTGATTCGAATGTCAATGATCGAGGTGATGTCGAATTACTCGAAAAATTATACTTGAAGGATTGAAGTGACAGTGAGACTGGCGAAGTGTGTGACTCATCTGACACCGATTCAGAGGACTGCGAGTGAGCCTAAAGTGTTGAACTCGGATACTGAGATATGTACTGAAGAGACTGAAGAGGTTCCATCACTCGATAATGTTTATATCGGTAAGATATTTTTACGATTATTTTACTACCATTAATTACGTTTCTTCAATTCCAAGTATACAGTTATTTTTGTAATTGACTATTGCTGATAAAGACGGGATTAAAAATTGGTTCAAAACCGCTTCGACAGAATTTTGCAAAGGAAGACCTTATACTATTGTAACGCAGCTACCTTGCGTTCGGTTGGTAGTAAAACATTTCAAAACGTCGAATGTTGGAGGTTATTTGTTACGGACATGATACTGGTCAATGTTGTCGAAGAAACAAACAATCATATTGAGAGTTTGCTTGAAACGTTCATTCGAGAGGGATGCTAGAAATAGAGGCATTGTTGAAATCAAAGCATTCTTAGGGCTGCTCTACTTGGCCGGATAGATGAAGTCACACAGGGTGAATGTGCAAGATTTTTCTATCGATGGAATGGAGGTTTCCATTGGGTAATTCCTAAAAATTGTCCTAGTTTCCTTCTTCTTTGCATTATATTTGACAATGAAGCTAATCGCGCAGAAGGTGAGAAAATTGACAAACTTGCTGAATTATGGAAATATTTTGATTGCTTCGTGAATCGATGTGAAGACTCTTACTCCGTGGGTCAAAATGTTACATTAGACGAGATGTTACCCAAAGTTCGGGGGAGATACGGCATTCATTAATGAATACCATCAAAGCCTCCTCGGTATGTTGTTAAAATGTTTGCCATGACAAATTCTAAAATACATCGCCTAAATAATATTGAAATATATGTAGGAACGCTACTAGTTGGGCATTCCTGTACGAGCAACTCTCCTGCTGACATAGTATAGGGACTATCCGAAACAATTTACGGAACTGTAAGAAATATCGTGGCAGACTGGTTTACTAGCATTCCACGAGTAAAAAGGCTAAAAAATAGGATAGTCATACCGGGAACTACGAATTTTACGGATTTTTCTGGAAAAATCGTTTGGTGTCCAGTTCCATTTTTGGATTCGATTGCCAAATACTACTGTCCTACATTCCTAAAAAATTATGTGCGTAATTTTGGTTTCTATTATGCCTTAAGACAGCTCGATAGATGAGTCAGGTGAACCAGCCAAGAAATAATAAATCATTGAGTATTATAACGCACACAAAATAAGGTGTCGACATGTTTGGCGAAATAATAGAAAGGAACAATGTGGCGAGAAACACAAGCAAGTGGCCGATGCCTATTTTTTATGCAGTGCTCAACTCAGCAGCGATAAACATAGTTTGTTAGCTTGGAAAATGGCTTCACAGTGATATGAAGAAGAGAATTTCTGATGGAGCTATTACATTTTCTCTCAGAGACAGAGGAGAAAATTATGTTGTAGGCATATTGAATACAATAATGCCATTGATTCAAAATAAAAAGCAATAAATGTATTTTCGTGAACAAAAAACATGCCAGATAGATTGTGGGCACTGCCAGGTTAAAGGTTATTCTACGAGAGCATAAAAGTACTTCTCTCTAGAAAGATTTCGTGCGTGCCCGGCGAATAGACTTAGTGATGAGTTCTCGGGATCGCCACCGGGTCAGGAACTGCATAACTGCCGACGTTTCGATGTCCGACTCGGTCATCGCCCTCAGGGCTGTGAGTCACTCCAGCCCTATTGCATTTATCATTGATTACATGACACAGCCCTATTACAGGGCTGTTAGACTCTCACAGCCCTGAGGACGATGACCGAGTCGGACATCGAAACGTCGGCAGTCATGCAGTTCCTGACCCGGTGGCGATCCCGAGAACTCTTTACTACTTCTCTTTAGTTGGCGGCAAGATGCATTCGTCGGTGTCCAATGACATTTACACTACAGTAAAGCTTTCCAAACTTGTAGGTGACCATATAATACTTCGAATCACCTCCCTTACAGGTAGCTACGTGTTGCTGTGACATAAACTTAGCATGTTTTTTATTTATAATTTAATATCGATATTATTTCTCGTCACGCCCTTCAAAATTCACCGTTCAAGTTTTCCTTCTCCGAAAGCAGTGCCAATACATGTATCTCTTAGAAACGATAGAAATAAGTTTTTTATTTGTACTATTTTGGTTTATATCTAAATCAACAAAATAAATTTCGAATATATTTAATTATTTATTCAGTAAATAAAAGCACTAACGATTAATGCTAGTTAATTTGAAATTACTTCAATAACTCACCAGCCATACATTTTCATTGGGTGAATTAATCATCGTGCAAAAAAACTCGTAGTGAATCTGTTGAGTATTAACTCCGTTGCCAATCATACATCAATTTAGTCATCTAAGTGGTGGTTAACGTGATTCGGAGACCATATGGCCAGAGAGGACCGGCTTTGGTGATGAAACATTCGAGAAAGCGGGAATCTCACCAGGGCTAACCTCATAGTATTTAGTCCAATATATCGAGGCACTCATCGCAGCGGTAAACTAGTCAGTTTTTGAGTGTTAAGCAGTAAAAATACAAACACAACGTCAGCCAGACATGGCCACCAAGGTTGACGATATCTAGCGAAAGAGTTCAAATACCTTGACCTCCTTCGGTTTTCTGCCTACCCAGGCAAATGAAGGTCAATCTAATTTGGAAATAGTATGGCTATGTCAGCAAATTAAACGGGAGTGGACCCAGGTATTGGTAGGATGCTGCAAATAATTTTTTTATTATTGATTCTGCAAATGATGTTGGAATGAATTTCATAATTACGTAGCTTAAATACTTCTTTCAAAAATTATTTATTCATTTTACTGTTGTATTTTCCTTTCATGACAGAGTCCAATTTATTGAGAATGATCTCGAGGTCTTATTGCATAGCATCTAGGACAGCAATCCCGATGGCATGTGATGATCTTATCTTCACTATTCTTCCCCCTTGCATCCTTATATACAATTCTTTTGTACTTTTTGAAGAGTCACTCACATGAAGAGAATGGTTGAGAAAATTATGGTTGATAATACAAAGCCTTGAGGGACACCTTTCCAAACCTCTACTTGATACTGCTCAGTCCTTTCCCGTATAACATCCTTCTTTTTTGTTAACACTACTGCTGGCCGCAATAGGCAGTGGCGCAGCGAGGGGGGGGGTTTGGAGATAAAAACCCCCAGAGCTTAAAAAAAAATTAAGTTAAATCTATTTTCACTAACTAACCCGGGTCGCGCCCTTATAAAATAAGTGGTATAAGTAACTGTCTTTATCCAGGAAATAAATCTATTTTACTTAATTAGATTAATATTACTAATGGAATAGCGTAAGGATTAATAAAATATCCCTCAAAAAGCCGTAAAGCTCACCATTTTGAACCATTCATCTTATAATTCCGCAATTTACTAATCTCGCACCTACCGCTTATCCTGGTGGGTATACCATACCCCCGCACATGCCGGTATTAGTTGCACCTAAACCTCCCCCAACCTTAATTCCTGGCTGCGCCCCTGGCAATAGGTATTCAATATGATTTGTAACCAATAAAGTGCACCATATAATTTTATTAAATACCGGTGAACTTGGCGAATAAATACCGAAATTGGGAGGTATCACTGCAGTTAAAAGAATTCACCACTGTGGAGATTCATCGTTTACTGCAAGGCTGAAATTACCATTCAACATCAAGAGCCATGTTAATGGATAATGAGCTGCTTTCCAAAATAAACACCCCATGGAAGCAGGATGATAAAACGGGAGTCTACTCAGCCATAACATGTGCGGCTCGTCTTTCTCCCATTAAATTCAGTTCTCTCCGCTGTAATTAAGCCTATGAGGAAAGGTATACAGGATAGCGTCCTAAGGTTGAAGGGATGAGGATAAATGCAATTTCAATCAACCTTTGGGAGCAAGTAATGTTTGGTGAAATGCAGGAACTGCACTTCCAGTCCAACTGATAGAGAGTTCTACTGGGTATAACGCGCTTAAAATTAAATAGTAAGTGGTTACGGCATGATTCTCCCTCTTTTCCGTTTTCATGTTCCTCCTCGCCCCTTACGAAAAAACTCTCTGCTTCACATTCCGCGATTCCGTCTTTCCACCTCTCAACGCTCTCTGTTCTATCGTATCCCGTCCTTATTTAAATCCATGGCTTCAAAACTCCCTTCCCTGGACCTCTTTTCCTCTGCCACTAGTTACAAACCCTCTTTAAAATGCCATTTGAATAATTCACCATTGCCTAATCCATAGTGCCCCTTCTTATGCTTAAAAATTTTGTTTCTGTTAGTTTTTATTTATTGTGTTACTGTTTGCTATTTTTAGCTATTATTTATTTAAGTAACAGTCAATGTAACAGCCTTTGTGCCGTTGTTGGTGGTGAAATAAATAAATAAATGGTGTGGACTGAGAATAATAGACAAATATATGTTACGCTTACAAGCCAAAGTTTAGGCAATAGTCCAATACTACAAACTCACGGCCAGAAAAACTATCCTTGCAATCGGTAGGGAAATAATGACGGTATTGCAAAACTGTGGGTTTGTAGAATACCATATAAGATAATTATGAAAGTCGTATATTAAATGCTAGTCATTTCGATGCGGTTTAAAATGTTTGCTGCGGTAGATTTTAACTTACATCAACTAAATAATATTAAAATATATGTAGGAACGTAGCCAGTTGAGCCTAGCTGTGAAAGTAACTCTTCTGTTGACATAGTATTGCGACTATTCGAACCAATTTACGGATCTGGAAGAAACTTCGTTGCAGGTAACTGTTTTACTAACAGTACATAGTTATGATTGCAAAGTCTAAAAATAGAAATTTGTCATACTGGAGAACTACGATGAATGCAATAAAGAGATTCCGCAGCAGTTTTTGTTGGAAAAAAATCTTCAGGTGTCCATTTCCATTTTTTGGATTCGACGGACGATTGCTAAACGCTTCTATCCTACATACCTGTATCCTATAGACATGTCTGTTTTGAATGTTTCGCTGCGGCAGTAGCTTTATTCCCACTTAAATCAGCAATTACAAACAAAATCAATGGCTACGTCGATACTTACAACGTCGCTCTAGGTCACTAAATATCGACAGGGAACGACAGGGACGGCTTCACACATTATGTAGCGTGTATAATTCACTCTAAAAGCCTCAAGGTGGCAAAATGTAAGTTACCGTGTGGCCAAATTACTAGAGTTATAGGTGAGGTTGAATACATTTTAGTTCTCATTGAAGGCGTTTATTATTTACACTTAATTTAAGGCTATTTAGTTTTGTGATGAGTAGAATTGTACAAAATATGTTTCTAATCGAGTCAGAGGTCATTTAGGAAGGGTTACGTATGTTCACGTAAGTAATGAGAAATACCACCGATGCGTGGCCCACTAAAGGCTTGTCCTAAGGAAGTGGCAGCCCAAATTATCTGGTGACCCATTTAACCGTAATCTTATACACAATATTATTTTTGTGGTTCATTTTTTGGTACTTCAAAACAAATATGAAAGAGGAAATTTCTTTATTCGTCATTTAAGTTTTCATTCTGTCTATCCCTTAATGCTGTAACTGCCACATTTCTTGGTGTGAATTCCCTCCATGTGAAGGGATGAAATACACAAACATTGCCTCGACACGGGGAGCGACAAATCGAGGGGATAAGCCTGGAGATATGGCCGAGGGGGCAGAGCGGGAAAGAAGCGCCAAGGCGTTTTCTTTCCGATGCGAGGGAAGGAGTCGACCGGCCTCCTAATCTGATTAATTAATCTTCGGCCGATGCGAGACATCGCACTCTTCCCGCGCGCGCCTCCTAATTGGAATCGCCCGGGAATCTTTCGAAATGGCGGCTGCCGACGTGAAGAATGCCCGCGCGCTCCTTCTAAGCAGGACGCAATCGATTGGCCTTTATATTTATGTTCAGGTTTTGAGTGGTTGTGACGGGTCGTCGTGGTGTGAGGGGCGGGGGTGAGGGGCTAGGGTTCGGAGGGGGCTCGTCTCGGAGGGCACCCCTGGTGGGAACTGTCGCGGGGGTTGAGTGCAGCGCGCGCGTTTGTGCACACATTCATCAATTAACGCGCTGATTGGCGGGCATTTTACGGAGTATGAAAAGCCTTTCATTAGTTGGGGCGGAATACATATTTGCACCGAATAATGGCTGGGGGACTCTCCGCGAGTGGCACTTGGGGACTTGGCCTCTCGAGCGGTCGTGTGGGATTGATCCAACTTCCCGGGAGTTCTCGAGGCAGAATCAAGCACTCATCCCGATCGACAACAGTTGGCGTTGCCAGTTGCTGCCGGTTAAAACAAGTGTGAGGTTTTCCGTAGTGTACCCACTGCAATCGGATGTCGACAGTGATCATAATGTAGTGATGATGATATGCCATCTGAAATTCAAGAAATAAAAGACATTAGCGGCGAACGCAGGAAATTAGAGAAACTAAAGGAGTCTAAAAATCAACAGGCCTATGAAGAAGCCGTCAGGAGCAAAATAGGATTAGATCAGAGTGAAAAATCAGTAGAGAATAGCTGGACAAGTATCAAAAGTGGGCTTCAGGAGATCGATAGAGAAGTTCTAGGGAGAATAAAATGTGTTAAGAAAATGCTATGGATAACAGATGAAGTCCTAGACCTCACAGGAATAGATGATATTCCAGCAGAGCTAATAGAAATGCAGGACAAAAGGTCTTAACTCAACTGTATAAAACTATCTGCGATATTTACTCAACAGGAGATTTACCTATTGACTTCGAGATGAACATCATCATTCCAACACCCAAAAAGAAGAGAGCAGAGAAATGCGAATACTTTAGGACCATAAGCCCGACGACATATGCGTCGAAGATTCTGACAAGAATCATTTTCAGGAGAAAAGAATGAAGAGCAGAATGAGGACAAATTCGGATTTAGGAAAAGCATAGGCATAAGAGAAGCAATTTTGGCTCTTAGGCTGCTCATTGAGAAGAGAATGGAGAAAAAGAAAACCGACTTTCATAGCATTTGTCGATTTAGAGAAGGCGTGTGAGGACGTGGAACGAAATTCAATGCTCAGAATTCTGAAAGAAATCGGAGTGCTCTACAATGATCGTAGAATTGTTCATAGTTTGTATAAAAACCGAGTAGCTGTGATCAAATGTGGACCTAACGGTGCTGAGGCAAGAGTAAGAAAAGGGGCGAGACAAGGGTGTGCACTTTCCCCCATAATCTTTAATGTTTACATAAAGAAAGCCATCAATGAAGCCAAAAAGAAAGCTTTGGGTGTCAATCTCCACGGAGAAAAAATTAATATGCTGCGATTTGCTGACGACATAGCACTCATAGCCGTGACAGGGAAGAATTTGAAGAAGACTTTGGCAAATACGGAAAGGACAGTGGCAAGATATCAGCTGAAAATCAACGAAAAGAAGGTTAAGATACTAGTATGCAGCAAAAGAGAGGAGAATAAGACAAACATTTACCTAGGAAAGCATAAGCTTGAAGAGGTGAAAGTTTTCGTACCTGGGAAGCCGAATTACTCACGATGGACGAAGCAAGAAAGAAATAGTCACAAGAATAGCGCAGGCGAAGAGGGCTTTCTGCAAAATGGAGAATCTTCCTACAGCTGGAAATACAAGCATCACAGTAAGAGAACAATTCATCAGATGCTACATATGAAGCATGTTCTTCTATGGAAGCGAGTCTTGGACGTTGACAGCAGCAGAGAAGTCAAGAGTGGAAGCATTCGAAATGTGGTGCTACCGAAGAATGATGAAGATAAAATGGATTGGCCATGTAAGTAACGAGGAAGTGCTAAGAAGAGTGAGAGAAAAGAGAAGCCTCCGAAAAACCTTATGCAGAAGATGGGACAATTTAGTTGGCCGCATTTTGAGGCATGATGGCCGGATGAAGACAATCGTTGAAGTGCAAGTGGAAGGGAGGAAGGGCAAAGGACGGCCCCGAATGAGTTGCATAGGACAGGTTATAATGGATGTAAAAGAGACGAAGTACGTCAAAATGAAAAGGTTAGCGGATAGGAGAGAGGAATGGAGGGCTGCATCAAACCAATCTTAGAATTGTTGACTGATGATGATGATGATGTTTCCTTGATTCAGAAACTTTTCAAGTTACTCGCTACCACCTATAGTAACCCGTATTTCCTTCGCCTCTCTTTCTATCCAATCAAACTATCTTAACTACAGGCACGAATGATCACGCTCATGAAATATATGAATATGAAAATTCTGACTAGACAACCATTCATTGAGGTGGTTTCATTCTGAAATCGCTAATCACTTAGGGCATACATTTTTTAAAAAATCCACTTTTTGAGGCTAAATTATGAGAAGAATGATATTTTGACGGAAAACTTTCCGATTCATATTCTACCAATTATTCGGACTTTGCAGATATTTTGTGATTGTGTGTATTTTGTGATGAATGAGTACAAGGAATATGAGTTTCCTAACGATGAAAATACGATGTGGACAAAGAAAACAAAATGTCCTGGCGTCTGGTAGAAGCTTCGCGACCAACGGAGGGTGAAGAGAATAGTCCATATGACGGGTATTTTTAAACTGGTGCTATTTCTACCATTCACTTATTGAAAGGCAATAGTAATTATAATAAATTTCCCTCGTATAAAGAGACCTTATATTTTTCCATTGAAAATAGATGGAATAATGACATGTGAACGTAGTAGTAATGGCAGTGAACGCTCAGAGTATAAAATATTGCATTAGGGTGGTTTCCTATTTTTTTATTGACTAAATCGAAAATTTTATTACTCCTGGAGTATGTATTTGACGCTTTTAGATTTTTAAATGACAATATCTTTTTCCGCGATTTAATGAAAAGTGAAAATTCTCAGGCGCGCGAAAACGCGACGGCTAAGCATGAATGCTGGGAAAAGCCCGTGTGACGTCTGGCTGCTGCTGTGTAATGCCACCTGGGTACGAGGCTATTAACGCCGCTGCGATGCAGGCTGCTTGCTGCCGTACATGGCGGTAGCGTAGAGTACCCTGCTAGCAGGTAGCGCTTAACTTAAATAAGGATTATTAATACCCTATCAAACGAAGGAAACTTTCCGACCATAGGCAATTTTAATAGGTGATTATTGAGAGATGTTTCCCTGAGCTCTGTGCCTCATGCATGCATTGGTTATCTGAGACGATGTAAAACTCCTATCTACTCGTATTGAATCTTGGTCCCTGTGACGCCACGTGGAGTGGCATCGCATGGGCGCCAATCTGTCCTTTTTCAAATGAGGTTAAAATTGACTATTAACATTTGTTTAAACTGGGATTTCTAAAGCCCAATAATTTTTATATTATGAATACAGTAATGGTGGGTAACGAATCGCAAAGAATGCCTTTCGTTTTCTTTGATGAAGGCAACTACCCTATTATTATTTTATTTCAATCGCCGCAGCATGCTAGTATTTAGGACCGTTTCCAACCAAAGTAAGGTTAACCGTGACTTATAACCAGACTGGTTCCATCCATACTTTGTCTCACAATCAGACGTACAACTAGCCTCTCGCGTGGCTTTTCTTCTACCGACGATCGTCATATCTGTCTTCACACGCAGTATAACGATATATGCTTGAATATTCCTTGCTTTTGTCGTCCGCCGCAGTCTAAGCTCCGGCTCTTCAAATCAGGTCACAATCTTCGATAGACTGCGAACCACTTTCGTTCGTGCGCGTATTAGCTCCACGACTCCCGACCGGTTACGAATACCAGTTCTTTCAAGGCCATCGAAGTCATTGACAAAAAATGCCATTGTTTTTCCAGTCTTGCGCGCATGGGTGAGCTGTTGAATATCGTGCTCGTCCGATAGATGCAATCCTCTTAAGCAAAAAAATCATATCTTTTCCGCTCCTGCATCGCAAAATCGCTTTGGACACACTCATCTTTTTCTTGCATTCTCTGAAATCCCCAAGTCATCCAAGAAATCACTTTGTCTAAAGGACATGAGCATACAAGATTATTTTTCGCCCAAAGCACTGACTCTAGCGGGATCTACCGTTATCTACGCCGTGTCATAACTTGGTAAATGAGTAGTTGCGAGCACATGTTTGAGTGGAAAAAAATCTTAAACTTGCCTTCCTGTCGGCCTCTTGTGTTTCAGGCTCCTCCTGAAATACAAATGTATATACTTCAGAGTCAAAAAGGTAAAACACATCCTCTTATAACATTTTTGTTCAATGAATATTAAATTGCACCAAATCAGCCCGTTTTCATGCATTTGGAGATCCTAAACACGTAAATTCAATTTAAATTTAAAGTGTAGCTAAATTTTCCATCTCACGTATACCTATCGCGGAGAATTGTAGACTGGGGGGCAGGAACCACATACCTAAGTTGTTTGCTATGCTGATATAACCGGATATTTTGGATTTTTATAATGTAACTGTCTGATATTTCTAACATTACGTAATAAAAAGGGTCAATTATATTTTGAAGAAGGCTAGGTAATTTACTTACATGCACGGAATTTTTCGTGAAATTCAATACCAAAATGGAGTGAAAAGTACCCAAAACGTGACCGTTGAAAGAGTGTTTACGTGGAAATCTGTTTTTAATGATTTTCACGGCTTCCTTGTCTTGAGATCATAGGAAGCTACGAATCTGTCTATAATTGCAGTATATAATCACAAACTTAGTGATACTATAACTTCACATGGTGATTGCAGTTACAAGTAATACCATATAGAACATCATGTAGCCTCAAAACTGAGCGGTAACTTATGATACGTGCAGTTTCTTTGAAGTCCGACTATGCTGCATTATGTAAAATGACTGAGAATACCACATTTCAGTTGCATTGGAAGGAGTTATTCCTCATGCCGGAGGCAATGCACCGTATTTTGACTTACTGAAATTTTTATTTCGTTTCAGCGCTCGCTTACGGCTTCCTGATTTCGTATTTCAAGTAGTAGTAGCATTTTACACATTCGTTACATCTCTTTTAAAAAATGGCAAAGACATTCAGGTATTAATAAAATATACCCTTCGTCTACCCAGTCGTATGTAATGAATTATTATGAAAAGGTTTAAAGGTAATAAATTAAAGGAGAATTATCCTTTACGCCACAAAAACAAGAAATTAAAAAGTTATTTTTTTTTAAATATAGGTAATGGATCATGGAGAATAACTGAGACTGTGTAGAGAGAACGAAAAAGGTGGTAGTAAAGAGACATTTTTAATAAGATAACCTGTCTATGGCAATCGGTACTCGGAGTAGGCATGCAAAAACCATCAAACGGAGTACGCAGCTCTACGACAGATAGAGTCGGACCCTCCGGAAACAGGAAAAAGATTATTAGAAGCAGCAGAGCTGTGGTTTGAAGGAGGATGTTTGAGATAAGCTGGACAATAAGGAAAAGTAATGAAGAGTTTTACCAGTGTGTAAATAGAAAGAGAGAGTTGTTGAGAGCATACGAAATATCATGGCGAAACATGAGTTTTATCGATATCATTGTCTGCATATATTGAATAGAAACTACAGATAGCACCTTCAATGCTTTAAAACACAGTATTTAGCATTTTAACATTTTTACATCGAGAAATCCTCTAATTAAATGAAATAGAAGGCAGGCTTCAGACGTCATAATTAACATAGGTAGAATTAGCATTCAGCAATTTTGCTGACGACATAGCATTCATAGCCGGGACAGAAAATGGTTTGAAAAATCTTCTAATAATAAGTATGGAAAAGAAAATGACCAGGTATCAGCAGAAAATCAACAAAAAGAAAACTATGACATTAATATGCAGAAAATGAGAGTAGGCTAGGGCTAACATAAAACTCGGGAAACAAAATCTTGAAAAGGCGAAATGGTTTTGCTATCATGGACGCCGATTAACCAGCGATGGAAGAAGAAAGAAATAAACAGTCAGGGGAATAGCGCATGCGAAGAGAATAGTATACAAAAGGAAGAATCTACTTGCAGCTGAGAATACAAGCATATAAGTGATGAAACAATTCATCGGATGCTACATATGGAGCATGTTTCTCAGTTGGAGCGAGGCTTGGATCTTGACAGCCAGTGGCGCAGCGAGGGGGGGTTTTGGGGGATAAACCCCCCCCCCCCCCCCAGAGCTCACAGAAATTTTTAAGTTAAATCTATTTTACTTAATTGGATTAATATTGCTTATAGAATAGTGTCATGGTTAATAAAACATCCCTCAGAAGGCCGTAAAAATCATCATTTTCAACCATTTATATTATTTTTTTCCGGCGGAAGGCCTCCGCACCCCCGCTTACCCTGGCGGGTATGCAATACCCCAAGCACCCCAGTATTAGTTGCCCCATGAAACCCCCCTAGCCTTAATACCTAGCTGCGCCCCTGTTGACAGCAGCAGAGAAGTCAAAAGAGGAAGCATAGAAAATATGGTGCTACCGAAGAACTATGATGGTAAAATAGATAGACCGAGCAAGTAATGGTAAAGTGCTAATAAGAGTGGGAGAAAAAAAAAAGTCTTCTAAAAGCTCCAAAGAGAAGACGAGGCAACTTATTTGGCCATATTATGAGACATGATATGCTTATAAAGGAGGACAGATGGAAGGGAAGAAGGGCTAGGGACGGTCCCGAATGAGTTACATCGGACAGGTTATTAAGGATGCAAAATAGAAGAAATGAAAAGACTAGCAGATAGGGGAGTGGAGTGAATAGCTGCGTCGAACCAATCTTAAGATTTTTGACTTATGATGATGAGCAAACCCTATGGTAAAATGAAAAATACCTCATTTGCATTCAATATCGCAATTTTCATGGATTTTCTTCTGGCAAGTTTTGTGTGAATTATACCCATCCTAAGTTAATCGCTACGAAAGGAATCATTTTAAGTAGCATGTACAAACTCCGTCTCAAAAATTCAATTCATTTCAATTCTTAGGTCACCTTAATTTTTCCGAAAGTATAAAAAAAAATTTGATTTAATGTTAAAAGTTGTACTTGCCCTGTATTTTGAAACCTATCGCAATCGAATGTAATATCTCCAGATTTACGGGTATATAATTAATACTGTCAATCAAAATCATTACATACTTATTATCCACCTGAAATAATACATTCCAGACACGCGATGGTTTCCGTATTCGTTTCCGTACCGGGATTCGCTTTTTCAATATTATATAAGTAAATGTACACGGCATTTAACTCATCATGGCTTGGAATAGATGCCTAGCTGGCAAGAATATTATTTTATTGACTAACTTCAAGGCTACTTTTATCCGTCAAAATAAAACGCAAAATCTAGATTTTAAGATTTATGCTAAAAATGCTTTCAAAATCACAATCCCCTTGCCGAAATTTTAGTAAAAAAAACAAATGTTCCCCGTAATTTTGTACAAAATTTTCAAGTGACCCCAAATAAAAAAAAATTCAGAGAAAGTAGCCTCGACTTCACTCCGGTGTGGCAAAATTGTATGGTACGCGTTCCAGAAATTTTGCTGGGGCATATTTCTTGTGACCGCAATGATGCAAGACGCAAACGCCCAGAAGATCAACGAACTTCTCAGGATGTGAAAGAGGAGCAAGGACAGGTTCATTGGAGCGATTACGTCGTTTTGGGGGTCGGTGGAAAAACGAGGCCTGCTTAAAACACGATTGCCTTCAGGCTCAAGGATACCGCTCCCAGCGTCTACAAGCAAGAGTAAACAATGTGGGGCTCCATCGATCCCGCTCGGTGTAGCAAAGAGCACACATTGATAAACCAGTGCTCCTTTTCACCTCAAGAACACTGAATACATCGACCTGTGTTCAGGGACAATGGAGCTTATTTGCACAGTTTTTACATGTGAATTCGATAAATATCCAAAAACACCGCACCATTTAAGCAGCCGATGATGCAAATAGCGTCAGGATTGGACAATATGTCCATGACCCTTGCTTAGCGACCCAGATTTTGATCAAAATTTCTGCATGGGTGCATAATTAGCGGATACTAAATGCCTCGAGGCCATTTCGCAGGAATAAATCGTACGATTAATACGCATTTAATTTTTTCACATTTTTTTATTTGAAAAACATTAAACCAGTGAGAGACTTAATGCGCATTTTAAAATTTGTTTTCAGATTTGTTCCTGTCGCCAATTAGACGCCATTCCATAGCCTTAAGAGGAATAATTTACGAGGAATAAAGCATAATACATGCAAAAGAAAATACAGTAATACTTATTTACAAAAGGGGTTAAAATATGAATATGAAGTATTTGCCACATTATAAGACGATGATATCAATATATAATTTCTATCATGTTGACTCTATAAATACGTTCCTACAAAATAAACATCAATATTCTTCAGCGTAGACTCTGAATTTACTTATGAACTTTCCGCATCTGTCTTTGATGCGGCATAGTTAGTGGAAGGATACGTTCATCGGAAAGCCCCTATTCCGAACAAAATTCATCAGACTCTCTATGACAAGGCTCCCAGTTTAAATTCTAAACGCCATTTAATCAATTGGTTGATAAAAACTATCATAATAGATACACTCAGCTCAGCAGAGATTAAATATTTAAAACAAACTCTTTCTAATTTGGAATTTTGTTTGCCACAGTAGAGTCAGTATTTCCTTCTGTTTCTCCAACTTGCTTTGACGTGTAGAATTTGCATCTAACGTAGAGTGATATTATTTAATCCATGAGTTGCTCAGTTACAAGTAGACACACCACACCTTTGATAGGTAGATCAATACCAATTGCAAGTCCTCTGCACAATTAATCGCCTGTTCCATTATCTACCGCGAAAGACCTCACCTGTTGTGTGGCTCTCCTAATAATGAACCAGCTAATCAGTATCCAATGGAATCTGAATATACTTCAGGTGCGTATCTGAGAGGAGGAGGGGCAAGGGACTTCAGCCCCACTCCAAATTTTGCCCGCTACGGTGATTGCCTTTGATTCATTCACATTCCGATTGCACTGGGACTATTCAAATGATGCGCCCTTGAAACGTGATGAGTACCTTAATGCATATGAATGACTAGTTACTCTTTTCTTTTCAAACCGATGTTATTCAAGCGCTGAACATCCGCCTGGGGTTCGGGCCAATTAGTTGTTTTAATCATCAGTAAAGCGGTGTAAATAACTTGTGATGATAGATAAATAGATAGGAATGGGCACCATGAAATTAAATAATAACATGCCAAATAAAATAATAATAAAAATACCAAGTACAAAATAATAAAAACCATCCCATCACCCGAAGTCCGTCAACCGTCCCCCCTCTACTTCCTCAACACAGACTACCACTCAGCTAAGAATTCCCAACCCTTCCCTCACCCTACCTTCAACTACCACCGTTCTAGCCTAGGAATAGGACAATATCCTTCTCCCATCCCCACCCTCCTTACATGGCTATTTATTCTGGCATAATTAGCTTCGGTGTTAGTACTAATGATGATGCAGTGCAGTAAAACATGTTGACTCTTTTTCTAATAAATATTTACGCGGAAAAGTGAAAATTATCTTTAATTCCAATCCAAAAGTACAAATCGCTAAAATTTTAAGATATAAAATTATCACCAACGTTTTTCGACACCAAAATTGCCGCCTCGAAGTTAAATTTCTCGCAACGAGCAAGCCCTTTCTTTGCATGCTTGTCTTCTTGCTTTCTTCTTTCAGTCATTAACATAAGAGGTTATTAAATTTCTCTAACGTAACTGCCAATTTAGCTCTTCCTGTCTCACCTTGTAAAGAGTGAAAAGTCACATTTTCACTGCGATGTCACAAACTTGTATGGATTACTCATGATTGTGATATTCATAGAGATTAAAATATATCACAAAATATAAAACATGCACTTTGATATGCCGCGCTACTTCGTGACTGGGCCTCCATCAGATAAGCCAATAGAGAGCAGTTTCCAAAAAATGCCAGCGGATTTTTAAAGGTAAAATCCTGTAAATAAAATCAAATATTCTGACCCAGAAGTTTATCAATTCCTTATTGGTGGAATTCCAAAGATTTTAATAAGATTTGAAAACACATACTATGCAACTACTTTTTTCCCATACAATACTACAGCACAAAATTAATGGCGAATAATTCCAAATGGGATTATTTAATTCGAATTATTTTTATCATGAAGGATAAAGGGACGAATAGACCTACCCGCTGAAAAAATGATGTTATTTTAGCTAATTTTATGAAAATACGAAACCATTTCTTTTTCAGGTCAAGTTGAAATGAAGATTAAGCACATCAGTATCTCTAGCCCAAATCAAGAGTCGATGTAGGCCTTGAAATTTTTATGAATAGGCAGGTAGACTTCATATGGTATGTTTTCAGGGTTGTAGCGAGAGAACGAAAAGGAGGAAATCGAATGCAAAAGGAAGATACAGTGACCATCCTCGGAGTCAAGAAGGACCCTTGCCAAGTGGATAAAATGCTACCCCGAGTATTATGTGATGTCAGATTAAGAGGCCCTCTCACTAAGTAATTGTGTCCATGCAGCTCACAAAATTTCAGTACAAGGGTCTTAGAAAATCTGAAATGCCACGGATGCAATCTTAACGTCAGTTATGAGAGTGAGGCGAGCATACGATTCCATTTACGCGAGTGAAATTATTGTAGCAGAGGCTACATTAAGTTTCCAAAAATTGTTCTGGATCATACCGCGTCTCGAATCACAATGTGCATTTCAACAGATCCAAGTCTCGCGTCGCATATAAAGTGCACTTTAATTTGCAAACACGGCTTTGACAGCAGTTAGAACATGTGCAATATAATCAAACGTGGGATCGAGAGCCTATGTCTCATGAATTTTTGCTCGTGAGCACCCTTGTGCCTTCTTGTTTTGGTAAAAGATGCTCTTCGTTAGGTAAAGGATGAAACAGGTACGAGAATTCAAAAGTCATCACAATTATTCTACATTTCCTCTCTAAATAGCCATCACTGACACTTTAAAAACAATTATTGTATGCCACCGACCGTAAATAAGGTCTTCAGTCACGGAGCTGACATTGCAAAAGAGTCCATTCTTAATTGTGACAACTGTCAGGGGAAGCAATGAAGGCACGCAATAAGGACGTGAGAAAGTTCCGTAAACGGTTGACTAGAAAATTATTAGGAGTGGCCACAAATCAGGATCTATTCCGAAGACAACTCCTAACGTCATATCTGATAATTATAAAAATTACGCCAATTAAACTGGAAGAAACATACAGCTTGCCGAAAAATGTAATGGATATGCTTTTGGAAAAGGTAAACAATGCTTGAGCTCAGATAGTGGAATTGATAAGGACTCGTCAGATAGTGAATGAAAAACAGTAAATTTTTATTGCTGAAAGTGCTAATTGCAGTATGTTAGTTGGGAAAAGTGTAAATTGTGTTATTTTTGCCTATGTATTGTTTGTACGGTAAAATATTTCTAATAAATAACGATTTTGTCAGAAGCGCAGTTTATTAAGACATTGATATATACTAAAGAGATTTAAATCAATGCTTTAAATTGAGCGTAAGGCATAAATTAAAATTAACTGTATTTCACTGAAAGCATACATTATCCGATGTAAGTAATATGCCTTTCGAACCTTCTACAGTTAGCAGGAGACCATACCAAAAACAAGGTCGAACGGCTCCGCACTTCAACAATACTATAAAACGACCGTTGTCAGCAGGCCTTTAAATATGTATGGGAGGTTAGAAAGTGGAGGCCATGGATCATCGACGGCTCTTGCCTAGAAATAGAGGTTATTTGTTAATAAAAGCGTCCGTTTCCCTACTTTAAGCACACGATTTAAGTCCATTCTCCGTAGTCGTATATGGAATGCACTCAAAGAAAGAAACCTTTCAGCTCACCTCTTGCAGTGCCCAGCGATTGCATAATAAGAGTCATTAGTAGCAATATTTATTAATTTTACTTTCTGGTCATTATTTTCTATCACTATTTTATCAATTATCCACATATAAAAGTGAATGAAACCATATTGCATCCACACGTTTGCCGCGTCGCCGTACTCTCCGCCGCCGCCGGCCAGAACCGGAGTCGATCGCACGCTTGAGAAAACGATTTAAGATTCGGGGTTGCAAGTTGGTGCAAGGTTTTACTTTAGATTCACAATGTAGAAGCTTCATAGAACGACGTGGTATCAGTCACTTGGCGGAAGTCCGGGGTAATGTCTACTTTTTCTCTACGTTTATGTAAAAAAACGGGCTGAAAACAGGCTCCGCCATTTTGTTATATATCTATGCTTATTGATGAAACAAAATCTTTAAAACCCTTCAAATGTAAGAAAAAGAAGAGTCAATTAAGTGGTATAACAGTTTTGTCGATAAAACTATTCATGAAACCACTGCACGAGGATTAAGTTGGCAATTTTCAGAAAAAATCGAGGGTGGTAGTTTTTCGCTAAATGTGTTCAACCTTGACCTCACATATATTGTTAACGTAAAAACACAGGAAAGAAATAATCTTGGAAATTATGCACAATTTATTCGAAAATATTTATGTGAAGTTTCAACTTCCTAGCTCAAAAAAATCGTTTTTGAGCTTTTGGCCAGCTTTTTTCGATTCTACCCCACTGTGCGTCGCAGCGAAACAAGGGAGGAATAACACTTCCGAGCCTAATAGCGAGGAGAAGAGTATAGTAGTGAAGAAATGAAGTGATTCCCATTAATTCTACCCTCATGAAATGCAAACTTTATACGGATGTAACTTCATAAATGCATTTTATTTCTACCGCAGCTGCTATTCATCCTAGTCTTTTAAACTTTTGCTTAGGAACATCACTGTTGTAGGTATGTATTTGTCACGGGTGTCTTTTGGGAGGCATTCGCGAAGAGAAGAGTAGAGTAGTGAAGAAGTGAAGTAATTCTCATTAATTCTATTCTCGTGAAAAACAAACTTTATGGATGGAACTTTATGAAATCGGTTAAATTTATGCAAACATACGTCATATTTGCGTTTTATTCACATTGAAAATGATGAAAAATTATGAAATGGAAATGTTGGTTCCGTTCAACAATATCACCCAGTTGAAAGCCCCAGGACCTCACTGCAGTTACCATTAATTCTTGTCTGCTAAACTTTTTGTAATGAACATCACTACATCACGTATGTATGTGTCACGGGTGTCTTTTGCGAGACATTCGGGCGAGGAGAATAGTAGAGTAGTGAAGATATGAAATAATTCCCGTTTATTCTGTTCTCGTGCAATGCAAGCTTGGTGGTTAATGTTAACTGAAGTTGCCATTCATTCTTGTCTGCTTAACTTTTGCTTAGGAACATCACTGTTCTACGTATCTATGTGTCACGGGTGTCTTATGAGTGCACGAGCGCATCAGCCAACGGCGTCTGGTAACAAGGCCCGCCGAATGTCTGCCGCCGCTGACCCCGCCTGCCCCTCCGTCGAATGCTTGATCGTCGCAGGCCACGGAGTCTCCCTTTGGGCGCAGCGCTAATAGCCTCAATCTAGGCAAGCCACGTTGAAGGATAATATGGTGAGGGATCCTTTGCTCCATTCCGCCTTGTTCTAGGCTGGGCTCTCGAATCTCAAACTCGATCACGCTTCTTACCACAATCGATGCCTTTAAGGAGTTTCCCATTCGTGACTCGCCGTAATGGGTATACCTACATATTATATCTTTTCACTCAGAAAACGGCTTTAAGTTTAAGACAGTGGTTTTAAGTCTTAGGGTCACAAACAGAGTGACATCGTTGAAATGCAAAGACGCGTCTTGGAGACGTTTCAATGAAGACATACAACATGTTTGCGTATGATTCATCTTGAAAACTATGGAAGACTACGAGATTGAAACGTTGGATCAGTTCAATGGTATTGACCTCATTGAAAGTACAAGGACCTAACATGGTGATAATTTACTTTAATAACCCCTTAGTGCTTCTTCACTTTACATTAAAGTAATGACACGTGCCTCTAAACCAGTGGCTCTCAGCCTTCCTCACTCAGAGATCCTTTAACAGGAGTTAACAGATCCTTTAGGAGTTGACAGTTATTTTAATGGGAGTTAACAGTTCCTTTAGTAGAAGAGGGCAATCATTCATATTTCCACACAATGTTTTGTCGACTACGGTCTCCAATAATCATTTCACTTTAGGAGCAAAAATACTCCGTCCTCATTCTTCACCTTCTTCCTGCATGTATTAGTGAGTGTATGCGTGTTATACCTGGACATAACAAGAAAAATGAAATGGATTGAAAAATTTGCACATGGCCAACCTTGAAGCCGAACGATTGGCTAAGGTACCCTCATTCTGAAGTGACCGACATCAATTAACATATTTCTTTTGCTTTATACCTGTGAAGAGTAGCCGTGTAATACAATGGAAAACATTTTTTATGCATTGCTAATTGCTTGGAATTGTTGTGGCACCTGTTAAGGACAGTTTCACTATTTATTGCTTTGTTTTTAACAAACCAAATACTTAAAATGTGAATTTAATGGCTAAACCTCACCTCTCTTGACAGTATAACCTACTTCTTCGCCACAATCGTAAGACGCAGAGTTCCCCACTTACGTGGCATGTCCACCAGCTCACTCCTATCTTCTCTATCAATGGCTGATCTCTCCCAACAAAGGATTAAAACAGACTTAAAACTTATTCACAATATTCTAAATTCACACATTGGTTGTCCTGATTTGCTTTCATCCATTAATTTCAGAGTGCCTTGCCGACCCACTCGTACACATTCCTTACTCCATACGCCTATCCCTAGACTATCCCTCGCTAAGCGCTCACTCCAACACCGCCTTTGCTCCCTGCTCAATTCATTACCAGACAATATTGATCCGTTTTTTCTGCCATTAAGCTCATTTGTCAAACTCGCCATGTCTCATTCCTCGGCTAATAAATAAACCTCCCTCTACACCTCCCTTTCCTCGTGCCTTCTATTTTGTTCTTTACTATCTTATCCCTGTACTCTTTGTTCAGAGTTTTTATGCTAAAATTTCAGGTTTGTTACTGCGTCAATATAAATTGGCAGAAATTCTGTATGCGAGTAACTCCATAAGTAAATAAAAAAATATATAAAGCGGTCCAGCTATAAGAAAATTGTGTACCAGTAATGTGATCGTTTAGAACAGAGATAAGGAAAATCAGGCCCGCCCCACAAGTCTCACGAAGCACAGCATAATAACTTACTATTAAGCTCTCATGTACTCAGGAGTGATCATCCTTGAAAAATCAAATTGACTTTTCTCAAACAGGAAACAGACTCGGGGCAGTATCAGGATTCCAATGGTGAACTTAGGAAAATATCTTGAGATAATTTACCTCAAAAAGTTCAATGCTGTCAAATTCATCAGAAACCAATCGCAGGTAATGGAAAAACTTCATCAGTAGTATCTTCGAGGTTTTCCACTTTTGAAAAAAACTTTATCTCGCAATACCGCGCCCAGCAATAATTAAAATCCCAATGCACATGCAATTTAACAATTTGCGCATACTTTTGTCTCACATTCGAAAGCATTTCGGAGAAATGCTGCAACATCAAGATATTTTTGACTCTGAGTGAAGGACAAAATTTAGGATCGCATGAATTGCAAAAAAAAACTTCTTAGAGAAAACAAATGTAGCTAGAACAAATTAAAAATTCGATAGTTATACGTAAAGATTTGAAGTATTACGATTTTTGTGAATATTTATACCATAATTTGGCAGTTAGCGAGATAACCGGCATAAACTAACTATTTTAAGTGAATTAAAAAATGTGTTGACAGAAAATTTGGAAAAAAAGCGCAAAGTCATAGAAATTATTAGGAAATCCTAAAATTTATATCGCTTTCCTTGTTCGTACTTAATGGTATTGATAACAAATGTGCGTGGAATAGAAGACTGGTACTGCAAAATAATCACTACATACGGGCCAGCAACATTAGCCACGCTGATGGTTTTATGAAATGACGCTCATAATTGCAAGAAGTTGGTCGACATGTACGAGGAATAATTCAAGTGAAAATCAAAGTTTCTAGAAACAGCCAAATAAAAATGTTTGGCTTGTCATGACAAAATTACCAGAAGTACCACACTGATTGGTAGAATAGATTGGTACCACACTGACTGAAAATAATGATGGTAAAATGAGATACAAGGTTATTGTGCAAAAATTGAGCGCGAAACATGAGAGTTAGAAGATCAGCATACGGAGGGGCAAAGTATGAGAAATAATATGGTACCCAGGGGCAAAAATTATTAGCTCCATTTCCTCAAAGCAGATCAGCGAGGAAAATATGACAAAAGAAATGATTTGAAAACGTAAAATGAATAAAATTAAGACTCAGGGAAAATTACTAACTATAAACTACATGAGCTTGACGAAAAATAAAATGCGCAAAAATCATCAAATTGAGTAACCAAGATGAAAAAATAGCTAAAAGCTGAGGACTAAAGTGAAGCGATGCTGTTACAGATGCTGAAACGAATATTAGTCAATTCAAATTCAGTAAAGAGAATAACACCACATTCTGGTACTGAAATGAAAATTAACGTCCATAATTGATGTCGTTCATTTATTCCTCGATGAGTCGAGCCCAATTCCAATGAATTTTTTTATGTTTAGATGAAAATGTTCTTTGAGGAAAATTTCTCGTTAGTCTTGAATTACGTTCGGCGGTATGCCGGCTACAGTCACAAGCTTAAATGAAATTTGAATTTTATTTCAAATATATTCCCATGTTCCCTAAGATCTTAGGGCACAGGGATAATTCTGCTCCACTGCGGGAGGGAGTTCAGTCGGTCTGGACTGTTCATCAGCCTTTGTCGTTGTCCTATTACGCCGCCATTGTTAAGTCAAAGCTTAGCACTATAGGTCTTAAGGAAAAACGCACCCTTTGGAAGTAGCTACTGCTAAATCTATTATTAATCATATATTATTAATTTAAAAAAATGTATTATCACTTTTTCTTTTGTTTTTCACTGCCGAGACTTCTTGTATATAATATAGTTCCAAAGGGCAAGGTCCCAGGACAATATAATTTATTATTATTATCATATTTCGGTAATAAGGTAGTTTCCTTCATCAAAGAAAACGAAAGGCATTGATTGCGATTCGTTACCCACCATTAGTGTATTCATAATATACAAATTATTTGGTTTTAGAAATCCCAGTTTAGACGAATTTTAATGGTCAATTTTAACCTCATTTGAAAAAGGACAGATTGGCGCCCTTGCGATGCCACTCCACGTGACGTCACAGGGACCTAGTTTCTATACGAGTGGATAGGAGTTTTACATCGTCTGAGATTAGCAATGCATGCATGAGGCACAGAGCTCAGGGACACGTCTCTTAATAATCACCTTTTAAAACTGCCTATGGTCGGAAAGTTTCCTTCGTTTGATAGGGTATTAATGATCCTTATTTAAGCCAAGTGTTACCTGCTAGCAGGGTACTCAGCATCCTGCGTCGTATCAGCGCTCAACGCCTCACCCCTAGGTCACCTCACTTGTGGCAGCGGGAACCAGAACGACGTCACAAGGGGTTTTCCCAGCATTCATACTTAGCCGTCGCGTTTTCGCGCGATTGAAAATTTTCACTTTTCATTTAAATGCGTAAAATAGATATCGTCATTTAAAAATCTGAAAGCGTGAAATACGTACTCCAGGAGTAATAATTTTTCGATTGAGGCAATAAAAAAATAATGGGAAACCACCCTATTGAGGGGGAATTTTGTGCTTAGTAAGTAGGAATAAAGTGTAAGGAGCGAGATGTTGCGGTAACGAATTTCGTTCGGTGATGTAAGTGGGAGTCGATGGTAGTATTCGTAGCGAGAGCTAGATTTTAACTGAGAGCTAAGTAGCTAAAGAAGTCTTTAGAAAACCTAGGATGATCTACATTTTACTGGGTTAGAATTGCAATAGGTATTTCCAAGAGCTGCAATGGCTTTTCTTACTGCTCACCATTGAATAAAAATCGTCACTGATTTATTGGAATGTTTGAATAGCTTTCGAATAAGGGTTTTGTGATGAAATGATGGACTGACGTGATATAGTGGACGAACTGCAGCAAAATTGATCAATAAAAAAATTACGATCATTAGGCAACTTTCGACTGAGCGTTGAACAAAACACGGAAAAGTTGTAAGGAAATTCATCATGGTGCAATCATACGCTTTCAATGACTCTGCTATGTGGTATAACAATGTATTTTTTCATTTCAGCAGCATAAATTTTCAAATACCTATCATGATCTCACTAATTCACTTTCTTCAAAGTCAAATCGAGGCTCAGTGAGGCTGATAGATTTTCAAAGTCAACACTTCCTATAACAAGGTGGTGAGTATTGACTGCTGACTGACCAATAATAACTACAATTAGCCATCAGTTGAAAAATGTGGGTAGTCCAAGGTTACATAAAAAAGGAATTTTGGAAGCGAAAGATGAGTAAGATGGAAAGAAAGCTGATAATGGTTAAATATTATTATAGAAATACGCTTGAAGGTTATTTGCCATCAGAGAACAGGAGAATAAAATGAATCTATCAGAATGGGAAGGTCGGCAATGTAGATTATGCTTTCGTGACTGACCTAATAGTTATTCAACACAAAGATTTGTTTTTTGGTAATGGGAAAGAATAAAAACATACTATTCTTGGAGGAAGGAGCAAATAACACTTTCTTTAGTGAATATGAGCATTAAGATTTTACTGCAGTAGAGTACAAGGAAGGTACATAATGCGCACTTAGGGAACAATTATGGCTGACAGCATGTAGTGGAAGAAACAATGGTCAAGTCATAAGTGTGCACTACTTAAAAATTCAGTGGCCCATGTAGAAAGAAAAGCTATTCTTCCAATGGGGACTCGAAAAGCAAGACGATGCTAGGCCTATGAGCGCATATAAATTGACGGTCCATAGACTGCATCTTTAACCACAAAAAGGCAGGTAGGTCAAAATTATCGACGGTACCGTAGACATATACGAGGATGAAATGGAGATTCCAATGAAATACCATGAAAATGAAAGATCAAAGCCATGCTCATGGGAATTTTGGGACATAGACTACGGCTTAATATGAACTTCAGAAACAGTGATCCGATGCATTGGTTTCAAAGGCCAGCTACTCCGGTGCTCTTATCAGGCAATAGTCAGCAGCAGTATAATTACTGATGATTTATTGTAGAAAATTGCTTACACATGCCATCTATGAAACTGCATTCAATAAGGTCATCTGAAAAGCTTGACATCCAAATTTGGCTGGGCTTCATATGAAATTTTTTTGAACGTTTAATATTGACGTATAACGTTTTGTCTGTTCTGTTATATTTATATCTTCAATTATACAAACACAGGGTTTTATATAAACATACCTGTTCATCCCACAGCGACGCGTAGTAACAGAGATTCAAAGGCCAACCAAAAAGGAGGAAATTCGTTAAATCAAATTCATTCGAGAAGAGCAAGAAAATTAACTGAATTCCATAATATTCATGTAGCAAGGTATCACAGGTATTTTCGTACAAAAGTTTTTTTTTCGATTCTAAACCTATATTTGTGAAAACTTTGTGATATATGAGCCATACCCAGATTACAAGTTATATGATGCAACCCGAAGCGAAGCGGGTTGTGGATATATTCAATTATATACACGTCCAAACAATTAGCACGATATTTTGGTTACATTTTTGGATTTTTCACAAAATGCAGTATACAAATCAGGCATAAAATATTTCCGTAGATTACTTTTCACCAAATATGACGCCAAAAAGTCCGTATTTGCGAAAACCACAACACTAAGTTCGCGAAGACCGCTTCACCACAAACCAAGAGTGTTTAACGATTAAAAGGAAACAAGCCAATGACTAACACCCAACAGTGACCATCTTCAACACGGCATAAAAGAGGGTTGAGAGGACAAAGTAAAGGTAGGTGCGGAATACATTCTATGTAACGGACTCCGTTGCATAAAATGAGAAAAGATAGAAGGTACAATATCCAACAAATATGATAAGTAAGACAGATCCTGTCCCACAAGCAGCCAAATAACCAAAATTACATGATGTACCAAAAAATACCCACCTTATTTGACGGACACACAGATATCACGTCCGTTTATGAAAGTTACTTAAAAGGCATTTTGTACAGTAATGACTGTATTCAGTGATGATTTGGAGGCAGCAGACATTTCATGCAATTTCACAATTAATATTAGGAGGAAAGTAATATAATTTTTCAATCAGGAATATTTAAAATCCCTTTCCGAAGTATTCAAATATAGAAAACTGGAGCCGAACACTTTTCACTCCACAAATGGCTGAAAAAAAAACAAATTCATTTCAGAATATTTCGTAAAACGGGCACTCAAATTGGCCAATCATTTAAGATCGATTCTAGTGAAATAGCGAAAGAAACAAAAATCACCAAGAGAAAATGAGAATGATCTAATAGAAGCACTGTTTGGAGGAATGCAATGTTCGTTTCTTTTCAGGACATATTCTGTTAAGATACTTGATTATTAACTTCAACAAATATATTTAGGAATTTATAAGAACTTAAATCCTTTATTTATGATAAGATTTCAATAAATACCTCATGAAGTCTACTAAACAGATGGAATATAGTAAACACCGTGCATTTTCAATTTGCAGAATCATCGTTAGCAAAAAATTACTGCTCGAGCAAAGGGTATTCAATCTGTTCTTCGCACCTGCGAAAGATGTTTTCAAACACCTATTACTTGAAGTCACTGGTAACAGCAAAAATCATGAAATTTCCTTTAGCAATAATCAATCGGCAAAAGAAGCGAAATTCAAGTGATATGAGGCCGAAGTTGCTACACAGGCAAGGGATTCCCATGGAAATAAAATACTTCACTTGATTGATGATTATTTCGTGACTGTAGGCATTTTAGTTCATATGATTCGGTGGCCATAGACTTTTTAGGCAATCACACAAAAATATCACGGGAAAGTATCGTTGCTTTTTAACCAAAGACCTAGTCTATCCCTTCCCGAATTATATAAATATAAATTTATACTATTTAATATGTAAAACTGGAAAAAACACTATTTACTCTATATAAGCCTGCAGATATACAGATCCAGCATACGTGGTTCCTGAAATGAGCCCACAAACGACACAAGCAAGGGATGCCATTCATATTACATTAATCAGCTGTAGTGGATAATCCACTGATCGATATAACGATCATTTCCACCCACCATCGAGGTCTTCCGCACTGGGAACAGCGTGCAGTTTCCGGAGACTCAAATCACAGCTCTTAGACGCAGTCATCAACAAACAGAGAGGTGGTGATAATGAATACACCCCACTCCGACCTTTGATCCGCGGTCCGCCTGCGAACGGCACGCGGTCTACACTGGCTGGGACCAATCAATCGTAATTGACAGCCTTCGGAAGCAAATTCCGGATACTATGAAATGTTGACGTTGGTAATAATTCGATCTTAGCTGGCTACAGCGGGAGCCCTGTCCAAAGCGCGTCCCCCGACGAGAATGGACCGCAACCCTCCCCCGTGATCGGCAATAAAACCTACGCACCCGCGGTACGACGACGCGGGTGCCGGGATGTAATTCGCCGGATGCTCCACATCGATTTCAGTCACGACCCAACTGCACTTGTGCAGGAACTCTCAAGTCTCCGAAATGAATACCTCCTGTAGAACTGAAGAGTTTAGTGGAATACTTGGGTAGGTATTCTTCATTAAGGATATGTATTTAACATACGAGTTTTTAAAAATCTTCTTTCATCATCTTTGGCTAGACATTTCCACTTTATTCACATATTCAAGTGATTCAGCAAGAACGTTTTTTATATTGGCTCCACTTTAATAGCATTGTTTATTTTTCCCGCCATCTTCTGCGTTTGGACCAGAAAATTAGTTTAAGTACAACAGCATTTCCATGGTATAATTTTTTTAGACACCCTTTGTTTCATTTAGCCCTTCAGTTCCGAATTACCAAGATTACCAATTCAGAACTAAAGCATTTGAAGGTATCCGAAATAATAAGTTCTCGCGCTAAACCTTTAAATAAGCGCGTAATAAGCAAAACTAACCTTGAAAAAAGGAGAATGTAAATCTTCAATAACAAAGCACGATTTAAATAGCCAAGGAAAATAATACTTACTTGAGCTACTATAGTGTCGCAGTCTCAGCCAGCATCATAAGGATTATAACAAGTTTCCATAAACAATAAATCAGGGCATTTGTCCAAATTCTTCTTAGTAAGGAGGATTCTGTGTAATCTACCACCACATACTTCACAAATACGTTGAATTTAGCATATATCTAAGGATAAAAAATCGTGGGAAAGTTTGTGTGCGGTGACGGTAAAAATGTATACTTGCAGCAATTACAGTCTGAGATCAAAGTGTAATTCCATCAAAACAAGGCTGGAACACTCACTGCAACGTATAAAGTTAATGGAAAGTTTGTGAATTAAAATCGGTGGAGCCGCTGAGGTGCTACGGCTTAATAAACGTGTGTTCATTATTTCCCATCAGCCCATACAATAAATTGGCGCTTCTCTTGCGGAAGTAGCGGAAACAGAATTATCATAAGATAAGAGACTTGTGTTTAGCTCGAGACACTCAGCCTTAGCAAAAGGGAAATTAGCATTTCTAAAACAAAAACAAGTAATAGGCACTGCTATAATAATTGCATCATGTGTGCTATCTTGGGAAAGTTCATGAATAGTAATGTGCAATGCAAAAAATTCCTGCCCCAACCTGCGATGAAAAGCTCTTTGAAGTGATTACACTTACCCCGACACATTCTCCGCCGTCAACCCGTATCTGAAAATATTGCTCCTCTCTCTCGGCATAAACCAAAGGCGCTTCACACAATCCATTCCGTAGAGATCATAGAGTTAACCATATTTTTCGGAAAGGTACGCTTCTATTGAAAGATTTGACACTTCTTTCATAAAGCCTTTCACATCGTCCAAACACCTTTCTCTTATAAATTGAAAGAATTAAAGAAATTACAATCTACATCCTATGGTATTATTAAAACAGCGGCCGACAAATAATAATACTCAATGATAGAGTTAGATATCTGCGATTGCACGTGGAAAGAATTGCAGCTGCACTTTGATGACGAGGACTCTCACTGACATTTCTCCATGACCTCATTCCTCAATTTCAAACTAAAATTATAGCATTCCATTCTGAATTTGGACTCGATGAATGCCTATCTTCGAAATACATTAGTACTCTCTCCCTAGCTTAATTTAAGGCCCCCAGGTCATGCTCCCTTAAATTCATAGGTCCAATAATCCCAGTAGATAAATTGTGTCATGCACCAAAATAATTTACTGAATGTATCTCAGCCTTCATCGACTGTAACTCCTAATCTAAAGTCGCTCACCTTCCATCATTCATATAAGATGAAGAAAGATTTCGTGCTTTACCAGCGAAGAGACTAAGTGAAGAGTTCTCGGGGTCGCCACCGGGTCAGGGACTGCATAACTGCCGACGTTTCGATGAACGAGTCGGGCATCGAAACGTCGGTAGTTATGAAGTTCCTGATCCGTTGGCGATCCCGATAACTCTTCACTATATTCATATAAGATTCTTGCCATTTCCTCGAGTTCCTTAAATCCACCAAAATCCCAGAAAACACAATTCTCTTCTTCATGATTGATGTTCCGTCCTTTTACGCTTCAGTCCACATCAAGAACGCCTCTTTTTTTAAATCTCTTCCGATAAGAATCACTATATTCAAATGAAAATCACAAACGGGTACAAACGCTTGGCGCCACCTAATGCCAATCCCTTCATAGCCCATCTTGTAAAGCATATTCTAGAAAACTTCTAAAACCTCTTCTCTGAGCCCGTTGCTCTGATGACGCATTGGTCCCATAGACGCCTTGACCCAATGCATTCAACCCTCCCTCTTCCCGCACATTCACCTCCACAATTTTGGAGTCCTCTGATCGATTTCGAGACATACATTTCCAATTCGGTTGGAAAACAGCCTTTTTTCAAGTTAAACGTAAAATCTATCTCCAATTTTTGCATTTCCATTGCTGCCTGCCGATTTTATCGATGATACTTCAATTACAGTACTCCGTCTGTCGGATGGAACGTTAATCCGAAGTCCTTTTGACGTATTTCCCTATTATTCCCTACCTCTGGCGTCGGGTTTCTATCCTCCCTTCCATTCTTGGGAAGTAAATGGCCTAAGCTGTTGATCGCCTCCTCCGAATAGCACTATGCTCTGCAAAGAGCTTACTCTCCATTTCTCTGCATACTACGGAAGATTATTATAAGGGTTTCATTGAAATGTTAAGAATCATTATCTTTCTTTGGTGCCTCTATATGTAATCCTGTCTAATGTAATCATTACATACGTCGCCCATCAAGATTATTTTTCTCCAGCTCAGGTGTACATTATGGATCACTAACTTTGAAAACTGGAAAATTCAACAGAGAAAAGTCAGTTCAACCTGGAGCTATACCATAATATTTTTCGGAGACGCCTACCTCTATCGTAACTTGAAGAAACTTCCCCTATTTTGTAGCCGAAAGTTAACATATCCCACCGTCAAGTGGACTGCAAGGGATAAAGATTAACAGTTCAAAATTTTCAATAAAGAAACCACAGGGTAAACTATAATGCGCGAATGTTAGCTAAGCACAAGATAAGTTGAATTCATACATTTAGAGAACCTGAAAAAATAGTAGGGTGTTGAAACCTTTCTAGTCCATAACTACGTTGTTGGTTCCGGAGTATTCCAACACGATGTACCCGTAGTAAAACACCTACCGCGGTAAGTAACTCGATCCATATAATAAATTATTCACCATAATATGGAATTCATAGACTTTTTCATGTGCACACTGTAAAGAGAGAATATGAATTCTCAGTGAGATAACAATATCTCTTTACTCGTTATTAAATCCGCATTGGAAGATATGAATTTTTTCTCGCTATTTAGCCATGAGATTACCACAAATTATATGGCAAACTCACCGACTACTGTTCACTAAATAAAATACAACATATTGCGGTTTTAGAAATTAAAGGATAATTAAATTAACGTAAATATTTCGGATAATTCATCGGGAATTCGATCATGACTTTCACCAGTAGTGAATACATCCTTATCACCATAAATTTCAGATTACTTAGTAGATGTAACAGCTGTTTTCATGCGGTCTCAACTTGATAATATGATCCAAGTCTTTTATAATGCATTATCAATCAAATGTATCTGTTCAGATATAAGGAGAAGGATAAATGTCATATAATAAAAAATGCTAATGTTAATGTTAAATGTTAATATAAGTGCAATCTATCTCACAAGACCCTCGTGCACCGCCGGCAATGTGAAATCGAAATTGAGATTCAATCCGCGGGCTCACCAAAAAAAAGCATCGTATTTCGACACGAAAAAAGACCGTAAACGAACAGAAAGGGTGACTAAACTCTTTGTCGGCCATCGAACACACAAAGGTATTACGCAAGCCGGGGATAATAGAAAATTTCAATCCAAGGGAGATCAGATAAGGCCGACCGATACCATTTCATGCCTGCACTTCATATGCAGGACAGATCAAAGTGACAACGTAAGTGAAAATCGCGCATGAAACGAGGTTTTTTGAGAATTACGAATTTCTTCACACCGTACCCGCGAAAAAGATAAACAATTTCGCAACGGCTATTAGTTCCGGCTGGTAGGATTGATCTTGATATCATCAACACGACAGGGAAGCGCGGAATACTTTATTTCAGCCGCAATCAGCTGAAAGACAGCTTAAAAATATCATTCAGAAAAATTCAATGAAGTGAGGATTTTTGTGATTTTCTTGCCTTAAAACTAATTAATCGTGTTACCGATAAAGGTTTTAATAATATCAACTCTCAGTAGTCGATGATTCGGCAGTATCCGTACCGTAGGGTGGCGCATGGCCCCGCCAGCTGCCAGAGCCGCGAGCTCTGGGGGAGGAAGGGACCGACTCAGATAGCTGGCGGGCCCTTTGCGCCACCCTACGGTTTACAGACTATAATTGTTTTTTTAATATGAACATGCAGAATTTTATATGCTATTCACGTACATTATTCGCTCATTAGCATAGAGGAAATGTTTTTTCCAACTGATGCCCTATTTTTACTGTGGCAGACATGTTAGTGAGGCTAATGTGTTGCAGCACATTTTGCGTGTGCACCAACGTGTACAGATTTGTGATCGGAAGTATAACGTTTTCGAAGATTACAGAATATGCTGCTTCACGAAAATGGCGCGGTCAATTTATGTCCGCAAGGGCACATTGGGCTTTCTAGTTGTATATAATATGAATCCAAATAAAGATATACTGCCTATTGCATAGGAAATTTGTGGATAAACGAAGAATTAGCTGTAACGCCTCCTGATGTGCCTCATTCCCTTGGCAAGTACGACGAAAAGTTTTTAACCAACGACGCTACAGCTGAAATTAATCGATGGAGTCCAATGCAGGTTATCGGCACTCAAAAAACGAATACCAATTCCATGATTATTTATTAACAATGTTTCAAAGGTCCAGTTCAGTGCTCCAGAACTATTTTAGTATTTTTGCCCCGCTCAACGCTAGAAAACTCCATGTTACATATAAGCTCACAACTCTGACGAAAAAAATACCTACCCTAAATATCCCATTTTCATTCAACTGATTTCTATTCGTATGAACCAATGTTGGCATATTATTAGGGATACAGATCCATCGCAATTGATTATTTTTCATTTTAAACTTCTAGTGCATGAAAATTGGTCTATGGACCAATTTTTCCCGGAAGGCTTGATGACCATCGGTAAACGGTGGTTTTCCATTGTCAATTTCCAGTGAGTTTTTAATTTTAAGGGACTTTAACAGTTTTTTTTAACTGTCGGTAGCATGTAGCTGTTATTTTTAACCAGAGAGAGCGAGTTTCTACGTTTCTTCAAGTCATTAGACGAGGGGCCAGAAACCAGTAACCTCAGAAGCCATTTCATGCGTGAAACCGCTCTGTAAACTGCTAGCGGTTTCAGCTCTCATGAAACGAATATAATATTATACAGATAGTGTTTACTTTCAATTAAATACATTAATTATCTATCCACAAAACTGTCAGGATAAAATACTGGTATTTGCCTCCTTGTTGCTCGGCCAATGTGAACATTCAGCCCGTCGACCCTGAATGGTTGCCGACCCCTGGACCAGACGATTGAGTAAATCATCGGCTATAAGTCAACTAATGATCGTGAAAAGTTTACTTAAGTTTTGTCTCATGTAGGCCTGCCCTGTCGGTGACCAAAAATAACGATGGTGGTTTAACTTATCAATTCATAACAATAGCATTGTTTCTTGGGACGATTCTTATACTCGATGAAATCAGTAATTACCATCTGAGCCGTCCGATTCGAAATTGAGTCTACGGCCACCGCGCGGAACCAGGGGGCCAATAAAAGAACACCAAATGCATTGTACTCCCATTCCAGACTCAATTTTTTTTCGGTTGATCCACGCATCAGGTTTTAAGCCCATATTGGATTTTTTTAAATGAAGTGGTTCCATAATACTATAAATTCAAAATATCATAGAAATAATAGCTCACAGTATAATAAACTCTGCCTATGATAAAACCTATTGCATAAAAATGCACTTTTGGGGTAGTCGGTTGTAATAATGCAGTATATATGACTGTTCCATGGCTATATCATATAATTAGCATGAAAAATCCGAGCACCAGACATTATTTACAGCTTTCCTTGCAGTCACGTTTTTTTCTGTAGGATTTAAGCACATATTTCACATCCATTAATTATATGTTCATGATATTTCAGCGGTGATTGCATCATTCTAATTAAAATTACAATGATACAGTTAAAATCCAGTACAAAAGTAAATTACAATTACAGCCTATAACTTATTTCGCATACAATAACCTCTATTAGAATGGAAATTTTAAGGGAGACTTAAAAAAATTCCAAGCATGAATGTAATAAGCCAGTCAATCATCACAATCAGACGAAACAATACTAAAAAAAGGTCTACCCTTCGCAATAGGCTAATAGTTAAAAGCGACAAAATTACTACTAATCCATAACCACTGAGTTTTTAGTCATTAATCAACGCCATTTTCGAAGGATAATGACCCTGCGCAAGAGGCTGCACAAATACGGATATTCTATGAAAAGCGAACAAGTTAACATGAAGAATGATCAGAAAATTTTTCCTAGTGCACGCTACATTTCTACTACTGCAGGTTGCTATTTTGTGATTAAGTTTACCATTGACACTACTTAAAAGCTCCCCAAAGTATATTAAAAATGGATATAAAATGCGTAACTTTCCCAAGAGGAATGCTATAAAAACCTTTAACTCTACACATTCAGCGCCCAGCACTTTTCTCACGTACACAAATATCAGAACGTGATTAAATATTAACTAAGTGAAAACAAGACTAGCATGCACTCTGGAGTCATAATTTGATTTCATGCACTGAACCATATATATTGACAAATAATGAAAGGTTCATGACATTAACGAAATTGACATGGAACCTTTGGTTATAAAATTTGTTTCATTACCACCACGCTGGAAAAATATCAGTGAAACAGGGTCGAATATCCAAATATTCATGTAATGTTAAAGAATCCTCATTAGCGACGATTTTTCCTTGCACTGCAATGAAGCTTCTGGGTTTATGAGGACTTCATGGGGCACCGAAAACCTAGAAGCTCCTCCAGTGACGCGATATCTACCAATTGAAGCCAAGCCATACACGTTAACATTGATTACATAAGGGGATATAAACGTAGTGCATTAAGCAAAATGACTTAGTATTGTCAATGCTTCGGATATACTTTTATTTTTTCGAAATGACACTTTTGAATGCAAGATCCATATCAAAATGTACGCCTATAATGAGAGGTACATGGCCTTGCACTCTCCATGAGCTCATGGAGCCGAAGTCATGGCTAAGATAATGTGTCCCGGAAAAATGGATGTGGTACTCTGACTAATCATTAAGCTTTTAGCTTCATCCCCACTTTTACAAAGCAAAGCAACTTCTATGAATATTTATCTATGGGTACACCCATTGTCTATAAATTGCGAGCAGCAAAAAAGATACACCAACGACGGTTGCTAGGAGTTGATTAACGCACACACGTCGCCACTACAGACTTCCTCTCTGTACTCACATTACTATTCGAATTACGATTTCACTGAAGTTTTAAAATGACCCATCAAAAATAGTCTCATAACTCAAATATTCATCAAAGCTAGTTCAACTAACCCTATTTTCCCTATTTAGGGCAAGAAATGAAAATATTCTGAGTTTTTGTAGAATAAGGTAAATGAGGAAACGCCAAAAAACCAATATGGATGAAGCTTTTGAAGGACTTCTCCTCAACCTTCTTATTTAACAATACATTACACAATTAATTCAAGCTATTATTATCTTTACATGGGTCAAGATATAGGTAACATAAAATATTTCGTTTCCTCGCACTGGGTGAAGTAATTTACGAACAGAAAAACTTATGTGCCAATCAAACAATAAGAAGCTAATTTTACGTTTGGGTGATGAATGTTAAACTTGGAACTCCTTTATCCTAATTTTAGACGCTTTAAAATATACACATTGTCTTCATAGACCATTTGACGTCCATTACTACTTGGATGCTATATGAATATGAATTGAAAAATCTCGCAATTCGCACTAAACGCAACACCGCGATTGTAAACAAATGTGATTAAAAATTGCATGCGTGCTTAAAATTATCCCGGAATATGTGGTGATGCGCATGAACGCAGATCCACGAAGTACATTTATTTTTCGAGCAAATTATGATTTCATTGAAATAATGAATCAGTTCCATTAGGTAATCTGAAATCATCAACGACTTAAAAGCTTTCTTAATTCATACCATTCTTGCTTGCATAATTACGTTTAGCACACAAATTGAATTCAGCTGCTCACTTTTTCCATGTACCTTGGAAATATACGAAAAATAACTAAATATTTTCCGAGCAATTCTTTTCTAACTTGACATGTTTCCAGTGCTGTAAAGTTCCTGCAAAGGTTTTCTTGCATTAGCATTGAAACAAATTGTTTTTATTCAAAAAGTTATGCCATTCTCCAAAGGACGAATTCGAACATTCAAAACTTTTACAAATACAATGGCTCATATCATTTTTCATAGACTGTCTCCACATGTAGTCAGATTTCGAAACAAATGCATAATATGAAACTAAAACGGGGTCTCAAAAACTGTAAATGAATATGTAAAGAACCGACACAGTCTCAAGGTGGAGGCAGAGCTTCTCCGAGTCATAATCCGACGAATTCCTTCTATTCGCCACCATCGTGAGCGAGGCAAGCATTTGCCGCGAGATGACCGATGCGGTCCGCATTCTCCGTTCGAGTCGCCATTTCGCGGCCCCAGCCTCAACTCCGGCGTGTATGCGGAATGTTTCTCAATGATGGCATTTTCCCCGACTCCAGGAAATACCCTCCATCACTTAGCGGCGAAACTACACACTACGCGGTACATCATTCCGAAAGAGGAGACTTAGCTTTTTCCACTAAATAAACGGACGCTTTCGTTTTTTTCATCCCTCGCGAAGGGAATGAACAAGAGTGTGTTTTTCGCGAAACTTTTGCTGGGACCGGTCCTCACCCCACTCCGGTCGCGGGCAATAACTCCTTTTGCCCGTCACAGTGACCTCCCCTTACCTCTCCTCCTCTCCACCCACGCCCATCGCAGCTTCCTCCTCTTTTGTCTTCTATCACCCCACGCGCACGCTCGCATCCGACACAGTGCGACCACCCCAATCCCTACAAATGGAGAGATTGACAAAAGTTTTCCCAAACGCTTCCCGGGTTCACTTTCCACCGCGGATAGTGGGACTGACCGGGCAGAAAACAATGGCGGTTCGCAAGCGCATGTGAGCTGTCCCCCCTCTTTTTTTCGGGCGCTGACAGCGGATAAGTTTGTTAATTGGGTGCCTCTCAAGCTAGCCCTCGGGCGAAGTTTGTCACCGAGCCGATTTGATTCTATGGAAAGTTCAATCAATGCCCCCTAGGATTGAAAATTCCACGTGTTCGCTCAGTTTTTTTTGCTAAACGAGGTTTGGTTTGATAGATAAGGTCATACCAGACTAGTCCATTGGCGTGCGATCTCTACTTATTTAGAAAAAGGGGGCTGCATGTAACTACACGTGGTCATAAGTCAAATTAATTGAGAACAGCTAGCTCAATGTCCTATTGAATTTACAATATCTTCTTCAAGTAATTAACTTGCTGATTTTGATTTCATACCTTTATAGGCCTGATATAAATGAAACTTTCTCTGGTTACTCTGTGAAATTTTATTATATACGAATTTATTGCAAGATTTTTTTTACAAATCTCAGCGTGAATAACCCTCATTATCCGGGGCATAGCGTTCATTAAGACAAAGGGGGATCAATGTAACTGTTAATGGCCATAATTTTCAAATTAATTGAGAAGAGGTACTTCAGTGTCGCATCGACTTTGAAGTCTCTCTTTAAAAGTATTTACATGCTAATCTTGATTTCATTCCTTTCAAAGTCTTATCAAAATGAAACTTTCTCCAGTGACTACGTGATATTTTATTTCATAAGAATTCGTTGCAATATTTTTTACAAATGTCAGTGTAAATTACGCTCATGACCCGGGGTACAGCGCATAAGCGTCATCTTCACTTGAAAATGGTATTCCATTCAGTCCTTTACTACGCCACGGTGGGGGAGGTTTTTCGTGGGTTTTGCCCAGATGAGGTGAGGGTTGTTGAAGTGGCGGCTGACGGTATGGCACATGGCTATTCTTTCCCCAGTTTCAGCATTGAAACCTTAGTACCCCGTAGGATTTATTGGTAGGATTGAGCGAGTAGTACTTTTTGATTAAGAGTAGAGTATCGAGTCGTGTTGAAAACTACTCGATAGTATCGAGTCGACTCGAGTCGAATCTGACAATTGGGTAGTTTCCTTCATCGAAGAAAACGAAAGGAATCGATTACGATTCGTTACCCACCATTAGTGTATTCATAATATACAAATTATTTGGTTTTAGAAATCCCAGTTTAGACGAATGGCAATGGCCAATTTTTATCCTCATTTGAAAAAGGCCAGATTGGCGCCCATGCGATGCCACTCCACGTGACGTCTCAGGGACCTAGTTTCTGTACGAGTGGATAGGAGTTTTACATCGTCTGAGATTACCAATGAATGCATGAGGCACAGAACTCAGGGAAACATGTCTTAATAATCACTTATTAAAACTGGCTAAGGTCGGAAAGTTTTCTTCGCTTGATAAGGTATTAATAATCCTTATTTAAGCCAAGCGCTACCAGCTAGCAGGGTACTCTGCTACCTGCTAGCATCCTGCGTCGTATCAGCGCTCAAAGCCTCGCTACAAGGTCACCTCACTTGCGGCAGCGGGAACCAGAAATACGTCACACGGAGTTTTCCCAGCATACATACTTAGCCGTCGCGTTTTCGCGCGCTTGAAAATTTTAACTTTTCATTTAATCGCGAAAAATAGATATCGTCATTTAAAAATCTAAATGCGTGGAATACGAACTCCAGGAGTAATAATCTTTCGATTTAGGTAATAAAAAATGATAGGAAACCACCCTATTCCTGAACTAGGCAATAGAGCAATGAATTCTCCAACATATTCTCATTTTTCCAATCCTGTTCTGAATTTTGTATTCGGAATGCTTAGCTTGATATAAAAAGGAAAAGATAATGTGGAACGTCGGTAACTGTGCCACAATTTGGAGATGGATGAAAATAAAATTTTTCTTCAACAGTTGCATAGCCACCATTGAAATGAATATACCCCTAGTAATATATCGTCAATTTAATTAGTGTATGCATCCAAACTGCTCATAAGAGCCCTAAGTAAAGGTATTTTTACAATTGTAATAAAGATTGTATGCGTAAATAAATCATGTAATATTTTATATTAATGCGCCGCCGAGCCGGAAGACGGCCGGCCACCGCGGCTTACAAAAAGGTATTCGGCGCCCACGTTGATTACTACAGTGCTTGACTATTACGAATAAAAAAGCTGAAAATCCATGGCCAAGGCATTAGAACGACTTGTCGACTTTAAAAACGATATAATTACATAAGTTTTATGATAGCGTCACCTCTCGACAGATTTCTGATAAACTGGCCTCGACAGCTCTGCAACCGAAACTACTTGGCTCGACTCGACATTCATTATACTGCTCTAAGCACTCGAGTCGAGTACCAACTACTCGACTCGACTCGAATTTTCGAGTACTTTCACATCCCGATTATTTGGGATAGGATAAGAAGTAAAGATAATTTGCACTTTTCCCCGCAAATGTTCATTTAAAAATGAGTCAACATGCTTCATTTCACTGCAAGCATCATCAGGGCTGTCCTTATCAGGATCATCATCAGGACTGTCCCCTTCAGCATCATTAGGAGGAGTTGACTCATATTTTAATAAATATTTATGTGGAAAGTGCAATGTATATTTACTTCATATCCTACAATGGACTTCCGCAGAGTAGAATGTCTCCCCAAAGTAGCAGCCTCTACCATTAATTTCATAATTGGGATAGCTATCTCTTGAAATTTCAATGACAATTCTTAACTTTTTAATGTTGGTAAATGTTTATTATTTCTGGTGTAGATATCTAATAGGTTGTTTTTAAATATAGGGGTAGTTATCTTGTAGCCATCGGATGAATACCCCAGTCATATAGCTGTTAGTATAATAATAATATTCGTACAGTATGAATGATAGGATACTTGGCGGTTATCATACATACGGATGCATGTTCAACTTTCCTCCATTTTTGTCATCGCACGCAGATTTACTTATTTTGATAAGTACCCTGTACGGAAAGTTTTGATTTAAACGCGCATGAAGAAATCCAATATGGATGTAGCATAAGGCAAAAGTCATGTACCAGTAATCCGGCACAAATAGGCTAACTCTGAGTAAGTAATATTTCAGCCATTGTGTGGAAAACATGAATCAGTTCTAGAAATGGCTGTGCTGATAATATCACTAAGAAGTTGTTCGCTTGTATATTCTGCAATGCTTACTAAGCGGAGTGGATCAGTATTCTATGACTTTACGATGACCAACTCAGCAAATGTGCCACATGCATCCCATCAATGTTTCATAGTTTCTTCACAAATTAAAATATTGAAACTGCTAGCAAAGCATGTAAAAAAATACGATGTTATCTAAATGACTGTTTTTTAAACGCTAATTGAATGTAAATGCCGGCCAAAAAATAATATATTTCTTCTACTTTCACGCTATTGTATACAATTACAATCGCCACAAGATAATATATTGAATACGAAATCTATAACAAGCGATTTAATGATTTGCTAGCGTCGAATTAGCGGCACATGATGAGTTCGCGATCATAGCTGTTACGGAGTTTCAGTAAAACTTGAGTTTTAAAACTCATAGATCGACCCTCATTAATAAGAAAATGTCTTTGCACCTTTCATTTCACTGAAAGAAAAAATATTTGAAAAGACCAGGGTTACGAAGCTTCTTTTATCATTAGATACTTAGAGAAATTTTAGAAGTCTTTTTATAATTTTAGAATACAACTCCCAATTTAACTTTTTTTTATAATTGGGATATAATCTTTGTGTCAATACGTCATTGTGCCGCCACTGATATTAGAAAGTGTTTCTAATAGGAGTATTTGGAATCTTCCGCATGGTGTCTATTTGGTGCCGTGCAGAGGATACTTTTACAGTTCTCCTTACAACGGAAGTTAAGCCGCGGACTCCTTGACGCCATCTGGGAAGACACGAAAGCCAGATATATTTCTTTATCGAATTACCTCCGAAAATAGCCGTAAATAACACATTTCCCTCCAATCTTCCTTTCCCACAATAGTGTAAATACTCTTGGCAGTTACCTCCTTTAAAAACTGTTTTACACCAAGTAAACGACTATAAATTCGACATATATGTACCAGTGGCACAGCGAGGGGGGGGGGGGGGTTAAACTCCCCCCCCCCCAGAGCTCAGAGAAATATTTAAGTTTAACCCATTTCACTTAATTTGATTGATATTACTAATAGAATAGTGTAAGGATAAATAAAATATCCCTCAGAAAGCCGTAAAACTCACCATTTTGAACCGTTTATCTTAAAATTCCGCAATTTATTAATCTCGCACCTACCGCATATCCTGGTGGGTATTCCATACCCCGGCACACCCCGGTATTAGTTGCACCTAAACCCCCCCTTAGCCTTCATTCCTGGCTGCGCCCCTGATATGTACGACGACGTTATAAATGCGAAGGTGACATCCGGGAATGTTTCTCGCGGAGCTTGCCGAAGTGTGCGTCTATGGTGTTTATGGCGCGAATTATTCACCCACGATTAAATACTAAGACCCAAGAATTAAGAAGGGACATTGAGTATGCATCCTAGTACTGAGTATATCATTGGAGATCCACGATCTCATTCTCAACAGATGCGGCGTCGTCGCCGTGTCTGCTGGACTAGTTTTCAGTATCGGCGGCACACACCTACTACTTATGAATGCAGCTTTAACCCTAGTCATTGGCCTATATATTGGCTCGAGCGTGGACCGAATTTAAAATCAAAGTGAGTGAATAAACTTTGTTTTATCCTTCATTCACTTTATTAGAATCTTATAAACAACAAATAATTCCTTTTTAGTATATTAAAATAACATTAAATTGATATATAAAGTAGTAACTTCATAAATCTTTTCATAAAGTGCTAAAAAAGTCTTAAATTTACGTTGGTACTTTTCGCTAGTACCAACAAAATTTTAAAACCAAAATGAGTGAATAAACTTAGTTTTGTCCCTTATTCATTGTATTAGGTTATAACCAACAAATGGTTCCGTTTAGTATAATAGCAAACATTCCATTGATGTCTCAAGTAATAACTTCATATTGCTTTTCCATAAAGTGCTGAAAACTTCTTAAATTTACGCTGGCACTTTTAACTCCTACCGCCAAAATTCTGTGGCAGCAAGCGGGTTAAGGATCCGCCTTCTCGAAAACTATGTCCTTCGCCAATGGATTCGTCAATTGGTATCGAAAGCTCGGCACCGCAGCGTTGGCAGGCCTGCTGAGCTCCATTGTCCCCAGCCTTCCGCCTCGTCGCAACTCCAACTGCCGTCCCGACACTCTCCCTTCCGCTCATCTCTTTCGCCGTTCAACTGTTTTCCGAATGCACGTGCATTGCAACACTTGGCCCACCTCACGGTCCGGACAGTCACCCTCGCTCCCGCATGCCATCGGCAAACGCTTGAATTGTAGACCGCGGATAACGCATGGGTCACTATCAAGGGCGGAACCAGGATTTTTCTGGGGGACCCACAAGGGTCTGGCAGGCAAACGGTCTTCGAATATTTGGGATTCAAAACAGCATATACCAATTATTGTACGAAACATACATTTCATTTTAATAAAAAAGTTATTAATAAGAAAATATTAATATGTTAAAGGTATAATAATGACATTTTTCCTATATTTTCCTTTATACAGCTTATATTTTTTTCATTATTAACTCGCGATCAATAGCGGATAAATCAGCATTTCATCATTGCAATGGCATGCTCTCTGTGGCCTTAATGAGTTTCTGACTTCCGCGTCATACCATCTCGGTTCGGTACCTTCATTTTTTATTTTACTAGGGATATAACTTTTGATACCCGAATTTACGGGCGAAAGAAAAGATTTTCAAATACCCTTTACATTTAAATCCATTACTGTTTACACAAAACAAATAGACGGTAGTGATAACGGGGCCGAATTAAAAATCTTGTCTACTTTATAAGCGTCTTTGTGGGGCACGTGCTCAAATCCGCCTATGGTCACCATGGAGGCCGCAATGAACGTCACCTAGTGACCAATTGTGTCGTCATGAAGAGGACTCCGCTATAGTGCGTCTATTGTGAACGAAAATCAGTATGAGACATTGCAATCAAAGCATAAAATTATGATATCCAAAGATACCGATCGCTTGCGATGAAATTTTTTTTCGAAAACGTCCCGTAAAATCCAATGAATATGAAGAAAATCGTCGAGGGGCAAATATATGGCTAGAACGGTAAAGGAAGACCTCGAATAAAATATATGGAACAGGTAAAGAAGGATAAGAAAGAGAATAACGACATGGGTATGAAAAATTAGTTGATAGGAAAATTGAGTGAAGAGCTGCGACAAACAAATCTGCGATTATTGACCAGTGATGATGATGAAAATTCAATGCGTAAATATGCTCAGTTGAATATTTCTATGCACAAAATAGGCTGAAATTTCCTCTCCTCTCTCTTATTCATGTACTCAAAGCCATAATAAAGGACACAAATCAATGAGAGACATTGCAATCAAAGCCTAAATTTAGAATATCCAAACATGCCGGTTACTCGGTGTGGAATTTTCTATCAAAAACGTTCCATGAAATCCAAAAGGTAACTATGTTTGGTTTAATATTTCTATGCTCAAAAGGGGCTTAAACGTTTCTTCTTGCTCTCTTTCATGCTCTAAAAGTCATAATGAAGGACGTACTATGTTCCAAAACGCTGAAAAAAGTCCATATAATCGGCCCAAAATTCTATGAATTTCTCATTTATAATAAAAATAAGAGATCACAAAAGTGCATATTTCGATATTTTTATAAAATCGGCTCGTTTCTGATAGGCCTCTTATGCAGAAAAAAGCTCCTGCTAAAATTTTCTCTTGATGCCTCTACCGTAAGAAAAATCAATTTCATAAATTTTTGGTTTTCATGAAACTTTTTCCCTGAAATTATTGCCGTCAGCAAGAGGATGATTAGTTATTTTACTGATTAGTAAGTTATGAAATTGGGGGAAATTTGAAATACGCTCATAACTAAGAATTAAATTCTCCATGAGGCTGAATAGCATGCGACGAGGTACCACCATGATGAAGCAGTGCAATTTTAATTTCAGTACAATATATGCTTCTGATGGATATTCAAATCTGATGGATATATGGATGGATTTAGTACATGCATGTAATACCTTACGCATTATTAGCAGCGAAAAGTTTTACCAACAGCAGTAATATTTAAGACCGAATGACCTAGGTTTCAAAGCTCTTTCAATTGCTTCAAGTTATTTGGCGACGATGAAATCTTTGGTTGGAATCCAGCGGACATAATATAAGGTGTAATGTTGTAAGGTGTTAGGGAAAAAATCAAAATTACTCGTGATGTCGGGGGGCTCCTTTGTATAAAAAATTAATTGGAAGGAATCTTACAGTAATTCAAAGGACTAAATATAGGGACCCAATTACTTAGCGACCGTGCTTCCAAGAATCTAGTTTGCGTCGAGAATTACTAATATGGGAAACTAGGGCATAAAAATAACTTCAGTAATAAATATTTAATAAGTATTTCGCGCTGTTGAACTTGTTATCATGGTGTTCTTTGGAGGACTTTAAAAATTCTTTGTCTTGATTACAATATTTTATGCATACCATAGCAATCCCTAAAGGTCAGATTTAAAAAATCCTCTGCTTCCTTTTCTATCATTTCTTCCTCTGGCTTTGAAAGTTTTCACTTAGAAGCTGACTTGACGGCTAGACTATCACCACGTTACCAAAGGACACGCCAAAAAATAATTCAAATTCCCAACTCAGGACAAAGTTTCCTAATTTAAATCTCTCAAGAAACAGTCAAACATTTATCCGCTGCCTCTGACGAATAAAAAGGCCCAATTAAGTGAGACAAGGCCCTCCTTTCATAGAAAAAGAGATTAATTAACGTTATTTTTGAATTATGATGAAAGATCTCTTTTAATATGGATGGCAAAATATAAGTTTTAAATAATCCATGAGCACGGAAAATACCGAGTATTCAATTATTAAACCATTTCAATGGTTTTTTCACGGAATTTTGATGACAGAAAATAGATTTTCCGGACTTAAATAGTGTAGAATTTTAGTCTAGTTGATGAATTGGTGGTCCGTTGGGGCTTTGAAAAACATTTTCTCTTACCAAATAATCTTATGACACTGTAGACAGCAATGTTCGTTAGGCTTTTCTAGTTATGGGGTAAACATAAAAATTATTGGTGATATCGGGATCTCGTTAGTATAATTTATTAATACAAGTCAATATTAATTCAAATGATTGAATATTGGGATATGATTAATCAACGGAAGGACATAAGAGAGAATAAATACGTAGATGTGAAAAGATTACCTGATGGAAGAATCCTTTTATGCATGCATGTGCTTGCATATTTTCGCTTCATATGCAATACAGTTGACGTAATGCCGTCGCACACCGTCTGTTGATGGAGAATATATTTACATTGCGTCCCAAAACAATCGGTTATTTGAGAGAAGTGACCAGCAACTAAAGGAATGTACAATATTTGGGGAAGGTATTGAAGGACGGTGTGACTCAGCCTCGGCAATGTGCTAATGGAAATAGTTAACTAGGGATTTGATGTCCAACGGGTGGAGAAGAGCGCGAGAATACCTAAACCACCGCTAAGCAGGAATCAGGATCCACAAAAAAAATCTCCTCCCCAAGAAAGTCCTATGGAAATCGGATCTGAGACCTCATTATACAAACCCAGCATTCTAGATATTACGCTAACCCGATCCCCTCCGTCGAAACGTCAATATTGTTTGCATCACTAGAAATTAAAAACAAGCGATGCTGTTTTCAGTGTAATAACATTTTAAACGAGGCACGTAATTGCAAAATCTGACGTGCGTACGAAGGCGTAGTCAATATTGCGACGAGTAAAGCGGTGAATTGCTAGAATTCATGCGAGAATGCATGGAAGTGAGATGGAAAACTAGTCCTTGTTCTAATTTCGTTCGCGCATTCGGACAATTTCACGCCATAATGAGACAATAATGCAGCTCTATAAGCCAGCGAAATTACGTGCTACGTGTGGCAACACATTAATCTTCAAGAAAAGTTTTTAATAAATTTCCTACCGATCACAAGTTCACTATTACTAAACTAAAATCATGCATTGTTTAAGACAAAAAAATCTATTTTCTGGCATCAACATTCATTATGAGGAAATTTAGCCATCTACATACCTATCTATGATTTGGTTTCCTGTTGTTTGGAGTAGTTTTTCAAGTCAAAACCGACGACCAATTTCCAAGTTTCTGGTTTGATTAAATAACGATTAAAAAACTAAAGCTGATGCATTTCGATTATAACAAGTGCTACTCAAAAATATTGTTTGAAACGGAGGCTCATGGGATGCAATTTAACGGAGAGAACAGAGAGAAAAAGATAAACAAGCGAAGAAAGCACGAGCGGTTTCTTAAAATAGGTTATACCATCATCCCGTGGTTGAAAGTGATGATGACTGATGAAAGTGTCAGGCATACCCGATTCCAACGAGAAATTTTACCATCAAGCCACTAGAATGATACAGAAAAGCTTAACCTTTGCCATTAAATTGAACAGGTGGATATTTTTTGAAAAAAGGATATGGAATTAAGGTTACTTACGTAACTATCCCGTAGCTTGTGCCTTGATTTGCCAGGTATGAGTAAAAGAGGTATGCATACAAATCTCTAACCTGTATCTCTACCGCAAGCATTTCCTTGACAATTATCTTGAAAGATTTCTTAACCGGTAGAGATTTTAATAATGAATTTTACCTTGGAACATACCGATACTTTACTATAGGAAGAATTTTATTTCCTTTGTGTTTCCATTACTTTGGCATGGATTGACATCAGTTCCGAATTATTGAAGGGATTGCGTTCCGACTCGAGGGCTATCCTCGGAAAGCCTCCTGGTTACATAAACACTGAATTTCTTTCCTTAAACTGGTATGCGGATGCTGGAATGGAGCCCAAACTAGTTTCAAACAAAGATAACATTGATAGCAAAAAAACTGGAGGGACTCAATCAATTATCTAAAGTTCTCTCGGCTTTTAGGAGGCGTTTTTAAGCGCATTCTTTCTTGAAAGCAGGAGTTCCCAAATAATTCGCAGCAAAACTTATTTAGTCATCAAATTCTGCAGAAAAGGTCCGTAGGACGAATATTTAAGTTTGCAATGAATGGAAATCTTTTAAGCGATGTGTTTTGAACAAGACGGGGTAAACGTAATATTAAATTTTTTAAGGCGACCTAAAAAACGATTTTACTTAATCACAAGTGAGTTATCGTCATAAGGAATGGCTGGAGTGTATTTGGAACATGGTGGTTGATGGGGTGCTCTGTAGGTAGATGACTTCATTTCAGGCTAAATGACCCACAGATGTACTATAAGGGTGTGAAACCACTGATTGACCACACACATGCACAGCTAAAACCATCCTCGAAAATCAGGGGAGAAAGGATGAGTACCTACTGCAAAGCAAAATCGCTACGGGTGGTGGGCAGTCGTTCGCTTCTCCAAATCTCTAAGTACCTACAATGGATGAAAACCCGCCTGTTCAGCTAAGGACTATATCATAATTGTGACGCTCCATACAATAGTGATGTATTCAGAGGAAAGGAAGCCAAAATTTCTCCATTCGTGCACATCAAAAGATGAACATCTTTTGGATAACACGTCATTCGTACAACACGAATACTTCTTTCCTTCATCATTGCGCGATGATAAAAATAGGCACGTGGAAGCACATGCAACTCGCGTAACTCGCATATAACTGCAGTGTTACCTGAATGTGCTAAATGCCACAATCCCCGTGAAAACAGGTAAAAAATAGCAACATTCTCAACACCACACGTAAGAACGGAAGATGTAAAGTAGTGGGGAGTATCGGATGAAGTCGTAGTAGCAGTGTTTCTTTTATAGGGTGCGTCGGCGGCCAAGGCCATTTTGCACCACTCACTGACTGGAATTGATAAAGGGGAATAGGCCCGTTCTTAAATTAACGTGTCAATAATTTACAAGAGGTATCATTTATATTTTTTATATTTTATTGAAAAGTCGAGTTGAGTGTAGGAATGCTATCAGTCGGGAAATGTTTTCGGGAGTGTCTCCTAGTATCTCAGCTAGGTTATCTCCGAGGTTGTGATTCACCCGTGCAGTCCGATATCTTGCACAGTCCGTCAGGATATGTCGCACTGTTAGAGGACAATCGCAATTTAAGCATTGGGGCTGTATTCTCTCTTCGGTGAAGAGGTATGAATGGGTTAATAAGCAGTGGCCAATTCTTAATCGTGCTAAAACCACTTCCTTCCGGCGGACATTTCTTACACAGGTCTGCCACGCAGTTATTACGGGCTTAATTTCCCGAAGTTTGTTATTTTGGATTTCAAGCCATTAGGTCTTCCAATTTTTGGTATTGGGTATCCGGAGACCTGAGTGCGTCTTTGGCTGCAGAATCTGCCTTCTCATTCCCTGGTATTCCCACATGTCCAGGGACCCAAGCGAATCTTATAGTGGTTCCTTTCTTACTCAGGGATAACAGAGTGTTTTGTATGTCCTGACCAATGGGGTGACAAGGAGAATAAAGAGATATGGATGAAGTCGGCCGAGTGTAGAATAGCTATCGCCATTAGTAAAACATACGAATGGACTATATACTGAAATGTAAGCTAAATTTAGCCAACTTTAATGCTCAGAGTCACGATGCAGAATACTCCGGCACAAATTTTCCAGGACAAAATTAACGAACTGAAAAACATGAACAGGCCAATTAAACCACGTTATTATCTGGGAAATTCCGGAAAGAATTTCCCAGGTAGTGACGTAGGTAATTAAATTTCCTATTCTTAATTAGGAGCGAACGAATAATTCTTAGTGGTAGCTTAACACCATTCAATTTCATGTCAGTGATACAAATAAGGAACAATGCAATACCTAAATATGCCCGAGTAAAACCAAGGAGTACTAAACACCAAGGTCAAAAATTATGCTACCACAGATAAAATAATTTTTATGCATTGCGAACAACCCAAGAGATTGAAATCGTATTCTTAATATGCGACATGTCTCTAGTTTTTAGCATCAGAAGTTTGGTCGAGACCAATTTTTTCATGTGCGAATACCAGCACATTTCTCCTCATCAGCAGATCCGAATAGCTGATTACTACTTTTTAGACATGTTTGAATATTCTGCAAGAATTTTCCCCAAAATTATTTTATATTAAGCATTAAATTATGTACGTAATATGGCGCTTCCTACTCCATCTAAACGGCGAAGAACTTCTTCGTCCACCCCAGCAAACATTTCTCCGGACATATCAGCTTTTTTGAATTCCTCCACCACTCCTACGACTGCGCCAAACCCATCCCATCCTCCCCCTCTCATTGGATCAACAAGGTAAATGGAAAGCATAACCATGTCGCCCGAGGGCAGTGACAAAATTTACTGCCTCTGGTCGCCGGATGATTCCGATGTTCTCCTGTGACGTGCATCGATATGGGGAGGTGCCTTGCCCGCAATAACTCCCAACAGTGGCAGACTCACTCCGTCTTCCCCACAGAGCAATCTTCCATGTCCCCTCGCTAATCAATCTATATCGTCCACCCAAAAACGCCCCACCCCTCTCTTTTTTTTCTCCCCGCACCACAAATACTAATTCCCCCACCCCCTCCGAAACGCGGCAGCGCAGCGGGACTTCAGTTCATAACCCCGCAATGTCCCCCCTCTGAATTTCCCGGATAAGCTAAAAGTCGTGCTGAAATAAATCCCATCCTCCCTCTCACTCGTACGTCATTCGAAAGCGCCACGTCCCACAAGACAAAGGCCACGGTCGTGGAGGCAATCCGTTCAATTCTCGAATTGTCTGAGAGGAGTGAAGAAAGGGGCGGTCCCTCCATTAATTGGATTCGAAAGGTTTCTCTAGTTGCTGTTTCACGGGGACACAAGCATATCACGTCAAGGACCTTGAGTTAAGGCCACCATGACGTATGCTCTTTTTATTCTTTCGATGGTGAAAGTTCTTGTCCATGGCCTACCAGCAATCGAATTGTTACGCAAACGTGAAAAGATGGCTATAAAAATTGAATAACCTTTCGTGAACGAAGATGGTACTGAAAAAGTGATTATGCCACTCGAAGACCGAAAACAATATCAAATGTTAATTTCATGTTCGACTACGTTTACGATGAACTCTAACTTGACATTCCGCACTTGTGCACCTTTAAACGCAACCGTCGATTTGGGAACCAATGGGTTCAGCCTTCAACGATTCTTGCAGCCAATAAATAAGTATTCCTCCAAACATGGTATTATAAAGGTGAGTCATGTTTCACAAAGACATTACTCCTGGCTAGTTTAAGTAATCATAGCCTATGCTGTAATAAGTTTCGCGGCCAAAGTTTTTCTCGCCAGTACTTCACCAAATTATTGAATTGCTCAGCCAACAACCTAAAGGAAGGAATATAGGAAGGGTAGATTTTGATCAGTTGAAGTATTATAGCCTTGGAATACTTCGGAACTGGGTGACTTGAGTATCACACAAGCCGTCGAATCATGGTCGGTGGAGCTTAACTTTAATTGAAACTGAATCGAATGTAATGAAGAGGCAGGAGCAATTTCCACCATTTTAATTGTGGAAATTGCAGGATCAATCTAAAATTGTGGAAATTGCTCCTGCCTCTTCATTATGTTCCGTTTCCACTTCATCTCGCCTGAAACCTCAGATTATATTCTGATTTGAATGCTTGGGATTTTCAATATAGATCGCATTTAAATAGACCATATACGAGGATCCTGGCTCGACGGGACATATTTTCAGCAGAAAAATTATTGTCAAAGATGGACGGCAATTGGTCCGATTGGTAGGTCACGAAGTCCCCAGATAAGCAAAGACAAAGCTCTTCAAACCCAACAGCGTCTCCAAGAAGGCAGTCATTGCGTGCCATTTGCTGAAAACGGTCTAACATTCAACCGAATGATTTCGGTGTTATATTAGGATTGTGCGTAAGAATCTACTACAGGTAATTGAGAAGGGTATGGGCACCCGAGTACATGACTACCCAGACGAGAAGATATATACTTTTTGACCTGGGAAGGATCCTTGGATTGAAGGGCCTCCTTGAAATGACTTATTTAGTAACTCGTGTGCCATCTGAATAAGTCCAAAAAAGGCTATTCGGGCTTCCAGCCGGGTGGTCTCTCTCCATTCTGGCAGAATTGAGGGAGACCACCCGGCTGGAAGCCCGATTAGCCTTTTTTGAATATATTCGCCGGGAAAGCGTCAGATTTTACTTCATCTGAATAAGTACTTAAATATTTATGTTCCACTAAAAAAACTTCAACCTTGTAGGGAATTCTTCTCATGCAACAACCTTATATATTCATGTCTTCACGCAAGGCGATAATATGTAACATGCTCCTCGGGGTGTCTAGAAATGGTCGCTAAATTTTAAATTCATCTCTTGGAAATAATGTGTTGTCAAAGCATCCGAAAATCCAAATTCACCCGAGAGCCAATGCAAATTTAGCGCACACATACGTCCTTACTTGGGGAAATGTGGGTCTAACCATCCGCGTTTCAAAAATGTAAAAAAAATATGTTCAACCATAAATTGGGACACCCGCTGCGTTTGTTCTGCATATCCCCAAGCGGTAGCTCAAGTTGGCACAAAATTTCATTGGGTATTGGGTCAAAATTGGTATTTGGAATTATTTCCAACACTAAAAATATTTCCAACAAACGGGGAATGCATACCAAATGGACCCACAAACTTTTATTCTATCCTCATTCTTCCGTTCGGGACGCAATCTTCAAATTTTAAAGTCACATTTGAAGCTAAAAAAACTATGCGCCCATCCAAAAAGCGGATTTAGAAAAGATCTGTCATTCTACACCATGATAGGAGTAATTATCCTTGAAGACATTAACTCATCTTTTCTTTTAAAATTTTTCATTAGGAAAGCCTATGTAGCTTTTGCAATGACCAATTAATATCAGCTAGCCGTAAAAATAGGAGGATTCCGTTTTACATACCAGTCCGCAATCGAAGAATTCCGTCTGATATGTCATTATTATTAGACCTACAACTCATACTAGCTGCCAAAACCATACTTGATTGCGCACAAATTGAAAATGTGTAGTTTCGCGACGAAATTGCGAGATATCGTGACATGCTAACGTGGATAGAGGTTCATCTACATCTACATAATACCCTGCGAGCCACCTCTAGGGTGTTTGGCAGGGGGTGAAAAATCACCAACATGCAGCATGCAAGAGGACCGCCACATGCACACCACACGGTCATAGAAATATTACGCACACTAGAAAAATATACATGCTTATTCATAAAAAAAATTGCTAATGGTTAGTAATTCCTAGAGCAAATACATGCAAGGATAGAACTATGAAAAAACATGCAATGAGTGATCCTAGCGAGCGATGCCATTAATCCTATCAATTGAGACGACGTTGATATCCTTAATAGTACGGGGGAAGAATGACATTTTAAATCTCTCTGTTTTGCAGTCTATTTCTTTTATTTTATTCTCATGACCGCGTCTACTATAGTACGATGGTAAACGAAGGATATGATTCACGTCGTCTGAGAAAATATCTTCTTCAAGTTTCCTAAGTATGTTAAGCCTATACTTCGATCTACGTTCATGTAAAGATTCCCATCCTATCTCGTGTAATATATTTGAAACGCTGCACTTTGTGTCGTAACAACTCATCACAAATCTGGCCGCCCTGCGCTGTACTCGATTGATTTCAGCTAGGTATTAATCCTACCTCGTAAGGGTCCCACACGCTAGCAGCATATTCCAAGTGAGGCCTCACTAGAGTCAGGTAGCTTATTTCTTTCACCTTTTTTGGGCATTTACCGAGAATTCTTTTTACAAATCCAAGTTTACGGTTAGCTTTCCCGCATACTTCACGTATGTGCTTGCCCCACGAAAGATCCCGGGTAATGTTTGTTTCCGAATCAAGTCCTATAAGTCAACTTCGTGAAAATTATCACATGCATAATGATCAGCGAAGATATCGCATTGCGCACAGTTTTATTAACAGATTACTACCAGTGTTTCAATTGTTGTACTATCATCACTGGGTACTAACAGAAAATTTAAGTTTGTTTTTGTTAGTACCTGATGATGATTGTATAATAATTGAAACAAATGCTGTACCCTGCTAGTACAATTGTAGGCAATGCGATAACTTCGTTGATCAATAGTTCTATTGGTCCACGACATTCTCCACAAAAAGTTGACCTTAATTTCATCCAAATTAAACACTTTATTTGTGTATTGAAATAAAATTCATAACTTAAGAAGAATTAAAATTCCAAAAGCTCCTTGATTACAGAGGGAAAAGCTCATGTATATTTTCCGTTCAAATACGCAATTCCACGTCCATTAGGATAATCCACTTCGATTCGCCATATCGGTACTGATCCACACTGTTCGTTTTGCACCCATTTATCTACTCCATCTGGCTCCAATATGACTCAAGATAACTATTTACTCAGAATAAAAGATATCAAAGTTTTGTGTGAAGACATTAACGGGCGGCTTTCTAGTTTGCCAGTCGGCGATTGCTAATCCCTTAAAACTATAAGAAATTCCACCGCGGTAAGTCCATGCCATCGACGGGTCGGCGCACAGTGGGCTGAAATCGAAAAAAGCTGGACAAAACCTCAAAATCGATTTTTTTGAGTGCGGAAATTGAAACTTTGCACAGTTTTTGTCAATACTTTAGTGCATTTCTTGACTACGCGTGGGGCAAAACATCGATTTTTATTTTGCTTGATGCTAACGGTCGCAGTTGATTTTTTCGGATAAACACTCTAAAACGTTTTATGTAATTCAACGTAAATATCTCGAGGTAACTCTGTTATCCTTTTTTTATAATCGTGCATGAACACAAAATTTCGACGAAAACAGAGTCCTCCAATTTGTATCGTATCAACGATAAATATCGCAAGACAGCGAAGAAATTAAGCTATAAGTAATGTAAAATAAATGTGGCATTAAATAAATTATATCTTATACACATTTCACTCGCTAAAAGATTCACTTTCCAACGTCCGTCGAGCACGGTAATCCCCGTGGCCTGCAGCAAGCTCCGAACTGTGCCGCACGTTCGAAAAATCGATCTTAATTTCGGCGTCGCAGGTGGTCGCAGCTGTCCTTCTGGTATCACACTCTATATGTTTTGTTGTAAAAGCGGTGTAAATATCTCGAGGTAACTCGGTGATACTTTTTTTATAATCCTACACGAACACAAAATTTCGACGAAAAACAGGGTCCGCCATTTTGTATCGTATCGGCCACAAATAATGCAACTAAGTCGTGAAAGTTGCCAAGAGTTAACAATAATAAACCGCATAACAATACTGTAAATTTTTGTTTCTATTGAATTACTACATAAGGTGTGGCATTAGTTTTGACATGCTGAATTTCGAAAAAAATTCAATGAGGGCTTTCTTTGCGAAATTTGTTCAACTTTGAGACCAAGTAATTTATTTAAGAAATTTACCCATGAAAAACGATTTGCGTCAAGAAATGCACTAAAGTATTGGCAACAACTCTGCATAGTTTCAATTTCTGCACTCAAAAAAATCGATTTTGAGGTTTTGTCCAGCTTTTTTCGATTTCAGCCCACTGTGCGCAGGTCGGCTTTCTTCTAAGCCAACGGGCCCGCAGCGCCCCATCATCGGCGAGGAACGAGTATAGCGTCAATATACTTTAGATGTAACACACTAGATGCTTGCGCCACCGTGCCTTGAGGCTATGGACGTCAGCGACAAATGGAATACGGAATGACGAAAGGAAATGGCCAGAGGATTCACTGTACGACATAAATGTATTGCACGAATGATCGATACCGGAAACTGCCAAAATTCGCCAAAATACTAAATTATTCTATTTAAAGTCTTGAGGAAAGCGCACTACGCGATAGTATAAATATGTAACGGACAAAATAAACGCTAATAAAAACATAGGAACACATAGAAAAGGACACTCACAAAAAAACGTTCAAACGTTTCAGCGGGTTGACCCGCTATCGTCAGTGCTGAAGGTGAACTGCTGCAGGCGGATCCTCCAGAAGCTCTCCTTGGTGAAGTAGTGGGGGTGGAAGAAGGGGAAGGGGAGAGGGGGGGAAGGGAGGGTAGGGTTTGCTTTGACTATTAGTGGGCAATGTTTAGCCCGGGCGTTTCAAACGCCTTTTCAACCCAAATATGTGCCATTTCCCTCGTTCTCACCTCGATGATGGTTGCCTTTTCTGGCAGAATTTCAATGATGGTTAGGGAAAAACATTTATCGAAAGAACTATTGTGTGAGGCAGTGTGAATGGGGATGGGTTCATGAAAGGGGGGGGTTTTGCAGGAGTGCCTGTGGTTGTTCATTCGGATGGATATGGGTGTGGTGCATTCTCCTATGTAGTACGAGGGGCAAAAGTTACAAAGCAGCTTGTAGACAACGTTGAAGGAAGTACAAGACGGTATGGGTCAACCCGCTGAAACGTTTAAATTATTCTATTTGATATTTATTCTTTTAAACCTTTTCTGTTGGTTACTGCAGACTAACATGGAACATTAAACGAACCACTGTCTCGCCTAAAAAACTACAGTTTCCACTTGAGTACCAAATAAGGCCGATTCCGTTTCATTCTAGCCTCGAACCCAGCTCTCTACCATCCCTTCCCAGCCTTCCCTTCCTTATCTATTCATTGCAGGCGGGATAAGAGGGAATGGAGATAAGGAAGAAGAAAGTTTTACAGTGAACAAGTATCTTTTCCTCATCCACCATTTCCAGGACGTCCATACCTACATCTCGAACGCCTCCTGTCTTCTATCCTCTTAACTCATGAGACATCCGATGATAATAAGCAAATTTGAAAGCTATACGGTAAGCGTTTGTATATTATGAACTGAAGGATTGCGGTTTAATTGTGTATATACAACAGCATGATAAAACACGAGTTAATACTATCGTGCTCCATTTTTTGTGATACGATATGAAAACCGTATTCAATGCCCTAAGGGGAGCGAGGTGCCTGCTGGGTTGATCACTGATTGTGAGCGACTGATTGAAGAGAACCGGTTTCAAACCAGGAGGAAACGTTTTGTTAAACAAAAATCCTCTAACAATAAGGTAGCTCAAGAAAAGGAACTGGCCGCCTACCCGGAATGTATGCAATTTACACGCAATAAGTTCGTATGGGCCAAATTCTACTTTAACCAACTCAAAGTTACTTACAGGCTCCTGTACTAAATAAGAGTGAATATTTTTTGTTTAGAAAGACATCGATTGTCAAGGCGGAGTATGGAGGAAATCCTCGCCTTCCGACTGCTGCGAAGTAGGCAAGTAAACGCCGACTGCGCCTGGAAAAAAGCAACCGTAAGCAGTACAAGTAGTGATATGGTACAAAACTAGTGTTCAAGGTGTTTAATCTCCTAGTAAAATAAAGTCGAAAGAAGCAAGACTCGTGTGATTTCATTACAAATATTAGCTATACGTCAAAAATTAAACTTGATGAAACAGCGCCCCTAACAAGAGAGAGACCCAAAAAATGCACGGAAGAGGTAGTGGAAATACTGGCCTCAATATATTGTGGCGGAACATGAAAACGCCACCTTTTTTTACTGGGTGGGGAGGGCATCAATGGTCCCGAGTACGGAATGATCGAACGATTATTGAGTACTGTGAAACATAAAAAAAAATATATTTTCCACTTTGAACATAGCATACACACACACTTATTGAAATTACATACCCTGATGAGAATGGGGTGAACGACAAGTGCACAAGATGATATGGTTCGATTGCCCCCCCTCCAAAAGAAATACAAAAAAAAGCAACAATTTGTGATTGGTAGGATTCGTGGGCCGAGTTTACAATTTGCCCAAATTAAGTTTTTAGGCTGCTCTCGTGGTAACACTGAATTAGATTTCTGACAAGGAGTCAACAGTTTGGTGATTACATACGGCGCACCGGGATGGAGAGAAAATACCCAAATAATTTGGATACACAGTTTGGGGATTAAATCGGGTCTGGGTGAACGAGCACGGGGACGGGTCGCTGACTGCGACGTTCTTACGGTTTCTCGGAGCCTTGAGCAGTAGGAGCCGTCGATGATGCGACACGTTGGACCCCAAATGTCCGTGGGATCGGGGGTACTTTTCCTCCCGACCTCTGGGCGTTGGTCCTGCTTGTCGCTCGTCTGCAATATTGCTCTCCGCTGCTGGCTACCTCCGTAGACAATCTCGTCCCGCTAACAGCACTCTTTCTGCACACCCAGATAGATGACGACCAATCTGGCACGTCATCAATCCCTTTCTGCGTCGATCAGGATAGCGTTTCTCGCCCGTCGACCGTACTAGAATTTCTCGCCTGGAGGCTCTCTCCGTCCGCCGCTTTATAGTGATATTGGAGGGGGATGATACACAGGGGATGGGTTTTTTTGGGACAGGAGGGGTTGCACATGGGCCTCACTGTTGGGTGGGGCAATCACCGGTCCGAGCTGACCAAACACTGAACATTTGTGAGTCACTTTTACCTCATGCCCGGGGCATGACACACTATTACGCACACACTCAGACATACCCACGCTCATCCACACATATGTGATCATCCCCTACTCGGGTCATTACATAACGAGAGAAAATACGTGACATAAGGTCAGTATGTCACAATATAATTACAGGTTTAATCAATAATCTGAAATTTTTTCATAATTTCAGCAAATGTAATTTCTCCTAAAACGGATGTGATCCCTGAGTTGTAAACGACTCTAAAATTAATTTTATGAGAAAATGTGTTTTAAGTTAAAGAAGACAACGAAGTAATAAGTATAGACGAAATGGGAACTGGAGTAGATGCAAATTACACTAATCTAAAAGTAAAAATTCCATACTAGTAGATTAATTTTATACTGCCAGTATAATACAGCAAATGCAATGACCAATTATTTACGATTAGCAAAGAGACAGATCCCTCCGCTCAAAACGTACGGAAATGATAAAAATCGATCCCAAGTAGCACTGATGAGATTCTAACATAAGTGATTTTTATGTGTGTTGAGGAAGGGAGGTTAAACATATATATTAACTTTTAAATAAAAAAAATCTAAATCAATGGAAGGATTTTCAAAGTCATGACTAGGCCAGTTGCAATGTCAGTGGTTGAAATACATTCAACGATGAGCAGAAAATAATTTCCACAAAGATCGGAAAAACAATACGAAAGGAATTGTATTAACTCCTAACTCCTTTATGGTACGGAAAATATAGTATTAACTCCATAACTCCTTTAAGATACGGCAAATCACAACTCCAGAGTTACGCGCTTCAGAAATGTATTTTACCATGAATGGGGATATATTGTAGACCTATTCAAGGTTGAGCGTAGTAATATCCTTGGATTTTTAGAGGGCTGGTCACTATGGCCGTAAAGATTGGAAACAAAGGAAAATATAGTTTCAGATATAAAATACATGGTTGGATGGAGATAGTAATTTCTTCATTAACTAACACCAAAATGTAGTCTTTCAGAATATCAGCTGCGTCTTCAACTTGATACAGTTCATAGATATGAACCACAAATGCTCATGAAGAATTTTTGACATAGATAATAGTGTGCAAATTATGCTTGCAAATGAATGCATTCCTCAACATCCAATTCATGTTTGTTAACCTCATAATATTTTTATTTTCTAAAATTTAATGCCTTTAGTCTAACATGTTACTGGTTTCATTGGCCCCAGTTTTATAAAACATATTTTTTATTGTTAGGAATCGAATTATATGCAAATTGAATTATTTTTTCAGGACTGCCTCGAGCCTTATTTTCTTTTTTATTCATAGAGGGTTCAGTCTGACAAAATAAGCATTATTATATGAAAAGGTGATAATTAATTAGAATAAGTGGACTCTAATCGCGTAATGGATCGTTCATGAATATCATCTAAAACACAAAACAAACATAAAACATGGAAATTTTACGATTACTCGCATTACAATCCATAAAAAAGGCAGAAAATGGCGACAGCACCATCTTCATGCATGCAGAGGAAGTCAAAGTGGTTAAAGATATGGGTGAAATGATAATCATATGAGTTTTGGGATTAGTGTACGACTAAAGCAGCGCGCTTATTTCGCCGAACATGATAAGGATGCCTCAGACGATGAGACCGCTCACGTAAAAGCCGAAACGTTCACGGCAATAAACTTGAGCATTTAAAGATGTGGTTTCCAGCGATACCTTGTGGAATTTGCTGAACATTTTGAATAAAAAACTTAATGAATTTTTTTATATATGACCATGGTTTCTATGGTTAACAGAAGGTGACGTTAATTCTAGATTAATGAACCTGGCTCAGAGCCACGTGGTCACTAAACCTTCGTCACTTTGACGACGCTATTTTTTTACCTTCCAATCGGGTTCCTTTTGTGCTTTCACTAATTATCTCTAACGTTTAATATAGTTGCTTTATATTTTTAAGTTAAAGTTATATGTCTCTAATTGAAAATATTTTTAGTACTTCTTTTTACTATGATTTATAACAAAAACTTGTGATGTTCGGTGCTGGAGAAAAATATTTAAAATTCCATAAAATACGTAACTTTTATTTTAAAAAGTGCATTTTCTAATCTTAGGAATTTTAATTTGGCGCGTCGTAAAAATTACGAAGGTTTAGTGATCCACGGATTATTGCCGAAACCATGGTCGTGTTTTAATAAAAAAAATCTGTGTAAAAACAGTTCTTAAGTTATTCAGTCACAAAATTGAGAACTTAAGATCCTAGATAGCCAAAAACCAAATGGCCTGTATTTCCATTCCAATTTTAGGTTACCTAGTTTATTGTGAAACTTAAGGGCATCTACACTGCCTATCACGTGACATGCAGGAAAGTGATAACATTGAGTAAAGGCCTGTTTACACGACACATTAACACCTACGAGCTAATGTCTGTTTGCGTGAATGATTTTTGAGGACCGGAACGGAGCATGTACGAATGCATGAACCAAATTAGAACAGGTACTATTTTCTGTGCATGCATTCGCACAAGTTGGGTGGTTACACGGTGCATTTTGGCGTACATTCTTGCGTTCATACATTTAGATATTAACCCGTACGTGTTAATGTACCGTGTAAACAGGCCTTAAGAATATATTTACTCTGGTGATGCAAACACAATATGTTTGTGAGCGTTTCATAGGCCCAGGTAGGTGTATTCGGGGGCAATTCCCTCATTCATATAATTGTTTCCGAGTTATTACAAGCACAGGGTTCCTTGCCTATGTACCTATGGTTGAGGGCGTCGTGACATCGGATGTGACGAGGCACGTGCTCTGGACGCACGCGGCATTCACGACTGTACCTTCCTACTGCTCACGGTGATCAGGAAGGCCGGGCGCAATTATATGCCACCTTAAGATTTTCGAGCCACAAAAATGAATTACTTTTTACGCCAGTACCACGGGGAGTAGACAGAGGAGGCCGCAATCCATCCTGAAGAAGTTTGATATTATTATATGCAAATTCATCTTTTTTATATTTTCAGGACTGCTTCGAGCCTTATAATCTCTTTTGTGCATAGTGGGTTCAGTCTAATAAAATAAGCATTATTATATGATAAGGCGATAATTAATTAGAATAAGTGGACTCTAATCGCGTATTGGATCGTTAATGAATCTCATCTTAAACATAAAACAAACATAAAGCATGGAAAATTTACGATTACTCGCATTAAAATCCATTAACAATGCAGATAATGCCGACAGCACCCTCTTCGTGCATGCAGAGGAAGCCAACGTAGTTAAAGGTACGTCTGATAGGTGCTAAATAATAATACTACTATTTAGATAGATACTGCTACTTTGGTCGCTTTTTAATGTGTTACTAAAAATGTCCGCAGCGCGGAGATAAGTGCAGTGCGATCAACTTTTTCTCAATATTTTGCATTTTCTCTATATTTTGCATGCGTTTGCAATTGCGAAAAATAGCACTGAAGAGTTATGAATTTGATAAAACACATAATCTTGAATGCATATTTCGGTCAGCGCCCCAAACTATACCTTATTTCGTCGTCAACCTTGGATCGAATCGCTCAGAAGAGATTGGCAACATCCGGGATTAAAATTGTTACTCTACCCTGTAAAAATTGCTATTCAAAACTACTTTTAGCAATAGAAGAGGCTTAAATGCAGTAAAGAATAATGAAATACGTATCAATTTGCATAAAAGTAGGATTAAAAGAGTGATAAAGAGTTAGAGCAATTGCATTGATTACCATCCAGTCAGGAGTGGCACCGCTCGAGGGAAACAAACAAAATAGCCCTCTGACCGCTGCCGGGGAAGGGACGCGCAAATTTAGATTGGCGGGTGCAGGCCCGTGGATGGCGGCAGTGAGGACGAGCGCGAGGATGAATGCCACTGTATTCATCGCGCAAGGCACAATGCGGGCACGGGGCGGCGGCGGTCGCTTGAGTCGGAACCGACGGACACAGCCGGACAAAAGGGCGGCTTTCGCGGTGCTGAGCTCGCGAGGCGGAAGCGATGCTGGTGTCGCCCTTGCGGCCGGCCAAATGTGCCTGGAGGTGTGCTTGCCGGGGTATCGCTGGCCGAGGTATTCCCTCTTGTAATTAATCGGTCTTTCTAGCCGCAGCTTCGTGGCGAGCCACTGAGGTATCTGCCGAGATTGTAGAGGGTGAGAAATAATGTCGCCTTCAACGCCTTACCAGATAATATAAAATGCAATGGAAATGGCTCGGTTTTTAAAAGGAGGACTAAGCAACTATTACTGGACAAGATGTACTAACTTGTCAGTGAATTTATTAATGATTGATTTTTTTATTTCTTATGTACTTTTGTATTTTTTTGTTTGACTTGTCCTGTATCATATTTATAAGCGACCCGGCAACATCTGGTCAGCTCATAACAATATTCCCCCGCAGAGCAAGTAGTTTCAAATAACACATGAAACGGCAGTGAGATATGTTAGAACTATTTAATTTAAAGTATTGCCAACCATTGTATCCATAATGCCGGCCACGGTGGCGGTTGGGTCAAGTGCTCGCCTGCCAGACCGAAGATCGCGGGTTCGAGTCCCGTCTGCACGAATATTACAAAAGAGGATCCTAAAGTCGGCCTCTGAATGTGTTGTCACCCACCGCGCATTTGAATGGGTTTACAAAAGTCGCCACTCGCGTCTCTGACAGACTAAGTGATCCAAGTTTCACCGGGAAATAAGGTATAATTATGGGTTTTTACCGAAATTTACATGCATGATGCATGAATTAATGAATTTATTACTCCAAACTTAAATGTACATTTAAAAAAAAAACAAAATAAAAAGGAGCTTTAGGTAGCTTCAATGGTAAAAAACCAGCATGGAATCTACCATCCTTCAAAATTAAATTCCAGGCAAGCCAGAAAACAAATGAAATTATATTTAATTTTCTGAAACATTATACTTTTGAATCCTATATGTGACAAACAATGTGAAAACAAATCAAGGGAAAAAACATGAGCATACAAGATATTTTTAAAATACATACTCGTTATTAAACTTACAATATAGAAGAAAAAGTATAACTTATGGATAAAATAGAATAAAATTAATTTCTTTTTTCTCCTTTCACAAAAAATATAAAAATAATATATAAATAATATGTATATATTCACAAACACACCAAAAAAGAACATGTATATTATCATGGGATAGCAACCATCTTTATCCTTTTTACAAAAATTATTTATACTCTTTAACTCTTTAATCGAACATGGTAATTTATTAAAAATATTAGGCCCCAATTAAAGAAACGATCTTTTAAATATAGAAATATTAGGCTTAGGAACTAGAAAGTTAACATTCCTACGTAAGCTATACGCGGTTCCAGAAATTGCTGGAAAACTACCACTTCGCAAAAAATAACTTTAAAGTTTTACAGACAAATTTTTACCTTAATGGCAATAACTTAAGCCTATCAAATAGGGGGTAAGAAGGCTCAAAACGATTTTTATTGGCATTTATTCTAATTAACTTTTTATGAAGTACCACTACAGGGTTCAATGTCGTTCAATGGGCCCCACCCCAACATATCAAACCGTAGCTTAACTTAATGCCAACCAAAGCGTTGTACAATATTACTTGAAAATAGTAAGGGCACTCATGTCGAATAAAATAAAGCTTCGATACATAATATCGTAAGACTCTTACTCAATCATTTATATGATGATACTATTTCAAGTATTTATCAAATGTTACTCCTAAATATTTTATGCCGCTGACCTGCTCAATTATTAGACAACTACAGTTCTGCTTGAGGCAGTCTACATTATGGTAATATATAATTGAAGATTGATTGCATAGCAATTGCTAGGATCAAAAAACATAAATTTGGTTTTTTCACTTAGTTCAAGTCCATTATAATCAAACCATTTACGTATGAAGTGCAAGTACGTTTGAACGTCATTTGCAATGCTTATTTGGTCGTAACTACTGTAACTTAAGGCGACATCGTCAGCAAAATCTTTTAAAAGACCATTCAATTTAAAATTACACGAATCATTTGTATACATAAGGAATGATATTGGCCCTTGTACAGAACCCTGAGGTACACCAGTGTCCACTATTTTAAATTCACTATACTTTAGGCCCACCCTAACACATTGAGTACGTCCAGACAAATAGGATTAAATCAATTTGATGTTACACCACGGATACCAGCATCATGCATCTTTTGTAATAAAATGCCATGGTCCAGCGTATCAAAGGCCTTTTTTATATCAATAAATGATCTTCCTGTACGTCTATTTGCGAGTATTTCGTTATATATATTAGTCATTAACTTAGTTAAGGCATCTTCAGTTCCCATAATGCATCTAGACCCGTACTGATTTATACTGAAATAGTTTCCCGAATTAAGAAAGGTAAGCAGCCGGTGCTTAACAAGCTTTTCCAAAACTTTTGACAAGGTTGAAAGCATTGAGATAGGCCGATAGTTTTTGATTTTGGTTCAACCACCTTTTTTAAAAAGAGGTTTCATAATTGCTTTTTAAAAATATGATTGGAAATTCACCTGATGTGAAACTTAAGTTATATGCAGGAGTAATTACAGGAGCTATATCATAAATAATCAATTTTAAAAGATTGCTATTTATTCCATCAATGCCACAATATGAACAAGAGCGAAGAGAATTAACCAAATTAATTATTTCCCTTGGGGCAATAGGATCGAAATAGAACGAGTCACACCGACGTTTGGAATAACATGGATTTTTCATTGGAATACTTTTTCGTGCCTGTTGCCTGATTCTAGCTGATTCAAAAACACTAATAAATAATTATTAAATTCCTTGGTCAATGTCATGTCGTCCGTTATTGCTTTATTATCTATAAGAAGTGGCAATAATTTTTTGCCAGATGCCTCTTCACCAGACAACTCTTTAAATAATTTCCATTGCTCTCCAGAATTATTACGAAATTTTTGGAACTGATTCATGCAATAATACTCTTAAGTTTGTCTCAAGTTCTTTCGCAAATTATTTTTACTTTTAATGCAATCATTTATTAAGCTAATGTTATTTGGATTACGCCTACTTTTGTTAAATAAATAATTTTTTCTGGCAATATGTGCTAACAGGCTATTAGTAATCCAGGGCTTTAATTTTTGGAGTCTTTAGCAGTGCTGTAAGAAAATCTTGAAAATTCTAAACAAGTAGTAAACTTCTCAATAATCAATTCGAAAGCTTTGGAAGCGTTATTTTCATTAAACACCACAGTCCAATCAACTCCAGCTACACAATGTTTTAGATAATTGTAATTTATAACACACTTAAGTGGCTCACTCTCACAACCACTTCTGTTTCGACCTTGATAATGAATAGGAACAATAGAAAACACTGTCATAGAATTATCACTTGTATCTAGGTGGAGTACATCAGCAAGTAATTGAAATTTATACATATTCGCAATTCTGGCAAACACATGATCTAAACAAGTCGAAGACGATCTTGTTATTCTGGTTGGAAGTTTCAGCAGACAATGTAAACCATGGGAGCACATTAAATTATTATAATCATTTGATACTTGATTATTATCTAAAATATTTATGTTAATATCACCAACAATAACCAGGTTACCGCTAACTTTTTGAAAGACCCCTTGTATTTCATTTAGGAAATGATTAGGCAGAATACCGTGATGCCTATATAGACATTACAAGTAAAAGTTAATGAAGTCAAAGTGTAAAGTCAACAATACACAACCAGCAGAAGATAGGGTGACCGAAATGGGATTACATGGATTTTTTTCAAGTACATACACAAAGAGACCTTTGACTCTACTGTCATCAGTGCATTTAACAAATATTTGATAACCAATTGTTTTGTAAAGGCATAACTCACTTTCGCTAATCCATATCCTACTATAATTACTGTAGGTTTAATCATTAAATAAGTTAAATTGATTAAGAAAACCTCAAAGTTCCTTCTCATACTAGGCATGTTTTGCTGGATTATTTTCACTTCTTTCGCTATACTAAGGCTACCAATATTTTGGTGAACGTTAGAGAGAGCGTTAGTGCTAAAATTTAGATGACTATGTATGGCAGACATTGCGTTACAAGTTATTAATATCATTCAGTCGCGTTAGTAGAAATACCGGCTCTTTTTCTGCTTTTCACATCAGAATTTTACCGTCTCGTATCCAAAGATATTTATAGTTCTTTTCTTTCTTCACTGCCTTCGCTACATTCAAAACTCGCCTTCGGCTCGCACAAAGCGCCTCGTTTACGTAGATCAGTGAGGAAGGGCCCTGAAGGTTAAGGTGTCATGTGGCGAAATCTCTCTTCATTCTTCTTTTGGCTACGAGGTCGTCCTGGAGCTGTTTCCGGACGAATTTGGCATGAATTGCTCCGGTTCCACTCGCTCCTTTGAAGTGATAACAATAATCTATGTCAGTCGCTTCCAGTTTTACCCCTAAGCCAACTCCGATTCGACACACAACACCCGTCAAATTTTCATTAGAGTTTAGGGGGTATTCATGCAGCTCAATGGAATGAGAGAGCATACGCTGTTCTTGATCATTGCACTGGTTTTCACGATCCGCGATTTGTTTCTTCAAGTTAATATTTTCCTGTAGCAACACATCTATTTTTGCAAAACACTCATCTACTTTTTTACCATGGGCGTTAATAGATGAGGAAAGGTCTTCGATCCTTTCATGCAACTTATTTAATGAGTCACCCAAATTACACTCTGTTTCTTTAAGCTCTGATTTGATCTCTCTTTGCAGTCCCCTTTGCAGTCAGTCAAGAGGTAATCAATTTTTTATCAACAAATTCTTCCTAACCTCGCACATTTCCATTTAGAAAAGGAAGCTGGAAAAGTTCTTTAAAATGAAATTCCTATGTAAAGGTGATAGACTTCCTCCATGAATTGGATTCTGACTTGAAACAGTTTAAGTTTCTTATTTTGTTATGGGGCTGGTGTTTATTTATTTTTTAAATTTATTAAAAAGTAAAGTTTCAAGTGGAACATTCGATTGGGGTCTAAAATAGATTGGGTTTCATTGTTGTTGAGCAATTTATAGTTTTGAGGGAGAGTGCAATTTTACTGCCATAATATGCACTCAAAATAATTGTATAATCAATCGCAATTGCTTCATTAGAATTTGATTTAGAAAGGGTGGAAATGGATAAATTTTGGCGCTACTGCAAGAAGTGAGTTCCGGGTATTGGGGACTTAGGAATACAACAGCCCCATCATATCGAGAAATAACCAGAGGACGACGACATTGTCAGTGTGATAAAAAAGAGAGTAAGGTGAAGATAGATCACAAAGAATAAATCATGCCTCGAGGAAGTAATCTATAGCGTGTGGCCGTAGTGAGATTGATGTCAGAGATTGAAGAGCTCTGATTTGGAAACGTTTGCGCAACACGTTTTGCTTCGATTTTTGGGTACTGATGTTGCAGCGCTAACAGGACCTCAGCGCGCGTCCGCTCGGTTAACATTCGATTCGCAGTTCTTTGAGACTAAACTTAACTGGAGGATGCTGTGCTTCGAGCTATCCTTTAACCCAGGTGTCTTCAACCTTTTAATGCAAGGGCCAAAAATCGATTTCACTTCGTCCGGAGGGCCGCAATGCTCCACGTAGCTTTACCACCACATCAATTAAATTTTAAAATATTTTAAATATTTAATTAAATTTTAAATAAAAAAACTTGTGATTTCAAATTTCAATGATCTCTGCTGGTCACAGTGGCGCCGACTCCATGGGGCCTGAGGGGGCCTGAGCCCCCTCAAAAATTCATTATAGGTGTGAGGAAAAAATGTGTCAGGCTTGTTGATTTTCCCCGGAGTGTCCAGATATCGCTATTCGAGTTATCAGGGTTCTAATTTTGATCATATGACTCTTCTAAAATGCTTAAAAAACTTAAAACTCACCACTTATAAAATTTCCCGGGGCAAGATCCCGGTTTGGGACCCCGCAATATTTTTGTAAGTCGACGTCCCTGGCTGGTTAAAACGTCCGATCAATCAATGAAGACCCTTGCTTTAACCCATTTCCGCCCACCGTAGCCAGCATACCTACATCCAGGGGCGCAGCCAAAAATTAAGGCTAGGGGGGGTTTTAGGCGCAACTAATACTTTGGGGTGTTGGGGTATTGCATACCCGCCAGGGTAAGTGGGAGTTGCGGGGGCCCTCCAGAAGATTTTTAAGATTAATGGTTCCAATTGACGAATTTTACGGCTCTCTGAGGGATACTTGATTACTCCTAAGACTTTTATATAAGTAATATTAATCCATTACGTAAGATGGATTAAATTCAAAAATTTCTCTGAGCTCTGGGGGGGGGGGGGGTTTAACACCCAAACCCCGACCCCCCCCCCCCCCCCCCCCCCCCCCCCGCGCCACTGCCTACATCCTACCAATGTGAGCACATGAGGCTCTTGAGGAAAATCCTCACTCCTTTATGATGTCGAATTATCACAAATATATTGTTGATGCTTGTAATAACTTAATCCACCAAGTAGTTTATTTCGGAAGCCGGTCGAAGTAACCCCACTGATGGAAAGAGACGTGAGCGAAACGGGAATTCAATGGAACGCTTAAAGCCTGTAAACTACATGCAAGTATCATAAAAGTGTACAGGAAATGGCATCGTAAAGCTTACTTTAACTTTCCTTCGTCCAAAAATATGCTATTCAAAAGTTTCATCATGTCTATTCTATCTGGGTCACTCGTAGAAATTGAGCGATATTAGATGGTAATGACCTCGTTCCCTTACAGGGTAGCTATATGACTATGAGTCATTTTGAAGAAACAAGTTGATGCATCACCAATGTATTCCACTGCATTATTTAAGACGACCGTTGGACCAGCGCGCTTAAATATATTCTAAATTGCCAGCAAAAATTCTCTGGGTTGAAATGGACAAAAATATGGGTGGTTTTGGATTTTCTAAAAAGGCTGTACTTGAATTTCTCTCAGAGTAGTTTCAGGTGCAAATTATAATTGGTTAGGCGAACGAAAACAATTGGTAGATGTAAGAGGGAATGGGATGATAAGCTAGCATGAAAGATTTCAAGGGAATAGTGTCTTCCATTGATGATTCCTATAAACATTACCACTGCATGTTCATCGCCACTGGAATGTGATACGACATCATTTCACTTTAAGTCTACGAATACGATTAGCAGACCGCAAAGCGACAAAAACTAATATTGGACAGCAGTTATACGCTTAATTTGTGAATATTATGCGTTATAATTATATAACATTAAAACATTTCATTTTATTTTACAAAAATGGTTTAATGCATTAAGGAGCAATAACCAATTACAAGCATTTTGCAGTACATATGCGGAAGCATAATAAGTATCGTTCACTCGTTGAATCGCCGCTTAACAAAGGTATCTCTGAATATAAAATCAAAATTAAAATAAATATTTAAGTCTCAGTCGTGGTATATGGAAAGAAAAATAATTTTAAATAGTTATTTGATTGTTATTGAGCATCTAATATTTTAAGGAAGAATGATATTGACTACTTACACACACCACAGTTGTAAAATCAATCGCAATTGCTTCATTGGGATTTGATTTAGAAAGGACGGAAATCGCCCAGATTTTCATGGTGATTTAGGAGGTTCACCATTTTTTTAATTCATTGCTTTGGTTTCAACAGCATAAAGATGGACTGCCTTGAAGAATATAAAATAGATAATTATTCTTTTAGTGAAATGAAATATTTGCTACATGATCCCCTCTAGCCTCCCTATGGTTCTGTAACCACCTGATTCTCATGCCTTCAATCCCGCAGTCTACGCCTATAAGCAAAATTATTTGAACAATTGGAAAACATTCAAATTTATAGCTGAATTGTGAACCAAAAAAAGTATATTAGTCTAAGGAATAGGATGGGAACATATTTATATGTCATCACCACCACTAAGTAAATCGTATTTACGTAGTAATTTCAAATACTGGCGCATCTGCAGAGCCTAAGGCATCAAGATATATGATAGATTCATGGTGTTTTAGGCGGAGTTAAAATAAACTGTCAAAGCAGTCATTTTTACGAGGAATATCACTATTGTATGGGAATAAGAGGCTACTATCGCTTATAAAAATTAGGCGTCATTCAAAAATTCGTCAAGAGTGCATAAAAGGATTTGCAAAACGTAAATGGCGATTGAATTTCATTGAGATACACAATAATAAGATTTTGACTGTTATTCTTAGAAATTTCAGGGGATCGATTTGTAGGAGCGCTGAGGATAAAGAGGAATCAGAAATTTTAGCCGCTAATTATATCCCCAGTAAAATTTTAGTCCCTAGTAGAGATTACTTGAACTTGCTAAGCGTAAACACTCCACAACACCTTCGGCTATTTTAAATGAACTTTCACACGAGTGAATCTTCAACCCCGCACAGGATCTATATTGATCTATGATGTTGTTCTAGTCATAATTCGAATGAGACTTTTCATCGAAGTTTAAGGTACACCATGAATTTATATTGTGCGTACTATCCATAATCGTATGATAACAATAATTATAATGATAAACGTCTATTACAAACAAATAAATATAACAATGAAAATACAACGCAAAGATTCTGAATAATGTGTACATTATATTGCATAGAGTGATTGAGAAAACAAGAATACAAAAGATCAACGATCAATTTCTCTTTTTATTTCATCATGTTGGAATTTATTAAATTGAAAAAAAAATCCTTTTGGTGTTGCGATGGATTTACATGTTTTAAGATCATCAGGCAGTGAATCCCATCTGCAGGAAATTGAAACTATGAACGATCTACGATTCATCTCTGTACGATGGTGTGGAAGCAATAGACCGGAAAGAGGAGTTCCTATAAATCCCTTGAAGATATGCTTCAAGGCATTCACTTATTTTTTTATAGCAACCCTAAACCACTCTCAATACCCTCTACAAATAATCACAGATAAGAATCTAATGGAATTATCGAGATTTTATCCATCTCTTTGAATTTAAATTTCAATTATTGAAACCCTACGCATGATTTTTGTGAAAGGAGGAAAAAGAAATTTATTTTGTTCTGTCCATATATTATACTTTGTTCTTGTTTATTGTAAGTTATTGTCACATATATGTTTCATAGTGATAATGTTTCAAAACATTATATACACTTTCTTTTTGTTTTCTGGTCTGCCTTGAAATTAATTTTTAAGATGGTAGTTCCCATGCTGGTTTTTTTTAACCATTGAAGCTACCTAAAGCTCCATTTGTGTTGTGCTGTTAACAAAAAAGAGTGTACATTCAAGGTTGGAGTAATAAATTCAAATTCAATTCAGTATACTTAGCCTTCCCCTTTCACACAATTTTCTAAGGTTTCACAGCGCTTTCTTCCCCTCGTTCTGCTTACACGAAATCTTTGTCATTTTTTACCCAAAGCAGCAACAACACCATCGATGTCTTCTTTCATTAAAGGCACGCGACTACAATTTCCGGGGTAGTCTCCCTGACACTCACAAGAGGATATTAAAGCCGTGTTTTGAGTTTATCCTGGAAATGGTAAACAGAGCCCTGATTACGTTTATGAGGGAAGCACTCTTTTTCCACAGAGGTATAGGAGGTAGCATTACCTCGCACCTCAAATGTATTGGAGAGATCGGGGAAAAATCCACTCGACGGGCGGAAAGAAAATTGGCAATAGGATTGAGCCGCAGAGACAGATTCAAAGGCATTTTGCAATGACTTAACAGGTGGTACTGCATTCTCACATAATTTACCGATAAAAGATAGTTTCTGGAAAAGGCGAGAGTAAAATATTTGTTAGAGAGAGCCATTAGATACGTGGGAAGAGGAAAGAAAGAAAAAGATTATCATTTTTACTATCAACGCTCGTAATACTTTTTACTTGGATGACCCTTAAAAATAAATAGCTGAGAGAAGGAGTAGAGGAAGTCTGTGGTGCTTGCATGGCTATCATTGGAGTTCTCGCCTGGAAGGGGTTGCTATCACTCTCCATAAAATTTTCATTGTGATCATCCACTCATACCTCTCCACCGAAAAGAAGGCAGCGTTGTGACGACCACGACTCTCCATTGAGCGCGCCGCGTATTCTAAGTGCTAGAAATACTGATCTCTTCGTGATAAAAAATGTAGCATTACGGAAACCTTGAAAGCGATACTAGGAGACTCATCGGATGGAGTCTCCTAGTATCGCTTTAATGAATTAGCATTATAAATAGACTTAAAACACCATTTTTAAAATGGTTTCGAGCACATTTACATGCTTTTCAAGTTTTAACGGGATGAGTCCCGCCCCCCTCGACAACCCCAAGTCGTTAAATTCACCAAAGGACAGACAGAGGTGAACAATGACAGCTATCGACGCATCCGGAAAACACATTAGAACCACGACTAAGAAAGGGAATATAATTTATAGAATGAATTAAATATACTTCTTTGTGAATTGAGGAGGGAAAAAAGCCTGCCTAAACCGGAAGGGATTCCTTCAAAATAATAAAAATTAACGATCACAGCTTCTTCAGAACAATATAATTACTTCACATTCTGAAATAAAGTATTATCTCACTCGTACCCTATTTTTAGGGATTGGGCATTTATTTTTTTGAAATTTACTAGACAAAGTAATAATAGCATTTTTTAACCCCTTTGGTACGAAATAACCGCCTAAATTTTTTAAAGCATTGATATAAGCAGCTATCAGCAGGGATACCCAAAACTAGGCGGTAGAAAAATATGACTAGAGATTACAGAATAATTTAATCAGGTTATAGCTTCGGATATTCCATCAACTCCTTTAATATTATCGTCGTCATCCTTTTCTGCTATATGAGTTTCATAGAATGGAAATAGCAGGACAGGAGATGGCGATATTATTAAAAATTATGGAAAAAAAACATTATAGTGTTTTTGCACAACTACTCAAGCATTCGTTGACAGAAAATTCCGTTAATTTCTAATTTGATCAATAAGAGGATAAATTTATGTGGTAGACTTTTTTAATCAAAAGAGAGTGTAACCCTTTTGGTCATAATCATGCATCACCCTTGTCGCGTCACGGGGCCGTTGTGCTCCGCCCGAAATGCAATGCATGCAGGGCCGGAACTAGCCTTACACTTACGACGAAAATAATAAGAAAAGAGAAATGAGGGACTGGAAACCAAAATTTAATTAAAGTGAAAGGAAGAAATGACGGGGGTGGAAGAAAATAAGGAAGGGAATCCCGCCTTACCTTGGCTTCCGCCCGAACTCCCCATGCGTCCTTCCACCACTTGATTCTCGTCAGAGCTTCGACGAGATAAACGCTCTTCGCCTTGACCTCAGGCGAACGAATGCTGTCGTCTTCGCCCGGACCCAAGCGAATGAATGAATACCGGTGCCGCAGGCCAGCACCGTTCTTCCGGTTCTTCCGGTGCTGCTCAAGCCCTCTTTAGGCAAAAAAGTACGGCACAAAACAAAAAAAACCAAGGCAGGCGGGAAAAAGAAGAAAAGAGGGAAATTCAAATGGAAGAAAAGAAGGCATAAGGCTGTTCCGGCCCGAACATACCGCCCGCCTGAATTTAGCAAAAATTCACCTCTTCATAACGAAAACTGAAATAAGCTGCGTTCTTAGTCCTATCCTAAGAGTTGGGTTTGGGATACTATAGCTTCACTTCCAGAGGCCCATCTGGAAGACTTACTACAGGACTCAGGTTAGGCCGTGGATAGGGAATTAGAAGGAACAAGAATGTTAAAAACGAAACTAACGCGCAACTAGCGAGAAAAAAAATCTTACGTCCGATCTCACAAGTGCTCTACCAGATATAATCCAAAATTTTCTGACTATTAATGCCTCTACCATTCGAGGTCCCCCGTGCAGAGATGCAAAGTGATAATGTCGCACAATCAATCTAGAGAGATGACTCTCTTTAGGCAACAAAACAGGTTGTTTTTGTGATTGAGGCAATGCAGAATTAATGAGCCTGCCGCCCACCCTGAGGATCCCTTGATCATCAATAATAGGAGATAAACGAGCAAAAGTAGAATGAAGACACTTGTTTCTAGAGATAGAATGGAGGACATTCTTGAAATGACATTTCTGAACCAGTTTTATGATGAGGTTAAGAGATTCGGTCCATTCAGATTCCAAAATAAGAAGATTGGATGGTCGCTGCACTCCCTTACAACCAGAGATGAATCTACGCACAAATACAACTGTTCGTATTAATTTCAAGTAGCAGGAGTACGCCTTCATCCAATGACATGAACATCCCTTTTCATCTTGGATGGCCCCTGCCCATTGCGCTTGAATCTTAACCTCCGGTAGATCATTTGCATATTTACTTTCCGAAGGTATAGATGGCCACTTTGATTCATCCTCCCTTAGAAATTCCGGACCTGACCAATATAAGTCACATAGCAGCAACTGATTTGGCATCATTCCCCTCGAAACACAATCCGCTGGATTGTTGGATGATTCAATATGTCTCCACGAAGAACTGGGAATTGAAGCCGTAATGTTAGTGATTCTGTTAGCAACAAAGGTCTTTAATAAATGAGGTGACATTCGCAACCACGCCAACACAATCTGAGAATCGGTCCAGGCATATATTTTGAGGATCTGAAGTCTTTTGTCCAATAAAGATGACAAACGGGATAGAAGCTTAGATAACAAGTACGCTCCCATTAACTCAAGCCTTGGAATAGATAAAGTTTTCAAGGGAGCAACTTTACTTTTAGCTGCAACTAGATGAACATTAATTTCTGATTCTGCGATCGTTCTTATATACACCACCGCACCGTAGCCGCGCTCCGATGCATCACAGAATCCGATCAGTTGCGCCTCTGAAGAAGACCGTGGAAATATATATCGAGGAAACTTTATCTGCTGCAACAACTGACTCTGCGAGACAAAATTATCCCATTGATTCTTAATGACTTCTGGAAGGGAATCATCCCAAGATAATTTTTCATTCCACAGGGATTGCATCAAAACTTTAGCCCATAAAGTTACGGGAGACAAAGCCCCAATCGGGTCAAAAATTCGGGCAATGTTCGAAAGCAGCTTTCTTTTTGAATTGACCACCGTATCAAAATTGACATGATAGGAAAAAGTATCGGATTTTGGTGACCAGTACATTCCCAAAACTTTTAAAAGGCAAACATCGCTCGAATCAAAATTTAAAATTGATACCCGTTTCTCCTCGGGAATATGACTTAACAATTCCGGAGCATTGCTTGCCCATTTTCCAAGAGAAAAGCCTCCTGATAAAAGCAAGGAAATTAATTGCTTTTGCAAATTTAGTGCCTCTGCAATCGAGCTCGCTCCCGTGACGATATCATCAACATATGTGTCATGAAGAAGCACCTTTGAGGCTAACGGGAAATTTTGTCCTTCATCACTGGCGAGCTGATGTAGAGTTCTGATCGCTAGAAAAGGTGAAGAAACAACTCCGTAGGTCACCGTATTCAATTCATAATCCAATAATGAGGACGATGGATCCTCTCGGAAGACAACGTGTTGATAGGTGCGATGGTCGGGATGTAACGATATTTGTCGATACATTTTCACAATGTCGGTAATAAACGCGACCTTATGCGTCCTAAATCCAATTAAAAGGTCAAAAATGTCCTTTTGAAGTTTGGGACCAGTTTCTAAGACGTCATTTAGTGAATTACCGAGTGATGTCTTCGCCGAGGCATCGAAAACAACACGTATTTGACCGCACTGAGAAGCATCCTTAAACACGGCATGATGGGGCAGATAATACGATCCGGGACTCGTAGACCTGGACATATGTCCCAGCGACTCGTACTCGCTCATGAATTTATGGTACTCGCCTTTTAAACGCGAGTTCCTTGACAATCTGCGCTCCGTGTTCATCCAGCGCGTGATAGCATATCCATGAGAATCTCCCAGAGTGGGAGGACATGCCTTAAATGGCAACATAACTTGATATCTACCGTCAGGCATACGCCGATGCGTATTTTGAAACCCTACTTCGCATTGCACGTCTTCAGGTCTCGGTAGAATTTCGACCTCCACTTCTTCCACTTCCCAAAACCTTTTCAGTTGATTGAGAAGAAGTGTCTCCCTCTTACCAATAGCCAGCGAAATTACCTGAGAAGGATTCTGGGGGGAAATGGTTGGATAACTTCCCATTATAACCCAACCGAACACAGAATTCATAGCTATCACATTTGCGTAAGACAATGATTTCCGCCCACCAAGAAGAATCCTAGGAAATAAATCCATGCCCAATAACATTTCTACGGGGGCCGGTCTATCGAACTCGGGATCTGCGAGACGCAAATGTGCAAATTTTTTGAAAAGATAGAGTGGGATAGGAGTTGTTGGAAGTTCATTTAAGACCTCCGATACTACAACCGACCTCGTGGTCAATACGGGGGATGACGTATGCCTTGGAGATAAAGAGCATAAAACCTGACCGTTGGGTTGCTGCAGGGGAACATGCGCTAAGCCAAATAGCTCGCCCTCGTAAGCGGAGATGGGCAAAGATAATCGCCTTACCGCCGAGGACGAAATAATGGATAACTGTGAGCCCGGATCTATTAAAACTCTGATACGCTCCCACGCCCCATTACTAGCCTGAATCAAGGCAACCGCTGTGCCTAGAATAGTCGAATGCTGCCGATCACTCCGAGTGCATGACGATATGATAGCAGGGGGTATGGATGAGGTGGTAGATGTTTTTGACAAGGAAATACCCTCTTGACTATCGTCACGCAATCCGGTGGAAACCTTTCCTGCGTCCTTCGCGCCGACTGAGTTCCCGTCTTCGGCAGAATTATGTAAAGACGTGTGGTGATAGCGTTTACATCTTTGACAGCGCATACCTCTTGCTTGACACTTGGGAGCCCAATGACCCGGCCTTAGGCAATTGAGACACAGCCCTTTTGACCGCACAAAGGTTGAACGTTGATTACAACTCATTTCAATGTAACGTGGACATTTAAATAAAGGATGCAAAGAAGAACACAATGGGCAATTATCCCGTTTCTCTGAATAATTAGACATCCTTGAAGAGGCTTCGTTGGCTGAAACTGGCAGAGAAAATTTAAACCTACCTCGAGAATTCGTGGAGGTAAATTTAGAAACCGATCCACTTGATGTTTGCAGAATTTTAATTCTTTTCTTTACAAAATCAATTAGATTTGTTACAGAAGGGAACATGTTTCCACTCAGCGATCCTTCAAACTGGGATAATATCTCAGAATTCAAAACTCGAGCGGCTAAGCGGAATAAAATAAATTCTCCCAAATCTGGAATATTCAGGGTCCCTAAAGCCGCATACATTTCTGCAAACGTTGTCACGAATTGTTGTAACTCTGCTTGATTATTAGAAATTTCTGGAAACGACAACATTTTGTCCAAAAATGAAAATCCAAGAATGCGAGGATTATCATAAAAATCGTTTAATTCTCTCCAGGCGGATGGATAATGAGCTTCGCCAAAAGGTACAGAGGCAATTATTGCCAATGCCTTACCTTGGAGAGAAGATTTAAGATAAGAAAATTTTTCAATGGCGGATATATCATTCCGGTAATGCACCACCGATTTAAATATATCGCGAAAAGCGGGCCATTCAGAAAACAACCCCGAAAACTTCGGAACATCAATGGCTGGGAGTTTACATTTTTGGGATTGCACAGGGGCCTCCCCGTCCACATCGCTCGTGGACGCCCTCAATCCATCAGAAACAGACAAAATAAAATAATACTTCTCCTCGAACTCCTTTGCCAAAACGGAATCTATCTTATACACGTCCGCGCGATTGCAATTATTGCAGTGCTCAAAAATTGCCAAATTTTCATCTAAAAAACCACGATAAACCTCCTTAAGACTAGAACACCTGGCAGAAAATACGCCAAAATTAGGATGCTCCCTGACTCGCCCCTGGTATTCACTCAACTGACGTGCCAAATCATACGCGACCGAAAGAGTGGCTTTGAACTGGTCCCGTTTGAATCGCAGAAGGGATAGACGCGATTCGAAATTCTGTCTCGTGGTTATTTCACTTTCTGGCATGATTGCACTAAACGCACTAAATAAATTAAAATAAAATAAAATAAAGCCTAATGATTTCCAAATCTGTCCCGGGTTTCGGCACCAAAAAATGTCGCGTCACGGGGCCGTTGTGCTCCGCCCGAAATGCAATGCATGCAGGGCCGGAACTAGCCTTACACTTACGACGAAAATAATAAGAAAAGAGAAATGAGGGACTGGAAACCAAAATTTAAATAAAGTGAAAGGAAGAAATGACGGGGGTGGAAGAAAATAAGGAAGGGAATCCCGCCTTACCTTGGCTTCCGCCCGAACTCCCCATGCGTCCTTCCACCACTTGATTCTCGTCAGAGCTTCGACGAGATAAACGCTCTTCGCCTTGACCTCAGGCGAACGAATGCTGTCGTCTTCGCCCGGACCCAAGCGAATGAATGAATACCGGTGCCGCAGGCCAGCACCGTTCTTCCGGTTCTTCCGGTGCTGCTCAAGCCCTCTTTAGGCAAAAAAGTACGGCACAAAACAAAAAAAACCAAGGCAGGCGGGAAAAAGAAGAAAAGAGGGAAATTCAAATGGAAGAAAAGAAGGCATAAGGCTGTTCCGGCCCGAACAACCCTGCTAATTTTCATGTCTCCCAGGCAAAAATCTTGTAAGTCCACCTTTTGTAGTATTGGCACATTAAATGAAAACCTTCATTTTTAAATACTTATGGCACAAGTACTCATTCATGTAATTCTGTGGATTCATAGAAATAATTCTATTGGCACGTGTAAGGGAATATGTATAAGGGAATATGAATAAATTTGGCTTTAAAAAGCAACTATTGAGGAAAAAATCGAATAAAAAACCGAATATTATAATACGACCATATATACCATCGTCTCGTTTATTGTCGACCACTTTTTTAAAACTATGTTGCATCCATTCTTTAATTGTATGTAATTTAACTTTTAAATTTTAAACCGCTTCAAATGACGGATAGTTCCCAGAAATTCAATCAGTTTTGCAAAAAAGGCATGTATTAGGCCGTAATGAAGGTAAATAAAGTCACTGAGATGCCGGCATAGTTCAGCAGTAAATAGTTATTAAATATTAAGTAACTATTTCCTGGGGAATTAGCTGCGTGAAATCATCTAGGGATCTCCACCACTTCAATTTGCTGTTTATATCTAATGTTTCACCGGCCGACTCTTTCATCGTCATGACTTGTCTGTATTCACCCGTTGTAAGTCACGTCGGTGATATACACCAAATTTAACCTGTACAAAACCCGTAAAGAGTTATTATTTCCTGACCAACACCACAGATTGAACACAGCATTCATACAGAAAACGAATTAAAGAAATAGAAGCTTCATTTTTTAATCTATCCAATTCAAAAATTGAAATGAATTTCTTCAGCTGAAGTTATTAAAAATAAAGGCAGAGAAAGCCCCACATCGAGTCCTAGAATTTCTCATAACCTAACCACGTCTGCGCCTTCATAAGCCCCGGAACCATTTTAATTAAATGAGAGGTGCTTGTTGATTTTCTTCGTGCCTTATAATATCAGCACTTTAGGGGTAAATTAGGTTTGCAAACTCTCGCGAATATTCGTGGTTTTACCAATGAATTTGATAAATATTTCATAAGCTCCAATGATTAAGCTATGGTTTATATTTTCTTTAAATCGCTATTCCCAGCACAATAGTGGAAGATATGAAAAAAATCATTTCTGTTGAGGCTTGGGAGAGATAATTATTGTATCTTTTACAGCATCCGTAAGACTGATTGTGATCAATTTGCCAGAGCGTTATTGAATTATTCATTGCAGAATATAACCTTCAAAAACCGAAAGAGTAATCAGAATCTCAAATCCTATGAAAACGTTATTTTCCAAAAAGGGCTTTAATTATTTCCGAAGATTATGGTAATAAAATCAATAGGAAATGAATACACCAACTCTTTTCGAAATATCGCCGGAAAAATCCTTCACACACGTATATATATTGCGCACTTTCTATATTGAAAATATAACTCGTTATTGCCATTCTTCCGGGAAGCCAGTCAGCGTATAAAGCGAAAATATTTAAATATGCCGCTGTATTGCGATTAGTAATTCGTTGGGAGGGGCCATCAGAGAATATCCAACGAAAATTTCACGTAGGCATTCAGTTGCGCTGGCGATTGGAGTGGTCGAAAAACCTCGCGGCTGCCCTCACGCCATCGGCGATCGTTTTTCGGCCGCAAATTCGCATTCATAAAAACCCGCGCGTAATCAGTGAGTGGGGCACGTCGCCCACGCCAACTTGGTTCCTATAGAGAAGCGAGCTGATGGATATATTTTCCAAATTTTCGGCGTTGCGCGATGATGACGGATTCTACCGCGCTTTCCCCACTAAATATGAGTTCGATGGGAAGAGAGAGAGAGTTGATAAAATCAGAGTCATTGTGCGAAACACAACCATAAGCACACTTTTTGCCACACCGGATGCGACAGGCTAGCGCTCACTCGAAACAGATAAGGCTTTTTCACATAATCATGTTTCCCTTTGACTGGGTCACCAAAGTGGGGACAGTTACAGCACTCCAGAAGGCCATGACCCCGCTAACTTAGGGCTTAGTGTCCATGCTGCATGAAAAAGGTGGAAGGCAAGGAAGCTGTATTCAAACCCATCACGATAGTTAAGCCAATTCCATCTCGATTCATTCATTTCTATCTCATTCAATTCACTCACATTCCAGTTTCCAATTTTATCACGTTTAATGTTGTATACCTTCCTTCGCTACCTCCAAAATAGCTATAGCAGTCTGATGAAAACATCCACATTGGCCAGCGTTCAGAATTAAATGTAATGTATTTCCTCTTGATAATGATACGAGAGTTTTGAAACCGGTCGAGGTTTTACCGAATAAAGTAGTGATGAATTGACAAAGTTACCTATACATTTATTTAAACCACATTCTTAATTCTCATTTCATCATGCCATTAGGTAAAAACTTTGGATTCATAAAAGCTGTTATCGAAATAATAAACGCGAACCAGGTAAAATCCCGCAGCAGATGCAGTTCGTATAATATTTCCAAATGAAACATGGGAGATTTCATCGCAATCAGCCTCCAATTCAATTTCGTCTTTTCACAAATTTCTCCAATCAATAATACGCATGCACTAAAATCAAGTAGTTATATGTAACATGTCACCAGCAAATAAAATCCAAAAATACCTAACGCAAGGATATATACAAGGTTAATACTTGAGACCAGTCTCGGTTGAGGTCCATTTCGGAAACATATTACTATAATGGGTAGATAACCCAAATTCTCCTCCAGTGGGGTACAGCTAGTTGATAAATGTTCGTGCCAAAACTATTATGTATTGCATAGGTATTACTATGTTTTTATATATTTAATATTTTATTTCCTGAGGTTGCGTAATAAAACTTTTAAAAAATGACTTAAGCAAGAAAATCATTCCTCTCATGACACAAATTGTACTTGTTGTGTTTTAATTTATTTAATTTAATAATAATTTATTTAATATAAAAAATATGTTCCTATTTTTATATATATATGTATATATATATATTGAATTTTTTTATCATCATTTACACATTAATTCGCCCTTAATTATTTTATAAAGCACTGAATCAAGTACCTATGGTAAGGTCTCATCATCAAAATTTTTCGGCATCACATCCTGCGGCAGGCTGAAATGCTCAATAAATACGCTGCGATCGCAACAAAAATGCTTGATTTGGAGCAGAAAATGCATTCTTGTTATAAAGTATAATTTTTATTATAATTATTTTTTGTTGAGCCATACTCTCTCTTATGTTACCAGCATGGATTAGAGTGGCATCATAGATCTTCGTAATTCAATAAAAAGTATGAAGGATGTAATTCGTTACGCTGCAATCCTGCCTCATTTATGGACCTCATGCACAAAAATGATGCCATAAGTGGCCAGAAGTCTAGTGAGGATGGAAAAAATACGGAAGGTAAAAAAACTGCGCTTTAAGCATCAAGCTTCCCAATGTGTTAAAACAAAGTACTTTGAGATTCTCACTTGGCCGCTCATAATTTTTGTGCGTGGAGAAAATTCCAGTGGCCTTAAGCAAGTTATGGGGATTTTTTGTACCTTGATAGACGTTCAGACATGTTTCTTTGGTGAAAGAGAAGCCCAAAAAATAAAAGTACCATGTACCCTGAAGATTACTGGCACTAATTAGCACCAGGCAAATGCAAACTTTTTTCAGGGCATGTAGTGGGAATTAAATAGGGAACCACCTCATCTGTTCAACACGCATTCAATTTTCAACAATAATGCGCGCGAAAGTAATGATATAAAATAAGGTGAACTCCGATTTCGGTATTTTAAGGGAATCCAGTATTCTATGGAAAATATGACCACAAAAAATTAAGTAAATATTACAAGTAACAACACTTGTATAGTGACAGTTTCATGCCTCATCCAGAGCTGATTGCGAAATTTACACAAAAAATAATCGTTGTATCTTCCAGAAAATTCCCAAACGATGTGATGGCACGAAAAATATTCAAACTAGTAATTCCATCGGTTTATAACGATTGTTTCGCAAGTTTTACCTCGCTAAAAATAGATGTACGAGTTGAATTGGGTAAGAGAAAAGTCCATTTTTGCTGCGATGGTCTCTTCATCACAGCATATAACACGCAATCTTGTGGCTCTAACAACTGCAATGAATAAGGTAACTGAAGAATACAGAATACAGCTGAAACATCAGATATAACCCCATTTCCGTCTATTCCGTGGAGGAGAGGTATTCAAACGCAATTACTGCGTAATTACAAGTCTCTCATTTCCCGTAAAATAGCAGGCCAAATGTGTTAATTAAATGGTTCAAATAACCGTTGATAACGTGAAACGGTGAGTTTTTCTACTGGTATGACGTAACTTCAAGTGCTGCAGCGTGATTACTTGCACGAGTATGTCGGTTGTTTTGTTTGAATGGATACTCCCATTCACAAAGGATAAACTGACGATATTTACCACTTCAACTTTCTCACTGTTTTTGCAAATTAAATGTGGCTTACTTACGAACCGAGGCAATATTTATGACAACTTAAAATGTATCTATAATTCAATATGGTCAACCCATTAGCCACAGATATGAAAGGATACGGCCACTTTTTTCAATAACTTATAACATATAGATATTTCTTATCTTAAAACGATTCTGTTACCGATTATTATAAACGATTCAGTTACCTGAATTATGATACGATGTTTTCCGGTCGAATAATGTTTTTGTTATAGTTTAATAAAGTAAAATTATAGCAGCAATGAGACTTAGCAACCATGAACAAATAAAGCGATATTCAGCAGCCCTGAGGATGAGCCCGAGTCGGAGCTCGAAACGTAGGCTAAAGATTCATGACAGTTTCGCCAACTACCTCGCTGGAATCCTCAATGCATTATATGACTGCTTGAAAATTAATTTTTTTTAAGATTTCAAGTAACACCAGATGTATAATGGTATTTTTCATGCTTTATCCAGAGCTGATTGCGAAATTTACACCAAAAATAATCGCCCAATACGTAATCACGCATTACACTCGACGACAAGAAGCTACGTAGTCCTCTTTGGGAATTTAAGGCGCCAATACAAGGAATTTTCTTCGGCCAATCAACAATAACTTTGGCGGAGTCATTCTTTACCATTTGCAACAATTCTTTCCCATCTTCCCCGTTGAACATATTTGTTATTTTGATGATTCCCATAGCCCCTCTTATGATTCGGGGGAAATATTTTTTTTTGATTTTAATACCTACTAACGATATTCAATCTGAAAAAGTGGTATAGTCAGCTTTTCCTGACTGATATGAAACAGAATTTCTGAAACGTAAATACATCAGTCCACTTTTTGGGAAATGCATATTATTAAAAACAATGAAAATTTAATGGAAAGGTAGAAATAGTAGAGCAGTATTCGAGAGGTTCGAATGGCAGATTAAAATTTTGGTTAGTAATAGGATAATTTTTCATGGCTTTTAATACTAAAATGATATTAATCCTGAAATGAAAACCGATTTCTGTAGCAAATGGTTCATTGCATCGCATTGCATAGCATCACCCGCATCATAAGTGCCAGCAAAACAATGCCATGTTTCCATGCATTTAAATGCGATGATATTTTTTCTAAAACAAAGAAAAAGTCACGGCATGATTAAATGGAGCCCAAATCACCATTTTCCTAATGCCATCACAGCACCACAAAAGTCAACTTAGTGTAACTATGTCTTTGTATGATGAAAATCATACTAATTGATTGCTTCCCTGGTGGCTATTTGAGGCAGGATATCGGATTGATCCATGAATATTGCACATTTTGCCCACATACGCGAACAACTAGAGGGCTGCTGATTGGAGGGCCATAGATCGCAGTTTCTTAGAACGCAATGCGTGGGCATACTGTAATTGTAGACCAACGTATCATTGAGTTTCATTCACGTACAGATTCCAAATCAATGCGAGCAGAATCCTAGGCACATGTTACCGACTAATGGATACAAGAGCCGCTGTTTATTTACACCAGAATTTTACCCTTTGATATGAGTTTCGTGATCATTAACTAGCTTGATGTGGCCTTTGACTAGCAGTTTGACAAGGAAAAAATCATCGTTGAACTTGAGTTGGCGGTGCTATGAACACGATCTCGTAACCGTCTGCGTGGCTTGAATAATTTCATGCTTTAGAAATTCGAGCGATTTCACTTTTATATGCTGCCATTATTCTTTAACTAATTTATCTATATGTGGAGAGAAATAAAATACATTATCAAGTCAACCCCGCATTATTATTATAATTATTAACTTAGGCCTGATTTGAATCAGTTGATGAAATTCCCTTTGCGGAGATTGCTCCGAAGATGCTCGGAAATTTACAAATTGCTCCGTCTTCGTATGATGAAAATCATTCTATTTGATTGCTTCCCATGTGGCTATTTGAGAGAGGATATTTGAAATTAAAATAATTATCAATCTTACCTACGTGAGCGCATATGGTACAGCTTTTTATAATAAATAAGCAATAGCTGGAAATTGCGATCAGCTCACAATTATAGCTTTGACATTTCTTAATTTGGCTCTCATAATATTTGTTACGCACCAGGTTACATGCTTCCTAAAAACCTCGGAAAATAGCTTCTTTTACATATAGGTTTCAGATTCATGAATGAATGAATCTGAAAAATAACAATGAAAAATTTCCTACTTTGATTCTGCAACACAAACATTACCCCATTAATTTTCGCCAATGTTACGCTGTCTTTCGAAAACTTCCATCGTACGCAAATCAAGCCACGATTTGAGCAATAAACTATCTTGAAGTCACGCTAATTTTCGTGGAATAAATTTCTGAAATTGCCATCAAAACTCTTTGGAAAGTGGCTCATCACGCCAAAATGGCAATTCCATTGATTGCATCAGAGGAAATTTAGGAGAGGCCAAAGTAATGCCTGAAATAATAAAGCAATTGAAAATAGGGAAGCTTGTTTTCTTTAACGGAAAATGCCGTCAATACTGACGCAGGCAGGGCGCAGATTGAGCTCACAAATGAAGTACAGCTTTTCCGAAACAAATCTGAATATGACTCGAAATATAGGGCAGCAACAGTCAAAACTTGAATGACAGGATGCAAAAAGAGCAGCATGAACATAAATAAACGCGGTCAAACTCAGACGGTGTCACTAACTTCCCAATCATTGCTTCGAGCAATCAAAATCCAATGGCGAAACACAGCTGTTGCAGTTTTGCATGAAAGAATGAATTGCATGATCTCCGCGCATCTAAGAGAAAAATTGAATGAATGTCTCATTCATCAGCAATTGATAAACTACCACAAAATGTTTTTGATAGAGAAAACGGTGTGATCTTTGGAAGGTAATGTAAAATGGTGCAACCTCATTCGCTTTAAAAATCATAGAATAGCATTCACCACTGTAATAACTTCTGGACTCATAGCGCAACTGATAAGCGGCAAATGAAAAAATGACAAGGACTCGTTTCTACGGTTAAAAACATTTCAATTCAAACTTTAATACTACGTTTGGAAGAATAAGCAGCATTGCAAGCATAAGAAAATTTTACATTGACAAGGTTACACCAGTTTCTTTAAAAATGCTGAATTTTCTTATTAATGAGAACGCCAAAGAGTCCAAGTTCTCTTTTTAGGTGTAATTTATAGTATTTAACGTGGATTTTTCTAAAAGGCATCATTGGCAACATAAATAAGATAGCATGCGACCTATGAGCTCGTACCTGCAATTGTGATATTTTGTATCCCATATAATGTTCAGTAAATGAGCTTGGCTGTTTCCAAAAAAATGTATGCATTCATACAAATGGGAAAGGTCACAATTCCCATGCTATCGATGACAAAGTAGGGGATAAAACCACAATACATCAAATAATTAACCAAAACAAATTTTTATGCATACATAAGGAGAGATATTAAACTCACAAAATCACAAGGCATTCCTAGGAAGAAGAGATAGTAAGTAGAAAGGCGTCAATTCTCTCCATAAGATCCTGAGACTCATTTGATAGAAACTGGGAAGGTTTACCGAAAAGTATGGAAGTAAAGGAGGTAATGACTTGGTCCCAGTTCAGGAAAACTTTAGCTTAAGAGAACTCATTTGAAATAGTATTTCGAAAATAATTTCAAACCATATGAGCACTCATTCATACATTAAGGGATCAAAGCTCAAATCTTGAGATAGTAAGAGTAAAGAGAGGGCCACACCTCAAAACATCACTTCTCATTTTTGTCCCCTCCTACTAGGCCGATTTTCGTCCAGTTTTTTTTAAATTCACAATCCACATTACGATACGCTCATGTCACATGAATTTCAACTCTCCAGCACGCATTCTTCATATTTTTAAAAATTATTCAAAGGTCGTATCAGGCAGGATGTATACCTTCCCTCGAAATTCAACATATCCACGTTGCACGAGATAAATGAAGCCAACGCAAAAGTTTTAGGTTAGCGTTTATAGACAAGTAGTAAACTGTTGCTCCTAAGAAATGTCGTAAGAAAATACTGGGGAACTTAAAATGACCCTATATTAACCAGGAATCAGTGGCACTGCGAGGGGGGTTTTGGGTATAACCCCCCCCCCCACAGCTCAGCAAGGAAATTTTTTAATTTAATCTATTTTACTTAATTGGATTAATATTGCTTATAGAATAGTGTAAGTATTAACAAAATATCCCTCAGAAGGCCGTAAAACAACATTTTGAACCATTTATCTTAACTTTTTTTTCTGGCAGAGGGCCCCCTCACCTCCCGATTACCCTGGCGGGTATACCACACCCCAGGCACCCCAGTATTAGTTGCGCCTGAAATCCACCCTAGCATTGATTTCTAGCTGCGCCCCTGCCAGGAATGGGATTTTAAAAGTAAGACTTGAAAAGAAACAAAACGAAAACCGGTAAAATATCGAGAGGAAATACCATGGAGTAAGCAACAGCTAAATTAGTAATTAGAAAAGTATCCAAGAGTGGTACAATGTCAGAGAGATGCCTCCCAGATCATACATGTTCATACAGTTTCAATCTTCTGCTTCGCTAATTTTTCCCCGTTTTTTATCGCGCAGTTGAGATAAATACGTGAAAAGTCTGCATACGTAGATTTTTCATTACTTAATGAATTTATATCTGTATTTACTCCATTAATACATGTAAATAAATTATCTCACAGAAACAATAATTATCATTAATTAATCATTAATAATACTGTTATAAAAGTTTCTGGCTTTGAAGTGAGATACAGGGACATCGAACGCAAGTGACCGCCTACAGTCAACAATGTCTCAAACATGTACAAATTAAACATTTTACGGAACTGGAAATGTTAGCTGTACTGGGGGTGAACATTAAATTGCTTGGGCTGGTATTCAAATTTTGACTGGACTTAGATTTATTATCAAATATCAGTAGAAATAGAACAATTGCCTCAATTGCGGTTAAATTACTGTCTCAATAACGTGATTCTGATAGTCTTTGACTTAAAATTAATTTTAGGCACATAGTTATTATTCCTATTCCCAAAAAGATCGAGAAATAAATTTTCCAAGACAGCTCATGAGGACTTCATTTTCGCTATTTTTCTAATGAGATAGTTTTCTCATAATTTTTTCAAAAATTATGCTGGGGAACAAAATTCAAAATCTGCATTTTTGGTGACCAAAGGACGGTATTAGCAAGGAATAATAGGAAAAGCCAAGACAATACTGTCTTATTACATGGAAACATTATGGTCGGAATTAATCGAATGGTGACTAGTATAAGAAGCTTTTGGTATGTGTAAATTATAATTCGCGTAATAAGTATTCCAACGTGATTAGTGTGAAAATTAGTTAATGCCGCAATACGTTTCTGTGAATGTAGTTACGGCCAAATATGTACAATTACAAGTGCTATTGAAAGAATCCTCTTTGCTTATTTCTCGCGAGCGCTTAAGGTAACCTTGCAAATAATTATTTCTCGCGTTGACTTCAATTAGTATGAAAAATAGGGCATTTTATGCAAATGTAATGAACTGCCTTACAAAGAATCATGTCTAATAGTACACGTGCCAATTATTAGCATATACGCCTGAAGTACATTTAATAATCTTTTAAGACATGAATTATAAGTACATAAGAATGAAACGCATCGGAGTAAAATGAAATACTAAAAGACAATATGAAGCAGCGAGTGAATCGATCTAGTAATCAGCAAGGAGGTGCTGAGGAGACAAGTATAAGAACGCAGGATTGTCGCGAGAATTTTAATGGCGAAAGGAAAAAATTATGCACATTTAAAAAAAGTCGGCCATATTGAAGGTAATAATCGAAGAAATTGTTTTAACAGATTACCTGCTTGGATGAGGTCCAGGGATTAAATACACTCGCTCCCCATTTTTCGTCGTCTCAGTCACATGTCGTTTACGTATGATTGAGATAATGTCATCCAAGGTAGCACCATAATTACCAACGTCAACAATGCAGCAACTTATAATGCAGCACTTAAGTAGATATCATCATTGAAATTAATTGTTACTTATCTAGTAGGCTGAGCACTTCATATTATGTTGCAAAACATTCAGTTATTTCAGATGAAAATGTGTTTACTTAAGCAAATAAGCTTACTTTGCCATTTTCCTAGATTTCACATATTACGTTAGGGGAAAGATAGTTGCTCTTCTTTGTTCTATCTTTTACTATATTTTTCGAGCATAGTATTTAACTAATAAGCGGAGGCCGTCTGCAATGAAAATATTGAAAAGAATAAATTAAGCATGCCTTAGCAGATAAGCCTACAGCAGTATCTAGAGCGAAAAATACAGAAAACACTGTCTCGGTCGATGACCTGTGGTGATTAAATTCCCTGTGTTATTGATCAATGGCTACGTATATTTTTCAGTCAATTTCAATTTATCAACCACGCGTTCTATGAGAATATCACCCGCTTCAACTATTGAATTTTGTTTTAAATTCACAGAGCATTTCTACCTCAAAATCTATCCCTCACGGTCCAATCTGAATCTGCGCTTGAATGCGAGATAAAAAAAAAACACGACTCCCAGGAAATAATCATCGGAGCCGGGACTGCACGAAAGGAAGCCGCGGGGCTTTTACCAGTGCAAATATCCCGGTGCATGTGCACCTGTGCCGCCTGCATTGCATTTCCAAAAGTTGGTGGTCCAAAAAGACCGAAGTGAGCAAAGAGTCATGGAAGGATAACAGAAACCAACAAATCCTACAAAACATAAAACAACAACCAAAAAATCCTACGTTTCAGCGTGCGATATGTCCTGGGTATTCAAGACGATATGTTCGCGAAATGAAGGAGGCTTTCTTTCAAGGACTACCGATTACAATTTCCCGTGGCGAACTCTGCTCCTCGCTCGTCAGAATTGGTCGCCTTCGGCACAAATGTGAGGCACAAAGGGCTTATGCACTGTTTCAGGAGATGAGAGATGAAATGCCATTTCCTCCCTAGCCAATAACCCATCAAAAAAACCCTCACTCCATGACCAAAAATTCATGACTCGCTTCCCCTCAGCCAACTCCAGGCCTCTCTTCTTCCCTTGACCCCCCTCCATTCCATCAAAGCGAACACTCCTCGTCAAATCTCTTCCCATTTCCTCGCTTCTTCCGCCTCCTCTCATCCGGTGCCACGTGGCGTGGCCGCCTCGTCTCCAGAGAGCGGTCACCAAGCTCCAACCACTCCCCCAATCTCCAGCTGAAATACCCCACTAAAAACAGAGACATTCTAGGAATTGACGGCCAGGGACTAAAGTAATAGAAACGGGAAAATGAATAGTTAAAATAATAACTACTACGACTCGATGATAGTTTTGAATGGGTATCAGGCTGGCACGGTGTCTCGAGTTTTATCATCACATCTTGCGGACCCGGGTTCAAATCCTGAAAGTAGCGGAGTTTTCAGCGATCTGTCACTCAGCCTCAACTCCTCACCCAATATTTAGTAGAAAAGAATCTACACTCCACTTAAGAACAGAAACATTCTGGAAATTATACTTCGACAGTAAGGGTACAAAATAATAGAAACGAGGAAATAATGATAACTTCAACTGGATGATAGCCTAAAAAGATATCGGGATGGCATGGTGACCTACACATTTCTAGGGCGCAGGTTCAAATCTTGGAGACTACGCAGTTTTTAGGGGTCGCCCGATCCCTGGTACGGACTGATTGTTGTGTGGAAAACAACACTTGTCAACAACTTGAAAACAACAACGTCGGATGGTCCGTCCGTCGTGATTCCCTTGACGTTTGCAATGGGGTATCTGGCTGGCATGGTGTCTTGAGGTTTACCTTTACGTCTTGCGGGCCCGGGTTCAAATCTTGGAGGTAGAGGTGTTGTCGGAGGTGGTCCGATCCCTACTGCAGACTGAGTGTTGTGTGAAAGACTCCAAACCTGTGAAAGGTCCAAACTCTCCCCCAATCTCCTGCTGAAATGCTTCACAGTCCACTCAAAAACAGAGACATTCTAGACCAGTGGTTCCCAAAGTGGGCGCTACCGGCCCCTGGGGGGCGTTGTTGTAGTCTATGGGAGCGAAAAGTGCCAAGGCTGGGTGGGGGGCGCCGGAGGGTCCTGACAATGTGACAAATGCGAAGGTTCCGTAACCTTCCTTTTGTCTTCGTTTCTAAAGTTAACTTTGTTTCCCGCATATGGAAGTAATTTAAACCATGTGTTTTCTTACATTTTAAAGTATGAACTGTTGAAAAATATTTCCAAGACTTTCTTGCATAAGGGAAACGTTTGAAGGGGTTTAGTTTCATTTGGTCTGTCGTTGGTACAACTTCACGACACAGAGAACTTAATTATTTATAAGTCATTAAGTCAGTCGTTGTTTTTAATTTAATTATTTCAATGCTCCTCGTTTGGTTAATTAGTATAGAATTCTGATTATTATTTTAAAGTAACAGAATAGGGAGGCGTTGAGTATAGGTTTATGGATCCAAGGGGGCTCGAAAAAGTTTGGGAAACACTGTTCTAGACATTATACTTTGACAGCTAGGGACGGAAAAAATAAGCTTAGGAAAATGACTAGTTTAAACAATAACCCCTTCTTGAAGCTTCTAATAGGGTATCAGATTGGCATGATGGCTTGAGGATTACCTTCACATCTTGCGGGTCCGGGTTCAAAATCCTGGAGGTACCGTAGTTATCAGAGGTCTTCCGATCCCTACGTCGGATTGAGTGGTACTATGGACTGCAGCACATAGTCTTCCGTGCAAAACCCAATCCGTCGGATGATCCGTCCGTCATGATCCCCTAGACGGCTTTGGTCGAGAGCACGCTAATTTCCGGCTCATCCGTATGCCGCACATTTAACCTGCTATGGTAGATAAGAACGTCCATTTTCCGCCCAATGGTATTTTGACCTCGGTTATCCGTGTGCCTCACATTCCGCCAGAAAAAATTTGCTCATACCAACCTATCTTAATTCCCTGCATGTGAGCATAATGATGATGATGATGACAGAATTTGAGCAAAGTAGTTAGAAAATATTTTTAATTAAAAATCTGTCGTTCGGCAGTATACGACCACATTATCCTCCCAGGGTGCAGATTTTTTTAAAATGATTTTATTCGGACCAAGATAATAGATAATCTGGGCATGAAAACCTTCGGCGAATGGGAATCGCCGGTTCATACAGGTTTTCTGTTGAAACAACAGGTAGTTTCGTAAAAATCTGTGTTAAAACGAAACAATAAGACGGCATATGGGTAAAGAATAAGATGGAATTTTTAACTTCAGCTGCGTAACCCAAAAATTTCATTTCTTCATATTACGGAAAAAAGGACGCAATATATATGACTATATATTAAGATAATGAAAACATGAATTTTCCCGCAGAAGTAAATTCTGTGAAGTTATTTCTAATCACATGAAATATCTTAATTTAACACTTAAAATTATATTCCCACTTAAATAGAGTACATATCGCGAAGAATCTCTCCAATTCACCGGTTTTATTGTTCTTTAGGTTCATCATCCGATCGGAAAGCCTGAGATTCCAGTTTGTCAGATATTTTTGCCTGAACTTTTGCACACATATTTGTATACAATAATAACTTAAGGCTTCTTAAACATAATAACAATATATATTTTTCTTCCAAACACGTGCATATACATTATTTACATTCATGGAAGTAAGGTAGCCAAAAGACAAAAAGCCTGTTGTTTGGCTAACTTCAAAAACTCTCCAAAGCGAATAGGAATACATAAAAGGAATTTTGTATGCATAACAATTTTCAAAATTGTATTGACTATACTATGAATAATAATGATTTATGAATAATAATACTATAAATAATAATAATATTGACTATGAACAATAATGTAGAATGAACAACACACATTGAATCAAACATAAAACACAAAATTCCAAACCCTTTGCAATAACGCGTCAATATCATCAAAATTTAGCGTCCATTTATCAGCCTTAAGTATTTACCCAAAAAATTGCTTCTTTATTTATATTGGGTAACATATGATTGTAAGTCTGATATTGATTATCGTCGTCAATAAGCTCAAATATTGTATTGTGCGTTCCCGATCACCCGGCTCTTATAGGTATTGTTTCAGAACAAAATACAACTGCTAAAAACATTAAATGCAAAAATTCATACTCATTGTGACGTATCTAATGCACTACCATGCGTGAAGTGCAGACGAAAAGTACGCAGTTATCATGTTTATAGAAAGGCAGTCACCTGAAGCTTATGTTGCTGTCGAAAATTATGAATTCTGAGGAGTGTTTATTTCCCATAAGAGGTATTATTACTCATTCTTTATGAAAGCAAAATTTACTTTAGAGTTGCAAATTCACTGAAATTTCTCTCACTGCATTTCCTTATATCCTATCAATAATTCCGTCAGCTAAATGATAAATCACACTTTTAGTAGTCACAGTATCTAAAATTGTAATATGATATTCAAGGGAGATAAAAAAACACAAATTTGGGGATATAGGCCTATGTTCGCGATGGATGTGGGCTATTTTCCTCTGAAGAAAGAAGAAAAGGAATGGAAACCAAACAAGTAGACAACCTCACAATCATTGGCCGAGCTGAAGGCGTCTTGAAAAGGAAAATAACCAATATCTTTCAGGAATATTCCACATCTACACAATACAATGCGAGCCACCTCTACGGTGTTTGGCAGGGGGTGATCAATCATCAGCATTCAGCATATAAGAGGAAAGCATTGAGAATAAACACTTATGTATAAGTGATTTAATGGCCTTGGTATCACTGGCAAGAAATAATTCATCACAGCCTGAGGTCCAATAAATTGCCTCAATTTTACTATTTATGCAAACGTTAAATTGCAACAAGGGTATGCATGCAGGCATGCAATACACGGTTAAATCCGTGACTTAACTTTCAGTAGCAGATAGACGCTAAGGCGCTTATGATAACATATAAATTCAAATGAGAGTTTCTAAATAATAATTTGCGCACCTGCTGAGATACTATGGTAGAATAAACATTGATTCCAATGACTCTCTGAAAAAATCACAAACCTGTTTTGAAAACGTATAAGAAATGTTGACCACAGCAAGAATTCTCGTGGCGATAGTAAACTAAGCAAGGATAAAACTGAATAGGATAAGAAATGAGAGATGGGTCCGTATCAGATTACCTTGTATCTATCGACGTAATCAGTAAGTTTATGACAATAGGCTGCATCAACTTCGATAATGAGAGCAGTGGATGTGTTTCCAAGGAAAAGTTGTCAAACAAACATCCCACCTAAAATCACACCGTTTTTTGCGGGGTTAGACAAGGAGCAATGACGAAGTAAAATTCGCTCTTTAGGCTCGTAGAAATATATTTTAAAGGATCTTCACTCCTGGAGAATACAAAATGAATGCAATGGAATCGGATGACGGAAAAAATCGGCAATATGAATGGAAATAATCCGATAGAACTAAAGTCATTGCAGCATATTTCCAATTTATCATAAAGTTGCTACAGTAGCTTCCGGTTAATTGGGACATATTGGGACTTATGCACTTTGCCCCAATTAAGCGGCTGCCCCAATTAGGCGAACTATCCTATACATGGGCGTAAACAAACGTTAAAATGATAGAAAGACGACTAAAGAATGTTTATAATGCAACATAAGTTTATCAAGCTATTATTTTGATTAATAAATCAGTGAGTTTAGTTAATTTATTATCATTTTTAAGAATTATAACAATTTAGTGAAAAATATTTTTCATAGACTCGGGCGACGCTGAATGAATGTCTTTCACTAAGTCCTATTAAAGAAAAGTCCTATCCTCTTGCGGATAGTATAACAACAAGAGCTTTCAAAATAGGGCAAGAATAGGAACATTTGTGAAAAATAAGAGTAAATCAAAGGAGGAAAATGTAAAAAAATAGTATTCTGAAAACAAAAAAAATTAATTTCGTCGCGAGTATAGAGTCTATGTCACCTACTCATGGCCCAATAAAGCGACATTCTGTCCCAATTAAGCGGAGAATACCCTGGGATACTCCGCTATTGTGTTCTGTTCTTCAAGATCTGCCCCGATTAAGCGGCTGCCCCAAGTAACCGGTGGACCCATTAAACGGAGTCGACTGTATCTAGAATTATGGTTTTTTTTTTATCTCACAACGAAACAAGGGTAGTAAAAATCTCTAACTGCAGGAGATCGCCAATTTTTCTGCATATTAAGGAGAAATCGATGAAAAACCGAATTTTCTCTCGCAGGCTGCATAGATTCACAGCACACGATACATTTTACATGTCGCCATTCGGAATTTTTACTCGGGATTAAAACATTATTTGCCAACTTATTTGCAGCACCAGCTTAGAGATATAGAAATAAAAAATGAATAAGGAAGTAAACATCACTTGGTGGCATGAAATTATTCCAAAAAGTCCCAAAATCATAATTTATTTTGCGTCTGGGGAAAAATTCTACTGTAATCCTGGCTTCTATGTTTCTTGACAAGGACCTTCAATGGAGGATACGGAAATTTCCAGTTGGGAAATGTTTTCAGGTGTATTCAGCACGTATTGTATTCGACGACTGGGACCATCGGAAATTGATAACGCCGCGCATTTAGGGGAAGACCTGACCTAAACTATGCCAGCTGGCCACCTCCTTGCACCATATGGGCGAAGGCATAGTCGTCATGAGCTCACGCGGCATCTACGCCTCAGAGATCTGGGATGAACAGCCGCTCAAACGATGATGTCATGTTTATAGGAATAGTAAATAATCCGACGGGAAACCATCCCAATTCTCAGTTTGCTGGAGATATCATAGCTAAGTATAGGGAAATGCAGAACTCGATCCCCTGAGAAATTCGCGTCTCATGAGGTAACGGAAAACCTTTGCTGCTCTTACCACATGAAGACCGTATGTCCAAAAAATAAGATGAAGGCTATACTTATCAATGTATTCACATGTGATTTATTAAAGCATAAGTGCTAAAGAGAGCCAAAATAAAGTGAAAAGTAGATATGATTGGATGGTTATAGATATGCGTCGAATATAGGGTATCAATGCCCATTTCAGCTGTAATCATCGAGTAATTTCGGCTTCATCCAGCGAAATATCCGGTAGTGCAGTGTATTAAATGAAAAAACTGAGTTAAAACGTATTTTTATGAATTTAATAGTTTACGACTACCTAGTGATGTCATCATTATTCATTCAAAAGCATGACAGCTAATGGTTGCTGAGAGAAAGTGGTACGTAGAGTTTGATGCCTATAGAAAATAATATGGTATTAATTATCTTCTTACAGAAGGCAAGCTTTCGGGATTACGCCGGCTTACCATAAAATGGAAATAAAATCAGTTGATGTGGATTGGAAACATTTGGGAACAGCTGGGAGAAGGAGGTTGACCGCATACTCAGTTTGCTAGGAGCAGAATGGAGACCGGGCTGAATTCAAACGACTTAACGCTTCTAAAATAACGAATAAATCAAAACAGAATACACGCTGTCATCATCATATTTCAGCGTGATAAAGCTTCGATAAAACTGATACAGACAAAAAGTGAAGCAAAAGCCGCCTTTTAAAAAGAATAACTGTAAACATTTATGCCATACCCCTCGGCTATGGCTACGCGGGCGTTTTTCACACACGTGTCGCTGTATGGAAACATGCTGCTGATGTGAGTAGCACATGGTGGCACTATAATTAACGTATCGCTTTGTTACGCACGCAGCTATGAATTTTTCTGCGTTTTCCAATTCGTGGAATAATGGGCGTTGAGAAGTCTTTTTTCGTTTTCACAGCCATATGAGTGGAAAAACGCATCTCACAGGGTAAACTCCCTCCAGATTTTCGTCAAAAAAGAAAGTAGATAGGAAAGTCGGCGGTTTCAGCGGCGGAGAGGTTAAGACCCCACCTCGTAAACGGCTGGTGTCCTATCACCCCCTGCCACACGCCTTTTAGGCGGCTTGCGGGGTATTATATAGATGTAGATAAACAAGATCTACATAATACCACGCAAGCCGCCTAAAAGGCGTGTGGCAGGGGGTGTTAGGACACGAGCCGTTTACTAATAAAAAATGAAGTGGTCTAACGAAGTCGGGACTAGCGTTTATTAAAGTCCTTTATGGTTCGGGGGAAAAACGAATTCCCATATTTAGCCGTTCGGCAAAACATCTCTCTTAATTTGTCGCTTCTATCGGACCTGGAAATATAGTGTGGCTCTAATATTATGTTCTCTGTGTCGCTGTTTAAGATATCCTTTCTCAATTGTTCAAGCAATCTAGTCCTAGCGCACAGCCTCCGAGTCTCAAGCGGCTCCCAGCCTAATTCACTTAACATCTGAGTAACGCTGTCGCTGTAAAGATGTCGCTGTGCGCTAGGCTTAGATTACTTGAGCGCTTTACCTTTTAGAGTGACACTTAAAACATCATATTAGAACCGTCCTCTATTTCCAGGTCTGACAGAAACGATACATGAAGACAGATATTTTAATTGCCGAAGGGATAGGTATGGGAATTCGTTTTCTCCCGAGCAATAAACGAACTGAATTAAATTTTGGCGGAACTTCATTAGAGCATTTAATTTTTATTTGTGAACAGCTGGTGTCCGAACACCGCGCGCCACACGTCTATTGAGGCGGCTTACGGTGTAGTGTGCTGATGTAGATGAAGTTCAACAGGGAAGACAACTACCCCCTTACAAAGTAATAGCCGCGCCTTTTGCACTCAAATTCGCTACATCGGCATTGAATAACAGGTGTACCCCAACGGGTCATGTATATAAGTTAGCCAAAAATTGTCCATCTTTACTTCACCGCTCTGGAAAATCTAGCCAAAAACAGTGAAATTGTTGTCTCAGAAAATAAATGTACGTAATATAACAAATACGGTTGATATCTCCATGTTTCTGGGTTTCACCGCGTGGATTTTTCTTTGTGACGACAGTTTCTCCGGTATTCCAACCGGCGTCTTCAGGTCGATGTCGGGATTCAATTTTTGGTGACTTATATAGTTCATTTTTGTCACCAATTTTTCATGCTGGATGCTGATTGGTCCACCTTCTTTTCTCTCGTATGACCCTCTTCCACGAACTTAGTGGAGTTCTGCCTAAGGAAAACTTACTTCACCTGGAACGGACAAATATACGAACAAGCGGAGGGGGCGAGCATGGGTTCTCCACTATCACCAGTGGTGGCTAATTTATTTATGGAGAAATTTGAAGCGGAAGCCATGGACAGCTACAGTAAGAAACCTAAACTGTGGCTAAGATATGTGGATGACACCTTCGTTATTTGGCCGCATGGAGAGAAATGCCTACAAGACTACCTCCGACATCCAAACGCCCAACATCCTGCTATCAAGTTTACGATGGAAGTAGAGGACAACAACCAGCTCCCATTTTTGGACGTCCTAGTCAAAAAGAAGAAAAACGGAAAACTGGGACACGCTGTCTTTAGGAAGAAGACGCACACTCATCGCTATCTTCACGCAGCCTCCCATCATCATCCAGCTCAGAAACACTCAGTGATTTCCTCACTAATGCGACGAGCCTACGATATCTCCGACGCCGAGTCCATATCGTCGGAGAAAAATCTACTCATAAAAACACTGAGACAAAATGGCTACAGTGGACAACTGGTCCTGAAAAGGGCCGCTGAAGCGGAACATCGAAGAAAGAAGGAGTTAAACGAAGACATTTTAACATCTAATCACAACACCAATGAGAAGGAGGATCAGACGGAAGCAAGGGCACACGCAGTAATTCCGTTTGTGTCTGGCACCTCAGAGAAGATTGCTAGGATTTTACGACAGCACAACGTCGTAACAAGATTTATTTGTGCCACCAAGACTGGCGATGTGCTACCGGGTCCAAAAGACGTTTTGCCGCACGATATTCAAGAAGGGGTCTATAAGGTGCCATGTTCATGCGGCAAAGACTACATAGGAGAGACGTGTAGATCAATGAAAGTGCGCATCCAGGAACACAGAAGAGCCACAAGAAATAAGCAATTTCAGCTCTCCGCCATTGCGGAGCATGCTTGGAGCGAGCCCGGACACCAGATATTGTTTGACGAAGCATCATTTGTTGCAAAAGAAAATAGATATTATCCCAGGCTAATAAAGGAGGCTATCGAAATATTCAAGACACCGGAAAACATGAATAGAGAAGACGGCTACCATCTCCACAGCTCGTGGAAGAGGGTCATACGAGAGAAAAGAAGGTGGACCAATCAGCATCCAGCATGAAAAATTGGCGCCAAAAATGAACTATATAAGTCACCAAAAATTGAATCCCGACATCGACCTGAAGACGCCGGTTGGAATACCGGCGAAACTGTCGTCAGAAAGAAATCCACGCGGTGAAACCCAGGAACTTGGAGACATCATCTAGACAACGCCGCGGAAAACTACGCATCAACAAATACGGTTGTTTAATTATGGCATTCCTCGGAAGTCTATATTTGGATTTCATGGATGTTTTTACTACCCCTCTCGTCAATTGTTGAGTGACTACATGACCTTAAATTCACATGAATTTAAAATAAATAATAAAAAGAAAAAATTGTAATTCCAGCCAAATTAGTCACCTTACATCTACATCTAAATCTACGTAATACCCTGCGAGCTACCTCTAGGGTGTTTGGCAGGGGGTGATCAATCACCAGCATGCAGCATGCATTTGGACTCCTACATGCACACCACACCGTCCAAAAAACGTCCCGTATACTAACAAACTATACTACTATATGCTGTTAATAATAATAATTGAATTAAGAAACATGCATTAATTTTTACATAGGTTAGTAGGCTACACTACAAGTCATGCAATCTATTTACGAGTTCTAATGCTGCCGTTATAATCTCTTATTGATCGTGGATAAAATGACATTCGGAATCTGCCTGTTCTACAGTCTATCTCTCTTATTTTATTTATATGATCTGATCTTCCGTAGTATATTGGCGTCCGTAAGATATGGTTAACTTTGTCAGAAAAGAGACTGCTGTTGAATTTTTCTAAAAGGTTTAGTCTAATTTTCAATCGACAGAGATTCCCATCGGAGTTTATCTAAGAGGTCAGTTACACTAACAAGACTATCGTAACGAACTTTCATATACCTGGCAGCTCTTCTTTGCACGCGTTCTAACTCTGTTATTAAGCCTTTTTCATGAGGGTCCCAAACACTGGCAGCGTATTCCAAATGTGGTCTAACGAGGGAAAAGTAGCTTATTTCTCTCACTTTGTCGTCGCACTTTCCTAATATTCTTTTAACAAAACCCATTTTACGATTAGCTTGACCGGTTATTTCTCGAATATGTTTATTCCACGATAGATCATTACTGAGTCTAACTCCTAGATATTTCACGGATTCAACAGTCTCTAATTGGGTACCCCGAATCATATAGCTACGTTGTAGGGAGTTGTTCTTCTTCCAGAAATTCATTCACCTTAAATTCGCATGAAGAGTGTATTGAATTAAGTGGGGTCATTATTTCTCACCGATATTAATTACTGTTTGTAGTGCTCTCGAGACAGTGCTTCGACCAAGGAAGATGAATGAAAGGAGTCTGACAAAGCTTTCACTCCCTTTATTGTGATGGTACACGGAATTAAGGGAACGATGGATGGAATTAGGCAAAATCTCAGGTGAGAAGGCTAAATAAGAGAACAACTTCTCGTTCTTGGAGTGATGATGGAGGTAGGGCGCATAAAATGCCATGGAAAGGTCCCACCAAAGACAAAGTATGGATATAGGAGCTGAATAAAAGTAAAAATGTATGATCTTTTGAGGAAAATATGGAACTTCCAAATGCAGCAAAAACAATTAATCAGGAGTTCGAATTAGTACAAAAATACTTTTCTTCGAGCAACAGGAACTCCTGTTACTGTTTCTCGTTGTCAAAAGTATGAAAGAAACCATTAGAAGCAGTGGTGTCATGGCAAAATTAGCAGTGCCAAAACGCACATTCCTTCACTTTTTACTCGTAAAATATTACTCTTTGTGTCTTTTTTATTACAAGTTACGTCAGCATATTTTAAAATCATTCTTTTTTGCTTGCGATGGTACATGTAAGAAATTTTGAGGCACCAAAATCAATAAAAGCGTTACTTAACTATTATGCCTTTTCTTATCCAATGTCGGAACGGCGTTCCGGACCGTTCTGGCACCACGACACGACTGATCAGAATGATAGAGAAGATAAAATTGGCAATTCATGCAAGGGAAAATCAACTGACTCCCATTAAAAAAAAGTCTGGAATCTGATTCGTCTCGAGTATTCTAAGTAAAATAGTAGCCAATCCAATTAGACAACTTTAAAACATTAGCGTCACATGATCATGAAAGGTGTTGGGATGATGAACGGCTGAGAAAAAGATAAAATACATTTATGTTTATAGCTGTACTATCAAAAAACAAGTTGAAACAATTTCTATTGTTTTGTTTTCTTAATGCTGGTAATAACGGCCTATGCAGACATTTTTGGTTTTTATTCACACTCTAAAAAAATTACGCCAATAAAATTCACTCGAGATGTTTATAATTCACTTGGAAAATTTTCTAAATGTGTAGGATTTGCGACATGATGCATTCACTACGCTTGTTAGCCATCGACTCCAACTAGGCCAGTTGTATCACTGGAAGACGCACTTTACAAGTACATGCAACAACATTCTAACCAAAGGAAATGCGATTAAAACTTAGATTATATAGATAAAATAGCTTAATATGCATGCGAATTTGATGAACCAATGCGTATTTACCGAGTGAAAAATGTCAATCAAGTATGGTATTCAACCTGAATGCGATAAAATTATCCAAAGCTTACGGGATCGCAAGTTAAATCGCCTTCGTTGAAGCGCCTCCCTTTGTTTCCATCAAACAGGACTCATTACGACGAAGAAAACGCACGTTCAACTCTAAGCCCCTCGAGGGAGTGCTGAAAGGGGTAATTAATGAACACATGAACGACAGCGCCCGCAGAGCATGCGTTGGACAAAGCCAGAGAGTCATTTCAAAGTCTCATTCATCCCTCGAAAGATTACACTGTGGAACAGCCATTTCGATGTCGTAGATATGTGACTTGTTTTTGATCAACTTTTGGCCTCTGGATAAGAAAAAACCTCGGTTTTTATCATTCACGTCAACTTTTTAAGGTACAGGATACCCTCATTTTATACATGCGTCACAAAAAATTAGCATATAAAGGAATTTAATAGGAAATTTATCTTTCATACCATCCATACAGAATGATTTAATGTATGCAAAGGTTATATACAAATTAGATAGCCGCTTTAATATAAGTTTCCGATTTCTGTTTCTGTCAATGCCTGCAAATTTACAACAACATGGTGTATTCAACCCGTATATCACCTGATATCTCACTATGGTATTTCCTGAATAACTAGACTGCTATTCCAGGAGTGTACGTGTCACTGGTATCCTACGGCGTCAATAACCCAGCGCCACTAGGATTAGGTATCTGCCAATTGGAGAGCAACGATGCCTCCTGTTATCTACGCTCAATCTAGCTGATAGTGGTCAGAATGACTCAAGGAATGGCGAAAAAACTGAAGTGGTTGAAGAAAAATAACTACAGCTTTGAAATCAGCACGCCTATTTTACCTCAAACCAGCTCAAAACTTGAAGTCAACAGAAAATAAGTAAAACATCGTTCCCTAATGTTATCGATGCGGGGGAATTACTCCAAATTTAGTGCTCGGGGCATCAGCTATGCTGTTATTTCCCTCCGGTTTCACTTCCACATACCCTACGGCTCAATCGCTATAGCTCTCCTGAGTTATCTGTAGGTAGGTGATTTAGGAAACTAATATTACAATATAAGGCTACATTGAAATATTAATCTGTATTAATCCTCTTTGCATAACACAAATCATTTTTGCAGCTCGTACAAGGCACAAAATAATAACATATTCGCCGATGATGAACGAACTTAATATCTTCATTATCCTTCCTCGAACCTCGTAGACGTTGAATCTATTGCCTCTTTTTAAAAAATCGTGAAGGGTAAAAATGTCTTATGCAGGTAGATTATAGTAATTACCTTTGACAAAATTTTCGTGATTAATTCTGAAGGTATATATATCTCTCGTGAACTCAGTAAAAATCCAGTGTGTTACAGCGTTTGCCGACAAAACATGGGTTGTGTGCAGTGGCTCTAGCGATAAAGTTGCCAAGATATGACCTGTGATGTCATCAGTCTTCTGCCCAATGAAAAAAGGTTCCGCGGCGCTGAAGAGTTTTCCACAGATAATCATATTTTTAGTGGATAACAGTGACTAAATGGGTTATTTTATACGCTACATTTTGAGTTTTTATTACTCCCCTTACCATAAGCTAACACAAAAACACAATTATTTTACGACATAAATTTTAGTTCATAACCGCATTCAAAACGTGGACACTAAGGAAAAAGGTCGAGAGAAGACTGGAGGCTTTCGATGAGTGGGTGTGGCGAAGAATGGTGAAGTGGACGGAGAGGAGGAGAAACGACGTAGTGCGACGCAATGGTGGATGAGGAGAGGCAGCTTTTAGATAAAATACACAGGAGACAGACAGTATGGATGGAGCGAGTACTTAGCGGGGAGGGGACGTTAAAGACAGTGTTAGAGGGTCGAAAGTTAACCCCTAGAGTGTCAGGGAGCGCTATCGAGCTCCTCCTATCTGTCGCGAAAAGTGCCGGGAGCGCAACAGCTCTTAGATGTCACTCTTAGATGCTGATAATTAACTAATCATACAATTGTCAATATTCATTTCATTTTAACATCAACTATTTTCTTCAAATTATAAAAATTATATTACCACATTACCAAAAATTCATCAAATAATATAGGTGAAACCGCATATAATAAAGATTTTCTAAAGTTTTGAACATATACCTTTACTTGTTTTTGAGACCTAATTTCTTTCCCTAACCTACTACAAAATCAGCAAAAATACCTCGGCACTTTTGGCATAGTACTTAGAAACTCGGTTGGCACTCAAAAGGTTAAGTATACGAGGGAGATGAAAGCAGAGAATAGGAATTTTAGACAGAATGAAAGGGACTAGACCTTATAGTGTATTGAAGAGGGAAGTGCTTGAAGGTAGGGGTGGCTCCCAGATTACTTCTTACGTACTCCATTGAAACCTGCCTTAAACGGAGGAATACCATAATAATAATAAAGCCCCTTCAGCGCAGTGCACGCCGGTCGGTCATATCCGAGTCCCGCGCGGTTCTCGCGTTACGTGGGCCGACTGCGAGGGGGAAAACCTCTTTCGGGGAAAATCAAAGCGTTTACCCTTCTCGAGTGATTTCTTCGAAATGGGAGGGTTAGAGTGGTTGGCGGGGGATGAAGGGGCTGTTTTTCGGGAGAAAGGAAAGGGGTCGTGGGGAATGTACTGAGGTGAGATGGTAACACCAGTGGGGAGGATGGGGGGGTTGGAACACCGCTTGCCTAATGAACCTTGGACTCATCCTTTTGTCTCGCCTGGCGCATTCCCCACAACAAAACTTTCCCCCTTGGCATTCGCATCCTCTACAAGAATAATGAAAATCACTTGTTAGCCGTGGAAGCAGAAGTTCAGGCTGAAAAAAATGGAAGACATTCGATGAAAAGGAAGAGGTTAAAAAAGTTTTCGAAGAAGTTGAAAGAAGAGGAGTTGTGAGATGGAGAGAGAGAGAGAGACACGGGAATTACAGGGCGATAGAAAGCATGCCCGTGGAAATTAGATCAATTCGTTGGTTCGTGCGGGGGGAAAAAAAGCGGCCGACAGCGGTGCGGAGTTGGAAGCGGAACGGCGGGTTTGAGGAGAGGATGTGCGGGCAGAAGACCCGGGATCGTACGGGAGGTGTGACGACAAAGTTTTGTGGGACAGGGAGATGTAATGGAGAGGTGTGCGTGGAATGAGGTAAATCTCTCAATCTTTATACGGAGTCTGAAAGGTGCCTCCGCGTCCCGTCCAATGTTGCGGGGGACACCTGTTCAGGAGTTCCCAGCGGGACGCGGAGTTGATGTAGATTAAGCGAAAATTAAAAAAAAAATATTTCCGGATGGTAATCCGCCCGCCATGCAATAACGCGCTGTGGACGCCATATTTTCAAATTCCATGGGAAATCCGAAATTTTTCACGTTTTGATCAAATATTTACTCCTGCGTAGCGGAAACGTGAGTGATAAAAAAATATTTTTTCGAGAAAAAATTACAAAAAGGTGCGTTTAGATAAAATGGTATAGAAAAAATATTTAGGCTACTCCGCACGCTTATTATTTACGAGTAAATCAAAGTTTTGATAGAAAATAACAGTATTCATGTATTATACTCAAATTAAAATAGCGCCACAGTTTCGTTAAAAATTGAAGAAAACATAAATTGTCAACTCACTACTCTCCACTACAAGTAATTTCAATGGTACCTCGTTTTTTGGTTTTACAAATGGGAAGAAGTCCCATAAAAGTAATGTTTTTTAATGAGCAATAAAAGGAGGGGAAAATAATTTGTTTAGAGCCATGTAGCGGCAAAGGAAACCAATTAGAAAGATATATTCCACCAAAATGACAACCCAATTGCAAAAAAAACGTATCGAAAACTAAATTCCAAAATGGAAGAGGAATTATGTGGTAATATCTTTCATTAAAGCTGATCCCCACAAGAAAGATCACAAAAGGAGAAATTACATCGTTACAACGACACGACTGACTACTGCCTGAAATGCTTATTTAACATCAACAAAAATTAAATATAATTTTTGTCTTCAAAACTCATTCGGGGTACAATTAATTTCCAAAAAGTCACATCCCACATTGATTTCATAATAAAAGAGATTCGAAAGGAAAGACCGACAAAAAGAAAGCTAATTAAATTGATGCACGCTGATGTGAAAAATGAAAATCCATATGAAAATAATCGGACACTATATCTACTCTCAAAAATCATTATTTCCGGTAGCGCTTAATGCTGTTATGGCTGTACATCATACAATAGCTACTAAAGGAATTCTACCAATTACAGCAACATGCATTTAGAATTATTTGGCTCGAATAGAGCAGCATAAAAATTAATTACTATCTCCATTCTTTAAAAAATCCAATATGGAAACGCTTTTGGAAAAGATGTCTCACAAAGTGCTCATAAGGTAATACATACTTGATTACAAAATAGCTACCACGATCCCCTGTAACTAGAAATTTTGAATTTTAGCCATAAAAATAAAGCGCAACGTCTAATATCATCGCTTATTCTTTACGGAATAGCTTTCAGTCGTCTTCAAAAAGCTTATCCCGATGCAAAGACTCACGAGCATAGTGCGGACATCATCAAGACGGCATAGGTATGAAATTATATCTGATATGACTCGAGCAAACTGCCAGTATAAATGTCTCTTTTTCAGGGTAAAGTATCTGTCAGATGGGGAAACATTGTGGATTAGATCATGATTAGATCGTTGTGGATTAGATGTGTTGCTAGGTAGAAGTGGCAGGTTGGAATTCTTAGCATAATAGAAAGATTAAGATTCAATTAAGTTGCTCATTACAACTCAATTAAGTAGCTCAAGTTTACATAGGCTTTGTGGAAAAAACAAAATAAAGTGTCTATTCTAAATTTAATTAACAAATTCACCAAACCTCACCCATTCAAATACATCGATTGTAGGTACTCTACTACAAGGAATGAGCAATAAATATACTTCAATCCGTTACCCTCTCTAGAAGGAGTACTTTCATTCCAAAATCGAATGCGAAAATAATACGTTGCACTCTATTGCGCAAAGTATAACTCATTACCAAGATTTAAATTCATGATTTTTCATTTTATAATTTTATTCAAGCCAAAAAGATGATTTTATGACTGAACTCCTCACTAATATAATTGGCGTAATTCATGATGCGCATTATTTATCTCCAGTCCTTGAGTTCAAATATTTTAAATCAACAAATGAAACCTCATTGGATTAACAGTATGTAATATCACTAGTAGCGGTAAAGGAAGAGAAATATGGGTTAAGGTAGTTTCACACGGAAAATGGTCCGCTAAATATAGCGGCAGAATACAAGATTCCAAATTGAGTTGCGATAATTTTGAGAAGACGAAATTTCAAAACCCTTTGAAGCACCCTTTTCAATTTTAAATCAGAGCGGCAGACTGAAAGGCACTTCATTTAGTAATTCATTCTCAGAAATGACAAAAAAAAACAAGCTTCATAGCCGAAAAAGAGAGCACTAGGCGTGATTAAAGACGCAACAGGGTTTAAATAAAAAAGTTTAATTTAGAAAGAAATTAACTGTTATAATAAGGAACAGTCTATCCTTATCACGAATAAGTTATTAACATAGACATGCATTCAGCAACTTTAAGTAAATCCGAGAGAAATTTCAAAATTACATTGTTTGACAGCGTTTTATTACCAAAGAATGATCTAAAGTCGCCAAACAAACATTATTGTAAATATTAAGATCTAATTAAATAGATCGACCGAAGGTATACACAGGTTTTTTGGCAAAAATAAATTTCAATGCCTGTTCTAAATGAAATTAAGAAATACACCAAACTTCATCTGTTCAAAATCAGTTATCGTACTCTGCTTCAGAGAATGTGCAATACAATAATTATTACAGTGAAACTATAAAATTATTGCTAACTTGCAAGTTTAAAATAACTTGTGTTCATAATAACTTCAATGGACCACTAAACATATTTCCAATTTTAAGCGTACGCGGCGGGGATTACATGAAAAGATAGGAACATTGACGAAAAGCAAAAACGATTGAATGGAAATAGCTGTTAAAGAAAAAAGACTGATTAAAAGTTTGTAAAGTAACAAGAGACGGTTTGGAATTATACATTCAGCGTTCATCTTCCTCCATCGCAAAAAATAATGAGCACTACAGCGGTGATAGTTTCCACCTTGATTGAATTCACCCAGGCAAATTTCAGCGGAGAATTATCCCAGCGTCTGAACATCACACGGGTCAATTGAGGACTCGAGGACCTCAAAGCTTCGTTTTGGATTATTTTGCTCCAAGTAAATAACGTCACTTCAATTAGAAACTCGTTAATTTCAACGTAAAAAAATTGCCAAAGTTGAAAGCTACGAATGGGAAGCGGTAACCAAAAATTAGAATCGATTGATTCGGTCGTAATTTAAACAGGCAAATGAAGTTCAATCACGATAAATGGAGAATTATAATCCTTCACCTAAACCTAACACCAGCACAATTAGAAAATGAAAACTTTTAGAACCCCCTGACCTTATTTAAAAAAGTAAAGTGCATTTAATTCCGCGGATTTGATTAACAAATGAGACATTTCTAATCACATTTGTAGCAAAATATCCGTGAGGTACAATTACCCTGAAAGGGATGAAAAAAATCATTAATGTTGATAAACTGACCTGATTATCCTAAATGGCAATGCCGGAAGAATTATAATGAGGTCTTCAACCCCTAAGTGCAATTTAGGAGCTAAAATTACTATAATAGCAAAAATTTAAGGCAAAATCTACGTCATAGCGATCATAAATCCATCACATGAGTGTTTCGAAAGCGGTGATATTTCTTTCCTGAATTTCACTAGAAATTCATACTGCAACGTTCAAGGATATTGCACAAAACCAAACGCATCTCCGACAGGATCTAGCTCTTGGTGGGCACGATTATAATAATAATAATAAGAATAATGTCGTTTAATTTCGTAGACACTGGGGCCCATGAGGAAATAAACGTACAGCTTTCTACATTTCCAACTTGGTTAATAAATAGAAGTAAAAAGTAAAGAAATATAATTACAGACAAATGCAACCAGTGCAGATCGCCAAGAGCATGAAAAAAATTACAATATTTTCAACAAAAATTAAATAATCGAACTTAGATATAAAATACTAATTACAAGAATTTAAGGTAATAATATGTCATGACAATTATGTCAAACAAACATTTTTATAAAGAAACCATAACATTAGGATATCACTGTGATTTAGCACAATTCTAAATTTAGTTGACCATTTATTCACATGTGTATCAATAAAAATAACAATAATAATAATAATAATAAAATTTAGGCTAAACATGAATATAAACAAAAGAAATTCAACTTGATGCTAAGGAGTCATTCTCCAGAAACCCATATGTGCTATGTTTAAACCTATTGATTCTTGTACTGCTTCTTATTTGGGCTGGGAGAGAGTTCCATATTCGTGAGGCGGTTACTATGTATGATTTGTTCATATCAGGCGTGTGATGTTTTGGAATATGGAGGTCAATGGTATGATTACGGGTAGGTATAATCTGTTCTTTCAGATTTTCTATTTTTCGATTATGAATGACAACTGAAGGAATAATTCTCGGGTTGATAGGCTCAGCCTGTGAAACGTTCAAACCAGTTACCCATAACCACACCCGATGGGGAGCCCGAAAATTATTCCTTCAGACTATACGCCGGGAAAAACTCAAATTCTACATGAAAGCCAATTTTTATTTCAGAAAATGACTAGAAAGACAAATGGGATGAGCTTCATATATTTTTTTTTGTACAAGTTATAAATTCCAAAAGAAGAACCTCACAAGAAAATTTCATTTGCCTTGAACGGGAACTCTCAATAGGGTGGTTTCCTATTATTTTTTTATTGCCTAAATCGAAAGATTATTACTCGTGGAGTACGTATTTCACGCTTTTAGATTTTTAAATGACGATATCTATTTTTCGCGATTAAATGAAAAGTGAAAATTTTCAAGCGCGCGAAAACGCGACGCGTAAGTAGGAATGATGGGAAAAAAGTCCGTGTGACGCATTTCTGATTCCCCCTCCCGCCTTGTGAGGTGACCTTGGAGAGGCTCTGAGCGCTGATACGACGCAGGATGCTAGAGGGTAGCTGAGTACCATGCTATCTGGTAGCGCTTGGCTTAAAAAAGGTTTATTAATACCTTATCAAACGAAGAAAACTTTCCAACCTTAGCCAGTTTTAATAGGTTATTATTAAGACATGTTCCCCTGAGCTCTGTGCCTCATGCATGCATTGGTAACCTCAGGCGATGTATAACTCCTATCCTCTCGTGTAGAAACTAGGTCCCTGTGACGTCACGTGGAGTAGCATCGCATGGGCGCCAATCTGGCCTTTTTCAAATGAGGATAAAATTTGGCCCTTGCCATTCGTCTAAACCGGTATTTCTAAAACCAAATAATTTGTGTATTATGAATACACTAATGGTGGGTAACGAATCGCAACCAATGCCTTTCGTTTTCTTCGATGAAGGAAACTACCCTATTATGTGGTATTCGAATGCTCTACACAAAGATTGTTCTGATTGATGAAAGTAGATGGCTGATGGTACATGGAATCATAGGTGTCTAAATTGAAAACCCAGAAGCTTACGCGCTGTGATTGATTATCATTTAATCAAAGGTTTCCAATTGTTCCAAGCAGAGTAGCTTTGCTCATTAGCAAAATGTCGGCACATTCTCATTGTTTAACCGAAAAACCATAGCTGAAGGAAAGGAAAAATGCAATTCACAATAAAACGCAAGCTTTCTACTGTATGCCACTGTCGCAACTCCTTCACGTGTATATTTAGTTTTCCATGCAGTTCATTAGTTCAGCACCGTTAAAACGCAATGATAATCCTTTGAATCAAGTCCACTCAAATTCATTGGGGAACGTAATTTTTCGAATTCATTAAGTTTTGCACCGAAGGGAGCAAAAAACCCAATGGACAATGCTCGAAACTTTTATGACTGAATTGCCCCTGCCTCCGAGCGAGGTCAAACACCATGGAAGCCATCGCGATAAAAGAAATCTCAAGTTTAAAACCCTTCCACTCGATAGCTCCGCCACGCTGCGAATGAAGAAGCTCGATATTACCCGCTCTCTCATCGTCACTAAGAAAAGTAGCTAGGATTTTCTAAACCAATATTGTTTTAACCCTAACGCACGACTTACTGGAAACAAGAAGGCTCATAATAGCATAAATAGTGAGTACAGTATACGTAAGAAGCTTCATCAAGTCTGTTAAAGTGTGCAAACACCGGTCTGAAGTTCTCAACGTGTTTATTTTTACGGGCATTGTTTTTCTGCTACGCATCATGCTTCCTGCCCGTAGTTCTATCCCATAGTAATATCCCATAGTAATATCCCATAGATAAGGTGCGAGGTAATTGGATGCATTTCTTCAATAAATCATGAAAACCTTTTTTACGTAATATGAGAAAAAATAATTTCACTCTTAATGCTTCAAAATTAATTTAATTTCGAATATTTTCACTCCACTGAAACATCATTACTTCCAATGACGCCGCTAAGTTGTGGTATTGGTCTCGGTAGTGGTAAGATTTATTTACGTAAAAATTGTAGAAGTAGTCTTCTAAACTCTGCTCCTTTAGAATTAACTAGCAAAGCTTCTTCGCTTTTCCTGCTCAGTTCGCTATAGTATTCCTTTTTCCATAAGAGTGGCAGCTAATTCATATGACACTAACAGGTGTTTGACTTTAAAAACAGCGTTACAAAGTTGGGATGATGATTCTAGATCACGCTCCCTAATATGCGGTCGTCATTACTTCACGGCTTACGAAAAAAATACATATGATCAACCCTTCTCAAGTCTTGTCTGTTCATCAGAATTACTTTTTTCCTAACACGGATCAGTTTAAGTGAACAGTGGCCTACAATGATACCCCATTTATTGGATTTTGCGACCACGTGAAGGTAAGATCTGAAATTGTGCTCGATGTCTATGAGCTATATAGAGCCGTTAAAGGATGAAATACTAGCTTTAGTGCCAAAAAGCATCATTTACCAGGTTTCTTATACTGTAGCTTAACGTGAAGAATAATACGTGTTTTCCTACTGTATTCGCTGCTTTCCCGGCATGAATGAATCAATGAATAGCTTCACTAATCTCACTTCCAGCAGTTGAAAGCCTTTCTAGACTTTTATAGAATATTTTATCATGCCTGACAATATTTGAGAGGAAGCCATAAATATTCCTGGCAAGGGCCCTCAAATGGAATCATTATCATGACCGCATACTATAGTGACAATGAAAATACTCCTAATCAGCATCAATAGACAATTAGCATGTATAGTTTCATACCGACTATATTATCTACCGACTTATACCGTACATACTTTGTTTTATACCGACTAGACCAGCGAAAATTAATTTACCATCGGCTCTCACCATATTTACAAGTGTACTAAATGGCTTAAGAGGCTAAATGGCTTACCATTTTCCCCTCTCAACCGGTATTTGGCCTTTTTGTTTAAGTTATACTCTTAACTTACGCTATCGTCTAGCGATTCTTAGGGTAGAATTATTAGATTGATTATATTCTCTGGTCAGCATTTCTCCTCACAACAAATTTAAAAAGATTACGTCTGATAAAATATCGAGTTACTATTTTCAAATTCGAGGTGGGCTAAAATATTGACCATGGCCTGCCTATCTTAAATGCCATGAGAATTTAAGGATGACAAAGTAAGCTTCGAACGAGAAATACGTCATTAAAAAAGACCGATCGAGCGAGAATGATGCGTCATTTTAATATTCCAAATAGGACAACTATTTGGACAAGGCTCATAGAAATAATATAATTTGATAACTAAAGGATTTGATAACTATGTATGTATACATAATTTTTTGGCTTTTAAAAGATCGACATCAAATACTAATCATTTATTTCTCGTTCACTTCCTCCCTGCGGTAGTAAGAGTTGTTTTGTTGAAATTGAGTTTTGGCCTAAAATTTTTAAATTTAAACAGCCCTTGGAGGTGAAAATTAATTCATTCCAAGCAAATGGAATAATATTCTCATTGAAGGAGATGGACTAGGAAGGGGTTGGAACTAAGTTCACACAATCAGAACGAAACAAGACAGTTATCCCTTAGAATGTATAAACGCCCAACAGATGAGTTCAATCGGTCGTTCACTTGCAACCGTCCTGGAAAAGGCAAGACGACAAGCCTACCAAATTGTTTGCCTCATTCCTCTTTCATATCTGCCAGTCCGCTGCTCATTTCATTCATAGAAATCCGATTTGGCCCGTCTGCACACCGGCAAGGGCTCTGTAATGAAATATATGAAATGGGATTTGTTAATTTTCGCATGGATCGCGAGCGGAGCATTGAAAATAACGGCATTTGGCTTTTTGGGAGCAGACGCTTTCAGCCTCACCTTCCCCAGTCAACCCCATCCGTACCTAACTCTATGGAGCGTTGAATCAAATTTGCAATTATTTCACGCCTTAATAAGCAAGCAAAACACGGAGTCGAAACACTATTTCACAGTTCGGCGGGTCCACTAAAATTTGATTTGTAAATCGTTTCCCGACCCATTCCAATCTCCACGCTAAGCAGGGAGGAGGTGAGCGGTACGGGATGCCAACTTGAGCACACTGAACCGTAGACGCGATTGTGCACAATCATTTCATTTTTTCGCGCTTTCCGCAAGGAAGCGTCCGACAATTACGTCTGTAGATAAAACTCAATGGAGTCCCAGATCATCTTTGATCGCCTTGTTTTCTCTTTATTTCTTCAGCTTAATGACTTTCTTGAGAAACGCTCACATCTATTTTTTTTCCTGTCTACTAGCTGAGCCTCAAAATTGTGTGCTGTATTAACGTCTTATCGTACTGGTTGGGAATGCTCCCTGGAGCAATTATTTTTTAAAGCGCACTTTTATATTTGGCCACATCATGGCACAAAGGCAGGGGCACCGCGAGTTTGTTAAGCTTTGCTTTGGCGATGAAAAGGGTGAAAAACCCCTTAGCATTCCGCCGCACATTCGGGAATTAAAGTCGAGCCTTTTGGAAAGACAGACGGGTTCATGCTCCAGCTTTACGGGTCCGGAAAAATACCTTTTCACGGAATAAGTGGTGAGTATTAAGGCAGATGACTACTTTAAATCCGCAATGAGAGACAAAGATAATATGGTACACGCTCTTTTTACTTCGAATCGATTATCATTAAAATTTTCAAACCAAAAACTAAATTTTGTGCGTCAAACCAAATCATATTTCATATCGCCGAAACCGTAGACCTAGACAGTGATGGGAAAGGGGACTGATCTTGAAAAGGGTTATATTCGTTTCATGGTTGCTTCAACGAGGCTGAAGCCCTACCTGATGTAAATGAAACATTACCAAAAACGTGTAAGCTAAAATTTTTACCTGTAACCACAACCAACTACTTCTACAGAAAACGAACTTTACAAGTAAACTACTTAGGTTTTAACTGTAATCGGAGATTTTTTAGTAAATTTACCTAGGAAAAAGGATGAATGGAGGCAAATTTCAATGCCACAAGCAACCGAAATAATTTCGCAATTTTTGCAACCCATTTACAGAGCGTCGTATACGAATTATTAGTCAAGACTTTAATTTTTAAGACCACGGCCCCTTCCTATCCAGATCCGGGGTAAAGTAATATAAAAATGGATAAGAGATCTTTCAATAAAAGTCTAAAATTTTATAGTTTCTGCATATCTGCTAAGTTCTGTGAATGACTGAATGATTTTCTCGAGAAAAATGAAATAGCTCCGCAGTCGACATTTGTATACTCAAGCCAAGCATCAGGAAAGGTGAGGAACTGCGCTGGACGAGGAAACGAAATGTCAAGGAGATTGCGTAATTGCATATTTTCAGTTTTTCACACCGTCCGGCAGCGAAGAAGATAAAAGTGCTAATTAAAAGCCGCGAACAAGAATATCTACAATGAATCAAATCGTATAACCATCCCCTCCCTCTCTTTCTTGCCTTCTTTCAAAAACATGGTAGTTTTTCTTAAAGTTTAAAATGCGCCAGATACTGGAAATTATATGATCACTCTTGATACAAGGTGATTTTCCGGGGCACAAACTGTATGATCCCGAGTTGAAATGTGAAAGAGGCCCTTGTTCACCCTTGATAGTATCGAATACTCGCGGTGACATGCTCTCTCAGTTAGTATTTCGAGGAAATCGCAGGTAACCCAAGAGATGGCATTACCCTTCTGGCTTAATTGTGTGAGACTTATACCTCATTGGCCTGTAAGTAACTAAAATAATAATAATATAAAATAAAATGAACTCTACCCTCATTTATCAAATCAGCTTTCGATAGACTGGAAGTTGAAAAACCGTTATAATAACGTAAAGGTGGCCTAATATCTCAGCATTTTATTCACTTACTGTAATGCTGGTACCAGGTTGGGTGGACACTACTACTTTGGGTTCCACAAATTAAAAATGCGGGTAAACAGAAAAATAATTGAAAGCAACTTCACCTGGAGGAATTCAACTCGAATTTTCCATATTCAAAAACAAAGATTAAATACGAAAGCAGAGAGGTATAACGCTTTTGAAAAGATATCACACCTTTCAAAACGAGCGCGTATCTTGAGCGTAGAAAATAAAGGAGTGTGTTTCGCAATAATCTACGAATATTTTTCCGAGTAGCTCAAATTCTCCTTCCATTTTCCAGAACTTTCTCATGTACTCAGCACTTTGTACCTTTCAAAGGCAGGGTCAATTAGACGATAATGAAGCAGTCACAAGGTATGATAACTAAAGACCGAGACCTTCACCATTCAACGAGAATAAAATCTCTCATCACATCATTCCGGTCTCGGCTTGGTTAACTTTCAAATAAACAAATGACAATTTATAATTCATGAAGTAAACAAACCGTGCTAAGCAAAATTAATTGAAACAAAGGAAATACGAAAAACACCTCATTGTATATTCACCATACATTATCATATATTTTTTGAGTTGAGCTCCCAATGAAGCCTCGACTCCAGTCTTTGAGAATTGAGCTCAAATGAGAGAACTGCAACTGGGCTGGGGATTTCCATTTTTATCATGGATGAAAAGTATTTTGAAGGAGAAAAGTTTTTATAGCACTTTACATTTGAAATAATGTAAGTAAATTACAAAATGATGGATAAAATATCGATATTCAACGAAAATAAACTAATTAGGACTAAAAAAATGTATTCCTGATAGAACGAAATAATTAGGAATTAATGGCAAGATAAGTAAGAAAACAATAGATAATTGATGATCAACATGTGGGAAGAGATTACAATATATTGTTAATGTGAATATCTATGTACGTAAACTTAGTTTTAAAGTCCCTGTGGGGTCTTTTACGAGATCGGTGAACTTATCACCATTATCATTTCAGCAACGATGAATGAAAAGAAAAGCAAAGTAGGTAGCTTCATGGCAATGTAGGTAGCTCAATATCATTTATGATCACATGTAAGTTTTAGGGTGCAGTAAGTCACAATGTATGCACACACATTATAGGGTTAAGCATAAAAAATGAGATACTTAAATATACGCTATCACTATTATAAAATGTGATATCACTGCAACATAATATCAATGTGTGATACAAGGGATAACCATTCTGAACTTAGTCTCACAAAACTTCTGCCTATTTGTCACTACCTCTATTCCATTTCAAAGTAGAGTTTATTACTGCCAGATATGGGCAGTATCGAAAATACTTGTATTTGGAATACATATTTTCGATACTTTTGTGGTTTGTAATTTGTATCGGAAATACATTTTCTGAGAGTATTTTGTATTTTGTAATGAAAATACATCTAAAGAGTAGTTTGTATTTTTTAAATACATTCAAAATCAAAATACATGTAATGTTTTTGTGCATAAGTAGAAAGAGCGCGCGACGAGATGGCAGGGATCCCGAATGAACCTGTATTAGCCGTCCATCTATGGGACCATAAATTTCCCCTTAATTTACTTCTGTAACACCCGTAGGCACTTGTGTACTTGCAAAACGTAGTCGCGTGTGCAGTATTTTGCGAAACGAAGTTGTGCATTGAGTAATTTGTGGAGGGGACTTGTAGAATCTGACGCTGCTCCCAAAGGTGCAGGAGACATTTTTCTCCATTTTATTTAACACATTTCGCCATGGATAATAGTCTAATTGCCAGTTTCCTATAAATACGTTGTAAGAATGTTTGAGCCTCTCATTCTAAAAATAGCTCATATTTGAATTGATTGAAAATTTTTATTAGCTAAGAACTTCGGTGAAGGCATGTATTTCATATTTTAATAGAGTATTTTGAAATTACATTTGTATTTAGTATCGAAAATACAATTTTTAGAAGTAATTTGTATTTTGTATTTGAAATACGGATTTTAAAAGTAATTTGTATTTTGTATCTAAAATACATTTGACATGTATTTTGCCCATCTCTGATCACTGCTACCCTCATCATGGAATATATTATCGAATTTATAATAATCTTTACTTAAATAATCGATAATTTACATTCAGACAAAAAGACAGCTAAGTATTCCGAGGTATCGCTCGTGTAGAGACACGTTGCGGAGGAAAAGTCGCACAGGACCAAGACGTTTCTACACACAAATAAGCAAGCGATAAAAGTTGAGTTCATAAAGGTTTGAACTGTGCTAAATCCTTAGAGAGACACAAATGGCCATCAAGTAAAAAGCCATTAACCCATCAGGGTGAGTTTTTTGCACTTTACATTTTCCTCGCATTTTCAGAAGGCTCCTAAAGTCATGAAACCTCATCAAAATGAATCGTCCAAAGAACGTGTTCAGGTATTTTCAAAAGCGTGGAGGATCATTTAAAACTCAAAAACGGGGAACACTGTAAATTTTCTCCGAGGATATTGCAGATCCGATGTAGAGTGAAGTACATAGGCCGCGGAACATAATCTGGATCCTCTTAAAATGGATGAAAAAACAGCCTGGAGCCACATTAGTTTATCAAAGACCAGTTACTAGCGTAATTATATTAAACTGCGTCATTTTCATAACTTTGTAAGGGAGGCTAGAAATGCCATTTTATCATTACTCACATGTGTTCTCCACCATTGGATTTCTGAGCTTTCAACTGATAATAAGGACTTCAAGAGGGAAATACCTGCTATATCCATTGGTGCATGCATTTTTATTGAGACAAAGGCAATTGAGCTTCCTTTTAAGCATATGCAATACTTTTATTATTTACAGTCCTCCATGTTTGTTATTCGACCCCAAAAGCTTCAAAATTACTCTGCTTCCTCTTATATGATAAATTTATATAAATAAATATAAATTTATGCATAAATAATATAACGCATGCAATGAATTTAAGATGGTTTAAAAATTCATCATATTCTGAGTTGTTTTAGGAGTGACTTTATGGAATCTGCTTGACATAATGAATAGTAAAGAAAACTTTGTTATTCCAAATACTTTTTTGTTTTTTGTACTTGAGGTATAAATGCATGTGGAATTACAAAGTTTTCTTTACTTTTCATTCATCATATTCATTATAAAGAAGTTTTGAATGTCCAGTAAAGTCATTATATTGCCACGAAATGTTTTAGAATCTTGTCAATAGTCAATGCCAAATTGTATTGAACGCAAGAAGTCAATAATAGTAAAATTTTGAAATAAATGAACATATTACATAGATATAAGCTTCAATAATCTTCACAGATGAAGCGAAAAATGTGCATATTTTAGCAAGTGGTATTAATTTTTCGGTAAATGATCATTTCAGTATTTTTGAGGTCCTGCAGTTTTTCTTCAAAAATGAAACAGATGCAAAGAGAAAAGTTTGGTATTTACAAAATCCTTAGAGGTTTTTCCTCACAAATCTATTTTCTGTTTAATACAAGAGAAGGTATTATAAAATGCTTATGTACTCATAGTGAAATGGAAAACTATGATTTTCGTACGGTATCTTCCGTAAAATTTTGAAATATTCCCAATCGCTCGTCACCCTAGTGAAACTTGATGCACCTGATTTTCAATTAGCAAAAAAATAAGACAAGATCTGCTGGTGAAAAGATAATTTGCGGTTCATCGTACGGTCGAAACTTTGTACTAGCTATTTCGAAATCGCGTCGGCAGATTTACTGGACGTTCAAATTAATTTTGTCGGCAATTGACACTGTTGGAAGGGTTCACATCAACAAGAAATACTCGTCGAGATAGAGTGTTTCGGTAGCCAGGCTACATAGTAACAAATTTTGATTCACTTGTGAAAAATTAGTCATCATTGCAAAGATGCTTAGCGGTATTTTTTTCCCCATTCTATCGCACGAAACGCCATGATAGACATTTTTATCTCAATTAATCGACAGTTCTTCGCTACACAAAAATTCTTCGCTGAACTGCAGAATAAAAAGTTTCATTGAGAGGCAGGATTTCCAAATCACGGAGAAAACGGAAATAAATATATCACTAAGAACCAATTCTAATCGCTTTATCCTCGGAAGACAACCAAATAGTGCTCTATTCTATGTTTTAAAAGGAATAAGGACTCAAAATCTATAAATATTTCATCCGCAATACTTCCTTTAAAAAAATGCGTCCATTCATATAAAGCAACAGAATTTTTTAAAATAATCTATGTTTATGATAATGTAATGTTTCAAAATCACTTTAACATTCTTTTCCCATTAATAATTTCAAAAATATCTTAATTTTTTCAGAAAAACGTGTACCTCTGACCACAGCGCGATGATGCAATTGCGAAAACCAAAAAAACCAACGTCAATTAAATTCACATAATTCTGCGGTTTTCATCACAAATTACACTTTAGACCTGTTAAAATTGGATAAATGTGTACTGCATGCACATGTAATGTACTGAAAAGTTCCTCATGTCACTTCTTCGTCCGAGAAAAGCGCTATCTTTGAAATGTTCACAAGTACCAAGGCATTTAAATCACTAGCACCTTAAATTTTTGTTTGTTCAGACAAGATAAAAATAGGTAGACAGCCCAAGAAGCTTCATTTCCATAAGCAAACCTCATTATTTTTTAAATAAAAATTTTGTTACTTCATTAAAGCGTACGCTGTATTCATTAGTAAGTGTCAATGCACATTTCTGTATTAATGAAATTCGTAGCTAGATACGTGGAACTTGGATTGAGTCTGGGTATTGCATACCCTAGTGGATGGAGTGGAGGGTTTTCATTTAGCGCTTAGGAAATATACAAGTAACGCAGCCAAGAGTTAAAGAGATTTGGAATGCAAAAACAAAAATAATTCACAGGTTAATAAAGTCGAGTTTCTTCAAGGAGTTCTTCCTCTTCCGTTTCATGAATAGGCATACTTGGACTGCTGCAGTTCTCCGGACTCGCTAAGAAGCTAAAATGCCACCACTGAAACATATTTTTTCCTGATATCTCAATCACTCAGTTTTTAAGCGCGAAATTTCGTTTGGATATGTAAGGGTGGAGCTCACCACAGACTAACAATAAGCCACGGATATTTGAATTCCACAAAGTGAAGGTGATGGGGTATGTCACTTTCCTTGTAATTTATGTCACGAGGATGTTTGTTTAAGTCCAAAGGATTCACCTGATATTGAACTTTAAGGCCTTGGATCAGTAGCACTAAGCTAAACGCATGACCCTCTGCCAAACACAGTTCCACTCCCATCTGAAATCTGAAAATCCCCAGCCTGAAATCTATCCTGTATCAATTATCTCAACGGAGCAATCACCTTGTCATAGATGCCATGTCAATAGCAACCTCGCGAGCGATGGTATTTCTGCCGAGTACAAAAAGCTCACGTAGTGGCAGAGAGCTAAGCTAACATTTATCCGGGAAAATCAATCAATAAAAGAAATTACTTCGACGCTTCCTCCCAACGGCTGAATTTCTATAGTACTGACACTACCTCCGACAAATCACCTAGGTGACAAGTCTGAAAAGCATGCAGCACTAAGCAGAAAAACATTATTACTAATGGGGTAATATAGATTTGTCATTGATTTAAGAGAAGAGTAGCAAAGACAGTCTCATGTCATGTTGATATCAGAGCAAGTGAGAAATTGCAGGCGTCAGAACGATGAACATGAAAAGGCCACAACTTCTTGCTAGATTATTTTTCAAATTATTTGTTCCAAATGCTTGAAGTTAAGGTTCAATATTATAAATATTCTTTTTTAAACATTTGAAAACAAGCCTCCATGTCCCTACATGCATTCAAAATATTGGTATTTGGTGGCAGTTCATGTAAAATATTCACATGAATAATCGTTTAATCCTGTAATTAAACTGCAGATCCTTAAATGATACTGGAAAATGGCAATATTGTTTAAACATGCGTTATTGCTGAATATCAGTTGTTAAAAATTGCGAAACGAAATGCACCTATTAACCTCTTAAGCCACTCACTTTATCCAGCAGCATCTCCAAACTTCCAAGTGCCCGAATCCTTATTCGCATTTAAATGAGTGAACTTCGAGGACACCTGCTTTTTCATCGACCCTTCGCACGGGACATCAAAGGGGCAATGAAAAACTTTGAAGGGCTTTGTTTGACCGGTAGGTATGGTGACAAGTAAGACTGACAAGTTGGATCGAAAATGCCGATAGCGGAGCAGAGGGCTTTCAGGGGTGAGAGTTTAACGACGGGAGGAGTGGAGACGCCTGTAAGGCGGGTCGCGCCACCTTTCTAACCCGTCCCCACTTTTTTCCAAATCCTCAAACTTTTTCCTCGCTGAAAAGGTGTTTGTGAACCCTCTCACACTTCTTATCACTTCCCATCCTTTTGTCTTTGTCTCCATTTTCTCGTACACCCCTTTTCCAACACTCCACGTAAACAGCTTAAAGCACACCAGAGTTCACGAAAATCGTTCCATCAATAGCATAGGCAACTTACGAAGCAATCGCTTCATTTTCGGCCTCAAAACAGTAGAGGATAAAATTGCATAATAATACTCTTTGTAAATTACCCATCGGTAATGACTTGAGAGAAGAGAAGCCTCATGAAAACCTTCATAAGAAGACGGAACAGCCTTGTAGGCCGTATCTTGAGACTTGATTGCCTGATGAAGACAATCGTCGAAGGATAGTAGTAGATGGCAAGAATGGAAAAGAAAAACCTCGAACAAAATATATGGAACAGGTAAAGAAGGATGTGAAAGAGAAGCAATATGTAGGTGTGAAAAGATTAGATGATAGGATAATTGAGGGGAGGGCTGCGTCGAATCAATTTTAGGATTGTGGACCAGTGATGATGAGTGATTTAACCTCCTTGTAGTTCTATTTCATATTTATAGAAGAGCAATTTAATGCTCTCCATTAAAACTTTTCTTCTTTGTCATGTTAACTGAATTTCATCCTAAAAGGACATAATGTTGCTATCTAAGTGGCTATACCCTATACGGTTACACACTACAAATTTCCGGATGTTACTGCATTCACCGAAGGTAGCTCATCATGAATCACGCAGCTGCGATTTGCCATTTACTTGGGAAAGAACAGGACATTTACCATATGCTTTCGAGTTCTAGTTCAAGAAATGCAATGAACTCATGATTAATATTGATCTCAATGCCAGAGCTTAAGCTTGAAGACAGCAATCGGCTAACCAGTTGAAGCATTTAAAAAATACCGTCTCTCAAAATAAAAACACCGCACCGCCTTGCATAATTTCTCCACCTGCTACTAGTACGGCAGTTTTTAATCTCCCAACCATTGTTGCGCATGATCTGTCAGCTACCGTACATCTTGAGCCACACCACGGAGAGATTGTCAAATAGTGGTCATCAATTACTCCCAAAACTAAGATTTCACATTTTTAATATTGACAAGAATCAATTACTCGTACAATTCAATCACTCCAGACTTAATTCTCTTACCTTCGGATAAATTTCTGATGCACTTTGTATAGACATTTGCGCTCCTCGCAAGCAACGAAAAAGTCATCTTTACCATCAAAATATTTCGTTTTTCAAATAAATTACGGTTTTTTTGCATACTGGGTATATCCTCAATCAGTGAATGTCTTTAGAATCGCAACTACTTGATTTATTAATCCGGCGATTAACAAAACATTGATTTCGGGCCGATTTCTATGTGGTACTAGCAATAAAAACTATGGCTTTATTTTCAAAATTGTCATTATTTTATGACGGTGACCTGCCAACAGGCAGATCTCTCCGTATTATGCGGAGAAGTAATTTACATTTTAAACAAACGTTTGATTCTCAAATTTCAGTTTTCCTAGCCGTAAAACGTACTTTAGTAACAAATACCATCATTTCAATATTACTCCATAAAATAAATAAAATATTAGGTAAGTCTAGAGAAAATAATCAGTAATAGCAAATGAAACAATTATGGCCGTGAGTGAAATATACTTAACAGAAACTACAAAAAAATCACCATACAATTTTGGACTAAAACCGGCATATATTTGATTACCGCTTTTCATAGGCTGGCATAAAATAAAGAACTGATCAATATGCCATGAGCTTAACGTGAGATGCCAGTGAGCAAAGGTCCACAGAGGTGTTCCTAGATAACTATTAGCGTGGAGCGTGGACAGATCAACGGAGATGTGTATTTCTGTGGAACTCAGTCGATTTTGAGCATGACATTTTTTTCGGTGAACGCTGTCATAGTCGTCTGCATCGCCACGCTTAGCCATGTGAAGATGAACTCTCTGGTTAAAAAAGATTCGGGCTAGAAAAATGCTGATAATAATTACTCTTATTATTGAAATAAACACTCATAGATATAAATATTCATAATACTTAATATTTTTCGCTATCACATTTATCAAAATCTCTACGGCCTCAGTGGCGGCGGGTTAAAGTCCTCGCCTGACACACCAAAGGTCGCGGGATCGAGTCCCGCCTGTTAGTTGCCCTTTTCCAGGGATTGGCTATTTTTGTGAGTTTGATTGTTTTTTATTATCTAAAACGCCGGCATAAAGGCACTGTAAACGGTGGTGTTGATATAAATAAAATAAATAAAAATAAATTATTGGAGGGTAAAGAAGTTTTATCCGGCGACGATAGCGAGTATTACAGCTCGGAAGCAGTGATATAAGAGTCAACATTAACATTAGTAATTTCTTAAGGCTCGGCTCGGTCAACTATTTAGAAATTGTTTTCAACACGTGCATTACTCATACCGTTTGGTAGGGTTCAGATTGAGGACGAGAGGGAAAATAGAATCCCCATGAGTGTTTCCATAGGAATTAGGGGAAATCAAGTAAGGGCAATAAGATAAAGTAAGTTTAACTCGTGATATTTTTTCTTTTTTAATTGGAAATAAATGAAATTTTATCGAGATAATATTTAGACACATCAATTGCTGACGTTATTAATTGTTGAGTTGGAACAGAAGCTAGCAAGTAACAGGAGAACATTAAATACATAGAAATAACCCATTATGAAATTAACTTGAATTGAAGATTAGACAATTTACAAGCAGAACTAGTGATAACAAAATATTAATTTCTTTTTCATTATTCGATAATGAAATTTTATGCAGAGTGGAGCAAATATTAATCTCATAGTCATCTATTCCAAAGGTTCAATTCCCTTGGCTAGATCGAGAATTCAGATAGTAATAAAGAGAGGGGAAAGAGCCGCATAAAACCAGTAGTGAACATTTTAACTCATCATCTGTGCCCTCAGTGAGTTATTCCTAAAAATTTGGAATAAAATTTGTTCAAAGTGGGGATGGAGAAATTCACGGAAAACATTTTTGTCGGTGTAAATAGACAATGGTTTACTCAAGAGTGAGCAATCCTCTTCCGCACTATCATTAAAGCACAAAGTTGCGATAGGCCTGAATTTAGAGGAAGTTTCCTTATTGCTTATCTTCCTCAGATGCTAAAAACATAATACCTTCTTTCAGGGAGCAGCAAACTCAGCGGAAATACTCTTTTTAGTATGAAGAATGCATGGTGGTATAGCATAGGCGACTTGATAATGAAATTCTATTGAAACTTGGTAATACCCAAGTTCGAGTAATAAAGCTTTGATACTTATGTACTTGACAGCACTCTCATGTGTGAAGTAATGTAAAACTAATATTCTTCCATCTAATTTGATGGAGAAATAAGCGGAAATCAAAGATTAAGGTATAAATGTATATCTAGTGAAATAATTTAAATATATGTTAAACATATCAATAGAAATGTGGCTTGGAAGTAAAATTAACCCTGACAAATAAATAGCCTTTGGTTCCTAGGGTCACGCCAAGATGTCTTTTGGCATTTTACTTGAGAGAGTTGTGGGGCGAAATACTACCGCTTGCCTTCAATGATGCGGGCTTTAAGCAAATTCCATGAATCCTTGGATAATTAGAAAGCTGCAAGCATTCCAGAGGGGATATAGGTACGGAGAAGGCGCATACGAGCGCGAATTTATTCAAGGATTTTGTCGGTGAACTATAATACTGGAATGTGCTTTGGACTGCACGTCTCAAAGGAGCCGTATGAACAATGCATTTCAACAAATTCCAGTTAAGGCCATGTAATTTTGGGTAATAAAAGCACAGTTTGAGAAAATTGGACATTTATTTAAGATATCGAGGTGAAAAAATATAAGTGAGATAATTAGAATAAGCAGGAATACACTCGTGGCCATTGAAAACTTTAAATCAAGCACGGTACTGTTCGTGTGGCGTCTTGCTGTGAACTAAACAAGAGGTTGTTATTCCATGAAGTCAATGTTGAAATGTATTGACTATCCGTTTAGCATTCAAGTTGACCAGAATTTAAATCACCGACTTTCACATCATGACCATTTGAAGGAAACAGAAAAGGAATAATTTTCATCTGCACTCATAGGCTAATTTTTTGGAGGCCGGTAAAAACATTTGAAATACGCATTAACATCAATTATTAATAAAATTATGTATTCAGGAGATTAATAATAAGCCGATTAAAAGGATCTAAAGAATAAGTCTACTTGCCTTTTCCAATTTGACTGGGATATAAATTTATTTATTTATTTCGATTTGAGAATCAGAATGAACATTTTAGTTTGCGTCATCTTCAAGCACGTTTTACTCAAATTATGGGCCCTCTCGTTTGACAGATAAGCGGATTAAGCGATTTCTTATGAGACAAGATGAAAATGATTAACTTGTGGTATGAGTAGGAAAGACACATTGCCAAGGCGATGACTAGGACGTCATCACTCGCTCGCACGAGTAGTAATAATAGACAAGATCATAGCTGCTCTACTTTCCTATCTTCACCGTGAATCGGTCTAAATAGATAACACTTTCAACTTATTCACTTCGCATGATGAGAGTGAATGAAGAGTTCATTGCAACATACTAGAAACAAAGTGACTTCATGAAATAAATAATTAGCCTCTGTACGTACCTAAATCACTATTTTATTACAAACGTTAACATTAAAACGCTTTTTAATCTTCAATATACTCACTTAAAAACCATGAAACACCGCAAAATTGCTTTAAATCCTTGCCTTGATATTTAAAAAATAAAATTTTATTTTTAATTTATGACTTTAAAGGAAAAAAACAAAAATTGGTGACATCAACTCATAGAAACGTTTCTCATGAGCAATTGTTTTATTAAAGCTATGAAGTTCTCAACCTGAAGCACATTTTTACATCCAGTTATTTCCATGAAGGTAATAGTTTTCAGTAGTTTTAATTACATAAAGCCCTTCACCAAAAATCAAAATTTGTATCAATACAGCCATTGTACAGCATTGTGGCATCTCTTTGAAGAGCATGGGCCATTTTACCTAATGTGTTTTTTATTTTTTTTAATTTCCATATCAACTAAAGCGGCTCTATACGGCCTTTTAGATCGGGTTTATTAACATGTTAACAATTTTACGTACACAAAACACCATGTCCTGGATAGGGGTAACTTACCTAGGCTGGACTCGAACCCGTCACCTCCTGTTTGGCAGGCGAGGACTTTACCTCGCCGCCACCGAAAATTTTTTTTACTGTTTAACCAGTTTTACACAGGAGAGATGGAATTGGTAATAACTAATGTTACAGATTATCACTTTCAAATGAAGTCTTTATCATTATTTTTGCAATATTTACTGGAAACCGAATAAAAATCGAATATGGAAACAAATTCCCATACCCGGTCGAAACCAATGGATAGCAATCGATGATGATTGAATTTAGGTCCGTAAATGGGTCCGTAAATTGAAGACAAACACTATTGAATAAATAATCCCGAACTCGTTGCTCATACTACACTGAATAATATCATAGAACCGTTTTCATAACTAACTGTAATCATAAAATGATGATAATAATAATAAATACCACTTTCATCTTGAAAGGAACTCGTATTTTTGGCCTTAACACAGCCTAATCCTCGGAAAAGAATCGCACACACGCAAAAAAGTAAGTAATGAGTTCTCCCACAATGACAAAGTGGTGGAATTGTATTAAAAAACAGTGCCTATCCTTTTACAGTTACATGATCAATTTACAATGAACTATTAAATGGGGAAACCCAGTGCAATGATAGGGGTGGTGAACTACCACATCGAGAGGAAACTGGAGACGCGTAAACATTTCATTTCTTTTAATTTTTGCGCTGACCACTTCATTACTATCATCATCTTTCTTCATATAACGACGCAATTATAATTCAATATTAAAAAAAAGTCTTTTATGTGCCAACGTATAAAATTATGTTGGCCGTAGGCTCCATCTAGAGCAACGAAACTTAGCAATCGCTATTCATCTGTTTGAATTCTTCGCATTTTTTTCTTTTCTTTGCGCATGCATGTTGTACTAGTGTTAAGGTTCCAATAAATACTGTTTAATGCGTATTTAAATAGCAACCGTAAAAATTCGCTCAAAATATCCTTATTGGAAACTTTGATTGGCATTCATAGATCCAAAAAGACCAGCCGCCTCTCGGTTTGGTCCTCTTTCTTAACTACGAGGATATTAATTACGCGTGCAAACCGCAGAGCGGCTACCCTCTCTCCCGCAAGCAAACCGGCTTCTCTCCTTTCCCAAGCCCATTTCTTTAGTCTCTAATCGGAAGCATCAAAGGAATACTGCCATCACAACATTAAACGCCTCATTTCTATGAATACCATGCCACATTTTCTTCCCATCAGTATTTTGGAATTCAATTTCCCTATGGGTGCAGTATCCATTGTCTTCAATAGTCATTGACATCTACCACAGGACCTATTGCAATTGTTAAACATCCTCTTTTATTCGATAGCGGCTGGAAACACAATCTGCTGACCCATACACTGCTTGACATTCTTTACAATGCTGGATACGCTTTACTCATAACTGTCTTCATGGAATCCCATCCTCTTCATTACAATAGGAACGAAACCCTAGGGCGGGTTCGCGGGGATACACTCCTAGGGCAGGGACTATAAGCGCGAGCTTTTCTCCTCTGCACCCAGAAGGGGAAGGACGGGAAGGAACAAGGAAGGAGGCGCCGCCGCGATGAGAGCCCGACGACGCCTCCTGGGTGTGGATAGGGAAGGAAGGGAAGGGACGAGGAGTCCCGCACCGTCACAAGGCGGGCGGGCCCTACTATTAGCGAAACCAAGCTTACGCAATTAATATGCTACCAATTTTAGTAGATTTTCCTATGAGGAAGAAAAATCTATCGATCAAATCGGTAGATCCTCTTCATTACAGTCATGCAATTAATTTTGCATTCTGCTCAGTAGCATAAGAAGTGTAATTGAAAAGTTCTTCAACCTCTCATATTCTCCATTCATGGCCATGTTGATACAAATACTGGACATCGTTATTCCATATTCTCCCTTGAAAATAGTATCATCCTAACATGAAACCAGAAAGGACCAAAATTCCATTTTAGTTGACCCTAATGGGTTTTACCTGACAGTTTCTGAGGCTGTATTGTCATGAAATTTGTAATGATTTGGTCACGGTTTTTAATTGAGTTCTCATTCATTAGATGCTTCAAAATGAAGCTATTTCGTCTCAGAGTCAAAATTATTCAAACAATATAAGCAGCAACTCAATAATACGATCCTATTAGGGCACAGCATACCTAAGTGTCTAAATTCGTGAGCAAATTTTTGGGGCATTAGCAAAGTCTTAAATTTCTCTATTTAAAAAATTTTTCCATAAGGTATCCGTGCATGCTGAATATTTTCTTACGGAAACTATCAGATACCTCCATTGATAGTTTCCAACACCATAAAATTAAGTCTGTCATATTGGAAACCTGTCGCAGAAAACTAACCGTAGTTGTGCTCTTATCATAATACTTTAGATTTATCATTTTTCAAAACTCTCTAAAAATTCATAGTAAACGCATTGATGATTTTTTTCGCGTAAAATTTTTACTCCATATTGGTATGATTCCGGGTTGAAGCGAGCATTCCGAAAAATGAGGTATAAATTGCGCCCACTTAGTAAATTTGAACCCAATAGAGTAAATAGAAACCATAAATTTTTAAAATAAAAATAAATCAGAGTCAGCCTCTCAGGTAATCCACTGCAGATATGGCATCTTAAGTCAAGCTTTTGTCACGGAAAGTTTTAGGTGTTCACTAGTTTTTTCCATACTCATGCGATGCTAAGATCTCCGCATAGGTTTTTAGCCGATTTCGAGTAGAAATTTCTTAAATTAATTTTTCAAAAGAATTGTCCTAGGAAGAGGAAACATGAAAGGGTAAAAAGTAGAAGAACAGAAGAATGACTCGATAGCCATTGTGGGCAGGGAATTCGTGTCGCTCTGCGCGAAGAGGCAAGTACCTAACGGCCAGGGAGAGTCGTCAGATCACATGTAACCGCGAATAGAACTAATTTACCACCATTAACCAATGGAAGGGGAAGTAGAGTTTAGTCACGGAGCCTCTTTAGGAATTGAAGCAAATGGAAGAGTGATACTGAACATATCGTAACAATGCGAAGGGGAAAATGTGGAACTAAAGGAAATTCAGTACATGCGAGCACCAAAAGACCATCTGATTTAGCAAGGAAAAATAGAGGGGAAAGGATGCAAAGTAGAGACCTTCCACGGTATAGCAAACATCTATCTTAGGAGAACCCAATTCTCAGGGCAGTAAGAGACGCTCGACTCTACTATGTGTCGACTGTGTGAGACATTAGCTCCTATACAGGATATCAGTAAATAATATAGCAATATGGGCAAGAAGGCTTCCAGAATTTCCTGTCAAACATGATACAGTCGTTTAACATACCTGAACATGCAAATTATGAAAAATATTGCTATTCTGAAAGAGATTAAGGAAATGGGAGGCTGGCAGAAGGATGACTGAAGCACTTGAATCATTGGGAAGATAAAGCGGTATCTCTTCCCGATGGGTAACGGGAAGAAGGCTACCCAGCTGCTGCAAAGGGTGCACTGCGATGTTATGGGGCCCATCTCTCCTCAATCACTCAGGGGATGTAAGTTTGCTGTCACTTGCGGATACCCTAATTACATCACAACGGTTCCTATCAAACACAATGGTGACGTAATTCAAGAACTCAATAAGTACCAGGCAAGAGTGGAACTATAGAAGAGAAAACAGATCAAGGAGTTCCAAAGTTACCAAGGTGGAGAGTATCAATTAGACTATACGTATCCAGCAGGGGTGTAATTAACCTCAAGTCAGTCCCTAGGATACCCCATCAGAATGGTATCTCGGAACGATTTAATCGATCATTACAAAATATTTCCCGATGCATGCTAGTGGAATCTGGAGTACCGACATCATTCTGGGTAGAGGCAGTTGCAGTAGCTCGCTACATCATTAACAGATACCCGTCATATCCATTGGAGTGCAAGACCACATTGGAAGTATGGTAGGGGCGAGATTTTAAGAGGCAGGATTTCGAGCATTTGCGTACCTATGGATGCGAGGCATGGGCAAAGACAGCAGAAGACCTGAGGGATGAAAAATTTGGAGAGTGAGGATTTATATCATGATAGGTTATGAAGGTAGAGCTAAAGTATATCTACCGTCTCTGGGAAACTTAATCAAAGGCAGAAGCAAACACACAAGTATAAAGTATATCGTAGATAATAAAAATAGGTGAGAATTCCTTCCAGTTTGTAAGCTCAAATGATAATGTCGCTGGTATGCTTGCAAAACCACTCTCGGGAACAAAGACAAAGGAATTTTGTAATATGTCAAACCTTAAGGATTGCTAAGAGATTTCTATTTCAAATTATTATTTTGTACCAAAGATGCATTTTGATATGTTCTATATTTTTTCTTTCCTTTCAAGGATTCACAAATACCTTGCTGTGTTTACGAAGTTGTGTATATAAGAAGGATTAATTCAAGTTTTTATGTTATGATGGTATGAGGCAGAGGAGAATCATAATATCCTGATCTCATTTTACATATATGTCCAAATGGTGAGGAGAATCCCGAGGGGAGGTGTTGGCGTATAATGCATTAACAAAATGAGTTTTGTGTTGTATACAAATAATGTGCAGCCAGCACCTGGGTGGAGTTCGGAAAGGTGCTGCGTTATTTTTGTGTCTGCCCTGTGTACATTATGAACCGCCAGTGAATTAATTCTTTTGCGTGAGCTAACATCCCCTTCATAGTTTTTCGGAGATCCAATGTTTACTACACTTTAGAGTCGTTGCCGCTATTTTCAATTTAAATCCTTCTGTCATCAAGATAACGCAGGGAGACCGCCAAATTGGAGGACTCATCAGTCTAAGAGCAACATTTTTAGCGAACCTGAAAGCTGAGGTTGAAATGCGGGGCAGGGATGACTTGACGATGAATTTCTTGATACATTAAGTTAAGGATAGTGACTTTATATGAATTAGTTTTCGAAAAATTAAACGCGGTAAAAAGTGTTTGATATTTGCGTGGTTATTCTTACTTGGAATGTGGACACAAAACCGCAATCCGGAGTCACATTAATTTACGCTCGCACATAAGCGTAAAATAAATAATATTTAATGAAAATTTCAAGTGATTTAGATACAGTGCGGCTTATGCATTATTTGCTCCGAATCTAAGTTCCGAACATGTAATATACATAGGAGAGTGTCCACGTATATACCTGTTATCGTCTGCTGCTAAATTTTTCTAACTCTCTCAATCATTTTCACCATAGAAACAGTTTATGGTGTGAAAATATATTAGGTGTTTCAGATGGAATCTGCAATACTTCAGGAGGTGGTAGGGGACACAATTCCAAACTTTTTTTGTCGAATAAACACGGGGTCATAACTCTTTAGTCACTGAGCAACGACATATTTTTTGATGCACTTTAAATTTACTACGGAAACGGTTTTTCTTGAGTATTCAGCCTTTACGACATTTTATTCAATACTATGGAGTTTTTAGGATATTAAATAATTAAGGTTGGACAAAAGAGGGAAATTATTTTAAACACAATTAAGGAAAATGTGCGATTCTAACTGTCTGAAAAAGTTGAGTTTAATTAAACGAATTTAAGGAAACTACTATCTACAAAACGATTGCGCAGTTTCCCCCATTTTGAGGTCAATTGTTTCAGACAATTATAATAGCACATTTTCGTCCAACGTTAATAATTATATGTCCTTAAAATTTCAGAGAATTAAATAAAATGTCGTAAATGCTGGATACTCAAGAAAAACCATTTTCATGGTAACTGCAAAGTGCAACCAATAAAATGTTGTGTGTTTGCGTTGCCACAGTTCAGTAGTCTAGGTGTTGCGGTAAATATTTACTAAACACACACATGTATCCGTCCGCTCATTGCGAAACAAGAAATAATTCCAGGAGATCGATTTTAGGGCAACAAGTAAAAGGCTATCAACTAATCAATTAAGAATTAATATGGCGTGTTTTTGCGATTGACCGTAGGATACTTTAGGATAGGATAGGTATTTTTCCTTGCATGGAGGAAGAGGCAGCCATTTCAAAGGCTACGGAAAACCTTGCCAAGTAAATCTTCTGAGTAATGATACTGGACATATGCCGTTCATAGGGAATGTGCACGGTGCAATTTGCAACAATGAGATTATTTTGGATGCATCGAATCATTTGGAGAAATTTGGAAACTAAAATGATGAAATAGTCACAATTTAAAACAGAATTAATCATTTACAGGGATATATATTATTTTTTAAGGCTAGCTGTAAGTGAAAAAATCAGGTCCCTGGTTGGACACGCTATCAACACTGTATTCTTGTGAAAGTTTATGACAATAGAAACGGTGCACATTCAGTTATGCAGAGGAATGCGACACCATCATATGGGGGCTGGAAAGCCCTGGTGTATGGACATACACAAACCCATAAGTAGGTATATATCCGGGGGGGGGGGGGGAGCGTTCCTCGGGGACGCTCCATGTCATATATTTCATTCAATATGGAATAAATTTTTCACCTCAACCTCAGGATCACAATCATTCAGGTCCTTTTTAGGATCGCAATAATAATCCATTCGCACAAAGCGCGGCAAAAATGTTTTCTCTTTTATTGAGAGATGTATAATACTACGGCACAATAAAGTGCGCACATATGTTTCTACTATTTTTATTTAGTGAAATACACCTATTTGAAATGATTCCCTTCATATGGGCGCCGGCGTATCCTGAAGGAAATAAATCGAGGTAAAATGGGTGCGCGCACACGGGTTTTCGCAGGCGACGACGAAACAAGCATTCACACACGCAAGGCACAGAAGGTAAAAGATAGAACTGGCGACGAAGTCTTCGTGGGGATCCCCCTCCCCCGCCCGCCAGTAGTACGCCGGATGCCCCGGGAGGTGCGCTGGCGTCGCGCCCGCTTTGAACGCGCTCTCCGCGCGCCGTCCGCCAGTTCTCACCTCCGGCCTTCGCGGGAGACAACGCTCGCTTATCCCAGGAGGCAGGAGCACGCGCACCCTCGTCACACCCGTCCGCCACGCGAGGGGAGCCCGCCGCCCCATGATGCAACACTCCCTGCAACTGCTCGTCCTCGTCCTCGTGCTCACAGGTGAGCCACACTCAGAGGGACCTGCCGAAAAGCTTTTGACACGGTTGGGTGTCTGGGAAGGCCTACTCCCGAGCGCGGCCTTTTCTCGACGAAGCGACGCGACGTGAAGTGTCCTTGGCGGAGTGGAGGGATCGTACGACTGTGGTCCAACCAATTGTGTGCCGAGCGGCGGATGTCGTCGGCGGGCGAGCCGGCTGTCGGAGCCGGGGGCGCTCGACGGGGCGTCGTGCGGCGTATTTGGCGCCATCCCTCGCTTTGAAATACTTCGTAATATCCCGTGTGCTCCAGATCGGGAGACCTATTGCGTAGATATGTTCAGCAATTGAACGCGAGATGTTGTGGAGCATACGGATACCCAGTGAAGGGCATGGCACGTTAACGCCAACTTTTTATTCTAGTACAATTGAGGCACCGCGTGACTTCAAAACTATTTATTGTGGAATGAACAAGTGGATATTAACGAGTTGAATTATTTTCTGGTTATATCTCACATGCGTTTAGACTTCCCTATATCGTGACTCAGCCGTGGTAAAAAGTTTTATGGGTGATGGCTATAGATTTTGATGGCTCTAGAATTATCAGTGTGCGTCGTTAACCGATATTGAGGAGTGAAATTTTTTTCTGGAGTAGGCACGTTGCGTAATATATCGCCGCATTGAGGGAAAAGATGCATGTTTTTTTGATACATATTCGGTCGCTCGTTACGAACACCATAGGAATTGTTGATACTCCTATTGAAAATGTCAAGTTCATAATTTGTTTGCATTAGGAATTATTCAATAAACTTTTGCAACGCTATTTTTATTCCTGTCTGCTGTGATATTTATGTATGTACCGCGGAAGCCTCCCTAATAATTTGATGTAACGCTGAATTTATATGAGCTGTCATTGCACGGGTGTCTTAGATGGGCGCTCGAAAAAACTTGAGAAAACATTTTAGCCCACTGTCATACAATATTCTGGCTCAAATCTCCACGCATTTGAATTCACGCGGAGTGTATTACTTCGCACTCTTTATTTTAGCAGCTATGAGGTGAAAGTTGTCCGTAAAATGCGTGGATGCGAGCCGGAGAAACTGTCAGCGACGGCCGAGGTCGCCGCCGGGACCAGTTGGGCGGGAGCTCAGGTAGAACGCGGGAAGCCATGGCGGATGACGCGAAACTTTCCCTTGCCATCGCCAAAAAATCATATGCGGCCAATCGCACTTAAATACGTCGGCGACCATTGTATGAGATGATGGTTTCAGGCAGCACTACTTAAAACAATGGGTCGCCCACAAAAATAACACATAGCATTCGGCGTTAACCGTTTTGCACTAGTCAATTTGCATTATTTTCAATCGAATTGTAGGATGGAAATTTAAACAATTGCGCTGATAAATCAATTCCGTATTTTATTATTTTGTTCAATTTTTAAAAACGCTTATTTTTCTTACGATTATTGTAGTGATGGATCCAAATACTAGTTGGTGGAAGTCGCGCTTTTAGGAAAACTTTAATAAACTTTCATTTAACTTAAAAATGTTCACCCTTTTACAACAACTTAAGTTCTAGCCGGAAGTTGATTACGGTAAATGAATGTACAATTGGGTCTTGCAGTGAAACAAGTCTCCAGTTTGATACGTTATCAAAATTTAGACTCAGTCAGTAGATCAAAAGGGGCCCGCCCCCTCTCTTCCACTGCCCCCTCCCCCTTCATCGCGATGAGAAAAGAAACATTTATCCAAGTAGCCTGAATGAGTTAAACGAATCATGCGCGAGGGCATGGCTATGCATGCAGTGATACTCCGCCATTATTCGTATGTATTCAATAACATGAAGCAGCTTGTCCTGACTGACTGATTCCGACTCTCATCAACGCTCAGCCGAAACTAATTAAGATACAGCCATGAAATCTTTAGGATATATTCAATGGGTAGTGTATAGACGCAATGAGAGAGGATATTGTTGAGTAACAGTTTGCGGGATAGTTCTCACCCCATTAGTGCTAACTCTTTTAGCCCATAATAAAAGCATTGAGTTTTGTTCAAACCGTTTTTATTTTGCTCATCTATATTATTACCATTCGAAGTGAAGGATTTAAACTTGAACCATTGCTAGTAAAAAGTGATTCCGTATTTTTTATTTTGTTCAATTTTGCAGAACGCTTACTTTTCTTATGATTGCAGTATTGATAGCTCCAACGTCATCAATTTTTCTCCCATTTCAAAAATTGAAATGTATATTGGTGATCGAGCGTAAACATTCATTCTAGGACATACGGAAGCGATTTAAACTATATTTCATTATATTTATGCCGACAGTATTTAAAATTCAGGTGTAATATATACTTTTAAGTTAGTAAGCACTTCGTTTACTTCTACCTCAACTTCTTTTCGTCAGTTTTTTCTGAGTTCAGGTCATATTATATAAGTCAGTTGATAATTGCTTCATTCATTTATATCCTTCAGTGGACATCAGCGCTCTAGCTATGAACGAGCCTGACTTCAGATGCGTTTCAACAAATTTTTTATTGATATTTACCGCTAACGTATTTTAAGTGAATTTTGAATTAATATTTCGATTGTTGTTTAAAGACCTTTCTCGTAATAATTCTCACCCCAACCACTCCCCCTTAATGGACCTGGGATTCCCAAAATCCATGATACGGGGCACGTACAGTAACGCAAGATACGGAGAGAGAAGGCAAATAATAAGCATGAGAAATAAAGGCAGGATTTTTTTAGAAGAAGATTGTATGAATGAACATTATGTAGATATGTAATCATCATCACTGGTCAACAATCCTAGGAATGGTTTGACGCAGCTCTCCACTCAGTTCTCCTATCAGCTAATCTTTTCACACCTATGTATTTCTTCTCTTTCGCATCCTTCTTTACTTGTTCCAAATATTTTGTTCAAGGTCTTCCATTTCCGTTCTTGCCTTCCACTTGTCCCTCGACGATTGTCTTCATCAGGCCATCATGTCTCAATATGTGGCCTATAAGGTTGTTCCGTGAGATTAGATGAGTTTGTTGAGTTATAAGATATGTAATGCAGGCATAAAATGGATGGTGGTTAACTTCTCCCTTTAACTGACCCTATTAATGTGGAAAACCACCTCTTAAATAAATGTAGAATGGGTGCCATTTGCTTGTTTTTTCCAGAAAGTTTCATTGAGCGCCCTATTTTTGAATGAGAGAACCAAATTCATAATGATCTACCCCCCAAGATTTTATCTAGAATTGTAGCTGTTCGCACGGCCGGGGTGTTGATTGTTAGTTTTTAGTGGAATGCGCCGTCACCGTGTGGGAATCCCTGGCCCCAGTTCGCAGCCGACGCCGCGAAGGAGTTCACTCGTGGAACAGTGGCCTCGGTGGAGGGCTCAACCGACCGTGTCCCGGGCACTCCCTCGCCAAAACACCGGCCGACCCATTGGCCCCGAAAACCGGTCGCACGCACTCCCGCAGTCGTCGTGGCACCGCCTCCAGCAAGCCCCAATCCGCGCTTTGTTCAGCCGCGAGGGATGAATGTCATGTGTCCCGCTTAAATACTGTAACACCTATTACCTAATGCACAAAAACTGAAGTACGTATGAATAAGTAAGGCACTAATAAGGCGTGAGATATGATTTTTTCACTTAAACACGTGATCTAACTCAAAATATCTTAGTGTCAGGGGAGTGATAGGTGTTCTTTGAATCGGGAAATAACGACGTCTTAATCGGAGGCCTAAAAAGGCTACAAACTAACAGCATCGGAATAAGTTTAAAATTTTGAAATAGATATAAAAATTGGATCGGGTTTAAAATTGGAGTTTAGTTTTAAAGTTTGCATTGCTACTGCATAACACATTAAAATTTGACTAATTTTATCGTATATTTTGTGTTCATTGCTTAATTTTTAATGCGGATGATGGCAACGCTGGTAGTTTTTTGTCAACCCTTGGTGAAGGATAGCAATTCCTGCTTCACCGATTAAGGTACAGTTTAATAGGTATTCATTTATATGGTAAAATGGCCTTCTAGTAATTTAACACTTCTGAATGTAGACATCTTACGTTAAAAGGCACAAGCTTCTAACCATAGATAAATTGTATTCGCAAACCAAAAGAACACATTTAGAGAAAAATATCCATGCAAATCAGAGTCATGAAATCATCATCCTTAATAAGTCGATATATCTTCCGGATTTATATCACTACAGGTGGAACATCGTTTTCATGAATGTATTTCACATTATTGCGATTTTATGGTGAAAACTTTGAACAACAACGATTGCAAGAAAATTAGGTAAAACTCCAAAATTTTCAAAAACAGTCATAAATTTAAAAAACGTTCGAATATTCGAAGGAAAAAGTAATGGCACTTTGACGTTCACCATGAAATTTTAAGGCCTGGTTACACGATACATTAACACGCACAAGTTTATGTCTAAATGTATTAACGCATGAATGAACACGAAAATCCACCATGTAATCACCCAATTTGTGCGAACGCATTAACTGATAAAAGAACCTGTTCTAATTCCATGCATTTGTACATGTTCTTTTCCGGTCCACAAAAAACATTCATGCATCACGATTTCATACATTAACCTGTACGTGTTAATGCACCGTGTATCCAGGCCTTTACACACTAAACGCTATCAAATAAACAAAAATTTTGATTCGTAACAGAATTTGTTATTATCTTCAATCTTGAATTGGGCCGTGATCCCTAAGGCGTTCCGACACTAACAATTGAGAACCGCTGCCCTAGATTGATTTGTCTCTATTTGGAAGAAATACGCCATGAATTAGGGGAAGGGGGGGACAGAAGAAGGGCTGATCAGGAGGGTGTGAGGGTCTTTCCGCCGGGATGAGCCCTTGTGAGAAGGGTAGTCGGGAAAGGGACCCAGGTAGACGAATGGCCGGGACGGAGGGTGAGGGGAGGGAGCGTTATGTGTTGCCGTGTCTTGAGGTGCCAGGGCCTAGAGGAGCGGAATACGTCGAAACCCCACCTCGCACACTTCTTCAACTCCCGCCCCCGAGCCGACTCCTCATTTCGAAAGAAAGAAATCGCCTTCGAGGAAACTATTTGTACTATTGGTGCGTGAAGCACGCACTTAAACTCGTGGAGCGCGCCGGCACGAGACTAACTCGGGTGCAAGTTAATGTGGGGCGTAGGGGGGTGGGAGAGATACGTGTTCTTTGGAATGCTGGCGCCTCAATCGAAAATCGCGGGGCCTAACTCTGCCACTGGGGTAATCCCTTGCCAAGGCTCATCCGATGAATCGAGGAGAAAAAGGAGGTTGCATTATTTATTTTCCTGTTATTATTATTTTTTTAATAATGTTTACACTCTCATTTTGCTGGTTTTGTGCGATTTACGGTTTACACCGAGCACTCTCATCTTTTTATTCGGTAGAAAAAGGTTGTTTGTCTTGAGAATGTCTAACTAGCAGTCGAAACTAGTTGACAGCTCCATAAAGTTTGTGGAACTATACTGGGCTTTTTTGCTCTACCATAAATATCTCCTTGTTCCACCAAGCCACGCCAAAATCAGTTGATTTCATTTTAATTCTGAAAAAAATCCCACAATTCAACATGTATTTTAAATTGCTGCTTTTTATACGGTAAGGAACAAGTTTTTCGGTAGTCTGATATCTTTGATACCTTAATGCATTGAGTGAGGCACTACACCTGTGGCAGATATAAAAACTGGTATGATGTGTTTTTATATAACTATTATTATTACCCTCCCAGTATGGGAATTTATAGCTTCCGATTATCAAATCCAAAAATGTAGTTCGGGCGCTACAAATTACTCAATTTTCCACCATTTTTATTATTTTAAAAGCACCAATTTTGCCTTCTTTTGCAAGTAATTTAAAGTCAGTAGCACTTTTTATTATACTTACTATTAATTGAGTCGATTAGGTTATCCCTGTACCTCAAAGGCTAGATTTTCTTTTATTGAATCATTAGGCATTGGTATTTATTTTTCTGTTTTGGCGTTCCCGCTCCGGCCTTAACACTGGAAGTTGTCACTCACTCCTTATACGGTATTGCGTCTTTTTCTCCGACGAAAAATGGCCTCTTAAATTTGAAGAGCCTTTCGGTTGCCAATGAAAAAACTCATTTTCCTCTCCCTGTGAAATGACGCCACTCAAACTGAGGATACGACGAAATACTTCACATACCTCGTAATAACCGAAGTTTGTTTGGCAATAACTTCTTTTCTTTTACCAACCAAAGCCTAACCTGCACATTCTTGTTACACGAAAATCCACTATTAAATTAAAATTACGGCAAGGAAGTTGACTGAAGACGTTCTTTAGAAAATTTTGTATTATTTTTTAGCTTTATGCATTACATGGTTGCCAGTACTTCGAGTTCAAAGAGAGAGCGAGATGAAATGTTATGAGCATTGTTATCGCAATATTTATAGGAACGAAATTATATTGAAAGAAAAATAAATCGATATCCAATTTGAAGACCTATAAACTGGAATGGCGATAACTCCGTAATCCTATTCACGCCGCGTGTCCTATACGCGTCCTGGTTGATTCGTCTTGCACGCACGCATACTCGAGTCATTCCGCTTCGCGTAATGCGTAAAGAATTACCAAACTAAGCGCGCTATTCTGACGCATAGTTAGTTGCAGAAATATTATTTGTGCATGAGCGGAAAATGGAAAATAAATGAAAAACAGAAATTGAGAAAGGAAAAATTATAATCAGGTGAATCATAGTAAGAGCATTAATAATTTAATTTTCAGGAATATCAAAACATCTGCGAGATTTTACGTTTCTGTTTGAATTGCTGGAATGTTGAATAGCAGATTCAATGCTGAACAGTTTAACTGGAACAGTTGGAATGCTGAATATTTTCCTTATTTTCGAAAACACAGTTTATTATTCAAAGCACACTTTCCTCGGGCTACGTTGAGAATCAGTGAACTTTCAAGGATAGAAAACGCCTGAGTCTGAATTAGAGCTCCTCACTGGAAAATGTTTCATACATTCTATTAAATCATTTCATGTAATAATACATGCTTAGACGCTATAAACACCTTGAAGGGGAATCTTTGTTCACAAGGAAATCTGCACATTCCAGCCGTGAGCAGTTACACCAAGTCCTAGATCTCGTAAAGTCACTTATTTCACCATAATTTTACCGCTTCCTTGGTTCTAAGACACCAAAGTAACATGAAAACACTGCCGACCCGCGGGAGTTTCCCTTTGGACAATGAATGAATTGGAATCCAGTCCTTTCCCACGTCGGGTATTTCCCCGTCGCCTGATAACTCGCCAGAGGACGTGGGAGCAATGCCTTTCCGTTCGCTTGGCATGAAAGCGTAGAACACTCAAAAGCGAGTTTTAAATTCCCTTTCAAAACTGAATAAGTACAACGAGGATGATTTGCGTCCCTCACAAAATGATTAAGAGTGCATCTCCATTCATCGGCACAAGTTGACGCATGTCGAAGTTTTAATCTGCATTCAATTTGTGTCGCTATGGGACCAGGCGCTAGTCCACACGGACAGATACACGAGGAATGGAGCGTATACATGAGTTACAACTATTCGACACATGCTTGAATGGGAAGGATCTAAGGAGCCATGTGTTTATTTATTCATTTAGCGAAGCGTTTTTTCTCAGCCACTATGGATGCTTTCATTCAGGGGGCCTCAGTCCAGAGGCATGGCGGAGGCGGCTGCGAACAATAACAATATAATGGATGCCTCTCACTTTGGGCACTCGGAGCGGTCGAAGAATCGTTTGAAAGGTTAGCGTCACAACGCGTCCATTATGCGGCACCCACGGCCTCCGCGCGCCTCGCCGGACGCCGCGAAAAATTCCGCCAGCCTCCACGGGCCGTGGCCTTGGAACCCAGTCGTAGATTCTCGACCCACCTGCGATTTTCCGCCGCGATGCTAGCGGGGTCATAGCGAGCGACGGCGCGCCATAACTTTGTAAAATCAAGCTGGATTTTTCCCGAGAATAACTAAATCTATTGCAATTTAATATATGTAGCAATAAGTATGTAACTAATTTGATGTAATTAAAAGTTAAGTAAGGTATTGCGGGGAACGATTGCGTATGATATATTATAATGATTAATATACTACATTTTAACGTTAATATATATTCCTTAGTGTTAAGTAAAGTAATTCAACGTGAAGTAAGGCGATATAAACCTGATGTTTCGTAAATTATATAATGTTTACTATGCTACGACTCATTCCACGAGGCAGAAATGGTCCTATTTTCTATGTGACATAATAATTCCTTAATTTAAACTTTCACAACAATTGAAAACCTAATATTAGGTTTGTAGCAAATGCAACAAAACTTGAGGAATTCCCACCGATGTATGATGCTTTTCTGCACAATAATGGTTTTAAGTTCGCTGCTAACCATCGTCCCTTTCGTTCCTTATCAATAACGATTGTGTGCTTAAATTTTGTAATTCGTCTTAAGGAGAGGATGGGTTTGTGTGCTTCATACAATGCAATATTTATTTCTGTGCTGACGTCGAGGAAAAAACTCATTTCCCGTTTTTCAACATGCTTTCAAGCAGTTTTTGACCCAAAAATATCAGGTAATAGCTGCAAAGATGCATCCTTGATTTTCGTATGACACAGTGTGAATTGTTAGAAAACCAAATTCAACAGTTAATTTTTGAGCGTTACTATTTGTGCAAACGTAATAAGCCCTTTGTAAAAGTATTTTTCTTGAAGTAGTGAGCTAAAAAAGACTGAGGCTATTTGGTGCGTATGTAATGCATTCATTAAGGTTCAAGATATTTTATTTCTTTATGACTCTGCGGTGAACCGGAAAAAAATACCTCACAAAAAGTCCTTTTTGGACCGGTTTTACTACAAATTAATAATATTTGGGATAGTTTGTACTCTTTTGAGAGAAGCAGAACATTATGACTGCCGTTTATCATCCTCATCACAAAGTCGTTTGAATGCATGAAAATAATAAAATACAAAGCATGTATAATTCATCTTTAAATTATAAATATTAATGCGTGTATACTCATATAAGTTGGTAAATATCTGTACTGCCAAGTTTCATTAGTTGAGTAAGTAACAATGAATATGCGGAATTAGTGAGGGAAGTCCACATGCATAGAATTTAGGCAATTCATTGCGAATCGGTACCGTGTGAGGGATAATCGACTGTTGCATTCATGGGGTACCATGGCAGAGAATAAAGAGGATCACGGTAAACGCAAGTCTAAAGATTGCTGCTGTAAATTCCTTCAATATCCTCTCCCTTCAAATTCAACCCACTCAATTTAGTTCTTATCCCAGCTTCCACGTAGCTGAAAGCTGATGCCGTAAGTGGTCGTGAGAATGTAAGCACAAATGCAATTTGAGGAGTAGTGTTGATTATGTTACGCTCTTGACGCGCTCGTCTTGAAGGCTATGGCGTTTCGTGAGTTCCCGCCGGCGCAGAATATTTCACCTTCCCAGCATTCGTCGCTTCTCGGCCATGCCTTTTTCCTCAGACGTTCCGGAATTCTTCCGAACTCTTCCTCAAGGTTAAGCGAAGGAGATAGTGAATGCAGAGCCTCTTGAGGTTGTTTTTGGAAAACAAACACTGATAACTTTCCCTTCCTTCATAAGTCTCTCAGGATATAAGATACTACGGTTATCCCCTTCGTGCGTTCGTTCAACAGAGTGCTTGCTCAAATAGGCATCGCACCGTGGGGGATAATAAAATCAAGACGATAGGGATTATCGTGAAACGACCCGCAAAATACTTAGTCTAACCGAGAGACAAGGCATATAAAATATAAACGAGCAATACTGAGAAACCCTCCTTCCATACTACCTGTTATCTGTTATCAATGCATTTGAAAGTCATGTTTGAAGGATGTTTACAGGAACTATATAGACACGAGCCCGGTTAACCAATTATTCTAAAAAATTCGCTGAACTAGCAATTCTCTTGGTCTCAATTTATACCCATTCTGAGTATACATACTATACAAGAAGCTGATCGTTCAGTTAGGTTAAAAACGAAATTAAATCAATTGGTATTAACTCCCTGGTGAGTTCTCCGATGAACTTAACCTCACCCGATAGAGATCATAGCCCTTGGAAAAATAATGACTGATAGATATGTAAGATTCTCGAAATAATATCGAAGATTACCGAACTATAAATGGAGACAAAAATTAATAGTTTGAGGAAATTATATCAGAGGGATCAGAACTAAGGTCATGCTTTCATGAATAATGACACTTTCACCACTCTAACTTCCGACGACTTCTAAAATTGCGACATATTTTAATAGGCATTGCGTGCTTGTATTTTTCGATGCTAAGAAAGGATTAAAGTATGAGCTAAGACGTCAGGATGAGTACTGCAGAATTAAAGTGGCCATAGTGGACCGTAATGCTAAAATAATACGCAACTAAAATTGCTTCTTGACGTACGTTTAAAGCATAATTTTTATGAGAGTCTTCATGATGAGAAAAAAGTGTCAGTAACGGAATTTTTTAAATAAAATGTGCAAACTTCCGTCTCAAGTTCACCATTTAAGGGGATTAGTAGTGCGAATTTCCTAATTGGCAATTTTTTATCTCTTTAATTCCGCACTTTTCATAGTGATGGAAAAGGTTAAACTTTTTAGTAGATAGATTGGTTGAGAACAGTTCTTCAAACTAGAGTGTCGTGTTAAAATCCTAGATGAAGCGTTCGGATATCCCTTGTCATAAATTCTTGAAGTGGGAAGGTGGCACAGAAACTGGCCCCATCTAACCAGAATGTGAGAAATTCGTACCTCTGTGGATTTTTCCTGTGTGAGCTCTGCTCTCACCCATTCAGACCAGCTTTGGCGGTTGAATCAGTGTGTGAGTATGAACTGGCACAGTTGCGTAACTATTGGGGGGTGAGGGGGATAGATCCCCCCCCCCCAAAGCCTCAGAGAAATAAAAATAATATTCAAAACTATTGTCAAGTTTTGACTTATGGTAAATTTTAACGTAACCTTTTAATGAAACCCAAATTTGCTAAAAATTATGTTGGAGGTCGCCCTTCCCCATCCCCTCTCATCCTCCCCCCAAGGGATATTCCTAGTTACGCCACTGAACTGGCATAATAGCTATTGATATGTTCGTGGCATTTTATTCTAGGAAAAAGGTAGTAGAACTGTTGAGCTTACATCATAAGTGAAAATATGTTTGTAAAGATTTTCGATAAGTCCATTTCGATTTGATAAGTCCGCGGTGGGCCGTTTCATGGAATGAAATACTTTGCATATTATATTTAATTATCGAGTGAACATGTTTCACTCAAAATGCTCAAGAGCAAAACGTCTCAGAAATATCCATTTTAGCGGCTTTATTGGGAGTTTTTCCGTTGCTAACGAGGCCGTAACGAGCAGGGGGGTCTGGTGGTTCAAACCTCTGCTCTCCCCCAAAATGTTTGGAGACACGATTTTTCGTGAACTTATTTCAGCAGAACCACCCCGGAATGGGAAGAGAGTTTTCAGAGACTGTCCGATCCCTTTTTCCCATCACAACAATCCCGTAGGATGGGACGTTGAGGCGTGCTCCCCCTTGGCGCCTTTCGTGAACCCGTTTACGCCTAGCGGTACCAAATGGTACCAGCTGGTAGTGCAGTGCTAAACGTAACTTTTTTGTCATTTACCGTAATTTAATAGGATTTTTGATAGTTTTAAATTGATAAGAATATTTTTAGTGACATTTTACGAAAATTTTGCTATTTTAAAGCTGTAATTAAGACATTTTCAGCCGTTTGAAATTTGAGAATTATCAAGTAGCCCAAAAAAACGGAATTTTTAGAATAAGCATTTCGATTTTCTTTACTTACGCCTTATGTACTGTTAATAAAAAGGCTTTATTGTTTAATTATTCCTTTATAAATTTTTGCACCAAATGACTCAGAATTTCGTAGACATTTCGATGCATGATTACCACGAAAAGCTCAGAAACCTTTTAATTCAGGCGTTACCGGGTTAAGAGCACGCCGAGTTTCTCTCTATCCTTCATTCCAAATCATTTCCTCGTAGCGCAAACGACCACAGCTTTTGGTCGCCTCCTCCAAATACCATACCATACCTAGTCCAAATTTAACCCTTTACGCAGTAATGACGAGTCTAGTTCGTCATGAACTTTCGACGCCAAACCGCGCAATGACGAGTGTATCTCGTCATCGGATTTTCATAATTTTAGAACTATTTAGAGGAACAATATAATTATTTTGAAGGCTTATAAATGTTAAAACATACATAGTATGCATAAATAATTCACATTTCATGTAACATGATGCATCGGCAGGATTAAAATGATTTTATTCGAGTAGCGATAGCTGTGTTCTTCATGTTTAATTATCACGTTTTATTTCACGGCTCTACGTATATTATAAAGTACAAAATATCATTTCATTACCTACCATAAATACCAGATAAAAATTAGAGAAAAGGAGCACGGTATTCGGAAAATAAATCGAATTGGAAGGGTTTAAGTAATTTTATTGGCTAAAAATTCAACGCCTTACGGGAGGCACATGCGTACTTAAAAAATCAGTCTAATCATCAGATAGGTAAAAAAAAACTGTTTCCCGTAACGCCCCAGAGAATTTTTTTGTGCGAGTTCAAGATGATCTCGTAAGCATCACGTCTCGACGCATTCAGTGAGCACTGTCGGCACGCGATACGAATCCCGGCCGCAGTGGCGATGGCGCGACGGCCGCGGAGGGCAATCAGTCAGTGAGCAGGCCACTGGTCAGCGAGTGCGTCCGATCTGAAGTGAGAGCCCTCAGCCAGCAGCCGGCGCGGCGCGGCCGACCTCTCCGCAATATCTTCCACCTAACCGACGTGCGCCTAACCGCTCTCCAACGGCAGGCCGAGCCCCTGATGCATTTAGCACGCGCCGCCGCCATCAAGAGGACAGCCGTGGAACAGCGATGTGCCTCGTAATTGCAGGTAGACTGGGAATTTACTTTAAACAAGTAACAACTGAAAGGATTCTTAGTTGCGATTTAATGGCATCAACATGTTGTGGAAAAGGATATAGGAAGACTCTCATCCTGATGTTCGGAAAATATTTCCAGCGTCAACAGAACCAGCCAGGGGGGGTGAAAACTGAAAATAAAGTTTTCCTGTATACTTTAAAAATTAACCGTCGCCGGGAAACAGAAATTGGTTTACATGCCATTGTTCTAATTAATGGGAATAGGTTTTATGTTTGATTAAAATTCCTACAATTTTTGACATGCTAAATCGTGAACGATGAAGAAATAAACTTTTTTTTATGAAAAATTGAAAATTATTCTCTTTGTCATTGCATTGACTGCACAAAAATTCCAGAAAAACTCAAGCAGGATAAAATGTGGGCCATGTTCGCTATAGGTTCTACAATTTTTATAAAATGTTGTGTAGAGGTTACAGTTTCCAGCGAATATTTCTTTGCATATTGTTAATATTTAACTTAATGAAATCACTTCGTCTAATTTATTTTCTCTTTTATTTCGACCGTCCTAGGTTTCAGCACATAATGCCATTTTCAAGGTAAAGAAATGGTATTATGTGCTAAAACCTAGGTCGGTCGAAATAAAAAGTGTGGAAATAAGACTAAGTGATTTCATTATGCTAAAAGTTCTTTTTTATCCGGCTTTAATATTTGTTAAATCTGGCACTGTGATTATAACGATTGCTATATATGAAGAAAGATTTAGTGGTTTCCCGGCGAATAGACTTCGTAAAATGTTCTCGGGATCGCCACCAGGTCAGGAACTGCTTAACCACCTACGTTTCGATGTCCGACTCGGCCATATGAAATTTTTATATATGCTTGTATTGGACGTATTCGCTTTTTTAAACAGATTAAGAATTACTTTTACTTACTTGTAAAGGTTCTGATATTAGAGATTATGGAAATATTTTAGTAGCTGACGAATAGTTATTTAAAATTTCACAAATGCAAGGTGTACAATATATATAGGAAATTAAATTCCATTGGAAAAAGCATAATAATTTCCACAAACACTGAGCAGTAATTTACATAAAAAGGCTAAGCCCTTTATTTTAGCCTGCTTTTTTTTTTGAAGTTCGAGAAAGGCCTTCCTGTTACAAGAATCATGTATGGATGGTATCATGACGGGCATATTCAATTAGTAGTGCGAATTTATGTCCGGAAACCTTTCTCTCTAAAATCCCCAAATGCAATTAAATCTACGAAGTCAAAGGGGAGTGTATTAGCCTGTAGTTTAGAGCCATAGGCTTCTAACCCAAGGGTTCCGCAGTCGAATCCCGGGAGAAGCAGAGAATTCTTATGAGGCAGATAATTTTCATTTCTTTACGGCATTATGTACCAAATAACATGATAAACCCTGTTGATTGAGAATAATATGCCCTTTCCTATTCCTTCCCCTCTCTATTCTCTCAGTAGGCGAGCTTAACGTGTCCGAGTGAACAATCGCGGGATTAAACTTCTCCACGTGACTTTATTTTCGATCCTCACCTGACTCTGACGCCACCACCTCTAACGTGCATTAGTTAACCACTCATACCTCACCTCAAGGGCTCTTTGCCAGCGATAATAGTCTGCGTTATTCCTAATAAATATATCACGCCACCGACAAAAATAAATACCAAAATCCAGACAAGCGATTGTCACCAGTTATTTCGGATGTCGCCTATTTGACGCTTTTGTACTTTATGCGCTGGGAAAGTTCAAGTAATATACTTTCTATTGGTGCACAGAAATAGGATTGTTCTCTAGTCCTATAAGGAACGAAAGAAAAGGTATCGTAAAGATGATTTTATGTATGCCACTCAAAAATAGGAAAAAAGCTACGTTTTCAGCTCTATTGAAAGTGCGCGTGTTCTTAATTGTACTGTAACATTTCATAGGCTTTAATTAGTTTGATTTTAAAACTATTATTTCAATTATTAGGACGCAGAAAAAGCCATCGGCTTCAAGTGGCAGAAGTTTTCTTTTTTTCAGTACGGTTCAAAAATGGTATATATTTGAAAATGTTAATTCTCCTTCAGTTACCAATTAATTCCACAATTTTACTTCCTGATATACAGCATATACTAATCATTCGATGCCATAAGTGCCAAAAGGCCAAAAACAGTTTTAAATTGAATTGTTGTTCAGAAATTCCTGATTATCAGTATCTTTGAAAGCAATGAGCAGATTTTATTTTAGAATTCTACCCAATTTACTATTTCTGAGTGAAATACAGTCAATAGTTGCAGATAAAATAGGCCATAATTATCGTTATATATAGCTATGTCATAAGCATGGTGAAGCCAAGAGTTACTCCAATATTGAACTACTGGGCCATTTCATCTCAAATCAGGCAGATAGTGCAAAATCATGTCAGGTGACCATCACCGATTTCTCTGAAATTTATATATGTGAAAGCAGTATCCTTGTGATGAATAACGATGACTTTATCTCTGCTCAGAACTGAACCGTCATAAAGTTACCGCCCCTTGAACATTGCAGTGTCAGGCCTCAGAGTAAAAAATTAAAAATCACATAAATGCTGATTACTAAGGAACCATGGCCCATAAAGCAGTGATTATTGTTTTATTGTAAAGAGAATTCATTTATGCACATTTTTGCATAACTTGCAAGTCATTTGAAGCAATAATAAACAAATAGGACTTGTTTAAACAATAAAAATTAGCTATTATTTAACAATTTATTACTAAAAAAGGCCACCTTTTATTTTCTTTAAAATTTCTCAACAAGTAGTTTAAATGTTCTGCTTTCAATAAAAAAAATAAAAAAAGGTAGTATTTTTATACTTTTTGTTTTAAGGCATGTCAAAGTTAGGCATGTTTACGACTATTTTACACCAAGATTGCATACCTTCAAGGGGGAAAAAAATGCGGTTTCCTTCTACTTAGCATTCATAACAGTGAAAAGTTCATATCTGAATGATTGGTTACATCTATTGACTGAAAGCAAGTCCAATCTTGTTTACTTCCATGGCATCCAATGTATGCAAACACCCACTGCTACTGGCTGGAAACGGTGAATGAGTCGCAATTTGCACAGAGTATTTTCCAATGGCAGTTCACATAAGTCTTTCTTCTACTTTGGGCCATGTGGAACATTTCGATGGACCATGTGGATGCATAAATGAGACACTAATGTCATTCTCTTCTAAAGACACTGCAGTGATTTTTGAAATCAGGTTTGACCAGGTTTTTCGGAAACACACAATGAAGTCATTCATGGTGAGATTTTGAGTACTGTACGTCATTACATATATCTGAATTTGTAAGTGTCACAGCCTGTTTGATTATGTGGATTACAGAGCGAGCTTTAGTTGTCCCGTGTCTGTTAACTACCAAGACATGAAACTGTTGATACCATGTATAGGTGCACCTTTCACCCAATAATTTTTTTGTCTACATAGGGTGGTTTCCTATGACCGTGTGACCTCTGGCTGCTTGCTGCCGAGCATGGCGGTAGCGTAGAGTTCCTTGCTAGCAGGTAGTGCTTGGTTTAAAAAAGGATTATTAATACCCTATCAAACAAAGAAAATTCTCCGACCAAAGGCAATTTTAAGAGGGGATTGTTAAGGGATGTTTCCCGCAGCTCTGTGCCTCATGTATACATTGGTAATCTCAGATGATGTAAAACTCATATCCACTCGTATAGCATCTAGGTCTCTGTGACGTCATGTGGAGTGGCATCGCATCAGTGCCAATCTATCCTTTTTCAAATGAGGTTAAAATTGACCATTAAAATTCGTCTAAACAGGGATTTCTATAAATCAAATAATTTGTATATTATGAATACAATGAAGGTGGGTAACCAATCGCAATCAATGCCTTTCGTTTTCTTTGATGAAGGAAAATGAAAGGAATGAGCCCTATTTGGCTAGTTTAACATGTGTAAAATGCAAAAGTTTGATATTAGGCAAGGATATACTCACATGTTGTACAAAGGACTTGTTTGAATTTACTTGCCACAATTGAAATATCTCAGGTTTCAGTTTGTGTCATAATTTTTGACCAATTCTTGCAACTCTATCAGAAGGACCCTATTCATGTCCTGTTGCATTGAACAACCACCAATGACTTTCTTCCTGTTTAAGACTTTTCTCCAAGTCAAATATCTGAAATGTTTTTTTTAATTAGCGGCTGACTTTTCTAAAATATATGATTTATTTCTCCATATGATATCTTTTTACTCTATTGTTCTTCTATTGATTCATCCTAAGAAAAGCATGTGCAGTGTCCTGAGAGAAATCATCTGAAGTGCCTGCATACCTTAGTTATTATATTCCACACAGGTTAATATTGATATCTGTACTTTTTGCCAGGCATACGGTTGTACTTAATCTGGAAGAATCACACTCCAATTCTCGGAAAAGTTGAAATGAAGCCAACTCCACACCAATTAGTGTTACCAACTTCTCTTTTTGAATAGCTTCCCTTTCTTTTTTCCAAATATGGTGATGATAAACACTTTTCTTGGTTCAATCCTAAACTTCGGCAATGAATTTCTCTGAATGAATGCTTTGTCTGAATGATTCTCAATGGCAGTGAACACATATTGCTGATTAGGAGTTACACAAGAACAATCTTTATCATCATCCAAGTAAAATGAAAGCACAATGTAAAATTGAGCACTATGAGGAAGAGGATTCCAGCAGTATACATCAGCATTGCCCCAAATTCCGAGGTTTTTTTTAGTTCTGCATGATATGTCAATCGTATGTTTGGTTGAAACTGGAAAAGCAACCAATTTATGTTGTTTAGATTAACTTGTGGAAAAGAATGATAAAATTTGAACATGGTCACTCATAGACATTTCACTCTCGCTTCTTCAAAAACTGCTGAGACATTATTTTACCATGAAGTACATATTTGACATTTATCACTTTCGTTAAGTTAGTAAATTCTTGCCTAGTATGAAACTTGCATTTTACATATGTTAACAAGCTCAATTTAAACAAAAAAATAATTAGGTGAAAGTAGCACCTGTACATGGCGTCAACAGTTTCATGTCTTGGTAGTTAACAGACACGGGACAACTAAAGCTCGCTCTGTAATCCACATAATCAAACAGGCTGTGACACTTACAAATTCAGATATATGTAATGACGTACAGTACTCAAAATCTCACCATGAATGACTTCATTGTGTGTTTCCGAAAAACCTGGTCAAACCTGATTTCAAAAATCACTGCAGTGTCTTTAGAAGAGAATGACATTAGTGTCTCATTTATGCATCCACATGGTCCATCGAAATGTTCCACATGGCCCAAAGTAGAAGAAAGACTTATGTGAACTGCCATTGGAAAATACTCTGTGCAAATTGCGACTCATTCACCGTTTCCAGCCAGTAGCAGTGGGTGTTTGCATACATTGGATGCCATGGAAGTAAACAAGATTGGACTTGCTTTCAGTCAATAGATGTAACCAATCATTCAGATATGAACTTTTCACTGTTATGAATGCTAAGTAGAAGGAAACCGCATTTTTTTCCCCCTTGAAGGTATGCAATCTTGGTGTAAAATAGTCGTAAACATGCCTAACTTTGACATGCCTTAAAACAAAAAGTATAAAAATACTACCTTTTTTTATTTTTTTTATTGAAAGCAGAACATTTAAACTACTTGTTGAGAAATTTTAAAGAAAATAAAAGGTGGCCTTTTTTAGTAATAAATTGTTAAATAATAGCTAATTTTTATTGTTTAAACAAGTCCTATTTGTTTATTATTGCTTCAAATGACTTGCAAGTTATGCAAAAATGTGCATAAATGAATTCTCTTTACAATAAAACAATAATCACTGCTTTATGGGCCATGGTTCCTTAGTAATCAGCATTTATGTGATTTTTAATTTTTTACTCTGAGGCCTGACACTGCAATGTTCAAGGGGCGGTAACTTTATGACGGTTCAGTTCTGAGCAGAGATAAAGTCATCGTTATTCATCACAAGGATACTGCTTTCACATATATAAATTTCAGAGAAATCGGTGATGGTCACCTGACACCCCTCTGCCTGATTTGAGATGAAATCCCCCTACTGCCATTTCATCGGTATAGGAATTCTCAAGCCTTCTCAGCTGAGTGTAGCAACGTGCATTTCATTAAATGTAAGCCTAGTAGCGCAGGCCTACTCCGATTCCCTCATGTTCTATCCGTGACTTTATATCAAGGCAGATCATCCTATTGCTGACACGTAGATTATTAGCCTTTGCTCTGACCCATCCCTTTATGAAAACTGATTCCCTGTCACTTCAATTTTAGAGTACAGACTCAGATGTATTTTTTTTACTCCAGACTCAGCTAATACCTGCTCTCATTTTTACCCCCGTGCTTAATCCCAATCCGGCCAGGGACTGAAGTTTCGATGACCTCTTGCTACCTAATACCCCCCTATTTGATACTGCCCGGAAAATTTTCTTTCAAAAACACATTAAATCCTCTCACAATAAGTACTTACAGTCTGTGTACGCCACCTTCGATTACGGGTATTTTCTCGGAACCTTTGCTAACGGCCTTGGGGATTTCAACCAGCCTTTTATTTACGCACGGACAATACGCCGACAAAACACCTGAAACTTTTTTTTACGTAATGACCTAATAATGCTCACGTTTGTGCCTTGAGGCAACTTGCGTCATGGGATTAAAACTAAAGATCAAAGTCGTTTAAAAAGAACATTCGCTGGGCGAATTCATGATTTTTTTTACTCGGGTGCTGAGGATAGTTAATTTAATAGCTCTTCCAGCATGACATAACCCAAAACGTGAATTAAACATTCTCTTCAGGATATTTGTTTCTCCTTCACTTGACCCTCTCTTCTCCAGAATTAAATGTATTCATTAGCAGCGCAAAAATGTTTTTTCAGTTTATCCTCTTTGCAATGACTTGGTAAAAGACTATGATTCTGAGCCTCTTCCGTTCTAAGGCTCCAAATACTTGGCAAATAGACTGAAGTATTCATCATTTAAACTATCAATTGAATAATTTCATTCATTTATTTTGCCCAGTCACTCTAACGACCATGTGATTTCAGCCATAGATTACAACTCTATCAAGTTATTTAAGAGACTATTTATAAAGCACTGAATGACGACGAGTTCTGGAGCAAACTTCATTCCATTTCATATTTCAATAAATTACGAATAATATTGACGAAAAAAATATTCAAATCACGAAAAACTGAACACATTGGTATTTTATTTGATAGAACACATTGAAATGTAATTTATCAAACTTCAACCAGAAGAAGTTTTACTATTTAATGCGAATTTCAGTAGCTTACAACCTTCTGCTGATTAAATACCATTTTTCTGAGGATTTCTATTTAAATTTCGTAAATTTCATCAAATTAGTCATTCAAAATATGGATCGCTTTAATTTCACACATGATGCCTCGAGAAAGACGTGCCGATGCGTTTATTAATGTTTGTTGACCGCCGTGGTGATTGTCACAGATTGAGGATAAAATAAAAAATGAAAAATCCCTCAACCCCGAGTATATCAAGACAGCTCTTGGTTTGAGAACATATGAATTTAAGACTTTCAGGATTGGAATTCACCTCTACCCAGTCAGATGGCGCCTTAAAAGGAACGTATTCCATGCCCAACTCCCCCAAAAATCATCTCGTAGTTGTGATTCGTATGAATCAGACAATCGACATGGTAATTCTAATTAAATGGATGAAGACTAGAAATGTGCATTTTATTTACTACCAGTTACAAGCTTCTTATCGCATTAAAGTTGAATGCAGGATGTGCTTTTCTTCAGCGGTATGTTATGCAATAAATTCTAGTTAGAATTTAGTGAAAAGATATAATATATAATTTTTGATTTCAAGTTATGTTTTCCAAATTTTTAATTCTTCTTCACTTCTGTTCTTTTTCTAGAGTGTAGAATTTATTGTAGTTTATCAGAAGTAAATATAAGTTCACATTTCCACGGTATCGGTATCAATCGGTCGCTTTATCTTTTATTTACCTTGTAAGAAATTGATATTTTTTGTGGTCACCATAAGTAAGATCATTAAGTATCATCGAGGAATTTTTTTCCTATACAATACCGAATATAAAACATAAAGCAGATTCGTAAACAAAATTAAAAAATACATGGCCTGGCTTTCAACGACAGGATCGCCGTTACTCAAGATCGACGAATAATTTTTAAATAATATGTTTTGTCGTTTACGTGGTATTAATAATAGATGAATTCACAACTACAAGTGATAACTATTCGATTTCTGTTTTTTTTTTCAAAAACATATAGGCGGGAGATATATTATATTTCTAAACACCATCATATGTCACTTTTCATCAATCCTGGAATTGAGAAAATTGCTATCGCATTATCCTAGGATTGCATAAACTCTCCGGCATTGCAATCCTTAAGTACCCAGGATTAGGAGAAGGGCGAAAAATTGACACTGGCTCGCCCTTTTCCCATCCTTCACCGAGAATGCTACCTCTGGTCGGTCGCTTACGCCATTTCACCCACAAATCTTCAAGCACGATTTTCCAAGATTTCTCGCGGTGGGGGCGTGGCACACATAAATTTGTGGATCATGAATTTTAATGAGACATCCTGAGCTTCTAATCTTATATGCGTGAACTTCCATGAGAAAAAATTCCCGTGGACCGGAAATCGAACCACGGACCTTTGGCTTTCTGGACCACTGCGCAGATCACTACGCTATCCTAGTTCCTTGATTCCCATGGCAATTGTGCCGATTTGAATTGAGCATTGGCCCGGAAAGCCAAAGGTCCGTAGTTCCATTCCCGGTCCAGGGAAATTTTTCTCATGGCAATTCATGTATATTTCACCGCCGTTAACGCGGAAGGATTTAAAATATTACACATTCTTATCTTGTGGTTCCTGATGTAAGTTTTTTCGCGCCGCTGAGTTTCTCTGTAGGGTAGATTTCCGGATTCCGTCCTCGTTGTCATTTTGATGGTGGCGATTCACTTACTGTGCTGTAGGCGTCCTCACGGCAGGCTGAGGTCTTTAAGGCAATTTAAATCTAATAGTATTTCAAACGAATGATAATGCCAATAGAGGCAGCTCATACGGCAGTATGGACCAAAAGTATCACAATCAATTGATTGTATTCAACTATCGAAATTTGAGGGCAAATCTGTCCACCAAACAAAAGTACTTACCCTAACGGCATCCAAATCAGGGGTCTGCAGTTCGTGTACCAGGAGGCCTGAAGCTCGGTCCTACCAAAACCCTTGCGTGCACAGGTGAGAAACGATCACGGACAAGGTAATACTGCGAAGCGTGTAATTTTACCCTTTCCGGTGGAACTGAGGGAACACTTGGAACTTTAGGAAGGTTAATAAACATTGACGCCCACGATACCTTATGCACGCAACGAATTTTCCATAAATCAATGGGCCAAGTTGTGTCGTTCGTTCTAAATGTCGGCATCCATTATTCAGCCCTCTGCATTATTAATCGCGGGACTATAGTGGCTCAGTTTTTCCTCCATTCACAATTAAGAGACCTTTTTTCGGAGGTGCGAAATAGTCAACGCATAATTTGCTTTACGATGAGTTTATCCGTTTTTTAAATGGTACCTCTAAAACTCTATTTCCTCAGTATATCACTACAATTCATCGTCCACTCAACAGTCCACAGTTTAATATGAATGGTACTTAAACAAATTATTTAATTAAATCCTTTCACAAATGAAATGCATTAAATTACTATTTACAATGAAAATATACTCATTCCTACGACATGTAACAGCAAGGTTAAACCCCTTTATTAAACAGTGATGCTGCCTATCGGGAGAAACCTATGAGTCCCTCCTTAATCGATATCAAAGACACTACGTACTCATATACTGACCAGAAGAGCAGTATCACACCCAAAGAGAATGCATTATCAGCTAAATAGTAGATATAAAATTGGATGAGGTCCGTTTAATCCATCATGGACATAATGTACTTGGATCTGTACCTTTGGGCTACCTCGACACTAAAATTCAAATCTCTCTGTAGAATTTCTGGATCGGTTGAAATCATTTTTTTTCTTGTATATAACTTCGGAGTGGTCGAATCGATGCATCAAAGATAGAGCCTATCAGGAATAGCTGTTCATGGGTCAGTGTTTCAGCGCTGTAAGTACCAACCCGACATTTTAATTATTAATAGCTTTCACACAAAATTGAAAAGGCTTCGATATTTGATCATATGTATGACCATCGTCAATCATCAACCCATTAGAAGAAATAGCCATATTTTGCTTATGTTTTCTGAGGCTGCTAAAAATATTATATCAATATACCTTATTTTTAGCATACACAAAGAAGGAAGTTAACTGGACTCCTCGAATTGGAAGCCTGAAGATTTTGATATTACCTAATATTTGCAAAAATATCCAAAGATATCAAAATTTCATAAGTTCGAGGCATTCCCGCCCATAATTATTTGGAATAGAATTTTAGCAAATACATTTCCTCAAAAAATGGCTTAAATGAGGGAGTGTTCAGGATATTAATATGTAATCCGAAAAGTGAGTATAACCCTGACCTATTTATGCTATGTCTTCACTCAAAAGTTGTTGCAGCCAATTCTGTTTACCAAAGATAAGGGCAGTTAACTTTGATTACAGTCTCGATTTTCATTTACGAAACCTATTTTCCATCAATAGAGATATGCTTTAAGAGTTGACTATAGGGCTGCTCGTAACTGAGAGAATCTGTTCTCACCTAGCGTCACCATCCTAATAGTCAACTACCACCTTCCCAAGTCATTAATTAAGTTACAGGTCTTCTAGTTACAAGTCTTCACCGAAGCCATTTAATGGCTATTATTTTCGGTGAAAAACAAAGCATTTCATTACCAACGTTCCGATTGTTCAGTACCCACACTAGGGCCGAAAACAAGCCTTGACAGGTATAATAAAACGTATTTTGTAGCAATAGTTTGCGTTACGGATCCCAAACTGATGCCCATTCTACTCTAGGAAATAAGCATTGAACTACGGAATAACTGTGAAGGGAGTGATTCTGATGTTCATCAATAACAGTGGCTGGTTCGAGAGAAGCACTTAATTCCGATTCCCTCTCTATTAAAATTACCAAACTTGAGAACCATGAGCGGGAAGAGAAACGTGGCAGCACCATCGCACCGGTTTGATCACTTCATCTCCCAATGAGATACATTTTCCTACCCATGCTCACAAGAAACATTAATTTTTAAGCGCTCTTCCCAAACCAGTGTGTGCTTTACCTTCCATATCTCTCTCGCCAGCGCGATTTGGACATCCGGCATCAAACGTCAACGCCTCCCAGCGATAATTACACATCTCTGAGGCATGCTCGGGCACTATTTCCTCGTCCTTTCGAGCTCAGGGATTTATTTACAGGGAATGCCGTTTCGGAAACCACTGATTAAGAGAGTCAGATACACGAGGTCACGAGACGCTCGGCTTAGCATAAGAATGACTGACCCTGATTTATGTAAACACAACACCTTCGGGTTCATCGTTGCCCATAGCTCATAAGAATGATGTTCTGTGAATGAGATTCGATTGGCTACATTTAGGGCCAAAATTATCTTTCTACAGATCTTGGGTCTTGTTGATAGAGGTATACTTGTTAGCTCGAAAATTTAAAGTATCGAACGAGATTTTTTAGATCTCATGAAATAGCTGGAACAAATCTAGAGTTTATAAACTCATTGATAAGTAGCGTTGAAATTTTTTTACGATATCATTTGCATAAAATTTATTAATTTATCTACCGACGACGCATACAGTGCACATAATTGTTTATGGTTACAGACCGCTAACTCAATGACGTCGTCAGCAGGAAGCATGCAAAACAACCGGATGCTGGTAACTGTATCGGGTTTAGACTGGCTAAATAATAGATAAGTAAAACTAAATGAAATACATTCATAGGATATTACATCGGTGTCGCTGATAAATGGTACTCGCTGCGGGTCATGTGAAATTTTGGGTATTGGAGACGGTGAACGAGTAGTAGAAACGTCATGCTAATTCTGAAGGAAATTAAAGTTTTTAAGCTTTACCCTTTAGATTTCAAAATCATCATCATATAATGATCATGATGGCTGCCTGTAAGATCTAAATCTTTATTTTTGAAATTTTTAAGAGAATTCTCTCTTTTATCAGAAATATTTACTCTACATGCTGGAAATTTTCAAGACAAAGAAATTTAACAATTCTGATAGCCTTTCCTGTGATATGGGTGAATACCATGATGTTAATAATTTCTTTAATTTTATTTTGGCCAGTGGTTATCTATATCGCATTAAGGAAGGCTTATTTATTCCGGAATAAGATGAGCGTAGTTTGATTGCAGGGACAGGATGGAGTAAAGATTAAAATAAGTAGACCACAATTCTTTGCTGAACACGCTAGGAAAATTATCCAGAGCACAAACCGTGAATGCTATTCTGTGAAGAGTTGAAAATCTGGCATTATGGACCTAATTCGCGCTAGTCCTGGTATAGATCGGCGGTCGGAACGAATTCAACATTATAGTACACTACATTACAGTATATTCAAGATAATTTCTGTGGAGTATTACGTAAGTAGTACTCGAGTCATCTTAATAGAGATCCCCAAACTCACACTCAAATCCATTAAGCCTCCATGAAATCATTAAACGAAATTTTAGCTACAGCTCTATCATATCAGATAGTAATATTGAATTATGTGTCGAAAAATACTTGAATAAATTACATGCAAAGCACGGTTGAGTAAATGAAGTCAATCAATGTGAATAAAAGAAGGATTTAAATTCATCACTTTAGCGGGGCATTCCGAAAAGCGCTATGTTTTGTTTCTACTGATGTAGTGCAATATTGAGGGAGAGTGTCAAAGAATACATTTTTTATGTGCAGGACATAATATTCAGTATTTTATAAGCCAATCCCAGTAAAAAAAAGGGAGCTTTCAGCGAGATTCCTTCTTCACATTAATAAGACTGAGGTAGAGTATGTTGATCATGGGATATAAAGCATAAAGCTTAAAAACATTTGTTTCTTTTACGATTCATGTTACGTTTCTACTAACCGTCCATCGTATCCAACAACTAAACGTTCATACTACCAGCAGAATGAAGAATTTATTCAGCGATACTGATATAACATCGTTTTCATGTATTTCATTTACTCATCTGATATTTAACTAGTCTGAACTCAATACAGTGACCTTCATCCGGTTGTTTTACTTGATCCCTGCTGACATCACTGAGTTAATGGTTGTTAACCACTGACCATTATGTGCGCTTCATACGTCGTCGGTTGATAAATACAAATACGAACGTTAAAAAATCCTTTTCAACGTTACTTATCAGTCTATTTGAGAACTCTTTTTAGCTATATCATATTAATTTTTCCTCAAATGTGAGTAAACATAACCTCCTTTCCGGGAACAAAAGGTGAAAACTATCAGCGGGGTCTTAGACACTGGTGGCGTAAAATTCGTATTTAACTCCGTAGATATAACGAGAAAATCACGACCTTTATAACTCCCCCGATGCTTGCGTCTCCTTTGTGGCAACTTTGGACAAAGACTACCTGTGATTCAGAAGGGAACCCAACTTCATGGCCAAAAGTACCTACTAATGAAAGACCGTCATGAGAGTACACTTTTAAGGAAAGCTAATTAAGGATGCGTAATTGAATTTGTCGCTGTAAAATAATTTATTGCATTTATAGCATGAATTTTATACTCATTGTCAGTAAAATTATTCGGCCTGCGATATCCACAATTTGGCATTCCCTCTGCCCCGTGGCATTCAAGGTTTTCTCCCCTTCTCCCCATACAACACTTCCAGCTTTTCTTCGCGATTTCTCTCACACTCCTCGAAATGGAATAACACCTATTTTCCGACGGCTGTGGCAGCTGAAGCCGTAAAAGGTAGTGCATTTAAATCGGAAAGAAATTTTTTTTGCCTGAAGAGCAACCAAAGTAATGAGTTATCAATGAATTACGATGGGCAACAATTTCTATCGATAAGCCTATCAAAAATACATAATGATGAAGATCTATTCCCTACATTATGAATTATTTAAACGGTATTTTATTCTACTGTACTCGTTGAAAAGTTGCCTGTTAACAAATATTGGAGTTATGGATACACAGGGCGTTTTAATAGGTAATGAAATATTATTTATTAATTGTTGTATTATTTTTTTATTTTCCATATCACTTACTTACTCAATAAAATCAGCGACATGTTTAAAGGTAAAATCCTGCGATGTGTTTATAATGAAGAATATTGGAATAAATATATTGAGTGGGGTCTTTATTTAATGCTAGATAATCCATCTTTGACATTCTTTGTTTTCAAAATTGATGATTACCCTAAAAATGTAGCATATTCCTGTAGCACATCCATTGCCGCAAGTATAGTGCGTCCGTCCACATGAAAATCGCTTTGTATGATATTTGGCCTATTTTTTTAAAAAAGGGTTTGATTTACATTTCGCACCTTCATTTTACACTGAACTCGTTAGATAGAATACTTATAGTAATAGTAGTACCTAGAATGCATTAATGGTACACATTAGGCGCACAGTTATGGCTCTATCCATCTTAGAGTTACAATCACCCACAACAGGCGTGATGCTAGCCCAGGGCCGGAACAAGGAGTTTTGTCAGGGGGGCAAAGATTAGTTTTGATCCCCTGATCCCCCGTCACTCCCTCCCTCTGCCACTAAAATAAAACCTCCACTGCAGTGGTAGTCTGTTGGGCGAAAAAGAATTTCGCCATGACTGATGCAAGCTTTCACCCCCGAGGTTTTACACGATTTGATAAGTCTGCCGACGGTGGAGAGCGTAGGCGGTGGCTAGGAGACCGTTTCACGGACGGTGAATATGGCGTCAATGGCAATCGGATGCTCGTCCTTCTGACCTCATCATATTAACCCTTCAACTGCGAACAGCCGAAGGACAAACTCGCGGGCGCCATGCCGCTCGCTCCAGTCTTTCCCGCGCAATGGTCTCTCACCACGCCTCCCACGTCACTCACTCGACTCGGCACAATGAAATGACGATCGCAGGCCGCCACGCACGGGGAGGAGCCTGCCTAATGTAGACGAGGGATTTGGAAAAATTTGAATGAGATCCGTTTTCTGGATTTCTTTTTGTGGAGTTTCACCGTCGTAAAGAATCTCAGTAACTGAATCCATGATATCTAAAACAGCACAAGTCCACTTAACAGGACCTACCTTTGAAAATCGTATGGATATCGTTTGAGATAATGTAGCTGTTGCTTCGATTTATTTTCTATAACTGGATGTTGATTCGTGCAAAATAACCATTCATGGGGAAAATTTCAGGTGATAGCCTCGGTATATTTTAAGACGCGCATGTTAAGTTGTTTATCTCAAAACTTTGCTGAATGGAATTGCAATGTTTTGGAATTCGCAGCTTCGATTGGATCTACGCATGGATGCCCGTTCAGAATTATATGAATCAAGGAAAATATAACTCGCATTAATTTCCCATGCATTATAATGAAGGGCGATGCTCAGAGGTCCATTTCTACATGACGAGATGCGATTTCTTGGCTTCGGGGGGATATCGTCGTCCCATTGTATTCAATTTTAGTGGATTCGCCCTGCCGTCAACACACTGCACAGGAGCGTTCGTCGATGAGGCATCGGCCTCTCATTGAGTGCATCGGTGACACAATACGGGGACGAAATCCCCTGAGCGTCACAGACTCTTGCGATGCCGAGATCTGATGGTGCGGGAACATGCGGGTGGGTTCACTAACTCGGAGAACTGATTTCGACGCCTCTCCCCTGCATCAGTAACGTAGCGAGAGGGAACGTGTGGGGTCCTTATAAAAAAGTATAAAATCACGATTACTTTACCGCTATTACGAATAGCCACCCTCTATTTACATACGCAGGGTATATTTACAACTAGCGGATTACCTCAACTTAATTTCACGATTAAGATGGTAGCGATGCTGAACTAATTAACGTGATCTTTAAGTACTTGACAGAGACCTATAAGGAAGGATATTAGCCCGTAAACAAATCCTAATTAGCCCCTGAAGATGATGATAATTCGTTGAAACCCGGGTCGCGCTCTGATAAAAAATAAGTGGTATAAGTAATTGTCTGATATCCAGGAAAACTTATTTTAGAAGAGTCCTATGATCAACATTAGACTCCTGATAACTCGAATCTCGATATCTGGGCACTCCGGGGAAAATTGACAAGCCTGACACATTTTTTCCTCACACCCATAGCGAATTTTTGAGGGGGCTAGGGCCCCCTCTGGCCCCATGGAGTCGGCGCCACTGCTTGAAAAATATTAGGAAGACGAAGAAACGGTATGCCCAGTACGTGGAAAATCCTTTAATGACAACAGGGTCCTTTGTAAGTAATGGTGGCATGAAGCCTGCTCGGCATAGGAAGGCAACGGATCTCTCATTTGTAACCATTGTTGAGTAATTTCTGGTGCGTACTCTTAGCCTACTAATAGGCGTACTCTTAGACCCCATGGCGCCTAAGAGTACGCAAATGACTTTTTTTATTATTTTTACATGACAAGAAAACCATTCTATTTAAACTTGCCAAAATTTCTGTAGCTAGTATACCATAATTAAAGAGTCCAGTAACGAAATTTTGGGTTCTTTATTGAATTTTATTTATTGAATCACAAGATATGACAGATAATCCATTAGGTGCGTTCTCTTGCCCTCCGTTACCATATATAGACCGGTGGCCATGCCTTAGCTGCAACAATGCTATCTAATACCAAAATCAATACTGATAGGTCAACGGCTCGTCAATTTCATGATCACGTTTTCTAACTTTATCTATTTAAAAAAATTACATCCATCCATAACCGGTGATAGGATACAATAATAAATTTAGCTGCTCTTTAGCATGAAGCCCTCACGGAGTAAATCAGTGACTGTTGAATTCAAGGTCTGCATTCGTAAGGTGAGAGTATTTTATCCATTGGCATGGTTTCAGGGATAGTTAAATACTTTTCGGAAGCCTTTTTCTCAGCAGAGTTCTTAAGAGGAACCTTTAGAATAATTCAATCGAAATCATTACTTCGCGCCCTCGTGGAAACATCCCCAGTGAGCCCTCAATGTAATCAAATATACAAAAGAGGATGCTCACCATAGTTGACTTGATGTGATTTAGGTAACATCTTTTTTTCGTAAGCCTCTAATACCCAGCTCAAGGGCTTTACCCATTTCAATTTTGTAGCCTTAATAAAAATACTTTTGAGAGCCAGTCGGCACATTTACAATGAAAATTTATCATCGTCCGCACAGAAGGATAGAGATTAATATGCAATACATTTCAAAATGTGCAGGGATAATTTTTATGTATAATATGTATCAAGTCGGTTGAACCGCATATCTATAGGCCGTTATACACGGCGAATGATTTCATTCGCATGATCATTCAGCATGATCATGCGCATGATCATTCACCGTGTATAACGGAACAATTCGCGAATGAGCCTTCAAGCGCATGGTCATTCAGTGAAAATTAGAACATGTTCTATTTTGCTCGCATGATCCTGTGAATGATCACGTGATCATTCAGCATGATCATTTGCATGATAATTCACCGTGTATACCGGCTTTTAGCAATGTTCTACAAAAACTTTTATTGCTTCGACCCTGGGTTTCGACTAGGATATAGTCATTATCAAGGTGCTTTTTTTAAATCAAGATATTGTTTCTTCGGAGCAATAAAAGTTTTTATGGAACACTAAGTGATTTATTTCGCGAACTAGACATAAGATGTATAAAGTCAGGTCAACGTCCCATTCTAACGATTCAAATCCCGTGAGCGTTCTTCTGGAGCGTATAAGTTTTTTGTGTGATTCCCTTTGGCTTGAGCGAGTATTGATGTAGAAAAAATCGAAAGAAGATCGAGGACACAAGGATACTTGAACGATGGAGAGCGTGTGTGCGGCCTTCATATTACGCGACATGTTTCCATTTTTAGATTCAAGTTTTGGCGTCACTCACCGTTATAAATAAAGATGCCATCGAGTTCGTAGCCACAATGCAGTTTAGAGATCAGCTGAGTTTTCTGGACGCCACTTGGAATTATTAGATACGTGAGTTCATAAAAGATGGAATACGCTCAATAAACTCTTTTTTCCCCCTATTCTTTTGTTCGGGTGCTTGTCCTCTGGAAGTATTTGAAGCGCATTGAGTGCCTTTTCCCAACTCGATCGTGCTTGTAAAACACTCATCTATCCACCTCGTGCAGCCCCTGTCTTTCATTCAATTTTCCCGCGATCAACTGTATTTCCTGGATGGGCCGTCCTTCTCACAATGGTTCCAATCATTTCCTGCCACCTGCGGATATTCTCAGCGCACTCATCGGCACTCGAAAGTCTCACATGTTTCAAGTTCCCCAGCATCATATATTTTTGGAATTAAAACCGCTACATTTTGTTCCGGTTCGATTTTCGATACCGAAAGGACATTTCTTTAAAATGGGCACGAAATTTGACGACGTTTTTGTTACTGTTGTGGTTTCTGTTTCTTAATTTCGATGTTTTCATCGTGAATGCATGATTTAAGTATATTATATGTTGGCATTTACACATATTTGCATTTTCACAAAGCATTGAGGATTGTAAATTTCCACGAGGTTATTTGCCACGCGCACGAACAGTATCTTAGCCAGTAGAAATCTCGTAAGAACTTCGTGGTGAGGTGATCATGACAAGTAGTTTTCATTCACTATGGTAACATTTGGGGAATATTTCTAACTGTGAGGTAAGAAATTGAAGGCGTGCATCACCGAATGAAGTGTTTACAATTATTTATCCTCAAATCGGATACACTATATAAGCCACGAAATTTTACGAGGTTTTTGGTTTCTGTTTCTTAATGTTGATGCGCTCTTCATGAATGTATGATTAAAGTTAATTTTATGCTAGCATTTTCACAAAGTTTTGTGAATTTTGAAATAGATTTTAATTATATTTCCCCCTTCTGGGAAAAGTCGTGTTTATTTTGAACGTGTATCACATGTACCCATAATTTCATTTATCGTCATTATAGAGACAATTGCGTTACCAATTTAGACTTGGATCACGCCTTAAAATGCTAGCGGAATCAAACTGAATAGTTCACCTCAGGATTTTCTTTAATTGTCACGCCATATGAAAACATTCGGCTATCTCTTCCATCTTCATATTTAATGATCACGATGGCCGAATGATATTTCCGCAGGGAAGTCACGGGGCAAGGTTTTTCCGGCCAAAAACAGCAGGTGCCGCCGCACAACCTAAGAAAATTTAAGCCACGAGTTTTTAGAAAAGTAAATAGGGTTATTATCACATAAATCCCGGGCAGAATTTGCAAAAAGAATCGAAGTGTTGGAAAATTCATAAAGACGAAACAATAGGAATATGAACGGGAAGAGAGCGTGTAAGAAGTAATGTAAATAAAAATAAGATAAATGAAGACGAATTCACGTAGAGATAAGGTATTCTGAACGAAATTGGGGAAGCATAAAAATTTCTTGGACTAAAACAAGAATATATCCCAATCATCGAAACAATATAACCGTCATTATGGGTTTTTGTATACTGACAAACGAATGGGTTTATATTTGGACGACTGATGGGATGAACGATTTTTCCACTGATTTCCGAAGAAACTGTGCGAAAAATCAATGCATACATATGCCACTAACACCAGTAAACTGTGTACATTAAACAAGATTTACTTTATATGTAACTTAGGTGTTATGGCACAAAGTTAAGAATGTATTTCGGTACTTGAAAAATTAATTGATTAGATATACCTACTTATTGGAATGAAAAACTTGATCCTTTTAAAAAAGTATACATTTTTAACTGTGAAATTAATTGAATTACCTACTTAGTAATTTCAGTGTAAATAATACTAAAGTATAAAAATAAAGGTTTTATAAAAACCATGTTTTGTTAAAAATAAGATATAAACTGCCAACGGCCCCTTTAATTATCGAAAATTTCAAATATGATTGATGAGAAAGTAAAAGAAACTTTAGAAGAGCATTTCGGATATCAAAAACGAAAACCGTGGTGTGCTCGTAAAATAACATTTTCTTTCGATAGGAGATAAATCTGATGTAAGCAATATGATATGTCGAAAATTCCACTTAGCAATGTAAAATTTTTACATCTAGTCATAAAAGGAATGGTAAATCGCAGGCTTCTGTTAAGTGTAAACTACAGAAAAAATATACAGGTACTTTACGCTTTTCAAACAAATACTTTATTGGATCTATTGCAGCGCCTCCGTTGGATTTTAGTGGTTATTTTTGAAACTCCATATTTAATATTTATTTCTGTATTTTACTCGAGATACTGTTCCGATCGTGGTATAAGTGCAAGAATATTGCATTGCCATACAGTTCTGAGCTATCCTGAATATTTTAGTGCTCTAGCTAATCAGAAAGTGGTCGAAATTTAAGTTTCAAGATTTTGCCCGGAAGGACAAGCAAGAAAGCTAGTAAAATAAAACGTGGTAAAATTGACGCTACAAAAGCTTTAAAAAGGAATTTTACGGCCGTATTCATAGATTTCCGCTAAAACACGCCAGTAGGGCGACTAACTTAGTCGGCTACTAAGACCTTTTAGTCGCCTACTAAGATATGGTATTCATGGATTCTATTAAGTGAGCTATTCAGAGCTACTAACTTAGTATGCTACTAGCCAGCTCGGCAGCCGATACTCGGTAGCGATTTGGGTTCAACCCGCTAGGCTACGCTTGACAACACTGCATCTGACTCCTCCGCGGCGCGGAAAATTCGTAAAACTATCGAACAAAAGAAATTGATTCAGCAAAATGTATTGAAATTTTTACTTCATCATGGATAATTCGATGTGATATCGCATCGCAGACATATTTTTGATTGCTTTACACAACAATTATGCAATACCATCGGGAAAGGGTAATTTTATTAGTACTACCGAAGCATTTGTATGTTTAAGATGCAGTTATTGCTTTACAAACGGCCGTGCATTCATTGACCATATACATTGCATATTTTTTTGCAATTCCGGTATTTGTTTCCATTAGTGTATGCGTGATTAGTATGGAAAAATTCGTCAGTATTAAACTCATTTGTATTCGGAAAGCAGAGATACACCTTTACGTCGGAGTAGAAACGAAAAATTTTGCTATGCAGAAATGAATCGTTAAGAAAATAACGTTAAGGTAAATGTGTGAATGATACACATTTATTACGTTACAAACACGTACGCGCGAGCAATTAGTAACGTATGTTTGCAACTCCTAAAATGTTAGTCAAGGAAACAACAATCTGCCTCGCTACATTTAAATATTTCAAACATTGACAGCGTGCGGAAATATACGGCATATAGTTTACTAGAGGTGGTTAATGTAAAAAACAAAGCATAATTAACGTAACTTGTTTTACTTATTTATTGCTGATCATATCACAAATAGCACTACAACGCACACAACATTTTACTTCACATTTCACGAGCTGTCTTTATGGCACTTATAATCCGTACATTCCGAATCAACTGGTTCAATGAAAAACTTGACTCATCCTTAATTTAAAACACTATAACGTAACTATAGTAAAGCATGATAATCAGTTTTCCAATCACTCTGCACACACCAAAAGAATTTGCACTCGTTGACGTTCGAAAGAAATCTTCACATCTCACTTCCCACTCGCCACTAATGTTTTAGAATAAGTTGATGTTATTTCACATTACCATAACGTAGACAATGAAATGAAAAGGCTTAAACAAATTTCTAAACCGGAAATTGTAACATCAACAAACTTCCATTCTCGCTCTCCACTATCACCCACGATCACTCGTACCGTAACCAAAACAAAAACAACAGCGCAACGAAATGCTCGAAATGTAAACACTGGCGAAAGCTCACGATGAAGTGACTAGAATAAGTAATACAATCAAACACAATTTATAAGCGTACAAACGAATTAAAATTTATAAGCGACTGCTGTATCCCTAAAGAACAATTGCTTCAAATATGAAACATATCCCTTCGCAACAGCTAGTAGATACCTTTGATCGAAATGATTAAACCAGTATGAAAGAAATAAATAATTTTGTCGAAGCTCATACACTCACAAATCACTTCACTTGTCGCTTCAATCTTTACTTCATCGTCTATATGCAATCAATTCACTTAGGGGCGCACTGAATGCACAAATTGTGTTCACTTACACTAGAGGCACACGTTCACTGCAAGTCGTAGCTTCCTCGCAGCTACAAAAAACTTTCAATTCCTGTCAACAACTACTCTACGTACGTTGCCTGCCTTACTTGAAGAACGGATTATCGTATTCCATTTTGGCACAAATACGTAAAAAATCCATCACAGTATACAAATAATACCGGAGTTCGATCATCCACAATGGCCCGCCATATTTATTAGCTCTCTTAGACAAGGCCGGAGGGCGACTAAGAACCGGCTACTAAGATAGTAGCATACTAAGCTTAGTAGCCCTACTAACGATCTATGAATACCACTTTGCTAGTATGCTACTACTTAGAACGCTACTTAGGCGTTAGTAGCTTACTAAGGAAACTATGAATACGGCCGTTAGAGTCCGCCGTCAGGGCCATTAATGCATGGAATTAGTAAGACATAGAAAGGCAATACTTTCAGGATAAAGAAAGGTGCCGTATGATCGCAGCGTGAGAGGATTTGCGATTTCCGTCAGATGGTGAGAATGGGAAAATGTGATCCATCATTTTACCACCGACCCAAAAATACTATAATGTGTTTAAGTTAAAAAAGGAAAGAATAGTTTTGAATCTCATCTCTGAAAACCCATCAGGATTAGGCGGAGCCAAAGCCATGTTATTATATTGATGTATCAGTAAAATCGTGTCAGTCCTTCCAAAATTTCAACGGATCAATCTTTCAAGTAAGAAACAGACTTTTCTGTTGGACGGCAGCGGAATGTTAACGAATCAGTAAGGGATGGCAGCAGTATCAAAAAATTATGGGAAAGGTTTTAATTGGCGAGAAGTCTGAAAGCCCATCGCAAGGAAACTGCGGCTTTGGGTCATTGAAGGAAGGAGTCTAACTACCCCTGCAGGAGCCTCTTTGCTTGCTATCCTAATTTCTCCTTGCGTAGCTCATCGTTGACGTCGACGCTTTTAAATGTTTCAATTTTTTCCCTGTTAAACATATATTTGTGCCAATTTTTCATTTTCATTTCGGCGTAGAAGAAATAAATACTTTCAACAAGAGTTTTTAATAATGCTCCAGCGAAATCTTGTCTTTTTTTTTATCATAAACAAAAGATACAACGTAACTGCTACAAGGTTCGGTCTTGTATCTCTGTTAGAAGTATGCATTCAGGGATATAAATCTACTGTAAGGAATAAATCAAAAGCCTGTTTAGAGTATTTTCACTAACACATTCTCAGCGCTAGAGAAAAAAACTGAAAATATTCATTGCTATATTCTATACTCTGTATTCGTGTAATAAAATAAACTTTTACTTAGTATTTTTGGCAAATAAATGGGAATAATCCTTACGACTACTTGAAGATTGTTACATTTTCCGCCGTGGTAGTGCACCCGTGTTCGTAAAAGGGATCGAATCATTTCCAGCGATAGCAATCGCATGGACGCAGTGAGAAGGGAACAGTTGAGGCTGGCGTTGGGTAAACGTACACCCGAGAACCACTCTTACGCCGGGATTTTAGTGTCTCAGTGCCGCCCGACACGGAAGGAGATGGCCGAACCGCTGCCCAATTAACGCTTCTCCCCCGACCCCGCATCCAATGACATCACTGCCTCTCTTAGTCACAGCGACGTCTCGACACCCAGTCATGAAAATCCATTTCCACCGAGGTATCAGCTGTCGTCTGCGACGGCGGGGAGTTTTTTCCATTATTTCCCATGATGATAAGAGGCCGCGGTGTACGCAATGTGAAGCCAAGCGCCGCCGGAAGAGAGCACTGGCAATGTTGTATTTACAAGATAAATGTAGTATTTATAACTTCAGTTCTGTATTTATAACATGAGCACTTTATGTGTATTATAATTTCTGTATTTAGAATAAAAAGGATTTATTTATGTCATAAATAAGTATCATAGAGTATAGAAACGCGTATCTCAAGATTTGTTTTCACATATGCCGCGGTAGCAGTAGTAAAGCACTCGGAAAATGTGCTCTTATTTTCCATGATATCGCTTAATATTCATGCATATAATAAATTATGCTGTTCCCAGACTAAGATCAAGGGCCAATATTTGTAGCTAATACGGGATACTATTCTTTTTGGGGTCAGAAACTTCGTGAAATGATGTTCGAAAACTAAAGTTTCGTTAGTTTTAGTTTTTATCCTATGCCACCGTAGCTGAAAAGTGAATTGAAATATATGCACGGATATATTCAATACGATACAGATATATATTATAAATATCCTTCAAATATACTGAAAACTTTAAATTCACATGAGCGAACGTTAAACTACAAAGAGGGGTATTGGTCCAGCCAACGCATGTTTTTGGAGGAAAAATCGTGTATTAAACAGTGTTAGGGTCAAGCCTCATGAGCCCCAGATTCCTAGAGTTGAGAGCGGGTCAGTCCCCTACCCCCATATATGTGACTTATTAATGTTTTTCGTGAATAACTCGAAAATCGTGACCTACAGCGAAACAATGCAAGAATTTGAAATTAAACTATATAAAATTCACTATCAAAACGTCTACTTCATAGTTTCTGTAGAGTCGTAGCTTTCGAGTTACAGAAGATGTGAAATTTGCACATTTTAGATAATCGTATTTGAATGGTATGAAAAAAAAGGTTTAAAAAACTAGTAATCTGGATAGCGTAGTGATCATCGCAGTGGCCCGGAAAGATAAAAAGTCCTTGGTTCGATTTCCCGTCTATCGAAATTTTTCCCAGGGTAATAAATGTAAATTTCTATTTGTATTGAATTTCTATGGAATTTGTCGTTTCTTAATTTTCACAGTTACAAACATTTTTTTCCAAGCTGTTTATTCTTATGTATGTCTCGCATATAAATGTATGGAAAAGTAAGTGGTGCATTTTTAACCTGAAGGGCCTTCTTCTGAGATGAAGCTGTACCAATTAAGGAATGAGAAAAGATTCAAAATTACCAAGGAGGAATGCTTTTACTCACTGAATGGTTCGTGCCATTCAGTTGCGTAATGATTGCGCTAAATGTTACAAGATCTTGTCACTCGAAGAAAAACAAGCGTGGCTCTGAGGAAGGCTGTGCTTTTTAATTGCTTGCAGGAAAACAGGCTTTCTCAAGGTTTCACATACCTCTGAGGTGATTTTCAAATTATAGGTGACTCAGCAGTTACATTTTCATGAGTGAAGAATCTGGATTTTCCATGACGTTAAAATTAAATTACTAAACATTTTTATTCCCCGCAGTTTCAGCTACCTTAGCCTTTTGGCCGGTGTTGACATTTCAATAATCACTGCATTCAAAACATCGTTGCAGGTGATCCGGAGGAAATTCGAGGAATACATTTGGTAACTTACAATATAAAACAGGCAAATCAAAAACAGATAAATGTAATGAATTACCGCATTCGCACTCGCATTATTACGCTGTATGTGACTCAAGGTAGAAAGATATCCGTAAAACTGCGAAAAAGTTTCCTTGATATGAGGGAAACAATTATTAATATTGATACTATATCTTTAATGGAAAGGTTAACAGATAAAGCCTATATTTGAGGCATCTTGTAATCCTTGTCCCACGGAGTCTGTATTTGTATCGGATATTGATTTTCTCTCCAATTAAAATTTTACACTATAAAAAATGTAGAGAAGGAAGTAAATAATAATTTTTTTCCTTCGAATATTTATCAATCACAAGAAGGTGTCGAGATTACCATTCTTCAACCATTCTCATGGAAAAAGAACTAGAGTACAGAATGTTGAATATGATTTTATGTTTAACCAATGTTATGATTTTAATACGATGATCCGCAACGAAATCTACTCGAATGCACTACTCAAAATATGTGTGGTGGAATGCAACTCAGAAAAATACATTTTCTATCAAAAAGTATACTTTGGTCATTAAGAAGTGAAACAAGGGTTTTATTGTTGCTCTTACGGACTTAATGAAAGTGTTGAGCAACTGATGAATAACATTTCGTACAAAATTGATTGGATATCTCTGTGCAATAAACGATCGGTTAACCTGTGACTTTGAATCTCAATTTCAATGAAACGGCCAAAATCAAAGGAAGCCCACGTAAGAATAATTTCATATTAAAATTAGACCTGGAAAAAAAAATAACTTGCATCATTTTTAACAATACGGATGAAATGCATTAAGGGAGCAAATTACCTGGATGGAAAACGGAGCACTGGAAAATTGACGCTCTTTATGTAAAAGCGCTAAACAAAATTGAATTTGTAATGTACTTAAATATTCGAACGCACGTTTCAAAATTTTTTACTAACTTCGTGGAAACATGGGGAAAAAATTCGAACATGCTCTCATGCATTCGATGATGTAACTTTATATTTATGAATTCGGTATTGCACACTGCTTTCAAAGGGATATCAAGGAAACATTTTTGTAGTTTCACGCATATCTTTCTACCTCGGGTCACGTATTGCATAGTTAAAAATTGAGAAGCATTAAAACGCTGATATTGCCGTTGAAATGAACCATATGGTCATGACCTCAAGGATCCTATCCTTTCCTAAGAATATACAGAAAACTTTGAGTGCCCTAAGACCCACTCTTAGGTAAGAAAAGGAATATTTGTTCTGCAAGATGATGGGTTCGCAGCAATGACTCCAGCCCGGATAGTGTATCCCTTCAATGTTGGAGATTTCAATGCTCCCGCAGTGAAGAGGAGAGCCTGATGCAACAGCCTTTAGGAGCGAGGAAGATGCGTGATCTTCAAAAATTTTAACATCACACATCTCATATCAGATAACAATACAACCTGATTGACGACAAAATATCCTCGATTACATAGGATAAGCAAATATATCGTACTGCCCACTTATTTTTTTTCACAGTTCACAACACGTGTTTCGATTGCCTTGAAATTATCATCAAGGCAATGGAAACACGTGTTTTAAGCTGTTGAATAAAATTAGTGGGCGGTACGATATCTTTGCTTATCATTCGATTTGCTGTTCCGCGATATCTCTTCGGGAAAAGTTGACTTATCGGTCTCTCTAAAAATTGGATAAAGGTGAAATTTATCATGTATTTTTCTGGTAATAAATAGTAAAGAGTATCAGATGCGATCATGTCAATGTGTATGAAAGTATTTTTCATCAATTGTCTTCGATAATGGAAGACAGAGGCGTAATCCCTCACAAAATTTCATTTCATTTCCCCCCGTTACCTCGCGTCGATGCTCTGTCTTCATCTAATGGGCAGTGTTGATAGGTTTCAGTATATAACTGGCGATAGACTAGCAAAGGAGGGAGTGATAATCGGGAAAATGTGAAGAAAAATTGGCAGATTTGAGGGGGCATTGAAGGGAGGAAAACTGCAGGGGGGGGAGATGCATCATTTCCGCAAAACCAATCCTTTTTCGCGACTTATTACTCTTTGAAAACTTCAATCATCTCGAAATTTCCCCACCCCTTGGGGTTTGGGTTCAAATCCCGGCGGTAGCAGAGATTTTTCAGAGACTGTCCGAACCCTACTTGAATAATGTGTGGAGGACTTTTCAAGTGCAACACTCCGTCCGTCGGATGGGACGTTAAGCCGTTGTCCCCTTGGCGCCTTACGTTTATAGCAGGATGATGCCGACGCCGGATTTCTCTCGATCCTTCCTTACCTAACCTTCCCTCATGGCAAAAATGACCTCGGCTGTCGGTCGACTCCTCCAAATGCAGTACCTGCCATCGAAATTTGCGGCTTAGATAAAGAGTACCCTAGAAACCCTTCTCAGGGGCTGTTTGTGAAGGGGTTAAAGCACTTAGCAGGGATTTAAGTTCACATCTCGGTCGATACAAATTGCAAATAAATGAAATTTTAAGTCCCCGGAATTTATGACATACGGGTGCTCGGGAATTGACACCGTAAAGCTATACTGCTGGCTCAACTCGTACAAACCATCGGTGAATATGGTCGATGAACCCAACATCTTGGATGCAAGGAAGCATCGACCCATCATCCTAGCTTCGTAACTCCCCGTTATTACCTTAAGTGTCATACGCTTAGATTGATTTCTTTATACACGTTGAGTGTAAGTACGAAAGTTTATAAGCAAGGTTTGTTTGAAACGAAATATTTCATTTTGAATAAAAAATATAGAAAATGTTTCGTTTTTATGGGGCCAAGCTGATTATAAACTTAGCCGTTTGGAATTTCACGGGCTAAGTTTCATGACAAGCTAACAGCCTTGATATCTGCGCCGTTATGATTACCTCAACGGAGGAGAACTCGTTTACTTTCTGACTTGGATCGCGTTCTCCATTCTGCACACGTCGCCTTGCCATTACAAGCATTTGTCCTACTTTAGATCACGGATGGCTTCTGGTCACAGGGGAGATATAATAACTGAGCAGTTGTTGAGTGTTCGCATAATTACCTGAAATGGCGATCGGTGTTACTGATTACACTCCAAGGGCACGCTAATTAACCGAGTCCAACCTGTGCTCCGTGAAAGTTATCGGGCAGATTTGGAAACTTAAGTTCCGCCTCAAAAGAACTGGCAACTCCTTTCGTAAAAAAGTTTGCTCGAAAGTGAAAGTGATCAGTGCCAGCGGCCACGACTGCAAACGCGAATTGCCACGTACCTCCCTTGCCGGTTTGAGTGATAATAGGCAGCTCCTGCAAGGGGCTATAAAGCTATACATATTGGTGGGTCTTATGCAAATATCATTCGAAAATTATCATGGAAGGATACATTTTCGAGCATAAGATTTGAGCAGTATGGTGAAGTAATGGTCCGTTTGCGATTGAATTCGCAGGTCTTGTTTCTCCAGTTTGCCATACGAATTCACCTTCTTAGTAGGAGTGTGTGCGCTATGTAGGAGTATATGCGCCATGCGCAACATCTTAGTAGGAGTATGTGCAATTCAACAATCTTAGTAGGTTGTATGTGCACTTGAATGATATACCATTGTTTATATTTACAACTGGGGGAAATCTAAATCCAGCCCCAGATCTGTAGTTATAGCTACAAAGCTTGAGGTTAGAGGTGTTAGTATGAATAGTGCAGGAGAGGAAAAGCTATCTACCCGCAAGAAAAGAAAGACAAATCTTATCGACGTCTCTTTTCACGTTTTCTATATCCATATTAGACTGCCCAGAGTTAACTCAACACCGCTTCCACATTAACATATCCTATACATCTTGCATGGTAACAGTGTTGGTATCATGCTTCTTTCACAAAACCATTTTATTGCATCTGTTAGAGTTTGAAAAATGAAGATTATAAAATCAACGGTGTTAATAGCGGGTTGAGCTTAAGTTATCGACAGAGTATCATCGAAAGAAAGGTGCGGAGGATGTAGTGGTCGTCACTCACTGCTCCCAATCAGCACGGGCAATCCCTTTCCTCCCCACTCCTCTCCTTCTTGATTACGTCACTATAGTTTCGAATGTGTAATACAATCCGTAAGTTATTTATGAATGGCTACAAGATGCAGATTTATGTTCATAAAATCATTTTCCCTCACATCTATCGAATATACGTCTCAGATGGCCAGATGAGACTCCATTTACTCCGTGAGACTAGCTTGACCCGTAAAAATTCAAAATTTTTGAAAGATCAAATTTAATGATTAGCATCTCGAATAAGGGAAACAAAACCTAAATTCGCGGGTGATTACATCGGTTCACTCACAGTGAATCTCATGGCCACTCCGCAACTTTCTCTTCCACGTAATCGAACGGTATTAGCGTAGAATTACAATTAATGGATTATACCTTGCGATTGCCATGCACACTGGACTCTCTGCTGGTGAACGACCTCCCTCAAGGACGAGGAGCCGAATTCGTTAAACTCCCCAAGCGGATGTAGAGGTATCAGGCGAGAGATAGCGAGGGGAGTGGTTCCATGGAATACCACTCGAGGATTCCAATGTCTGAGGTCAGAATGCAGTCATATCTGTAATATACTATCCGTCGCATCCGGTCAATCCATTGTAGCCAATGCTTAAATCCAATTGTACGGCAAAACACCTAATACCTAAACCTCATAGCAGAGACTTATAGAAGTACAACTTGATCTTTTATAAACACTATACACAATGATGCAAAGAAAGACATTTGTCATTGGCATATTTTTAGTGCATTTTATTGAAATCGATAATATTTAGGTACGATTTTAGGGAATAGCCCATAGCATCGCACGATCGAAAATCGACCTTTTTCCAAAAGTAACCAAACAAATCAAATTATAAACGGTTTAAACCCTACTTGGTGCTTGAAGAGCCTTAGCAATTCATAATTTGAGTTCCTCATTGAGCTCTTATCTATATATTTGAAGTTATCCTTCTCATACTTACTGAATATACTTGTCTACTTCCGCCGACATGTTGTATCCCAGCTGTTACCGTGTCAATTCATCTATAACTTCACGTCAACGTCATCTCGAAAGTGCATTTGTTAAGTACTTTACTGTTTCTTACTCTATTATTATAAAATACATGCATTTTGTTTAATATTTTCATAGCATATGTATGTAATCTAGAGGGAAAAAATGGAGAAATTACTTCTGGAGGTCGGGACGTTACGAGCGAAACTAAACCAGCCAAACTTAATTCTTATTTTTTCAATGGAAAATGTTTCGTCACAATGCCAAAAATAATTTATTCTCACCCTACCCTTAAACTTAATTAATTTTAAGATATTTAGCGGTTTTAGTAATAATAGTGGTTTTGTTTGGGTGACAAGCTTTCTTTATGTATAAAAAGTTTCTTATCACATAAGAGCAGGATTAAATGTATGAACGATTCGAAATCGTTTTTAATTTCCGGGACTTAGAGATGTATTGAAATAAAAATGTGACTTAGCCATTCCTGCCCATTTCTTTCGCCCTAAGATTGCAGCCGAAATGCTGCAAGAACATCCGAATAATATGAATCCATGGAAGTGCCGCGAGAACTTATTTTAGACGAATTTCAGTCAATAAACCTCTCATGAGGAGAGGAGAAAACCACCGCAAGTTATTATTATTGTTCTCACTTCACCCGCGCCTTCTGTTATAAACGTTCATGCAGCTTCAATTAAAGGCAGCTGGAAATGCTCAAGCAGATGCGTGGAAATGCAACCCCACAAATGCCCACCTTCCTGAATCAGATCGAAGAAGGAAAAAAGGAGGGCAGAGTCAATTAAAGAGAAATCATTACTGACTTGCAAGCTGGGATATGTGAGGTCAATTAAAAGGTGCCATCGCAATCCACTTAAAAAGCACTGCACCCGAAGAAGGGGAGTTGCGATTGGGTCAGCCAGGATTGAGGGGTGCGTGGGGAGCCGCAGTGGGACTCGCCTCGCAAAATTGCCGGAGTGCAAATGACACGGCCCCATTGAGGTATTCTCTGGTGTTTTCCTGGCGTATCATCACTGGCCTAGTAGGAAACCCGAGTAGCCTTCCAATATGCCCACTATGGGATTATTACTATTGAAGGGATCGGTTCATGCAGGTTTCCATGGAATATTACGAAATTCCATGGAATATATTACGAAACGCCGTAGCCTGTCCCCCTTGCACGTGGAACTTCCCTCTTCAGTTCACAACGACGTTTATTTAAGCAAGTAAATTTTATTCCTTTCAATTCAATACAAAATGCAGGATGTTTACAATAGGAGAATAAGAGAGCTGGGTTGCCTAAAACGTGTGTTGAAACAACCTTCATTGTAGCATATTCATCGCTAACGTTTCTATTCTTTGTACAAAAGTCTAGTAGTAGAAAGTGGAAGTTTCATAAAAGGGTAACAATAATAAACAATAACCATTTTCATCTGAAACTTAACTGATAAGAGTGTACCTACAAAACAAAGATTAATTTTTTGCAAAGAGAGAAAAATATCTTATGAAATCAAAAGAAACTTTCAACATTATCATTAGTCAGTATTCATGACTTAGCTAAATTCAAAACATGTTTACAATTTTTTACGTTTTTTTTGTGCACTTCCCGTCCTAACGCAATACTCTTCCTGGAATTCTTCCTGTTGCCCTCGATCTTCCAGAGATTCAATCCAAGCGTTGGTAGGTATTTCACTTGCTCACGGCTAAAAAACAAATAACAAGTACATTACATCTCTTGATTGAAGCTTTCGCGGCTCATGATGATTAAAAATAACTCACATTCGGGTGTATGCCGCGTGTCGTAGTGGAGATTGCCCCGACGTTTCGCGACCGACTGCTGGTCACTTTTTCAAGGGAATGATGGTGACCATTATTCCCTTGAAAAAGTGACCAGCAGTCGGTCGCGAAATGTCGGGGCAATCTCCACTACGACACGCGGCATACACCCGAATGTGAGTTATTAGTACATTACATCGTTAAAAATAATTCAAACCAGCTTATTCAATCGTTATATGTTATAAGTGCTAACGTTAAATATTAAGTCGTTAAAGTTATTCCTTGAAATTTAGATCATGTCGACCAAATTTTGGAACACAGCCTCCGCAACATCCAAAGGGTAGATAACTATATTCCGTATTATGCAGTTAATAAGCCCTAGCCGAGAACACCCAGCAAAAGTGGAATCGACTGGAATGGGCACAAAAATTTCGCAACGTACTATAATTTAATAAATCAGTGCCATCCATGCCAATAAAGTAAATTTCGGCGTACCTTTTATTTATTTTAGCATTTACCGTTACTTTTTTTAGGAAGGTAACTAGTTATATAGGAAGGTAATATGTAATAGCTTGAGCTTATGGTAACTTTCCCAGCTGTGTGCACGGAAGCCCGGGGTAGCGCCTCGAGACCAACCGGGGCGGTTCCCTAAATTCCTGCCCATATATTTCTCCCACCCCAAGCGCCATACCCCGCACATTCACCCATTCCGCACGATGGATAATTTTGTTTTTGCTGCTATGCCCGTTCCACGCAATGGGCAGCAATATCAAAAGAGGGCGGATGACTTCACGCCAAACGAACTACCTGGAAGGGCTTGTTGCCACGTGATGGCGCTTTTAGAATTGGGTGGTTTCCTATTATTTTTTTATTGCGTAAATCGAAAGATTATTACTCCTAGAGTACCTATTTCACGCTTGTAGATTTTTTATGGCGATATCTATTTTTCCCGATTAAATTAAAAGTGAATTTTTTCAAGCGCGCGAAAACGCGACGGCTAAGTATGAATGCTGGGAAAACGCCGTGTGACGTCGTTCTAGTTCCCGCTGCCGCAAGTGAGGTGACCTTGGGGCGAGGCTTAGATCACTGATACAACGCAGGATGCGAGCAGGTAGCAGAGTACCCTGCTAGCAGGTAGCCCTTGGCTTAAATAAGGATTATTAATACCTTATCAAACGAAGGAAACTTTCCGACCTTAGGCAGTTTTAATAGGTGATTATTAAGACATGTTTCCCTGAGCTCTGGGCCTCATGCATGCATTGGTAATCTCAGGCGATGTAAAACTCCTATCTACTCGTATAGAAATTAGGTCCCTGTGACGTCACGTGGAGTGGCATCGCATGGGCGCCAATCTGGCCTTTTTCACAAATGAGAATAAAATTGACCATTGCCATTCGTCTAAACTGGGATTTCTAATCCCAAATAATTAGTATATTATGAATACACTAATGGTGGGTAACGAATCGCAATCAATGTCTTTCGTTTTCTTTGATGAAGGAAACTACCCTATTACCGTCTCCAGGTGGCTCTGGATATTCGTCCACAACTGTCACGTAATTTACTGTTGATTCATTCGATCCATATTAACAGGATTTGCGTTTCTATGGTAAAATATTAGCCCCAGCATCAAAAATTGTTCATTGGCAGACATCAGGAGCTCGACCTGGATCGCTAGTGTCTAATACATCACAAACTGCGCTGCGCGTGCACAATCCCAAAAGATGAGCTGAAACAAATTCCATGAATGGGCTCCCCAGGTGGAAATATAAAGGGAGGGACGACAGTGGCTAGGGTTTATGTTGCAACCATCTGCCTCAATGATTAAGAATACAAAGGGGCAAAATCGTTTACGTAAATGGTTGAAGGCTCATTTCCATCTCTCTCTACCTACAACATACAAATAAATAATACTCCAACTTCTATAACTGATACAATAAAAAACCAATTCATATTAAATATTTTCTCGACAGAGAACGAAAATCCTATATCCATGATGAATAACACATATGGTAATTTTCACGCTTTTTAATTCAACACTCAACAACTCACAACAACAACAAGTTGTAGAGTGTTCAATTAAAAAGTGTGGAAATAACCATTTGTGTTTTTCATCGTAGATGTAGCGAACTTCCACAAAATCTAGCCTGAAACGATTTTATATGTTCGGAAATCCTATTTTACCATTATTATAAAAGTATTTGCTACGAAAGTTGACAATATTATAAACACAGGCAGCACCTCTCACTGCTGTCGCTCATGTATATCGACAGCACTTGCTATGCTATTGAAGTGAGCCAGACACGGTGACGCCCCAATAACAAGTGCTTTATGCTGCACTGGACTGGGGGTATTACTAACGACCTCTTTTGATATCACTTTAATATTACCATTCAAGGCTAAGCCGGCACGTCTCAATATCCATTCAACAAGGTTTCAATTAACCCATAAAGTATTTTTCACGACTCATTGTTAGTTCGCGCTGCAATGCATCAACTGGAAACAATTCAACCTGTGGTCTTCTCGGGATGTATTAGGATTAGAGTCCCACAGACCTACAATAGCCCGGTCAATAATTGAAAGGGAGTGTAAAAACCGTGTAGTTTCAATTTTATGAACTGAAATGTTTTACATACAGTTTAATTAATATTCTGTGATGCATATACATATGAAAGGTTTACTTGTGCGATATCCTTTTCTATCGCATGAAATATAACTTGGAGATATTTGTCACTGGGTTCTGGTTGCGCCAGTGTGCGTTACTAAAATAGGTAAACAACAACTAGTTTCATGCAGTTTCGCAAAAATTCGAGTTTGAAGAAGATGGCTTTAAGATCTAACAGCAAAACTGACCATCAATTAGGACATCCCGGTTCGAATTCATTTTAAGACAAATGGTTCATTCATGGCAAAGTTCACCATAAGTATCTCACGTTTAAGCTCTCAAGTTTTTTTCTTGAACTACCCAGAGTCATTTTCAAAAGCCACTTTTAACACCTTTTTGATATTGTTTTTTATGAGTGCCTTAGTAAGTCATTATGGAGAGGCATGCTGTATATGAAATCAACCAAATAATGATCCTATGAGTCTACATAAATTTCTAGGAAATTGGTGGATTCATCATTCTTAGGTCATTCATGTTATAATCTCATCTAACTGATTATATTGAAATCCGCAAAATTATTTTGATTATAGGTGTACTAATTCGCAAATAAATCGTTTGGAGTATTTATAAAGAAAACACGGTATTACGGGAGCTATACTTGAGAAGAATTTTTTTTTGGAATCACGTATACCAATGTACACTGCCTTTGAGAACTATTTAACTTTTCCTGTTGATACGATCATCGCCTCTGACGCCTTCCAAATGCATTCTAGGGCAATTGGGGACCATGTGGTTTTCGTTAACTTGCCAGTGATGAATCCCTTCCTTGCCTGTCTTATGTGTGCTACTCACTCCCGCCAGTCCAACCGCTTTTGTTCAATGTCCTAAACAAGTGGCCTCGGGGCACTATTAGTTCACCCCAAGCTACCATCAGAGCATATTTTCATAGCGAAGATCCCGCCGCAATTTCCACCGTATTCTTTTGCAGTAGTCAAATCGTGAAAATAGATGTCGTAATTCATTAACTAATGATCCCGTCGCGAAATACCCTATTTCACTCTCTAAGAAAGGAAGATCGTGATTAAAAAGGAAATAATGGCTTCGTATGCCGCTCTCGTGCGAATTGTCTCGCGACCAAATCATGCTCCCTAAGTGAAATGAAAATGGATTCAATGGAAAAGGACCTTTTGATCGAAGCTGGCGCGGTATTCATCACAGTCAACGCAGAAGGAATTGTTAAAATCACCATTGGAGACGGTAGTTATTGCATTTTTCTGCTCATTCAGAGTCTCAGTCCGAACTTTATGATGCTCTGCAAGCTATCATGTATGTAGATATGTTGGAGATGTTGAATTCCGGCTGATATTGGGTTAATGGAATAGGTTTTTAGCTTTATTTTATGACGGATTCATGAATGCAAATCTCATTGGCAATGAGTTGTATTGCAATGAGATATTGTACGATAGTGAGATTCCTAAGCATATTACGATGTACCTATAATTCCGCAAATTGATTAAGGCGACTGATTATAGAACCTATTATACAAAATCTAAAGCTTAATTTCACGACAGAGCTGTTTAAGGCGCGAAGATAACGAACTAAACAGAAAAATTTATTTGCCAAGTTATTTGCCAATGCTCAGAAGTAATGAATTTTTCAATGTAAAGAAATATTTTGATTTCGTGAATTTAATGTAAATACTAGATATTCGTGAACAATTTATTCGTAGTTCATATAAATTAAAACGTACCATTTACGTAAGTATAGGAAATCGTACAGGAAAAAAATTTGAGGTTGAATTTTACAATGATCTGGCATAATTTTTTTAAGTTCAAGAATCAGGGAAGTTATCCATCTGAGCGCAAAACTAAAAGATGCACTTCAATTCCATTGGAAAAAAAGTGCAATAATTCTCATCAATTAAATAACGGTGCTGAATTAGATTACGAGCTTTTATAATGTACAACTATTTTAAACCTAAAAATAATGACATGAATTAATATCATATTCGCGTTCCATATTCCGATCCCATGTGTCGTTCGAAGCACAAAAGTTCTCTATCTTAAACGCTCCAACATGTACAAAAAAACTTAAAAGAAAATTTGTAGCATTTATCAAAATAGTTATTGATTAAATATCCATTAATAAAAGTGTATTGCGAGCAATGCTTTTGAACATGTTAAAAATCATTTGAGTCAAAATACCTCTTTCCTTCCAACCAAAGGACATAAAACTATACAAGCCTTTGCTTCCACCCAAAGGACATAAAACTATGCAAGCTACCTTTCTACTCCAAAAAACACCAGTTGAAATTAGGCAATTGAATTCAACACTTGGTCGTACTTCTGAATGACCGGAGTCTTCTTTGGTAGCCAACACTCTAAACCTCAGGCATCGGAAGCCAAGTGTCATTCACAGATTAATGCACTCTCAAGCGGCATATCAACCCCTCCACTACTACAATTTGGACGCATCGTCACTGCGAACAGAACAGATTATAGACTGTCAACGGACCGTGGGAAAGTCCTTCAAACTTGATTCCAAATATAATGTTTTACGCAGCCTCTAAGTCCAACTTCGACTACGTGCCTATGCGTGGGATGTAGAAACTGTTTATGCAAACACCTTAGCTATAAATATCAAAAATCTGTGGTACTAGGTTATTTGTTTTCTGATGAATTTGAAAATTAGATAACTCACGTGATTTATATTTAGATGGAAATATTTTGGATGATAGGTTTTCATGATTTGCGTAATTATTTAAAAAATCGTAATTTAGAGAAATTCATGCATAATAGTTTGAGAATTAGGCGGTTATTTCAACGGGACTATTCGTAAAGAATATGATTGTGGGTTGGTTATGAACCTAAGGTATTTCACCTCTATTTGTGCGGCGATCGAGGTTCTTAGCATTCTCATTGTTTCAAGAACATGATATTCATAGAGTACCGCTGATGAAGTTGATGTCTACTTAATATAATGCCATCATTTGTTTTGGTTCTACCTTACCCCATCCGACATGCGATTTCAACCATGGCATGATGCTTACAGGAGTAATGCCCGTCGTCTCGCAGAGTTACGTACCGATCGCTAGTTGTTACAAGCTATGGCGTATTTGGAAGGCATGGTATCGCAGTCAAATTACACAATGGTCGTCTATCATTAATGTGTTAGGGATCATCACTTCCAACTTCTTTCCAAAAGAGGAACAAAATATAATTCACTCTTGTATAAAGAAATTGAACTTCAACTACACTCACCTCTTCTTCGTAATAATAACGCTGGACAGCTGGAGATATTTATTTTTTCCAACTTTCATTGGCGCTTCGATTTTCCTGTTCATTTACATTTCCATTTCCCTGAGCTCAAATTGTAAACACGGTGACTTGTGGGTTTTGTCAAATTTGATGCATTCTATGTGAAGTAATGATGTGCGGAGAGCATTTCAAGTATAGTACTACGTCCGTCGGATGGTACTTAAAGCTATAGTTCTCATAGCAAGCTAATTCCAACGCCGGGTTATGTCCAATCTCCCCCTCCTTCCCTTCCATCAACGGACAAATGACCTAAGGTCTCAGTCGATTCCAGAAAATACTACTTACATCCATAACTTCGTGGTTGATTTTAGCAGGAGCACGAAGCTCCCCTTCATCAAAGTTCATGAAATAAAGGGCTGTCCACCAAAATGTAATGCTTCAAAATTAATCGTTAATAATGTAGAAGCCTAAGTATTCATTTAATATTTGCTTTCAAGAAACAAAAATTTAAATCGTTGACAACATATGTTGTCGCATAATTGATATCTTCAGTTAATTTTACCTGCTGTAATTTGACGAATGTTGACGTAGTAAAATTGTGACTTAAATCTCGCCCAAAATGGATTATGACGGATTAATGGATTAATAAAAGAAATAGGCGCATCCCACCAAGACGTCTAAGTTAAAGCAATATGGAGAGAGTAAGAGAATTTTGGGAGACACCCCCAGAAGAGGAAATTCGGGGCCACTCGATCCAAGAGGGCACTCTTACCTCCCAGAGAGTTGCTGACCTTTTTAAAGTGATCGTTTATTTCACTTGACCTTTTTAGGGGGTACTAATTTTAATTCAAGGAGTTCCTTTTCCATATAACTAACTTTCAACAGAAGGAATAAAACTTTTTTCAGAGATTTGATGCATTTGGTTAATTTCGTGTAGCTATCGCTACGATGATTTCATCCTATTTACAAAACCGATAGATCCATGGCGTCGGAACATATATCTGGACCCAGGTCGTAGCCATAACCTCGCAATCCTCCTTCCCGCTGCCTCGATATACCACGCCACACCCCCCAATCCTTCATCAGTTCCCCTGCGCGGCCAGAACTGCCGGGTTCGACACACCGAAACCGGGAATGCTTCTTGGCTTTTTCGATTCATCGGAACCACCCGCAATGGCTTCTCTGGGTGATAATAATTATAATAATAATTCGTCTTTATTGGATGAGATTGGGACTAGAAAGTCCCACCTTCTATCTAACCCCTCGTCATACATTGAATATTGAGGAATGCATTGTCAAGTTACTCTTGAAATTAAAAGCAGTCAAATTATAACAAAATAGACTTAGAAGTATGCTTTAAAAAACAAAAAATACTAATTGAATAAAGTTACATTTACCAGGTATAAAAAGATGTGAATCAAGTACGTATGTGAGTAAAGTCTAGTTTGCACATCGAAGTGGACTGCTTAAGCAGTCAGCTTTTAATGTTCGATTAGTGCCTGTGCTTAGTGACCACGAATCACTGCGAACAATGTACGAGTCGAGTGAGAACGTGTTCGATATTGATTGAAGAAGTTAAACTTGGAACGCAGCAGAATCGATAGTAATAGATATATCGCAAGGGGTAGCGATAATAAAACTACGCAAGTAAAGGATATAGTTACAACTAACGTTCTTTCAACATATCACTATAGATGGATCAATCGGTTTACAAAATTAATATGTTTCACAATTAAGAGAAGATAATATTTCTCCTTCGCCCCCTTTTTTCTTGTTTCTCTACCTCTTCCATCATGACTCGTAATAGGGGTCTTCGTTTTAGAGGTTCTACTATTGCAGTCAACATCGATGTGTAAACGAGGCTTAAGGATAGGATATTTGGCTTCGGCGCACTCCACCACGACTAAAAGAGATATCTCGGAATGCACAGGATAACTACCGCCTCCCTCTGACCTATGATAAGTTTGATGATGCGCTGATTTTGTTATGTAGTTGTTTGAATTGAAGCAATGCTATTTTTATTTCGAGTGAAAATATTTTTCCCATTAAAGTTAGGTAAATTTGATATAAATATATTTATATGTGTGTGATGCTTCAATGTTCTTCAAAGCTTGAGTCTCTATAATTTTCAAAACAGTGTTGACATTTTTCGGAAACAGCATGGGCTTAATTTTCAGCTTTTACCTATTCCGCAGCCACCTCGACGGTTCTGTTATTTATTAATTTTGATATTTACTATGAGTACGGCATGAGGTGAGTTTACACAGAGCATTCCACAACTTTAAGAGTCAATTCGTTATGATTAAGCGCGGATGGCACTTGTAGATACAGACTATGAATCAGTTTGATCGGAAACTATCCAACCTTAATTGACCTAATAGCTAAGTAAACCTCGACTTTTCGGCGGAGTGAATCCAACGCATGCGGCCCTTGGAGTTCAAAAAAGGCCTAGAGAATTATTCCGGCCGGGTATGAATAATTTAAGTTCATCGAACGATACAGGCAAACGAATATCCTCTGACTCCACATTTTCGGATTTAAAAATATTGAGGCGAGAATTGCTGCGGTTTGAGTGCGTTAACATTCATAAGTGACATTTATTCCGGATTCAACTGTTGACATTTATTAAAATCATTCGATAAAATTTAATATTGAGTTACTCCCCACACATCTCATTAAATTATTTTTTTGTTGTTTAATTCATTAATATTAATTATTTGATGTGTAGTGAATAGCTGAGTAAAATAAGATCATTTATAATGGTTCTGATAATAATTCCGGGATATTCTACGATGTAACTAAGGAATATGTGCTTCACCAATACCATGATGTATCATTAATTATTATTAATGTATTTACTTCTCAAAGGTAAGATTCGAACACAAATGCGTGTGGAGCGCTAGCGAAATTACTTTCAAATTATTTTTCGGTCTCCCCCATTGCGTGAATATCCTACTAACTCGAGTCCTTCTATAAACTATTGAAAGTCGAAGGCAAAAATTAGCCATCAAAACATGGTTCTCGCGCGGGAAGTATATTGACTTAATTGTTAGAGCAGGTTCAATGACACCTTAAGCGTTTTTATGGTACACCCAAAATATGTATTTACATCGAGTAAGGAGTTGCTAGACGTGGTTTCTACAGAGTTTCGAACTGATTTTTCTACCAAAAACCCTATTGCGTCTTACACAAGTTATGTTAAAATGCACAATAGGTTTCGGCTATGACTTCACCGTCGGGCGCTAAATATAAGCTGTTTTCCGATTCTTCGATTCTTAAGGCACATTCTCGCCATAGTAGCCTCTATTGAGTATGAGGAAGGGGAAATAATCATGATAAGTGTGAAATGGCCTCTGACCGAAATATTATAATGGGTTATTGTGGGTAAATAGAGAGGAGTGGGAAATGTTTAATGATGGACATTGATTGGGGAGCGTAACTTCATTGAGTCACTTCTTATTGTGCCAACGTAACATAGCGTGGGAACAAGGCGTTGACTTTTCGAACGCAGGAATGAAGAACTTGCGTCTGGCTCAAAGTCGCTTCGGTGATCTTTCGAGCTAAAGACGATCAAAGCAAGTGAATTTCCTTAGGCAAAAAATGTGTAGAAATACCCTCTTAATAGCCTATATAGCCTGTATAGCCTCTTAATAGCCTACCCTTAATAGCCTACTATTTATATAAAATATTTTAATGGAAAAATAACTTTCCTCAATACAACTACGTAGTTGGTTATTTCTTTCTCTGATAATTTTACTATTCGTTCCCTCGGAGTTAGCAATTGAATGGAGTTGGATGCAGTTTCATTTTCCCAGCCATAAACTTTTAAATCAACAAATACAAAAATAGTGCAGGAATGGACCAAAGTAATACAGATGAGAGCGAACTAAAATGTAATCAAGGATAAAATCGTGAACGGATTCGAATTTTTGCTGATGATCGCTTGCAGAAAATGTATTTCTACTATGGATAGAAAATAATCCTTATTTCTATACATTTAAATAACCCGATTCAAGACTAGTGGAAGGAGTTCAAAGTTTCGTATTGGGTTCACTGTGTAACGAGGCCAAAAATGGGATGCTGATTTAGACGGTCATGGTGACAATTAAGCGAGTCATAACGTAAAGATCAGGTTATGTCTCTGATATGACATGCTCCCATTCGAGACCGTGATTGGTTGAAACAGTATTAATTTGCGCTGTCAGAAGAAGTTTGGGATAAATATAAATTAACTATTGTAATGGCAGTGAAATAAATAGATTCTCTCGATACATACGAAATTCTTACTTCTCCACTTTAATGCTTTTCCGTGGAAATATCAACGGGATATAGCAAAAAGGAAATAGTGGTGATTTATAGGATTTATTTGTCCATTAACTAAAATAACTGGGAGGGGATCGACAAAAGGGAAACCTGTTATTCATTTAATTAAGTCCAATACTTCTCTCCTCGTCCCTCTACATTTTTAGCGGCCAGAAAGCAAATGCGCGCTGCTAGTCCCTCAGCGAGCAATTCGTTCGCGACGTCATTCACCGAGGAGGCAATGGCGCGCTGCCCGGGTGGAGCCTTGCCATTCAACGTCAATCCGTTTTCTGCAATCCGTGCGTCACTCAAGTCGGCTACCTCCCTGGCATTTAAGTTCGAGACTTCATCGGGGAAAGTCGGTGAGGTTCCGTATCGCCGCCAAATGAAGTACCCGCTACGAACCGATTCAAGACCACTAGTATCAACACCATCGCTGTGTATGGAGATTGCTTTATTAGAGATTAACTAAGATCGTATTCGAGGCTATTCCAGCTACCCATCAATGATTTTACTAATACTGAAACGACGTGGTTTACAATTTGAAGATTATTGTGATAAGAAGGAGCTACTCTGGCGGATGATGTATCAGGCATTACATAACATTCACATTTAAGGTAGGGTGATGGTTCTCTTGTGCATAGCTAGTTATTTGGCTGGAATACTTTGACTGAAGTAAGAAATCTAACTACGTTGGTACTTAATAATAAATGAGCAATATTTTGATCGCCAACTCCCACTCAGTACGCGATAGTTACCTATTACAGCAGTCGTATGGTCAAACCTGTTCCCATAACGGACAACCACAGAGCGATGTGCGTACCTATCTAACTCCTCCTTCCCTTTGCTTCACTACCCTTTTGCTGCGCATCTTTGCTTGCACTAGACTCATGCGGTCATTAATCTGGCTGGAAACAGAGAGGTATAACTAAGATTTAGTGCTCGCGTTTGTGGCATTCATTTGTGAGTAAAACCCTGTTACCGGTACATGCAGATTCTTAATATTGAGTCTCAATTTACGATTGAACCTGGCCACAAACCTATGATCTTAATTGGGCCTCAGGAATAGAATAGAGAATAATTATTTTAGAGATATAATTTCAGAGATCAGATACCTTCTTCGACAACCTAACTAATCACATGCTATGAACGATCAATGAATTCATAGAAAGGCTCATTAGTTAATTGTTGACCAACCTGTCATCTTTCAGGGTTTCCATCAAATTATTTCTTTCGTAGATACAGCTGCACTCAAGTTGAAATGTAATCACCAAATCCTTTTCAGAATCCATGTAGAATTATACCATCAAGTAAAATATGAGATATTTTAGATAGAGAAAGCGTTTTTATTTTTTATAGTACATTAATATGAATTGTGTTTCATAATCACCTTTCTTGTAAATCCTCCTCTATAAAATTTCGACCACAATGAGCAAATAAAGTATTTCATAGTGCAATGCTAAGGAGGAATGAAGCTGTGTCACACAGCAAATAAGTATGATTGAATAATTGGTTGTCTCGGGTGTGACTTCATGGAAAGGACTGAACATAATGAAATGTAAAAAAACTTTATATTCCACATAAATGTAATACTGTACGGCTACGAATAATTTAATCTGGTGGACCAGATAATGACGTACCACGTTGAAACCTAGACCGTACAGTATGTAATTTTTTTTCTCTTGCCTTGACCTCTTTTAATTAATGATCAAAAATTCCTGGAGTATAGGTCATATAATGCAAAACGTTTTTTGCCAACGTTTCGGTTTATTTTAAAACCTTCCTCAGGGCTATGAATAAAAAAATGAGAGTACAATAATATAAAATATTGATACATAAATAAAGGTTAACGGTTTTTTATATTAATATAATTTAAAAAATGAGGAGCTAGCCATAGCATTAAAAAATGGCTATGTTTTCGATTTTGACAACGCTGAAATTTTAGATCATGAGGTTTAGAAGGAAGAAAAAGACTATTCAAAGAAATGGTTCACATACCTAGGTCAATTAATAGCTGTAATAAAAAAACAGACATTAATAGGAACTAAGTTAGGAAATAGCTTAGTTACCTACTATCAATAAACAAATATGTGCAAAACATAGGTATGTCAAAATTCTAGTGTATTCCCTTCTCATTTTTTTATTATACTATTGTATAAAAACTGTTTTGTAACCTTTATTTATGTATCAATATTCTATATAATTGTACTCACATTTTTTAATTCATAGCCCTGAGGAAGGTTTTAAAATTAACCGAAACGTTGGCAAAAAAAACTTTTTGCATTATATGACCAATACTCCAGGAATTTTTGATCACTATGTAATTTATGTGGAATTATAAAGTTTTTTACATGTCATTGTTTGTGATTGAAAATTCAATTGTTAGGCAGGCACGTCATCTTAAATCAATGGAAAGATGGAATTGAATGAAGCCCGCTAGCATTGGCGTCCAGCTGACATGTAGCACCCAGTGACGTACTCTGTGGTCACCCATGTTACGCTTGTTACGCACGAAGGAGCGGCCACAGACATGATTCAGGATGCCGCGCAACACACCGTGAGCACCGCATGAAAAAAACCGTTTTCAAATACATCCGCAAACCACATCCGAGGATGCTGATTGTTCACTTAAATTGAGTTGCGCAAGTAGCCAGGTAACCGCAGAATCGGAAATCCTTGCAGCCTTCCTTTTGTCACCATCCTACTTCCTCCCCCGTAGAGAGGTAATTTTTTGGCATGACATCCAACCTGTCCAACGCAAAGACTTCCCGAAGGCCACTCGAGGGAAAGAAGGAAGAGCGAACATCTCATTTAGATTGAGGAACCTCCTGATGACATGAGGAAGGAAACATGACATCAATGAATCTGTATGATAAACACTAAAGACTTGTGTAGTAGTAAACAGGAATACTATAGCGAGATAAAATGGGTTTTTTGGGACTACATGAGAATATGGCATACTCAGAAAATCACAGTAACTAAGGTATTATGTTCGTATGAGCTGCATAAACAAAATAAAGTGGGAAGAAGGATTCTCATTATATTGATTTTCCAATTTCAAGGGTTTAAAAATGCAGAAGCATAATGGTCTCTACATGGTTAAACTTTTGGTTGAAGTATTACTTGTAGCTTTCCACAATGCCGGGAACTCTTTATAAGCATGTTATTCACCGTTAATTAGCACAGAAATTTGTCCACAGTAATCCTGGAAAAATATCAAGTTGTAAAAGGCTTGACATTACGCTTCGGCCTCCGAGCTAACAAAGATATATTCGTTGTTTAGTCATCACTCTCCCTGGGCTGTCCATGAGACGTAAATTTTCAGAAATGACGAGGCTTCAAATTCAAAATTTCCAGAAATATTCAGAAACAATGAGACCTAAAATTTCAACAAAATGTTGGCAGCCAACAAAATAGATGTAAAAAACGTATCCAATACCATGGTACAGAAAATATAAGATAAATTATGACCCGTTTCTCTGGAAGAGTTACACTCACGGTTTCAGGACCGAATGTAGCATTAAACACTTCTGGCGACGACTTGTCGAATGTTGCGTGTGCCGCAAAATATTCACTCAAAATTAATCGTGAATATTAACGATGAAAAGTAAACGTGAGCTTGACCCCTTGGGCCACCACGCCATGTCTGTAAAATGGTGAGATCGCAATCAATGTATCAGCCAAGGGGAGTGCATAGGGGAGGCCCCATTCCATCCCATGTAGGCTGATTTCTGTTGCCACTTAGGTCGCATTTCAATCGATTTTCAAAAATGTCCGCGGAGTAGTGATGAGTGCAATGCGATCCACTTATTTCCAATATTTTACAGTAAAATGTTTGTCATTGCGAGTAATACCACAGAAAATTAACGAATTGGATAGATCAAATCATTATGAGTACAAATTTCGGTTAACACCTCCAATTTTTCCTTCTTTCCCCATGAAACTCGGATCACTCGGTCTGTCAGAGACGCGAGTGGCGACTTTTGTAAACCCATTTACATACTACCCCGCAAGTTACCCAAAAAGGCGTGTGGCAGGGAGTGTTTGGACCCTTTAATATGAAAAGCAAATGCTCGAACAAAATTACGACTAGGAATTATTAACGTCTTTTATGGCCTGGGGGAAAACGAATTCCCATATCTATCCGTTCGGCAAAATATCTCTCTAAATTTATCGCTTTTGTCGGACCTGAAATTTAGTGGCCATCTTGAGGATCCTCGATTTTAACACATTCGCGTCGGGCCCCGCCGATAGGCGGCGTGCCGTGTTTTCCCAAGGATCGGCCGCCGCCTTTCGGCGTCTTGAAACACTGGTGATCCAAAATGAAATTTTTTTGTCGCCCGCTCGTCACAGCTGTCTCCTGAATTTTACCCGGTCTTTACATAGAACTACATTCTAAAATCTGCCCCCCGTTCTCAAATGTCATGCTTCGGAAATACAATGAAGCCTTCTTATTTTTCATTCACTATGTCATTTGATTCCGTGTATTCCTGACGCGTTTTTTACCCTTTTTCCGTGTATCATGTTTCCACAATTACATTTTTACAATCTTGCAAGTCGCTATCTTCAAAGAAGTCAAGATAACACTTCCTATGTAGCAAACCATCAGTTTGCCTTTTGGAGACACTTTTTGGCTGTGTGCTTCGTACAATGTACCTATTTTATTTTTGCTTTCGCGACATTGTTATTCAAGGCATATATATAAAGGGGAAACGGCAATCTCGTCCGCATAATTACTCGTCGTTTTCAATGGGTTACACGTATTACGACCGCTTTTAATTCATCACTGTTTTCACACTCCAGTTTGAGGATTTTTGAAGCTTACAAAACAGGACATTACTGGAAAGACGGAGCATACATAAGGTAAGTACAATTTTAAAAATAAATATAATTATTCTATTTATTGATTATCTTTAGAATTCAACAATAGTATTTACTATTTATTCATAAAAAATGAATTTCTATTTGTTGCTGCTATCCCGATAATGATTATGGTCTCGTTGTTTTCCGCAGGATAAATAAGAAGTTGCTTCATAAATACCATTCGCTTCGAATGACGTAAAATACCTTCAAGTATACTTTAGATAAAACTTAGAACCAGCTCAATTGGTATGTACGACTTTATTTGAAATGTTTGATTTCAATGTTTACAGCAATATTGAGAAATAATTTAACCTTTTTCTTTATTTTACTCTAAGAAGACTTCATGGAGAATAAACCGAATTCATCAAGAAAGCGGACAAGGAGCGCACTTCGTCACCCTGTGTCTATCTCCGACGAAGACATCGCTCGGTTCTTTGAGAGGGAAGAAGAAATTTCGGATGGAAGTGCAACAGATTCGGATTTTGATGTCTCCTCTGAAGATGAGGAAACCGACGAGAGCTCCGAGGATGACAGTGGTGCAAATGGCGATTGTCAGGCCTCAAGTGATTCAGGTAAACGCATATCCCCGGCAGGATGGCAAACTGAACGGCCAGTTATCACTCCTATTGCTTTTACTGGAAATTCTGGACTCAAAATACGGCCTCATGTTTTAGATCCAATAGGATTCTTCATGCTCTTGGCAAACGATGAATTTTTCAACCACATAATTTCTGAAACAAATATTTATGCCCAAAAATTGCAGAATAAATCAGTAGCTGATAAATCTAAAATGAAACCATGGAAAGACTTGACTAGAGGGGAGTTTGAAATATTTTTAGGGCTACTTTTTCATATGGGGCTTATCAGAATAAATAAAATTCAATATTATTGGCGAAAAGATGGGCTTTATGAATTTCCCACATTTTCAAAGGCCATGCCAAGAGACAGGTTCATGATCATTTTGCGGTGCCTACATTTTGGTCGTAACGCTCCTGATGGCCACCCTAAGCCAAGTGATCCACTCTACAAAATCCGCCCTCTTTTGAATCTTATCCAGACCAATATGAAAAAAGTGTACTATCCTCAGAAACAACTTAGCTTAGATGAATCGATGGTACTTTGGAGGGGAAGACTATATTTCCGGCAGTACATAAAAAACAAGAGGCATAAATATGGTATTAAATTGTACATGCTAACGGAACCAAATGGGCTTGTTTTGAATTGCTTGGTTTACACAGGTTCCAAGGATCCAAATGTTGGGGGAGTTGGTCACTCAGAAAAAGTTGTACATTCGCTTCTATCTGATTATACTAATGTTGGTCATGCTGTGTACATGGACAACTTCTATAACAGCTATAAATTGTCGCGAGAACTGCTGGGAAAGAAAATATATTCCACGGGAACTCTCAGAAACACTAGGAAAGGCAACCCTCATAATGTTGTAAATAAAAAATTGGCAAAAGGAGAAGTAGTGGGCCAGTATACGAAAGAAGGAATTTTCATATGCAAATGGAAGGATAGAAGAGAAGTTTTAATGATTTCCTCGGAGCATTGTGGAGAGATGATAGAAGTAGCAAACAGAAGGGGTAAAATTTCTAAAAAACCAAGCGTTGTAGCCGAATACAATAAATTTATGGGGGGAATAGATAGGGCGGACCAGATTATTTCTTATTATCCAGTGGAGAGAAGAAGCCTGAGATGGTATTTAAAATTAGGGATACACATGTTTCAAATACTTCTAAACAACTCGCAAATACTACATAATAAATTTAGTAGCCAACACATGAGTCTTCAGAATTTTCGTGAAAGTGTAATCGCCAGTCTTATTTTCAAAAACAAGCCGGCAGAAATTCCAGCGCCAATCCAGCGAAAGCAAAAGATCCATTTGCCAGTACAAATACAAAGTGAAAAGGGTTCAAGAGCGCAAAGAAAAAGATGTCGTAACTGCTCAACGACAGGAGTAAGAAGAGACGTCGTCACGTACTGCCCGATGTGTGATGGTGAACCAGGACTATGTCTTGAACCCTGTTTTAGAGTGTTCCATAACTATTAATCGGTAAATATGTTGCAAATTCCAATTACAATTGTTGCAATGTTTATCCAATTAATGTTTGAATTAATAATAAAAGTGTGAATTGTATTCAAAGAAGAAATATATTTTAGATGAAGTTTTGAAACAAAATAGCGTGTAATTATTTTGAAATACACATTTTTTTAGTATACTTAAATAAAATTTTATGTTTAAAGTTTTTGCTACTCTGGCTTGCATTAGTCTAATCGTGAGACCAATAAATAACACTGCTATGCGAGGAAAGAGCTTGCTTGCCGACATTAGCAGAATAGGAAACATCACGGAGAGCGGTTCACTTCCGATAGGCGGCATGGTAATGACCTGAAAAATTGTTGGTAAAATTGTCGTCAATATTAATAAATTGGTCATAGATAATCATTACATTACCGAAATATTATACGAAACAAATAGTAGGAAATAGAAAGATATGCGCTAACATCTATTTTTGAAAACAATCTCGCCGATCGGGCAGCCGCCGATAGGCGGCGGAGATAATGTTTAAAAAATTAACGGTTAAAAAATGAAATTCAGCGAAAATATTGGCGTAAAATTTGTTTATGTAAAGCAACGGTTGGTAATCAAAAGAAAAAGATTCCCGGTCCGACGTAAAGTCGTGTCCTGAATGTCCGCACCGAATGTGTTAATATTCGTGATATCAGCCAGTAGAGTAGCCAAGATTTTTAAATTTGGAGGGGGGGAGTTACCGGAGATTTCAGGCTTCTTCCGGGGTGTATGGAAAACACTCGGGCAGAAGGGTGTTCCCCGGAAAATTTAGTGATTTTGATGTAGGAAACTCGATTTTTAGGACTCAAAAACTGTAAACGGTAAAACTGTAAAACGGTAAACTGGTATCAGCGCTGTAAGGCCATCCTCGTTAACTAAGCGAGTAGCAGTCGTGGTGTGAGAATCACGTGTACCATTCAACACTTCCGGCGACGACTTACCATTGTACGCATCGTAAAACGTCAACGAAACGCGTCCACAAAGACGTGCCGGGAAAAATATCTCTTCCTCACCCTGGCGCCTCTCAAAAACGGTCGCCTTTGACACGGGCGAATTCTCCATCCCCCTCACACATACAGTTCACACCCCTATCGAGCCGTCCCCCACAATTGGACCTTTTCCTCCGCACCCCCGTGGGGAGGGCTGCGATCTTGGTCCGGATCCTTCTTTTCCGCTCGATGGGTGCTGGATGACTTAAAAGCGCCCAGCCCCCACTATCGAATTCGAAAGCGTTTCCCGAAAAGCAACGGTGAGTCGCGGCCCGCATGCCAATCAACCCTCCTTGACCCTCCCCTTTATCCCACCGTCCTGCCTTCGCAGAGATCGCCTCAGCATCCTACGGCGCCATATTTATCGCACCCCATTTACATCACGTCCGCTTACCCGGAATCGCATTGCTCTAGTGCCCAGGCTCGATGGTTCGATTAATCGAAACATCTCCGGGAGGTCATCGAAGCGAGGGTGTACAAATGTAGTTGAGCTTCCTGGGAAGTTCTGCCGCATAGAGTCCTTTCAGTGTGACGACGTTTCAGTAGCTTTGTGGCAGTGAACTTCAGTTCAAGTTCCCCTCGTTTCTTCTCTATTTTAGCCGACCCAAGGTACTTTCCTTCATTCGGACTTCTTCTCAGATAGATGCTGAATAATCAATCTCATGGTTTTTTAAGCTTACGGTGGTTGCTACTGTGCAACCAAAATGACATCAACGTAACAAATACTACACATTACATTTTACAAAATAGTAATATTTCATTGATAGAAAAATCACCGATAATGTTAGCCGTTGAAGATGCGATTTTAATTTTCAAGCCGATGGCTGCCATACAGTATTTCTCACTATCGTCGAGCATCTAAAAATACCAATGAAATATGAGTAGCTACTTTTTGAAAGTACCAAAGTTATCATAAAGGTCATAACGATGATTACGAAAGTCCACGCTCACATCGTTCAGATAATTTCATTTATGTTCAATGATGTACTGCCTTCATTTCAATATCCATGGTATTTTTTTATAATTATGGTCCAATAATAAATTCTACACACCAGCAACCCCGGTAAGAGGTAGTCAGAATTACTTGTCATACTGCATCTCACTTTACCCTTATGTACCACATCTCCCTCAAATTATTCGCCCCATCCTCTTGTTTTCTATCTTGTCAACAAATGTGTAATTATAAACGTTCCACGAAAACATCACGGACTAGAAAGCCGCAAGGCCCCTTAGAATTTCTCTGCTGTCATGCATCTAGGAAGAGTCTTATTAAAACAACTTTGTGTTCCGATAACTCAAGATAACTTTTGAAGCATTCTCGTTTCTAGCCCCCTCCCCAATTAAATATTATGGTAGGTGTACAAATTCAATGAAATTCGAAAAAAGTGGAATTGCGACATTGAAAAAAGCTTAGTTTTATCATAAAAATCGATGAAAGGGGTAAGAATCATTATCAAGGAATAATTATACTGGTGACCACCACATGATGGCATGAAAGTCGATTGGAATATTCAATAAATTTTATTGCAACAGAATTTCATTTCTTACGACTTCGAAAGTACGTAGCCCATGACATGATTGTGTGCTTCATTCCCTCTGTGTTCAGTGTTTCTTCCTGTTTATGTACAACATTTACGCCTAATGTCTGAAACCTCTTATTCTGAAAATCTAATTTGTGCTTATCTTCCGCGAAAGCGAGAGAAATTTTTAAGCAAGGATTTTCTATTTGAGTGGTACGCTGAAGAAATGAAACTTTCGAAACATTGGTGCTCAAGGAATCTCTACTATAATATTTTCAGTCAAACCTCATGTCCACCACCTCGTGTCCCGTAATGAGATGGGGTTATTTTGCTGATATCATTTTTAATTCTCATTACTATTGCAAATTTTATTTCGTCTAAATTTTACACTCGGGAAGAAAGGGTGTATGTATTGTAATTGAACCTATTTATGAATAAAATGCAAGTCTTCTGGGCTTTATTCCACGGTGCATTCATTTAGTTTTAGGGTGACAGTCTGTGGACGCCTGCACGAGTATTTCATTTACCTATTTACAAGTATTTCATTTTCTAACTTCCGCCTTTGTAGAAAGATCTTTTGACGCTCATGGTTACAATGTTGGTCTCAGCTTTATACTACTGCCCAACCACCTTGAGGACCTTTGTTTATATTTTTGTATTCACTCAGAAGTAGTAAGATGTCGTGAAATTTGGGGAGTATATGGAAAACCTCCACATTTTGCGTCCGGCCCTCACCACAGTTGACCACCACCATCCCTCCCACGCACCCCTCCCCCCGATCGATGACCCCTTTGAACCGGTCATTCGATGACCTTCGTGGATGTCGAACACGAGTCGCCTACATTAGTTCGTCCTCACCTCGGGAGTCGCCGACAGCAGAAAGGAGATCCTTTCATCGACGGTCCGTCCTCTTTCCACAACCGGCCCACGTTCCGAGCGGACAGCGTTTCATTTGACCTAATCCTCCTCATCGCGGGAGCGTTTCCTTTTCCATGCTTCCAATACCAATAATTTCACTGAAGGAGATATTTGAGGGGTGTAGGAGAGAGGGGAGGATTTTGGATTGCTCAAATTGGTGGACATAGGCTGAAAAGGAATTCTTAGACTCGTTCTATTCAAGTACACTCAAGCGCGTCATGACACATCGTTTGTAGATCTCAATGCCTTAGGGTAAATATAAACCGGAGTGTTCAAAGTGGCTTGCGAAGTATCCAAAACCTGAGGATTACTTTAAACAGCCAACTTCAATTTCATAATGCATAGTATAAGTAGTTACAATGCATAAGGCCTAAATACGTACATGTAACATTATTTTCTGCGGCAGAAAATTAGCTTTATAAGGAAATGACATAGTCAGTTTAGAGCATTGACGATTTTAATCATATCAAATGCAAGGCATAGTGTTTTAAATGTTTAGATATAAATTTAAAACATTTCATTAAAATACTGATACCTTTTATCCTTGCAGAGTTAAATTGATTGGAAATTAAGTTTTCAATTGAAATGATTACCAGGACAACTAAAGGTTGCGACGGAATCAACCAATTAGCGATCTTCCCGGACACGGAACGGTGGGTGGGGTGGATGACTTTGCACCGGATATTTCCATTTCAACCTCAGTCCCTTATTTAAGTACACAGTCATTTTCATGCAAATTTAAGGAGGCTTGCTTGCTATAATATTGCTGGTTGAGAATACATTAACACGGTCAAAAAGTGAGGAATCCTTCAAATTGGTAACAAATGATACGCAACAATAATTGTAGTGGTACAATCACTTCATTAGTTTCCTCATGTACGTTTGATTTCTTTAAGGGTTGCTCGGGCTGAACGTTAATCCACGAGAAAAGGATCTGTGTAACATTATTTTCTACGTCAGACATTAACTTATTAAGGAAATGGTGCAGTCAGTTTGATAGAGCATTGACGATTTGAAACGTATCAAGTTCAAGCCATGAACATCGACTGGGAAGGAAAATGTTGAAAATATATTACCCTTTTAGCCGTATATTCAAGTAAAAAGGGAAAAAATAAGGTCATCATATAAGTAGAGCCAAAACAGTATTCTGAGGATTCAGCCTTAATTTATAACAGTGATTAATAATCAATTTTGATAAATATTTGAGTCCTCAATTGCACCAATATACCTGGTCAGTCAAATTTTAAAAATTGCATTTGTAATTGAGCCAGATGTCACCATCATTGACAGATAGGGATTCAGACAAAGGTAGCTTATAGCTTTGATTAGCAGGTACTCATTTCTAAAATAATCGTGGAAGATGAATGCATCAAATTATATTTTTCATAACTGTGCTGTAATATCCTGTCCTGGGTCACGAGGCTACGGTATGGATATTGATAGTGGAATATTAAGTATCTCCGAGAAGGTCGCAGCATAGCTTAATTTATCCGACTTTTCTCATAAATTGAAGGGAGCCTCCTCTCTAAAAGGCCTTTAGTGAGGTACCATATTTGGAAAGAAGACTGTACCATAATGAAAATAAAGGAATCTCATAGTGAATTGAGCTAAGATCTTTCCCCTAAAAATCAGTGAAGATGAAGGTAACCAACAAACAATTGATGATTACTTCCTTATTAATATATAATTGCGATTAATTGTTCTAGATAAGCATGAAGATGTATTCGAAGGGGAATGAAACTCCATTATTTCTCTTTGTTCCTCTCACGCAACAATGTTCTCCACCGTACCTTGGAATGTTTAACTAACCCATTATTTTCATAAAATCAAAGTGCTATTTTTTCTAACGACTATTTTATTATCTCTATAAGTTTCTCGCATAAAATAATTTAATTTTGGTTCTATGTAGATTAATATTTATTAAAAAGTAGGCAAAATATTTTCGTTTCAAAACACAATTTTTGAAAGCTGCTTATGATATTTTCAAGTAATCGAGGCAGCTTTAAAAAAATGCCAACCATTTAAACAGTTCCATATTCACAAGCGTATTCCTGGGGCTTTACGTGACTGATCACCACCATCATCACATCGGTACAGCAGCGACTGGTGCATATTACTGAACATCCGTGTAGCCTGTTGCTAATAGGATCGTCGGAGAGGATTCATTCAGCCGACAGAAAGTAGTGAAGCAGGAGTGCGTTATGGGAGACGAAAGGAATACTATTGCGGCATTTTATTAGCTATGGATCGTATTTTATTTTTTATTTCTTTATAATTCAATGCATAAACTGCTTTCAAATGGTAGGTTTTTCATCTCCTTTTCCTAGATTTTTCATTATATTCCTAGACGAATAGAAAGAGGGGTTTTCGAGAGAAATAATAAAATCACTACTGATCAATGGATTTAAGGTTTTCTTCCGCAAGTTAAAATCGGAGGTGTGATGCTCCATGCACGTTAATGATGAGAAAACGATCCCCTGACTACTTAGCGAAATACATTAGATTGGGTAAAAAGAACCTTTCGATGAAGTCTTACTCCCTGATAACCCGACCGTATGACTTTATGCCCATATCGAATGAAAATTGGACTAATGAATGATATATTTGATGAAAAAATGGGTCTTGAGATAGATATCGTTCCATTGGAGTGGCATCGATTCATATCACTTCCGAATCTTTAATATCGAAGGTCTGCATTATGTTTAACAGTCTGCTACGCCTGAGTCCTTCACCTTAAGGGTTTATGCACTTAGTCTAATTGGTCTCTCATCAGTAGTACAAAGATGAATCCAGCAAGTTTCTTATGTCCGAAATCGGGAATACGGTGGTCTTAAAATCGCAATAAGAAGCAGAAGGCGTGAAAATAGGGAAGTAAGCACAGAATACAAGAACTAATATAAAGTTGAGTTAACGCCTAACTGTAAGATAAGAGAGTGGATTGGAGAGCAATGTCAAACTAATCTCACGATTCATGATCAAAGCACAAATGGTAATATATGGAATATACAGCATATGGAATTGGAGTAAGGGGAGTGGGAGGGGCAACAGTTTAGGTGAACAAATGAGTGAGGACCGAAACCAGAAGACATACAACAAGAGGAGCGTGAAGGTCAGGGTTTTGGCGTCATGGGGAAGCTTAACTTTAACAAAGATGAGTCCGTACAAAATAAAACATCATTACAAAGTCCATCCAGGCTGTTGGCAATTTCAATTTTTTCCAAAAAACCTAATTTAAGCCCTTTTTCAATACGATGTAAAATGTCCATATCAAAATTGCTAAAATGGTTGTTCAGGTATAAATGGTCGGTTAAGTGATGAAGAAAATCGGGTGGATATTACCATTTGTGCTTTAATCATGGATATATCATTATTCCACCAAATTAAGCCGGAAACGATTTTATAATCTCACGATTGTTGACTAATGATGATGATGATTACTTTGAGCCAGGCGAACGGAAAGGAACTGGATGAGAATGAGACAAAAAGCACGCTCGAACTCAACCATCGACGAGGCAGATTGGGCTAGAGCGTGGGAGACGCTCGATCGGTTAACTCAAGCGAGTTGGATTCGAGACTAGCGGATAGCTCGAGTGTGGAAAAGTTCGAAATTGCGTATTTCAGTGGACGTTCGCTCCTTCTTTAAGGCTGGTAATGACAAATAGAATGTGATAGAAGAGGGAATTCAGGGTCGAGCTTGCAGTTCACAACTTTCACTTACAATACTATGTAGGACTCTTCAGTGAGCCTGGATATGTTACCAGGCATCGCGCGTGTAAATAGGTTTACCAAAGTTCGCCACACGCGTCGATGGCGGTAGAGCGATCTGAATTTCGCAGCGCAATATTCTATGATTAGGCCTGTTAACCGACATTTATACGCGTGATTTTTATAACCAATTCAATTTATAACTTTTCCATGAAAGTCCTAAGAGTATATTGCAAAGGTTGCGAATTAATGGATAGCTCTGTGCTGATCACCGCGCTGAGGATATTTTTGAAAACTGATTTAGAAGCGCACGACATGGCAGCATATATCAAGCTACCAGAAGACAGACTTGGGCCTCCTCTATGTAGCTCCCTTGTCTGTTGGTTAGCTACGTCCGATTCATTGAGGAATAGGAACTATAATCACAGATGCACAAATATTGCATGTTTCACAAAATATTTGATGAACTGACCCAGGTTTCGACGCTATACACTATGTCATTCTCAGACGTGAAAAACACATTTAGCGAGCTTATTTTTACCTTTTTGGAAGGTAGAAAAACTGTAGAAATAAGCTCGCAAATGTGTTACGCAGTAGTGTGTGTGCAGTAGTAAATTGCGTGATGCCATTAAACCTTGTGAATTTCTAATGAGTAACGTTGAAAATCTTTAGTTGGTCCCGTCAAAAGCTAAATCCTGGCGTTTCTAGCGTCAGCTTTTCACTTTTTAGAATGATACAGTGTACAGTGTCGAAACCTTGGTCAGACCATTAAAAATTTGTGAAACGAACGATATTAGTGGATCTTTGATTATGTTTCCTGTTACGCAATTCCGTCAAATATTCAGTTCATCACCATCCACCCTTAAATTGGTCAATATGGAAGGCGTAGTGCGATGAGGAGCATATTTCCCTGGAACCCCAGCATCCCAGCTCCCCCCCATCGAAGCAACACTTTCGCCATTGTCACACGCCGCGGGGGTAAACTATACCATTCCGAAAATGCCTACACACCTTCCCACAAATTCCGCGAGCATCTTCTCTTGAGTGCAGGCAGGCTGTGTCCTCCCTTAATAAGGATGCTTCTTCATCCCGTGGTGAGATAAGGTGAGGCGGAGAGTTTTACGGGGTAGATGGAGAGCGATATAAAGCGGGGAAAGCATGCTTGGGATCAATTGCCGGGGCCGCGTTGGGAAATAGCAGGTCGAGGGGGATGCCTTATGAAAAGAGAAGAGACACGACAACAGGATTGGGAAGGAGAAGGCGTGGTGGAGTGTTTGTGGAGGCGGGAGGCGGAGAGGGAGCGGGGGAGGGTGCGGTCGGAGGGTGCGGGAATTCGATTGACCGGCTGATTGATTGTCATCATTAATGGCTGGCAGGATTTACGCTCCTGGAATTACCTCAGCTGCATCAGCTCGTGACGACAATCCGCAAGGATCACTTTGTCGTTCAAAATGCCAAGGTGAAAGCAATTCCAGACGGTCCTATGAGAATCGTTGAACGTCTTTATTTAACATGGTTGCCTCAGTATTCGTCTGAGCCTTGTAGAGTTCCCACTTCGTTTAACACATTATAACCCAATGTTGCTTCTAAGCAACATCAAAAATGTTTAAATTTTCTGCTCCATGTTGGAAATATCTAAACCACGCATTATTTTGTGGTGTAAATTGTAATGACGAAATATTTAGTTGCCACGGTAATTATGATTGAGAGCAAAATGTTCAAGTTTTTCAAATGGAAAATCTTGAAATTTGATTTCTCCTAGAAGCACCTCTGGGTTAGAAAGGGTTAAATGTGGAAAGCAACGCCCACATTGAATCCTGTCACTTATATATCGTATTTTAGGTTTTAATATTTTTCATAGAAAAGATTCCGCATTTCACTCCACAAACGTTATACTGGCAAGTTTTTTTTTACTTTTGCATGCATATTTTCTGTAAATAGAAATTGGTTGACTACTCACAGAGGGAACGTGGTACCGTTAGCTTTGCACCGCAAATAAATTCACATAGGACATTTCTTTGGTGACCATTTCCTTTACTGGTTTTGTTATATATCGAGGACGATGTTTGCGAACCGTTAAAACATATCGCTGGAGTATTATTCCGCAATCAGTGCCAGTATAAGTTAAACAATGTAGCAGTAAGTATATTTGAGAGGCTAATAATGTTGATAGTTTAATAGAGGAAGATAATGTTTCTAGATGCATGAGTTCAACTTCCGGTAACGTATGCGTGAATAATAATGGAATGAGCAATCGCTGCTGGAAACGCAATGCGCACGTTTTGAATAGGTGAGACCGTTTCAGAACAACCAAAGTCAATTTTATTTTGAGGGATTGGATACCGTAATATATTCCCTCTCCTTGATCAGTAACGTATTTCTAATTGGTATCATCAAAAATATTTCCTAGGCTCCGTTATTTGAAAGCTAAATTCTTGCCTCTCTAGTGAAAAAACGTACGAAGTAATAAAGCTAGATTTTTCACTAGTTACAAAAGCAAAAGAAAGAAAACCAATCGATTATACTCCAAGGAACTTCCGTGTCAATTAATTTCCGTGGAGATTAGAGCAGGGCTGTATGGCAGATGAAAGCTTTCGAAAAAATAAGCCTCGGATACAATCAACGGAAAGCATGTCGCACGGCGTAACGAATTCAGGTAAACGACAAATGATGACGGGTTGTCTCCATATAGCATACCTTGAAGATATATTATTTTTATACACTCGAGTTCGAGTGAGCCCCGTCATGCACTGAAATCCGTAATTAAATTGTCTTTCAATCCGCCTCCGAAATGGCATGGGAGGGGAGAGGCATAGCCGGCGACGGGCAGGCAGAATTGTCGACATGGACCGAGATACGTTCAAATCCCACGGCATGCCTTTTCAGTAAGAGGGGTGCGAAACGGGGGGGGTGGCATACATAGCCCCTCCGTACCGCCCCACCGGCGAGTCAAGGGCTCACGAATATTAATGTTGGTCTTTCGTATCAAATGCATGAAATCATGATGGAAAGAGAAAATTTGATTGAATTCGCTGTAAAAAAAATTACATCAATATCTACATCCAGCGAAAAAAACGTACGAAGTAATATAGCTAGATTATTTACTGATTATAAAAGTGAAAGAAAGAAAACTTATTGACGAAAGACCAACCATATTCGTTAGCTTTGAATCGGTGGTGGGGCGGTACGGAGAGGACGTGCATGGCCAAGCAGCCTAAATAGGCGTGTGGCGGAGGATGTCGGGACACGAGCCGTTTTCGCGTGAAAGGAAATGCTTTAAAAGCCGCTTTACGCAATTCGCAGGTTAGGACTTCATTAATTTCTCATTATGACGTGCAATGGCGCGAATACGCGAACGAAATTAGAACGTAACATAATGCCATCACACGTTCATGTATTGGACACGGTCATGCTTTCTAGCATTTCACCGCTTTATACGACGCAATTTTGACTGCGCCTTCATACACACGTCATATTGTGCCAAGTAAAAGCGTCTTAACGAAATTACGCCTAGCAATTATTTAAGTCTTTATTCATGCGGAGAAAAAACAAAAGAAACCCAGCGCCGTATGTCAGCCTTTGATTCCTAACGTCTTGCGAATGTCTTAATGTCCTAGCGACCGTTCCTTAGGGAACTTTGGTGGTCTGGGAACAAATTATTGCTTTCTAATGGAGACTATTGAAGTACATAAAATGGATGTTTTACATGCCACATTGCCGAAGTAGTGATCGCCATGGTATGACTATGGCATGGATATATGGAAATGTGGATATTGCAGTTTAGAGCTTTACTTTCAGATGCCCACTTTTTGACATTAGGGTGGTCCTTATTTTTAAATCTTTCGAATTTTGTTTTGGGAAGCCCCCAATTTTTGTTCCATTTGGCGAGAAAATAAATCGTGCGAATTATTTTTGCAATCAGATACCGGGAAAACGTGCCGCATCGCGCTTAAAGTTTTGACATTTTTTTGTTTTTGAGTGTTTTTCGGACATAACTGGAGATCATGTCACTCTCGGATTATTCTATCACTTTTTGTCTTACAACTACAACGACTCGTTAGACATTTGCAGTGTATCACCTCAAATATCTTTCATTTCTACCCTTTGGTTCCCGGGATATCGCACCGAGAGTGAGCGCGCGTCAACCCAGTCGGGCATTTTTGGTGGAACGCTGGTTACATATGCTCCGTATTTGTTCATAATTCTCACCCATCGTGAAACCATACAATTCTTGAGTAAAACTTTGACATGCGGACTTAGTCAAAATTTGACATAGTCCATTTTATCTCGACCTATCAGCGCCATCATAACGCGGACTAGGTGAAGTCTACATGATGTGCCTGAATGATGAAACCAAGCGATGAAAAAGCAACCGCAAATATCGATAATAATCCCTTTCCCTCAGTAGTTTACGGCGCGTAAGTGACACTGAATTCTATGCAATGTAATGGCTATATCCCATCTCAGGGTGATGCCATAAATGCGCATTCGGCCATAGTGAGGAGTACCATCGAGCATTGCGCTCCGTTAAAATGCGGGGCAAATGCATTGAATTTTTTCTCAGCTTATATTGTGAACGTAGGGCATTGAGGTTAAAGTCATGACATCACAGATAACTAGTCTTATGTTTGTTTTTCAGGACAAATATTTTCGGTCTATCAAAGTATTAAGTGAAAGCTTTGTCATTTTTCCATTTTGCCAGCAGCGTTCATATCAATAAAGCTTGCAGAAATAGTATCATTAGATTTGAAATTAATAATTTCTGTACTCATCTAGCCCTTTTTGATAATATTGAACCCGTAATTTAGCTTTCAAATAATGACACTTCCGCGGGGTGACATGTTTTCTCACGGTAATTTGGTTATAGCGGTACTTTCAGCTAATTAGTGATATTAAATTTTCTAAAATTATTTCATGAATCTAATAATAGATTTTGTGATTACAATATCCGTTCTTGGGCTTTTTAACTTTATAAAACAGAAGATAAATTTAGCGTTTGCCGTGCCACCTACGAGAAACGGGCGAACTACAAGGCTGTCACAACTCCTTTCCTGAACCGCGTTCACATTTTTGGACAAAAAGTAGAATGGAAGTAAATTTACTTGGTTATAAAAAACATAATTGGTTATAAAAAACATAATCCGTGCATTTGAAGCGATAGAGATGGCCTGATGTTCAAATTACTTGGTACAACATAGCAAAATTCGTCTCGAGAGCACTGGTTCGTAGTCTTTGTGTCATTTAAATAAAGCGCTAAGTGTTCCATTTTTTAAGCGCAATAATAATAATACATGCGGCCCGATTTTCATTTATCAAGTCAGATTGTGCCAATATGGATAATAGGGTGATCCTTATTTTTAAATTTTTAGAATTTCTTTTGGGACACCCCCCAGTGTTGTTCCATTTGGTGAGAAAATAAATCGTGTAAATTATTTTTGCAATCGGATGCCGGAAAAACGTGCCGCATCGCACTTAAAGTTTAGAAATTTTGTGTTTTTTGGGTGTTTTTCGGACATAACTTAAGATAATGTCCCTATCGGATTATTCTAACACCTTTCTGTTTTTTACAACGACTCGTTAGACATGTATATTGTATCACCTCAAATATCTTTCATTTCTGCCCATTGGTTCTCGGGATATCGCACCGAGAGTGAGCACGCGATATCCATTGGATAATCATGAGACCTTGAAGATGCCTTATGTATGCCACTGTCGTGTACTGCCGTCGTAAAAATGCGTATTATATTTCGACAGTTTACACCAGGCTCAGAATAAATCTTATGCGAGTTGCTCGCAACCTACATTAACTTGTATGAAGGATGAAATGGTTTAAAGGTACTATTTCAATCATTAATTCACTATTTAAAAATTCGTTATGGCAGAAACTGCTGTAATTCGAATTAGTTAGAAAAAAAGATGGCTGTATTCATGGCAACTGGTTATCGTGACCTTGGAATTTACCATCCGTTCCAACTAGTCTATTACTCTAACGATGTTATTAGAGATCTTTTATTGTACATTATACCTTTTGATAAAAATTATTTTTTATCTTATTCAATTTTTTGTAAAGTCGTCACTTTGTTTCACTTAATGGTTTAAGTTCCCTGTTTTTCATCCTAATAATAACATGAATTCAGCAAGAAATTTTCGCTTCTACTCCGCCAGCCGAAATGTAAGCAAGTGTATGGTAGAACTTTTAGATAGACAGGAAATATCCCGTTGAAAACCGTCAAAGGCTCCGGGTCCGTGGTGTCATAAAACGACCGTTTACGCATTAGAATCCTGGGGGTTAGGGATCAGAGGGCAGAGAAGGTATACGAATCTCAGCTGGTATCTTACTGGGAGGTCTTTGTGTTTTAGTCTCAGGAAAATAATTCACTCTTTCCGAGTTTGAACGCTTTTACTTAAAGCATGGTCCCCTATCGTATACAAAGAAAACTAAATTATCCTCAATGAAGCGTGCACTTACGTCGGCTGAAAATCTTCTGTTGTCTTCACCATAGATCTTCTGAGGAACGGTGTCGTGAAATACAGCTTAAAAACGGTGAATTCTGAGCGTTAAAATCCGTACAGTTTCAATAACTTTACCGCGTCGCGGCGAATCCAGCCCACGTCGCGCGGAGACGAACCCTGCCGCGCGATCGAAAAATGAATTTAATTTCCGGATTCGTAAGCTTATTTCAAAGTAAACTGCGTATGCAACTCCATAGTTTTTCAAATAATGCTCTCATTTAAGTAACTTCACGTGGCTTTGCCGAAAACTAATTTGAAACTATTACTAAATGTAAACTTTTGTCGAAAAACAGTAAACGCCATTTTGTAACTGCATGACAAGAATTTATCGAAGATATTCGTTAAGACTACGGAAGTTAAAAGAAAAAATAACACAATAACAGTTTATTTAGTTTTTTAATTCCGTAAGAATCCACTTTTAACATCACCGTCTACTAAATTTGGAAGATTTTCAGAGAAAATTGAAGACGGGCATTTTTATGGAAATTTGCTCATGTTTGAGCCTCTGTATCTCAGTTGCGGGTAAGAATCATGTAAAATCTGTTAAATTTCCACAAATTTTAACCGCTTTCTAGTTAACATGCCAAATTTCAAATTTATAACTCAAAAGGAAGCCATTTTGTAATTTTGTCCGGCTTTATCCGATGGTACACAGCGCAGAGAGTCATTGAATGCGGACGAATATCGATTTTGTATTCAATTTTTCATACATTATAGCGATTTGTAAGTTAATTGATTGATTTTAGCGATTAGCATTCGAGGATAGACGTCGATCTTATGGGATACGCCTACGTAGAGTATACAATGGCCTCGATAATATTTCCGCGTCTATAATGCAGCGGTATAAACGCGATATACTCTCATAGTTTCCACCCTTTAAATCTCTCTTAATCTCCACTCAAGTTAACCAGTCGCCAGAAGGGGGAAAGCCTCAACTTCTAAATTTAGCATTTTTAATGGGTTTCCGATCCAATGGATAGCAACATACATGCGTCGATAAATCCGTTGATGTCAGTTTATTTCAAGGGATAATTAAGTTAATTTCTCCTGTAATGGCTGGAAATTGAGAGAAACCTCAAATGTTAGTTATTTTCTTTGGACTTAAAGATTATGTGATGAGTAAAAAGTAAAATAAGGTCTTTAACATGCTCCAATCATCCCTTAGAAAGAAGATAAGTGTCAGAAATTTTTCTAGCCTTGTATTACAACTACCATAAATCCAGAAAACTTCCGACGACTAATTAGGAAAATTATAATATTTTCTTTCCATGCGTTCGGTAAAAAATTTCATAACTTATCATTCATTAATTACGCATTTTTAAATAGTCTAAAATGGTGTAAAGCAGGCCGCATTTTCGAATTCCCAAAACTACATGGTTGACAAATACCAGAATTCAAAAAATTTTTTTCAATAAAGATATGATTCACTCAATATAATAAATACGCTCTCACCAGAAGTGTAATCATCATCTTCAGGTAGTGTTGAAATAATTATGGCCGAAAAGTGAGCATTTAAATAGTTCGGGGGTCGCGTGTGGCCTAAAGGGACTTATGTATAATATGCCTACTCGCTATGGATAGAAAAGAAAATAATTTCTCACAAACCTATATATCTTTTACCACCACGAGTTGATAAACCAATGGTGTCTTTTTCTTGTCATGGGTTACTGAAAGGAAATCTTTTCGCGACTAGAATCCATTGTAACCAAGTACAAGGAAGAGGGTAGATAATCCTTATCACAAACGTAGGTTGTCAACCCCGGAGTTGGTATAACGCACCTTTCTATCCTTTCTCACGGTTTTATAATCTCGTAATGCAATTCCTTTTTCACGTCATCTATCAATTGGAAACGGTCGGAAGGTGATAGAACTGGGTACTATAAGTTTCAAAATATTTCGGAAGGCCCAGTTTGAATGAGAATGTATACTTTGACGATACAAATTTTCTATGCAGAGATATTGCTAGCCTTCTACATGGCCGTACATACGTCCAATAGTCGCTAAAAGTATCGTTACCACACATGCCGTAGCAAATCATTTTACGGTCCAGTACACTCTCCACTATAGCTCATAGGATGATTGGGTACTACTTCTCAACTTACCACCCAAAAGCGTCTATTCCGTGAGTTGCTTCTTCTGCGACTAGTTCTTGTAACCCATAGTTCATTCGCCACTCACATTCCAGTCTAGGAATTGGTGGAATGACTCTCTTCAATGCGTACGCATAATAGGTTCATTCACCAAATTTATTTTGCTGTCCGATGAGATCAAGTTTGAAAAATAAAGAAACGAGCATGATTCCGTTTCTTGATCCTTTGCCTACTTCTCGAGTTCTTCGAGGGGAAAAAATCACGGCCACAATCCCTTCGGAGATAATTTGATGGCGTCACGAGCTCATGCCAAGCGAGTACCCGCTTCTCAGCCACACCTAATCCTTGTGCATATGCCTTGCGTGGCTCTTTGTTGTACGAACTATTGTGAACGAATCCTTCCCTCAGTTCAATGTTGTCTCAGAACGAGTAAAAGAAGCAGTCCTTAAATGATGTCACTAACTAATGACATCTTGGGAAAAATTTTCGTTTTCTTATATAAAACTTGCGATAGAATGAATAAATAGGGAAGTTTTGTTAATCGTATAACATAAATTTTCTTTCCATCTTATATATCGAACTATTTTAATCAACCTATATTTCGGATCTCATTCCAGAGGCCGGTTTCCGCGTTGTATGTAAATCACTATTTAAAATCAGTCATACACATATGTAAGAAGTTTTCCAAATTCTTTCCTCTATATTCAATGCATAATAGTAATGACAAAATATTCCCAAATCCTCAATAAGCCCTCGAAAACTTAACAATGTTGATACAATCCCCTAATATTAACATAAGCTGCCATATTTCTTTCATGAGGGTTCCTCTGGTACCTCACTTCACTTTATCCAACCGCTATTTGAGGTCTTCACTGATTGGCTGGAATTATAACGGCGAATTAGCTAAAACAACCGCCAGACTTCAACACGAGTAGCCCTTGGGAACGAGGAAAATTTGCTGAGGCACACCTTATGCCAGAGCCAGTTCCCATTCTGCATTTTTACTTATCTTTAGCAGGAACAGAATCCTATAGTTATAAAATGTTCAGTTAAAAAAGTGTAAAAATTTTCTTTTTGATTAATTTGAAGTCCTGATTTGAAGGACTGACATGGTAGCACGAAATGTTGTACTCCCTTTGAAAATTTTAATTGAAATTCTCTCGGTCCACTCCATGAAATCGATTCACCCCAGCCACATAAAAGCCAAATTTGGACACTTTGAAGTTTTCGTAATGGAAATTCTGGTCGTGGCAAATGATTTTTTCCCTATGGAATGTTCGCAAGTTGCATATATTACCGAATTACTCCGTAAAGCAATACACACGAAAAAATTCGCGGATTTTACTGATTATAAGTAATTTTCTTAACTCGCCAGTCGAGGAGGAAGCACATGACTTCGTGAGGAATCCAAGACCACTTTCACGGATGAAGCCTCTGCAATGGATGCAAGTTGGTGATTAATTTTATTAATTCCGGTTAGTATGGGTATGGTAGTGGGTAAATGTCAGCTGAAAATAAGCACAAAGAAAACCACGATATTAGTATGCAGCAGAAAGAATAAGTCAGGACTAACATAAAAATAGGTAAACAAAAAGTTTGATAAATTCTTTTATTTGGGAAGCAGGATCACTAGCGATGGGTGAAGTAAGGAAGAAATTATCAGCAGAATAGCCATAGCGAATAGAGCATTCCACTAAAAAAGATCTACTTACAGCGTGAAATTTAAACATAGAAGTAAGGAAGCTGTTTATTAGCACTTACATTTTGAGTTTGCTTTTCTATGGAAGTGAGGCATGGACAATGACAGCCGTGGAGCAATCAAGGTTAGAGTCTTACAAAATATGGTGCTACAAAATGGTGATGAGGATATGATCGTTAGAAACAGCCTTATAGGTCATATCTTGAGACGTGATAGCCGGATGATGACAATCGTCGAGGGACAAGTAGATGGCAAGAAAAGAAAAGGAATAAAGAGCTGGAATAAAATGTATGGAAGAAGTAAAGAAGATTGTGAAAGAGGAGAAATACGTAGGTGTTTAGAGATGAACTGATCGGAGATCTGAGTGGAGAGCTGCGTCAAACCAATCTTAGGAATTTCGACCACTGTTGGTGATAATGGCGAATTTATGAACACGGAAATACACCGTGTGACCGCCTAATTTTTGCGAATGCATTAACATAAAATAGAATCTATTCTAATTTGGTTCATCCATTCGTACATGTTTCGTTCCGGTTCACCAAAATCATTCCTGCATTCACACGAAAGTACGTGGTAATGAATTGCGTGACGAGGCTTTTACTCTTTAAGAACTGAGTGGAGAGCTGCGTCAAATCAATCTTAGGATCGTTGACCAGTGATGATGATGACGTAATTTAAAGTGGAGTTACAAAAAGTAAATGCAAAACATTTGATCATGTATAGAGCTTCGTTGCGAGAGTAGCAACGGTATTTACAAAGCATGAAGGCTTTCGAGGTTGGAGAAGGGTGTTAGAGTGAGAAGGGCTGCATTTCAATTTCCGTTCGCCAGGCGAGGAGGAAGCACATGAGTTCGTGAGGAAGCCCTGACCACGTCTACGGATGAGGCGTTGGTCGCCACGCGGCTGCAACCATCCTTCAACTGAACACTTCTTTAGACGAACAGGCATTGGAAGCGAGTTGGTGATACGCATAACTGCCACGACTCGGTAGGTTCATTGGTGAAGCATAAACGCACGACCAAAAAACTGGTCACCGGACCGGGAAAATATGATAATACGCTCATTATGAGTAGCATAGTGAAGAGTAGGGACTCGAACTTAATCTGAGAAAATGCACGACGATACCTATCTTGTAATGGTCGTCCAACGGTCCTGATGTAATATCCTCATGGTGATGTAATATCCTATAATATTAAGGCGGTATATGAAGTGAAGTATCTCGGAGTTAAGAAACTTCAAGCCTATCGTAGGGAACACTGATATGAAATATTTATGGCAGAGCCATGGAGAAGCTAGGATTCGTTAAGCGTAGTGTAGGAAGATTTTTGGATGAAATATTAAAAGAGAGGTGCTTTCTTTGCAGTGAAAACAATCTGTGGTAGATTATCCCCATTAATTTTGAATGTTACTCGCTGAAGAAAATTATTTAACTTCGTGGAGATGTCTATCCTATTGCATTTTAAAATTATTTCTGCAGAATATATTGCGACTATATTTTCCTTATAAGTTTATACCTTTGTCGTACACTATGTGCTATACATAGATTAGGGAACGTTTTAGCGACGCCACGTCGTCTTTCGGTATTTGCCTTAAGAAGCTGTTATAGTTACTGGATTGTAATTGAATCAATAGGTACCCATATTTTTTAAAAGCACCTAATCTGGTAACTCTGGTCACGGCATGGTGCAACTGTTGATCGGCAATTCTTGACGACAACGGGCAGCAGGACTCTTTGCGCAACAGCAATCAGTGAGCGATTATTAGTTATGAAACGGTCGCTCAGCACCTAAAAAAGAAAAAATACACCATTTTATTACTCATTTTTATATAATATTCGCAATATTACCCTTCTGCTGACGATTTTCATTAATCGACACACTGCCTCGCTGGAATTTGTGACGTTTGAAAAGTTAAAAGCAGCGATTGGTGATCTATATAGGCAGATTTAACACCATGTAAAACTGCATTTAAAATATAATTATACACTATGAAATACACAGTGCATCTTTTGAAATATGCATTCGCAAACTCCAAACTGTTGCGATATTTTCATAAAAATTGATCCAAAAAAATTTTTCTGCTGTTTCCTAACGAGGTTTAAGGACCAATATTTGCAAGTGTTGGGTGACAAAATTTATTTCGGGGAAACTCTTTAGTAAATTATGCTCGGAAACGGAAAAAAACTTTAATTTGAAGCATTTTTATGCTTCACGTCAGCGTTTCCTCTTAATATACCTGCTGAAAATTTTATGTGCATCAGCGCCGGTGCTGTGACGGCGGCGCTGCGAATCACTAACAATCAACCAGTGTTTTTTTCGAATCGTATCACTCGTTTAAAATTATATCAATCAACTCGAAATTTTTTATAAAATAATTTTTCTTCGAGGGTATTTTAAGCATGCTCTTGCCAACTTTTGTCTGCATCTCAAATTTGAAACTTTAGCTTGTTTTTTTTCTCCGATGTACGTCTTTTATATTTCAGGCTTCGGCAAATATTGACAAGTAGGGAAGAGTTGTACCACGGAACACTTTTTCATATTTTTTATGTAAAGCAAAGTATATTTACCGAAGATGCAGTCTAATGGTAAAAATTCAATCCATTAGGGTGACTTAACAAAAGTTTTAAGTTTAAGACTTGCACCTTTACTGTTAATGTATCTAATTTAAACTTTTAAAAGTGGTTAAACATTTTCCTCGATACATCAGGTTCATGTACATACCTAGGAACACATTCTATTGTACCAAGGAACACAAGTTATATTGGTGGGAACAGTAATTTAAAAGTGAAATAAATCTGATTGTTTATTATATTTCAAAATATATTATCGTGTCTTATTAAGAAAATTAACGTAGCTTAGGTAAAAACTCAATTTTAAAATATAACTCCTTCCAAGTAAAAATAAACTTAGGTTAAACCCTCCTAAATTAAGAGCATTCTTTAAAGTCCAATTGTGTAATGAATTTCACACAAACTAGCAAATTATTGAATATTAGACCATAAATTACGCCTGACTACAAAAATCACAAACACAGTGACATGTTCCTAAGTACATCATAGGCTTGTGTTCCTTGGTACAAGAGGCAGCCATTTTTAATATCGGCTGAATTTACTGTTTAATATTACGTCTAAAATGCCTAATAAGTAGCTAATACTAATCACCTGTATATGTCGATTTCACCTATGATACGATAGCCACTGTTGGTGTGATCAATTTTTGGTAAAAGACTTCGATATGCAACCACAAAGTTTTACTTTTCAGCGTCAAAAACTCCAAACTAGCGTCTTCTTGGTGAATGAAAATGAACTTTGTTTTTCCACATAACTATTTATTTAATCACGACCGCGGTTTCGACGCACTGCGTCATCCTCAGGCGAGGAGTGCAATGAAAGATCGTCTTATATACCTGACGATACCCCCACTACTTCTGGTTTATATGGTCAGGTATATAAGACGATCTTTCATTGTACCTACTCCTCGCCTGAGGATTATGCAAGGCGTCGAAACCGCGGTCGTGATAAAATAAATATTTATGTGGAAAAACGAAGTTCATTTTCATTCATCACGAGTGAATTCCACAAAGTGACGCCTCAAACCACCAACTTCTAGCGTCTTCTTTGTTAACATAATCCAAATGAACTCAAATTGACCTATGCCACACTCAAGTGCCTCTTTCACGTAATATTTTACTTTAAAGCCCCTAGATCGCAGCACTTGCCGGTAGTTTCAAGTGTTCCTAGGTGCACTATGCCCTAGGTACACCACCCTCCCCTACATACTTTTAATGATCTTAAAATTTCATGTTTATGGCATCACCCATGACGAACTCGAATCGATATAGCTCCCTCAAATTCCGGTTTAAATGTTGTGAGCAACGAGGAGTTTGGTTATATATTTCTGGTTCCAGTGATAAGTAAAGATGCTGTTTTTTTAATTCCTATTTACATTCACGAAAGTATTTTTGTGAACATATTTTCGATCCAACTTGTTCGTTTTTTCACACTTTCCGTAATAATCTTCCAGTTAAAATGCCTAATACTATTTTTTTCTCTTTGTTCTTTCCAGGTGAGGTATAAATGCCAGTGAGAATCCAGAATATATCCAAGTCCATGATTGTCCATTTTAGCGTTATGAGGTGGTCATTAGGTAAGGTTTCTAAATAAGCACTATAGCCTCACATTGCTGAAGCGAATTCTGTATTCACGATAAAAGCTATTTATTTTACCAAGTTCCCCGATAAAGTTACCATGGTTATAACCTTCAATAGCTAATTTAGAAATTGATAAAGATCTAGCAATTCCACTCTGACAAGGTTAAAATTATTCAACGGGTGTTCATTGAAGGTAGTAATTATTTATTGGTACTGAAAATGAATACCTAGCGAGAATATATTAAACCATTTTCTATTGAGAATGACAGGCTTAGAAGGGTCTCAATATATGGAAAATATTACTTCAATTAATCACTTATAAACTGTGTTACTCTTAGCTTACCTTAATTTCAGCGTCGTCTGCTAATTCCAGGACATAGTTCAAGGGTTCCCTAGTATTAATATACTGAAGACATGAAGCAGGTAAAAGCAAGCGAACTCAAGGCTTGAGGCTTGAAAATAGTACTCGGCGCTGAAGCTTGTGTAGCCTGATAAATCAGAGTATTGCAAAGTTAAGGCCATGATAAGTAATATTAGTGCCATAAACTTCCGCATTATTAAGTGGGAGAAATGGTATTCTTTGATGTCCTATCAAGGTTTGAATTAAGTAAGTCCTTTTTTAAGTGGCTTGCATCATTCCCAAAAACACCTTACCATTTTCTCAAATAACCTGCACAATTGATAGAATAGTGCGGGACTTCCCATTCTCATGCACTTCCATTATCAAAAGTGCGCTTTCAGTGACTGACAACCTTGGATCGAAGACACTTTAAAGCGCTTCGTAACCAATGCTGAAAATCTAATTCGTATAAAAATTAGTAATTTACCAACTTGATATTACCCAATAACGCATCATTTATGGACCGGCAATACCTACGAATTTCTCAATTATATTTTCTCATAGGCATAATTACTATCGTTCATGGTCGTAATTACCAATTAAGTGTGTCTAAGGGGTAACTAGAGAAGAATGGTGATTTTTCGCGGTCGGAGCTAAATGATGGAAGCTGGAAATGAAATGCTCGGACAAGCTAAAAAAAGATTGCAGCCGAATACTACGAGTAAAATTATTTCAAGCAGTAAATCAATGGACCCTTGCATCGAATCCAATGCTTTTGTATCAGTGTATCATTTTCGAAGCATTGAATTTTAAGAATACTTTCATGTTTTCGTTAGAATTATCTATTCGCTAGTGAGAAAAAATTTAGCCCCATTGGAATAAAACTGTTCGTATGACTTACAGTAATGAATGTCGGCAACCCAAGCTGTATAACAGAGGGTGTACTCACAGCCGTCCCACCAAACTAAGATATTAGCTGTAGCAGCTCTCTTGATAGCTCAAATAAAGACATGATGGGATGAGACTATGAAAGCAGTGAGGACGTTAACGGCCATAATGATACACTGAGAAGCGCCGAGGACGAATGCATGGTGGTGAGTTGATCGCCCGTCGAGAGGCAAATTTAGTTTCAAGGATTGTGCGACCCGCCAGAGGAGTGGCAACAAAAGATCTTCAACCCTCATAATGATGGAATCATAGTCTGAAAAAGTTGCACTTTGTCTCCAGTGCCTGAGATATCGTCTTAATCATCCCTCGATTTGCACGCATGGTGTCGCTAGGGACCTTTAATCGAAGGGACACTTAAGTGCCTGAGGAGTGGCCCAGGGGCGCGACGCCGCACGCTATTCCAGCCGTGGAAACTCCGTACTAAATCATCCAGTCCGCCCATTCACCACTCTGTCAACGAAAAATGATACTACTTCTCCAGCATACTTAGGGATGTTATATTTTCGGAAAAAAATGATCTGCCGATTTTACTGGCGCTTAGTATTTTATCCGACTAAGATTGATGATATTGAGATAAGATTGATGAAAATATATAAGAATCGCCTTTCAACTTAACTCGCCATAGTAAAATTTGCGATAGCTTCAATATTAACATTAATGAATCAATTCGTGATAAAATTTGCCGTACACGGATTGGTTAAAATTGACTCACTTCGCTAATCGTAGTTTTCAAAATATCGTTACCGTCATACCCTGATAATGGTTTGTGTAGAAGATATTGACGACACTCTTTGAAAAATAGTTCTTAGTAATGGGTAAAATTCCTTCTAAAAGCAAAGAAAATATTCTTCGGTGGATAATGTTACCCTTCGTTTATTAGTATGCGGTACTTGCAGGGATTAAAGGATGAAACCTTCATCAATATTAAGTTTGTGTTTGTGCATACAACGCAATCATTATTCAGGATAAAATTAGTCTTGACACAAGCATTTAAGCACCCCAAAAATATAAGAGCCCATCTGCTATCTCCACTGACATCTTGGATGTTGCTCAATAGAACACAAAGTAAAAATCACTAGAACCAGTCCTAAATAAGAACATGAAAAAAGGTGTCACATTATTAGCACGCCAAAATGGCAAACTCCATTTCCTTCATAGGTGTGTTTCATAACTAGAGGAACTAGTATATGTACTAAATTGAAGACGACCGCAGGATGCAGCAAAATTTAGCATGAAATCATTTATCAACCGAGAGAATGATATCAGTATTATCACCAATTCATCCGTTCCTATCAGCTGAATTAAAGTTGTGGAAACGATGGAAGAGAGAGAAAATGCCGAGCAAGTACATGCAACCTATATTATAAGCAGCTCAAGACTAGTTTCAATTTGTGCCCAAACGGTGAGGAGATGCTTCCACAGTAATGAGGAGATCCTTCCACTTCCAATTTTTTTATTGCCCATATCGAAATATTATTACTCCTGGAGTAAACATTTCACGCTTTTAGATTTTTGACGATAGATGACGATAACTATTTTTCGCAATTAAATGAAAACTGAAAATTTCAAGCGGCGAAAACGCAACGGCTAAGTATGAATGCTGGGAAAAGCCCGTGTAACGTCTGGCTCCTGCTGTGTGAGGTCACCTGGGTGCGAGGCTATGTACGCCGCTACGATTCAGGCTGCTTGCTGCCGAGCATGGTGGTAGCGTAGAACACCCTGCCAGCAGTATCACTTGGCTTAAATACGGATTATTAATACCCAATCAAACGAAGGGAATTTTCCGATCATAGGCAATTTTAATAGGTATTTATTAAGAAATGTTTCTCTCAGCTCTGTGCCTCATGTATGCATTGGTAATCTCAGACGATGTGAAACTCCTACCTACTCGTGTAGAATCTAGGTCCCTGTGACGTCACGTGGAGTGGCATCGCATGGGCGCCAATCTTGCCTTTTTCAAATGAAGTTAAAATTGACCATTAGCATTCGTCTAAACTGGGATTTCTAAAACCAAATAATTCGTATGTTATGAGTACACTAATGCTGGGTAACGAATTGCAATCAATGTCTTTCGTTTTCTTTGATGAAGGAAACTACCCTATTCCGTCGTGGTGGCTACGTCTTTCCCTTCATATCTTTCATTGCTTGTCAGGCCACCACCGAGGTAAGGGAAGACGCGGAGGGTGCTCCTTCAAGCGAGCTCTGTCCCAGCAAAGCCGAAACGGATCTTTCCCACGATCTCATTTCTTCAGACTCGCTCCCATTAGTGAAAGCATCACAACACAACGCTCATCATGTAAACACCGTGTTATATTTGAGAGTTGTGGGGGCTTGGTTCTCGGATCTTTTTCTAACAGGGTTTGGCGGTGCCATTCATTGGGCGGACTAGATGTTATCTCGACGCGAGTGTACCAAGCTGAACGAGTTTATTCGCTTCTCTTCCAGATGCTACGTTTTCAATTCCGTTGTAAATGCGGAATACTGACTTCTGTAATTACTATTTTCTGAACAGATGAATTAGCCTGAACTTCATGTGATTCGAATATCAGGGAAATTACTGAAATCTAGAGATTGTATTTATACTTGGATCTGGTAGAATACTGACACATTGTAAATTAAAACACTCGAGAAATTATCCACCAACTATTTTATTCACGCTATGGGTTTTAATACGAAATATATTTAAAACGGTCAGGTGAGTAAGTGTTTGTGGTTAGTTGAAAGTAAGTTTAAATTTACATTCCAAAACATTCTTTAAAGCATACTGTATCACCCAGAAATGGATGACATTTCTTGTTAACTTCTGGAGTTGCTATCGATGATTTAACTACAGTCCCTAAACATGATACTAATAGATTTATGCACTGGGAACTTTTATTTTAACTGAGTAAGGGAAATTCTCTGGATTATGTGTACACTTGACATACCTATCAGCTTGATATTCTTGGTAATATTTACATCGGTAGCGAAAAACTTCATCTACTTTGAGATCTGGCAAAAAAGCAACAGTCCGAAAACTAGGATGTCCAAAAACTTAATTACATACTTTGAAAATTTATTCATCTTCTTCTACATTATGATATGATATAGCAAGGAAACTCACGATGAAATTGTACAAATGGCATACCTTCTGTTGCAGTCACACTTCAAATGTTTGCAAAGGGAAAACAAGAGTGAGTTGAAACGATTGAATAGTTAATGCTAACTCTAATTTCTTATTCTCGCTGCCGGATTCGTTCCTTTTCGTCCCTCCAGTGAAATGCTTCCCTTGAAACATAGTCTCTAGGATTGAACCATCTCTATCCTCCTCACAATTCTATTCTCACGGGAAATATTTCTACACGTTCCTCCTACCTCCGATTATGCTATGGTATTTGGAGTGAGTAACACCATCTCTATATTTATTTGTTTTACTTACGTATTTGTCCATAGGTCTTTCTCTTGGATATTACTCTTATGGTATAGTGTTAGGAAGAAGCAACCGGCCTCTTGGTTCACTGGTGTGATTCGGTATTGGAAGGGTGGAGAGAAACCCTCTTGAATAACCTCATCACAAGACCAAACAGAAATATAATTCCTTTTAATAACCCCCTCCACTTCTGAGATTCTGGAGAGGCACATTCTCTCCATGATGTCAACTCAGTCCCCATAATTTGATTGAACTATGTACTCATAACATTAGCATGTCTTATATAATAATAATAATGAAGTTTATTCCAGACAAAATTACAATTTTAGTGGTACATATGTATTTCGGAACATTGGTACACCATTCCAATTAAGAATCCGTTTTGGGGTTAACGACACATTTGGAATGTTTTGGATGTGCTGCTACAAATTTGAGCAAAATTGCATCAATTGGAAGTGTATCGGTTACAAGAGAAATCCACTAGTTGAACAAAAAAATGTGAATTTTCACATGAATGTAGAATATATGGAAGCACTAAACTAGGACATTAGATATTGCACTGATCTACCTCATTCCATACATTATATTATCAAATTAGATACATCATTAAAGGTAAACAACCAATATCTTGTACTTGTACAACACCTATATTTCTTTGCATCAGTTACAAATTTAGGCTACGCACAATGTATTTTGGGTTCCAGGAATTGGAAACTTTGCTTCAAGATTTCTGTTCCTACATCAACAATGTTATAACGACGGAGGGTATGCACTCGTTGTGAATTATTTTCACCACCTCGATATAGAAGATCCTAAGGACCTTATCGACGAATATATGAATGCTTAAATTTGTTTCAGAGCCATAGAGGAAAAATATTCGGCTCTACAGAGTGTATGCACTTAATTCTATGTATCTCGCTCAGCCATTATTATTCAATTTACACTTCTCACTCTAAATCTTTGCCTTATCTCTTCCCCCTCCCTCTGAACCCAACACCGCCCCCCCCCCCCTCCCACATCCCTCCGCGAATCCCCCAAACTCCGCCATCTGTTTACCTAAGTCCTCCCAACCCGCCCCTCAGTCCCTGCTATTTATCCTTTCACCCTCTTACTCCAATCTTCGCCGAACTCGCTCCCGTCCCACCCTTTCACCCCTCCCATGCGACGCAGCCTAAACGATCATTTGCATATCTGATTGCCTTCCTCCTTTTCGCCTCTCGCACACTCTGGCACGCTTGACTTTGACCCGCCATGCACGCCCACAGCCAGAAGAGTCGCCTCCGGGGGTGACCTCCTCACATGCCTGGACCGCCGCTTGACGCGACCTCTGCAACAAGGAAGCGGAACATTAAAAATGCCACCGAGAGAAACGTATCCCGCATCAATGCGATTGGGAACAGTAACGCTGATATTATTAGTATTCCGTATATATTCCTTCACAGAAACGTTTTTATCCCAAATTAATTACGCAAACGCTAACCTAATTAGTCTGGAACAATATTGGAAGCGTGGTGCAAAATGACCTCAGATATAAAGATAAAGATATTTATTTCACTGCCCCAAAATATTACAACATATGCATACATTAACAGTGAAATTAGACACCCCTTAAGACGAGTCTTGATTAGGGGTTGCCATTACATACAAATAAGGCAATGCTCGGCAGTACATTTTATAATAACTTTTAAACAAAAGTGGCTCTTCTATGAGTCCTTCATAGAAACATTTGTCCATGTGCATGTATACAATCTTGAAAACATACAAAATACGATTAGAATACAGTAATAGGAAAATTAACATGAAATGAAATTATAATAAATTTTGTAACAAAATAAGTTTAAGCAATTAAACGAACGCACCCTTTAAACAAGATTTCTACTACTAATGTTGGAAACGAAGAAACAAAAAAATTGACAATTCTTATGTAGAATATATAAGAATTGTTACTTTTTAATCATAGTTTTTGGAGTGTTGTTTTTGGAGCAATATGGATGAGCTCATGAAAGAGCTCTTTCGCCAACTTTCTTATTGCCTTCGATTTTATTGAAGTAATAAAAACGTCCGTATTTTTCCTTTATTCTGTCAGTCGGCCAATTCTCGACTATTTGCGGTGAAAAAATTGACGCTATAACCCTTTCTCAGATAAGTTGATGATGTCACGCACTCCTGGCGAGCTGGTCACCACGTCTCAGCTACTCCTTCGCCTCGCGCATCTATCTCGCGGGGTTCGTTGTTGTTTTCACTCTTGTGAACGATTCCTGCTCTCGATGAGCGGTTCTCTCTGAACGAGTAAATGAGCCGAAACTCGAATTATGTCACCAACTAATAAACAGCGGGTGGCAAATTTTTCTTTTTTGTTTGATAATTGTAATAGACTACTTGAATTGGTACATTTTTCGTCGTAACTTGATTTCCTTTCATCTACCGAAATCTTTGCATGAATTGCGATTATGGGTCTGAGTGAACTATAGTGCGGAAAGCGAGATGCTGTGGAACATGCTTTCATTAATGATAAATTTACTCGTCAATATTAGGTCTGTTATTGTTGAAAGCAACAATTTCTGACGCATCTATATCTTTGGCTATATATCTACGAACGAAGTGGAGCTAATGGGCAAGAGACGTAAATTGAAGCTGCTATTTCAAAAATGCGCAAATCCACACTGCATGGATTTCGTTCGAGCAAGTATTTTTATCTTTGACGACTAAATCAGCAGATTCCATTTTTTTCTATGAATGGATTGTACATTTATTCATTGTGAAGTGATGGCCTAAGTAACTTTGAAGATGTACAGAGAAAGTGGTTTGCCTCTAAACTTTTCTTGGATGGGCTTAAACTGCTTTGGAATTCTCCAATTGTCTCCAATTGAAGAATTGCGGCTCCAGTTGTCGGTTCCCGTCACTAATTACAATTAATCTGTGCAAAGAGTGACTGCGCGGAAATTGAAACTGGGGTAATTGAAAGCGACTCCTAAAGAAAGCGATGCATTTCAAAGCGGCACAACACGAATTGACCTGATTGCAATAAGTTACGAAATACTAAATAGCAAATTATGTATCCCTGCTACAACTTCATACACGTTTACGATGGGGAATTCCGAACTACACAGATATATAAGGAGCTACGATTTCTTTCAAGTGACCACTATCTTTGCGTATTTTGGATTGACCAAATAGTCGTAAAACCCAATTGAGTGATTAGGTGTTCACGATGCTCTATCAAGTGTGAACCGTAAATCTTCCTTATTGACCTTTTTCGTATAAGAAATACATTGTTCGAGGTTGTAGTAAGGTCTCATAAATCAAGCTTATGATTTCAATGGCATCCGAAAAAAAATCAGATAAAAAATTGATGCTTACTATTTCCTGACCATTACAATTTTATCTTTTTGAGCAAGTACGTAGATGGGAAAGGGTTGAGTAGTAGCTAGAGTGTTGGCTTCCCACCCTGTGAGCTCTGGTTCAAATCCCAACGGTGGCGGAGTTTTTTCAAGCACTCTCTTATCCTTGATCGAGTGCTATGTGGAGGGCACTTCAATTACAGAACTCTGACTGTCTAACGGGACGTTGAGTAGTGGTCCCCTTGGGGCCTTTCGTTGAGAGTAGGGTGATGCCGACACCGGGTCCATCCTATCTCCCCCCCTTCCCTCCCAACCTCCCCATGGAGCAAATGGTTTCACTCTTGGTCGCCTCCTTCAAATAGTATACATAGAACGTAGATTCTTAAGTATTGGCCAGGGCGGAAAGAGAAGTATCTATGGAAGTATTAAAATTAATTAGATAAGAGAACTATCAAGACCAATCGAAGGAAATTAAACCATCCTCCTCTACATGTACCGATTATCTTTTATAAACATTCACCTTCCTATCTCATGTAGAATTAAATTTATATTTTGCATTATCTGTATAATTACACTTCAGTGTCATTGTATCGAGCAACAGGCGTACAGATACGAATCTATAAAAACCAATCAATTTTCAGTGCTGAAGGTAATACTTCTAGTACTGAGTTATATACATCGAGGATGAAATTCGCCGTAAAAATTCGAGCTGGGATCTCTCGATTGCCGGTCAGGGAGCCGGCCAATGACGCTGTGGGGATTTTTCCAGGTCGTGACTCAAGTCGTTATCCCGACTCAAACTCGGCTCGATTGCCACGTTGTCATTACGAGGAGCCATGCTAATCACAACTCGAATTAAGTCGCTTAGTTCCAAGATGTCCACCGCCATCGCCTCACGTTTTTAAAATGAAATCTCTCTCGTAAAAATAATTCCACGTGTGATATTGTCCTCCAGTCATGCTTATTTCTGATGAGCAAGTGATCATGAATTAAAATAGTTTGAGTAAATGCATTATTTTGTAAATTATACCACAATTAATCAAGTTCTATTGAGTTGAGTCGAAGTTAGTTTCTAAAATACGGATTCAAACTTTACTTGAGTTAAGATCTGAACCACTGAGGTAGAAGGACAACCACGGACTCATTATTTAGTCCAGTTCTGGAATAAGGCCCTGAAGTTGCTCTGACAATTGACGAAGAAGCGAATGTATAAAATCGTTTCAAGCTTAAATTGGTGGAAATGCGATACGTCCATGATAAAAACTACCAATGTTAATATTCAAACCTATATCTCCCAAATGACATATAATGTCCAAACCATGGTCGGTAGTGAATTTTTACATTAAAGTGTGGGAATTACCATTTGTAGTTTTTATCATGAAGAAGCGTATACCGATGCGCGGGCAACATTCGTGATTTTCGATCCATTACCTCTTTAGGTGAGGTACAGGCGTTCCAGCTCAACAGTTGTTTTACTTATCAAACTTTCGTTTTCATTGATGGTGCGTGAATTTACATAAAATTCCTCGAGACAGCGAGAGCGTTACTGAAATACCAACGGGAACGTAGAGCATCTAAATATCGAGTTCTCACGTGTGTACTCGGGACTAGCAAATGTTATGTCGGCACGTCACCTTTGAATTATGCATCTAAATTCTCAAATTGGCACGATTCTTACTCGACGAAAAGTGGTACCAACAACAGAGTGACCATTTTTAGTGGAAGCACTCGGACAAAGAAAATCACGAGGGAATATCTCTGAACATTCATGAAACCTTTAATTAACAGTTTCAATGCTTAACATCATCTCTCTTGACTCCCGGAGGAGAAAACACCCTGAGATTTCGTCACCAACTACGCCTCACAAGGTAAAAACATTTGCAGTTGAAGCAGGTAATCGTCGTTAGGTATCAATCTGATGGAAATTGCCGTCATTTGCTAAAACTTTTGGTATAAAATTTTATTTTTATTTTTTAATGAATAATTAAGCTTCGTCACGGATATGGCTGTAATTTATTCTGCGTAAAGGATAAACAAAACACATTATATAGAAAGTAATGAATGGTACGTCAGCTAATTTGAATTGTAACATCATTTGAATTGACCTTATCCAAGATAAAAATAAGTCTGAAAAAGCCTTCAAAATGTTAAAACGATTAAGCTTTGTCGAAGTAGAGCGTCAAGGGTTTAATCATTACATGACAAATGGGACTCATGATACATGAAAAAATAAGTACGGAGGCCCGGTATATATTGTAAAATATGGCCATGCCATGTTCGAGTATTAATAATGAAGTAAGTGTCGCATACAATTCGATCGGAACAGTCGTTGTTTTTGGCCATCAATTCACTTTCAAGCCCAGTGAAATATAGAAATTTCACATTGACATGTATAAATTTTATTACTGTGGTTGGAAATTGTGTAGGAAAATCTTAGGAGAGAACTACAGTGTTATACAATAACTGGTGGCTGTTGTCGAAAGGTGAGATTTCATGACTTGGTCCACGTTGGACTTATGAATTTTCCTGACCCATAATCAAAAGTTCTCCTAAGAGTGGACATTTTGTATCATAATTCTTTTATTCTTTATTGTTTTGCGTTTATTATTTAGGTATGCAAGGTCAGGAACTGTCTCTATCCAATGAAAGTTCATAACGGGAACGGGTCGAAATATAGCCCGAAAATAACGTCTTTCAACGCTCTTCCGGTGCAATTATTAAAGCAATGAACTGAGGGCACTGGCACGACTAATGTGTCACACTCAAGTAGTTATACACTGAAATGCTCCACTCCACGTGTAGAGCGAAGGAATTCAGGGCATCCGCCAAAGGATGACAACTAAGGAGAGTTTCGTATGGCCTCGGGCTCGGAGACATGCTAATATTCTGATGCATCCGAGTGTGGAAAACCAAGAGCTGGTATCTTTGAAAGTGGGATGGAGCCTGAATCGGGTGCAGTTCCTGCCCTTCTCTCGCTCATAGATGTAGTTGGAAGAATGAGAATAAGTAAGCCACGACCATGCGTTTTCTCAATGAGACACCGCCGACCATAAGATGGGAGCTCAACGTTACGGTGGGCCGATAAATGGATTTTTTCGGGATTAAATATCTCTTATACGAAGACAGTTGTCGACTAATATGACTGTCTCAAAAAAGGTCTACCGATTTGATCGATAGATTTTTCTTCCTCATAGGAAAATCTACTACAATTGGTAGCATATTAATTGCGTAAGCTTGGTTTCGCTGATGGTAGGACCTGCCCGCCTTGTGACGGTGCAGGATTCCTCGTCCCCTCCCTTTCTTCCCCGTCCTTCCCCTGGGGGCGTCGTCGGGCTCCCATCGCGGCGGCGCCTCCTTTCCTTGTTCCTTCCCGTCCTTCCCCTTCTGGTGGCAGAGGAAAAAAGCTGATCGCTTATAGTCCCTGCTCCAGGAGTGTATCCAGCGAGCCCGTCCTAAGGGTTTCGTTCCCACTGTCTCAAAAAAGGGTCTTCAAAATCAGATAATACTAACCATTGCCGCCAAAACCTTATTGTTTAAACAGTTTTCGAAAATTAAGTCGGAATTTGGAAACAAACATCTGTGAAAGAGAACTCATTGTAAGTAAGGCCATTTCGTTGATACCTAATGGTGGGTAGAACTCTCAGCGTTACATATATAAAATTTAAATTTTGTTTGAAGAATTCTATGGCTTTTGGATGCGTGAAAATAATCAACGAATTTTTATTTTAGGCTACCCAGATACCCATATAAAGCCAGGCAGCGTATGCAGTCACATCGTATTTTTCCATTGGAAAGCCGAACTTGCGGAAAATCAAGCATTATTTCAAACCTTATCCCTTAATTAATGTCGTAACGATCTTTTTGAAGGAAATAATCCACAAATTGATGACTACAAAAATCGATCATTTTCACATTAGCTGTTTTCTTTATCGAATATCTGTTCTCTATCTCCCGACATTCCATGCCCTGTAAATAGTTTCGAAGAGTAAAATTCTCATCACAGTGGTTGGCTCAAGTGATTGAAGATACCTATTGCAGATATTAAGTGACCAAATTTTTTTAACCGGGAGAGTTATTGCATTCAATGAGACCAAGATGGTGATCGTTTCCGTAGAGAAAAGTTGCTATGTTCTTTACTTGAAATGTGATAGAATGTTCAGCTGGAGGTTCTTCTTCAGTTTTTTTTACTTTGAAAAGTTGAAACCGGTCTATGTAATAAGTAAGAGTGGAGAATTACTACTGCTGCTTCTATCTTTTTACAATGAATTTCCTGAAGTAAACTCGTAGACAATCGATCGGGTTATTTTGTTTTCCGTTCATCATAGGATTCGCATCTTGATGCATTTAAGATTTAGGTGGCCGGATTTATAATCGATGGTTATCTTACATACATTTTAATATTTTTCTAGCTAGTAGGAGAACACAATATTCACCATTTTCAAACTTTTAGGTGATTTGTGTACACCATGAGATTCACCAAGGGATGGATAAATAAGTATTGACCATTCACTATTGCTTGATTTATCGGTGGTTGGTAGTACATGGTAGATAGATTTCAAGATTTTCCACGCAGTCATTTTCTGGTGAAGTGGTCGCAACTTAATGCCTAAATAAACTCGTATAACAACCATCTATTGCGTTTCATTACATCTCGTTGCCTTAAGGGTGACGAAAAATTTGGCAGCATGAATCTGCTGTTCACAAATCAATATTATTTAAGTAAGTGTTCGCACCTCACATTTTTTGCGTCAATGACTAACGTATACATTGAAACACGTTGTAAATACAATAGATAAATTAAAATTGGTGTCGTCCGATTCGTTTATCGGCGTGAATAATATGACCTCCTCGCTTGAGGATAAATATATTATAAATAAATAAATGTATTTGCTTTTTAAGAAGATATATAAAATGTTGATTTTTCTATTTCGCATCTTAGAACTTACAGAAGAAACTTGAACTCATTTTACAAATTGGTACAGTTAAAAAAATAGACATTAATACCGATGAAAAAAAGAAATCAATTTAATTTCGCAGAATAAATAAGGATACGATGCTAATAGTGAGCATAATATAACCCGATTTTTTAGCACACTCAATTAAGAATGGCAATGGATTTTACGAATTCACTAAGCATATAGGTACATCGATGAACGCGAAATAGAAAGGTTGTCATTTTCAGATCCGTAACTCGTCCTTACAATTAGATCCAAACCTTTGCTGTTCACTGACGAAGTCGAAGAAACTAACAAAATGCTGGTTACCTTTTTGCCATTATGGAACCATATCATGTAGCAGTCAATGGCGCCTTATTTTTCTCGTAATGGAAGTTCATTTAAGAGATAGCTCAAAGCCCACATCATATCCCCCAGATATCCGTAGTATGCAAGGGGGGTGAATATCGACCCCCTTTCATGCACAATGACAGGGAGCTAAATTCCATTAAGGCTCAAAAAAGAATTCCCATCATTATGTTAAAAATATACAATGCGTCACAGCACAGATTTGAAATTGTGTGGACTGGATGAAAATTTTTCCCTTCATTAAAATTCATAAAAATGGCATCGTTAAAAAAGTCCGTCACTCGAAAGTGTAAAACTTTTCTAGGGCAATCCAGAAAATTAATAACCGAGCAGGTCAAAGGTTGAGAAGCGATGCTGTAACGGAGTGAGCGTGACCGGTCTTTGCATTTCATCCTCTGCACCCTGCCTCGGCAGCCATAGAAATGTCCAACGGTTCTCTCGGACGCCATAGCTCCCCTTCGCCTCGGAAATTATTCCCATTATGCCGTTAAATGTGCTAAATTAAGTTTGACACAAACACTGTGCTACTACGCCGAGAAGGAGAGAGGAGACACCAGGACGGAAAACATTGCTTCCCTTGGGTGTGGCTTACTTTTTTATTTTTCTCGGATTTTCGATTTCAACCCCTTAATGCGTGCTGTGGGGAGTAAAAGCGATACGACAGAGAAATGAGGTCGATTTTTAAGCATTAAAAGGTTGATCAAGAGCACTTATTGCAATAAAAATTAATTTTTCAAATAGACGAGTGCATTTAACCCTTTCTAACCCAGAGCTGCTTTTGGGAGAATTCAAATTTAAAGATTTTTCATTATGAAAACTTGAAAATTTTGCACACAATCATAAATATCGTGGTAGCTAAATTATTAGTCATTACAATTAAAACCACAAAATAATGCGTAGTTTAGATATTTCCTGAATAGATCAGATCATTTATACATTTTTGATGTTGCTTAGAAGCAATATTGGGTTATAATGGGTTAATAGGGGTACAACGAATTTTTGAAGTTCTAATGGGACCAATATTCATTTCGTTTTTACTTTCTATCTACAGCTTTCCATATGAAAAATATTTTAGTGTGCATTACTAACGATTATATTTTTCAAATAGAAAATAGATTTCATTTCCTTGGGGGGTAAACTAATTTTAAAGCTCTATCGGACCAAATTTCACTTCGTTTTTACGTTCTATCAACTTCTGACCATGAGACACATGTTTTAGTCGGGAATGCGGCTATGCGCTCGACCCTATGCGTCACGCAGGGTGCCCGCAGGGCATATTCACGATCAGCTGATTGGTCCCGCGGCCATAATTACCCTACACGTCCTCCTAACTTTTTCCCGATGGAGTGCATTTCCGTAGGCAGCACTGGCAGGATGTTAATTATTTTATCTTGAGCTCCTCAAAAGCAGGATGTGCAATGAGCAGTTGTGGTTGAATTATGATTTAACAAGCTTTTAGCGTGCTTCACATGAAGAAACGTAGGGCTTGACTTCGGTTTTATATCAATGGTTAATAAGCAATAATCTATGTGTTTTGATATAAAACGTAATATCTGCGGAATAACAAACAGCACATCTTTACGGAGTCACCCGTAAGTGCACACACGGTACAAAAATTCCACATGGCCGATCGTCGGATCCCGGTCCAAGCGAGGATATTTTACCCCTGAGGATTTTTTAAGTTTGTCCACAGCTATTGCCGGTGTTTACTCGATGTCATTTCACGATCTTGCTCTTACCATTAACATAAGAAAGGTGCGATTTCAGAGGAGATCGTTGATGGACCAGCGGCGACCCCTAAGCGCGCCTTAAGTCCCACAGATAAAAAGTCGTCGTTTTGACTTGGGCTCGAAGCAGAGCCCTCGAATGTGAAAGGGGAGAAGAATACGTGACAACTAGATTAATTGAGGCATTTGGTGGATATTCGGGGATCCTTTTTGTCGGTACTAAATAGGTGTTTAGATCTTTCTCCGGAGTTTTCCCGCGTAATGCGCACCGCTCACGAAGTGAGGTTTGAGAGAAAACATATTAGTTTCCATAGTACCTTCGTACGGATCATCGTATATTTTAACAGCGTAGCCTAAGCCAGTTATGCATGCCGGAGTACAAATGCTTTTTATCACTTCAGAGTACATAAAATAACCTGCATCTACTTCCGAAAGGGTGCTATCACCAGTAAAACTTTTCAATCCGAATTTGGACTGTCTGTATTTCGCTGTCAGGCTACTGCTTTAGTACCATTACATTCCATGTGGATTTAGTATAGCCAATTTTCTTCACGGTTACTTCTCGTTTGAACTTCGTTTTTCCTATACATCTGCACTATATAGTTCGTTTTTTTCTGCCAAGAGAGCTGCTTTTCAGAAATATCTTCCCTCTTTAACTTGACCGCGAAACTTCTGCGCAGTTGACTCTCGTCACCCGCTCGATCTCAATAATTTCCCCATCGCACTACACTTCCTTTGCTTCCCATTATCGTTGCTTGCAAGCAGTTGTGGCACAGGCTTCACTGCCATATAAGTGCCACTTCTAAATATATACCTCGTCCGAGAGATCCTTCGCATGCAAGCTTGACGCAGGTGGAATCTACGCAGGATTCTCTCGTGACAACAGACTTCCGTTTATCTCATCTCATCACACTAGACTGATAAGTACTTTGACCGCTTAGTGAATTTGGGTGACCTCTTGCGAATACTACTTACTTTGTATTTCCATTTACTTGATAGATTTTCTTTCTATTTTTCAATGCATAAAGCTCTAACTAGGATTTTTTCCTTCATCATTCTCACATCACCTTGATTGTAGCCTCTTCATTGATGTTTAGTTACACTCTTACGCTCACATCGAGAGAATTTACCGCTTTCCAGAAAATATTTCAAGGTGCACGCTCTTTATTGTATAACTTATGCGATGGCCGAAAGAATCTTCCACTCTCGTAAGCTAAGTAAGCCAAAACCAAATTGGGGGCTAGAGCTATTATTTATAGCAAATATGTGTACACTATATCCTCTTATGATACTTTTTACAATTATCGTAATGAAATTGAACCTATGTACCCGAAAATAAGTTTATTACATATCTATCCTACTACATACTGGCTTTGGCTACTTTACTCTTTCCCTAAAGATTTACTTCTTTGTCCCACTGGTCGACATTAATTTGAGTAACTCACATTGGTAGTTCGGCTAGGTATGTACAATCACAGGCTATATTCAGGTTGTATTTCTAGAAACCCTGAAGTCACTTCAATGAGTGGGATTTTGAAATTAATGCTTAAAGTTTTGCTCGCGGAAAAACTTCATCCAATCAGAATCAAACTCCCATTTCTTTGGGTAAAATTTCTGTACCTGGTGAATTATATTAAGAAATGAACAGGCAAAGTAAGACCTGCACAAATAATCTGAAGAGATCCCGCTTCAGGCTTTGTATGATGGCACGTATATTTCGCAGTTAACTGCCAACTCTGTATCACATCCTAATCCTGATTTAATTTGCCAATTGCCCAGGAGTTAGGCAACCTCGCAACTGTTGTAATGCTTTGTATAGACACAGAATCCTATTAAAATAATAATTTAAAAGTTACGATATGATGGCTAAAATTTGTTGAAAAAAGGCTGTGCAACTGCAGTAAGTAAAATTAGACCTTGCAAAGTGTTTCTGATTTTCATTTCGACATATGGTTATAGTAGCGCCAATCCTCTAGAAAAATGGGGATGGAATAAATTTATGATGTTTCCGGGACAAAGAGATGGTTGGGTTGTCCATTCTTTCACAACTTTCCAATTGAAAATTAAATTGAACACTTCTAAGGAATGATGGTTGGCGTCAAAATCAGTTGGGCATACAATAAATTTCAACAGGTAAAAATATTACCACGTGAATCATTTCCCCATTATGAATCTTTAATACCCTGCAACAGTTAAAGAAATATCCCTAAGCGCACCTCGAACACTGAGCAGCTCAGATCATCCACTACATGGCATCTGATTGCGTTGCGGCAGTGTAACATGAGGGCATTAGACGGCGGAATAGGTCTTTTTGAGGTTTCAATTTTGGAATGATAGTCACAAAAGCAAGCTTATAACGTTCACAATAAATTTTATTCGAGTGACCCAGGTTTACGAAAATTATTGCCATGCCCTTGATTGTGGGAGAAATTTGTTGAAACCAATGCCATAGTTAAGATCAATTTCCTGTTGAGATTTAGCTGTAGTTTTTGAGGCTGGAATATTCGTTAGCATGAATATAAATAAGAAAAAGTACTTAATGTATTCACGTGAGCTGTGACATGTCACGGTTTGGAGGACAAAGCCCTTTGGTCAAGCTGATAGATGAGAGCGGAAGCCTTAAAGCTGTGGCTGAAGATGTTCATGACCAAATGGCCACACAACGAGACACACAAGGCGCGGAGGAGTTGTAGTAGAAGGAAGGTCGCTGTGGAGCACCAGACGTCAGAGAGGTACATGAGGAGTAGGAAGAAAAAAATCGAAGCGAAGGAGAATTCCCATGACGAGTACCATGAGACGAACCCTCGGGGCGAGTTAGAAGTACCTCGGAGAAAAGAACCGAAAGGAAGTAAAGTAGTTCAAGGACTTGGTCGAAAAGAAAATTATTATATATTATTAAAAGGGGTTAATATCTTATTCGTAACAATTTCAAAGTGTGTTTATTGTTTTACCCATCTCTTTCTACGATTTTATGTTAATCACCTAATCACCGCCGCAGTTCAAAACTGTTCACTCATCGTTGTTGTTAACTTTCTACTGATTCCGATTCCTAAAATTCAATTTAATCCTTAGCATCTCAAAATCACACGGAGCGGTTATGAAACCAGGAAATCTCCTATTTAGCAACGCCACTAAACCCTTTAACTGCCTTGAAATAGGGAGGAATATTGGAAAAGTATTTACAAGATTATGTTTGCAATTTCACGACGTAAATAATAACTTGTAGGTCCTATAAATGTATTCTTTCATCCGAGATCAACGCGGCTAGTTGGATTGCTGTGAATGAATTTCTAAGCTCAAACGACTGAATTGAAAAGTTTTAACGTTAAATATAAAAAATATTCTATTCGTTTATGACCAATGTCTTTAATAGATTGATTTTCTATACCATATATTATTAAGTAAGGTCTCGAACTTCAATTTGGGATTAGATCATATTAAAAAGTGCCGACTGTACAAGGTTTTATCCTTCGCGAGATGAAGGGGTATAATTTTGCAAAAACTATTGAACCTACAGCGCCCATCCATGGCCTACTTGGTGTGTTTCGGAAAAATCATGTGATTAAGATTGCTTGGTAGGGGCGGTCATCAAACAACTTTTTTCGAAAGTCAAAGTTCGACATATTATAAAATGTAGCCCGACGTACCAAATGAACAGAGAAAAAATTTTGTTCATGTAGGTTGACATCCTACGGTTGCACCAGGGCCGTTTATGTTAAGCTTAGGCAACCCGCAACACATTCCCTCTTTTTACGCTGTTTCGGCGATAAATGTCGTGATTTTAATGATTTTTTCAGCCGATTCTGCACCAGTCATGTATGAAATAGTCGAGGTAAGCAACATAGGTCGAATAATAACGTTTATTATACAATCACCGGTATTAAAATGCAAAGAAACATAAAAAACTTTGAAATTTTCTTAACTAATGGTATATATTTTAATTTGGTGTACTCGTATGGGAATGATCGCACTAATCTGACCCTACTGTTTATATACAACAACATTTTTCCCCTCTCTCATCCTAGAGTAAGGATCTCCTCATCTCCCTACGGCCCGCCTATGAACTGATATAAATACACTGGTCAGGGATGTGAAGAGCCTTGATGCCTTCATCTGGCGAATAGGTCTTTCTTGCCTGCAATATCCTTTGGAAGGCTACTCTTCGCGCTTCGACCCTTTCATCATTCACCAATGAGGTTGTTTTCTGGATGAGCGAAGAACGCTTTGCTCTGGATGAATTTCTCAAGAACTCTACTTTTTACGAAATTGTCTTATTCTCTTAAGCATTTCCCAGATATGTTCTGCTTCTGTAATCTTCCAATTTTTCTTTATTGTGAACCCCATAGGAATATAGAGTTTCATCGTAGTCTCGGTTATTGAATTCAAAGCCACTGTTGGTCGTCTTGTTTCTATGTAAACGCGGATCACTCTGTTGGCCGTCATTCCCCATCTGCTGTTATTCATTTCCCCATTATCGCGATAAGCCAACTCTTGTGGGATGTATCCCCTGGAAATACCACGAGCCATGTCCAGCGAATAATTTTGGTATTTGCTGATGAAAGATGAATTTAGTTCAGGATCAGGTAGACCAAGATCAATCGTCTGAAATTTCATTAGAGGTAGCTGCGCACAGGTCTTTAGTTGGCGACCAACTGACCCAATGTAGATATTTGGTCCCGTCGTTGGCCGATCAAATTTCTCCAATTTAAGTCGAAGAGGAAGTTCATCTGAATGCAGAAGGCACTTAAATCTATAAGGCACGCCCGAGACGCACGTCGATAAAACATATAGCGCCTCCCTTCCAGCCGGTCGCGGTGTTCGAATGTGACCCATCACAACCGATGCACCGTATGGAAGACGTGTCAATTATAGCAGCTTCAACTAATTCGAGGATAGAGTTTTTCGAGCCATTCTGTTTCTCCTGTTTCAGTTTATGCATGTCCCAAATGAACCCCGCCGGGTTCTGCAAGGATGACTGCATGCTCTTCGGTTATGTCGTGATGCGCACTTCATTGTTGCTGCACAATTCCCTGATTTTCGTCTTCTCTTTTCTTCCCTCAAAGAACAATGCTATCCTCGGTTGATCTCTAAGCTTTTCCATATCCTCTGAAGTCGCAAGCTCTCTGTCTTTCTTCCTTTGTCACGCAATTTTCTTCCGGTCGACAATCATCGATGCATTTTCAGGTGTGACCTGGCCGACGTCTTCAAACGCTCCAGTCACGAGGGTTGCTGCAAACCGCTGGCTACGTTGTGCCTTTTCACCGATTGGCAGGTCACAGGCAGCTTCAGGATGTTGCGCGCAGAGCTATTATAGGATGGGCGGGAGGATGGTTGCCATTCGTCGCCGAGCACAGGTGGCGAGTCATTTTGAACTTTAGAGCACTAAGACTTGAATTTAGAACCAATTTTCTGGGCAAATGATGCCCTATTTTCAAATGATTCGTCCGTTTTTATCATTTTTTTTCTTTGGTAGCCTTCTTCCTATGTTTTTTGTGGTTTTCCAATCAATGGTCCCAATCACTAGTTCTCCGGTTGATCTTTGGTCTAAAAGGAATGATACTTCTTCATTTTTAATTTACGTCTTCGGCTTACAAATACACTAGGCCAATTTTGGAAGACACATTGAGGAAAATAAAACAATATTTTAACATCTTCCTTAAATTAATAAAGTCTCGATGGGCAGCAGAGGAATTTTTCTTCTTTATGCTCTTCATAATTTTTTTACATTTCGTGTTGTATCTCTAAACTGCCATGAGGATGCCGCGGTTCGACATTAAAGGTCCAGACGCGTCGTTCTACACTTGGTCCACTCTGTCGGCGACAACATGGGCAATCTCCTGGACCGATTGATCAAATTCTCATCTTTCTTGCATCTTTTCCATCTTCACCCATTAGTAATACTTCATAATATCTTCATGTGTGGGAAGATATCTCCCAAACATCTGTCGAGGAGCGCCAAAGAGATGACTCTCAACTGAAGAGCGTGTCAATACATTCATTGTTTATTTTAGCTGCTTCTCCATTAAAAAAAATCACTTCGGCACGAAATCCTTGCCTCACAAAACCTTGCGAAAGGCCATCCACATGTACAAGACAATTCATCAATAGCGTACAGGGAATATGTATATAGTAAAGGAGAATAGAGGGGAAATGGAGGAAAAGGAGAGGATACCGGCAAATGTTACTTTGTTTTAATTTGTATTTAAATAGCCTTCAGCAGCTCACTTCCTTCCAATCTGTTTAATTACCATTTATCTCCACCAATTTTGGATACAAAAAATATTGCATCTTAACTGGTACGTCATAAGACTTGAAGGGTGGGTAGTAATGGGAGAAGCTCGAGTTGGAGCGCCCTCCACGCGGCGAGTTCTGCGTCTCCCAGAGAGCCAGAGTGGCACCTGTTCTCATGGTGGGTGAAGAACTGCAAAATTTGGAACACGGAGTCATTTTCGTAGACGATGTAGCCTGAGCAGTGCGTTGACATTAGTTCATAGGGTTCATAGGCCGTAGGGAGACGAGGAGATCCTTACTCTAGGATGGGAGAGGGGAAAAATGTTGTTGTATATAAACGGTAGGGTCAGATTAGTGCGATCATGCCCATACGAGTACACCAAATTAAAATATATACCATTAGTTAAGAAAATTTCAAAGTTTTTTATGTTTCTTTGCATTTTAATACCAGTGATTGTATAATAAACGTTATTATTCGACCTATGTTGCTTACCTTGACTATTTCGTACATGACTGGTGCAGAATCGGCTGAAAAAATCATTAAAATCACGACATCTATCGCCGAAATAGCGTAAAAAGAGGGAATGTGTTGCGGGTTGCCTAAGCTTAACATAAAGGGCCCTGGTGCAACCGTAGGATGTCAACCTACATGAACAAAATTTTTTCTCCGTTCATTTGGTACGTCGGGCTACATTTTGTAATATGTCGAACTTTGACTTTCGAAAAAAGTTGTTTGATGACCGCCCCTATTGCTTGGGTTGGTTTTCATTTAATTTTTGCGTGGCTTTAGGAAAAACGCCGCTTTGAATGCCGTAGTAATAAATTTGTACATTATCACGTCTCAAGAGGGAGTTTTTGTGCAAAAAACCATGTGCGATTAACTTTTTCGAAGGGGCCGATGCTATTTGTAATATTTTGGAAATACCATTAATTTATAATATTTTGTTTTTCGGTTCTAAGGCTAATTTAAAAATTGAACGTAAAAAATCAAATTTAAAATTAAATGAATGGCGAAAATATTTTTTTTATTTCAAAATGAGTCGTATTCCGTGACCTCCCCAACACATAAACAATATAAAACTGCTTCTTAGATTATTTCTTCCGAGAAAAAAATGCACAATACCCCCGGCACCTCATCACTACGGAAGCTCCCCCTGGGTCTGCTCGACAGCCAAGTCTCCACGAGCCTTCTTAAGGCCCCCGACAACACCGGAGAGGTAGCCGCCCGCTGACCGATTTGCAATTTTATCGTGAGCCCCTGACGACGTCTCCGCCGGTTTCCCCCGCATGGTAATCAAAGTTGGGGCCGACTCTTGTCCGTCGATCCCCGCCGCCACGCCCCCGACTCAGCGCCCGCCCCCGCTCTTCAGCCTCCGCTATGAACCTCGACAGGCCTTAGTAGCTTTTCTCGGAGGGAAGAGGTATGGATACACACCGTTGTCCCTGTTTGCACGGTGGCGAATGAAGCTCCTGGAGCACCCGCCTCGTCTGCAAACACAAAAACGGCCTCCTCACCCCCTTGCATATGTCCTCCCGCCCTTGCATATGGCCTCAGAGACCCCCCCCCCCCTCACACGGGGGCTGCCCCTCCCACGACCTTCATTTCCTCTCGGTGGACATATTCGTGGCGGGTCTCATCCTTAATTGCACCGTGCGGCGACGAGGCGACCCTGGGTCGGAGGAGCGCTCGAACTTGATTCACGCACAGTCCGCTGACGGAGGCCTTCTTGCCCAAATTGATACTTGGACAGCGCTTATATCTGCGTGAGTGATATTGGCGGTAGTGGATTAATAACACAAGGCCGCAGACGAGGGTTTCGCAAGAATGATCGGAAGGAGATTTGATTTCGATTGCATCGAGTGTTCAGTCTTCGCATAGGAAGTATCATTCATGCTAGGTCATCTCAGTTTCACTGTCTGAATTACATTCTAAGTTAAATTGTTATTGTACCCATGCACTACATTTGTATCCTTCAACTATGCTAAATAAAACTATCACGGCTCTTTATCTTGTGGAATCTTCAGGTTTTCATATTTGTTTTTCAAATGCGTCAAATGCAATGTAAACTTTTCGCAGAAGGGAACGAATATTATTCAAACTTGTATGTAATTAAATTCTACGAAGTGAAGTGATGGGCTTATGGTTAACTTTCACTTTTGATCTAAATGCTGACATACTACTCTTTTGTGGCGGGTAGGATTTGAATATGATTAGGAAAAGTTATTAATGCTACAGATATATATAAGTATATAAATATGACTCAAGGGAAAATATAGCGAATCAACTACCGAAAATTAATACCAACAGTACCCTCTTAGTTCGTAGTGTTCACATCATTTTCTCTTACTATCGCTTTCAAAATCAACATGTTTTCATCGGAAATGATGGTTACATTAGATTGCAAAATATTCGATTGAAAATGCTATGGTCCGGTTCATTTGAAGTGCGGTAAATTCAACATTCATTCTTCTCCATCGCTGCTTAATGGTAGGGATACTTGACCAATATAACACGCCGAGACTGAGTAGCTACTCGATTGTAGCATTGAGACCCTATTAGCCACTATTTCATGGTACGAGGCCCATCTAATCCAATGCCCGCGGATTGAGGCGACAACAAATAGCTCTTATGATTGCCATCGGTACCGCGATAATTGTTTATCACTGACCCATCATCTGCCCTCTGATTTGCTCATCAAGTTCACCACTTTGCTTCCATGAACCTCATCACGATATGTCTGACTCTTAGGCACTGGGACCGTATCCAGCTCACGGAGCCACAGCAGCCCCTGAGTGTGTTCACCATTCCATCCGCGGGCAGTGCGCAATAGATCTCTGTCGCTCAAGAATGACTCATTAACGAATAGACTTAAACGAGCGGGCGGATAGATAGCAGATGCCACGGGATCACATGTCAACTGGAAGGGGGTGCTGTCGGTAGGAAACGTACTCATGTCCGGCATCCAAGATGAGAATAAAAATGCTGCAGGATTTGAAATGGTGAACGTAAGAGGATGGCTGGGTTTCCTATTATTTTTTATTGCCTAAATCGAAAGATTATTTCTCCTAGAGTACGCATTTCACGCTCTTAGATTTTCGAATGACGATATCTATTTTTCGCGATTAAACGAAAAGTGAAAACTTTAAAGCGCGCGAAAACGCGACGGCTAAGTAGGAATGCTGGGAAAAGTCCGTGTGACGTATTTCTGGTTCCAGCTGTCGGCGTGTGAGGTGGCCTTGGGGCGAGGCTTGAGCGCTGATACGGCGCAGGTTGCTAGCAGGTAGCTGAGTACCCTGTTAGCAGGTAGCGCTTGGCTTAAATAAGGATTATTAAACGAAGCCCTATCAAACGAAGGAAACTTTCCGACCTTAGGTAATTTTAATAGGTGATTATTAAAAGAAGTTTCCCTGAGCTCTGTGACTCATGCATGCATTGGTAACCTCAGACGATGTATAACTCCTATCTACTCGTATAGAAACTAGGTCCCTGTGACGTCACGTGGAGTGGAATCGCATGGGCGCCAATCTGGCCTTTTTCACCTGAGGTTAAAATTGACCATTCCCATTCGTCTAAACTGGGATTTCTAAAGCCAAATAATTTGAATATTATGAATACACTAATGGTGGGTAAGGAATCGCAATCAATGCATTTCGTTTTCTTTGATGAAGGAAACTACCCAATTCACTCTAGACCGCTCGTGTTTTGTCTTGTTGGTGTCATACAACTCGTTCAGAGTTATCACCTTGAAAATTTCGGGCATTTCTACAGTAGACCAAAGGAAACTGCATGGAGGAGGCCCAATTGAAGGGTGATTTCTATTGCCCCTTCCGTCGCACTTTAATCTGTTTTCAAAAATGTCCGCGGCGCGGTGATGAGTGCAATGCGATCCACGTTTTTTCAATATATTGCAGTATAATGTTTGATATTGCGAGGAGCACGTGGAAAAGTGATTTATTCGATAGATCACATCAACATGCGTGTAAATTTTGTTTAATAACCCTAATAATACCTTATTTCCCCGTGAAACTCGGATCGATTTGTCCGTCAGCGACACGAGTGGCGACTTTTGTAAACCCATTTAAATGCGCGGGGAGTGAAAAAACATGTAGAAGCCGACTTGAGGATCCTCTTTTGTAATATTCGTGAGAAGCGCCTAGCAAATATCTGTCTGTATCTCAAACTTAATTGCATTGCCCTCTATAAAATATCGATACAAGGTTTTCATATTTGAGATGTCGACAAATGGTGACAAGGCCCTGTAAATGTCAAAACGATAGGATGAATGTAAATCTAATCGCACTTAACCAAAAAGGCCATCTGAGTGGGAGTAATCCGCTCTCAAAAGAATACTTTAAAATTTTAACAATAACATGGCTGGATTGACTCTGGAGTAGAAACTAACGGAAAATATTTCGGAAGTTAGTTTAGTAACAAAAAATACGCTTGCTAATGCAGATGTCACGTTAATTTCTGATTTCTGCAATTCACTTCGGGAGTCACTTGCAGAACTTAATATGCAATGAACAATTGTTGCGTATATCCTGCATAATTCAACATTTATTCATCTTCATCATCGTTCTAAAGCCTTGAGATTGGTGTGACATAGTCGTCCACGAAGTCAGTGTTATCATGTAAACATAATGTCAACGTGTTAATATTAACTCCCAATTTAAATATTTATAATACAAATGAATTCAAGAGCATTTAGTTCTTTCTTCCAGTACTTTACTTCTTTACTCTATTCCGCGGTGTCGTAAAACGACTCTTTTATTTGAGCTCCGAAATTCGATAATTTTTTCTCCAAGGATTCCCCCAATTCCAATTTCTCATTCAAAAGGAAGAATAGAAAGGTTTTCTGATAAATTTCACCATTTTTTCCGTGAATAACGAAATGATGGCCGTAATTATACCCACCTGGTAACATTAACAAACAGATACGGAACAAATGAGATAAATTTTTATTTATTTCCGTAGCCAATAAAATCTAACCTCTGTTGAAAGGATCGTTTAGAAAATGAGTTGCAAGCATATTCTGGAAGAATATCTTGAGATATAACGGCATGATGTAAATATGAAGTTGAAAAAATAAAAAAAACAGCATACAGGTTATTCAACTGTGTTTAGCGCGTATATGGTGACCGTATTTTTTAGTGCGAAAACATTTTTCGTCAACGAGATGGAAAGAAGATTATGACTAAATATTGATTTCAAAAATGTTAATACGATCAAAACTGGAATAATAGCCTTCAACTATGATAACATTTAGTATAAATATTTAGAGGAGTAAAGAAAAAATAACACCTAAATTGTTTTAAAATGGCGAAACACCTTACAAATTAAAAAGTCCTCCATAAGTGTAAACAAAGTACTCTAAAAATATAAACTATTATTCGAAAACGGGAGGCATGTCAAGGTAGCCTAATCCAGTGCGTGTGCGGATTGCTGCCAGTGTACAATGGATATTTACATAGTATTCTGTAATTTTAGGCACATAAACAGCATGAAGCCTGTTTAGGAAATTTTCTCTTCAGAGCTTGTGGCAGCAATTGGAAAATATATTATTATATAAATATGTATCTCTCTTCTTCCGGTATGGCTATTAGTCCGGAATTCGTCCGAGACTGAGAGAAACCGGCAAAACGTGGACTGCCGTGTTATGGATGATGATGTTGATGTTGTAGAAGAAGTCAAGTGATGTCTTGATGGCTTTATCCTGGTGTCCTTTGCTCTGCTGTTGCGAATTTCTGTAAATCTATAGATCGGAATTAATATAAAATATTAGAGCTGCACTACTCTTGTCAACGAGCAGATAAGATTATTTACAAACACATTATATTTTCACCTCAAGACAGGCTTGATTACCGCTTGTCATATTCAGTTATATACATGCCCTTCGTCAGAAGATTAATTTATTGAATTAATTGATTTACAATGTAGATGAATGAGCTTAATTTTTACAGAATAAAAAAGTAATAAAGTCAAAGCCGTGTGCCTTATGGCTGACAGATTTAATAGGAACATGCTATTCATTTGTTCAAAGCCGATATTCTAGGGCTATGAATGAGTTACCTATGAAAAATAGGATTATGTTCACAAAGCCTTTAAGCTGGCTGGAGCAGCTTTTTTCCGATGCATTGGTTGACGGCAATTATAAAAAATATTTTTGAATTTTCAAAGTTTACAGGCGAACATGGCACCTTTCCGTACTATTATCTGTTCAATTCACTATTTACATGTGGCCTTTTTATAATTATGATCATTTTTTTAAATATTTCCTTTCTTTTCGAATTTAAAGTGCGTAAAAACAGAACAAACTTTCTCTTCATTTATTGCCGTCTCTCTCGATTGTAGTGGAGGCATGAGTGAAACGAAAAGATCCGTTACAGTTGTAGGAAAGTTCTATTTACCTAACACTTCGCCCACATTTTCCAGTGGAAAAAGCGCTATTAATTCAATGTTTTGCAAAAAGACCTCAGCATGGCACACCAATTTTATGGGGAACATGTCACAGAAACGCATGTTTTGTTTACCCATGGGCTTCAAATAATAAGCATATGACGCTAAATCCGTTTAGCAGTGTAATTATTTTAAATTTAATACATTTTGGAATTCGTATTTTTTCGAATTCCTTACTTGAAATTTAAAATCAATAACTCCGTATGACTGCTCAGCCTGCCTTACGTTCTTCTTCGAATTTATGGTGCGTATAACAGCGAATATATTCAAGTTCTCTGTGTTTCCCTATGGATGGAGGGAATTGCCAATCAAATGAACTGCAATGGAGGGTAAGAGGTTGATGACCCAGATCCGTCTGTTTAGTGATGTTAGTCTTGGTCTTCTAGGGCGCCTCAATGTATTAGTCGCAGTTTGAAGGTCATCTCGGTCTACAAGTCGCGTCAATTCAGACGAAGCCTGAGTCATTGAAGTTAAAAAGCGGAAGGCTAGGACCCGCTTCACATATTTGGAATTCTTCAAGTCGTTCCATTGTCGGAGATGCAGTAAGTTTTGAACTATGCGAAGCATATGCTAGGGCGAGTAAGTTTCGCTCGATATGCGAACAACTCTCAGGGTCATGGTATGATTTGGACCAATTCAGTCAATTGAGCAAGGAACGTTGCTCATTGACGAGGATAACAGGTAAGCGTATAGTTCTATTATGGATTACCATGAATATTTGCCGGTACAGCAGAAGAACTGACGGGTTTCCGCGAAATCACGCGGTTCACTTTTGAACGGCCATTAATATTTTTAATTAATAAAAGTAAATAAGAGAGGAAAATGTGTTAAGATAAAGAATTGATACTTGAATGTTCGGTGGTGAATGGTTAAAAGTCATGCAAAACCACCACAAGAGTTCATGCTATGAGAATTTTTTCAAAGATAGAGTCAATAATAAAATTAGTAATTTAAAAGAAAAGAAAAATAAAATAGTCTTTTTCAATAGTCATAAATTTCATTTTTAAAACTTGGTTCCTTCAAATAAAAAATTAACAGTCATAAAATGCTTGTGTGTCACTATGGATATTATTTCATTGACTGAGATCTAAATGGACACGTAAGACCGCAACATGCATAGTTACCTGTCAACTGGATGTATATATAAGTCCTTCAACTTCAAATCCTATCATGGGGTGAGTGGAGCGGCAATTGAGGCATCAGATCAAACGCTTCTGTGGGGCTCACGAAAAATTCCTTCATTTGTCGGGTTGCTCCCACATTCGTGTTTCTTGGGTGATAGAGGGTTAGCTGACTCTACTGCCCACATCTTAGTCCGAAATACGTGGACAGAAGAGCAAACGAAACTGTGAGCTCCAAAACCAAGCGATATAAATCCCAAAGAGATATCCATTTAGACAAGTCTGCAGTAGTTAGAATAAATTTTTAATGAAGCATACACATGCTACTGAGTCAAATGATAAGTTATATTCTCATACTATTTGGACGCAAATCCAAGAAGATGATACAGGTTAGCTATTTTTCAAGGTGATTATAATCCACAATTTCTTAGTAATTCAAACACATGGTCAGTAGACCAGATCTTTGTCACTATAATGTTTAAAGCCATAACGCGGATTCTTTTATGGTGCCGAGCAAAACCCTCAAAATCGTGCCATAAGGAAGTGGAAACGGAAGCCCATGGCCTCAAAACTTCTTTAACTTACTTCAAGAGTCATTAGCGAATCAGATCATTCTCCAAGCGAAAGGAAACTGTTAAATTACTCGCTACAACCAACGCTTTGATCTTAGCTGAGATTTCTCGCACTGCACAACTCCGTAGTCTTCCGGTTCCGTATCAGCTTCTCGATCCTCCAACGGTCGCTTGGCTCACCGGTTTGAAGGCTCATTGGAACAGGGAAATATTCACGGTGAATGAAAACTGAAAATTTTGTCACGAAAACTGATCATTTCGGTTTATAATTTCGAAGCTTCAAATAAATTGCTTAAGACTTGAGGGAAAGTTTATATATTCTCATGGTATGCCTTGAACAAGTGATTTATATTTTTTACTCATTAAAGAGAATAGAAAAGGAAGATGTGGCAATATAGGGAATTTATACTTGAAATAATCAGTGGTGAATGGTTGAAATGCATGCAAAACCAATACAAAATTTCATGCTATGACATTTTTTTCTAAGATTGAGTCAATAATTACGTGGGTAGTTACAAAAATCTCAAATTAGCAGTAACGTGAAATAAGCATAAATAGAGCATTTTTGAGCGATCGCGTTTTATAAAAAATCCCTATCTCTGTTCATGGATTTTGGCTAGTTAGCTGCCATTTCTATATCAAGACTGTTCTTCTCCACACGATGGAGAGTAATGATGTAGATAATGCTGGGAAAAATCGAAACACTTTGATTTTGCTTCCTTATCAAAAAGTGAAGCGTCTCACAAATTTATAGCTATTGATATCATATCTGTTATCAAAAATGATGATCATTCATTTTTACGGAGACATTTCATCAATTCATTTAATTTATATCTACAAATTAAGGTACTATAGCAACGAAGTATTGCATTCATACGTAATATTCATTTCGAGAGGTCTACCGCCGCTTGCAAGCGCGGCATTTTTTTATATTTCTTAATATTAATGTTCATACCTACTTAAAATGAAAGAACTATAGCGATGCAAACAACCAGGTCATCTCCATTGCAAAAGAATTAAATTTTTTAGTATATTCCTTGTAAATCGTGAGTTAAGTAGCAACTTCAGGCATGCTCAGGATCCGCAACCTATCAGTGGACAATTACGGGAATAATTTCTTAGTAAATAGATTATTAGCTTCAGAATGTAAATTAAATCAGCTCTTTCCAAAATTTTCCAAGTCTTTTGCGGCAATGTACTGTTGAATTTTACTTGTTAAGAGCCAACGAATTTAACTCTCCCAAATGCACCCTGCTAAAAAAAACAAGTGGTATGGTGGTAAACAGAAAAGTATTAAGACCTAATAATGAATATTTTTCCTAAGTAAGAGATAGAGTTTTACCTCATACGAAAGCATACGCATTAAAACTAATTGTACTGCAGTTATTAAAATTTGTGAATTTTGAAAGGTTATCACTTAAATAAAACGGGATGTCCTCATAAACTGATTCATTCCCTCATCAACGCAAGGAAAAACTACTAACGATAAAGATATGAAATTTTTAGAATGCATTCCATTAATTGTTTATCAGAGCACTACTCAAGGGCGGATCTAGGATTTTTCTGAGGTGGGGGCACAAGGTTCTTACAAGCAAACGGTATTCACATGTATGGGAGTAAGAGCAACATGAAAAAATACTTTTCTAAACATACTATTTATTTGAATATAAAAGTTATTTATAAGAAACTATTTATATGTTACGCATATAATAATGGCAGTTTTCTTTTGTTTCCTTAAACGGCTTATATTTGTTTATTTTTAACTCGCGATTAATAGCTGATAAATCAGTACGGATTATTTTCATCTTTGCATAGCATGCTCTCTGTCGCCTTAATGATTTTTCTTCTTTTTTATCCTTCTTTTTTATTTTACTAGAGATATCACTTTTGATACCTGAATTTACGACCGAAAGAAAGGCTATTCAAGTACCCTCTACATTTAACTCGATAGCTGATTACACAAAAGAAAACGAACGTAATGATAACGGGACCGTTTTAAAAATCTTATGTATTTTTAAGCGTTTTGGGGGGCACGTTCCCCCGTGCTCCCTCTCCCTAAATCCGTCTTTGGCACTACTGATGTATTTATGCGAGAAAATTATTTTATCTATTTCATCCCATTAAAGTACTAATTAAATGCACGGAAAAGTAAACTATAAGTAATTTAGATAAGATATATTCAGAATATATCCCCAGAGTGATCAACAGGCGTGTTAAAGGATTTTTAGGTAGTAATAATTTGCTGTGGCTTATACCCCATTAAATTTTAACTGCACTGAACCACGGAAAAGCAAACTACTGGCGATACAGAAATGAAATTTTCGACGCCCTAACAATCCTTATGTGATGTACACAAACATTATGAACGGATTTTTTCGAGAAATATTTTTTGCGTTCTTGCCAAATTGTAGTTAATCCCATTTAAAGATAACTGCAGGTATGCACCAATGAAGGTAACTAAATGAAGGTACCAATAATAAAGGTAACTAAAGGTGATACACCGATGAAATTTTCTGAATATATCGAAATTGTGGCTTATATGGCGCAGATACCCCCTTTGAGGCCCTTATACATCTACAAGGTTCTAAGGTTATTTCTACCATCGTAGTGGTGGTAACCCAAACGTTTTGGATAAGTGCTTTGGATTTATGTTATCTACGAACAAAGGCATCATATGTATAACCCAAACCAAATGTTAATTTTTTAACAAAGCTTTCGTTTCCTGGGACCAAAAATGTAAAACTGTTTTCCAAAAACAATCGAAGAAACTAACAACATACATATCTTCCTGATGCATGTGAAACTGGCTATTTTGCAACAAAAGTATTATAGGGGATATATCGTATAAGTATTTTCAAACGAAACTCCTTTTTTAAATTTGTTAATTTAATTTCAATTCCATTGTTTTTTCTTCAGTGTATCTTTATTGTATATTACTTATGTAACAAAATTTAATCTGGGAGACATTTTTTCCTTTGCAACAATATGCACAGTATTTCTGCAGCACCCTTGTATTTCTGAAGGTGATACCTCCAACAAGCAGTCTCTGTGGTCGCTTAAAGCTCCAGAATTGGCTTTTTTATCTATGATATGTAATTGCTTGAATTATTTAAGGAAAAATGATTAAATTAATATTTCTAAATGGTTTTTGTGAGACCCGCACTTCACTTCTGCACTCCGTCCTTCTGATGAGGCATTAAGCTCTGGGTCCCTTCGTTAAGATCTAACTAATATTGACTCCATTTTCTCTTCCCATTCCTTCTCTACCCTTCCCTACTTGCAAATTACGTTAACTCTCGTCGCCATCCCAAAACACCTACTTTTCTTCAATTCCCAAGTAACTATTTTTTTAGCTACAGAAACTTTGAACCAATCGCTCCGGTTTCCCGCGAGTTTCCCTTTTCTCGGATGCTCTAAAGGCCGTTAAACGCGAAGCACGTCATTGCGCAGGTTAGCACTGCATCCTGTTCTCAATCTTGCGCGCAATAATTATTGCGCAGAAGAATGTGTTACCGCTTTAAACTTTTCTCGCAATCAAGCTTTAATTCACGAAATTTCGTCGTCTATTGAGTGCGCGCGTAGCGAGCTAATTGTTAAAACAAAGAACAAACAAAATTCAGTGCGCAGCGCTGTTGACATCAAACAGTCATTAAATCAATTACAATATTGAACTATATACTTTAAGGTTGACATACAGGTCTGTTTCGTGTAAGTGCACTGACACAAATGCGAGTATCCTGAGAGACTTAAGCACGCGATAATATGCGTACCTACAATTAGTAGGGTAAAGCAGTGAAAAGTGAGACGAAGACCCCACGATTAGTTTAGATTGCTTTTGCCACTACATAGAATTTATACTCTTCCGTGACGCACACTAATCGGAATGAGACGGAAACCATAATCGAAAATTACAAATTTTTCACGTCTCTTAAATTCATGGAATCCTCTAGAATATTGTAACACATATGTACATGGTGAATCTCATACCTCTCGCAAATGTAAGGGAGTGAACACTCGAGATGAATCGATGAATCATTCACTCATTAAACCGGTATGGCAGAACAAGAAAACTTATGCGTCGCAAACCTTACTATAGCTCAATACTTAATGTAACACATATACATCAATCCGCGAAAAAACGTTATTCTAATGATATTTCCTAGTTTTTATTTATCTACCCCTGGAGAATCGCGGGACATTATTCAAGACCCCATCGGCCAATCATTCAAAGTTAGCTAACCAAATATTTCATATAGCTACTTAGACATTTATTCTCACACAACTTGCCATTTTTACATCCGATACATATTTATAAGTAGAAATTAAGGGCATTTTTGCTTAGTTCACGAAAATATTTTGAATAATCCTCATAATATTCATGGTTACCACTGCGACATCTATCGGAAAAAATTGCTGAAATTGCGAGAATGTGAGCTCGGAATTAGAGCAATGGGCTATTTTGCCGTCTCGCATCCACGCATTCTCACATTTTTTCCAGCAATTCACCGCTTTACACGACGCAATTTTGATTGCGCCTTCGTACATACGGCAGATTGCGCAATGACATGCCCCGTGTTAAACGGCTTTAAACAGCTCTAGACTTCGAATGCTTTGCCTGATGGAGATCGCGATTTATCCTAGGTATCCGACAACAGGGCAAACTTGCGGCCAATCGGAGCCCATGGCTTAATGTTTCTGTATTTTAAAAATGGTGCGTTTTCGACCTAAACATCATTAGTGATTTTCCTACTGGCATCATCTATCCAGGGTTAGAATTTCATGACACAATTTTTCTTCACACTGTACAGAGCTACATACTCCGAAGCATATACGACTGTACGCTACGCTGTTTTTGCAGCTGTGAACAGTTATTTCTCGATGTTCAGCTCCGGCTAGTAATTGGTGTTTTGGTGTTTATGTTATTTAGCGTTAATGGATTATGTGGTTAATTTTGTAAATTGTGTATCAACGTGTTGGGTGTGTGATGGCTCTTTTTGGTCTGTTGTATTTAAAGCGTGGGTTGTTATCATAATTCCACAATGGTGTTAGTAGCGTGTTGTGTGTTCTGTTCCGAGAGTGTTCAAAAGGTTTGGCTATTTCGTGTAGACATTGTGTAATTGTTTTAATTTTGAGATTTTCGTGTAAGTAGTGATTGCGGACGAACCAGGGGGCGCCCGTGATAGTCCTTAGAGCCTTGTTTTGTATAACTGTCATATACGAAGCATATACGAGTGCGCAAATAAAATAAATCACGAAAAAAAGCTGGAATACGTCTGAGAGGCTGTGGGAGAAGTCCAACCCCCGGCCCATCATCCCATCTGCATGGAATGACCTCTCGCGGTCACTCTCTGCAGGCCGACCACTCGTCCGGCATCCGTCGGCCCACCCGCCTCGGAGCAAGTGCCGCCCAGCTGATGACCTCCCGTCGGGGGCTGGCCCCGTGTCAAGGGTTAAGGGGGTCCCGTCTCTCCCGCGACAAGGCCGACCCCTGCAAGAGCGCGGCTTCTATTCAGAGCGCCCCGCGCGCGATTTCAACCGGTCTAAGAGGCTGCTTATTAGATGCGACAATCTCGTGGGGCACGTAATGGAGGGAAAAGTCGAGGGAGAGGTATCCCAAGGAAGATCACGCAACTTATGGCAATTCAGGATGGATACAGGGAAAATAAACAATTGGGAGGTCAAAGATATGGTATGGCTTACGGAGATATGGACAAATGCATCCAAATTAAGTTTGCAACGGTTAAAAGTAGAGGGTTAAGATGGAGGACGACTGTTTTTTTTATTTACGACTGAATTTAAAATTGTTTCTTAATATTTATCCATTTATTTTAGAACTGTTATGCATTATGGCTTACGGACAAATATGCAGCAGCCAACTTAAATTTGTAACGCTTAAAAGTAGAGGGTTAAGATGGAGGACGACTGTTTTCTTTAATTTACGACTAAATTTGAAATTTTTTCTTAATATTTGTAAATTTATTTTAGAACTAGTATGCATTATGATCGGTACCATCCTTACAGATATTTGGTGACAATATATGTAAGAAAAATTACGTGGATTCATTACGCAAGGAAATATGGAAGAAAAATTCCATCGAGCAATACTATGGGTGCTGATCTGGGAAATTTTAAAGCAAGGTTGCTCGACTACTTCAGGACGCGGGGGCAGCCAAATCCATCTCCCAAAAGTGAATCAGTGTAAAAATGCTTCCACGCAACACAAAGAAAAATTATGGGATTACTCGGTTTATCATGAACGCTTTAAAAGCTACATATCTTTAAATAAATTTTAATTCGGTAGGACGAAATTCATTCATACTTCTTTGGTTTGAAAAATTTCATATTGTTCGAAATGTTTACTGTGTTATCTTCTTCACAGCTGGCCCTCAGCCACAGATGGCATTAAAAATAAAGGTAAGGAATGTTAAAACAAAAAATGTAAAATTTCAAAAGGAAAAAAATGAAAAACATTGCAAAACAGAAAGAAAATATACAAAAGAAGAAATGTTAACAAAAAAATTAAAAAGCAATTTTATACTAAGTTATTTTGTTCCTCTTCGTCACGAGTCCAGTCAATGAAAACGGGTTGGCATAACACACATGCCCATGCGCTTCCACAGGTTAGAGAACATTGAATTATAGAGACCTTTGAACGTGTGAAATGCCCGGTGAGGAGTACATATAGAGAATGCAGCACATAAATACAGAATATATGATTTGCTCAATTGCCTCAATCTTTGTAGGTGAGGGCATATATATTTACCCCAGTCTAGTCCGCAGTTATTTCCTAAAATAGTATTGAACAAATTTCAAGCACTTTCTCAGAAAAAATATGAGCTTAGGGTTATAATGGTTTCGTTGCATTTTTTGATAGTGAATGAGTTGTTTTTTTTGAAGAACATTGGAGCATTGGATTGACCCTTCGGACTCTAGCCTTTTGCTGCCTTGATCCAAACATTGGGACTGATTGCCTTAGCTGCCTCAAGTATTTCTTTTTCCTATCGTCCTCAGTATTTACTTTCATAACTAGGATCAAACTCTTAAACAGGAATGTTTAAGAACACTCGCTTTTGGTTGTGCATTTTACATTCCAAGCAGTCGGCAATAATTTGGAATGGAATTTCCAAAACTACTTTGTATTAGCATTAATGATCTACCGAAATGTCTAAGGAAACTAAGTAAATTTAATATCACCAACCTCAAGACGAAGAAGTTAATTGCATTCATGTTAGTTTATTTGGTAAATGACTCATTTCTTTTCTGAAATATGCAGAAAAGTGCTAAGTCATGGATTGAGACATGGACGGAAAGCGGACGTAGAACTCAAAAATAAAGTTTCAATTATATGATCTTTAAGCGCTTAAGAATGCGGTACACCTGAATTATTTGCTAGTTGCTATCAATTTAATTTCTTTGCCAATTGCCAATGTTAAGTGATCATGGGTACAGAAGCGATACTCTTCGAGCGGTGCCCACAGTAGTAGTAAGAAGCCCGCCCATAAAGTCACCCTCTCTCGACCCTCCTTACATCTCGTCCGCCTCATTCATGTAAAGAAGCGCCGGCACACGGGTCTATTTTCGCGCAGCATTCGCGACCGCAGAGTTCTGCCGCCCGTCCCCCTCCTTATCACCCTAATGACTCATGTCCCGTGTCAATAGACGCGCCGCCGCGGGCCACGGCCCGACCCTCTCCGGACCGCCCCTCCCCCGCAGAGGGGCGTCCTCCTCCCGCCCTTCCGCGCGGCTTTAAAACCGGCGGAGTGAGGACCATCTCTCATTTGAGATAGCCGTGAAAATGCGAGTTTCTTTAAAAGTACGTGCAAATTTTCCTAAAATTTGTTGTCATTTTGGTTAGTTCCATTCCTAATGGAAGTAGTTTATGTTTCATTTGAAATGGCCATGAAAAAAGCGAGTTTCTTTAGAAAAATATTTCGATTTGGCTTAAATTTGTTGTTATTTAAGTTAGTGGCGTTCCTAATGGAAATGGACATGTCGATTGATTTTGGACATATTGCGATTGGAAGGTTGCCTATGGTCGCCTTGTGTAATCCAATAAAATATTTTCGTTATACACGAAATTGTTTCGTCTGAGTGACCCACAACCATGTAGATACGATGGGTGGTAACGAGATCTCAACCTCTCGTTTGAAATAGCCATGAAAATGTGCGTTTCTTTAAAATATTATTTCAATATGCCCCAAATTAGTTTTCAATCAGGTTAGTTGCTTTGCTAATGGAATTAGGGTCATCTCCCGTTTGAGATAGCCATGAAAATGCGGGTTTCTCTAAAAGAATATTTCGATTTGGCTTAAATTCGTTGTCATGCAAGTTAGTTGCATTCCTAGTATATAAATATGCTGTGATATATATTTGATATGTTTTTAACTTTGATGAAGAGAATTTTTGGGCCCACCAGAATGTAGGGGATCCATCAACCTTTTTTGGGACACACTTTAAATCCATTTAAAATCATTATAATTAGTCAGCAATCCTAAGATTGTTTTGACGCAGCTTTTCATTCGTCTCTCCTATCCGCTACCCTTTTCATAGTATTTCATCTCTTTTAAATCCTTTACAACCTGTCCTATGTAGCTCATTCGGGGCCTTTCCTCGCCCTTCTTCCCTTCCACTTGTTTTTCTATGAATGTTTTCATCAGGCTATCACACCTCATAATGTGGCTTACTAAGCTGCCCCGTCTTCTCTAAGGATTTTGTAAGACTTCTCTTTTCTCCCACTCCTCTCATCACTTTCTCATTACTTACTTGGTTAATTTATTTTATCTTCATCACTCTTCGGTAGCGCCACATTTTGAATGCTCCTACTCCTGACTTTTCTGCTGCTGTCAATGTCCAAGCCTCACTTCCATAGAGAAACATACTCCATATGCAGCTGATTTGCGAATGAAAACTTTGCTGTTTCTACCATTTGGAACTTTATTTTCCTGACTAGTTTCGATGCACTGTATAATATTCATAGGACTAGCAGTACAAGTAGCGTTGCTGTGGGTTATATACCAAAAAAGGGGGGGGGAAGAGAGTCCATATGTAGCATCTGAAGAATTGTTTCCTTAATTCTATGCTTGTATTCTCAGCTGTGAGAAGATTCTTCTTTTCGTAGAAGGCCATCTTCGCCTCACTTTTCAACTATTTCATTGAACTTCGCCGAATCCGCCCCAATTAAGAGAGATTGAGGACGAAATAGAGCTTTTGAAGCACTCGAGCATAATATTCGCATAAAACGTTCAGTGGGAAGCACAAAGATAATACAATTTTCCCTTGTCTGCCAAGGACAGGTTAATGGCATCTTTGCAGTCACTTTGGAATTAAAAACTTTGAGGCACTGAGGGTAAGCCTTTGAGCATATTTCTCCGCCTAGGTGTCAATTTTAGAACATTAATCCACAGCTCCGATATTAATTTTTTTTCGTGATACGCAAAAAAGCAAGCAACTAATAAGAATTCCATAATTGTCATTCGAAGATATATGTCAAAACCTAGAATTATGCATAAGGGGGTGATTTCCACATTGGCCGACATTTCAATACTCGAATATAGTATCATGTTCAGGATATAAATAAGTATTACCATGAATTTAGGTAAAAATGGATATTACCTTGAACGCAGAGCTGCCTAAGAGACGGCCTGCAAGCTCCTACGATACTCTCTTTAAAACAATGGGATGTGGAAAAGCTGATTTAAAGTATAAATAAAGTATATGAACTAATTAGACCGGTAAAAATAAGTCTCAAATCTCCGGCCGGAGAGATGAGAAACGTTCAATATATCTCCAGTAGTTGGCCATCATGCTGACTTTTCAGAAAATAGCTAAGACTCAACCAGGACGTATCTAATGAGTGGAGTTTGTTGTTCGGAGGACAGCCGAGTTACCACCTGCTAAATTTAAAAATACAGCGTCACATAGATATCTACGAGACCGGTTTGGAACCCGACAGGTATTATCGAAAGCCGCTCTGATAACACCAGACAACTTCTTACTAAGTGAGTTTCCGGCTGACACAGAGGTCTTGATTCTCACATTGTTTATGGAACCGGAAAATGTGACAAAAAGGGAGTCATACGTTATAAACGAATATATTTGAGTCTATTTTTAATCAAATAAAATTTTCGATTCTCATGGTTACAGTTATCCGCCATTGTACTGACAAATACGTAGGTATAATACTATTCGTAATTTTTCATTAAATTCAGATTGCCATTTCTATTCAGTACGCGTAAAGAATGCTAGTCGATTTAAATTTCACACGGTTTCGACGCGTTTCAAAACCCCGGCGTCATCTCTAGAATCGCCACCCCTACATACCATCTAATGCTAACGAAACTACCTCTGTCTTGTAAACAAGAGATGCAGAAATTATGAGTTGAGTGATCAAGAACAAATAACTCAGCTGTGAGTGATTATTATTGTGTGGGCACTATTTAAATTGATAAATATGGCATTACATTGTCTTCAATCTATATGTCAATGACCTTCCTTCTTCTCCACAAACTCAAATTTTCATGTTTGCCAATGACTCTGCAATTACGGCACAGTGCTGAGACGACAATTACGATCTGCACAAAGTATAAAACCATCTCTCTCTTCAAGAAAAAAGGACGCTCTGGTCGAAGGTAACACCCGACGCTGCCAAAAGCAAGCTAGCTGCTTTCGCGGGAAATAGAAAATCTGTCTCCAATTATCTAACCTTAAACACCTCCAAAATACCAATGGGTATTAATCACAAATTCTTAGGGTTACACTTTGACACCAAGTTACTCTGTACCGTGCATGTAAATAAAGACATTAAAGCCCCTATTAAGACGCAAATTTCGCTTAGTTCAATGCTGAATAGCAAGTCGCATATTTCACGATAGGAAAAGATGATTCCGTGTAAGTGCCACATTCGATCTCGGCTTCCATATGGGTGCGAAGGATTCGGCAGTACTCCCCCTACTAGCATCAAATGCTTAAAAACATTCCAAAATAAAACTTAGCGCTGCCGATCTCACCAACGCACACTCATTCGATGAAAGAAACAAGACGCGCTCACATAGTACGCAGTATTCGCGAGCTTATCAAGACGCAAGCTTTGCGCCTTCAAAGTTCCCTTCCACGCAACACAAAGAATAATTATGGGATTACCCGGTTTATAATGAACGCTTCAAAAGCTACATATCTTTAAATAAATTTTAATTCGTTAGGACGAAATTCATTCATACTTCTTTGGTTTAAAAAGTTTCATATTGTTCAAAATGTATATGTGGTATTGTCTTCACAGCTGGCCCTCAGCCACTGATGGCATTAAAAATAAAGAAAAGAAATTTTACAACAAAAAATATAAAATTTCAAAAGGAAAAAAATTAAAGACATTGTAAAGCAGAGAGAAAATATACAAAAGAGGAAAAATTAACAAAAAAATAAAAAGCTATTTGATACTAAAAAATTATATTGAAAAAATCAAGGGACAAATATACCCCGAATAAATTGTTTCTTTGCATTCGGGCTCTTTCCGGTGTCATTTGTCGGTTAGGTTTAGTTCTTCCTAGAGATAGAGTGCACAGCACGCGCTCACTGAGAAGCATTTCGTTCATCTTCTCCTTCACTTACACTGAAAAGGTAACACTGGCGCCCTTACAATTGTTTGTGCCAATTGTTCCCTTCGCGTATTTTGATGCACAACCATATTCCGCCGAATAGGTGGAAATTTTCACACCGGCAGCTGGGCCTGTGCCCGGTGTGTGCCCGTTTTAATTGTGTCATGTCTAAACCAGGGAGGTAATTGTTGATCGCTGTCGCCGTACTCTTGCCCATCAACGATGGTGACAGAATGAAAATCAGGAAATCGCTAACACTAGAAATGAACCATTTTTGAATCATTGAGATGGTACAGTTTAGCTTATATATCCGAGTTCACTTTTATTTTTTATTATTTTTATTTGCATTGCAATTAAACTTTTTTGCTGACTTTCTCAACTTTGCGCGGAAGATAATGGAAGTTAAAAGAGGGCTTTATGAACCTAAAATCTCGGATGAATCCCAATGATGCGTACAATAGTGAAAGTGACATTTTCCACCTTCCACCGCGATTCCTGAGTTAGTTGATTTTTCGGTAATCAGCCACATGATAGCATCGCCGAAATCACAATCCAAATCTTTTATACTCTTCTCCTATGTAAGCATAAGATTAGCATGTTTCATACTAGGCGATCGGGGAGTTCAGTTTACCGGATGGAAAGAAATGACGCTATTATCCCGCTTCAATTCGGTTCTTAACAAACTGTCAAGAACTTGATGAATTTGAGCGGCCAAAGATATGTTGAAAATGAACGAAGTGAACCGCGGGCCTTGAATCGAAATACCTTTGAAACGATGAGGATTTATTCCGAGGCACGTTATTATGGGGACGGATTAATTTTTCTAGCACTTTTCATTTCGAAAAAAAGATGGAATGTGGAAAAAGTATTCGCTCTTATTGAAAGTACCTTTCAATTAATAAGCATCCAACAAGACTATTGTAATATTATTACAAGCGATTTTTATTAACGAACCAATTTTTCTGCTCCATTTCAGAGTACCTCAATCTTGCCCGAGTTTTGATGTGAAGGTTTCGTTTACGCTCATGAATTATACGCAATGGAAATAAAGACAGGACTTGCATGTACACAATTTACGGTAGACCTGCAAGTTATTGTTAACATTATAATTACGGCATCTTTTAGGCCCGTTTTTTATTTCAGGAGCAATGATTAATACTTTTTAAACTAATTTATTTTTTTAAATTCTTGTGTTGAACAAGTGTCATGAAAGTTTTACCAGCAGCCGTTTTAATTAACGTAACCAAAAGTTGTATCGATTCTAATTGAACTTGTATACGATATATATGTATTCCGTACACTTATTTCGTGGAATGATAGTTCACTGTTCAAGTATTGTAACGGAAAGAAAGAACCGAACTCTAGCGTATTCCAAACAAGGGCAGGAAAAACTTTGTTCTGGCCACTTTAAGTGATATTTTATAGCCCGACGAAACATACTCCAAAGGAATTTCCCATAGCGAAAACTTTGTGGAGTAGGACAGAACGACTTCTTAATTTTCTGGTCTTATAATTGATTAGTAAAAGGTTACCTATGGCTATTGTCACTTCGTATTTCTATGCGTGAGGCCGAGGATGTAAAGGTTGAAGGAGGATAAAAATGGAATGCTTATGGCAACTTTCCACCTCCTTTCTAGCCGTGGTGATAGAAACAGACTTGCCAAGTTACTCTCGCATTCACAACGCACTCATTTGCGCGTCAATTTTCTCATAATTATTCCATCGTTTGATATCAGTATTTTTCAACCATTTATGTCACGGGAAATGGTGAGGAAGCGTATGATACACATAGTGAGCGGCTTCTCGGCAAGTATCTCACGCGCGTGCTCACAAGCCAAATGATAGTATACGTGTTTGTAAAGCAATTGATATCTTGCGAGTGGAATGGTCAACGTGAGGCCGAAAAAGAAACATTCTTATTTAATGTCAACCCATTCAATGAGGTTGACAAATCCAGGAAAAATTATGATAGCGCGAAAAAATTCTGATATTAACCGTAGGTTAATTCGTACTTTCACAAATTCAAATGGATTCTGCGATACTGGTAAGATGTGACGCAAATGATAATCAATCGATAACTAAAATAAGGTATTCAACGTAACAACATCCGATAATATTCAAAGTCAAAAAATGTTGTAAATTCCAACATTATTTTTGAACAATGAACTTAATAATGACGCTGAGGCACGGAACTTTGATACATTTTACGTAATGATTTATAGAGCGTCATAACTATTTTCACTATTGCTTATAATTTTCTCAGTTCTCATTTACATCAGTCAACAATGTGTTTGCTTTAAGATCACAAACTAATCCCTACTCGGTACTTTTGTAATCGGAGGAATTTTGAGTGGAATCATGAGTTAATACGGAGTACTATCGAATTTTTTTCCTTCGCCAGATAACTCGCAGCATAACGGACATTAATTGGCCTAAAATTTTTGAGCAAAATTATCCATTTATCCTGTGACAGATAGATTCCAGAGGATATGGATACAAGTTCAAATTATTTTAAAACTTAAGTCTACCTGATATCATGCGGCCGATCAACAAAAACCAGTCCAAAAATATTTTTCCGTTCTATATTTTCATCTCATTGGTTCCATTATTCTCTGAATTTACCCAATGAACTAAGCTTATAAAATATAGAGAAAAATTACAGCTTTGCTATGAAACTTTCTCAAATATACCGATAGTCGGAATGGTACATTAAACTTCTTCCCGTGAGAAATGTAACACGCTTTTGTTAGATATTATAAGGAAACTTTTATAACTATGAAAATATTATGCTTACTATAATTATCATCAGAAAAAACTTTGATAGCGTAGTGGTCTGCTATGTGGCTTGGTATGCCAAACGTCCGAGGTTCGATTCCTAGTCCAGGATAATTATCTCTTGAAAATTCATGTGATTTTCACCACCGTATACACGGTAGGTTTGAAATAAAACACGAAATCATATACTTAGTTAAATTTTTCAGCATGGAAAATTCAAATCCATTTATTATGATCTCCCTCCATTCATTTGCTAGGAAATAGTTCAAGTAATCGCATTGGACTCCATCGATGCCCATTGGTTTTCAAATGTCGAAGGCGAATATTGCTCATCGAGCAAGCCTACAGCTGTCAATTCTCGTGGATGTGGTTCGACGTCTATTATGACCACAGTGATGGACTGGTTTGGTGAAACATATCCATTTGAAATGCGAATTGTTTTTGTTTGGATGTCTTTGCATCATTTTCAAGTGGTTCAGATGTCGTGTTTGCAGGGTATGAGTGTATTAGTTGGCATTAGAGGAGTGCGAGAGAAAATGTGAATGGAGTGAGTCGGTGTGGGTGAAGAGGGGAGGAATGGGTTGGAAAATAGCGGGTATATGAGCGACATGGAATTCAAGAGGCCGAAACTCCCACTCCACACGTCGTTTTCATGACATATTTCTTGTTTATAAATCAACCCATAATCTTAATGTTTTCCGGTAGTATGCTGTCTACTATTGCCAAAATTTTCAAAAATTTATTTTGCTAAAATTTTGCCTCGGTATTTTTATGCGTAATTTTTATTCTTGAGACACATTAAAATGTTGGAAATGAATCACTTTACATAAACAGAAAATGTAGAGACGATAGCGTCAATAGGCGATAGCGAATGAGAATCGTTAATGAAATGAAAAACTTTGTTGCATTCCATCAATTTATTGTGAAGGTGCGTTTACACTGTGTTACATGTTATATAAAACAAGTTTTATAGAACATGTTTTACGAAAAAGTCACGAATCCGTGTAACATTTTACACGAATTTGGGAATTTTTCGTAAAACATGTTGTATGTAGCTTGTTTATGTATCAAGTTACTCAGTGTAAAGTCACCTTTAAGTACGACTGGTTTCGACGCAGCGGGCTCATCCTCGGGAACATTATGATAGTACATTAGGATGACGCCGCTGCGTCGTAACTAGTCGTTTTTCATTCAATTAACGATAAGATGATCTTCAACAAAGTTGGGCCTGAGACGATAGGGGTAATTTAAATGAGAAATTCGTAGCGAAAAAAGACAACACCCCCGGCCAAGCGTTCCTCAAGAGGCAGAAATGGCTTTAAGTAAAAGAGGGGCGACAATTTGTGAAGAGATTCGTGACGAGGGATTAGTGGCCACTGATGACGGGTGTCCGTCTTTCCCTTGTCCCTTCTCCCCTCCTCCGAAGTGCAATTTAATGGTCGAATTCTATCTTCTCTTCAGCCAGCTACGAAGATACTAGCGAGGGTTCGTTGTGACACCACTTGCACCCAGGAGAAAATTAAATGACAGCCCTCCAAATGATGTGGCGGACGGCAGTCAATGGTCGATACTTTAGCGAGCACCATTGAGTCCCCTATTGTTGTCTCACATAGCCTCCAGAGTGAAATGCGCTGTGGTCAGTAATCAGGGCCGAATAATCATACGTTGGCTACCGAAGGTACTTCAGCCAAAATGACATTTCACGAAGTAAGGATCACTAATTGTAGCCATCCTCACCGTTCAATCCCTCCTAAGCCTTCGTTCATTCCTTGAGCGAGCTGCTCATTTCTCTTGTTTTATCCTTCAGTCTTTATCAGAGTTAACTCTTGACAAGAAGTGGATAGATGTGATTCCTTATCCTTTGAAAGACTTATTTGTACCTTGAAGTTTGAGGACACGCAGATTAATACAGCAGTCTAAGGAAATCGGTCTCTCACTAAGGAAAATGCTTCAATAGAAATGGTAAGTTGGTCTTTCAACGTTTAATTAAGTAGTAGTAGGGAAGTGAAACAATGTGGTAATTGCACGATGAATCTGGGTAAAATATTGAGTACTGGATGGTCAGAATAAAATTAAGAGGAAATTTTAACGCAATTATTGTAACTAAAACCTTTTTATTGTGCGTTTATTTGCAGAGAATCCTGCAGTCATATTCTTTGAGTTCATTTCTTTTATCTTATTACAGGAGAGAAATTTTTAACGTAGCTTCATACCCTCTTTACAATTTGTCCAAGAGATCATGATTGTGATCCCTCACTACTACATCCAATAGAGCAAGAAGTCTCATGTATAAGCTCATAATATCGCGGTGAGTTTAATTATTGAGTATAATTTGCGAGAAAAATTATTTCCTGGATTTCTGCAATGGCATTACATTTACTCTGCGGAATTATAATTAGATGTGATTATATTTTATTCTCTATCCATAGTAAAGCCACTACCTCAAGATAAAAGACGAGAAGCATATCTCATCAGCCATGGTCGTGGTACACATCAATTTTTTTATACTTTCTCTATTTCTAGTTGCTGGTGCAAACTCATTATTAGTTCGAGACAAAATATCTACGTCTAAGTATAAAGCAAACCAAACTAATTTGGAAAAGTTTCTGAGGGGATTGATGTCATTTGCTTCACATCGGAATAAGCGATTCATTTTCCATTTCGACCGGAAACCCTTGGAGACTTGGAAGAGTTTCATTGACTACAATGATATGTACCCTAAACTGTTCTCATCTAGGGATGCTTTTGATACGATGGTAATAGACTATTCCAGTTATGACGCTTCCTTTCACCGATCCATAGAATTTGAATGCATAAATATCGTTTTTTTGAGGCATCCTTATAAGATTCACCGTTTTTTGGATAAGGCCGGAAGCACTACTCACAAAGATAAAGCTCTGTTTGTATTTTCCTCAGAATACTTCCAGAAAGAGAGTTCATTAAAGGACAAAGCTTTCTGGAAACAGAGGGTTTATTTGTCTAGGTTCACAAATACAGTGTTTATTATACCAACCGAAGTGGGTGTTGAAGTCCATGATACTTGCTATTATTGTGGGGATCAGACAGGAAGCCTTCGTCATATGGGTATTTGGCAAGACATACAAGGTAACGAAAAGAACCAAACAAATTACTTTTCAAGCATATTCCGCGATAATTTCAAAGATTTTAATGGTCACCAATTTAGAGTACTCGTCGTGAATTCGCCACCCTACGTGTGGTGCCTGCGAGCAGAGGAAACGGCGAGGCTGGAGGGAAATGGCACGGAGAGATTGTGCACCTTGTGGCTTACCGGGACTGAAGGGCTTGGTTTTAGCCTGATAGGCCAAAGACGAAACTTCACCACCCGAACCGTTGATTTCACCAGTTGGAATGAAAGTAATTATTGGATTGCCGGCGAAGGGATGTTTGACACTCTGCTGAGGCAAGTTACAGCGAACAAATGCGATATAGCGATAGCAGCTTTGTCAGTTTCCCAGGGACGTTATAAATACGTTCATTTTACGGACGTGCCTCGCCTCGAGCCAGTAAATTTTGTTCACTTACGTAGACCAGCAGCCGCAACTGGGCTGATCGGTCCGTTTTCAACCACAGTTTGGATCTGCTTGGCTGGATCTTGGCTGACATTTGCAGCTTTGCTCTTGGTTGTGACTAAAAGTGGGCAATGGGACAGCTATGGCGTGATTGTGTGGGTTACAGGTGCACTTTTGGCGCAGGGTACCCGAGGTCCTTCGCGTCTTATGCGGAATAGGGTGACAAGATATTTGGTACTTTTGTGGGGTCTTTTATCCCTCATAATTTCATCAGTTTACCAGAGCAAATTAGAGTCCTCGTTGATAAAGCCTGCTTCAGTTCAAGAGCCGTCGACTTTGGAAGATCTGCTTGCACAAAACTATGAAATAATAGCTAAGGATAATTACATGTTTTATTTTTCCTCTTTTAAGAAATCATCCGACCCTTCATACCAAACGTTGGCGAGGAAAATTAAGCTACAAAAGAACCAGGATGTGTGCTATAAAGTCCTAATGAAATCATGGGAAGATAAATCGAAAATTGCTCTCATGGGTGAAGATTCGGAATTGCGTTGGGGAGTGAATCATTGGTACGAAATACAACCTTGTATTAGGGGTAAAATTAGAGTCGTAAAAGACAGAATTTCAGTGGCTGGACATGCGTGGGCAGTTCAAAACAGGGTTCTAGTGAATAGTTTCAATGATATTCTGCATTCTTTACAAGCCTCAGGCCTCCCTGAATTGTGGATCCGTGCTATTTTCAGAGTACATGCACAACAAACCGAACAACCGTTCAAAGTTGAAGTCGACCATCAGGAACCCAAACGTTTTGGACCATTCCCACTGACGCTTTTTATCAGATGCTTTGAAATTTGGGCCGGAGGTCTCTTACTGTCTTTCGTTGTATTTGGGTTAGAATTTTTAACTTTTTACAGCGTCAAAAGATTTAACTCCAATTCTGTTCCGCATGAACGCTTGTAAAATCAGGGCATCCACCAGCTGAGTTAAATCGTTCATCAGCAACTTTAATGCATGAATCAGTTCAATCTTTAATTGTATGTATCGCAATTTTTTTTTATTTGAGCTTCGTGTGCGTCAAATAGCTATCAATTAAAATTTCAAACAAGTATATAGAAATGGTGAGGAAAATGACAAATTCAGGTTGCCATCAAGAGTAACACTGCTGTGATGAGTAATTTTCTTAAATTCCTCCGCCTAAGTACAGTACAAGTGGCTATGAAAAACAGATTGGTTCTGCTGTCATTGCCTCAATATCATGGAAACCTTGACAGACCAATATGATTGAGTGATTGATTGTGGAAATCATGAGAAACTATTGATAGCTGCTAATAGTAATATACAATTAACCAGATAAATATGTATTTCAATGTTCAAATTGTATACTTCAATGTTGCCTGAAAAGAATAAAGTACAGAAAAGTTAATGTTTTTCATTCTCTCAATCACCTCAGAACGAAAAAACACTTGGCGAGCATGCTATAACGCTTTATTACGGCTTGCATTCAGACGCCATTTTAAAGAACTAAGGCTTTACAAAATTTACTCATTAGAGAATAGTTTTCAATAATTTCTTCGCTGGATCACCATCTTAAAACCCGACGATTCTTGCAATCACGCCCGTTTTTCAGTGAGAAAATAAAACTTATGCACCGTAATCTATCCCACCAGTTTCCAACGAAAATGTCAGTGGGTGAAACGCTTTTTTTTTTTTTTAGACGCACTAAATTGCGTGCTAATGGCCTGCGTTTTTTGTGAAGTGCCCTCTCTCAGCGGCTTCATCTCGCAAACTCCACAGTGAAAATATATCAAATTTTATTAGCTAAGTTTCAAATTCAAAATAGTAAATAGGTAGTAGCACTGGGAGAGCTTTCATTGGCTAGCAGGGTAGAAAAGACTTTATTTGGACAACTTAATTTTCGTTGAACTAAATGCCTTTTGAAAATATAAGCCACCAAAAACCTTTACATACTGTTGCAAAAATTCCACAGAGAAAAATTTTTTCGCCAAGACCGGGACACGAATCCAGATTCCTCGATTTCCGGACGAGTGCTTTCGCCGGTCTAGGTACTGAGGCGTCATTTACGTCCATGGAATTTCGTATAATTGTTTTGTGTAATTTGTATGATTTTTTTGGGTAATTTGTATGATTTTTTTGTGTAATTTGTGAATGATTTTTTTTCTCTGAGGAATTTTCCCGAAATGTGTGCATTGCGGGTGACTCCGTAAAGTTATCACCGTTGCTAGTTAAGGTATAATTGAATTGCGTTGCATACTTTTAATCACTAGCTTATTAACAAAATTTTCCGCCGCATTGTCGAAATAAAAATCACGAAATCACTGATAGATAATCTACAATCCATCGGGATTAATAAAAAGCTTCCAATAGGCATGGCCGAAAGGTGACCGAGATCAACCTTCATTTAGGCTGTACAGACAAAATCGTCCAAACTGGAGTGGCCTCCACAATCCAGCACCATCCAGAATGCTGTGGAAATTGATGCTGGGTACAGCCGGCCCTAGGGAACCAATTTGACGGCGAAACGGAGGGAGTTATTTGGTAGCGCATTTTGAATGGCATGCACTGCCTGTGGCCGGCTAAGGCAACGATTGCAATATGAAACGGGTTGGCAGGTGGGTGAGAGTCGGTGATATCTTCGCCCTGGTTAATCCATGGCGTGCGGGAGGGACGACCGTTGGAAACTGGACTCGCATTTGGTGGCCGCTGTGCAAGCACGAGGGGGAAGGGGGACCAAGTAGTCTGTTGATTGGAGGCGCGATTATGGGCATGTTGCTTGTCTGTGTGCTGCAGGGATACAGATCGATCGATACTGGCGCGAAATAATTGACTGACAGCCGATGACGAGTGCGAAAGTTGGTGCTTTAATGGGTTAAGGCTTGGGACTGGAGAGCGGCATAAATTGCCCGCTCCTTGAGTGCTCCGCAACGATGTGAGCCGCGGGAGTCGTAAAGTTAAAGCCATAAGCATATTTGGTCATTGGATTGCATCAGACTTAAAAAAGAGAGAGGTGCAGGTTTTGGTCCGTAATTCAGGCAGATTTCAAATTGATGCCTTCTTTTTAAGGGGAAATGTGAATTACCATTATCCTACAATTGTGGTGGACTAGATCACGTGGACAAAGGGAAATACAAAACGTAAGAGGATATTTACGGGGTAATCACTATTTAAGGTGTGCCCGACAACCTGCCCGGATTATGATATATGCAGCCGCGCCAAATTAGGTGAAATACTCTTGTATCGCCGGCCTTGGTGGCGACGGGTCAAGTCCTCACTTGCCAAACCGAAGGTTGCGGGTTCGAGTCCGGCCTGGGATGCCCCTATCCATGGTATGGATGCTCGTGTGGGTATAATTTTTAGGTATTATTGACAACCACGATATAAAGGCCAAATATCGCTGCTTTCGGTGGGGTTAGAATACATATAAAAATTAATATTATTGACTGTTTCATGGAGGCATACGATTATGAAAATAATTTCAAATCTGAAAAGCATATTACTCTCTCCTATCCCCTGCACGTGTACCTAATATATTTTTTCTCTGAACCAGATAATGTGGATACCCTCAATCCTCCAATCTTTAGCCCGTGTTCCCTTTAGCTCATCAACAATTTTCCTCCATCACCCACCATGTCGACCACAGCCTTTATGGTTGGCAGATTTGAAAGATTAATTTTTCTGTGCGCTCAATAAAGACTGATACTAACGCTTTCTTCCATTATAGCGAAACAGGATTGATTTAGTTTTATCGTACTCCATTTTGATGTAAACCGCCTCTGTAATAATATCTATTTGGATAATAAATATTTCTATCTCTAAAGGATAATTTTGAGAAAGAATAACATGAAAAAAGTTTTCCCATACAAAAAATAAACTTTGCACCATTCCTCTAAATTTATTTCTCAGCATTTTACGATGACAGATACTCTGAAGAATGGTACAAATTTCATTATCAGACATAGATTGTTTCATGAATTGAAGAAACCTAAATGCATTCATAAATGTAAAAGGGAAAATTCCCTAATTCAAGCTTAGTGAAATAGTGGATCGTCAGCTTATTTATTATTGACGTGATTTCGGAATGAATACATAAGATATTTCCTGATGCCACCATAGAAAATAAGGTTTGGAACTTTAAAAATATTTTTGCACGCATTTACTTCGAAAAATATTATTAACCCTGTGAATTGAGTCTAGGTAATTGTACGAAAATATCTGTGGATAGTAAATTATTTATGTATTTTCATAAAAAAAATTATGGATATACAAACCTATTATTTCCTTGGGCTGCACATACCAATTCACTGACCAATTTTTGCAATACAACAAGACATTTAAAGAGCAATAAATTTGCAATAAGAGCATTATTGCAACAGAGCAAATACTTCTGAACGAAAAAAGTAATAGTAAGCTAGCCACGAGGTTCCAAGATAGCTGGGCACCTTGAGATCCTCTTCATTCCCCAAATTGGACGCCAGCAAGATGAATTTAATCTTGCTCGAAGTAGCGAGTTCCACAGAAATAAACATTACTAAACCCAATCCAGCCTCGCCGTAACTTACCTTCCTCGACTGGGGATGGCAGGATTTATCGTGTGGATGAATGTCCTCCGATCAGATCCGACATCCTTTTTCTCCGGGTTCCCTCGTTGGGAGGAGGATGCCCTGCCCAAACTAATCAGTGGCGCTAATTGGGGTGACCCAACAGCGGAGTGGTTAGTGTCACCTCTCCTCTCGTCTTTTCTTAATTGACGAGCCTCCCCGCACACACCTCCGCCAATAGGCGACCCTTCACCCCCGTCCCACACCGGCCCTTTCATTCCTCGCCAGTTCCTTCCACGGGGACGCCTTTGCCAGCCAGCAGCGATGCCGCAGCAGACGCCACTCCGACACGGTTAATTAAGGCGCGTACAAAAGGAATCACCCTCCCGAGGAAAGATATTGCTTTTGTTTCGCCGCGAATAAAAAGATTCCCAGTGTCCTGCAGACCTTGAATGAGGGGACGGACGTCATGGAAGTGAAGGAGGGATGGGTCACGTGCTCTGCGGCGGATCTCGACGGTGCAGTGGGCAGCGGGCGATTTAAATAGCCTTGGTAGCCATGGTGATTAGACATGTTGATCAGATGCCGAGGGTCGAAGCAAGTGCAGTTCTTACATTAGATAATTTTTTGGGCTGTGAAATACCGCAAAGTTTCACAGAAATTCATAAACGCACTGCCATGCATTAAATTGAAGTAGCGTCGTAGAACATGAGCTGCTGTGTTGCGATCATAACAGACCTCTATTGTAGCTAGCGCGGTGAATCCATTCTTTAGCGCTATTTGTATGAAAGGCGAACTAACAATATTGGGTTGAAAAGAAAAACTAAGAATTATATGTTGGTATCGGAAATTAAATGTAAAAAATAGAGACAGATCGATTGAAGGTTAATTGCAATCATTAACTTTAATTTTTGCTATTGTAATCATAAACTTTAATTACTTTTTAACGGCTTCAGATCTAGCCTTCAAAAGCGTGAAGCATTCGGACACCCCTAAATAAAAAGATGAGATGAACTCTGCCACAGCCATCTTAATCTACGTGTGGTGTGAAGCACTGACTGAGTGAGAGGCCCTGTCCAGAAGCTTTCACGTCACATGCTAGTTCTCTAGTGAAAATGAGACTTAAATGGCGGAATTCATGAGCTAGCATCTGTACATTGTAGTGCGACTTAATCACGAAAACGTAACCAGCATACAATATTTAGACTTTAAGTATCGTATTTCAGCTATTTAAGCTATTAAAACATTCTATGTATCATTAAAATAAACCTATCCAATAAAAATGGAACTGAGCTTTAATGGATTAAGAAGGAAAATCATGAAGCAGTTCAAGGTCGAAAAATAAGTGCTGCACTCAAAAATGATTTTGAGAATCGAAACGTATCACATAAATGATTTTCTTTTTTCATAGTTAAACAATTGATATATTCACGCTAGTAGAAGTGTAATCACTATAGCTTTTAAAAGTATATCCTACAAACGTGGATTGCGTGGATTCTTGATAATACGTCCAGTTACATACTTTATTTTTTATTACAATTATTGAATCGTTCTCGCGGGGTTGCGGCACCATCACGTACGATCAATATGGAAAAATTCCACTCCATCACCCTTGAATCATCCGATTTCATTTATAGTAACGTTCTTTGCTTCGCGCAAATAGTAAGATTGGCTGAATGCACGCCTATTTTTCCTTGTTTGCTGTCCACTGAAGGACTTAGATATAGCATGCGGGGGTTCACTTGCGGTCTGACGAAGCGGTCGCAGCTTTTGTCGAAGGGGAAGATTGCTCGGTGGTATGACATGAGGCCGATAATTGAGGCGCTAACGGCTCGACACCTCGTCTCACCGAAGGTAATCCACGAGCTATTTCTAACCTTCATTCGAAAAAGGCTCTGTACACATAATACATTCATCTTGTTTTTAACAATGTTCGAAACTATTTACTCTGGTCTACTGATCTACCCGGCACCCCTTGCAGAAAAAGTGATACTTGGTGTTCAGACTTACATATACATTTGTTTGTTTAGTGTCTTTAATTACTAACTTTTCTAAATTGATTTGTGATCTATTCCAACAAAGTGATAGTTACGTCCAAGGGCGTACCCAGGATCAAGGGGGGGGGCAAGCCAAGTTGTGACACTAGTTTATGAGATAATTTCCTTGAAAAAATTATTTTAGTTACATATCTTATACTAATACATATCATTTTTCGTGGGTTTCAAGAAAATTTGTTGAATACTTTCGTTTCAATGCAGTACTGATTTTTCTTAAAGGCTTTTGCAATTTTTGCTTCTAGGGGAGGTAGCTGCCCCCCCTGCCCGTCGCTGAGTACGCATATGGTTGCGTCCACCATTTCATGTATAATCTCTCAGTCACGCATATCTACAGAATGTCGTCAAGCTTCGACTGTGTCATACATCACCTTAAATTCGATCAGTGAGGCTTCTATTCAAGGAATTTATTTATTTAAGGAAATTTTAGTCGAGTTCGAGAGGAAGTAAACCCCCAGAAACCGCTTTATACGATAAAATCGCTAAGTTTCCGTCGACAATGTATTTTACAGTTATGAGTTGCATTGATAATTAGAATGAATGCATTGGATTGTTTCTAAAGGCCAGGTGACGCGATACATTAACACGTACTAATGAGTGAATGCATGAACGATTTGGTGGACCGGAAGGGAACATGTACGAAGGCATTAACTAAATTAGAACAGGTTCTATTTTACGTTCATGCATAAATTAGGCGGTTACACGGTGTATTTCCGCGCTCATACATTCACAGTCATCATCATCGCTGCTCAGCAATCCTAAAATTGGTTTGACGCATCTCTCCGCTCTATTCTCCTGTTAGTCATCTTTTCTCGTCTACGTACTTCTTTTCGTTCGCATCCTTCTTTGCCTGTTCCATATATTTTGTTCGAGGTCTTCCTTTACCATTCCTGCTGTCTATTTTTCTATCGACGATTACTTCATTAGGCCATCATGTCTCAAGTAATGGCCGCTAACGTTGTTCCGCCTTCTCATCAAGGTCTTCACGAGGCTTCTCTTCTTTCCTGCTCTTCTTAGGATTTCCTCATTTCTTGCTCAGTCGATCCATTTGATCCATATCTGTGGCACCACATTTCGAATTCCTCCACCCATGTTTTCTCCTCTGCTGTCATTGTCCATGCCTTTCTTCCATAAAGAAGCATATCATGTTCTCATAAATTGTTTCCTTACTTCGATGCTTAAATTTCTCGCTGAAAATGGGTCTTCCTTTTTGGGGAATAGCCTCTTCCCCTGTGGTTATTCTGCTCATCATTCTTTTCTTGCTTCTCCCACCACTAGTTGTCCCCTTCCCACATTACAGAATTCATTCACCTCTTCCAGTTTTTGTTTCCATATTTTAATGTTTGTCTTGTCCTCTTCTCTTCTAATACATGAATAATACCTTAGTTTCCCCTGTGCTTACTTTCAGCTGATATCTGCTCATTATCCTACTCCATTTTTTCTCCATGAATATTAACTCCTCACCCTTTATCTTAGATTTCCACAATGGCTTCCTCTATGTATACATTGAAAATTACGGGTGACAAAGCACAACTCTTACTCCTTTTCTAACTATTGCTTCTTCAAAGCTGGGTCCTGATTTAATCACCGCTATTTGGTTTTTTGGTATCTTTGGAATGTAAAATTTCACTATAGAAAACTCCAATTTTTACTGGATTCTAAGCGTTGATCCTCAATTCATGTAGACAAATGCCTTTTCTAAGTCCAAAAATACAGCGAACGTGAGCTTCTTTTTCTCCATCGTCTTGTATACAACCAGCTTGAGGACCAAAATTGCTTCTTCTGTTGCTTTTCTTTCACTGAACCCATATTGGCCCTTATCCAGGTGCTCTTCTGCGCTTCGTGATAAAGATTAAATCTTATCATTAAAAACTGTGTCACCAATTGCTATTACATTATTTGACCTACCTTCTAGCAAACTGTTAGGTGGAAGAAGTAAAAAGCTAGGATTCAGGGAATGCCACCTTTTTAAACGAGATACGACTCGATAATTTACGAATTGATATACTAAACTTTCACTTGTATTATATTACCCTATTCCTACAGGATAAATTAATTTTTTTATGCCGCTGCACTGTGAGAAATTACGTTAGCCGCTGCACCAAGCGTACACGCAAGCGTATTAACTTCCTATTTAGCATGAAGCAGTTGATCCACGAATTGAGGAATGTTTGGCGAGGTTGAGGAATGTTTTCGCATGCAGAGAGCTCCAAAACCTGAGCACGGAGACGTAAGTCGGCACTCCAAATCACCCTTGCCAACTGCCGCGCCCGCCACAAGTTGCTCACGAGTTTCATAGCTTGACGTCTATATTTGTTCCCTTATATTACCTCGCTAATTGTTCACAAAGCAGGGAAACTGATCCAACATTTTTCCTTCCCTTTGATATCGACTGGCGCGTCGGAGGCGAAGCGTCCCGTGATTAAATAGGACTCTCGTGCCAAAGGAACGCCACCCGGCTGTGACGACGAGGTCGCGAGCAAGAGAGAGATGCGGAAGGAGGGGAGGGGGGACAGGAAGTGGAGAGGTGAACAGATGACACACGCGGGGCGAAGGATCCATAAAGTTTGAACAAGGAAACAGTGGCAGAAAGAGCAAAGAAACCGTGAGAAATCTATATTTATAAATGAGGATAACTGTTCGTCTGTCCGCTATGCATTTCCATACGGCTGCACGCATTATGGCCGAAGTTAGTATGTATGTGAATCTCGTGCTCCCAAAACCTATAGTGCTACTTCTGGTTATGTCCTTCTTCGTGTTGTTTTCTCATTGCCCTTTGTTACGTATCGTCTTACAACTTCTGTGGTTGGATATCCTGCCGGGCAGGTGGACTGCGAAACACACTCGAAGAGTATAACACTAAGGAATCTACAATTAACTATTAATCCTTTCGGTGCAAACCATTTTTTTGTTTATGCGTTCACATGACGTTTTCGGTCTACGCATGTACGGACACGTAATGATCAATGCTGTGGAGGGGGGTATAAGCTGATCTTGTGTGCGGTTTACAAAAATCGTTTTTTCCATTGTTTGCTGATACGTATATTTTACATCATCATACCTGCTTTGGTACTTTACCTAGACATCCTACCATGTGACCATGAACTCCAAGTTTCCCCTTTCTCTGGGTACTCTCCTTCCCAAGCGAAGTCGGGTGGCTTGCTAGTTACTCATAAGAAGCGCTTCTTTCCCGATCTATTTTCGCGACGTATTGCATTTACCTCATTGATACGATATAAATAAGCATTATTTTTCCAGAGCGGATCAAGGATTTTTTCAGGGGAGGGCACAAGGGTCTGGCAAGGGTAATCCTCATATTTGAGATTAAAAACAACACACAACAATTACTGTAAAAAATATTCTCTTTATTTTAATATGAAAGTTATTAATACTAAATTAAATGATTGAGGCTCCGTAATACACGAAGCGTAAACGAACGTAATGATAACCGTATTGAACATCTTGTCTTTTTTTGAGCGTCTGGGGGCGGCACGTGCCCCCGTTCCCCCCTAAATCCGCCTATGATTGTTAAAGACGATTTGGTTGCCTGAATGTTAATCTTGCTTACGATAACATCAATTACATTCAAGTGAAAATCTCATTAGCAAGTCAACCCAAGAAATTTCAAATTTAGCGCACTTAAATTACCAGGAACAGGAACCAGGGGCTGGTGATTTGGAGCCGGTGTCTTTAGGACGATTTTTGGTAATTAAAAGCAGAATTTAATGGCATTTTTTATCATAATTAGGATCATATAAAACTAAAATATATATTAAGCCATAACCTAATATTTAAATATTCCGGTTGTGTAGAGTAGATCCAGGTGGAAATTTAATTGTGTGCCAAATTTGAAAATTTATCCCCAGTATTATCCTATGTCTAATGTTTAAATTAATTTAGATACAAATAAATGTAGAAAAGGTTTACTTTCTATATCCTGAAATTTCATGATGACAGCGCAAGACTCACGCAAGTAATACCTATGTTAACCAAATAGCACAGAGTATGACCTGTTGAGAGGGAGCGTTGGTTCCTTCAAACGCAATCCACTGTGAATATTAAAGAGATGGTGAGAGGGTTGTCCGGGCGCGAGAGAAAAGACAATACTGTTGAAGAGTCTGTCCGCACGGATACGTAGTCGCTGAGGAAGGAGGAAGAGAAGAGACCGGAGGCGTTCGAGATGTTGATATGGAGAAGTAAGACGATTGGCGTAGAGGGAAAGGAACGAGGAAGTGCTACACATGGTGGGGAGGAGAGCAAACTTCTAGAAGCCATGACGAGTCGGAGGGCTTGGATGGTGTAATTACCAATGGGAAGAATGGGATGCTTGAAAATTGTGTGAGAGGGAAGAATGTGTGGTTAGTGACGAAGGGGGAGAGAATAGTGTAAATAACTTTTTAATCTAAGCTCTTAAATTATTATGATAAAAACTGATCGGTAACCCACACAAAAAAACAGACTAAAATCTATACTAAGCAATTCTTTTTACGAGTAGGCGATAAATAATGAACTTCACACATTAAAAAAATCAGCAAACGTGGTAAAAGTATATGATACGAAGCAATGAGAACTGTTTCCAAGCCACTACTTAGCGCTGAGTAGAAACAAATGCCGCTCTTCATAACTATTATATTAAATTACTTTTACATCCTGCATATTTTAAAAAATTTCATTAACAAATATAAAGCATGATCACCCTAAAAACTCCACGATATAAAAGTATGTAATAATTTGTTCACACACAGTTGCATAAGTGTGGAAATAGCATCGCTTAAAAGTAAATAACCCGTCATCTCGTTAAATTATGACTGTAATAGTTCGCATGGGACAAAATGAATGGGAATAAGTCTCATTTCATATTAAAGAAAGGAGGGAGAAGTTAAACAGGACCGGAATTATAGGGTAAACTAGGTAATCCGTGCGAAAATTTCTCACTTTCACGCTATCAGGGAATTCTTAAAACAGTAATATAATAAACTCTCACTCTTATACATGACACTCTTATACCCTTCCCCTATTTACAGTCACTATGTGCATTTCGTACTATTTTCATTTTTTGTTGTAAATTCCCGTTGATAATAATTCTTGAATACTTTCAACACGAAACTTTTTTTCGTGATACACGCTATTTTTTAAGTCCCTTAATCACGATGTGCCTTTTAGAGAACGTTAAATATTCTTCATACCTCTTAGATTTTATTTTTAATATTTTTGCCTGCTTATTATATTTACGTTTCTTTGGTTTTGTTATGGACTCAATAGATTTTTAAACCTTTTTTCAAAGTTTAAAATTTATAAAATTCTGTAGATTCGATATACCTCGAGCGAGTAATCGACATGGAAAAATCGAAGCTTTTAAGTCAAATTAACGGGCAAATAGTCAAATTTGAGATTGAAAATGTATTTTTCGTCAGAAGCTGGTGATTCAGCGTTTAAAATAATACCTCATTTATGATTATAGGTGCAGTATCAACGGAGCATATACGAAATGACTGAAAAAGACCTCTTTGTAATAATATATATTTTGTTTATTTATTTATTCCCATGACACCGAATACATATTGGCATATTAATTCAGGGTTTTCAAAAAGGTAACCATTTTACGTGCACGAGCAGTCATGCTCTGGATGGGGGAAGCCTACTCAGGCGGGTTTCGAACCCGCGACATCTTGGCGAGGCAGGTGAGGACTTTGCCCCGCCGCCACGTTCCTAATCGACAGAATTACTTTAATACAGTAAAACCTTTTAACATCGTAATGGTGGGGACCAAAATTTGGGCAATTTGATGTATGGAGGTTCACTATGGAGAGGTTTTCGTGATAGGCACCATTTTTATATTCTTTGGAAATGAAAGGTATTACTATCTTTTAAACCATTTTATTTATGTGTTTTAACAAACTTGCGTGCATTAGTATTATTTATTAGCATATATTTATTATTTAATAATAACAGGAAGCGAGCGCTCTCGCGTGATTTTTACCATTATTGGAGAGAAAACAATGTGAGCTCTCTTAATTCAACTGTCACTTAAAATTATTAGGATAGTGGTATACCTTTTTTTCTAATTTACTGTTATGCTCTCATATGGAATAAAATTGCCATAACTAATGGTTAACGTGAAAATGACAGCATATTAAAGGTGTATAAGAAAAAAATAAGCGTGAAACATTTATCGCTGAATATGTCATTCCATGCACATAATCGTGGCTGCATTAATGGTCTCTAGTTTTCCCGGTACGATTTGCGGAGGTAGTTTGGCCATCTCGGGGGTGTCTCCTTGCTATGATAAGTGGAGGTTTTATGAGATAAAGAGGTACACTACAAAGACGTTTGCCTATAAATTTACATGTAAATCTGACGGGAACGTAGGGAAGGTATGAAGTATGTAGGTTTATGATGTAAAGAGGTTCACTACATAGAGGTTTTACTGTAATATGTAGTTTTGATGAGGGCGTCGTAGCCAAGCGGGTTGGACAACTGGACGGAATGCTACAGATCGGAGGATTCTGGGTTCAAATCCGGGTGAAAATTCAGGGAGAAAAATGGGATGAATCAATCCGGCTCTTTCGATTAGAGATTAGGTTAGATTTTCGAAGCAAAATCATGTACATTATTGGAACGACATGGCAAAAGCAGTTCAGAACTCCGGAAAATGTACATAAGTGTTGAGTGCAACGGATTGATGCGTGCGAACATGCAAATATCAGAAATGAAGGCGAGCTGCTATGACGAAGACGACTTTCCTCAAAGTGATTGGCTGTCCAGAAAAAAGGCATAAAAACGAACAGCTCCAGCGTCTCTAGCTGGAAACTCGTTGTAGCGCTATTATTTGGAAAGATCAAAAAATCTAAATGTTTTTTACTAACAACGTTATCGCTGCTCACTTTTCTTAAACTTAAGACAAACCCTTTAAAACCGTTTGAAATTTAAACCAAAAGAGTGGCATATTGATACCTCATTTTTTCCAACAATCGAACCCTGACTGATAATTGTTACTCAGAGTCATTCAAGATTCGGTGAATTTCCAATGGTAGATCCACTTCAAATTAAAGCTCGCATATGAAGCGCATCAGAGGTTGATTCAAATCCTATGTGACTACTACATTTTATTGGGTATTTGAAGAAACTAGCTTGGGAAAGAGAGAAGTGGAGGGCTGTAGTGTGGCAATCTTGAGATTACAGCGATGTGAAACCACACTTCATAATAATGGCCTTAATTGTACTTCAGCGAAACTTGGGCATAACAGGACTTCTTTAAAAGTTGAATAAACATTCAAGCTATATAAATAGTGAAAGCGAAAACATAGGTTATTGGAGGAAATGGTTGATGAAATGAAGAATTTCAATAAATAAGTACTAAAATTGATTGCAACAGGTGGATAAAGATCTTCATAATTAAACCCTTGATAGTAATGAAGTATTTGAAACGCTGGAGCCAGATTGCAATGCTGACCTCGAAAACAAATTATCCATTTGAGGTTGCTTCAAGCTATATGCAGCCACTGCACTCAACGTTATGATATTAAAAGGACTTACAAAAGGACTTAGTTGTTAGGCGAATTTTGAGGAAGCTTATGAATCTTAATGTGTCGCTCCTATAAAAATGAGGAGTACCAACCGTTTGTTCGTCCAGAAATTTAATGGGTGGTCAGTAATAATCGTGGAAAATGGTCGAATTCTTAGTGATTGAACGATTACTAGAGTTCGATTGGAAGTTGCTGCCACCGGAGCACTAGCAAACGTTTGGCTTGGGATTAATATGAGGTATTCCCTATCTTTTAATGCAGTTGAGTTTAATGGTTGTAAATAAAATGTATCTTCAAGGCCTTCATAAATTCTATCTCAATTTAATTATTCTATTTCTCTAATTTCACTTCCTTCTGGAATAAATGCTTTCTGTGATCTTCACAAACTCACTATTCCTACAAAACATCAAAACATGCATCAAATGCCACGAACCAAAGAACAGCATGGTTAAATCTCTTCAGAATCCCAGAAAATTTATGCTAGTATTGAGTGCGACGGATAGATGCATGCATAGGCGGAACTAGGGAGGAGGCACGGGGGCACGTGCCCCCCCAGACCCTAAAAAAAGTATGCAAGATTTTTAATACGGTCCCGTTATCATTGTGTTCGTTTTGTATTACGAGGTATCCTTGTGCCCCCAGAACAAAATCTTGGATACGGCCTTGCTTGTGCCCCCCCCCCCCCCCCAGAAAGAAATCCTGGATCCGCCCCTGGATGCATGCGAACAGACGAAGGCGAGCTTTTGTGACGAAGACGATTCTCCTCCAAGTGATTGGCTTTACAGAATGAATACATGAAAAGGAACGGCTCTAACCTATCTAGCTGGAAACACGTCGCGGCCACCAAGGCTGGGCACAAGTCGATCAGAATGAGGCAGATCGTCGTAACCAAGGGGTTGCACAATAAACAGAAAATGGACAAGTAAGTACGGCATCGACTCAAAGTGTTCCAATCGCTGTGAATCATCTCGTCCACTCTTCGTGGTGGCAAATATCCGCGACAATGGGAGCGAGCGATGGGGATGTGCGCGAGGGGGTGGCACAAGTCCCGAAATACAGCGTCTGCGGGCGTGAGCCAAAATGAGCGTCTGAGGGAGTGGGCGGCGGTGACAAGTGGGGTGAGAAAGAGGGGTGGGCGTGGGGGGTGGTCGCATAGGTGGGGGGGGTAATGAGGGGAGGGAGTCGGAACGCCTCCGCCTGGGCACTCGCGGCATTCGATTAGCGAACGAGTAGCGGGAGAGTCTGGACGATCATCGAGCTTCTGGTTAGGAAGCGCCCCAGGCGTGATTCCTAAGCATCCGCGTGATGCGTTATACCACTAGTCTTGAAAAATAATACAGTTTGTTGTCGTCAGGGATGCCGACTTGCAAAAAATATTGGGGGGCCCAAACCGGGGATTTGCCCTGGAAAATTTTATAAGTAGTGAGTTTTAAGTTTTTTAAGCATTTTAGAAGATCCTAAAGTTTCCAAGTAGGCTTCCGCGGAGATTATGATGATATCTGGTGATTTTTTTCCGGGTATTCTTCCGCGTTTATCCATTTTGTAGGACAATATTTCGCCAACGTTCCAGTTGGCTTCCTCAGGTCTACTGCAGTGTTGATGCAGAAAGTTGTTCATCTTATATACACACCGTTTGCCGCCTTTTTTGTGGAGGTGGACGGCTACAATCTCGCCAGCGCGTGGAAAAGGGTCTTCAAAGATCCTGACCAATCAGGTCCTATGGAGTCGGCGCCACTGGTTGTCGTAGTTTTGGTCGAGTGCATTGCCGCAGGGCTTTCATCCCCTTTTTGGTTTTTTTTAAGTAAGAGGAACAATATAAGCATTTCCTAACACGAAAAGTTTAGAAATAAATTTTTCATATAGCATACTTAACTTCAATATTCACGGTCTCTTCCTCGCCTCGGAAATTGAAATCTTCCTTTCGGCCATTTTAAAAATCAAGGAATCGGTAAAGTTTGATTTTTAAAAGCTCTTTGTAATGCGGAGATGTTGTTTCCTCTATAAAAAATATAAAGAAATGCGCCATTCAAATATTTTGCCAGTAACGAGATGAAGAAAACGACCGTTTCGCCGTTTCAATAGTTTTTCGCGTGTTCTTTTTTCACTACTTCGACCGTAAAAACTAAACAATGTTTAATGATTCATTGTTGTAGCCGAATAAACATTGAATAAAACGTATAAAATTTCATTATAAACATTTCCTATAAACTCCAGAATGTCTTCCCTAAAAATAATTGCAATGTATCATTTTATAACCCTATGACACTTGACAAGATTTTATTTAATTCTAAGGACAAATATAATCAAATGGACAAAATTGGAGTACATAAATTAAAATGTGACGATTGTGGAATTTGTTATGTTGGTCAGACTGGAAGAAGGTTCGAAGACAGAGTGAAGGAACATAGAAGGAGTTTTATATACAATGATGGGAAATCTTGTTTCGCTAATCATTTATGCCTCTGTAACCATTTTAGCAATTTTGACATACATATTTTACATTGTATTGACAAAGGGCTTAAACTAGACTTTATGGAAAAATTCGAAATAACCAATAGCCCGGATGGAATTTGTAATGGTGTTTTATTTTGTACTGACTCTCCTTTGTTAAAATGCATCCCCATGACGTCAAAACCCTGACCTTCACTCCGATCCACTCGATGTATGTTTTCGTCCTTCACTCACTTGTTCACCAAAACCGTTTCCCCTCCCACTCCCCCACACCTAATTCCATATGCCCCCACCTCCTACCTTGGCCTGGGTATATATACCGAGAGAGTACTGGATTTTTCAACTTGAAAATGACACTTACGTGTTGAAACCATGGTCGGTTGCTGAGTTGTGACATTAAAAGTGTGGAAATTACCATTGTGTTCTTCTTTTTGTCATGAATGAGTAAAAAGATATATGACACGACTCTACGGAGCTTCGGCAGGATTTCGTGCTAATACTTAAAGTTCAGCGCACTACCTTTTTTGCGGTGATAGTATTTATTTATTTATCATCAAATTCCCCGTAAACAGCACATGACGGCCTTTTGCAACGAGGGTTTCCAATATTAACAAAGTACTACACAAATATCCATGCCCTGGATAGGGATCACCTACCCAGGCGGGATTCCAACTGACGACCTACGGTTTGGCAGGCGAGGACTTTACCCCACCGCCACCGAGGCCGGCATTAAAAGTTAGGTTGTGGAAAGAAAAGTTGTTATTTTTCCAAATTTAAAATGGGATTTTCTTGAGAGCTAGAGCCTCAACAATTCAGTGATACATAATCGTTAGGCGCTAAAGGAAAGTTAACAAAAGTTAATTGATTGAGTTTTATCTCCAAAAATATTTGGCCAAAATTAATTTGGCTAAGAAGTATCGTATTAAATTAAAATTTAAAAAAATGTCCACTTAGACTCTGCTACTTTTTTATTTCATTTTAGGTAGTTTTTCCTTAATTCTGGTACTTTTAAGCGTGGGCTACTTCTTCACCCTCATCATCATCATCATCATTGTCGTCACTGGACCAGTGGCGCAGCGAGGGGGGGTTTTGGGGGTTAAACCCCCCCCCCCCCCAAGAGCTCAGAGAAATTATTAAGTTTAATCCATTTTACTTAATTGGATTGATATTACTAATAGAATAGTGTAAGGATTAATAAAATATCCCTCAGAAAGCCGTTAAACTCACCATTTTGAACCGTTTATCCTAAAATTCCGCAATTTATTAATCTCGCACCTACTGTTTATCCTGGTGGGTATTCCATACCCCAAACACCCCGGTATTAATTGCCCTTAAACCCTCCCCAGCCTTATTTCCTTGCTGCGCCCCTGCACTGGACAACAATCCCAAGATTGGTTTTACGCAGCTATTCACCTAATTCTCTTATCAGCTAATCTTTTCACTCCTTCGTACTTCTCTTTCACATCCTTCATTGCCTGTTCCGTATATTTCATTCGAGATCTTCCTTTCTCGTTCTGGTCATCTACCTGTTCCTCGACGATTGCCTTCATCAGGCCATCATGCCTCAAAAAATGGTCTATAAGGTTGTTCCGTCTTCTTATCAAGGTTTTCATGAGGCTTCTCTTCTCTACTGCTCTTGACCCTCATTATTTATTTTCAGGCACATATTTTCCACAGGAAGTATTTATTCTGGACAACTAGCGATCTTTCGCCTTTTTAGCGATTATCTTTAATATCTATTTTTTAAATCGTCAATCCCATGTAATGTCAGCATTCATTGACTTTACGTCATCTCTCAAAGCTTCTGCTGGTCCTTGATCATGAGAATCAGTTGCATATGAAATTAATTATCAATGGAAACTAATATATGAAATTACTTTCATTGTCAACATCGGGAATATGTTTTACCTTCACATAGAAGTGTATTGTTCCCGTAGAATAACGCGTTGATTGAATCGATGCATGCTTTGTAGAAGAGTTTACCACCCGCATGCATTTGCACGTTTCAGGGATTTTTGTGATGGCTAAGAGTGTCGTTTACCTTATTGGTTAACCACCCCGTGCGAAACAACCTTGAGGGGGGCCGAAGGGTATAATTTAGATGCAGACAAGAAAAAATAATCACCGATCTCACAGCCCATCAACCAGTAGTTATAATAACGCACATGACAGTATTTTCCTACCGCATAACACGATTTAACTCCATGAAGAAAAAACTTCGAACGCCATCACCGTTCCCAAGTGGAGAGAGGTCGCGATGGATATGGTCCTTTAATTTGCATTACATTTACGCCTAGGTGCGAGCCTTAAGCATGATAATTACTCACGCGTGCTGATAACTTGACTTAAAATCTGAGACATGAATTGAATACTGGGCACTTATCTCATCTACATATTCATGCGTAAAAATAAAATACAATCAGATGATAGGCAGCCATTTTTCCCCCGGAGATAAGATTTCTCGTCTATCCCGCTATCATGCATCATTCTTGCACAGTTAAGGTAGAGTTTTGTGACTCAGTCTTGTCCATTAGGCAAGTAAGTAACATTATAGCTACAGGAATTCGTGCCCAGTGAAAATTATGTCCTGAAACTCGCATCACATGTCTCAGCGCATTAATTTATCATATCAGATTTCGCGCTTCAATTCCGCGACGGTGATGTTCATGCAAAGCCAGAAATTTCAGTTATTACTGTATGGGTGGATGTTAATTAGGATAAAATTTAGCGATATTTCTGATAGCAGGTAACAGCTGACTTCCCAAGATGATGACCAATGAGAGTCGCACGAGGAAGAGGAAAGTTTATGGCACGTATACGGACTGGACATAATGGCGTCGCCAACTCTTTCATCCTCGTAGTAATTCAAAGAATTAGACCCCCGATGTGTCAAGTACGATTCATCCTTGACAGCGAAACACCTTCTGATGAAGTGGGAGTACTATCCATGAAATCGCGAGAGACTATCAGATTTTATCACATGGTAACGGTAAAAAAGTATATAAGTTGGTACGTAATTCTTTCGAACGAATTGAAAACATTTAATGTCCCTCTTAGGGATTTCAGCTGCCAATAAATACTGTAAAATTCTGCCACAAAACATCCAGTAACATTGTATAAATCAGTGGTTGTTATTTTTCTGCTTTAATGTCGTGAAATCTAGCTCATGTAGTTAAATCAGCGTTACGAAATAGGAGAAGGTGATCAAGTGCCCATAAAAATCAAGGCTACCTGCCTACGCACGAGGATTGCGAATAGTAGGGATAGAGGTATAACCTGCTGATAAAAGTCTCTTTTCGGTTCCATTTCCTACATTATGTCGTCGGGAATCACTTCAAATTAAATAATTCATGTCGGCGAGGGTAATATTCCTGTGAAGCCAGAAGTCATCAGTGATGGATGAGTGGATAAGCGCAGGTGGTGACGAATATATGTAACGCTCATCCTTGGAAAGTACGACAATCAACCAATATTCACGGCAAAACATTTTAGTACAGGCAAAAAGAGAGTATAAAAACCACATAAACAACTCTGTTCATTTTCCCTGATGCTCAGGGATCTGGTTTGTAGGCAATCCGTGGATTCCAGATCTCGTGCATCAGAAGCCGCTTAACCCGCGCCCCGGACCGGGAAAGAACTACTCATATGGAGTGTGTCATTTAAGAAGTTGGTATTTGAGTAATGCAACTGATTACTTTCGAAGAATCAACCATCAGGAAGTGAGATTTAAAACTAATGATGCTTAATATCCGTTTCCGTAGTTAGAGCTATCAAAATACTTTTGATTCCTAAGCTTCGATAAAATACGAATTATTTTCAGGAGAAATGAGAGCTTCAAAATCATACCAGTTAATTTTCAAATCATCGATCCAATTTTTACAGTAGTCTTGTTGTAATCAATGGCTTAATAGAGTTGAGGTATGACAAATATGCTTTGTGGGACCAATGTGGAGAGATATTGTATGGCACTTGCAATTGACACGGTAGCAACTATAGTAACAATAGCTATAATTCAGCATGGCATGCTGAAAGCTGTCCTACATAAATTCATAGTAAACACAGTACGATTGACAATGAGCGGGCGAGAATTAAAAATGCAAGGCTCTTTAAAGGCACACATGGGTATTCTACTCCACGGTAATCCACGCTATGGCTGAAGGCCGTTTTACATGGGGCACGGAATTGCGCAGGTTAGAGCTGCATTAATTTCTAAAATGGCGTGGAATTGCGCGAATGCATGAACGAAATTAGAACAGGGGCTATTTTGCCGTCTCGCATCCACGCATTCTCACATGTGTTCTAGCAATTCACCGCTTTACACGACGCAATTTTGATTGCGCCTTCGCACGTACGTCAGATTGCGCAATTCCGTGTACCGTGTAAAACGGCCTTTAGGCTCCCCATAGCGGCGTTAGAGGAATATGGATAGGTCGTAGGCCGTCTCCGAAAGTGAGAAAGTCACCCCAACATTACCCCGCTCCGATGAGCGGAAGTCTATAAATTTCCCTCCCCCCCTCGTAATTTAAAGGTGTTATTTTCGATTTTATCCGAAGGGATTGAATGTCGCAGACTGAGGTGAGGCTGAGGATGGATGGTATCCCCGTGTTTTTTTCCGAAGATGGATGCTAGAGGGAGTCAGGCCATGCAGGATTTGCTTAAGTGATGGAGTGTGGGAAAGACTGTCTCGGAGGAGTGCTCCCTGTATCGACGCCAGACCAACAGACTTGGTTCGATTGGTTTAAATAATGGAGCCTGACGGTTTCTTCACCGTGTCCCCCTCCCCACCCTCCTCCCGCCCGAAAACTTGCGGTGACTAAATCAAACATGGAACTCCGTCTCAGTTGAATTTCTAATACGAGCGACCTGCTGGTCAAGTTTTTGCACTAGCTTCCCACTATCCACCCCGTAACACGAGGACTATCCTCTTCTCGAGCACGGATCCGAGAAAGACACGTCGGGTATTTTGGGATCAAATCTTGATCGGCTCCACTACGTCAAGTTTCTGAATCATACCATCGAATTCGAAGCTCGCAAACTTCAACGGCTTCCGGCCGCATAAGAAATGTGTGGATGACGAAGGTTGAAAAGTTATTGTCGAGTAACCAAGATTGGAATCCTGGCGAATAATTTTTTTCACCGTCAATTTTGCATGTGATTTAAGTTGCATTTGGTGTGTCAGTCTGTTTGGTCTGTGATGATGAATAGATGAAAACACCGTTGCTATCACGTTGCGTACCGGGGTAAGCTAATGTTTAGTATATAACTTTACCCAATCAAACGTTATGATGCATCAATTCATTATGAATAACTAACAACAACTCAAAACGTACTAACGAATACGTATTGTACGCTTGAAAATTGTTTAGGTTGACGCGCCTAAATGACGAGAATCTTCGTCATCCGTCCGGAACGTTCGGGAAAAAATGACGAGAATTCTCACCATCCATACGCAACGTGTTATCAAAGAAATGTCTGAAAACTATTCGCCATGCTCCTTAAGGATTCCCGCCAGTACGCATTCCTTCGACTCCTTCCATGTTCCGTGTCATCGTATTTTTGCCAATGTTGTGCTCACAATCAGATGAATGAAAACCATGTTCATTGGTCAGGCGGATGAGGCACTGTAGCCCCACTTTGAATGGGACTTGCAACCCCTCCACCATTGCATTTGATATTTAGCCTCTAGTACTAGATAAAAAGTAACTTTAAGCCATGCTGTATTTGCCTAAATGTTTGTAGCATATCACTTTCATGGCACTAAATGCAGCAAAGCATACGGTTAATACGTGCCAATGTTCTCAAAGAGAAAAATGTATTCGCCCTCAACTGAGATTTAGTTTTAGTTATCCTAACGGATTACAACATTCAAAATTGTAGAATTACACGTGGAAAGGGAAAAAGGGCAAGGAACGGCCCCGAATATGAATTACACAGGACTGATAATTAGGGATGGAAAAGTGGATAAATGCGGCATTATGGAAAAGCTATCAGACTGGAGACCGGAGTGAAGACTTGCGTCAAACCAATAATAATAAATTCATTTTCCTACGATAATATCCTCGAGAACATATTAAGTATACATTTACACAGTTGGACTCCGTAATGTGACAATACATGGTAATGTCAATAAAAAAATGAGAAAAACTGTCTCATTTAATAATTACAAAACAAAATAGTTGGTACAGTATAAAACCAAAGTCATCAAAACGAAGCAAAACTTGTCAAATCATAATTATCATGAGGATATATCAGGTAGATTTTTAGTTTTGGACATACGACAGTAATGCTGCTCCATTGAAGAATGTACATAGCATAAACATCATCAATTGATATATCCAGGTATATGTAAAGAAATGATGCATTTCATTCACCGAATAATAAGAAGCTGATAATTAGTGAGAGAATATATACGGAAAGGGAAGATGAGGAAATTTATTAAGCTAAACGCATTAAGCAGTTAATACATAAATCTCAACGTTTGAATTATGAACAAAATAATGATAAACTGATAGTAGGATTGTTGGCTTATGAAGAAGATGAAAGGATAACAAGAATGTTTCAATGATTTACATTCAATAGTATAAGTGTGGGTTGTGTAATTAATTCATTTGGAATCATTTTTCACCAACTAAATAAAAGTTAGTCATGAACATTCCTCTTTTTTATTTTAAACGTCATGAAGTCGTGTACTATTTATTATGGACAATTTTTCCTAATCAGTATGTAATAATTGTTAATCTAAATACTGATCCATGTACAGCAAATTAAGTAAAACCTTGAATTATGGAAGTGTCGGTAGTATTAATACTTCAACAATAATTACTTGAATGGTCAAAGGCAAGATGCTATAATGATCAACCAATCATCGTGACACGCCACTGGCCTACACAAATCAGAATGTACAGTACCGACAAAATATATCAAGTACAATAATATTCCTCGCAGTGTCTCGGTTATCAGTGATAATGACGCTAACGATTTATATGCTTACAGTCATCGCACCTTATTTATTCACAAATAAATCTAATTTCCAGCTTATAAGGTTTACATATAAATATTATGTCTTGATACAGAATAATTCTCAATGTACAGTAATTGCAACTTATAAATACCTACCTATCATCCGTTGTGTGACCGAAAAATAACCTTCGTTTTTCATCGTTTCAGGTGTATGCCCAGAAGCATTTACGGAGAGCTGTAAGCAGGAGCAATTAATGCAATGCACGGACCCGACGAAATTGTTCTCCGAGAACAAGGAATTGGCCTTCTTCACCGATCAAAAAGCTCTTGATAAGCTATGCCCGTAAGTCTTAATATTTATCTTAAACCGGAATGCTGCCATTTAGGGAACAATTCATTGCGAATCCAACCCAGGGGTAAAATAAAGATCCAAGATAATGGTATAATACTAAACTCATTGCTCAATTATTTTTGCTCTTTAAAAGCACGAAGGTGGCCAAGAAAGGCCAAATCTTGATAACGTGGCCAAATATGGCTGAGCTATAATCTTCAAGGTATGCAGCCTAAGGATTACATGTAAGTATATGTGAACATTCGCTAAATTTTTGAGAAGCGTTTCCAGAAAAAATATGAATCAGCCTAGGTTACCATTGAATGTGACCTTCATCGACAAGGTTTGAGTACAATTTAACTCGTTGATATTTTAAGATACCAGTTAAGACCAAGAGATAACCATCTGAGCGCTTATTATCTTGAAAAACGGCAACGAAGAGAAATATTGCTCAAATTTTGAGCTTTGAATTTCACTTCTTTTATACCCAATATTTATCTGTTTTTGAAATGAAGCTCCACAATTCTTCACTCCTTAGGCAAAATTGGAGTGCGTTCCTGACATTATTTTTAATCTTGAGAGTGAAAAGAAGTTCAGCGAATGCAAATAGATGGGGAAACTACTTCCCACATAATTAAAATTCAACGAATTTCGCAAGTTTTATTTATGTATTAGCATAATGGAAAATTTTCACACTAAACCCTGCACCGTTCGATGTGCTACTTCGTACACGTTTTTGTATTCTCTTCACATCTGCGTTTCTGTAGAATTCATGCCTAGGAAGTTTACTTCGACACGGGGTTAGTTAAGTACTTGAGCAAATAGCAAGCAACAAATTTCATTCAAATGAAGTCCCATCATTTCAATGATCCATTGGGAGACTTGAACCAATGCATTGCTTCAAGTCTCCCAATTCACGCGAATCATTATCAGAAATTTGGTATTAGCAACACTCATTCACCGGGCAATAAAGGAAATGGAGAAAATGAAGAGACCTGTAATGCTCATGCATGAAAAGAAATGTAGACGAACTTGAAATTATCTTCTAGGCAGTGTATGTAACTTGTGACTTTGGACGCAGCAAGGCTGACTGCCTGTCATGTGTACTAACCAATTACACAGCCAAGACATATCCTCTGAGCGAACTTAAGGGTGGGGTTCACTGAACAAGGTTTTGATGTCACAATTCCACTCTGTGGCACATGGAGCGGAGGTCGTCCTTACTAAGCCACTGTCGGAGAAATAAACCTTACTTTGTCGTTATTATGCGACGACGAATTTCAAAGCCCTGCATGAAACGAGTGAATTTTGTTCAGTAAAACTCACCCTCAAGTTCTCTCTGAGAAGATGGCTCGGTGGTGTAATTGGCTAGCACGCCTGACCGGCAATCGGGCGATTTAGGTTCGAATCCCGGCTAAGTCAAATTATTTTTCACAGCGAACTTCATCCTTGAAGTATACAACTATTCTTCAGGGTTAAATTCAGAATGGAGGGAATTAAAACCCCTTATATATCCCATAGATAAACTTTTCTGTAGCATAGTGTGGGTAAGGATACGCTAAACACAATATAGGTAAGTAAATGGCTGCGCGCTACCGTTTCAAACTGACTCAGTGAGTAGGGATAGTGAAGATTCAATTGAGCAAGAGTATTACATACTACTTTCCTATTCCCTTGACTAACAAAGTAAACCGCCGAATTGAAAATTTGAGAGTGAACATGCGAATGCAAAAAATATTAGACAAAAAGCAGGTGGTAGATGTGCAACACCCGGTCAATTTCCAGTGATTGACAATAGCGTTTTAATGAATTACCAGGGTAATCGAAGTCCATAACTCGCTTATGGTGAGTAGCCAGAAATATCAGGAAAATTGTGTCTCAACAATAAGCTTAGTGAAACAGAATGTACTTCGAGGAAATGATGGTCAAAAGATTAATTAATGCTGTTAAATTGAAGAGGAGAACAAATATTAAAATTTTAACAGACCAACAGTGCCTGCCCATCAAAGAAATTACCATCTGGATATGATACCTTAAACAGTTCGAAAAGAAACTGAAGAGAGGTGGTAATGTCATTCATATATAACTCAAATCTTGATTGTTTAGAACACCACAGCTCCAGCAATTCTGGGGTTGTGGGATTAAATATAAAACTATTTTTGGGATATAAGCTTGTTAAAAAACACAAGTCAAACGAGACAAGCTCTACTTGGTTTCCAGAGAGTTGCACTACCAGGACTACTGCAGGAGTAATCAAAAAGACGTCAACTCCATCTGAACTAGGACAGTCAGCAAGGTTGTAGCCAGCATTAGCGTACCCTCTTCAACACAACCTCCACACCCTCCTCATACCAAATTATTAAGTTATCCTTCTCAAAAAACTTTCTCTGGCTACTCCCTTGGCAGTCGGAAATTAGGTGCTCTATCCGCTGATCATATCCGAAACTTTTCATTTTCATAGTCTAATTCTAAATTATCATCACTGTATAATCAGGTGTTCAGGCGCCAATGGTGGCGCGTCGCTTCGCCTCACAGCTCGTTGAATTGATAAGGAGCGGTTATTTACCCTCCAGTGATTCGAGTTTTCACCGCTTTTGTTGTATGAGTTGATAAGAGTTTCTTAGCGCCACCCAGCGCCTTCAGGTTGATGAAGCGACTGTTCACGGAAAATTTCTGTCGGCATAGCAGAGTCAAGGTGACGAGTGGAAAGAATTAAGAGGCAGCCAAGCATCAACGCCGCAGAGAACTTAGCGGTGATTTGCCCGTTGTGACAACTCACTCGCCCTCAGAATTATACAAAGCAAGGCCTCGTTAGTTCTCGCAAAATTGATGGAGTAATTTCAACCGAGCGTGATCAATGCATCATTATTTTCCAATGCGACGGAAACAAAAAAGCAATCTCACAATCCAAATCTTGAAGAAATGAAGGTTTATGAGAAAGGAGTACTTGTTTTCTCTCATCGTCATTAATATTTATTCAGAATAATGATAAAATTAAGGAAATAAACTCATTTCCGCCCACCGTAGCCATATGGATACACCCCACAATTCTAAGCATAAGAAGCTCTTGTTGAAAAACGGCGCATTATTTTCTTCATATTGTTACAAATATTCTGCTTAATGTTTCAGTAACCTAATCCGTATATTATATTATATCATATTATATTATATCATATGATAATATATTATATTAATTTTGAAGCTGGTGAGATAATCCCACTCGTTGAAAGAGTCTGGTTCAGATCGGAATTTCGATATGGACGCCCACTGTTTGTAAATAAGCTACAAGTGTAAGAGAATTAAAAATAGAAAGTCAACGAAATGATTATTTTAACGGTCCTTCGTCCAAAATTGCTTTCCCTGAATATTTGAACCGTGTTTATGCTGATAGAAAGTGGATCCCATAAGATTTTGACAAGTTACCACTTAGCGGCCACCCGTCATCCAGAGAAAACTGTATAATGAATGCATCACCAAAATATTTCCACAGGATAACAGATGACCAGAGGAGCAAAACACCTAATTACCTTCAAAATCGCAAAGAGACATTTTTCTTGGTGGAATGGGGCTAAACAAACTTTGCGTTTATCACAGTTTAATTTATTTATTTTACCACCAATAATAGCACAAAGACTTTGACATTGGTTTTTCTCCATCCATGATTCAAATAGCAGCTTAAACATATCACAATAAATAGGAAACAAACAGAAAACAAAATGTTTGAACATGAGAAGAGGCATTATGGATTAGACTAAGGTTAATTGATCGGGTGGCATTTTAGTTACGATTTGAAAATAGTGGTTGAAAGAAGGGTTTGTAACTAGTGGTAGAGGAAAAGGGGTCCAGTGAAAAAAATTTTGAAGTCAGGGAGTTAAAAAAGCAGGGGATTCGGTCGAAAAGAGATCGTTGAGACATGGAAATACAGAATCGTGGAATGTGAAGCAGAGAGTTATTGTGCAAGGGGCGAGGAGGAACATTAAAACAGAAAAGAGGGAGAATTTCGTTGGTCCGGAGAGAAACGCTAAAGATTCTATGCAGAAACATCAGATAAGATAAGACACGGCGGTTAGTTATGTTAGAAATCCTGAGGGAGGAAAGGATCGCTTCACGGGCATAATATCCGAGCTTTGGGATCCGGTGGTGGGCTACAGCAAGAAAAAAGCTGACAGGGCGATTGAGCAAGAGTAGAGTAGTGGAGCAGGTAGTAGACCAAACTGATGAGCAGCACTCCAGTAAGGAGAGAATACAAGCGAAAAATTCTGTTGCTAGAGCGGTAGGGTCGTGAAAGTCATTTAGTCAATAGATCATACCAACAATGGTCATTGCTCTCCTCACGATCATCGAAATGTGATCCTAAAATTTTAGTTTATTATCAAATATCACTCCTAAGTCGCAGTGATAGATTTGGAGGGACAGGAGGGATAGATGTGTAGAATAAAATAAAATGACTTTGTTTTATTCCACACTTTATTTTAAATAGCACGACCCGGGTTTCAACATCTAGTGTTATCATCAGGCTATCAGGACATCAGGTGTTATCATCCTTATGATAACACTAGATGTTGAAACCCGGTTCGTGCTATTTAAAATAAAGTGTTGAATAAAACAAATTTATTTTATTTTATTCTATAATGAAGCAATTCCACAAAATAACGCCTGAGACCGTGTCTTATATTAAATGGGATAGATTTGTTTGCAAAGTTGAATGAATGATTCAGGGGATTGTTTTTTAATGCAAATGTCATCAGCGCCGATTTTGAGGGGTTTACTCGCAGTAGCCAAGTAGAACACCACTCGGAGACTAAATTATGAGCGGACTGAAGCTAATCTGAGTCGGAGGGGCAATCCACATTTCTGAAAATTTTGCAATCGTCCGCGTAAAGTATAATATCAAGGCCAAGAAGGCTTATGCCATTGGAAATATTATCGATGAAGAGTCCGAACAGGAGGGGACTGAGGACACTTCCCTGAGGTACACCGGATTTAACTGGTAAAGAAGGGGATGAGATGCCGTCAATCAACACACGTTGGTGACGTGAACTGAGGAAACTGTGGATCAAAGATAGCAACTTTGAATGCATATTGTAATGGTGTTTAAGTTTATGAATGAAAATACATACAAATTCAAACTGGTTATGCTCTCTGCTGTTTAGCGAGCATGGCCCTTTAGAGATTCTGCTCATGGAAATCAGTTTGACGAGCATTTCCTGTCAAATAAACGCAATGGCTGAAAGTTCCAATTATATCCTTGGATAAGCGCTGGGAAGAATAATATCAAACGCGCCGATATCCTACTAAGGAAATGTCAAATATTCATCTTGACTGTCACTCTAAAAATACTTACTTTCTCTGCTAAATTTTCCCTTTCTGCTTATTTTAAAAAAATCATGTTTTGAAACACAATTCTCTTCCCCATGATATACGGGGTCATTCCCGCCATTTGTGGCTGCTGCTCTCTCATTGGCCCGTTTAATCAGTCTCCCCCAATTGGCATCCAAGTGGTAGCCATCGTCTCTATTAAAATTGTCCGTCCGGGCCATCTCATTTGATTCTCGGATAAGGCTGGGATAATATCTGCCTTCTTTTACTATTATCCTGGCTTCGTCAAATTTAATGTCATGTCCCGGGGTCCACCGGGACCCAGTTGACATTTTTCTTCAGTTGCAGTGTTTGCTGTAATACTCATTAGTGATTGCTAAATATAGCTCTTAAGTTTTAATACAAAATCCTAAAACGCTCGGTTCACGCGATAGACTAATTCGCACTCTGTGGTCTGACCCGATTATGTGGGAGATAAATAAATGACGGACGACGATTATGAGTGTGGTAATTCTTTCAATAGTTTTTTTATATCATTCTGGAATTGTAGAATAATTATTATGATCGCTCCAAGTTGATACTCAATAAAGATCGTTGCGTAGTGCACGATGCATATCCAAAGAATATCCAAAATACCACGTCTGATGAAGCTCCATGCACATCCTATGAATAAACTTTGAACCATCTTACAGCACGATGCGGGCAATGGTAGAGCAAAATGAATATCCTATGAGCATCCTTTGCACTACTTCAGGAGAATGTACTTTGAACTCGAATAGTGCGCCGGTGCGATTGTTAGTTGGACGTTCACGAAGAATATTCTTTGCACTAAAGATGCTGCACTTGAGAATATTCTTTGCATTTGTATTGAACAAACTTTTCCCCACTGGGAGGCATGTTCGGATGTGGCCGACAGCTGGAATTTCCTATTGTTCGTGGCCCTTCGGTGCTCTTGTATTCGTACCTTCAGTGGACGACAAGTCTCACCAATGGACATTTTCCCGAAAGAGGGACCTTGTACACACCTTCATGAAGGTCTTGCTGGATTTTATCATTGGCTGTTGGCAGTAAGTCACCAATTTTCGTTATGGACTGGCGGGACTGAGCCCGTATTTAAGGAGGACGAGAATCGTGGACCGGCATCTTCGACCTGAAGAAGCTGGTAGCAGTGTCAGCGAAACTGTTGTCTTAAACCAACAACCGACGCGGTATCACCGGAAGAATGGACACATTGCACCTCGACACTGCGGAAACCTACGTAGTCACATCACGATTAGATTTCCACATTTAAACATATTGAGGATAAAAACATATTTTACAATAGAACAGATATCCCGTAACCCTCAATGTAAGAATAATTTTAAAATCGTTCAGTTATGTGATTTATTTTCCTTGCTGATTCCCATGTTAAATATTTTTCAAATGGAAGAGAACAGCTAAAAAATCTGCAATGAGTTGTCGAGTCTAATACCAAACGGTTTATAGTTTTTTATTAACTCAACAGGTGTGTAACCACTAGATGCATCATACCGGAATAGAGGAACAATAAATTTACCGCATACTACTCTAAAATTCGTATTGTTGTGATTGTTTGCCGCGTATTAATGACGAAACATATCTTATTTTTAGGTTATAGGTAGTCGCTGAGAATAAAATCTGGGATTACGCAATGAACAACATCAAGTAAAAAATATGCATACAATACAAGCAAGCTGTTAAAATTAATTCTTTCATATTGAGGCTAATAACTTCTGAATATACTGCACTGATGAATTTAATCTTGAAGTTAGGTATAAAGTAACATCAGTAAACTAGGAGTAAGAGATAGCGTAGGACTGATGAAGAGAGCGGCTAAAGGTAGATATAGGTCGCTTGAAGCGGTTGGTGGCCGACTTTTGGGCATTCGTGAAATTCCTTTCGCCATTCGACAAACACGGTGACTATTAGCGCAGTAAAAGGGACCGAGCTACATGTAGTTGAATCAATAATTCAATCTATTTCATTACCGAGCTCTTGGTGCCAAAATTCACTAAAACTCCCCGCCAGAAAATGAATATTCGGGTTTGCATCACTGCCAAGAATAATTAATCCTTCTCCGCGAATTACATCATTGCCTGTGGCATTGATGAGCTCATCAATGCGTTGCTATTGACGTAGCAGCCAGTGATTCTGTTTCGATTAACTCTGCTGATGAAATAATTTCACCAAAACGCGGCAATAACTAATTATCTCATTCATTTCCCGGTATTTCCAACATTAGCCTTTAAAATTGGCCAGGGTATGTATGAATACTTTGGAAATGGCTACCATTCCCTCTACAGAATTATAACTAATCTTGGAAACTGGTCTAAGCCTATGCATAGACGTGCGCTGGAAGTAATTAGCCCGCTGATTTGTTATCAATAAAGGAAATATATATATATAAGTATTTTTTTCTGATTTGTGAATGAAAAACTTTGCCGTTTCTACAATTTGGAACTTTATTTTCCTGACTAGTTTCGAAAATAAAATTCCAAATTGTAGAAACAGCAAAGTTTTTCATTCACAAATCAGTAAGATGGATTTCTACAACGTGAAAGCCTTTACAATTCAGTGCATGAAGTATTTTTTGTTTTTCTAATTGATTATTCGAGCAAAAAATCACGGATAGAGGCAGTAGCAGATTACAGAATTATACCATGATTAAAATAAAAACAAATATAGTCTATTCTTCCAAGCGGGTTATGTATTTCAGATGATGAGATAATTAATTTTTAATAATTATGGAATAATTGGTGGAATCAGTCGGTGAAGTAGCGATGAAAAATGAAACGTCAACTATTGCGTGTTGTTCTAAAAACAGTAATTTTCAGAAATGTCACGAAGCATTAATGGAGACTAACACGGTTGGTCGTCTGGGCGGCACAAATTAACTCGATAACTATAACTGTGGAGAACTCTATTACGGATATTGATGGAATGTTACCGAATGCAAGAACTTACCACATGTGTGTTTGTACCAGAATTTTTTTCCATCGAGCTACTCATTAGTCTGGCCTCACCCGCACCTAACTCAAGTATGGATATTTTTAAACAGTTTTAGTGTTATTGATGAGACTTAGTTAATAGCCAATTTTGAAACTTTTGAATTGCTTTTGACTTTTGAGCCATCATTTTATGACAGCGGACTGCAATTGAAGCACCACCTCCGTGGTGAACATATTATAGTTTATCAATATCAACTTTGTTTTTTTATATCTCATTACTAACTTGAAGGTGGAAGTGAACTCATTTTGTGAAATCTGACCTACCGTTTTTACCGATTCAAATTTCCACACGGAATGGTCATGACACGTCACAAAATGGTATTCTTATTTGCTAATTGGAACCCTTTTTCCCATTGATCCTGATTTACTCGCTACATTTTTCCTGCTATTCATGGAAAACTTATGGTTCATACTCAAAACGAAACAGGTATGTTGAACTCGCTGAAAACGAAAATGCTGGAAGACGGATATAGGCAGACTGATAGTTTGGACGAGATTAACCTTAAAAAATGTTTCCAATGCAAGCATCAATTCATATTATGATTATAAAGCATCTTTTAAATCTGGTAAATTAAATCTTAGGCACGAAAAATTCACATTTCCCCAGCTGACTTTACATATTTTAATTAAAAAATAAAGTAACAAGTCGGCCATTCGGTCGGGTGGTAACATAGATTCGATTTACCCAAGTACATGTCGTTGCAATGAAAAATATGTACATGGAGAAACGCATAAACAATAAAACCATATGAACTTAACCATAAACATAGTAAACATAAAAAAATGAGAAAGATCCTTACAAGTTAATATTATATAATCTTCTCATGAAGGTCTTTAGGTTATGCGGGAATGGTCAAAAACTACTTTTGGTAGACCGTTCCAATCCCCTATCCTCCGATGCAGCCAAGAATATTTCGCAGAATTTGAAAGCAGTTTTGGAGGATCTATTTTATGCCTGTGATCTTTTCTTGATAGATAGCGCGGCTCTTTAAATCTATCTGTGATATCTATCCACGCAAGATCATCAGCATTTTTGGATTTTGATGGTGTACAATCTTGTTATTCTTTGCAAATGTCATATATGTACAGATTTAAGTTTCAATGTTCCCTTAAACACTATACTAACAACACAAACATATGCGCCAAAATGTAACTTTTCTTTGTAAATTCGCCGGTCGGGGTGAGTCAGAGTTCACCAGAGCAACTTCGAGCGCGCCTGCGGCTCCTATGTATATTATTATCCGTCTTGATGCTGCGATTTGAAAAGTTTCAAAAGATTCGAGTATTTTCAATTTTTAATATTGCAAAATTTAGACTCCCGATCAAATCAGAAACAGGCGTTAGGTTAGTATTCCGATTTTGAATCAATCCTTATAATCGAGTTGCATGCTTCTCTGTGATTCTGTATCAGTCAGTAGCTTCGGCAGCAGTGGCGTAACTATGGAGGGGGATAGTTCCCCACCCCCAAAGCCTCCGAGTAATAAAAACAATATTTGAAACTATTGTCTAGTTTTGACATTTAATAACTGCGTCTGCTTAAAGTTAATGTTTTAGTGCGAAAGTGATGTGAAATGTATTTCCAGGCATGTTATTTTACAAAAATCTTTTTTCCCAACGAGGGGAGAGGATCGCCACCCCAGGCTATCCCATCCCTCCCCATAACAATGTCCGAGTTACGCCACTGCTCGGCGGCCTAGTTATTTTAAAAGATATTTACGCAAACTAATCACGTGCTCTAACTTAATCTTAAGTGCCTTAATACTGAGCTTAAAATACATTGGTTAGATCAAGCTACATGCTCATACGAATAGGCATACATACATTTGCATGGGACTCAGAAATTCGTCTCAAGGTATCACGGCACCTTTGGGAGTTTAGGTCAATAAGGTTGTTTACCGCAGCCGTTTTGGGCCACAAAATTAATAACAAGGGTCTGTTTTTATAGGTGCGAATTAATATTTACCAATAAGTTATACTTTACCCTAGTGAAAATGGTCTTGTTGTTTCTTTGAAGTATTCAAAGGAAATCGTTAATAGCTAGACGTCAGAAAAAATTAATATTCATGAATTTCACATTCGTATTATACCTGCTCATTAGTTCATTCCTAAAGAAGCCTGGACTTCCGTAGAATTACCGAAGCAGTACCAAAATATGACGTGTATATTATTGCATAATATTTAACCATGTTTTGACACTGAATATTTTCTCTTTCGTTCACAGGCAGCTCATGGAAGGATTGAAATGCATAGATGACTTCACTCAACGATGTATGAAGACGCTGCAAAGAGATTCTTTCCACAAACTCTACTCTGGAACTCATTCAGTACTCACAAATCTCTGTACGAACGAAACCTACAAGAGAGGTGAGACTAAGAGGGATTTAATTTAGTTTTCACAGTGATGACGAAGTTATTTTCTTCAGCATACGCGACTAAACGACTTCATTTTATTTAAAGTAATCTGTAGCTGTCGTAGGAACTAAAAGAGATTCTAATACTTTTGTAAAATGTAGCAGCCAATTTCTCAGTTGGCTGTCAACATTTTATAAATTTAAATCAAACTATCTTCAAGCTTTTTTACTATCACACCATATGCGGTAGGTGCATAATGGACACATAACTGCTGTAGAAACATATCTTGTTCAAAGGATGACGTTCGCCATGAAAAAGTACGGGAAAAAATTCGGGAGATCCGGGTTCGAATCCCGGCTAAGTCAAATATTTTTTCATGGCGAACTTCATCCTATCGTGTATTTAACTTTGCACCCGTGCGCGTGACTGCGTACAAAGTCACTTGTTCCTGCAGTGCTTTGATATCTTGTTCAGTTGGATAAAATGAGGAAGGGAGGGATATAGGCCCTCATATTAATGTAGCCTAACGCTACCTTTTCTTTATCATCTTTGTCTTTTTATAACTTATACTGTACACTTTAGCTTGGCAAAGAAAGCGTTTTTTTAATCTACAATCAATGTTTAGTCCTGTTTGCATTTCAGGTTCATATTTAATATAGAATACTCTGAAATCATGCACCGCGTGGATTTTACTGCTACAATGGAAGGGAATTCTAAATACCTATGCTAGTACTTTCAATTTTTTGTGATGGAAAATTCGGATTCCATGGCGTGTCAAATAATATCAGGTGAAGCTCGCCTTGCTGTAGAGTTTGATGAGAATAAGTAATGAGTAAAAGGTACCATGCCATCACACCAAGAAATATGTTATTCACCAGTACTCAGGAGAAGATTCTGCTGCAATTTCCAACAAATTATAAAAAAATAAAGGTGAGGAATATGATATAACCGCTGGTGCATCATAATTATTCCTGGAGATGAGGTAAACTAGGCATTTCAAACCCTGCAATACGTAAACGACGCCTACATATACCGTGGCAGGAGAGCCATATTAATGCCTGAAATATTATACCAGAGGGTTCCCCATCCATTGCCTTGACATGCCAATTTTAAGGACGCAACTTATCATAAGCGCATTGCGCGAGGCATTTTTGTCGGCTTCAATTATTAGGACTTAGCATTGCAACTGGGCGGTAAATTTATAATAAGAAAACATGATACAGTAATTTTGACCAACATAAACAATTTTCACAAAAACAGGGCTTTTTTTATCCCAATAAGTCACAACTTTTGTTAAATTATGAAACTGCATCCTTAAAGTCGGCAAAATTTCGGAAAAAAGAAAATCTGGCGGAGTATAACGAAGTTTATAGCGATAAAGTTGTAATTGCGCATCATCAAATTCATCTTCCAAATAAATGTTGCTCCATGGCCCAGGAGCACTTCGCTGCTGTGCATTGGTTGAAGCGGAATCATTCTCCCCTTGCAGACTTCCTCCGGCATCAGCCTTGCGTGGCTGAAGTCCAAAAGCACCACGAAAGCTGCGCAAAGGACTTCCAGGAGAGGATCCAGACGGCGGGGCTCGTGGGTGGCTCCCCACGGTTGGCGGCTTCCGGCGGAGGGGACCACGGCGACGACGCAATGATGACCGGATTCGACATCCCCAAAAGGACCATGACCCCTGAAGAAAATCAAGAGTACATGAGAAGGGTTTGCTGGTGAGTCACTTCAACGATATGATCGTTGGATTATTCTTCCTCATAGAATAATCCTCCAAAATCGTTAGAACATTAATTGCTTATGCTTGGTTTCGCTATTCAGTAGGCCTTCTTCGTTTCTATAGCGTTGAAGTGTTTTCCCCTTCCCGTCCCTTCCGCACCTTTCCTCTCCCAGAGACGTCGTCGGGCTCCTATCGCGGCGGCGCCTCTTTCCTTTTCCCTTCCTCTCCAGCCCCTCCCCGGGTGATCGGGCGTATAAGCCACTGCCTTGGTTCCCGGCCCCGGTGCGTTGTATCCTCTAAGGGTTCCCTTGAGCTCTCATACGTTGGTGAGTCACTTAACTACCTACGGAAAAGCCTGTGGAGTATTGTTAATTATAGAATATTCTTTCGTGCATCTAAAAACAACGATGCTTTGTTTAGCTTTTTTCGTAAACATCGGGAACATGCGGAAAGATCTAGCAACAACCCTCAACTTAATCATCATCATCATCACTGGTCAACAATCCTAGGATTGTTTTGACGCATCTCTCCACTCAGTTCAATCCATCAACTTAATATAAGTGAAAAATGCGCTGCAAACATTTCAAAAATCAGTTGCTGCCACAAATAATCCTCTGTTAAGTCATCTCTGGGAATACGAACCTCGAAGAGAACCCTAATATCGATACCCTAAATGCACCCTAAACCTTACCCACATCCGTAACCCTAGTTGAAAAACCCTTATGCCATGACTCTGTACATCTTTTACAATAAGCGATCTTTACCTTTGCCTATGAAACGAATTTCAATTTCACGTCATTGATCCATCGTTTCAATAACCTTCCTCTGTCTTTCTCCTCCTGAGGAAGCGGGGTCGTAAAAGTCTTGGACTTAGTTTCCGACCCTCACGAGTGCAACCGTTGCGGGCCCGCTCTGGGTAGCCAATGCCAATGGTGAGTCACTATGGTGACATCCAAATAATTACGTGAGGCGTTTAAGGGGGGAAGGGGGTCAAGCCGATTCTCACCTAATCTCACGTGGGGGATCTGGCAATAACCACGTAATTTTTTCCTCAAGAAACAGTGTAAAACGAGACTCTAGACTACGAACTTCTTCAATCTAATATTTAATACTATTCTTAACTAATCTTAAATATATATAATTAAACAAATTGTTTTTTTTTAATAAATCCGACGCAATGAAGCATAGATAAACGCCTCATTTAGCCTGAAAATATGCATTTTGAACAATCTCACGTGAGATTAGAGGGGGGAGGGGGTCATAGGCGGATCTAGAGGGGGGCAGGGGGGCACGTTCCCCCCCAGACCCTTAAAAAATATGCAAGATTTTTAATACGGTCCCATTATCATTGCGTTCCTTTTGTATTACGAGGTATCCTTGTGCCCCCCAGAACAAAATCCTGGATACGGCCTTGCTTGTGCACCCCTCCCAGAAAGAAGTCCTGGATCCGCCCCTGGAGGGGGTCGAGCCAAATCTCATGATATCTCACTAAGGGATGAGGGGGGTCCAAAAATCGCCAAAATCACCTCACGTAATTAATGAACACCCCTTACCCAACCATTGCACTCCTCGTTGAAACAGAAGGTAATCAGAGGGCGGGAAGTAGGAGTTTTGTTAGGTGGGCAAAGATCAGCTTACCGCCCCTATCCTTGATCCTCCCGCGCTCCCTCCCTCCCCCTCACCCTACCACCAAAATATGATACATCCGTGAGCTATTTTTTCTTCAGATGCGGTAGATGTTAGATTTAAATTCCACGCCGTATGTGTGCTATCAATAATCCTTATTAATATTAATGTTTAATAGTATATAATTTAATAACAATTGGTAAATAATTTAATAAGAAAAATTAAATAAATTTTTCTTTTAAACTTTTTAAATTTTGTCGCTCCCTGCAATGTGCCTCCCAGGGCACGTGGCTCCTATGCCCCGCACTAGTTCCGGGCCTGGTTAATCACGTCACATGTTAAAATCGAAAGCTATCACGCAAAATAAAGAGAGTTGTTTCTAGCTGAATCTGGTGAGATTCTAACATATTAGTCTATTAAAAGTAACTGGCAATTTTTCTCAAACACATTTGGAAATACTTTTTTTGGAAATTTTCCAGTAATTTTCAATTTACTAATATGTATTCCTGGGCCAAAAGTAGCGGGCACAATAGTATGCTTAGGGTATGGCGCTGTAGCGTATACAATGCGCTCTAGCGTTGTAGAGATCATTGACGTGGACGCCAGCGGGCTACACACACCGCAAACAAAACGTCCCTACACCTCCGGCATCTAATTTTTACAGTCTCCGCACCCATCGAAACTCACTATAGGAAACTATTATTCAAAAAGACTAAATCGAAAATGCCAAAATCAAGTTGCTTTTTTTTCTTTTTCAAGTTAATTTTTCTATTTCAAGATGTTTTATGCATTGACTTCATAACAATCCAATGCTTCTAAGGATATATGCACCAATAGATAACGTCCTCTTTGAAAAAGTATTTGGCTTAGCCGGGATTCGAACCCGGATCTCCCGGTCGCCGGCGTGCTAGTCAACTATATTCTTTGAGTTAACTTCAGGATGGGTTGTTTGGTAAAACCCACCCCGAAGTTGGCTCTGAGGAGATGCTATGATGGTGTATTTAGCTAGTACGCCTGGCCAGTAATCGGGAGATTCGGGGTCGAATCCCGGCTAAGCCAAATATTTTTTCAAGGCGAACTTCATCCTTAGTGTATTCATATTTGCACTAGTGCGCGCGATTGCGTCCAATGTTATTTGTTTCATGCAGTGCTTTGCTTATTAGGGCACTGTAGGAAATCATGGTGAAATTTAACCCCCAACGATTCCACTAAGGTATGAATCAATTTCTGTCCTAGGGTTAATAGACTTTCTCAGCAAGATATGAACATTTCCGTGGCATTCTTTCTGGAAAGTATCAGTCCGACGGGTATTAACCGAATAGCTGAATCGGACGTAGAATTACAACTGGGCGATAACTTAAAATCTGAAAATATAATACAGTAATTTTGATCACCAAAATGAATTTTCACAAAGATAAGACTTTGTTATCCCCGATATGTCTCAGTTTTTGGTAAATTATAAAAATGTTTCCATTATATCGGCAACGTAGTGGAAGTTTATCGCTAAGTTTTCAGTGATAAAGTTGGAAATGTGCATAGTCAGATTGATTTTCCAAATAAAGTTATGTATATTGCCGTATTTTGATAAAAAAACAAGCAACAAGGTTCATCCAAATTGAAGCTCAAAAGATAAACCGGTTATGAATTACCTATGCACTATTATTCTTATACTTAATAAGATGTTCTTACTACACAAAAGATTTTTACAATCAAAACCGAGAATTTATCTGTACTTGTTCCTCAATAACACTACCAAAAGGGTGGATATAGAATTTTGAGAGGACAATTATTTTCCCAAAAGGCATTCGTCACCATAAAATTCGCAACGATACCTTAATTTCAAGCACGCATTCGATCATGTCCTTAAAATCTCACCACACGACATCTGCATGAAAAGGAATAATTGCCAACGTCCGATTACCAACTCTTGCGCGAACCTCTGACACGCAATCTTCGTTTTATGACCACAATTCGGATAGTGAATGGCCAATTCAAGTCCTAATACGGAGTACAAGACATATTTCTTCTTCTACATCAGAAAATATTAATTTTAAGTGTAACTTCTGGAGGTGTATTCGGCAACTGAGCCCCTTCATCGGTGTGCTAAACGGAGAGAGTCGAATTTATCCAAGCTTTCCGTTCGACTTCAAGCATTCAATTTTATAAAAACATTAAATATTAAAAGTGGGTTTATTCAAGGCATTCTTCAGTTTTAACGCTACGCAATGTGCAAATAATTCAAAATAACAATTGTATCTATATAAGGTGAAAGTGAATGAAGAGCCAAATTGTAAAACTGGAAAGAAAATTACACGACGCAATGAGGAATAGAAAAGTTATCTGCCTTGTCCTTCAATCTTACATAAAAATTTACACGCCAAGATTCTTCAAAGCGCTCACTGTAAAAATATAAAGGCGCCAGAGTAAGAAGAAAGGATATCGAGAAACTGCGTCACGTCTTCGCACTAGCCTGTAGCGAAGGTGCAGCGGAGTGCAGGATAGCACCCGAACATGTTTCTCCACGTAATCTGACCACCACGGGGATTGGAACCCAAATCATCAGCACAGGAATCCTGCACCAATCCTCCCACCATCCATCCCGGATCTCTATTTCCGCAAGTTACCACGATATTCCATCACTTCAAATTCCATTTGTACATATAACTCGTTATTCTCTTTACAAAGCATTACATGATTACAAATCATCAGAATCCAATAGCGAAAATTTTATGTTAATACGAGTTCCCATTAATAAATATAATCCCGTATTTCCAACTTATCATATCGTGCTGAGCTTCAGATAAGAATGAGAGATATTGGTCTCAAAAGCAGCATTTTGAAAATCTTAGTAAATGATTGAAGGCGAATAATAGAAGAGAAAACCTTACCATTTTCTTCATCTAACCTAAAGCCTGTTAATAATATCTCAATTGATAGTGATTAAAATATATTGAAATATTGAAATAAATATTTGCATTTTTTCACGATTATAAAATTTATTAATACTTAGGTTTCAACGATATTACATCATCTTCAAGGCACAAATGGTGTGTAGAGCATTCATTTTATACAATTTTTATCTGGAGTTGGGGAAAGTGCGAAGAGGCAGTAGGGGAAGGAGATGGGATAACGTGAAGAAGAAAGTGAACGAAATAGAGAGAAGAGTATAAGAGGGAAAGATGTCTTCAGCTCTTTTAGATCAAAACTATAATTTTGTATGGATGACAAACATAAATACGCAAGCAGATTAAAATTATCTTTTCATAAAATATTCATCTGTACACTTTCAAAAAATAAGTGCCGGCAAAAAACATTCAGACGATACATCTGCACCTTGAGCGCCTAACTCCCCACTTTCCGCCATCGTCTCCGCCACCCAATCACAGCCGCCCGAGCTCAACACGTCCCGATTCCCACCCCCCCCCCCCCACACTCCTCCTTAGCGCCCCCGGCCGCGTTTATCGGCCCCTCCCCTCCCCCGCCCACCCCTTCATTTAATTACTCGCTGCGGCCCCACCGCGCCCGATTCCCTTTGTTTTCGCTAATAGAATATCCCGAGACAGGATCACAAAAGGGGAGACTGCTACCTCCGTGTTAATTTCAAATAATTAGACTTGCATATTTCCCTCTGGAGATACGCCGGCGAATGCAGAATGCGACTAGGGTGACAATATAAGGAGATAAGACACGCCTTCGCATCCCCTACCACTGTCCCCTCCAACCCCTTGCGAGGGGTTTTGTGAGACCGCGAATCTCCCGCCAGCGGAACGGAGGCGGCCGGGCGCGCGCTCGTCCCGTGTCCGAGGAAGAAGCCTAGACTCGTTGGCAATAGAGGCGAACACGGCCCACCTCAAACTATGAATAGGGGAGCGAGTTTAATCGGCGGAATTCGACATTGACGGTCTGTTTCACTTTGGCTTTTATAGTGAGCGTGAACAAACTGGTGCGATTGTGAAAGTTTTGCAATCACCGCGGCAACGGGAAGAGATTTATCCATGGTGAAACATAAACAAAAAATGGTAATATCAATACTTTGATGTATAATTCCACTACCGACCATAGTTTCGACACTATGTGACTTGAAAATGGCATAGATAGGCCTTAAAAATGATAGTGTCGAAACCATGGTCGGTAGTGGAGTTATGCATTAAAGTGTGGAAATTACTATTTGTTGTTTTCATGGATACATCGCATTTCCACCACGTCAATCCTAAAACGATTTAATACGGGAGTAGATTTACCTGGTTATCACGATCAACGGCGTTTATATTGAAAATTAATATGGAAATTCACTATAGGTTTGGGAAAAGACCAGAGTGATTACCAAAATTATCCAGGTCCCTACTCTGGTCGGTAAAATGCCTAAGATTATAGAGACCATATTTAAACCTATGGTCATATTCTTGGCGATCAATTGTCTCTGGATACAAAATGCACACGATGCCATGCGTTAATTCTTCTCTGATCTTCTACCGGTTGAGATTTTCCAATGTTACCATCGATTCAAACATGGGGTACATACAAAAATACAAGTACAGGTAAATTATAGGTTTGAGACGAAAATACTCATCGACTTTGTCGGGAGAGCATCCTACAGGGGGTCACTCTCCAAACAAATGAATTCAAACTGAGGTCGCTGTGGCTGTTTTTTCCGGCTAAACGCTTCCAATTGGGGATCCACAAATGTTCATGACATATGTATAACTCATACAAATTATATTTAACGTATGTTAGAGACTTAAGTTTAATATGAATAAAGGTCGTAGTAGTCGACTGAATTTCATGAACATGATCACTAGGATGCATTGTTTTTCCAATGATTTCCCAGAGATAATTGCATCGCCGGGAAAATATCTGCATCAGTATCATCAATGTGACTCCCAAAATATGTAAATATTCTCTGTGAGATTAATTTCCTCGGATATTAAAAATTTAGGGACAGAAAATTTTTCATATAACATTCTTGACCTGAGTGGCCATATTTCAAAGCGGAAAGAGGTCATACATTAGAAATATTTGCATTTTATGCCCATTTTTCTTCGATTAGATGACCTAATACTCTGCCTCCGAAGTAATCTATGCGTTCGTTTGGCAGCATGCAACACTCATTCGCCATTTTTTTCTATATGTCTGTAACAAATGGCCCGATGAAGGAATATTCTCCTTCCATACCGTAGAATTCATGACAAAAAATTACCGAAATAGGTTAAATGGCATTGTGTAATTATCTCGAACGAAAATCTTTCAAGTGGCTGACTGATTTTATAGTTGATGTAAAATGTATCCTTTCAAACGAAAATTATGATTATATTTGTGTGCTTGATGAAACTATACCCGGACAATCTTAGTTTCCCATTAGCGGGAAAAATTTTACCTTATCGTGCATCAAAAACCTCGGAGCATTGCTACTTGTGCAACAATTCCATATTCCAAGTGTTCTTCGCCTTGATAATATGCCCATCGAACCCACTTAGCGCATCCCTACGACTCGACTGGAAGAAGCAGTGGAGCGAGGAAACTGCAACCTAGCGATATTGTCACTTGCAGAATATCGTCTGTTTGAGTCGTTCTAGCCGAAGCACCATTTGTTTCTTTTTTCAAGACAAAGCAGCGGGCAAATATCGTTGTTGAAGAGTCTAATGACGGTCTGGATAAAAATCGCGCTGGTGGCGGTGAGATATCATGGGCGCAGAAATAGCTGAAAGCTGTCAATAAGGATTCCTGACCAATATGTGACGGGATTGAACTTAGGAGCAAAGTTTAATTTCTCTTTTGGTAGACATAAGTGAGGAGCTGTCATCATTTGTTCACTATTTAACACCTTTTTTAAACTTGACGACACAAGGTTTCAAGCTAATATTTTTCAAATGGGCAAAAAGAACCTAGCGTAAACAATGACGACGACACGACAAGCGAATTTTATTTCCTGATAATTTCGATTCAACCGTAATAAAACATTGTTTTGATGAAAATGAACGTCCCGACTCACTATTGCAATCGGGTAGTTGTAATTTTGCTTAATAACCATTGTTTCAAATTGTAACATTTTATTGGGGTTTGGTTCCCATAAATTCCCATATTTTCCTGCAAGCCAAACAATTGCTCTGAGGTGAAAGGCATCGTAAGGAAAGTGCTCGTGCAAGACTTGATACACAATTGTCCATTTAATTCATAAAATTAAGAAGTGCATCGCTAAACCAATTTAACGTGTCAACAGTCACTTACCCCGACCTTGTTGCTCTATCTTATTCCAACCTGTCTTAACCTCATTGACAGTGGGTTCGTAAAGTCGTGACGTCACAAATCGCTAGTGGTCTTTTTATTTTCCGAACAAATCTTTACGGCATGTTTCCAATCATTGAGTGATACTTTAATCATTTGTCTTATCTCGCCCGCGGATTTCATAGCATTATTGTTAGTTGAAATTTTATCATTGGATTTGTAATTAATTATTTCTGTACTCATATCGCATTATCATTCAATATTGAATCCTAAATTTAGCTTTAAAATAATTAAACTCCCGCAGAGCGGCCACTATCGCAAAGGTATATTGTATCTGCATCTTCAGCTATCTAGCGAGACATAAAAAGTTCTAAAATCATTCAATAAATCTAACAATAGATTTTCGTGTTTGCAGTATCCAATCTGGGGCTTCTTATCTTTGCTTTTCAATAGAAGATAAATTAAGTGCTTGCCACTCAACCCACGAGAAACTAGCGAACTACACGGCTGTCAAAACACCTGGTCTGCCACACGTTCAGTTTTTGGGCAAAATTAGGATGAAAGTGAAATTGCACGTATTTACTCATAATTTACGATTCATAACATAAATATTTTATTTGAAGAGATTACGCTGTGCCAATAAACGTAGTATTTGGTGTAACAGATCTAAAATTCGTCTCCAGAACACCAGTGAGTAGACTTCGTGTCACATAAAAAGATCACTACGTTTTCATATTTTGTTTACAAGCACAGTGATAATACATGCAGCCCCTATTTTCATTTCCAAGTCAACACGAGCCAATATGGGTAATTATTAGACAATGGCAGTGGCTTACGTACACCAATGTCGTCTACTCCGCTCGTAAAAGGCGTTTTATATGTGGACAGTTAACACCTGGCTCAGAATAAAAATTAGGTTAGTTGCGGACACTCTATAGTAACTTTCAGTTTTGGTGAGATGGCTTAAATTTACCGTAGTAATCATAAATTCACTGTTAAAATTACTTGCAGCAGAAACTACTGTAACTCGTATCGTTTGGGAAAACAGATGCCGATCTCCATGGCAACCGGTTGTCTTGACGTCATACTTTGCCTGTCCATTGAGCCTGTCCCATTGAGCTACTGACTCTCATGTTCCATTATATCAACGGCCATGTATATTATATCTACGGCTGATTTAATGGTCTTACAAAAAACCTTGAAGTGCGGAGAATTATTGATCGGAGGATAGAGCATGATAAGCCATTTTTCCGCAATTTTACCGCCTTTTAACACCCAGCAAGTCGTAGAATAGGGACTGCGGAATGGATGAATGCTTCCATGGAACGGAACGTTATACGAAGCTCATTTTTCGGGATATCCTCCTCATCGATTCACATTTCACGAACTTTTCGCCGGTTTTTTAGACGGTGTCTTCAGGTGAAAACTTCTAGCTTAGGTTTAACATTGCGTCTAATTAGGTCAAGTTTTCATCACGGTGCGGTGTGGTGCGTTCTAATTGGTCATATTTTTCAAACGGTCATTTTCAAACGTTTCAGATTGAATAACTGACTTCTTGCTCTTTTGAATGTTGATGCTTTCGCTATAGGGAATCCTGAGCTGCATCGGTTATCGTTCACATTCTATCCGCCTAGGGCCGATATTTTCACAGCGATGCACACAAAATGGAGCAACGACTAAAATTAAACGAATCCTCAATTAACTATTTCAACCACAGAGGAAATGTGAGCGATATCCAATTTTAGGTTGCCCTCGTGAACAAATGCAAGAAGAGCTGGGAAGAGGATCAAGGAGTTTAAAGAGTTCAGGACGATGTGACGGCAGGTGTAAGCTATCCATTATGCAGGGAGGATTCAAATCTAGGCGGCCTCATTGTAGGAAAACACTACGCAATGCTGCAGAATTTATAATATTATTAGACGGTATAAAATATACGAACGCATATTTCAAGTTTTTTCCTTGACGGCGCGGACATGTTTGTGGAAAAACTCGACATTGGAAACATGTATTTCATACTGTAGCTTTACCCTTACAAATGCAACATTGCACACTCTTTCTATACAGGGATAATGTACCACTGTCTGCAGCCACAATGTGACATTTTTCTTTTTATGGCCAAAAACTGCATAAAATCATGGCATTTTGAAAAACAGAAAAAAGGTAAGATTTAATTTTGTTTTCCTTGATATCATCGCTACAATGAATCGTAATTACTGCACTGATTCCTCGAAACCTTGGTAAATAATGAAAAATTTAATAGCACCATCGCCTACAATAAGCTATGAAAAAGGACAACATTGATGGTCTGCTGTGACACTTTACGCCCTGGGAGTGTATCCCACACAGTCATGGTCTCCATTCTTGAAAGCGGTCAGACGCTGATGGCGAGATTTTCTCTTCCATTCCTTCCTTCATTATACCATTTTCGCAAGATATCGGTCTCCTCAATAGAAAACCGAATAAAGACGAAATATACGGAAAACTGCGAGAAAATTTTCTCCTCATTGTCCTCAATGAAGAATTTCTTTTCTTTCGACGAGGTTAGGTTATCCATTCTGCAGGCAGGATTCAAATCTAGGAGGCCTTATTATAGGAAATCACTACGTAATGCTGCAGTATTTATAATGTTGATAGATGGTGTAGAATATACGAACGCATGTTTCAAGTTATTTTTCACTGACGGCGTGGACATGTTAGTGGAAAAACCTAACATTTTAAACATTTATTTCATACTGTAGCTTTACCCTCGTAGATACAACGTCGCACACGGTTTCTGTGCGAAGATACTTGAAAGGCAACTATTTGCAGTAACTATGTGAAATCCTTCTTTTTACGGCCAAAAACTGCTTGCAAACATGACATTTTGAAAAACAGAAAAACCGTTTGCTTCAATTTTGTTTTCCTAGGTATTAACTCTGAAGTGAACAACGACTCGTAATTACTGCACGAGTTCATCTAAACCGTGGAATGCACTGCAAACTTAAGGAGCACCAGCGCCAACGTTTTATTATGGAAAGGGACATCGTTAAAGTATGCATTGACACTTTACGCCCTGGAAGTATACCCCCCACTGTCAGCGGAATCGGAGCCGCCTATCCTCAAAGCAGAAATTCCGAGAGCTGTGGACTTTACATGTGCGAGCTTTATTCAAACCGATCAAACTTATCTTGAAGTTAAAACGCTGATTTACGCTGTTAAACGCTGAAACTTAATGAATTTCTGTTTCAAGGCATGGTGAACAGAAAGATTTTCATTGAACCTATTGCCTTAACCTATAAAATCCATGAATGATATTAACACCTTCCTATTTCAGCAATCTATCAAATAGATCAATACATGTATAGTTAATGGGTTTTGTCAGTTAATTTGGTATCGCTAGTGGAAAAGGATATGAGCTTTTAGAAAACGAGTGTCGTCCTTCGCATCTTAACTTTGGGATCCACCAACGCCATGGTATATAATCTGCTAATAAACTGATACATAATACTCAGTTGCATTGTGTATTAGTTTAAATAATTAAAAATCTTAAATAAAATTATGTGCATCACTTAAAAGCCTCTAATAATCGCTACAAAAATCTTTAATGCGTCACATAATAGAATGATTCCTTACCCGTCTTCAAATGAAAATTATAAGAGCATTAAACTGTCTATTTTCTTTATGGAATGAAATGAACTTGCTGCAGCCCGCACAATTACTTCTTTCGTTTGATCACTGTCTCTCTCATATCTAAATGCTGGCAAAATTGCCCATCTTCTATTTGCACTCAGAAAACGCTCCGTGCCGAGCCGAGGTCCGCGTTCCCATCCACGAAGGCTTAAGCTTCTGTGAGCCAATTAATTATTTCGGTGTAGCCGGCGTCAAGCGCCAAAACATCGAACACCAGATGAGGATACAGTCTCTTTAAGGATTCATGTCGCTAACAAAACGTTTGGTGGGGACTCGATGAAAACAGCACATTAACGAGCATGGAATATTCACTCACACTTCAGAACTGTAGTTGATGAAAATGTTCACAATTCACTGAAAAAAACGCTTCTAATTTATTTTATATTTCATTTTTTGTACTGTTAACTATCATATGCCAGTCGGAAATTAAATGAGACAATCCGTTTATTCATGCCATTGAATTCAGATTTTCAACTCCGATAGACTTGTCCGACCCCAGGGTGCAAAGGGAAAAAACTCGCAATTTCACGCATTGATAGGTTTGTTTCAAATTCATCTCAAACTGTCAGTTTCGTGAGATAAGTTTGGATCACTGAATTTGAAAAAGATTATATTTTATAGCTAGAAGGGAAAATGAACTATATATGCTTAAAATGGCCGAGATACAGTCATTAAAAATTGGTAGTATTTTAGGAACAATTGACATTTTTCTGCGGTGATCATGGTCATAACTGAAGTTTCGCAAAATTACTTGCCCTAGGACTAGATTTGCTGTAAAAAAATTAATAGAAAATTAAATAAATCTTAATCTGAGTGCATAGCAATGGTCGGGTATTTGCGAACCATGAGTCTCAGAAAAAATGGTATAAGGTGCGTGTCATTTACTTAAGATCCTTTAACGCCTATTTTCCTTTCAATTAGATGACATCACTCTTGAGAAACAAATGACGAACAAATTATAATAAGCATTCTGAGAGTAGTATTGTCAATAATCGAAGATTAACTTGGTATATCGGAGATATTTAACATGTTCAATCGACCGAAATTTCATTAATAATTATTAAATAACTCCCGCATTTGGTCCCAAACTCCCAAATAGGTCCTCATTTGAACATGGCCCAGGTCTTCTAGGACTCCTGGACGTTGGATGCACCCCATTCTTCTTTAATGATAAAAAGAACTTTTGTTTCACGCGATGCACCGCCTATGTATTACATATTGGTTAATCTAACTGTCTTTGCGCAACAACAGCGCTAAAAACCTTTCGATGGTATTTTTCATTACATTAAAAACATTGTAAATAATTTCAATTTTATTTCAGCTCCTTCCAAGGATATCTACAGTGCTCAAAGGAATCGGTTCTGGACACGTGTGACAGCGAGGCAGCGAAATTCACGGAAGGATACCTCGACAAAATGGCACTACCCCTCATTGAGGTGAGTGTTCCCTTGCACTTAAAACTACGGGGTTACTCAAGTCCCAACGTTATCGGAAGTAGTCACAGACGAGGCCCAATATTTTGAGGGACTACGCTCAAAATTCTTTACCAAATGAAATGCTTGTGTACGTGACTTGACTTACCTTTGAAACTAAGTTTTTACAGGAAATGTTCCTTGAAAGCTGAGACACTGAAGGTAATGTTTCTAGGCTCCGCGTACTTAGCACTCCTTTGCGGAATATTTTGACACGGGACAAAATAAAGTATTCGATAATATTTCAAAATTTAAATTTTTTTGTCAAGGTTTCCCCTGATTTCGCAATGCACCTACCCCAAGAACAAAGCAAACCCACTGTATTCAATTCATATGATAGATTCTTGATAAAGCTCTCGCTGAAATGAAATCAATTTAGTAAATTTTAAATTTTCCTAAAAGTTGGCAAAGCATTAAAAAATCCGAGTAATTTTTTATTCTTTATGCCAGAGTGAGGGAATCGTGCGTAATAGATAAGCCTATTTTAAAACATGGGGTGGGAAAAGTTGCGAAGTTATGCCAGCAATTCACACTGCCAGGGCGATGACTTCACGTTTTGAAAGCCGAGTCAATTTTCGGCCCACCGATTAACTCAGCCATCCCTCGGTCTGGAGTACTTTTATCATCGTCTCGAAGTAATTAATTGGCCGTCCAAGGGCAGGTCAATTCGCATTGCCCGCATACTTCGTCTCTTTGACGAATACCTCGCGAAAGTGAGCTCGCATATTTCTTCCTTCTTTGTTTTTGCTTCTGGCGGAAGCTGTTGGAACGTTCACCCCTGGAATCCTAATAGACTAACCCTGTGATAAGACTTTCAAGGGATCGAGACAGAACTATGCATTCACCCATGCCCCGGGTGGTAAAATCTCCCCACGATAAGCAGACGAGGACTTCATCACTCCACCACCGGGGTCGGATATTGTGTATCTAATGAATGTCATAGGTTAAGGAAAGTAACCTATGAAATGTATTAAATACATAACTTGCTTTCTACAATTCAAATATTAAAAAGATACAGTTTCCGGCGTAATTCGGAGGAAATCTTTGATATTCAACATAATGAAAGTACTTGTCTATTTCTTTCCACACTTATTTATTTCATCCGACTCAAGTTTCGGCATAGACAGCAGACTCCCGATTATCCGGCTGCGGTTTATCCGGGTTGCGGATTATCTGTGCATGAGTTCACGGTCCTTTTAAGTTTTCGGCGATCTTTATAAAAAAATAAAATTGGACGCATTGGACGCGTAGGGAATTATACAAGGTTAAGGCCTCAACAAATTCAGTGCATCATGGTGCATATCACAACTTTTAAACTATAATATGTAAATATAATTAAAACATAATAATACCTTCTAAGTCTCGATGAGGCCATGTTTAAAAGGAACAGCACTCATGCTGGAACATAGACAAACGTAAAGAATAACGCTGGATTTTCGGTGGCCCCGCCACGTTCCTTAGCATCATCATCATGATTATTGAATCTATAATAATCAGTTTAATACTCAAAATAATAATTACCAGGTGCTATTATTTGAGAGAACCAGCTTTAAAATGCCAACGTTTCCTCTCCCTTCTCGGGGCTTCATCAGGACTAATGACCTGTTGCCTTTGCTTTGCGTCATTATATACTTACCTCCTTTGATTGGTGGAGGAGGATGAAGAGAAGGAGTTGGGTGTAGAGCCTTCTGGAATTCTCACTTCTTTTTGTGAATTAATTCTGATCATGACTCACTGATTCTCAAGCGCTAGGAATCTAGTGTAGTTATTTATTTCTAAAGGCTCCCAATGATTGTATGACAGGTGGTATATATTGATGCACACAAAAGATAACATGACAACACAAGGGATGTCATATTTTGCAGCTATCATAAGTAGGCTACAATATAAGGGTGGATAAACCTAAACAAGCCAATTATGGTACTCAGGGACTCGAAGTTATCTGTAGGCCTGGGTATATCAGTAAAATCAGTAAAATAATCGTATATTACGAGCAAGTAATGATTGCAACGGAAGAAACCCTTTCACCGTAAGGAGTAAACTACAAATAAAAATTACGCGTCGTAAAAAGTAATTGTCACAAGTGCAAATTACTGCAAAATTAATCGTTATAAGTAATCCGAGTACTTTTACTCGATTAGTTACCAACATTGGTCGAGAGAAGACCCATCACCTACGATAAGGTGGATACATTGGTACAATAATACGATTAGGTAGAAGAGGGGACTTTTTAGTCTCAACCTTGCCCGAATAAAGGCGTGTATTAATTTTATTATTACTATTATTATTATTATGATATTTTTAATAATAATAATAATCTAAAATCATGAATAGTAACAATTATCACAGTAGTTACAGTAACAATCACGAAAATAACAAGTATTAGAGTAAAGATTGCAATTGCAGAAAGTGAGAAAAAAAAACAAAATTTATTATCACTATCATTAACAACAATTGTTACAACAATTACATAAACAAACCCGAAATAAACAATATTTCTAGTATAAAGCATCCAACAATGCCACTTATCATTATATTGATGGGTATTAACAAACAATTTCTAAAAATAATAAATGTAAAAACATTTACCAACAATAAGGACATTTAGACATTTTTTAGGGTTAGATACAACAGCAACTACTATGGACTCCTATAAATAATGTTGTTATAAATGAAAAAAAAACAATAAATTCAGGAACAAGTTAAATTGACAAAAGTTGCAGAAATAACAGTATAAATTTTCAATAACAGCGAACAAGTGAGACTTTAACACTCTAAATAAATAAAATAACTCCAATTTCAACGAATCCATAAATGAAAATGACAATTTAATTGTTATTAACAATAACAACAGCAATATTTACTGTTGCAATAGCAGTTGCAACAATGATATTTATTTCATCAACTATTATTATCATTATTATTATTATTATGTTATATTATTATTATGTTTTTAACTTCTTGTAAATGAATTATGGAGAACCTGCTGATGAGCCTGTTTTGGCTCAGAAGGTCTCCTAATTGTAAAAATATTTTTTTATCCTAAAATTTTGTAATATCAGGGTTTTTCTCTTTTATCTTTTCTTGCCCAATAAGCCAGAATATGTGTTGGTTATATAGTGAAAAGCGTGTTAAGAATTTGTAAAGGGAATGTTTTTAATGTATTATATGTATTTTAAAATTTGAGATATGTATTTTTAATGTATTGTAATGTGTTTATAAACAATAATAAATTATTGATAATTTAAAAAAAATTATTATTACTATTAGCAATAATAATATTGGCATATTTTTCCTTCAGAGTCACTGCAAAGATCACTACGTCGGCTCGGACAACTGCGCCGAGCTGCTGGGCAACTCATCCTCGTGGCCGGCGAGCTCGGCCCTCGCGCTGCTGCTCTCACTGGCGGCCGCCCTGCGCGCCACCTCCACCTGAGTGCGGCCCGCGAGTGACACGCCGTCGCCACGCACAAGGGCCCCGCGGGCCCACACGCCTCGCTCCATCCTGGTTTATCACTCCCCCTCTCCCCCCTGCCTCCGTTTTCCTTATTTCCCACGGAACTTTTTGACTGGACACGAAAGAATCCGAGTGGTGCAGGGAACAAGTTGGGACATGTTAGAGCAGGGGCGCAGTCATTGAAGCCTCGGCGCGTGGCTCCCCCCACTTCCGCCCGCCGAGTGGACTGGCGCTGTGGCCGGAAGTGTTCGTTTCGTTTCCCGGCCGTGTACTTATGAAGTGCCTAGAGACTTTTTGACGTTTATTCGCTAGATCCCAGTTATCGTCTTTCCCTTTGCTTTAGTTACGTTTCATGAGTTTTAAGATGAGTAGCTTCAGGATAATATTATAAGGTGATGGTAATGAGTCTGCGTGCTACATCAGTTGTCGCCATATGAAAGATGTAAAGATGTTTATACTCTGTGAGAGAGAAGTTCAAATTTATTTAGTAACTTTGTTATGTGTATGAATATGCCCATTACTATAATAAATGTTATATTTTTTTCACTACTGATGATGCACACATTTCGCAACCTTAATCACCCTCAAGTTTTCACCGAGTTAGTGCAAAATTACTTCTTCCCGCCGTGAAGTGGGGAGCACACGAAAGAATGGAAATAATGACTGCACACAATCTCATTCCTCAGACCGAGCACTCTCATGAGAGAAGGTATGACTACCGCTCGATCATGTACTACTCGTTTAAAACTAACGCTGTAAATTTATAAAATTTGGGGTTTTTAGAGTCAACAGCGTTGTCAACATTTTTATATTAATTGAAATAGCAAACATATAATTTATACCAACGGGGAGAAAAAATATGTTACTGAAAGGGTGAATCTCTGGGTGGAATGATTGGGATTTATTGCAGCACTCCTTGCACATTCACTTGTATGATGAGTGTTTCCTGGACATATCTCAACCCTGCGAGATCTAACTTCTATGAATAGAACAATATTTTCAGCTCAATTGAAGACAGCTCAGCGAATCAGGGGCGCAGCTAGGAATTAAGACTACGGGGGTTTTAGGCGCAACTAGACCTCAGCTGTGTGCTATACCCGCCAGGATAAGCGGGGGGATGCGGGGGCCCTCCCCCAGAAAATTGTTAAGATAAATGGTTCAAAATGGCGAGTTTTATTGCTTTCTGAGGGATATTTTATTAATCCTTACACTATTCTATAAGTATATTTATCAAATTAAGTAAAATTGATTAATCCTAAAAGTTTCTCTCACCTCTGGGGGGGGGTTTAATCCCCCAAAACTTCCCCTCGCTGCACCACTGCAGCGAATCACACACAAGCCTAAGTTATTGACAAGTGAGACTAAAGCAACAGATAACGAGCAAGACACAAAGTATAAATTGATGGACACTCACAGGTGCTAAGAGGAGTATCAGTGAACCAGAGCGCTGCGGTGCCTTCCTTGGCCAAGATTCAACGTATGGCATGGTGAAGAAATATTCTGAACATAATTTAAGCTTCAAATTTATCATAAATTAACTGAACTAACAGCTTTCAGAAGACCTCATTCCTCCTAAGGAAGTTAAATAAATAAATCGATATTATCATCCATTATTATGTTTAATGCATCAGTATAAAAAATTTACGAGCCCAGGAAATTACAACGCTCTGCATTTTTCCCGAAATTCATTATATGCTCAGAATTTTAATTTTTGTTGATCCCAATTATTCATTTTCTTCTCATAAACAAAATTCTTCACTGGATAGTGATGGGTTATCCCCAACTAATAGGACGCAAAACCATACTTTCCATGCAAAAAGTAAAAGCTGAATAGCTTCCACAGATTTTATTTCCCTTTCAACACGCACAAAAAATCTAATTGGACCCGACATCCACGCATAACTAACGGCAGAAATGGTAGGTATGTACGGTAAGTAACCAAGAGCAGTAATTAGCATCCATCACTTTCAAAATTGTCGGATCTAATTTATATCCTTTGTTCTTCACATTGCTAATCGGTGATAGATCGATCTTAATTGAAGCGGGTCGGACTAGGATCGGCAGTGCGCATGATTCTGTCAACTAAACGGCACGCCTATTCGCCGCGTGAAATGAGCCGGTGGGGAATATATGGCCAGCGGGTCAATACAATACAATCCTGACAAATGAGCAGGACCAGATACACAAAGCGCCCATGCTCTGGATACAAGCCAACACCCGTCAGTCCACGAGTAAGTGTACGGAGAGTTTGGTAATAATATATTCATAGAGTGGGTTGACTTCATCCAAAGTAGCCACTTCCGAGACCATATATTAGCCATTTACTCCTCTGATAGGCATATTTCCTGAGTCTGTGGAAACTATGTTCTCTAAATCCACACATACTGATTTTTCAAGCAGTCAAAAATACTCTTAGCCCCATTTCTATAGTTTGAAAACACACGTACAAAAATGTTCCAAAATACTGTGCAACGTTAAATTCTATGAACACGATGTTCATCGATAGATATTAAAAGAGAAAGGTAAGGCTTAAGGTATCTTGATTTATAGACGAGGGGATTGAGAAAGCTAAGCTGGTTGTCAAATGCATAATTATATCATTATTTCCAATGCAATCGCCATTATAGCTCCAAATTTAGTTAAATTTTAAGAATTTTCTGTAAAACAATTATGGATTAAACAAAATTCTCCGAGGTAAATCCACTGGTCTCGAATTAAAAACTGAAAATTAGTTGAATCAAAGTAAGCAAAAGTATTTTTCCTTACATTGTGACGTACAGATGCTCTAAACGGACTTATTAAGCATCAAGTGCATGAGAACATATTCGCAGCAATAGCAAAGCACTTCGGTCCAATGCCAATTGGTACTCCAATATCCCTTATCGGTTGAATATACAATCACGCTATAATTGGTCATAATATTTTGCTCCTGTTCTCTCGTGAGTAACATTAGTGGTTCAGGAACCCGTTATATTCGCGCAAAAGAGCACATTGGTCCACGCATCCGTGGGATCCTTGTAGGACTCAGTATTTTCCGAATATTTGCGGTCTGCCTTAATTCACTCAATGCCATATTACCATGTGGTGGGTTGTCTCTCAATCTGCAAACAGCTCTGAGTATCAACCCTGCTAATTACATCACAAGCTGTCCATAATGGCATAAGGACGCCAACCCCATCTTTTTCTGTGAGCATACACCGTGTAACATGTATTCATGTGTGATCTCAATTTTGCAACTCCGATAGACTTGTGCGACCCCAGGGTGGAAAGGGAAAAAACTCGCAATTACACGCATTGATTGGCTTGTTTTAAATTCATCTCAAACTATCTGTTTCGTGAAAAGTTTGGATCACTGAATTTGAAAAAGATTACATTATTGTATATCTATAAGGGAAAATGAACTATATATGGTTAAAATTCCCGAGATACAGCCATTAAAAATTGGCAGTATTTTAGGAACAATTGACATTTTTCTGCGGTGATCATGGTCATAACTGAATTTTCGCAAAATTATCTGCCCTAGGACTAGACTTGCTGTAAAAAATTAATAGAAAATTAAATAAGCCTTAATCTGAGTGCACAGCATATATTTATCGGATATTAGCGGACCATGAGTCTCAGAAAAAATGGTACATAAGGTGCGTGCTACATGTTGAACGCCGTATGATTCTTAAACTGAAAACCAACATGAAGGCGTATAATTATGCCACATGAAGCTAATAAATGTTTGTAGGTTATTTTAGAAATTTATCAAATATGCATGCCCCTAGGTATCCAGTTTTCTCGCGCAATGTAAAAAAAACTCTGGCTTTCAAGCGCACAAGTTCGCCGTGAAAGAATGAGTTCCGAGTTGCAAACGCGTTGTACGCGTGCCCGGTAGACCATCAAATTCACGTCAGAAGAAGCATACTGTGACTGTATGTGAGAAAATCATCATATAAGATGTGATAATGAGTGATATTGACGGAAGAATGCGAAAGAGAAACGGGAGCCTTAAATCTAAATGTGAGTATATAAATAAAATGATTGTAAATTTCATGCATTCGTTTGCCTGATGCAAATAATGAGGAAAGTGTTTTTTATGCCGCTGTTATATCCTAAACAAACCCGTAATGTATCAAATATGTAAGAAGACGGTGAGTTTCAGAGATTCCGCAGCGTTGGCAACTCAGAACTATACGTCGTCCTGCACGACAGGTCACGCCTACCCCAAAATTTACCTGCAAATCCGCCGCTGTTATGTTAGGGGAGGGTGAAGTGGACATGCTACGGAAACGACCGACATTAATAGATGACCACGGATAAGGGTATGCAGCATCAAGCACCTCGTGATTGGATGACATAGTTCCCAACATTCCCATCTCGAATGAGTACTGAGTTCAATTTCGAGGATTACAGCAAGGGTTTGGATTGGTACCGTTGGCTTATCATGCCAATCGGGACTTCACAGCCCCGGGACAGTGGGCTGACATCGAAAAAAAAGCTGACCAATTACCTGTAATACATTTTTGCAGCCAGGAAGATGAAACTTCGCAAGAAAATTCTCAAATAATTTTCTCATTATATGGCACATTTATTTTGTCTACGTTTGGACGTTAACAATAAAATTGGGTCAACTTTGTGTGAGCTTTTAGAGAAACGTCCCCCCCTCGATTTTTCATGAACATTTACAAATTATCTTAAAGCTGCACTTAATTGAATTAATCCAGACGCGGAGGCCTGAATTCAAATCTCAGGCAGTGATAGAAATTTTTCATTGGTAATCAGAATCATAATTGACTGTTTTAAGAAAGATCCTCGTCTATTTGATGGAACTTGAATGATGATAAAAATACGTAGTGGAAAGGAGTGGTGATTTAAAGGACTATTCCTTGAAGCTATGTTGGTGCCCGCCATGTTAATGGCTATGAAATCATAATAATTAAATCACAAAAGATTTTCCCGATACTTCCACGTTTATAACGCCTTATGCTGCACGGAAAAGCAGTAAGGAATCTAAGATAGCGTAGTGCCCTGCACAAAGCCACGGCAATCCAAAAGATCCGTGGTTTACTTCTCGATCTGGATACATTTATTTCCACCGAGTATATTCGAATAATATATTCCTAGACTTTCTTAATTGTATGAAAGAGCTTGTCTGAAAGTACTTAGCCCCTTTCACAGAAACCCAATTATTAAACTTGGTGATCTTCTGTAGCAAATTATAGTTAGTAAGGGATGTGGAGAACAAAATGCTTCTCTTAAGGATTATGTCCATTCAAATTCCATTGTATATAAATTATGCCCCTCCTGTCCACCGAAATTACACCCATACGAATGCCAAGAACTTAAAAAACAGAATACTTCATCATATATTATCATACTATGTGTCACTTTACCCTTCTGCAGCCTCTCATAAAACTGAAGTCCATCATTTCTACCCCAAATAACCTGCAATTTCGTCATCAAGAAGTTCAAAAATGAGGATCGAATCTAGTAACCATGCAGATTAGTCACCTAACTAATAAAATAATAATAGATCGGAGGATCATTTCTATCCTCTAACTAAAAATAGCAAAGACAAAGAAATTCCACTGCGTAAAAACTGAGGGATGGATAATCGATGGAAAAGAAAAATGGATTCCACGATCCTCTTACCAACGAAATACAATCTTTTGAAAGAAGACTAATTTATTAATGGCACTCCCTTGTGTAGTAGTTCCCCACCCCACCAATTATTTCACTTTGTTCCGTACGTAAGCCCTTGACATTCTAATAAACGCTAATATTTTAATTGCATTACGCCACTTATTAGCTCACGCTCGACATTATGTTATTTCAAAGCAGTCACAGGCTGCCGTGACCTATCACCACCGAATCGACAAATTAATGACGAACTCACCGCTCTTTCAGTCGCGACAAGATAATTCCGGAAGCGGATATTGATTTCATTGAAAGCGTTTCATTTATGTTCACAATGTCCCCGCTCATGACCACGTTAATACCACCACGAACAACTTGTGCATCACAAATTCTACTAAAGATTTAAATACTTTCATATAATGAATGATTGCCTTTAATGATTGCTTCAAGTAATAAAAAAGATTTAAAAAAAGAACTTCAAACGCTATTTATAGGTAAAGTATTGTCTGCTCCTTTGAATCAAGACGGAAGAGGTACGAAAATAAATATTCGCAATTCGGTGATATACTTTGCACATTGGCTCGAAATAATACTTTTGAAAAGTGAAATATATACTTAAAAAGTGTTAAATTCTATTTTTGACCTATTCATCTTTTCAATTTTTCATTATGTTACGGTTACAATTTGCTCTTTGGATAACTCAAAAATATTCTGGGGAAAAGAGACTGTTGAAGTATTTGCGGAGAGCTTTAAATAATTTCTATTTCAAAATGATCTATCAGTGGGAATTGCATAGTGTTTTCATATTCAGTCTATCAGTGAGATAATTTGAGATAATGTAGACGTTGGATTGAAATAGCACAATTTATCATTAAGATAATGGAGTTTTCTCAGTCTAAATTTTCATTTGAATTTTTAACTATTTTTTTGCAAAAACCTGCAAAATATTTCTTAATCAAAAAATATAATTCGGGTTTTTTTCAAAATATTTTCAACAATTTGTGTAAATACTGAAAATAAGTCTCTTCTCTTTTGATTTCTTTAGAGAGCAAACTGTATCTGTGTTTGAATGAGTAATTGTAAAGATGACAAGGCCAAAATTGAATTTATCATATTTATAGTATTTATTTTACTATGTAGCGTATTTAGAGCAAATTTCGCAAAATATCTCACCGAATCATGGAGATAAATTTCGTTCGTCTAAAGTCCACTTTAAGAAACAGACAGAATTTCGCCAAAAAATGATATTCAGAATCGTTTCCTTTTCTTTTTTGTATGCATGTTAACCTCCAAGCTACTGTCAAGATAGTTGAGAGTTATTCCTTAATTATTATTTTCATGTATTTTATTTTTGGCGGCATTTTTTTCACGCCCAATGTAGCATCAATTTGTACCGATAACTTTTATTTTTGCTTTATTGGATGTAACTACCAGACCGATCTTGTTTATTCGATAGTGTTCCAAATTGTTCTCCTTGTAATGATTGTATCCGCTAGATAAATGAAATTGCAGCAAAGTTAATGTGACCTAAATTGTTGTCAGTGATTCATTTCTGATGTATTTACCCAGTATTGTAAGAACAAAAAGGATGACAATTAATCCCTTTTATTGGGAGCCTTTGGAAAACTTGATTTCTCTCGGAAGTTCAGATGGTGAACGGAAACACGAAAACACATCGGCAATGGCTATCTTATAGGCAAGCTATGCAGCGAACTGGACGGATCATAGAGACATTAGCCATAAATATCCATAGGGAGGACTTAGTGTGACATTCCAACATCGATTGGTCAATGTCGGCGTTCATAGAAACGTTTAGCGCGAAACCTGATGAAAGTAGAGCGGGATTTTGGTAGATTTTGAATCGTTTTGTTTATTCAAATCTTCATTCATGGAAAATTACGTCTTGGGATGAAACATATGATGGGTATTATACCGACTGCAGAAGTGTACTCTATAAAATACACCGAGGCAGGTAAGAAATCACTCAACTTATTTTCATACAAACCTATTTTTCTTTAACCTTTTAATGAAAAGTTCATACCCTTTTAGAAGACCTTCCGGAATTAGCCTTATTTTGGCAAGAAAAGTGCATATGTGTCATTTTTAATTCGCTAAGAGAGGTAAGCTTGAGCAAAAGATGGTCCTTCATGTTACAAAAGTTAGTTAAACCTCAATTACTTCGAAAACGAGCGCATAACCGAAAAAATCGCCCCCAGGCCTCTGTGCAGCGTCAGAAGACCATTTCACTATAAAATTGTTCAGTAACTAAGGAGGAATGAGGCGATAAAAACCTGGTGCCGGTGTCAGCCTACTCTCAAGGCGCCAACGGTACCATGGTTCAACTTCCCAGCCAGTTAATAGAATCCTTTACTGGACATCCCTTGTGCAGTCTTCCAAGATCAATCTGAAAATTTTTAGTGGGTGATGAGATTCGAACCTGAGTCCCAAGGTTGGAAATTAAACTATCTTACTAGAGCAACGGGCCTATTCTCTTTGCCTACTTACTTCTCGAGTTACCAATTTTTTGTGTTGCCAAAACCACACCGCACCTGATAATAATCCACCCAATTAATCTCATGTTCCTAATTCAATACGATTCGCAGTCATTTTATACGCTTAATCGTCACTAGACGAAGATTTCCTCTACGCGCAGACTACAACCCTTCTCCCTCCTTTTTGCATCACCACCTTTTAAGCCGATACCCTCTTCACTCATGTTTATTCTACCGAACTTCATTGTGTGACTAAGCCAGCTTATAGTACGGTGAAGATTCCTTCCCACTCCTTCCTCTCAATGTTACTATTATTTTTTTTATCAGTGTCGACTTTCTTCGATTTTCTGGGAACCAAACGGCGGTCCGTCACCGCTAATCCAACCACACAGTCCTAATAATCCGTTTGCTCCGTCGACTGTTCCATGACGCCGAACACGGGAAGCTGAAGAAGGATATGGTGCTTTCCCGGCGAATGCTGTTGATAAAGTCTTCACGGGAAATCAGCCGGGTAAGGATGGACATTGCTACTAATGTTTCAATGGCCTTCTCTGCCATCGTCTTCAGGGCAAATCATTCCTCAATCAGGGCGAATTCACCCTGAAGACGATGGCAGAGAAGGCCATTGAAACGGTGGCAGCAATGCCCATCCTTACCCGGCTGATTTCCCGTGAAGACTTTATCAACGGGAAGCTGGAATTCAGAGATAGTAAAAATATATCAGATCGTTGCCACTTTATTTTTATGGAGTATCAGGGGTGCAATAAATCATTTAAATTTTTCCTCAAAACCACTGAATAATAAATTTTTCTCGTGTCTATTATTCCGTGAAGGTGATTTACTTTCTTTGTTGCGCTTCAATTAATTTGAAGCAAAAATTCAGAGTAAATAGTAAAAATATATCAGAACGTTGCCACTTTATTTTTATGGAGTATCAGGGGTGCAATGAATCATTTAAATTTTTCCTCAAAACCACTGACTTATAAATTTTTCTCGTGTCTATTATTCCGTGAAGGTGATTTACTTTCTCCGTTGCGCTTCAATTAATTTGAAGCAAACTTTACGCAATAATCTTAGGATATGAGTACGTCTGCCGCTAAGGCACAGTTGCATAAGTGTTATTTAGATGCAGGCAATTAAATCACCATAGATACTGCTATTAAAAAAGAGAAGTCACTGTGCTTTTACGGGCATAATTTTTTCTATTAATTTCACCTTATTACTACCTCCGCATTAAATATTATTTATATTCCCTAAACATTTGCAACGCAAAATTATAACCTTTCATCTGGGCCATCCGACAAGTTAAGTCGATGCTATATGATTGGATACTATTTTCACACCTGGACCGAATGCCGCTGAATTTTCAAGAAACAGAGCAGAGAGAAATAGAGGGTTAGGAACTCCGTCCCTTTTCTATATTTAATACGCGGGTGGAGACCGTTTGGAGGGAGGAGAGTACGACTAAATAGCAGGCCGCAAAGACGGCCAAACTCGAAATTTAATTATTTCGCGGGCAGCTGAGTGACTTGAAGGATTTCAGGGAAAGGGATTTGCCGAAGGATTTTCCCCGAAATGAGTAAAAAGGGAAAGAATGAAGAAACGGGACGGAATTAAAGAGGCGAGAAAATGAGAGCACGCGCTCTCCGCCACTCAGGTTGAAGAACGGCGAAGGAAATTGCACGCTGAGAATATGCGAGCCTCAAAAACAGCCGTCCATTTGGTGCCATAATAAATAGTATGTAGTCATAATAAATAAACTATGCGATATGCGATGCTAAACTATATGCGATATGCGATGATAAACTATAAGCTATGCGATATTTCTTGTTTGAAAATCAACTTACTGATTCAAATCTATTAATCATAGCTGAAATATCACTACCAATAACAACAACAAACAAACAATTTGAGATCAGTGAAACTATAGCAATAACCGGAAACTTATCATGGACCCTAGTCAAATGAGCTTAGGAATAATATATAACATACAGATAACAGCGCGATGCATTCTTCTGATTCGAAAAGCAACCTACTGATCAAAATCTATGGATCAAAACTGAAATATAACTACAAACAAATTATCACGACAAACCGGCACTTTATGCAGAAGTGCCGTTTCCCAGCTCTGAAAGATATAGTTAATTTGAAATCAGTTAAAATACAGAAATAACAAGAAACAGATCATGGGCACTGATCAAAGGAGCTTAGGAAAAATTAATAGCATAGAGGTAGCAACGCGATGCATTTTTTTTATTCGAAAAGTAATATACTGATTCAAATCTATGGATTGCAACTGAAATATCACTACATATTATAACGAAAAACCCGCACTCAATTAGGGATGAAATTACACATTTCTCCGATAAAAATTACACCGTCACATTAAATCAATATGTATGTATTTAATATTCATTGAAAAAAAAAGTGTTGCGATCTGTATGGCAGTAAGACTGCTCTTTATACAGAGGTACTAGTTCCCAGTGCTATACTAATTGATGAATTTTAGAGCAGTGAAACTATAACAAGAGACCGGATCATATATTTAACCAGAGAAATATCATAGACCCTGATCAAAGGAGCTTAGGATTGTATTGAGTTATAGCATTGATGTATGGAGTTTGGGGTCAAAAAGGTGGAATTGAGGAGAAAGAATGTGAGGTTCATGAAATACGCTCCTCATATGGTAATTAAGAAGAGCGTGCGTAATTGATTTGAAGAATTACTGCAACATAACAAGTACTTCAAATGAGAAGCGAGGAGGGTGCACATTGCAACACTGGAGACTACCCTTGAAAGTAGCAATGGCTGCTATCGATGAAATTTACAAAAGCAAAGAGCAGAATGAGATGAAAATTTACATAATGACTGTAGATCACAGATTGGAAAGCAGTTGGAAAATCCACTTGGCCAAGAGCGAAATATGCTGAGTTGTAAAGAATAAATCAGATACAATCCAGGAAACTGATTAAGCCCTATCCTCCCATAACCTATGAATAGAGTAAACACCCTTTTTTCGCGTGCGAAACAAAATTAGTAACCCTATCGTCCTCAAATCCATTCGAGCCTCCAGCATCTTCGAAACAGAAATCGACAACGATAAAGAGAGGAAACGTCTCCTTCCGGTGCCGCTTCTGTCTAAATCAACACAATTCCTCCTTAAATTTCCCTCTCAGCAAACCAATACTTATACGTTCTGGTACCTTCGTCATCCGCCATCGAACTAAATATCTACATCTACCCTGCCAGCCGCCTATAAAGGCATGTGGCAGGGGGTGTTAGGACACCAGCCGTCTACATATAAATAGCAAATACTCCAACAATATTACGACTATCATTTATTAAAGTTCTTTATGATTCAGGGAAAAAACTAATTCCCATATCCATCCGTTCGGCATAATGTCTCTCTTAATTTATTGCCCCTATTGGAATTGGAAATTTAGTGGGGCTCTAAGATGAAGTTTTCCATGTCGCTCCTAAATTAATCTATTCTTCATTGTTCAAGTAATCCAAGTCTACCGCGCCAGTGGCGCAGCGAGGAGGGGTTTTGGGGGTTAACCCCCCCCCCCCCCCATAGCTCACAGAAATGTTTAAGTTTAATCCATTTTACATAATTGGATTGATATTACTAATAGAATAGTGTAAGGATTAATGAAATATCCCTCAGAAAGCAGTAAAAACTCACCATTTTGAACCGTTTATCTTAAAATTTCGCAAGTTATTAATCTCTCACCTACCGCTTATCCTGGTGGGTATTCCATACTCCCACACACCCCGGTATTAGTTGCACCAAAACCCCCCCAGCCTTAATTCCTATCTGCGCCCCTGTACCGCGCAGCCTCCGACTGTCTAGCGGCTCCCAGCCTAAATTGCTTCGCATTTGGGTAACGCTGACTGTACGCCCGTAGCAGTAGTTTTTCACGTATCGCGCAGCTTTCCTACGTATTTTATTCACGCCACGGAGTGAGTCTTAATGCACCGGATCCCATATGCTCGCTGCATATTCAAGGTGTGGTCGAACGAGTGCGAAATGATATCGTTCTTTTACTTTCTCGTCCGAAGAGCTTCCCACAATACGCTTGACGAATTCTAAACTTCTTCAGGGCTATGCCGCAAATATTCTTTGCGTGTTCCCCACGAGATGTCGAAGTTATCGCAACTTCACTTCGTCTGTTGCCTTTATGTTAATACCATAAGGCGCCCAAATATAAGGTGCTTCCACCCTCCGGCCATATTTTTGAAATGAATCTGTGAATGCATTATTTTTCCACGGCTAAATACTATTGTGCTGAATACTCCTTGGTATGCTATGGTATTGCTTTGATGCCATAAATGACAGTTTTATTAAGTTAAACCCTAGGTTTGGATGCTTAGCAACCTTTCATAAGCCAATAAACCACGCTTTTTCCCACTTTCATTTGTAACCTCGCTCAACATATGTGCGAATATGTGGGCATATATGGACATGGCAGGATAAGTATGGTGAAGCGAGTATAAAAGTATGTACTTGTAATCCACGGAGCCTCGTGAATGGAGTATTGGACTAATATTAAAGTTGAAGGCTATTTGGTAATATGTAGTGAAGTGCCCGCTTGTATTACGCTTCTTTCCACGAAAGACAGCATGAGGGTCTCTATTTGACCTCCAATTCGATATATAGAGTTCAGTACTAAAGGTCTATCCTTTAGGCACCGAAGAAGGAGGGCTCCTTTAAACTGTTTCTTGTAGAAATTGAACCCTCTTGGATTAGAAACCAGGCCCTCCATATGAAATGCCATCGTTCAAACCACTGCACTAATCTGATCCATATATCCTGTTATAATAATATCTGGTTAAAGTCAGCCTTTAAAATGGTAAACCCTAAATACTGACTAGAAAGTGTATGAGAATCCTGTTTCGCCGCATATGATGTCTTTCGGTCAGACTACATGATACTATAAATGGAACAGTTTAATAAAGTTCTACCTAAGGTTAGTAAAGAGGCCTAGAAGCCTTTCACAAGCCGTAATGTCTTCCCTTCCGTTGGTAACCTCTCTCAGAGATATGCGAATATGTGGGTATTTACGGACGTGGCAGGATAAAAATGGTGAATCGACCTCGAGAGATATTTCAAAGATTTTTGGCCTAATAGAAAGATTCATTTTCATTGAGCCATGCCAAATATTTAGCCCATATTCACGATACTTTTGAAGTTATGCACGAAAACGTGATTTTCGTACTCTTCTTCTTGTGATAAAAAAGGAGAAATTAGCATTTTAATGGTAGACCTTCATTTTGAGAGTTATGAGGTATTTTTATAATGTTTTTATCCTTACAACATTAAGAATGGCCTTGAAATTTTGAAAAAACTTCGCCCTGCGAGAGTTTAAGAACAATAGCCGCTTTCCGCTTAACATTTATGCGTCTATGAAAGAATTTTCAGCTAAATTAAAGCAGTAGAACATAGTTGAAAAAGAACTAAATAAAGACCTGAAGAACCATCGCATTTTGCGCAAAAAATAAAGCCGTCAAGGCAAACATTATGTTAGCCACACATGGGTGATTGACATATTGCTCTACAAACCATTTCTAAAAACTTTGCTGAGTACATGAGAATGCTTAATTTTTTGTTTCTAAATCATTAATCCCTTATTAGCTCTTATCTTGGTCGCCTTTCGCATATTATCATCTTAAAATCTTAGGACACGCGTTTTTTTCTCCAAATTACACGGCGGACCATTTTAGGACAATCTTAACCATATCTGTCATTCAACCGATGAGGTTACCGCGGATCCCCGTATCAGTTGCGTTTTTCCCTTTCAAAGAAGTCTTGATGTCGTTTCTTTGAAGTCGGCTTTCGTTTATTCTCCACGATCCTTTCCGGTGCATTACCTTAAAATCTCGTTTTGATTTACTAAAAACGTTGTTTTGTTGAAAAAAGAAAAACCGTCAAGAAAGATCCATGGATCACGGATGACGCCTCACAACTCATAGGAGACAGAAGATAGTAAAATAATACACAACTGAAGAATGGCAATTGAACTAAAATAAAATAAGAAACGAAATAAGACGCAAATAGAGAAAAGCTAGAGGAATATCTTCGAAGATGTTCAGAACAACTTCTCATGTGGAAAGATAGGAGCTGCCAATAGGTTAGTTGGGAACCACTTCAAGGAGCAGAGCGCCAGAAACATTGCCAGTAACAGCAGTAACGGAGATATTTTGATTGAAATGAAGATAAATTGAAGAGATGGAGAGAACACCTGGAAGAACCATGCAACGGACATAACCTTGTTAGCATGCCACAATATAGGACACATGAAGGAATAAAGCAACTGGCATTGAACATATTTCTGCAGAGCTTATTAGAAATTGAAGGGAAAAGACATTCTCTCAGATCTACAAAACAAACTGCGACACGCACATAGAACATACCAAGGGACTCCGTGGAGAACACCGTCATTACTGTTCCCAAAACCAAGAGAGCGGAGAAAGGTGAAGATGATAGGACTATTAGCCCAACGACAAATGCGCCGATGCAACAAGCTAGAATCATCTACAGGATAACGGAAAGCAGTAGTTTTTGGATGAAGACCATTTCAGATTTAAGTATAACGAGGGCACTAGGGAATGAATACTAGCCCATAGGATGCTCGCAGAGAAAACCTAAATTCATCGCTTTTGTGGACTTAAAAAAGGCTTTTGATGGATTACAGCCATGAAATGTTCATTATATATTCCTTTTATCAGTTATAGGAGCAAAAACAAAGTTTTTTTTTCGAAATAAAAGTATTGTAGTTGTTTTCCAATTCAGAAAACCTGGATTGGAATGCGAATTTCGAAATCCTGAAATGAATTGGAGTATTTCATAATTAATGAAGAATTATCAAAAATTTATATAAAAGCCAAGTTTTCATGATTGAATGGGGTCGTAGCAGCGAGAGGAACGGATAAGAGGAGGAGCTAGACAAGGATGTGCTTGTCCACCAGAAGTTTCGATGACATAGTAGTCATCCTCTGATTTATTCTCATAGCATTCTCTGATTCATTAACTCCCCATCCGGCTGTGAATTCGTAGCGAATTAATGTATTGTGTGCATCAGGAAATCCCAGGATTCCATTTGTTGCCGGAATCATTCGATGCATTTCGCACTTGTCTACAGCTTATCATCCGACCTTTCAAGGAACGAGCTGTTCACACTGTATCGGGATTCGGTTCCATCTAAGCATGTCTTTCCTTTTGTTATTTCTCTAATTATTATTATCCACTAATTATTATAATAAATAAACTTTAAAACAAAGCTATCAAACTCCCGTTTATAAAACTTATAAAAGCTTATAAAACAAGTAATCGTCTCCAGTTCTCTTTATAGAGAAACGTCTCATATGCCGCAGTGATTCCATAATTATCTATGCCACGTTACTATTTTTCTCGAGTGTACTAGCAAAACAATCAAGCTGTCCCACCAGCTGCCGTTCTTACAGAGTGCCTAATAATTTCACTTACGTGCATTAAAATGGAAATCAACACATGTGTCAAGCAGTGAAGAGCATATCGCTCCATAATTCATTTCAATATGATCTGGAAATTATCTTTTTAACTTCCCGAACAATTTGACTCAGTCTTTCTGTGCCCAAATAGAATTCTCAAGTTATTGTGATAGATATGTACAAAAGACGAAAATCTTGAGATAACATTCGGTATCGATGATCAGAGTTAGGTTTTCGGTATATCTCACCATTCAAATTAAGGCTCCTTACCAAATTAGTGGGAAAATGCATCACAAGATGCTTTAAAGGCAAATTTACGGGATTATCAAACCAGATATACAGGCAATCATGCAATGTCAGGTTATGTAAACACAACACGGAAATGGATGGTAAGTGTAGCATATTGCAACAACGAATTCAATGCATATTATAATGAAAAATATGATGCCTTTGATGTGAATTAAGGTTACTTAAGGTTATCAATTTTTGCATTGAATAACTATGGTTAAACAATGCTAGTTATACCGAAAGGGAAAGGGAACGAATAAGTTTTTAAACAGGTGTGAAAAAACCGTGATGTACGAGTTATGTCCCAGCATACTATATTTGTTGATTTTCAGGTCACTACAATACATATAATAATGTTTTTTAATATTCATAAGTAGTTTAGAAGAGGTTTCATTCAAAATTCTAATTAAAGTTTTACACCTAAATTATAAACTTCACTTTCTGGTAAATGTCAGAGAAATTCTTCCACTATTGAATCCTTAGATGGTTTACTTGCTTTTAATTGCATACGAATTGTTGATTACGTAGAAAATCAGTGGATGCCCCTAGATTAGAAATTTTATCAAGCGCCCAAGCTACATTAACGGAAAAAATCTTTCACGCACTTCGAGGATCGGGTCCATATCCCACCTTTTTCCTGGTTTCCCTTAATTTGCTTAGCTCAGACGGCGCTGATTTTTTTCATCTTGTAAATCCTTATAGAGAGTATATTTTCTTACTTTCTCTCTCTCTTTAACCCATTTTTAAAATGAAAGAGATGGACTTCGCTTTCATCTCTCAAAATGAAATACCAAAGAAAATTTTCTAATTTATTTCTTTGCTCCAATGCATTTTCCTTATTAGTTAAATGCCATCTTCTCCCATGGTATATCCATTTTAAATACTAATGTTTTGATTTACAGGATACTACAATACATACAATGTTTTTAATATTCATAAGTCGTTTAGAAGAGTTTTCATTCAAAATTCTAATTAAATTTTTACACCTAAATTATAAACTTCAAAACAAGGTTAAAAAAAACTTTCTGGTAAATGTCAGAGAAATTCTTCCACTATTGAATCCTTAAATAGTTTACTTGCTTTTAATTGCATACGAATTAATCGACGAGAAATTATTCTTTCATAATCTGAATAGGGAGCGGATAACTGTCGAATTTAGCCAAACACACCGTTGCAATCTTTAAAAACAAAAGTAGCAAAAAAATAGGCAATTCGGAAAAGACATCGATTCCTTGCCTTGAATGATACAAAAAATAGGAGACGGCACTAACATGCATAGCATCTCTCATTAGAGCCTTGGATAAAGTTAAGAGGGATTATTACATAATATATTAATTATATTAATAAAAATTATGTTGAATAATTTCAGAGAGAAGGTTCTTCGCCATAGAAAAGAAAACCAAAGGTTAAAGTCATAATGCTATTTGCGAACACATCCAAGTAGTTTAGCGAATTATCATAGTGAACAGTTGATATGAAAACCAAATTCATAATTTACGTGAAGGCCAAAATCCCCTTCATTTAGCCAAATAACTAAGGAAATTTATAAAACCAACGAAATCAATGAAAATTTAGATGTGTCAAGTTCTAAACACTAAAACATTACAAAAGTGAGTATTTCTGTTAATGGCCGAGAAATCGGGCACAAAAAATAAGATATATATGTGATTTAAAAAATATAAGAGAGTAATAGCTAACGTACCAAATTCCTTCAAATTGGCAAAGAAACAAATCTAGCGATTCGATCGATGGATTTTTCTTCCTCATAGGAAAATCCACTAGGATCGCTAGAACATTAATTGCTAATGCTTGGTTTCGCTAATAGTAGGGCCCCCTTCGCTTCTATAGCGTTGGGGTGTTTTTCCCTCGTCCCGTCCCTTCCGTACCTATCCCTTCCCAGAGGCGTCGGCGGGCTCCCATCGCGGCGGCGCCTCTATCCTTTTTCCTTCCCTTCCTTCCCCTCCCCGGGTGTCTGGGCGTATAAGCCACGGGCTTGGTTCCCGGCCCCGGTGCGTTGTATCCTTGAAGGGCTCCCCTGAGCTCTCACACGTTGGCAAAGAAACATTAAATTCCCTTAATATGCGAGAATATAGATAATTTTGAGAAATGTTAGACTGAAACGAAGTGATTTAAGATCTCTAGTCATCGTTGCTCCTTCTTTCATGGGATTATAGTCACAGAAAATTTTCGGTCGATAATCAAACTGATGAGAAGTGTTAAAAATACGGCAACTGTAAAATTTCTCGATATACGACCATGATGGCAGAGTATTTTCTTTTTCATATTGTGGCAACTAGGATGGAGAGCTGTTAAGTAACCTGGAACTGTTTTCACCACTTCATAGATTTCCTCCTCAGATTTTTTTTGATCATTCACATTAGTGAACTTTTACCGCATCACTTCATTATTAAACGTGAAACTATTCAATTAGCTATCTTATCCTGGCAACAAACCGCTATTCATACCTCTCTATTCTATACCTCATTCTGCTTACCTCTACGAACAAAGTGAAACGAGTATTACAACGAATATTAGTACTCCAAGTGACATGAAATAGCTGTAAAATATTGATGAAATCGGTAAAATAATGAGTGCGGCAGTTTATGGTAAATAATCAGTTCTTTAAACACCCACGCAAAAAGATGGAAACCGTAGGTTCTAAATACGTTTCTTTTATAAGTATAGGGAAATGATGATTCTGGCATCACTCTCCTGAGCATTACGGCTGGCATGCTTTGGTCAGGTGAAAATAATAGCAATTAAACCCTTACTAATTCTTAGCAATAAGATGGAAGGGGCCCTTGAGGGAGTTAAACCATGGAAGAGATGGCTACAGGACGTGAAGTGAAGGCAATGGCGGTCACGATATGGAAGGAGAAGATCGAAATTGATGCAAATCAGAAAGAGAGCTAAGGCCAACATCACACTGTAGTCCTGACGATGGTGGTGAAATGATGACAGGAAACCGAGAGAGAAGAAATAATAAAACGTTAAATATTTACCCACGAGTGAAATATTAAAATAACCCGCCATTATAAATAATTCCACAGTTGAATTTTAAGCGATGACTCAAATACATCCAGTTATTTTAAAATTAAACAGTTATTTATACAAATCTGTAGTTATTTACCGAGCAGGGAAATTAAAAAAAAATATGTTGTTTTTTTAGGAAATTATCTTTTTATTAACTAAGAAAATGACAAAATTAGATAATTAGCCATTTTTTCTCTGCAATTCCACGCAAGCTTTAATATACATTGCCTAAAATTTATTACATTAAGTAGTATAGATTGAATTTATGCATAAATGTCCTCTCTATGGAAATAAGTAATGTAGAAGGATTAGGTGAAATCGATACAGAGATTTTAAAAGAAACGATGTCATTTTATCTACGTGAATTTTTATTTCTTATCTTAGTACTTAGGTACATTCTTTATAGCATATGCCATATTCAATCAATTTTACTGTTAACGTACACGCTACCATGATTTATGAAAAAATATATTGCGAAATATAGGATTATAAGCGTAAATTTCTAAATTTTGGTGAAAGATATCGTAAAGTCCGCTCAATTTTACGACAGCATGTAAAATTGATGGGCAGGATTCCCTCATTCTTGTCTAGTTTCCGATGAGATGAAAAAAATTTTTTTTTAATTTAGTTTTGCAACTATGCTAATGAGTTCTTGAATATTTTCAGAACATTTATGAGAATCTTTAGTTAGGGTTTAACTAGTAATAAATACAGCGGTAAAATGGCATAGAATGATTTCTTTTTACTTTTAGCTATGTCCTGATAAGTGAAAAAAACTGGCATTATACAGAAATTTGAAGTTCATTTTCGAAATCAGCAGAAAGCATCCACTGAAGAATATTAATTAACTTAAAGCAATATAAAAAATTGAATACTGCTGATTAGTGATTGAATCCACCGTAAAATTATACGATGGTATGTGAAAAAATATCTGTTATAAAATGAAATATTTCGGTAGTGATACAATTGAAATATAGGATAATGTATAAATATAAACATTTAACGTATTCATTAATTGCATATCGCTTATCTTTAGCTAAAGAAAACAATTGGGCTTGACGGTCATTTTTTAATATTCTTTTTATGAAAGCTGCGGTGTGTTCTTTTGGCCCGAGTTAAATTTTATAACAACCATGATATTTCCGGACCTTTGAGTACTAAAATACCGTAAAATTAATCAATATCAAAGAATGCTATCCACGAATTCAAACTCGTATTTATCACAATTGGTATGGAAATATATCAAAAAGTAAAAAAAAAGCAACAGATAAAATATTTTTAACTTATATATAATAAATATGCGATGGAATCACTGAAAGGAAATACAAGAAAGGATTCCAAAAAGGGAAGAAATGGTGCTTGAAATGTAAATTGAATATTTTAATCCATGCTGAAACTTAAATCATAGTGACCGTCGTTTCGACTTAATAAGTAATAATAAAAAAGGAAGAAATTATCAAAAATGTTGATGATTAAATTTCATGTTAAAATCATGGACTATGGTCGTTTAGAATGATTCTAAGCGTGAAATTTATTTGCCATAAGCAATATTTCCTTTTCAAATGCATGGTTCCACAAAATCGCCAAACAATCAATTTTAATATGACTTGAAATTTTGATTTGATCAATGAAGCCAATACATTGATGAAACAATAGATTTTGGCGGAAAATTTTCGTTTACATCCATTCATTTACTCATACGTAATGAATGAAAATTCGAAAAATTACGTGCCTTCACTAGAATGTATATTCGCTTCCGGAAAATCGAGGGAAAAGGATTATTAGGGTGGTGGCATGGTTATTGGGCGGTAGTAGTTACTGATCGGGCTAAGAACTTTACTTTTTCGTTGTAGATAACTTGAGAAGTAGACAACTAGTCGAAAAATTGATAAGTATTACAATTTATTTTTCAAATTCAATCGTATGAGGACATGAAAATGGAGGGACTCTATTACGTCGAACTTACGAGAAAATTGCTGATTTGAATATTGTGATAAATGTGGCATAAGAGGTGATTTCTTGCCATGCAGGCGAAAAACCGTTCTTATTTCACAGCCATTCACTTCTGAACACGAATTTTACTATGAGTAGGGGAACATGGGGTACAGTGAAACATGGGGCACAGTGAAACAAACTAGTTTTCTCGCAAATGATTTGAATCTGACCTGTGGCGCTTTTAGTGAGTTAAGTGTGAGTACACTACCTGCTGTTGATTTAGTTTCAAACTGGCAACAATTGTATAGAGTCACAGTATATCAGAATGTTTGTTTTTCATGGTAGAAACTAAATTTTCGACGATTTGTAATGATCGGTATTGCAAAATTTTACCTGTGTTTACGGAGTAATGTGCTATATTTTTTAAAACAACATTGTCTGGAGTATAGACGCAGGTGAGTGACATTAGCATTCATCAGTTAGTTTTTTTGTGAAAACTTGATTTTTGCGACTCTACTATGAGGGGCACATTGAAACATAAATAATTGGGGCACAGTTAAACGTTTCACTCTGCCCCATAGAATTTAAAAATGCAGTATTTTTGCAAAATTTATATATTTTTAGTCATTTTAACTCGTTAAAGTATATCCATGTCCTTGCTAAGACCTTTGATGCTAAAAATGTTTTTTTAAGAGGTGGAAATGGTATTTTTAAGTTAGTTGGTATTTTTAAGCCATTTAAGGCAAATTATAATGCTGCTGTTGACATTTGGCTTATAGAACACCCTGGTCAAACATTCTTAATTTATAACGTTGCGAGCTGCGTGAATATAGCTCACCAGAAGGCAATGACACCTTCGCAAAACAGGAATTATTCCTTTTGATAGAGATGTATTTACAGAATAAGAAAGATCTGAGTTTTTTTTTACAGAATAAGACTTCCTGATTAGCTACGTCACAGACCGTCCTTCTGAAGCTTTGGTAGAACAGGAGCCATTGTTGATGGAAAAAAATCCCGAACCAGAGGCTTCATGTGCAAATGAACCCACCTCATCTACGGAAAATTTGCAAGTGTTCAAATATTCTCTCGAAGATATCCGTGCATGTCCCAAGGCTAGTAAAAGGAAAAAAGAAAGACGTAGGCGCAGAAAGGGCAAAAGTATCATTGCTATGACCATCTCACCAGAAATGAGAGCTCGAAAAGAACATTTACTGCTCGAAAAGAACATTTACTGCCCAAAAAGGAAACATTGTAAGTTGAGGGGACATTTTTTGCAAAGAGAAAACTGCATGTTTAGATTTCTAGCAATGGCATCGACGATGCTATTATTCTGGATGACTTTGACAAAGATGAAAAACGCATGAAGAACTAATGTCATAATTAAAGCCCGATGAGTTTGAGAGGCTGGAGAGGGATCCAAAAGTAGATGATTATGTCTTGGTGTGATTTGAAACCTCCGGCAGGAGGAAATATTATTTTGGCGTTGTAACCAAAGAAAAAGACTCTGAAGAAGACTATGTAGTAAGATATGTAATTTTTAAAGGATCACAAAAAAGGATAATTCATTTCTAAAGCCACCACCTGAAGACATAGCATCAATGCAGCATAGCCAAATAAAAATGATTCTCCGAAAACCAGTTCAGTGTGGACAAACAAAATGACTCAGGATCTACATACATTATTTGGAATTGACTTTTCTTCTAAAAATATGGGATAAAACTCTATAAACATTCCCTCAAAGTTATTGAAGAGCAATATTTATTTGGTAGCTGTGGACATTCTTATTCTACTATAGTGAAAAATTCAAGTTTTTACTTATAAATCCTAATTAGCTAATATCATTTCGGCACTAAGAAAGTAGTTCTTCAAGTCATAATGCCCAAAAAATATTTTTATAATGCATTTTTGTTAAAAACCTGATGAATGATTTATGTTGACATGTTACAAATGTGTGTATCACTGTGCCCCATCACCCGTTTCAGTGTACCCCACACGTGGGGCACAATGAAACAAATGCACGGTTGATTTCAAATAATAATTACAGATACTAGAAAATATTTCTCAGCTATGAAATTTGTGTTCTACAATGGGCAAATAGAAATCTAATTATCCTATGAATAAAAACGTCATTGGAATGAATAAAATTTGATTTGGATTTGGAAATTGGATTTACAACTAAATTTCGATTATTTGTTCTATTGATTACTCTGCCCCCTGTTCCCCTACCTGGTGGAAATACAGTCAGAAGAGGAAAAATAAAATCCTGTGCATTCAGATCATGCACAAAAAACTTAAGTCTCTTAAACTTAATTTCTATCTCTTCTATCAGAATATTTCGCGAGACCAAATGCTATTAAGATAAATAATTTCTTTGAGAAACAGTGGTGAAATACATAGTTCTATGCAAGCTTTTGTATTTTTTTGTCTTTTAGATGAAAAGATATTTTGAGTGCACTTTTAACAATTTTGTTATTGAAAAAATCATTTCAAAAAATTCAATTTATCAATCACGATTGTCTGTTATGTTAAGTTTATCGCGATAATTTCCATGCTAGAGCCGGTCGCTCACAAAACATCATTATTCCTACTCAATGCATGATTTTTAATATAAATACTTGTAAAATGTGAACCTGAATGTATCCTAATCCTACATTTGTACATTTTACACGTATTTTTTTTATCATCATGCAATGCATTTGAAACTCAAAATTATGACCGAGTACGGAAAATAATCTCATAAGCCCCTGGCAAGGTATCATCACTTTAGGTTGGTTTTATTCCCAATTACGATTCCATAAAAAAAACCTGGTGCGCCAGAAATTCATTATATTAATGCGAGTTGTGAACTGAGTAAAAACCTGCGCCAAGGACTGCATTAAATTGAAATTACCTACTTCCCTAACAGATTAATCGAGGTAAATAAAAACTCAATTCAGTCGCGCCCGTTTTGACGGGAAAAAATTGGAATTATGGTTTTAATTTCTAGGAGAGAGATGTCTAATTGAATTTCCTGGGCCACGCAGAGATCGTCACTAATGTAATATGTAAGCACACAAGGAAGGTGCTCGGAGGAGTAGAGGGGGGTGGGAAGGGGACCGTGGAGGGGGTAGAGCGGGATATGACGCGCCGACGCCATCATGAGAAGGTGAGTCGTGTTACCGTAGAGAGCTAGGGACTCCCACCTTTTTTTCAACTCAGAAGAAATGGGTCAAACTAAGGTTTGTCCTCGGCTGGAAAGGAGTTTTGATTGCCCGGAAATTCCTCTCTGTCTCGTTTCGGCTTCGTACAACGTGACGCCGCGCGGATGACACTAAAACCCGCAAACGGGATTAGGAATACGAAACCCAAAGGCTCTCCTAGAGAGTGACCTGCAAATCCCCCTATACTAAAAGACCCTGAGTGAAGCAGTAATGTCAGTAATGCTTGATCAAGTTTAGATAATTTAAATGGAAAGGTATATTACTAGCCACAAAGTTAATAAATCACAACATGTCGTGGGACTGATTCTTAAAACATAATGTCATCCGAGCAAAATAAGACGCGGAGTACAAGAAATTCAAATAAATTGATGGAATCCTAGTAGAGGACCTCTAGATACGAATCATTCGTTCTTTTATGCATAGAAGAAAAAGATTTTGGGATATAAAAATTAATTCAAAGTACTCCATAGAAAAAAAACCACTAGCCTTTAATAGCTCATACGAAAAATCGTATCATCCATGAAATTTCATCCCTCATGTAGAGAGTTGTTACAGGCTAAATCAGGGGGAATTATAATATATTAATATGATAAAAAATTACTGGCATTTCTCACAAATATGTTAATTTAACTTCACGGCCGATTTCAGCATGATGAACCTAAAGATTTAAAAAACTTATCGAAACCGGTCGTGAATTGAAGTTGAAAAATTAATGGAAAATTGTCAGCAACTATTACTCTATTAATACTTTCCTCTCGTTTGTAGAAATATCAAGACAGTGGAAATATTATTTAAATACCTATTACGCCTTTATTTAGACCAAAGTATGATAATCGTGTGATTATTTTCATTCAAACATAGGAATAAATATATCTTTATGTAACTACACATAAATGCAGAACTTTTACCACACTTAATAACTCTTATTTGGGAACAACACCAACAATGCGCTTGTTTTTCTGATGGAAATATCGTTTTTAAAGCTGTTACTTCATATTAATACATCAAATAATTCTTCAATCAAATAAATTATTGCATCGAAAAATAATAATAAATGCTATTATTTTTTCAAGGCTTTTTATGAAAAAGATATCGGTAATCCCAAATATTCCATCAAGCGGACGAAGTGAAGGAGCATGAATGCGTGTAGCGAGCACGCTTCCGCCATAAATGCAGCAAAGGAAGGCTTGAAGTAATTACTTATCGTAAATTTCTTCAAAATTATCTAAGTAGAACCCCTTCATATCGGAAATAGAAATTACGAACGTATGAAATCATTTCAGGTTTGACGTGGTGGAAATGCGATATATATCCATGATAAAATATGTTGCAATGAATGGTAATCTCCCAATCTTTAATACATTACTCCACTGCGACTATGGTTTATATACTTATTCTTCATTCATAGTTTTTATACTCCTGTCATTTTCAAGGTGATTTTTCCTTAATTACCTTGAAAATTTTCTTGAAGCCATGATCGGTTGCGGAGTTACCTGTTGAATTGTGGAAATTGCCATTTGTTATTTATATTTTATGACGAATTGGAATTACACCTGGCAATAGTTCACTAAATTGATTTATTTTTTTACAACTCGGGTTTCATATCATATCACCTGAACATGTCACTATACATTGAAACCCAAGTCGTAAAATATTAATCAAGTCAATGAACAATTACGAAGTGCAATTCTTACTTCCGACATACCTAACGAACCTACAAATTCCCCTCACATTTTCATAATTGTTAACATTTAGGTCACCAGGCATTCTTCTCCTCTAAATCTCTCTTTGGGGTGATGTATCCACTTACTGAGAAGATACGTGCGGCAACCTTAACACGGTATTTCCTTGGCGGGGCCCCAATATCCAAGCGAAGAACTTTCGAGTCTGCATGGGAAAAAATTGTACAGCCCTTAGCGTTGGCGCAAAAATGCACGTAATGGAGTCATCAAAAGCTGTTGGTGACTCCTGCGGTAAGGAGAAAGGGACTTTTTCCCGTGGTACATTATCAATCTAGTATAAAAGGCAAGATTTTTCATTGAATCCAAATCGTCATTCCATTATAATTTGTTTGAATCCTTCCTTTCAAATAAATTCTGCTTCAATCCAACTATGCTGAATGTGATGTATTAAATTATACATTCTCCACCATTATCATTTAGATCCAGCGCAACTGGTATTCGGCTTTAAAGTCGCGTTAGATAGGACTAGAATGAAAATGTTAAGCCATTTAAGTTATTAGCATTCATCTTTACAAAAAATTACTCAGAAATACATTGGCTTATCTTCAGTAAGTTAGGCAACCAAATATTCCTAAAGGAATGAAAATGAAGAGACAGACTGGACAGCGATAGCGCCGAACTGCGTGGGAGAAATGAACGCTACATAGTTGTTACTCCATTTAAGGTGGTAATAATGCAACTTATACTCCCTTCCCATCGTAGCATTTCAAAATAACTGCTACTAAAATACTAATAACTGGTGACTATATCATAGAAATGCCAACAATCATAAAGAAGGGCATTTCAAACGTAGATGCAGTTGTTCGAGTGAATACGGTAAAGATAGAACAATCATAAGTGTTAAAGAGATCTTCCTTCCGCCTCTTGAATACGAAGCCTTATAGCACTTCCCACACCCAATAGTTATATTAAGGTTAGGAAGAAAATGCCAGAATGAAGTAAATACTTACCAAGTGCAATTTTTGTACAATAATCTGTTTCCTACATTCTATTTCATGGACTTATCAAAATGTAGTACCAGAGAGAGACTTTCACTCCAGCTTTTTTCACCTATCACTGAGGAAACATTATGTAAATTATCGTATTAACCCATTAGTGCATAAAGTTATTTTTGTTGAATTTCAATTAGAAAGTAATTATTCTGGCTAATAAGGTTCATTTTAACTTACCTCTGCAATTTTTAAATGTTTACAATCAATAGTTTAAATAATAGTCTTCCTGGGCTCTGCGTCTGATATATCGGACGGTCAGTTTTCAGTGTTGATTACAGATTCAAAAAAGTACAGAAAAACTTGATAATATAGAAAATAAAAAAGCATCCTTTAGAAGAAAAATGAGATAAAATTTATCAACGTATTTAGCAAAATACTACAGTAAAGAATAATTTACTTACCCCGTGCGGGTGGTTGAAAATTCTTTCAATGCCATGTCTCACATTAATGCTTCTCAAGTCGATAAATTCAAGGAGTCAACTAAAATATTAGCAGGGCGGTGAAGACAGACATCCATTTAAACGTAATATAGTATCAAAATGTAGCACAAGTCAACTGGAGCCCAGAAAAAAATTAAATACGCGCGTCCGATATATCGGACGCTATTCACTAATGGGTTAAGCACTCAGAATCAAATAACTCGAAGTGATCTGAGCATCCGGATTCGTCACGACCTTCGCTCCTCATATTTCTCAGTTACCCGAGCAGTTTCTTTGCCCATAATATTTGCATATTGTTTGATACATGGAGGTAAATGCTCAGGTCTGCTCTGAGTTGGAGGAAAGAAACATCACGGGTTATTAAGTCTCCAATCCCCAAGGTCCGAAACTAAGCGCTCTAAGCCTTGGGGAACGACTTCGCCCAGAATCCAGGTTTAATGAATACAGGAAGACACGCTGGGAGGAGAGGAATACGAAAGCAGAGAAATAACATCCACTCTTGGGGTCCGGCCATTCATGACGCAACATGCTCGAGGGATAAGTTATTTGAGCCTCAGCTGCTTCAGGTTCGGCACTACTCTACTATTAATAGAGTCACTATACGTCTCTTACATCCATTCCATAAAGCCTCCAATCGCTGAATCCGCTCTGTTTACAGGAGGAATAATCATCACCTTCATGAAAGATGTCAGACCAGTTTACACTCACAGAGAATAATATTCATCATTTTTAGCAACCCACAAATTTGTACTGCTAACAAACCCAACAGCAATCACACTCACGAGACGTGCAATCTACCTTATATACTTCAAATCAAGCTCCTCCTGATAACAAGTTTGAAAAAGGCTCACCGTTAGAATGCTAGATGTTTTATATTTTTCATAATTCAATCAGCATCACTGGAGAGCTGCTACTATGATAATCATAATTCAGTTAGATACCGTTACATATATGTTCATGCTATAATTATCACCTCAATGACTAAAAATTACCATAAACCCGTTACATTAACAGCGGTCCGGTTGGAAGCCAATACATAGGCTCTATCCACTGGGCTGTCACGTGCCCCCACCAAAGAGAATAGCACCGGACAATCATCATGCTCCCCCACGGAGAAACTAGCACGGTATATACCCTGAGAGCTTATAAGATTATATTCCGTACTGACTTAAAAATTTGAATTTCAAATGCATTATATGATGATAAAAAAAATTTCAAAATGTGCAAATGTAGGATTAGGATGCAGTCGAGGTCATGCTTCACCTATATTTATGAAAAATCATGAATGGACTAGGAGTAATGATTTTTTTAGAGTCCGTCTGTAGCATGGAAATTATCGCGATAAGCTTAAAGATTACAGGCATTAGTGGTTGCTAAACTCTAGGTTTTTTAAATCTTTCACTATTGCACCGGGAAAGCACAAGTATTATTTTAAATGAAACAATAGTATAGTGATTAATGGCGTGCCAAACCATCAACTGCTTTCACGGCGTACGACGGGTGACGCCCAAGGCGTTGGGCAGCGCCCTCCCACCTCAGTAAGGTCGCCATCACGAGGTTGACGCCACGGCAACAACACGTTGACGCTTCTATGACCATTTCATTCCAGCAGAGCAGCCAAAAAACATACGTCCAGTCCGTCACCGACGTTGAACATCACTGGGCCCGGCAGAGGGTTGATCTATGACCCCCTGTCAAGAAGGAGAATGAATGCAGAAATAATCTCAAGCATCCTCCAACACGTCATGACTGTGATATATTAAGACCAATTCTTAGTGACTCATACCAGTTTATGCTACCGTGGCTTCCATTAAGATAATTCATCGGTACTCTAATTTTTATAGTTATTTGCTAATAAATGATTTTCCCCCTCATTCTTTGCATTAACTTCAACAGCATTTTGCCTTCTCAGTCCTCACATTAACGTTATTCTACGAGATATTTCCTCCTAACATGTGATTGCATTCGCATATAAGGTGGAAATTCATTGCGTCATGAGAAAGTTTAACAATTTTAAAGGGGGTATCATGGCATCATTTCTTCCGTATGGCGGCTTATATCGCTGCATTTACGTGGCCGTGCACTATTTTTTATCTCGTGCTAAAGTAAAAAAATCTGCAGCGCTAGCTAGGAACGAGCAGCAGTCCAAAAAATAGTTTCTACTTTAGGAATTAATGTCACCATTATTTTATCCGTTACCTCACAAGCCCAATCCCAGCTGTACTATATAGCACATTTATAGACTGTCGGTCTTTTGTAGAAAATTTCCATCCGCTTCAAAACATAAGAGACGAGATTATTTAGCATTTATAAAATACGTAAAATTTATAAAATACTTTGCATTCATAAAGTAGGTACTTAATGCATTAATTTCCACATTTACCCACGTTTATTGGCACGGGACCCATTACAATCACAGCTTGGCACGTGATTCCACTTAAAACCGGAATTCTTTAACTTGAGTAGTAATAAGCTTTATGGTAATCAAAGAGTCTTACAATTAGTGGCCTGTCAAATTTGTGAGCCGTGGTAATAATAATAATAATAATGAAACGTTTTTATTGGGCGAGATTGGAACTAGAAAGTAGACTCCATCTAACCCATCGTCAAACATGAGATATATGCATTTAAATACATAATGAAGTTGCTCACGAAATTACATGCAGGGATGAAATTTACAAAAAATTATATGAAGAAATTATATAAAAGAGACAAAGAAGTTCCATTTTCAATCAACAAATAAAATTATAAGTTAAAAAAGTTACCATTTACCAAGTGTGCAAAGATGTTAGCAAACGTAGGAAAAACCTAAGGACATAGGCTGTCGTCCTTATTGGAAAAAACCCACTGCAGGAAAACGCCCACACAAGAAGGGGGTCGTGAAAAACCTGCGAAAACCTACTGAGAGAGCTAATGTAAACCTATCTACAAACACAATAAATTACAAGTAAATGTCACCCAGTACCTGTAAGAAAAATAAAATTAGATGAAGCCGGAGGAGATAAGCGATGAATCTTTCCTACTGTTCCCATGATGTTACATGTCTCGTTGTTGTTCTCGAAGAAGTTGGCATGGTGTTCGGAGGAGGTGACCGACGCCTTGAGAAATTTGAGCCCAAGTGCCCTCTACGCAGCACCCAAGCAGGCTAACCCTATCTCCTTATTTGGCAGGATCTGGATGAATGGTAAACTCTAGCTACAACAACCACACTATCCTCAATCCCTGAGGCTTTGTTCCAGTTATGGTAACCACTCATCCGAAGATTGGTTTGACGCAGCTCTCCGGCGTTCTTTCTAATCGTTATCCCGACTTCCACGTTGGCATTTACAGATCCAGCGTGTATAATCCTGTAGCTTCAACTCCAAAAGTCTCTCTCTTCCGGCCATTTCATTTCGCTGATTCGGGCAAAGTCCAGGTTCATTCTTCTCAATTCCACTTTCAGGTTTTCCAGTCTTCCAAGAGTTTAAAGTGATCTCACGTTTCATGTTCCCATCCGTAAAATCTTATCACCTGACCGAAGATGGCCGATGTATCCTCCCGGCTAGTCCCTGCCCGGAGATCCGAATGGAGAACTAGTTAACCTTCTGAATATTTTTATGGGGAGAATGCCCTCATGTCTTTTATAAAATAAATAATGGATGGAGAAGCTGCGACTCCTCGGGATAGTAATTTGGTGATTTCCCCTTGCCTTCCACATCGCACTACTACAGCAGTTAAGGCAAATCTTACCACGCTTGCACTGATATGAGTTCCGCTGTACTAACTGCTAAGGTCTAAAAGAGCGCGATACGAAATAAAAGGATTTTGAATGGGAGAGGTAAACAATGGAGGATTGTATTGAGAAATCGTATCACTCCCTCTCGACAGATTGAAATGAAAGGTAGTTGCAATTTTCCACAATAATGAATTATGTAGAAAATTGCAACTACCTTTAATTTCAATCTGTCGAGAGGGAGTGATACGATTTCTCAATACAATCCTCCATTGTTTACCTCTCCCATTCAAAATCCTTTTATTTCGTATCGCGCTCTTTTAGACCTTAGCAGTTAGTACAGCGGAACTCATATCAGTGCAAGCGTGGTAAGATTTGCCTTAACTGCTGTAGTAGTGCGATGTGGAAGGCAAGGGGAAATCACCAAATTACTATCCCGAGGAGTCGCAGCTTCTCCATCCATTATTTATTTTATAAAAGACATGAGGGCATTCTCCCCATAAAAATATTCAGAAGGTTAACTAGTTCTCCATTCGGATCTCCGGGCGGGGACTAGCCGGGAGGATACATCGGCCATCTTCGGTCAGGTGATAAGATTTTACGGATGGGAACATGAAACGAAATTCATTATTGTGGAAAATTGCAACTACCATTCATTTCAATAAGTCGAACTTCTACTATATCACGCCTGAATCAGTTCAACCTATCCTCTCGACTCCCCCCTCTTGACAGGTTGAATTCTGTCTTCTTCTCTAGTGACACATTACTCGTTTAACACTCGCGTTAGCATTTTGAAATATTCAGAATATATGTAAAATTCAGTGTTGTCTACATTTTTCCGCGTATCAAGCACACATAGTTCGCATCTCAGACAATACGGTGGCAAAATTTTCAAATTTCTAGATACAGTCAAATTTGACAAAGATCACCTTTAAACATCCATAAAATTACAATATATTTTTTTTGTTTAAAACGATAAATATGCCACGAAAAATGACCAGTCTATTAGGAGTGATACGTCTTCTAAAATATATCCCAGAATAGCAACGCTAATAATAAACCAACGAGTTATCCAGCGCTCACATAATCTACCGGGCCAGGAGGGCAGAGTACGGCCAATTACAACTGCACTCAGGAACCTAAATTTTTGATTCCTTCAATTGACCTCGAGAGCCAACAAATTCCTCGGACGGTACCCTTGGCTTGGTCAGGGAATTGGGGAGATGCGAAAAGGGTTTCGGGCAAATGGGAGAGAAGGCGCGGGCAGGCGATGGATTGCGCACCCGCCTCGCGGAATACGCAACAAGACGAGATGAGGGTACGAGGAAGGGCCAAAGTGGAAGGGGGGGAGAAGGAGCTCCAGGTGCAAAAGCGTGCTCGGCTTAATCGCACGGAAATTTCTACAGCCATGTATATATTGAAATTGAGACCGTGGGTCTTGTACAGGCCAAACCAGCAAAAGGTTTAAGAGAACGCAACACTCACGATCCACTGGTCGTTCTCAGTGAAGATTTCCTCATTTAAAACTAGCGTAGTAGTACATAAGTAGCGCTTCTAGCCAGGGGTGCAGCCAGGAATTAATGCTGGGGGGGGGGGGTTTTAGGTGCAACAAATACCGGGGTGTGTGGGGGTGTGGAATACCCACCAGGATAAGCGGTAGGTGCGAGATTAATAAATTGCGGAATTTTAAGATAAATGGTTCAAAATGGTGAGCTTTCTGGGGGATATTTTTGTTAATCCTTACACTATTCTATTAGTAATATCAATAATATTAAGTAAAATGGATTAAACTTAAGCATTTCTCTGAGTTCTGGGGGGGTTTTAACCCCCAAAACCCCCCTCGCTGCGCCACTGCTTCTAGCTACAGGAACATATGCATTGCAATTTCCACCCAAAATATTTCGATTGGAAAATTAAACCTTCGGAGGGACAAATCCACATAGCGAGCAGCAACCCATGACAAGGAAATTTCGAAATGGGTGAATATTCATGAGCATACATTACTGTACATGCGCAAATGCTTAGGTTACTTGGCTTTATGTGAATTCCTAACAAGCATGTATCGGCTCATGCACCGCATAGCTACTACAGCCGCTAAATACAACATGTTAGCCTGATTGCAAATATGGGAAGAAATTCCTCATGTTTCCGAAAATTCCAGATGAATTTTCACCGGCCATAAGCGAAAAAGGACAAGCATCTCGAAATTATCTTGAAATTTTCATTGCATGTAGGATAGTCCCTTGTCAACATTTGACTATGTCTCAAATTTCAAAATTTCAACTCAATATTTTCGTACCTGTAAAATTTTTAAGGTTGACATTCAGGAGGAGTAAACCTAGTCTTCACTTTGTGATGGTTTCAAGACAGTAATTACAGCTATAAACGAGTGATCTAAAATTATTATTTGAATATATGTCACACCTATTTTAAACATCACATTCATCATTGACTAATAATATTTTTCACACTAAATAGGTTTATTTCTCTAATTTTACTTATCTTCATGCTATTAACTTGCTTACATGATGAAAACAAATGAGTATGATATAGAGAAAGGAAACCTCGAATGATTATATCCATATCGGATACATCATATGGGTTTTATCGCAACAAATTTGCATCGGTAGCGAAATTTTGAACATAATCAGCGATCTGTCAAAAATATTAATCGCCTGAAATTTTAGGCATGGTTTTGTGCAATAAAAGTTTTATTTTTTTCCAATACTTTTGTACAGGGTGTCCCATTTATCTTGACCACCCGAAATAACTTTTTGTGCAGATGCAAATTCAAAAATGTGTCAAGGAAATGTTCATTAGCCGTCAGGGGGACATTAATCAGCATGATATTCTTCCTTGTAGCTTTGTTATTTACAAAGATATGAACAGCGGTATGTCTTCTTTAAATGGCACCCTATATTTTTTATTCGGCAATGCATTTCCTCTCCTATAACTCCTCCTGTTCATATCTTTGTAAATAACAAAGCTACAAGGAAGACAATCATGCTGATTAATGTCCCCCTGACGGCTAATGAACATTTTCTTGACACATTTTGTAATTTGCAACTGGACAAAAAGTTATTTCGGGTGGTCAAGATAAATGGGACACCCTGTATATTGCTAGCGATTCACCCTTAAACGACATGCTTTCAGTAAAAATGAATTGATATGAAAATATTTTATATGCATTCGATACCAACTCGTAAGTTCTTGTATCCGCGGCAAAACTTATTTATATGGGACTGTACCCGTAGCTGGATTCGCTCCTAGATCAGATACGATCCAAAAGAGCAAGTCCACCCAGAGGAAGCCATCCCTAGCACTGACTTTAATAACACACGTCTCTCCCACACGTATTTCGTATTTTTACTTGGCGCATTACCTGATGAAAAGTTAGGCTATCCTCCTGAAATGTTCAGATTATATAGATTAAACCCTTTTCAATATTTACCAGCGTCTAAACTATAGAAGTTTAGCATCTGGAAAATGTTGAGGTATAATTTTTCAATTTGAGACGTAGGTCTACACTATTTGCCCTCAAAACTTCAAGATGATAGCTTCACTTTATTCATTATATCAAAGTATAATTCGAAATCGATTTTTAATATGATTCCGTAAATTTGAATAAGTATTACCCCAGGAAAAAAGGCCGGTCGAGTACGTCCGATGCGTCCCATTATGGGTGTTATGAGGGCTGCATGAACTCAGGATACGTCGAGTCTTACGCATTCCTACTTTTTTCCGGAATAATTTCACTTCATTGCAAGTATGTTATTGCTACTCAATGGCTTTCATTCATTGTAATCCGCAGTGTCAGCATTATACACTATTTCGTATAAAACGGTTCTAAACAATAGCCCTTGGCTAAAATGCCGTAGTCGCGCTGGTTTTCCCGCTTCGACCCTAATAATACGCCTATATTCGCGTGTTTTTGATGCCAAAATGGCGTCAAAACGTGAACGCGCCTCGAGCGCTCTGAAGGGAGGAGACTCCCGGGGTGCTAGCCTCACTCAGCGAAAGAATGACCCTCCCTCCCACCACCGTGCATGATATATGACCGCTTTGAATTCCACCACGGACGTCATTCATTCAACTGTGCTCTCGGCGTGAGCCAGACTGTGTACATTCGCCTGCGACACTTCATTTCGGAGAAGGTGAAAGGTTTCCGAGGTACTAAGAATTTTGAGAGAGGTCAATATTCTCGAGGAATTTTATCGCATGCACCACTCTGGGGGAAAGTATTCATGATTCCTTGGGAGCGGAATTTTTTTTGGACAGACTCACCCAGCTTGAATTTGTTTACTGATTTTGACTTAGCCCATCACTAACTCTAACTCAACAACAGTAGGAAACTGACTAAGATACTAAGAATTTGGAGAGAGGACAATATTCTCGAGCAATTTTGGCGCGTAGACCACTAAAGGGGAAAATATTCACGATTCCTCAAGAGCGGAGAAATTTTTGGACATAATTTACCCATCACTATCTCCAATTCAGCAACAACTGGCAATTGGATTCGATTTAATAGTTGTGCCTCTAGTTACAGAAATACGTACTTGGATTCTTAAAAATACTGTTTTCCTTTTTCCTTTTTGGCCTATGCTTGGTAAAAATTCGTTCGGAATGTACGGAAATTAAGAAATTCCATCCCAGCTTTGCGATCAGGCTAACATGTTGTTTTTGGCGGATGTAGAAGCTATGCGGAGGATGAGACGATATATTCTTGCTAGGAGATAACATTAAGCCAAGTATCCTGTGTAAGTATTCATGATTCCTCAAGAGCGGAGAAATTTTTGGACAGACTTTACCCATCACTAACTCTAACGCAACTATCGACAACTGGAGTTGACTAAATAATAGCGCCTCCAGTTACGGGAAGATAGGCATTGTAATTGCTACCCAAAATATTCCGATTGGAAAATATCACATTCCGATAAAAAAATCTATATGATGAGCTACAAACTACGACAAGGTAATTTCGAAATGAGTGAATTTTTATCAGCATACACTACTGTGCATACTAAAATACACAGGATACTTGTGTGTGTGAACTCGTAGCAAGCAAATATCGACTCATGCACCGCAAATCTTCTACAGCCGCTAAATACAACGTGTTAGCCTGATTGCAAACCTGGGAGGAAATACCTCACGCGTCCGAATATTTCAAACGAATTTTCACCAAGCATAGCTCAGAAAAGAAAAAGGACAACCAGATTTTGAATAATCCAATTCTACTGCTACACAAGTTAAGCGACCTTCTGAACCCGTTAATTAACTACTCCAACAACAAAGCGAAAAAAAGACGGGAAGTGTACTTACTTAATGGTGACCTCTTTACAGCCGCTCCTTCAAATTTTCAACCTTTGACGATTACAAATTAAAAATTCATGCTGAAAGTACTACAAACTATTCACAAAATTTCAGGAACAGGCCGCTCACGATGATGGCATTGAATACTTTGAGGGAGCATTCCACTATTACTCATTATTTTCCACTTTCTGCTATTAGATCCTAGACTGTTTGCACAGCGATTGCCTGCGAAAGTTATTTTTGGACGAGATAGAAAATTACTTAGACTAGGATTCTTGAATTTTGGGATGGCAGGCCTTATTCTTATGCGCCACTAGTGGTCCTAATGGTTACCAGGCGAGTCCCTCATTCCCCCTCCAACATGCTAAGACTGGGTGAAATGTCCGCAAAAAGGAACTTTAATTTCTCTCAAAGCAGAAAATTCGGGTAAATTTCATTATAATGATGTAATTAAGTTAAAAACATTCCCACATAAATCCCGAGATATTTTTTGAAGCTGGTGAAACGCAATTTTTTTACAGAAACTTGAGGTATTTTTGCGGATAAGTAATCATTAAGCTAAAACCAAAAAAAAAAACCTTTAATATAAAAGACATACGTTGATACAACGAAAATTCACGGAAGAGCAATTGCTAATGCGCGAAAACTCCGTTAATATAGGAAAAATTGAACATTTTCATTGATAAATTAATTATATGCACAGTAGAGGTGGGGGAATACCTTGGCCTTGGCATATATACCGAGAGAGAGTTGGTTGGATTACCTTGAAAATTACACAAAGTGTCGAAACCATCGTCGGTCGTTTAGTGGTGAATTAAATATTGTGGAAATTACCATTTGTGTTTTTATCATGGATATAGCAGAATACCACAAAACCAAGCCTGATACGATTTTATACGCCCAGTAGACTAACATTTTGGACTAAGCTTACGATTAAAGAGTCTATAAGATACATTTTCTGCATTGAGGTCCAGGTCCACTCCCTTTAAGAAGTTGCAGTCTCTCAAACTTGGCTTTCAACATATATCTAACTCAGTAGTCAAAATGCAATAACCATCCTGAAATAACTCAATTAGGAGGCGTTAGAGGGTTTCAATGTAAATTCCTCTGCAGATAAAGAAATATTCCATTTCAATGTTAGTAAAATTTTGTTCGAGTCTAATTAAGTTATTTGGGGGAAACGCATCAGTATGAGCTGGCAAAATTTTCCCTCGATTGATTAGTTTATACCGTTATTTCTGAAGGAGAAAAATTTATAAATCCCCACTGTAAATTTTGGCTCAATAGCAGTAAGGCCAACGCTAAATACATAAAAAGTCATTAAGACCCTAATTTATAGCAAAGTCGTTTAGTTTCATCCTTATTATAGTCACAATACTTAAGAATTAAGTATTCCGTAAGCCATCTCCAACCTCATTATCAATTGTTTTCGGCTTCTGTCGATCTCCCGACCACACAATCTTCACTCGTACATTTGAGGTAAATCAAAATCAATTCTCTCCGACGGAATGAAGCTAATACATATGCACAATATACTCCGGATGTGCTTACTCCCTTAGCATCCTCTTTCTTTGTGCCTCTCACTTTCAAAACTATTGTCAGTTGCATCTCTTTCGTCTGTAAATGCTCCCACAAGAAATCTAATGTTGTCACTAAGATAAGAAACACCATTATCAACAAATGTTATCTTTAAATCCACCAATATAACAGCTGTTGCAATTAACTCTTTTCGGGTAACTTTTTCACACCCTACTAATTCTACTACTGGTTCCTTATTCCATACTTCTGATTGCCAAATATTAAATACTATATAAAAACTCGGATTTGAAAAAAGGGCTTCAAAACTGAGCTTTCTGATTAAAAAAGTAATATTTACAACATATTTATGTGAGTTTAACAGAATATTTTTTAGACAGTGATATCCTTTAAAACCATAAAAACTACCCCGTTTTTAATGCAAAAATACAGTTTTAGATCGCGCCAATACTCAGCATCGCATATATCTGATCAACGTTTCATGGTCCTATCGAGTTGCATAGGCTGTGCGCTGTTGAATCAGAACACTAAGTTTCAACATGACGGCTTTTCTTCAGATCGCGTCGCGGCTTTCCCACGTAAAGCGAACTCACTTTTTTACCAGATTTAGAATGGACTAGGAGAGTCTAAAGAAGTATTCACTCCTATAATGCTAGCGGCCATAGACACCTTCATCAATTTGCATAAAAAATTACGGGCCCTTTGATTATTCGAGACGGTGTTCTTCTGCCTTCCACGCTGGCATTTTTCGTGAGACCCAAAGACGGTTGAGAAACGAAGTGCATCACATTCATATTTGCTCTCTGGTACTCCCTTAAGTTCAAACTAATTACCTTTTTATAATTCACGTATAATATCTAACATTTAACTTCCGTACGACCTCGAGTCTTTACAATCCATAAAATCTCCATTCTACGGTTAGCGCTAGATTTATGCAATGTAATTTTCATTCAACTAGCGGAACCTGAAAAGAGTCATCGTTCTACTTCGGTAAGATTATCTTAAATACTTGCAAGGAATTGTTAAAGAACAATGACCCTTCAGTAACTTTATTTTTCGTTTTGTTTTTTCGATCATTTCATATTTTTTATTTTAATCATGACAAACTGTTCAAAAATCCATCTCATAATCGACCGAAATTTTACAATAACCCAATAAAATAACAAAGAAAATGTCATAATTAAAAAAGGCTACCATAAGGATTCTGTAAGAAATCCAAGAACATGGTTTACTGGGACGTAATATCTACAAAAATACGTCAAAGGAAAATAAATATTTCTGATTTTTAATCTCAAATTAATTCCAAGGAGTTCCTTAGAGAGCATTTCAATATTTTCGGAATGAACTACAGAATGACTACGGGGAATCCATATAAACATGACAATAGTTAATCACGCGCACAAGTCTTAGAATATAAACAGCAGGGAAAGAACATCTCGAAAATGGGGAGAAATGGGAATCCCAGTCAAGTCAAATGCTATTTTTCGTAGCAAACTACTTAATTGCGTATTTTATGAATGCTTTTCAAGAACCTAAAAGGAACTTTTTGGCAAGTTAATCATTAAAAACTTGTACATAGAGAAGAAAATAATGTGCCATGATGTTCAGAGAAGAATCCCACAAGTTGAAAAATAAATTAGGGCAATTAATTAAAATACATCCTTGCTCAAGTCAAAACTTGCTGTTGCCTACAAACTTTGCATAGTAATGCTCAACATATGCGAACAAAGAATTAAATACTACACAACACAAAAACAATTTCTAGTTTTAGTACACACACTAAAACAGTCATAACGTTGCTAAAAACTTGTTATAATTCATATGAAATCATTTTTCATTCCGTGCGGCGTATATTCGGCATGAGAGAATGCGGCATTAGGCCGGAGCTTATTTTTTTTTTTAAATGATCCGATTTAAAAGCTAGTGGTCTTATGTGCGAAATGGTGAGATAAAACATAATAATAAAAAAGTTCAGGTTCTGGCAACGTCGGATAGCCGTGTCTGAGGCGCCTACAGGGCCTTAATTAAAGTGCCGAAGTTCAGTGCGGCATCTCTCCCTTTTTCTAGGGGTAAGACGCCGCACCTCGCGGCTCTATGGCCTGTAAGGCCAGTATGGCGTAACTAGACTGAAAACATTCCGAGCAGAACTTACTGTAGTTTCAAATCTCAAACAATCGAAATAAAACAGAAGTTCAACGTCCGATACTAATTTAGTGCAAGGCGAGGATAATTTTTTAAGGTAAAATACCAGACCTCACTTATTCCCTTGCGTCTACTCTGCCCCTGCATTGCGTATATGCCCGCAATACGTCAGTAAACGCCGAAACTAAGGGGGATGCGCAGTTTCGGCATCTCTCCCCGGTCAACCCTATCCATAGGTGGCATATTTTCGGCATAGAATTGAAGAGCAAAAATATTTTGTTTGTACGTCTAAGGATTACTAAAAACCATCATAATTGCATTCGTTATCCATTACTCATTCGATGTCGTGAATGTATCAGTGGCACCGACTCCATGGGGCCTGAGGGAGCTCGAGCCCCCTCAAAAATTCGTTATGGGTGTGAAGAAAAAATGTGTCAGGCTTGTTGATTTTCCCCGGAGTGTCCAGATATCGAGATTCAAGTTATCAGGGTTCTAATGTTGATCATATGACTCTTCTAAAATGCTTAAAAAAACTCACTACTTATAAAATTTCCCGGGGGTTTGGGCCCCCCAAATATTTTTTTGTAAGTCGGCATCCCTGGAAATTATCTAAGTGACGTTGTAATGTGGACCTCCATACCCACTGTTGGACATCACTGCAACTTTGTTTGGAGGATCCATTGGGTATTCGTCACATTTCCATACAGCATTAACTGGATTGATATAGATATCGCACGGATGTCATATTTTAACGCCGACAATGTTGTTTGAATTTTTTTGTGATATTTATTGCTGCTTGGGTTTTATTTCCCGTCCAGCATGAGTGTCACACTGGTGCGTCAGATTCCCATCGCCCTGAAGACGCCGTTGTTATCACTCGTCTCCTCATCCTGGACGACATCAGCATATATTCAACCTTATCTAACTCCAGTAGCACGAACTTCAGGGTCAACTCCTCAATGTAAAACCGTCTCCATATGACTTTCGGGCCATCCACGCATGGAAACGAAACACATTGACATTCATGCGGCGAAGCTGGGGCCGGGATTAACCTGCATTGCCTTTAATTGCTAATAATTCGCCATAAACTGACCAGTCAAAATAAAAAAGCATGAGTAAGGGTCGAATTCATAATCGATGAGGCAGGGTTCGAGGGGAAGAATGCTATGCACTGCCATACATTTTGTCCCTCATGTCTAGTAGAGAATACACACTCCACGATCTAATCGTACAATAAGGTATTGGATATATTAATTTCCTATAGTGGTTGAGCATGGAAAAACCAGAAGGATGTAGGTCAGATGGAGCAATAAAATGAAAAGCATAGAGCTGTACAGAAGAAGGAGAAGAGAAGGAGAAGAGAAGGAGAAGAAAGGACACCGTGGAGCCAAATAAGAATCCAATAAGTAGGAGGGCCATATCAAGGGAAAGAGTAATAATCTAGGCAATGAATGCTTTTTCGTGTCTTATCGTTGCAAATTTTGCAAAGTGCTGTAGCCCTCGAGCCCAACGAGCTAGAACTCTGATCCCTTGGGAATGAGGGAGGGTCAGGGGTTTAAATGAGAAATGTAAATCCCCCGTAAATGTGACTTTCTTACATTTTGCTTCAATAACTCGAGAACCGTGACCTCTAGCGAAAAAATGTAAGAAAACAACTTTGAGCAAGATAATTTATTTTATCAAAAAGGTAGTTATGACTTTTAATGTAGGCGTTGTGGTTATAGAGTTACGGAAGATATAAAACTGACAATTTTAAAAACTCTTATTTCAATGTCATATTATCAACGTTCACAGTTATTTGAACTTAGAACTGACAGAAAAATATATTTTTATTGAAATATCCTCCGCACGTGATTAGAGTACTCGGTACGAATTAGGGGGACCCCGGTTTGATTCCAGGGGAAGGAGGTTGAATTTTCCCCCGTTTGAATTTCCCACCTTGTATGCACTTGCGGTTTACTCTATATAGGCTTTCCTCTGGTTAGTGCATGCTTTTTTCTTACAGTTAGCCTTCATCAAATATCGCTGTGTTCCAAGTACGGATTTAGCCTTGGAACTATTTTCAGGGCAGAATGAGGCAATTCCCCTGCAAATTGCTATCTTTCGTGCAACCATGATCGAGTACATGTTATTTACTTTAATTTCGATACGGATGCCAGAGCAAAGTATACTGGCTACATATTTCCATCTCTCAAGACTAGGAGTCACGTCACTCTGCTTCAAGGAGTTTACCGAGAGGAATCAATTGGTGTTTTGACAGACATTTATAAAATAAAAACAACTAATGGACATTGAACGACTATATGTTTGCTATAGGCATTGTTACATACTCGTCGCTGGCATAGATACAGTTTCCGTGCTGATATATTAAGTCGTTAGTACATCGTTTTTACCTGTGGCACTTATTACCCTATGGCAGCGGTTCCCAACCGGTGGTACGCGTACCCCCTAGGGGGTACGCAACGAACCAGTCGGGGGTACGCCGAAAATAATCGGTAATGGTGGACGCCAGGAACTATATATCCCTTAACCAAGAAATGTGTATACAAATTATATGGGGTATTTAAAACAAATTTTCTACATATACAATTATTTATAGCTAAAAGTGTCACCTACCAGTAGTGAAATTATGTAATGAAATGTGAACGCTACATTTTTGGGGGTACTATATTAGTTATGTACATATGAAGAGGTGCGGGAGGAAAAAAGGTTGGAAACCGCTGCCCTATGGGATTGAGCAGCGCCATGAATACTGGTGAATGGCAATGTGACAAAGTACACGACCCATCCACGACTGAAGTATACCCAGACTATATTTCCTTCCACAACGACCCAACTTCGAATAAATTCAACATTTACCAGCGGCATTAACCGCGTTAAGGACATATCTCTATCTTGTGCCACTCACTAAACTGCAACATCACTGCCTCTCGTCTCGTCTCGCACGCTCCAATAACTCCCACAATATTTCTAAATTTGACGTGCGGCAACGCGCGAGGAATACGAAGGAGAGGCTTGAAAATGGAAAAGTGAGTAACAACCCCCACCCCCTCCGCTAGATGGAGAAGAAGCCTTAGAAGGGGGCAACACATCCGTCAGTTGTCTTCCACTCCGGAGCTCATACTTCGCATCGGCCATTACTTACCGCTACGACAGCCATGGCACTTATGTCTCACATCACCCTTCGTATCAATCGTAGACGCGCGACTTGAATTCTATTGAGAAAGAAGTAACTCAAGCGAAGGCAGAGGCACGTATCCAGGGGGGGCCTGGGTGCTCCCTCCCTCCCCCTTAGTGGAATCTGTCTTTGATTCATCCGCTTAAATATTTGATACATTAGGTATAATTAAGGGAGTGGGGTAGGCTGGTAGGTTGTGCGCTTGGAATGGGAAGGGTAGGTACCGAATTCAAAACCCGGATATCGTTTGGAATAAAATTTTTAAGGAAATAAGTGAAACTTCTTTAATTGATGGTAAAGGTGATAAAAAAGACATTAACTTTTTTCACAATCAATTTTTTTAGTTACCCTTATTGTATTTACACTTAGTCTTCTCCTTCCTTTTATTAGTTTAATGCGTATGGACCATATCCATTTAATGTCAATCAAGAACATCACGAATATTACAACTTGGATGCCTTTGTAGCATTATTTTTACAACTTGTCGTAGGTGTAACAAATAGGATATTTATGTGGCGTTATTTTTACAACTTGTCGTGGATGTTACAATTAAGATATCTATTAAGCGTTGTCAAAATATCCATCGTGTGATAACAACGTGTTTTGGATATATCAACCTTATTTAGATATCCAATGGATATCGTCTGCTGCTTGGGAGGGCATGGGTAATCATGAGTGTCTATTGTTAGCTTGCTACAAAAACCTAATGTAATGCAGTACAGTTTTCGGTGGTGAGAAATAAAATATAAATACTCTGAATGTGTATTGTTCACACGCATTTGTCTTAGCCATGGGTGAGCTCTACTCCCACCCGTTCAAACCAACCAATGGATGTGGTATAATTGAAACATTGTGGATAACTGTCTTGAAACAAGGTGAATGGTTAATTATAATATGATTGAATTCATCAATTTCTTCATAATACTCTGCAAGCCGCCTCAATAGACGAGTGGCACGGGGTGTCAGGGCACCATCCATAAAAAGAAAATATTGAAGTAAATGCTTGCAATTTTCCACATTGATAAAAGGGCATAGCCGAATAAGAGGGTGAAAAGTTCCCTCTCCGGGATTTTTCACGGACTTGGGGCATAGGATTTGGGATCAAAAAGGACTAACCTCCCCACACTTACAGCCCGCCAGAGGCCCACCAGGGCCGGCTAGCTCGAAAATTCCATTTCCACTGTTTTTTAATATCTCGGGAAAAAATCATGTTTTTCAATGCAGTTTGCGGCATTTGAGGGCTTTCGTAATGGAGCAGATGCCCATTTTTTCACAACTTTTCAGTGGCATAAGGAGAAATGGCGTCGATTTGAAAAATTCTATCGTTAGTTTTCATAAAATATTTTTGAGACGGCCACAAAGAAAAAATGTGTTTCGAAGGAGTATTTAAATACCTTTCGGCTAATTTGATGAAAAAAGAATATTTAGGTGGTGAACACTGCGACAAAAAAATAAAATATGCTATTTTGGCCATTTTTTGCTGTTTTTTCCAAAACCTTTGCCCCCATATATACCATCTTGCTCGTATTTAGTCCTCTCACTAACGCTCAAACTCATACCGATCGTAATTTCAGCCACAAGGGATAGAATTTGGTGGATACTGGTGCCGAAAATGGCTTCAGGACCCTCGAAAACCTCCGAGTAAGCTATTTCAAACTTTAATAAATTTCAGACCCTCAAACCCCTTCCCCCACTCCTTCAAAACGTGGTAAAGAAAGTAGCATTTTACGGAAAATTCATACCCACCCTGGCGCCCTCACGCGTTAATTGTGATTTTAGAACCGTTTGAGCACCCTTGAACACACTGAAGTTAGCGATTCCTTCACCAAAATCGCCGTCCAAAATTCAAAATTTCACTTTTTCCTAGCGCCGAGTAGATTGAATTCAAAATCCACATCTTTTATTATGTAGAGGAAGTGCGGTATAGTGATTCGACATGTTTGAATCTCCCGCCGTTTTAGTCACCGCTTGATGGCACAACTTGGCGACTTCCATTTTCCAGAGGAGCGTCTGCGATCTTTTACAGGTTTTTCATGGGAACAAGTTCTTGACTTACGCAGTATGTTAACGTCGATGAGAAATTCGGATGTTGGCTCAGTGACTCAAGGGTTGATAGTTTTTCTTTTTAAGCTGCGAACCGGTAACTCGAACAGGCTACTTGCCTCTGGCGGGCTATAAGGGTAGGGAGGTTAGTCCTTTTTTATCCCAAATCCTATGACCCAAGTCCGGCAAAAATCCCGGAGGGGGAACTTTTCACCCTCTTATTCAGCTATGCCCTTTATTATGACATAGGTTTCGATGTTACTACATCATTGAAACCTAGGTCGTAATAAAGTTTATAATCGTGGAAAATTGCAAATAATTTTTCAGCATGGAAAAATTCCAGCATCGTCCATCTTCGAATTTTATGAAAAAAGAAATGGTGAGCGTTGAAGATATCGGGCTACTAAGCCGAACCCCATAGCATTTATTTATGTCCTTAATTGCTCGGTGGATAAACGAATCCCTATTTCAGTCCCTTCTGCTAACAAAATAAAGTTGTTCTGCTGTTTTGATTTATACTCTTATTTCATTGCTTCTGACGGACCTAGAAACATGCAGGTTCTAAGATAATGTTCTCCAATCACTCCAAAAGATATTTGTTCTTAATAACCCAAGTAATCTAATTGTAAGCCTAACACGTATCCTTCAAATCTATAGCGACTCTCACCGTAATTTGAGTGAAATCTGTGTTACGATCTCTGTTCGCTCGTAGCATTTTTGACGAATCGCGCAGCTTTCCTTGGTATTTTATTAAGATTACGAATTAAATATTTCTGCGTTGGATAACATAAGCTCTCATCATATCCAAGGTGCAATCTAATTTTCCAATTCACGGTTTTTATGCATTATTTTATTTTGCATAGAAGTTATTTTATGAGGTACTATGAAAAATGGTATCTAGAATCTAAGGAATAAGGTGTCAACTTGTTTTATCAATTCGCCTGATTTGAGAATGTCGTGAAGAAAGAACTTCAGCTGTTTTTCGTAAGATATACCCTTCTCGAAGCCGTGCCGATAACCAAGGAAATGCTAGAAATTTTGACTGTCCAGGAAAGTCAAAATAATGCTAAAAACGACACGTTATATATTGATAAATAATTTCCAGGGTATTGCCTGTTTTCCATTTTGAATATCAGAGTAACGTTTGCGGTCTCTCAGTCCCACGTTTCTTTCATTCAGACGACGACTTATTGAGTATTATCTCAAATTGTGAGAACGATGCTATCTGCGATGCCAACTCCTTCAGAACGCGCGGGGAATTCCCTCCGGACCTGGAGATTTGCTACTTTTTATCGAACGTAGTTGTTTACTTATCCCACCATGCTGAATGATGATTTCTACAACGGTTCCTCAATAAATGGAATATCAAGATCGTACCTTGCTGTGTCTTCAGGAGTTTGTATACACTTTCGAAACGGGAGCTAAACGTGCTAACTCACTCAATATTATCGGTGACTTATTTCTCAATATTTATCCAATAACGAAACTAGAGTTGAAGATTTTCACAGCTGCTCTTTCGCAAGCGACCAAAAAGATGAAGGATTTTCTACAAGAAATCCGCCGAGCATTTCCTTCTAGAAATTTCGTAATGCACCACGCATTGATTTCTTGATTTTTTAGCATTGCGCCGCGTAACTTCCTTTTGCTGGAAGTTCTATTGCCCTCAGTGATAGCTGCAAAATCCGTGCATGAGCAGTAGGCCGGCCCTTATTTTTCGTAATTGCGAAAAGTTATGTTTTCCTGGTCTCAAAATGATCCAAATGAGGTTTATATTCACGTGTTAAAATTTGGTTACTTTAAAATAACGGCAACCCGTGCCCCAAGGGCCCTAAGTACTAAGGACTCTAAATTGAGATTTTTGAGGTCAAAAAAGTGCCATTTCTATGTAAAACGTAAAAGTAAAGCCCTTTAGGGCCAATTTTCTGTTTGTTTTTACCTATGTCTAAGCGTTTAGGAGATATCGTCCGTCGTAATGCAATTCCCCCCCAGGGCGCCACCCCGCACCGCAGCACCGCTGAGGTACCTACGGCCCGCAGCACTTACTACAGACCTCCCCTCAACCCCCTCCCCTCCCACGGCAAAAACTTTGCTCACACTGGCAAGATCTAGCCTCTGAAGAAATGTGATTACCTTAGAAAGAATTTAATTGCCATAACAATACTTCCAATCCAAGAGATCAATTTATTTTCACTCTGTCCATGAATTTCGGTACAATATCCAAAATAAAATACATTTTCATTGTATTTCTAATTTTTCATTGACATCCCATATTTGACAATTTAAGTGCCTTTCCGCACGTATGGGTTGTATTGCGATGAAAAGCCACACTTAGTAATAAATTTTGAAAGCCCTCTTCCTTCAACGTGACTGCTTAAAAATCTTGAATTAGTTTCACCCCTCTCGCTGCACTATCATTTCCCACTTGATGACCCCGAATAATTTGCAAATCGTTCTTGTATGTTCATCTCATTCTCGCATGTGCACATCAAAGAATGCAATTCATATGTACAATGCCTTAAATAGTTTTCTCGAATTAGTAGTGACAAAATATGGTATAGATACCTTAGTCATGTCTTTATGTTTATAGAATGCCTTCTTCGGTGGATCATATTTTCCTTCACACGACCACATACGGCGTATCACGTTTTTATTTTCACACCTAGAAATGGATCCGTCAAAGAATGACAGGCCTACCAACTCCTCACTCATGAACCACAAGTGGTTTGAAAACCTCTTTGTGCTGCTTTCGCTATGTCCAGGCTAACACTTTCGTAATTTACAAGTCTTTTTAGGAACTCCGGGTCACTGTTGGAAGCTAATGCAGCACAAGGAGCGGAGAACCACATCTTTTCCTTTCTTCTTGAATATATTGAAATCTATTCCACCAATGACTACATTTCGTTCTCCTCTTTATTTGCGTAAGAAGATTGTTTCTTCAGCCCAAGCACATTTATCCGAGAGATTAACTGCACTTTCCTCCTCGTGCGTCAAAAATTCAATGGCACCGCTCCTTGCAATTTCAAACAAATCATCAAGTTTTGTTACGAAAGATTCTCTTCTCCTCATCTCCACTGTAGTTCGCGCTCTCTTTATGTCGTCGCACGTTCATCCATTCTTTGCGTCATTTTTCTAACTTTTCAAACGCCTTATTTTCCGTAATAACAGGAACTCTAGTTTTGTACCATGGATGAGACGCATTTCTCACGGTTTTTCTCGCACTAAGGGCCGATTTCACCAACGCCGATCAACGCTTGATCTTAGATCAACCGTACAAATAATCTCAAATCACACTGATTGAGTTTCACCAACGACAATCAGCGCTAATCGGGGATCAACATCCTTGATCAAGTTGATCGTGGATTTTCTTTGATCAAGCCATGATCAACCAAGATGGCCGACGTATTGTCATCATCTGACGAGGAGTTGGATGTAATTATAGATTATTTCAACTTAAGTGCACACCACAGGTCCTTGGAAGTAAATGCGTATGATATATACGAAGAATAAGGAGTTTAAAAATGAAATTTAGATTATCCAAACCTGGCGTTGATTTCGTCCTAGAGCGTACTCGTAACAGGACAAAGGAAACAGAAGGAATCATCCATATCACCCGTGGGACAGCTTTTAATAGCTCCGAGATTATACATAACGGAAAGCCTTCAGTTAAATTGAGTGGCTTGAACACACGGTATTTGAATTTAGCGGGTTTTCAACATGAGAGTAACGAATATCGAAACGCTGAGATTGACGTTGTTTATGAAGACACTGGTATGTTGTTGGAAGGTATTCCTACTGTTGGTCTTGTTTCGTTGATGGTTTTGTATTTAAATCATACGTTTTATTATAACTGCTGTGTGTGCGGTAATAGTGTGTAATATAAAGTATACTTGCATGGAATCAAATGGTAGTTCAATCGGGCAGTAGTTGCGAAGGTTTGTAACGTTAAATTTCAAGTTGTTTGTTTGAAGGATATTATCTTGAGGAAAGAAATTTACTATATTAGCTAGTATTAACATCAGTGCTGCTGTTAGAGTAAATACCATGTAGAATTATATTGTGTGTATGATAATAGTCACGTCATGTTTCCATGTAAGTACATGAGTTATCCACGATTTCAAGATAAGCATTTTGGTACCCCAGCTTACATAAGGAGTTCACTTCATTTTAGTTTCATGTATGTAAATCAAGTGCAATGGCCATACAAATCAAAACTATTGAAAAAGTATCTTCAAAATTATGTGTCCCTTAACCTTCGCTTGATCGATGTTGGCCTTTCGGTGATGTTGGAGATGACACATTTTAATTAGAAATTTGATTAATGAACTTAATATAACCTTTACTGATTATTTTAACAGTGGCAAATATGAAAATAGTTCATGATTTTTAAAGGTAACCTAAGATAATGGTATTGCGGTATGTTTATACTATATTGTGGTACTACAAATTCTGGGTAGATTTTATTAATTAATGGTCAAGAGATTAGTATGAACGATGAAGTCTTATTCATTATACACGCTCAGGTGTTAGTCATATTCATCTAGGTGATGTACTTAGATAACACTGCTGCACAGGATTTGGAGCAAACTGGTAATAGTGTTTTTTAGTTGTATCCTGAAGATGATTAATGTATAGTAGTGCACTTTAAAATATCTTACTTCATAAAGGTGATGTAGGTGAGGGGGTCACATAACCCACAATGTTATGTAAAAGTTAGATAAATGGCTAATCATAAACCAGTGAAAGAAGCCTATTAATTTTCTTAACTACCTATTGAATACTCAGCATAGTAATAAATACATTAAGGTGTAAAATCATGGCAATCGACAATTTAATTGCATACATTACAGTTACAGCTGTGGTATTAATAAGATATTGGAATGCAAATTAGAGATTTTTTACCATAATCTTCAATGAAGTATATTATGTATCAACGACAAATAAATTGTTTTTGAGTAATGTCTACTGCTGTTGGATTTATATCACAATTTATTTTACATGAGTTCTTGGGCATGATGAGTTTGTCGCTCCTAATATAAGGAAGAGATGAATAGATGTCATTATGTGATGTGAATGTGAGGTAAGATCGTGGGCGAAAATTCATGAATTGTGTTAATATAAAACAGTGTTGTTTTACTATAGTATGTGATGGTTCACAACAATTTAGATATGGGAAGTATAAAGTTTAACACGCTCCATTTTTCACACATCAATTATAGCTTGATATATACTGCAGCTTTGTTAGTATAACAAAATATACTGGATTAGTTTATTTTGTTTTAGTCATTATTGTTATCATTCTATCATAACCATCCTCTGTATACATGTTCGGAAATTAAGTTAAGGATTATCTTTTAAAATCAAAGAATGAAAATGGAGCAATCTCTTTCTTCATTTAGTCTATAATCCTCACATGTTATCATTATAAAATACAAGTGAATAAAATATAAATAAAAAATTGCTATTGGAATTTTTTGATGCTAGGACCTTTGTAATGCTAGTATGAGTTGACTAGAGTTAGGCCTGGAAATAATTATGTACACCTAAAAGTGTAGCTCATCACATAGCTAGTAGCTAGACTATTATTAAAATAAATAACACAGATTATTGCAATTATGTATTGCGATAGACTTCTCACTAAACAGTAATAAGATACCAAATCTAACTGGTAGGTCAGTTGCTAGTTCCCTAGGAAGCAATTGACCTGATTTAGGCGTTTAAAATTCTTACCAATCTTTTATGCACATTTATAAATTCTTCATGGCAATATAATATCCTTCAGATCTATTTTTCATCATAATTCAATGGTGGCAGTAATGGTGGTGGGAATAATTCAATGATAGCAGTGGTTACCAAATGACTTGATATTTATGTTGAAAATAAATTTTGAACTTTCTAAATGCAATGCTCCAGTATGTCTTAAAATGCAGTCTTGATTGTGTCTCATTAAAATATTTTACACGCCATTGTAAATAACCTAACAAACTATGGTCTGAATGAGATTGATCGACATTTTATTTTCACATTGAGGTTTATTTTATGTAGCTGACAGTCATTTAACCTGCCTCAAGTTGCAATATACATTTATGTAATTAGGTAAGGGGAAGCTATGAAGCTCCTGAGACTTAAAAGATTTTTGCAGATACATAGTAATTGGTGAACATAGAATTGGCTTATAGTGAGTAAATCAAGCAGTCTAATTTAAAGATCCCATTTTGTAAAGCAATGCTGTACCAAGAATTCATACAATTTCCTAGTGGAAGAGTGGAATCTGTTAGAATGGAAGAAGAATTTTTTGGGATTGCTGGATTCCCAGGCATCATTATATATTATCACCAGGGGCTATAGACTGCATGCATATCCCAACAACTTCATCTGGAGGAAAAAATGTGGAATTATTAGGAAATAAGAAGTCCTAATTTTCTATCAATGCCCAGGCAGTTTGCTCCCCTACCCTATAATTGGCTAATTCGGTGGCTTGGTTCTGTTCATGATAGCACTATTTTCAAAAATTTTCATTTGAGGGCTAAAATGCAGAGATACCAGATGATTATTTATAAGGTGATGGTGGTTATCCCTTCAGGCCATACCTCCTAACCCCCTTGTTACACCCTGTAAACAGAGGAGAGAGGAAGTACAACCTTGCTCATGAGCAAAACCTAAACCTAATTGAACGTTGTTTTGGGCAAGGACGGCAAGGGGGGGGGGGGGGGGCAAGCCATGGTTGTTCAAGTTGTAGGTAAGATTTAAGCATGGAAAAGGTGAATGAGATTAACAATTTAAAGAAACTGTAACAACTCTATTAATTTTTAAAATTATTAGCTTGAAAAAATATTATTTTCAAAAAGACATTTTTGTTTCTAAGGGGGGGCAGCTACCCCCTTGCTGGGTACGCCCATGCTTTTGGGGTATTGAGACAGAGGTTTCCTTCCCTCTCCATTGGACTAAGAATGAAAAAAATACATATTTCCTCATCATTGTGACTACTGGGGTTTTACACAAAATTTCAATATTATTCAAAGAGAAGGTACTCATTCAAGGTTCTCATTCAAGATGTCAATGTGAATCTTCATCAACCAATGGGAGAGGGATCCACAGGAGCAGCTGCTTGACTAGCCTTAATTAATGGCATACTTTTAAGAGTTTTCTTAAAAATAAATTCTTTTTTCATGATAACCATAGCATGGTTCCTCATGGTAAATGTTTTCTCTCATTTTTACATTTTACCTGAGCATAAAAAATTAAATGGTAAATGTCATCTATTTTAAACAGTCAATGGCATTTTAAACCTGCAGATAAATTACAGAAATCTATTTTTGCCTCAATTCACGGATAGTATAACTTGGAATTTAGATTTGATGACATTATTTAGGAAAAAAAACCTAGGATTTGAGAAATATGATTTATTTATTTTCCATAACTTTAGCTTGGGTAGCCTATTTTATCTCAATTTATATATTTCTATTTTCGAAAGCTAGTAGGTAAACTATTTTTTAGTTCATTATATTACACTTATGCTTTCTTCTTCTCATTGCATGTATTAGCATCTGTTCTTTTGTTTTATATAATATTTGAATGAGTTTCTACAAGATGAGATCCTCCAACTCAGAGAAATTATTCGCTTTCGCTGTTTTTTAAACTCGAAAGTCGCGGTTTTCACGTAGGTAATGACAAATGCCGTCGTAATGCGCTGTAGACAGCCAACAGGAAAGCTTCTTACAAATCTATGAGAATTATAATGCTACGCGATTGCCGATCAAGTGATTTTGATTGTTGATCAAGGATCAGATGTTGGTGAAACGGATGCGAGATTTGATCTCGAATCAGGGAATTGACGCCGATCAACTGATCGCCGATCAAAGAGAGGTTGGTGAAATCGGCCCTAAGTCTTACAAATTTCGAACCCATTAGGTGATAGATAAAACACAGTACTTCTCTCACTGTAGGTAAATTTGAGCCGAGTATTTCTTCAATTTCTTTTCCAACCAGTTCAATGCCTGTATTTAGTCTTGATTACATGTCTTTCCTTGTTGGTCTATTCTTAAAATGAACGTCACGTTCATGATAAAGTATTTATTTCACCACTATTCTCCTTAAATCCGAAAAAAATTAGCACCTTCTATCCTTTGCACACTATAAACAAGAACTATCTCTCCACAGTGATCTACATCCGTGAACTGACTACCTCGTTTCTTTTTCCTTGAATATTTCTATCTACTGATGGAGCCCTGGAAGCCCTGCTCATTCCCTTCATTCCTTTATAATTCATAAACACAATTGTATCACATGCTTATAATATTTTGCACATAAAGAGCACTTTGGAACAAAGCCTGCTGAAATGGTTCGTGGCCGTGTGGCGGCAAAAAATCAAGGTTTAAGGGATCGCTACCCAGTACATAGGTCGGCGTTGAAGGGTTAAAATTGACATTATAGCCTTTAACAACATTAATCGTGACACAAGAGGAATAAACTATTCAATACTGTACCACTAGCATGTAAATGTTGTCACCAGGAGCAAAGTCTTTGCCGTGGGAGAGGAGGGGGTTGAGGGGAGGTCTGTAGTAAGTGCTGCGGGCCGTACCTCAGCGGTGCTGCGGTGCGGGGTGGCGCCCTGGGGGGGAATTGAATTACGACGGACGATATCTCCTAAACGCTTAGACATAGGTAAAAACAAACAGAAAATTGGCCCTAAAGGGCTTTACTTTTACGTTTTACATAGAAATGGCACTTTTTTGACCTCAAAAATCTCAATTTAGAGTCCTTAGTACTTAGGGCCCTTGGGGCACGGGTTGCCGTTATTTTAAAGTAACCAAATTTTAACACGTGAATATAAACCTCATTTGGATCATTTTGAAACCAGGAAAACATAACTTTTCGCAATTCCGAAAAATAAGGGCCGGCCTAATGAGCAGAGAAGCATCTCACCTTATTTAATGAAGTTAAAATGATCAATTAAATAAACCATATTTTCTGTTTTACTGCTGACTCCTGTTTTTAAGAATGAAAAATTGCTATTTGATCACATATGCCGTCAAAAATATTAATGTGATAAATCAACCTAAGATGTGTCTAAGCAACTACTCATTAGGATAACTTGCCTCAAAAAGGTCTAATTTTTTATTTACTTCTAATCTGTCAAATATTTAAAAAGCTTTCTATTTCACTGTCAGTTATTTTGAGAGCAGTGCTGGATAAATGTGATTTAACAATTAGAAAAACTCCGCCACCTGTCCTATCACCTCGACCACATCTGCAGATCTTATATCCTAGTGGCAAGACTTCGCTGTCGCTTCTACCCTCTGAAAGCCTGCTCTGTGTCCCCATGACCGACCACATCTGCGTCCTAAAATCTATGCTCAACTTCGAGACGCAATTTTTTTACGCTGCGGAAATTAACTACGATAGAGTTGATGTCGTCTTTCGTTGTGTGAGAGTCAGTTGGTTTATATCTGAATTTGTTTGTTATGTCGCGAAAGGTTAGGTGATTTTTCGTGGTTTTTCCTAATCATCGAAATGTTCTCAATTATTTCTTTCTATGGAATTGGCGTTTGAGGAATAGTTATTTTCGTGTTTATTAATTACTAGCAAGCCTCCCGACGTTGATTGGTAAGGATAGTACCCAGAGAAATGGGAAACTTTCAAGGTCACATAGCAAAACATTTGTTTTTTCTCTTCGAGCGTATCAAGAGGTGTGCCTACCCGGCAGGATGTCTCACCACAGAAGTTGTATGAGTTTACTTAACAAACGGTAATAAGCAAATACGCTTATACACTAACTTTGGTCGCAATCTGTACAGCCGTATGGAAACGCATAGCGGACAGACAAACTGGCATCCTCTTTTACATACATAGATTACCTCTCCTACATTGCCGTCGATATGAAGATTTTCGCAATACTGATTTCCTCGGAGGCTACATTTATAATTTTATACTAGCTGTAATCCCACTAGATGATCTACCCTCTAGTTTAAAAATACCTACAGAGCAAAAAATTCCAATGAGCCACCGGTTCAGACGCCTCTTTGCAGTAATGCACCTCAGAACGATTGTGGGGAGCTCGGCAGGATTATGTGTGCACCTACCTTGTTTTCGTTGGACAGGCAAATGAACAGCTTCGTGACAAGACAATACTGAATCTAATTAGTGAGAAGAAATGTGAAATACAGAATAGCAACACCAAAGATTCACTAAACTATGTTCGGCACCACTAGGGGTTCATAACTATGGTCGAGCCCGTTAAAATTTAGTGAACCTTGCCAGTGGCGGATCTAGGCTTGAACCATGAGGATTGGGGGGCAAACCGGGGGTCTGGGGAATTCCTTCTAGGGGAAATTTTGGATTTTTCAAGGCTGAAAAACGGCTGTTTTAAGCTAATTCTTTGATAGAAATGACACTACTATGCACATGTAGAAGGTCGTTTTATTTGTACCAAAGCATATTTAATAGGCCCTACGTTTAAAACTTATTATTGTTTAAATTCGCTGTAGTTGGTCAATTTACCGAAAAATATAAATAATTACTTTTGCACAAAGTGGTAACCTCCAAATTTTCGATTTTATCTGGTATATGTTTCGACCCAATGGGGGGGGGGGCATTATTTTCATGACAAGAAAATAATGAACCTAACCAGTGAGAAGATACGGAAAATGCAGAATAACAGCACGCAATGTTCACTAAATAGCGTAGTTTCCTTCATCAAAGAAAACGAAAGTCATTGATTGCGATTCGTTACCCACCGTTAGTGTATTCATTAAATACAAATTATTTGGTTGTAGAAATCCCAGTTCAGACGAATGGCAATGGTCAATTTTGATCGCATTTGAAAAAGGCCAGATTGGCGCCCATGCGATGCCACTCCACGTGACGTCACAGGGACCTAGTTTCTATGCGAGTAGATAAGAGTTTTACATCGTCTGAGATTACCATTGCATGCATGAGGCACAGAGCTCAGGGAAACATGTCTAAATAATCACCTATTAAAACTGCCTTAGGTCGGAAAGTTTCCTTCGTTTGATAGGGTATTAATAATCCTTATCTAAGCCAAGCGCTACCTGCTAGCAGGGTACTCTACATATTCTCTACTCTAAATCTACCTGCTAGCAGGGTACTCTAAATATTTCAGTTTAACGTACCTATGTCCTCGAAAATCCTCATATTTCTTATTCTACATCGATTGCCGGCCTCGGTGGCGGCGGGGTAAAGTCCTCGCCTGCCATACGTGAGGTCGCGGGTTCGAGTCCCGCCTGGGTAAGTTCCCCTTATCCAGGGCATGGTTGTTCGTGAACGTTTCATTGTTGAGTTTGTTGAATACCCCGATTTAAAATGGCCGATGAGAGCTGTATTCGGAGGTTTGGGAATAAAATAAAAAAAATAAAAAAATAAATTTAGTAGAACATGGCATTACCGACTGCCATTATCCCAGGTTAGGGAACTTATGTTAGCATATTGGCAGTGCCCTTATAATTTTAAGCCCTTTTTTACTATAGAATGATTATTTTTTAAATCAATGACTTCATATTATGTACATACTTCCATTTTTTTTAATTTCTTAAATGCAGAATTATTTGATATAATAAACATAAATATTAAGACAGACCAAGACATTAATAAAACGCCGGTCAAAGTTGATTTTGCAATATTTTTAATTTTATCAATAGCTAAGGTTAATTAGGGCTAAATTGAGGTCTGAAATAGGTAAAATATTATATATGTAAGCGATTCCACACGATTGAGTTTCAAATTGAAAACAAAATAAAGAATTATACTCATTTTCCCTTACGTGACCGTCATTACCCCAGTCTCCCATAAGATCAATTTTGTGGATCGGGGTATAAACTGATCTCCTGTGCGGTATACGGAAATCGTTTTTTTTTTCATATTTTGCTGTTACATATGTATGCCATCATCGTATCCTTTTCTCTCTACCTAAATATCTTGCCATTAATTAGTTACAAGTTTCCCACTTCTCTCGGTGCTATCCTTCCCGAGCAAAGCCAGGTGGTCTTTTAGTAGGAAATAAAGAGTGACACTTAGCAAGGTTCAGTAGCGGGTCTATTGGGGCTAAGGGAGCAGGACCGCGCTATGGATCCCGGGTCATGCCTACTACAATAGGGTGGTTTCCTATTATATTTTTATTGCCTAAATCGACAGATTATTACTTCTGGAGTACGTATTTCACGCTTTTAGATTTTTAAATGACGATATCTATTTTTAGCGATTAAATGAAAAGTGAAAATTTTCAAGCGCGCGAAAACGCGACGGCTAAGTATGAATGCTGGGAAAACGCCATGTGACGTCATTCTGGTTCCCGCTGTCGGCGTGTGAGGTGACCTTAGGGCGGGGCTTTGAGTGCTGGTACGATGCAGGCTGTTACCAGGTAGCAGAGTATATTGAAAAAATAATCATTCCATGGTAAAAAAAGGGCTGAAATTTTTAAGGGCACTGCCAATGTGCTTACATAAGTTTATGAGCTTTTAGAGGGTTAAGTTAATTTTACATTCCGGAGCACATGTCATATAAACCCATACAGAGCACATGTCATAAATACCCCCCAGGAGTGTTCCATCAAGAACATGTGGGAGACTGGGGTAATGACGGTCACGTAAGGGAAAATGAGTATAATTCTTTACTTTGTTTTCAATTTGGAACTCAATCGTTTAGAATCGCTTACATATAGTATATTTTACATATTTCAGACCTCAATTTAGCCCTAATTAACCTTACGCATAGAGCCCATAAAGCACGAGTACTGCACCTATACCACATTTCTCCATCTTTTCCGGTGTCTTCGCTATAGAAAGAGGTTTCTTTACCCATTTCCGTTCAAAGTAACTCACTTTCTGATTCGTCTTCACAAATCATTTTCTAATCAATAGAAGTGTCTGAGTCAGATACAAATAGTTTCCTGCTCATTTTCTTTTGCCTCTCTTTTTGTGTTTTTCTTTTAGCAATAGCAGCCGTTTTCTTATGATTTTTATTGAAGATCTCTGCTACACGTTACTAGTATTATTTGTTTTCCTTATTTTTTTCTGCGCATCTGATGCATAGAATAAAAAATTAGTACTAATGGGGTAATGCCGGTCAGTTGCCAAAGTGACTGTCATTACCCCAACAGCATGTTTTCATTCAACGGCTAAAAAAATAAATATCAGTGCTTCAAACCATAGTAAAACGCTACGTGTTAGAACAATATGGCTTACCTTGTTATTGCGAGATGAGTCTCGTCCTGTGAAAAGTAAACGGTAAGAGCTGATAGTGGAACTATTATCTTTCTTGTAAGGCGATACGTCAAAACAGTCTTTCTCGCACAATAGGCAATTTACGATTGGCAAGACGGTGAGCACTCCAGAAGTATATCCATAAACTGTCGTGAGTTGACAGCAACAATCAGTTTGACTCTGCGTTGTCCACTTTGCGAGAAATCATAGTAACCGCCATTACCCTAGTCTCCCCTAATGAGTGTCTGCACGTAAGTAAACCGAACATGTCATGTGAACGCATACCCCAACATAATGGTTTGCAACAGGAGGATTAATAGTTAAGGATAGAATCCTTGTGTTTTTTCCCTTTGAGCGTGTCAAGAGGTGAGCCTACTCGGTAGGATATCCAACCACAGAAGTTGTGTGAAATGACGTAACAAATGGTAATGAGAAAACGAAGCAAAGGACGCGTTGGAAATAACCAGAAGTAGCGCAATGGGGTTTGGGAGCATGAGTTGCACCTACCTACTAACTTCGGTTCCAATCCGTGCAGCCGTATGGAAATGCATAGCGGACAGACAATCAGACATTCTCTTTTATGTGTATAGATAATGGAAATATTTTATGTAGTAGCGCCTGAAGTAGCCAATTATGAGAATAGATTGGAGCTGCGAAAGGAAGTATGAAGCCATGAAAATTAAGAAATAAAATCGTAAAATTTCGGCACGGACTTAGCCCCGAATCAAATCTCCTTCTACGTGCCGACGACTGTATTTCCACGTGAATGCCCATCGCCGACTTGCTTCCACGAACACCCTCTTCGCCGATCTTTGCCATTCGTCTTCTTTTCCCATTTTGCATCCGGCCATTTGTCTTGCAGCCTCGCTCCCACAGAAACCACCCCACGGTGGAGTCGATCATAATAAATTTCAAACGGCAGCTGTATTTCCCGAGGAACGCCATTCCCAGCAACTCTCACTCCAATGGATACCGCGGTCGAAGCAACGCTCAGCTGGAATTAATAAGTTTACTAACTTGGGAAGACTCGTCACGTATTCATATACTTGAATTGCGCATGCAATGTTCCTGAAATTATTCACCTTTTGATTCCCTTCGTCAAACGCGCAAAATGGAGGATGGAGGAAACCCAAGGAAAATTAAGCCGACTTACTCAAGGATGAAGCACCAGACCCAGGCACAAAGGCGGGAAGGAAGGGGGAAGCTTGAGGGCCAACCATGGCAACGGCCTTATACATTCAAACCTCACTAGGCGTAATTAAAGACCTTATTACCTTAACATTCAATGACTAGTTTCATCCATGATTGCTGTTAATAATTCCTCTTATTGATATTATTTGAATGCGATCGGTGAACGCCTGTAAAGGACGTTTTAACCCTTTCTAACCCACAGCTGCTTCTGGGAGAAATCAAGTATCAAGATTTTTCATTTCAAAAAATTGAAAATTTTGCTCTCGATCATCATTATCGTGGCAGCTAAAAATTAGGTCATTACAATACACACCACAAAATTATGCGTAGTTTAGATATTTCCTAAATGTAGCAGAAAATTTATCCATTTTTGACGTTGCTTAGGTGCAACATTGGGTTATAGTGGGTTAAACGGGGCACGTAATTGCGCAGGTTAGAACTGCATTAATTTCTCATTATGGCGTGAAATTGCGCGAATGCACGAACAAATTAGAACGGGCTATTTTTCCATCTCACGTCCACGCATTCTCGCATGCGGTCTAGAAATTCACCGCATTACGCGACGCAAATTTGACTGCGCCTTCATACATACGTAAGATTGAGCAATTACGTGCCCAGTGTAATAAGACCTTTAGAGACCGTTTCAATTACCAGCTTGTAAAAAATAGGAAGTGGAAATAACTAGTGAAAGCAGATCGGGATACGCTCAATAGCGTTACTGAAATTTTAACTCATAGATTTTTAATATTTCGCGGAGCAAATTGATGGCTTGTGCCTGAACAAATCATGTACAGAAATACATCGCGTGAGCTTCAGGGCCAAGCTTCCACTTGCAGTGAGGTTTCTCCATTCCGGAGGAGGATCTACAAGATCGTGATTTACGACTTTTTGCGAAAAAATACAGATCTATCACGTAAGAAGTAAATGAAAAATACGACGCCAACGTGAATATCGGTCAAAACGTAGTTGTCAACGAAAAGCAGTAAATTCGTAAATCCACATATTTATTGAAAACGACCAAGTTTTATTACCATCAGCGAATGCCACTACTAGCGTAGAGAAGCACACCTCAAATGCAAGATCAGATAATTTTTCCTTACTTCCATGTTTAAATTTCCCGCAATATCCTGATTGTCATTCCTATTACCCCTATCCTAATTTTAGCGTACATTTTTGATAAAACTGATATATTTGATGGTATTTAGCATTTTTTTGTGTAATGTCATTGTGAATATGTTGAATGCCTTCCAGTATTAATTTTTAGGTGATAATTTGGAAAAAAAATATTGACACCAGCTTCAGCAGTGGTACAAAAATGCATCGACTAATTTTCTCCTCTGCTCAACATTCCCACTGCTGAAAAAACAACTTCGGATTCATTTGGCACATTGCTTGAGGAAGCATTGAATACCTTTCACTTACTCTTGTTTCGATTACCTGGCAGTTAATTATGGATAGCATGGAATTTATTTTGAAGCATGATAAAATTCGTTATGAAAGTGTACTTTTAGATATTTTTATTTTCCCTCAGAACCAGTGGTGGATCTAGATAGGGGTTAAGGGGGGCTATGGCCCCCTCTGGGGTATCCGATTTACATAATAGGGTAGTTTCCTTCATCAAAGAAAACGAAAGGCATTGATTGCGATTCGTTACCCACCATTAGTGTATTCATATTACACAAATTATTTGGTTTTTGAAATATCGGTTTTGACGAATGGCAAGGGTCAAATTTTATCCTCATTTGAAAAAGGCCAGATTGGCGCCCATGCGATTCCACTCCACGTGACGTCACAGGGACCTAGTTTCTACACGAGAGGATAGGAGTTATACATCGTCTAAGATGACCAATGCATGCATGAGGCACAGAGCTCAGGGAAACATGTCTTAATAATCACCTATTAAAACTGGCTTAGGTCGGAAAGTTTTCTTCGTTTGATAAGGTATTAATAAACCTTTTTTAAGCCAAGCGCTACCAGCCAGCAAGGTACTCAGCTACCCGCTAGCATCCTGCGTCCTATCAGCGCTCAGAGCCTCGATCAAGGTCACCTCACAAGACGGGAGGGGGAACCAGAAATGCGTCGCACGGACTTTTTCCCATCATTCCTACTTACGCGTCGCGTTTTCGCGCGCTTGAAAATTTTCACTTTTCATTTAGTCGCGAAAAATAGATATCGTCATTTAAAAATCTAAAAGCGTGAAATACGTACTCCAGGAGTAATAATCTTTCGATTTAGGCAATAAAAAAATAATAGGAAACCACCCTATTATATAAATTAGTAATTTTGTTTGGATCCCCACTACTGCTGGATACTATCCCCTATGGCCCCCACTTAGCCCCCCTTGTCCCAATCCCAGATTTGCCATTGTACAGAACATTGCCTGAACCTAAAAAGCAAGTACTATTCTAAGTCAAACCAATGCTTAACCCGTCAGCGCCCAAAGTTTTTAAATGCGCACATATTTCACTTTTAAAAAATATGATATGTATGAGCTCAACACAATGAACACAATTCAAACTGACTGAATAATAGAGGAAACCTTCTACTAAGTATGTGCACCGAAATGTACGCTAAAATTAACTAATTAAATGCATTGCAGGAGTATTGGCTCAGCACTGCACTGGGTGCCATATGACACCCACGGGCGTTGACGGGTTAAACTGCAGACGAATACGTTGACTTTACATTCTGTCATTGCCATCCTTACCATTTTTTTGTCCAACCTTTCAAATTTTTTATACGTGCTTATTATAATTTATTGATCCATTCGATACCCCCTTGAAATTCTGCCAACCATTTCTTTCTTGCTGTATCCATTGCTGGTTTATCAACTTCCAAGGTAACAAAACTCTTTCACCTCTTCAAGTCTCTGTTACACTAGTTTAATATTTGTTGTAGTCTCCTCTCTTTTGCTGCATACTAATATCCACACACTTTTCTCAGGAGTTATTCATTACCTATCTCCTACCCAGTTGATCCATTTGAGCCCTATCATTTCTCTATGGTGCCACATTTTGGAGGCCCCCACCCTTGATTTCTCTGCTGCTGTCATTGTCCATTCCTCACTTCCGTAGCGAGGCAAACTCTAAATGCAAGTTCCAATAAATTGCTTCCTTGCATCTTTGCTTATATTTTTTTGGTGCAAGTAGATTCATCATAATCTGATGTAGGCATTTAAACCTGCATCACTTAAGTATCCATGGGTTTGGTTTCAAATTCAACATTACTATTCTCTCATTAAACTGTAGGTAGCTTTTCACATCCATCACAACACTCTTTCTAAGCATTGTGCCAACTCCCACTTTACCGTTTTGGGATTCAGTATGTATAACTGTATAGCTTTTTTGCGAAAAGTCTCCCTCTTCTAGCCACTTCACTCATTTCTAATACATCAAAGTTCAGTCTTCACATTCCTACCCTCAAGTCCTACCCTAGCCTACCACAGGTTGAAGCGTTCTAACATTCGATTCCCCTATCCTTAGCATTATATCAAATTTGACCAATGTACCCTCTTTACTAGTACCCACCCAGAGATCCAAATGTGGGACTAGATTACCTAAGGAATATTTTACTCAAGAGAATTCCATCATATCATAATATAAAAGCTTAACTGGGTTATAAAGGGTTAAAGAAGAGAAAAAAGGGATGTGCAAATTACACCACGTAACAGAATTAACCTTAACTAAAACTTCATATTAGTTGGATTAAAGGTGGTCTTGGGATATTATCCTCTAACGTCTATGGTTATAGAAGCCTTCAAATATTCTAAAATACCTGGATTCATCGGATGAATTATTAAATAACAAATGCGTAGGTATGGTAAACGATATTTGCAGTGACATGATTTGCAAAGATCCAAGTTTTTTTCAAATTGAAAATTGTTGCAAATACTTCTGAGGCTAATGCAGAAAGGAATTAATGGAAAAAATGCAGTCAAATGCCACCTATTAGTTTTTCCTCCTAGGGAAGACTATGATTTTAACAGGTGCAAGATTGAGTGAAAGCACCCTGGTGAAGAGTTTCTGCAGCAGGGGCGCAGCCAGGAATCAAGGCTGAGGGAGGTTAAGGTGCAACTAATGCCGGGGTGTGTGGGGGTATGGTATACCCACCAGGAAAAGCGGTAGGTGCGACATTAGTAAATTGCGGAAATTTAAGATAAATGGTTTAAAATGGTGAGTTTTACGGCTTTCTGAGTGGTATTTTATTAATACCTATGCTATTCTCTTGATAATATCTTAAAAATTTCTCTGAGCTCTGGGGGGGGGGGGGTTTCATCCCCCAAAACTCCCCTCTCGCTGTGCCACTGTTCTGCAGTGTTAGTCTATTCGACTTGGCTATACATAAATTGTTGTTACTCAGTATATACATTAGCAGGATATTTAGTAGTCTTTGGGGTTCAGTCCCAGTAAAGGAAAACTACCTTTGAGAGGCAAAGGTTCAGCATCTCTGGAAAAGTCTGCCTCAGCAGAGGTGACAACTCTGCTCCCATTCCACTGCAACTTGGCTGCATTGCACGCAGCAGAAGGATGGTAAATGACCCTTCTCAGGCAGTGGCGGATACATATGGGGGGCACCCAGTCATTGTGGGGCCACCTGCATTGCCAAACATTGCTGAACCACATATGTAACTTTTTTATATTATAGATGCCATTGTCTTGATATGTGTGTAACCATTTTAAATATAACTTTCTTAAACGTTACATTTGAATTGATTATTTTTAATTACGGTAAAGAAAAGGTAGCTAAGATATCTTTTGTGCCCCCCAATCCTTGAGTTTTTTTCTGTATCCCCCACTGTTGTCAGGACAATGAGGGGAAATCTTGCTAAGCCTGCTGGCTTTTCTTCCTTGTTTTCAATTACGTATTTCCGTATGGCTTCCAAAATATGTGAATTTGTGGCATTGCATAGTACAAAATATAATTAAATATAAATTACAACTGCATAAGAAAGAATTCTATTCCACCACTAGCATCCACTCACAGTTCAATTTTTTGTCTGAATGATAAAAAAACTGACTTGACTCTTTTTGTCAATCCAGCATACAATTTGTGCATCCATTACACACTTTAAGTATTTCCTCATGACCATAAAAAATTAAATAATGTTAAACAAGTTTTTTCTTCTGCCATCACATCAATCTTATTTTTCATTTTTAAACTTGTTTAAAATTTCTATTCACATTTAAATTTTTGGTTATTAAGGATTGATGGGATTGGATGGGGATGGTAATTAAACTTGCTTCAATGCAATGAATGAAACTTGTTGGACCACATTAATTCCATGGTGAGCAATACAGTCTGGTAAGAGACTCTATGCACTGCCAATTGTCTCATGTGTAAGGATGTCCTCTCTCTCAGCCGCTGTTCATAAGTCTCCGTGGAGCCTTCCTTGTGTTTGGCTTCCCGTATTCTGGCAGCCTCACCAGAGAACTCTGGGCCCTAAGGCAACCTCAGCCAGATGGTGGCGTTTAGCTGGAGCTGGCGGTGCAGCCTAGTGATGGTGTTTAAAACTAGAAGCCCCACCACAACCCCCTGGTAGTGATTTACCCTGGCATGGTGAAAAAAAAAAAAGAAAAGAAAGAGAATAACACAAAAAATGGTAAATTTTATGGGGAAAAAATTGAAGAAGGTAAGGGGGTTAAAGCTATAAGTCCAACAGATGCCAAAAGAAATGAATGCGTCTCTTAGGGTGGCTACTGGGAAGTGTGCATACTGACCCTGGAGTAGCAGGTGCAAGTGTGAGTCCATTAGCTGGTGAGATAGTTGTAGATGGCAACTTCTGGGCTGATGTCTACCTCCTGGTGGTCGGGATGATCATTTCGCTCCACTCCTCCGGGGTGATTGCTTCCTCAGAGATGATGCATGTAGGTTTCAGGCGGTCTATGGTAATGTTGGCATCATGGTTTGGCAAACAGATTTTAAATGTTTTATCATACCACTGTAGGACCTTGTATAGACCATTGCAATGGGAATAATTCATAAACCAAACCTCAGAATGTATTTTAGTATGAAACATCTATTAGAAACTCCATTTTTTCCCAATTTAATGAGCGAGGAAAGATTTTCCTTGCTCACCAAATTTCTCCATTTCACATATAACACCAATGAGGAAATTGTAAAAAAGGATCTTGAACTGTATAAATTTTGTCAAGTAGTGAATATTTGAACCTTAGTGAATAAAATCATAGTTAAGTATTACAGACAAAGTTAATAACAGCACAAAGGACCACCCTTGGATACTGATATTGAATGTATGCAATTAACCGGATGGCATTTTGTCCAACAAAACCTACAAACTGAAACATTTAACCCTTTTGAGACGGTGGAGTTCTCTCCTTAGCATGACTGCTGTACTGAGCCCAAATAGACTCTTCCGTCCCCTCTGTACAGAGCATTTTTGCAGGACATTCACTAAGAAGGGTCTCGCGGATAATCATGCACTCTCAGCATCAACCTTTTTCGACCCTTCCTAGCGGGGACACCGTATTATTTCGGACTCCGAGGGTAGTTGGGCTCCCTCCTTTCGGGGTTTATAGCCCTACCAGCAGCATTGGTTTGCCGTCAATCATGCTTTATTTATATGAATTAGCTATACGGATAATTGTTGCTTGCACGTGAATTGCAGACTTTGAATATAATTCCTCCTTTTATTCTGAGATCGTCAAACTTTGGACGAAGCTCTTTTGTCAATATTAATGCATTTATTGCAGCAATAATTTCCATGTTGATGTTTATACTGAAATCGAAATAAAAGTCAATATTTATTGTAGAATTTCATTTAAAAACTGTAACCGCTGCTCAAAAGACCAAGAATTCAATTTTTAGTATGTATTTTTTGAGAAAGGAACAAAATATTTATTTCTAAAACTGACTAAATTGAATGACCGTGATCCCTTACCACAAAGAGGGGTAATATAAGACGAGGGGTCTGGGTACCTGCTCCCAAATTACAAGGGTACAGCCTAAGTCCCGCTTTGTTGGGTCCCAAAACTAAGACTTCGCAAACCCATGAGCATCATAAAAGGGGAGAGTAAGGAAACGTATATTTTCTGCATTCGTTGTCCTGCGTAGAGAAATCTCCAACTAAAATTTGCTGCTTTCGTCTCCTGGGTCAAGAAACGTCCTGGTGAATATTTTCATCATTAGCAGCGAAAGGGTTAAGGTTGGAAGAAGAATGTTTATCGTGTGCATTAAAAATGAAGAGAAAAAATGGGAAAGATACAGACACAAAAACTGCCCAGGAAACCCTTACTTTGCTTAGGACTCTGTTTTGAGCAACAACACAAACAAATCACTTATTGATCATTGGATACAGGGAACATGCAAAAGTGAATGGCTCTGAAAATTGTAAGTTCATATGAAGTTCAAACAATGGTGTATGGAATATAACATTTTGGACATTTTTTGGAGAGTGATTGAGAAGTTAAATATATTTTACTTAATATTTGCAAAAAACCTTCAGTGCCTCCGCATTAAAGCCCCCTGTTCACCCAGCACCCAATAAAGCACCCAGTTCACATACCTACGATTAAAGCACCGAATAGGAATGCAGTAGCAAGGACATATATGCTGCATGGCACACCCTTTTCAGGTTAAATTGTGATCCCTTCCCTACATCAAAGTCCTTATGATTGTGCCGAGGCGGATTCTTTTTCTAAACTTGAAGGCATTGAAGGAATCTCATATGCGGGAGAGGAAAATCCGAGGCAAAAAATTGTTTCTGATTACAAAAGGACTGATAATTTTTATGGAAATTCAATTTCCCAATGGCTCTACAGGAAGTCATAATGAGAAACTCCTTCACTGCTGCAAAATTCTTAAATTTATAAGTACCATCTATATTGCAGTGTTTGGACTACCTACGCGTTTTTAGTTAAAAAAAATCCACAAATAAAATATACCATGCGAAGCATCAGGACTTAATTCAAAGTTTCACAATTCTTCATCCACAGCGGTGCAAATCAGTGATGATTGATATATCGCTAACTGCGATTGAATCACCGTTACTGAAAAGTAGCAATCACTGTCGGTGATTTAATGCTCTAAATCACTGTGATTGGATCACTGGCTTTGGTGATGAAAGCACAGGCTGCTACCAAGTGATTAGCAATATCCCTTCCTGTGATTGAAGAGAAGTAGCCGATCACTGCCGGTGACTAAATCACTGCGACTGTGAATATGGTGAAGATAGCTTTGGCTGCTACCACTGCTACCAATAGTATAAAAAGGATGTCTCATTAATCTTTTATGATGAATAAGACATTAAATATACAGCTAACGGTTTGAATCATGATGGTTTGAATATAAAATTTAAAAAAATGCAGATGGGATTTTAATGATTGCCCCCTAGCAATTCCTTTACCATATCAAATTTACTTAAATATCGTAAAATAAACTCAGAATCGGAAGTTTTCCCTCAAAAATAAAATTTTGCCTGATTTTCCAATTTTCAATAAGTTTATTCGTTCCTTTTGCGAAGAGCTCATTCATTATTGGAATTGGACAAAGCAGCAGGAATAGCAGCGCCACAAATCACCGCTTACATTTAAGAGTAATTCTCCTCGGTGATCGCAATCACAGTTGAGAATCACCCTTACTGATAAATAGCAGTCACAGGTAACGAAGTGATTGGAAAATCACAGTTCCGCTCATCATTATCGCAAATTGAACAATTTTCTAAATGGCGCTCAACGAAAAACAATCGCAAATACTATCGATAGGTCGAAGTCGTCAAAGGTCGAAAGTTGTCAAGATCGTTCGGAATATCGATTATCTCACGGGAGGCAATTGTTTACTTTTACAAGGGTGTTGTCATGAAATGATGTTCTGTGTTAGTAAACAATTTCTGACGCGATTGAAAGTGGATATGTTTTATATCAAGTAAACTGAATGGATTAAAAGTGTTACACGGTGGCCATATATGCTGTTGTGATTAATCAAGGCGTATTTGTGTATTTACATGGCGTCAGTCCAAAGGGCTTTTGCCCAAAAACTTTCGAAGTAAGTTCTATATTACTGGAATTATGAATTAAACCATTATTTTCTCACAAATTAACATATTTTTTGCATTTAATACGCTAACTTCCGTGTTAATTCATTGTAAGCGGTAATGCTTCTGATCGTTTGCTATTCTGTTTATTTCTCTCGGTTGATGGAACGTATGAGTGATTTCGATAGAAAGGTCCTAATTTATTTTATTCTCGTTTCAGGCAGCATGCTGCTGATGTGCGAAGACAAATCTCCTCCGCATCTTATAATCGTGACTTATCGAAAACTGGTAGCAGTGTTTCCGGCTTTTCATCTTCGGTATGATTCCTTGTGCCTATATTTGTTGTTGTTACCGTCAGTATTAGAATATTGAATCCCATGGTGTTTCTTTATGTTGTTAAAACATTCAGTGATAGCAACCTTCGGTATGTGATACGATAAACGTATTCTCGTATAATTCCTCTATCGTCGAGATTTTTGCCTTCATCTAATGGTTTCTGGTGGTCATATATACCGGCTTCTGCAATTTATTGAGTCACGTCTGGGAGTCTTTCCTATCATATGGGAAAATGTATTGAACAGAAAAGTATTGTGTTGATTATTCTTTCGGTTTGCAAACTTTTTCCTACTAGCCGGTGTTGTCTTCTCCCCTTCAAATGCCATTTATTTCTAAGATATTTGGTTCTCTTTAGGTACCTTTACGTTTTGAGCTTTGGGAAAACCTGTCATCGTTACTTTTTTTACTATGCATGTTCTTCTACACCTTTAGTTTAGTCTTAGGAAGCTAAACGCCATTCGTACCCCTTTACTCTCATTGTAGTGATTGACACTCATGTGATTTCCACAAAGTTCCCACATAGCACAAAATATCTTCTAGATGTCTACAAAATATCTAGAACGTATTCAGCTAATGTCTAGAATATATCTTATATTATCTTCTTGATATTTTGTAGATATCTGAATGTCCGCTTTTCTGATATCTACAAGATATCTTTGAGAAGATATTTTCTAGACATTCATATTCAAATTGAATCCATTGAGAAAATTCAGGATAAATGTCTAAAATATAATATTGTTCAGTATAACAAGAGTTTATTTTCAACTGACAGCCTCCTGCTGGAGCAGGAGGTGATGGTAGGTTGCCTTCTGGGGATTCTTCCTGAATATTGGACCCTCTCTGGCATTCACTTCTTTCTAATGGGGGCTTCCTCCTCCAATTCCAAATTTGAAGTTACCAAAGCAGCTTACAACTTCCTTTTAGATTTCTCAAAGGAGTCTGCAACATTATCAATGAATGTTGATTCAGTGTCTTGTAATGTAGGTCTTGAAGAATTTTTAATGCAAGTTTTTGCCAACGTATTTAAACACCTTCATCGGGGCTAAGAATGAATGATATTTATATGAATGAGTACATAACTGTGGCACATAAAAGGTTATGGCAATATTTGTTGTGATAGTAAAAAAATTATAGTTGTAAATTAACTACAAAAATCAGAGACTAGAATTTTGACATACCTTTTATTCCATTGAATTGGATTTGTTTAATGATGGTATCTAAGCTGAGCCAGTTCATAGTTACCTATCAATTGTGATTTCACTGGACATGTAAAAAAAGAGTCTCCGCTCAAAAAGACATATGCTAGACATCTAGTAGATTTTTATAATATCCACAACATTGAAGACATTTTCTAGACTTCTAGCAGATATTTAAAATATACAAGACATTGAAGACATTTTCTGTACATCTGGAAGATGTTTAAGATATCCAAGATATTGAAGGTATTTTCTAGATATCTAGAAGATATTTTGTGCTATGTAGGTTCCCCTTGATATATTGCCTCTGATGGAGGAGTGACTTTTTGCTTGATTTTACTTTCAATCCTCCTATTGATTTTATTTTCAGGTTTCCCTGTGTGATATAGTAGACCCATTAGATTATGAGGATTTCATTCAGCAACACCAGTTACTGGTTGACCGAGATCCATTGAGGAATGTTTTAGACTTTCCATCCAACGATGTTGAAGTTGGGATTCTTCCAAGAAAAATAAGGACACTGCAGCCTGTGGTACCTTCAGAGGCAATGTATGTATGATGGTGATAATTCTTAATTTTTATTTATTTATTTCAATAGTAGTTTGTACAATTTAAGCTTGCTCGAATGTCTTCCCTATTTAATGAGTGTATTTCTCAATAAGGAGCTCCTCACTTTTCTGCTATGATCTCCTCTGTAAAGGGCATTAATTTTCACTGCATTTGGGAGTACTTTTATGCTTCTGTTATTAGTAATATCACTTTATTTTTATAGTGAATCACTTCCTCCTCACATTCGGGATTGTGTGCAGTTGTATACATCTGACTGGGTTATTGTGAGCCACCGGTATCGGCACCATTCTAGCAGTTGTTGGGTGAGGGATCGTGCTGGTGAAAGGCTAACCCTGGTGCAAGCAATACCCCGTCAAGAATTTGAAGTGGACCTTGAGCAAGCTGCATTTATTAACTCACCTGATGATGATGGGTACAAGGTGCATACATATTTTTAATCTGAATCAATGACATTGCATCCTAATTATGCCTCACCTTTGTCTAGGAATTAAATAATAATAATGCTTGTTAACTGTAATGACTAATACTGCATTTTATATGGGACTGAGGCTCAAAGCAAATGATTTTTTTCTCATTCATTCATCTTGGTTTTGCCTCCATAAAACAAAATGTAATCTACTAATAATACTTTTTCTGTAGTTTGCATGATTTTTTCTTTAAAAAATTACCTACATTTATGGTTGGTCTTATTTTTTTCCTTGAAGTTCATATCTCTCAGTCTCTTGACATAGGTTTTACACCTTGGCCAAAGTTTTGATGGAAAAATATTTGATTGCTTGATAAATGAGCTGCTCATTCTAAATTCTGGTGTTGTGATGAATTCTGTGGGGTCAGAAAATTGATGACCCCTTTTTAAAAGGGCTTGTCATACATAGGTGTCATTTCGGTTGCATTATTTCAGTTGGAGTAAAGAGAGTATTATTTGATGATGCGACTCAAAGCCAATGTTGATTTATGTTAGTGCATTTGAAAAAAATGAGAAATTTAATGTAAAATCAGGTAGCAAGTGGCTAGATGCAAATCTTCGACAGGTTAGATCTGTACTATAAAATATGAAGGTAAAACTTTCCTATGCATAGCTTTCAGGGAAATCTAGTGTTTGCTGTTCATTTCAGTTCTTTCTCTGGACAGCTGTTGATTAGTCCTAGAAAACAATTATGTACTTATTTACTTCTACTGGATGGGTCCTGGTTCAAATCCAGGTGGTAGGGGAGGTTTTTCAGTGCCGATTAGATTTCTCTTTGAATTCTTTGTGGAGGGCACTTCAAGTGCAGCACACAAATGTCAAAAATAGATTCTCATTTATTTTCCATCCTTCACTCTAGACTATCTCTACACACTATCTCCATCACCATCTACACTGTAGCTATCACTACAAGATATTTTCTCCCATATTATTCTTAGGGCTTAGATGGAACTTTCTAGTCCAAATCTCTCTCAATTTATATGAATTATTGTTATTATTCTTGACCATAATTTGTTGCAAGATCTTAAAATATACTCTCTATTCTGTAATTTTTAGAGTTTTGTCTTTTGAAACACATCTAATTTTTAGAGTTTTGTCTTTTGAAACAGATCTGCACAACCATTGAGATCCATCTACAATTTTGTCACAGTTTAATATAAATTCAGATAAATCTCTTGAGTTTTAATAAGTCAGCTGGATAGAATGTGCTTTACCATGTAAGATTTGAATTAGTTTTGTGGCACAAGTATCTTGAGCCCATATGTAATTTCAGTTGCTGCAAATACTGTATCAGCCGCAAGTAACTTTTTTAAATATGTAGACTCATATAATCAGTAGTGATATGGATGGATTTGAAAAGCTTTTCGTTTCGTCAAGTAGCAATTTTGCCATCCTAGTGAAAACTAATGATTTTGTTTGCTGCAAATTTTTCCCCTAACTGCTCAAGCATAAATTTCGCCAGCATATACTTGTTCTATCCATTCATTCTTGAGTGAGACTGTGTAGCATGAGTTTTGAAGAAGGCATTTGCATACACTTGATTCGAAAATAATTTTTTCTATGAGGTCACCATCAAATTTATTTATGAATAGCTGTAGAATGCTGTTTGTGAAGACTGCTAGACCATGTGTCTCAGTTAATGGAATTTTGGCTGAAATGCTATTTTTATCTATTTATGTCCAGTCACATCAGACCTAGCTAACTTGGTTGTTTTAATTTTTCATGGTCACTCTTGCCTTTAATATCATGGGCATGTAGATTTTCCTTTTGTAATGCTTCCTCATTTAAACTTGCACTATCAGCTGTAGTACTGTAATACTTTTCCACATTCTTTGTCCACATTTTCGACCGAGTGTTTTTCATCTTCTTCACCCAATGGCAACTTATTTCCCTTTGACTCCCCAGGAACTTTTGCTTTTGGCTTCTCTTTTTTCATATTCTCTTGAAAGAAATCTCAATTGAGGGGATGACTGGGATATCTACATATTGCTCTCTAATCTCTCTAGACTAAATTAACAAAATAAACCAATAGTAAGCAGAGCAAAGTATAGTTCCACAAGCTATTTATGGCTCTTGACTAAATTTGACAAGTATTGGGTCATTTGTAAGACAAATTGTTTTTATTGAAATGACATTCGTTGAAGCTAGCAAACAGTGATTAATAGTTTGTAGAACCATTAATTGCTGTGTTCACGACGAGTATCACTTTTATCCACCAAGTAGTATCAAAATCAGTTGATTTAGTAAATGAAAGGAAGAATCCACTAACTGTGCATCAGAAGTGAGGTCAGGGGTACCTTGAGTAATAAAAATGTGCATTAACCAAATGAGGGTGTACACGGACAAAACTTGGCCATGTAATTTGGAACAAGTTGATAGTGTGAAAATTCCACAGAGAAAAAATCATTTGTCTAGACAGGGATTTGAAGCTGGATCCTCCGATTTCTAGTGGAGTGCTTTAGTAAGTTTACCTACCGAGTCGTCTTTACCCTCTGTGGAAATTTTTGGACTTCACTGGACAAGTTCATCTTGCTTAGATTGTGACTTTTTTGTCATCGAAGGGAATGCTTGTGAAGACCAATCTCCTAAGAAACCAACGTCAGTAGTAAATATCTAAAGAATGCCATTGTATAGCAGAAAAGAGATCTCAAAGGGAGTGAGTGGAGCAAAGTGTGCACTGCATGATGATTCGTAAATGGGACCAGCCCCATGTGTCTTGTTCCTGTGCAGTTGCATGTTTTATATTCTTTAAGACCACAGCAAACAATTATTTCTATAAGTAACAGATCAGCATTTTTTGTCTTAAAGCTAAATATGAATATAAATAGGGTAGTTTCCCTCATCAAAGAAAACGAAAGGCATTGATTGCGATTCATTACCCACCATTACTGTATTCATAACATACAAGTTATTTCGTTGTAGAAATACCGGTTTAGACGAATGGCAATGGTCCATTTTTATCCTCATTTGAAAAGGGCGCCCATGCGATGCCACTCCACATGACGTCACAGGGACCTAGTTTCTATACGAGAAGATAGGAGTTATACATCTTCTGAGGTTACCAATGCATGCATGAGGCGCAGAGCTCAGGGAAACATGTCTTAATAATCACCTATTAAAACTGGCTAAGGTCGGAAAGTTTTCTTCATTTGATAAGGTATTAATAATCCTTATTTAAGCCAAGCGCTACCATTCAGCAGGGTACTCAGCTACCCGCTAGCAGCCTGCGTCGTATCAGCGCTCAACTCGCCTCAAGGTCACCTCACAGGGCGGCAGCAGGAACCAGAAATACGTCACACGGAGAGATTTCCCGGCATTCATACTTACGCTTCGCGTTTTTGCGTGCTTGGAAATTTTCACTTTTCATTTAATCGCGAAAAATAGATATCGTCATGTAAAAATCTTAAAGCGTGAAATACGTACTCCAGGAGTAATAATCTTTCGATTTAGGCAATAAAAAAATAATAGGAAACCACCCTATTGTTAACATAACTCCTATGATATCAAAAGATATAATGTGACCCTACTGATTCTTTCCAAGCACCATGAAACTATTCTATTTTGGTCTCATCCCCAAAAAGACCACGTGCAGGAACTTTATGCTTGAAAAATTATAATAAGTAAAACAATGATGTATGTAAGTTAAGCTGAAGTATATGGGATTTCTTTGTTTGGTAGTGATTTTTTACGTCACTCCTACGTAGCAACAAAGTCTCGAGGATAACCTACTTGTACGTTAAGTTGTATTTCCTGGGTGGCTGTGAAATGTTAACTCTTCAATTTCTTTCAGGAATCATCCTTATCTCAGCAGTCATTTCATTCTGTGGACACACCCAGAGGCAGCTGGGCTAGCTTTGACCTTAGGAACTCTATTAGTGATGCCCTTATCCCTTCCCTTCTTGCAAGAATCCCCCCTGAGACTGTGGATGAGTTGAATGAAGCAAGAAGGACAGAAGAGAGACAGGTAAGAGCTTAGCCTTGATCTTCGGTGAAGTTAGTGCATAACACTGGTGATACATATAATGTACATACATTTTTTTATTTTGCTTTCGCCATTAAACAGGATGCCTTGTTTTCACTGTTTCCTACCCAAGATGAAGAGGAGATAATTGAGCGGAGGTTTCCAGCTGAAATACCCAGTGAGCACATGGGTCACAGAATACTGGTCAAATCTCTTCAATTGAAGTATGTTTCTGCTTATCACCTTATTTTATTGGTATCACAAATCTTTTGTTCTCTGAAGCTGAAGGGGAAAACATGACAAATGTCAATTAAACATTTTTCAAGTTTTTCCAGGTTTTATTTGTTATTTTAATTCTTCCATGATTTCAAAGTTGTGAAAATAAACCTGGAAAAATATAAATATCGACATTTTCCCAAGTAAGCATGTTGGCACTTAATACATTTATGAACGAATGTAGTTTAGATTTTTTGGTTTATTACTTGTGCAAGTATCTGTGGTTAAAATCAAGATGCACAACTCAAAACACCTATTTGAACCATGAGAAGGATAAAAAACAGCTTAGTTTTGTGATGGTTTTAAGCTCTGGCTTTTTCATCTTAAATTATGGGTATTAAAGGATGTTGTTTTGTAATTAATTTTATAAAGTGTTAGATTTAATTATAGCATATTACCAAAATGAGCTCTGTATATTTACTGCTCTGTGAGATGTAGTCCTTCAAAAGATGGCCATTTTTAGCTGCTAATTACATTTTTTCTTATGTTCTCTCAGACTTATTTAAATTGTCCCACCCCAGACACTACTCCATAACTACCAGCCACACACTTTGGCGCACCTCAAAAAAACCTGTATTTGCTCATAATGCCATAATTATTGTTAGGAGGACAATCAATGCTTTTGGGCTATCTTGGTATTGGTAGAATCAATTTTTCCTGTCTTGATAATTCATAATACATATATCCTGCCAGAGATATTAGGAATTGCCGAATAGTTGTCACCCCATTAGAATTCCTCAGGGCCTTTGATATATCCTTGGTACTTATGTATGCATTTTTCTTTCAAAACTATCTAGAATTTAACTGTGGGTAACGTGAGGGGCTCTAAGTAATCACATTCATGGTGAGAACATGTTTCTTAGCTAGTGTGTAACTGCAATTGTGAGTGATGAAGGGATGGCAAAATCGCAGAATGACTTTTGGATGGGTTTACTTGCTTTCATTTTAACTTACAGAAATTGGGGGATAGCAAAAGCTCCAGGTTATTCACCCTAATCACCTCCACTGTGTATATCCTTTGCAAATGCATAAGCATTGTAAAATTAAGGCACTAAGTAAAGCATTCCACTTCCCTTCCAATGACTGGCATCCCAAATATGTTTTAGAATAAGACCCTTCATCCTCAAGGAGCAATTGTTCCTGAAGATCTTTCCTGAGCAGGCAGATATGTATCTTCATTTGAATCTTTCTGGGGAAAGAGATGAGTGTAACCAAAGACTCCTTTGCATTGTTACAATTTTTCAGCTTCACATCCACTCAAATACAGTGGAAAAAGTCATAATTTGCCTTAGTTTTTCTTTTCCTTGAACTTGCTTCCAGTTTCATTCAAGGTTTGTTGAACTTTAAAGGGTCTGTGTACACTTTTTATCACTGAAAAGGTTATATTGGAATTAGATAAGAAATTGTATTATTAGAAGTAGTGCTTAATTTACCGTATTTACTCGTGTAAGTCATGCCTTGGTGTATCCCGTGCACCCCCATTTTTATGCCGGCTCGTGAGGAAAAAAAACTTCCCAACACTTTTTGGGTGCGGTCTAATATAGGAACTCGTGATTAGTTGCCAAATTGATAAATTTACATTTCCATGATTAAATAATGTTAGAAATGTAGTTCCTGCGAAGGTTTCCTAGTTTCAATGCTAAACTCTGGAGAAGTAAACGATAAGAATTTGAGGGAAAATGGAAAGCGGCTTACATTAAAATTTGGAGGATTCATGTAAGCAGTGCACCCCCATTTTTCACTGGCATGTCCGGAAAATGTGCAGCTTTTACGGGAAAATCGGTACTTTAAATTTTCCATCCACATGTTCATGTATCATCTCATTAACTTTTGGGTCTTCGTTTACCTTGCAGGTTAGACTTGGAAGTGGAGCCTATTTTTGCTATCATGGCCTTATATGATGCCAAAGAAAAAAAGAAGATTTCAGAGAATTTTTATTTTGACATGAATTCAGAAGCTCTAAAGAGAATGCTTGGTTCGCACATTCCTTATTGTGATATTAGCACTTTGAGTAGGTCTTGCATTTTTGACATTACATACCCTTCCACAGACGTATTTCTGGTAATCAAATTGGAAAAAGTTCTTCAAGGAGATATTAGCGAATGTGCTGAGCCGTATATGAAAGATGATAAGGTTGGTACTTTTTGTTTTTGTGATAATGAATGTATGAACTAATATAAACTGGTCTTTTATTATATCTATTGCAAATGTATAAATGTGAAAATTGGCTATCAAAATTAAATTTTAAATTTTGTTTCTCAGGCATGCATTTTTATCAAATGCTGGCCTACAGAAATATTTTAAATACATATTCAGAAAGTTTAACAAATATACTTGTCGCAGATCATTGGAATGAATTGTTTTAGAATAAACTTACTCTTTTATAATTCGAATGCATATGATGTGGATAATTATTGCCTCGAAGAAAACATTCATGACTCATTTTTATGACTTCAAATTTCTATTTTTGTAGAACCGTGATAAGGTAAAAGTAAATGCTGTTGCATCTTGTGAGAGGCTGGGAAAATACAGGATGCCTTTTGCATGGACTGCTATCTATCTTATGAACATCATTACAGGAGTGAATAGTTTAGAGAGGGACTCTGGAAGTGATAAAGAGAGCACTGGTTCAAATAGTTTGGGTATGTAGTTCTTGAGCATGTATCTGTTTGTCCTTTTCTCCTTAGAAATACGATATTAATGGATTTTTTCTCGTTGTAGATCGAAAATCAAGCAGTGGAAGTTTTGACCAGTTTCGTAAGAAAGCAAGTGATGTGGGTTCCCTCACTCGAAGAGGCTCCTTGGAGAGGCGCAGTGTATCTGAAAAGAGAAGAAGTTGGTCACCGGAAGACTTTGGATCAAGTCTAGATACATTTCGGCCTGTTAAACTGACAGTTTCCAGTTTTTTTAAACAAGTAAGCAAAAAGTTTTGTTGGCAAATACATCATTGTTTTGGAAACAAATTGGAAACGTCAAAATGTTCAGTCAAGTATGCTATCATTGCTATGTGGAGCAGTTAATTATTATAGAGAGAATATTCATATTTCCACTTGTTTCCTCCCTTTTTTCCAATTTTAAAATATAGCAGGCCATGTTGATATATAATAATATTTTCACAATAAATTTATGAAATTGTTTTAGTTTATAATTTATAGTAGTAAATAAACTGGCCTGGCAGGCAAAATAGCTCTGAACAAAATGCGAATGTAGTCACAGTGGCCAAGAGTGATAAACTCACTTATTATGGCTAACTGACTGATGCAACCAATGTGGATTTAAAACCCGACTCATGGTATGGTATTTCTTGTGTCATTTAGTACATTCAAGTCAATGGGTATGGCCATGCCTTTCCCGAATTCAGTGCTAACCATGCCACCCAAGGGAGACTCATCACATAGTTAACACAATACAGTCATCCCCGTGAAAGTATTACCAAGGTGACAGCATCAGAAACAGCAATACATTTATTTTGCAAAAATCATTGTTTAATATCTGAGTAGAAAATCACCCCACCACTCTGAGTCTTAGAATTTTATGTGTGTAATTATTACTTTTTTTACATTTCTTCCCAAAAAAAACTATAATGCTCTGTTGGAGGATTCAGGTTTAAATCTTTGTGAAGTCACTTGAGGTTTTTCACTGTGAATTTTATCCGTGGTGTTCATAACATTGTACAAGTGCAAATGACGAGGTATCAGTACATTAGTCACTCATAAGTCCATGTGAGCAAATGGCTCGTCATATTATCACTTGCTTTATCCATTTTTGGCATCACTCTATTCTTTGTAGGCTTCATTTGTTTTCATATAAATCTTTTATTCAATCATTTTCCCTCTTATTTCAGGAAAGTGATAAGCTGAGAGATGAGGATCTGTATAAGTTTTTGCAAGAACTCAAGAGGCCTTGTTCAGTTATGAAAAAGCTTAAATGTATTCCAGGAACTTTAAAACTTGATGTTTCACCTTGCCCAGATGAGCCAAAGTATTGCCTCACTCCCGAGTTGGCGAGGCTTTTCCCTTACCCAGGTGAGAAAATCATTTTTGGAGGTACATATATATAGTAAAAAATAAAATAGAAATAAATGGAAATAGGTGAATACATGTTGGCAGGAAAAGTATAGATGAATTAATAAAAAAATGCCACCATTAAACTGGTTGGGTGAAGGAAGTTGGAGGAGATAATGTTATGGCTTAATGGTTTTACAAGGGCAGGGAAGTAGTCTTAGTGCTCCGGAATAAAACGATGATGTACAAGAACAGAATAATAGAATTGAGAGTTATGTATTTTGTATGGAGAGTGTATTTGGAGTAAATGTAAGATGAACAGCAAAGGCCTCGTGGAGTTGAAATTTAGGAAGTGAAGGAATTGGTGATTAGTGGAAAACTTAGCAGAGAGAAAGAGAAAACAGAGCAGATGGATTGATGAGGTATTGAAAATTTAGTAGATACTGAAGTTTTTGTTAAAGCATATACATATTATTGAAAAAATATTGGGAGAGGGAACATTGAAGGGAATGGTTGAGTGTTGGCTTTGTGGGTGATGAGGATTAAAGTGCTTGGCAATCTAAATACAGTGAAATTTTATGCAACTGTTATTGTGTAGGGTGGATTGTGGGACTCTAATGGAAACACAAGTTTGCATTAAAAGAAGGAACGAGTCTTCATTAGTACTTTTCTTTCATTACAATATGTTTTCTTACTTTGATAAAATGATTTTTACATAGTGCATACATTGAAACTGTGCACAAATTAATTTAAGCGGCATTGTTTCTGTTGCTCATTTTATTTTTCTATCATTCAGGTGCTATGTATTTTTTTGTATTATTTCTGTGTCTGAACTCATCAAGACCTCAAAATGTTTGCTAAACTTTCATGTCTCATGGTGGTGTGGATATAAGGTGACAGAACCTCAATTTCTAAGAATGCTAAATTTATCAAATTGAATCACAAAAATTTTGAGGTTGGCTATTTTAATTGCAGATGATGAGATTATGTAGGGTACCAGATGTAAAGTAATTTAGGATTTAGCTCTTAGTTTGTGTATTTTTTATGCCATTATTTATGAATTTTTTCTTGTGTGATTCCGTTATTAACTATGTAAAATGTACCATTATGGTAATTCAATTACTCAGATGTTTTTTTCTTTCCTGCTAGACGAAAAGGGAAGACCAACCAAAGAAATCCTGGAATTCCCATCTCGTGAAGTATTTATCCCTCATTACTCGTACAGAAACTTGTTGTTTGTGTATCCAAAGGACTTAAACTTTGCTGGAAGAGCTGGTAAGTGATCATACTTATGAAAAGTATGTATTTGGGTTGAACGTAAACTCAAAAAAATTTAATAGGCATAGCATCGGAACCATATAGTTCACCATGATAATCCTTTCCTTCACTATCTATGATAAATCTAATTGTGAATTATGTCTTAGGCTCTGCAAGAAATATTGCTGTTAAAGTTCAATTAATGAGTGGTGAAGAGGAGCAGCATGCATTATCTGTGATATTTGGAAAATCATCCTGCCCTGAGTTTACCACTGAGGCCTACACAACTGTTAGTTATCATAACAAGTATGTCTCATTTTTATTGATGTAACTAATTATTTGTTTTATCTACTTGTCATTTGGATTATGTTTCTAAGATGAAACTTGTGATGCAATCCATTTTAAGCATCTTGGCCGTATTTGTTAAAGATTTTCTTGGTTTCTGGACTCAACTCATTATTCAAACATAAGTAATTGGTTGATGAGAGATTTTTATAATTTTTAGCATATGGTGGGTAAATCTATTGATTATTTTTACTGATATTTTCTTACATTTGCCTACACCTTAGTATTCGTTCTCTATTAGCAATTGTCTGCACACATGTACTTCAAGTTTTTCTTTTGACCATCACATTCTCCAACCTTATCTTGAATCTGTATATCTCACGAATTGATTCTGCAACTCTCAATTGATGTGCTTTTCTTTGAAATATCACTGACTAATTAGTAATGAAATCTTCATTTCTTTGGATATCATTAGTATGGTATGGTATTTGGAGGAGGGGACTGTAGGATCTGGAAGGAAAGTTTGACAGATACCCTTACTCAGCATTACCCTGCAAGTGGTGCCAAGGGAACCACAGCCTATCGTCCTATCTGATGGACAGAATGTAGTGCTTGAAGTGCCCTCTACAAAGCACTCAAGCAGGGCATGGTAGTCTCTGAAAAATCTTTGACTCTGCCAGGATTTGAACCTGGGTCCAAGGGGATTTCATTAGTTATGAACTGAAATGGCTGATTTGTAAGGGGGAAATTCTCTGCAAAAATTTATGTGCTGACAGTCTATTTGTGTAATATGGCCCCATATGCTGTAGATTATTTCTTTTAATTATGCCATTAAAAGTTGTGTGAGTTAACTTGCATGTTATGCAAAATATGTATCTATTTAGCCAGAGTAAATTAAACTCTATGGAGTTTTGGAAATTAATTGAAAGAATGTTAGATTTATAAGTGGTATGCATGCAGTGTGTCATGGTTTAATGTGTTTCTTTTTTCGGAAGGAGATTTGCTGTTTATCCTTATCAATTGCTCGATGTTGACAAAATATTTGCATAATTTCTTTTGATTCCATTAAGAAATATAGTAGTAATGAAAGGGGTTTAAATTTTAATTTGGCTCTATCCACAAGCATATTTATAAAACCATGATTATTTCTTTGTAGGTGCCCTGAATTTTATGATGAAATCAAAATAAGGCTTCCAGCAAACTTGGCTGATCACCATCACTTGTTGTTTACATTCTATCATATAAGTTGCCAAAGAAAAGTTGAGCAGACAACCGTGGAGACCCCTGTGGGGTACACTGTAAGAAAATATTATATTCACTGTTTTTCAATTCACTTTTATGGGATGCTATTCTGGATGGGTTTACAACTGTGCTATTTGCAAAGATTGGAGGAAAAATCTTCTGGAATATTATGACCCAGTCCCAATTCAGTATTTTAAACATAGTTATCACAAATGATAATCCATGGGAAGACATAATTCTTGAGATTTTCAGTAGCACTGTCGCAATTCGCTATTCCGGATGGATTTTGGGCAATAAAAGCGGTCTATGTCACTCTTGATTATGTTGCAGATTGCGCAGTTGCACTTTAATTTAATGATAAACTATACTTTATAAAAATGTCTTCCAAGTTTGTGGAAACATTTTTATATGAATAGGGAGAACTCAATATATGCCATGTGCTTGCAATGTGGCGCGAAATGAAAAATCACAAGGAAGTGCTGTATGTAGGTACTGAATGTTTTGCAAGCTAGGTAAATTGTATGGAAATTTGCATTCAAGCTTAGTAGGTGGACCACAAACTTTAAGCTTCATTAACTTAACGTAAATAATAATAACTATTAATGCAAAGGATTACTACAAGGAGTTGCAACAAGTTTCAGCGACACATTAATTATTTCTACTCATAAATTTATTGCAATATTTAACGAGCAGTGAAATGAGCCTCAGTGTGGGCTCTCTGTTCAATTCTTGGATTCTTCAAAGCTTTTGCAAACTAACTCACATAGGTTCCTGCCAAGTAAAATAGAACATGCATGAGTCCCTTGTCTATGTTGACAGCATTCACAGAATAGGTAAATATTCCCTGTCATTAATTGTTGTGGATTTATTTTTTAAAAGATAAATTATACCATTTCACATTTGTGGGAAGGAATATTAAATCAAAGAAAGAATGATCTGCTACAACCGTTAAGTATGCTGACTTCTCATTGGCTGCAAAAACTGTTTCGAAAGGTTTTCATTGCGGAAAAGACCGAGCTTCTAATTTGTGGGTACTATTTATTTCTTGCCTCTGTTCAGAACACTAAACCACGCTATAATGAGGTGTGGAAGTGAGACCCAGTGAGATAACGGTTCCTCTCAGTTCAGAATGACAGCCATTATTGTGTAAAAAATCGAGTTGGTTATTTTATGGGGGAAAAAATGCATATTCTCCAAAATAAGCCATGTAGTCTGATGAAGTTGAGCATTTTTTTCAACATTACTTCTTTCCTTATGACCAACATTTGCATTTCTGATCTTACAAATCATTATTTTTCAGTGGCTCCCCGTATTTAAAGATGGTTGCCTTCAGACTGGTGAGTATTGCTTGCCAGTCATGATGGAACACCCACCACCTAACTACTCTTACATTCCTCCTGACGTCTTGCTTCCTGGAACCAAATGGGTTGACAACCACAAAGGCATATTTTCTGTCACACTAGATGCAACATCATCAGTTCACATTCAGGTTAGATACTTTTCTGTTTATCCTGTGTCAGTAATATTTTCCTTCTTCCATCCATTTATATTTTTTCATGTTATGATAACTGATTTTCTTCCTGTTTCTTTGTGATGTACTGAAGCTGAAGCTTCAATGAAAAAATGAATCCTAATGCTCTTTTTCGTATTATAGGATAGATATTTAAATAGGTTTTTGAACCTCTGTTCTGCAGTAGAAGAGGGAAACATTCCACCTAGGATTGGAGAGACTAACATTGAGAATGAATTGAAAAATAGGTGAATTTTCTTTTTCTTTTTAGCTTTTGTGATGTGAATAATGCTCTTCATCTTAATCTGTTGTCATTCATGACTTTTTTTTTCTCTTTCAGTATATTTGATCTGAAGCATGCAAAGCTTGAGCCTCTTGTAAAATTTTTACCTTTAATATTTGACAAGCTTATTTCTTTGATGGTGAAACCTCCTGTTGTTGGGGGGCAGCCAATGAATTTGGGCCAAAACACTTTTGAAGCCATTGCAATGTTGGTTCAAAACATTTCTGTGAGTAGTATGAATTTCCATTATTTTTTAATTACTGTGGTGTTTACCTATGATGGAAATCTTATAATTTTGAGAGTATCTGATATTTTCAGTTGCTTCAAGAAGGTAATCACGACCAGCATGGAAGACACTCATTGCTGACAACATACATCAATTATCAGTGTAACTTTCCATATTCAGTTGATGGTAACACAATATCAGGCATGTCTCCTCCTCAAAGTCCTGGCTACATGCTTCACTCATTGAAAGATCAAGCTAGGAAAGGCACCAGGTAATTGACAAATGGGCTATTCTTTGGCTTCATTATACCTAGTTTTAAGATGCCCACTTTGACTGTAGGAATGTTTTTGAACGTTTTGTTTTTCTGGGATGTCCGGCGAGAGTTAAGCCATATTAGCGACACCTACAGTGAGGGAAAGTGGACGTGGGCTCCACCTGGGTAGCAATAAAAAATTTTGGATACTGAAAAAGGTATTAAAGCAATGGTCAAATGTTTAAAAACATTTTTCTGCAATCAGAGTACAAAACTTATAAAAAAGTTCCCGCAGTCAAAGGGTTAAGAGTTGCAATTTGATATGATCAAACAAATCATGATTTATGTTATTTCTAAAAATTCCAGGAGTAACAGCAACCCAGATCTCCATGCAGGGGGTGACAATGATGAAGAAGTGTCTTCTCTTTCTAAAGGCCTTGATCGTACTTCCAGCATGAGAACAGGTACAACTACCCTATGTGAAACTTTTATAGCCCACAGAAAGTATGTTAAGTGGGTAAATTTCCCATCGTAAGTGAAAATAAAACATCTTCATATCACACTCAATTCAGGATGCAGTTTTTGAACCTCTCCCAAAAGAATACTATTTGTTTGCATGTAAAAGAGGTCCAAAAACCGGTTGTAGATAAGGTTCAAAATATGCTGCACTCAATGGAAGAAGGATTCAAATTGTTGATCACAATCGAAGGGGTTTTTTGTATGTACATAATGAAGAAAGTGAAAACTCAAAGAAGACCCAAACTACCTCAATTGGCATGGCCCACTATGGATATGCTAATCATCTTTTGGAATGGATTTTTATGTTTTAATTTAGCAATAGTCAATTCTAATTCTGTCAATTCTTTATTTAAGGCATTAAAAAATATGAATTTCTGTTTTTAAATTTATCAGAAATTATCAATGCCAATACTCCAGTATAAGCCCTGTTATACGAGGGGGGACCCAAAACTAACGGGAATAGTGCTGTGGGGGGCAGCGGAGTGAGGGATCAGTTTTTCCTGTAAAGGGTTCTAAGCCTTGACATTTCTTGAGTCAGTGTGCGTTGAGTGCATCCATTTGTCTGTGGGATTTTTTTTTTCAGTTAACCAACTTTTTCCGTTTTAGCGAAAACGTGTTATGGGTGACTGCCGGGACCAATGCACTGCTGTGAAGTTTTGTTTTTTGTTATAGAAAAGTCTCGTAGAAACTCTAGTGATGCTGGAAACTGCTTATGGGGATAGTGGCCTAAGTAAAACACGTGTCTACCTCTTGTTTTCGAGTTTCAAGAATGGAGAGATGTCGATTGATGACCATCCTCGTTCAGGGCACCCGTCAACGTCAATAGCGGACTACAATGTTGCAAAAATCAACTCGTTCGTTCATGAAGACCGTCGCTGAACCATTGATGAACTTTGTGAGCTATCTGGAGTATCATGGAGTTCCATTCATAGGATTTTATTTGACGAATTACAAATGAGAAGGGATGCAGACAAACTTGTCCTTCGCCTTCTCACTGATGACCAAAAGGAGCGTTGACTTCAGGCCTGTCTGGAGCTGCAAAATCAGCTGAAAGAGAACCAAAAGTTAATTAATGAAGTGATTATTGGTGATGAATCATGGTGCTACGGATACGACCCAGAAACCAAGCAGCAATCAAGTCAATGGAAGACAGCCGACTCCCTCCGCTCAAAAAAAGCACGCCCAATGAAGTTGAACATCAAGACAATGCTCATTTGCTTCTTTGACTGCAGAAGTGCTGTGCACGCAGGATTTGTTCTTCCCAGCCAGACCTTAAACCAGCAGTTCTACTTGTAGGTTTTGCGGAGGTTAAGGGAAAATATTCGGAAGAAAAGGGTGGATCTTTGGTGCACAGGTGATTCGTTCTTTCACCATGACAATGCACCCACCCATGCCGTGCCATCTGTGAAGCAGTTTTTGACAAAAAAACGGCCTGATGCCAATTGTTCACCCCCCCTGTTCACCGGACCTTGCCTCCTGTGACTTCTTTTTATTTCCTAGACTGAAAAGGGACATTAAAAGAAAACGTTTTGGAGATGTAGAAGAGGTGAAGCAAAAATCGCTGGAAGGCCTTAAGAAAATTGATTTAAGTGAATTTAAAAATTGTTTTGAACAGTGGAAGAAACAATTACATAAATGAGTTGCAGTTAATGGGGATTGCTTTGAAGGTGATAAAAATTTGGTGGGAAAATATTGATTAATGAAAAAGTTAATATGTAATTCCTGTTAATTTTGGGTTCTCCCTCGTATGCGCTGTGCTTTGTTTGGAAATTAAGAAATGCTGGTCTCACTCTTTGCCTTTCATCCTTTCAGTGTGAACATTGGTCTATTCTATTCCATTCAACAAAATGCAATCCCAAATCGTATTAAACCACCAGAACCACCTTGAAAATATTTTGCTTCTTTCTATTACCATTTTTGTGAGGCTTGCAGCTACACCTACGTAATATTGTCCCTCTGTTCAACCAGAAATAGTCTTCTTCTTTCCATCATTATTTGCCTTAATCTGCTGTATTCTGTTAATATGCAGGTATGTTGGTCACAAAATTACTGTCTAAAAGTAATAAGCATGTTTTGCATTAGTTTTTATTTTTCAATGCTATGAAGCATTGCTTTACACATTCAACCCATAAGATATAAGCGCAAATTGATCATGCATTGCCAGGATGGTGTAGTTCATCCATTTGTGTCCATAACTGATAGCAACAGAAATTTGTCTTCTTGGCATTTGGCATTGACTATTAAAATAGTTCAAGTTGAATGTGTCAGCAAATCATACAGATGCTAAACTAAATGGTGTTATTGAATAAATATATTATATATATATAATTCCAAGTACATATTTGTCTGTTGCATTGGGTACACTTTGCAGAGGTTATGTATTTATTAATTTGCTCTCATAGCTCTTTCCTTTTTGTGTAGGTGCTGCGAATCATGAAAATTTTATGTCCATGATATCCAAAGCACAGCCTCGTCGAATTTTTCATGAAGAACTAGCCCTTCAGTGGGTAGTATCCAGTGGGTCTGTAAGAGAACTGGCTTTGAGTAATGCATGGTAAGTAAGGAATGCTGTTGCTTGAAGTTGTTATGTTTGTTATCTCACATTTTATTGATATTAATTTTGTGAAATAAAACTTTTTTCATTCTGACTGTTTTAAGCGTAGATTAGTTCAAAGTTGCTGGCTCCTCCCAATGAACAATTAGATAGCATGTACTTGATGGATTGGATAATTGAAAGTAATCACCATCTTTGGTTGTTCAATCGTGAGATAGGTTGACTGCATTCTTATTTTCTCAATAGTTTTCCGTAAGGCTCTTTCTTCTTCTACTCTTCTGTGTACATAGTTTTTTCCCAATAAGCCTTACTTTATTTGTAAATCATCCACTAAGATAGTATGTTTTGATGATAGGATTTCCCAATTTGTTTCCTTTTTGCTTTCCAATCAACTTATAAATTAGTTATTTGGATGTCTGTGACTCCCTGTAGTATATTATGTGTCATCAGCTTTTGACTCACAGTCTTAAAATAGTTTATATACTTAACCCTTCCCAGTGTATTTACTGAAAAGTATTCTTTCTTAATTTTAAGGTCTCCGCTGTTTTTTTTTCTAGAAACAAGGATTTTATTAGTGTATTGGCTTTATATGCCAAAGGCTGTTGGCAATGGAAAAGTTACTCACTGTATCAAAATTTTATTGTTATGGTAAAGAGTTGAGTATGTAATCACTCCACAGCCAGCAGGAGTTCTGTGCCAATTAATACACCCATGCCTTGCTTAGCACAATTTCAATTTGCACAATTTTGATATAGCGCAAATTTGTTCCTCGGGGAAACATCACAACGCTGCTAAGCCTAATCAAATAACCTTAACACTCTCTTGATAAAACATGAACTTGCACTAAGTACACACAAAATTACTCTCATTTTGTGCATATTAATAGTATTGTTTGTCTCAACTCTTATTCTTTGTTAATGTATTTGTCAAAATCCTTTGCTGCGCATCAACTTACTGAAGATGCATTACTGCCAAAAAATGTCTATTACCCAACGTTTCTTTGATATCCTCCTTCGTGAACCATAATGCAACGAGAACCTTAAATATGAAACATTTCAGAGCGGATATTTCAAGTTACCTACAGCTTGTTGAAACAAACAAGTAAGAAATCTGTTAGCAAATGTAGCACAGAGAGCAATTATAAAAGCCGGCCGTTCCTCCGTTTACTTCAGCGGAGCTTCCATTTAAAATGTATTCATAACTTCTTAACTATAAGCAAACGATAAGTCCATCCACTATCTCCACTTAAAAGGCAATTAATAACTTCTTTTGACGTGCAGAAATAATTAATGAAAATATTATCATCGTATACAAACACATTACACGTATCCCTTATACTCCTCCTTTCCAGATGAAATTGATGTCTTTCTTTTACAACTTGCCAATTCCTGTTGAATCCATTTTTCGCAATATATTTCTTTCACAAGATATTAATCCATTCCACTATTACATATTTCAATTAGGAATATAGAGATTTATAATGACCCGGTGATAGCCATGGTATTTGATAGTTAATGATAAAAATTGTTTAGCATCGCTATAGGAAAGATTTTTAAGGTAAATAAAGCAAGATTGAGAATTATGCTAGACTTGCATCATGAAGAACACAGAACACTTGGGTTTCCCTTCAAAGATGCAACCCGCGTATATCAACTCCGCACACTGAAACCCCCTACAGCGAAGTCATGATTTTTCTGGTGCCAACATATTCGTTGTATGTAGGTTTTACTGTATTAACATCATAAACTTTGGAAACTAGAAAAAATTCATATCTTCTACATCACCAAAATGTGTTAATGATTGATGGTGGCTCGATAACAAAATGGCTTTGATAAAGCTTGAGGGGTTTTATTTCTATGCACACCTTGAATTGTTATCTTATAGGATATGAGGGGAAGAAATGAAGGGAAAATAATACTCATATGCAGGTAAGATAAACTCCCTGTAAATAGCCCAAATTGTTCATGACAACAGCTGATTTCAGTAAGTTGGGCTCAAAAAGACTAATAAAATCAGGATTTACGGCCATAAAATCATATATAACCAGCCATCCAAAAATGCAGTAACTATGGGAGATTAATTGCTTGAATTTTTGCTTGGGTAGTTGTTGCAATTTACTACAAAATCAAGCACTTTTAAAGTTCAAAATTGGAATTCATCTAAAAAGGTGCATGCATCGATTCTCTGATATGTCTCTTGTGAGTGCTCTGATATGTCTCCTTGCGTACTCAGTGAAATCCTTTAATCACTGCACAACTTCCTTGGATTTCGTTGATCATATGATAATATTTTGGATTCTTTTTTAGGTTTTTCTTTGAAATAATTGTGAAGAGCATGGTAGAACATTTAGCAGCAACCCAGTCCCTTGATGCTCCTAGAAAAATGAGGTTTTTGGAGCAGTTTGCTGATGATATTGCTACACTTGTGGCCACTGTCACTAATGACATCATCTCACATTATAGCAAAGACCCAAAGGTAGTGTGGTCTTGTCAAATTCATTTCTATTGAGCATCAACTTTAAGAAAAATATACTGAAATTACTTTCTAAGTTTGTTTCCGAACTATGGTAATTTCCTTTGCTAATGTCTCTGAATATTTATGTATTTATTTTTACAGCTTACCCAAAGTTTGAATTCCAGCCTTGCATTTTTCCTCTTTGATTTGCTATCAATAATGGACAGAGGCTATATATTCAACCTTATCAAGTCTTACTATAAGCAAATATCAGCCAAAATTTCCTCACTGCCCGATGCTGGGAGTCTGATAGGTCTGAAGGTAAGACTTAAGTTATATTTCCCCAGTAATTTAATATAATTCAGTATTGAACCTCTATTTATCATTCGCTTCAAGATTCTTTATGACCAAATACATTTTGTGTCATTTTTATGCTGCAATCAGATAGTAGCATGGTAGTCTAGTATATGGAGCATTTGGCTACTTACTGGAAGGGTCCTGGGTGTAAATTCAAGGCGAAGCGTTAGAACACCTTCAAAAAACTTCTGAGTGTGTGGTGGCCTGTTTAACTCCCTCTGAGCTGAAAGGAAATACTTTTTGGCATTCATGGATGGCCTTTAACACATTCAATGCGGGCCCAATTTACATGAATGTCGCCAGAATCGGCTGATTAAAAAACTTTCTTTTTTACTTAAATTGTGTTTAGTACAGTTTCTTATGCATATTTGTACATGATTCCAGTAAAAGTTTTGATAATTTTTTTTCAAAAATTGGTACCTCGTCCATTGACGCGCTCCGTATTTCAATATTGCCAGGCTTAAAAAAATGAGCGTGTTGAACAGATTGATGGATAAGTACAAATGTTCACAAAGTTTGCAGTAAAGCTATTTGTGTTGCTTCGGCGCTAGCTTTTTGTCATTGGTGTCGGGGATTATCATAAGTAAAAGAAAAGACGTTCAATTGTATTAGGATCAACTATGTGGAAGTTAATACTCAAAAATGAAAAGGAGACTTCGTTGATTTCCACTGATTTATTTCGTCCATACGACATGTTTCGAACCATAGAGGTCATTATCAAGTACAACAAATTTGAATGGTAAGCAAACTAACTTAGTGTTTACTAACACTAAGTGTGAATGAAAATTTACTGCCACACTTGCCAGGTACTACAGAGAATTTTCTCTTTCCTTGAAAGAATTTTTTGTAGAAAAATAAAATATCCTAATATGTTAACATAGGCAGCAATATAAAATTAATACTTATGGGGCTTTAAAAATGGAGACATATCCCTCTTTATTGTTCTTTGAATTTTACAAATAAAATTAGCAATAATTAGAAATGTACTACAAATATTTAATATGCAATGCAAATTTATGGTTGAAAAAATGTGTATTTGACGTAATTTGGCATGAAAAAAAATGAAAACAGTGAAAAACATAAAATAGTACCTATAAACTACTATATTATTAGTATCTCATTCATAATGTACTCATAAAAAGTAATGACATACACTTATGCGGAGTGCCAAATATGGATGAAAAATAGAGGGAGGTTTCGAGACTATAACTTCTGTTCAGATACTGCAATTTACCAACGGCATGTAACGCATGAAAGGGGGAAGCCCGCTGAATGCCAAACTCGCAATCGGAAGACTTGAAAGTGGATGTTAGTTACGTTCAGAGGCAGAGAAGTGGGCTCCCGGACCGACCTTCAGAGCACATCAATTGACGTGCTTTGCTCAGAATGTGTTAACCTGAGGAGATAATTTTATGCTCTATTTTATCCTGTTTTTCTACACATGTCTGTGATTATTTCTATTCATTCTATGAGAAATTTATGATATAAGTGGAATTAAAAGAATTATTAATGCGTTAAGGTATTCACTCCTATAGAAAACCTAGAAAGTCCATCAGAATAAATTTAATATATTTTGTTTTGTGCTTTGCAGTTAGATTTCCTGAGGATAATTTGCAGTCATGAGCACTATGTAGCTCTAAATTTACCTTTTGGGACCCCATTTACTCCAAGTTCAGCCCCAGCCTCACCTAACCCATCGATTGCATCATCAACCAGCCAGTCATCATTCATATCAACTCTAGTCGGAGGGGATAAGACCAGTTTCGCTGAGTTAACGCCTGAATTTCGTCAACAGCATTTTCTGGTTGGATTGGTGCTCGGTGACTTAGCTTCAGTGTTAGATCTCCAGTAAGTATATTGTTCAATAAGCCATAACATGCTTTTTCAAAGTCAGCATGTATGCCATCAATCTAGAGACTTTCCCAGAGGAATAGAGAACATGTATGGCTAATAGTTTACTCTGTATAAGTGGTGTTTTAATGAACATGATGGCAAGAATAAAGATGTTAAGTTGAAGAATAGTGAATTCAATTGATTCGGCTTTAACTTTGTGAAAATCCATGTTGAAATGAAAATGTACAACCTTGGTATCTTTTCACAGGAAAAATTTATTGGTACGACGCGTTTCGACGCTGAGGCGTCATTATCAAGTACACTCTTGTAATATCTACAATCCAATATATAGCCAATTCTGGCAGGGGTGGAGGGAGAGGGTTATACAGGGGGGGAAAATTGGGAAGGAGTGGGAGGCTTGGTGAGGGAATGGTTGGGAAGCGTGATTAAGCCCACGCTAGGAGAGGCAGGTAGGGTTCCTGGGCCGGGGGAAAGGGTTGGTTTGGAAAGGGGTAAATTTTTGAGGTTAAGTGCAGTTGTAATGAGAGGTGAATTTCTTAGGAAAACGATGTCATTAAGGACATGTCCCAAACCCAAATTTCTTTTTATCTCCAACTCCTCCAGGACGTCCATCTTCCTCCCCTTCTTGACTCTGTGTAAAACGTCCGGTTCGAAGTCACTATGATGTCCCTCTTCCCACAGGTGTTTTGCAAAGTGGGATTGCTGTAGATTCCCCGTGCGTAAACACCTTTTGTGTTCTTCTGTTCTGGTCCGGAACGCCCTACCCGTCTGCCCCACGTACACTGCGTCACAATCATTACACTTTAGTTTGTATATCCCGTTGCATTCCCATTTTTTCACTTTATCTTTTGTCCTGTTGAGGAGATTTCTTAAGTTAGCGTGGTTGTAAAACGCTGGTCTAAATTCCTTGGGGAAGACACTGGATAGTTTTTCAGTCAAGAACTATTTACCAGTGACGCAATAAATACAAAAAATATTCACTGCTGGTACAGGTACGTGGATGACATTTTTGCAGTATGGACGGGCTCAATTCGACAGCTGGACATCTTTTTAAACTCGCTAAACTCCCAATCCAACAATATTAAATTCACGTATGAGATTGAAAACGAAGGGAAACTAAATTTTCTTGACTTAACTATATCAAAGACGAGTGAGAAATTTGATTTCGCCATTTTCCGGAAAAATTCCGCTACAGATCATGTCATACCAGCCACCTCCCGTCACCACTTCTCACAAAAACTATCCACTTTCCACTACCTAATTAACCGGCTACTGGACATCCCCCTTTCTATAAACAATTTCGAAAAAGAACTGAATACTATTAAATTCTTAGCAAAAAGGAATGGCTATTCAGACGATTTGGTGGAAAAAATGCTCAAGAAAAAACAATATATAAGAACCAACAACATGTTATACCATAACAAAGAAGAAAACAGTGAGTTTAAATGGTGTAAACTACCGTATTACGGGTGGCTGACTGAAAAACTATCCAGTGTCTTCCCCAAGGAATTTAGACCAGCGTTTTACAACCACGCTAACTTAAGAAATCTCCTCAACAGGACAAAAGATAAAGTGAAAAAATGGGAATGCAACGGGATATACAAACTAAAGTGTAATGATTGTGACGCAGTGTACGTGGGGCAGACGGGTAGGGCGTTCCGGACCAGAACAGAAGAACACAAAAGGTGTTTACGCACGGGGAATCTACAGCAATCCCACTTTGCAAAACACCTGTGGGAAGAGGGACATCATAGTGACTTCGAACCGGACGTTTTACACAGAGTCAAGAAGGGGAGGAAGATGGACGTCCTGGAGGAGTTGGAGATAAAAAGAAATTTGGGTTTGGGACATGTCCTTAATGACATCGTTTTCCTAAGAAATTCACCTCTCATTACAACTGCACTTAACCTCAAAAATTTACCCCTTTCCAAACCAACCCTTTCCCCCGGCCCAGGAACCCTACCTGCCTCTCCTAGCGTGGGCTTAATCACGCTTCCCAACCATTCCCTCACCAAGCCTCCCACTCCTTCCCAATTTTCCCCCCCTGTATAACCCTCTCCCTCCACCCCTGCCAGAATTGGCTATATATTGGATTGTAGATATTACAAGAGTGTACTTGATAATGACGCCTCAGCGTCGAAACGCGTCGTACCAATAAATTTTTCCTGTGAAAAGATACCAAGGTTGTACATTTTCATTTGAAGAATAGTGTTTTCTGTCAACTGTTTGAAATTAAGTTAAGAAAATAAATTGTTTGAAAATTCTATGTCCTTTTACAAAAATGCCTCATAATTTGTGTACAGTAAATATCAAAGTCATTTCTTTGTAGATACCTGTGCATCAAATGAAATATCTTCTATCTTATGAAGCAAAATGCCTTAGTCATGACAAATGTTCTCTTATCTCCGTTTTTTTCTTATCATCTTTGCCACATTTAGAATTCATTAGTACTGAGTGAGATTTGGCTTAAATTTTAAAATATGCATTTAAATGTGATAGCAAAATACATCCACTATATCCATTCAACAAACATCCATTGCTTGACTTTGTTTAAAGTGAAGGCCTTAAGTGCCTTTTTGCATGGGATAGGAAATATGTCAAATACTTGTGGTCGAGCATGTCAAGAAAATGAAAAGTAACTTTTTATTCTCCCCAATTACTGTTCAATTGAAATATATGGTATTGTTTTTTTATACCTGCAGAAATCCATGTTTGCACAATAAGGCTGTAAATATTATTCGCAACCTAATGACATCTCATGATTGTGATCTTCGTTATTCCGAATCTCAGTGCAAAGCAAGAGTAGCAGCATTGTACTTGCCATTAATAGGAATTGTAATGGATTCTCTGGCCCAACTCTATTGCTTCCATACAGACAGTAAAGGTAAGTTTGTATGCCTTCCTTTCTTCCTATATTGACATGATTTTTTTCTGTGATCTAATCACCATTTTTTACCTAGGTCGAATGTTACTTTCCCAAGGGCAAGATGATTTGGACCAACAAAATGGTATAAATCAATCTGTTGCCATGGCAATAGCGGGAACATCAATGTTTGGTACAAAAACAAGTGGAGCAGAGTCTTATGATCCATTCAAACAGGTAGGTAGTGATCAGCTTAGAATTCACAGAAATACTGAGAAAAATAATTTCTGGTGGCATTTAAGTGTTAATTAGCTTTGCTTTTGTGGAAGGGTTTGGTGATCCTCACATTTGGCATCTTTTAATTGGAATAACAAAATTTGATGATCAAATGACTCGGTCATCTATTGAAAACTATACCATATTTCTCCAAATATAGTCCCCCTCTGAATATAGTCGCCCTCCCTAATTTTTTAGGCTTCAGTTTCAGGAAAAATTATAAAAATGCGTCTGAACATAGTCCCCTCTTTACTTTTACCATTGGCATTTTTGGAAAAAAGGGGGGACTATATTTAGACAAATACACTATAAATATATTGGCCTATTTCTTAATTTTTTACCTTCTGTATTAAAATCCTCTGGTTCTCTGGCAAATCAAATTAAACATATCAGATATGATGCCAATCATTTGAATTTCAAAGGCTGTAGAAGAAATTTTCGCGATGAATTTTATTCAAAATTTGTATTTTTCAATGAAATTGTGGAAATGTAAAAATTAATTTATCATTTTATTTCCAGTCAAGAAAGTTTGCCCTCAGTAGTGAAACGACTCGAAACCTTTTGATTTGCTTCCTGTGGGTCGTTAAAAATGTTGATAAAAATGTTTTGAAACTATGGTGGAGTGAACTTCCATTGTCTAGGATTCACCAACTACTGGAAGTCCTCAACATATGCATATCATGCTTTGAGTACAAGGTAAATATTTATGAGCACTTTTTTGTATTCTAGCATATTTGGGGCATTTGAAATTCCTAATTATTCTTGCTGTATTCATTGCTATCATTAAAGGGTAAGAAAGCCATCCAGCGATGTGCCCAACAAAATTTCCGAAAGACGTCTGACATTAAGTCTCGGTTAGAAGATGTGATTTTGGGTCAAGGGTCGGCACGGAGTGAGATGATCATGCGCCGCAAAGGTTCTCTTCATTTTTGGTTATTTTTTTATTTTTAGTTTAGCCTTGATACCATTAGCAGTACTATAAAGCCTTGTTTTCAGAACGCAATCCTCCTTCTCCGGGCTGGCCAGGTGATCGACTGCGCTGGCGCAAGGACCAAATGGCGTGGAGGCCAAGTTCTGACATTGCAGAGCGTCCACGGGCTGAGGTAGAGACGGATGCACACATTGAAGGGAACCTAGCGACTGAAGTCAGCTTAATTATTCTGGATACCCTTGAATGTATTGTGCAGGTGATAACAATCTTCCTCATTTTATTCATATTTTAATGAGACTACACCATCTTTGCCTTTGTAGACAATATTTCAGATGTCGTTCTTTAACTTCAAATATTGATTTCCACAGGTTGCATCTCAGTCTGATAACCTTCAAGGTCTATTGGGCAGTGTGCTCAAAGTATTACTTCATGCATTGGCAAGGAATCAGAGCACTTGCATTTTACAGTACATGTTTGCTACACAAAGGTCTATTGTGTATAAGGTAATTTTTTTCTTTCAATTCCACTTCGATTCAGGTGATGCTTTACTTTTAATAAGTATAAGGACTTCAAAATTTTTTCTAGCACTACTCATGAATTGGCTTCTAGTCATATATTTAGTATTGTATGTATATGTATTAGTGGTGAAGACTTAGGTATTTAATAATAAGTAGCTTATGTCAAGGCTGTCCCTTGAATTAAAATATGTAGGTGATTAGTCGATAGTGGTGCTATATTTTGGGATGGATTATTTTTTGTTAGCATTCCAACAGTTCAAGAAAAATTTTCTCTTTATTATGGCCAATAAGCTCCTTATTTTAAAATATCTAAATCTCTCTTAACATATTTTAGATAATATATGCTAAGAGTATAATAAATATGCTAAGATTTCAGATAATAAATGCTTAGAGTATAATAAATTCTATTATCTTATAATTACTTGTCTGTTTTAGTATCCAAACTTGCTGTTTGATGAGGAGACAGAGCACTGTGCTGATCTATGTCTAAGGCTTCTTAAGCATTGTAGTTCCAATATTGGAAGTGTAAGGTCACAGGCTTCAGCATCTTTATATCTTTTAATGCGGCAAAACTTTGAAATTGGAAATGTGAGTACCCATAAAAACTTCTGTTGTGTAATGTATATCTTTTTTGGAACATGTTAACAGTAAACAGCTACTATATTGCATGTTTTAGATATGTATTTACGGGAGTAACCTTTTGAGATGTTTTCCCATTAAATATGTATGTATAATTTCATTTTTCCCCTCCTCTCTTTTCATTTTTAATTGCTTTTTCTTTAGCTCTCCTCTTAGTAAGTTTTCATTTGTAAGAATTTTATAAGGCCCTTGAAAAGCTTTTTAAAATGATCTACTCTACTGTTTTATCTGTAAGTACATATGTTTAAACCTTCATGTCTCAAATGTTCAAAAGAGGATTGAACAGGAGAAAAATTTGAATTAATCTTGAGAGACTACTCGTTGATTTTAGAGACCTACACTTTTTTGAAAGATTTAGTACCTGTAAAATACTCATGTGCAATCACTATTTAATTTAATTTTTCTAATTTTTTTACAGAATTTTGCTAGGGTAAAAATGCAAGTAACTATGTCGCTGTCATCTTTAGTCGGCACTAGTCAAACTTTTAGTGAGGAATCACTGCGAAGATCTCTGAAGACTATATTAGTGTATGCTGAGGAAGATTCTGAATTACAAGATACTACTTTCCCTGAGCAGGTACTTTAGGCTCTTGTTTATTTCATTTTTCATCTGGTTAGAGGTGGGAGATTGATCATTTACTTGATCATCATTAAAAGTCTTGTCATTTCCATTGAAATATTTTTTTTAAGTTCTTTATTGCTTCAGTGGAAATTTCCTTTCTAGTGTATGTGTATGAGATATTTTAAATGCAAAGTAATTGATGAAATTTTTTATGCCAAAAGATGTGCATGTATAGGGAAGTGCACTAATTTTTTTTTATTGCTGAATTTGAAAGTTTAGCCTAAAAAAGAAACATTAGTATAGTCACTTTTATTTTCTGCATCTGGGGTATGCACTTTAAAACGTTTTGAAAGTCAGAAATTTTCATGTTGCGCTGAAACACAGTGCCTCCATCTTGATTGAGATGTGACGTCACAAGGCAGTAGTCACCAGTGGAGTATCGCTGTATTCCGTCGCCTTCTTTAGCGCGGCGAGAGTTTCCGGGAATCGGTGGAGTTTGCTTCCTAAAAATGTCGTCTAGTACCGAAAACATGAATTCAAAATAGAATTATAAATGATTTTTGTTCCAAATTTCATCTCGACGTCGAAACAAAAGCCTGGAGAACACATTCATTCCCGTGCCTTAAGCACAAGCTATACGGAATAAATGGTTCAAGGCTGCTCCTGACTCTTACCTATCGATGATATTCTGTTTTGAAGATCATTTGAAGGTATTGTAAGATCAAATTGATATTTATATTATAATAATTTACTTAATAGGTACCTTAGTCACATCAGAAAGTGTGTTGAGTCAAAATATAGCATCTTCCGCGTAGACCTACGTAATTTATAAACTGAAAGTAGTTTGGTTAAAGAATTATGGCGCGACTGTTTTTTTACACGACCGGGCAAAATGCGTACTTTGCCCATGATATGTGCATATATGATAACAAACGATTTTTGTTAAAGTTAATCTTTATTTGTTGAAATTAGTACATTTACAGGTGATACAGATATAAAGGTACACGGCAGGTCGCGCAGCGTAATTTGTACTCCACTGGTGACGGGTTCATCTTGCTGATCTAAAAAATTAGCTACAATACCTCGAACTTTGAAAACTCGCAATATAGGCAGTCAAAGTATATTGTAAGAATACACGAGACCATTATAGCCCAGAATGTACGTACAATGTCGAAATCCTTGGTTTTCAAAGATTGACGTATTTTATACGCCAGCGCGCCCGGTCCAGGGTTATCAACTTTTATTTCATCCTATTTGTTAGTTGAAATTATATTTCAGAATGGTTCTCTTAGCACTGGTACTGAGGTAAACTGGTAGGTACTGAGTACAAGGTACTGAGGTATGTACGGAGTAAGTAAACTCCCTATGGAGTAATGTGAATTACAAGTGTTCGAGATATATGGCATTTTATATTCGCTTTGTGTTCTTATTAATTATGCCAGTACGCATATTGTTGCTTGCCGCGAGCCTTTAATGGTATGTGCTCTTGCAAGAGTGGTTTTCATTTTTAATGTGGAAGTTGGTCAGTATAAGCAAAGAAAAAATCAACATTTTAGCGCACACCAACCCTTGTAGTCATCGTATCTCGGCGTTTGTAATGACACTGCTAAAATACCTAAACGCCATAATGACGATAAAAAAAATTGTCTCATGTCAATGATTGCTGCAATTATAATTAATGATAAACTAGACGCCGTATGATCACAATGAAGGCAACAAAAAATAATACCATGACGTAGACTTGAACCACGGTCCTTCGAGTATCATCTTTCCATTGACTTGTGCACGCTACCACTACCCCAACCGACCCATTGGCAGATTGTGGATATTTTGGATTTATATATATAACTTGTAAAAAGTAATGCATGAAAATTAATTGATTACAGCCTAACTAACGCCCTAATTGAAAATGATGCAGCAAGGTACGCGGTCTCCCCTTGGTAGCCTTAACGTCTCGCATTTCTATGGAGCGTTGAACCTGTCCTCCTTATTCAAAAATTCAGTAACCATAAATACATCAAAGTTTGGTATACCATTTATAAATCGTTGGAATTTTCCTTCTCCCAACCAAGATTATCTTTTCTTGAACCCATCCTGGACAGCGAACCATTGCAACAACCAGCCAGCTCGGAAATAAGGCTAACATCCCATGATTCTAGTAGCGAAGGGCGAACGTTCCGGCCGGCGTGAATACATACGCAACGAATAAGTCTTGCAGCAAATGTCTGAAAAAGGTTTATTAGTTTGACTCGGTTCTTACAAAAAAAGTTTTGGCACGATAAACGGCATTGTGCCAAAATATATCCAGCAAAAAATTAATGCCATCATGCATTTATTAAAGATTCAATGTGCTATTCGTACTACTCTTTCCAAACTTGAAGTTGACACGTAAATGAATATTAATATATTACGCAATGATGAAGTCGTTTACTCAAAAGAGAAGCAGCCAAATATATATTCTGAAGATATTTTATGACAGCAAAAAACGGATACCCTCAAATTCTGTAATTTTTCTATGCAATAATAGTGGTAGAACTAAGCGGTGTAGAAGCTGCCTTCTGCTACTGCCTTGTGACGTCACGGCCAATATTCAACATGGACACCCGTTTTCGCGGCCTTTGAATTTTTCCATATTTCAGACGGTCATCTCGAATCAAGTATTCACTATTAGGATTTAAACTGTGGTTTTACGACATTATGTTATTCTGAACTCTAATTTAAAAAATGTGTTTGGTGCATTTGAAACACTAGTGCACTTCCCTATTCTTAGACTTCTCTCTAAATCTCGTCTTTCTAAATTTCAAATTCTTTTAAGTATCTCTAATATGTAGTTTTCTGTCAATTCGGACACACCACCTTGAAATATATGAAGTCTCTGAAGTATCCTATCTGTATTTTATATGTATGTACATTTATGTATCACTATACGCATTGTATTTCGATTTCAAACTTATGAGCATTTGTCTAGTGTTTTTACTTGATGGTCACCTACTATCAGCTAAGTTAAATTATTATTGAAAATAATTTTTAAAATTTGTTGCTCTTTTATTATATAATAATATTAATATGAAATGTTTCTTTTCCCTGCCATTATTCTTTTCTGTTTATGGGTCATTATCAAGATGGTGTAGAGAGATTATAGATTAGTGTCTCCCAATTTTATTGTGTTTACTCAATTGTATTTATTGTAAAACTTGGTTCACTTTATTTGTCATTGCCTTAATAATGAGTGCTTGCATCTTTTATTTAGGTTAAAGATCTGGTGTTTAATCTCCATATGATTTTATCTGATACGGTAAAAATGAAAGAATTCCAAGAAGATCCAGAGATGCTCCTAGATCTCATGTATCGTATCGCTAAAGGATATCAGAACTCCCCCGATCTCCGTTTGACATGGCTGGCAAATATGGCTCAGAAACACATGGAGGTAATAATTATTGCAGACAGACTTGCTGGTATTAACCCCTCAATCATGGCGGACATTTAATTCAATCTCATTCCAGAGCCTGGATAACATTTTAATGATTACACCTGTTTCACATACTATTATTCAATAATTTATAACTTTCATGGTATACAATCTGTATTGTTGAAATTTTTTGTAAAACTTTTTAAAATAGTGGTTTACTGTGAGCTAATTTTTCCTAATTATATGCTAATTAGTTTTAATTTAAAATTTAATATCTGTGGGAAAATAGATAGAAAAATATCTAATAGAAAAATTTTTAGATACAGAAGTTCAGGAAGCATACTTGATAATGTGAACCAATTTTTTCTAATCATATTGTACCTCATGAGCTTTTGTTTTTATTCACAGAGAAATAATCACACTGAAGCTGCCATGTGTTTGGTTCATAGTGCTGCTTTGGTGTCAGAATACTTACACATGCTAGAAGACTTGCCCCACCTTCCAGTTGGAGCTGTTAGCTTTGAGCACATCACCCCTAATTCTTTGGAAGAGAGTGCAGTTTCAGATGATGTCCTTAGCCCTGATGAAGAAGGAGTTTGTCTTGGCAAGGACTTCACTGAGAGTGGTTTAGTGGGATTATTGGAACATGCAGCCAACTCATTTCATACGGTAAAGAGTGAAACTGTCTTTGAATTTATTGCATTGTATTCTCTTGTATATACAGTAGCTCTAATAATCTATTTGATATTACAGGCAGGAATGTATGAAGCTATGAATTATGTGTATAAAATTTTGCTTCCTGTTGCTGAAGCGAACAGAGACTACAAAAAGCTCTCCAATATTCATGGGTAAGTTTTAGAGGAACTTCATAATATTATTGATGTGAAAATACTAGAATAAGTTACATGCATTGCAATATATATTTTGTTCCATTCAACGCTTCGAAAATCACTAATGGCATTACGAGGGCTAAAAATGGTTCTCCTGTTAGTACCTGAGGTACTCTCTAATGTGGCTTTCCAGTCTTCCATTACTTTTAAACTGAGACTCATTCTTACAAGAGTTAAATAAAAATGACAATTGTGACTAGCATATGTGATGGGTGATTTCATTCAACTGTATTTTTGGACGATGCCAGTGTATACATTTTCGTCACTCAAAAGCTGATTTTTTTCTACATTTCCCATTAAGAATTATTTGCAATGCAAATGCCTGAAATCCTTCATGAAATTTAAATTAAAAATGTGCAAAGTCCTCATGCCCTCTTTTATGTGATTTGTGAATTTTTGGTGTGTGTGATATATGATAAAAATGAATCGTATTGAAAATTACTTGTGTACATATAATTGGGAGGCTTAAAGTTGTGTTAAGAGGTAATTTACTATGTTTATAAACTGTGACAGCATAAAATTGAATTTAGTTTGAATTAATGTATGTATGTTTATTTTAAAATCAGGAAGTTACATGAAGCTTTCAACAGAGTGGAGCAGCTTCAGGGAAAGCGAGTTTTTGGCACCTATTTCCGTGTGGGTTTTTATGGAGCCAAGTTTGGTGACTTAAATGGTGAAGAATTCATTTATAAGGAGCCTACATTAACTAAGCTTCCAGAAATATTTAGTAGGCTAGAGGTAAAACATTTTTTATTAGTTTATAAAGCCCTATTTGCAAGAACCAAACATTCCAAAAGTTTTCATTATGTCCACTAACTAACAATGCTCTGGCTAAAATCTGGCTTTCTATTCATCTGATGTTGTTCAAGTTCTTTGATTATTTTTGCAGAATTAAAGTTCAGCGTGGCAAACATATACAGTAAAACCTCTATGTAGTGAACCTCTTTACATCGTAAACCTCCATACTTCATACCACCCCTACGATCCAATCAGATTTACATGTAAATTTATAGGCAAACCTCTATGTGAACCCCTTTATCTCGGCACCCCCTGAGACGGCCTTTCTACCTCCACAAATCGTACCGAGACAACTAGAGACCATTAATGCGGCTGCGATTACGTACATGGCATGACATTTTCAGCGATTAATGTTTCACGCTTATTTTCTTTTACACCTCTAATATTATTTAATTTTCACATTAACAATCAGGTATAGCCATTTTGTTCCATATGAGAGCATACCTAACAGTATATGTATGAGAAAAAGGTATCCAACTATCCGAATCATTTTAAGTGATTGTATCACGCATCGTTTTCTCTCGAACCATGGTAACAACTGTGTGATAGTGCTCGCTTCCTGTTGTTTATGGCTTCATTTTCCAATAAGTTCTCACAAACTATGTACAATTAATAAAAGAGGCGACTAGCACACCCAATAATCCCTTGCCGGCGGAAATATTTCAACTAACTTCGCTCCCATCCATGGAGACAGAATTACTCAACCACATAACTACGTCCGCCTCTAAAATGAAAGTATTTCATGAATTTACCAAGAATTGAAATGAAACAAATACAGTTTGCAATTATTTCGTTCTCATGTTTCCCTCTGTAGCACTGTCTTTCTATCGCCTTGGTAACTTTTTCCAAGCTTGCATGAACAGTCATGGTGTACACTTTATTGCACTTAGCGACAGTCATATGTCTTGTCTGCGTATTCATGCCACGAAATCTGACTCTACCATCAGGAGTCCAGGATGCCAATTTATAGCAATACTGAATATCACTCCACGTGCAACAATGTTAGGTGTGGGAGACAAATAAGTAGCTGATACGCGGGAGGGCAATGAAATTTTTTACCATCGCCACCGCATTCCGTCGCAGTTCGCCCAGCACCCTGACCAGTAAATTGCGTCTTTTCACAGACCCAGCATTTCTGTGTGCCCTCTACAGTTTTTCTTTGGATCTCTGCGTGCTTTGTAGTTTGGAGAGAGGGAATTCAACGAAACTTTCAAAAGCACGCTCAATTTATGGCCTAATTTTTGCAGTAGTCACGTGTTAATTCATTTTTTTATAATATTTAACTAGTAATATGCTATAAATCTGATAAATCAATTTTCTAAAGGGTATTATAAGGAGTATTTTCAATCATTTGCCATAAAATATGAAACATACGAAAATTGCTTCATTAATTATAAGCCAATGATGGATTCGGCAAATAAAAGAAGGTCAGGAAGGAAGGAAGAAATGTGACATTACCACAAAATTAACAATTTTCCTAGCCATCGACAGGGGCTGGGAGAAGAAAGATGTAGCAATGACCTTAGGAATACCACCATCCACCCTGAAATCTATTTTAAAGAACCGTGGAAAAGCAGAAAGAAACTATATCGAGGCTGCACTTATAAAAAAAACTGGCGCAGTGAAATACGAGTATCTAGACAAGGGAAATTTTTATTGGTCGATGGAAGGCAGAGCCAGAAACATACCAATATCTGGACCGATTTTACATTAGAAGGCTGGGGAAAGTGGATTGAAAATGGGAATTACATAATAATTTTCAGGCTTCCAATAGTTGGTTGCAAAAGTTTAAAAACCGGAATATTGCAGCTTTGAAGATATGTGGAGAAGATGCAGGGGTCAGTGATGTAGTGGTAGAAGACTGGAAACAAACTTTATCAAACATTTTAATCGGGTACAAACAATGGGATATTTTTAATGCTGATAAGGCTGGATTTTTTTATAACTTGCAAAAAGGCCTCTTGAACAAGGTACTTTTTCCTTTATGTACCTGATAATTAAATTGTAAATATATGTTAACTAATGCATGCATCTATGTTTAAATGCATTAGGATAACGGTTTAAAAGACAGTAGTGCCTTTCATTTCCGAAGAATATGAAAAAATGTCGCCTAACACGAAAACCTCTCTAGAGTGAAACTCCATACATCAAATTGCCCAAATTTTGTCCCCTCCATTATGATGTAAAGAGGTTTTACTGTATCTTGATTTTTTGTGTCTGCATAAATGAGATGAAATCAAGTGTTTAGAATTATTTCAGACATTATCATGAATGGCATCCTTAAAATAAAGATGGAAGGTGAGATGTTTTTGGTATATGGATGATAGGTTGATTGAAGCATGAATATGTTTTCATTGATGCTTCATTTTTTTTTAGGGAGAATCCAACCAATAATCCATCAGCTTAATTATATGAATGTTTATGATTGCTATTGATTATGAATTATGATATACATAACTATATGATATTGTTCACGAAATATTTCGTCCCAGATGTTCCTCCCTTCCTTTTTCTCCTTATTGTTCTATTAGTTGCCATGTTCATCATAAAGCTAGGGCTTGACTCGGAAAGCTAATTTTTTTTAATAACATTGCTGGAAAAAATGAACTGTCAGTTATTAACAGATAATCACTTATGATATTGAAACTTAGGAAAAATTTGGGATAGAAGTTGTATACCGTTGTTGCATGAAAATTTTAGAAATATATTCTTGTTGATATTTGAAAATGGCAACTTTGGAATGCGATTAATATCCACAAAATGCCCAGAATTTTTTTATTCACAATATGTGTATGCTAGCTATCCAAGTACATGCATATAAGTAGTCCACTTTCAAATATTATTTTTATGAATAATATTTTTTAAGGATATTTTTTTCACAACATCCCAAGCTTTGAGAGCCGTATGCAAACACTGCACTGTGAACAAAGTAGAAATTTAGCGGGCCTACTTGACCTCTACCTGAATGCTTCTTCAGCTCATCAATGTCCCTCAAAAAGGGTCGATTAGTGCCCTAGTGTAAGGTAACAAGCTACGAGTAGGTGGTGAATCGATGGCTCTTTCCTGGCTGACTTTTCCAGGGCAATTCCTTTTCAATGCATTCAGATGGATCAATTTTAGTGACTAGGACTGCAACTAGACTGTTAAAGTCCGAGGTACAGATGTCATGTAAACTTTTTCATCGTAGCAGTTAGGCTGTATATCTGTTTTTCTAATGCATGGCATTATAGAAATAGCTTTGTATTCTGTCATGAGCTCAGGTGAAAGATTTAATGGTTTGGCTTTTGGTCAGAAAACAGACTAAATATGGCCAATTTGGCCAACTTGATATTTTCTCAATGAGACCCATATGCTGACCTGATGCCATATGAATTTGGTGAATGTCGAGTTTTTGTGTAGTCAGGTGAAATAATTGTAAAATTATGTGTAGTAAATTTTTATCTCATGATTGTCCTTGGTGTTTGATGAATTAAAGGAATGAAATTATCATCTATAAACCACTCCCATGGATCAGAAAATATAGAAACACACTGATCACAATATCAGAAAATGCCTCTTTTGTTATTCACATATGTATAATTTTTCTCCGCAGAATTTTTATGCTGAAAGATTTGGTTCTGAAAATGTCATAATCATCAAAGATTCCAATTCGGTTGATCCAAAAAATCTTGATTATGAGAAGGCCTTCATCCAGATCACTTATGTGGAGCCATATTTTGAAGCCTATGAAATGAGGTATCGGCTGACACATTTTGACCGAAACTACAATATCAGTAAGTTGACTTTGTTTAATACATGTAATGTTGATTGTGTCAAGATTATTTAAAGGTATGAAGAAATAGGCAAAGTAGACCACAATTTTTCATTTTTAAACGTTACAGTCCATGAGTTCAAGGTGTCAATGCATTTCCACTGAGCTAAAAAGGTCTTGCTGGAAATTGCTGTCGCAGAAGTGAGGTGGTGTACATTTAAGTATTGATATAATGACCGTTAATGACTTAATTTGTGGTAAGAGAGAAGATAAAAAAGGAATAATTTTCTGGATACAATTAGGATGAGGGAGAAGTTACAAAATGAGATAAAATGTTGATGGTGTTTAAAAAATAGCTTATCATTACATAATTTTTAGGCAAGTGCCATGGATAGATGGCCGACATAAATGACTCTACCAATTAACTCGAGAAAACTTGGGGAAATTCTTCATTCAAGTTCTGGTCTCAGGGATTTATCCCAAAAAAGCAGCTGCCCCTATTACTTAGTGGCTCCAATAACCAGAGGTTACTGTGTCATATTTAAGACTTCATCTTACCTATCTTTTGTAAAATCAGTTCTTTAGATATCTCTGTGTGAATGAAAATTTAGGTTGCTTAGAAGAAAGTTGCAATGATCATATTTTGTCTTCTGCTGGGAGATTTTATATTCCGAGTGTTATGGATTTTTCTTTTAATGAAGCTTTGCTGCTATGACTTTTCTGTGACTATTCATCTCATTTATGGTGGAAAAAATCATAGCCCTACTTTGAAGATGTTACTGATGCATTTTAATGTTAATATTTCAGAACGGTTCCTTTATGCTACACCATTTACACCTGATGGACGAGCTCATGGAGAGCTTCATGAGCAGTATAAAAGGAAGACAATACTGACTACAGCTAATCACTTCCCATACGTTAAAACCAGGATACAAGTTGTTGACAGGAAGCAAGTGAGTAAAGTCATCATGAAGTTTATCAATCACGTGCATGAAAACGTGTGATAAATTCAGCGAAATATATGTGAGCTTAACTAAATTTAAGTACAGGGCCATTCCATTCAAATTCATGCAGGCCCGTAATAAAAGTGTGGGGTAATCATCTGAGATATGTCTTAAAAAATAAACTATGTATGTTGTAGACCTATATGAGTGGTTCACAAATTGGCCACTTTAAATTTTCAAAGAAATATTTTCATAAAGTTATAGCCATTTAAAGAAAAAAAACACCAAAAATGGCTATTCTGGCCAGCTCAGAGAAAGCACTTAATTTTACATTTGTCTAGAATTTGGACAGTAAGAAGACTAGTGTGTTTTTTTTCTTTTTGAATGGTTCCTTGTTATTTTTACTAAATATTGGAAAAATATTTTGTATTGAATGAGAAGTGATTTATAAACTTCACAATATTTAAAAACAGCAAATATGTGTCAACTTCAACTTCTACACTCCCGTTTTTACCAAAATGGAGCACGATTTAAATCAGCAATTAGAAGAATAGTCATATGAGGGAAAAATTAAAAAGTCAGTATTGCTGATTTTGTAGCCCAAAAGCCTGAATCTATTTAATTTATAATTAGGGAGGCAAATAAAACTTACAAAAAAGTGGAAACATTTGGAAAAACAGTTAGGGGTGAAAATGACCCTTGCCACTCTTAACACTGCATTAAAAATTCTGCACTTCTGGTGTTAAATTTGATCATAAATGCATTTTGCTTCTCTGCTCTACATTTTTAAAATATATGTATTACTCACTCCTATTTTTTTGTTTATAGTACCATTCTTGTTCTGTATTAATTCTGTAGTGATTGTAATATTAAACTTCTAATGTGATCAATTCCAGATTGTGTTGACCCCAATTGAGGTTGCAATTGAAGACATTCAGAAAAAGACTGTGGAGCTGGCTTTGGCTACCACTCAAGAGCCTCCTGATCCTAAAATTCTTCAAATGGTTCTTCAGGGCTGCATTGGTAAGTTTGGTCAAAATGTCTATCATGTATAATGTGTCCTTTTATCACGTAAATGCATCAATTACACAATCAACTGTTAAGGCCGTTTTACACGGTACATGGAATTGCGCAATCTGACGTAGCTTAACTGGCTAAAGCACTCAGCCGGAAATCGAGGGATCCGGGTTCGAATCCCGGTCAAGGCGAATGATTTTTTCTCTGTGGATTTTTCGCACAATTGTGCATTGCGGGTGACTCCCGTAAAAGTTATCACCGTGGCTAGTCCCAGTGTACTTAAATTCGTCAAAGAGAGAACACCTATATGTGTTCAAAGTTCGGACTTTACTCTCCGGCTGTGGCGCCGTGCGCACGATTTGGACTGCTCGTCGCATAATATGCTCAGCAGTCCATACCACCTTGTCCGGTACAGTCCACAAATTTCCACAGGGAAGAATGACGCCTCGGTAGCTTAACTGGCTAAAGCACTCGGCCGGAAATCGAGGGATCCGGGTTCGAATCCCGGTCAAGGCGAATGATTTTTTCTCAGTGGATTTTTTGCACATTTTTTCGTAAGAGTGAGTCAGTGGTCAGAAGTGGGTTTTATAGTTCATAGATAATTAGTGAGCTGCAGAAAATCAATGATAAATTTAAGATGAATTGCTACTCCAATATACCTTCTTACATGTTTTATAGAGTGGTTGCATCATTATATAATTGCAATGAAATATGCCTCCAATCTGAAGTGCAGGTGGGAAAAATAACTACATATTGAATATCAAATCATTTCCTTCATTTTGATCTTACCTTGAGCATAAGCAATGCAGTTATTGGATAATACATAGGTTTTTACATTCCTAACTTTTTATTCTTTAAATCTGAGCTATATTACAACTCTGTTCGATGTAAAAATGTTGTGGCTGTGCACAAGTTTTGCTCAGTCTCTTTTTAAATTATCTATGATCAGAAATGAACTATTAGGCTGGTATAATCCATCTCCAATATGTGCTACTTAGAGATTGAATATATGAATCCAAAATTCAATTTAAATGTGCTAAGTAAGAATGAATTCGATGATATATGTCATGAGTTTAGGTAGGTTGGCAATGGCTGAAGTATACCTCTGCACATGAAAGCTAGGTTAAAGGAACATTGCCATCAGAGCAATTGGCTGAAAAGTAGTGCTCTGGCAGCTTTCTTCTGCCTTCATTGTTCTCAACGGGTATGGTTGGATGGAAGAAAATCCATTTTTTTTTTATTTGAGCAACACAATAAGACCAGCTTACCTACTTACCGGATGAATTCAGTGTGTGGTTGCCATTATTTGTGTCATCAGTCCTTCATTTTTGAGATTGGTAGCAATCATTTTCTTGAATTCTGTCATCAATATTGCATTGATATGGCTGCATGCTTGAAGATGCTAGGTATTCATACTAACTCTTTTTTAGGTACCACTGTCAACCAGGGGCCGATGGAAGTTGCAACTGTTTTCTTATCTGATTTAGTTGATAATCAAAAGGCCCCAACTAAGTCTCAAAATAAGTTAAGACTTTGCTTCAAAGAATTTTCCAAGAAGTAAGTGTATTGATTTTTAACATTTATGATAGCATTTTGGATTACTACAGATTTCATTGGCAACCTTCATATTTCATTTTCTCAACCTTTATTTTTAGGTGTGCTGATGCTCTTCGTAAAAATAAAAATCTGATTGGACCTGATCAACGTGATTACCAAAGAGAATTGGAAAGAAATTATCATCGCTTTACTGATCGCCTTATGCCTTTAATTACAATCTGTAATGTAGGAAGAATCCCTTCTAGTCGAAGGTGAAGCTTTTTAAATTCGACTGGTCATGTGATAATGTGTGTGTAAATTTAATAAAGCTTTTGTGAGACTTTGATATGTTTTACAGCTTTTCGGGTAAGTATTTAGTATTTGTTTTTATCTATTTATTGAGTAACAAAAGTTTGAGAAAATTTTTACCGCCAAATAAATTATATTGTCCATATTTCTCATATCTGCTTTATTATTTCTTCCAAAAATGCCTTCTATTTGTTCTTTGTATTCTTTATTTCCCATAATGTAGTCCCTTATAAATTACTTAAAGGTGAGTACAGGTGACATAGGCTTAGTTTTATTGCTGAGAAATTCAGAAATATGTAGTTATTTTTTTGGCATAAATTGGCTGAAACTAGGAAATTGAAATGTACATTTTGTTTCCATAGCATGATGTATGTCAATATATTACTATACTACAGTAAAAAGTGTAGGTGTTGGCTATGTTTTTAGTGGTGAAGTATCATTTGATGAAGTATCAAACTCAGTGGCATGTATAGATCCTCGTTTTGGGAGTGGGAGGCCATTGATTTGCCATTAACTCCCGCCCCCAAAGCGAGGAACTATACATGCCACTGAGTTGACTCCCTCGCTTATATTCACCCAGGGCAGGCCTTAGGGCGGGGCGACCGCCCCGCGCTTTAGGGGGCCCTGTGTTCGTGAAAAAAAAAATTAAAATATACGATTTATTACCATTTTGACCTGCATGTGAAATTAAAACTATCTTTTTTCATTTTACAGTAATTGCTTTAGGCTTACAACTAATTAACTTTCATAATCCAACTTATAAAAATACATACCTATTGAAAAAGCGCGCTTTTTATGTTTATTTTACGATATAATTTTATGAATAAATATAATTATAAATTTTATTTGTATTATACTATTTTGAACTCAACTGCGTGATGGTATCATAACGGCATAATCACGAAGTCTGAATTTGGGAGGGGAACACATACTTAGCCAGAGAGTGGTAGGGATTCAAAATGCTCGTGTTTGTAGATGGGGTAGAGAGTTTGATATTTTAAGTGAAGGGCCCCGCACTGAAGGTTCGCCCCTAGCCCCGCACCTGCTAGGTCCGGCCCTGTATTCACCTCATGATATTTTTTATGTATGCATTTGAATTTATACAAATAATGATATGAGGAGGGGTAAGGTGCTCAGGAGTAACTGGGGCATGGGTGGATCATATGCATATTTCTGGAAATTTTAAGTTGATCAGGTTGGCGCACCTACTTCTTCTTCTTTTGTTTCTTGAAAAACATGTATTACCTCGTTTGGAGCCATTTTTTTATTTTGGCCTGCTGTGGAATTTTAGTGTGGCAATTTTTCAAAGCAATGACCTGTCTCAGTGAGACTTGCTGTTTGTCATTGTTATGTGGTGTGTAATTACAAACTATTAACTACTTAATGATAAATATGAAGGTCAAGGGCGTACCCAGCAGTGGTGCAGCGAGGGGGGGTAAAAGGGGATAAAACCCCCCCCCAGAGCTCAGAGAAATTTTTAAGTTTAATCCATTTTACTTATTTGGATCAGTATTACTTATAGAACAGTGTTAGGATTAATCAAATATCCCTCAGGAAGCCGTAAAACTCGCCATTGTGAACCACTATTCCTAAAAATTTTCTGGAGGAGGGCCCCCGCAACTCCTGCTTACCCTGGTGGGTATGCAATACCCCCACACCCGTAAGTATTAGTTGTGCCTAAAACCCCCCCTAGCCTTAATTCCTGGCTGCGCTCCTGGTACCCAGGATCAAAACATGGTATGGCTTGTACCCCATCCCCCTAGTATATGGTTGTTCCATGTTGTAACATATAAGCATGGAAAAGGTGATTGAAGCCAACATTTTCAGAAAACTATAAAAGAGCTCTTTTAGTTTTTAAAATTCTTTATGGGAATAGCCTAAGCAAAAAGAGAGGTTCTTGAAAAGAACTTATTTATGAGGCATATTCCTCAGACCATAATGACGATGGCAGTAGCAAAGAAGTCTAGGGTGGAAGCTATTTGGTGCCAAATTAAAATGATGAAGATCAAATGAACCGATGTTGTGGATAATGCGGCAGTCCTGAGGAAAGTAGGGGGATAGGAAAGTCCTCTGAAAATGTTAAGAAGATGGGATAACATATAGTTTTCCACATGATGTTCTGATGGAGACAAAAGTCAGAGCACAAGTGGAAGAGAAGAACGGCATAGATAGATATGAGGAGCAGGTGATGAAGAAATTGAAAGTGAGAATTATGTAGTATTTGAAGGTAGGTACGCTAAGAATATAGGGAAGCCGCAGAAATTAATTATGATGAGGGCAATCATAAATTTCTAGTTCTACGATAATTATACAGTAAAATCATTTTTTCTTCAACTGCAAAACAGATGTATTTTGATATTATATTTTCGTCATTATTACGGGCTGGTTTGTAATCGGTTGAATTTCCTCCGCAGCTCGTACTGCTGCGCATGCGCTGTCAATACCAACGTTGAAATTTGTGTTTGATTCGTCGTAGAGCGGTCGTCCTTTTTTATGTAGCCCGTAGACACGGATATTCAAGGAGGTCAGAATATACAACCTCCTTGCGGTTATTGCAATTTTCTCGTAGTTTTCATTGTGCTTAGACTAGACATAACAGCTCATCATTGTGAATTTACTCATAAAAACCTCGTTAGCTCACAAGTGATCCGATTCCACTCATAGGATGAATTCAAAGTCGGGCGAAATGATATATATTATTACATTCATGATTTTGGCCATTAAAAACTATATTTTATTCCAAAATCAATAATGAGTATGAAAAAGGAGCTCTATTCTTTTTCAAGGGCCCACTTTTGCGGTAAATCGAAATGTTTTGGATATTTTTACGTTGGTAACATAAGAAAAGAAAACCCAGGCAAATTTGAACAAATGAATGAGAATCCATTAGATTACTCCAGCGTTTTTGATGTTTCTTCAGTTCCTTAGAGCTCTTCGCGAGGGAAACGTGACATTTTAAACCTCTCGCATCCAGGGAGAAGCGGTTAAATTATAACTCACGTGAGTTGATTTAGAATCATATATCAGATAGTAAGCGTGATTCTATTTGCACTAATCTTTTAAACTGTAAATTAAATCATTTTCTACTTAACGCGTCGGGAGTTGGGAATTTTAATGTCGTGTGTATGATATCTTTTATCTGATGTTGCAGATCCACACTCCTAAGGAACTATCGGAGTTTACCGATAATGCTTTTGTTAATCTATCCTGTCCCCTTCTGTATTTTTATTGTTTTTATTTGGTTTATTTTTATTGATGCCAGCATTATGATGTAGGTTCTTATATTTTAAAGTTTTTTTCGGTTAGCCTGCTTTAATTTCTTTTTGGAGCATGTATTATTTGCTTTATTCTCTCAGGTGTGGTTATGGGGAAATTTGGGCTGGAATTCAATTGAAAATGAAGAAGTGATTAAAAAAAGGCAGGGAATCATTAATTAGAAAGGATTAGGGATCTTGAATGAAGCGTAATTTTAAGATAGAAATGGCAGACGTAATGGTTGTCGTGGAGGGCTATAAAGTAGTGTATGCTAATGACGTATTATTTTCAAATGCAATTACATAATTATTGAGATGGAAGGAATAGAAATAATGAATGGCACTGACATAATGAATAAGCTTACACCTTTTAGAATAATCCTCAGAGAATAATTCATCTTTATTAAAATATAGATCCCATAAGATTGTACCTAATTTTTTATCCAGCTTAGTTACTAATTGGATGTCAATGGGTGGGAAGATGCACATGTCTGTGGCAAATTATGATGGTGGCTGTATAATGTTCCATTGTGTTTTAAGTAAAGCAATGAAAAGGAAGATCTGGAATTCTACACAAAAGGGTTGGTTTCCCCACCCAAGGGTCCAGGTTCAAATCTCTCTAGTGGAGGAGATTTTTCAGAGAAAAACCAAACCCTACTTCGGTGCTTTGTGAAGGGCACTTTAGCACTCCGGCTGAATTATGAGACATTAGACTGTGGTCCTTTGTTAAGAACAGGCTAATCTTTATGGCAGGTTTCTTTCCATCCTTCCACCCCTACCCTTCCCAATAATGCGAAGGACCAAAGTTGACTTTCACTTCCTCCTTTACGTCCTCCTATCTACCAACATCCACCCCTTTAATTATCTTTTCCACCAACTCTGAATAGCTTAAATTTAGAATCCTTACATCCCACATCATGGCAGAGAAGATTTCTTTGGTTTCACACTGGGTAAGGTCCTCCATATCTTCTCCTTAGAAGGCCTGTTTACACGGTACATTAACCCATACGAGTTGATGTCTACATGTATGAACATGTGCATTCACGCAAGCACGAAATTAATGAGCACAAAAATTCACCGTGTGACCATGCAACTTGTGTGAATCCATGTTCAGAAAATAGAACCTGTTCTGATTTGGTTCATGCATTCGTACATGCACCGTTCCAGTCCAGAAAAACCAGTCATGCAAACAGACATTAGCTCATACGTGTTAGTGTACCATGCAAACAGACCTTAAGACCAATATATTTCCGTTTCGAATTGAGTACTAATGAGCAAAGGTCAAGCCGGTTTAATTGCTGCCTTACTCTTACACAAGGCAGATCTTTTTCTCAATGACACCAATGAGGCCTAATCAATTTTTAATCCTTTTGCACCTTAAAGGTTCGGTCAAAATTCCATCTGCCCTCATGATTGCTGCATTTTAAACAGCACTAAAAAAAAAAGAGAATACAAGTAGATTTCTGCTAGTCAGATAAATTATATTGTTTCTATTTGGCACAGCAAATACTGCAGAAATGAGTGATGACATATGCCTCAGCCTAGAAGAAATACAACAGCTGAAGAGTATAGAGCCACTGGACCATCAACACTGCTCTCTCTCTAGTTACATAATTCAGGGACCAATTGGTAAAGGCCAATTTAGCACAGTATATCGAGCTTGTAGTAAAGTCAATGGAAGAAATCTTGCTCTGAAAAAAATTAGCTTATGGAGCATGGTGGATTCTAAGTCCCGCCAAGATTGTGTGAAAGAAGCTCATCTACTTCCGGTGAAAATCTGATAGCCCTCGTGGTTTGGAGACTACCACCAGCTGTCATTGAAACATTCTGTTTACTGATTGAGACAATTTTAACTTTACAGAAGCTGAATCACCCTCATATTATTGAATATATTGCTGCCTTCATAGAGGGTTCCGAGCTCAACATTGCTCTAGAATTGGCTGATGCTGGTGATCTTTCATTACTGATTAAGGGCTTTGCAAAATTGGGTTTCTTAATTCCTGAAAAAACAACATGGAGAATCTTGCTGCAAATTTCCAGTGCCATAAATCATATGCATTCTAAAAAAATAATGCATCGTGGTAAGTTCCACTTAAAATTTTGCATTTGACATTGTTAATGCATTTCATCAATCACAAGCATTTATTTTCTATCTCAATACATATAATTATTTGCATGGCTATCTGATTCCATTACCTGGAAAAATCTCTACTTTTCATTCATTCCCATCAATTAATTCCCTACTTTTACCAAACAAGCAGAGATCTGTCTGCCTGACTCAGTCCAGATTGGCAAATGGAGCATTCTGACTAGAACATTGTTAGAGCAGGACGAGTGAGTTCACTTTAAAAACCAATCTGAAATCTTGGCTTGGGCCAGCTGGGGCCAACACCTCAAGCTGATCCAGCTCAGCTGTACATAGATTATTCTTTGTCATCCGACTACCACTTATGTACTTTCACAAAGCAATTTTTTTATGCAGAATCATCCATGGCACACAGTTTTTTTTTATGAGAAAAAAGTGTTTGATGTGGCTTAGACCATTTGAAACTTACTTATCCAATCATTTTCACTGAAATGATTAGCAACGATAACATGCCATCAATGGCCACTCTCGACTTTGCTTGTCATTCTCATCCAATGCTGCATCGAAGAACACATAATGAATCGTCTATTTAAATGTTAAAAGAGAAATTGAGCAAGTAAATTCTCCCACAAAGGAAAATAATCTCTACTGGTACTCCCTTTTCCTTCGACAGACTAGTGTCTGTAAAAAAAAGCAAGACACCCAAGTTTGAGGAGCTCTATAGTCTAAACAAGTCAATCAATTTCAATGTAACAAAAAGCATACAATAGTGAATTTATTTCCATGTTGGATCATATACTTCAAAAAAATTTCCGCTTCATAGTATTTCCCATGTACTTAATTTTTTCTAAAAAAAAGTACCCATTTTTTGCACGTAAAATCAAGTTGCCCAACTTTGAACGCTTGGTTTTCACGTAGTCTTCATTCCAATGACTTGAAATATTGATATAAGAAAGCCAGATCTATTGTTAACAATTTGCAGAAAACAAATGTTTTATATCACAAAAATTGACGGATTTATTGTAAACAACGCAAATCTCTGCTAATTTTGAAACCAATGGATCAATTGAAAATTGATTGCTACCGATGTATGTTGTATGATGAATTGAAGACTAGTATTTATAATATTTACATTAAATATCACTAATGAAGTCAGTATCATTTAATATTTATCTTAAAGTTTCTACACTCGTACTGGTAGCTTCAACATGGGAGAGGGAGGAGAAAAGAGGGGCGTGGTTGCCACCGACTCGGCTGAAGCAAGCAATGGATGATTCATAAACTGCTATGGTACTATACGTCACGATGCACGATATGGCAACTGTGCACGGCTTTGAGAGACTTTCTCTTTTCTGTTGCATTGTTTTGGCCTGCAGAGGTTTGTGTTATTTACAATAAATCCATCAATTTTTGTGATATAAACAATTGGTTTTCTGAAAATTGTTAATAATAGTCTGTCTTCCATTAATCAAAACTCCCAAGTTATTTGAACAAAAACTATGGGAATACCAAGCGCTCAAATTTTGGCAACTTTATTTTATGCACAAAAAATGGGTACTTTTTTTTAGAAAAAATGAAGTACATACAGGAAATGGGGCAGAAATTTTTTTGAAGCATATGATCCAACGTAGAAACAAATTCACTATTGTATGCTTTTTGCTGCACTGAAATTGATTACTTCGTTTTGACAATAGAGCCCCTCAAACTAGGGTGTCTTCCTTTTTTTACAGACAGTAGTTACCTATATCAGATTAGATTTTCCATTAAAGGTGTCTGGCTATGATGATTAGGCATTTATGCTATTGCCTCCAATTCCACATTAAAAACTAGTTGATGTAGAGAAGCATTGTGAAATGTAAACACACACGAGGGAGGTAAAGAGAAGGACGGAAGACTTGATCGTTATGTTAAATCCATATTGGTAAATGCAACGTACTGAGTAAGCTCACTTTCTCTATTCAGATCAATTTGAGTTAACATCGATCTTAGCTCGGCAGGTAAACATAGTGAATGAACAGTCCTTAGTATGAAAGTTTACAAATAATATGAAAGTGGTCCTTATTATGAAAGCATACAAATTTGTTAAATGAAAAGCTCAGTCAATGTGACTGATGGATAATTGAAATTTAATCAAAACCCGATAATGGCTCAGTTTGCACATGTTTCTTCAACATATCCAATTAACGTAGCTAAGTTAAATTATGAATGACTTACTATGATTGTAATTGCATTGTATTATACTTGGATCATTCTAGCTTTAGTTCCACTCATGTTTTTGTTGCAGATATTAAACCAGCCAATGTTTTCCTAACCTTGAAAGGAGATGTTAAGTTGGGAGATTTGGGTATCGCAAGATACTTCAGTCCAGAGACATCCATAGCACATTCATTTCTTGGAACACCATATTACATGAGTCCTGAGCGAATTCAAGGGCATGGCTATGACTTCAAGAGTGATATATGGTCAATTGGTTGCTTGATCTATGAGGTAAGTACCAAATAGAGAAATTTCTTATTTTCACAACAAATAACTTACACATAAGCTCCGCCACAGCTGCATTTTTTCTTGAAGGGCACAGTCATAATTCCTAACAAAATGCAATGTCAATGTGACTAGATTCTTACTTAAGTGAATCAGAAAATGAAAAAAGAATTTCCATAATCAATGCAACCAAACAAAAAATGCTAACACCTACAGTGCCTAAATAAATAATATAAATCTTATACCCATTTCATAGATGACAGCTTTGCAGCCACCATTTCACTCCAGGGAAAAGAATTTGATGCTAATATGTCAGAGAATTGCAACTGTTGACTACCCCCCTATTCCAAGTGATTTATATTCAGATGAGGTAAGATAAATGCATTATCTTAATTCCATTTTCCAAGCTTATTGAATTACATGTGTCATTGATTAGACCATGGGTGTACCCAGCGAGAGGCAGGGGGGGGGCAGTATTGGTAGCTAACTGTACTTTATTACTAGGACGGTTGCTCCCCCCTAGAAGCAAAAATCGCATTAGTCTTTAAGCAAAATCAGTACTGAATTGAAACAAAAGTATTCAACAAATTTTCTTTGAACCCACAAAAAATTATATATATATTAGTATAAGATATGTTACTAAAATAAAACTATTTTTTTCAAGGATATAATCTCATAAATCCTATGGCTTGCCCCCCTCCACCCCTAGATCATGGCTTGCCCCCGCAGTTATGATCCTGCGTACACCCTTGGATTAGGCTGCAACGGTTCAGTTAATATATTCTATCATCAGTGGAGAAGCATCCAGTCATCTCTGAATTTGCCAATGACTCAGCCAAAAATGAAAAATATTAAGAAGACTTAAGAAATGGTCAGAAAAATATTAAAAGGAATAGTACAACTGCAGATGTAACATTTGTCCCCAAGGAAATGATGTAAAATGATCGATAAAAATGGGAACAATGAGAGTCGTGGGTTGCCTCATTTTGGAGAATCTCCACAGGTATCAATTCCTCTTGTCGCACCCATCCTTGCCAATCCCCTCCACTGAAGATGGCTATGGCCTTTAGGTAGGTTAGTACAGGCAGTTTAAACTGTTCGTTTTGATGAACTGATCACTTTGAACCTGTTCAGTAAAAAGAACGGTTCAAAACATCTGTTCATTGCAAACAGTCACGGTCATTCAGGTAGAAAATACTGTTTATCGAACGTTTAGAGTAAATGAAAGCTTAGTGTGGTATCATATGGTTTGTGCAGCTTGTCAAAGTATTTTCAAGCAAATTCTGACCCGGGCCTTTTACTTGGCTATCCCTGTGCAGGACAATATCTGCTGTCCACTTGTAGAATAAGCTAGAATAATACTTATCAACCCAGTGTCTGATGTTATTCACGTATTTAGCACAAGACAAGTTTTTAAATGCTGCTCTAATGAGCAGTTTAAACTTTCATACACAGCTAACTGTACTTTATAAATATTTTTAGTATAAACGTCATTTGTGAATCTCTCTCTTATCTCATTGGTAAGATATCAATTTTTTCTCTCCTCGTTACAGCCTGTGTCAGGTATCTATCCACTCTATCGATGCAATTAACTGTTAATAATAGCATGCGCAAGGCATTGCGAGATAATCAGTTTCATTGCTAAATTCGTACTTTTGGTAGAATGTAAAAAAAATAGTAAAATATGTTACACCCATGGAATTCCGTAAATATTTAAATATTAAACATGGAAAGCAAAGAAAGAGTTAATGCTTTGAGGTGTATTTACGTGCAATTAAGCTAAGTGGTCACAATAAAATACATAAAATGTCGCGACGTGAAAAACCTAATGTCATCAAATAAAATCGCCATAGGTAACATATTGTTTTCATTCCTTCAAAAATGATAGATATATGCCTCCGTAGACTTTCTCCAGAAGAGTACCAAGTCCTTCCCCTTCGATGTCTAATTATACTACAAACAACCCAGATAGCACAAAGTAAGTGAGTTAACCGTTTCTTATGGTTTTCTTACGGAAAAAATTGATAAGCAGCTTATCGTAAGCTAAGGGACTTATATAAGGCAAGGGTAAGACGTTAGGGGCGTTTAGGTAAGGAATGCCGTCAAATATCCTCAGGCAATGTAAGTCACTTCTGTTGGAGCGCCAAAGGCGGCTGAACAGCGTACTACACATGCTACGCGGCTCATGTTGACATGAATTTAAAGGCTATTGGGGAAATTTAGCGAGTTTTTAGAAGGGCTGAACAACTGATAACAGATTTTCCCGTAAATAGAAAAAAATTAATAACTGCAAGCAACCGGCTAGTGAAGATATAAAGCATAGTACAAGTACTCTATCCATGCGGCGGAAAGAAAAAAAAAATACCGTCAGGATGGATCCGAACGTGCGACCCTCGGAACCGAAGTATTACTCGCTAACCACTACACCACGGCAGTTGTTGAGAATAGATGGTGTAGTTACTAATTAAATATCCAATTATGTAAAAAAAACTTGTTTGGCATGTGCATGAAAAACTGAATTTATTCAAGGTCCATACATTTTAACATTTATGAATTTTAAATTATGGTTTGATAACCCGACGACTACAATACGTATATTAGATGTTCCTTCCGGCATTTTTATATTATTCTACGTTGGTATTCTTGTGAAATTGTGTTTTTCTTACGACCTTCGTTAAGCTATCAGTTCATAAATGTGAATGATTTTCAAATTATGGCGGTATGATGTTATTTCTCCTCATAATATATAAGCGCCAATAATAAAAACATTGTTTTAATGCATAAAGGCCTTAATTAACACTCTGTAACGATGGGATAATAACAGCATCTACGGAAGTGCTGAAAGTTTGGCATCCATTTTGCCATTACTCTGGATGTTTGTCGCCCTGGCCGTAAGAAACCCATAACAAGCTTACTTGAGAAGCGACTTCCTTATTTCTTCCTTTCACCTTATCTCAATGACTTATAATGTGCTAGCTGGGAAGTAATTTGAGGAAAGTTGAAGCCAAATTTTTGTTTCCCAAAATCATCAGTTCGGACCTCTTAAAGCAATGCAGGATAAAATACAGATTAACCCAGTTCAAAGTTAATTCCATAACGAATAATTTAATAGCAGTTAACTTCACGATTTTTAAGGATTATTTTATCCACGCAAGTAAAATTTCATGAAAAAAAATATGCCCCTGGAAACAGGCCACCCACCACACATGCAATTACTGAGCATGAATGTCATGCTTCATAAGGGTATTTACACATTTTAACACTGCCAATTAATTTCAGAACAGTTGTTAAATAGTTTGTCAGTATCCTTTTCTAGATATGTATACATATTATATTAATAAAATTTCTATATATGTTATAATTTATATCATGTAATTAATTATGCAATAAAAGATCAGTGCTCACATATGCCTCCTGAACTTGCTATTTAGCATAAGGTCAGTAGTGAAACTTAATACCTTATATAATTAATATCTCAAAAACAATACCTTATTTGATATGTATTTTCTACCATATTTTTGAAAATCTATCCAAAATTTTATGCACTTTCACTTGCAGCTGAGGAGCTTGACTCAAGTATGCCTGGATAAGGAGATGAAAAAGAGACCAGACAGTGAACAGCTGCATGCCATAGCACAAGAAATGTGGCATAAATTCAACAAAGCACCATCATACTCATGAAGACATTAAGCAGCAAAATAATTGTATCAGAAGTACCAGAATATAGGTGCCTCAGTTCTTCTCATCTTTTTACGTATAAGAATATTTCCCTCAGGTAATGGAAGCTGTTAAGTTAGTATTATGTAGTTGTCAAACTGATATTGTTAACAATAATATAATGTAAATTAATACTGGCTGTTGGCTTGAAAAGTTTGATATTAAAGCTGTATCATACTGTTACAAAATTTGCTTCCCCACGTCTATCAGACACCATATTTTGCAGGTAGTATCTTCAAGTAAACAAACATCTTTCACTATGTCAAAGTTACTTTCAGAAATATTTATTATCAAAGTAAAAAGAAACAACATCTTTAAATATAACAATAAACAAATAACTGAAGAAGCAAGAGACTAGCATCAACAGAAACTAGGAGCCAATTAACTTTTCACCATTGATTCCTCGTATGGTACAATGTTTACACTGAACCATTATCCCATGTCCAGGTTTTGAAGTAAAATATCGTTTTCCATTGACAATGCCGTCATGCTTTCCTTTATTCTCTCTTAGCTCCAAACCAATCCAGTTACCATCTGCAAATTCCACTGGTCCTATGTACTTCACAATGCCTAGAAAAACATTTGAACTTATTAATTTGGTTCGTCATGGTAGTTTTGGATAGTAGTAAGCAAATACCCAATCAAAGTATCATCATGAGAGCATTAACAATGAGCATTTCCAGTCAGTGGAAGGAAGATACAAATATGTAGTTCTAGTGGATACTTGAAATTTGTTCCAGCAAAAATGTTTTACAAATTTAAACGATCACAAGGCCCTTGTACCATGCTAGATTTTATCTTAATGAAGCCATAACTCCTTTGCACTGGCTCCAAACTCAATTAATGATCTAAATAAACTAATGGCATTCATCATAAAATAAAATAAAAATACTTTGTTCTATTCCACACTTTATTTTAAATAGTACGACATATCTGCATATCATGCCATCATCAGGCATGATGTGCAGAAACCCAGGTCGTATGATATTCTGGAGTTTCAAGAGTTATTTATGGAAACCAGATGGATACTCACCAATTTTATGGTTGTACAAGGCATTCATTCCTATGGAAACAGTTGGGCCCCTATCTTCACAGCTTCTACTCCTTTTTAAAATATCACACCTGCCACTACGTTGTTGTAATGATGGTACAGGAGAGACTGTTGAGGAATGACCAACTGAGAGACTACGCAGTAGATTCTTCCTTCTAAAACCATGGGAGTATAATGGGCCAGTTTTTAGCCCAACTAGTAAATCCTTTTTCATAGATGATGTACAATTTGCTTCCCAAATATTCTCTTGATGGTTTCCTCCTTGAGATGAGGTGGTATCAATGGCATTGGTATTGGCATAGGGTTTTGTTGATAACCTATAATAAAAATTAAAAACAAGTTAACATTATAGGCAACTTTCCAACCCATTCATTCATAACATTAAAATATAATCCTTGCTCAACAAATCTTCCTCAAGTTCCTCCATTTAATCAATACTGACTGCTCACACTTTCACCTTGAATTTATCCCAACATCTTGAATCTTATAACCATTAGGTAACACAGCCATATCATTTAGGGTAGGGTGTTTCATTATCAATTGAATCAACGATATATGCCTCTCAAGAAAAGATTTATGATGCAATGATTTACATTTGCACTGACAAAAAATACATCCTAATATCTGTAAAGTTTCAAACTATGTACTTTTCATTTAGATGATAAAGCTCCTCAAACTCAGGTGTCTTGCTTTTTGTTTACAGACAGTATGCTGCTTCTTTCCACAGAAAGGTTGTCATAATCTCTATGTAAAGTCATATTTATGTTGCAATGACTGCAATATAGCATTAATTAAGACCAACAATCATTTATCAGTGGAGTAACATCAGGTCGCATAAGATGGGTCAAAAAAATAAATTAAAGATGGCAAAACCATAATCAGCATAATTAAGTTTAATTCTCAATTGTAGGCCCTCCCAGGTAAAAATAAATTGCAGCCCCCGCTGAGAGCCAAGGAGCTGAAGTTTCTAATAATCACAATGCAAGGAGTCCAACATGATGCAAAGGACATTTTTCAACCTTACTGTATATCAGGACTTGGGAGACATACAAAACCACAAGATAGAAAAAAAGAAATGACAAACAACCACTATATTTTCCTCATGCTTATAGTTCATTCTTCCCTCTCATTGTAATGAAAAGGCTAAGTTATAGCCCTAGCAAAATGCACCGAGAGATGAAGAGTATGTGCTGAGATGTCACATCATCCAAGGCAGGCTTTACAAGGATAGTTCCACCTTACACTACAATAATAATAATTTTTATTCACCGAACTGGCAACATACATTGCATGGTCTCGTCACACAAGAAAATCGAAGTAGATAAATTACAATAATACAAATTACATACATAAATTCATTTTAATAGTTGCTAATATCATAATAGGCTTTACCTGCTAAAAAATTGTGTAATTTAACCTTGAATAGGGAAGGGGGACAACTTTTAAATTCAGACATGCTCAGGATGCATTTTAATAGAAGTGGCACCGTTCAAGATAAAAATGGAAGGAAGTGTTAATATTTTTAGGTCCAAAAAGATCAGTTTACCAGGAGTCCTCTTAGGCACTTGAACCATAGCTTTTAATGCCCGCTTCTGTAGAGAAAATTATTTTTTTGCATGGTTTGAGATTCTTCAGAACATAATACCATAAGATATATGAGCATGAACGTTAGCATGGTAAAGTTTGAGGGTAGAAAGAGATAAAAAAGGAGCCAGCCTTCTAAGCATAAAAATACCAGTTCTAACTCGATTCACGATGACTTTAATGAGTGGTGTCCATTTAAGGTCGTCTGAAACCAGAAGACCTAAAAACTTAACACAATTACTTTGGGTAATGGGCTCATTCATCAGATTAAGTTGATGATTAATCATAAGAGTGTCAGTGTTGGGGTGGAAATCCAAGAAAACAGTTTTGTTAATGTTAAACGGTTGTTATTGCACCACTCAGCCATCCTAGAATGGATGTATTGACAGAATTTATCAGATCAGAAATATTTCTAGAGTGTAACACATGAAGTGCCATCAGCATATAACACAACATCATATTGAGGAAACAGGTTTGGTAGGTCATTGACAAAAATAATAAACAGAGGGGGCCAAGGATGGAACCTTGGGGGACTCCAGTATTGATATCAAGAGGGGGAAGAGAATGAGATATCATTACTGTAACCGGCAGTGGCGCAGCGAGGGGGGGGTTTTGGGGGTTAAATCCCCCCCCAGAGGCCAGAGAAATATTTAAATTTAATTCATTTTACTTAATAGGATTGATATTACTAATAGAATAGTGTAAGGATTAATAAAATATCCCTCAGAAAGCCGTAAAACTCACCATTTTGAACCGTTTATCTTAAAATTCCGCAATTTACAAATCATCTACCGCTTATCCTGGTGGGTATTCCATACCCCCACACACCCCAGTATTAGTTGCACCGAAACCCCCCCCAGCCTTAATTCCTGGCTGCGCCCCTGGTAACCGGCACATATATTTCACAATTTGGTATCTACCAGTAAAATATGATCTTATCCAATCCAATGCTTTTCCCCTTATACCATTGTTGGCCAGGTTAAGTCAGAGAATACCATGATTGACTCTATCAAAAGCTTTTGACAAGTCATAAAACACTCAAAGTGAGCGTAAATGTTGGTCTTGGGCATTATAAATAGAATTTAACAATTGATATGCGTAACAGTAATTTTCGATCTAGCTTTTCTGAAGCCATGCTGTGAATCATGTCAAATATCTTTTGATTCAAGATAAGAAATGGCAAGGAAATAAAACACTTTTTCAAAAATTTTGGAAAAGGACAGAGATAGGTCTATAATCGTTATATATAAATAATTGTATAACTTCACAAAGGTGGTTCATTTTTTTTTTTTTTTGATTCGGGACACTACACATAAAAAATTGTGTAGTGGGTATCCATGCAGCTACTTATGTCATTAATTGGCGTGCCACAGCTGCAACTGAAAAAAATGTTCCAGCTGACTTCTTTAATTCCAAAGAGACTTTACTTATTTCAACGGCACCTTTAGGAGACATGAATTTTCTCCTTAAGCACACGCAACTAAAAACACAAAATGGGGATTATAGTTCAACATTTATTGATGCTATGTAAGAAAGGAGAGTGCATAATCAAGGAATACCTTTTAATCCTGTACCCAGGAATCATGATCCCTCGCTGTGGAGGGCATGAGAAATAGCGTTTGCCGTCAACACTTCCATCATGCCTACCCTCTGCCTCCTTTTCAAGCTCTACACCAATCCAAACACCAGAGGCAAAGTCTGCTAGTCCAATATAACGTACCAAACCATATAGCTCCTCGATCTCACCAGAAATTCCATTCCTTCTTACTACCACTTTATCATTAATCCTTATTTCCTTCAACTTGTTTCCTAGGGTCAGACCTGATCAGAGCAAAGAATTCAATACAGATTTTATCGTGGATATACAGAATTTTATGGAAAATCAATGCAAATTGGGCCTTTCACTTACAAGGAGGGTATGTGAAAGAATATATTTATAATACACCATTCAATAAAAATGAAAAGACTAGTGCCAAACAGACCTGAGCTAACTTTTGAAGTTACATGAGATATGTCAATTTTTCCATGATCTATCTGCTTGCGACTACCCTTGCTAATGGACATTTTTGAAAAAGGCATAACACTTGCTTTTGTAACTCGATCAATTGGTGCAAAAATTCCTGAAAAATAAAACAGGATAATTGAAAGAATGGCAACAAAAAGAACAATCCCCAGAAATAAAGAGAAAACTTCACTGCTTGAATAGCCAGGACTGACAATGAGATGGATGAATAGGAATCCCAGAAAAAAGTTCTTTTTACATTGTATACAAGATTATGGAAACATGACTTTCATTTTGATTTAGAGACTAAAAGGAATGCTTCCATGCCATAGAATAAAATTATTTTTCAATGGTATACATTTTTCCAGAATTTTAAAATTAAAAGACTGATTTTCCGCACTCTAAAGATTAATACTGTTTCATTCCTGACCGTCCTCAAATTGCTACCTGAATGGAAAGAATTACTTCACCCTGCTAATACGGAAAAGTTTGGACCTTGAAACAATAGTATGAAGAGACAATAGTAGAATTTTCCGTTATGTTGTAAATGACTCTCTCATTTATGCTCTCAAAATAAAGATTAAGTGGCACTTCACTCTTTTCACCTGATGAGCCACCACTGCTTTTCATAACTCTCTCAGATTTAATGAAAAAAGACCGCTAAGTTTTCAACTCAGAGGATAAAATAAATGTAAAAATTTATTATTGATCACACACATTGAACTGTTATGCCTAATGAAAAATATAAATACATATGAAATACAAATAATTACCGTGATTACGGGGGCATTTAAAATACTGCACTCCATTCACAGATCCATCATTCTTGCCTTCACTACTATCAAGCTCAACTCCAGCCCAAAAACCAGGAGCAAATTCAGTGCTTCCACAATATCTATATTGAAGCAAGCACATTCAATCCAAAAATTCAATATTAAAGGAAATCTAAAATGCAAAGCATAATATGCACTCATCACAACTAATATGAAACTAATTGAATCTATTTAATTCCATGTTCTTAAAATCCAATGCAAATCATAAACCAAACCTCAGGGTGTGTTCAAGATATTCAAATATGAACAGAAGAGATTGTTACAAATTAATTCATATAGCATATCTGAGACATTCTTAGATGACAAGCTAGGAGTTTATAATATATGTAGTCTAACTGCCATGCAAATATTTTTCTTTTTCTGAGAGCCAACTTGAAATAATCTTCATGTCATAGCAACACGTTTCCAGTAACATTCTTGTTTCAATTCACAATTTTTCTTCTCCTTTCCTGGAGATATATTTGAATGAAAGAAGCCTTCAAGACATAAGGAGAGACATCATTCTGGACAACAATGTGATCTGAAACCCAGAAGGACATAAGAGACTTCAAACCACATACTGCTGAAAACTCCAAGAGGTTTGATTACATTGATTTTTGATACTGAAGTACAATGGTAGCCTTTTTTTAGAGAAAATGGGCAAGGCATATCATGCAAATTGCCATTCAGCACAAAAAATATTCAAGACATTAAAAAGAACTACTTTTTCCTTTGATATAGTAAAAACAGAGTGCAAGTCCCACCAGCAATGTAATGTAACCATTGGACAAAACATATTTAACCTAGCCTTTCAACCATGTCTTCACCCAAAGATATTGTAAATCATCATTGAAAATATGTAAACAGGGGTGGTCTGGGGTGATTGGTGTCCCTTGGCTGAGCCTCATGATGGGGCCCTCCTTACCGGGGGATTCGAGGGTCCTCTCCCAGAAATTTTTATGTAATTGCATGCCTAGCAATGAATTTTGATGCTAATCTGGCTCGTGAAAACTACATAAAAGTTTATTAAAATTGCAATTTCATAAGAAAAAATACAGTTAAAAGTGAAAATTTCTTATTTTATTGAATGTAATCAAGTCTTAAGGTTCAATTATCTATTTATTGAATTTATTTCCTTTAAACTGCGCTGAAATATAACAAAACCTCTATAAAGTAACCTTTTCGAAGTTCTTTTTATTCTTCTGACACCTATATTTTATTTTTATGATCATTTTACCCTGAGTATGTTGTAAATAAAAAAACGTAGAATTTTATGTTTCAAAATAAATTTGGCTCAAGTAAGCCGAGTTTTTTTCTATTACACATTTCATATTCACTTCACGATAGCATTGTGGGGACTCCATTAGCCCGGGGCCCTTGGCGATCACCGATCTGACCAGACCACCCCTGTGTGTAAATAATACCAAGCAGTAGCAAGCACTATCAGATTTTATGTTCACACTCAAAATCAAAATTGATTTCTGAAGATGCTGATTCAATGCCAGCTTCAGAGAGCAATATGCCAAACACTACTAGAGAAGGTTCTAAAATGCAATCAGTCATCAAATGCATCAACAGGCATACAGTAGACTCTCATTATTACTAAGCTCATGGGACCTAAAAACCGGAGGTTAGTGATAATGAAGTTCGTATGAACATTTCTTTTAGGAAACGTTGAAAAAAAATATGGTTGGTCAAAATTTATAGTTTCTTCAATCTTCCGTACAATAGTCGCAATGCCAATAGCTTCAGAGTCAAGTATATAATATACACGATTAAATCATGCTCAAATACATAAAAACAAGCACATTTGTTTCATTTTCTCAAAATAAAAATGCCGCATGACACAATCGAGGGTTGATATTTTCCCAAATACAGTAAGTGCTCGATGTACGAACGCGAGTTCCTTGAAACCTTGCCTGAAAGTTGATAAACCTATGCAAGGCATCGAGGAGAGCAGTTCTCGTGCAGAATGCAACCCTTCATCACAACTGTTCGTTCACTCACGATTGTGACAAACTGATCTAGCTGGGCTTGCGATGCTGCTGGAGCCCAAAAAATCACTGTCCATGGGAAGGGTGAACGGGCGAAACACTGAACAGTTCCTGACTTCACATTGGATTAATTGATACTTCGTTCAGATTAATCCCTAAGTGCGAGTTCCTCTACGCCTCACTGCATTGCACCGGCCAACTCGAAAGGCACCACATTTGAAATTTATGCCATGTTTGAATTTTTTGAACATTCGTATCTTTGAAAGTTTGTAAATCGAATGTGTGTAGGAAGCGGACTAACTGTACATCCAATTTCCGAGTGGTATTGGTTGAGTCACCATGATTCTACAGGAATGAAGATTATTTCAGCAGACTCCCGTTTATCCGGCTGCAGTTTCTCCGGGTTGCGGATTATCTGTGCATGATTTTCACTCTTGCAAAATTTTTTCTGTGATCTTTATACAAAATAAAATCAGACGCAAAATCATCGGAATTACTGCATTAATGTGAGGATACACCAGGCTTATTATTTCCGTTAGAATTCCCTACGTAAAACGGAAGCGATCGCACGCTAGCTGCATTGACGGGAGCAACGTGTTCCTATTTTCCAAGCCTCGCAGTGTGCGACCACGCTCTGTGACCACGGATACACATCCCGCAGCAATTGCAACCCGGGCAACTTGTGCGAGACGGGACTACGTGGCATGGTGTCTGACAGAGTAGTTTCCGATGTCGAGCAGTGATTTTGAAGCATTCATGCAAACCACTTTACACAAACATGTTATCGCCGCTAAAATGATCGCGAACTGGTGATGAAAGCTCTCATTGAGTCCGGGATGCACTCTAAAATAACAGAATAACTGCATAAATAATATTATATTGTTTGTTTTAGGCAAATTAATAATATTGCAAAACATTTAAGTAAAAGTTTGGGTTATTCGTGTTTTCCAATTATTCGTGCCGTCTCTCCTCATCATTAGCCCGGATAATCGGGAGTGTACTGTATATGATGTTGCTTGGATACTTAAGTATCTCCTACTGAAGGAAGAAGCAATGATTATGACGTAGTGTAGAGTATAAAATTGCCGTTAATGTGTTATAAACCACCGCTAGTTAGTGTACAAATCCTGTTGCTTCTTTGTGGAACTTTGTAATTAAGTTCACTTTGTAACCCCTGGGACCAGAACTGAGGTTTGTAATTTCGTAATCATTTCTTTTACTGATATTAGATAGGCCTTTTTGTCAGAACCAACGATTTCCTTTGTAATAATGAGAACTTTTTACTAAGGTTGTTTGTATTAATGAGAGTCTACTATATTCAAAACAATGAGAAAAGATTATTTGTACTGGTCCACTGCTTCACCTTAAAATACCAGTTTTGCTTCCCCCAACTACCACTCTTTCGTTGAGGGAAAAGTTCATAGCTTTTAAAACAGTTTTCCCTGTTATGCTTCCAAGGCTGGTCTTCCCATTTTCTTGAACCATATGAGTCTTCTTTGATTTGAGAAGTGTTTGCATCCTGGTAATTCTTTCAGTGATATCGGGAACACACCCAAAAGAAGATTTGTCTGCAATACATTCTGTTGGAATTGAAATGAGAAGCTTGACATTACTAATACATCCAGACAGGTTTTTCTATGCACCACCATAAAAGACAAATAGTGTAAGAAATGATGATTTACAAGTATATATTATAAATATTTATACTACAAGTACTTATAAATAAACTTCATCTAAAAATTCTTATTACATCAGTGTGACTCAAGAAGGTGATTACAAGACTAGGCTGACAAAGTTATACATTGATAGGGTAAACATTACCTATAGGAGTCCTTGATAATTTATCTTTTACTGACAAATCAGCACCATGTTCCAAAAGAATATGAGCAGTGTCAACACACAGGTTCATAGCACAAATATGCAAAGAAGTTCCATTATCATAACTTGGGCAAGGACTGTTCACATCAAGACCTAAAAATTCCCGTTTGAAGAACATTAGCATGCTGGAAAAACAGTATCTCAGATTAAAATTATTCCATAAATAAACCAGAGAAGGGGAAGAAATAAATATATATTACTTTTTACCTTTACACCTCTCTAGCAAAGCTTTCACTACTAAATCAACATCAAAGAATGCAGCATAATGTAAAGCACTCATTTTTGTCCATTTACAAGTCAAGAATGCATTTGCACCTTTATTAATAAGCAGGTTAACAACCTAAAATAAGAATAAGATAAGTAAATGCCTAGTTTAAACAAATATATCACATAAACAACAAACACTTCCACATCAATGCAAGTCAAAACTTAGTGGTGATATGTAATGGGGAACTCCAATTCAGGGGGGAGCGAGCGCTCAAAGCAGTACCACAAAAACTCTGGCATTTCCCCCTGAGTGTGACTCTTATGCAGCAGCTCAGTGTGAGTGCTCAGTCATTTCTCAGAGCAGTCTTTTTGGCCGATACTTGCCTGAGCACTTGTGGCTGATAGGCAGTAGCTCAAATACTATCACGCGCCAATGGCATGTTGCTACACTAAACTCCTAATTATATAGGATAATGATTAGGAGGGGCAGTAGGAATAATCAAAACTTTCGCTTTAATTTCTTATAATGTTTATAATTTAAGCAAATGAAACAATACATAATTACTCGTGAATTAGTCTGTTATTTTATATTCCTTCAAGAACTCATTGAGAGCTTTCTTCACCCTACCGCTAATCTCTTTAGCAGCAATAATGTCATCTACTTCCCCCTATGCAATTACTTCCACTATTCAATATTCCCTTACTCTCCCATTTGTCCTTGATTTTTCACAGCATAAACATACCTGACCTCAATAAAATCTCATGTTCCCTGGGCTGTATTCAACCGCATGCAAGGCCGCGGCAATAATTGCACATTTGCAATATGAAATGCACATTTTAAGATCGTAAATGACATTTTCTTAATTTATGATTGGTAATTTTCAAGCACTTGAAAACACGACGGGTAAGTATGAATGCCGGGAAATCTCTCCATGTGACGTCGTTCTGGTTCCTGCTGCCGCCTTGTGAGGTGACCCTTGAGGCGAGGCTTAGTGCTGATACGACGCAGGCTGCTAGCGGGTAGCTGAGTACCCTGCTGGCTGGTAGCGCTTGGCTTGAATAAGGATTATTAATACCTTATCAAACGAGGAAAACTTTCCAACTTTAGCCAGTTTTAATAAGTGATTATTAAGACATGTTTCCCTGAGCTCTGCGCCTCAGGCATGCATTGGTAATCTCAGACCATGTATAACTCCTATCTTCTCGTATAGAAACTAGGTCCCTGTGACGTCACGTGGAGTGGCATCGCATGGGCGCCAATCTGGACCTTTTCAATTGAGGATAAAAATGGACCATTGCCATTCGTCTTAACCGGTATTTCTAAAACCAAATAATTTGTATATTATGAATACACTAATGGTGGGTAACGAATCGCAATAAATGCCTTTCGTTTTCTTTGATGAAGGGAACTACCCTATTAAAAGTTAATACATTATCAATATGGAGCCAATATACAGTCCCTGCATGAAGGAAATAGGGCAAAATATCACACCCATGTAATAAACTTGAGGTTTAGGGCGGTAGAAATTAAATCAAGGCAAAGGATGCAATGGAGAGAGAAGGGAGACAATTTGGGAACTGAGACACAGATCTACACTTTGGCGGGGGCCTAGTGATTTGAAGTGACATCTATGGTTTCACCATTCTGTTGAACTTATTCTAGAGGCAGATGAAACCAAAATTTTCAGAAAATAATACCTAATTGTAGCAATGCTTTATTATTTATTGTGCTAATTGGCTTGAAACTTCACTCATCCACAGTAGCGCGACCAGTTCCTTTCCCAGGGCCAACACACTCTTTGAGGATTTTTCTTAAGGGGTGTCCCAAGTTCCTGGATTCGAACTAAGGACCCTGCATTCAGCACCCACTAGGCTAGTATGCTCCCTGAATAAATGACTGTCTGACTAACTTTTTCAAGGGATCACAATAAAACCACTGTTTAGGTTTTCAGGTAAAGCCTGCATTAGCCACAATGTGATGGCACATTGCACACTGCTGATGGGTGACATTCTGAGGTGCCACAATATTAAGTAAAAGGATTGATATCCCTGAGTCCTGAAGAACAAATAAATGCAAGGCCCAAATGGAAAGTGTTAATTACTGTTCATTAGCAAGATGATAGACTTCCTAATCTTTTTGCTAATGCAATAAAAACTTGTAAAATACCATGTATGCTAATGAATGCTACTCACTTTTAAGGCACTGTCAATGTCTCCAACACCTCCAGCTCCAGCCCTGCAGGCATAATGAAGTAAAGTCATATCCGTTAAACCATCTCTGTCATCTACATGAGCTCCTCTCTGAATGATCTGTTTAAAGACGCCGCCAATAAAGGTATCGGTGAGTTTTACCAATTTGTTCGGATGACATGCTAATTTTAAACCTAGGCCATGTTCAATACATTCATGAGAACTTAATATTTTACAGCACTTTTTTTCACAATGAAAATAGTTTACTGACAGAACATTTTAATCATGGTATGGAAAATTCAGGCTCTCATAGGGCTATGATAGTACCTAATGAAGAAGGCATGTTCTATTCAAATACCTACAACCCTTAAAATGTGCCTCAATTTCACCTCAAACTTGAATGGCCTTAACTTTCACCACCTTTAACTTAAAAAGAAATTCATAGGCAAATGAAATATTATATCCTACGGGTAGTATTTGTAATCACTAAGTATTACAATTTCAACATCAAAAAACATTATTAGAGGGAATTTTTCGTTGAGTAACTTAATAACTTACATGGGAGTTAGGGCCTGGTGAAAATAACTTAAGTTGCAGGCACTATTCACAGAGATTACAAGAAACGAATGCTTTCCGACTGTGATCATGCAAATAAAATCTTTAAGCTTAGGTTAGCGCACTTGAACAGCATTCCAATATATCAGAAATACGAAAAGAAACTGAAAATTCAACTCCTAACTAAAAGAGTGGAATTCCAAATGCTCAAGTCAGTTTCAATAACTGATATACATACATAATATATTACGCAAGAAACTTTTAGTTCCACCGGTTACATCAATTAATTGGAAATGAAGCTCGAATATAAGAGAAAACTCCGTAAATATATTTGGTTCGGAACGTCAAGAAACAAGGGCAATAACACAGCCCTTTTGAAAAGGGAAAACCGAAGAACATATTGTTACATCACAAAAATGGGATCAAATCTTTTACGATAAGTGGACATACCGTCAACTCTGAGATGAAAATCTCAAGAAATTTACTCACTTGCTCTGCGAAAAGTCCAATATTTCTCTGAGTCTGCGGCACCCACTGCCTCAATACTGCGAATATTTCTGCTATGGTTGTGGTTGGGTTAGTGATTATTTCCAAACAACCCGGGCAGCTTGGATCAAAAAATGACAGGTCAAACTGCCCGCACCCTGAACACAAAGGTGCATCAACAGGTGGATGTGTAGTCGGCATGGTTCGCAATCTTCCTTTTAACCGCAGACCATATTCTGGCCTTTTCTCAAGAGTGTTTCCCTTAGCCACCATAGCGTGAAACTAATTGCCGCGAGGAAAAACAATGAACTTCAAAGCTCTCGTCGAATACAAACAGCATTTTCCAAGCGCATAACGCCCACAGAGCGCCGTGTAAATTTACATACGACAACTGTGGAGTTACATCACAGTGCGAGAACTTTTACATGGTTTTGTCATATCCGACAAACTTAAACGCGCGCACAAAAGAATTTAAAGGGAATCATAACACTAAACACAGAGGACACTTGTAATTTAATTGCGTATCATATTAGCCCACGACCAGTGCACACAAATTCACAACACGAGATAGTATCGCTAACATTCTGTAGCGAAGACAAGAATTCGGCGTTGCAATTTTACGTTACTATATAAATATTTTATTCGTGTACATATATACCATAATTCATGGAATTTAGTATTTTTCGTACAATAACCAATTCATAAATGCATTGTGTTGCAGCTGTAGTAAAAAAAATGTGTTAGGCGATAGTGATGCCCTGCCTGGTGAAAGCCTGCTGGTCAATGGTGATGATGGTGATGAACGAGAACGCTCCCGCGTTACTTTTCGTTTTCAATCCACCGTTACCTCGTTACTTAAAACAAAATCCGTCGCGCAAAGACCGCGGCAAATACGATACAGATTATTTGCTCATTCATTTTCATTATGGCGAGTTTGGAGTAAAAACGTATCGTTACATATTTTTGTCTTAAATTGTGCACTGAATGAAGTCTCCTTCGAGCTTTCTATATACATATTTTTTTTACCTTTTTCAATAAAATCAACATCGGTCGCCTCGTCTTCTTTCAGGTGTTTTTTGCGACCTTGGCATGTTAAAATTTGGTAAAGATCTTGTTTATTTTGTCCAACAGTTTCCTTATTTAATTCTATAATTGTCTATCCATTATTATTTGTTTACTGAATGCTTTAGCAGAACTTATGAGGTAGGGCATGAATTATGTACCTTCTCAAAAACAAGAATTTACAAGTTATGATATTTATAACATCTTTATTTCCAATGTATTATAACAAATCATTGTGGTTATTTTGGAGCTTTTTATAGAAGTTCAAGGCGAATCTGCTTTAGCAAGTAGATTGCGAAAGAGTATATCGAATAAATAAGCGGTTTGGACGATATTTGAACCCACATATCGGTATTTTCATTTCTGTAAAGTGTTTAAACTCATTAGGATACACTTATTTCATGATTAATAAGATCGCTGATTAACGCGTCGCATGATAACTTCCATGAACATACATGTATGTTCATAATAACTTCATTTGAAAGATCCGAAATCCGAACAAAAACAAAAAACATACGAAAAGTGAGAAGCACGAAATGGGAGCAATAACAGAGGGCGCTTGAAGCTTGAGAAATTTGCCTGCATTCGCGGCCGGCATTTTTTAGTTGACGTGACAGATATGTTGTGTTCTTGTTCTATGTTCGATGCATAAATTGTAATGAGTTGTGATGGATTGTGTTAACGAATATTTCATTTTTTCACTGTGAGAAATATATTAAAATTGTAAGTCTAGTTTGAAGGTGTGAGATGTTGGCAGCATATGTTTTCGTCTTGGCAAAATGTATTGTTTAGAAGTGGTTACCGTGGTCGAATTTAGTGAGATATAAAATTTTTCATCTTGGAAGCATTTAACGGACGTTAAGGGCTGGTTTATTTTCAGTTCCTGTTTTCACAATCAAACACAACGACTCAGTATGGCTGTTGTAATTGAAACTACTATGGGGTGCCTCACCGTTGATCTCTTCGTTGAAGAAAGGCCAATAAGTCAGTTTATTTCTTTTAATCGAAATAATTGTGTTATAAATGATTATACTAAATCTTGATTCATGGTTCTCTCTTGCAGCTTGCACCAACTTTTTAAAATTGTGTAAAATGAAGTACTACAATTTTTGCTTATTCCATTCCGTTCAAAACAACTTCATTGCCCAAACGGGTGATCCGACTGGCACAGGAAATGGTGGAGAATCCATATTTAGGTATTTATTTGAGTAAACGTTCTCGTATTAATATTTTTGTTCCTGAGTACTGTGGTTTGGTTGTAGTATATTTGGAAATTATTTGGTAAACTTTAATTTTAGAGTTTAATTTTTTTGTAGAGTTTTACAGACATGTATAATATTACTTTACTCATAGTTTTCCCCTTTTACAGTCTGGTTCACGGCGAGGAGGCAAAATATTATGAAGCAGAAGTCATGCCTAAAATAAAGCACAGTAGAGCTGGTTTGGTGTCAATGGTTAACTGTGGGAATAATATGTACGTTGATGGTTTGGCCAAGGATGGGTATCTTATAATATTCTAGTTTTATGTAAATAAATTAGATTCATAGATATATGGAGATATGTTCACTGAATCCTATTTTGTCTGTACTTTGTGGGGGTATTTTATACTTTTGACGATAAAAAAATTTCTTTCCATTTTCGACCGTTCTGCAGAATGCTGTAGAAATAATTTTTTACCATAGCATTTGATTTTTATCTCAACGAGGGATCTTGGAGTAGTTGAGTAGTTTTGGAATGAGTTTTAGTCATGTGTGGTATTAACTATTGCTTGTAACTAACATGTGAAACCCCTGCTATTGCAATGCCTCATCATCAGGTAATTGTGTTTTAATGTTGAGCCACTGAAAGATTTTTGTGGACTTAAGGCTTTTCCTTCTCACACCCATCCTCTGCTTTCAAGAAGTCGATTGGGATTTGTGGAGATCCCATAGGGATAGACTTCTGACCGTGGGCATAAACCTGATATGGTTTTATGCTGTATCTTGAAGGAAAAGAAGGAATGATACAGCTCTACAATTATGAGCCTAATGTTGCCTCTATGGCAGGGATAGGAAAGGATGGATGAATCTTGTGTTGTTATTAAGGCAAAGGGAGCTACCATTAGCAAAGCCAGATTTAATTTTCCTAGAGAAAGGAAAGATCATCAAATATGAAGAATGTTCCAGAGATTTTTCTTTAGATGTGCGTCAAAAAATAATGAGGATGTTTTGAATACCTGATGGGGAGGTTCTGTATGATAGCTCCCAAGAGCTAACTGCCCCCCTCCATCGCTGGTCAGTCCTTATGAGTGTACTCAATTTTAACCAGAATTCTGTTTTCAAAGACAATATTAATTCACGGTTTATAGTTGGGTGCATTTATTTAATTGGTCAGCCATTAGTAGTTTTGCCAGCATTTAACAAAAACTTAATGAAGCTCAAAAAAACCTGTTGGTGAACTTATAGGGTAAATTTTAATATGAGTATACACCTAACTATGTATATACCATGCACTAACTCAAGCACATCCTCGGGAGGCACTTGTGAATAGGAATGTACCTACATTCGATCAATGTGCTCATGCACCGATGTGGCCGGCTATAAACTGTATACGAAAACAAATCCCTTAGCATTGTGTTTAAGGATATACATGAAATTGGTGGGTAAGAATTGTGATTTGTATTTAACTTATTTTCTTTGCATATTTATATGTTGCTTAGAGAGTAATTGTTTCTATAAGAGGATTGGAGAAATTAATTCGATACCAGGGTGGATGAGAAATATGTCAGTAAAGAGCTTAAATTTTTATGTAGTACACCACGTTGCATGCATTACTCTTGCATTAGAAGATGCAAATATCAAGAGAGGCTATCCCCACTTTAATTCTGAAACACAATTTTAATTATCAGCTTTAAAAAATGCATGAAGTTCAAATAAAATATCACATCTCTTGTCAAAAATAATGGAAGCTCGCACACGCGCAAACTACACATATGAGTCAATAAGGTAGTTAGTATTCAATTTGAGGCCTCTAAGTGTTATACATATACTCAAATAAGCATACATATATTCAAAAAGTTCTAACCATAAAGTGTAGCTTGATGATATAACATTTTTATGACAAATAATAAATTCATATGCTTGGCCATGCTTCTTAAGTGAGGCTGGTACAGCTCCATTGTTAGCCTTCAGCTGCACTAGTCTGATTTTGGTCGTGATGTTCGCCTAAATTCTGAAAATATGACATCACATCAGGAAACTGGGAGAAATTAGATATACCTTTCATACTTTAAAGTGCATTGGACTTTGTCTTCAGCCAAGGAATTGGATTGGTATATATTCATTGCAGATTGGTCAGGGAATTTCATGATGGAATATCAGTAGCCACACTTATTCTATCATTCTGGGATGAGTTCATTCCTTACCACTACCCTTTTGTCACTCTTTTGGAGCATTTGTTCTAAATTAATGGACTAGTATTATATAGACTAGATATTTGTACTAAACTAGTGGAATTAGTAAAGGAGATGTTGACGACTTTCTCTATTTGGTATCATATAATGCATCTTGAAGGCACTCTTTTGACTGAAAAGCCTTAGCATCGAAGAATTCATATGTTTTCCGAATGAATTCTTTGGGAACTAGCAAAAATGACCAAATTTTGATGCTCTTGGCCGATTTTTTTGTGTGTGCTCTAGTTGTGATTTCTGAAAGATTGTTCAGCTATCCTCACTTTTCTGTGATGGCACTTGTGCTTCCATTATGCAATATGCATGTATTTTGTACTAAATTGACCGTATTTTTTAGGCTTGGCTCGCAGTTCTTCTTCACATTGGGGGATGAATTACATTCCTTGGATGGAGAGCATTGTGTTTTCGGAGAGGTTACTGAGGGTCTTGATGTCCTTATTCAACTCAAGGAGGTGATATGTGATGAAGCTCATCACCCATTCAGAGATATCAGGTATTCAATCTCATACATTCTTGTACTTAATAATGAATGCTCCAAAACGTAATACTAAATGCAATTTTTGTCCATTAAGTAGAGCAGATCAAAGGTGTTATGTGTGTGCCTAGGATTAAGTTTAGATTTTAGAGGAATTAATTTGAACCTTTTTATTTTGACGACTTATTCCAAAGTCCCTTTCTGCATTAATTATCCAACTCCTTACTCTAGTAATGATACAGAAAAAGCCATTTTTGCATGAATGATTAGCAATATCTAAAAAATGTGAATTTGCCAAGGCCATTGACAATTTATTGTTGTACATGTACTTGATATGAGCATAATGCTCTTGCAAATACTTCAGAAAATATTTTTAGCTGTCTTTATTTCATTTGTGGACCTTTAGCCAATTTTAAAATTGTGTTGTCATTGCCCAAATTAGCCATGCTGGATCTCTATGTTGAATCTTCAATATTTACAATTTTTAGAATCTCTGACTTCAGCATTGTCTGAATGAACACACCTTATGAGACAGTATGGTTTCTATGTCTCTGTTATTATGATGATGTCCCAATATCAATCAGGAAAAGTTTTATTTTACTTCTTGGACAGTAAAATTACGCCAAATTAATGTTTCAGTTACATATTGATCTAATATGATTTCAATTAGTACTATTTTACCTTACTAAGGTATTTTAAAAACACCTTTGGCCTCACTATGGCTAAATCAAAAATATTTTGTCAAGGGCAGTTTGTTTTTTATTCAAGTTAACTTTCTTCGGGTAGTTTTTTTAAGTCTCTATGTGAAGAATAACCTGCAGTAATTGGATTACTTTAATATCTCTTCTCGGTAAATAACTTTCGTAAAGGCTGCTGTACACAGTGAACTATTACTTATTCTATAAGTAATTCTAATCCAATTAAGTAAAATGGATTCAACTTAAAAATTTCTGTGAGCTCAGGGGGGGGGGGGGGGGGGTTATCCCCCAAAACCCCTCCTCGCTGCGCCACTGATGCTGGATGAACATGTGAATAAAATCATTTGCCGTGTGTAACGGAGAAATTTGCAAATGAACAGTCATACTCATGATCATTCAATGAAAATACGACATGTCCTATTTTTGCTTGCATGATTCCATGAATGATAGCGTTATCATTCAGCATGATCATTCATCATGTATAGCGGCATTTAGTGATACCCAGTGGAAGTCACTAAAAGGAATTTCCTCGTATGGTTTCTCTTACAGATTGAATTTGAAATATTTCTTTAGTTCAAATTCATTGTTGTGATTCAATTAAAAAAATTGGTAGAACTTATATATGTCACAAATATCCAAATCTTTGGATGCATGTGCTTGTCCATTTTTGACAATAAGTGTGGTATGAAAGTTGTGGGATTTGAATTTCCTTGTTCTTAATTAAAGTTATGTTAGAAGTGTAATAAATTGTCACAGCTTGGAAGGCTGTAGCCTGAGATTGTTTCAGGATGATGGTGATGCAAATGATGCTTACTATAAAGGCCATCAGGGATTCAACAACATATGGACACATCTCCCTCCACCCTCAGAAATGAAATTGTGGCTCAGCTCTTGTGGACACTTACCCATGTTTGAAAATTATTTGTACCTTTTTTCATAGCAATTTTGCTCTGATTATGAACGTTATAAAATAATTTGCCGTGAAGAAGATGAAATTGTCCCCTCTCCCTACTTTGTTACTTTCAAATTTTTGGCGAGAGTTTTACCACAATTCTGACTTCTCTCCCCCTCACCTCTCACAATTAGCAACCTCATTCAGATTTTTCAAGTTAGCCACCGTTTGCAATTTTTGGTGTTTGATAAGGTTAAAGTTAATTGTGTATCTTTAGCTTAACTTTTTACCCTTTGTGATTGACTTAAACAATATCACCAACTTAACTGCTAAATACCTCCATTCCATTCATGACCTGAGGTTTAATTAAAATAAATTTAATGTGGTAACTGGCTAATCAAGTGCTGCTAATCTGAATGAGAAGCTCAGTTTCTTTTATTTTAGTTAGAAATGGCCCTGATTAGAAAAAATATTCAGTTGTCTGCATTTTTGGTGGTAGTTTTAATGTGTACGATTCTTCATTTTCATTTTAGCAAATGCCTTCCTCTACATATTTTGTCACCTTTCAAGGATTCATTTTGTAGTAAAAAAGATGTTAATGAGTTTTGTTGAGTCAACTAACATTATCAGCTATGGATGCGTTTGAGGAGAGGGCTTTCAGAGCTGTTGCTCAGTGGAAGAGCATATGGCTAGTTACTTTACTCTGAATGTGCTGCAGTATGGCTCATCTAGCAAGACACAATTGGCCACTTAGCACACTTATATGAACTAATTTGAACTCATACCAAACAGGGGCAAGTGCTCGACAAATAATAGTCAAAAAGCATTCCAGGGCAAATTCATTAGCTGTGTTGTAATGCTATTCATCCTGCATGCACCTAATTTTGCTTACCATTATAAGCATATCTTTTGAATCTGAGAAGTATTTAGATTTTGTTTTCAGAATTATGGTGATCTTAATGCCTTTCTTCTTTTGCTACAGGATCACTCACACAATTATTTTGGAGGACCCTTTTGATGATCCACCGAATCTCACCTTTCCTGATAGATCCCCAGAGCCAACCAAAGAAAGACTTACGGTAGGTTATCTCTCATTACAAATATTAATTGCAATAGCAGTAAAGCAAATTAATACATCGTGTGTAATAATGATAGTGTAAATGTTTCTCAATTTGCGTGCAGAAATTCCACAGAGGAAAAATGATTTGCCTTGACCATGTGGAACTGCAAGTGCTTGTGTGGGTGATTCTGTAAAGGTTAGCAGCTGGCTAATCTGCTTTTATTTACTTAAGTAATTTCTTAATTTGCATAGTATGGTGTAATGGTTGATTGCATAAACGGTTGCATTCTGTCACACCCTGTGTGGAGGATGGTCATTATTGTCTCTTTCTATGAGTGCCACACAGTTGTGACTGACAGAAGAGACCTTTGTACTAGGGATGGATGGATCCAGGATTTTTTCGGATCCAGATTGGACCTTGATTTTCAGAGCCGGATCTTCGGATATTTTCAGATCCAAATGCATTTATCCCACGCCTCTTTCTTTGAAAATTGTGCTGTTTGGACAATGTTGAATATTGGTATAGTCTTGTTATAACTAAATAAAACTTTGTTTCAATCGATTTGAGCTTAAAAAACTTAAATATGTTAGATCATTTCAATGCTCTTTGTAAGAGTCACACCATATGCTTATCATAAGAATTTCTGCAGCTGAAATTCTGTTGCATAACCCTTACAAGAGCTTTTAAACCAAATGAGTAGGACAAGCATCACAGAGCAACAGTGCATGCCAAGGTAGGGATCTGCATTCTTTCCACTCCCTCATATGGGACGTTGGATTCACTGAAGCATAAATTTAAAATTTTGGCCTGGTCCTGGCTGTGTCATATGTTGTTACTCCGTTCCAATGGCAGGATCTGTTGGAAAATTCACATATCTTCCTGTTTTTTCCTTTCTTCTATTATTTGGGCCCAATTTTTGGTTTTGTGTGGAAAGTGAGAGAAAATCAAAACTGGTTGTGCATACCAATCCTGATTTTGATTCTTATCAATTCATCTTTATAATGTGAAGTCTTCATTTTCTCTATCATCAAAATTGAAAAAATATATCAATTGAGGTTTGCTTGGTGAGTGAAACATAAATTTTTGCCATTCTGGATGTGTTAATCAGATTCTTGTGTCAAAGACATTAGGTACTGCAAAACATGCTCTTATGGCTCTTATATATCCTTTGCTCATCTCTGTTCAGTAGGGCTTTTTCAGTGGCAACTTAAATCTTCACAATGTGGGGTACTGCTGCTTTATTTGGTAGAGAGAGCAAATTACCCATTATTGGCGGCATACCAATAGCGATGGTCGTGTTATTTAATAGAGAGGTTTCAGGATCATGTAATTCAGCATTGTCAAGAATTCAGTGTTTTAATATGTGGTTTGAGCATTGAATTTGGATTTGTAAAAAATGATGCTTATTGGTTTGAATTGTAAATATGTTAAATTGAAACTAGAAGCACGTACGTGGTGGAAGGGCTCTGTATTATTAATATAAGACACTTTTTTTCTTCCACAAGCTTATAAAAATTGATATGTTATGACGAGTTTCGGCAACTACACCATTATCAAATACAGTTTGGTTTCAAGCTGGGATTGGTAATCACTGAAGGAGAACGGGGGGGGGGAACACAGTTTGTCAAGCAGGTTGTGGGGGTGGGGGATTTGGGAGGGTGATGAGTAATTAGGGGAGTGGATTGGGAAAGGTCATGTCATTAACCAGGTTTCCATTTGTAGATATCTCCCGAATTTCTAAGGCATCCATCCTCCTTCCTGTGTGTGTATATGTCCCCCCACTCTCCCCCAGTTATTACCAATCCCAGCTTGAAACCAAACCTCTTCCCCCACTCCCCTCACATTAGCAACCATAGCATATGTATACATGCTCCCACCACATATTTTGTGTGTTTGATAGTGGTGTAATAGCCGAAACCGGTCATAACATATAAATTTTTATAAACTTGTGGAAGAAACAAAGTGTCTTTCATTATTAATTTGTAAATATGTATTAGCAAAGTCATCAAAAATACCTTTCCAAATCATGGAAAAAGTTGTGTAACAGAAGCCAACAACCTAAAATATCATGTAAGAACAGAAATTATGCATAATTTCATGAAAATTATTTGTGGAAATCCAGGAACCCTACGTATTATATCTTTCAAAACACCTGTAGGGTGTGTAACTTTTTATGTACAACTGCAGACTAGCCCATATGTAACACACATTTCTTGCGGATACTTTCACCTTGACCCGAACTTGAACCAGAATCCCCTCAACTTTGCAGCAAGTGCGATAATGAATTAAACCACTGGGGTATTCTTCTCCCTCGGGAATTTTTCCCCAGACAAACTGAATGAGTGGAAATTTCCAAATCTAAGTTACTGCTAAGGTTGTCAGTAGTATGAGGATGTTTTAAAAATAATGTTACCGCTATTTTCAGAATGGTCGTATTGCTCCTGATGAAGAAGTTGATGATACGAAAGGAAAAACGATTGAGGAAGTTGAGGAGATGGTGCAAAAGAGAGAAGCTCAAGCACGTGCCACCATTCTTGAAATTGTTGGGGATATACCTGATGCAGATGTAGCACCACCAGAGAACATTCTGTTTGTGTGTAAATTGAATCCAGTGACCACAGATGAAGATTTGGAAATTATTTTTGGCCGTTTTGGAGTTGTGAAAAGGTATTATTTGCCATAAAAATAATTGATGCCCTTACATCCAATCAAGTTATAATTTTCTCTCATCAGTAATTTTTTCATTATTACTTGCTGACCATAAGCATCTCTTCAATTACCAATTTTTTCTCAAAAGAAATGTGTCCTTATTTTAATTTCATTCTTTCATGTCATTCTGGGTATTACAGAATTCCTAATAATTGAACTACAGTGATTGAAATAGCAATTTATCTTAATCAATTTGATAAAAATGCAATTGCTCCGGAGGGGATTAATAGGTATTAATTAGGGGAGGGGATTAAGGGGATAATTAATGGATTCCACTGTTATGTACGGGACATTTGTACTAATTTTTACAACTTTAATATATTATTTTCTGCTTCTAATATTTTTTTGTTTTTCACTGAAACATTTATTAATTGTCAGGGTTAGGTCTAAACTATTTTTTAAGTTATAGTTTTGGCTTTAAGCCTTTGTTGTAACTGTTGCAACTTTTACAACCTACTCGCTGACAGTACCCTTGCAGTATGGGATGTTTCTAGCAATGATGCTTCTAATGTACTGTTGGCAATGACACATTTTAAAATCTGATGCTGCGCTTTTAGTTTATTTAATTTAAAAAATTCTGCATTCTTTTTCATGTTTCGCAGTGGCTATTGAGAATGTTAAATCAATAAATTCTTACTGGTACGTTTATGTTGGCCTTAGGCCTATCAGATGTGTATGCTTTTTCATTCCTTTGTTGCATATATTACCCATGCGTGTTATATTGGTCGCAGTTTCTTGTAGCTTGCTTTTGTTTTGCTTAAGGTACATCGGCATAATATCTGCATTATATTTTCCGTGAAATATTATTAAGTTAATTTCTTTTCTGGTATTACCAATTTTAATTCCAATCGTTTTCATGGCAGTGCTGTAGATAGGCTTAGCATATTATTTCGATGCCGTTGCGGGCATAACACTCAAAATAGAACTTCTTTTTTGATGCAATGGGAATGTTAATGACATCATTATGCATGCGTAGGAGATTTTTTAGCGTAGATAATGAAGATATCACATTTTATGATAGAAAAAGTCTTGCAAGGCAGGATCGTTTTACCACCTTTAACCCTTTTCGTCTGCAGAAACAAATGCGATATGTTATTTCACATAGCTTCTGCAAAACATGTAGGAACAATAAACACCAATGGAAGCATTTGAGGTATTAAATTACCTTGATACAGTTTTATCAGTAATTGTATGAATTTTCAGCAGTAAATACCAAAATAATATTATGATCATGTAAATGCACTAAGTACATTGAAAAGCGGAATCCTCGTTTGTACATTGGGATAATGATTGACAAAGCAATGTTTTGCATGATTTTTAGTCATTAAGACGCTTATAAATTGAATGGCTAGTTTATTATTTAGGTAAGGAAATTTAGTGATGCAAAAAAAACATCGCCTTTCGTCTGGATTTATGCTTAAGTTTATTGGATAGAAATGTCTCCCTCGCCACACCAATCCTGTTCCTATACAAGTGTTGACAGTAGGTGTATTGGCTATTATTTGCTCCACCTCCGGTTAAGCAACAATTAGCTATTGCGAGTGTTTGTTAGAGCACTGTGGGGTCTCGTTTTATCTAGGTTGAACTAACTGTATGTACATTAGGTGCCAAATGGAAACATTTTCAATTCCTCAAGCAACAGAGCTACAATGCCCAGGTGCGATATCAATTTTCATCTGCACTCAACTCTGCTGTGGTCCCAAGGCTTGGAAATAAAGTACAAAGTGGATAATGATATCAATAGCTTGTTGAGTGGATGGCATGGCTTATTATTTGCCACAATGTCGCCTTACCTTGGTGAAATGTGTGTGAATTAAGCTAACAACTAGTCTGTCAGGCACTGTGCAGTCGAAGTTTCGCAAGGGTTTATGCTGAGAGATGCTTCCTGGAGGACTTCCACTGAAAACTGAGTCGTTATAGCACTAGCTCGAGCATGAGAATTCCTTTTACGTTGACAAAAAAATCACTTGCTCTGGCCCTACCCTCACTCTAAGCCACACTCCTTATTGTGGACTTCTATTGCATTTACAGTGTTGATAATATGTATGTAAGGGAGCTATTATTAATATTTAAAGCTATTCTTCTTAATGACTATTTAGTACTGATTGTTTTGTGGCAGTCTATTTTTTTTGTTGCATATTAATGTCCATTATTCCCTCATGTATTATAATTTTCATTACAGCTGTGAAGTCATACGTGATAAAACTACTGGTGATTCTCTTCAATATGCATTCATCGAATTTGAGGATAAAAAAGCTTGTGAAAATGCTTATTTCAAGATGGATAATGTGTTGATTGATGACCGTAGAATTCATGTGGATTTCAGCCAAAGTGTGGCCAAAATGCGTTGGAGGGGCAAAGGTAAGTCATAATTCATTTATAATATGTAATGCTGAATGTGATGCTATGTCTGATAGTAATATATGTTGTTTATTCGTTAACAGGTAAAGGAGTTGATTACTTTCCGGATAACAAACAGAAGGAACTGTCAAAAAGAGATTATAAGGTAGGTATGCTCTTGATGGCATTACATATATTTCTTACATTTTTTGGAGCTGTGGATTCTTGCCCTGGATGAGGAATTGTCAAATAGACAGTTTGGAATTCCAATATTTCTCGAAAGAGAAGGGCTGAATGTCTTTTTTTTTACTGACTAAGAGTCATTTGGGTCTCATCGCTTGATCACATCACTTAAATGTCCAAGAAAACAAGATAGTTTCATAAATATATGTTCAAATGCAGTGTTATGGTCAGTAGCTAAGCTTGACTGTAATCTGAGAGACTTGAGAATATGAAAAATGATTTTGTGTTGTGGAGTCTAGGACTGCTGGTATGATGCTTGTACAAGGGTACATCTGCCGCTTACATCTGATGAGGCAATTCTTTAGTGCTGAGAGACCAGCCTGTTGAATGCTTCCTAGTCTTGATGAATGACCTGGAGAGGGCATTAAGGAAATTAAAAGGGGTCTGAAATTGGAGAGAAAGCTTCTAAAGTGTGTTTTATTGTAGAATTTACTGGGATGCCATAATTTGCCGCTATATAACTTCTAAGTTACGAAGAATAAGATATTAAGGAGATGCCTGATAACCTGGAAAGGATCATAAAGAAAAAACCATAGCAAATTTTCCCAATGGAGCTTACATGAAAGCTCATTGACTAGCTGCTGGACATAATAGAAAAAGAAAAGATGATCTACGATCCTCGGGCATTATTTGAAAAAATAGGGGTCCTTTGTGAAGTAGACAATGGGCATATAAGGTGATCTGGGGTTAGTGGGGCATAGTTTTTCAATGTGATAGTACATATCATTTTCAAATATTTTTTTGTACAGATAACCCGAGTAAATAGCTGAGAAAAAAAACACTTGATGATTTATTAACAATCGGACTTGTACATCATGTGACTTGAATGTAATGTCTACCAGTTAACAATATCTTATATTAATATTATTTTCACATCTCTGTTGGCCCTAGTTACCCCACAACTTAGGGGTAACTGGATCACCCCATGGAAAATTCCATTTGAGCACTGCCATAACTATTTTGGGTAAATGAATCCATCAAAGTACTTTAAATGATCAGAAAAAATATTGGTTAACGCAGCTTTTTTTATTATTATGAATGTTAAGGCCATTGTATTAGGACGGTAACGGAGACCTCACGGATTTTCGTTCCGAAACACATAATAAAGGAAGCATCTTACAATTAGCAGAAGCACGAAGCAATGTTGCTGTGTTTTCTCTACCAGAGGTGATTGTTTTGCATTGAATGTTCTGATTAATAGTGCCCTTAGGTTTTGAAGGAATCCTGACTGAAGGAAGTCTCGTCACAGTTGAATTTTTGGCCTGGCTTCCCTTTCAAACCAAGTTTCTGAACAAGATTCGTTAATTTTAAGAAAAAGTCATGAATTACTCCAGGATTAGTTTGGTCATAACGAGAGTATTCAATGCTTTCAGGAAATTTTTAAGGATAGGCTATTTCATTTTAGAAACAAAAAAAAAACTAGTCTGGGCCAGGACACTGATTTTGAAATCTGGTATCGAGTTTGTTTAGAAGTTCGAGTTTTGTTCTTGTTTTTTACAGAATTTTCAAGATCTTCAATTGAGTAGGTTAGTCCAGCACCCTTCTGAGTTTTCCTTATATTTTTGTACCATTATCTGCAGCTGAGCAAAAAGGTTATGTTAAAGGAATTTTTAAGCTTTTTCAGAGCTAGGTGAAGTTACATAATAAATATCTCCGTGCAATTCTTATTCAAATTAACTGTTGGGGTAACTGGGTCCATCATGACCCAGTTACCCCATTTATTAAAAACTTTAGGGGCAACTGGAACACCCCAAAACTTAAACTACAGGAAGTTTAAGAGTTATAACAACCACATACATGAACACAAAAACCTTTATGATTATCCTAAAGTGGTTAATAGTTTGAAATTACTCACCACATAGCTATGAAAACCAGCTAATCTCTCTGAGACAGGTCGTTGCTTAGAAAAATCTCCACACTAAAATTCCACAACAGCCCAAACTTAATAAATGGCTCCAAATGAGGTAAGGCATGTTGTTAGAGGAACAAAAGAAGGAGAAGTATGTGTGCCAACCTGATAAACTTAAAATTCCCATAAATATGCATTTTATCGACCTATGCCCCAGTTACCCCAGAGCACCTTACATACAGCTACCTTAACCTGCCATCCACTCCCTTGGGTCTAAAAGTCACTGTACCAATTGAATGAGTAAATTCTTATTCTTTTACTGTAATAAGTGTATCAGTCTCTTCAGTTCTACCAATTTTTTATATTTAAATTCATGAATGAAGTAGTTAGTCTCAGAGTCATTTTCATCACCATTGCTTTTGCAATTTTTGGAATTTTTTTATTCTTTTGTCCTTCCTGTTAAGCTAGGCTCAGATATTCACCTGAGAGTTGTTATTGCCAAACCTACTAGCTTGAGTCATTCTTCTTTCCGTATTAATTAATTTGTTTGAATGATTAATGACTGATCAATCATCTCTTGTCTTTACGTTGTGCAACCTCTAATGGGTAACTGCTAATCAAACATCATTTATCTTGTTACAGGAACAAGTGGATAAGTACAATTCCAGGATCAGAAGAAATAATAGAAGCCGGAGCAGGTCTCCAGCTTCCCAAAGATGGAGAAGTCGTGAGGAAAGGACTCCTGAAACCTGGGAAAAGTATGGAGATAAAAGTCGAACAAAGAATAGGGAAGAATTTGAGAGAAGGCATGAAAAGAATTGGGATACTTATGAAGGGAAAAATAAGGATAAATATGACAGATATAATGCAGAAAGAAGGAAAAAGTATTATGGCCAAGGAGTTTATGACCACAGTAGAGATGAGAGTAATTTCAACTGGGAAAAACGGCATGGTTCTAGAGAGGTAAGGGAATATTTTGGCCATGGGAGAAGTGGGCCTTCCGAAAGAAATGTAGAGAGCCCAGATGTTATGAAAGAAAGGGAAAGAAGGAATTATGACCGAAGTAGATTAAAAGCCAAAGAGCCTAATGTGGAGGAAAGAAAGAGAGGATTGAAGGAAAGTTTTTCCTCAGGTGATAAATATTTTGAGGATAGGGAAGAACATAGTGGGAGAAATGAAAGGGGTTCAAAAGAGGAGAAAGATGGCCGTGTTGGTTACGGGGAATCATCTAGGAATGATGAAAGAAAGCATGGTGATAGGAGGCATAAGCAAAGGAGGGAAGAGTACTTTCATGGAAATGATGTAGATGCGTATAGAAATGATTTTGAAATGAGTTCAGAAAATGAAAATAGAGGCTCTAAAAGGAAAAGAAGCGAAGATAGAGAACGTTCTACTAATTTGGATGGTGTCAAGAGAAAGAGTGGTCATTCAAATCATCATATGAAAGGAAATGTTAAAAGTTCCGATGGGTTGAGTGGCAGCCGTGGAAAAGACACTTTCTCTAAGGAGAAAATTCATGAGTATAAGGATGCCTTTGGTGATGTGGAAGGCAATGGCTCAATGAAATATGATGATGGTCATACTAGTAGGCGAGGAAGGAGTGACTCCTCAACCAAAAAAAGTGTTGATAAAAAGACATCGAAGCTGAGTGTATCTGATGGCAAAAAACACCAATGGTCTTCGACGAAAGTGAAAAAAGTCCACGGTGTTAAAGGGAAGAAATTGCAAAGGAGAAGTAGATACTCTAGTTCAAGTTGTTGCTGTAGTGATAGTAGTTGTAGTTGTGACAGTAGTTGTTACAGTAGCAGTAGTGATAGTGATGACAGTGACTTGGATTCTGATGCAAGTGAGTCTGTGAGTAGTTCAAGTACATCTCCAGAACGCAGGTCAAAGTTGAAGCAGAAGAGGAACAAAAAGAAACTCTCTATAGAAGCAAAGAAGGGTAAAACGTCAAAGAGTGGCCATAGGAAGAAGAGGAGTTCGTCATCAGAAACCTCAGAGAGTTCCTCAGAAGAATATAAGGCTAAATCAAAGCACCGAAAGAAGAAATTGAATAATAGCTCTTCGTCTGAGCAAAAAAATGCATCTCAAAGCCGCAGTAAAAAGCAAAAACTAAAGAAGAAAGCTAAGAAAAAGCTGAGGAGGAAAGATGATACATCAGAGTCAAGTTCTGAGGAAACATCATCCTCTGATTACGAGCCCCAGAAAAAACTTCATGGTCTGAAGAAGAAAAAGAAGCCAAAAAAAGTTGTGACTCCAAGGAAAAAAATGAAGAGTAAAAGAAGCAAAGTCTCTCACAAGGGTAAAAAGGCTGATTCAACTGTTTCAGTCAAAAAGAAGAGAAAGAAAGACAATTCTAGTGAAAGTGTTAGTTCAAGTGGTGAAACCGAAAGTGAATCTTCCAAGGAGGAGCAAAAAGCTAAGAAAGAGGTGTTCAACAAGGTTAAGTGTGCTGACGTATTACGAGGAAGGTGATTTTGATATGTTTTGTCAACAATTTTTTTATTACATGTACAGTGTTCCAATTGGACTTGATGCTTAAAGAACTTGACTATAATTCCATGGTTTTCCTTGAGTGTGAACTGTGTACATAACTACACTTTCCTAAGTAAGTCTAATAAAGACCAACTAACATGGTGTGAAATAAATGAATGAAATCTATCAATTATATTTCATTGTGTCTTTCCATGGATGTGCTCTCCATTTTGTCCATGTAGCCATTTTTCTTAACCATCTCACAATAAAGGTACAACAAATGAAACCTGATATACCTTTGCTTCAAACCAATATTTGTCACAAAATTAAATACCAATGCTTTACCTCAGTGGAAGGATAGCACTTTGATGGATACAGCAACAGAATGATGGGAATTTTTGGAGCAGATGCAAGGGGTACACAGGTGGTGAGTCAGGTATACCCACTGCAAAGAAAACTTGTTGCCATGGTCTGAGAAATCTAGTCAGTTTTGATACTATGACATGTCACCTTTGATAGTAGGAAAAGTTAATGCATTTTTTGTTATACTTGCTTCCTTAAAACTGCAAAGATTGTTCTTAATGAGGATGGAATCTAATTTACCTTAAAATATTTCTTAGAGGAAGGTAGCAAATTTGAATTTTTGTGTGGTTAGGTACTGAACAACAGTTTCAGAAAAGGAATGTCTACCACAACTAACTTCGTTGTTTTTAATCATTTTATAAATAACTCCTTAGTTAAAAATAAGTAGTTTATAGACTTAGCCAAAGCCTTTAATAAGGTGAATTTTGATTTGCTGCCTCTTAAGTAGAGAATTACATATTGGCATACATGGTCCAATGTTGTATAGGATAAAGAGTTACCTGTTGTTTCGAAAGCAAATAGTCAAAAGTGAAGGATGCTATCTCCCAAGAATTCAGTGTAACCTCTGATGTACCTCAAGGGTCATATCTAGGTCCATTTCTTTTCCTAATATTTATAAGTGATATAAGGAGTATTATACGCCCCATTCAATGAATGCAGATGATATCAAGACCTATTACACCATCTGCAACAAGGAGGACAGTTGAATTTCTAGGATGTATGAATGGTGCAAATCTGATCTTATGACTCGGAATGTAAAAAAGTGCAATGTTATTTCTTTCACTCGGAGGACACTGTCATAATTTTAGATTTGTCATTGATAACGAAGCCATTCCAAGAGTCTCAACTGTGAAAGACCTGGGTGTTCATTTTGACCATGCACCGTCTTTCAATGCTCATATTGAGCATGTTATTTTGATGTCCTTACGTATGCTAGGCTTTATAAGTAGGCTGCTCAGTGATACAAAAAACATTTATTTGCTCTAAGTCTTATGTATTCAGCACCGGTATGTCCTATTGTTGAATTTTAATTAACAATGTTGTCTGGTATCCTTATTACAAAGTATGTACAAATAAAATTGAGAGAGTAAAAAAAATAGATATTTAAGAATAGCACATTTCTATGCTGGATTTCTTACTCAATAAACCCCATGTAGAGAAACTTCAAATATTGGATATTGAACCTTCACTGGTCAGAAGAAAACTTGATGATCTGAAATTGCAATGCTTTTTTGGGAAATTTTGTAAAAACAATATTGTTTACAATAATTTTGTCACCAGGGCAATGAGGCTATTCAACAGTGGAATTGATGCTGATATATTTAATCATTCTTTTGATTCATTTACGCAAAATATGTTAACATATTTGCTGCCATTATACCATCGATGTGATACCTAACCAATTTTATGCGCACTCTGATAGGTATATAAAAATGATAATTTTGCTAAATTATGATCACCATCTTATTAATGATTTAAAGAATTATCCTCTAATTTATGTACCTATACTCATATGTAATTTGTATTTTAAATTCTACATTGTAACTTTTTAAATGTATTACTTGTCTTGTAATTTCCTCAATTAATTTTTGTTAATTGGGTTTACTTCTGTGAAATAAATATAGTTTTAAAAATTATTTGCAAAGTAGACCTGGCACATAATTTTCTATGCATTCCCAGGCGATAATCACAAGAGCATTGACTACTAATTAAATACTATGCCATTAAACCTGTTGGGTGGAAATTTATATTAAGCAGCATATGGTGGCTGCACACAAGTATGTCCTAACCATCTAAGGAGAGCATGAATCACAGGTGGTTGTTCCACCAAGGAGAAGGGCAATGCATGAGATCCAGCTCACAGAGAGTCACCCCACCCCTTACTCAGAGATGCTGCGACCCATGCCAGGTAAATGCGTGGGAGGATGAAGGGATCAGAAAGCAGTCAATGAAATAAGGAAAGATTGGAGGAGGCAATTGGGTTTTATGGGTGATTGGGAGGATCAATGATGAGAACCTTTTAACAGTGTATTTAATAGTGGAAGTCGGATGCCTGATGTACGATGGGTTAATAAGCCACAATCCATGTATGTCACTACTGAGGTCGAGGGGGATAAGTATAACCCTCTGCTGACATAACCAGGCCCTGCCCGCCCAATAATGGAATTTCACTCTCAACAATACTTGAAGACTGATTTGGAGAGGCAAAAGTAGAGCTCACTCCCGAACAAAAGGGAATGCATGAATCGAAATAATTCTTTCATTGAGAGTAAAAGTGCCCTCCCATGGCCTAAAAGAATTCATTGAATACCAAGAAACACATTTATGCTATTCTTTCTATTGCTTCGCATAGCTAAATATTTAAGAGTGCTTGGCTGCTGGTACTAATGCTGCCGGTTTCCAATCCTGGATGAAGTCTTCTGAAACCCCCTTTCAAGAAATAGATCCCATATCACGTATCTAGACCAATAATCTTTGTAGACCAACCTTCGCATTGCTGCCTAGGCACGAACCAGCCTTAGAATATAGTCTACATTCATCAATTGTAACCGGAATTCTCTAAGTGGTAATCTAATTTGCTACCATGAAATATCGCCAATACTGCCAACACGAGTTAAATGTTTCTCTATTTAGCGGTAAGCAGTGGAGCCGCCCACACTTTTTTTTCAAAAGAGTACAATAATACGCACCTAAAGGAGGAATGCCGACAAAGGTACCACGGATAAATAAAAACACTTACATGAGCCCACTAACGTACCATATCACGGCTCAGTCTCTGATATGATATTTAAATATCCCCGAATTAAATTCAACTACGAGTATGTCCTAGTAGATATACCAATGGGGTCAGTCGAAACTTACATGAATAAACACTAGCATGAGATAACTACTTCAGTAACACTGAAATTCTGAAACACAAGCTATAAACACTGAAATAAGGGCGATGACTTGGACGATAAACAATAATTGGCGATAGAAGAGGTGATATAGGATGATATAGGAAAACACAAAACCGTAAAACCTCGCACAAGCCCCGACTCAATTTTCCACCCAACAATTTCGCCACCATTACAAATTATAATGGTCCACACATTGTTGAGTTAACTTATGAAATAGAGCACTGCATGTAGTTGAAATTCCGAGAAATGATCCATTTTTACCTCTCTTGGGAATAAAATTATAGTTTCTTAAAAAAATAGCCAAATAGTTGCTAAGAATCAAAATATAATCGCGCGAATCGCTCTGTTGGTAAATTTTATTAGGTTAGTACTACTGCTCTGGACCATCAATTTCTTCGCAACGCTTTTTGGGGATGTTCTGTTATTTTAATGTCTGAAATTTTGCTCGATTCACGACGTATCCCTTTAAAAGTAATTATGGACGATATGTTCTATGACTGTTACCGAAAAGTGATTTGCAGACTTCTATAGCCTGATCCAAGAACTTAAGCTCTTTAGAGCTCTAGTATTATAATATTTGTGGATTTGGGGCGCGGTAAGTGCCAGTCTTTCACACTTAAAAGCTAATGAATACAGCTAGCAGAACTGCTTTATCGTTCTAAAACTCCCATCGTCTTATCTTCATCGGTTATCTACCTTGTGTAGTGTACACTAAATGTGTGTCATGATATTGGCTTGCCATGTTTCTGTTTGACGTTCAGGCTATTGACACACAGATACTTCTCATAGTTGTTTCTTCCTAATTTGACGTGAAACAGGTTTTCTGTGGGCGGGTCCACACCTAACATCTATATACTCAAAGAGAAATTTTAACGAATGTCGGCTATGCTGGTGTTATTTAATGAGAGCAAAGTTAATTACCTCGGGCAGATTCTCTGTTACAAATGATTAATGTGAATTATATACATAGGGTGGCGCGTGTCAGGGCAGCAAATTTAAACAAACTATTAAGTTTCTCCCAGTATGTATACAAGCATAATAATATCCTTGGTATTCATAATTTGAACCGACTTCATATGGTGTCGGTCATAATTTCATTTAGAATCGGTACTCTTAAATCTAAATACCTTCCGGAAGGTGATCGTATTTGTAAAATTCAGGCCGTTTTTGCTGTATTAATATCCTTTGACTTCTATGAAAATCTTCGAAATCCACACGTTCATTTACCATTGCGTACTTCTATCACAATAGAACGCTGTTCCCCTGATGCTAATTTAAAACTATTTTTGGTATGTTTTAGTTTCCATACTTGAAGTCATGCCGTGGAAATGTTTCGGCTGCTTAAAGTCTCAAACGGAAGACATCGTACGGCTTGACTACAGGCACTGTACCCTCACAGATGTACCCCCGGAGGTTTTCGCCTTCGAAAGAACCCTCGAAGAACTATATTTGGACGCAAACCGGGTGAGTTTTTTTTTTAACGAATTGATTGCTGCTATTGAGTAAGGCACGTTGTTTACATATGTGTATCACTCTTGTCAGTGGTTATGTGATATCATTTCTTAATGACAATTTTATGTTTCTTATCTGATATCACATTGTTTTCTTTAGTTAGTTCGGAGATTTTCTGATTCTACTTAATATTTGTTAGAATCTTTGCCTCCTTGAAGTTGTTTGCATCTGTTTTTTCTTCAAGGTTTGTTTTTACTCTTAACTTCATATTTTGCTAACCCTTTCAGATAAAGGATTTACCCCGTCCTTTATTTCACTGCCATGGGCTGAGGCACTTGGGTCTCAGCGACAATGAAATACAAAGCATTCCTGCAGCCATTTCTTCCTTGATCAACTTGGAACACTTGGATATTAGTAAAAATGGTATGTTATTGGGCAATTTTTTCTCCATATTATAGGAACATCATGTTTTTCAAGTAGTGTCATTACTTAAACAGTTTTACCTGGAATGTGTTAATATCATAAAGATAGTCAAGCCAATAAATAGTATGGTACCCATATTTATGCTTTGAGCAGTAAAATTTACTCTATGCAGAGAAGAAAATCCGAAGTTCAGGTCATTTATGTTAGCATAGCCAATATACTGGGTGTTTTTGAATGAATAGCAGGGTTTCAACGTTTTCTTTTATTTATTACACTAAACTTACAGTTGTAAATCATACATCAAATGAATAAGAGCAACTCAAACAGTTTTACATAATAGTTAACAAGTTTTCAATGTGAGCACCATTCGTCACACAGCAGATATGAACACGATTCGTCCTAAACGTTGTTTAATGCCTCTCAAGTAATTTTTGCAACAGGTGCATCAATCCTGTTTCTTAATTGGGGAAGGTCAGCTGGTAGTGGACGCATGGGTGGTATCATTGCCTGTAGCATCACAACCGAACTTAAAGTGGTGCGCACGTTGCACAGTAATTACAGATTTTGTACTTGAAAAGTGTAAAACATACAAATCTTTCTGTTCACTGGTCGCCATCTTAGTTACCAGTGAATTATAGCGGATACTGTGTGCGCATGCGCGTTGTTGCAAAAAAAAACTTTGTTTCTCTTTCATTTAATGCATCATTTATAGCTTCAGGTTAAGTGCAATAATTATTTTAAAGCATTATAACCGCACTATTAATTTTGAAACACCCTTTTGCAAGAATGGAAATTGAGGAATTGAAAGTAAAGTCATGAAGGTGTTATCAAGGCGTGGTATTTCATGTGTAAGTGAAGGTCACGTCAAAATTTGTCTATTTCCCAAATGTGCAAGATATTTGTGCTCTAGATCTTAGGCATGGATTGATAGAGTTATCATTTTTCTCCATCGACTTGAGCTGCTCCTCTCAGTCCATATTTGCATTTATTCTGGAAAACATGTATAATTCATTTTGTTTTTAATTCAGAATTACATTTTTCACTTGGAACAGAATATTTCTCATCATTGGCCTTAGAATTTCATTTCTGGCAATAAAAGTGTGGATGAACTGATTGCATTGTTGATGAGCCACCCGTCACTATGTTCTCCAACCGAGCTGAGATCATTCTGGCTTACTCATTCCAGGTTGCTAAAGGAGTATTTTTTAGAAGGATGGTGGAGTTAATAGATGAAGATTGATGTGTTTAATCCATGTTGGTAAACACAGAACGCTGAGTTAGGTCGCTTTCTTTTTTCAGTATGGCTTGAGTTCAGACCGATCTCAGTTCGGTTGATAAAGGTAGTGAGTGTGTAAAGTTTATTAATGTGCTGATGGTTTTGAGTTCTCTCTACTTTGAGAATAATTTTTTTTGTTGGAATACCAGCTTCTAGAATGTATAATTGCGAAAATGGTTTCCTGAGTGAAAAATCCCTTTCCTGTCTCCTGACATGCTCATAGTATTTTTGTATGATTTATTTGATTTGTAGTATTATATACAATAACATAAATTTGAAGTTTTAGCTCATGGAATTGTTACTTTTGTGGACTATCTGATAGTAAATTGTGTGTGTGACAAATAGGTTTACTCTTGGGAGTTCCTGCTAGGAGTTATAGGCCCAATGCAATACTTTATGCTGCTACATCCATTTTTTATTTCATCTGTGAGTGACTTCATTTGTATCCCTATATTTTTTTCAAATACACTTATATCTTTGCAGGGATATCAGGCATTCCAGACAGTATCAAAGGATGCAAGGTTCTAGCCACGGTGGATGCCAGTGTCAATCCCTTGGAGAAATTACCGGAGGGATTTATGCAGTTAATTGCTCTTGAAGAGCTTTATTTAAACGATGCTTATCTGGAATTCTTGCCTGCAAATTTTGGGCGCCTTCAAAAACTCAGAATATTGGAGCTAAGGGAAAACCATCTCAACACACTGCCAAAATCTATAGCTCGGCTAGTTAATCTTCAGCGTTTGGACATTGGTCAAAATGAATTTTCTGATGTGGTAAGTTATAGAGAGTTTTAAGTCATTGTTGTGGTAATGGGTGGCAGATATGGAGATAATCGGATAGTATTACATGAGAATATCATTTGAAGGAAATTGTTTCATGTTTTTAAGATAGAAAAATACTTAATGTTTTTTAAATTTATCCTTGAAATTAATATCTCCTATTTTCCAAGGTTTTACATATACTTGCTGGTATGGGTTGTTGGGGCCCCAAAATTTTTGAGTCGGGTGATTATCACCCTAGGGTTTGGCAATTTTCAATTTTGGGTCAAAATCGGGATGGGTCAGATTTTATGTTCATTAGCAGAATTATTGGAGACACCGTGATGATTGACTTAGTAATGAATAAATTCTTAGAAATAATAACACAGTGGTCCTGTAAAATTAACAATTTGAAAGTTCAACCCACAGAGTCCTTTTTAGAAAATCTTTTGAGAAATATTTTACTTATTTCTTTGTCTAACTTCTTTGTCTTCAGTGTGCTTAAAGCCATTGGAAGCACTGCAATCAATCTCTGTGGTTAGGTTTAGCCAATCAGTACCTAACTTATCGGGTGCTTGATCCTCAACATACCCTCATTTACCTCGTTATCTTTGCATTCCTTGTTCAACAGGGTATTCATCTTGCCACTATGCCTAGCGTATTAAAATTGTATCCCCACTGGATCCTTCCTCTTGGGATAACGATCCCGTACTGCAGTTGGCTATCCATGAATCCCAGGATAGTATCATAGAATTTTTGGATAGCTGGCACCTAGTGCTGATTGGGAATGGTCAAATTCGACCATCTGCTGTTCTTCTGCGGTTTAAAGCAAGCTTTGGCCTTTTTATAATTTTTACATTTGAGTTCTGTTGAAACTGTTATCAATTGATCCATTAATATCTTGTTCAAGGTCTTCTTTTCCTGTTTTTTTCTTTCTCTATCATATCATCATGCCTCATAATGTGGCTTATTAAGTTGTTTCATCTTCTGCTTAGGGTTTTGAGAACACTTTACCCGCTCAACTTGGGACTTCCTATATTTTTTTATCTGCACCTCAAATTACTCATCAGAAATATTCTATGGTTGTATTTGTTATTTATTTTTTTACTGGTGTATAATTTGAATGACGTTGGTTTGAAACAGAGGTGATGTTAATCAAATATAGATTGTAACGAGCGTGCTGCGCCTGCTCCCAGCGGGATTCCCCCGCTCTAAAAATGCTGGTCCGCAGAGGGATAGGCGCGTTTCTAATTTTAAAATGAATAAAAAAGCAGGGTCTTATGTACAAATTTAATTGGAATGTTCATGTACAAATGGAGGTCAAGGGACCTCTTTAAACACAACATTGGAAGTAATTACACTATCCTCTGTTAAACGCACATGATGACTCATACTTACGTAACAATAGGAGACTTGAATGTGGAATCAGCCGCATTTTGATAAAAGTTATTTAAATAATGCGAGATATTGTTGCAAATGAACAAATGTATCAGTTTGTGCACTGTTAACGCCAGGAATATTTACTGGTTTTTTTTGTTTTTTTTTACTATTAAAAGACCAATTTTAGGAAACAATAGCAATATTTAGGAAGTAAGATATGCCGTCGCATGTTCTCTGATAAATTCTGTGCATTTTGGTACGTCATTTGTAGAGTTTGGTTGCGTATAAGTAGAGAAAAAGGTATCTATACAGTAGAAATAATATAGAAGATAATAGTTGGATGAGATGACTGTTAAACTATACCATAATTTGAAGGATACTCAGTAATGGCATTTTCATAGAAAACATTGTTTGGTCTTTATAATTTCAAGTGTAAAATATAGACTCCTTCAAACTGGTGTAGCTGCTGCAAACAATAACTTAAATAAGTACTATCCTGAATTGGCTATGCCATGCAATAATATCAATGAAACTTACAAGGAGACGTTGCTAAAGTGATGTTCAGGATCTGGATACGGATGTTATTTTCTGAAACTATATAGGTAAGGTAGTAAAAGTGCCACGGCTTTCTTCCACATAGGCCTGGGTTCGAGAGATATTTGCTTGTAAAGACTTCACGCAATATGATATCCCTTGAGTAATCGCCGTGGTAAGGCACAATTCGGAGTTTCGTTTAAAATCCATAACTTTATATTAAATTTAAAAAATCGCGAAGCAACTAAATAAAACGAATGGGGATAAAATGTAACAGTGATTTAAAAAATTAGAAGAGAGAAAAACACGGCCGGAAGTAAGTGGTAGCGATTACTCAAGGGATGTCATGCTGTGCGAAATCTTTACAGGCGAATATCTCTCGAACCCGGGCCTATGTGGAAGAAAGCCGTGACACTTTTTCTACCTTACCTAAATAGTTTCATTTAATAACAACCGCATGCAGATCCCGAACATCACTTTGGCGATGTCTCCTTGTTAGCTGATTGAATGACTTGGATCACTCTTTTTACTACAGCAGACTCCCGATTATGCGGCTGCGGTTTATTCGTGTTGCGGCTTATCCGGGCATGAGTTTTACACATCTTCAGTGGTTTCCGCTAGGGATGAGTCGATTCCAAATGTCGATTCTCGATTCCACCGATTCTCGAGCACGGAATCGAGAATCGATCGCCTAAAGTCGATTCCGATTCCATCGATTCCAGGAAGATAAATGTTTTGAGCATAGAATATAAGTTTGGGGCATAAAGACTGCCACACACCTAAGCGGCCGCGGTGTCAGCCTTGCCGGCGCGGAGGATACGCGGGCGGCATGCGGGTGCTGCGACGAACATGCCTAAGAGGCCTCGGAAACATGAAAATGTCGGCAAGAGCGACAAACCGACAAACCCTGAAATGGTGCATATTCATGAGCATCTCTCAGAAAAAAAAAATTGGAAACCACGGGAGCGGGAAGTTTTCCTGTGAAAAAAAGTATCTCATAAATACACGCTGAGAGTGGGTTTTTTACACATGTAACTTTTTTTAGACTATCATGCGTCTGCGTCAATAATAAAAAATTTAGACATATTCGCATTTGTATAGCCCAGTTTCATCAATGCAACCCTTGAGAAAGTTGATACTTGCTTGGCATAAGCCGCCGCTGCCTCCGGGCGGACTCGACAGGTTGCGTTCGGCCGCCACCGCACTCCCGCCAGGCTGCTCTGGTATGTATGGATGCAATGAACGGTACATTATTGTTAAGCCACCGCGGCCAAACGAGAATGTAGTGTACTGTGGCGTAAATTATCGCGAGGATGTGCTAAATCCATCTCACCATACTGAAGCATTTTCGGGTGAAACACAAGTCCGTATGCGATGAGAAAGTAAAATTCGGGGGAAACGTGCATGAGGAAAATTTGAATTCAGTCGATGGCAGGGGGTAGCCAGGATTTTTTTAAGGGAGGGCCCAAAACCAGGGGGGGGGGAAATTTTCAAACAACAGGGTACAAAGGAGAGGGTTTCAAACTAATTTTAACAGCCTTCGTAATAGAAAAAAACTTCTTTTTTCAAAGATTCATTTTTTTCATTTTTCATTTATTTTGTTTCCTTTTATGAAGGAAAGTAATTGTGTTTTTTTATTTTGGGGGGTCCTCTCGCTACGCTACTGGTCAGTTGTTCATCCTAAGATTTTTCCTATTTTCATTTCCAAACCCAAGCGTAACAGTTTAGGCCCTGAGTATGTAAAGATGTTAAAAAAAAAAAACTTGAAAGCCCATAAAATATTTTTTTATTTATAAAAATATTTAAATGTGTATGAAAATCTAAAAAGCATTCCATTAATTGTATGTACCCAGAATAAACTTGAATAATGACTTTGTTTAATGGCAGGAATTTGAAAATGCATTTGGATTCGAAAATATCCTATTCGAAAGATCTGGCTCCAAAAATCCTGGATCCGTCCATCCCTAGTTATTTTATTCCATTCAATTCTTAAATTTTAATGACAGCAATGCTACAGATAAATCAAAATCGCACCTGTTAGAAGGAATAAGAATCGATGGAATCGGAATCGAGAATCGGGTATCGATTTGAAGGAATCGGAATTGGAATCGGAATCGAAAAAAAATGGAATCGACTCATCCCTAGTTTCCGCAATCATTTTAAAAAAGCCAATCCTACGTAAAAGCACCAGGATTTTTGCATTTTAATGCTGGGCCACTCCGGGATTATAATTTCCATTAGAATCCTCTTTGTAAAAGGAAATTAATCTATTTAATTTTTTGACAAGGAATGCTTCAAGGTTACTTGGACGTCTGCTCTAGCATGCAAACGATGATCAGTGGCGGAAAAAACTCTTGATTGAATTTAGAAGATTCTTCAATGGTTAAACAATCGCAAATTAAGATAAATGTTGTCTACAATATATAATTCTATATTACGTACTGCAAATGTGCAATTATTGCCATGTCCTTGCATTCAGGTGAATGTGGCCCAAAGGAACCGGAGATTTTGTCGCACTCTGACATATTTATGCTGTGGCTAGTCAAGGCGAAACTGGAGAGGAAGGGAATAGCAGTGGTGTAGCCGGTGGGGGAAGTGGAAGTAGAGATAGCATGATTCATAGCTAGGCACTTGTCTGTATAGACAAATTGCCTAAAGTCCTGGTTTCCTATGATTGCTGCTTCACGATGAGGTGATCGCGTGACCAATACCTTCACAGAAGCTCCGTATTCATGTTATCTAAACATGATCAGCGTGCGCGATCGCGTTCAGCATCACGGAACTGCGTCCTGCAGCAGTTGCATAACGGGCAACTTGCGCGAGATGCGACTATGCAACGTGGTGCCTGACGTTCTAGTTTCCAATGTAGCACAGCTATTTTGTGCAAACCAATTTTCTGAATCCGTGATCTCACAGACACGGGTGCGCAGTTTTTGGAAACCAGGCATTACACGGAGCAGTAATACGAGTACAATCACGTTATCAGCGCTAAAAAGGTAGGGGTCGGTGAAAGATAGCCGTGAATGATTTCAGAGAGCAACCTAAAATATCAGACAATGTGCAAAAATAATATTAAATTGTTTGATTCACATGATTAATGAAAAATATATGAAATTTAAGTGAAAGTTTGGATTATTTACGTGTTTCGATCATTCGTGCCGCCTCCCCCCCGTCATCAGCCATCATCATCAGATAATCGGGTGTATACTATATTACACTCATTAGACTTACTTCTTCTCTAGTATTTTTATGCAATTTTAAAGTTATCAAACATATTTTTTGTCTAATTTTATCTTCTATGTACAGTGGAACTTCCATCTATCGTTTTTCAAGGGAATGGACGAAAAAAACAATGAATGTGGGAAAATGATCAATACAGAAATGTTTGGCTAGGTTGCCTACGTAGCAGGAAATGCAGGATTTTGTCCAGTATTTGCGATGAACTTTAAAAGATTTATACAAGAATAGAGTATTTGTACATTTTGGTAAGTGATCTCCAAAAAAAATTAAATGTCAATTAGGCTAAATTCGGAGTCTGAGAATAGTGATGTATTTTTTGAGTGAGATATTAATTATTAAAATTTTCAAAATTAATGATGGTCTGAAACACTTTATTCTTTAGGCTTTATTCTCAGAGCTGTAACGTCATTTTGTTCTTTGTGTTTTCAGGCACACGTTGTTCATTACGACCTCTAAAGCATATACTGAGTTTTAAAAGAAGCCATGGAATGGCTTATGGACTAGGTTCAACGTGTGTACATGGTATCATCTACATCTTAGAATTCATTAATTTCTCGGTTACGCTGGCGACAAGGCTCTCTATTAACTTCCCTACCTTGAACTACCTACTAGTATTTCTCGCTCTTTGGTTCTCGCTTTTGCATTCGTTTGCAGATTCATGTCGACATAAACATTAATAGAGGCACTTAAAAGGTGATGATCCTTGTGACATTATGACCTAACTCGTGAAAACAAAGTCTCTAAGTAACAGTACCCATACTATTTACTAAAAAACGGAAAATCCGGGAAATTAATTTTCGATAAAAAGTGATAATTTGAGTATTCAAAATTTTTGTAATTTTATATCAAGCACAGTGATGCAAATGACTGCTTTGACTGGACCTAATGTAACTCCAGTTATTTGTTCTTATGTTTCAAATAGCCCAGAAGTTGTGCCAATTAAGTAATGAATCATGGATTCATTCAGTCACTACAGGTCAAAAATCAATGTGAAAAATGAATTTTTCGCGGGTAAGTAGGTTAAATAATATTAGAAGGGAAAAGAATTCTTCATTTAAATTGAGATCAGTATTTGAAATAATGATATAAATATCGATAGTTACCTACGCACTGGCACTTTTACTTGAGTAAACCTTCGAGTCAAGCTCACGAGCTTTTGGCCAAATACTGTTAAAAACACTCTTACTATATTCACTTTGATCTAAATACTGATTAGGTTTCCCGTCGATTTCTCCTTATTATAAATGAAGCTACACTATAAAAACCCTCCAGTGCAACATTAAAACTTCGTGCGGTGGCATGTCCAACATAATCAGCATGGCCAATCATTGAAGCTTACACCTTCAGGATATTATTTGAAGAAACGTACACAAAACCTGATTCCAAGATATGCACTTAAATGTATTTTCCTTTACACCGATCATTTCCACTAACGTTTTCAAAATGCACACGCAGTTCACTGTAACTGAAACACCTTGCAAGCTGATGAGATGAGAGAACAGAATGACATCATATACTGAGGAGCCAATAGCTGAGCATTTTCGTCTGCTCAATATCAATGCGAAAACAAAGCATATTAAATATTAATGATTATGCCAGCTAAGCAACAATTAAGCAAGCTGTTAAACGAAATTAATGGTATTTATGATGAACTTTATCGAAACTACTGCATTTCAATCGTAATCCTCCCGAGTGCAAATACTCTTTAGCTGTTTTCAGAAATATTGGAATTTTATGGAAACACTTTGGTTGGAAATACAATTGCTGATTCAACTAATATCTCCTATAAATATCCGAAGGGAACACCCCACCCCACAAAAAAATGTTTGCACACCATCTCGGCATTTACACTGCTACAATGGGTTTCTGTTTGATTTTCTTTAAAAGTTCTTACTTGTCACACACCATTTCAAGTACAGATATTTACGAGAGCAATGCACATCGTATGCCTAAAACAATGTCTTCCCTGGTGCAGTGATTGGTTGTGAGATGGATCACATGGGACAAAAACATGCTATCTGAAATTTTCCTTTCCGATTGGCATATTTTTAAGATAATTTAGGCAGTTGTGTAAAGCATGAACAATTTTGCATTAATTGGCAGCAGCACAGCCATCTGATCCTCGACTTCATCCGATTTCTTGTTTTCACCAGGCAGCCCCCTACCCCCATCTTCACCCCCACCTCTATCGTCATGTGCTAGTGGACAACCTGAGGCGTTTGCAAGATTCACGGATTCTTTTCTTCTTCTTCAATTAAATATTTTCAATCCATCTTTTAAAGTTCTCACTTACTTACTTGGGAGGACCATGGTTCGATGAGGAATGAAAATAAAGCTAATAAAAATGAAACTTGACTTTATTAGACACACTGAAAATACTCACTTTTTTGAAGTCAACTCTCACTGGAAAGTATGTACATAACCACTCATATGAGGTGAAGTTTGGAAATGACGCTTTCGCTTACAACTGGTAGGGAGAGAGACTTTATCCTGAGAAAATATCCCTTTATCAGTGACTCTGACAAGTGAGATTTATAATTAACTCGTAAATTGTAATCTGAAATCCTGTTTTTGGAAAAAAATGCCACATCAGCTGCCCTGAAGCTCAGCTGTGAAGATATCAATTTTGCCAGAATGCCAAGTCTCTGTCATATTTTGCCAACTACCTATTTCCTTGCTTTAAATGTTTTAAATAATATCAGAAGTACGTCATGTTTGGAATCATTCTTTGGTTGATTATGTGCACATTACTAATATTTCAATTATTATTTTACAATAAAGGTATAATACCAGTTTCCAAAAGTCATTGTTAGACACCTATGGCCTAACAGATGACTCATACAATAGTTGACCTTCAGAAACTTTGAAGCAGGTAGGCTGAAAAAAGGTTAGTTGCCAAGAAAGGGGAGGGGTGAAACACGTTTCTATTATTCTCTTGTAACTCGATATTTTCTTTCGAAGCTAATGATTTATGGCAGGGGTCTCCAATTTACTAGGCCGCGAGGGCCACATTCCAAGTTCCGAATTGCCCCGCGGGCCGGATAGCAAATTTGCCGATGACTGAAGTATTCGAAGTACTACTGAGTATACTGAAGTATCCGGTGGCATATTTCTTATTTACGAACAGTGGAAGGGGACTTTGACGTGTAGTACAGCACTGCAATGCTCCTAGCGGCACCTCACAGAGTTATTTGGAGAGTTATTTTGGAGACCCCTGATTTATGGTCTTTGTAACATGAACCCTGGGCGTGCCATAATCAGGGGTGTCTGAGGCCTTTTCACTGGTTTAGGAGAGGAGGAAGGTGTCAGAGGAGGGGCCGAGGGCTGATTAGAGGGGGATTGGAGACTTTGGGAAATGTGCAACATAGTTAATATCCTATGGCACTGGGCTTCATCCTATGGTAGTTCCATCTTTTGGTGATTCAAACTAAGTGCCTGTCATTATTAGCCACAAATGACACATTGTAAATTATTTTTTTCTTTTTTTCTTGAAAGATGGATGTGGGAAAGTAATACATCGGGACCATGATCTTCAACTAATCAATGTGGGAAAATGTGGGTAACAATAGCTTTCGGCAAAAGGATGACATACACGAGATTCAAAAAAGAATGAGGCCAAACACAATGCATTTCTGAAAGTATTTATAGGTTTTAATAAAAGTAAAGTTGAACATTGCAATATTTCCACTGAGTTTTACTTTGGACCCTACGCGTTTCAGTGCTACAAACAACATTGTAGCAACGAAGTGCATAGTGTCAAAAATGAAACTCAGTGGTAATATTGTGCTGTCCAATTTTACTTATATTAAGAACTTCCACCACATCGTGCCTAACATCATACAAGATATAGATTTGAAGCTTTAATTATTGATACAAAGCTTTCTAGTTAGAGCAAGGCTATACCAATATTCAACACTGTCCAAACAGCACAATTTTCAAAGAAACAAGCGTTGCATGAGCACACTAACACAACATGAGACAGACTGGAAACGCAAACTGCGTATACCATGTAGTGCGCCCGGCTTCACATTGAAGCCTATGACGTCACAAAGTTGCAAGATTGGACGTATTGGTCCCCTAGCTCCCTTCTTTGTAGCCTAGCTGCTTGAAAGACGGAGGGAGCACGTTCCTTCCCTTCCACTTTTCCTATATACGCTTCTGCAGCCCAACCCCTCGCTGAGTATTTCGTCTTATGTACTCTGTTAAAGTTCACCACAGTTGACGTCTATATCGCTCTCGATTTTGTTGCAGATTGCGCATTTTGAATGAAAAACAAAGTTTAATTTTTCATTAAAAAACAGTAAATTCCATAGAGTATCGCCAGAACCATCAACTTCAGCAGATTTTGCAGCTGCAATTTAATATAATGATTATCTATACCTATAAAAATGTCTTTCATATCGCTCTTAATTTTGTTGCAGATTACGCATTTTGAATGAAAAACAGTTTAATTTTTCATTCCAAATCAGTAAATTCCATAAAGTTTTGCCAGAAACCATCAACTTCAGCAGATTTCGCAGCTGCAATTTAATATAATGATTAACTATACCTATAAAAACGTCTTTCATATCGCTCTTAATTTTGTTGCAGATTACGCATTTTGAATGAAAAACAAAGTTTAATTTTTCATTATTTATTGTATGTGCTCAGAAGAAACTTGAATGTCTAATTACTTCATTTTATAGGAGGCAATTTAAAAAGCATTTGGATCCAAAAATATCCAAAGATCCGACACTTGAAATCAAAGATACGATTCGGATCTGGATCTGGGAAAAATCGTTTTTTCGTCCATCCCTAGTTTTTATGAATACTTACATACTTTCAAGCATTATAGCTTAATACCTTTGTTAAGTAATGTCTGTCATTTATGACTCTATATGTGGTGTAGATGGTTGTTGTAAAGCTAAACTACCGTTAGCATTATCAATTCAGATTAAGTCTAATTTGTCTAATTTTCAAGGAGGATCATGTGTTCTACCATTAGATATGAATGAATTTTAGTGGATTCTCAGCCAAGATGGGCCAGGTTTTGGTGGTGGTGTTTCAGTGGCTTACTATACCATCGTAGTTTAGGAAATTACTTCAGGTTGTTCATTTTGCTGTCTTTTGTGTTCATGTTTGAGTTAGCATCTTGTAGTTATGAAATTGCTTCTAGGAGAGGTCTCCTTCCTATCATTTTTTGTCCCTGTACCAATTTTATTTTTTACTGATTACTAGAAATTACTGGGGTTAAAGGATGTGCTCTACAGTTTCTGAGCATTTGACCTCAAGCAATCTAATTGACTGAGCTTTGAGGTAGCAGTATTGACTGTTACTAGAGGAATTGAGGCCAGGATTTATCCAACATTAACTACATGTGATTTACTTCTTAACATTCTTATGTTTAATTTTAGTATGTAGCACACAACTTATACCATGAAGAGGTTTTTTTTAAACAGTTATCATTGATAGGTGGATTTAGATTCACATTAATGCATGTGCCACTTGTAAATTAGTTTTTAAATACACTTCGTAATATTTGAATTTTGTACTCAATTTCACTATTTTTGGGAAATTGCACTATCACTGCACAATATTATGCAGTACTTTTGGCTTCAATGAACTTTGGATTGTAATTTGGGAATTGCCGAAGAAGAAATATCTGTTGTAGTGTGAATGAAATTAAAAGTAGTCTGTCTACAAGGGACTTACGTTGCTGAAAATGTCGAACACCTATATAATTCAAAATTGTCTTTGTAATCACAAGCAATAACATTGAAATTCTTTGCATGTGGTATGTTGTAGTATTTCATTGAATGCTGATGTATATTCTTTACTAATTCCTCCGCTGCCAGAAGTAGCTTAAGATTGTATATTAATGCAGTTTTCATCACCATACAATTCACAGATGTATGCCACGATTTTGTGACCATTTCAAATTCATATGAGGAATGAAGTTGAACCAAACATGGTAATCTTTCTTTGGCGTATGTAATTTAATAATAAAGATAATAATAATTTTTTTTTAAGTGTTCCTAGAGATCACATATATGCCAGTGACATTGGAAGTCATCAAAAATATAATAAAAATAAATAACAATTGATACAAATAAATTAAGTGATAGGAATATTTACAATGTTTACAGTTTAAAGGAAAAGATACAATATTTTGTGGCCTATGGACAAAGATTACTCAGGGCCCAACATAAAATTTTTCAGGCTATAGTAGTTGTTTTCCATGAAATATTTCTTCAAAGCATTCTTGAATTGTGTAGGTGGAAGACATTTGATATCATAAGGTAATCTGTTGTGTAATTTTGTTAGGGACAATAAGGGTCCTTTTTGGCAGAAGGTGTTGGGGTAGAAGATCATCGGTGGTTCTGGTTGCGTCATTATGAGAGAACTATTTTTTTTTGAAAGTTTTCAGGGTTATTTTTAACAAAAGAGGCACAGTTGAGTATGTACAGTGATGGGAATGTTAGAATTTTCAGATCATTATAAAGAGGTAAGCCAGGTGATCGCATAGAAACTAGCCATGACTCTCACTGCACATTTCTGTATAGAGAAGACTTTGTGGCAGCAGCTAGAATTACCCCAAAAGATGATGCCATAAGTTAGTTGAGGATATATGTTGGCATAATATATCATTTTCAGAGTATCAATGGTAGTTACTTCGGCCAGCTTTCTTATAATAAATATACCAGTGGATAGTTTATTCATTATATAGTCAATATGTGATGACCAGTCAAGGTTGTCAGTGAGGATAACACCTAATAATTTTGTTGAATGTGCCCGACTTGCCGCTATTATTTATTTGAAGATAAACTCAACTTTGAGTTTTATTTCATATTATGTTGGCTAGATAATTTTCCTTGCTTCAAATAGAGGTAAATAAATCTTAAATTATATTGTAGGTATGCATGTTGATGGCTGAAATTCATGATCAATTGTTCAGTGACAATAAACTGCTAATTTATGAGGAGATTCTGTGATTTGGAGAGTATCCTAATTTTGGTTATAACAGAACAAGGTTAAGTTGGCGACTCTAAAAAAGGAAGTGCTTGCTCTTACTTCACAAGAAATAACATTACTATAAATTTTTACCTGGGTACTCTTCATAGGTTTTGGGGAATATATTATTTTTCATTTACACTGTTTTTTTAAAGTTCAAATGGAGAATTTGATATGTTTATTTCTTGTTAGTCTTGGATTAAGGTGAAAGACATTTGCACTCAAAATCTTAGTGTTCAATTTGCTACCAATAATTCTTATAAGATACCTTTTTTGATTTTCATAAAACATGTCCTATTTTATTATGTATTCATTTAAAGTTTACCTAATACGTTAGGTAATGTAGGTGGTATGTGTTAATTCTATTCATATCTTTGTGCAGTGATTCTAAATTCATCCCATAGTATCAAAACATAATCTTATTATTTTTCAAGCATTCATGTCTGTGGAAGAGGTGTGAGTAAGTGTCCTTAACTGTCTAATATGCATTCATGCATCAGTGGAATATTTAGTTGCAATTGTTGTTGCTGGTCAAGTTCATTGTGGTGTGTATTTGTGCTTTTAGCTGACCCCTTGGTACTGGGTTTGGATCCTGCTTTAGGCATGAGTATTTTTATGGTTTTAGTCTCCCAGTCTGAGATGCTGCAAAAGCTTTTTGTAATCTTAAATGTTGTAATTTCCGTTGATATTATCATAGTGTTATTACAAAGTGAAAACCCTAATACATATACATATAAAATATTTGGGTGGGCATAATTTGCTGCTTCAGCCATGATTTCCATACCCATTTTAGCTGAAGCTAATGAAATATTAAAGTGATTGTAGGGGCATTGTTGATTTATTGTTGATTATTTTTCAAAAATGACTTATTAAATAAACATTAGTTAACTAATTAGGATTTTTATCTAAAAAAAGCTGAAGCATGTGGCTTGATGGAATGTATAAAGTATACACAATTGTTTCCTTTTCTTGTTTTATTCAATTTTTGAATCTCTTCATCCTAAAAAAATTAGGGTAATTATATTTTGACATTTTTTATATCATTATTTATAAAGAAATAAAAATTGTATTGGTTTTACGGATGCAGTTCATAAAATGCATTCTGGCTGTATTGCTTGTGCTTGAAATAGTTAGCCCATGTGTAAAAAGTTTAGGGGGCTACAATTACTTAGTTATATGTGGATACACTCCTGTTAACTTTGAATCGAACTTCAAATCTAGCACACTGCAGCAGAATTGCAGCAATTATTTTACAACCTGACATAGGAAAGGAAAAAATGCCTGAAAGGATTTAGAAAAAGAGCTGCCATCCAAATAGGCAGAGAAAACTGCTACCTTTCCTCATTTCAGAGCCTCCACAAATTTCTAAAGAATTATTCACCAGACATGATCAAATGAATGTACCAATTCAAATACCATCTGTGCTGTTAAGATAGTAACTTCGGAATGGGTGATGGAGATATTTTCAGGGATATGCCACCCATAAGATAAGGTTGTCATTCTAATTCAGCAAGGCCTATGTTCAAATCCTTTTAAAATTGTGGTCAAACTAGGAGTGGAAATACTGAATTCATGTAAATACGCAGTGTGACTCTGTCTTATGTTGATATTATTAAAGTGTATAATTAATAACTTGCTGGTGTGATTTCTGGGTTTCCACCGTGTTGTTTCATGTCCGATGATGACAGTTTTGCCGTCATCTTCAGGTCTGAAGTGGAGTTCTATACAAAATAGGCCTGAATATGTATGCTGAAGTTGTGGAAGTAGCAGTCATTTTGCAGTTCTACCTCTTTGGCTTCTATATATTGGCCCATTTTGCATCACTCTCCACTTCTGACCCAAAAATTCTGATTGGATTGCTGGCAAAACTATCATCATCAGACATGTAACAACACAGGGGGAGCCTGGAAATCGTGATAGCATCTACCATTCATCACAGAGGACTTTATAAGTTTTTAATTACATAGTTACCGATCAACGCAAATCTCTGCCGATGGGAATATGTGAAGCTCTTCTAGTCAAGCTCATCAAAAACATGTCAAAACATGGGCAAGTGTTATTAGCCATGAATATTTTATAGATTGATGAGGTTATGAACCCTCCTCAATCACATTCCATTGGGTATGTTGCAACTTCTAGCAACTGCAGTTGTGCAGCTGGATACAGCCCTGAAGACTGGGTCGCTTGAAAATGATGTAGTTGAGTCATGGAAGAGCACCCCTAGAGTGTCTTAAAACAAATGCATACCATTGACATTGCCATAAAGATTTTATAACAGCTTAGAAAAGGTTGAAAGTTTATAATCCTTTCCCGAGACCAACTTCGTCATAAATGGGAGTCATTTTAGTATGCCTTCAATAAAAGCAGGTTTTGCTTGTAGAAAAAGCCTTATTTTAATAGGGAATTGATTTCACTTTGTGAAAAGCAGGAGTTTGTTTTGAGTGGGTTTCACTGTATTAGGTAATATGACCAATTATTAGGATTTAAAGAGGAAAATACCTAGGGATCTATAAATAATTTGTTGCTACTGCTATATTTATGGGAAAAACATGTGTATTTCACCCTTCCTCTTAAATAATTTTTTGCTACTGCCTTCATGTGAATTTCAGTTATGTTGATTGATGTTGCTGTATGAAAAGTGTATCGTGGAGAGAAATCAGTTGGTACTCCATTACTCCTCAAATTAGTATTCTTGAATTTTTCCATTAAATAACCTTTTTTATGACTAATGATTTTTATTAAAGTACATACAATGTATATTTTATGGTCAAATTCAAAATAATATGATAATGTGCTCCGTAATAATTTATGCAAACAAGTACTGCAAAACTTAACCTCTAGAGTATACCAAAGACCACCTAAAGATTATATGTATGTACATATTTATATTCAAGGGAAATTTTCATATTTTCTGAAAGATATCCGTTTTGGAGTTAAATTTTCTCCTGAGATACATAACTCCTGAGGATAGTTCATAAGTGAATATGTTTTGTATATCATTGTAATTTTTTAAGTATGCGTATACAATGCTATTGTGTATATAAGTTCCATTTTTATGGCTACAAGTGTTGTAATTTTGTCTGTTTAGGTAGGAAGATGTTTTTAGTTACTTATTTATTTTAGATGTGTATATTTTTTGGCATTGCCATTACCATATACATACATTGTATATAAATTCATACTACATGGCATTTTCAACTGTGAATAAATATAGGTAGATGCATGAATTGCTTACCGTCCCTTCTTGATTTCTCATCTCCTCTCTGTATTGTTGTTTTCAAGCATTGTCTGTGATACCCTTTCTCTTGCATGCAAGCCTAGGTTTGCTCATCCAGTAGCATAGAGTTTTCTTGCATGGCATTATTGGGAATTGAAGGGATCTTGTGATTAAAATATCCCTGCCTAATTTTTTTTTATGTTTGCCTTCCAATTTAGTTGCATATTCATATATACATAGTGGTTAAGCTTTATGTGAATATTAATTTTCATCATGTAGTTCCACCTATAAAATCAAGTTCTGTGTGTTGCTTATTTTAAGCTCAAGTTGATCATTGTCTGGTGAGCTTTTCTCTCTGGCATAATCTTTTGTCCCTCATGCATTTCCTAGCAAATTTATATGAATATGCTTGATATTCCAGTTGTTACTTTTGGGAATTAAGTATGTACTTGGAAAAGGGTTACTGTTACTGAACATGATAAGTGTACTGTGATCTTTTATGCTTGGAGTTCACTACTTCCACATTATGGAATTGTTTGGGGTTCTTACAAAATCTTAAAATATGTCCTCATTGGTATGCATTGTTCAGCTTATAAAAGATTATGAGTCCCATGGTTAAACATTTATTCTAGCTGTACTAGGATAAGATTGACCTTTTTCACTACACATGCTGTTGTAAATTGCAATAAGTTTTTAATGATTTGTTTTTCCTTTTTATTTTATTTTATCTTCCAGCCAGAAGTGGTTGGGCAGTTACCTAACATCACTGAATTGTGGTGTGACTTCAACAGAATCAGAAGTATTCCTCAGGTTTGTTAATTTTTTTGAGAAATCAGTAGAGCTATTTCTCATTTGATGAGTAATTTAATCTTAGTGGTATATCATTTCAGTTTGTTGGAAACCTGAAGAAATTGGTCCACTTAGATGCTAGTAACAATAACATTAACTGGGTGGCATCAGATGTGGAGAATTGTCAGAAGCTTTGCGATTTGACCCTTTCAGGAAATGAAATTCAGGTAATTTTGACTTGCTATTTTTATGATCAAGTGCTGAAAATATTTTTATCTCATTCTGCCACTAATATCTGTTTGACAGGAAATTCCTGGGTCACTTGGAAATCTGAAGAATTTAATGACCTTGAAGTTGGATGATAACCAACTATCTGTTCTCCCAGAGTCAATCGGAAAAATGTCATCATTAGAAGAATTGATCCTTAGCCAAAATGATTTTGAGACTTTGCCACCTTCAATAGGACTATTAAGGAGACTACACATCCTGAACGTGGATGAAAACATGTTGGAAGACTTGCCTCCAGGTCAGCAAGCATTTCAAGTAATAAATTCTCCAAATACAGCATAATCCCGATTATCCAGGCTAATGATGGGGAGAGGCAGCACGAATAATCCAAAGTTTCACTTAAATTTCTTTTAGTTTTCATAATTTACGTAAATCAAACAATTTGTCATTATCTACACTCATTTTATGCTATTTTAGATTGTTTTCCGGAGTCATTAAGAGTTTTCTTCTCCCGACTGCAATCTTTTTATCAGCAATAACTTGATTGCTCTCTTACTCTCCCTGCACCGTGTCATATCTGGTTTCCGAAAGCCATGCATCCGTGGCTGCAAGGTCACAGATTCAGAAACGTGGTTTGCATGAATGATTCAAAACCACTGCACGACGTCGGAAACAACACTGTCAGGCACCACGCCGCTTCTCGTACAAGTTGCCGAGGATGCAGCTGCTGCGGGATGCAGATCCGTGGTCACTGAGTGCGATCGCTCACCGCAATGCTTGGAAAACAGAACACAGAACTCCCGTGACGGCAACTATGGCACACGATCACACAGCTGCAGTTATAGGAAACCAGGACGTGAGATAAATTGATGCAAGCGAGAGCCTGGCTATGGCTTATGATTAGAGATACGTGAAAATTGCACTTTCATTTTTATTTTATCGCACTTTCAATAACAGTTTATCGCATTTCGTAGCGTCTATTTTCATAATGAGGTAGATGACGATAAAAAGTAGGGAAACACAATTATGTGGCAGAATACAGAATATTTTAAATAATTATGCTGTAGAACAATGATAAATCAAGGAATAAGACATATAGTGGCGGAGGCATAACTTGCCCGCTCCCACTTGTAGTTCGCGGCCATGTAGAGTCCCAGCCAACTAGCAGCTGGCCTGTCGCTCACATGCTTTAAGCGGTGAGTGTCGGCGGAGCATTTAAACTGTGTTCGTCACAAAATGTACGAATTTTTCCGTCGAAAAGGCAAATTTGCGTAAAAATATCTTTTAAGTCCAGTCGTCGCATCTATATCGCATTTGCGATTTTCACGCATCTCTACTTATGATATCTCTACTTCCACTTCCCCCGCTGCCCTCACTTTCCTCTCCAGTTTGACCTTGACTAGTCACAGCGTAAATATGTCCGAGTGCGATGTAATCTTCAGTTCCTTTAGGCCATATTCAACCGAATGCAAGGCCACAGTAATAATTCTGCATTTGCGATATGAAATATACAATGTAGACAGCGTATCTCTTAATTTGCGATAATAACCATTGAAAAATTAATCAAGAGCTTTTTTTCCCCGCCACTGATCGTCATCTGCATGCTAGAGCAGACGTTCAACTAAACTTGAAACTAGAGATGGGTTGAATAGCAGATTTCTCGAACTCGAATATCGAATTCGAATATTAAATCATTGCTTGAATACCTCGAATACTAGAACTGCACAAAGCATAATAAACTTACTTTTCTTCTTCTATTTCACGTGATGAATGTATAAATGAAAAGGTATACAGTAGAACCTCGATCTATCATTTTTTTAAGGGGATGGACGAAAAAAAACGATGAATGCAGGAATGGTTGACTGGGTTGCCTATGCAGCAGGAAACTCAGGATTTTGGCGTGTAATTGTGATTTCCTTTAAAGGTTTCAAACAGGAATTTAGCTGATTAATGGAATGTTTTAATTTTATGGAAACAATTTGGACATATAGTTGATTCAACTAACATCTCTCTTAAATATCCGAAGGGGACACACCACCTCACGAAAAAATGATTTCATGCCTTCTCGGCATTTACACTGTTACGATGGATTTCTGTCTGATTTATACATTCTTATCTACCAAACACCATTTCAGCGGCATGCCCATCTGATTCTCTGCTTCATCAAACTTCTCATTTTCAACAGATAGCTCGCTTTACCCCCATTCCTACTGTCAAGTGCTAGCAGACTATCCGATGCATTTTGCAAAATACAAGCGCTTCTCCACCGGATTTTCTTCTTCAATTATTTTCAGTCCATCTTTAGAAGTTTTCACGAGATAAGCAGACAAATTGGAATTGCTAGCTGGGAGAAACCAAATATACTGAGAATATATCCCTTCGTCTGTGACTGTGACAATAGAGATTTATAGTATAACTAATAAATTGTAACTTGATACATATATGTTTTCGGAAAAAAATACCGCATCAACTTCCGAGAAGCTCGGCTGCTCATATCGAGTTTCGCCAGAATTCTAAGTGTCCGTCGTATTTTGACTTTTATTTCCTGCGTAAAATGCTTAAATAAAGTCAGAAATACGTCCTGTTTGGTCTTATTCTTTTTTAAATGATGCGCACATTACTAATATTTCAATCCAATAAAGGTGTAATATCAATAGCCGAAAGTCATTGTTAGAAATCTCTTGGGCTAATAGATGACCCATGCAGCAGTTGACCTCCAGAAATGGGGAACTTCGAAGCAGGTAGGCAGAAAAAGGTCAGTGGGGGAGAATGAGGGAAGGGTGAAACACGATTCTATTACTCTCCTGTTACTTGATTTTTTTTTTAAGCTTTTGATTTATGGTCTTCTTAATACGAACCCTGTGCGAGCTGGGGCCTTTTGTTTGATTTCGGAGAAGAGGAAAGCATCAGAGGAGGGGCCGAGGGCTGATGGATGGAAGGGGTAGCGGACTTTGGGAATTGTACTACGTAGTTATTATCCCACGGCACTGAGGTTCTCCTGGTGGGGGAAACCGGGGATTTTCGGATTTTTTCACCCGATCATTTTCGGGTCCCCACGTCGAACTCTTTTCACCGCTCGAATTTGATGTAGTTCGTCAACTTGCCTAAAGCAGCGCTGCATGCATTAAACGAATAGAGTTCTTTACATTTTTCTTAGTCAACTACCAACGACGTGCATGCGACAGTGTATGGCACGAAATTCAAAGTATTCGAGGTCTTACCTTTAGCATAATTATTCGAGATCTCGCATATCGAATACTTTCCAGTATTCGAGTATTCGAGGATACTATTCGCACATCTCTACTTGAAACATTCCTTGTCAAAAAGTAAATAAAACAGTTCCATTTTATGAAGAGAATACCTATGGAAATTATAAACCCGGTGTAGCTTTACATTAAAATACAAATATCCTGGTCCTTTTGTGTCTGATTAATTTTTTATAAAGATCGCAGAAAACATCAAGGAAGTGTAAAACTCATGCACAGATAAGCCACAACATGGATAAACTGCAGCCAGGTAACCGGGAGTCTGCTATATATGATACATACTTATGTTTTTGAGTGGATAGGACTGTCTTCAAATTTTGCCCTTATGTACATATTGTTTAAAATTAAATTCAATCCCCAATGCATCTTACGGGACTTCAATTGCATGAAAACAGCCTTACATAAAACTTACATAGGTGTATTTATCAGAATTTTGTGGAAGTATTTAAAGACTTTATAATATACATGTATAATGTATAATCATTGAAATATTTCCTCCCATAAGTATTTTGAAACTTGAGAACCAACCATGATTTCCCCACTTATGAACGTAATTAGGAAGGTCTTGATGATGGTTCTACGGGCTGAAACCATGCTCAGTTTTTATGTGATTTTAATTTTTTGGAGGAAATTCATCATTTCAAACTGTAGGCTTTTGCAGCAAGATTCATTAGTATCTGAGGCTTTAGGGTGCAGCATTGTCAAGCCAACTCTCACGGCCATTGCAGGATGCATCGTCAGGCGATGAATAAAAATTGGAAGGTGAATGTCATTAATATACTTGTTGACCCTCCTCACTCCATCGGATTGGCTGATGGAATGGGTGATCCTGACATCACAGGATCTCTCAACCCTGTCCTTGAGCGGCAACCGAACTCTCCCCAGTTGCGGTGTTGTGAGTTGGTGAATCTTTGTTACACATCCTGGCTGTCTCCAACTCTTCCACATGTGGCTGAGTTAACCACCATTTCTCCTATCCTCAACAACCACAACGGGGGGAGTTCGTTTACTGCTCAAGGATAGGGCTAAGAGATCCTCTGACGTCAGGGTTACCTATTCTCCCTACCACTCCAGTGGAGTGAGGAGGGTTGGCGCGTGTAAAATTGACATCCACCTTCCAACTTTCATTGATTGTCTGATGATGCTTTTGGTGGAGGGTCCTCAAGTATTTGAATGAGATCCACCTTCCCATTTTTATTCGTTGCCTGATGACGCATCCTGCAACGGTCGCGAAAGCTCGCTTGACAAAGCGTGATACGCTGATGCTCCCAAAAGCCTTGGATTCTAAGAAATTCTCATACATAATTTTGAAGTGGGTTTAATCCAAGCCTGAGAAGAGGGTTGATACCCTGAGGTGAGGAAAGAGGGTTTGAGCTCTGGGTGCAACCATACATGAAAAAAGGTCTTTTAACAGAGCCTTTGAAGAGATTCCTTTGTAAGGCTGGATTTAATGAAAATACTTGAGTATCCATAATGCACGCTCGATGGAGCGATTTGAAGAATTAAAGTTGGAGTATTTTTGCATGGGTGTTACCACTTTTATTTCTGTGGACCTTTCTCCAGTAGTCAAAGTCAACTCATCGGAGGAGTCATCGGAGGAGGAACTGAGTGCAATATAATGAGTGTACTTTTATGACCCTTTATCTCAATGTGAGAAGTTTGAGTGAATCTAGTGTGAAAAGTTTGCTGTTATGGAGAATCGATTTGGTGTAGGAAATTGCATTCTTGTGCATGGATGGATGTTAGTATAACTTCTAGCTCTTCTTGACCTAATTTGGCTTATGCTGGAATTTTAAATACTATTGTCAAGTTCAGCGATGAATGTATCAATTTGAGGTCTAAAAAGATGATAGTGAGCTGATTATTTGTTCACCTTTTGAGTAAATATATTGGTTAAATATGTAAATATATTGAGTTCAATTTTCAGGGTTAAAAATGTATTATAATGGTCAGTAACAATAACACACAAAACTTACTCCAGAGATATCATTTATGTAAATACAGAGGGCAGTAATCTCAGAAATCAAGTTGATTGGAATCCCTAACTCATATCACATTTTCTTATTCTCGGTCTGTTTTAGTGAGGAAAAACAAAATGATATGAAAGGGGTGTGTGCTAATTGCTCTTTGAATACACTGCATCATAAAAATACCAATAATGTCCTTACCTTAGAAATGCAAATTTTTTCACTTTAGTTCTCGAGCATTTCAGAATTGTGATAGGTATCATTTACATGGTTATTATATTCATGAAATTTAGAAAAGGACTAATACTGAGTGTGATGTACCTTTGATATGAACTAGTGATGGCTATTGACCTATTTAATGATTTCTGAGGTAATTAGGTATTTTTAGTAATAATTATGACTAATGACTATGACTAAATTATGACTATGTAATTAGGTAATATTTGGTAATAATAATGTGCTGTGTGGGTTGTTGATCTTCTTTGAAGATTTATTAATTTTGAAGATTTTTTTCTCTTTTTAGAGATTGGGAGCTGCTGTAACCTGAGCATTTTAAGTGTAGCAGGGAACAGACTGGTACAAATTCCTGGGGAGATTGGTCATTTGGCCAATTTGAAAGTGGCAAACCTCAGTGGGAATCGACTGACAAATTTACCAGTGTCTTTGCTTGGGCTTTCATCTCTTGCTGCCTTATGGCTATCAGACAATCAGGCCCAGCCATTGGTTCCCCTTCAGCCTGATGTTGACCCCTTGACTGGGCAGAGGGTTCTTACCTGTTTTATGTTACCTCAAACTTGTTCTGTACCATCTGAAGTTAGAACACCTCCCCAAGTTGTTGTGCCTGGATACATTCCCGTTGGTGAAGGTGATGCTGAAGGAGGTAAGTGGAGGGTTTAGTTAAGGAGGTTAATGGGAGTCAAATTGATATTGGTTGTATCCATAGCGAGAGGGGAGTTCCAAGGGGGTCAGGACCCCCCAAAATATAAAAACACAATTACTTTCCTTCATTTAAGAAAACAAAATATTGAAAAATCATGAATTAAAAAAAATATTTCTTTGACAACTCAAGTTTTTTTGATAATGAAAAATGTTAAAATTAGTTTAGAACCCTCTACTTAGTACCTTGTTGTTCGAAAAATTTCCCCCTGGATTCGGACCCCCCCCTCCCCGCAAAAAAATTCCTGGCTACCCCACTTGTTTCTGGAAGGAAAGTGAAAGGCTTTAGGTTATTTTGGTGGGTGAAATTGTGGCCTCTCATTCCCGCAGCCCCAGATTGAATCTAAGTGGGAAATTTTGTCCATTTGGCCCCTTCATTTACATAAACATCATTAATAGGATAGGAAATAGCATAATTATCTCTTTCAAAAAATATTAATCAATATTTAGTGATCTTAAGTCTCAGATTAATAATCATTGTAGTCGAGGCATCACATTATTTTTACAAAATGCAAAATATATGGCTATACATTTTATAAAAAAAGGTAGCTGTGATAACAAGGTTTTACTCAAATTATTACGGCTCCATATAAGAACTGGTTACGAAAACCACGCATTCGCGGCTGCATGATCATGGATACAGAAAAGTGGTGTGCATGAATGCTTCAAAATCACTGCACGACGTCCGAAAAAACACTTTCAGGCACCATGCCACGTTTCCGCATCTCGCAATAGTTGCTGGGCTTGCAACTCCTTTGTCCTAAAGAGAAGGCACATTCTTTTGTAATTAGCATAGTGCCAGATGAGTGGATGAATTCGGATTGTTAGTAGGGAGAAACAAAATATCCTGAGAAGATATCCCATCCTCAGTAGCTCTGACAAGTGAGACTAATAGTATAACTCAAAAATTGAAAACTTATAATAACCTGATATCCATTTTTCGGAAAAATGCCACATTAACTGCCAAGAAGCTCAGCTATGAGGATATGGAGTTTCGCCAGAAATCACCATTGTATTTTTCCAACTATTTCCTTGCTTTAAATGCTTAAGTAACATTAGAAATACGTCGTGTTTGGTCTCTTTCTTTTTTGAATTACGTGAACATTACAAATATTTCAATATAATAAAAGTATAATACGTACCATTTCCCAAAATTCATTGTTAGACACCTTTTGGGCTAATAGGTGATTCATGAAGCAGTTGACCTCCAAAAACTGGGAACTTTGAAGCAGGTAGGCTGAAAAAGGTCAGTGGGTGAGAAAAGAGGGGGGCGTGAAACACGTTTCTAGTGTTCTCGTGTAACTTGATATTTTCTTTTGAAGCTAAGGTCTTTGTAATACGATCCTTGGGCGAGCTAGGACCTTTTGTTTGATTTTGGAGAAGAGGAAAGCATCAGAGTGGGGAAGGCGAGTGCTACTATCCCAAGGCACTGAGTTTCTCCCTATGGTATTTTCATCTCCTGGGGAAGATTCAAACTAAGTGCCTGTTGTTATTAGCCATAAATGACACAGAGTAAACACTTCGTCTCATTTTTTCGAATGATGGATGCGGGAAAATTATATGATAGGACTGCGATCTTCAAACGATCAATGCAGGAAAACGATACTTCGGGGAATGATGGATGCGGGAAAAATTACATTGCCTTTATGGAACTTCATTTGGGACCAGGAACGGCGAATGATGAATGCAGGAAAACATTCAACGCGGGAACGATAGATCGGGGTTCCCTTGTACTTTGTTTCTCATCAGACCATTAGTCTAGGTTATTTTTTGGCTCACTGTCCACAAACATTATGCTGTGAAAGCATAAAATGGATGATTTCTTGTAAAAATTGGAACAAAGTAAGAAATTTCTTTTATTTCTTGCTTTAATGGTGGTGATTGTTAAAGAAAACCCGAAAAAAAACTGGGGTAAACCTGGAATTGTCAGAGAATTTTGTAATTCTGCAAAGTCAGAGGAAAGTTGGAGAATTCTCTTAAATGCCAGAGAAACTTAGGGTTAGAGAATTCTCGTTATTTTTAACCTAACCATTCATCAGTTAGTCCTTAGGAATTTGTGACTTAATTTTTTCTAGCGTTTGAGTGTCACTTGAGTTTTCTTTTATCAAAATTTAGTCTGTACTGAGGTAATTCCTGCTTCTATTTATAATACTGCTTGCAAAATTACTTTGTGCTTAGATTTATGAGTAGAAAATATTTTGGTTATAGTGGATGTCATAAATGTTTTATAGATGCCAGGAGTGAAGAAGAAAGAATTAGGAGACGACATATTAGGTTTGCTGCTGATTCTGAGTTGGATGTTGGTGGTAGACTTCTCAGAGCTCCAACACCCTATCCAAAAGAGTTGAGGGCTTTGGCGCGTCATGCTCGAAGTTTGCAGAGAGTTAGTCATGCCACCAATGGTCCAGTGGCAGCTCCACCTCCAATCTGCCAAGGCTCTTTTGCCTTGCCTCATCAACAAGAGGTATGGTGCATGCTATTATGCTTACATCACCTTCCTAGAGATTCATTGAAGGGGGCATCAAACAAGGCTGGTCAGTTTGCTACAGAGTTCATGGTTCCCACTCAACCGTGAAAACCTTAAAACCGTGAATAAGCCGTGAATTTTGTCTACCGTGAAAAAACCTGGAAATAGCCGTGAATTTCGTCATAAAATCTTAGAAATCTCTCAAACTCAATTGTAGAACAACAATAGATGGGTTAAAAGAAAAATCGATGTTTCGATCATGTTTTAAGGTCGAGTCACGTGCAGATACTGTCCACGCATTTTTCTGCACACTAGTATTCGAAGCGCAATTATTAATTGGTCCGTGTGCCATGACAGCACATTGATCTTAAGCCTGCGATTGGAAGACATTAACCCTGGCAAAAAATCAGGCACTCCATCACTTCCCTGCCACCCGGCTCTCTCCATTTTCCTACACCCTTTAGCAGGACCTGAATTTTGCTAACTACAGGTGACGTCATAATAGATAGCACTTTCATTTCTGTTTTTGCATTCAAGGCATCTGTTCGTAGCCACCGAGGTCTGTTGCATTTGTTACATTTTTAGTTAACGTGTGGCCGATGATTGTTACGTGATCAATATTTCTGTCTAAAATGCCTTATTTGCAAACCATGAATTTGATGACATTTAGACCGTGAAAACCTGGAAAAAACCGTGAATTTTATAACGTAGTTAGAGTGGGAACCCTGGATTTAAAGTCTAGTAATTATTTCTACTTGATGGCTTGTCTAAAGTTATCATGCTGCATTTAAAATTGAGTATTTTTTCTGATTGCGATCAAAGCTAATACAGTAAACTCTTGATTATATGAAGCAGGATATTATGAAATTTTTGATAACACGAAGTGAAATTGTGGTCCCGGCAGAAAGCCTATGGTAAATACTTGGCACTATTCGATAATATGAAAATGAAATGTTTTGAAGTTACGAACATTGGGCTCGGTCCCCAGGAGCAAGTGGAATTCCTTTATACAAACTAGGGCGAAATATTTGTCAACAAAGATAGTTATTCCGGCGAAAGCAGCAAAATTATCAGTGCTTCTGACTGTGGAGCATCAAAGTGTGAAATCATAAATGATAGTGCAGCTTTGTAGGGAAAGGGTTCGCCTAAAAACTTACGGTAGGGATGGGGGAGAAGTAGGAGTTCAGTAAAAATATTGTGACTGGCACAATTTCCCTATTTATGTGCATACTCGTAAACATTGCGTCGACAATACTTTTAACATGTGAGGAAGGTCGCGCGGAGTATTTCTTACACTCCTACTTAAACCCTACACAATTGAATCATACCAAAAAATACTGCAAGTCCATAAAATTGCTCAAATTTCAGCGTTCTTGCCTAAGTTTTCGTGTTACTGTAGTTTTCGTGTTACATTCTTCACTGTATTTAAAATGATGCTAATGGAAGTGGAGTAGATACCGATAATGGAAGATGCTTCTCCTGCTTTCCACTGGTAGGAACCTTGCTCCTGTCGGTATAAAAGAAGAGAGACTTATTATATAAACATGGCACCTCACCCTGCATCAATGGCCTTGATGACAAATAAAAAGTCTTCTATTTTAATCTCCGCAAAGATGATGGAGCACGGCAGCCGGTTGGTGAGCCTGGAAAGGAATTCAAATATTCGCTGGTAGAAAATCAATTCCTATGTAATTTGTGATTGTAACTGAATCATAATGAAAATAACTAATTAAAAAGATCGTACATTCACTTGACAATATGGAAGGAACTACAAATATTAAACTAGGAAGGTTATTTTGGAAATGGGCTATGACCCTTATTTTTTTTTCTTGTCACTGGGCAATAGAGGGCGTCACAAATGGTGTAAACGGCAGGCTGCCATTAAAATGTCGTAGGGGTTGGAAACAAATATCTATCTTATGGGTGTATTATTGTTGCTATTTGCTACTGTCCACAAAATTCTTAGATAAATTTCCTTTACAAAAATTTTCAAGATATTATTTGATTACGTTTTCTAAAATGGACAGGAATTTCTTTAGCGCTAAGATCGTAGATATTTAACAATAAAGAATGGGAAGTTTAGGGTCGTATGATTTTTAATGATCTTTCGCAGCATAAAATCAATAAGAAGAGCATTTTTAAATAGTCTATTGTAAATAACCACTGAAATTGTTAAAAAAAGGCCACTGAAGACCAAAAAAGGATGATGGGAACAAAAGCAAACATTTTTCACGACTTATTAAAAGGGTTTGAAATTATAAAACTCAATATTAAGAAGTGCCTATCTTCTGGTCCTGCTGACTTTGTATAATTGAGAGTTTACTGTATGTAGGTATGTATGAATAAGAAAACTAAGGAATAATATATCAGAGTGAAAGTATAGATGGTCAAAGTTCATATTTTTAAAATATATGTGAAAGTAATTTTTCTGCAATTGTTAATGTCTTTCCATTTTGAATCTTAGCTCATATTATTTATTTTAACTTAAGTTAATTGATTATGTTATGTTATTTAATGATTGTGTACATAAGTGAATGTATATTTTAAGTTTTACAGCAAATTTGGTCGGAGGAGTGCATGGCTATCAAGGGTTAGGGACTTGTCTTATTGCTATGCAGTTTGTTATAATCATCTTTTATATTACCATGTTTCCTGGACTAACATGGGACTCTCACCATGTGAACTATGATAGTAAAAGCTCAAACCTATAAATTCCCCTATCAAGATGCCTTTGGAGTAAAGGTATTTACCTCTAAAGCTTCATGCTCACCACTTATTTTCCTTGGCATAGCCCATCGCTTTCAGGTCAATAGCAAGGCTACAAGCGCTGGGGGACAGCTACTGCACTGGCCTAGCCCTTCCCACTGAGGGAAGCTTGATACTGATCAAAAATGTAGTTTTTAGAAAGAAACAGTTTTTTTCCTTAAAGGAGATTAGCAGAGGAACTCACGCTTGTGGTTAGTTGAATTGTTTAAGAATGAGCTTTGGCTCTGAATGATTGCATCTTTGCCTCTACAATTTTTGCATCTAAGAAAATGGAGTTTTCAGCTCCAGTTCACTTTTACAAACCATTTTGGTGTGTGTAAAAATGAAAACATTGCTTTTGGGGTACCAATTCCTTAATGGTGTAAGTCCTCAAATTCATGTGCACTTCCAAGTGTTTTCACCCTATCTATGATATATCTGCTGAACAACTCTAATGACCTTTGTGGAAACAATATTGTCAATGGTTTTGAATTTCCACTACCCACTGTGTGACACTGAAAATTTTACATTTGAAGCTCCAGTTTTTATATTCTTCACATGCCAACTGCCTCTGGGAAATGTGTCTTAATAATCACCTATTAAAACTGGCTAAGGTCGGAAAGTTTTCTTCATTTGATAAGGTATTAATAATCCTTATTTAAGCCAAGCGCTACCTGATAGCTGGGTACTCTACTACCTGCTAGCACCCTGCGTTGTATCAGCGCTCAGAGCCTCGCCCCAAGGTCACCTCACTTGCAGCAGCGGAAACCAAAACGACGTCGCATGGACTTTTCCCATCATTCCTACTTAGCCGTCGCGTTTTCGCGCGCTTGAAAATTTTCACTTTTCATTTAATCGTGAAAAATAGATATTGTCATTTAAAAATCTAAAAGCGTGAAATACGTACTCCAGGAGTAATAATCTTTCGATTTAGGCAATAAAAAAATAATAGGAAATCTCCCTATTGTATGTCTTCGTCAAGCCAGTTCATCTCTTCAAAATCTTTTCCATTTGTGGAATGGGTTGGGCTAGTATGCTGGCTATCACCCAGTGCTCCTGTCAATGGTCACCTTCCATAAGCAAGGACCACCCAGTGGAATTTGGACAGTGAGCTGCTCTAACCTTGGAAACTAATATATTTGCTCAGTAGGCCTTGTAGCATGGGAAACATCACATTTGAGCTTTTATTACCATATACTACCATTCAACTGGGTTTGACGAAGTGTGGAGAGTACACCTCATGAATATTACTTAAAAGTACTTCATCAGCACAGAGGCTTTCATGGTGATGCAATAAATTTTTTTTCGCGTTCCTCTGGGTTGATTTCTTCTGTGAGCCACACATGTTGGCCTACTATTTAGCTAAGTTCTACATTAACACATTAATTATTTGATTGCTCTCAGAGTGCATGAGTTTTGTGTGTTTTGGGTATACCATCCAGCATTTGGCTTTGCTGTCTCTCATAAGTGAATATTTACCTTGTACTTCGGGGCTTTTTTGTGTGAATATCTTGTAGTTATTGAGATACATACTACTCTCTACTCTTCTTCCCTACCTTTATTCAGCAATACCTTGATGAATGCTAGCTTCTCATGATGAAATAAGTGTGATATTGACTGTGGGAAAGGCTTTCAGTGATTTTTCTCGGCAATTTTGAGAGAACAAGTGTAGCAGATTGTGAGGTGATTGTTCACTAAAGGCACTATGGTCAGTCTTACAGCATTCACTCAGATACTAAGGTGAATAGTAGATTTTATCTGGAACTATTTGCAGTATTTTGCATGGCCATTATGCCTCAGGAGTTTGTACGACTATTAATGGAAATCCTGCATGGTTGTTTACAGAATACATTCTTTTTGTATGTAGGCTCTGAAGTCCTGATATTAGTCTGAGTAAGTCATCTTGGACCGTGAGCAACTGGTCCTATTCTCATCCCTGCATGTTACAGTTCTTGCACTGATGATTCTATTTACTAAGTGGTAACATATGGCCATGTTTTCTTCACGCACATGCCCACTGTACTTGCATTTATATTAGAATTGCTTACTGTGATTCCTGTTGCTAGGCATGGATCCTCAAATGGTGAGAGTGAAGTGCATAAACTATGGGGAGAGAAAAATTTTCTTTTGGACTAGTCCTCTGGGATTTGAAGTTGCATCCCCCTTTGACATGGGGTTTCTATCTTCTCTGTACATTATCCTCACAAAATTTGGATCATCTGATGTGGCTAATCATAAAATTCTATCATAAATTTGAAAATTGGAAGCATTGGCTGGTAGGGGATTTAGCAAGCTTCTCTGCACCTATATGCTCATGTCATTGATATAAACAGTGTTTAATCTAAAAAAACACATTTTCTTTTCATTTGATTCACAATTCTATCGATCATCCTCCGTAATTTTGGGTAAATGAATTGATGATATCCACTTTAAATGGGTACCATTTATAATGAAACTGCTGACACTCCCTTTCAAAAATGGCCTATTGACCATCTTGAAAGTCCAATTTTGACGAATGGTTGTTTAATGGAGGGAACAATTACAATGAAAATTTTAGGGACTGGAGACCCAATTTTATTCCCTTTCTCAATGGCAATAAATATTTTGGAGATATGTATTACCTGTACCTCAGAAGAGCTTGTAGCAATGACAATTGCATGCATGCTTGATCATCTCAATCTCCTGGTGACCTCTAAAACTATTCCCCTTAAAGGTCCTTGAATTTCTAACCTTCTGTCATTGATTGTTCTGCATTACTAAGCACCTTCATTGTTGTAAGGTAGTTGTATACAGTGGAACCTCGTTAAAGTGAGTACGGGCTATTGCGAGACCCCTGCCATTATGAGAGATAGCCGAGGCACCGTCAATTGACCCAATGATTAGCATGTAAAAAAATTCGTTTTTACAAGGCCCTTTTGATGTTGGCACTCGCCATAGCAAGGGTTTTCATTGCCAAAAAACCTTCACCAAGAGTCCCTAATCTCTGTAACCGCTGGCGATCTGTTAGAAATGAAATTAGGGCGTGGTGCTCTGTCTCATATTCATGGAGTAAACTGTCGTTCGATAAATAAGTTGTTCATTTTGGTGAAAATATTGTGGCATTAACATTGGCGAATACTCGATCTTTTTTTGTTCCTTGGGTGGCAAAAAGCAGTTGGCAGCATACCCGCATGTCTGTGAGTTGCGTGAATAGAGAGCATTTCATGGTAGACACCATAGCCAAAAAAACACCAAACACGTCCAAGCAAGAAAATGATAAGATCTTCCTATTCGCTCTTCACAATTTAAAAAAAAAACAAAAGCGCCCGAGGAATGCGGATCATGAAGACTTAGAAGGAGCTTTGTTCGGGTGGTTTTGCCCACTTCAATGTGTGGGAACTACTGAAAAAGGGGCTATGCTTAAGGCTAAATTGGAGTATTTCAGTGATAGATTGAGAGTCGAGAACTTCAAGAGTTCGTAAGGTTGGTAATACTAATTCAAAGCAAGAAAGCGTTATCTGCCTTCATGATTGCTGGTGATGCCTGCGGTGTAAACCGGAAGTCGTAGAAGATAGAACTCCAATCCTAGCGGAATATCTTAAGAAGTATCCCCTGCATGGTATAACGTAAACGAAACGGAACTATTTTACAGCCTACTCCCCGACAAAACCCTTGCAGTATGAGGTATTTCTTGCAATGGTGCTTCTAGAGGCCGGTAATGCACCTTAGCAATGGAATATGTGAAGAGCTGATTACTTAATTGAATTTAAAAAAATATGCATTCCTTTTACATGTTTTGCAGTCTTTATTGAGAATGTTAAATCTATAAATTCATATGCGTAAGTTTTGTTGGCCTCAGGGTCCATCAGTTGCGTAAGCCTTTTTGTTTCTTTGTCGCATATATTACCCATGCATGATATATTAGTCACAGTTTCTTGCAGCTCGCTTTTGCTTTACTTAAGTGACGTCAGCATAATATCTGTGTTATATTTTTCGTGAAATAATATCACGTTAATATCTTTTCTTATATTACCAATTTTAATTCAAATCGTTTTTATTGCAGTGCTGTGGATACACTCTGTGTATTATTTCAATGATGTCATGGGTGTAACACTCAAAATGGACCTTTTCTTTGAAATATCGGCAATGAATCACATCATGCAAGCTTAGTAGACGTTTTGGCGTAGATAATGAAGATAATACATTGGATGGTAGAAAAGGCTTTCTGAGGCAGGATCATTCTACCACTTTCCACCGTTTTCATCTGCAGAAACCAATGCGATACATTATTTCACATAACTGCCGCTTAAGGTACAGGAACAATAAACATACACCAATGGAAGTATTTGAGGCATGAAATAACCACAATACAGTTTCACCAGTTATTTCTTGAATTTTCAGTGGAAAATACCAAAATAATAGAATGATCACGTAAATGCACAAATAAGTACATAGAAAAATGGCTTTGTTGGTTTTAATTGGCATATGGATTGACAAAGCAATACTTTGCATGATTTTTAGTGTTTGGTGCATATTAATAGTTCGAATAGTTGTTATTAAATTAATGAAATTTAGTAAAGCGAAAAAACATCGCCTTTCGTCTGGATTTATGCTTACGTTTATCGAATAGAAATTTCTCTGTCGCTGCACCAATCCTGTTCCTGTATATGTGTTCACAATAGGTATGTTGGCTGTTATTGCTCCACCTCTGGTAAAGCGACAATTCCCTATAGCGAGTATTTATTTGAGCACCGTGCTGTCTCGTTTTATTGAGGTTGCCCTGTTTTTCTCCAGTTATGTTATCTATGATTGAAAAAGAACTGCTGCAGTTATTTGTAATGTAAACAAAAATTCCAAATCAAAAATCCTCCACTCAAAACAAAAATTTAGGATGCCCTGTTTGTGATTTTGTGATGTCTTTTCAGAGGAGGGTTGAAAAATCTTTTGAGCACTTCTAAGTGAAAACCTGCCTTTGCAGTAATTCCAGTCAGTGTAGAATTGTGGTGGGCAATGCCTTTAATGGCATAGAATGCAGTGGGCATAGTTTTGATCCTGAACTTACTCATGTGTGTCTTTTTGGGGTATTTATCTTCTGGTTACAGGTCTGGGATGCTGGGGTTCTTTCGTGGCTTATCACCACATCACATGATGTAGTTAACACTGGCTTTCAAGTATTTCTAAGTACCCTCTTGTATATTTTCTTGCCCTTTTAGTAATATACCGAAATAACATAGTAAAACTATGAGTCATTAAACATATAATTATGTTGATTCCTTCCAAATAAATTGTCAAGTCAAGAATTTTATAAGTGCATAAAACCACTGTTTTCATAAACTGTTGTTCAGCTGTTTTTTTCAATATTTGTGAAGGTCTTTAAATGGCATTATTTTTTGGAGAGGCTAGCATATGAACCAATTTTCATCAAAATGTGAGAGATCAAAAGTCATCTTTAGTTCAAGTTTGCATGGAATCATACATTAATGATGGGGTAATTTCTGCTTCTGCTAATTTATTTTTGCCTATCTCCCATGAATTCCTGGATATGACTTATGTATTTAGTGGCAGTTAATATCTGTTTGTATTAACAGTTTTCAGCCAGGCAATATCAATAGAATTAAAAATGTAGTAGCTTTCAATATTATCTAATGTTGCTTGCCTTAATGAAGCAGTTGCGTGATTACTGTCTATATTCCTATGAATTGTGCTATATTTGGGTCTGCCTGTGTAGGGATAATGGGAGGAGGGATAGTTTCTTGCACGGCCATGCTTTGTTGGATATTAATTAGGAAACTCATAAAAAGTTAGCTAATAGCCAAGTGATCAAACATTGATGTTATAGGGAGAGGGTGGTACCCCTGTGGTTGCAGAGTGGATACCTTCTGGGACTCAAGAGAACAAGATTAAAGAAGCAAAAGTGACCAAAGCACAAACTACTGCTAGTGTTATAAATGATGAAGTGCATGACCCTGGCATGGTGAGAAATAGATATTGGCTTACTAGTTAATTTAACTACATTTTAAAATTGCTGCCAATGCTCTCATTTGTTTGGTGAATAACCTGGAAATTGATATTATCCCTGTGTGTGCAAGTGTGAATGGCTTTATTTAAATTTACTATGCTGTATGGGCATATTTATCTACAATTACCAGTTCTCTGGAGTGAACTCTACCAAAATATGGTTTTTCCTAAGTACAACTACCTCTATGCTTTGCTTTTCTGCCTGTCTTTTGTGTGAATAAGCTATTGGGTGCTGCCCATTTCTTCTTTAATTTGATTTTTTTCCTTCTGTACTGTAATGCTACAGCCAGCCAGAGGCAGTGCTACCATGTTCCATAATTCCCTTAGATAATTCAGTTTTGTGCAGGTGTGAATCATGAAGAAGCACATTAACTCTTTGGAGGATACATGATGCTCCAATATAGGTCTATATTTTAGGAAGTGTATACCTTTTTACTGATGAAATAACATCTAGTATGAGTGCGTGTAAGGGTGGTAAAGAATATTATTGTGGTATCCTTGATCAATGGACTGGGATATTCAAGGTAAATCATGTAAATTTTAGCACATAAGAAGTCATTTTTGGTATTTTTCTCATTACTACTGGAAATTTTCATTTGGAGTCATTTTAAATCCCTCAAGAATCCACTGATGTAATTGGCTGAGAAAGCTCCTGATCCTCTCTCGTGATTGCTAGCATTCCCATTCCTGGTGATACTTCTTTCAGGACAGTGTGAAGAATGAATCAATTTTACCCCATTAACTGATTTCTCAAGTATCTGTCTAATTATTATGCTTTGATATGTTATGCAGCAATTCTTCCTTTGTCTTTTCCATACCTCAGATCTAGTGCTATTCAAATACAGTGGAACTTGGTTAGTATGTTCCTCCTTAGTACGTTTTCCTCCTCATTACGGCGAGATCTCTAGGCCCCGGTACCACCCGAACAAAATACAGGTAAAAGTATTTGATTTGTACGTTTGAAAAAGTTGCACTTTCCTGGTTAGAACGCTCAATTGCTTGCCGTGACGCATCCCGCAGTCCGTTCTTTAGTATCTTCTTAAGGGTTGTAAACCTCCGAATTTTATGATTTAATTTATTATTATCAGCCATTGACATTCTTACATTCATTCCACGTTTCTCTTTCTACGACCGTGATTTATCCAAATGCATTTCTCAATTCTTGTGATGTGATGAATAATAAAATGCGGCCATTTTTCGGGAATTTCTGACTATGCAAAACTGTAGCCAATGAGAAGCCCCAATTTTCCCCACCCCGAGCTTCCTCACCTTCTGTTGCCTTTGGAGTGCCACGACACTCAGCGCAAATTTTGCAAGCGGGCATTTGTTTGCTATTGCACGAGTTATCATAGCGAGGACAATGAAATTACAATTGAAATGGAGAGAAAACAAATGGTGAAGTAGATTACAACTTAAGAAAAGATTGAAATTCTCGAGGAAGTGGACCGAAAACCACTCGTAAAGCGAGTGGAATTAGCACGAAGATTAAACATTCCTGCATCCACATTAAGCACCATTGTAAGAAACCGCGAAAAAATCCTAAGTCAGTGTGACAAGAAGCGAAAGCGCGTTCATGATGGGATATTTGCAGAAATGGAAGATGTTTTTCTTAAATGGTGCAAAGAAGCAGGAAGTTCAAGTGTGCCATTCAATGGTTCCATTATTATAGAAAAGGCAATGGATTTGGCTGTGAAAATGGGCATTGAAAATTTCCATGCCTCCAATGGCTGGATCGATGGTTTTAAAAAGAGACATGGATTAGTTTACAGATGTGTGCAAGGTGAGGCAGCCAGTGCTAACCTTGATGTTGTTGATTGATTGATTGACTTTATTAAACCCACACGGAAAACACTTGCTAGTTTGAAGTCAACCCATCCTGGAAATTATGGAACCACTCATACAAGGTGAAGTTCGGAACTGATGCTATCGTGTACTGCGTACGCAGATGTCTGAAGTTTTTTGTCCTAAAGAGAAGGCAACTTACCCACTCTTTTCTAATTAGCGTAGCGCCGGATGAGCAGGTGAATTCGGATTGCTAGTAGGGAGAAACAAATATACTGAGAAGATATCCCTACATCAGTAACTCTGACAAGTGAGACTTATAGTATAACTCGTAAATTGATAACTGATAATAATCTGATATCCTGTTTTAGGAAAAAAAAATGCTGCATCAACTGCGGAGAGGCTCAGCTGCGAGGATATCGAGTTTCGCCAGAAATCACCATTGAATTTTGCCATCTATTTCCTTGCTTAAAATACTTAAATAACGTTAGAAATACCTCGTGTTTTGTCTCATTCTTTTATGAATTACGTGCACATTGCTAATATTTCTATCTAATAAAAGTACAATACCAATTGCTGAAATTCATTGTTGGACACCTTTTGGGCCAATAGGTAATTCATGCAGATTCATTTGACCTCCAGAAACAGGGAACTTTGAAGCCAGTGGGCTGAAAAAGTTCAGCAGGGGAGAACGGGAGAGGCGTGAAAAGTGTTCCTATTTTTCTCGTGTAACTTGAACGTGTGATATTTTCTTTTGAAGCTAAGGTCTTCGTAATATGATCCCTGCATGAGCTGGGACCTTTTGTTTGCTTTTGGAGAAGAGGAAAGCGACAAAAGGGGGAGGCGAGTGTTGAATGGAGGGGAATAACAGATCTTGGGAAATGCACTGATATTACTATCCCACGGCACTGAGCTCCTCCCTAAGGTAGTTCTATCTCCTGCGGAAGATTCAAACTATCTGTCTGTCATCATTACCCACATGTAACACATCGTAAACACTTCATCTCATTTTCGTCAAACGATGGATGCAGGAAAATTATATGTTGGGACCGCGATCTTCAAATGATCAACGCAGGAAAACGATGCATCGTGAATGATAGATGCCTGAAAAAATTACATAGTTTGTATGGGACTTTATTAGGGGCCAGGAACGGTGAACGATAAATACAGGAACAATAGATTGGGGTTCCACTGTATTTACTTTCCTCGTTAGCACCTTTTCCTGGTTAGTACGTTCATTTTTTGTGGTCCCTTCAGAAACCTACTGAACAAGTTCCACTGTATCTACTTAAGAGATCTCCTTGCTTTTGTTGATTGCTTATTTCAGGAGTTGTCATTAGGTTTTGTCATTTACTCACTTGGATATTGAGGTTGGTATGCAAGAATCTTTGAGAAGGAGGAGTTGAATTAACTTGTTAGGAATTCTCTGTGCAATTATTCCTGATTATCAGGTTAAAAATGAATTCATTTTGGTTCGAATTTGGTTGAGAGGAGTATATCTAGTCTTTCTTGAAAAAGGTGATTATAGCTTCCATATATGGTTTAAAAAAGGCCTATTACCTTTGCTATATATTAAAACTTGTTGTTAAGACTATTATTTTTATTAAGACTATTGTTTTTATTAGTATGCAATGTTTAAATCATATAATTTATGCCATAGTAAATCATAAATTAAACAACCCTTTTATTTAGTTTGTGAATAATATTTTAATCTTAGGATTAATGATATTTATGCCCATTTTAGAAAATATAAATAAACAATTGCAGTGTTGAAGAATTTGTTTTGGAATCCATGATATTTAAAGATTGCGTAGCAAGCATAGATGCTAAAGAAGATTTTTGTTGCTTATTTATAGTTGTGACAGCAGATAAGGCAAATATGTTTTCAGTGCCGAGCATTGCAATCAGCAAAGTTCTGCAGCTAGTGTGAAATTGATTGTATTTACTGGCATGTCTTCTTGGCAAAAATTACCTCCCAAGTATTTAATCAATTAATTAATGTGGTTTTTGAGTGTCATTTAAAAAAAATATGGGATTTAATTTCTCGCCAAATGTTATTGAGGTTAGGGTAGCAACATGGAATGAATAAACTCAACTTGACATTAGCAATAATGTATTAGAGTTTTGGGATAACTGAGAGAGAGAATGTACTGAAACATCTATTAGTATATGCAGGAAAAAATTGACTTTTAAAAAGGAAAAACAAAATAAGCTTGAGATGTCTACTAATTATATAGAAACGAAGGCCTCAGACATCATCAAGTGCTTTAAAATAAGATATAAAGTATGGCAAATATCATTTGATTTTATTTTTTGTTTCCGTGTGCCATTAATTTAGAATGTCTGTTGTAATGTTGTGTTATTCCTTTGACTTCATTTGTGGTCTGCAGTCAATGTGTGAAAAACCAGTGTCAGTATTTAAAATGAGGCCTTTATTTGATTAGTGCATTGTTGATTGTTTTGTAATACTTGAATGTGTTTTTACATTTCTTACATTCCTTAAATCTTTCTCTGAAAGCTCAGCTTTATATTTTTTTCTAAATTTTTATTTGCAACTTATTTTATGTGTAAATCTGTAAAATCTCCTTAGTTGGGGTAGTTTATTTGGTGTGAATTTCTTCAGCAATGGGAAGAATACCTTCAACTCACGTTTTCTGTAGAAGGTGGCCATCCCTTTGAATATTTTCCATTCTGAGTGCATCTTGTCAAGTTGAACTTTGTGTCTACATATAGTGATATTTCTACCCTTTGGACACTCTGAGTGTCCAAATGAATTAAGTGTGTGAAAGACCAACCAATTTTTAACCAATTTGCATCCATTGCATGTAGTCAGAAATCTCTTTAGTCCATCAATATCAAATTATAGCTATTCACAGTCATACACCACGTAAATCAAATTTCTAGTTTTAAGTAAATAAAACACAGCATAAATAAATAATGAAACAACACCGAGAATAGTTGATACATAAAGCCAAACCTAGTATCACTGAAATCACTTGAACTACACTAACCTAATTGCACTATGATAACACTTATTGCTCCATAATAGCATTAATTGCACTTCACTATCTCTAATTTAACTACACTCCCACCAATTGCACTACACTAGCTGCCGTTTTGGGCCCAGCATCCTTGCTATCGGAACAGCAAAACCACGGCAATACTCCATCTGAAAGGTAGAATACAGATAATGTCTGAAAATTGATTTAAGAGATGAAACACACTCTCAATACAATATACTATAAGACGTAGTTTATCAATTATTACAATATTTAGAACATTTGTAGTTACTGATTCTACAGCTTCCCTCTTTATAAAATGGAAAGATATCAAATTTATCGATGATGCTCTATTTACACAACATATTTACCGCCGCGGACACAAATTCGTGAACATTAAGAATATGTTCTCATTCCACGATTGCATTAGCGCATCAATCCGCAAGATACATGCATTGTGTAAACAGAAGCAGAAACATGGCAGATTAAATTGATCTCTTCACATATTGACTATTCTCCCTTGGAGTTGTTACACCACATCGATTTTCCCTCCTTGAAATCCCACGTATTTAGAAGACAAATAAAAAGCTTCCACTGTCCGCCATTGCTGGCAGGAAGTAACAGCAGCACATTTTCCTCCTCAGTGCTCCACTTTCCTCCCACGGTGAATGATAACTAATTGTTATCTCATCACCAAGATGTATAAATTAACGTCTAATAACTGAATAACTGACAATTATAATAAAAACTGGTGAAAGTTAATCAATCCCTCTTACCAACTAAAATGGTACTCACCACTGCCTTGAACATGCTTTTATTCTGGATATCCAAAGAAGCGTTCGCTTTTTTCGTTTTCTTGTAACCGGTCGTGCATCCTGGCACATTGCAAGTTCAAGAAGTGCGAACCATCGCACATCATTTCAAAAGAAAATATCATAATTTGATGAATTCCACAACTTTGCACACAAGCGTCCATTGCTTCACGTTGCAATGTAATGACTACCCTGCACGGTGAACTTTTTCAGCGTCACGAGTGGCGAAAGTGGGGAACTAATTGGTGCGAGAGTCGGAGCACAGAGCTTAAAGATTATCACAGGATTATTGTCAACTAACCTGTGTTATGTATTAATTATGGATATCACTATGAATTCTGCATACTGGTACGCTTGTTATGTTTGTGGCCAGCTTCAGGCCACGTACCAGTACGCTTGTGGATGCTAATTGGTTAAAATACACACTTTTTGTACTAATAAAAATATTTTAACGAATGATGCATGGTTGTGATGCAATAATCTGTGTGTGCCTTTATATTTTTTGTGTGTATTTGGTACAGTGAATGGCAATAATTGAATATAGTTGAAATGTTTTTTATCACCTTCAATGCTACCTGGATATTGTCTTGTATTGAAGAACATAAAGTGAATGATTTACTCTGCTTATTCTTGAAAGATCAAAATGTTCTATCCTTATTAATTAGTTTTTTAATTAATACTGCTGTGGATAAAATGCGGCTAAAGCCCCTTATAGTCAGTATGGTGCATTTGGAGAATTTAATTATAGTCAGTGATTGTTTATGTATCATAATAGCATATGATTAATGTCGAAACAAATTTGGATATAACAAGATCAAGAAGTCCCTACTGTGATGTAAGCTAGATATTAGAAGGCATATCTCTTCAGAGCGATTTAAAATAATCAGGGTCATCCATTTAATTGGTGTTGTGGAAATTTTGTACTCCAAATGCAGGGTGCAACATCAATTTCATCAACATGTCAACGTACACAATGAATGTTTCCACACTTAATAAGTTGTTAGGCATTGCTCAACTGAGTGGCTACCCGGAAGGTTGCGAAGAAGATGAAAATGGAAAGAGACTTTATAAAACCATTTTTTCTGGTCGTTATAGTCAGAAATAGTGAGAGTCCCCTCACAATTTATGATCAAATTTATATTCTCCCCTTGTTTATACAGAGACTAGTTACAAAGTTCATGAAACCAAAACTGGGTGTTTATGGATGTGGATCTTTGAAACAAAATTTTGTAGACTCCCAAAATTTTGATTGCAATTTTATTTTTTTCGTCTGCTTCATGTTTGTACCCAAAAGCCTTAGTTATGCTTAGTCTCGGCTGAGGTGTGATTTCTGATTTGTCTTGAACATACTTTTTCTATTTGTGGTAAGGAGATCTGTACCTTTCATTCATCTGCACCTTGTCATCCCTTGCCTGAGTATTCAGAGACTGGGGAGATTTATTCCCAAACAATTTGCTACTTAGCTTTAATTTACATCGTCATTATTTTTTTTAGCTTTATTATCAATATCAAATTCAGTTCTTGACTGAAAATATCCTGCAAGCCGAGAAGAATTTAGAAAACATGCTCTTTCAAAGGAAAAAAAGAAGGAAACAGGTTATTATTAATTGCCTGTATGCAGTATTATGTCGCAGTTACTTTGTCAATGCTATGAAAATTACTGCTGAATGACAGGTCACTTTAAGCAGTTCAGTCCCATGCATGTAAATGAAATTATATCATCTTATTAATGCAAACATAATCTTTCTATTTGTTAATTAATTTTTGTTTTGTTCTGTTAATGTTTAATGGGATAACATTCAGTTCAATATTTGCCCTTAATCTATGGTGCAAAAATAACATTGGGGACTGTATTTGAGCACAATTCACCTAAGTATCCTAAACGTCATCTCTGCTGTTTTAATAGCGACAAAACTTATGGCATTTTTTCTCTGCTATGTTTTTTTAAGTCAGCTTCGCTTTATTTATCATTTACATACTTAGCTTAATCATGGAAGGAATCAAGTTATGTCATAATTACTGAGCACCCTGCCAATTTAGAAGAGTTGATTCGCCGATTCGAAATGCATAGTTTTACCATAGATAAGTGATAAGTTTTACATAAACTCATGCCTCTTTTAGTTATTTACAAGAGAAAGTTATAAACCACTCTCAACTGTAGAATTTATTTGGGTAGACCTGTCGTTTTACCTTAATTCCATTTGTTTTTTAACTTAATCACTGCCTCTTTCAACTTGATTCCTAGTAACCTCCCATGCATAGACTAGAGTGGAAGTTATTTTTGCTGGAACACATTGATAGTGTGATATTATATGATGTTGCATGTGAGAATTTCCGGTAGGGCTGCGATTTTAAATATGAATGTCTCTTGTTGCTCAAACCGATACTACCATTCATCCCAATTTCTCCATTTTTATGTGCTTCTTTCCTTTCATTTTCTCTTTATCAGTATTCGTGGTATCCTGTTAGGTAGTGCTTTCAGAAATTGTGGTGAAGAAATGTTGAAGATCCACTGCACCATGGGAAAAATTACCTTGTAATGAATTCCAGCATCTCTATTGCACAGATTGCGCTTTACTTAAATGTCAGAATGTGAAGGTTAAACTTGTCTTGCTGTCAAAAAATGTCAAATCAAAGCTAATTGCTGTTATTTTTTTCAATTTCTGTAAAAATATGTTATACCTACCCTGAAATGTTGATTTTTTGTAAAATTTATTATAACCACCGAGTTATCCTTAATCTGTTGTCAGCTTAGTACTAAGTTCCTATGGAGTGGTTATTGTGCTGCTATGTGATTTTTCTTTAAGATATACAGTAGATATGTATGAGATATTTCACTTAAATGTCATAAATTGTGTAGCCTTGTTATCTAGTTGAGAAATGTTATTTGGACTATCGATTTTTCTAATTTTCCCCCCTCTTGAAAAATGTGGATAATTTTGTATGTGGATTAATGGATAGCTGTGAGAAGACTGTTTGTGTGTTGAAGCAGGTTTGTGAATTTGTGGCAATTTTTGTCAAGCTTATTGTTTGTTATTATTAAATAGCTATTACCCTAATGGTCCATCTCTTATTTTCAGTTTAGTGAGTAAAGTAAAAAGTATGTTGTAGAATTGGAAGGTCATGAGTTCAGAACTGGGTGAAACTTCTTGGCATCCCCTGTTTGAAAATCTAAATGGTGTTGTTTTCTGTTTGTCAGATTAGTGTAAATTATAAGTGGTCCAGGGAATGGAATTTTTCCCGACTGTTTATTTTTTATGCCAACAGCGTGGTATTGGGATAGTTTTACCCTCTTGCATCAAAACCAGCCTAAGACTTGAAATACTGAGTGAGTGTGTAGGTTTTCTCCATTAAAATGTGGTGGTTATGAATGAACTGAGACTTGCATTCAAGGTGTGTTCTGTGCTGAAAATGTCCGTGTCATAATGCCAGATTTTATATTTTAGTCACTGTTGATGCATTTTCTGTTTGTAAATTTGAGAAGATTAGCCAATTTACCCTTTTAATGAAGACGTCATTCATGGTCAGGGTTTAAAAATTTTTCTACCATGATTATGAAATTATTAGCTCTGGTGTACATTGTGTAATGAGTTGTGCTTTCCTTTTTTTGCATTTTAGAAATGAAACTCACTTGAAACTATGAAAGGAATCGGCTCTTGTTGTTTAGTTTTCTAATGTCAGATATTTGAAAGAAGGTGGTTCATTGTTGCAGATATTGTGTTGTCTTCATTTAATGGCAAACTTGTATATGAATTTTATTTCACAAAATTGGATTATGCTGTTATGCATGGAAAGAATTTTGTTATGTTCAGAGTGACTAGGCAGTATCTGTATGTATGTATAACTTTCATGTGACTTACAATTTATGCATTAACTTTGTAATAGATGAGTATTTAAAGTACTCAGGTTGCATTATTAATGTGATGTGAATGTTTTTTGTTAAATACAAAACTGTTTGCCATCCTACTCTCCTATATTTATTTTGCCAATGGTTGCCCTCGAGTGCTGGAACGACAATCGGCTTCCCGATTCTCTGAAGAAATCATTTCCTCTTCAGTGTGATTGAAGAAATAGGGACTTGAAGAACATTAGTTTAAATCGATTGATCTGATTGAGGTAAAGATCACCTTAATGCATTCTCTGACAAGTATAATTTTGTATAAGTAGTGGCTTTTTATTCTATTTAGTTGGAAAAATTGGCTCTCATAAGTTTCAATTGTGCTCATTTTTTTATTGTTTTTAATTTTTGTCTGAAGCCTTTTGTTCTATGGTCAGACTTTGTTCTCAATTTCTTTTCCAAGCTTCATTACCAGAAATAATCCTTTTTCTCGCTGGATTCATTTTTATTTTGTTGCTATGTATTGTGGTTCTTTCATTTTTCCAGATATCTTCAGGTTGAAGTATCATTGTGAAGAAGAGGCTTGACTTGTTAGTATTAATTTATATGCAGAAATAGTTGTCTAATGCTTTTTATTAGTGACGATTAACTTGTACTTGTAATGATTTTTATATTTACCCACTCACAGTTCATATTGTATGCATATTTTGCTGTTTTATGGCTGATATTATTACTGTCTCATTTTAGAATGTATAGAAATTACACACTTATAAACCTATCTATGCTTCTATAATTATCATCTACATTGGTGGCCTGCATTTTTTACATTATGAAAACCTATATTTTATGCATTCCTTGCCTTGTGCTTTTGGATAAATGACAAGTGATATTTCTGTTGTACTTTATGCTTCAGAAAATGCCACTGTGTCATGACGATGAGCAGATATCCGTAGTGAATTGTATTAAATTTTATAAATTAAATTAAGAATTTTGCACCTATTACCCTTGCATGTCAGGTTGGAATTAAATTCATCAATATCAACCACAACATGGAAATGGATATTGTTTTTTTTTGCAAATTTTATGTAACACAAGTGTTTTGTTATTTTCTTTGGTAGATGTGCATTTCAATTTTGATGTCTGGATGAGTACCTATGGTATTTACAAGACCACTTTTGAATATCACTCTGTATTATGTTTTGATTAAACTAACTGAAATTGTATCTGCTATTTAAATTTAAGCCGCTTATTTATATTTTGTATTCTATTAATTTTGAAAGTAGTTAGTATTTCTTAAGGAAATGCATTTAAAATTGGTATTAATCAATTTCCAGTGTTAATTTTGTATTTTTCCACTAAGCATGACTATAGCTAATCATATTTCATGTCTTACGTGTAGAGGTTGTAAATTTCTTCCTGGTAGCTAAAAAAGCATATTATAGGACCTGGAAATATTTTACATTTCCTTAGGAATGAGTAATATTTAAGTGTTTTTTAATTATTATTTTTTATTGCTCTCTGCTCTTATTTTCTTCTTTCTTGCTAATTAGATTTTTTAGTTATTCACCAATGCTGGCAAAGTCATAGATTTTTTGTAACAAGACTAACTGAACTAATTTTAGAGTAAAGCATTTTTTTGTCATGCTATTGATTTTTTTATTCAATCATTTTTCTTAACTTTCAATAGGAGCCACTGGTAAAAAGGTCCTTGGAAAGCGATGACTCTGTAAACATTAAAGAAGAAGTCTCCTCAGTGAAGAAACAAGCTGTCACGGCTGAAGTATTTGCTGAGGCAGTCAGTGAATTGAGCAATGTTCAAAGTAGGCTGAATGGGATGGAAGATAATTCTGTCAGTGGAACTGTAATTGATGCTGTTGAGCCAGATGTAAAAAACAAAGTGGAAATTTCAAATGAAAATTTGCAGATAGATAATAGGAATGCCCGCACAATGCCACTATCTGAAAACAGAGATGCACTGGCAGTTGAAAGGGGAAATTCAAGGTAAAGACTTTTTTATGAGGATTTTATTTGACCAAAAGATAAATTTTGAAGAATATTCATGCTCAACCACCAATTTTTTTCCATTTGGTCTTATTAATACAAAAATGAAATTTCAACTATGAATTAAAATTAAATTTGATACATAGTTGAGATTGGAATAGAACTGAGAGACCGTAGAAGCAATGCTAGCAATTAACGCTTTGTTATCTTTCTATCTCTATTATCTATGCTAAAAATCATTCAGCATTCCTTAAGTTGCTTCATCATTAAGTTTTCTGATTAGAATGAGGTGATGTTTGCAGGGTGTGGTAATGAATCATTTTGGATTCTGACCAGGTATTTTTATTGTTATTTCATGAAACCATAATGAAGTCTACCTCATATGATGAATTACCACTGTAATGGTTGATTTCATGTCTTAGGCTGTACTATCATGATGATTTAAACTGTTGTTGACCAATTAGTTGTTTTTCTAGACCATTTACATAATGTACCAGTAATTAGATACATGGACGTACCCAGCAGGGGGCAGGGGGGGCAACCCCCTAGAATCAAAAATAAATTTAGTTCAAAACAAAAGTTATGAACAAGTTTTCCTATTGAAGAAGAATGATATTATTATAAGACATGGAACTCAAATAAAAATCATTATTTTTTCAAGCAAATAATTATAAAAACTAATAAATTGCTGTCATAATTTCCTTACAATTTGGGTTTCACTAACCTTTTCTGTGCAAAAACGTTACAACCTGAACGACCACAGCTAGTTTTGCCCCCCCCTCCTAGTTTTGATTATGGGCATGCCCATGACTATATATCCATCATGACGTTCCTGAGTTGTCTCTTCATGGTTGAGCTAGGTCAAATAATTTTGTTTTGTATGCCTGTTCCTGGATTCTAAAGTTGATGTTGGCTTATTATTTTGCAGTCACAATGGACAATGTAATGGAAACAAAGAAGAACTGGATGGCAATATGAAACTCTTGTCAAGCTCAGAAACTCCACCGCAGCAACCTCCTCCATACTATATCGCTGCAGCTTATTCAAAGAAAGCTGCCTTTTTTAATTCAGACATTCAGTCAAGAAGTTCAATAAGCTCTTTACCTCCATTTAGTCCACCTTCTGATCGGCTAACTCCATTTCTAGACCATAAGGATCAAGTAAGGCCGTCCAGTGTGGCTTCATCTAAGTATGACTCACCTCAGCCTGCCTTCAATCATTCCAGCAATGGGAGCATGTTGACCAATTTTTCAAAGACAGGTATGGAGAAAAAGTAGTTATATTGGTATGATCACCAATTTGAACCCTGATTCAAGTTGAAAGTGGAGGTTTTATAACGCAACTGTGAAATTATACTTTGACTCTTTAAGTTCGAGCTAATGATTCAAAATCTCACTATATATGGACTGTATAATTCATGCTAGCAGAAGTGTTGGAAATGCATGTTATTTTGTGAATTTCATTGCCATATGATTTATATAAATTCATTTTTGCCTTAAACACAGTGAATGTTAAGTCTCCTAACTTGCAAATTAATCATCGTTCTCAATCTATGATAAAATAATGAAAAATGTTTGTATCTTGCTTGTCAGGCTAAAATCTAGTTTATGTCACAGTAGGCAGCAGACAACAGTCCACTATTTTGAAAAGCTTTTAAGCATAATGATTATAAGAGTGGAATAAGGCATAGACTAACAATAAGTAGCTCTAACTCACCACAGAAAATGTCACTTAAGCAGTGAGAAGAGGTTGAGTCTCAGAGTTTGGAGTTCCCTTACCTTCATGCTTTCTTTCCGCTCTTGCAGTAAACAAATCAAGGTTACAGACTAGCCCAATTTCTAGCAAAGTGGTTGAATCGTGGGAATAATTCATTTGATTTCCTGAGGGATTTCTCCAATGATGGCTTTTCAGGGACTATGACAGTGATAGCTTTGAATAGTTATTTTCTTGATCACGTGGTCATTTTTAGTGCTCATTTTCAATCAGTTTTGCTGTCCCTTCATTATAATTCAATTTTTACTGTTGTCATTCCATTGAGGGGGCAAAGGCAGCTGTGCAATTGCTCTATCCGATGACACTAATTATCTAAATAATGTTTTAAGGAAAGAAAAAGGAGTGTGCTCTATAATGGAGACAGTGATTGGAACCCCCGTTGCTGAGTCATTTCTAAAAAATGGTCATGTCAACTTATCATTTTTATGCAGTGATGTATTGAAAATAGGGATAGCAATGTGATTGTAAGACACTTCCTCTTTGCATGCAGAGGCATGCTTACAGTTGTTTTTCATAAACACCTTTGCATCGACAGTTTTCAGTTGATTTGAGTTTAAATATCTAGTAATGGAATGTTTTTTATTTTGTGTATGATAATTAATTCTTATTTATTTTATTTAGGTTTGAGAGAAGACAGCCCAGTCAAAGATGACCTGGAAGAATTGAGTGAAAGGGTAGAGGCAAGTCTAAATGAGCTGGGCATGAGTGTAGAGGAAAGATCTTTTTTGGTCCCTAATCCACATGTGGAGCAGCTCTCTGTTTTAGCCTCACCAAGTCCTAAAAGTACTCCAAGTCCTTCACCTGTTAGTCCATTACAGAATACGTCAGTTTTATCTAGATTGGAAGCAACACCGTCTCCCTCTGGAGGAAGAAAACATCCAATCTTGGATGAGATCAGGTCAGGTACCCCAGAAAAAAATGTGACTCCTGTGGCATCAAGTGTTAGTGGAGATGATCATACCTCAACTTACGAGCTATATAATCATGGTAACTCATTGGGAAGCAGCCCATCCGAGGATAAACACCATATTCCCCATGATAATTCCCCTACAACAAGTGTCCCATCTGAAAATCCACCCATGTCCCCTGCGGAGGCCATGTACAGAGTTCCTAGTGCAGCAAGCCATGAGCCTATGGAGAGAAAAGGTAGCTTTGTAGCAGAGGTGACAAATGAGTCATCTAAGACTATGACAGGCAGTAGTAAAATACCTGTATCAAAGACAAAGCTTGCTCCACGGTCTGCCAGTGAGGAAATGAGGGATGTCTCTCTTGGCAGGCCCCCAAATTTCACCCAAGACAAGCCCTCTTCAGGAACTCATCTCATAGCACCCACACCTCAACGGGTCAATGCACTGCCCACTCAAAACAATGGCCTGGATTCTGCTCAAGATTTGCCATCATCGTTGAACAACTCCTTTGGCTCCGGCAACAGTTCTGAGAGCACTAGGTATGCTTTATTTAATGGCTTATATTTGATTTTGCAGAGTTAGAAAGTTTGTGTGAATACCTTATCAGGCATCTCATGTGATGTATAAAGAGTATTGAGAGTTGATTTTATTTTTATGTTCATAAGTGATTGATATTCTGTATTTTTATTAAAATTGATGTTCAGTTTGTGGCAGCCTATAAATTTTAGCCAAAGGTAGGCTACAACTTTCACTAGAGCAGTCGGCCCAGTAACACCACTTTTAAATATGTGTACCATGTTCTGGTGCTACGAGTAACAACTCCTAACTAACTTCACACTTTTTGGTCTACTTTGTCTGGCTACATGCTGTTTCTGCTGTAATGCTTGGCAATTGTCTCAGCCCACCAGCATGCTTCCCTGTCTTCTCTTTCTTTGCCACCTATATATCTTGTGAGATATTTTGCTAGGATTAGAGTATTGTTTGCTAAGTTATTAGTATGTAGTTTGCAGAGGACAATTTGGCACTGCAAGTAAAAAAAATTGGCTGTCTGAAGAGGCCCTCAAAACTGTGAAATTGGCACTTGAAATAGGTGTTTTTAATATTGGTGTAGTACAATTCTATCAGCTCTAGAATCCGAAATTAGGCTTTACAAGGCCCTTACAATTAGAACTTGACATCCATCTTCTACTAGAGTTGTGTAATACCCTCCCAGGCGGGACTCAAACCTGTAAAATTAAGATTTACAGGTGAAGACTTTACCTGTTGCCACCCTATTTGGGTAGAAACATTGTGGTTTATTGCTAAAAAATGTAATTTCCTGATAAAATGTCTTCAACCTTGCTAATGTGTTCCCATCCAGGGTTTCTCTGTGTGATGCCTTGAGTAATGGATCATGCAGCTGACAACATTCGGTGAAGCTAGGTGAAGAAGACAAACCATTTTCCGTGTACATTTTAAAAGCTACCAAAGCTATCCCTCTAGTTTTCCCGAGTAATCAGATAGAATTATTCCATCTCACGGAAAAAAAATCAAAGCTAATGCTTAAGTGGCCCAAAAAATGTACAAAAAACTGTTTATCCCAAATTCTTGGCTAGTGGAATGTTTTTTTTTTTGGAATTCATGGCTTCAAATGGTCTTTTAAAGGAACAACCTGTGATTTTTAGAAGTACTGCAAATGCTATAGAGTATAAATTTTATCTTTACAGTGTATCTCCTTCAAGAATACCATCAGTAGGTAGTTCTCCATCTACCAGAAGCTCGCAAAGTTGGCAGCGAACTAGTCCTTTACCATCTTTTACCTCTAAGATGCCACCACCAGGCTTTTCAATGAATAAGAAGAGCAGTATACCTTCACCACTCTATGGAAATAGTAGGCCAGTCACATCTCCTCCTCCTGTACAGACTACGGAAGCTAGTTCCTCTCCTCAACCTCGTCTTGCAGCGTCAACATCACCCCATTCCAAAATTCCTCATCTTGCTGGGGTGGCTAGTCACCCAGTTGCCAGCAGCAATGGCAAGTCACCGTCAACTAAAGTTTCTGATCCAATGGATAAAAGTATGAAGAGCATGGTTAGCTCCTCCAAAATACCCATGCTTCATTCATCACGATTGGAAACATCACCTGCGACAGACATTCCGGTCAAGAGCAGAATACCAGTCAGCCCTCAAAGCAAACTTAGCCCTCCCAGTAAAAGTTGGATGTTTGGATTGCACAAGAATGCTATGGTTGTGAGTATTAGGCAGTGTTTGTATGTCCATTCTTTCTTGTCATCTAACCTCTGGGTAATGAGTTAACTTTCTTTTTTTCAGTTTCCAGTGAGCATTCACAAGAATCCTGGGTTAGGCTTCAGTATTGCTGGTGGTCATCACCCTAATGCATCTCCTGATAGGCAAGATAATGTAAGTACCAAAAGAAGTAACATCAAGGGCATGACAATAGGTGTTTTGTTGTCGCTATCATAGTCTTCAATGTGAGCTGCCATTGCTGGTGGCCGCTCTTTAAGGGTGTTAGCTACTTTGCAATAGGAATGAATTTTTAATCTCTTATGCATTGAATACATCATTCATGAGTTGACTTCTATGGCTAAATTACTGATTTCATTGATTTTAGTAGAATTGATGTGGATACAAAGGCTTACTCTTATATTTCTGGCAGTGTTACCCGGTGATAATCCGACATTATTGTATTGGGCATGGACGAGTATAATTATTGTTCTTTTTTTTCAGGGAATATTCATCACTAAAGTTCATCCCAATGGGCCAGCAAGTGGATCTCTGTTACCTGGGGATAAAATTTTGGAAGTTGATGGAATTGACTTCACAAAACTGGAGCATGACCAAGCTGTTAGCATTCTGACCCAGACTGGAAATGTTGTGCAAATGATGATCTCCCGGCATCAGTGATTTTTTATGATAACATTTAAAGTTAGTATCTGAATTCCTTGCTTAAAGTGCTAAGGTCAATGGAGTGGCGAGTAATGGGAAGAGCAAGTGCATTTTCATATAGTTTATGTGATTAAAAATATTTAGCTAAGTTTTCATGCTTATAAAAACTGTTGAAAATATTGAAGTACTTTACATTAATTAAAAAAATGTATGCACAGATGTGGAATCTAGATTAAGGCAGCATGGCATTGGAAAAAACTCAACAATACAATCTGTCCTGAATATCAATATTCCGCACACCCATATTTGGCAGTAGGGCCATTTTGTGCACCCTGTTTTTTCTGAAATTTATTCTATTATTCACTGATGGGTCTAGTTTGGATGAGGACTTATGTTTCATGCTTCCAAACTTATGGTCTGATTCCTTATTTTCACCTGAGACCACATAAATTATATAACGAAAAAATTCACTTGATTTTTACATAAGCTTATGGGTGTTCATTTGGCATCTTTTTTTATGACATAATTTTTGTATTTGACAAAATGTGTTCCTGCCACTTACATTTGGTATTATATTTTATTTTTTATTTTTATATTTTTACGAAGAAGGTATGAAGGTTGGAATGCTAATTCGTGCTCAATAATGGAATGACCAATCTATGCTAATGCTGGAATTTTAACTGTCTTATGGTTTGAAAAAGCATTCCTTGTGCAAGGAATGAAAATTATTTTTCATTATAAGGTTTATTAGTCATTGCTGGTGAATGTTGTTTTATCAGCTGTTGTAACAGTAAACTTTCATTGTTAATATTGTAGTTTTTTAATAGTTGGTTGTTGTTAAGGAAACTTCTGAAAATTGGTATTTATAACTCTGAGAGTTTCTTGCAATGATTGATGCCCAGCATAAGAAAGACTTTATTAAGTAATAATAATGTTATTTACCTTGGTGATAAGTTTTATAAATCCCTATAATGCTTTCTAGAGGAACAGAATTTGGGTTTTGAGGACTGCTACCATTTAATATGGCTTGGAAACTTTCCTTATAGAATTTAATTTAATTAACCATTTATACCCATTTCATTTCTTTGCCATCATTAATGTTTTCCTCTGCTATCCCTATAGTTCTTTACGTAAATCAAATGATATAAGATTTTACATTTATATGATGCAGCTGAAATTGCAACACAAGGGCGCTATAGGAAGAATATTTTACTCCTAATAGATAACGTGTTAGTATTTTATGCAAAATACTTAATGCATATGCATTAAAACAGGTGCTAACCGTTTAATATATACATTTTTCTTAACTGATTCATCCCTACCATCTTTTGTAGTGATGTTTTATAGGAACAAAATAATATTTTTTTAATTTGAAAAAGTACTTCTGTGAGTGAGCTCAAATGTGGGTCTTCGGTGCTGCTGAAACATGTGGCTCCAATAGAATGTTTGCTTACAGCTTTTTAACTACATGAGCACCATATTATTAATTCAACTTAACACTATTTTTTATTACCTCATTATGAAATGTGTCAGAATTAGATTCACGCAACGAATCCTGTTTTTCATTCTGATTTGGAGGTAGGCATATTTATAGCGGATTTCTGATATCAGATCCACACTAATGGCCTCTGTGGTAGCTCTCTTTTGTAGTTAGACTCAATAGGGATGTGCTTGCTATGAAAGAGTTCTACTACCTACGTCTACTAAGAGTTCTACCCATTATGTCATGGTTCTCACATTTTTTTGTTGAAATTTTCATGTGATTGTAGTCTCAACTCAGTTAAAATCTATTTAAAATCTTGTCTTTGTGTGATAATAGAATGCTCTGATTTTAATTTTTTGGCGTTTTGAAGTCTTTTAGCTCTGTTTGCTTGCTGAACCTTATTTGAAAGTATTGTTACTGGTTAAATGGTTGGGCCTTGATGAACCGGAGTATTTTTGTCCTCTGGGGCTGTCAGTTGATGAATCTTGTGGAAGCTACTTATCTCATTTTTGGATTGAATAGTATCATATGGATTTTATGGAATATCATGCTAGCTTTCTAATTTCTCGCATTCTAAACTCATTACAAGGAAATTTAATTTATGTTTCTTCTCATGCCTGTTAGGCTGTAAATCTCTAGGAATGTTAACTGAAGTCATTTTAAACACAGAATGGCTTCTTCTATTAGTAACTATAATAATGTAGAGTATTACAATTTTCTACATGGCCACAGTCTGATATGCCATTATGGTTTTTATCACCTGTATAAGTATGAAGTAGTTAATTATGAGCTTTACTTTAATCTCCGTATAGAAAAATATCATATATATATATATATTTAGATATGTAGATCAATAAAAGACAAATTATTTACTCTATTTCATGTGATTGGGGGGGGAGGGAATATGTTCCTTTAAATTTTGGCCTATATTTTATAACAGAACTTGTATATGATGAAAATGAGTCGTAAAATATTTTGAAAGTTGATTGCATCAAAGTAATTATGGAACTATTGCAAGTATATAATCTGTGATAATTTATGGGGACTGCATTTTACTGAAGTCAATATAATGTCTCAAAATATTTTTCTAAATAAAGTTCTGCAGTTTTTGAGGGTTCTCAGGTATATGTTATGTAGTACATAATAACAATAAATTTATACCTAACATGCCAAAATGAATATGCTTAGGGTTAGTAGTTAATTTTTTTTCTCAAAATTTGTCAAATAATTTTCAAGATGCATTTACCAACAGCTTGTTCGTAATACTTACTATTATTGAAATTAATTTGTAAGGTCATTGGGCTTTTCATTTTGTTCTGCCATTAACTGTCTAGTGTATTCATAATTAATGGTGGAGGGAAGATGTACATTTTTCTAAATTTCGTTGTATGAAAATTCTTTATCTGCTATTTTACATTGATTTTGCTTTGATGATAGTGGAGAATTCTGAGCGAGAGTGTTGGTTGTAATTTTTATTTTCTTATGCCTGATGGAGGTTTGATGCTTATTTTGTGGATAAATATGCTCTTACAAAAATGATATCTCGTTTGATAGATTATACAAAAGGTTTTATCTGTTTATGTAGGTCAGTGATGAACGAGTTATTCCGTCTGAGGATCAAACTGTCATGAGGTTACATTTTTAAGTCGACTAGCTGTGCAAATATTGAAGTTAGTATGTGAGATATTCTTATGTCCTTGCATTTCATTTTTGATTGAAAAGACTGTCTTTTAGGCTTGCCATCTTGAAATAAAGAAACATCTGCGGTCATCTTTTGGTCGATAGATGCAGTCTTTTGTCAGTGAGTTATTATTAAGTTTTGATATCTAACTGCAAAGTTTAACGTAATTTTTATATAAAAAATTAATCGGTTTATGTTTTGGTTTTTCAAATGATATTTTACTATCAAATAGTCAAAGTAAAATCTTTTGGATTTGGATGGCTTTTTGCAATTTTGGGTCGTTAAAATGCAATATTTTTTACAACTAATTTTCTCTTATCAATCTCTGGAAAATAAATTAGTTGATAATTGGTGGTGTGGATAACATAGGTGGACTGGCTGGCATTTTAGCTGTGAATTTTAATTGAAGTGTCAGTATTTAATGAGTAGGTGTATATACTAAGTAAAATGAATGAGCTGAGAAATGTTGTACTATTGTGGGAAGAATTTTTGCATTTATGTAACTGTAATGATTCATCTCTTGTAAGTCATTTGTCATATAGAGGCATCTTTGAAGAAGTGTGAAAACTACCCCAATTAGTTTCCTTAATGATTTAAATTCGTATAATTGTAGCTTTAGCTATCTCCAGACTTGACCATTATTGTTAGATTGAGGGCATGTTTTTGCTATCATCTCTGAGATGAGAATCTTCTTTAAGGACTCAGGTGGAATCCAATTCAAGGATTAGTTGCCCTTTAGCCTTTAGGCATCTAGTATATGAAATGGTGATAAACTGATCGTTGATGTCACTGTCAAGTTATTGTATTGTAAGCTCAGATTTTTCACTTCGAGTACCTCCACTATCAAGTATATTGGGTCTCTTGTATTAATCAAGTTTTTTCTCGTTCTTATGCATTAATATATGTGCATAATTTTGGACCTTAGTTTCATCACTATTGATTGTTTATTGAAATTTTGGAATTGTTCAATTTTTGATAATCATGCAGTGAATGGCAGTGGGGGCTTGTCTGGTGGAGTGAAGTGCCACTTATGAAGAGAAAATATCAAATAATTAGCTTTCATGCAATTTGGAAAATTCGATAATCAAAAGTTTTTCAAATAGTCATGTTGAAGCTGATGGTATTATGGTCATGCTCAGGTGACAGAGGGGAAAGTAGAGTGATGATTGGCTGAAAAGTATCATTGGTTGATTTCCAGGGTGCTTCCCTTTCATAGTGCCCATTTTCCAAGCCTGTACCTGCTAGGATTCCCTGTGTTCAATCAGCCAGTATGAATCACTCCATTCGCTACATTTAAATGTGTGTGCGTTTTCTGCTGTAACATCGACAACCGTATGTTCTTTACTGAGATGTAGTTTGTTGTTTTTTTGAAACTTGATTTGCTAGATGGAAGGATAAGAAGGATTGGGAGGACCTTAGGACAAAATGAAAAACCTATACTTCAACAGGACTTAAATCTCTAAAAATTTGTGCGCAGCAATCATAAAATTGGATCCAGCCTAATCCAGGCTTTGTCAACGGATATTATTCTCAGTATTCTTTCTGGTTGAGTTGGTCCCTAATTAACTACGCTTTGAGGTCGCAATCATTCCTCACCATTAGGGTGAAATATATGTTACTGTTTGGTAAGCGATTTTGGGTGGATTTGGAAGAATGGAGTTCAAATTATTTTTACTTGTCATTTTCAGGAGTCACTGCATGAAGTCCTTTGTCTTCCACTCTTAATTGTCCAATGCAGACTGCATCATGGGGGATAATGATTATGTCCCTGGATGCAAAAGATATGAAAATTTGAAAAAGTACACCTTATGCTGTAGCTCTCAAAACCCGACTATTGAAATTAACTCACCCTACAAATGCCATCATTATGCTAGTTATGATTATATAATTTCCATGAGATAGTGCGTACATGATATTGCATTAGTTTTAATTTTTCCGTGAAAAGGTAGGATATCATCATTGGAGAGTAAAATTACCATTAAAATTTAGTTATTTTAATAATGTGTAAGGAAGAAAGAATCTTGTACCATAAAGGGAGTTTGCCAGTCCAGCACTTCACCCCCTTGAAAGACCACGAGCTGCCACTGGGAAATTAATGTATCTGATTAATCATTAATTTTGAATAGACCATATTGAGAGTGTACAGGCATACTTAGACCCATGAACAGGCTTAGCTTACCAAGCATATAATGCTACACGTATGAGTGACCTTAGCTTGTGCTGTTTTTATGTATTGAGCCGTTCTAATATTTGTGAATGGCAAATGTGATTCATTGCATTTTTTCTACTTTATATCATTGATCTCTCCCATTGCATCGCATTTATATATTAGGTGCAAATTTTATTTCTGAGAGCATTTTTTCAATCAATGTCATCATATCATGCCATATTGGACGTGAAATTATGCTGATGTTAATGATTTTCAGTAATATTTATTCCCCACGAGTGCATATTTAGGTGTCTTTTTTATAATTTGTATGAAATATTTTAAATTCCACTTTTATTTAATGCTTAACACAAAGTTTACGTAGTATGCATAATTCCAGTGATTGTAAAAATTTTATATTTCCTTTATTCGAAAGGAATTGGCGTATTTCTTAAGGACCTTGAAAAAAATTGTATTACTATCTTTAAGTAGTGTTGGATACCTGGTCCTTGCTTTCAGGAGTTTAAAAGCATTTCATGTCACTCATCTCTACACTTATAGTAAGATACGTTATATATTATTTGTTTTATGATATCTTCTATTTCAGTATTTACGAAAAAAATTAGCATCTACATTTTGTTATTTTTTTGCTTCCGATATTTTATTGATTGGAGGTGCCATTAATGAGAAAAGAAATTGGTGCATAAGCAATTCTGTCTTAAATCATTGTACTTCTCAGATTTTTCCATAATGCACTAGAATTAAATAGCTATTCTGAAAATTGGTGAAAGAGTCTTCGGTTAAGCATGAAGTGACTGTTAACGTTGTACTTCATTTTTGTCGGTTGGAGCTCTTTTTTGCCTCACTTCACATTGAAAAGGAAGTCATTGTGGGTGTGCAGCATTTTTTTTATTCAAGTGAAATGTTAGAACGTGAAAATGGTTCGAATAATAGATTGTAAGTATTCCTAACACCTAGTTGTTTTTCATTTACAAATATTCTTGAAATGCATTTTTAAAGTATTTTATCATTCGGAAGCTATTATTTATTACATTAAATACTTTAAGGTGAATGTGGTACAATACACATCGATTTTCTGAACCTGTACATATGATTTGTCAGATAGTTACTGGGGGGGCTGCTTTCTGACTGGGGATCCTTCTAACTTGCTTCAAATTATTTTTTTACTTGTTCTATCACTCTGATTTTCTTTATTCACAGCAAGAATACCAAAGGTTAGCTTTTATTGTAGCACATAATGCCACCCTTTCCTCTTTTATTCCATTGGTTGACATGGCTGTAGAGATGCAGTTGTTTTATGTCATTCCATGGCAAAGATAGTATACATTCTTTGCTAGCTGCAATTTTTGTACATGTATCTACTATGTAAACGGGCTAAATGTATATGAATTGTTTCATGTTGACATTTGTGTACCTCAATGTGCATTCACCCTATGGCACCATTGGAACGTAATGTGCTCAATAATTGTGCCCAATGCTGGTGGTTCTTAATGCTTAGAGATAAAAGAGTCATAATTATGCATTTATAAATGGGTCTGTTCTAACATGGCTTGCATATTATTTTATTATACCAAAAATGCTAATATTTGCTAATGTTTTATATCTATGCACAAAGTTAATTCATATTTGTCTGAAATTTTGATTTCTTTTTTCATTTTTTCGGTGAATATAAAAGTAGATAAAAAAGCCATTAGTTCTGCATTCCTCTTTGTGATTGTGAATTTGATAAAGGTGGCTCAATGAGAGAACTGTGAAATTTTACATTCCAAAAAGTGTTCCTGTTAATAGAATTTATGATGTCTTTTTTTACATGATGATTTTTATAAAGGAAGCTCAGGATGACAATTTGTTGATATTGTGACAGCTGCTATGTCATGGCTTGTCATGGAGTTATGGTTTATGGCATTAGAAAGAAGCTTTTAATTATAGCCTAATTGAAGTGAAAAAAATACCATGTTATGAATTAGAATTTCATAAATATTTATTTTTTTAATGCTGACGATTGTACTCGTTCAGGGGCAACTTTTGAATGTGTTCTTATTGGCATATTTTTAACGTATAATTTCTCCCCGGCTGCTAAGTGATTGCGCTTTATATTTTTGAATTTAACTGTCCAAAATAATTTCATGCTGTTATAAAGAAAGACGTATGATTTATTATGCTACTTCCCTTCTTATTGTTAAGGCAATTTTCTTTAATGCCATGTGTTAAATTATATGTCTGGCATTATTCTCCTTGTTGTTGAACCTGTTTTAGCTGCTTTTTATTCCGTTAACCTTGTGCCTATTACATGACCACAGGGAATGATTTGGTTTAATAATTTTATTGGATCAGAGGTGTATTTGTAAATTCATATGCATTTACTCATTCCTAAAACATCATGTTAACCAAGTTAAATTTTTATGTGCAATACCAAGTGTGGAGAAAACTGTCACAAAATCTTCTATTGCTACAAATAAAGGATGATGGATTACTTTGGCTTAATTTATTAGTTTCCTCCAGCAAGCCAGCATCGCTTTGGATCTAATATAAAAAATAAATATGTAATAATTAAGCATCAAATTTGGTTTATTTCAGAATTTTTTACAAGGAAAAGATAGTGCTGCACCTATGCAGGTGCTATTACTTAGTGATGGGATGATTACATATTTTTACCATATTTTGATCCTAATTCTTTTATTTTGATGCCATCCATTGCTTAAAGAATGCATGTGCTCATTCAGACGGCAACAATATATTAAGTATCACTCCATGAATGAGCTTTTATCACGAGTAAGAATGTACTTCCATGGCAGAATATCCCTGGGAGGAGTGGTTAAGACTGAAAAAGTAGATCCTCTATTGCAAAAATATGATTATTATAAGAAAATGCAAGTCGAACTTCTTATGAAAATTATTAAGGTGTTATGCTCATGTGAGCTTAAGGCTTCAAATTTCATATATTTTTTGGGAGCTCTGTTGTCTATAATCTCATGGTCTCAAAAATTCAGTTTTTTGCCTTTTGAGATCCCCAATTCTGAGTGGGATTCCAGGCCTATAATTGGTCACTTCACAAATTGGTCAACCTATCACTGCTATCCTAGTCTTCATAAAGCAGTCTTCTTTTTGACGACAGTCTTTTAAACTTCCTATCATTTGTTGTAATATTTATGCATAAAATCATTTAGTTCTTCAGTGAAATTGAACATGGTATTCAATTATTGTAGAGGAATTTTGAAATCCTCAAAAGCCTTTTATAGTAATTTCTTCAGCTTTGTAGAGTAAATTTCCTGAAAAATGAAATGATATCATGAATTTTTTTAGTACCCGAAAAGTTCAGGAATATGTATGAGCATTGCATATGAGTATGTATCTATATCATATATTTATATATATGTGTGCGTGCATTGCAAGCACCACATTAAAAGTCGCAGGTTTGAATTGAGCCAAAAAATTGCATTAAAGAAAAAGACCCAAATCTCCCATTAATTGCAGTTATATCCATGCTTTAGTTAAGAGTGAAAGGATTATAGGAAGCTGTAGACCTTAAGGGAATTATTAACTGAGCAGTGTAAGATTGTATGCATCAATTTCACAAAAACCCTCAGGATCAATCTTTTATGTTGCCCTCCCTGCTGTCAAGTTGTCCATGTATGTCTTTGCACATATAATCAAACAATTAAAAAAGGGATAAGGGTCTTTTATCCTCCATTAACACCAAAAAACATTACAGTATTTACATAATTTGGGGGGCCTGGGGGTATGTGCCACCCATAAATCCACCCCTCCAGACGATTTAAAAATAGACAAGACCTTAAATACAGTTATCATTAAGATTGTTTTGTTTTGTGTAATATGGAAACTCAATCATTTTATTTCATTTTAATTACCTTCATATTAAAATAAAGAGAAATGGTGTAGGAATTGTCACATGTTGGTTTTAATCTCAATAATGAGAAGACTGTATGCATGTCAGGTCCTTGTGCCCCCACCCCCTGCAGAAAGAAATCCTGGATCCACCCTAGAGTACCTATTTAACCCAAAAATGTATGGTTTTCTCTTGTTAGTGGCATTAAAATATTATTTCAAGTGTTACAGTAATGGATACAGAAAAAACTCAAAGAGGGGTATATTTTAGTTACCTATATGTTTATCATAATGAAAAATTATCAAGTTACATTGAAAATTTAAGATAGTGTTATTTAAACTGATTATACGCATTTACAAGACAATGCTATCTTATGATATAAAAAAGTTTTAATTATGGTTCTGCAATGTTCGGCATTGCTGCCAGCCCCACAAGGGGGTGGCAGCCCTCTGCGCCCCCTTATGTATCCGACACTGAAGAGTAAACATTTTCATGTGGTTTTGATTTTCAACAATTTTTCCTGGGGATGTTAAAGATAACTAGAACCACCAAATACTTCCTTTTTGAAATGAAACTTTAAGCTTTCATTTTTCATTTAGTTTCATTGCTACACAAAACTGTATGGACAGCTTGGAAATAATTTGATTAACCCTTTCGAGACCACTGAGTTTTCGTCTTAGTTTGACTGCTGTACCGAGCCCCAAGAGACTCTCCTTTCTCGTGGTATGGAGCATTTTTGGAGGGCATTCGTTAAGAAGGGTCTCGCTGAACCTTTTTCGACCCCTCCACGGTGGGACTCCGTATTATCTCAGACTCCGAGAGTAGTTGTGCTCCCTCCTTTCCGGGTTTACGACCATACCTGCGGCATTGGTTCGCGGTCAACTTATGTATTGCTTATATGTATTTAGCAAATGGATAATTGTTGCTTGCACGCAAATTACAGAAATTGAATATAATTCCTCATTTTTATCTGAGCATTGTCAAATTTTAAACGAATTTCTAAGGCCATTATCAAAGCATTTTACGCAGCAACAATTTCCATGTTGATGTTTATACATAACTCGAGATATAAGTTAATATTTATTGTAGAATTTCGTTTAAAAATTGTAAACGCTGCTCAAAAGACAAATAATTCAAGTCTTAGTTTATTTTTCTTGAGAAATGAACAAATATTTATTTCGAAACCTGACTGGATAAACAATTGTATGACCGCTGTCCCTTACCGCTAAGAGGGGTTATAAAAGACTAGGGGTCTGGGTACCTGCTACCGGATTCCGAGGGTAAATCCTAAACCCCGCAGGGTTGGGTCCCGAGACAAAGACGACGCAAACCCGCGACCATCCTAAAAGGGGGAGAGCTAGAAAACGTATATATACGGCTTTCGTTCTCCTAGCTAGGAAAGTCTCACACGTAAATATACGGCTGTCGTCTCCTGGGTCAGGAAACGTCCACACGTACATATACGTGTATAGTAGGGAAAAGGTTAAGTGAACTAAAGCAGTAATGTAACAAAATATATCATTCCAGAAGTATTCTTCTTGTTGAATAGTCTTGGTAAAAATTTAAGAAGTAAAGACATCTGGTTCAGAAACTTTCATTTCATTTCAGGTCAGTCATGGTAAAAACTATCCTGACAATATTAACCTATCAAGGACTGCAGCAATTTGACTTTTTTTGTTGTCTCATCACTCATTCCACAATACAAGACTTAACTTGCAACTTAAGTACTGGGATTATATTGATGAAAATGGAAACAGTAAACACTGTAAAATTTACTGCTCTAAATAATTATCCATTTTTCTGAATGAACTCTTAAATTCCAGCTCATACTTAATGCATTCGCACCTGCAGTTGGGTGGTTACACTCTGCATTGTTACATTCATACACTTAGATATTATTAACTCTTACTGGTGAACATACCATGTAACCAGACCTTCATAAATTAATTGTACTTTGCTTACAAAATTTGCTTAGGTAATTATTAGCAAATATCGAAATGGCAGTGAGAATCATGTACTACCCTTGGAAATGTAAAATTCATTCATTGAAATGTATTTTTTCAGAAGATTTTCTTAATTGAATTTTTCTATTTTTCAAAAGGAGTTTTGTTCCTTATAACTGGTGTACCAGTTGACAAACATAACCTATTTATTAACATTCAGTAAATTGCAGCCGAAGTACAAAAAATGAGTTTTTAAGTAACAATTTTTTTATTTTCTGGAAATCCCCATGCTCTAAAAAAAACTGCCTTGAATTACACTACCGACAATAGGCAAATTAAATCTTGAATTACACTTTTATGGTGAGGAATGAAGTGCAGCTATTTTGATGAACCATGCTCAGACGAAAAATGTGACTTTAAGAATTTGAACTGATCTTTTTATTTCTCATAGACTTACCTTTAACATTTTTTCCATTGGTCTTGTATCCCTGCCCTTGGATTTGCACTGTTCTATCATTGATATTGCGTATTCATGAAAGCCATCGTCCTCACATTCATGAGAAAGAATAACCTCCTGAAAGCATTTATCATCCCTGCGTTTTTCTTTTCTCCATGATTTTTCCATAGCATCCTAATTAATGGAAAAATGAAATTTAAACATTACTTGCCTTGCTTTTTTGTGCTTACCATTGAGTAATTTATTAACCAGTCCATGATCCATCCCAGTAAAATATGATCAAATGTGTAAGTCTGGTCATTTTGCTGTTAGTTTTCCATCATTGCCTCCATGCATTTACAAACAGTTTGGCAGTGTTCCTCCTACTGAAGGAGTCATTTCTGACACTCTGCCAAGTTTAAATTGCAGTTGGTATGTAAAGTGTAGTCTCCTGCCTTTTCTTATACCCCTTTCTCATTACCTAAATTAATGTACATTAAATTGTCATCCTGCCGATTGAACAAATGTTTACTATAATTTTATCAACACTGATACATAAAAATACCCAATCAGTTTATTTGTAAGTGCTTGCTTTGTTAGTGCAGTTTTCCTTCTGACATCCTCACTGCTTGACAGTTTTCCTCTTGTGTTCTGCTTAAATAGTTAAACTGTTCCATTTCCTGACATGGAAGGAAATAGTATTTTTTACTTTTTGAACTTGTTATTTATGATGACCAGTTTCAATGCGCTCTGTCATTTTCAAGCATGTTGAGCTCAGTGTTGTGCAGCAATACATAAGCAGCGGAGAGAAGGAAGTAAAGAGAGTTTGAAATCTTTTCTATAATTTCAAATACATATTTAAATCAATACCTTTTTATGCATCACAATTTCAAATATGTATACCCCTTAATGCATATGTTCATTTCAGGAAGTCATACAAACTCTCTCCCCATTTCATCTGTATCCAATAAGTGCTACCTCACCAGCTGCCTCAATAGGCATACACTGGGGGTATTAAGACAAGTAACACTGAGGCCTTACAAGAGCCTTAAATAGCTTGTCTCAATGAAAAATTAGAGCCAGACTCGATGGCATTGGCAAACATAGGCTATTGTTCTCGAGGAAGGCCTATAAGACTTTCTGGTCATTATTTTCTGTGAATATGCTTAATCATATCCATGTTAACCTCCAAAGTACCATGGAATGTGTTCCCTTTACTTTCTTGTAAAAGAGTCTGAAAGGAAACAACAATAAGTCTGATGCACTCTACCTCACGGATTTTGAATCATGACTACTGTAAATGTACCTTGTGTGTAAATGTATCACAGGTGTAAACATACCTCATGTTTAAAAATGCTCCTATCTCCCCTACCTTTTAAGGATTTAGATTGATACTGAAGTAAAATGCAGGTGGTCATAGCATGATAGTGGATATAAGTATATAGAATATTATCATCTTACATTTTGTGCCTTATAGAAGGCTCTTGTGCATGCCTGCAAGTATTTTCTTTCTTTATCTTTCAGTTCCTTGTATTTCTTGTCACGATCACTCAATTTTACTCTATGCTGAGCAAGAAGCCTCTTTGTCTCAGCCAATTCCTCCATCTGCTTTTTCTTTCTCTCAAGAATCATGCCATTTTGTACCAAAAACTCAGCAATATCATGTTTGTATTTAGATTTATTTGCCTTGGCTATGTTGTCTTCTCTGCAACATAAAATTGAGAGTGATCAATTTTGGACATCACTGAGCCACGATTAGGTGAGCTTGACCTTTTTGCTGAATATTTGCACCTTTTGAAGAAAAATTCCTTTGAGGGCACACAACTAACCAGTTGAGGGTACACAGAAAATAATCAGTAATGGTGGACGCGACGTTCTCTCTATTGATACAATTATTTATTACTAAAAACTCACCTACCCGAAGTGTAATAAAATGTGCACATTACATTTTTGGGGTACAATATTAATTATATACATACATATAGAGGGGTACGGGAAGAAAAATAGCTTGGGAACCGCTGTTCTAAGAAATTGAATAACTTATTTTATACTCTGGAATAAGCAACTGAAATACCTGGTACCTACCTAATTTTGGTTTCTATTCTTCTCTTATCTATTATTGCCTTTTCTTCTGCTTCTCTGGCCCTCTCCAGTCTGTTGAATATGGAAGCCGTTTCATTCTGTACTTTGGATTTAACTTCTTGAGATTTCTCAAATGCTTGTTTGGCTTTTTCTTTCAAGGCACTGGCTATCTTTTCCTCTGCATCATGGAAAATCTGTCAGTGATTCATGGATCAATTCTTTAGTCCTCCTTGTATAGGCATAGCTTATTTATAAATATGTATTGCAATCTTTAGGATAAATTTGAAATTTAAATTAGAATTCAAAACTTCGAATACCTCTACAAAACACATCAGCAGAAGTAACATGGAGGTGTGGATAAAATATGGGGGAGTCCCTTCCCTAATTCTTAATGAATAAGGAAAAATTATGAGATCTCATCCTTCCGGTGACCTGCCAGCTGAGCAATAGTCTAGCCATGTTGACACACTGGTTTGCGTGAGCAGTGGCGTAGCGAGGGGGGGATTTGGGGGATAAACCCCCACCCCCCCGGATCTCACAAAAATTTTTAACTTAAATCTATTTTACTTAATTGGATTAGTATTACTTATAGAATAGTGTGAGGATTAATAAAATATCCCTCAGAAGGCCGTAAAAACCACCATTTTGAACCATTTATCTTGATTTTTTTCCGGCGGAAGGCCTCCGCACCTCCCGCTAACCCTGGTGGGTATGCAATACCCCAAGCTCCCCAGTATTAATTGCGCCTAAAACCCCCCTGGCCTTAATTCCTAGCTGCGCCCCTGTGCGTGAGATCTCCAAATCAAGCAGTGGTGGGCCTTGGCCTAGGTTCGATGGATGACCATTCATACCTTAACTCTGGTGCTCTAGTCTGCTGTATGTGAGTAACATAGGGTTGGTACAGTGCTCCAAGCACCTGACAATTGTACCATTCAACCTACCATTTAATCTACTGTGCTTGCAGATGGTGGTCTGAAATTCAAAGAGGGAAGGTTCATCGGGTTGGGACCAGGTCTATGAGGTTTGTTGCTATTGTATGTTTTATGTGGTCACATTTCAGTTTTTTGAGTAATTTTATGGTTTCGGCTCTGCAGCAAATATGTTAGCATGGCTCTACTATTTAAGTTTTTATTTCTCCTGATCAATTTGTTTTACCAATGAGTTTTTTATCTTTTAATTTTATGAGGGACATCCATCTGAAATCAATCCCCATTTTGTGTCATATATTGCATACCAGCCAATAACTGAAAAGTTCGCAAATCCAGAGTGAACCACTAACTCCCCTTTGCAATTGCTTTTCACTATTCATATCACTGAATTAAATATTGTCCCCTGAAATTAGCAAGGGCCCAATAATCGTTTTATCATAGTTTTAACCAACGTTTGCTTTAAATCTCCATCCACTGTCCTTTTCATAAACACATTTTATTTTAAGTGAATCCTTCCATGGCTAAGTAAAGCTATTGTCCTCATCTGAGAGGAATACGGTACAAAGACAATTCAACTTCCTTGGAAAAGAACATCAAGTAATGCCATCCTTGGTAGTTATAGAATGACAATGAGTTTCCTCATGAGTTTCCAGACACTTGCATAATTTTCTCAGGGCTTCTTGAAAGCAGGGCTCATGGCAAAATACTTACCTGGGCAAACTACTGTTGTATTGTCCTCTATTGTTTGGTATGGAATACCCCCAATTAAGCGGGAGGTCCAGGCATTTGGTCACCCGGGTCGCCCCAGTAGTGGATACAGAAAAAACTCAAGGGGGGGGGCCAAAATATATATTGAGTTGTCTTTACTTTTATCATAATAAAAACTGATCTAGTCACAGGCAGAGTGTAAGAAAATTTTATTTCAAGTGATTATACACTTGTAAAAGACAATGCCATCTTATGATATGAAAAAGTTACAATTGTGGTTTTGCAATGTTCGGCAATATTATATACGGGCAGACCAACAAGGGGGGACACACGCCCCCCCATCTGTATCCGTCACTGGGTTGCCCCACCTTTAAGCCAGCCCTGCTTGAAAGGCAGCAGAGGGCAGGTAGAGGAAAACGAAGGAGATTTTAAAAATTGCTTTGTTTGACTAAGCAAAACCCCTTTTTTCACTCATGACAATGGAAGTGATTTAATCTGAATATTTTATGCTTGCCAAGCAGTCGACTGGAAATACTTGCATGAGCCTTTGTATATTTTTTTAAAGACTTTGAGTTAGAGATTGAATATCTGAATCCTAACAGTGAGTATCAAATTATTTTGAAGCATTGTTTTTAAGTCAGAGAAACCAAAATATTCCTTGAGGACCACCTTAAAGATTAACATCTTTTCAATTTTTTTCAGAAATTAGAGGGGGCAGCAGCCCTTCCCCACCACTACCTTAATCCACCTCTGACTCAAGTGCCCAACCCTAAACGCAAACTCCACCAACTCAATCAAAACTCACTCACATCCCTCTCATCCATCTTTCTCTGCCACAATATCGCTGTGGACACTTGGAATATGTTCCAAGCCAGCCAGTGGCGAATCTAGGTTTGGACTAAGGGCCGTTTTACACGAGACACGTACTTGCACAATCTGACGTGTGTACGAAGGCGCACTCTAAATTGCGTCGTGTAAAGCGGTGAATTGCTAGAACACATGCGAGCATGTGTGGACGTGAGATGGCAAAATAGCTCCCGTTCTAATTTCGTTCATGCATTCGCGCAATTCCACGCCATTTTAGATATTAATGTCGTTCTAACCTGTGCAATTCCATGCCCCGTGTAAAACGGCCTTAAGAGGAGGGTGGGGCGTCAATTCCCCACACCTGGAGGTGAGAGGAATTTCTTCCCAGTCAAAAGGGGGTTTTGGAGATTTTAGAAATTTGGCATTTTCAAGGCTTAAAAGCGGTGGTTTAAGGCTTCTTCTTTGATTAAAATTTTTAATTCGTTGTAATGGGTAAATTTACTAGAAAATATAACAAAATATTTTTGTACAAAGAAGTAACCTCCAAAAATTTTGATTTTGATCTAGTGTATGTTTCGACCAAATTGGGAAGGGGGCTATATTATATCCCCTTTACCCCCCACCCCATGGATCCGCCACTGTATAGATGCATGGCAAATAGAATTTCATTCGGGCCTAGTTGGAGGCACCTCTCTTTTTCGTGACCGCCAACTTTTTTGCTGGCGCGCACTTTTTGGAGAAATCAAGCCATAGTGGGAAGGTGCACCATTAATTTTGGGAAATATTGGTGTGACAAAAAATTTAATGTAAGATATTTTTGAGTCGGTTCCAACACTCCACTTCCAGTGAAATTTTCCTTGATTCGCCAGCCGGTAGAGGTGTAGTCGAATTCAAAAGTACTGCGCCACTTTCGCCGCAGTTCGGAAATGGCGTTCCGGTATTTTATACAGTACCAGTAGGAGGGAAATTCGAAAAATATTCCCACCTCCCGTAATATTTTTATTAATTCATCATTAAATGGAAATGTATACTGGATATCTGGATATGTGAAATGTTTAACACCACACGAATTTTGCAGCTCATGCTCGATAATAAATCCCCCTCCAGAACCTCAATTTACTTTCTCTCGTAAATTGGCCGATCCATCGAAGTATATTTTCTTACAATTAACGCTGCAGTCTTCTGGTGAGAGATTAGACTGTGAATTATACAAAATATCTTCCGCAATAACACTGCAAAATTCATTGCGGGTTGAAATTCAGTTTGATTTAGCGACACTAGGAGACTGGTTCGTTTCCGTGCAATAACTTAATGTACATCACTTCAGCTTCTGCCCAAAAACTTTTTTAATGCATCGCGAAATTTAACACTTTGAGTGCCGGCCGCTAATTGTAAGCCCTACTGAAAAATCCAGCCATTTTTATTAAATTCGCAATTTTTTTAAAACATTAGCATCAAAAACATATTTATATCGATTTGTATCTCAATAAAAATGGACTTTGCTTTTCTTTATGAATAAGTTGGGTAACATTTATTGCTAACTTTTAAATATATATTTTATTAATTAAAACCTACTCTTTTTGAAAAATAAAATGATGTACCACCATAAAATGCATATTATTTTTTATTACGCTCAATTTGAGCTATTTAAACCATGGAAATCATACAAAAGCATTGTCCCAAGCAAATCATTCAAAATCCTAGATGACAAAAAGGGTCACTGCACCCTCAACGAACAGTTCTTTCCTCCAAAGAATTTTCACACAAAGTAGGCTGGGATAAGGGTGCCGGTAGCTACAGAGGAATTTTCGTCCTCAAGACGTTAAAAGAACTCTTTTTCTATCGAGCAGTTGATTTTTGAAATAACAGAGCCACTAAGCAGTAAACTGGAAAATTACCACGGGCGAATTATTACAGCTTCACGCGAACAAAGTCAATAAAATACATAGACGTAATATTGCGTCCATGGCAATCCTCACAAGGATTAGCAGGACGTAATATTACGCCCATGGCACGCAAAGTGTTTAAAGAAACCTTATAGCCTTTTTTGAATATTTCGCTTAAAAATTAACATCCTGGAACGGTTCTTTTTACCGATACAATACGGACAAGCTTCGTTTTGGGTTTGATCGGGTAGTAATAGCGTCGGCATGTTTTTCTCGGCTCGTGAACACAATCTGCAAGCCAATTAAAATGTATTTCCAAAGAAATCAATCTCGTATGATACGTTTCCGACCTTAATATGCTGATTATCCAGTTTTTCGTCATTTTCCCTTTCTCGCCTCAGCGTCTCTCGTTGAGAGAAGTCTTCCATCAGGCCAAGTCTCAGGGATTGCATTTTATCTTTCCTTTCGTCCGCATTCGCGGTGTTTATTCTTGGTAGTTTCTCAAAAAAGTTTTCTGTGATTATCTTGTTCTCGAGTTGTTCAGCAACTCTTTCGCGCTCTTGTTCAGCAAGCCTGAAAATGAGAACGTCGAAATATATATTGCTATGTAGAGTGAAAACTTTTGAGAGAAAAAGTGGAAAATTTTTAAATCGTGAGGTTCTTTCGCTCGGAGGTCAGTTATCTAGCCTGTAAAAATGCACATTTTAGGATAATAGGGGTTTTGAATAATCATTTTGGAATATTAAAATAAAATATCTGGCAGTCGCTGAAAAAGTTCGTGTGGAGAACTACGAAGGCAACCGAATTACATGCATGGTAAGGCAGATGGAGGTTAAATATCGTTATGTATTTTATCTACAAGAAAATAAAACTATTCGGAGTGGCTAATTCGAATGATTTGATACAAATCTTGAGATAGCCCCTTGGTCGGGATTCGGAGTAAGTAGCAGCACGGGCAGTGGCGGATTAAGGGAGGGCACCCCCGTAATGTCAGGAAAATTTGAGAAAAATGGCAATCATTACGGTGCCTCTCCAATGAAAGTTTTTATTTCACCTGCTGAACAAAAAATATTGAAAAATAATTGATGAAGATATAAAAACCACTTGGGAGTGTCCAATTAATTAATTATATGAGGTGATTTTGGCGATATTCGGCCCCCCATTGGTGAGGCACTGTGAGATTTGGCTCGACCCCCTCCTCCTCCTAATCTCACATGAGACTGTTCAAAATGCGTATTTTCAGAGTAAATACGTTTATCTATGCTTCATTGCGTTGGATTTATGAAAAAAACAATTTGTTAAATTATTTTTATTTAAGATAAGTTAAGACTAGTATTTAATTAAGGTCACAAATATCGTAATCTAGAATTACATATTACACTGTTTCTTTCGGAAAAAAAATTACGTGATAATTACCAGGACCCCACCCCCCCCCCCCCTTCTCTCCAATGTGAGGTTAGGCGAGAATCAATTCGACCCCCTTTCCCCCCTAAACGCCTCACGCAGTCAATGAATGCCCCTTGGCATGGGGATGTCAGACCACTGACTCATTATCGCTTAGAGGCGTTGCATACCACCCAGGCGAATAGGAGTTGGAAAGTAAAGGACTGCCCCCCAAAAGCAAACCACGACCTTAATCCACTCCTGAGCCTGGTTCACCGACGCGTACGAGCCGTGTGTGAAGATTAGTAACTACTTTATGATGAGGTGAATCGTTTATGAAGGGTTGACTGAATTACAAAAAGAAGGGCCGCCCATTGTGATTTATGACCGTACATCGCAGTTAGCAGCCCACCGCCTAGTTGGAGGACATCAGGCAGACTTCACACCAGAGATGGTATATATGTGGAAGAAAGGGACCAAGATTTATGAGTATTTTAGAACAAAAATATATATTATTAATTATTGTTAAAACTCGCACATCCCTTAATAATGAACTGGATTTTCCCTTCCGCTCGGTAACATCCATCTGATAACCTAAAATATACAATGACGACGTTAAATATGTAATGAATCTTGATGATGCAAGAAAACAAGTTGTCTGTCATATAATTTCTCTGTACCTAATACATTTTTGATTCTGAGTGGAATTTTCCAAAGTACAATTCCTTTTAGGTGATAGTTAAAATGTTTTGGACAATTCGGAAAAAATGTATGTAATAAATATTTGCAGTAATATGTATACGTATTGGGATATTATTGTTACGACTGAGCTTTAAAATTTAAGTGTGATGAGGTAAACCAGGTCTTTAATGTGACACACTATCAAATTTCAGTACCGAGCTACAACCTATATGCACTATATTTTCGGCTAGAAATATTCATTTTTATGGAAAAGCGCCGTAATCATTGACGGAATGAGCAATCTTAGTGAACACTCATGGAAAAACCTGTAAAATAATGCAACTAAGTGAAATATTATTATTGTAAGAAATCATTTTTTTATTTACTGCATTTTCAGGTCCTTCCTGTAGTTCAACTTGGACTTGATCTTGTCTTCCTTTTCTTTCTCAATTTCATGCGCATACGCGCGTATATCTTCGTTTAACTTCTCCACAAATTTCATTTCCTGCTCTCTTCTCATCTCTTTTATCTTCTCTCTGAATGCCAACTGAGCCTTCTGTTCGTTAAGCACCTAAGTTAATGGATGAAGATGTTTTTTAATTTAGCTATTCTACCGAAGAAGTGGCGAGATAAAAACACAATAATCCTCTTAGCATATTATAAAATTTTCATAATTGTATAAAAATTGGTGAGACATTATGTTGCGCCGGTTTAATTTTATGACTTGAGGGTTATTATTAATTATTTTCAGTGTGCTTATTAATCTGCCTTTATATCAATTCGATCAACAGCTTACCTCAGTGAGGATGAAAGCACTATGAAGTCTTTTGACATGGCTCTGCTCTAAAAATGATTTTCGTATTGCATTTTCAAGCACTTTTTGCCTCTCTAACTGTGATGCTGTTTCAACTTCTTGCAAAATTTTCTTCCCTTCGAGGTCGTATAATCTTTTTCTCCTCCGCTTTTCTTCATTAGAAGACTTGATGATATTCTGCGTATTTATTCATTTAAAAAAAATACTACAATAATTAAAGCTATTAAATAAGTAAATCCGACATTTTGGTAGAGAAAACAAATTATCGATTTTTTTTAAGGTTTCTTGGATGATAAAACTTTACTCTTACCACATCTGTGCGTGGGGTGAACAGGAAGAAGCTTCGGTGTGAGGAAAAAAGAGCATTTAAGTGCTTACAGAAACAGAATTGTTGATAGAAGTAATTTTCATAAGCACTTAATATATAAATGTATAAGAATAATGTAATAAGGTGATTTAGGAGGGTAAAACCTTTTGGTAAGCCCTCATGTAAAATCTTGAATAAACGCACGTTCCAAGTACTCCCTTGAGTAGGAGGAACGTGCTTATTATTATTATTATTATTATAAGCACTTAATATGTATATGCTATGGAATTGATTTTAAAATGAATATTTGAAAATTATGTAACGGCCGCCGCGACTTAGATTCTAGAGAGCAGATCTAATTTAATAACCAGGACATCACTCTCATAAACGAATACATTTACCCATCCTTTCCCCAGTTCCGGTGACCGTTTAAAAATTCATCTCTTTTTCCGTTATGTAGTAATTAAGTTTTCATTGATAAGATAAATAGATAATATTTACCCCTGATGATGGTGATTATTCCTCGAAACGCGGGTCGCTTTATTTGAAAATGAAGTGGTATAAGTAACAGTTAGCCATCCAAGAAACCTTAATATGAAATACCACACTGTTAAAAATGAGTTAGTGAATATTTTTTAAATCATCGATTTAATTTTTTTTAAAGTTTCATACACACCTCTTGCGTGTCGAGCCAATTTTTCGTCAACTTTTTCGAAAGATTTCGGTCTCTTTGACGCGCCTCGATTCTTTCCTGAATTTCTTCCTCTTCTCTCCTCAAAGATGGTTTGTACGCATAGAGACGATCCACAAAGCTTCTTGAAGCATACAGCACCCGCGAATTTCCACGGGAAGTTGCCGATTTTGAGAGTTGCCGCTCGCCATTGACTTGCGTTTGCGACATTATTAGGTACACGTATTCAAGCCGAACCTGTTCCGATATTTAGTGCTGCGGATCTGTGACGCCTTTTTGATTTTTCTGCACTGAAATTATATCGTTGGCAGTTACTTCAGGATGATTGTAAAGCACGATCGAGAAGTGGGGATATATTATACTCTGGAGATAAATTTTGTCGACTGATACTAGCATGAGTTCATTCACGTGGTCAATTGGAGGGAGTGAGTGCGGCTGACTGCGCGTCGTTTGTTGTCTGTTGCCGTTGCCATAGATATATTGAGCGCTCGAGGGGGGGGGGTGCAGATTTTGCTCTTTAACGTAGATCAGATGGCCGAAGACTCATTGTGCATCGTATTGCAGGGGCGGAATGCGGTTATCGGGGGGTCATGATGGGGCTCACCTAATCGGTGAATTCGGGGGTGTCTGCCCCCCCGGAAAGATTTTAAGAAATTACTTGTACATGAAAGACTTTTGAAGCTATTCTGTCTCTTAAAAACTAAATAAAAGTTATTACAAAATAGCAATTTCGTAAGAAAACATACTATGAAAAGTTAGAATTTCACAGCTTATAAAGCTTATTAATGTATTACGGTTTTATTATCTATTTAGTGAATTTGTTCCATGAAACTGCACTGAAGTCTAAAAAACCTCGAAAATAACCTTTTCAAATTACACTTTCAAAAAATCATCAGGTTCCCTTTTATCTTCTGACACCTTTATTTTATTTATTTTTTATATCATATTTTTACACTTAGTATGTTGTGCGATGGTGGTTGGCGTAACATGGTGAAACTCCTTCATGATGCACAAAGGTTAAGAAAACACTTAGCTGTTTCACAAAATAAAATATATTGCGACCGGTTTCGATACAGCGTATCATCATCTGGCAATTACAAGTATCAGTACACAATTTATACCCTTGAAGGCGTTAGAGGGGTGGTAGAGTGGAGGTGGAGAAAGGGGGGAACTAGTATGTTGTGAATAAAGTAACTAATGAACAGAATTATTTTATAACTGTAAGAACATTTTTGGTTGATGTAATCTCAGCCTTTTTTAAGACACCTTACATATTCGCTTGGCGATAGACACGAGCGTAGTGAGGGTCCCCTAAACTCGAGGCCCTCGGCGATTGCCGATCAGGCCAGACCGCCCCTGGGTCTATTTTCTTATGTGTTAATTTTTTAGATTTTAAATCGTAAAAATTTTCGCGGTCCATAATTTCCAGCGATCTTCATTTGGGCACACTCGTATAGTGTGCCCAAAGCTTCTATCATAAGTCGAAGTTTTTCACCTTTTTCTCTCTCCATCGAGTTTCGATCCAAACTCGATTTTTAAACTTCGATCTTCCGCATTTCGTTTGATCTCAGCAGCACCACTACCGACCTATGGTAATGTTATGCGTCCCACGTTAAAGACTTTTTCTCTAAGGCCGGTATAATTGGAAAAGCGCGCCATCGATAATCAAGAAAGCATCTCAATCAGTTGAACTATTTTAAAAAGTTTAGTGAAGCCGAATGGTTCCGAGCAGTGATCTCCAAACTTTAATGTGAGCATTTTTTAATTTTAAATTACCTATAATTCAAGCATGTATTCTGGGTAGTTTTTCTAATACTCAAAATGGGTATTTTTTCTGTTTTTCGAATGAACAATGAACATGTTTTTGTACAAACCTTCGGAAATGGTAGCGAAAACGAGAAAAGAAACCTTCACTAAAAGAAACCTCGATTTCTTTCGATTAATCGGTAGTTTGGTTCAAATTTTGATTTTTGAAGTAAATTCGAGCTTTTAATTTTAATTAAACATCGATTGCTCGAAAAGTCGATTTCGACCGACATGTTGCCATCTCTAAACCTGTGTCAGAGTTTAAAATACGTACCAACAGTACCGTTTTTGCTGCTGGATACTTCCTCGGGCTAATGAAAACTTCCTAAGCAAATAATATTAATTTTTTGAACGATGATTAAGGTGGTGCAATGCTTTAGTGATAATATTGAACATTGACGCACAATTTAAATTGTTATTACTCCTAGGAAGTCATCAGCAGCATCAGCAAAACTGTTGGTACATATTTTAAACTGTGACGCTGGTGTACCCCAAAGAAGGTCGCAGAAACTTTAACATTGAAATCAAAGAGTCTGCAATATTAAATTTCAGTTGGTAGCAAGAGATATCTATTATACTATAAACATATGATAAAAAATCACTTCCGTCTGACTAATTCATTCAAATGTTTGGAATGAACGAGAGGAGATACGAAAAAAGTCATAGAATTGACCCCCTCCAAAATTGTCTGAAACTATGAGTGGTGTCATGGAAAAATTAGCAGTTCCGTAACGCACTTTCCTCAGCTTTTTTACAAGTTAAATGTCACTCTCAGCGTTTTTTATTGCAATTAATTATTTACATTTTATTACAAACAATTTTGTTTTCGTTATAAATGTATATGTTAGAAATTTTGAGGTACCAAAATTGGTGAAAGTGTTATGTCTTATGATATGTCTTAAGCAGTGCCACAACGCCGCGGCGTTCCGGGACCAAGACACCATTTGCTTGCTTGAATTTCGCGATTTTCTGAAAATTTGATTGGGGAAACTTACGAACTTTATCTAACTTTGAGCATTTATACCATAGTAGATTGTTATCCCCCTCTTTGTATTAAATTAACTTTAACTTGAACCAATCTGTTCAATACCAATTTGTAAATTTTCAGCCACCGGGTCGAAAAAAAACCTCTGATTTTTTTCATCACGGATCTTCTCAGGAAAAGTTTAAAGTTTTCTTTTAGCATATTCTATCCCAAAACCTTACTCCACCATGCCTATAATACCTATGCTTCATCCTCGCCATAAAGAATCTGTCGATACTATACGACTTAAGCATGAAGTAGGCTTCAAGATCGGAAAAATTTGTCATGCCACGTGTTACGCGAATTAATTTTTTTTACTAATCTAAGTGTGTTGAGATATTATCTTTCAGTTTAAATATTGACGCATTTTTAAAAATCTCATGCTTTGAGAAACACAAGATTCGATGATGCTAAGTAGGTCCGCCAGCAGGCTTCTTGTGGCCTGGGGTAGAGTTTGGGAGTGAGGCCCCCCTAACCCGAAGAGAAATATCCCCCTAAACTCTGTGGGCCGGGGCAGACTGCCCCATATGATGCCCCATTGCACTCCCGCCCCCCTTGGACGGCCGTGATGCTCACCATGTAGTCAGTATAATACTATTCTGTAACTACTTCCAGTTATTAATTATAGTTATGTTCAAAAATTAATAAACTTTTTCTGGATTAAAAAAAATCCCATTGCAACGGCGAAAAGAGCCGGCACACCAGCGAACACGAGTAGCAAAAATAACCGGCGAACCTTAACCGGTAGGATGGATATCTCCTCCTTGGGTTGGAAGATACTCATTAGCCAATCAGAGACTAATGCCCTAGGTTATTGCAATCAAATACCAGATAAGGACGAACACCAATACCTCCCGACCTGAAGACGCTGACAGCAGAGTCAGCAACATCATTGCTTGTATAACTAACCTACGCGGATGAATGCCTGCATTAATGCCGATAAACTATAATTACACAGAAATGAGATAGAAACTATTTAACTTCACGTACAATTTTGATGTAATTGTAAGATTACCTTTGCCATTCTGGAGCGCAGTTGGATCAGGGGCGGATTCAGCATCAAATTGGGGGGGTCATGACCTGGGTCCAAGGAGTATAGAATCCCCCGCGGGAGATAAAGGCGTTCTTCAAGACAATTTTTTTTAAATAACCATTTTCTACAATTTTGGAGGCTAAAATTTCATTTCTATTCCTAAAAGCAGATAAAATAGTACACTTTTCGATATTTTAGAACTATACCAATGAGGAAGAAATAACCAGCCAACTTTAAGTTTAAAATAATCATATATATTATAACAGAAAGGTCTTTTTCTCTCATTCCGTATATGCTCCGTTAATACGGCACCTATAGTGATAAATGAAATATCATGTTAAACGTTGAATCGCCCGCTTCTGACGATAATCTAAAGTTTCACTAATTACCCATTAATTTGACCTAAAAGTTTCTCGAAGCTCGAGGTATATCGACTTCACATATATTTTTAATTCTAAACTTGAAATAAATGTTTTAAAACCCGTTAAATCCATAACTAAACCAAAGAAACGTAACATAAGCAGGCAAGAGTGATAAAAAATAAAATATAAGAAGTATGATCTTCCGACTTCAGAGAACTGGATTGTATTTGCCAGAACCCGTTTTTTTTCGCATGAACAGTGTATGTAGAATTTTCCCAGAGTTCGCCATTACCGTGATATTTGTGTTTGTGTTAAAGAAACTCATTACCAAAATGTAAAAGACGACAACATAATAGGGTGGTTTCCTATTATTTTTTTATTGCCTAAATCGAAAGATTATTACTCCTGGAGTACGTATTTCGCGCTTTTAGATTTTTAAATGACGATATCTATTTTTCGCGATTAAATGAAAAGTGAAAAATTTCAAGCGCGCAAAAACGCGACGCGTAAGTAGGAAAGTCCGTGCGACGCATTTCTGGTTCCCCCTCTCTCCTTGTGAAGTGACCTTGATCGAGGCTCTGAGCGCTGATAGGACGCAGGATGCTAGCGGATAGCTGAGTACCTTGCTGAATGGTAGCGCTTGGCTTAAAAAAGGTTTATTAATACCTTATCAAACGAAGAAAACTTTCCGACCTTAGCCAGTTTTAATAGGTGATTATTAAGACATGTTTCCCTGAGCTCTGTGCCTCATGAATGCATTGGTAACCTCAGACGATGTATAACTCCTATCCTCTCGTGTAGAAACTAGGTCCCTGTGACGTCACGCGGAGAGGAATCGCATGGGCGCCAATCTGGCCTTTTTCAAATGAGGATAAAATTTTACCCTTGCCATTCGTCTAAACCGGTATTTCAAAAACCAAATAATTTGTGTATTATGAATACACTAATGGTGGGTAACGAATCGCAATCAATGACTTTCGTTTTCTTTGATGAAGGAAACTACCCTATTACTTAAATTGCCTTCAAAGAAGTTTTGTAAATTGCGTGCCATTATTCAGTAAAAGACGTCATGACTGTTCTCACTGATACCGAGTTCTCTTGACAGCATTGTATTCTCATGTTTTATATATTTTTGCAAGAAAACAGGGCAGTTTATAATACACCTCCCTCTCTTTTTAAAACCTAATTACACCGTTTCCTTAACATACTTATTCCCTGATAGCGTGAAAGTGCGAAATTTTCGCACGGGTTACCTAATTATAAAAATATTGATGTTTCATGCAACAGAAAATATGAAAATAGTTAATTCATTGGAAAAGGTTTACAGTTATGATAAGAAAAATTTCTGATAACATTTTGGAGGGGCCCATGACTCTTCTGACCCCATCTCTTAATTCGCCACTGACAAGGAGACATCGCCAAAGTGATGTTTGGTATCTACATGCGGATGTTATTAACTTAAACTATATAGGTAAGGTAGAAAAAGTGTCACGGCTTTCTTCCACATAGGCCCGGGTTCGAGAGATATTTGCATGTAAAGATTTCGCGCAACATGACTTGAGTAAGCGCTCGCCTACAACTGCGGCCGTGGCGGTGTGAGGGCGATAGTAACCTATTCTGTAGTTGGTATCCCGGGTTCGAGTCCCAGTCTCGGCAATATTTTTCTCTCTTATAATGTTTGAAATCACTGTTACATTTTATCCCCATTCGTTTTATTTAGTTACTTGAGCGCTTACTCAAGGGATGTCATGCTGCGCCAAATCTTTACGTGTGAATATCTCTCGAACCCGGGCCTATGTGTAAGAAAGCCGTGACACTTTTTCTATCTTGCCTATATAGTTCTAGAAAATAACATCCGCATCCAGATCCCGAACATCACCTTGGCGATGTCTTCTTGTGAGTTGGGTCCTCATCCCACTGAGTGCTTCTCTCATCCATAATACCAGCATATAGGGTAGCAATGCCATTTCATAGAGAGAAATACTGTGAGGCCCACTTAGCCATTCACATTATTATATACTTTAAAAGTAAATTCCAAGCGTGGACGATAGGACCAATAATTTTCTTTCATACCGCTGAACAATAAAAGTTCAATTCTAATCTTTTCAAACAATTTATTTGTCAAACTCAATACAAAATAGACCTCCCGCTACTTCAATACAAATTTAGCATTAAATGCTACATATTTATTCAGAAAACTGTCTTTGGCATGGAAATAATGGGGAAATATTTGGTTAATATAAGAGGATGACGCTTGTACTGACCTTTGAAGGTGAAAAAAGCCAAAGTTTCATGCCAAACAGGCATCGTCAATCGATGACTTTTTGATAATTGACATTCATTTCCCAGTTCTCAAAAAAATTATCTCATAAAGATTCTTAAAAACAATACCCTCATAGAGGAAAAGCGTCAACGAGGGAATTTACAGCCATACATTAATTATTTCCCCATTCTATCAATTTACATATGTCATTTTAGCTCTAATTCTATTCTAAGAATGTAACAGTGTATCACGAGCCTTTTTCGGCATAAATTGTACTGAGCCAGTGGATGACTGAGCAACCAGGACATTGTACAGTAATACAATTAAATAAGTTATGCTTTATTTAGCTCTTTGGTTTTAACGGTCACCAGTCTTTTATCCATCAACAATGGAAGACCAGGAATGGACCGTTATCACTGGAAGTGCGAACAACATCCTTGCAATAATTGTAATTCACTTCTCTGGAAAATTGGCAATTCAGTCTTGAATTAATTTGGAGTGAAATAGAATACCAACGGAGGACCCAAACATGAAGATGAAGAATCAGGTAGCAGCAGTTACTCTCCGTTGTTTTTGCGAATGGATTCGCAGTCACTTCACTCGCTCCGTTTACGAAAGGAAAACTCATTGACGTAGTGAGATACTTATTAAAGTCCATGATTCTTTTAACAATTCACTTAAACATCTTGGAGAAATCAACACTTCTAATACTGAAATTTTGGTGATTGCTCTCATGACCCTTTGTCAGAATACTGATTTGCTTAGCCACTCACATCTCCTCAATCGGCTGACTAATGGTCTTCAAGACTGTCATGGTATACCTAATACTACTAATACTTCTTACGTAAGGTCCTACAATCATGAGATGTAGCAACACACGAGACAGTTCATTATGCTATTCGTAGATCGGAAAAACTGGGAGCGGAGATTAATAATTTAACTTTCAGTGGAAATGGACGATGGTATTTGAAACACATTGGTGATATCATCTCTGGCCTTTTTCGAATCACATGAGGAAATCCACTGGAATTATAGGCCAGACGGAGATGAAACATTTCTTTCCGTCACGCAGGGACACGCGATCAATTTCAGTGTAACGGCAAGAGATTCGAGCTTACATTTACAGGCACCAAATTGTATTAATCTCTTTCCGTTTTAGCTGGCTAGGGAATTCGTATTCACACTTACTGAGATCAGTGGCGTTCGAAAGGGAATACAGGGGTTAAACGCTGCAACAGCTTAGATTAATCAGTGAAATAGATAAAAAGCCGCCCTGTTTGATGTGAGCCTTTTTTAAAAATCACCCCTGAGGCGAGCGATTGCAACACTGAAAAAGCAAATAACTAAATAATATACCTTGACGAGCTATCTTGGTTATTAGCATCATAACCCTTTCTGCTGCCCATAGTAGGATTAGCTGCCGGTACGCCGGACATTCACAAGATTTGAACTTCATTTCTCTTTACTTGTAAATGGGTGATGTTTGGCAAATATTATTATTATTTCTTCCTGTTACAGCCCTTATTTGGCTTCACCGGCGAGCTTAGTCATTAGAAGACTAAGCAACAGACTATAAATAAATTATTTGATACTCAAGAAAATAGAAAACCATGCCAGGAATCAGATCTTGGACAATCAATTACAGATGAGATTAGAGTATGATGCTGTTAGAGAAGGTCGTATCCGTTCTGTTTATGTTGTATTTCAATGCCAGAAAATAAGTCTCGTTTCGATAGATATCGGTTAGAGAAAGTAGGGGAGCGTCTTAGATAAATTGGAGTAGAATAAAAATCTGGAAATCAGCCACAAATTTAACACAACCCTGGCGAGATGAGCAGATACATAATAAGTGAAGACTAAATCCGCAATCTTGAAAAGCTGCAGGTTGTGTTTTATCGGCACTCGATCACGCTACTGCATGGCGCAATCCTCTTCATTGTCCGTCTGAAGCATTATGTCTTCTACCAAAGGGACCGCACCGATCGAGAAGGCAACGCAATCTTCATCTTCTTCTGGGATCACTTCCAGCGGTCTCACAGCTCTCGGGTGGTACGGCTTGCGCACCCGCTGCCTGCCGTTGGTTATTCGCCTCCCCTCGGCGGACGGGGTGGCATCCATTTCGAGTTTCCTCGTCTCCTTAGCGGCCCGCTTCTTGGATCGGCCGGCGGTTGCGTTGGCCCGACCACACCAATTGTGAATGCGCTGGCACCGATCTTCATCCTTCGGGGCCAAAGCACAGCAGAGAAGGCAATCGACGAATCTTTTCATCGCCGGCATACTGAGGTATTTGATCACCTGAAATGAAGAAGAAAAGAACTATGTAATACCACAGCAAAGAATGAGGGCTCAGGGGAGCCATGGGAGGATACAACGCACCTGGGCCGGGACCCAGAAATCGTGCTGATTCGCCCGATCACCCGGGGAGGGGGTTGGAAGGGAAGGAACAAGGAAAGAGGCGCCGCACAGTGGTCCCAAATCGAAAAAAGCTGGCCAAAATTAATAACGTCGTAATTTTAGCTAAAACAGCAACAAAAGTGGGTGTCTCTTACTGATTTTGATCGTTTGAATCTGATTTTGGCATTATTTTTACGATGTCTCTTCATTTTAGCTTTTTTTGAGCTGTTATTATTTAAACAATTTTTAGAAAATCTCGATATAGATGTCATTGCGATTGGCGATAACTTGGTGTTCGTGGAGAGCTTAAAATAGTATAATTTTAAGGTAGAAGATGCATAAATTGTTGTTAAAACCCATTATAGAATTTACACATGAAATTGGTGAGATTCGAACCCGCGACCATCAGCATAGTCGGTGAGGTACCAAAATCGGAAAAAATACGCACACTCACTCATTTTTGGCTTCCATGTATTTGATAAGTCGGCGCGCCGCCGCGATAAGGAGCTCGTCGACGCCTCTGGGGTAGGGAAAGGGTTGGAAGGGATCTACATCTACATAATACCCCGCGAGCCGCCTAAAAGGCGTGTGGCAGGGGGTTTTAGGACACCAGCCGTTTACAGCTATAAAAAAAGAAGTGCTCTAACGAGGTTGGGACTAGCGTTTATTAAAGTCCTTTATGGTTCGGGGGAAAAACGAATTCCCATATCTATCCGTTCGGCAAAACATCTCTTAATTTATCGCTTCTATCGGACCTGGAGATATAGTGTGGCTCTAATAATATGTTCTCTGTGTCTCTCTTAAAAAAATGGGATGGGATGGGGTAAAACACCTTACCGCTATAGAAGCGGAAAGAGCCCACTGGATAGCGAAACCAGGCATCAGCCATTAATGTGCCAACGATTTTGGAGGATTTTCTTTTTAAAGAGAAAAATAAATCGATCAAATCGTTGGATATACTATCACAGCAGTTGCAGAGGTGGAGTAAAGTATGGAAGTGATTGTTTTTTCGCGTTGCTGACGCTGGTAAACTTTGAAATTTGATCAAACAAGAGGCGACCAGCCATGGTACTGATAATAGAGACCAAATAAGAATTTGTGTCCAGAGCGTAAGTGGCAGGGTTGATTTTTTGATTGTTCGATTGTGATATAATTTATATGAGGCACTTACATGGGCAGATTGTGGTCGTTGTTTTGGAGAGGGCGGTTCATTACACAGGGGTCAGAACGCAGAAGAAGAAACTAAATAATGTCAGTTGAGTAAATGTCTACGATTTGGCAGGGGGTAATCAACTACCAGCATGTACCATGCAAGAGGATTCCCACATGCACACCACACGGACAGAAAAGTTACGTACAATAAAAATTTCTAATCATACTAACAAATACTTCAACATCCCTGCAAAGGCAAAAATTGTCAACTATGTTTTTATGAAGGCAATCGGCCTAGGAAGCTAGAACATGCCAATGACTCCTCTCAGTGACTATGTGTCGGACAACGAGGCCTGAAAAGCGTAAGGAAGTCGATTTTAGATAGACGTCAATTATTTCCAAGTATTATTTGTGAATATAGTCTGAGGTTTCAGGCGAGATGGAGTGGAAACGTGACATAATGAAAATGAAAAAGCAGGAGCAATTTCCACAATTTTACATTTATTAATACTGAAGTATATACCACCTGATGATGCTGAAAAGCGAAACCGGTAGTATTAATAAATGTAAAATTGTGGAAATTGCTCCTGCTTTTTCATTTTATTATTTGTGAAGCTGGTGAAATACAAAAACCATTGAAGAGCCAACTTTAAGATTACCACCTTTTCGATAGGGTAGTTTCCTTCATCAAAGAAAACGAAAGGCATTGATTGCGATTCGTTACCCACCATTAGTGTATTCATAATATAAAAATTATTTGGTTTTAAAAATCCCAGTTTAGACGAATGTTAATGGTCAATTTTATCCTCATTTGAAAAAGGCCAGATTGGCGGCCATGCAATGCCACTCCACGTGACGTCACAGGGATCCAGATGCTATACCTACGAGTAGTCAGGAGTTTTACGTCGTCTGAGATTACCAATGCATGCATGATGCACAGAGCTCAGGGAAGCATTGCTTAATAATCACCTTTTAAAACTGCCTATGTCGGAAAGTTTCCTTCGTTTGAAAGGGCATTAATAATCCTTATTTAAGTCAAGCGCTACCTGCTAGCAGGGCACTCTGCTACCTGCCAGCCGCCTGCATCGTAGCTGCGCTCATATTAACCTCACACCGAGGTGGCCTCACACGGCGGCAGCCGGAACCAGAATGACGTCATACGAGTTTTTCTCAGCAATCATACTTAGCCGTCGCGCGCTTGAAAATTTTCACTTTTCATGTAATCGCGAAAAATAGTTATCGTCATTTAAAAATCTAAAAGCGTGAAATACGTACTCCAAGAGTGATGATCTTTCGATTTAGGCAATAAAAACAGGAAACAACCCTATTGTTCCAGAAATAACGGTGGGGAGGAGAGAAACCCCTATGGTAATAGGGTAATTATAATAATTTTTTCGAAAACTAATGCTTGTTAATTCAATAGTATTATTTCACTTTTCATTTAACTTTCTACTGGGTGCTACATTGCCATTTCTATGTATACTACCAATCGCAACGAGTTCGGAAGTACTTCATATTGATTTGCTACGGATTTCGTTCTCCGACAAATAAACCCTTCCCTAGTTAAATCATTTTTGTGACTAGTTATCCTTTTCACGAAAACGGAACTGCATCTATTGTAAGACAATACTGTCCGACGCTAAGCTTTTTAACAAAGGTTTGAGACGGTGTAAACTCCTAGCTATCGACCAATGGTAAAAATCATCATCAGCTACGAAACTTGTCGTCTTCCCCCAATCAGTGACATTACAACTTATCCATTTTGATGGTTATCTAAAGTTGATTTGTTTTATTATTTTCAGTGGCCTTTTGCATGTTGTCAATCATCATCTTCAACCGAAATTCGTTGCCCTTACGGCAAAATCGTGAGATTTTTTTCTCAAATATCTACAAGAAGACATCCGAAGATTTCCATGCATGGAAATAGTAGATAGTAAATTTCTCAGCTCATAACTGTATTACTTGAGAAACGGTGTGTAATTATTCACATCAGTTAAATGTATTTATAATGAGAATACCATCTAAAGTGTGTGATTAATAGTAAAATGCTTACGCATGCGTGAAATTAACCGCAATATCATGAACAACAGAATTTTGACCCCGTTTGAGATGTTTCGGTACCATCCTCCTCTCTTCAGTCCGTGTATGACCATGAGAAGCAGCCAACAATGTGAGAAGCTACCGCCTGTGGGATAGCAATTGACATTTGCTTTTCTACAGCGTCATTTTTAGCTCTGCAATGGTAATTTTCAGGAGCTTTGATCCTATCTTCATATGCATAACCTGCCGTTTCCTATTTTAGAGATGGAGTTTATCATTTGTGGCCAAAGCTGTTCAAGTCTTCTTTATCTATATCATACCCTGCGAGCCACCTTTAGGGTGTATGGCAGGGGGTGATCAATCAAAAGCTTGCAGCATGCAACAGGATTCCCGCATGCCCACCACACGGTCATAAAAATGTTACGTATGTTAACAAATTGTACTTCCACATTCATGCGAAGGCGAAACTTGCCAGCTACTTATGAAGGGAATCTGCCTATGAAGCTAGAGCATGAAAAATATGCTTTTAGAAACACTAGGAAAATTAAGAAACAGACATGAAGTTAGTAAGCTACAGTACCGGTTAGCGAACCTATTTGTAAGTCCTAAAGCTGCCGTTATAGTCTCTTATCGATTCCGGAAACAAATTATAAATCTATCTTCTAACAGTTCAGAAGTTGCATTAATGCCGACGATTCGTTAACCTAGTCTCCCTCCATCTTGAGGATGGAGAGCGACTACGCTTCTGAAGCCTCAGTTGAGATTTGCCAAGGGCAGCGGCACAGCACCGGTCGTTATTACGTCGCAATCTCAGTTTTGAGGGACTAGCCCCAGAATCAAACTTTGTGGCTTACTTTTTAATGCACACCGACCAATTCTTCGTTAAAGGGGACGACTGGCAATATAGTAAATATCTCATGAAAATTTCAGATAAGGACAATCTTCTCTCCTCATGTGCAGATAAAACATCTCCTAAAAGCCGTTAAGGATAGAACTCCACCAGAGGCGGATTTAGAGGGGAATGGGAGTACAGACGCTTAAAAAATAGAAAAGATTTTCAATACGGTTATTATTACGTTCGTTTTGTTTTGCGTATTACGGAGCCTCAATAATTTAATTTCATATTAATAACATTCATATTAAAATAAAGGAAATATTTCGTACAATAATTATTGTATATTGGTTTTAATCTCAAATATGAGATGACCGTTTGCCTGTCAGGCCCTTGTGCCCCCCCAGAAAAAATTCTAGATCCGCCCTTGAACTCCACTTCAAGTCGAAGGGGTCTGCCGCATTCCTTGTCAAATCTGTGGGAAGAACTACTTCGGCGAAATAGGCAGATCAGTGAAAATACGTCTAGAGCAACACCTTAGAGCAATTCAAATGGGGCAGTCAACTAAGTTCCCGGTTGCCGAACACGCAGAGCTGGGCCACGTAGTCACCCTTAAAGAAACAAGAATTGTCACCAAAGCAGTGTCGGATACATAAGGGGGCGCGCGTCCCCCTTTGCGGGGCCGACCGCATTGTCGAACATTGCAGAACGATAATGGTAACCTTTTTTATATTATAATATGTCTAGTATATGTGTGCACTCATTTTAAATAAAACTTTCCGAAAATTTGGATGTGACTTGATTATTTTTAACCACGATAAAAGTAAAGGTAGCTAGCTCAAGTTATCTTTTGCGCCCTCACCCCCTTGAGATTTTTCTACATCCGCCACTGCACCGAAGTGAAAGGTTTTAACTAGGGGACTGCATAGAGGAGACGAAATTCTGTCCCATCGTAGACTGATTTCTGTTGCCACTTCGGTCGCATTTTAATCGGTTTTCAAAAATGTCCGCGGCGCTGTGATGAGTGCATTGCGAACCAATTTTTGTTTCGATGTTTTGCAGTATATTGTTTTTATTGGCCTACATTAGAAGAAAAGTGAAAGAATGGTTAATGAGTGAAACTGTACACCTGTAATTTCCTTAATTTAATCGGAAATGTACAAATTATATCAAATGCTCATATTTTTGTTTCAAAACTCCCAAAACTTTTTGTACCATGTTATTGTTTTTTTTTTGTATATGAAGTTGTAACTTGTGATGTAATATAAATGCTATGCTTTCAATGTTGCCACTACGTAGGATTATTGGAACCTTCTGACAAGCCATATGGCCTAGAAGGACCAAGTTTGTATATGTTAATAAAGGCAATCTATATATTTAAAAAATTGCGAGGAACAACATCGGAACGTTATAGATTTGATGGATCACATCATCGTGTATATAAATTTCGATGAACATCCCTTAATATACCTTATTTCCCCGTGAAACTCGGATCACTTTGTCCGTCAGCGACGCGAGTGGCGACTTTTGTGATTTCAGTTAAATCCGCGGTGGGTGACATCACATTTAGAAGCCGACTTGAGGATCCTCTTTTTTTAATATTCGTGGATTTTAAACAGAGACATGTCAGAGAAACCACTGATATAACTAAGGAAGAGAAGAACAATTCTAACAGGGAGATCGGCCTTAAAATAAGCCGTACCTGGCGACCCGTAATTCGGATATACACCGAACAACTGACTCCTCCCAACTACCGTCCCCATACCTTCACCCCTTACACAGATATCTATGAATAAAAGTTGCTTCTTTACCAGATACCCTTAAAAAAGCGACGTGTATTGGCCGGGAAACGTTGGGGCTACCAAAAAATGACCCGGCGACATAGCCCATAAAGTTTTCAACTAATTTACACCGCCCAATTTGAACAATCCCCTGCACTAGCTACCCTCTAAAGATTTTTTAAAGTTTTCCCGAACACGCTTTAGGGAGTTGCTACGCCTCTCTCTACCGTGTCCAACCGACTGACGTGACGTGACAAATGATGACGGCGTATAGCAATCGAAGCCAACAATAAAATTAATAGTAGCGGGCATAACTTTGTGGAAATCCTTCATCGTAGGAATAGATGTACAATAAAATAAATACAATCTTCAGTGTGTAACTGTCGGCTACTTTTTTAGGAATCGAATCTGACATTGGGCCTAGCCGCAGGCCTGGTTTACTCCATTACGTTTAACTTCCGGCATTCATTTATTATTATTAACTTCAGATAAGTAAATAAATGTCTGTAAAAGGGAATTAGTGTTTAGATCAATTCATACCCCATTCTGTATCCACGAAATTTGGTGATCGCTCCCAAAATTTATGGAAGCGAAGCTGTGAATATAAAGTTAAAATATGGAAAACTGTGCATATAAAATTAAAGTACAATGGAATTTTGTAAATAATATTGTATCTTCTTATTTATAAAATACATGACGTTTTCTTGAAAAGAGAATTGGCTGTCATTGGGTGATATTTCTCTTTTGCGGTCAGAATTTGCGTTATAGCATGCCGAGAAACGGAAAAATAGATAAAATTACATCTATCCATTTTTTCTCAAAGTAGGCAATAAAATGTACTGTCTCCCAATGAATGCTTACATCCAGTACTTCATCCGAGTGTAGTGAAAAATCTAACGTAAGTACACTAAAGGGCAAGGAAAGGTGGTATCCGAAGAGTGAGTCTTCCATCAAGGTAGGGTTCCTCGTAAACTATTGTTGTATTACATCTACATACTACCCTGCAAGCCGCCTTAGTAGGCGTGTGGCAAGTAGCAACACGTGCCGCATTTTGATCAGGAGCCAGCAAACGGGGGATGAATTTCGCTGCGATTCGTCTCATAGGGGATCGGGTTGGTCTGGTGGATAGTGTGTTGGCTTCACACCCGGCGGGCTCGGATTCAAATCCCGGTAGTGGCAGAGAATTTTCAGAGACTGCCCGATCCCTGCTTGAATGTTGTGTGGAGGACATTTCAAGCGCAACACTCCGTCCGTCGGATGGGACGTTAAGCCGTGGTCCCCTTGGCGCCTTTCGTTAAGAGTGGGCTTATGCCGACGCCGGGTTTCTCTCCACCCTTCCTTCCATACCCTTCCCTCATGGCGCAAATGACCTCAGCTGTCGGTCGCCTCCTCCAAATACCATACCGATTCGTCTCATTTCCTAATCTTCAGCTTAAATTCGCTGCAATGAACTCAAAGAAGGATTAGATTGTTCAGCGAGTTCGTAAATAGTACGCCTCTTATCCTCGTGCAAATGGGCACGATTTTTTTCTCAACACTTTCATCAGTTCTGAACCTGGAAGGCCGTCCCGGGCGTTGAATGTCTTCTATCGACACATTGACGCGTTTGAATTTCGAAGACTACTCGTGCACTTCAATTCTTTTTAAGGCGTGTTCTTTCCAGCTGTACATAAAATATTAACCGTGTCCGACTAAATTTTACCGAGCAGAGAACAAATTTTCGACGCTGCACGCTGTTCTCGAATATCAGCCAATTCAAAAATCGGAGAAATTAAAAAAAACTCTTCGAATTGAAACGGTCACAGGGTCACCAGTCTTATACAAAGAGGAAACACTCTACCGAAATTACGCCTAGAATTTATTAAAGTCCTTCGTGGGGGAAAAACGAATTCCCATACCTATCCGTTCGGCAAAATATCTCTCTTAATTTATCGTTTCTATCGGAACTGGAAATGTTGTGGGGTTCTAATATGATGTTCTCTGTGTCGCTCTTAACGATATCCATTCTCAACTGCTCAAGCAATTTAAGCCTAGCGCGTAGCCTCCGAGACTCGAGCAGCTCCCAACCCAATTCGCGCCAATTCTACACGCCCTTGTCAGTTTTTGACAAATCGCGTAGATTTTCATTGTATTCTATTAAGTTCACGGATTTCCCCAGATCCCACATGGTCGCTGCATATTCAAGGTGTGGCCGCACGAGCGCGAAATAGCACTTCTATTTTACTTTCTCGTCCGAAAATCTTCCCACAATACGCTTGACGAATCATAGCTTCTTCAGGGCACTGCCACAAATATTTCTTATGCGTGATCCCCACGTACGGATGCCATCGAACATCAACCGCCGCGTTATCTGCAGGATGCGTGGTCCTTCGAGAACTGAAATGTATTTCAAGCTCCCACTTATCTAAGTGCATATCCAGCTCACGCAAATGATGGGGCTAATTTGACGTCATTTGGCCGTCCGATGGATGTGAGCTCTGTTGAGAGTTGAGAGGGGGGGGGGGAAGCCATGGTTTTTGAAGTTGTAACATTTAAGCATCGAAAATGTGAATAACACCAACATTTCAAGAAAACTATATAGGCGCTTTATAATTTTAAAAAATGATTTGGTTGTAAAAAATCATTTTAGCTACAAGACTTATACTAGCGTAATTTTTCGTGGGTTTGAAGAAAGTTTGTTGAAAACATTCGTTGCAATACAGTTCTGATTTTTCTTAATGACTTTTGCGATTTTTACTTCCGGGGGGGGTCAGCTGCCCCCCCCCTGCTCCTCGCTGGGTACGCCCATGCTAGGCACAAAGGAGAATGACGTCCCGATCTACTAGTTACGTAAGGTGTTTTTGGCGATTTTTGGAATCCCCTTTCCCCTTTAGTGAGATATGGCTCGACCCCCTCCCTCTAATCTCGCGTGAGATTGTCCACAATGCATATTTTCGGCGTAAACACGTTAATTTATGCTTAATTGCGTTGGATAAAAAAACAATTTGTTTAATTATTTTTATTTAAGATTAGCTAAGAATAGTATTTAAGATTACAAAGATCGCAGTCTAGAATCACATTTTACAATGTTTCTTGCAGAAAAAAGTTACGTGATACTTGCCAGGACCCCCTTTCTCCCCCCCGTGAGATTGGGTCAGAATCGGCTTGAACCCCCTAAACGCCTCATGTAATTAATAGATGCCCTCTGAACTGGCTAAAGCACTCCGGTAGTCGGGGGATCCGGGTTCGAATACTGGTCAGGGAGAATGATTTTTCTCTGTGGAATTTTTGCATTTGTGCATTGCGTGTAAATCTATTTAGTTATGACCGAGGCTAAAAATATTCGATGGTATTAGATTGAAAACGTAAAGTTTATAAATACATTTGCATGTTCATTAGTGGCTCTGGTTCAGTGTTTCAACTCGAAGGTGGATTTGGATATGTGAGGCTAGAACCCATACCAGATAGCCACTTGCGTTCGACGGCAACACATTCAGGGAAAGCGGGTTCAGTTCCCTTCCCTACTAAAATAGTAGGCTAATGGTTGTAGTTTCTTCTAGTAGGCCACCTCACACAGCGACGATTTTCGGTGAGAATGTCTGGTTTAACGGCCATTCTGGGAGTAGCCAAGCGCTGCTGCAGACTAGTTCGCTCTTTTAGACTACTTCACTTACAATGCTCTTTATTTGGAGCTAAAACGTAACAATAAGAAAGATGACATTCACGCAAGGGGGTTCCTAGCGTGACTCAATCTCGGTTTACTGAATTCAAAGCCGATATTCAATATTTCACCCAAGAGTTTACGCTGTCATAACTACGAGTCATACTTCAGAACTATGGAAAAGGAATCAGCCAAAGGATGGAAATTAAAAACCATTCTCAAGACGCTTGGGCTTTTTGACTTACAGGCGATGGCTGCCTGTACAATAATCTGTGTGAGCCACGGCTAGCGGCGGGGATAAACCGCGGTAAATCCTCGCCTACCATACCGAAGGTCGCGGGTTCAAGTCCCACCTGGATAGGTTGCTCATTCCAGGACATGAGAGTGTGTGTGATCGTCTGTTGTGGATTGTTTAGAAACTCCCGATGTAAAGGCCTCATTGTGCTGTTTTCGAGGGTGATTGAGGTAAATAAATAATCCAAGAAATAGATGTGTCCTTGTCTGAATCTAAATGAGTATATTTTTAAAAGAAATTATCGAATTAATGGTTGGGAAAATAATAAAATCAGCATACCAACAAAATTATTAATTGGTTAAACGTAAATCCAAATAACGTGATGACACTTACTGCTTAATCAACCCTCTGAGTATGTGCGTGATTTGCCTTTGCATGAAGTTTGTGCTTAAACGCATGTGAAATGATTCTCATTGTTTTGTGTAAAAATACCATACTGTATCGCTAATATGGTAGCCACTCACTTAAGCCTGCTTGTAGCCCTTAATTTCAACCAGTCTGCAATATATGTTTGCTATGATAATCAACTTTAAAAAATAGTAATGAGCACTCACCACAGCTATCTGCCGAATCATTCCAAGGGATGACAAGGCGAGAAACCGGTAGAACCTTGTATATTCGTGATTTCTGTGAGGAGGGTCTTCTCATGCCTGAATATCAAATACGGCAATTGCAGTTGTGAATAAAACGTCTCCTTCCTTCGAATGTAAGTTTAGAATTAGAGGTGGGTATGACAAGTACAAGGGAATGTCGTTCACCTTGAGACCACGAAAAGCGATGCGGAGATAATACGTCCTTATAGACCACGAAAATGTAAACGCGGTTCGCGCACTATTATGTCGAAGGCACCATTTTATTTCTTTATTGCGTTTTTGCGTTACTTGGGACGTAAATACAATCGGAAGTTAATCTGAAGCTGAGACTAACTCAAGCCTCATATCTTCACAAATCATACGCTTTCGGAAGACTAGATAATTTTCAAATATTTCCAAAATGTCCGTACTCGGTTGACTTTGGACGTAGGGGCATATTTTATCAGGCACCACATGTTCCGCAAAGGCAACATATATGATATATGTAGTACTTTAGGCATTTCGGAATCACCATCTAGGACAGATAGTCTGATAAAATTACATTTATTATGAAGGCTTTAATCCTATGTGACTACAGTGAGATAAATTTTCACCAACCAAAAGCATTACGATAAATAATGCGATAGGAAACAAAAAAGTTGGCTTTGATCTCCATTTTGGCTTAACCTAAGGCCGGAAGGTGGGTGGAGGTAAAACTACTCATCTATAGGGTGGTTTCCTATTATTTTTTATTGCCTATTTCGAAAGATTATTACTCCTGGAGTACGTATTTCACGCTTTTAGATTTTTAAATGACGATATCTATTTTTAGCAATTAAATGAAAAGTGAAAATTTCCAAGCGCGCGAAAACGCGACGGCTAAGTATGAATGCTGGGAAAACGCCGTGTGACGTAATTCTGGTTCCCGTTGTCGGCGTGTGAGGTGAACTTGGGGCGAGGCTTTGAGCGCTCATACGATGCAGGCTGCTTGCATGTAGCAGAGTACCCTGCTAGCTGGTAGCGCTTGGCTCAAATAACGATTATTAATACCCTATCAAACGAAGGAAACTTTCCGACCTTAGGCAGTTTAAATAGGTGATTACGAAGACATGTTTCCCTGAGCTCTGTGTCTCATGCATGCATTGGTAATCTCAGGCGATGTAAAACTCCTATCTACTCGTATAGAAACTAAGGTTCATGTGACGTCACGCGGAGTGGAATCGTAAGGGCACCAATCTGGCCTTTTTCAAATGAGATTAAAATTGACCGTCGCCATTCGTCTGAATTGGGATTTCTATTATCTGTTCATTTTATCTCTGCGGGTGAGCTGGTGTGGCTTAACAGAGTTGGGGCGAGAGGAGGGAAAGTTTAACTACACGTGACTTTCCCTCTGCCAATCAGCAGGCAGTAGGCGTGGTCTAGCACTTCGGAACGTCAGTCGCTCTCAGACCTCCGTCGTGTCAACTTCGTGAATCTGCTAGCAGTGTTGCCAAATCTCGCGCGTCCTCTTGGTGCTCTTCGATTCTTCCATTTAAATCCAACTTATAACTTACTGTTCCTTATTCTTCCACTTCAATCCTTTTCCATCTCCTTTCCAGAAAATTTTTATTCATCTTTTGTATTCCCATCAGCACCGACTCCCTCCCTCCACCTATTCCCTCTCAGTACTTTTCCGATCCCTTTCTTACCAAACCCCTACGCCTATGTATGCCTTTCACCAGCGGTCTCGCATTTAGCGGACAATATCCTGGCTTCTGAGATGGGATTATCCTCAATACATTGTATGCATTGTTTCGCCGCCGGGCCCAAAATATCTGTAGCCACGTGTGAGTCACACCTTTTCAGTGAGACACAAGGGCGGCTATGTACATTTGGCAACGTTAAGGTCGCTCCTGCTCTCTCTCTCTCGGTACTACCCCTTCCCCTTCAGCGAGGCCCCTCCCACTTCAGCGAGGCCCTCCGAGAGTGTCCGGGATCTCACGAAAGTTGACCCGCAGAGATAAAATGAACAGATAATAATACCAAATAATTTGTATATTATGAATACATTATTGTTGGGTAACGAATCGCAATCAATGCCTTTCGTTTTCTTTGAAGTAAACTACCCTATTGGGATACGTATATGCAAACAGTGGCGCTGACTCTATGGGGCCATATGGGGCCCGAGCCCCCTCAAAAATTCGTTAGGGGGGGTGAGGAAAAATGTATCGGGCTTGTCGATTTTTCCGGAGTGTCCAGTGTTCGAGAGTCGATTTTTCAGGGTTCTAATGTTGATCATATAACTCTTCTAAAGTCCTTTAAAAACTTTAAAACTCACTATTTATAAAATTTGCAGGGGCAAGACCACTGGTATGGGTCCCCCCCAATATTTTTTATTAACCGGCACCCCTGTATGGAAGGGCTTGGGAGGGGAAAACCATGTGAATTTTGTGTGCTTATTAGTTGATAGTGATTTTTTAAGTAACTATAATTTTCATTAACGCCATGACGTGTAAGATGAAATGTTTTTGAAAATGGGGAAATTAATGCCTTGACAGAATCATCTTTTTGCACATTTTCATTATTTATTAAATGTGTTATGTATTTAAATTACTGAAAATCTTGGGGTTTTGATATTAAACCTAAAAATCCAGTGTTCAAACCAGTCTCATTCCCATAGTAGTAAGTCACGAATAAAATAACTAAGGTGCTTATATTAATTACCAAGGCAATAAAATAAACTCATGTCCGCGAGGGAATTACAGGTCTAGATAGCAATGACAGGATTAGAAACAAAATTAGACGCCACTGCAGAAGCTAAGCTTCGTTGCGTCGACTTTAAAAGGCAAAACATTTTGTTTCGGATATGAAAGACTCGTTCTCCGAATTCGTAACGGATGAAGAGCACTGAAGTGTTTTTGAAATATCTGCTGAAAAACTTGAGGTGAGCTATAGATTCAAGGACAATTTTATTGGCGAAATTGAGCGTAATAGGGTGGTTTCCTATTATTTTTTTATTGCCTAAATCGAAAGATTATTACTCCTGGAGTACGTATTTCACGCTTTTAGATTTTTAAATGACGATATCTATTTTTCGCGATTAAATGAAAAGTGAAAATTTTCAAGCGCGCGAAAACGCGACGCTTAAGTATGAATGTCGGGAAGTCTCTCCGCGTGACGTATTTCTGGTTCCCCCTCCCGCCCTGCGAGGTGACCTTGAGGCGAGGCTTAGCTCTGATACGACGCAGGCTGCTAGCGGCTAGCCTAGTACCCTGCTGGCTGGTAGCGCTTGGCTTAAATAAGGATTATTAATAACTTATCAAACGAGGAAAACTTTCCGACCTTAGCCAGTTTTAATAAGTGATTGTTAAGACATGTTTCCCTGAGCTCTGCGCCTCATGCATGCAATGGTAACCTCAGACGACGTATAACTCCTATCTCCTCGTATAGAAACTAGGTCCCTGTGACGTCACGCGGAGTGGCATCGCATGGGCGCCAATCTGGCCCTTTTCAAATTAGGATAAAAATGGACCATTGCCATTCGTCTAACCCGGTATTTATAAAACAAAATAATTTGTATATTATGAATACACTAATGGTGGGTAACGAATCGCAATCAATGCCTTTCGTTTTCTTTGATGAAGGAAACCACCCTATTGCTAAAGAGAGCTAATTGGTAGAGCTACTAAAACGGTAACACAGGAGAAATATGAATCCCTGTAATTTCTATTAACTATCTATGTCTACTTCTAAATGTTATTACTATGTCAAAAATGCAGGGTAGTGAAATTGCCTAGCTTAATGTTCCTAACCATGGAAGCCATTATGATCAGCTCTGAGGAAAATGTCAGAAAAATTACGACACAAAAATTCGAAATTACTTTTCTTAAACGCCGTGGAATTTCATGGAAACGTGATGATACATTGCCTTCTTAACAATGTCTATTCAATCGCTGATTATGTCTTTATCTTAATGGATAAATAGACAATGTCAATAACCATAATACCAGCTTATTTACTTCATGATTACTGCATTTCGAACTGAGTGACGTAGGTATGCTTACATGTATCTAGTGAGACAATGTGAAACATGATAATTCAATGGCAAAGAATAATTAACGCATTCGCAAAATAAAAAAATCTACAAATTCATTGGTTGAGACGCAAAGAGATACTGCTTGCGTGAGCTTATCGCATGCCAGGCTATCAGGGAATCGTTTTCAGTAGCTAACTATCGGAAGGTTTATTTGTCCAAAACTAGAAAATTGAACTTCCTTTATTTGCAAGGGGGACAAACATTTACATTAGACATCGAGGAAGTGTTTGAATAATACAGACCGATATCTTAAATATCTGCTTTAAGGCATTTCAAGAGCTACGCGGAATGTTTTCACCTTCCGATATGAAAATAATCGCTTCCGGTGTAAAAGATATACTTCTCTGAATCTTCCTTCGCGCAATACGAAAACAAAGAGAGGTGGAAATGCCGTTCTGCAGGATGTTGTTCAATTTCAAGTCGGCCTCCAAGTAGTTGCTCTCAGTGACGTGGTAAGTAAGCCGTTGGACAGAGATGTTTACAATGTATGGTGTACATACTAAGCGACCGCGTAGGGCTTCAAAATTCCCAAAGAGTGATGTTTCTTGAGCAAAAACTGGACCAACAGTGGTCTCGATTGAATTAAGAATAAATTTATTGTTCACGGTAAGTCTTTTTGCGAATGAGCTTGTTGTTTCCCCGTTACATTATCACTTATTTCTCCTTTCGTTTCAAATTTCCTCGAAGTTCCATAAGTAGTAAGGCTGGAAACAAAATCAATCAATCCAGTGCAGTAGAATTTCTGAAATAACTACATCAATGCCACGAGCTAGTACCTATGAATAATTAGAAGCAGAAGTTGTTTGAAGACGCTAGTGCAAATAAAAACGATTTAATTACTATGCTGCGCGTTACCAAGTTATCGTTTCCGTTTCCGTTATCCTACCGTTATCTGTTTCCCGATAACGGTAGGTACGTGATTTTTAAACACCAATGTCAATTTTTTGTGATGGTTACTAGGTTCCGAACCTAATTCGTGAAAAAGCTATGTAGTGCTCTCGAAGTCAATTTTTTACAAATAGCGCATTTTCCTTAGTATTTCATTCAGCTTGCGGGCTGAATAATTTTTCGCTGGATCCCATGGCACCTCTCCTTATTCGTTTGAGGACCTACCACAGCACGATTGAAAAAAATTAGCTTCTCTTATACCTTGCCACAATTATATCGATATATTATTATTAGGATGGGCTTGAAGTTATCGTATCTCCCAAATATTACACTTCATCTGACGCCTTAATGTTAGCTCCGCTAATGGGCGTGCCTAGTGAGGGGCAGGAGGGGGCAGCTGCACCCCCCTAGAAGCAAAAATCGCAAATGTCTCTATGGAAAATAATATTTTTTCAAGCAAATAATTTTAAAGACTAATAAAGAGCCGTTACAATTTCCTTAAAATGTTAGTTTCATTCACCTTTTCCATGCTTAAATCTTACCTATAACTTGAACAATCATGGCTTGCCCCCCTCACCCCCCAGTTTTGATCCTTGGTACGCCCTTGGCTCCACTAGGTAGATGCTTTGCGCAAGAAATGTACTGCCACATGTTTGCTGAGATTTAATTCAAGCCGCTTCACTTGGTTTCACGTATTAACATTGTTTAGGCTCGATGACAGCAGACCCGCCGTCGCCGATGTGACGCGACGCGTACCGGATACTGGCGATGCAACATTTCGGCGCCACGGCTGTACAAACGTTTACTCTCGCAAGTATCCTCCATCTTGTGCTCGATGTCTGCGCGGAACAGCATGGGTTCGACTCTCACTCAATACAGTTTGGATAGGCAAAGGTAAATCCTGTACTAAAACTGTTTATTGACGCATTGCTATCCCACATCCACCATCCCCCTGGACAACCATCAATTTAACACGAAGCTCTGAGGGAACGCGATGAAAGGTGTCATCCGAATAACGCCCCTGACCTTCCAAAAGAAGTCTAAAAGTTTTGCTTAGCTCGTAGGAATTTATGTGTTGATTGTAAATTTTTATGAGGGCCCTTTCTTCTCGTAGCGCAATCGAGGCACAGGCTACCCGGAACAGAGTTACACTCAAATTCACTTTCAAACAACGTATCTTTTCATAACGATAAAAATATCACTACAATTTTGATGGGTGCTCACTTGTCTCTAGCTTGGCGAGTAAATATCGCATATATTCAGTGTTATAGTTTCATTCTGCAGGCCACCATCCACCACAAGAAAATATCCTCACCAAGATATTATGTTCCGATGGTCATTATGCTACTAATTCACGTAATTTTACAGATCCGGACTCCACTGGAAAACACTCGAGTGCTGGCAAAGCTCACATGGACTTAAACCCAAAATTGATCGGCAGACAGCCCGATGTTTAGTCTTCTAAGTCTAAAACACTCATGAAAACAGCTTGCGTTTGTTAAAACAAAGCCAATGCACCCAAGACTGGCAACCTATTGTACCGGTTACTTTCTGCACGCGACTTTCCAGTTGAGTTGCACAGAATTTTCTGATTCCTGATGCACGCTTGCGGAAGTGTGTCTCAGGGATCAGAATGTATTATTGATAATAATCAGCAACCAACTATTCATTAATCGAAGCTTTCGGGGCTCATGAGGACAATTCGATATACGGGTATATTCCGACATGTAACAGGAGATCCGGCCCGACGCTTCGTGACTCGCTGCTGGTAGGTTATTCTTGGGGATATGAATCGTTGACACGCAGATATCGTATCCCATGAATAAGTGAACAGTAGTGGGTCACGTTGACACGTTGCGCCGAATCTCCTGCTGCATTACGCGGCGTACACCAGTGATACACATGTGTAATTAGTTACCAACTTCCGAAACATTTTCCATCAGATGCCTTCGTAAGTTATTGCAAAAGTGACTTGTACAAAACGTTGCCAGTTTAACTTGCAAGGATACATACCTGTTAGTAGAGCGAACCGGCGTATTCGGGGGTAGCGCGTCCGCCCAGCTTCCGTCGGCTTCCTCGACTGCAGGAGCAGTGGCTTCGCGGCACGGTAGGGGAAGCGGGAGGAGGCGGGTCACGCCATAGGTGCCGGTGTGGCGGCGGGGGTTGGCGATTGGTCGAGGATCGCTGCAACAACCGGGGAACTCTTATCGGCGCCCGTGGACACTCACAGCTTGCAATTTTGCGTCCACCCAAGCTGGCAGACATACTTGTCGTTTGTTTCACATTACTTACGCCAACAACTGACGCCTGTGGACAACAATACAATCATTATTGTTTGACAAAATGAAACAACCATGGCTTCGATGTGAAAATTTTCTAGCCAGCCGCCAACGGAAGAGGAATTCACAGGAATCGCCAAGATTGACACGATATATTAATATCTAAACCAAAGAAGCACAAAAACTTTATTCTCCAAACGATGATAAGCTAAATGTTTATTTGTAGTGCATTTGATACGGTTTTTGGAAAACGCATGTTTTACTTATTTTTCATTATTATTTTCTTCTCTTTTGTGGTGAATCGTTTAATCTATTAAATCAGAGCCGTTAAAGAAATTTCTGCCCAAAAAATTAGAACTATCGCCATTTATTGAGAAAATTGAAAACTATTTACCACATGAAAATTTAGTTAATTAATTAGAGTTAAAATGGAATAAAATTTCATGTCTGATCACTGAATATTGTGTTGTCATCAGAAGCAAGTAGGAGTGCAAAATTTCAAGCCGACACGACAATGGAAATGGGTGAAAATTAAGCACAAGGTTCCATCGATGAAACGGACAAACAGACGAAGCAAGTAAAGAATTGGCTTTGGTATATTAGGATACAGGTTAAGAAAATGGTGTAAAAAAAATAAAAAAAATTATAAAATACGCTTTTCCAAAAACAGTATGGAATGAAGTAAAAAGTAAAAAATATGGGCGCCGATGCAACATTGCGGCATGCAACATTGCAACATTGATATCTAAATGTAATCAGCACTCGTGCTTTATTCTCCGAGTGACGAAAAGCTTATTTTTTTACTTTCCAGTGCATTTTATAATTTATTTGAAAAAAGTGTGTTTTTTCATCTTTCTCTTATTGACTACTTTTGTCTTGCCTTTGATTCCTCGTTCGGGGATATTTCACGGTTTTCATTAAATAACATTGAATTACGTAGAGAATGAATGCCAACCGTTCTATTTATTTAAATGTGATTTGTGGAAAAAAGCTGATTCAATGAGACTACGAATTCTTTTACTGTTCAATCATGTTGAATCGGAATCAATGAAAACAATGCCTCGTATCCGTAGGTCGGGTATGAGACAAGCACATATTGCGCGGAAGCGTGTGACTCAGCGGGTAAGCGCGTGGCTCACTGATAATTTGAGCTTCGACGACATTTTTGCGGCCAAATATGTTGTTTGTTGAAGCATACTTAGAAATTCATTAATATAGTCACTTTTATTTCGACATCAGCTTCCGATATCTGAATTACAGAGTTTCCAATGAAAATTACACTACTATCGGCGAGGAAATAACTTCTAACGCATAACCGAATCGGTTATAAAATAATCATAAAATTTGAAAATGAATCATACGATTTTTCTCTGAAGAAACCGTTAGAATTTTTATAATTTTGGTATACCTAGTACATTAAAACATGCCAGTGAAAGTACTTGGCAGATTCATCACCGAACAGGTACATATTATTTTCATTGATTGTGGTTGGACTTCCCTGGTACTTTATTTTCGGGTTCACATTTCAAGCAATAATTAAGTAGCGCACTTGAAAGGTATAGTTGCAATTGACGACTTGGGAAAGTTACCGCAGTTGATACTTATTGTTGCCTGGTATTAAGGACATGAACCGGTAGACTGCGGTTGGTTTAGTACTTCGAAATAACCCCTTTGTATTAGACCTTGGAGGAATTTGCTCTCGAAAGACAATCAAGACGGGAATAGCATAAGACGATCGTGAGGGATATATTTCCAGGTTTCCCTTATCATGTTCACTGCATACGAAAGATAGCTAATTTGAAATGGTTGCGATAATTGCTAAGTGAAAAGGCACGACATAAATGACTATACCATTGTTGTAGTGCTTTTTCATTAGGTATTGTATGATTTTCTTGAACTGAACTCACTTCACCATATTCGATAACCAAGTGTGTGACAAGGCTAAATTTTTCAATTTTTGACCCCCGAAATAGCATTTGTGCGCGGGTCAGGGGTTCACCTAAAGGTCTCAAAAATTTCAGGCCTTATATTTGATCGGCCTCACAACTTTTTTTCATTGGGCCAGATGGATTTGAAAAAAAATCGATTTTTCCGATCCGTCTTAATGGACAGACAAACGCACGATCCATCGCGGGAAATGATCACGAGAAATGGTAATTTTTTCGTCATATCTTGAGCTGTACCTCCAAAGGGATGGGAAAATGATCGTGTGATTCAGAATTAAGGAAGGACTTGCGAACAGGCTGTAATGGGGCGTGGCGCTTCACGGTGCGGAAACGTGGACGCTGGGGAAGGAGGACCAGGTAAGAATAGAGGCGTTGGTAATGTGGGTTCGGAGTGCAATAGGTAGTTTCCTTCAGCAAAGAAAACGAAATGCATTGATTGCGAATCCTTACCCACCATTAGTGTATTCATAATATACAAATTATTTGGTTTTAGAAATCCCAGTTTAGACGAATGGCAACGGTCAATTTTAACCTCATTTGAAAAAGGCCAGATTGGCGCCCATGCGATTCCGCTCCACGTGACGTCACAGGGAACTAGTTTCTATACGAGTAGATAGGAGTTTTACATCTTCTGAGGTTACCAATGCATGCATGAGGCACAGAGCTCAGGGAAACATCTCTTAATAATCACCCATTAAAATTACTTAAGTTCGGAAAGTTTCCTTTGTTTGATGGGGTAATAATTTTATATAATGGGGAGTAAGTTTGGGGTAACCTTTATTTAAGCCTAGCGCTACCTGATAGCAGGTACTCTGCTACCTGCTGGCAGCTTGCGTCGTATCAGCGCTCAAAGCCTCGCCCCAAGGTCACCTCACAGGGCGACAGCTGGAACCAGAAATACGTCACACGGACTTTTACCAGCATTCCTACTTAGCCGTCGCGTTTTCGCGTACTTGAAAATTTTCACCTTTCGTTTAATCGCGAAAAATAGATATCGTCATTCGAAAATCTAAGAGCGTGAAATGCTTACTCCAGGAGTAATAATCTTTCGAAATAGGCAATAAAAAAATAATAGGAAACCACCCTATTGAGTTGAAAACTGTGGTAGGCAGGGAAGAAAGAGAGAGGGAGAGTTGATCGAGTGGTGATTGGTAATGGGATGCTTAAAATCGCGTATGGGGAAGGAATGTAGGTAATGATTTTTTTCGGTTAAATCAGCCCTGTATTTAGGTATCTTTTAGGTTGTAAACTGACTTTAAATCCTCCAAATTCTTTCTCAAATGCTCATTTTAGCCGTCAAGCTAGCATGTTATGGTGCCAGTTAGCTGTGCAACCCGCGATACATCCATTCGTAGGTAAGCGGGGAAAGAGGCACAGGAGAATAGGATTAATAGATAGATGTTAATAGGACAGGTTTTGTTGTAAGATAAAGAAGGAGATTTTGTGTGTAAAGGTGGACATGGCGGGATCATAGCTAACATTTCATATTGTATGAAAGTATGAATAACCGGTAGAATAACTTTACTCGATCAGTCATTGAAGCCATGGGTAGGTAATGATTTGTGAGCGCAGGAATCACCCCATTCTAATCCAAAGGCGATTATGCAACACAAATTCAGAACAGGACGGCCAGATCCTTACCCTAAGCCACCTCGTTTTCGAGGTTTTTATTTAGGGGCACCCGAAAGATACGCTCTAACTTGAGCATGGCAGCCTTTCGGTCAATGGCCAAGGAGTTAGTGGTTCAGATGAATAATTCCTAGTTGAGACACGATAGAATTGAAGCAGGTGTATTTTTTCCCGTGTAATAAATTGTGGACAGTACAAAAAGTAGTTACTTCTCCCGATCCTCTAGATTTATGATGCTTAAAATCAAATGGTAACAATGATATCACATCACGGTCTAAGATTGTTATGGCGAGAGAAAAAAAATCGTAAAACAAGGTCGCAATTTGAGTTTTTTTAGCCGCGTGGTGTATGTAAACTGGTGTTATTCAGTTTACCTCTTTAATCTCTGATCGAATACAGCATCCGGAAACGATGTCACTCCGTATAGTTAATTAATGCATGATTTTTTCCCAAATTGGCTGGTATCTAAAATTTTCTTCACATTTTTTTGGGGTACTGTCACGCATGGATGTTTTGATAATTTCCACAGATTCACCGATATTGCAGCTGGCGTTTTCAGTTTATGTATCTTCTGTGCCAAATTTAACCGATTTCGTATCTCGATTGCATATAAAATTATGATTTTTTTCGGTTTCAACGGAAAATTATCAGATTATTGTATTTTTTACGGCTGATGCCGCAGCAGTTATGTAAAAAATTGTCAGAGTGAGGCAAGGGGATAAAGAGGATACTTATTTAGGCCATGAATGGTCCTAAAATATGCAGAAACATGGAAAAGTGATGAAAATTGCTTATTGAATAACTTACTCTTCAGTTTCCCATGACGTAATGTTGCCTTGAATAACAGTGCCATTAAGACCATCTCCCTGGACATATCATTATATATTCTCTAGGGATGTTTTAGCCCTTTTGGAAAATATTGGCATTCCAAAAATCAGGTTGAAGATTGGTGTCACAAATCGCCTGAGTTGAAATATCGGCGTGCAATGCCCTCTGAGTATTACAATTTTATTCGAGAAAATAAATGGCAAAATATCCTGGTATTGCATATCGTATCCTGGTATGGTGTACTCATCAAACGGAAATAATTACCACTATGATTCAATGGGAGATATGATTATTCATTGCAAAAGGATAATGAATGAGGTCATTAAAGATAAAGGTACGGCTTTTCTGGAAGCGACCGGCGTTCTTACGAACTTCACTTCCTTGCGCAAGACTCATCTCTCTTGTAATCACGCTTGGTGATTTAAATGCGCGGGGTAACTACCCTTTAGATTGAAAATGGAGCGCTCTGTTCCATTGATCACCTATTGAGATGGACGAAAATTGTCACCCCTTCCTGCTAAATTCCCAGAGGTTTCTCGGGAACCTATAAGTTTAGCAATGCGTGGACACTTCCAGAACTGTAATAGGGTGGTTTCCTATTATTTTTTATCGCCTAAATCGAAAGATTATTACTCCTGGAGTGCGCATTTCACGTTCTTAGATTTTCGAATGACGATAACTACGAGAGTATTTTTCGCGATTAAATGAAAAGTGAAAAATTTCAAGCGCGCGAAAACACGACGGCTAAGTAGGAATGATGGGAAAAGTCCGTGTGACGTAATTCTGGTTCCAGCTGTCGGCGTGTGAGGTGACCTTGGGGCGAGGTTTGAGCGCTGATACGACGCAGGCGGCTAGCAGGTAGCTGAGTACCCTGCTAGCAGGTAGCGGTTGGCTTAAATAAGGATTATTATTCCCCTATCAAGCGAAGGAAACTTGCCGAACTTAGGTATTTTTAATGCGTGATTATTAAGAGATGTTTCCCTGAGCTCTGTGACTCATGCATGCATTGGTAATCTCAGACGATTTAACACTCCTATCTACTCGTATAGAAACTAGGTCCCTGTGACGTCACGTGGAGTGGAATCGTATGGGCACCAATCTGGCCTTTTTCAAATGAGATTAAAATTGACCGTTGCCATTCGTCTGAACCGGTATTTCTAAAACCAAATAATTTGTATATTATTAATGCACTAATAGTGGGTAAGGAATCGCAATCAATGAATTTCGTTTTCTTTGATGAAGGAAACTACACTATTAACGTAAAGCACATATTTTCCTCTTCCTTTGTGATGGCTTCCAAAGAAGTTACTTATAGCGAAGTTGTATTTGCCAGCACAGATCCATCCATCAGGGATTAGGAATACAATTGTTTTCCTAATCCCTGATGAGGATGGGCCAGTTGTTCATCGATACGTTATGGAGGACCCGACCCGGTGCAAAATCCGAGAAAACTTTACTGCAACTAGTTGCTTGATCGGGGATTTACAGCCAAGAGAGATTTGCATTAATCTATGCTGCAAGTTGTGTGAGATATCGCGGTCAAATCTCACGTTGGTACTTGTGAAAAAATGTCGGAAAAATTGTGACAGAAAAATCCGAAATTAGTTTCATTCTGCGCTGCTGAATTTTCCTTGAACTTAGAGCTACTTATTGGCAGAAAGGGCCAAGTATTCAATGTCAGCTCTAAAAACTCTAGCATATTGATTTTTGACTTGATTACCTACACCTTAATAAACAGCATGACGCAGATACATTTGCCTCCAGTGAGCAGATGGGTGGCATGATAATTCATCGCGAAGGGAAACTTCACGTACTTACGCACATTATCACTGGGAAACAAGCAATGCATTCGTCGGTGTAAATTCTTGCCTGCGTGATAGAAGGCCGAGCCTCGCATTCTTCAGCTTATCTTGAAAACATGTAAAAAATGTGGGCCAAGTCACCCAAGGTTAGAGAATTAGAGTGACCACTGCAATGTTTACAATTAGAAAAGAGGAAAAGTCGTAACGTTGCCATTCGAAATAGCTACTTCTTGTATATCCTTTGAAATGAAATGCGGAAATATTCATTCTTGCAAAATGGATATTTTCTTCAAAGTTAGGCAGAATGAGATTAAAAAATGCAATCTTTTGTGTTATTATTAATTCAATTGAATTTCAAAATAACCTCCTCCCAAATAAATTGGTAAAACGTTGCAGTGATTCCGATGAAATAGAAAGGAATAGGAAATGCTGTAAATTTCGATAAAAACAGGGCCGTAACAAGGAGTTTTATCTGTGGAGCAAAGATCATTTTACCGCCGCTCCCTCGCTCCCCCAACCCCACCATTAAAATATAATATGTTCCGTAAGCTATTTTTTGAGGTGCGGTAGTTAAAATTACACACCGTATGTTTGCTGTTAAGAATTTTTAGTTATATTATTGTTTTAAAATTCAAAGCTAGGAAACCCGAGCGAAAATTTCGTACTTTCACGCTGTCAGTGCATAAGTGTGTCAAGGAAACGGTGTGATTGGGTTTTAAATAGAGAAGAAGAGGTATCATAAAGTACTTTGTTTATAATTCTTAAAAAAAATCGTCATAAACTCTCACTCCTGTACACAACAATGTTATACCATTCACCCATGTACAATCACAATGTGCATTTCGTGCTATTTTCATTTTTTTGTTCTCCATTCCCGTTGATAAAAATTCTTCAATACTTTCAACACGATAGTTTTATTTATTCATGAATCACGTCACATTTTAAGTTCCTTACACACGGTGTCGTTTTTAGAAAACGTTTACTATTCTTCATATTTCTTAGAATTTCCATATTTTTGCTTGCTTTTGTTACGATTCTTTGGTTTAGTTATGGATTTAAACGGTTTTTTCGAACCTTTTCTTGAAGTTTAGGGTAAAATTAAATGTGTGGAGTCGATATACCTCGAGCGAGTAGTTGAAATGAAAAAATTGAAACATTTAAGTCAAATTAATGGGTAAATTTTTGAGATTGAAATTGTATTTTTCGTCAGAAGCCGGTGATTCAACGTTTAAAATGATACCGCATTTGTTACTGTAGGTGCAATATTAACGGAGCATATACGGAATGACAGAAAAAACCTATGATAATGTACATATGGTCAATTTTGTTTGTGAAATAATTTCATTAGAAGAATGAAGTGGCTTTTTAAAAAATACACTTTTCAAATTTTGCCGCCCCCTTCAATCTACCGCACGGGGCACGTGCCCCTTCTGCCCCGCCTTAGTTCCGGGCCTGGAATCGCGCAGTGAGGGACTTCGCCTTTGAGTTGGTATTCAACCTCAAGAACACGAGTTCAATCCCTGATGATAGCCGAGGTTTCTCTAGATTTGTACCGATCCTTCTCATCTTTTAAGTGAAGATCTTTTCTATCGTAATGCTCTGTCCGACGAGTGGGACGTTAACCCTAAATTACTAAATATAACTGATGACTTCAGTCTTTACTTTGTGAAACCTCTCCATATTGGAAATAAATAAATAAAACTTTGTAAGGTTCACTATTACTTAATTATGGGCACGCGAAGTTTGATCAAAAGTTTGAAATACAAGCAGTACGCCAGCCAAGATTTTGGAAGCCAGTGCGGCAGAGCAGGCAAAATTGTATTTCAAACTTTTGATCAAACTTCGCGTGCCCATAATTAAATAATAGTGAACCTTACAAAGTTTTATTTCTTTATTTCTAAATTACTAAACCTTGCTCAGAGTCACGTGGTCACTAAACCTTCGTCATTTTGACGACGCCATTCTTTTACCTTTTAATTAGGTTATTTTTGTGCTTTAAACCAATTCACTTACAATGTTATTATGTTAATGTATATTTTAAAGTTTAAGTCATGTCTTTCATTGAAAATAGTTTTTAATAATTATTTTTATTATGATTGATAGCAGAAATATTTATGTAAGGAGCTGAGGAAAAGTATTTAAAATATCATAAAAATACGTAATTTTTTATTACAAAATGCAATTTCCAAAATTTGGGATTTTAATTTGGCGCGTCGTGAAAGTTACAAAGGCTTAGTGATCAAGGGTTAAGCTGTCGTTCACAAGGCGCCAAAGCCGACGCCGAGTTTCTCTCCACCCGTCCCTCCTTCTTTACTCCACTACCTTTTCGCCATTCACCTTAGCTGCAAGCCACCAATGCTAAATTATGAACAGGCATAATGGACGGTTTTTATCGCAGTATGGTATTAGTAGTGTACATGACCTTAGTTGCCAATTACTTCCTTAAGATACTACTATATGTATGCCAAATAAAATTGATAAGAAACCAATTTACTGCATATCAGTAACAGAGAGAAATTAAAAGTAATTTATAGTAAATGTAGTAAGGACAATGACTAAGTATGACCTGCAAATCAATAAGAAGAGAACTAAGACATTAGGATGTTGTATGAGAGAGGAGAGCGCTATAGACGTTCAACTATCTAAAAAAAATGAGGTGAAATATATCCCTAATATGTTTTGGAAAGGGAAACTATTTATCACGGCAAGGCTACGATGGGCATGAAAAAGAAAATTAAGAGTAGGGCCCTAAAGTCGCATGCAAAGTCATCTGAAGAGTCCCCATTCTCAGGGCCGGTGAGTGGTGAAACACGATTCGGAGGTCTGTCATGAAATAGCAGGTTATCATTAGGTGTGGTCAATAAAGAAAGAGGAACTTTTTATAATTGAGATTAATGGACTCCGACACCGCTTTACTTATCGCCATGATAGGGATAGCTAGCACATTTTTGTATTTTTGAAGGAGAAGATTTATGCTATCTACCTGGCAATAACTGGCCCACTGAGGTACTCAAGGGCCCCCACAGAACCTGCTAACTATTGGATTCCCTGCAACGGTATTTTTTTTTCTTTTTATACTTTATTTTAAGTAGTTTCACTCATGATAGGGGGCTAAGATTTATCGGAACTGTAAAGAGATGAAGTTTATATAATTTCAATCGATATTATTTTATGATTCACATTTTTCTGAAAATAAAATATTAAGCTAAAAAATCACCTTGTGCAATGAAATCAAAAATAGCATATTCTAGCGACAACCAGCGATAACAAATTAAAGAGCAATACTGGCAACATCATCTTTAACTAGTAATTAGTGAGTCAGTTCTAAATGTCGTATGATTTCCATTCATACTGTTTTTCGTGCTGGGAATTCGTATTAATGATAAAAAAATCCCCTTCCGATATTAGCTGATTACATAAATCCTGAAGCAAAAAATATAATAAAACAAAAAAAAAAACGTGCTTGATTTCCCTGGTAGCTCATAAAAAATGCTCCATTACAACTACCTAGATCAGACAAGAAGACAGTAATGTGCCTCTTCATTGAACGAAATCATTAAATTGATTTTTATCCAAAATGAATGCGATAAATGAATGTTTAATTGGGAAAATTGATCGGGAAAGACCTTTGAAGTTAGGTTTGACAGGGTTGGGTGCATAAACTGTCATAATTATAATGGAAATTTCCCCATTCCCAGTAAATTTCTTGAAGAGCATATTTTCAGTGCGAAAAATGGACTCAGCGTCCTCCAGATTAAAATATGAACAGCTAAATTTGCTTTGGCACAGAGTTCAAAAAGATCATAATTAATGGTAATTAAAAGTTTGAATAACTTCCAGCTTATAAATACTTCTATCTCTTCTACCTCATAGCTTCTGCTAATAAACTCGTAGAAAAATGTTTGTTAGTAGGTACTTAAAAACCTCTGTAAGTTTTCCGCAGACTTCTCCAGTATCTTGGCGCCCATTCCATCGCAACGACACTGTTGCAATATTTTGGTAGCTCTCTGCTTAATTGGTCCTAAGTTATTTGCTTGATGCGATTGTCTAAAAAGTTGAAATCACCATATTAGATCAAAATAAAGGAATAGCTTTGAATCAGTTAGCGTATGAATGACCGAATACTGGGACCAATATTGCATGAAATGATCTGGGCCCACTGAACCACAATTTTATGGTCACAACTTGTTCATTTGATCCGTAAATTCAAGTCTATAGTCGTGATTACACAGTACATAACCACGTGCAAGTTAATGTCTGTTAGCACGAATGACTTTTGTGGACCGAAACGGAATATGTACGAATGCATGAACCAGATTAGAACAGGTTCTATTTTCCGTTCATGTGTTCGCACAAGTTGGGTGATTATACGGTGGATTTACGTGTTCATTCACGTTTTCATGCATTTAGACGTAAACTCGTAAATGTTGATGTATCGTGTAACAGGGCTTTAAGCACCTGAAACCAAACGATTTATTCTGTCTAATTTACTTAGCTACTAGTAAGCACAGTAGAACAGTGACGTGACCTCAATCGTGAGATGGATTGTTTGATGTTAACGAAATGCACAATTCTAAGTCAAAAGAAACCCATTTGTTGCCCTCATGACTGATAACGCGGATGATTGAGCACCGCTCACCCGCTAGAATATGCTGCGCTCGCCTTCATTCTGTCGTGAATAAATGATTTTTCTGTGAGCATTGACTGATCGTCCCATGATTTCAAAACAAAAAACAGTTTTCCATTTCTCTACTCTTGAAGCTTACGAGTTTCAGTAAATGTTTCACTCTTCGATTCAGCGTTACCGAATGGCATCTTTTGGATCTCCAACTAATAAGGTAAACTTTATAGGTGTTGATTATTCTAGTTGTTAGCCAAAGAGCAGTTTTGGCAGCGTAGTCATCTTAACATTAAAAATAGCTAAGTCGGTAATTGGCCACAGCAAAATTCAGTATAATTTACAGAATACTTTGTTCTATAGTGTTTTAGCAAAGAAATCCATTGTTTTCTAATTTACTGCACTGATCGACAATGATAAAAATAATGACATTTTCCCGAAAGGGACGCTCATTGGTTATTTGAGGCATTTTTTGGGTTTAGGGTCTTGGCAAATATCACGTAATTTTTCCGCAAGAAACTGTGCAATAGGTGAGAAATATTTAATTTTTCGATTTTCTCCTAGTAATTCTAGACCACTTTCTTGGTATTCTTATATATCTGTTTTAAATAGAACTAAATAAGCAATTGGCTTTCTAAAATATATACAACGCACTCAAGCACAGCTATTTACACCTAAGTAAGCATTTTGAAATATCTCACTTAGGAATTGGGACGGGAGGAGTTCGAACCAAACCTTCAAACAAGGTAGGAATCAAAATCGCCTGACGCAATTAATTCACGCACTCAAAGAAATCTGTTAAAACGGTCTCATATTTTTTCAGTATGAAGTTATTGGATATTACTGATAGGGTGAAACACAGAAATAGGATGTGTGTTACCCCCAACTTTTATTTTTAAGGCAATTTGTAATCAAGTCTTTAAATATTTAATGTGAAACTGCCTACTTGCAGCATACCTATTCGTCACATTATCACTTTTACTCATAGCTCATCTCCTGATACACAACACTATTATATTTATATAAATTAATTGACTTACAGGTCCTAAAATTGGGAAATTTACCTATCATATTTTCGTTTATTTATTCCTACTGTTTCGATTCTTTATCTCGCATTAGTTCATACTCCTTCCTTGTATAAACGACACGCCGGTTGGAGAGTAAACGAAACCAATGCTATTGTTTAACCAGTGAGTTATTGGTGCTGCGTAAGCAAATATCTGGATCAAACTCAGCGTTTTGATACAATGACTTGATGTTAAATACAGCCAGTAGCTCCTCCCGTAATGACCTTTTACACTCCCTTCTACAATTTTATGGGAAAGGCTTAAGAATATCTGTAGCATATTTTAATCTATAGTTGAAACCGATTTCAAACTTAGAATGGTAATTTTATTGAGCGATTGTTTGGTTAAATTCACATGCATTCAGTTGCCAGATTAAAATGCATTATGTGCGTTGCGTTAAATGGATAGGGATTTTTGTACATAAAATGGATACTGAATTTATATGGATTTTCACTACAGGTTAAAGCTTTATATTATACTATGTTATGTCTATTTTATGAAAAAGGGATTATTTCTTTTGTTTTATTGTCAGGAAGACGAATGGCTGTTCCATCTGGCCCTTAGTTTCAATAAAATCATTTATGAGTGACAGGAGGGCTTCGGCTTGAAGCACTGTTAAGGTGAATTGAGAAATTATGTGGCAGAGGACACCACCCGCTAATGGCGCTGCCTCCGACGGGTGCTTTTCGGACTAATGCTCTGCAGCGTTCAGTGAATCGTTTTCAGCAGTGAGTGAGCACTGCCATGACCAAGTTGAGAGTAGTGCTCTCATTATTGGCGCATGCGCTCAATGTGTCTGGAGCCTTAACCAAATTGGATCCCTCAATGCATGACGAACGTGTGACTCAAGTGGAAACCTTCCTAAGAGATGCAATTTTGTGCTATGCCAATGAGGGTCGTAGATTTGCTTTCCATTTGGAGACGACGGATGTAGAAGATATTCCGAAGGATTTCATCAACTATGATTTACTTTTTCCAGGGATATTATTACAAGCCGACAATGCGGAAAGGATAGTGATTGATTACAGAAGCTTACCCATATCTACGCGCCGTCCTTCAGGGTTTAATTACATTAACATTGTTCTGCTCTATCGACCCCATATGTTCCACCACTTTTTTGAAGTGTCTGAAAATGTGAGTCCATTTGATAAAGCAGTGTTTATTTTGCCTAAATCTTTCCTACTTCGTCAGGAATCTATGGGTAGTAATGCATTCTGGAGGCGTTACGAGGACCTGGCGCACTTCAGAACTGTTGCATTCATTGTTCCAAGTGCAGGGGGTGTGGAAATATATGAAACGTGCTATTATTGTGGCGCAAGAGTTGGAAGCCTACGACTTCTAAAAAAATATTCCGGAAGTATAAATGATACAGGAAAATGTGCAACCTTTTCTAAACTCTTCCCTAATAACTTCAGAGATTTCTACGGCCACAAATTGGTAGTACCATTCGTGGCCTTACCACCGATGTTGGACTGTGATAAATTTGAGCAAATGTCGAGGCCTCACTCGAACAGTACAGTGAGTGTATGCGTGAGCGAGCTAATGGGATCGGAAGGGTTATCGCTGGCCGAAATCAGTCGTAAGCTTAATTTCACTACTGTCCTCATTGATTTCGCGAGTACAGACGAGAGTAAAGCAGCTCTGGGAGCAGACGTGGGAATATGGGATATACTGATTGAACGCCTATCCGAGGGACTGGGCGATATGACCCTTGGGGGGATATCCGTGACCCCCCAGCGAACGAAACTGGTCCATTTCACGGTAATGTTCACCCGCGAGCCGGTGAACTTCGTTTACTTTCGTACCGAAGGAGAAGCCACCGGAGTAACTGGGCCATTCTCCCCGCTCCTTTGGCTTTGTTTAGCCATAGCCTGGGTCATCACCTCGTCTCTCCTCTACGCTTTCAGCACGTGTGGCGGTTTGCACACGCTCGCAGGGGGTATGTGGGCCACGGCGGCCTTACTTCTAGGTCAGGGCTCATCCACACCCTCGAACCTCCGCCGGAACCGGGCGACACGCCTCTTGTTGCTCTGCTGGTGCTGGTTCTCATTCATTCTCATCTCAATGTACGACAGTAAACTGGTGTCCTCATTGGTCAATCCGGCGCCTTCCCAAGAGCCTACAACGCTGGAGGACTTACTGTCCATGAAGTATGAGATAGTCTGCGCCAAGAACGCGCTTTTCGCCATCCGAGGGCTACTGGAGTCATCCGATCCGGCGTACCATGCCACCGGGGTGAAAACTCGCGTGTTCGAATCGCTGGAAGAGAGTGTGGGGTTGATGGCGAAGACGTGGCGCCGTGGTCCGCCCACCGCACTCCTCGGCGAGACGTCCGTCCTCCGCTGGGGACTTGAGCGATCCTTCATCGACGTTGGCCGCGTGGAGCTGACGCCGCACCTCCGCATGGGCGGAGCAGAAATCCTGGCCACTGGTCACGCGTGGGCCTTCAAGAACCGCGCACTCCTGCCCGCTTTCAATCGCGCTATACAGGGGATAGCGTGCTCGGGCTTGCCTCGGGTTTGGCTCGACCGCCAGTTGAAAGGGCGCACTGGTCCCGTGCCGTATGGGCTGACGGCGCGGGGACAGGAGCCTCGGAATTTCATCGCTCTGCCCCTGCAACTTTTCTTCGTGAGCCTTTTGATTTGGGCCGTGGGCCTCCTGGTTTCTTTAATATCTCTTGGAATCGAGTTCCTTACTATGATCTACATGAAGTGATTATGGCTGCGGGAGAAAGAAACAGCTTCACTGGGTGAATCAAATGAAATTCACCTGACAAATAAGAGGTTTTACTTATCATTGATAATTTAAAGTTAATATTAATATTAGGAAGAGCTTGGCTTGGTGATTAAAGTGCAAGTGTACCTGATGATGCATATGTAGTTTTGAGTGAATACTCGACCTATATAAATGATATTATCATAACTAACATTCTAAAACCGTCCTCACAAGGTGACGTAGTGCCTTTGTGAGGCATGAAAAAGTTACTGGCATATCAGTTTTTCCAGATACGATTTAATGGCATATTCATTGGGAGAAAAAAGGACATACATTTTAGGAGTGTTAAATTTGTCCTAGAAACATTTAGCCCTTTTCTTCTTTTCCTCTCTGCCGTTATAAAGTTATCAAAACGCTTCTCCACTCCCCTCTTGCACTACTGGTGATCTTAAAATCAGGCTGAATAGTTTTCTACGACGTCTGATGTAAGCATTCATATTCTTATTTCAAATTTCCGATCACACCTATCTTTATCAGGTCAACGTTCATCTTCCTATCCCTTATTGAGAACAGATGCCTGTCATTTATGAGAGATATTTTATTGATGCACAATAAACTAATATGAACACAGAGAGGTGGCTCTTTTTAATTAAACAATTTTCCAGAGTAAGAATGAAATAAGAAAGCTATGTACACAACTGGAGCTTTTTATTTAAAATTTTTCTGCTCTGTACTGGTGATACAGGAAATATATTTGAAGGTGGTATCTAAGACCGGAATAAGTTTTTATTGCCTCTTAAATAAAATTTCCTTTGCAGCTGAGTATGAGATTTCGTCTTGAGTTAATTCCTAGATTGACAATGAATTGTTTATATTTTATGACAAATCGTCATTGACAGCTCCAATTGGAGATTAAGGTTATTACTTACGATGGAAACATTTTATTTTGTGCCGTAGAGAGTATCCATCGTGATATTTTTATGAAAAAATTAACGCGTGACCATAATACCGGAACAATGAATAAAAGAAACGCGGGAAATTTAGTCATGAAAAATTGTTATTTAATAGTAAGTGTGCTACCAAATTTCTTTTCACCCTGCCTCATTTCTTGACATATCTGTAACCTACCTACCTAGCCTACCTCTATGACGTACTCAATTTGCGGAGGTTTTTGCTTGCCTCTTCAATTGAACTAAGCACTACTCGACACTTCAGTATAGATTTCGGGTATGAACTGTTCTTTGTAATGCATCTGAAAATCACTTCCAAAACTATCTAGGTGACAAAATATTTACCCGTGAACATGTCTTATTTTCTCATTGCGCCTGCTACAAAAGAGAGTTAAGTGCAGTTACAAAATTATTTACAGCGAAACTTTATCGTCAAAAGTCATTACTTTACTTTCCATACATTTACAGTCGAAAGTACTGTGCATGAACCGTAAGTTATAAAAAATCACGCAATGGCTGCGACAGTGATTGTCCGAGTGTGCCCATTCATCCAGCAGTAGTCAAAAGTTCGATTTTCAATACCCCCTACCTATATTCTTTATTTCCATTTTCGCTTATATTTTTCGGAAACGTTGAGGGTGGAAGAATAGATTCAATTGGACGTTGATTTTGCGGATAGGACATTAATTTTGCGTATAAAATATCTGTGCATATGTAATGGTAGATGCAGATCATGTAATTAACGTTAAATGATTCTATTTACTTATTAGTTTTTGGGGACACGTGTTGCTTTAGGCTGCTATTTGGTAGTTAGCGCTGGTAAAATTTGTTAAAGTAAACGAGGTATTTTTGTAACTGAAGGATGAAGCGTTTATTTGCGATGGCTGGGTCGTATTGAGTAAAAATTTTGCCTGCTAGTACCCAGAAGTGGAAATGCTTTTGTAACTCGACAGCTCGAGCATGTGGTCGGCGTCCAGCATCGTGTCGCTAATGAAACCGAAGGGTTGCGTATCTGCCAGGCGTACTACAGTCCGCCGCGCCGACATATCCACAACTGTCCCGCCTAAGTATCTAACGATTTGATCGTTGGATCATTCTTCCTCATAGGATGGTCCTCCAAGATTGTTAGAATATTAATTGCGTAAGCTTGGTTTCGTTAGTAGTAGGACACGCCCGCCTTTGTGACGGTGCGGGATTCCTCGTCCCTTCCCTTCCTTCCCTATCCCCTCCCAGGAGGCGTCGTCGGGCTCCCATCGCGGTGGCGCCTCCTTCCTTGTTCCTTCCCGTCCTTCCCCTTCTGGGTGCAGAGGAGAAAAGCTCGCGCTAAGGAGTGTATCCTTGCGAGCCTGCCCTGGAGTCTCGTTTCCACTGTCCCGCCTAAGTCGTGCTTTCTGGATCTTCAAGGATCTGGATTTGCCATTTAACATTTACGTGATCCCATAACAGCCTCAAGATTTATGTAAATTCCTCAGATACGTCCCTCATGTCAAATTGCGGTCAATAAATTAATTGACGTTGATTGTTATAGAACCACTGTTTAAAATTCCATTCTTACTTTTTAATAAAAATAGAAATATGCACCCAAAAAGCATTCCTCCAAGTGTCGTTCATATTTTACAGGGGCTCATTGGATAACAAAATTTCGCTCTTATATCCTTCCTAAATTTTTAGTTCTGTAACAAAATTCTGCAAATTCGTATGGCTAATTTTCACTTAATCTTTAGTTATGTTGCCTCTTTATAGTAACCAGTTTTTGTGGCATCTGAAATGGTATATATTAGGGCATTAGCGCAAGGTAAGGTTTTTTGTTTTCGTACCTAAAAGTTTGCATACTCCTGAGCAACATTTGTAATAGCAAGCACATTTTTTGAAAATTACAGCTTCGTGACCGCCGGGTTCGTGGAAAATGAAAGGGAAACAAGAGACGCTTCATCTGATTTTCCACAATTTGATTCAGATGACGTAGACTGGATTTCAATTCAGCGGTGTGTCTCGGTCTCAGATGATGTTAACTTTAATGATTACGTCTCCATAGGTGAAACCATTCATGCCCAATAATCACCCAAGTGACCGTGACGTCACTGATTCTGCGTTGGAGTTTATATTCAATTAATTAATAAATAAGAGAGATGGCAATTTTCCACAAATTTATTTAACTAAGCACGACGCGTTTCGATCGTCAGGTCATTCTCAAGAACAATAAGAGGTCGCTATTGTCCAGTACTTATTATACTTAAGAATCACCTAACGGTGGAAACTGAAAAATTTGTTAAATAAATTTGCGGAAAATTTCCATCTCTCTAATCCACTAATAAGGGTGTTATTCCACAATATCTCGCCTGCCTCAGTAACTTTTATTTATATTCCATTCTTGGACCACATGGAAATTCACCAATTTGGATTGCTGTTCACATCATATTAAAAGGCACTCCTGAAAAGGTTCATCGGACTTAGACGCAAAACATATGAAGATGATAGACCATGTTTGATGAAAAATATTGATCTCCGCTCTCTATTGTACGTACAGTCGGATTCAAAAGGATTGCAACGAATGGAACGGCGCGCCGTTCGGCGAACTACGGCGAAAGAGGCGCCGCGGCGCCTCTTTCGCCGTAGTTCGGAAATGGAGTTTCGGTATTTTCTATAGTACCAGTAGAAGGGAAATTTGAATAACATTCTCGCAATATTTTAATTGCTACATCATTAAAGGGAAATGTATACGGGATATATACAGTTTTTCATGGCACATGAGTTGTGCAGCTCATGCTAGATAATAAATGCACCTCCAGAACTTAAATTTACTTTCTCTGGTAAATTGGCCGATCTGTCGGAGTATATTTTCTTACGATTGACGGTGTAGCCATTTGATGAGAGATAAGGAACGTAAAATATATATGAAATATCTGCCGCAATATCAGTGCAAATAATGCCACTGCGGGTTAACATTCAGTTTGATTTAGTTACACTAAAAGACAGGATCGTTCCCATGCATGACTTGGGGAAACTCGTAACGAGGCACTAGATGGTTCAGTGACGGAGTTGGCATAGTGTAACGGGTAATTCACTGCAGTTATCCCAGTGTGGTGATTCGAACTACTCCGAAGGATTTTTTTTGAAGGTGTAAAATGGCAATAACATATTTTTCTCATCCACTTGAAAGAAACTCCGCTTCTGTCGTTATAAAATTTGTATGACGAAAATTTATTTTATTTCCGCGGAAACCGTCATTTAATTATCTTGAAATCTGATTTCACGAAGAATATGGGAATAATATCAGGCATTCTCTTGCATCAAGTTCCATTTCGCCATACCTGAATTCACGCCTTCTACATCGATTGCGACTGTCATCCGCGATGCTTGTCGCTGTAAACGTTAGAAACTTATAAATCGCTAGTTTCCGACGCTTTTTTACCTTATTTATTTAAATCCACTGTGTTTAGCTACGCAATAATAAGGTAATAATTTAGGTAAATAATTTTGGCAAATAGACTTTTTCTTGCCTTTATCCTAAATCCCGAAAGTGTGCAAAAAATCATATCAACTGGGTTCGCAGGGTATTGAATAACAACTGTCCTTATAGACACCAAAATTCTATAAATATTAAGGTTCATCACGGATATGTGTGTACTTCTTTTACGATGGACTGTAAGGCAGTTCTTTTTGCTCTCTCAAGATATCCCACTAACAGTCAATGCTTCCTCGTATAATGGCTCTGTAATCAGACGAATTTGACTACTATTACGAGAGTCCCCTAACATGTTTCGTCCCAGAGCCCAACCAACATTTACTAATGACAGTACAGAACTACCGCAGAAGCTTTCCTGATGATAAAAAGTCAACTTTGATAGTTAGGCATGAAAAGTAACGAGACCTCATACAATTGTGTCAACGTGTTTAACTAGTGAAAATCTTAGTTTTACTCCTCGTTTTCGCTCAAGTTATACTTTTTATAAAATTGCAGTGACAAACAAATCATATTGTCCCCGACTTGTCATTATTACTCACTCTATATCCACTCCACCAGCGCGTAAGGGGAAGGAGGGAAGATCCACGGGACTGAGAAATTTCGCGCTAATCAAGAAACCAATTGGCGTTTTTATCCGTTTCAATTGTGAATTTTAAAAATATTAAAAAATTTCAAATATGTAAGCCACCAATTTTATTTTTTTTCTGTACGACTTCATGTGGATTCGCCCACGAATATTACAAAAGAGGATCAGCGCATCAGCTCAAATTAGCCTATGAATGTGTTGGTACCAACTGCGCATTTAAATGGATTTATAAAAGTCGCCGAAATTTATTACAATAAAATTTTAATTAACCCTTCAATTGCTCCCGTCGTATCCTGGCATAGTGCGATTCCAGCGTCGCTGAAATCACAAGTATGTCATTGCCCGCAAAAAATGATGACTTATATGGTTGAGCATTCCCCTGGTGGTAAGTAGGGGGTTTCTGTTCGTGAAGGCTGCCTCACATATCGAGCATTTTTTAGCATTGCCACACAGCAGAGCGTATAATAATACGGACTTCAAAAATCCGGTCTCACATTTGGCGAGAAACAAGTTGACGTGAATATAATTTACTGACATAAATATGAGGAGATGTCTGATTCAAACACTGCATAATTAGTTCATTTATATTGATACCTACCCTGTGCGTGAATCATAGACAGCCCGAGTAAGAAGCTGGCCGCCTTAAAAATCCAAATAAGAGAATTTATTGTTAATTTATATCCATAAGATTAACATATTGTTAATTTCACAATATTGAAAGTCTTTAATACATAAATTGAATTTTATCACTTAATAATTTAGTATCTACACATAAATTTCAGAATAGAGAAATATTTGTGGGACATGAATTACATTAAAGCATTATTAACCCGGATGTCAAAACTCAAGACCGTTGATACTGCAGATTATTGCGAAATATAAGATGAAGTGGCTTAAAGTAAATACATATAAATATAGGAATATTTCGTGAAAATACTGCGTAAAAAGTTCTTAAGAAGGTTTTATTAAACTGCTAGAATTATGTAACGACAGAATCATAGTAAAATGCAATATTTTTTAAAATTTTTTAATTATGTTTAATGCATCAAATGTCCTCTATTGGTTCTACTCGCATATCCATTGTTTGTTTTTATAATGTGGACTTGGTCCCGTAGCGATTCGGATAAGCGACGTTCTACTGCACTTTGTACGAGCATAGCTGGAAAGAAACGAGGGTTTGGGGATCTAATGTTAGAGACAAGGTCATTCACGCACAAACGGTTCCTCATAAATGTGCCGAGAACTGAAGGTCATTGAAGGAAGAAAATCTTTCCCATTGTCGTTTTTTATTTACATGGATTGCATTGAGGGAGGGCATATATCAAAATGAATACAAAAATGTCGGTCGTTTTTCCATTATACACAAGAGCCGTGCATTAACTAAACCTTAGCCCAACATTGAAGCCCCAACCTCATTATTAATTGTATATATTGTAGTTTCACTTGAATTAATATGGATATACAATTTTCTGAAGTATTCATTCCATAGAAAAGAGCTCTTATGGAACTGAACAGTTAAAAACAATGCCGATCGATAATCCATCCAATGCTACCCGATAAGTTCAGGGAATATGAATGAAATATCGAATTGACGGCGCATGGTGCTCCATTAATATTTGAAGTGTTGCGTAGGACTATATTGGAAGGGATTAACGAAGAATTAATCAATATTCGTAACTCTCTCAATGCCTCAACCCGAAGGCTGGTTTGAATAGACGTAAATATGGAAAGAATAGCTAATAGGAGAGCGGAAAGGAGAGCTACGTCAAACCAATTCCGGAATGCTGTTCCGTGATGACGACACTTAATAAATAGGAATTTTACTTTAACACACGAGAAATGACGATCGAGCCCGTGGAATTTTGCTCTACATGCACGTTCGTACTCACTCGTTTTCGTCAAAAACCGCTACGGGCGTACAAGCAGCGTTACCCAGGTGTTAAATGAATTAGGCTGGGAGCCACTGGAGACTCGGAGGCTGCGCGCTAGGCTTAGATTGCTTGAACAATTGAGAATGGATATTTAAGAGCGACATGAAGAACATAATATTAGAGCCGCACTATATTTACAGGTCCGACAGAAGCGATAAATTAAGAGAGATGCTTTACTGAATGGATAGATATGGGAATTCGTTTTTCTCCCGAACCATAAAGGACTTAAATAAACACTAGTCGTAATTTCCTTAAAGCACATCCTTTTTATGTAAGAACACCCCTGCTACACGCCTTTTAGGCGGCTTGCGGGGTTTTATGTAGATGTATTTTCCCTGCACTTCTTACGTACACTCTCTATAAGCAGAAAAACAGACCATATGTAGGTACCTTAGGATCATTGCCCAGAAAAACGGTAACGAAGAAGTTCGCTGAAAACTTCTCATAAGAAACAGACACTGAAGGCCTGGTTACACGATACATCAACATGTACGAGTTAATGTCTAGATGCATAAACGCATGAATGAACACGAAAATGCACCGTATAACCACGCAACTTGTGCGAACGTATGAACGGAAAATAAAACCTGTTCTAATTTTGGTTCATGCATTCGTACATGTTCCGTTCCGGTCCACAAAAATCATTCTTGCAAACAGACATTAACTTGTACATGCTAATGTACCGTGCAACCAGGTCTTAAGATGGTTTTTCGTATTCCAGAGAATCTATCGGAGAATCCCAAAGTTTGAAGGAATACCAGTTTTTGCGTATATCACTTCACGAGGAGTTATTGAAAGAATTGCTTGCGAAGAAAAATGCATCATAAAATACAAAAAAATTAGCATATTGTTGATTTAACGGCAATTTTCCGACTATTGGCGCTCTAAGCGGAGGAATAATGAACGTTAAATATATTTTATTCACCCACTTAATCACGATCAATCACGTGAATTTCGTCCCAGCAAGCCGCTGTGTGCGCAAAGATATCTCGTAACTCAAACATCACCTGCACTCATTTTTTCGCTTCATTAAAATTTCTCTGTCGATTTTTTATCTAAGAAGTAAGTATAAAATTTTTCTTAAGCATGAAATTTGAAATTTAATTCAATTATAACCTCTCGATAAATTATCAATCTATATAAATGAATTTTTTTCCGAAAAGTCAATTTCTGAGCGTGTCTTCTGGAGCCAAGTAAGGGAGTGTTAAACCCTCAACGCCGTCATGCGTAACTAGTCCACTTCCTGATCTTCTTTATCTCAAAATTTTTTCCCGTCCGACATTGTATTTAAAATTAAGAAATTTTAATCTGTTTTTTGGAGGAATGTTTTTCTTTCCAATAAAACGTTCATTGTGGTTACACGTTTGCAAGTTTTTCAATCGATGAAATTCCGTTTTAAACCGGCGAATTAATGAATTTGATCTTGAAAATGAAGGCATATCTTCAAGTGTACTATCTTGAAAACTGCAGCCTGTTCTGCTTGTGAGACGCCAAGAAGGGCCAACTCCTTTAGCATGAGATACCATATCTTCCTTATTAGCTCTCTATCCTCCCTCAGATATTCCCTTATGTGTTATCACCTCGAGCCTCAAGTGTTTTTGGTTCGTCTCGTTAGTCCTAAGCGTCCTAAGCGAAGGGGCCATGTGCTTCGCTCTGAATTTCTTTTTTCTTCTTTCGTGGACTGATATCAACGAAGATAATAGTCCTTCTAAACAGTCAGCGTGTACTAGGGCCCCTTCGAGATATTCTCTTGATAGAGTTTCGAAACCACCCGTTTCAGTCCACTAGATCCATTCATGCTGTGTGGAGTTATTTCAGGCAGTGTGTTTTAATTCTCGTAGAGTTTACTTCCTGTGCGTGGTTATTACAATTAAGGATCCGTACTACGGCTTCAACCAGAAGAAAAATATTACCATTCCCAATTGACTACGAAATATTGAAGCATTGCTTGCAAGTGATTAAAACGAAAGTGTAAGTTCGGCAAGTGATGGAGAAAATTATACCAACGAATACTCTGAAATGGACGGAATACGGCTGAAACACTGTCACATCAAGGACGCTGTGTTTGAATGGACAATTTTTATAGTTCTCCTGCTCTTGCAAGACTACTGAAAATCAAAAAGAAGACTTTGTAGAGACGTTGAGGTTGAACCGAAAGGATGTCCCAAAATACACGAAGGAGATGAAACTTTTAAAGGAACGAAGTAAGTGGACAACATTCTGGGCCTGTTTTTGTTTTCAAATGGAGGTAAAAAATTGTATTCATGTTATCCGCATTCTACAATGACGAAATGGGAGAATATGAAAGGCAAAAAAGAGACTCGGAAGTCTATTTTTGTGATAGATTATAATAAATTCATGGGTGGGGTGGACCTCAAGACACTGTCATTTCATTCGTACCTACTGGGAAGATAAAGACATAACAAGTTGTGCATGAAGTTATGTAGGAGACTATTGAATTCAGCAGTCCTATATTCATACGTTATTCACAGGGAAAACATGTATAAAAAGTTGGCTCTCTTATCATTTCACGTGCAGCTGGTCAAGGGAATATTTTGAAATATGCAACTTCACACGAACGGTTTGTACAAGGCTGTCACCTCATAGATATTTTAGACCCAAGACTCACAGAAAGGCATTTTCTTATGGAGAATTCCTGTAGCTACCAAGAAAGCAAAGCATCAAAGGAGGTGTGCAGTTTGTGCCAAGCATGGGAAAAGAAGAAACAGCGTCTACTGGTGTGCAGGGGACGCATGCTTGAATTGCTTCGAATCATGTCACGCAAAGCAGAATTGCTAAGGTAAATTCATTTGAATATTTCCATATTTACGTTTTAAACTACAGACCGTAAGCACCTAAAAGAAATGATTCGGTAATAATAGGACAAAGTAAAGAAATGGTGACATAATGAATTTTCATATAGGCGAAACGGGTAATCCTATCGAAAATATCCAATCGGGTAAGTATGGAGTTTGTAACCGTTTATCACTAAACTATATCATGAAATTATTTTAAATTAATGCATGGCATGCTAATGATCTCGCTGATTAATGGAAACAATATTTATAATTTTGAAAATTGAAAACTTTACCATTGTATTCAGAAAACGTGTTAAAACAATAAACATTATCTCAAATTGTTTGAAAAATTATCATATAGTAACACATTATTTTACGCAAGTTTACAAAAAAACTCTACGGTACTGATTTTATGCCATGAAAGCTATTAATTATTGAATGATAGCATGCCAAAAAGGCGAATTCATTGAAATCTCCTCCTGCCGCTAATTACATGCCCAGCGCGCTTGAGGGGTTAAATGCTGACTATGTTTCCTTGTTTCCTGAGATAATATCTTTGGAAAAATTTTCCAGCAAAAATTGGACTCCTACCTAAAATGGTAATATTCAGTGCTTACTTCTACGACAAAAATATCTTGAATTATACTCACTTATGTGTTAAGTATCTCCCAGCGGCACTTGCTATCCTGCTTACACTTTGCATGCTAGGAGAAAATGATGGCGTTATTTCGAATTTCGCAGAGTATATCACCGCGGCAGAAAGACGAATGGTAATGGAAATAATTATGTGTATATCTTCCTGTATGATATATCTTTCGAGGTTAGTGGGGGTATTTATCATTATGTTGCTATATTGTGTTGGGGAAACTAAAATAAAAAGGATAACTACAATGGCCTTTCCTTAGACTTTAATTTCTTTCATTTGCCTTTATTTTGCAGTCAAAAAGTCGATTACTGAATCATCTGACCGACATTTATTCGCCAGCCACTCATTCTTACTCCATTCATCATATTTTCTCCAGGAGCACCTGTTAACGGCAGGTAACCTTATTTCAGCAGCATGCGCCATGCAGTCCATCCCATACAGAAACCTCTCGAATAAATCTATTTGCAGACTAGTGCAAAATTCCTGAGAGGAAAAACCATTCGCCCTATCCGAGATTTGAACCCGGATCCCTCGATTTGTGGCTTAGGTCTTTAGCTTAAATGGCTGAAGTCAAATAAAAAACTGAATGGCAATGTTAAATGAACTTTTTTAAATCAGAAAATTATTTTAACTGCGTTATTAAAGCGAATATTATCTCTTATACCAATCATATTATCTTTGCGATTATTTTCTTAAACCTTATGTGGATTTTTCTGCAGTAAGTTTGTGTCTATTATCTCTTATTACCATTATCTCTTATACCAATCATATTATCTTTGCGATTATTTTCTTAAACCTTCTGTGGATTTTTCTGCAGTGATTTTGTGTCTACATTCCCTTTTTATATATATTTTTGTTTTATGTTACTAGTTTTTAAAATTGAGTATCATAAAAATCCATGATTTTAGCAGCACTTTGTTGTTAATGGTGTCCTGATCATTGTATATTTAAAATTTATATTGGTGACTTTCCTATTTTGAGAAAACCGATTCAGCGATTAAGTACGCAAAGGAGACGGCTATATACACTAAAAGTATTGAACCCGATGTTTTCAATTTTCAACATTGCAAAGTGTCAGCCTTTTTCTGCTTTCTTCATATCTGGAAGTAAGGAAATAAAACTTTGTAAGGTTCACTGTTATTTAATTATGGGCACGACCCGGGTTTCGTAACTTGGTTACATCGTCAGGTGACTGATCTTGCATGCATCATACATTTATACACAAAGTACACAAGTGACTGTGAGGACATCTATCGGAAAGGAAAAGGACTGGTTGAAAGGGCGGGGGTGAGGATTAACGCTATATCTTCCGTGAACCAATATTTAGTTTCACCGCAGGAATTTAGGTAAAAACCTAGAGAAACAAGCTATAATTTACTAAAACGTAGAATTTGCGGGGGTGAGGGTTAACGCCCTCTCAACCAGTCCTTTTCCTTTCCGATAGATGTCCTCACTGTCACTCGTGTACTTTGTGTATAAATGTATGATGCATGCAAGATCAGTCACCTGACGATGTAACCAAGTTACGAAACCCGGGTCGTGCCCATAATTAAATAACAGTGAACCTTACAAAGTTTTATTTCCTTACTTCCAATATGGAGAGGTTTCACAAAGTAATGCCTGAAGTCATTAGTTATATTCTTCATATCTGAATTTTTACGAAGTACTGATCTTACCCAAAACATTGAAGGTTCATGTAAGGAGTATCAGATAATTGGCCTTCTTTAGGAGTCTTTGAAGAACGCTAAAATACTGTGTAGCCTTTTTAAATGATCATTTGCATTATAAAATATTTTTCCAGTAAAATATGGACTGAATAGGAGTGGAGGACTACAATAAATGTGGAATTATTTTTCTAATTTTCTACAATGATGTCCCTCAGCAAGTCTGTGCATGTCGCTGAAATAATCGCAGAAAATTTTAGCCTGCTACCTTAGCACAGCAGTCTCATCAATATTTATTTGTTAATCCTCTAGTGAAGGATATAAATTTCGGATGTCATCTCCTTGAGCGGCCACTATACTTCGATTCTAGACACATCCTTATGTGCTGCACACATCCACCTTGTACAACTTTGGTTCTCTCAGTTCAATGGGCCAGGTTAATCCAATGGACAATTGAAGACCTGCGTGCAAAAATCGCGAATATTACAAAAGAGTAATCTCAAGTTGGCCTCTAAATGTGTTGCCGCCCGCTGCGCATTTAAATGGGGTTACAGAAGTCGCCACTTGCGTCGCTGAGGGGGAAAGTGATCCGGATTTCACGGGGAAATATGGTATAATTAGGGGTGTCAACCGAAATATATATTCATGATATATTGACCAAATTTTGCAAAAATGAACTTCCAAAAACGCATTTCCACAAGCATCTGTTGCCCTTTTGCAGTGTTTTTCAACAGTAAGTTCCAAATAACTTCAGCAGACATTTTCAAAACTAACGTCCTCTCCACGTGAAGGATCATAGTTTTTTTCTCAATTTTTTGTAACTTCACCTTTGGTTATTAAATGGTTGTTGTTTTATATAGTTAATTCGAGGCCTTCCTTTGCTTTCTCCAAATTCACTTGACCTTCGACTGTTGTCTTTATCAGGCCATCATTCCTGAGATGTGGCAGATTAAGGTGCTTCGTCATCTTATGACGGTTTTTTAAAGACTTCTTTTTGATTCCACTCATCGCAACACCTCCTCGTTACTTATTGGACTGAACCAATTTAATTTTCATCAGTCTTCGTCAGCACCACTTGACGAATCCTTTCACTCTCGACTTCTCTGCTCTTGTCTTCGTCCATGCTTAACTATCACAAAGAAACATGCTCCACATGTAGCATGTGATAAATTATTTCCTTGCGATTTAGCTTGCGTCCATACTTGTACGTAGAGTCTTTTCTACGCATATTGCCTAATTTTCTTGAGACTTTTCCTTGAGACTGACTATTTTTTGGTTGCTTTATCCATCGTTGGTTACTCGGCTTCCTAGGTAGCGGAACTCTTTTCCCTCTTTCTCAAGCTTTTTTTTACTGGTTAAATATTTTTCCTAGCCTCCTCTCTTTTATTGCTTATCTTATATTTCTTTTCGTCATTTTCGCGGCTGTGTAGAGCCCTTTAAATTTTTATCAGGACATCCCATCTATTTTCTAATGCATCACTGCTTTGTCGTCAGCAAATTGCATCATGGTGATTCTTCCGCCATATGTCTTCGCTTTGATTTTTTGGCGGTTTACTCGATTAAACATTGCAAATTGCTGAAATTTTCTCGTTCCTTAAGCCATTCATGCTTCTGCAGAATTTATTTCATACTTTATGAGGGCTACTAGGCTTTTAAATAAACTGGGGGAAAATTTTCGACCATTGTAAGAAATAAACATTTCTTTGAGAATTCCGATAGTGAAATTCAAATTCACTCAGTCAAAATCCCTCATAAAGCCAACATGCTATGGTCGTCCGTTTGTTGTTTTACATTCTTTTATTTATGATCAGTCTAATTGACAATATTGCTTCTCCTGCGCCATTACAGTTTCTGAATCCCAACTGGTCCTCTTCCAGGAATTATTCTGCCATTCGTTCTATTCTCCAGTAAATGATTCTTTTCGCTCTCTTTGACGCACTTTTATTCATGCCGTTCTTGTGGTTTTTCATACTACTCTGCTCTCTTCTTTTTTAGAACAGGAATGATTATGTTCTTCTTGATTCTACTTGGTGTAACTCCTGTTGAGTAAATTTCGCAGATGTTATGTGGAGCTGGTTTAAAATCCTTTGCACTTTTAATTAGCTCTGCAGGCATACCGTGCATTTTGAAGTATTTTCTCTCTCTCAGGTCTTACACTGCTGCATCAAAGTCCAATCATAAGATGCTGAGTGCCATTTCATTCTTTTCTAATTTATTTTATCTTCGGTCATTTTTGCTTCCGTTGTGTCACTCTTCCATGTATTCTTTCAATCTCTAAGATTTGTCTACGCTTACAATCAGAATGTATTAATTCGTGCCACTTACAGACTTAAATTTTGCCTCGAAGTGGTTCCTCAGAACTCTATAGACAGCTTCCACTTTTCCACGGGATATATTGTACATCATCGTATAGATTCTTCATCCATGTTTATCTAGCCTTTTCTCGGTTTTGGACAAATCTCGTTTGTTATTCTCATAGACTAGGACTTCTTTCCTTCCAGTTTTGAATTCATAAATTATATTCTGTCTTCCATGAGGTCTAATAAGGCTTCATCTAAGATCCATGAATTTTTGTCGACAACTTTTCTCTTCCTCAGAACCAGGATTTTCGTCTTCCTGTTGTTCACTTTTAAAACTATCGTTTAACCAGATGGATTTTCATCCTCATTACTCTATGATCACAGTCAACATCTGCCTTAGGGTACTTTTGCAGACCTTTGTCTGGATCTTGCAGATCTTCGTCTTTGCAACCCTAATTTTTAAACCTCTGCATTTCCATGATACAAAATAGGTGAAATTTTGTTAGTTTATTAAATCTTGTTTAGTTATTTTCTGTGAATATATTCTTCACATGCGATTCTTAAACAGTGCGTTGAAAATCTCTCGCTTGTGTCCTATTAAGAATTCTTGGAGCATTTCTCCTATTTCATTTAGATTTATTGACCCATATTATCCAGTTACTCTTCCATCTAGGCCTTTTCCAACATTTCCAATCGAAATCATCGTTTCTGTCTAATACCACTTCATTTCCATATTCTGACATTGGTTTGTAAACGTGTACCGCTAAGGTATCTACCGTTTCAGTCTCTATTCTTACCTTTACTAGCCTTTTTTGATCTGTTGGAAGATTTTATCATGCCTTTCAGACATTCCGGTCGTAGATGTATGGTTTTAAGCTCAATTTTGAGTTAAGAATTCGATGGAGACATTCGATATGAATAAAGTTTGTTTGAGTTCATTTATCGCGGATACAGTCTCAGAAATCAGCTTTTCATGATAAATAAGGAATACCCACTGCACCATCATCATCACTGGTCAAAAATCTTAAGATTGGGTTGACGCAGCTCTCCTCTCAATTCTCTTATCGGCAAATTATTTCACACCTGCGTGTTTCTTCCCTTCAACATCCTTCTTTATCTGTGCCTCACTCGTTCAGTACTCGTTTTGCTTGATTTTTCGAAAGCTTTTGATTCCTTATACAAAGATATCCTAGCTGCAAAAATAAGAAGCATGGGTTTTTCTCCTATGGTAGTCCATTAGATAACATCATACTTATCAGGCCGGCATCAGCGAGTAATTACAAATGATTTATGCTCAAGGTGGATTGAAACATCAAGAGGTGCGCCTCAAGGTTCTATTCTAGGACCTCTGCTATTTTCCCTATACATTAATGATTGCCCTTCAGTGATAAATCATTCTAAATACCACCTTTATGCTGACGATCTCCAAGTGTACCTAAATTCAAATGTTAAAAGCCTGTTCAATGGAATATTTAATCTAAATAATTACCTAGAAAATATCAACAATTCGAGCAAATCCAACATTCTAAGCATAAACCCTATTAATTCGGAAGCTATTATAATTGGATAACCTTATATACTCAAGTCAATCGACTGGGATCAATTACCGCAACTGCGCATCTCTGATTCTCCTATAAAGCACTGCGACGAAGTTATTAATCTAGGATTGATCATTGATGAAAGTCTGCCTTGGTCATCTGATATAACTAAGATGTGTAAAGCAGTGGATAAGCCGTTATTTCCACTACTTCGTTTCAGAAATATTATTCCTCTCTCCTTAACCCTTTCGCTGCTGTTCAATCTCCGAAAACCTTCTCCTCACATGCGGCGAAAAGGTTAAAATGCGTTTCGTGGGGCCATGGATCAGGTACTTCCAGGATGAGCGTGGTACGCCCTCCTAAGGGTCGCTTATCCGGAACCCTTTCCTCGACGAGCTCACCCTCGCTGGCCCGTCTCTTCGACCCCCCGGCCCCGGTTCGTTCGTTGTAGTTTTAAACGTATCCCACTGTCTCCATTTGCTCATCTTATTTGTGTTCCGTCCGACATATTTGTTCAGGGCACCGGAATTTTAAAGATCTTTGAACGTCTCTACGACGTCATATCCATCCCTGAAGATTTTCCGTGCGCCAACCGAGAGGAGGTGCTTCAATTGTAACCGACCTGGACATTTTACGAGGGAATGCTGACTGCCGCGAAAGGATCGGTGTTACACTTGTGGCCAGGTGGGACACATCGCTCGCGAATGCCGCCGAAATTGTGCGAGAAACATTGAGCGGGCACGGAAACAGCAATTCAAGGGAGCGGGATCCAAGGGAAAGGACAGGGCGTATTTGGTGGGAGTCTATTTAAGCGACCCGTGTGTGAAGGCAGTTGTAGTAAAGAAATTCCACCGACCGTGGAAGGGGCCGTGCCGTAATGTAAACGTTCTTCCCCCTGTAAATTTAATGCTGCAAAACCCCTCATAGGACTCCTAGTTGTACATAAAAATAGAGTAAAGCCCCATTCCCGTCACCTTGGTCTTCCTCCTCCTGAAATTGCCGGGGCCGCCAGCGAGAGACGAAGGGGGAGACCCAGAAAGCAGGGGCGCAGCCAGGAATTAAGGCTGGGGGGGGGGGGGGTTTAGGTGCAACTAATACCGGGGTGTTTGGGGGTGTGGAATACCCACCAGGATAAGGGGTAGGTGCGAGATTAATAAATTGCGGAATTTTAAGATAAATGATTCAAAATGGTGAGTTTTACGGCTTTCTGAGGGATATTTTATTAATCCTTACTCTACTCTATTAGTAATATCAATCCATTTAAGTAAAATGGATTAAACTTAAACATTTCTCTGAGCTCTGGGGGTGGAGGGGTTTAACCCCCAAAACCCCCCCTCGCTGCGCCACTGCCAGAAAGCAAACGGCGTCTCCCGCCTTTGAAGGAACTGAGAGGGATTCTCCTTCCTGGAATATCTCCTCATTTTCCGGGAACTGCATCGGAGCCGGGGGCAGGGGAGAAGATTCAAGGAGGTCTCTTTCCTTATCGGAAGGGCTAGACTGCTCGTCGCTTATGTCCCCAATCCTTAGCGGTGAGCATTCACTGCACGATACGCACATCTGTGAAGAAAGAGAGAGTGGAGGGGAGGACCTTGCTGATAACGACCAAGGCACTCTCTCTCTCTCTCTCTGGTGTGAGTGAAGAAGAAGACGCGTGGAGCCCAAAAAGCGCCAGTGGTTCCCCGAGAGCACGTTCCTCTCATCCCCCGCCGCCCTCCTCGCCTGGACAACCAACCCCTCCCGATCCACCCTCTACTTCCTGCGCGAAAGAAAACCGCCACCGCCAAGATGTGCAGAGGAAAAGCAATAATAGGCAATTTTTTTTGGCGATGTGTGTTTTGTGTTTATTGGTGGATTCGGTGGGTGGTCCGGACGCGGTGCCAATAGGGAGTGGAGTGGTGTTTAGGCCGTTTTACACGGTACACGGAATTGCGCAATCTGACGTACGTGCGAAGGCGCAATCAAAATTGCGTCGTGTAAAGCGGTGAATTGCTAGAACACATGCGAGAATGCATGGATGCGAGACGGCAAAATAGCCCCTGTTCTAATTTCGTTCATGCATTCGCGCAATTCCACGCCATTTTAGAAATGAATGCAGCTCCAGCCTGCGCAATTCCGTGCCCCGTGTAAAACGGCCTTTTGAGAGGGCACAAGACGTCGTGGGCGTTAGTTGTCGTGATCGACACGATCAAGGAGGGAGGCTCGAGTGGCTGCGTCTCCCGGAATCGGGTTTAGGGCACCAAAGAATTGAAATCCACGCGAATCAGATCTCAAAGAAGTTTAATTGACTGAGGTTGGTGATGATTTTACAAATGTAACTGCGACGGGCAGGCACACCTCGTGTCTACCCACACACCGCCCCAAATTCCCGCACTCGTGTCGTCAGGGCACAGGTCAACCAACACCTCCAAGACCAGGGGAAGGGTGGCTTGACTCGACCCATCCTAGGAGTGAGCGACTTATCTTCGTCAGCGAGACAATGACCATGTATCCAGAAAATTTAGACGTTTACGACTGGTCGAGGAGACGCTGACCTTATATGCCTCGACGACCGATGACCCAAATTTATGGGCGGGAACCCTTGCATTCGGCGAATATGGTGACGAGACGACAGTAATGAGCTCAAAGGATCGTGTCGTACCTTGAGACAAAAAAACATACCATGCGCATTGAAAATATCTGACCCTTCGTCATACATAGCATAAATGATACTCAGAATTACACACAGTCATTACAAGTTATAAATTTTGATTAGGCGAAGTTTCAAAAGGATAATGTAAAATGTATAAGTTGTTATTAGTTGTAAACGTTATGTAATTGTTGACTTTGAACGAATTGTAGAAATCGTTATTGAACGAATTGTAGAAATTGTTGTTGAACGAATTATAGAAATTGTAATCTAACTTTTGGAATTGAGAAAAAGCCGAATGGGCTCGTTGAGTAACAATAGGAAGGGGATACAGAGTTGATCTTAATATGATTACAGTGTAGAGTTCTAGGGTGAAAGAGGAATCAGAAACCTTGGTGGATTTGGTGAGAAAAAAGGTTTCGATGGGGATGGGTTGATGCTTGAAGATCAATAATTATAATAGTATAACAATGATTTTATGTAGGTAAGTTTGAACGAGAAAATGTGTCTTGCAATGCATTTGTGAATGGTAGACGTAGTGCTTGATTGAATCGTAGAGCACGGGTAGTGCTCTGTAGATAGTAGTGTAGTGCATGTCCCCCTCAAATCCAACTGCGTCCTCAACGTGAAGAGGGGGTGTAACAGCGGACAGTCGTACTTAAATGAGGTTGTGAATGAGATACATAACAAAGTGGCACTTTTTGATCGACGATACTTTGAGTACTTTGAGTTAATGCAAACTGCGCTGACGTTTTCAAAATGTAAAACCGGTGAACAAGTTTTCATGCATGACTTCCCGCTGGCTAATGCAGTTGGGGACATAAGTGTTTGCATCGGAGTGTGTAGGAAAGTTTTCATTTGTGAAGGTTTTAAAAGCCTCAGATTTTAATTCTCCAGATAGTTCTATTAGTAATTATGGCATTTGTAATTCTTGATGTGGAATCAGCCTAGATTGTGATAACTTATTAATCGATCCCATTTGCAATAGATGCTGTTTTTGAGTGCGCACCTTTATTTCAATAAATTTTTATTTTTTGCGAATGCTTAACTTGGGTTAACAGTATATTCTCTACTTCATATGTTACCGTGAGAAATTTAAAATTACCTACCTATATTAAGAACAAATTTCGGAAACATTCCATATTCATTTATCTATGAGCCAAATAAGATTTCCTGCTATTGTGACCTATTATTTGCATCTGCGACTTTTGGAAAAATTGCACTTTCATGCGATTTTTGGGCATTTTCACTTCCGATTAAATTATATTTTACACCCAATCCTAACTTAAAATAATTACTATGCTCATTTTTGTTCACTGCTAGGTATATTACTACTGTGAGATTGAAAAATTTAAATTAATTATTTTTATAATTTACACCTTCGGGAAATAATAAAATAAATTCATAGAATGACATGTGGAGAGGGTACTCTGGGTACGGGGTACATTTATAGTCCCGTAAGTCACTTCCAGAGGTTTTTCTTTTTACATTTTTTTAAGAGTATAATCTTGTTACATTCAATATATATAGTTTTTAATGACTATATAGTTTACCTGGACTGTGAGAAATAAAACCTTATAATAGCTTGTTTTTATTTTTCTGCTCCTGCAAATATCAATGTTGTTTCCATTTCAATTTAAGACTTTGCCTGGTTGTTTCCAACAATATAAAATTATATATTCCATGTTTAACATTAAATGTCTTCTTAAATCACGAATTGCTGTAAAAATATAAATTTTAAATTATCTTTTTTATTAGGTGTGCTCAGGTAAACGTTGGCATTTTCTATTAGTATTACATATTTTTTTGTAATTTTCAATAGCATTGAAAGTCATACCCATATTTAACATTTAGTATCTACTTATGCTATTGTGAGATATGTTTTTTTTATTATTATGCGCACTTCTTAAAATTTAGTAGTCTCCTTTCCCTTTGGAATATTGGTGTAGTTTATGATTTCATTCTTTTTCGGCCAAATATTTATTAATTGGTGCAATTATTTTAATATATAATTTTTAATAATAGTTCATTTAACGTCGAGAGAGGGGTATTATTGTATGGCCAAGTAGGTAGAGCGCTTGGCTGCTGATCAAGGGGTTTCAAATATCGGGTAAGGCCTTCGAACATCCTCAAGCAAAGCCTTCGAAGGGTATTCCAAAAATAAAGTTACAAAATCCATTTTAGCTTCATACTTTTTGATATATTATATCTCTACATGCATCACTAGAAAACAAGCATAATACTGATATCTATAGTTGCAACAAAAATACTATCCGTGTTAATGCTTAACTCTCTCTTAGGCTGGATAAATAATATATCCAAGACTGCCTTACTGAAGCGTTTTACAGGAGTGAGTTTTTTTAAATGAAATTCAAGTACCACATTCAATTGATGCGAGAAAAATTGAATAATTTCAGCGACATCAATTGAACATATACTTCTAGAAATTTATGTAAGCAAACTGTTCCTTATATTTTCTACCTTTCATTCTACCACGGTTGTTTTTCATTCTCGCATGAAGGATATTTTAATATTTTTGTATCGCAAAATATCTGAACGTGAAAATAGTCAATAGAATAATTTCCGAAAAATTAAGAAAATTAATCAATTCATAAAGGTAAAAAATATAAGTGAAAAAAGAAATTGAGCCGCCGCCACAGCAGGCAAATGTGCTCCGACATCCGTCAGGGGTCGAACCCCATTCCTCCGTCTCCGCGTCACCCGCCGTTGCCGGTGGAGCTTCAGCTGGTTTGATGAGCTTTTCCCCAAAGGAGGACAAAGAGACTCATTGACTCTAGGCTTTCAAAGGCATGGGAAGAACGAACCCTCGCTGCTCAACGGTAGGAAAAGACAAATCGACTGCTATATGCCAGTATCATAACAGGCGCTAACAAAAACGCATAATCGTTAGCCAGTTTGGCTGTTTTGGCAGCAGTATATAATGGGAATCCTTTTACTCAAATTATTCCGGACTTATAGCTAATTCCTTTGTTTGCAGGAATATTTTACCGCATTTCCCGAATGGGCAAAAGGCATTACGGTTGCGAGAACAAATACGTGAGGATTAGATGCTCGCAACCGTAGAAATCGTTGTGTAGTGCTTACATATGAATATGATGTCCCATCGGTACCCATTAAACGCTTTTCCCTCTGAATGTTTGGAATGTTTGCTGCGGCTCGTGCCTAATAATTCAAGCTCGGCCATGTATGTATCTTTTCGCAACCTTCCGTGAATGGCAAAGAACTTCAAATTTTGTAAGTCTTGTCTTACTGAGAAGGGAGAGGAACCACTAATGGAATAAGATCGAAAGTTTGTGGAATAAACGTGTACAGCGGAATCCAAAATGGCATTTTTGACTATCAATAAAGTTTTAGAGATAGGATATTGCATCTCTAACTTAACCACCGCTTACTTCGCGCGAAAAAGAGCCAAAACATATTTATGCCGAACTAAGTTATTATTTGATATTCACCGCGTAATCGCGGCTCATGCAAATGCCGTGCTTCAACCTATCAACGTAATCAACGGATCACGTAATTGCGCAGGTTAGAACTGCATTTCTGTCTCAATGTGACGTGGAACTACGCGAATGCACGAGCGAAATTAGAACAGCGACTATTTTTCCATTTTATGTCCATGCATTCTCGTATGAGTTCTAGCAATTCACTGCTTTAACCCTAGGAAGACTGAAAAAAAATTATCGCGTAGTAGCCTGACTGGGTCAAATGGACCCTAAAACTTTTTCCCACAATATTACCAGTTTATGATGAATTTAGGCTGAGTTAAGTGATGGTTTCCACCTTATTTACTTCCTCAACCTATCTCTTCACGTCTTTATTGCAATTAAATTATTTTTTGGAAGCTATTTCTGCAGCATAGCATATTATTATTCCCTCTACCAGAAATATCACTCCAACTTTCCCATATTTATAAATTTTTATTAGCACAATAACATTAACACAAATTACAAAATGGATTTATTTATATGATAAATAAGATATGTAACAAATTAAATGAAACAAAAGCATGATGCATTTACAAATGTTATTAAAAAGTGATATACTACTACAAGCATCGTTTGCATAAAATTTCTGAATGCTCTTGGCATATATTTTGTGCACATCGTGAAGAGGGTGTTCGTGTATTTTTATCCTTTTTGTGGTCGCACTTACGACACTTAATTTCCTAGGTTGTTAAGGAGTATGTCACATTATCTTTTTCTCGTTGTCAATTCTTCCGATAGTTTATTTTTCTTGGATTCCATGAGATTCAAGAGGTACCACTTTGTTAGGAAAATCTGTAGGCTGTATGGCATTTATAGACGTGAGAACGGGTGGAATCCCTCGTTTATTTTACCTCGTGATCTCTACAATCGCTAAACCTTTGGAAAGTAGTAGGCGGCCTATTTTCACATATTATGTTTCTGGCTGATTAGTCCCCGAACCATAACTGTAACTAATCTTTTCCCTTGATTAACCTCTCGGCTTTTATTAGAGTATCCACCGGTGTATAGTAGGATATTCCAATTGTATGAATCACTACTACCACTTGCCGCCAAAATTTTAATTTTATTCAAAATTTTAATTCCATACTTTCCTGGTTTGATGAAACAAACTGTCTAAAGCACGGTTCAGCGCCCACGGAACATCAATAACTGTTCGTCAACTGTCATGCAGGATCCTGGCACGAATGCATATTTCCAATATTCATTCCGCCCATCAAATATCACTCTAATAGTCTGCAACTTATCTTCGTCTTTGCTTTTCCTAATTTCTGTCGCATTATCAAATCGAATAACCCGCAGTAATTTTTTTACTCTATCCCTCCCTATTACACTGTTGAATATTGGTCGCCCGTCTAGTTTACTCCAAAGTTGTGAAACTTCATTTTTGACTTGTAAAAACGATAAATATTAGCATATCCCAGAACCTTATTTATTTCAGAGTAATTTTCTTCATTCTACAAAGCTTGAAAACTATATGCCTTTCAATGGTGGTCCACTTTATAACAACATCAAAGATGTAGTGACGCAAATTAGCAAAAGAGAAGAAGACAGTATAAAAATTCCGCACGGCGCGCCGTACAGGATATGACCCAAAATATTACGCCTTCGCGTTCTACCCTTTTTAGTGGCATAATGTTTTGTTTACCACTCCTCTTTCAGATTGCGTTAAAATAAAAATTTTCTCTCGATAGGAAGGCCTAATTTTCGTATTTATATCATCTTCTCAGCAAGATGTAGAAAAGTCGCCCACGGCTCAGTTCTCCTCCATCCTCATTCAACATTTTAGGCTTCATCTCCACTGGAGTCACTACTACCCTCCTCCTGTCAGCGCTGTATGTTTAGATGCTGAACACATCCTTCTGCATTCTTTAGATAAATTTACTCCAAGTGCGTTTCACTATTAGCAAGCCTGTGAATAATGTGACAACGAAATTTATCAACTTTTCATTCCAAACTTTACTTAGATATAAATGGAAGATAACATTGTTCGTGCTACTCCTTAGTTGTGAATTGAGGTAAACATTAGCAAAACACTGTCTCGTATTATGTTTCTGATACAATCAAGCAATTCAAAGAGGTCAATAATTTTACTAGAACAACTAATTTTTATAATAATTATAAAAATGCTATTTTTATTATTACCTCAAAAATTACCTCGATTTCTTAGCTCCTCAACTACACAGTAAATCAATAGTCACTCTATGAATTCAGTCACGTCAATACCTCACTACACGAAATTTGGCACCACTAAGCATCCTGTAAAGATAGGAATAATGAAATTGCTGTATATCATGGTAGATGGAAATCAATACACCACTTCATCTAACTAATCCATCTGTGGAGTAAACGATTTGATAAATGAGGTAAATACTGAAGTAGTACATTACAATGGAAAAGTATAATCTTTTACATAATCCATAAAGGTTTGTGCTTACCATAAACGGCATCAAAATGTAATGATGGAATTCAAATTCTTCAAAGTCTTCAGCTACGTATGTGGAATAACTGCATACGTCGGCAGGTAGCAAGACCACTCCAGCTTGCGAGCGTAACTTCTGACTGACCACCACGAAAGCAACTCAGACGCTAGATGAACGGTCTCACATATAAAAATGACAGATTATGGGACTGAATGTAGATAATTCACACTGTGTATGCATCAAACCAGAGAAAGTTGCAAAAACCACCCATTACGAAACGATGTGGATACATGTTTCTGACCGCATCACTCTAAATCTGACATTGTAAGAGCATATGAAAGGCTTCATGCTAATCCATAAAAATTGCCCACTAATTGGTAATAAATATCGCCAACAACTTTGTTTATAATTCCATACATATTGAATCATACAAAAATAAAAATTAAATAAGAAAATTGCTGATAAGTTGAAATAAATTATCCATAGCATTGAAAATAGGCGACTGGGTCCAATGGACCCAGTCCGTCCACTATGTAACTTTGTAGTAAACTATAAAATGTAATGAACCCATTCTCGTTATTTCTTGCTATGTTAAAGGGGGCATACATTTAGGAAAAGTCACGGCGTCAAAATAAGTTTCGTGCATTTTTTATATAATTATAAACTTTTAAAGTCCGTCGTTCTAAGGTTAAGGCCGTTTAACACGGGGCACAGAATTGCGCAGGTTAGAGCTGCAATAATTTCTAAAATGGCGTGGAATCGCGCGAATGCATGAACGAAATTAGAACAGGGGCTATTTTGCCGTCTCGCATTCACGCATTCTCGCATGTGTTCTAGCAATTCACCGCTTTACACGACGCAATTTTGATTGCGCCTTCGCACGTTCGTCAGATTGCGCAATTCCGTGTACCGTGTAAAACGACCTTTAGACGACGCAATTTTGACTGCGTCTTCGTACACACGTCAGATTGTGTAATTACGTGCCCCTTTTAAAACAGGATTCATGCTGTTTCTATGTTCCATAATTCCTTCCCGGCAAAGGGAAGGATAGCAGCTTCTTATTGGTCGTAAATTTGATTTCCCAGATGCTCATTATGATGGCCGAATTGATAATAACAACATCTATATATTCCACTAATTCACGATGCATATTTTACGCATGTAAGTGACAAAAGTTAGTTGTTATAGAGTTAAATTTCAGTGATGAATTCTCAGCATCGCACCCCCAATGAAGCAAAATGTTTTGCTCTAGAAATTCTGTGATTTCCGCGTATTTACTGTCATAATCATCTTTCAGTACTTATTCATAGTTTATGTAGAGTTTTTATGTGGTTTTATGCCAATATAAAAATACGAGTTAAAGAGAGACTGGTAAAAAGGAAGATTTTAATGTGTATTTTCATAACCTTTTCTTTGCTAGTTTTACCATGGTTTACGGTGCCACGATTAACTATGACTTACTTACTTACTATCACATCACTATCATGGTTATCACTGGAAACCTATTGCCTAAACATGCATTAGCGTTCAACTGATAACATGGTATGCGCGTTGATTTACTACCTGGACCCGGATTTTAATCCCAGAGTACTTGCATATTAAAAAAAACTTTCTCAAGTGAGCAAAAGTTGAGATTACTAAAGGGAATAATGTGAACGCGAATGAATGATGTTAATAGTGCGAGGAATACAGTATCAAAATTAATCATAGAACGACGAAAGTAGTTTTTGAAAGCTTCAAGAGCTAGGAATTTGAGGCTAACTATGAAAAAAAAGACGTGTCAACCTGGAAGAGTTGGACCATTTTTGTTGAAACAGCACTTTAGAGGCTATGGACTCAGTGTAAGGCTAAATTTAAGGGGAAATGAGGCGTTTGCGAATAGGCTACTTTAAAAGAGTATCGAATGTGGCGAGGAAAACTATTGTAATAAAATTTATATCTTCAATATTCATGGTTCTCTTTGACCTGAATTTTGATTTCAGCTTAAGTTATTACGATACAAAATAGTTAAATGCGTTTTTGCACCACCTGACTCAAGATGGGCACTGCGAATTATCGAAAAGGCACGGTCAGTTTTGAACCGTTGTTGCACTTCTTCTTATTCAAAGGAAGAAACAATTTTCGATGCATTACTATACCCCGTCACTGTTACCAGAATTATTTCTGCAGTTATCAAAATATTTGATGTCCTTTTAGAGTTTTTTAGGTAGAGTCTATATAAAAACTGAAGGAAGTATTGCCTGCAAAAATTGAAAAATTGAAAAATTAAAAAGTCACATCAATAATTATTTAGTCCATATTTACGCTATAGCAATGCAATTTACTAAAATTCGATACGGGAGTGAATTAGAAATCATTAAATATTGGATGGAACTTATTACGCCCTCACTGTCGTTTCCTAGTAAGAAAGCCGTGAATTTCTTTGGAAGTTGCTTTTTCATGATTTCCCGGGTTACCTATTGGTCGTAAACTGAAGTAGTGCATCTCTATTTTTAAATTATTTCCAGGAGAAAAAGCACGTGCACGATAATGCTCTTCGTTCAAAGAATGGCTTTTAATTGTGAAAAGAAAGGACCTAAACCTAATGAGACCCAGAGAGGATCATGGAGAGTAATCACTTGCCGATGAAACCTTAAGCCACATTTCTGTGTAAAGAGGTGTGAGGCAGAACGACAACCTTATCGACTCAAAACTGGGAAGTGAGGAAGAATTTTGGCTTAGCATGGTATAAGCCTAAAATGGCATGTCACAGTGTATGAGGCTGGCAATAAAACAAGGGCCCTGGGGAATTTAGGTGGGTGGAGCGTCTCCTTTAAAAGTTAATTTTTGTGCTAAAATTCGCACATGCAATTAATTTATGATATTCTTAGCCCTAGGATGCGAGTGAAAAAATGACATTTCACCGACTTCATTTCATAGATAGTCAATTTCATGTTCATACGTAGTGTTATGGAGAATGACATTAATTACTGCGAGGCTCAATGAAAAAAAATTCAAATTACCTTCTAAATGAGACATAAAAGATAAAATATAGTTATAAATCTTCTCCAGAAATATATACTTATTGTTAGCTTACGAATCGGAATTATAGGAAAAGCATCTATAAATGTTTTTTTACTGGCGTTATAGTCCTGTAAATCAAACCATATTTATGGAAGGCATTAATGTAAAATATATTTAATTCAACCACGGATTCAATTGCTTTAAGAGTAGTAAGTAGCAATTGTAATTAACTGTCCTCATGCGAGACATGAAGTTAGTATTGCACGATATAGTTATTAAAATGGGCTCTCGGGGTCTATAGTGATTATCGTTTCAATCTCCTTACGAGGAAATTTAGGTTTAAAAGGAGACCGAAAAATGGGATTAAAGGACATGGGGAAGGTTAGGCGGAAGAGTGTGATTGAATATGGAGGAATTACTCAGGGGCGGTCTGGGGTGATTGGGGACCCTCCGCTGCAGCTCATGATGCCCCCTAACCAGACTCCCCTAACCAGGGGTCCTTCTCAGGAAAATGTTTGGAAATCACATTTCCGGAAATGAATTTTGACGCTCATCTGGCACCTAAACACTTGATAAAAGTTTATAAAAATAGAAATTTCGTTATAAAAAGACTCTGAAAATTGAGAATATCACAGTTTGTACAATTTGATAATGTATTATGCTTCTATTATCTATTTAGTAAATATTTTCCTTGAAACTGCTCTGAAATCTAAACAAAACCTCTAAAATGATCTTTTCGAATAACCATTTCAAAAGAGCATCAAGTTCTCTTTTATCTTCTTACAACTTCATTTTATTTATTTGTTTGATACTCTTTTTACGCTAAGTATGTTGTAAATAACACAACTAATGAAAACGTATAATTTTTTTTTGTTAAAAAATTTGTTCAAATTATCGGAGTCTTTTGAGCGCATTTTCTCATGCATATGAATAAAGGCGCTATTGCATTTGGTTTGTCTATATGTCTGTCCTCACTTTCGCGTCAATTTACGGAACACCATGCAATGAAACATGTTTGAGATGGTGGCTCTAGGTTCGGTATAGAATGTCAGTTCCAAAAACAAATTCTGTGCCCAGGAATCGAATCCACGTCCTTAGTCTGAGGCTTTGTTTGATTAGACACGATGAATTTTTTTGCTATTTTCACGAATTTTGCGAAATATCAATTCTTCAATTATTTTGATAGTGGTGCTATTTTTGATTAAATTTAGATGGTAATATTTGTGCTATAAAAATGTTTTCGTTTTGGACCGGTAAACTATAGTGCATTACGGTGATGACGAAAGCTGGAAGGGCCAAACACTTTGCGTACGCATATACCTAAGTTACTCAAATAATAAGAGATAAATAAATAAGACAATGTTTCGTGGTAGCTTTATTCGTACCCTTCAGGATAGTAAGGTCTGAACATCCAAATTTTGTAATTAAAAATAATAAATAAACGCCCGAGACTCAGCTATTGAAATAATTTTAGTATAATGCTTATTAAAAATTAAATTGAACTTTATCCATGCCCTTCAAGATATTAAGGTCTGAACATCCGGCCTTCTTATATTCCTAAAAAGGAAAAATGAACACCGTGAGAGTCAACTGTTGAAATAGTTTTCGGTTAATCCTTATTACAACTATAAATGATCCGTTTGTGATGCATTATGAAAAATTGTGATGTAATTTTATCCTAAATAGATAAAGTGCTTTCTCAATTGAATTTTTTTTCATTTATTCGATTTGAAAAAGAAAGTATTACAGCAGAAACGGCTATAATGCTCTTCAATAATTATTGAGTAAATTATTACTATATAATTAAAGATTACGAACGTGAAATTTTATATTTTTTATGACAATATTTCTTTCAGTTTGTGAATATTGATTTTAAAAAAACCTCTAAATGTTATCAATTCTTTATTGAGTGCTGAAAAACTTCTATTAAAAATGACGGGGTCCATATAATGCAGTGCATGTTTAAATATGATTGATAAGTTTATCCAAAGCTCTCATACGAATATCATATCGAGTACATTCCCGCTCTTTTATTAGAAGTAGGGGCGCTGCGGCGCTGCGCTGTAAATCTCAGAGGCCACCGAAGCAGCGTTTTTGGCTTTGTAGTGAGTAAGATCACCGCCAGGTGGCCAGAATTGTGTTGCCTTCTTCCCGCGGGTTCTGCGGCGGAAGATTTCAGTTCGTCCGTCAACTCCGCCTGAGCAGGACCTTCATATAACGGCTGACTTCCTTGGTGAGTACATCTTCTGACCATGCCAGATGTTTTCTGGAAGATTCTAGAGATTTATACCCATGCCAACTCACGCACCGCTGCTATTGGCACCAGCCAATAGATTGTTTTTAAATTCCTGACTATTTCGTAAATACCCGTAAGGTAGTGAGAGTTAGATTCCTTACAATTATCCCGAAATAGGGAATGTGCATACATTACTTGATATTGAACTTAAAATTTTGCTGGCGGCGTACATCCTTAATTAGCGATTAGTGTGCAATGAAAAATTTTATGATAGGTATAATTTATAAAAATTCCTTTTCTCGGAGATGGGCCAATGAATACTTCAATCGTGGTGAAAAAAAAGTAATTATTCTCGATGATTGTTTTAAAATTTTTGAGCTTGTCCAGGTGGTAATGGCATTATAGTATCCGCAGTTGATTCAAGTTTTTTCTTATGGCAGCATGTTTGACCGAGCGATTTCACTATCTCTCCCGAGAAGCACGGTGACTATAGCCGTGTTCAGAGAATTGGTTTTATAGGTGTGCGATTTCCAATTTTACGTTTATCGTAATATTTTTTATAGCCACGCAGCATTCCTTCGAAAATTCGGGTAACCTGTGACGATGATTCAAATGCCTTCCTCAATGCTTTCATGGTGCTGGTAGTATGCAAGTTGCGAGCTGGAGGCTGCATTTGAAGGGCTTTTTAACTAATAGGATTTCACTGGAAAATTATCATCTTTTAGTAGTTATAAGACGTTGAAATATTGAAGTGTGAAAAAATGCAGATGGTAGGAATTGGACTTTTTCTCATTCATCAACGTAACTGGCTGTGGAAATTCAAAGAATTAAGGGGTGGGGGATTACAAAGGAAATATAGTCGTTGTACGTGAAAGGATGACTCCATCTCTTTTAATATTCGACAACCTAGGGAACACAATGGCTTACACAACTAGGAAAAGCGGAGAGTGCGCGTCGTGCAGCAAAAATTTTCAAATGTTTTCCTATTCTGCGTTTACACGGTGGGTACCTCATCAGTGTATGGAAAGGGAAGGTATTTTGCCCAAATAGTCGAGCTTAATAAAACCTTACTTAGCACACACACACATAAATAAAAACATAAAATATGTGATCAAATAGCTCTCACCTAGCATTTACCATTCATTCTGCTAAAAAAAAGTTCGGGCACCAAAGAAACTTTCATTTCGCAACTACAGACATGCAGTGACTTAGTGCGTATCACCCCGCAAGCACTACAGAGTATTGCTACCTGTGAGCACTACTGAGGAAGTTAATGATCAAGGAATGAAATAAGAAAACTCCCTCCCTCAGTTATTTTTCAATTGCGATAGATTTAATTACAGCCCTTCCCCGTTAGCGAAAAAAGCCTTTCAAAATTTGCGACCGTCATCCAATCCATCATAAAAGGTGAGGTGTCTCAAATGCTTCCGGTAGCCTGGAAATCATAAAGTTAGACTTATCGTTCAAGCACCGGTTAGAATGTGATATCCTTGCTAGCTGCCGCAATAGACGCGTAACAGTTATCGAATTATCATATGGGCCTTGAAGTATAGAACGAATGTTGCGTTAGTGAGAGAGATTGTCATCGGATATATGCACGTACACGGAACTACACTTTTACTCAGCCATCGTGTCAAGTGCATCGTCGGTGGTGGAAATGCGGTAGTGATATCTTGTGCGGAGGCAGGTGCCTTTGAATACCGTCACTCCGGTCTTAAATCAGTGACTCATCGGCTTCACGTGTTCCCAGGTGTACGTCAACTGGGCACGCGGGCAGAAATGATCTTCGCGGAAGAGCTCGACAAGGGGTTTCTCCGCAATCTTTATCAAGGAAACTCTTAAGAAATTAAAATAATTTTTATCGATAGTACTTTAATAAAATCTGTATTTATTAAGACTTCGTGAATGGAATTGGTAAATTACCCTCCATTCTGTGGTTATCGTGGATTAAGCGGAATTAAAATATGGGATGGAGTACTATTCGGAGAAAATAAGCCTGTTGACCCCGTTAACAAAATATTCAGTGCATACTAAGACAGTTTCTTGCGTTGAAAATTTTGGCACCTTTTAAGGCATCCAAAATAGTAAACTCGTGTGAATGGAATTAAGAGTTGTTCTATATCCTGCCCAATCATTAAAATAATCGCGCAAGCTATCGCTCAAATTACACTTTTCCAAAGAACTCTCATTCAACTATCCACTGCAGGTACAGAGCAAAAGTTTATATCACCCGAAACTACTTTCCCTTGGTGCGATATTGTACTCAATTTACTCTGCAAATAAAAATGTGAAGCGGCATTAGTCGCAAATGTTGTGGTGCTACGTAAAAATTCACAGCGGCTATTTTAGTCGGAGTTGCGGATTTCATCAATGCTTGCCATTCAGTTTTAGGTGGCGGAGATCGTAAGCGGAGCGGTTTTGAACGTAGCCGTAGAGAGGGAATGATCTTAAGAGTAGCTTATTATAACTTTCGTGATTGAATGCAGTGTTTTTCAATGTTCTACTTTTTTCTTCTACTTTTTGTCCCACTTCTTTCTCCATTCAATTTCTTATAAGGACATTCCTACTATCAACACATCCTCTGCACTCTCTCTATTAAATATGCTAAAGATGCCCGTTCAGTACAATTTCTTATTAGCCTGTTCTACTCGCGGCATGCACTTGCGCAACCTGACAAGGGCGTACCCAGGATCATAACTAGGGCGGGGGGACAAGCCAAGTTGTGACATTTTAGCATCGAAAAGGTAATGGATAAAGGAATGTAACCAACATTTTATGAAAATTACAACAGTGATTTATTTGTTGGATTATTTCTTAAAATAGTTTGTTATCTATATATCTTATATTAATACATAAAATTTTTCGTGGGTTTAAAGAAAATTTGTATAATAATTTAGTTTCAATTCAGTACTGATTTTGCGTTAAGACTTTTGCAATTTTTTATTCTAGGGGGAGGGGAAGCTGCCCCCCCCTGTCCCTCGCTGGGTACGCCCATGCAACCTGATGTTCGTGCAAGAGCGCATTTCAAATTGCTTCTTGTAAAGCGGTGAATTGCTAGAACGTATGCAAGAATGCATGAACGCGAGATGGCCTGTTATAATTAAGTTCATATATTCACACAATTTCCCATCAGAGAAAAAACACAGTTCTCAATTGAGCAAATACACTGCCTGATGAGGATCCAATCTAGCTTAATTGACATTCTGTAATAGCTTGATAAAATTGACGTCATATTTTAATAGGATTAGAGGCTTATTTTGTCGAGAAATTTTCTGCAATTTTTGTACACGTTTGTGGGATTGTTATGAAGTAAGTTATTTTGCTGTAAGTAGCTTGTCTCGACATTAGAAAATAAATGCTTAAGTTCAATGGAAATTAGGGAATATAAGGACGGGGAACTTCCATTAGGAGCAGCGATTTCACTTCGTTGCGAAACATGGTATTTATGGTAAAACAATGGCTATATTACACGAGGAAGATATCCCGGGTTTAACGGGAAATATAAATATTGGGTTGTGAAATGAAAGTACTCAACTGAAATAATCGCTGTGCATCACTTAGCAATAAAATTACATTTTTCAGATATATTTTAGATTTGAAGAATACCTTCTCATTTTTCCTATTTGTTGCTTAATATATAGGAAATAAGTTCTGATAATTTTTTGTATTCTGAAATCTTTGCAGCCTTAGGCCTTGCTAAGCAACAGAAAATCTCCAAAATGTCTCAAGCCAAAGTCAGACAGCCAGCACCTGCCTTCAAGGGTGTAGCTGTTATAGATGGCCAGTTCAAGGAAATAAGCCTCTCCGATTACAAAGGAAAATACGTGGTGTTATTCTTCTATCCAATGGACTTGTAAGTACCTAGATTAACCTATTTATCTCACGTTTCATCACTCGTTTATCTATCATCTGGAATTAGTTTTTACTGGTGCGAATGAGGAAACAAATACGTACCCCTTATATAATACGGGGTTAGTTTCACTATGGAGAATTGTCGAGAATGATCTCAATGTGTTTTCAAATATTTAAGTGCTATGCAATGAAAGTTAATTGACATAAGTTTTCTCCAGTAAAAAGCGATTATTTTGATACTTTTTTCGCTTGACTTTTATAAACAAATTTTCTAAGAATGTCTATGAATGTAATAGAAATACTGTTCCTTTCTAACTACAGAACGAGATTTTTAATCAATCATATAATATAAATCAATGACCAAAGAGATTATTTAAGAGTAGGTCGAGGTCAGAATGCCTTGTTTATAAATATTTATTGGTACTAGTATTAACAATATTTATTTCTGATAAAATGTAATGGGTTTAACAATTACTCTTAATTGGACGAATAGGAATATTCTACCCCAGTGTAATGAAAACTAATGTCCATCGTTATCTTGCAGTACTTTCGTGTGTCCTACCGAGATAGTTGCTTTCTCCGAGAGTGCGGACGAATTCCGTAAAATTGGCTGCGAAGTTATTGGAGCATCATGTGATAGCCAGTATACCCATTTGGCATGGTAAGTAGCAAGATTTGAAATAATTAGCCCTTAATTATCCTAAATGTGAAATATTTCAATCCTTCGGCGTGAAGGGCGGTGAAGTTCACATAAATTGCCATGAGAAAATATTCACATGCATCGGAATCGAACCACGGACCTTCGGCTTTCGGAGCCACAACGCTATCCAGGTTCTTGAATTATCTAGATTATGGCTTCATGTAAGTTCTTCCTCCCTCGTGTTGCTATCTTTGATGGACCGCAAGGGCCTATAATCTATTACCATGAGTCTCGGCACAGCTGCCATGGTAATCAGGAACCTGAATACCTCATGTGTCATTGGTGTGGCAATAAATATTATTATGGCATTGCTCACCATTTATGTTCCATAAATTTTATCTTGTATATTTCATAAATAAACTTGGAAGAAGTAAAATAGCTCTTAGTAACGGAAAATGAAGTTTAATTTTATCTGCACTTAAAAATATTTTAGATTCGTAAAGTCATCTCACGTACAAAAAATGGAATTCCTGGAAATAAAACTGTCAATTTATTTAATTTTCATGTCAAATTAAATTAGGATGATTAATCCATTGTGACGCATAAGAAATGGAGGTAATATTCAGTTTTCAATTTTGATCTATGCTCATTCTATTTCCTTGAATTTTACTAACGGCTTCTGTTTTGGAACTTAAAAGTACGAAACATCCATTACCTTTTACAGGATTTTGCACTCTGACCCGCTATGGGCAGAGATTGGGAAACTATATCGACTATTTCCTTTACATTATTTCTCAATTCGCGATTTTCAAGATATATTTTTTGATGGAGTTTTTAATGTTTACTTTTCAGGATTAACACTCCTCGAAAGCAGGGTGGCCTGGGACCCATGAATATACCTCTTCTTGCCGACAAGACAATGCAAATCGCCAGGTCCTACGGAACGCTAGACGAAGAATCAGGGTGCCCGCTGAGAGGTCTATTTATCATAGATTCGAAACAAGTACTGAGGCAGGCGACGATCAACGACTTCCCCGTCGGCCGCAGTGTTGAGGAGGTTCTGCGTCTTGTCCAAGCATTCCAGTACACCGACGTTAACGGAGAAGGTAATGAATACGGACTTTAGCGAATGACTAGCAAATTTATTATACAGTAAATGACATTTATTTTCTAATGGTTATGGCATGTCCGTTTTCAGTTTGCCCTGCTAATTGGAGGCCTGGAAGTAAGACTATGGTGCCAGAGCCTTCGAAGTCCAAGGAATACTTCAAGACTCAGTAATAATGCGATGGAAGGAAATCAATCATTTATTTATGTGATGTAATTCAAATTTGTGTATGTTTTTAAATGTAGTATTGAAACTATTTATACCTTTGTGAAGTTTCCTATTTTGAGTATTATCTAAATATAATAAATCTTTTCAATTGTTTGCGTATTTAAGTTTTTTTTTTGTTCAAGTAGTTTTTAACTTAACTACTTTTCTTCTGTGTACATCCTGAAACCCTGGTATAGAAGGAAATACCTGGATAATTTTACGAGGACTCGGCTAATTGAGGGAAGGATACAGAAGTATGATCTTCTACGGGGAAGTTAGAATGATGGTATATAATTGTTTACGGCATGAAAACTACTGACTTTTATAGGATAATACTAAAGGTATGCCCAATTTTTTAAAGACTAGATTCTGATTAAACATAGCTTCATATTTATGATAATATTTCTGGACACGTCACTACCTTAAAATGGCAACAATTAATTGACGATGGTCAAGTGTTTGTATCAATCGAGCAGAGAATATCTCTCTCCTGTCCCTTTGATTCTCCTGTTATTCCCGTCTTTGATTAAATACGGTGGAGGGTGAAATTGAATATGGCGCTTTGAGACTATTCTATGTGGTGCTTCTTTAATTGGTGGCATAAATATAAATTTCACACTATCCCTAAAGAAATATCATTTAATAAGGTTAAAATTATTGTGGAAGGATCAGGCTCTACGTCACGAGTAAAATGGAAAAATATTACATAGTAGCTTCTCCCGGCGGAAAAGAATTTGGGGTTTTCTTATCTAGATTAACGTGGAGTGCTGGCCTTCGGACATCCAAGCACAATTCCATTGTTTGTTTATGCATAATTCCTTCAAGTGCGAGATGGCTCAGGGAAAGGCCCAATAACCCTGACTCCATGAAATCAACACGCCTGCGGCTTGGTCTGGGTCGAGCTCAACTATTCAAACCAACCTTCGGTTCGAAGACCTGAGTCGGAGAAGTTTGAGTCTCTCTTCTCTCATGGCAAAGTGGGTCCTGGTAAGGGTGGTCACTCTAGTCTAATCGGGGAATTATAGCGGGGAACTTAGGTCTTTGAATTTACCGGTCGATCACTGGGTACCTGGCATCGTCGTGTTGCGAAAAAGGAACTGATTTTAACCAACGTGGATGCACATGACCTTCCTGGCCAATGAACAATGAGCGATTGAACGTTCATTTCTTGGTTCTAAAATAATGCCTTAGTGGAACTCAGATGCAATATCCAAGTACACGATTCTGAAAATTTGGAACTTGGATTGTATTAATATGCAATGGATATCGTAGCCGATAGTGATGCATAACGACTTGGAAGTCACCAAAGCAAGTCAAATTCACGGAATGGTAATTGGTGAAAAGAGGTATGCATTAAACAGCGATGTCCTTTGGCTTAAAGGAATAAATCTTAAATCTTCTTCACGAAATAGGAATTTATCCTCATCTGTCCCCTCATTTACAACTTACAATATCGTCTTTAAATTTTCTTAGTTGATTGGATTATATTCAGGGAGTGGACATTGTCAAAGTTTACCTGTGTCTTAAGACGACGCATCACTTCCGCTCAACCGGTATTTTTGAGTTTAGACTAGTTTAAAACCTACGCTGTCATCTTGAACTTTTCGGAGCATGTAGAGCCTTCCCAGCGTTTTATTGTAGCTCAAATTTGAAAGCTATTTCGAGTGCTACCACGACGCATTGTTTTTTAAAGCGAGAGAGTCACACTTGACAAGGGCGTACCTCGTTTAACCTGAAAAATATTTGGTGATAACTTGCGTTTTAATTGCGCAATACGTCTCCAAGAAATACACAATAGGACCAGTTGAGAGGAAGTGATGATAATTACGGGAATTTGATTTTAATATCTGTTGCGGGAACATGTTTTATATTTGACTCAAAGAGAAAGCTGGACAGAATTTGATGTGCTTGCTCAGAAAATTTCAAGATAAAAGTGTAAGTTTCGTATGATTAATACACCACTGGGAATGAGAAAAACGACCAGTCAAGCAAGGATGACCTATCCTTCCAATGGAAGACTCGAGGAATGGTAAGCAATGAGTGCAACTGAGCGCTCCAAATTTGGGCGTAAAGTTATTTCAGATTTATCCCGATAAATCTTATAAATTTTAATATAATTTATATTAATATCTTGATAAATTTTTCAATCGTCTAGATCAGAGGTGGGCAAACTTTGGCCCGCGGGCCACAGAGGTTGAGATGCCCGACACAGAATTCATAAAACATGTGATAGGGTACACTTGTTTCATTAAATTCATTATATAATTAAATGTGCTAGCAGCTAGAAATCTAACTAACATTAAGTTAACCAAATAAATAAGTTGAATGGAACTACCACAATTGCTTAATATTTATAATACAATTTATATTTTATTCTGAAATTAAATATGATGTTAACTGATGAATACAGCCATTGTATACGGTGCGGCCCTCCGATAACCTTCGCTCATACAAAGTGGCTCTTGAGCCCAGGTATTGCCCACCCCTGGTCTAGATTATATATCCCTTTTCGTGTTATGGGCATAGTATTACGCCGCGTGAAATCCTTTTTGCTAGGGGAGTGAAACTACTCCATTCGTCTTTTGAAAAGTCGTAGTTTGCCATTTTTCAAAAAAATTGGTACTAACCTCTAAATAAACTAATGAAAATAACAAAAGCAAAATTCATTCTTTAAAATGTTACCAAACACCTATTCCTAGCATCAGAGGTTGGTTTTTAAGAAATAACACTAAAGCATTGAAAATGGCCATCACTATGGGGTACATATCTACAGTACTAACTCAGAACAGTAAATGTAAATAACCTTGATAAAATTTCTGGCTACGTTACCACGCCTGGGAGGGACAGTTGGTCGAGTAAAGGGCGTTAGGAGGTGCCGCTGGATCTGTCCGATTCTCTTAAAAATATCATTTAATCATTGCGTTGAAAATCTGTAGTCAGTGGAAGAATCTGGTTCTGCTTAGAATTATGTTTTAATGATGGCCGACGTTTGCGCCGCAATCGTGCATAAAATATCTACCCGACTTCAATACTCCTTGTGAAGGGCACATTTCACGTCCAAATGCAGCGGAGCTAGGAGGAGCTTACAAGAGAGATTGAAACGAAATTGGACGGAGGGCATAGGGAAGACAAAACAAAATCATTACGAGTGGGAGTGATGGTAAATACGAGAATTTATTTTTAATATCTTTAGGGGGGAACCTTTATGATATTTGATATAAGGCAAAAGATAAACAACATTTCCGGAACTTACCAATGGACCCATTTTGATGAAAGTGAAAGGAATAATCAAATTCTGCCTGCTATGACAATAATAATTGCTTGCTGGAGAATTTTCGATGGGGGCCGAGATTTCTCTATTCAGTACCAATAAATCAAAGGAAATAAAATATTGTTATGACGCCGAGTCCCACAGTCCAAAGTCAATTAAAATAGAACATGTAAAAACACGTAGTTACGCTGCTCTTCATCCATAAGTGTTCTTTCTTTCAAAAGAGCTGTTCTCTAAAGAGCCTTTAAGAAAAAATTCATGAGGTCACATGTTGATTACATTATAAGGGCACTGCCCCTCGCGAATCTCGGCCAAAGGCCGATTGAGGCAGTTGTCTGATATCTTTATGCCGGACGAGGAAATCCGAAACAAATTATTCTCCCACTTATGAATAGAAGGCAGTGCATTGCGGCCAGCAGTCATTTTGTGGACACTTCTAGAGCACTTCTGTAATTTTATATGAGCTCTTTCAATCGATTCACACAAGTGCAGCAACTCAAAAGCTTACTTGTCAGCCAATCGAATGGATTTATTGACCGACATTTCGACCCACCGCATAGTCAGATGAAATCGAAGAATGTGGCCGAAACCTCAAAAATATTTTTTTTTAAATATTGAAGTTGAAAATTTGAAATATTTTTATTGACACATCAGTCATGTTTAAACGCATTCCATTTTTCGTAACCTGCATTTTTATCAAAATACATGGCCTAAAAGTTGAACAAAATTCGCAAATATTGCGCTATTGAATTTTTTTCGAAATCAAGCGTATTACAACAAACACACACCTTTTTGTGTTCCAAAGGGACACTTTTTATAGTAATCCAATGGCATAAAAAATTTAAAATTTTATTAAACGGTTAGTTATTATTAATTCTCATCAACTTTCACGGCTTAGTTGCTGTATATATGACCGATACTATACTTAATGGCATATCCTGTTATTCGTCAAATTTTTGTGGATTTGGACGATTATAAAAAATAGTCTCCGAGTTACCTCGAGATAATTTAACCACTTATACAACAAAGCCTGTCCAGTATGATCCGAAAGGATGATCTGCGACCAATCTGTCAAAGTTTCGAATTCCATCTGATGTAGCCGTCATTCCTCGCTGCTGCGTTGTGATTGGCTCTATTCTCTCGCTGCTGTGCTGTGATTGGCCGATTTTTAAAACACTCTATTCCAAGAATTAGTTAAATAGTATCCGTATTCACTCTTTAAAAAAAACATAAAAAATAAAATCAGTTGTTATTTACAGAAAAATTCTTCAGAAGAAAAAAAATTAATATACTAATAAAAATATATTTAAAATAATAAAAAATATAAATAAATAAAAAGAAATCAATTATATTGCATTACTATCTCTTTGCAATTGTACTATAATTTAGTTTTTAAGTTTCCTCTTCACACAAACAACACTTCAAACAACAACAGAACATATGCGCATGCCACCTTTATCATTTTAATTGTGTGTGACTGGTAGAGGTGCGATTAACTCGCTGGTACAGTAAATATCGACGCGCCTTCGGCGCGGCCAGTAGGTGACCGGTCTTTGACGATGATTTTGGCTTCGTCAAATTTTATTTCGTGTCCAGGTAAACGCGGCGAAAATACCGATATCGGCACTTCAACCTGAAGACGGCTGGTGGAATACAGGCGAAACTCTTGTCACCCTATGACAAACAATGTGGTGAAACCCCAAAAGATAGAGAGATCATCTAATCAAGAACGCCACGAAAGACCACGGGACAACAGAGTAAAGGGAGTGTATATGCAAATGCATGGCTACAAGTCCAAAAGGTGAGAGAACTTTGAGTTGTATTTATCGTAGGGCGTAGACCTTCCTGCTGTAAAAAATAACAAGCTCAAAAATTAAATAAGCTTTGTTCCAACTCTTTAGGTATTAGGGAGCATGGATTTGGATCATTACCCCCTCAAAATTTGATGCTGAATCCACCCCTGTGGCTGCCCTTCCCTCTCCAGTTCAACGCCCAGGACCACGAGAATATTGGGGTTAGCGGAAGTCGAGCGCTTAACTGATCACACTTCATCCGGTCACCAGTCTCGAGCACTTTAGAACAGCCACGAAACCTGGTCCCCACTCCGTTTGAACATCGTCAAGGCCTTCCGGTGCGTGACGCCGGGCAGTAAATGCAGGATCGAAAAATCAGAATCAATGATTTCTCAATAATGATTTTAAAAATACAATAATTTATAGCAGATTATTCAGATTACAAATAGAATTTTATCAAAACCGTGATTACTTTTCTTGTTGGTGAGAGTTAAATTTAATGGAAATTATTACTCACGGTATCGAGAGCTTGCTAAATGGAATTTGAAATTAACTTAAACTCGTATGCACTGATCAATTTTCGACAATATTAATGATACTTGAAATATAATTACATGTAGGTATGTTAAAAAAGGATAACTATATTACTAAAATTACAATGATTTAATGGTACTACCTTTACCTTGGTATATTCTATAATGAAATCCAATGATTGACATAATATTTTGTGGTAATGTGCCTTTATGCTTTAACTACAAATCATTCATCATTCACATAGATTTATGACATAGATACTGTTAATGTGTTTTAAGGCCAGCCATCTACACGGTATATTAACATATTGCGGACGGGTCAATAGTTAACTTTTCTACATTCTACCTTTATCTGACGCCTGCAATGATACATCGTAAATACTTGGAATAAGCACTGTTTACATCAGTAGACAGTGCATAAAACTCGATTACCATTCTGGTTTCGTTAGTTATTGAGTTAACGAGTAATTAAATTAATTTTAGTTGGCTGCAAAAAAAAAAACAGCTTGCTGAGAAATATACGCGGCTACGGGGGCTACTATGCTACGGCATATGTTCGAAAAAATAACACCCGGTCTTTAATGTTTTAACCCGGACGAGTATCTGTCTAAATTCGTGAACGATTTAGGTGGACCGGAACGGAACTTGCACTCAAGAACGAAGCCAACTAGAGCAAGTTCTATTTTATTTTCGTTCATTCGTGGAATTTGGGTGGTTACGCGGTACATATTGTCGTTCATTCTTGCGATGGAATTTTCCCCAGGAATTCCAACGAAACGTCGGTCACCGATGAGATACTTACCCGGAGTAAAGCGCGAGAAGAATATACGTGATCTGTCTGCCAGGAAGATCTGAAATCTTTAGACTCCAACGGTTTTTAAATTTTATCCTCAGGTATTCCATCAAAAGTAGTGTGGCGAAACGTTTTCAAACCGGAGGTTACTAATGTTCGCCCTGACGAGAAGAACTCTCTCCAACTTTCGGTGAAAAAAATGGGGGAATAACTACACAAAGACAAACAAAACAAAAGAACTATCAACTGATCAATATATATCAAAAAGCAATATCATTAGCATTTTAAAAATACTGTAGATTCCGGTTAATTGGGACATATGCACTTTGCCCCAATTAAGCGGCTGCCCCAATTAGGCGAACTATCCTGTATATGGGCATAAACAAACGTTGAAATGATAGAAATAAGACTAAAGAATGTACATAATGCAATATAAGTTTATTAAACTATTAATTTGATTAATAAATCAGCGAGTTTAGTTAATTTATTATGATTTAAGAATTATAACAATTTAGTTAAAAATATTTTTCACAGCCTCGGGCGACGCTGAATGAATGTCTTTTACTAAGTCCTATTAAAGAAAAGTCCTATCCTCTTGCGGATAGTATAACAACAAGAGCTTTCAAAATAGGGCAAGGATAGGAACATTTGTGAAAAATAAGAGTAAATCAAAGGAGGAAAATATAAAAAAGTAGTATTCTGAAAACAAAAAATTTTAATTTGGTCGCGAGTATAGAGTCTATGTCGCCGACTCATGGCCCAATAAAGCGGCATGCTGTCCCAATTAAGCGGAGAATACTCTGGGATATTCCTCTATTGGGTTCTTTTCTTCAAGATCTGCCCCAAGTAACCACTGGACCCATTAATCGGAATCTATTGTAGTACAAAGCAATATTCTGAAATGACAAACATTACACTTGACAAAATTGACATAGCCGGTGTGCGGTGATTGTAGACGAGGTCTGAACACTGTGTCGGTCGCAAAAAATACCATTCAATTTGCGAGTGTAAAGCCACTCATATCACTTTCAATCGATAAATTAAGAGGACACACCATTCCTGATCAGCCAAATTTATTTTATCTTCTTTGGTGACGTATTTTTCGCTTATAACTTACGTTGTTATATTAAAGATATCAGGTTATTTGCAACATGTTTTTTCATAATTTTTCAGTACACGAAGCATACAAACTGAGGAAATACTGGGGTCACAGGCAAATGTTGACTTATTTGTTAGTCTGCTATACGTGGAATGAAAATTTCGAGATAACAAAATAATTTTAAATGGATAATCGCCCAAAAATCCGGTCGAGTTCGAGGGTTGCATTCCCTTCATGTTCACTAATCATGGGTTGTTTATCTCAAATTGATATCCACTTTTACGGCCTTGTATTAACCTACTGCAATACCAGCGCTAGTTCATTTGCCGTTCTCCCACCATGGTTAGATAAACAAGCGAGGGCATCAATTAAGGCTGACGAGATAATGAACGGAATACATAGAGGGGAGGAACCCAAACTCACGTGAGCTTTTCACACTATGCGACGCCTCATGAAGATGAACCTGTAATGTGGCAACCAACCACACCAAAACCACAGCTTTAGCCACGAATATTACCATTTTTATCCGTGGTTTTGTAAGCTTAAGTTTAGTGAAACCCAAATTGGTATAAATGAGCCGTGTGGAATCTTATTAAGTGATTTTCATTTTTTGAATATTCGATTAAGATAAAGATAAAGATATTTATTTCACTGCCCCAAAATATTACAACATATGCATACCTACATTAACAGTGAAATTAGACACCCCTTAAGATAAGTCTTGATTAGGGGTTGCCATTACATAGAATTGAGGCAATGCTCGGCAGTACATTTTATAATAACCTTTAAACAAAATTGTTAGTTAGTTGTAATAGTTAAAAATAGTTAGATTAGTTACAGTAGATTATTCAGATTGCACATAGATATTCATCAAAACCCCGATTTCCTTTCCTTCGTGAGAGTTAAATTTAATCGAAATAAAATTCAAAAAGACAATATGTCACACGAAAAAATACACCACTATCGTAAGACCCAATATTATATTCTTCCGGATTCACAAATTTATAATGCTATTCCTCCCGAGAGAAAATTTCAACACAGCACAATGTTGGGAATAAATGGATCACTTTACACTCATTTCCGTGCCGCGGACATTTTTGAAAACCAGTTAACATGCACCCGGGGTTTCTTCATCTAAAGATTTTTTGCAGTATGTATACCAAAATTAATAGCGAAAAAATAGTAAACTACACACTTAATTTAATATTGACCGACCAAGGTCAATGTTAAATTACTGTTATATATTGTTTTTACTTTACGCATTCCAAACTTAATAGCTACTCAAAATAGTGAACTCTACACTTAATTTAATATTGAACGACCCAGGTCAATGTTAAATTACTGTTATATATTGTTTTTACTGTACGCATTCCAAGATTAATAGCGCAACAAAATAGCGAACTCTACACTTCATATTGACCGACTGAATTCGGTCAATATTGCGCTTCTTGGACTTTACGTGGACAACCAGGTTCTATTCTCCCTTCATGCCAACCAAGTTGAGACGAGTAATAACCGAAAAAACCGGTGAAGCATTTGGGTAGCATTCTCTTCATGCCTACCAATCACGAGATTGTTTATCTCAAATTGATGACCACTTTTACGGCTATGTATTCATGAGAATTCCCAAGATATTCTCACCCATAATAACATAGTAATAATATCATTAATTAAGACTAATGCATTACAAGGTACCTGTGACGATTTCTTATGTTACAAACTTAATTTATGTGTAAAATTTACCTAGTACAACATTTCTTGGTATTATTAGTGACTATACGTATGCTTATGACTGAAGTAACGAATGACTTCTCACCGCATTGATTCCCCGAAAAAAAAATGTCCCAACTGTCAACTTCTTCACCTGTATCGGTAATATACAGAATGAGAACGAATGGACCAGTAACTCTTTCATGTGAGACATCGTTGCATCAACTTACCGAGGAATACATTTATGCTTGTGGTTCAGTCATCTTCCAAATGAGGGTTGAAAATGAAAGCAGGATGTCATACAAGATCAGACGCGGAGGTTAGGAATGTCAAGATTGTGTGAGCGAGTTAATGATTGCGTAACCGCTCGTTCAAGCGTATCTCAGAAAGAACCCATTTTGAAAAAAGTCAGTGCCGACGAAATTATGTAAGTCTTAGGGCTATTAGGATAGAAATAAATCATGAAGATCTGCAGATGATTTCTGAATTTTCTTCGGGAACTCACCACGTTCGTGGGCTTTTGTTGACTACAGTTCTGCTGACATTGCAGTCTTCAAGTCGAAGGTCTGACCTCGACCGGATATCGGGAGATCCGGGTTTGAATCCCGATAAAGATGAATGATTTTTCTCTGTGGATTTTTTGCACCGTAAAGTTATCACCGCGGCTAGTCCCGGTATACTTAAACTAGTCAAGAGCGAACACTTCTGTGTGTTGAAAAGTTCGTGCTTTGCTCCACGGCTGTGGCTCTCGCTGTGCGCACGATTTGGACTGCTTATCGTATCATATGCTCAGCGGTTCATACCACCTTTTCTGGTATAGTCCTCAAATTTTAACAGCGGAGAATTACGTCTCGGTAGCTTAACTGGCGTGTGACTCTGTAAAGTAATCACCGTGGCTGGTCCCGGTATTCTTCAATTAAAATTCAGAAATTATATGATCAACACCGCGAAAATCTTCTAACAAAGAACTGCAGTCAAGATATCTTCTGAATTACAGTATAAAAGTATCTCTTTTTTTAAGACGTCCGTCAGTTCAATAACCAGAAAAGAGTATACTTTAATGAGCTTCCCGTCATCCCATGACTGGCCCATCTCCATGGATTTTAAGGAATTTGGGGTCTTCTAGAGCTGTGGGTGCCCTTTTGGGCTCCTCAACAAGCATGCCAAACCGAGGGATGGGACGTTAAATTTGGAGCTAGTCAATATTAATTGCCGAAGATCTCTCGAACATTCCTCCTCCTGCCTTACTTTCACCGGAGAACCCACTCGCGTCCAGACGCGAGCGTGATCTCAGCCGCCGATTATCCATCATCAACGAGACGGGGCCAAGAAAGTGCGTCGAAAAAGATGCGGGAGATGCGGTGAAAGAGCTCACCCACATTTTTGGTGAAAGACACTGGAAACGAATGCGGAACGCTATTCACCTTATAAAGCCACCTTCTCAGAAAGTTATCTGAATGTTCAATTGACTATTGGAAATTCAAATTGATAATATTTATTCGTAGAATTCTCACACTCCAAGTGCTTTAGAGTAAAAAAATAATTGTTTGCAATGGCTTCTCAATATTTTTTCGGATTGTTATTATGAATTATTGTTCTCCGTGGTTGTCTCGCATGCCTTGGTATGCGGAAAATATTTGGCATAAGTATTATGGTTTGCTACCAATCCTGGGTGTATATGAACAATGGAACGTTTAAAATAAGATAAATTAAATGAAACGGAAATATGCATACAATCACAATCTGTGAACGGGGTTAAGTTAGCACCATGCAGTGGCGAAACTATGGGGGGGGGGGGGGGGGATAGATCCCCCCCAAGCCTCAGTGAAATAAAAAAATATTTTAAACTATTGTCCAGTTTTAACAATGCATTTACTGAAAGTGAAATTTTAAGTACCAAAATGATGTAAAATGTATTTACAGGCATGTAATTTTTCAAAAATGTTCCCGGACCCCCTGTTTCTCGCAGAGGGACCTCCCCCTAGACCCTCCCACCCCCCCCCCCTCCCCAAAGCATAATGCTAGTTACGCCACTGGCACCATGGATAACATAGATGGGAAGAAAGAACATTTAGCAAAAATAATAAGAATAATATGAAACGGAGGGGTAGTAAACCACTTGATGAAAGGCTATCGCAAAAGTTATCGATAGATCCTTCCAATACGGACAAAATACTGAAACACCTATGCGTTTCTCCTCTGAGGAAGAAATCAAATGAGCAAATTTTGTGCATAATAGAAAAGAGAACAAGAAATGGAAGATTTGTATAATTTCGGTGCGGTTATTCCGCTTCTTGTAAATGTTGAACACACCCAATAAGTAAATCCCTGGAGCTTGAGAGGATAGAACTGCAGAATAAATGGAGATAAGAAAAAAATGATCACGTCTCATATGCTTTTGACTCCCATCCATTAAGTTATCAACCACTCATTTTTACGGATCAAAGCATACAAAAAGACGCCTATACCTATATTTGTTGAAGGAGATGATTTTATTAGTCACTCATTGCTTTCAAATTACATGAGAAATCGTATATTATCGCCCAAACTATTGGTGCTCCGTAAGCAATCCAAAGAATAAGCGCTCTGGTGCATTCTTCCCACCAGCATGCTCTCCGTTCCCCGTCAAAATGCCTCCGAACAGACACTTATTTATGCACAATATTATGAGTGAAACTGTTCGGCCAATTTGCGTTGCCGCCGCGGTTGTACAGTAGGGCGGATCGGAAAAATCGATTTTTTTCAAATCCATCTGGCCCAATAAAAAAAAGTTATGGGACCGATCAAAAATAAGGCCTGAAAAATTTGAGACCTCTACGTGAACCCCTGACCCTCACTCAAATGCAATTTAGGAAGGGTAGGGTCAAAATACGAAAAAAATAATATTTTATGGTCATTCCCTATAGATATTGCCGAGTTACTGTCCTTTAGGACAAAATTTCGTGCATTTTGACGTATCTGCCACCGTTTAGCCACAAAATGCCTAATTTGAGTCAATATACAATGTACAGCCAACATGTTGTACGAGAGACGTGGCACTACTTTGATTGATGTTTTACCACCTAATAGCCAATGATCACCAGGAATAAGGAAGATGATAAAGAATCATTCAAAAGGTACCAAGTAGGGGCCTGAATAGAGAGCTGAATGAATTTTTCGGAAAATGGAATCTGATTACTTTGGGATAAGGGTATTTATAAAACAGGTATACTTGCGTACTTACCTTTAAACCTCTGGAATCGATTATCTCATTGTAATGGCATTGAATCCCTACAGTTTCTCAATTGATAGGCTGATAAGATAAAATGGGGATTTTAGGCTCTCAGCGATCAATCCGAAATCCGTATGCAATTGGATTCTGGCATGTGCCGGTAACCGTTATCATTGATAAGTCTCAAGTACTTTTTTTCAGGAAAAGCGATTCATACTGCTTTGATTTGCGGATATCAAGAGAATATTATCTGCCAATTAGTATCAATCAACCGTAATGGCTAAGAAGATGTGAATGCCACCATCGTTACAATAGCTATCTCCGAAGTGATATTTAGGTAACCCAGATAACTTGCAGGAAAGTTAAGTGTCCAATTTCCGTTATAATTTACGTAACTGGCTCAGAAGTTTGAATGAATGAACCGCATGCTGAGTGTAAAAACAACTTAAGATTTTTATTTGTAGGCTGTAGTCCATTGCAGTCTCAAAAATGTAAATCGTTGGGTCCACGTGCAATAGCAAGCACCGTCAACTTCCGTCAGATTACCGTAAGGATCCGGGGTAGGCGGAATAGGGTAGTTTCCTTCATCAAAGAAAACGAAATGCATTGATTGCGATTCGTTACCCACCATTAGGGTTTTCGTAATGTACAAATTATTTAGTTTTAGAAATCGCAGTTTAACCGATTGGCAATGGTGAATTTTAACCTCATTTCAAAAAGGCCAGATTGGCGCCCATGCGATTCCACTCCACGTGACATCACAGGGACCTATATTCTACACGAGAGGATAGGAGTTTTACGTCGTCTGAGATTACCAATACATGCATGAGTCACAGAGCTCAGGGTAACATCTCTTAATAATCACTTATTAAAATTGTCTAAGGTCGGAAAGTTTCCTTCGTTTGATAAGGTAGTAAAAATCCATATTTAAGCCAAGCGCTACCTGCTAGCAGGGTACTCTGCTACCTGCTAGCAGCCTGCACGTATCAGCGCTCAAAGCCTCGCTCCAAGGTGACCTCACTTTGCGGCAGCGGGAACCAGAAACACGTCACACGGACTTTTCCCATCATTCCTACTTAGCCGTCGTGTTTTCGCGCGCTTGGAAATTTTCACTTTTCGTTTAATCGCGAAAAATAGATATCGTCATTCGAAAATCTAGCAGCGTGAAATGCGTACTCCAGGAGTAATAATCTTTCGATTTAGGCAATAAAAAAATAATAGGAAACCACCCTATTCATTTCTTCATTCGCTCACTCTGACGACGCGTTTCAACATCCAGATGGGCTCTCAATTAACGCCGTGTTCAAGAGTAGCTTGCGCTAGTTTGGGGGATCCGGGTTCGTATGCCGGTCGCGAAAAATAGCTAATATAACCGCTTTGTGCACTTTTTCATGATTCCGTAAATAAGTACCGCTGGGTAGTCGGCCATTATTTCCGAAAAATGAATGAATCAATACCAAGAATCGTAGTGGATTTTAATTGTAATTACTGCAGACAATATTAACCTCAAGATTGACTGTATAGGTGTCTATTAGCCGTAAAAGGTCGGAAGAGGAAAACTACCTGATAGTTGAATTTTTCAGAGTAAATGGAATCCATGCAAAGAGAAAACCTCGGGGATGTTTGGGTGGAATATTTGCTGTAGATTGCCATTTCATTAAAATAGACCAAAATTCTATCAAATAGAAATGAAATATCAGCAAAGATAAATGCACAGATTTTTGGGAAAACATACGATTAAGGAATAAATTCTTATCCATGGAATTTGAACATAGCCCAAACAAGCCACGAATTCTCCTCCATGTATGATACGGCATATTAAGAGCCATAGGCATAAAATGAGTGCCATCCATGTCAGGGCGAGTTTTATGGACCATTCTCTACCACTATACGGCGCACTGTTACATAAGCCACCACTGTAATTCATGCATATATGCATGTACACTCAGGAGGAGGTTTAATTTAATATTTACTGCTCATCGCACCAGAAAACTACAAAATGACAGTAATAATTTATGTAGATAAATTTATAAACTAATTTCTTACTACGTACACGATTTATTATTTTTAAAGCGGCCGGAAAAGGTAAAACAACGCAAAATCTAATGCGAAGTTAGCTAGTTGTAGCATCTATTCTTAAGTAGTATCATCAACTTTAAATACGCCACAGCAAGCCTTTAATTTAAAGCAACCATTCTCCCCTGTAATTATTGCAATTGTGATTTTTTCCATACATTTATTTAAAAGAAAAAATAAAAATAAATTAAATGAAAGACAAAAATTGAGAAAATACATTCTTGTATTACGTCATCCTTATAAATAATTTAAAGGCACGAAGAACTAACGTCTTTAATTAAGGGGATTTTACATAGATGCTTCATTTGACATAACTGTGGTCATTGCAATATCAACTAGACTGGACGATGAAACTTAAGCAGAGCGAGAATTAATGACCTCATAACTGCTCCGACTCTTATTTCAGCTCTTTCACTTAATCAGCGATTCTCTATTTCTATTTCCGCGTTCTTTCCTTTCAAAGATTGTATAATCAAGTTGTTCCCGATGCTACTACACAAAACACATTCATAACCGTGATTGAGGTTATATCTCATATGCAATTCTGAATTTATGCGACAGATGCAGTCAAATAACGGAATATTTTTAAATTTACAACGATGTGTATGCAGCTAGGCGTCATTTTTATCAAAATTCCACAGATATAAAGTTGATTTTTCGACCAACGTTACGCTTCCTTGATGTACAGCAGGGAGCAATTACGTCAGGGATGGCAATAGAAACTAAAGGAAAGTCCAGATTATTTATGTTAAGAAGTTATTTATGAGGTCATTAATTGCTCTGCATACCTTCATCGTCCACCATAGTTGATACTGCAATGACCATAGTTATGTCAAATGAGGCATCTATGTAACGTTCCCTATATTAAAGACGTTAATTCTTCGTGCCTTTGAATTATTCATAAGCATTGCGTAACCTTTGACCCTTAACGGTGGTGATATTGTCTGCTGTCTGCAAGTGGCTGATGATGAACATGGAATTGACTTAATGGGCCAAGAAAGTGCCAGGACACCTAATGAAGTCACTACATTTTTCCCCCAACCAAGCAATCCACAAATCTTGTATGTATTCCTCTGGTCAATCGAGTAAATTACTTAATGAATACATAGGTGTACAGCGTTCAAGACCTAAATATCTGTCCTTTATTCTTCGAGATAATCTTGTCCACAAGAAAATATTCTAGTACCCGCCTTTGATCATTTTGATGGACCCTGGTTAGTACGGTAGATTGCACGATGATGAAAAATTCCTTTTCTCGAGGACATTAACAGACAACAACAGATTCGCCGCGGCTTAAAACCTGGTGTTACTCGCGGCGGCAATACTTTTCTTAAGGTTAATTTCTTCATGCGCCGGCAGATCGCTTTTATGTCATAGATGTATGTAGCTTTGTGCCTAAACAATTATGCAGCGATAAGGATTGTTCACGCTCGGTGGGAGTATGCTGCACGAGTTCACTGGGAGCACCTATAACTATAAAGAATGTAGCGTGGTGCAGGTTGGGTAAAAATGTTCATCCCCTGTCGTCCCCTCCTGTGATAGCCGGCATGTATCATGTTGATGCAAAGGCGTACCATTATGGAGTCTTCCCGGGGTCTCCACAGTGTAAGTGACTCTGCGGCTAACGACGTTTCGACGCCAAAATAGTAACATTATAAAATAGTAAAATAGAGAATAAATCAGTAAAAATTACTTTAAAGACTTAACGAATAAACAGCTAAACACGCACGCTATGGAGCGTTATTTTTTTAAATCAACGCGTACTGGATGCCATTTTTCTTTCCTCTGAAGAATAAACTGCAAACTACCACACGGACTATGTTGAAATTCAGTTGAGTCGTTTCCTAACTGCGTCGCTGTCTTTTCCGCGGTTTATTCCTCAATCCTACATCATACCCATTCTATTTTTCATTTCGAGAATACTTCTTTCTCGATTCACGGCCTGATTTACAAAACACGGATGAAATGAGCATGAAAAAAACTTCTACGACTCTACGCGTTTCAAAAATTTCACGTTAATTTTTCCGTAAATGTAGTCAGTTTCCGCGCTATTTTTTCTATGAACGCAGGGTAACTGGAATATCACTGTAAGTAATCCCTATGATTAATTTATTGCGTATTACTTATTTAAACTCTGATTTTATCCTCAGAGCGTAAGTACCCTTCAGCAGCTTCATATGGTCTCGGCAGCCCTTGACCCGACCTTACGCCTAAGGACGATGTTGATGAGCGAGTTCAGGTGTGGAAACGTCGGCAGCCGCTGTCTCACATACCCGATGGAAAAGGCGGGAAAGGCTTCATAACATCATACTTGTTAATTACTTTTCCTATTTCGCATTCACTTGTTGCGATAGAGAGATTCCCAGCATTCACGCTAATCCCTCGCCTGACGAAGAGCAGAGGCCGCAGATGAGCGCGGATGACGACCCCGTGAATGGCGTCATCTGTTGCCGCCGCGCCCAGTTCGAAGATCACCCGGCCGAGATGACTGGCGAGATATCGAGAGGCCCGCTTCGGTCGTGCCCACATGGTACAGCGGAGGAGCGCCTGAATGAATATCGTTTCCATTTTCCAGAACATTAGTGCAGATTCGGTATTACAAATGACTTTTGCTTGATAAAAATCCGATAACTACGTGAACTTAATTAATATAGCGCCGATTTTAGTGATCGCTTAAATCCTTCATCTCGGTCGCTTCAATTCACTTAAACCTTTGCCCCATCGCAGAAAACGGTCTTATTTACATCTACTTCGTGAGATACAGCTCGGAAATTACGAGTAATGACTCGGAATTCTGTTAAACTAATCCCGTATGATGTCCAATAACTATATGGGCATGAAGAGAAATCAATGGATGAAAAGGGCATCAAAAAAATGACTACTTCTCCACGCGTATAAAAAAAATCACGCTGATTTTCCCGTAAATTTAGTCAGTTTTCGCGCCAATTTTTTCTAAGAACGTCCCGCATGGGTACTGGAATTCACGCTTCCCAAGTGCTCACTCCCCTCCATCACTATGATTAATTGCTATTTTTGTCTATTAATCGGCCAAAGTCTGACTTTGCCCTCAGTGTGTAAGCCTGAAAGAGTCGGTATAGTCCGTTATCTCCGTAATCAGACAAAAAATTCACAACTTTGGAGAGTGATGCGGTACGCCTCCTCATTACCCATGACAATTACATTTCACAACAATCATTTCCCTACGAAATGGCATAAATTGATGGGCTTTTCGCAGGGAAATGTGAACTTCATACAATCAGCACTATAGTGTACATGAATGCGAGACTAGCAAAGCTGTTATCTTGCCCATCAAGGAGGGCGTTGCTTGCGCATTTGTCACTCCAGCTGTGAGCAAAAATTCGGGCATTTGATAGTACAGAGAACAGATGATTGAGCTAAAGGGAGGAGGAAAGGCTGGTGAAGAGTCTGGCCGGGAATGTGGTGCTGTATGAACGTTACATAAATGTTCATCTCGAGGAGTGATACTTTCAGCCTAATGATTTTCCATTCCATAGTCAAAGAGATGGATTCAGAAATCATATCCCGAAACAAAGTCATTACTATTAAATCCGAAGGAAAGGTAAATTTCGCTTCAAATGGGGAATCTTTAATCTTCATTAATTTCATTTTAAACATGGAATCTTCAATCTTAATTCTTCGTAAAAACTTTTTCTGGTGGTCGCCATGATTATAAAACTTTTTTGGGTATTTCGCTAAAACACTTTTAATAGGGACACTGGCGTCAAAATTACCCAAAAAGGGCAGCCGTGGATAATGAACGACGGAATCCAAACCGTCAACCGCCCGTTCAACCGTTGAGGGAAAGACACCAACATCGGTCGGGAAACGTTAGGTTGGGGCCACCCACATACTAAAACCAAGAAATAGCCCTAAAAGTTTTTTCACCAATACTCAATCTTGTCATTCACGACTATAGTTTTAGATATTCTGCAGGTTTGATTGATTGGCTATACCATGATCGGCATTAAAAATTTTAAAATTTTTTTCTTTGCCATTCTTTATGTTAAAATAATCTCTTTCAGAGGTTATCTAGTATAAGAATCAATTGTTCCTTGCTACCACCTAACAAATTCAGGAAAGTTAGAGCCAGCAAATTGTAGATTGATGTAACGGATTTCGCGACACCACGAATACGAAGAGAACAATGAATGATGTCGGACGGTGAAAGATTTTCGGCAAGAATGAGCCGCATTGAGTTCTAAGTGGGCATATTACGAAGGAATGGAAATATTACACAATTTTTAGGCGAGTCACATGCACAATTTATTGAAATAATTGATTCAAAATTTAATCATGCATGCAAAAATGCAGTTCGTTGTATTTTTCTATATTTCCCGCGAGTGCTTTAAATATTTTTTCGATCATACCACAACATGAAAAGTTGGGAGGCATGATATGAAATTGCTATTGGTTAATTTTGCTTACTGATTTGGTGATATCTTGTACTTTTGCTTTTAAGCGTCTTTTCAATATGACTTACCGATGAGGTAAGACGAAAACGCTGTCATATGCTTAGTGACCCATTCACAATTTTTGATTCCCAAATCATTCGTGTGTGGCCAGCATGTAGGACTGGTTAATAACGGAGAGTCAACTTTTGGTTAAGTCATGGATTTCGGATGTGGTTGAATACACGACCTGGAACACATGTTTGGGTATGGAGTGTGCCCATCTCACGACACTGAGACTAAGCTATTGTTATTACAGCATGTTTTGTTTAACTTATTATTAATACCGGTGGTACTGAATTAGCCACATAGCTTTCATTTTGACATAATTTTAGCGGTGCATGGAGCAGAGAATGATTGGTCGATCATATCCACCGTGCGTATTTGAATATTTTTCCATAAAATAGTAAGGCGAATAGTAAGGCGTTTGATGAATGATGAATGCGAAGACGTAAAGATGAATGCTTAAAATATATATCGAATGAGCAAAAATAAAACGAAACGAAAACTTGCAAAAACATCAGAGATTCTCCTTGAAAATATCGGAAATAGTTTTGAAAAAAATCCTTTTTTCTCCATTTATTACTTCTGTATCCAAATTCATAACATTTTCTGACAATATTACCACGTTTAGAAAACTTTTGGTCAAAAAGATTTGGAATTCAATGTTCAGGTAAATGCACTTTTCTGCTTGGGACTGCCGGAATGAGATCAAATTAACTGATTTTACGATTATTTACGCGAAAGTAATTGGATGAATGCTTAAAATAAATAACGAATATACAAAAAAATTAAACGAAAACTTGCAAAAACATCAGATATTCTCCTTAAAAATATCGGAAATAGTTCTGAAAAAATCCATTTTTCTCCATTTATTACTTCTATTTCCAAATTTTCTCGTTCAAGATTTTACTATTTATAAAGGTCAGTTGCAATGGAAATCTTTCAGAGGATGAACACTTAAAATTCGCATTAATATAGTTTGAATGTGATGGTAAATGAATTTTACATGTACTGATTTTCAATGCGCTCTTCATTTTTTTTCGTAGGAGAGAGTTGAAACAAAAATTTGAGATTGCCAATTGATATGTCAGCAGTTACATACCAGCCATTAATGGTAAGTGTGGTAATTTCTATTTTTAATGTAAAAAATGAAGAATCTCTCTCACGTAAAATGAAGTCTATATTGCTAGTAAGTATAGATAATATTTATGTAACATCACTTAAAATTATTTTCATGCTAATTTTAAGTTTTTATTTGTTAAAATATGTTAAATTTATATTGGTGAAATCATTACCCTAGCCTTATTTTGTGAAACAATAAATGTGGAGATCATGACGTCATTTATTTGACATATCTGAGAGAAAACTAGCAAGCGAGGCCTAGGTTGATGTGGTGGGTAGTGGGCTTTGTGTAGTGGGTAGTGGGCTTCACCATCTAAATGATCCGTGCTGGAATTCCAGCGGGAATGGAGTTTTTTCTGTGACTGGACTGAGGATGATCAAGAATTACAATATTCAATTTATCAATGCTCAATCGAAAATATGCTCTCAATCATTTGATTAATGGTGGAATAAAATTATTTGTGATGATGAATCATAGTCGGAATTGACATTTAAAATGTATTAATTTTTAATATACTGAGACTGTGAAATTTTCTTTTCCACACGTTGCGAGGCAGATTGTAATTATGTAAACTGAGCATGCAACTCCGCCAGAGCATGGCTTTCAATCTTTTTTGTTGAGCAACTCAGCGAGATAAGTGACTATGCTACTCAGGTATAAAGGATTTAATTGATGGCCTTGGACGAAATGCTAACACGCGCTCGACAAATGCGGCGGACAACTTCTAGCATGGAATGGTGATAGCGCTCCTATATTATTGCTTTGTTTCAGGCAGGCATAAAGCAAAATTTTGCAGTACTACCGCGTGAGTTATCCACCAAACTTCGGGATACATTGTTGCGCAAAGAGCCAAAGGTGTTTCTGCCGCTGAAAATTTTTCACACCCACAGTATCTTCGCAAAAATACTTACGATACATGGTACACTTTGCAGGCAGCACTGACGAGTAAAGTGACAATTATAAATTTACATTTCAATTCTCTCCCACGAAAAATGAAGTGAATATTGCTAATAGCCATTGATAATACACATGTATTATCATTCAAATATCATATTAGAGTTAATTTAAAGTTTAATTGGTAAAAGATGCCATATTCACGCTCATTAAATTAACATGTCAATCCTACTTTTGTGAAATTATAAATCAGGTTATCTTTGTTTATAACGATTTGCATATAACATATCTGAGAAAAAAATCGTAAACAAAGCTCAGGCTGCGATTCAATGTCTAATGTTATACTTAACCATTTCAATGGCCAGTGCTCAAATTCCAGTTGGAATGATTATTTTACCGCAAACCCCTTTTTGGGTGCTGTATCATTGTGCGCTCGGAACTTCAATGACAGAACTCCGTCCGTAGGAAGATACAATAAGCCAAGCCCCCCATGGCGCCTTTCGTTTAGAGCTTGCAAATATGGAATCTTGGTTTGTCTCACCTGCCCAACCCTTCCCTCACTTTCCATTAATATCGACAATGACCTTAGCTGTCAGTTACATCTTAGAAATATAATGACATATCTGCGGAACTGTTGTTGAAATCTTAACGAAAAATAACAAAAACGCCGTAGATTAAAATTTCCCAGCTCAAGCTCTAGGATAGAGCGTAAAACCAGGATGGATTGTTAGCTGATCGCGTTAAATAAAGCCGTAACGCTGGCTAGAAATCATTATAGCTACAATTAGCTATTCTGATTCGTGCGGGACTATTAAATTCGCTGCTAGCTCTCATTAGAACCAAGTTGACGTTGATCAATCGTCAGCACATCGTTAAGAATATGTAGATGAGAATGATTACAGTATTTATTAGCTTATTTTTTTTACCACCGATTGTACTTAATTAGCCACCTAACTTTCATTATAACGTACTGTTAGCGGTACATTGAGCAGAGAATAGGCCCGGCCAAGCACCAATTAAGTAGCTTGTTGGGTACTTTTCTGATGTGTGCGTGAAGACAAGAAATGCCAAAAATTATTCCACTAGAAATGATTTTCCCAAAGTTAAGTAGGTGGTACCTCATTTCGCAAATGATACAGGTGCGACTGATAATGAAGCCATTCATATAATTGTCACAACCCGGTTGAATGCAACATGGGCTTACATTATCACGGAGCCGGGACACTCGATGGTCAACAGTTACTTATAGCAATGAAATAATTTATTCTTAATCGAAAATAGGGCCCACATCATTTGATTAAATGGTGTAATAAAAGTATACATATTAATCCATAATTTTGGAAACAGCCGTATACAATGAAATTTTGATTATAGCTCCATGTATATCTTATGTACCCTACAATTTTGGGAGGCATATCATCCTCGATTTCATTTTTAAGTTATATAGTAGATGGGAAGTAACTCCTGCTCAATTTCATCCTTTTAACATAACTATATCGAATTTACGAGCAAGTATTCTCTGAAATTATATTCTAGCTCCACTCTCCATTAACTACGTTGTGAAAATCAACAAAAATTAATGTAACCTTATTTCCAGGTTGACAAAACCACAGGTTTAATTTTACTTCTTACAATTAATTATTAGAGAGACAATTTATCGTTTCATTAATTGCCTTCCAGTCCTCAAATGAAAAATCGATGGATTGCAACACAATATTCGATTGATTCCGCTGAATGATATATGTTGGCTTCTCTACGCAGTACGTAAAAGAGCAGCTTAATAGCATGGCATTGAGGGTGGGGGTTTGAAAGGGAAAATACATTTATTCATAAGGGTTTAATCATTCCCTATTCACTTTTTTTAATGTCAAATGTTCCCAAGGCATCAAGCCACTCTTTTTCAATTGAAAAATGAAGGCAGATTCATTGTAAAATCACACTTGATTCAACGTCTGTACATCGTTTGAGTCTGCTATCCTCTCTCCAACTAAACCCTCGTCTAGTATGTAGCCTGTAATAGTTTACCTCAAGGAAAAATAATGAGCCCTAAGTTTAAATTACTCCCAATAATATCATAAGAAACTAGATGATGTGGTCACGAAGCATCACGTTCAAAAATTCCAAAACGTTGCTTGCCAGAATGTTTATTTCATTATCGTGGATCGCATTATCATGCTAATAGGTTTTTTTCTCAATATAGAGGCATTTTCCGAAGAATTTATCTTGGAATACCTAGTTGATAAGGGTCTAGATAGATGAAGTTGAATATAGAAATTTTTAATTATTAATGTATTCGCTTCTCAAGTTTATCAACAGTTAAAATACTTGAGAAATTTTACTTTCGAGTATTCTTTGCTTTATAAAAATATACATCAAGAACCCATGTTTCATGACTGCAATATATTAATGAGATTGAATTATTCATAATTCAATTTTGTAGTAACCCAAAGATTTTTTCAGTGGCCAAGCGTAAGTTTTTTTCTTAGAGGGTATTTTTGAAGAACCGACGTAGATGTTACAACATTTCAAAAGGGACATTAGATTGGCTTTGGATGGGAAAGAATGCAGGAATCCTTGAAAGAGATACACAGATAAGCAGCCACTATTCGCGGCATTTATCCGGAATGAATGAAATGCGAGAATAGGGCACATTCCCGTTTCGTCCTCAAATATTCAACACTACCGAATGAAGAGGAGAGGACGGGGAACTCAACCGGAGAGTTGAAGATAAAATTTCTCGTCCGACAAAGACTAAACCATGGAGTGTCCGCCCATCAGGTATGGACAAATACCAGAAATAGGGATGAGAGAGAGATCCCTACTTGCAAGATCGATTGATTCTTCATGTTTGCTCTTGCTTTCAAATTGATATGCACGTCGCCAAAATAAGTCACTTTGGGTCGAGGACTCGACAATTCAAGGGTACATATGAGGGACCCGCACCCATTTCGTTTCCCGTGAATTACCATTGCATTATGAATACACGATGAGCTATTTCATATTCAGGGCAAATATGTTATTTCATCCACGCAATCCTTTTACTGGCCTAAATTTTCATCACTGTGTTCATACAGCATAGAACGTGCATGTAATTCGCTTCATAAATTTATGAAAAATTAATTTAAGGAAAGCATATTCTGGCAACAATCACGGTCTCTAAATATGTCCAAAAATTTAGGGTTACATCTGTCTCACGAAACACAGCCATGATTTCTTGATAAAAAAGGCTGAATATCACGCGATTGAGGTACCTTATTGGAGTATGTGACCCTGGAATCACCACTGACTGGTTGTAAATAAGTGCCTTCGATAAAAGAATATTTAATATTTTAGGGAATGCCGTGCAGTTAATCACAAACGGAGTTTTACCATTACTATTTTTCTATACAATTTCTTTTTTGATTTTGCAGCTAAAATACCTCATATAGATGTCAATATCGGCGAATCTATTGGGGAGAACTCTATCCTCCAAATCGTGTCGAAGCTTCCACGAGATCGAATTTTGGAGGGTGCCTAACTTTTCAAATATTTTGTTATTCACTCAGCAAATTCACCAAATAAATTTTATGAATTTTATACTCCATATTTTAGACCCGGAAGTCAACTTTTGCCACTGGTCCACTGTTAAGGTTCTTTCCCCAGGCCATACTTTCATTGCTTTGGCCATGGATATAAATTTTATGGAGAATCATAAAAGACCGAAATCAATGTGCTCTCCATAAAATTCATCTTCGGGATCAAAGCCATTTCCATTCTACGCCACGGATAACTTCCACCTTATCACATATGAAAGTGCTTCCTCTGCTGGAAGTGACATCTAGAACTGAGAATTGAGAGTGAATATTATTAGGAGCATAAAATAACGTAGCAATCTTCGGGAAATCTAAAATTATTCTTGATTCTAAAAAACATTGAGCGAAATAAAACAAATATGAAAAAACCCGAATTTAAAAATGTAAGTAGGCTTTGTGGTTTATATCTTACTTTGTGAACATGAAAAGGAACTTCGATAGTTTTTTACTTAGGTTTTTACCGTTGCAATTTCTCAGCATTAACAATTATGCCTTGTCAAAGTATCCGGAACAAAAGTAAAAGATTCACCCCAACCAGGCAGTAAAATTTTTGATACTGTATATTTATAGCGATTTTTCAAAGACAGAGAAGAAATATAAGACACGGTCTCCGGCGTTACTTTGTGGAACTGCTTCATCATAAAATAATATAAAAATACTTTTTTCTATTCCACACACTTATTCCACTCTATACCCGGATTTCTGCATATACTTACCACCTTATGATAGCATGATATGCAGATACCCGGGTCGTACTATTTAAAATATGTGAAGTGTGGAATAGAACAAAGTATTTTTATTTTATTTTATGACAGAGAAGAAACCTGAACACAATGTACCTTTTATATTGAAGCAGCATTAATAAGCAACAATACTTGTTTACCCCAGTAAAATCAGTTTTCATGATAATTTTTTCGCCGTGGCTGGTTACTTCTTCAATTATTCTCACTCACTCACCATTACTGCCAGTATATCAAACCGTAGATTTGCTTTGAAAGGTGAGGATAAAGCACGTTGGACCCAGTCACCTAAGCTAATAGTGAAATCCTCTCATTCTGGGTAGTTAGCCACTGAGCCAGTATCTTTTCCCCAGGCCACCAACCTCGAACTCCGAGGATTTTTGTGCGTTGTCCGAGGGCTCCACCAGGGATTTGAATCCAGGACCCTTAAGCTAATAGCCCAAGGCACAACCCCCTGTACCAACGGTCTCCCCCTTTCAATCGATCGTACACCATTATAGAGTTAAGCCCTTTTTAATCATAGTAGGACTGGTATTTTTATTAAATTTTCAACGATCATTAAGAATTAAATACAAAATATTTGGCCAACGTTTGGGCATATTTTTTATACCTTCATCAGTGCTATGAATGAATATGATAACATTAATTTGATACCTTAAGGTATGAAAGGTTATTACAATGTTTATAATAATAATACAATAATACAATTATAATAATAATAAATACAGTAATAAAATAAAAAATAAAAAGAATAAAATTGTGAATTAATTAAAAAGAAGAGTATAGAATTTTGGAATCAAAATGCAGCCATGATGAAGGCATAAAACCGAAACCTTGGCCATACATTTCGCATTCAATTCTTAAAGACTACTCTCCGAGACACTAATCAACGTTAAAAATTGAGGCCAGGAAAAACATCTGAAATTATACTTTCAATTATTTTCCCGCTGTTGCCAGTTTGTGTACATCGTTACGTAATTCGATCGTGAAAGTGCACCGCGGGAATGCAACCTCGTGAGCCGGGCTCATCCATCTGGCGATTGACTTCACCGCGTCCTTCCGCTGCGAATCTGCCCCGTCATCGTGATCGCGTCGGAGCGGTAAACTGCTTCGGATGGAGTTACATCAGCTGATCGGAGGCCGGAACTACCTCGTGTAGCGCCCAGGCAATGCTTCAGTCACCTTTCGTCATCCTTCAGTCCTCTCTCGGGAAATCCCCACATGGAATGATTCATTATCTATGGGAGCCAAACGAAGAATTTCACGTACGAGGAAAACTGTGACAGACTCCTTGAGAAAAGATTTAAGCATATTGGTACTCAGTGGAGTAACTAGAAATATACTCTTGGAGGAGATGGGATGGCCACCCCCCCAGGCTATGGAAATGTCCCCTCCCCCAGGCTATGTCCGGGAAAACTTTTGAAATATAGCATGCCTGGAAAAACATTTTACATCAATGTGGCAGTAAAAATTTAGCTTTAGGCAGATGCAATTATTATATATCTAAACTAGACAATAGTTTTTAATAACTATTATATTTCTCCGAGGATTTGAGAGGGGAATCTATCCCGTCATCCCCCTATAGTTACTCCACTGGTAGTGCTATCTCAATATGAGTGAACTGTAGCTCTACATTTCTCTCTAACCAATGACCAGTGATGTTTAAAGATTACATCACGTGTTTCAGCCCTCTCTCGGGATAAACATACTCGGCATGATTCATTCTCAATCGAAGCCAGCCGAAGAATTGCTCATATGAGGAAAACTGTGACAAAGACTTGTTACAAGACTTTAATAACTTATAACAAGAATTTAACCTTGGGAAAAGATTTAAAAAACAGTAGTTCTACCCTAGTATTAATGAATGTTAGCCCTAAATATCTCTCTAACCAATGACAGTGGCGTATGAAGATTATATATTGTGTGGAACCTAGATCGATGTAAGGTAAGGCTAAAGGTTGGATGTAGAACAAAAAATTTCTGCTGGACATCACAAAGTGAAGTCGTTGAAAGGGCGGCTCCACAAGTTAAGCCGGAGACAGTGTTTCATTTATACGGTTACGCCCATGATATTGCACATTTTAAATGACCGATTTCTCTCATTATTACAACGTAGTATCACTGTAAGCCGCGGTCAAGATCATGCTCATGATTGAATTAAATAGTTTGGAACACCGCTGTTGATTACTTCTTATTTCTAATTATTTAGAGGGGGCCTGGGCCCCACCCCCGTCCATGACTCTTCTTTTAATTCCCTGTGGTTCTTCTTCCCTAGATCCTTCGTGCCTTGTCCCAGGTGTGTCTTCTTCGGGAGACCTATCCTTCAAGTTTTCCCTTCAATTAGTATCCAATAACTGTATCAAATGTACTTCAGTAGTAACTGTGCTATATGGGAGGGCCAATCCACCTTCTCGAGATCACGATTCTCCAAAGTGCTTCTTCATTCATTCATTTACCCGTAACTCAGTATATCAATATATTCAGTATCCTCAAGTAACACATTTCGTAGACTTCGATTGTATTGTGATCAGTGTCGGTGATCAATTCAGAAAAATACAAGTCCCCAACACCAGGATGCATTGATAACGCGTAAATTCGCAATTACCTTGTGGTCAAGGACGTACCCAAGATCAAAACTAGAGGGGGGCAAGCCGAGGTCGTTCAAGTTGTAACACTGAAGAGGTCAATGAAACCAGAATTTCAAGAAAATTGCAACAGCGCTTTATTAGTTTTTAAAATTATTTTCTCGGAAAAAAATATTTTTATTTTAATTACATGTTTTATACTAATATCACTTTTCTTGGATTTTAAGACAATTTGTTCAAAACTTTCGTTTTGAAATAAAATTACTTTTGCTTCTGGGGGGGCAGCTGTCCCCTCCTGCCCCCTGCTGAGTACGCCCATACTTGTGCTGTTACACTATCACGATATGCACGATGGAACCAATGGGAAATAAATGACTTGGGGGCCGGTATGGGCACACAATTTATTTTGCCACTGTTGATTTAATTTGGGCTCAGCTGCCAATACTCGTGGAATAATTTGGAAGATATAAGCTATCGTTTGCTGATTTCACATGGGACGATCGTATGCGCTGACTGTATATTTACTTCTAGAAGTTGTACCATGCGTTTTCATTTGATCGATGGATTTTTCTTCCTCATAGGAAAACCCACTAAAATAGCTGGCACATTAATTGCGTATGCTTGGTTTCGCTAATAGTAGGGCCCTCTTCGCTTCTATAGCGTTGAGGTGTCTTTCCCTCGTCCCGTCTCTTCCGTCCCTTTCCTTTCCCAGAGGCGTCGTCGGGCTCCTATCGCGGCGGCGTCTCTTTCCTTTTCCCTTCCTCTTCTCCCCCTCCCCGGGTGATCGGGCGTATAGGCCACTGGCTTGGTTCCCGGCCCCTGTGTGTTGTATCCTCGAAGGGCTCCCCTGAGCCCTCATGCATTGTATATTTAGTTCTTTCCTCATAACATCTATTATGAAGTCGCACTCTCTCTTATCGAAGAGAAGTTGTACCATGCGAAACGGAAAATTTGAGCGACTACTCGTACGATTTTCTGGCAGACCTGCCGAAATTTAAAACCTGCGGCTATTTCATTCTGAAAATTCCAGATGGATTCGTTTTCGTAAAAGCTTATATTGAGTTCAAAGGCCGAAGAAAATATAGTTATACTGTCCGACCAAGGGAACCTAAGTCTCTAATAGACTCGTAATGAAGGTATTCAGGTTTTTCATCAGTATATTTCAAGAGCATTTCTGCTACACGCTGTAATAAAGATTCGATTGGGAGGGTAAAATATATTTTTTGGTTTAATCATTTCCCATATACGAGTAAATCATTTTTACGTCAGTACATCTGCTCCAGTACTGAAATTCTAGATGTGAAAGTAGTTTAAATCATGCGGATGTCCCAAGTACAAGATACTTCGGTATATTAAACGACACAACGTCATTTTCGAACGTGCAACGAAGATTAGCAAGGTATGTACGTTTAGAGTTAATGCGAGAATTCGATTAGTGTTGTGAGTTAACTGATGCAACTTCGATGGAAATCGATAATTCAACGGCGCCGCGCCGTTTTAAACGTACATGTAATGCACAGTACAGCCCGTACACTAAATCTCAATGCGTAAAAATTGAATTATTTCGGGGTTTAAATAATGCTATAATCCACCAGGTTTATACTTTTAGAATAAAGGTTTATACTGCAATTTATTTTGAATATTTAATATTGATTAATTCCATGAGCTCACACCCCTTGACTAGAACCTTGGATCGCCCCTGCTCTAGTGTGTATCGCAAGTAAGCGACGGATTTTCGGCGAGTATCCTCAAGAATGAGTTAACGTCTCTCCTTTTGAAGTGAGACTGATAAATATGCGCATGGAACAAGCAGCGGGAGTAATGAATAGCTGTCATGGGATACTTACACTCCGTTGAATTGTGCCATCAATTATTTATTCCTTTACACGTTTCGGTTACTTGGCAATGTGTTGTCATGACTGTTGCAAATATGAGACAATTTTTCAGGATTATACATGTTCTAACGCATTTTACAATATGCAAGAATACATATCAAAAGAGAGGCAGAGAGAATTTGTATTCAATAACTCAATTCAATGCGTTATGTGAAAGTATAATTCCTTTGATTTGACTTCATGGCATATAGCAAGGCTGGGAAACAGCAACCTTGCAACACGCAGACAGGTAAAAAACACTCTCGCGGCCTGAGGCGGATACTTGAATGTCTCTGTGAGCATTCCATTATTTCGACGAATTCAACGCGAGTGACGAATCTGATGCCACCGCTTATCCATGAGCATACTTAAAATATCCATCAACATATCCATATTCAGGTAATCGGGTATAAAGACGAAAACACATTTGTCTAGCTGCTCCTTTATCAATGAGAGCAATAGATATTACTTAGAGGTTTCGCGCTAGAATCCGGGAACTCGACCACCTACGCTACAGTAAATTTGGCACGCTCCATATTAACGGCCTTCTAGATAAAGTCACTGCTTGCCTTGTTGAATCGTCTGGATACTTCACAGAATCTTCAGCGCATATAAATCAGATGGAAAAGAAAAAAGTTAACCAAGCAAAAAAATTTACCCCGTTTAAAGTCACTTAACACTTGTATCGTATCCACTCTAAATGGCTTACGAAAAAAAGCTGGATGGAAAATTCCATGTAGGGTTCCAAGATAGAAACTTATCCCTTAGCGCACAGCGAATGAAGCGCCAATATAGATATTCGAAGAAAGCGCACAAGGGCCAATGTGACAGGTAGGGGTTACGTTACCAGGAAAGGAATACTTGGAGCTACTTGAAAGTGAGTGATCAAGCCATACAATAGCTAAGGTACATTCATCATTAGCTACAGTAAGGTAGCTACATTCTCTCTCACATAAAAATGTACCATTGACAAATGTACACTTTTGCTCATTTTGAATAAGACTAATTATACTGATGAGACTGTAAATATATTGAAAAAGTTAGTATTGACCAAGCTATACTGGTGCTGATTTTTAATACGCGTAAATGATTTGAGAATCTTTAGTATTTAATCAATTAGCCATTCTAACGCCTTCATAAAGTATGGTGGGAATCAGGGCCGGTTTAAGCGGTAAGCAAAGTACGCAGCGCCAAGGTAATGGGGGCGCCTAAGCGCTCTGTCCAATGTTCAGTACTAATAAGACAAGGAGATTTAAGGTTGAGGGTTGATTTACTTCACAAAGTTATTGTAGAAGTAAGGATATATCGTAGAGAGGATACCCATTTAAGCTGACTTGTGTTGTATTTATTGATTTATTTACATTTTTACTCTGAATTTTTATACATAATTGGTTTTTAAGCCGTAAAAATATCACATTCAATAAATAAGAGAAAGCATGTTATTAGTTCGCCCTGATATTCACGTCTCTACCCTTCTTCCTTAAGTATTTGTAATTACTTTAAAATGTATCCATAGAGAACTCCTTCCACCTCTCAGGTTATTTTTGAAGCGGGGAGGAGTGGAATGTTGTTCGCTTACGCTAGAAAAATGTCTAGAACTGGCCCTGATGGGAATCAGAAACTAATTACTTCAGCAATTAATGAATTGTTGAAATATTCAGTGGCGTAACCACAAGCAAGATGAACCTTTTATTTTCTGTGTGCGTAACTTCCCTTATTTCTAAGAATATAGGGGCTGGATTCATTTTGGAAACTCAACAGGGCTTTCTTCGCCGTGCGCTTTTTTCACGACACCATTTTGAGGGTGTACACTCGGTGGGGTCTGTACCCTTCTTAGCCCCTCCAGCTTTGGCCGTCCTTGCTTTGCGTCAGGCCTCCGTGGTTCTCAGACCCGTTGATCGCTTGGTCTCCGCTGCAGCCGTGACCTTGGCGCCACCGGTGAAAGTCTCGCTCCGACAAATATCTTCCCGTCGCTCGTCTGTTACGCAACGGACGGCGGATGCGATGCTGAGCCGGCCGGCAGCGCTTAGAGCGCCCTCGATGCCGCCCGAGGGCTAGAAATCGGCTCGCCGCGGGAAGCGAGCGATTTTCGGCGGGAAAGGCGAACGAAACGAGCACATGTGTTGGATATTCAAAGGAAAAGAGCGTGAGCATCTGGTTCCCAACCTTTCACTTAATGTAGATGTCTCTAACGCTTTCTAAGCCGTTACTGCCCTTTGCGCATTTGAACGTTAATTGTAAACAATAATTAAGTTGAGCTCTAGTGGGCGAGGAATAGTGTGCACAGCATTTTTATAGTGAATAAAGCTCACATTAATATTTTTTTCTTTCAAATTCACATATTTTGATGTAAAAGGTGACTAAATTAATAACAAAAAAGCTTTTTCACTTGATCACACCGCAAAATAATCAAAAGAATATTGACCAATTTTTTTAGTTCAAATACGTCGTCTTAAATTCGTGGAAATAATTAAGTACTTTAGGGGGCATTCACGTATCAGCTGAAGGCCGCAAGATAGAATTTTTTACTTGTCCGTGTGTGGCAAGGTCGTTGTTTCCCAGCCTTGCAGTACGCCATGAAGTCAATTAATATGAATTAAAACTTAACATCACGCATTGAATTGAGTTTTTGAGTAAAAATTGTTTTTGCTTTTCTTTTGTGTATACATAATGTGAAATGCTACGTAGTCAATAAGGTGAAAATTTACGGAGACAAGAATTTTCAAATTCCAATTAAAGATGGGATATAAATAAATATCTCGGGAATCGGTTTTTCTATTGACTTGGCAATCATCTACGAGGAGGAGAATACGTGAGAACCCGCCGAGGGCAACACTATCGGGGCTAAGCACCTTTTTTGCTCTCGTCCATAGTTACCAATTGAATCGAAAAACCGGTGTCTGAGTTACTGACTTTTTTCAACTTAACTTAAGATGACGAAGGGTTTTCCTGTCATCAGGCATTATATCCATTTGAAAAAAAACAGGAGAGGTTTGGTATCCACTAAGTAAAAGAATAACTACATATTGAACTCTAACGCATCTGACGTCAAGTACCATTTTCCAAGGAAGTTAAATTACCGTGCTATGCGTTTTAGTGCCACATTGGCGGCGCAACGATCACTATGGCAAAAATTTGCCATAGCAACGCTTCATTTACAGTGATGGTTTCAGGATCACCTATTCCGCGGCGCGCACTGGGGTTTATGCACTAAAAAATCGGTCAACATTCTTTTACGATTATTTTGCAATATGATGAAGTGAAAAACCCTTTTGATATTAATTTGGTGACCTTTTACATAAAAATATATGAATTTTGAGGAATAATATAATATGCAGAGCTATATTCTCTGCAAAAATGCTATGCAATCTAGTCCTCGAAATCATCTTTGCCTTCATCCCTAACTACGTCACTGTAATTTTCATGTAGAGGCAAATACGTCTAAAAATATCCGTTTTCGTAGTTTATTAGTTTTTCAGTTATTGATGTGTGCTAATTCTTGAAATATTTTAGGAGGTCGTGTCAGTTTTTATGTGCGCTCCTCAGACCAGTAAGTCATTCATAAGAAAACCCTGAGTGATTTTTCATTTAATTGCCAGGAAATTTCGTGTTAGTAGCCAGAGGTTACCTATTTTTCTTGAAGTCACCTCTGGAATACCTCAAAGGACGGCTAAAACGCTTTTTTCACTAGCTGGACAGTTAGCCATTTCTTCAAGTTTTTCTTCTACAGGCGAAGATTTTCATCCTGTATATTCCTTTACATAGACACAAAATGCCATTCAGCGGCCTTTAAGTGAATTTATTGACTGTTCACGAACACACTTCGAGAATAACAAAAAACAAAAATTGGCTATATTTCAATGGTGCTATGAATTTGACACCTTCTTTGAACGAATGAAATCAAGATGGCGGACGAGGGGGGGCGATTTTACTTTGTAAAACAATAGAAGAGTAAATTTCATGCCTAAAAAATATATCTTGAGATGACCCAACGTGTAAATTAAAAAATTGATATTTCTCGAAAATTCGAGGTAAACAAATATAAATTAATATCCCTCCGACAACGTACAATTTTACCAGTGAAACAGTTATGTTGAAAGATAGCGTAAACACCTTTCACGTCCATATCCAATGCCTAGTTTTCATCTAAAGGTTACCATATTGGCAAGATAAAATTTCATCTACAAAAGCGCACAAACAAGAAATGCTTTTTATTCCTGAGTTGAAATTTACTTTATAGTATGAGCGTGAGTGAATGACATTGCTTTGGCTGCCAGAAGGCGTATCGGATATCAACCTTTAAGGTTAATTTATTCAATAGGACTTAGTAACTTAGCTTTCTTCAAGAGGACTGAGTGTCAGCTTAATACTTTGGACTATTGACCGGACTCGAGCTGTATTCTCGACTACGGGCGTTTTGCAATGTGACCGAGTGAAAAAACTTTTACATATTGATTTGGTGACCTTTTACAACAAAATATGCCGATTTTAATGTTATGCTTTCTATTCCCCGCCAACATCTATGCCATTTTGATGACGTGCGTAGTCGAGAATCCAGCGTTTCTAAATTTCTTCGCGGTGGTTGGCAAAAAAATCTCATCTCGCTCTCTGACGTGGCCTTTCCACGTGAGTGAAAGATGTTCTACTCCTCTTGGCAGCCTAAAAAAAATTCAGTGCTCTCTAGAGGGAAATCGAGGCGCGGCACGTTTCACTCCAGTATAATCTCCTTATGTCTACACACACACACAGAATGAAAATAGGCTAACGTGTAAGTAGGGCCACAGAATAGGGACTAGTCCCTTATTCTGTGGTAGGGCTACGAATTGTCTTCGAGTTTCAGATTATCAAGATTGCTTGGTTGCACACTTTTCAGCGAAACAGCGCCACTAACCCGTTATAACCCAATGTTGCGTCTTAGTAACGTAAAAATATGTACACATTTTCAGCTACATTCAGGAAAGATTTAAAATATGTATTCTTTTGCGATGTAGCCATAATTATAATTATGATTGAGTAGAAAATTTTCACTTTTTTTAACATGAGAAGTCTTGAAATTTCATTTCTCCCAGAAGCAGCTCTGGGTTAGAAAGGGTTAATACTTTTTGCGATTTCAACTAAGGATAATATGATTAACGTAAGATTAATTTACCTTAATGTGTACAAAATTTCGAATGAGGTATTTAGAGGGAGGAAATAATTGATGAAGAGTGGCTTATATAAAAGTGAGAATTCATTTCTTTCACACAGAGGAAGTTCTTTTACACTGACACAAGAACACGAAATCATAAACTTGTCTGAATGGACTATAAAGAAGATCACTTATCGATCAGTCATTATGAATACCGAAAAATCTGCAATAGAATAGCTTTTTGGGTCTTTCATCGTTTCAAAACCGATCCCGATAGTTTGGAGATCAACTTGCTCTGCGCCTTCGGGGCTGAGGTCTTCATTGACAGGAAAGATATGAAACCTTAGTTTTTCTCAATCCTTATAAAACTATTTATTTCCTTGTGATGGGAATATCCCACTATTGACGCCCTCGTCGGCTATTAATTGTACTGTTGCCTTTCAGTCTTCAGCACGGAGAATGTCTCCGCCAGTAAAAAATCGACATCGATAAAATTCTTCACCTGAGCTTTCGTCGCCAAGTCAATTCACCGATTAATGATTATAGTTAATACATTCCACTCTGAATTCGTAGCTTCACGGAGCTAACCCAAAAAAATATAGAAAATATCCGTGGAGAGAGTGTCAGACTTGAGAAAATCCTCGACGTCGCCGGTGAAGATGGGAAACTTTTGGTGGAAAGTATACGGCAGAGCAGTGACCAGGGGACTGGGGAAGTTATTGAAAATAGAGGTGGCACAGAGCGTAAATTAAAAGTCTGAACGGAAGTCGTAAGAAATTTCTCTAAGAAGCCTATCTCCAAATGGAGACGAGAACCTCAAGACAAATGCGAAGTAAAGGATCAGAGAGTAACAGTTTAGTCCCTAACAAAATTACTTTTTCTACACTTTTCAACGAAGCTCTGGGACGCTCCCTTTATCCCCATGCCAAATGATTTTTATATTTTAAGCCAGATCAAGCTTTCCTCGCCAATTCAATTCACCGAGTGATGAACTTGAGGAAACAGTGATTTCATTTCATTATTACCTGCTTGAATACACAGTAAATCTCATCTCGTCCCGAACGGCAAGAAAAGGTTAAGGCAGCTAGAAATCTCTCAAAATTTTACTCTGTTTAAGATTACCGATACAAAACTGATGATGTATGCATATATAGACGTCATTTCATGTAAAATAAACGAATGTTACTTTAGCTATGATATTAGAGTCGCTATTAAAATCAAGCCATCAGTGCTATTTTTGAGGTATTAGGTTGTTGGTTGCATTAGTTAACAAATTCGTTAGTTTATAAACCATTTCAACAAAAAAATTGAACCTAGTCTTTTTCTGAGTCGCATAGTCGTGCCTTTTTTGTTTTTGTACGCGTTCACACCAGTCGAGCCCGCTAAAATCCCTCGATAACACTTTCTCCCGCCCCTCAGGCCGCTTTTCAATCACTCAAGTCAGTTTCTGCCAGACAGATGAGAAGGCAGTTTCCATGGAATATAGAGTGGAATGTGTGGGCGACGAGGTTGGAGTGGTCGTAGACAAACGCCTTGAGTCTTTCTCCGGCACGATGTGGCATGTAGCGGTTTTAAGGAAGTCCCACCTACAGATGAGATGGTATTCACACGAAAATTTAGAAAAAAAATTATCCCAACTATACCAACTGGCGCGCGAAAAGATGTGGCTTTTCAGGATATGATTTATGGAAATTTTATTCAAAATGACAAATATTTCCGAAAGTTTTCTACACGATTAATATCTATAATTGGGATAAATGCAGATGAACATTGGGACAAAAGTACTATTTGGCGGAAAAACTGATATAAGGTATGTTATAATAGAAGACCCAAAAAATAAAATAAAATGTGACTTATGGAAAAAGTCGATAACACATGTTTTCCTAATGCCTTATTTTGCCTATCTTGGTTATCTATGTCTGTTTTATATATTATGCTTTCCGGGCTTATAGTTTGGACTAATAAAGGAACTGCCCTCTCCTAGCCTGAATATATGAAATTTTGATTCTTTTGACTTACTCCAGGATGAAATCTATCCTTTACTATCCAAATCGACCTTCAAAATGAATCTCTAAATAGGCGAGAGAGTATTCTTGATCTCTTTGTAGTCGCATAGCCTGTTTCTGATTTTATAAAGCCCATTTTGTCATACTTACGTAATTTTACTTCAAATCGTCTAAATATTTAGCTAATATATGATTCATATAATAACGGTGCACATTTGTATAAAGATAAAGCATGCGACGGAAATCCATCCCAAACGAGCACCAGCATTACGTTGACTCTTACTGAATCCGGTGCCAAGCACATGAGTACCTTGTTTGAACACACCTCTCCCATGGAACCCGATTCTAAGGAGTCCAGATGCCTCTGCGAATGTGGAAATTGTCGAGCTCGGTATTATTTACTAAGGTATTAATTATTTATTACTGAGGCAAGGGAAATTAATGAATTCCTGAACTTGCGAAATGAATCAGTAAACACTTGACGGTTCTTCACGCGAGGTTTGACTCCTCCAAGGACTATAAGCATGAATCAAAGAACAACTCTCCACCTGATTGTCCAGAGTATTTAAGCGAAATTTTTCAGTGACAGTTAGAATATTAGATTAACTGATAATTTACGAGGGTCATCCAGAAAATAAGTTCCGTTTTAGTGTGTAGATCAACAGAGGCACTTTTCGACAAATGTGGCTACATTGTACAAAAGAGGGGAATCTTCTGAACAGAATGAGAGGGAGATAGGCTCAGTAGCCTTGAAAACAGAGTCACAGCAACTCGTTGAAATGGAGTCCTCGACGTCGCGTCCCGCCACCTAGGTGCCTGTTCCGTATCGAGTTGTTGTGCGCGGAGTGATTCAATTTCTTCATGTCCGTGATTTAAAACCGGTTGGAATTCATCAACAGCTTGTTTTTGTGTATGGAGAGGGTGTAATGAGTGAATCAATGGTGAGGAGATGGGTTCGTGAATTTAAGGCGGGAAGACATTCACTTGAGGACGAAAGTGGAAGAGGCAGACCCTCAGTTGTCACGGTCGAACTTTTGGCAAAAGTCGACAGTGCTGTACGCAAAGATCGCCGTTCCACTGTGGACGAACTCCATGAGTGTTTCCCTGAGATCTCACGATCCATCATTCATGAGATTGTCTCGGAAAAACTCGATTTTCGAAAAGTTGGCGCCCGATGGGTTCCGAGAGAGCTGACGCCCGAACACAAGTCACAACGAGTGGCTGCAGCTCGCGAATTTTTGGGCCGCTACAGAATGGAAGGGGATCCTTTTCTCAAGTCCATAGTCACTGGAGATGAAACCTGGGTGTCGCACTATAGCCCAGAGAACAAAAGACAATCCATGCAGTGGAAACACCACCTCCCCAAGTGCGAAAAAATTCAAAGTTGTCAAGTCCACCAGGAAGATCATGACCTCTGTTTTCTGGGACCAAAAAGGGATCCTCCTGATTGATTTCTTGCCTCAAGGAGAAACAATTAACGCCTCCCGGTATTGTGAAACTCTGAAGAAGCTTCGTCGGGCAATCCAAAACAAGAGAAGAGGAATGCTGACCTCTGGTGTGTGCCTTCTCCACGACAACGCAAGGCCTCACGTCGCTCGATCCACTACGGAACTTTTGGATCAGTTCGGTTGGGATGTTCTGACCCATCCACCTTACAGTCCCGACTTGGCCCCTTCAGACTTTCATCTGTTCACCAAAATGAAGTAGGGATTAGCCGGAGAACGTTTCACAAGTGATGAGGAAGTGAAAGAAGCAGTCACCAACTGGACCAAGGTGGTGGCGGGAAGCTTCTATGAGGAGGGGATTTCAAAGCTGATTTCTCGGTATTCGAAGTGAATTGAGGTCTCTGGAGATTATGCGGAAAAATAGTACATATTGTCAAAAACGTTTCCTGCAAGTTTGAATTTTTTTCAATAAAAACTCGATTTAAAAAAGAAAAACGGAACTTATTTTCTGGATGACCCTCGTACAAAGCTACACAGCCATTTGTATCCATATCGGGACAATCATTTCTGCATTTGAATTCGAAGAGATTGCTACTTTTATTAACTGTCGGCAGCGTTGTAAGTTGCTGCTGTGCACTGATTGGCTGCCTACGTATGAGCTTAAGGATGGAAAGGTGATGTAGCAAACGATGGAAATATTAATACAGGGCAGTAGGAATTTGGCGTAAGGGGCCGGTTGAAATTCAATGTGGAATGAAAGGAAGACATTTATTAACAACTAAACTTTATTTAACAACTAAACTTCAAAGAAAAAATCTCTTTTAGCGTCACAACGGACTCGTATGTCTGACTTTTAAAAATGCTGCTTGTTCGAGATATTGTAAGAGATTTTTTCTGAAACGTGCTGGATTCATTCATGTGGAAGGATTTCATCAAAATTCTTAACAATTTTATGTAGTATAATCTTGGGCTAAATGAAATTAATTCAATAACTACAGGTAGGCGAATTACTAGCCTACCGTGAAATGGATGCTCGGCCAAAAACGTAGGATGGATTACGGTCATATAGAAATTTTAGAGCGGTTTATCGCTCCTGAGATTTTATATCAGTGCTTATTACACAAATTACAAGTTAAGTTCCGACCCTAGAGCTCCCAAAGACTCATCACCCAAGAGTCCAAAATTTTCTCAACTTGACTCTTCAAAGACAGTTTACTCATTAGATTAGGTTATTAATTTTCATGCGACACGACCAAACGTGTCTTTGTTGAGCTAATCATTTTTGAACTTGCGATTTTAATAAATTAATGTTCAAGTCATATTCCTGGTAGTAGACTTATTTATCTGTAAAAAATCGCATGTTTCTTTACAAGAAACTAATTTCAAAAGTTATCTTAATTACTATGATCATTAACGTGCTTGGAATAATACATGCTCGGTTAGAATCCAACCAAGCCCATTTAATGCATTTTTAGTGCATAATTTCCTTTCGTCAATGCAATTTACGGGGCAGTGCACGTTGAGGATGTCTTATCCAACACTATATCTGTACGCAGTCATTCTGCACGAATAGAGGCACAAATAAATACCATTGATAAGAGTATACCTGTTTACACGCTCTATCAACACACCGTCGACAAATCTTGTTCGCAGGCCAAATGGCGATTCAAATAGGAGCTTAGAGGCTTACGTAATCATTTCCATTACGATACTGGTAAATTTAAATTGAGAGAAATAAGGAAGTCACAAAATGTAAATGACCGCCCTTAAATTTTTTAAGCATAAAGCCTTAAAATTCTAATCGCTATTCAGGATGTAATTGTAGCGGTATTTGTCAACATTCCACGAAAACTTATCTGGACTCAGCAAGAGTACATGATAACGGTGAACCACCACCAACAGCCATGATAAAATGGGCAAGAGTCGATCAAAGTGCACAGCTGGCAGACAAGAAAAATAAGCCTGATCAAGCTAGGTAAGAGTTGCTATTACATAAACTGAGAACTCGATAAGGAAAATGATACAAGTTCCATATGAAACAGCTATGGAACAGTCAAGACAAAACTTTTGAAATGTTCCTTTCTTATTATCCTGAGAGACAAGTTTTCAGCTAAATGAATGGATGCTTGGTATATTGGTGCAACTTTATCTTTATTGGCGAAGCTCAAACCATTGAGTCAATTAAAACATTCTATTTATCCCTCACATTGTATCAGTTCGTCTGTCTCCGCCTCATCATTCATATCTGATCCCTTTTTGGATTCAGCATAAACATATAGCGATCACGTTGGCGACGCCACGTGTCCCTGGAAGGCCGTTATTCTCTGCGTGGGAGGAGTGGGAGAATTCCTGATGGACGTTGCTCTCATACTGACTCTTTTAACAGAAGCGATTTCCGTCTTCAGTATTTGCGACCAAGATTTAAAAGGCAAAATCCCAGATCAGTCGTCTGTTTATCTGAATTCGACGAAAGCGTTTATTTGCATTTAAAATTTTTCGGTTTAAAATTTGATTTCTATTAAATATAACACTCGATAAGACGGATAAGTACAAGTATTTTGATAAAATTTATTAATGTCAAACCAATCTTAGGGTTGATAATGATGAAGGGGTAAATGCTTTAGAGGCATTACTGACTAAGAAGTAGCCAGTGGCTTCGCTAAAAGGACTTATCTAAGAAGGACCTTTCCAGCCCATTAAGATGCGAGGTTCTTAATTTCATTGAAAAAAAAGAGAATACAAATAATGACTTTTTTAAATGTCATTCTGCGGACAAATATCGATCTATTCACAGGCGAAAGGGTGGGAGGATACGAAAAATGAGTCCTAGGATTGGTTTGACGCAGCTCTCCACTCAATAATTCTTCTATCCGCTAATCTTTTCACTCTGACGAACTTATTCTCTTTCGCATCCTTCTTTACCAGTTCCATATATTTTGTTCGAGGTCTTCATTTTCCGTTCGTTCCTCGACGATTGTCCTCATCAGCCCATCATGTCTCAAGATATGGCCTATAAGGTTGCACTGTCTACATATCTTTTTTATTTATTTAATTTATTTATTGAAGGAGTTGCTCACATACAGCATTTCTACCAATTTATAGTGATGCAGTAATAAATATGAAATTTTAACATTAAAAAATCTGAACAAAGAGTACAGGCATAAGAACAAAATAGAAGCCACTAGGAAAGGGAGGTGAAGAGGGAGGTTTATTTATTAGCCGAGGAATGGGACATGACGAGTTTGACAAATAAGTTTAAGGGAAGAAAAAACGGATCAATATTGTCTGGTAATAATTTAATTGAGCAGGAAGCAAAGGCGGTGTTGGAGTAAGCACTTAACGAGGGATAGTCTAGGGATAGGCGTATGGAGTAAGGAAAGTATACGAGTGGGTCGGCAAGGCACTCTGAAATTAATAATATGAAGTAAGGGGTTTCAATGTTGGCGTCGGCTTTTGTGCACCGTACGGTCACTCGAGACTTCGAGAACTCTCGCATGCTTACAATCTGAGGTGCTGAGTTTTTTTCCACGGTAAGGGTATTCGACGGCTGCCAACGCTCTGATTACCGCCGCCCTACCCTGAGAAAATGACGAAACAGAATGCAGCTCTCACGCTGAAAGGCTGAATGGGTGCAATCTTGAAACAGATACCCGATCAATTGCCTGTGGAATGTGGCAGAAATTCTTGTGGCCCGATTAATCGGTATGTACAGGATTTTGTATTGAGAAAGGAATCCGATTTAATACACTCATCTGCAAGTAATTCGGTTAAGATCATGATTAGGGCCATGTTAGGGTCAGGGTTAGTCGTGATATATATTTCTCTTTCATTCGGTCGGATATCAGTACAGCGTTCACATAATTTACCGCGTCCCATGCAAGTTTATGCAAGAGGCTGTACAAAAAAACTGTGTACAACAAACCATAGATTCTCTGCTACCATAACATGATAGCTATTCAATTACTTATAATAGACTTCATCCAAGCCTACTCAGTACCCTTAATTTTCGTTTTTCAAATTCGCTAATTTTAATCCTTAATTAAGTTTGGCGGAGGATAACACCGTACAGATAAAATGTAGGGCTATATATCAAACAAACGGGCAAGCGGCACCAAAATCCTATTCTTTCTGTCCTCTCGCCATAAATTTTATGAATTTGTTCATCTTACAGAAAACAGATCTACAATAATGATGGATTCCTAACTTGCATTTACCAGAAGATCAGCATACGCCATTGTTGACATGGGAGAAAAATAAGTGACTTTTGTCTTTAGCAATATAATTTTTACTGGGAAAAAGTCATTAAAAAATTGAATGCTAGAGTAAGACTAATTCTTTCGTCCATCCAACTGTCTCAGGCGAAATAATTCAACATTTTAATTTTATTTTTGATTATAACGTGATGCCCTTCTTATAAGCACAGGTCTTTCTCGTGTGAAACGTGGGCCTTCATGAACGCTAAGCTCGAATAGCAGTAGAATTTTGTGAAGGAAGGACGGACCTCTATTCCATTTCATAGCCTGCGTAATCGATATCAACTTAATGTATGTGTGAGTATAGGCTCCCGAATCTATCTTGGCGGGTCATCGAGTGACGTCACTATTATCGCGCGTGTAGGACCGAGGCGGGAGGAAATGGGAGGAGGGGGGGGGGCAGGAGTGAAGAAAGCCCTCCATCATCATTGCATAATGAGCGAAGAAATATTCACTCCGTTCTCAGAGACAATCGCGGGTCATTTTGAACCACTCTCATGCCTCATCCAGTCTTGGTTGGCACGAATTCGATGTCGAGGCTTTCCGCAATAGCGCTTTCCATTTAGATCTCTTATGGTGATTTCATATTGAGGGCTCTCTTAATGGTATTAATATTTACACATATACCGTAGCTGTTCCAGATTAACCTAATTAGCCGATAAATAAGGTTTTTTAAATATGCAAAGAGCTACTTTTTGGGGTGGTTCTTGAAGTGGTAAAATGTAATGGGAAAGAGCGAAGGAAATTTTAAAAATATAGTTTTTACATAAATTTAGAGGCCATTTTATATAAATGAGAGCCATGATAGTTAACAATGACAGCGAAGAGACCAGAATTCATTCAATAAGGAGTTAGGAGTAGAATTTTGAAGCCATAAATGACTGCAGAGTAGGAAACGGCGATTTCATCGTGGAGGTAGTTATGTAGGTATTTCGAGGGGGCGACCGAGCTTTGGTCATTTGCACCATAGAGGAGGGTAGTAAAGGAAGGGTGGAGAGAAACCCGGCGTCGGCATAATACGCTGCTCTTGGTAGGAGGCGCCTGAGAAACCACGGCTTAACGTCTCATCCGTTGGACAGAGTGTTGTACTAGAGGGCCCGTCTACACTGCTCTCAAGCGAGCAATCTCTGATTAATCTCCTCAACCGCCGGGATTTAAACCCAGGCCAATGAGGTGGGAAAGCCAACCATCAAATCACCACAGAGACCTGATCCCCGATGGATTCGTTATTTGGGAAAATTCCACGATAGAGACACATTTATCTGTATTCTTTTCATTTAATGAAGGTTTTCTTTACCACTAACTAAGTTTATAGGTATATATTTTATTTCTCTCGTGGGCTGGCTAATGAGTATATTAGTTCCCTGTCAACGTTCCCATAGCTGTATTGTTATTTCCAGGGTAAAATTTTAGCATTTGAGAAACAGAAAAGTGATGGTATCGGTCAATACCGAAAATTTCAAGTCGATGAAATTATTTTGGAACGAGTAAGGCGTCAAGAGAAATGATCATTGCAGCGGGAGTGATGTGCCCTCTTAACAACCTCACTCAGTGATTCTATGACCGCTATTTGTTATTTACGTCATTAATTTTATTATGATATGAGTGAACATTGTTTAACTTTGCTATATAATTTATATCAAATACTAAATGGTATTATTAATTGGTAATATTATTTATTAGCCCTGATGATGGAACCCGACTCGTGTTCCGAAACGTCAGAATGGAGGGAGACCACCCGGCTGGAAGCCCGAACAGCCCTTGTGCAATATATTCGCCGGGAAAGCATCAGATCTTACTTCACTAAATGGCAGACTTTTATCACTGAATTTCATAATTAAGTTCCAATCCCTGAGGATGATAAGGACACGTTGGCGAGGAACTAGTACATTCTGTTATTGACCAACCCTTCGGAGAAATAGAGAGCACACCTGCATCCTCTTCGTCCGAACCAGACGAGGATATCTGATGCATTTCTCACAGACTGATCTATAGCCTGAGAATTACCGCCGATCCCCCCACCCTCGCACCACCTCACCCATCCTACTCTCCAGCTGATTCCCAGGAGTGAATGTATCTCGGAACGGCTGCAAGAACGGCGTCTTCTAGATGGGTCGGTGCATCGATTCCAAAGGAACGAATCCGCTTGAGGAATGTGAAGGAATGGATCCACCTACGAGGACCATCAAAGCTTAACCTGTATTCACTAGAAGACCAACATACGGCATTGTTGACATAAGGGAAAAATGAGTGACTGTGGGCGTTAACAATAAAAATTTTCAGGGAAAAAGTCGCCGAAAAAATCGAATGTTAGAGTAAGACTTACATTCTTTTGTCAGTCCTTCTGTGAAAATTGCAACCGAGCACCTCAAGCGAAATAATTGAACACAGCCTATGTGGCATGTGGTGCTACTGAAGAATGATGAAGATAAAATGGATTGACCGTGTAAGTAGCGAGGAAGTGCTCAGAAGAGTGGGAGAAAAGAGAAACCTCCTAAAAACCTTAAGCAGAAGACAGGACAACTTAGTTGGCCACGTTTTGAGGCACGATGGTCTGAGAGACAAGTTGTAGGACAAGTGGAAGGGAAAAAGGGCAAAGGACGGCCCCGAATGAGTTACATAGGACAGGTTATAAAGGATGTAAGAGAGAAGAAATATGTAGCTATGAAAAGGTTAGCGGATAGGAGAGAGAAATGGAGAGCTACGTCAACCCAATCCTAGGATTGTTGACTAATGATGATGATGATCAAATATTTGTTTATATCTTGATACCCTTGTCATAAGCAAAGGTCTTTTTCGTGTGAAACTTAGGCATTCATGAAAGTACCCATAAGTAGTCGCGTCGGGTCTATATGACCTCGGAGGTTTTTTTATGAATAAAATTTAGAAGCGGTTAAATATTTTAGCAATATGCACCCCATGAAATCTCATATCGTACTATTCTCTTTTCTTACATGTCATTCGTGTGCCTGGAGGTATTCATTATGTATCATAACTTATCGTTTTGACCCGACACGAGTGTAACAGTCTAGAAAAATACCGCTCTACGACTCGTTGCGAGCGGTATATATATAAATTTGAAATACGAAGACAGTACTAGCAAATTATCTGTAAAACTATGTATTGGACCACTAAATGTTATGAAATAACAATGTGAAATGCTTTAAATGGTTTGCTTCTTATTACTTAAACTCAGATTTATTTCAAACCATGTGACCATTATTACTTTAAAGCAGGGATGGCAAGTGAAACGAAACGAATCTGTTTCGTTTCGACCCGGAGGGGAACGAAAATACGAGGCCTAGGTTTAGTTTCCTTCCCGCACGGAATTAAAATCACCAAGGAGTTTAGTTTCGACCCGGGACGAAACTTTAATCCCAGGAACGAAACTAAATTAATCGAAACTCCGATGCTTATAGTTAAGTTTCGATCCCAGAAGTTGAGTGGAGGGGGATAAAAGGGAATAGTTTCAACCCATTACGTTTGACATACGTGTAGAGAGGTTAAAACATCAAGCTTTAAAATGGAATGGTCAGTTTGTGTTCACCGTTCTCCTGTTTGTGATAAAAATATGAGTACCGCATGCATCTAATGACGGTAGGCCGAACATCTACTTCATTCAACCATACTTCGTACTCGGTGGGTGGGTCGAAACTAAACTGTTCGAAGGTGAAGCACGTTGTCCCTCCGGTGCGAAAAATCTGCGTTTCGTATCGTCCCAGAGTTTTAGTTTAGTTTCGACTCGAAGTAGTTTTGCCTCCGATTTCGTTTCGACCCTGAGTGTAGCTCCACGGGTTTAAATCTATTTCGTTTCGTTTCTACATTACGCTCCTGAGAACGAAACTATTGAAATTTTACTGGTTTTGACTTCCGCTTAGTTTCTAGTGCCATCCCTGCTTTAAGGGTTTTAATTCTGGGTCGATATGACATGACGCGAGTAGTTACGTAACTATATCCAGCGCGACTACTTACGGGTTAAGAAGACCTTTTTCTCTCTCCTCTTTACATTTGGCACCATTTCCCCTCTCTTTAATGCCCTGTGCGTTTCCCCCGCTATCGAATACACGACCAAAAGGGCAGTGTTTTGCAGTTGGCAAGACTAATTTCTGTATTCACCAGCCCCATCATTATGAGGATTATTTTTCTTTTCTCCGCTAACGAAAACATTGTCCGCCCAAAGGAGCGGAGTTTTATTGCCGACAAACCAGGTTTTTTATTTACCAGACACATAACTATACAAGACACATCATACTTCTGATAAAGAGGACACGTCATATTTAGCGTAATTTTTGTTTCACTGGGTTTGCCATTTGCAACCAAGCAGTGGTTTTAGCGTTTCGCTATCACTTGAATTACCTCCTTCCGGCTATTACTAAAGAGAAAGTGGTGGCTTAATGGGCGGAGAGCATAGCCACTGATCGAAGAGGGTTCAACTCCTAGGTGAAGTATCTCAAAGACGCAAAACAAAAATCCTCGAAGCTCGATGTAACCCCCGAAGAATTGAGCTGGCCCCTCTACCATGAGTGTGCTTAACTAACCCGACTATGGCAAAGTCTGGAATATGCCTCACCCTCTTCTAACTAAACCAACCAACAAACTGTTCTAAGTGGTCATTAACTAACAAGGGTCTAAGTCTATCCGTTCTACAGTCTATCTCTCTTATTTTATTTTAATGATCTAATCTATCGCAGTATGTTAGCGTTCGTAAGATATGGTTAACTTCGTCGGAAAATAAACTTATCTTGAATTTACATAATAGGTTTAGTCTAGTTTTCAGTAAACGGTCTGACAGTGATTCCCGATACGGTGAAGACGACAACTCGGATGGGAATCACTGTCAGAGTGTATACTGAACACTAGACTATACGTAACTTCATGAGCAGTTAATTTGCCGACGAAGTTAACTATATCTTACGAACGCCAACATACTACGGTAGGTCATATCATTAAAATTTTAATTTATTTAAAAATAAGAGGGATAGACGGTAGAACAGGTAGATTTAGAATGCCGTTTTTCCTCGATCGAAAAGAGACAATAACGGCAGTGTTTAGACTTGAAATAGGCTTGTTAACTGGTAGTGTAGCTTACTAACTAACGTATGTTTGTAAATGTTCCTAGTATTCCTAACTGCATGTTTTGCGTGTTTAAACTTCATGAACAGATTGCCTTCATGAGTAGGATATAAATTAATCCCATTAGATTAGCTTATGTGTTTTATGTAGCGTGTGTATTGCGTAGTTCATGTTAGTGGAAGTAAATTTTAATCCTTTGGTGCGTGTTAGTGATGATTCACCCTCTGCCAAACACCTCTGTAGTTATTGACGAATTCTTTTCGGGTTAACTCCAGGTTAACTCAGTCGTATAGGCCGACGTTAACCTGAACTGAGACTGAGTTGACCTTGTGGCAAACCCGAGAAAATGCATCAATATAATTCACCAGGAGAAATTAAAATCGTTTACCTCTGTAGGTAGCTTGCAGGGCAGCATGTAGATGTAGGGTTGAACCACTGCGTGAGATTGTTAAGAGGACGCATCACTCCCACCGGATCGGTATTTTCTCATGGCGAATTTCAAAATAATTTCGTCATCTTGAAATTTCCTCGCTGCCTCTCAAATGTTAAAATTTTACCTCGATTTCTTTCAGATGTAAACTTTTGATACGTATTTGAAATACAGGCAAATGCTGACCAAGGTCTTTTCTGTATACTCAGAAAATATTAAGATAATAACATGATATTTAAACAAGTATTGGGGGGCCAAAACAAAATACCTCATTCGACCGAAAGATAGGGAGTGATGCTCCCTCTTAAGTTCGTGACACCTATTGGAGATGTGCTGAAGTCTCTATCGGTCACAGGCAATAAGGCCACTCGGCGAATTGAGCGATACGTTGTAAATTCTAAGTGGTCCGTTGGAAATATTCTAATACAGTTTATTAATTCAATTGCAAATTGTTTCATGAATTTAATACACTGTAATGAATGTGTGTCATATTGTGTTTGTTTTTTTGTAGTGTGTACGACTAAGGGTCGGATGTATCCGGTGTGCATTGTGTCTTATCCCAGGGTAGCGTGACGATCCTTTGAGCGCGGTGCTGTCGTCTCGTCACCGGATTGTCGAGGGCAAGGGTTCATAAATTTGGGTCGTCGGTCGTCGAGGCCTTTGGGGCCAGCGTCTCCTCGACCAGTCATAAACGTCTGGATTTTCTGGACATAAGGTTATTGTCTTGCTGACGGGGATGGGTTGCTCATTTCCCGGGGTGGGTGGAGTGAAGCCACCCTTCCCCTGGTCTTGGAGACGTTGACCTGTGCCCTGACGACACGAGCGCGGGAATTCGAGGCAGTCTGTGGGAAGACACGAGAGCGACGGGGTGTGCTGCCCGTCGCAGATAATTGTAAAACTCATAACCAACCTAAGTCATTAAACTCTCTGTGATTGATTCGCGTGAATTTCAATTCTTTGGTGCCCTAAACCCGATTCCGGGAGACGCAGCCACTCGAGTCTCCCTCCTTGATCGTGGCGATCACGACAACACTGTGCTCTAACTAATCCGTCCAAACTAAACGCCCAAGTGTGTAGATAATGAAATCTGAATATTTCTCCACGGCGAGAATTTGAACACAGGCCCTCCGCGCGATGTGCCAAAAGCTTTGCTCCCAAATTATCTCCCCATTATAACAATAGCTACCATTTATTTTGTTGTCCGAAAAGCTTTCATCAATCTTGAACACCTACGCACAAGGCAAAAATCACTTCACTTATCCTGACGGAATACGAATCTGGCCGAATGAACAAAAATATTGAGTTAGCATTTGATGAGGGTATAGCAAAAATTGATTTAACTTGCAGTTCTGTTTCCTCAAAAATCATATGATAGACTGTAGTATTTAGATGTCATTTATGCCGTAAAGTGTAAATATTATTACCCAAACGTACGTTATAACGATGGAGAAGAAAATGTATCAACTTTGATCTTACGTAAATCAAACAAAATCGAGATCGGGCTGATGATATTTTCACTTAGGTAGAAAGTATGCTATAATTTTCATCACCAATGTATATCCGTCAATAGACATTCCATTTTTCTTTGAGAAAATCTCATGTTTTCTTAGCATGTAAGTAGCACGAGAAATATAAAAGTCATAACCAGGTGGTAACATCAATAGGATTTAAAAATGTCAGTAATACTGTAGCAGAATTTTCTAAAAATGGTATCGGAAATTTCCTAGTATAATTTCTAAGAGGCTGTGAATACTGATTTATTTTTCCTAATAGTAATCGCATAGTGGAAAAATCCAATGCACAGCGGACGTGAATCGAGAAAAAGAACGAAAGGATCGAAATCCTTCATCTCGTTCAATAGGGTGAACCAGACCGAAAGGAACGGGTCAGGCGGAAGAAAAAAAAACATGAACGAAAATGCCCATCACTAGCTTGGGCCGTCCACTCCCCGCTCACATTTCCAGTTGGTTATATAACGTGCGTTCCATTTTAGTACCATCAGATCAAACCTGGTCTCTGAAAACGGTAGGAAACGTCATCCAGAAATTTCCACCGTTGGTCCTATTACGTAAGTGTATGTAGAGGTCGTTGAGACGTCTTTATGGCCACTTGAAAGACCAGGGGATACTCACTAACTCATGCTTTCGAATATTATCTTTAATAGACGACTCCAATGATTTTAAATCAGTTTAGTGAGTATTAATTAGCCCATAAATACGGTGGGAGGTGAAAAACCTCAATTTCATTTCCGTGATAAATGCATGATAATAGAATTGATGATTAAAAATAGGAGAAATAATTTCACGAATAACTGTTGAAATATTAAATTATATTTAATTTTTAAACACGAACTTCTAATATAAAAAGGTTTCTCATTGTAACGACATGAGATGGTGAGCTAAGCGAAGAGAACTACTTTTTGAGAACATACCTATTCCTTTCTTTTCCGATGATATAATCGGAAGGCATGAGTAGTGTGATGAAATGGACAGTGTACGTGTGAGAAAAATCATGTATCGAAAATAAATATCTAATTCTCTGAAATGACGGACTCAGCATTTGCGTATCAGAACGGAGTTGGTTGTTGCTAACTGAGAAATAATGATATCAAATGTGAATCACGGTATTTTTAGAATTTTTGTCGACGTGATAATTCAAATCACCTTTCTCTAACGCAATAATTTTACTTTAAGGGGGACCTGAGCGAATTATTGAGCCCCATGTAAGTTGTAATAAGTGTTAGATGGTGATTTAACTTTGAATTGTCCAAGAGATAATTGTGAAAAGCCCAGTTCAAGCTATACTGACTTATTCTATTCATTTTTAGTCGTTTAATGGTTATCCTCGCTGGAACATGAGAGTGATTCGTGACACTCCGTGTAATTTGATGTATTCCCAAGTGAGATAATACTTCCGATTTTCAGCGTTTCCGCCCCATTGCTCCATATATTCTGGGCGAAAATTTTCCGAGCTCTCCTGCAGGCTTAGGGCGAAATACCTTCAAACCATAAAAACATTACGGCGCGGCGGAGACACCGAAATTCGAAGAAAATAGATCTTCTATTCAATCTGCGAAGGAAGTTGCGTCAGAACTTCATACTATTCAAGTGTTGGGCGAGGAGTTTTAAAGATGCGTAGAACTACTTTCATCAGAATGGGATGTTAAAGAAAGCTTAATCTGGTGCACAGATTGACGTTCAATTGCGCATCTTCAGGGCTGGTTTGTTTTAACTTTTAAGAAATATAACTGAAACTGATACCACACTTCTTATCAACATTCAAATTTTTTATGAAAACAGCAACAAATTTCTATTAGTTTGAATCGTTTCTTTTTACAAAAGCTAAAAATTCCTGAGCCAAGAAGTTGCGCAAATAAACGTGGGTAATAGGATAATTATCAAATGACTGTTCTAATTCCTTGAACAAAAAATTACAAAACAAATAACAAAGGAAAACTAGAATAAGCCCATCATAACCGAAAGACAACTATCCGAGAAAATTATGAAACCTTATCTTTCAGAAAATACTGCACTGCTCAGTAACACGACGAATCAAACGGTCATAAGTGCCTAGGCCACTTCATGCCGGCTGCTAGTAGCTCCTCTCAGTAATGTACAGTTGAATGAATTGAAAATTTCCATTTTGTTTAAGCAATATAATGAGATGACTAGTTTCGATATACAACTACTAAATGGTGCAATGAATCGAAAATAGTTGTCACATTAAAATGCTAAAAGAAAGTGGAAAAATGCTATTCATTCAATGGTACACGTTGAAACAATTCACCACATCGACCTTTGTGCCGTAAGTTATCTACTCATGAAAAATATATTAAAGCTGATTATTTATCAGAGTAACAAAAAGTAAGAAAATATCACTTCCTAGACTTTTCATATCATCGGTAAATTTCTATTTCACGGTGTTTTTTTTTGGAAAGTGATTTTCTGATACTGAAGGTCATTGAAAGAAATTGTACGGTCAGCCACTGAATTTCATAATAATAAATTTTCATTAAAGTAAAGTCATCGATGATTCCAAGTTTTGCCACAAATTTGTGAAATGCTATTGTTAATTCTCAGTCGGCCCATTATATTTTGGCGATTTAATTTTTCATTCCTTATGTTCCCTTATTTATTTCTATTTGAATACTGTTATTGCAACTTATTTTCAAGCCAAGGAGTTGGTAATTGATTAAAGTGGTTGATTATTTAATCGAAATTTGTTTTGAAATAGGGTTATTATTACATTTTCTAACTATTGATATGTTGATAGCAATTACACATACCGATATTTTTCAAAGAGCGCAATTTAGTTCCATAAAGACCTATTAATTGATCAAAAGCTTTACCAATATATTATCCCGTCACTGTAGCGGATACAGAAGAAACTCAAGGGGGGGTGGCGCAAAAGATATTTTGGGCTACTTTTGCATGGTATGGTATTTGGAGGAGGCGACTGACAGCTGAGGTCATTTGCGCCATGAGGGAAGGGTATGGAAGGAAGGGTGGAGAGAAACCTGGCGTCGGCATTAGCCTGCTCTTAACGAAAGGCGCCAAGGGGACCACGGCTTAACGTCCCATCCGACGGACGGAGTGCTGCGCTTGAAATGTCCTCCACACAACACTCAAGCAGGGATCGGGCAGTCTCCGAAAATTCTCTGCCACTGCCGGGAATTGAACCCAAGCCCGCCGGGTGGGAAGCCAACACTCTAGCCACCACTCCAACCCGATCCCCCTACTTTTGCTTTTGTCGAAATGAAAATAATCAAGTTACATGCAAATTTTAATAAAGTTTGATTGAAACTGATGATACACATAAACAAGACAATGCCATCTTATGATATAAAAACATTTACAATTGTGGTTCTGCAATGTTAGGCAGTGCGGGCTGCCCCACAAGGGGGGGGGGCGCCCCCTCACCCCTCATAAGTATCCACCACTGTCCTGCCAAACTAAAGTAATTCCTCGTGAAAATATCAAAGAAAGTTATGAGTTCAAAGTCGTCGAAATGTTTAATTTTATCATACTCTAGCATTATCGATAAGAAATCGGTATCAGGGCTAGCATAGATGTGATAAATTTTTCTTAAGTTAAAATACAAAAAAGTAAAAGGACGATTAGTATTACTGGAGTACATGGCCAATCTTTTTGATGTATTCATGCTCGTTTCCTTCAAAACAGATAATGGATATGGGTGAGAATTCCTGCAGAGGACGATGAAAAGAGACGAGATCACGGAAACCAATTTTGAAGTTGTATCGATACTGAAAGGGGAGACGGAGAATCAATACAAGGCAATCTTTGAATCAATAACTTCTTACGCAAATGACAATGCACTCAAGTATATCGAGGAAATTAGGGGAAGTCAACAAATTCTGAAGACAGACCATCGCCGTTATTAATGGGACCATCTCGCTCAATACATCAGAATCGATAAAGTGCTCTGAATGCCTTTAGACTGAGACTACTCATGCTTGCTTATAGGCTGAAAAAAACACCACAGGATTTTACTTAGAGTGAATTTGAAGACGACAACGTCGTCATTTCCACCAAAATTGGGGAAATTCAAAGTTTCATGATTTCAACAGAAGGCTAGTTTCATCGTGATAAATTGGTATGGATTTGACCGTTATAAAATATACAGCCGCATTGTGACACATAGTCTGATCCCTCAGTGTCGTATACAGTGCATTGACGAAAGACTTTATAAAGATATCATTGCGCAGTCCCCGGAAACGACTTTTTCATGCATGATTTCATACTTCCCTGGTGAATCATATAAATTAAGTGTTCTCTATCTCCACGCCAGGTCAATAGGTTTTTTAAATGCCAACGTTTTGGAGGAGTCTTCCACCTTCTTAGGGGCACAAAGCGGCATTTGTTCATTGTTTGCTTCGGCTTAATCGTGCTAGGCTTGGATCTGCCAATTACTTCTTTCATTAATCACTAATCATTTATCACGATTTAAAGAATGAAATGTTAAATCTCAATTAGAATGTACATTTATTGAACTATTTAATAAATAATGTAACTTACTGTTGTTGGAATAAGGCCGCAATAATTATCTTATCGCCATTATTCTACGTAGTAATTTGCGCATCTTCGGGGCTGATTTAATTTAAATTTTAAGAAACATAACTAAAAGTGATACCACACTTAATCAACATCAAAATTGTTTATAATAACAGCAGAAAATTTCCGTATTTACTTCCATTATTACCATATTAATTTTGATTCAGTGTTCAATGAGTTTGAGTGGTATATAATAAAATATTAATATTCATAAGTCTTGAAGATGCGCGAATAAATCTGGGAAACTTTGGCAAAAGGTTAATTCTTTCATGACTGTTCTAACTCCATTGACAACAAATTACAAAATAAATAGCAATGGAAAACTTGAAAAAGCCCATTAAATCATTTGGGACACTCAACGAAGTTATTTTATTGCAAAATGAATATCGCTTCATGAAAAATGGATATAGATAAAATTGCACTAGTTACAAGAAAGGAAGTTGTGGCCATGGCCCTTCCATTAATGATTAATGAAAAATGGAGGTTCCTATGTAAGCAATTCCTTTCAATCGGCTTTTTTCGAATCCTTTGTCATTTCTAAGCAAGTGCATATTGAACCGATTCTATAACCGAGCATATCGATTGAGCCAAAATTATATGATTCTATTCTTAGATTGAACCATTATCATAGAAAATGCCCACTGACACAGTTCTCTAATGTTAATTTTCTATTCTTCCTAATGCAGGCACGTAACAATGAAAAGTTTTTGATCTCTCATTGGTGTTACAATTTTTATTTTTTCCTAATGCATTGTTCTGTCATAGCATGACGGACTCAAAAACGCGACTGAAGGAAATAGAAAAAAGTAACATCATAACTTGGATAAATAAGTCTCGCGAAATACAGACCTCATAAGTATATGCACCCTCACCACTTCGACGCTGTTACGAAATAGTTGAACGACTTACTGCCTTCAAACCGTTGTACCATCACAAGTTTCATTCGTCAGTGAAAGCACATTATTTATTTGCTATCAAAAATACTGTTTATCTCCAAAGGAATGGTAAATAGTAAACATTACTCAGTACTATTCCCTTGTAGAATAAATTTGAATCGGTTGTGCCTTCACCTCGCATCACAATTGATTTCTCCAAGCTGTAAGATCCGTATGCTTATCATAGTGTACGATATTACCTACCACTAGAAGATCATCAATTTCGATCGCCTTTCCTCTATCACCAATATTTGAATCCGGTATCAATGTTACAGGAGGAATGCAGTAATGGTGAAATTCGAGAAACATTTCAAATTCGAGATTTGGAGTTAAAACCGTAAAAATAATAGCAGATAAAAATTAAGATATCAAATCAGGAGCGTAATTTTTTTCGTCATTTAGGAGGGAAATTTTTAAAGCCTCTGTCTTAATTTTTAGTATTTGAATAAAGCAAGCCGGATCTTGGAGTTCAAAATTTTTGAAGGTTATTTACATACCAAATTATCGTAAAACAATTAAGAGACATTGGCAGAAAAATAAGAACAATTCATAGCATTTTTGGACTTCCTCAACCACTGCATTATACTGCTCTGAATTGCTTATTTGCCTCTGGCATGATAATAATATAGAATAATTTCATCAGTAACACATTCGGAAATCACGGTAAAAAAATTAACTCAAGTAGTCGTGGATTACATTTCTCACTGTCCAATCCGCACACGAGTGCATTCAAATCACGTTTTACTTCCGTTGTGATGTAAAATATTCAATTTGTGCAAACTTGACCAGAAAAGATATCGAAGGATACTAAATGACCACAGATAGGCACTTTTCAATGCACGTGTCACTTATTTTAGCATAATAAATAAATTTCCGGTAGTGAAATTAAAGCACTGTCAAAATGTAGCTTCGCAGCTTATTGCAACGCTGGTTGCCTTGGCTCTTCCATCTCAAAAGGTTGCCGAGCCTAGTCTGTTCCATGCTGCCTGAATATTTCAAGGCGATAGGATATATGTCAAGTGGCTTACAGTTGATGGAACCACATGTTTATTGTGCGAAACCTTAATAATGACCAGTCTAGCAGTTGAGATCCAGGGACGGAATAATAAAGTTTTGAGGAGCATTACAAAGTGAGTTCCTTTGCACAAGCGATGGGATATGTTTTAAACAAGTAATATTTCACGAAATAAGACCGGCCTAGCATGAGTGATTCGTCCTCATTGTTGCCTTCCGTCACACTGTTACCAGTTCCATAACATACGGCAAATTATAATACATCTGGTGATTAATTATTGCGGCTAATCATTACACGAGAGGTTAAAAAAGCGGAGGAATTCGTAATAGAGGTGGTAAATGCAGCGCGTTAGAAAAAAATGAAGCAAGGCGAAAAACTGTGCCAGCTAATTCCGGTCTTCCCTCTCTTGCGAGAAGAGTCAACACAAGAGAGCCATTGTTTGTTGTTCCTGGTGACTCCAGGCCGGAGTCTCACGCTTGTGGTTTTTTTGATTTTATCTCTTTGCTCTCTCTCTCGCCTTCCTCTCAATTTTCTCCGCTCGCCTCGCAGGCCTCTTAAGTCATTTCTAACGGGAATGCTTCACTGCGGATTCCCGAGGCGAAAGATTGCTGATTCGGGCCGAAGGGCGTGCGCGTCAACCGGCCGACACAATGGAAAGAGCGACCTCCTCCCACTTTCGTGGCTCCTGGTGCCACGGAGCGCAAAACGCCTCGTCAAAGCGGGCGGCGCTGCCCGCGTCGCTGACCGGAGCCGACTGCCGTCGAGGTGATAAAGGACTATTCTGAGGATACTAAGGATAGCACTAAGGATAAAGGACACCTTCTATCACCTTGAACTGCCGTGACCACGACCACAAACGCAGCATCGACCACGCCGCCGCAAACGTGATTCCGAAACTTAACTCTACGTATGCTATACTTGACAATAATATAATAATAAAAATGTTAATTATCTTTAAGTGTTGTATCAAAGATATTATAACATAAAGGACCTCATATTATATCTTTAAGAAATGAATTCAAAAATATTTGGCCAACTTTTAAGTATATTTTTATACCTTCTTTAGTCCTATGAATGAATATGATTGCATTAATATGATACATAAAGGTATGAAAGCTTATAGCAATGAATTCAACAGATTCAGGCTTCAATGCTTTTAAGGCTTATAGCGATACTTTTTACAATAATAAAATAAAAAAATGAATTTAATAGTAATTATATTAAACAGAAGAAGCTAGAATTTTGAAATACCTTTTCTTTGCTATGAATATAAGTTGTTTATTGATTGTAACTAAGCTAATACATGCCAAAGTTACCAATCAATTTTGATTTATTGAATAAATATATATTTTGCTTAAATTTTCGATATCTGATCTTTTATTACAACTATTTTTGGTTTTTGAAATATATGTGTCATTTCTTTATATAATACTTTTAAAATAACTTTCAGAATCTAAAATATCGGTATTTTTGAAGTCAAAGGTATGCCTATTGTTTAAAATGTGGTGTGCAGATAGTTGTTGCACATTCCATTGTTTCTGGATTTTTGTTTTGGGAAACATTAAAAATTGAGGCCAAGAGAAAGAAAAAAATCTTTTTTAAATAATAATAATAATAATAATTTTTTTTTAAATTATTTTTTTGTTTATAAACACATTACAATACATCAAAAATACATATCTCAAATATTAAAATATATGTTATACATTAAAAACATTCCCTTTACAAATTCTTAACACGCTTTTCACTATATAACCAACACATATTCTGACTTATTGGGCAAGAAAAGATAAAAGAGAAAAACCCTGATATTACAATATTTTAGAACAAAAAAATATTTTTACAATTAGGAGACCTTCTGAGCCAAAACAGGCTCATCAGCAGGTTCTCCATAATTCATTTACAAGAAGTTAAAAACATCTAAAACAATGAAAGAAACGATAAAAAACTTATGTCTTAAAATTAAAAATTAAAGTCCTCAAGTAGATAATTTAAAAGTTTACTTTTGACATCCGAATATGTGGTTAAACCATGCATTTCTTTAGGTAATTTGTTAAACAATTTAGGAACACTAACCACCATTTTGTTTTCACCGTATTGATTGAAGCATTTGGGGATAACGATAATGCTTATAATATTGATGATAGTAATGATGATTCGTCTTTATCGGACAGGATTAAGACTAGAAAGTCCCATCTTGCATCTAACCTCTCGTCATACATCAAATATTTGCAGAGGAATACATTGTCAAGTTTACCTTGAAATTAAATGAAGTCAATTGAGAACAAAGGAGATGTAGAAGTATACTTAAAAAAAAGAAATTTACGCAATAAAAGTCGACGGCTTTCTATTTCTCTCGCAAACAGCATAGCGACACTTCATAATAAACTGAGATACGCTAAGTCCTACTTAACATTCGACTGTATTAGCAGTCAACTTGTATGTGTAAATGCACTTTAGGCCCGTTTATCGCTTGGAACGACTAAGGTAATCGATGATTCGGACGATCAAGTGTGGCTTTGTGCTTTAGAGCTGAACTCTGTCGTCGGCTGGTACCGCGTGAGGCAAAGCAACGAAAAGCCAAAATATCAATATCACTGCTTTAACGGCGATTAGAGTCCCAAGAATTACCGGGAGGTAATCATGAACTAGGGCCGGGAATGCAATTCAAGACATATAAGTTCATCGATAAGATTGCTGACCGCTATGATATCCATGACTTTAAATTGCCTAACACTCTCCCAAATAACTCGAATTCATTCATCATATGAGAATATTGTCGATAATATGTCAGTTTTCATTCTCAATTATCTATTTACAGGCGCGAGCGGATTAAACTCTAGAATTTTTGTACACTTAGACCGTTTTCTACATCTCAGCTTTAACATTACTTTCATTACCTTGTGGTCCTAATCTGAGGAAGCTTTCCGATTCTATACCTAATTAAAAACAAATTATAAACTGAATCTTTCTCTGTGTATATTTTAAGAAATACTGGTTCCACAGATCACATAACTAGGGTACACTGCATGCATATTAATCAATGAGCATACATTAGAACCAGGAATGTTTACGGATATTAGATAAGAATGAGGGGTCATTTTATTTAACTCAAGAATTTTGATACAGAATTTAGGTACAACATATAATGCTATTTGATTACAGTTGTATCAAATTATATACAACATATAATGCTATTTCATTACAGTTGTATCAAATTACATTAAATTTTGAATGACTAAAAATATTTGATTTTAGTTCCCTTTTTCATATCTGTCATGAATAATAACATATTACAGTCTATTTCAGATATTTTTGGTGAAAACGATATTCATACCGTAATTGTGATCAACCTTTCTTTCTTGTCAATACGCATCGGCAAGATTTTCCATAAAAAATGAGGAATACACAAACTTCAAAACTTAATTTGCATCAATTCGATGCACAGTGCCCGATGCATTTTAATTGTCGTCGAAAAAAGTCAATGAGATCGGCATATTTCAAAATTTTGACTAAAATGGCATTCACTTCACGATTCTGTCGAACAACCGCGATGACCCGCAAGCACATGAGGCATTGACTTTCCGCAAGTCAACGAAGGATCCAGGGCGACTAAGCAGCCTGTGCATCAATTCCAGAATCCATTGGCTGCTCGTTTGATCCAGAACCATCCGTATTAAACTCGTGTAAAAATAGCCTGATTTTCAAGCGCAAGGATTCCTTTAACCCTGATACTAATCCAACATAATCTTGTTTAAACCATCAAAAAAATACATTCATTGGTATATTAATGATACGTTTAAAGCATGCGCGTGACCTTAGCAATGCTATGAAATAACACGGAGGTAGCTTGCCTTGCATTTGGGCCAAGAGCGATGACAGCGCGGCTAACAAACGCTGATTCATTACATCTGCGCGAAACTCAATATTTATCCGTGTGACGTAATGTAAGGAAGGAAATTCAATATCATAAAACTTCATAATGAAACCAAGAAGTTAATATAAGGGAGAGGGTTAATGTAAGAGAGTTCAAGATTATGAATCGATGATGGCACTTCGGAACTTGAGAATCACAACGCGTTATCAAGGCATTATTTTTTCGACCGCTTACCCAAAGCAAAAAGCATTAAAGTCGCCTTTTATAACAGTATTATTGGTGAATTATTCAAATTTATAATAAAATTAATAAAAAAGAATTCAATGTTGATAAACTTTTGATGTGAATTGGCTGCGTAATTCTGAAAAACGCAAAGAATCATATCCCCAACGACGGTATAGATGAATATGAAAAAGGTAACATAGAACGAAATTATTTAAGAAGATTTCTTTCCTCGAGATTCTCGGTACGATAACTGTCGTGAACTTCAAAGGAAATCTAATCTCGTAACTCTCTAATCTCGTTGAAACGATTTTCGACTTTTTTTTCTCTGTAAATAGATATTTTCAATTTTGGTTGTACTTGACATTAATGTGGCATTGCTGAGCACCCATTTATTAAATACCTAACAGTTAGTTTAGTTTTTTGATTGCAGTTTATTTGCGCAGTGGACAAAATTGGTGAATGGAGTGATGAGAGTTTAATAGGAGCTGACTACCTCCATGCGTAAGTAAAACTTCTTTAAATAAAACTAAGGTTATTTCATGGATTCAGAAACGCCGTTGAGCATACCTTTAGCTTGTTAGTTAAAAGTACGAATATTATATTTTGGGCTGTATCGCCGCGTCAATTTACGGGTGGCCCCAACGTGATTATCATATTCTCTTGAAAAAGCGGACAGCACCAGTCGGGAAACGTTGGGGCCACCCGAAAATTGAGCCCAAAATATTTTTATTTTTAACTAACAAGTACAAGGTAAACTCATCATATTTCAAGGTATTTTCAAGGGATCTGATAATCAGAATCTGATAATCAGATTCCCTTGAAAAAGCGACCAGTATCAGTCGTGAAACGTTTAGGCCACCCGAAAATTGACGCGGCGGCATAGGCCAAAAATGTTTTTTAAATTAACAAAACGAAAGTTTCACGAATAAATACCTTATAGTGTCATTAATAAATCAAGATCCTGCAACACTATTTTAGCTTTCAGCCTGGCCTTATTTTACTTCAGTGGAGAGTAAGAGAAACATTATGTGGTGGACTCTAGCGCTTCAATTTCGCGGCACGATTCATAGGTGAACACGTCATCTTTCAACTACTTTTAATGCTGACCCGAGACTCTCTCCAGGTATTCACGGTCAAGTTTTGAACTGCGTGTCTCGCTTCGATCTTATCAACCTTACCTCACCATTGATTTTCTTCTCCATGAGAGACTTTCGAGGAAAGAATGCCCATAACACTTGCGGAGCAGAAGACTGTTCAATCCGTAAATTTCTCACTACCATTTTTGCTTCCTTTCTCACTCAGTGATTCAACCCGAAGGTTGGTTTGGGTCGGAGAGGGTAAAGCTCACCCAGAACTAAGCCACAGACGTGTGAATTTCACTTACTTTCCATGTGCCGCCTCGCAATTCGAGAATGTGGGTTGGCATGGTATGGTATTTGGAGGTGGCGACCGACAGCTGAGGTCATTTGCGCCATGAGGGAAGGGTGGAGAGAAACCCGGCGTCGGCATTAGCCTGCTCTTAACGAAAGGCACCACGGGGACCACGGCTCAACGTCCCATCCGGCGGACGAAGTGTTCTGATTGAAATGTCCTCCACACAACATTCAAGCAGGGATCGGGTATTCTCTGAAAATTCTCTGCCGCTGTCGGGATTTGAAACCGGGCCCACCGGGTGGGAAGACAACACTCTAGCCACCACACCAACCCGATCCCCACGAGGATTTAGCTTAAGGATGATGTAATGTCTTTTTTTCCCGGCGAAAAACGGCAGTGAAGAATTACCGAGTCGTACACCGGGTAATATCCTCCATACCTCCTTCCTACGTTTCGATCTGCAACTCGCCCATCGTCCTCAGGTATTCAGGAATACAAATTGGATTCACCCGAGACCCGAAAAATCTTCAAATCCATCACTTAAGGATATCCGAAGGCTTCTCCCGAGATGTGAACCCGAGACTCGTCGATCAGCAGCCAATCACTCTACCCACTAGACTGCCTTACTCCCACCTGCTTACCTTATGACACACTAATGAACATATTTTGCTAAGTCATGGGATTCGGGGGCAGACTTCAAGAAAAGACATTATTCCGCCCGACAAAACTCTCGATATCCGATGTCATTACTGCTCTTGGTTCAACCATTTCCATGTGGATGACTTCTTAAGCAGTCGTGCTGCCTCCCAGCCCATGGCAAATGACTGCTTATACCGTCACGGTGTCTATGGCGGTTCTTTTGATTACCCCCACCCTGTCACTGCTGAATAGGGTTCTTTTTTCGGCCCGTTGTCTTCAATCGAACCCTTAGCGTCGCTCTTGCGTCGTCGTCTTGAAGCAGTCGTTCTTGACGAACATATATATAATATAAGCTTGTAGGTTCGAAGATTTTCGCGGCGTTGATTAGACGATCTTTCCATTCTATTCGGGTTTTCACCGCGTTCGTTGTGTTTTAGTGACAACGGTTTCGCTGACATTGCAGTCAGCGTCTTCAGGTCGAAGGTGAGGAAATTGGAAAATTTTTCCGCCTTTTTATAAAAAAAAATTCCGCCTTTTTAAAATTTATTTTTTTAAATTTTTTTTTATAAAGACACCTGTTCTAAATGTTGAGCTGCTCCATTAAATTGAACGTTCATGCAAAAAATTACTCCATTGAATTGCAGCTCTAAAAACCCTTCATTAAATTAATTCGCAGCTCCATTAAATGTTGGAGCTGCAGATAAATTTTCAACAAAAATATTTTTTTTAATGACCGAAAATAATATCGGAAGCAATCGGTAAAATGATAGCTGGGAAAATAAGACGAGTGTTGGGCAGTGTTGTGCATGCGTCTTGTCATAAGCGAGGAAACATGAGTTTATTCAGCCAATAGGCGGCCGTGGGGACGCGAAGGCCAGACTACAGTGACCGATATACGACTGGTTAACCGACTTGCATGTTTAGAAGCGATAAGAGGTTGTGGTCTTCGGCGGATATCTCTTCGGAAGGAAGCAAAAGTCGGAGCGATACTCGGAGTTACAAGGGCAACAAACAAGGGTTTACAGAACAAGCGTTCTGTTTTTAAATGCTATCATATGCATGGAATTGTTCCATGAATGTGTTCCGCCGTATTTAATATGCTGTTTCTAATGTAAACAATTGTAATTAATGACTTCGTTCGATGAATGTCATTTTCAAATTAAAAACTCGTTAAATACAGAGGTATTCACATAAATATGAGTTAATTTTTCAGGGTGGTCGTAAAATCTGCAAAATTTCGTTACCAAAAACAGCAAATTTCAATCTACCGCCAAAAATACAATTATCAGTTGACTGTAATAACCCCGGAGATTCTGCGGTATATTAAAGAATATTTTTTTAATTGAATAATTACCTAGGTGTCTTTATCCGATGTTGACGTTCCACGTAAATAGTTAAAGACACCTAGGTAATACTACTTCGTCCAACTATAGCCATGTTTGCGCAGTGGATGGTATTAACATAAAGGCAACAAACGAAGAGAAGTACCTGGGAGTTACGATAACCTCGAACCTCACGTGGGAAACACATATAAGGAATATTTGCGGCATAACCCTGAAGAAATTAGGATTCGTCAAACGTATTGTGGGAAGATTTTCGGATGAGAAAGTAAAAGAAAGGTGCTATTTCGCACTCGTCCGACCGCACCTTGAATATGCAGCGAGCGTATGGGATCCGGTGCAGAAAGACTTAATTCGCGAACTTAATAAAATACAAAGGGAGGCTGCGGGTTTCGTCAAAAACTGCTACGGGCGTACAGACAGCGTTACCCAGATGCTAAGCGAATTAGGCTGGGAGCCGCCGGAGACTCGGAGGCTGCGTGCTAGGCTTAGATTGCTGGAACAGTTGAGAATAGATATATTTAAGAGCGACACAGAGAACATAAGATTAGAGCCACACTATATTTCCAGGTCCGATAGAAGCGATAAATTAAAAGATGTTTTGCCGAACGGATAGATATGGGAATCCGCTTTTCCCCCGAACCATAAAGGATTTTAATAAACGCTAGTCCCAACTTCGTAAGAGCACTTCATTTTTTTTAAATATGTAAACGGCTGATGTCCAAACACCCCCCTGCCACACGCCTTTTAGGCGGCTTTCGGTAGATGTAGATGTCGGAACCATGGTCGGTTTAATAAATTACGTGGAATTTCAAAGCTGTAGCTTTTCATTCACAATTATGGAAAATTCTAACCAGTCACGCCGGAAACAACTACTTTTATATTGTTTATCATTTCGCTTGATACATTTTTTAAATTTTCCACGGTATTATTGTAGCTGGGGGTTTCAATTTTTGCCTTAAGCCTGAATCACACGATGATATTTCCTGTCCCTCAAAATTATAATTCCAGCGATGGGTTTTAAGGGACCAAAACAGTGATCGCTCGACCCATCATTTTCGGTATAACTCGGTCATTCCCAGCGTCCCTTTTTCAAACGCGCATTCCGTCACTTTTCGTATTTACACCTGTAATTCAATTAAAGAACAAGCGTGGCGTGACAGTCGCTATTAACGGCCGTGCCTTCTGATTGGCTGAACGCAGGGATGGCACTCGAAACTAAAGAAGGTCAAAATCAGCGAAATTTCAATAGTTTCGTTCCCGGGAACGAAATCTAGAAACGAAACGAAATAGATTTAAACCCGTGGAGCTAAACTCAGTGTCGAAACGAAATCGGAGACAAAACTACTTCGGGTCGAAACTAAATTAAAACTCTGGGACGATACGAAACGCAGATTTTTCGCACCAGAGAGAACGTGCTTCACCTTCGAACAGTTTAGTTTCGATCCACATATCGAGTGCGCAGTATAGTAGAATGAAGTACATGTTCGGTCTACCGTTATTAGATGCATGTGCCACTCATATTTTTACCACAAACAGGAGAACGGTGAACACAAACTGACCAGCTCGATGTTTTAACCTCTCTACACGTATGTCAAACGTAATGGGTCGAAACTATTCCCTTATATCCCCCTCCACTCAACTTCTGGGATCGAAACTTAACTATAAGCAGCGGTGTTTCGAATAATTTAGTTTCGGTCCCGGGAGTAAAGTTTCGTCCCGGGTCAAAACTAAACTCCTTGGTGATTTTAATTACGTGCGGGAACGAAACTAAACCTAGGCCTCGTATTTTCGTTTCCCTCCGGATGGCAAGTGAAACGAAACAGATTCGTTTCGTTTCACTTGCCATCCTTGGCTTAAGGACGATATCAGCGATGGTTACAGCGACAGAAAAAGGGACGTCCCGAGTGATGGAAAAAGGGGTGTGATTCCCATCCCTGGAGCCGTCATGGCAAATTACTGCGTTAAATGGTCATTTTTCAGCGGTCATTGGAGCAATCGCTGGAGGTAGCGCTCGGAAGTCTGGCCCGGAACTAGAGCGGGGCAGAGAGTGCGCGTGCACTGGGCGGCAAATATCAGGGGGCGGAAAATTTTAAAAAGTATCTTTTAAAAAGTTATTTAATCATTCTAATAAAATCATTCAACATTAATTATTGATTTATAAATTATTATACAATAATATTAATAAAACTTCTTAAAAGCAAACATACGGTATGTAATTTCAACTACCGCGTCTCAAAAAAATACCCTACAGATGTATTATATTTTATTGGCATAGGTGGGGGAGGGAGGGAGCAAGATGGGATAAGGGGAGGGGGCGGCAAACTGATGTTATCACCTCTGACCGTACTCCTAGTTCCGGCCCTGGGAAAAATCATCGTGTGATTCAGACTAAAATACTCGGTGACTGCGCAGCCACCTTGATATATTCACTCCGAGGACCGCAGTGACGTTTTCCGCCGAGCCCTCTTGAGGGAGTGCCCGCCTTTCAGGCCAGTGGACGGCTGAGGGAAATCATGAGGGGCACAATGGTTAGGGCGCGAGAATGCGGATAGGCAGGGGAGAATCAGGAATCCGTGAAAGAATGCCGTAGAGCGGGGTATCGGGTTGGACTCCTTATATCACTCGAAGATCTCTTTCCAGGAACTGGAGAAAAATTACCAGCAGCATTCGAAGGAGGAGACAGGTGAAAAAAATTCACCTTCATCAGCCGGAAATGAGTTAAGGATCCGAGGGATGATGAGAATATTAACCTCTTAGTAAGTTTCCGTTCAACGTTCATTTGTAGTTATGCCCTGGATATTGACAATGACACAGTACCCGGCTGGGTTAAATGAATTATGTATGGAAAATTAACAAGTCGTTCTCACTCTCATTACCACGACAAAATTCCACAAAGTTAAGCCAGCAACGATTGAATCACTAATGAATCGGACTTTCGTCTCCGAGTTTATAGGCTAGCTATGGCTTTAATGGGCTTCTATCCGTCTATATCTATGCATTTTGTTATATAATACCTTGCGAGCGACCTCATCTAAATCTACAAACTCCCCAGCAAGTCGCCTCAATGGGTGTGTGGCGGCAGGTGCGAGCTCACCACTCGTTTCCCTGCATGTTCCTTAAATTTAAGGTGTCCCATGGTAGCATGATTTGATTACGGCCGAACGTTTGTTAAAGCCGTCATTGCTAGAGGTTTCATGGATGTTCGGCAGGGGAGGAGATTACTCCGGTATGAACTCCACCATAAATCCAAATCACTGTCATGAAAAAGCGTTCTCAAACACAAGTGTGAGTTCTCAGTTGAGGTGAGCTCTCACGAAACATGCATAGTTTAATGCAACAAATAGCTCGATAGGACATTAATTAATTAAAACAAAGTTAATGCGCCTAAATATATTGCAGAATTGAGCAAAACTTAAAGCATTTCTGTTGTTTAATACTCAAGTGCTAAGCCAATTTTAATCATGCTCCTGTATGAGTTTATATTTTCATCAATAATTAATGGGAGGAGAAGATATCTTGTGTACGAGTTGCTCATTCGTTAATCATCATCATAATCATTAAAACCAACGGCGTCATGAAGAAGGCTTATTCGACCGAAATAATACATATGATAGAGAGATTTTGGCCTATGTGCATGCAACCGACATTGAAATGGCAAAATCTCAAATCACGGAATATCTGACGGCTCTGATAATTGATTCCAACGATAAAATTTGTTAATTTCGATTGGAAATTTTATTACTATAAGATTTAATACTCGCTGAAAAGTAGACGGATGATAGAATGTTAATAAAATCTATTCAAAAGTATTTGCTAAGCTCACTTGTTACACATCCAATGATAATATTGAAGTTGGGAATTACAAAGTCGGCCTCGACTTTGGTTAGTGCACAGCCACCTTAAGTGTTCTTTTGTTTCTATTTACTCCGAGGTCTCTCCCGCCATCCCTTCTATATCCACCCAGAAATGTCTCGTGGAGGCGGTAGGGTCGCCATAACACCTGTTTCAATCGAGGATGATTGCTACTATAAGTTTGATATGTGTCACAGCGCAGATAAGAGAGCTTTCCTTTTATCTTTGGTTCTGTAATACTCGAGTAAAAATGTAACACGTTTTCCTGTTTTTTTAATGGCTGTAATCATGAGACTATGGCTTGTCCATTAATGATTAATTACGGTAGCTTAGTAGTGAGGGAGGGTAGAGTTACTTTTCTCCCCCCTCCTCACCGTTGCGTTGCTAAGACGCGTGGCTCCCACTCTCTCGGTCCCCAGTTCGACTCCGGGTGGACATTCTTGAAGTGGAAAGTGTAATTTTTCCTAACCTTCAGTTGAGGTCATGCAGAGGGATCGTTAACATACCATATTGAGTGACAGAGAAAAACTCTATACCATTCCTAAACTTCTCTGATTTCAATAATGTTCGTGTCATTACCAATGATTTGAAAACGATGAAGCAATCGCGAATGATAGTAGGGCAATTTATATCTATGGGAATATTAATGCAAGTCGTGGAAATATAACAAGTTCTCTTCGCCTCTCAGCGTGTCCGCAAACCACGAAGTAACTCCATCAATTAGTCTTTGAGTGGTTGAATGTTTGATAGTTACCTACATTGTACTTTTTCTCCACCTTTTAGGCGCTGTGACGACTTAACTCAGACCACTGGCGGACAGACGGCCGCGTAGAGAACTTTTAAGTCGTCACACGCCATGATGGTGCTTCAATATTTAAATGACTATATAAATGCATCGCACACTGTACATTTGCTTTGGCAGTAAAAGTTTCCCTGGTTATCTAATCTCGTCTTTTTACATGCGCCACTGGAGGTTGAAAAAATAGCTTTTATAATTAAATTACTAGAAACCATTGTAAATGACGGTGATACTTAGCCGTTGAAATGTGCAGGGTAATAAATTCAGTGGACACTGCAATATAGCTGATAGTATGGCCGTTAAGAATTTCCGCCACATTTCAAAATTCCTTTAATAAGAACAAAAATGCCCCAAATAAGGAGTTATAATGGAATCTGGTTGTCAAGGAAATGCAAGGGAAAAGGATATTAATTTTATTCACATCTACTCTTTAAAATACATATTCAATTTTCGGTAAAATGCTGGCGGAATGTTTTCATTGGAAGACTTTTGAGATTTCACCGGTGCGTGAGACGGTTGACTGTCAAGCTCCTCATGGTCGATTTCCGAGATATAAAAAACGCCATTGTTAAAAAAATTGCTTATAGCTGCAACGAGTTTGAGTGTTTCATGATGCATCACTTCTTGGTTTTTGGGTCTGTACTGGGAGCCTCACTACAGCTATCTGCAAAAAAAAATTCAATTTAATATTAAATTTTTTTAGCAAATACAACAATGAATATGACTACCAGTGAGAGATATCCCATAATGCGTCAAGAAAAGGAATTTCTGACCAGATATCAAAATTCAAGGCATGCGAACGATCACTGATTCATGCGTAATGATGAAACTGATTTAGCTAAGTGACAATGACGAATAGAAAGTATACCTGCATAATTTATCTATGCAGAAGCTAATGAAAAAAAAACGGTAGAACTTGATTACGTCACTCCAACTCAAGAATAATGAACGAAGATCAACTCGTTTAATTGACTACTCTTATCAACGTTTTTTATGTGTTTCGTTTTTCTTCTGTATAGGTGTCTGAATCAATAGCTAAAGAGTTAAAAGGCCCAAAATAGACTTTAGTTTTGTTCAGCAATATAGCATGAACTGGAAACTAAAGGAAAATAACCAAAACTAAGGTATAAAATCATATTCTAATTGAGTAAAATTGTTATTTTCATGACGAAGGTCAACAATTCTCCTTTAATACATTATTCTCCTCTCGCGCGCGATCAAGCAGAAGAGGAAGCCTTTTCCCAATGGCATATGTAAATATGTGATAGGTACGTTTCACGTATCAGCATCAGGTTCATTGAAGCTGCCGTACCGTTTAACAACTTCAATTATTTCGCACTAAAGTGGATGTTTAGTACTGCTCACGGAATTTTATTTGAAAATATCAGCCATCAAATAAATTACCAATGGTAAGTCTTACAGCAAAGTTGATTGATTTCAGTATGCGTCTGTAGCTCAGTGGTGTGACTACTTTTTAAAATTACTCTAATCGCTGACAAATTTGCTTGGAGTACCAAATATTTCGAATAGAAATTGTGAGAAAAATGTTGAAAATTGAGGGCATAAAATTATTTTCGCAACTTGAGGTGAATAGCTGAGCAAAATAAAACCATTAGCTGAGCGAAAAGTAATGTCCCGTCTTAATGGAGGGGTGTCCAACCAAATGGGGGGGGGGGGGACAAGCCAAATGCTCAAACTACACAGTAAAAGGTTAAGTCGAAAAACATCTTCGAATGGGGAGCGCCCTGTGATCTTACCATCTTACATTATCTCAATTAAGAGACTATATGTGGAACATATAAGCAATCAAACATTTTTATTCATTTAGTGGATTAAAAAAAATAATCTCAAGCGCCTCACTTCGTCCGCTATCACCGATACTTTCATCAATTATTTTTTTCACTCCTTCTCACCCCGAAATAAATGTTCGTGACCCCCTTCTCGAAATCTCAACATGCCAACATGAGCACCCTCGTGGGGATATTTGCCTTGGAGCAATAACGGTTTTCAGGGGTGCCGACTTACAAGAAATATTGGGGGGGGGGGGGCCCAAACCGGGGATCTTCCCCAGGAAATTTTATAAGTAGTGAGTTTTTAGTTTTTTAAGCATTTTAGAAGAGTCATATGAACAGCATTAAAACCCTGATAACACAAATCTCGATATCTGGACACTCCGGGGAAAATCGACAAGCCTGACACATTTTTTCGTCACACCCATAACCAATTTTCGAGGGGGCTCGGGCCCCCTCAGGCCCCATAGAGTCGGCGCCACTGACGGTTTTGCCACTCATGTCAGGGAATGATCAGAGGCGGAGGCCTCACCCGTAATCTCTCTGAAAGTTGAGAAGATGGCAACTAAGATTAAATCAGGCAGTTCTCAAAGGAAAGTTATAATTTCACCAGCTTAACAAACAATGCCTAAAAATAATTGATGAATATTTAAAGCCTCTTGTCTGCACTTATCACACTTCAGACGCATTATCGTTGAGATTTGTATATTGCATACCACCAAGGCGCATCGGAAATTAATGAAACCCCCAAACAACGACCTTAATCCGTCCCAATGAAACATCACGCGATGATAATAAGATTCAAAGCAGTCAAAAGGCAGTGCGGCTTTAAGAAAAATCTGGTGGAGGGGTAATTAATTAAATATGGGATGATTTGAAAAATACATAAATATATTCACTGTATTTTAATAATTTCACCTGTTTATAGGGGCTAACGTACGTTTCTGAAGGTTAAAATTATTTAAAGATGCTAACATGGAACATAAAAAATTCAAAACAAAGCATTGTGGTCGATGGGGGTGGAAGTAATCCATTATGCGATTTATAATTGACGTGGCAATAATCCAATCAGATTTTGGTTTAATGTAGACTAAATATGATTCAGCCATTTTATTCAACAAAAAAATTAAGCTTAATGCCCAAGAAAATTTTATGTGGAAGGTCGAAAAATTTTAAGATACAAAAATCTTGTCTTCCCCAGAATGTTTTATTTAACTGCGTTTCTGAATGCGATCGATCTTTTTATCGAAAGTAGTATTTCTTCCAGTCTAAACTATGTAATCTAGACCATTAGCGCTAAATGCCAAACTTATGAAGTTACATTTATGTTTCTCGTCATCAATGGCGTAACTATGGGGGGGTGGATGAGGGGGATAGATCCCCCCCTCCAAAGCCTCAGAGAAAATAAATATTTAAATCTATTTTCTAGTTTTGACATATAATAATAACATCTGCTTAAAGTGCCAAAATGATGTAAAATATATATCCAGGTATGACATTTTTCAAACATTTTGACCCCCGAGACCCTGGACCTCCCATTTCCTGGGGGGTGGGGTTGCCCCGCCAGGCTGCCTCATCCTCCCCCAGAGCATATTCCTCGGTACCCCACTGCACGTCATATCCTATTATGCTTTCTTGCAGCCGACTGTTGCTTTCATATAGAATGAGAATTCAAGATTGTGCATTTTGACTAAAACCACGGGGAAATCTATCCCACTCGAGACAAATATGAGATCTGGTCAATAAAAACTTTTTTTTAGGTGAAGAAGGTAATAAAATTACGATATGTAAAACTATAAATACCTTTTAAAAAACATTTTCCTCATTTCATATTTCTATGGAATTTACTAAAGAAACCCTGGAGTACAATACCAATTTCTTTCTAAAAATTACAGAAAATTAATTAACTTAGAAGCAATCAGTAAACATTTGACTTTGATTGCAGTCACAAGTAAGGGTATGTACCATAAATGTATATCACTGGCTATATGTTATTTTCCTTGAATACTGTATATAGTGAATGCCTTAGCATTATAAGTCCTGCCATTAGCACCGGGACAGGCACTACCTCCGCAAACAAACATGCTGCCTTGTGGCCCAGGATAGGGACAAGGGGGGGATAGGTAGGGGAGCTGGGGGCTCCCAGCAGTAGTGGGGGTCCGAACAAAATTATTATTTTATCCAGTGCAAAATGGATACCCCAGGGGGGGACTATGGCCCCTTCTAGTTACTGACTGCGCATACTATCTTGTCCTCTAAAGTCAAAACAACTCTGCCACGGGAGAAATTTCATACTTAACCCTTAGACTGAGGAAATTTTTTTAAACGTTCTGTTTTTCTGGGATAGTTAGGGAGACTTGAGCTGCATTAGCGAACCCTACAGTGAGGGAGAGTGCCTTTTGGCTTTACCTCGGTTGCAATTAAAATTTTGGGAAACTGAAGAAGGTAGTCGAGTAAAGGTCAAAGGTTTTAAAGCATTTTTCCCCAGTCAGTGTACAAAACGTGAGTAAACATTCCCGCAATCTAAGGGTTAAAGTGTAGAAGAGGGTGACTCCGTAATTGTGAGCTGCTGGCTTGACCATAGTAATTTCCTAAAACAATAACAGGTACCTGGCAAATTTTTTGTCATTCTGTATAAATCATTGCATACTATTACTTCTTGTATTAAGTATCTTTTATTATTCTTATATTAATAATTAGTTCTGTTACTTAATTACAGTGCTTACTTAGCTTTACCACGACTGGTTGAAACGTGCAAGGGAATATATAATACACACACAGTCACAAGAATTGGTAAAAAAATGCTAAATAATTTACAATTGAGAATAAATTTATGAGATAAGGAGAATGAACAAAGTTATTCAATGTGTCCTTCTTTGAAATTAATAGGTGCAGGTACAAAACCAGAAGAGGAGGTATGGCATTGCAGGGGATGCCCCCTGTAAAAACTAACGCTGCTGGAAAATTAAATTAGAAATCTGCTGCTTGGAAATTGTTGATGATCATGAGTGGGTGTCTTCCCCTTGCCTGGAGGGTGGGGGGGAAACATTAATCCAGGCTATGCCCATATTCATATTCCTCACACACTTATACTCTTTCAATTAAGAGAGAGAAAGATGGCAGTTTCTCATTTTGCTCTCATTGCTTCATGAGGATAGGTGCATATTGTCTGCGAAACTAATCATTTTGTTGTCTGAAAGAGCTTATTGAGTGAAAAAAGGATCCATATTCTAGATAGGTTGTACCTCCTAAATTACAAGTAAAATGACTACCAAGGTTGTGAAAATGTGACAGTGCTTACAGGGAAATGCAGGGCTTAGGAACTGATAAATCAGTATTTTCCAATTCGTTTGTGAAAGAGATACCTGAAAAAGAAAGTAAGTGATAATACATGCCTCAGGTGAGGATGTTTCACTACAGATAAAAACTAATGCCTGGGTATGTGTAATTTTATTAGATAGGTAGTGCATTTGATAGCCTAATATACAATGCTGAGAACTCGGCGCAACACCCTTTGGGTGGCTAATAGGATATAATGAGTGCTTAGGAAAATGAATCAAAAGGATTTAGAGTAGGTGCAGAGAACAGAAATCAATGACTATTGGTCATTGAAAATAACCACCAAAAATGTAATAGTCTAAAAATTATGAAATACTTTGAAGATCATTTTTACATTTGCATTTCCTGAATTTCAAATTATAAAAATATTGCAATATACTATGTTAGAGATATGCTGATAGATTTATTAAGAGAGTAAAGTTAAAGACATAAGCAAACATGGAAATACATAATTGGCTAATAAGTGAGTGAACATGATTATCTGAGTGAAGAGCTATTTCAAACCAATCTGAGGATTGAGGAGGACTAATGATGATGGCAATTTTCGGTGTGGGAGAGTGCATTAAGGTCAATGGATAGGAACTGGGTTAGAGAGTACATCAGTCACATGTGAGAAACATTTAAAAGCAGAGAGACAGAATGAGAGATATCTTTGTATCATCATCAGAAGCAAAGAGATCATGTATGTGAAAAATAGAAATCAATGAACCTTGATGTACCACAAATCAGGACATTGAAGTGCTACAAAGAAGAAGACTTTTGTTGTGGGAGCTTCATGATTATGTGCAAAGCATATGTAAATGATAATGCTGGAGTAGGGACAATTCTCAGAATGGTGCCTGAATACACATCAGAGCTTTGGTTTGGATAATCAAGGTCAAGACCCACGCTGCACTAAGCCATAGGCATGAGAAATTCACACAGTGAGGGTAGGGGGGACTTATTAATTTCCCTTGGCCAGCATACACTGAGAGAATATTTTTGGGGATGGCCAAAGGCTTCACCTGGGATAGAATCCAGGACTCTTCAGTCAGCAGACTAGCAGTACTCGCACTATACTCTCCTACAGTCCGGCCGCCGAGAGTTGTCCGTTGACAGCTAGAAGGGGTAGGGGGCAAGTTTGCCGGGTAAGAAAGGAAAACCCCCACATCACATGTAAACAAAACGGTTCTGTGAAGAAAGCAGCCAGAAGGGACTACGAGCGTGAAGGATCCAAAGAAAGAATCCTTTTGTTTTGGCGATTCGCAGAAAGGGCTTGCTTTGGTGGTTCAGGCTTGTTTCAGTGCTCCATATGCATGTGACAACTTTGGATGACTAGGCAAGGGTGTGAGGTGCATTTGGGGGACAGCGATTGGTTGCAAATCATGTTGGCGCAGGGTTCTTCGCCCCTCCTTTTAAAGTGCCATCGGACAACTCTCGCCGGATGGACTGTAAGCGTAGGCGGATCCTGGGGGGGGGGGGGGGGGCACGGGGGCATGTGCCCCCCCCAGATACTCAAAAATATGCAAGATTTTTAATACGGTCCCATTATCATTGCTTTCGTTATGCATCACGATATATCCCTGTGCCCCCCCACGACAAAATCCTGGATACGGCCTTGCTTGTGCCCCCCCCAGAAAGAAATTCTGGATCCGCCCCTGACTGTAAGCATGGTAAGTTTTACAAAGGAAAATAATGGTGAATATCAATGCCGAACTGGTAGACACCATAGTGGATTGAGTTATTCCTCTGAAGGACTACAAAAATGGGAAAATGGAAGATATCAGGGGAGTATTAAATTCTGTTAGGTTGATTGACAATCATATAATCTCATGAAGCTGTAACACACTCATTGATGAAGATCAAGATGGAAGAACAAACAGAAAATATTGATTAGGAAACTGAAATTAAAGAAGAGAGCTATCGGTATTTTGCACAGAATACGAGTTTTTGGCAGCTTATGCATAGCTGTAAAATTCACAGCCAAAGAAGACTCAAAGAAAATGTCAGGAAACAGAAATTAATTTCAAATTACCTTCATTTTAGTGAAACCGAGATTCAGAGATGAGGTTGAGGACTGTAAACTGTTTAACACAGGGCATGTGCTTCCATAATCTGACGTGCTTGCGAAGGGGCAGTACAAATTGCTCCATGCAAAGCGATGAATTGCAACAATGCATGCAAGAATGGTTGAACATGAGATGGCAAAATAGCCCTTTGTTCTCATATTGTTTCTGCATTCGTTCAATGGCACAACAGAAAGAGAAATTAATGCTGTTCTAACCTGCACAATTATGCACCCCATGTAAATCGGCCTTCAAAGTTCTCCCAGGACAGAAAATGAAAAAAATTCACCAACCATATATCATTTATTATGACATGCCATCTTGGATCCAAGAAACTGAAGAAAATCGAGAAAAACACTTGCAAAGTAGAAAAAATGAAGGTGGCTTATCATTACTAAATGAAAGGGAGAACAATTTTGAGGATCCAATGGATAAATTTAGAGAATAATTAATTAATAGGCTTTGGAAAGCTTTAAAATATGTTGATTGGAGAAGAGAAGTTGGCAAGGAAAAGCCATGGAATGTGGAAGACCAATACCATACTACAGTCATAGAACTTTCAGAAAGGCGAATGTTTGAGAATGCAAAAATTGAAGATGAGTTATTTGTAAGAAAAGAATAAGTGTCATTAGAAGTATCAACCCCACACCCACTGGGCCATTTCTAGACATTTTTTAGTGTAAGTAAACAACCCCCCTCAAAAATAACTGCTGGTGTATAAATGTTTGCATAACCAAATAATAATTGGACTGAGCACTTAGATGCCCCCTTTTGCTTGGAGCCTTACGCAGCCACGCACTTTGCTTACCACTTAAACCGGCCCTGAACACCCATATGAAGTACCATTCCCTCAGATAAAGCAGCCAGTGGGGTTCACTAAAAATCAGTCCAACCTCATTATGCAGTGAGACTTGACTTGTTTACATCATATAACTTACTATCTCTGCAACAGCCTTCATTACGAATTTTTCACAATCATTCATTTGCCAGGGTACATTATTTTTTCATCTGTTAAGTATAGCAGTGATTCCACATGTATGTCAGCTGGGCATTATATGGGAAACCACACTCATTCAAATGAAATAATATGACAGTCTGGAAAGAGCTTATTTTTGAACTTCAGTACGAGAGACACCAAGTTAGCCACTGTGCAGTGAGTGGATGCAAGAGATTTCAAGTAAAGACGAGTGATACCTACTGCATACTGGTTATCAGGACTAGTTTCAACTGCTGGTATGCCTTTTTTACAGGCGCCATCATTATTTAACTCCAAGTCAAATTTGCCCATAATTTAATCTTCATCTAGACACATAAACAGATAAATTTGTAGATTAATTTTAATTATATATTACCTCTTGCTCGAAGTCTTTCCACTCCATAGGTGAGAGATTTGAACTGGCCAAAATCCACTGACTTGTAGTTCTTGAAAAGAGCCTGTTTTAATTGTGCGGCATGTTCCATGTCTCTTGTCTCACATACCACTTTAACCTTGAATTATAAATGTTGCATTAATATTTTGTAGGCACTCATTAAAATGGATACTAGGTTAAATATATTTCCAAAAGTGGTAGTGAAACTATCACACAGTAACAATACATATAAAAATGTAGAACAATACTAACTGACTTGTTTGTGTAGGTACTCTTACCTGAACACTAAAAATATCCGAAGTCAGCCAAGCACGTTCATGCATTATGTCTTTTATAGATACTCCTAGAGTGGACATGAGACGACACAGCTCTGTTATACCTCCAGGTCGATCACTGACAGTTACTTTGAATTTAAGAAGTCGTCCATCAACAGCTAAACCTCGATCCAAACATCTTCCCAAAATGGTTGTATCAATGTTACCACCACAGAGAGGGAGCACCACCCTGGGAGAAAAAAGGTGATTTAAGCATGCATACGTGTAAATAAAAATGACAGATACCATAAGAAGCAGTTACATCCAATTATCGAATTTTCAGGGATGCTGGCTGATCTCTCCATTTTCTTTGGTTTCTGACCATCTCTGCTGGATTATGTTGATGATAGTTTTGCTGACATTACTGTCAGCAGATTCAGGTTGAAGGTGCTTGACCTGAAGATATTGACAGGGATGCCAGCAAAATTCGTCAACAAAAGCACAGGGATTTGGTGAGAAAATGAAGAAAATGCAGAGATTGTGTGATCAATGCCGCAAAAATCTTAAAACCTACATTTCAGGGATCAGCAATTTTCAGGAAAATTCACAGATTCACATTATCTATGCACACTACAATCTAAAAACATTTTTTTTCACATATTCTTGATATTAACAAAATTTAAGATGCTTAGATCATAGAAGTGATGCATGACCATTAGATAAATAGATCTAATTTCTCAAAAGAATTTGTAGAGCAATTGTTGGAACCTGCATCTCAAAAATTATTACAATATTAGTACTTAATTAATATTTCAGAGATGCAATAACATCTCTGCTGAAAAGGATGATTATATACCTGCAATCTGATATAAAAACTAGAAGCCTGTACACACTTTTATCCTTCTAACCACGGCTGCCTCTAACCCCTTTTTCTAGGGGGTGCATGCTGCACTATCCATGTCTTTGTGCCAAAATTATAGTTGATGGCATGAATTATCTCACGGATAGTCATTTCTATGCCCACAGTCAATGAGTGGACAGTATTGCTCTCTCTGGGGAATATTTCAAATCAATTGTTTTTTAAACTTCAAATTTCATTTTACACATATTTTCAAAAAATGATACTCTTACAGCCGCAGTTTTACAGACATATTTTTGTTCTTTTGGAGCCCTACTTAAGAGTTGTTGAGTACCCCATTAGAATTGACCCTGACAACCTAGGAGGATGTTGTGATGATTGAAGAGAAATATTCCACCAGGTTTACATGCAAATTGTTGGGAGATATCAAAAGCAATGGAATTACCACCCTGAAGCATCTATTGACAATGATGTCGAAATGGTGTTGCAGATTAGTGATGGTTACCACTAAAATATAAAATAAAAGCCTCTGAAGCAAATGCAGTACAAAAATGATCTTATAATAATGTCCAAGCTCAGGTGAAATTTTGTAGATTGTTTCCAGATATATCCCGCCAAGCTTCACACCATGATTTGAGGACTGAGTTTTTGAGGAATGAAGTTAAATCGTAACAAAGGAGTTTTATAGCAAGAGGCCTCCTTATTTTCAGAGCAACTTTTGCTTCCAAGTCAGCCTCTTCATTCCCCGAGATATACCAATGTGCCCAGGGATCCAAAAGAATCTTTGTTGGATGCCTTTTACCACTAGATTGATAATGATGATAGATAGTTGTTATATGGGTAATTTGGATGTGAAGGAGAGAAACTGCAAATGGTCTGCACTCCACTTTGTGAATCTGAGCAGATAAAGAATTGTTTGTCTGAATTTTTGCACCTGCATACTCGCATAGCAATACCTAGTGTCCAATAAATTGACATGAGAATTTAATATTAAGGTAGCAATTTGGTTTGGCTAGCCAAAGACCCATGCATTTATTTCTAGGCCACAAATCTTAGTGAAATTTGTGCGTTATATGGGCATTAAAATATATTCCATAATCCACACAAAGTTAATGAACCTTCAAGATGATCCCTTATTTTCATATCTCATTAAAATTTCCAATAGTAATCTTGTATGTATCAGGGAGGGCACTCAGACGTGTATGCACAATGCGACTGTAATATCCACCACTAGAATTCATATGATTCAGCCGGGAATAAGTCTTAAAAAATTAATCATCCCACTTCTTAATCATGATTCAGCATCACAATTATTAAAAGCACTCACATGCGAATTTTATGTATTTTGTCATTATAGTACAAAAATTAATTTTACCTTTTTCCTTTGAACTCATCCAATTTTCCAGCCAATATTGCAGCCAATCCTGCTGCTCCAGCTCCTTCAACAACACACTTCTCAAGTTCCACTAGACGAAGTATGGCAATTGCAATCCATTCTTCTTTAATAACCACCTATAAGTGATTTAATATTTTGTATCAATTATTACAGTAATGATTTAAATAAAAACTTAAGGCTTTCTAAGCCCTGCTGATGCTAGTATTTATTATGAATGAAAATTAAACATAGTTTTTCCACATGTATATTTATTTAATCACAACCGCGGTTTCGACGCACTGTGTCATCCTCAGGCAAGGAGTGTTGAGATTATTAAATCGGCAGTGGATTAATTTGGACTATCGTGGAGGAAAAAAAGAACACACCAACTTAGGAAACCATCACCGGAAGACGACGCTCATTTATTACAGCATAACGGTACAATGTTAGCAAGTGCGCCAAAATTCAAACAACTTATTCAATCTCGATTACACTCAGAAATAACACCCTCACTTAATCGAGATATACATTTACCATATTCATACCCTCAATACACTTCTGATGTTTGACCTTCACCAGTCCTTTGGTCAATACATCAGCCACCATCTCATTGGTTGGACAATATCTCATGATCACTTTGCCATCCTCAACTAACTTTTTAATAAAGTGGTACTTAATGTCTATGTGTTTGGATCGCTCTTTGATATCAGGAGAGTTGGCATTTTTCACAGCAGATTGATTATCATTAAATAATACAAACTTTCCACACAACTCATTGATAGCACTAAGCTCACTGCTATTCAGAACAGCCCTTTTAAACACCTTGCACAGATGTTCTACAATATTGTGGAGTACAATAGCCTTTTTTGCACACAACTCAAGGCTAACATACTCTGCTTCAGCAGTTGATGTGGCAACACAGTCTTGTTTTCTGCTAGCCCAGGCCACTGCACCATTAGCAAACTTTATCACATAACCAGAACAAGAAACTCTGTCTTCTTTTTCACTAGCCCAGTCAGCATCCACAAACCCTTCAATTGACTTTCCACTCCTTTTGTACACAATACCATAGTCAATTGTTGCCTTCAGGTAACGCAAGACCCTTTTACACTTATCATACCATGATTTTGAAGCCTGTTTAAGCCCATAGATTGCTCTTTTTAGGAGACACACTTTGTTCTCAGCCCCTGGTTTGACAAAACCCTCAGGCTGTTTCATGTAAATTGTTTCCTTCAGCTCACCAATTAGGAAGGCAGCCGTGACATCAAAATGGCATATCTCTAAATTAAGTTCTACTCAGAAATAACAAGGAGTACATTGAGAGATCGTCTTAAATACCTGACCATGTAAACCAGAAGTAGTGGGGGGGAATCAAGAGGTAGGGGGAGGTTGGGAGGGAGGAGGGCGAGGGGTTAGGTCTTCCCTTGGTTGTAAAAGCCGAGGGGATGTGAGAGGATGGGGAAGTAAGGGTCGATGCACCCAACCTGACTGACTGCAGTGAAAGGTGGGTAAAGGAGTGAGAGGTAAGGGAGAGAGGGAAGAATACAATAGGACATCAACCGAGTACAAAATTTTCCATGTTTGTGAGCATAGGCGAGGGTGGGGGTGGGTGACGGTTGAAGGGAAAGGAGAAGGGGAAAGGGAAACCACTAATGTGTCAAGGTATGAGGTTGATGGAAGAGGGAGAGGTTGAGGAGCGGGGAGCAGGAAGTATACAGAAGGTCATTAACAACATCACAATTGGATCTTACACATTTTAAAATTTCAACTTGCTCCAGAGCATCCAGCCTGGGGCCTTTACTTTCACAATGCAAGATTTCCAAGGAAAATCGCTGGTGTGGCCTTTGTCTATCAGGTGTTTAGCGAAGTTGGAGTTAGCATTGTTATGTTTAAAATAAGCTACGTGCTCCTTTAGCAGACGCAGATGACGCAGTGCGTCGAAACAGTGGTCGTGATTAAATAAATATATGTGTGGAAAAACGAAGTTCAATTTTCATTCATCATGAGTAAATTCCACAAAGTTACGCCACAAACCATCAACTTCTAGTATTTATTGTTAAAACAGCCACTTAACAATGATTTCTTCTTTCAGATTTTTTACCTGAAGTCCAAAGATGCTGGCAAAAAGCAACAAAACTGTTGTTCATTTTTCTCATTCAAAATGATTGTATTTACTGGTTAAAAAGACATGCGTTGTGGTGGACATTGGTATTAAAACATCAACTTGCCAGCTACGGATATGCACATTTTTCATCAATTAGACGACTAAATATGTTGTCCCTCAAGATCTTCTTTTAGACAATGGGCAACCCTAAACATGCATTTGCTTAACCAAATTTTTTTTAGCCAATATCATGGACGAAATGAAAAAATTACCTACACAAGTCAAAAAGGGAAAAATTATGGTGGTGCTGTGTTAGTAAATGTATGACTGGTGTGTACAAGTCCATATTTCTTCAGATCTGAGGACCAGCTCATAATCCAGTCACTTTCCATTCCCTTGCATTATCTTAACAGTTAACTGACCCCCATGTCATTTGATGGGAAAAAAGCCTTCTTTGTATTCTTTCACTGCATAAATGGAGAAGATGGGGAATTGATGTGCAAGCATAGCATATCAACTGGTTTCAAGTTATGATTCTCTATTTCCTCTTTATAATAAGCACCAAGAAAATACTAGTGTAACCTTCAGTTGCATGTAACTTCCAAACTGCAATCAGTAACTCTACCATAGCTAGGTGTATCATAAATATAAATGCCACAAATGTTTTGGGATAGTTTGTTTCACCCTTTTCATGAAACAATTTAGATGCATGTGGGAGTAAAGGAGGAAGCAGGCAAAACACTTACCATCTTGTCTATAAGTGGTGCAGCAGTTACAAATGCATTGTAGCCAACCATGGGTACTGCAAGACCATCAGCAAGTGTTGAATCAATAGGTGTCATGATAGGTTTACCAGCCTTCATTGCATTTGAGAAACTGGGACATTTGTCAGATTCAACACCCTTGAAAAAAATGGTTATCATTACTAACATACAATACAAAATGTACCAATGAATTGGATTCATCGTATGTACACATTTTCTCATCATATGTATACAGCTATGTAATGATGCATTCAGGGGTAGTTTTAAGACTTTTCAAGGAAAGCAAAAAGAGTCTGGGGATAAGGATGGTTTCATATCTTCTTCTTACATGTACTCAAAAAAATTCACCAAAAATTAAAGTAAAAATTTACAAATTTAAATTAAAAAATACCTTTTATAATTTAAAAAGAAAAACAATAGTCAATTTCAATTCAATAATCACCAGCAGTGCACAGAACTTTAGGAAAACATTCTTTTGAAAAGGATTATTTCAAGGAGTCTCTTTCAGTGCCCTCTGCTTCTGTCTCTTGCAACCCTCTGAGCAAATACCTCAACTCCTAATAATATGCATGTATAATAGCAAAGAACTAAACAGGCTATGGGTTCATGCTAATTGTGGTGGAGCTCTTAGTTTCGAGTGCCGTCACCAAGGCCAGCCACTTGGCTGAGGTCGTTGCCCTGGGACCCTGAGGTCCCTGCCGCTGCCACCAGGGTATGCAGAACCTAGCGCCAGGAAGGCACAGCGAGAGAGAGATGCTGATGGAAAGGCAACGGAGAAGGACTTCCACACGTGAGAGACATAGAGTATCTGTATTGCTTACCATTGTAATAAATGTGGTCGAATTTACCTTCGTGTAATTTATTGAAGTGAGGTTAATTACTGGATTACCCCAACCCCCTTCACTAACAATGTTACAAAAACCAAGAATTATATCTCATACGATCTTTAAGATTTAAAATATCGCTAAGCATATCTATTAAAAAACATGAAGTTACCACCTACTTTTCACAAATGGGAGACATCAATGGAGTTTTGGTTCATTTTATTGATCAGGAAGAACACTGCACTAATGAAAGGAATGTCTAGAAACAACGATAGACTACATGAAGCCCATGCACAATACCAAGGAGAAGCCAAGGCGTAGTGACAAGTTACACATGAGTTTGCAAAATCATCAACTTTAAGTGAAAGGGTTAAGGTCTTTGATTTTTATGGTGAATAGCTCAAGGAGTAGGTGTTGGATTGGAAAATGGAGAGATATGGGTCTCTATTACAGTCAACAATAAAAGAAAATTGTTGAACAAGCCCAATGCAAAATGCATCAAGGGATATTCAACAGTAGATTGGGAAGATTGGGAAGCAACCACTGGTTGTAAACATACACCAACCCCCTGAAAACATTTTTATGCCCATTGCCTTGCTATACCTGATATTAGTGGCAAAGAATGGCTGATTTTTCTGACTGACATTAGTTGTTTGCCCCCCCCCCCCCCCCCATCAAATGATCCTGATCAATGGCACACCTCAAAACATTTTCTTAAGGCAACTATAAGCAGATAATTTTACAAACTGAGTATCTTCAAAACTTGCCATTTACTACAGGAGCATTTTATACACACATACATGTATGTTTCTCAAGCAAGAGCTATGAAATTATAAATACTCACAACTACTTTCACATCGGGATATAATGTTTTGACAGCCAGTGCTACACCTGCAATCAGGCCTCCACCACCAACAGGGACAATCACTGCATCAAGGTTTTGCACTTGCTCAACAATTTCAAGGCCCAGTGTACCTTGACCTGCCATGATGTGTGGATGGTCATAACTGCAAATGCAACATATGCAAGCGTGGATTCAAGTATAATATATAACCATAAATTCAGAATTGGCTTTGAATAGCAATGAAGCATACCCGTTAATGTAAGTGAGTCCTTTTTCCTTTCCAAGTGACATGGCAATTGTCTTAGCCTCTCCCATATCACTTCCTTTAACTACAACATTAGCTCCATACTGACGACAGGCTTGGATTTTCATGATTGGGGCTACAATAGGCATGACAACAGTGACAGGTATGCCCAGCCTATTGCCATGGTAACAAAGGGCTAGGGCATGGTTTCCCAAACTCGCTGATATCACACCAACCTTCTTTTTCTCTTCTGGTAACATTAGCAAAGCATAACGAGCTCCTCTTTCCTTAAAGCTGAAATAAATGAAATGATTTAGATTCTGAGATTCTAAAATAATTTACGTCAACCATGAATTGATTGGAGAAATGGTAACTCACCTTCCAGTGTACTGCAGAAAATCTTTCTTTAAAAATATTTCCATACCCGTAATCTCTGATAAATGGGATTTCTGTAAACAGCAGTATCATGAGATTATTACATAAAATCATTTCTAAGCGATCCAAAACACAGGTGCACAAGCACATAATTCATAACAAAAGAGAAACTCTTGTACATGTCCATTTTATTTGAAAACCTCAGATTTTCCCCCTACTTACTCTTATACTCTGATAGACAAAGTACATGATTTTGGGCAGGATTGATATGCATTATAAATTTGACTCTTAATCTATGATAGAATAATATGAGCTCAGATTGTACTCTGAAAAGGTACCTAACTCTTCAAGTGCTGGAAGAATCGCAATCTCCAGCAGGCAAAGTATTTGAAGTCAAGAGTTGTCCAGAGCATCCGGTAACATGGAAAACTTGCGGCCAATTGGAGTGCTTGGCTCAAGGTTTCTGTAGTTTAAATATGGTGCGTTTTTAACCTAAACATCACTAGTAATTTTGGTTCCCACCAGCATCAGCTAATCATCTACGGAAAATCGTAGGGTTTTTCTTCTCCATAGAATAATCTTTCCTTTCTGTAGAAATATTAAATTATGGTTTCACTAGTAGTGGCCCTAGCTGCTCTAATGATGGCATTGGGATTTCCCTATCCTACTCCTTCCATCCATTTCCTTTTCTTGCAGGCGTGATTGCAATGGCGCAGCATGGGGAGGGGGGTTTTGGGTGATAAACTCCCCTCTAGAGCTCACAGAAATTTTTTCTATAGAAATATTTTAACGTGGTAAATTTTGTGACTAATATTAGGGGAACAGATGACTCACAAACAAAGCATTGAACTATTTACAGAAGCAAGTTGGACAGTTTGTGTGACATACCTCCCAGACCCCCCAGTATTAGCTGCGACTAAAACCCCCCCTAGCCTAGCCTTAAGTCCTGTCTGCACCCCTGCATTGTCAAGCTCTGATCGAGGCGGTGCCTCCTATCCTTTTTCCTTCCTCTGTTCTTCCCCTACTGTGGTGAGCGGGTGAAAAGTCTTGGACTTAGAGATACAGCCCTTAGGATTATAACCCTGCGAGCCCGACCTGTGTACTCGTTTCCATTGGCATCAGCTATCCAGGGTTAAAATTTCATGGCACTATTTTTTTCATAATTTTTAACATTTATGTGCAAAAAAACATGGGAAACATGTCATGTGGGAATCTTTTCTTTTCTTAAAAGCAAAGAGCAGAATATTGTTCGGCTCCATTGTATTAGGAGTTCACCCCTGAGCCAGTTACACAATGAGTCCAATAGAGGTATGGTTGGCCATGCCTCCATGAGTTTCTGACCATGCGAGAAATTCTTTAAAATACTTCATGGGAAACAGACTTACCATGCATGGTGTAACAAGGATTCCCTGCTTAACTTTAAAAGCAGCAGAGGTTATATCCTCGAACATGATTTTCTGTGGATTCACTGAAGAACACCATGGATCCACCAAACTGTCAGAGGGCTGCAAAATAGGAAAAAAATTACATAAAAAATTGCAATTTTAAAGGGGAAACACTTTAATAAAGGCATACAATCTTTTCAAAAAACCATAATTGATTGACAGTTTATAATATTGATTTGAATAAGTCCAAACAATGCCTGCTCAACCAGAAGTATAAAATCTGTCTGAATGCACTCTCATAATTTCCTAATCCATGTCACAAATATTGATCAACTGCTAATTATTGCATTTACTAATGCCACCTGGAGAGACAAGATAGCATGGAAACATACTATAAGGTGATTATTGTTAACTTAGGATTTCTGGAAAAACCATAATTTCTGGAAAAATTGAAGATTATAATTTTCAAGGTGAATCTCTACTCGAAATTTTATTTTACCAGATCAAAAATGATGCTTAAAAATAGTTGATGAATGTTCAAAAGTCACTTGTCTACACATATCAGACCTCAGGCGCATTATCACTTCAAGGTATTGTATAGCACCAAGGAACCATGGAAATTAATGAATAATCCACCAAAAAATCGACCTTAATGCACCCTGTTGATTACCCTCAAGGCATCAATAATAGTGCACTGAACTCTTCTGTCCCCAAAAACCAAATTTAAGCGATACTTTTTTTACACTTTAAAATATTCAAAGACCTGCATTCTTAGGCAAACAATAACTTTCATGGACCTCTCCACTCAAATGCACCTTCTCTCATAATTAATTTCAAGAAGCCTGAGGAAAATTATGGTGAAAGAGGGCATCTGAGTATTTTAATTGGATTCAGAATAGATTTCATTGAAATATAGAAATATAGGATTGAATTAATTCATCATTTGATTGATTTCAATTGAAATCAATGAAATGATTTTCGCCAGGAATTTTATGCATCCATCATTTTAAATTCTCTAAAGAAACATCTAACTTGCAAAGCCAAATCAAAATGGTTATTATAAGAATTAGCCACGAAAAGTTATATCAAAGGCAGTAGTCGGGATTTTACTCCAGGATGCATAGCCAATTCATAATCTGGACAATTTTATTTGACTGTAAACTGTCCACAAGCTCGCATCATTTTTCGCAATTTTTAATCAGCAGTACTCGTCTCTTGCGACGACATTTATTGAGGGATATCCCAGGTCATTTGATTCAAGATGGAAGTGCATGATGAGGGAGGAGGAGAGAAGCCAGGCGTCAGCTTCATCCTGCTTTTCAAAAATGGCGCCAAGGGTCCCACTGGATAGTATCCCATCCGACGGATGGAGAATTCGAAGTAGCACACAGCAACCAAACAAGGATCGGAATTCCTAGAAAATTTTTAGAATGCCCGGAATTTTCCTTCTGCTCCTGCCCAAAAGATGTCGGGTATCTCAAAGTATTTGCCCTTGAATTTGAATGCATGAAGGTAAAGATATTGAGTGACGGATATTTTCCAACTCATCCCGTATTTTCTTTGGAAAATGCACCTTTTCCTATCCTATTTCTTTTCTTCAGAATGTTTTTCCTACTGCATCGTGTTTTTTGTCGTCGTGGGACGGATTTAGATCGTTGATTATGGGGGCGGTAAATCATTCTCCGCGAGACCTTAGTGGTATTGGTATACATCTCGGCGATAATGCATCTGAGGCCTGACAGGGGTAAACTAGTTTATTTTTTTTTTAATTTTTGGTCAAGCTAGCGAAATTAAAACTTTAATTCAAGAGCCGCCTTAAAAATAACTAAATTTTCAAAATTTCCAGAAATTATGGAAGTTGGCAACCCCCACTGGATTGACATTAAATTTTCTATCTTTTAAAGTAATAGGGGCAACTGGGTTTCACAAAATCGATTTTTCAAAAATGTAATTTTTCGAATCTAGACCGCGTTATACGTTAACAAACCAAATTTCAAGCCTATCGGAGCACTTTTATTTTTAGGCCAAACCGTTCAATGCCACAATTTGGTAAATTATTATCTCAAAAACGGAGGAGATACGGGGCTAAGTATCACGATTTAAATAAAGTTCATTTATAAGCATTTAAACTTTTTTTTTTCAATAAAAATAATGAAGTTGGAAATTGCACTGTTGATCTCAGATTTTTGTTGGTACACAGCCACAAGAGGGAGTATTAGGATGGTAGTAAAATTCCTCTAAAAGTACTTCCCTAGCTAACTTTTTTCATCCCCTATACTAATATTGAACTCGGAGCTTTTTAAGACGACCTCGGCGTGGTTTAATGCATCGCCGTCTTAAGCACTCCTGCTTATGAAATGAAAATACGCAACCTTGGTAACTTTTCACTGGAAAATTATTTATTGGTACGACGCGTTTCGACGCTGAGGCGTCATTCTCAAGTATTAGTACTAGGTACTTGAGAATGACGCCTCAGCGTTGAAACGCGTCGTACCAATAAATAATTTTCCAGTGAAAAGTTACCAAACATTACCAGTTATTTTCATTTCAACATGGATTTCCACAAAGTAAAAGCCGAATCAATTGAATTCACTCCTGCTTATATTTACGTCATAGTACGGTGTTACGTCATAGGATTCAACAAACATTGTTAGAACTGGCAGAGTGATTAGAAAAGGCCGCAGGCCAGACGGTGACCATCCGTAGGAGGATTTTCCCCGAAAGGGAAAGCGAATACCGTACCATGCAAGAAAATCAGACCAGCAAATTTGTTTAGGATTAACGAGCAGCGCGGGTGGTTGACAACGACTGGTAGTTGTGTTGCCTCGGGTGGGAGAGCCTCGTCATTCTGATCGCCGACGCGGTGACTCACCCCGTGGGCTAAAGAGGCGGGGAAAGGGGAGGGCTCACCTCGAGTCATACGGCACTTTAGAGATAATATGAACTAGAGGGAGTGACCGGCTTGTGTGCATGCGACCTCGATTAGAATGTCAAAATCCGAGGTCACAGATGGGTCGGATAACACTGATTGGCTGGTTCCGGCGATTGCATTTGTTCGCAAGTTTATAAATTTTATTTCCATAAAATACAGTGCTCATGAAGAGCGCTAAGTATGATGATTTAAATAAAGTCCATTTATGAGCATTTAAATGTTTTTTTTAAATTTTCAATAAAAATAATGGAGTTGGAAGTTACACTGTTAGTCTCAGATTTTTGTTGGTACACAGCAACAATAGGGAGTATCAGGATGGTAATAAAACCCCTCTGAAAGTACTTTCTTAGCTAACTTTTTTCATCCCCTATACTAATATTGAAGTCGGAGGTTTTAAAGGCGGCCTCGGCTTTGTTTACTGCATCGCCATCCTAAGCACTCCTGCTTATATTTACGTCCTTACGTCCTCAGCAGTTCACGATGGGGCGCCACACAGCCTTACCCTGCAGCAACATCAGTAAATGACGTCACCCAATAAGAGTTTAACCAGATAGAGGTTTTGGTCACGTGATAGCCGCGAGCATTCATGGAAGGATTCTCCAATATTGACGCTCATTGGTCTAGACATACTACCGTCACGTAATTTTTTGTTGATATCCTGCCCTCCCTACCACTTGCAGAGAAATAAATATAGCATCGGATTCAAAACTTTGTGCTTGCAGTGGCGCAGCGAAGGGGGGTTTTGGGGGTTAAACCCCCCCCCCCCCCCAGAGCTCACAGAAATGTTTAAGTTAAATCTATTTTACTTAATTGGATTAATATTGATAATAGTGTGAGGATTAATAAAATATCCCTCAGAAGGCCGTAGAAATCACCATTTTGAACCATTTCTCTCATTTTTTTCCGGCGGAAGGCCTCCGCACCTCCCGCTTACCCTAGCGGGTATGCAATACCTCCAAGTCCCTCAGTATTAGTTGCGCCTAAAACCCCCCTAGCCTTTATTCCTGGCTGCGCCCCTGTGTCCTTGAAACTGTATACATATGACGTACTTTTTTCGTAAAATTACCGAATCTTGCGGTATCAATGGTGGCAGCAATCTTCATTAACCCTCCTAATGCCGCCTACTGGGAGTGGCCCTTGCGAAAAATGCCAAAGGTGTTTAAATTAAATGTAGCATCTTCAAGAAAAAATTCTGTTGTGTCTTTTTTACATATTAACATGCTTTTGTAATTTTACTCCTGTTAGAATAAAATCTTAGCTACATAATTAATTTTGATCCTTTATAGAGAGTTTAGCCACTTTGTAATATTTAATTTGAATAATTAATTACCTAAAATCCGTTATTTCGGCTTGTGGCAATTTTCGGTTGAGATGCATGATGCATTCGATGTAAGGGCCGGAGCACTAAGAGGGTTAATAAAACAGTTGCGTAAAGAAAATGGCGTCATCATCTCTCACTGCTTCTCTTTTGCCTTTCGAAAGTGTTTGCTTTACGGAGGAACATTAACGTAAGGTCGTCGTACACTGCCAGGGTACCCCACTACCGTCCAAGCTGGTCACAATTTCCCGCTGCGGCTCCAGTTCACAACTCGCCCTCATCGGCATGCAATGAGGCGCGGGGCCACACCACGGATATGCACCCGGCGCGCGGCAATTCGGCCGAGTCACTTGGGGAGGGAGAAGCGAGGCATCGGCGGAAGACCGATTCAAAGGTGACGATTGCCTGTGGATTCCCTTCATTGTGTCCACTCCGGATTTTTCATTGTATTGCTATTAGATAAAATTTGAAGATGATAGGGCCATTCTATTCATAGAGGTGTTATCATCGCTTTCCTCAATCATCTAGGGTATATGACAGTTCCTCCTCAAACACCTATTACGCTCATGAACCATCTAGTGATTACGATGAATAAAGGGAGCGATTGCGACTCCACTTAGGAAAGAATGCCTTATGACGATAAGAGCAATGGATCAAGACAAGAACGCCTTTGGATAACAATACATTACTGAATACGGCCCACTGTGACCCTTTTCGACCATCAAATCACAATGTACTCCACGCAGTAAAGATTGGTATGAATTAATTTCAACATTATTGATTATTATAATACCTTTGAATATTATTTTGTTCGTTGTTGTCTAATTTTTGTTTACTATTTGTTAATCGTTTTCTTTGTTAAAATGAGTCCTTTGTAATTTGACATATGCTGTTTAAGGACTGAATAAAAAAAATAAGAATAGAGATTTGTTAAAAGAATGATAGTTAGTTTACAGCTGTGTCCACTATAGTGGGTTGATGGCTCACAGAGGGCCATTAGAATCGTGGTGTGAGAAGGGCACTCGAATAATATATTCAGAGGCGTGCAAATTAAAATTGGTACCCACAAAAATCACTGATAATATAAAGAAATGGACAAAGAAAGGCACTCGCTACAAATAGCAGCCAAAAGAAGAAATATGAAGGGATGAGGAGCCAATACATACAAGTGACTATTTTTCTAAACAGAGTTAGGTACAGATTTTGATAAAAGAAATATACAAAAACTTGGTGGTCATGGGATACGAACGACTGGTCACTTCAGTCATCATAGTCTCATTCCATCCATGAGCCCTGTTCTTTTCCACCCTTCCCTCCCAAAATCCTTCCAACGCAGTTTCCAGCATCGCGTCATCACTTTATCTCTCGCTCTATCCAAACCCTCTGACTCCTCCGTATCTCCGCGAGAAATTTTCTCTCCTCACCAACCAGCGTATTGTGGGAAGATTTTCGGACGAGAAAGTAAAAGTGAAGTGCTGTTTCACAATCGTCCGGCCACATCTTCAATATTTAGCGAGCATATGGGATCCAGTGTAGGAAGATTTCATCCGTGAACTTAATAAAATACAAAGGAAAGCTGTGCGATTCGTTAAAAGCTGATACTTGCGTATTGAAACGTTACAGAAGTGTTGAACGAATTACGTTCGGAGCCGCTAGAGACTGCGCGCTGGACTTAGATTGTTTAAGCAATAGCGTTTCCTATTATTTTTTATTGCCTAAATCGAAAGAGTATTGCTCCAGGAGAACGAATTTCACGCTTTTCAATTTTTAAATGATGATATCTATTTTTCGCGATTAAATGAAAATTGAAAAATTTCAAGCGCGCGAAAACGCGACAGCTAAGTACGAACGATGGGAAAAGCCCGTGTGACGTCAATCTGGTTCCCGCTGCCGCAGAATGAGGTGACCTTGGGCCGACGATATGTGCACCGCTGCGATGCAGGCTGCTAGCAGGTAGCATAGTACCCTGCTATCAGGTATTGGTAATTGATAATGAAATAATGATTAGACGAATGTTGATATTTAATTTTAACCTCAAGTGAAAAAGGCCAGATTGGCAGCCATGTGATGCCACTCCACGTGACGTCACAGGGACTCAAATGCTATACAAGTAGTCAGGAGTTTTACATCGTCTGAGATTACCAATGCATGCATAGAGGTGAATTATTCTAACTATGATTCTAAATTATTGAAACATCAAAATATCATAGTACACAGAAACTGATAACAAACAACTTCGAATCATAATGCAACTTCCCATTTTGAAGACGGCTTAAATAAGGGTTATTAATACCTTATCAAACGAAGGAAACTTTTCGACCATGGGCAATTTTAACAGGTGATTATTAAGAGATATTCTCTGAGCTGGCATGGCATTTGAGTCCCTGTGACGTCACGTGGAGTGGCATCGCATGGCTGCCAATCTGGCCTTTTTCACTTGAGGTTAAAATTAACCATTAACATTCGTCTAAACTGGGATTTCTAAAACCAAATAATTTGTATATTATGAATACACTAATGGTGGGTAACGAATCGTAATCAATGCCTTTCGTTTTCTTTGATGAAGGAAACTACCCCATTGAGAATGGATATCTGTAAGAGCGACACTGAGAACATCATACTAGAACCCAACTATATTTCCAGGTCTGACGGAAACGATAAATTAAGCGAGATATTTTGCCTAAAGGATAGATATGGGAATTCGTTTTTTCCCCGCACGATGAAAGACTTTAATAAATGGTAGCCGTAATTTCTTAAGAACATTTCCTTTTTATGTGAAACGGCTGGTGCCCTAACACCTTTCGCCTATTTAGGCGGCTTATGGGGTAGTATGAAGATGTAGATGAACCATGATTAGCATTTCCTCGTTCTTCTCCATCCATCTCACTTCCTCCATTCTCCTTCACACCCTCATCTCGAATGACTCCAGTCTTTTCTCGTCCTCAGCATCCTTGTTTCCGCGCGTGAAGCGCCACGCCACAGCTTTGAACATGCTATAGTCTTCTCTTTAATTTTTTAAACATTCATCCTCTCATCATGTCTTTCTTAATCTTAACATCTCCTTGGCCAACGTAGTTCTCTTCATGATATCCTTACAGCTGTGCCGTTTTTTCTCAAGTGTAAAGCCCAAATACTCAAAACCCTTCCAGCTGTTCAAGCTTTCGACCATCCATTTCTGATGATGATTCGCACGTGCCTTGCTATCACAGCTCGACAAAACTATGCGACCTTGGGCTCCTAGTGACCATTCTTCAATCCTCAGTAATAAATCATTAATGCCCATACTGTCTCGCCTGGCGGGCATTTTTGAACACCCCTGAGGTAGCGTGTAGTGAACTACTATGCTAAAACTCAGGGATAATTACGACGACTGTCCCCGCTTTGCTACTTTCAGCTTTTAATGGAGGGAGAGTTGTAAACGTTGAAGGCTGTCATACGCTGCGAAAACGGGCGGCAAAAACAATGGAATAAGGGACGGCGCCGATGACCGCAAATGATAGCTCGACTTGTATCATTTTCACGGTAGCTGAAAAGCTATCATTGAAGCCAATACTTAGGGGGAAAACTATAATCGAGTGATTCATGCGTGAGAATCGCGGAAGGCTATTAGGGATTTCCACCGGGTCAGGTTCTCCATCACGACTGACGTTTCGATGGACGGCTCGTGGGAAATCCTGAATAACCTTCCACAATACATTACGTCGGGAAAGTCTGTGATCATTTTTCATCACCTGCTCGCACCGATTAAAATAGGGTTAGTTTCCGTCCTTGGTAAATTCAGGCTCACAATCGAACGGTTGAATTAATTGCAATAGAAAGGAATATCCGATGTTTTTTCAGCGAACAAGCTGAGTAGAATTCTCTCGGGTTTCCAAACGGGTAAGATGTATCTCACGTTTCGTGGTCCGTCGTTCCTCGTTATTCTCCGAGGACGACTATTCTCCGAAAAGTCGGATAAGATGAATTTCTCACTCCGCTGGAAGCCAAGGAGAACTTCATAATATTCCGCCAAGGACTATTGCTGAACAATAGTTGTCAAAAATCATACATTTCTGAGAGACCATCTCTATTAGCCTAAATCAGAAGGATAAGAGAAAATCCTGATTTCTTGTTGAAAATAAATAGGATAATTATAATGAATGATAAATATGATTTCAATATGTTGAAATTCCACTATATCACGCCTGAATCGGCTAAACTTAAATATAATTTCCAAGTATCAAAGTAAATGCGATCACAAAGATTTATTCCTAATTACATATACGGATACACGTAACGAGAATAAACCATATATAATACCCAAGTCTGGCTTCGATAAATTGGAATTTAAATGGCTCAAGGAATTGTTTTATAACACCGTTACGAATCAAGGAGGAATTCCACTCGCGCTCTTTAAAATAACCTCCAGACAAATATTTCCTGGTGATTTTTATTCGAAATTCTGTTATTTAGAGATTTAACACTCACAGCTTAGACGAGTGTCGCATTCATAGTCCTCGAGATTATCGAACCCATAGCACACCCCGTACGTTTAAAATGTTGTTAGTATTACTGCATTGGTATATCGTATTTTATGCGCTAATACATCAATTATTGCTCTCAACTCCTGCCAGTAAAAGCGTACTCACAAATATCCCATAAAAATTTCACATTTTACTTACCAATTTATTTTATTCCTATATCTTGAGCAACCCGAAAACAGCACAATAAGGAATTTTGGATCCGAGGAGGGGGAGCAATTTTTAATGCATTACAATGGACGATTATAAACACCCGTGCCCTGGATAGAACTTCCTCTGACAGGACTCAAACTCGCGACCTTCGGTTTGGCAGCCGACAACTTCACCCCGCCGCTATCGAGGCCGGCAATGAAGTAATTGACGCTAAATACGGAGCAAATGAATTTATGAAGCACGAGTGAATAAAATAACGATGATTTTCATTATCCAGCGCATAGAAGACCATTTAAATATGATGTGTTACTCCAGAGGGCGTGTGAATATCCTTCCAGGTGTACGTAAAGCTAAGAGACCCCTTGACAGCTGAAATGGGACAGCTTGGTTAGCAAATATTTTTTACGCCAAAGCATTCTTAGATAATTTTAATCCGCAGCAGCTATTTCTGAAATTTCAGCCAACTTTTTAGATTCTTGATCTTATATTCATTACATGATTACTTATAACCCTAGTAATATTAATACATACCAGATGTTCACATAGATTCACTACCTATTTTTATTGGTGTATTGTTCACACTTTCGGTTCCACAACTGTGCAGGCGATGAAACGGTGCATGCTAAGCAAGAGTTAGTCTCAGGCAGGCACTAATAAGCATGAGCCCGAGTTGTACCTTAAGAAATAATGTCGAATTAACGTAGAGTACGAGGGGAAACGGCCACCCCCTGCAAAACATACTAAGTCACCCTGGGGGGTACTATGTGAATGAAAATACAATTTCGCTATTCCGGGATACGAAAGTAATCAGACATCTTCGATTAATATGCTCGCCGGAGAGAAATAACAAGTAGGCATGTAAGGTCTAAGCGGTTGAGATCACTTGTGAAAATGCAGTGATTGTGTGAAAAATTGGATTCAATTAACAATTCCGATAGGAAATGGTATTTTGTCCTTCAAATCCTGATTGAGAGGTGTGTGTTGTGGTATATTCAGTTATTTCTTTTAACCTGATACGTATACGATATTTATCAATAACCATCGAGGCACCAAAATATTATAAATTTACTTGAGGAGAAAACGTAAAATTTCCCTTTGTGGTGGGTAAGAAATTATTAAATACAAACGGAACCATTTGTGCAAAAATATCTCATGAAATGCACATTACACATGCATTTTTTATGGTGTCGAATATATTAACCAACTCAAAGCCACCGAGAAAAAGCTGAGAATATTCGACCACAAGCTGGAATGGGTCACGGTCACAATATTCACGATTGACTCCAAAGCAGTTATATGGTTGCAGCACTGAACAGCTGACGGGCGATAACGTAAAAAAAAATATTCACTACATTAATGGACACGAAGAATCACAAAGCACAGTTCACTCATACTCATAAAGCAAATTAAATTGCTAAAAAAGTTATTAATTAGTATTTATTGATATTCGTGGCCAGATCACGTCCTAGGTATCGAATGAGGTTTCTTCCACGGGGGCACCTCTGAATTTTAACAATGAATTCGCACCATCAATCTTGAGGGAATTCAAAGCAGCACTATCGTTGGTAGAGAGAAGTGCATTGCTACCGCTATCATCGGAGCGCGCGTCGTGAGAAATGAACTTTAATCTACTCCAAGGCATTCGACCTTCAGTCACTCGCTTCCGGGATATCAATATAAAAAGCACAGAAATCAAAACAATCTTCATAAATCCGTCACGAGTGCATCGCGCCACTACTCCAGCTAAACTAGCTCACTGGATAACTACTTTATATGGGTTTAAATTTCTAACAATAAATAAAAAAATTAGTAGCAACCTACCTTGGGACCCTCATCTGCAGTCTTCGTAGCCATTCTTCTACCGTGATAGAGGAGCTAACCTTCCGCGCCACACACCAGACCGTTACTGAGCCCTAAGGTTTCGTTCGTCGGAGGTATATCAAGCCTTTTGACCGCAGCATGAATGCCTTTACCATCGGGGTTTATTCATCCAAGAAGTGGCGCTATCTTCTGGCTGACTCTGAGGTCGGTCAAAATGATCATGACAACACATGTAATCGTGAGCGCTTAGTTATCGTGGGGATATAAGTACACAACAAGTTATCGCTGGTAGATATTCGACGGCGCAGCCTAAAACTAATCCTACTTAAGGGGACGAAGGTCTTCCCTATGGAAAACATTTATACTCCCAGCGACAGGCCCATAGTGAAATTCGGTTGTTTATTTATCCCTGTCGAAATGCTGGCCCGCTATGTTTCGAGTGAGTAATTTGCAGTAGATAACTATTACATAGCCGAGCCTGAGATATCATGAGATAAATTTCTGCCCAAACTCTTCCGTTGCGTCACTGGGTGATTATTTCAACGGGGTGCTAAGTTCATCTGCATTTAATTAGCGGCGAGAATTATCACGCCTCGAGTTTGCTCATCCATTTCGGAAGCCTCGTTTAAACGCGTGTGTCCGGCCGTGTTTATGAGCTTAAAAAATACGGGTTAGCTAATTTGAGAAATGCAATGAGGTGACCAGAGGCAAAACATCAGAAACCTAAATAAATTCCAAAAACCGTCTAGAGGGAAGCTTTGCATACCTGCAAACCGATGACCTTGATCATATGCGAAAATTGTGAAAAAAATACGACCTGATAGAAAGTAATACTTTCCATTAGGCTGGAACATGAGACATGTATCGGCGGGAATGAGGATTTTTGCCTGGCGGGGAAGAAGGAAGAATTCACTTTTGAATAATATTTAGAGTAATCGGAATCCAAATGAGAAATGATGACTTTACTACGAAGTAATCAAAATCGAAAGAGTAAAGAGAGATCCATATGGATATTAATGGAATAAATCACGGAATTGCCGCAATAATGTCTATCTGGTACGATCGAGGTTAAATTATGGATCAAAGTTTTGGGGTGGCACCTACAATAACAAATTAAATATAAGAGGTATGACATTAAAAAACAGGTTTGAACATTCGTATCCTTTGCTCTCAATTCTAAGATTACTTCCATTATACCATTATTACGTATTTAAGATGTTAAAATTATTTATGTTATGGGTGATAGTATTCTAACTATATCAGGCAGCATGTATACGTTTAATTTGAGAAAGGGAAACGTCATATAAATCAAGCCAAATTTAAATATTTTCAAACGATCATTTGTATAAATGAGCCCAAAGGTTTATGATTTGTTGTCCGGGAAAATAAAAAATGTAAAAAATTGTAAAATGTTTTTTAAATTTAGCTCATTTATGGATACTGGCTAATTATAAAGTTATAAGATTCTTTTGATGTCATCGGATTTTGTTTTCTCTCCATGTATAAAAATTTTATACTGTTCCTCTTTTATGAAACTTTCACTTCCAACCATCACTGTTGTATGAAAAATAGAAATGTAAGCGATGAATTATGAAGGTTGCTTTAGCACAGATTCTCTTTTGAGGCAACCCAGCTTGATTATTCTCTTATTGTAATAAATTCAGTATTTTGTTTTGTTTTGTTGAAAGGAATGAATTTACTTTACTAAAATTACTACTTGGCGTCCATCGTTAGTGTTGCCAAAATAAGTGGAGGAGGGTTCCAAAAGGAATGATGATATGAGTTCTTTGATCACGATCACTAGACTTCTAACAATGCTTAAAAAAGAGCCGGTAAATGGATATCAGAAAGCAATGCCGAAACAGAAGGGCATTTGTTGCTGCTCATAGGCTCCAGTGCAAAACAGCAGAATAAAACACCATCAACGATCCCGTTCGTTGATGGCAGTTTTTTGTGCGCTCGCTTTACTTCACAGGAGGCTTCGGACTACGCAAAATAAGCGGATGTCAAATACGCGGTTTTAATGTCTCAGATATAGGGAATTATCTGATATTATAATTGGTAAATCTAACATTATAATTTAAATTAAATTCTTTATAACGTGTCTAAAAATTAGTGGTTCGACCTATAATTAGAAAATAAAATGGATGTAATTAAAAAAGCAACAGTTTTTCTCGCAGCGTTTTCAAATACGAACATTTTTTCGGGTGATGGCGGTGGCATCCTACCTTATTTCTAGACGCGTTTGGTATTCCTCATACATTTCTTGTAGTCAGTTATTAGTAATATTTCAAAGATGTTTCGTCGTTTCATATGCCTAGCATCTACAAACGAACTGGCGCTAAAGAAAATTGACTGAGGGAGACAAGTTTTTAACTAAATTGAAGTATATAAATATCAGTCAAAGACAAACGCACGATTTCAGGGTAACGCCAAAAAAATTACGTCTACTTAACAAACTATAATATTAAATTTGTGGAAAATAAATGTAATGTATTTCTCTTTAATTCAGTACGTAAGTCAACCTTAATATCAAATATATATATATATATATATACGTTTATAGATAGATTATATAGATATACGTTTTTTATGCATACATTTGTTTTTGGTTTTAATCCGTTAATTTATAATTTACTACTCAATATTTTAGGAGAGCAAAAACTGACTCAATGACCTTCAAATTGCTACTAAGTTGCGTATCAAAGTATTAATTAAACACATAACTTAATGATGGAAATCAAATAATATACTACATGGTTCAATGATTTAAAGCGCACCATTCTTTCAGCATAAATACTTCAAAAACTGTTTCAAAATATATGAGTTTGCATTATTTTTTGATCACTTTGTGATGAAATGTGACAAAAATAGTGCCCCAGGTATTTGCCATTCCCCGACTATCCTCTGTTTATAACATATGCAATGCATGAAAAAATAAATATGACGAAGTAAGAGTTACAGCTTTCTTTTTTAATAATACCGCGATTTTTACCCTCGGCAAATATCATCTCATCTCTATCAAAAATCTTGTTTACCTCTAACGTGATCAAAACCGCCCACCGCGTCTACAGCAATATCATCCTAATTTAATGGTATTTTGAATTATATCGATAGCTCTTAGTAGGAATATCAAAGAAGTTAACGGAAAGAAAATTAAATTTCATGAATTAAAATACGTTCGGGGAGTCATAAATTACGCCAAACGTAAAAATCACTCTCTCAAGGTTTACTTTGAGTTATTATATTGTTGCTTGGTTGATAAAAAAATTAATGATTGCATGCTCTGCGCTGCCGCAAGTCCTTAGTTTTACTGTTTTTAAATCAAATTAAAATTTACTGTTTTCAGGCAGGTAAGTAAAGTTCGAGCCCGACCAAGAGGGATGAGGAATGGCAGTGGAAAAATAACTGGTGTACTGTGTCAACCCCACATCTATCATCGGAAAAAAATCGAATGCGCCAGCCATTGCCTCCATCATTAAAACAGTCTAGCCTAATTAGGCAAATATATTGATCCAAACATCAGAAATTATTCATGAGGAGCCCGCCCTGCACCGCTAGCGTAACATGTCTCAGGAGCCATTTTCCGCATTCGGAACCCGCAGGAACTAGCTTTAAGCCATGTCGTGAATGGGGTCCTCAGGTGGTAATATAAACAGCGTGACATCAGTAATCTCGGTATATGTTAAGACCAACTGCTTCAATGGTAATGTGTACAAAAAAGCGTATCTGTTTACGGACGTGATCGGGGAGTCAAATTTCGTAAAGCAAAAACTTACTCAATGACCTTGGAATTGCTAATGAATTGCACATGAAGGTATAACTTAAACGTATAATTTACGAATGGAACTCCAACAATATATTACTTGGTTCAATTAATACATTAACAGCGCAGCGTTCTCTCAGCTTGAATACTTAACCAACTGTTTCAAAAACATATGGCTTTACATTAACACTTTCGATTACTTCACAAACTTCTACAACACCAGAGAAAATTTGACGTCTGATGAAAAGTCGATTGAGCTAAATAAATGGACTCAATGCAGGTCTGAGGTGAGGCCAAAAGTTAAAATGCTATTTTTCTTCCTCCGAACGTGCTACTCATTCGTATTCGAACTGTGAGAACTTTCAGACACCTTCAGATTTCCTCTGAATTCAATTATTTCCGATGGTCTAATTTTTCACTTAGTTTCATGCTTCCACATCATCTTCAAATATTTTTGCTGGGAAGCATAGAGAATTTAAATTGTTCTGGGAAATGAATTACACTACAAAATAATAGTGTCTGAAACCTTAAGTGAGTGAATCAGAAAAAAAATATTAAAAGAATATTCATTTATGATGAGGGTTTAGATCAGGAAATTTGCTATAGGTTTGAATTCTGAACTTGGTCAGAGTAGTTGCGGATTAAGTTGAAATTTTGATTGGATTATAAGGGCTGCCACTAAGTCATCTTAAAAATAATATTTACTGAAGAGAATAAAGATAATCCGACCTTGCCAACTGCATTCCTGCGCCCTCAACATTTGATTCATTTAGTGCGATAACACAAGGAGAAAAATATACTTTTATTCGTATCGATTTAGATACATAGAAAATTTTATACACATTGAAAGCAAATTGGTTTTTAGCAAAAAAATAACATCATTTTATCACAATTCCACAATTTTCATCCATTTTATTTCTGTGACTTATCTATCATCGCCGATGTAGCGTAGACGACTTATTCTTGTCTCCTCGGTAAATGAAGAAGTCGGAAGGGAATACGTGGTTGAAGCAGACAGAGAGAATGACTCGGAATCACCAAACTTCAGCGTTCTCTGTTGCACGTCTGGCCGAGGTAACGGCTCCGTTTTTTAGGGGGTTGAGTGCGGACGCAGACGACCAAACCAGCTCCACCCCTTCGCGGGCGAGAGAAGTAATTTCCAACTGACCGTTAGACCGCCTCCAAAACTGGCGATAGCCCCAGCCTTCGGCTGAAGTTATGATGATATTGTCTTCCGTTACTCTAATGAGAGTGTGCTGAACTTGAAAGGACGCGAGCTGCATTCAAGAGGTAATTCTTAAATTTTTCCGGAATTCGTACCGAGTGAATGGCTCCGTGTCAAGCTCATCTGAGGCGAAGATCCAGAAATGCTATACTAATCTATTAATCTCTGTTATTAATATGTATGTACAGTGGAACTTGGTTATAACGTCATCAAAGGGACCAGAAGATTTTAAACGTTATATCCGAGTGACGTTATAAAAAAAGATAAAGATAAAGATATTTATTTCACTGCCCCAAAATATTACAACATATGCATACATTAACAGTGAAATTAGACACCCCTTAAGATAAGTCTTGATTAGGGGTTGCCATTACATACAAATAAGGCAATGCTCGGCAGTGCATTTTATAATAACCTTTAAACAAAAGTGGCTCTTCTATGAGTCCTTCATAGAAACATTTGTCCATGTGCATGTATAAAATCTTGAAAAATACAAAATACGATTAGAATACAGTAATAGGAAAATTAACATGAAATGAAATTATAATGAATTTTGTAACAAAATAAGTTTAAGCAATTAAACGAACAGATTATTTAATTGTCTCAAATAAAAATTCAATATTTTTATGACTAAACAACCAGTCTCTCAGTTTTTTTACAAATTCAGATTCGCTATTACAACCTTGTAATTTTTGCCAAAGATTAACATACAATTTTGGTGCTAAATAATTAAAGAAATTTTTATAAACTTCAATTTTTGGTTTAGGAATACAAGTAATTTCGTGGAATCTTAAAGTTTTTGTGCAGGGACAAAAGCCGCCTTTAATCTGAGTGAAAGGACAAAGTAAATACGCAAATGTTCTGCTATATGCAACACTGTTTCTTGAAATCTACTCGTACATTGGAATATGTATAATACAAAACGTTAATAAAAAAATTATATTCACAATTAAATATTTTATAGCCTAATAAAAACCTTACTTTACTGTCGAAAAAAATCTGTGATCTTCTTTTGAACGGTCCTTTCAAAAATATAAATTCTCTCCGTTGTGCAACTAACGTCTTGAAGCGCGCAGAGTGTTGAAGCAGTGCAGCAGTGAAGCACTTTTGCAACCTAAGAATCGCAAAATTTTTGACGCTATATGCGAGCGTCGCAATATTTGTCGACGATATAAACGGGTTTTCGTACGACATAAAATGTTCAATTTTGGCTGGTCTGTATAAAATGTGACGTTAAACCCGAGTAGACGTTACAGCCGATGCCGTTATAACCAAGTTCCACTGTATATGATTAATAAAATAATTAATATTAATATATAATAAAATAATAGAATAAAATAGTATGGACAGCAAAATTGAAATTGGCCCGCGATCGTCACTATTGGTAAATCTTCCACAATCATTAGACCAGGGTTGTGAAACTGTGAAAAATGAGGTCAAGGTAAGGATAGCAAAAGTATTTTTAGCGCATAGACGACGAATTGCGAATCTACTCGTGTTTGTGAAAAGGCTTGCAACTTTTTCTGATAACTGGAATATATGCATTTTATCAGTGATTAATTTTTTTATGCAATGCACAATTTCATTTTCGTCGAAGCTTGAAAAATAATCTTCGAGCTATCGTATAAGTGCAATACTTTGATCATGAACGTACACAGATTCACCCCTTTATCCACTTCACTATTGAGGCAGCTAGTTCCTACATCAACCCGAACCATTGACGTCACGTTGTTTATAATAGAGCAAAGGGTGCAAATGCGGAGGCTTATTTTGTTTTTTTGTAAAAATGATTTTAATTTTCCCCCGTTTCTTGTAAAAATATACAAAAAACATCTCAATGTATTTTAAAATAAGATTTAACACATTTTGAAGCTATATTTTTTGCTAAGTGAGCTTTTACCTAATTTCCAAAATGGTTCTGGCAATGTGGAAACATAAAACATTCCCTTTGAAGAATGAAGAAAAATTGCTAAAATGAAAAGAAAAGCTATTTATTTTACGTTATGTGAGGTTTAAAATTACATTAAGGAGGCACAATATTATACTTACATTTATGAAGGCTATAAGCACGCATTTTATAGAGGCTATAATGATTAAATATATTTATTTGCAAAAGGAAAAAATGTATAGTTCATTTTCACACACGATATGGCTCCAAACCTCACACAAAATATATCGGGTTCATAGTTCCCCGCGAACATCTTGTGAGTGGGGTTCCCCCGCAGGAAATACATATTGAGTCATCTTCTTGAACTGGGACCATCCCTACATCAACCTCCAAAACAAATCCCCTCTAGGTATTGATAAATTGTCATCTTCTTCCCTAAGAGTTTTATTTTGCGGGGTTTATCAGTTTTTCTTTCCATCTTTTTTTCGTTACCTTTGTAGGTTTTGCCAATGACTGCTGAAGGGTCAATTTGTAAGGTGATGCCGTAATCACAGCAGCAGAAGATGGGTTTCTTCCTGCCCCAAGATAATCACATATCACATTCGGGGACGAGCATACTAATTTCCAACTGACCGTTCGGCCACCTTCAAAACTTACGATAGCCCTTAACCTTCGGCCGAAGCAATGATGATACTCCCCTCCGTTACTCTAATCAGAGTATAAAAATATGGCAAGTGACTAATAAAAATGTGAAATTTTCTTTTTCCGTTTAGGACTAGCATAATACGGGATGGTACACAGGGAGCTGTTTTTTTTAGGACTAGCTTCTAATACGTCGATGTTACTGGGCCTGCGTGAATCATGTGAAAATGCAGTTTTCGTAGACTTATTCTGAATGAGTATAGATGGACCAGCAGTGATTGACGAGGAAGTAGAAGAAATTGGATTTACATCTGGACGTAGAAAGCTTTTCTTTGGACCGACATGGTTGAGCGGGTTAAGGTGAAGAGTAGTTGATGACGTGGGGGCTTCTGTCTGGTTCTGCGTCATCGTCCTGAAAGATAGTTCTATCACAAGGATAAATCCATGTTAATCTAAATCCCTTGGCAACAATCAACCCTGTTTTACCCTGCATTTAGACTTTACCAAAAAGCTCTGCTATGTCATAAGGCCCGACGGGACGGTCATGTTGTGACATAAATCGCCGCACAAATTCACTATAGCAACTCTTAAGTAATAAAGGTCTTGTCAAATGATTGAGATTTATGCGACGTAGGAGTTAGTACTCTTAATATGGTTATATGATTCTCTCTATGATGGCAAGGACAATCACCTTAGTTTTACTGTATGCGTGTTGCGCCCGTCGAGAATTTATGTTCGTGCCTCCACTCCATAGTGACGCTACGATTGCAGAGTAATCAGCGTGCATGTGTAAAGCTGTGTTTTCTGTCGATGGGATGTAGTTTGCGAATAATGTGAAGAGTGGACTTAGATTCGATCCTCGCGGAACGCCTGCTTCCATAGGCCGCAAAGATGAAACATGAGCATTAATAAACTCAACATAAACTTAAAGTGATTCACGCTTGGAAATACAAGTGAAAAATACAAATCAATGATTCTAAAAGCACACACATACACTTTTCACGCATACGAAGATTTGCAGCATAAATGACACCACGCATCAACGAACAACGAATACGAAGTGTAACCTCTAATAAATTTCTAGGAGTCTATTCAGGCAATAAATTAACATTCCATTAGCATTTAAAATATTGCAACTCCGAATATTTAACGGTAAGTCGAGTGATATCTTCACTACCCATCCAACATCTCTACTTTCCCACAATATAGAATTAAATTATATATTAACCCTCCTTGTCAGGCCAACACTCCTCTACGGCTGCGAAATCTTTGCTCACAACAAATTAATCAGAAAAATTAGAAATATTCCTGAACAAATCCCGAACTTCCTATGCCTTTTCCGCCCAAACTAAATAATTATTTTACGCACAGGTTCGGGGCAAAAAGTAACACATAAATTAAAGACATTTGGAATTATGATCCGATAATTCCAGCAATATACGTACTAAATCATCAAGTACTCTTCTATCAGTCTTTCCTATGTCTTTCCTTCTTCTATTTTTATGTTATCAATTCATGAATATGGTTATAGTATTTGAAGTATTAGTACAAAAAAGCAACAAGAATATACAAAATGATAAGAGACTGCTACTGGCAAACAAGAATATAAATATTTAAAGCAAGAAATAAAAAAAAGATGAAGCAATATGCATTTAAAATAGTTTAACTATAAATTACGTCTATATACAAATAAAAAACACGTTTTCTGATACCTGTTCTCAGTGTGTAATTTGTAAGCTTCTGCTATCGCAAACAACACACTACTCACACAACATAGACAAATGCCCTCCCAAATTAATGAGTCATTAACTAGCCGTAGTTAACAAAATTCCGATTAACTAGCATAGTTAATCGGGATAGATTTCATCGCCCCTGCGTCGCAGCTTCCAATAATAACAAAGAATATTGGTTCAGCGTTTTCAGGCTCTACTATGAGTTTTGCCTGGATGGGCGTAATGATGGTTTGGTAATAATTGACACACATTTTTAATAGTTCGACCGGTTTCGGCACTAACTGCGCCATTGTTAAGGGTCCACTTATTTGAGAGTTCTCCAAAGTCTCATTAATTAGGGAGTTAACCTAGATGAGGTCACAGTAAATGCTGTGGCCGGTCGGGCTAATAAAAATATTTGCGGAATATTACGGATGAATAAATTATTCCCATCATACTGATCTGAAATTTGTAGTGGACATGATTTTTATTACGAAACGCAAAAAATCTCTCTAGAGACTAGTGATTTTTATTTGAGAATAAAATACTAGGGTGAGAATGGCCAAAATAAATTTTTCGTGCAAAATCCTAACTATAAACCTAGTCCGCTTGTACTCCACAGTACATACGCATGTATTCCAAAATTACACGGCTATATTAACAGTATCTAAGTCTGAGCGCTCATGAATCACAGCTAAGGGCGAGGATTAGGGGGATTCTAGAGGCCCGCCCCCTTCACATGGGAAAATCAAGAAAAAGAACAATTACCGTCGCAGTGTTTTTACTGTCTATCACCTACCGCGTAGCATTCCCGTGGTATTGCTAATGAATCTACCAATACTATCGTACTTCCTTTTTCAATTGACATAAAATCTTATTTAAAATACCATGTAGTGTTATCACTTCAAACTGCTTAACCTAGCCTAATGCCCCCTCTGCCTCAAAGATACATCTACATCCGCCACTTATCATAGCGTTAAAATTATAGCACTACGATTTTTCTGCGTATCGTAAACTTGCTTTTTACGAAAAGAGTTCGGTGCAAAGTGTTGCTTGAAAAGTGGAGTTGGCGCCCTGGGCATCGCCCTCTTGCCAGGAATCCCGAGTCTCGATTCGCGGACTCATGTGTTTTGGCGGGACGATGCGCGCGCACCCCAGGGAGACAGCCCATCGATCCGTGGGCCTGGTGCGTGCTGTGCCCTGTCACGGAGACCCATTGTAACGGACAGTTGGCCACCAGTCGGGCTAATTGTCACGACACTCTGTGCCTGGCGAGATTTACACGCAATACTCGATCCATAATTACCGAGTTGTATTCATAATCTTCATAGGTCAGTAATCCTGGAATCGGTTCGACGCAGATTCAGCTCCATTACTTTCTGCTTCCAGCTCAGCTTTCTTATTTACCCATATCTACTCATTTACATCCTTCGTAAGTTGCCTGATAGGACTCATTTCAGGCCTTCCTTTGCCGATCGTGCTCTCCACTGGTCCTTTGGCTATTGCCTTAATCAGACCATCAAGCCTGATGAAGAGTTCGTTTAAGTCGTTCTGTTTTCTTTTTAGAGTGTTCCGAAGACTTCTGTTTTCTCCAACTGTTTTAAGCCGTTCCACACTACCCATACCGTCCAAATATCTCAACTTTATTATCTATTATATATAAATTCCACTATAGAATCGCATTCCTCTCGAATTTTCTTGAATTTTGGCTAAGTATCAGTTAAACCTCAAAAGAAATATATTTAAAATCGGTTTAAGGGGACTCTGCAACCCGGTAGAAAGCTTTTATCTGGAAAAGCGCTAACAGAGCTAGGTTCTGAGAATTTTCATGATAATAACTTGCAACGCTGCATTATTGAATACAAATTTAGAGTAGGTAATATTCAAATTCATATTTCAATTTTAGGGCTAAAGACATGGAAACATTAGTGAAAAAAATGAAAACTTCCGTTTTGGCATTCATTATTGAAACCACGAATATTACAATAGAGGATCCTCAAGTCGGCGTTGCCACTCGCTGCGCATTTAAATGGGTCTACGATAGTCGCCACATGAATTGCTGACGGACGAAGTTAACCGAGTTTCACGAGAAAATAAGGTATAATTAGGGGTGTAAACCAAAATTTATACACATGATGATGTGATCTATCAAATTCATAACTATTCCTAGCAATAGCAAACATTATACCGCAAAATATAGGAAAAAAGTGGATAGCAGTGCAATCAGCACCACGCCGCGGACATGTTTGAAAACCGATTAAAATACGACCGCAGTGAAAACAAAAATCAGCCTTCTTTGGTATGGAATTGGGCCTCCTCCTTTAGTGCCATTGATTGGAACAATGAACAGGAACAATTCTAGTGTAGATAAAGGACGAGTATTTGCGGATATTGAGTAAAATGTTTCTTTTTGAAGTGAAAACAATTGGATCACAATAAAAGCAAATAAAACTTTTGAAGGTAATCAATTTTTCTAAAGCACTGAATTAAGAATTTTTCCAGGCTGGGCAAATTCCATTTCCCAAATAACGAGCCAAAAACAAAAAGTTCCTATGGATATTGTGATGGTCTGCTTGTGCGCTAACCACCAAGGAATTTAAAGAGATTTGCGGGAGAAAAAAACACAGCTTAAAGATTAGAGCTTATTTTTCTTCCCCGTAAGGCCATGATCACAAAGCGCGTTGTTTGTCTGGGAGGGATCAGGATTTCTATGTCTTCCACACGGCACTGGCTGAGATCTGTGGATGCAATTTCAAAGTGTATTGGATCCCAGATGTATTCAATGGCCCTGTTTTCCTCCGAATTGGATGGATGAGAGTGCAGGAACTTTGTTTTCTCGTCGGAAAGACCATTTCCCGCAGCGAAGGAAACGATATCTTATCCAAAAGAAAGGGGGAGTTCTCTGAAAAATGCAATTATATATACTTACGATTCATCATGAATGAAAAACATAAAGAAAGGACAAATTAATAATTTGATTTTATAAATCAGTTTCTTTTGAAGCAAATATTATTGATTCAATAGAAGAGCTCTTACATTTTTTTAAAACGAGTAGTGATTTACTACCCCGCCAACGAGTCCCTCTTCTCACAAATGAAAGATTCTTTCACCTCTGATTTGATGTAATATTGTGAAGGATTACTAAAAATCTTACATTACCAAGACGGGTCTAGAAGACTCCAAAATTCTGCGCCTCGGAGGTGAAGGACGCAAGATCCGTTTTCCTAATTTTTCAGTTTTAAGATTTTTTAAATTTAACTAGAAGGTTAGGTAACAAGTTTACAGCATTTTTATATCTCAATGTTATTGGTATATTGACCTATCCTTCTAGTTTTCTTTATTGCTAGTTTGCTTTATTAACCAGTTATTTGACATTCTAGTTTAGAATGTCAAATAACTGGTTAAATTTTTAAAAAATCTTAAAACTGCTCTCCTGAAAAGGAAAACTGACATAGTGTCCCTTACCCCCGAGGTAAAGAATTATATCTCATCCAAACATTTTTGAGTAGTCTTCATTTTAAGTAATTGCCTTACGTACTCCACAATTGGATGAGAGGAGATACCCAAGTGCTTAACATCTAAAGGCGAAATATTCATTTGACGCTATTAAAAGTAGCTCAAACCTCGATGCTGATATCTTCAGCATACAGCCGACAGCAATACTAGCCACATAAGGACGTAAAGAATGATAATGAAATGCATTCTATTTTCATCGAATGCTGTTCCTTTAGCTGTCATAAAATTTTATATTGTTTGCTAAAAATATAGGTATTGCTTTATTACACAAAGCAAATAGAATTAAATTATTTCTCAAAAAGGCCTATTAGATTTCATGTGGAATTATGCGCAGATGTGGGGGTGAAAAATCAAAATGCTCGGCATAACTTAAAGAAAAGCATGTTCACTCTACATAAAAGAGCCTTCAAAAGACGTATGTAAGAGACAATATAATTTTCAGCCACAGATAATTTTGAGAGGTTGATTTTCTGCTGGAGGGTGGAATTAATTTTTTAGCCCCGGCATGCTGCACAGTGCACATGGGGAATGCCACTTTTTGATTGGTGAGCGAAGCAACAATGAGAAATTCAAGAATTCATCAGTGAGCTGAAAGATCTGTGCGGGAAACTTTGCGTGCCGATGAAAAAAATGTTTCCACCCTGTAGCGGAAAATTACCGTCGCCATAAAAGCTATCTATACACTAAGATGTTTATGTCGTAGCCAGATGACCACCGATACCTGTCTCTTTACCCTTTCATTGACCTTTCAATCCTTGAAGACGTGTTTAAACGATGCATTTACCCGCGCGAGTAGATACGTGAGTACATTCAACATAAAATTTTCAACACGCAAACATCCAAAATTGCGCAAATGCACAAAAGGCAGGTCCAAAGTCCAGGAAATAGCCTCTTTTGTAATTTCGTGCATCTATTCGAGCATTTGTCCAGCCACGCTTTTGAATGGGTAAATACAATGTAAACATTGCTTTAACAATAATTTTTTAACCCGAGTCCTCAAGGATAAAGGGATGGAGATATTCGTTTTTTCTAGGCGTTTAGTTTTTTTAGTTTAGGCTTTAATTTCTGATTCATAACCTTTCCTATATCCTCCTCTCTCCCATGGTAGCTTTTGCTCCACATCTCCCTTGGATGTCCGTAATTATTCGTACTCTTCAAATGTCCGATGAAATTGCGCTGTCAGCATGCCCTCGGCAGTGCAGCGCTCGAAACCCATACCGGTGGATTGGTTTCGTTTGTTACTCTTGAATTTCGTTTGTTACTCTCCCATTAGATCGTAGCACTGCACGTCTCCAATAATAAAATTCTGTAAGTAAATTTACGTTTTACTATGCTCTTATACTTGTCCATCTCTATTTCCCATAAGTGATTATTGATCTTGAAGCATGTTACTGCCGTCTCAATTAATATGCCTTCGATATTCAAAATTGGTCCCACGGGAATGCCATTAAATACTCTTTTAAGTCCTCTTTCCTGGTTATTTCAGTTTCATTTATCTTCATCTCAGTATATGCAATAGCGCAGATTATTTTAGAATTTTCATAAGCGCGAAATACTAATATCAAGTTGATTGAACATCAAGGGATTTGGAAAAACTAAGCAATTAAATTTCAGCTGGTAGTGCAGCTAAATGGTAATATAGTTGAAAACGATTTATTTCGAAAATGAGCACAATCATGGGAGCAAGTTTTCCGAGAAATAACTGTTTAATGCTCGCTATTAGACAAGCCAAGAGTTCAAATGTGTATTTCTTCCATTTAATTATCACATTAGTATACGCACGTTCGTTGCCTTTATCACCAATAAGTTTTGAGGTAATATTCACCTATGAGATCAAGAATAAGATGTAAGTTTTTAATCATGAAAATCATATATTTTAATTTACCAAGATAAACCAACGGATGCCCTATTTGAAAAATTAATCTTAGAAGACAATTAGCTATCCAAGTGCAGTGCATACCAACATTTGGTCCAAAATCGATGCTGTGGGGGTACAATGGCTCATTTAACGTGGAATGAACCCACCCTCTCTGGATGCAATTGCCTTTATAATCTAGTCTTTTCGACAATGCAAATATTTTATAACTCTACGTCGGCATACTAATACAGTAAATTGGAGGCATAAGCTCAATCATGCAGTTCGTAGAACAGCATTAAGAAGGGAATTTCTGTTATTAGAAAAGCAAAATAACAACACAAGGATATAGTTTAAGCATACATGGTTAAAAACTATAGTAAAAATACACTATACATTCAATTTAAAAAACTAAATGCAGGGAACTGACATAAAAATCAATTACTGTCTAGGTTTATCACTCCCCTATGAGTCTTCTATGTCTTTCTAGCCTAATACCCCTTGTGTTTGTTAATCCTTAATTTTCAAGCCAAAAAGAAGGGAAAAAATTCTTCTTATGAATACTATTAATAAAACAATTCCATCATTCATTAATACTATTAATATAATTTAAAAAAGAGAAATAATAATGAAAAAAGTGAGTACCTAAAGGTAATTTCATTTAACAGAATAACAATTTGATCCAAATAATTCCTTTTCAAAACTGATTTCGTTGGTGTTTTCTCTTATTGCTCACAAAAATGTCACTGGCAACAAAAACATGTGCGCCACTTTTAACTTGAATTGTCTATTGGCTGGTTCGGGTGAGTTTTGGACTCACCGTTACACCTTTACATCGCGCCGCTGCGACCCTGAATAAGTGTAAATTTTCTCAATCCATTTAGCGTGTTAACTATCCCTGTTTTTTTTTCGAGGAAAAAGTAATGCCATAACGATTTATGCCTTTTATCTGCCTCTTGGATTACATTGCATCAAAGTGAAATCATTACCGAAAATATATTCTCTGGGCGCGAGTGTAGTGTCTAAAAAATATTTTTTTTTCTGAAAACACGAAACATACTTAGTTCACATTTTTTTACATTCAGTAGTGTAAAGATTCGAAACCAAACCTAACTTACCTCACTAATTCGAAACACAACTCCAATTCCCAGAACAATTGTTCTCAAAAGTTGCACTCTGCTTTCATCTAGTCCTAATTCATCTCAGTAATCACACTATTCCATTCTTTTTCGACATTTTTCAAGCGATGCACATCAATAGCTGAATATCAACTCTCCTCTCAACTTTTACGTACTCCCACGGATTCTTGCCAAAAGTTAAATTAATGATTCGCTTGCTCGCACATTTCCCGCAAACTTTCCACTTACAAAAAATGGTTGAAATGATTGTAAGATTGAAGTAAGTAAGAAGTGAATCGTTTTATTATCACGCGATTTATTTAACTTGCAGCTTCAGTTTGTTTGCTTCATCGAGGGAATCTAGTAAATCGATTCTTAACCCATTGTCGGTTTGGCTTGAAATTCTGCACACTTGCTTGCTTCTGTTGACAATACAATGCTCAATAGGCTTGAAAATTTTTCCATTGTGCCCTAATTAATTCAATAAAGTTCCATGCGTAAAAATAGTTTTAAATTTTCTCAATATGAAAGGGCTTATATGGCGTTAGTTATAAATATTTTGGCAGATTTTTTTACAGCTGTGGATTAATCGATTACATGATTCACCCGTAAAAAGTATAAAATGAAATGATAAAAACAGTATAAAATACACTAAAAAGTCCAAAAATAAGATTTTCATCACTCGAAGCGTGTGTGCTGCTAAGGTTTACATATTATTATTGCGTGCCAATCCTTAATCAGGCGTATTTCTAATAAACCTAATGAGCACCCACACTTTATTTTCCGAGAGATGAAAAGCATATTTTTCATTTGTTAGCGCATTTTATACTGATTTTGGAAAAAGCGTGTTTTTTCTCATTTCTATTTTATTTTTATTTGTTCTCAACCCACGAGTGAATGGCTGAAATGGAAGATTTTATTGGTCGTATGTCCCTTTTCGATCTACCGAATTCTTTTGAAATTATTATTTTGAGATTATGATATAATATTTCTTGGAGTTTAGGTCATTTTAAAAATAAGTTTCAGCCAACGTTTCGATTTATTTTTAAATCATCATCAGGGCTATGTAAGAAAAAGTATGAACAATATAAAATACAAAGATTAAAACGGTACACAATATTTATACATAAAAAAGGTACAATCGGGTTTTTTATACAATAATATAACTTAAAGAAATATATTCCATGTGTTTTCGGCCTTCATTCCATCTCTTGCCTTTTTTATGAGTACATTAGGAGAAATAGATGAGATTTTTAATTATCACACTCAATTTGTCTAATAGGACACTAAGCCGTGGTCCCCTAATCTCCTTCTTGGAGGGCAGGCTATCACCGACGCGAAAACTCTTCAGCAATAGTAGGTACTGAAGTCTCGACAGATATATGCACGAAACGCTAGTTTAATATGATGCTAAATGTTGCTATTTAGTATATGCTAAATATTTCGCGAAATTCACGTCCTACATTTCATATGGTAATGGCATTCAAATTCCGTTAAAAAATTTATTACGCCGAGTTGTAAATAGAGAAAAAGCTTAATATTAATAGATGATACAATTTTATCACGTAAAATTAATTCAATAGCGTCACCAGCTGAATGATTATCTAAGAAAACTGAAAACCGCCATTTCTTAGGAGTTTTGGTTGTGCTTGCATACTTGTTTCTATAAATCGGCAAATATAGGTGGATATTGGTGTACCATTTATTGACTGCTATGCACTTATGTGTGTCTATACAAAGTTTTGCACTCTTAGCACGGACGCAGCTAGGAATTAAGGCTAGTGAGTTTTGGCTTGAGGGGTATGGAATACCCGCCAGGGTAAGCGGGAGGTGCGGGGCCCTCCCCGGATAAATTTTAAGAAAAATGTTTCAAAATGGAGAGTTTTACGGCTTTATGAGGGATATTTTATTAATCATTACACTATTCAATAAGCAATATTTATTCAATTATGTAAAACGGATGTAACTTAAAATTTTCTCTGAGCTCTGGGGGGGATTTATCCAACAAAACAGGAATCCGCATGGCCGTGTGGCAATGCCGGGGGCCGATATATCGGCTTTGAGGTAGCGAATAGTTCTAATTAACAACATATCAGAAGCTGAACACTTGAATAAAAATCAGAGTTAATTATACTGTTAAAAATTAACATAATAAGAGTAAAATAAAAAACAGTATGTTGATGTACTGGAAAATGGCAAAGGAATTTTTTTCGAAGATATAATATTTAATTAAAAATCCTATCGCATTTCTCGCCAGGGCCACTCCAAGTAGATGGCACAAAGAGGGTTAAACTTCACTCCTCGGAAAACGTTTTTTTTAAATATTGTCCACCTTTTTTCTATTAAACCCACAATGCGACGCTTAATTTCTCACTGCCTATCCTTCTTTATCATTTCCTCATGACGCAAATCATAACAGTGTGCATTGAACAGTAAAAAATACGAAGGTAAGGGGTAATTACGAATTTGATTCCGGAATTATTGAAATTCTTAAGACATGAAGTTCAAATTTGGCTAAAGGTGATTCTGAGGAAGAACGTTAACCTATTGAAAGCGGTCTCATTGGGAATCACATTTCGAGTTCTTCATTTAAATGCTCTTTCTCTCCGATTCATTTAATGAGTCCATTATAACATTTTGGTCAAATGTTGTGGGTAGATAGAAATATACCATTGTGGAATTTAAATTTTCAATGAAAACGAGTGGAAGAAGAAGGTGTCCTTCCTTCATAGCCAATTATCATCCCTCACACTTCCTCGAACTCCCTCGGATTTCTGCCACAAAGATAAATTTACGATTTCCCTGCCAACAGACTTCCCGCGCACTTCCCCGTAACAGAAAGGGAGGAAATGATGGTAAGGATTGATAAGAGGTTGATTTAGGAGATAATGTGGCCCACTTCCATTCTTTGCCATCTTTCCCAATCTTAGTGCCTCCAAGTGCATACATTGGGTACCAAATAATACTCATATTCGAAAAAGTCATGAAAGGCAAAGGATTTAGTGACGTTCCGGTGAAGGCCTTAGCAAGCGAAGGTGGTTATGGAGTTTAAAATACCGAAACTTTCGGAGGATAAGGTCCCAATCGATTTGTTCATCCATTTTTTTTCGGTTGTCGATTAAGATAGAGTTTGAACAAATGAAGAAACCCATATTTTTCCGCTTTCATATCCGTACCTATTTGCCGAGATATTCGCGGGGGAAAATCGGTTACCTATCTTATCCTGCCCTTCCATCTAACGAATTTAATGAAATGAATGGCGAGTACATGCCTTATTGTGAGTGGACCAACCCAATTCCCCCATTGAATAATCACCGGCCAAATGAACGCCTCCAAATGCACTTAGACTCCAAAAAATGCGTCCCACGAATTTTTTTTCAGGGTAAGGTCTTGGTACTAACCTTGCTCGAGAGGACCTTACGTCGAGAGCTTCCGAACTTGACGAAGTCGTCCGTCTTTATCTTCGTCCAAGTAACCGCCGAACATAGAGAGCTGAAATCGAAAAAGAAGCTTGCCTTGCTAGCCATGCCTTGTTTATAGTCTTTTTGAGGACGGGAGCTAAAAACGTTCAATTATGGTCAACAAATGATTTCATAAGATAACTCGTGCCATTTTCATGTTTCATTTTTGTAAAAATAAGTACACTAACTTGAAGTAGAAAAAATTTGGCAAATATCGCCCTTAATAAATTATTTCCGAAATTCAAGACCTAGTAAGCTAATACTGAATCTTTAGAGGCAATGAAATATAGTTAAAACTATAATCCGTTATTAACCAATTCATCATCATTAGTCAACGATCCTAAAGTTGGTTTGACGCAGCTCTCCATTCCTCTCCCCTATCCGCTTGTCTTTTCTTAACGATTTATTTCTTCTCTTTTACATCCTTTATAACCTGTCCTGTGTAACTCATTCGGAGCCGTCCTTTGCCCTTCTTCCCTTCCACCTGTCCTTCAACGATTGTCTTCATCAGGCCATCGTGCCTCAAAATGTGGCCAACTAAGTTGTCCCGTCTTCTCCTTCAAGTATTTAGAAGCCTTCTTTTTTTATCCCACCCTTCTCAGCACTTCCGCAATACTTACTCGGTCGACCCATTTTATCTTCATCATTCTGATCGAATGCTGATTAAACAATAAGTTCAACCAATTCAGGCGTGATATCGTGGAAGTTGGAAATACTGAAATAAAAGGTAGTTCCACTTTTCTACAATTATTTAATATGGCTCTGTAAGCCGAATTGCGTGGTACTCATTAAATAATCGTAGCTGATTAAACAGTTATTTCCTATTATTGATGGTTGGCATAGTGGTTAAGGTCTCCAAAAATACGTCACCAAATGTCGGACAATGATTTTTATCAAGTTTATTTTTTTAAATGGAAACGGAGCAAAAACAAAAGAGATTAGGATATTTAAAATACAATCACAGAAAAGTCGGTAGGGAGTGAAGACCGTGGGGATCATCCGCGACCGCCTGCAACGCCGAAACTTAAATCGATTCCTCGGCCGTGGGGCCCAGACCACGGGGAATCCTCGCGCCCGATCAAACTTGAACCGTCTGCAGAGTTGGCAGAACTTTTCCGTGCCACGCTGACATGCTCCTCCCCATCGCCATGGTGCCCATTTACGGGAAGGGAGGAAAAATCCACGGCGCGATGGTCGCGGGCCGGAAAAAGATGATTTGTGCCCCAGGGAAGAATTTTCAAGACGAAACGACGACGAAAAAATTTCTCCACCCATAGGATACCGTAGGGTCAATAAAGGAATCTTTTCGGCATCTTAAGGCGCAGGATTTGTTTTCAGATTATTTTCAGCCATCCGAAACTTTCGCAAAGCGGTACAAGCTTAAAAATTATCAATCTATTATAGAACATTTATAGAAAAAACTTTGTTAAGTGCACTAAAAAATAAAAAAAACGACCCGGTTTTCATAACATGCCCACATCGTCAGGTTTGAATGTCTATGTTAGTGAACTATGTTGTGAAACACGAGTTGTGCTTTTTCAAGTATATTAGTGAGCCTAACAAAGTTTTTCTTTCATTTACCTCAATAGAAAGGTATCACACAGTTAAAAATTACTATTCACCCTGAGCCCGGTAAAAGCAGGAGGATACAACATTTTATGAAATATGAAGGGAACTATAGCTACTTTGAGGGCAAAGTAATTAAAAATAAGAATTTTCCCCCGAGAATGTAAATAAGTAATGGTAAATCGTAAGGGAAGCGAAACACTGCACTTGCTTTAAGAATGTGTTATCCCTATTGCATCAAACTAGGATAACTAGACATTGCAGCCTTATTGTACAACTCCCATGGAAAACCATTACGTAATATATTATATTTACTGCCATCATGATTGCATTACTGACGGATAACGCGGAATAGTTCCTCCATAAAACTCTATAAACTATTTAAGCAATTTATTTGAAACCAACTATTAATATTACAGATATCTCTATAGTAAAGAAATGATTACATGAATTGCTAGAAAAAGAAAGCATTTTTAAAAAGCACAGAAAGCACACACACGCGCACGAGATTTGTAACTAATTCCTCCCATCTCGAATTTATTTAACCCCTAAAATTTTCGGAGGGAAAACAAATTCCTACATGGGAGATTCTCACAAATTCCTTTCAAGGCAGGTTGACGACCGGGACAAGGTGACGAATTTCGAACTTATGCTAGGAAACAGCTCCACCATGTTAGTGCAATTTACACTGCTAATGAGTAACAACTCGCTTAGAGAAGTTATCGCTTCCATTTTATGGTTATTAGATTAATTTTATAGCATTTACTAATCCTGTAGTATTTTTAGAAACTTTCTACATGAGATTTTGAAGGTAAACAAGTCATAAGCTCCTAATGAACTAACTGAACGCGATTAACTAAGACATTAGGCTTTCCATTATCATCATCCGATTATATCTTACTTTCATTTGTCCTCACATGAAAATCATAGTCTCCTGATACTACCCCTGGGGCAAGGTGACCACCTAAATGACGAGATGATGATGACCTATCTTCCCAGTGCTACATGCACTCTCTTAAATACCTCTAATGATGGCACATTGGTCACTCGAAATTTCATTAAGACAAAACTAGGTAACCCGTGCGATAATTTCGCACTTTTACGCTATCACGGAATAAGTATGTTAAGGAAACCGTGTAATTGGGTTTTAAGTAGAGAAGAAGGGGTATTGTAAAGTACTTTATTTAAGCTTGTTTTCTTGCAAAAATATAACTAAACATATGAATACAATACAGGCACAGTACCAGTAGTAACAATCACGACGTCTGTTACTGAATAATGGCACGCAATTTACAAAACTTCTCTAACGACAATATTAGAAGAAAAAATATTCTTTAACATTTTTCATGCTCCTTAGATTTTGTATTAAATATTTTTGCCTTTACAAGTAACGTTTCTTTGGTTTAGTTACGGATTTAACGGGTTTTTAGATCTTTTTTTGAAGCTAAGAATAAAAATATGTGTAGAGTTGATATACCTCGAGCGAGTAATTGGAATGGAAAAATCGAAACTTTTAAGTCAAATTAATGGGCAAAAAGTGAAATTTGACATTGATATTGTATTTTTTTCTAGAAGCCAATGATTCGGCGTTTAAAATGATACCTCATTTATACAGGCGCAGTATTAACGGAGCATATACGGAATGACAGAACAACACCTTTCTGTAATGAAAAAATAGAATGAAGATTGATTCTCGTATCAAAGAACACGGTTTTTATAGAAAATATTCTTTCATATCAAATTTATTTCCACGTGATGGACTTTTAATAACATACTTTTCAAGGCGAGATGCATAGAAATGTTAGAATAATTGTATAATTAGCTAAAAATTTCTCAGAATTGAAACTAATCCGACACCATTCTGAATACTCACCCTCCTCACTCCCGAAACCATCTGGCCCCAGTTCCGCTGTGCGACGATGGGTTTCTCGCCACCCTCCCTCCTTTTCCTCACGACTACAGTATTCCGGCATGAATTGAAAAGTAAGCAATACGCAAGTAAGTCAATATAATAAATTTGATTCTTGAATTGCTGAAAGGTTCATGAAATGAGACCCCGTTTTGACTCTGGGAAATTTTCTGTAGGAGTGGAACGTTTGAGCGTAAAATATGGAAATGCTCCAATGACACTGGTCTTTAAACCTCAACTTGAAGTAATACAAGAGTCTGACGTATTTTTAAAATGTAACCACTCAGGACGGCTGAAGAAATATCTTTAAAAATCCTGCACTAGACTGAGTTTCAGAAACAGCATTTATAACCCCAAACTTTCGGATAACTGGATAAGTTTTTGTCGACCACCATAGTATCGAAACATGGTTCGGGAAGGAAGAGTAGGAGCAAGCAATCTGTTGGAGTGGTCTTCACGACAGTGCATAGATTCGACTGTAACACCTTTAAAGTAAATCTAGTATCTACGGGAAAAGTATTATCCGACATATGGTGAAAGTTATTCCCCGTTAAAAAAGGGGGGCGCATTTAGAGTAACGAAATTACTTGTGAATTGAAGAGGGTATGTTAAATTTACTAAGACTCAAAATTACTTCATTTAACGGTATAATCCATCTTTAATTAGTTTTATTTTTCCCGAATGAAAACAATGAGACTTAGAATTGTTTTTATCTTTAATTATTATTATCTAATATGATTGCTATTTTCACATATGTAAGAATGTCTTGCAAATATTTCAAACTACCTATTTCCTTTATATTTTAAGATGTATTCTTATTGTAAACAGCTAATTATTTACTAAGTCAAATATAAAAATCCTAGTTCTATAAGAATTGGAAGCTATGTTTGCCTCAAAGTATCCTGTGTACACTAATTATCAATTTGGGATGTGATTTCTAACAGTTTATTATAGGTCTAATAATTTTTTGCGCATTCTTGAAACTCAATGGAAAAAAGGGTAGAATATGAATAGTACGGAGGGTCGTTCGGTAGGGAGACAAGAAAATTTGCGCGTTTAAGGTCCTCTTCCGAGGCGACTAATTTATTCCTTTTGACGTTAGTCTGAAGCACTTCGGTTTCAAAATTTGGATTGTAACCGCATAATGTATTTTGCCTTTATGGATGTTTAAATTCGTTGGGCGATAGACTTTCTGTATTCATTGATCTTCGCGTTCAAATTTCTACCTTGCTGCTCTATATATTGCATTTGACACTCACAACTAATGATTTAATACATGCAACTACGTTTTTTTGCGAATTAGTCTTTGTTAACGACGAGGAGCTGGAATAATAATGTATTTGGGAAACTACCAATAATGTGTTTGGGAAAAGGCAGTTCAATATGTATGAAAAACTTGGATTTGATTTGAAACTTCGCCGGAGAGAGGTTGAGTGATGGTAATATAGAAAGAGTTCCAAGATTCATTGGTTTTATTGGTGGGTTAAGGGAGGTCATGACCGTCTTGGCTTGTTTCCGTCTTTTCTTTCCTTGCAAATAATCGGCAAGTGCTTCACCGACTCCCTTTTTCTCTGCACTCGACTTGATGATCGGGAGCTTTTGCTTACGAGGGGATGCTGATTGGTCTATAGATTACGGTTTACAACCAGTTAATAGGGTGTCAGGAATCAGCAATTTGGTTCATCACCTGATTTGTGAAAGGCGATGCCCTATAGTAGCAGAACGCATGTCGTGGTCTTGAATTTCAACATTAAAATCAAGGTGATTTATTGTCTTGTCTTCTTCAACTTCAAGACTTTGAGTTGTGCAACGAATTTATGAAATGGAGGAAACTCATTGTCTGTTGTCGCCAGTCCATCAACACAAAATATCATCGACGCACCTAAACCAGTCGAAAATTTTTCTATTCTTGTGTGTGACGTGACGTGAAGTTTCTCCTAGATTACCCATAAAAATCTCAGAAAAGAAGGGAAAAAGTGATGATCAAAGCTCCACTTGCTATGTGGAAATGTCCATTGAATGGGAAATAGTTTTATTCCAAACATATTCCAATTAGGTTCTCATTAAATCCCAAGTTTCAATAATTGATACTTTATGTGTTGATGATATAATTCCGAAGATCTGGTTTGTTATAATACATTTATTTTTGCGTAGTGTTACGTAGTTATTCACACATCTTATTTCATTTTCTAAATAAGTAAAATGCTCTTCACCATTGTATTTTCTTGCTTTATGTGTTCAATTTTTAGCGAATATCTGAATCGTTAGCCTTCCTCAATACTGCGAAACGTTTAACTTTGTGATTGGTGCTGGGAGACGTCATTAAAAATTTGAATGCGATACTTTTAAACGTCAAACGTGATTTAGTAATAGATGAAAATATTTCAAATTGCTATGATAATTTTTGTTCATATATTTAACAATTAGCAATCAAAGAAATATTTTGATTTGAATAAGGATACATCTACATCTACACATATATATTACCCCTCTAGCCGCCTAAAAGGCGTGTGGCAGGGGGAAGGATAAGGGAGAACTTTGAGATACTTTCGAAACGAATGCACAAATGTAGCAAAAGACTTAGCCAACGGTAATGTTCAATAGGGACAACCATCTTTCTGTTCATCACATAAGCTGAGTAAAAGTGTATCAGTCTTTCGAATGAATCATAAAAACTTTAAAGTCATATTTGTGACAGATTTATCGCAATAAAAAACTGATGTTTCTCTCAAGCAAACTTAGCATCGCAGACGTATTTTCCTAATGCCTGCAAATGACGAATTTACCTCTAATATTTAAAATATGCTCATTACAATACGCAATCATTGCTAAAGGAGTAACACATATTGAAACCTGGAGCTTAGAAGACGAAGTTTCCTTTCTGCCAGACGCGCTTCTTAATTTTCAAACAAAAGCATTGTATTATCCAATAGGAAGTGTACCAGCGCGGAAATTCTGCAAAGAAAATCTTTTAACCACCCACTCTTTTTACCTGAGGTAACACTCCTACATGCGTAGAATAAAAATTGATATTCGGCTTTCGGATAGGATATATACATCTAGGCTGAAATTCGCCATGAAAAAATTCTTGATTTTAACGGATACTAAGAGTTGCAACGTACTCCAAATCACACGACCCCCGTTCCGTGTGCTCGCGTCCGGGGATAGTATTCTGATTATGCGATTTACTTTGTTGTGAACGGACCTTTCAAATTGACCGATCTGGGGAATGGGTTAATTCCGCAACAATGCGTTTTTCTTTGCATTGAAGTGCAGCTGAACCTCTTTTTCGCTTCCGTGACCAAGTTTTCAAGGACTCTTCGGACACACGTTGGGTACGAACAATTTTTGTTACAAGTGCTCTTGTTACTAAAGGGTTCGAAGGCACCAGGAAAGTGGGTAATAATGCTCTGTTCGTTCGGAAAAGCCCGTTTACGGCTCGAGCTAGTCTGTGCTGGCGATCTGCAGGGAAAAAGAGGTGTGGTTTTATTCTCTTTCGAGAATCAACTGAGGGAGCTAGCACTTGATGACAACCACCCGGTATTTGCTTCCATTAGGCCAGGAACTGAAAAAAACACTTCTTGGATTGGGCGCTCTACCGACCGTGCTTTCCTCTTGGGAACATAGGGGAACTTTTGCCTTCTCCTCCAAAAAACCCACTCCTATATGTTGCCTTACCCTCTTCTTCCAGCCATTGTGCGCGTTAAGGTGGCAAGAAATTTTAACAGAGATATATTTATCCTTTCGGACTCTGGTATATTATAAAAATTCCCGGAAACTTACCGGTCTGTATGGATTTCGCTTCAGGTAAAGAGCCGGTGAACCGCCGCACGGTTGCGTTATTGTCGTCGTTGCATTGAAAATTGTTTATAACTAAGGAATTGTTCATTGTTCTGTACCAAAAATACTAAACATAATTCCACTACAAACAAATGCATGAATATTATCTTATAATATCATATTAAATGCAGTAATATGTAAATGACAACTTGAAGAAAATTTTATAAGGATTTAGGTCCAGAATTTCAGTGAAAATTTAAGAGGCAAATGGATGAATCCTGCATCGATCCGTTTTTCCTTGCATTGCTGAAACCCTTTTTCTCTTCCGTGTGCATGTTTTCAAGAAGTTTTTTTGAGGTGGTAGTGGTTGAGGAAGCTCATAGCAAATTATGAAAAATAAGTACTGTGATGTGCCCCTGGATCAATTAATCTCGACATCTGACTCGACGACAGCGTGGTTGAAGCGAATTTGATCACTCAACGCATTCCGAAGTTTATGCTTTGACCCTGATTCAGAGGTATCAGTTTAAATATGAAATTATTAAGTAGAATCTTGAAAATGGAACTAACTCATTAGCACTGAATGAAACTGAAAGTATGGTCTTATAGTATTCTTTTCAGTGAAGATGAGGGTATATATTGCCTGGCACCAGTTTACCTACTTAACTTATGTTTTCCTTTCACACTCATCAGCTTTCTCTAAGATCCTGCTTATCCAAATCCAATGCTTCTTCATCACACTCAGCAGGTTCCTCTTCCCGCCTCCCACATAAACATAGGCCACACTTAAGAAACTGAAGACATAATGGTCAGCCAAAAATATTTGTACGCTCTAAGTCAACTTATTGGTAGCAGGCGCAGACAATGTATAGTTGCCAACCTGGATTTTTCATGGCATCATTATGCGCCCTAGGCTATGACTTTCTAGGCGTGGGGAATTCTCAGGAACAGACATGTCCATATTCTCGTTAATTAACCATGACTTCATTTACAGAAATACTGAGAGGCTTATAATACTTCACTCATACTATCCTCTCTTCAATTATCCTCTAACTACAGGTACTTACCTCATACTTTTCAGGTTTTATTCCATTTCATGAAAACTCATTCTGTTAATACTGTGACTCCACCATGACTTGCGAACTCATGTGCCCAGAATATAATTGCGATGAAATTAAGCCAATGGGGAGAGGGAAGCTTTGCAGGCTGTGGCCCCTTCATTTCATATGGATTCCAGATCCCAAGAACCCTATCTATCCTTTAAATTGATCTCCTGGATTTACCTATCTTAATCCCCCTCTAAGAGGATAACATTACCATTCCAGGGTGCCATAAAAATGCACAGTTTGGAATGAAAATACAGAAGTGAGAATAAATCTCGTCTTAAACGCACAAACATAGCAAAAAAGATTTTAAAAATGTATAAATAAACAACGTTGTAAAATACCCTCACGACGGTGAGTCTCACAAAGGACAGTAGCAAGAGAAACTTTGTTTTTTTCCAGCTATTGGATCACTTTAAGCACTAAAGAGTGACTTAAAAAGTCTTTGGTGGTTGAAGGACATTATCTCATTACGTAGGCAGTGACGGTAAATACACCCATGAAGGGATACACCACACACCGTAAGTAAGATCAAATGGCGTTTTTTCACAAAAGGTATTTGTCTTTCTTTTCTTCCCAACCCATGCAAGAAAATGTTGGAGAATACATACAATTTTAATGACTTCCGGTTCAACAATAGCTTCATTTAAAATATGATTCTGAAAAGCATTATTGAAAATATATTGATCGATATATATGTGCTTTTTTCTTGAATATCCATATTGAAATTTATGAGGTGACACAAATATTTATGAACAGCAATACTTAAAGCCACCTCCGGCTCTCATTCAAACTATTTTCTCAGGATGCAATCCGAGTGCATTTTTCGTAGCAAGTACGAAAATTTTCGTAGACATTGACTTTGAACCCAAATTTCAAATTACTCCAAATTTAAAAAAATCCCAGTTTGGTTGCTATGGGTGGCTCACATGATAATCGTTAGAGTTCTTCTTCGTCGAAATTATGAGATCATCTCATAACACGCAAACTCAAATCACAATTGAATCAATCACTTTATTAACTGTAAAACATTTGGGGTGTAATTAATCAATGAACAAAATTCATTAAGAATTATATACACTTGATGGTACATAAACATTACTCTAAAAATACATGTTCATATTTAAAAAGTGCTGAGCTGGACGGAAATGCAAAGACGCCTTGCTCGGTATTATTTGCGCATGCAGAGGAATATGAACCCTTTTTCAGTAACATCTGTCGTCAATAAAGAGATAACAAGTAATAAATTAACGATCATGCCGCTTTGGCGCTGCTTTTATACCTTGTAGCTGGAGCGTAATTGCTAACATTCATTTGTTTTATACATGGATTATCAGTTTTATCCAATATTGCTATTATGAAGGGTGCAATCATGGCTTAGTGCAACAAGCTTATTATGTTATGCGTTACGTTTTCGGAGAATCGGTCAGGAAACTGGGGAAGCTTCTGCCTGTGAAAAATTCCCCACCGTTAACGACGAAAATCTTTTCACTAAGTCATATCTCCATTCTGGAAATCAAAGTATCTATGATGACTAACATTGATTTGTTTTTATCATTGGGATTTTTCAATGCAGGAAAAGTGTTTTCGGAAACAGAAGGTTGATTTTTTTCAGATTGCGATAAAATTCTTAATTTGCTTTATTCGATATAATGAGGCTCCTCATAATTGCACCAGATAGGTTCATTGTGGCATAGACAATTGTTCCTACAATTTAGGCATTTAAATAATTTTGTTTCCACCCTGAATTTCTCTTAAGTTCGCTCACGGGACCAAACATTCATTATTGAATGTAGACCTGAGTTTTCAAAAATTAGTCTTTGGTGGCTGCTTGGCTTCATGTTCACATCTGCAGGCTTCCTACTTTAATTTGAATACTTGTTTTTACTGCGGCAGTATCTTTTGGCTGGGGGTTCTCTTCAAAGCCTTTTAAAAAAACTAACACGTTATCAGATTTCCCTTTAATACCAATTAAAGGTTATAATGCTATTTAACGCCGGTTAACAGCTATATTTTAAGTTTGAGCCTAAGTACTGTGCGCCTGTGCTAATCGGATACTTTAAGCTAATTAATTATATTTTGTCTTCGCTAACTTCATCTCCCAGGATATGGGGATCGACTTTCTGAGTGCCTGATCGTTCCTTGTTTACAGGGTTACAGGGATAGGGTTGGCCTTGTGAAGACTCCAGTCAATCAAATCCCATTGTCGTAAGTCTGCACACCACGAGTACAAATCTCTTGGGGACCAGCCCAACTGAACGGACATTCTCTCTTCGCTGAGATTCTTGTCGACACCATTGAGCAGTAATATCGGTAGAGGGCGCGTTGCAAGCTGTGGGAAAATGAGACCAACACAAATCACGTGACGGCATCGGGGTTGCCCGGGAGTATACGACTTCACTCCAATGGCCCTTCGGACAGCAACGAATTTCGAGAAACTCTAACGACAGCAGTTAGAGATACTGACAATATTTTGTTTATACCGCTGAAAAATGCTTCAATAATATGATGCGGTCACCACTAATTGCTTAATATTTCAACCATTTCACAATATAACAGGCCACGACACGATAGTATATTTAGTTTTTTGTATCAATGAGTGGAACTTGGTGTAAAAGATGCAGGCCTCGATGGCAGCCGGAAGAAATGTTTACCCTCTGTGGGCATGATTATATGTGCACCTCCAAACATGTAATACCAATCAATTGGCTGCTGCTGTTTGATTTAAAGAGGTGATTATATATACTGGCTGCATATAGTAAGGAGGAAGTGGTATAAACAATTATTTATGTAATGGTAGTTCGCCTTGAGCAACGAACAACGAACGTCATCGGTGAGAAATTCTTCCGTGACATTCCCCTGCCATCATGTGACAAAAAAGGCTGTCATGCTGGTCTCGTTTCGGGTGACTTCATCTGCCCTCTACCCATATTGCTCCCCAATGGTCGACACCAACCTTCGCCTGCATTATCGGCCCACGATATCGCGCAAACTTGCATGCACATTTATATACACAAATCGGTACATGTATACGGCTTGTTTTCTTGCAAAGCGATTCGATTTGAGCGTTCGGCCCAACGACCGACCGACCGCCCGGCCGACCTCCTAGCCGGCGGGCGCGGCGTCCATCGGTCCCGGGTGCAGAGCGCGGGAGGCGTTGTGCCGGCCGCGCCGCCACTCCCCCCGTCCCCCGCGTCTCCGCCCACCGCCGTAGAACTTGTAGAGGTGCGTGGGCGCCCGGCCCCAGCCGCGCTTGATGAGCATATGGTCCACGTCGGCGATGGCCGCGTCCAGGATGCGGTGCAAGTCGGCAGAGAAGGGGTCCCTAAGGCGAGACAGACAAGAAGGTCACAACAACCTCATGGTAGAGTTGGGAAGGTTAGGGTGAAGCCCACATCTTACTAAGAGAGGTGGCAAGAAAGTGCCAAATTTAACTCCGCTATCATGAGTCAAAATTAGTTTACGTGCACATTAATTTTACAGATAGAATCCCTGTCATTCATTCTGTATCCAGTTTGTTCTCTCGTCTCCGTTCTCACGTCTTCCCTCTCTCAAGTTTTGAGCTATAAAAATGAGACTAGAATGGTTTCATGTGGATTCTCTGTCTTAAAAAAATCTTAGTTTTTTTTTACAGTGAAATCAGGGGTTTCTATCCCGTAAATTATACTGAGCACTTAACATATCCTCATATATGAAGTCTAACTTGCAGGATGAAAGTATTTTGTTGTGCTTTTGGAATTTAAGGACTTGCTGGAGCAGAAAAAAATGAAAAAAACTTGATTGTTTACAGTGGGATAGACAATATACCTGTATTTATGAAAATATGGTACAAAAAAGTACAAAAACGTGGGATACTATAGTGATAAACGCTCCTAGCACATCAGGAAAAGACTGCCTGCAAAGGAGGTAGCAGGTCTGCTAGTCAAGGAAATACTTTGGGGTTAATATTTGGGGAATAACTGCACATTCATCATGAATAAAATAACGGCAAAACAATAAAATAATCCACACTTATGCAATACAAAAACCGACCCGGGTTTTGGAAACCCGACTAGGTTACCCAGAAAATGACTCTCAGGTGCCAAAATCCCGGTCTCTGGTGAACTACATAAATTTGGAGTATTAGCCGCATTTATTTCATCACATGGTAAGTCCTCATGAATATATTTCAACGGCTCAGATTTTAACGCTGCTCGTCATCATCAGATACAATTAGGTATGATGTACGTCATCATACCACCACTCAGGTACGAACAGGCAAATATTCTTGTAGAGCATTAGCACCTTATCATGTGCAATGACGAAATCTGAGTCAGAGTTTAAATACATCACGAGGAATGACAAAGATTTTGGTTTTGTTTCACATTACCAACTAAATTCCACTATCACGGCTGAGACAGCGTAATACACTCGATTAAGGGTATTCAAGTAAATGGATGCCCCTCAAGTATCGAGATAAATACTCGATCAGTGAGATCGGTACTCGAATACACGTTTGTTTATTCGTCTAGTAAGCATTACTTTTCAACCAGACACCCTTTTCGTATTCGTCGAGTTATTCGGGAAATAATGGAAGGATTCAAGTATCCGCCTCAGTTAGGGAGACATTTGTCTATCCCATGGGCTCTAGAGTATCAATACATGTCATTCTGTACTTTAGGACCCAGAAATATAATGAGTACTCGAGTAGCAGTCTAGGAAATAAGCTCACATCTCGTAAGGCTGTCCGGGCACCAGTTCTTTGCCGCTTTCCACATCGAAGGGTACAAAGAATCCTCTTGGGTAGGGATGGATTTTGATGGGTGGAGAATGGAGAATGACACGTTGTTATTGATGACACATAAGAATATCCCTCACCCATCGTATATATAGACGAGAGCGCTCAAGATGGCTGCACACTGTGCAATGCATGTTTACAAAAGCTATATAGCATTTAAATTTCTAACTTCAATATTAAAATAGCAAATAGCAATTACAAATTCAGTACTTTTAAAAATGTTACCAAATAAAATTTTGATACCTCTCTTTTTAAGTTGTACCTCTAACACAATAATATGATACGTGCGCAAGCTATTTCTTAGATGCGGTAATTGGAATTACACATCTCATGCTTGATGTTTTATTAATATTATTGTTTAATAATTAATAAATTAATTATTGTCGTTAAAAAATTAATTAGAAAAGTGAAACAACTTTTTAAATAAATTTTTTAAATTTTGCCGCCCCCTGAAATCCGCACGTGCCCCTTCAGCCCTACTCCAGTTCCGGGGAAGGGGAGTAAGGGGAGATTAGGGAGGACTGGGACACATTTTGGAATACAATTTTTTTTTTAATTTTAGCGGCTTAAAACAATTTTTTTGCAATGCTTAGTTGCCTTGACCTATCTAAATTCCATAAAAAATTCCTCGAGAAATTAGAATGGGTGACTACTGTGGAATTTTGCATTTTCTGAACACATGACATTTGTCCTAGTTCTCCCTAATTCCGGAAGGAATGGGACGGTTAAGTGGGAGGAATAGAAAACTAATGTACAAGTGCAAAAATGGCAAAAAATAAATGATTAATTCAAAATACGTAAATAATAGATATTGTAGTTATTTCTGATCATATTTATACGATTTACGATAATAGTAGTAAATGTAAACAAGGATTTCACTCTTTCAGTGTCTTTAAACAAAATTGGACAATTTAGTGTCAGAGCAATATCTTTTTCCTCTATGAAACTAATGTCTTCTTCTTGAGGGAGGAAAATTTTTAAATTGACTCCCCTTTTTTGCTTGAATTTTACATTATATCCATCATCATACTCATTACTTAAACTTTCCCTGTGTAGTACAAAAGAGGAAAACCATTCCACATATCAGATTACTTTGAAAAATTACACTTTCCTTGTCCTTGGAAGTAAATGCTTTCATTGCATGTCTTGACAATGCAGATTTTTATGATGTCTTTACTCTTGCTACCTCTCTCACACTATTGCCTTCATCACAAACTATTTTCACAGCTTCCAGAATGGTACAATTTGGCACTGGTACATTATCTGTATTTTTTCACTATTACCATTCTGGATTACTTATTAAGCATAATTACCTAATGCAAAAAATTAAAATGCCTTATATAATAAAAATTTAAAAAAAATAGTGGTTGGAAGGAGTGGGACACTTTCCCATTCCTCCCACATATCTGTTGTACCAGACCTCCCTTAACGGCCATTTTGTATTTCATACGTATTATTATGCTAAAAAAACTAAATGTTATCAAAATCATCATTTATAAATCCAAAGGACATGCACATTCATCAGTGCTTCCAGCGAGAGACGGTCAAGATTAAAATAATATAAATTTAGCCCTTAACCAGTGACGTAAAATATTTGTTACACTACCAGTGGCGTGCGGTCTGGGAAACCGCAATAAATCAAATATTCATAAAATGTTGTGACGGCATTTTTATTGGTGAAGTTTATGTTCATTTATCTTCTAAACTATTCCAAGCCTTTTTTTGCGTTAGCAAAACGAATCAATTTTTCGGTAAAAAAAAGTAATTTTTAAACAGGATCCAAAAACGGATGTCAAAAACACATGAGTTATTATTATCGTTTTTAAGTGTCAATATCTCGCCATAATTCAAAATAAGGCCTTAAATGTTAAAGAAAGATGGCCAACTAATAGAAAATAACTGAATTCATCTCGTTTATTCCTTTTCTTGATGCATTCTGCAGGCGAGACGTGAGGTCTTTCAGACCGCTAATTGAATTAATTTGAAATTTTACGGAAAAAAATAATGAAAATGCTTAATTTTAATATTGTTATATCCTTATTAAACAAAAATATGAAGATAACAATGATTTTAGATTTTTTAAACAGCCATTTAGAAAATATTCATAATTTTAAAAACGCAGAGGTCTCTCAGACCGCACGTCATCAGCTAAAGGTCAAATCACGAAAGTTATATATAATATATATATATATATATATATATAAAATCTTGATGAAAGCGCACTAAGCGATAATATAAATATGTGGCCGATCGAGGCGAACGAACAAAAATTGTACTACTAAAACATAGACACACGTAAAAAAAGGGACACTCACAAATAAACGTTCAGACGTTTCAGCGGATTGATCCGCTATCCTCAATGCTGAAGGTGAACTGCTGCAGGCAGGGTAAGTTCCTCCAGTCGCCCTCCTTGGTGAGGTAGTGGGGGTGGAAGAAGGGGAAGGGGAGAGGGGGGGAAAAGGGAGGGTAGGGTTTGTTTTGGCTTTTAGTGGGCGATGTTTAGCCCGGGCGTTTCAAACGCCTTTTCAACCCAGATGTGGGCCATCTCCCTCGTCCTCACCTCGATGATAGTTGCCCTCTCTGGCATAACTTCAATGAAGGTTAGGGAAAAACATTGGTCGAAGGTACTGTTGTGTGAGGAAGTGTGAATGGGGATGGGTTCATGAAAGGGGGGAGTTTTGCAGGAGTGCCTATGGTTGTTCATACGGATGGATATGGGTGTGGTACATTCTCCTATGTAGTACGCGGGGCAAAAATTACAAAATAGCCTGTATACAACGTTGAAGGAAGTGCAAGACGGTGTGGAGGAGGATCTATTGATGACAGGTGAAGTGGTGGGGCGTAGCAGGGGGCAGCATTTGCAACGGGGGCGGTTGCATGGAGTCAGGGAGGAAGGTGGGGGCAGAGCGTTTAAATTTTTTTTTTTTACTTCCCGGGCTCTCAAAAAATTAAAAAAATATTAAAAGATCTGTACCCTATCATCAGAAAAAACAAAATCACGGCTGCTCTTCTTCCATCCTGCCCCTCCATTGCCTACAGAAGAGCACCTAACTTAGGTAATATTTTAAAATCCACCCGCCCCCTCCTACGGCACGCTCTGCCCCCACCTTCCTCCCTGACTCCATGCAACCGCCCCCGTTGCAAATGCTGCCCCCTGCTACGCCCCACCACTTCACCTGTCATCAATAGATCCTCCTCCACACCGTCTTGCACTTCCTTCAACGTTGTATACAGGCTATTTTGTAATTTTTGCCCCGCGTACTACATAGGAGAATGTACCACACCCATATCCATCCGTATGAACAACCATAGGCACTCCTGCAAAACTCCCCCCTTTCATGAACCCATCCCCATTCACACTTCCTCACACAACAGTACCTTCGACCAATGTTTTTCCCTAACCTTCATTGAAGTTTTGCCAGAGAGGGCAACTATCATCGAGGTGAGGACGAGGGAGATGGCCCACATCTGGGTTGAAAAGGCGTTTGAAACGCCCGGGCTAAACATCGCCCACTAAAAGCCAAAACAAACCCTACCCTCCCTTTTCCCCCCCTCTCCCCTTCCCCTTCTTCCACCCCCACTACCTCACCAAGGAGGGCGACTGGAGGAACTTACCCTGCCTGCAGCAGTTCACCTTCAGCATTGAGGATAGCGGATCAATCCGCTGAAACGTCTGAACGTTTATTTGTGAGTGTCCCTTTTTTTACGTGTGTCTATGTTTTAGTAGTACAATTTTTGTTCGTACGTTTGAAATAAACTCACACGAGCATTATAAATAATGTAAAGGAACTTCTTCTTGCCCTAGGGTGGGCACACAAAAAATCTTAGAAATTGACAGAAAAACGAAAAATAAAATAAAAGTGAGGAACTTACGGGGAAAGGTTGTTTTTACAAATTTTCGATGGGACGCAGCCCATCTTTCTCAAGTGAGAAGAGGAGGGAAAGTGAGGAAAGGGCATAAGGAAGGGTGCAAGGGAGAGGGCTAAGATGGAGGGAGGAAAAACGGTGGACGGGGATTGGTTGTTCTTTCTAATGGGCGCGGTTGATTCCTGGACCAGAAAACGCACGGAAAGCCCATATGCATGCCTGTTCCAAGTCCTTCAGCTCTAGGGGGGTGGTAGATGGGGGGCGGGAGGCTAATATTCCCACTTTATAGCATTGGTCAAACATAGCTTTGTGGGAGGAAGCATGAACGGCGACTGGAAGGGAAGCAGAAACAGAAGAAACGCTATTGCATGAAGAGCGATGCCCGTTCATTCGGATGCAAAGGGGAGTGGTGGATAAGCCGATATAAAAAGCGGGGCATTTCTGGCACAACAGTATATACACAATGTTTTTTGTTGTGCAAGAAATGTCCGACACAGAGGGGAGAGGGAAGGCAAGGAATTGATCGGGAAGGGGTTCGGTGATGAGGATGTGACAAGTTTTGCATCTTGCACGGTTGCAGGGCGAGGGCTGTGGTTTAATATAGGTACTTTGTTTGGGCAGTGGTTTGGTTGTTTTTAAGATGCTGGCCAGATTTGGTGGTCTTTTAAAAACGAGTGAAGGGCATCGCGGGAAAAATCTGGAAGTGGTTGTGTTGTCTGAGAGGATGGGGAAAAGGTCTTTTAGGGTCCTACGCAATACGTCCACGCCCGGAAAAAAGGTCGTACAGAGAGAAAGAAACTGCGACGAATTGTCCCCGCCTAGTTTTTTCGGGACATATGATTTTTTTCGGATCTTATTCCGGAGGAGGGGTTCCGGGTAACCCCTTCTCCTGAGAGCATGGTGTAAATTTGAAAGGAATCTATTAAGGGAGTCTGGATTGTTACATATTCTGTGACCACGGATGGAAAGAGAAAAAGGGAGGGAGCGTTTTGTATGTGTCGGATGACAGCTATTGTAGTGTAGATATTGCTGTTTGTTTGTGTTTTTAATGTGTACAGATGTGTGAAATTTATTTTTTGTGAGAAAGATGTCTACATCAAGGAATGTGACATGAGTGGAGGAGGAATATGAAGTAAAATTTACAGATGAAAATGAATTGAGGCAGGAGATGAAAGTGATTAGGGATTCCATGCCATGTGGCCACAAAAGAAAGATATCATCTATATATCGGACCCAAAGGGTGGGTGTGAGTGGGTATTGGGAGAGAAAAGACTGTTCTAGACGGCCAAGAAAAAGGTTGGCATAGGACGGACTGAACCGGCTCCCCATAGCGCACCCCTTAGACTGTGTGTAGTGATTGTTATTGAACGAGAATGAATTGTGTTTCAATATTATCTCGGAGAGGTCGACGAGAAACTTTGTGCTCGGAATCTGTGGTCCAGACTCCCTTAATAGATTCCTTTCAAATTTACACCATGCTCTCAGGAGAAGGGGTTACCCGGAACCCCTCCTCCGGAATAAGATCCGAAAAAAATCATATGTCCCGAAAAAACTAGGCGGGGACAATTCGTCGCAGTTTCTTTCTCTCTGTACGACCTTTTTTCCGGGCGTGGACGTATTGCGTAGGACCCTAAAAGACCTTTTCCCCATCCTCTCAGACAACACAACCACTTCCAGATTTTTCCCGCGATGCCCTTCACTCGTTTTTAAAAGACCACCAAATCTGGCCAGCATCTTAAAAACAACCAAACCACTGCCCAAACAAAGTACCTATATTAAACCACAGCCCTCGCCCTGCAACCGTGCAAGATGCAAAACTTGTCACATCCTCATCACCGAACCCCTTCCCGATCAATTCCTTGCCTTCCCTCTCCCCTCTGTGTCGGACATTTCTTGCACAACAAAAAACATTGTGTATATACTGTTGTGCCAGAAATGCCCCGCTTTTTATATCGGCTTATCCACCACTCCCCTTTGCATCCGAATGAACGGGCATCGCTCTTCATGCAATAGCGTTTCTTCTGTTTCTGCTTCCCTTCCAGTCGCCGTTCATGCTTCCTCCCACAAAGCTATGTTTGACCAATGCTATAAAGTGGGAATATTAGCCTCCCTCCCCCCATCTACCACCCCCCTAGAGCTGAAGGACTTGGAACAGGCATGCATATGGGCTTTCCGTGCGTTTTCTGGTCCAGGAATCAACCGCGCCCATTAGAAAGAACAACCAATCCCCGTCCACCGTTTTTCCTCCCTCCATCTTAGCCCTCTCCCTTGCACCCTTCCTTATGCCCTTTCCTCACTTTCCCTCCTCTTCTCACTTGAGAAAGATGGGCTGCGTCCCATCGAAAATTTGTAAAAACAACCTTTCCCCGTAAGTTCCTCACTTTTATTTTATTTTTCGTTTTTCTGTCAATTTCTAAGATTTTTTGTGTGCCCACCCTAGGGCAAGAAGAAGTTCCTTTACATTATTTATATATATATAATATACCTTTCACTTCACTTTGTCCGTCAGCGACGCGAGTTGCGACATTTGTAAATGTGCGGTCGGTGACAACACATTTGGAGGCCGACTTGTAATATTTGTGGTTCCGGGCGTGCCACCAAGGTCCCTGAAAGAGAAGTCTGATTTTTCGGGATGGCATACCGTTGGTGGCTCACCTGATTTGGAAGAGGGCCCGCTGAGGGGATCGGAGCGGGCGTCTGAAGGGTCCGTCGAGGTGTGAGAGGGCGCAGGCGATGCGTTCGGGGTCGCGGGGCAGCTTGAGGAAGGCGAGCAGGCGGCGGAGGCTGCCGCCCGGGTCGAGGCGAAGCCGCTCGAAGTGCAGCACAGTGGCCGCGGGCCGCTCCCCGCCCGCATCCGACCGACTCACGTTGATCCACGTGGCCGCCAACTCCCGCCACACCACGGCGAGGCGACTCGCGAACCGCTCCCACTCTGTACAGCCACAAAATCAACGTAACGAGTTTATAACAAACTTAATAATTCAATGACAAACGAAGATATCGTATGCCCACAATTTATTTACATAGTAATAAACGTGTTTCGATTGTTATACAATAAGCCTCAGGTACAAATAGTAACTTACTATAAGTCGAATTACTATCCGTACCTGAGGATGATTGTATAACAATCGAAATACGTGTAGTACTCTGTAAATAAATTGTGGGCACACGATATCTTCGTTTATCATTAGCTATGTTCCACGACATTTCTACTAAGAAAGTTGAGTTCATTAATAATTCAACTCAAGACTACTTATGTACGTTAATTAAGACATTAATGAATTAGCAAAAACCTTGGCTTATTTAATCTTAAATCCTTGAATTTCAGTCTCTATTCAACAAAATTTGATCACCATGACGTGTATTGGTATTTTTGCTTTTCTTAATTTAAATTAATACATCTAATTAATTTTATGTTCCAACTCAACTCTCTCGATAAATGCAACGACAATATATAGCTGGAATAGTGGGATCTAGTAAAAATCAGATTATTTCCCTTTGAAATTCGGATCACTCTGCCATTAGCGACACTAGCGGCGGCTTATAAATTATCATATTATCTCGCGGAGGGTGGCAACTAGGGATGTAACTCGGTTCGAAACTAAACGTAATGCTTCGGGCGCGGAAAGGTTTAAAATTACCTGCTATGGTAAGACAGCAAAAAAGGCGTCTGCTGAAATATATGGGGCAGGCGATGAAGGATACAAAAAGGAAAACCTACGCATATATATATAAAGGTAAGCTTATAAGAGTAGCGGGTTGCGTTAAACCAATAATTTTTTATGATTTTTTTAAACGGGCCTCGTGAACTACAGTAAAATTCATATAAATTGCCACAGCAAAGTATTTCCCCTGGGCTAGGATTAGAACAACAAACATTTGACTTTCCGGGCCACAGCGCGGACGATTACGCTATCCAGTTTCTTATAGAGGACGAACCCCTGGCCCTCGCCCCGCTTTGGTGCCGTATCACTCGTTCAAACTTATTTTATCATCTTTTAATTTGCAGCGAGCATCCGCTGGTCCACATTGGCTGTATCTCAAGTTTGAAAATTTGACCCCGGTATTTTCCCGTATGTATTTTCTTAATATTTACAAGAAAATAAAATCATAGAGAGGGAAAGAAAGTGATAGGAACACATAGTAGGAAAAGGACGAGGACAACGGTGCTGAGGTAGATGGTAAAAGCCAGAAATCACTGGGTAAAAATGCGGTCTGACTGGGACTCGAACCCAGAACCTTTTCATAATTTTTGGTACCCAGACAAGTATTGAAAAATGTCTGCTCTTTATACCCTGAAAAGTTCAATGTGATAACGCGATAACGTGATAACGATTAAGAAAATTTGACAAAAAAAGACAAAAAACCACCGGTGTTAGGGTTGACATGCGTCTTCAAAATTTTCATGCCAATTTTACCAAGTTCTGTAAAGCCAAAGGTATGAGGTTACATTATTGGTCATGAGGAGTTTTAATTCGAGGCATTTAATTGAAATGTTAGGGCTGTAGATCGGTGATGATAAATCATTTAGCTTCTGAACTCCCTCCCACCTTACCTGGGCCTCTGAACCTATCGTGCGGTGCGAAGCCAGTGTGTCCCGCATACAGGAAGTTCCGGTAGGAGAGCAAGGCCTCGTAGGGGTTACGGAGGAGCAGAACGGCTCGGCCCCGGAACAGGGCCACCTCAGCGGCCCGCTGCACGGCTCCGGCAGGCACGCGGCCCGCCAGCGCGAAGCCATGCGTCTTCTGCACGGCCGTGCAGCCACAGTCCGCCGGCACGGCCTCCCCGTAAAACCCTAGCAAGGGATATGGAATAAATAGCGCGTGAAATATTTGAGACTTGGCGTTAACAGGTGGAAGATTCAGAGGAAATAGAAATCAACGGATGTGCGAGACTGAATTGCGTGTCACCCCTCGCTGCTAAACTAAGAGGATATAATCCAGGCAGTAAATTCAGTTGAAACAATTAAAATATGGTAAATGCATACAAATTGTCATACAGATTTACTACAAATAATATTACTGTACAATCAATCAACATAGCTAAAGGTTTACTGGTAAAACGGCTACTTTTGATAAAACCTTCTGCTGATGATACTGCACTGGTAGCTGAATTTTCATAAGACTTACAACCTCTTAAAAAGGTGGTGAAAAAGTGATGAGTGTTACTCTTCACTTTTAATGCAAGGAAGTCTAAGTTCATCGTGATTTATGGGGCATACCAGTAAATGGAAACATCTTGCAGGCGACAGATTTTCACTTCAGCAAAATCAGGGGCACAAACACTTATGTAGGCACTATTTCCAATGAGGATAATGGCAGTATAGATAGCATAAGAACAAGGATAGGTTGAGTCAGAATCGAACTGAGCGAAATTCCTTCTGCTCAAGAGATCGTATTGACTAATATTAGGTAGAGGTGGTTTTATGTTGTTCAAGGGCTAATATTCGGCTGTTGAAGTGTAATGCATCACCAATTTTTCATGCGGAATGAAAGCTTTAAATTAAAAGAAAATTAAATTAATTAAATTAACAGATTTGATGCTCTTTAAATTTGGGCGTAAATAACAGCTGTTCTTATCAGCCAGGTGCCGTATACTCCAGACGAAATCCTAACAAGAATTGGAAAAAATAAGACGACTTTATTTAAAAAGGCAACGCAATATGACTCAATACCTGTAATAAATATTGAAAGATGGAAAAACGTTGTACTAATAATTATACAAGTAAGGATTAATTGCAGTAGAATGTGAAGATTTAGTTCTGGTCCGGTACTTTTTACGAAGAATCTAGGAACCTTTTCAAGACAGAGTTGTTATCAGCTCAATCAAATCTAGCTTTGTCATAATGACAGGAAACCCTCTTCAAAGGAGCGTGAATAATGCATTCGGTGATGGTCAGTAAAGAATTTTAAGTTATGGATTCACCAGCGACGTATACCTTTTAACATACTTTCGATCGTGAAAGTGTTTCTATAAAAGCTTATTTTACGTAACAAGCCCATAATTCACTTTTGAGAGGGCGGAAATTATGAGTAAAATAAGTAATATATAGTTTTGAGTAAGCGTCTATAAGCAAAAAAGTTATTTTAAGTCGACATTCTTATGAATACCACTTTTATTTCTTTGTTCATGAAGTTAATTATGAAGTTTAGAAACAAAATGGAAGGAAGGATAAGGTAGCATTATCTACCTGAACATTGAAAAAGCAGGGGCAGGTGGTCGGTAAACGACGTAAGGTGCAAATTCATCTGCCTTCTTGTGGACCTAAGTCTAAACGTAAGTTAACAAAACACATCGGAGGCTTTCATGGCTCTGTAAAATTTAATAAATAAAATAAACTTTCCCTAGATTTTTCTGGAATGGTTAACCAAGTGAGATGGTTTTTGATAGCCGAATTATTTCCGCCATACTTAAGTCAGCCAGTCATTTTCGAAAAGGGCCATCACACTGCATTTTGGCTGAAAATTTTAATTGCGGTCTCATTGACTCTTTGGTGTTGGTAGAGGATATTTATGGGTCAAATCAAAATGTTGCATTCATTTATTAATTTATTAATTTTCCTTTTTTCCGGAAGAATGATTTTAATAGGTTGATTAATGGGTAAACTATATTAAATAAGTTCAATCTACATAAATTTTGTATTTATATCTTATAACATAAATTCAAAAGTATTGATTGTGAATGAGTGGGAGAATGGTGAGGTGAATTAGTAGGAGATATTCCATTCGTATGTGGCGCCGTGACATAGATGGTTAAAGCGCCTGTCTAGTAAACAGGAGATCGGGAGTTCGAATCTTCCCGCTACCTATCATTTTAACAGCCGTGGCAAAGTGCGTCAAGGCGCGCGGACTGTAACCGCAGCCGCGAGTGACCAGGGATCGAGTTCCAGTTTATCCGAATTTTTAGGGTAAGATGGAAGATGGGACTTTCTAGTCCCAATCTCGCCCAATAACGACGAAGTATTGCATTATCATTGAGACAAAATTCTCTTTTTAATGTGCTACACACGTGACGATAAGGTCAGACAGCAATATCGAAGCTAATTTTTTTCTACCCAAATTTTCGCCGCGAAGTCTACGAATTGTTTGTCCCAAAGAGTGTTAACCACGCGCGAGAGTCGAGCTTCAAACGCCTGCTTCTCGCATTCATGAGCTCCCCAGGGTCTTAGCCGCGCACGGGAACCACAAACAGGCCGCAGGCGAAGCTGCGATTCAGGCATATTGATTGAGGAGCGGAGTGTCGCAGTGACAGGCGCCCTTAGACGATTCATTGCGACGGGACGCGATCTCTGTACCACTGTGGAGCCACCTTAACGACATTCCTCATTACAACAAATGCCCCGCGCACAAATCGCTGCCATTCCACGATTTTTCACGCCCTGACACATTCGCATGCGAACAATATCCCGTCGCATTGCGCAACTTCAAACGGGGACTACATTCCCCGACTGTCCATTTCAAAGTGGGTTTTTTAAACTCGTGGAAAGGTAAATTATACCATTCATATCTCTCTCCCTTAATTTTTACCCCTTACCCTAGATTTTGCGAAAAGAAATGTCGCTAAAAATGTTCTCCTTATATCGCGGACGTATTATCCATAGGGGTCGCTGGTAGTTTCCCCCTTCATATTTTAATTTTTTTTCTCCTCCTCTTGGAGCGAGCAATTAATTCGTCTGAGAGGACATTTCTGAAATCACGTCAATTCATTATAAATTTTTTTACTAGCTTGGAACGTCGCTGACAAAAAAATAGGCAGGAAGAGCATCCTGACGCCAGCCTTGACTTAATTATGTACCCAAGTCAGAAGAGGAGACACTTGGAGCGGCTCAAATCTTTTCCACTGCCTCTGTTAATAAGCATTTGACCCTAGAACTCGTTTCATTCCTGTTTTGAGTACTTGGTGCATTTTGCGTGGACACGTTGGCTTTCTTGGTGAGGTACTGTCAATGACTTCTGCAACGTCCCTTGCAAAAGCAGTTAATAAGGATGGAAGTGAGGAAAACTTGATACCTTAGCAAGCTGAGGATTCTCTGAGAAGAATTATCACTCTCCTTGGTCTAATTTGTTGAGCCTCGACCAGATTTAATTAATTATTTATTGTTTTGTTCTGGAATATATTAACAGCGGAATTTTCTTACATCTTTTTCGATACATTTACAGGTGACTCTGTAAACAAATTTATATTCCGCATTCTAAACAAAAATTATGGAAAAAAATCCAGTCCGTTTGAAACTTACATATTTCGCACGAGTGGGCTTGAAATGTGTATCACTGAAATTTTTATCAGGAGATTAATTGATGAGGTAGGGTTAAAAGACTGCCAACCATCATGTCTAGTAGTTTTCAGTTACTCTCATTATTTAGTTTGGTTAAATTTATGAATCTTTATAATTTTTTACAACGCATTACAACACATTAGTATTAACTTTATGTGTTGAATTGAATACAAAGTTGGAGTTCATATTTTTCCTCAAAATAGCGTGGGCAGTTCAGTTTGGCAAAAAATGTTGGTTGGCACTCTCTTAATACGACACCTCCCACCTTTTTATCTTCTGATAAAAATAATAGTGATACATATTACACTCTCACTCGTGTGAAATATGCAAGTCTAAAACGGACTGGATTTTTTACATTAATTTTGTTAAAAATGTTTTGAGCATATTCAGGTACAAAATTAGGGATTGTTTTTTATCGAAAAACAGAAAAATATCCAAGAGTATTGCTCATTTCGGCATTCAAAAGGAGGAAATGTCACTCTTTTAACACGACCCCTTCAATTAATCTTGTGATAAAAACTTTAGTGATACACATTTTGCCCGCCCACTCTTTTGAAATATACGTTAAAAACGGACTGAAAATTTTCAATTATTTTTACTGAAATGTATAGAGCATCTTTCGGTACAAAATTAGGGATAGATTTTTTTATCGAAAAGCAGAAATAAGTCAGAGAATATTGCTTATTGCGAAATTCAAAGGGAGGGAAGTTCACTCGCAATCTTGTACAAAGAAATCCGCTCCCATTTCAGTACTAAAACGGCAGGTGCTTTTCAAAATGATGAGCGTCGCCTATCAAAGTATTTTCCCAGGAACAGTCACTCCGCTTCTGCACTTACGGGTTCCAAATTACAAGACCTTTGGCAGCTTTCCGAGTTTCGTACAAAGAAATGTCGCAGCTCATTTGCAGCCAAGATAATCAATCCCAAGGCAATGGCCATCAAAACGAACCATGGCATTTGTAGTTCCCATGTAGAGAGCAAGATAAAAGGACCCAAACACTTCCTTTGACGTTCATGCAAACTTAAAATTTCATCGAAAACATAAAGTAAAATATAAATTCGTGGGAATGCGACTCTCATGTTTAAAAGTTGCTGAACAATTTTATAGTAACTTCAGCTAAAAATTTAGGCATATTTTCCTCAAAAAATAAAAAAATCTGAGAATATTGCTAGTTACGACGTTCAAAAAGAGGGACGTTCGATTGAAAGCTTGAAAAAGGAGATCTCCCATTTCCGTAATAGAATGAATGACATGAGCTTTTAAAAGGTGATGAGTTTCAATTTAATTAATTATTTTTTGTATTGATCAGGGATTAATTAAAATCGAAATTTTCTTGAATCTTTTTGGCACAATTACAGGTGACTACAATTCTGTAAACAAATTTAGTTCCTACAAGTAATCTTCTAATAAAAAATTCTGAAAGTCAACGAAAGTCAGCAACACGTGTAATTCTAAGACAAGATGAGGAATTTAAGTAATCTTTGTAACACCGCAGAAAAAAATAACAGAAAAACTTAAAATTACAAAGTCGCTTGCGAGGGAATTGTCTCTAATTATCGAAGGGCTCGCGACCCATCTTTCTCAAGAAAGGAAAAGGAAAAAAAAATGCGAGGCTGTGAAATAAGAAGATGGAAATTGTTGGAGGGGAGGAGAAATGGTGGGCAGGGGGTGAGCCTTAGTGAGCACGGTTGACTCCGTAAGACATGCTCGTTTCGGGAGGGTGGGAGGCAAATATTCGGCCCTTTGTACGCAGTGGCGGATACAGATAGGGGGCGCAGGCGGCGCGCGCCCCCACTTGTGGGGCCGCCCGTACAACCAAACATTGCAGAACCACAATTTTCACTTTTTTATATCATAAGATGGCATTGTATTGTATTTTTACATAATCACTTAAATTAAAACTTCTTAAACTTTGCTTGCGACTTGATTATTTTTTATTTCGATAAAAGTAACTCAAGATATATTTTGGGCCCCCCTTGAGTTTTTTTCTGTATCCGCTACTGTTTGTAGGTCTCGTCGAAAAAGATGACGTGGGAGGAAGCGTGGACTACGACGAAGAGGGAAGCTGTGCGGAGGGATGATTGAAGGCGTGGTCATAGATACAGTGGAGATGGGGAAGAGTGGTGGACATAAAAATTGCTGGGCACTTTCGGCGGAAGTGGAGATTCGGAGTGGGGCGAAAGAGAGACGAATTGAAGGTAATTTTTTTCTCTACCCAAATAATTTCTCATAACGAATGGTTGACTTGACTTTTTCTTTATTTAACCAGGCCTAGATGAGGCCACGATCCGGCCCCCTTTTCCCCTGGGCCTCGGAAAGAGAAAAGAATTATAGACTCAAACCGCAGTCTTCCGTGACGTCTGATGTCACTTTCATATATATCGGCCAGAGTGGAGCGACAATCGACTCGACGTGAAGATGCATACGGGGCCGAAATTGTTGTCAACGAAAGCCAACTGACGCGACGGAAACCATGAGATAGACGCTGAGTACTGTTGACTATTGTCACCAAGGATGAACGAATTACTGCGTACATAGTTACTTGTTTCTTGAATGTTTACTTAAAAGCTTTTCCTCTCGATAGTGAGTATTTTTTCATTTACGAATTTAAGAATTTTGAAGTTAGCCTAATTACAGGCTACATTTCTTCCCTGGATGGAAATTATTTACCTCACGAAAATATGCATGGATAAGCATACATTATAGTATAATGAACTTATTATGATGCAATTTATGTATAGTGGGATATTTGCATGTCTCTCCGTCATTTTTTTACGGAAATCGATGGATTAATTCCAACATAAAATCACTAGAGGCCTTGCAATTTCAGCACGGTATGAGAATTAGCTTCCTTATTTTATTTTATGATTAAGGCCACAAGCATTTCACTCAGAATATGATCAAGGTGATCGATGCAGAAACTTGTTTATTGTTGTTAAAATACTTGAACTCGAGATATTGGGATACAACATAAACAGTTTGGCGGACGAAAGAATGAACTTCCCTCTTGGTCTTTCAATTTTCACCTATCATAACGCTTTCTTTGGTTAATGCGTTTGTAATGCCAAATTTTACTCTTTTCATTAATGCTAAGAATATCGAATTTATTTTATTAAAACTGCATTTAAAATGAGAATGTAATACATGTTATTGCAATTATGCCTTAAACAAATTTTTTAAAAGTTATTAGCTGTTTTACCGGTCTATTTTGAACGCATTACCGCCACAATAAATATTTTCAACGAATTTAAAGTCGAAGACAAAGAGAAGGATTTAAATACAGGATAACGGAAAATCCTATCAGACTCCGAATGATATGTAAGCATGAAATGACCTCATTGTAAATTCTCAACCCTTCCTCTTTCCTTGACAACAAACGAACTTTTGAGCAGGTAGGAAAAGGAGTAATAAATATGCAAGCATGTGGTGGTGCAAGTTTCTCGCCTCTCGACCTCCTTTTATGAAAAAATAAAATAGCCTTCAGAATTCAGGTTATTTGAATGTAAATGCAATATTGCGCAACGTCCCATATTTACAATGCTGCGAGATATGCAGGAGAAAACAAATATTGTACGATACGCTGACAAAAGTTTTCCTTCATATTAAAATGACCAAAAAACCTTATACTTGACGTATTGTTTCATATTTCAGGAATAATTTGTACCATCGAAATTATGTCTTGGAGTAAGTGACTAGAATTGATTATATTTCAGAATGGAGATAAGTCGAGTAAAATATTTCGCGAGTTTTATTCCTAATCCAGGTGTTTTATGATATAATAAACGTCTTTTCCAGAGTAAAATAAGTCCTTTTTTCTTCATCGGGTGATTCAACATAATTGAATTCTAGTTCGTAATAATAATGCGAATGAGTTTCGAAACGGTGGAAAAAAAGTTCGATATTTTACTTACAGTCTGTCTCTTCAGAAAACATAAGTGAAACTCGACGCTGCTAGCCTCATAAAGGCATTTGCCAGCAAACTAATATCTCTCGTAGGCCTGGCGGAATTCTGTGTGCCCTCGAGGAAAATTTGAGAAGAAATGTAATGGAACGCATTTTGAGAAGCAAATAGGTTTCAGCTGACTTGAAATATTTACTAAAGCATTCGATGAATATCTTGAATCCTTAATTAAAAGTATATTATTTTTTTACTTTGGAATGCAGCTAACTTTGCACCGCTACATTGAATCTATTTTGACAGACCTCTATTCCAATATTACTACATATTAATTACTCTATCCACGATTTGATTTAATTTAACAGGAGTATTGTTGAAAGGCAAAGGGGATTGGAAAGATAAAGAGCATATAAGGTGGCAGAACAGGTGTGGTATTGGAAAGGTCAGGAGCGGGGAGTCGGCTGAACAGTTTTGGGATAAATTAAAACGAGCAATATATTTGCAACCATTTTATCCGATATCATCGCATTTGTCCTTGAAATTCAATTAAACATCGCCAAAGCTGTATGCTTCATTGAATAAAAACACGAATTTATTTTTCCGTCAGTTACAGTATTACTTTATGACATTATATAACACTTAAATTACATTACAATATATCCCACCCGTTACTAGTTACGCGGCGTAGTGTTCCCATCTCTACCTTCTGCAACCCATCATCCCGGTCTCTCTTTGGACACTATTAAATTTACTATACCAGGAGAGACAAGCCAAGCGGGGTGCCGGAAAGGATCATCGGTTTTGGTGGGAATGTACCATCATGATATTGACCTGAGACCTTGAATATAAGTGGACAGAGCGTTTAGCCATGAGAGTGAAGGAGAAATGGATCATTCCAGGAGGAAGATCTCAGTCACCTAGTACTCACTGGGCAGTTTAAATACCAACGTGTAATTGGGAAAGCGTCGCAAAACTTGAATCGCTAGGACAACAATATCCACGGATCCAGTGTACCTTAATCGAGTTCGACGAATTGAAGACTTTCATCTCCGACACATTTTGCCACCGAGCAAGTGGTTCATGATGACTTCACCGGCGATATATGCTTGAGAATTTGGCTGCGTCATCTACTACATTCAAAGTCAATGCAATGATTTAGAAATTCAAAATAGTTTATAGGATTTTCGGAGGCGACCAACTTCTTCAACTACCCACTCCCCTAATGGGAGGTACAGTTCCACCGGAAGGAATTAACAGCGAACATCCAGAAGATCGCATTTGACACCAACTGCCACTTCTTGCGGTGAGAGCGAAGTTTGCTGATTTTGTACAAAGTACAGCGATGAGGAGGGGAATGAGAAACTACCACATTACCATTCCAAGATGATGCAGCCTTGCATTAAGGTGAGAATGGTTAAATGAAGTGCTGCAGTATACCAATATTAGGGTTTTATATCTATGAATGAAATGAATAGGATATCCGTGGCACTCACCCTTGCTGATAAGTTGCCGGTCTGTGTACACGCTCCCCGTGAAGATACCCGAAGAGGCCTCGAGCAGGTATCGCACCCACGTGTTTCCGCTGCCCGGGAACGACACGAGCGCCGTCATTGGCAGCGATTTCTGGCGCGCAAAGTGCACGTGAAAATGGCCGCACTGCTCCGAGCCGGGCCACGGCGCGAAGGACCGCCGGCCCAGATCCAGCTGAGGCCCTGTGCGGAAACGGTAGGCCATCACACTCGGAGGCAAAGACAATTGGACTCGTAGCTCTTGCTATTCCTCCAAATGGCCCCCATTATCATACAGATACAGGGTTTTCTGTCGCTCCGTTGGATTGTACATCAGAATGCGAAGGTCATCCAAAAAACATTATATTTTGCTGTGTACGTACACTAAGTTTACCGATTGCGTTCCGAATGATGGCATTAATTTGATACTTCTGATATATTTCCGCCAACAGAACAAAAAACTTAATAGGTACCCAAAAACATGCTTTCACGGATACTCCCATTAAATCAAGTAGCAATTTAATTATTCATTTTTACATTTAGCACTCCTCTACTCATTATGACTGTTAAAATCACCACGAAATGACTAGAGCCTCACATAAGAATACAAATTTTGATCAAAATTAACATTTCGCGAAAGAAAATAATTAATTTTCCGCTATTTTTCTTTACAACTTCTCACAGAGATCCAACGAAAGTGAGGCACTGAGCGCCAAATGAAGGTAATGCTTGCATAATAGCTCTCTGAGTATGAATAGGAAAATGGAAACTGTCTCACAATTAAACCGTCATGCTGGCTAGACCCAGTCTCCCTAAAAATTACTCATTAGTTCTAGAAACTATGTCTACCAAAAATTATAAGCACACAAAAACACACAATATGCAAGTACGAATAATTATGTCACTACAACTAACACAGAATTATAGATTTCTAACAAATTCAATTGAAATACAATCAGAACCAATCATATCAATATCCATGCAGTCACCACTAATTAAAAGATGATTCAAAACTATTTTTTAAAGGTTAAAATCTGATCAAATCATTAACGGGGAAAATATTAGCTTTGATTGGGTAAATAAAATATCGAGCACATGTAAATGGCATTTCCTAAGTTTGGAGAGGGATTTCATCCTCCCATCAAAATTGATACATGCAATCGATATATTTTATATTTCCCAATCTTTAATCATCGTTAGTAAATATAACATCGATGCAAGATTTTGGGATTTCATTGTTTATTTTTCAATCGTGGTTATTCATTCACAAATGAATACATCAGCTGAGGATTTATTTCTGTATTTGCTTCTTAGGCTTGCACATCATATTTTCATAACATTGATTTGATATTAATTACCCTCACGTCATGGCGCGTCACATAGTGCTCTCGCGAAAGAGATATTGTTTTTTGAAATGCTTTTCGCACGCTACATGAAGGACGTTTAAATTTTGCAACGAATGAAATTTTGTAGATTCCTCCGTTGATCATTAATTCAAATGGCTTACCCGAAATTTATATGATGCTTTCAAAACTGATGACCACCACATGATAATATAGGTGTCAGAGTTGAGTGTAGGTGTATCCACTTGGTGGAGGTTATTCATGACAATTGAAACCTTTGGTAATTTTCTACCCTCTTTATGGTACTGTAACTGCTTTCAACATCATTTTAAATTTCATTTACACAAACTTTCTACGGGAGTAGCCTGGTAAACATGACCCAGCCACTTCCACTGAATTATTCTGATTATGTTACTTGAAAATTATGTTTTGAAGTAGATAGTAGTTTAAGAGCAAAAAATTAGGGAAAAAGATAATTGTTTCAACTACCAAATATAAGTGTACCGAGTTTAATATTGAGTGCAATAAAAGTTGAAAGGACAAAAAAATTAGTTTCTCTCCATGAGCATAATGCTTTTCACTTTGAAAGCTTGACTGCGTAGCAGATGAATTAGCATATGTGGAATGATGAACACCTACTTTACCTGCAACGAGATGGTATTTCTCATTCTCCAAAAATGCTCCTTCACCACCAACATCATTTTCCCTCCTTCCCTCCACCGAATCTAGTAAGCTGTTGAAAAGTAAAGATCAATTTGATTACATGTGGATGAAATATTAAATGTTACACGCACAAATTATCTTACAAGTAATAGTAATCCGACTTCATGTTTCCTTAAAGTCTTCCTCCTGCGTTTGCTTATCTAAAGGATACAGTTGCCGCTGTGAATTCATGTAGGCACACAGATATCGATGCGTCTCAACCGAGCTCAAGCTCAAGTTACTTGTTTTGTAAATTAAAATAAATAAACAATTTTCTATTCCTGAGCTGCGTAAATCCTTGGCAATCAGTAATGCCATGGCATAACTCTTGCCTGGTTCCATCGCAAAGAATAACACGAGTTCGTCTACGAACCGGAATATCCACCAGCATCCAACTATTTCTTTGCATTTGCGTTTTGTGTCATTGTGCATTCAAGCAGGCACACATATCGAAGCGTATCAACCGAAACTTCTATGTATTTAAAGTACAATAAATAAGCAATTTTCTAACAATCCCTGAGCTGTGTAAATCCTTGACAATCAGTAACGCCAAGGCATAACTCTTGCCTGGTTCCATCGCAAAGAATAACACGAGTTCGTATACGAACCGGAATAACCACCAACACAGAATAATTCTTTTTCATTTGCGTTTTGAAGAAAGAAGTACTGGGAATAAGCGATTTTATTACGTGAATGTGTTGAGGGTGATAACAGAATAGTTTTCGCATCTTCAATGAGCTTTTTAACCTTTTTTCGCTTTAGCTACGATAATCCCGTAATAAATGTCATTTATTTTCATGCATGCTGTAATGATTGATTTGTTCGATCGAGTCAATTTAAAATTTACTGTGCCATTGACCAAGCAGCCAACATAAATGGCTTCAAGAATTTCAGATTTTACGCTGTACTGCATTTTCTAGTTGGGATTATAGTAATCTGCCTTCACAAAACTTTTATCCCTAACTTTGCGAAAGTACGGACAGTAAAAGGTTAATAAAATCTGCATCAAAGAATGCATATTCACAGCCATCTTGAATTCAAAGTCTGTAATTCAAACTTACGGTCTACTTCGAGGTCGAATCCTTTCAAACAAATTTTCTCATTGCCTCGATTGCCATCTTTCATTGACAAAAATTACCCGCAACTCTTTATTTATCGAAGCGCATAATTTATTTTCGTGATGTTGGTGAAAAGGTACTTAAACGTCGTAACTTCAGGTCTTCATATAACTGATATTCAGTAGTAAATTATTAATTCCTCCCTAAATTGGATCATTGGGCACTCTTGAAATACTTCACCCGTTCAGCTCTTTCGAGCCTTCTCTATTGTTTGCAAATCCATTCATCATCAGTGTAGCTTCTGGAAAACATGTGGCAATAAATCGTGTTCTGAGCTCTTGCTTCCAAATATGGCGGACACGCAAAAGTGATAAAATCTGGTGGGAATTCCGTGACACAGCATTTGGAGGAGGAAACTGGCAGCTGGAGTCATTTTCTGCATGATGGAAGGGTATGGAAGGAGGAAGGGTGGAGAGAAAGCCGGCGTCGGCATTAGCCTGCTATAAACGTAAGGCGCCAAGGGGACAACGGCTTAACGCCCCATCCGACGGACGGAGTGTTGCGCTTGAAATTTCCTTCACACAACATTCAAGCAGGGATCAAGCAGTCTCTGAAAATTCTCTGCCACTACCGGGATTTGAACCCGAGCCCAAGGGGTGAGAAGCCAGCAAAAGTGAATTATCCAAGGAACCCTATAATGGAATAGCACACAGTTAGGAATGAGTAAGCGAATTTTGATATTGGATTTTGCCATTTTCAATCCTGATGATTCGAACCCTAGACTCAAATCCCTCCCGCTCATAACAATTCTGAAGAAAGGACTAAATATAAGTGGGTGATCGGGTTGGTGTGGTGGCTAGAGTGTTGGCTTCCCACCCGGCGGGCTCGGGTTCACATCCCGGCAGTGGCAGAGAATTTTCGGAGACTGCCCGATCCCTGCTTGAATGTTGTGTGGAGGACATTTCAATCGCAACACTCCGTCCGTCGGATGGGACGTTAAGCCGTGGTCCCCTTGGCGCCTATCGGTAAGAGCAGGCTAATGCCGACGCCGGGTTCCTCTCCACCCTTCCTTCCATACCCTTCTCTCATGGCGCAAATGACCTCAGCTGACGGTCGCCTCCTCCAAATACCATACCATACCTAAATATAAGTATTGCTCTCATGAAGATGAAATATTTCACGCTCATCAGGCGATTATGGGCCACTTCAGAAGACGGCGCTAATCCTCTGCCCGTATAATTGCATTACAGACGGGATACCTAAGACGCGAGGGAGGCCATGAGCTGGGCCATGTCGTGACCCGAGGCGATTGACCGACTTGGCTGCCCTTGGGCCGGACGTCGCCGTTGGCAGAGCTCTAAGCAACCAGCTGCTTGCTCTCTGGAACCGAAAAAAAATACTCGTGGTATGTTTTGAATCGACTGAAAGCTGTTAGGCACACCCACGGAGGACTCAATTTAGAAGGAAGGAATAGAAGCTAGGGAACACACGAAAATTATTTTAAATGCCTTAAATAGGTACGAAATGAAATACTCATTACTACTGAATCCTATTTTAATCGTGTTCTATCTGTTTTGACGTACTGAAGTCCATTAGCGCAGCGAGGGGGGGTTTTGGGGGATAAACCCCCCCCCCCCCCAGACCTCAGAGAAATATTTAAGGTTAATCATTTTTACTTAATTCTATTAGTATTTAATGACATAATAGTGTTAGGATTAATCAAATATCCCTCAGAAAGCCGTAAAACTCGCCATTTTGAACCATTATTCTTAAATATTTTCTGAAGAAAGCCCCCCCCCAACAACCGCTTCTCCTAGCGGGTACGCAATAATCCCCACACCCTCAAGTATTAGTTGCACCTATTAGCCTCCCCCCCAGCCTTAATTCTTAGCTGCGCCCTTGCTGAAGTCAATATCAAGAGGCAGCTACATAATATCATTTACGTGCGTGTATGTATGCAAAGAAGGGATTCTGTAAAATCGATTTTATTTCAGAGAAACCTGGCCTAGTAAAGCTGAGTTGTGAAGCATGCTTCAAATAGAGATAAAAAATTAAGACCTCTAGGTTAAACGTTGACTTCATGACCTTTTACGGGGAGAGAGGTAGAAAATCTAAAAATACCCGATTTTACAGGCATTGCTAATCGATTTTGCCGAGTTGCGGCCTTACGGACAAAAATTTTGTCCATCTTGTCGTATATGAGACCATTTAGCCACAAATTGACTATTTTAAGAGCGTGGGAGGAGAATCCTAGGTAACCTGCAAAGACGTTGGGGGATGTCCAATAGGCCACTAGCGCCCTCAGCCTGCAAACCGCAAAGTGAGAAAAATGAATTTTCGTGCGTCTTTCGTCGAGTATTAAACTAATAAGCGGTATATAAAGAATTCTAGGAGAAATAACAATGACAGAAGAATAAATTGAAATTAAAATAGCACGTTTTAGGAGATCCTCGGAGTAACTAAATCAGAGACCGTTTCTGCACCGTGAAGTTTGCGGAAGTTTATAGTGATTTCTGAGAGTTCTGGGGATTATTATTCATTAATTTCACTATCAAGGGTTTAAAAATAATGATGAGATACTTATGAATTTAGTAAAAGACAGCTTTGAAATAGGTAAATTACTCTTTTTGACATTTCATTGTGACGAAAATAATAAATTTTATCTCCTTTGTTCGCAATAAAGATTTTAAACGCTTATACGCTGTTATTTCACTGCAGGTCAACTTATATTATTATCATTTACTATCTCGAAAACAACATATCCTCTTGGAAATTATCTTGGCATTGCATATTCGTCTATTTCATTTCTCTCGTTTACCAGAAATCCAAGGTTGATTTAAAAATAGTCGGAACAATTCTGCCTGTTGACAGTCACTGTATTTTTATATGGATTATCAGAGACGCAGAGGACTTTGTTTGCGCGTCGCAACTGGAAAATTTACGGAAAACTCCTTCGCATGTGCCGTCCACGGGGTCATCGTATCAAGTTCATATCCCAAGTGTGGGGTCATTACACATCCCAGATAATGGAAGCCCATGTAGTTTGGGGGCATCGCCCCTGCCCAGTTAGATTGGACTTCGCGCCCCACATTGTCGCAATTATCCCAAAAATGTTGGGCCTGTCATGAGGACAGCATCTCGTGATAGGACATACCTCAGGGTAAGGACCGGAAGGGGTGATTAATGGTTTCTGCGGCCAAGATTGAAATGGCTTGAAACCACGTGCTCTTTCTTTCCACAGCATGGGAGACCTCTGATTCCATCGATAGCATAGCTTCGGTTAGAGTGGTGAGACGGCTTGCCTCCAGTAAAACTTGAATTCATTGCCATTGTCGAGGAAAATGTATCAGGTTTCGGATGGAACTGTTTTAAAGGGAGGCCTACCAGCTTAGGATAGCATGGAAGAAAAAAACAGCGAGGATGTTAGAAAGAGAACTCAAAGCAAAGAAGGTGTTTATGAGTTGGCGTCGGGTCGTTGAGTCTCGAGTGTGAAGACAGTGTAAAGTCTGGTCTGGAGTGTAGCCCTTTACGGAGCAGGAACGTGGACACTTAGAAAAGAGGACGAGAAAATTCTTAAGTGTAAAGAGGAGAGAGGATAACATGAAATGGACACCGAGGTTAAGGAACGAGGAAGTCCTAGACATGGTTGGTGAAGAGAGGAAATCTCTAGAGGAGATAATGTGGAGATGGAGGGTATGGATGGAGCGAAAGCTTAGGGGAGGAAAAGAATATTCGAAAAAACATTCGAGGGAAGGTTGCTGGGTAAGAGACAACATTCCTGGATGGAATGAAAATGAATGGGCCTTTTTGCTAAACATAGAGGAAAGTTCAATAGCCCAGAAAAACAATGCTTTCCCCCGAATCAATAACTTTATTCTGAGCCATATACCATTTACAAGGTCTTTTACTGCATAAAAACCGGCTCAAAACGAAAAAGGACCTTATTCACCGTGACATTCCATGTGAAATTATGCAATGTCATTTCGTCTCGAAAACCGTGCATCATAACGGTGAAATATCTTCAGGTTTTCCGCCGTTTCAATTGCTGCACCACTGTTGACGTTTAGATGGCCGATTTAACTATCATATTCAGGTTTTAATGTTATCGATGTGACTCTGCGTGGAAAAGCATGATGTGCTGCTACGTGCAACTAAATGTATGATACAGATTAGTAGCTTTTTAAGGCTAAATCACTCCTTATAAGCATAATATTCCTTGAGATTTAAGATTTATTCTTGATTTGCTTTGGAGTTATTTCTAATGCGTTGACGCTCTTAAAAACTGAGAATGAGGGCACTTTTAGAGCTTAAAAACGAAATGAAATCATCATTAAAAAATAAAAATTGACCCATTAGCCATTACCATTGAAAATGAAAATACCGTGCCCTAGTAATGCCACGTCAATGCTCGTCCCTCAGCATCTGATATAGACTGGGAAGTTTGTCCTCGCTAATCCAAATTCAAAATGCTCCCATCGAATTTTTCACCCGATTTAAATTTAACCCGAACGGCCGTCGCAATCGATTCCCGTGAGTGCCCGAGCCTCTCACAACGGACGTCAGATATTTCGGTCGCTAAGTTCTCCCGCGGCCAACCCAACGAGAAGTGTGCACTTTTGTCCTCAGCCATGGACTTGCCTCGGGTCACCGCATCACGCCATTGCCGATTTCACCAGCTCTTTGCTGAGCACGCCGAATTTTATAAAGCATTCTTCCTCCGACAAATGCCTAGTATCTAAGAAAATTTGAAGACTTATGTTTTTGATACACGGAATTTTTGTTGCGATGAATATATACTGGCTTCGGTGTCAGCTGGGTAAAGTTCTCACAAATTAAGGTCCACTTAACCAAAGATAGCGGGTTCGACGTTTTGTAAGAAAGTTAACGAAGAAAAATGCCCAGTATCTACGAAAAGTTTAAGAATTTTATTTTTCATTCCCGTAATTTTTGCTGCAACATAAATAGATGTACTAGCCTTGGTGTCGGCGGAGTAAATTTCTTACAAATGACGGTCGGCTAAACCAAAGGTCGCGGGTTCAACTCCTTGTATTGAAATTAAGAAAGACAAATGCTTAGTATCTAGCTGAAGATTTTTGTTTTTTTAGCACCCATAATTTTTTGTTGCGATAAACACATAAATAAGTGGCATAAGTATTTGTGTACATCCAGGAAAAACTTATAATGGAATACCACAAAGTAAACCAAGAGTTGGTGAATTTTGAAGACTTATGTTTTTGATACCCAGAATTGTGTGTTGCGATGAATATAATGGCTTCGGTGTCGGCGGTGGTTGCGATTTGTTGCGAAAGTTCTCACAAATTAAGGTCCACTAAACCAAAGATCGCGGATTCGAAGTTTTGTAAGAATGTTAAGGAAAAAAATGCCCAGTATCTAAGAAAAGTTGATGATTTTTGTTTATCATTCCCATAATTTTTGCTGCAATATAAAATATGTACTATGTCGCAATATGTAATATATGTACTAGCCTTGGTGTCGGTGGGGTAAGTTTCTTACAAATGACGGTCTGCTAAACTAATGGTCGCCGATTCAACTCCTTGCATGGAGGTTAGGAAAGACAAATCCTTAGTATCTAGCTGAAGATTTTTGTATTTTCAGCACCCAGAATTGTTCGTTGCGATAAATATATACTGCCCTCGGTTTCAGCGGGGGAAAGACCTCAAAAATAAAGGTTTACTTCAACAAGGATCGCGGGTTCGACTCTTTGTAAGGAAGTTAAGAAAGACAAATGCTTAGTATCTACAAAAATTTGAAGATTTTTGTTTTTGATATCATAATTATTTGTTGCGATAATTATATATTGGCCTCTCCGTCGGCGAGGTGAACTCTTCACAAGTAAGAGTCTGCTGGACAAAAGGTCACGGGTTCGACTCCCTTTAAGTAAGTTACATCTTTGCAGGGCATGTGTGGTCGTGATCGTTCAGCTGATGGTTATAGGAATGCCCAATGCAGAGGTCCATGTGTTGTATTTTCGGGGCACTTGAAAATAATTAAATGCATTGGGAAATATAAAATTCATTCTAAAAAAGCAACCTAATGTATTTAGTTCACAAGCGATAATGAATGGGCAGACAAATTACCACACATCTCAAATTATTTATGGGAGTCCTTTTCCTTTTTATTGCATATTTAATTCTTTTCAATAAAGAAGCGGTTCGGAGTAATTGAATGGATGAATGTTAAAAAATTACCAGTGAAATATAAAACAATGACATTGATATAAATTTTAGCTTATATAGTGAATAAGCATTTTTGCAAATTAAAAAAGCAGTTGTAGGTAATTAAATTTAAGAGTATCAATGTAATTGTTTGCAAAATACTAAAAAAAGACATTAGTACACATTTTAGACAACGACGGGTAATACTGAGTCGTAAATTTTTCCACCTGAGTTAATGGCCTTGAAGTTGACTGAAAAACGATATTCAAATCCTCTCCACTCAGCGTTCGTGGATTCTATCAATTTTAATCACTCCGTTCGTCTGATCGACAGGCGAGCACATTTCCAGCGATTTCTTCGTGCCAGAGGAGTGCAGTGGTCAGTGAATGAACACTTCCAAGGAGGGGAAAAGTATTCTGCCAAATGATGCCAACCTATTGATGCTCAAGCTATTTCGTCTATTCTAGTTGCAAATAATTTATCTATAATTTTCAATTCATTCCTTTTCCACTCCAAATGGCAGAAATATTAATTTCATTATGACCACAACTGCAGCAGTAACATATTCGTATAATAACGCCGGGTCATAATTTTCAAGCTCACAATATTGAATTTGCTTGGAATTCATAACAAATTTCGTTCTTTTATCTATGGGGAAAAGAGTTACATGCAAATAATTTACCCTGAATGCGCCCATGGCGATACTACTCGTAAACTCACAAAGCGCCTCTAATTGTACTTCATAGGCTGCTGGCATAAAAAATAGGATTTCCATGCAATATTTTCTAAAAAATAGCATTTCAAAATCCTTATTTTTAAAAAATGTCTTAGGTAACACCCGGAGCTCTATTCTCAGTCAAACTTGCCCCCATCATCCCGACGACTTCGGCGGCCCGCTGTGAACCGCTTCCCGTGAAACAGGGTCAACGACGTCCTGGCGAGGGGCAGCATTTTTGAGACACCTGGAGCAAGAATTAAATGAAAAGCCGCGTGGATATGGGGCAAACAGAGCGGACGGACCCTTGGAGCGAGCCAAGCACGAATGAAATATGAATGCGCTGACGAGGATGGAATCTCGCCTGTCTCGTAAGAAGTGGAAGCATGCTCACAGTCAGAGCAAAGTACCGTCAATACCACGCTGTGACAACGGCTGGATAACTATCGCCAACTAGGAGAAGAACGGTATCCAAGTGGGCGTGGCGCTTAGCTCCAAACCGAGGGGATCTCGTGAATGTCTTTCGGGCTTCCCTCCAGGTTAGGCACGCCATTTCTGCCGAAATTTCGATGAAATGAAAAAAGATTTGAGGCTTTCCCGGCGAATGGACTGCGTGAAGAGTTCCCGAGATCGCCACAGGGTCAGGAACTACATCACAGCCGAGTCGGACATCGAAACGTCAACAGTAATGCAGTTCCTGACCCAGTGGATATCCCGAGAACTCTTCACGCCGTTTCGATGAAATACATGTTCACCGTCCTCAGGGCTGGTTGATGCCGGGTGGTCAGGTCGCGGGGTTATATAAAATCTGAGACAGCTGAGGCCGGTTCTGATTGAAGGAACCATAGTTAGTTTCACAGTTGGAAGCACCAAGGAAGCGATAGAAATACGATAAGCTAACATCAACTTCAAAAGACACAAAGGGCTAAACATCAGCAACACCTGGAATGCCATCGTAAAAATAGCGGGAAAAATCCAACTCTGGTTCCTCCAATCAATACCGTCCTCAACTGACTCAGACTGTATATAAGCCCGCGACACCATCGAAAAAAGAAATATTAATTCGCAAATACCGACTTCTTACCTATGTCTTTGCTTTCATTTATTATTATTGCATTTTTTATGCCAATGTACTTCTATTTTGTTCAGGCACTGGCCCTCAGCCTTTGCAGCAAGCAACTCATTAAAAAAACTTTAGAATGAAAAGAAAAAAAATTGCAAAAACTTTTGCAAAAAGAAAAAATTAAATAATCACGAAAAAAATGGAAAAATGATAAAGCAAACAAAAGACATGATAATGCAACAAAAAAATCAAATAATTGTGAAAATTCGATAAAATATTATGACTTGTAAACTTCAAATGTATGGGGCCAATCAGGGCCATTCCCGACTTCCGATGTCGGCTTGTTTTAGTCTTACTAGTTCTAGTGTGCATTGCACGCGCTCACTAGAAGCCGGTCTTTCTCATTATCCTCCACTAACACACTAAAGGTTACACTGGTCCCTATAATCTTGTTGCGTCATTTTTCCTCCGCGTGCTCATTTACGCGCAATTCTCGCCGCTGAAGAGGTGGTATACACGAGGGGATCCCAAAGATAACTGGACATAATAAAAAAAAAAATTCAAAATTTAATTTTTTGTGTTACAATTGCTAGTCACCTTCGAAGTACTCTCCATTTACTCTGATGCATTGGTTAAAACGTTTTTTCCCCTGCGCGAAAAACCTTTGGTACTTGTTCCCGATGTCTTGCAGGACCGCCTTCGATTCCATTTTCACCTCCGTAATGTGATGAAAACATTTCCCTTTCATCACCATTTTCATCCGGGAGAACAAAGGCAAATCACAAGATGCGAGATCTAGGGTGTAAAGTGGGTGAAAAAGCATGTTCATGCAATTATTTACCAAATACTCAAGTATTGGCAAGCAGCAAGATGTGCCGCACTTTTAACCAGGAGTCAGCAAACGGGGGATGAATATCGCCGCGATTCGTCTCATTTGCAGCTTAAATTCACTGTAATGAATTCAAAGAAAGGCCAAATTGTTCAGCGAGTTCGTAAATAGTACGCCTCTTATCCTCGTGCGCAAGGGTACGATTTTTTTCTCCACATTTTCATCAGTTCTGGACCTGGAAGGCCGGCCCGGGCGTTGAATGTCTTCGATCGACATGTTGCCGCGTTTGAATTCCGAATACTACTCGTGGACTTCAGGTCTTTTTAAGGCGTGTTCTTTATAATCTGTATACAAAAGATTTACCGTGTCCGACAGCATTTTACCGAGCAGAGAACAAATTTTCAACGCTGCACGCCGTTCTCGAATATCAGCTATTTCAAAAATCGAAGAGATTAAAAACCTCTTCGAAAGTAAATGGTCTCAGGGGCTCGCTACTACCGTCTAAAGCCACACCATTTCGAATACTGACACAGAAGTGATGAATATAATCTGAGGTTTCAGGCGAGATTGAGTGGAAATGGGCGGGGTGTACGAGTTATGTACGCCAAAAAGATCGCGATTTCACTACCAGAATGAGGGAACACAGGAAGTACACAGATACCGGGAATGATACATTCATGGTGGCCAAACACCTGATAGATTCGGGGCATGTGTGCAAGTTTGATCCTGATATTCCACATATAGCTGGCAAGGGAAAAAAACGAGATTCCCTTTAACAAATATAAATTAATTACAGAAGGAGGCATAATAAGCCCCTCCTTAACGAACTTCTCTACTATACCAGCTCACCCTTCCTATCAATTGAATTCTAGCAACCCTTTTGTCCTCCACCTTCCCATCCCTTCTTTCTACCAGGACACGGTTATGCCCCCATCCTCCTCGACGGCCGACACCATGGGACATCCAGGGGGATGGTGATCGGGTCGAGCGACAAAAGGAGATTGAGCCAGGGGCCTTCCGACCAACCTTTCTCGAGAGAGAACATTACACATTGAGACCATTTAATTGTTTTGAACATTCACGTCATTGTATATTCGTCATACCTCCTCACCGGCTCTTTCTTCGGTTTTTCCTGTCCCCAAGCACTTGTGACTGTACACCCTTTCCTTCAGTTCTCCCCATCTCTCTCCGTCTTCCCATTTTACCACCACAATCCTGCCTTCCCATTTAAGCCTTTGCACACCTTGTTATATGTACCTAATGATGCTATAAGCGAAACCGGTCGTACAATAAATATAAAATTGTGGAAATTGCTCCTGCTTCTGTGTTCAGAAAGAAGCCCAAAGTATAAGAGTTACGTTACGTCGACAGCCTAAGCAGCTCCGCAGACATATGTATTTCTGTAATTATTCATCTTGTTGAAGCGTTATATATTTACGTAAATGTTATTCGCGGAATTAAACATTGTTGAACGGAAGTGCACCCGGCATAACCAGTTCTGCGGACGATGAATAAGTATTTCATCGAAACGTCGGCAGAAATGGAATGTCTAACCCGGTGGGAAGCCTGAGTCATTCACAGTCACTATTCGCCGGGATGGAATCAAACCCATCGAGGGGTCTCGGATTCCAATCCCAGGCGAAGCCGTTTGATCGATCCAAAGGAAATTCGAATGAAGTGACGTAAGGAAAGAAACTGGCCCTCTTCACCTAAAGGGGTTTCATTGACGCCCCCGTGGCTCAGTATGGAGTGAGCTTTACCCTCACCTATCGAAACCGAACTTTGGGTAGGAGCAATGAGTGAATTGCGGACTAGTCCTTCAGTAAGTCACCCGTAAGAGTGCGGTGGTGAACACATGCCACGGAGGAATTATCGCTAGCCTCCAAACCAATTTCCAAGGTTCAATTGTAAGACCCTGAGTAATAGATAAGTTTATTCCCAGGTAGTTCGAATATTTAGGTAAATTTAATTGATAGAAATGGGTGTGAATAAAAATTAATATTTTCTTCCAGAACTTTAAATAAAAGACAATATTTTAATGTATCAGGACGGGTGGCAACTAATTAATCGTACTTGCCTAAGCAAGGGGCTACCCCTGCCACATGTAAAAACTAATGCTTTTGTCATTTTTGGAGAATTTTACTATTTTTTATATTAATTATCGTTTAAAAGTAGTCGCCGAAAAAAACGATGTTTTCAACATCGATAATCATGAAAAACTTACCCGTTGGACATCCCGAGAAATTACATTCAGTTAAGACAACGGATTCACAAATACGTCCTGTTTCGTTTTCAAATAAGTTATTGCTGATACTGATAGAATTAAAAAAATAGGCCTCTCCACCTCCGTTTTCACAGCATGTTGCAATTAAAAAAGTTCTTACCAATTCTAGGTGGGGTAGGTAATCCAGTAATTTTTCTCTAATTGACACTGAACAAGGAATTTCTTTGTAGTCCTAAAGTTCATTTATCCCCCTGAGGGGAAAATCACAGGTGGTTAGGAGAATACTGACAGGTGAGAATGCCGCCCTCGCTAAGCACGCGCCGCGCCCAGCTCAAGTGCTCACCCTCCCTTCGCAGACACTGCAATTAGTGAACCGCCTGAGGAGACAGAAGCGGCACATTCCCAACGGCCCGAAAAGCGTAACTGCCATCAAAATTACAATACGTGCTCTTCTAATTGTACTTCATCGGCGGTGGCCTCTATATATAACCGATCGAAAAGAGCGGTCAAAATTCACTATTAAAAGAAACACATAAGCACATAAAAAATAGACACCCACAATAACTAGCAGACTTATCAACGGGATGACCCGCTATCTTCGGTGCCGAAGGTGAACTGGCGCACCCGGCATAACCAGTTCTGCGGACGATGAAAAAGTATTTCATCGAAACGTCGGCAGAAATGGAGTAATACAATATGTATATGCAATGGAGGATATATATATTAAATTGCAGTATTTTAATCAAATGTTTAAAAAAATCACTTTTTTTCTGCAGAGAAAGGAGTTAACACGCCCATAACATACCACTGAATGCGCCAATGGTGATACTACCCGTAAACTCATAAAAAGCCTCTAGTTATCCTGATGGCAACAGAAATAGGTTTTTTTTCGCATTTTTTCCAAGAAATTGAGTTTTAAATCCCAATTTTAATGCAGGTTCTCCTGGCGATACTTGTACATTGGGTGGTCTCTATTTTCCGATTTTCTTTCGGGACACCACCTCAATTAATGCCAATTTGTATAAAAACATATCCTGTAGAATATTATTGCAATTGGATAACTGACGTGCCGCATCGCACTCAAAGTTAAAAATTTTTTTGGCATTTTTGGCCATTTTTCGGACATTAATGGCGATGAGAAGGCACTGGTATTTTTCAACTGATTTTTCTCTGGAATCCAACGGCTCATTGAGCGTTTGTCATGCTACACCTAATTTTTTTCAAATTATGTGTACAATCAACATGCGACCGAAAAATATTGATTAATGCTATAACATAGATTATAATGCAAAAAAAAACGTTCAAGCTCATCATCGGTCTACGTTTTTTGAGCTATTAGCAATAGAATGTTGTTATTGACTTCAGATCATAGAAGTTGCATGAAATTAGCTTTGCGAGATGTTGAAATGGACGGAAAAAGCCTTCAATTTGCGAAGGAAAGGATTGAATTATCCATATTATTTGTAACCATTCCTTGCTTATGAGCTCTCTTGCTGCCGTGAATGACAGTAAAGCTTTTTCAATTGATATGCACACGGTATGTTTTTTAAATCCTGAACCAATTTAGCATTTTCATTGCACAGTACCTGTTAAAAAATAAATTGTGATAGCATCAAATCGATAAATCAGTGTTAGCCTTGAAACCCTGAAAATCAAAGGAAGAGAATAAGTTTTAGGACTAAAATTCGACCGTCATACGAGTTAAAAAAATTTCGAGGCCCAGTATATAAAGTGATAATCATCGTATTTCACATCTAGGACTGGCCTCAACCCCAATAGTATTTATAGAAAGAACCCGGCGGGCTCGGGTTCAAATCCCGGCAGTGGCAGAGAATTTTCAGAGACTGCCCGATCCCTGCTTGAATGTTGTGTGGAGGACATTTCAAGTGCAACACTCCGTCCGTCGGATGGGACGTTAAGCCGTGGCCCCCTTGGCGCCTTTCGTTAAGAGCAGGCTAACGCGGACGCCGGGTTTCTCTCCACCCTTCCTTCCACACCCTTTCCTCATGGCGCAAATGACCTCAGCTGTCGGTCGCCTCCTCCAAATACCATACCATACCATAGAAAGAAGTTATCGCCCAAATAGTGGAAAAATGCATATGCCCTCCAGCACAATATGTTCCGTCTCCCATTCATCACAGTGTCAATCCATCTGGTTAAAAGAAGGATGATATATCAAGGTTTTAAGGATGCTCGTAGTTTCTAGAAGATAAAAAGATATGCGCGTTCGATTCTTTTAGTCCTGCATTTTTCCCCGTCACTTTTGGTTCGAACATGAAAACGTGATTAATAATATTCTGGGGCAGAATGTGGCTATGGTCCAATATCATGAAAAATTGACAGCTTTCGAAATGAAGGCCTTAGCTATGGCATTCCAACTGATGGAAGAAGGCTCTCGCCACCCCTCGCTGCATGAGAACGAGCAGTGATGAAAAGAGAGATTTTTGTCGATGACAATACCCCTGAGGTGATGAAACCACGTACCAATTCTCATCAAATTCATTTTTCTCGCTTTCTGGACCTAAATGGATTTTGAAAATTTCATTGATTTTTAAATTCTGAATGGACTCTCCAGGAACTATCTTTGGGAGCTATTACAAACCAAGATCATTCCACCGAGATACTGAATGATTGAGGAGCAGGGTATGATTTCCATTATACACAGAAGTTGCCAGCTTTGAATCAAGTTGGCAACTATTCGTATTGCCACGATAATAAGATTCATCGCTGGTTTTCTCGTCAAAAAATGTATTATATGCAGGAGAAATTTTTCGCTTGATCATATTGACCACATTTCCCAAGGATGAAGATTACGTAGATGATGAATTTAAATGTTTAACAAATAGCATTATATTTGCCTAAATTAAAGCCAAGTATTCAACTCCCTGCAGCCTCTTCAATAAAATCAGTAGTAAGAGAAACAAAAATGTGAAAATCTTTTGGCATTTCTAATAATATTACAGCTATTGTAATTCCTCTCGTGGCCAAACCATTGTCTAAAGAATAAACTGACGCATATTAAGTTGCCAAAATATAATCCTTAAGGCAGTTTTACATGCGGTAAATTGTGAATAAGAGATATTCCTTTTCATAGTTACTTAAGAGGATTTTTTTTGCATTAATAATGCGTTCCCAAGCGAGTTATAACTAAGTCAAAAATTGTGAACGTCTGCAGTAAAAGTTCAATAAGGTTTCACAATCTTGTATTAAGCGTAAAGTCGTTTTCATACTCCCTTTTCAACATGCGAGCAATTTGAGGCGCGAATAAATATCTTTTTAGTCAGAGCATTATTTATATTTATGGAGTTTGGTTGCTTTAAGTAATGGCTTTATATTGTCATAACCTTTGAGTTATTTATGATCTACAGACTATATGGTACCACGTCTAAAGTACCTACGTAAACAGATTGACACACAATGCATGCATTACTTATCTATATTGACGACAAGTAAAAGAAAATAGCAGTACAGTTATCCTTAGCAGACCACTGGAATGAGAGAGGAAGTGATAGATAGATCTTTGAGGAAGAAAAAACGTAAACCGTACTCCACTAAATCAAGTCGTTTGATGAGGAAAGTATATAAGAAGAAATTTATTAAAATGGTTGCGGAATAGAAATTTCTTATACAGTACCATCTAAGAACCGACTTTAATCTAGTTCGCTGAGAATAATTCACAAAAGGTGAACTTGTCTTTGAAATTTGCTTCACTGCATTATCCATGCAACACCCATGCATCAAAATTAGCATTCCAGGGATAAGCTAAGGATGGTGTACAATTTATTATTTTATTTCGAATCCACATACTACATCCGTAAATGTATACGAATGATAAACATACAACAAAAGATTTCACTGACAGAGCTAACTTACTGAGTGACATTTAAAGTTTAGATTCAAGTTATTTACTTAAGTCACATTTAAATTTTCTTTTTGAAGTTATAAAATCGACTATGGAAATAAACAACCTCCTATCACTACACAGATCAGTCCTATGGAAATTAATTAAATGAGAAGAAGGGGGAATTGACCCACCGATTGGTGTCCGGTGGTGCTGGAGGCTGTTGGTTGCGCTTGTGGTACCGCCTCACGGCCCTCAGCATGGTGTCCTCAAGGTCTGGAGTCACGAGCAGAAGAATAAGCATGCCAAGAACTGTTCCTGTCATCATCAGGAACAGTTGCATGACCTTGAGGAAGGGGCTCATGGTGGTCCCTTTGCCGGAGAGAAAAAAAGAAGACTTTTGAACAAAGTGGATTGTTACACTTCTGAAAACCAAAAGCAGCAGTTTTTTTGTTATTACTGCTGAAATAGTAGAAATCAAATGGCCAGCACTAGCCTGTATTATAGTTACATATTAAAATTTTATCTGGAAGAAAATACTGAAATAAACTTCGGCGTCTGATGTTCAGGAAAACACTCACATGGGTTTACTCTACATACTCTGAAAATATTTCAAGATGATAGCGTCAGTTTTAAACTCGTACTAGGTCAAGAAAAAATACGACCTACATTTTTATTAAAAGGACGCGACAATTCCGTTATTTTTCGCTTATTCAGAACGCATCTTGATATTTTAAGGGTGTATAAGGGATGCCCTTGACAACATTTTCCAGTATCACAATTATGAAAACTTTACCTAAAAGAAAGTACCTAGTTAAATGTTTGTGTTTGAGATAGAGAAAAATGCTAACACGACTCCACTTTATGTACCCTGAAAATTTTCAAGATCTCAGGGCTAGTGTAAATCAAGTAAAATGGAATGAAAAAAGTGCAGATCAAGCAGGAGTGATGAATCCTTTTAACTCAGTCACCGACTCTAGGTACACTCTTTGGTGACAAAGCCGAGATATTTTCAGAATTGGATTTTTCAAGAGCTCTCCTGTGAGAATGAAGCAATGGAATCCGGAAACCTTGCGTTGCTCGCCGGGAAAACATCGAGTGGCTCTCATGAGAAAGATACATTTGAGCCCCGTGGTGGATCTATCGAACGTCGACGTCCAAAGGCGCCAATGGAGAGGGCAAAGTTCCAGAGGTACCCAGGACCTTCAATGGAGTTGGACGTCAACGCGGAAGTCGAGAGCAATCGATAGTATTGGCATAAAGATATCTTGAAACCTCAATCCATACAATGCGAGAGGAAATAACAATGGAAGCCGATGGACGTCGACTGAAGTTTGAGGGATGATCATGAAGCGGTATGCCTCGAATCTCGGGCGAAGAGGTTGGCCCGACAAACGATATGGCATTTTCATAGAAATTTGAAAAAATGCTGTATTAATTGTAATTCATCGGCTGATGGCACAAAAATTTGCTTTTCGTGTTATATTTTCCGGATATTACATTTGAAATCCACATTTTAATACAATTTACAATGGCGATACGTTAATCAACCGATATCAATACGATACGATTTCAACAATTCAGTGATTCAACCGGAAGGTTGGTTTGGTTGGGTGAGGATAGAGCTCTCTCCGTTATAGGCTCCATTCTAGAGGTTCGTACATTGCCAGAGACGTGTGAACTTCACGCATTCAGGGTAGGGAATCACTTCCATTCCCTCCCATACCATGGGCCGGGGGCGCAGCTAGGAATTACTGCTAGGGGGGATTTTAGGCGCAACTAATACTTACGGGTGAGTGAGTATTGCATACCCACCAGGGTAAGCAGGAGTTGAGGGTGCCCTCCTCCAAAATATTTGAAGAGTACTGGTTCAAAATGGCGAGTTTTACGGCTTTCTAAGAAATATTTGATAAATCCTAGCACTATTCTATAAGTAATAATAAAAACCCCCCCTCGCTGCGCCACTGCCATGGGCCTCCTCGCACTTGGAGGATTTTTGATTCGAAGTGTCCGAAGGCTTCAACCGGGATATGTACCTACCGATATAAAAATCTCTGACAAAAGGAGACCACGTACCTTGCTCCGCCTTTTTCAATGCCGTATTTTTTATGGCAATTTTAATTAATGAAAAACTTGACGCCGTATGATCACAATGAAGACAACAAAATGACTGCCATGACGAAGCCCCGAACCCTGGCCCTCTGGGTGGGAATCGCGTACGCTACCACTACCCCACCTAACTCGTCTGATATATGATGAGAAATTTTGGAATTATATACGGCTTGTGAAAAATACCGCATGAAAATTAATTAATTACAGCCAAACTAAGACCCAATCAACGGAACCACTACTAGTTCAGAGATGTGTTCACCTTTCCGAAGGCCATAAAAAATACGGCATTGAAAAAGGCGGTGCAAGGTACGTGGTCTCCCCTTAAGAATCATTCTCTTCATAGAATGATCTACCATTTCTGTAAGAGCAGTAAATTTGGTTTCGCTACTGGTGGCCTGCGTTGCCCCGATGACAATATTCTGCCACCTCTTCCCTTTCGCACCTATTCCTATCCTCGGAGGCATTGGCGGGCTCCCATCGCAGGGGCGCCTTCTTCCTTATCCTTACCTTCTATCTTGGTGTGGTGGCTAGAGTGTTAGCTTCCCACCCGGCGGGCTCGGGTTCAAATCTCGGCAGTGGCAGAGAATTTTCAGACTGCCTGATCCCTACTTGAATGTTGTGTGGAGGACATTTCAAGGGCAGCACTCCGTCCGTCGGATGGGACGTTAAGCCGTGGTCCCCTTGGCGCCTTTCGTTAAGAGCAGGCTAACGCCGACGCCGGGTTTCTCTCCACCCTTCCTTCCATACCCTTCCCTCATGGCGCAAATGACCTCAGCTGTCGGTCGCCTCCTCCAAATACCATACCATACCTTACCTTCTATCCTCCCTCCTCCCGAGGTCGTGGAGTAAAAGCCTCGGACTTTCGATCCTGGCCACAGGAGCAGCCAGGATCAAAGCCCGATCATAAGTCAGGAGCCCACCCAGGGTTTTGTTTCCGCTGTCTAGCATACAAAAATTCCTTATTATTACTATAATATATACATCATTTCTAAAAAAATATGGATAAAATGCCCGATATAGCTAAAACAATTGTGATTAAAATTAAATGTAGGCTCGGCACCGGAATTTTTTTTTGACTTATTGGAAAATTAACCCTGTAACTGAGGACGAATGCCGTAATGAACATTAAACTAGCGCAACAGATGGTTTAATGTTTTCTTAAATATATAAGAATTGAAGTATTCACACTCTGCGAACTCTATTATCACATTCAGAATTGATTGAAAAAAGTGTATGATGGAAAAACTTTTTAAGATTAACAATCGCGAGAAGGAAATGCATTAAAACGCGCAGTTGCGTCCCTCTCTCCTTAAGAGGAGTGTTTTAGCGTTCAAATTATTCGCATAAGAGTCAGTAGTAGTAAGTTTAATCACTTTATTTTCCACAAAAGTGATTCTACAGCAAGCTAAACTAGGGGAAATAGTGTTTACTAAATAGCGTAAGGATTCAATCGGTACCTTAATATCCATCTTTCAATTAGTTAAGCGCTCAAAGATGATCGTAGAATCGCGCTATCAGGCCAGACTTTTACGATATTTTCACCTATCTGTACAAAATAGCAGTTTTTGGGAATTATTAGAAGTCAGCGCTGTTATTAGCAAATTTGTTTGTCCAAAAATTAGCATGCCGTCGTTAAATATACATGATATCCGTTTACAAACTCTATAATAGCATTTCTCCGTGATAGTCATCAGAGGTTCGCATAGTTTGCCACGTGTCCAGCTGTCTGCTGTCAGAGGCGCTTAGCTGATTTGTAGTCCTTTCGTGCAATCAAACTTCTATACATGAAAAGTCTGTGAAAAGAGTATTAACACGGCGCTCCAACTGAAAAATTAGTCCAATTTGGTTTTCTTTGGGAGGTAAAATATTTTCAGGCAGAACTGACTTCCTGAAAAGCTACTTGTGAACTTTAAGCCAGAAGATCTAAAGATCTCCATATGATACGAAGTTCTACGAACAAATGTGGATTTTGCAGGCAAAATAAATATCAACCCGCAAAACTCCTTCCGTAATGACTATTTATTTAAAACTCTTGTCGATTAACGTAATATTATGCGCATGAGTCCAACGTAAGGGTGTCAATATTCGAATCGGATATATATAATGAGGTCTTTTAAAATATGGATCGATCAATCCCGGAAGCGGACGCCAGTTCGTGGTACAAAATTGCTAGCTCAGTCTCAACCTTCCGGATGTAGATGGGGCCACCGCTTTCGCAACCGATCAATTCTATATTTTCGAGTTATAATTTTTATCAGGCGGATGCTCTGATAAAATATCTTTCATGAAAGTAAGGCTTGTAATCATTGTCCTATTTAGGTTTCTCAGATGAAGAAGGGGGCCGCATGCATTATAACTAATATTGGGAAATATAAATTGAATTCTCTCGCGAAAATAGCTACTGAAACAGATACAATAATAGTTTTACAGACTTAATTTCCTCACCTTATTTTTATACCAGTTTAAGTAGTTTTTTGAGCAATGTTAAATTATTTCAAGTTATTGTTTCACGTTTGAGGGAGTTAATTTATGAATTAAATAGACTACTAAGGTAAAATTTTAAAACATTTCATCATTTTTCATGTCTTTACGGTCAGTTTTGGGACTAAAAATATTGGGATGGATACTAGAAAAATATGTTGATCGCATTATACGGCTATAATTCCGATCTTAAACCCATTACAATACGATAAACTAGTTGGCAGATAATCAACCACATGATCTACTAATAACAAAACAAAAATGGATACTATATTTTCTTTGAAAAACAGGGGAAAATTGCTTAATATTATTTATTCATTTATTTAATTATTTACAATTTTTTTCGCTCAAGCCATTAAATTTATTAATACGCCGATGGGAATAATTTTCTCCTTGAAGATGTCGGGTTTCGTAGATGAGCAGGGACATTTTTCACAATGAAATGGCAAACTCAGCAGTAGGGAAACACAATGAGCGAGGAAAATCAGTAATTTTTATTGCTTAAAAGATAGTATCACTCTCATTAATGCCATATTATCTTACAAAGAAGTATACCCTGCATTTTTGCCACCGCATAAGCAGCATACCAATCGTCATGGCAAACATATGCGATAGAAAGTACAGACAATTTTTAAATGTTCAAAGGGGGCGTATTTAGCGATTTGAAGGATTAGTTGAGTGTGAACATAGGATACGTACGATCATAGGACCGTAGGAAATCACCTCTGACGTGATACCGCATTTCATGTCTTAGTCAAGCACGATGCCGACTTAGCCCACATCGGCGGAGGAATAGGAATACTAAGTTGTAAGCATCTAAGAAGCACTTTCTTATGGTGTGATCGTATGATCAGCATTTGCCAAGTATTTTGGTCCATTCCGCGGAATAGCATTTCGATCGCTGGTTGCTGGATAGCTGTGCATACTGAGAAAGGCTTATTGTCTTGATTATGGTTCTCATGCCATTCTCATGTCGTTAAAGAATAACGCTTTGCACGAACAAGATTCTTGGCTAAAAACTGATATGAAGAGGCAGTAATTATAATAAAAATTATTGTAGGACTTTCTATGTTGTGATCAAATATATAGGTACAGTACTAACTGATTTCAAAATACGTTACTTGAAAGAAAATACCGTTCCAGTCGACTCCGACTATTGATAAAGTATTGATGGATAAAATTAAAACAACTGAATAATCGTGCTAAGTGGCGCGGTCGTATCATTAAGTACCGAAGGGTTTTACAGGGGAAACCAGTATTTTGAAATATCATTTACGACAAATTGTGGGTATTCGTCTGATTCGAGTCCCGCTTCCACGACGGAGCCTCATAATTTATTTCATAATTTGTAGTTTTTATCCGATAAAATAGCAAAACGTTTTAGACAAGCGCTGCGAGGAGTATGGCATGAGGAATAATCACAACAAGACTACGGTAAAGCGGTTTTATAAAGCGAACTAGGAATTTGAGACTCAAGTAAAAAGTAGGTGGGGAAAAAACTTGAACAGGTACATCAATTAAAGTATTTGGGCAGCACATTTAGGAAAACAAATACAGCAGCAAGGTCATCAGGAACGGAACTGCTTCATTAAAGGAGGCGTTCATGAACAGGAAGGAGGTTATGAGAGGATTGTTATGTAAGAGTTAAAAGAAAAGGTTAGCGAAGAGTCCGATCTGGAGTGTAGCGCTTTATGGTGCGGAAACGTGGACACAGAGGAAGGAGGGTGAGAGAAGACTGGAGGCGTTCGATATGTGGGTGTGGCGAAGAATGGATAAGGTGAAGTGGACGGAGAGAAGAAGGAACGACGATGGCTGATGAGGAGAGGTAGCTTCTAGATTTGATACGGAGGAAAGAGGCACGGATGGAACGAGTTCCCAGCGGGGATGGGATGTTGAAAACGGTGTTAGAGGGTAGAATACTAGGTAAAAAAAGAAGGAAGAGAATAGGAATTAGATAGAATAAGAGGAGGAGGCCTCATTACGAACTGAAGAGGGAAGTCCATAAAGGGAGGGGAAACGGCTAGAATACTTCTCAAATACTCCATACAGACCTACCTTAATTGGTAAAGAATACTTCAATAAAATAAAATAAGCAGAACGTGTTCAAAAAGCAGAAATATTACGATATTTCTTTTAAACATGACCACGAGATTCACCTCATAACGCACCTTATCTCATTTGTTTCCAATTTCTACTTAAAAGTTAAATATTTACATGCATAGAGTATCATCGACACAAAATAAAAAATAACTTCACGATTTTAAATTGGAATATTCTGATAAATATAAGCTACTATTGGCAGAGCAATTTCAGTGGGCATTTTGGCATTTTTCAAAAAAGAAGGCATCCTTTTTGCTCGACGGAGCAGCCCCCTTTTCATAGACCTACAGAGTACACGTTTGACAATCTTAATACCAAAGCATCCGCATTTTTATAATGCTCTGTCAACCATTCGCCACTATTCTAAGGGTAACGGAACCGCTTCTGTTGAAAACTAATTAATATCCGAAATTCGCATCGGTGAATTACGCATTTGCTAAATATAGAGGTCATGAGAGGATTCAAAAGCGTCTGTACCATTTATCTCTGATCATGGATAGTCAGAGATGAAAGACTCCAACGAGTGAAGTTTGCATACTTTCATCGTTTCAAAACACGAAATTAGAACAGTTATGCCGTTAAACGATATGGATGCTGGATGCCCAGGTAAAATTCGTTTTGTTTAATAAATCCATTCTTTTCGACTTTACCAAGACTGATTTATTCTTCCGGGCCGTACAAACATCATTTCAAAGGACTTCATTACGCGGAGTGGCGTACCATTCGTTAGCTCCTGGCTAGTTTGATTCACCGCAAAGATTTTGGGTACGCAGTTCAGTCGCTCAAAAAACTTCTTATTTCTATACTTATGTTTTCAACTATGAAACCATTTCGAACTTCAGAATTATTATAAAAATAACACTTTTCTACTTCAGCACACGCGACCAAGACAGAAAATAAGCAAAATCCAAAATCACGTGACTGCTTTATGGGTCTGATTATGACGATATCTTTTGCTTTTTATTATCATAATAGAGTCAATTATATTGGTTATATATTTGTTTAAAATTTTCTTATCTCGATTGAAAATTAATTTCCATTAGATTTAAGTAAAACTGCCCCAGCGCTAACATTGAGCTATCAAAAGGGATAACATGATGCTTGCAGCAAGGAGTGAATAAAAACAAAAACGATTTTTGGCTTCTGCGACCATGATCGGTAAGGCAAAGTTCGAGTTTACAAGATAGGACAGATGGGATGCCTACGACGTTAGTGCTTGCTATGATGCTTGCTTTCTGCGATAGACAATTATTTCTATTGACTTTAAAACACTCCTAGGGAATGAGAAGTATCAGGATAAGAAAAAAATCTGCTTATTGGTAATTTATTTCTAACTAAACCCTTACCTATATTAATGTTGAGCCGAGGGTTTCAATATTGGCATTAGGTTTCGGTTGCCGCGCAGACTACGCCCACAATTCGGCCGTTGCTTCCGCACTTGGGCACCTTGATCGCCTCGCGGGAACTCAGTTTGAAATATTATTTTAATTGAAATTTTGTATCTAGGGAATTTGGTGGTACCGTATCCCAGGGGTTAGGTTGAGCGGTGGGGACTTTCTTAGTTTTTGGATCGCGTCCTCGGTGACCCCTCCCGCTGTAAATATCGGAAGGGACCGACCCCAAATTAATTGGAAAGTATCCGCCAAAGTCCCGCGACCTTACCCTAGAAAATGCGACCTCCCCAAATTCCCCATGGCTAAAAGGTGTCTGAATCCTAGCTTTTGAATCGCGTCCTCGGTGACCCCTCCCGCTGTAAAGATCGGTAGGGAAGAGCCCAAAATAATTGGAAGGTATCCGCCCAATTCCCACGATATTACCCTAGAAAATGCTACCTCACCAAATTCCCTATAGCTAAAAGATGCCTGAAAAGTCCTGAAAAGTATTTGGTAAAGTCGAAATCGCTTAAACGATGTAAAATATTCTGGCTCCTTAATGAAAAAATAGTGTTATTGAGTTCTACGAAGTTCATTATTGACTAAGAATGCTAGATGACCCGTGTGGATAAGTAAAGCCCGTGTCGCAACACATTTTGCACACAATTTTAGTTTTTTATGATATTACACGAATAGCATTTGAGATAAAAGCGTTTGGCTAGGGCAAGTAATTAATATTATTCCACGAGAGCATAAATACCTAACGAATTATAAGTTGCGAAAAAAAATCTTACCTCCTTGTCGTATTTGGCTCTTTTGTTGACGCATGACTCGATTAAAACTTGCGCTACCATCTTGAATTTTTCAGAGCAGACGTTTTTCAACATGAGACTTGTTTCTCAAAAATATAATTCTTGCATTTGTCTGTAAAAAGAGTATAATGAGTCAGTGCCGTAGCTCCGAAAGGTTTTCGCACCACCTCTTGAGCCTTAAAAGGAGGCACCAAATCCAATTTATATAAGTACTGCATTTTAATAAATACTAGTACAAAATTACTGTTTTGAGTCCTAAAATTCATGTGTCAGCATTAAAAAATCCCAAAATTTACCGAATCCCCCTTTTCTCTGGGGTGTTTTTCATACACCCCGGAAAGGCCCCAGATTCTACGGTAAGCCCATCTACCCCATTTCAAAATATTGGCTACGCTACCGTAATAAATATGTTCTGATGAAAAAATGTCAAATTTTAGGTAGGTACGGGAAAATTACGATCATAGTGTAGGTACTTTATATTCGCTGATATTTTCCAGACAATAGCTTAAGTTTTGAAGGAATAATCCGTCGCCAAAAAATTGTGGTCGAGCGGGAGGTATACGTCCATTTAGAATTTAAGAAGGAGAGGCGAGAGTGATGCGTCCCCTTAAGAGCGGCGAGCGTCGGCCCCATTCCACGGGCCCACGCCCAGCGACCGGCCCACATTTCCCTGCGACGTGTTTGCTATCGCGCGAGGAGGGAGGGGAAATCAAAGGCGAGAGGGGAGGGGCCGAGGGGGCGGGGGAGGGGAGGAGTGGTGCGAGGAATTTCCTTAGTTGGCGTGTCTTGGGTGACTAATAGGTCGTTATCACGTGCTCTACCTCCGCCCCTGCCAAGGTGATCAATTGAGTGCGCCATGACGAAGGGTAGTGTCGTTTGGTTGTTATTCCACTGTCCCGCTCCGATGGTCACTCAACGAGACGCACCGTTTGATCCCCCTCGAACGCCTTCAAAATTCGCCAGCCACCGCATTCCTTAAGCGGAAAACAATTTGCTCATCAATTCGTGAGCCCACCACGCGATTTTCTCTAAAGGCCTGTTTACACGATACATTAGCATGTACGAGATAATGCCTGTTTGCGTGAATGATTTTTGTGGACCGGAACGGAACATGTACGAATGCATGAACCGAATTTGAACAGGTTCCATTTTCTGTGCATGCATTTGCACAAGTTGGGTGGTTACACGGTGTATTTTGTCCTTCATTCTCGCGTTCATACATTTAGACATTAACCTTGAAGTGTTAATGTACCGTTTAAACAGGCATTCAGACCTCGCAATGGGCCTTCACATTTGGCACGCTCCCAATTTTTTCCAGAAAGTTTTTGGCCACAACAAAGACGCACTTTTGAAGTTGTGTCTTTAAAAATTGCAAAGGTATCCATAAAATAATGCCGTCAAAGTTCAAAGGTGACTCTTGTGAAAATTTTGAGGTTTCATAAAATGAAACATTTAACGAGCACGACGCCATATCCCGCGAGTACAAAAACGTGAGGCGTCACAGTTACATGGTAACGAAAAAGTATTCACTGATTAAATAATACTTTTGCTATTATGCATTTCCACGGACATCAAAATGAAACACATGCCAAATTAGGTACTCTTATATTTCTGTCTGTTGTAAGTTTCCTTATTATTGGTATACAAATGTAGCACTTCATGTTAACGTATAAATTGAAACGAAAAAATCGTTCTCCACGTTCAATTAGCCAAAAAACTCTTCTTCATATAGTCACTCTGAATAAAGAGCCCTGGAAAATGTTTTGCATCGTTCCGCTTCGTTGCATGGAAAAGCTTATTGTCGAGGCCAAAGGTAAAAACGAAAGGCACTGCAATATAAACTACTTTAAGTTAGAATAAACATAAATACCTGCCTCAAAAAAGGAAAATTCAGGAAGATTAAGAACCACAAGACGATCTTAGAGGAAACACGGGTGATATGAGAGTTACCAAAATACACTGAACTTCAAACGAGTTGACGAGTTGTTTTTATTTTACTGGGATTTCTCAAAACAACCAGTTGTGCCGAAGAGGTAAAAATAACAAAAAAATAATAAATGCCAATTTTTAATTTACATAACGGCATATATATGTTAAAGGTATGTTACTGGAACAGTTTTTGTTCGCAAAGCTCTGACAATAAACACCTAGCAGCAATGAACTTCTGATTCGATAGGGGGAGGGGTTCTTTAGCGACTCGACTACCCGATCAGTCGTAGTGCGGAGCTGATGGAATGAGATCGGGCAATCGGGCAAGTTAAGTCCCGCTCCTCGGCTACCGCACCATTGCGGCATTCTTCGATGACCTTGATTCTTGTCGTATAATTCTTATTGAGGCAAGACGTGGTCCTGTACTGTGTTTTCCATTATAGATACTAATGCCCACAGTCAAATAAAATCAATACGGAAAAAAGTGCCATGATTTTCACGCTATGTTATACAGTCAAATCGAAGAAGGTGGAAGACTTAACTACGGACAAAGTTGTATCAAAAGAACAGGGGCGCGGCGTCGAAATCGATACATTCATGAGACGGAATTTCGGCCGCGGAATCACCATTCTATAAGAAAGAACGATAAAAATGTATTTCGGAACTGAAAAATAATTTTTTTGGCGCAAAGCAATGAAATAATGATCGAATAAAATCATTACAGTACGAGTCTAAATAGCACAAAGGAATAAATTTTAAAGGATATTAAGATAACACATCAAAATAAAACACTGATTGTAACTTCATCCATTTTTCATTACTTTTAGCATGTATTTGTTAAAGGTATACGGGGCAAAGTTACTTGAAAAATAATAAAATAAACCATTGGATGCAAGACAAAGATTCCGGAAAACAATAATAATGTATATACTGTCCGAGGAAAAGATTTCCGAAGCCATAAAATATGTTTTATTTATTCTTAAGTTCATCAGAATTAGTTCCATAAGATGACTTATACCTAGCCAAGTCACAGCGCCGAGGTGTAAAAATTGTACGACATCTATGAACACACATTTGATAATGGTTTCGCAATTCTTGCTTAAAATGCGAGAAATATAGAGAAAAAAATGATTTCGTAGACTCAGAATTCAGTTAAATTTTTCTCTACAGTCTCAGTCATTATCAGTAGTTTAAAATCCGTCCCATATCAAATATGTCTTTAGAATGAAATCTCCTGAACATTTCACGCTATTTACAAGAATCAGCAACAGTAAAAGGATATCTAATTTCACCAGGAGATGAGAATCGAAATAAATAAAACTGAATTCAATAAATAAGTTTTTCCGCAGTGCCAAATTAGCGCTTGAAATTCTTTCTCACTCTTGTTGAGACGCCGACAATTATCGTGGAATAAGAATGAGTTAACAAATGAATACCGCATGGCTAGGCCCGGAAAAATATTTATCATACACTTCGATAAAATCCACAACAATGTTGAAAAAATGTGTGTGAATAAAAACAAAACAGTTTACAACAATACAGAAGAACAAAACAGTTTACTCTAAACGTCTTCATTTAAAATTAAGCTGACATTATAAGAATTAGAATTGGAAATTTCAACACCCCTATACATACATTTGAACATTTTTCCCCAAATGGCAACACTTTCTTATACGTACCTCTATAAATATCTCTCCTATCATTACATGAACCTTGCGAACCTTATATCCATTACGATGGTGGATGCCGGCTTCAGTAATCTGTCCAAGCAAACATTTTCTGACTTACGGCTCTTTCATTTTAAATCGTAAGGCCAGAAATACCCTGCCATGACATCCACACTGTTTTTAAACACGGCTATGCCGGTGAATATATCAACACCTCGAGGCTTGACGTTATTGCTAACTACCGTTATTAGGCATAGCAAATTAAATACGAGCGATTTCCGTGAAGGAATATTTCATACATAACGTGCTTCAACTCCTAAAGCCGTACTGAGCCGTAATCATGTGAAAGACTTCCAATCTGAGGGAAAACTATAAATCTTTGATTTTACAAGGAATCTTCTCAAGTATGAAAAATTATAATGTTGAATTTTAGAAAATAACCAAGCCATACCTAGCGGTGAATTTTTTGGAGTAATTCGCAATTACAGAAATATACAAACAGTCGGGTAAGGAAAAGTATTTCGCATTTACTTAGACTTTTACCATAACCCTACCTACTCTCATGGAATACTTCAACCAATTAAGTTATAAATCGGTCTTTGAGGTATTAACAGGGGATTTGGACTATTTACACTGTCAATTGTGGAAAACCGCCCTTTTTTGAACTCTCCTGAAATACCACACTATCAGCCCGGCGTCTTAACAGTACACAAGATCAACTTTTATTTGAATCTGTTAAACCGTATGAGCACTAAAATCAATGATTATTGGCTTCACTTTGAGAAATTTAGGCATTATAATGAAAAATCACTTTGATATGTTTCACTCTATGTACTGAGAACACGACCGGTTTCACCGAGGAAATGCATGCACTTGACAATGACTAGAGAGGTTGGAAACTGGTCATGAGCTTTTCTGCAAGTATGGAAGACAGAAAAATTCGTCAACATCATTCCGAGGAAGTTCCCACCAGGACATCAACAAGGACGGAGGCGGCACCCACGCACGGCAACCATGCAGCGTTTCACACGAGGCACCCGAACGGAAAACCTTGATGCACGCAGTCATCCGCGCAGTCCTGCGTGCCCGAAAAAGAAATACAACCGGCCCGCGTGCATCGGCCCTCGCCGTGCATTGTCACTCTCGACACGACGAAATTTCCACTGCACCCCGCAGAGTGCACTCCGGCTGCACCCCGTGTGAAACGGCCCGTGGTTGGCGGCGCGGCGCGCTCACTCACCCAGCTGGGTTCCGCGCCGTCAAGAGCGGGGTGGCAGCATGCCGTGTCGACGGGTTGAGGCGCCGCTCGCCGAATGCTGCAGCCGCTCCTATTGATTCCCAGTCGGGCCGCCGTGGCGCGGTGAGACGCCACACCCCGACGCCGCCCCCTCCGCCCTCAGGGTCCCCCTCTTACCCCCGGCTGCGACGCGGTGGGGACGCGGGGGCAGGCGCGGACCACGGCTGGAATGTATATGGAACATGATTGGTCTTTTGCACGAGCTGTGAGTGACACGCGGAAGTCTTTCCGATGGTTCTGGGCGGATCCGGGGGCGCTCACCGAGTCTTGTCTCGTACAATCCCACCCTTCCAACTTGGTCCAAGTCAGAAAACAATATCGGAGGAGGGGTTTGAAGAGGGGATTTTTGGGGGTTACTTGGGAGGGGGTACACTTAAGGCCGTAACTCCCCAAAATTTCTGGGTATTTCAACCCCTCGCGCTACAGCTTTGCTCGCCATGAAAAACAGTCTATAAATACTATAAACTCGTATAAAAATGATTGGGAAAGCTTATTGTCTTACTGAGTTTGGCTTCTACCCAGGGGTCCCGGGTGTAACCACGGGCGAATATTTTGGTTACCCCGAACAAAAAATGCTAGGTGTGCAAGGTGGCCAAGGAAAAGACAAGCTTCACCTAGCCTGAATAGAGTATTTCCCACGTATGTGGCTTAGTCTCAGCTCTATCCTAACTTATCTAAATCGGCCTTCTGGATAAAAAATTTGGGAGGTTAAGAATTATTAAAAATTATCAAACAAATAATTAATGTTATACTGTGTAACTTAAAAATTATTGAGAGAATTTATTTAATTTGTATAATACTGCTATATTAGTGCAACATTAATAATTAAGCAATAATATACATAAATGTAATATTGGTGTTATGTATAATTTCAATCTTCTTTCTAATCAAACATCTTACATGCACATCAATCATACATTAGTTTATATTCGTGAAAATTGTTACAGCAGCAGAAGATGTGACTAATTCATGGATTTTGGTGGGGGTAACTACTACGTAAATAGGATAATATAAGCCTGACATCAATTAGATATATATAACCCATGCTCTTTATTATATAAGCTAAAAAAATACCGTGTATCAGGAGCCTAGAGGGGAAATAAGTATAATTCTGACTTATTCATTGAAATAATGTAGCGATAAATTGCAATATGTCAAGGAGATATATAAATAAAGTTTATAGCATTTACAAGCTTATTAAAAACAAAAAATTTCATTCACTATCGAAATAGATCCTTCTCATTCCTTGGCCACCAGTGGCTCCACGATTGCCTTCATCCTGCCGTGTAGGCAACCCCTTAGCCGTTTAAGTTTGCTTAATTGCATACCATCTCTGTTCTTGGGATAACGATGGTCTAATGACACTATTGAGAAAAAGTACTAATTGCAATTTGTAAAAATACTTCGAAAATCTTCAGATCAAAGGGAGAGATTGAACTTTTTTCTTCAATCTTTATCGATTGTGTGTAATTCATGTCTTAAAATTCCTCTATTTCGACCAATTTATTAAAACTGCGACTAGGTATTTGTTAGAATATTAGTCTATACTAAAACATTATTCGAAAATAAAGTGATGGGGTGAATCAAAGAGACACAGAAGTTACTCAATTATGTCATTTCTGGTCCTGAGATGCAAAAAGGTAAAAAATCGGAAAGCCAACTGTGACATGATGAAGACCAATCCACCTTGTCGGTGACTCACCTCGACAGAGTCTGGTACATTTCATCGTTACGGGTGCCTTCCCGCTCTGTATCTTTCCTGACAACCAAAGGGTTATTCGTGTCTCCTTCTTTAATCTGTGGGGCTCAGCGGTTGCCTCATGATTGCCAGAGCCCTTTCACAAAGCACTCCCACCAGCCTAGTTGCACTTTCATTTATGAAGGTCCCATAGATCTGGGAATTATGTCAATATATCGTCAAATATAACGATATTTTACAATTTTTCTAAGACGATACTGGCTTTCGAAAACTGAAAATATATCACCCTCGCGATAATATCACAATTAGTTCAATATATCTACCGGTAATTACAATTATCACGAAATGTCGCATTATATTAATACCAGATAATTTCAATTTTTTCTTTTCAATGAGCGCGAAACGTCGTGATGCAATGAACATATCATTCGAAAATATACACCTTGCAATAACGCCTAATCCCAAGATTACAGCCTTTCCTTAGACCCTTTTAGCCCTTGTGGAAATTATATCTCAGAGTTCTGTCTCGTTTAAGATGCAATGAAGGGCTTCATTACACACCCTTCTACATCCTAAAGCAATTTCATCTATGATAAATAAAGGCCAAAAATAAGATTTCAGTGGGAGTAACTGCTACTAAAATAGCATAATACAAACTTGATATCATTAGAGACATTACCTAACATGCTATTTTTATGATAAGCTTAAAAATACCGTGCATCAAGAGCCTAGAGAAGAAATAAGTAAAACTTTTACTTCTTCAGTGAAATAATGTGGCGATACCATGGGATAAGTGAGTGTGTGTGTATATCTAAATATATATGTATATAATATATACATATATATACACACATACATATACTCACTTATATTGCGTGTGTGTGTGTGTGTGTGTATAAAAATGTTCACAGGATATAAAATAGTATTTCAATACTTATTTCAACACGAGCTGCTTCAATGCCTTTGCGTCACCTTCAAGAACAAACTTTGAGAAAATATTCGCATCCAGCCTTCATGTGCATTACCTTCGCGGCAAGGGTGAGCTTAAGGTGTGGAATGGACGTAGAGAGGAGGGCGTGGAGCAATGCTCCCCTCTTCCATCTTCCTCCCCCTGCAATACCATTCCCACCTTCTAGACACCGCTTCCCAAATTCATAGGATGCATACAAATGTTTTCTCACAGTTGGTCTCTGCAGATAGCTTTCGCGTCGGATCATTCCCTGGCTACACAGTCAGAAGTACTTTAAATCACTAATTCAGGTCTGAAATTTTTAGACTACCACCTAAATCTCCATATGATGATGCAAAAGATGAATTTAGAGACTGGAATGAATCTGGGAAATATTTATTATAATACAAAGGTATGTATTATTCGAATAATTACTTCGTTTAATATTTAGTATGTTCAAATACCTCATATTCAGATATATCAACATATGTTTTCAAATATATACGTTCAAATATACATCTCTCAATGTAGTTTATTCAAATATCTCAGTTTATATAGTTTACAAAATATGTATAATTAGCGTTTTATGAGGATATACATCCATTTTAATTCCATTTTTGATTATTTATCCTCATGTTTTTCAAATATATTAGTGCCATTTAGTGCCAATATTGCCCGCATGGAAATTTAATATTACTTTTGAATGAAAAATTACTATTGCATGCAGTAGACCACTATGCGCCAGTGATACACAGATGTGCCGCGTTCAGCATGCGGAACTTCGGTCTTTCCGGCACAGATTCCAAGGTGGGTATCAGTTAGAGGCCATGGAGAGATTTTCGGTCTTAAGGGCTGCTCCATTGCTGGTCGTCTGTCGACAGTGAAACCCAACTGCATGGCGACTAAAAGATCTCTTCGCCCGGAATTCTTTCCGAAGTTTGCAGAAAAATATCACCCTAGTCTCCTGAGCGTTGGTAGCAAATCACCGGAAGGTGTACAGGAGAACTGCATGCTTAACCATGAAGTCTCCCTTCCACGAATATAAATACGGTATCTTCGTCGGAAGAGGGTGCAACCTTCCACCATTTGCCTCCAACATTCTCCCGTCTATTGACAGCCATCGAACGTTTTTGTGCCACGATAAAAACAAGCTTTGCTTCGTGTGCTCATTTAAAAAAACTCTCGTTTGCGAGAAAAATAAATAACTTTGGCGCTTCGAAATATTAATGAGCGTAATTATTTCTTCAGAGGACACATCAGTTCCACACGATACAATATTTTAAATTTTTTCATGACCCATTAATCTTTAATAACTACCATGTCACGTGTACATTTGGAGGTAAAAAGAGGAGTAAATAAATCCCCACCAATGCTTCACTGCATCCCAAATGGCTCTTTATTTTCTCATGGCTCATCCCAATCTAATGGCTCATCCCAAATGGCTCTTTATCTTATACATGTTTTATGTATGAAATTTCTGAGGTCAACCCTACAATTTGAAATGCAAAAAGTTGACAACTGTATATTCTTCACGTTTTAAACATTTAAGTTGATAGGTTAGGTTTTAACCTAGAAACGGCAGAACGGTGAACGCACACTGGCCATTCGATTTTTAAGCTCAATGCTTCAGCCTCTTTACACGCATTTCACACGTAATATTTCTCTTTTCCCCATCCACGCAACTTATGGAATCAAAATTGAACTATGAGCAGCGGAGTTGCGATTAATTTTGTTTCGTTCCCGGGAGTGAAGTTTCGTCCCGGGTCGAAACTAAACTCCTTGGCGATTTTAATTTCGTTCAGGAACGAAAGTAAACCCAGGCCTCGTATTATCGTTTCGCTCCGGGTTGAAACGAAACATTTTCTTTTCGTTTTACTTGCCATCCCTGCCTATGACATATGATTTTAATACCATGTTGGTGGTTTAGCGATCGTCATAATAAAACTTTGCCATCGCCAGTTGATGTGGAGGATTCGTAATCAGCTACACGGTGGCATCGAGAATCCAGTCTGCATACGTGCTCACCCCTATTATTTCCCAGTCAATGGCGCAGTGGCAGCGGGGCTAAGATTAAATAAATTCTAGAGTGTAATATGGCGCACAATCCCGAAGTAAAATATGTAATTACGAGTTTTGCAAGCTTTTTCATGCCATTCCATGAGTTGCACTAGAGCTTGAGTCAATGTTGTCCTGTCGTAAGAGCTGATTTCTTCAATCTTCATAACAGGAAAAATAACTTCACGTTATGGTCACAGTTTATCAGAATCAATTAATTTTAATTTTAATTACAAACCTAATTAATTAAATTTAATTAATTAGGTTTGTAATTTATTCGTAACCAGTGGCCGGGAGAGATTGTACGCATTTCGGAGGGGTGGCTTTAAGTTCCGATAGGATGGTGTTCACGCGAAGATCGCAGCAGAGTTTCAAGAAACTGGGACTGAAACAATTTTGCGAATTATCTAATGTTCGAGAGCTTAGGCGCGGTGTCTTTGTGACCTACAGACCGAAGCAATATGCGTAGTTCAGGACTCCTGATTTTTTTCGGTAGGCTCAAACTCGACTAATATCAGGAGAGCTGAAGGGGTTTATGGAGAATAATGATTTAGGATGAGTATTCTGATCTGACAGTGAATGTCTCTCGAGCTGCCCTCAATTGCTTAACCCTTTTAGTGCCAGCCTTTTTTACCTGGCATAGGCGAAGAATGCCGGGGCTTTTTTCTTGAATTTGCACGATTTTACTTAAAATTTTATAAACATTCTAATATGAATGTGTTGAAGCTAATTTTTTTTATTTAAACTTCTAATACTTACGTCATTGATTAAATAGTTCACCTATGTTGTTATCTCATCTGTATAACTTGGGAAAAATATTTAATTTTTAAATCAATTTAAACACACCCAGCCGATAGATCGGCCCGTGGCATTCTTCGCACATACCCCTCGGGCCGATAGATCGGCCGGCCGGCACTAAAAGGGTTAAGGCCGCGCGCCACCAAAGAAATATTCCTAAAATCCTGACGATGACTGCAATGTCGTCTACATAGAATACTCTTAAATGGCCGTCAACCAGGGGCGCAGCTAGGAATTAAGGCTGGGGGGTTTTGGTGCAACTAATACCTGGGTGTGTGGGGGTACGAAATACCCACCAGGATAAGCGGTAGTTTCTATATTAATAAATTGTGGAATTTTAAGATAAATGGTTTAAAATTGTGAGTTTTATTCTGAGGGATATTTTATTAATCCTTAGTCTAATAGTAATCTATTAGTAATATCAATCCAATTAAGTAAAATGGATTAAAATTAAAAATTTCTCTGAGCTCTGGGGGGGGGTTTTATCACCCAAAACCCCCCCTCGCTGCGCCACTGCCGTCAAAAGATTCTGTTTTGAATCCCACCAGCAAAATTAAAATCTATACTCAATCACGTGTCGTCCATTTAAAGTACCGCCTATGAGAGGCACAAGAAACCCTCATTCTTCCTCAGCACTAGTAGGCTTTTTCATAAACTCTTCGATCAAAGTACTGCAGGATCGTATGAAAGGCAAAAAATACGCTATTCCAAATAATTAAAAAAAGGATAAGCCTGATAAATCGTCGGACGAGTAGCTGAAAATCAGTGGATACCACGGAGTAAAATACTGATTTTCACGTGTCATTCCCTATTTCCTAGCCATAACTTTGTACCGAGGGGATCCAATTATCATAGAATTACAAACAAATCATCCTCATTTAGTTTTCAGTTTCCTCTCAGCCGAGGTCCAACTTATTTCTTTGACATGCAAAACATTGGTTAGCGTCACCATTGTAGAAAACTCGCGATTCAGGGAAAGAAAAAAGTTTAAATTTGAATTATAATACGGAATTTAGCATAGCGCTCACTTGCTAATATTTTTTGTAGTAAACAATACTTAGGAAAGACCTATAAATTTTCGGGAGGATTTAAAACCCCAAAGTCATCCTTGTTAACTACAAGTCGGGCATTCACTACATATTATGCAGAAAAGTTACTCAGATAGCTTTATAAATGGCATAGGCCCAAGTGGTTTCACGAGTAATGGCAGTATCTTAACTGGCGAAAAGGCACAATTGTTATTTTATGGAGGACCAAGTTCAAATGGCCATCCCCGTGAATTAGGTGCGAAAGGGTGGGCAAGGCACTTCGTTTGGTTATTTGGAAGCTGTGATGATGACTTTCATATTTGTGAGCAGAATTATATTTAGCATTGGAAAAACTGATATTTGAATGGAATAATGGAAATGGTCAGTGATGTTATAGCAAAATTAGCAGTGCCGGAACGAACTTTCCTTAACTTTTTTTGAAGTAAAATATTATTGTGTTTTTTTGCAAGACACCATTTATATTTTTTGTTTCACGAATGTATACATTAGAAATTTTAGAGCAACAAAATTGATAAAAGTGTTATTTGACAATTATATCTTTTGTTAACCAGTACCGGAACGGCGCGGCATTCCGACACCTACCGGCACCATGATACCACTGGAAATTATTCACAAACGGATATTATTTAATGTGCATGCCCTCAAAATAAAGCAATTCATGAATCTAAAAAAAATCGAGAGATAGAACGAGTTTGAAAAACATAACTGAAAAAATTACAGCATTAAAAATGATAGAGTTTCACTCCAATAGCAACAAATGCATAGGGAATATTTGAAAATCTTCGACTAAGGATGTCATCGCAATTGCCTTGACTCAAATTCAGGGAATAGACAGAATAGATAAAAGGTTCAGAGTGTCATGATTTGTAGCAGAGAGCGCAGCTGGAAATTAAGGGCTATGAGAAAGAAAAATAGCAACTAATCTGAGCTAACGTTTCTCTTGAATTCCGTGTATGATTCCTGGATTAACTACGCAATTAATTCAGATCTAACGGGTGACAATATAAAATGTTTCTGGATATTGCGCAAATAAATAGAAATCAAATTATATTGCCCTCATAACAATTCGTAAATTCGATCAAATATCATGCAGGTGGTTTGGCGGATATCTTCTGAGGAGAGGTGATAGAGTCAATACATTTATACCATTTATTACGGAAGTAGCTAAAATGGCTAATTAGAGGTTAAAATGTCCTTTTCACAAGTTAAACTTGATTCAGCCGTCAAATTCCAGCGCCCAACGCGCCTATCTCGGCCCCAACCCAACCAAGTGTTCATAATTATTCAATGTATGCCCGATACGAGTCATTTGGCAAACACGATCGTGAAACGCAATTATAAATTATTAAATTTAGAAAAAATGCGTAAGATTTACTTCCGCCATTTTTAAAGCGTAATTTTGTTGAAAATATCTTAAACTAAGGCAAATAATCATATTAAAATATGGTGCAATTAGTTATTTCTCTCAACGATACCAGTTAAATTAAACTTCAAAATTTTCAAAGAACACTGAATATAGCTGTTTCTTTGTAATTTTTGGGCCCCTTTATCTCGGCAATGGCAGATTTATATGACAATTGATAATCTATTTTTTCGATTTCAATCATTTTTGAGTAGATTTAAAAAGTTTGAGGGGCTAATAGACATTTTGGATTTTCCAGCTTTTTTCGTACTAGCCTAGTGCGCGTCGCCTGGTTTCCTCAACTACGTACCTCAGGACTGAGTCGAACGTCAGAAGTGATACAGGATACAATCAGATACAATTATCTGTTTGACAGAGACTAGAGAAATAGTGCTGGAGTATACAATTTTTCATGCAGCTTGGTATTATTGCCGATATAGAAGCCCTTGTGCTCAGTGTGTTTTCGTGTGCTACAGTGAATAAACTGTGAAGGTTGATATATTTTTTTCGATGTGAGCTACTGAAGCGAATCGCCACACCATTTACGATACCTAAAGTGATTATGGGCCAAGAAATCTGCATCAGCAAAATAATCTGAGATTAATTGCTGAACTGAAACCCTATACCCTTGACGATACCTCAAGAAATTAGATATGAGGGAATGCATTTATTGGTGGAATATATTTTAATATATCCAAGAAGAAAAAAAGTGATGTGGATCTCCACTCCGTATAACAGATAAAGAGAGATGTGAAAGAGAAGAAGTACGTAGGTGTGAAAAGATTAGCTGATAAGAGAATCGACGGGAATGTTGCGTCAAACCAATCTTAGGATTGTTGACCAGAGATGATGATGACGATAAACAAGGAAAAAAGAGCTTTCTGTATATTTACTTGTACTAAATACATAACTTTATTGACCATAAAAGATTTATATCCGTCATGAGAGAGATTGTAGTTTCTAATGAGTGATCTTTTTGCTGTTTGATGGAAGAGCCAATTTATAATGTATCATTCCTTTGGCACTCCTTCTTGCTAGATATACCCAATTTGGTTCTTGAAAGATGTATTTCCATGATATCTCAAGAAATTAGAGATGAGGGAAGCGGTGAGGTCCATCACAGTGAAAACAGCGGGAATTCCGTCTGTTCTTTGAAAGAAAAGACTATGAGGAAAAGGGTGGTAATTTTAATCCGTGATTATCTCAGCAACTAACTCGTGTGACAAGTGCCGCGAGCTACTTTTCATCACTGAGAATCAACTCGAAGGGAAAAGGCAGGATTGAGAATATAGAAACGAGAGTGAAAATTTATTCATAGGTTTCCTTGGATGCGTGTGTTAAACCTTCTTTCAGAGAATCTATCGAAGTTGACAGAAGAGCTGGCGAACTTTTTTCCTCAGTAAAACGCGGAATGAATCCCGGAAGAAGATATATTCAGGAAAATTAGAGTGCGATTAGAATGAGCTTTGCGCCAGCAAATACAGGTGACTAGAAAATGTTACAACTACAACAGTGCCCTCGTTAACTGGCCATTGTCGCAGTGTGCACAACCTCATCAGTATTATCTTTCTTGTTTTCTCGCATGGTTCCGTGCACTACGCGTCTAAGAAAGATCAAGTTTCTCATGACAAGTTTTCTTAACAACTATTTCGAAAGACACAATTATCTATTTAACTCCTTGTGTAGATACGTGCACTCTGCAAACTACGCCGGCCCTTATTTTTCAGAATTGCGAAAAGATATGTTTTCCTAGTCTCAAAATGATTCAAATGAGGTTTATATTCACGTGTTAAAATTTGGTTACTTTAAAATAACGGCAACCCATGTCCCAAGAGCCCTAAGTACCGAAGACCCTCGATTGAGTTTTTTGGGGCCAAAAAGGTGCTATCCCTTTGTAAAACGTAAGAGCCAAGTTCTTAAGGGCCAATTTTCAGTTTGTTTTGACCTATCTCTAACCGTTTAGGAGATATCGTCCGTTGAAATGAAATATCTGCAGCCAATCTCGCCGACCGTCCATCCCAGACTTTACTCCTCTAATATGCCTAGGCCGGCCATATTGGCTGGCCTGGGTATATATACGCAGGGTAAAGTAAGGGACACGGTTGAGTTGGACATTGGCTGTGACCGGGACAAGCGCCCAGTCTACCCTACCCCCCAGGGCGCCACCCCGCACCGCGGCGCCGCTGAGCCTACAATAATGCATAATAAAACCTACAATGTCAATTTTAACCCTTCAATGCCTTCAATGCCGTCCTATGTACTGGGTACCGACCCCTTAAACCTTAATTTGTTGCCACCACACAGCCGTGAACCATTCCAGCATGCTTTGTTGCAAAGTGGTCTTTAAGTACAAAATATCATAAGCATGTGATACAATTGTGTCTGTGAATTATAAGGGAATGAAGGAAATGAGCAGGGCTGCCAGGGCTCCAACACTAGATAAAAATATTCAATGAAGAAGAAACGAGGCAGTCAGTTCACGGATGTAGATCAATGTGGAGAGACAGTTAGTTCTTGTGCATAGTGTACAAAGGATAGGAAATGCTAAGTTTTTTAGGATTTAAGGAGAAAAGTGGTGAAATAACTAGTTTATCATGAATACACGTGACCTTCATTTTAGGAATAGGCCAATAAGGAAAGGCATGAAATCAAGACTAAATCCAGGCATTGATATGGCTGGAAAAGAAAGTGAAGAAATACTTGGCTCAAAGTTACCTGCAGTGAGAGAAGTACTGCGTGTTTTTCCATCACCTAATGGGTTCGAAATGTATGAGGCTTAGTGCGAGAAAAACCGTAAGAAATGCGTTTCATCCATGGTGCAAAACAAAAATTACTGTTATTACGGGAAATAAGGCGATTGAAAAGTTAGAAAAATTACGCAAAGAATGGATGAACGTGCGACGACATAAAGAGAGAGCGCGAAGTACAGCGGAAATTTCGTAACAAAACATGATGATTTGTTTATGACATTGCAAGGAGCGGTACCATTGAATTTTTTACGCACAAAGAGGAAAGTGCATTTAATCTTTCGGATGAATGTGCTTGGGCTGAAGAAGTAAAATTCTATCGCAATCAAAGAGGAGCACGAAATGCAGTTATTGGTGGAATAGATTTCAATATATTCAAGAAGAAAGAAAAAGATGCGGTTCTCCGCTCCTTATAACAGATAAAGAGAGATGTGAAGGAGAAGAAGTACGTAGGTGTGAAAAGATTAGCTGATAGGAGAATCGAGTGGGGAGTTGCGTCAAACCAATCTTAAGATTGTTGACCAGAGATGATGATGATGATGATGATAAACAAGGAAAAAAAAGCTTTCTGTATATTTACCTGTACTAAATACATACTTTATTGGCCCTAAAAGATTTATATCCGTCATGAGAGAAATTGTAGTTCAAATGAGTAATCTTTTGCTGTTTGATAGAGGAGCCAATTTATAAAGCAGGTATCATTCCTTTGGCACTCTTCCTTGCTAGCTATACCCAAGTTAGTTCCTGAAAGAGATATATCCATGATAGTGTCCCAAATGGGTAACTACAGTGGCACCCACAAGCCATATCTAAGGGGGCAAAGGTATCCTTGAAAACCAAGAGAGATATAGTATAGGATATTAAATCTGCTGGCAAGTAGTAAGGCAACTGCAAAGGTACCATCAACTTCAAGAAACCTACACACAATAAGATCATGCTAAGAACACATCTATCCGTGCAGGGAAAAAACTTCAGTACATTAAACTTCAAATTTGAAACAAAATTCAGAAAATAACATCAAATTACATTGCTCGCTAAAAATCCAACAAAATACTCATGCCAATGGTTAATTTTGTTCGCACAATATTTATTGTTTTGACTTAAAATTGAGAAAATAAATATTTTTTAAATGATACCATATAATTTGTATTAAGAAATAGATATCCGTGCAAGTCGGTTGGGGCAGCTGAAGATATTCGTTTCTATAGTATGATGAGAATATCCGTAGTGTTTGATCTTTAACTTCCTTCCTTGCTTAGTTTCTGTGGAGCGGTGTGTGTTATCTTTATTCTGACCCTAGTCTCAACATACATATTAAGATTATCTTTATAGCATCACACTTCCCCAAAATTGCCTTCACCTCTTATACATCCTTCCATCTTTTTTAGCTTTATTCCAGGAAATAAATATTTTAAGGAGGAATAAAATACGAGGGGACTGGCAGCCAATCAGGAGACGCTGAACCGCCCTCACCCAAAGAATTATGTATATATACCCCGAGACTTTGAGGAATTGGTATTAGATTCCTGAATCCCTGAAGACGATGGGCGAGTTGTCCATCGAAACGTTGGAAGGAGAAATGGAGGACCTGACCCGGTGTGAAACCCGAGAAAACTTCACTGCAATTGTTCGCCGGGGAAAAAAAACAAAAATTATATTACAACACATCCCAGTTCGTCACCAACCGTCCATGCGGTAGAATCATGCTTTTGCGAGTTAGAAATTCATAAAATAAATTTTCTAGACTGTTTCAGCCGTTTCTTCGTTCGTTGAGGTCACCGTCTCACTCCGGGGAAACGAGACCGGAGAGCGGTATCTATCATCAGAAATAAAAAGAAGAAATGCAACGGTATCGATTGAGGTAAGAGTGAATAAGTAATTTTTATGGTATACGTAGACAGAGGTTGTAATTGTAATTTTTATCTAATCACGATGATACTCACTCATGATCATGTCATTAATATAGCTTATCATATAAAATAATTGCATACGAAAGTGAGTGGCATAGATAGGCAGAGTATTGATATTGCGGAGTTCGTGAGCGATAAGAACATTTCTAATACCACTCAGGGATATGGAAATGATCCCCATTACAATTCACTCCATTGTCATTGATGTATCAAATTTATTGTCCATTTAAATATAAAGACCTTAAAATTGAATGAAAGCCAAAGTGAACATTAGTAGCTTCCATTCAATTCAAGGATCGTATTCATCTTTTAGGGATATTACTGGCCAATTCTCCTTCGGATCTACGTATTATTTAGGTTGTAAATATTTTATGACACGGAAATATTCTATCGATTTCCCAGATGCGAATGTGTTATTCGATATTCTCATAATTTCTGCCCTACGTTCAATCGCAGATAAAATTTCAAATGACATCCATAAATTAATTGCAGTCTTGTTAATTAATCAAGCATAAACAGTGAAACCTAAACAGTGCCAAAACAGAACTTTTAATATCAATCACGGTCCTCAACCTTCTAAATAAAGTATGCTATTAAATTCAGTCAGCAATGTTCTTCCACTATGCCACAGATTTCGCTTAAGCTTTAAAAGCCTTAATTTTGCATCTGTTCATTTATAATGCCGTTAGATAGTACCTGCCACACTTTTCTTGCCCTCAAAATAGTGTCATTAAGCCTGAATAATTATGCCATAGTCATTTCATTTAAATTTCTATGAAATTAATAACTCTTGCATGAAATGTGTGCAAAAACTAGCAGTACCTATTCATATTTTTTGTCATTCGCAGATTCGTTTCCCAGATAGCCATTCTCAACTCAAGCGATGTCTTGGTGGAATAACCTGATGCTGTCATCATTCTACTAAAGGGATTGCTGAATGCAGGGGCGCAGCCAGGAATTAAGGCTGGGGGGGGGGGGGTTTAGGTGCAACTAATACCGGGGTGTGTAGTGGTATGGAATACCCACCAGGATAAGCGGTAGGTGCGAGGTTAATAAATTGCGAAATTTTAAAATAAACTGTTCAAAATGGTGAGTTTTACGACTTTCAGAGGGATACTTTATTAATCCTTACACTATTCTATTAGTAATATCAATCCTATTAAGTAAAATGGATTAAATTGAAATATTTCTCTGAGCTCTGGGGAGGGGGGGTTTAACCCCCAAAACCCCCCCTCGCTGCGCCACTGGCTGAATGGTTCATTGGGAACAACACTGGAACCTCTACAACTAACTGAAGATATGATTTACCTGCGAAAGCTACTACCGAGGAAAATATAAGGAGTAACTGATGGAATTGATTTATTTCCGTGTAGACAGTCAAAAGTCTTGGTCTTTATTGTCGAATCTTACTGTATGTAAGTCATATCGTTATTATTTTAATTAACCAGTTTGATTTTCAATTGCTAACGGCTAACTAAACGAGTTCATTGATTTTAATAAACGCGTTTTGCATGAGAGTGTTCATAAATTTTTTATCAGTAATTCAGACTGGGCCTGTGAGGTTTGCTTATCAGTATAGTGTGTAATTCAATAATATTGGTCGTAGTCAACTAAAATAGAAGAGAGCCTTCGTCTGCCTCTAAGCCTTAAACATGAACGAAGCTGACAAAACTTTCGCCGAATACCTGAATATTATGACGAAAATCACGAGGAGTTTTAGAAATACACTTGGAAAGTTTTCTCTGGTTTTACTTCAGCTCCCAAACGGTTTCAAAATGTCCAACCTCCATGGACTGCGTGAAGAAGCAAAAAAATGGGGAGGGGTTTAACTTTGATAAACACAGGTGAGAAGTAAATAGAGCCGAAATTTTGAGTCAGCACAAATGGATTGTGTTGTATCGAAGAGTTAGACGGTATACAAAGGCTCTAGTGAAGGTGTATACCCTGAACAATGCAAAAGAATACGTCGAGAATGGGGTAAACAACAAATATAACCATAATTTAGAAGATGCACTCGGTCGAGTGGTTGTGGTAAGTCCTTCGAAGTCATGTCATTCACGAGAGAGAAAAATCATCTTAAGCCTGAGAAGTGAGAACATATTCCAGCAATCACCATAGGGGGTGAAATGGGAGAAAGATGGGGTCGAATGCGTGCATACCCGCCGCGATAACTGCTTCACGTAGGTTTGCAAGTCCTTGTGTCAAGAGCTCAGTGGGAACGTCTCTCACTCTAATCAACTGTTCCCATGTGGTGATTCAGATGTTCTTTTCTATCTTACCTATTTTCACTCGATACGTACTTCCTTGAGAATTTTTTCTGCACGTAACTTGAACTTTCAGACACTTTAATGGAGTTTAAAGTACTAGGACTGAAGCTAATACTTAAATTTAACTGCACTGGCATGATTGCAGTTAAATTTAAGTATTATAGCACGGCAAAGTTTATCATTCATCCAATAAAATCGTAGTTCAACTAAGGCGAGCCTGTGAAAATTGTTGGCCGGATCACCCGATCATAAAAGTACAATAATTGCATTAATACCCATTGAATTACTCAGAAAATATTTTTTTACTTTATCTGGCTATATTACGTAAACACTAGACCCAGCATTCAATATAAAATTTTTCATTTTCAAAAAGACCCCACATTGTGTTTGTTTTAAATAAATTTCTGCAAAAATGCTTAGGCTTCACATTGAGTGCGAGAGGAGAAGGCCCCCGAGACCCGTAAAAAATATGCAAGATTTTTAATACGGTCCCATTATCATTGCGTTCCTTTTGTGTGACGAGGTATCCTTGTGCCCCCCCAGAACAAAATCCTGGATACGGCCTTGCTTTTGCCCCCCCCCCCCCCCCCCAGAAGGAAATCATGGATCCGCCCCTGATACTTTAACTAGTACAAGTTTATGGTCATTTCTGAAAATTATGATTGTATGAAACATATCCTTTCCCTTGTGCTACAACCTTGTCGCGGTGGAAAGGCTTGCGCGTTCCTACGACCCCTAGAGCTGCACTGGCGGGATTAATTCTAAATTATTCCCGGTAGGGCCACCCATGCCAGATAGGTCGAAGGGTAGGAGCCAGACGAAAGGTAGTCCACGTGATACGTAAAAAAAAACACTGTTGGAATGGAATTGGGAAACCCTACCAACTATCTCTTCCCTGAAAACATTGAGCACAACCTAATGAGCCTCGGAATCTCATCGACAGGGACCCGACCGCAAAGGGCGGGTGTCGGTCACGGCAGCGAGGTCGGCAAGGTCCTCGGGGTCTTCAACATGCGAAATCCTTGCAGAGACTTATCATCATCACCAGCAGCAGCAATGAAGAAAGAAGAAAAGAAGACCAGGAAGATGGATAAGAAGAAGTCGGCTATAAGTGTAGGGACGTGGAATGTGAGGACAATGATGAGGGCGGGGAAGTTAGATAATATCAAAAGGGAATTGGATAAAGGGAGGATAGATATCTTAGGATTATGCGAGGTGAGGTGGAGGGATGGGGGGACTACTGGGGCGATGGTTATAGGGTTATATATAGTGGTGGGGAGGAAAACCAGCGAGGGGTAGCTTTAGTATTAAACGGGAAGATGGGTAAGCGTGTTGTAGGTATAGACCAGGGAAGCGATAGGATTCTGGTGGTAGAAATTGAGGCGCTGCCCACCAAACTTGTGGTGGTTCAAGTTTACATGCCCATTAGTAAGCATAGGGAGGAAATAGTAAATGAGGTGTATGAACAGCTCGAGGAAATTATTAGAGACACCCCCCTGGTAAGAAAAATCTGGTAGTGATGGGGGACTGGAAGGCCTCAGTCGGGGAAGGGAGGGATGGACACGAAATAGGAGAATTTGGACTAGGAATACGGAAAGACAGGGGAGAGGAAGCAGCAGAATTTGGCAGGAGAAACAATTTATTCATCATAAACACGTGGTTCAATCATCATAAAGGGCGAAGGTACGCATGGAAAAGTCCAGGGGATGTGAGATATCAAAAAGACTACCAAGTAAGAGAAGCGTTGGATGAGTTGGAAGCCGGAGTGAAAGTGGGAGGAATGATGTACACTTTCAATGCTGACCATGTAAAACTCAAAATCGACCCCCGGTGCGGCTGTCGTTTTTTAATGCAAAACGCATGCATGGGTGCCAAAAGAGCTGGGAAAAATAATGAAAAAATTTTCTTGGCCCTAATTTGTTAGCTATGAATTTTTTTATTTATGACGTGATATCACGTCACCCGCACAGCGGGATATTAACGCAATGCGGGTTGCATACTGTCGGATTTTTCCCCGCACCACCGTTTTCTTTCAATTTTTTTTATGCGCTATGTATCCAAAAAAATACGAGGAAAATGAATTTGTTATGCTCTACTGGTATCGCCATTGGTATTTTGCCACTGCCATAGGGAAATTTTTGGCTTAGACGGATGTAATGCAAGTTATAAGTACAAGGAATCGCCGTGAACAGCTGTTTGATTGTGATGGTAATTCTGCACAAGATATTTCGGCGTATTCCTTGTACTAGTAATACTAAGTATCGGGGTAGGGTTCGATAATATTGAATAATTTCTACATTTTCTTCTGAAGCCACTATTCTCGTCACAAATTCCTTCACTCGTTTCATGTTTTCAGCTCCAATTCCTTTCTTCCCATACGACCACCCGTAAGCATCAGATATTTAACAAAAATGGTTTTCACATACCATTATGTATTCCCTTCACTGCACGTGCTTGAGATGGGTGGCACTCTGCTTTCGAGATTATTTTCCGACGGTGTATTAGGGTGTTTCTTGACGTGCACCACTCCTGCCGGCTGTTCTAAGGTTGGAGGGGGTACGGAGATGAAGCGAGGGGTGATAGTAAGATTTAGTCGGTCCACTTGTGAGAACTAGGAATAACCTTTTTGGAAGTGCTATCGGCACATCAAAAAGATGGGGAAGGTATGGGGAAATATTTTGCTGATGCGTGTCCTTTTAGGGTTATTGGAGTATAGGTTCCGTTGCCGAAATAAAAATGGACGTGGAAACAGAAATAATCAACCTATAACTTCCTCATTACTATCTTCTGAACTCAAGCCAATAACATATTTTTCAATATGATGTTACCGAGTTAGAAATTAATGCATAAAAACTGGAACTAATAGTATTTGCAAGCAAACATCTTACAAGTAATCTTCATTTAGGCCACGTATCGCGGTTCTTACTACGAATATTCTGCGAAAATCTGAAAATGATGTAAATTTTTACCGCAATAATATTTTTTCATTTGGTGCATAACAATATCAATTCGAGTATTCAATAATACGTATTGCTAGGAATAGATTTGCAGCATCTATGCCCCTAATTACTTACCCGATTACCGAAAGCAACGATACGTTTTCTTTCTAATTACACGAGGGAAAGAGTAATTCCATCGCGCTAGGAAATCTCTAGTTACTTCTTATTTATGTAAGATCCCTAGACTATTGAAAAAAGGAGCACATTACATGAAAAAAAAAATATTTTATTTACCCAAAACAAATTCAATACAATCGAAATGATGACCATTTTTAAATTATATATTATATACCACTACGTACAGTCATGTATGTTTTACCTGTGTAGGAAATACCTCTCTCACAAATTTTATAACAATATAACAACCTACAATACTATTGCAATATAACAAAGCAACTAAACAAGGCAACCTATAATACTATTGCAATATATGATACAAAAATATATAATACTATTTATGCCTTCTTATGAAAGAAAGAAAAAAGCTCGGGACAGAGTAGAGGAGACCTAGCAGCCAATGTAGATATCTGCAGTCTCTTTCCTACGCCCAAGAGTGCTTGCACCGCAATATTGCAATACTTGCACCATCGATTTTTCTTTCTGCCACCTTCCTCTTGGATGAGTTCAGGGAAGTGAGATTGATATATTGATGGTAAAAGTGGCTTGGGATAAGGAATGTGGGATGGAAGAATAAAGGACCTAATGACAGAAAGACGGAATTTATAAGGGAAATCTTTCCGGCGGGTTCACGATAAATGAAAAAGCGTGCATAGCTTTCGGGAAGGAATTATTAGGGAATCAATGGAGGAGTGAAATGAATCTAAAAGGAACGGATTTTTTTAGAGGAAATACTCAGGCTCTGAATCGTTTGGGCCGGTATTCGCTGAAAAATGTAGGGCTTGAAGAATGCTAAAGAATCCATCACGACTCATGTATATCCGAAAGCAAAGCAGGTCAAACAAGATAGCAATGCTCCATAAGTCGGATATATTGGTAATAGGAATACTTACCTTGTGAAATATTAGGCCTATGAAGGTAAAACTCTTCATAGGTCAATTGTTTCCAATTCCTAACCTATTCTTTCGAAGATTATGAGAAAGTATGTCTGTATACGAAAGAGGGTGTCTGGGAAAAGGAGACGCAAAAAACACTTGGGTCCTTGGAAGGGGGTGGAATGGTGAGAGCTGGGTTTTCTATGAAAGTGATATTTTGAGGGGTCACTGAACTAAGGGTCCACCGCAAAGGACGGACGGTATTGTTAGAGGGTTCAGGAAAGAATAGGACAAAGGGGATGGGCCAGTGATTGACATAAAGGGATCTGGCGTAGAAGGAGGCAACGCAGTACCTGACTGTGAGGGTTCAACCTCCTCCCCACCCTCCTCCTCTCTAATTTCTAGCTCGGAGTCTTCCGAGAATGCCTGATCCCGCTCTCTTCCAGGAGCTCCCCCTTCTTCGTGTACATTCTTCTAGAGAAGGCAGAGAGCTAAGAAGGAAATGTTTGTGCCCTTGCGGAGGTTTCCTCCCTCGACGTCGATGGCTGCAGGTCCTGATGGAAGGTCGAAGACTACTGATCATCTACAAAAGCTAATGAATAGAGAATTTCACCTCTTTCAGGCGGCATCGACTACCGGCCAGCATGAAAAATTTTCCGTTTTACTTCTCCCTTCCGTACCATCTGCAATAAATACATTGTATTTTTTTAAATTCCGATAAATAACAGGATCAAAGTAAACACTCTCGGTGAAATAGGCCAAAGCTGAAATGCTACAAACAGCTTTACTAATGTAAAACTATGTTTAGGAACTAAATATTCACAATGGCGAGACAAAGAATTGAAAGCACCCATAAGCCATTGATTTCACGGTTATCGAGAAAATAAAAGCATTTTTATAAAGTAACTCCTAAGCACTTTTTCGCCAATCCATGGGATAATGTGCAAACAGTTATTTGCAATTGTAATAAGAATGTTTATAAGTGCATAATATACATATATCAACAATAAATATTATAAATAACTTACACTTTTTCCGTAAATAACTTCCTTCACTCTCGTAATATTGCCGCTTGTCGATCCCCTCACTGCTCAGGAGTTACACTGACAAACAAAGGAAGGGTGCAAAAGTTAGAGATATGTTACGTTGCATAAAAAAATGTAATGGCATTTTCAAATTTACATTAAAGTTTAACTAATCACAGTACTGCATGTATTAATTGAATAAAACTTATTAACATCAGACAATAAAGGTTCGAAAAATGAAAGGCTCGCAAGAAGAAAAAAGGAAGGATGGAAAAAATCTATATTCTCGCTAAGCATTATTAAAACAATAAAAAATTAATAAACACACATAAGTAAGTTCCAGTTAGTAAATACTTTTGATTTGTAAAATAAAACTCAAATAAAATTTGTCATACTCACGCATTAATAGAAATAAATAAAAATAATAGCATAAAATACAGGGGAGAAAATGAATGGAAATTGGCTTACCTTAAGATAAAAGAAAAAATTATATCCCGATCCTCCCAGGAAAGGTTGCTTGAAACGGCGTCCACAAATGCACTCCTAGATCCCTGCTGAACAACTTAGGGGGGTAAAATGTCATAAAAGAACTGAACCGAGCTCTTACGGAGGGCCGGAACACTCGGGGTACACATGACGTGATATCACGTCATCAGCACCAGGGGATAGCTTACCATGACGTGATATCACGTCATGCCGCACTCAAGGTGTTAAATCGGTAAGGTTCGCGGATGATCAGGCGCTGATTAGCCAGTCATTGAGGGGACTGCAGGCTCTATTGGATGCGTTCGACGAGCGGTGCGAGGAGTATGGAATGAGGATGAATCACAAGAAGACAGTGGCGGATACAGAAAAAACTCAAGGGGGGGGCGCAACATATCTTGAGTTGTCTTTACTTTTATCGTAATAAAAGATGATCAAGTCAAAGGCAAAGTATATGATAATTTTATTTAAAGTGATTACAAATATGTAAAAGACAATGCCATATTATGATATAAAAAGTTACAAATGTGGTTTTGCAATGTTCGGCAATACAGGCGGACCCGCAAGGGGGGGGGGGGGCGCGTCCCCTGCGCTCCCCATCTGTATCCGCCACTGCTGAAGAAGACTAAGGTAATGCGGTTTTGTAAAGCATCGCAAGCGAGGAATGTGAGACTCAAGATAAAAGTAGGTGGGGAAAAACTTGAGCAGGTAGAGCAATTCAACTATTTGGGCAGCACATTAGAGGAAAACGGACACAGTAGCAAGGACATCAGGAAGCGAATTGCACTAGCAAAGGGGGCTTCATGAACAGGATGGAGCTTCTGAGAGGATCGTTATGTAAGAGTTTAAAGAAAAGGTTAGTGAAGAGTTTGATCTGGAGTGTAGCTCTCTACGGTGCGGAAACGTGGACACTGAGGAAGGAAGACGAGAAAAGATTGGAGGCATCCGAGATGTGGGCATGAAGAAGGATGGAGAAGGTGAAATGGACGGAGAGGAGGGGAAATGACGAAGTGCTGTATATGGCTGGCGAGAAGAGGCAGCTTTTAGAAGAGATACAGAGGAGACAGAAGGTATGGATGGGAGGAGTACTTAGCGAGCAGGGGATGTTGAAAATGGTGTTAGAGTGTAGATTGCTAGGGAAACGAGGGAGGGAAAGGAAAAGAATAGGATTTTTAGATAGATTGAAAGGGAGAAGGCCTTACAGTGAATTGAGGAAGGAAGTGCTGGAAGGAAAGGGAGGCTCCCATATCACTTCTTTAGTACTCTATGGAAACCTACCTTTATCGGTAGAATATTACAATAAATAAAAAAATTTGCGAATGCGTGAACCAAATTCATGATTTTTACACAAACTTGTACGTGGTAATATAACACGTAACTAGGCCTTGCTGTTCGCAGCCATATTTTTATAATAGTTAAAAAAGATGAAAAGCCAGAACCAAGAATGTGGTACAATAACACCATTAATTTTGACCAAATCCTGTTGCCAATGAATGTTGCCTTCTGGCACAAAAATTATGATTTAATACTTAGAAACAGCATGAAATAGTAGGTTTTATACGCGATTAGGACTTACCAGTACTCTTCAGTGGTAGCTTATCCACCTCTCAACACTAACTTATCTGCTTTGAGACTCAAACTTCACTATGGCAGAGTGAGGGCTAAGGGGAAAAGCCTAAAGTGACGCATTGCTTCTAACTTGCAGCCCTTTAGAGGTAATCAAAGCCGGGAATTACTAAGAATATCAAGGGAGGTTGCGTGGCACAAATAGCCCACGGCAGCAGGGGCGCAGCTAAGAATTAAGGGAAGGGGGGGTTTTAGGCGCAAGTAATCCTTAGGAGTGTGGGGTTATTGCATACCCGCCAGGGTAAGCAGGAGTTGCGGGGGCCCTCCTCCAGAAAATTTTTAAGAATAATGGTTCAAAATGGCAAGTTTAACGGTTTATTTTCTGAGGGATATTTGATTAATCCTAACACTACTATAGGTAATACTGATCCAATGTATAATGCATTAAACTTAAAAATTTCTCTGAGCTCTGGGGGGGGGGGGGGGGGTTTATCCCCCAAAACCCCCCACCCTGCACCACTGCATGGCAAGAGTCAAAATTGTTGGCCTTGAAATTGAGTGCATCACGAGGCGGTCGGGAGAGGTTCGGTTTGTGCGTTGTTGGGTGGAGCTGGTGGTTAGGGGGAGCACAGATAGGGGGAGTTTAGGGAGGCACAGATAGAGCGTTGGAAGAGGGGGAAGGGACCACTCAGGGCGCCACCCTCAACACAAAAAGACCCTGTCTCCTGAGGTCACATACAGTCACTTTCAAGAGTTTTAGAACAAAGTTTGCGGTGCTACCTCTGCTTCTCGAGAAATTTTAGTTTCCCTTACTCTAACCATTTTCCTTGGTTACTCACCGAAAATAATACGTTAGCGTGTGAGATATTGTCACTCAAAAGGAGAATTAGCAAACTGATCATTCTGTTTCGATTTATGTCAGGTTTAATGATTATTTCGTGTGCATTTACTGTGTACTTGCCCCGGTTTTCATTAATGGTTCATATTGTACGTATTATAAAACTTCCCCTGCTGTCAGTTGCAGTGGCCTAGAATCTGCGACTATGAAAAAGATTGTTGATAATTCAAGTCCATGAGGTAGAAATGTTTGTTCATATTATTTTCAGGTCTTTGACTCCTTTTAGTATTTAAATGTATATTTTAAATCATTTTGAATTCACAGCAACAGCCTTATAATCTTTTTTTGAATGATAAGTTTTATAAAAGTTAGGAATTGGGTAGGGTTAGACGCATTATTTCTATGAATGGCTAGTACATTTTGAGGGTTATGGCTTTGCAAAAGAGGGTAACTGTAACAGAGCGGTGAAGGGCGCATAAAAACCCACCATCGGTGTTGGCATAAGGGTTTCAGACTGGCAAAAAAGGGTCATTCATATCAGTTGATTATTGCATATTTATCATTTGGTTTCAATTGCTGTTGGTTTTTAAGATTTTCTGTAATGAACACCATGCTGATCACCCACCTCATGAGGCGGGTGTCGGAGCACAGATGGTTAGCAGGTTGTTAAGATAATAGCCTGTCCTCCGCGTTAACGAACTCTTGGAAGACCGGTGAGAGAGATTCATTCTTTTCCTTTCATTATTAACCACACTATGCTCTGAGCAACTTAAAAGTAAGGCTCACACCATTTTTTAAAATTTAGCTGTGCCTAGTATATGAAGTTCAATGAGTAATAATGTAACAGGAAATATAATAACCTAAATTGATAATCTAAAATATATTATTCGATTTCCCTATGCCGGCTGCAATTCACAGATATGTCAAATGCACTCTAATACACCTTGTATCATAATTGATAAAACAATGGACAACAGTCTCATCAATTTACGAGATAAAATAATTTGTTTAATACTCCTCATTAATATTCCTCATTCTCCACCATTCTATTCTTTCTTACTATATGCTGTAAAAAAAATATTTCTCATCATCGAAAATGGTGAAGTCCCAAAAAGCCTATTCGCTACATAAATTGTTCCCGCAAAATAACAGCCTCCTACGTTTGTGTCGGTCTGTTTGGAATGGCTTGAGGGTAGGTTTGTGGAGCTGAATAATATGCTCCATCACCTGCCTTCTACCTGTTAAGTAGCTGCATCCAAATTGTGCCTCCCTGAATAAGGCAACTACTCTACCGACATAGAGGATTGTTCACGATCAAATGGAGAATCCTGATGTCTTCAAATTGTGGGTGGCTCAAAGTCTGCCGCTCCTTCACCTATCAGTGACTCATCACCTTCCTTGATACGCCTTACCCAGTAATGAACGTAATTTGGGACAAATTCAACAGCCCAACTTGCCTTATTCTTCATTATAGAGGGGCTCATCACAGTTTTTAAAAAGTATATGATGCTGTTGCTGCGAATTTAAAATGAATAGAACTGTATAAAGAAATAAGAAACGAGTGAATGACCTGAAAAAAATGTAATCAATCCACTTTGGAGATTCGATCTCACAATCACTACCTTCTCAATCGCAGGTTTACTTCACTCGGCCACCGCAACTGATAGCAGAGGAAGTTTTATAGCACGTACAATACGAACCGACAGTGAAAACTAGGGCAAGTACACAGTAAATGCACACAAAACAATCATTAAATCAAAACAGAATGGTCAATTTGCATGTAACATCTCCCTCCAAGTGAATATATCTTCAGCCACAAACTAAATAAAGAGTTTCAGAGAGTAACCTAGGAAAACAAAAAGAGTATGGGAAACCAAAATTCTCCGGGAAGCACAAGTGGCGCCACTAACTTTGTCCTAAAACTTATGAAAGTGACTGTACATAAATAACAGAACAATAAAATAAAACTTAGGGGTCAACCAGAGACCTAAGGGTTGGAAAGCGGTAATTTTTAAGGGAACATTTTAGGGAGGATTTGAAAATTACAGTGAAGTCCAATGAAGGATATTTTGAGGCCAGAGACTTATACAAGTAGAAAGTCTGGTGGAAAAGAAGACTATAAAGATATGGAGAGGTGGAATCAGGGGATATAACATAGCTATTGTTTAATGGATGAAGTGGAACATGTAACCAAAAGAGGGAGAATTTCATTTATTCGTAGAGTTTCACTGAAGATTTAATTCAGGAACATCTAGTTAGCAGAATGGAAATAGGGAGGTAACTTTCAATTTCACCTTTGAGTGTCAATTTAACAACTGGCATCATGTTAGCATTTATTAAATGATTGGGTATTATAGGAGAAAATTAGCTAGTAACCTCATACTATTGATCACAAAGTTTAGAAGGGATACTGGAGGAAAAAATATCATTTCTTGACAATCCCTCACCCAAAGGAAAAATTTCTTGCAGTAAAATTAGGTACTATTTTTTCTCAATATTCTAAACAAGTTTTTCTTTGCAATGAGAACAATTTTAAGTACAAACCAGCAAGAAGAAATGAAAGAAGATAAATTGACAAGTATTTTAATATGAATGCACATCAAGGCTGAAAGCAGAGCCTGTAGATATAAACAAAGTAACAAAAATATAAATAACTAGCATGATTGCTTCATGAGTTAACCACACAGCAAAAAGGAATGTCTGGATGTCAACTGCACAAAAGACATAGTGAGCATTTTTGACATGATTAAGTGCCAAGCACTTAAGATAACAAACATTTTTTTAAATATAATACGTATAATCCCAACCCATTTCACATATACATACTTGAATTTTATTTTTAACACATGCCTTTTAAGCCTAGCATTATATGCTTTAATAATTATGGCTAATTTTCATTTTAATATCCATATTTCTACAACATACCATGCATCAAAAAGATGACTTTTTTCCATGTTGAGTGGGCACTGTTTCTCAAAAGTATTTCCATTTTTACAAATACTCATTTTTAAGTTGCTTTACAGGCACAAGGCATTTGTCCTCACAGGAAAAAAATGTGCAACATGTAAATAGACACGAAGGATATAGTATTTTCTTTATGCTGAATCATATCAAAGTATTTGTGCAAAATTGTTCCCTGAAGACCTCAAATTTAACCACTAATAAGAAATATCACCAATGCCCTAGTTCAAATACACAAAAAAGTTTGGTCCATTCTCTCTCACCTTAAGTATGCAGAATAATTAAGATAAAAATATCATCTTTCTTAAAGGCACATCAAAATAGAAAGTACATCTTTCTTTCCACCATTACATAAACCTGAAATCCAATTTCTATGACATCCCGAATACCAATCACTCAATTTACTCTTCAAATGCTTAAAATCTACAGAAGCTACAAAAATCTCCACAGATGGTTTCAAATTGAGGGCTTACATGCAATTAAACTGATTCTGTTTTCCAGTATTTTGGCGGCAACCATAATCTTTCAAGAGCATGTCACTCATAACTACGTCTTCAGAGCATGAACATAAAAAAACCATAGATCATGGCATAAATTGTAGCATGGAAAATAAAAGTGGCCTAAGGCAAACTGATAAGGTAAAAAGGTAAGGTAAAAATGATGTTATTTAACCATTTTTTACCCTCTCATGAGTTATACTCAGGAGTGACATAAATACTGTCTCCCAACATGCAAGACCAAGAAATTTAAGATCTAGGTATGTGCTCATATAAAACCCATTTCCACATGCAAAGCTTCTAGTTCACATGGCAAATTATGAAAACCATGTCCAAAAAGAAAAATAGAAACATGTAGTGTAACTAATACATTTACACCACAATAACAAATATTGAAAATACCATTGCAAACCCAATGCTGTTCAATTGGCTAAACAGAATCACAGAGCACATTTCTCAGAGACCATTAGAAGGATATCCACCCTCCTTGGCTTCAGCCCAGGAAATCATCCATAGTTTATTTAATAAGCCACATTAGAAAATCATTATGGATACATGAAGATGGTCAAAAACAGAACAAAATTTGACAAAGGCACTTGTTGGCACAACCTGACAAAAGATTTTTAACAATTCAGTTATTACTTCTAGGTATGATGCAAAGTTCATAAATTATTATTGGGTTACCTTGTTTATATATTAAATAAAATTATAAAAATATGAGTTTTATTTAAACATCTCGGCAATAAACAATCAGCTGATGCTAGAGCAAAGTATTTAAAAAAACAGCCCAATGTAATCATCAATAAATATCATGTTAATGAGGGTATAGACTTCTTCCATGATTCATACCCACGAAAACAGCTTATTTCAGTTAAGTATGCTACTTCCAAAGAACATATATTAAAATAATTATCCTAATATACACACCTTCTGAAGCATAATTTTAAATTACAAAAATTATCCACATCAAATATCCCTGAATACATTACAGCAAAATTCAATTTGAACCGGAGTCTTTTGAGAATTGGAGTTCAGCACAGCCCTTCATCCACTCAACCTTTTACTTTATTGCAACGATCACATTTTAGGCTCCACCCACTTGTATGAGCCGTAATAGAGAAAATTATTTCTCCAGCACATCTCGTCTCCTTCCTTAGGACCACGTGACCCATACCTGAAGAAGTAATTCAACATAAGAGTTAATTATTCAGCAGTTCACTCACCAAAAAATGTTAAGTACCATTTCTGGTGCGGAAAAATATTGAAGAGCTCAAATTCCACAAGGGTAAATCATTCATTTTGAGCTGAACTCTAACCAGCTCTCCCTGAGCATTTATGAGGTGTCACAGCCAATTATCCCATTCAGGATAAGAGATTAATATTCTTGCATTCTAGTCCATATTGAAGTGAAAGAGACATCATTCCTGTGTAGAGCTTTTGATCTTCAAAGGAAAGGGGGGCCTATAACCTACTATCACAGAGAAAGTACTCTGGGGGAAAAGTATCCTGGAAAAATTTGTGCCATCACTATTGATGTCCGGAAAAATCAGTTCTGCCTGGCCTTTCCCTTTCTATGCCTGATTACTGATGAAAATGACAAGAAATTCAAACACAATGCCTTGTCTCCTTTTTTTCATGATACAAGTTTGTGATGGAATGCCAGACATTATCTTGCCCCAAGCACAATTCGCACTGGTTACCACAATGGTGACGAATTAGATAATATTCATTTATTGCCATTGAAACCCTCTATTTAACATTCTAGGGTCTCTGGATCTGATAGAGACCTAACTGATTTATTGAACCTTGCCCAATTTCAAAAGAGGGGGCTGAATCTGAAGAAAAAAAAGAGAAGAAAGAGAAAGATGTGGGGATTTTTTGCAAAGAGAGTCAAATATAATGTTTCAACTGGAATGAATAAGTATTATCTAGCTCATTTTCTGAGCATCCTAGTAACCAGTGCAAATTACTCTCATGATAGGCCTTAGGCCTAGTCCATGCAAGCCTTAATATTCTGACTCTGAATTTTACAATGAGAAAAGGAATATGCTGCGGTGTGTTAGAATATTCCTCATCATGATAAGGCCACTAGAAAGGAAACTTTTAAACAGTAATCATGAAGTGGCTCCACAAACTTTGTTAGCAAACTTTCCTACATCGTAGTTAACTATTCCATCTAAGGGGAAAATAAAGGAAGGTGAGATGCGAACAAAGAAGGCAATTCATTTGCTTGGAAAAATTGTTGACAAAGCCAATAGTTTACGGTTGCCATTTGGGAGGTACTTTCATCTTCAACACTTCTCCCTCAATTGAAGGATGCATCATCACACATATCCATGATGATGGGGTATGCAATGAATGGGATTATGTACTCAATATCCATAGTACCTTACGTGATTACCTCTAAATATAACAAAAAAACAGGTCAACTGGTTTTTGCATTAGGTTTTCACACAATGCATTGCTAACTAGAGTTAATTTTTCAATGGAAATCAGGTATACCCATAAGATAGGTTAATTGCGGCCAAATTATTTCTAATGAGACAGCAAAACTAGCCGGTTAGAATTATGTGGAGGGTGATATGTACAGCCAATTATTTGGAAATTCATTCAATCCCAATATCCGTCTTAGGATGGACTGATTCTATGAGTCTTTTACCTATCACAAGACATGATTACGGAGAATGCCTTGTACTTCAAAACATCAGAAGCAATGGAGTAATACGCGCACCAAAATTATTTGCTTGGACACTATGGTAAGCACTTCAAGAGCATTTATCCATCATACAAACAATTTCCAATTAGAGAATATATTCTGAATTAAAAAGCTAAAAACTTACTTGTACAAAATTGGCTTCGGCTTATCTTTTTCAATTTTATGAAGCAGAGGTGTGAAAATTCTCCATGCTTCAGAAAGTTCATCCGACCTAACAAAATGCATTTGGGATCCACAAAACACATCCAGCAAGAGCCTCTCATAAGCATCAGGCATTTTCACATCCTGAAAATAAGAAATTTGAGAGCTTTACCACCAAGATGTTACCTTCCTCTGATAATAATGATTATGACTTGGCATGAACTCATAAATTTCATTTTTCATGGCAATGCAAGTAAAACCTTCCAAGTAAAACCATTAGCCAGAATACAAGCTGGAGTAACTAAAAAATAATCCATATCATTGACATGTCACTTAGAAAAGATTATATAAAAACTGTATTTGGTTATGCATTAGGCACACCAAAAGTAAATCAAATGCTGGTTATCCACTGTAGAAAAAGCTTGTTTACTAGTGCAACATAGGTAGCAAATCAAATGGCTTTAGAGTCACTGACTGGAAAATATTCAATTAGATGAAGGAAACGAGATTTAATTTTTTGAAATTATATTTTAATGATACTATAACTCTGATTTCAATTTTAACATTAGATGTCACCTGTAGATGGTTCCAGCATTGAAAGCCAGCTCCACGTGAAATGACAACCTTAGGCTTTAACAAGTTTCATTAAGAAACTAGTATAAAAAGTTGTAAACAATTTAATCCTTAACACAAGTTTTATAGTTTTAAGTTATGTAAGAAGTTTAGGTAAATTTCAGCACAACACCTTAGATCAGACTTGACATGTATCAACACTGCCAAAAAGATCCGTTTATTACAAAAATATTTGTCAAATTAGTATCTAAATGTTCTATGCAACCAGAATTGCTGTTACTAAGTCCAAATCATATGAATAAAAATAATTCTCCATTCAATTTCAACAGTGTCAAGGACCATGGGCAGAAGTTAACAAAGAGAATGAAAAGGAATATCATTGAAGTTCCAATTACCCTGTATCTACTTCCATAAGTAAGATCCAATTCTGTTTCCTCCATCTCAAAACTCATTCCAGGGGTTTTAGTCATCATCTTGACATATACTGCTTCCCCTGGCTGTACTCGAATGACTAATTCATTCCTCTTAGTTTTTCCATTGAAAATATCACCAGGCACATCCCTGTACTGAATACGTACTTCAGCCTTCCTTTCGTTCAGAGCTGGAAGAGTAAAGTATTGGAAAAATACATACAGTAAAACTCGAAGTATTCAACAATAAACATTTGAAATAAGTTATTCTACAAGCCCAGAATTGAAAAATCGTAATGAAAATTCATTGAATATTATGTCACCCAGAAAATTCCACTGGCTGTTAAAACTCACTAAGAAGGTATACCACCCTGTAATCTCAGCCCTTCCAAATCCAACCTGGGATACCAGTTATAAATGTATAAAATAATTGAAAAATGCAATTAACTCTTTTCATGCCGAGCAGAATTGTCAAATTTCAAGAAAAACTGCCAGGCTAGTTGACAGAGAAATGCAGATCCTATGACATATGCCTATAAAGCCACTAATATTATTTCTAATTATACAAGAAATCGAAAAAAAATTTCTTCTTCGTTGAAAAGACTTTAATTGAGACATAAAGCAAAAAAATTTATTACTGTAAAATTAATTTATTACAACAAAGATTTTTTTAGAGTTGCTCAGAGCAAGGACTTCATGAAAATTTCACAGTGACCTTGGCAAATAAAAAAGTTACAATAAAGCCACTAATCAAAATATTTGTGTGTTGCTGAGTAATTTTTTTTTAGAAATCCATGCTCTGTCATACACTTTAACAAAAATTCCATTGGTCAACAACATAAAATAAAATCTCTTATCATGAAAACAGAAGCCATTAGAACTATTAGCCCTTATCTGGATGTGTCACTACTCAAATCCTTCTCCTCTCCTAACATTTGATTGCCACAGACTGCCTTCTTGCTGGCTTCTAATGCTTTACTATGAAATTGCTTCCATTATAAAGCCAAGTGGAACCATACATAGATAAATGAAAGAGACCACCAAAAGGAGTAATAATGGAATTACAGTGGAACCTCGTTAAAGCGAGTAAGGGCTATAGCGACACCCCCGCTATTACGAGAGATAGCCGATGCACCGTCAATTGACCCTATAATAAGTGTGTTAAAAAATTCGTTTTTACGAGACCCTTTCGGTGTTGGCTCCCGCCATAGCGAGGGTTTCACCCCCGGAAGACTTTCATCAAGACTCCTTAACCTCTGTAATTGCTAGCGATTTGTTAGAAATGAAGTTAATGGAGTGCTCAGTCTCAAATTTATGTGGTAAACTGTTGTTCGATAAATATAATGATTGACGAAACAATGTTTTGCATGATTTTTATTCAGTGCGGCGCTGATAAATTGTGTGAATAGTTATCGTTATTTGAGTAAGGAAATTTAGTGATGCAAAAAAACATCGCCTTTCGTCTGGATTTATGCTAACATTTATCGGATAGATGTTTATCTGTCGCCGCACCACTCCTGTTCCTGTATATCTGTTCGCAACAAGTATATTGGCTATTATTTGCTCCACCTCCGGTAAAGCGACAATTCGCTATAGCGAGTGTTTATTAGTGCACTGTGGGGTGTCGTTATATTGAGGTTGCACTGTAATTCATCTTAAAGTATAAAACCCACCAATTTTCTGGCAAAGACACCCCCACAAATCACATGAATTTTGAATACATGGACAGAAATATATGTGAATTACAGAATGAATAGTGTTATTATGAATAAGGTGAGTGAAATCAAAATATTTACAGTGTGCATTTACAATGTACAAAATAGAAATTAGTGTCACCCACAAAGAGCAGCCAGAATTCAATGATCTTAATCAAGCTATGTTTAAGCACCAATCAAGTGGTAGTGCCCATAAGTCCCACCTTTTACCTTTAAATTAATTTACGTAATGTACATTCATATTCTCGGAACCAATGAAATTCACAATTTTTCTACAGGGCAGAGAAAATTTCAGAGCAATTGCACTAGGGAATGCTTTAGTGTATTTATCTCTTCGGTCATTCACCTTATATGTGATGCACATCAAAAAACTTTGAAATTTTTGCAAAAAAAATAGCAGCAGAATAGGGTTCAAGGGTGCATTGACAATTTAGGTCATTAGCCCCCTGCAAAACTACTGATTGATAATTATTTCAATCCACAACCTTTATATTAGATAATTAAAACCAAAGTGTCCAATCATTCAAGTTAATTACTTATGTTTCACTTACAAGGCCAATAAGTTTATAAATCATATGAAACGGCTGCATGACTTACCCATGAAGTTTGACACTCTTCTGGGAGGAGAAATATAAATATGAACCGTATTTCTCCGAATATAGTCCCCCCCCTTATTTTGAGGCTTCAGATTTGGGAAAACTTAAAAAAATACATTTGAATATAGTCCCCCCTTTACTTTTACCTCAGGCATTTTTTGAAAAAAAGGGGGAACTATGTTCAGACATATACGGTATTTCTCTTCATATTCCTCCCAAGTTGAATGTGATAAAATTAAGAAGAGCAATAATAAAACAGATATTTGCTAGGATCAATACCTTTCCCGCAGCGTAAGATGAACGGCACACCATCCCACCTCTCACTGTTTATCTTGAGAACAGAAAGGGCATACGTGGGCGTAGTTGAACCATTGGGCACCGTGGGGTCATCGAGGTATCCAAGTTTCGCCTCCCCCTCTCCCTTCTCATCACCAATATACTGACCAAGAACCACATCCTCTAATTCTAGTTCAGGAATGCACTTCAATACCTTTACCTGCAATTCAAATTTAAATAAATACATTAAAACATAAAAAATCATAACGATTCCAATATTGCATTTAAAAAAATTATGAGATACAAAAGAAGTTTCATCACAAAGTCATCACTATTCTTAATTGAATATATGTAATCGATATGCCCCTAGTATTAGGCATACAGAGAGATTTGAGGCATAATAGGTCGAGATTATTGCTATTGACTGAAGCAGGGGCTGATCTAGAATTTCTTTCCGGGGGGGCACAAGCAAGGTCGTATCCAGGATTATGTTCTGGGGGGGGGGTCACAAGGATACCTCGTAATGCAAAACGAACGCAATGATAATGGGACTTTATTAAAATCTTCCATATTTTTTAAGGGTCTGGGGGGGGGCACGTGCCCCCGTGCCCCCTCCCTAGATCCGCCTATGGACTGAAGTGTCCCAGGTTCAAATATTTCAGACTCCCACATCAAAAATCCTTTCAATTGAAGATGGCATGAGGAAAGAAGCTGATTCCTTCACCAAGAATTTATAGAATTCATATGCCTTAGTCAGTGGTGAGCTCTACCTTCACCTATTCAAACCAATGCATTTAAATTGATGCACTTAATGATTTGATACACATATGATAGTCATCACTCTTGATAACAAAAGCAAGCAAGTGGATTGATGATAAAGATGAAACTCATGACCTCAGGACGCATGATTTGGAAAGAGAGAAATGTGTAGGATAATTCAGGGAGAGACACCATTGGGTGTACTGTATTCGGTCGCATCTAGAGCAATGAATGCAGAACATAGATGAAGCCAATTCCAAAAGAGCTAAAAAAATTATCTCCACAAGATGCATAGGCTCTTTGTTACAGTGGTAAATAACTTAGCAATAGCAAAGAGAAAAAAATCTTAGACCAAATATAAAATCAGGGAATCATGTGGTTTCACTGAGATAACTGCAATATCCGACAGTCAAAAATCAATGCAACATGGCTGAAATGGCGCCAAGTGACTGGCGTATTGTGCGACCGTCGAATGCCCGAACGATTCAGGGCCAAAGTATACAAGACCGTAGTCCGCCCAGTGGCCCTATATGGAGCAGAATGTTGGCCAGCCACAGCAAATCAAGAACAGGCCATGCATGTCATGGAAATGAGGATGCTGCGATGGATCCTAGGCATCTCCCGCCTGGATCACATCAGGAATGAAGACATTCGGAAAAGAATGGGAGTTGCATCGATCACAGACAAGATGCGGGAAGCTCGACTGCGGTGGTATGGGCATGTGGTGCGTAGTGATGAGAACTCAGTGGCCAAAACAGCAATGCGGCTGAGTACTGAAGGACGCCGACCACGAGGACGACCAAAGATGCGCTGGCTCGACAAAATTGAGGCGGACATGAAGACCATCAACGCCACGTCAGTAGACGCCCTGGATCGAGCCAAGTGGAGAAGGCTTTGCAGAAAAGCGGACCCTGCAATAGCGCAGGACAAACGCTAGGAAGAAGAAGAAGAGGAGAAGAAGAAATAATTGCATTGCAAGGATTTAACTTAGGAGCTCAAGATGCTTCAACCAGATTTGAACCCAGGATTTGAATCCCTTATCAGTAGCTCACTTCTCCACCCATTCAGCCATCCCCTTGATCTTAACCAATGTGACACAAGGGCACCACCATGTGTAAACCTCACCTTTTCACTTCTAATATCATCAGGGTGAATAGAGGGTGGCTTTTCCATCGCCACCAAGCATAATATCTGAAGTAAATGATTCTGCATGACATCACGAATAATACCAAACTGGTCAAAGTATCCTCCACGTCCCTGAGTTCCAAATGGTTCTTTGAAAGATATTAAAACTGATGCTATGCATTCCCGATTCCATGTCGGGCTGAAAATTCTGTTGCCAAACCTACACAAAAGAAAAAATAAAATATACGCACATACATGACCATCACTTTGACAACCACAAGACACAACAATATGCCTTGGTGATCAGATATTAACAATACCAGAGCTTGAAATTTAGTGGAAACAGTGTAACACTTCAGGATATAGTACACTTGTGAGATAGTATAAAAATTATCAGAATTAAAAGACGAAACTTAACATTTTAAAGAATGTAATTACCTCAAAGTCATCAAATTCTGCACCATTTCTTTTCCCAAGTAATGATCAATTCGATAGATCTGGTCTTCTTTAAAAAGATTAGACAAATGATTTGAGAGCCTTGCAGAACTATCAGCATCCCTTCCAAAAGGTTTTTCGATGATTATTCTATTCCAGCCCCTACTATAGAAAATAAAAAGATTCAAAAAGGAAATAAGAGATAAAATTAACAACATCCATAATATAGTTGATATCAAAACATAATAACACAGAATTTAATTTATTTTATCAACTTACTGCTCCCCCATACATGTCTCCCTGATGACCACAGTCACCTCTTCAAACACTGAAGGTGGCAGAGCCAAATAGAACAGCCTGTTAGCACCCACATTCTTCTCAACTTTCATAAGTTCTTGGTTAAGAAGCTCAAAGTCTCTACGAGAGTTATATGCTCCTGCAACATAATGGTTCAGCTTCCAAAATTCCTCATACTTCTCTTCTTCACCAGGTTTCACCTGAAATAAATACATAACTTTATAATTTTTTACTACTAATTTTCACTCAAAAGAAGCGTGAAGAATTCCACAAAGAAAATACATTGTGAAATGAGATTCTGTTTGAATAATTCAATAAATGGAGTAGTGAAATAAAATTTTTGAAACCAGAATCAGGTTAACATAAAACAGTTCTCACAGCTTAGCATAATAGATACCTGAATCAAAAACCATTTAAAACTTACATTTTTCCATCTTCTTTAATAGATTTGTTTGACAAACATAATATTATCACCTTCTAACTTGTGCACATATTAATATAACCTCAATCATATGCCTGTAGATGATGCAGGAGAAACCACTTTCCCTCCTCTCAATTGCATTCTGATTTCATGTCTACCAACTCAGGAGAAGTGGTAATTTTGCATCAAAGTGCAACAGCAAAAAGATAACATGGTTTATAACTATACCCCATCCAATTTATCTTCTTAGCTGAGTGAGTGTGGCTACAGCAAATGCGAATGTGCAGACGGAAATTTCTTCCCATGCGACTTAGGCCAATCAGAACGCAGCAGGCATTGCCTAGTGCTTTGAAAAATACAACTGCTCTGATTGTGAGACTTCCATAGCAAAAGCATTGTGAATCTGCTAGCAAGGTTACCGAATCTGGTAGCTGACCATTTCCTGGGCCTCTGTGATGGGTTTATCCTCTGTCTCCTCCGAATGAACAGGTAAGTATATTGTCTTGGCGCTGGGCCCAAAATGCCTTTGGCCACCCAGGATTCATGTGTTTTCCTAAGGCCGCTATACCCCGTGAATGAACATGCGAACGATCATGCTGAATGATTATGTGAATGAAATTATTTGCCATGTATAACGGAAAAATTTGCAAACGAACCATCATGCACATGATCATTCAGCAAAAATTAGAACATGTTCTATTTTACTTGCATGATCCTGTGAATGATGGCATGATCATTCATCATGATCATTCGCAATATCAGTCACCATGTATAGCAGCCTTAAGAAAAGCAAAGCAAATGCATATGAGGCAAAATTATGTTCGCTCCAGTTCTCCATACTCAATTTAATCAAACAAACCCTACATCACAGTTTAATACCAACGTCTCAAGATCTATGGGATTTCCTGATTTTTGCAGTTTTGGTATGATTTTACCACACAATTTAAATTTTGAAACTAGGTGCTGATGTCTATTTTAATAATAGCATGCAACCCCATTCCAATTAATCAATACATCCGAGGAATTGTGGCCCACACACAGGAAAATATAAATATGTACAGAATAGTCCATACTTCAAAGGAATGTTCCACAAAGTGCCATTGAAAATAGAGTACTCATGAAACATTCCTTAATAAAATACCAACGATAATAACTACAATTATAAATATTTTACACATTCAACCAAGCAAGTCCTAAAGGATTACAACTCAGAAATATCTTGACAAAATTACAAGTTAGCTACAAAAAAATTTGGAAATTTCTATCAAAGACTAGCTCATGGTAACAGCCATCTGTAAATATAACTTCTCAAACCAAAAATGTTTTCAAACAACAGAAGAGCCTTAATTATCCGCAACCTCATTAATTGTCTGTTTGATTATCCACCAGTCAATCCCTCAGTTAGTACCCCCAAACACTGTCCTTCTCTCCTCCTTTATTTACCTTCTCCGACCCCCACAATTCAAAAGTACATAAAAAGAAATTCATCTGAATGAGTACTAAAGGTGCACAGAAAGAATGATACAGAAACCAAAATAAAAATCACTACGAAATTTATTATGAGCCATTTATTAAGAGATTAGTGTGTAAGCCACCTTTGATAATAACATCATTTATGATTATATGCTCGGGCGTCTTCCTCCAAGAAGGACAAATAATTAAAACTATTATATTTGGAACTTGAAAATAATAATTCAAGGGAATGCGTTTTTTTGTTTTTTGTACCCAGCATCAAGAAATGCTTAAAATTACTCAAATTATTTCCACACATCTCAAAAATATCAGCAACAAAACTTTTAAGACTCCTTGATGACAATTTATTCCTTCTATCACTCCAGTAAGGCACTACAGGACATGGATTACTTTTTTCTGCTTTTTTTTAACAAGCCAGTAGGTTAAGGGATTCTAAATATTACGAAGGTTAGTAAATCAGAATTTAATGATCAAAGGTGAGCTAATAATCATTATGAAAGAAATCTTAAGATTCTTTCCAAGATGAATTGATTGAATTAATGGATTAAATGAACTGATTTTATCCTTTATCCAGTATTTCTCAACAATATGAGACAAATTTTAGGAGCCTCACAAAATGATCATCATGTCTCCTTTTATCATTAATTGTAAGATACTATAACCTTGATGACGAAAACTTGTCATTGAAACCAAAGTCTCCAGGTACTGAAGACTGAAGGCACAGATAAACCACAATTCCAATGTAGCTTCCCTAGAGCATTATTTATTTTAAAAGCAGAAATATGATATTTCAGTTATGTTACATGTATGTCATTTCTTCCTTCCGAAGCTCAAGCCAAATCAGTATTGAAAAAGAAATGAGCAAAGCAAGTCGATTGACTACTTCAAAACAAGCTTTTGGAAATTGCATGGCTTTCATCAATTCAATAGGTAAAATGCAATGTTAGCAGTGATACACACATGATTGTCACTTCCTCAAAAACCATCTCCTTTGATGTACTTACCTTCATATACTGGTGGCATTTCTCTCTGAGCTCACTGACAGTGCACTTAGTTCTGGCATAGCCATAGAACACTGTCATACTGGGCAGTAGATTGTCCCTGTACAGCCACCATAGTGTGGGGTATATTTTCTTCCGTGCAAGATCTCCCTGTGGAGTAGCAAAAATTTCATAAAAATGCAAGTCATGACGCAATCCAGTCTAGGATTTATGGGGTTGCCAATACAGGGAAAATGGAAAAAAATATTTAGGGCCAAATAATGTGGTTCAGTAAACCTATTGATTTCCCCTATTCAATAAACGATGCTTACGGAAAGTGACACAAGCGCTTAATCACCATCAATTTTAGAGAGTGGAATCTCCAAAGTCCCCATTTCCCAAAGGGGTGTTGCATAACCTGCAGGTTAACCAAATAAGGAACTTGTAAACTGTGATGTAATCGTTCATGCAAGACGTGTTCCAGGTTGAATATAGACTGCAAAAAATCAGCTTTCCCCATTGTTAGCCAAATTTTGAACAAATTCCATAGACACACGGATACAAAGATAAACGGTGCATTTAATCACCAAGTTTGAGCAAGTAAAGCTGCTGACTTCATTTTATAATTCGATTTTTTAAATTATATTTATCATTAAAAATCAACATTCTCTAATATTTAAAATAATTTAAAAACTATTACGTTAATTAATTCGTGGCAAAAAGTTGCCTAAAAAGTTGTAAAGTAAACATGGAAGAAAAAAGTAAAATTTTGGTAAGTTATGCCTTGAAAACGCAATGGCATTTTTCTTTTAGTGTAAAAGAATGAGCAGAGGCAGAAGCTATTAACACAGCCGGCAAAGGCAAATTAGATTGTCAACTATGGGCCCAAAAGCTTTGGAGGATCCTTACTGGGGCCTGGCGAGCTTCAACCTATCCTCCAACAAATTGTCCATTCATTTTAATTAAAAAGTTTAAATTTAAATCGTCTAGATTAAAAATATATACGCGCAAGTAGCATCCCCTCTTCCCATTGCTCGTATAGCCTTAAATCCTCCACGCATGTTATTCCACCAGGATATGCACGAACAAGACATACAGTTAAAACACCTCTTTCCACTTTCGTGACGTAAAAGAAAAAAAAAGAATGAAGAGGGAAAATGCGAATTGAGGGTAAGCATTAACAATCTGTCAAGTCTCCATGCATGACGGAAGCATTTTTTTCAGTGAAAACTTTTAAATCAAGGTCGCAGCCAGAAAAAAATTAGGGCGGGTGGGGTTTGGAGGGATGGAATATATTTCGGAGAGGAGGGGCGCTAAAATTTGGGGTAATAATTTGGATCAAGTACACCTACCACCGTAGCAAATTTCTGCTTCCCGAGTTCGAAGACCAATGTATCAAAGACCGCTGACTTAATTTCATGAAAAAGGCCTGTAAAAATCTAAATTATTTCTAAGTTAAGTGATTTTTGGAATTTTCAGCTTTAATTAGAAATCCATTGTACGTTCAGAAATTGAATTTCAGCGAATAATTCTTTCGGAATTGTGGCTACAAAACTAATTGAGATGCCAAAATTACTTCTCTCTATGATGTGTTTCCAGGCTTTCAAAATAGTCGTTAGAAGTTTAATGCTATTAGGTCTGTATGTTGCTAATGCAAAACTAAGTTATTTTTCGTTCCGCGCACCCGGCCAAAATGACGTTTGGACCGTCTTCATTCTCTCGAGTTCATCACTATGACTCCACAGATGAAATCTTTACGGTAACGTTAAGTCCATATCGTTTACGAAGTACTCAAGGTTACGAGTGCGCTGAACTCGCCTCGTTGTCGCTGGCCAGTACTTTTAAGCGTAATTCACCATTCACATAAAAATACATTGCAACAGGAATCGCTTCAAAATTGATGAAAAAACTTCGAAATGCACAAGAGGGAAAAAAATTCACTGAAAGAAGAAATTACGTCTACTTCGAGGTAGGCGTAGTGCGATACGAGGAACGGTACGTCAGAATGCACTTGTAACCAGTGGCGCAGCGAGGGGGGGTTTAGGGGGGTTAAACCCCCCAATAGCTCACAGAATTTATTATGTTTAATCCATTTTACTCAATTGGATTGATATTACTAATAGAATAGCGTAAATATTAATGAAATATCCCTCAGAAAGCCGTAAAACTCACCATTTTGAACCATTTACCTTAAAATTCCGCAATTTGTTAATCTAGCACCTACCGCTTATCCTGGTGGGTATTCCATACCCCCACACACCCCGGTATTAGTTGCACCTAACCCCCCAAGCCTTAATTCCTAGCTGCGCCCCTGCTTGTTACTACGTAAGCTGGACGTACCGTTAGCACCGGTAAGTCGTTTACTCCGCACTACTTCTGTTGAAGTTGGTACTTATGATATCCACCAAGTACCTTTCCGTAGCCAGTCGTAAATCGAAGACCATTTCAAATTTTGTAAAACCGATCACAGGACAGGGACAAGTCGTCGGGGATGAACGAAAAGACATTAATTGCGGCAGAACTTCTATTGCGGGCGCGCAAAAGCGATGTTTCACCATATTTTACGCCTGAATGATTATATTTTTTAAGAAACCACATCAAGAAAATTGGAGCTAATAGGATTTTTATCGAGCTGTGGTTAAAATTTCAGGCATAAAAGAGCACGAGGACACATTTTCGAAGAGCCAAGTAAATTTAGCGTATTCGTTGCGTTAAGGCCACTTAAATATGAACACATTCACACCCTCTAAACATATTTGCTGAATGATGTAGTCATGAAATTACCCAACCACTGTTAAGTAACAAACACAATCCTAAAAGTAGATGCTAGATGTACCACGGTGATAAAAGTTGAATTGCTTAAAATCTCTCGTCCCCAGAGTAGAATATATAATTATATTTGCTTTTTATTTCTATAGATTAACCTACAGAAATGAAAATCTGTTAATTGCAAGCAATTAAATATCCCAAGCACCCCTAAATCCACTATTACATATTTTTAACTGTCAGCAAGGCCATATGATTAGCAATGGGCCAATGTCGTTCTCTCTCAATGGTCGATATAGAGTAAAATACAATTGTAGATAGCTTACACACACAGCACACTTAACTGAATGCCCACGATCCTACTCGATGGCTGGCATTACCAAGACTATTTCTGGAATATCTTTCATTGTAAAATGCCAATAAAACAGAAATAATACAGGGCAGGGAACAGTGAAATAACGACAAAAATTTCAAATAGATTCTATAAGTTACAACGGGAACAAGGCCGAGGATTGGTGAATTAATCTAGCGGGGTGCCAAACAACTTCAATGCAAGAAACGAATAATTATCACTAAATAATAAAGTGAAATTTCCAATTAGATGATTTTTATGTTCAAGCTTGGTGATGCAAGAAAAATACGTCTCCTTACTTTTATCGACCTCACTGAGAATGAGCACGCTATTCGGTACCCATTTAGCAATCTATGCCTGCGAATACTGAATGCCGAGCGCAACTGTTTGCACAAGTACAGTTGCTTAAATATAGCCTCTAGCATTAGTTTATAACTGAATATATACACACATTTGCCTATAATTATTGAGGCAATTATAATTACAGAGAAGGTAATACTTAAAATCATCAATGGAAATAATAGGTACACGAAGCGAAAAAATAAATGTTTTATTCCAACTTTAAAAAATTATAAATTATTTACCAAAAGTAATCAACAAAATAAAGGAATTATATATTAAACAGTACTTTTCTTCACAGTAATCATTATCCTGACGTATTGGAATGATAGTACTTGCTCCACATACGATACCAGAAGTGACATGGGTATCAAGGTATTAAGTACGGTATGGTATTTGGAGGAGGCGACAGACAGCTGAGGTCATTTGCGCCATGAGGGAAGGGTAGGGAAGCAAGGGTGGAGAGAAACCTGGCGTCGGCATTAGCCTGCTCTTAACGAAAGGCGCCAAGGGGACCACGGCTTAACGTCCCATCCGACGGACGGAGTGTTGCGCTTGAAATCTCTTCCACACAACATTCAAGCAGGGATCGGGTAGTCTCTGAAAATTATCTGCCACCGTCGGGATTTGAACCCGAGCTCACGGGGTGGGATGCCGACACTCTAACCACCACACCAACCCGATCCCCATGGTATTAAGTGCTCCATCGCGAAATATGATATTTTGAATTTCCATTTCTTTCCGCTAAGAACAATAGAGGGTAACCTTAAACTACAATGTGGAAAAAATTGAACACCAATCAAAAACCTGTATTCTAATATTCAATTCAGAGCAACATATATAAGTCTCTATTCCATAAAAACAAAAATAAACTTTCCCTCAAGAAAATATCACATCAGCATAACTGATACTCACAGAAGCTCCAAGGGTCACAAAAATGTGAGGAACGCTGCCTTCAAATTTCGACCCCGTGTCCATGGTGGGCGATCTGAGGGACTTCCTCAACAGCAAGAGGCACTCCTCCGGGGAGGACGATTCTGCAATGCAAGAAGAGACAACAATTAACGACTCCTGACTTGTCAAGCAGCATAACCTTAACCAAACGGATTAGCTAGGTGCTTAGGAAATATTTTTTCGGGTTACCACCGCACGCTGTGGAGAAATGACAACAGTTTCCAAACAACACAGGCAACAATGGTGAGATACCCGGAAGATACCAGCTTAAATACTGGAGAAAAATTGTAGTTACCACCGCACGCTGTGGAGAAACGACAACCGTTTCCCAACAACACAGGCAACAATGGTGAGATCTACACCCGGAAGATACCAGCTTAAATACTGGAGAAAACGTTGAAGTTTCTTAACACTAGAACTACCGATGCAGTCATTTTGACTCCTTGCGATTTTTATTTCTCCGCCCTGACTAAAATTTTCTGAATTCTTACCTGAAATTCCGTGATTTTTATTCATTTTTGACACAAAATAAGGCTTAGCTATTAATATAGTTCTAGAAAATAAAATAGTACACGCTTTCCAAAAAATCGCGAGGAGTCAAAATGACTCCATTGGTAGTTCTAGTGTTAAAAATATATATATATATATATATATATATGCAGCTCTGCATATCCGAAAAACTCTGTCTGGGATTTATATTAAGCATTCCCAAAGTCTCCGGAACTGATTAAATGCCCGTTTATGGTTGATCAGAGGGAGGGGATAACATTTCTTTGATAACGATCCCGATATCTCTTAATTTACGACGCACTTATTACAAAATTGGTCAAGGTATCCACATTTCTATGGCTGATTCCGATTTTTAATGGTTTTTAAAAACTTGTATTTTTTAAGTTTTTCAAATTTTCACTGTTTCATTTTGCAATATTTAAACAAATCAATAAGATTTCTTCCAGTTTTAAGCAACCAATTGTTTCTACAGGGCAGATGCATAAAATAATATAACTAACGCACTTTAATAAAAAGATAATTGAAGAACATACCGGGCAAAAGTTTCTGTTCACTACTAGTTAATTTAGCAATTATAGTTTAACGGAGAGGTTACATAATGGAGTTTTAAAAAGACTAAACTAAAATCAGGCTACGGAACCTGGTTCTGCCTAGAATTCTTAGTCCTAGGGAAGCAATGGATAGCACAAATAATGATAGTTGCAAAACCAGCCGATTATGAACCGAAGTTCAGAGACAATTTCCAAAAATTATCCGATCCCGAAAAAGACTGGGGGAAAACAAAGATGGAGAATGTAATTTAAACTTCCATCATCGAAATAAGTAAAACATAGCATAATAGCTAACATTAATATTAAAATAATACCAACCCCCTATCTTACTTGTAATAAAAGTGAGCTAACATAAAACTAAAATCAAATAAAATCCTTTGCTAGTAACGATTGAATATTTTATTGTAGCATTAAAATATGATAATCCAAAATTAGTTCAGACAAACTGACGACGGATGAAGGTCGTTTGCATTATTGAGGTGTTCCGACGATCGTGTGAGGATTAGCAACTCACACATTCAAAGGCCCTTCATAATTCACATAAGCATTTTAATGCTCAAGTTGCTCAGAAATGTTATAATACTATATGGGACATTATCTTTCAACACGGGGCAATACCGTACACCTGGCGCCTTGTACGGTATTGTCCCATGCAAGGTGTACATAATTGCCCCATAACGACATGACGCAGCATTTTCAACCCTAACCTAAAATAAGAAATGTATAGGACTTGTTTTTGGTATTTAAAAATAGCCATTGATATGGAAATTAAAAACCACTAGTTTGAATATAGTCACTAATAACATGTGTCCCTTACCTCACTTCGAGTTAGTCTTTAAAATTATAAGAAAAGTTGACAAAACAGAAAAACTTTCGTCACATGCACGAGCGTAAAGGAAGAAGTTCCCACATAGTCTTTATCGGTTTCGCTTTCCTTCCGCTATGCAGCAGTGCTTCCCAGTGCTCACTACATACTCCAGCGGATCTAAAATTATGGTGCACGGTATTACCCCGCTCTCCTCTACACCAAACCAAGGCCGGAGGAGGAGGAATGAGGGACGGAGGTTGAGGTAGAAATTCGATTGGAAAAGATGATGCGACACAGTGAATCAGCACGCTGCAAGGAGGACACAACGTGAAGAAGCGAGAGGGAAGCAAAAACAAAATGAGCTTAATCACCAAGTTATTTGCGTACTCACTTCTCAACAGGGTTTGCCCAAGAGGGGGAGAGGAGTTTCACCATATCCAGTTATTTTCCCTTCGGACGGTTTTTCGTGGGCTGGGAAAACTTTGTGCACAGGAAAAGGGGATAATTGCTTAATTAATTATAATACCGTCGTCTTTATTAAGCGGATATGGGACTATCAGGCTCTCCCTCCAATGAAATCAGAAATTGACACTCAGAGACATTCATTTATGATTTCAAATTGTTCCATGATGTCAAGTTTGAGCCCTTCTTTCATAAAATGTAAAATTTTTGGATCAAAATTACCACAGCGTTTAAGTGAGGACATGCAGCTGATATTTTCAGCAAAAAAATCACTTGGCTGCTTATACACGGTGAATGATGATGCTGAATGATCACGTGATCATTCACAGGATCATGCGAGCAAAATAGAACATGTTCATCGACCTGAAGACGCCGGTTGGAATACCGGAGGAACTGTCGTCGCAAAGAAAAACCACGCGGTGAAACCTGGAAGCATGGAGACATCATCTAGACAACGCCGCGGAAAACTACGTATCAACAGAACATGTTCTAATTTTCACTGAATGATCATGCGCATTGTGGTTCATTCTGGAATATTTCCGTTATACTCGGCGAATGATTTCATTCGCATGACCATTCACCATGTAAAGCGGCCTTAAGAATGCATCCAGCAAAAAAAAATAAAAATAAAGAGACGCACACAGTTGAGACATTTAATTTAAAATCAGCCAGTCCTTATCGCCGAAATGCTAAATTTGCCATTTCATTAAATTTCTCAACTTCACAGCACCCATTTTGTTATCAGCGACACTTCATCCCTTTCCACAATACTTCTAGATGGAGCAAACATGGTTATCGGTCGATGGGACCACCTTATAAAAACTGAAAATAAACACAGCTTCGAATTTTATCACAACGACCTCTAAAGTCCTCACTCTCAACTGATTGCCACTCGAGGATCTCCACAAGAAATTACATAAGGCAGGTAACGATATAATATAAATATGTAGTATAGATAATAAAAATAAGTATATAGATACAATGACCAGACAACCGATGTTTGCAGGTACCAACGCCCTCAAACACAATTACGTGATGCTCGATGGTCGCGATTCTCCATTTCTTTCATGCTTTCATTTTTCATTCATTTCATTCGTTTCTTTCGTGATTTTCTCACGAGAGTTTCCATGAAGGTGGAATAGGTAAAAATATTGCTTCAGTTATGATGGTTGAGAAATATTTTTTTCCGATTTATTAGTCCGTGTCAATTAAATTTTAGCTACATATTGCGTTAATTCTAAGTTTTCTGCCATTCAAATTCTATTGATTAATTTCTAAGCACCTTCCTGGTATTAATAACACCTTTTGGCTCCTCAGGATAATTTTATATTAGTCAACATCAGTTCTGAATAAGGTCCCAATTTGAGTTACAAACGTCACGTCTACTTAAGGAGGAGTAGCGAATATTTTGAGTATTAGAGAATCGTGATAATTGAAACAGGCGGGTGGTAACTTTTATTGGTTTATTTACACAGCTGGATGAGTTTCTTCAACCTTCAAGAAGAACAAATCATTCTTCGGTATCCATATAAATAATTTTCCTTCGAATGCAGACTTTATAGAAGGAGACATACACAAAAAGATTATCTGCATTACATTGCTCTTTTCTGCTTGAAGAACGAATACATAATTTTGCTAATAAGGTAAACACTACATTAAGTACGTATCACCGAAATACAACACATTTCAACCACAAGAAGGCGACCACGAGACTCTAATGGGTTCACACACTCAGAATAAGGGCTTAACAGATGGTAAAACCAGAGAATATTGAACAAAAGCTCACTCATATCAATATAACTCGGTTTCGTTGCAATTCTAATATAATGGCGTTAACTAACAATTGTTATATTTTATCCACAGTAATTTTCCGGAGTGGAAGTTTAAAACATCTTTTCTCACATGATCCAATATAAATGCTGAATCTTCATCGGCATGGGGTGCTGCATATGAGCGTTTTATTCCCAGCCTCTTTCAGGAGTATCCGACTTCCTTCCAACCGTTTACGGCCTCTGGAAGGGTAGCACACTCCATTTGTTGAAACAAGCTTGGCTCATTGAGAGGAAGGCAAAGATTGCTAATCAGATAAACAATGCATACTTTTGGCGACCCGATATTAGTGCCGGTTTGAGTGCCGATATTAGTGCACTTTGAGTGCCGACCGCTAATTTGAAAGCCCTACTGAAAACTCCAGCCATTTTTACTAAATTCGCAAATTTTTTAAAAACATTAGCATCAAAAGATATATTTATATCGATGTGTATTTCAATAAAAATGAACTTTGCTCTAATTTATCAATGAGTTGAATAACATGTATTTCTAACTTTTAAATATATACTATAATAATGAAATCCTACTGTTTTTGAAAAATTAAAAAAAAAAGTTGCAACAAATGATGTACTGCCATAAAATGCATCATATTTTTTATTACGCTCAATTTGAACTATTTAAACCATGGAAATCATACAAAAGTATTGTTGCAAGCAAATCATTCAAAATCCTGGATGACAAAAAAGGTCACTGCACCCTCAACGAACGGTTCTTTCCTCCGAAGAATTTTCACACAAAGTAGGCTGAGATAAGGGTGCCGGTAGCTACAGAGGACTTTTCGTCCTCAAGACATTAAAAGAACTCCTTTTCCATCGAAAATTGAATTGAAAATCCATTTTTGAAATAACAGAACCACTAAGTAGTAAACTGGAAAAGTACCATGGGCGAAATGTTACAGCTTCACGCAAACAAAGTCAATAAAATAGAAAGACGTACTATTACGTCCATGGCAATCCTCACAAGGATTAGCAGGACGTAATATTACGCCCATGGCACGCAAAATGTTAACAATAGCTTTCTAAGGAAACATGACTACGTACAGATGACGTTATTAGTGCCATGTTAGCGGCGTAGGGATCGTAGCGGCGCGGCGTAACTTCACGTCATTTCACTTTCAGATTTTCTTTCTTTCATTTTTAAAAACTTTCACAAAATTTACGGATCACGGCGTCGAAAACCCAGTTTATACTTCGCGTACACTAGGTATTCCTAAATTATAACTTTCCGACACTATAGCTGATCCCAAGATAATAAAGCATTTCCACCCAAAACTAAGTCTTAACTTCCTGTCCCTACCTGCATACGCATGTGATAGCGGGTCCAACCGGATAACTACACTATACTACGCTTAAAGTTTAGCACTTGCTTATAACCATGAATTGAGTTTAGAAATTACTGCTACACGGGAAAATTTTTATTAACTTTATTATTAATTTTATAAATATTTCTTCAACACGTCGCATACGGATGGCAAGAATACTCGTCATTTTTCCCAGAGCATTCCGAACGAATAACACAGATTCTCGTCATTTAGGCGCGTCAACTTAAACAATTTCAAAGCATACGATACGTTATAGAAAGGAATCTAAGTATGCGTGCTCCACTTGCGGCGATCCACACCATATGGGAAAATGTTTCACGGAGTACCACACTAGGAGGAGATCCTGAAATTTTTTGTGAGTATTGCATTCAAAGACGTACATAACAAAAAATAAATTTTAAATAAGTCATGGAATTTTTCCTGATCGAAGGTTTGCTAAGTGACGGATGCTAAAAAAAACGGCCGAAACAGAGGGTTAAAAAGAGTTAACCCCTAATATAGTATATAGAGGGTAAAAAGGAGTTAAATACCCCTGTATGCAACGCGTATTTTTTAAATGCTTCCTAAACACAGGCTCACCCCCAATTTCGTTTTCCACTGGTGACACTCGCGCCAATCATTCACCTTATTTCTTCACCGGCAATCATTTGCTTCAATACGGAGCGATGGCAAGCGGCCGGAAGAGGTCAACTCCAAATGACCCGAACTGTTGAATGTCCAACCACCGTCTTCAATATTCATGGACGCTACTTCGCACCCTTTCGCACGAGCATTTACAAAGACTATTGTAAAACATCGCAAAAACAAAGCTCGACTCAATACGGGCGCCATTTTTCGCGATCGCCTTACGTGACCCGTATGGCCTTCGGATCAACGTGCTCCAAAGCAAAACCAGGTTAATGGCCTCGGACAATGCAGCGGTCATCGGTGCCGCGGTACATCAAGCAACGCATGTGAACATTGAAATAAATTCGACGTAAGCGTGGGCTCGATATTCGTCATTGACCTTAACCAGCGAAAAATAATCAATGGATTACAGTTTCGATCATCGAAATAGTAAAATCGAGCGGAGAATGGTTATAAAATGGAAATCGTCATACATTTTCCATGACCATCTAGTTTCGACATCCATTTTTCGCCATAGGTATCCAAATGCCGATAGATAAAAATCATCCATCATAAAATTAAACAGATAATGCCGCAGGGGGAACTAGATGCGATATCATTCGTATCGCTGGCGTGAGAGCGATAGTATTCTATTGAAAATATTGGGGATACACTGATCGGTGTGCGCTCATTGCCACACTGCGGATATTTTTAAGAAATAAATAAAATTTGACTTAAATGCAATAGCGTAATTCAATTTCCAACGGGACGAAAACACACATCAACCAAAGAAACATACTGAGAGTTTCAAGCAAGACTTTGTTTTCACAAATATTTTTTAGCGAATTTTAATAATGAAAATAATTAAATTCACCATATTTTCGATTTAAATTCATAGATCCCCCAAAAAACTACAATCCCATACTATTTATTCATTAAAAAACTTTAATTACGCCATGTTCCTAACTCAAAACGTGTCTTTTATTACTAAATTTAACAACCAATCACCTACAATGTGACCTCAAAGACAGCCAATAAAAGATTATAATCCAAAATATAGCCGAAACCGGGATTTTGCGTATTACACAAAAAATGGCATAAGAGAATACTATTTTCGCTTTTTCTCTCAGAGTAGAAAAGGCACTGAGTACATAGTGCAAAAAATCGACCACTGGACTATTTGCGCGGACTTAAAATACGCGCACAATATTGTAAAACACCTTACAGGACAACTTTAGCCAATGAAAATCGGATAATCTAAAATAGATCTTTTAAAATTCTTAAGTATTTTTACCATATTTTACCAGTCGATTCTACCATATTTTGGGCAAGTATTTTGCTAATGCATCATTATGGACGGTCTGCGAGCTTAAACTTAATCCGGTGAAAGAATAAATTTGCCGCATAGCCAGGTTTAGCATAATTTTAGTACGCAAAAATAATTTAGAGAGTAATTTTGAGAATTACACCGCTTAAAAAATAATTAGCAGTGCTAATTGAATTTATTTACGGGGATATGTGCGTAGGTATTTAAAAATAAATTTGTTTACCACCGATTACGAGGAAATTTGCCAAACAATGCCGACTAATTTCCGAGCACAGCGCGATACGCGTGAACCCCCGTACGACGCTGAGCGAAGCAGAGGTGGTGGGGATAACGAGTGGAATACGAATGGAGTAATATAGGTTGCATGCGCTAGGCGCAACAATTTTTTTGCTGCAAAATGCAGATGGTGAACACAAACTATGAGTTAGAATATGCATTATTTTCACAAAAAATGTTCACCAGTATTTTAATCACATGGAAATTTATGAATAATACGTTTTATATTCGACAAATCAAATGTTTAAACATTGCAATATTAAAAGTACTTTAAAATTTGCAGGACCATACATTAACGACTCATGAATTTCGATACGCATTTAAAGAGAAATTTAAAAAAGAATTTGATTCTACGGAAATATATGTTCAAAAAAACTTTTTTAAAAATTGAAAATAGCATACATAGGAAGCGTGTAGTAACGCTTTCGTACTGACGTTGGGAACTCAAATTGAGAAATTTTCATAACTAACTAGGCGGAAAATTAAAAATAAAAGCAACGGAAGAAGATTAATACCCTGAAAGTGCTCGGAAGTTATCCATAGAATATGAACGGTAGATTACTTCATCAGCCAGCTAAAAAAAGAGTACCCCGCCGCACAGTAATTCTCATTAATTTACCCTACTTCCTCGCGATACTTATTCTCTTTCCTCCATGGAGAATTATCCTCTAAGAGCGACGGGAACTCTGTCTGGGTAGTGGAGCAGTTCATTTGCTTATTTATCTGGGTCAGGCCGTATCTTTCCGCAGTACCTTTGAGCATGCAATATCTCCAATTATGTTCACGAGAAATGGATATCCCAAAGAAAAGAGAATCACAGGCAACATTACCTAGGAGTGAGACGAATGGGGAAAAATACTACCAATAGGAATCAAAACCAGCATCATATCAACGGCTTGATCACCGCCAAGTAAGATCATCACCAAGACACAGGGAATTGTGGTAGAAGTCTTTGTAAACACCGAAAATATCGTAGAAAAAACTAATGCCCCGTTCACACTACCATCATTCTTAACCAGCGTAAAGATGACCTCAGAACCAGGGTGCGTTCACACATACCATTGTTAGACACTGGCGACATCTGATGAATGGTAAAGTAAGTCAAAGTGAAAAATGAATTGACAAGAGCGAATAACCTGTTTAGGAAATAGAGAATGTGCAGGAAAAAGTTCTTGTGTTAACTTCAATGATTTTCAACGTACATGCATATTATGAGCTGCTTTTGAATTAAATATTGCATTCCAGCGTCGCCCAGAATTGTTCCTTGCTAAGTAGAAGTTAATTAAGATGTGTTCGTCCAACTAATCATGCAAATCGTCCAACTACCGTGGTTTGCATTTTTCTACTGCTCTATTGAATCCGAATTAAAGTGACTGTTAGTAATAATTTGGTTGGTATCAACAACATATACTACTACTTGCCTTTGATTCGGATGTGCTGACAAATAATTGATGTAGGTGAAGAAAAGAGGAACTAATCTTGAGCCTTAAGCCTCAATTGAGGCACACTTATGGTGATTAGGGATTGAGATACACTTGTCGCTGCATTGCAGTCTTAGCAATTATTGCTTTCTGATGTTGACAAAGGACATGACCCAATCTGATGCTATACCATAAATTAAAACTATTTTACTTCAATTCAATGGTGGACGAATAACTTGCAGATATGTGACTTGAATATTGTTGAAATTAAACTTATGAAATAAGAGAACAATGTGGTAATTTTTGTGATATTTAGTATCAACTTTACTTTTAGTTTCTAACTTTATTTTCTATAGTTATATTTAACTAGCAGTTAGCCTGGTATTTTATATTGGCATTGGAGGAACTTTTGTTCAAGGATGAACATAAGTGATCTTTTTTAAACTGGGACAAAGAACTCTTTCCAAAACATAAAAATCATTGTGACCATCTTATTTTTATTAAGGTAGTTTCGCACATTTTACTCTATTCTAGCAAAATATTTATAGAGATTATTCAATGTGTCCGTAACAATACAATGCGAGCTAATGGCTAATTCACTACGAACTATAGTATATCGCATAACTTACATCAACTTTAAAGTCTCATAATATACAATAAATTACGGAATGAATCTATAGCACTTTCCTTTGAATTAATTCTGACGAATCGAATAGTTCAATAAGAACGGCTGTCTCCTCTTCGAATGCTTTACTTTCTGTTTTATTTCCTCCTCTCCCACCACGGTGCTGCTTCACCTTCTTATTTTTCTAACCAGCTTTTAACCAACTTGCGTTCACACACGCATAAACTACCGCCAACCATGGTCGGAAAACGGTGGTCAGAATCCCAACCACGGTTTACGGTAACTTGCGTTCACACCTCGTTTTGTGACCATGGCCGGGCATAACCGTGGTAACTTGCGTTCACACCTCGTTTTGTGACCATGGCCGGGCATAACCGTCGTAAAAAGAGCGTAGTGTGAACGGGGCATAAGCCTTACACGCTATTGAGCAAGCTAACCACTGGGGCGACTAAAGAGCAATAACCACGAATATGCGGATAGTGACACGCAGACATACGCCACCAGGAAACAATGCATAACGGTAAAAACAATTTTGGCGCCGACTTTGGTTCAAGAGATGACCAATGATGGCGGTACGGAAAACTACGTAGTAGTCGGTGACATTCGCCGCTTTTTCGGAGCCGATGAACTGCTAAACTTGGCGCTGCACCCAGGCCATCATGTGTCACATTCACACGGCGAGAAGAAGAGTGATTGACGAAGCCGTAGGGGGGGGACAGCGTAAGGAATGACGACCGCACAGTGGCGCCAAATCCCATTCCGATAATTAACACGTTAACTGGCTTCTCTAAAATAGTCAACTGGATAGCATAATATTTGAGCGGCATAATCATTTGCCGCACAGGCTGGCGAGTAAAAAAATTTACGTGGACATTATTGTCAACGCTGGAGCCAAAAACACAGGCGCCATATTGAACGGTCAACTTGAAACAGGTTGTATACCATATGGGTTTTATCGTTTTAACTTTCAAAATTTACCATCAAATCAAGTAAGAAAGCATTATATCATTATTATTTAAATTTTTTGATGCTAACATGAAAAAAGCGTGCTGCAATCATCTCCATTTTTCCCCAGAAGAAGAAAGTATATTGAAAGTTGTACAATTGATCGGGATCGTTCACGGATTTTTTAAATATGAACACAGGCAACCATGGATCAGTATTAAGCAAAGGAAACAAATGCATTTAAAAAAGGGTTGATAAAGATAAGTAGTGCGAAATGTGAGAGCTAGATTCATTAAACCATTACGAACTCATTGCTATACGTATACAAAAATCATTATCTATTCTATTAAAATTTATAACACGAAAGAAAAACATTTTGCAAATTAAAAAAAAAATTCATCCAGGCAACTTTTAAAACGACTTTTTTTACGAAAATCTTAAATAAATATACTGAATATTTTGACTCATGCCCGCCTATATTCCGTGCATTGGACAGAGTGATTGTCGGGCGACTAATGGACGCCACCACACCCCGGGTGATCGCATTGGATTGCGACCGCAGGGGCGAAGGGAGACGCCAGCCTCTCACAAAACCGCACCTTTCACGTCATCCGCAGCACGAAAGAGCGACGAGTCACCAACTACACATTAACGGCTGATCTCCCATGCACCAACTCTGATTCCCAACGACGAAAAACTTATAAAAATGCCACCCATACGCTAGGATATGGTGAATCACTCTTTCCAGAAGGCTATCAACGCTGAAGCCATATATTAGAGCTGAACATGACATCTAAAGGTGCAGTCAAAGTTAAAAATAGTAAATAACAATACTGGAAATAAACTACCTCCCCAAATACGAAGTCAAAGTGACGACATAATATCCTATAAGCAAATTCTATCAAATCAAGTGCGTGTAGATGACAATATTATTTTCTTAAATTCACATTCTTACAATGTGAACAATAATGAAGTGCAGCTGCAGTCACTGGAAGGTATATGAGGAAATTTAGAGGTTATAACTACAGAAATTAATAATAAAAGAGATCTTTACGAAATATTGTGATGTTGGTGTTGATTTTCCGGAAACAATGACTTCCAAATAACGTTGCTTAAGTTTACCCACATGAATTCAAGTAGATTCTGACCCAAAAATAAACATATCATGTTATTGCTGCACAGATTGGTCCTTTTCCTTCGAATTAGAGCTGCATGTCATGTTTTTAACACTTAACAACTGAATGCTTGAACTCTTAACTACGAACCATGTTTTGAGTTTTTTCTGACAATAATAAGCATTTACAGCTGTAGGTGAAAAAAAACTCTAAAATAAATTCGCACACATTCTATACTGCATATTGAAATGATATTTATTTAATTATTAGTCTCAAAATGAATGTAATTTATTTAATTTTTAGTCGTCGTAAGAGCACTCTAAATTTGCAGTCTTGCTCTACGTGTACATTTAATCAAAATAAACAAATAAATTTTTAAAATATATGCAGAACCGTATCGTATTTAAAACAAAACTTCTTCGTTTAAATACCCCCAATCTGATCGACTACGTTAACATTATTCAAATGCATGTTAGCGAAGGATAAATCTAACTTTCCGATCGTCCCGACGAGGGACTGGGGCTCGCGTAAGGAAAATGTCGGCGAGGGAGAAAGGGAAGGCCGAGGTTTCGGTTGAGCAGGGATACGAGTAAAGGGGACGATGGCACGGACAAGAGAAGGCGGGGAATGGTGGAGGCACATCTACTGAATGGAACGGATAATTAACGACGTGAAATCACGAAACTAGAGTGTCCTCGACAAAAAGGGGACGCTTGTGAACGCATTGGTTTCGCGAAAGTATTTTCAAAACGACGGATCTCCGAGGCACAGGAAAGAAGCAAAAACTGAGAACAACAACGAAAGACATTTCTTATGGACACGATGAGCAAATTTTCCACAAATGAATGCCAGATCCATGTTTTTCGGGCAATGGTACGTCATCGTGTATCGTCGTCCCCGAGTAAAAGATCCCGAAGATTTCAACAGCATCTGTAATATCATCGCCAAGTTGCATTCTCCGTAAAACATTGATATTTCACAGAAACAATCGATAGAATCAAGTAGAAATCCACGGATGAATAATCATTTCCTTCCTCCAGGACTCTGGACAGACTCATCCCAAGTCGTGCCACGTGCAAATACTGTGAATTCAAAGGCTGCGAAATTCAGGAGAAGAAAATTTAGTAATCATGAAAGCAAAAGCAAGAACATTTAAGAGGAGTCAAGATTGATCTAGAATATCACTCACCCAAATAAAGTTACATATTTCTTAGTAATATACTTCAAATATTCAATGACGAACCAACAGATAGTAATTAGATAAGGCCTTTGAAGAGGAATTAATGCCAAAAAAACCTGAGCAAGATCTGTGCTACAACGACTACCCGCTGATAACTGTACACGAAAGATAGGGTCAACGAATTGATTAAGATTAAAAGGGCCCGTCAATGACAACGAGTAATCAGAGAGATATCGGTTTTTAATGGTTGATCAGACAATGAAAGATAACCTAATCGCTTTATTGGATCACAGAGGTGACCACAACGATTGTCCAAGAATAACAAAAAAGAATCAAGGACCCACAATACCGTAGCGCACAATCACCGACAATTATTTCGCAGCGTTACATCATATCAGCGAGGAGTTGGGGAACATGAAATCGTAGAACGTGCTTAGAGACGACCAGTGTAGTCAGGCGCACGTCATGGAAAATGAATTCTCCCCTAAATAATTTCGGGTTTTTGAGAGTGAAATCATAATTACGGAGTCACTTCAAAACATGACCAAACTAAATGGGGATATTATTTTCCTGTAAATTTGATGGATAAATACTTCACTGAAGAATTCATAAATAAATTTCAAATGAACAAATACGCATTAAATGAAAAAAAAAATCATATTAAATGGCTACCACCTAAAATCCTCAGCTTCCTATCATGTCCAAATAATCAAGGTTATTAAGTTTATAACTGATAACTTCAGGCTTAACTGTGCGAAACCTTTCCATTAAGGAAAATGGAAGAACAAACTTAGTAAGGTTCACTAATATATTTACTGAAGATGTAACTACGTCATCAAACCCGGGTCGTGTTTTTTCAATACATTAGTGATTCTTGAAGGGTTTAATATAATATTTTCCGTAATTGCGTTTATCAAGGATGTGGGGGTCTTCTCCTACGCAAAAGGCCCATTTGGAAATTTTAAAGACTTTGATATCATTACTAAAAGTTTACATCTAAATTCTCTCACAATCCGATATTGGAAAGCAGCATTTTAACGATGGATATAATGGCGTTTGTGCGATATAATCACAGTATATAAAATTCTCATAATATCCCGCCATTAAAAAAACTCATCTCAACTTCCAATTGCTGGGGCAATCATAGCTTGACATAATGTAAAAAAATGATAAATTACGTTTATTTTCGCATAAAGCATACATTCAAGATAAAATGATAATTATGGTCCCGCCTAATGCCAATACTATGGTTACCAAGAAAATAAGTTGTTTTTAATGAATGGAAACTGCATAATTTTGATGCTCTTCAGTGGAAGTTGTGATTTTTTGTAATGAAAACATAGCAATGAAATTTTCTGAAAACACCTGCTTTGGACCATAATTACATTTCAATGTAAGAAGCAACAGTTTTTGCGACCTTAACGTGAAACACGAAATTCACTGCAAATAGAGGAAGTGGTCTAAAATAAGAGAAATAATTAGTCTAAAAATAATTGAATACATTTACTACAAAATTTAATGAAATGTTTTTAAATATAAATTATTTTACATACTTTTCAGATAAAATATGTCCAGTATAAACTTTCTCATTCATGGCAAGAAACAATGGTACATATTTGGGAGCTATCGATTCAGTAGTTTTACCGACTACCGTGAAAAAATCCTCTTACGTTTCATATAATAGTATCATTTTATGTAATCTAATAGTCAATCTAACAGACGCCGAAAAAAGAAGGAAGAAGTTAGGACAGTCACGCATGAAGTAAATTTTTAAGTACGCTTTGAGGAATGTAAATGATGAGCCAAAAATGAAGTACACCCTGGTGAGGAGAAGCAGGCCTTCTGGCAAGTGGGGAAACATAAGATAGAAATTATTTTTTGCCCAATGGTTACCGGGTCGTCAAAACAAAAATACAATAGTAATGTGACAATTGTTCCCTCGCATTGAAAAAACCCTGCCCTACATGCTTGATCGCAAGTTAGTAACGTAATATTACTACCCTTAAATGTAAATTGAAGTCGGTAGAAAATATTCTTAAATATGCCTGGCTTTCCTTTCAACCAAAAACTTCCTTCAATTGCATCGTCTCAGAGAAAATTAAAAGAACTGGAATTTTTAGCCAGGTTTCCGTGAGTGAAGTATCCCATGCCATGAGGACCGAAGCAGAGCGGAGATTCGACGTTCCAGAGGGTACTTCGCTCCCAAATTCAACTCATAACCACTGCTCCGTTATTTTATGGAACCCGCGGTACGAAAATGAAATCATGCTTTTATGGAAGTTCTGACCCAGACCAAAATTTACATCATACGTTAATGTACTGAATTGAAAAAATGAGATTTTTAAGAAGGCATAATTAGTTAATTGGTCACATTTTATCGATCTTAGGAATACTATTCAATCACACATTTCTTGATTTAGCACTCATTTGCACAACCCGGTACACATCATTTCATATTCTTACAAAAATGTCCAAAGTAACAAATAGTTTGCAGAAAAATGACTCTGGTTTCCTTCTCGGTTAAAGGAATTACGTCAGACATGTTTTGGCCGCTACCTCCGCTATCGTTTTTCGGGGGTAAAAACAGAACTTTTCACTTGAGCCTCAATATTCCCATTTATTAACTTTTTCAAAAAGCTGAATGACCACTAATTTGTTTATTTTTTTTGTTGGACAAATTGGTTTCAAAAAAGAGGTACTCAACGCACTCACTTGCATACCTTGGGATTACTGTCAATAGGGTTTTAACATATTCAAAAAGGATTTTGAGATCGTACATTAGAGGTAGCAGTTTTTGCCTCTATTTTGCGGAATAATATAATTAATTACTCTCTATTTTGCGGAATAATATAATTAATTACTCTATTTTATGGAACAATATAATTAATTACTCTCTCTATTTTGCGGAATAATATAATTAATAAATAATAACACTGGCAATTTGCCTCAAATATAAATTTAATACAACCAGCTTCCATGTACTAACACTAACGAATTGTATCTTAAGACCACTATCTCCCGGTGACCAGACCATGTGATTGAGTAGTACATCAAAACCGGTCGTATTAAATTTATATTTGTGGAAAATTGCCAGTTTTATTGTTATTTTATTATGTTATTCCGTCAAATTGAGCCTGACACGACTACCTTTACTAGGACATAGAAATTAAATTAAATTTTCGTCGTATTAAATTTATATTATTTTAAAATTAAATTAATTTAAATCGCCGGTCTCGGTGGCGGCGGGGTAACGTCCTCGCCTACTACACAAGAGGTCGCGAGTTCGAGTCCCGCCTCGGTAGATTTCCCCAGTCCAGGGCATGGTTGTTCGTGCACGTTTACATGCTACATTTGTTAAATACCCCGGTATAAAATGGCCAATTAGAGCTGTATCCGGTGGTTTGAGAATAATATAATATAAAAAATATACGTGGAAAACGCTAGCTTCATTATTATTTAATCGCACAGTTAACAAAATGATTATTTTCTTTGCTCGCTGGATGTTACATCCTTCGACACGTCCTCCTTTAACGGCCCTAAAAATCCTCACCGCGGCAAGCCTGCGGAGATGCAGATACCCGCCGTGACCCTGGGACACGAGAAGGGGAAGGGCGCTCATTAAGGGTGCGAAAAATAAGCATTAGCTCTCTCGACGACCCCGCCCCGAGCGAGTTAAGAATTTCCTCATTGAGAGGTATAAAAAAAATATAAATAAACTCTCGTGAGGAGAAAGAGCGAAATAGCAGCAGTGGAGCAGGCACCTAGGTTGTCGTCTTCGCTGAGACAGCAGTGCAAAGGTCTCGAAGGATGCCCAGAGGTGAGGGAATGCAACGAACGCCTTCTCCGCTCCACACGAGAGGAAGGGTTCGCGGCGCCAACGGCTGGCTGCCTGCGAGTCCACTTGACTGCGGGACGGGTCGAATGCCGCACCGAGAACTCGACCTACGAGTGGGCCAAAAGGATTCGATCAAGCGCAGGGAAGTAAAGGTGAGCCTAGATAGGAGCTCGAGAGATCCGGCAAGTACTCCAATACACAAGGGTACCCTGGCTCATAATTTTTATTTTACGGAATATCGACGCCTACACAGTTGAGATCAATATGATCAAGTGTCATCAAAGAATGCTGTTGCCAAAAATAGAATAAATGAAAATTACGATTGAAAAGGAATTTTTACAATTACGAGGCGTTACCCGAATGACATACCGTTGAAAATTCCAACAAATATTCTATGAATTTTATGACAAGCGCATAACGTCAGAAACACCGATCGTATTCCGAGAGAAGCTTCACTGACAATGAGTCCGTGACCACATATGAGACATCGAAATGCCTATCGGCAGAGCAAAGGATGTTTACCATCCAAAAGATTTCTTTGATTAAAATTACGTTCATTATTCAAAATATTTCCTCCTTCTTTCTGACGATGAGAAAACGTCACCATTTGACTCTTGAAAAATATTCGATTTTTATAAATTTCTAATTTCCCAAATATTCCATGACTATCCACAAAACACGAAATTTCCTCACTATACATATTTTCTGGTAGAATGGCCACCATGCCACTTCATTACCGTCCTGGGTATTGGGTTTACCAATCATGGGGGAACAGGGAGTCAACCCCCTGGCAAATTAGTGACATCGTCATGGGGGATGATTCTTTTAATACGTTTCGTCAAATAATATTCTTTTCCCATCGTTATACATCCAAAGTTTATGGAAATATTATCTAGTGCACCCTTACTAATATTATCTAGTGCACAAGAGCGGCGCAGTAGACCTGGAAAGCATATTTCGAAACAGATGAATCCAAAGAAGAACAAGGACGGACAAAATATGGTTCTTCGTGCACTCCCACCTTTTTCTTAGAGAATGGAACCCCGTTAGAAGGGTAATATGTACATTTTCCACCAGCATATGTGTCGCAATATGTAATATACATCCATTCTTACTCATTCCTCACGATCACTGCTATGATTTTGCCCACTCCTAAGCCAGGGGGAAAGTGGAGCAGGGCAGCATGCAGCATATTGTGATCAACCAGCCCCACGGCACAACGACCGCTCTTATCGCGTGGGTGTGATCGAGAAATGGGCGTAGACTGGAAAATCCCGAAGAAATTCCACCGCAAAATTAAATATAAGGCAATTTAGATCGAACTACAGGTAAATGGCTACATTCGAGATGGAAGAAATAAAATTAGGAAACATTCCGTAGAAATTTTATTTACCCTACCGGTTTCAGATCTTACCGCGCCATCTAGTTTACCACTCCCCAGTTGTTAATGATTGGTGGATTCGTCGGCTATGATCTTGAAAATTTCACGATACATAAAATAAGCCCTGCTTAATATTTGCCTGCATCTAAAATTTCAAAACTTTAAACTATTTCCTTTTAAGCAATTTTTTCATTTCTTTTCTGCATTATTTTTTTATTTATCAAACTAATTATTTCAATATTTTATATTTTATTTTTGATAAACAGGTTAGTGTCGATAAAGGCTACTCAATACACTCAAAATATTTCAAATTGATAGCGGGAGTTTTTAAGAATTGATATGCCCCAAAAATGGCAAAATTCGACCGGTAAAGAGGGAGGGATAAAGTCATCTTAAGAGGACGCATCACTCCTCATGATATGGTTTCCCTCGGTGACGGGTAACTCGCTTTAAACTTATGCTATCAACTTGAAATATACTGGGAATATAAATTAGGCTGTTTTATTTATAATTATTTTTAATTTTATTCTCAAACCACCGGATACAGCTCTTATTGGCCATTTTACACCGGGGTGTTCAACAAATGTAACAAGTAAGCGTACACAAACGACCATGACCTGGACCGGGGAAACCTACCCAGGCGGGACTCGAGCCCGCGACCTCTTGTTTGGCAGGCGAGAACGTTACCCCGCCGCCACCAATGCCGCCGCAATGAGGCCGGCAAACACGTTTTCCTACACCTCATATTAAAAAAAAATACCTTTTAATGATTTTCTCAGATTTATTTTTTTTATACTTGAGATACAGGCAAATTCTGGACAGGAACAGGATCTACACAACCTGAAAATTTCAAAATTTGTTCATTAAGTTATGAGGGAGCAATCTGTACCTAAGAAAGATCGGTCGATATGCGTCCTCTTACGAGCACAATTTCATCCATACACCTCGACAGCAAATACTCATGAATTGATGCCAATGAGGCAGAGAGAGAGAGAGTCATATTTGTAGCGTGGCCGCGCAGTAGACGAAGCTGAAGCCAATATGGTAAACACGTGACAGTGATAGGCTAAATGTGGGAAGCAGACGAGAGGGCAATTGCCACCAGACATTCCCGGGATTTAATAGACATATGGTAAAAGTAAAGGTCCAAAATAGAGTAAAAATTATGTTCATTGAGCTGCCTGTATGCAAATGGAATCAATTTAGGTTCTTATCATCGAAGTATATCACCCATGAAACCTGTATTATTAATACAATAAGTCGGTTGTATTTAATAATTTGCTCTGAATCGCGAAGTCCTACGGAGTCAAATTCAAATTCCGCTCCCACATTATCGGTGCCGATTTGGAGCAGAAACCCAATCGATCTTCGCTTGATGTAGGCACTGCCGATTTCTCTGGAGTCTACCCACCAATCTAGTCTGATCCGCGTTCATACTTCGCCGGAACGGATCTCGGCTCATAGCATATGCATTTCACGTATGAGGAGGGAATATTACCTCAAAATCGTGCGCTTTAAGAGAAGGCTTATGCCGATGCCGGGTTTCTCTCCACCCTCCCTTTCGTCATCTTTCCCTTATGGGAAAATTTACCTCACCTGTCGTTCACCACCTCCAAATACCATATCATGATGCCCGAAGGGAATCATTATTTGACGAACTAGTCGCAACCTATTTTAAGCAGAAGTCATGCGATCCCCAATCCCACGTCCGATCCAAAAAAGAAATGAATTGTGTTCATTTTAATACTACGCTAAATATGCAAACTCTACGAAGAGTTGACAATCGAAAATGGTAATTGGAGGAGGTGACCGACAGCTGAGGTAATTTGCGCTGTAAGGGAAATCCTAGGGAAGGAAGGATGGAGAGAAACCCGGCGTCGGCTTCCAGCCTTCTCTTAACGCGCACCACTGTGAAGCAAAATTCCCCCCTCAGACGTGAGATGCATATGCTATGACCTCCATTCCGTCGAATAGTCGACTAAGATTCCATTCCCTAGCCAGAGAATTCAGCGTCGAAAGATTTTACGATCCGATTTCAGCGCAAGCTCAGAGCGTTCGGCAATCTTAACGGGGAGTTGGATGAATACCCATTCAGTAGTAATATCGGTCGAGAATGGGAGATAAACAAAACGTCCCATGGGAAAATGAGACCAAACCGCGGGACCTTTCGCTAATAAATGCAAATAGATACTCTCCTGAACACCATTCAGTAAAGGGCCTTCAACTTTGCGGCAGTTGTAACAGCAACCCGGACCACTGTCGATACACTGTTTATTTTACAACCTGAGGAGCCCATTCGTGACATGGTTTTTCAGCCAGTCTCTTGGGGTTGCGCATGCGCATTACGACTTAAGGGGCGAGTCATGCTAGTGATACCGGGCAAGCTCCCCATGAAAGGGTTTTGATGTTGGAGCCAATGATTTGCTCTAACAACACATGATCGAAGGCTTCACTGGCAACATTGTCCCTATCCCATTTCAATCGCCCAGCAAGTAGCACTTTCGATAGACATAAATGATGGCAGTGAGAGGTCCTGAAAGTTTTTGCTGTATATAGTTTGCAACAACTACTTTTATGTAAATTATTCTAAAGTGTACATGATTTTCTTATACAAACTAATTTAAATGTATAATTGAAATGTGCTAATCCAAAAAAATTGTAAATTGCATGTATTGTATTTTTCATATTGTTTTGATATTGTGCAAAATGTTTTTTACTTATATGAAGTGTAAAACATGTAATATATTGACAAAGCCATGCATAATGCATATGCTTATGGTGACTGAATAAATTGAATTGAATTGCAACGATATTATATTTATAATATAATTACAGTATAATTGCAAAATATTTCGTAGCTTAACACTGTGGCAGCTGTGCAGGACATAAGGCTTCCGTACTTTTACAGAAAACGACTTTTATATTGTTTTTTATCACATCCGTGTAAGAAATTGAAATTGTATTTACTTGGCTGCTGCTAATAGGCAGGGAATAATAACCACGTTAGTGCAGTAAACGAACATCTGAAAACTACCGCAAACACTAAAATGAAAGTTAATTAACCTCAACAGCGAATAATTCTTCCACCCATTTTCACTGCCACCACGTAAATAAAAGGCATAAATGTTGGTATCGTTTTAGATGACGCCTTACGCCTTCCATCGGCGTTTTTATTCAAGAGGATGAACTCGACGTAGAGTTTTGATAGAAGGTATCACTTTCAAGTCCTTAAAATGACGTACTGTATCGAAATTATCCGCGAAACGTATTTTTCACTCGAAAATTAAAAACCTATTTAATTAAATTGATGAAAAGGATAGCAGCAGCAAAGGATAGCAAACCTGAGTCATTCATAGTAGCAAACAGACCCAAGTTAACTTTCTATAAACGATGTTTCTTTATATGGGGCCAAAGATATTTAATTTACTGCCCGCTAGAATTAAAAAAAATAAAACCTCAAATGTAATGCTAAGACTTGCTAAAGACTGGCTCTTCTTTCAGGAAAAAGCTGAAAATTTATTTTGATGTTATTTATCGAAAACACTCACGTATCATTTACTGCATTTTATGTTTATTGGCATACATTTTGTTATTTGATGGTGGCTCAATTCTGGTCCTATGACCTTGGAGGCCACCTAAAGCTCCTTCTCTTGTTTTTTTATTAAGATTTAAAAAACAAAATGTATGAGTAATAAATTATTAATTAATTAATTATTAGCAGTAAATCTTTTCTTACCAGCCAAATTCTATGAGGAGTTTTTTTTCGGCAACGCACTGGCGTCTACGCCGTTAGACTCTTCGGTGAGAATCGATCAATGAAGAATTAAAATTGTGCTCCAAGAGTTGAGACGAGCAAGTCAGAGACGAAACATTAGTAAGAATCCTAGTACATAAAAACATTTTGGAGATACACGGTATTATGTTAGCAGACTTGGCGTCGTGGTGCGGTGACGCAGATGTATAAGCACCAGCAGTTCCTTCGCATTGGATGAAGATCCTCATATTATTCTATTGGGGTTTGAACCGTTTACACAGAGCACACCATCGTCTTTGCGCCAACAAAGAGAATAGCCCGAGAACCTTCGCCATGCTTCACATTACGCCACGGAGCAAATAGTTTCCCATAAACGGAGACAGTATATGAAATACCAGCCAGAGAGAATCAGATTGGGCGCTCTGTAAAGTCCTTACCTCGCGCCTGATACAAGATTATAACGCGTCGATTCTCCTTTGTGATCCTGTTGGGATAAGCAATCGATTTTTACATATAAAATACGCTATGGCAGAAACTTCGGTCGGTTGAAGAGACATTTTTTCGCATAGCTATCGAAGTGCACTATAAATACTCTCTTAATACTCTCTTATAAATATAAATACAATAAATACTCTCTTAATACTCTCTTATAAATACTACTATAAATAATCTCTTGGTATTAAATAAAAAATGGAAAATAAAAACAGTATTAGAACAAAGAAAGTAAGGAGGATGATTTAACATTCGCTCAACACAAAGGGCCCCACAAGGACAGAGAAAACAGAAACAGAAGTAGAGTAATTAGGAAAATAAATTTGTAAAATACATTTCAAAATTCCTCTTTTTATGAAAAACAAGAACGTAGGAATTGCATCATAACTTGAACGGTATGCTCAATAAGTGACATGCTTGAGATCCAGAAAAAAAGCGGTGTTTACACTCTCAAACGCCCAGTATTTTTGGCCACATATTTGGCGCACAAATGATATAATTTAAAACAAGGACCAAGAAACATATATGATTGTGTTCATTAGCGATGACAGGAAGAATCTTGACAAACACCCAACTGTGATAATCACCCACAAGTATTTCACGGAAAACAGATTTCAATTATAAAACCAAGGAACTGAATACCTACTCTTAAAAGACACGATAAAAGAACACTTCGCGGACCTGACTGTATAGGAATTGAATATGCTGAACGGCCTTCGTTCATTCAAGAGAGATTTTATAATAAAGATTTTTACGTTATGATGATAGCTCGCAATTGAAAACAATGTTGTGCTCTTAAAGTATTTTCATGTATTTATTACATTTTTGATTTTATTTAGCATGAAACGGAATTTCACAAAGTTTGTTTTGAGAGTGCTTCACCAGTAATAAACATCCTCAGACATTGTCCTCCTTACGTACTTACATTCTCAAAAAAGAATCGTGACTGCCTCGACATAACTTTGTGGCTGGTGTATAAGTTAAGGCGGGAAGTTAGAGAAGAAAAAAATCATCCACTTGAACGCCCAGTAAACTGCGACTTTCCCACATAGGAGAGGACATTAGTGGGCAACGGCGTAGAAGTTATTTCGACACGGGTTCGGTATCCCTCTGAAGACGTTAAAAACTAAGTACCTAAAAGTTGGTGCTTAAAGTTGAGCTTTACCTCAAAGGCACTGAAGCTAAGCGCGTGACCATACTCAGCGGCATGACATCAGTGGTACCAAGTCAAGCTGGCTAGCACCTGAGAACCTTCAAAATACATAGTGATAATATGACGGCAAGTTAACTTGTCCTTCACAGCACTCACCGCGATATCACATCTTGGTTCAGTTACCTTTGAAGCCGACTCTTTATTTTCCACATCGTCATCCACAGTACATATGCAGTATGGACGATCAACACCAGCAAAACCTAAAATAAGCTTTTCCATTATTTTTTAACCGATATATTTTATTTTTTTATTTTATTCCCAAACCACCAAATAAAGCTCTCTTAGGCCATTTTATATCGGGGTGTTTAACAATTTCAACAATTTCACGTAACAAACAACCATGCCCTGGATAGGGCAAACGTACCCAGGCGGGACTCGAACCCACGACCTCTTGTTTGGTAGGCGAGGACTTAATCCCGCCGCCACAGAGGCCGGCAAGATGTAGCCGATGAACTAAAAATGCGAACACCTATGATAACTTACATAGATTTGGTATCACTATTCATCACAATTCACAACAAGTTTTGACGATTTACAGGTCCTAAATACGTGAATACTGTCACACTATTTCCCGAATTCGCGACGTAACGACAAGAAAAGTAGAAATTGGTTGTTATTTTTAAGAAATGAAGGGTGCAATATTGTGTTTTTTTTTATATTCGCATCACGGCTGTCACTAGCAGGCCTCGACTCCACCATATTAACTCTTTAACCATTCATACGGTTAGCGCCATGCTTTTCCGTTTCCTGCTCCCTTGCTTAAAATAGTTATCGAGGGCGAAAGTTGACTTTCTGACCCTTTTATGGAAAAAAGGGTTGGACAATGTGGAAGTCTCCCAATGCACGAGCTCCATCGCCACGTATACAATTTAATTTCCCTAGCCTCGCTTTCCAGCGAGCGAAACGGGTGCAGAGCAAGACATCTGAATGCGACAAAAACTATTCAAGTGGCCTCGCTGTCGTTATTTTTTTGAACAGGAAAGGAAAGATAAAATAAAGATCAAACGGAGCGATAGAGTGAGGAGCGAGGAGTTTTACCGAAGAATAGGAGAAGAAAAGGCAGGGTGGAGCACCAAACTCCAACTCAAACACCAAGAATAACACGCACGATATATTGGCGAAGGGATGATACATTTAAACTACGAGAGAAATGTAAGGGCCGAGAAATTTGAAGGAAAAATCCTTAGAGTAAGACCAAGAGATGTACTCGGGACAAGTCAAGAACAAGCATAAGGTAGAGCTGGGATGGGATAGACATAAATGGAAGCCAGCAGTTTATCATTATTAGGGTTGTAATACTACTTTGATGATAGAGTGAAAGGCTAAATGCAGAATATTAATTTCCAACGCATATATAATTTAACATCTTCCTACATGTACAAAATGTTGGTCCTGTACCTTACTTCTTTCGCTCGCACCAGATCGAATAAACCACAAATATTTCGTCTAAGACACATCACCTATGAAATGCACAGCATCTCTACAAACGACACCCAGGACTCTAATGACAAGCGAAATTCCAAAAGATGGTCTTCTTTATCTTAACTACGAATCTACCTATTTCGTTTCCCTAATTACCTAACCGAAGTCATTTGAATAAGATGACCTAAGTCTTTAGAAATTCCTTCTCGAACAAAATTACCAATCTCACTTGAGCTAAATATAATACAATAGCGACTTCGTTAAGTTCCTTTAGCTCCGAAATATAAAAAACATACATTTTATTGACAAGTCAAAATTTAGCTATGAAAAGAGGAATATGATTTTTTCTATGAAGAATTTTCGCACTTTAAGTGAACTTTCGGGTGACTCCGTAAAGGTACGCTGCCGTTATTTCTTGAATTAGGCAATATATTCCTTTACATCTGATATTAAAACTGAATTGGATATCATATAAATCTATTTCACATAACTAAAGCATTTGATTATGTTTGAACAAAATATATGGTACCAGATCAACCCATCTTGACAAAGCTCCTCAAGAAAGAAAAGGAGAGGGCACGGAATGAACTTCCAGCTTTTTTCCTGCAGCTACCACCTCCAAGTGCCCTTCAAAACGAACTCTCGGTTGTCAGTCCGGGTTGACATTTCCACAAGTGCCCAACGAGTCAAAAACTCATCGCCGCATTCTTAAAGTCGAAGTCCGTCGACGTAACCGCAGTCTCACAACCAGACTCGGCATGACCGAAAATAGCAGACTTCCCCACGAGGGACCACAAAAAATCTAATGTAAAAGAAAGCTTGATCATGATTTATGTTCTGTAATAGGTGAACATTTGGACAATTTCGTCGTAACTATGCCGATTAGTCCGTAATCCTTCCTTTTAGATTTCATGAGTCTTCACTCGCACTGGAAAGGTTATATTGGTCCTTTACACTTGTTTTACACTTGTTACCCTAACTTATTTAAAAGCATTATTATTAAAGCGTTAAAAGCGACAGTTATTGCCGATGAAAAGGTGGATTCGTTCTCACCGTAACGGCGTCAGTACGGCGGTCGATTGAAATATATACTGTAGGGGACCCTATATGGAGGAGGCACCAGTCCTTCCCGTTGAACCTTAGAATTCAGCTAAAATGTTGGTTTTCCCTGCTCTCTTGGTAGTCTAAACAGCATATGCTGAGTTAAAAAGAATATAATAATAAAAAAATATAAGCTGAACTATATAATTTTGGATTGTGTTCGAAGGTCTCATATATTACATTTATGCAATGCTCAGTTTACTCAATTAAATGAATGTAGACAATGTGTTTGCAAATGGTGCGTTGTGTGTTGATGCATGACACTCGCTGCTCTCCATCCCATGATTTTCTTTAATCTAGCCCTTAACTCTTTCCTGTTCCAATTTACATATGTATTTGTGAAAGATGGAGAAATTGGAAGTAACCTATGCAAGCATATCATAATGTACCCAATTTGAGGGTAGCTATAAAATAGCCAATTCCGTCCGTCCTGTTAATTGAATCTTTGCTGTCACTTTGTGCGCATTTTAATCCGTTTTCAAAAATGTCCACAGCGCGGCATGAGTGTAGAGTGATACATTTATTCTCAATATTTACAATACTATATTTATATTCGTGAGTAATAGCATAGCAGGAATAGTATTCTTGAGAAAGAGCACTTTCCAATGCTATGCCTCACGAATTTCACATATCACCTCGCCGCGAATGTTAACTTTCGTAAACCCAATTAAATGCGCAATGAAACAAAACACATTCAGTGGCCAACTTGATAATCCTCTATTGCGGCATTCGTGATTCACACAATCAAGGGATGTAAGAGGGGCGTCGCGTCGCGGCGAATTGCATGCAAGGGGACAATTAGAGGGTAACATGTTGTACGATATGGCCATCTCCATAGATTTCACAACCCGTTTAGGTCGAACGTGCCTTACAACTTCGTCCTCCCTCTCAAAACAGAATGTTCAAGATTAATTACTCCTTTGAACATTTCTAGGAATTTGCATATAGCATAAAATAAAATACAAAGCAGTTTCATGACTACGGCTGCTAACTATATATACAACATGAGGGGACCTTCAGATATTACACCAACATATGAATAAAAAAAATAATTATAACTAGACCTTCAATATTTAAGACGGGACTCTTCACCAATGAGGCCGAACAGTAATGGGCGACTTAGAGCATTTGAGGAGGTTCTATCGTAGCCAAGCGGTGGAAATCAAGCTTTAAATGCCACCTATTTGTAAACAGTTGTCTTAACGTACTGCTTTCACATCTTTAATTCTTTGATCTGGACAAGCAAAAAAGGTGGAAATAGATATTTTTACGCACACAAAAGCATCTCTAAAATATCCTAGATATATTTGAGTAATTTGATATGCCTAATAATACTGTACAAAAAATTAGTGTGGATAAATATTGACTGAATTAAGTGCACCGGTTACTGACGAAAGGACGTAAAAACTAGGCGGTGTTCGTTTAACAATTACGTAGAAATAACTAGTAAGCCACTCGCACAACGTGGTATTGCAAATAAAGCACAATAAATTCGCATGGCAGTCGGTGAATTTGATGTTAGTCAGATGCGAATAAGAATATCGAGGCGAATATTATATTTTTCACGAAAGCAAACTTTAACTTGGCCACATGGCTGACGCTCCACTCACATATGTTATTGTCTTTTCTCGAGGAGTTTCACTCGTTTAAAACCCAGACTACCATCCCAAAATGTTCAGGGCACATGAAGTAGACCTTTGTCAGCATATGCCTGAATCTCAAATTTGAAAATGTTACCTCAATCGATTTTTTTTATTTCGGAAATTCCAAAAAATGGCCAATGTTGGCGAGGGTTTATTGTATTTATCCTCCAAATTCCACAAAGGAAATTGGACGAAGCTTAAACAAGAAATACTTCACGAAGAGATATCGTCCGCGCGAAAGTGATGGGTCCATTTGAAGCAGCAGTTGTGTAGTCACAAATTTTCCAGCACGAAGAGGGTAAACATTTTAGAATTCTTTCACGAAAAGCACAACTTACTTTAGTGGTTTGCTTATGATTTCCTGCAATAGCCAAGAGCCATCGGTATTGGAGTTCCGCATATCAACGAGTAACTAACTATTTCCTATTTTTTTATTTTAGGGATTCAAGTGAAATATATAGATAGATGATATAGATAGAAAATTTCAAGATGCTAACCAGGATTTATCAGATACTGACATGAAACTTATTAAATTATCAAGTTTTAGATGAGCTACCCACCAAGAAAAGAAATAAAATACGGACGGAGAAAGGGAAGTGAAGCACTCTTTCTGCGTTCCATTGCTTCTAATCACGCTGAAGGAGATAACGTGTGAAGATCTAGTTTCGGCAAGTTTTTCGCCATTTCGGCCTCCCTGAAGGTTATCTCCAACTCGTCCCCTCCCACATAAGTTGAAACTATGGATCGTCGCGATTCAATGTCAAGAGCAATGATGAGAAGGGTACAGCGATCACCCTCCAGATTAGGTGACGGGACAGATTCCAAAAACAATGAGCTCGTTCGCCAATATGATTTTATCGCCGGTTGAGATGGAGTTATAAAAACTGAACGACGAGTATTTTTCCGTTCCTCGATACGCCGCCCACTTCTCGAGTTTCTGGCGATGAAATATCGACGGCATTAACCCATTCGAAGGTGAGTTGATGACGTCAAGGTCTCATGCCGAGCGAATCGCTACTTCTTTGATGCCCTACGCCTCGCGCGTCGAACTAAGATGATTCGTTATTTTTTACAGTCTTGTTAGCCTCATCAGGAGTATGTTGACGCCAATAGTTTAGCAGAAAGAGAAGGATTATTATAAGGTGTGCATGCTGAGTAATTGATCAGTCTTGATTTCTGTTTTAGCCCACTGTTTCCCGTGGAAGAAAAACTCACTCCTACACCTTTCCTTTCGATAATGTATGTTTGCCATTTGGTAGTTCCTTTCGTGATGTGGTAAAAGCGATGTTCACCGAGTATCATTTCAAGATGTTTGTTCTCTATAATCCAAGAAATATACGCCTTCGGCGTATCCTACGAGAATATCGAGACTCAAATGACCGATGGCGGCGCTGCTGTCAGTGACGTCAATTTCCAATATGGCCGCCAGAGTGATGGTAAAATCAAAACAATCATAAAGCATTGGCGTAAGGAGAGAACATAAACCATAATATCAAGAGCTAATAAGATAGAAATATTCTTTTAAAACCTTCGTACGGTGTATTACTCGGCTTCTTTCATCCTTAAGAAGATCTAGAACCGGAAAAAACTGCTTGACGACGTAACTAAAGGTGTTTATAATGTACCTAAACATTACGAGTCAAGTTTGATTCTTGACTTGCATTCATCCAAATCGTATTGCTTTACTTCGTAGCCATTCCTATGTAATACACTTCAAAAGAACTTAATAGTATTTCATATACAACCTGCCGCTTCAATACATGGAACCATAATCCATTTCAGGCAGTTTTCGTGTTGTATTTGGGTGCCACAGCCGTCTGCTTCACTGATGTGGATTGCTGTGTTCACCTATTTATTATCATATTTCCGGATAAGAAATGAACTAAATAGTTATTTGATATGCTTTAACATTGGGAAATGAAATTGTTTGGTATGATTTAGAAATGAAAAAAGGAAGACCAAGGAAAAGATGGTGATGTGGAGCCGGAACAGGCTTAGTAGCCTAATCCTGGAAGGAAGAAGAAGATGATTTAGAAATTTGAGGGCGACTTAAAGATCTTTACTGTTGATTCACATCTTCGTTTATTCGCTGTTCTTAGTAAAATCATGGAGACGATAGTTCTACTACTGATGCTGAATTGACTACCGAATTGACACCAGGAATCCATCAAAATAAGCAAATAATGTTTACCATAATGCATATTTTACTAATTTACATCGTGATACGCTGTTAAAAATCGTTCTTTCAATGTACAGTAGGTTCATCCTCCTTGCTATTGATACTTAACGTCAATCTTGAGTTACTATGCTCAGCAACTTTAGGTAAATCGTTCAATAGCATATCGCGCACAGAAGAAAAAAAACATTTATCAGAATAACACGGGCAAATACCATCCCGCTCATAATAATGGCAATGTAAGTATTGAGTATGTTATACTTAAAATCTCGAAAACCGCGATCACGGATATATCGGATACTTTGATGCATTGGATATTTTTCTACTTTTGTTCAGCGTAACCTGACACATGAACGATTTTCAATTGAAATAACATATTAATAGCTATAGCATGTAAAACCAACGTATCTCCATTAAAATCGTCCTAAACAAGAGCTTTCTGCTCCTACCTACGTGCGGGAACAACAGCCGTCGCCTCGCTTTTAAACAATTCAACTTGTGCTGCAGTTATTACAGGGTCGTAGAATTAAAGAATATTTAACCTCAAGTAACGGTAGTAATTGCTTTGAAACCAAAAAGTAGGTATCACCCCGTAACTACTCAATAAAACAGTGTAAAGGTCTCATATACACTATTCCTCATAGCACTGCTGCAGCATGACCATCGTTCCTCTGTTTCGAGCGTTCTCCGCCAGGTGGTATCTCCCTTGGCTGGAATCGCGAATAGCAGTTTCCGAACTAATATGTGAAAAACTTTGACCTCAGTGAAGAAATAGAATGGCATTCATAGATAGCCTCGGACCAGCACCGAAATGAACCCCAAATTCAATGACATAATAGGAAAAGATATAGAAATACTAAAAGATTTTATTGAAATCATAGTACTTCTCCTTCTATGTGAGTACTAATGTTAATGGAAATAGAATTATCCACCGAAATAAACAACTTTTAAAGATATCCTGTCGTCTGAATCAGCAGCATGTGATCCGTGATAAATTCAATAATGTCTGATGAAATATGATGGAACTACAATATAATAGTACAGAAAGGAAAGGTAAGTGCAATGGCTTCGTATCGAAATCGGTCGCATCAGTAAATAATTGTTGAACCTGCCATTGCCTTTCCTTCATGTACTATAACCCGTCATGTACTAAAATCCGAGATTTTGCAATTTTAGTCTTGGTTGCATGAGCACAAAAGCCAAGAATACTTCTCGTTTACATTCACTTTGAGGCGCACACCATGATCCTTATTTTTTGTCAAATGCCCTTGATCGATGTGCCGGATTTCGGTTGTTTAGTCGCGAATTTTGAAAGGAGAACGAGGCTCGACATTATGAAAGCGGGGAGCGATAGCTTTGCGTTCAACGCGAAATCAGTGATGTAACCGAGGAGAAAGAAGTGCGCCGATCGCGGATAAGTAAGCCTGCATATGCATGATTTATCTCCCACTCGTGTGCGATTATACTCGCGAAATTACTCAGATGCCTCAATACTAATTTCGCGGTACATCACCCACAGTAACCTCTCACGTTCAGCAAGATTACACGATTGTCGGAGAGGGGGGAGGGCGATGTGGTGCGTCCAATGTGGTGCGTCCAATCATGAATGTCTTGCGAGCGTATGACCCCTCTATTTAAGTATTATTATACAAATTGTTACAAGTTGGATATTTGCCAGGTGGTAACAGTTAACTGATGAAAATACAGCCTCAAAATAAAACGAAATCAGTCAAATCAAAAATTTTAAATTAGCATTGGAATTAGTTTTCTATTAGTTACCAGGAAAGGACTGAAAAAGTTCTTACGAAATAGCTTGTATGATGTTAGGCACGACATGGTAGAAGTTCGTAATATTTTTAAAATGAGACATTGCAATATTTCCACTTAGTTTCATTCTTACACAACGCGTTACGTCGTTACAAACAACATTATCAAGCGTGAAAAAGTCTTAAAGGGTTTCTAAAGATAAATATAAGGAGAAACTCTTTAAGACTTTTTCACACTTGATAATGTTGTTTGTAACGACGAAACGCGTTGTGTAGGAATAAATCTAAGTGGAAATATTGCAATGCCTCACTTTAATAATCTTACGAAATAATTTCATGATAAACATATTCCAATCATTAAAGGCTCTGTTAAGATATGAACACTTTTTCACGCTGTGAAATCCGATGATTCAAGCGTGATGGAGTGGAATTTTGTGCAAAATATCCACAGAGAAAAAGTCATTCACCTTGACCGGGATTGGAACCCGGATCCCCCGATTTCTGGTCGAGTGCTTTAGCCAGTTAAGCTACCGAGGCTGCGGGTGACTCCGTAAAGTTACCACCGTGGCCAATCCCGGCATACTTAAATGAGTGGACTTTTTCCTTACTGGAATAAATACTTGCAGTTTTCCAGGATCATAAAATTTATTACGACCTACGTTTCAATGCTACTACATCAGCATTAGGGTGAATCAATTGAAATAAAGAATAATAATTGAAGATGATGTAGTAATATTGAAACCTAGGTCGCAATAAATTTTATGACTGTGGAAAATTACAAGTATTTATTTCAACATTATTTACACTGGTCCTTCGTGACCGACATTTCATCTTGTATTGGTGATCATTCCTGCCTTTACAGCTAGGGTTCTCAATCTTATGTCACAGTTCCTCGCCAGGTTTTTCCACTGCACGTGTGCGGAAGTGCGCGCAAACGCTATTTATTTTTCTTTTTACTTTTAGAACTTTAATTTACATGCAGAATTTTATTGACACACTCAGTCTCTTTGTCCATCCCCATTATATGTATACCTTGCCACGTTTCTTTGCACCTTATCAATGAATTTTGTTCACCCCTTTCATACGGGTGCCATTGCAGTGACGCGTATTCTAAAATCGGTATGATTAGGTTATTATACGCTTTTTCCTTTGTAGTTCTACCGCTTACTTTTATGGGTTCGAACACACGGACTCGATTCCTTAAAATAACAGGAAAGATGGAAGGGGAAGATAAGTTACAAAAAAAACTTCATCAAACATTCTCTCAAAAGATTAAAAATTAAAAAAAAACGCAAAAGTTGCCGCCCACTTTTCATGAGTTTGTGACGTCATTAGAAGCTCAGTTCATTAACTCGTTCAGGGAAAACCGCAACCGGGAGAATTCTTTAGCGAGGTAAAAACCTTCTTATTCCCTGACACTATCAAGCGTGTGTAAAAAGAGGCTGTTCATCTACTTCGCATCACAGAAATGATACCCCCATGAGGAATTGCCGAAAACAAATACCACGCACTAAAAGTACGGACTGGTAAGGATCGAGTGGGCAAATAGCTCGCCCTTAATTGGACCGAACAGCGGAATGAATGAAGCCACGAGGGAAGGCATCCGGAGTGATATTCGGCATGTATTGCTCGAGTGGGCATAGAGGGTCAATTTGGACAGATCAGCCAGCCGGAGAGGCATCATCGCATGCAGCCACGTCGACGCTTGGAACCAACTCGTGAGTGCCGAACGGAATTGTATCAACATTGGCTGACTGGGCCCAGGTGCCTCACCAGCATCGATTACGTTCCTTAACTACTGGGCGCATTTCCAAGCCACTAAGCAGGTACCCGGAAAATGTGCACACAAATAATAATAACATAAAAGCAGTAAATGATAGAATAGAAAGATGACGGACCATTGATTATTACATATAAACTTCTTTTTTGGGTGTATATTTTCATCAATTCCACGGACTTTTCCCCACTGCCGCCGGAGGCTTATTCACAGCGTAACGATTATGGAATTGTTAATTGTCACGTAATTATGTGACAAAAATAACATAGCCGTTCCACCCTGATGAAGTCTCCAGCATGAGAGGAGAAATGTAAAAAAAAAACTGATATAAAAACGCAAAACACCCAAAAAATTATTTGCAACAAACGTAGTACCAGTTTCGGAAATATAAACCATACCTTGAATTTGAGACATGTTTTCAAGGCTTTAGGTCTCGTGCTTCTCATCTTAATCTCTTTTTATTTACGTATTGCGTATGTTCTAATGAACTTTTTCACTTTTAACCAATTTAAGGGAGTAAAACGTACAGGGAAACCAGAACAAACGTTTTAAAATATTTAATACTCTTTTTTAACTTCACACTGCGGCTTCAAATACATCACGAGATTATTAATTGCATACTTATGAGAAGTAATTAATATTTCGGATGGCTGCAGCACTATATGGTTTAAAAATAGAAAATAATGCATCGCTAATTTTACGAACCTAATTTCTTACCGGCTCGCATCCGATTAATGAAAAAATGCGCAAAGAGAAACCTACTACGGCCAAACTAATCGCAAGTGACCATCAACAATACATAAAAGCATAATTCATCTAATGATAATTTGGACAGATTATACGAATTCATGCCACATTCAATGTATATTTGAAAGACTTAAGAGGCAATAAAGTTGGAATAGATTTGTAAAAATTGTTGAAAACCTGGAAACACGTATTTGCACTTCAAAGATATCTCAAATGCAGCAATCACTAAAATATGTAGTAAGCAAAGGGCTTAAAAAATTTAATTTTGATAAATATAAAAAGTCAACCGGATATTCCATACCCAAACTTCAGAAGAAGTCCAATGCAATATTACGAGGGCACGCATTAAAGACTTACCGCTATTTGTGACCGACTGTTTAAATTGAATTTTAAAATATGAAACAGGAAAAATTTGACTAGTGCCCAATCCATTCCTTTCGAAAAGTTCAAGGCAGTAGCTTGAGTAATTAACACTTCAAACTTCACGAAAAAGATCGGTCGAGTGTGAATGCTGCCTTAATGCAGAAACCTATGCTTCCACAGGGAGCTGAAAGGTAAATGGTAAGCGAGGACTTATATTATCCAGCAACAGCCTGAATAGCGATCAAACTCCGCCTTTTCTTCACAAAAAAAGAAGTGAACAAAAATTTATAAGATAGTAGAAGAGCATAAAGGTAATTTTTGGCTGCTGAGAAGCCTCCCTTGATTTTTTTTCAATTCCATATTTTTAGCACTTACATAATTTGAGGAACACATTTAAGACAACATTTAATTTGGGGTAAAATGCAAAATGAGGAACTTAAGTGATGCTGTCGCGACGAGGATGTCCCTTGAGTACTGGAGAGTGTACCGAGAGCAAAACAATACTTTTTCTTTACCTCCCACACTCCACTTGGTTTTATTGAGCACATTTTCTGCCGGTCGCGGCCATTGTGGTCCAAGAAGCTGCAACGAATGGACGCTTCTATTCAAGTGAAAACAAAGGCTTCGGACGGGCGGCGACGCTGGAACCAAGAAAAACGTTGCACCGTCATCAAGAACACATTATCCAAATTTTCATCACACATCCGGCGCATCCAGTTTGAGCCAAATGGACACGAACGAGCGTCCAGTCACCACGGAGTAATTACGCCGGCGAGACGTAACTCAAGTGTTTCAACTTGAAGGTTGGCTGGAACGGCGGGGGAAGATCTAACCTAAAACTAACTACAGTTCTACAACGTAAAAATGCATTAAGAAGTAGAAAATATCTTGCGATAGAAAATCCTCAATGAAAAGAGTAAGCCATAAGACAAAATTTAAAATCAAGGAGCAGGCAGAATCTGTTGAACTATGATATCACATCCTGTCATCGGAATATCGGCACGCTTATCGTATTTTGAAGTACAAAATTTTACCATATTGATAATCAAATTATAGAATTCTCATCTTTCAAAGACTTTCTACAAGGCACTCTATATTTCGGTACCAAATTTTTTATCCTTCTAATCCAAATCGATTATATGTAACGAGATGAGAGAGAAGTACTTCCTGTCAGTACATCCAAAATAGAAACTCACAATTTTTAAATCGAAACTTGAAGCTTGTACGAGGTGGAAGGGCTCCATATTATCAATAACAGACACTATTTTACTTCCACAATGTATTTTAAAAATTTCTATATATATAGCACAAAAAGTAGTGCCTGTTGTTGACAACTCCCATTTTTCTTTATTCCTATAGCTATTTAGCTTTCAGCGTTAACACTCCATTTTATAAAATGCTATTTTTATATGGATGCTGATTTACCTTAATTGTCGACCCACAATTCGTTTATTTACTTCAAATGCGCCACGTCTGGCCCGCAGATTTCAACTCTAACGCTTGATTGGCGAAAATGGTTAATTAAACTGCCTACCACCCACTTCCGGTGGGGTGAGACGCCGCAATGACACCAGTTGTGGTCAAAATAACCTCTGGTAGGCATTGCGGGGTAAAGTCCTTGCTTGCCACTCAAGAGACCGCGGGTTCGAGTTCCGCCTCGGTAGGTTGCCCCTACCCAGGGCATGGATATTCGTGACATTTAGTTTCTTGGTTAAAAAACCCGATGTAAAAGGCCAATAGTGCTATTTTCGGTGGTTCAGGAATAAATAAAATAAATAATTCCGAAAGCGGTAAATTTGAAACTTGGACACAACCCTTTCCGCTTACGCCTATTGTAGATCAAAAATATGCAGCTGGTGTATGAACACAACGCATTCTCGGAGAGAGGCTGCCTTGACCACGGGGACCACTTTTTTTCGGTCTGCTCCAAGGCGCCGTTCGCATGATAGCTCAATGGCGTGGGGAAGATTATCTTCATGCACCGCCGTCTGTAGACGAAGATTATACGACGATGCATTACATAATACTCCACACTTTAGCAATATATTTTGATAAAACCGGACGACGATACACCGCCAATTTGCGAAACTCCTATTTACTTTGACTACCCCAACTACATTTAGATATTCTCCTATACTACGTGCTACAGAAGAATGAGGAGGATCAAATTGATCGACCGAGTTAGTAATGAGGAAGTCCTAAGAGGAGAGAAGAGAAGCCTCAAGAAAACCTGAATAAGAAGACGGAACAACCTGATAGGCGACATCTTGAGACATGATGGCCTGATGACGACAATCAGCGAGGGACAAGTGGATAGCCAGAACGGAAAAAGAGGACCTTGAACAAAATACATGAAACAGGTAAAGAAGGATGTGAAAGAGAAGAAATACGTAGGTGTGGAAAGATTAGCTGATAGAAGAATTGAGTGGATGGCTGAATCATGCCAATCTTAGGATTGTTGACCAGTTATGATGACTTTACCCCGCAAACCGCCTCATTACATGTGTAGCGGGGGGTGTTAGGACACTAGTCGTCAACCTATTCGAGAGTACTAAAACAATTGGGTGCACGCCCACGAATATTTTACTTCCTCAGTATGACGTAGCATTAAAAAAAATCATTTCTTTCTCGAGGAGAAATCTTATTCATACACCTTTTCGTTCGGCAAAATATCTCTTATTTTATCAATCTTAAGGTGACGATCTGAATCTTTAAAATCGCCCCCGTCGCTCTACATCTTTTGCCTACCTTGTCTCTCGCTGTACGTTAAATTATAGTTTAAAAATAAACTTTATTACAATCCACACAGTATTTATAAAAAAACTCTACCGGTCTCGACATTTTCTGGTCATTATCACGGGGTAACAGAATCAGAGAAAAACAGAGCTTCTGTTGCCTCTTGATAATCACCTGAAAATGTCGAGATTTAAAAAAAATACAGTGTGGAATACAAAAAAGCTTATTTTTAGAATCAATCATGTCACTATTCCACGAAGTGAACTCGCGAACAATTTCATTGATGCCTTGAATTATCTTAACATTTGGCGATGCATGAAAATATCGGCCTCGAGACGGAGATCTCTCGTCTCGAGTAGTCAGGGCAGCGTTCCGATTGGCTGCATCGGGCACGAGTGGCGACGTTAACCGCCGGCCGAGGGCAGCGGGGGAGTGGACCGGAAACGCAGTAGTCCTCCGCGGAGAGCCCGAAACACCGACGATGATTCATAATGCTCATTACGAAAGAATTGCAATGGCAAATGGAGGTGAGCGCAGCCACACGGACGGGTAAAAAATTGTTTAAAAGTCCATACTTTTCCATGGGATTCCATTATTTGCCATTTGAAGACGTTAGGTTTGATACAAACGTGAAATATTCGTCATACAACTACACTAATGCCCACCACTTGGTATCTAAGAGTCTCGGCGCTCTTTCGAAAAAATACAGTTTACCACTATTTTCTGTTACAACAGGAGCGCAGCCACACGAATGGGTAAAAATTATTTAAAACTTTATACTTCGCTATGGATTTCTATTATTTGCCATTTGAAGATGATAGTTTTGATATAAACTTGAAAGATTCGTAAACAAATCTACACTAATGTCAACCACTTCGGATATGCGGGTTTAGTCGCTCTTACGAACTAATAAATTTTGCACTATTTTTCTGCTACTAAAGTATCTGCTTATGATCGATAGGAGTGACCTTTCAAAATGATGGCAACACTTCAATGAGACGAGAAAATCAAAGGTTAAGGAATGCGGCATTCTTTCTTCAACAGCATACATTCAATGGCACTTTCAGTTGATGGGAATGAATTTAAAAGTAACCGCTTCCTACAATTTATCAGTTCGATAATTTTTCATGCATAAGGTGACGTGAATTGTCATGACACGGGTTGTGGATAAAATTTTGCTCAGATTAATTCTCGAAGTGTGTTTCCCTTTACCACCGGTAAAAATTCGCCCCCCATTGGGTGCTACCTTGACGCGGAGTATTAAGCCAGCCAAAGCCAAAGATATTTGCACACAGTCGGACCACAAACCACCAAAGACACTGAAACCACGTTGATGGTTGTGGGCGACCGACCGCAAAAGTTGAGAGACGCTCCCAGCGGAGACCGTTATGGAGGGGATAATGACGGGTTGAAATCAGACGGGAGCTGTGATTACGGGAGAAGAATGACGGATCACTGCAGAAATGGATTTCATCCAATGGTATAAAAGACGCATTTAGTGTTCATAATTTATGTCAATATCAATAAATGTAATCTAAATTAATTCCCGAGATCATTGAGACGACGCAATCCTTCCGTTCGACCAGTCGTATTTTGTCGTATAGTAGTATAAATTTGAAATTCCACAAACAATCAATATGAAATTTTCAAGGTACAGAGAGCGAATCATTGTCACTACTTAGCCCCACGTCAAATTTGAATCTTTACCTCTATACGCGAAAGACGCTGGATTCGATTTCGAAGGACAAGACGGATCACGATGATTAAAACACAAACTTCACATTGATGCTATGTAACGGAACAAAAGGAAGAACTCTCGCGTACAATCATTCAGTTAGACGTCTTCCAAGATGACTGCTTTCCCACGGCACCAGAACACGCGGGGAAATGTCAATATTTGACTTACTTAGCCAACAGAAGAATGACGAAACAATTTAGTGGGGATTCAAAATTTATAGTTAAGATTTCAAAACACATCGAATAAAATAATGATACAAAATGTTCGGATTTAAGACAAAGACATACTGTTAAGTGTCCACTGTATATAACCTTTATGATGTGGGGCACGATGTCGTGGAAGTTGTTAACATTATTTCAATGAAACATTGCACTCTTTCCACAGATTTCATTTGAGTACGACGCGTTTCGTTGATAAACCAGCACTTGAGAATGTTGTTGCAACAACGAAACGTGTGGTGCTAAAAAATATTCAGTGGAAATATTGCAATGCTTCATTTAAATAATACTCTATATAACCTGAAAACATTTCAAATGTTGGCGTCAGTTTTAATAAAGCAATAAGTCGGGAGAAATACCTGCCGAGTAGGAGTTACGCGTCCTCTTAATAGATACAGAGATAGATGAACAATATGGTAAGGGTAAATAGGCCACTGTTGTAGACTTACAAGCACAGATCATCTAGCAGATCTCACAAAAAATACAAAACTTGTAAAACTGCAAATTCACGACTCTTGAATTGAAACGCAAACGACGCGATTGCATCCAATATTTCAGGCGCACATAAAAATAGTAAAATTAGAAATATTTTGACATGCAAAAGTTATCGATACTTGGATATCAAACACGATCAGTATTTTTTTTTCGATAATACCAAGAGAGATACTGATTTTTTTCAGCATAAGTTAAGGAGTTTCTCGGCAAAAATAAAAGATTTCCATCGGTACATACTGTTATACATGCATAATACGATAAGATATTTAAGATTCTGTCAAGAATATGCCAGTTAGATATGAAGTAATGCAGGAAATCTGTAGTTTCAAATGTCATACGGTACAGTGCACAATTTCATCGTTTGATACCATCAGGATAAAGTAACGTAAAACAAAATATATTTGATGAAAATGTTCAGCCATCGAAAGGTACATAGAATAGTACATAAATAAATCCTCGTGGACGAAATTTCGTGAATGAATACTTGATTGCGAGTTCCGTGTAAAGCGGTAACGCATTCATCTGCGCAATAATCATTGCACGCAAGATTGAGAAATAAATGCAATGCTAAATTACGCAATGAATTGCCCCGTGCAAAACGGCTTTTAGGGCACATCGAAAGAAGCTACTATGAGCATTGAAAAGGAAACAATATAGACACGAGCAACGCAGATGGAGCCTAATTAAGTGTCTGATAAACTGGCTTGCGCCTTTGAGGAGCGGGCCGCTCCGTATACTGGGAAACGCTCAGAACTTGATCGTCGGCCTTGGTGTGACATGCGACCCTCGCGCCCTCAGCAGAAAAAAAAGACGACACCGATCCGTTCACCACGCGACACTGCAAAAAGGAAAGCTCTTCCCAACTTTTTTTCCCATTCACGCGAGCAAACGAATGGGGCAATGGACGACTGGTCGTTGCGAAATCTTCTATTATAGGAAAACCGGCGTTCATAATGGGTGAATATTGCAAAGAAACCATAAAGAAACCTTGATCGCTTGAGGCTGAAAAGAAATTATCGATAACATTGCGTAAGATTCTTCACAAGCTGAGTTTAAAGGGTATTAACCATTCCCAACAAATTTCGATCCTCTGGATAATAGACAGCTAATTGGTAAAGTGCGACGTAAGGTAAAAAAATATCAAATCAATCTTCTATAAGTTCCAACATCCTTGACAATACAATCCTGTAAAAGCGTGCCGATGAATCAGAAAATGCATTTTTTCCCAACGGAATAAAATCGCGTTATAAAATTTCAACTTCCATTTACTATAGGTAAATATTAATCAGTCAAGACACAACCAATTCCATAATAAAGGCTTATGGAATGCATTAGCAGTTTTAATACGATAAATTTTGAGTCAGTAGATATTTTCCATTCCTCTTTTACCTTTAGGTGATAACGCCAAAAAATTACGAAGCACTAGCCACGAATTTTCAGGCTTTGCTACGTGAAACAGGTAGAGAGAACATGTTTTTTTATGGTGGAAAGAGCGAACGCACTTCCATAAGACTGATGCTTGTTGATAACGTGCAACGATGTGATATACACATAATACCATCAAACTAAATAAATGCTTTCTTCATTTACGTAGTATAACTAGGCGATTATTCCTTACAATTATCAACTAAATATTTTTAATTAGTGAACACTTTCATCATTCATCAAACATAAAAACGCCGAATGAAAGGCATGATAAGTAGATTAAATGAACCCAGAAAGGCAATATTCTGAAATTACATTCTTATGATTGTATTCATTCGGTTTCACAGAATAGCAAGGCGTTGCTAATAGAGCTTTATATGCTTACATGTTCTATTTCATGGTATTTTTACACGCAAGCACAAAAACTAGCAAACTCAATTCTAAAATATGAATTTTCTCGGGTTTTCGACCGGGTCCGATCTTTTTCCGCCGACGTTATCAATGGCAATGTCATCAACGCCCTGAGGACGATGGCTGAGTTAGCCATTGGAATGTCGGCAGCAGAATACCTGACCCGGTTGGACACCCGAGATGAATTTATATCACTATTAATTACTAATTAAGTTAATTTAATGATGCGTGTAAACCACAGCGTTGCACGTTCTCAATAATCTTCAGTGGTGTGATCGAAGTGCGTTCGTTGTTTCCACCATGAAAAAAACATGTTCTTTCTACCAGTTTCACACGGCAAAACCTGAAAATTGGTGAGCTTCTTAGTTTTTTAACGTTATCACCTTAAAGTCAAGGAGCAATGGAAAACATCCACCGAATCAACATTGATCCATCTCACCAGGAAATAACTAAAATTCATATCATTTCTAACTTTCACAAATGCTTCACACAACCGGAGACAATCAATAAAACTTCCTATATTTGGAAAGAAAACAATTTCTAGATAATTTCCCAGGTTAGGTTGTGTTAAAAGCATCTTACTTTCTCAGCTGAGCCCAGAATTTACTCAAACTTTGGTTCCGGGCATGAGCGGGTCCATCGCTTCCATTTGGGTTATTGGGCACAGGCGAAAAGGAACTTGTACACACAGACACACACTGCCGAAAACATTGAATGAAAGTAGGCCGCGATCGGGAAAGTGTTGGGGTCCACGTGATATCTGAACAGCCAATGGAGGGGCGGAGCGCCAAAATCTAAACCTTGGCCGCCACGGTTATCGGCGATATGGGACCGACCTCGGCAACGCTGATAACGAACGCAGGGATTATTATTCCCTGATACTGATGGTCATGAGGAAGACGACCGCTGGATTGGTTTCTGATCCCCCACTATCTCGCCCAGAAGTCACTTATCTTGGACCGATCCGCGCTTGAGATTTGGGATTCATTAATTACGTGGGCTCACAGAACGGAGAAACTAGACAGAAACATTGAAAAAAAATTTATTTAAATGGCTAGGAAAGTATCTTAGCTCAAGTGGGTTTTATGACTTTAACTATATAATACCTGTTCACACTCAAAATTTAACGATCAAATTAAATTAACAAATATACGAATACACAGATAGGTAGTAAGCATGTAATACTTTTATACAATTCGTGGATACATGAGAAATCACAATTTCCATTACTGTGAATTGATTGTGGACGACGACTCAACAAAAATGAACCCAGTGTAAAGGTCTACGCAAAAGACTACCCAATCATAAGGTAATTCTCCACTTGTAGACACTAAGTCAATGATGAAGTAAAATCACACTCACGTCAACGATTAATCATATAAAATGAGTAGTTTCCATCTAAAAAATGACTCTTTTGAATAACAATCCTCGTCAACCTAAAATAACTTCAAATATATCTATGGATCTATGAAATCGCGGTTCAATTGATGATTTCGGGAGTGGCGTAATGGCACCTATTCATAATGTAAATGGAAAAAATAAATTTCTTGATTACCCACAAAAATTAACTTATTGAAACTATACTGAATAAATTAGACCTCAATAAATTAATTTTATGTGGAATAAAAAGTTAGATTTTCATTAATATCGTCAATTTATCGATTAAGCTCCTTCCATGAAATGAAAATTTTCATTAATGGAGGTGAACGTCGACACTAGTAGGGCCTAGAAAATCCACGTACAACTCCTGGCCAGACACAAATGGCCCTGGACTCACGAGCCTTGTAGGACACCACCGAGGACACAAAACACTGAACACCGCACCACCCCCGACGCCACTGACCACGTAACGTTCCCTCCTCTTCCCGCTGAGTCAGCTCGGGCGTCGTCCGAGGATGCGCGGGGGTCCGCACATGGGCACACAGTCATCCAGTCATCCGGCGGGCTTCCACGGCGAAGACTGGCGGCCAAGTCCTTCCGGTTCCGAAGACACACTGCGACGGGGGCGCCGCGGAAGGCCCCGCAACCAAGGCGACGACTAGCCGCGCTCCATCGAGGTCGCACCCCGCGCCACCGCCTCCGGGGGAAGGGGGCGACTATGGTAACCGCTCGAGGGAGCAGATTAGCAGCGGCGGTGACGACGCACGCGACACCTAGTCTCCACATGGACAACGCTACGTCAAACCGCTCGACGCCGATGCACCGAAAACGGAGAGTGGCCATAGATAAGGTTTATGCAAGAGCTATTTGGTGATATATCGTCAAGTACCACGAACACGATAGGTTGAAAATTGGCAATATATCGCCGACCGGTTATACCATTATGTTTGGCGATTACCGTGACTTTCGTCGTTCAATTAAGGTGATTACTATACAGTTTATACAGCTGAATATAGACGTGAATGAAATAATTAATTTTATGTAACCTGCATAAAAAATTATTTTCAAGTTACATAAAATTAATTTATGTTTCTATATACATTTATATATGCATTCAAGTGCTTCAATGGGATAGTATATCGACTCATTATTTTTAACCAGTCAACATCACACTGTAATTAGGTCATGAATAAAATGTTTTAAAATTGCGATGCATCTATTACCCACTGAAATGTATTCAAATGGAGACAACAGACGAAAATTTCTCCGGGGGAACATAATTTCTCTCGGTAGTTTTTTGGGTATATGTGAGAATACTATTCCACCACTTTAATAAAAAAATACAATCATTCCTGAGATCAAAACATCGAAGTTTTTTGTTCAACGACGGAGGCGATCACATAGGAACTACGCATCGACCTGTCGCTGTTCTCATCCCAAATCGGCGACGGCGGGCGCACCTCACACCAGCGAGACGGCATGGGAAAGTCTCCCGCGAATTCTTCGCCGGGACTGCGCCGCAGCCGGAAGTGAGCCGCCCCGGTTGCCCCCTCCCCGCGACCGCTTTCCGCGAAAAATCTTTCTCCCGCCGAGAGCACACAACGCTAATGGCAGCTCGTCTTCCGCCGCTTTCCGCCCCACTTCTTTTCGTCCACATCAAGGCGGAATCGCGGTGAATTTGCAGAATAGTCAACGGGGCACGAGGCCAAAGAAAAAGTTGAACCATAGACCCGGTAATTAATCTTTAGCGTAACTTAGCCACTTAGGAGACGCAAGGACTCATAAGGATGGCCTAAACACTTGGAGCTGCGAATTCCAAAACAAGTTAGAGTCCACTCAGCGAAGTCTTGAGATAGGCCAATTTTCGTCTAAATATTCAAAGCTAAGAAGCCTCGAAGCGACTTCGATTTTACCCCGTGAATAGAGATATGATACTGACTTTAAGATCCATTGCAGATTTAAAAAATCAAAGCAGCTACTCTTGAAGTCCCAAAGATTAAAAAATATTGGAAAGTGTAAATATGCCTTAACTTACCACCACTTAACTAACCCCCACCAGTGCGTCTCAAATTCAAGCCAAAGGGACTGATGTCGTTTTGGAAGTTATGGCTCCCATTGCTACTAGAAAACTATCAATCACCTAGCAAACTCAGGCGTTTTGAGTATATTTTCAAGAGTAAACAATGTGTCTAAAAATTAGGAACAACTCTAAACGTCTACAGAGCAGAAATGCTCGAATAAAATAATAAATCGAGGAAAAATACCGATCAAACAGTTTCAGGTCTAGATTTTATATTTATCGATTTAAAACAATATTGAAAATTTACGGTTCATATTTTTTCTAAGACCAGCTTTCATCGAACAGTACACATCCGTTGGCGTTGGTCCGAATAGTGTTTCGTGCAGCACAAAATCGTTTTTGGACACGCGCAACAGTAACTGCAATCTGCAGGCCTTGAGTTTCCGGTCCTTAATATATAAATCAAATCACTCTCACGTTGAGTGATAAAAACAATAAAAGGAAAAAATTTATTTTGAGATGAATAAAAGAAATCTTACTTATTCGTATCGATGAAATTATTATTATATAAATATTGGATATTCTACTTAAATCGTGGACTTCAATCACTCAAATTGTTATCATTATTCTTACGGACTTTGCTAAACATCGGTTCCGCCGACAGTCGGTGCCGGTGATTTACGGATTTCTTCCGCTTTCCGTCCGCAGAAAGAAGTATCGGCTCTCACTGGCCGATAGCTGAGCATCCACAAAAAGTAAACCAATACTCGAAGCAACAGTAATGGAGAAAACATGGGCTAATTCAACATATTCCACAGCTCGCGAAAAAGACACCACGACGTATCTGTGTGCAGCACCTGATCCAAAAACTACTAAACTGGACAAAAACTAACACCAGCACCTACGACTTGAAGACGTTGAAAGGAAAGTGGGCGAAACCGCTGTTTATCTAAGCCGATGTACGCGGAAGAATATCCGCCACCTTGTAGAAATCCTGACACGGACGTAACACTGGACCCGAACCCGACCACGCCGACTCCGCAGGCGGTTGCGAGTCAGCGGGACGCGTTGCAACCCATCTCCGGTGGCAACGTGCGAGCTCGTGTACCTACATGCCTTTATTGGTGCACGGCGGACAGCATTCCGAGAGGCTAGCAGTGGACTTCCCGGGTCGACCCGCCAACGGCCTCGGCGAACAGCTGAAGGGGAACAAAGCGTGCTTTCGCGAAGGGGCGACTGGTCGGAAATGGCTGGCGACGCTCGGAAGGCCTCGTTTTCGCCAGGAGTTGGATGAACCGGAAGGAGCGGAGGATGGGGCTTGGAGGGGCAGTTTCTCGTCCCACTTTGCCGGACAAGTCGCGGGGGGGCAGAGCTTGGGGGCAGAACGTGGGGCAGGGGCACGCGCCATGGGGAAGGTCGAGCCTTGAACCGCATAGCCAAGTTTCCACGCACCATCTCTGACTGAGATCAATGGAGCCAAGCTTTTGAATGGTAGGGAACATAGCTCAGAAGGACGCACCACCACCACTATTCCGGTCTTTTTTTTCCTACTGTAAAGGCCGTTTTACACGGTACGCGGAATTGCGCAATCTGACGTACGTGCGAAGGTGCAATCAAAATCGCGTCGCGCAAAGCGGCGAATTGCGAGAACACATGCGAGAATGCGTGGATGCGAGACGGCAAAATAGCCCGTGTTCTAATTTCGTTCATGCATTCGCGCAATTCCACGCCATTTTGGAAATTAATGCAGTTCTAACCTGCGCAATTCCGTGCCCCGTGTAAAACGGCCGTAAGGCCTAAGTTACTATTTAAAAAAATCAGGATACATAGAGTAGACCATGTTGACAATACTTAGTATCTCAAAAATGAAAAAAAGTCACCTAATAATTTTCTCTGTGGTCAAATTTTTAATCTGAAATACGGGTAAATAATGACGAGGAATTATTCTATGCAACCTGAATATTTTAAGATGCTAGCGCAACGTCTATAAGCATATCCACCATAGCTTTGTAAAAAATACGTAATATAAGTTTAAGTAAAAAACAATGGCGATTTTCCACAGCAATTCATTGATGGCTGAAATTTGCACTATACCGACAGCAAGCAAATGGTGAAGCAATCAAATTTGAGCGAAAAGACACCACTGGTTCTTTACTTTGACATTGGCAGTAGCGAGGCAAATCTTGAGTGACGTCACTACCTTATGAAAAGTGGGCAAATTTCGCATATTTTTTTTATTTCAAAGCCATGAGAAAGTGTGAAGGAGGAAAGATTTTTTATCTTAATAACTTATATTATATGAATGTTCGTATGATTGAGGCTTAAGTACCGCACTGCGATTTCTGGAGTTGTGCCTCATTTGTGAACCGTAGATGAAAGGCAAGCAACCACCTCCCCATACGCTGAATAATGACGTTTTCACTACCTAAAAATATGCTCGGTAGCAAGGAATTTTTTATAAGATGGCGTAAAAAGTCTCCAACGCGTCGTGACGAGTAACTCACGAGAGTCTAGGGTACTTACGCAAAACATTTCAACATTTTTCGAGCCCATATTTATTCGCAATAATGTACCAATGAATAAGATTTATAACGACAAGCGTTCATTGGTAGGGTGCAGAAATATAGAAACAAGCTAATTGGTGTCTATTCATGTATAATTCATTATAATTTTTGCATTCGGTACGCAAGTCTAAATTAGCCAGAATTTCCCTCCGTCGACCTGCAAGGTTGGAAGAGAATGAGGCTTCATTCTATATTCCGCCGGAGCCCTCAAGGGCAATAAAACTGCAGTACTAACAATAAGAGTCTACAGATGAAGTTTGTGAATGTCTGCAGTTTCCAAATGCATGCTGCACTGGCCGAACAAGCTTTGAAACAGAATGAATAGTAATGAAGTTTTCTTTCAGCCACAATGTTTGAGTCCTGGTGAACTTAAGATGAATAAATTACAATGCCTCAATTTATTTCATTGGTGATGTATATCGATTTCCAGCACACCTGAAAACGTGGTATTATCCATGAAATGTTTGTGAAAGAAATTGTAAACTCCGAGGAAAATTATCTTGCGTTGATTCGACGGATAGCAATATTCTGATGACACTCAGAGGCGTGCGCTAGAACTGAAAACACAATGTGAAATGTACTGTAACATGCAGAAGAGTAAAACATCGTGTAACACTTATCCCCTGGAAAACAATTCTAGTGTAGCTACCAAATAACATATAGATTTCACAAGCCAATTAATAAGTTGACAGAGTACTAAAACATCATACTTCACATCGCCTGAGTTATTTTTTTAAATTACTTTTTGGCTGTAGACATAGATCACAGTGAAGAGACTAATGCGGTGGATGACCCGAGAGAAGTTCGTCGGGAAGAGACCCCTTTTCATAGATAAGCCATGAGCATTGGCAATACCTTGCCTAAATTCGATATAGAAAAAAAGAAATTAAGCGATATAACTGTTACCCATAATAATTAACACCGCTATAGAGGAATGACGCGAGCGAAATTTTCAAATTGAAGAATAAACAGAAATTTTCCCCTCATGTGATTTAGGGGACCGTAAACACGTATATAATTAATCTAGATCGCGGTAGATGAACTTCATTAACACGCATACTCCATATTTTGAAGCAAAACTAGTTGGACGCCCATTATGGTAGCTATAAAAGGAGATTAAACTAGTCCTAGTTCGGCACATTATTTCACCGGACCTGTTTCGATAATGAATATCGGCCTAATGATTGCGAATATTATCAAAACCGGTACGGCAGATAAAGCCACATGGAACTTGCGAACATTTTTATTCTGGTTCTCATATAATCAGCAGCGTGATTCGCCTAAAAATTGCCCGCATATCATCCCCCCATATGCATAACGTCGAGTGACGGTAAAACGCTGTCGCATAATGAAAATGAGGGCTTCATAGACGATGCATTTTCTCATCACTAAATCGCCTTACCATCGGAAACTTGCCCGTGCAATCACGGATCTTTTTCGATTTTGCACCAACTGTCGCCGAAAGAACACTAACGCCATCATCTTGAAATTTTATGGATTAATTGAGCACACTCAATTCAACATTAATCTGTATCTCATATTAAAAATTTTACATCTGCGATCAGTTAAATAAATTTGCAACATCCATAAATACGCATATGTTAAGAAGAGTCGATATTGATGTAATGTCTGCTTATTTCCCGACGAACAATGGCAGTAAAGATTTCTCGGGTCTCCCGCCGGGTAAGGTCCTCCACATCTCCTTCCAACGTTTCGATGTGCAACTCACCTATTGTATTCAGCGATTCAGGAATCCAATACGATACAGGAATTAGATTCTTGAATCCTTATAGGATGCCTGAATCAAATTGGATACCTGAATCCCTGAGGACGATGGGCAAGATTATTTCCCGATTTTTTTGTCAAGAGGTAGGGGACGTGAGTGCTAGGCCAGGAATAACTCTCGATAAGGTTAAGCTACAGGACAATTTAATTGGAAGAAGAATTTAAGGAAAATAGAGCAATGGGAAGAAATAGAGCTCAAATTCATCGATATTGGACGCTGGATGTCAGTTTCAGCTAGAGGGGCATTGGGGATATTTCGCCGTGACTGGATAAATCAAAACAAAAACGTATCGTTGGAAATCACTCATCCAGCAATCACCATTTGTTGAATGAACATATCAAAATTTTCCAAGGAGTGATTAATTTCTTTCAAAACACGCTCCATACTGCGAATTATTTTTCGAACTATTATTTTATTTATAAATTTATTATACGTCCTAAAAATGGTAAAAGGCTTATTAAATTGGTTTAGTCAACAAAAAAGTAATAAATTGATACATTCAACAAACAAAATACATAATAATCGGAAAACATACTTAAAGGAAATAGAAACACCTGATATTATAGTAATGAATCACAAAAAATACGGGATTCACAATCAGTTTTGGACTTATCTCATTTGGTACCTAATGAGTTGTGACGTAGGCGTCGCGAGTAGCTGATTTTACGCAAGACGTTCAGTCCCATCCTAAACTTTCAGGAAACACGAAGACTTTATATAAAAATTTCCGCACGCTATGGTTTCCATGGTCATTACCGCCTGAGAAACGAACATTACACGGCCAGTGGTTCGCTTGGATTGGACTCCTTACATCGAGAAGAGGTAAGGAGGTGGGAGTGCAGAAGGGGAGGGTTCCGCCAGGCTCCCTTCTTTTGTCATTGCCCCACAATGCATTTGGCCTCCCAGGAGCGTCTCACAACACAATGGACTCGGACAAGAACATGAATTTGAATGCTGGATCTTCGTCCCAAGAGGACGCTACGGGTCCGCGAGCGTCTGATTCCCAACCTTACGTATGCTGAATGTCCTTCGCGGCGCATAACAATCATTGATATGCAGGTAGAAAGGGAGAAAAACTCTTCTGCGTGAATTTTACGGAAACTTTGGCGCTCCTGAAGTTAATTGTCGTTTGTTGAGCATGCATAAATACTCTCTCCAAACATTTTAGTACCATAAAAGCGACTTCAGGATGCGTGGCGATCGCCATACACGGATGGCGCTCACTCTAGCTCAAATTCCTCGAAATTCCCGACCCCTTTTACAGTTTTCCAAGCTAAATATTTCATAATTTAAATTACGAAATAAGCATTATAATCATGGTTAATATTGATGCAAAACGATGAAATCCAAGCCCACAAATGAGTATTACTACAGTCTAAAATTCATAATATCTCACTATACAATTGACATAGAGACAATACTCTGGTGATTTTTTAGAACTACGTTTTCGCTTAAAACATAAAAGAATACCAAACTTTTAATTTTCACATACTTTGAATGAGCGTAATACATCGTATCATCCCGGAAATTTAAACAAGTAACCGAGCAAATATTTTCCGTAACACAATTTCATTTCCAACACGCTAACATCGGTGTTACACACCTCTGACTCGAACGCGCCGAGGAACCACTACTTGGCGCCTCATCCGACGGACGGAGCTTTGTACTTGCCCTCCAAACAGCACATTACCACGTTTGGCGCATCCGCTAGAACAATCTCGGCAACTTGCGGGATTTTGCACAGGAGTTTCGGGATGCAAAGCCCATACTCTATCCACCAAACTAACCTTACCTCCAGTAGTATTCGAAAGGTATACGGTAGTTGTATGAGCTATAGAGGCATTTACAGGACCACGGTGGTGCGTAAACTATCTCGGAATGTTTGACATATTCCTTAGGCCACAGATAAGGGAAGGCTGCCAACGCCAGACCAAAAAAGTCTTTATCAGCACTACACCGCACGCCCTTATCAAGAGTCGCGGACGAGGTCCCGACTCGCCATTCACCCACCTTCCATAAATTGCCTCGTGGGGATCCCACTCAATACTTCGACAACGTTACCTATGACGGCACTACATACTAGAGAGGACGCTCTTGATCATATATTCTTTCGCGACATAGCTCTCATTTAATAACTAGGTTTTTCCCCTGAAATTTTCTTGGTACATAGATTAGACCTGTGTTAAAATTTACCTGAATCACAAATTTAAAAATTTTACTCATGAGATAATACTGCCGAAAATTTTTCCAATTTGAGATACAAACGCATGCTAAGAAGGGTCTAATTTATTTTTATAGAAACTTTTAAGATGATATCATACTAAGGTATAGTACCTCTACCGCGTGAACGGTAGCTAAAATTAATTTGCATTGAAAAATAACTCCCTTGGAAGGTCATTGAACAGCTGTGTGATATTATTAGCTTTAAGCAAGTAATACGTCACGAAACGAAGATCGATCTAACTTAACAGGAAGTTTATTTCTACTGTCTTTTTTTAAATCTCACCCTATCAACTTAAATTTTTCAGAATACATCGATCGTATTCCTGTCAAAATTTACCACAATATTTTCAAATTCGTGAAACACGCTAATGTTGAAAATGGTCTCATTTCCAAGCCTTGAAATTTTCTACATAGTTTAAGTTTTCAAAATGCTATACCTCACGAAAAATGACCAGACAATCAGAGTACCCCTCAACTACGGAGGTGTGAGAAGTCCCGCCAAACCACAGGTCGAGAAAAGGAAGAGAGATCAAGGACTTTTGCAAAGGATACGAGATACGATCGCTACGAGAGACGGAGATGAGGACTCTTGAGGAAGAGGGATGGGGAAAGTCTGGAAGCGTTCGACAGGTTGAGGAACGGACGAGGTGAGAGGGAGGGAGAGGAAAAGGGCAGAGGAAGTGCAGGACGTGGTGGGTGAGGAAAATTTTGAAGGATATGAGGAGGAGAGAAAAGGATTGTAGGAAGGAGTGATTTCAAAGTGCGGATTGGATGATGAAAAACAGCGACGGAGAAAAATATGCAAAGGAAGCGAGGAGGAACACAGGATTCCATGACGAAATTAGCGGTGATAGTTCTCATGCCGTGTTAAAGAAAGAAAATCAGTGAGGAATTGGGAACAGGCATGGGCGATTCATAAAAATGGAAAGTTTCCATTCATGAAAATCTACCTCAAATATTAAATCACCTTACATACATTTGTGTACACACGTGTACCGATACGTGCTATAAAATGAGAAATGTCCCATCTTTTGAACTTCGCGACAGCAGAAAAAAAAAGGAGTCCGAGGCAAAACGACTTCCCATTATTTTGAAGCCACCGACTTTAAGCACGTGTATGGAAACTTATTTTACACAACGTCAAGATAAGGGAAACTTAAGAGTTTCTCTAATCTTAAAATCTAGATATAATTTTTAACACGTTTCACCTTTTTGTATCCTCATTTTGGAGACTACGGCACTTTCATCCCGTTGAGCTATGCTGAAAGTCTCTAACCCAACGGGAAGTGAGTTTAAAATCGATTTAAAAACTATATCCGAGGAAATAAACAAACAGATGAGGAAGCGAGTTATTAGAAAGGCATTGGCAAAAGGCTCGCGCTAAGATCAGTTAATGCTCAAGGGTTTCACATGTAATTAGTAAACTAAAAGTGGAGCCCGGACAAATTTATATCAAATCATTAATTATAGAAAGTTAACCCTAAGTAAAATAACTCATTTTGGTGTTTGGTACGGATGATCGTGGATTAGATTTGTCATTTATTGGCTACGTAAACTGCCTTTTTCTTCAATTTTAGTGCCTAAATGTCCTCGGCTCACCAGTAACTCGCGAATGTTTAAATTAAATACTTTGTTAGCGAGCAGAAAGTAAACAATTCAAGAGATTCATTCATACCAACAATAGTATGAACCAAGGGAGAGATACATAGAGGAGGTCCAGTCTGTCCCGCAGAGATCTGTATCATTTTTCTATCCGTTACAATACTATACCATGTTAAGGAAAGAAAATTCTTAATTTAAGTCGTTGATTTGGGTGTGATTATACAGGAGATAAAAATTTCCATTGCCATTCTCGTACGCTTACTCGCTTACAAACTATTTAATAGTAACATTCGTGAGTTACTTGTGAGTTAAGGACATTTAGTCACTAAATCTGAAGATAAAAATACTAAAAATTTGAAATTCTCGAGAGACCGAGGTTCTCGACAATTCTGTTCCAAGATTAGCCCAAGCTAAACAGCACAATTAGCTATGTTACTTGGGGCTAACTTTCTCTCACCATTTCAATAAAAAAACACGACTTCTTTTTATCCAAAGTAAAACTCTAATTGCTTCAATAATAAATACTTAGGTATCCGTAGGTTAATAGTACAAAATTCTAGGATGTCCCATAGGATTTTACTTTACTTTCCGTCAGTGCCTCTTGACGGTTACAGCTGAGAGACCAAACTGATCGGTCCATTTGCATACGTATTGCATTTTTCCGTAAAAACTACACTTCACAATTTCCGAGCTTTACTTGCGTCACAGAGAGACATTCAAGAGACATACCCCCTTTTTGTAGCGCCTGTAAGAATTCGCAAATGCGAAAAGCGCCCGTTGATCACAGAGGTTACGGCACTATTTAAACACGTTCTGATTAACTACATTGATGAGCCAAGGCAGCGAGCCTCCGCGTACGCTCAGCAAAGTAGCGGCCAAAAACCAGGGGGTAAGCGGGGCTCCAATCACCAAGTGATCAGTGAGAAGTGCTTCCCCTGGATGCTGGGCGCCTTTTCAAAGAAGTAAACAGCACGGCGACGAGAGCAGAGCGGTTCAATTATTCCCAACATTTGCCATGGAGTGTTTGCAATTCCGAGGTACAGCATTTAATTTATGACTTTATAATAATAATAATAATAATAATAATAATAATTTTATTACTCCACACACAAATTACATGACAATAGCAAAATTGAGTAATTTTAGGTAGCTGCTAAGGATAACCTGTTTGAGGCTACCATCCAAAATAATAATACATTATGCTTTACATATAGAGAAGCTCATTTTGTGTTACCTTGATAATCTATACTAACAAAGCTTAAGTGTGTGCATGAAAAAAAACAACTAAGGTAGTATTTATAATTCATTTACATCGATATTTTATAACGATATTTGCTCTACACTTTCTTTAGTGAGAAGCCATTTTGCAAAAACTTTTTCAAAGACTTTGAAATAAAGCATGACTGGGGTAACAAATTAAAAACCTATGGTCCTACGTACAAAAAACATCTTTTAAACAAAGTCAAATTTGGTTGTGGTAAGGGCACACTTATTTTACGCAGGGTAAAAGGAGAAGGCAGGGACTGAAATATTTTAGAGTTATCACTTCTTGCATAAAAACATAGTAGGACCTTATAAATACATAGATGCCTCAACGGAAGCAAACGCAAATGAAGAAAAAGTGGGAAGGTACAGCATAATTTCGGTAAACAGCCCAAATTGTAGCTTATTTATCCGAGAAAATTGAACCGCTCTGCCGTCAGCGGCGTGAATGACACCTTATGCAGGCCCATTTAAATGCGCGTCGGGTGTCAACGCTAATGGGCGTCAGGAGAATCCTCTTCGACAATATTCCGGATACGAACCCTTAACTTGGTCAGGTATCTCCGGTGCACAAAATCTATCTGGTCTCCGCTTAATAATATCGGTATTTCACGAGATTTCGCTTGAAAATCAACTGAGCAAGCATACTCGATTACTGGCCCATGTATCAACCTCTACCTTACGAATGAACGGATTGTAGCCGTCGATTATTTCCCCAATTACATTCCACTTTTTCACATTCAGCTGTGTACGGCAATTTCTACATTACAAATACATGCTGAGTTTTATTTCTTTAATTTAATCTAATTTCTACATTATAAAAGCATGCTGAGTTTTATTTCGTCACATAATGATGTCAACAGAACAATGTTTCATATGCTGACAGATAACTGACGAGAGGTAGATAATTAAAATGTCAAATGCTGAAACAATAGAGGTAAAATAAATTTAACTTCATGTAAGAAACAACTATAAATTAACCGCGAAAGGCATTAAAATCTTGCAATGAATAATTCTTCACCCAATTAAAGTTCGAGGGGATTTTCCCGTGATTTAAAGGAATATTATTCCTTGATAAGAACGTAGTGTGCGAGCTCAAAAATTATTCGCAACACTTTCCAGTCTTTGGCAACACAATTACACCAAGATATATTTCAATTTTTTTCGAAATCATCTAGATTTCTCGAACTGAAAGACATTATGCCTTATACAGGGTGTCCCATTTATCTTGACCACCCGAAATAACTTTTTGTCCAGATGCAAATTCAAAAATGTGTCAAGCAAATGTTCATTAGCCGTCAGGGGTACATTAATAAGCATGATTGCCTTCGTTTTACCTTTGTTATTTACAAAGATATGAACAGCGTTATGTCTTTTTTAAATGGCACCCTATATTTTTTATTCGACAATTCATTTCCTCTCCCAAACACTAATTAAAAAATGTAACACAGTGGACCACTCACATAACCACAACATTATGAAAGCATAAGAAACTCGTCTACTTACTGGAGTTAGCAGTAAACAAATGACAACCAAGTCAAAACATAACACAAAAGTCACGTGGACTCTCCTCTACTACAGTACTGTATAGTACAGCACATGTACCTTGCCCAGGAGTCGATCATTCAAAGGTTTTCAAAGTGGTGACCCTGGACAACGATACACTGGTTCACTCGTTGAATGAACAAGGAAGGCAATCACGCTGATTAATGTCCCCCTGACGGCTAATGAACATTTGCTCGACACATTTTTGAATTTGCATCTGGACAAAAAGTTTTTCGGGTGGTCAAGATATATGGGACACCCTGTATATTATTGATAAAATTTTAATCACACACAACAAATACAACAAGATTTACGGATAAGTGACAAAAATGCATGATTATTTTTCCATCATAAGTTTTATGATTACCTTTCCATAAGCGGATGCATGTTTTACTCACGGATTCCAATAACGCCCCAGAAGAGGATAATAAATAACTATGTTCACACATGGCTCAAACTTACCTGAAAATAGAGAGAAAATTTATCAATCAATTAAAAACGTCGAGATGGAAAAAGTCAATCAACACACATTCCCATGATAACATAAAATTGGTGGAATGGTGATATATTACACCTGCTCTACAGCAATGAATAGACACTATGACAGAAATAACAATGCACTATGCACATCGTTGAAAAGAATTACATTCAATTACGACTCCCTCTCAGATTTCACGAGAATTTCTTTCCAGGAATAATTATTAGTTTTTACGTTCTCCTCATAGTTAAATGATAGATTATTAGCTGGTTTAATTACCATAATAGACAATTCATACATTTTTCAATTTTTAAACGTACAGTAGGATGGAAAACATGATAAAGGGAAAAACAGTTATCGTCATTTAAAAATCTAAAAGTGTGAAATACGTACTCCAGGAGTAATAATTTTTCGATTTAGGCAATAAAAAAATTGGAAACCACCCTATTAGGGGTGTTAACCGAAATCTAAACAAAATATGATGTGATATATCAATTGAATAACTTTTCAATGCTATTCCTCGCAATTAAAAACATTTTAATGCAAAATATTGGGAAAAAACTGGATCGCATTGCACTCATCACCACGCCGCGGACATTTTTGAAAACCGATTATAATGCGACCGAAGTGGCAACAGAAATGAGCCTTCTATGAGATGGAATTGGGCCTCCTTCATGCAGTTCCCTTGATGTGGGAATATACCTGCACTGTCTACGGCAACAGATCTGGGTGGAGAGAAGAATTACGCGACGGAAGCGAGGAAACAACCACACTCGGCTGCATGGTTGCACACATGGGCCCCGCGTCGTCGGTCGGAAAGCGCTACACTTCTCTTTCTCCTCGGAATATCTCAGCTGCACAGTTCCCCTTACTCTGTGCGGAGTACACAATTACGATATTCCCAGCGGGCACGATAGACCACGAGCGCTAATGCAAAGCCCGAGACTCATAATAATGGCGCAGTGATAAACACTCCATCTCCGAGATTGTAATTTAGTGCACAATCGAGAGAAGCATAACCAACTCGCGTATTAGTAAAACACGTACCTGCATGAATAATTGAATACACGCGCGATTATTAATCAATTGACTTCTCATCCACACCAAAACGTATATGCTTAGTGGGAGTTGGATGAGAAAGTAGTCCGATTACGAGGTAGTAGCTACCCTTTTGGGGAAAGACTACTTCACATTATCAGTACGAGGACACACCATGTGACACCTGTCACTTTAAAACATAACTGATACTAAAATCTCTACACCTTTTTTTATTTTATTACAATTCACATATTGGCAACCTTTTTCTGCCTAAAGACCGTGTACTCATAGCCACGTGGGAAAACTTGATCAATGCGTAATGTTATTTTTATAAGCCATTGGAATGCTTTAGACAAGATACCATCAATGTTACCAATTTTTCATTAATTTTCATTCATCATGGTTTACCCAATGCGTATTATGATATTTATGCGTTAAGTAAAATTTTAAACATAAATGAATTGACTTTAGGAATTCAATTTTAATAAACCCTACTTCAAGCTGCGAAATTCCACATCACCACGAGCATATAATGTCAGCAATTATTGCAACGCAAATTATTATTACACCATCGAGTAAAGAAGTATTCGACAGGCAAAGAAAAACGGTCTATCTATGGTGATTATGGTATAATTTAGTTATGATTCATCCCGGTGTAACAACCCGTATTTACGTGGAGCAACATGAGAGACTAGAAACATTCCCTTTACCAGCGAAACCCAATTATATGCAACGTTCTCTCCTCCGCTGCGATCACCTTGGTCAGAGATTTTGGATCAAAAGTGACATGCAGCCCTATCACCACATGAGAAGGCAAAGCGAGTAATCCAAGGCAGGTGTATCAGGCGGCCGGAGCACGACACGCTCTCTTAATGCATGGCTATGCAAGACTAGGTATCAAACTCACGGCCCACATTGCTTGCGAAATGATTCGAAAGCTCGAGTCACACTCCAGGAATGAACATCAGAGGAAGCACAGATAAAACACACCATTACAAACGCTTACCACGAGATTACTTGATGGGGAACAAATTGCATTTTTCTAAATTATAACAGAGTATAAGCAAAATAACAACACCCAAGTAAATTGATTAACATGTATCTAGCAACTAAATAGTAACTGCAACTGGAAAACCATTCCCTAGTTTGAGAATTTTTCCCTTACCCGGTCTGGGGAACTTTCGATGGCTATTACGGTGAATTTCAAGCGACAGTGAAATACGTAAAATTTTTACAAGGTTTAGATTGGATTTCATCGTGATGCACAACTGCTACCGAGGATCTGAAAGTGTCAAAAGCCTTCCGGCAACACGAATGGCTACTAAAGTTTAGTCAAATAAACGCATATTTCAGCGCGGTATAAAACTATCGAAAGGTAGACATTAAATGGCATTGAAAACAAAAACGAAGGCAAAATTTGTTAAATTTAGTGATTTCTTTTACCCCGCAGGTTTAGATTTTCCTCTACATTTTCCAAGTTTTAAAATTTTTCACCGTCGACAGCAGTACTACTTTAGAAGGATTCATAATTACGGAAAATATTCCGTTTTTATCTCTTTCCCATTTACCTTTTTCCTTTTCTGCTATCTTTCCACCCCCGTATCTTCCATGCAATGTGAATTTTGAGAATCCATTGCCCTTCTATACTGCTTCAACTACTTGATTTGTCCTCTTTCTATTATCCTTTAAGTCCTCTCTCCTAGCCAAACTTGACAAGAGCTTCCTCCTTTGCTTTACTCACATCCATCACACCTTCCCCTTTGTCTTACAGCCTAAAAATTGATCACCTTAATACTAATTCCTACCTGAATTTCTCAGGGTTCTCGTCCTTACCCTAAATAATACAGTGTGTCATGTTATGCTAATATTGCTCTACTACCCAGCATCCAGACGATAAGGTTTCAGCGTGTCTATTGCCTCGATTGCCTCTAAAGAAATTTAGCCATTATTTATTCGAATAGAAATTCTCCACGATTCTTTTTCGGTTATGAAGCGTCTATATAAGTGGTTATTTTGTGAATTTCAATGTAAAATTGCCAACGAAGGTAATCTACCACGTTATTTTTCCTTAACTTCCCACTTCAGTGCACTCGCCGATTTCAAATGTCTCTTTTGTGGAAGAAAGGGAAAATGATAAATTTGAGGGTTGCATCAGATTAGTTTTCGTAAAAAAACAGCGCAAATTATAAAGAAGGGATAAGGTAAAAATTGATTTCCTTCAAAGTTTAAAGCAAATCAATCTCGGCTTTAAATTACTGCAACCACTTGTACTCAAAAGTGCGGATAAATCCAGTCTTTTGAAAGAGAATAGCGTCTAAACCTTGATGAACACAGCTACACGGAAATTAACTCTCTTTATATGGTAGTGAAATGTTCAAGCAAAGCGGGGAAATAATACACGAATTTATTCAATAACAACTCACAAACACTCTCCCTTAGAAACCATAAAAATAGGGATAAAACCAGATAATTCTGTGGCTATATAATAATTGGTTTCCATGATATAAGTAAGAATGATTTTTGGCGAAGTAAACACTAAACCATATTTTATCGCTCAAGAAAATCCTTCCTTACTGTACCTATGCATCGCATCACCGATATGCGCCTAAAATTTCATGACTGTTTACTATGGACCGGTTGACGGTTTACTTCAATTCCGGGACGCAGAATTTAACTTTAATACTAAAACCTCAAAATTTCAACATATTCCTGATTTTCATCGATAGTGACTAAACACGGATCAGAGGTCATCTAAGCATACCGTAAGCAACCCACGAAAAATACTCGCATTTCTATTTCATAAGCAAATGGCCTAGAAAAGGCGTTTTTCTAATCAGTAACGAAGAGGTCGAATATAAACTTGAAGAGGAGTATGAGATACACAAAAGCATAGAAACCTGGTGATGTAGAATTGAACTTTAATACTTGAACCTCAAAATGTAATTTAATTCGAGATTTTCATTCATGGAGACTAAACACTTGGCAGGGGTCATATCCTAGTACAAACCCTGGACATGTACTTGCATTTCTATTTAAGCAGCAAATAGCGCAGAAAAGGCACTTTTTTCAAGTCATTCACGAAGAGCTCAGGTAAAAACTTAAAAGAGGAAAAGGGTATATACAAAAACCTAGAAACCTAGGCGCTAGAATCCTAGATACCCCATATGCCCCTAGATTTTCTGACGGAGCCGCTTCAATTTTACTGCCGGGTCATTTTTTCAGTCGTGTGCCCGCTAAAGATAGCCGCTCATAATTTTTACACTGTTTACACGAAGTTTCTCGCGGGGATATCATTGTAACGGCCAGCGAGTTCTCTCGGGATCTCTCTCTGCCACAAATACAGTCGCACACTACACCTGAGAGAGCATTGGCCGCGACATGCCGGCAAAATGTATTCCGATCCAAAGCCATCCGTCAATGTAGGCCTAGGTAATTTAATTTACGGCCCACCCACCTCCCCTGCGTACACTATTCGTCACGATTCACTAGATTTCCCAACAATTTTATCCCGAAGACACAAACGGAGTTGAGTAAATAGCGCGATATAAACCGAGCAGAAAAAACTAGGTCACTCAGTGAGCCTAATGCAAAAAAAATACGCGAACGTCGGGAGCGCATGGATTATGTTTCTTCCTCGCATGATATTCGCTCCGTTTCGGTTTACAAAGGAGTAAATCGAGGACTCGCAAAAATAAAAACCGAAGGAAACCCGCAACTCTACTAGTCTGTACTTGCCGAAGAGTGTGCCGGCACGATCGTCGAGAAGGCATCTTTTTTTGCTCTCTCTCTCTCTCTCTCTCTCCAGAAGAGCACCGGCTGTGATCAATATTAGAGAGCACTTGGGCACTCTCCTCATCTTGGCCCATGAAATGTATCCGCCAATCAGAAGCGAGGGGGGGGGGGGGATTCCGAGGCGAATGAATCACTACACTCGGACAATCGACTGATGCAATCAATTTTTCTCGTGGCGAACTTCCATACACACACATACACGCACGCAGGTCCGGGCATTTATTTCCCACAGTGCGTGAGTATTGATTAAATATATATACCGAGCAGCGCTTCCTCGATGATAAAATACTGTCTTTTTTCAATTCATACCGTTTTCAATAATCGAATAAAAACCATAGATAATAGATGTAAGTATAACTGCGTTTCGGTGAACGATGTTGACAATTTGGCCAAGCCTGGTGTTTTGTGAACGCTTCGAAATATTCAAACAGGCAGTAATCGTTTTCGCATGGCGTTTTAATTATCAACCCTTGACCAGCGACGTGCAATTCTTGTTACACTACCAGTGACCTGCGGTCTGGGAGACCGCAATAAAACAAAAATTCGTGAAAACGTTGCAAAGTCATTTTTATTGCTTAGTTTACTGTTTCATTGACTTCTCAATTATTATAAAACTTATATTTTATATTATGCATTCCAAATACGAACCAACTTTTTCAGTAAAAATTGATATTTGAAACAGTATCAAAAAAACCTATATCAAAAACACTAGAGTTATTATTTTAATAATGGTACTTTTTTAATTAAGTACTTAATTATCCACGTTATGCAACTAAAAATGCTTCCTTAAAAATTACTAATTATTATTATTATTCTTGAAAAATCACTGGGAATTGATTCTTACAACTTTTTGATTCATTTCCACCAGCGTTACGTTGATTGGTTTTTCCAATTTAGTGACGTGAGCTCTCACAGACCGCTACTCAAATTCAGTTGCAAATTTTCAGAAATAAATAATTAGAACGTTAAATTTTAAGAGTGCTATGTCCATATTATAAAAAGTTAAGACGCTCACGAGGATTATAGATACTATGTAATATCAATTTTGAAAATATTCTTAATTTTAGAAACGCAGCGGTCTCTCAGACCGCACGTCACCGGTTAAGGGTTAAAAATCAACATTCAACACATGTAATTTAATTTCCGAGAGGATTCTCGGGTTCTCCACCGGTCTATTGGCTCCAGACGTTTCGAAAAATGACTTACTCTTCATCCTCAGGGTATCTTCTGGATCGTCTAAGGATGAAGAACAAGTCGTTCTTCGAAACTTCGAGAGACCTGCAGACAAATTACCCGGTGGAGAAACCGAGAATGCTTTCCGCGCCGGAAAATCCGGGAAAATATAAGACCTTACTAAGATCTGACACAGACAGCTTAAAAGACCGATTCGAGAATATTTCCCTTCTTCCGTGTATCCCAATATTTTTTATCGAGACATTTCATCCAATACTGTTTTAGGTTATACTTTTTTAGCATTAAAATTTTCCCGTTTCACTATATTCGAGAATATTTCCCTTCCTCCATTTCTCTTCCTTTCACCGATTCGAGAATATTTACCTTCCTCCATATATCCCAATAATTTTTATCGAGGCACAGCATCCAATATTGTTTTAGGTTATACTTTTTTAGTATTAAAATTTTCCCGTTTCACTCGCCGAAAACTTCCAGATTAGTCTCATCCGAGTCCAAATTTTACTGGGAATTTTGGACTAAACATTAAAAATGACAAATACATAATAAATTACATCCAACCTTACATACAAACAGTAAGGGCTCACAGTATCAAGTAATGGGCAATTTACAGGTGGAAACCTTGGTAGGTGTTAGAATCAATGCTGAATCATTCAGTAAGTTGCTACTTTTTACATGAACGGAACATCGACTCGCACACCGTATGTACTCGAGGTAAACGAAAGAAATGTCATTTACAAAGACTGAATATTACCAGCACAAAAATAAATTAAAATATTTACGAAGGAAAATCGTTTTAACAGATACGATTCATGATAAAGGTTTCTATCACTCTTCAAACACTAAAATTGTCTACGATTCTGGAATCAGGCCATTTAAGAATAACCGTTGCAAATCAGACTTCATACTGACGACGACTTCACTCTGCCGACGATATAGTCGACCAAACTAAAGGTAAAGGGAAGAAATAAGTTCTATTGGTATTGTTTTTGCGTTATCTTTCGAACATTAGAGCCAAACCAAGCAAATATACCACAGGTTTAATGACGCACTCCACCTCGGCAGAAAGTGTAACGGCCGAAAAGTAATAGCAGCTATTGGTCCTCTATTTTGGGGGGTGGGGAACAAAGTAGATAAAATTTAATTAAATCTTTATGAGAATACATCACCCTCGTCAAATTGGTATTTTGCGAGTAATTACTCGTTTAAAACATACACCATATTCTTGAAATTTTCAGTACATGTATATATGAGTAAGCCCTTATGAGCATTTGCAAGTATCTCAAATATATCAACCGGTATTTGAAAATTTTACCACAGTATTTTCTCGTACGTAAAGTAATTATAATTCAGGCAAATGTCAACAAATGTATAAACTATATATCGTGAAATTTTCAAGGTCATAACCTGAGTTGAAACGAGTAATCCGCAGCGAAATAATAAAAAAGGGGGGTTGGCGATTCGTCCATTTGAAAGAGATTCATTCCAAAGCCTGGTACTCCTCCTCTGGGAGTAAAAAAAATGATGGAAACAACATTTTCAAAAGAAATTAACTTATCATTTCACATCCAAAAATGCTATTGGCCTATCAGTATTTCTGTCGTGGAAATGATGATGTAGAAGGTAACAGATCATGTGATATTGGGTATTCTCCTTTCTTTTTTGATCGCACCTCAAAGTAAATATAAACACGAGCGATTCCTTTTCTGCACATGTACAGCGGCGGTAAAAATTAACGTAAAGCTCATTGGCGTCTGAAAGCGGCCAGTTCAGGAACTACTAGTCTTCCAAAATTTTGCCCCTGTAGTGCTCTCATACAACCGGGAATTATTAAAGCTATACGCCCCTAACACCAGGGAAATAATCATATCCGTCGCATACTGACAACGTCCAAAAGGTCCAGCTACTAATTCTTCCCCATATTCTCCGAAGTGTGCTTAGCACACGACTCACCTAGAATGGAGTTTGCTTCCGTCGGAATATCTGTGGACACGGGCGACGCTTTGGGCATTGAGACTGCCTCAGAGCGATTTCGCTCGGGTGGTGTAGAGGGTAAATATCATGCAGTGATACATAGGTTCCACGGATAAGTCTCACAATCAGTGACGGATAATTTGATGCTGCATACAGCCTGTGGACATTTTTCTGATCTAAAAACTTCGCCAATACTATCACAAGGTCCGGAGGATTTTGCATGGCTATTGAATTCTTGTGTGCATATTTATTTGTCGAAGTTCAACTCCTATATTTCATAAATTTGGGCAGTTGACTGTGGAGTGCATTTTGATTACCTTTTCCGCGTCACCCATCCCCGCTTCTATGCCCCTAACGTTAGCTGTATGAGCGATGTGTTTATTTTTATTTAGATTTATTTTTATTAATGTTTTTAATCAAATATGCGTTCGTATGGATCATCTATGTCTGCGGTTCCCAACCTTTTTTTCCTCCCGCACCCCTCTATATGTATACAACAAATATTGCCCCCCCCCTCCCCAAAATGTAACGCGCACACTTAGTATACTTATTTCCTGGTTAAGAGATACATACTTCCTGGTGCCCGCCATTACCGATTATTTTCGGCGTACCCCAAATGGGTACGCGTACCAACGGTGAGAACCGCTGATCTATGTGATTGAAAATCAAGTTTAAAAGAAATTATGAAGTTTACAAACGTCTGTGTAATATTTCTAACCCTGCCGCGTAAACGGCGGCGAAATATGTAAGAATTGCCGCGAGAAAAAATTCCCCTGGACCGGGAATCGAACCACGGACCTATGGCTTTCCGGGAGGTTCTTTAATTCCAATGGCAAATATACCGAGGTTTCTTTCTGAGCATCGGTATAATTGCCATGGGAATTAAAGAACCTGGATAGCGTAGTGGTCTGCGCATTGGCCCGGTGAGACAAAGGTGGGTGGTTCGATTCACAATCCAGAGGAATTTTTTCTCATGGCAATTCTTGTATATTTTACAGACGTCTAGTTACACCTCTCATTTCACCAGGAAAGCAATCGATTAATGACCAAATTGATTAATTGCATGGGATATCAACATGAAAGACATTATTTAAGTTTAAATTGGACATCAAATTTACCGTAACCTAAATCAATTCTTCGCATTTCTTTTCAATTGCAGTTTATTAATTTGTTCCAATGTAATCCTCGGGAAAGTATTATTGGAAATAGAATATTGAGCAAAGCATTGCAATACGGAATTGAAAACAGACGACAGATTTCTCGTAGGTTTCAAGGTGGCTCAAAATTATACTTTCATTCTGCTTTGAGGAGCCGTAGGAGTTTTGCCATGAACGGGGGGAAGAAGCGTAAGCAGCGACACATCGCACTTGCAGCTAACGTTCGGGGCATTGAAGCGGGGCCGGGTGACGAGGAAAAGGTAAAATCACAGATCTCGTTATGGATCGAATTAGTTATTTAAGGCGATACATTTATTTTCTTGTTGTTTACCTGGAATGGAAATTTTATTTCCGAAGACTTTAATGTTCGCGCTAACGAATTATCATAATTTTAACATATAATCTACTTTAATGAATTCAATCATATAATAATTTCCATCATAATGCAAAATTTTGGGATTTTAATTCTTCTTTTGGCTATTGCTTAGTCATCTTGGGCGCTGTTGTCTATGTTTAGTCTTAGGATAGGGAAACTCATTCTTTTCATATTCATACTCTGAGACAAGGAGATATCATAGAGGGGGCACCATTCAGCCCATTTGATTCGTGTCGCCACTTTAATCGCGTTTTAATCCCTATTCAAATATGTCCGCATCGCAGAGATGAGTGCTGCGTGATCTATTTATTATAAATACATGCAATATGGTATTAAAAATCGCCAGGAACAGCATTGAAAAGCTATGAAATTTGATAGATCACATTATTGCGGATTTAAAATTCGCTAAACCAATCTAATTTTATCTTATTTATCCGTGACACTATGTTCGCTTTGCCCGTCAGTGACGCGAGCGGCAACTTTTTCAAACCCACTTAAATGAACGGTGAGTGATAAAAAAATTTTGTCGCGGCCTGTTAAATTCTCTACCGTAATATCCGTGCTCTGAGGAATGTAATGCATGTACTTATTCTCTAATGCACTCCGCGAAGAAAATATAGTTTTCATTGAACTTGAAGCAATTGAATAACGAGTACTCATGGAAGTCCATTTAACGCATTGCGGTCCAAGTTTTTAAAACTCTCCTTTTTATTAAAAATTTTAGACCAAAACTTTTAGACTTTTGATCAAAAACTTTTAGACCAGGCTACTTTTTGAAAAGTAGCCTGGTCTAAATTACTTTTAGGAAAAAAGAAATAATTGACCAGATTGATTGTTGACCTTTTAATTGTTATTAATGTTTAAAATGAAAATATACCGGTTCTAATACTATGCATGTTCAATAAAAGATATTCTTTGAAATTGTTCAATGTGTGATATCTCTTGAAACATTGTCCAAGTAAAATCGCAGCGCCTAGAGATATCGACCTTAACCCGACGTTAAACCTGATGATAGCACTAGACCTGTCGAGCCAACCTCGACATTGGGCCGCAAAGGTTTAATATATTTGCTTCACACCAGTTAAAATCTACAAAAATGTGAGGCAATTTTAGGAGATATTGATACATCGCTAACAGGCATAACTGAACCCAATGGCGACAATGAGAGTGGCATTATGACGGCAGTAGGGCAAGCCAGCAGCGTTGTGCCTCGTCAAAACAATGGTATTCCGTAGAGTAGGCACTGGAGGAACATAAGCGGGAGCTTTGATAAATAAAGATACGAATTAAAAAATTAAGAAGTAATTTTAGAAATAAATCTCGCAGTTAATGAGATAAGTTAGGATTTCCGTACATTGGCTTGATCTTGTTTGATATATTTCGTTTTCTTAGATGTCATTCGTTTAATTTGGCATACGATTCTTTTGGATGCCAATCTGAATTGAACCACGCGACTTCAGTGGACCCAAAGAAACTCCACTAACACCAAAAGTGATACACTCCTCCACATATTTCCTCTGCCATCAAGCCTGACCTGTTCACGACCAAAGGGGTCCTGCCTTTTGGTCTCGTTTTGGGAGGCATTTAAAGCAACGAGGAAAATCACGAAGTACCTCATTTTACTTTACCACAAACACAATATTAAACCAAGTCTTATCGCCAACGAACGGGTTCATATACTCGAACGCAATTTATTACGCCTCACTTAGGCAACTGGAGAGGAATTACGTATGTGATGATGAAAATAACCCTGTGAACAACCAGAATGTAATACGAGTTCATCAGAGTTGGAGTGGAACTCCATAATGGAGGCAATCGTCTCGTCTAGCCCACCCTAAATAAAATTCAGGTCACGTCCCAATTTTAACCCACGATTCAACCCTAAATCATACATTCCCACTCGAACTTTGTTCCAAACTGGGCTCAACAAACTGAAACAAGTCTGCGGGCTATGCTGCACCCTGCAAGTGGCCCGCACACGCTCCAGGGAAAGAGAGGCGAGGCGCGGCTCCCACGGGCCGCACTCCGCGACCAATGGCCTCAACTGTCTTGAGTTATTGCGCGACGAGGGTCGGCACCGCAGCACTTTAAAGCTCCCTCGGAACACACAATTCCATCATCCCCGCAGTGTGTGGCCACGAGGGAGACGATTTTTTTCTGGGAGCCATCAGTTTTGTAACCATGCAAAATTTTCCCATCGGTATCAATATTTTCCGTGCATTTGCTTGAACTCCTGTGATACATTTCGTTTTCTAACGTATCATTCATTTGGAATTTCATTCCTTTGAATGCTAATCCAAATTTAATCATGTGACTTCAGTGGACCCACAGCAATTCAGCGAACAACACGAGCGAGAATTTCCTCCACAGACTTCCCCTGCCATCACGTGACAAGGGGTCTTGCCGTAATAGTGTCGTTTTGGGTGGCGATTAAAGCAACGAGAAAAGAAAAGAAGGACTTCATTTTATTTTACTATTAATACAATATTACACTAATGTCATCTCCAACGAACGAGTTCTACAGATCTTATTTTATTTCAGGAAGGAACGATCACAAATACAAAATTAAATTCAAGAAGTTAAGAATCCTTCATGCATAAAAGAATATGGCGTGGAATGAGTTACTCGAAGAAATTTTGAAGACCTTTTCCGCAAATATTAGAATGTTTAAGACTAAGTACTGTATGATTATTTCTTGATATCATTGCGGTTCATAAGGGAGCAATGGAAATTAAGAATTTTGGGTGGTTTAGTTCAAATTTCATTTGCATGGTCCCCTTAACGCTGTATTTTTTGTAACCTATAGGTGTATTATTGTTCCTTGTCTTCGTATTTATTTAGGTAGCCACTTCATTCATTCATTTTTTCTCATATTACCACTAGGGGATAGCCTGCTTGTAACAATATGTATTAAATTTTAAATACCAGACTATGAAAACTCGGCCGACCTTATTCTGTCCATAAATACTATTTTACCCCTGTATTTATAGGCAAAAATGAATGACCGAAATACCTTTGGGAGATTGAACAATAAAGTAACTATATTTCTTGCTATAAATAAAGTAACCTAAGTATAAGTCAGAGACGACTTTGATTAACGACAAACAAAAACGCCCCTAATTACAGTCAAGAATGACATGATACACTGAAAATAAAGAGAAAAAATGAATCCTTAAAATTGCATGGAGAAGAAGACGATGTGTTCCGGTTTCGGACTTCGACATTTGAATAAATCAAACGCGAAAGTCATTTCCATACAGAAGCATGGCTACTATAAACGTATGAAATTTTACACAACAAATAGAAGCGTACCACAATATACGAGCCTAATGAAGAAATATTTTCACTCCGTTTAAAGGTAGTACGCTATTTCGTCCGAGTGTAACTTTTCTAGTCATCTCTAGAGGAATACCCACGCCAATTTTCAAATAAATTTCGAAGTGGTTAGAGAGGTAATTATTGATGAGTTCTCGCAGTCGCGTATCTGGCGCAATAAAAACTATCTCGAATCTCGGACATAGTTTCCCCACAAGATATTCATTCAAGCACACCTTTTTTTTTCACTGGACTAACGATCGTGTTTGAACCAGTGCAATATCCGCAATTATTCCCGTCGGAGGGACTGAATGGGTCGGAAGCGTTGAAGAGCGATTATAATTACTCGCATCCACACAGACTGCGCTACAGATTCATAAATTAGAGAGACAGACGTCAGGCTTGATTGATTACCCTGTTCAGAAAAACCGCTTCGGCCCATGAACCACCGATTTTCAATGGGAATAAATTCTGATTTGGCATCTTTAATTACCATCACGGTGTAATAAAAAGCTAAATTTTTATGACAATAGAATGGACATTAAGGGTTTTTTTTCCAATGATACCAGTTATCCTAGCCAAAACTGCGATTTGTTCTTAAATCACCCATGGGGATCGCCAATTGCATGCATTTCTAAGTATATTTATATTTCTAAAGGCATTTACATCATCCTATACATAACCCAGTCAGGCCGCATTTTTACCCTCTGATTTTCTGGCTTTTTTCATCTACCACCGCACTGTTGTCCTCGTCCTTTTTCTATTATATGTTCCTACCCCTTTCTTTCCTTGCCTGTGAATTTATTTGTATGTTTGCGCTTAAGGCGTCGTGTGAATGAATGAATTAATCCTATACATAACTATATACGAACATATAGTTATACAAAGTTATACAAAGGATGTATATATTTCAGTTACACACGTATATATAAATAAAACTCACCACTTTTAAAGTGCCGCATTTGATTGTTTGAAAAAGATATTTTTCTATTTTGATTCGCTGCCTAGTTTCTGTGCTATAAGTAGAAAAAATTCTCTAAACGGTAAGAATAGTCAAGCAACACTGATGTAAAACTCTCAGATCAGTTCTCCGGCTACACTACTCTCATCCATACACCTAGTTCTCTTCCTTGACCTCACCCATTTGCCGTCACAATCTCAACAATTTTAGTACCTATTCACCCTTAAGTACACGGCCCATGCCAGTAGTTAACATTAACAAAGTAGTTGTGGTATATAACAACAGCGTAAACCGTCGCCGCAGAGAACCACAAATTCTATCTTCGCATCCGATGCACTAAGTTTTCAGTAAATTCCAAGGGAAGAATTGATGCCTACAGTCGTCATGGGAAACTGTATAATTTACATTTGATTTCGAGGCAAACTACTTTTAACACTAATGAGTTTTTTATTCTATCATGCTTCAGTTTTTTTAAATATAAATAATAGCTGCAAAGAATGGTCCTCGTTATTCGCACGGAAGCAGCGACCGAACAGAAATTTTACAAACACAAGTCTCCACGGCATTAGCGAGAAAATGCGAAAAATTAGTGTTCTTCATCAATAATGCTACTATCCTTAAATATTTTTATCGCGTATCTTTTAAAATACTGCGCTTCCCGTCATCCGGAAATATGTATGCACACGCTATCATTTTACAGTGGATATACTGCATGAAAAAGCTACAACGAATGAATAACGGATCCTAGTAACCACCCAAATACCTACCAAAACATGAAAATAATAGCGATTTGGAGATGTAATACTGAATTTGGTAATTTATCATGATTGTAGTCTCTTTTAATAAATACTTTTGTGATAAATCGATAAAAAACGTAAAACTTTCAATGATAGCAGAATTTACTACCAATCTGCCATCACTCGTCATTTCTCATCGTTACGTCTTCGTATGAAATTCATATTTCTTGCATGCTAATCCTCGTTGGGCCTTTAAAGTACTTAATGTTTTCAGGGGATTATTGGGGAGCTGTTGGAGTGGTGGAAGAGGATAAGCTGCTTTGAAAAAAGCTCAAAAGTACACGTGCAGGGGTGAATTCTAACTACAGGGTTCCCACTCTTACTAAATTATGAAACTCACGGTTTTTTCCAGGTTTTCACGGTCTAAATTGCGTCTAATTCACGGTCTGTTGATAAGCCATTTTAGGAAGAAATATTGATCACATAAAAATTACTGGCCGCACGTTAACTAAAAATATAGCGAATGCGATAAACGCCAGGAATGCAAACGCAGCAATGAAAGTGCTCTTATGACGTCGCCTATCGTTAGCAAAATTTAGGGCCGGCTAAAGGTTGTGAGTGGGAAAATGAAGGATGAATGGGAAGTGAAGGTGTGTCTGATTTCTCGCCAGGGTTAACGATCACTTTGGTTAAAGGTCTTCCAATCAAAGCCTTAGGTGTGTGTGCCGCCATGACACACGGACCAATATTTGCGCTTCGAATATATACGTGTGCAGATAAATGCTTGAACAGTGTCTGCGAGTGACTGACCTTGAAATATTATCGACACATCGATTTTTCTTTTGATCCGTCAATCGTAGATCTACAATCAAGTTTGTGAGGTTTTTAAGGTGTTACGACGAATTTCACGGCTATTTCCAGGTTTTTTTCACGGTAGACGAAATTCACGGCTTATTCACGGTCGAGTGGCAACACTGAACAAGGAAGTCAGGTTTTCCAGGCGAATCATGTCAATGAGATCCATTTTCGAACGGGGATCGTGAATTGATCGAAGAGCAAACCAACTTTCCACTCAACATTGAAAATGATGCTCTACCCTGGCAATGTTAGGACTTTCCTGTTTCGTCATCGCTAAGCCCAGGTCAAGGGAAATTATTCCCCCTTGGCAGAATTTACGCTCTTAAAAGGAGAATAAGGTAGATTTTTTCGAGAGAAATGAGGGGTAGCGGGCAGATGGGGGATTTTAAATATGGACACCTTCTAAATAAATTACATAAATTCTTAAGATATTAATCAATGAGGAAGCAGGCCCAAAGCGGGCCGTATTAACGCATCATTAAAAAATAGAAGGAATTTTTGCAAGCTGCCATTGATAAATTCTTACAGAAAATTATTTACAAGCTGCCAAGTCTTGGTATCTTAGGCAGTTAATATGACTCGCCAAAAATTCAGGGGATTCAAATTCAAGTCCAGGGTAGAGGCGACTGAGTTTTCACCTGCGGAATGTCCGCACTACAGAAATGGAGCGAAGGTGTAGGTTGCATAGCGCGCCCACAGAATCCCGAATGACGATAGCGTATTCCCCGAAGCCAACAATCCTTGACCCCGCATTCAGTTTCCTACACATGGCTAAAATTGATAGCGTGTCCAACCGGAGACCTAAGTTACTGCATCACACTTTACTACGTAGCGTTTAGCATTCATTTTTCATTTAACTTTCCTACAAGTACACCAGCATTAGTGAGAAAACGCGAAAACAAATTCTGTAAACTATATCTTCATCATTCCCCGACAGCACCACATTTCGAATGCTTCCACCCTTGACTTCTCTGCTGCTGATAACGTAAAAGCCTCGATCCCATAGAGAAATATGCTCCATGCATTTGATGAATTGTTTCCTTACTTCTATGCTTGTATTCTCAGCTTTAAGAAAATTTTTGTTTTTGCAAAAAGCTTTCTTCGCCTTCGCTATTCTACTGACTACTTCTTTCTCCCTTCCTCCATCGTTGGTTATTCGGCTTCCTAGGAAACATAACTCTTTCACCTCTCAAAGCTATTGTTATCCTAGTTAAATGTTTCTCACAACCTCCTCTCTTTTGCTGCATACTATTAGCTTAGCCTTATTTCCGTTGATTTTCAGCTGATATCTCGTCATTTTCCTTTCCGTATTTATCAAAGTCCTCTTCAAATCATTCCCTGTCTCTGTGTGACAACTATGTCGCCAGCAAATCGGTGCATACCAATTCATGTTTCCTCAAAAATAAGAGTGAATCCACCACCTAAGGCGCACTCCACATCACCACGGCCCGGATTCCATGCGCCAGCAACCCGAAGCCGCCCTGGAAGAGCAACCATGCGAGCCGTTCCGCTGCGCCCCGGTCGTCCCATCTGAGGCGGTTGCACGGGGTGAGCGGCCAAATGCAACGGCGGCCCGCGAATATTTCTGCGCTCTAGGGAGTGCAATAAGCTGAGCACTCTCTGGGGAATGCGGCTTGCCCTCACCGGAATGTTTGCGGATTTCATCGGGACCTCTGCACAGGGGCGGTCTGCACAGGTCGGCTGGTCGGCAATCGCCAAAGGCCCCAAGAATGAATATTACAAAAGAGGATCCTCAAGTCGGCCTCTAAATGTGTTGTCAACCACCGCGCACTTAAATGAGTTTACAAAACTCGCCACTTGTGTCACTGTAAGACAAATTGATCCAAGTTTCACGGGGAAATAAAATATAATTAGGAGTATACACTGAAATTTATACAAATGATCAGGTGATCTATCAAATTCATTATGTATCAAAAAAGGAAAGACAATGCCTGATGATGATACTATGTAATCGAAACCGGTCGCAGTAATTAATAAATTGTGGAACCTGCCATTGTCTTTCCTTTTTTGATACATCATGAAGGAATTCCATCATGTTTCGCCTGACACGACTGAATTTATCAAATTCATTACTTTTCAATGCTATCCATTGCAATTACAAACAACTACAAAATATTGGAATAATTTAGATGGCATTGCATTAATCACCGCGGCGCGGACGAAAACCGGTTAGCAAATGCATTAAATATACAATAGAACCATAAAACGTCATTAAATTTTTTAAGTTGTGAAATTCTCACTTTTCCTCGTATTTTTTTCTTACGAAATTTCTTTCTTATTTAACAACTCACACCTAGTTTTTAAGAGCGTCAAAATCTGGGCATGCGAATTCCAAAAATTTTCTCGGGGAGTACCGCGTACGATGGGCCCCACCACGATCCCCCGAGGGCCACGAATCACCACAGACCACCACTGCCTCTGCCTTATATCACACCCACACCGGTAAACAAGAGCGATTCTCTACATCTGCACATTGGACCAAGACTCCACGTATTTTCGAGGGATGGAAGATATTCCATCTCTAAAATGGCCCTTAAAATGTACAATTCATATTAACTCATATGTTTTCCGAACACTCTCGGAGATATTGAGTCCTTCAGTCCGACGAAATGGGAATCGCACGCCAAATCTGTATGCCTATATAACTCTTGTCCCTTTCCACCGGCAGCCTCGCAGAATAATATTTACAGAGGAGAGCTCTAAGTGGCTGCGATATACCAAAAGCATAGATCAGCATTGAAACCCCAACTTGATTATTATTATAGAAAATGGAAAGACCATCACGTGATCTCGATTCTGGCATTTAGCGCTAGGGCGCTTGCGCAGTAGACGAAATTCTCTCTTCCATATGTTCACTAAAAAGGACTGGCTAACCCAGAACCAGACTATTGGGCTCGAACCAAGAAGAAGCCCACGCAAGTTACTCGAGCCTCCTGCCCTAAAATCTCGGCCTACATAATTTCAAATTTACGGCAAAATACCTCGGATCTCACTACAGCAGTTGGGTTCAGACTCTACCGAGCACTTGGGCATACCAGAGCTGTGAACACTCCAAATGGCGTATTTACTTCGAATGCAAGCGTAAATTTGTAGACCAGCATTCATGTATTCTCAAACCTCGCTCACTTCTTTACTGCTACGTCCTTGATTTGAAAACGATGGCTCGAGCTAACTCTACCTTCGGTTCCTCCAAAACAAGGAACTAGTCCGTTAAATCCTGCTTATTACGTCATTGGTTACGAAAATGAAAGTTTCACTTTTGGAGTACGATGCTAGATGCTAAGAACGAGTTCTACGAAGCGCATTTCCATTCGAAAACAATTTTCAATGAATGGCAGACATAAATTTACTCCCGACGGTCAAAAGCAACCCTCCAACGCTGCAGCGCATATCTATAAGTGAAACCACTGATTAAAAATAGGGCATTAATGTCAACACCGACCGGTTTTCGCCGCCTAACAAGCAATACTCCATGCACTCCAATAGCTTTCCTTACCGTCATTCAATGACTCACGGCTGTACCTCACTCCTAAATCGCCAAGGTCTAACGAGACTATGGAAAAAATGCTTCAGTAGGCTTCCATACGACGAATGAATTTCGATAGTATCTTGAATATTGAGATAAAAGGTAGTTCACATCTATATTCTCATGAACTGTGATGTCTTGTACCAAATGATGACTCTGTGAGCCGAAACGCGTCGTACTCATTAAATATCTGTGGAAAATTGCAACTACCTTTCATTTCAAGATGTCGAACTTCCACTATATCGAGCCAGTATCGGTTGAACTTATTCTATAGTATCTACTTATAATCCTAAGTACGCTTATATAGTACGCTTTAACCAAGAGATATTGAAGATTAGAGATCAATTCTCCCATGAAAGCACTCGTCATAGAGTTAGTACGAAGAGCAAATGTTTACTTTGCAAAATCAAACAATTACAAGAATAAAACTAACCGAAATTGCAAATTCTGTTCACAAAATTTGTACAAATTCCTGTTCCCAAACTAACATGCAATGATTTATTATTCATCTCGAAAACTTTTAAACAATTTAACCTGATTAATTTAACCTCCTGAATACATTGGCAAGCACTAGTAACTTTGCGTTGCCGGGAATAAATAGCCCATGAGTAATATACAATCAATATCGATTAAAAAATTAACGCAACAGAAATGAGATTACCACGAACATCATTTCCGACGCATAAGTATATTTCCACACTGCATTCAATTTAATCCAAATCAGGGAATACAGAGCGTATGACTCCCCTCCACCTAGAAATGAACAATTGCACGTTCCCGTGTTAACCTCATTTTTCCTCCCGTCATAAAAGTAAACTCCGGAAATTAAAAATAAAAATAAAATAATTTTTTATATTAACGTACAAATTGTATTCTTCTCCATCCGTCATTAAATATCAACATTCCGCACCAAGCTCGAATTCTTCCACAGATTTAAGAGAAATAAATCTCGTTCGAACGAAAAAACATGAATACATCCATTTTGAAGCAATGCGTATTCGAGAAATAACTCCACACAAAAACGAAAGCTTTCCCAACATAATTCCTCGCTGGCGGAAAGCCGAAAACAAAGCGTGCAATGTGGCATGAATCGCATCGGATATGTGCACGTTTATATCCCACCACAAAGTCAACATTGCGACAGCCAGTCACGTTGTCCACAATCAATTCTATTATGCCAGGCCACCACGGCCACCAGGATAACATGCGGATGTAAACAATAGATTTAATGACATTATGAATAAAAACTCTGCACCATTGTTTTCCAACACCACATTTAAAGTATCAACGCTTACATTACAAGTAGCTGAGATTTCTATATATTAATTAAAAATAAATTAATAAATAAAACGCCAATATCGACAGATTAAAGATGGATAAACGATAAACTATCCGAGATTCGCTCAAAAAACTTATTAGGCAGCTCAAAACCTAAATAATATGAGCACACAAGACAGAAATAATCAAAATTTTCATACACACGCTAATTAAGAATATTTGATCACCTGATAATTTATGGGTGGCCATTTAGAATACAAAGGAGACGTGAGTAATCTTGACAAAAAATTTGGTATAAATTTTTATCCCATTCTTCAAAGTGGATTTTGCCAAGGGTTTCAAGGGATAAGTTCCAATGAATTGGCTTGAATCTGATATGAATGTTTCGTCAATGGCTTCCAGAGTTAAAGGGTAAAATAAATATAGTTAAACATTTTACCTATATCCGATACACATTTAAACTAATTCATGATCGTATAGTTTCTGTTCCCAACATCTATTCTTCACTCTTCTATACAACATTTAGATTTTATAATTAAACATGATGAAAAGATTTTTGTGACTCCAAAGTGTCCCCATGAACTGGAGTTTATTTTACTGCGAAAAATATTTTTGCCCTTCGGACTATTCTGTTTCCTGGCTTGTGCCCATAATAACATTATCCATAGCATATTTGGTAGACAAAAAATATTGGTGACATCGTCATCATCACTAAAATTACGCCATGTTGCTACAGCCTGGAGAAATTGATACTTTCATACGTATCCATACATAGGTATTCATTTACAACTCTTTAATGCTTATCTTAATGACTCAGCCGTAGTGGCTCGCGGAAGAAAAATGTGAAGGCTTACATACATTTAAAAAATAAATAATTTTTGGAATCGTAAGTTGAACATTGCTTAACAAAGTTAAGTACTAATTCAGAGACGGATTACTTGAGAAAAGTTCATTAAATATTTTTAAATTAAAATATAACAATATAAGGAAATTACGTAAAATCGATGTCAATTGTAATTAAGCAAAGCTTACTTATTATATGAAACCTATATCAATGATCAAACTACGGTAATTACAAACAGATATATAAGCAAAAAGATAATTAAAACACGGTTAATGGGTAAAATGTGAGATAAATTGCATATGATCAATCACACATTTTTTCGAAAAACGGACGTGAGGCATTTAGTTTCAGTTAATTATACATCCATCCACAAATTTTCACTAAAAGTTGAGACCCTAATAATCAATCGCTCGATGAATTGAGGCGGAATGACCGACATAATGTCACATAATGAAGTACAGTGCGAATGCAGGGATACCGGGACAAACCAGGACCGGTATATTTTTCCTCTATTAAGCCGCTGCCTCATTTACTCGAATTATTCCTGAAATATACACATGCGGACGTCGAAATGTTAAAAAGAAGACATTTGGATGATAAAAATGTATTTTATTTCTATTATCTATTAGTCGCATCAAATTTTGAAAAATACGATAATCGTTTGTATTTATATTCTGAGAGTGTACCTACAATACAAATACACATCTCTCAACCTCCAAGCATGTGAATATCTGAACATAACTTCAGCAGCAGTACTAGAAACCGTTAAAGAGGATATTTACTCACGAATAGTTGCATAGAGAGGAATAAATTACAAAATTGGATTATAGCGGTTAAAAATAGCACTTCTTCATTAAAAACAAACTTGTTCAGTTCTTCTTCACTTGTTGTGAGATTAAACAGTTCTAACCTGAGCAATTATGCCCCGTGTCCCGTGTAAAAACTGCCTTTAGAGTTTTCTCCGAGTGCATGGCTTTCCCTAATATGTCCCGAGTAATCGGAATCTACCGCTCAAACATGACCCGCACACATTTGCGCAACATTCGCGGGCAGGGTCGCGCCCCACCACTCTCCGCCAGGGCTCAAGGGAAGCCCGAAGTCGGAAGAGGCAGTCGCGTCTGCTCGCGGAGCGGAGGCGAGTCGAAAGATGCGCGGTGGCGGCGCGGGCCAATGGCGGGGCGGCGCGGCACGAGGCATGCGCGCCCCCGCACCCGCCGCCGCCCGCCACAGCCCTCGCCGAGGACCGCACGGCATTCCCCGCAGCGGCGTGGCGACGGACACAGCGGCGGGCGCCTCGGCGGGCGGCGGCGGCGACGGCCTCATGTGCGTCGACGTGGTCACGGAGTTCCGGCCGTCAGGAGAGAAGAGCCCCCTGGTGAGTCAATCGCTCGATCGCTCTCAAGCATCGTGCTTTCAGGAGGAGGGAGGGAGAATTAAAGGCAGTTGAAGTCATTATCTCCAAAACTACACTAGAGTAAAATTATACTACAGCTTTCCGTAACGTCTAGTATAAGCGTCCATCTTCCGGGTATACGTCGCGTCAGTCGTCGCGGTTGACTCTTTGTGGCAACACTTTCGTCCCCTGTCTTGGAGACGTCCTCAGGTCGTCAAAAAATATTTACGACATCGTCTTTATCACTAAAATTATGTGTCATGTAACCTTTACCAAGAATTGATGCTTAAGCACATATTCCTGCATAGGTTTTCATTTATAGTCCTTTAAAGCGTATTTATAATGACAAAGGCGGGAGAAAAATGTTAAGAAAAAAAGAAACTCGGCCTAAGAACGTAACCAGGAGTTAGAAGGAAACTGTTTCCACGAAAAGTCAACCGACGCGAAGTTTACCCGGAAGATGGACGCTGACAAAAATGTACTTGGTAGGCATTTAAGAGACACAGTCAATTTCACGTCTTTAAGGATACTCACGCGCTTACGGACCTAGCCCGAAACATGGCTTAGACAGGCAAGGATAGAGCTCATCCCGTATAAATACACAGGTGCGTAACATCTACAGTGAAGAGGGGCCAGTTCATTTCCCTGGGCCAGCTAGCACTTCAAGGATTTATGTTTGGGATTGTCCGAAGGCTACACCCGGGATTTGAATCTGGCACCCTTCGATCAGCGGACAAGCAACTTACCCAGGAGGCTACCACGCCCCCTTCGAGGATACTAGAGCTCTTTTTTTACTATTATCTATGAATGGATATTTCATAGTGATGATTATTCCACGCAATTGAGACGACAAGCCCTTTTAAAGGGGCCGTGCATCGGTGACATTTACTTACGTGAAGAAGCGCAATTATTTTACCGCTTTAATCAATCTTTTAAATTCTTCCCGTCTATTGAACTATTCGTTAGTATCCTCTTCAATAGTCTCTCCTACTGCCGCTGAACTTATGTAATTCTAATGCTTGGAGCCTGACAGAAATGTGCCGTTTTTAATGCACTCTCAGTATTTTACGTTTCTATTATTTGGGATACGGCGAAGTAATGAGTTTGGTAAAATTGAATATTTACAGAATAAGCGATTGGTAGCAAAACTTTGCTGCATTCAATCCGTACAGTTTTGGAATTCACGCCTTCAATTCGAAAACCATTCACGACTTTAAGCTGTACTCGTGGCTCGCTTCGTCGCAAAGTGCATTCACCACGTGACAATCATCAGCAAATCAACATCAGAGCAACCAAATTGGTCGCGATTTAAGTTAACTTTTGCGAGCAATTGTTTCCATCTCGTTAAAACTCGCAAGATTCGCGATAAGCAAAACTAAAAACGCAAGTACATGCGTATTATATCTCAAGATTTATAACATTTATAGTACAATAGGAGTATATTAGTTAAAGAAAAATCACTGCCTATCATCCGAAAGAAAAATTTGTTTCAGACAGATTTCGAAAAAATTGTTATTATACTCAGGTTGTACGAATTATGTGGAAAGAGGTACATTTTGAAAATTTTACTGTGTACATTAGAAGGTCTCCTTCCACTCATATTATTTGTCGCGCAGTAAGTGCGTTACCGCAGTACCGGTAAACCATGTTTACTACAACCAGCCAGTTAACAAAAAAGATCATTATTTCACGCATCTGTTTGTGTTATACGGGTAGTATACGTTTGTGCTAGCAGAAACTTAAATACTAAACGGTAAAATTAGTTATAATCCTTTGATACATAGAATTAGTATATTTTTGCAATTTTTTATTATTCCTCAATTTTCTTTCATTTCAAGTGCTTTTTAAATTTTTTTTATTGCAATTTCTTCACATAATTTTTTTCGTTTTCTTTTTTGTTTTCTTCTCTCATTTATTTATGCATCGATAATCCACTATATACCGAAACTGCTCTCTTTAAGAGTGCAGCAGATAATCATCAGCTTTGTGCATCGAGTGGGAAGCTCTCCGGCTCCGCTATCTATTTTCGCCACGAAGCGAAAGTCTCCGCCCCTCGTTTACAATTAAGGGTCACCCTTCCGGAAGATGACTGCGCACGCGACAGGTTCAAGGCTGACCCCCTTCGCGTGTGCCACAAGGGGAAGAAGCGGACGATGAGCAACCGGCACGCGCCTCGTGCATGACCCCGCATCTCACGTAATCGTCAGGGATACTTTGGATCAGGCGCACCTATACGAAGGAAGACGTTACCAATTTTGTAAACATCTTTGTCAGATTTATTTTTCGTGCTTGTTTGTTACATACGTTTGTCAATTATTTAGAACACAAGAAACTGGAATCATCATAACAATCATCAATCAGAAGATTGGTGTGATGTAGCCCTCCACTTATTTCTCCAATTAGCTCATCATCTTAGACCTACCGAAATAAATACTAGCAATTTTCCACGATTATCAAATTTATTACGACCTAGGTTTCTATATTACTACAGCATCTTTAAGGTAGATGCAGTAACAATGTAACCAAAGATGATATAGTAACATTAAAACCTAGGTTGTAATAAATGTTATAATCACGAAAAATTGCAAGTATCTATTTCAATATGGAAATATTTCACTTCATCATGCTTGTGTCAACAGATTTTATTTTTAACACCTATTAAATTCTTCCCCTTAACATTCTTCATCGCCTGCTCAGTGTTAGCCTCCAATGAATCCGTAATTTCATAGAGATCGGAAAAAGGCAGAAGACTATATTAAGTTCAGTAGGTTTTCATTATTTTGAGAAAGAAAGCCCGACCCTCCGATAAGTTAAACGACAGCTTGATGTCGGGGTAAACTTCTTTTGCTATTTAAATCGACCACTCAAATACACCTATCCTAAATAAGCGTAATTTCTTAGTAATAAGATACAAGAATATAAGTAACGCGATTCAAAGATGCGATTCCGAAGAGCGGTGTCCCGATTACTAGTTGTTGGATTACCACGAAAGTTATGGACTAGCAGTCTTACGATTCGATGATCACCTTGCGTGAGGTTGAAGCGCGGTCCAGAGTTACGGAATCAGGGGCAGAGCGAAGGAATAAATCTCCCTCGCCATCAACGCGAGAGATTTATCACTATTCAGAGGAGCTTATCAACACTTGCAGCGGTAGACTAGTCAATACAATGTAGTTACTCGCGGAAAGAAAACATAAAATTGCACTCAATGAAACAGCTAATTGGTTGTAACACATTTTACTGGTTTGGAATTTTCTCGAAATCGGTATGGTTTTCAATAATTCTAAACGGTCAGAATTTAAGTAACCAATAAATGTTAAATCTATGCCAAATACAAAACTGTAAATTTCACATGTGATTTCAGTAACAACCAGTTTCGTCCCCATTCGACGTCGCCAGGTCCGATGTTCGTCAAGTTGTTACTAAAATCGCATGTGACATTTGCACAGTTTTTTATTTAACATGAAGCAATTTCACCAAGCCATGCCTCCGACCACCAATTTTATAAATGTGTAATTTATGTAATAATAGCGTGACTTGGTGGAAATAGTTTATCGTAGGAGTTGAAGGAATAAAAACTTTGCTATCTCCACATGGTGATTTATTTTCCGACCATGGTCTCGTAACAGCGAAAAATTTTCAACCTTGAAATACACTGTAATGAAATCATGGTCGGAAAAAATAAATCACCATGTGGAAATAGCAATTTTTTTTTATTCATTAGCGTGTTCACTAAATGATTTCTATTCTGATGAGGCGATCGGTACATCGGCATTTGGAATTTAAGAATGAGAAACTAAAGCAGTGATATTTAGAGGGACATATTAAGTCGAGCTTCCGAAACACCCATGGGATATATGAAGACTTGAGCTTTCTGTGGACTCGGAGCTTACCTGCCAACGCTCTCGGCCCTTGTCCCAATAGCTCTACAGTAATTAGGGTGAGGTTCAGATCGATGGGCAAACTTTCTCCACATCCCTTGAGAAAACCTCACCTTCTTCTCCAAACAGCGACAGAAAAAAGAATCAAGGGAGTCAGAGAGAACCGAGACCTTTTTTTACACCTAATAGAGATGAGGATGTGCCCCAAATATTTTCTGAAACGAAGACCTGGTTCACCGAACGCGATAGCAAATGCCAATTCAATTAACGAGACGCCTTCAGAATTTAATATCTTAGGGTTTGAACACCGAAACGTCTATCAGGAGTTATTTCCGAAAATGGCTCAAGAGGTACCTTCCAAATCGAAAATCAACGAGATCGATATCCGATAGGGCTGACGGGAGTGTGAATGAAGACTGAGCACACACGTTAAGAGTGACTGGCACAGAGATGTTCTATTTTGTGGTGGTTAAATCATATTAGGAGAGAAGTATCTGTGGATATAAAGGTTATTCCGGCCTCCACATACGCCTACCTTAACCGCTATTTCACATCTAGCAGCACATGATACGCAAACACAATTTTAGTGGTGAAGGATTAATAACGTTGAGCATTAATTTTATCAATAATGCTAATTATATCACTAATGCTATAAATAATTATAGGGGAAGGATTAGGATTATTTCAATGGCTTAAATGATCGGGAATACTAACGCTGATGATGACGAAATTCTCAATACCGCAAATTGATACCTCCTGTATTAGCTACACATAAAGTGATAATAACAACGCGTAAAATAATTACACACAAATAAATATACCTGAAGATGCCGTGAGGCGGCTAAAGGAGTCACTGTAATAGCAATACGAACTTTTACAAATATCGACAACACTGCAGAAATCAGTGTGTGCAATTTCCGCAATTATACCAGTAAAATCAGCTGATCCATGCATTTGAGACTCAACCAATTGAACACCAATTTGTTATTTCACGGAGATTCAACGGATATGGAGTAGGTAATCCTTCTCTTAAGTGGACGCATCAGACCCGTTCGATCGGTCATATTTTGCCTTTTATAATTTAAATTTTACTTTCACATCTTAAAATTTCAGGAAATGTAAACTCTCTTCAAAATTTACCGGCATCTTAAATATTTAACTTCTATCACCTGAGAAATTTTGGAGTAGTTAAGTTTCAGATTACGGATGAAACAGGTAAATTCTGCATAGGGTCTACTCTACAAACCATGTTAATTTCGCTATTATATATCTTAAGTTTAAGCAAGAAATAAGACACGAAGAAATACCAGTCGAGGAATAGTAATATGCCCTATTCAACAGAATTTCCATGAGAATTTTTCAAAATTTCGCAGGAACTTGCGTCAGAATTTTGAAGAATGTTTCTTAAGTCACTAATAGTAACTGATTTTCTCTTATCAGACAATTTCCGCGAGATTTTTCCCAATTCATGTCCCGAATTTATGCTGGAGGTAGCTAGCTGAAGGTAACTGGCAATAAAGAATTGCTAATGTACAAGCAGCCTAGGTGGGGACTGCATGTGATTACCAAGGGGCCGAGGACTCCGGTTCGGCCAGGATTTTTCGTCGAGTTTATTCGAGCCCCTCATTGGGTGCGTCCAACATTTTCCTTTCATTGTCGATCAAGAATGATTTTTTTAATGAAGAGACGCGCATTTTTCCGTTTAAGATCCGTCCCCCGAGCTATTCGTTACGACAAACCGACGAGCTTAACCCTTTCCTAGATTGGTTAATGACGTCAAAAACTCATAATGCCCTGGTAATCGCCTTTCGGCAACTCCTGGACCTTCTACAAGTAGTACATACCTCGCGTTGTTTCTTACACACTTGTGAGAAATTCCTTCCCTAAATGAGCGGTTCTAACTGAACCGGAGTAACAGAACCGGAACTCTGGTTTATTTATATATTTTTCTTCATCGTCACCACGTCATCAAGTCGTGAAAATTAGGTGAAACTTTCGTTTTTTTATTTTTGAGAGAATGGCCGAATTAGGAAGATTTGTTTCGTTAAAAATTATCTTTTCCTTCCATCTACCGAATATTTAGAGCGATTTCGGGTTACAGTGGAGGGTCCTTACATAAGTAAGATGACTTGCCCCGATCGGCCACAGATAGGTCCGCCGCTGTGACGAAAGAAAATGTTTTCGTGCGCCGTTAAATAAAAAGAGCCCTCATCTGTGAGATCTAACGTGGCGGAGCCTCGACATTTGCGCGTGTGAGGACGTCTCCACATGGATGACTCTTAACGTTTTGAACGTCAATGTACGAAATTTTCTACGCGCTGCCGACAAAATTACGTCATTTTGGCGCCTCGAAATTTTCAAGACCTTAATGACCGGGGGCCTAGATTTGTGCATACCTTTCTTAGGTGAGGTTGTCGTAGTTTCAAGGGGGAAAACCGATGGGAGGGGTGGTGGTGCGTTCTAGCCTAGTTGGAAAAAATTGCTTGTTTGCGTCATGGAGAGCGAAGGGGTGGGGTAAGTCTTTCATCACCAGGAGACCTACGAGAGCGCCGAGGGCGGAATATGTCTGCATAATGGGGCGACTGGGGAGTAGTTCCAGGAGAATATATTTCAATTTCAATACCTCAAGATTTATATGGAGAGTGTGATAGCACAGTGGGTGGAGCATATGGCTCCTGACAGAAGGGTCCGAGGTTCAAATCCCAGGTGAAGTCTTTGCACACCCCCAGCAAAATTCCTCGCCGAGTAAGGCAGTCAGGGCAGGGAAACGCTCTATCCTGCACTAGTTACAGAACCGGAACTCGAATCACGTCACCAAGTCATGAAAATTGGGAGGAAACTTTCGATTTTTTTAACTATAGAGAGAATGGCAGAATGAGGTGAATACACTATCCTGAATGTGTTTCAGTCATATGCCTGTGTTTGAGTCCGCGGTGAGCTCCACCCTCACCTATCGAAACCGATCTTTCGGTTGAATTACTGTGTGTATGATGTATTGTATACTTCGTTTCGACGTCCCGAGGAGAATGGGGATGTGGGCCAGACTCGCCGATGAAATGTCGCCGACGCCCAATCGTTGGGCCTCGGAGACATTTTATCGGTGGCGTTGGGTCACTGTCACTGGTCAGAGTCGGGGCGAAAATCCCATTTCCAGCGCGTCCGAAGGAGAAAGAAAAGAATGCCGAAAAAAGTATTCGAAGTTCTGCGTCACCCACACGGTTATAAAAGAATGCTCTTGAACGGGTGACAACCCTATGACGTAAACAAATGCGAAATACGAAAGCAATCGTCAAGTGATGGGGCCAATAAAGCATGGTGGAAGAGGCTTGTACAAAAATTGACTATTTTTCCGAGGTATTACCGCATTAGATCGATCAAAGCCATTACAAATCACTCCACTACTCAAACCAAAAACTTTCGTCGCGAGAAAACTTTTCCAGTGAGTCAACTTTTCATCGAGAAAGTTCGATGGTCGGACATGATTAAACGATTCAGACAACCTCGCATTTAAATTTTAAAACACACAAAACGCCACGATGTGAAAGAAGAAATACCGCTGGCGACATTTAAAGTTAGTGCAATTAAACTCCTCGTAAAAAAAAATTATTCGAGCAAAAAGACTTAACCGCATGGGCTCTCTGTCCATGCCTTTTCAATAACTACAATTCAGTCTTAGATTTTAACACCGAACATGAGACGAATATGAATATAAGATTACTAAAATCGAATTCCAATAAAAAATAAACCGTGAAGAATTATAAGCATCACTATACCCATAGAAGGGCATGAGAAATGCAGATGCATTTCCCGCGCTAGAAAAAGTGTCCAACTCGCAGGAAATTTGAGCGAAATAAAAGGTTAATTTTGAGTGCTCGGTAATTTGATGGGTCCCTTGTTTTCTTCGACAGCAATACGCCATTTTAGATTCATTATAATTAGTTTACAAGACAAAAGGGTGCAAAAAAACTACCAATAATCATGGGATACATGTCAGGCGCTACCAAATAAACCGCAAACAACAAAAAACATCCCAGTTTCAGAATTATATGAAAAACGACGCACTGTCGTTCGAAAGAAATAATTTGTTATCGCGAGTGCCCAATATCAGATACGATCCTGACTTCTTCAACACCCAAATCTCTTTTTTTAAATTAGTATTTATGGAAAATCACATCACTTGGCATAAAATATTTGAGACAGCAATGGCATTTAATTGCAAGCGCAATCAAATAAAGCTTGAACGACTATAATTATTCAAATCTGTGACTAACAGGAGAAATTTCCCGTGCATATAAGACAGTCAGCTACCCAAAAAACTCTCGAGTGAAATAACTAGCAATGGTGAAAGCTCAATATTCCCGTACGTACCTTAATTTTTCAACACCGAATTGTCATTGCCTATGTTAATTATTTTCTTTTTCATTTTATTTAACACTTCAAAGAGTTATTAGCTCAATACAAGTTTTTACAATAATAAATTAGCGAAAACTATTGCAGATACATATAACACGGAAAATATTACCAACAGTATTAACATTAACTTCTGTCGCAATCGAATAAGACGAGAACAATTTAAACAGTATCCTAGCCATTGAATAACACTTGAGAAAATGTCTTGTGCGTGCAAAAAGTGTACAAAACTCGAGTACTTCGAGAGACGGCGGATGCACGGGAGGGGTTCGAAGCCGCGGCCTTGGCGTCGGATGGAACGTGAATCTCGTGGGCGACATTCTCCGCCTCACGATTCGCTTTTTGGACGTGCACTTTACAAAAAGCCTCGTCGCGACATTTCTGCTCACCGACTCTCAAAAAGACACATGTATATACAGAGAAGCGGAGCATGTGCCCTTCCACTCCCGAGGGAATCGCGGCGGGGGAGGGTCTTCGAGGGGCAGGGGTGGCCGGACAAGGTGTGTGTCCTTTGTTCTTTCCAGTGGACCGCCGGGAGGGGAATACGACCATTGAGACCCGACGGAACGGCCGCGAATATAAATGGAGGATCTCCGTCAGAAGACTGCATGCTAGCATCCCATTCCAACCTTTCGATGCCTGAACTGGTCTCCACTATTACCCCAGCTTTTTACGCGCTGCTTGCGTTTGTAAAGCAAGTTTTTGTTTATTCGGAGAAAAGAATAAGAGAGCTAAATGGAATTTCGTGAGTCCGTACCCTAGATAGGTAAATTGAGGGTCTAGGGCTTTCTATTCTTTGGGGCCCTTCCGCAAGGGCACTACTTTAGTTATCCTCGCAAGGAACAAGCCCAAAAGAATAGGAAGGCCATAGCACTCCACTCCTCTATGATGCTGTCTCACTTAATTCCCGTAAACCGATAAAAATTCTTAAATTAAACACGAGGTAATATAAAAACGTTATTCACACGATTCATTGAACGCGAAGGTCTGAAATAAAGAATGAAAAATTCATCTGATAAAATAAGAAGTAATTTTAGCGGTTCTGAAACAAACAACAACTTTCGACTCAAGAATAATTAACGGAGACCAATTATTCCAAGAATCGAATGGGTGAAGCGGAAACTGCCCTCTTAAAATTGCATTCGGTATGGCCCGTGAGCCGCTGTCAAGAATCCAGAGTTCAAACACTCAGAGAAATTTATAAAACAAGATTTGTTTAGGGGTAGAATGGAAAAAATATCTGTTAGAAAAAGAAGAAGTTAAGAAGCCTGAAAGTTAATCACCGTTTCCTCAAGTAGGGAAATTACTAAGGGCCGACATTCTAGGCACGTAGTCTTAGCGATTTCCATACGATAATTCAGGGCCATCTGCGAAATACAGCGTTCATATTCGCCTCCACCGAAGCAACGACCACATTGGATACACGACGCTGGCGTTGAGGTAAATTCGAAACCTCCAAACAATGCGTTGCCATGGCAATCGCTACACTGCGGCGCGAAGCCAAAAGCCTACATCGCGGGTATCAGTGCTTCCTTAGGTAAACAATAGGTAATCAACCCCAGGACCACCAAGTTAGTTATTCTTCTCACCGATTAATTTTTTTCGTTCCTATCGGTTAAACAAAGCGAATTTTACCACGCGCGTGAAGGCCGGGAGAAAGTTGGAGACATCTAAAGGAGGGAAACGGTCTTCCGACGGATATGCGGCGTCTGCAGAGGCTACAAGAAGGTCGGTCCCAAGACATACCGAAGCGAGGCTTGGTCCTCGAGGGAGCGCTCTTCCACTCCGGGGAGGTCATCGCGGCGGCTTTTCTTTTCCAGTCCACGGTCCAACTGCTCGGGCGCACTAACCTCCAGTCTCGCGATCGCTTGGAACACTGACGACGGAGCCTGAGGTGAAAGGAAAAGCAGTCGGGGGTGGGTGGGTGGACACATCATCGCAGCCCCCGCCACGGGCCAGTCGACGGCGGCATTTGGGTCAGAAGGAGCCGGCGACGGAGGCCGCCGCGTATTGATTCCATTGCGTTGGTGCCCCGAGGGAATTGCGTTTCGCGGGGGGGGGGGGGGCGAAGTGGGGCACTCCTCTTCCTTCCTACTTTACCTCCACTCCTTCTTATTCTTCTTTCTCTCCTCACCTTCAGTCGTTCTTCCGTAACTGCTCTCCTTAAACTGCTCCCCTTAAACTGCTCACCTTAAACCGCTCTTCTTGGCATGCTCTTCTCCCTTGACCCGTTCTCACTCACATCGTCCTCCCCTTCCCCTTGCTCTTTCCACCACACTCTTCCCTGCTTATTCTTCTTCTTACACTGCTACCCTTATCCTATCATACACTGCTCTATCCCTCTCTTCATAACACCCTCTACCCGAGCACTTTTTCGTGCGTCAATCTTTGAAGCACCGCACTCCTTGGCCCGCGCTCCTTATTAGCTATCTCATCTTATACTGTTCTCTTTCGCCAAACCTTCTTCTCCGTCTCCTCTGCGAGGCATCTTCGTCCTTCACTTCTTCTTGCTTCGCATTCTCTTCCCAGCCTTTTCTGCCTTTGCTCATCATCTTTATTTTCTCGGCCGCCTCCTCTCATCATCATTCCTTCCCTCTCCCTTCATCTCCTCCCCTTCACTTCCTCTCCTTCGCTCGAGTTTCCCCCTCCACACTCATTCGAAAGAATCTTCCTCACTCGGAGCGCGAGTCAAAGGGAGACGACCCGAGAGAGAGCTTCGTGGGGACAACTGTTTTTCGTGAAGAGGCGAAAAAATCCGTCCCCTCTGGCCCTCCCCCACTTCCACAGCGAGGAGAAAAATTTAAGTTGAAGACAGCGTCCGCGAGACCACGTTTGTCTGCAAAGGCAGCAACCGGAATCACGAGTTCCGCGCGAAACAATCACATTTTCGCCTCGCGCTTCACGGACTCGGTGCAGTATTTGAAGCCCATTCCACTCACGCCATCTACTTCTTCCTCGAAATAGGATGCGAAGTAAAATATGGCAGCGATGTTAAAAATTTTAAGATTTTTTTTTCAGAGCCACACCTTTACTGCTTTAAGGGAAATCCTTTAGGAAATATATAAATCATCGTTTCGGCGACCGATTGACACCATCTGGCGACATTGGCGATCCTTTTGTCGCATTTTCGATAAACGATAGGCATATAACTGGAAAAAATAAGGATATTATTCCTATTTTTATCACGCCGTTTTCTTCAGACAAAAATGTGTGTTCTTCTGTTTTCTTTTTCTTCCTTTCGAAACTTCTGAGTCCACACTTTTAACAGAAGATATTGGCTGATATTAAAAACAATAAATCAAAAGAGGCCAACTTTTTCCGGGCATTCCAGTCCCCTCAGAAAAAGGGCAACATGTAATAGGCGCCCTCAACTTTATCACTAACATGACTCAAAAAACGATCTTCAGAACCCATAAGATTAGGTAAGCACCTATCAACTTCGATATTGTATTTGGTAATGTCAATTCCAGTACAGTTTAAAAATTAAGTTGTTCTGTTTGAATGGCCTTCCATGAAAACCTATTTTTCACTGCAGAGCAGCAGCAAAATATCAATTTCTTCGGGATTACAAAGATTTTTAGCTAACAATAATGAAGCAACTCCATAAAATTATAGCATATTACACTACATGATAACTTAAATCAAAGAGGTAACTTCACGTATATCTACAGATGCTTCTTTACAAATTGATTATACACATGATAGCATTTAAGTAGACGGGCAGCTGAAATCATCCACGATATTAATTCTCAAATCCAGACCGTTTGTGATTCCGATCTATAGACTTATTTACTGCTGCAATCTCACCGCAAGTATCATGAATTCAAAGTAGGATTCGAGTTTTTCCTCTAGCGCACACAACACATTTTCGTATTTTTTGTTTCCTTTTTCCTTGAACCATACGAAAACTCGGACATATCAAAAATCCCAACTACATCCGGTCTTTGGAGTCCGATATCGTACTCTCTGGTCTATTAAATACCTCACCGTCAAATCTTGATTACGAATTTTAAAGCCCACGCGATAGACACCGCCAAACAGGACTCCATAAACGGCCAATGTCGTGTAAGAAATGAAGATGAAAGGCCCTGGTCCCATTGAAACGGCCTTGATGCAACAAAAAAGTGTAAGAGATTTGAAGAGAGAAAGGTACCCCTGGGACGTGGGTGGAAACATAGCTTAAGCCCAATTTAAGGGTTCAGATTCTAGGTATATAACGGATCATTTCGACTTCGTAGTTTTCCGATTCAAAATTACTCACTAGAGGAGAACAGAAACCAAGGGGACTGTGGAGAGGAGGCCCAATTACATCCCATAGAAGGCTGATTTCTGTTGCCACATCGGTCGCATTTAAATCCGCTTTCCAAAATGTCCGCGGCGCGGTGATGAATGCAATCCGATCCACATTTTTCCTATACTTTGCAGTAGAGTGTTCGTAATTGCGAGGAATAGCTTGGAAAAGTTATGAATTTGATAGACCAAATCATCATGATATAAATTTAGGTTAACACCCCCGTATATGCCATATTTTCCCGTGAAACTCGGATCATTTTTTCCGTCAGCGACGCGACCGGCGGCATTTGTAAACCCATTTCATTGCGCTGTGTGTTACGACACATATAGAAGCCGACTTGAGAATCCTTGTTTGTAATATTCGTGACTGAAACGCTTGAGGTCCCAGCCAACACCAGTGGTAGGTAGATAGGGTGAAATTCGACCACAATCCGTGTTCACGATCATAATCTCCAGGCGAAACTTATAATAGTGTCCTACGTCAACAACGATAACTTCTGGACTCCATGTCAAGACGAGAATTTTCACCAATACGGCGGACAGCGTCACGGCCGATTTTACAAAATAAAATCGGGGGGATCGGAGCGAGTTTTGGAGGGTAAAATTCCTTTCGCGGGGTTAATCTGGACGGGGTTAGACTGTATCTTCCAAATATTTATGGGGATTTATACCCGTTGCCCTCCCACTTGCTACGGCCATGGACTACGTAAAAATGTATGCCGCTTTAATTGCATTTTCTGTATTTTATTTCTCACTCATTCATGGAATGGGCAGTTCCTGAAACGTTTTCATCATAATCAAAGATGAATTTAAGTTATAACAGCCTCCCAGCAAATAGCAAGAAATATTTATTTCGCGTCATGGTCTCTAGCATGCCATGCTTCAAGATATTTACGTCGTCTAAGGCCCGACTAGAATTAAAATAGAGAGCGATCATCCGTTTTCTATTGACTTGAATGTAAGCATTGAGAAGAAACGACTAGTTACAGAGGGTAAAAATGGTCTCTCCTATTGAATGCTGAGCATCAAATGTATGAAGCTTATCGATAGATTTGAATATGAACTTCAACGCACGAGTGCAAAAATCGCAAACATTAATCGGTTGAAGGACACGCCACAGGAAAATTATACCTTTATTCAACTGGATATGGATAGAAAAAAATTATGAACATTCACTCACACAATTAAGAAAGGACAATGACCCATATATAGGGGCTATATCTGTTAACAATATTCTCTCCAAACCGACAGCGCTGTTGCCGCGCAAAATGAAGCATTGAGTAACCCAACTTCAACCGTTACCGCGTCAAAATTCTGCGGATATTCAAAATTATAGGAAGGAACACGGTTTTAGAGTTCTAATCACCACCAGTTTCAGATCTTCATGCCAAATTAAAATTTTTGAGCACAATATATCCACCTATGGAAAATAATGAGCGTAGGGAGAAGAAAATGTCAATTTCAAGAAAAGATGTGTTCCGGCGACGATACATGTCGTGATAATGCACCCAAAATTGTGGAATTTGTAGAATACGGTGTAACGATGACATTTTCCCTACCTTCCCGGAAATCAAATAATCCCAAAACGTGAGGTGTGATAACACAGTCCACACTTATCCAGTTGTTTCGGGGGCATATTAGCTACTCAAAAATTTGAAAATTTTACTTCTAAATCCCAGCGATTGAAAATAGTGCATTATTTCAATGCATTCGTTCACGAAAATGTCACGGTAAAATAATGGTATTTGCCACCCATTCATTTACTCCAATTTGAGCATTTGACCCGAAAATTCTGCCCACCTCGGCCTTAGGTTATACACAGGTTTACCGAAATAACATGAGAATAAGAGGAGGTGATATCTCATGAGTTTTATTTTTAAATAGTTAACGGTACTGGGTATAAGGAGCAAGAAAAGAATCAAATTGGCCATCAGCAGTATCTCAGCCACGAGTTGGATGCGATCAGAGAGAAACAAACAAGTTATGGCCCATGTCACGTCATAATTCAGATAACATCCTACTGGCAGACGGAAAGGTAGGACCATTTACAGTTCTTGTACATAAATGTAAAGTGAGAGGAACAGTAGCCAGGTTGCTTCAACCTGATCAAAGTAATATACAAAGAACGTCCTAGGCATTCACAAGTCATTTCAACTTTCAAAAGTATTCATAAGTAATGTAAAAGCAGATATCGCTTCTTAGTTCTTCGACAAGAGTACGTCTTGCTCACTATTGAAGCAGACGGTGCCAAGGTGGCAAAAACGGACTGTTGAACTGAGGCCACGCTGGAGGGTTCAATGCGGTACTAGAAGCTGTGTAAAATCAGAACATCGTGGGCACAAGTATGCGTTTCTCTTTCAATGATATATATTTTATATTTTGAAGGGGAAAGAGGAATTTCAATCACAATTTCTAATATACCACAAAAATGTGGAAAATGGATCAAGCTTATACTTGCATGCGTACTTAAATTATGCAAGCAAATCGTTGAATACGAATTCTCATGCAATATACAGGTGTTATCACACCTGCACTAAATTTCAAAACTTACAGCCACTTTTCATTGAAATAGCTTCTTTTTCCCTTAAAACAGTCTTGATGGAAAGTTGGCCTCACTGAAACTGATTTCGCTTCGTAATATGTATTTAAGCCTTATGTATAGTAGCTCAACCGGTTTTAGCCCATTTCTGGAACTGGTTATGAGTACGTAAAATTGGTGGTGTATTACCAAGTGTACCAGTTTTGTCTCGGCTAAAGCCCAAAAGTTATTAACGCCACCAAATTATATTAAAATCCCCTTGTGGAAAGTTTACTTGCCAATTCAATTGCTGAGGATACAGGTAAAGGCGGACGAAACTTAGCTAACATTACCTCACCCAAAGAACGTCTGACCAGGCCTCAAAGAGATGAAGAACATAACTTTAACAGAAATTTTAAAACTATTACCAGCAGAGTTTCGTACGCTAATCAGCGCAGCGCTCGTAACTTGATCGACTGCTTTTTCTTAAGAAAATGATAACAAAAACACCCCCAATAAAAATTGGAAACTGTGATTTCAAAGTTTCTCATAATTCATGAAATACTAGACTTAAAAAAAAACGGAATTCATAGTACACGCAAACCCCCGCTAAAGCGAGAGCTATCTTTACTGAGGATATCCGTTAATACTAAGACCCGAGGAGCCAAAAGCATTATAAATTATCGCTAGAGAAAGAACGCCCTCGCTGTTCTTAAGCTTCAAGAGTAGTTTTATGTCACCGCTAATACTCGACTGGTTTCTTTTTCGTTATGGTACTTAAACAAGGATGACAAAAAAATTGGAATATTGTGGCATTTCCTATCAACGTTAATCCATTTTTGCGGCATACAGTAGGTAATTCCCCCGAAACATTCCATACTCGCATATTTCAACCCGAAGATCTGCTTGTTGCGAGAGGGTAAAGCTCATCCCGTTACAAGCCATTGAAGGGCAGATTTAACAAATTAAAGGCATGGGTTCCACTTCTTTCCCATGACCATCAGCAATTTCTGACGCAGTTGCAATTGATAAAAAATATCACTTTGCAAATATTTTTGTTTCAAGCTCCCGAAAGTTAAACCTATATTATAAACGGAGACATCCAGACAATGCACGAATCCAAATTTTTAGTGCGTATATCGCAAGTACGGAAAAGTATATATTTTAGTACATATTCTTGGTAAACTCCCACCGTTCGCCACGTCATGAGACTAAGGAATCAAATACAATACATACACCAGGAAAATATGATAGGAAAATCCCTCAAGAAAACCCAACAAATAAGAAATTCATAGTGTAGCACTATACCTGTTTCTTGGTCTTCCTTAAGGTAAGTAGGGAAAGACCAAGAGAAAAGTGTGCACTCAACAGCATTTTCTTTACATATGCATATTCGTCTTTCTAGAGCAAGCTACGAAGGATAATAGAAAAAGGAATCATATAGCATTGGCATGGGGATAGGAGAATGGAGTATTGCACAAAAAATCCTAGGATTGAGACACTAACGACAATGACTGTATTCCCGAGCGCAGGTGGACATTGGCATTTAAAAAGGTCGGCAACGAGTCGGGCTCTTAGCTTGATTCTCACAGCAGGATAAGTACTCACTGAGTCTGAGAAAGGCCTTCGTCCCATAGCGACTATGGGAGGCGCCACCCACGACAGCCGGTCGAATGCGGGACATAGTGGACACGGAGGCTGGGTGCAGCAGGGACTGGTCGGGTGTGGTGCGGGGTGTGTGTGAATGATACTAAATGGAAAACCGTCCTTCAATCAGAAAAGAATATTTGCATTTATTAAAAGAATTAGGTCGACGGAAGTTACAGATAAGATACAGTCGACGAAAAAAGAAACCTTCCTCATTCAGCAATGCCGTCATAAGTTGAAAAAAAGGCGAAAGTGGCTGCCAGATTTTCATGAGTTGGTGACGTCATACACCTCGTCATCGACATCATCAATGGACAACAATCCTTGGAATGATTCGACGCAGTTCTCCACTCAATTCTCCTACCAGCTAATCGTTCCACACCTAAGTACTTCTTCTCTTTCACATCTCTCTTTACTTGTTCCATATATTTTGTTCGAGGTATTTCTTTTCCATTCTTGCCTTCCACTTGTCCTTTGACGATTGTCTTCATCAGGCCATCATGTCTCAAGATATGGCCTATAAGGTTGTTCCGTCTTCTTGTCATGGTTTTCATGAAGCTTCTTTTCTCTCCTACTCTTCTTAGGGCTTCCTCATTAGTAACTCCGTCGATCCATTAGATCCTTGTCATTCTTCTGTAGCACCACATTTCACATGTCTCAACCCTTGATTTATCCGCTGCTCTCACTGTTCATGCCTCACTTCCGTAGAGAAGCATACTCCAAATGTAAGCTAAGAGTCATTACAGTTCCGGTTCATTAATTGGTCCACGGAGAACCCCCAGATGAGGGCGGGAATCGCTCACAACTGTGTAAACAATAAGGAACTACGTGAAAGCAACGCGCGAGAAGATTGACTGGAAAGTAGTGACAGGCTCAGAATGAGCTCGTGACGTCATAACATAATCTGACCACCGATTTTTCGCCGCGAATACCTCTTAAAGTAGACGACTGATCGAAAAGGGGAAAATACGGACCTATTCATTTTTTCAACTCCATAAAAATCTATAGTAAAAGAATATTGCTGTATGAGCCCATTATTCTGATCCGTTTTCGTTACTAGCGGATAATCCTTACAATTAAACTTACCATGCTGACCTTAGTGCCGTAGATCTGTACCCCAGTGCAGGCCAATTTCAATACTTTTGTGTTATTTCTTAACAATCAACCTTTGATGCGCGGAATGGGTGTTTGGTATCATTTAAAAGAATGCATTTTGCTTTTTTTCCAATATTTATTTAGAGGTTGGTACCACTTTGTTAAAAAAATCGAAATCTAAGATTTTTCGAAAGACGGATGGCGTTATATTACGCACGTAGCACGCGAAGTGACGATTCGTGTTTGCCACGCGTTCAGAATTTATGTACTTGAAAATTTCAACTTTCCACGGATCATTACGAACGGTTCATCTCGCCGTGAGATTGAAAAATCTCAAGCGCACCAAATTCAGATCGCGTTGCCAGCCACTCGGAATCGACTAGACGCGAGGGCGAACGGTCGCAGTAATTCCAATCACTCTAATACACACTTCCACAAGGACTGGTCGAGAGCAGAAGCGACAGTCGGGCAACAGAGGGTGGATTCAATGCAAATTTTGCGCTAAATTTGTATGCCATGCACACGACCATTATGCATTTATTTGAGCGTAACTTGTAAACACGTAGGATTTCTTGTTTTTTGCACAAAGAGAATATTTCTCTCGGGAAAACCACCGGGTGAGAATTTTTAACTAAAATGGTTCCACGGCTCGATGATGATTCCTATGACAATAATGGAAAAGGAAGCCGCTGAAACATTGGAGGTAAAATTTTTCACCCCAATGTGATCCCGAGAAGAATACATTCGAATTGGGTACATTTGCATAAATTTACTGCATCAGAATTGCTTGAAATGTATACTAGGAATGCGATGGCGCACCATGAAGGTGTCAACATGCATAAATTATGCTAACACCTTATGCATTTCAAAATATATGCATATTCATAGTTAAGATTCATAGTAACCATCGCCCGTTTGAAAATACTTCCCTCATAGCCAAATCTTCATTTAAGCGTAAAGAGAGAAGTTACACGGCACTAAGTCGACATTGCACGGCGGGTGATCGAAATTAATAATGCTCATAGTACATTATGGATTGAAATACACAAGCTTAGGTAAAATGAACACAATATTAAATTTCTTAACTATAAATTCTAATAAAATTTATAAATCCGGTTGAGAAATCACTGGAACTGTTTATTTTGAGTTGGTATTCAATTTTTACATTTCCTCCATTTTGCCCAAAATCATTTCTTAAATAATATTGACTAAATGGTATTTGAAAAAAAGGATTTTTGTCTAACCCTAAATAAATTTCATCGATTAGGTGAGCCCACGTGAACGACGGCAACCTATGATATCACAATTTTAAGCCATTAGATTGCTTATTAACAAAATGAGCAGTTCCGTTCAAAACAACCTCCTTCATTTGCCTGTCGCATTTTCATAGCATCGCTAAATGAAGTAACTTTTAGCCATGATACTGAAATGATTATCAGTTCGATTTTGACTTATTTTCATATTATACTAGGATGAATATAAACAATTACCATTAATCCATTCACCTAATATCCTACCCTCTGCCACGGATTTCAAAATTTATTCAGGAATGCATGAATAACTACATACGAGCATACATCTTTTTATACGAACATGATGACTTTAAATAATTCTGCTGAACACTCGGAACAACTCTATCAGGTGAAGCTACGACGGCCATTTTTTTCAAGCTCCGATGGCTCATGAACAGAAGACGAAGTGATTGATTGAAAATTATTTCATAGCTAAATATTGAACACACTTTTGGTGTACTTTCGACATTATCGCCTCGGCGGTTGAGGAATCGGTCGTGCCCGTGGACAAGCTTTACTATACCTTCTTCACAAGATAGCCTACGACTTCCAATGCCGCCTATGACTTCCAATGAATTTTGCTTTGTCCTGAAGCTCATCGCCCTTTTGAAAATGCTTCCCTCTTGGCCAAATCTTCATTTAATCGTAAACAGAGAAGTTAAACGGCACTAAGTCGACAATGCACGGCGGGTGATCGAAAATGTCCCATTGGAATTGCTCAAGGAGCAATATTTATATAAATATATATTGGGCTGCATCAGCGTTCAGATGACGGGCGTTGTCATGGATCAGAACACTTCCAGAAGTCAGCATGTCTCTTCTTTTGTTTTGAATGGTAATGGGCGTAATTTTTCACACTGAGCAGCTGCATTAACGCAAACATTCTCTTTTATCGGCATGAAGATGAAGATATGTCAATGTTGATACAATTCGACGAGTTTTCTGGCTGTCGCTCCGCAGTGCTCACTTGGCGGGAGAATCAATTGCCGCAGTGTAGTTAACGAGATTGCCACTAGCCATACGGTCCTTTGACCTATACTTCATTGTGATTATAATTATAACTCACGGTCAGAAATGACTTGAAAGTGTGGTGCAGAGGATGCGCAGTTGCCCTATCCGCGCAGTGCCCGCCTGTCGCTTGTATGATGTTTTTGCCGGGCGATCGGAGGTTGAGAAAAACGCCATCGTAATACCCGACAGTTATTAAATAGGATAATTTCTCTTACATTTTAAGCCCGGGAACATGCAGACACATTACTAATGCTGTATTTCGGGTCCGGAGCACAATTTTATATAATGTACTTCAAAAACCATCATATACATCAGCCAATATTTCAGGATTTATTCATGGAAAAGTATCAAGTAATCTATCATTAATCTTTGATTGCAAATCACACAATCAATTTGCTCATAATGAAAAGCAATTCGACATCAGAAAGGCAGAATAAAGCCGTTAACAGCAGTATGAGAGGCTTTACACCGACAAGGAGACCGTAAAAGCATCTGAAATGAACGCAAAATAAAACATCACCGACACATTGCAAAATTAAACGGTATAAGTGACTTTATCTCGTCGATAAAAATAACTATTAATATTCCAATGTAATACAAAAAGGAAATTATAATCCGACACTTTGGGTCCATTAACCTCCCTCGGGCAGGTACAGAAACATGATAACATGCAAGCCACCTCTGGGGTGTTAGGCAGGGAGTGACTAATCACAAGCACACAATAGGCAGATTACACCTAAATTTATGGACGAGTAGTAATTAAAGTAAGTCTAACAGTGCAAGGTTATAACCGAATAAAGAGTTGACCACAATGAAATAAAGGTCAAAGGAAACACAAAAGTGGTAGAATGAATAATACAGTGCCTATTCAGAGAGTATAGAAATTGAATAAGAAAACTATGCAATCAGTCTACCTAGCGAGGGCCGCAATGGATGTCATGACTTGCGAAACGGCAGCTCGCCCTGATAGTACGAGGGAAGAGTGACACCTTAAATCTTTCCGTTCCTCAGTCTTAACATCCTTCCCTCAGAGGCCCCAAAACATTGTCGTCGTGATCAGATTACAGAGATACCTTAACTTAAAGGCGAGTAGTAATTACAGTAAGTCTATCTATGCGAGGTCAACACCGAATAAATAGTTGACCGCAGTGAAGTATAGGTCAAAGGAAACACAAAAGTGGTAGAATGAATAATACAGTGCCCATTCAGAGAGTATAGAAATTGAATAAGAAAACTATGCAATCAGTCTACCTAGCGAGGGCCGCAATGGATGTCATGACTTGCGAAACGGCAGCTCGCCCTGATAGTACGAGGGAAGAGTGACACCTTAAATCTTTCCGTTCCTCAGTCTTAACATCCTTCCCTCAGAGGCCCCAAAACATTGTCGTCGTGATCAGATTACAGAGATACCTTAACTTAAAGGCGAGTAGTAATTACAGTAAGTCTATCTATGCAAGGTTAACACCGAATAAATAGTTGACCGCAGTGAAGTATAGGTCAACGGAAACACAAAAGTGATAGGATGAAAAATAAAGTCCATATTCAGAGAGTGTACTAATGGGATAAGAAAAGTATGCAATCAGTCTTTCTAGCGAGGGTCGCTATGTCACGAATTGGGGATAGACAGCTCATCCTGATAGCTGGAGGAATGAATGACACCTTAAATCTTTCCGTTCCACAGTATTAACATCATCCCCTCAGAGGCCCCAAAACATTTTCGTCGCGAGTTGAGCGTGCCTCTCGCACCACCTTGGGCCACGCCAGAGGGGATGACGCTTCTTGCCGCAAGCCAACGAGGCTCCACGAGGTCGCTTGACGACGCACGTGCCTCAGCTAAGACGGCCACTTGAAGCGGGATGAAAGGTTCTCCGAGTTAACGAACCTCTTTGTTCCATCCCAAATTCGTTTCGCCTCTCTTAAAAAATACCCATGCATAATGAAACTCACGATGCTTCGGCGAGTTGCGGGGGGGGGGGGGGGCGGGGGACTTTTACCCCACGCCAACTTCAAGGGAAGTCGCGTGAATTGAGAGCGCGACTGAGGGTGTGTGAGCCCACCGCGGGGCTAAGTGAAGGGCGGGCGAATATACATCTCGGTCGGAAAACGAATAAACACACTCGGTACATACCGACGCTGCGAAATGAAATGTGGAAATTCGCGGATTTTATCGTTCCCCGCCGAGTTGATGTTAGGCTAACGGCCTCTTGACTTCATTCTCTGCCGGTGCCCGAAAAACCCAAACGCGTTCCCCGACGGCATATATATTTTCGATAGTCCTCGAGAAAGAAAAAAAATGAAACCGCGCATGCATTTCTGTGCTACTCCTCGCTTGGGAAGTTACAAGGAGTGTGCTGAAGGAGATTTCCATTCCGGATACCAGTATACACAGACCGGAAAACACACTCGCCATGCACATTTGAACAAGTCTAAATTTAACGTTAAACTGAATAAGAAAGAGAATAAAATGCAGGACCAGATGAAGGATGTGGTATAGCAAAAAAGAAAGGAATGAAGAAATCTTAACCAATATACAAGAAACAGAGGTATGAAGAATGAACGAAGACAGTTCTACACTTATCGAATGAATGGCACACTCAAATGTATCAGACCTATTACTAGCCCACAACCGGTAAGTTAAAGTATACATACTTGTACTGACCGGTTGTATAATAATGGTGTTGTGTGAAAAAAATATATTTATTTATTTATATAACTACACACATGATTAATCATACTAGAACCAACGGTATAGAACAGATTGACGATTTTTTTACAGTTGAAAGCATAATTAAATACATCTTATAATCAAAAATAATATGATAAACCCCTTAACATTAAGTTATTACTGGAAAATGAATCCGGTCGTACGGCAAGTATTATTATTAAGTATTCTAACGATTGAGTTAGGTTTCTATGGAGATATTAAGAAATATTCTGGCAGCCTCCCCTTCCTTCATGCACTTCGCTCTAAAATTCACAGTAAGGCCTACTCCCATTCATTCTATCTAAAGAAATCTAGTCTCTTACTTCCTTTCCCTCGTTCATCTACCATTCTACCCTGTAAAAATGTTTTCAACAATGCAAATATATGATAGAAGAATTTACATTGTTTTCAATTTGAAAATCGCAAGAGCAATGCATGACCTTGGAAGAGGATAAAACAACCCCTTGATCCTACTGCGCAAACTACATCGTAATTAAGGGTGGCTCATTCGGAATGATTTCAATTTACTTGGAAGGAAATAACCCCGGAGAGCATTACAGCGACTCAAGCTCACAAAAAAAAACTCCCGTATAAATAATGGATTTAAGCAAAAAAGCTAAAATCTTACATTCGCTTGCCCAGGAAAGTATAAAATGAAAAGAGACAGGCCTTAATGGGAAACGTCGTGCATAATTTAGGCGACGGTGGCATAGTCAAGGGAAAAGGCTTCATCACTGACTGAGAAGCGTACCTTTCTGCAAGGGGGATCAGGCCGCACCAATTTAAAGCAGCGATCCGCACCGAGGAAGAAATACGACGAAACGCCTGGGGCGGGATCAATCCCCGCTCGGCGGGAACGACCGTGTACATTTTGATCCAAAACAAGAAATCCTTTCGCGTTAAAATTCAGTTTCACTCCGATAACAGCAAGCAGACTCGTCACTTACGAAGACTCGTCACTCCCGCTCGTCCACTGTTTTTTCGGGACGTAGAACTTTCCTAAAACTTATGCTACCAACTGGAAAAGTTTGGACTGAATCATCCTTCTCGCTGTTCTTAATGTTAAAAATTATGCCAATTAGGTATGCCAATTATAAAATATTCAGTTTCACTCCGATAAAATAGGATAAATAAATGAAATAAATAAAAAATTTGGTTTCACTCCGATACCGGGAAGCAAAAGACCTTAAGAAGACCCGTCGCCCCTGATCTTCCAGCGTTTTATTTTCGGGTCGTAGAACTTACTAAAAACTTTTGCCATCATCTGGAAAACGTTCTTTCCGTCCATATTCTCCCTAGACTTCATCAGTTCATCGCACCGCTAGTTGATAGCTTAAAGTCCTAAAATCGGGGCAACTAAAATCACATTATTAACAGAAATTTGGAATTACGATCCTTCGATTCCAACAACATGTGCACTACTTCTTTAAACAAATCTTCTATGAGTCTATCCTATGCCTTTCCTTCTTCTAGTTTTAAAGTTTTCACAATGAATCGGTTGTATTGATTAATTGCTGTTGAGTAAGTCCAGCAATTATTAAAAAGAATATGTATTAAAAACAGAAGGGAAAGAATCAGAAGAAAATATAAAAAATGGAAATGCTAAACATTGCTACTTGAAATATAAAAAAATAATAAAATTATTTCAGAAATGAAAAAAAAAAAATAAAATATAAAAAATTCGGTAATAAAGATAATTTTTAGATACTTTCAATCTGTCAAAGTTTTCAATTTAGCATTTCTGGCTGCACAAACAACACACTACGCACACAACGGAAACATATGCGCAAAATATGTATTTTTTTGTGAACTGGCTGGTAGTGTTGAACTTTATTCACCGGGACGGTTTAAACGCGCAGGCGGCGCTTCAAATGATGTGAGAATTTCGGACTGAATCATTCTTCCAGCTGTTCTTTATCTTAAAATTCTTCCCAATAAGGCATTTTTTTGCTTATAAAACCGAAAGAATTTTGTTAAACTGCAGCAGTTATAAAAATAAACCATATCCCAGCAGAAAAACTCATGAAAACCCAAATCTATACTCATATTTAAAGAGGATGTCTGTTTGTTTGCCCGCTATCCATTTCGATACGGCTGCACGGATTGCAAACAGAGTTAGTAGGTAGGATCATCTTATGCTCCCGAAGTCTGTAGTGCTACTTCTAGTTGTATCCAACGCGTCCTTTGCGTCGTTTACTCATTAGCGCTTGTTACGTCACGTCATACAACTTTTTTGGTTGGATATCCAACTGGGTAGGCACACCCATTGACACGCTCGAAGGGAAATCGTAACTCAAAGGATTCTACATTTAAGTGTTGATCCTCTTGGTGCAAAGATTTTTTCTGAGGTATGCGTTCACACGACGTTTTTGGTCTACGTACGTACAAATTATAATCAATGTTGTGGAGCGGGGTATAAGCTGATCCCATGCACGGTAAAGGGAAATAATTTTTTCCATTTCATGCTGTTACATACGCATACCATCATCGTACCTACTTTGTTTCTTTACCTAAAAATCCTACCATGTGACCACGATCCAAGTTCCAAGTTTCCAACTTCTCTGAGTACGATCCTTTGCGAGTAACGGCGGGTGATCTGCTAGTTACTAATATTTCTAAACCAAAAATTGAAGCATATAAACACGTCGAATCGAAACATGTCGTAACAAGAAAATAAATCAATGGAAGACAACGAAGTCGTCTTTTCATTTGTGCATACAAACACTTTTATAATTATTTAGCACCAAAGCTATACGATAAACTATGGCAAGAATTACATTGTTGTAGTGGTCGAGCCGCATTTATTAATAAATTGAGAGGCTGGTTGTTTCTTCAAAATGATGTTGAATTTCTATTTGAGACAATTACTTGATTTTCCTCAAGTCAAGGGTTCCAATGATTATGTTAATTTTTTATCCTCTTTTATTTTTTATCAATTGTATTCAATTATAATTTTGTAAAAAAACAATTTCCTGTTATTGTATTCTTTTTGTATTTTGTAATGGTTCCAAGGTTTTTCCACATAATTTTATTTATATATATATGGATACATGTTACTATGATGAGTCATAGATGAGCTAAACTTCTGTTTAAATCTTTTTTGTGAAATATACAGCATAATTCAATAAAAAATGTAAGTAGTCCGGAAATTTCTTCCGGAAAAAAAGTAAGATACAATATTTTATGGAATCAGTAATCAATATGACCTCTGGCAATTACCGTTCAAGCCACCTTATTAGGAAGCATCAACCCGGTCGACTGGTGTTCGCTCGTGATATATTGAGCCAACTGAATTTACCGTCTCCTAAAAAATTACTTTTCCATTATTTATTTTTTACAATTATTTTCTATTTTTCTTTTAAAATTATTTACGATACTCAAGATTTGGTAAAAAAATTAACTTGAAATAGTAAACGCGTAGGTTGAGAAGCGTTTGTCCAAATGTATGATGCTCGTGTATGAAAGTATTAAGGAGAGAGCAGGAAAGGAAATGAAAATGGTCTAAATAATAAAATACAAAATTATCGGCGACAGAGAAATAAATATTACTTTGACGAAATAAATATCTAAATCATAGTATATACTAAAATTTACATTCATATTACAAATGCAGTATTGCATAATGTTTTTGTGCGAAGATATAGGCACTATCACCGCCATTAACTTTAAAGCCTTCGCTTACGACTGAGGTAGTGATCCAACTCCAAGCCATCTTCTCAAAGCACCCAAGACTTCGTCTCTTCCACTCCCTGGATCCCTATGGGCTTAGGGAGCAGAAATTAAGCCCGACCTTGATTCAACGCCCTCGCTGTTTGGGGGGCGTAAGCAGAACATCCGACACTGATTTGCAATGCCAATGATGGGAACTCTAAGCAACGTAAAAAAAGAATAAACGTAAAAATGGAGATTTTCAGGGGTCAACGGTTCAAGTTAGAATGAATATGGTGGGATGTGAAACGTGAAAACAAAATCCACCCACCGGAAAGAGGAACCACGAGGGCGAAAAATACATGGGAGAGTATTCGCAAAAAAATCGACCTCACGGCAAGGCAGAACTTTTCAACATGCAGCCCGCGGGAGCAAGGCCTACACCATAGAGGTACCTAGACCGAAGATTTTGGCTGAAAATTAGCTAGCACGACTTGATTTAACTCATGTTAGTTTAACTCGCGTGATACGGAAACAATGAAAGAGACAAATATTAGGGATGGGATTATTGCGTTCTCGGTTCCACCGGTTCATGAGCTGAGAAATAAAACCGAAACCAAAGCTGAAAAGGAATCAGTAACGAATAATTTTCCTCGAGGCCCATCTAAAAAGTTTTCTATCGATGAAAGTGAATGTTCTGCATTGAATCCTGGGAAAATACCTTATTTTCGCACTTTTAATAAAATTATTTACGATAGTTGTGCGTAAGAGGTAGAACGAAAGATCCTTTATTTTGATTTGACTCCATCAACAAAATTATTAAGAGCTATAGCAGGCTAACTATATGGTAAATTCAAAAATTTAGCAGATACTTTTCAGAAAATATTATACTACATTCATTGAACCTGGGCATAAGTAAACATCATAACACACCCATAAGAATTACTATGCTAGAATTATCCAAATTTTATGAGCAATAACATAATTTATGTTACATACTTCAGCATGTTAAGTAATTTTGCGGATCCAATTCCTTTCGAGAGAAATTAATGTATTTTAGTAGTTTTCACTATACCATAAAGCTAATCAGGATCAGCTTTTGATAATCAATGATTTGCGGCGAGAATTAGTGGAATTTCTTCAGGTTGAATTAAAAAACTTAGTAAATTTCACCAGTACAGTTTAAAACGACCGGTTTCGACGCGATGGGACATCATCTGGTACAGATACAGGAAATGCACGACCTTAAATACACTTTTCAACGAGAACGGAAGAATAGCGACAAATATGAGTATAATGGAAAGAAAAAAGATGACAAAAGGACATCATTAGGAAAAACACTTCATGCTGAATATTTAAGAGATTTCCGAATAGTCTAGGGCGTCAGCCTTCTTCTCTAAATGCGACTGGCGAAGGGGAGTTAAGGTTTAGCTGGGTGGCCGGGGATTGAGGGGGATTTCAAAGGAAGAGAAAAGTTAGGAGGATATGGTGGGTGTCCCTGAGTCACACCTTACCGCCAGGTGGGAGGGGAGAGTGAGGGTTCTGGGGATGAATGGAAACAATCAGTGGTTGGATGTTAAGTAAGGGGGAATGGAAAAAGAAAAGAACATCGTTAGGTAAAATTTCTTAGCTTAGGTCCATTCTTTTCTGAATTGATCCGGTTCATACTTTATAAGGTGATTTAATTTACGATAAGATTTTATTAATTATCAATTATGCTTCGTTTCGATAAGAAGTACTGCATTTTTCATTTTCACACACTATTATGTAAGTATTTGTGCACAAAAGAACGAGTTGCATCATCATTTTTTCTAACAATAATTTCAATGTTAGAAATATTCAAACTAGGCAAATTTTGACCTTGCTGGATAAAGCTTTTTTTTTTTCAAAGAAATACTGCACCTACGGCGCATATTTCCTCAAATGTTTTGCTTGAAAAACTCATGCCATAGATGTAAGTTTTCCTGATTTGAAAAGGGTTTTGGTAAGGCATTACAACAGAAATAAAATTTCAGTTTAAACGAATCCTTTGCGACTCAAATTTACATTTTCATCAATTCCGGGCTAAATAATTTTGAGATGAGTTCACATCTCGTATGCTTCTCATTCCCAACGACTGCTAGTTTTGAAAAATATTTTCGATTCTACTGTTTAAATGGAAAATTATGCGGATTTTTTTCACACCGAAGACCCATTCTACATTCAACCCACACCAATTCACGCCATTCACCTTTCAAAGAATACGTTTATTTCCAAATCAAAAATACACTGCGCGAAATTCATTCTTACTAGTCGCTCCTTCGATTTATTTCTGAATCGTCGCATAACTTTCCCATGGGCCAGCGAGGGGCAGGAGGGGGTAGCTGCCCCCCAGAAAGCAAAAATCGCATAAGCCTTTAAGGAAAATCAGGACTGGATTGAAACGAGTTTTCAACTAATTTTCTTAAAATCCACGAAAAATTATATTAGTGTAAGACATGCAACTAAAATTAAAAAAAATTACGAGCGATTTATTTAAAACAACTAATAAAGCGCCGTTATAATTTTCTCAAAATGTTGGTCACATTCACCTTTTCCATGCTAAAATGTTAAAACTTGAACGGCCATGTCTTGCCCCCCCTAGTTTTGATCCTGAGTACACCCTTGTTAAAGCCTCTTCCGCAGATTCTTCAACCAGTACCATTTCACTTTCTGCCAGTTTTATTATACATCCTCCTATCCTCCTAAAATATAATGATGAAATAAATTTTACCTCTAAAAATAAATAAGAGTTATAGGACTAAAACGCAGAACGTCCCTGGCGTTCATTATTTAGCAAAAGGTAAAAAAACAACAATTGACGGTATGGGTATTTTTTCAAATGATGAAAGGGATATGAAATAGCCAGTTTTGAGTCAAAACCGTTTTCAAACACTTAGAGATGATGGAATCAACTATTCACTGCAGTCTAAAACTCACCTTTGGTTAAATCTGCGATTTGATTCTAAGCTCTCGAAATTACTGGGGAACATGGAAAAAATTCGGAATTCTTTTCTAGAGCTCAAAGTTTTTTTTCCCCGAGATTCATCCTCCGATGACGAGTGCAGAGCAGTCGAAAGCTGGGTCGGAAGGAAATTGATCGATATGGGCAATGACTCGCGAGGAGGTAGCGGACGGGATTGAGTTTCGCATCGGAGGCGCGTGCCGCTGACGCACTGCGAATGTCTGCCACAAGCACGGGGGGATGGGGACACAATGGACCAAAATGCACCAGGGGCGGCAAACCGAGGCAATTTCATGCGGCCCGCACCACAAAATTATCAACAATATCATGATTCGTGAGAATATGAGCTGTGAGTGTGAACCATTTAAGTTTACAAGGTATGAGTTATTATGCATTGATCAAAATCTCTCTGGAAATTACAGTATTTGATACCTGCGTAGCCCTGTCAATAGACAATGCGGCCCGTAGGTAAAGCCATGAATTTTATGGTAATATCTCCATTTTGTATGCACCGTAACTTTCATGCAGGATTAAAATAATATTTTCAGCAACTCATCGGCGTTCCATACGATAAATTATAATTTAATAATTACCATGAAATTTAAATGAAATCGCATAGCGTTCATTACTACCCACCATTCAGTATTAAATATACGTAATTCGATAGCTCACCATTCACATGAGGAGATTTTATCGGTAATTGTAGATAAATTCTTTCGTCTTTGGCATTTTTGACTCGGTTGAGATAAAAATATTGAAATTGGTCAGTTGCGTATATTGGAATTATTCTTCGGAAGACTTCTGCAGGTGAGTAGTGATATCTTCTGCAAAATATACACCGTAAAATCTAACTAAAAGTGTGCGTCGTACATATTCATCACAAACACCACCGAAATTCTGAAAATAATTTTTTTCACTATATCCTGGCAAAAATGATAGCCATTTCCACAACTAGATATTCCGCCTTGCGTATCATGGGATTGCATACCTCAGGTAAAAATATCACGATAAATTTTCCAATTTTTTAAAGGGGAATCCATAAAATCGAAGGCCTGCAAACATTCCATTGCGATTACTCTTTAAAACAATTTCCCCATTCGCAATCGCATTAGAAATGATAATTTATTTTTTACCGAGATGAATGTAACACAAATTCAAATAGGCTTAAGATCACTTTTATAATCGACATGGATATCGTGCTCAATGAACAGAGATTAAAAAATTCTTACACGTCTAGGATTGGCGAGCTCGTCGCACATTAACTGCACATGAGGGCATTTTCAGGTCATTCACATACTTTAGAGGTAAAAAGATCGCGCAAGTTTGAAGATGCAAATATCAAACGAACTCCAGAAGATATTCAAAGACCGCCAAGACGAACTATGGACAACTATTGCATGCATCTGGATAAGACCTAGGGGAAAGAGTTGAGGAATGACATTAAGAGGAGCCTTCTCCAGGAAATTTGAGAAAATGTACATTCCTATGGACAGTGGGTATCAGTGGTAAAAGACAAATTCCTTAATTTGTGAAAAAATATTACTTCAATTTCGCAAAAAAATAAAGACATTCAATTCTACAAACCTCAATATTCAATCAAGATATTTAAAGAGGGTGCATATATAACAAAACTGGTAAAAAAAACTAATTCATTTTCTTTCAGAGAAAACAATGACAAAATATTGCCAAGTATTATAAAAATTTCAGGTATTTAGGCATTAACACAGTTTTTAAACATCTAACTGAGTCGAAGCACTTAAAACAAGCAACAGGATATTTTAACTTCCTTCCTATTTCATCATCATCGGTTAGATATCCGAAGATTGGCTCGACGCAGATCTCCATTCATTTCTCCGCTCAGAAAATCTTTTAATATTAACATATTAATATATTCTTTTTTACATCCTCCATCATCTGCTATCCATCTCATCCGACCTTCTTAAATACATCGATCTTTGCAAATTTTTAGTACGCTGACGGCATGCGACCCCCAATCCCGTGTATGCGCACCTTTGAAAGCAACGGAAGAGGGTAATGGAATAGAGCACATGCCTAGCACGGAGTTGGCCGCCGCGGGAGGGATGGCGAGGGCGTGGCAGCTGGGAATGGGAGAGCTTGCATTCCACGCCCTTCGCGAATTGAGAGCGGCCGGCCGGTGCACAATCTGTGCAACCGAGGAATCCTCCACGCGACACACATCCGAATCTTTCTCACGTTCCCGACTCTCTTCATTTCAAGTCAACGATTTTTTCCCTCCTTCCTTTACTTCTTACTTTACTTCTCATGCAGGCTGCTAGAGCCATTGGTCTCTATACCTTCGCCATGAGGAGCTTGCCTGGATTGAGTTTAAAACGTTCGAGATAATGTCGAGCGAGCAAGTGACTAAGTGACTTTGCAGACGATTGTCTCCCATTGCTTCTACGACGTAGAAAACTGAAATATATGAACAAAGAATGAAGTTTTTAAAGAGATGTTTTTTTGCAGATGGAGTACTTGGCATCCTGGCAACTTGTATTTCATTCCTAACGGAATTTCTCTGCAGAATGGCAATTTGAATTTCATCAGTAACGAAAATTATGAAGCCAAATCAGAATACGTTTCTATGGCGGTCGAGATTGTTGAGGGCTTTAAATAATTTGAATTTATGAATTAAAAATAACTAACGAATGGCTCAAAATAATTAATGCATTACAAATCACTGCATGAAAGAAGTAAATTTGTACGTCGTCACGCGCAAGGGTCTTAAAGTTTCATACACCAAGGATGGACTTGTGATGAAAAATCATTTGCCACACCCTGAATTCGGGCCCAGGATCTACCGATTGCCGTTCAGGTATGATACCAGTTACACCACCAAGCCTCGTCTTCTTCCAAGGCGAATCTCCGACTGGGTAAGCAATCGGCAAACTCGAGTTCGGAACCTGGCTAACCCAAATGAGTTTTTCATGACGCATTTCATCCTTAGTGTATGCATATAGTACTTGAATTGTCTCATATCGATTTTTAAATCGCTCGGATTATTCTCATGCTGTTCAAATACGACGGCCCAGCAGATTATTTCAACTCTGCCGCGTGATCGAAGGTGTAATTCATATTGATTGCCACTGGAAAAAATACCCTGGATCGGGCAGCGAACCAGGGACCTATGGCTTTCCGGGCCACTGCGTGGACCTCAACTCTATCCACGTTAATTGAATCCTGTGGCATTTTTTCCAAAAGAGAAAGCCAAAAGTCCATCGTTCCATTCTCGGTATAGGGTTTTTTCATCCATATCGTCAACTGAATGCTTTATTATGATTGATAGCTTTGACAAGGATTATATAAGTAATAACAATTTTGCAAAGTTTTTCGACAAGATTGGCGACCCTCCGCCGATCCCCTAAGGGTGGCTGGCCCACTACACGTAACTAATACCTGAAAGAAAGTTTAAATGGAGGAACTATAAACTCTAACGGGACATTTTAGCCAAGAGTAATTACCAATGTTTACGGTGATAATTGTATGAAATTAAGTACTTTTAAGTGCAATCTTTTCATTTGTATTCTCTCAGTCCTTCATCTCTTCCAAGCCTCATTTCTTATCCCCATTCAAATATTTAAATGGACTTTTAAAAACACATGCTGAGATAGGATTGCAAAACCTTCAGAATCGCGAAGAAAATTCCTTATACTTAGTTATAGTGACTTACAACAGTTCTCACGCCTAAGAGAGTCTTTTGCGAGTAATTCATTTGGTCCCACGCATAGGGCTCCTTGATTTTTGCGAATGCAAATTTTCGTGACCTTATTATTTCTTGCAGCTTTTGAATGTGGTGGTAAGGTCCGAACGACATCCAGTTCGTGAAAAAAAATCGTAAAAAACGACATATATATTGAAAACAAGTAAGAAATACACGATTTATGCGGCCACGAACACTTTTATTCGCAAAAATGAAGCAGCCCTAGTCATAAAGTTGACAAACGAGGGTAATCTTTAATGGTGATTTTGAGGAGCGAGGAAGCGACCTACAAACTTGGGCAACGCCAGGATTGTCGGAATAGGGTGGTTTCCTTCATCAAAGAAAACGAAAGGTATTGATTGCGATTTGTTACCCACCATTAGTGTATTCATAATATACAAATTATTTTGTTTTAGTAATACCGGGTTAGACGAATGGCAATGGTCCAATTTTATCCTCATTTGAAAAGGGCCAGATTGGCGCCCATGCGATTCCACTCCACGTGACGTCACAGGGACCTAGTTTCTATAGGAGAAGATAGGAGTTATACATCGTCTGAGGTTACCAATGCATGCATGAGGCGCAAAGCTCAGGGAAACATGTCTTAATAATCACCTATTAAAACTGGCTAAGGTCGGAAAGTTTTCCTCGTTTGATAAGGTATTAATAATCCTTATTTAAGCCAAGCGCTACCAGCCAGCAGGGCACTAGGCTACCCGCTGGCAGCCTGCGACAAATCAGCGCTAAGCCTCGCCTCAAGGTCACCTCACCGGGCGGAGGGGGAACCAGAAATACGACGTACGGAGAGATTTCCCATCATTCCTACTTACGCGTCGCGTTTTCGCGCGCTTGAAAATTTTCACTTTTCATTTAATCGCGAAAAATAGATATCGTAATTTAAAAATCTAAAAGCGTGAAATACGTACTCTAGGAGTAATAATCTTTCGATTTAGGCAATAAAAAAATAATAGGAAACCACTCTATTAACAACTCTGTACACTCTAGTAAGGTATTTATTATTATATGCGCGAAAATTGACGTAAAATGAATTATCAATGCATTAATTATAAAATTTCGCAAAACAATAGAGACCGTCAATTATAATTGAAGCGGAATTAAAATTTTAAACGTTAAAATATACTAATGACAAGTTTTTAGCGGTATCTGGGGTTAAAAAAAATAAATTGTTAACCGCCAAAGTTTTGTACTTATATTAATTTAAATTAATGCTTAATTAAAATGTAACATGAAAGGGAAATCACGTAGCAATCAGGGAGAAACAAATTATGCACGGCAACCCGCATGGACTTGTAACAATAGTTGCGGGGGAAAAAGAAAATGAGTTTGGAACTAAAAAATATATTTTTTTCAGAAAAAAAAACGGAGAAAACAGAATGGTCAGCAAATTTTATGGCTGGAAAGAGTGATTAATACTTCTTGTGCCACGAGAATGTAAATTTTAGAGTACATATAATCCCAGAAATCATTTCTCGCATATATTTGTTCGTAATATATTTATGAATTACATTGAGGAAATACTTGGAATATGTCATAGCTGTATCGCAAGCATACTGCTTTTTTGCGCCAAGTACAAGTACAAACTACCCCAAAATTATTTATCACAATAATACTATTGTATCGTTTTTAAAGTATACATGGTACAATTTTATCGCAAATTTCATTTCATTGCACCATGGTTTGCATATTTAGGTAAATTGCTCGCAAACTTTAATGGGTTGAAAAGAACCTGCAAAAACCTGCTTCTCAAAAAAATCATTTCTCAACACGCTTAAACAATACATAAGGAACATAATTTGAAATTTTTATGGCAGATTCTTCGGAAGTTGGGGCTGTGCTTCGATGAGTGCATGAAATAGTCACCTTGCTTTAAGCAAATTTTAATTTTTATCCCAAAAGATAAATATTACAACCTTATTTCAATATAATTATGTGATTATTTCGATACATTTTTCCATACTGGATACTTAAATTACTGCAGTAATCACAAGATAAAAATATTAAAATTGCCCCATAGATTCGCAATTAGCGCCATTGTGCATCGGAATGTGCAATGTGCATTGTGCAATGTTTAAAGGCTTGTTTACACGATACATTAACACGTACCAGTTACTGTCTGTTTGCGTGAATGATTTCTGTGGACCGGAACAGAACATGTACGAATGCATGAACCAAATTAGAACAGGTTCTATTTTCTGTACATGTATTCGCACAATTTGGGTGGTTATACGGTGCATTTTGGCGTTCATTCTCACGTTCATACATTTAGACATTAACCCGTACGTGTTAATGTACCGTATAAACAGGCCATAATTAAATATGTTTTCTCGTATGACCGAAGCTCCGAAGAAGTAGAAAACGAGTGCCCGCATACAAAAAAACCATCACGGTGTACCTGCTAAGAGCCTGCAGAACAGACGAGAAAATCATTACGAAATCATGCATGGGAAGTGTGGTGGCTCAGAGTACAGAGGTTAGGCTGCTGGCCGATGGGTTCGTGGTTTAAATACCAGACAAAGCAATATGACAGAAGAATGATGAAGGCCATATAGATGAATCGTGTGAGTTCGTGGAAGTTCTAAGAAGATCAGGAGAGAAGACGAGACTTTTGAAAAACTTTGGTAGAAGACGGGACAATTTAATATGCCAAATCAGGACACACGTTTTAACCCTTCCGTGACTGCGCCTAGAAAACTTATGCGAACTGCGTGTGGTATCTCAGGTACCCCATTTATAATTCAGAAATTATGTGTTGTATTTTACACTTCCCTGTAATTCTACACCATGGCTCTTTTTTAATGATATACTATCTTGTTTTGTATAATTTATATATACATTGTAGCCTACACTTAGGGTTTTTTTACATTGATTTTGTGTGAAATGGCAAGAATATTTCATACTTATATAAATTTAAATTCATGCTTAATTAAAATGTAACGTGAAAGGGAAATCATGTAGCACTCAGGGAGAAACAAATTATGCACGGCAACCCGCACGGACTTCTAACAATTGTTGCGGGAGAAAAAGAAAATGAGTTTGGAAATAAAAAATATATTTATTTTTTTTCAGAAAAAAAAACGGAGAAAACAGAAAGGTCAGAAAATTTTATGGCTCGAAAGAGTGATTAATACTTTGCTATTGTAACTTAACATTGACTAACATGCTATGAAAAGACAAGTTCAAATGTTGCCATCATGTTGGCGTTATTGAAATTATAATAAAATGTATTGCATTCAATTTTTATCCTTGCACTGATATAACAAACAAGTTTGTTTTTCTTACCATCAACAGTTGTGCGGGGTAACTCAGTTATGCCACCAATAAAAATTGAAGTTTTCAAAAACAACTTAAATATTTAAAAAAAATCATTCGTGGCCTAAATAACGACAAATTGGTTGAGCTCAAATACAAAAAATATCAAAGGGACAAAATAAAATAAATTATACAATATTAACATAATTTGGGGTAACTGAGTTGCCCCGCTTAGTCACGGAAGACGAAAACTGCCATTGAAGGACAGGTGGAAGATAAAAATGGCAGATGATGAAGAAATAGAGAAGGTGATGAAGAATGTAATGGAGAAGAATTTTTTAAGAGTTAAAAGATTAGCTGGTATTAGAATTGAGAGGAGAGCTGCGTTCAACAAATGTTAGGATTGATGACTGTGGATGATGATGAGCCAAGACGCCCCAATGTGTTTCCGAGGCCACTTCGAGTGTGAGAGGTCCGATGGCTTCACCAAGGACTTGAAGCCCAGACCCCTCACTCAACAGCCTACTCAACCTACCAGGGCACCACACTTCCCTCAATTGCTCATCACACCTTAAAATTCTATCGAAACACTGAAGATGAATTTCTTAGTCTCTTAACCCCTCAGTTCCCATGCTCAGTCTAATGCACGGTACCTTCTATTCATAGGCGTACTGAAGACTTATATGTCGCAAAAGCAACATGATATTTCACATTAAGACTCAGAGAGAGACTCGGAGAGAGAAATGTAAAAAAAGTATATCGAGTCTCTAAGTTTACATTGTTGTATGTAATGTGTTCACAAAACTGTGTCACCTGTGGGTGACGTCTGGCATTGCCGGGTTAACAGAAAGCTCAGGAGAGGAAAAATATTTCAAATAATCAATTAATGAAAACATTTTCTCTCACATAAGGATAAGGAAACTGTTTCGAGCATTTAATGGGGACCAACATCCATCGCAGAAAATAAGCAATTTCCGTAAATTCATGGCAGAGCTGTCTATTGCAGAAAATGAGAACATCTCCGTGAACTCCACGAAAATTCTTGAAAATAGCTCTTTCTTCACCGTATGGAATTTAACATTACAGAGATCAACATTTTTCATACAACACTCACATTGGAAACTAGAAATATATCCTTAAGTTTCCGTTCAATAAAATGGTAATGGAAGACTTTGCGACTAAAATTGCAATAAACTGGTTACTAAATGATTTATGGTTACAAAATAGGTAAATGCAGTAAATTAAAAAATGATTTGAATAAAATGACACATGATCATCATAAAACCAAATACCACGACACTTCAGTGATCGGCTATGTGTCTACAAGTTAATTATTTGATTGTAAGAATTGATAGCGATGCCGTTGTCCTCGGTGCCATCTACATTTGAAAAATATATTTTCATGAAGGAAAAAAATTGCTACTTATTTCTAAAACATTTCGCCCGGTACATAAATACCTTCACCGGAGCAAATGCTGATAATAACATGGAACTCTAATAGGCTATTTTTAATAGGTTGTTCTGAGATCGCGTTCAAAAATATTCGTAGAAGATCTCCATCCAGTCTCGCGTTATAGCATACAAAGGCGGATTAGATATGGATAAAACCAACTTAATAGAATAACATTGAATAGCAAAGGTCGCTCCACACCATTCCCATGCAAATGACACACAATTTTAAATACGTACACCAAAATTAATTAAAAGTGGAAAGCAAGGACGAAAGGCAGAAAATTACCCTTGTTAAATTAGCATAAGGGAATCTCACGGGTTAGGAGAATCTAATTGAAAACGTGGAAATTGCTAGGACTGCTTTATCGATTCGTCAAGTCCGTGCATGGCAATCGAGGGTAAAGGTATTGCATCGAGGCATTCCTTCGCCGGCAAGGGAATTAATTCAATGACACACAGGAGCACACGTTCGCGGGAGAGGCCCGCTGCGGTTGGCGAACGATCTCCCGGACCAGCCACTTTCCCCGAGTCATTTCACTCCTTTCATCTTTTCATTTAAACCCTGGCACTTCAAATGCACAACTGACATGTGAAGAATATTACTCATCTATTCAAGGGGACTGCATAGAGGAGGCCCAATTCCACCCCGTAGAAACCCTCGATCGTATTTTAATCGGTTTTCAAAAATGTCCGCGGCGCTGGGATGAGTGCAATGCGATAACCTATTTTCCGAATATTTTGTATTATGATGTTTGTTATTGCGAGGAATAGCATTGAGAAGTTATGAATTCGCTAGATCACATCATCATCATGGGCGTGGGGCTTGGGGCAGCTGCCCCCTAGAAGCAAATGTATATTTAGTTCAAAATGAAAGGTTTGACCAAATTTTCTTCAAAACCAAGAAAATTAATACTAGTATAAAACATATAATTAAATTAAAAATATTTTATTTTGGAGGAAATAATTTTAAAAAATAATAAAACGCTGTTATAATTTTATTGAAATTTTGTTTTCCTTTACCATTTTTGTGTTACAACGACCACGGCTTGCCCCCTCTATTCTTGATCCTGGTCACCCCCTTGATCATCATGTTTCGGTTAACACCCCTAATGATACCTTACTTCCCCGTGAAACTCGGATCATTTTGTCCGTCAGCGACGCGAGTGGCGACTTTTGCAAACCCATTTCAAGGCGCGGTGGGTGACAACGCATTTAGAGGCCAACAACCAAGGATCCTCTTTTGTAATATTCGTACATCTACCACTCCCATATCATCCATACTACAACGAAGATGGTGATTGACGATTGGTGTAGAGATATCAGGGATGGAACAATGGAAATGTGGTGCTGCAGATGATTGACCACCATCCACCGCATACTTGGAACTCACTTTCGTTTTTTGGTACTTCCTCTAAAAGTTAGTTAATTCCGATTTTAGTTTAAAAGGGTACAATAAGACCATGAATGTGTGCTATGAATTGCTTAAAACTTAAGCTATCACGTAGAAACATTCATAATGTTTTGTACAGACCCTTTTCAACATAACCTCTTTCATGAATACGAATATATTTCCTTGGAAAATGTACGGAAGAAAAATTTGCACGGTTGAGACAGAGGATGGTCTCTAAACTTTTTAATCCTATATTCCGTAAATTTAAAGATTTTAGCTTAAGTTAAAAATAAATCAGGAAAGTATCAAAAATAGTATGACCTGGAAGAAATAATGCGAGATATTGAAAAAAATTATTTTTAATATCCTTTATCAATAAATATCAACAAATTCTTATTTTTAAATCATAATTATCAACCCTGATTAAAGTAAAGACTATGCTCCATATTTACTGCTGAAGTACTTTACTACAATTGTCACTCGCTACTTTTCTTTACAACTCATATATAACTCGATTGTAGCGTTAGTCCCTCACCGTAAAAATGTGTTCCACTATGCTTCACTATAAACCGCTCCGATCTCATCATATTATTTTATGAAATATTCTTGTGGGACTTAATACTTTCGCCAGATGAAATTCTTCTACGCCTATTTTCAAACCAAAATCTACTCCAGCTACATTTTATCAAAGTTTTAATCTACTTAAGTCTCACTTACATCTACCCCAATTCCCTGCTGATGTTATTTTGATACATATTTTTTACATGCAAGTCATTCATTCACCCCGTGCTTTCAACAAACGCTATGTTAACTAAACACGCTCACCAATCACATAATCTCAGTGTAACCCATAACTTTAAGGCTGCAGCATATAGTATTAAATCTAAAACTAGCCATTAATTACTTTCTTACCATTTCATCTGTCAATCAAATAAAACCCGAAAATTCGGGCGTTTTACTTTGCTGGGATATACTTCAACTGGAGAGAAGCATTTATGTTTGGGGAAGCTGCCAGGGCGAAAAAAAACCGCGATAAAAACTTGGCTAAAATTCTCCATATTCAAGAAAAATAATATATTTTCTTTTGAAGCATTATTTCAATAGGTAAAATTGCACTCGCTCAATGCTTGGCAATTAAGAACTGGAGCTGACTTAATATTTTCTCATCATTAATACTCGAAAGCAGTTATATTTCGCACAGTCCCCGTCAATGACGCATTTCAAAAGCCCTGTAGTAAAAATCACGCCTCGCTTGACCTAAATAAAATCCTCTACCCTCATTTTTAATTCCCCTTGATTGAGGGGGCTCGTAAACAGGCCGGAGGCGCAAGAGCGACCGATATCCCCCAGAAGCACCAAGTCAAGGGGACATTTGAAATTTCATTTCGCAGGATTTCTTTAAGTCGGCTTCCCCTCATGGAGCTCAAACAGTGCCGTGACGCAGAGCTCGAGATTAAATTTTTGCTAAGGCCACCTCAGATACCACCTGCCTTGTGGTAGGGTGTGGCTCACGGAAAAAAAAACTTAGAATATTTAACATTGCGCAACCCTGTCGGGGTTCCCAATGTGAAAGCCGTGACACCGCAGCGATAATTCGAGACTCAAAATGATAAATTGGAATTAGGATCCCAGGCTGGAAATTAATTACGTTGCTGTTATGATTAAGGCCATTAATTATTCGTAATTATCTCGGATAAATGAATACTTTCAACGCTAACAAAATTATATTTATTTTAAGGTAACTATGAATATAACACAGTAGGCAATCGATGAAGAAAGAAAAGGAATAATAATCACTCGTCAAAACAACATAGAGCCACAAAATTTGTGAAAACCTAGCCCCAATAATGTAAAACATAATTATTCCTTTTCAGACTACGTTGACTCACTCAGGCATGTTAATCTACTTCATTTTAAATATCAGCTACAAACCATAAATAACCAGTAACAAATTAGCACCAGCCATATGTTCAATACCTTGGGTCCATAAAATGATGACTTTGCTTGACATAGACGCTGAATGATCTTATAAATATCAAAAGTCTGTAACTTGTGAATTCTAGGGGATAAATTATAAAATTATCAAGATAGCAAATTATAACTTATAAATATAACTGACAAAATTTTTTTTAAAGGACCAGTTCATTTAAAATAAATCATCGCCCCTACTTTAATGCCCCTCACTAAAACAACACTCACAAAAATGCTACGAGATCTCGTGCAATACAAATGTAATCGGCTTACAAAAGCGATTAAATTTAAAACGAAAAATATACGTGACCACAAACTGTCAATTAATGGCGTTAATGAGTATTTATTTCCAACATAAGTAAAAATTAATTTCTCCATATGAATATGGAGGACCAACTGATTTTATCCTGAGTCCCCTTTCATAACCTACCACGCTCTGAATGAATATATTTGTTACGTCCACACGCTACGTTTTAACCCGAGGGGTTGGTTTGGATAGGTAAGGATAGAGCTCACCACAGGTGAGTTTCCAATGCTCAGGATTGGATCAGTTCCCTTCCATCAGCCATTTCCGAGTAATCGATAAAAAATTAAAACGATGTTTTGAAATTCAAAAGACGTCACCGCAATGAACTAAAACATCTATTTACTAGGATGTATCATTGACATAATTTAAATAGAGTTGAGCATCAAAAAAAGCATCAAAGTATCAAAAATGAGGCAGATAGTCACCAAGTTCCACCTTCCGCCACACCATTTCCGAATAATCGATTAAAAATTAAAACGATGTTTTGAAATTCAAAAGATGTCACCGCAATGAACTAAAACATCTATTTACTAGGATGTATCATTGAAATAATTTAAATAGAGTTAAGCATCAAAGTAGCAAAAATGAGGCAGATAGTCACCAAGTTCCACCTTCAGATATTGAAACCATGAGGAACCGGTGATTTCACTTCACGTTTCAGCCCTTTCCCACAAGTTTTATCCTCTAGAATTCGGCCTAACTTACAGCTGTAGCCAGAAGGAAGATTTAATCGGTGTAGTCAGCAAATATTTTTTTGAAACACCGACCTAGATTTCCATCACTTACACGCTGCTCACGCATAGGAGTCAGGTCAGGGTTGGAATCGTTTTAAGGCCGTTTTACACGGGGCACGGAATTGCGCAGGTTAGAGCTGCATTAATTTCTAAAATGGCGTGGAATTGCGCGAATGCATGAACGAAATAAGAACAGGGGCTAATTAGCCGTCTCGCATCCATGCATTCTCGCATGTGTTCTAGCAATTCACAACAATTCTAAATTGAAGCAGATGCAGTTATTACATGTCAAAACTAGACAATAGTTTTAAATATTTTTTATACTTCTCTGAGTCTTTAAGGGGGGGATGTATCCCCCTCATCCCCCCATACTTGCGCCACTGATCCTCTGGTACAAGGCCTCAAAGTCTACCAGCTTTTATTTTAATATGCCGAACTTACACCATATAACGCCAGAATCTGTTGAGCTTATGGATAGGGTAAGCTTTGAAACACGATTATTATAAAAGAAGATCCTCAAGACCACCTGTTAATGTGTTGTCACACACCGCGCAATTAAAGTGGTTTACAAAAGTCACCACTCGCGTCGCTGACGGACAAAGTGATCTGAGTTTCATGGGGAAGTAAGGTACAATTAGGGAGTTTAACAGAAATTTATATACATGATGATGTTACAGATCAAATTCATAACTTTTCCATACTATTCCTCGAAATTGCAAGTATAATACTGCAAAATATATTGGAAAAAAAAGGATCACATTGCACTCATCAATGCCCCGCGGACATTTTTAGAAACCGATTAAAATGCGACCGAAGTGGCAACAGAAATCAGCCTTCTAGGGTATGGAACTGAGCCGACTCTTATGCAGTCCCCCTGCTCTGAAAATTCACGACCACCGCCAGGATTTGAACCTGGACCCACGGGGTGTTAAGTCAACACACTTTCCACCGCCTCGGTGGCGGCGGGGTAAAGTCCTTGCCTGCCACACAAGAGATCGCGGGCTCAAGTCCCGCCTGAGTACGCTGCCCCTATCCAGGGCAAGGATGCTCGTGTACGTTTAACTGTTAAGTTTAAAAACTTCGATGTAAAATGCCAATGGTGCTGATTTCGGTGGTACAGTGATAAATAATAAAAATAATTTAATAACCTTGATGCTGGTTAACAATTCAAAAAGTGGGTACAAAAAATAAATAGGCGTGTTGCTGCACACTTTTCTGATCGAGAAAGAGAACAATATTTAAATGACATAATCACTCATAGGAAAAGAGCACCCACTCTATTAGTTACAGCGCACTGAGGCACTACACTCATAAAAGGTGAAGGCACAGAAGCACATGGTGGGTGGGTGCTTTTAGGTCACCCAAGCCACCCAATATTTTATACGTCGAATAGAGTAATAGGTCAACCAGGAGAAAATAGATAACACAAGCACGACTATGATATTCTTCGTCGTACCACGTTCCAGCAATACACAATTACCACCGACACTGAGTGCGCAACATATTTCAAAGATATGTGCTTGGAAGTTCAACGCCCGCGAATCACATTCGTGACGGAAAACCATGATAAGGCCTTTCTCTGCAGGCAACCACCGGACGGGTTGAATATTGAGACAACAGGGGTGTACTTGAAAGGGCGAAATATATTCCTTGCGGTTTAGGAAGGAATTAGACACTTTCAATTTATATGATATATAAATAATATAATTTTTCCACACGATATAACGTTGTAGAATAAAATTATCAAGCATCTGACGAACTCCTAACGGAATTATCTAGGTACAAAAGCGAAATGATGAAATGAATACAAATAATAAAATGCTTCAAAGAAAATATAAATAAGAAATTGAGCCAAGCACATAGCGGCTGACTACGATGAATATTCCGTAGACGTCACTAATAATAACACCAAGTTAGATACAGGAATTTTCAAAATAAATTTTCGGACAGGCCACAGAACACTTGATAGATGCTAGGTTCAGAAAAAGACGCGCCTATTCTCCATGCTAACGTTACGAATGAAATTAATCGTCCACGGCCTACTTTGTGAAACTTTTCACGGAAGTGAAAGAATGACTTTGGAGTTTTCCACACAGAGCTCACGTTCAGCACATCATATGAATATTTATTCTTTCCGAACTGACAGATTCCACAAAGAAAACCCGTCAACGAACAATTTTACTTGAAATTAACAAAATTAAAATAGGTTCATGCCACTGACGTTGCCGAAACCTTCACATCACGAGTATAACCTCACTCTAGTGGAGTGTGAAACGAATCCACACGGTTCGCGAAGTAAGCAATGGACATTTTAATGTTTTGGATAATTATACCGCTATTTCTATCGTCGACGGCTAAAATGCCTCCTTATTAATATAAATCAGAAGATGAACTTACTTTTTTGCTTCTATTAATGACAATGTGGACCAACAACGACTGGACTTAATTAATATCTATCTTTACATTTGAAAAACCATTGATAAATTTCTCCTTGAAGAATTTTTTAATACTTTAATTACGAATATTCATCAGTTTCGTCGTATCATTCACGAAACGGAAGCAATCAGGGCACAACTTAAATTAAATGAATCACAAAATTCGTCGCATTATAGACTTGTGTTTACCCGCTGTTTTTGCTGACAGTGGGGACTAAGAACTCGATCATCCACACTCTGTTGAATCAAAAACAGACATTTAAGCCACAAAGAGTAACTATGCTTTACTCCATACATGCATCATCCACGTGGCTCGAAATCTTTTTACGGATAGGACATAACATGACGCACAATTACGCCGGCGGCGGTCCTAATAATAACTATTTAACCTAATAACTCCCGCGCTGCCTAAATAAAATTATCTTTTGTAAATATCCTCCTTTCATGATTCCTGGCAAAAATAGTTACTTCTTGTTATACTTTTTTCCACACTGGCGTAACGAATAGAATTAATCGTCGACGGGCTACCTTTGAGGAGCTTTTCACGGAGGGGAAAGAATAAAACTTTGTGTGTTCTCAAACAAAGCCCACGTTTAGCACATCACACGAATATTGGTTCAAGTTTTCACTTGTCACTTTTAGACGTACGAGTATCAACATACATGCAGAGCATAACAGCGTGAAATTGAAAATACGAACATCGAGTAAAAGAAAGAGTTCGACCCCTTCGCCATTTTCAATAAAATTCATAATGGCCAACAGGCAGCCATGGCATGACACCCAATTCCCGATCAGAAACTACCCCACACAATTAATATTTTCGAGCGTTAATCGCGAAATATTGTTTCTGGCGCATTGCGGAATATAATATAAAAAGGCCGCAACTGTGTTGCCATTCTTTCACCGCACAGGAATTCTTTTATTGCGAGGATTTACGAGGCCGCCCCGGGCGAATGCTGTCTTAACGGTTGGCCTCGATTTCCTGAGGGCAAGATTACAATAGCAATTAAATTGCGCAGTCCACCTGCATAAAAACGACTATGATATAATAAGCTGGTAAACGCCTATGCAAGCAAACTGTCCTAAGTTATACAAGCCAATGAGCTAACAAGTCATATCGAAATAGGGCTAAGCGGATTCTTCGCAATCAAATCGAATTAGGAGTAATTTGAGTAGCCTATAAGACTCGAATAGCGAAAGAGTCATTTTATTCTTATTTGCATTATCACAAATTCAGCGTACCTGGTGATACATGGACGCAATAGGGCAGAGGTAATACGGTCACTAAGAAGGAAACTTAAATGTTTTCCACTAATTTTAATTTTTCCGATACGGGTTTCCAAATACGAAACGTTATTAACAAGGTATACGATTCTGGAATGCTTTGACAAAAATCATTATAAATAGATACCGAAATACTTTTTTGTGCTGAGTGGAAAAATTTTTATTTCTCGACATTGCTACCAGAAAATTACCAAAATTAGGGGACTGGATAAAAAGGAAATAAAAAATACCCTGCATCCAATGCCCTCAATCCCTCTAAATGGATACGATTTTTCTCTACGCTAATTCCAGCGAGCTTCTTTTAGCATCAGTGCATTGAAATGAAAATTAAGCACTAAAAGACGGATAGCAAATTGGATGGATGAGTTTTTTTTTAGGCCCTCAGGCACCAGAGAATTGTGGTTAGTTTGAAGGGTCTTTCATTCGGATCAATTCTGTTTTGATTAGCAATGTTAGACGAGAACTCTTGATTGCCGGAGTAAAACTTCGAGGCGAAAATGAAGGAAGCTCGCAGAACTTTACTATCGACCCCAGTTTTGATTGCCCCGAACTTGTTATCTAGGTCAAATCCCGCGTCGATAGTAAAGTTTTAAGCGTGGACTTAACGGAAACCACTTATTTTCCGTTCAGAACCTAGTTCCACCACCTAGCTACACAGGTTTTAAGAGTATTTGCTTCGCGAGCTCCCGCAATGAGACTTGTTGGCTCCTCGTTATGCGTAATTGTAATTGAAAATGATTTGACGACGACTATCTAATTCCAATTTGATCGCCAGCTCTGCCACGCACTTGGAAAATGTCTTTTTCTCTTCGCTGAGTGAGCTGTGGCTATAACCAACCATACCGTCGTTTTTACGTCCATAAATCATCGTTTTTACGTCATCTGTACGTTTACAAAATATTGAAATTGATCTACCTTAGAAGTGGTTATAAACCTTAGGAAGGAGAAAAAACCGTTAATAAAAATGAAGATCTCCAAGTATGTATATTATGCCCAAGCCGAATTTGACCCTGTTCAAGCGCTCATTTATCTATGTAGGGCCAAAATTATTTCCTAAATGGTTAGATAGTATAAGAGGTTTTTACACTTTTCATGAAATGAGAAAAAAGGATACTCAGTGTAAAAATCAAGATGATTTTTTTGTTTACAGTAGAAAGTAGAGGAGAGCGGGGTGATAGCATACACTTAAGTATTTTTATTTTATATATTTCAATTGAAACCTCCAATGAAATAGGCAATCATATTATTTCGAAGGAAATTCGATTTCCCACCAATTCTTTGCTTCATATTTAGAATATTTAACTTGCTTTGAGTGTTGAAGCCATTTTACAAAACACTTACACGGTACGGTTTTGTCCTGAGTGCCGGGGCAAGCCGTATTCTGATGTTCAAGTTGCTCAGAAAATTTATAATACTTCATGGGACATTATCGTTCAACGCGGTACATTACCGTACACCTTGCGCCTTGCACGGTATTGCCCCAAGCAAGGTATACGTAATTGCGCCAAAACGACATGACGAAGCATTTTCAACCCCAACCTAAAATAAGAGCAATAGAGTACTTGTGTTTGGTATTGAAAAATTGCCCATTACATGGGCTATTCAAAACCACTAGTTTGAATATAGCCACTAATAACATGCTGCCTTACCTCAGTTCGAGTTAGTCTTTAAAACTGTAAGAAAAGTTGACAAAACAGAAAAACTTTCGTCACATACACGTGCGTAAAGGCAGAAGCTTCCAGATTGTCTCTATCCGTTTCGCTTCCCTTCCGCTGCGCAGAACACACTTCCCAGCGCTCACTACAAACTCCAGCGGATCTTAAATTATGGTGCCCGGTATTACCCCGCCGCGGCGCGCCGTACGGTATTACCCCGGTATCCCCTTCAATTAATACAAAAAGTATTTTTGTTTGCGCAACGAGTTTAGACTAAACAATACATTGTTTTCGTTCATGTATTCACTTATGTTTCGTATCACTGTTTCAGTTTACTTATTTTTCATTTCATATAGTAATTAATGCTGAGGTATCCCAATACTGGCAACTCCTAAAAGAGATTCTTAATTTACCCCTTCTATTGGAAATATATAAGAGCACGGGACACAAAGAGAGTAAAAAATTATCATTGACGTAGCAAATAATTTGAAAGGGTTAACTGTTCCTGTTCTGCTGACTTGTGTGGGAACAGCTTTCAGCGCTCCCTTTGGAGATTTGGTTCTGAGAATCCTTCCCAAATTGCCTGTTGCTATAGCGGCGGTAACGATCAGCTTCATTGAGAGAGGATATTATTACTGCATATTTTGAACTACAGTACTGAAGATAGAAAATCGAATAATCGGTAGTGGTTTTTTTAAGGTAATTTTCTCCTGAAATCATAACCTTTTACCAAATATACTGATACTTGTAAGCTGCTACTCGTGAAAATACCAGACAGGAGACCCATTGAAAGAAGCCCAAGACGAAGGACTCGTAAAACATGGTACGACGAGGTGATAGATCGGACGAAGTAGGAGATTCAAGAACTGGAGGACTGCCGCCGTTGGCTCCTCATAATGGGAGAGAGTCGTGAAGGAGGTCAAGGTCTAACGAATAGTTTGCCGCGTAACTTCGTGAAACTCCTCCGTGATGACTCGGGACCAAATAACCTACGTAATTTGACATAAAATGTTTACTGCGACTGAGTTTCTTTGGAAAGCAGTGTCATCAAACAATAGATGAATCAACTCAAGGCTGGATGGCAATACTTGGTGGAACTTGGTGACAGGAAACATAATAAAAGATATACACTGTTGTATGATCCACAGAAGTTTACTTAACCGACCAAGGTTTCGACATTACACTATGTCATTTTCAAAGGTGCTGAAAATGGCATAGTGTAATGTCGAAACCTGGGTCGGTTAAGTAAACTTCTATGGATCATACAACAGTGTAACAGTGTATCTTTTATTATGTTTCCAATAGATTCATCAATACACGCACCGTTTCGTCTCCCTTTTCAATCATTTGTTGCAATTTACTGGCAATGAAATCGTTCAACCCATTCCACAAACCACATCACCTGCAAGTACTGTCCAGTACCCATGGCCTGGCATTATTATTGTCTTATTTTATTTAAATGCACATAAAAATCGCCTTTTTTTGCTATTTGTTGCCAAGTGATGCTGCTGCAATGAAAATATATTCAGGTCTCTGTAATATTTATTTCATTTGAAAATTAATCGATGGTATTTGGAGGAAACTCCCAACTCAGTGCTTCAACCATAAAGTTGTTTAGTATAGGTGGTAGTACTAGGTTAGCTCACCCAGACTTAGAAACGGGAGAGTAATATTTCACACATTAAGGGCAGAGGGGGGCAGTTACTTAACCCTAGGCCTCCTCGAACTGTGATGATTTTGCCAAGATAACTTGTACGGGATGCTTCACCCATAATTCGACCCTTCAGTTAGTCGCTACTGATGCCGAATCCCTTAAATTACCACGTCTCATTTATAATTTTAAATGCTTCCAGGATATCAGTACCGGAAAAAGAAAAGCATGCTCCCGAGTCATGTCGAGTATCCGTAAGTGTGAAGTTAACATCTACCGCCTACTGCATCGCCGTTCAATAGAGACTTTCATAGCGAAGCACACGAAATTTTGCTACTACACCAAAGGGAAGAGAGAAATCGACGAGGCAAGACAGGTCGGAGTGAGTGGTGCAATTTTAAGCCACGGTTTCACATCAAAATAGACAGCTATCGCAAAAACTCCGAACAACTCCTCACTGAGCCAAAACGCTTCGTCATGGAAGATACAGAAAACAAAAGAAACGTTTTCCAAAAATAAATATTTTCATATCCTCATCTTTGTGAGGATACTAAATTAAATTTTGCCTTACCTTTGATCCCTAGATAAGAATTAAATTTAAAAAGCAATCTTTAGCTATATATTACTATATAGTAAAATCAACTCGTCCCACTTGCGATATATATTCATAGCTATCGATTTCTACTTTACAGAAAGTTGAACTATTTCAACTTCGTCAATACGTCGAATCAAGACCTTTCTCGATTCCTCCACAGTGCTTCGCAGTTTCTATCCACAAGGACGAGTATTATGTGACCATTGACCGCTATAGCAGTCAACTACGGAGGGTAAACAAACCTTTACCGACGACTCTATTGATAATGATAACTCTCACTCTCTATCTATAATTTTTATCTTCATAGACGTTTTACACGACTTAACTATTAATATTTATCAGTTCAGTGAAATCACACGTGAAACAATACTTAAGACAGGGCAGTAGGGCACAGTTTCAATGAACTGATTCTCAAAATTCCTCACATCGTATGGGACTTTCACCGCGGAATTTTGCATACAGAGGGAACTAAGAACTGCATTGACCACGCCCTTTTACCTTAAAAAAGACCTCTTAGTCCCTAATAGTATTAACTCCTTACTCTTCAAATGTATGATACAAGCGACTCCAAATCTTTTCCTGAGTGGTAAATGACATTATGCACGGTAATGCTGGCGATGTTCCCAAATATAATTCAGTTTTGATTTCCAGCGATTAAATTAGGCTAAGATAAATAGATATTTTGTAATTATTCTCCTTCCATTATTGCTTGCAAAAACATTTATTGACAGTCATATCTAATTATACATTAACAATGCAGACTGAAATTTGACCAGGCCAGTGGCGGATACAGAAAAAACTCAAGGAGGGGGGGGGGGGCCACATATCTTGAGTTGTCTTTACTTTTATCGTAATAAAAGATGAGTCACAGGCAAAGTATATGAAACTTTTATTTAAAGTGATTATAAACATGTAAAATACAATGCCATCTTATGATATAAAAAGTTACAATTGTGGTTTTCCAATGTTCGGCAATACAGGCGGACCCGCAAGGGGGGGGCGCGCGCCCACTGCGCCCCCCCCCCCCTTGCGCCTCCCATCTGTATCTGCCACTGGACCAGGCGTGCTAATGCTTTCGGCTCAATTCAAAATCTCGCTATGAATAGTGATCCAATACTTGAGAAGAGCGAATGACTAAAAGAACATAATACAAAAGCCATCAATATTACCTGATATAAAACAGTTCTTGATTTTACCGCTACTCTCGGTATCATAGGCTGCGGTTCGAGCACAGGAAGTTGCTGACAAACGTCGGAACGGTCAGAGTTGAAGCATTAACACGACACGCTGCCACATGGTCGCACGTTCGAAAAAATCTTCGGTGATCCGAGAAGGGCCAAAATGACGGTCAACATGATGATAAGACAAATATTATTCTATATAATCCCTACAACTCAAGCTACAACGGTAAGTTTTCATTAGGGCGGTCGATAAGGTAAAAAAAAAGTTCTTCCACAAACAAATGGTTCGCAGCCGATGACGTAAAAGGTGTCCCCAAACCAATTTTAGCGGTGACAAGCATAGGTTTGCCTAAGGTTTCTATTCTCATAAACCCGTAAGCCCTAATTCATTCATCAATAAGCTGCGGATTAGGCCTATTAAGGAGTTTTGCCTTTACGCCTATATTGTACATGGCTCCGACCGTTTTGGAACTTTTCTAGCCAATAGAACACTCTTTCCTCTGCCTAAATTGGCCGATTTTGGGTTGAAATTCTAATGGTTTTGGCATTTGGGACTATCTTCAGTATATTTCATGGGAGTGGGGCATTTTATGAGGCATTTTTCCTCAGTTTTAAGTCTATAAAGCACTGCAGTTATGTTATGAAAATGAGAAGAAAAAATGACGAACCTTGACCGTTAGGGCGAAACCACGAATATTACAAAAGAGGATCCTCAATTAGTCCTTTAAATGTGTTGTCAACCACCACGCATTTAAATGGGTTTTCAAAAGTCACCACTCGTGTCGCTGACGGACAAAGTGATCCGAGTTTCACGGAGAAATAAGGTATAATTAGGAGTATAAACCGAAATTTATACATTTGACGTGATCTACCAAATTCGTTACTTTTCAGTGCTATTTCTTGCAATGACAAACATAATATCTCAAAATATTGGAAAAAATTGGATCGCATTGCACTCATCATCGCGCCGCGGATGTTTTTGAAAACGCATTAAAATGCGACCGAAGTGGCAGCAGGAATCAGCCTTCCATAGGATGGAATTAGGCCTCATCTATCCTATCCCCTATGGCGAAACCATTTGCTCACTTCCCTCAGTAAAAGAGCACCTCGAATGAAAATAATGCTTAAGCGATGCACAATTTACAGCCGCACAATAACTTGCTTTCGAAAAAGGTACAGTTGATGAGGAAAGCAAATACGATTTGAAACAAAAAATAACGACTTATCGTTTAAACATGAAATACTCTCCCACTTTTACTTTGAAACTGTTGCTTCATTTTTTAATTAACATCTTTGTGGCAATGAATAATTTTATGTACACTATAGGAATCATAGATTTCTTTTCCGTGTCTGTTTTTTATATTTTATCATGCCATAAGTCTAAAATGTACATGCTAATTAACCTTGATTTTTGTGCCACTGAATACCAATTTTAATCATAATTTATTCTCGCACTTCCACAATAAGGAATACATATTACACATTGGAACCCACTTGGCAAAGTTAGACGAAAACTTTATCTAAAAATCTACCTCCGATTGCTACAAGTCGAATACAGGAGGACTTTTTCTAGCTCACTCAAAATATTCCTCCCTGAAGGATTAGACACCAAAATAAAACTATGCACACAAGTAGATCAATTGTTACCCTAGTTTCCTTGAGTTTTTTTACACAATATAGAATAAAAATGGCTATTTTCGACTGAAAAAAAACTGAAATTAACAGGAAGGAGTAACAATTAACGACTTTACAATTAGTTCTTGGTAGCATTAATCCCTGAAAATTGAAAAAAAAAAGCTTTATGGAGATTAATGTACCAATGTCTCATAATTCCTACGTGATCATGCAATCCTGAGAGGAAATTGGGACTCAAGGTAAAAAATTGCATGGGATATAATTTTTGAAGGTCAGGATCAAAATAAAGCTTTGTCATTTCACGCATAAAACATAATATTTCGCAACCTTTGTTAATGCATACCATCATTTACTCAAGCTCAGGGTGTTTTCATTATAAAGCGTCAACTTCTTGTATACTTTTTAACTATTCGAGACTGGTATTTACTAACATTATAACATCCAAAAACATTAAACTGCGAATGTGCTTACATGAAGCATTAGTTTTATTTTGACATCTATCAAGGGTTTCATTGTTGCGTGGCATGACCAGTCTTGATATTTAAAGATTAAAGAATTAACCAAAAATAAATGCAGTAAATTTATACCTAAATGTTCCACTCATAGCATGCAAACATATAAGTATTCTAAACTAGCATTTAGTTACGTTATAACATCCAAAACTATTTAATTTCGAATGTAAAAATATAAAGCCATAGTTTAAATTAAAATTTCATTACACGGTACGTCAGTAAGATTTAGTAAATATAAGTTTCTCAGTAGAAACTCATAAAGCCACTTAAGCTTCTCCGCATTCAGAAAAAATAATGCGTTTCAGCTTCGTCCACGAATTTCAGCAAGTTCCATTTTTTTCAAAGGCTAAGTAAAAAATATCAAGCAAATATTTCGAAGGCCCCTTCTAAGTATTTTCGATGTAATAAGAATGCATTATTTATTTATTTTTTGTCTTTCAGGCCCCGAAAAGACTCCAAAACTCTTTATTTTATTCTAGAAACTTACGCGCTACATCAACTTTAAGCAGCAATTTGCATCGACTCACTTACTCGCTTGCTTTTCGACTCGGTTTTCAGATACAATGGAATATTAAGAGAAATGCATATGAAAGAGCGCGAAGTAAGAAGAAAAAACTGAAAAGATCGACTGTGACACTGGGAACCTCGGGATGAATTTCATTAGAGTGAGGATCTTAAGACGGCAAAGCTTTTTCAAGTTCATTCCTCAACTCTCGTACAATTTAATACGTTTTTTTCTCATTCTTCAACTTCTTTCCTCGCTGCGACGGGAAGCTTAGTTGGGAACAGGATCAAGTGCTGGCTAAAAATACGGGATTGCGGGCTTCCCGGGGTGCTTGAGGCGATTTTTATTAGCGAGTTACATTAGCGAATGAGAGAGACGCGGAGTCCACGAGCTCGCGGCCTGCAATGACGCCACTTGATAATTATGATTGCAGCGCGGTTGGCGGGGTCCGGTCGCGCCACAGCCTCAAGGTTGAGCGTGATCGTCGATGCCATGACTCGGAACAGTGACGACGTGCATTTAAGGAGACGCACAGGCGCTTTGTCCTGACGTGCCGAGTCATTGTATCCACGAAGCCGTCGGAGATCTTCGCCTTTTTCCCATTCGCCATGCACGCCAGTCTCAGAGAACGATTGCGATGTTCGCGAGATTATAATACAGGGTAAGGCAGCAGTTGCGTAGACAGGATTTTGAAATGGGGAAGGGGGGTTGCCGGAGATTTCAGGGCCCTTCCGGAGTGTATTTAATACATCCCAGGGCAAATGGGGGTCCTTCCCCGGAAAATTTTGGGATTTTTGATGCTGAAAACGTGATTTTTAGGTCTCGAAAACAGTAATTTTGTACCAGTATTTATTAAGTTATTTATTCAGGCCATCTTAATCGTTTTTGGCGCCTCTTTTAAAGGCTCAATGTGGTGGTTGTAACCCGGAAATCCCCCCCCCCCCCCGTGGCTAGGCCACTGAACGGCAGCATACTTTTTTTTAAACTTAATAAAACCCATTGTATGAATCAGAATTTTTTTTGCATAAGGTATACACATATCTAAACCTCTATTTTACACAGATCTTCAGATCAGATTTTGATGATCATATCAGATAGCTTCACCACTCTCCATAAACTGAATAAATCGATTGCTGGCGTTTTTCATGACTCTTGCCAGCATATTAAGGATTGGGCGGCATCAATTACGTGAGGCGTTTAGGGGGAGAACGGGTCAAGCCGATTCACGTGTGGGTCCTGGCAAGTAACACGTATTTTTTTGTCCGCAAGAAAAAGAGTAAATATGCGAGAAAACTGGGTTGAATTCAGCGAAACGTAATCTTAAATACTAGTCTTAACTAATCTCAAATATAAATAACATGCCTAACTATTTTTTAAATAAATCTAACGCAATTAAGCATACATTAACGTATTTACACTGAAAATACGCATATTGAACAATCTCACGTGTGATTAGAGGGAGGGGGTCGAGCCAAATCTCACGATATCTCACCCTGGGGGTAAGGGGGTCCCCAATCATACGTGGGGGTAATCACCCCCACGTAATGGGCCCCTTATGTTGGCAATTTCTTTCTGAATGTTGGTCTTCAAAGCTTGTAGGGTCCTTGGACGGTTCAAATAAACACGAGATTTAAAAAAAAACTCCATTTAAAACAATCAAGAGGGGCCAAATCGAACAAATTGTTCCCATACCAACGAAAAAATCGGTCAAAAAAAACTATTCGAAAAATATGCCTCATCGGCTAACGCATGTTTCTCGCAGTTCAAACGCATCATAGCAAGTTAACTTAGCGGGAACAAAACTTTATAGTTACGTCTCTAGAGCGAGACCACTACGGATCCGCTACGACATCAACCAACGGAAGTTATGTTTCCGCACCCTGAACATTGAGTAGTACCGAGACGGATAATTATATTATGATATAATATTACAACTACATTACACAAAGAATTGTAACAACATCAGGAATTCAAAGTTATAATGGTAGTACATTTATATTTAGGGTACAATCTCTATCATCCGGCCATGCGGTACTCCGACACGTCCAGTAATCCGGCGTGCACGGCTGGCGACCTCCCTTCGGCTAATATCATTTCGTCAGTTTTAAATAAAATATTTTTCAATCAAAAGGTTAAGTATTTGTTCTATTATTGTGTATTTAGGTGTTCGTCACTCAATAATTGGCCTGAAGTTGCATCAGGAAAAGAAATGTTCCTAGCGGAGTCACAGTGGTGTAAAGCGTTTATTCTGCCTTTATCGACCATGATCGTTAATATTTGTTTATCTACCTTGACCCACACGCTAAGAAGCAGGGAGAGCTAGCGTAGCTTCAAAATTATACCACAAGAAGCTTTTTGTGCGTTGTGCTGGTTTCCTGTGCGTTTCTAATAATCCGGCGTTTTTGATAATCGGGCTATTCCACACTTGCATAAGTGCCAGATTACCGAGATAGCATTTTTTTCAGTATTTTATTCATTGTATTTAATACTTTCATAAGATTTTTCTTACAGTATTTCATTTGAAAATGTTGACACCCTATTCCCATCGTTTGTGGTTTCTCCAGCGGGCCACTAGACGAGCTGCCACCCACTGCGAATTTAAATGTGTTTTAAGACGCCGACTGGTCAAATACGGATGTTAAACTCCGGTTATTATATGAATAATTTTAACAAAAAACCATATTTGGAGAGGAATTTATCTCCGTACTATGCATAGTATGTCTAGCGATTAATAATATTAGGAGCTATCGTCATAGGGTGAGGAATAATCGTACATAAAATTACAGAAAGAGATCTCGCCGCTAAAAAAGGGAAAAAACTGTAATTGAAATAACATTAAGTTATAAGGCTGTTCATACTTCTCCAATTCAATACAAAAGAGAAATCTCATTACTTTAATTGAAAACACTCACTTTTCTCGACAATTGCCATAAAATAATTACATTACAATAAACCGCTGCTTCGCAAGTTGATTAATCCAAGCGATTCAAGGTTTTATCATAAGACGGTTTTTTCTTTTTATATAAATAACGCTATGAACATTTATTTCAACAAATATACGTTGTAAGAGCAGGATCTGCTTTGAAAACTATGGAAATTAATTAAAATGTATGCACAAGAACTTCTATCCTTCTGCCTCACAAGGTCAACCCTGGAATCATTATGTAATACAACCTGCACCGCATACAAATGATTGATGAGATCAAGTATGTACGATGACTAGTTCTCTATTTCTCCATAATTAAATGCTAACTCATTCACAAAGCATTAATAGCAAACCCAAGATTTTTGCGCTCATAGATACTCCAAGTACGGAGGCATGACAATAGACGTGTTATATGCTACGCATATACTCAACGGGTCCACCGTTCAAATCCTGTGAGAAACCTTCGGACACCACAAAATGAGAATTCCAGAAGCGCGAGTTGGTTGAGGGAAAGGAACCCCAAACTCCAATACTGATTCTTTGGTAATCACAAGTCTGTGGCTTACTCGGGAAGTGTCCGAAAACCGGGTCTTAGAATTCAATCAAACTTTGTAGTGCTATTGTCCGTCGGGAACTGTCCTCGAATCACCCCAATATGGGGTTACATGCACTAGTTAAACAAAAACGCATTTCATCATTTTTCAGGGCAAATGTATTTCTTTTCAAGAACCTCTGAATGAAGGAGGCAGCAATTCCTGCAGCGACATGGACGTAGCATAATTCAAAGTACGCTTCCGTGTGAAAAAAATTGGAAAACATCAGACGTCGCATATGCAGAAAAACATTTCCACGCATAAAAATAATTTTTTGTGAAAATTTCGGAAATAATGGTGAATCGCAAGATTCTGCAAAAGACAAAGCAGAAAGAAATGATGAAAAAAGTGCCGGTGACGAGAAACGATCCAGGGACATGATGTAATCACTGCACAGCACCTCTATTATGTATGAGTTAAATTAAATAAAATACTTATAAGGAGATACTATTAAAAGCCTGATACATCTCTTTCTCCGGAATCATAAAATTTAATGGAAATAAAATTTGACCTTCAAATGAACAACATGTAAACAACCACTATAGTTGGAATCAGCAGAACAGACCCCACACGTGTTCTTGTATTCTGCCATTTGTATCTTCGTCACGTGCCCTGAAGCCGATGATCGCTCTAGTTTACATTTACCCTGAGGCCAGAGGCCTATTCGAAACAGTACGCTTAAGTTAAATACATAAAAATGAGTTGGCCACTTTGGTGGCCCCTTTTGGTGGGGCCACCCAAAAAATTGACGCGGCGACATAGCCCAAAAGTTTTTATCTAACATGACGAGTACCCGCGAAAGTTTTCACGAAGAATTAGAACGCATAAGTTTTGAATCCGTGAGCGCTTGAGCTCGGGAGGAACTTCGCTTCCCAAAGACTAATACTTGTTAAATGGCAGCTAAAAGGGGGCGTGGATGAAAATAACATTCCTCATTCAGGACCACAATTATTCAAAATCCATTCCCTAAGGTTAACTATCCGTTCTATCACGGGGCTTAGACTCAACAGAATTTCCAGAAACTTAAAACCACTCTACACCTTCATCTATCTTCAACCCTTGAACTTCACCGGCGTGAGGCGCATGGTCACCACAGAAGCATTATCGCTGACCCCGAGAGTGACTGAAGGTCATCGGAACGCTCGATCTACGCTCAAGGCCTTCCATCAAGTCAAGGTCACAGACCACATGGATATGACATAAGAGATCCTATTCAAGAAGAAGCCAATTACATTCTCCCGTCGTCACGACGTGTCGAGCGAATTTAAGAGTCATTACCCAGCCTCTTTGTGCAAAAATAAGTTTTATGGTTTTAGGGAGACCTTTAAGTCACCCTTAAAATGTAACGGTCAGCATGTACTCTAATATGTGATTAAAATGAGACGTCGAATGACATTAATTTCTTTGAAATTAAGCACAGGAGCAAAGTATGAATTTAATCCAGAGCGAATGATATTAAGGTAATTTTCTTCTCAAAGGCTATCTCTGTGGATACTTGATGTGATCATCTTCTGCCACGTGGCAAGGGCGGTAAGAGGCTAAAAGGTGGTCGAAATCTGAAGCCCAGTTGGATGACCCTAAAGCAGCAACTGCGAATACGGTCTGACGTCTTCGCATAATTACAACTATAACGACAACATTGAGAGTGGAACGAATCGCGCACACTTCAGGCGCGGATCACAAATATCTCCCCATCCCCAAAACGCCTTTGGGTATATATTTTTCATGCTACACCCTCAGTTAACCCACAATTCATAGATGCACCAAAAAAATTGAAAATGAAGTGTTTCAGGCTTTCCCGGTGGACTGTGCTCATGAAGGTTTCTCGGGTGAATTCCCGGGTCACCTGATCCATCTCCTCCGACGCTTCGACAACTAACTGTGCTGTCATCCTTAGTCCCTGAGAACAACATTGTTAGTTGTCGAAAAGTTGGAGGAGGTGGCTCAACTGACCTGAGATGTTACCTGTGAGACCTTCATGAGCACCCGAAAGGAAACTTACATAAATGGTGTATATTGACAGCATTTTTCAATACTGTAATACATATTTTTAGCAGCTTTCTTTTTGGAAATGGGGAGGTAAAAAGAAAGAAACAGTTCACCAACCCGTCCCTCAATTGTACCTTTCCCTTATAGCTTATAAGTTCCCCTTCACTCATAGTTTCAACTCAAAGGTTTGTTCGAAAGGTAAGGGTAGAGTTCACCCCATCATAAACTCCTGACATATGAATAACACACAATTAGTGCTGAGGGCAGTTCCTTCGTCTTTCTCTGTGGGTGTGCGAAGGCTTCACCCAAGATTTGAACCAGGGATTCATCGGCTGGAAGCCAAGCACTCCCTCACAAGGCCACCACCCTCCCTACCCATTGATGACATCACTCTCCCCATCCACCGCCGCTGACAGTTCAAAAAAGCTTGCAGTAATGATCGAGGTGATGCAGGAGAAACACGAAAACGAATGGCAAACGTAAGGATGAGAATGCGTAAACGAAAGAGTGACTCGGTAAATCGCCAAGGACAACGTCGCCAACTCTCAGCCGCCCATGAAAAGGAGTCCTTGAGTACCGAGGATTTGAGATTACGAAGAACACCATCACCCATCTATGAGGAAAAACTGTGGTAGGGAACGTACTCATATCGAGTAACGCCATTGGCAAGGGGAAAATAGGCTCTCGACAATGGCGACATGTCAAAGTAGATGAGCAACAATTCAAAAGATATAAAAGAAGGAGGGAAATTAAAACTGTGGGAAACGAAGGGATTAAATATGCCTGTAGTAAATTAAATTTGAAAAAAAATCCGAAGATTCAAGCGTGATGGAGTAAACTTTTTCCACATTGAAATTAATACTTGCAATTTTCTTCTACTATAAAATTTATTACGACCTAGTTATCGATATTACACATCCTTTTAAGATGATATAAATTCCTTGATGACAATGTAATAACTGAAACCTAGGTCGTAATAAATTTTATAATCTTGCAAGTAATAAAATAGCAAGTATTTATTTCAATAAATTATCTTTGCTTGAAGGAAATCCACGATAACCCTGCCACGATTACCAGACATTTTATTTAAGTAATAGTATTAAGATACTTTTATTGATGTATTACTGGCCTGTATTTCCTCACCTCATACCTTAAGATGAAATAAATAAAACATTTTACTAAATAAATGGCGAGAAAAGGGATTAAATATTGATATTACGTGTACAGTTTGTTGCAATAGAGCAAATTAGAAACCACTTGACTTAAGTTTTAAAAATAGGACTCAATGGCAACGTCCTAATCGCCCATGACATCATCACAACTCTTCTATGGCTCCCGGCGGTCTCTGCCAAAGAGATAAGAGTAATGACGCCAAAACAATCGCCTTCCTGCGCAAGCTGTTACTTTGAGTTCCCATCCAACCAAAATTAAGGCTTTAATTTCCACAATCCATAAAGGGTTGCCACAAGATTCCTCAATCCAAATAACCAGTCTTTTCCTGAGAAACTTCACTTCGCGTCAATTTTTCACACTATCCTTTCGATCACTGCATAACATTACTTGAGAGTAAAGGAAGATAAAATACATATTTCTCTTATAAATATTTCTATTTTCTTTTTAAGATAAATTTCTTTACCATTAAAACACAGAAAAACTATAGCTCTAAGACTAAACTCAATCCATTTACAGTCAAATAAGGCTTCAAATTAAAATATATCAAATTTGTGATCGAATTTTCACAGGTAAATATATCTCAAAGTATTTACGGGTTCTTCGGAGTACGTTGCATAACAGTCAATTTTTTCTCCAACGTATTCTCGTTTCCATAGCGTTTTTTATCGATTAATCAATAACTATATCAATTAATCCCTCATTTTTTAACAAAAAATGCACGAAAAACCGGATGCTTTACTTTCTTCCATCGGAATACAAGCAATGCTATCACTACTACGCGTAGCTACGTCTTTAACGAACGATTTGCGATGTTCGAAGAAGGGTATTAGGGACTCAGGTTTCTCGATTGAAAGAATCCCATCACGGTTCGATGCGAGAGCCAGGAGTTACTGAGAACCCGAGCGCAATGCAAACGATAGCACCACTTCAGAGGCAACATCCACTTGTTGCTCATCTATCTTCACCGGCAATCCGGTGGATGCCTGACGCGCGTGACATATGCGAAACGATAAATTTGAGCTGAACAGCAGAGACGATCAGACTTTATCTTATCACAAATGGAGGTTAATTCTCATTCATCACCGGCGGATGCGTGATTTCAGACCTAGAGCTACGAAGCTACCGATAGTGATGACATTTTCCGATATTTCACTCTCACTTCCCAAAATGTGCCATTGGGTATTCCTCAAGTCCTATTAATGAAAACTTTGGAAAATAATCATGAGCTATCACCAACACCTTAGATTATCCGAAAACCGAAGCCTTAAAAACAAAAATAATTGTGAAATATGACCCAAAAACTTGAGTTAAAAAGCAATGTAAGGATAAATTTTTAAGTTAACTACGCCGTTTTTTAAGTACTCAGCTTTCAATTTCTCGAAAATTTAGGAGCGATAACTCCATGTATACCCCTCAACCAAATAGGGCAGGTAGGTAAATGGAGGGAAACAGAAGACCATTTAATGATGGATAACTTATGCCATAATAGAAATAGACTAGAGGGAAAGACGCACGAGTTACACATTATTCCAGATTTTACAAATCAGTCGACCGGATATGGTATTCGAAGCAGGTTAATTTAACAAAAATTACTCTTCAATATAGTCTCAATCCACTTAGAAGCCATGAAAATAACGATTAAAAAAACTGAACATGCTTAAACTGGTCCAGGTATGCGGTATTTTACGAAAACTGGAATAAATGTTTTTGCTTCATAAATTATACGTCAAATTACACAAAAAAATCCACTATGACTTCAAAATGAAATATATGGATACACTTATTCACAGCGACAAAAATTACGGCAAAATTCCGTCAAAATGTTGAAAAAAACAAGTCCAATGTCTATAAATGTCATAAACACGGCTGCCAATCCTTCAAATGGCGTAAAATTTCGGTAACATACAATAATCGATGAATAACAAGGAGAGGCCCTCGCGGGGGATCAGAATTTGGGCACGTATACAGCAATCGGAAGATTTGATAAACATTTATATAGAAACAAAACAACAACAGTTACACTTGATAATAGTTCGCGCACATTACAGTTCAAATTTCGGTAGCAGGCATTTAAATAATCCAAATTTTAATCAAGAAATGTAAAAATTCGACTTTCTCCTCGGCTGAGTAGTGACGCTCGCGGTTACGCCTGACCAGCGTTCATACATTAGAATTTGTGAAACCTAACGAATGCAACACCCCTTGGAATCTGCAAACTCGCATATCACATGTAAGTTGAACGCAGCATACCTCTCAGGATGACAAAAAATAGTTTAAACATTTGGTTGTTGGCATTAACACACCAACCACTTTCATTCAAATTCGCAATTTCACTTCGAGTGATATGAAATCAGAGCACTCACTGTAAAACAACGATTCAAACCATAATTTCGGAATCAAAGTCGGCGCAACTGTTGAGCTGCTACAGTGGCATATACAGACACTTCTTTAAAAATCTTAATTGGGTAGTCGCGTTAAAACTACAAAATACATTTTGAAACAGAGTCCGGCAAAAAGAAATTCAGCTCCTGATGTTCTGGCAATGAACGCTTGAAATGGTGACGATTTACCGCATGCTATCATGGTGAAAATGACGCTTTAATAATGCCTACTTTCTCAAAAGTACCTTGCACTATGCACACTTTAAAATAACCTTCACCAGCAACTCCCACTTTCCCTCAGAATTTCAGTTGATGGTAACAGCATTAATTCTCACCACTGAAGCTCATTTTCCATTTGAAGTGGATTGAACATTATACCTGATAGTACACACCAATGAAATCATTGATGATATTAATTGATGCTAGAGAGACTCGAGTGGAATTAATATCTTCATAATTGCATCAATTCATTTTTCCTCCTACTGGCATCCTTCCTATGCCCCAAAGAGACGGATATGACTATCACACTCCCTTGCATATCGAAACCGGGTCTCAAAATTCGAATTATTGGCTATCACGTCACCTTGACATGTAAACTGCCTGACACAAAGAGACGGATATGAGTGTCACATTCCCTTGCATATCGACGCCGGGTCTCAAAATTCGAATTATTGGCTATCCCGTCACCTTGAAACGTAAACTGTCTTTCCCTCAAGTTCTTAGAACATTTTTCCAAGTCTGAAGTGCTACTACCGATTCACCTCTGGAAAAATCATCGGCACGCACCACGACAATTCTTGTCGCTATTTATAATTCTTTTCCCAGGGTTGGCACCAGTTTCACTTCATAAGCAATCATATTTGCAACCACTATTACACTCTCAAGACTGCAGCAAAGTAGAACTTACTCAATTACATTGGTATAAATGGTCATGGAAGAGGACGGCTGTACATTTTTATCCACCTCCATTTAATAAGAAATAAAGATGTAAAATATCCATTTTCTACTTTATTAAAACTCATAATACAGCCGTACATATTATTGCAGAGAGCATTACTAGGAAATCACCTACGATATGTCAAATAATACAATTTCGAAATTCAAACTTAGACCGTAGCCGTGAGGTATTATAGCAGATGAAAGTAAAATTACTTTTTATTATTCCAGCAATATTCTTTCACTCATAACCTGTTTATATATATTCGTGTATCAAGAGGTTAAACGGCGACTTCAACCTATAAAATATTATCAAAGAGAGTCTCATAAGAGAAGCATAGGCTAGATAAATAACAAGTGACCACCTTCCGTTCTAGACCAGAAGATAGAGACAATATAGCGATATAACCATTAACTGTCCCTGTACACAAAGCTTTTGAATTGGTTGGTTTCTTTGAAATGGCACGAGTATGTTAGAACGTCTTAGGGTCAAATTGAAGTTGGTAGAATAATAAAAATTGTATCCACTAACTAAATTCAAGAAAACCACTAAAATATATGTAAAAGCGAAGAATAATATAAGTATATAAAACTAAAAGAACAAAATATGAGTGGGGTTAAGTACAATGCATATTAAAGGCAAAAATAAATACGAAAAACAATATTCCATCGCTTGAAACAGTTTTCTGCATACTTAAGAAGTTCAGACCCTGAGTTAAAAAACTAATATAAAATACATAAACCTACATAAATAAATATAATAAAATAATAAATAATAAAATACATAAATAAATCGTACAGGAGGACGGATAAGAAGAGGGCACCAGTCCAATAATCCAACATTGTAAAACTCAAAAGTAATTGGAACGACTTTAACGAGTGGATATGCATAAACGGTGCCTTATTACATAAGACTAACGGTAATATCGAACTATAAAACAACCCACGAGGCGCGCGTAGAAGTAACATGGGCCAAGAAGTGACGAGTTCCGATTCTCATCTGGAAGGTAAGAGACATGATTACGTCACATCCACCGACATTTCCGGTACACTCAACTTGATTTCCCAGTCTTTCACAGGATAAGACCAACGCCAGAGTTTCCTCATTTTTTCACCACGCTAGCGTAGATTACGGCGGGTAAACACTAGAGCAGAAACTTAAAAGAAAGGCCAGATGTTTTATATAAACTTCTTTCTCCTTTTCCCTGCCACACTTGAAGCGTTTAAAAATGCAGTAAGAGCCATATTTAACGGAATTATTTACTTTAATATTTTGTCATACACCTTCCTAGCCCAAGAAATCGATAGGGTAGCTTTGGGAATTCGTTTTTTCCCCCGAACTATAAAGGACTTTCATAATTGCTAATAGTAATCTTATTTGAGCATTTGCAACACGCCTTTTTAGGCGGCTTACGGGGTAGTATGTAGATGTAGAAGAGACAAACGGTGGAACATGGTTGCATTAGGTGCGAATAGCTTAATATGGTAGTTTTGTGAGCGTAACGCTAGGCTTCTCGCCAAAGGACACTGAGTGAAGCATAAGGACACCTCCAAACGAAGCGAGAGGAGGCCCAGGAGAAGAAACTACCTCCCTCCCCTATCCTGAATGTCTGAAATTCACATGCCTGTGGCTTAGTTAGGGGTGAACTCTATCTTCACCTATCCAAACCAACTTTCCGGTTGAAACACTGATAGAGTTATGGCTCAAGAGAAACCTTTTTGAAGGAGAGTTCTTCGCAGTTAAAAGCTCGTTTTCCGAAAAAGAAGAAGTGTAGTTGGTAAATACTGTTATCGTTTTATTGCGGTACGTGGGCTATTTATCTGTTGGCATAATCGAAAGAATATGACACTTTGGCCTCGTATAACTGGCTTTCCCGGGTTAATCGAGGAGAGAAAATTTTTTCGAAACACAAACACGTGTGATTGTCTCACCTCCATAATCGTTAACCAAGACAGGGGAGTTACTAAGAAAACTCTCAAAAACACACATATATTTCTTGTGGAAGTATTACGAGCATTCCAGCATCAGCAAACGATACAATATGAAAACACTTTTGTTATGGATAGAAACTAAGAGAACGATCATAAAAATACGCTTCATAAGGAATAATTTAATGAGAATAATAACTTTACTTTAGGGATACCAAAATCAGCAGTCACTCTACAATTGTTTGTTACACAACCCAATTTTCGCCATGATGTGACAGCATTACGACATCGAATTTGAGAATAACTGACTCGTTCACACTCCAGATGAGCGCGGAACGATGATGTATCTCCATTGCAAAATGGATCGGCAAAATAACAGCTGTGGGGTCTATGCATTTCCAAAATTATACATGCCTCGGAAAAACATCCAACCCTTTCCAGAAGGAGGCGTATCCACACAAAAGAATAATCTGGCAATTGAACTCAAGATAAGGCACCGCACCTTTCTTCCTGAGAGAGTGACCACACCCGCTGAGTCAGAGCGTGCATTTCAAGAACACGCGTGTTTTATTTAGATTTTGAGACTGACTGAGGTATACTTTTTCTATGAAATCGGCTATTCAAGAAGAACTACTAGGTGAATTCATGTACACAGTCTCTAGCTTGGGAACTGGAATGAGGAAAATCGCACCGAGAAAATAGGCAGTTCGATTTGACGCATGGTCGGTCGCTTTAGTGCCTGTGCAGAGTAAACTTGCATTGCTCTGACTCCATGAGGTAAAGCTATAAATTTCAGTTTCAATCACTTAAACAAACCCTTGCACTCGCTTAAAAATAGATTTTCCACTATATTTATCAAAAGAGTTCCTGGTCAGAGTCCCTGAAGTGTATCAATATGTAGTCATTAAGCTGAATCTACAAAAAATACGCATGAGTTTCTCAATCAAGGCATAGCTGATACACCAAGGTTGTTGATTACTTGATTCACGCACGAATTCGTTTTGCAAAATTGCTGTCAAGGTTTCCAAAATTGTTGTTCAAGGCGGTGCACTTCCAGATTTTAGCGTCTTACCATCGGATATGACTTTGTAGAGCATTCCCCATCAGCCATATACAAACATGAGATTCACCGTAGCGGCGTGAGATAGGGGGCTTTACGACACCAGCCGCGTCAATGTCAAAGGATGGAAAAAAATGTGATGCTCATAGTTGGATTATGTAAGCAAAGCTCAGTTCTCATTGTCTTCCGTAACTTTCCGAAAGAAAAAAATTGTTCCATTCTGTTTTACGTATTATCCGTTTAGTCATTCATGCGTTAACAGTTAGCACAGTAGAAATTATACATTATCGTCAAAATTTTTAACAATATTTTAAAAGCAGCGAGTAAATACCCATTTCGGGAGAAGTACTGTAAATATAACGGCCGGTTCGTGTGATACATTTATTTCCTTTATCTCACCATGAAACGCTTACAAATGGAAAAATGTACCGTGCTAAAAAAAACTATGACCGAGTAAAACGAAACCATGATTTGCTATTTCCTATATGAAAAACCGGGAAACAACCTACCGTAAGGGCTATTTAATGACTGCAAGAATTACGCAATGAAACACAGTCAATACTTTATACATAATGTACCTTACCTCACGTATGCAAACTAAATACTGGGAAAACTAATGCACCCAAAAGCCAACTATGAATACTGAATAATACCTTCCCCCCTAGAGCTGAGAGACATGGCATGAGATTTCTAGCACGAACAATTAACAAAGTTCCAAGGTAACACTAGCACGTCGCACAAAATCGCTTCTCACGATTGATTCCATTCCGACAAGTGCATAGTGTGGGAGTTACATATTAATTTTTAGTGCTTTCATCCGAAGCAGTTCTACCATGACATACAGACACATTTCGGCAGTTAAACCCGCCAGGAGTCACTCCTAAGGTCAAAACTCTCAAAAAAGATATTTCACGGAAAGATTAACAACCTCGTGACTTCTTTAGGGAGTGACACGAAACATACATCAAGTTGGTCAGGCCTTATTAAAATAAAAGAAGACAGTGCACTTTAAAAAGTTGGGACATGCAAAGGAAAAGTATTATTCTTCCCACAAATATTAGAGGAGAAATGAGCCCGCGTTACCAGACCACCGTTTAAATAAATATGCAGGAGGGAATAGAAACATCGAAATTAAGCTCTTGGGTGAATGGGTATAAAAATGGACAGAGGTAAAATTAATAGTTTGAGGCATGACTTCGTGAAATTGCTTCATGCTTAATAAAAAACTATGCAAATTTCACTTTTGATTTTAATAAAAACCAGTTTCATTACTCTCCCTGTAAACTGCATTTGCACCTGACGATATCGCACACCGACGAAACTGGTTGTTATTAAAATCATATGCGAAATTTACAAAAGTTTTTATTTAACATGTACAGCGATCACGTGAGTAGCTGCGGTAACACAACTAGCGCTTCCGCCACAATTTTGAGGGAACCTATCACTCGAACACTCTATTTCAGTGACCAATCAGTCGTTAAATATAAAAGCGATTACCTTGAAATTTAAGAGTGCAAAGAGAAAACCTATGTAAACATTTCCCTGAATCTCAAACTAAGAAGTTTACCCCAATATTTTCTAAGGTACACCTTGTTTTATACTCCAAATGCAGGTGAGTCATGACATAGGTCGACTCTCAATACCCTGAAATTTTCATGATGATCACTGAAGTTCTAGAGGAGTGATTCGTCACGAAAAAGGATGAAATACGACAAGTAGATAGGGAGCGATGAGTACTAATTATAATACACCCATGTTACCGGCTAACAAGTTTTACAATTCCAACCGCGGTTGGCGCTGACTGCAGTTTCCGGGACCACGGTCACGGTGACCAGCCTAAGAAGAGCGAAACGTTGACGGGGCAGGGTACTCACTTTCGCAGGCGGCAGCCATGGCGTGTGGGCAGCGTCAATCTCCTCTTGGCGGCGCTCCGTCCAATCCCTCGGTCCGCAGCCAACTGGAAGCGAGAGAGAGACGAGTGAGTTGACGGACGGCGAGAAGAGATGACCTCCGGCGATAAGGCGCATGCACGCCGCGCGGAGACGCTCCCCGGATGACCGCGACACGGCGGCAAGGGGGCGCCCCAAACAGGCGCGTAGCCAGAGGGGGCTCAGGGACAAGGCTGTAGCGAACGAGGAGAGTCTGAGGGTTCAAAGCTCAAACTACCCCCAAATTTAGGAAAGAGCTGTCTTCCGTATACTACCTCCTCCAAGCAGGGGCGCAGCTAAGAATTAAGGCTAGGGGGGTTTTAGGCGCAAGTAATACTTAGGAGTGTGGGGTATTGCATACCCGCCGGGGTAAGCAGGAGTTGCGGGGGCCGTCCTCCAGAAAAATTTAAAGAATAATGTTTCAAAATGGCGAGTTTTACGGCTTCCTGAGGGATATTTGATAAATCCTAACACTATGCCATAAGTAATACTGATCCAATTATGTAAAATCGATTAAACTTTAATATTTCTCTGAGCTCTGGGGGGGGGGGGGGGGGTTTATCCCCCAAAACCCGCCCTCGCTGCGCCACTGCCTCCAAGTAAATCCCCCCAAAGTTTCCCCCCTCTCCAAATTAAAACCACCCCCGAATCTTTTTCAGGCAGCGACCTTCCTCAAGGGGATATCCCCCCGCCGCTACGTCGTTCTATTTGATGTAATTATTTATTCCTGTACAACCGAAAACGGCTTCATTGGCCTTTTACATCCGGGCTTTTAACTTAACAATCAAACGTACACGAACATACATTTCCTCGATAGGGGCACGGATGCAACCTACCCACACGGGACTCGAATCCGCGACCTCTTGCGAGGCAGGTAAAGACTTTACCCCGCCGCCACCGAGCTTGATCCATTTTCTCACTTACTCGGATTACTTTGGATATAACTCAACTGCTATAAGCCTAGAAACAGATGATTAGTCCAGTGCTCGCCTGTGGTTAAATTTTGCCATCAATCTGACATTATTTACGCGCTGAGCTTAAGTCAGGCGGTCGGGAAAACTAACGGATCCACGCCAAGGCTAGCCATAAAAATAAAGCTACCATAATTTAAGAACAAAAAATAAAATAATCAACGAATTAATTTAAAATTTTTGAACGACAATAGAACCATGAACTTGAAAAGACTTCATATCATGATGTTATAATAGCAAATACTGTCCTTTTGAAAAGTATTTTAACTCTTTACATCCAAAATGGCCAGCGGCTAGTTATTCTTATAGCCAAAGATAAAAAATGACTATTCAAACATAGAAAGATATCGATTTTTTTAAAATTCATTGTTAGTCCATGAAATTTTACTCTTAGAACTTATCTGGTAAATGTCCACTTACTAAAAACAAACTGAGATACACGCCAAATATGCAAACGAAATATATAACTCCGAGAGCTTCTTTTTTATTCTTCCTCATGCGTAAGATAAGCGTTAAGTACGTTTACTAAACTTTCAACTAACTCTTAGATAGCTTTAAATGAATTGAAGGCGAGTTAGTCTGCAAAAACCCCTGACAAATAACGATTTACCATCACAAAGACTCCCCCACGGAAACCCAATGAAATGCTTAGCTTCAAACGGTTCTCGGCAACCGAATTAAATGTACTGACCGGTATTCGAGATTTAAAAGTATAAAAATGACGGTCAAACTAAGTGGACCAGATGAAGTAAACTTTAAAACTATGAAGCAAGTACGAAGTAATTTAAAAATATGAAATAAATTTTTTAAATCCTCATCAAGGGTGTATGGAATTGGAAGACGAACTCATCTCTCAACAATAAATTAGATATCTTTACCTTTTAAAATAGCTCTCCGAACCTGAGAAGTAAACTTTAAACCACTTCCAATATACAGCACACTACGATACACTGCCCACCAATCCGGGTGACGTAGACTGGACTCAATTTTTAGTCTAACCGGTTGCCGTGAGATAGTGGCGACATGGTCACAACAAGAACGTGAGACTACTTCAAGTTCATAGACGCTATTTTACTTCCAGCCGAAAAAAATTGCAACTAAGTTTTTGGGAAGGAAAAATAATATTTCCTCGATAGTGTGAAGTTTTATGGAGCCAATAAAACTGAACAAGAATTGTTAAAATTTCTGAAAGGCACGCCGAGGCGATGAACTTCAACAACTGAAATAGAAATTGTTCTCGCGTACTGTTTTAAAATAGAACGAGCCAACCACTGCGTCTGCATATGTGCGCATATGCCGCTCAACTAGTCCATACTGAACCGCATCAAGGAAGAAACTGCCTCAAAATCCACACAGGGTGAGCTAAATAAATTAGCCTATACTGAGTTGATCCTAAGGTGTTGCAGTAAATTAAACAATAGCAGAGTTCATCCTTAGGTGATAATTTGACCACATTTTACATATTAATCTACCGCATGCGTTGAAAGATTAACTTTTTTAACAATAATTTACTCAAGTTTCACCGCGACTACGAATATTAAAATGAAATACTTCGTTAAAAATGTTAACACACGTTGCTTTCTCAGGCGACTTCCTTAAACGAACTACATTAGATCATAAGCAGGACATTAAGATAAAAGTATTCATGAATTTATCCGCCATTTGAGCAGACCATAGCCCGATTTTCATTAAACTATGTAATTACAGCATGAATAAAATAATAACTCAATAATCAGTCTTCTCTGGTATATTTTTATCGTGACTGCTATACAGGCCGCGCCACATTTTCATATCCCCAAAGGAATGCCAACTGCAATCTATGCTTTTTCAATGCATTAAAAACCACTCCCAAGTGAGCCGAAATAATTTTGATTTATTGAATAAAATTTACAGAAATATTCCGTTTCTAAACCAGCAGATACGGTGCAGTTATGAGAAAATACTTTGATTTTTTAGAAAAACTCTCCATTTGTTTCTGGGTGGAATATGCATAAGGAGTGGCAATTTTAAATTGCATGTAAGTCATTCAAAATCAGCCTCGAGGCAAAATCACTCATCACTTGCTGACGTGATTCGAAGCAAGCACAAAGCTCTCTGCACATGGTGACTTTCATTTTTCCCACCTAGACTGAACACATTTTCCGATACTGATGGTCACACCCTCTCTCATGACTTTGACAGGTGAGGGAAGAGCTCACGCCATACAAAGCCACTTGCACGTCACCAGTCACGCATTCAAGGCAAGGCCAGGCTAGTACCTTATAAGGGGCCACCTGCCTTTTCCCACACGATTTAGACAGATAATCGAATCGTGAAAATTGCTTCCAGGTGAATAATGACACCTTCCTTTACCCCATCCTCGTCGTATTCAAGTATGCTTTCCTTCTATCACCTGCTTTCTTATCCTCCCTTATCACCTACACAAAACTCCTTTATTTATAAAATGTCCTACAAAATAAGACGACGTACAAAAGAAGGCCAAAAAAGAACATTAACCCAAAGAAATTTCACGTTTCAACCCTTTACCTTTGAAAAAATTGAAGGCGTGTTAGCTAGCAAAACCCCAAACAAATACCGATATTAACTTCCAAAAAGACTGCCCTACGGAAAACCACTGAAGCCCTTTACTTTCTCGGTTTTCTTTACGGTTCTTGGCAATCTAATAGAACATATTAACCGGTATTCGAGATTTAAACGTATAAAAATGACAGTCAAACTTAAGTGAACCTAAGTTAAATTAAATACTTATTGTCAAAGGCACATCCTCCTTCCTCATTATTTCAAATGTTAAACCCTCCTTGATAAACTAGAAATAAGATTTCACGCGGATATTGTAGCCCGCTGAAAACATTTCAGAGAACGCTTACCTCCCGCTCGATCGAACTTTTTTGGAGACTGAGTACACGCTTAAAACGTAAGCCATCATCATGACATTTTCAGGGCATGTAGAGTAGACCACCGCCAACATTTTCATGTATCTTAATTTTCAATATTTAGTAATAAAGTCAGTAAGTTCTAACATGCATTTTTTTAAATATTAGGTAGCAAATGTTGGCAAAAGTATACTCTAAACACGCTGAAAATTTCAAAACGATAGCCTAAGGTGTAAAGGAGTGATACGTCCACAAAAAAAACAAAATAAGAGCGTTCGAGAAGGAGGGATGCGTCTTCTTACCTACATCAACACAATACCCTGCGAGAGACCTCTAGGGTGTTTGGCAGGGGTGCATGTCCTTTGCAGGATCGCAGCATGCACACTACATGGTCATAAAAACATATACAATGATAAAAAATAATACGAACAAATTCATGCTGGTGGTGCTAGCTCCCACCAAGCATGCACCACTCCATGTAACCCAAGACTATACCAAAAATACTCTAACATACAAACCCAAAATTTTCTAAAGGCCTGGTTACACGATACATTAGAGCAATTCCACGTAAATGTCATACTGACTGGTTAAATAAAAAAAATGGGTTGGAGGCTCTGATACGGTTCAAAATTTGTGCTATAAAGTCTAGACTTTCGTTATTAAGTGCTGACACTAGCATGAGTCGCGTGTGTCTCTGATAAGAGAAATTTTTTATGTGCTCACCACAGTTTTTAGCCACATACTAAATTTAATGAGTCATCTACGCGCAAAAAACATCTGTTTCGCTAATTGATTTTTATGGCCACTGTATTAATAAACTTTTTCTATTTTGAGGTTCGTTCGTTATTTTGAATGATTTTAAGGGTTTTTGCACAAATTTGTTTTGTTTATTTCGAATTAAAGAAGGTATTTTGTAAATTTTTTTGGCAGTGAATAAATTTATACCAGAAGGGAATCACAAAAGTCAGTCCGTGACATTTCTGGTCAGTCCGTGACGATGCTTTTCAAGAGGAATTACTCCTCTGTAAAATCAGTTATTGTAATGGGCTTTGCAGCATTATGAAATTTGCATTTGGTGTTCTGAGATGTATTTTACTGAAACTCTGATCACTCTTTGTTTCAGAGCAAACCTTAGATGTTTTACTCTGAGCTGAAAGTTCGTTTCATTTTTGTCAGTCCGTGACAGTGAATTTTAAGTCACGTAAGTCCTGTATTTTTCAAGACAAAGTAGTGTATCAACCAAAGTTAAACTTCACACCATTGTGCAGCAATTTGAAAGTTGAAAAAGTTTTGTATGTCAGTCCGTTCGCGTTACGCGCGTTCTTAAAACTTCAAAAACGCATTGTGACGGTCAGTCCGTGACGCGTGGAATCGCCCATTAACACGTACGGGTTAATGTCTAAATGTATGAACGCGAGAATGAACGCCAAAATGCACCGTGTAACCACCCAACTTGTGCGAATGAATGAACGGAAAATAGAACCTGTTCTAATTTGGTTCATGCATTCGTACATGCTCCGTTCCGGTCCACCAAAATCATTCACGCAAACGTACATTAACTTGTACGTGTTAATGTACCGTGTAACCAGGCCTTAACGGCCAGTTATTAATATAGTACATCCATGCAAGGCCAGAAAAACGAAAAGTGTCAGCCGAGAAGAAATACAATTCAAAAGACACTTCTCAATGATAAGATGAGGAAACAGAAAAATACCGAGAAATGTCCGTGACAGCCAAAAAATAAAATAAAAAAGGGAAAAGAAAACATGCAATGAGTCGTCTTGGGGAGTGCCGCTATTCATTTTGTCAATCGATAAATCGTCGCTATCGCTGATGTTATGAGGAGATAATGTCATCTAAAATCTCTCTTACGCACACACGGTTTCATTTATCCAACGATTTGATCTTTGGATTTTACTTATTTATAGTAAAGTCTTCCAAAAGCGACGGCACAATAAAGTATGGGTTCGCTAGTAGTGGAACCTGGTCGCAATCATAGCGGCGAGGGTATTCCCTATCCTACCCCACCACTCCTATCCCTACCCTAGAGGCGTCGTCGGGCTCCTTATCGCGGCGGCGCCTCAATCCTTTTTCCTTACCTTCCACTCCCCTCCCCGCGAGCGCGGGCGGATCAGTTGCAGTACTGGATCCCGGCCCCGGTGGTTGTAACCTTCTTAAAAAACCCCTTGGGTTCTCATTGGTTTGATTTACGCAGGAGGACCGCTCAGTAACAGCCAGTTTAGTCTAAAGTAGATTCCATTCTATCATATTGCATGAAAAAAAAACAATCGAAACTATGGTCAAAACTAAAGCGAAAAACTGTGATCACTCAATACACATATGCTATTCATTAAGGGCCACTACAAACAAATTGGCGAAAACGATTAATTTCTGGGTATGGTATTGATTACACACACTTTATCCCACTGTGGTTATCATATCGTATTTATCCACAACTAGTTTCACTACACGGAAGTACTGTCAATAGGTAAATACATAACGCTACATGATAATCGTACAGTGTAGCGAAACTAGATGTGAATAAATACCATATGATAACCACAACGGAGGACAAATGTTTAATCATTACCCTATTAAATTGAGTTTCAAAAATTATTAGCCACATCAATGAATTACATTCTGAGAGATTTCTATTCTCATTTCTGTAAAATAATAGGTAACTTAGTGATTTATAGTTTAAAAAACCATATTTAAATTTCAGCATCCTTCACAAAAAAATTACGAAGATTAGCAGCCTTTTGGAACTATAACAAAATCAAGAACACTTTAGTATAATTCACTTCGCTTCATTAACTGACAAGAATTGCTTCGTTTGATTATTAAGGAAATTTGGTACGCAGTTCCTCACTTTCTAAGGTACGTCATTCAAAATACTTCTTTAAAAATGAGAAAAAAAGGTACTTGGTCTCACACGAAAACTCGTATGAGATACACACAGAAAAATGAGAAACAAAATTATACACCAACGCTAGGAGTGTGCATAAGAGTGTTATGAGTACATGAATTCATATACATATGCATTTGCCTAAGTATTAGATCATCCGAGCGAATTCACGAATACCCAGATGAGTAGCCAAATACCTCCCGACATAATGCCGATATTTGAGTACAACCATGAGAAGTCATATATCATCTCGACTAAAGTAACACGCATTTCGACGTGAAAATCAACCCGTGGAGCCTGATTTAAATTCCGTGGCTTATCGACGGATTGTACTTGCAGGGACGGTGACTTTGGAAGAATCAGATAATGTAATGTAATCAGACATTGTCTAGTCCAAAAAGATAAAAATGATTTTCATCAAAATCCATTTCTGAAGATTAAATTCCCTAAACAAACTCTCCGAGTCAAACATTTATTTGCCCTCAAGGGCCAATAACGCTCGATCGAATTATACCCACGTACTCGTCTGCGTACTGGGTGAGATTATCCGCGAAACCAGTCCTCGAAAGTTCCCTAAAATTTAACTTAACCATTCGACCATAACCGTTTAATTTCGTTTTCGTATCGCGGCACTGAATATCCGCTACGTGGTGTTGACTGAGACAATGAAGAAATAAATAACACTTCCTTTCCCTATTAAATACCTTGCTTAACTGCTTCTTATTATTTTATAACCCTGGCCAAGTATTAATGTATAGTAAAGAAACAACTTAAATTTGAAAAATATATTTTTAGTTCAATGCACTTCGCTTGATTCATTATACAGGAATAGTTTTGTTTGATTTTTTAGGAAATTTGGTTCGCAGTTCCTCATTTGCAAAGCTATGAGATTCAAAATAATTATGTAACAAATGAGAATAAAGGTACTTGGTCCCATAGGCGGATTTAGGTGGGGGCACGTGCCCCCCCCACCCCCCAGACACTTCATTATTACTACGCAAAATAGACAATATTTTTAACATGGTTATCATTACGTTCATTTTGTTTTGTATTACGGAGCCTCAATCATTTATTTTCAAAATAATAAACTTTCATATTAAAATAAAGAGAATATTTCGTACAGTAATTGTCGTATGCTATTTTGAATATCAAATAAGAGAAGACCGTTTGCCTGTCAGTTCCTTGTGCCCCCCAGAAAATAAATCTGGATCCACCCTTGCTTGGTCCCACGAGTAAACTCGTATGAGATACATACATAGCCCAACGAGAAACCAAATTACTCTCTCAACGACTGTCACCCATGCTAAGAGCGATCATAATTGAGCCTTGAGAATAAGTATTCATGTACTTATGCATTCACCTGGGTAGTCGATTATCAAATTCATGAGTACCTACATGAGTAGCCAAATACCTTCCAACATAGTGCAGATATTTGAATAAATCCATGATAAGTCGATAATTCCGAATAAAACAACACAAATTTAGACGTGAAAATCACCCCGTGGAGCTAGGTTTAATTCCTCGGTACTCGCAATAATAGTAATTTGGAAGAATCAGAGTATGTGTTTTGAGCTTGCCTGGACCTAAAAAAATAAAAATGATGTTCAGCTATATCAATTTCTAGAAATACGATTCCCGGAACAAACTTTCCGCAAAATAAACATTTATTTTCACCTAGGGGCCACTAGCTTTCGATCGAACAATACACACGTATTCATCCTCGAAATAAAGCAACCAGACGAATATTTGTGCACCTCTCCCTGGGTACTCGAACAACCGTACATTTGGAACACTCCCATCTCATACAGGTGTTGTAGGAGATTGACCGATAGAGGCGTGGTTGTGGGCTGCGATCTGTGGCCGGGGGCATTGTCGTGATATACCCCGCCCACGCAAGATTGCACCGATTTGATCGAAAGGCTGCGCTTGGATTTAGCAATCGAGTTGATATCGAGGCGTGGACGGGTGGGCCGCTCCCTACCCCTCACCACACTCGGCTCGATCGCGAAATGAACCAATTCATGGAGGAAAGAATTGAGGTGAACAGTTTTCCAGCGTACAATAACCTACTGTATACACGGTGGCCGCTCAGATTATTACCTCAATTTTTTTCTTTCCTTTCCCAAACTTTCCAGACTACTTCCAAAATCTTGCACACATTTTTCCAGACAAACGCATAATATGTGCTTTAAGGAATATTAATCAACAAATTTACAAAAATTGCAAATGGTTTGCGACACGATGAGGCGGAAATTTTAACTATTGATTGAAGGATATATTTAGGATTAAAGGCACGATTTTTCACTCTAACTATTGAGGTAAAACACGTTTCGCAGTACGCTACAAATAGATACACCGCAGCAACGGCAATGTGTGGTAGTGACTTGAGATTTGACCAGCTCTACGGGAAATCTACGATTGTCTATCACCAAACAGAGGCGCATAATGGCTACGAGCAATCTGAATGATGTTCAAATACCAAAATTTAAAAAAAATTCAATACGTAAAAAATTGAGAGTTACATCCCCACCCTTAACGGAGTCATCTAAAAATTAAGTAATAATTTACTTATTGTTAGTTATCAATTACTTAAATGTTTCAAAGGGAAGTTACTTATTTATCAATTCGTACGTATTTAAATTATGGATAAGTGTTACCTTTTCCTCGTGAAATTCATTTGGATACATTTAAATAAAAGATGGTATCACTTTTCCATATTATTTGGAATTAATAATGTGGAAAATACCAAATATTGAGGAAAAGTTATAACATCTTTTATTTAAATGTGACTAACTTCATCCATATAACGCCTGAATCCGTTGAACTTATTCATTTAGACATTCGACATCAACCTTTCAAATACCAATTCGTGATAGGATGAGCTAAACTCACACTAGGTTGCAATTCCTACCAATCTGCATACTGTAACAGTTCCGGTCGCCCGCATTTTTTTTAGATAACGTAAACGCAAAAAAGAGATTAGTAACTCATTCAAGTAATAAATCATATAAACGGTGAGCTCAGCGCTGCGCTGCAGAAGTATTTCAAAACCTCTCTTTTTCCCAGAGTAAAAAAATTGTTCCCGCAACGCAATTTCCCGAGCAATAACTAAGTTCCCGTGGTTTGCGGAACTTAAAATTTCCCTCATTGCTCCTAGTTTTTTTTAGGTTTCTGAGGTCGCTCTTTTTGCTAACCACGAATTGTAATTTTATGTGAAATTATGATCTGAAATTGGCAGAATGGACGAAATTTTCAGCTCTCTTTGCTTCTAGCAATGTACACTCCTTTCTTAATATGGAGCACTTATATATACCGATTCCATCTCTCTCAGTCAGAATCATCAGATTGGATTGGCGGCAGAGTTCTCCAGAAGTATCCCGATCCCTGCTTGGGAGTTATGCGGAGAACTTTTCGACCACTTCGCATTCCGTCCGTCGGATGGAACTTTAAACCGTGGTGCCCTTAATATCCTTCGTTAAAATCACGCAAATGATGACGCTGACTTTCTCCTACCCTTCCCCACGGCACAAATGACTTCAGCTTTCTGTAGCCTACCCTCAATACCATACCTAACACCAATCAGCGGAAATTTCAGATTTTCTTTATCATCTCTACCAAAATATAACCTTACTAGTTCATCATAAAAAAAGCTGTAGTAATTAATAAGAGAATCTCATAAATAATTACAAAACTTCAAGAAATCCTCAAGGGAGGGAAGATATTCTGCAACAGACTTATTTTCGTTAGATTTATTTTTGCAGAGCTTTACTGAAACCAGAACTGTTTCCATATAAGTTATGGAAAATATTAACGGACACTGTCCACTTGAACACTGAGTATGAAATTTTTTGGCAGGAAAGGCAATGAAATTCAATAAAACTATAGTACATAATTATAAAACTTGACTAGGAATGGAACCACAAACCTTCCTTGTCGCGTGTTTTCGGTCCATTAATGATGAAAACAGATAAGATAAAGCTGAGAAGCCAAAACCAGGGCTGATCCTCATACATATTGTCATCCTCACTAGTGATTCATAGTAGTAACTCGTATGGTTACCATAAAATTCGCACCAAGAAGATAAACCTCGCTAAAGAATAATTAAGTTGGTAGGTTCTTTACTGCGCAATTTAAAGCAAACGCTTTCACGTATATCAATCAAAAATGTTTCACCATCATGTACACAGCCTCAACCCCTCTCAAACGATATCGTGACTTTCCTAGCTTACTAGTTACTGATGACTGTCATAAACCCCACAACATAAAGGTGAACCCCACCAAAATTAGATTTATGATTTCCTTTGACTTAAAAAAAAACTACACGAAAATTTCCGTGCCGGCCGTCATTCCATCGAAAAGGGCACAAATAACCATGAAACCCATTCCCTTTGTCGGCACATCTGGGCGACTCGTAAAAAAACTACATAATAAGCCTCCATTTGTTGCACCAAGCATAATGAATTGCTTCATAACAGAAAAAAATCCCACATGCTAAACACCTACAATGGTTGAATATAAAAAAATACCCATTCACCTTCCAATTTTTTTTTCTGAGTTCTCCATACAGTATCACCCTTCAACATTCCTTATTATTTATCCCACAAATACTTTTCATTTTATAGATACAGGCTCGCGAGTTAATGATAGTCCTACAAGAGTAACTACAAATATGAAAGCCACATCGAAAACGGTGAAATGCAGCACGAAAAGAAATGAGTTTAAACTTCCGAGGCACAACCACCTTTCTATGAGACCTAAGGAGCAGAGGGAAAAATATAAGTCAGGGAGAAGGAAGCAACAGTAGCTGGGGCTTCAATCAACGGAGCTCTTCACTCAGAAGGTGCTTTTTCATGGGGCTTCCATTGCTAGGGCAGTAATAATCCCGATTAGGGCACAATCTGAAGAAACCGTGGGATATAGGCAAGAGGACATACGGAAATGCAGAGAAACTAATCTAGAAAATGTTCAAGGGAAGCTGAAACAGAGGATATCTTTCATAGATTACTACTTACATCCGACCCACGGCTTTCTGCGAAAATATTACAGAATGGCAGAACAAAATTACCGCGAGATCTTAGAAATACGGTAGCAGTTGAAAGGCATAATGGTTGTGATGAGGAAAGTGACTGCCTTGATACTGATACAGATATGGTGAACTGTCCCAGTTTTACCGCATAGAAAAACATAAAATTATTTATTATTTTAATTATAGCATATTATTTCCACTGAACTGTTGGAATTGTTAGAAACCCTTTCCATCGTTTTACCAAACATTAATAATTTATAAATATACTAATAAATCGATATTACCATAGTGAGTCGATACAAATGATAAAGATATTTAAAATATTGACAGGTTAATTTTTGTCAGCTCCTATAAATACTTTCACCCTGATATAAGGAATTTTAATAAAACGTTTGTGTAACGCCTTACGACGCGCTTGTCGCCATCAAGTTGTCTGTGACTGGTCCACGAGGTAGTGATGTGAAATTAAGATTTTAGACTTCAAGAGCACGATAGTGTGAAAGTTTCATTGCTAGAAACGCACAAATATAGAAGATATGAATTTTGGCCAGCCTTTTTCGATTTCTACCCGCTGTGTCGGTCGCCTTCTCTAAGTATCATACCATATGAGAAAATAACGAGGGAAACGGAATGAATCACGTACAATTAGATTAAAGGACGTTGAGAGTCCACAAGAATGGAAAAGCGGAGTGGGATGGAGAAGCATGGAATTATTCGTGGGCCTGCAAGGGCTGCACTGCCGAATAAGATGATGAATATGAACAATATAACCTCAGAGTAAATTTAAACAAGAGCACTTGAGGTGGCTACGCAGGGACTAAATTTTGAGGCAAGAATTAACCCATTATTATTACTAACGGAATTGGAAATACTAATATTACTAAGGGAAACGGAAAACTATATTAAATAGATCGGCGCTGATCAGGGTTAGAAGCACGTCGTGGAAACGGGGCATAAGTGTCCCAAGCGCGCCTTTGCCTCGCATCCCACGCGAAGAAACCTCTTTCCGCCAGTGAATGGAGCGCTATTAAGGGCCGTCTTCCACGATTAGAGGAATAGCAGCTCGGCTAGCTCGTCCTTCGTGGTGTGAAGTGGAGAGAGCATTACCTCACAGTCAAGGCCTCGGATTTTCATCTGGCAATAAGTGGAGATTTCACGGGGGATCCTAATGCCATACACTTCAAATGCAGAGCGTCGACGAGGACGAGGTAAGTGGAGCTTAATCCGTAAAAAAAAAGAACCAGGCACGCAGGTGCTGAGGCGGAGGATCAGCGTGCCTATGTAAGCAAGAAGGATTTTCGGCGTCAGCGCCAAGAATATTTTACTTCGTCCAAGATCGCAATGGCAAAACCTACGAGTTAAAATTACTACAGTTGAGGGCAAAACCCTGCATCAAGTGATGGGCCTGGTTGGTTGACTTCGGCAGATGGCGTTGTTTTCATCATGTTTGTTCCGATTGGAAATTCTATTTCCATTAAATTTAACGCCCACGTGTAAGGAAAAGTAACAGGATTTTAATAAAATCTTTTAATCAGCATTTCATTTACTAAATTTATCCTTTTTAGTAATATTGCAGTAGGGTTTTAAATGCTGGACTCAGATTTTGGTTACTGCACGTACATATAATTATTCTGTGGAAACGAAGGTGCTTCAGCGACCGACGATTATCAACATCTACGTGCCAAACCGAAAGCATCCTCAAGTCGTTGTGGCGAGAGGTGCTTATGTGAGCATTTATTTAAGTCATTCGTTTTTCGATGGAGAAACTAATTTCCATGCCTCACCTTTCCGCAGTGTCTACCATACTTTATTGCTTCCGTCGGACCTGTAAATACAGCCCAGTTTTACATATGATGTTCTCCATGTCCCTCTGAAAAAAGTCTGTTCCCAATTGTTCACTCAATTTAAGCCAAGCACGTAGCCCCGGAGTAACCAGTGTCTCCGAACCTAACCCGTTTAAAAGTTGTGTAGCCTTCTCTCTTAATTCGTTATCAAAGTCGAATTTTTTTTTCAGGATATAGCTTCGGGATCAAGGCGTCAGAAGCTAAACGTAAGGTAGTTAGAAATCTGAACAGAAACACACTAAAAGGGAAACAGTACAGCAATAAGGATATCAGGAAGAGACTAACTTCTGCAAATTATATATTTATGAAAAGATACGAATGATGATAGATGAGAGGATTTCGGGGGGTGGCTGTAAGGAAAAGGCTAGCAACGAGCCTACTCTGGAGTTTAATGCTTCATGTGAACGCATAGAACGAGAAAATACTGCAGGTGCACTAGATATGGGTATGGAAGAGATAGTGAGATGGATGGATAGGAAAAGTAGTAAGGTGGTGGAGAGGATGCTGAGAATAGAAATAGGTAGAGGAAATGATGTTCGGTTAGCGGGGAATAGGGTGGGATAGGACCGGATTCATTCACACAATTCGAGGAAATAGGTCCATTAAAGAGGAAATTTCCACGTGGGGAGAAAGATATATCGGAGTGATCAGCTGATTATTCTATTTCAACCAATCTTAACCCGTAGAATACTTTTAATTATTATTATTTTTATTTATAAAACCATAAACAATGCCTAAACACGTACTGATCTAACTCAACGCTTAGGAGTTTGAAGGAGACGAATTACGGTACATAGTTAATTTATGTGTTGTACGGTAAGGTCATTCGTGCCACTGATGGAAATTACGGGAAGAGAGGCAGGAGAGAAACCCAGCGTCGCACAGTGGGCTGAAATCGAAAAAAGCTGGACAAAACCACAAAAACGATTTTTTTTGTACGGAATTTGTAACTTTGCACAGTTATTGTCTATATATTAGTGCATTTTTTGACGTAAACTGTTTTTCATAGGTTACTTTTTTAAACAAATTACTTGGCCTCAAAGTTGAACATATTTCGCAAAAATTGCCCGCATTGAATTTTTTTCGAAATTCAGCGTGTTAAAACTAATGCCACACCTTCTGTAGTAATTCAACAGCAACAAAAATTTACGATATTATTAAACGGTTTATAATCATTAATTATTGTCAACTTTCTCGACTCAGTTATAGTATTTAGGGCCGATATGATATAAAATGGCGGACCCAGTTTTTATCGAAGTTTAGTGTTCATCATCATCATCACTGGTCAACAATCCTAGGATTGGTTTGACTCAGCTCTCCACTCAGTTCTCCTATCAGCTAATCTTTTCACTCCTACGTATTTCTTCTCTTTCACATCTCTCTTAACTTGTTCCATATATTTTGTTCGAGGTCTTCCTTTTCCATTCTTGCCTTCCACCTGTCCTTCGACGATTGTCTTCATCAGGCCATCATGTCTCAAGATGTGGCCTATAAGGTTGTTCCGTCTTCTTATTAAGGTTTTCATGAGGCTATATAAATTGAGTGGAGTAGCTGTGACTCCTCGGGATGATAATGTGGTGGTTTCCCCTTGCCTTCCACATCGCAGTACTACAGCCGTTAAAGTAAATTTGTGTTCATGTAGGATTATAAAAAAATCACCGAGTTACCTCGAGATATTTACACCACATATACAGCAAAGCCTGTCGAGTGTGATACCTAAAGGAGAATTGCGACCGCCAGCGACGCCGAAATTAAGATCGATTTTTCGAACTTGCGGCACAGTTTGGGGCTCAAAAATAGTTTTTTCATGGAAGAAATGGGACAGATGATAGCGAGGAAGGTGCGAATATAATGGCCCCTACGCAGTCTGAAAAAGATCTGGTGGATGACTTGGGTCGATTGGAAGGGAAATGGAGGAGAAATAGAGGACTACAGAAGTACTTGTATGATTCCGAAACGCTGACTCTTCACGATTAGGAAGCCTAAAGGAAGGATGATAGAGTCTGAAATACGGGCGGATCATTGTAAAAGTATATCTAGCGACATCGTTATCGGAAAAAACGTTTTTAAAAAAAGAAAAAAGGATGGTACGTCCTGAGGAGTGAAATATATTATCGGTAATTCAAATGCAAGCCTAAAATAGTGCATGAAAAAATCATGGATAGCAAATTCGTAAACGTGTGAGATTTTGGGTGGTTTTCCTTGTCCATGCCAAAAACGAATACTCGAGTCGGACAGTGCCACTCGAACAGCGCTACCCCTCGTGCTTGAGGCGTTTCTCATCGCGAAAGGCAAGTAGGCTAAAAGCAGGAGGCCATAGTCCGTCCCGTAAAATGTCTCTGTGCAATAGACTTATGTTGACAATTCGGTGGCATTTTAATCGATTATCAAAAATGACCGCAGCGCAGCGATGAATACTATTCGATCTATTTATTCTCCATCGTGGCAATTGCGAGGAAGAGCATGAAGTATGGCATCTGGAGGAGGCAACCGACGTGTGAGGTCACTTGCGCCATAAGCAAAGGGTAGGAAAGGAAGGAATGGAGAGAAACCGGGCGCCGACATAGCCTCCTCTTAACGAAAGGCGCCAAGGGGAGCACCGTTTAACGTCCCGTCCGACGGACGGAGTGCTGCACTTAATACGGCCTACATAAAGCACGCATGCCGAGATCGGGCAATCTCTCAAAAATATCCATCACCGCCGGGATTTGAACCCGAACTCTAGCCACCACACCCCACACCAACCCGATCCCCTCACGGCTCAAGCAGATCGCGCAATATTCTTACGGAATATCATGTCTCTGTGCAATAGTGCACTGGCAAGATCTCTCTCCAAAGGGGGGATCTCCACCAGGGGCGCAGTTAGGAATTAAGGCTGTGGGGGGTCTAGGTGCCCGGTGCAACTAATGCCGGGGTGTGTAGGGGTAAGGACTACCCACCAGGATAAGCGGTTGGTGCGAGATTAATAAATTGCGGAATTTTAAGATGAACGATTCAAAATGGTGAGTTTTACGGCTTTCTGAGGGATATTTTATTAATCCTTACACTATTCTATCACAATCCAATCAAGTAAAATGGATTAAACCTAAACATTTCTCTGAGTTCTGGGGAGGGGGTTTAACCCCCAAAACCCCCCCTCGCTGCGCCACTGATCTCCACAACGCAAGGGTTTAATGTCGGAGTGATAGATAAATTCTGTCAGGAAGGAACGCCGTAAGGACTTCATTCAGTAAATTTTAAATATCCACACATTTCATCGCGTGGTTTAGGGTAAGGAGGGGAGGGTGAAAGGGGTAATGGAAGGGGGCAGCTCTGATCTTATGCACCAGCCGCCACTGTGAAGTTAACTACAATGGTATGAGGGTTCTGGGCGAACCCTTCGAAGGATCAACGCACCGGGGCCGGGAACCAAGCCAGTGGCTTATACGCCCGATCACCCGGGGAGGGGCTGGGGAGGAAGGAAAAAGGAAAGAGGCGCCGCCGCGATAGGAGCCCGTCGACGCCTCTGGGAAGGGAAAGGGACGGAAGGGACGGGACGAGGGAAAAACACCCCAACGCTATGGAAGCGAAACCAAGCATACGCAATTAATGTGCCAGCGATTTTAGTGGGTTTTCCTATGAGGAAGAAAAATCCATCGATCAAATCGCTAGATGAAGTTAACTACACTACATTTAGCGTTGAACATTCATTTACCACAACAACCTTACTGTTTTGTTGGCGTGCCAATCAACTGGGTCTCCGCGCGAACCCGCCACACTTACGATTCGTACGTATATTACTACAAACGGATACAGATATTTAGATTAAGACACTATTTCTTCATCCATTTTTCGAATTCCTCCAAGAATATGCGATCCCCCAATTTATTTTCGGTGGTGCAACTTGTGCCATTCTTTCCCCTTGTGGGCGGCCCTGCCTTAGCCCTACGCCAAATCAAAAACCGCTCCTTCCTGTCTACTCCTGCGGTTCTCCTCCTCCAGCCGACTTGGGAGGAAGGATTTCCCGGTGTCTCACGTTCGTCCTATCCAGCGAAGCTCCACTGCTAGGGATACTAGGAAGAACGACTGCAATATGTCTAACACCCAAGGAAAGTATGTAGACAGTTCAACGGCAACCAAGAAATACCAAATCTGAATAATCAGGGAACGATGACATTCCTAGCCAAATGAAGCTATTTTAAAGGCCTGGTTACACGGTACATTAACACGTACAAGTTAATGTACGTTTGCGTGAATGATTTTGGTGGAACGGAACATGTACGAATGCATGAACCAAATTAGAACAGGTTTTATTTTCCGTTCATGCATTGGCACAAGTTGGGTGGCTATACGGTGCATTTTGGCGTTCATTCTCGCGTTCATACATTTAGACATTAACCCGTACGTGTTAATGTATCGTGTAACCAGGCCTTAATTAATTTACTACCCTCCTTCCCTAACGGCAAATGGTCCGCCGGGAGGCAGCTGGCGTAACTAGGAATATGCCTCAGGGGGTATGGGGGCCTGGGAGGCGACTCCCCAAGGCCAAATATTTGAAAAATGACATGCCTGGATATAATTTTACATCATTTTGGCACGTAGCAGCATATGCAGTTATTACATATAAAAACTAAACAATAGTTTTAAATGTTTTTTTTCTCTGATGCTTTGGGGGGATCTATTCCCCCAAAGAACCCCCCATAGTTACGGCACTGCCGGGAGGGTAGTGAAAACTCGCACAAATAGCTTGTAAATTTACTATTATCAGCCCCCTCTCAGTCCTATTTTTCAAATCTTACAGGTGCAAGTTCTGAACCTCTTGTAAGAGATTGTGCCATATTTTGGCACAAAACGGGCCTAGTCTCTCACCAACTTAAAAGCTCGCGGCCGTAATCAGAATCTTCAGATTATGGCAAGATACAGATATTCAACAGTAAAGCGGCCTCTTAAGATACCCATCGTTCCTGGGGAAAGCCTCCGGAAACATTACGGTATTACTCGGATCGACTAGACGTTACGTAACGTTACGAAAGAGTCGCGCACTACCTCGTCACGGGCCAAACTTACTTTGACGACAATTCTACCTTCATGTAGCAAGCCAAGGTCTCTGATAAAGGGCAGGGTAGGATTCCATCACTTAATTTCCCCTTTTGGTTCAAAACCAAAATCAATGTTACGGGCTTCATATAATAAGATAGTTATAAATACGGAGGTGTATCCTTTCACCGACGAGGTTGCATTGTGGTGTATTCCATTTCACAATCACTTTCCTTTTCAATCCCACTTCAGTTTCAGAAATATGTTGCCATTCAAATGTGGTATTGGCGCCAACAGCGCAACAAGATGCACGCACTTTTGCAAGCAGACTACGTGTAAGCATTCACATATCACCAAAAAAATTCATGCTGTTGCCTCAGAGCCGCGGAATAGGCCGAATGCATGGAATCGAAGTATACAAGGCTCAAACTCTGTAACCATACATGACACCCCGCACTTTGATTCTCCGAGCACAGAGTATACTCTGTGCTCCGAGTGATCACACCTTAAATAATTCGGTACACATTTCAACTGCTGAGTTCCCATACTTCTCGAGAGGTAACACCTAACGAGTACTTCATGGCTCTACCATGGAGTAAATTAATATACGAAAATCAATCATCACTTTACAAAAACTGCAGCTTATAATACAGAAATTCCCAATAAGAAGGCTAACTCGATCCCTTCAGTACCTAACACACACACGTAGCATAGAAAACAAGCGATATTGTGAGCATTATTTATAACAGCTAATACCAAAAGACAAGTTATTAGCCAAATGAAACTATTAATTTCAATGAAAGTCGAGATACCCACCCCTAATTTTGGACATCCCACATGAACGATCCATTAATAACAGACACACAATGATAATTAATTCAATTAATTAAATAACATACCAGGAAATATACAAGTAAATTGTATTATAGCAAGACAATCGATTCTAGAATAGCGCAAAATCCATACCCATTAATAAAAAGCCCAGGTAAGAAATTAATCCATATGTAAGTGTCAATCAACTTACGCAACAATTGTAGATCATATGACGATAGATACTTGGATTCAAAGGTGGAAGAGAATGTAGAACTTGAAAATTTAGACTACACAAATAATAAGTACGAAAATCAACCTCACCAAATGCCTTATTTACACCAGCAACAGATTCCTGAAGAGACCTTGAAAAATATTGAAAAACACATGCGGAGCGCATGTACGAAAGTCAACAAAGCACGTACCGTTCCAAATTCTCATATTCAAGAATTCGGGATGCTTTTGTCATTTGTATGAAAAATTCTGAGCGAAATGGGGAGTTCGATTTAAGTTAGATGAGAGATAATATTCATTAAATCTTTAATTTAGTGACGGAAGTCGTCGTGTACGATTGGAAATACTTGAGGTTTGTTAATTTTTTCGTACGCTTTATGTTACCTAATTTTTTTCTCCCCAATAATCCTTGTTAAATCTTACAGAACGAGTTCTTGCCCTTTGTTATGTATTGTTTATTTTCGTGAAATGTCACTTCGTTTCTAATTCAGTCACTAAATATTGTGCGTCATATTCATAAAATTGTGTATTAAGGGGTAGGTACAGACATGAAGATTTAATGCTCATTTAATAATAAAATTTTCACTTGATAAACTTACATGTTATATATTTTAGCATGATTCTCTGTGCTAGTTCCCTGTGGATTTTTCATTCGCAGCTTAGCTTGGGAAATATTTATATTGTATTTTATGGTGTACAATACTCCAAGACGTTTCAATGTTTTTTACAGGTTATTAGACGGCCATATACGTGCGAGGATCATGTATAGGACACATGTATGTATTATCATTTAACTAACGCTGAATAGCGGCGATGTACATTTTTCATATCTCGTATGTGTTATCGTAGGTGTCTGTAATGTTACTGAAATTTCGTTCTTTGTCGAATGTATATAAAATTGAACTGGCATCTTTTGTGCATTGTAAAGTGTTTTATGCTCGCTAGTTTGGTGTGAGTTTTAGCATAATCAGCTCTTTGTTTCGAACCATCGTTTTGGACGATTTGACATCTTTATTATTGGTACATTTTTTGGGGTCCTTTAATTTCCTAGTAGTTAGACAAAATTCACGAACTTAATAAGCCCGAGTTTATGTGGTTGAAGTTATGTTAAACATTCTTGACTTTGATTCTTTCTTTGTTAGTTAGTAAGCTTGTGTGGTATTTTTTGTAACTTGGAAACCTCGTTTTGTTACGTGAATTGTATTCTAACTTTTCCCATTTCCTCAATATTTGATTACTCTGCTACATTGTCTCTGGCAAAGCCTTGGCTTAAGCTAAAATAGTGTTATCACTTATTGTTGTTATTCTAGTTTTCATGCCCATGTTTTCCTCGGCTACTTTTTATTTATTATAAAATGTGTTTGTTGTACAACTAATAACTTTCCTCGATCCATATTTCTGAAACATGCTTCTTTTCTAAATTATTTTTGTAGTATCCTAATGCTCCCGGGCCTTACCATAGTCGATTAAATGTTCGAAATTACCCCAATGTCAAGGATCAGTTAAAGGCTTCATGGCTTGCAGCTGTAATTGGAAGTGCTTTGTTTTCTGGAGGAATGTGGCTTTTATTCTGGAATGAGGTGAGAAAAAAGTATTCACTTGGAATCATTCTCTGCCTCAATCTTTATTTTGAGAGTAATAATTTTTTTCATTTCTTTTAAGGGCCGTGCTGTTCAGACCATTCGATCTCTCGAAGAAGGAATGAGTGCTGTGATACCATTGCATTCTACTGATCCAATTATTGAGGAAAATAATAAGAAATTAGTCCATCTTAGTGGATCATTGGATATAAGTGAGCCGTTGACAGAATTTGAGTATGGAGTTTCTGTCCCTGCTGTAAAGTTAAAACGAAGAGTACAGATGTATCAGTGGATCGAAGAAGAGAATACAAGGTTACTTTCTTTTAGATATCCCTGCTTTTTCATTGTCCTTTTCTGGTGTGATTTTTGACCATTGCAATTCAATTTCATGTTGAAGCGTAATGTCAAGAATTTTTTCTTGGCAAATGAGCTTTAATTTTATCATTGAAATTAATTTTATTTAAATATTTATCATCTGTGAAAGCCTTTGATCTTGTAGAACATTGTGACATCAAATTTTTAATGAAAATTCTTCCCATATTTTTTTAATGGTTTATTCTCCAAAAAAAATTAAATGAGTGTCCAAATCACATTAAATCTAGTCATTTTGTTTTTTTTTTCTGAATCATTATCAGTTTTTTCCAACTATTTGAAAACTTACCATGTGTGAGTTATCTCCCTTTTTGGGACCATTCCTCCATGAAGAGGTTCCCAGCAAGCGTTTCTCAAAAAACTCATTCGCCTGCAACATAGAGCATTAAAGTTTTAATCAAGTTAAAAATAATTGTTCATGCTATTTTCATTCTTGCAGGGAGTACCATGAAGGAGACCATGTCCACACAGAAACTAGCTATTCGTATGCCACCGAGTGGAGAGACAAGATCATTGACAGTTCAAGTTTTTCAATTCCTTATGGTCATCACAACTTGAAGTAATTATCCTAACCTTTCTTAACTGTATACCTACCTATAAGATATTGCTTGATCATTATGACTAGTTAAGTTATTTTTGTGAGACCCTCATAAGGTGATTATATTGCCACCCAAAAAGGAAGCTTGGGAAAATTTTTAAGATGTGAATGTAATAATTTTGAATCAATTGTTTTTTTTCTTATAGATAGGTTTCAGCCTCTAAATTATAATGGCAAATTATTGCTTTAAAGCATTCAATATGGGATGAGAACTGAGCTGTGGCAATTAGATTTAATTTACGTCTTCAGGCACCCAGCTGTCACAAATTACGGAAATGGGATGGAGATATCAAACCATTGGTTTGTTTATCCCTAAAAGTAGTGGTGTTGAAGGGTCACCATTTGAGCCACCAGTGTCATATGTATAGCATATGCAGAGATATAGTTACAAAGGATTTCAAAAGTAATTCAAAATGTCCATTACAGTGAAGATGCTCTGCGGAAAATGTGATGAAAGTGACATGGAACTTCATTCAATATTTATAGCACAATATCTTTGGTATTCTTGATGAAAATTTTGTAAGTTTAAGTTGATGCTTATGTATTCTTAACCAACCCAAGTTTCATAGAAACTGTGCCTTCATATAGGTAACCCAAATGATCCAGTGACCTAGGTGGTAGCATAAAAGTGTGAAAACTCGGTTGCCTTTAACACTTTGCGTGCCATGGACGTAATAATACGTCCTGCTAATCCTTCTGAGGATTGCCATGGACGTAATATTACGTCTTTCCATTTAATTGGCTTTGTATGCGTGAAGCCTTAATATTTTGCCCGTGGTACTTTTCCAGTTTACTGCTTAGGGGTTCTGTTTTTTCAAAAATCAACTGCTCGATGGAAAAAGAGTTCAATTTATGTCTTGAGGACGAAAAGTCCTCTGTAGCTACCGGCATCCTTATCTTAGTCCATTTAGTGTAAAAATTCTTTGGGCCAATGGACCGTTCGTTGAGGGTGCATTGACCCTTTTTCTCATCCAGGATTTATAATTCCTTGCTTGGAACAATGATTTTATATGATTTCCATGCTTTAAATAGTTCAAATTGAGCATATTAAAAAAATTATAATGCATGTTATGGCGGTACATCATATGTTGCAACTTTTTTGTTTTTCGAAAACAGTAGGTTTTCATTGTTAAATTATGTATTAAAAAATTAGCAATAAATGTTATTCAACTCATTCGGAAAGAAGAGCTAGGTCCATTTTTATTGAAATGCACATCGATATAATTATTTTTTTGATGCTAATGTTTTGAAAAATGTACGAATATAGTAAAAATGGCTAGATTTTTCAGTTGGGCTTTAAATTTAGCAGCCGGCACTCAATGTGTAAATACCATATTTCTCCGAATATATTCCCCCCCCTAATTTTGAGGCGTCAGTTTTGGGAAAAGTTAAAAAGAATGTGTTTGAATATAGTCCCCCCCTTTACTTTTACCACAGGCATTTTTGAAAAAAAAAAGGGGGGAGTAAATTCAGACATATACGGTAAATTAGGGTGGATAGGAACTTAGCAACTCATTATAAACATAACCAACTTCCAGTAAGTTAAGCTTAGTTAAATTAGCTAAGATAAGTTTGGTGATTACTTATCTATAGTAGCTGTTAAGTAGTAATTTGTCTATGCTCTTAAATTTGGAAATCTCAATTTTTTATTTCAGAGAATTCCCTTTCAAATCCAAAGTGTATGTCAGTGAGCATGTAAGTGTTGGAAACTTTGAATTGGGTGATGCCCTGAAGGACAAGTTTAATGATTTTGTTCTGGTGACCAGTGATGAACGCCCTGAAAGGAGGGATATTAAACTTCATGCTGGGCTTTATTATCATAGTCAAGATGTGTGGAATCCAGAGGTGGGGGACATACGGATTCAGTTCTCTTATGCAGGAAGCTCTGGAGATGTGGTATGTCATCCTTGATTATTAATGTAATTTTTTCTCTAGGCAAACCTTAGGCGTCTGGCATGAAGCCATAGGGTATTGTTTGCTTCTGTCAAAAAATCGGCAGTTTAATATTGCATGTCAATAAATTGTGTGATGATAAAAGCATCCATTCATTAATTGCATAATGCGATGTGATGTAGCGGAGAAGTTTGCATAAAAATACACAAACAAATAAACACGCTACTTTAGCAAAATTTCAGGCTGATGATAAATTTTTTATGCAGTTATATAATTGGAATTGATAAAAGTTGTTCATTCGCCACTTTTAAGGAATCGAAATTAGAAATTTTCAGGTTTCCAAAATAATCAGAAATATGGTTGATGATATCTTTGCTCATGAGGGTTCATAAGTGATTTTAGTTATGCAGTAGTACATGGGGCAGCTGCCTCCCCCCCCCCCCACCCTAGAAGCAAAAATTGTAAAAGTCTTTAAGCAAAATCAGTACTGAATTGAAAAAAAAAGCATTCAACAAATTTTCTTCAAGCCCACAAAAAATTATATGTATTAGTATAAGATATGTAGCTAAAATAAAACTATTTTTTCAAGGAAATAATCTCATACACTAATGTCACAACTTGGTTTGCCCCCCCTAGTTATGATCCTGGGTTTGCCCTTGCAGTGGTAGTCTGTTATGACCAGTGCTGACAATCCTTGGAGAATCGCACATTATAATGCCAACTTGCGAAAGCCGAATGGCATGGAGTATCTTTTTATCAATCCGTGAGGTATGCAAAATTATCATGCGAAGATATCAAGAAGAAGATACGAAGCAACTCACTCTACTGTCTGGTACCACCAGAGGGTACACCATCACTCTTAAGGGCATTCTCAAGATCGTGGAGGCTGAGTGCCATCACCTAAGTGTCGTGTTCAAGTGATGGCTTGTGTTCGCCATACATTATTCATGTGGGTTCGCTGAAGAAGGACTGAAAGTCTCCTAAAAAATAGCTAATTGCTGCTGAAACCTCACGTTATTCTGTGAGCAACAGCATTACAATGGGCTGGTTGGATACAATATTGCTTTCATCAGCATCTAGCTTCACGGTGGTTCCCAGGCAAGGAAATAAGATTTATAGTGAACAGTGATATAAGTAAATTACTGAGGAGATGATTAGGTTTCATTATCTGCCACAATTATGCCTTATCTTGGTGAAATGCATCTGAAATAAGGTTACATTCCATCCTATGGTCGAAGTTTAGCATAGGGGTATCCTGATGGGTATACATCCCAGATGACATCCGTGTTGTAATGAGCTAGTCCTAGTTCCAGTGCAAGCATGAGCAGTCACTCTTGGTGGATGCTCTCACTTTGATTTTCTACATATGCTTACCAACACAAAAAAATCACTTGCTACAAGCACTACCCTTGCTATTGGCCGTAGTCGTTCTAACAGACTTCAGCTGTATTTATGGATTAGCAAATAGCTTTCCTCACTCTCAGCTTGAACGTGGTGTCTTTGGTTTCTGCTTCAATCTGGTTTTGATTGGTGAGCTCAATCTGAACTACATTTGGCCCAGGCATTTCAATATTATAAACTGGCTCAAATTATCCATCATTTTATTTTTTAATAGTGAAGATATGAATCTTGTGACATGTTATGTGATTCCTATACCTTTCCAGCGAACAGAGCTTACATCTTTCATTGTAGTCGCTTTTCCTAGTTCCCCTCCTTTGCATTTCACTAATGTCATGGAATGAAATTAGGTTTAACTTCTCTTCGCGTTACGTTCCTGTTCTAGTACTTCAATGCTACGAAAATACCTAGTCCACTCCATTTTGCCCAAAATCTCTGTGAGAAAAGTAATGGGGGATACAGTATTGGAGTCTTAGGGACTTATTTTTTTCCAGAGTGGAATTGTCAAAAGTTGCTTCAGCCAAATTGTTGTCAGCAGTCATTTTCATCACCACCTAAATTACTGATCAGCCCAATATGGCCTTAAATATCTCAAATTTCATTGAACTGGTTATTCTATATGGTAACTACATTCATTAGAGAGAGGAAAAAGGAAAGCATGTGGAAGGAAAGCATACGAGTGGTGTGATGATGATGGTGTCATTTGATGGGGGTGTGGCATTGGAAGGAAGGCTAAAAAATCTGTGGAACATTTTGCATTGGCTAGGAACTGAACAACAGTCCTTCTGATTTTGCATTGGATTCTCTGACTACTGAGCCACCCAGCTTTCTTCAAAGCCAATGAATCAGTAGAGTTTTTTATGAACCAATATTCCTATGCGTGGTCCAGTGATGAATGGCAATAGATAGCATTAGGACACTGATCTATGGTGCATATGTTTTGCCTCATGGAGAGTCTAGAAGAAATGAAGCTCCATTCATTATTTAAATAAGTTAATTTATTATTTAAAATTTGGCCCTGAATGGTAAAATAAGTTTTCTCTTTATTTTCAGGTGACCATTGTTGCTATGCAGGATGGCAACCAGCTTGTACCATACAAAACTTTATCGGGGTATGACATCCTTATTCTTCGTCATGGGAAATTATCAGTGGAAGAAATTTTTCATGATGAGCATTCACAAAAGTTTTGGCTCACATGGCTTATCCGATTCATTGGCTGGTTTATTACATTTCTTGGATGCACATGTTTATCAAATATACTATTTACTGCTGGTAAGTTTACATTCTATCATTAGCTAGTCATGAATTTCTGTGCTGTGGCATTTAAAATTGTTTGTCTCTACACTGGATATATTTTTACATTAAATACTGGACTGGGTGAATAATTTTTCACAAGATGTACTCTATTTGGGCAAAAAATGCATTGAACAATTTCTGAAATTAAAGTTATATTAAATGCAGCTAACCTATTTACCTCATGTGTGAATGGAAATGATGATTTAAATGTGCAGTCTGGTTCCGTGTATAGATTAAATTATGGATATCCTTCAGATAATCATTTTTCATACTTACTAATTAACTTCAGATTCCTAGTAATTTATCAGTATTAGTTTATGTAGGTTTGGTTTCTAGGCTTTGCTTGATGGACTTTATCCAATCAGATTGAGAATATAATCACATTATTGAAATTAGAAGAAGACGGGTCAGTACTCTTGACTGACAATTTAACAACTGCTTCTAAGTTGGTTTGAAGAGCCCAATTTTCCTATTATTTTATTAACCATTGACTTTTTGATCCAATGAAGGCAATTGTGATGCTTACAGCATATACGTAGCCCTGTTATCTACCGATCATTAATGTTTTATCCACCAATCTCGAGAGAGAGAAATAGAGTTCTTCACCGCAAACTATCACAAGCAATAGGTGTTTTCAGTACCATCTTAGGTTTACATTGAATGTGGTAAAAATTAAATTACCTGCATGAAGTTATTCAGTTATTTTAGCCCCGAGTTATTCGTGATATTCACACAGCTGAGTTGCAAGCATGGCAAAAAATACAAATTTTTTCCTTGCATGTCTTACAAATATAAGTCATTAATCTGCTCTTAGCTGAAATAGAATCTTGGTTTTGGTTTTTTGTGGGATCTAAATAGACATTACAAGCAGAAGTATGTAAATTTTTATTTGATTTTTTCTTAATTCAGGGTACATAATGCATGACTTTACATGTCACCAATGCAATGGAATTGTTTGGGAATAAGAGTTAAACATTTATAGAAATAATATTCTTTTGTATTGGCTATAAAATAATATTTGATTCTTTTCATTTAGTTCACAGATATTCTATCCTTAATGATCTCCTTACCATGGGCGTGGGATCATTCAATTTTGCTGTTTCCCTGTCACTTTCCCTGCTGGTCATTGGAGTGGCTTGGATCTGGTATAGACCAACTATAGGCTTCATATTGGTTTTGATAGCTGCTTTCCCAATTACATATTCTAGCTTAAAACTCTATAAAAAAGACAGTCAACAGAATAGGTATAGAAGTTTGTGAGCAAGGTTGTGATTTTACAATGCTGGATATCTAGTCCAAGAAATGTGATTTAGGTTTAATCAGCACTTAAATCTAGTGCTACTTCTAAATAACTGAAATATTTGGTGTGCCATGGTACTTTTCATCTGGAGTTTATTAATTTTTTAAGAAGCTGCATTTGCACATCAAGTAAAAGAGGAATTAGAGCAATGAAATGACCTGTGGGAACTTGTGGACTAATATCGTCCCTCAAGCAAGGTGTGAGTGAACCGTAGCTCCTTTGCGTATGAAAAGTATTGGAAAGCCAAGTGAATTATGGTATTTCCACCTAATTTGGTGTGCCAAGGATGAAATAATTGTCATATGTGACTGTTTCCTTTTATGAAAATCTATTGTATATGCATATGTGGGAGCTGTAATCATATTTTCTGTCTGTTTTTCCTGAAATTTTGCATCAAAATGGCATTTTGCTGTGGAGTATTAATTTTGTTAAGGTGAGACCTTAAGTACCTTATAGAATTTGAAAAAAAATCATCAGTCAAGCATAATGCAAGTGTAGTATTATGCTCCTCTTTTACTGGTTCGCTGCTGTTATGGTTTTAAAACGTAGCTTTATGGAGAATGTGTGGTAAGCTTTCATTATTTAAAAATTATATTGCAGTGACTGCTTATTTCCTATGATCTGTTTTAATGATCAAAATTTCTTGCATAGAAAAATTTTAATGCTTCACCATTTAAGACCATGATTAGCTCTACCTAGATTTTATGATTTTAACATGGGATTAATTATCTGCCATTTGAGTTTTAAAACTTTGAATATTTAAGTGTATGTACATGATTCTATTCATCCTGCTCTACTTGCCATTGCTGTGTTCCTCAAGCAGTTTTTTTTAATACTGGGTGTTCATGTATCTTAAATCATCCATTAAGTGTGGAAATACACTGATAATACATGATCTGACTTCATGTGGAATCTTTCTTAAGTTTTCCCACATGGTCATGAAAATGTTCTCTCATAGTTGAAGTGTGTGTACATATGTTGGAATTTGTTCTGGCCCAATTGCCAATTTTCTATGTTAGCTAGAGCATCATACATCAGAGGATACCTGTTTTGTATTCATACAGTATTTAATGGCATTGTTGTAGTATGGATGCAGGTAACACCACTTTTCCATTCATTGAGTGGTGGCAGTGGCGGCTGGTGCTGAAGGACTGCAGTATTGAATGTCTTAAAATAGGACGCATAGAATCCTTTCTGAATACGGCCAGAATGACTTTTTGTACTGATCGATTGTAGACCTATCAAGTCTTAAGAATGTCCCTCCAGACAAGGCGTAGTATGCTGTATGCCAAGGCATGTGCTAGCTAGAACACATCCAACAAGAATGAATAGAGATTCTCCTGTACTGGTGGAAAAAGCTGTTTTGCTCATGCATTTGCAACCTAAATTGTGCTGTGCATCCAGTAAGTCCTAGCGGAGACAATGTGTTAATTTTGGCCGCAGAGTGAGTGCTCATTGCACTTTTTGGAGACTTTGGGTTGCACAAAGTTTTTTTGTGTTGCTCTTTACTTTTTCTATGGATCAGTCTGGTATTTAGTGATTCCTCAGACAAACCTAAGTACTTCTGAAAATTCATCAATGAAATGCTCGCTTTGGTGTATGGATGTAGAATGAAGAATGTCCTTTTTGTTTTCCGTGTTGGCTCTTAGGAAACTGGAACTAAATTTCAACATAATTCCCTTTTGTCGTGAGGGGGAGGAGAGGGTAACACACAGCAGATTTTCAGCATCAGCTACCATTGTGTCTTTGGACAGCAAAATATTTGCTCTTTTCTTGACTGTTATGTTGTTACTAAGTATTACTGTTTTCACATATCATATTTGTGAATGTCAACTCATACTTCTGCTCAAATTCATACCAGTCATTTATCCCTTACATGTGGAAAGCAATTATTCCAGTATTAACCGGACTGCTTGTCTCATGAAATGTTTCAGCAATGACTCAGGAGTGGAAAACTAGTAGACAGTTCCACTTTTGTAATTTAAGAATGTTATAGGACTCTTCATCATGGCAAAGAATGCCAAAACTAGCCCTGCAGTGTTAAAAGTCTTGCATAAAACTGCAAAAGCTATTTATTTTTCATTGAGTTTCACCCTTTCAGTGAAAAAGAATGAATAATCAAAAAGTCGCTTAATCATTTTATTCTCTATTTCAACTCCTAATTTCTCCTTAAATTAGTCATAAGCATTCTCGTGAGTCTTCCTTTATTACCTTTGGTTTGCATAGAGTGTGGTAGTCTGGGTCATTGTGTCCCCTTATACTACAATGGTCTCCCATTTGTGTCTTTTAGACTCGGTATCATTTTCTCTTTTCATCCTATTGCAACTCTAATTAAATGTTCTTAAGTTCACTAGGGCTTCAATAGCACTTCCAAATGCTTTGATCAGCAACAGCATGAATGATGCGGATGTTGTACGAAGGTCCATGCAAAGAGTAAATTGTTGACATAAGAGAAATTTTAATATTTCAGGTGAAAATATTCTCATCATTTTTTATTTAAACATGCTTGTAACCTCTTCAGTCAAGCATGGTGACTGCAAATGTTCATATTTATGTGAAGGATTGAAAAATATCCACATGGTGTAGTTGAAGTTCTACAATTCTAAATTAAGTATACTTGCCCTAAACTGAGCTCAAGAATATGCCTATTGTTGGGTTGATATGGTTGCTGGGAACATACTTGCCATGCTCAGATGTGGCTCGTGGTGTCATTTTATCATATACACACAGTGGGTATAGTAAGGAAAATGCCAACATTAAATACTCTCCACATAAGGTTTATATTAAGATACTTTTTCACTGATATTATAAAAAATGTTTTGTAAGGAAATCATTTGGAGGAGCCAGAATAAGTGAGGTCATGCTAATGTAGCATTACTTCACTTGATGACATTTAAGGTCATGAGTTCGATATCAGTTAGGTGGTTGCTTTGAGTATTGCGCTATATTTTCTTTAACCTTTCAGTCCGATACTTGAGAGAATTGACTTTTTTTAATTTTTATAGCCTGTGAAAAAAATAGTCATTATTTTCCGGCATTAATGGTATTATTAATTTATAAATTGTTTCCAGAATCCAGAATGATTTCTTGTATGTTATTGAATTGTGCTAAAGTATTGAGTTCTAAACTTCAGACTCCCGCTGTTTTTTTTCTCTGTTATATTTTATGTGACCATATTTTTTTGTAAAAAAAAACTATTTTATGCAAATTGATGTGTTAGAATGTTCACCAAATTGATAGAGACATTATTTGTGCTGGGCATGATGGAAATACATTTTTACTTAAAAGTTTGTCATTTTACGTTTATTTGGTGAAGATACACCCCAGTCAACACAACAATTATGGCCATAATGTGGCCATTCTGTGGCAAGCCATTATGGCACCACAATGGTTTTGACCCCCGGCCAAAGTGTGGCTTTAGTGTGGATAGCCACACTATGGCCACAATGTTCCACCCCAAATTATAAATACTAATATAATAATTCCTTCGTATGATTAATATAATACCTTCCTATATCCTCACTATGCCTATCAAGGCCATTCAATGCAAAAATAATGAGTTTTGGAAAATTAAATGTGAACCATAAATTTTAATAAAATATTAAAAATTTATTTTTACCATCAATTAAGGGAAAATGCCCTCTGGTTGGCACCCCATACCACCAAGTAACACTTTGCGATGTAGAGTATCAGAAAGGTAAATGCAAAGAAAAATACTTATTCAATGTATGTATACATATATGTTTGTAAGTACTCATAGGCGGATTTAGGGGGGGGGGGCCACGTGCCTCCCCCAGGCTCTTAAAAAATATGCAAGATTTCTAATACGGTCCCATTATCATTGCGTTAGTTTTGTATTGCGAGGTCTCCTCGTGCCCTCCCAGAAAGAAATCCTGGATCCGCCCCTGTAAGTACTTGATTATTGCAGTGAATAGACCGTAAAGAACATAATTTAACCATTAGTGATCTTCTAGGTCTACTAAAAAAACAAAACAGTATCGCAGATAAGCTAGTGTTACAATATTGCTTTGGATTTGAGACAGAAAGGTGTTAAATGTCCACATGCATGTATTTTAACTAGGCCTATGGGCCAATCAATCTGTAGCAGGTAAAATCAACATATTCAATCATTACAACATTTATGGTAGCCTATCTAATCTTCCCCACATTTCAACTTCACAATAAACTCACGTAAAGATGCCGAAATTGATGAAATCAATAATGTGGAAGCCTTTTCTCTTTAAATAAATACATATTCTTCTTCCTTTAACACACTTTCGTTATATCGATAAAATCAACCAACTCTCATTTTGATAACTCATCAACAAAGCTGTATCAATAGCAACCGTAACCAAACTTATCACCTGTGGCTTTCCAAAGTGTGGCCATAGTTGCATATGTGTTTGGCAAGCCAGGCAATGGTCGGGCCATAGTATGGCAAGCTGAGGCTAGCCATAGCCATAGTTACCACAGGTAAACCACAATTCGGGCACACCGTGGCCATAATTGTTGTGTTGACTAGGATATGCCTTGCCTTTGATTTAGTCCTGTTCAGTGTGAATAATTAAGATCTTAATTAGGTATATGTAAATAATAATTCTCGTAAATCCCACATAGCAAAAAATATCTTCCATATTTCTAGAACATGTCTACAATGTCTTGGATATCTTAAATATCTACTAATGTCAAGAGAATGCCATCCATGTCTTGGATATTTTAAATATCTCCTAGATGTCAAGAAAATTTCTCCAATGTCTTGGATATTTTCAATATCTATTAGATGCCTAGAGTATGTCTTTTCGAGCCGAGACTTATTGTCATTGTACGTACCTGCTCTAAAAAAGCAAAGGCAACTCTTCTGGCAAACATTTATGAAAGCAATTTAAAGTTACAATACCTTGTTTTTTAAATAAGTATCCACCAGACGTCTAGAATATGTCTATTTTATGAAAGTATGGCTACAGCTTAGCTTTCAAAAATACCTGAATTTTAGATACTGAAGACAATTCAACAAAAAGATTATTTCAAGAAATTATATGTATTTCAAAAAACACTTGCAATAAGAGAGCAGACATCAACAATTTAAGCAAAATTTATTATTATTTAATTAATCAAAATTGATAGGTAACTATAACTGTCTCAGCTTAGTTACCATCAATAAACAAATCCCATTCAGTGGAATAAAAGGTACTTCAAAATTCTAGTCTCTTATTTTTAATTAATTTACAACTAATTTTTTTATTATAGTAACAAACATTGCCATACCTTTTATGCATTACAGTTATGTACCAATATTCATTAATATCCTGTATGAAGGTGTTAAATACGTCGGCAAAAACTTGCATTAAAAGTTCTTTAAGACAATGAACCAACATCATTGATAATGTTGCAGACTCCTTTGAGAAATCTAACAGGAAATTGTAAGCTACTGTGGAAACTTCAAATTTGGAATTGGAGGAAGAAGCCCCAATTAGAAGGAATTAGTGAGAGCCAGTGAGGTTCCAATATTCAGGAAGAATCCCCAGAAGACACCCTACTATTACCTCCTGTGCCACCAGCAGGCTGTCTGTTGAAAAATTAACTCTTGTCATAAGGAAACATATTATATTCGAGTAATTTATCCTGAATTTGAATATGAATGTCTAGAAAATATCTTCTCAAGATATCTTGTAGATATGAGAAAAGCAGACATTCAGATATCTACAAAATGTATAAGATATGACAAGATATTTTCTAGATATTAGCTGAAGACATTCTAATATTTTGTACAAATTTAGTAAATATTTTGTGCCATGTGGGATAATAGATGTTTTATTTTTTTATGTAAAAGCTGTTTTTTTAGGAAGGCCTCCACTTTTGATGTTTATGAATCCTTGCTTGCTGAATAGTCATTAATGTCCCCAAAAGGCGGTGGTGTTGGGGCGAGGGGACCATAGCCTTGATCCCAGAATTAGTCCCAGGCTTTTTTCGTGAATGCTCGTCCATGAAAAATAGTTCTCATAGAAAAATAGTCCTGCCCAAAGGGTCATAATTCATGCCATCGAACATTAGGTGAGACACCTGTGGCTGCTCTAGCGAGAATAACTGGAGAATCAAAAATAATTCTATTTTCATACACGAGTGTGAAGGAGCAGCATTAAACTGATTGATAGCCAGGACCTAACCTGAATATAATGCAACAATGAAAACCCAAAAAAGGAGATTAAATAGAAGAAACACAGGCAAAGCTACGTGAGAAAGTAAAAGCATTTCAAAGGTATTAAGTACTATCTACTGGGCAAACTCTTGTGACTAGCACAATTATGTGCCAAGGTAGGTAATGGCAGATCTTGGATCAAATATTGAGGGGACTCTCTGGGTTTTAAAGAACAAATTATCTATTTTTTAACTCAGGAGTGGGCGTGCAGGTATTGTGCATTTTTGCCTGAAAAAAAGAATCTTTGGTTGAATTTTGTCTGTCGTGTATACAGTAAAGCATAATATAACATCTAAAAGGAACCCAATTTTCTTACAAGTCGTGGCAATTCATTTTTCTGCAAACTCCTTTCCCTATTAATTTCCTTTAACTTATGATCAACAAGCATGAAAACCATCTACCAAAGGAAAGATAGAACACAGGGTCATTGATTGCATCACTAGCCGACTCACAAATGGCCATCTCTTTCACTTCGAAAATACTCAATTACTCCACAGAATATCAACCAGTATACCTACTTGGTATAGACTTTATGAGAGGCTAACATATACGAAGCTAATAAACATTAAATTGGAGAGCTACAACACAACTGCAACACAGGCCTTCCCTTGAGTTCTGCCTGGAAGCTATTGTTCAATTTACTCAAGGAAAAGAAACAGCAATCGAGGCATACAGAAATAATTAGCAAACAGAATTTCTGGAACTTAAAAAATGTCAGTTTATGCCTGGTGATGGAGGTGCAATTAACCACAGAAATGTTGCGCGTGAAAACCTTGGACATGGAGTAAATCCCGAGAAAATATAAGGAAGGAAGAATGACCTGTATCTATAAGAGATTCAGAGCTGATAGGTTACCAACTGGCATTACGAGGCATTACCAACTGATTAAAAATATACGGCTGAAAAACATGATTTCCAAAATGCTAAAAATGCAACCTCCCAGACCTCTATGGAGTTAATACTACACTGTGCCAAGCATTTTATTCAGCAGTATAGTAATTCGTCTAATATTGTCTCACTATATATGTAGCATTTGAAGTCATGTGAGACACCATATGAGGCACATGGTAGGGAACGTATTTAGCTCACCCAAAAAGAAATCAACTCTAAATTCAAATGAAAAGCAATGACACATCATTACATGAGACACAAGAAGTTTTTTGAGGGAGGGTAATGGTATTACATTAACTTATTATTTAGAGGATAGAAAGCATTGCAGGGGGTTTCATTTAGAGGGAACACACTAAGGTGTTGCTTATTTATTTTTTCTCATATTTTTATATCTACCCCTAAAAATGTGCTATGGGGTGCAGAATGGATATCCTAAAAATTTCAGCCTGATTGATTAACATTAAAAGGTCACTCAAAGAGGATTAATGCAATAACAATCAACTTTCCCAATTTGAAAAAATAGCGTCATAACATCATTTTAAGGGCTAACGCACAATTTTACAGCCCTTATTGGTCAAAATTTGCTCCACTCTTAGGTTTGCTCAACAGTTTTCCGGGAATAAAATACCTTTCCGAGAGCTACAGCCACACATCACACCCCCAGCTGGTTGCTCACATGTCGCATTTGCTGATAGGTCCTGTACCCCTTATTGCCTTACCCAATTGCACCTTACCTAATGAGAGTTGCCGGAATAAGGGAGGAGTCGAATTATATGTTGAAATTTTTTACACTGTATGTTTGCTGCAATAAATCTTTTAAAATACATAATTGCATCATGTTACAATGGTGCATGAAGCAAATTTTGATCCAAAAGGGCTGTAAAATTGTGTATTACCCTAAAAAATGATGTTATTTTTTCAAATCGGGAAAATCGAATGCTATTGCAGAGTACAGCTGAGGCCATAAGATTTTTGCTGAGGTTACACCTCTCCTGATGCAATGGCCTTGCATAGGAAGCTTATGAATAAGGAGAAAAGTAATTGACGAGATGTGCAATTGCTGAATGACTGGAGACTTGTAGCTATAAATGAAAATATCTCAAGTACCTCACCTTCTGCTACTGAGTCCACTACTTGGGAATCGGAAGCTACTTATAATATTTGACTTCATGATGACTGCAGAGCAAAAGGAAGAAATAAGTAATATCATTTGATGTTAAAACATATAATACTGAAGGTTTTAACTGCAGCATTTTTTATAATCATCAATCCTAAGATTCGTGAGGCCGAGCTTCTAGTTTGAAGCACCACCACTTGGGACCGTCACTTGGCTGAGATCACTGTCCTAGGTCCCTGTCAAGACTAACACGGTTCGGTAAGCCTAGAACCAGGGAGGCACCACAGGCAGACTCACTAAAAGTGACTGAGAAAGACAGGACTTTCACGTGCAACAACCTGCAGTGCACATATGAACTCTTATCAGACTGTGTTACTCCATCATTCACCATCTAATTACATAACACGGTCTGCCGTAACTTGAATTTAATTCATTGAATTAAGGTTAATTACTGTACTCAACCCCTCCAATCTGTTTAACACACTCGCCCCCACTCAATTCTCCCATTGGCTATTCTTTAATACACCTACATAGTTCTTCCCCTTCACATCCTTTGTAACCTGCTCTATGTATTTCAGCCATGGTCAGCCTCAGTCGTTCTTTCCTTCCACTCCATCATTCAAGGATAGTTTTCATTAGACCATGGTGTCTCATGAGTGGCTGGTCAACCCTTACACTGCGGGAACATTCCTCAATGTTTTGTACGCTGGCTGCAGGAAAAACATTTTTAAACGTTTGGCCATCGCTTGACTACCTACGGCAGTTTCCAAAAATTTTTATTGCTACCCGGATAGAGCCCAAATGCACTTACCCTCACTGTAGGGATCACTAAAGCGACTTAACTCTCCCTGGACATCCCTCACGGCAGGGGGCGCCTCCCTGCATTTCCTATCGTACTGTCGATTTCGTATTGATCCTTCCCACTCCACGTTGTTAATATGCCTATGACAAGTGCCCCACATGTAGGCCCATCCATTGGTAAGAAAGATGGAAGGATTGCCACGGATTATAAGGATTCACTCCTTGTGAGACACTCAGCCAGGCTGGAGGGAAAAATATTTCTTGGTTCTCTCCCCCATAGGCTGATAGCTAAAACCGTGTACTCCCACAGCCAAAGGGATAAATTGTACCGTCTCCTACCCATGGTTTCAAAAGACTTCTCTTCTTAGAATTTATACTCTCTCCATTAAAAATTGAATTTTTCCTATCAAACTGACTAGCATTCCAAACTCCAGCATATTGATGTATGAACAAAGTTACTAATAGTCTCAGAAGCAATCAGCAGCTCCTTTGAAACCAATCTCTAAGCGTTCACGTACCTGGTCCTCTACATATTTACTATGCATCATTTTTTACTAAAATGAGAGGGGGTTGCTAATAGGTGTACAGTGGTTTGAAACTCAAAGAACAGGCTACTGATAGAAAAAATTGCATCAATGAAACCTCTCCTTAACACTTGTGAAGGGACCACCTAATAATAGTGGAAATAGTAGGAAAGTATAATACAAAAGAAAATTTGTTTATAGGGGCATTGGCTTGGACGAGATAAAACTTGGTGAAAGTGTACAATATAGGAGAGCAAATATAGGTTACATTGTTTTTCCTCCTTTTTTTATCCTGATCGAAAGTAGGTGTGCAGCTAAAAATGATTTTTTGAAAGAATTACTTGAGATAAAAAATGTTACAGGTAGCACCTGACCAATGCTATCAATGAAATACTTTCTATTCTCCAAACTAGTCGGCACCATAAGCCTGATAACCTTTGACTGAATTCATCTCATGCTGATACATATGTAATTAATATATATAAAGTACCTTTACATTTGTTACGCCGCCAGGCGGCGTGTCCCCCCCCGGGAGATGCTGCCCCCTGAGGGAGTGACCGTGAACCAACAGAGGTGGCTCAAGGGGACGCGTCGAGAAGCCGTAAGGACAGTTGAGTTGAGTGAAGTCAAGAGTGCGGAGGGACACGGAGAGTGTCTGGGCCGGAGAGTCCTGTTTGTATAAGTGTGAACAATAAAGTGTCATAGAGGTAGAAGTGAGCGAGAATCATTTCGAGAGCAACCAAAGGTGACACACACGCTCCCCTTTTAACAGAGCAGCGGTGGGATATTCTCCGAGAAGGCAAGTGATTCCAGTGCGGCGACAACCCAAGATTTCAGTGGTCAGGGCGGGCGTTTTTCCCGGTGAGAAATCCAGTGATGGGATTGTGACGGCGGGTTACACGCATATTGTAACAAAAAGGGAAATGTTGGCGGGAAGAGCTGCGTTAGCGGTGAACACTTCCATTGGGCAGCATGAGATGGCAGAGAGGCTACTACCAGAGTTCGATCCTTCCCTATCGATAGGATTTACGGCTGAGCAATGGATTAGGCGAGTTGAAAGTGTCGCACTCACATACGCGTGGGAGGACTCGATGGTGTTAACGCAAGCTGTGCACAAGTTACGAGGCGCCACAGCGACGTGGTTGAATAGCGTTGCGGAAGAAGTGTATTCGTGGGAAGCTTTCAAGAGGAAGCTGCGGTATAGTTTCCCCTCATCGGACGATCAAGCGGAGGTGCATATGAGACTCAGTCGAAACAAGAAACAACGAACTGAAACCTACGAAACGTACGTTTACTCGATGAAGGCCTTAGCTAGTCGTGGAGATATTGACAATGCATCCCTGATAAGATATATTTTGAATGGGATTGGAGATCGGGAGTTGGTGAAGTTGTTGGCCCTAAGTGATTTCCAGGATGTAGAGGGACTGTTGAGTAAAATCAAACGGTACGAATGTGTGGTAGAACGTACGCGAGTCGAAGAAAAGCCATTCATTCGGAGTTTAGATTCGACGTTGAGTGAGAAATTAGTAGATCGACCGTGGGAATTGAAAGGAGAAAGGAAGTCAGGGCAGATGAAATGTTTTAACTGTGCCGAGTTTGGTCATATGGCGAAAGATTGCCAAAAACCAGCTCACGTTAGACTTTGCTTCACCTGCAAGAAAAGTGGGCATGTATCAAGGGAGTGCCCTCAGGCAAATAAAAGAAATGGGCAGGCAGTTGAGAGGAGAGGAAACGTTAAGATTATTAGCTGGGCAAATGAGAAGGTGAAAGATGAATATCATAAATGGGTGGAGATTAATAATGACCGCATCCTTGGATTTGTCGATCTAGGAAGCGAGGTAGTGACAATGAGGCAAGGTGTGGCAGAGAAAATTGGATTGAAGTACGAGAAAAGCTTGAAACGTTTGTCCGGATTCGGATGTGGGGGTTGTAGGGTCATTGGTTCAAAACAAATGGCATTAAAAGTGGATGGCGTGGACTTTAACGTTGAGGTGTTAATTGTCCCGGACTATTCGCAGGATGATGCCATAATTATCGGACGAAGTGCACTCGACCAGAGGGACATCCGAGTTGAGAAGGAATACGGAGAGCTGCGAATTATTAAACTTGATCTGGAAAATGGTGAAGAGCCGGAACCAAAGGTTCGGACAGTGAAAGAAAAGGGACTGATCAGGAAGGATGATATTAAAATCAGCGACAATTTAACAGAAAGAGAAAAAGACTCAGTATGTGATCTAGTGAACGAATTCAGAGAATGCTTTGCTATGACTATGAGTGAACTGGGTACAGCAAAGGTGGAGAGTTTCGATATAGAGGTAAACGATGAGCAACCGGTAAATCTGCATCCGTATCGTCTACCTTATGCACAACAAGCGGAGATGCAGAGGGAAGTCGACGAGTTGCTAAAGTTGGGCATTATAGAGGAATCAACGTCTGATTACGCGAGCCCAGCACTACTCGTTAAGAAAGCCAGCGGTGAGAACCAGCTCTGTATTGACTATAGGGAATTGAACCGGAAGACGAAGAAGGTCAAGTTTCCGATGCCCGCTATCGAGGAACAGCTAGATAGGCTTGCTGGGAACAAGTATTACACTACGCTTGATCTTGCATCAGGGTATTACCAGATCCCCGTGGCGACTAAGTCGAGACCGCTGACCGCTTTCGTGACGACCCAGGGATTGTATCAGTTTAGAAAGGTCCCCTTCGGTCTCGTCAATGCGCCGGCCGCTTTTAATCAGATGATGAACAAAGTGACTAGGATGACAAAACCTGGAGACGTTCTCGTGTACATGGACGACGTCTTGATCCCGAGTAAGACCGTTGAGGAAGGGCTGGAGAAGCTAACCAGGTTCCTCAAGGTGCTGAAGGAAGTGGGTCTGACTTTGAAGCCCTCAAAGTGTGAGTTCTTCAAGGACAAAGTAGACTATTTAGGCTTCGAGATAAGTAACGAAGGAATAAAGCCGGGCGAGAGAAAAATCAAGGCAGTCAACGATTTTCGTAGGCCCGTGAATGTCCACGAAGTTAGGCAATTTGTGGGATTGACCAGCTTCTTTAGAAGATTTATACCAGGTTTCGCGATTCTTAGCAGACCCCTGACGCGACTGACAAAGAAAGATGTAGCCTTTGGGTGGGGCCAAGAGCAGCAGAGTGCATTCCAAGAATTAAAAAGGAAATTGGTGGAACGACCAACGTTGGCCTTATTCGACGCGCAGGCGGTGCACGAAGTACACACCGACGCCAGCAAGAGTGGCCTGGCTGGGATCCTGTTACAGAGTCGAGAAGGTGAAACTCTAAGGCCCATTGCTAATTATAGTAGACAGACAACAGAGGCAGAAAAGATGTACCATAGCTATGAACTTGAGGCATTGGCAGTAGTAGAAGCGATAGATAAGTTCCGGATGTATCTACTTAACCGAGAATTCAAAGTGGTAACAGATTGTAACGCCTTGAAAGCCACAATGATGAAGAAGGAAATGCTTCCTCGAATCGCAAGATGGTGGTTGCGACTACAAGAGTATGATTTCACCGTAGAGTACAGGCCAGGGAGAAGCATGAGCCATGTTGATGCCCTTAGCCGGAATCCCGTCGAAGAAGCCGGGATACCCGAGACTGCTGATCTAAAGATATTCACTTTGAGGATTGATGAAGCAGATTGGCTTCTGACGATGCAGCTCCAAGACCCAGAGATTAAGAGGATACATGGAATATTGAAGAAACCTGCATGTAGCAATGACGAACGTCAAGTACACACTGACTACACCATAAGGGACAACCGGGTTTGCCGCAAATCAGACGGAGGAGCCAAGTGGGTGGTTCCTAAAGATGCTATTTGGCGGATCATAAAAGGCAGCCATGACGATTTAGGGCACTACGCAGAGGAGAAAACTCTTGAACAGATCAAGAGGCATTTCTGGTTTCCGAAAATGAGGCGAAGAGTGAAGAAGTACATCGCGGCCTGCATTGAGTGTGCCTACCACAAGAGAACTGGAGGAATGAAGGAGGGGACATAACACACAATTGAGAGGGTAGCCACCCCATTTCATACAGTTCATGTGGACCATCTGGGACCATTTCCACGAAGTAAGAGAGGCCATGAGTACGTACTAGCTTATCAGGATAACTTCACCAAGTTCATAGTGCTGAGAGCAGTAAGGAACACAAAAACGAAGCCAGTTTGTGAAGCGCTGAAGGATATCGTTAGCCTATTTGGGTGCCCCGAGCGTCTGATATCAGACAGAGGAACTGCCTTCACTGCAAAGGAGTTCGAAGAGTTTTGTGGCAAGAATCAGATCAAACACATAAAGAACGCGACAGCCACCCCAAGAGCAAACGGGCAGGTTGAAAGGTCAAACAGAGTAATTACTAGGGCTATTTCCACGAAATACACATCAGAGGATGGAAGTGACTGGGACGTTGGATTGCGTGAGATTCAGTTTGCGATGAACTCAATGGTGAACAAGACGACGGGGAAGAGCGCCCACGAACTCTTGTTTGCGTACAGTCCGCGAAATGCCTTAGGTAATCGGTTAGTATTGTCGTTGCAGGATAGTGACAGTAAGGAGGAAAAGGGATCCGTAGAACAAGTTAGGGCAGAAGCTTTAGCTAGAATAGCAGTGGTCCAAGGGAGGCAAAAGCAAAGGTATGACGCGTGCCATAAAATACCCCGAAAATATCAGCAAGGAGATTTAGTGCTAGTGGAAAGGGAAGCCCAATCGACTGGGACTTCGAGGAAGATAGCACCAAAGTTTAAGGGTCCATATCAGGTAGTCGAAGTGTTGCCAAGGGACAGGTACCTCCTACGTGACATCCCCGGTGCAAAACGCACTCAAAGACCCTTCAACTCTGTGTTTAGCTCCGATCGCATGAGACCCTGGTGTTGCCCCCCCTTGAATGCAGAAGAAGAAGATGACGACCCCCCCTTGAATGCAGAAGAAGAAGATGACGACCCCCCCTTGAATGCAGAAGAAGAAGATGACGGCAAGGTGGTCAACCCGAGCACCCTGACAGTCTGGCAGAGGACCGAGGGCGGTCCTGGGGTCAGGAAAGGCCGACTGTTACGCCGCCAGGCGGCGTGTCCCCCCCCGGGAGATGCTGCCCCCTGAGGGAGTGACCGTGAACCAACAGAGGTGGCTCAAGGGGACGCGTTGGGACGCGTCGAGAAGCCGTAAGGACAGTTGAGTTGAGTGAAGTCAAGAGTGCGGAGGGACACGGAGAGTGTCTGGGCCAGAGAGTCCTGTTTGTATAAGTGTGAACAATAAAGTGTCATAGAGGTAGAAGTGAGCGAGAATCATTTCGAGAGCAACCAAAGGTGACACACACGCTCCCCTTTTAACACATTGTTACAAATACTAACAAGGAATAACATTAAACATCAAACAATAGAGATGAAGGGTTAGAAAAAATCAAAGAGAAATAGGTTGATTGGGTTAAGGCTGTCTTTTGCAAAAATTAAAGAAATACACATGTAGGCATAAAAGCAGTGCATCTGTCTATTGTCTGCTAAAGATTACCATTTAGGCCATAAAAAGCTCTTACTATCATGAAAGACAAGTACTTCCACTGTAATAAACATTTGTGGTTTTTACAGATGCAAAGGAAATGAGTGGGGGAAATAAACAAAATGCATTTTCTAATAAACTTATATTTCTGAACAGACAAAATATGTAGTAGGCATCCAGTGGAGATAGCTGCAGAAAACTTCAAACACAACTGCATCATACCTTGGCTCAAAAAATGCTTCCCCAAATTTTAAAAATGCACAAAATGCATTTGTTCATCATAAAATTCTAGCATTGATCCATGATCACAAATGACAGAAGATGAGATCAAATATAACACTGCTATTTACATGACATACATGTATATATATATGCTCAAAGTAGCTCCTACTGTTCCTTACAGCCTAGCTTATAAGAAAGGTAATAGTTCAAGTAAGATAACACTTCCGCTCACTATCAAAGCCAAGATTGTGATTTATTCATCAATTATACCTTCAATAGCCAACGATTTGTTCATCAATTGTGTTTTACAAAGAAAATAGGCTTATAATGAATTGTTTCTTCAATGCTTCTGAACATATTATGGAACCTAAGCATAAACTCCACACATTTCTCACAGAGAACAGAATCAACTTAAGAGCAATTTGTAAATAGTAACTTAACTTACATGAGAATATCAAACCTTTGGAACAATACCGAAGCTGGGTTTTTAATTACATGTGAGGTTGCCTAAAAAGCAGATTATGATACCCGATAGACACAATTTTGGTGGGAGGTAATAAAGATAGATCTGGGTTGCATTAAAATCCTCAAAACAATTGACAGACAAGTCTAAATGTAAGACAAACATATGTAACTTTGAGCTACAGATCTCATTATATAAAACACTGCTTCAAAATTGCTACTACAAATATTTCAGTATTCAACGTAAGAGAGAAACTGCAAATGTATAAATTATTAAATGTGCATCTCACTTTATTTCCTACTCTTGATATGAACTGTGTGAAGTAGAAAAAAGTTTTTCGGCATACTTTTTTCAAAATCAAACTGGTATGAAACACATGACCATGCTAAAAACATAATTGAAACTGAATTTTAAATGAACATTTAATGTTTAAACCAAATAAATTAAGAGGATCCATAAATTAAAAGTTGCGCTGAAACATTTTTATGAACAACAAAAGGACAAAGGTGAACTCAAAAATTAAACAAAAATTCACTTCGGCTCTCAAAGATTATCTCAACGTTAGAACTGTCCATGTATAGTAGCTAGCACCAAATGAACAAGGTTCACATCATGAAAATAAAAATTATTTCCCCTTGATTCTTCCAATTGGGTTTCCGCATTGCTTATTGAACCCAAACACACCGGACATACTATTACACTGAAGACACAATGTAGCAATAAAAAAATGTACAAATTGACTAGTTCATTAATTTGGAATTGATATGCCCAAATTAATTAAATAAAAATATGCCACTAGGAATGTTAGGCTACTACCCTACAGTCATTTTGTTTTAATACTCATGAAGACAACCAAGTTTCATCAGAAAGAGTCAAAGAGCATAAGAAATCAGAGCAGCTTTTCCTTAGTAACACACAAAAAAATACGCCAATCCTTAACAGCCCATCAAAGTTCTTACTTCACCTAAACAAATTACATCGTTGAAGAGTTTGAAATATGTTTGAACTTTGCCTCTTAGAATAACCACACAACAGCCTTAACATCACTATCCGAATCTAAAAGTGGTAATATTAAAAATAGTTTTCTACACGGTTGCGCATTTCACCAAATAAAATGAAATTCCTCATAGTAACACTATTTTCAAAAAAGAAAATACTTCTCAAAATAATATGCTCTTCTACAGATTCCTGAAGCCAAAGTTATATTGTGTTGTGGCTAAAATACATCAGAAGTATTAAGTAATTGCTCATTTTTTCAGGTATGTGCAGTAAATGCAACTAAAATAGAACTCCTAAAGGGAGAGATGGCTCAGGCTTTACAACTCCACTACACAGGAATACAAAAAGATGAGAATAATTACATGATAAAAAATGAATGTGCAAAACAGCACATGTACAAAAAGGAACACGATAGTATCTTTAGCTTCCAGATCTAGGAAGACCTCTCAAGTATTCAAGTTCTTTACTGAATTCTTGAGTACAGAAAATTCTGCATGCCTCTAGGGCTACAATGATCACCGTGATATTTCAGCTGTGAGAGCCACTGATACCATCCATGGGAATCACAACCTTAAAAACTAAATATCACATGGTAATATCCATAATCATTACTCCTCCCATATCCTTACCTGATCTTAATTTGTAGTCTTAATGATTTTGCTATTTACATGATTACTACTCTCTGAGGTGCCTCTCTTTTCATAAATATCCCATCAACATGATCAAGATGGTTTTTGAGGCTTATGCCCACCAACACAGGGCAATATCCGAAGCAAAACACTGTCTACAATGTGCTTCAATTCATTAGGATAGAAAAATCCCTATGATAAAAATTATCATGGCTGGAACTTATCCCACATTCTTTCAGTATTAGGAGCTCACTGCTTATATTTCTGCTTTCTCTCATAAGGCATCCAACCTAAAAATTAAATACAGAAGTCCATGATGCAACAGTTAAGCAAATCTTGAACACTAAAAATACCACAAAATATCCATCACAGAAAAGAATAATTCTCGATCTGGAAAATCTTTGATGAAAATTTATGGCATATAGCCTGATAGCACGCAGAGGGAATCCTTAGAAACTGAACTTTTTAAAAACTATAAATGGCAATTAATAATTACAAAAACATAAATTGAAGTGCAACAAAAAGTGAAGGATACGAAGAAATAAACCATGATACTTTCTCAGTATTTGGAAGGCTTCCGTGTGATGACCCAAAACAGGAAATAGAAATCTAGCTAAATCTAACTTCTTATAACACAGACCAGAGCGCTTCAAAGGTATGACCAAAATTAGTATCTTGGAACAATTATTCACAGAAAAAATGCAAAAATTCAGAGTGGACAAGGGGGGCAATTTTCCTTGTCTTTGACCAAGTAAACACATTTGGACATATTACTCCAGCCTCCTCATTGATATGATATAATAGGACATAATAACTCCACTCATATATAGTCCTGGACCTGCCACAATATCACCACATTCAGCGAGAATATGTCAAGTTTGATGCTCAACAGGGCCCTTTCCAATTGACATATATGCTTTAGTCACAGAGATGGAGAGGAACTAAGGAATAGTATCCCAAGCTACCAGGAACAAGTAAATTTTAGATACTTTCTATATTTCCTCACAACTCTCTCAAAAATATAACTACATACAGTAGAAGCCCGGTTATTTGAGTGCTCATAATCCCTTGGAAATCACTCATAAAAATGAGTGCTCGTTGCATCTGAAGATGTTGGATTAACCCACCGAAGTCCCATAATCGTTCGTATTTACAGTTTTTCTCTTGTTTCCGTAGTTCTTAACGAAGTTAAACAGGTAAAGAGTCATTATCAGGCACATTATGGCTGAGTATCAACATATATATCGAAATAAATGCGGGATTTTAAATCATATAAAATATTTATTCCTCTAGTTTAGGAGATTTTATTCCCGTTCTTATATTTTTTGATCGCCGAATAAATCTGTTAAAACAGCGCAACTAGTCGGAATCAATATATAAGGGATGTAAAGGAAGTTTTTGGATAATTTTGGGAACATGTTAAGACGATCATTTCAGTTTTGACCAGTTTTCGAATGTTAACCAGCAAATCTGTCAGTTGGGAAAAATGGCCGAAACGTTCACTAAAATACAGCAAGATGCGGTGGTCGAAGATATTTCCTGTAAAGGCACCTTTCCTAGCAGGTTCCATTACTCAAATTCAATAACCTCCCGCAAAGTAGTCGTTGAGTATTTATTTACACTAGTAAATACCTCAGTCGATTGGGGGTACCTTCATCGCTCTGTGTTGCATTGACGCCACGAGAGTTCCCGCCCCGCCAGCAATTTTGCCCCTTCACAGCTCTGCATTGCGAAAACAAATGAAAGGTGAAAAGCGTCGGCTCCTAAAAATGAGCCCAGGAGCAATTCACCTCATGATTTCGAGCCAAAAGCACAATGCATATGTTTGTTGTGCATTTTCACGCAATTTCATTTCTTAAAATATTCTACTTAACTATGAATAGCTTTGGAAGTTAAAATGGCAACCATAAAGTCGGTAATCATGTATGTAGTAATGGCCCATACCTATACATTATTATGACCTCTAAGTTTTATTTCCTATATCGGAATATACGAAAAATATCAAGTGAAATTCGCTCAGTGAACATGAGTTATGTGAAAAGTTATCAGAAACATTTATGTATGATAACTGTTGTTCAAACAGACTGTCCCAGCCATGTTATCTAAATAGCTACAGCTGAGCTCATCATGGGGGCAAAATTATAAAATATAAATTGGAATTTAAACGACTGTAGTAACCAGCAAAGAGCTCTCAAACTGTATTTAGCTTGTGACACCATTGACAGGTATGTGTTATGCTAATCTATGCACCTCAGTGGTTGTAACCTAATCTAGGGTTAACATTTGGCTTACATTTCAGAAAGATATGAAATATCTATGCTTAAAACTTCAAAATATATAATAGTGAATAATGGAAATTAATAGCATTCATAACTCCCGTTAGAGCCACTACAGGATATTTGTACACCTAAGTTTCCCATAAAAAAACACCACTTCAATATCGCCGGTGTACCGCCGCCTTCACGCAGACACCTGGCCAGATTTTTCTGCGACGACGCAGCAAGCTGGCGACATGACAATATCAATTGTCAAAGACAGGCTCTGATTGTCTCGCTAGCCTCGGCGTCAACGCAGCGCCGAACTGTGAAGGCACCCTGGGCACCATGGCATTTTTCGTGCTATGCTAAAGAACTGCCATCTCCAGGGCCCACGCGATATGAATAACGATAATTACCTGTGAAATTAGGAATCACCAAAGAAAACAAAAACATGGTGAAAGGGATGAATTTAAATTATTAGAGCAGCATAAGGCTTTGTTTCATTTTATACAATGACAAATATATTCAAACATTAACACATCTCCCTCTCCCACTGTCATCTTCCTCCCATTCCCCTCCCACTGATAACGGTGCCTAACAAAAGAAGAACGCAAAATAGGAGCAAGCGGAGCGTACTTAAGGACGTAAAGCACATAAATGCTTGGACGTAACTTGGTTTCGGTGTTGTAGATCTGGCAAACAACTTGTATTTTCTGTTTAATAAACAGATAATACAAAGCGCATAATAGTTGATGCTTGCTCAGCGGTGCATTGTCCACGAGAAATATCTGTCGTAAAACGGAGCATACCCAGCAGAAGGAACTTTTTAACCTCGCAAAATCCGATTATTTTTGCATATAAAACATAGGCCATTAGGCAGTACAAAGACTATTACTTGCAAAAATGGGCTTCTCATAAAAAGCAGTACTCGTAAAACCGGGCTTCCACTGTATTAGTTACTAGAAAACTACTTGTTATTTTCTAAAAGTAATCATTATTTTCTACTCCCAACCAACTGAATCAAGGATTCATAAGTAAAATACATTTGTTATTTATTAATACTAGGAAACAAGTGTAAAAATTAAAGGGTGATGCATAAAATTTAAAAAATATAGATTCCCATTTTTTCAAACGTTTCATGAAAATTATACTGCTTGCATATGAAACCACATAGCTCCTTGTAAAATGTAATCATGTGTGTGTAAATAATGTTATTTTCCGAATGCAATTGTCTGTCCAGATGGTCTACTAATTCTCAGAGGAAAAAAGTACCAACTATAGTGTCACTACAGCAGGAACTGGGATTAAATGGGAATGTATTCATTTTTAAATTCTTTTGAAGAGTTCATTGAAAAAATAGAATAGTGTAAACAGCAGGCTAGGAAGCAGTACTTCAGCATTATTCTCAAAATTATAATTTATCTTACTGTCAATAATAAAATGATAAATATAAATACAGGATGGACCTCATATTAACTCATGCCTCGGACCCCCAAAGATGTTGGTATAACCCTGAATATAAAAATCAGTATAGTATAAGCTCATTTTAACTAGTACAGCAAAATGCCAGAATTGCAGTAAAAAAGTGCTTGACAATCTACCTTCAAAAGGCTAAAAGCAAAAGGAAAAATTAAATTTGGAATTTTATTAAAATTAATACCCAGAGACCCCAACACATGATTGTAGTGAGAAATGCTAATCAAGAAAAAGTATAATATTAAGATGATTTAAACATGATATCATGGAGAGCTGCATCAAACCAATCGTAGGATTAATGACGTTTGATGATGATGATCATTGCACGAGTCAAATATTCAATGACTGTAGCATACCATCCACTTCACCTTGTAGCTTTCTTGGGACCAAATATAAGATCAGCATCTGGAGCCCCCTTGGGATGCTGATACTTCTGCTTCCGTTCACGGTTTAAATTCACCACTGCGGGACGCTGAGCCTAAAGATCAATAAAAAAAATTATCTCATTCCCAACCCTAAAGTGCAATGGAGTAGTAGACAAAGGAAATAAACTGCATAGACCTAATATATTTATATTAGGGATGAGTCAATTCCACTTTTTATCGATTCCGATTCCAATTCCTTCAAGTCAATTCCCCATTCTCGATTCCAATTCCATCGATTCTTATTCCTTCTAACATGTGGGATATTGATTTATCTGCAGCTCTGCTGTCAATAAAATTTAAGAACTGAATGGAATAAAATAACAATAGGTGCGGTGGCTAAACAATAATGTAGTGTTCTTTGCGTCCATACATACCAGAGCAACCTGGCGGGTGCGCGGTGGCGGCCGAACGCAACCTGTCGAGTTCGCCCGGAGGCCGCGGCGGCTTATGCCAAGCAAGTATCAACTTTCTCAAGGATTGCATTGATGAAACTGGGCTATACAAATGTGAATGAGTCTAAATTTTTATTATTGCCGCAGACGCGTGTTAGTCTATGAAAAAAGTTATATAAAAAAACCTGCTCTCTGCGCATATTTATAAGAAACTTTTTTTTCACACGAAAACTTGCTCTCTGCACTTTTTTTATTATCATCAGATATCAAATATTATTTGAAAATAAAAAAATATACATTTTGATCTATTATACGTTAAAATTGGTGTTCCAGATGAATTCTCCGATGGTTATTCATAATCGTAATAATTTGATTTTCCATGACCAGCACTTTATAAAAGAACAAAAAATGCATGCATTGCTTCCCGATCCCGTGGTTTCCATTTTTTTCCACTGAGAGTTGCTCATGAACACGCGCCATTTCAGGGTTTGTCGGTTTGTTGCTCTTGCCGACATTTTCATGTTTCCGAGGCCGCTTAGGTATGTTCGTCGCAGCACCCACGTGCCGGGCGTATCCTCCGCACGGGCAAGGCTGACACTGCGGTCGCTTAGGTGTGTAGCGGCCTTTATGCCCCAAGCTTATAGTCTATGCTCAAAAAATTTATCTTCCTGGAATCGATGGAATCGGAATCGACTTAAGGCGATCGATTCTCGATTCCCATTCCGTGCCCGAGAATCGGTGGAATCGAGAATCGACATTTGGAATTGACTCATCCCTAATTTATATGGTTGAAAGCATATTGCTAATTCAATAAAACCTTCAAATAAATATTCATTTTTCCATAAACATCCTCCATAAAATACTTGGCATTGAAGCTGTGGCTGATCATGTTTTACCTAAAATTTTAATATTGAAATTGTTGCTAAATGGCAACCAACACAAGCAACATAAAAATACAAACTTATTTGCTTATTGCTATCAGTTGGATAGGCAACCATAGGCCTGAGGAGGGAGACTTTTGGAGTGGAAGCTACAGGACTATACACACAGGATCTCTAAACGGTAATGCTGGGGTTGGGATAATGCTCAGAAAGAGCGCCGGAATACGTGTGAAAAGCTTTCTACAGTACAATGAACATATAGTTATAGTAAAGTTAGGGACACTAAGATGGTAGATACCATAGTGGTACAAGTTTACATGCCTACGACAGACTACGAGGATGACGAAGTTGAAGATGTCAACGATGATATCAGGAAAGTAATCAAACAGGTAAGGGGTGAAGAAAACCTTATTATTTAAGGTGATTGGAACGTTGTCATCGGCGAAGGTCAGGATAGAAGAATAACCGGAAAATATGGATTAGGAAATCAAAATGAAAGAGGAGATAGGCTCCTGGAATTCTGCACAGAACACAAATTAGTGGTTGCCAACACGCTATTTAAGAATCACATGCCAAGAAGATACAAATGGAAAATGCCAGGAGACAAAAGAAGATTTCAACTTCATTATTCAGGGTTCCCACTTAAACTAAATTATAAAATTCACTGTTTTTTCCAGGTTTTCACCCTCTACATGTCGAAAAATTCACAATTTGTAGATAAACCATTTTAGGCAGAAAAATTGACCACGTAACAATCATCGGTCACACATTACCTAAACATTTAACAAACGCAACAGATACTGTGAATGCAAATGCACGGTTATTTAAATTGCTCACATAAAAGAAGTGAACTAAGCACCGGAAAAATCTTGGTTACGGAATATCCCGCGGCCAGTGGCATATGCTTTAGGGGGGAGGGATGGTCGTGCCTGGGGGGTGGCTCCCCGGAGCTACGGGGATTCCAGGAAAAAAAAAAAAAAAAATATGACATGCCTGTAAATATATTTTAGATCATTCTGGCACTTAAAATTTAACTTTAAGCAGATGCAGTTGCTGTATCTCAAAACTAGACAATTGTTTTAAATATTTTTTGCATTTCTCTGAGGCTTTGGGCGGGAATCTATCCCCTCACCCCCCCCCCCCCCCAAAACTTACGCCACTGCTGGGTGCCGTCACGGAGAGCTGAGAGAGAAACGGAGAGCTGCGTCAAACCAATATTAGATTGTTGACTAATGATGATGAGGCAACCGTAAAATAGGGCTGCTCATAGAATTTCGATACACTTCAAGGACACACTGAAGTTCTCATCACATTCCTCCACAACACTACATATTTGATTTAGAATAAAAAGAAGAGCCATCTAGAATGCAATAAAACTGACAAAAAAGAAGAACCAAGCCACCCTTAATTTAACGATAAATGCTCCAAAAATTATGAGCATCATCCCTGATGGAAATTACTGTCAATTGTAGAATATTATACACTCTCTACTTTGATTATTTGCATTAAATTAAAATACATAAACGTTGTCTTCAGGAAAAATAATAGTTTCCTTGCAAATAAAGCACAATGAACTTACTAGTTAACCAATGGCTAACTTAGCTTCTATCATTTATATGCATGCATTAACAATGCACAATGTTAAATTCTTAGTAGCATGAGATTAGAATTAATGTATTATTTTTTACCATGGGTGTCTTTTCTGTTTCTAAACTTTGTATGTATTAGATAGGTACATTTGTTATTCATGTGTATACATCTAATGCTGCCACCAGGAAATAGTCTACTTGCAGCAACGTGTAATAATAATTATAATTAGAGCCATGAAAGAAATTATTGGTCAAATACTGGGCTAATATAGCACCATGTAAGGATAACATGCCACAACTTAAAAATTTACTCCTTGTACCTGAGCTATCATTTCAAGGTAGTCCTCTTCTTCGAGTCTTTCATTAATATCAAGAGTCAACCGCTTAACCTTTTCTTTCTCCTCTCGTTCAGCCTAAAAATATCAAATACATCATTAGCAATAAATTTCTACTTTATAATACAATCATAATATAATACTAACTCAATGTCACCCTGTTTTAAGTAATTTATTATTAAAAGATACAGTGTCCGGCGTGATGCGGTGGAAATCTTTGATATTCAGCTTATTAAAACAACTTGTCTGTTTCCACACTATTTTATTTTTACCGACCATGGTTTTGGCAGCTTGTGCCATTGTCACCCAAGGCTATGTACCTTGACAATGGCACAAGCTGCGGAAACCATGGTCATTTAAAATGAAATAGTGTGGAAACAGACAAGTTGTTTTAATAAGCTGAATAATTTATTATTATTTTAATAATTTTCACCTCCCCAAAAATATAACATTCAATGCCTTTACACTCGGGGATTTTGACAATCAACAACAACGGACTACATCAGCACCCATGCTTTGAATAGGGGATGGAAATTAACTCCTTAGACATAATTTATTAATTATTATTACCAATTTACTTTACTTTACTCCATTGCTTTACTCCTTGCAAACATTAGGGCAAAAGCTGTAATTTACATACTACATACAGTAAACTCTCAATTATACGAAGTCCGCCGGTCCGGAAAATAGGCACTTTGTAATATCGAGTTTCGTAATTTCAAACATTTTTAATAAGTTTTACTTTTCACCCCACCTCCCTTTTTCTGTCTTTAGTGGCCTTGTTTAATGTTTTCGGTGGCTATTTAAGATGGAATTTTTTTAGAACTTGCTCTTTCTCATTGACTTAATTCTGTGAAAGATGGTGAAAAATCACACGACCCTAAACTTCCCATTCTTTATTGTTAAATATCAACGATCTTAGTGCTAAACAAATTCCCGCCCATTTTCGAAAGCGTAATCAAATAACATAGTGAAAATTTTGTATAAGAATTTAAACTAAGAATTTTGCTGTCAGTAGCAAACAACAACAATTATCTATGCATAAGATAGATTTGTTTCCGACATCTACAAAATTTTAAAGGCAGCCTGCCTAACCGTCATTTGTGACGCACTCTATCGCACAGTGACAACTCAGGGTCACAGCCCGTTTCCAAGCTGGAGAAGCATATTCCATAATGGGGGATATAAAGAGAGAAACATTATTATCCACATTCATTTTTTTCCTACAACACATGTTTTATCAATGCTCAAGATATTTAGGTGAAGTATTGGTTCACTTGCGTGAATTCCCAAAAATGATACCAGAAAGCGTGCAACTTAACCTCATATAGTTTTCGTGTTTCTTTCTCCATGGTATTGAAAATAATGCAAAGTATCATTAATATAGAGGAAAGATTTTCTTTATGTTGGCACTAAAAATTAAATGCGCCATTATTGTTAAATAAAAAGTAGCGTGGAAATGATAAAGCAAATAACTAATTTCAACAGAAAGATGCAGAGAAGAAGAGACACAATTTTATAACAGCAGCACCTCACACCCGGTAGGTATCAACGGCATTGATGAAGATGGAAAAGCCTTCAATTGAATCATTGGCAGAGAGGTAGATGGAACGCCTTACCCAGACGGACACCCGAGAAGCATTTTTTCTTTCCCCTTCCACGCCATTATTTATTTCTGTTTATGGCGCGCCTCTTTTTAGTGCTAAAACTAAATAAATCTTTTTTCTACATCAGCGACATATAGCATCATTTTAAATACGGTGAAGAATGAAACCTGAAAACTAAAGAAGGGCAAAGTATTGAGGTATAATTTGCAAGAGTTCACGAAAGTAAACCAACATTGAAAAATTTTGAATATAAACGATACTTATAAAATAATCAGCCCAAAACACGATGTATTTCTGACATCATTTAAGTTTGTTGAACATGTTTACGGTAGTTTAACAAAACCAAAAAATAAGCTCATAATCGACGTTAGGTTTTGGCTCAATCTTTTCAAACATTAAGCAGATTGCTAATTTTTTAAGCCCATGAACATAAAGTAATTGATTTAAAAAAGTTGGCATTTCATTTAGTTTTCCCCAATACACGACTTGTGCTTCCTAACTTGGCTAAAATGATTAGAGTTAATTACGGAATTGGCGAGGCAGGTAGACCAGTTGTATCTTTGTATCTCACGGGAGCAAAGACAGACTAAAAATATGTCAAGAAATGACAAAACGCGTGTCGTAGCCAATAAAATAAATGTGGATAACAAACTTTTCCACTTCGTTTCCCCGATAATGAAAAATACTTCTCCAGCCTCTCTCCAGTTAGAAACTTACCCCTGTTTCCGGTAGAGATGTACCATGCACTTCTCCACAGTCAGAAAACATTCCAAGTGGGTGGGGTAAATAAGAGTGGGATGGGTGCCGCCTGGTTGAGGAAGTGGGGGCAGGATAAAGAGAGGTGCAATGGGTGGGAGGAAGAGGGGTGAGTAAAGAGTACCTGAGACTACGTTTGGTGGCCGCACTCGCTAGACACTGACTGAAGCCCTTCGTACATTCTCTCATGAATTTAGTTTAAGCCCATACCTAACGATTTAGTGCTTCCAGGACAAAAGACAGCCAGACATGGCCTCCCTCTTGGACAATCGGTAATTGCGCGAGAACTTATTGCACAGAATCGTTAAATCCCCGTTCAAACTGGCAACAGAGGAGTCATTTCGCCCTCAATATGGGCTCATGAGTAAAGTACTATATCATCTGTATTATCCTTACTACGTTTTCCCACGTAGTCGTTGACAACGGGAGTATTTTCCCCAAACTTTCCCCCTCCAAAATGAAAAATATTTCCACTATCATTGATCAACTTAATTCTCTTCCTTCCTCATATTTTCTGCTATTTATTAGAAAAGTGGTGTCACCAGGTAAGAATGTTGAAATTTGAGCAATTTTATGGACTTAAAGCATTTTCTTGGATATGAATGATTCAATTACATAGGGTTCAAGTAGGAGAGTAAGAAAAACCCCAAGAGACCTTCCTTGCATGTTAAACTACAAAGTACTGTTGAAGTGATGTTTAAGAGTATGCACGAAAAGAAGGACATTGTGTCAGCCACAATATTTTTACTGAACTCCCACTTCTCCTCGATTCCTACTGTAAGTTTTTGGGTGAACCCTTTCCCTCCAAAGTTGCACTATCAATTACGATTTCACACCTTGATGCACCACAGTCTGAAGCACTGATTTTTTTGCTGCCTTTGCCGGAATAACTGGTTTTGTTGACAAATATTTTGCCGCAGTTCATATAAACGAATTCAAGCACTGATTTTTTTTGCTGCTTTTACCGGAATAACTGGTTTTGTTGACAAATATTTTGCCGCAGTTCATATAAACGAATTCAAGCACTGATTTTTCTGCTGCTTTTACCGGAATAACTGGTTTTGTTGACAAATATTTTGCCGTAGTTGATATAAACGAATTCCATTTGCTCCTGGGGACTATGACTCATGCTATCTCTACTTCCACTTCCCTCGCTGTCTTCACTTCTAAAATTCCCTTTCTCTCCAGTTTGACCTTGACTCGTCGCGGCATAAACATGCCCAATTGCGACAAAATCTCCGGTTCCCTTGGGCTGTATTCAGCGGCATGCGAGGCCACGGCAATAATTGTGAATTTGGGATATGAAATATGCAATTGAATATCATAAATAACATTTTTCCCAATTTACGATTGGAGAAACATAATCTAACGATTTTATCATTGGATTATTCTTCCTCATAGGACAATCCTCCAAAATTGTTAGAATAGCATTGGCTGATGCCTGGTTTCGCTGATGGTAGGACCCGCCCGCCCCTGTGACGGTGCGGGATTCCTCGTCCCTTCCCTTCCTTCCCTATCCCGTCCCAGGAGGCGTTGTCGGGCTCCTATCGCGGCGGCGCCTCCTTCCTTTTTCCTTCCCGGTGCAGAGGTGATAAGCTAACACTTCCAGACCCTGCCCCCAGAAGATTAACCAGCGAGCCTACCCTAGGGTTACGTATCCACTGGTTAAACATAAAAGAATCTTTAAAAAATAATCAAAAGTGTTTTCCCCCGGCTGATCATCGTCAGCACTGCACTGCTAGAGCAGACGTCCAAGTAGACTTGAAACATTCCTTGTCAGCAAGTAAATGAAATAATTCCATTTGACGAAGGGAATTCTAAGAGAAATAATAAGTCTGGTGTAGCCTAGCATTAAAATGCAAATATCCTGGTGCTTTTGTGTCATTTTTATTTTTTTTAAGATAGCGGAAAATATCAGAAAAGTGTAAAACTCATGCACGGATAAGCCGGAACATGGATATGTGAACCGTAGCCGGATAATCGAGTGTCTGCTTTATTGAAATTTTCGTAATAACGTGCTTCGTATAATCATAAGTTTACTGTAACATCATCACATCCCGATTTTAATGTCATTTTCATCACATCATTCCCATTCCAGATTTTACAATAAATGCACGGCTGCACTTTGATTAAGCAATGACAGTTATAGGCAGAAAGAGGGACATATTTAAATGACAGCATATTAGATAGGGATAAATCGTATCGCTGCTACCCCAAATGACGAGGCAAGGCAGTAAGACAACAGGTGAAGTATTGAGTAAAAATACTAACCTCTTCTCTATTCTTAAGATTCATAGCTAGCTGTGAGTCAAAAGGAACATCTAGGTTTTTGTAAAGTTGTTTATTTCCTTTCCGGACCATCAAGACAAAGGTGACCGTGGATTTGTCTTCTTCTGGCTCCATTAATTGCTCTGTGATTAAAAAGTTAAAACATTTCAAGTTAAAAATGATAATCTTAATAAATTCATAGTGCATGTATAATTAAAACATTTAAAAGAAAAGTAATGGAATGCAATTGCAAACAGTTGTACTCTGCTATCACAGCTTGGCAAAAGTCAGATTCTGAGATAGACAAGATTTGGAGCAGTCAGAAAACTTTATACAAATACACCACATAAATCCTTATGCAAAAAAAACAGAGGTATCAAAATGAGAGCAAAGTACAAGATTGAAATTATTCACACCATCAGGCCAAAACTGATGGAGGGCAGACTAAACATAATATAAATTGGCTAATATTTCCAATTTAAAATTAAATATCTCAAAAGTGCTAGAAATAACAAAAATAGTACATTATATCATCCACCAAGGCATAATTTTTATCTTAGCATTGATGCTTAATTATCCTCTGCACTAATTTAGTCATCACTTTTAGTTTTTTACTGAAAATATAGGTTTTGATATACTGATTTGTTAAAAGAAATGTAGCAATTGAACAGCTAGTTTAAAAAATAGTATCATCCATATGTTTTTATAAATTACCCTATCATCTACCTAAGAGCAATTATTTTACCAATCACTACCATTATTGGCTCAACTAAAGTTTTGAAAAAGTGTATGAGTTGATTACTGTGTTCATACATGTATTTAAGTTCCTAATTTTGCTACACACATGATTTGCTATATTAACCTTATTGATAAGACCATATATAGAGTAATGATTATACCATAAGTTTTCTTCAAGTTGCCTCTCACGTGAAGTGGGACAGAAATGTCTATTTGCTGAGGTTTGACAATTTCCCTCATTCTGTCCTGAATATTTTCTGTCAGCATTTTGTCAAAGGCTGTCATGAAGTCATCATTCTCTGCACACTCTAATAACTTTGGCCCAGCAGGCACAGCCCGCTCTTCATCAGCAACGCCAACATTCTCATTACTATGGTCTTCTAGACTGTTCAGGGATGCAGATGTCAGCACCTGCACAGATGTGAAGAGAGGACCAAGGTAGTACTCAGATTAACTTTGTTTTTTTCAATGACTGAGGCAATAATAGGGTGGTTTCCTAGTATTTTTTTATTGCCTAAATCGAAAGATTATTATTCCTGGAGTATGCATGTCACGCTCTTAGATTTTCGAATGACAATATCTATTTTTTGCGATTAAATGAACAGTGAAAATTTTCAAGCGCACGTAAATGCGACGGCTAAGTATGAATGCTGGGAAAACTCCGTGTGACGTCATTCTGGTTCCCGCTACCGCAAGTGAGGTGACCTTGGGGCGAGGCTTTGAGCACTGATACGACGCAGAATGCTAGCAGGTAGCAGAGTATCCAGGTCCAGTTATCACAGGAATACTATCCTTGTGTAAATATAAAACAAAAATTTAACAACTAGGACCATGCATGCATTTCTGATCAAACGAGAATATCAAAACATGGCAATTAGGAAAAATTGTGAACAGATTCCATAGAAGGAAGAGACAATCCATTTTCCTCAATACTTGGGTATCTACAGGCAACAACAGCCATTCTGCACGCATCTTCTAATCAGAACTTCAAAATGGCTGTAAAGTTGTTTCATGTTCAGATACAAGAACAAGGATAGATGCCAAGAGCCTCTTTCAATATAAATAAACACCACAAAAATATCATGTCTGGTAGGCTGATGAATAAGTTTTCCTGGGGTTTATGAAAATGAAATTGCTATGATGAGAAAAAATTCTGTCATTCCAGTGTTATACTGGCCAATAACTTTTTAGCCAAATCAATAGAATTCTGCCTGAGGTTTCACATGCAAAGAAATTAACAAAATATTGAACAACAAATTTAAAGCAGGCAAGCATCCCCTTACGTGAAAAAATCTTTCCCCTACACTGTTTGGACTTCAAATTTAGAATAAATGTTATCAATATGCACATATTGACAGATGAACTGACCACTAAATCTAAATCAATTTACTAGGCAATGCAGTACCTCATTCAAATTCTTATTTGATTATATAGTTTTTCATACATGAGCTTTTAATACACGAAGATGTAACTACTTTGCAAATTTAGTTAATTTCTTTGTAATATGGAGGTTTCCATTAAGTTTCAGCATAGGGAATTTCGTTTGATAGGTTTTACTGTATACAAATATAACTGAAGAATGAAATTTTAGTACTATTGCTGCATTAAAATTATACTTTGATCATATGATCTTCATAGTGTTTCACTTGTTCACAAAAATAATTTAAGTCAATCAACAAATTTGTGATTGTGCACTTTAGAGTACCTCGGTGAAAATTATTTTTTCCTCACAACAGTCAACTAGAAATCAATGAATTTTACCTTAAATAAAAGGTATATGACTTAGATAATTCAAATCTTACCTGTGGACTGATCTGAGAATTAGAAACCTCTTCACCTGGTGTGCCAAAGAAATTTATATCAGGTATCCCATACATGTCTTCATCCTCATCATTATCTGAAAAAACAGACATTTCAAGCATTTATTTTTAAGTCAATACAACAAATGGAACTACATGCATTTATTGTTTTCAATTTGACAAAACTAACATATGTTTTTAAAATAAAATGCCTTAAATAGAATGAATATATCCACATCAATCTTGTTTCAATTGAAGGAATGGAGCTTCCAATCATTATGTGGAATTGAGGACTACCAGATCATATTTATTTAAAGGGATTCTTTAACCAAAGAATATAGCACATTAAAATTTAGCCTAGCACATTTTCTTCAAGTGACTTAAAAATTTGCATTGGCATGAAGGCAGTTCCATTGCTTTAGCAACTATAAGGATGTCATAACAACTACTCAAGAGTGAAAAAAACACCAAACTGGGACCTTAAGTTTTGCCTTGGAGCCTTCCTTTTTCTGTTTTTCCCAATGCAAAATTTATGTAAGGGTTACAGAAATAGTGGAAGAATGTCATGGGAAGGCATTCATGGACAGAGAGAATAGGTCAAACTGGCCCTTAACCCAATATAACCCAATGTTGCTTCTCAGCAACATCAAAAATGTATACATTTTCAGCTCCTTTTAGGAAATATCTAAACTACATATTATTTTGTGGGGTTAAGTTTAATGAAGAGATATTTAGCTGCCACGATAATTGTGATGGAGTGCAAAATTTTCAAGTTTTCAAAATGAGAAATCTTGAAATTTGATTCCCTCCATAGGCAGCTCTGGGCTATAAAGGGTTAAAAGCCAAAGAGGGTACACAAGAAGATTGAGTACAGCAGACTCCCAATTATCCGGCTGCGGTTTATCCGTGTTGCGGATTATCTGCGCATGAGTTCACGCTACTTTGACTTTCTCCGCAATCTTAATAGAAAAATAAAATAGGACGCCAAAGCACCAGGAAATCTGAATTTTAATGCAAGGCTACACTGGGGTTATTTCAGACCCTCGTTATTACTAAGTTCACGGGACCAAAAACCGGAGATTCGTAATAATGAAGTTCATGTGAACGTTTCTTTAAAGAATTGTCAAAAAAAACATTGCGCAAAATACAGACACATATATATATATATATAAAAACAAGAAAATTCATTTCAGTTTCTCAATAGAAGAATACGGCATAATGCAATCAAGGGTTGATATCTTCCCAAATACAGTAAGTACTCAATATACGAACTAGATGCATTCCGAGACGTAGTTTGTAAGTTGATAAGCCCACAGTCCGGCCGCTGAGAGTTGTCCGATGAGAGGCAGAATGGTCTAGTTTGGGGTAGGGTGCAAGGTTGCCAGGTAAGAAAGCGAAATGCCTACGCCACTTGTAAACAAAAGGGTTACGTGAAGAAAGGAGGTGGAAGGGACGACGAGCGTGAAGGACCCAAAGAAAGAATTCCTTGTTTAGGTGATTTGAAGAAAGGGCTTGTTTTGGTGGTCCAGATCAATTTCGGTGCTTCATATGCAATTGACAATGTTGTATGACTAGGTGAGGGTGTGAGGTGCTTTTGGGGGACAGCGATTGGCTGCAAACTGTGCTAGCGCAGGGTTTTCTGCCCCTCCTTTTGTGCTGTCATCGGACAACTCTCGTTGGCCGGACTGTATGCAAGGCATCGAGGAGTACAGTTATCCTGCAGAATGAAACACAGCATCACAATAGTGCGCTGACTCGCAATTGTAACGAACTGATCTAGCTGGGCGTGCAACGCAGCCGGGGCTGAAAAAAAATCGCTCTCCGCGGCAAGGAAGAACGGGTGAAACGCTGAACAGTTCCTGACTTCACACTGGATTCAATTTCACCTTATTCAGACTATGCCCAAAGTGCAAGTTCCTCTAAACCACATGACCTAGCGAAAGTTAGTAAATCAAATGTGCCTAGGAAGAGGACTAACTGTACGTCCAATTTACGAGCAGTTATGAGTGGGTAACCATGATTCCACAGGAATGAAACTTATTATTTGATGTTGCGTGTATGGTGAAGAAAGAACCATAATTGACGCTCTTGGGCATAGTACACGAGAACTTAAACGTGTTACAATTATTAAAACTTAGCATAGTGTATATCCACTTAAATGTCGTTGCTTATTCCTGGAACTTCATTATAAAGTTCATTTTGTAACCCCAAGGACCAGGACAGAGGTTTGTAATTTTGTAATTAATAATAATTTCTTTTACCATAGATAAGATAGGGCTTTTCGTCAGGACCATCGATTTGCTTCGTAATAACGAGCACTTCGTAATAATGTTGTTCGTATTAATGAGTCTACTGAATTTCCATTAGAATCCCCTTTGTAAAATGGTATTATTTTATTTACTTGGCGACAAGGATTTTTTCAAGTTTACTTGGACATCTGCTCTGGAATTGCAGACGATGATCAGCAGCCATAAAAAACTCTTGATTAACTTTACAAGCTTCTTCAATGATAAAACAATCGTAAAGTAAGAGAAATGTTATCTACGATCTCTAATTGTATATTTTATATCGCAAATTCCGAAGTAATGTCGTGGCCTCGCATGTGGTTGAACACAGCCCAAGGGAATTGGAGAATTCATCGCACTCGGGCATATTTATACTGCAAGTAGTCAAGGCCAAACTGGACGGGAAGGGAATGGTAGAGGTGAAAGCAGCAGGGGAAGTGGAAGTAGAGATAACATAAGTCATAGAATTTGCCATAAGTGCTGGTTTTCTAAAGCTGATACTGCATCATGGCGTGATCACCAGTTACCTTCACGGGAGTTACGTGCTCCTTTTTCCAACCATCAAGGAGCTCAATCGCGCTCAGAGATCACGGATTTGCAGATGCTTCCAGGGAAACTTGCGCGAGATGCAACTACGCGGCATGCTGCCTGACGTCTATAGTTTCTGACATTGCGCAGCGATTCGGAAGCATTCTTGCAACCCACTTTACACTTTTCTGCGATCTTGCAGCCACGGATGCGAGGTCTTCGGAAACTAGGTATTGCACGGAGCAGAAGAAGTGCGAGTACAATCACGTTATCGCCCCAAAAAGATCACGGTCGAGAAAAGGAAGCTTGATATGATTCCGGAAAGCAATATAAAATAACAGACAATGTGCACGATTAATAATAGATTGCTTGATTTGCATAAATTTTGAAAATTACAAGAAATTAAAGGAAAAGTATTCGTGTTAAAGTACCGCCTCTCCCCATCATTAGCCCGGATAATTGGGAGTATGCTGTATGTGAGGCAGAAAACATATTTCCTTATGCCAGCTATGTGGACCAACTTTAGAAATAGAGAGTACACCTAAATCACTAAACTTGAATGCAAGAATTGGATGATTTAGGCTTGGTATTTAATCCAACCTACTTTAAAAGGATAAAACCCAAAATTCCTCACCTTCCTCCAATTCTGATATTGTGTTGAGCATTGGAGATCGTTCCCTATTACTGTTGGTAACAGAACTTCCTTCTTGTTCTTCTTGCTCATCAGCAGCATCTGGGTCCACTGCATCTGTGTGAACAGCATCATCTAACTCATCTTGACTAATCAACTCTGGAGCTACTTCTGTTAATCTTAACCGGAGATCAGATTCCAGTGCCATAAGCTCATATTGTGCTTCTCCATAAGATTCATAAAGTTTAATTTTTGGCCTCAAAGATGTGAGAACATCCTTGAACATAAACATAACCCCAAATGGAAAGGGGTTGTTTACATTCCAAAATGGATGAGAATATTTATACCAGAAATAGTTCTGAAAAAGAAAGAAAAAGATTTGAGCTATTTCAAAATCATTTATATACTATACTTCTACTAAAATAGACCTCCACTGTGTTGCTATGACTGGTAGTAAAAGTATGTGTAGGTCCTGTACTATTACATGCATTCCACATCAATTTGGACAGCAAAACCCTTCATACCTCTGATTGAGCATGGCCATATTGTCATATCATATATATCCCTACACCATGGCACGTATAAGCAAAATTCTCTATAAGGGTGAATCCCTGGTTCTTAGAATTCCAGACGGCACAATAGAGTTACACAGTAAACTGATTGGGCTAAGAGACGTTTTAGTTTATCTTTTCCTGAAATAGGTCCCCTTGACTGGAAATGCACCCTTGAATTTTAACCTCTAAAGATTGGGATATGTTTCTGATTACTTTAAATTGTAACTTTTTTGCTTCGAGTTCCCTCATTTGAGGCCTTTTAAGTTGCTTCCTCATCAGCAGTTGTTCATCCATAGTACAGTGGAAATTATACCATTACAATACATTCTTGATTCAACGACTAGAAACGCTACCACCCACTATGCATTTTAACGGGATTAGTGCATGCCCCTCTGACGATGCAACCTGCAAATCACCGCTGGGGATATAACTTCAGATCAACCCTTCAGCTGTCGGAATAGGGTAGTTTCCTTCATCAAAGTAAACAAAATGCATTGATTGCTATACGTTACCCACCATTAGGGTTTTCATAATATACAAATTATTTGGTTTTACAAATTCCAGTTTAAACAAATGGCAATGGTCAATTTTAACCTCATTTGAAAAAGGCCAGATTGGCACCCATGCGATTCCACTCCACGTGATGTCATAGGGACCTAGTTTCTACACGAGAGGATAGGAGTTTTACATCATCTGAGATTACCAATGCATTCATGAGTCACAGAGCTCAGGGAAACATGTCTTAATAATCACTTATTAAAATTGTCTAAGGTCGGAAAGTTTCCTTCGTTTGATAAGGTAGTAATAATCCATATTTAAGCCAAGCGCTACCTGCTAGCAGTGTACTCTGCTACCTGCTAGCAGCCTGCCTCATATCAGCACTCAAGCCTCGCCTCAAGGTCACCTCACAGGGTGGCAGCTGGAACCAGAAATACGTCACACGGACTTTTCCCAGCATTCCTACTTAGCCGTCGCGTTTTCATGCGCTTGAAAATTTTCACTTTTCGTTTAATCGCGAAAAATAGATATCGTCATTCGAAAATCTAAGAGCGTGAAATGCGTACTCCAGGAGTAATAAACTTTCAATTTAGACAACAAAAAAATAATAGGAAACCACCCTATTCGTGATTTTGGCTACCAGCCGGTGCAGGAGAGAAGCAAAAAATATTTTTACCATCTAGCCTCGCCTAAAGCCTAGCAGAGACCTTTTAAAGGTCTTTTAATGCTGGGCCAGTGGCGCCGACTCCATGGGGCCTGAGGGGGCCCGAGCCCCCCCAAAAATTCGTTACAGATGTGAGGAAAAAATGTGTAAGGCTTGTCGATTTTCCCCTGAGTGTCCAGATATCGAGATTCGAGTGAACAGGGTTCTAATGTTGATCACATTACTCTTCTAAAATGCTTTAAAGCTTAAAATTCACTACTTATAAAATTTACCGGGGCAAGGTCCCCGGTTTGGGCCCCCCCAATATTTTTTGTAAGTCGGCACCCCTGTGCTGGGCTACTCTTCCTTCTTTCTTATCAAGGGATGGGCCTACATTTTGGCACTTGTCGCTGGCACATTAACAGTGTGGAGCGGGTAGGAAACAATATGAAATGGGTAGTATGATAGAAAATTCCCGGAAACAACTCTTGCTGTGAGGGCTGGCCAGGGCAAGTTAAGCCCCTAAGCAATCCCTACAGTGATGGAAAGTGCCCAAGAGCAAGATATCTGGGTAGCTATAAAAATTTTGGAAAACTGCCACAGATATTCGAGCAATGGTCAAACATTTAAAAACTTTTTTCTCACAGTCAGTATGCAAAACGTATAAACACGTTCCCGTGGTCATAGGTTAATGAAACTTCAAAATTTCAGTCCCTTGAATTTTGCTAACATCTACCTATTATCCCGCAAGCCACCTAAAAGGCATGTGGCAGGGGCAAAGAGATTTTACTGTATTACTATCCTCGAATCAAATTGAGGTTCCACAAACACAAAGATCTCTTTTGCATACTACAATTGTTATGCAGCATTTTTTCTGAAATCAGCTTACACAACATCCCTACAATCAAAGACCTAAAAATGTTTCCATTATTAAAAAAGGTACCATTGTGGTCAGTTCACTGTTTTTTTTTAAAGTGAGCAATGGTCTCTCCCAGTTTCAACAAAATTTTGTCCACATAAAATCCACTCAATTACCTGAAAATACACAAAGAAGCAATCCAACTTCTTTTTACTTGACCCATGGCTGAAATAAGTGCCACAGGTTTCTAGAAGAACACAGACAAGTCTTATTCTGAATAAATTCTCCGGCGGATCCAAAGGAGATGGGGTCTGGTGATCTCGACCAACACCAAATGTTATCAGGGAATATAGAACCTATGAAAAGGAAAAGCATGCAACTTAGATATGGATCGAGGTTGAGATCACAGGCTCTGGTTAATGTACAGACAATATATGTTTTGACAATTAGGTCATAGGTGGAATTGATCGCACGTTTGAAACAAAGACATAAAAATGCCAGCTTTAAAAAATTGATAAACAAAATTATGTAACTTTGCTATATAAGGTAATAGCCAATTTTGAGTGTAGTCATTTAATATTAAAATTAAATCAATATTACTCATGGATTGAAGCAACATTGCAAATTTTGTATCAATACCCTCACACATTGCTCTTTAAATTTGATCATCATAAGCGTCTGCACTGTAAACAGACAAGGAGAGAAAGTGCTTGGAATGATCACAATCAGCCAGTTAAACTTACTTAATATCAACAAATATAATAACTTGCATAGAATTGGTTTTATCTGCACTATAAAAATACATAACAATGATAAAAAAAGAAGCAATAATTACCTTGAAAATATCTCCACTCTCAACCATTCGATAATTATAGAGCTCACCCAAGTACATAATCATAGCTATGCGTCTTTGGTTATATTTCGGATGCCCAATTTCCATACACATCCGAATGTCTTCTAATACAGCATCCACAACTTGGACACCAATGCCTTCCTACAAGGTGGAGAGCCATTTTATTGATCAATTCTGATAAAAAAAAGACATGACAACTGTTAGTTGGTACATCATAATTCACTAATAAATTTGGAAATGAATATTTACCAAATGACCAACAAGTCCGGACACCATGTTTGCCACGCATCGAATGTTGAAATACTTATATTTCCAAATCTGCGTCAGACACTTAATTGCATACAAGGAGACTTCATTGTCATCCCAGTTCAGCTTTCTCATTTGGCGCAGAACTTTGTCCGTAGTTGGTTTTGCTAAATCTTGATATAACAACTTGTCAATGTATGCTAATTTGACAGGCTTCTCCTTCTTCTTCTGCGTGACACTAACTTCAGGTGGTAAAATATGATAGTACGCATTCTCGATCATTGTGACATACCTAGATTCCAATGTCAATACAGCCTTTTTCCTCATCATTTGTTCCTGGAATCAGAAAAAAAATATAAAAAATTGCCAAAAAATGCAAATTTCAGTGGACATCGATGACAGAAATATTTAGACACAAAATATTTACAGGCTGAAATGCCATAATAAATTAAATAACATTTTGAAAAGAAAAATTCAAAGCTCAAGGTAAAGAGCATTAAGCACACATACTATAACACTACTCACCAAATATATCTTAGTTCGTTGATGGGAATCTTGACTTCTATACAAAAACCTTCCACATGTCTCTAATAGGTTACATGCCATCTCAATAAAATGGTGTGTAAAATCTTGCAAAAGAACTTTCAGACAGTGCAATGCATCAACTTTAGATAATACACTGAAATTCACAAGTTCTCCGATGAATCGTATAACTTTAACTTTGGATTCAATATTTATCTGGTCCTAAAGAAAAAAATATTTGGATTGGTGAAGACAAAGCAACTGAAGAACAATTCTACTTTACAAATATTTTTACATCAATGACTGATAATCCATGTCACATCAACAGTAAGAAAAATGTCCACCAAAGACACAATACATAATGCCTGATTAACCTTTCCAGACCCATTAAAATCCTAATACTATACTCGGTGGTAGTTTAATTGATATACTTTTATTGAATTTATTTAAACATAATATTTTCATTCAAAATTTGTGGTATAACTATTTTAATTATCATGTACTGAATAAGAATACTGAGTTTTAGGTACAAGCACAACCTTAGCATATTCCGTGTATTCCACACTTCTTCAATGATAAAACTCTGCCCGAGTAAGCAGTTTTACTAATCAGTAAAGTCACTCCCTGACTGCAAAATCTAATTCAAAATTTCAGAGAATACACGTGAAATGAGTACTAGCAGGAAAACTTGGATGATTACACTTGCTTGGCCACGACCAAATCAAGTTAATGTTTTGGTTACCAAAGGGAGATCAACTTTTGTCTCATTATTAATTTGCTATGGTATCATGGGCAGCGCATACAGAAATGAGTGGCATAATAATTAACTAAAACCTCTAGGCATTGCTAGGTACCTTGTCATTGCAGCTCTTTGATATTACACTGATTACATTTTACTATGTTCAAATAATAGCCAAAGGTATCTTATGATGTACAATCCAGATATGCACAGGTTTTCTCAATAAACAAAACAAAAATATTATCCATGAGACTATCTTGTTTCACAAGCACCAAAGATGTATGACCTAATGGATCTAAAATATACCTTTCCAAAAGCATGGCTGTAGGTAATGATAACAAAAATACTCTCACAAAGAACGGATGTCAAAATGGTGCAGAGAGTTGAAAGGATTTTAATGAAATCTGTGCCCTTTATGTAATGTTGTTGCCAAAAATATGAGCCCGAATTGGCTTAGAATCATTCTATAATGAACCATATAGCTATAGATGACGTCTTTAAAAATCCGAATCTTCTATGACTGTGAATGAAAGTCATTACTGACATTACTAAACAAAGTCAACTAATAACAGGTATAAGAAAAAATAATGTGCCCTAACTGAATCTGGGAATATACTGTGGTACCTCGAGATACGAGTGCCCTCACATGACAGATATTTGAAATACTAGCGGTTGAAAGAGCAAAATTTCACTTTGAAATACGAGCAAAATTTGAGATACCACTAACAGCTAATGGCAGCACTGCACACAACGAAAAAGGCAAAGACCAGTGAAGAGAAAATTAGAGACTAAAATTAAGCATACAGTAGCATTTAAGTTGTGTGTAAGTTGCATTTAAGTGACCAAAATACAAATGCACAGTATAAAACCAGTTTTTTTGCTTTACATTCTATTTTAATATGTTTTAATACAATACTTGTCATTTATAAATACATTTTTCTTACTCAAAAACACGTAAAAAAAAGCAACTGAGGTAGCATTTTTGGGGCTAGAATGGATTATTGGCATTTCAGTAGGGAAAATTCCTTAGAGATATGAGCGAAGGTTACAGAACGAATTAAACTCGTATCTCAAGGTGTAACTGTATTTTGATAAACATACTCAAACTGCATGAGCCAGCAACACATTTATGCACATAGAATAGAATCTACAGCACAGTATTTAACTAACAGATTTCCGATCATGAAGCCCAATAGACGAAATAATTCACAATTTAATCACATACTAACCTTCTTCTTCACATGGTATTTGAAATCTTGCAAAAGCATAAAGTTGAGTTCTGAAGCAATGTCAGGCATACATGGATTTAATATGGCCACCATGCGAGCATAATATGGGAGTAAATCAAAACGTGTGCGAGGGACTGCAAATAAGGCCCTGAAAATCAACAGGAGAAAGTGACAGGCACACTAATTAGGACTTTTGCCTACTTTAATAATGTAATGACTCCTTAAAAACAACTTACAGCATTTAAAAGTAACTAGTAGTAAACACACATAAATTAAATGTGATGAGTAAGCCCATCATATAATTCTGAGTGAATCAATCATCAGAATCTGTCAGATGGATCAATAAAAGTTTTGGTCAGTGAATTATTAATACCATAAGCATAAGTGTAGAGGCAAGGATAAAGAATCTATTCTCTCTTTCCTATCCATACATATTTCCCTGTTCCAAACCTCTCTTCCATTGAACTTCCTACCACTTCTGTTCACCTTTGCAGATAGTGACTGTTTTCAAGTCTACAACATTAACAAGTTTAACCCTCACAAAAGACATTCCTGCATTTCTCCCAAAAATAGCAAAGAATGAAATTTCTCACCAGCAAAGAATTCAATTACCCAAATGAAAAAATTAGATTACGGCAAATTTTCTAAATCTGTCAGCAGACTACATTTATGGAATCATGAGTTTGGAATTCATGCTAGTTTAACCTGAACTTGGTTAGTTCAAGAAGGAAGGAAATTGTAAAAAGAAGTAAAAAAATAACCCCGGCCACCTTCCAAGAAAGATTAATATTCAGCTATAGTTCACAGAGGAGACATTGAACTTGAATTTTGAAAATTTCAGAAGACTTGAAACATTGAAATGGAGGCATGCAACAGTAACCATTATTTAAGATTTAAGTTTAACAAAGACGTTTAAAAATTTTTCTTCAAATTTCTGTATCCTCAGATTACTTGCAATGGGCATACATGGTAATTTTCAATCAATGCTTAGAACACTTACTGCTAGGCAGATACCTAAGTAGGTACATGAAAAAATTGCATTGAGAGATTGCAATTAAGATTTACCATTTATCGGATTAATGTTTCCTCCATTGATGACGTTTATTCAACACACCAATGATAGATATTACAAGCATCATAATTCCATACATATAACACAGGAATATCGCTATATTTTAAGAAATTAAATGAGGAAAGAGCTAAAGATAGTTTTGAAATATTAAAAATATTACAAGAAGGTATTTCAACGGAATAGGCACAGAAGATGCAGAGAATGCATAGTACTGAAATCATCATCAAAGCTACTGGTAAAATGATATTGAGTGTAAAATCCACTCTTTTCTTCTTGGGCTTTTCCCTCCATTACAACTGATAATCAGGGTTCTTTTGTACATCAAATCTTCATCAAGTAAATATTGATCCAAATTTTCTGCAAATTTGGAACTATTTCTTAACTGAAGAAAAACCAAAAATACTCTAAGTGATTTTAGAATTCATAGAATTTCCTATTACAATTTTTCCAGAATTACTTCAGGATAGTCTCAGTTTTTTCAGGACTACATACCAGGCTCATTTTCCCGGTTAATCTGACAAATGCCAGACATTTCTATATCATTCCTAATGAGTCTCACTACATCACAAGAAAGAAATAGTGGGCTAGTTTTTTTGTACCTTATTCACATGATGTGAACAAGTCAAATTAAAAGAACCATTGCAATGAATTAAATGACATTTGAATGCTGACACGAAGGACTCAACATTCAATGAACAAACCCATACTTGACCAGCAAAATTCAAGCACAATGCCTATCTCATTCACCCAGCAGAATTTATATCACAAAATACAGACAAGGTTTTATAAAATTACTAAGTGGAGAATTTAACAACTGATACATGATGCAGCTTTTAATGTTTCTAAAAATTGTATCTGACATTGGGTCAGATCTACAAAAAAGTGTGAGACAAGAGCCAACTGATGGTCATAGCCATGTATGAGGCACAGCAAAGAGAACTTGTGGCATATCCATAAGGGGGCATCCATAATTACATGATGCATTAAGGAGGAAAAAGGTCAAGCCAATTCTCATCCAATCTCACATGGAGGAGAGGGAAGTATCACATAATTTTTTAATGCAAGAAACAGTGTAAAATTTGATTCTAGATTATGGTCTTAATAATTTTAGATACTATTCTTAGCTAATCTTAAATAAGAATAATAAGACAAATTGCTTTGCTAGTAAATCCAACACAATGAAGCATACATTAACGTATTTACACTGAAAGTACACATTTTGAACAATCTCACATGAGAGGAGAGGGTTGACCCAAAACTCACAATATCTCACTAAGAGGGCAGGGGGGGGGTCCAAAAATCACCAAAATCACCTCATGTAATACTGGACAAGGGGGACAATACCCCTTGGTGGGGAATTATACAGCCGTCATTTAAGTGTTATACTTCATGGAATTGATGAGTTTCATTTCTTACTGATGGTCAATTGACATAGCATACATGTCAGAATTGACACACGTGAAGTTACTGATGTAGTCTCCGTCTATTTAGGTCAGACCTCCCCACCCTTCCACCTTTCTGTTCACTTATTCCAAATTCCATCCCCCTCTATTGCCCTTGAACCTTATAACCTCAATATGCAGCCATTCTGACCCTGCTATAAGAGCAGATATTCTACTCAGACTGCAATCCTCATTTTTCCCTTCACAGGAGCTTTATTTCGTTTGAACACATTAACCATGATGTAATTGTCATCTCATCTTCCAACAATACCAATATTAGGGCCTACACCCCTCCTTTCCTGCAGCAATGCAAATGAACTCAGCTCTCTTCCTATTGTCCATAAATTACTTGATCTGACATTACAAATATACATAATCAATATTTAAAAAAGGACATTGAAACCACTTCTTGAAGACGAGACTCAACAGCTATTCATTGTGGGATTTTAAGGAAAAAAATTAATTGATAGAAACCCAAATTCGGAGCTTGGGAACCCATAATAGGGTAGTTTCCTTCATCAAAGAAAACGAAAGGCATTGATTGCGATTCGTTGCCCACCATTAGTGTATTCATAATACACGAATTATTTGGTTTTTGAAATACCGGTTTAGACGAATAGCAATGGTGAATTTTAACGACATTTGAAAAAGGCCAGATTGGCGCCCATGCGATGCCACTCCACGTGACGTCACAGGGACCTAGTTTCTACACGAGTAGATAGGAGTTTTACATCGTCTGAGGTTACCAACGCATGCATGAGGCACAGAGCTCAGGGAAACATGTCTTAATAATCACCTATTAAAACTGGCTAAGGTCGGAAAGTTTTCTTCGTTTGATAAGGTATTAATAACCTTTTTTAAGCCAAGCGCTACCAGCCAGCAAGGTACTCAGCTACCCGCTAGCATTCTGCGTCCTATCAGCGCTCAGAGCCTCGATCAAGGTCACCTCACAAGGCGGGAGGGGGAACCAGAAAAGGGTCGCACGGACTTTTTCCTATCATTCCTACTTACGCGTCGCGTTTTCGCGCGCTTGAAATTTTTCACTTTTCATTTAATCGCGAAAAATAGATATAGTCATTTAAAAATCTAAAAGCATGAAATACGTACTCCAGGAGTAATAACCTTTCTATTTAGGCAATAAAAAAATAATAGGAAACCACCCTATTACTTGATGGGCAACAAGAGCTTCATAAACAACTCATTACAATCAAACTTGAAACTAAAAATTCAAATCAAACAACACTTTAAACAAGTTTTACATAAACAACCAGGTACACCACTAAAAAAAATAACATCAATTATTAATCCCAAACTTTCAAAAGTTTATGATATAAGACTCCTTTTGGAGCTGAATACTCACTTTACTAGTTTCCTACGGTTGTATTTCGTATTCAGATTCAAGCCAAACTCAACAGCTGCATTGTCAATTTTTTCCACATTTATGCAATTCAAAAGGTGGGTGAGAAATGAATCCATCACAACTTTTGCACTGCCATTTGCCGCACTATCATGCTCATCCAATTCTGAAATCACAATTTTCACATTTAATAAACACTTTTATCGATAAAGCAACTCTCTTTGTCACTCAGAGACAACAAAATACAGTGCAACCTCGATAAAACGAGACCCCCACGGTGCACCAATAAACACTCGCTATAGCGAATTGTCGCTTTACCGGAGGTGGTGCAAATAATAGCCAATATACCTGTTGCAAACAGTTATACAGGAACAGGAGTGGTGCGGCGACAGATAAATTTCTATCCGATAAACGTAAGCATAAATCCACACGAAAGGCAATGTTTTTTTGCATCAGTAAATTTCCTTACTCAAACTACGACTAACTATTCAAACAATTTATAAGCGCCACACTGAATGAAAATCATGCAAAGCATTGTGTTGTCAATCATTATGCCAATGCACAACCGACAAAGCCATTTTTCTATGCACTTAATTAGCGCATTTACGTAATCATTCTATAATTTTGGTATTTTCCATCGAAAATTGAAAAATTAACTGATAAAACTGTATCGCTGTTATTTAATGCCTCAAATGTTTCCATTGGTGTGTGTTTATTGTTCCTGTAGGTTAAGCGGCAGTGAAGTGAAATAACGTATTGCATTTGTTTCTGCAGTTTACCACATAAATTTGAGCACTCCATTAACTTCATTTCTAACAAATCGCTAGCAATTACAGAGATTAAGGAATCTTGGTGTAAGTTTTTCCGGCGGTGAAACCCTCACTATGGCAAGAGCCAACACCAAAAGGGCCTCGTTAAAACAAATTTTTTAACATGCTTATTATAGGGTCAATCGACGGTGCATCGGCTATCTTGTCTCGCTATAGCCCGTACTCGCTTTAACGAGGTTCCACTGTAGAAGATATAGAAGATGAAAAAAAAAAGGTTTGACCATGAAAGAGGGAAAAGGAGCAAACCTTCGACTGGACTACCTGAGTTGAAAGTTATTAAGGCTTCACTCGAATCGACTGATTTGATTTCTTCACTCTGTTTTGTATCAGGTTCACACTCAGTTTCCTGTGAAAGAGAAAATTTTTGCCATTAACAATAGAAAATTTTGTTTCATTTCACTTTGTACACAATTAATTTTAGATATAGTCAATTCTTGATAATCCAGCAACCAATCCTCTGGTTTACTGATTATCAGCTATTAACAGCTCCCGACATATATACAATTTCGAAAAATAATCTGAAGGCAACTATGATGAAACTCTCTCAAGGCCTGGTTACACGGTACATTAACACGTACAAGTTAATGTACGTTTGCGTGAATGATTTTGGTGGACCGGAACGGAACATGTACGAATGCATGAACCAAATTAGAACAGGTTCTATTTTCCGTTCATGCATTCGCACAAGTTGGATGGTTACACGGTGCATTTTGGCGTTCATTCTCGCGTTCATACATTTAGACATTAACCCGTACGTGCTAATGTATCGTGTAAACAGGCCTTCAAGCATTGATGTTTCCCAATAAAATGCATCAACATATCTATGCAAATGTTTGTGAAACGTCACGTCTTTGGCACCGGTGAGTAATCATGCCTACTGTTCCATACATTCCTTCTTTTCGTTCAGCATATTCAAAATCCAATTCTGTGTTGTCATTATTTGCCAGTAGATAGTCATTTTTTGCTTTGGAAAGCTTCTATTTCCCATAAATATGGGCAGAAAATCAGAAATTATTAGGAATTGACATAAAAAACATGTGATGTGGGATTGTGAACAGCTTCAGATATACAGTAGGCTCTCGTTAATACAAACAACCTTATTACGAATTTATCGTTATTACGAATCATATTTTTGGTCCCATGAAAAGGCCTATCCAATCTATAGTGAAAGAAATGTTATCACGAAATTTTCGTTATTACGAAATAACAAACCTCAGTCCCGGTCCTGGTGGTTACAAAAAAAACTTCATTATGAAGTTCCACGATTAGCAATGACATTTAGGTGGATATACACTACGCTACATTATAATCATTGTGCAATGTGTAAGTTATCCTTCTGTCCTGTGTCGAAGAACATCAATTACCTCCTTTCTTCAGCAGAACATACTTCAGTATGCATGCAACATCATATAATAAGCTTCATCCCTGTGGAATCATGGTGACCCACTCATAACTGCTCGTAAATTGGAGATACAGTTAGTCCTCTTCCTCCGCACATTCGATTAACGAACTTTCAGAGATATGAATACACGAAAAATTCAAGCGTGCTAGAAATTTCAAATTCAGTGCCTTTCGAGTTGGCCGATCCAACGCAGGTTGGTGTAGAGGAACTCGCACTTTGGGCATAATCAGAACATAACATCATCATCTAAACAAGGTATCATTTAATCTGGTGTTAAGTCAGAAACTCTTCAGTGTTTTGCCCATTCTTCCTTCCTGCGGGCAGCGATTTTTTCAACTCCGGCTGCATTGCACGCCCAGCTAGATCAGTTTGTCACTATTGTAAGTTCACGCACAATTGTGATGCAGTGTTGCATTTTGCAGGATAAATGAACTCCTCGATGCCTTGCATAGGTTTATCAACTTATGAGCAAGGAAAGATATCAACCCTCGATTGCGTCATTCCACATTCTTCTAGTGAGAAAATCAAACGATTGTGCCTCTTTTTATATATTTGCAATCAATTTAATCGTATATATTACACACTTGACTCTGAAGCTATTTCACAGTGCGACTTAAGTACTGGAGAATGAAGGAACATGAAATTTTGACAAAGTACGTTTTTTTTGATGATTCCTAAAAGAAATGTTCATACGAACTATTCATTTTTTCCGGGTTTTCGATTCCGTGAACTTCATAATAATGAGAGTCTGCGGTAATCAAGAAAAATAAGTAAAACAGCCTAATAAGATCAAAAGTTTTGGCTCTCGACATTTGATTCTATTAATTTAAATGAATGTCAATAAAAATTTTGGATTGTGAAAAGAATTTTTGGCCACTGTATAACTTAAGAAACCTCTCTAAACTTTAAAGGAACAAAAAAATCGCCTCAAAATCATCCAGGCTGTACTGAGATTCCTCCTAAACAATTAACATAATAGGCAAGCCACAAGATACCAATTTAAAAACTCTCAGCCAGTTAGCAAAATACAGTGCAACCTCGATATAACGACACCCCACGGTGCACAAATAAACACTCGCTATAGCGAATTGTCGCTTTACCGGAGGTGGAGCAAATAGTAGCCAATATACCTCTTGCGAACAGATATACAGGAACAGGAGTGGTGCGGCGACAGATAAACATCTATCCGATAAACGTAAGCGTAAATCCAGACGAAAGGCGATGTTTTTTTGCATCACTAAATTTCCTTACTCAAATAACGACTACCTATTCAAACAATTTATAAGCGCCGCACTGAATAAAAATCATAATGCAAAGCATTGTTTCGTCAATCATTACATTTATCGAACGACAGTTTACCACATAAATTTGAGACTGAGCACTCCATTAGCTTCATTTCTAACAGATCGCTAGCAATTACAGAGGTTAAGGAGTCTTGATGAAATTCTTCCGGTGGTGAAACCCTCGCTATAGCGAGAGCCAACACCGAAAGGGTCTCGTAAAAACGCATTTTTTAACACGCTTATTATAGGGTCAATTGACGGTGCATCAGCTATCTCTCGTAATAGCGGGGGTGTCGCTATAGCCCGTACTCGCTTTAACGAGGTTCCACTGTAGTTGTTTTTCTCACATTTTATGCTGTTGAAGGTGCCAAAATAAGGGCAATGGGGTAAATCGAAGTGTGTAAAATCAAGAGTTGGAGATGAGAAGGTGAATAAATTTTAGGTTATCCTTAGAATTCATTTTTTGCTACCTTTGACAGATACTTTATTGAAGCTGTGAGCAACAAAGGCTAATAAAGAAATTTTTTTGGTTCTGAAAAAACTAGGGATGGACGGATCCAGGATTTTTTTTCGGATCCAGAATCGGATCCTTGATTTTCGGAGCCGGATCTTGGGATATTTTCGGATCCAAATGCATTTTTATTTTCCTGCTATGAAACAAAATAGTTATTCAAGTTTCTTCTAGGTACATGCGATAAAAGGATTGCTATTTAAATTTGCATACACATTTTAATATAGTAACTGATTAAAAATCATTTTTATAAGATTTCAAGTTATTTGACAGTATTCAAATTTTCCTCACGCACGTTCCCCCGAATTTTGTCACTTTCTCATCTCATGCTGACTTGTTTTTCACCTGCAAATGCTTCAGTAGTGGTGAGGTGGATTTTGCACTTCCTCGCGATAGTTTCACACCACAGTGCATGCACTTAGCACACGTTGAGCTCTCCGTATCTCAATAAAAATGTTTCCCCACAGTGAAATTTTTCATCAATAGACGTAATTGACAATGTTTAGAACAACATTGACTTCACATGTGATGAGATGTGGGAACAAAACGAGACGACCGCTCAGCAACCTTGAGAGGAAGGGGTTGGTAGCAAAAGTGCGTTAAGGAGAGATAGACGGGAAGGAGCTTGATCTCTCCATCTTTCAAGCAACGAGACCACAAATGAGGGAGTCAGGGATGAATATGTCAGATTTTGTGACTTCAGGCTTGCTGATAACTTCAGGCTTTACTTTTTTTTAACCTCTCCATATTGGAAATAAAGGAATAAAACTTTGTAATGTTCACTATTATTTTAATATGGACACGACGCGGGTTTCGTAACGTAATTACAGACCTGACGATGTAACTATGTTACGAAACCCGGGTAATGCCCATATTAAAATAATACTGAACCTTACAAAGTTTTATTCCTTTATTTACAGATTTTGTGACAACGTTGCTTTCAAAGGGAAGCCGGGCGAGCTACGTGATATAAGCAGTTGGCGTTTCCATTCCATCTCTAGTTGTTTGAGGGGGCTAATGCTATCCTAGTTTCTTTGAAAATTGTGAAGTTTGGGCAATGTTTAATATTAGTATGGTCTAGTTGTAACTATAAAACTTGATCGCAATCAATTAGAGTTGAAAAAACTAAAATATCATCAGAAATGTGTCGCATTTGGTCCCATTCATTTTTAAATCTATAGTATTTCATCCAATTCCGAAGCTATCGAGACATCTTCAGGTCTAGAAAGTCACTCACCTATCATTAATCCTCCAGAAACAGAGAATTGAACCAGGTAGGCCAAAAAAGTCAGTTGGTGAGACAGGATAGGGATGAAACACGCTTCGTTTTTTCTCGTGTAACTTGATATTTTCCTTCAAAGACAATGATTTATGGTCTGTAAGATCTTGAAAACAAAAAAAAAACATAAGAGGCACAGGCTGATGGAGGGCCAAGGGCAGTTTTCTGAAATCTGCGACATAGTTACTTTTGACGTGGTTATTATCCTACGATGCTGAGATTACCCCGATGTTCTTTCAATCTCTTGAGGAGAGTCACACAATGTGCCAATCGTATTTTGCCTTTTTTATTTTCCTGAAATTCTGCTACGTAACCCCTGCGAGAGCTTTTAAACAAATGGGTTCATGAGTAGGACAAGCACCACAGAGCAACGGCGTATTTGAAGAGACACTATCATTTCACTTTGCCTATCAATGTAAAAGACATTTTATTGTACTAAAAAAATGGCTATCATTATAACGAAGTTAAAGGGATTAATTATTTGGTGGTTCGCAACAAGCTACATAATATCATTTCCAGTATCATTAATTAACATGCCCCTCTGGTTTAAACCATTAATTAACTTTGTAATAACAAAAGCTTCATAATAAAGTTGTTTTTTGTATGTAAACATGAGTGCCTATGCCATCACCAATTGCATTTCAAGCAATAAAAAATTCAAAAAGAGCTAAATGAAGGAATAAATTATGACCAGAATTTTTGTTTGTTAATTTTTTTCACGTATTCAACACCCCACACCTAAAAACTCGCCCCTAACATTTAAGCCATCAGGTGCGTCCCCTGGGTGCAACCTCTAGACATAGAAGGACAGGTAACCTCTAGACATAGAAGTAAAGAAAGGCAAAGGTATGCCCCAAATGAGCATATGAGTTATAAAGGATGTAAAAGAGAATAAATACATTGCTATGAAAAGGCTAGCAGATAGGAGAGAGGAATTGAGAGCTGCATCAAACCAATCTTAGGATTGTTGACGAATGATGATGATGATGATACATAACAACTCTGTAGAGGCAGGATTCTCATGCAAAAATTCAACACCTTAATCTTTTAACTAAGAAGTTAATAAAATACAGAAACACAGGATATTCTATTCACCAAATATTAAAGTAGCCATGTCATCCAAGCCACCCTTTCACCAAAGTCAGCCAAAAAGTTGGAAGTCTAATACACTAGATTAGGCAATGAAAGCAGTGAGAAATCTCACCTTTGGTTCGGCAGTTGGTGTTGAATCTTTAGGAAATAATCCTGGAAGGATAGACCTCAAATCTGGAATACTTTCATAAAATTTCTTTGACTCCTCATCATCCCACAAAGCCATGCCAACAGGGAATTCTTCAACCTCAGCTCCAGCTTTAAGTGCTGCCTCATCGTCGTGCTTCAAAGGCTCTGCAAAATTAAATTAAACACGTGAGACATAAAAGTAATTTACAGTGAACTCCCTTCATTACAAAGTTCCCACATAGATAAAGTTATTCATGGTCCTCAATATTGAACCAACTGACAGTAACTGGCAGTATCTGACATAAAAAAGTATAGATGTTATAAAAATCCAAGAAGTGTTTACCATACCGGTGCACTGGAGTAGAAATCAAGGCAAAAGTTATGGCAATTGAGAAGAATAAGTTAAAAGATTTCAGCATCATTTCACTTAATTATTGGCCTTAGGAGCAAAAAGTTGGAATTTTGGACATTCAATACTATTCCAATACTAATAATGACACACAGGAGTCATCTACATGAGCCTTTATTGCACTTAAGTCATGCGTCATCAGATGACTGACTCACGCTGAAAACCAAGACCACTAAGTTCATCTTGGACTTGCGACCGGGAAAGAGGGGGGGGGGATGAGATAAGACATCAGTGTAAGAGACACACCACCATTTGTAACCACAATTTCTGTGAAAAAAGGTGCATCTCTTACACACGTTTACACGGATACACAGTGATTACCTAGCACAGTACATCATATTGAAGGTCACAACAGTACATCTATGATGGAATTTTTAATTATCCATCAGAGGTATTGACAAATGCTGCTGATTCAAATACAGCACCATGATAATTGCAAAAAAAGAGTACCCAGGGTGGGCTCAAAGGGTTACACTCCCGAGGGCTGGGTCAGTAAATCTGAGAATGTTCACCCACACGCGTAAGGAGGGGAAAATCAGAGGAAGGAGAAACAGGCACAGAAGGGCCGCCGCGATGTGAGCCTGACGACGCTTCCAGGGAAAGGATAGGGATGGATGGAGTAGGATAGGGAAATCCCAACTCTGTCACAGAAAGGAAATATTTTTCTATGGAGCATAGATAGATATATATCACTGTGATGACTATCTGAAATTCAATTAGCTGATCCAAGATCATCAATAACATGGGTAATACAACCATTATAGCAGTCCTTATTCCTGTCTTGCTTGTAAACCTCCTTCCCCATAATGAATTTTCTTCTCGAACAAATCATGAGGGAAAATTATTTCATAAAACCATAGAATTAAAATAAATACCTGACAGAGATAGTTCAGGAATGTCTTCATCTAAGATGTCCGCAAAGCTAATGGTGTTTGTAAGCAGCTTTTCAAATGAAGATTGCAATGTGTCCAACCTTTCTCTTCGTTCACCACTTAATTCTCCTTTTGTTTGAAGTATCCTCTTATTTTGTCTTTCAAATGCTTGTAATTCATTATGCTCCTGTAAATATTTGCAGCTATTAGTAAAGAGCATACTAACATTATTACATGCAATCAAGATTAATAAGAACATGCCTTAATAAGATGCCGGCACAAGGACGCATAGTAGTCCTTCAGAAGCTGTCGGACATTCTTTGTTTTCTCAGGTGATAACAAGTCACTCTTGGGGAGAGGCATGTTATATTCCTCTGATAATTGACGGATTCTCCTAGGGACCAGCCCTACAACATAAAAATTTAGCCAATGTAATGACATTTAATACATCATGATAACTTGTCAAAGAAAATATTCAAATCAATTGACACCTATTAGCACTGGAAAGCAAAGGCAAGCAAAACAATACCTGCATAATCTTCACCACAATGTTTACAAAAACTTAGTATAATATTTATATTCTTGTGCTCCTCTTTGTCTCCTTGAATAAGAGCAGTTAAAACACTCCCTAAAAGAGCTAAGCCTTCCCTGAAGGAAAATATTCCTGCATTAACTAGATCAGCATAAAATCGAATGTCAACCCTAAGTTTACTGGGATTTGAAATCTGAAAAATAAGAGAGCGAAGTATGATTTTCCAAATCTCACAAAAAAAAGACACAGTAAAAATAGAATAAAACGTCCTTTGGAGATACATAACAGAATTTTATCTCATACCACTCAAGACATTATGAGCTTGCCAAAAGCTTAATCCTTAAGATACTTACAGGTTCATCTTTTTTCACAGCCAAAGCCTTGTGCCAATTTTCAAGCAAGAATCCAGAAAATTCAGCGTACGTCCGATGGAGTAGGCAGCATATTGAAACAGCAGCTGGAATATCTGTCATTTTCAGTTTTGACTCGACCAGTGCAGCAGCAATTTCACTTATGTATTTACTCAAGTTTAGGGCAGCCATATCCTTCACTAATGAATCCGCTTGTGATGCAGAGAAAGTTTTCTGAAAAATAAATATGCACCACAATATGATAATTCTTCCTCGATTTGACTTGGGAACTAGTAAGTAACTGTTGCATGACATAAGCGGACACACATAACCAAACGTAAGCAGATTTGCTGCTTGTCACCTAGTGGGAAACCCAAAAAGAAATTGCCTTTTTGTGATAGAAAAGCATCATATTATGTCTCTTATAATTTATTCCTATTTGTCCAAGCTATCATTATGGCATACTTGTGACATCTACATCAAATTGTTTGCAATAATGCAGCGATGATAAAATGGGAAACATGATCGAGGAAATTTGACTAGCTATGCCGAGAAAGCTTCATATCATAGCTATGTTTTCCTTTCATTATTTTATGATGTCCTCGTGAAAGTGTAGATAAGTACCTTGAACCAATATCAGAAAAGGAGGGGTTGACTTATCTGGAACTAGTGAAATACTAGCCAGCTCTTAAACAACCACTGAATCTCAAAGACAAAAATTACTACAGTAGAAGCCCGGTTTTACGAGTGCTCATAATCCCTCAGAAATCACTCATAAAAACGAGAGCTCGTTGCATCCAAAGGTGTTGACTTAACCCACTGAAGTCCCATAATCGTTCATATTTACAGTTTTTCTTTAGTTTCCATGGTTTTTAACGAAGTTAAACAGGTAAAGAGTCATTATCAGGCACATTCTAGTTGAGTATCAACATATATAAAGAAAGAAGCATATCAACTTATGGCTTCGAGCCAAATGCACAATACATATGTTTTTTTGTGCATTTTCACGCAGTTTCATTTCTTAAAATATTCTTCTTAACTATTAATAGCTTTGGAAGTTAATATGACTACCATAAAGTTGCCAATCTTGTATGTAGTGACCGCCCGTGCCTATGCATTATTATGACCTTTAAGTTTTATATCCTATCCTGGAATATACAAAAAACATCAAATGAAATACACTCAGAGAACATGAGTTACGTGAAAAGTTGTAACTGTTGTTCAAACAGACTGTCCCAGCCATGTAATCTAAATAGCTACAGCTGAGCACATCATGAGGGCAAAAATTTAAAATATAAATTGGAATTTAAATGACTGTAGTAACCAGCAAGGAGCTCTCAAGCTGTATATACCATTGAAGGGTATGTGTTATTCTATGCACCTCAGTGATTGTAACCTAATCTAGAGTTAACATTTGTCTTATGTTTCGGAAAGATACGAAATATTTATGCTTAAAACTTCAAAATGTGTAATAGTGAATAATGGAAATTAATAGCATTTGTCACTCCCGTTAGAGCCACTCCAGGATATTTGTACACCTAAGTTGCCCATAAAAAAACACCAATTCGATATCGCCGGCATAGTGCCGCCTTCACTCAGACACACTGCCAGATTTTTCGCCAGCTGGCGACATGACAATATCAATTGTCAAAGATGGGCTCTGATTGGCTTGCTAGCCACGGCATCAATGTAGCGCCGAACTGCGAAGGCACCCTGGACACCATGACATTTTTAATACTATGGTAAAGTACTGCCATGTCCAGGGCCCACACGATATGAATAACGATAATTGCCTGTGAAATTAGGAATCACCAAAGAAAACAAAAACATGGTGAAAGGGATGAATTTCAATTATTAGAGCAGTATAAGGCTTTGTTTCATTTTATACAATGACAAATATATTCAAACATTAACACATCTCCCTCTCCCACTGTCATCTTCCTACCTTTCCCCTACCACTGATAACCGTGCCTAACAAAAGAAGAACGTAAAATAGGAGTGCGAGGAGCATACTCAGGGCTATAAATCACATAAACGCTTGGACGAAACTGGCTTCAGGTGTTGTAGATCTGACTAACATCTTGTATTTTCTGTTTAATAAACAGTTAATACAAGGCATAATGGTTAATGCTTGCTCAACGGTGCATCAACCTCAAGAAATATCTGTCATAAAACCGAGCGTACCCAGTGAAAGGAACTTTATGACCTCGCAAAATCTGATTTTTTTTACAAGCAAAACATAGACCATTTGGCGGTACAAAGACTATAACTCACAAAAACTGGATTCTCGTAAAAAAGCCGTACTCGCAAATTCGGGCTCCCACTGTATTCACATAAGCATAATTGGAGCTAGTTCAGCTGCATAGATCAAGCACAAATATGTGTAAAAGCAGGATAGTTACCATTTTCCTCACAAATGCTGTATTTTTCTTCAGACTAGAGTCTAAGTTTCTTAAATGCTTTTCATCTGGTCTTGTAAATGCTCCAGGTTGATTCTTCTGGCGAAGAGCAGTTTTCTCCTGAAGTCTTGATGTTGCATCATAAATATAAGCCGTAAGAAGAGCCTATAAATGGAATGAAAAAAATAAATCATAGACACAAAACACACTGTCACACAAAGAACCCAATGTTGTATGGTACTAATGGCGACACAGCCTTGTTATACATGGACTAATACCAAATGTTAGATTAGTGCATTTTCTAATAAATGGTGCAGACAATCAATACTTTTGGTGTCAATTCCTGCTAGTGCATTTAAATAATTCTCAACGAAATACAATCTACCTATATCATTACTACTCTGTAGCAATATACTATTAACTGAGGGCATACTTTTCTGCGATGAGGAAAATATTTAAATTAAGACACCATTTACTAGTTATTTAAGTAATTATCTGGTTAATGTAAATTGCCTACCCTGTAAAAAATTCTCAGAAATAAAAATTATAATACTATCGATATATAATTGACATGACGTAAAACCAAATGAGAAAACAATTGCCATGAAAGCAGTATCAAAATGCTCTTAGTCATGGCACTGTTTCCGGCGTCTTGCTTATTCCACTTTTGAGAAAAAGCATACAATTTTGGGTACTTACCTTGTCCTCCACAGGTCTTTCCTCCGACTCCTCACTAAGATCACAGGACATAGATATATCCTCTTTGGAGCCATTTGCTATGAATGCATCATTTTTATCATCAGATCCAATTGAAGTTTTACAATTGACATTCGAACCATAACCATTTTGGTGGTCACTGTTGGTGGTCCCCCCAACTCCTGGTTCCTGTTCATCTCCATCTCCTAAACTAGACTGAATAGGTGTAGAGGTACTCTCAGTTTCTTTTTTCAAATTGCGGTTTTTCTTTAAACCCATGCCATCAGATTTTTGAGCCATCATAATCAAGTTCTAAGAAGAGCGGGGTTGAACGAAGTAAACACGAAGAAGCACAAACTGGAAAAAGATCAACAAGTAACAGTGAGATTTGGCTTACCAAATATAACAGCGGCTTTCCAAGCAAGAGAAATACTCAAAAATTGAATTCTTTTTTGATTTCATCACATAAAAAAACTGAAACAGAACTATAATCACCTCATAATGTAAACAAGATGAAATCTCTTTGAAATGATATTTCAATTATATGAAAGTAAATAGTTATGACTGCTTCTCTCTCGCACACCGAAAATGTTAGCGTTTCAATTTGGGTAAGTTGGGCTAATACATTAGTTGAGAAGTTATTGAATGAAAGATCACGTGTTGCCCTGTGACTGACAAAGTTAAGAACAATAACACAACATGTTTGATAACATAAAACTATCCTTACCAAAACACTCGATGTTACACCAAATCCATGACTTTAAAAAATTCGCCTCAAAAATCACACCATTATACATTGAAGATTACATCCTTTATGCAATAATAACCACAAAATACAACCAGAAAAATATGTAACTTTACGTTCTTTGCACATAGATGAACGACTACAAATTGCTAATCGAAACCGTCGTAACTATCGAATTATTCTTCCAGGTCGATATACAAAGACGACATATCGAATCTCGAAAGGATATCGACAGATTCGGGCGGAATATCTAAACTCGCGTTCGCTTGACACCAAAAGATGTTCAGAGTAAACTCAGTGTAGTTGTTTGTTACGAGGGTGACTTTATGGCCTTAGAATATATTCATTTCAAAGGAGCAATCATAATAAAGGAGGTAAATTATTTTTCTCTGAGAAACGATTACTTTTGTGTAATACAGTTACTGAACTTCATATTGACACAATTTCGTGATTTTTAAACAATTGTGAAATTTATATTACTCTCTCCATTCAGCATAAAACATTTTTATTACCATAAACAGAAAAAATGAGAAATTTTTCCAGGATAAACACATTTTCAACATTCCAGTCTTGATTTTGTCCAAATTATATAGACGTTTGAAAATCGACTGTTTGCCCCTATCTTAGTAGAATGGTCATTTATGGTGTTTTTTATCGGCCGTTGTCCCATGGAAAAGTGTCAAGAAATAAAACTGTCAAATTTTTAAGTTATATATATGGGTCTACAACATATATATTTTTAAATAACATAGAAACACTATTCATGATTTAGGGGCCTGCATAATTTTGAATAAAATGGCTCTGAGGGAATTTGCAAACATTGTTTATACACACATAGTGATTAAAGGTATTTTTACTTATTTGGGAAGTTTATTGAAAAGTTTAAAGCCCGGTTTCTTTGGGCTAGAGCTAGATGCACTTGTCTTGGCTCTGTAGTGCATTCGAATTTCAAAACATCAAGGTTGTGATTTTTTGAGATTTGAGTCTTATAGCCACGTAATTCTGCATTTAGATTGAATTTGGACAGGTTATTTTACACATTTATTGCAAAATGTAAAAACTAAAGTATGGAAGGATGATTATTTTTGCAAAGATGGGTCTGAATGGGGATGAAAATGTTTTTTTTTCTAATATTCCCATAGGCAATTATCTATGTTGAATACCATGAACAAGGAGAAGATACCATAACATAATACTAATAGGACACATGGTGTGCCTCTGATACCTAGATTATTAACCCTTTCCAGCCGGTGCCTACAATTGGAAAACGTTTTCCATGCTTCAAGTAGCATGAGAATATTTTAAACCTCTGTGTACGGAGCTCTTTTTTGGGGTGGAGTTACCCTGGTATTTTCGTCCCTCAGTTTTTGGACCCAACTAAACGGGGTGCCGTCCCTTACCCCGGTCACTGGTCTAGACCCTCTAACCCTATCTTAGGATGAATCCATGGTCAACTGATTGCGTTACCAGAGTTTTTTCAACCAAATATTGCATTTGATTTTCAATAATTCACTCTTCTAAAGTAATAACGAACAGTTTTTTAGGCATTGTGGAATGTTAAACGGATTGCTAGAATTGATAACGACGAAGTTATTGAACATAAGGTACCAAGACTACAAGTCCAGAAGTCCGCTATTTTTAATGCTAAAATTTCATTTAAAAATTGCTTACGCACAAAACAAAATGAAGTTTCAAAGTATAAAAAAATTGTACTATGCAACAAAATATAACATTGAAAAAAACTATCGGCTATATAACCACTTAGCAACGGATTCCTGCCGTGAGGATGATCATAAATGAGTGGGAGGGTCGGGCTTAATTGCCAAGGAGTGGCCATAAGGACTGGCTAAGCTGGGTCTCAGGCCGGGCCTGAATGCATCAGACAATTGATACCTCAGCGGTCACTTCCCTTCCCTCGTGTTGGCCAGAGCCAACATCCGGTCATGTGCATTGAAAAATCTGCGACAGCTATACCCGATATCAGGTGTTCTGCAAATGAAAATGCCCTTTGGCTGCATCTGATGTCCGGTGCGAAAGGGTTAAGTGTTTTGAGCGGACGATATTCATTAACTATGTGGAAAGACATAGAAAAGTCAGAGAAAATACCTAGGGCTTTCTCCTTTTTGTCAAGAGAGGTGAGTGAGTATATAATCAATTGCTTCAACAATAGATGTGGAAGTGGATTTATCCCTCCTAAAACTGTAAGGTATGTTTTGTGGGATGTTTTTTGTGCTTCAATTTTTAACCTGTTTGAAGCACCCCTGTCCAGTGGGTGTAAGCAACAGTTGGTGTTAGACATCTGTACTTGAGTTCATCAAGGTGTGGTGCGTACAAAAGAATTAGCTAGGAGCTATGCATGATGGCCAGGAGTAGACAAAGGCATTGAGAACATCGTTTCATGGTGTCATGCATGCAATGAAACAGTGGCAGACAGTGGCGGCTCGTGAGTCAAATGCTAGGGGGGGCGCACTCCACCGGGGGGTCATAATTTTTTAATATTTCGTGTATTTTATTAAGTTTTTACGGCAATCTAGGAATTAAATTCTGTGATGCCATACGTTCCGTTTTTTTCAACAAAAATACCTAGTTTTCCTAATAAAGCTTGATTAATAAATACTAAATGCAGTAGACTCTCGGTCATACGGATCGGCTTAGTCCGGAATCTCGATGATACTGATCAATGATCTTGAAGAATAAAAATATATTTGCTGCGATATTTTGCAAATACAAACGAAAATACGTAACTTTAGGTTTTAGCGTCTACATTCTTCGTGCGGATATGCCCGCAATACACTTCTGTTGTTCGTTTTGCAATCATATAATGCGTTATTTGTCAAATCTATACAACATTTGCAATGATTTAGGTAGCAATGACACTTGTAACACCTGAGGAGGGAGGAGAGTGTCACTGACTTCCACTAGGCAACAAACACTACTAGAATGCGCGCGCTTTGCTATTGCAGATGTAAACTTTGATGGCGGTGTTCGCGTTGCTTCTTGAATACAGTATGATTTAAAATCAACAATTAAACATTTCTCACACATTTTTAACAAAATATGAAATACTCACAGGCCTTTAGTTACATTGCAAAAGTCCATCCTTCTTTCATTTTGTCCAGCAAAGTGATAAATTACACGTTCGTTGAAATCAGCGCTGGACAACAATTTCTTTCTGATTGAACACATGGCAAGGGCACTAGTCTATAAATAAACAAGGGACGACACAAAATAGGCCGACGAAAAATACGACCAAAAAGAAAAAGGTGCCTGGACACAGAATTGGGACATTTTTTCCCTATATTTCCCTTAAAAAAAAAACGAGCACTGTTGATTAATTCAAAATAGTCTTCTTGAATGTACACACAGCACTAAGAAACTTCTTAATCGGCAATTACGCACAATTAACTCCTCGAAAATGATGTCTGAACTCATTTCACTCCGTTCTTTCCGAGAGTCTTGCCGTTACTATAAGGACGACTCAAGGGAGTTAGAAGTCGTGGTCCACTAATGCTGATTCAGCTGAGGGACGAATTTAAGGTCAGCAAAGGCATTCAAGCAAACAAAGGACGTCACGGACCATCTCCTTGAGTCTAAGATTCATATGTGGTAAACACACGAGACGCCAACGGGTCGCATTTGGAATAACCGTGTCTTCGAAATCATTGCCATGATATAATAGAAAATAAGTTCTAGATCGTAAAAGAAGACGACTCGATTGAGCCACAGATGGGAGCTGTAAGGATTTCCGCACTGATATGAACTCTTCGAGGCCACTTAAATCAGACCCAAGTGGGCATTTTCCGTCAGACAGCTACCGCTCTGCCGCTGAGGAATTAGGTGAACATGAACTAGTACAACAAGGACGGCTAGAAAAATGATGAACCTACACACAAAAGGTGCATTGTACGCGGCACTTCATGACATTAATTGAATGACTCTATTTAAAGTCGCGCTTAACGATTTAAATCATATTTAATCCTTCACCCTATCACGCACGCAACTATTTCTTAAATTATAAATCAGTGGGGAATGTTAACTGATTTTTCCTAATACTGCAGGTCTTTCGATAAATTTATCTGAAAAATAGGTACCGCATTTCTAATAATCGGGAAGATATTAATACATTGTTAAGGCCTAAGTATTATAATATTAGTTTCCCCAAGGTTCTTGAAATTCGTAATCATAACAGAACTGTGGCAAATACCTACTCGAGAATAGTTTTCCTTCCTCAATACGGCCTTTAACTGGTTGGATTTTGTGTTCCGGGATTCAAATACCAAAAAACGCTAGCATAATGGGATAATTTATTTACTGTAGCAATACCTACCAGTAATTAAAAATTAAAATCGTATAACTACACCCAGTACAGTGACCATTCTGATTCCGTAGGTCCCTTTTCTGTGGCAGCACCAAGTAGACGCCAGATTATACGCCCGCCGGCCTGCGCAGCGATGTCAACTCACTCGTCGCTCTGCGCATTTTCGGACGACGTCCCAAGACTTCCGTAAGACACAACGTTAGACGCGTCATAGCACCAGCGGCCCCCACCACTACCACTCTCCATATAACTGCATGGGGATGGATTGGGACGTTCTGGCCAGCGCCCCACGGCTACAAATACGAACTTCTCGCGCTATTTCTTTTCGTGTTTTTCCAACACTTTCGATGTATGGGACTGAAAAAACGCTTTGATTAATCAGATGTATAATTATAAATTAATGGATATTTTTTTTTTTACTTTTTCAAATATTTTGGAGGGGCGGCGTCCGAGAGTCCTTATGGGCAAACCGCCACTGGTGGCAGATACATATAGGGTGCGCAGGAGGCACGTGCCCTCCCTCCCCCTTGAGAGGCTACCTGCATTGCCAAACATTGCAGAACCACAATTGTAACTTTTTTAAATCATAAGATGGCATTGTCTTGTATATGGATATAATCACTTTAAATAAAACTTTTCGTTTTTCATTACAATGAAAGTACATGAAGGTAACTCAAGGTATCTTTCGCATCCCCCCTTGAGTTTTTTCTGTATCCACTACTGTATGAAAATAAATCAATGCCTTCAAAGCAACAATAATACCATGGAGTGTGCCACAGAAGCAGTGGCCAAGGCTTCACCTTGATTTTACTGGACCTACTGATGGCTGCATATTCTTTCTGATTGTAGATGCTTATTCAAAGTGGATTGAGGTGAAGGAGAGGAGAGGGTCCACGGTACCCTTTGCGGTCATTGCTTGCTTCACCAGGTGGTTTTCTGCATGAGGAATTTCAGACCAGATTGTTACTGACTATGGTCCCCAATTTCATTCAGCAGAATTTTCCGATTATCTGACGAAACATCATTTTGAATGTGTTTGTTCCCCCTTATAATTCCACCTCAACTGGTTGAATACTGAGAGATGTGAAAACTATTGAAAGTTGTTTAAAAATTTGCCCCCTACCCAGTGGAGAAGTGAGTTAGCCAATATTCTGTTAACATTGAGGACAACAACTAGCTCACGAAGTAATAAAACCCCTTCCAAAATGTTAATGGGACACTATATGTGCATACACTTTTTCACAAATTTCATCCAGCTGCTTGACTGGGTGATGCCTCTTGTTCCTTTCTTGGCATTCTTCCATGCCCTAAGCATGATTGCTGTAACCAGCTATTTGTATGATGTGCGGGACTCAGTTTAGGGGATGGGACATTGCCCATGAAGAACATTGGAGAGCAGTACGTGTGAGAGTTTCATCTTGGATTAGGAAAGTACCAATCTACTAGAGGATTATGCCTTGTAATCTTCAGTGTCAATTGCTGGTGGTATTAAATCTGCACCAGCAAGGCCGTAGCCAGAAAATATTTGGGGGGGGGGGGGTTTATGGAATAGTAGACAAACATAAAATATGCATATTTATTATAAAACCTTAAAGGAAAATATAAAAATATTATTATAAAATTGAATTTAGCCTTCTAGCATTTTTATTGCAGCAACAAAATGAATAAACTCCTCGGTGTCGATGTCAATTCTGCAGTCCCTCAGGAGGCTCATAAGTCACTCACCTCTCTACTAATTCACAGCACTATTATTTCACACACTGTACTACAACTACGCACACTGCACCTACAAATTCGCTTAGATAATTATTGACTTAAGTCGCATTGGACTACTAGATGTCCCTGCGCCGCTATATAATATCGTCGTGTGAGCACTAAGTGAGCATAAAGTATCCATTTAATTTTTTTCATTTCGGGGGGGGGGGGGATCAATCCCCCTTGATCCCCCCCTGGCTACGGCCTTGTGCACCAGTGACTCCAAATTGAAAAGAAGGAATTAACTTAAAATCTGAAACTGAAGTTGACCCAAGAGTGACCCATGTAAAAGGGGGAGGAATAGAATAGAGTGACAAACGAAAAGAAGACTTCGATGACTTCCACTGATTTATTTTCTTGGAACAACATGTTTAGATCCATTGAGGTCACTTTCAAGTACAGAAGGTACCTACTTGAAAATGACCTCTATGGATTGAAACATGTCGTACCCAGAAAATAAATCAGTGGAAGTCAACAAAGTCTTCATTTCACTAATGAATATCAACTTCCACATATTTGAGCCTGATACCATTGAACAGAATAGAGTAAATTGATTGATTCAATGGCCTGGCATTTGATTTACTATGTTCTTGATTAATTACAATTGATGAGTCATGTATTCTAGTTATGTGTTTTATATTTTGATTTATAGTCTTGATAGTTTGTGTGTTTAAGTGTAACTAAATGGGGAGGAGTTGTAATGGATGCTTTGTGGAATGCTTTTGTGCTTCATTTTTTTTTACCTGTGTGAGGAAGCCTTGTCCAGTGGGTGAAGGCAACAGTTGATTTTAAATTTCTGGGCTCGTGGGACTTGACCCTAATACAGTTATGGCATGCACATTATGATGTGAATAAGTCCTGTGGCATCTGGTGCATAGAGTGTTATGGCAACCCACAGATACAACAAAAACTGTGTTGGTTTGGAGAGAGAAGAGAAGTTGTATATCCTACAAGGACACATTCCTGAAAGCAAACATAATTTCAAACACCTCAGATATTGTATTCTGAAGGTTTATAGGATAATCATCATTTAACCCTTTCACACCAATCGTCAGGTACTCAAGTACTCGTTAGGTACAGCCGATGGGCATTTTAATATGTAGAAGACCTAACGTTGGGTATAGCTGTCATGGATTTTTCAACGCAAACGACCAGACATTGGCTCTGGCAGATGCTAGGGAAGGGAAGGGACTGCTGAAGTAGCAATTGTCGGATGCATTCAGACACAGCCTGAGACCCAGCTTAGCGAGACCTTAGGGCCACTCCTCGAGAATCAAACCTGACCCTCCAACTCATTTACAATCATCCTTGCTGATGGAATCCGTTGCAAAGTGGTTATATTGCCATTGGTTTTTGCAATGATATATTTTGTTCTATACTACAATTTTTTATATTTTAAAATTACAGTTGAGGACCTCAAATCCGGAATCTCAAAACCCGGAAAACCCAAAATCCAGAACATTTGAAAATTCCTCTGCGTAGTGCTTTGACTTGCCACCTCATGGCACCACTCTCCGAGCCTTGTTCTGGGACGAGTCGGAAGTTAGCACACGTTATGAACATATGCTAAGAACCTTGTCAGGGACACATAAGGATATCAAATATCAAGTACAAGAGCCTGAGCACATGTATAAATTAATTACCTAATTTAATAAATATACTATGAAGACCAGAAATCCAGCAGCTCTTTAGTCCCAAGCTTTCTGGATTTGAGGTCCTCAACTGTAATTATTTGCTTTTGTTCTGCGCATAAGCAACTTTCAAATGAAATTTTAGCATTAAAACTAACGGACTTGTAGACTTATAGTCTTGCTACCTTGTGTTCACTAACTTTATTGTTATTCATTCTAGAAATCCGTTTAAAAATTCCTAAATGCTTAAAATATGTTAATAATTCTTTTAGAAGAGTAAATTATTCAAAATCAAATGAAATATTTGGTTGAAAAAAAAACGCCCGTAATGCAATAAGTTGACTGTGGATTTGTGCTAAGATAAAGTTAGAGGGTCTAGTCCAGTGGTCAGGGTACCTCGTAGAGTTCAGTCCCAAATCAAAGGGATGAGAAAACCTGGGTTACTCCACCCCAAAAAAGAGCTCCGTACAGAGAGGTTTCAAATATTCTTATGCTACTTGTAGCACAGTAAACGTTTTCCTATTGTAGGCACTGGCATGGAAGGGTTTAGTCAATTGAGCTTCCTTACTTTCTATAGATAAGCACTGTTTTATAATGCTCCAGTGCAGAGGGAAAAATATCTTGAGATGATGATGATTAATAAACTATACCAATGGTTCCTTCACAATCTTGTGCACACTAAGATTCACAAAACCAGAAAAGCCATTAGAACCAGTGCAATGTTTTCTTTAAATTTTTATAAGACTTTTTTTCAACTCAAGGTAGGGCTGGATAAAATATAGACTGAGGAAATAGTGGTGCTAAATTGAGAGGTATGATAGTACTAGTAATGGGGACAACATGTACTATAGACCTCTTGCTGTTGAGGTTATAATACTTGGGTACCTTCGTATAAGACTTCGTGCGGACTGGGTAGTATGCCAAATACAAGTATATATTTTAAAATATGCATTTGAAATACTACATTTGTATTTTGTATTTTTAATACATGACCTGAATGTATCTTGTATTTCTAATACAAATTTTTAGTACTTTCCCATTCTAAAATACAAAATACATTTGAAAAATACTATTGTAGAAATTAAAATGAAAATGTAAATTACCATTGCTTGGAGCCTCAAATAATAAATTGTGAGAAAGATGAAGAGGCTTCAGAAACTGACTACATATAGAAACACTGGCATGATTTTACTGATTCTACTGATATGTTTGATGAAGCCGAGCATCAGATGGGCGTGCTGCTGAAATGGCGTTTGGAAAATAAGAATGTACACATCAGACAGAAATCCATCGTAGCAGTGTAAAAGCATACAATCATTTTTTCGCAAGGTGGGTTGCCCCCATAGGATATTTAAAAGAGATGTTAGTGAATCAAGTATATGCCCAAATTGTTTCCATAAAATTAAAATATTCCATTAATCAGCTAAATTCCTGTTTGACTCCTTTAAAGGAAATCACAATTACTCACCAAAATCCTGGGTTTCCTGCTGCATAGGCAACCTAGTCAAACATTCCTGCATTCATCGTTTTTTTTCGTCCATCCCCTTAAAAAAACGATAGATCGAGGTTCCACTGTATACCTTTTTATTTATACATTCATCAAGTGAAATAGAAGAAGAAACCTATGTTTATTACGCATGGCGCAATTCTAGTATTTGAGGTATTCGAATATTCGAGCAATGATTTAATATTCGAATTTGATATTCCAGTTCGAGAAATCTGCTATTCAACCCATCACTAGTAATAATCTTTCGATTTAGGCAGTAAAAAAATAATATGAAACCACCCTATTCAAGGTCCAACCATGTTTCATTTAAACTCACTGAGATAAAAGTTGGGTCAGTATTGATCAGTGCGCCACGCAAGCAACTTTCCCTCGACTCCATTCGTCCCAAAGATGTGGGGTTAGCCTGCAGAATGAGACCACGCAAGCTGTTTTTACCATCGTATTGATTCACCATCAACTTACGCCCATACTAAAAATACGATTATCTTTCGTGAATGAACTCGGAAGCCAAATTTTGGTACGGGAGGTTTTTTTAACTGCTCATTTGGGCATTATTTCACTGGGGCGACGGAAAACATTACGCTGGCAAAATTCTAGAAAATCTTCCGTTCGGGAAAGATACATATTCCATAATTTATAATTCCGTATTAACGATTATCTAGTATAATTACAATCAATACCTCTGAAACAACATGGCTCAACATTAAAACTTATTATTCTTTATTGGCATATCTGTGTAATGAGCACACAGTACTCTGGCTCATGTGACTAAAATGGGCGGGCATACCGCAATTTTCTCGTAGAACAGTTCTCTGACAAGAAGTATAAGTGAGGTATTTTACCTCATTGGACTGGAAAAATATGTTTTGTAACCGAGGTCGTGGTATAAGTGAAAAGTTTCATAACCAAGGTTGCAACCTGGAAACCCATGGAAATACCTGGGATCATATGGGGTTATTCACTGGACAAAAAAAATTGGTGTATGAGTGAGGTTCTACTGTATCGTTAAGGTGCTAAAATAGTTTAAATTTATTTAAAAAGCTCTTAGTTTCCATATAAATGTATTTTGTATTTTAAAAAGAATTTAAAATGCTATTTTGTATTTCTAATACCCAAGACAAAGGTATTTTGCATTTAAAATACATTTGGAGCGGTATTTTGAATTTTGTATTTCAAATACTCCTTGGCCTGTATTTTGCCCAGTCCTGGCCTTCATATTCGTCATAGTTGTATATCTGTCATAGAGCTTTCAACTGGGAAAGGTCCTGTGGGACCCTGAGGTCAATATCCTCCACAACCGCAAAGAAAATATTCCAATGCCCACGCAGCATGATGGGAAGATGAGCAGCAAGCCACTCGTGTCCCCTTCTTACGCCCCAAATTCAACAACATCTTGAGTGCGTCTTTCATCATTAACCTAACTAAGATTCCTAATGTTTAGCACTACAATTACAGACTTCAAACATAGCTCTACAATTAAATTTAGCATTCCTTGATTAACCATTTTATTTTGCGTATCATATTTTATGCTGGAGAGTAGAGAAGAGTTCCATGTGAACGGCGGTGGAATTCACAAAAAGCTCCAATGGAAAATTTCCCAGTACAGAGGAATTTTTTATCTTGGTTTATCACTATCCATGGCACCTTGGTGGTATGCATTGCCTTTCAGTAATAATGCCTCTGATGTATGATATTTGTAGAAAAGTGGCTATTAGATCGTGTAAAATCATTTCAGGCCTGATATTGTGGAATATTGCTATATCCATGATAAAAACACAAACGGTAATTCCACACTACATAGGCATTTATGTAGAATTCAGAATGTCTTCCCTAGTTTTTATTAGCATAAATTCCCGAATTCAGAATGTCTTCCCTAAAAATAATTGCAATATTTCATTTTATAACCCATTGACGCTTGACAAGATTTTATTCAACTCTAAGGACAAATATGATTGTATGGACAAAAGTGGAGTGTACAAATTAAAGTGTGAGGACTGTGGTTTTTGTTATGTTGGCCAGACCGGTAGAAGGTTTAAAGACAGAGTGAAGGAACACAGATGAAGTTTTACATAGAATGACGGAAAATCTTGTTTTGCTAATCATTTATGCCTGAATAACCATTTTAGCAATTTTGACAGATATTTTACATTATATTGACAAAGGGCTTAAATTAGATTTTATGGAAGAAATTTGAAATTGCCATTAGCCTGGATGAACTTTGTAATGATGTTTTATTTTGTACTGACTCACCTTTGTTAAAGTTGAGCTTCCCCATGATGTCAAAACCCTGACCTTCACTCACACTCATCTTGTTGTATGCCTTCTGGTTTCGGCCTTCATTTTTTCACCAAAACTCTTCCCCCTCCCACTCCCCTTACTCCAATTCTATATGCCCCCACCTTCTACCTTGGCCTGGGTATAAATACCGAGAGAGTGTTGGTTGGATTACCTTTAAAATGACACAAAGTGTTGAAACCATGGCCGGTCGTTGAGTGTTAAATTTAATAGTGTGGAAATTACCATTTGTGTTTTTATCATGGCTTTTAGATATTCATTAATTTTTTCAAACCTTATTTTTAAGTTGGAGAAGTAAAAATGATCATTGAAGGGGTTAATGGAGATTATATCTAAGCATATCTAACTGGATAACCATCCTAAAGATCGCCATCTAATAAATTCTTCCAGAAATTATGGGGTAGGGGGTGGCGGCCTCCCCCCTTCGTCAGCTACTGTTCCAGCAAACCATTTTGAGAAGACAACAGTTAGAATTACCGCCATTACCATTACCGCCTAAATGGACAAGTCAGTATCGGTAACCTATTGGTGGCCTACTATGAGTGCATTTTTTACTTAGTGTGTTGCTTAGATATCATCTCCATTAACCCCTTCAATGGTCAACCCAAGGGCAAAGGGACCAATATATTCTCCGCCTTTTTGGGCAAGAATAAGGCCCATTGCCCCACTGAGCCCAAGACTAAGCTGAGGAAAATCGCACCTGAGAATCCTGAGGTGAATATAAAAGCCACCCTAAGAATACAGGCATATAAAACTTTAAAAAAATACTGCAATCACCTGACCAAAGGAAGCTTCAATGTGATTACAAATGTACATCTTCTTCTGCTAGGGTCAGCTATTACACAAAGTTGAATATGAGATACTTTAATGGAGATCTTAAATTCCACCATAGAGGTAGATAAAATAAAATATTTTAAATACTAGGCAGAGTAAGTGTATTTCCTGTTTTGATATTTACAAAAATGTAGGTCAGCATTATGAGGAAGAGCAATTTTAATCACATTGAACTGCACTTAGAAATTGATTTTTAATCCTAAGTTCTTTTTCTCTTCGTTATAAATATAATTTCAAGAGCATATAGAATTGACCTCAAAGAAGGTAAATAAACATTCAGAAGACATATTTCCAAGAAACAGGCCAAAGGACGTAGAGGATTTAAAATGATCTGAAGAAATAAAATGCTGAATGTGTAATAAATTACATATCTTAATATGATATGTGGATCATACAAATATATTTCTTTTAACAAGATTCTTCATCACTGAATAACAAAATGTTCACCAAGATGAAAGACAACACTGCTGATTCATTTTTTGATGGGCAGATATATAAAAAAGCTCCAAAAACAAAGTTGCCATTGCCTTCACTTATAATACATACATCAAACATGGGACAACACAATTCTCACAAACCCAATAAAATATGTGGGTAAACAAGAGCCGACACAAATAATACTTTCCCCTGGAACATTTCCTTTAGTACCACTCCACATATACTCAGTTTGCTCAATAACCAACAGGTGCCAATCATTCTCCAACAAAGATCCGACGTGGTCCCTTCAGCACAAATAGTCGAAACTCATTTAGTCAAGTGAATTGTCTCAAATGGATTACCTTTTTCATTCTGAAAGTTAAAAAAGATAAAATATTGTAAGCTCAGCAGTTCAATCATTATCAAAGGTACTACAAGTTATGTACACTAACAAAGAAACTAGACAATAATTTTTGCATTCTCTGAAATTTTACTCAATTTCAAGATCAATCATACCCAAATAATAAGCAAATAGATTGCAAAAACAGTTTAAGGCTAAACCAAAGGAAAAGAAGCAAAAGCAATTCAAACACCAAGCAGCTACAATGCTTCAAAAGAAAAGTAACGATTTTTCCTACATAAATGTACCCAATTTAGATGAGAATTTTTTCAAAGAAAAAGAATTATTTTTATACAAAAGTGACCAATCACAACACCGACAGCATTTTAAAAATGTGGATGCCAGTAACTGATAAACAAGAGAAAGAGGTCCCCTTCTTAGTAAGAGCACATCCATAATGAATGATAAAATCTTAGCAGCTAGAAAACCTTACCAGGTTACATGTAGATAACTCACACATTGCCTGTAGGTAAAATCGATCATTACTAACTCGTAATTGGTGACCTACGCTTGCACTGGTTACATATAAAAGCATGGTATTGTCACCAGAGTAAATATATATCTTACCAAGTCAACCAACCTTTCCCGTTTTATTATTATTCTTGAGTAGCTGATCAATTAAAAATTACTACAGTATTAACATTTTAAATAATTTTACATTCCAAAAATGAATTTCAATACTGGCCGCCACACTCAATTCTTAAGGCACATTCATGTTTACAGTGAAGTTTTCTCGGGTTTCACACCGGGCCAGGTCCTCCATTTCTCTTTCCAACGTTTCGATGGACAACTCGCCCATCGTCTTCAGGGATTCAGGAATCCAATACCAATTCCTCAAAGTCTCGGGGTATATATACATAATTCAGAGGTTGAGGGCGGTTCAGCGTCTCCTGATTGGCTGCCAGTCCCCTCGTATTTTTAGGAGGTGGTCCCATATATGGCTTAAATTATAGCCGCAGTCTCTGATGATGTTCTTGCTGTTTTTTCGAATCGAATTTTACTACGCGGTCCCAGTATCCATGAGATCGACAGAGCAGCTTCGCTTCTTCCCAGTGAATCATATGATTCTCCAGGATGCTGTGCTCAGCCACTGCCGATTTTTCCAGCTGTCCTAATCTTAGGTGTCTGCGATGCTCTTTCAATCTCGTCTCAATAGTGCGGCCTGTCTCTCCTATGTAGGTTTTTCCGCATTCACATGGTATGGCGAACACTCCAGCAATTTTTAGCCCGGTTGGGTCCTTTGCCTTCACAAGTTGATCTCGTAATTTTGGTGGAGGCAAGTGAATGGTGTGGATGTCAAACCTCTTCAGGATTCTAGAGATTTTCCCTGATATGGTGGAAATATATGGGAGATATGCCTTGGTTGTCGCAGTGGACTCTTCCTTTGATGAAGTGTTGTTAGGGGGTAAAGGCCCTTTTTAGGACCAAGTCTATATGACGTCTGCTGAAGCCGTTCTGAGTGAAGGTTTTCTTCAGGTGTCCTATGTTTAGTTGCTTATAGGAGAATATGACCACTAACAAAAGTATTTGTATGTTGAAGGACATTATAGTTTACTGGTGATGCAAAGATAAAGCCATAATTCACTCCAAATTACAGAAGGAAGAGGGAGAGATTCGCTCTCAGGAACTTAGCCTAGGGTAATGGTCAGGTCGGTGGTGGATCGCAAATGCTCTACCACAAACGGTCAGCATTTGAAAATTAGGGAAGAACCTGAAGAACCAGTCTCAGACCAAGGTGGCAGCATTATGGTGGCATAATGATGGTGAATAAACTGCAAATTGCAACTGATTAAAATGCCGCTATAAGCACTATTCATCTGCCTTGCAAGTTCAAAGGGAATAAGAGAGATACTCAAGGCATGAAACCAAGGTCAGACCTAGGTCTTGGAGAAGAGTTGAATGCAATTAGTCTCACCCAGTGTTTCAACCCCACCAATGGCGTAGCCACGGGAGGGGTGGGGGTTTTCTGGGTTAAAACCCCTTACCTTCATTGAGCCTTTAAAAGAGGCCAATGGAGGACCCCCGGATCTCCCTTTACCCTATGGTAAATCTCTGGTAAACCCCCCCCTTTCAAAATCCTGGCTATGCTACTGAACCCTACGGTTGGTTTGGATAGATGAAGATAGAGATCATGCCAGACTAAGCCACAGGTTAGGGAATAACAAACATTCAAGGCAGGGTACGAGGTTTACAAGATTTTTTAGCCAGCTTTTTGTTTTCTAATTCATCCCAATTTGTGATAGCCACATTATGTAGATTTAGTTGACGAATGCAACACCATTCTGACCATCATGGTGATGTTCTTACGTCCTTTGTGAAGCCATGATATCTTTGGCAACTAAAGGGGTGAAATTACAAGATTTTTATCACTTTTATTGTGGCATTATCATGGTAGCATTGGCTACACAGCAGTTAAGCTGTTACATTGACATCATCACTGTAAACAATGCCACACTAGTCATCAACATCATATTTACATTAGTTACATCAACAATGCCACACTAGTCAATATTATAGTTGTTCTTGGCAACAGGATCCTAATTAAAGAGGCTACCAATGGTACCAAAAAATCAGTAAATTTAATACAGCTCCAGTAGACCAAATTATCCAGTTCAATTTATTTAAGGTCCAAATTAGATCCACACATAGTGAGCACTATAGCACTGACTACGCTTTTTCATGCTTGACATCTAATAATTTTGGATGTGATGGATTAATAATTATGTTTCTGAAGTGAAGATCAATAACAGTCAGCTTTCTCTGCTCATAATCACTAAATTCAGAAGGTTGGTCTGACTGTGACAGGGGTGGGATGCATTAGGGTGGTTCTAGTTATAATTAAAAAAAAAAACCTCACCTTCCCTGTCATTGCTTTGATGCGATTCAATATCCCTTGAGATCTTGGCTGGGTGAACTGAATTTCTTCCTCTTCCCCATCATCCAAGGCACAACTTTCAGCAGGTGCCAAGTTGTTCTCAATTTCTGGTCCATCGCGGTTGCTTGAAGACTGTACTAATTTCATGTATTTATACTCCAAACTTTGTGTTTTCTTCCAGAAGTAAACCATCAATGCACACAAAAATATGGCTAAAGCCACAATCACAGAAATTAAGATCTGCAATAAAACAAAGTAAAGAATTACAGATATAAAACTTTGCAGGAAAATCAAATGTAAATTGACTACATAAGGCTTCAATAACTCGGATATGCCCTAAAAAGAAGTTTAAGAGTCACAAAATCCTTTCAAGTATAAGAATGTGTGTCCATTGCTACAGAATCTGCTCAAAATTGGAGAGAATAAATATCTTTGACAGCAAAATTATTATTGAATTATTTTTATTGATAGAATAATTCCTATAAATAACACGTTTGGAGACAAAAGGGGACTTATAACAGCTGTAAGCTCAATTGTGCGTAATTTTATCAATAAAATTGAGTTGAATAGGACTTGTGCCAACATACATATTGAGAGAAATTAACTTCCATTATAAAACAAATCTATCTATAAAGATCAACAATGATTCAAAAAAGAAATTAGAAATATAGTTATCCTCTAAATGCAACTCAGTGTCAGTCTATAAGATGTATTTTACGTCGGTAAGTACCTCCAACTCCAAGGGTATATGAGCAGTGCATGGAAGATTTTCAGATGATGGCATCGAAGGTGGCATTATACAGTGGCTTGGAGTGAGATAGTGAACAGATTGAACTCCATCAATACATTCACCTTTCACCAACCTAAAATTAAAAATATTATTTCATGAATTGAATAAGCATATGCATTCATTACTAATTTTATATATTAATTACTAACAATTTACCCACTGCTCATGACACAAATACTCCTCAAAGAGCACCTAGACCTATCAACTCATTCTTCTTAGCCCCCACTGATGAAAAAGAAATTACGTCATACTTGCAGGAACTTAGGAACAGCCATAGTATAGGGCCTGATGATATCCCTGGGCATATATTAGCAAAATGTTGCTCAGTAATAACTTCACCTCAAAACTATAATACCAATGAATCCTTAAAAATAGGCGTGCTCCCCTCTGCATTAAAAACAGCTAAAGTGATTCCAATACATAAGATAAACTCCACTCAAGATCCAAATAATTAAAGACCCATCATAATTCAGTAGACCCTCGTTATTATGAAGTTCGTGGGACCGAAAAACCGAAGGATCGTAATAACGAAGTTCGTATCAACGTTTCTTTTAGGAACCATCGGAAAAAAATCGTATTTAATAAAAACGATTAAATTACGCGGAAATTTGTTTAAACAGGAAAATTCGTTCCAGTTTCTCAGCAGAAGAATGCGGCACGACGCAATCGAGGATTGATATCCTCCCAAATACAGTAAGTCCGATATACGCACTGGTTGCGTTCCAAGACCTTGTTCCTAAGTTGATAGACCTACAGCACGACCGCTGAGAGTTGTCCGATGACACACATGATGGTCTAGGTCGGGGTAGGGTCAGGGTTACCAGCTAAGTAAGGGAAACGCCTACAAAGGGTTCCACGAAGAAAGGATGCGGAAAGGACGCCGCGCGTGAAGGACCCAGAGGAAGAATCACTAGTTTTGGTGATTCGTAGAAAGGATTTTTTTGATTATCAGCCATATTTCGGAGCGCCTTGTGCAGTTGACAACGTTGAGAGACAAGGCGAGGGTGCGTTTGGAGGACAGCGATTGACTGTAAACCGTGCTGGCGTAGGGTTATCCGCCCCTCCTATTGTGCCGTCATCGGGCTACTGTCGCCGGCCGGACCGTATGAAATTGCATCATGAGAAATACGGTCATCCTACAAAATGCAACACTGCATCACAATCGTGCTCTAGCTCACGATATTACAAACTGATCTAGCTGGGCATGCGACGCAGCCGGAGCCGAAAAAAAATCACTACTCGCGGTACGGATGAACGGGCGAAACGCTGAACAGTTCCTAAATTCACACCGGATTCAATGATACTTTGTTCAGATTGTGCCCAAAGTGAGAGTTCCTCTACGTGAACCCAAACCGCGAAGCGTCGGCCAAATCGAAAGGCGCCAAATTCGAAATTTGAAAATTTTGAATGCTCGTATCTCTGAAATTTCGTAAATCGAATGCGCGTTGGAAGAGGACTTACTGTAGTCCAATTTACGAGCGGTTACGAGTGGGTCACCATGGCTCCACAGGAATGAAACTTATTACATGATGTTGCGTGTACACTGAAGAAAGAGCCATAATTGACGCTCTTAGGCACATTTCTAGAGAAGAACTTACACGCGGCGCGATTATTATAACTCAGCGCAGTGAATATGCACCTAAATGCCGTTGCTTATGCGTGGAACTTCGTAATAAAGTTCATTTTGTAGCCGCCGGGACCGGGACTGAGGTTCGTAATTTCGTAAAAACGAAAATTTCGCGTTAACGTTTCTTTTACTATAGCTAGCATATGCCTTTTTGTCGGGACCAACTATTTGCTTCGTAATAACGAGAACTTCGTAATAACGTTGTTCGTATTAAGGAGAGTCTACTGTAACATCATCCTTCTCAAAAATACTTGAGAAAATAATTTACAACCATGTAACTTCTTACCTGATCAAATATAATATTCTGAGCCCATCACAACATGGCTTCCAAAAGGGTAAATCCACATCCACAGCTCTATTTAACTTACTCCAGTCAATTTATAATTCCATAAACAACAAGGAAATCACAATTGGTCTTTTCTATCACCCTTACAAGGCATTTGACTCATTGTCAGTTGACCATCAGATACTCCAGAAAAAAATTATGGAAATTGGACTGAATGGAGTGGTATCAGAATGGATAATGTCATGCATTTCCAATAGGAAGCAATATGTAGAGTTAATACACCACCCTAAAGATGGTAATCTAAGTACATACAAGTCCCAACCACTAAACATCACCAAGGGTGTCCCACAGCCATTCTTGGCCCTTTGTTATTCCTACTCCACACAAATGACTTGCCAAGTATGATGAATAGTACAGGCAAGTTAGGTACCTATGCAGATGACATTAATCACATACTCAGAGTCCCCTCTCTAAAGCCAATTGAATCGGCAGCAGATCACGCTACAACTGCAATGTACAACTGGACATACCCACTGTGGTCAATCTTCTCCTCTACCACTAAGCCACCTCACTCACTAACTCCAAATGTGATTCATTATGAGCTTTGTCATGCAAGGGAAAGAACCAGTCTTCTAGTGTCACTAAATCAAACTGAATTTAAACACTCAGTGGCATTATTTAGTGTGATATTGCATCGGTATCTCCGATGGTATCGCTATCTCTGATCGAAAAGCTTCAGCATTAATTGTAAGACAATATACTTTGACGGATTGGCCAACTTACGAGAGAAAGTAAATTGACGTTCTGGAGGTGGACTTATTATCTAGCATGAGCTGCACAATTTATGTGGTATTAAACATTGCACATATCCTGCATACATTTCCCTTTAATGATGTTGTTATAAAAATATTATCAACGAAATCAAGCAGAAAGCTTCGGGTGTAAATATCTACGGAGAAAAAATTAGTATGCTGCGATTTGCTGATGACATAGCAGTCATAGCCGAGACAGAGAAGGATTTGAAGAAGACGTTGACAAACAAGGAAAGGACAATGGCCAGATATCAGCTGAAAATCAACAAAAAGAAGACTAAGATATTAGTTTGCAGTAAAAGAGAGGAGGCTAAAACAAACATCAACCTAGGAAAGCATAAGCTTGAAGAGGTGAACGAGTTCTCTTACCTGGGAAGCCGAATTACCAGCGATGGACGGAGCAAGAAAGAAATACACAGTAGAATAGCGCAGGCGAAGAGGGCTTTCTACAAAAAGAAGAATCTTCTTACAGCTGAAAATACCAGCATAGAATAAAGGAAACAATTCATCAGATGCTACATATGGAGTATGTTTCTCTATGGAAGCGAGGCTTGGACGTTGACAGCAGCAGAGAAGTCAAGAGTGGAAGCATTCGAAATGTGGTGCTACCGAAGAATGATGAAGATAAAATGGATTGACCGTGTGAGTAACCATGAAGTGCTAAGGAGAGTAGGAGAAAAGAGAAGCCTCCTAAAAACATTAAGCAGAAGAAGGGACAACTTAGTTGGCCACATTTTGAGGCACGATGGTCTGATGAAGACAATCGTTGAAGGACAAGTGGAAGGGAAAAAGGGCAAGGGACGGCCCCGAATGAGCTATATCGGACAGGTTATAAAGGATGTAAAAGAGAATAAATATGTAGCTATGAAGAGATTAGCGGATAGGAGAGAGAAATGGAGAGCTGCGTCAAACCAATCTTAGGATTGTTGACTAAAGATGATGATAAAAATATTGCAGGAGGTGGGAATGTAGTTCAAATTTCCCTCCAACTTGTGCAATAGAAAATACCGAAACTCAATTTCCTAATTTCCAAACTGCGGCGAAAGTGGCACCCCTTCATTTGTTGCAATACCTTTGAATCTGACTGTACATAACCCATGTTATCTCTTTTGTTATACTGTAGTTTAACCTTTTCCCTACTATACATGTATATAGTACGTGTGCACGTTTCCTGACCCGGGAGACGACGGCCGTATATTTACGTGTGAGATTTTGCTAGCCAGGAGAACGAAAGCCGTATATATACGTTTTCTAGCTCTCCCCCTTTCAAGACAGTCACGGGTTTACGAAGTCTTTGTTTCGGGACCCAACCCTGCGGGGTTTAGGATTTACCCTCGGAATCCGGGAGCAGGTACTCGGACCCCTCGTCCTTCATAACCCCTCTTAGCGGTAAGGGACAGCGGTCATTCAATCGTTTATCCAGTCAGGTTTCGAAATAAATATTTGTTCATTTCTCAAGAAAAATAAACTAAGAATTGAATTACATATTTGTCTTTTGAGCAGCGTTTAAAATTTTTAAACAAAATTCTACAATAAATATTAACTTATATCTCGATTTATGCATAAACATCAACATAGAAATTGTTGCATTAAATGCGTTAATAATTGCCTTAGAACTTCGTTTGAAATTTGGCAATACTCAGATAAAAACGAGGAATTCAATTCAATGTCTGCAATTTATGTGAAAGCAACAATTATCCATTTGCTAAATACATATAAGCAATACATAAGTTGATCGCAAACCAATGCCGCAGGCATGGTCGTAAACCCGGAAAGGAGGGAGCACAACTACTCTCGGAGTCCGAGATAATGCAAAGTCCCTGCGTGGAGGGGTCGAAAAAGGTTCAGCAAGACCCTTCTTAACGAATGCCCTCCAAAAATGCTCCCTGCCACGAGAAAGAAGAGTCTCTTGGGGCTCAGTACAGCAGTCATGCTAAGAAGAAAACTCCGCTGTCTCGAAAGGGCTAATATATGACTTTTTCATATTTTACATGTGAAGTATGTATCGCTATTTATAGTTTCTATGCCTTATGTTTGTAATGCAAACCAATGGGGCCAATAAACATTATTATTATTATTATATGTATATTAATTTTGTAGTATGTCAGCCAGTCGGTCATTCTGTGTCCATTTGGACCCTCTTCCCTCCCTCAAGTTTGGAGACACAGAAATGAGGTTAGGTTTGTTTGGTGTGAATTCTCCATCCTCACATTTTATTGTAGTTAGCAGTTGACTGAGTACAGAAAAATGCAAAAAAGGTGTTTTTCACAGGGGGAGAGACAGCATTGTAATCTGCAACCCATGAGTACTTTCTCGCCTTTTGGGCTGCCTAATCTCCAGGAAACCCATTCCACGCCCTACAGCTCACCACTTGAGTGTGTGCAAAAAGTTACGTCTTTCAGCCTTGCTGGGTCATGCTCCACCAGAGGCTGGGTCCACCTTTCTTGGACATTTCTACCCTGCACCCCCTGCAGTAACTGGTTTTAGGAAAGATTTACAAAGGAGGTGGCCATTCACCCCATTAGGGGTGATGGTCTCACATCAATGTGATTGTAGCTTGCCTGTACAAAGACACATAATGTAAATCACTTTTCTTTCTCAGTCCTTGTGTCGAAGCCGATTTAACAGTAAAATATAGTTCCTACTTGCCTGAAACAGCTCGCTTTTTTGTGTACTTCTGATCATTTTGTAAAACAGAGGCAAGGAGTAATTTTTGCCTAATATACTTTTGTACGAGTCCAAGATCTCATCGCATTCCAAAATTCAAAGCTCCTGGCTGATGCTTTCATCAGGAAAAAGAATTTTTGCAAAGGCAGGGACAAAAAGAAAGAGTATAGATTGCTGCCTCAGTTGGGAAAAATCTTTAAAAAATACCAGCTCACTCTCCTTTTCATTCCAAAAATTTGTCATTTTTGAAGGACATAATACACTGCCAAAAATTTACCCTAAGTTTTTCCCATTGCTCACACTCACTGAAGTATTGCAAAAAATTAAAAAGACAAGGTTCGATTATATAGCTCGCAAGGGAGAGTTTGCATGCAATGCAGGCAGCAGGTCTGCTAGTTTAGCTAATCACTTGTGGGGGAGGCAAAGAATAACAGGCAAGTTGCTGCTAAATAGGCCTCAACATTTACAAGTAGGTAATACTTAAGTTTGGAAAAGATCTCTTCACATGAATCTGTATCTGAATGTTACAGGTCCACCAATTCCTAAAGTTCTCCATAGACAATTTGTAAGAAATTCCAAAGGAAAGGGTTGATATAAACAATTTTTTTCTGTGAGTACATAGTCTGTAATACACTGTGAGAGTCTATGATAAAAATTTGTAATCAATGAACAGTCGTACTCTGTGATATTTAAGAGACCTACTGGGAGCTTGGTCATATCACTGATCATCACTTATTGATCAAGATCTTGAACAATACAACTTTTTCAACCAATTTGTTTCATCCAAACTATCGCAAACAGCTCCAAATACAATCACCAATATTTATCAAACAAAAATAATTCAAAGCATCAATGCCACAAGGAAAAAAACATTTGCACTCACTTGTAGTCTTGCTCAGCACAAAGAGGGCAGGCTGAATCACTTTCCCACAAGAAATTAAAATTGCAGCCATCACAAGTACCATCAGGACATTTTGTAGGGAGTGAAATTGTGCCATTTCCAACCTTGGTTGGATTGCAATGCAAGGTGATGATGGTCGTCCTTCCTTGAGGACATGACCGTGTTGCTCTGGAGAGACATCAAAAGAATTATTCACAATTTTTTTAAAGCCAAAATAATATTTTACAAGAAACCTTTTTATACTGTTTCAAAAGAAAGTTTAGCAGAAGTTAGGTTTGTATTATATGTTCTTACTCCCTACAAAAAGACAGAGCAGACAGATGGACTTCATCACCATTAAAATCTAATGCAACTTATCTAGTTAAAAAATATGGATTCACTCAACAAATTAAAGGGTCATGCATACCATATTTGAGTTGGCTTTTAAAATTACCTATATTTCACTAAGATATAAAGATGATTTACAGCATCAACTGACTATGATGAGATTATCATTTAAGACAGTACACCATATAATTAATCTGTTTCACTTCTTAGTGCATTTGGACTAAAGGACTATATATGTATATAAAAAAATTGAGATACAAGAATAAATGAAAATATGCATATCATGTGGCACAAAAGATCAAAATAAACCAGCATATTTCAAGCTCCTTATTCCAGATAATCTACATTCTAAACCTCAAGCTCAGTCTTGCTTTGTTATCAGTCCTCAGAAGTTCTCTTTGTTTGTAGCCCCTGTGACAGCTATTCTGCCAATCCACTGTCAAAAATAACTTCATTTAAATTAAAATGCTTTGAGATCTTACCCAAAACTTTCAACACACTATTTCACATCATGGTTCCCAGCAACAACGTACCGCAGAGGTTGTTGAAGGTTGCCAGGGTTATCCTTATTAAAGGTAGGCAATTCAGCAACTCATTACAGATCCCTAGTTCCTTTGTCAAATGATTAGTTGGTTAACACCTGAAGTGATTTGCCAAGTAGAGCATATGGAGGCTGACTGCTATCCAAAGGCAAGGATAGGTAAAAGTATGCAAGGAATGAGAAAATCACTTGGAAAAACAGGAATCCAGCTAAATTTGCAATAAAAGGTGCAATGATTCAATGACTGCTAAAAGCAAAGGCTTGTACAATAATACTTATTAGTATTATACCCATGGGTAAATAAAAATGCAATGAACATAACATGAAATATTTTTTGTTAAAATATAAATGAATAGAAACATTAGTTAACTCATGTTGCTTATCTGCCCTTATTTTAAGGCTGAGCCATTATTAAACACTGTAAGAGGTATGAAAAAAACTAATTTTAAAGTTTATGATGTAAGTGGATATAAGTACATAATTAACATGCAACAAGAAAATGATGTTCAGTCTTATTCTTTAATTATTGTGCTATTACACAATCAAAGCATGCTTAAACCCACATAATGGCAGAATAATAACTTACAAAGGTGTTGAGTAGTAAAAATGTAGGTCATTAGGAAAATCTGGGTTAATGAACTCCTCAATCACTTCCATATTCATAAAATTATGGTCTCTTGATATGCTAATTAATTCATCACCTAGAGTTACAGATTGTGTTGAAAGAATAAGTCCCTCTTCAGCCCAAGGACTAGGAACAATAGTTGTGCGGCAAATGAAGGATTTGACCTATTAATAAACATTTACAAAAATTTTATTCATCTAAATTTCAGCTCTTACACTAGAATCTATTATTCTTCAACAGATTGAGTACTCACTAGAAGTAAATATATTTTCATAGATAACCTTTAGGGTACCCAGATAGCACAGATTTTGCCTTATCTCTAAATACGAGGATATTATACATATATGCCGTGATGCCGCTATCTGGATGCAGAGATCAAGTATGAAGAATCCACGCCGCATTTGGGGATAAATCGGAGATGAATGTCCGCATAGCTGGAGATACACCTATCCTTACGCCATAATTGCCGGTAGGTGGCGGCCGTTTCTCGTACAATCGCTGCGCCACCACATGAGATTAATGAGAATTACGTGAAAATAATGTAAATACATAAATTGGCTTTCGATGAGGAAAGATTCAATGCATTATATTTAATGCATTAAACTATTACTGCATAGATGTATTGTTTTAACTCACAAACACCTCTATACACAACAACACAAATGTAAAAACGAAGCCAGTAATTGCGTTAACGGCAATGGAGGACGTCAGCGCCGCTATGCGGCCAATTTTGGCAATATGGTACTGTGACAACCCCTCCCCAAATTCTTGAAATTATAGGAAAAAAGGGATAATAAACGTGGAAGATAAGCTTATCCCCACAATATCTGATTTCTCCAAGGATAAGTTCAAATCTGTGCTATCTGGGTAGGAGAACCAAAATATGGACATGTAACAAAAAATGTGATCGAACAATATTTCATTGTATACAAGAATTGTATGAGCCCTAAACAGATGAGATTTTCCTGAAAACTAAATATGTACCAAGAAACACTATTCATAGCATAAGGTTAGAAAAAGTGGGTAAATGGTTTTATAAAAAAATCAGAAAAATTTCTTCAGGAGGAGGAACCCAAAAAACATGTAAATACCATGTCATGAGTTTAAGTTCAATCCATTTGAGTTTTCTATCAAGAGCCCCCAAAATGTGATTTCTTGTCATAAATTTGCGATAAATGGCAGGCGAACTTAAAAAATAAATTGTATGTTAATGATAAAGATAACTTCTGCTGCTCAATATATTCACATGTAATTTGGGCTATTTTTGTGTGCATATTTTCTCATATGCATACCTATATCGACAAGGAGTATGTATACTAATGTTTTAATTAAAAAAAATCTATCACTTTCATGGGAATAAGTCCGAAGACATGAAATTCAAATGCCAACAAACAAAGTTGGAAGGACAAAACCTAGGACAGCACATATCAGTACAGTTGAGCACCCCAAATCCAGTAATCTTGTAATTTTTCCAATACCTCCTTCATGAGAAATATAATTTTTTGTAGAGCAATTACATTCATCTTCACCTTCAAATGTTTCCCAATTTTAACAAGAATTTTCCCTGGTGCATCCGTAAGCGATAGGACACACAGTTACTCTTATAAAACTTTATTGCAAATTCAGAAACTACTACATGAGCTGCTGATGCGATGCAGAGGATGACTCAACTTCCCCTGTGGAACTTGGCCCCACTGTGTAGGACATGAGCTTGGAGTGCCACGTAGTGCATGGAAGACTGATATGAGAGCCGAAAGATTTTTAAAATATGACCTCATTATTACTTATTGTAAAAAATGATCGCATAACTGTGAGAATGTGCTGTACAACAAAGATCTCTAAAAAAAATTGAAGACTCAGCTATGCATGGCATATTACGTTGATACCTCACTGCTGAAACGAGTGCGTCACATCACAGAGATGGGCAGTAGAATATGGAGCCGTAAAAATGTGGAGTCTTTGCTTTTTCATGGTCTGAGTAAAGAAACTACAGTAAAACCTCTTTTCATCATAATGGAATGGACCAAAATTTGGGCAATTTGATGTATGGAGGTTCACTATAGAGAGGTTTTAGTGATAGGCACCATTTTTTCATAGCCTTTGGAAATGAAAGGCACTACTGCCTTTTAAACCATTATATTTATGTGTTTAAACACACATGCATGCATCAGTGAACATATATTTATTATTTAATAATTACAGAAAGCAAACACTATCGCATGATTTTTACCATGATTTGAGAGAAAATGATGTGATCTCTCTCAATTCAACAGTCACTTAAAATGATTGGGATAGTTGGATACCTTTTTTCTTATTTACTGTTAGGTATGCTCTCATATTGAACAAAATGGCTACAACTAATGATTAACGTGAAAATTACAGCATAATAAGGTATATAAGAAAAAATAGTGAAACATTTATTGCTGAAAATGTCATTCCATGTACGTAATCACGGCTGCATCAATGGTCTCTTGTTGTCTTGGTACGATTTGCGGAGGTAGTTAGGCTGTCTCGGGGGTATCTCCTTGGTATGATAAGTGGAGGTTTTACGATATAAAGAGGTTCACTACAAAGAGGTTTGCCTATAAATTTACATGTAAATCTGACGGGACCGTAGGGGTGGTATGATGTATGGAGGTTTATGATGTAAAGAGGTTCACTACAAAGAGGTTTGCCTATAAATTTACATGTAAATCTGATGGGACCGTAGGGGTGGTATGATGTATGGAGGTTTATGATGTAAAGAGGTTCACTACAAAGAGGTTTTACTGTAGTTTTGCATCAGCAATAATATTCCTCCATCAGTCGCCCCTGATTTATTGATGGATATTCGCAATGGTGGAGGCACCCAACTGGCAGAGAGTGTAGACAGCATAGATAGCAGAGAGCTTATTCAATTATATTAAACACAGCACATATGAATCACAAGATACTTTAAATGCATTGAAAATATTTTATTTACTATTTTTTTTACTAATAACATTTAATATTTGCTATTCTGCGATATATTTATTTACACATACTATGTCCTTTATTTACACTCTGCCGTTTTGCAATAAATACCACCTAATGGTTGAAAATGACTGTTTGTGAGTTTAAAAAAATTACTTTCTTATTTATTACAATTATTTGCAGATCAAGCATTTTTATTTAAATTTTGGCCCATTTTGTTATAACTTATTGAATTTCCTTGTAAAAACATTGCAGACACCCTAATTACAAAAGTTACTACCACAGAACCCAAAATTTGGAAAAATCCCAAATTTGACATTACCCAAGTCTAGATAGTGTCCTATTTGGGGTACTCAACTATATATACAAATGACAGGATTCTGGGAAAGTCTTGAAAATTTGACAACTTCCCCCATTTTCCTTCTGACATGTTCACCTAAGCCAATTAGTAGCTCAACTTAATTTTTCCATTTTCATGGGTCATTTGATGTGATACACCAAGAATGCTTGCAATCCTTAAAATCTATTTTTCTAACAAATACAGAAACTCATGATAAAAATGGATACAAACTTACAGCAATAAACTTCACTGTAAGAGAGGATGATTTAATTTTTCCATAATGAGAAAATATGGTGCATACAACCTAATTTATCACCCCCAAAAAAATTTCATACAGTCTCCAAGGCAGCCTTCTTTTAAGTGTGGCACTTAAAATTAGTGATAAGCTATATACATTTGAATAATGAAAATCATAAAAATAAGTTCACAACAATGAATCTCATGTTTACATCAATTAGGGGATTCTGCAATTATTACAGAATAAGGCAAAGAATTCCTCTGGATTTCATTTTGCCTCCCAAGATGAGATTGCTAACCCTTAACACGTTGCGTACTGGGGTATTTAAATTCCTAGGAATTCTGGGTGGAGGTGTTGAGATTTGAAATATGTGCCTATTAGGGCGTAATGCCTTTGGTTTAAACATGGTTAAAAATCTAATGTTTAGAATATAACTTTACCTAATCAAACCTTATGATGCATCAATTCATTATGAATAACGAACAACAACTGAAAACTAATGAATACGTATTGTATGCTTTAAATTTGTTTAGGTTGACGCGCCTAAATGACGAGAATCTTCGTCATCCGTTCGGAACGTTCGGGAAAAAAAATGATGAGAATTCTAGCCATCCGTACTCAACGTGTTAAGACAATTCGACATCTGCACATGAAACTACTGGTTTAGATTACTACATAACCACTACACCTACGCAAATTTCACCATACGAGTCTTAAAAGTAGAAAAATATATAAATATGCACATTGCGGATTCAGTGAAATGAAAAACCTACCTGGGAGACTTGTCCTTCTGCTTGGTAAGACACATTGTTGCTACACTGGGCAGCCGATAGTCCACATAAGCTTATGTTAAACAAATGAAAATACTGAGCCCCAGAGGCTGTAAACAAACGGCTGCCTTTCACAAGGTATGGGCTGAAAAATTAATGATAAGAAATGTTGTGATTTACATCAAAAAGAAGCCATGCATTCTTATATTCTAAAAATATTATCAGAGCATATCAAAACCTATGATAACAAATGTAGCACCTTTTTTTCAAAGACTCTCTCAACAAAAAACTATTTCTTAGAAATGGACACAAAATACTTATTGCTGTAGTGCATATGCTTATTACGACATATATACTAATATAATATTGCATGATGTTCTTACCTAGCAAGTGACCTAAAGTCATATTTCATGTTGTTCACATTGAAAATACATTTGGTTGTGCATGTCACTCCATCAATACTTTGTAAGCCAGGGCCACAAGGCTGGCAGGACTCAATTCCATATGCAAGAGGGTCTGATACAGTGGTATCAGGAGGGCATGGAACACATTCTGTAGTGTTTGGGTCAATGTATTCACCAAGTGGGCATGGAATACATCCTCTTTCATTAATATCCTTTCAGCAGCATAAAAAAAGAAGAAATTTCAATAAATACCCTTAAAAATGGAAAATGATTGAAAAACATTCTGTCCCCTCAACTGCATCACAGTTAATTAATTCTTTCCCAACGAATCAATAGTAACTATGATATTGAAATAAATTTTTCTGAAAGAAGATCGTACATCTGCAATGCTTTTCTTCATAAATAAAAATCAAAGCAAGTCATGTCATGGCATCAAAGCCCAAGATTTAATCCTGCATTGTACGAAAAAAGGTCATCCCCACGTTCAACCAATGAATGAGTGTCCAGGCTGCATTGCTAAGATGCCAAATGATGCGCATTCATGCCACTGAATGAGTGCATTTCATAAGGCATAAAAATACACCCATTTTTTAGGATTGCACAACAAAAATGTTCCAAGTGGTACCAGTCACAGCCAGCCTAGATGAGGCCAGGCTGATGCCAATTTAAATTAGAATAAAGTCCAACTGACAGCATCAGTGGTGGAACATTTTGGATGTCGACCTGACTTGAACTGTCATGAAAAATTTCCTGACCTGATGGGTACACTTGCAAGACAGTGTTACAGGACAACACATTCACCTTTAAAATGTTATTACCTGATGGCAAGGCAGGCAGGTAGCAGCTCCTCCATCAATTGTGTTGGTGATGTTTATGGAGAAAATTTTCACGATATCATCATCGAACTTGGTATCTGAGTCCATGGCATTTCTATCATAATAGCCTTGATCATATTGCAAGTTTTGAAAAACCCAACTGAAAGTGTAAGAGTCATTTTGTAGGATAGCATGACTGAACTCTTGTTTATACTGCGAATCCATCCAACTTTGAACTGATGTCACTCCCTTAGTCTCTGAACCCTAAGTAAAGATAAAAATAGTAGCATCAATCAAGAGTCACTGCACGTTTATGGCAAAAAATTAACAGCAGTCCTTCAAGATTTTTTTCCAATATTAATGAATCTCAGGAATACAGAAATTCAAACTGCTACTCATTGAAAATGTTATATTAAAAAGCATGGCTTAGGGATGAAAAAAATCTTTCATGCAAGGACGTTACGTTAAGCTGGTGATGGTGGTTGGGATCCAATTAAAGATCAGAAACCAAACATTGGAATTCTAACATAATTTTAAAACTTCTATCAATAAAAGATAACACAATACATCTCCAAGAAATAATTTATAGCCAAAATCTGAAATTCATCACTTTACCTCATTAATTACCAGAACATGCTTATAGCTTTTTGGAGGAACTGAGCACAGAAATGGAAAAGCATGTTAAAAAACTGTTTTCAAAGAGAGAAATAATAATATTAAAGGTCAAAGTATACCTTCAAATTTTTGCTGATTTAACAAATAATTAAATTGCTTCTATCTTCTCATTGAGTATCTTAGCAAAAGTCATTATGAGGTGATTAAAAATATGAATGAACGACAGAATATGCTGTTTGTTGTAAAAAAAAAGTATCTTTCATTAGATAAATAGAATAGTCATTCAAGTCAAGAATAGGTCTTGCTTTCCTCCTGTATTAACTTGTATTCTTTCTTGAATGTGTAAACGAATGTGAGCCTATCCTCAAAGATAATAATCATTCCAGAGGATATCGTAGGTCGAACCCATTGTAAAGAGGTAAAAAGGGGGTCAACTGCATTATGAATTCTCTCACTTTTTACACTATCTTATGTGGGCCCAGAACAGTGCAAAAGGGGGTTACACCATAGCCAAAGTAACCCCACCCAGTTGACCTCACCCTATGATTCTTAAGTACTACTAATTGAAAATAAAAAGATGTTTACAAATACTGAAGCTAGAATTTTTCTGTAAATAATTACCACTAAGTTATTAAAATATTTAGAAACTGAAGTCAAAGTAATTGAGAATGATAGAATGTGAGAAAGAGAGCTGCACCAATCAAACTCAAAAATGGAATACCTGCATGAATACAAATTCACATTTCCCTTTGCAGTCCATTTCAAATGTGAAAGATATCCTTCCAGCCTCCAGACGGTGTCCAGCACTGATTCCTCCTTTATTCCTAAATCCAGGCACAGTCAAAGAGAGTAAAAGATAGGCTCCATCAGTATGTCTACGGCCAGAATGTATGTATGAGCCAGCGGGCTGCCAACCAACTGCAGTACCACATGATGATCCTGATAAATATGGACGAAAGAGTAAATTGGATATTTTAGGAATATTATTTGTACAAGAATAGGACAACAGAAATTTTAATATTTTTTGGTTGAAACTTTTCGCACTGCACCTGCTATCTTAGCGCTAACAACAGGGCTTTTTGGACAATGTTTGAGCCAGTGAAAATGTGTTATGTATTAATCCTTTTCCTGCCAGCCCATTTCGGGTGGGATGTGCGAAGACTGCCAAGGCTATTTTCCGTAATTTGCAAGATTTCAGATTTTAAATTATTTCAGCTACTTAATTTTATTATTTACGGTGAAACCATCTTAGTAAGCAGCAGAGATAAAGCCCACATGTATGTATATATGAGATGGCAGCGGTTCAAAAGGCCACAAATCACAAAATAAAAAAAGTCAAATAAGTTGGGACGATAAATCGACCTGAGGCAGTTTTCATACAACCAGCAAGGGCTGATATATAAGCCCGGAGGCATTAAAAGGGTAGTTAATGTAGCTAGCTAGCAAAATGTTAAAATAATATTTGATGGATTCTGACAGTAATAAGAAATACCGTATATGTCTGAATATAGTCCCCCCTTTTTTTTTCAAAAATGCCCATGGTAAAAGTTAATGGGGGACTATATTCAAACACATTTTTTTAAAACTTTTCCCGAAACTGAAGCCTCAAAATTAGGGGGGGGCCTATATTCAGCGGGGGACTATATTCGGAGAAATACGGTATGTATGCTGAGCACGACAGTACCATAATCTATTCAATAAACTTGTAGGTTGAGATGAATGGCTACATAATCGGCTGCAGAACCCGTGAATACTGTGGCCAAGTAGAGCTCTTCTATATGGGGCCTGCCCAATAGGGCGGATCGGAAAAATTGATTTTTTTCAAATCCATATGGCCCAATGAAAAAAAGTTGTGGGACTGATCAAAAATAAGACCTAAAAAATTTGAGACCTCTAGGTGAACCCCCGTTCCTCGCTCAATTGCAATTTCGGGGGAAGGGTCAAAATTCAAAAAATTTAATATTTTATGGTCATTCCCTATAGCTATAGATTTTGCTGTGCCACCGCCCTTTCAGAATAATAATTTCGTGCATTTTGACGTATCTGCCACCGCTTAGCCACAAAATGCCAAATATGAGTCCACGTGCCGTTAAGTTGTGAAGGCTTGTCAACTGGTTGAGAACCCTACCGGAAGAGCTGAAAGCAGTCACCTATATATCCAGTTATTCAAAGGAACAGATTTTTGGCCACCCTGACAATGCACTACTTGCTATACAATAGCTGATGAGTGCGAGGAGGTGAGGGATAGATCGAAAAAAATATTAAATGCATGCAAGAACATGCATTTGGCGACCAATCCGAGATTTTTTTAAAAGCTGGATTTTAATATTGATGTAAAGGACTACCCACTGATGATATATCGGGGAGAGACCACAGTACCTTCAGTTACATCTGACCTTAGCGCTATGGAAACGTTCAAATTTGAAGTTAAATATTCCTTTAATTATACATGCAGTCGAGAGATTCGTGAAAGAGATCACCCAAACTATGTTGACAGCAGCAAAAGACAAGAAACGACGCTGACATACAAGATATAGACTGGAAAACAGATAATTGAGTAATTCTTTCCTGATTGTTCCTTCATAGACGATGCTGAAACATCAAATATTAGTCAGACTAACGAAGATAGATGCAGTCGGTGTGAATTTTGGTTCATTTGTGCATGGGAGAGGAGAGTGGGGAGGGGACACGAGGGGCCTTCCCCCAAAATCCATTTAGTCACAGCTGTCGGACAGTACCGGAATAGAAGCGCATATCCTAAGTTTGCACACCTTTTTAGCCTCTCCATAGACCATAGGCTTCTTGCCTCCATTCTCGGATCTAAAAATATTTCATCACTTCTCTAAAAGTTGGTACCATTGATTTGTTTAATGAAAAGGTGTCAAATAAGGGACAAGTTGTCTCATTACGCATCCTTTTTTACCTTCTACCATCTTCCAATTTATATTATCAAAGATGTATGTACGCCCTCCTAGCAGCGCATGCGGGATGAATTTTGCTGTATTCGAGGTGTGGGAGGGGGATGGGAGCAGCCTGCAGCTCTTGTATCGGCAAAGCTGTATGGGTGTTGGAATATTATCTTTGCAGGCGAGGACTTATATTTTGGATTTTGAGGCGAAACGGTGACAGATAAGTCAAAATGCATGAAATTACTGTTCTGAAAGGGCAGTGGCACGGAAAAATCTATAGGGAATGACCATAAAATATTTAATTTTTTGAATTTTAATCCTCGTTCCTAAATTGCATTTGAGCGAGGGTCAGGGGTACACCTAGAGGTCTCAAATTTTTCAGGCCTTATTGATCGGTCCCACAACTTTTTTTCATTGGGCCAGATGAATTTGAAAAAAAAAGGATTTTTCCGATCCGCCCTACTGCCCAAGTGTCATTCAAGCATTGTGAAAAAAGTATTTAGTGAGCTGCATGATGCCATTAATTTGCAACAGTGGGGAAATAATTATCATGACACAATGCATATACATTTTGTAATCAATTTCTTTTATAGTTACATATACAATTCATTAGTTATTTCAAAACATAGAGGCCACATCTTGAGAAACTACTTTTTAAGGAACCCTCAAAAAAGGTCTAAACAGTGAGAAAGTGTGAAATGTGGAAATAGTAAAATTATCAACTTTAACCACTTAACACACACAAAGAAAATGAATGAATGGTACTTGCTGTGGATATGATGCACACTTTTATGATGAAAAAAATGATGTTTCCAACTAACAATACATAATTTTTAAAAACTTTTGAAAACAGGATGTCAGTTGAAAAAAAATTCCTCATCTGCAATTTAGGAAAAATGAATGCAAGGCATGGAACTAGGAGTGGGATAATTTTGGTTATTGGGTCTAAAACAGAGCAAACTCTCGAAAATGAGAATGAGTCAGTAAGATTAAAGGGATACATATGAATGTAATAAGGTTTAGAATAATAGAAAAATTAACCATTTCTAAAAAATATAGTGTAAAAAGCTGGGAAATATTAAATCCAAGATTGAAAAATAAAGCCTATTTTATTGATTAAAAAAATCATATTATTGACTTTTGAAAGATATTTTTAAAAAGTAATTATAATTACCATCAGGCTCAATGCATGCTGTGCTCATAATACTCGGCATTTCTGACCATCTCTCAAACTGATAGCCATAATTTGGAGTGGTGTTAGGTGGACACTTCAAGCAACCCGCTTTTCCATCTGAGTAGTGGTTGAGAGGGCAAAATTTACACGTAGAGCCATTTTTATACTCCATCCCTGGATTACATGGTGGGCAAGCATGCTTTTCACTTGCCGGGGGAAGGTGAGCTGATTCTGGATCATCATCTCGACATATCTTGGGCTGAATCCATTTGTATAATTTTTGAGTCTGTTAAAAGCAACCAAAAACAAATCTTTTAGTTTAACCCTGAAAAACTATTCTCACCATATACTATAAAGAACACAACATTCATGAGTTTTTATTTACCTGATTATTCACATCGCATGGTGTGCGGGCCTCATAATAGTCCTTGATGGTACAAAGAGGCCTTCTCAAGCATTTTGAAGATCCTTTGGGCGAATACTCCCGTTGGCTATCACATGGTGAGCATGAGCTAGCCTCCTTCGATGAATAATGATTCTTTGGACACTCTGTGCAAATTCGTGATCCAGCTAAACTGAATGTCCCTGGTCTACAAGGAGTGCAGGAGGAAGCAAAGGCAACACCTAGAATAAAATGTATGTATTAATAGGATTGGGTTCTCAATAGAGGCAAAATCAATTACAACAATTACTTTTCATTTTGTCACCAAGTTAATGAAATCCATTCTTGAAGTAGAGCACCATGTATTCAACCAAAATACACAATTACAGGTACAATTCACTTTACATTATAGATATGTTCCTATTAAGTGTCATTTAGAGCAAATTTCCTGTTTAGTGAGTGGCGTATTTCAGGCAGTGTAATTAACACTCTTTCACAGCCAGCCTTCCACAGGGGACTCTCTCACAGCCATGGGCTTCAATGCAGTTGATATGGCACAGTGATTGAAACTCCGAGTAATTATTATCTGGGACATTCCACCTCAACTGAATGAACTTTGTCCCTAAGGGTCTCAGATATTGATGAAAATTTCTGTATGGGAATCATATCTAAGCAGGGCATCTACTTTGACAGTCAATTCAATAACCTTTTTCCTTACAATATACAGTAGACTCTTGCTTATATGAACAATGTTATTAAGAAGTTCTCATTTTTACAAAGTAAATCATTGGTCCTGATGAAAAGGCTAATCCAATCTATAGTAAAAGAAACCTTACTACGAAATTTTCGATATCAGGAAATTACAACCTCCGTCCTGGTCCCAGTGGTTATAAAATGAACTTTCCATGGGTAAGCAACGGCATTTAGGTGGATATACACTACGCTACATCATAATCATTGCACCACATTGAAGTTCTCCACGTACACCGTACCCAAGAGCGTCAATTATGGATCTTTTTTCAGTAGGAGATAAGTGACCAGCCACGTTGCATGCACAGCTTGATTAGTTCGTCACAATCATGAGTAAACACAAAATTGTAATGCAGTGTTGCATTCTGCAGGATAACCACACTTTTCGTTGGCTTGCATAGGTTTATCAACTTACGAACAAGGTCTGGGAATGCATCATGTTCATATATTGAGGATTTACTGTACATAATTATCCATAATTTAGTCCCGTATATCATACACATGACTCTGAAGCTATTCTGCAGTGCAAGTAGTGCGGGAAATTGAAGAGACATGGAATTTTGGCAAGGAAAGTTTTTTGCGATGATTCCTAAAACAAATGCTCTTATGAAGTCCGTCATAACGAACCTCCGTTTTTTCAGTCCCGTGAACTTCTTAATGACAAGAGTTTACTGTATGCCTTTTTACACAGATTTCTGGCAAAAAAAGTAGCAATGGGGCATCATAGTTTTGTGAGGTAAAATGAAGAAAGAATCCAAACCTGTAATTTCTACAGACTTAATTAAAACTGGCTTCCCCTTGTGGCAGTCCATTCCAATTGTCTTCCATTGAAGCACATTTTGTCCTGCCTTAAGGTGAATAACTTGTTTCCTCCATTCCCCTTCCTTTGTGGCAGCAGGCCATCGGTCAATCTTGGAATCACCAACTGATTGACACTGCTCATTTTGAGCCTAAATATAAACATGATAGAGAGGAATTCAATTTTTCCCAGCAAAAAAATAATTTTAATCCATACACATATGAATGATATAACTACGTGAGAATTAATACGATTGGCACCCACATTACACAGGGCCTATCACAATATCTTAAATTAACCCACAATCCAAGTATCATCATTCATTATTGTGGCCAATACAATGACAGAATGAATGCTGTCCTATACTGAATGATTCTCTAAACATTCTGAATCAGGTTTAAAAAAAATTTGAAACCCAAAAATTTAGATAGCTATATTTTTCAAAGTTACGGCTTGGTAACAAAAATTCAAAGGAGCAAAACTTTTCATCTTCATAATTAAATGAATTACATACAATTACTTACAAGGGGAGACCACGTACCTTGCTCCACCTTTTTCAATGCTGTTTTTCTTATGGAATTCGGAATGGTGAACACACCTCTGAAATGATAGTGGTTCCATTGAATGGGCCTTAGTTTGGCTGTAACTGATTAATTTTCGAGCTGTATTTTTAACAAGTGCTATATAATCCCAAAATAATGCAGCGATGTACAGATGGGTGGGTTAGTCTAGTAGTGAGCGCCTCTGGCTCTCATTCGGGGGGCCAGGGTTTGAGACTTCGTCATGGCAGTATATTCCGTAGTCTTCATTTTGATCGTGTGGCGACAAGTATTTCATTAATTTTAATTGCAGCAAACATAAGCGTGAGATAATTTTTTCTTCATCATAATGGCGATTAGGTATTTAACCAGTGTCATTTCGAATGCCCCTGGATGAGAGCTGGATATGCTCATTACTAGACCAACCGACCCATCTGTACTTCTCTACGTTATTTTGGGATTATATAGAGCTTGTTAAAAATACCGCTCGAAAATTAATTAATTACAGCCAATCTAGGGCCCATTCAATGGAATCACTATCAGTTCAGAGATGTGGTCACCATTCCGAATGCCATAAGAAATACGGCTTTGAAAAAGGTGGAGCAAGGTACGTGGTCTCCCCTTGTAAGTAAAGAGCAAATATGTGAAACTGCTGTTTGTATGGTATCACAATTTCCAGCAAACATAGCATTATAAAATATTAACTCATTGACAAAACTGCACTGCACTATTAAAATAAAATTTACCACGAATTGTGATCAATAACATTGGCTTTTTTTGGAAAGACGATTAAAAATTCCACTTCACATTTTTTTCATTGATCATAAAAGAAGGAAGTATGTAAATAAAATGAAATAAAATCTTCCCTGATTCTATAATTGGAGATGTTTGCAATGAAAAATATGCTCTCCAAAGGGGATATGAATGGGACAGAGAAGTGGATTGCTATTGATAATGAAATATGTAATAAAATTGATAATATTGATGAATATTGATAATGAAATTTTATTAACATTCTGCCCATTAATACTTAATGAGACTAAAATCCTCACTAAGTTCATTCTACTCATGCTCATCTTCTACGTATATGTTCTGCATCAAAATTTAAATTAGTAGAAGTAATTTTCCCTCATTTTTCACCTTAGAGAAAGAATAAATTGTGACAACATGCAGAGAAGAGATTATACTTGTTTTTTGTAGTAGAAAATATTGACTTATCACAAATATTTAAACTAAGCAAGGACATGACTTCCTACTTTCACATTATATCTGTTATTTGAATAAAATACAAGTGATACATAATTTAAATAAGCTGGGACTAGACACGGTGATAACTTTACAGTCACCCAGAATAAACAAATTGTGCAACAATTCCACAGAGAAAAAAATAATTTGCCTTGTCAAGGTGATTGATTTTTTTCTCTGCGGAATTTTCACACAATGCGGTATATAATTTCAGAGGCCACTTTCAAAACAAATACATTTAGAACTCATCTTTACATCAAAACAACAAAATTTCCAGTCTCAATGTCCAGAGCAAGGATAATTAAAAGAACACTCCCAATAACATAATTATTAGTAAAATTATGAATGGCATAGTAGAATACTCACAAGCTCATACATACCTCAAAATCAAAAACTAAAACATCCTTGTCAGAATATTGGTAAATGTATGTTAGATTGCCTGGCTTCACCAGATGAACTGTGTACGTCAGTGTTGCAGCACATGGCCCTCCAAGAGATGCAAGAAAATCCCCTCTTGGCTCCCAGCCATACCTTGAACAGATTTGACAATTTTTCAAACATGTGAAAAAGCAATATCATTCCATTGTGCGAATGCCAAAAATTAAGGTTCTGAATAATTTCTATGGGCCATGTATATGTAAAGGCTGTTTTACACAGGGCACGTCACTGTGCAGGTTAGCACTGAAAAAATGTTGAAATTGCAAGAATGTGAGCTTGGAATGAGAGCAGGGGCTATTTTACTGTCTCACATCCATGCATTCTCGCACGTGTTATAGCAATTCACCGCCTTACACGATGCAATTTTGATCACGCCTAGGTGCATACGTCAGATTGCGCAATAACAACCCCATGTAAAGCGGCCTTCAAATAGACAAAATTTATCAATACTATAAAAATCGTAGCATACTAATAAATGATTTATAGTTTAAATTCTTACCTACTGCAGTTGACGTCACCTCCGCACCTCCCCATGGTACTAAATGAAGACCTGAATGATTCCACTTGTGAATAAAATCCTTCAGGTAATCTGTCCCATGTATCGAATAATGCCCCACCACCCAGTGAATATGTTCCAGGTCGACATTTTTGGCATGTCAAACCTGCTAGGTTATAATAGCTTCCAGGTTCACATGATATTCCTATAAAATAAATGAAAATAAGATTTTAAAAATTGTTTTAATGATAAAAGAACTTTGGAGTCAACAGTGTATGAAACTCAGCCAAATTACGCAACATATTAGGAAATGCAGTAATATTGACTTTATTCATGTGCGCTAAGTTTGAGGTCATAATATATCCACACACATATATAAATGGCATTGTGACCAATTGTTATTATTTGCTGAATTTACATATAATGATCCAGATACTAGTAATTTCCCAACATACTTAACTGAACGAAGTTCTCTCAGATTTCCTAACAGGTGATTTTGTAAGCTCAGAAGGGGATATGAGGACACGGACCTACATATTAATTACTATCTGGCTCTGTCCAAGGGGTTCGGAATAAAATTCATTAAAAAACCTTTAATTCATAGGAGTGAGGGATAGAAGTAGTGACCCCTCTTTCTGACTATGGCCATGTGAATGTGATTACAGCACTGCTAACTTATTGCAATTCATTAAATGCATCATCGTTATATTCCTACTGACAAAGATCACCTCGAACACATAAATGGCATCAAGAAAAGACTTACTAATGAATGCAAACAGAATTCTTGGGTTCTCCACCGGGTAATTGGCTGCGTGTCTTGCGACATTTTGAAAAACGACTTGATCTTCATCCTCAGGGGATCTTCTGAGCAATTCAGGAATGGATGAAGAGGAAGTTGCTCTTCAAAACGTTGGGAGACATTAAGCTAATTACCTGGTCGAGAACCTCAGAATCCCTTCTCCACCTGATAAGGTGGGATAATCTAAAATCACACGTCACAAATAGGGCTAAAATTCTGATAAAACTCATTTCAATAAATCCTTCATGATTAAATAGTTGCTATAAGGGCCTTCTTTAAATCTGAAGCAACAGAGAACTAATGGAATAATATGGTCAAAGTATGTTTAGATTTCTTGAAGAAGTACAACAGCATGAAACATAAGTCTGATTCATCTGCCTCAGATACAAACACTTGACAACCTTTTCTCTCTTACATTTTATCTTCTCAATTCCTGAGAGAGATGCATTACAAGGAAATTGAAACACATGGAATACAGAAAACTATTTCCAAATAAACTATAATTATGGTAAAAGCAAAAGTAAGTAAAGTTTTGGTGAGAATATTTTGCATATTAAATAAAAATGTTAAAAAATAGAGAAAAATCTTTAAACATTTATCAAACTTTTTCTCAATTCCACTTGGCACCTTTATTTCATGCCACCACAAAACTATGATCAATCAATACATTTTCAATCACATATTTATACATAAGTAAACCAAATAGGTTAGCGGCATGAACCTCAAAGTAACATCTACTAGAGTGGACTATTACTCTTAAGTGGAAGATATATTGGGTAATAAAAATAATTAAGTTGGACAAGTTTGAACCTCATTTAAATATTAATAGCCTTTGGATATTATGATGTAAAAAGTGGTGATACATGACCTCCTAAGAGCAAGCTGAGTTGATTGCTCAATCTGTATTATGGCAAAAAGGACAACATGGTTTTACTAGGTAATTTCAATTCTCCCATTTTGATAGACCCTCAAGAATGTATATAATACGTTAACATTAATGAAACACAGGAGGGACTCATACACAGAAAAGCCTATAAACAAAATAACCAATTTATATTTCATACTATTTTGGCATGACATGCATAACACCATCAAAAGAATCTTTGAAATTACAACTCCACACACTGTAAAATTCAATTTATACTTACGGCAGCTATCAACTCTAGTGGATGGGCCGGAACCTTGATCTGCACAAGACCCAGGGACCAGAGGAACCTGCACTCTCCACCGACCTTTGTCAGCATCACACTCGGTAAGCTCATAGTGGTAGTCTGACTGCAATGCAAGATTAAAATTCAAATCAACTTTCATGACTGGGATGTGTACAAAAGATAGACATCTTCTGTAATTAGGAAAATACACATGCCTAGGAAGAGGACTTAAATTCCAGACACTATGCATTTAAATGATGAAATATTTACAACAACAATCTATTGCTAATAACTATAAATATATGATAAATAGAATTAAAATGGCACCAAATTACATTAAATATTAAATGCACTATGACAGATTTGCTCCAAGAAAAATATCTACTTCCAATTATTCAGATATGATTCAGTAAACTACATGGATGAATGTTGAAAAAAATTGATCGCCACAAATTCATCCGATAAAAATGTTCTTACAACCTATTTCATGGCAAAATGTTTCCCATACAAGGCATCAGATCAATGCATCGACTTAACATAAAACTCATGAAAAATGATTTCACCTTGACTGATCTTCCATAAGTGTTTAAGTTACATAAACGTATGATAACATTATGCTACATTGCTCCTCAGCAGTACTTATGTGCCTCCTTAGCATTGATTTATCCTTTTCATTATCCTTCTAATTTTGATCCATATTAAACTTCAATTCTTATGGTCATTTTTTTGTTAGGTAGCTGATAATATTTGTCTTTGCAATAAATCTCACGAATTAAAAAAAATGAGGTATGCAACTTGCACTACACATTCCATTATCACCCCCAATTAGGGGATGCCCATTAATTACGAGAGGTGTTTAGGTGAAGAAGATGGTTAAGCAAAATCTCACCTAATCTTGCATAGGAAAAGGTGGGTCTCAGAACATATCTCCCTTTCTTTTCCACAAGAAACAGAGTGAAATTTATAGAAATTTATATTTAGTCAAACTTGTCTCTACACTAAAATATGGCCATGGCCATGAACATGCCATGTATCAGAAATACATTTCATACTTTCAGCAAATAAAAGCAAACTGTAAAATAATACGCCTAAGAGAGACAGATAGGCAAAAATTTGCCTAGCCAGTCTTGCAACAAGTGACGAGGGAATCGGTGATTCTATGGTGTACAAAAAAAAAAACAAAATTTTGACGATACAGGGGGAATTTTCTTTATTCTATGCTAATGCAAGAAAATACACCGACATTTTTTTTCAGGTAACTTAGGCAATAGTTGACCCTGTAGGAACACATTAAAAGTTCACTAATTTCCATTATCCACATGTAATACATGCTGCCTATCTCCTAGGGATATGACTGATTTTTAAAGCTGAACAAACATTATCTTTAATTATTAAACAGTCACACTCATACCAAAGCACTGGGAATAGCAAAAAATGAGAAAAACTAGTTTTTACCACTTTTGTCAAACAGGCATTTCCATTCAAAATTTGCAGGTCTCTATGAAAAGTATCTGCTATACAGGTACATGGTCACCATCTAAGATATCTATTGAAAAATAAAATGTGTTGAAGACCTATGAGAATGATTTAGAGATTTTTCACTGCTAACTTTCTAAATTTCATGAAATCACAGCCATATGGAAGGCATGCAACACATATTAAACGGCGAAAATGGAAATTTATGAAGTTCAATGTGTTTCAACATGGTCAAATATTGACAGATTAGATTGAACTCTTATTGGGTCATTTTTTCATACCTTCACAAAAAAATGGCAATGTCCCCTCAGCTTTCAAACTTTAGTTTTTTTTGGGACACCCTAAACGACCTGCAACCCTCCTTACTTAACTATTCAGCATAACTTACACATCAACCTTCATATATTTTTTGGGTAAAATCATTATTTTATAGGAGCATCAGCAAGACAAGCAACTACCTTTTACCTTGCTTTACTCTTCGATAAGCTATGTGCTTTGCATGTCTTTGAATGATTTCAGAAGGTTGTACCTAACTTTCACCACACTAAAAACTAGTCTTTTACACTGTCATTCTTTTCAAGTCCCAAGGTCCCCTTTCTTTTAAGTAGGCAACCCAACCTATAAAATTTCTTCAAATTTTCATTGGAGAAATTTGAAAATTGAAAGCAGCCACGAGTTATCAGTACGACTTTTTTTCAGGAATTTCAAGATGTTTCAATTCAACTTGAAATTCAAATGCCATTGGCTCGGTTAGAGATCCTCACAGATCCAAACCGACCTCCAAGTAGATGTGACTACATAGTTTTCCGCGGTGTCGAGGTTCCGAAGTCTTCCGATGCTACCGCGTCGGTTGTTGGTTTGAGACAACAGTTTCGCTGGCACTGCTGCGTCTTCAGATGGAAGATGGCCTGAAGACTTCATCTTCCACCTGAAGACGCTGGCAGCAGTCCCAGCGGAACTGCTGCCTTAAACCAACAACCGACGCGGAAAAATCGGAAGAATGGAGACTACGAGCAGATGCACTGAGTGATGTCAAATTTCAATGATTTTTCTGTTGAGAAATTACCCTGTGATTAGGGAGTATTAAAGGGTATTGATTTGCCGGCAAAGAGAGGAAAATGAGGCAAATTAACTGCCGCAGTTATAACTTGTTTAAAGAAACATGTGCGAGGGCATGGCCGCGACATGTGCGAGGGCATGGCCGCGACATGCAATGATACTCCGTCATATGCATAATTATACGTAGATACTTAAACATACAATATCATGGAGTGCCCTCCTTTAAAATGAATTAACCTAATAAGGTTATGGTTAACCCTTACGTGCTTCTTCCCTAGTCCCCCAATGATATCATCCATAAACCACAATGACTCTATATTTCCTATAATTTTCTTTCGTGACATGGATATTCGAGCTAATTGTCGAATTAGCAATTGCAAACACAACAGTAGCCCAAAAATGTGCGTTCCGATCACCGGCTACTACTACGATCTATGACAAAATTGTCTACCTACAAAAATGAATTTATTGGCATCCAATTTTTCAAGCACATATTTTTTCAGGAAAAATCAACTGCCAAGAGAGTAAAATAAGTTAATTTATCAATATCGGCTAATTGATATAAGTTTCTTTCCTCGTTTCATCACGCCTCCATGGTAAAGACTTGATTAAAGTAATGCGCAGAAAAGTATTCCGGCTTGCATCAAGGCCACTGCTTTGCCACTAAAATGTCAACTCTACGATCGATAGTTTAAATTGGGCAGATACGGGGTATTTCTTCTCGCGTGTGTGTACGCCGCCTGTATGGAAACAAAACTTACAGGTTTCGCGAGCTTCATTGGTGGAGCATATTATGCTTAAGAGGTTGAATTTGCCGTTCTTTCCATCCCAGCCCTATCCGGTTAGACATAAAACACACTCCCCCCTAATATATAATATAAAAATACGGAATATGTTACAGCGTTGAAACCTCTTGGCACGTGGAGTAATTCCGCAGAGGTAATACGAAGATCTTAATCCGTTCTATGGTATCATGTGAGTGATCCCAAATAGTTCCAAACTTCCTCTGATTAAATAAAAGGAATGCCCAACTAACACGAGCATAACTGCTTCATTATATTAATTATCTACGAGTTAGCTGGTGGAATTGATGCATCGTGCTAATCACGATTGTCCCCCATGTAAACAATTCACTGTTTTTCCTGTTTTAGTGATCTTTACCATAGTTCATTATACATTAGATCGGATAATCCTAGTACAAAAACGAAAATTTACTCCAAATAAACCGATCTACGATTAATTTTAAGCCTTTCGTTATGCCTATGTGAAGAAACTAGATATTTAACAGAGCGAAAATTTTGGAAATGGATACGGGGATAGAAAAAGATTCAATTTTTGTAAAAGTAATTAATTTACAATGATAAGAAATCGGAAGCGCCAACTTTAATATTGCGGCACCCTATTTCGGGCTTCTGTCATCGGCGATTGCGCGCCAATCGGCTCTTGGGCGCCATCTACGACTTAGGCGCAATTGAAGGCCGGTGAGCCCGCGTCGCATTTAGATGACGCATCACTCGACCGGTCTTTTTTTTACCGACGTACTACTAGTTCAAAAATCAAGCAATTATCTTGATGTATCAGAGAGTCTAGAGTAAATCCTTGCCAACATACATATTAATTGATTTAATCGTCACTGGCTCAACTTTGTGGAATATCTCCATATTAGTGGGATTAATAACGACTTATTAATTTTCCGTTCAATAATTTCGTTTATTTAAACCGACCTGTTTCGGCACTGTCATTCTCAAGGGTACAACTGCTAGAACACTTTGTAGAATATTTCTAAGTTGTTGTTATTCCCACTAATATTGAATGCGAAATGGAAGGGAGGTTATTGGTTATTAACTCCCATATTGCTTGTATCTACAAGCTATTTACTGATTACCGTTCCAAAAATAACATTTATACAAAAATAAACATTTATACAAAATTATAATCTAGTTATTTAATTTGAAGCTGCATGTTTATAGTATCATATTTATTACACGACCTATGTTGTGATAAATCCTGTTTTGAACGCAGTAATGTATTGGAGTGGTTGAATGGTGAGTTTATAATCCACCATGAGCTAACTCTAATTAAATCACTGACTAACATATAATAATATCTAATATTTGAAAATTAAGGTTCAGTGTTTCCTGAGAGGTAATACTAATTTCATATTTCTGATTCAGGACAATGCTCACAACGGTCAACGGCATACATAATGCATAGAAAAATTGTAAAGATGGCAGTCTTTAAGTTGACATTTCGCTGAAATGCTTTCCTGAAATTACGGGGTGGGCGGTGCCCTCTCCCCATGACCATCATCACAAAACCAAACGAAAAGCTTACTTGAATGAAGAGGAGATAACAATTGTGAATACAGTCATCACTTTGTGAAATAAAAAATATAAAATTGGAGTCAGCAAATACGTCACGTCATGTGAATTGTTAATCCACCCCTGAGACTAAGAGTAGGTTAAAGATTGGAAGAAGGGTAAGGTCAACGGATTCAATCAGATTAAAAAATCTTCACCGTTTAGCGCACCCCCACTTAGTGTCCCTATCTTATACTCGATGAAGCAAAATTTCCACGACATATTTTCCCTTAAAAAAAGAAATCTGTCCGTTTAGCATAGACACGGCCATTGACGCGTATATCGCTTGACAATACCCGCTGAAACCAATGGAATACAAACCCACACCGAAAGAAATTACTTCACGACCTTATAACGAAAACCATTTCACAGATAATTATCATGCGGCTTAACGGTACTGAAATACCCTATTAATATATTTTACGTCTTTCCTCCACGACTACATGACTAAAACCGAGAGGATAAGAATAATAATGAGAGCTGAATGTAATCATAAAAAAGAACGACGCCTACCAGTGGTATTGGACCAATCTTGAGGAGAGACGGCGAGGTAATCACAGCTGAACTGAAGTACGAATCTGACGGAAGTACTGCAAATAAGTGTACGCATACCTCCACCTCGACCGGATGCATTTGGTGACGACTTACTCACATTCAATTTACACTATCATCTTGAAATTTTCACGGCTCGCAGAGGAAACAATTGTCAACATCTGCCTGCAACTCAAAATGCAAAATAATACCATAGTATTTTCTCAGTAGAATCCTTAGGGTTATATTTTCCCTTTCATAGTGCCAAGAGGTGTGCCTACCCGTCAGGATGTCCAACCACAAAAGTTGCATGACGTGGCACAACAAACGGTAATGAGATAACGACGAAAAAGCAGCGTCGGAAACAACCGGAAGTAGCAATTCGAGCTTTACTGCTAACTGCAGCCTACTTTCATTGTCAAGAAAGCGAACCCAATTTTTTACAAAAAAAAAACAATTGCTATCACACTAAAATTTTGAGGGTGCATGCACATGGTGACCCTAGCAAAAAATTTACCTGTATCTCAAATATGAATATTTTACGAGGTAAAATTTTTGTACTATTATCACAGGTATATGTTAACAATGGTACATCATTCTTAACCTAAAAATTGAAGTAAAGTAACAAGTCATACGCCAGGAAAAATTACGAACGGTCGAGCAGGAGTGATAGGTCTTTGCCAGCCTCTTTCATGCTGTTTGTAAACTTAAAACAAGCTATTTTTACGTGACACACATCAAAGCCAGTTGGAATATTTAGTAATAATATTCAGAATAGTTTATTTCTACAAAATAATTCATTTTCCCCTTCCTCACAAAATCCGCGTCTTCCACCAATACGTCTGAATGTATTTTTTTTCATGCAAATCTTCCCACAGGATTGCGTTTTACAAAAAAATTAACTACTTCATTGCAACAAAATTAAAATGCATATTGTACTGATTTACACGAGTCAACAAGTACATCAGCAGCAATTATCAGAAGCGCGGTTCCATTTCCATGACTATCAATGAAATTAACTGCAGAAGTTTAAAAAAATATATAATATTCAGTTAACACGAGGTAAATGCGAAACGAATGACGGAGATATTTTGGATTCTACCCAAACACATAAAACTCGAACCATTTGAAAAGAAATTTCAAAGTTTAAAATGTAAACGATAGATATCAGATCAGAAAATACCCGAACTCTGTATCAATGTACATATAAAATATTTGCAAATACTTAAATAACAAATATCAGCATAGAAAGCAAAGTTACCAATGAAAAGGAACGCGATCGTTCCAACCTGTAGAAGTATTTGCAACCAACACGGCGTGTATGCAGCAAGAAAACATGCGATTCTCAATGTGTATAGCAATGTGGGAAGCGTTAAGAACTCATGCACAACAGTTTTAGATTAAAACGCTGCTCCGACGAAATTAATTGCTCGAAAAATGCTATCTTCGCGAAACCGGAAGCACCCTTTGTTTTAGTGACACCAGATTAGATATCCTCGACTCTACGGGGTGTGCTTCTCACTTGGAAGAGTCTCTACGACACTTTTCCGAACAAGTTGGATGTTCTCTCACTCTATTGCCTCTTCGTAGTGACATTTAAAGGTGGCGTAGGCCACCGCACATCTCTACTCTGATCGGAAACTATGGAAAAAATGACCCCTTTTACAAAATTCAAATTCCCTCCATTAAGAAAATCTTAACCACGTTTTCATCATAGGGATCCAAAATTAAGACCCATTTATCTCTAAATAATACATTAAAAAAATTTATTTCTCACACAACAGTCTTTTGAGACCATTTACTAAATAAAGAGTCATAAAAAGTGTTTCAAAAAGGACCATGGAAAAATTAACCCCTCTTCGAATGCTAAGAGGCTAAAAAAGAAATAAGCTTAAATTCCCTCAGCAGATATTCAATTCAGGTGCAAAAACTGACAGAATAACTGAAAATAAAACTCAATTATTAAGTAAATTCCTACCGTTATTAAAAATCACTGTACATCGATTTTCTTTGCTAGCCAAAGACCTTGGCAACAGAAACGTTAAAGAAAAGATTTACGAGGGCTAAAGAAAAAAAAAATTAATTTCATGAGACTATAGTTGGAAAGATATACCAAATGTTAGACACTATCCGGTGCTTTAAAAAATATATTACTATAGCAAGAATGCACGTTAATAACTTAAAATATAACTCCTCAATGCTGTTATGTTTATAAAATTACAACCACGTAAGAGCATCATCAATAGATTCCGACTGGTAACATATGGTACTAAGAAAACATACATATCTCTTTTCCAATTGAAAACTAAAGGGAAAGGAAAGTTTATCTGCAATCTTTTCCCTATCGGCAGAAGTCAGATACGAAACGCACCATATGGGTGGCCAATTAGATACACATAAACGTCAAGGCTGATTTTGACATAATACTGTCATATTATCAAATCAAATTGATAAAATTTCCGCCACTGGATAATAACCACGTTAACATTCTAGCATATGAAATAACATAATAGCTGAATAAATTAATACATCAGAAACGTTTGAAAGTGAAAATAAGATTTATGAATTAGCCACTAAAAACATATAACTCGGTCCTTTTATTTACAATATTTCAGCGTTCTCAGCAGTGGGTCATTTCAGCAGCATAAATACTTAAGATCAATCAGGATGATTTGAATAACACGTAGCTGAGCACGCAGAAAGTGATAGAAAACTGATAGACGATCATTACAAAAAGAAAACAGCTGTGAACCCAGTTAAGTATCATCGCAACCCTGGAGATCGTATAAATCACACATCGGACACAACTAACAGAGCCAGAGACCTGTACCCCTTTACCAAGGTCAGGAGGATTAGCAGTAAAACTGTGGGAGGATACCAACCTGCTTGCAAGGTTCTAAGTCGTCATAACTGCTGCTGCCAGAAGCGATGAAATATGAGGAGAAGAAGGAAAGGAACAACACTCCAGCAGATTGTCCGTACCCTTTCATGCTGACTCGATCAGTACACAGCACTCGAGGAAATCCCAGGTATCTGTTAGAAGGACTTCTACGAGGAACACAAAAATACGAAATTAACCCTCATCCCTGGGCCCCACCACTATGAGCCTAACGAACGAGCTCCCACGGCACACACCAGCTACCTTCTGTTGGTAACATTTATCGATCTGTCTCGCTGAGCACGAGACAGCGCGCGCACCCTTCCCGTTCTCGAGAGATAGACCGTGATTTGAGACGCCTCCTCGTCTCTCTTTTCGTTTGCTAATTCACGCGATATCCGTCAACATTGAAGCCCGCAAGTGGTGGCACCTTTCCACGGAAACGAAGCGGTTCAATTGAATAAATCAGAGCAAAGGAAGATGCTTTTCCCGAATGCATTACTTTGACGTGGTCGAAAAAATACGGGAAATTTTCCCCGGTTTAGGAACGATTTCGGTTCCAGTGTTTTACGCATCAATACCTGAAGAGGACGTATAAATCTTTTTCAAACTTAAATTTTCGAAACGAGGTCGAAAAAAATACGGGAAATTTTCCGCGGTTTAGGAATGGTTTCGGTTCCAGTGTTTTACACATCAATACCTGAAGATGACGTATAATCCTTTTTCAAACTTAAATTTTCGAAAAGAGCTCGTATTTCTTCTAAAGCATTGCGTTGAAAATTCACTCGCCAGCGGCTGATTCTTCGGAATTTCAGTGAAGTATACGTTTTCCGATTTCAATTGCCTCAGATAATATGGTGACTTAGACCCCCAAATAAATGCCATACCTTTGTAAACTCAATGTTTAAAAAACAAAGGCTCAGGCGCATGACCTTGCAGAAACCACTCTGAAATGCAACCACTTGAGATACTACGGTACAAATCAAATGTTGCGGTCGTCGAATTTAGACATTCATTATCATAAAAAAATTTAAATTGTAGGACATAAGTGATCACCTCAAGCTCACCTATGCGAAACTTAATGATATTCAAAACTGAAAGTTAATAAGCTTCATTCCCCATTTTCTAATACGTAAATTCACGTCGTGAGAATTTTGAAGCCAAAATTCCACACCCTGCTAAAGTTCATCATGGCTCAGCCACGTAGCCATAGGGGGAGGAGGGGCTTCATCTCCCCAAAAACCGTTTCCCTGGTGGCGACTGCCCGCGATGCAACCGCTAAGGAGACCATTAGCCCAGGGGTATCTATCCTCTGACATTCCATTTTTCGTTATAGTGACATTTCGTAATATCTGCCACCGAATCACGTCAAAGTAAAAATATTCAATACACTCGCAGGATGACACATAGAGGACATTTAGAGATAAATAGACGGATACGTTCTGAGTATGAAACTGAGGAATGGAAATCATAGAAGGTAATATCACCATTGTCTTAGCGGAAAAAAAGACGCTGGGAATAGACACTGCCGGCCGGCTTCTGGCCGTGCAGAATGAGTGTAGATTGTTCCGACGATTAAGACAAAAGATGTGAATTTTAGCATAATGCAAACAGAAGGAATACCTTATTTAAAGAAATTCATGGTTCCACAATGCGTTAGCTTGGACAAGAATTACCAGTGTAGGCAACCCCAACACCAATCAAGCCCTTGCCGAGGCAAAGCCAGGTTTCGCTAGTAGTTGGCTCTGGTCGCTTCTATAGCGGCGAGGGTATGTCCTGTCCCTCCCTTCCTTCCTTGTCCCAGAGGCGCCGCCATGGTTCCTATCACGGCGGGGCCTCTTTCCTTTTTCCTTCCTTTCCAAACCCCTCCCCGGGAGCGCGGGCGTATCAGTTGTAGTACTGGGTCCCGGCCCCGGTGGTTGTTACCCTGAAAGAACCCCCCTTGGGTTCGCACTGGTGGATATTCCAGACAGAGGATCTGGACCTTATAGACAATATATTTATCTACTTCTAATACAACTATTTGATATAATTTTTGTTTTTTTTTTCCCGGCGAACAATTGCAGTGAAGCTTTCTCGGGCTTCGCACCGGGTCAGGTCCTCCATTTCTCCTTCCAACGTTTCGACGGACCACTCGCCCATCGTCGTCAAGGATTCAGGAATCCAATACCAAATCCTCAAAGCCTCGGGGTATATATACAGAATTCTGTGGGTGAGGGCGGTTCAGCGTCTCCTGATTGATGCTATTTTTAAGAGGTGGTCCCATATATGGCTTGAATTAAAGCCACAGCCTCCGTTGATATTATTGATGCTTTTTCGAATCTGAATGTATTCTTTTACTAAGCGGACCCAGTATCCATGAGATCGACACAGAAGCTGCGCTTCTTCCCAGTGAATCATATGATTCTCGAGAATGCTGTGCTCAGCCACTGCCGATTTTTCCATTGTCCTAATCGTAGGTGTCTACGATGTTCTTTCAACCTGGTCTCAATAGTGCAGCCCGTCTCTCCAATGTAGGTTTTTCTGCATTCACATCGTATTGTGTACACTCCAGCAGTTTTTAGCCCTGCTGGGTCCTTTGCCTTCACAAGTTGATCTTGCAATTTTGGTGGAGATAAGTGAATGGTGTGGATATCAAACCTCTTCAGGATTCTAGAGATTTTCCCTGATATGGTGGAAATATATGGGAAATGGGATCCTTTGCTTATTCTGATGGTATTTATCCTCGTTTCCAGCAACACTGCCTAGTTTTTGGGCTTACTACATCTACACAATGTCCTGCAGGCTTCCTTAAGAGTGTGTGTCAGGGGATGAGTGCTCATGCAGGTGCACTTCATAGAATGAAACACGATAGTTGTTATTTGAACGTCAAGACAAGGGTGTGCTGGCGTTCACACAACTCTTGGGCTGTAATTAATTTTTGGTACTTTGAGTTGTGAAAATCAATTTATATTTCTGTGGCCTTAGTGTGAATGTGATTATAAATTTTGTGTTTGTATTAATCGCGAAAAAATTACCGAGATTAATATTTTATTTCTTATGCCTGTAATAACACATGAAAATTTTCGTTTCACACGTTTTATTCATCTTTGATATTGATTCATATTAGTTTCACATTATGCCTATTGTAATCCTAAAATCCCCTCGCTTCAATACAGCAAAACATGTCTACGATATAACGTGCCATTGAAAATAAGAAAGGAATACTTGGTTTTATATGAGCAACCTCAAACGTGGGACGGCTGTTTTTATTCCGCGCGGCCACCTTCTGCGTGGAGGAAAATGCTCATCTCATGACACCTTAATTCACCAGAGTTAATTATTCCATAGTATAGTGTGATCTCATTATAATAGGTTGGATAATTTATTCCTTAAACGACCCTGAGCAAAGGGTTGTTTTCGACGGCGTTAGCTAACCTCCATATTAGAATCGTTGAGTACATTTCAGTCTGCTATTATTGATAAGCTTGGCCACTGATTGAAAGCAAAGCAAATGAATGTCGGTAGCAGCTCTAAAAGGAGCTTTGTCCTCGCATCACTTCTAGCCCAGAAGAAGCCTCATCCTGCTGTCTTGATTATAGGTTCAAGATACTTTGAGAGAGCCTAATTATTATGGTATAAACGATCACAAGGATAAGATTGGGGAATAAACTGCAAAATCAAAATATTTAAATGAAGTTTTTTCCACAATAAGGGACCATAGACTACCTACTAAAATATGACATTAATTTTGGATTTTGAAAACGATATAAAATGGTATCCAATATCCTGAAAGAAATTTTACTGTAGGTGGAGATTTTAAAGTACCTTCCATAGATTCGTAGACCTTTAGCTTCCTTACTGGTGAGAGATAAAGGTGTATTAAGTGATTTGCGAAGCGTTACTGCACGCTTTTTCATCAAATGCATTGCATCACATATCCTATTGTTATATAGCCTCCGTACCAAACAAAGGAGAAGATAATCTTGATTTATTAGCGACAAATATACCACATGAACGTGAACACCATCTAGGGAATCAGCGACAATGGAGTAATAGCAGCTAAGTTTTCTATAAATATAGCTAAAAATTCAAAAACAAGAACGGATTTTTTTCATTTTTGAAAGAGCTGATTTTTATAGGGTCAAGAGTAGTAATATACATCGTCGAGATTAAATGAAAAAAAGCACCGCGGATTTATCCGCTAATGCACGTGAGTTAATAATTTAAAAATTTAAGTTGTCTAAAGCCGCCACGAAGAAAGGGTTCTGGAATGCATTCACGAATTTTAAAGGAATAACACTTGTAGAGCAGTTACGGGATAACCCAAAAGCATTTTGGTCTTATGTTAAGGAAGTTCAAGGTAAAAGATCTACCGTGTGTTCGCTAAAAAACTATAATGGAGATGCATTGAAAAATAGTTCCGATAAAGCGAATTTATTAAGTTACCACTTCAAGAGCATGTTCACCGAGCCTTCTGAGAACTCATCCAAGACAGTTGACAATCACTGAATCAAGGAAGATACCTCCTCTCGACATTCGTGCGCACGGAATGGAAAATTTATTGAAATCCAAATACGAGTTATAATATGTTTATTCAACGATATATCATCATCGAGTCTAACTCCTAGATATTTCACGGATTCAACTGCCTTTAATTGGGTGCCCCGAATGATATAGCTATGTTGTAGGGAGTTCTTATTCCAGAAATTCATTACTACGCATTTTTTCAAATTTAATTCTAACTGCCATGTATCGCACCACGCTTGGATAGCAGCAGAATGGAGTACAAACTAGAAGAATTATACACAACGTTAACGAGGCATTTTTCAGTCACCCATATGCAATATGTTTAAATTTCGTGATGTTGTTAACGCTTCTAAGTCGAACTGAGAGACAGTTCCATATTCGAGAGTCGGTTACTGAGAACGATTTATTCATATGAAGCGTGCGATGCTGTTGGATATGGAGATCAATGGTATGTTTTCGGGGGGGTATGTTATGTACTTCAATTTTTCTTACGAATTACTCATACACGTAAGGCGGGTAACCGGTCGGAATATATTTCTACTAGTCAATAACTCTTCTCGAAATCATGTACATGAAGGACAGTAAAACGAGAACAAGGAGAGGAGGAGGAGTAGCTCAAATAGGAGGAGGAGAGGGCCAACTATTATTAATAAAAAGTAGAGCCAATAATTTTGCTGATAGTGCATTGGAATGTGTTTGGAGATCAATCGAGTGCTCAGCTAAGAGATTGTATTTATGCGAATAATATATACCACCATATTCAATCCTAGATTAAGTTTTAGAGTTAAATAGCCAGCTTTGCAGAGACATTGTAAAAGTGTGATAAATGGCGGCTATTTAAAATGTTCTATCGATCGATTGGGAAAAACCTTGCTTTTAAAATGTAGGCAAAGACGCGGACCTATGATAAACTTATCATACTTTAATTTTAATAATTTATCTACTTACTTTTTTCATAGTGTCCTCACTAATTTCACGACTAATATAACAACACTTTTACCTCGACTTACTATACTTCCATTCCTTGCAAAATATTGGAACATATTATTTTCTATTCGGTAATGGGTCATCTACCCAGACGGCACAGGAAGTTTTCGTACCTGAATACGAGGGTGGACCATCAAGATACAAAAATCGCGCTTAGGAAGTTACTAAAAAGGTTTTGTTTCTTTATTTCCTTTAATGACGAAAAAAGATGCAAGAGGACAGGCAAATTCATATGCATCGATAAAATTGTATCTCATCGATAAAACTGTATTCGGTCTGGGACTATTTTCTTTCGCGGGTGGTGCCATCGTGCCATATCCTCCTAGAAAGATCACATGCCTTCACAAGCTGGCACAAGCCGTTGGAGATCGCATCGTTTACGTCACGTCTCACCACATTTCAGGGATTTTTGTGGTTAAGTTTGTGAAAAATAGAGTGACTGGTAATGGTGAAGTTTCCCTTATTCTTTAATTTCATTCACTGGGCTTCAGAAACGTGTTTGTGAGATATTTTTGTTAAAAATGCCTTTCGTGTGTGTATTGTCGGGCTGTAATGGAAACTCCGGGACATGGTTCAAGTTTTTAGCTTTCCAAAAGATCCTGAGTTGAAGAAGAAGTGCATTTGGGCGATAAGAAGAAAACATTTCACCCCTACGAAAAACTGTGAGGTATGTACTCTTTCTCGCTGTAATTATTTGGATGTAATTTTAAGTTAGAAGTGGCTTCGGGATGTTGATGCATCAACATCCCGAACTATTCAGTACTGAAGAACTATAGTACTATTCAGTACTAAAAATGGTGATTTAAAATATTGTAGCAGCAATTCTTTTGAAAATTCTTGCATTTTAGTTGTCTTTTTTGTATTAATTCATTCGGTAAACGTGTGGTTAAAGGAGAAACTAGGAATAAGCTGCCAAGTTTATAGGATCGAATATTGCTTCTTAGCTTGCCCTATGGTGTATTAAGGCCTGTTTACACGGTACATTAACACGTACGGGTTAATGTCTAAATGTATGAACGCGAGAATGAACGCCAAAATGCACCGTGTAACCACCCAACTTGTGCAAATGCATGCACAGAAAATAGAACCTGTTCTAATTTGGTTCATGCATTCGTACATGTTCCGTTCCGGTCCACAAAAATCATTCACGCAAACGTACATTAACTCGTACGTGTTAATGTATCGTGTAAACAGGCCTTTACACGTCGACTTTCATCATTTCAAATTATCTTATGCTATAGTTTAAAACAATAAAAATATCAGGCATACAAATATTTACTATATTTACGAGCCTAGTAATTTGATTTCTCATGCAGAAATACCAAAAATTGGAAATGATTTGACCTAATAAGTTACATGGTATTTTATTATTTATTAATTTTAGGTGTGTGAGCTTCACATCGCACCTTGTGATATCAGAAAATAATCTGTGGCCTTGGACGAGAAGACGAGGAGAAAATTCTTGCTGAATTGAAGGTGCCCAGATTGGAGGAAGGTACCATTGCTTCACTGTTACCTGTCGCCAAGAAGACAGACATTGTGGCAGAAGTGACATATTTGTGGATGTGGATTTGATTTGTGCAAGTTGATGCTGTGATAGTGGACGTTCATCGGAGAAAGTATTGAAGATTTAAGAAAATAATTTTCTATTCGAAAGAGAATAAGAGTAATTGTTTCGCTAAATTAGATGTGGGATAGAAGAGAAAATTGGAAATATTATTGTGGTTGACGATAGAAAATACATAATATATGTATTTTATTTCTGTGGGTTTTTTCTTTCCTGCCTCTTTAAAATTTCTTGTGGTGGTGACTTCATGCAAAGTAAGTATAAAATCGGAGGTGTGATCTAAGAGATAACATGTTTTATTTTACAAGTGTTTATGCTGGTGATTTGGCAGGACTTTCATATTTTTAATAGATTTACTGCAGTGACCTAAAGACTTTTACTCATCCCAAATAATTTTTCAAATACTTTAGCGCCTGATATGGGTAAGTTTTAGTAGCTGAGACTGAACTATACGTTAATTTTTGCTTGCATTTTGATGAATTCGATCATACTAATAGCAGATGTGTCAGCAATCCTGTTTCATCGGCAATTTTTATTTAAAAATTTTATTTCGTCAGGCTTTAGGGTAAGCTTTTTAATGCTCGTGGGCTATGTGATGTCTTATTTAGTGTCAAAATTAATAAGAATTTACTGTTATTAACATCTCAAGGTTTCAAAGTAAGTACGAGCCACTTAAGAATGCTGGATGCTGGGGATGCGTGAATTAGCCTTGAGAATCTCATTTTTCGCAGTTATTTAAGTTGCAGAATAAGTTTTGTAAGTTCTCAATAGGTAAATAATACTGTATCATGAATTCTAAATACCATGATATAGTATTATTTACCTGTTGAGAACTTACAATTCATAATGTGATTCGTATTAAGGTTCTCGCCACGGTCGGTAGCTATCGATTGTGTTGCGTTCGATACATTTTTCGATCGTGCGAGTTACGATATATCTAATTTTCGACCCAATCGATTGAGATTAGCCTGAGTGCTGTGTTCCTGCGCGCTTCGTATCCTATCGTACGTGCTTCATAGCGGACATTCACATGCTGCGTACGCGCTTCGTCAGGGTAAACAGCAAATATCTGTTAGTGAAAGAAAAGCACGCACTTGGAAAAGGGAGGTCTTGTGAAACTAAACTCATTCTGTACGGGAGCGTAGATCGAAGTATATGCAAAACATTATTAGTAAATTTGGAGGAAATGTTTTCTCAGATGACGTGTAACAAATCTTACGTTTACCAATGCACTATGACGTGATCACGAGAAGAAACTAAGAGAAATAGACTGCAAAGCAGAGAGGTTTAGAACGCCATTCTTCCCTCGTACCATTAAGGATAGCAACCCCAGACGGCACAGAACCCTCCGTATCTAATTCGTATGTACATAGTACCCATTGACTACGGGGATACTATGCCGCTCCGTCGCTTTTCGTCAATGGATAATTTCCATTAGCGGCCTGTCATTAGTCCCCACGAGAGCGACATTAACCCATAAAATAAATTGACGACTGACCTTAGGTATTGCACAGCCTCCTAACGACAATTGACACTTCCAAAAGCTACATAATTGACCCGTTGGATTTCGGCAGACTGCTCACATGGCAGGTTTTACCATCGTGGGAAACTCACTATACAATTTTTCTGAACTGATGGCGGCTGACCTTGAGAGTGCTCGAAACCCACCCACTCTTCTAGCCAATCACAGAAGAGCGAAAGGAGAAAGTGTGTAGGAGCCCGCAGTCTCTCTCAGACCTCCGTCCAGTGCAGATCGCTCTCCAGCACGCAGTGTTGCCAAATCGAATCGCTCAGCGTTCGTCCGAGAATCTTCCGCCGCCCCCGAAAGTACCGTTATTCCCAAGGCTGGCAACGCCGGTCGGCCGGATGGAGGGGAGCGGAGGAGAAAAGGGAAGGGGATGGAGGGGAACAGAGAGGTGGAAGGGGCAGCGCTTCTGATTGGCTACTTGCTATATTCCACCCAGCCGCCATCAGTTCGGAAAAATGGTATAGTGGTGTGCAGTTTTCCGGTTCGGTTCTTTTCAGGACCGGCATGCCGGTTCTCCTTTGGTGCGCTGGTTCGAAACAGTGAATAGGATTTTCCACCAAAAAGGTTCTCCACCGGTTCGAACCTATGCACCATTTTTTTCCAATAGGCTCCGAACCACTGAACTGATTTTTATACGAAAAGGTTCTAAACATTCACATTGGAGACAAATATCAACATTCTCGGTAACGCGAGTAACTCACTATTCTCATGATCAATGGAAAATTCCCTGTCAATTGAATTCTGTCACAGGTAGAAAGGTTCAGTAATAAAAGATTCAGCAGAAGAAAATGATACATCAGTAAAAAAAAAGTTCTATAGAAAAAACTGTCAAAAAGATGATTCAGAAGATTCCCGGAGAATGAAGAGCAAGTCGACCCTCGTAACATTGGGAGAAATGGAGAAAATTACCCGGTAGAAAACCTGAGAAATTAAAAGATGTTTTTCCAAACAGATAGGTATAAGTGAAGTTTTATCGGGTTCCGCACCGGGTAATTGGATTCCTGAATCCCTGAAGACCATGGGCGAGTTGTCCATCGAAACGTTGGAAGGAGAAATGGAGGACCTGACCCGGTGCGAAACCCGAGAAAACTTCGCTGCAATTGTTCGCCGGGAAAAAACGAAAAATTAGATAGGTATAAGACTTCATTTTCCCCCTGAACAATAAAGCACTCTAATAAATACTAGGCGTAATTTCATTAGAGCACTTCCTTTTTATTTGTAATCAGCTGATGTCCTAACACCCCCTGCAGAATGTCTATCGAGGTGGCTTACAGTGTATGTAGCTGTAGATCTCATCAAAGAAGCCCCAAGATTCTACTGCAGCGTGTATTCCTGATAGTTGAATGTCTTTGGAAAAGATGACACCGTATATTCCATCCAATCTTTATGCATTGCTCTGTAATGACGATATTTATCTTTAGGAGTGCATATTTAGTTGCCGATGTTTAAAATGTCTTTGACAAAAATCTGAGATTTGGGCTACACGTGTTGATAATTTGAGCTTTTGCCAAAAAAAGTAATTAGTATATTGCTTTCAGTCAAGTGAATATTAGTCATGAATTAACATTATTGCAATACAAATAACTAGACGATCTCCCCACATCACCATTCCTTGTTAAATTTTAACTTCCTATCGGGTTGATAATGATAGTGAAGAAAGATCAAAATTTGTTGTAAAGACAGTTCAATCAAAGAGATATCAGGACCACCCAGGACATGGTTAAGTGTAAATTTGTGCAGGTCCACCACCTGGAAAACCTAAAACCGGGCTACACCTTCCACAAGTTCAGGGGCAAAATAGGCCGAGGACAGGATCATAAGATAAAAGAATAATATCATTTTAAGTGTTAGGGTTTGATATTTGAAAAAGTGATTTCTTCGATTGATTGAAGTAAAGTAAAATTTTTTAGCAATGATAACTTTCACCATTGAAATGTTTGGTGCAGATTAAATGAAGCATGCCGCCGATCCGATCAAAGACTCTTGAATACATCTCGGCACCTAGCTGCTGGCATCTAATTATCCTCCCCACACCGGCACCAAACAAAATGAACCCACCCACCTCAATACCAAGAGAAGGATGAAATGCATTTCAATGGTATTTTAAATACAAAATTGAAATTACTTCAGAAAATAGCATTGTCAATAAAAACAGTATTGTAATTTCAAAATATTAGTTTATAATATACAATTCCATCTACCATATCATTGTGAAATTTAAATTCTAGTGTCATACATTAAAATGTATTAACATTTGGCTCCTGCTACCGTGAAAAAAAGTCATTCTTTAATTCTACATGACTTTATTGAACATACTTAAGTGTTGATGCTAGATTTCATCATCAGATTCAATCACAGCAATACAAGCACACAGATACCTTAGTTTTTGCACTTGAAGATGATGTGTAGCATCGAAACCTACGTCTTATTAAAAAAGTCATGAGGAGTCATAAAGCTAATGAATATCATTAAAAATGCTAAGCAAATTACATAAAATCACACTGGAGAACACAGGATTGTGCTCCTTTACATTGGGAGACTATAATACTCTTTCCTCTCTTATGCAACAAGCATCTTCACTTACTTTAGATGAAATAATTAATGATTGAGTACCTATACTTTTTAATTCAAGAAAGGTTTTCGAATTAGTGGTGCTGCCATTCATCAATGAGGATGAATGAATTGAGAAATATCCTCAGAGACATTGAATTTTTTCTAGACAATTATGTTTCAAAAGATTTTATAAAAATTCATGATGAAAAAATAGTTTGCTTGCACATCACATAATGATCAAAAGCAGAATGTCACAGCAGAAAATTTCCGCCTTTGAATAATCTTAAAGGTATGAACCTGTAAAATTACATTACATGGCTTTTTGCTTATCCTGCTTGAAAAAAAAAACTTGAAATGCAAAAAACTTTTGTACTATCATAAAATGCATGGTGAAAGTGCTGATTGGACTAATTCCATGTTCCAACTCCATGCTTTTGTTTTCAGGGCTAGTACCCCTGCCTTCCAATCCCCTCCTCCAGTCCTAGAACCTGCCCTCAACACTGGTTTATTCCATCCCATGCTATTTTGCTTGATCACACCTTTCTAATTACTCACTGCTCAACAGTTGTCTTGCTTAATATAAATCCCTTCCCCTACATGCATTCCTATATTAGTGGTTCTTTTTCAACAAAAAATTAACTTGTACCCTTGAAAAGACTAAAACCTGCAGACTGTCTTGGGTATATTTGTGGAATACATCAGTGTGTTTTCATTGCCATGATGTCATCATGATTCCACCAAGTAAGCATGCCAACAATTGAATTCTGCTGTTCACGATTTTTATCACATGAAAGGCTACAAAACATCTACCACGTAAGTTTGAGGAATGGGATCCTAAAAAATGAAGTAACATATGTAAAATTATTATTATTTATTAATCTCTTTGTGTACCATGCATCAATGGAAAGTAAAGAGAGAAGATATACATGAATACATAAATGCTCCGGTAAATTTTCTCAAAAACCTCACTCATGTTCTTACACATCCAACTGTCAGTTTTAAGACCTCAAAAGTAACATTCTGACAGGTGAAACTCTTATTTTACTCTACATATTTATATGAAAATTACAGTTATATAATGCAGGATGAGGTTCAGGGTCATCACTGCAATCTAGACAGCTGTTTCCGCCAGCTAGCGGTAATTTACCTCAGGGTCAGGGTATAGCGACTAGAGTACTTGGCTTCTTACCCCCTGGGTCTTGGGTCAAATCCTGGTGGAGGAGATTTTTCAGAGACTGCCCAATCCCAGCTTGAATGCTAAGCGGAGGGCACTCACAGCACAGCATTTTGCACTTGAGAAGATACGTTAAGACAGGGTCCCAAAGAGTACACCTATGCCACAACCAAGTTTCTCTCCACCCTTCTTCCCAACCCTTACCTTATGGGGTAAATGACCTCAGCTGTTTTTTATGTGCTCCACAAAGTTCCAATGAAATTATCTTCCACAGTGATCCTAAACACAGCGGCTACAATAAAATACTCAATTTCTCATACCCTTTCCTTTATAGGAGTAAATCGTGACCTGCATAAAATCTTTTCATTTCAATTTTTTACTCATCATTTGCTTTGCACCATGAATATTTGTTGAAAAAATGGTGTATCACACATTCATCACATTTAGTAAAAGGCCACATTTAGACTTCCACTATTGTGAAAAGTGCACCTTTTCGGGGTCATCAACATTTCTTCTAGTTAAGCCCACAAAAAGCCATGAAATTTAATTACATACATTCATACTTCTCAGTTTAGAAGAGAAACATTAGCTCAATTGACATACTGCTTTTGGTCAGTATTTGATGACTGATTAAATAATTCAATCACTTCTATTCCACACACCTTACTTCATACAGCTGAGATGAGTATACCTACACACAGGGGTGTACCATATAGTGTACAAGGAATAGACTAACTGGTCAACTTATTTAATGAACATGAGCAAATTCCACAAAGTCAGCTAGTGTACAACTGAGGATACACCTACATAATTTGATGCTTTAAGGAACCATCTTCTCGGCATGATTTTTTTCTACAATCTTAACATGAGTGCCCATAGAATTTTCAACATCTCCGAAAATATATGCATATATATCTCAATTCAAATTTGGGATCCTCATGATTTCTATGATAAACCTGCAGAGCTTCTTTAGAATCAAGTGAGAGAGAGACAATTTGTTTTCCACTGGAGGTAGAAGTGCCCTAGGAGACCAACCAGTATTTGAAAAACTGCAGTTTCACCCAAAATTCAAATGGCTGTGATGAATAAACTAACACAGTTAGACGAGAAATTTTACTCATTCATTTAACACAATTGATATTTTTCATCGCAAAAACACGGTTCAAAGATGTACTTAATGGTATCATTGGCAGGATGCAAACAATCACTTTTTGATGATTGAATTTATTTTAACATTTCAGTCAGAGCGGTCACTTTTTGGAAGGGAGGCCCCCTGCTCAGAGGGTCGAGGAGAGAGGCCAGCGAGGGTAAGCGACTCCAGGAAAGGGTTTGGATTAGCCACCCTTCGGAGGGTGTACCACGCCCAACTTTGGACTACGTGAGCCATGGCCCCAGAAAATGCATCTTGACCCCTTATTGTGAAAACTTAGCCATTAGAATGCAAAATTTCCCAATGCTCATACTCTTACTTGAAATACCACTGAATATTAAAATTGACGTAAGAGGAATTCTTTATATCGCAATTTTTCGTAACAAATAGCATAGGCAGTAATATACGAGACACAAGACTTGACTTTGTTTACAAATTCTAGAAACATCTTGAAAGAATGCTCAAAAAGTGCTGTAAAGCAAACAAAACATAATTAGTAAGCGTTAAACTTAATTTGTGATAAGTGTTAAATTGATATTAAGTATTAATTTATTGAATTCACTTAATTACTGCTACTAGCTCAGGAGAGGAAAATACTACAACCATTACTTGCATGATTCATGCAAGAGCAAGCACATAAACCTCAATATTAGGAAAATATATCCTAATGAACTTCGCTGCAGAAAAAAAATACTCGACTCAATCCAGATGGATACCCTAAATGAACCCAACCCTCACTACCCTATCCCATATTCAGGTAGAAGGAGTGAAGGCGAGTTGATTAAAAAATTTAATTACAGCTTACTGAGGAATGAAGGTATGCATCTCCAAGTTGATTATTTTCCTTGAGTCCATCTGAAGAATGATTTCGGGCAACTTCAAATACATCTCATTCCTGCTGGGTCTTGTCGCATTGATCGCTGACGACTACCCACATTTTCTGAGAAAAATTTCTTCTACATGATGCATTGTGCATCCATCACCTGGAACGATAATATGATATCTGATTTGCCAAAATTTTTCATTGATCATAACTTAAATAATTAGGATAAACATATATTTTATAGTTTTTTTGTAATTTTTAAATTTGCAAATTTCGCAATTATTTCGCATTATGATAAGTGCTGTACATGGAGGGTAAGTAGAGGCTACTTCTGGGTGACATACGGAGGAGACGGAAGGTATGAATGGAGCGAGTACTGAGCGGGGAGGGGATTTTGAAAACGATCTTTGAGTTCTAATAAATTCTTCATAATAGTTACATACATCACTTTTTATTTTAAGGCTATGATAAGCCTTACAACTTTTTTTTTGAAAGAATAAAATGGGCTTGAAAATAGTGGCGCAATATTGTCATGGAATCGAAATGGTCAGATAACACGGTACATCAACTCGTCAAGGCTAAGTAGTGAAGATTTTTTGGGGTTTTCACCGAGTCAGGTCCTCCATATCTCCTTCCAACGTTTCGACAAGCAACTCGCCCATCGTCTTCGGGGCTCAGGATGCAGTAACGATAGGATGTAAACGACAATTCACCAGGTAACCAACCACCTCACTTGCACGAATGCATGACCTCTTACTTGGCCAGCGGATTCAATTTACCGCTTAAGGACAAAAGGAACATGCATCGTTGTAAAAGGGTCAACAATAGAAGAAACTACTTACCAACAAATACACTGTAAGTCTGTGGAGCCTTCCAAAACTGTTCCACTCCGCTGTGGCTGTGGTAAATGGCCGGAGTGAAGTATCAAAATGTAGCCGAAGTTTTTTCTCCCAAGAGTAAAACCTCCGGCAGAAAATCTCGAAGGAATAAAAACCATCTTCGACTTGAACGATTTCACTGATTATACGCAAACACCATTTCAAAAACATTAACTCGACGCCATGAAACTTAAAAATAAATCGCAAAGATAATTGAAAATGAAAATTAAGTATGGATCAACTCTTTACACGAGCAACGGTATTGTAAATCGTAAAAAACTTTGAACTTAACTTTGACGGTAACTCAAAACAAAAACACAGGTGACCGGAAATACCGGAAATGATTCAACCTAGAAGTCTTACAATTATATTACTACATTAATTTAAGTTTAAGAATATGAAAGTGCAACTATAAATACATTAATTACTTTTAAAAATTTCTTTGTTAGTGAGATTCGTAAAATTTTTAAATATTGTAGTATTAACAAATGCATCAGTACTAATTTTGACTTAAGAGTTACAAATCGAGCAGCGGCAAATTCGAAATCAAGAAGACTACGGCAGGTGTAAAATACTCCAAACGTCTATGCATAAAACAAAAGTCTTGATAAACTATTAAAGCTAAAAGTTGATAAAATACACTGAAATGAAAATTATCAGGAATATAAATATATCAGGAGCGAAATATATATACGAAAAATGAAAGAATTAATATAGTCATTTTATAAACAGAGCTGAAATAATAGTAGACTGTGGCACAAGATTAAACCTCACAAAATATAACCTCTGTATTAGGAAAAGGATTTTTTGGAGTCAATGTGTTTGATTATATTTAGTGGGGGCTATACTTGCTCAAATTTTTCATACAACCATTATAAAAATTTTGTCCTGAAGGTAGCCGCTGCAGCCTCTGAGAAGCCTAAATGGGTGAGGGGACTCAAGGGTGATCGCAGGAGGGCATTGGGGACTCAGCGGGTCGGTTGAGGAAAGTGAACATACCAATAAGAATTGGTGTCATATTTCTAGGGAAAGATAAGAGATTCTATAGGAAAGACTCTTTTCCTCAAAACATTTTCGTTCCTCTGTCTTTTCCAACCCATCAAATGATGCACCTTTTAACAATAGTGGTGAGGGCACTATGACAGAGGCTGCAAATTTCTTTTTTGCATAAAGTAACACCTTACTTTTCATTGGAATCAATGTAATATTTTCGTCTTTTGATTGTTAGAGTTCACAAATATTATGCAAAGTAATGACTATAATATGAATAGCAATAATATTGTTCTTTTTTTCGATTTTCCTTAGAGTGTAACCACCTATAGCCTTCAATTGACACATGTACATGCCACTAAATCGAAAGCATAAACTGAGAGGAACCATGCACTGTCTCTTGAAGCCTATTGCCATAAATTGAAAGTGCCAAATTAATTACTTTTGTCCAAGGCAAAACTCTAATGGCAAACACATATTGCGAAGTGAATATTTTTTTTACATACCACAGCTTGGATTGGTGTACCTTATGAGTCTCCTCAATATCATTTCCATAAAGTTCAATGAACTAATATTATGCATATGCCATCTCTGAAATAGTGGATAGCCAGAATTTTGTTCAGAGGGGGGGAGGGGGGGGGGGGGGGGGGGGGAGAGTCCATAACCAGGGGGGAGAATTTTTGAAAAACAGGGTTCTAAGTACATAATGGGTTTTAAAATAATTTTACCACTTTTCATAATCAAAATAACTTCATTTGTTAAAGAAATCTTTTGTAACTTCATGATTTTTCAGTACATATTCGGTTTTCCTATGTAATGCAAAGTAAGTGTGCTTTTATATTTTGGGGGGGGGGGGGGGGTCTGGACTCCTCAGACCCTCCTTGGCTCTGTCACTGATCTGGAATACAGTAAGGGAGTAGTTTTAAAAATTGGTTGACTAGACTACTTCCCAATATTCACCCCATGATATTTCATTGGTATTTTTATCTTTAAATTTATAAGAATAATACCTATTACATATATCTGAAGCACGCACATAACCACAACTTTTCTTTGGGGGAGCTTGGATGATACGTGGGTTGCTGGTGCTGATAGTTTTCTGTCAATTTGCCACATCACAAGACAATACATTTCATTCATTGAACTACATATATATTTCTTTTCAACAATGCAGAAAGTTAAATTTATTGTTGGTAGTTAACAGATTTAAATGTCACCACATCATAAATGAGTGTCAGAGGAGAGATTCCTCTGACACTCATGGAGCTAATGGTCTCCTCAGAAGATATATTGCAGGTAGCTGCCACAAAGGGTTCTTCTCCAGGGGAGAGGAGGGTGGGAGGAATGGGGGGGTTCTTTTCGTAGCAGGTGATAAATCTGAGGTATTGAGATGGTAATTCAAAGTACCTAGTCCAATTTATCTCCAAGTCCATTTTAATCCGCCTCTCCCTTGCATCCCATGTCTTTCTTTTTCACAAACTCAGACATGCTGGTGGGGAAGAAATTTGTAAGATTCATTAACCTAGATCACCACTACAATTTAATCTCTGGAATTTTAGGTATGACAATATGTTTATTAGCAGTTCAGTTTTTAAATTATGTTAACCAATTTTTTGTGAAAATTGCATCATTTTTGAGGATTTTTTTCTTTTGATATATTAACTACAATATACGTACAAGTTTATTACTTTATGTTATATATTTCAGACATGAAATCACCATCATGTCCAACAACAACTGAGATCTGTACTTCCATTGTTCCGGCAGGGTCAGCCAACCAAGGGGAAAATATATTGCACTTCTTTCTTTACCATGCAGTGTTTTAGGAATTGACACCATGACCATGTTCTAACGAACAGTTTAGCTTTAGGGTCAAATCTAGTTGCAGTTTAAAATAGGAGATAACAGCAGGATCAGCCTGATTGATTGACTCATGTCTTGACTTGTTATTTTGAGGAAGAGGGGGAGTTTCATTATTTACCATGGTGCTTTGGTGGTATGAATTACCTTACAGGGGTATCATACCTCCTGAATATCCTTCTGAGGTTTGATATGCATACATGCGAATGGTTTTTAAATATTCATCAATTATTTTTAATCATAGCTTGTTCTGCTGGTGAAGTAAAACTTAGATGAGAGAGCCACCTAAAAAATTACCATAATTTTAATATTGCCAGAAATTACATCGGTGTGGCCTCCCCCACCTCCCCGATAATCCATTACTGTTGATTCAGATAATGCGAGTAGCCCATTGCTATACTATGTTACTGGAACCAAAACACAGAACAAAACCATTTCTTTAATTTGTTTTTTCACTCTTTGGTGATTATAAATGGCATGTGCATGTATCCCATAAGCCTTATGAAAAATGGAGAGGCATCTTCAATGAGTGCCACAAAATTTACAGAGAAAATATCATTTGCTTTGACTGGGATTCGAACCCAGATCTCCTGATTTATAGTTGAGTAATTACTAACGTTTATATATACATTATATGTGCATTGTGGGTGATTCCAAAAGTTATCACTGCGACTAATCCCAGTATACTCTAATTAGTCAAGAGCGAACATCTTTATGTGTTCAAAGTTCGGGCTTTGCTCTCCGGCTGTGGTGCTGAGCACACGATTTGGACTGCTCGTTGCATCACATGCTCAGCAGTCCATACCACCTTTTCTGGTATAGTAGTCCTTACATTTCCACAGAGGAGAATGGTACCTTGGTAGCTTAACTGGCTGAGGCACTCGATCAGCTGGTGACTCTGTCAAGTTATCACCGTGGCTAGTCCCGGTATACTTAAAATTATCTTCTCCGAGGACAAAATTTGCTTTGAAATATCTGAAAGACTCAATCCTATCTGTATTGAAAACTCTAGGAAACAACCTTATAAATTCACTTATGATTTATTTCCTGCCTCAGGATGTATGCATATATGTATGTAATACACTTGTATGAGATATTGAATCATGGACCTGCATTACCTCATTTTCTCATTCTGGGCATGCTGAAATTTCTCAAATTCCTGCATCATCAAAGTCTTCATTCCTGAGACAATTCATCCAACCATGTGTGGCCCACAAAGGACCTAACTTGATGCACACACAACAATGGCCAATTTGTGAGTTCTGATATCTTTGGCTTGTATGATAACCTTTCACTTCCCACACACTTTTGATCCCTCTCTTCATCAACATAACAAATGCAAGGGTTGCCCTGCTCTGAGGCATGTTTTATATCTCCTTGGTTACATATGTATTTCAAAACCTTAAGCTGAAATCCATTTTTTTACCCAAAAAGAGAAAAAAATGAGAAGAAAGGCTCATGTTCATGGTTTCAGGAAGGGTGGTAATAATAACCTGAGAAGTAGGTGAAGATTAGCACTTTTGCTACTAATGCTGGAAATATTCGTCATAACGTTTCTTGACTCAGGAGATGAAAAGCACATCCATTGGAAATTTTCCTATGCATGCAAATGAAAGCCGTAAATATCTGGTTGATGGCTCTCCCCCTTTTATGATGGTCGCAGGTACGCAAAGTTTTAATTTTGGGACCCAATGCAGTGAGGCTTAGGCCTTGCCCTTGAAATCTGGGAGCAGGTACCCAGACCCCTCATCTTATGTAAATACATATTATCTCTCTTTGTGGTAAGAGACTACGGTCATACAATTTTTGATTCAGTCATTATGAAAAATGAACATTTGTTCCTTTCTCAAAAAATATAAACCACAAATTAATTTCCTTGTCTTTTGAGTGGCATTCAAAATTTTTAACCAAAATTCTGCCAGGAATCTTATTTTATATGTGTATTTCAGTATAAACATCAGCATGCTAATTACTGATGCATTAGTTCTGTTAATATTGATGGCAGAGCTTTGTTCAAAATTTGACAATGCACAGAGAACACTGAGAAATTCAATTTAAGTCTGCAATTTACATGCAAGCAACAATTAACATCCATGTAGCTAATTCATATAAAAAAATCATATGCTGACTGCAAACCAATGCCTGGGAGGGTTATCATCCCGGAAAGGAGGGAGCTCAACTACCCTTGGGGTCCGAGATAATGCAGATTCCCAATGTGGAGGGTCGAAAAATATTTGTGCTGATAGTTTGTGATTATTCGTGAGACCCTTCTGAACAAATATCCTGTAAAAATTCTCCATACAGAGGGGATGGAATGGTTTCTTGGGGCTCAGTCAAGCTATCATGCTAAGGAGAGAACTCCACCGTCTCGAAATGGTTAACTCAGAATGGCTGAAACATGCAATTGCAGGTTTTTTCAATCACACATGCTATGACATGCTTGATGACAGCTGACTTGCATCCCTGTATCTTTGGAATCATTCTCACATGAATTCCATTATCTTATCTCCACAAAACCTACCCACACTTCTCCTGTCTTCCAGTAAGCTTGCATGAAACTGAATTACATTTATTATAATGTAACAAAAGAACATCTTAGTGGAGTCTTAGAATACAATTGAAATATGTCATCCATGTTATAATTTATAGTATTTCTGCCATGTATTATTTAGTAGACGGTAGGCTATGGAAAGGTTCAAAACACAGCAATAGCTTAATCAATCAATGAATCATCAGAATATTTTCAACTTTAATATTTTTCAATAGAAATTTTTTCAAGAAGTTTGTCATATTTCAGTCAATAAATAACATGCAGAGAGTTTTAAAATGTGGAGGAAATAACTAAACAAAAACTTTGATACTATTTTCCCCCACCTACTTCATCAATCTTCATTTCAACACAGAAGACACAATCTGAAAATTATGATGCTATAACTTCCCTGTTCCCTGCCATTTTTATCAAGCTCATAGTCAGTTAGAATTTGTGTCATGTAGCTTCCTTATCACAAAATCTGTCCACTGGAACAAGAATAATGACTGAAATTGAATTGGGGCATATTTTGATGTCTGATGGAATTGGTTCATTTATTTTTGGCCCCATAAGAATTTTTACTATGACAGTAAATTATTTATCTGTAAAAGACTGAAGTAACAAATCTGGAACACTTATGAAACAGTCCATGTAGCAGAGGAAATTTTGAAACTATATACTTGACAAGTTTAATAGCACTTTCAAAAGTATCTTTTATCATTCAAACAGTACTTTTGAAAACATTATATGAGTGCGTATTTAAACTTACCCAATATTCAACATCCTAGACAGACAGTTATAACACTTGCTTGAAAAAATAAATAAAACTGTTGGGCACTACTTCCTTTGAAGTATGTATTAATTGATTCCATCATCCTGAAATGTGGAATTTGTAAAAATAGTTTAGGATGCACGATGCAATCCCTCCTTATATTACATGGCCAACAGTATTTCAGTGAAGTAGTTGTCTCTGAAAATTGACCTAAACAGGTCTAACTCGAAGTTAACATACTCAAATTTTGAGTTTCTTTCATCTAATTAGGAACAGGATTTTGTATCTCAAACACATCATTTCTTCCAGTCCTAGTTTTAAATGAACTATAGGAAATGTCAAAGTATTAACCCTTTGGATGAAATACAAAATCCATGTATGTCACTTCCATATGCTTTAAGAGAATCACAGCTTTCACTTAAGATGCTTTTCTTGTGATGCACCTCTTCCATTAAATAAACTGATGCATTAATTTATACAAATAACAAACAATCATGGAATTACATTACACTTAGACATCAATCACACTGATGTAGTCATTTGTTCGATGACCATGATGTTTCTGACTGGACGACGGTGCCAGCAAGGACGTCTAGAGCAAGCTAATGCTGGTGGGGGTAATCTTGCTATGGGCATTTGATGAGGTGCCATTCGGCTGCCTGCATGGCATAATGCCTCCGGTTCACTTCTACTGAGAGCACGGTCAGGCATACCAACCATACGGTGACTACCTCCTCCCCCATAGTAATACCTATTGTAGGGTCCTTCACCACCCATTGAAGCCATTGAGGCCGCTGCCCCCCTTGTCATTGGTGCTGCATTACCCCCAAAAAAGTCATAATCGATGACATAATTGTCTGCGAGTCCTTCTTCCGAGATGCACCCGACCATGAGCTCGGACGTGGCTGGCCGTGGGGCTGGTTCTTCCTCATCCTCTTCGTCATCGGCCAGGTCCAAGGTGGTGGCGAACGAGATGCTCTTTGGCATGGCCATGCCGTGGGCTTGGTTCATGTTCACCATTGAGGGTGGTGGCGGAGGGGGAGGGGGTGGGGGGGGGAGGGGGTGGGGCTGGTGGGGGAGGGGGGCATGTGCAACCAGTTGGTTCCATGGGCCCACCCACGTACGGCACAGCCCCCGGCATACCACCCATGGTCCCCCCTCCCGAGATGTGGCTCTCGATTGTGGCTGAAGAGACTGAGGCGTCTGGGTGACCGTGGGAGCCTCTATGGTGCTGGTGACTGGGGTGGCCTCCTCGCTTGTACCAGTTCATGAGGAATAGGAGGGCTGCTCCCAGAATGGCGAAGAAGGAGGAGAAGTAGTATCCTGCCTTGGGATTACCTTGGTTGATGTAACCTGTGAAAGTCAGTGATAATATCGAGTGAGAAGGTGGAGTGGCACAATATGGCTTGGATTATTATGGGATAGGACCATAAACTGGTACCAGTATTGAAGGATATATATCAGCAGAGAAATTAGGGAAAGGCTGTGAGAAGGGTCAATCAGTGCAAAATCAGTTTTAAAGTTAATCAGCTTTCATAATCGATTGATTTAAATAGGGATGGATGGATCCAGGATTTTTTGGACCCAGACCCAGATCGAATCCTTGATTTTCGGAGCTGGATATTATCTGGATATTCTGGAGCTGGATATCTTCGGATATTATCAGATCCAAATTCATTTTCAAATTCCTGCTATAAAACAAAGTAATTATTCAAGTTTCTTCTGGGTACCTACATACAATCAAAAGAAGGTTTTTAGATTTACATGCACATTTTAATATTTTTACTGATTAATAGTCATTACTATAAGCTTTCAAATTATTTTTAAAAACTATAAAATCTTTACACGCACAGGATCTAAACTGTTATGCTTGCATTTGGAAATGAAAATAGGTTTCAATCTGCTAATAAAAAATTTACTGAATTTTAATATTCCTTACATCAGTCTCACCCAAATTATGTCACTTTCTCATTGCATACTGACTGGTTTTCACCTCCATATGCTTCAGTTGTGGTAAGGTGGATTTTGCACTTTCTCACGATAGTTTCACGTCACAGTATATGCACATGGTTCTCTTTATTTCAATAAAAATATTTCTACTCAGTGAAAGACATTTTTATCGGTATATCATTAAATCAAATTGCAACTGCGCAATATGCAATGCAATTAACAATGTTTAGAACAACATTAGCGTCACCAGTGACGAGTTGCGAGAACAGAACGAGACGACCGCTCAGCGAGAGGAAGGGGTGGGCAGGAGAAGCCATTGGCGGATACATATGGGGGGCACAAGGGGTGACTATTCATACGGCAGGTTGGAAGAATTACATGCTTTGACCCCCTTGCATGTAGATGCTATGGGTGTGGATGTTACTGGTCCCTATTTAGACATGATAATCACCACACCAAGAATTAGTCTGAAATCACTTAAATGAGGCTCTTACCCTACACTACCTCAAGATGCTTTCAAAGACAGATCTAGAGAAATTAAGGGCAGGGGTAACTTCTGGATAGTGTGGAGGGTATGGTCGGTTTCACAATTATTTGAGAGATTTGATAAAATTCCAGTAAGTAATTAGTATTAGTTTAATAAATACTCTACCCGGTGATATTAATCCGTTTGGTCTGACACTTAAAAATTTTATTCATCGGGCATTAACATATTTATCGCATAAATGACTAGATAGCCGGATAAATGTTTGTTTTTCTTTTTTATTCTATTTAAATTTGTAACAAATAATTATTCTTTAATTATTTAATATTTGTTGTTATAAGTGCACTTTAAATTGGCAGTATTGCTGTATGTGTATCTCTTTATTAAAATAAAATAAAATAAATAAATAAATATTCTTGACAGTCCATCTCATTGCTGTAACTTTGAATTTCAGTTATCTTATTCCACCAGCACAGATTCTAATTTTCATGAGGGGGGCAATTCATGCACTATGTATAGTGTGTATCTTTGAGTGTTGACAAATAATTTAAGTTTATAATTCAAGGTTTTTGTAACAGGTAGCTTATGATTTGTATAGCAAATGCACATAAGCTGGTTGAATTCAGGGATTGCTGAATGGTTTATGAAATTAAATATGAATGGGCAGGGCATAAAAGAATCCATATTACCTGTGATTGGGATGCCCAGAAGAACAGGAATAGCTTCAGCACCTTGAACAAAACTCCATGTTCTGGTAAAATGCCGTGCTCGAACTCGCTCAAAAGTGTACATTTTTAGGGCATACAGGAAACCTCCTAAGAAAATGCCATATATCCAAACAAAGAGGACGTATCCATGGTAACCCTGCACAGTGCTCAGAGCCAATAGTGATATACCTGCAACAAAAAAATTATGAGTAGGTAATAGAAGCTATTAATCAATAAGTTATACATTTGACTGCATCATGAATCAAGGCAAGAGATAATAATAATTTTATTCTTTATTTATTATGAAATCAAGAAAAAATATTCGTGAGTGACTCAAATCCTTAGTTGAGTTTCCAAAATGATAATGCTAATGAATATTGCAGATTGAATACATTAAAAAAATCTTTTTTACTTCTATGTCTTCTGACGCAAAAAGATTGATAAAATTGTGTGAAGGACCTAGTCTGTAATCCATCCTTGCATTTACTTCTTTATCATATAAACCTACCCTTACATGGTAATTACTTGAATTACAATGATAACCATTTATGATAACACATAGTTCCTTGGGGAATTCATTTTTTAAAGGAATGCATGCTCAAGTAAAATTTTTGGAAATGAAATAGTATCATGTCTTGGAAAAAATTTTGTTTGAAATAATATACATAGTGATGTATTTCTCCCTAAAATAAAGGGATTCTAAAATACATAAACTGGTTAAATATTTACCGATTCCTATCATGGCAGCTTGGCAAAGATATTGGCGTGAAATGAGGCATTGGTCACTTGGGCGAACTACCACCAGACCAAATCCAACACAGCCAAGGGCAGTGGCAAAGCCAAGGAACGTTTGAAGAAGCAGTAAAGCACTATCTTCTAGGCCTTCACGATAGCCTTGGAGGACCTAGGTTGAGAGAAAATTGAATGGAAAAAATTTTAAAATATGAAGATCCTGATAAGCATTCCCTTAAAGAAAACATGCAGCTTTGATCCATTGAATAATGAGCATGAAATTACATAAATTGAGAATATTGAATTATAGTGTATGAAGTGAAGTAAACAAATGGAAAAAAAACTTAGGAAAAATTTGGAAAGGACTTAGACTAATGTTTGCAGTGAAGGATTATTGATGCTCAGGCATAAAGCGTGCAAATGCAGATAAGCCTATGACAATTGTGGGTGGTTGCAATCCTATATTTTCTTTTATTCCGTACAGTAATGAAAAGTATCTGAAATCAAAACAAAATCTGCTCAAGAATTTTTTATTTTATCTCATCCAAATGCAGAACTCAAATCCAAAATCTGATTCCAAATATCAAATCCTCATTTTTCTCATTTCTATGATATCTGAATCTTCCTTTTATGAATTGTTTCATTCATTAAGCTTCTTTCATCAAGAAATCTCCATCACTATCCAGTTAATACTGAATAGCATTCCTCAAATGGGATTTTTAATTTTCTACCTGTAACATGGGTGTACCCAGTGAGGGGCAGGGGGGGCAACTGCCCCCCCTAGAAGTGAAAATAAATATAGGTCAAAACGAAAGTTATGAACAAATTTTCCTTTCCAAAAAAATGATATTAGTATAAGACATGGTACTAAAATAAAAATCATTATTTTTTTCAAGCAAATAATTATAAAAACTAATTAATTGCTGTAATAATTCCCTCAAAATTTTGATTTCATTAACCTTTTATGTGCAAAAAAGTTACAACTAGAATGACCACAGCTAGTATTGCCCCCCCCCCCAGTTTTCATACTGGGCACGCCCATGACCTGTAACAAATATAACCAGAACAACTGTTTTCAATTTGATATAGAGATGAAGTCATTTTCAACTCCAATTCAAAATACACTTTGATTGAAACATCATTATTAGTCTGTAGAGCTGCTTCAAGCCTGGATAAAATACACCCAAATTGGACAGTTTGATTAGGTTTCCTAAACTGCTAGATTAGGTTCAAGGTAAAACTACACAAAAATGGGAAAATGATGAGGTACAAACATGAAATGATTATATACGAAAAAATGATTCTGAAGGATTGAATAGCGATAAGGATAAAAAGCATTCAGAAAGGAAAAACTAATTAGTACCCTTAAGGGACTAAAAAAATCCAAAATGGTGGGAAATTAATTTTGATGATAAATATTCTATCAAAAATTGAAAAAACTGAAAATGTTATATCCTTGAAGGGTAAAAAATTAATATGGATGAAAAACATTCGAAATGGTAAACTACTTAAAAATAAATAAATGGTAAAGTACCCATTATTCTTGAAAAATTAGAGGAAGGAATCAATAGGAATAATCTAGAAGAATAGAAGATTGATTTGGTTAAAAATATTCGTGTATTGGAAATAAATGCATAAAATCACAGATTTTTTTCTCAGTGTTAAAAATATTCCTATGGAGTGTTGTTTGAGTTCGCGAATTATGTCAAATCAGGTGATAGATTTTTCATAAAATGTTTTACCGCTAATTTTCAAAGAGATAATAATTATTCTATTGTAAATTCTCAAATTTTCACTGCTTCGTTTAAGTAATGTCACACTTTTTACTTGAGTATTTTTTATCCGCTGAGGAGGGAAAATTAATTTTATATTTAGCAATTCTGTTACAAAAATCCATAGCACATCCAGGATCATTGCTAAATTCTAAGCCCAAAATTAACGTAATTCTCACAATGTAATTGCTTGCTTATATTTTTCATCTGTAGATGTGAATAATTAAAAAAAAAGCATCTGGCTGTTCACTCATTAGCAAAAGAAATCCCTAAGTATGGCTGTAGACAATATCAATTTTCCTGCCCACTTTTAAAATAATGCCTCGATTAATATTCTTGAGTTTTCACTTTTCTGCTCGCATGAAATAGTTTTAATTCATAGTATTTCCGTTCATTTATAGAAAGATATTCCTCAGTATCCATGGGTAAATTATAAATACTTCAGGTCACTGAAAAATTCCGCACTGTGTATGCTCCAGTTAGCATTTTATTTCCTCTTAAGTGAATAATTATGAACCGGGAAAGGGCGCGTGGGGTGTTTATGAAACTGAAAGCCGTAAAACTGAACCATTTATCTTAAAATTCCGCAATTTATTAACCTCGCACCTACCGCTTATCCTGGTGGGTATTCCATACCTCCACACACCCCTATGCATTAGTTGCACCTAAACCCCTCCCCCCCCAGCCTTAATTCCTAGCTGCGCCCCTGGTTGTGTCTACAGTGTTGTTAACTCTTATGCCTTCAAGTCTCATACATTTTGACAAAAAACTGCCAGTATCCCATGAAATTTTCATTTCGCTTCGGGATCGGAACGAGTATAAGTGTCCTGATGTGTCACCTAAACCCCACGCGCCCTTCCATGTTCCTCTTCCGAGCTATTGGATTTCCCCCGAGCTTTTTCCTTACGTGATAGCTAATTATTTTTTTCTCTTTTAGCATGTAGAACATACATTCTGCATGTTTAATAAGATGTTACATGTCTTGAAACCCAAAGTTGTAAAGTTAACATCAAATATGTTACCAATTGTCAAATAACCTACGTAGAAAACTTCGGTTGAATATTTTTCTACCATTATCAATTTTATGGTATTAGTGTAAAAGTAAATAGTTAGTATCAATTTAATTCGGTGGACCTATTCAAAAAAGAATACAAAATAACAGTAACATTCCAAGGAAAGAGAAAAAATATTTTCTTTAGGGTGTTGATGACACCCCACGCGCCTCCTAACGTTACATTTCGCCGCGCGCCCTCTCCCGGGTTTACAGGCCACGCGCACGCCACTTCGGAATCTAGTTTCCCTAGCTGTAGCTGAATAAGAGGGTGAAAAGACCTTCCTCCGTACTTAGGACTCCGTACTTTTTCCGTACTTAGGGCATGCGATTTGGGATCAAATAGGACTAACCTCCCCAGTGGCGCAGCGAGGAGGGGGTTTTGGGGGATAAAACGCCCCCTAGAGCTCAGAGAATTTTTTAAGTTTAATCCATTTTACTTAATGGGATTGATATTACTTATAGAATAGTGTAAGGATTAATAAAAACATCCCCCAGAAAGCCGTAAAACTCACCATTTTGAACCATTATCTTAAAATTCCGCAATTTATTAATCTCGCACCTACCGCTTATCCTAATGGGTATTCCATACCCTAACGCACCCCGGTATTAGTTGCACCTAACCCCCCAGACATAATTCCTAGCTTCGCCCCTGAACCTCCCCATACTTCCAGCCCACTAGAGGCCCACCAGGGCCGAAAATAAGATTTTCACTCTTTTTAGATGCCTCGGTCAAGAAATCTTATTTTTTACTGCTGTTTAGGGCATTTGAAATGTTATTTAATGGAGCAGATGCCCAATTGTTTTCAAGGATTATCAGCGGGAAAATGAGGAATGGCGTCGATTTGAAAACTTCTAACGCATGTTTTCGTAAAATATTTTTGTGAGGGGCACAAAGGAAAAATGTTTTACGGGGGCGATTTTTAATATCTTTCGGCTGTTGTATCGGAACTTCATTTTTAGGTGGTGGAACATTGCGAAAAAAAGAAGAACATGCAATTTTGGCCAATTTTTCCTGTTTTCTCTATGTTCTGGCCCTCCATAACACCCGTTGCAGACCATTTTACAAACATTCCGTCCTCTCACGAACGTAAACGCTCATACCTATTGCCATACCCACCACTGGGACTGATTTTTGTGGAAACAGGTCCAGAAAATTTCTCCGAAAACTGCCGGAATGTGAGAATGTAGATTATGAAAATGAGCTCGATTTGAGTTTTCTTCGCGTTATATCTACGCACAAGTGTTGTTTAATTTGTGGATATACTGCTACAAAATATCTCCGCCCCGTTCCCTTGGAAGCTAGATTGCTGGTCTTCACTGAGAGGAGGTTGATTATTCTCCTCAAAAATGTGGTCTGTAGAGATCATCTACAATAAGCGGATTGGTACCAATGAAATTCCCACCTTCCGTATCTATTGCATCAGTAGTTCCTTGCGCGTTTCTAAAATTCGTTTAATTACTGACAAAATCGCAGATTTAGCAGACTGCACGCGCAACTTTGCGACTTCCATTTTCCAGAGAACTGTTTGCCTGCGAACTTTTACAGATTTGTCATGGGAATAAGTAACTGAGTTAAGTAGTATTTTAACGTCGACGAGAAATTCGGAGTTTAGATTAGTGACTCAAGAGCTGATAGTTATTCTATTGAAGCTGCAAACCGGTAACTTCAACAGCACTAGTTTCCCTTTGTAAACCATTCATTACTTTTACAACTGATGGGTTGTGGTTGATATGCCCGGAACTTTTTTGGCCAAACAAAATGATGCCGACATATTAAAATCAAGCTTGTGATCGGCCCATACATTCAAAACTTTAATGGAAAAAAGTGACATTTTGGTTCTGGATAGATGACTTCGGGATGTTATGTCATATATAGCTGATGATTTAGAGTTCAGTGTGCTAATACAGGCGTTGAAAGGCAAGCCAGCTCAATTAACGTCAAGCGAGCACAAAAATTAGTCCCAGTGGTGGGTATTGCAACAGGTATGAGCGTTTGCGTTCGTGAGAGGACGGAATGTTTCTTAAATGGTCTGCAAGGGGTGTTATGGAGGGCCAGAACAAAGAGGAAACAGGAAAGATTGGCCAAAATTGCATGTCCTTTTTTTCGCGATGTTCCACCACCTAAAAATGAAGTTCCGATGCAATAGCCGAAAGGTATTAAAAATCGCCCCCGGAAAACATTTTCCTTTGTGGCCCTCACAAAAATATTTTATGAAAACATGCGTGAGAAATTTTCAAATCGACGCCATTTCTCATTTTCCTGCTGATAATTCTTGAAAACAATTGAACATTTTCTCCATTAAATAATATTTCAAATGCCGCAAACAGCATTAAACAATAAGATTTCTTGACCGAGATATCTAAAAAAGAGTGAGAATCTTCTTTTCGAGCTAGCCGGCCCTGGTGGGCCTCTAGTGGGCTGGAAGTGTGGAGAGGTTAGTCCTATTTGATCCCAAATCGCATGCCCTAAGTACGGTAAAAATCCCGGAGGAGGGATTTTCACCCTCTTATTCAGCTATGTCCTTTATTAATTCCGGAAAGTTTAAGGACCGTGGTTCCGTGCCTGGTTATGAGGAATTTTTCGCGTGGCATTTACTATGAACACCCTTCCTAATATTTGATATTCAATTCGAAACCGTAAAAATAATTACTGGTAAGCAATAAATTATCTATTTTAAATACCAATGATTTAAATTCAATTTTCTCTGATACATATTTCATAATTATATAATGATAATAATATTTTTATAATAAATTTTCTCCCAGAACCTAAAAAACGAGCCATTGCATGCATTTTTTCTTCATTATTTACGAAGATATGGCGTAAAAAGCAAAGACGCTTTGGTAAAATTTCAGTTTCACAAACTTATAATATCTCGTATAAATTTGCGATTATAAATAGACTTTGGGTGTTTCGTTTTCTCACCAAATGAAGATGATTTACCAAATTTGGCCGAAGCCGGTGACCCATGTGGGGCAATCAATCACCAGAACGAATTTCTGTGGAATGATACTTATTAAATACGACAAGACAGCGAATTTTCAGGTAAGGGAGATGATATAAAGGCATTAGAACGTAAAAAATATAGACTCACCAAATAAAAGATCGGAGTATACAACCCAACAGCGGAAGTTGCTGAGGAGAGGAGGAGCACTTGCACAGCTCGGATTTTCAAAGGAGAGAAGTCAAAGAAAGGCGGCTTCTCTATGCTCACGTGGCCCTTTTTTTCCTTGACTTTCTTCTTCTGGTTTTTGAGATGGAGTATTGCACGCCTTTGTGGGTGGTACAGAGAAGCTGAGCGGTAGAAAATCCCAATAAAAAATGACACAAACAGCACTCCAGTGACTGCTTGTAAACCCAGACGCCAACCAATGGTCCTATAAAGTTGATAAAAACAGTATGTATTAATTACATGAGATGGGAATTATTTTTTGGAGGATATTCATGTGTTGTACCTTTATACCTTGTATCTGAAATGCATAAATATATTAATATAAGAAAGTGTTTTAATAAAAATTCAAAGATTGTGCCTGCAGTTATTGTTAATTTCCCAAGAAATGCCAAATCTATCCATTGAGCCATTTTGAGAACATTAAAGTCGGAAGGATTTTTGGCTCTTTTCTGTATTGGTATGGTTGATTGATTAGCTTCCAAGTAATACAGCGATTTCCACGTTATATTAATCATTGGGATCACAAGGAAAATTCACATTGAATTTCCACTACATGAGTGGGAAAAGAGATCCATATGCTCATATTTTAGCATGCAAATCCCCTCGAAGAGATTATAGAGTTCGTTTTACTTAAGGTGACGGCCACTCAAAACAAACTTGATTCTTAGCAGTTAATGCTTGGGTATTCTTGCATTTCAAACTTCAATTGTTTAATCGAAAAATTTTCGATCGTGCAAACAGTAAATTTGTTGCTAAGGCAAAATATTGGCCCCAAATAAAAAAAATTGGGGAGTCTCTGGAACAATTCCGACACACGATCTTCAGAGTAGCAGTGCGCATGCGCAACTTGAAATAACGAGCTGAAGACCATATGAAGAATCCATTCGATTATATGACTTATATTCATTAATTACTGATGGCCAACACTAATTTATTATTAATATTAATTAAAGGCTGTTTAGTTTTGACCTTCCTCTCCCTATCTATGCCTACGTTGAGAATACACATAGCCTAAGGTGTACACTTCAGTTTTGTCTGATTGTGTTTTCAGCATTTCAATTTTTCAATCGATTTCCTCGTCGGTTGCAGAAGGATGTGAGGCGTGAGCGATCTCTCTCACAAATATATTCACTGCTTGAATGAGGAAAATAAATTATTCAACGAAAATACTAAAGCAACTCTCGAGTGACTTGACCTTTCAGAAGCCTCATCCGTTTGATCAAAAACTTTAAATATTCTTTGACTTACAATTAACAGTACTTTCGCGTGGACAATGCGTTTTTGCTTAATAGAAAAACAAATGCCTAAGTTTGTACAAATGCAATTAGGTATTTCAAATTTGAACGTGACTTTTCTACATACTTCGGGCCTCCGCAGGTACACTATTCAAAAAGCTCTCGCTAATGAATCTAAAATCACATCAAATGTTTTGAATTGTGATATACTTAATATCTAACTACCAGTCGTCGTAGAATCATGATGTTATATTCCTTTTGAAGATACATATATTTGATCAAGACATTTGATATAAAGCAATTGACATTTCATATCATAATTAATCCTTGCTATAATTTTTAATTAACTTTCTCAAATAATCTACTTATTAGCGCATCGAAACTTATTTCACATAATCTATACACGTTAATCTATTTATTACAGATGTAAAATTTACCTACAAATTATAAATGAGTGTTAAAATATATACCTAAACCTTAATAATTTTCTGCCTGAGGGCGCCTCCGCTCATCTGTTACAAATACTCACAGCTAAATTAGATGCAGTACAGAGACAAATAATCACTCTATGGATGCAATAATTACTTCAGCCCATCGCATTTTGCGGTGGTTGCAGAAATTCAAAAATTACGAGGCAAAATACACAGAAAATGAGTTGTCCCTTCGTTTCCAAATGGACTCCAAACTGCCATTGTATCGAGTCATGCAATATATTTTCATTCTTAAATGGCAGAAACCCCTCTGGACAGAGTATATCTAAAAGATTAAGTATTCTTGATAAAGTACTGAATTAAAAGCAAAAGACAAAAATCATTAAAACTGGCAATCATAAATATTCAATATAATGTTCAATGTATCTAAAGAGAGAAACTTACCCAAGGACTTCCTTGTAGAAAACTGAAAATAACGTTACTCCGATTCCACCTCCAGCTTGCACAACTATTTCAACAAATTCTCTCCGCCGCTTGAAGTAGTGACCGAGCATGAGGCCTGATGTCTCGCGAACCAAGCAAGTTCCAATGCCGAGGACCACTCCGTAACTATGGTATCAGTTAAAAGAAAAGTAATAATGCTTTCAAAGATCAATGAAAGAGACTGAACAGTTCATCTAAATGGGGCAGATGTTAACAGTATTATGGTTGCACAGGTGGACTTAAGGAGAAAAAAGAAATTTAACTTTTACTTTTATTATTTTGCTATTTTTCACACTGGGAAAACAGGATTCAATTATTAAAGCTAGTATTTTACTGATGAAGAGCAGTTTCAACTGAGCATTTTGCGAATCATCCATTTCCAATATTGAACATCCCTATCAATTCATAATTAAGTCTATTCTCTTTCATTCCCTCCATTAATTCCTATTCTCATCCCCCTCCTCGCCCCATCTATCATTCTTACCTCCGGCACGATTTCAAACATCCCTTCTCTGCTGTACCAGCCAGACCATCCGTCTCCTCAGAATCTCCTTTAGTGGTTTCCTCTCCACTCTAGAGCCACGTTTCTTTCTCACTCCGTTCCTCTCACCCCCATTCTCCTCCATACCCTCACCTCAAACGCCTCTTGTCTTCCCTCGTCCTCTTTTCTCTGCATCCATTTTCATGCATCATAATCTCATCGGTCCTGGCGTATTGCATACAATACGTCGACGTTTGAATGTTTTTACCGCTTGGCTAAGTGAAATATGGTTATTGCAACTTATTCAGTGCTCCCTGACAGATGAAAGTGTCATACAGAAGTAGCTGGGGCGCAACTGGGAATTATGGCTGGGGGGTTTAGGTGCAACTAATACCGGGGTGTGTGGGGGTATGGAATACCCACCAGGATAAGCGGCAGGTACGAGATTAATAAATTGTGGAATTTTAAGATAAATGGATCAAAATTGTGATTTTTACGGCTTTACTAGGGATATTATATTAATCCTAACTCTATTTGATTAGTAATATCAGTCCAAATAAGTAAAATGGATTAAACTCAAATGGTGAGTTTTACGGATTTCTGAGGGATATTATATTAATCCTTACACTATTCTATTAGTAATATCAATCCAATTAAGTAAAATGGATTAAACATTAAAATTTCTCTGAGCTCTGGGGTTGGGGGATTTATCCCCCAAAACCCTCCCACCCCTCACTGCGCCACTGTACAGAAGCATGTTCCACAGATATCGCTAATGCTGTTTGTTAAAATTTAATCCAGGCCACTTTAATATGTCCCGGGACTAAGGAGGATAAACCGCTGCGTTCTAGATCAAATTTTTTTGCTAGCCTTCCCCTCATTCTTATAGACGAGAGCCCTTTTCCAAATCATGAACGCCTCCTTTGCTAATTCAATTCCCTTCATTAAATCCTAGCTGCTGCCTCTGTTTACCGTCAATATTCTGCTCAAATAGTTATGATGATCCTCTTGCTAGAGTTTGGACCCATCCTCCGTCATCGTAAGCCTTGAATTCCTAACTTGCAATGGTTTCCAAAACCTCTTAAATTTGCTCTTTTTTGATCAACCTTCATACCTTAGTGATTACCTAACGCTCAACCAGTGCCTACGGTCCTTCCGCCATTTCGATAATCAAACCCAAATCATCTGCGATCCTCACCGTTTGAAACATCATTTCCCCACCTTAACTCCTGTCTCTTTTCCCATGCATTTGTTGCCATCTGTTCCGCGAACGCATTACAGAATACAGGCGTCCGGAGAGACAACCTTGCCTTGATTGAGTTCCTTTACGCTCCAAACGACACCTTTTTATTTTTAAGGATTCCAATTAACTGCCTAACCTAGCAAATGATTTTTCAAAATTCATAAAGCAAGTATGTGTGTACTGGTTATATTTTATTTTTTATTTTATTCCCAAACCTCCGAATACAGCTCTCATTGGCCATTTTAAATCGGGATGTTCAACAAATTTAACAATGAAACGTACACGAACAACCATGCCCTGGATAAGGGAAACATACCCAGGCGGGACTCGAACCCGCGCCCTCTTGTTTGGCAGGCGAGGACTTTACCCCGCCGCCACCGAGGCCGGCAATTATATTAATAGTTAGTCTCAACCAGTGTCCTCGTTACAGCTATTGCGTCACGCTTTCACTTTCCTATTTTGAATATGAACAGACGTATTCTGAACCCATATGAATCTGAACCCATAGATTAGGGATGTGCGAGTAGTCCTTTTTGATCTCGAGTTGAGTTGAAAATTACTCGCGAGTATCGAGTCGAGTATGGCAATTCCTAGCATAGGCAAGGCAGCAATGCATACTCCATTATATTATAATTTTTCCAATCCCTTGGTGAATTTCCTTTTTGAATGCCTAGCTTGATCTAAAACGGAAAAAATTATGAGGGACATTGATGGTAATTGTGCCACAATTAGGAGATGAATGAAAATTATTTCGCCTCAAACATTTCCACAAGAACAATTGAAATAAATTGTTCTAGTAATTTGTCATCAATTTACCTAACGCATATATTAAAACTGCTCAGAAGATCCCTCAGAAAAGGCATATCTAAAATAGGGTGGTTTCCTAATATTTTTTATTACATAAATTGAAAGATTATTACTCCTAGAGCACGGATTTCACGCTTTTAGATTTTTAAATAACAATATCTATTTTTCGCGATTAAATGAGAAGTGAAAAAATTCAAGCGCGCGAAAACGCGACGGCTAATAGGGTAGTTTCCTTCATCAAATAAAACGAAAGGCATTGATTGCGATTCGTTACCCACCATTACTGTATTCATAATATACAAATTATTTGGTTTTAGAAGTACCGGTTTAGACGAATGGCAATGGTCCATTTTTATCCTCATTTGAAAAGGGCCAGATTGGCGCCCATGCGATGCCACTCCACGTGACGTCACAGGGACCTAGTTTCTATACGAGAAGATAGGAGTTATACATCGTCTGAGGTTACCAATGCATGCATGATGCATGAGGCGCAGAGCTCAGGGAAACATGCCTTATTAATCACTTATTAAAACTAGCTAAGGTCGGAAAGTTTTCTTCATTTGATAACGTATTAATAATCCTTATTTAAGCCAAGCGCTACCAGCCAGCAGGGTACTCAGCTACCCGCTAGCAGCCTGCAGCAGGAGGAAATGATTCATTCTCTCATTCCTCGTATGACATGAAATGCACTTTAGGCGGTCAGGGAGAATAAATTTTCTTCTCGGAAAATTTAGCTTCTGCTATTGAAGACGCTTGACTGAAATAACCAAGACCATTCCTAATGACTAGTAAGGAGAGAGAGAGACTGAGTTACCTTAGGAATATTTGATGAACTTGGTGAGCAAATGAAGTGAATAAGCAGGCGAGTGACATCACAAGGCCTCCAAACACTGCGGCAAGCCGTGTCGATTTCCTCCTGCAGAGGGCAACTACCAGCGGGGCTGAGACGAGGGACACAGCGAAGCAGAGCACACCTATCCATGCTGAAAAAAGAAATCATTCATCCAAGATTTAAAATTCCGCAAAATCTATGAGCAATTTTCAAAACTGCTTGGGCTGCACAAATGACACTTGGGAAAGTGGGAAAACACAACTCATAAAATGCAGATTTCGGCTCCATTAGGGAGAATAGTTGATGTTAATGTAGTACGTGTCATAAAAAAGTTCCATGGGATACACAAACTAGCATAATTTCTAAAATAAAATATACATCAGTTATGGGCATTTAAAAAGAATAGAACATAGGTTTTTAACTGATCAGTGACTTTCCGATTTTAAAGTATCGCCTCTTTATTGGGATTTTTTAACAGACGAATAGAGGCGAGGGCAAACGTATTTGGGCGGTGATCAGTTTGGTTTCAGGAGAATGAAACCAATCCGTTGTATAATAGCCGCAGTAAGGAGAAGAGCCTAAAATATAAGAGTGATGTGTGTGTCTGCGTCGTGGATTTTGAAAAAGCATAAGATAGAGTGGATTGGGTAATGCTTATATACATTCATAGGAAAATAGGCGTAGATCGGAGGGATGGTCGACATTCGCAATCTTTATATGACCCAGACTATGAATGTTAGGGTAGCGGTCGGAGAATCATGGCAGGCAAGTATCGGCCGAGGAGAGAAGCAAGGCTGTCGGCAATCGCTATAACTATCTAACGTGTACGCTGAGGAGATGTTTAGAGAGACGTGAAATGAGTTGAAGCAGGAATTTAAGTGGGGGAAATTATGTTTAAATCAGTGAGGTTCGCGGATGATCAGGCATTGACTAGCCAATCAGCGAGAGAGCTGCAAGCTCTAGTGGATGGGTTGGACAAGCGTTGGGAGGAGTATGGCGTGAGGATTAATTACAGGAAGACCAAAGTTATGCGGTTCTGTAAAGCATCGCGAGCAAAGGTTGTGAGGCTCATGATAAAGTAGGAGGGTAAAATCACAAGCAGGTAGAGCAACTTAACTACTTGGGCAGCGCTCTTGTGAGAAACGGATAAAGATTAATTGTAATAATGATAACGAGCGTGATGCGCCCGCTCCCAGCGGGCTTCCCCGCTCTTTTCAATGCAGGTCCATGGAAGGATAGGCGCGTTTCTAATTTTAAAATGTAGAAAAAAGGCAGGGTCTTATGTACAAATTTAATTGGAATGTTCATGTACATAAATCCCAAGTCAATACATTACTCTATGCTGATGACTGCAAACTATTTAAAAAGATAAATAATCTCGCAGACTGTAATATGCTAAAGAAGACCACAGAGTGGTGCATTCTCTGGAGGCTGCAATTGAACTTTAAAAAGTGCACCACAATGACAATATCTGCGAAAAAACTCCTATCCTTTTTGATTATGCAATCAACTCCTTGCCTCTTAATCGTGTGTCATCCATGAAAGATCTTGGAATTATTGTGGACCAAAAACTTCTGCTCTGTGAACACATTCATGCGATCAAATCTAAATCCATGTCACTCTTAGGACTACTCTACCGGTTCACGGATATCTCCAGTACTAAGGCACTCCAATCCTACTTCTCAACCATAGTTCTTCCGGTGATCAACTATTGCTCCCCAATTTGGTCAATGTCCGCTGCCACTAATCTTGCCACCCTTAACAATGTTACAACTTTTTTTGCAAAAATTGTAAAATTTAGAAACCCAAATCTCCGCGAGTCACCTACTAGTGCAGTTTTATCCTCTTTATCAGCCCCTAGTCTATCCCTTCTCCGACTTCAATCAGACATCAAATTCATTTATAATACCCTTAACTCCCACTTCGACAGTCCTGACATTGTTTCCTTCCTCAACATTTAGAGAACCTTCCCGCCACACCCGATCTACTTCTTTACTCCATATTCCTACACCCAGGCTATCTGTAATTAAGCGCTCACTTTTCCATAGGCTTTCCCTTTTAATAAATACTCTACCCGGTGATATTGATCCGTTTGGTCTGACACTTAAAAATTTTACTCATCGGGCATTAACATATTTATCGCATAAATGACTAGATAGCCGAATAAATGTTTGTTTTTCTTTTTATTATACTTAAATTTGTTACAAATAATTATTCTTTAATTATTTAATATTTGTTGTTATGAGTGCACTTTAAATTGGCAGTATTGCTGTGTGTGTGTCTCTTTATTAAAATAAAATAAAATAAATAAAATAAAATAAAAATTGAGGTCAGAGGACCTCTTTAAACACAGCATTGGAAGTAATTACACTATCCTCTGTTAAACGCACATGATGACTCATACTTACGTATCAACAGGAGAATTGAATGTGGAATCAGCCGCATTTTGATAAAAGTTAATTAAAGAATGCGAGATATTGTTGCAAATGAACAAATGTATCAGTTTGTGCGCCGTTGACGTCATGAATATTTACAGGTTTTTGTTTTTTTTGTTAATTATTTAAAAACCAATTTTATGAAACAAAAGCAATATTAAGGAAGTAAGATATGCCGTCGCATGTTCTCTGATACATTCTGTGAATTTTGGTACCTCATTTGTAGAGTTTGGTTGCGTATAAGTTGAGAAAAAGGTATCTATACAGCAGAAATAATATAGAGGATAACTTAATTTACATTTTTAAAGGCTCTAATAGAGAGAGAAACACTACCCCGATATATGGGAGGTAGGCGCTAATGAATATACGCCAACTCCTCAAAAATAAAAAACGTGGACTAAAAAATTTCTTTTATAACAAATGAAACAATTCGATACTTATATTGTTCGTAGGCATTCATTCATAGCTAAATTTATATACGTAAGTCAATTGTATACACTGAATATAACTTAAAACAGTTAGATTTAAAATATTCTTACAGAACATAGGACTTATAGAGCAACCATCGCAATTACCGTTCAATTAAATAGAAAAGTAGAAATATGGGCCTTAAGGAATTACATGGACGACACCTCAATGACATCAATCAACCATGTGATAGTAAAATTTAATCAAACAAATGGTCATCACAGTGGGAAATTTATGGAGAAACTGAAAGGTTCATGATAGCCATTCAAGATCAAGCTATGCGCACTAAGATTAAACAAAATACATCCTGAATGATAAAAGCAACATTCTGTAAAATTTTCACTTGTTTTCATTCAGTCCCTTTTTACATATTGACCTGCGAAAATCGACGTTAAAAGGTTTTTGGCATTGTTTGACAAGCTCTAGAAAAAAATTGAGTGCATTCTCAGTGCTAAAACTTATACTGCAAGTAGTTTTTTAAGTTCTCAACTCAGAAATTACATTTTATTAGTGAGTTTTGTTTCCTTCATAAAAATGTATGGCGTTGAAAAGTTAATATCGACGAATTTTTCCTGAGTTTTTACGGAAAGAGTTTTACTTACTGTATTTTATGAAAGAAAAATAAAGCAAATAGGTTCAAAAAGATATTTTAATGATGAACACATTGGTTTTTGAATTATTCTGATATCTTTTAAAATAGCTTTGAAATTAAACTTTATGCAAACCACGTTTTTCATTAAAATTTGCCCAGCCGCCCTTTTAAAAATCTCTGCCAAAAAAAGTATTGCTTCTAAATTTTTTGCAAAAGATTTTTTTTTTGTGATTGCCAACTTGTAGAGAACCAATGATAAAAAAATCAGGACAATTAAAAATGTTGAGAAACATGGCCTGGGTGATTTGAAATGGATTGACCCTAATACAAAATAGCTTTACAATAATCAGTCTAAATCCTAACACATATTTTACTGCGAAAGGCCATAATAATATCAACTCGCCACATCACGAGCAAATTCCTCAACTCAGATCGACAGTAAAGCGTTACTTCGGTTAGAACACATACTCTAACATAAAAATCAGTGAAACTGAATAAAATAATAATAATTACTATAAATCGGTATTGTAGCTCCGAAAATAGAAAATACAGTGTGATGGAGTTTTAACTCTAGGAAATTAAGCACCAACTAACTGCATGTAAGTCTATTTTTATGTGAAAAGTATATATACTTACGCTAATTCATCTTGAACATTAAGCATGAAGTTTTCGACCAGATTTTTTTTCAAGTTTTGTGAACAAAAGCTTTTATTTCCATCTGAAAGTTCCCTGATAGCTTAGACAGTAGCATATTACCAGTCAAGTATTGCTTAAATGTATTACGGAGTAGATGGAGTCTACATATTTTTTCGTCATTTATCAATCCGTCAATAAAATAAACGCAACATTACCCCCATATATTCTTCTTATAAACGGAACAGAAGTCACCCCATACATTTTACAGCGTTATTTATGGGAAAAACAGCAATAAATTAAGCGGTTTTTATCACTTTTTACTCTCTAGCGACCATCTCTGGCGGCCCGCGTGCCCTTGGGATTCCGAAAAAGCCGCTGTTGACCTGTAATTAGATTCCCCATAAAACGGATCGCAATTTTTTTTACCAAATTATACGCCTCGGTGTCAGCCAAGACTGAAACACTGTACTAGCCGACATCCCCGTTGCCCGACGGAGTAACCTAATCAAAAAACTTCAAATATTATTTCCTCTACACAAAGGTGCGGAAAATAGCACGTTAGGAAATAAATACGTTAATTATTTGTTTCTCCAAATCTACCTCTGTAGACCTGAGCTAGTTTTACCCGGACGACATCATTGGCTGTTTATTTTAAATACCTATCTGGCCTTTTTTCTATCCGTTTCACCGACTTCAATATTCGTTATATAATTTCACAACAGAGAGAAATTACATGGATTTTGTAATGCGAGATTTCCTTGCCACTGCGCAAATCACATTAGTAACTACTATTAAGTGTACTTAAGGGTTTAAAATTGACGTGCCTCACATGAAGATGTGGAAGTATTGTCCTAATCTTCAAGGCAAATTTGAAAACTGTCCACTCACAATTCCACGAAGCCGACAAAAACACACATTCATCACATATCTTCAACTTGTTTCTCGATAGCTGGAGAATTTCTGACACAAACGCCACTACCATGAATTAGTGCATTTCTAGCACCCAGAAACTTGGTAATGCGAGAATTATTACTATTATACGGCAAGCAACTCGACAGGGGACGACTTAGTTTCAGCAATATGGTTTCAACAGTTCTCTTGAAACACTTCGCCAGTGCTCCGCCACTGCTCTCATACTTAATTCAAAAGAACAATAACTAAAATATTTAAATAGAAAAAATCATAAATAGTTCAACCGCTTTCCTTCGACAGGTCTCTAACCTGTTTTTTAACCTATTTGTTTCGCCAAATCTAACTGTGTATGCCTGGGATGGCTTAACCTTGACGATATCTCTTCTTTTCTATCCATTACACTGACTTCAGTATTATTATATAGCTCCATAACAGTAAGAAAATGCGTAGATTTTCTAATGCAAGATTTCAGTACCATTATGAAAAACACATTTAATTAATTAATCGAATTTATCAGTACCTCCGCACGTAAGGTCATCATCCCCATTATTGCCCTAAATTTGTTGCCACTAAGGCATTTGTATTTATTCAAAGTGCTTAAATTGTTTTTTGCCAGAAGTGGAAATATGCCGAGTGGACGTGATAAATATATATACAATTTAAGGAGTGAGTCATTTATAGTAGCAAACAGACCTAAGTTAACATAATATAAACGCTGTTTTCTTTACATGGGGCCAAAGTTATTTCATTTACTGCCCACTAGAATTTAAAAAAAATCCTCAAATTTAATGCTAAGACTTGATAAAGACTGGCTTTTCTCGCAAGAAATAAATCGAAAATTTATTTTGATGTTGTTTATTTAAAACACTCTTGTATCATTACTGCCTTATTATTTTTTTATTGACATACATTTTGTTACTTGGTGGTGGCTCAATTCTGGTCCTATGATCTTGGAGACCACCTAAAGCTCCTTCTCTTGTTATTTTTGTATTCAGATGTAAAAACAAAATGTAGGAGTAAATAATAATTATTATTATGATATAATGACCACGTCCGCACACAGCGTCAACTGTTGCATTCGCTCACACTAAATGTGGTTGCATAAGATTAAAATTATAATTATGCTTCATAACGCATTTTCATGGGATACGATTGGCGATACGATTTAAAAACTTACAGCTTTCTAGTCGGAATGTATCAAAAATTTCCCTCTACGATGGTATGTATTATCGCCGCTCCTAAAACTGTGCTTATGACGATGGTCAGAAACTGGATGAGTCATAAGTAGAAGAATGACAGTTTTAAGAGCCGTTTCAATTAACCCGAGCTTTTTAGGGGTAGGTATTTGTTTTCGACTAATTTAGGAAATTTTACTTGCAGCGCTTGATAATTAAGTAATACAACATACTAATGGAAGATATTTTGTTTCAACATCGTAAAGAGATCCAAAGCACTGCATTGAACAAGTAAATAAGTACACAGTCACGCGCACGGGTGCCAAGTTATGTACACCGAGAAAAAATCACTTGGCTTACCCGGGATTCGAACTCCCGTTTGCCTGTCAAGTATGCCACCAGTAAACCCTCCAAGCCAGGCTTGACGTAACCGGCAATCGGGAAGTCCGGATTCGAATCGCGACTAAGACGAATGATTTTTTTCATGGCGTATTCATCCTCATTGTACATCGCATAGCGATTATTTTCTACCATATCAGCAAATATTTTTAATGGAAATCATTACAAGCAACACTCAAAGAGCATTATAAGGTGACAAGGCGTACAATAGGTTTGGCGAAAACTTTACGAATGGCGAAAAGTAACGTTTAATACGCAGTAGTTTATAAAATAAAACTGCCAGCGAAATGAATTTTCCAAAAATCATCTCATCCAAGCGCATTTAGAATTACCTTGCTAATTGACTTTTGTTATGATGGGTGGAACTGTTGACACTGTGTGCTGACAAGGTCATTTATATTCTATAGGGTATAATGAAATTGTGTGCGGAGGGGCTGAGGACCAGTGAAGTGACGTGGGAAACCGTCCGTATATTAATCAATCGATTTCATTCCAATAATTTGCTCACGCCCCTCACAGGATCCAGAGAAAAGAGACAGTAAATGAAACATAAGTCAAGAGTGATAAGGTGATGGTGGCTGGAATAAATTGAATTTAATTGAAGCGACAAGTGTTAATAGGACAATGATTAGTTCAAACTTTTATGTAAAACTAGCATATGTACACTTAATTTGTTTTGCATAATAAAAGAGGGAAATTATAATTATGGTTCGTTACGCGTTTTTCTATGATACGATTGTCACTCCTATTTAAAAACTTGCATCTTTCTTATCGGAACGCATAAAAACATTCTAAAAATCTTGTGTTAAGAGAATAGATGATTGTAACTACCGATAATACCTACCATTTTCTTAAAGATCAGTAACATCCTTCGCGTTTGTACGTTTACCGGTCATAAGTTTTGTTGGAGCGCTTCGAATGGTTCTCTTGGAGGCTTACAGCGCACTACGCTTCCCGTTCAACACTTACTTATTGAATTTAAACAAAACGTAATTCTAAGTAGAAAAAGGTTATTTTATCTGATAATGTGTTCCTTACCAGCCAGCTCAAAACTGAATGTTTACTCATCGTCGACAGCATCGTTACTTCAACATCATGTAAGCGATCTATGGTGTTGGTGTCAATGTTACGCTAACGTGACCGTACGCAAAATAAACAGAAAGGCCAAATACAACCAACGAAAGATTAACCGTTTATCCGCAGGGCAATTATTGACATGGAATAAATTAACCGTAAATACTTGATGTTCGACTGAGATAACCTCCTATGCACGGCTTTAAAAGTAAAATTTCGTACAATTAACTGTAGTAGCATCGAAGATGAGGGAGCCATCATGCACACTAGTATATGCAGGTGATGATCGCAATCGAAAACATTGGAATGGAATCCGTAACGTTGAGTAACGTTGAGGTCATTCCATAGATCAATTCCCGAAACCCGAGAATATCTCTCGCGTTGATTTTACGCTTACATAAGTGTCATTCCAGTGTGTTAGCCGAGTTGTTATGATGCATAATCATCATGATGGGCTCCACTTCGATAACTATACATTTATCACTCAGAAGCAAAAAGAAGCCCATGCCCTCCACCTACGTCCAAAATAGCTATCAAAATAACTTAGGTATGTTTTAAATAGTTTGAATATGTTTTGGAATTTGAGTAGAAAGCGTAAAATGTAGTGACTTCCACTGCTATATTTGAAACCACCGGTATTGGCTTCGGTTTCTTCAGGTTATGAAGCTATACAATAATTATTAGCCTCCATTTTTTAAATGTCGCACGCTTTACTGCCCTTCCGATGCAATCGCTGAATGCCCATATCTTCCATCATTGTCATTCGAGTAAGCGCAGGATTACTATATTTTGACGAAGAGTCAATGAAAAATCAAATCCATTTACGTTTTACAGCATAATGAGATAGTTTTCATTCTAATTTTGAGGCGATTATAGAGAATTATAAAGTCAAAGTGAACATTTTATGTGTCGCCGATACTTCAAGCAATGATTTTAGTTCACAGGAAATGCTGAGTAAAAAAAAACTTGAAATCACTGATGATTAAGTGCATACCTTTACCATCTACGATTTTAAAATCATTTACGGACAAAAACCTGGGGCTGTTAGATAATAGAGTTGAATCCTGTAAAAATGTAGTTAAGTTCTTAATCTAGATTCCAGTCTTTTTTTTATCCAATCATACCCCGAAGAACTCCAGTATTTGCAATGACATTGCGATGGGTTAATTTAGGTCTTCGCGGTGCGATAGCGAGAGATAGAGCTAAACAGAACTAAGGAGATGAAATTCCAACTAGGAATTAATGAAGAGAGCACACGCGTAGGAGATACCTGGAAATCATGATCGACGTTTAAATTGGTGAAATCTTTACTTTGCACGTGCAGGTCTTATCGGCCACAGACCGCAGTTACATTAGGAATACTGAGAAGAAATCAAGTTGCTTCCCATTCGAGATTCCGCGAGATACTTAAAATAAATGATGCTAAAATTGCGTTATTTCCGCCAAATGCTTTTAGCGCACTTGTTTACATTAACTTGACTGTAACCACGCACTACCTACAACCAACCACAAATGTGTCGGCGAGGAAAGGCATTGCAGGCAAAGCTATTACCACCTCAAAAACTATCCAACAAACGATTTCGTGAACTACTACACGACACTGTGGCAGGATGACATCCTACAGAGTATTATACCTCATACAATTAAAACTTTAAAAAATCTCTTTCTTGAGCTTACCACCGCATATGTTCATGTTTCTAGGGCCAAGGGACTAAGGATTGCACTCGGCTTCTTTTGTTCCTTTTGTAATGCTGGAGGAAAAAGTGATCTCGGTTGCGTTACCTTCAATGCCATGAAGAAGGTGACTGGAATTCCGTCAAATATATCCCATTAGCGTGGATGCACGGGAAAGGAAACTCGAAAAGACTTGAAATTCAACCCGAGCATAGATCCGCAAGTAAAGAAACCTAATTTAACCATGGGAGCCACAAATTGTATGCCTCTATTCGTTGATTCCTTGCAAACGATTTAGTTAGCTCTTTAGGTAATATTAGCAAAAGTTATTTGGATGGGGGACAGACTTCAATCAAACATAGTCGAGAGACAAGCGATGTTATGGTGCTGTGTTCTCTAATTGCTCCAGGGAAACATAAATTTTCAAACCTAATTTACGGGGTCATTTCAACAGCTCCCAGAGCAACAATACTCACATTACCTTACCTTTGCTTTGAGAGCTATTTTATCACATCACATCGAATTTTGATATTGCCGTAGATTACATTTCTAAAAGGAAATTATTAAAAATAGTTTAACTTTTCAATGTACAACACTCATGCCCAGCTGATCACCGAATCCCAGCAACTCTTCGGTCTTATGCAGGCGATTCACATTGCTCATTGTTGCTTACACTTCTGCAAGCCATTCCTTTCCCTGAAGGAAAAGTTCTCCCATAACGAGTTGATTAACCGTATCCCTACAGTCGTAAACGACTCATAAAAAGTGGTCTGTAACTTTCACGCTTCCTTATTTTAAAATTATGAAAGAATCTTTGAATGGGGAAGATTTTTTTCATCGTAACTTGTCTTCCCTTTCCATCCACCGAATTCTTTCCATGAATTCGGATCGCGGGCCTTGGTATCATTGCTTTAACCACGTCGCCTTTTACGAAGAACATCCCACATCAAAGTGAAATACTATTCGCTTACATGATGTGATCGGTTCGTTAACCAATTTTATTCAATTCGCTATTAAGATAGAGTTTGAAACAAAATGAGACCAGGAAGTTCGCATTGGTGTGGTTGCTAGTGTGTTGGCGTCCCACCCAAAGTGCAATGGTTCAAATCCCGGCATATTTCGGTAAAAGTAAGCTAATTGCGATGCCGAGTTTCTCTCCTTCCTCCTTTCCCTACGGCGCAAATGATCTCAGCTATCGGTCGCCTCCTTCAAATGCCATAACATGCCATAAACAGATCAGGAAATTTCCGTTTATTTGCTCCATTGCTTACATCTCGAGTTATCCACGACGAAAATTCGTGGTCCCTTTCATAGATAAGTTGATGACGTCCCGATCTCATCCCCATGCGCATATCACTGATGTACTTGGGACTCCTCTCTGCGGAAGCATGGAGACGATTGATCGTGTAAACGTCAGATCTCTCCGTCCGACTGCAGCCCTTTCACGCCTATTCGCGCTAGGAATACAAAAACGGTGGCATGTTCACAGGTAGAGGTGTCGATGCTACCGCTGAATACGGAATCAAACGATCGTTTTTTCCAGATTTCTTCCCGCCGGCCGCGACAAACAGGTAGGGCGAGCGGGGAATAAATTATGAAACACCGTCCTTAGCCGCCACATTGATGCGCGCCTCGATAGCGACGGGGGAATGGAAATAATAACGGAAAAATATCTGGGGTCGGCGGGAGGAGAGATATGTGTGGCAATTGCAGGGCAGAAAAAGGTAATTAAAGGCGGACGGGGCAGAGATGGATGTTAGAAGCGGGGAAGGGGATCAAAGTGCGCTTGGAAGGGGGAGGTGCAATTGAGGTGGATGGGATTGTCGGCTGGCGTAATTATAGGAAATGAGTGGGCGAGGGGTTTGAGGGGGAAGGTTTTGCAGCGGCGGCGACAGGTTTTGAAGCGCGCGAGATGGTGGATAAGGAAGGAAGCGTCGCCATTATTCATGACTCGCGCGACGGGCATTTTCATTCGCGCGCAGATTTATATAGGCTCGCATCCACTTACGCCGCCAGCGAGGGACACTTCCCCGCGGAGGCGTTTCGATGCGCCGCCGCTTTTGTGCTTTTGTTGCCGCGCGCGCCTTCGGCTCCGTGGGGACGAAGCAGTCGGACGTCGCCTGTGTCTCAAGTCCATTCACGGCACTATTTTTAGGCTGATTTACAGCTAAATAAGGAAAATATCACAAAATTAAACAATACGCACAAAAGGAAAAATGAACTAAACTAAACAAAAACAAAAAACGCTCAATATCACAAAGATTTGTGTACAACACAATTAACTAAAGCTTTTAAAATGGAAATATTGGAATAAATACTTGCAATTTTCCACGGTTATAAAATTTATTACGTCCTAGGTTTCAATGTTACTACATCAATGGTACGTCCGTTTGAATATGGTTATATATTTCTGATGAATTTATATTTCCGTGACTTTGCAGGGCAGGTAAAGTTTTTCCATGGGAAATTATATTTTTAGGCGAAATTTTGAAGACATCCTCTCAGATGGTGCGTCGTCTGTAAGATCTACAGCCTCCACCTTAGCAGAGCTCGTAGCGTCGTATAACGGCAGTCGAAAAAGCCAGTATGACATCAGAATTAGAATTTCCCGGATTCAGGCTTACCCTCACGTTTTCGCGCGCTTGAAAATTTTCACATTTTAATCAATCAAGAAAAATAGTTATCGTAATTTTAAAATCGAACGGCGTAATCCACGTTACATATATATAGTTCAAGTTACACAATTTTTTGATTTAGGCCAAAAAATAGGAAACTACTCTATTAGGTATGCTAGTGAAAGGGAGGCCCAAATTTCAGAATTTGATAAATTTTGCTGCTGGTTAATAAAAGTCCAGAAAAGAAAATGTGGCGGTCAATTGAAAAAAAAGATACCGGAATTTCTTTTTACAACCATATGACAGCTGTCACGTATAATAATAAATGAGGTTCTCAAATGAAACTCAGGTGCTCAACTCTGACAGAAAAAAGGGAGTCTGTCTCAGTGTTGACAAATTATTACGATTATCCACAAATTATTAAGTAACGCAATTGGTAAAGAGTAAAAACTGTTAATTAGTTGTAAATTTCTTGCAGTAATATCATGGGTGTGATTTAAGGGCGTACCCAGGACCAAAACTAGAGGGGGGCAAGCCATAGTTGTTCAAGTTATAGTTAAGATTTAAGCATGGAAAAGGTGAATCAAACCAACATTTTAAGGAAAGTGTAACAGCTCTTTATTAATTTTTAAAATTATTTTCTTGAAAAAATATTATTTTCCATGAATAAATTTGCGATTTTTGCTTCTAGGGGGGGGGGGGGGGCAGCTGCCCCCTCCTGCCCCTCTCTAGGTACACCCATGGTGTGATTGTATAAGTTTACTACACATCTCTCTGAGTGACAGATGATATCGGCGTTTCTGCATGTGCCATTCGGCAGTAACGATCTATTCAGTTATTTTCCGGTCTTTTTTAATTATAAACATACTATGAGAACTTATTTAGTGATATATTCTATGATGCAGAAATATGGACTAGGGCGAAGAAGGATTCGAGTAGAGTGCGTGAATTTCAAATCTGATTCCTGTGGATCCAAAGGAATCCCGATTATTCCTAAAGAATCGATGGAATTGAAAATAAAAAGTTGGGAAACCTTGGGAATCTTGAAGATCTATTGGGATCCTTTGCCAGCAGTTTTACACGGAAAGACACCAACAAATAGTCAAAATTGTATGCTTGTCTCAAAGACATTAGAACAGCATATATATTTTTTGCTTAGTTTTCGAGACATTCGTGGAGCGTTCATACAATTTGCTGGTTTAAACTCTACTCTTCGCTATCTTGTTTTTAGAGTCATCGCCTGAATTATTTTTGGAATTAATATAATAATTCAACAGTCAGGTTGTCATGCCTTTTTGTAATTCCCAAGCCAATGGCATAAATAAAACTATTACCATAACAACATTCTTTTATGAACGCTATATATCATAACAATTTTCTGTACGACACAATTCTTACACAAACTACAGTTCTTAAAAGAGACAAGTTACAATACCATTATTATTTTTAATATCCTACGCTATGCCAGCAAATAGTCGGTAAAAGTTATACAGACTGATCATCAGCTGATTTAACCTACTAAAATAAAATTAAAGAACTATTCCTTTTCGTGCAACTCGTGAGCGATATACATTCACATCCTCACATTCAATCACTAGAGTAAAATCGTTCGCGACCGATTAGTTGCCTCCACAGTCTTGAGCTAAGAGCTTCGACCACTGTGACTGACATTCGTAGCGGTTCGTTTGTTCACGCTGTGAACGGTGAAGATGAGCTCCTCGTTTTTTGTGAGAATCAGATTCGTTGTCATTCGTGAACGAGATCCGGCTGGCGAATATCGGTCACTCAGGACCGACACACCAACATACTAGCTTTGTCAGTTCATCTGAAATATCATGGATAATCTTTACTGAAAATATTCTCATATATATGGCTAAAATTGGAGATAATTGAAAGTTAAAAAAGCGCACGTAACGAGGACAGAGATATTGCCTTGGAAATATCACGGATTGTAATTATAAAGAATATTACTAGATGTGTGGTCAAAATCAGCGAAATTTTTAATAAAAAAAGCACGCTTCTTATCAATACAAATCGTATCTCGAATCCGTCGCATATCGTACCCGTCATAAAGCGGGGATCATCTGTATCATTAAGTGGGGACTCGCCTCTCGTCACAGGCCACTTACACTTAACTCTATACATAGCAGTTATGCCCCTTCATATGCATCGACATTGTGGCAGCTGGTCCAAGCAGTAACCTAGACCACCGATGCTACGTGACATTATTTATATTTCCACCGAAGGACCCGTTTCACAAGCCATGACAGCCGACACAAACAATAAATGTAATCTAACATGCGTCCAACGTTTTTCGTTTTGGTTGTAATGATTTTCATAAAGTATGTCAACCATTTGAGTAACAATTCATACCGAGACTCAGATATGAACAGAGAAATTTATTGTTTTCTTTTTAGTTGACGAGAAAAACGTTTTTAAATTTTATATTTGTAGTATTATCTTCTAGAAAATTGGGTACGCAGGATACCGAAGAAATCTTGACACGGGCAATTTAAAATTCTTACTAAAAAAAAGTATAACCGCAAAACTATTTTACCCCATTATAAGAATGAATTCCTAACCATTTACCAGGAAAATTAGGAAAACCTGAAATCAACGTTAAAGACATTTAATTAAAACGTGTTTTGACATTAAAATCTTCAACTTCAACGGCCAAAAATTCTTTATTCATTTTGAGGCCACTGTTCTCCGAATAAATTCCTTTGCCTCGCAAGAAAAATAATAAAATTCTTTTTTAACTCTGCGATCTCAGAATTAATCATATAAATCGAACGGGAACAATATTTGAAGCCACCATATTTGAAAATATCAGCTGATTTATATTTTTGGTAAGTCTTATTTTTTCAACTTCTTATTTCGAAATTTTAGATAGCTAATGCCCTAAGATAATTAGTAAAATAGGCATATTTGGACTGTATGATATACTTTCCTTTTGAATGAAATACTTTCACGGTAATCAGGCAAATCAGCATGTTTTTACTAAGTTTGCTCATTCATCTGTTCATGCCAAAATAACTAATCTTACATGTGGTTACAACCCCTGTCGAAATTAAGAGGTGCATTAAAAATATTTATCTACTCGCTAAAATAATTAAAATAGTACATTTTTCAGTTTTTGTATTTCCAATTCTCTAGTTACACATTAATAAGTATCATTTGTGTTCAACGCTCTCAGTACAATTATCGTAATTTAATCGAGAATATTTGAAAATACTTGATCTCACTGTTGTCCATTTTTTGTTTGTATTTCTTAAAATATCGCGTCAAATAATGTTATTAGTAGTTTTACGAGGAACACATGACGTATCCTAACTCATCGTTATATTAATATTAATGAAGCTATTTTATCTTTGGGGCACTTCATTCTCTGGGTTGTCTTCAGTTTCCCCAGGACAAATAGAAAACATTGAACTCACCCTAAAAATAATTCTTTACTTGAACGGGAACATAAGTTGTATTTGAGATCACAGGTAAAATAAAGAAAAGTACTAATTTTTGAAGTCTGATTTTAACCACGTTTTTGGCCTCATATTTAAATATATTCTGTTGCCATTATCAATAAACTTCCTTTTATTTACCAGCCAAATGAAATATTTTTGAACTCCGCATTTAAATTATTTCACCTCAGTATTTTTTCTGTTTAAATTTATCTCTAACTCTCAGGGAAAAATATGTTTATCATCCAACGGCCATTGCACACTCCATAGCGTCACCAGATTTTATAGAAATATATTATAATTCACGGTTAAAACTTATTCTATACTTGCATTTTTTAGCATGGTTTTTCGACTGCTTACATCAAAAGTTCTTATTTACTATGTGGACACTACATCCTCGGACACAACACCAGCTTCACTGAGGGCATTAGTGAGGTGCGTTCATGATAAGAAAGAGTAGACCAGAGAAACGCTGGTGTTAAGTATGTAAAGAAGATGCTAGCGACGAACCCGATCATTGCTACGGTGAGCATGCAAAGAATAATTGTGGGTTGTGTTTTACGCTCCTGAAAATATGATAACTACGTTATAGTTTATAACAAATATAATTTAAACAAGAAATCGTTATAAAAGCTTTGATTTAAAAAGAGTTAAATGCGTTAGCTCTGTGGTTGATTTAATTGGAAATTTCACTATTTTTAATAAAATGCTTTACCCTTGTTATTTCACGCTGGCGTTGAGGAGATAGTATAGATTTATCTTAATTCTAGATCATTTAATTACCTTTCAATGAAAATTATACTATAATTAGGATTATTAAATTAGCTACCGATACATTTATGACAATTTTTGGATTGATTTCATTATCAATAACCCGCGATAAAAAAGTGGTTACTAGTATAGGAAACTAGGTTTAAAAAATTTCAGGTAGCGCTTTGTAGAGAGCAAACTTTATTTTCGCCTTCGGTCCTAGTAGGCTACATTTCTGTATGCTCTGAGTGTTTGCTATCATCCATGTATGATCGGAATGCCGCAAAGGATTAATTAAAATAGAGGTCAGAAGTAAAAATGCTTAATGGAAATAATTATCGGGACAGTCATTAAGAATTTACAAGACAGCTGTGAATAATATTGCGATATATTTTTTTAATCCAAGTATTCTCATTCCCACCAATCCCATCTCAGTGTAATTATCCAATTAACCCTGTTTATTTTCGATTTTAGATAAATTATTACATTGAGCTGGGATTGGTAAAAATCCACCGGCAAACATTCTCCAGACAGACTTTCTTAATCTACCAAAATAACTCTCACAAATCATCTCAGTCTCAAAGTTCTTGAGGTGGCAATGGAAATTGCTAAATTATTGTGATGGATTACAGTTTTAAATTGTTTTTGCGGTGGGCCATTCACTAAGATCCAAAATTGCAAGACAATAAAAGAATTCTCTAGATGAATGTGATTTATAAATAAGATAAAAGTCTTTATCATTAAGGGGAACGAACCCATCTAGTGACGGAAAAATGCCGGTCAAAGTCAATTTTTCGATCAATCGATTTTAAATCGAAAGGAAGAGCTCGACTTTAAAAAAAATCCAAATTTGGACCGAAATATCGAGTATTCGAAAAATTGACAATTCCTTTGAAAAAATGCATTTTTACAACAAACGTTTATTATACAATCGTAAAAACTTGAAATACACATTTGTGATGCAGAAAAAATCACAAAACATCTATTTAGAAGACATTCGTGAATTATAAGTGGTAAAAATATGCAATTGCGTGCACATTCAAGTTTTTGGATGACCGCTTGGAACCATTCGGCTTCACTAAGATTTTTAAGAAATGTCCACTCACTGAGATGATTTCTTGATGGTCTCACTGGCCTTAGAGAAGAGTCTTTCACATTGGACGGATGACGTTATCATCGGCCGGAAGCGACGCTACTAAGAACCTACGAAATGGTCAAGATCGAAATTTAAAAACCGAGTTTTGATTGAAACTCGAGGATTATGGCTCGATCTGGATTTAGTGGTTATAAAAATAATGCTGCAATAAGAAAATGAGTTTCCTAATCAAGGCAGTAAATGAAAAGCCCATCGGGAAGTGATAGTAACGACATGGCAATTATTTCTTATAAGAAAAAAAATTGACTGAATAGACCACTATTCTACATAAAAATACTGTTATAAATGTCTCCACGCTACACGATTGGCTGGCAGTTTTATTGGAGTCAGCAAAGCACCTCTATTAGGCCATCCATTACCTACTTTATTTTAACATCATGTGAAATAAATAAAATATTGAAGATTCAGCTGTTCCAGCTGTAAATCCAATGCTGTGGTTACCGAGGGAATTCACTGTTGTTGATATGAGAACAGAAAATTAGGAATCGAAAACAGAATCCAATCAACGAAGTGTAACTGCATATAAATTTAACCCATCCAATTTAGGTAATTTCAGAGAGACATAGACTAATCAGACCAATATTTAATTCCATCAATGAATAGATACCGACTTAAAATTATTGAAACTTTGCATAATCCACTAAATTATTTTCGTAAATTTGCATACTCAGTTTCAACCCGGTTTCAGTTTTCCAAGGCATTTGCGCCAGCTATGTGGTGAAAATTCACAATTACACTCGAATTGGTTCTTAATTTACTAAAAACTAGTGAAAAATATATTCCCTACATTTGAAATCAGAAAATGAAATTACCGCTATTGAACTTACCTGAAATCGAAAATGGTAGTGCTTCTTATGCGCGTCAACTTATGCGCTTTCTATTTTAAATGGGATTCAGGCCTGGGAGTCAAATTCAGGCAATTGGAAAATATATAATTGGAATCTTGATAATGACGGTGTAAACGTCGAAACTAGTTGATAGTAAAAATAAAAGTTTGTGGAATAGTACTTGGTTTTGTTTCACCATGAACATTTCATCGTTCCACCAAGTAACGCCCAAATCAGTTGATTTTATTGAAAATAGATTTCAGGCACAATAGTTCTCTAAATTTAACCAATAACTTGTAAATTAATAAAATTTACATGGTCGAATTGCATCTTGTGGGCACCCCGAGTTTCTCAATACACGTCCATTTTCACGGTCTCGATTTTCGGAACAGTAGTTAGAATTTACTACTCTGCTGCGATCATAATATCTCGCTTTTAATGCTTATTATGAGAAGAAAGGGAGAACAAATTGAAAAACAAATATAACGAAATTGGACAGTACTATCCAATGCAAAATTCTGTCACCTGAGGCTCCAAAATCACACGTGTTGTCATGACGTAGGGGAAGCTAAAGGGCAATAGCCAGAAGCATATCGATATTTCCCTTTGCAGTCTGATTCAATCTGCGAACAATTTTAAGGATTACGGTCGACTGGTTTGATTTCAATTAATGAGGCAATTAGCAGGAAGCTTGAAAAGTGAATATCAGTTCTAAATGGAAGAGGCCTGGACGAGCCTTTGTGTTAAAGAGTGGGAGGGATTTGTGAGAATGACCTTTGATATTGCGGGAGGTGGGTATTCTGAAAAGGGGGAGCTGTTCCATTTCGCGTGGCATTGGCTTTCATGAGATGAGAAGGTATCACCTGGGGGCTTGGTCTTGAGTCTTCCAAGTCTCTAAAGTATCCATCGCCCTATGCATATTCATGACAGGCTGGTGCGAAAGCTCTTAGCAGTCGCGACTGCGTGGGTGATAACGGGAAATAGATACCAGGATATGATTTCAGAGAAATTTATGCATATTTTATTAGCCTTCTGCCTACTTTTTTTAACCTGCTTATCATTGATTAGTGGTGTCATAAAAATTGAATACTGCATGGTATATATTATTAACTCAATGGAAGAAATGAACTAAACCAATTTTAGTTCGGATAAAAAGACATTATCTGATTTCAAATAAATTTATAAATATTTTTATTAGCCCAATGCTCACTTTTCATACATGGAATTTCATTAATTTCTAGCAGTCTGAAATTTAGTATTGTAGATACATGATGAAGCCAATGGAAAAAAATATTTTGATAAAGATATATGAACTGTACCGATTTCAGGTCGGACAAAAATAGCATATTTTTAAAGTATCTGGGCTACCCAGTGCAGTTCTGTATTGTCAAGTCACAATAAACGCCTCTCCGCAGATAACCGAAGTGTGTTATTTAGCGTAGCCATCGCTACAAACTTAACATAACGTAAAAATATACTTTTAGCGGATGTTTTGCTATTGTGGTGCTCATAGCCTTACCCATGGGTAATAATTACATGGAAATGGCGAAATATGTGGAATGGATTAAAAGTTTTTAATCATTGGCCCCTGGTGGGGATGAGACTGAATCAAGAGCCATGTTTCCTTCCACTGGTAAACATTCTCCAGACAACCTTTCTTAATCTACCAAAATAACTCTCAGAAACCAACTCAGTCTCAAAGTTCTTGAGATGGCAGTGGAAATTGCTAAATTATTGTGATGGATTACAGTTTAAAATTGTTTTTACGATGGGCCATTCACTGAAACCCAAAATTGCAGGACAATAAAAGAATTCTCTAGATGAATGCGATTCATAAATAAGAAAAAAGTCTTCATATTTGAGGGGAACGAACCCATTTAGTGACGAAAAAATGCCGGTCAAAGTCAATTTTTCGATCAATCGATTTTAAATCGAAATGAAGAGCTCGACTTTTCAACAAAAATCCAAATTTGGACTGATATATCGAGTATTCGAAAAATTGACAAATTCCTTTGAAAAAATGCATTTTTACAACAAACGTTTATTATACAATCGTAAAAACTTGAAATACACATTTGTGATGCAGAAAAAAATCACAAAAAATCTATTTAGAAGACATTCGTGAATTATAAGTGGTAAAAATATGCAATTGCGTGCGCATTCAAGTTTTTGGGTCACCGCTTGGAACCATTCGGCTTCACTAAAACTTTTAAGAAATGTCAACTCAGTGAGATGCTTTCTTGATGGTCTCACTGGCTTTAGAGAAAAGTCTTTCACATTGGACGGATGACGTTATCATCGGCCGTTCGCGACGCTACTAAGAACTTACGAAATGGTCAAGATCGAAATTAAAAAACCGAGTTATGATTGAAACTCGAGGAACATGTCTCTATCTCAATTTCCTCGATCTTTCAATATTAAAACTCGATTTTCGATTTTAGTTGAAATCGATTTCTCCATTACTAAACCCATCCTCGTTATACCTCACCACCGGACAGTCAGATTCAATAAATCATTTATTGTTACCGCGAATGAAACAACATTGACCTACCGCTAGGTAAATCATCATCACTCGCCTCCTTTAAAAAGGCACTACACGTAAAACTTCTTTGAGAATAACAACGAGACATGTAACATCATGGGAACAGTAGGAAAGATTCATCACTTATCTCCTTCGGCTTCATCTAATTTTCTTTTTCTTTACAGGTACATTTCCTGTGAATTACATGACATTTCCTTGTAATGTATTGTATTTGTAGATACCCAGGTTTACATTAGCTATCTCAGTAGGTTTTCGCAGGGTTTTCACGCCCCCCTTCTTGTGTGGGTTTTTTCCTGCAGTGGGTTTTTTCCAATAAGGACGACAGCCAATATCCTTAGGTTTTTCCCACGTTTGCAAACATCCTTTTACACTTGGTAAATGGAAACATTGTTAACTTATAATTTTATTCGTTGATTGAAAATGGAACTTCTATGTCTCTTTATGTAATTTCTCTGCATGTAATTTCATGAGCAACTTCATTATGTATTTAACTGCATATATTTCATGTTTGACGAGGGGTAAGATGGAAGATGGGACTTTCTAGTCCCAATCTCGCCCAATAAAGACGTATTATTATTATTGTTATCCTCCAAAGCAGACACCACACAATTCCTCCCCTCCCGTTTGTCAGCCATTTAATATTCAGGAAAGCTTGGTTTGAATAGTGGATAGCTAAGATAAATAAGTCTCCTTCGCTTACCTATAATTTCTACGATGAATGATGCCATTCAAACTATTTTTACGCTGAGGAAACTGCAGGAAAGCACGCGAAAACTATTTTAAGTATCTACCTAAAGGAAACGTGATACTGGGAGCACGTGGCAACCACGGATGTCATTAGAGGACCGGAAATTTACTAGCATTTATTGCAATTCATTCATATTTTTGTACAATCTACAAATCAAGTATATCCTCAGATAATAATAGGGTAGTTTCCTACATCAAAGAAAAAGAAAGGCATTGATTGCAATTCGTTACCCACCACTAGTGTATTCAAAATATACAAGTTATTTGGCTTTAGAAATACCAGTTTAGACGAATTGTAATGGTCAATTTTAACCGCATTTGAAAAAGGCCAGATTGGCGTCCATGCGATGCCACTCCATGTGACGTCACAGGGACCTAGTTTCTTTACGAGTAGATAAGAGTTTTACATCGTCTGAGATTACCAATGCATGCCTGAAGCACAGAGCTCAGGGAAACATGTCTTAATAATCACCTATTAAAACTGCTTAAGGTCGGAAAGTTTTCTTCATTTGATAAGATATTAATAATCCTTATTTATGCCAAGCGCTACCTGCTAGCAGCCTGCATCGTATCAGCGCTCAAAGCCTCGCCCTAAGGTCACCCAACAGGGCCACAGCGGGAACCAGAATGACGTCACACGGTGTTTTCCCAGCATTCATACTTAGCCGTCGCGTTTACGCGCGTTTGAAAATGTTCACTTTTTATTTTCTCGCGAAAAATAGATATCGTCATTTAAAAATCTAATAGCGTGAAATACGTACTCCAGGAGTAATAATCTTTCGATTTAGGCAATAAAAAATAATAGGTAACCACCCTATTACAAACTTAATTAGGTCATCGCTAGTGAATAACTTCGATACCTCGTCAGTTAAACTTATTTATTTTCGAATATGCATGCATCTTTACCCTGAGATGGGGTTTGTACGAAGGTATTACATTTACACCATTGTTTATGTAATGTAGATGAAAATTTTAAATCTTGGGCATAAATCTTTCATGTACCTGATGCACCCCGACAAGAAAAAAATTCAATGAAATTTTGCACTCATTAGCCGCCATCTACGAGATACCGGGTCAATACCGGAGTTGGTTCTTCAATAATTCCACACGAAAGGAGCATTCGCCTCTGAACTCAGCATGTGACCTCCTCGTGCGTCATTCCTAGCTTAAATCTTCAATCCTCACAACTGTATCCGTAAGCATAAGGCACTCATTCCCTTCTGGCAACGAGGTTCAGTCCTTCATTTGGAAAAGCAGTTCAAAACACAAAAGCTCACTCAACTCCGAGATTCAAGTGTACGCTGCTCCAAGCAGCGTAAAAACTGTGTCACAGGAAGTACTACGAAGGATAAATCATTTCACTGTACAAAACATCCCTATGAATTTCTGGTAGCTTTTTAACAAGAAAAATCTGTTATGAAATATGGCCAGCTGAAATCCGACCTAAAAGATATCTAGGAGATAGAGCCTAAAAGATACGAAATTCGAGAGAAACTTAAAAGGATCAAAATAATTTCCACGTTTAAGGCTTATTTTGCCGTATATTAAGGAAAACATAGTACGTACCCCTTCCCTACTTTTAGCATAACAGCTGAAAAATATGGACTTCCACAGAAAATTCGCGTGATATTGCAATACGGTAGTGTATCAAGGAAAATCGATCCTAATGAAATCTTGGGCCGGTGATATGTGAAATACATTTCAGCGAGAAAGAAAAAAGGTTTAATTGTGAATTTATAGTCTCGCTATTAAATTAGCCTGGGGCGTAAAAGCTGCTTGGTAACTGCTATCATGAATGAAATTTTATACACACATTCTTGTGCTCACACATACAATTTCGTTACAACGAAAGGGGTTCGTGCTCGCTAACCTTCGGGAGTGTGGATACTTGATAGTCTCGTCACTTTAGCATGAGTTTAAAACCTTGAAATGCGTGCACAAAGAGTAAGTTCATTGGTCTAGGTTCAAAGAATTTCGCGGCATTGAGCAGATGATTTCTGTATTTTCATCTGGTTTTCCCCGTGTTCGCTGCCTTTGTTGACAGCAGCTCCTCTGACATTGCGGTACAGGTATCATAAATTCATTGATATCTATTTTCAATGAGACGCAATCCGATCGATATTCGACGAGTTCCTCATCCTACCACTAAGAAGCTGCAGTAGCAGAAATTTTTTCGAAATGTATTCAGCATAGGTATTCGAGTTTTCGCCAATGTACTCAGTCAGTCAACCAATTGTTTTTGAAAACAGAATTTGCGGCGAATAAGGAACTGGCATAACGCTTTTTAGTGATTTAATTATAGTTTGATACATCAAATTAATTGTAACAATGAGAATAAGCAACCAAGAAACAAATAAAATGACATTCAGCATCCCTGAGGATCAGTGGCGCAGCGAGGGGGGGGGGGGGGCTTTGGTGTATAACCCCCCCCCCCCCCCCTCAGAGCTCAGAAACGTTTTTAAGTTTAATCCGTTTTACTTAATTGGATTAATATTACTTACAGAATAGTGTAAATATTAATAAAATATCCCTCCGAAAGCCGTAAAACTCACCGTTTTGTACTATTTATCTTGAAATGTTTCTGAAGGAGTGCCCCCGCACCTCCCCGCTTACCCTGGCGGGTACCCCATACCCCCAGACACCCCACTATTACTAGTGCCTAAAACCCCCCCTAGCCTTAATTCCTAGCTGCACCCCTGCTGAGGATAAGTCCCGAGTCGTAGCTCGAAGCGTCGCGACGCGTCGGCTTGAATGACCCGTAATTAATGTATATAACCCGGTGAGAATCCCAAGAAATGTTCACCCAAAAAGATATCATTGATTGTGCTTAAAGCACTTACATCTTTTAGCGAACAAATTACTTGGTACAATTTGCGAAATTAATACGGTGGGGAATTTTTTAAGTTTGGTGCTACTTTATCAATACTAGTAACGAGAGCTTGGGTCCTTCGCATTATTTGTCTCGCCGTAGGCGCGTTATAGTTGCCCCGGTTAACCATGTGAAAAATGTAATTAATTTTTTGCGTATTTTTATATGATGTGAGTGTAGTAATATGTACTAATGTGTTAGCAGAAACTTACAATTGACAAATTTTACAGGAATTATAAAACAGTAAGTTTTCACATTCTTTCTCTCACACCAGATTTTTATAATAGATATTTATTAAGTTTTTTTCATAGTATTATTTAGTATATATTTTTTTCATTATTTCATTTTTTGACTTTTTCATGATTTTTATATTTTTTCAGTGCTTTCATTTTCGTGAGCTTGGGTGTCCAGTGCCATTACTTGAGCATGTTGGGCCCAATCTTGCGCTGACCAGCGTGCGGCAAGAAGCGCGTCAGATTGCGCAGTCCCAACGCCGCGGACTGCACCGATCTTAATTGGCCAGCGTGGGTGCTGGGGTCGTAAATCTCATCAGTCTCTTGAAGCCGAGGGCCTCATCTCCCTGTGGACTATTCACCCGTCGCCGGTCCCTCGCATCTTGACCCACGCGCTCTTCGCCTTTCTTCCCGCTCATCAAAATTCATGCAATCAGCGCCATTCTAACCCACGCGTGCGGCTGTAAATCAAAATATTTGCGATTGCACTTCGCGCAATTAAATTAGCCGCGGGCGTTAAAGCTACTTCGGTTTCGCTTTCAGGAGTGGAATTTACACATGAGCGCTGATGTTTACAATTTCGATACCGCCAAAGCGGTTCACGCTTTACGCGAGGCAGTTTGAGCGTAAATACTTGATCGTCCCACTACTTCAGCATGAAAGAGAAAAGAGAGAAAACATGCACAAAAGGTATATTGGTTGATAATATTTACGGTATGGTATTTGGAGGAGGCGACCGATAGCTGAGGTCATTTGCACCATGAGGGAAGGGGTAGGTAAGGAAGGGTGGAGAGAAGCCCGGCGTCGGCATTAGCCTGCTCTTAACGAAAGGCGCCAAGGGGACCACGGCTTAACGTCCCATCCGACGGACGGAGCGTTGCGCTTGAAATGTCCTCCACACAACATTCAAGCAGGGATCGGGCAATCTCAGAAAATTCTCTTCCGCTGTCGGGAGTTGAACCCGGGCCCGCCGGGTGGGAAGCCAACACTCTAACCACCACACCAACCCGATCCTCCAAATATAACAGTTACGGAAATGTTACATAAATGGAGAATAGGTACCCTTGCTTAGAACTGGAATAATAAACAAAATATTCCAATATATAGTGGCGGTTATTTGAACAAATTAGTGTTTGCTATATTATCGTTTATTTCGACTCCAATGGATAGCATGCACGTGACTATTTGATACGCTTCTGGACTTACCTACCTTCAATATTACCATAAAAGACCATAATTTGAGTTCTTAGATATTTTTCCTTTTCAAAAAGTGTGTTTGAGGGTGATAAAAGCTTTTATTTTGACATTCACCCTCATCTAGCGAAGCAACTATGAGCCAAATTTGCTAATTTTGTATCGCGGAGACGTTTTTGAAATTTTGAATAATTTTGTCAATACTCGCATAAATAAAAGAATAGATTCGATCTAATTTTAACGGTGGGGTGTCGTCAAGCGTTCTTAGCACGATTGAAAGTTAGAATCAAATTAGTCCGGTTTTTTTCTGATAAAATATTTTTACTTTCAATCAAAAACCTGCAGCCTGTAGAACGGGGTTGCGGGTGCGATGATTAAAGCTTACTTATGATAATGTAAGTATTGTAAGTAAGATATGATAAGTAACCAATGTGAGTACTACTCAGTTTACTTCAGTGAATCTGATTTCAGGAAAAATTGGATGTTTCGATATTATGGACCGCATGGCACTTTCCCAATGGTAATAATTGTTGTGAAAGTTTTCCAGATGCAGCTGGAGGCGTAATAACGGTCACTGCTTCAAGACTTGTCAACGTACAACCCAAAAGCAACTTCAAAGACGGTTGTTTATGCGGTTCTACCTGAGGGCGGAAATTATTCTAACGAGATGCGTCCCTATTTCTCCTCTCCTCAAAGTTTCCGCAATCATTCATCCACCTCTAGCACTAGAGAACTCACCCACTCTTAGAAAGTGAATTTATGACTGCACCTCACTCAACATGAGAGATCCATCATTAAAGCGACGGGCGTAAATCACTAAATTTCCATTACTTGACGCAAAATTACTTTTCCTAAAGCACTAATAAATAAGAGCGAAGGCCTGAGCCTGAGAGAACTGACCACGCTACTCATGGTGCAATCATTACTCCAATCTTTGACCTGAATTGCACCGTGAAAATGTGAAAAAAATGTCAGTTTTACTGTGGTTGTATGGATGTTGAATTTTGAAATTTGAAGTAATGCGTACTGTCGATTCTTCAGAGAGAAGTAAATCATTTCGAGGATGCATAAATAAGCTGCAAACTGTTGTAATGTGATTACTGGGGTGAATCCAGCGATTAACCCCAGGTAAATTACCGCTCAATCTTCAATAGAACGCAGTCAAAGCTAGAATATGAACGGTCCCAAATAAGGGAGTTATGATTTTGAGGGTATCGATAATAATGAAATTTTTTGATATTAATAACTGGCCATTGAATTCACGGAAAGACTTAAAATGACTGCCGAAAATACCAACCGATAAAAATTACCAGTATATACTCCGTAGACTGCTGAAATCAGTACGAACAAAAGTGAAATGGGAATTTTGGTGGCACTAATGAGTCTTGCAGATGATTATGACATTCAGCTTCCCTTTTACTCGACGCGGAAGAAAGTATACGCATAGGTCTCTCCGTTAATGAAAAATGGCAACTGCTCCTTGACAGTTCAAAATCGTACGGTTAAATCTCATTTTTAATGGTAGAAATGTAGGATATTTCGCAATATAAACTTTAGAAAATATGTAAATAATGGTGATGGAATATGTGTATGACCAATTTAGAGGAAAAGTATCTTGACAAAGTTTGCACTTCCACTATTGATTAGTGAGAATATTTGTTTCCTTTAGGATGGCAGGCTTGGATAAATTTGGACGAGGAATATACAAACACCTCCCTTTTTTTCTCTTTTGAACTAGTTAGTGCAGATTACCTGCCCCGAGAGTAATTGGCGCTAGTCACTAAATGGTTTAGCGTCAATAATTGGTCAACTTAAGGCTGGATAGCGATACTTGGTGAAACTTGGTGACAGGAAAAATAATATAGCATGAAATAGTGTATCTTTTATTCTGTATCAATAATTGGCGCTAAATGGTTTGGCATCAGATCGATACATAGTGTACTCATGTAATATTTAATGCATTTGAAATTAAATCAAAGCTTATAGCAGCTACGCGGTGGAAATTATTCATAGAAAATTGGGTACAAGCCGAAACCTCGAGTTCAAAAAAATATGTGGAAGTAACTGAGCCTTCAAAACGTTTTTTTAAACCATATTACTGAAATTTCTCGCATTAGTCCTCTACTCTCTCTTTCTTATTGCTGGAAACGTGTCGACAGATAGTAATCACTTTACATGGATTAAAATCGGGCTCGTTGTCCTATCTTCGAGTTACTAGGATTGATGCTAATAAAAATATTCTGAAAAAGTCTGTAGATTAGCAGCGGTTTCAAGCATGGTCACATACTATTTGCATGAAAATGAAGTAGTAAATGTTTGCCGAACTCATATTTAACGAAAATTGAGGAAAAAAACGATAACACTATGAAAAAAGGTTAGCCACTAAGCAGGTTGCCTACCCTATCAGATTTAATTGCAAGATCAGAGTATTGCGATCAAGTAGCTGCTCTGGAATGCTCTTCCAACAGAAATTAACGAAGTCGTAAAAAAAATTTGGATGTTTATGCATGTTTTCCAACCACGTCCATCTGGCGAAATTTCTATGGAAACATTTTCAACGGAATAAAATATGTTAACGCGTTTATTTCTGAAAAAAGTAAATTTAAAACGGAATGGATACTAATTTAATATTTTGCACTACTTACTAAACCTTTACGGCCTGAAGCAATACACACAGTGCTTTAAAGCCATTTTTCCTTTGTGATATCGAACAAACACGTTAGGGGTTTGTCAGGGGCTACTTCTATCCGTCATCCAACAAGAGTTGTAACAAGGAAAGTTTCTGATGGATGAGAAGTGGGAAAGTTTGGATGCGAGCGTGTGGTGGGGTTGGGGGAACCATCAAATATAATGCTCATCGAAAAGTTCTCAATCGATAACGACGAATAAGGAAACCCGTTAACTGAAATAAGACGAGAATAGATCGAACGATGGTCGTGATTACTTTTCCGGTTGACTACTTGGGTGACCGAGAAGCAAAATTATTTCATTTGCTAAACGGTACTCGGGAGATAACAGATTGAATGATTTTCGCCTGTACTACCATCGGCAGGATTATCCGGGAGGTAAAACGGCTACTGTATACGTGTAAACTGGGAATATGGTGGTTTCATATCATTTTTTTTTGCCTATATCGAAAGATTATTACTCCTAGAGTGCGCATTTCACGCTTTTAAATTTTTAAATGACGATATCTATTTTTCGTGATTAAACGAAAAGTGAAAACTTTCAAGCGCGCGAAAACGCGACGGCTAAGTAGGAATGATGGGAAAAGTCCGTGTGACGTATTTCTGGTTCCCGCTGCCGCTCTGTGAGGTGACCTTGAGGCGAGGCTTGAGCGCTGATACAACGCAGGCTGCTAGCAGCTAGTACCCTGCTGGCAGGTAGCGCTTGGCTTAAATAAGAATTATTAATACCCTTTCAAACGAAAGCAACTTTCCGAACTAAGGCAATTTTAATGGGTGATTATTAAGATATGTTTCCCTGAGCTCTGTCCCTCATGCATGCATTGGTAATCTCAGACAATGTAAAACTTCTATCTACTCGTATAGAAACTAGGTCCCTGTGACGTCACGTGGAGTGGCTTCACATGGGCGCCAATCTGGCCTTTTTCAAATGAGGTTAAAATTGACCATTGCCATTCGTCTAACCTGGGATTTCTAAAACCAAATAATTTGTGTATTATGAAAACACTAATGGTGGGTAACGAATAGCAATCAATGCATTTCGTTTTCTTTGATGAAGGAAACTACCCTATTCATCCTCTGGACCCGATTTTGTTACAAAAATGTCGTGCGGGGAGTTTAAAGTACGATCTTATTCCTTGCGGTTACATCTTCAGCAATATCGCGCTTTAATATTATAATAACTGCAGTCCTTTTTCAATGAAGAGATATTCAACTGGCCAAGTTCTTTTCAAGCCCAGAAAAACATTTTGCCTTACCATTTATTTTACCTATACATCCAATGTAACAAAATAATAATTCTCCGCATAGTGTCGTAAAAAACATGGTAGCACATACCAAAAATATTATTCTAATGGGTGGGGGGGCAGTTTAAGTTGGAGAGTGAGCCACGAAGATTAGACATAGAAAATTTAGCAGCTGTGTAACCATATGAACCACTTAACTGTGATTCCTTTCATCGTATCATAATTTAGTGCTAAATCTATATGTATGTATCTCGTATAAAAGAGGATGTCTATTTTTCTGTCCGGTATACATTTCCATACGGATGCACGGATTGCGACCAAAGATGGTACATAGGCAGTTGCATCTCATGCACCCAAACGCCTTAGTGCTTATTTCGGTTACGCCCGACACGTCCTTTGCGCAGGGATGGCAAGTGAAACGAAACGAAAACATTTCGTTTCGACCCGGAGGGAAGCGAGAATTCGAGGCCTAGTTTCGAGTTTCGTTCCCGCACGAAATTAAAATCAGCAAGGAGTTAAGTTTCGACTCGGGACGGAACTTTTCTCCCAGGAACGAAACTAAATAAATCGAAACTCCGCTGCTCATTGTTAAGTTTCGATCTCAGAAGTTGAGTGGAGGGGGATTGGAGGGAATAGTTTCGACCCATTACGTTTGAAATAGGTATAGAGAGGTTAAAACATCGACATTAAAAATCGAATGGCCAGTTTTTGTTCACCGTTCTCCTGTTAGCGGAAAAAATGAGTGCCCCATGCATCTAATGGCGGTAGGCCGAACCTTCAAACAACCACATTTCGTACTCGGTGTGTGGGTCGAAACAAAACCGTTCGAAGGTAAAGCACGTGGTCCCTCCGGTGCGAAAAATTATCTTAAGTTTCGTTTCGTACTATTTCGACCTGAAGTAGTGTTGACTCCAATTTCGTTTCGTCCACGAATATTACAAAAGAGAATCCTCAAGTCGGCCTCAAAATGTTTTGTCCCCCACCGCGCATTCAAATGAGTTTACAGAAATCGCCACTCGCGTCGCTGATGGACAAATTGATCCGAGTTTCACGGGGAAATTAGTTATAATTACGGGCGTTAATCGAAATTTATATGCACGATGATGTGATCCATCAAACTCATAAATTTTCATAGGTATTCCTTGCAATTACATAGTGAATGCAAAATATTGAAAAAACGAGGATCGCATCGAACTCATCACCGCGACGCGGACATTTTGGAAAACCGATTGAAATGCGACCGAAGTGGCAACAGGAATCAGCCTTCCATGGGATAAAATTGGGCCTCCTCTATGTAGTCCCCTTGATTTCAACCCTGAGTTTAGCTCCCCGGGTTTAAATCCATTTCGTTTCGTTTCTACATTTCGCTCCTGGGAACCAAACTATTGAAATTTTACTCGTTTTGACTTTCGTTTATACTCTATTGCCATCCCTGCCTTTGCGTAGTTCTCTGATTACCATTTCTTACGACATATATTACAACATCTGCGATTAGGAACGGTAGGCACACCCTTTGTCACTCTCAAAGGGAAAACATAAAAGGTTAATACATTCGCCTATTAATCTTCTCGATACTAACCTTTTTGCTGGGGTATGCCTACACACGACATTTTTGGTCTACCCACGTACGCACACAACAATCAATGTTGAGGAGCGGGGTATAAGCTTATCCAGTTCGTGCTGCAAGGAAATCGTTTTTCTCACTGTTTACTGCTCAGCGTCTTCCTCTTACCGTCTTATTTCAATTTTTTCCCACTTTTCTGAGCACTATCCTTCCCGAGAAACGTCGGTTGGCCTGCTAATTCCTAATAAATGCCTTCTCCATTAATATCCAGCGCAAAATAATGTGAATTTATAAAGTTTTAGCATGAAATTAATGCTACTTGCCAGCTTGATCGCTCGTTCGAACAACACCGAGATCAAAATACTTGCAATAAGTTTTCCCCGTGGCTGCATGGCAAAGTCAGATTCTTTCGAAAAGTGCATGCTGCTAATATGGATATATGTGGGTTATTTTTTAAAAGTTCCATTTGTGTCTCATGGAAACTCAAAAATGGAAAGATTCCAAAAAAAAAAATAGTGGTAAAATGAAAACTTGATTTCTATGGCCTCCAGCATTCCACTCTAGCACTCAAATAGTGTATGAGAAGACAAACCAACTCTATCTCAAATACTCTCACGTAATAATACTTCCACGTTCCCGATGGACTCGTATAAAGGAAATTACGAAAAATAAAGTGTGCATTTCTACAGTTAAGTGGTAATCTACGTGATATTCATTGATCCCGAGTCGGGGATGCGTGCTTAATTTTTGAGAGACTATATCATTGGCTTTCTCCTCTTCCTCACCTACTGATCCCAAGTCTTTGAGTAAATATTTCATATTCCCTTTCTCAAACTCAACTGATCTGAATTCATTATATTAACCGAGCGTGCAGTATTATCAGTACCTATGCATAGTAGTCGGGAGTTGTTCCAGAACTTGGTCGTCGCCATTGTGATATTTCCCACGCACGTATCTTAAAATAAAGTTCATGGATGACCTTAGCACATCAACTAAACAAATGGCAATTTTATTCAATAAGTCAGAAAGTAATTTTTATAAATAGTACACTTAGAAATTGATTTAAGTTCCGAGTATTTAATGCTGAAAACTAATATAGAATATATTCCATTCAATATCCAACATCGAAAGCCAAAAGCATATCTATAATTTTGCCCACATTTTTTTCCCTTTACATTTTAAACTCAATCAACGACATTAATTTAATGGTGCTACTCAAAATGAACTCGATAAAAACAAAATAATTCTTTTCATTTGCCTTCAATTACACTTTATTACTTCCATTAATACCCTGATATTTAATTTTTCATGACAGTTTGTCAAACGTAGTCGATCGGTACTTATGTTAATATTTTTTCAGAATATCGTAATAAAATCTTTAAATATATTTGGACTCCGCGGTTTTTTATTTTTTTTAAAGAGACAATTTCTTACAGCAGTACTGCTGGCTTCCTCTATGCAACGAAGGCAGCATTGAAATTGTCGTTCTTTTAAAAGTAAAAAAATAAAAATCTCAATAATTAAAAACACTCAGGATTTAATGAATTCAATTTGTTTAAAATAATCCCAGATCTCCGAGACAAAATATTCCTCAAATGGTCAGGTAAAACGGCTGAGCACTGAGTCAGACTATATATTTTGCCGTGACAATTATTGTACAAACTCAGATAGTTTGTTCAAATCATATTCCAAGAGGATTATTTTCTCAACGTGTTATCAAACCATTGCTGCTTTTCAGACCTATTATCCAGATTTGATATCTTTCATGATAATATCTTTTTCGTTTAGTTATTTCTGAATGCCACCTAACCTGTCATTGATTTCATTGTAATTTCGTCCGATGTCAATATCAAGCCAATTTTACTCCAATTTTCACTGAATTTTTCTTTTCTCTCGTCGTCGTAATTCTAAAAGATTGAAAAGTCTGTCAATTTTCACGCTTTCCTTGGTTATTTCAGCTGAATTTTCCCTTTTCGCGCTTGATGTTTAAAAGCTTTAGCCAAATTTAGGCTCCAACCATATTTTTCCTTCATAAACCACGTGTTGTTGGATGAGCATTTTTCATTCTCATATTTATGCGTCACGATATTCCTTTATACATCATGTGCACACTTTGAGTCCTGCTGTTACCGACTGTGTACGCTACCGAGCTATCAATTAAACTCGCGCCTGAGCTGAGGTTAGTAGTATCTCGCCGAACATAAATCTGTCTCCCATATCAATTATAAAGCAGAGGATATTACTCTTGGACAGATAAAAGGCAAAAATAATGAGTCAAGACACGCGAAACCATTTTTACCTCATTAAAGAAGAGCCACATTCTTGAGGTACTACAGTAATTGAATTTGTTCTTCCATTGCTAATAAACACGGAATAAAGAGTCTTGAGCATAAAAAAACACTCGATCTCTTTGGTATTCACACCTGTTTTGTATACGCAAGGCGTCATTTGTGAGGCTAAAAAAGAAAACTGTAGTAATTTAAATCAGTATAGCACGAAAAACACAATTAAGGAAATTATTCTTTACTACCCGCAATGGGTAATAATAGATTCATTGACGCACGATAGGGTGGGTTTGATTCGCGCAACTGATTCTTCCTGTGGAATATAAATTTTATGTCTCTTTTGATTTTTACGTCTTCAACCCGTGGGTCGCCCGCCGGCTAATTTCTTGCGGCCACTAGAGGCCAAAGAAAATATTGTATCGCGTCACACAATAAAAAATATATATCGACGCGCTCATCAAAAATAAAAAGTGTCAAAAATCGCATCGATTTATTTAACTTTTTAACCAAAAAAGATTATTGCACTTTGCACTGAAATTATGTTCATTTTTTTTATTGATGTGGTGGTAAAATGACGTGGGGTATTGTGGTCCTCCGGAAGATGTGAAATAGATTTTTGGCCCTTGCATTAAAAAGGTTGAAACCCCTGCTTTGGAGTTTCAGCATAATCGTAGTCAACGTGTCATTGAAACTTACAGTTTGACGGAAGATTTTAGTTCTGGACCATATATATTTCCCAAGTCATTTCAAGAGCACTTCACTGTAGACCTGCTTTATTGTGCGACAGATTCCGTTTCCTCCATAGAATTTCGTCCACAGCCAAGGGACAATAAGGAGGGAATTTTACTGCCTTTGTGGTTGAATGGCGATATTATCCCTCTACTTATGTTAGCACACAAAAGATCGGTCAAAGGTAAGGGAGCGTATGAAGGACAATTTACTCTTTTCCTATTGAAGAATTCCAGCAAAAAATTTTTCTATCGCTTGAAGCACGCGCGTGCGTCTATATGAAATTGAGTTTCCTTTTCCCCAAATCTTATCTCTTGTAGCACCCTTTTCCTCAATTCATTTCACCGCAAATAGAATCATCAACCGACCGGATTGCCATTTCCTGTCAATAATCTAAAGGAATTCTGTGTGTCTAAATTCGTCGTTTGTGTAGGATTGACGATTTTTACGACAAAAATTAACGATAAAATAAATTAAGCCATAGATTAATAGTCTTAGTAGAGCTGATTAACGGTTAGTTAAAAGGTACCAGTAGATTTGAGTTAGGATTTCGATAAAGTCAAATTATTTTTCGCCGAGAATTATTTCATTATGTGCTCAGAAGAATACGCATCATATTTCTGCAAAGGGCATTTTTCAGGGAGATAATCAATGTTGAAATTTTTAAACGAAACATTTGGCTTAGCGAAGAGCTAAGTTTGGTACATCGCGTTGCTTGATGAACGGAGAATGAGGAAAGGTGAGGAAGGACATTTTTATAAGCCAACCTTCAAAATACACGAGGAAATACTCCCTAAAATGATCTGACGGGAGTAATTCATGACGGAAAATGAGGATGACCTCATGAATTCCTTATAAAGATAAAACAGTTATTTAATGCAGGGGTCCGTCCTTGACAGCATATTGGACAATCAGGGGAGGCGAAGACCAGATTTATTGGTGATATAAAAAAAGATGACAATTATTATTATTATTATAAGGTATTAGAAAGTTATATCTTGCAAAGCGAAGGCAAGATAATACTGGCAAGAACGGACTGCTACCCACACTACGAGCACTACCCATACTAGTATATCTAGTGTATTGGAAACGATCCTTTTTTTTAGATTATCCTTGAGAAGGTGGAGAAATTCAACTATTCTGGCCGCATAATGGGGGAAAATAGATGTAGCTGCAAAGACATCAGGAAGACAATTGCGTTAGCAAAGGAGGCGTTCATCAACAGGAAGGAGATTTTGAGAGGATCTTTATGTAAGAGTAAAGAAAAGGTTAGTGAATAGTTTTGATGCGGAGTGCAGCGCTTTACGGTGCAGAAACATGTATACTAAGGAAGTAGGACGAGAGAAGACTTCTGGCTTTCGAGACTTGGGTGTGAAGAAATTTGGAGAAATTAAAGTGGACGGAAAGAAGGAGGAACGACGAAGTGCTGAACATGGTGGGTGAGGAGAGGCAGCTTCTAGATGATATACGGAGGAGACAGAAGGTATGATGGAGGGAGTAGTTAGAAGGGACGGAGTGTTGAAAATAGTGTTAGAGTGTAGAATGTTGGATAAACAAGTGAGAGGAAGGAAAAGAATAGGATTTTTGGATAGAATGAAAGGGAGTGCGCCTTAATATGAATTGGAGAGGGAAGTCTATATAGAGAGAGGAAACTGCCAGAATACATCTTAAATACTCCAAGAAAACCTGCCTCAATCGGTAGAATACTTAATAGCCCCTAGTTATATAGCACTACAATCTTCAGTGCTATTACCATGCAAGTCTAATGCAAGAATGTATGCTCCCACAATAAATAAAATATTACTTTTGTCGTGACACCAAGCCTACGGCCAGCAGCTCCATCATGAGATCTAGGGATGATTTGTGAGTCAGCCGCACCATATTTCATGAGCTTCGAGTGGTTATGCTGTGTCTTTCGGGAGGTACAACTCCTGACTATAAATTGTATCGTTTCCGTCCCTCGGGTGGGAGCTAAATGGAGCCGTGGGATCTCATCCCACCTATCTCTACGCCTTTCCTAGAACAACCGCACCGACAGCCGAGCTCGTGACGTGGGTGGCAACCCTACCTCTTTCCCAAGCGAGACTATCGGCGTGTTTCATCTTAGATTGGAAGGCTTAAATTAATGAGGCAAGCCGAGTACAAAACGAGATCCGGGCTCTATTTCATGAACCTGGGCCTCGGCTCCATATTTAGAAACCCCCCTTTAATATACACATATGTTTACAATGCGCTGGACAATCTCACATCCGTTTGAGTGGCCACGGGTATAACGGAGTTTAAAAAATCTCGTATCAAGTTTTCCATCAGATTTATGAATCATATTTATACCCTGCCACGTTGACCGCGGATGGATAAATGCGTCGAATGATTTAGATGCATTCTCTGCAGATTTTTCCTTGAAATGTAGGAGTGAATATAATGATGATCAAATTTCGAAGTCACTTTTATGAGGGTACTTCTTTACTGTACACTAAGCATAGCGTAATCTATCCACGAGAGGATAGAAAATATACTATTAGATTACCATGTAATGGTGCATGATTTTTACGATAGCTCATTTCTTAAATCGAAATATTATTACGACTCCTATGCCTCGTAGATTAGGAAGCCGTAATTTATACCATTTAGAAGAAATGCAAATATTTAGCAGTGAAAGGTGATAGCTAATGGTCAGCGATAAATCCTGCAGTGGCTGTTATGATGATTAAAAATTGGGTTTTTCACATGCTACTTAAATTATTTAAATCTAGATATGCCTTTGGATACAAAAAAGTTACGATTTAGCTTAAAACGTGAAATAACTATATGGAATAAGACTCATACTACGTAAACTGAAATAATTATTCTCCTACGTGACAAATGTGTATATTAATGCCTTCCCATTACCAGAACACCAACTCCCCCACCCGTCTATTATGCATTCCACGTGACACAACTCTTGATTTAGTGGAATTCCTGCCCCCATAGGATGCCAATGCACACATAAAAGAGATTTAAATCCTATGAAACGCTAATCTGAAAAGGATTTCTTTAGTGTGGCGTTAAAACTTTTTCTACTCGTTCACGCTAAAACTTTTTGACCTACAAAGAAAGCTCATTTATCATAAACATTTTTTCTATTATTTCTCACAATTTGTTGAGAGCACATTTTTTTCCAAATACTTTGAGTCCTAAAGATATAAATACCTAAATTAAAGAGTGCCTGGATATTATTAGGTGTTTAAATTTGCTCTTTTTATAACTTTTCCGGAACTTGAAACTTCTGCACTTCAAAATATTGCATTACACTACTCTTCTTTTAATTTATATTTCCTTTAGTAATGTATCAAAACAATTACTGATCAAATACTGTGGCACAATCTTGTTTTGCAACAAGTAGGTACACTTGTGAAGATATTAGTGTATGGATAATTATGGAATACTACCAGTATATTTAGCTTGTGCGGTAATTGATACATGGAATAGAGTTATTTAATCAAGAAATTAATGAGCTCAATCAATCATTATTAATGCCTACGCTGAACTGCAAATTACAGGTTTCAACTACTCTTTATTCAGGCTTAGTAAGGGCTCTGAAGGCTGCCAATTGAACCGTATATAAACTTACGTGCAAATAATTCGGATTTCTGAAAGGTGTTTCGTATGAAAATACTTTTAATTCTAGTCCAGTATTCCGATTTCTAATGATCATTAACCGCACGGCGAATTATCCACTAGAGTAATAAGTTAGAATTACAAAATACCTAGATCAGTTGCATTCGTTAAATTTTTTCTCTAAGATAACTTCTTCTTGTTGAATTTTTACTCCCCTAACAGGCAGTTGTTATAATAATTCCGTCTTGAAAATTAATTTTAAAAACTTTTATCAAAAAATGAGGGAAATACTGTATCACGACCCTTTTCCTGATATAAAAATCTGAATGATACAAAATTCTCCTTGAAAATGTCCATGATGGACTTTTTTTCAACGGAAGATCGCAAAACGCCACACTAATAATAGGAAAATTTCATTTAAAACCAATTTAGTTTTCGTTGAAATGGTTAATTTATCAATTATTTAATGAATAATACGTTTAAAAAGGCAGAAAAATCAATTTTTACATCCTAATCAATCCTGAGTACATACTTCCGCAGAGGAAAAAATCATCAAATTTTCATCTTTAACTAATATATCGCTGAGTTAGTAATGAATCCCAGCTTCATACGTTAAAAAGCTTCCTCTAGACCTGATGAGCAGACCAAAACTCGTATTTCAAGTATATTGAGGAACGATGTCAAAGAGGAAGCAAGATGTGTTTTCATTGATGCCTGTAATGGCCAGTGTCGTAGTACCTGCTTGGTACATTGATAATCAAGTTTGATCCAAAACAGTTTGCTAATTATTTAAATCACTTATTCACTCAAAACACACAAGCACATATCTTCGAGAACCCTACTAAATACCGAACGAGGTTTTTCAGTCCAATAGTATTTTAATGAAATCATATGAATATCAGCATAAATTTTTTTTATAAACGTTTAGAGAGTAATTATTCAAAATAAATACTTGTCACCTCCAGGTATTCCCCTACGGTAGAAATTAATGAACGTATATTTCAGTACTTCAATTCTCTGCCTAACTACTTGCCAATGCGTCACTAAACGATACACACAACAATTAGAGGAGGAAAGTCGAATACTTTCAGAAAGGTAGAAATATAACTTTTGCCGTTAAGTGACTTTCATGCAGTATTTGTTTTTTGCCTCAGGGCGACGATAATTTCTTTTGGATGACATTAATTCTGCTTTACTCACATTGTTTTTGCGAATATTTATGGGTGTTTAACTCTAACACTTCCCCGGGTAATTATACATATGATGAAAAAACGTCTGGTCATTATTAAGGTTAGATTCCTTGAGATTTTTCAGCTATACACTTTTGGTCTACTACGGTCAACTGGTTTGCTGCAGTCCATGCTCAACCCTCATTCCACTTTATCCTTTCCTATGCATGAATTTTGTCTCCTGTACATCTTTCAGAACTTGTTCTATGCAACTATCTCAAATTAAAAATGTTTCATCCCCTCGGAAATAATAGACACTCCAGAAAGATCCCATTCCATGAAGGAAAGAGGAAGTAGTTTCTTTCATGGCTGGACAGCAGTTAATTCCATCCATTGCAATTTATTCTGACAGTTCACAAAGGTGAATTCTCATCTTGGCATCGGAATGCTTGTAGCTCGAGGGTACATAAGCCGTAATGTTACTCGTTTACATAAAGCAAATAACTAAGAGCCACGGCGTGACATCGTGCGCTGCGAATGCTTAGACGCGAGGCTCATTGTCGTCAAAATGTCACTAGTCATTCCAGGTTCTTTGCGCCTCTGTGAGTACGTTGCTTTTCAAATGCACCTACGATGAAGTTCATAATAATGATTCTATTAACTTTAGAAGGCTACGATAAGTACTATTAAAACATTTCTCTTAATACCAAATATTCCTTATTATGATGTGGCGCAACCTCACCATGCCTGAAAATAATTGCCATTACTTTCCCCTTCGTAAAAAAACTTTAATCCTTTAAATTCCAAGTGTACCTTCCAGAGGGCACTAATTTGACATTTCTTCATTCTTCTAACTTTTTTAAATCCTGTATGTTCATGACGCATTCATAAACACCGCTTAAGTAAATTTATTTATCCGAACGTAATTTTAAAAATTGCAGCTCCATAATAACTAAAGCACGGATCCACAAGCAGTTTTTCTCGTGCTACAAAGAAACCTAGATGTACAGATGTCCTGTTGAACACGCCAGTGAATTATTAGGGATTAGACATTATTATTATTATTAAATATTAGATAATTAGTCATCTGGCTCAATAGATTCGAACTCTAGAAACTGGCTTATAACTGTGCAAATTATGTCGTTTTTACTTTCATTTTTCATCCTCATGTGTAAACAACCTCAGTCGTTTTACCAGAAGTTACTTCTAAGGTAGGAATATTTTCAGCAGTGGATTTCGGCCTGCAGCAATTCAATGATCGTCACAATATTTAGGGGAATTCGTGTAATATGGCGACCCTTTCCCGGCGTATGTTAGTAGTGAAGGCTTTATATATTTACTTATTCTCATACCATCGAAAACAGCACTTCCTGATATTTTAAATAGGAGTTTTCAACAAGCTAACAATTATATGTGCACGAACAGCGATGTCCTGAATAAGAGCAACCTATCCAGGCGGGACTCAAACCCGCGACCTCTTTGTTGACAGGTGAGGACATTACCCCGCTGCCACCCAGGCCGGCAACATACCAGCGCTTCAATAGTTGATTCATGTTAAAACAGCTCATTGTTTCGTGGTTTAGGTATTGTATATCTATGTTAAAGTGCTATTACCTCGAGGGAGACTGGAAAAATGGCTTGTCTCCCAAAGAAATAATAAAATTATAAACAATTACACCAGCACGAACATCCATGCCTTGAATAGGGGAAATGTACCCAGGTCTTGCATATCTATATAAAAGTGCTCTCACCACGATAGAAAATGGAAAAATGGCTCGTCCCTCTATGAAATGTTTATAAAAAGGATACGAAAATCGAGGAAATAATTGCGTCCTCGTAGGAAACGCATCACTATGACATGGAACGATGGCCTGTAAATTCCTCGACCCTCCCAAGACATTTGTGACAAGCAGAGCGCTTCCAGAGCTCCCTTATGGTCCGACTCTGCACGCGACATCTTTTACTGAGGGATGCGACCCCGCTCGCCCTCCCCCCCCCACGGAAACTGCGAGTGACATGTCCGCGCAGGCGCACGGGACACTTTGTCGCACGTCACATTAAACGGACGTGATAACTTAATTAGAGCTGCTATTCGAAGCCTCAAGGGCGGGACGAGGGGTCAGAAAAGGACGTGCAGTTAAAGAGCGATGCGATGAAGGGTGTCGTAAAAAAATCCGCTTCAATCGCTATTCCACGGCCAGCATATGGCCCTCTCCCGTCCACTCGCGTTTGAGAAATCAATTAAAATTTCATTCGGACAGTTTCCAGCAATATGAAAGCACATGAGATCATGACGCGAGAACATGACACCATGGAGAGTTCTGATGAAAAAACTAATAAAAAATGTGGCTTAATTTTCGTGCTTTAACTTTCGTCTATCAAATGTGATACATTTCCACAAGCTAAAACGGAATCGGCAATTTTTTCGCTGCCATGAAGTTAAATGCCCGAAAATTTGGATTAATTTAGCGTAAAATTAGTACTGGAAATCTATTTAGTGATCGAATGACATTGTATTCTTCTCAAGAATAAAAACCTTGCCGTCTCATTTGGAGCAGCCATCTGGTGAATAGGACAAAGAAAAGGTGAAAGATATCTATTGGTATTCTATGAAAATCCATAAATATATAAAATGCGTAAATACACAAAAAATATGAACTTACCCTTGTTTACAGTAAACGAAACATAGGTGGATAATTTTCCCCATCAAAACTATTTAAGTGTATTTTCATCGAGGATAGGAAGTACAGTCATTAAATTCATCCGGAAGATAATATGCACAGCTATGTGGAGAGTAGGTGAGTGAAATAATGTGAAAACGCAATGAAGTGTAACAATTAAATTAATTGATGAAGGAAATACTTCGTGGAATTTCTATACGCTGAAAATGTTAAAATAAACTACTTTGTACTCTCAACGTGAACCCTATGATGATGTTAAATATGAATAAGAGTAGGTGCTACTGGCACTTCATATTTCCATAAAAAGAGAATTAAGCCGGTCTCCTTGAGTTTAGTTAAAAAGTATGAGACATTTGATGAGGTGAGGATGGGAGACAGACGAATTGTCGAAATTGAAAGACTAGATAAAGGATTCTTCGTTTTGTTCCCGTAACCCGGCCGCAAGGTCCGGCCATGCAAGTATTTTTGGCGGGAGTCACATCTACTTAATGCAGGCTGTTGTGGAAGGCTACACGGGATTTCCACCGGATCAGGTTCTCCAACTTCATCTCGGCCGACGTTTCGATAGGCGAGTTGTCCATCGTCTTCAGGGCATCAGGCTGTTAATACCCTGATGACTGTGAATTCAGGAATCGGAACATTCATTCATGCAATTGGTGTGAAGGAAGTGAAGGAGAACGACCGAGGGCCGCTCGATCGGCATGCGTGACGGACGCCGCCGCACAGTGGTCGGAAAGGCCGATCTGGCTGGACAAAAGTCAAATATTTAACTTTTCGTAAATAACGTGGAAATATGCTAATTGAATAGGTAATGAGTTGTTTTTTAAGGTAATATACTGTTTTGACGGATTTTTTTCAAATCTATTCCACTGTAATCCCTAATAAGTTCGATTCGGGACTTGTCATGATTTTACAGTGCCAGACGTCAGACTTTTAGGCGTCATTATCAGTGATATTTAAGCCACAATGATGGAATTTTTTATAATAATTATGAGGAAATAGACTTATTTTTATATTTTATCCACAATTTGGACAACACTTATCGAAGGCGCGCCGGCGGCCTTACGCCTTCACTCACAGATATGTTCTTTCGTGAATGTAATATAACCCCAACTAACATTTTTTTACTTTTATATTCAAAATATAAAACAATAGGGTAAAGCTACACTGTCAAATTTCAGCATTTAACGTTTTTCTTAACGGTTGAAATGTTATCGTATCATAAATCTTTTTACTTGCCCAATTATAGATATTTTTTAAATACCATTTTTGCATTCCTGCTTTCACATCACCATTGGTATGCCGTCAAATACGAAGGCGCAATAATTGCAGGCGTATTTATCAATCATGATCCTTATTTTAAATTTGGTGATAGATTCGGAATAGATTTCGTGATGAAAGGCATTGCTTTCCTAATAAATAAAAGCGAACAAACTATGTATAAATCCACCAATTTATTTTTGTGGTACTACTAGTTTCGACGCAGCGGCGTCATCATCAGGTACCTCTTTCTTGCTTTCCTCTTCAGAAAAGCTCTTGGATACCACGCTATGTATATCTTTGTTATCACGGAAGCATACTTGTTGATCCGCACACACCCATAAAGTGTCGCCGTTGAAGAGTGCAATGACATATTTTTCCACTTCAATTGCTCATCAGAACCCTTCTTTCCCTCCACCAACAAATTACATTTTACAGCGGCATGATTGAGCACTGGGGGTATTATTCTTCATCGCTTTAAAATCGATTAATATTTCTCACTTTCAGAGCTCCGAACTGCCCTGCAGCGCGCATTAAGATGTAAATGTCGCCCTCAAAGAAATCGATGGTCCGAGTGCCAAACTTGTGGTCTAGAGAAAACTGACCATTAATCACGATGCACCCTAAACGTTTTCATTAACCCAACCGGCACCTATGAGGCGGAAGAGCATCGAATGAAGTTAATGGCAACATAAAAAATACCTCATTGGCCTACTCGAGATCTTTATCAAGGCAGAATATTCTTTGTCCGCTCTTAAGAAAGAGAAAAGAAGAGATGTATTCAATGCTCAGGGTAATTACCCCTAAAATCAACATATGCGTGATATACGTGAAAATTTGAATAGTTTTATAAATAAAATGAAAAAGTAACTCAAAGTTTTAAAGAAACAGGAATTAAATGTATGTTCAAAAATAGCTGAAACATAAAAGTAAAAAATTGGGTTGATTACTGCTGTAACAGGTAGCTATAAAGTTTCTACTTGAGGGCTCCACAGTCAATTCAAGTTCCAAGCAGCAAAAGTATATTTACATGAAATTGTTAATTTCATATCAAGTAAAATAGAACTAAAAAACGCATTTGAGTGACATCAATGAAGTTTTCAAAATGCTTATATAACCTTCGAACGGATAACATGGCTTTCTTTCTTCGGGATGAAAATTAAGGGGCGTATGCCGCCCCTGGCTCTAAGTCTTTCCACTTCTCACACAACACACAACCCATCCTCTTACTAGCCGTAATGCCAAGAAAGAACACGATCGTAAATTAGATCCGGTATTAAATCCACGGACACACCTTTTAGCCGACCATATTCCACGGGATTATCACATCTCCGGATGGGACTGTAAAATCAAATACCTTAAGCCTCCTTAACGGAGGATACACCTCGACGGTTAATACGCCTTTACGAGATGCCTTCTGAGTGACAGCCGTGGGATACTCAGAATGCTGTCAGCGAGGGTACCAACGGTCACTTCGCGGTCAACTCAAGTCTCTAAACCCTTCGCGTCTAATCGTTTCATTTCACCTCGAAGGCGACGAGGAGGAAGGAACAAGACCTGTTATTGGTGGCTCGTCCGCTCCTCCGGCTTTCCGGCTGCCAATGTACGCGAAAAGATCATCAATGTCACCGCTAAAAAGCCGTGAAATTTCTCACTAAGAGAGGAACTCGGACGCTTCATTCGTCAAATATACTTGCTCTGTGAACAGATGAAACCATCAATCGACCGGTGTCCGGCTTAATGCTGCCCAGGGCGGAGATAAAACTAGGAGTGGCAAAAGACTCGGCTATCAACCAATGCACCGCTTTTCAGTCTAGAGCCCCCAATCGGCTGTTAGTGGTTGCGGTGGAAGTGAATATCACGAAAGAGAGATACGGGAAAGGTTAGTGTCGAGAAGACGAGGCAAACTTGACTGCTTGAAGATACTACCCGAATAACTCAGAGCTTTAAGGACTTATCGTTTACTAATACACAGGTTGCCTACCTCGGTGGCGGCGGGGTAAAGTCCTCGTCTGCCAAATAAGAGGTCGCGGGTTCCAGCCCCGCCTGAAGAAGTTGCCCATATCCAGAGTGTGGTTGTTCGTATACTTGTAATTGTTAAAACTGCTGAATAAAACGATGTAAAATGGGCAATATGTGCTGCACTCGGTGGTATAGGAATAAAATAAAAATAAAAAGAACAAAAAAATAATAATGCTCATTCCATTATAAAGCAAAATAAGGGAACGCAGAAAGTGGGTATCCAAAGCTTATATTTATAAAACATGTGTCCACTGTAGCGTGATTTTTATGTTGTTGAGTGATTTTACTTCAACTACAGCAGTTACTTGCTAATCACTTAAAAAATAGTGTGGTAGCGAACCGAAGATTTAGTTGCATCACATTTGTTTAGAGGATTTCAGGAATCCACAACCACGTTCATTTTATAGTTGTAACCAACAGTTCTCTTATACTTAGATAAGCATAAACTTCAGAGTCTGAGTGAAAATTATGATTTTCTATTGCAATTTATAGAAAACATAGAATTAGAAGTCAATTTATTTTTATGGCCGGTCGATAAATTACGACTCGAAGAGTATAATCAGAGATTTAAAGAAAAATGCCAGTTGTTCGTTTCTCAGTGGAACCCCGAGTTATGCTGCAGAAAAAGTCAGGTTTTTTTTACTAGTAACAGAGATTCGACATTATTGAGCTCACTGCGAGCAGGGAATGAATTTAAATATATCTCCAGTTTTAGACTAACGTCAAGTTTACTTCAAAAGCTCTCTGCTGGGTGTTGTGGAAGGGAGAGCGTAAATCTGGGAAAATGTTAGGAATAATAAATTTTTATGCAGGCCATCGGTCTTCCTTTTACCACGTATTTATATAAGAGATAATTGCCCTATTCCCAGTAATTTTAATTAAAACGATCGTTGCAGGACCACTAATCCGCTTCATGGAATACACTAAGATAAATGGCAGCATTTTATGGATGTTTATTCTGGAATTTTTATTTCTGGCTAAAAATTCGCCCCTATTGGGCTATACAGTGAAATCCTTTAGCCTTCCAAATATTATCTAATTCCAATCGTCCATAATTTATGCCCTAATAAGGTTATTTAAAGCGTCAACAACAATGTTGATAAATACCACGGAGGAAGGGAGTACATTCATTAAAAAAAGCATACATTTAAATCATCAGGGTCTTTGTCGGTATGACTTTTCCATCGAGTGTTATTGTTTCACGCATCTTACACTTAGCAGGAAGTTGCATCAGCTAGTAAAAATGTCATCGATAGAGTTACTACGGAAACTGCTGTAATGAACAGCATCAAACTATTTTATAGGATGGAAATCGCTGTAATTGTGGAATCCCATATCTCACTCGCAAGTGGAATCCCCGGGGAAGATTAAAAGTATGTGCCATGGAATGAATACGCATCAATCCGAAATCAGACACGGACTGGGGTAGACATGTGATCCATTGTCAACGGTAATCTGCCTATTCATCACTCGAGTGATGGAGAAATATTCGGATGGGAAGGCATCAAAGAGAGCTTATTTTGCATTGTTCAGGCATTTCCTTGAATACGCCGCGAACATTTCGAAGCCATAGCGGTCGTTTCAATTCTGCTCCGGTTATCTACCCCGCAACACAGATCGCAGAAAAATTCTACGAGTACAATCCTCAACGAGTTCAGTATGAAATGATGTATTGATGGATTGCGCACATATTTGGGCCAGTCGATCTGGATGATACCTAATGTCTGTTTATCATATGAGGGAATTTTAATGCACTAATTCGCAAAATTTCTAAAATATGACAAGAGCAAATACACTCTCGTGGGACGCATGTCTACGGAAATAACCGTATTACAAAGTACAAATTCACCTAGTATGTAATCTCGTTTTCCACTTGGCTGAAGAGTAGCGTAACCAGTAATATCAATTAATATTAACCCATTTTGAGCTCGCTTTTATGTAGGATTGGCCAATTTAAGCACGCATAAAATTGCGAATAAAATTTTAAATACGGACGGGATGGATTTTCCGCTTGCACACATATGTTGGAGCATGGAATATGTTGCGGTGACATAAAAAGCAATTCTAAATATTTTATACAAGTAAAAAGTTTATTGAGCCGGGTTATTTCACCGAAATGAACGTACATACCTACTGAATTATTGTTAAAAGGCGTCTGCTCTCAGAGTAGACATGTAATTTGATAAAAGTTTCATGTAAAGGCGAGGAAAGGAAAATTTCTAGCATCTTCCTTTTACTTTAAGATTTAGTACTTTATTTATTTAAATACTTGCCTAGCGGATGAAAAATCACTGTTTTGATGGCAAAAAAGCCAGTGGATGCTGTGTAGTGAAACATTTTAGTTTCGATAAAAATTCATAAAATGTGAGTCTCTAAAAAAAAACCTTTTAACGAAATGTCCGATTGAAATAAAGATGAGAAGCAACGAAAAGTAAAAATGTTGTGTTTCTTCATAAGTTTAATTCTGTACCTTCGGTCTAGGTTTATGCATGGAACGTAACCATCTGGCGCATATGCAATTATCTGTCTTCGACGCACTTGTACCATATGAAGACGTGCCAGGTCGAAACCTCGGTCGTTCAGTATTAAAGTTTTGTGGAATTTCAAAATGTTTTACATTTAATTATGTTATGACGATTCTTTGAAGTCATGCCCGAGACAACGAATCATATAAGAGGGTTTGGAACGCAAAAATACCAGCGAAACTTTTAAGGAAGTCGCTCAAATATAAAGGCAATTTTCAAGATTAAAATAAAAAAAGTAAACTTAGTGTGGGGCTTAAGGTCGAGCAAAGAGACGGGAGAAGCGGCCATTTGTGGCGATATGCCCCGTTCAGACTTTTATCGTACCAGCGATCGTACGGACTAGCGTGGAGTCACACTACGACGGTGAAACCTGTGTTGAAATCAAAAGTGAACGAGAGGCTGACGATTAGCAAAGCTGTTGAGGTAAGTAGGGTTAAGATATTACTGTGTTCAACGTGTATTAACTTATATATCTTCTTCGCCCCGATTTTTCCTTGCTGGGACAACTCAACGAGTCAAAATAGGAGCGATGGGAGCTTCACAAACTTTTCGTCTTTCTATTGTCGCTTCCTCTTCCAGTTTCACTATTTTATGGACTTGTGCTAACACCTGTAGTACCGCCGACGGTGGTTAAGACGATCTCTGGTACAATCGTAGCAATCTGTGCCTTGAGCCATCTGTGTTTTAATTTATGCTTCCGGGGAAGCAGGGAGTAACGATGTTCTACTAAAATGTCCTCGATATATAGCGCCAAAGGAACTGTATAGAGGAGGCCCAATTCCATCCCATAAAAGGCTGATTTCTGTTGCCACTTCGGTCGCATTTTAATCGGTTTTCAAAATTTTCCGCGACGCGGTGATGAGCGTAATGCGATCTGCTTTTAGTTACAATAGCTTGCGTTATTGTGTTTGTACTTGCGAGGGATAGCATCGAAAAGTTATGCATTTGATAGGTATCGTCATAATGCATGTAAATTTCGGTTAACACCCCAAATTATGCCTTATTTCCTGGTGAAACTCGGATCGCTATGCCCGCCAGCGACGCGAGTGGCGACTTTAGTAAACCCATTTAAATACGCGGCGTGTGACAGCATATTTAGAGGTTGACTTGAGGACCACCTTTTGTAATATTCGTGGATTGGAGCTTCACAAGCTAATATTCTTTCTATAATCGCTGCCTCTTCCGGTTTCGCCGCGCCTAACCATCGTAAAGCGGCAATGTTCGGAACTACGTGCACTATTCTCCGCGCTTGTGTTCACACCAGCAATGCCACCGGCTGTCGTTAAGACGATCGCTGGTAAATTTTAGCACAGAGGAGCCCCGATTCCATCCCATAAAAAGGCTGATTGGCAATAGGAATCAGCTTTCAATGGGGTGGAACTGGGCCTCCTCTATGTAATCCCTTTGGCTGGTACAATCGTAGTCTGAACGAGGCAACAGCTGGGCCCGGGGCCGCGGTACACAAGGGGGCGGGGCAGGGCGGTACCCACCCACCCGCGGCCCGCCAACGGAGAGGCGCGGTCGTCGGAAAAAAAAGAACGCTGGATTTATCTCGATCTTGCCTTACACAACCAGTCCCTACGAAAACACGGAGCCCGACCCGTTCGAAGCACTCCCTCGGCCGCCTCTAACCCTGCAATTATCTCCGCGATACCGCCCTTGCTCCTCCCCGTCCTTGAACGGAATAAAAGTATCTAAACCAGAGTCTTCGAGGAAGAAAAATAAAAGAAAGACGAGCACCGCAACACATTGCGCGCTCCTTATCGAACTCAATCTTGAGGAACGCAAAGTTGCTTGCTTGAAGTCTTCGACTAAGTTCGATGAGAGGCGATCGAAGTAATACAATCACAGGAGTACATTTAATTGACGCGGGAGATTTGCGAAAGGCGTTCATTAAAACGACTTTTATACTCGTCTTAATCCGGGGGAAGAAAGTTTTGAATTATCTCTCTCTCTTTCTCTATGAGGAAACCACCAGTTTGCAAGAGGTTGGTTAAAGCGCTGGCTTTGATTACTTCTATCTCGCTTCCTTCAGTGTATAATTTTAAGCAACACTTGCAATTTTTAATTAAATTTTGAAATTGCGCTCTCCGGCAGCACGATGTCGTCGTTTCCTCTAGAATTTTATTCAATGAAGCGAACGAAATCGTGAAGCGTTGCGTGCTGATAGAAGGACTCGATAGTCTTGTTAGTTCTAAGTATTGTTAAGCCTGATAATCATTTACCGCATGAATGTGATACTACATTACATTGACTTTATGACTACGTTCGTTGCCACAGTTATAATTTGAAAATAAAGTACTTCAACTACCGCTCGTACATATTATTATTATGCTGGTGGGCAAATATAAAATTAAAGACAACTTTCACGGGTAAAAGAGCAAATTAGGTTTCAAGGCTATTTCAAAGGGTATATTAAAGGTTCAATTAGGCTAAAAATAACCATGGCGTTAGACAATATTGCATGTAAATGTAAGTCTAATAAGACGTTTCAAGTTCTAAACCCATAGTCTTTATTATAACATCATCATCGCCATAGTTATTCATAATAATATCCCTCATGAGGACTTCCATTTGTTTAAGGTGCGGATACGATGTAATCATAAGAAAATCTAAGTATATTTTGTTTTTATAATAAGTATCTTTAGATTTTGCTGCATAAAATGGGCTGGAAATTCATCGGTTTATAGCGTAAATGAAGGAGACTGCTCTTGATGTAAAGAAACATGAAAATAAGTAACATTTGATTCCTATAATCTAATTTATGACAAAGGCATCCATCGAGAAACGCTCAAGACCGTTGTAAACTGTGAAAGATACGCGCACAGCAAACGTGAACATTTCGATTCATTATCACGAGATAAATTATCACAGAATATCAGTTGACATGCAAAAAATGTGGCAATAGAAATGTAATAGTATTTTTCCTAAGGTCTCTATTTAAGTCCTCATAATCATTTTGAAGTTTACAAGAGAGGCGTGGTAATTTTCCGCCGCATATAAAGTGGAAAAAATCACGTTAATTTCGGTGAGCAGCGACCTAAAATCGTTAGCGGATCCTAGATTAGCCTTGTGGGTAAATCTATCTCAGGGTAGGATAATATTCACTGAAGTCATGCTTGCGAGAGGGTTGGCGGTTACGCATACGCATGAGAATTTCGTGTTAAATGGCCACATAAATGTGAAACTTCCATTAAATATCCTTCATGAACATGTTCTTCCTTGCATTTCAGAATTGATAATAAGAATTTCCACTACCGTTCGTATATATATTATTATCAATATCGTGGAAAAATCAAAATGTAAGACAATTTTTACGAAGAAGAACGACTCAAGATGGCTTTTTACATTTCCATTTTAAGTTACGTCGATAAAAATAAACATGGCGGTAGATAACATTACCCGTATATATCAGTGTTTTATCTCGGTGAGAAGGTAACTTTGAGGTATGAATGGAACCTCTTAGGTGACGCACTACAGGTCGGGTCCGCAAGCAAAGGACTGCTTAAGTCTGCATCCAATAAAGGAGCTGGACTTTGGAAAGTAATAAGTCTAACCGTGATGGCCACGACGATTTTCTCAGAAAAAGATTAAAATGATGTGAAAAAAGAGATCTTAACGCCCTCATCGAGATGATACGAATTACCACTAGCCTGGTGAGGAATTCGCTTAAATATACTATATACATTAAATGGAACTACTATGTACTTCACGCACAGATTAATAAATACACCGATGCGTCATTTACAAGGGGGGGAACCAAATAACAAAATAATTTGGCTTCCCCCTTGAAAATGACGCATTGTCCTTCAAATCGATCGGTGTGGTTATAAAGTTGCGCGGAAAGTATAATTTCGTTATACATGTTCAACGCACGTATTCCATGATACATCGCATTTATCCATTAATTTAACTGGAGGTCAGTCTTACGAGAGAAAGGTAACTCATTCCCTGTTATAAATGAATGAAAGTCTTAGAGATTTTTCTCTCGGGGTAGCAGTGCCTCTTCCAAAGGCCTGTGGTTCGACTGTAGGTCGTGTAATTTCAGAGAGCCGTTATCGGCCGTGCCACATTTTCCCCGTAAAAATCGATATTGATGAAGTAATAGGAGGATATCAGGTGACAACAGAGAAGGAATTTTCCCCCTTAATTATAATGGGCCGCTGATAATTAATTACCCGTGATTCTACTCCAAGACTTACATTACATCCACGCCTGAACTACGTTTAAACTCAGTGCCTAGTGGAAAGAGGAATGATTTATGATGAGTATATCTCAGCCTTCGCATTTACCGGCTCAAATCTTAATTCATAATGGAAGTTAACATAACAAGTTACACTTTTCTCTGTCTGACACCGAAAAATAGTGCTATAGAACTTGTCGAGGTCGTAAAAAATTGACTAAGCATTCGAAATGTGGTGGAACCGAAGAATGATGAAGGTAAAATGGATCGATAAATTAAGTAATGAGGAAGTACTAAGAAGAGTGCGAGAAAAGGGAAGTCTTCTGGAAACCTTTAGGAGAAGACGGAACAACTTAATTGGCTACATTATGAGGCATGATAGCCTTTTAAAAATAATCGCAGAAGGACAGGTGGAAGGAAAGAAGGGCAAGGGACGTCCCCGAATGACGTATGACGCATAGGACAGACTATAAAGAATATATAAGAGGAGAGCTACGCCAACATGAAAAGACTAGCGAATAGGAGAGAGGAATGAAGAGCTGCGTCAAACCAACCTTGGGATTTTTGACTAATGATGGTGATTATGATGACAGAATTTGCGACACTTGAAACCTTCCCATTTTTGCAATGGTTGAGAATGCTTAAATTTTTCCTGCTCTAAAATTTCAAACTTTGTATGAATAACCCTCAGATTGGGCAGATATGCTTTCCAGAAAATGTGTTTCAGTCAGATGATTTTTAAAATTAGTAAAGTTTCCACCCCTGCATCCCGTGAATTACATATCTGAGTACTTAGCAATGAAAATATTCACACAACCGTGAGCAATTGAACGTTTCACCCTGAAAGGACTGGTAAACTTCCTCCATAAACCTACAATGAGGAATATTAGCGCAGAGCTACAGTTCGGTGAGTTTAATTTCCACCGAGCAGGCACATGTGCTTGACGAACACGGGGATTTGATCACAGGCGGAGTGCATCGCCTCCTATGAGCCCATTCAGAAATATCATAGATGCATCTCGCAAACCCGTTCCATAGGCATCCGCGCCCGCATCTCATCACTGCCGAGGAATTTCCATCTCTTTGTGGTAGCCGGTGCTATGCGAACCTTGCACCTCACCGCATACCTGATTTACTCATCACATCCATGGCTCGCTAGACTGATGACGGCTCATGAACCCCATGGCGCTAACATCCATGATTTAATTCATGCATTTGAATCATTTCTGTAGGCAATATCGAAGGTTTTACGGTCCAATGCGTTCCGCAATAGAATTTTTCGGGGTTCCTTCTCTACACTAAAAAGCCTAGTGAAAATCATTGAAGTTAAAATGGAAGACAAACACTTTAATTTGGAAAAGAGATCATCTAAGTAGCAACGCATGGAAAATGCTGCTCGAAGAGATGGAAACAGAACGACGTGTAATTGCTGCCAAATCTTTCCACCAACACATGCTTAAAGAAAGACTATGTATTTTCTTACTACTTGTAAATTCTTTCAGCATGTTTTTCTTCTACTTTAAACACAGGTTGTTAATAACCCCGCTCGATTTCAACATCAATGTATCATTTCCAAGGTGGGGGAGCAAACTAACATAAATATTTCGTGTAAGGCTTTTACACATTCCACGAGGAGTAGGGGAACGCTCAAGCCGAGAGGGAGGGGAAGGATAGGAGCGAAGGGGTGGGGAAAGAGGCGAGGGTTGGATCATCCCATCAAAGGCATCAGTGAGGGGCACAATTGAAGTTAGGATGCAAGCCAGATTTTAAAACTCTTACTAACATCTGGAAAAGTTTTAAAAATTTGTCCAGTAATTTAAAACACACACATTTGGTCAATTGGAATGATTTAAAATTTCCGCTATCTATTAAAAATTTAACATTCAAATTATTTCATAAGTGAGTAATATTTAAGGGTTTAAATCTCTCTTATACCAGCCTTAATAAGGTGTTCAGTAAAATAAAGAAATAATAGTAATTATTATCACTGCTCAACAATCATAAGATTGGTTTGACACAGCTCTCGGGGATCGTGTTGGTATGGTTGCTAGAGTGTTGGCTTCCCACCCGGTGGGCCCGGGTTCAAATCCCGGCAGCGGCAGAGAATTTTCAGATCCCTGCCCGATCCCTGCTTGAGTGTTGTGTGGAGGACATTTCAAGCGCAACACTCCGTCCGTCGGATGGGACGTTAAGCCGTGGTCCCCTTGGCGCCTTTCGTTAAGAGCAGGCTAATACCGACGTCAGGTTTCTCTCCACCCTTCCTTACCTACCCCTTCCCTCATGGCGCAAATGACCTCAGCTGTCGGCAGCATCCTCCAAATACCATACCATACACAGCTCTCCATTCATTCTACCGTCAACTAATCTTTTCATACCTACGTTCTTCTTTCAAATTTCTTTCAAACTTCTTTCTTTCAAATCCTTCTTTACCTGTTCCATATATTTCATTCGAGGTCTTCCATTTCCGTTATTTCCATCTTGTCCCTCGACTATTATCTTCATCAGTCTGTCATGTCTCAAGAGATGGTAAAATAAATTATAAATGAGTCACGGTGTAATAATCTGACTGGTATCTTAATGCCAATTGTGCCCGCACTGCTGTCCTAGAGAGAACCCAATTCCCTCCCTGCGTGGAAAGTACAGTGCTTGTCTTTTAATATGTTTAACATACGTTAAGTCCACGAAGTATCGTCTTCATCCATGATTTAATTCCCATCACAGTAATACCTGAACTAGGCTTCACTTACATAGAAAAAATTAGTAGCCATCTCAGCTCTGACGATGACTCCCGAGTAGAAACTTTTACTAAAATGAGAAAGTATAAACAATGCACCACCCAAAAAAATCTCCTAATCAATCATCAGAAATCTCTCTCAAACACTCTTTTAGGTTTCTGGCTTAAGGAGTGGTTCCACGCTGAATATTTTGGAAAGTTACATTGGTTTTCAAAATTCTGTATCTTTATGAAGGAATTGGTTACATTTAAAAAGTCAAATCGAGCTAATGGGTGTACACAAAAGTCAAGCATGTTCTCGGGGAGGGACTCATGACTTCCAACTCTCAGAAATAGCTAAGATAATTTTGAAACAGCCACGTCATTTAATTTTGAAAATACCTCCGAGGGACTTCCCGCATACTTGTATATTTTACATAGGCCAGTCAGGCCGCATTTTTACCCTCTGATTTCTGGCTTTTTTCATCTACCACAGCACCGTTGTCCTCGTCCTTTTTCTATTATATGTTCCTACCCCTTTCTTTCCTTACCTCTGAATTTATATGTATGTTTGCGCTTAAGGCGTCTTGTGAATGAATGAAGTGTATATGTATAAAGCCACGTCATTTAATTTTGAAATTACCTCCGAGAGACTACCCGCATATTTGTATATTATACATATGTAATAGTGTATATTATACTATATTTTTTGGAGAAGAGTAATGACTATTATTTTTATTTGAGTGGTAGCGATCAAATATGGAGATTATAAAGGCTAACAGAATATCTTACTCATCTACAGGCCCTTCTCGCTATTAGGAACCAAGAAGACAAGCTGGATATCTCAAAATGTCCTAATTTCATAGGATATCCAGATAATCTAAAATCGAACAATAATGGTGCCGATCGATTTGTTGCGCGATTTTTGCAATCAATAGTGTACTGATAATGATGTAACAGTATTTAATATATGGTCGCTGTTAAAAAAGATAAGCTTGGCACCTGCAAAGGGAATTTTATTTTCCTATCTCTCACTCAGATAATATTTCGCTTAAAAGAAGTCTTTCAGTCCTCTAGTTGACACTCGCAGGCCTTTCTCGGTGAAGACATCACGGTCATCTCTGTGTTCAGCAAATGCGAAAATTAATTTGAAATAATACGGACTCGTTTTTACTGACGACCCGAAGAGGAAAGTCATTAATTGGAAGGCGGGCGAATGGGATGTCTGAAAACATTGCGGGAATGTAATTAAATTTCCATATCCAGCAGAAGTGAATATATCTCTTTCGGTGCGGCTTGCTTTAACTGACCTGCGAGTGATAGGTGCTGTACGAAGCGAAAAACAGAGTCCTCGACGGTCATTATCACAGTATTTGATTGAAAACCCATTATAATCCAAACTAGCTGATTAAAGACAAATACCATTCATGGAAATAATTGGCACTATTTACGTTCTTTTTCCATTTCAACTAGACCCTAATTTAAAAGAAAAAAAATAGTTAAAACGATTGGAACCAAGTATTTAATTGAATGTAAATACTCCGCTTGAAATCCAGAGCAATCATCAAAGTTTTAAATTCAATTCTCCACAGTCAATTTTCATGTCATTGGCAATTATGGATTATGTGGAGTTAATTTCGGCAATTTTCTCCTTTCATATTCATCAGTTACTTCACAGCTATTCGATAATCTGGGAAGAAGGCCCGTTTTAATCGCTGTAAATAAAAAAAACTCCTTAAAAAAATGCCTGCGTGACTTCCCTGAATAACGCTCTTCTCCTTATCATTGAGTGTGCCATTTGTATATAACACTCAAATCTAAGAGAAGTAGCAGTTAAACAGGCTGCAGAAGCATATTATCACACACATGCCCAATAAACTTTATCAGTGCAATAATATGCTTCTAGATAGTGATTCTACCTCATTACGGCCTCAAGGTAAACCTGCAGTGAAGAAACTTACAGCCAAGCTGTCTAATAACCTTTCGATTTTCAGCTTAAGAGTGAAAAGCATTTGGGCTATTTTTTGTGAATTACTATTGAGTTCAAAGATCAATTTCTAATCCAGTTTCGGCTGACGATTCTTCCATTACTATCACTGTAAAGCGTTTCACAGAGATAGTGGCGAATTCAAGTATTTGATAAGGCTCTAAGGTTATTAATATACAGCAAAAGGCTTTCTGCTGGATATCGCTGAGCTCGGCACTCTCAGGCTCATATAAATAATTTTTACATCTTCACTCATTCATTTATGAATGGACTCTTACCTGAACTACTTGCCATTTCTGATATCTGCCAAGGGTCACTGAGTCAGAGATAAAAAAGATCGCAATTGGGATGCCCATTTCTGGTTTTCACAAGTGATGCTTTCAAAGGGTACGATAAAGGTGATATACCGGCATTCGAAAGCCTTAATATGGAAGACAAGCCGTTTTCCGAAACCTCGGCAAACATTTCATAGCTAACCTGAAAGAAATTCATGAGGCCTTTAGCTTTTGACCAGACAATCCCGGTGATCAACCACTCTGAGACCAGCCTAACCCTGTGACCAACCACCCTGAGACCAGCCTGTCCCGGTGACCGACCACCCTGAGACCATCCTGTCGAGGGGACCAACCACCCTGAGACCATCCTGTCCCGGCAACCAACCACCCAGAAACCAGCTTTTCCCGGTGACCAACCACCCTGAGACCAGCCTGTCCTGGTGACCGACCACCCTGAGACCAGCTTGTCCCAGTGACCCACCACCCTGAGACCATCCTGTCCCGTTGACCAACCACCCTGAGACCCGTCTATCCCGGTGACCAACCACCCAAAGACCGGCCTGTCCCGGTGACCAACCACCCTGAGACCAGTCTATCTCGGTGACCAACCACCCTGTCCTAGTGACCCTCCACCCTGAGACCATCCTGTCCCCGTGACCGACCATCCTGTCCCCGTGACCAACCATCCTGAGAGAGGACCAACTCACCGGCATCCATGACAGCTCCCTCCCCGAACCTCTTGACCACCTCGAGATAGAGGACGCCGTAGGAGAACTGGAGGCCGGTGGTGAGCAGGTGCACGAGGAAGCCGCAGCCGCACACGATCCACCCCCACCCGCCCTCGGGGTAGTAGTGCTGCCGGATGGTGGACGTCTTCACGTCGTGGCGCCGCAGCGCCGGCACCGTCTTGTGCAGACTGTTCATCTCGCGCTCGTTCAGAATGGACTCGACCTCGCCCACGCCGCCACCCACCACGTCGCCAGCCGCGGGGTCGTAGTGGCGACCCTCCTCCTCCTCCTCCTCGTCCTCCTCCTCGCCCTCCACACCCGCTTCTGGCCCTCCGTACGGGTAACACTGGTCGCGGCCTCCGTTGCGGGCCAGCCGGGAGTCGATGCGCAGGATGCGTGGATCTGGACACAGACAAGGAAATAAAACGACACGTTACTCAGTATTGGACGAGAAATTAGTCAAGCACACACCTTCAATTGTTTGCGAGCTAACTTTATACAGGGTAATTCAGGACAAAGGGAGACAGTTACCATGAAAACGGTTTTTCTTGAGTATCCAGCCTTTTCGACATTTCATTTAACACTCAATGTTTTTATGGACATTAAATAACTACGCTGTACGAGAATGTGCGATTATAATTGTATGATACAATTAATTTCAAAATAGGAGAGATTGCGCAATCGCATTTTTGATGCCCGCTCAAAGCTTTCGTTTAATTAAGTTCAAAGATTAATTGTTTCATATGATTATAATAGCATATTTTCGTCCACCCTTAAATAGATAATGTTCATTCCTTTGATTCATAATTCATCGCTCATAATTGCATTGCTCATTCATAATTCATTGATCCATACGGCCATGCTCATAAACGGTGAGAGTAAAGAAACACTTCCTTACATACGGCAGTGAACGAAGGCTTGCATACGAAAAGGAGCCGCGCGCGAACCTCGGAACAAGAAGAACCCATGCCCGTCAATTTGACGAGGTAGTCAGGTTGACAACCTACTTTGAGGCACCCTCAGGATACGGCAAACCTCGTCGCGGGGTTCCGACTGGTTGCAAAGCCCGTGATACCATAGCCGAAGAGAACAAGGTAAAACACGTCGCAGAACTTTGCGCAGTACAGCGCGTTTGCTTTGAAACGACAAAACATGCAATGTAAAAGAATATAGGAATAATTTTTCAATTAATCGTGGTAAACCCGATATTTTCTGGTGATAGAAAAATGATATAAAGCTTTTTTAACGCGATTAAATCGTGTAGAATTCAAAAGACAAGAAGAATAGCCTAACATATCACGCTTGGGGGTTGAGAACCCATTCCACTCTTCGGATGAGCCGCAACAGGTCCATCATATACTGAGCTGGCTTCACTGTCGACATGCAATTGCTGTGCGGGTCACATATTTAATTGGATGTAATTTCTTTCGGCATGGAAAATGAGATGTGAAAATTAAGAGGGGCAATAAATCGGATAGATACAAAATAAGGTGTATTAAAAACGCACAGAGAAAATATATCGACTATAATGATTTATTGAGATTACTTTCTGATCTTCATTTCCTTTACTTTTGTACCAGGGACGTAAAAAATTGACCATAACACACAGCTGAGCTGCAAATAGACAACAACAGATCTCTAAGCGCCAATAAGGAACACTGCGACCAAGACTCTTAAGTAAATTTTAGACTGTTAGTTTCTTCTTTACCGGTAAACGTGATGAAAATATTGCAAAGAAATCATAGAAATAAATGGAAGTGAGAAATGTTCAACGTTTCAAGTTTATTGGAAAAGCAGGGATACTGACGGGGATACCTATAACCTGGCCTTTTAGGAAAAATTATTACTTCTAATTCTTAGTAGCCCTAAGATCAAGTTCCAGAGGGGCTGAAGGTAAGTACTATCGGACCTGGAAAATCATAACTTGGTGGTTCCATTCCACCTCCCAGAATGAGCAGTATTTTATATACTGGCAATGCCATCAAATCTCCATAATTATTATAGTATTGAGAATTTTGCGCTAAATATTTCAAAGTTGAATTTATATTAAAACACATGAGAACTAGCCATCGAATTCATAAAGATACGAAATGATGAGAGAATGGAAGGCTTTCAGCTGAAATATATGTTTTAAAAAATTGGGTGGGAAATTATAAACCTTTAGCAATAAACGTAATAGGAAAAAATATATGGAAAAAAGCAAAAAAGGTTTCTTCAGGTGAAATCATGTCATTATAAATACGGCGGGTGTGTTGACACGATTAATTTCGTCCCAAAATAATTGAAAAGGAAAAAAACGAAAAAACAGCATTTCAGTTCAACTGTTGGTACATTATCATAAAGTATGATTATATTTGCTATGGAAACAACAAAAGGTGTCAGAGGTTAAAGAGACGTGAAAAGATTAGGCGGAGAAAGAGTTGCTTAAAAAGACTTGGGGGAATACCAGAAAGAAGATGAAATAAAAGAAGATCAAGGAAAGGATGCTGGATAACGTGAAATAGGATAAGAACGTTTGGGTCGGGAGGAGGAAGATTTACGTGGAGGAGAGGGAAACATTGAAGGAGGCTGCGTAAGGTGTCAGGGCATTTCAAGGGCTGTATCGCTGATGATGACGCCAATCGACGCGTGGACACAATCAAATTCGATTTTTCGAAATTATATGCATCAAAACCCTAAAATTGAATTTTTCAATGCACAAATGAGCTATTGTATGTCTATTAATTAAAAATTTCCCCAAGTGAAGGATAGGGAGGCATTTTTTCTACTGTTTAAACACAAAATATGTCAAAAATAACTTTAAAATTTGAATCGGTTTGTAGATTCATAGCAAACGAAAAGCGTCTTATGATTATCTGTAAACTATCCAAGAGGTCGCCAAAAAAGGTATCCTGAGGTTTCCTATAAATAAGGCTCACCGTGACCACGGACTATAAGGGAGCATAGCGAACGTAAACCGTTCTATATTTCACGCTTGGGTAAGTCTTAGCAAAACATTTACGAGCATGATAGGGTTATTGTAAGTTAAGGTTTCCTTGCGAATACTTGTGTAGCACAAGGAGATGGAAAATAACTGGGAGAAGGAGTGTAGAAGAAAAGTCAGCAAGATCAGGCTAATTGATATGATTGTTACATTACTAATTTTATGTTTTTTTATTTACTTGCACAATCTCTTTAGAATATCTTACGCTCTCTTAATATTTTAGTGCGGTACCTTTAGAGAGCCTCATACAATCATAATTTTAAACGAATTCATCGATTTAAAGGTAATGTATTCTGCTCATACCCGGTTCGTTAACTTGAGTAAGATTAAAAGATGCTGGGGATATGTTTAGATCACCGTAATTTTTGTTTAATTTCTCCTTGGTATTTGATTTGTCTCGATTTGACAGAAACTCCGTAACTGCTGGTCGAAATTCCTCGATTGTTCAATGGACACAGGACATTTTAAATTACATACAATATTCTACAAAAGAGTGAAATTTTAAAATACAGGAGAAAATAAAAGGTAAAATGACAGCTTTTCCTTGATATTCTCATCTAAATCCGAAAGCTAAACAAGCTTAACTCCTACAAAGCATTTGTAAACAAAAACTCATTATAAGCCCATAATGCCACGAATAAGTCATTATCCCTGTAACGCCAGGTGTGCCGAATTCGGCACATACCTCCGGAATCATTTTGTCAAAGTAGCCAGGTAAGTAATTTCATTATTGCCCTTTGTGATGTATTCGGCACGTTCTTACCTGCCGACAGTAATGAGTTTTGATACCAAACGAGGAAAGGTAGAAGTCAAACCTCGATAGGAAAAAGACAAAGCAAACCGCGTTGAAGATCGTCTACTTGGTGTGTTTTTCTTTTAGTTTTTGACTTCCCTAGGTAAGTTTATATGTTTCTAAAATTTATTTCGTATTCCTCTTGGCTTGCTAAAATGTTATATGTAATTGTGACATGCTAAAATTTCAGATCATTTTGAATTAAAGGAAAAATAGGAGCGTGACGAATTCATCCCATTGGGCTTCTACGGAATGATAGCAATGTAAGAAAATAAATCGCGATCGAAACCTGATGTCTAATATATCATAAATATACTTCATTATGTCGTCGTATTTATGTAATTGAGAGTAAAGTGTAGTTATATGCCAAAATTCTATCATTTATACATGGCATTATTAGATGTTTTTTACTTTCCTGGCATTTCAAAAAATGAATTCCTTAAGAAAGTTTTTCAAAAGTGTGCAAAATCCAATGTACACATGTGTTTGAATAAGAATTCCAGTCGTTTCATTAAATTGAATGAAAAATAACTCGGTTTACAGTTATTTATACCAAACATCTACGGCAATTCTCCAAATGCTTCCCCATTCATTTTTATGTGCTGAAATGATGACAGCACATAGTGCATCCATTTTATTATGAGTGTTTGTTTGTGATATGTAACTTTCTCCAAATTTATTTCACTAAACAACCTAAATTCATCAGACAAATTATTATGGATACATTGTTGTTTGCTGTTTGGAAAAAAATATTATTTTTTATTATCAGCTGATTTTTTATTGCAATTGAGTCATTAATGATTTCCGCATTGCACATTGAGATATATTATGAAAGGTAAAATGTGAGCTGGGATGTTCCAATTTATCGCTAATAAGACTGAACATTATAAATAGACAGTTAATAAGCATTTATTTCCTTTTTTATAACAATTGTATGGCGGGTTGCCTACCTTCTGGTGGAGCCTACCTGTGACGGGAATGCCCAACGTACCGAATCACGCACATACCTAAATTTTAATCAATTTTGAGAAAATAAATAAAAAAATGGGTGGGTGTCCTTTCTATGAACTCCCTTGCTTGAAATTTGGAAGGAAACATTTTTTCCATCGGTAAAAACATTTTTATCCAGAAAGGGTTAAGAATGCAATTTTTTTTGGGGAGTGAAAAGAAATTTTATGTTAATTTCTGTGCAATAATCTCATCGAATAAATCAGTATATTACACGCCTGTAATTATGACATTACTTTGAATTTCTTTGAGAGAAAGTAAGTTATCGGCCTCGGTGGAGCTAACTCGTCGTCTGCTACACTAAAGGTCGCGGCGTCAAATCCGGCGTGGATGGGGTTAACACCATCTAATTTATGGATACATAGAATGATTCAATTCGCTAATGTAAGAGTGGGATGATTATTAAATTAAAATGAATAAGTATGTCATTAAAAAATTAAATATGTTTTCTCGACGCTAAATTGAGGCAGAGCGCACATTGTATGTGTACATAGCTCAATGAATCGCATGCAACAATATATCTCATACCACAATGTATAGTTTGGATTGGAACGGTAAGATTAAATAGGGTGGTTTCCTATTATTTTTTTATTGCCTGAAGCGAAATATTATTACTCCTGGAGTACGCATTTCACGCTCTTAGATTTTCGAATGACGATATCTATTTTTAGTAATTGAATGAAAAGTGAAAAATTTCAAGCGCGCGAAAGCGCGACGGCTGAGTATGAATGCTGGGAAAACGCCATGTGACGTCATTCTGGTTCCCGCTGGTCGCCGTGTGAGGTGGCCTTGGGGCGAGGCTTTGAGCGATGATACGATGCAGGCTGCTAGCAGGTAGCAGAGTACCCTGCTAGCAGGTAGCGCTTGGCTTAAATAAGGATTATTAATACTCTATCAAACAAAGGAAACTTTCCGATCTTAGCCAGTTTTAATAGGTGATTTTTAAGACATGTTTCCCTGAGCTCTGTGCCTCATGCATGCATTGGTAATCTCAGACGATGTAAAACTCCTATCTACTCCTATAGAAACTAGGTCCCTGTGACGTCACGTGGAGTGGAATCGCATGGGCGCCAATCTGGCCTTTTTCAAATGCGGTTAAAAATGACCATTGCCATTCGACTGAACTGGGATTTCTAAAACAAAACAATTTGTATATTTGGAACACACTAATGGTGGGTAACGAATCGCAATCAATGCCTTCCATTTTCTTTGATGAAGGAAACTACCCTATTGGGAACATATCCAAAGTACACGTTTTGGTTTCGGTGTGTTCAGTCGTGTTATGCCCTCCAATGCCGTCTCGTCCGCTTCCGAGTTTTTCATTCGAACGTCCCCGAAGCAAGCCATCATCCATTGCGCAATGAATTCGCGGGGAAGATCTCGAGTCACGAGCAAGCCGTCCCGCCGAGCGCTCCTCTTTTGTTCGAGCTCGGATCCCAAGACTTCCGCGCGCCAAATGAACGCGGGAGATAAAAGAAAATGTGGTGCATATTTTTTTTTATTATTTACGACGCGAAGGAGGGAGAAAAAAATACGCGCCCTCGTACGTCAAAATAAGGCAATTTCACCGCAAGACGTGATGCAACAAAAGGTTGGCAGATCGAAAGCGAGGAGACGGTCTCGAATCTCACAATGCGGTGCAGGTCGGCAACCGTATCAAGGTTATATCCCGCGAAGGGAATAATCTTCGATTCTCTTGCCTCGCTTGATCGCGAGGAAGGTTAGACCATGCGAAGGGATTAGGGAGACTGGGAAATCCAATTGGCTTCACACCTGGCTCGGCTCTCGCGAGATGATTATGGGCATCATTATCCTTACCAAGATGCCGAGAGGAGGTTAAAACGAAAAGCATTCCGGGAACATCGAAGGAAACTTGTAGTTTGTTAGCTTTCCCCGCACATTTGCGAGGTAGTTCCATTGTGAGTTTTCTATTCAGTCACTGTGGGTTGTAGGCCGATTGAAAAAATATTTGTCATTACAATTAGATGCACATTTACGCAAGTAATGCACACTTATATTACAATTGATGATGGGATAATAATGGCGTCAAATAATTTTATACATCTCTGGTCCTAATTCAATCAATAATCCCGCAATTGGCAGGAGTATTTTAACCTACCTTTCCCTATATAATGAAACATGTCATTAGTGAGTTATCGCTATCGGATGGAGTGATTGAAACTAGCAGGAGTGGTGCTGGTTCTATAATGAATGCTTTCCCATTGTTGACAAACGCTATAAAAATAATCTACAGATTTAGGTAGTTTTAACCTCTTCAGACCTATATGTCTCTGAGCTATTTAATTAATGTATCAGGCTCATTTCATAATAAGGGTGGATGGGAAAAATAACATCATAGTGTAATTTGTAATAAATATTTATTATAAAAATATTTTACAGCATGGCACACACATGTGCACCTTGGAATTTTACAGAATTATTTACATGCAGGACGCAAGTACAAAGAAATTACTCTCATCAAGAATGCTTTATTATCATCCATTATTTTCAATTGATATAATCTTTATAAACATTATTTATTAGTGTTAAACAACTGAATACGTAGCTTCATGAAAAAACTTGACGACACAAACTCATCTTGCTGGCCGTTGTGTTATCCAACATGTTTTACGAATACAAAACAAAACACATGTTGTTAGCAGTGGCAGAATCGTGTACTACAAGGTACAAGGAAGTGCAGCAGCGGGTTTTAACGACAATAATTCAAACTTGAAGGATTATAATAATAAAAACGTGGAGGAGCACGTGTGTTCCTTGGGTCTGAACAGGTATGTAACTGGAATATGGGGAGTGGGTCATGTGTAGCAGTGGCGTAGCCAGGGGAGGGGTCCGGGGGGTCTGGAACCCCCCCGAAATATAAAAATACAATTATTTTCCTTCATAAAAGAAAACAAAATATTGAAAAATCGTGAATTTAAAAAATATTTCTTTAACAAATGAAGTTTTTCGATTATAAAAAGGGTTAAAAATTAGTTTAAAAGCCACTATTTAGTACCCTGTTTTTCAAAAATTTCCTCCCCTGATTTTGGACCCTCCCGAACGATATTCCTGGCTACGCCAGTGATGTGTGATAACAAATAGACAAAGGGTTAACTTTATATTAACGTTGTTTTCTTTACATGGGGCCAAAGTTATTTCATTTACTGCCTGCTAAAATAAAAAAAAAAGTAAATCACCAAATAAAATGCTAAGACTTGCCAAAGACTGGCTTTTCTCACAAGAAATAATTGAACATTAACTTTGATGTTGTATGTATAAAACACTGCATTATTATTTTCTTTTATTGGTATACATTTTTGTTATTTGATGGTGGCTCAATTCTGGCCCTATGACCTTGGAGACCACCTTATACTCCTTCTCTTTATTATCTTGTATTCAGCTGTAAAATCAAAATGTAGGAGTAAATAAATTACTATTAATTATTACAAATTATTATATGAAATTCGGCCATATATTTTACGTAGTGACTTCAAGTCATGCTCAGTGCAGTCTCCGGTTAAGGTTAGGGTACATTCTGAGAGATGGTGCCATTTCTATTTCTAAGATATTTTCTTGCTAAATAAACTATTTCGCGAGAACGTAATATGATAAGTTATTTTACGTTGTACCTTGAAAGATGAATGGCCACCGAGTTAGGATAAATTATGAATTAGTGTGGAGACTTAGGGCCGGTTTTATAATGTCTGGTTAGCCTTAACCGGAACATGGTACAGCTAAAACCTTAGCTGGAGAATGTAAATAAGTTACAGTAAGTAAAAGTAGTGCAAAATAACGTTTCGTTAAACTAATGATCTCCAACGCAAGGATGAGTTGACTCTAGTTTTCATGCTCTGCAAAATTTTAACCAGAAATTATAAAATCGGCCCTTAGAAGTCAGGGTGATGTGGAAATCATTCTGGGGCCATTGAAGCTAGCCAATCGGAAGGAAAATTATCACGTTTGACGAATAGTCGTTTGTTTGCCAATTATGTACAGTGGCGGAAAAATTCACGCAAAGCTCGTTGGTGTTTGAATGCGGCCACCTCAGATATTACTTGAAAAAGTCCGCATTCCATAACTTTGTCCTCGTATTAGTCTAATACAAACCGGACGTTTTTAAAATATACCATACCACCGAAAAAACTCGATATTGGCATTTACCTAGTTGGAAGTAAGGAAATAAAACTTTGTAAGGTTCACTGCTATTTTATTACTGGCACAACCCGGGTTTCGTAACTTGGTTACATCGTCAGGTGACTGATCTTGCATGCATCATATTTTTATACACAAAGTACACAAGTGACATTTCCTCACTATCACTTGTGTACTTTGTGTATAAATGTATGATGCATGCAAGATCAGTCACCTGACGATGTAACCAAGTTGCGAAACCCGGGTCGTGCCCATAATTAAATAACAGTAAACCTTACAAAGTTTTATTTCCTTACTTCCAATATGGAGAGATTTCACAAAGTAAAGCCTGAAGTTATTAGTTATACTTTACCTAGTTTTTTAAATAAGTAATAAATCAAACGTACTCGAAAATCCATACCCTGAATATGGACAACCTGTATAGGCAGGACTTGAACCCACGACCTCATGATTGGCAGTATTTATTTTCAAACTACAACATGCCCCTTGTACTGAAGAAATGTAATCACATATGTCACAGTTATGACGACCTAAAGATCTAACTACGAATTTTTACCTCACTTAGCAAAACTATAATTTCGCCCTCGTCTCACTTCGAATAGAGTTTTATCTCGTTGGAACATCTTGAGAGACCGATGCATTGTGAATTGAAACTAACTGAAGAAAACTTAATGTGAACCCCAAAGGATGTCCCATCGCCATTGGAATCTTAAGTGCTCACATATTTGTTGAGATTTAACTCCTACCATGCACAACCCTCGGTGCAGTTGAAAGCAAAATGAAATTTGACCACCTTTTCCGCCTCGTACAGCCCCGAGTTAGGGCCCCTAACCGTAAGCAGAATTTGCACAGTATCACGGCCTATGCTTCCTTCACCATTTCAAAGGAAAATTCCTTAGCGTTTGAATAAGCAGAATGAAAGCAAATTCTAAGCCACCTTGATACTTCAGAGAAATCGGTTTTCTGTTTTCAAATTATTAATGCAATGTCCTGCTCAATATTATATTTACAGCAGTGTTTTCCATTGGAATACATCGAAATCCTTTAAAACACAGCAGTTTGTAGGAAACACGAAGTCGAAATGATTTAGTTTAATCAAATATTAATTCCTAAATTAAATTTCATTTCTTTCATATGGTGCCCGACGCAATAAATCTATTTGGTCAACAACCTATATTACTTGCAATATTTATCCTCAAATGAAGGGTCTTGATAGACCTTTTGAACTTCATAATTAATGAAAACATAAGTTTCAATCACAAATAACTCGTGAAAACCCATTTATTAATATGAATAATAATTAGAAGATCTTATTTATAAGAGACGTACCTGAGCTCAGCTTTACATGCCTTTTAAGTTTTATCAATTGACGATAAATGAAAATCAGAATAATTATTGATTATGATATTTAACTACTGACTAGTTAAATTTGGTGGAAGATAAATTGGTGGAAATTGAATGTATAATTGATAATGTTCACAGATATTCCGACGAGAGTGAACTCCATTCTAGGTGAGACGTGGGCGAAAGCATAGTTCGGAAAACTGGAGGAAGAATGCGTAGTTGGATCTTTTACGCATCATCATTATACGACGCTAATGATTGGATATCCCCGGTAAAAGGGAGGTAATTTGAAAATTCCTGGTTATGTGAAAACATTTAGAGGAAAAAATTGTGGAAGAATTACGTTTTCAAATAGTCCCTTAGCTGGCCGCATTCAAACGCGAACGAACTTTGCGTTAATTTTTTACGCAATTTTACGTTTGAAAGACATATTTTTGGAACGTAATAGAAAAGAGGTTGGATGGATAGAACCCTTGAACATATTTCCCTAGCAATCACTTACGTTTTTTTACACGAAAGGAGCTATTTGGGCGGAAAGGGAATCTCTAATTTTTCTTCACATTTCACACTTCACGGATTTCCTAAGCTTCCAAGCTTTTCGTCTTCAATCAGTTAAAAATATATTTACAATCCCAGAGCGAATTCTCCGATAGCGATCATCACGTTACCCACGAGGAAGGCCCGTGCATCAATTGAATGAGAGATGGGAAACCATTTGCGGAATTTCCAGCCGGTGACCCAGATACGTCTCTCGAGCACACTCCACACGCTGGGTCACATCTCGCGACGACGCCGACGGATAATTAAGATTTGGCTTTGAGATAGATTAGATGAGAGCCGTAAAGGGAGACACCACAACGACACTTCAAGAAACTTCAAATGTCTGCCTCACGGTGCGCGCCACGTTAAAACGGGATTGTTCCCGCCCGCGTCGACCGCGGCGGGGAGTCGTGGAGTGTGGTCTCGATGCCAATGGCTCCTCTTCTCTCCGCTACATTGATCACGCGGCGGCAAAGCTCCGTTTTCGGCAGCGATCGCTGGCAAGTGTCGCCTTCAATGACATCTCTCTTTTACTTGAAGGCTGCTCCCGTTTTCGCTCCCGTCTGTGTCACATCATCGCTCGCCGTTTAATCAATTTTTACGGTCGCTGTTGAATCTCCGACGATTTCCACGGGAGGGGTTAGCGTCTTCTCCGGTTCTGTTTAATGGTTTTTTTTTCCATCTCCTCGATTGCAGCACAATCGTTATGTTATCTTGAAATGCACGTATGGAAATTCAACGATGAAATCCATCTCAATACCGTGAACGGAAGATTATTAAAATTCCTTTTCAATTCTTATATTTCAGTGAAAGTAGAAATATTCCAGCAAATAGACTTTTTTCGAAGGTAGATAAAATTGCAATTTCAGTTAACAAATAATCTGTAAGCGCAGGAATCACACAAAAATGTTCACTACTAAAGTTTCTACAATGTGGACGAAAGAAGGGTTTTCACTATTGATTGAAGCGTACAAATCACACGGATTCTTATACCACGTAAAATCATCAAAATACAATGGCGTTCTCGAGCGGGACATTAGAGCACTATTTCGGCCAATATTGGTGCAAGTATTGATACGTGTCCTTATGGTACTTATCGCCCAATATTTAAAACAATATTGCATGCCGATTTATTGGCCAATAAATTGGAAAGTGTCATACGGGCTTTAAGGCGACGACAGTATCTCCAGCCATCCTGTTGGCGTCTTCTGGTCAGAAGTAACTTCAGAACCAAGCAAGAAGCATATAGACATAGTTAATCCAGGGTCTATGTGACCTAAGTGGTGAACTGGCGACTCGTTCAGGTCAGAAGTCACTTGGACAAGACTACGCGTAGGAACGCCCGAAAGCCTTTTGCCAACGTGGAGAAACGCCGCGGAAACCTCAGATCTATTATTATTATTATAAGACATTGCAATATTTCCACTGAGTTTTATTATTACACAACGCGTTTCGTCTTTACAAACAGCATTATCAAGTGTGACAAGTCTTAAAGAGTTCCTCCTTTTATATATCTTGGTGCTTGAAGGGAGGGGGTATTATTTTAATAATATTAAGAACTTCCACCATGTCGTGCCCAACATCATACAAGACCTCAGATACAATTTAATTATACGTAATGTCTTTGCTTACAATTTTAGCTCTCGTTCAAAAACAAAATAAACCACCTAAGACGTTCAAAAACACATAATAAACTACCTAAGACGTTCAAAAACACATAATAAACTACATAAGATGTTAAAAAACACACAATGACCACCTACTGATTTACTCATGTTGGGGATTCAAGCCACCTGATGGGGGATGGTTCGATTCTCTTCCGGAGAAACTGGTTTTTATTTACGCTTGAAAGTCTCTGTGACGACGCGACCTTAGCCCATTCGTGGCCCGGGGCTAACAGTTCAAGGAAACTTGTTCACTGACGTATCATTAACAAGTGTTTAAGAAGCGGGTATGCAAAGTAGGCCGAGGCCTTAGATTACAAACTTTGAATATACTCCAGAGTAACAACATTAGTTATCGTCACTTGGAAATAGTTATTAAATCCACCAATACACAATCGACTTTAATTTCAGCAGCTGGAGGGAATGAGAGACGAATCTCTAGGGGAAATAATATGTCACGATGAATGAGCATGAGTTATTGCATACGGATCGAGGACCGTCAATTAAATTGAAAATCAAACTGTTTTCTTTTTTCATTCAGCGAGTAAAATAAAATAAACCTGCTTTGCATCTTGGGCAAACGCCACTTCATGTGTAGCAAGCTAGAGTCAATCTTCGATGCACTTCAAATGGAATGATACATGCCGTTCCTTGACTTTAATTTTATTTTAAAATGGAGAAATATTCGAAAGCCAATAAATATAGGAACTTAAATCTTAAATATATGATCAATCTGTGGGTGATGTCCTATTATCCTGAAATACTTTAATAAATTAGAGGACTGTAGAACGTATCCAGCCTGAAATACACGGAATAATGTGTCGTTAAAAGTATCGAGAAATCATAATGAATCATTTTCGGGTTTCCAGCCGAGCAAGAAGAATGGAATTCGTCCATTACTTTCTTACTTGGCTGGCAACTCGAGAATTATTTATTAATACAATTCGTCGAGAGGAGACGAAACCATATACTGAGATCTGCTGTTTACCTTTTCAAACTTGAATTTTAATTTTTTTAAATCTGCCATTTATCGCGGCAGGAAGATATCCGAGGAATCTGCCATTCAGAAAAAATCATCTCCCTCCCAAAAACGTTCACTATACATCGGCGGCAAAACGCCGCCGCGTCGGCCTTACCTTTTTCCAAAATGACAGCGTCTATCACACGCACCAAATTGATAGCAGAATTGACCGAAGTCTGGTCGTGTAGAACGACGTATACGAAATCTTTTGAGTCGTCACTAAAATTACGCGTGCCTACCGATCTCGACCGAGGGTTCATATTATTCATTCCGTGCGACATTATTGGCAAGGGGGTCGAGTTCTCCCCGCACTGAATCAATTTTTCACGAATCGGCGTCGATCATCGGGCCTAAAATATTTAAACAGAGTGGGCCCAATCGATTTACAGTCTGAAAACGGAGACTTTGAAGCCCTTTGGCGAATCACCAATGCCAGCCACGAATGATGAGGACCCAACCCAATGCCTTGCCATTATTACGTTTCCCAGCGTAATGTGGGCTCGATCTGTCATTGTGGCCCACGTGTTCGTTTAATGAACTCAATGGCATCCCTCTTTTATCGCCGACATATTTCACGGCAAGCGATGGATAGCAAAATTCAACCATGGGTGGACCAACGTTATTCGAATTTCAGTGATAACTGGCAAGCTCAAATCTTTTTAAACGATCGTTTTCGATCTAAAACAAGCAATGGTTGTAGACAAAGAGAGGGGCACCGTAATTTGCAAATATCCTCATTAAATAGGCATCAGAGACCGCAAATTCAACCTTAACCATAAACCTATTGCGAAATGAAATGATATTAACACTAAAATATGACATACATGATATATTTACGCATCATTTGCTCCCCACGATTTCGTAAATACGCCCGAAAACTTAGCATCGTGGTGTACAATCCGTGCATGCAGAATACGGGAAAAATTACGAAGAAACTCCTACTAAAAATCCGCGTGCCTCAATTTCCGGATTTTAGAAAAAGCTAATTTGTACGAGGGTACTATTTTATCGTTTAAGTCAATGAAAGTTTAATTTAATGAAATATTTGCATTAAAGTCCTCTGAGGGGTTTAGTATTCATTAAAACAAAGTTTTATTTGAGATCCGAACTGATAATGATGCTTACTCTTCAAAACATATATCTTTAGGCGTGTTCGAAACATATCACCAATTTTATGGATCGTCGAGTCGAGGCAACTATGCTAAGAAAATATTTCACGCCAGTAACATTTTAATAGCAGTAGGAGGTGGGTGCAAAATAAGTATATAGTGTGCGCGGTGAGGATAAATTATTCAACATTCTTAATCTACTCTTAGAGTGGCCTACACTTAGAGTGGTTTGACTATGATACAGAAAAGCCATATTAGGTATAAGGGTCACGGTAAGGTGGGTAAGGGTCATATTAGCCATAAGGGTCACGATACCAAGTGGTAAATATGATGAATAAAGAAGGGGAACCGTATAAATGAACCGTTTAAAAGTTAGAAATAGCGCAACTTCTAAAAGGAAAAAAGTGAAGAAATACTATACATAAAACCTGGGGGTACAAATACTGGTATGTTCAGTATTTATTAGCACATATAACGAAATATGGAAACGTCAATTAATTTGATAATCCAGGACACACCGCGTAAAAATCTACTCATTCGAACACGGTGTAAGATGAGAAAAATTATAATTTTTCCACAGGAGGATTCTGCATCTAATTTCTCTCCTACCGAATCAAACACTGCCTCTGTGTTCTACAATAATTGAGCAACGCTTTCAGCCTGCAGCTAGTTTTGGGGCCATGTTTCCTTTGTGTACCTCTTCCATAGAAAAAACTAGGCTATTCTAGCAAAGCATCGTATTCTCACGGTTTTACTCAAGATGTGGGCTAAAATGGGTGGAGTGATTCAGAGCTCATTTTATTTTGTATTCAAGTGCTCCTGAACTTAATGGTTCCCTCAGGGCCGAGTTGAAGGAAAAAATAGATCCCTCCATCTCGCGTACTAGTTTAGAAAATACTACTTTCAAAGGAGATGCTTCCCAAACTAGAAGAAAGATGGAAGTACCAAACAATTCCTTTCCAAAAAAAGCGAACAAGGTCAACCGTAGATCCAAATGGACTATTTTCCCACATTTTCCTCGCATGAAAACTTCTTGTGTCGCTCAAGTTCCAATTCCGATTTTTAGAATTGGCAAAGTGAAATATTTTGAATGAAGATTAAAAAACGGAGACGGAAACTTTAACAAATCGAGAAAACGATGAAGCATATTGAATCCCCTGGAAAATGAAACAAATTTCTCAGAAACAATAAAAAAGTAACATTGGCGGAATTTTTTAAATTTCGTTTTGAAGTGGCGTTACCCAAAGCCTGAAATTTTTGTTGTAACTCCAGTCTACTCTGAGGGGAATGGTATTTATTAAAAACAATTAATCCAAAGTTTTAGCTATTTAACCTTAGATTGTGTTATGAGTTTTATGTTACCATCCGACAACCATATACAAACGCCAATTTTTACGAGATGCAAATGAGCATGTGGAAATGAACTGAATGGAATTGAGATGAAGGAGATAATCTCTAACTTCATTTCCACTATTCATTTCATGGGTAGATAAAATTATGCATGGATTGGGAAAAATAACAAAATCTTAGAAGAGATTAGAATATGTAAGCAACAAATAAATTTTCCTTAGAAGATATTGTAAACGAAGTTTAATATATTCAATGCCTGATGCAGAGAAAATATACTGTTGAAGGTATAAAACCAGCCAATAACGTTCACATCAATTTGGTGACAGTGAATTAGCATGGTTCTTAGGTGATTGAAGATTAAATCGTAAATGATGTATTTTTCCTGGGAAGGAACAACGATTGCTTAATTAAGTACCGCCTGTGATGACATGGACGTTTAAATTGGTAAAAAGCCTTTCCAGCTTTATAGGCCCATAATAATGAGAGGTTACTATCGAGAAGCAAATGATTGGGAATACCCACTTTGGGCTGAGATGGAATTAACGGAAAGTCGATATGGGAGAGAGAATTTGGGTCCAATGGGACTAGGCTGATTTGGTTACACTATGCCGCAATCTAGAGGCCTGGGCTAGGTGGGAGCCTTTCTCGAAATAAAGCAGCCAACTGAGGAAAATGAGCGAATCCGATCATGCACTCAACACTAGATTTGATGCCTGCCCGTCAATTAAAAACCCTCTGGCTCTTAAATTCTCTTGTGAAGCGTGAAATATGAGAATAATTAATGGTAACAAGGTAAGGTGTTCTTTTCAACTTTACCTGCCATTTCGGCGGAAATGAGAAATTCTGATCGACCGTTCATTCCTTTGGCGGATGAATTCAAGGCGAGATAAAACGTAGACATTGAAATGGTGGGAGCCTTTCTTCATCATTATCCTCATTTCCAGACCCGGCGAAGCGAGGAGTAATCTGAGGGAGCCGTAAAATTGTCAAAAATTCGTCGGAGCATGAATTAGGTACCGATGGCGGTAATGGCATTGGAAAAAACGCAACCAACTCGCATGCTAAAAACGTTTATTTCCGTATATCCTTGTCAGAGGACTCACTTTCTCCTCGTTATTGAGAGGACAGCGCGACGGCGTCAAAAATAATTATTACCAGAGAGTCGTTATCACCATATCACCACTTAAATATTTCTATCCATAAGGTGACAAAGCCAACCCAACTTGTCCCAGGCCACTGTAACAACGTATTATTTTCCTGTACCCGCTGACAATGATCGGGGAAAATATTTAACTACCAACGGTACTTAAAATTTAGGATTAATACTTAATAATTGGATCCCTAAAATATTTATTTATTATTTTTTATTTATACCTACCGATAGATACATCGTTGCTACCAGATTACATGCTCAAAACTTACGCTATCATATTGAAATTATATCATAAACCCTGATAAACATTTGGCTGCATATCAAATTTGAAAAATTTACCCCAGAATTTTCTCATATGAGGGGGGTGAGAAGCCAAGGGGTGCGACTGATTTTTTTAGTTAGGAACAGAAATTTAGCGAAGACAACAAACGAGATCAATAGGGTGTTTTCCTATTTTTTTAAATTGTCTAAATCGAAAGATTATTACTCCTGGAGCACGTGTTTCACGCTTTTAGATTTATTAATGACGAGATCTATTTTTCGCAATTAAACGAAAAGTGAAAATTTCTAGTGCGCGAAAACGCGACGGCTATGTATGAATGCTGGGAAAAGCCTGTGTGAAGTCATTCTGGTCCCGGCTGCCACCGTGTGAGGCTATGAGCGCTGATACGATGCAGGCTGCTAGCCGGTAGCAAAGTATCCTGCTCGCAGAAGGCGTTCGGCTTAAATAAGGATTATTAAAACCCTATCAAACGAAGGAAACGTTCCGACCTTAGGCAATTTTATTAGGTGATTATTAAGAAATGTTTCCATGAGCTCTGTGCCTCATGCATGCATTGGTAATCTCAGACGATGTAAAACTCCTATCTACTCGTATAGAAACTAGGTCCCTGTGACGTCACGTGGAGTGGAATCGCATGGGCGCCAATCTGGCCTTTTTCAAATGCGGTTAAAAATGACCATTGCCATTCGACTGAACTGGGATTTCTAAAACAAAATAATTTGTATATTTGGAACACACTAATGGTGGGTAACGAATCGCAATCAATGCCTTTCGTTTTCTTTGATGAAGGAAACTACCCTATTGGTGAAGTGATATCGCATTCGGTTTTCCTTTTCAATGTCAGCACGGAATAGAGAATCACTCGTTTCCGTTGGCCACCGAGTGTTTGTACATTTATATCATCAATTTTTCTACCTAACTCTGTTCAGAAAAAATCACTTGTACCCTTTGGCTTTACAGCCGGTCATATTCAAGTTTGAGGAGGTGAAAAATGTCGACAAAGGTCTAATTATTACATACAGAAAAATTAGAGATGTGAGCTTAATTTTTAAAGGAGAAATACCTTAACTAAAAAGACAAAACACGACCGGAATCTTGGGGGGGATGCGTACTCTTTAAGATAGCTTTCACACCCCGGGCATGATTTTCAATAAAACCGATGAAATGCGAGAAAAGGGTTATAGTGGAGTGAATTCTGATGAGGAGTGAGGTCTTGGGTACCACAGACCCCACATCCATCAATGGATAATCCGCAGGTCCATGCGACATCCCGGAGAGAGGCAAGGATCGAGATTATGGGCGTTAAGACCACCTCTCCGAGGACCTAAGTCAGGAGAATTGGGAGGCGCTGGGGGAAGTGATTTATTTTGCTTTAGGAATCCGAAACTTTCGCCGAGCTGCTCGGCTTACTACACGACCCTTTCCATTAGCATCCCGGCCCCTGGTGACCCCTGCGGAAGGGACTTGGCGACACCCTCTCCACACGATAGTGGACGAACACGTAGGGGATCTGGTTGGTGTAACAGCTATTGTACTGGCTTCCTAGCTAGTGGGCCCGGGTTCAAACCCCGGCGGAGTTTACTTACGAAACTGTTCGATCACAACTTGAGTGCTTCGCGGAGAGAATATCTAGTACAGCACTCCGTTCTTCAGATGGGTCGTTATGCCGTGGTCTCTTTGGCGACTTTCGTTAGTAGCATGCTGACGCCGGGTTTCTCTCCACCCTTTATTCCTTACCCTTCTCTCATGGTGCCAATAATGCCTCGTTCAGATTACGATTGTTCCAGCGATCGTTAGAACTATCGTGCATTCACGCAACGATGGTTCAAATATGTGCTGCCCACCAGTGCTGATATCTAAAGAGAAGGTGAAATTGACGGTTAGAAAAAGCTGTTGAGGAATGGAGGGTTAAGATATTACTGTGTTCAGCGTGTATTTAACTTATAAATTTTCTTCAGCCCATATTCTTCCTTGCTTGGAGAAATCCATGAAAAAATAGAGCGATGGGAGCTTTACAAACTTTTCGTCATTCTCTTGTCACGTCCTCTTCCGGTTTTACAGCGCAAAACCATCGTAAAGTGGTGACGTTTGGAACTACGTGAACTATTGTCCTGACATGCATTCACACAGCTAGTTCTGCCATTTATCGTTGGAACGATCGCTGGGACAGTCGAAATCTGAACGGGGCATATCGTCTCCTTCGAGTACCATACCATACGAACTCGTTTTTGAGGTACGTTCTGCACGACCGCGAATGCGCAAATTTAAGCAAATATTTTTCACCTGCGTCATTTTTAAAACGATTTTGATCACAGACGACTTCCATTAAGCTTAAAAACCAAATTTATGGCCCTAAAAATGAGGATAATTCAATACTCACAATTTTAAGTTGATATATTTTCGAACTACAAGAGCCGACCGCGAACAATATGTTCATGTAACTCACGTGTATTGATCTCAAAAACAGAATTTATTCGCTGACAGCAGGCCACCCGGCGTTGCACGGGGAGGATATTACCCATGGAAGAGGGAAACTTGTAATTCATGGTCACATAGCAGGGTCTATAGGCAAAGGAACTAAGCAGGTATGGTGACGGTATATAGATATCGATTTCCGTACAACGCGTATTAGATCAGCTTATACCCCGCTTCACGACATTGATCGTAATGTGTGTAAGTACGTGCGTAGACCAAAAATATCGTGTGAACGTATACCCTAGTAAAAAGGTTTGCTCCGAGAGGAATAATGAGTAAGCGTAGTATTCACGATTATTACAAAAAAGACGTACAGTTCGGCCTCTAAATGTGTTGTCGCATTAAAAAAAACACTGCAGAAACAAGTAAACTTGCTCGTAGTCACGCGCACGGGTGCAAAGTTCATCACACCAAAGGATGACGTTCGCCATGAAAAAATTAAAATCGGTTTACAGAAGTCGCCACTCGCGTCGCTAACGGACGAATTACTCCGAGTTTCACGGGGAAATAAGGTTTAATTAGCGGTGTTAAAAGTTTATAAAAATTCTGACTTGATCCATCAAATTAATAACTTTTAAATACTATTCCTCGAAACAACAAACATTTTACCGCAAAATATTGAAAAAATGGATCTCATTGCACTCATCGCCGCGCCGCGGGCATTTTTGAAAGCATCAAAATGCGACCGCAGAGCCAAAAAAAAATCAGCCTTCTATGGGATGGAATTGGGCCTCCTCTATGCAGTCCCCCTGGTAGTATCCAATGAGTATTTCCCCAGTGGGAATGTCAAGAGGTTTGCCTGGCCGGTAGAATGCCCAACCGCAGAAGTTGTATGACGTGATGTAACAAACGGTAATCAGAAAGCTACGCAAAAGGACGCAACCGAGAGTAGCACTACGGGGTTTTAGAGCATGAGTCATCTATGCACTAACTTTTGTTGTAATCCGCGCAGCCGTATAGAAGAGCATAGCGGACTGACAAACAGACATCCTCTTTTACATACATAGATTGAGTCAGAAATAGGAAAGGTGAAAAGCCTAAATTCTTTCTCATAAAATTACTAATAAGTTATCGGGCATTTCATGTATATCTTTTAATAAAATCATTTCGATATAATCTAGCATTAATCAACATGAACTCCGTACGTGCTTACACAAGTATTGCCATAGTAAGAGGCGTAGTAAAATTCGGATGTTCAAAATCATTAACAATGAGGCCTGATGGGCTTATTTGACAACTTTCTTACTCTGTGAACCACAATCGGGATTGAAAAATAAAAAGACCCATATTTTCCAATTTTCAATCCAACACCTACTTCTCGACAAACACGTCGTGAAGAATCGTCGCCATTAACCCTTTCGCAGCTACGTTGATTACATCACGGAATAATCCTTAGGTTATCACCGCGTCTCAGCTACTTCTTGGTCTTGTGCAAGGATCTCTTGAAGTTCGTTGTGGTTTAAACTCTTGCTAGCGATTACTTCCATCAAGTAAATGCCTTGACCAAGTAAATGAACCGAAATCCTAATGACGTCAAAAACAAATTTTTTCGTTGTAACTAAACTTTCCCCTCTAATTACAAAAAAAAATAATTTCGGGTCCGATCTCGGGTCTGCGGGAACGTTAACAGCTATACTAAAATGAAGTGCCAGGACTTCGTAGTTCAGATAAAATTATTCAAACGATTTCGATTCCGGCGAAGCACGTCGGGGTTACACCTAAATCCAGGTTTGTTTAATAAATTCAAGTGGAACAATGAAGTCCTGGATTTTCATTTTCAATAATAATAGCGAATTCCACCGAGTCATGTTTCATATCACCTCGTTTGCATTGATTTTTTTCATCTTCACTCCACTCAGTACAGTTGGAGGAGCATATTTTCAAATTAACTAGAAGATGACACATATTTCACATCTTGATGCAACCTCTTCAAGCACCTCCACGGAATCAATAAAAGTGGAAGAGCCTATATTCCCAGGGAGACTGCGGCAAGAAAAATTCATGCCACTCATGTAGCACAAACATGCCTCAAAAGAAGGACCTTTCGGCCTCGCAGGCACGCGAAAATGAACGCGGGGATAATCCCATGCAAATTTTCGCGATGCAGTTCACCTGCTGAGGGATTTTTAATCTCGGCACGGTTTATCTTAAAGGCTTTCATATTGATCGACCCCAATGGCGCGGCTGCGGCGAGAAAAGTTGGTCTAGCGACACACAGCTCGAGGCGGGTCGGCCGTTTTGAAACGTGGAACAACAGATGGAATTAAGAGCAGTAGTGGATCAAGTTCATCAAGAGCATGGCGACCATTGTCGACCCATGACCTTGTTGTTAAAACGCTGGTGAGACCCTGGAAGTATAATACTCACGGCGACGAAGAAATGGGTCGGTCCAATGAATGGAACATAAATACACTACACAGGATTCTCCACTCCCATGGATCCATTGATTCCCACCAGTTGCAATAAATAGCGGCGCTCCAGTCGCTAGGATATACGTAGTAGTTAATATACGTATCAGCCTGCAATGGATACGCTACGCGTTGAATGTAGTCGTTTATTGCTCAAACTCAAGCTCAATTAATTGATATTAAGATTAATTTAATATTTAACAGCTTAAAAACCGCAGTTAATCATTTACAGGTGAAATGTACTCCCTTCAAAACAATTGGCTAGTACTCGTAAATGTGGTCCTGTAAAGTCGGTGTTGGAAATCCGTTTTGAAGTACATACCATGTTCGATTTCCATCTGTGGAATTTTTTTTCATTGTTTCCTTCTACTTTTTCTTTGGCAGAAACCTGTAATTCACAATTATATTCATGATTTTTACTGAAAATTTTAATTGTGAGCTGGGAAATGTTTTTGCACACTTGCGACGTCTGATGTTTTCCTATTTTATCAGACGGGTTTGAATCATTTCATTTTCGTATCACAACACGACGCATTATTAAGATACACATGCATTTGGTTTCTTTTTATGTTGCAATATGATATTGTGGACTCATGCTTACCATTAATGTCTAGTTTTCGAATTGGATTTCGTCATTATTCGAATTTTTAACAACCTGCGGAGTAGGAAAAATAGAACCGGAAAACCTATATTCTTTGACGATTAAAACTAATAATTCTCTTGATGGAAAATGCAAAATTTACCAACAAGACGCTTCTCTGGAGCCTCTTGTTAGATGAGTGATAGCTCGCTGAGTAAAAAGATGGTTGACCGTCCCCAATTTCGGAGGAAGAACCCATTCCTTCCCTGGTTCGCATTATCTGGGATTCAAAGGTTCTTTTCGAAAAATTCGGAAAATAGGCTTGAATTGTCGGAGTCCGCAATACCGTATTGCAATATAAAAAGAATCCAAGTACATGTATATCGTAAAAATGCATCGTATTGCGACAAAAAATAAAATAATTCAAAAAGAAAAATTGGGAAAACATCACATGCCACATGAGCACAAAAAATCCTCGTACAGAAAAAGTGAAAATTTAAGCGAAAATCATGAAAATTGTGAATATCAGGCTTCTACAAAAGAAAAAGTAGAAAAAATATTTGAATAAAGTACCGCAGACGAGACTCAATCTTGGAACCTAAATGAAGGAGTCGAACTGTATAGCCAATGGACCGCAACCGTGATTGCTTCATGCGGAGTTCTGAAGGGAATTACAGCTATTACATTGACAACTACCGATCCTTGCGCCACTAGTGGCTAAATTTGGAGTGCGAATTAATGCACGGAGACCGGTTTCACAGTAACGCGGCAAATGCTCCCTAGTGGAGCTTCCTATAGTAATATAAACTCTATGGAATGGATCGTATTTCAATCATTTAATGCTAATGATCGTCAATTTGGTTGTTAAAAAATGTCGTACAAATTTAAGATACTGCATCCAATATAACATTGCCTTCGAATGAAACGATTTAAGTATAAATAGTAAGGTTTGAATTTAATCAAATCGAGTAATTAAGTGTCATCACCATCATCCCAAGTGTACTATCCAAACAATGGTATTACGCAACTCTCGCCTGAATTATGCCAACAGTTGATATTGTTAAAAAAGGTAGTTGCACTTTTCAAAACTAGGCAATAATTTTATAATAATTTTTTTCCTCTGAGGCTTTGGGGGGAATCTATTCTCCTTATCCCCCCATAGTTACGCCACACTGTTACGTTACACTGACTCAGAGGGATATGCTGCTTGAAAATTGAGCATTCTGTCTCGATTTATGTCAGATTCAATGATTATTTCGTGAGCATTTACTGTGTACTTACCCCGGTTTTCTCTATTGTTTTTTTTACGCATTATAAAACTCACGGTTCCAGCACTTGAGGTGGCCTAGTAGAGTAAGCGTGTGACTGAGATGGTGGTGTGATTTTGAGATGGAGTCCCCGACGTGGAAAATATGGCTCATATTTTTTTCAGGTCGTTGACTCGTTTTGTATTTCTTTATAGATTTGAAATAATTTTAAATTCACTGCAACTTCATCATATCATTTTTTTAAACTATCATGGGCCACATACAAGTTAAGAATAGGGCAAGTGTGGTCTTTGCCTTGTATAAGAATGATTACATTTAACAGGCAAGGGATTCGTGAAAGACGGTCTGCTGGTGATAAAGGGCAGATAAAAACCAGGCGTTGGACATATTGAACAGTTCAGACTGGTACAAGGAGCCACACATTTCTGTTTATTGCCATAAGATTATCATTCTTTTTCGACTAATATTGATATTAATTATTTGCTAGAATTCATTTACTTCGTACTCTCCTCGGTTTTCTCGGTTTGGCAGTCAGATTTGAAAACTTATTTGCACCTTTGTGGATTGTGCGGATTTTGTGACCATCGATTTTGGTTAATTTACCTTTTTGTGCGTCATTATATGATGCCTTCGTCAAGTTATATAGCAAAAATAGCCTTCATAAACATTACTTACTACTTTAATAGGGTTTCGCGTTGAATGTGTTCTCTGGTTCTCAATTAATGCAACGATCCTATTAATCTAATAGGACGGAATCGTCCAACTAATAGGTGGGCCGAGAAAGAAACCTTTTTGATGTTATACCCTATAGTGAGTGCAAAAACCTAGACACCTTAGAAATCTCTCCACTAATTGTAGTGGCGCAATTTTATATCGCCATTGCGTTAGGTTGAGCGCATTTTTGCTTATTTCAAACCTATGGGTGTCCCATATTGTTATTAGTCATAGTTGCTGGCATAAATTTCGTAAAACAATCTTGATTATTTTTTTCAATAAGAAAATTGATAAGCATCATTCTATTTGGTTATATGTTATTAATAAGTAATTAATATTACATTGAGAGCTATCATTTCATTATTATCTTTAGTAAACCAAACTTTTCCTCCCTTGAGAAAATGATTCTTGAAAATATTTATGCACCCTGGGATTAGAGCCCGGGTCCCGGAAGTAAATCAACGTGCATACCATTTCACCACGTTCATTGTGACAGTGGATTCGGGGGTCCAAGGGCGGGCCCCACAAAGGTTACGCTCTCGAGGACCGGGAACCAAGTCCGAGACTTATACGCCCGTGCCTCTCGAGAGGGGGAGGACAGAGGAAGGAAAAAGGAATGGAGGCATCGCCACGATGAGAGCCCGACGACACCTCCAGGGGAAGGATAGGAAAGGAAGGAAGAGGACGAGGAATCCCGCACCGTCACAAAGGCGGGCGGGTCCTACTATAAGCGAAACCAAGCATACGCAATTAATATTCTACCGATCCTAGTAGATTTTCCTATGAGGAAGAAAAATCTATCGATCGAATCGGTAGATCGTTCATTGTGACAGTTCATGTTGAAAATTTTCAATGAGTAACCAAGGAAAACAAAAATAGTAAGAGAAACTAAAATTTCGCGAGGAGCAGAAGTTGCGCCACAAGCTTTATCCTCAAACTTTTGAAAGTGACTGTACGTGCTAACTTCTATGTATTGAGATCCACCCGCGAATCGCATCACGGTAGAGGTACTCGGTGGCTTTAAGCTTAGACGCGATGTGAATAATTGTAATTGGTATAATTGAACAGCACATCATTCATCTCAAAGGTGACAATTCGTAAAATAGGCAGAACAAATCATCAGCATAGAACTGTGTCATAAAGGTGAAAAGAGCTGACCTGATGGCTAATATTACGAATCTCCATGAGTGTAAGCGAAACTTTTGCTATGACATGCACTCGACCATTGAGGTGGATCGTATAAACGTCGTATGATGTTGCGTAATAAAACGTTAAGTATATCACGAAGAATAGTTGTAGTTCATTCACATTAGCACCTGATTTTTCGATGGAATTATTCACTCTGCGATATATATTTAATATCATAGTCAATAGACTCCAGTTGCGTTTCAAAATGCAGATCAGTTAGGAATAAAGAGTAAGGCCATGATACTTCTGGTGTTCATAATTATTTGTCTCTTCTGTCACTGCACCAAATAGTGTACCAAAAACTTCTAACACAATGTGATGTCATCCTCCAACAATTAACCGTTTATGTTAGATGATACAACATAGAAAATTTTATGCTGCAATAAAGATTTTCGTCCTTTTTTCACCCAAGATCGAGGGAGTTCAAAAATTCAATGCTACATCACAACAAAGTAAGAAGAAACTGAATATCCTGACCAAAACTTAGGGATTTTAGGCTGAGAAAGAAGTGATAAAATATAAACATTTGGTGCGAAAGATCTTCAGAAAACTTAGTACGGTCTATGGAATTATAGAGTATTAGGATAAGTCAAAGAAATGGTTTACAATGCCAATTCCACCACCGTTAGCGAAAGGAATGGATATGTTATATTACTTTGGAAGCCGGCTCTCAGCCGGTAATCTCTATTTTGTATCATTTTAGCAATTTGGATACCAATTTAGTCATAAGTTTATTATCCCGCAGAGCCACCTTGACCGCAGTGCATAACATAGGAAACGTAATGCGGAATTTTTCATTATTTTTCATCGGCAATGAACAATAGTCGGTTTATTCACTTACGAAGTCAGTTTTATTCGACATTATTCATCGCCGATCCCTTTATTTTGTTTTTTCTTCATTGTAGCACAGCAAAACCAAAATTATAAAAATCAATGCTGGAATTTAATGAGGGATCGATAAACTGACGACACTAAAATACTTGAAATCGACCAAGAAACAAAATTTATTCCCTACCAGCACCTAAGCTGACAAAAAACAATCGTTTCACATTGGTTCGTTTTGTTAACCACAAGTGACAGCAGCCACCAATCCATAGTCCTCTTATTCTGTATGGCCCAGCCCTTGGGAGGTGCACTGTTGGAGGGAGACTAAAGAGGCACCATCCAAAGTGGCGCACGACTAATTGACCTGCAATTTGGATACACGGATTGCACAAAAAAAGACTGCCCTCCGTCGAAGAATCCCCGAAAGTGCCGAACATTTCCATAACCGGATTCGATCTCATCGCTTCGGGTGGAGAACATGTCCAATTTTCTACGGTTGGCAATTACGGAACGCTTATGTATGCCGCATGAACCGCATGTAGGGCCGCACCCTGGGTGAGCACTGGCGTGGTCGTCTTATTACGCTCGCTCTACTCACTCCGAACGACTTTTCCACACCTCCTCTACCCCGACCTCAAAAACAGTCTCCCTTCCTTCCGATCTCCACGATCGCATAACTTTCCCAGTCTATGATATCCCGAATGAACCCCAAACATGTGGCGACGGGTACAGACATGGATTCCCCATGCTGCTGAATATACGTGGGAAGATTTTCAGATGGGAAAGTAAAAGAAAGGTGCTATTTGACACTCACCTGACCACGCCTTGATTATGCAGCGAGCATATGGGATCCGGTGTAGAAAGACTTAATCTGTGAACTGAATGAAATACAAAGGAAAGCTGCGAGATTTGTGAAAAAGTGCTACGGACGTACATATAGCGTTACCCAGATGTTAGGTGAATTAGGCTGGGAGCCGCTGGAGACTCGGAGGCTGCGCGGAAGGCTTAGATTACTTGAGCTATTGAGAATAGAAAACATTAAGAGCGAAACGGACAACATCATCTTATTGCTAGAGCCCCATTATATTTCCAGGTCCGACAGAAGTGATAAATTATGAGAGATATTATGCCGAACGGATAGATATGGGAATTTGTTTTTCCCCGGTACATGAAGGACTTCGATAAATGATAGTGTTAATTTTTTTGAGCATTTGCTTTTTACATTTGAACGGCTGGTGCCCTAACACATCCTGCCACACGCCTTTTTAGGCCGCTGGCGGGGTAGTATATGGATGTATATGAATAGTATTGTAACGTCCCGTACCGAAGGTGAGGTTCGTAAGTGGGTTCTTGCCCTTAGTGTCAGGAAGCGAATAATCACACACAAATATTTTAAGTCTTCACCAAAAGTTTATTTCTATTTAAAATCCCAACAAATCAATAGGGTAGTTTCCTTCATCAAAGAAAACGAAAGACATTGATTGCGATTCGTTACCCACCATTAGTGCATTCATAATATACAAATTATTTGGTTTTAGAAATCCCAGTTCAGACTAATGGCAATGGTCATTTTTAACCGCATTTGAAAGAGGCCAGATTGGCGCCCATGCGATTCCACTTCACGTGACATCACAGGGACCTAGTTTCTTTACTAGTAGATAGGAGTTTTACATCGTCTGAGATTACCGATGCATGCATGAGGCACAGAGCTCAGGGAAACATGTCTTAATAATCACCTATTAAAGCTGCCTAAGGTCGGAAAGTTTCCTTTGTTTGATAGGGTATTAATAATCCTTATTTAAGCCAAGCGCTACCTGCTAGCAGCCTGCATCGTATCATCGCTCAAAGCCTCGCCCCAAGTTCACCTCACTTGCGGCAGCGGGAACCAGAATGACGTCACACGGGGTTTTCCCAGCATTCATACTTAGCCGTCGCGTTTTCGCGCGCTTGAAAATTTTCACTTTTCATTTAATCCCGAAAAATAGATATCGTCATTTAAAATCTACAAGCGTGAAATACGTACTACAGGAGTAATAATATTTCGATTTAGGCAATAAAAAATAATAGGAAACCACCCTATTCACCGAAAAAATGTCAGGTAATGAATTCGTGCGTCTTGGATGGACAAAATTGAAGATGTTAATAATGTCTCGGGAAAAAGAGGGGAGCCGCTGGTGATGGCACGGGCGGATAGCGAGGCGCTCTTTTCGGCAATCCTTGGTCCACAAACCACCAGTTGGGAACCACTGGTTAAAATGGCCAAGCTTCTCTTGGTAAAATCGCGTGTACTCTGATGTAACTGCCTCACTTCCTTTGAATTTCCAACCTAGGAACCCTCGCCTGTCCTCATTCTTTCAAATTCTTCCAAAACTACTACGAAACATTTAGTTGTGACAATAGTTTATCGCCATGCTAACCACAGTTAGGGCAATATGGCCGATTTTCAAATAATGAACTGATGAAAAATGAATATAGATAATACGTAGAATTTGCTGGATTGAGTTTATTTTCTGGAATTATTACTGTTCATGATGGCATTTTCATTCCGAAAATTTTTGTTCCTTACTCTTTCCTGTAGGTACCTAAAAAGATTTTTTACTGCTAAAAACCTTGCAAAATACGGGAAACGATTACAGTCAATCGTTAATTGTTACATGCCATTAGTTTTGCAGTTCATTTCACTTTACTTGGAACACTAAAATACAAGAAAACAGCAACAGTCTATTAAAGTTGAATAGTAGTAGCATGATAACCAGTCCACTATTTCACATCAATTCATGAGATTTTCAATTCAAACATCAAAGTTAATGTCAGCAATTTCCTCGGCATTTATTTCGCGGTGACAATGTATCCACGCTATCTAAATCCGTTTTACCAGACACATCTATGGTCCTTTGATAGGCATAGTTGCAATTATTTGAAGGCAATGATTTTACTCAAAATTAGCAATAATGAAGTGAAGGATAAATAAGATATTGAGCGCGTAACAACGCGACGAAACGATCACAGATGAATTTCACATTATTCCCTGTTAACCAAGAACGAATGTGAATATGCTGGCGGGTGACCTCTGAACAACAGTTCTAATCGAGACTCGGACGTGATTTGAAATACTAAATCCACTGTAGTAAAAAATCACGTTATCTTGGAAATTCACTATACTGTGGGAAATAAGGGTCAATATGACAAAGTTATATCAATCGCATTAGCGAAGAGGCATTCATGAACAGGAAGGAGCTTCTGAGATGATCGTTGTGTAAGAGTTTAAAGAAAATGTTGTGAAGAGTTTGATCTGGAGTGTAGCTCTCTACGGTGCGGAAACGTGGACACTGAGGAAAGAAGACGAGAGAAGATTGGAGGCATTCGAGATGTGGGTATGGAGAAGAATGGAGAGGGTGAAATGGACGGAGAGGAAAAGGAACGACGAAGTGCTGGGCATTGTGGGCGAGGAGAGGCAGCTTTTAGATGAGATACGGAGGAAACAGAAGGTATGGATGGAGTTAGTGCTTAGCGGTGAGGGGATGTTGAAAATGGTGTTAGAGGGTAGAATGTTAGGGAAACGAGGGAGGGGAAGGAAAAGAATAGGATTTTTAGATAGATTGAAAGAGAGTAGGCCTTACAGTGAATTAAAGAAGGTAGTGCTGGAAGGAAAGGGAGGCTCCCAGCTCACTTCTTGAATACTCCATGAAAACCTACATAGTAAATCTTGTGGAATAAAGAATAATAATAATAATAATAATAATAATAATAATATCAAATTTCACCAGATTTAAGGAAGATATTCTCTTTTCATAAATGGGATGACCCAAAAACCGTTTATTTCTATAAATATTTAATTATAATGCTAAGACTTTTGGCTTACAATTATGGTGTAAATTTTGCGCCGAAAAATAGTAACCTTAGGAAGATTAAATGCATGCATAAAGCGCATACAAGATTGTTATATAAAAAACATATGAAAGGCTTTACTCAATTAGATTTTTTAAAATGTAGGCATGATATATGCACATTGACACCTCTAAAGTCATTAGTGCATGACATGTGGCGTGTGGTTAAACAAAATAAAGAATACCAGGATTCATAACGTTGAAGAATAGTAAAATTCTCATCATAAAAACCAATCGGATCACATATTTCATTCTTGCAAAGCTATAGATAATATCTTTCTTAGCATTTTATGGCACAAGCCCACTTGAAAATTAAGGCATACTAGCTATGTGTCTGATTCACATTTCTAGCAAGTCTCTTCCATAAGGTTCGTCACAAGCACATTGCTAATAATATTTTGAACACATATTACCGTCGTTGATAGTTTGTAATTGAATATGTAGGCCGCATAACTATTTGGAGCAGCTATCTTATCCACATAATAGCATTGTAAGGTTAATATATGTATCTATAATGGAGAAGCCTGATATTTCCTAAGAATAAAAATAGTAATGTATTTCCTATTTCCTATAAAAAGTCGGCATTACATTTTACTTTTGGAATAGTAAGGTAGATGTGTCAAAAGTAACACTAAAAGTTTGGGTCAATTGTAAGGCGTTTTGAGAAATTTTATTTAAAAATTCAATAAACATTCATATATAAAAATTATAATATTGAGGAATTATTTAATTTTTGACATAAGTTTTATCATATAGGGTTTCTCACTTAGCATAATCCACCGATAAACCCTGCTGTAATCGACTAATTGCTATAATTCTTAAACATGATCTTACGAGACTCAGGACTAAGCAATAATTTAACTTGGAATTGGAATTGCCTCCAGCTGCTTCAATAAATTTTATGACGATGGTAAGGCAACTTAATCTATTTTATGCCTATCACTAAGTAAGCATAGGGAGTATTATAAGCCGTAATTGGAGGTTCATCAAGTATACGTAAGCTGGCAGGCAAAGGTAAAACTGATGGCTGATTAATGATACAGCCCCAGCAATAAGCATTAAGTCCATTCTGAGCCCACAAATTCACGTCGAATTAGTCGTGAATGCCTTAGCTTTAAAATAAGTCATAAATCATGACTCAACAATAATTTGGTAGAAAAATAGAAGTAATTATATGTTTCAAGTCACGTTTTTTGAAATAAATGCGATTAAAATTAAAATGTACTTCTTTTCGAAAAATGGTTGCGGTGTATTTTTTTGGCGGTGGAATTAGACCCATACAGAAAATTCATCAAAGTTCATCAAAATCTCAGATTTTAAGGGATAACAATTTGTTGAATTGAAGTGGAATGACCAATTTGATTTCATAATCGTATTATCCAGGTGGATCGTATTTATAAACTTTTCTCGGGCATTTATAAAACCATTGACCCGGTCTGACGCCCGAGAAAACTTCATTAATCTGGTGAAAAATTCAACTATTCATGCTTCCAAACACCTCCATGATAAAAAATGGTAATTTCCAAGCTATTTAATTCACCACTCAACGATCGGCCATGGTTTCACCACTTTCTGTCATTTTCAAGGTAATCCAACCAACACTCCCTCGGTATTTATACCCAGTATAAGGTAGGAGGTGGGGGCATATGGAATTGGAGAAAGGGGAGTGGGAGGGGGAAGAGTTTAGGTGAACAAATGAATGAAGACTGAAACCAGAAGACATACGACAAGAGGAGCGTGAGTGAGGGTCAGGGTTTTGACGTCATGGGGAAGCTTAACTTTTACAAAGGTGAGTCAATACAAAATAAAGCATCATTACAAAGTCCATTGACCCGGTCTGACACCCGAGAAAACTTCATTAATCTGGTGAAAAATTCAACTATTCATGCTTACCATTCAAATAACCATTTTTTAAATCATGGTTATAGCAATATTCCACAAAAATCAAGCCTGAAGCAATTTTATACGTTCCAAACACCTGTTTGACGATTTCAGATTCACTTATTATCATCTGAAATTTTCACACATACTTTTTACATGTTATCCACTCAGTGATTTAGCCCGAAAGTTGGATGAGAGAGGTAAAATATAGAGCTCAACTCGCAATCGTGAGAATTTTCACACATTCAGGGTAGGGGTCCGGCTCATTTCCCTGGACCACCTCGCTCTTACGAGGATTTTCTCTTGATTATATCCGAAGGCTTCATACGGAAAACAAACCCGAGACCCTGAGGTCGGAGACCAAGCTCTTTATCCACACGATAAAAACCTTCACAATGAAAATAATAAAAAAAATAATAATAAATTAGCGATTTTTTCAGGGAATGGTTCGAAGTCAATACATTTTTATGTCGTATATTTAGAACTGAATGAGGATTTCCTCATTAATTTATCCCTGCGTTATATGATGTACGTATATAACAACCATCTCGAAGTCCACAACGAGGAATGCAGATTTTGACATCATGAACAATATCGGAAGCTCAGCCGTGATTCTGCCGCCAGCAACGAGGGGAGCGTAACAACTAGGGTGCTCAGCCCGATTAACACGACGTGAAGCAGTGAGCTCAGAATGGACTTAATGCTTATGCTGGGGATGCCTCAATTACGTGCTATCAGTTTGGCCTTTGCCTGCTGGCTTATGAATTCTTGATAAATCTCCAATTGCGGCTTAGACCACCCCTTATACTTGCTTAGTGATAGGCATAAAACAGATTAAGTTGCTTTATCATCGTTATAAAATTGATTGAAGCAACTGGATTCAATTACTTTGGAAGCTAAATTCTTACTTAGTCTTCAGTCTCGGAAGATTATGTTTAGTAATTATAGCAATTAGTTGATTACGACAAGGCTGATCCGTTGAATAAACTCGATGAGAAACCCTGTGAGTGGAAATCATTAGTTTAGTCCCCCAGTCAAGCCATGACTGTTTGCAGTGATCAAAAGAAATATTCACGTTTAAGAATAATGAAGATAGTATCTAATCAGCTGGAATTGTATGAGAAAGTCATCACGTTCTACGTCCCAATCCCTACTTCATTGTTCCACTGTTTTTCTGGCTCAAAAACTGTCAACCCTTGACTCTGCAATGCTTTTTAAAATGTTAATCATAGTCCTCCGGAATTTTGCGCGTCCATTTTTCCGAGATTTCGCACATGTATTCTTAACCTGAGCATATGAACTATCTTCGTAGGTGGTCATTAGTTCAGTCACAGATGGACGGGTGTAACGAGCTAGAACTATGGAACCTCGATGATTATTCACTAGGATTAACAGGCTTGTAAGACTCTCCTCTAAATAAAAAATCAATAACTATATGAGCGTCTAATTCTGACTGACAGGGATTTGACCGACTGCGGGACACTTTATTCCGAGAAAATCAGCCTCTAAGAATCATTATCAAAATTTATGAGCGGAGGGCAAATAAGCTATATCAGAATGACTGAAAAGAGGATGATTTCAATGTCTTCGTATTCATAATAGCGTATTTATGAATGTTTAAATGTTAAAATAACCATTAAAACGACTAGAATCACGAAGGAAAAGAGTAGTCCGAAAAGAAAATATAATATTCCTCTTAAATTTCAAATTCTTTCAATTCATCTCATAAAGGGCTTCAACAACGATAGTATAATATATTTCATTAGTTCCCAATGCGCTGCTTCATGAAACTCCTCCGTGAATCTTTGATATGAAAAGGTATCTTTTTCATTATTTGAATTTGTTTCTCTTGACTTCTATATTTAACAATTAATCGGAGTCTTAGATTGTAGGATTTGATACATTTTAAATACCATTATTACCAAGGTTTCGGAATTTTCATGCACCACCAGGGCTAAGAATGAAAATAAGTACATAGTTTTGATATATAAACAGCATAAAATGTTATGAAATTAAAAAAAAATGAAATACAAAAATATTCAGCTGTAAATTAATTAAGAAGAAGATATTAGAATTTTGGCTTTATACGTCTTTTTCTGCCGTGGCATCTTTTTCTGCAATTTTCATTCTTTAATCGACATACACATGACTCGGCAAGCGATACAAAACCGTGGATGAGGGCTGCAGACACCGAATCCTGTAGACCACGTGTTTCTCAGTACATAATTTTGATACATAAACGGCATAAAAGGTTACAAAATGCTTGTACAAAAATGTTCATGCAAAAATAAAATAAAAGTATTCAGCTGTAAATTAATTAAGAAGAATATATTAGAATTTTGGCTTCATGTATCTTTTTCTGCCGTGGCGAAGTTGTCTGCAGTTTTCATTCATAACTCGCTCTACACATGACTCGGCAAGCGATACAAAACCGTAAAATCCTTCCATGGCTGGGTGGTGGAGACACCGAATCCTCCAGACCACGTGTTTCCCATCCCTCCTCCCCCAGACATGAACGGCCAGGCACACGCTTCAATGGGACCCGCAGAAATTCGGGTTATTTATCTTTGCGATATCAGGGGAAACACAGCTCGCACACCCGTATCGTGTTCCTCATTCCTAAAATCCCTCCTCCCTCCCTCTCCCTATCCTTTCCCGCTCCTTCAATTAACATACCCAGCAGAACCGTCGTCCGCCGCCTTCAATTTATTCCGCAATTATGCCGTTTCCCCCGCGCTTCGCCGACGTCCGACCGGAGGACCGCCATTGCCGCACCCGGCCGTACCACTTTCTCGGCCAGTCAGCGATTTTTGTCCCCTTGCACGAGCCGGAACCTCCTCCCGATCATGTGACTTCACTCATAAAATTTCCATCTCATTAAGGCTAGCAGGGAGTGTGGGGAAGGCAAAGCTTGCGTCTTCATCTAATTGGGCGTACTCCACCCCTCGCCCGGCCAGCTCCTCCCTCGCCCTCCCCTGTGTCTCTCGGTTACATTTTTCATTTACCCTCAGTGCCCCGCGATCTTAATTAAGGGCCGTGTCTCCAAGTATTTCCGCTCACGCCCCCCGCTCTCCCTGGCATCGGCTCGGCAGCCAGTGAAAGCAGCGAGCTCAGCCACATCAGAAGACATCCGCTTCGACAGAAAGTTTTCCGAAATGGTTTTCATTTAGCGGAGCACTCGAGGGTTGGAGAACTTTCCACACTTTTTTTACGCTATATTTCTAGCAAGAATTTTACTCCACAAGCCTCGTAAGAGGCAGGCTAGAGTTCTTTCTGCTAACCAGAAGTGCTTGGGTTCAAACTCCGCATGGGTGGTTTTTTCACTTCCCCGGTCATGGATTTATGTGATTTTAAAAATTGGTCAAATAAGAGAGAGGACTAGATAGTCTCAATTTCGCCATAACGTAGTCAGTGTGCGGAAATAGAAAAGATAATTTTTCCTCCAAGACTAATTGCTTCTGATTATTTAAGTAATTAACAGCGTTTAATCAATCATGCCGCCTGCCATCGGAATACCCAGGCAAGTGTAATACGAAACCTTAAAGCTCGAGATAATTTTACCTTACTTTTGCACGGCCATGGTATCAACTTTTTTTGCAGGTGGCTACTACTTATAATAGCATAATTTCTTTTTGCTATATAATATTTAATCAAATAATTTATTCCATCATATGTATATCTAAATGATTCCTATGGGTAATATAGGTAGGTGAGCTATATTAAAGAAAAAGTTTGGAGAGAAGGCGAAGTAAAAACTGAGAGAGCTTTGAGTGAGGCTAAATTATAATTATGGCCATTTTTGGCTTAATATATATATTATTCGGATGCATACGCTGAAGATGTCTGGCTGAGAAAGATCTGCTTAGTCGTGCTATCTACAACATATCAACGAGAAAATTGCTGAGGAAATGCACTTTACATTAAAGCTTCTTGAAAGTGAAATACAAATTTGTCCAAGCTATCCGAGCATGTAACATTCGAGCCCTCAGCCCCTCTGTAATATAATTTCTCTAAAGATATAAAAAAACAAGCACGAAGTAAAGAAAAATATTTAAAAAGACGACTAAATATCTCCTCATGTCATCGCGAACCCTCGCTTCATTAGATTTTGTCCTCTGGCTGCATGCATTTTTTTCCCAGGTACATCGCTTCCGTCCCCGTCATAACTCCCGTCCAAGGGGAACTTTTTCTTGACTTTTTCTCTCGTCTCGGCATCCATCTCACATAAAACCGCGTGTACAGCCGCCCATAGCATCCAAATCCTTTTTAAAAGGTGAGTTAAATGACACCATATGTAGCCTTAAAAATCCTCAGACCTAGGGAGAAGATATCTTTTAATGAGGAGCAGTAGGCGTCGTTAACGTTCACCCACTATACTAAAAGCGTATCGAGGTAGATCGAAGTAATAAGTATCTAGGTCTAACGACTTTACCACTCCCACCTATCCTTGACTTAACTACACATTGTCTTTCCTTACTTGTATTTCCTACTAATTTCATCCAAACTAAATATAAAGATGTAGCAAGGAATATAGCTATATGCGTATGAAAATTTATTTTACGAAGATTTGAGCAATCAAGTGAAACAATAACCCCTTTTTTCAATGCCAAGTAAAGCGATTGAGTATGAATGTAAGCTCAGATAAGGTAAACTGGATACTTTGTAGAAACGAATAGTGCCTGGCAAGAGGTGAACCTTCATGGAGTTATCCTCAAGTTTGCTCGTGTTGAAAGTGTTCTAAAGAGGAAATGTCATTCCATTTGACCTGGAATACAGCAATAAGATTGGTTTCAACACTGAACATACGTTTTAGGAGATTTTGGTTCGAGTACGGGTTAAATCGAATGGGTTTTCAAAGTGAAAGCTTTGCAAATTGCCCGCGAGTGTTTGTATGGCCGGTCAAAGGTCGTCCATAGCCATACAAGCTTCACCAAGGAAAAGGCGTCCTCGGTATGCGTAAAAATAACCTTTTCTGCGAAATTAAGGTCTAAAGATTTTTCCTCTGAGGAATATTTACACTCTGACGAATATTCAATATTATGAAAAATTGATACCGAGTTAATCAACTTATGATTATGAAAGAAATATAAGCGAGAGATAAAAAATTGAGATCGCCTTCAGGTTAAGAAAAATATATCTCCTCACGATTCTTATGGAAAGCTTTAGATATGAATGAAATTATAAACCTAGTAAAAATCAATGAAGTCTATGATACATAGCATAGCTCTCCAAGAAAAAAATATGAGCGAAATTATTCGTTCAGAATGGCATAAAATTTATCGAAAAAACCCCTATCTATATTAAAACACTCCTGGTCACAGCAAGCACAATAAAACCCCGCTGTCGATCACGTAAAGTCCAGCTAAGCAATCCGATAAATCGGGGAATGTGCGCCAAACACACGAGTTGATGTATGCAGTGCGTGGATAAGCCAATGATTCGTTAATTCCACGGATACGTATCACCCAGGGACGAACTAGACGGAAAGATGAAACCATGATATCGGCCCTGGGTATAGATAATCGATTGGTTATCGAGGCATCGGGTTCGTGTGAAAGCAGAGGGATTGACAGAAAGGGACCTCCCTTCTCCCCCTCTCGGGCATTCCAATGATGAGGACGCGACCGTGGAGTCTGCCTGACAAGGGGTGATTAGAATAAAAACGTACTATCAGATGACAGATATGTGAAACGGCAGGCATTGATGAAAAATGGTAATAGAAAAAAATGCCAATACAAAATATTTTGTTTATTGAAATACCTCATTTATATTAGAAATGCCGATTTTTCATCAGTTTACTATCGAATAGGGACTACAGATCTAGATTCGTTGCAGAAAATGGACCATCACACCCGGGCCGAGTTTTCTCTCTCTTCTTATCGCAAGGAATCAAAGAGCTTTACAAAACTCTTATGGCCGATTTTGTAAATTCTGGTGAAAATTTGGCTGAGTGTGAAAGGTGAAAGTAGAAAACTCTGCCGTTGAAGCTAATTCTTAAACTCATTTTTATTTTGAACTAATATGCTTAAGAACAATTTAAACCATCGTCGAAGTACGTTTACGGTTGATTAATTGTATGGTTAAAGTTAAACAGATATTATAGAACCAGTCCTCAGTCATCTCACGCACACACTACCTCTTAAAAAATTCCTGGGATGGCGCGGTTTCTTGTGCCCTGAACAGCTGATAAGTCGGTGGATCATTTAAAATTAGAGCAGGGTGCATTCTACCTTCTGGCGTGGATTTTTCTCATCACGGGGAAGCTCTCTTTACTTTCCTTTACACACTGGGCTCTTGGGGAAGTCTGTCATTGCATCTATCTCTAGCGCTGTTATCCTTGCCATGCCGTTAGATTGTTTCCATTTCAGCTGGGAAAACATTGTTGAGCTGAATCAAAGTGACGGCTAAGGGCTGAGGAGATGCCCGAGGGAGCATCAAAGCCGTTTCAAACCCGCCTGCCAACAACACACTGAATATCGATTGATGTTATTCAACCTTTTTCGGAGCCTCGCATTGCCACAGTAAGAGACTTGGATAGCTGTGATCTTTCCTCTCAAGTAGTTACTCGACTATATTTGAGGGATACCTCCAACATTGCCTATGACCCTCTTTTTGTTCTCGTTGTATTTCAATTATCCTTTTGAAATCGGAGAATCCAAATAATTAATATTTGCATCGCAGAGAACAAAGGTAGAGCAACACTTAAGTGATCCGAAGGGGAATTTGTCCGGGGTTAGTTTAAGAGGGCCGGACACCACTTATTGTTAGTCCTCGGAATATCAGACTCACTCTATATAGCGTAGGAATTCATGGATAAATAAAGTTGCTCTCTATTTTGCTGTCTCATTCATATCGTGTGAATTGAAACCACTATTTTTTACCTTGGAGCGGTTTTTGTAGATCTTATTTTTTACTACGGAGTAGAGGCACTTAGCTTAACCCATTTGGAACGTAGTTATCATCTCAATTCTATGTATTGCGTGCAGGGAAATGTGATCTGACTTCTTGCAAGTTTTATAGCACAATGCACGGAAAAATGCGAGCTCATAGATTTATAGGGATGAAGGGCCATGTGCGCAAGTATCCCCCGCCTCTGTTCATCTCACTGAAATGTATGAGTAAACTGTTTTCTTTCAGCTATGGCACTGCGCGAGGAGAATCTTGGTTACCACAGCCTTGGAGGTCGTTACCTTTCGTACAATATTTGTAACATAATGATGTAACGTTACGTCGTAAAATCTGGTTGATTTTTCACGTAAGTCCAGACAAGGGAAATACTCCAACCGTCGGTCACATGCTGGATCAGGGAAAGACTCCACAAACAAGAAAAACAGCTCACAAGAAAAAGGTAGCCAAAAACAATTTACGAGTTATTACCGTACGATATCTATTCAAAGTAGAGTATTCAAAAAATCAGAAGTATTACAGAAAACAATGATAGTAAATTCATGATCCCAAAGGAAACATTACCAGCTAAATACCAGCAGAAAATTGCTCTAAAAAATCTCATGCCTCACAAGACATGTGACTCCCAGCAGGCCACGACCAGAAAAAAAGGGCTCTCTTATGCAGGACAAGACAGGATGTGAGGGGAGGGATTCTTCCAGGGAGTGGAGGGGTAGGCAGGCGAATTCAACTACGGCGCCACTCTGCATAGCACGGCCGCTCCACAAAATCAGCCTTCCCTGGTTTTGAGACAACCGCACAGCACCCAGAATTTTCCCCTCAACTTCTGGGTTGGAGACATCAGAGGAATCAGTTCATTGGAACACATGGAGGGGAGGGAGATACTGGGGTGAGGTGTTGGAGGGAGAGAGAGTTGTGATAGGACAATGGTAAAACTTCTCACTCCAAGTACAATACTAAGGCCTTAGCACCGATTTCCCCCTGCTTGCCAAGGAGTAAGTATTCCTCCGCAGTAGTCCTATATAAGTCTTGGATTGCAGGTAGGCTGGGTTCGGTGCTGGGTTCGGTGCTGGCTTCGGTGCTGGCTTCCGGTGCTGGCTTTCGGATGCTGCTTTCCGGAGGCAGCATTTCCAGAGACAGGATTTTCCAGAGACAGGATTTTGCGAGACAGGGCACTTTGCTACAGGGCCCCTTTGCGCAAAAAATCCTTTGCGCGAAAAAACCTCCCGCCAAGAACTTTTCGCGCTAAGTTCTGCGGATAAGTTCGGAGGAAGTTCGAGGAAGTTCGAGGAATTTCTTGGGGGGGGGGGTACCAGAAATTTGGGGGGGGGGGGGGTAACACTAAAAAATGCCACAATGATTCAAAAGCTAAATATCCATACATGCTTTAGCTATTTAGGTAAGCCAATGTAAAGCATTTTTGATTGCTGGGCACTCGCATATTAGATGGGTGGTTGTTTCCTCTCCCGTCTCACATCATCTACACCTATCTGAGTCTGATACCCCCAGCAGGTGCATATGTCTCATCACATGATAGTGGCCCGTAAGCAGGCCTACTACCGTTCGCAATTGACTTCTGTTCATAAGGAGAAGTCTTCTCTCGAGTCTAGGAGAGAGCTCTCCTCTTCATGCACGTAACCCCGGTGTTTCTCGCCAGATATTTGAGTGTTGGGTTGATCCCCACCCTCTGATTGCAGCCATCCCCATTGAGGGGTTGGTTAGGTGAACGTGGAGGTCACCCTGGACTAGACCAAAGGCGTGTGAACTTCACCCATTCAAGGTTGAAGATTCGAAGATTTTTGAAGAAGAACATGGGATTGGTAAACTAGACCTTTCGATCATCAGCCAAGTGCACTAGCTTCCTCAGTCCTGACGTATTGTACACAAATATCGACATTTGAATTTTTATCGCTTGGCTAAGCGAAATGCCGTTCTTGAAACTTATTCAGTGCTTCCTGACAGATGACAGCGTTATAACGAAGCATATAAATCGCGAATATTGTTTCTTAACATCTAATCAACCAGAAAAATGAAATTCAGACAAAAAATAACGCTGCATGTCCCGAGACTGAGGAGGCTAGTTAGTGCCACGGTGAACGTCGGCGTGAAGGCCGCACAGTTGCACAGGAAAAAGTAGGCCAAAATTACAAAATGGCTTTTAGAAATTTGGAGGTTGGAAATTTGAAGATTAGAAATTTGAAATTTCGCATTACAACAAATTAATGATTGAACTTAGAGGAAATGTACCTGGTTTGACACGATTATTACCCGTTACTGAGATACAGGGGCTCAAACGTGAGCAAATTTCCATAAAAATGCCCGTCTTCGATTTTCTCTAAAAATCTTCCAAATGAAGTAGATGGTGAAGTTAAAGGCGGATACATACGGAATAAAAAACCGTATAGAAACTGTATAGAGGTGTATATGCAGTTTACTTTGAAATAAGTCTGCCGGCTGGCCGACGCCTATGTCTCGCCCCGCAAGAAAGTATTCCCGGACGTCGCCGCCACAGAGCTGTAACAGACGGCGCTCACGTCTACTGTACGTATATATTCATCGGGCTACTCTTTGCGCGAACGGGTCATATTATGAGAGGCATAGAAGCAGGCGGGAGGGATTGAGCGAAACCCGTCTTGTGGCCACGGGGCACACGGCCGAGGCGGATTAAGGCCCTCGCGAGGCCACGGCGACTCGCTGCCGATGCAGATGAGGAGGCGTGGAAGCCGAGGAGGGTGGGAGAGGCCATCGGACGTGGAAAGGGAAGAAGAATACCACCCCTTCTAGTTATATCACATCCGCCCCAGCCTCATTCACCGGAGGCAACTAATTTCAAGAGTGCCATCCGACCAGATATATAATTCTCCGACGAGGAAAAGCATGGCAGCCATGGGTTGGGATCGAATGGTACATCAGACTGCAGGCATAAGTGTCTGTTTTCTCGCGGATAAGGAAGACGCGGCTTTTGAGGAAGGGTTCAGATTTCTGGGATTAGGAGGGATGAGCAAAAGTTGGAAAAAAGGTGTGAGTGCAAAGGAGGAAGTGAGTGGGACAGAACGTATCAATGAAAAAATAGTGAGTGGTTTAATGGAGGATATAATGTGAAAGGGGAGGGGGTGGACAGGTAGGAGTGGGGGAAGGGAGGATGACAATATCTCGCCTGCGGTAGTCGAAGTAAATATGAAGGTGAATATGCTTCCAATTATGATACAAACGCAACATGAGCAGATGAAGTAAAATTTCCAATTACATTGATCAGGAAACTGTACTCTAGAGCCGTTTTGTATACAGATGGGGAACACAAACATCTGGGACAAAATGTAACAAAGCATTTCATTCCTCGTCTAATTTTCAGATCATAAGGCCTGTTTACACGGTACATTAACGCGTACGGGTTAATGCCTAAATGTATGAACGCGAGAATGAATGCCAAAATGCACCGCGTAACCACCGAACATGTGCGAATGCATGACAGAAAATAGAAACTGTTCTAATTTGGTTCATGCAATCGTACATGTTCCGTTCCGATCCACAAAATCATTCATGCAAACAGATTAACTCGTACGTGTTTATGTGTCGTGCAAACAGGCCTTTAGACTTAAAATGGGCTTAAAATTTCTACACAATATCTTAAACTCGACTTCTGAATGCCCTCAACTCCTCTCTCTGTTTAATTTTAGAATAGCGAATCGTTCCACCCGCTCGCTCCCCCTACTCCATTTGCCTATTCCCAGAATCTCCCTCACCAAGCGCTCACCTTTATATCGCCTCTCCTCCAAGGTATATTAAGGGATCCTTTCATTGATAAAGATTACTGGCTATTCGAAACTTAGGTTGGGATTTAAGTTTTAATGGTGAGGTGTAGTCAATGAATTTTTTACATCACGCCTTAATCTTCAAGATGTCCATTCCAGATGGAAAATATGCATGTTTTCATGTAGCTCATGGCATTCATTGTATTGATACAAGAGCAAAAATGTTCGAATGCTGTGCATGAGTAAGAGATATTAAATTTTTCAAAAATTATAAAAGCACTTACAAATAAAATTCTTTGATTTCTTGGATTTTATTTGAAGAGTCCTTCCAAGTGGGATATATTTAATACCTGCTGCGTTTACAGTGATGAAATTCACAATAATTCCCCCTGAATTTCATAATATTCACCACTGGACCGGATTTCGAACAACCAATCTTTTGTTATCCGTGCCGCTGGACTGTTTGATTATTTTCGACATGTGAGACTGTCTGATGGTTCATTAAAATGTGTTCTCAGTTGCCCAAAAAATTTCTTTTACCCATATAATTTTCACTTTTTCACCAATACTATTCATTCATTCGCCAAAGAAAGCGGACTGGTCTAATGGCTCCATTCCCAGGAGAGGGAAATCTTTACCCACGGCAATGGGCTTGTTCACTTTTTTCTTATTGTCGACTACAATAGCGCTCGAAAAATATAGATAGACGTTCGTTGCTACTACTGGATTAAAAAAAACTTCATGTGCCCTGCATAATTAATTTTCTCACGAGGACTCGATACTAAAAAGCAATATTATGATGTTAATTAAGCGTATTTATTTTCATGTCTGAAGTGCTGCCTCGTGGAAGACAAGGGAAAACTCCCACATTCTTATTTAGAGGAGTCGCCAGAACACCACTCAATAGTATCTTGTACGTGATGGAGTTCTTTCGAGTAAAACATTCCGGAGGTAAAATAGAAATCAAATGGATCGACCGAAAGAAGAAGGTGAAACAACTTAATCGGCAATATATTGATGCATAAGGGCCTGGTGAAGGCAAACATCGAGGGACCAATGGATGGCAAGGATGGAAAAGGAGAACCTCGCATAAAATATATGGAGCAAGTAACGAAGAATATGAAAGAGGAAGAATGTACGTTAGTGTGAAAAGATTGGAGAATTGAAGGGAGGGCTGCATCAATAAAATCTCAGGATTAAGTTCAACAGAATCAGGCTTCAATTGGTGGAAGTTAGACATATTTAAGTAAATAAAAGATCGTAGCACTTTTCCACAAGAATTTTTAACGCGTGCAACGCGTTTCAGCTCACTGAGCCATCATCTGGTACAAGACACTTCAGAACATGCCTCTTTTTACCCTAAACCGCCCTTTTTTCACTCTTCTCAACACCCACTCCTCCCATTTTGCTATGGTTCTTCCCCACGTGCCGTCATTTTACAGTTATGACTAGAACCCTCCCTCCAACGTGGGTTCTCCACATCCAGTAGTTGTATCTTTTCCCACTGTCTCTACTCTGTACGCCCGTTCCCATCCCCCATCCTCAAAGATGTCAAATCCTCTCCCCTTTCTCAAGGGTATAAAAGGGATTTTCACATGTTCTGAAGTGTCTTGTACCAGATGATGGCTCAGTGAGCCGAAACGCGTTGTACGCATTAAAAATTCTTGTGGAAAAGTGCTACGATCTTTTATTTACTTAAATAATCTCAGGATTGTTGACCAGAGATGATGATGATATTGGTCATGTCAATCCCCAAAAATCAATGTAAATTTGACCATTAAATTGATACGTTAAGGCATTAGATATCATTTTGCTCTATCAATGGATTCTGACACCTCCCTTTCACTGAATATGGCCAAAGATAAATGTTATTCATTCTCACGAAGGAATTAAGGATTTGCACCGCTAGCTTGGGATTCAAAACAAATATGAATTCAGTATTAGCAGTTTAAAAGGCTGATACTTCGTAAATGCAATAAATTCTGCTGACACATATGACATACCTTGATACAAAAAAATCAAAATAAGGTAATATGGCAATAAAATCAGCCAATGTCAGACTTTTTGGATGAGCAATTTTTTCAGTCATTTTTAAAAATTATCTAGCGTATTTTGGAAGCGCATAGCAGACTTCGTTTCCCTATAGCTGAAAAATTAGCATGGTGAGGCTACCCACTTCTATACTTTCACATGACTCTTGCATCATTGTGCGTTTTACGTATTTTTTCTTAATACGGCATCCTTATATAACCGTTACCTACACTTCTTTGGTGAATTAGCAACTATTGCCACGTTATTCACCAGAACTTACGGGTTTTCAATGCTTTATGCCCTAACTTAACGTTAAAGGTAAATTTGGATTTATGACGTTATAATTTATGGACATTTGAAGGCACATATACGCAATGAGTGGAGTTTCCATGCGATCTAATTTCCATTTCAGTATTTGTAAGCACAGAATTGTGAAGTTTTGTCCTCTTTTTTCTTGATTTCATCCGGCAATCATGTGATACATCATTATATTTGCGTGAATAGGTATATAAATGAGGGTGCTTAGAAAAATAATTATTTTTCAGGATCGAATTTTCTCTGGGCGGAAAAATTGTGGAGTAATATTAGGATGTTGGATCTAAAAGTTTTTCAAAATAGTTTAATGCCAAACATTGGCTCCCGAGCCCTACAGTTTAAAATTGTAAACACACCAAGAATGAAATTTGCCATGAAAATACCATTAGGCTTCGGTGGTATTAACGAATAGCGACTTTCATCCTTGGTCTAATTATATCTTTGCACCCGCGCGCGTGACTGCGTACAAAGTCACTTTTTTCACGCAGTTGCTTAAAATTAGTAAAACCTCGAGTGGGAAATGGAAATAAAGGCCAAACGATAAATAATTGTCGTAAATAAGGCTACGTTGACAATAGCCATTATGACTGTAGATTTCAGCATTTTACTAATAGTTTAAATTAAAAGTTATTTGAAGGAAAAGATACTTTTGCGATGCTTGAGGATGATAAAAAAATTTCCAGATTAGGTAACGCAGGATGCCTGACTGCGTGTGGCATCACTTCACACTTTGCCTTCTGGAAATCGTGATCGCGATTATATAAATACTTTTTTCATAACAAAATATCTATGTACAAGTATCCACGATCCTGTGGGAGAAACTCAGCATAAGCTGAACGTAAAGGCTAGATTTTACATGCCTGTATTTCTGGATCGGCAGCATCGGCGTGGACACGGACCCGGATTACACGCGCTGTCTTTCACCATGGAAGGCGTAGGCAGAAGCCGGGATTAGTGGTTCACTAGCCTCTCGGTGGGGGAATTTCTCGATCCAATCAGGGACAAAATTAACCGCGGATTTGGCCGAGTGTATGGCTATTTTGCCCTGTGTTGAGGCTGAACGTGTATCAGCTTTGCAAAATGGCAGGGTCTCTCTCACCAGGCCTAGGGCCGCAAAAGCGCTTTCCATCCATATTGTTTTGGATTGGGGCTACTCAACCTCTCTCCACACACACACATTTGAATGTAGAGAGAGGCTTTCATTTTGGTATAGTCGTGGTACAACTCTCAGCGGTTAAAGAATTATTCTCCCACCTGGCGAACTATGCATTAAACTTATAACATAGAGACTCGCACGCTCCGCGCGCTCGTTAAGGGGCTCCGCCCCTTAAAACCCCGGTTCCGGCTTCGCCGTCTACATTTGTGGTCGTTCGAAGACTTTTGAAGTTCGAATAATCTCAACACGGCTAGGGGCCGGTTTCGCCGGCCAGGGGGTAGGGAGGTGCCCCACTCATTCCTCGGAACGGCTACACCGTTCCTTGTTGATGACCTGGGGTTGAGCGTGCCCCCCCGGGCTTCGGCCGGCTTCGCCGTTCCTCGCTGAAGGGCGGCTTAGCCGCCTGGGGGTTTAGTGTGCCAGAGGGCGAGGGCATTTCGGAACTGTTTCACCGTCATTCGTTTAAGGGGCGGCTTCGCCGCCCAGAGGTGGGGGGAGTCCACAGCGGTTGCGCCGCTTGAACATCGGGGCGGCTACGCCGCTTGAACATCGGGGCGGCTACGCCGCCCGGGGGTTGCTGAAGCTCCCCCTCGCCTACGCCAGTTCCTCGTTGTGGGGCGGCTTCGCCGCCTTGGGGTTGAGGAGCCCCCCGCGGCTGCTCCGCCTAGTCCTTATAAATGGTCTTCCCCCACCGAGAGGGGTGCCCAGGGGGATTCGGGGATTTTAATGTGTTATGCATGCGGTCACCAAAAGTCCACAGTGATCATGTAGCGATGATTGTAAAAGGTAGTGCAATGCGGATTAATAGTGGCGACAAGTACCCATAAAAGAAGACTTAATGGCAAGTTTTTCATTTTTTTTCGGGGGGTTCCTACGGAATACCGGGGGTTTTATACTTGTGTTAAACCAGTGGTCACTAATAGTTCTCATAAATTCCGTGCCGATAAGTCCTGGGGGACCGGAAGAGTGGTCTTACGATTCTTTTCCCTAGAGAGGCTATTTATTAGAAATTTTTTGGGAGGTTTCACGGGGTTATCGGGGGTTTTAATAAGTGGTAGGGGCACCGGTTAAATTGTGTCGAAAACTATTCGGAAAGGCAACTTTAAAATTATTTTTTCGGCGATGTTCCAGGAGGTGATCGGGGGTTTTCTGGTATTTTTTCCCGTATGGTTTACGGTGGCTCGCCCTCACCAAATATTCCGGATGTAGAGCTCAGAGGGCACGGGTAGTGCGGCGTAATGTTTGCGAGAGGTTCCCAAATAGGAGACACATTTTACATTTGGGGGGGATTTCACGGGGATACCGGGGGTTTAAATGTGTGTACTCCTGGCGGTCACCATCCATTCACATAAATTTCGGGGGGATGAGTCGTTGGGGGCGGTGGAATAGTCACGAAAAGTACCGAAAAAGTAGACTTATTTGAAAATTTTATTTTTTTGGGGGGGGTGTATGTGGGTTTACCGGGGGTTTATAGGTTTTTACTGCCAGCGGTCATCAATCGTCCACATCAATTCCGTAGCGATGAGTGGTAAGGATTGGAAAAGCGGCGGAATTGTGACGAAAGGTACCCGACAAGGCTACTTATATGCTAATTTTAATTTTTTAGGGGGTTTCGGGGGGTTAAAAGATGACGGTACTATATGGTCACATTCATTTACTGTCATGTCTAAAAGAATTGTGCCCTATGACATCCATATTTCGAAAGTAATACAATAAAAAGCAAACCAGTCCCTGAAAAATGTTAGCAGTGCCCGGCATTTTTATTTTTTCGCGGTTAAATCCATTAAAAAATTATGAAGCTGTTTATGTCTTCTGAAAGACAATGCATAGCTGTATGTAACTACAAAGTTTGAAAGAAATCGGTTGAGTTAAAATTGACAAAACCTTGTGTTAATCTTTTGAAAATCGTAATTTTCGGTGATTTTCGGAATATTTTAATTTTATTCTCAGTAACCAAGGACGATGAAAGAAAAACGGTACCTACATTTCGTAGACTATGTTATAAGCATATATAATAATCATTTTCAATATCCTACACCTGTAATTACGACTAGGGGAGCGGAAGTTATGAAATATTTTTCGAAAAAACAATATTTGGACGCCATTTTGGCTGCAATTTTCTTGAAATGAAACTAACAAAATTACATATTTACGTGCCCACGTTTATCAGCTTTCACAAAAATGCATTAAACATCCATGTGGCACGAACGGTTCGCGCGCAGTAAAATAAAAACCGAAAAACGGTCCCCGGAAAAAGCCCGATTTCGGCCATTTTGTCGTCCTGGCGACGACACGTGGCGGAAACTTCCGGTTTTCGGATTTTTCCTCCGCATCATTTTGGATTCCCCGCACGCGTGCCAAATTTCAGCTCTCCAGCACTTCTGGAAGTGGTCGGGAATTTGTATCCATCAGTGAGTCAGTCACCACGAGGGCTGTATATAGATAGGATTCCGCTTATTGAGGCGAATAATTCTAGATAATGGCAGAGAATTACTACATATGTGGTGCATTCCATGAATCATGTTGAAAAGCATGGGAACAAATAAAAACTCCTTTTATATTTGCTTTTATCATATTATTTAATATTCAATTAATGATAAGGATAATCATGAAATGATAATAGTAATCATAAAGAAACAAGAATCATAAAAAGGGGAAACTATTCACCTAAGGTCTTCGCTCCCAAACTCCGCCTGAATTTTTGGAAAATTTTAAACCACGAAAAAGGTAACTGTGTACGCAAGAATACGCACGGATGCAAGGATTAATTAATATAACATCAGGCGAAGCCTTCGAACATCCCCAAGCAAAATCCACGAAGTGCGAGGTGGACCAGGGAAAGAAACTGGCCCACCTACCCTGAATGTATGAAATGCACAGTCCTGTGGTTTAGTTCGGGGCGAGTTCTAACCTGACCTACCCACACCAGCCGCTGGATTGAAAAAATGAGTGAGTAATAAAAATTTAAGAGGATTGCTTCAGTAATAAGTGCACACTGGCCCTAATTATTTTCGGATTTTAAATCATTATTATTATTGTTATAATTATTATTATCATTATTAAATTGTTACAATTAGGCTATTCACCCGGTGTGAACATGAACATACGATGAGAATAGTTGAAAAAATAAATAATAGAGTAGAAATAAAACGGCTATTGACATAAGTCGCAAGCTTTACCTTGAAAAGTAAAAGATCGGAAATAATGAAGTATAAAACAAGCTTGGGTACGAAATCTACTACCGATCCTCAAATTATAGCACGAAGACTGCTCCACTTCAAGGACGTGAGCAGAATGGCTGGGTGATATGATAATTCGATTATGTGTGCGAATATTGGAATGGGGAGATTTATTGGGCGGACGCTCACTCCCTCCTCCACATACTTAGGTCCGACCTCTTTAAAATGGGGCGACGCGCAGGCATTTCCCCGCCAAGAGAACACGCTGAAAGGCTTTAAACGGCAATCCAAACGCGCTATCACATGCACGCTCAAACGACCGAACGCTATGGAAACGTGGTGCACGCTGGCAAGCTATTGAATAGAATCGAATATCGGGCATTCCATTGGGAATAGATGTATCGCTGTGATAGTACCGCATGAACAGGAATCCGATACGACGGGTCTTGAAACGTCTGAAGAAAGTTTAGGACGAAATAGTGATTTTCCAGCGAATATTCTTGATTGAGTTTTCTCAGGTTTTCTCGGGTTCATCCTTCTTGAAATGTCTGAAGAAAGTTAAGGTCGAAGTGGTGCTTTTCCGGGGATTAATCTTGATTGAGTTTTCTCAGGTTTTATCCGGTTTCTCCTTCTTGAAACGTCTAAAGAAAGTTAAGGACGAAAACGTATTTTCTAGCGAATAGTCTTGACCGCAAACTCTAAGGTATTGACGCGTTTCTCCTTGAATCGCCTGAAGAAAGTTAATGACGAAATGGTGCTTTTCCAGCGAATGATCTTGATCGAGTTTTCTCAGGTTTTCTCCGGTTTCTCCTTCTTGAAACGTCTAAAGAAAGTTAAGGACGAAATTGTGATTACCAGCGAATGATCTTGACTTAATTTTCTCCGGTTTTCTTCTTGAAACGTCTGAAGAAAGTTAAGGTAGATATATTGATTTTTCAGCGAATAAACTTGATTGATTTTTCTCACGTTTTTCCCTCTTGAAACGTCTGAAGAAAGTTAAGGACGAAATATTGATTTTCCTGCGAATAATCTTGACTTAATTTTTTCAGGTTTTCTTCTTGAAACGTCTGAAGAAAGTTAAGGTAGAAGTATTGATTTTCCAGCGAATAAACTTGATTGATTTTTCTCACGTTTTTCCCTCTTGAAACGTCTGAAGAAAGTTAAGGACGAAATATCGACTTTCCAGCGAATAATCTTGACTTAATTTTCTCAGGTTTTCTTCTTGAAACGTCTGAAGAAAGTTAAGGTAGATATATTGATTTTTCAGCGAATAAACTTGATTGATTTTTCTCACGTTTTTCCCTCTTGAAACGTCTGAAGAAAGTTAAGGACGAAATATCGACTTTCCAGCGAATAATCTTGACTTAATTTTCTCAGGTTTTCTTCTTGAAACGTCTGAAGAAAGTTAAGGTAGACATATTGATTTTTCAGCGAATAAACTTGATTGATTTTTCTCACGTTTTTCCCTCTTGAAACGTCTGAAGAAAGTTAAGGACGAAATATCGACTTTCCAGCGAATAATCTTGACTTAATTTTCTCAGGTTTTCTTCTTGAAACGTCTGAAGAAAGTTAAGGTAGAAGTATTGATTTTCCAGCGAATAAACTGATTGATTTTTCTCACGTTTTTTCCCTCTTGAAACGGCTGAAGAAAGTTCAGTAAGAAATTGTGCTTTTCAAACAATTTTGATCGAGTTTTCTCAGGTTTCCATCCGCGTAAGAGAATGAGGGCGAGGAATGCGATGGATCTCAAACCTTTGGACCAGATTGACTTTCTCATTTCGGGAAAACTTCATCCAAAATTACCTACGGTCGCTTTCCAACTTGGTCACTTTGTAGTGAAGTCATTCACTTCCGTACATTCCAGCGGGAAACGAATAAAATGTCATTTTAATGAAAATTCCGAAGGAAATATTCTCGTAATTGGATTTCATCGACCTACGATTTAAAAAGTTCAGCTTCCCCTGCTACGTTCTCCTGGATTTCGGAAACAGAAGCTTCGCATATGGTAACGATGCTCTAAGCACGGGAAAAATGTTTAGTAACGCATTATAACCCAATGTTGCTCCTAAGTAACATCAAAAATGAATACAGATTCAGCTCTATTCAGAAAAGATTTAAACTATGTGCTCTTTTGTACTGTAATGTTTGATGGCGAAATATGTAGCTTCCACAATAATTATGATTGAGTAGAAAATTTTCACATTTTGAAAATCCAAAGTCGAGAAATTTAATTTCTCTCAGAAGCAGTTCTGGGTTACAAAGGGCTTACTAGAATAAAAACGTGGTAGTAACGGTAAGGTGATGCAATATCTGCTATAAAATAATAATCAGGCTGTAAAAAAATTATGAACAACATATTAATAATTTTTGGGTGATTATCACATGAATGTCGTGATTTGAGTCAAATAACGTTATTTACATGATATTGGCGCAACGTTTGGATCATAAGCTTGGATAACAACCATTATAAAAATGTAAGACTTTAATTTACCCATTCTATATGCACTTATGTTGACTTTCATCATCAATGGATATCATCCATAAACACCAAGCTTATATAAAATACTCGCACGCTCCGCGCGCTCGTTAAGGGGCTCCGCCCCTTCAAACCCCGGTTCCGGCTTCGCCGTCTACATTTGTGGTCGTTCGAAGACTTTTGAAGTTCGAATAATCTCAACACGGCTAGGGGCCGGTTTCGCCGGCCAGGGGGTAGGGAGGTGCCCCACTCATTCCTCGGAACGGCTACACCGTTCCTTGTTGATGACCTGGGGTTGAGCGTGCCCCCCCGGGCTTCGGCCGGCTTCGCCGTTCCTCGCTGAAGGGCGGCTGAGCCGCCTGGGGGTTTAGTGTGCCAGAGGGCGAGGGCATTTCGGAACTGTTTCACCGTCATTCGTTTAAGGGGCGGCTTCGCCGCCCAGAGGTGGGGGGAGTCCACAGCGGTTGCGCCGCTTGAACATCGGGGCGGCTACGCCGCTTGAACATCGGGGCGGCTACGCCGCCCGGGGGTTGCTGAAGCTCCCCCTCGCCTACGCCAGTTCCTCGTTGTGGGGCGGCTTCGCCGCCTTGGGGTTGAGGAGCCCCCCGCGGCTGCTCCGCCTAGTCCTTATAAATGGTCTTCCCCCACCGAGAGGGGTGCCCAGGGGGATTCGGGGATTTTAATGTGTTATGCATGCGGTCACCAAAAGTCCACAGTGATCATGTAGCGATGATTGTAAAAGGTAGTGCAATGCGGATTAATAGTGGCGACAAGTACCCATAAAAGAAGACTTAATGGCAAGTTTTTCATTTTTTTTCGGGGGGTTCCTACGGAATACCGGGGGTTTTATACTTGTGTTAAACCAGTGGTCACTAATAGTTCTCATAAATTCCGTGCCGATAAGTCCTGGGGGACCGGAAGAGTGGTCTTACGATTCTTTTCCCTAGAGAGGCTATTTATTAGAAATTTTTTGGGAGGTTTCACGGGGTTATCGGGGGTTTTAATAAGTGGTAGGGGCACCGGTTAAATTGTGTCGAAAACTATTCGGAAAGGCAACTTTAAAATTATTTTTTCGGCGATGTTCCAGGAGGTGATCGGGGGTTTTCTGGTATTTTTTCCCGTATGGTTTACGGTGGCTCGCCCTCACCAAATATTCCGGATGTAGAGCTCAGAGGGCACGGGTAGTGCGGCGTAATGTTTGCGAGAGGTTCCCAAATAGGAGACACATTTTACATTTGGGGGGGATTTCACGGGGATACCGGGGGTTTAAATGTGTGTACTCCTGGCGGTCACCATCCATTCACATAAATTTCGGGGGGATGAGTCGTTGGGGGCGGTGGAATAGTCACGAAAAGTACCGAAAAAGTAGACTTATTTGAAAATTTTATTTTTTTGGGGGGGGTGTATGTGGGTTTACCGGGGGTTTATAGGTTTTTACTGCCAGCGGTCATCAATCGTCCACATCAATTCCGTAGCGATGAGTGGTAAGGATTGGAAAAGCGGCGGAATTGTGACGAAAGGTACCCGACAAGGCTACTTATATGCTAATTTTAATTTTTTAGGGGGTTTCGGGGGGTTAAAAGATGACGGTACTATATGGTCACATTCATTTACTGTCATGTCTAAAAGAATTGTGCCCTATGACATCCATATTTCGAAAGTAATACAATAAAAAGCAAACCAGTCCCTGAAAAATGTTAGCAGTGCCCGGCATTTTTATTTTTTCGCGGTTAAATCCATTAAAAAATTATGAAGCTGTTTATGTCTTCTGAAAGACAATGCATAGCTGTATGTAACTACAAAGTTTGAAAGAAATCGGTTGAGTTAAAATTGACAAAACCTTGTGTTAATCTTTTGAAAATCGTAATTTTCGGTGATTTTCGGAATATTTTAATTTTATTCTCAGTAACCAAGGACGATGAAAGAAAAACGGTACCTACATTTCGTAGACTATGTTATAAGCATATACTCGCACGCTCCGCGCGCTCGTTAAGGGGCTCCGCCCCTTAAAACCCCGGTTCCGGCTTCGCCGTCTACATTTGTGGTCGTTCGAAGACTTTTGAAGTTCGAATAATCTCAACACGGCTAGGGGCCGGTTTCGCCGGCCAGGGGGTAGGGAGGTGCCCCACTCATTCCTCGGAACGGCTACACCGTTCCTTGTTGATGACCTGGGGTTGAGCGTGCCCCCCCGGGCTTCGGCCGGCTTCGCCGTTCCTCGCTGAAGGGCGGCTTAGCCGCCTGGGGGTTTAGTGTGCCAGAGGGCGAGGGCATTTCGGAACTGTTTCACCGTCATTCGTTTAAGGGGCGGCTTCGCCGCCCAGAGGTGGGGGGAGTCCACAGCGGTTGCGCCGCTTGAACATCGGGGCGGCTACGCCGCTTGAACATCGGGGCGGCTACGCCGCCCGGGGGTTGCTGAAGCTCCCCCTCGCCTACGCCAGTTCCTCGTTGTGGGGCGGCTTCGCCGCCTTGGGGTTGAGGAGCCCCCCGCGGCTGCTCCGCCTAGTCCTTATAAATGGTCTTCCCCCACCGAGAGGGGTGCCCAGGGGGATTCGGGGATTTTAATGTGTTATGCATGCGGTCACCAAAAGTCCACAGTGATCATGTAGCGATGATTGTAAAAGGTAGTGCAATGCGGATTAATAGTGGCGACAAGTACCCATAAAAGAAGACTTAATGGCAAGTTTTTCATTTTTTTTCGGGGGGTTCCTACGGAATACCGGGGGTTTTATACTTGTGTTAAACCAGTGGTCACTAATAGTTCTCATAAATTCCGTGCCGATAAGTCCTGGGGGACCGGAAGAGTGGTCTTACGATTCTTTTCCCTAGAGAGGCTATTTATTAGAAATTTTTTGGGAGGTTTCACGGGGTTATCGGGGGTTTTAATAAGTGGTAGGGGCACCGGTTAAATTGTGTCGAAAACTATTCGGAAAGGCAACTTTAAAATTATTTTTTCGGCGATGTTCCAGGAGGTGATCGGGGGTTTTCTGGTATTTTTTCCCGTATGGTTTACGGTGGCTCGCCCTCACCAAATATTCCGGATGTAGAGCTCAGAGGGCACGGGTAGTGCGGCGTAATGTTTGCGAGAGGTTCCCAAATAGGAGACACATTTTACATTTGGGGGGGATTTCACGGGGATACCGGGGGTTTAAATGTGTGTACTCCTGGCGGTCACCATCCATTCACATAAATTTCGGGGGGATGAGTCGTTGGGGGCGGTGGAATAGTCACGAAAAGTACCGAAAAAGTAGACTTATTTGAAAATTTTATTTTTTTGGGGGGGGTGTATGTGGGTTTACCGGGGGTTTATAGGTTTTTACTGCCAGCGGTCATCAATCGTCCACATCAATTCCGTAGCGATGAGTGGTAAGGATTGGAAAAGCGGCGGAATTGTGACGAAAGGTACCCGACAAGGCTACTTATATGCTAATTTTAATTTTTTAGGGGGTTTCGGGGGGTTAAAAGATGACGGTACTATATGGTCACATTCATTTACTGTCATGTCTAAAAGAATTGTGCCCTATGACATCCATATTTCGAAAGTAATACAATAAAAAGCAAACCAGTCCCTGAAAAATGTTAGCAGTGCCCGGCATTTTTATTTTTTCGCGGTTAAATCCATTAAAAAATTATGAAGCTGTTTATGTCTTCTGAAAGACAATGCATAGCTGTATGTAACTACAAAGTTTGAAAGAAATCGGTTGAGTTAAAATTGACAAAACCTTGTGTTAATCTTTTGAAAATCGTAATTTTCGGTGATTTTCGGAATATTTTAATTTTATTCTCAGTAACCAAGGACGATGAAAGAAAAACGGTACCTACATTTCGTAGACTATGTTATAAGCATATATAATAATCATTTTCAATATCCTACACCTGTAATTACGACTAGGGGAGCGGAAGTTATGAAATATTTTTCGAAAAAACAATATTTGGACGCCATTTTGGCTGCAATTTTCTTGAAATGAAACTAACAAAATTACATATTTACGTGCCCACGTTTATCAGCTTTCACAAAAATGCATTAAACATCCATGTGGCACGAACGGTTCGCGCGCAGTAAAATAAAAACCGAAAAACGGTCCCCGGAAAAAGCCCGATTTCGGCCATTTTGTCGTCCTGGCGACGACACGTGGCGGAAACTTCCGGTTTTCGGATTTTTCCTCCGCATCATTTTGGATTCCCCGCACGCGTGCCAAATTTCAGCTCTCCAGCACTTCTGGAAGTGGTCGGGAATTTGTATCCATCAGTGAGTCAGTCACCACGAGGGCTGTATATAGATAGGACTCGCACGCTCCGCGCGCTCGTTAAGGGGCTCCGCCCCTTAAAAACCCCGGTTCCGGCTTCGCCGTCTATATTTGTGGTCGTTCGATGACTTTTGAAGTTCAAGTAATATCACTTCAGCTAGGGGCCGGCTTCGCCGGCCAGGGGGTAGGGAGGCGCCCCACTCATTCCTCGGAACGGCTTCGCCGTTCCTCGCTGAAGGGCGGCTTCGCCGCCCAGGGGTTGAGTGTGCCCCCCCCGGGGCTACCCTGCTTAATACTCGGAACGGCTTCGCCGTTCCTCGTCTAAGGTCGCCATAGCCGCCCAGAGGGCGAAGGCATTTCGGAGCTGTTTCACCGTTTTTCGTTTGAGGGGCGGCTTCGCCGCCCAGAGATGGGGGGAGTCCACAGCTTCTGCGCCGCTTGAACATCGGGGCGGCTTCGCCGCCCGAGGGTTACTGAAGCTCCTCCTCGCCTACGCCAGATACTCCTCGGAACGGCTTCGCCGTTCCTCGTTCTGGAGCGGCTTCGCCGCCTTGGGATTGAGGAGCCCCCCGCGGCTGCTCCCCTTAGTCCTCATTAATGCTCTTCTCCACCGAGAGGGGTGCCCTGGGGGATTCGGGGGTTTTAATGTGTTATGCATGTGGTCACCAATCGTCCACAGTGATCACGTAGCGATGATTGTAATGGGTAGTGCAATGCGGAGTAATAGTGGCGACAAGTACCCATAAAAGAAGACTTAATGGCAAGTTTTTCATTTTTTTGCCGGGGGTTCCAACGGAATACCGGGGGTTTTATACTTGTGTTAAACCAGTGGTCAGAAATCGTTCTCATAATTTCCGTGCCGATAAGTCCTAGGGGTCCGGAACAGTGGTCTGACGATTCTTTTACCTGGAGAGGCGATTTATTTTGGGAGGTTTCACGGGGTTATCGGGGGTTTTAATAGGTGGTAGGAGCACCGGTTTAATTGTGACGAAAACTATTCGGAAAGGGGACTTTAAAATTTTTTTATTTTTTTTTTCGGCGATGTTCCAGGAGGTGATCGGGGGTTTTCTGGTATTTTTTTCCTGTATGGTTTACGGTGGCTTGCCCTCACCAAATATTCCGGATCTAGAGCTCAGAGGGGACGGGTAGTGCGGCGTAATGTTTTCGAGAAGTTCCCAAATAGGAGGCTAAATGACACATTTTACATTTGGGGGGATTTCAGGGGGTTTTTAAGGGTGTGTACTCCTGGCGGTCACCATCCGTTCACATAAATTCCGTGGGGATGAGTCGTTAGGGGCGGTGTATAGTCACGAAAAGTACCCAAGAAGTAGACTTATATGCAAAATTTTATTTTTTTGGGGGGGTGTATGTGGGTTTACCGGGGGTTTATAGGTTTTTACTGCCAGCGGTCATCAATCGTCCACATCAATTCCGTAGCGATGAGTGGTAAGGATTGGAAAAGCGGCGGAATTGTGACGAAAAGTACCCGAAAAGGCTATTTATATGCAAATTTTGATTTTTAGGGGGTTTCGGGGGGTTTAAATATGACGATACTATATGGTCACATTCATTTACTGTCATATCTGACAGTAGTGTGCCCTATGACATCCATATTTCGAGAGTAATACAATAAAAAGCAAACCAGTCCCCGAAAAAAGTGAGTAGTGCCCGCCATTTTTATTTTTTCGCGGTTAAATGCATAACATTATTTATTAAATGTTTATGTTTTCTGAAAGACAATGCATAGATGTATGTAACTATAAAGTTTGAAAGAGATCGGTCAAGTAAAAATGGACAAAACCTTGTGTTAATCTTTTGGAAATCGTAATTTTCGGTGATTTTCGGAATATTTTAATTTTTTTCTGAGTAAGCAAGGACGACGAAAGAAAATTGTTACCTATGTTTCGTAGACAATGTTATGAGCATATATAATAATCATTTTCGTTATCCAACACCTTAAATTAAGTCGAGGGGAGGGGAATGTATGAAATGTTTTTCGAAAAATCAATTTTTGGACGCCATTTTGGCAGCAATGTTCTAAAAAAGAAAATTAGAACATTATGTTATTACGTGCCCACATTTATTAGCTTTCAAAAAAGGCATTAACAATCCGTGTGGCATGCACGGTTAGCCCGCAGTAAAATAAAAACCGAAAAACGGTTCCCGGGAAATGCGCGATTTCGGCCATTTTGTCGACCTAGCGACGACACTTGGCGGAAACTTCCGGTTTTCGGATTTTTCCTCCGGATCATTTCGGGTTCCCCGTACGCGTGCCAAATTTCAGCTCTCCAGCACTTCTAGAAGTGGTCGGGAATTTGTATCCATGAGTCAGTCACCACAAGGGCTGTATATAGATGGGATGCAGAAATTAATTTTTTAATGGATTAGGTGAGATGGACATTCCTTAAGTTGGCCTGGATATTTTAGAAACTTGATCCGTTAAAATGTATTCCAAGATGAACTCAGTCATTTCATATATATTTTCGCCTATATTCTTTCCTCTCAGCGTTTAAGTGCGCATAATGCTTCTAACACATACTCTCAACAATAATACCTGAGATGACGTAGAATATTTTCGCTAACAGGGATAGAAACTTCTAAAGGTCAATTGAAAACCGACCCGAATCTTAATTGATACAATGTAATCACTACATTCAGTGGCGAGGAATGAATTTTCATGCACGAGTATTAAAATAAAATACAACTTTATTGCATAGCAAAATCGAAAAGGCTTCATAAAACCCGTTCCTGAAGCACGGATCTCGTCAAAATATTCGGAGGAGCCGAAATATATTTGACGCATGAAAAATCGCCAATCTTCACCACTCTTAAATTTCTACCCAGGAAAGAGGAACTGATGACATTTCCACTCTACCGCTTCCGCAGTAGCCGAAATTCAGGGGAAAAAATGAGCGGGGAAAGGCTTATCCCCTGAAATGAAGCGTGTGATATACGGGCTAAGCGGTCTTTTGCCGCCATACCCAGCTCCTGGCGTCGAAAAACCTTTGCAGCCCAATCCATATTTTTTACGGCTACATATGTTGGCTGGCTATAACAGGAGACGGATTGAAACCTTAAATGAATTTCTTTTTCCTCTTATGAAATGAATTTGCAATTTTACGGACACACAGCCAGAAACGGTTACATGCGTTATGAAGAAGTGAAGGAAATCCAAAGCGTCGATACACTCTTCAGTCTGCGCTTATGTGTGCATAGTTATTATTACATTTAAACACAAGAATTAGAAATAATAACTAAGATGAGGTAGAATATCTGCACAACACGTGAAAAGCCATGCCACATCATAGAGGAGGATCATGCTTGGAGAAATGGAGAGGGAGCCTATGATCATTTCAATCCTCTGGAAGATTATGGATGAAAATGGCAGGAGCAAAATGTATTACTCGGTTCATAAAGTAATAAATCACACAAGGCAAGTAGAAAAAAGGTTCGGAAGTAAATTGCCAGATTCAGAGACCTTTTTCCTACTGCCACTCATGGATAGCTGACGTTAGTAGAATAAATTAAAAGATTATTTCGGGATAACCCTATGGAAATCGTTAATATTCAACTTAATGCAATATTTAGTATTATTTCCACAATACTTTATTCATAGCAACCTAGGTTTCAGCACGTAATGCCATTTTAAAGGTACACGATTCATAGTACATGATGTACAGTCACTTTCAAAAGTTTGAGGACAAAGCTTGTGGCGCCACTTGTGCTCGTCGAGAAATTTTAGTTTCTCTTACTCTTTTTGCTTTCCTTGGTTACTCACTGGGTAACTTAAAAATAAAAATTAAGCTTACACCATTTTTTTAATTAGCTGTACCTTGTAAAAAAAGTTCAACGAGTAATAATGTAACGGGAAATATAATAACCAAATTGGATAATCTAAAATAGAAAATGTTAATCAATTCACCTATGTATTCGTTCACTGGCTGTCATTCACAGATATATTTAGTGCACTCTAATACACTTATGAATCCCCTTGATTCATAATTGACAAAACATTTACGAAATGAAAGAATTTGTTCCATATTGTGTGTTCCTAATTCCCCACAATTTCATTCCTCCTTGTTATATGCTGCGAAAATTTTCTCTCGTCTGCGAAAATTTTGAAGTCCCGAAAGTTCTATTCGCAAACTAAATTGTTCCCGCTGAATAATAGCCGCGAATGCTTTAGTCGGTCTGTTAGTAACGGCCGGGGAGGTTTGAGGAGTTGAACACTATGCTCCATCACCCGCTTTCCAGCTGTTGCGTAGCTGCATCCAAATTTCGCCCTCCTGGATAAGGCAACTACACTACCGACACAGAGGATAATCCTCGATCAAATGGAGAATCCTGATATCCTCCTAATTGTGGGTAGCTCGAGGTCTGCCGCTCTTTCTCCTACCTATCAGCGACTCGTCGACTTCCTTGAAACGCCTTACCAAGTAATAAACAGTATTCCGGGACAAATTCAGCAGCCCAGCTATTTAGGCACCTGTGCTGCCGCCCTCCACCATGCCTATTATGTGCCCGCGTAAGGCTGGATTCAACCGCGCCCCTCCTTTGCTCTTCCATAGCTCAGAAGTTCAAGACTGGTTCTGAATTATCGATGAAGTTGTTTGTGAACCACATGCTTTCCTTCAGTTTGATATTCCATTGTTCATGGTTCCCAGGTCCTGTTCCCATGATTATAACTTCAAAATTATGGCAATCTTCAATTTTCACATTATTCGTGACATGGAGAAGTGTTAGAAGCCAACGGTGTCATGGAAAATTATTAGTAGTGCATTTCCCCTAACTTTGTTTACGAGTGAAATAGTACTTTGTGTGTTATTAATAGCCATTATTTACATTTTATAACAAAAATTTTTGCTTGGTTACGAATGTATGTATTTGAAATAGTTTATGAAGAGTCTTAATGTGCTTTTATACCAATACATTAATAACAGTTAAAGGAAGACTGGTGAAAACGAATGTTTTTATGTGCCTTTTCATACGCTTTTCTTTTACTCGCTCCGCCATGGCCAACGGTCCCACGATTCACATTTCCAAGGTGATCACTTGAAAGTTATTTTCAAATCATGCATTAGGGTTACAATTGAATGAACGTAGTGACAAGGTATGCGCGTTGATTTACTACCGTGACCTAGGTTCTAATCCCAGGTCCACAAACTTTTTCAAGAATTATTTTCTCAAGGGAGAAAAGGTTTGTATTACAAAAGAAAATAGTAATAATACTGCTTATTAATTGCATAGAATAATGCTTATTTATATACTTATTGAAAAGAAGGATCAAGATTGTTTTACAAAATTAATGCTAGCAACCATGACTAAAACAATATAGGACACCCATAGGTTTGAAATTGGCAAAAATGCGCTCGACCTAACGCAGTGGCAATATAAAGGTGCGCCACTACAATAAGTGGAGAGATTTGTAGGGCTTCTAGGTTTTGCATTCACAATAGGGTATAACATCAAAAAGGTTTCTTTTTCAGCCCACCTATTAATTGGACGATTCCGTCCCATTAGATTAATTGAATCCTTGCATTAATTGAGAACCAGAGAACACATTCAACGCGAAACCCTATTAAAGTAGTAAGTAATGTTTATGAAGGCTATTTTTGCTATATAACTCGACGAAGGCATGATATAATGACGCACAATAAGGTGAATTAACCAAAATCGATGGTCACAATATCCGCACAATCCACAAAGGTGCAAATAAGTTTTCAAATCTGGCAGCCCAATCGAGAAAACCGAGGAAAGTGCGAAGTAATTGAATTCTAGCAAATAATTAAGATCAACATTAGTCGAAAAAGAATAATAATCTTATGGCAATAAACAGAAATGCGTGACTCCTTGCTAAACTGTTCAATATCGCCAACGCCTTGTTTTTATCTGCCCTTTACCACCAGCAGACCGTCCTTACCGAATCCCTTGCCTGTTTAATGTAATCGTTCTTACAAAAGGCAAAGACCGCACTTGCCCTATTCTTAACTTTTATGTGGCCCATTACATTTAAAAAATGATATGATGAAGCTGCAGAGAATTTGAAATTATTTCAAATCTATAAAGATGTACAAAACCTGAAAAAAATATGAGCTAAATTTTCCACGTCGGGGACTCCGTCTCAAAATCAGCTCCATCTCAGTCACACGTTTACTCCACTTGGCCACCTCAACTGCTGGAAGCGTGAGTTTTATAATGCGTAAAAATAAAAACAACAGTGAGAACCGGGGTAAGTACGCAGTAAATGCACACGAAATAATCATTAAAACCGACATAACTCTAATGGGTTTGACCACTTTTTATGCAGCATCTCCCTCTGAGTGAATGTATCTTCATGCGCTAACGAAATTGTTGAGTGAGTTACCATGGAAAACAAAAAAAGTGAGGGAAGCTAAAGTTTCTCGAGGAGCAGAAGTGACGCCACAAACTTTGTCCAAACACTTGAAAGTGACTGTTCATGAATCATGCACTATCATTCTAGGTCGACCGAAAAAAAAAGTTTGGTAATAAGAGTGATTTCATCATGTTAAAAATAAATTATACTAAACACAGAAGAATTCGCAATATGGAGCTCATAAAATTAATAAATTTAACCAAACAACCACATCAACACAAGGAGAACTTACTAGTTGAGAATCACAGAAGTATAGAGATCAGGATAAAGCTAATCAAATCGCTTATTAGTAGGGTTCTGTTATACGGATGTGGAACATGGATAACCAAGAGAGGTAGAAGAGAAGGAGAAGCTGGTGGAAGTGTTAATATGGATTTGAGGGAAGCTGAAAAAATTATCTGAGGAAAAAATGCTATCAAGAGTTCGGAAGAGAAAGAAAAAAATATTTGAAGAGCAGGGCAAAAGAAAGCTAATATGATTAGAGGCGTACTGAGATATAGTCATTACCTCAATATATTGGCGGGACACAATATGGTTTTGTGACCATGAGCTGCTTTTTCGGAATGTAAAGCATGAGATACACGTCAAATTCTCAGTTAAGAGGAAGCGTTGAGAAGAGAAACGTAGCTTCCATAGCAAGGAATAACTTCACTAGATGATGGCGATCATTCAAGAAATCATGCCATGTGTTTTACAAAAATTCCAAATCAATCTAGAGACCGGATATAACAGAAAAAATAGAAGACTTAATAGGAAAGAAATACATTGTGTGGCCAAAGCTTGGAATCAGATGCAATGAACCTAATCGGCGTTTACCCTTTGAGGATAAAAGTAATATCTTGAAAATGAAGAAGCCCAATAATAAAGCCTCATTTAAACGGAACACATACTGTAGTAGATAAATCACGTTCAGATATATATATAAAATTTACTACTAGTAGTTTTGTTTCCAGATGCTGTGGAGCAATTTTTATTTGTTTTAAAAGGAAATGTTCATTGCATACAAAGTCGCGATCTAACCGAACTAGAATACCAATATTTTAATGACTGCTTTTCATGTAAAATTCTGAGTAATAAACCGACGAAATTACGAGTGATAGTAAGTAGAATGTAAACATCTGGGAAGAGGGAGAGTGAATGCTGTGAAATTGTGTTTCAGGAAATGAATTGGGGAGGGAAATTAGGCTAGTAGTAAAATTTTGCCGGAAAATGTTAAAAGCGTTATCTTCATTTGAATACCAACACCCTCGTTCGTTCTTGGCCTTGAACTGACTCCGAAAGGAGGAAGAGAGTACGCAAAACAGACGGTTAATTAACAGCAAACAGTGATATGGCTTTTAAATTCTTTAAACACTTCAGTTTTTCATAAACTAGTGTTCGATGGATAAATATTAATTCTTGAAAATATGAAAGAAATTAATTGGAATATATTCAAATAAATACTTACAATTTTCCACGATTATAAAACCTAGTAGTACCCATTTTTCAAAGTTACTAAAACATATAAATTAAGGTACAAATTTGTAGTTCCTTGAAGATGTTGTAGTAACATTAAAATTTAGGTGGTAATACATTTTTGTAATCGTGGAAATTATAAGTATTTATTTCAATATGGAAAACTCCCATTCTATCACGCTTAAATCTTCGGATTTCATTTAAAGGAAACAATAAATTATGCAGCTAAGGCCTGGGATAAGATACACTGCACCCAATCGGTGTTAATTCATTGGGGATAAACTTAATATCTTGAAAATGCAGTCTTATTCGATAATGAAGCCTCATTTAAATGAAACACATAGTCAATAAAAAGCTTTCAGATAATTCTGTAAAATTCAGGAGTCGAAGTCTCTTCGGAGGGCTTCAAATCTCATGATATCCATTCAAAAGTTTATTTAAAATGAATTTAAGATTTTTAACATACTTACTGAAAAGTGCTTGTCTATTTCCACATTTATTCATTTCAACCAACGCAGGTTTCGGCACATAATGTCATTCTCATGCACATAACGCCTTGATGAACAAAGATATCGTTCTGCCCCAAAGATAAATTTGTTTATCATTCGATAAATTGTTCCACGAGATCTCTTCGGAAAAGGTTGACTTTATACATCTTGCCTTGAAAATGGCATTAAATGCCAAAACCTGGGTCGGTCGGAATAAATAAGAATGGAAGTAGGCAAGTCTTTTCATTGTGTTAAATATCAAATAATTCCACCAAATTACGACGGAAACTGAATTTAATGTTCTTGCCTCTAAGCAGGTGAAAGCACCCGGCCACTTTTGCAGCTTCAGGTTTGACATATATACCTCAAGAAATTTAAGGTCAAATAAAATATGTTTCCCACCCTTGGCTGTAAACTCTAATTTCAATGTCTTTTCTCGGCAACCTTCACCTCCACGTGGCATATGCAGCGCTCATTGCCATGATAGAGAGAGCGTCAAACCATTCAGAAAAGTTTTGTCGGCACTTCATTAAAAGAGGACTCATTTGTTAAATTATAAAAAAAATTATATTTCCCCGTCGTGCTTGACACGTACCTTGTGAACCAGCCGACTGAAGGGCTTCCTCGCTCGCTTGGGTGACAATGTAGGCATGCCGTTGAATTAATTAAGGCGGCAGGATCAAAGGCCGAATGCATTCTTTGCGCGACAGTGCCACCGAAAAGACTTCACAGCGGCCCCGCTAATCTTGCCGCCTTCAAGAGCGCTAGTCCCCGCTTTCTAGTCTCACATTCGACGAGTTCAAACACGCTTTTCGATTGAATACTATCCCCTCCGCTCATTCGTCTCTTAGCCGCGAGTGTGCCACCGCCATCCAATGACGCTTTGACTAGTTCACTCCTTCCTTGAGTTCCACATCAAGTTGCGAGCTTTAACTCATAAAGAACTGACAGGATTAACGCGCTAAATGAAACCTGTCACAATCAGTGATGAGTTGCTGGCCACTGGAGTATATTAATTGAGCAGTCCGATAGAATTTAGCTCCTCCTTTCACAGCACACAATAGTGGTACTGGCGTTATTTAGCATCTGATACATGAGCTGCAAAATGAATTCTAAAGGACGAAATTCCACAAAGGAGAAATCGTTCGCTTTGACCAGGAGTCGCGACTGGATTCCTCGATTTCCGACGACTTGGACTGCTCGTCGCATAATATGTTCAGCAGTCCAGATGATCACGTCCGGCAAAGTCCACAAATTTCCACGGAAGGGATTGACGCCTCGCTATCTTAAATAGCTAAAGCACTGGGTCGGAAGTTGAGGAATTTCTCACATTTGTGCATTGAGGGTGACTCTGTAAAGTTATCACCGTGGGTAGTCCCGGTATACTTGAAAGGTTCTTGAAACTTCCTCAACCAGTGGGTCTCTCCACACTTTCAACGGAATAACGTTCTCTGATCAACAAATCCCTCACTCGAAAATTATATTACATTGGCAACTAAGTTCTCGCCGTTTTTTTACACTGTAAAATTTCACATGTGATGAATGCTTTTAGCTCAAAGTTTTCAGTATTCGAAGGAGAACATTTTGTTCTACCGGTATTTGGTCTAATTTTTATTTGAGGACAAATTTCTCTTACTTTTCATACCATTCAAATGGAATGTTAAAATGAGAAAAATTTGCATTTTTTACTTTTATTTAATTTTAATCAAGGCCGCAGAAGCTTCTCACAACACTTGTGTTATCTATGGAGTGGGTGCTATAGCTGAAAATTCCGCTCGTGATTGAAGCTCAAATAAAGAAATTTCGACCTCAAATATGCACTTCGTTCTGTTTTTCCAGTTGAGTTCGATGAAGACAATGTAAAAAAAAAACGCCGGGAATTTAGTTCCCAACCTAGTAGTTACTAAAATATGGTTCACTACTATCAAACCCTACTACGTTACATATTTTATGTCACTGCTATTCGATTCCAGATTAATCCCTTCGCAAATTTTACATGGTATTGAGCAATGACAAGTTGCAAAAAAAACTCTCCCATACTATTAAAACTGAGCAGTAATCGCCAAAGTTATTGAAGCCACCGCGTAGTTATCTCACCTCTCCAAGCTAGTCTGACCCGAAATCATGAAACCACATCGGCGCCACCAAGCCTACTTCTCCGCTCATTTCTTGGGGCCGGAATGGATCTCGGACTCCGTACTTCCCCACAGCAACAACGCGGAGCTCACGCACCGACCATCAATGAGAGCAGTGCGGCTAATGTCCGCGAGCTAATGCGCCGCCGCCATACGGACGGCCATTACGGCCCAGGGGCCAATGTCGCGGGCGGATGGAGACCAGGGGTCCAGAGAATGGTTTGCTTTGAATTTGCTTCTTTTCACCATAATTTCGGGCGGACAGGCTCTTCTCTTTACGGGAGAGGTCGCGCGCGAGGCGAAGTGTGCGAACAAGTTGGCTTTTATGGGCGCCCGTAATGGTCGGGAGAGACAATGTGTCCCGGTGGCTTGGGGAAAGACCCTCACGTGGGCCGTTTGGCCCCCCTTTTGAACCCCGTGGAAGAGCCTCTTATTTACGCATGCACCAAAATGGTGTCTATACCCGACCGATTCTCTCGACGTTGTTTACCTTTGAGGCTTATTAAAGTGATATGTAAAAAAAGGCAAACATTCTCCCCGGCTCCCCCTCTTCCGGGAGGAGGGTGGGGGAGTCATTTCTCTGGCGACCGACGCGGCGAAGGAAATGGAAGCGTCGTGAAAAGTTTATTTTTTGGCTTAAGAGAGGCCGGGCAACATTGTTTTTCCCGTATTCCGTGAGCATTTTAGCTCCGACAGGTAATTGGTCCTGAGCCAAAAGTCTCTTTTCATGCGATACTCTCGTAATGCATGAGAGGAGCGGAGCGGCTCCATGCGCTCCAACGTTTTTGCAACTCATACTTTCTCCATAAAACTCTCATTTACATCAGAGTCGAGTCCCCTTCTCAAAATAAAGAAAAGAGAGAGAGAGAAGCATATTATTCATTCCCGAGAGGAATTAATTTGATTGCTTCCATTAAGGTGAATTTTCTCCAAAGGCCAATTATTTGTTATTAAACCAGCATTTTTTATTTTCACCTAATATTTCAGTACGCCAGGTAAACCATTAAGATACATTTTCAACGAAATATAGTTTCGATCTTACGGATTATATAGTTAAAAATAAGTATTCTAGGAGCAGTTCAAAAGAATTTGATTATGTGAATTTTTTCTAAAGAAGTTGCCAGTTATACCAGCATTTATTATTTTCATTTTTTACTATTTGTTATTAAACCTGCATTTTTTATTTTCACCTAATATTTCAGTACGCCAGGTAAACCATTAAGATACATTTTCAACGAAATATAGTTTCGATCTTACGGATTATATAGTTAAAAATAAGTATTCTAGGAGCAGTTCAAAAGAATTTGATTACGTGAATTTTTTCTAAAGAAGTTGCCAGTTATACCAGCATTTATTATTTACATTTTTTACTTCAATACGCTAGGCAATACAATTACATAGACTTTCACCAGAGTATAATTCATGTCTTACGGATTAATTTAAAAGTAAGTATTGTAGAAGTAGTTCAAATGCATGTTGATGCTTTTATATTTGATAATGGCTTGATAGCCGAAACCGGCCGCAATTAAAAAAAATAAATTGTGGAAATAACGAGGTGTTACCATTGCTAACACCAGCATTTCTTCTATTCACTTCATACATGCGGACGCCAGGTGAACCATTTACATATATTTTCAACGGAGTTTACTTTATCTTTTACAGAATAATTTAAAAATAAGTATTCTAGAAGTAGTTTTAAAGCATGTGGAATAATCTTAGCCAATTACTAAATCACATTGATGCTCTCATAAAATTTCTCATGAAAAAATCCCGTATTTCACGTTCGCGTTTCCTCCATAGGACCTTGACAAGATTATGACCACAAAAATTACTTCCGCTCTTTAAATCCCTCCTTCAAGAGAAGGAAATTTACTGCATAAAACTCGGCGGGAAAAAAGGATGAGATGAAGCAGTATGGGCACTGCATTAAAGACAATGAAACTCTCCAGAGATCCAGAACCGCGCATTGGATTCGGAATGACGCGATACGAGAGTGCGAGGCATAAAACTGAGTTACTTGAGGGTGGAAGTAGATGGCAAGACGCAGTGAGATAAGGGTAACAGCACCTCAGGAAAGCAATTTGGATAGGATGACCGTGGCAAAAGTGAAACACTGAGCGAAGGCTAGGAAATAGGGAAAGTTGGCTGAAGAAGGGACCAGTCTGAGTGATGGGTGTAGTACAGCCGCGATTCTTTTGGAGGAGACGGCGCTAAAAATAGGGCGATTTTTATGGGAAACAGGAATAGCTTTGAGAACAAAAAATACTCCCCTCTGAGGTTTTTGGTGGAGATTGAAGGGCAAGATATTCTTAATGGCTTTGGAAGTCAAAGCTAGCAGAAATTAAGAATAGATAATCATAACCCGATCATATTTTTCATTATAATTGTCTTTTGGCGGCTCTTATTCTCTTATTCCAAACGGTTTCAGGCCGTCCTCAGTAATTTAAGTAATATATTCCTCATTAAAGTGCAATCAAATCTCATTACACAGAGGTTGTAATTACAAAAAATACTTTTATCATCCAATAAATATGATGGAAAAAGAAATTTGAAAAAAAAATCAAAGTATAATTTTATATTTTCACCATAGTTAGCTTCAGTCAACTTCAGCTCGTTACTGCTCTTCATGAAGGAATTTTAAGTCTCATAAAATATCTTGCCAGCAGATTCCAGGCTATTCAATTAAGGTAGTATTTTCATTCGAATTAAATGTAACCTACTTATCTCTCATTTTCAACGCATAATCATTTTAGTTTAATGTATACCGGGACTAGCCGCGGTGATAACGTTTACGGGAGTCACCCGCAATGCACAATCGTGCGAAAGATCCGATGATTTTTTTCTCTGCGGATCTTTCGCATGATCATTTATTTCGGAAATCATTCGGCTGTAGTGTTCAGGCTCATTTCATTATTCAGGCTTCATTTTGCGAGATGTAGGGCCTTTATCGAGTGCTTTCTATTATCAAAACTATCAAATCAAATGGCTTTTCCTCGTAGACAGACATTTGCGATAGAACCCCATCCTATGAACTACTTCTACACTTTTTTTACGCGGAATAATTCACAAACTATACCAATTTTATGTTTCGTCTCCTATTTTTTCGTCGGCTAATTTCTCTTATCTTTCAGGAAGATGTTTTTGTGATCCAATAGCAGAAACAGCCTACATTTTAGGCGTACTTATATTAAGAATACAATTATGCACATGCCTGGATTCAAAATTGATATGATTCGGAAGTTACTACTTATGTCACAATATGCGGAATCTTCTTCTAAGCTTTCTTCCCTAAGACATAATTAAAATCTCCCCGGTGGAGCCAGCGAGACTGACCAAACGGGACAGGAGTGGCATCAAAGAATTTCCTCAAAAAATACGACACCGCCGACGTTGAGAAGCGGTGGGTTGGACATAAAAACGCCATAATCTGACACGTGTATCAAAAATAGAGCGGAAGCCGTCGGAATGGATTTTAAAACGAGTTTCAGAGGGATTACACCATCGGCTCCCCAGGCGGTGGGTAGACCGCCTCCCGAGGAATATGATGGAAAAATAGAGACTGCCACAAGAGGTCGCAATGCTGACATCCAAGATATACTCACCGAGTGCATAAGTGTGTCAACAGTTTAGAGGGAAAAGAGGTGATAATTAGGTATATGCAGTAAAACTCGTTTATTACGAATGCCAAGGGGCCATCGTTCTATTTTGTTATAAACGGGATTTCGTTATATCCATTATAAAAGATTTTGGCCTATATATCACAGGATTGCCGGCTAATATTCCGTAAATCCTCTTTGCTTAAGCAAAAGATCCGTAATAATTAACCATTGTCCCACCCTTTCCACCAAGCGGCTGTTAAAGGAAGGATTTAAAGATCAGCAGTAGAACTATGTTGTGATAGCCACACGTAGGAACAACTTATAATAGAGAAAGGAACATTTAGTAGCGAAGCTGGCCGTAATGGGGAATTCCGCTGGAAATGGATGATTATGCGATAAAAAAATCCTTCTCGCTTTAAAGTACAGTGAAAGCAGCTCTTCTCTAACCCACGTATTATTAGCAAAATTCCACTTTGAAAATTATATAGTAATCTTGCGCTCCAAACGACCCATCGCCATGTTGGATTAACTTGAGGTCAGAGTCCTGTAAACAATACGTGTACGTGGTGCCAGTTGACTATTTGTCCCAGTTTTAGAAAAACCTATGTATCTCTCAGTACAATTTATTTTTTTCGTAGTATTATAGGTTAATTTCATAATCAGTCATGAAATATTTATCCTGAATAATTGACAGGTTTAAAGAATACATGCGTAGTGGAAGATGCAGCACAATCTTGACAAATAGCGCTTCTTTTACCTCTTACTTTTTCATTCTCCCCATTGACGGCGATTTCTACAGTATAAGATTATTGTTCTCACTTCATGTTCTGGTCACCTTAGCCCCAACAGTGCAAACGCTCAAATTTGTTAACAGTTGAACCTATCCAACTGCTGAATCACCGTATGTCTCTTCCAGACCTCAGGAATGCTAAGTAAATCGGCGTCAAATATGTTCCGTTGTATTTCTCCTAAACTTTAACTTCAACACATATTCCAAAATTGCACCAAGTACACATTAAAAGCAACGAGTAAATGACAGTAGTTAAATGAGATATAAACCAAGCTTTAGATTGCTAGCGGACGAGGTTGTTGGTTTAATTTATGTTGCATTTCAATTTCGCGGATACTCAACTCCGCGCCGAGAAATCTTCATTAATGGAGAATATATAAGCGACTATGAATTAATTTACCTTCAAAATGTTCCCAGAAATCGTCTTAACGAAGTCGGAGTCAGCCATTGCGCAATACCCGCACCGTAAACACTCTTTAACTATTCAAAACTGTTTTTGACACACCCTTCAAGTTATGAATCAGTATCGTCGTATATGTATGTTATCGTCGTTACTGCTTTGTTATTGCCACGGAGCGAATCTGCTTACACGCATTCTGATGTCACAGGACGTTCTTGCAGCGCGAAATAATTTAGTAATTTTCGCGAGCTTTGAAGCTCTGTAGCAACAAGAATATTGAGAATTGTGTATTCATATTTTGCATAAGTTAATTACTTTAACTTACTTAAAAAATACCTTTTTATTCTATGAGAGCACCCTATTTCTTTGTAATAGAGGAAATAATTACCCAAGGGACCAAATTATAGTGCACTTAAGCGGGGATTTCGTATCAACCAAACTCGTTATATGCGAGAAAATTAATATTGGCGATCATAGGAAAGTCCAAGGGACCGGGAACTCACCTCGTTATAGACGGGATTTCGTTACATGTGTGATCGCTGTAAGAAAATTTTAATGTATATGTTTTGTATATTTATTAATATATAGGCTTGTTAGACATAAAAAAATGATCAATGTTTAAAGGTTGAAAAATAAAAGTGGTACAAACTTACTCGTCTGGTAATACCAGCGAAAATATACCAGTAATTGTGTTTACTAATGCATTAATGATTAATAGTAGAGATACCTTTCGTTCATAAATTAGTAATATGCTTGAAATTAAGTGATGGTATAAGTAAACTACCAATTCATAACTACAAAGGATCTTCTCTACTGGAATGTAGTTGCATTCTTCGTCTGAGACACAAGAATAAAACTATATCTTGGCGTATCAATTTCGTCACCTAGTTTTGCTGGAAAATTATGAACGGATAAAGATTCTTATTCAATGTGCTTATTAGGCCAGAACGCGGCTCAGTGCAATTAATTTCTTGCATTAAATTGGCAAGGCCGAATTCTTATTTTTCACACATATTCTTGGTTAAAAGAAACGCATAGTCATTGAGAAATCTTCCATTATAAAAGATTTTGGTAGAGAATTAAGGGAATCTATTTATCGATTAATTAATGTACAAAATGTGTGACGCTGACGGTCATCGGTGCGATTCCATTCACCAAGAAAACCGCAAATATCCACTGAATTTGTGGTCATACAGAAGTGTTCTCGGTTTGAACACAAAAATTTTCGTGTAGAATACTCTTTTGATTGATTTATCTGCATTTATAAAGAAAATCCCTTTGATTGAAATATCTATTTAAATCTGCCGCTAATTGGTATTGCGTCACCAATCTATGCCCTCACAAAAAAATACCAACCAGGTACGACAAAAAACAGGAATTATTCCGTAGTTATCTCAATACTTTCATTCCAGAGTATAAAATAAATATTTACTCTTGTCCGAAAAAATGGATTTGCGGTACCATTTTTTTTGAAGCATAAAAATGCCCGATGCCAAAAAATACCGACGAATTTCCACTTCCGCAATGATTTTTTTGTCGCTATGGACACAAGCTCAGTGAATGCATTCCCCATGGGCTCAGCTGCAGGGAAGGGGTTCCCTGCTTTGGTTTCTGGGGAATTAATACCCACGAATTGATTCCGAAGAACGAATCCCCCATTTAGATCGATTTGCGATGAACATCTCCGAGTCTCTGTCCCGTCGTTGAGCGTGTTACCCGTGTTGCTTGCAGCCTCGTCCGCTTGCCTCGAATCCAATGGCTGGTCCCGAAAGAATTGCAGGGGGGATCCCCTAAAGCCCTTGTTCATTTCACTTCACATTAAGGGCGTATCCAGGATTCGAACGAAAGAGGGGGAAAGCCATGGTAGTTCAAGTTGTAGCAAAGAAAAGGTTAAAGAAAATAAAATTTCAAGAGAATTGTAACAGCGATATATAAGTTTTAAAAATAGTTTTCTTACAAATAAAATATTTTGATGTTAATCACATGTTTTATGCTATTATCACTTTTCTTGGTTTTAAAGAAAATTTGTACAAGGCTGTCATTTTGAACTACATTTACTTTTTCATCTGGTGGGGGCAACCGCCCCCTCCTGCCCCCCGCTAGGTACGCCCATGCTTCACACTTTTGGTACTGCAGTAATAGGCCACTAGAGATGAGTGAGGGACAAGCTTGCGGAGAAACTCGTGATAAAATACTTCACGTAGCATCAATATCCGAACTCATGATACGATATTAGCTCACTAAATTTAGCCTTTTTTTTAAATAAAGCCAAAGATTTTTCCTTGAGTAGGTACGAATCAAAATGAGACATTTTTACTATAACCGTACTAGGAACTATCCGAGCGCCGTAATATGCGTTTGCAATAATTTGACTATGAATTTACTTGGCAAACTACTGGTCATTGGTCCAACGCCTTAGACTCACGCACTTGCTACTTGAAATTAAATTTATGATTTATGAAGAAAATATCCACGCTATATAATATGAATACATGCGCCTAAATTTAAGTAGGGCGTAACGTTATAGTCAGCAAATGCCCTGTAACGTTCTATTGTCTTTCGCTGCATTTATTTTACTTATGACAGCTCCTCAATCGGTATCCTTCTATTTTCCATGTAATTGGTACCTAGACAAATGATTGAATACTTAATAATATGCTGACAATATTTTATTACAAAAATTACTCAAAATCGTTATCTATACTTTTGAATTATGAACGCCATTCCTATAACACAGGCGTAATTATTAATCACGTAAAAATATTTGTTTTGTAATTGTTAAAAGTCGAATGGCATTGTTATTTTTACGAAATAAATGTCGATGGCATGGCCATAATAACAGTGGTCAGCTCACTTGGGATCACGTGGTGCCCAAGTTATTTGCAGAATCATTGCACGAATTAATGCAATTTCACGGAAGAAGGTTTAATTAATATTTGACCAAAACTGCTATGGAAAATGGAAAAATATAAAGATGTTGCTAAAAAAAATATGATCCTGGATATTTCTCACTATGTAATCATCATCAAAATAATTTCTAAATGGGCATAAAAAAACCGAGCAATTGTAATTTCAGCAGAAATTATAATTTCTGAATTCGCTGAACGCACACAACAATTTACACTGTTTGCTTTCCATCAGGATACTGTATTTCGTGCGCGCCATTTATTGGACTCATTAGATTTCTTAATTTTTCAGCAAATTCTTGCTCATGGAATGGATTTTTTACGTTAGACCTAGATTACACATACAAAATTAACTAAACTTTTAAGCGACTGCAGTAAATTTTCACAATATTATGTTGTAATGTAAAATTACACATGTATTCACTGAAAACTTTAGCTCCCGCTAACGGAATGAATCGAATGCGGGAAATTAAGCAAATAAAAATCGGTGATTGATGTATTTTTGTGGAAAAATTCGTCTCTCAAGGAAATAAGGAATATCAACAATGTCCGATGAAAGCTATTGCTTTTAAAACGTACAACTCATGGCAAATGTACGTTTTATAATAAATATACTTTGGATATTCATAAAAATAAAATGTAGTAGCGAATTGGCAATATCTCTGCAATGGATTTCCATTCACCTTAAAACTACGCGAGAAATCGTTATTGACTTCATTTAATTGCTGACGATGCTTTTCTTACGAATCAGCTTTATTTTTGATGAACATAACATAAATTACCGTCGCACGCTTAATGATTGCAATCAATTTCCGGCTGATATCACAATAAGTTTAAATCAAACGTTTTAAAATGCGCAGGAACGAACGGTCGAGTTTGATGAATCCCAATATTTTTTTGACTGCATAAGAGTTTATTCACTGAGCAGTGGATGCTAGCCACCGCTTTAGCGTACGATATCCGCCAAGCCAGGGGTAAAACAAAACAATAGTGAACGTGCGGAAAGCACCAACTTTTGAGCCTCCTCATCGACCGTCAGGGGTAAAAATGCAACGGGCATATTGCCAGCGGTTAATTGCATCGTAATGACTCTTCCTTCGCCTTTCCCGGGCTTTCAAAAGACTATGGACAGCCGCTGAAATATTGATTCTCAATAACTCCCGTTCTGAGCCGTACTTGTCTACCTTTTGCGATTTCGTACTAGAGCACTTAACGCGCACTGATGGAAGAGTGACGGAGAATTTGAAGCGGAATGAAGCTTCGAGGGGAGGAAGCGGAGTGCTGTGAAGAGTGCGATCGCTCTCGAATGATGATGATGTGGGTTTCATTCGAAACGTTCAGCGATCATTTTCAAGCCTTTAACACTCGAATGGTCCAGCCAGGACGGACGATTTTTCCCCATTGATTCGTGTGCCATTTGAAAGCCAGAAATTAAGATTACCAGGGAATATTTAAAGTTTGTTCTTTTTTGGCGCCGATTTGAACGAATTGAGTGAACGGAGAAAGTTTTGCGTTTCGCTTCAAAAAATTCAAAATTATTAAGAATTGCGAACCTTTCATACGGGAATTTGAGAACTGAATATTTTAAACGTGATTCCGTGATTAAAGCTCGAAGTGTATTACGTACAGAACCCTCGTTCCAGTCTTCGGAACTCACTTAAATATGTCCGGTTGTACCTACTCTATTAGAGGCTAGTTATGAAAAAAGATTAGAAATGAGTACTCAATGGGCGCATTCAGGAGTAAGCGCTCTCTCTCACTACGCTCTGCCCCTCCAAGTCGGAGCTCGAAAAGTTGCCCAATATGGATGTTTTAATCCGGTGGAAACCCCGAGAAGATTTTACCCTCATTATTCGCCGGGAAATCATCAAATCATATTTCATAGAAAGTGTAGGTATAAGTATGAAAGTGCCTACTTTTAGTATAATGTTTTGGCTTAGTTTTGTCTTAATTTTTGGTGTAAAGTATTCACTTTAGTGCCGATGTGGAGGAAAAGCAGGCTTAACCCATTCGGGTAAATAGCCGGCGATTCGCTGGAGTGATACAATTTTCCATAAGGAAAAGAGACAGCAAACCGCCGGTAGAGTGATTATCGTTAGACTTTAAATTTTTTATGACTAATGAATAAATATTATCCTGAAAATAAATATAATGTACTAAAATGATTAAAATTATCCTATTATAACTAAAACTATGAATTATAAAATAAAATATTATGTTGCATAAAATATTAGGTAGGTAAATGAAAACGTCAAGAAAAATTAAAATTATTATTAATATTTTTTTCCTCTTCTATTCTTGACCTTGTTTAACACATTTTATAATATTTCTTCGAGTTTAAAAAATAACCCAAATATAATTGTACTTAAAACTGACAAAACTAATAACACAGCAATAATGTATAAAGAAGAATATGATTAAAAAATTAATGATTTACTCGATGATAATGACATATGTACGGAGATTCCAAAAAATAAAAACTTTATAACTTCACTTCAAACTAAAGTAAATACTCTGGTTAAAAAACTTTTTAAAGAAAAGAAAATAGACTTTAAGACAAAATGTACATTAACAAAAAACAATTAAACAAACAATTAAAACAATTCGTTGTTATCTTTGTATTTTATATTGTTCATGTTTTTTCTTTCATAGCCCTGAGGATGATTTAAAATAATCGAAACATTGGCTATAACTTGTTTTACTTTGACCTAAACTCCAAGAAATATTATAAAATGAAAAATTAAAATGGTATTTAGGTCCGAAATTTCCATGGTAAATTAAGAGGCGAATGGGTTAAAACTACGGGTTGCTGCCGAAGTTACGTTTTCCCCCTTAAAGACGTGGAAACGGAGAGAAGTCGGTCGCCGTCGATTGACGAGCATTGTGTGCGGCCGTGGAATTGCCGCTCTCGTCTTCGCCGGTCCAAATGTAGGCTACGGGAGGAGGATGATAAGAAATGGGGTATCAACCAGTGGGGGTGGAAGGGGGGGGGCGATGGGCAAGAAACGGATGGATCGGTTCCGGAGGTTGGATCGCCTGGGAATAGGAAAGCAATCTCGCCTCCGAGAGAAGGCACTTGCAGCCCAAACCACCCCCACATCCCCTGCCATGCATTCAGCGCCCCCCTCTCATTCAAACCCCCCTACTCCAGCGATTAAATTTCCATTCCGTCCTCCCGAACAAGATCGCGAGGAGAGCGGGATGGGAACCATCGCCTCCCATCATCAGAAATTGCTTAGTGCAGTGTTTCCGTAACTTTTTGTTCACGATGCTCGCTGAATATTTTACACTGAATGCCCTGTAGCCACAAAACATAATACTATCTGCCAATTTCTCGAAACATATGTGAGAATTTAGCAACTTTACAAGTTTGTTTCATACGTCAGTGAAGGCACTAAAACGCCCTTCAGCTTAATTCACAAAAGCAAATTCGCGAAACTAAAGAGAGAGGCAATTACATCATTTCCACTCAATTCCTTCAGTTTATAAATTAACCTTTATCTACAGCGACATACAATCCCGCAAGCCGCTTTAAAAGGCGTATGGCAACCCTGTGAGTGACTGATCTTAGGACACCAGCAGTTTACATGTAAAAAGCAAATGCTCGCATAACTTTAAGCCTATCATTCATAAAAGTCATTTATTGATCGGGGGAAAAACGAATATCCATACCTATCCGTTCGGCGAAATATCTCTCTTATTTTATAGCTTCTGTCAGACCTGGAAAAATAGTGGGACCCATGATGTAAACTACAAATGGTGAATTCCATTGGCATCAAGTTTTTATCATGGATATTCTGAACTTCCGCAAACTCAAACCTGAAACGATTTTATAGTGGGGCGCTCTCATCGTCAAAATAAATTCTACCAAACAATCCATTGATTGCAATCATCGCTGAGAATCCTTAATATCATAAATTTCTTCTTGTTGAGCGAGAATCCTGTTAGCGTTGTGCGGCACTGGAGAAAATTTCATTGATACGAGCCAAGTTCCACAGAGACTGAATAGAAAGAGAATCTTCCTCCACCCCACATTAATATTCATCCACGTCCCGCGATCGTCTTCCGCTCCCGCCTCCGGCAGAGTATCAAGGTTAATGACGGCGCCTCTTGCTTCTGCTCATTCCAACTCTTGAAGCCGTGGGATGCGGCTGCATGGGAGGGGGGGACGTGATAATGCGGGTGGCTGCGCGTCAGGGATTGGAAAGTATTGAGGCGACAGGGACCTTGAGCATTTCGCGTGGCGAGCGTTCATTTTCTATGGCGCGATGAGGAAGGCAGAGCAGGCACGTCGGGATAAAACTGGAGAATGTCCAAGAGGGGTCGCGGAGAGATTTACATCCACGTACAATCCTGCAAGCCACCTATAAAGACGTGTGGCAGGCGTAGCCTCGGGGGGGTTTCGGTTAATTCCCTTCGCTTCAGCTTTCAAAGTTTTTACTTCATACTGTTCATATACTTCATTTTAATTAATACCAGAAACTTATGTACCGATTCGATCGATGGATTTTTCTTCCTCATAGGGAAATCCACTAGGATTGGTAGAATATTAATAGCTCACGCTTGGTTTCGCTAATTAGTAGGGCCCCTTTCGCTTCTATAGCGTTGGGGTGTTTTTTCCTCGTCCCGTCCCTTCCGCTCCTATCCTTTCCTAGAGGCGTCGGCGGGCTCCCATCGCGGCGGCACCTCTATCCTTTTTCCTTCCTCTCCAGCCCCTCCGCGGGTGATCGAGCGTATTAATACCCGTGCGAAATTACTGTTTTTGAGTCCCAAAAATCATGTTTTCAGCATCAAAAACCCCAGAAATTTCGGGGGAGAACCCCAATTCTGCAAAACAATCCATTGATTGCAAGCATCGCTGAAAATCCTTAATATCATAAATTCCTTCTTGTTGATAAATTTATTCAGGTTTTGTCCTGGGGAGTTTTCCATATACCCTGGAAGGACCCCGAAATCTCCGGTGAACCCGCCCATTTCAAAATCCTGGCTACGCCGCTGGTGTCAGGTGGTGTTAGGACACCAGCCGCCTACACATAAGTAAAAAGCAAATGCTCAAACAAGATTACGACTCGCATTTATTAAAGTCCTTTATGGTTCTGGGTAAAAGGAATTCCCATATGTATCCGTTTGGCAAAATATCTCTCTAAAGATATCATTCCTGTCGGACCTGGAAATATGGTGGGGCTCTAGTATGATGTTCTCCGTGTCGCTCCTAAATATTTATATTCTCAATTGTTCAAGCAATCTAAGCCTTGCGCGCAGGAGATAGAAGCAGGGGCGGTGTGGGATGATTAGGGACCCTCGGCTGGGACTCATGGTGGCCCCCCCCTACGGAGAGATTCGGGGGTCCTCCCCAAGAAAATTTAAGGATATTGCACGCTCTGAAATGGTTTTTGACGCTAGCTCATAACAACTAGGTAAATGCGCCTAAAAATAGAGATTTCGTCAGGAAAAGTACTGTGATGAGTGAGAATTTCACACTTTATAAATTTATATCATTCATAAATATCCATCCATAATTATGAGGAATCACAAAGTTTTCTTCATTTTTCATTCAGTTAAGTAGATTTCATAAAGCCACGCCATAGGAACTAAATTTAATAAAGCTTCAATTGTTTGCTATGCTACGGTTCAATTATGTATTCAGCGAATTAGGTCCCTCGAACTGCACTGAAATCTAAAAAAACACTTTCGAAAAGCATCAGGTTCTCTTTTATCATTTCACACCTTTATTTTATTTTGTATACAAAATGTTTGCACTTAGCAGGTTGTAAATAAAGCAGCTGATGAAATCAACTATTTTATAATTGTAAAATAACTTTGTTTCAAGTAATTAGTCTTTTTGACCACACCTTTCATTCACGCTTCACGGTAGATGCGAGCGTTTCGGGGACCCTTGAGCCTCGGCGATCGCCGACCAGCCGACTTGGCCAGGCCGCCCCTGGATGGAAGATATACTCGGCGACTATGGAGATTTTTCTGTACGGCGACATTTCTATTTTCCTCCGAATACGACGTCGTCCACACAAAGTTGAGCCGTAAAAAGTAACGCTTGGGAGGATGAATTTCCGCATCAATTGAGGAAGAAGGGCTCCTTTACGGCCGATTTTATCCGGCTCATTTGTTGGAATATCATGAGGAAATTAATCACAATTGATTGGCGAGAAAGAAAGCGTTGAGTAACTAAACATGAAGTCTTCCGACCGAGTTGGAAAAGAGTTTGAAAAGTTTTGCTATTCAAGGAAGGGACAAAATTGAGGATTGATATTTGGAGGAGAAAAAGCCTGTTGATTTTGCCGATAAATTCTCAAAGACTTTTGAAAATCACAATGGTTAAAAAAATATGCTGTCACAAGGGAAGAGTTAAGCATGTATTAATTCATCTTATTCAATAACTACCATTCAAACAATTACAGCCGCATATAATCCTGAGAGTATCAAATACCAATTATTTTCATCAATGAAGAGCTCATTAAGTGTATATTATTTCCATGGAGGTGATGATGGCTGAATTGAAGAATCAGTGCAGTAATAGAGAAATCTGCAGTTTATATTATATCTTATAAATACTTCTGAAATATGTTTTTTGGAAAAGGATATTTTGCTTATGGAAAATTTACTTGAAAGAAGAACATTGATAATTATATGGATCCCTGACACTAAAGTCACACCGATACATCCTTGAGACGAAACAAAAGTAATATCTCAAAATATATTTAAATCGTATCTGTGATACGCATGAAAATTTGGAAAAATTACATATTTTGAAAACTGGTCACTAAGTATTAAGTTCTTTGTTCACTTCAACGAAAATATGGGTTGAGTTGTTTAAAGAATTGATTCCGATTATACAGACTATGCGATTTATAATAACAAAATTCACGCATCATATGTGCTGATCACAATTCAAAATTTGAGGGATACAAGCGTCAAAATTGGTAAGAAACTTGAATGTTAAAATGCACGCGCAATACATGGTCGCTGGAAGCGATAATTGGCTTCTTTAACTTATTCAGTAATGGACTATTCAGACTATAATTTAAATGAAAAAATAATCTTTTGAAAAATAACAACTATTTTTACTGGGTCTTGCCTCCGGAGATATTTAACGGACTCACGTTCATGTAGGTATCTATGGCATGTGGCCATTTGGGGACCATTATGGGTAGGATAAAATTTTCCACATGAGATAAATAAGACATAATTCTATCAATAGATAGTTAATTTAGGAACGCTAGGAATTCAATCTGTATGCTAGGAAGTTTGTCTGATTCCCCAACAATATGCTCTGCACCTCTAGTGTAATGTGGCATAATGTAAATAAAGCATAAAATAAAATTGAATATATGAACGTCATTCGTTAGAGATTTTGGCTCAAGATCACATCTATATAATTCGTACGTAATTCGAAAATTTGCGTAATTATATCTCAGTTGTTTCAATCAATCAAAATAAAAATTTATTTATGGGTAAAAGGCATCTTATAACCCCTTCAGTACGCATTTAATCCAGGTAAAAACTAAAGAATGTGCTTGATCTTATTAAAGGTAGAGATGTAATTTAAAAAATTTGACTATTCAAATTATTCCTGTAATAATCACAACAAATGGTAACTAAACTAATTGATGATTTATTTCACCAAAAAAAAACATTTGTGTCATGGATTTTCATCCCCTTAGATGGGATTAGAAAGGTTTAAGTATAGGGATTCCTTTTATTGCCAGCCATGGCTGTACATCCCCCTAGAGTTATCAGATACCCGAATGTAAGCGTCACATGAATAGTTCACTGAAAATTTAAATGAATTTCATCCCTCTAACTTCTAATTATCCGGCGATGACTAAGGGGTGAATGTCGTCAGTCTTAAATTTTAACGCTTATCTTTTACGTGGGTCATAAAACACTCTTGTACTGCCAGCATATCAACTCTTCCCCTTTGAAATAAACAGATAAAACGGAGGCGAAGCAATCAAGATAGCACCTTTAAGCTCCCAAAAGTTCCGGAACTAAATAACTCCGGAGGCGCACGGATCCACGATTCAGGTCATCAAAACGAAATGCACACCGTATCGCGGGTTGGAGCAAAAGGAGTGAGGGACCATTGTCTGCGGTTCTCCTTTCCTTCCCCTTTTCACTCGAGGAGCGATTCACAGAGCCACAACGCAATCGTTTCTCAAGCATTTCATGCGTTCACAAGGCAAGCTTCGGAGTCGTTTAAAAAAAAAGACAGAAACCACACTCACTCCAATTAATTCTCAGCAGCTCTTTTTTTACCTCCAGGATGCATTCATTTTGCCTTAATTACTAACTGTAACGGCACCATTTTAAGTTAGGAGAAAGCCCCTTCAAAAGTTTTATCGCGAACGTGACGTGGTGTATAGACGAGGGGCGGGATTAAACATTTTTTCCCACCACGAGAGGCTACGTTTAATTTGGCTTATTTCTCGCCCGGTGTCCACGAGAGGGTGACCTTTTAAGGGGTTGGCAACCCTGTGGCAGACCTCGGATTCAATCCCTTTCTCCGATGTCACTTCTTTGGTTGGCGGGACGATATGGGGCCCAGCAGCTCTGCTGAAAGACCAGGGAAGGGCTTTAATGGGCCGCATTAAAGGATATCTCCAGGAAATGACGTAAAAGAGTACGGAGGCGTGAGACAGGGTCTACAGGGATGGTGCAAGTACTCAAAGCCACGCTTTACGAATGCAGCCGTGCGAAATGTATTTATACTATCGTCACTGTCGCGTATATGATCCCACCATTCGGTGCGGGTATTCACTCGGAAAAATTTTCACACAGCACATGTATGGCTCCCCGGAGAGGAAAAGAGAAATCTCAGGGACTCGTCTCGAAAACACAGCGCTCTTCATCATGCAAATATTTTTCTCTCGGGATGCATTTTGTGGCTAACGAGTGTGCCTTATTTTGGGCATGAAACCATGTGTTTTGAATCTGCCCGTGGTCAATTGTGGTGAAGCTAGCACCGCTCTCCGCCTCAAAAATTCATTACTATAAACACAAGCTCTAGCTGAGTTTTTTTGTTCATATTTATCATCAATAATTTAACCATTTAACATCGTTTGGTGAGAATACCAACACTGTCAGCTTATAGTGAAATCGAAGGTACCTATTCCTTCAAAATTTCACTTGGTAGAAGAAAAAATTGTTAAACGATCCGTCACACTGGCTACAGAAAAAGTATATTTAAGCCTCCTAAGGGATGGAGAGTTTTAAAGTGCACATAGAAGAGCAACCTGTAGCCATTGGTGGACTTCTCAAATAGGTGTTACTCAAACTTCTCAATAATCGTGTAATAATATGATCTCATTCTTGGCGTGGATTATCAAAAAAATCGTTCATATAGATGGGCTAGAAGGACAATTTCACTGCACTGTATTGACGATTGTGCAATATTTGTAATGTAAAGAGATTTTGTAAAGAAAGAACGCTTAATGACTGTCACTAGAAAGAGCTTGAAACGATGCTAAGAGTTTAAAAAAAAGCTCTACATCTTTTTCATGTCTAGCATTACGTAAAAAATAATCCCACAATCATGACTAAAGAAGAGCATTCTATTTTAAAATCATTCATTGGAGGCTTTTATGAGGTTATCGTGACTGTAGGCTATGCAATAAAGGAAAATTGCGATATATAGCAAAAGACAAAAATTAAGTGTTTCCCAAAATGCCATTGGTTCGTTTTGAGAGAATGATTGCCATAGTTAATAAAATTATTTCCGGCGGTCAACTATCATAAAATTCACATTTGACAACGTCAAATATGACCGAAATATCACTCAGTAAAATATCGCAATAAATATTTCTTTGACAGATCTATATATATAGGCTCATCTATATACATCACCATAAAAAGGGCGATTTGGGGGAAAAATATTGCTCGAAAGGCCTAATATTTTTGCTTAATATTTCCTTTATCATCCCAGTAATTGCTTAGCTTATGCAATACAGACGTAAAATTTTGACAGTACGAATCATACTGCAATCAATGAAAATGCCTTAAATGTCATTGCTTGCGAGATTGAAATTTATTTAGAGTCAGCGAAAACAGGAAAATAGTGAAATATTGTGAGCGAAGTCTCAGATACTAAGATATTGTAATAAGACTTAAAAATCCGAATATTTGCGAAAGGGTTCGCAAATATCTAGTTTTGCAAAATGAATGCCGGAAAACTTGGAGGAAAATGTTTCGAAATTAAGGAATACATGGAAAACATAATAAGTTGAAGAGAATACAAGACCGCTAAATTGAATTTGAGAATGGCAGAGAAAAGTATGAGAAATTATATTCCAGGAGAAGGAACTGAATAAACCCCAAGAGTTTGATACACAGATAAATAGAAACACATATTTTTGTCAACCGACCTTACCTTACCTTACCTATGTGGCCACTCAAACCTCAGGAGGTTTTTGGCCTCACCAACAACATGTCGCCATTTATCTCTATCCGCCATCCATTCTGCATCTGCTCTCATCTTCCCTAAGTCCCTTTTCACTTGGTCCTGCCATCTTAGTCGGGGTCGCCCAAGCGGACGTTTTCCTCGGGGTTGATTTTCAGATACCATTCTTAGCATGGACTCATCTTTTCTCCTCTTTACATGACCGGCCCATCTTAATCTCCTGCTTTTTATTTGCGCTATTATATCCGGATCTGTATATAATTCTCTGAGCTCTTTGTTGGTTCTGATCCTCCATACTTCATCTTCATTAATAGGACCATATATTGTTCTGAGGATCTTATTTTCAAAAACTATCAATTTCCTCTCCTGGTTTTTTGTTAAAGTCCAGGTTTCGGATCCGTAGAGTATTACTGGTTGTATTATTGTCTTGTACAGTTTTGATTTAGTTTTTCTTGACAGAAGTTTACATTTTAGCAATGATTTAAGAGCCCAATAACAGTTGTTCCCGAGAAGTAACCTTGCATTTATCTCTACCTCCTCTTTATTTTCCTGTTCTATGGTTACTCCTAAGTATTTAAAATTTGTTGTCCTTTCAAAGGTATAATTTTGGACTTTTAGAGCCTCTGCTTCTATGTTTTCTGCGTGTCGACCAACAATTAAGTATTTTGTTTTTTCTTCGCTAATTTCTAATCCTACTTTTTTGGTTTCTTTTATCAGAGACTCTGCAAGAGTTTTTAACCCATTTGCATCCTCCGCCAATAAGGTCACGTCATCTGCAAAAGCTAGCAGATTTATCTTTCTGCCGACTTCAATCCCCGGTTGTTGCTCCTTTACGGCTTTAAGTGCATTTTCTAATGACAGGTTAAAAAGCAATGGTGAGAGTGCATCTCCTTGTCGTACCCCCGTGACTACATCAAAACCTTCTGAGAATTCATTATTTATCTGTACTTTGCAACTTGAGTTTTCTGTACATATCTGAGCCAGTTTGACTAGTTTGTTTGGGATTCCCATTCTCCTGAGATATTTCCACATTTGGTTTCTGTTGATACTGTCGTACGCCTTCTTAAAATCAATAAAGAGGAGGTGCGCATCTCTATTGAACTCCCAATACTTTGATAAGATTTGTTTAATGATAAAAATTTGATCAATCGTAGACATTTGTTTTCTAAAACCTGTCTGGTGCTCTCCTATAATTTCTTCCGAGTATTCCTGTATTCTGTTATACAGTATTTTGGACAGTACTTTGTAAGCCGTGTTTATTAAAGATATTCCCCGATAATTGCTGCATACTAACCTGTCTCCTTTTTTATGCAGCGGGACTATTATAGAGAGGTTCCATTCTTTTGGTATTTTTTCCTCGTTCCATATTTTCACTATTAGTGCATGCAGCTTTCTTAAGAGAGCATTTTCCCCGGCCTTGAGGAATTCTGCTGGTATACCATCCTCTCCAGGAGCTTTGTGGTTTTTTAGAGCTTTTATCACGTTGCATACTTCCTCCTCAGATGGATCTTGGATCTGTATTTGAGGATATATATATAATTCGTCTTCTTCTTCTGCTGGGATCCTGCCCGCATTAAGGAGGTTGCTAAAGTAATCCTTCCATATATTAAGGATATCTTTTTGGTTACAGGTAATTTTACCATCATTGATGATTATAATCGGTGTCAACCGACACCGATTATAATCATCATATAGGTAGCGCTAATCACAGGCATCCTTTACTGTCATATTAATAAGTTTTAAATAAAAGGGCCTTGCTTCGAAATTTTTGGGGTATATTTCATCTTCCTGGTTAACAATGAAGGTGCATAAATTTCTTAAAATTTGATTTCTTGCGATTTTTTCTCCTACGAAAGTTTTGGGTTAGAGTGCCATTTAAAAATTGACGTTTTTTGTCCATGTCTGTAAAAAAACCACTTCTTCCATAATTAATGAAAAAAGCCTGCGGTAATTGTGATTTTAGTGTTTGATTTATAATTTATTCATGTATTTTTCGGTGCGTAATCCAAAAATAATCTTCATTTTCAGAAGTTGATAAAATATGCGTCTTCAAAAAGTACTCATGGCGTATTTTCTGAGACTAATTTATTCCGATTTTCCGCACGAGTTCATTCATATCTCTAAAGAGTAAAAAACTAAAGAAAGTGGTAGGATAGCTCATTAAAACATTTCTTTTGATTAAAACTTGCAAAATTATATGCGACAACAAATGTATTCAAGTGCGTTGTCAAATTTAGGACTAGTTAGAATATCGTGGTTGTGTTACAGCTTACAGTACAGATGAATGAGCTGGGCAGGAGAAGTGAAGTATCAAATTCATGCAACTGAAATAAATTTACGAAGAATACATAGCGGATATTAGCCATAAAATTGAGAAGTTATGGCATTAAAAATAATGCTATAGATGCTAATAAATACTTGGTGAGACCAAACACGTAATTCGTTGGCGTATTAAAGGTAAAATATAATTCATTATTGATTTTTTCGTATATTTTATTGTTTGCACTGATTTTAAACAGAGTACGTCTCCTTATAGCATAAAAAATAGCCATACGTGTAAAAATGGTAAAATGTTTTAATTGGAAGTTTATGTCCACACGCACGGCCAATTAATTGAATAATGTTTAGTGTCGATTTTCAGATAAAAATTTGCAATAAAGTGCTCTTTATTAAGGAAAAAAATTTCATCATAATATCTGGTAACTATCCGTTAATAATGCCTCGATGAGGTTCGGTAAATATTTTCTACTCAGGGGGTAAAATCTAAATGAAATCCTAAGTTGATACTTCAAATGCGTGCTTTTGAGGCAATCCCTTACTGCATCGATTTCAGCATTGCTTCAATATTTCACGGGGACTATAACAAAAAGGAAAAAAAACGAGAATAACATCTTGGAGTACCAATGGTAGTAAATTTGTAACTGGACTGTGTTCAAATACTGGCGATGACAAGTTACAGTCTGTATCTTTTGCGGAAGGTATCTCTCTCGCGGAAAGCAACCGGACCTGATCTAATTTATTCTCTCCGATCAACTAATTAAAGGATACCCACTGCTATCCCCGCTGTTTTGCACACAAAGCGCTGTCAACCACGCTTAGATCCCTTAGTTTGCGTTAATGCCTCGGCGATAATCCCGTGAGCCAGCCATACACCCTTGGAGGTACAATACCCCGGTGATTACGGTCTCAGCTTTCGACCAGATATTTTTTTCCCGGCCGGAAGATAGCATCCCCCACTCATCGGCCTCCGCCTAAACGGCTCCAAGCCCTCCAAGACCCTGAACGCTATAAAATCCCGTGGAAGTAGATGTTCATGAATCACCATACTAGGCCCTGAAATCCGGACTTGCAATCTCCGGTGTTAACCAACGAATATTTAACTAACAAGGTTCACTCGCTCCGTCCATGATTACCAAATCAATGCATACGATCGGGATATACCGTTAGTGCAGCCGGCTTCGATGGCGGCGGGGTAAAGTCCTCGCCTACCAAACAAGAGGTCGCGGGTTTGAGTCCCGACTAGGTAGCTTTCTGCTATACAGGGCATGGTTGTTCGTGAACATGTATTTGCTAAAAAACTGTTGAAAATCCTCCCCGATGCTGTTTTCAGTGGTGTGAAACTAAAAAATAAAAAAATAGCCTTCCATCAGGGGAGCTGCCCTTAGTCATCCTCCCATTATTATACTAATTTATATCCATGAACTGCCATAAAAATACCAAAACTGCTAAATGAAAAATAAACTGGAACATTATGTTATTCGCCTTTTTACTGATTGTAGTGATAAATTAGTAAAGAAAAAAAATACACTCCCCGAATTTAATGTCCACAGACTAAGATTCGTCATGTCCGTGGACCGTCCCACACAGATTTTCGAAGAGGTGTTTATTATATTAGCAACCTTAACTAAATAATTGATTATAAAATCTATCATCAAACAAGTTACAAAAATATAAGCATTCTAAAATTGTCTTTTTGGGTTGGTTTTATTTCATAATATTAATTTTAAAATAAAAAAACATATGTCCTACCAAAAAAAGCAACGTCCGTGGACACACAGTAATAAGGGGGAACTTATTCATAGGAAATGGTGGCAGCTTTGAACAACCAGTGTGAAGAAAATGAGATTGTCAGCTTTATTGGGTTGTATGAGTTTATTCTTGGTTTAGTGAATTTTTTATTGCTGGAAGAAAAATTTTAGTTGTTTTTTGTAGGAGCCAGGATCATCAGTCATGTCCGTAGACAATTAAAAATTAGTAAAAGTAACATATTTTACTATGGACATAATAAATGGTAACGGACATGATGATACACTATGACTAGTTACATAATGTACAATGAAAAATAAAACAAACTTTTTCTCGTGAGTTAGCACAATATTCCTCTTCTGCTGCGTCCATGGACATACGTATCATGTCCTTAGACAGCACAAAAGTAAATAATTATAATTTGTAATAGTAATTGAAAAAAAGCGGTGTAAATATTACAAACGATCTCTGCCACTTACGTCATTAGATTGTATGATTGAAAAACTGTAATTACACAATTTCGGTTCTTATGTAAATGAAATTTAATTTTTAAAATTTTGCCAGGAGAAAATGTACGTTTTTTGGGGAATGTCCCTCCCCCCTCAAGCTTCATCAGGCTATCTGAAGGTCCACGTGCGTTTTAATTTTGCAAAAGCCTGACAATAACAGTGACCTGCTGATCGTTTGGTTCTTAAACTTTATTCATACTACTAAAAAAAGAAACTGCTACCCGGTAGTGCCTTTTGATATCCACTTGAATGCGGCTACAGCGAAGCCCAGAAAATTTATAATTGTAACAAGGTGTCGACTAAATGCAAAAAACTTTTCCGCGCTGAAAATCAGAAATATAAAACAAAGTAATAATTTCTACGCATTTTAAGAATCCTAACTGGTGAAAAATTAAGGGAATGTGCTTTAAAAACACCGTAATTAGTTTCCAGTATTGTGGTTTCTATCCACCGATAATTTTAGCTTCGAATTCACTATTGCATAATGAATTCTTCCGTTTTCACACGATTTACATACATAGGGGCTAAATGGACGGAATTGTAATGCTTACAACGTAAAATCAAAGCAATGAATCTTGATGAAGCTGTGTTTGCATTTCTTAGACTGTTTAGGAGAGAACCATTGAATTAAGGCACACACCATCGTTCGTTGAATGCCATAGGGTGGTAAATGTCAAGTTTGAGTGATGGATTTCATTTCATACGCCCTTAAAGATACAGCAGGCAATACTAACGCTTTTCATAGACTGAAGAAAATTCAACAGCAGGAAGGAAGTAGCAGGAAGAGAAATAGTGGCAGAATATGGCTGAAAGCATCCAACTTTTCCTTACCAAATTTCAGAAATGGCACAGAAAGAATTATTTCTTATCACCTAAAGTTTGGGAAATAATCTTATAACTAATCAAACGAACAGCATCTATTTATTAGATTAATTTCACATTCTGTCTCCGATCATCAATTATCTACAATAATAAAAATCAGTATATAGAACGTTAATAATATATACAAATGAATGAATATATTAGTTCCTTGTCAAATATAACTACAGTCAATAAAATGACGACAATCATAAAGCTTGGTCCACCCCAAAGGTTATTGCGCAAGGGTAGCCATAAAAACTTCTGCTTACAGGCTGACGATGACAAAGCGTGGCGTGGAGATGGAATGAAGGCCGAAAACGCACGGAAAATTTCACCTCGACCGGGAATCGAACCACGGAATCGGAACCAATGCTCTCACATAAATACTTAGAGATAAATAGTGAAAATTAAAAAAAAAAGGAATCCTTTTTCACATAATAAGCTCTTCAGTATTCATGATAACTAATTATTTCCCCTCCAACAGATAATTTCAGATAATATTTCCACATCTGTATGAAAAAGGCTATTTTAAAATTTGCTTTCAATGATGTTAGAATTTTTTTCTCTTAAATTCGGTTGGGATTAGATTTAATGTTTTATGGGCGAAATAAGTAAAACTCCTCTGAAAAATACTTAAGCAAGGCCTGTGGAGTGCAACATTGAATTGAGAGCATACAACATTACTCGTAAAAATGTCAGGGGAAGAATCAACTGGCGAGGTAATGGCGCAATATTTCAGTCACCTCCCATGGTTACAAGACGTTGACGTTGAAGCATGACTGATGGCTTGGTGCACTAGTAATGTCCTTCACTACAGCACTCAAGTAGAGACGGGTTATCACGAGAAACCTGCCGTCTCCGAGAATAGAACCAGAGATCTCCGTGTTGGGAGTGAGCAAACTACCTCACTGTTCCTATCCCCACGGGCTTGGCTCCCGAGATGCGCGTGTAATCCCTTGTTTAAATGGAAGCATGGTAACAGTTTTTTTTAACTTAATAAAGGCCGTGAATAATACGATGCCGAGTATGTTTCAATGTTTCAATGCTGAACCGAGATTGTGCGACGCAAAATCCGTAAAGCTCTAAAGCCACAAAGAAAACGGCGAGTCTTACTTTCGAGAAAAACAAAAAAAATGCGAGTAAATTATGAAAAAACGGAAAAAAGACAAAAAAAAACTTTCAGCGAAGAATTGAATTAAATAAAAACAAATATATTGGGCGAATAGTTAGACGGCATCCCCAAGGATTTCTGGCCATACGTTAGGGAGGTAAGAATGAACGCTGATATCAATATGGTACCACGCAGAGCAGCCAGAATTGCGATGAGTTGTTACGATAAAAAGTTCAGCGTTTTCTATGTTAGGCGAGTAAAGATGGAAATATTTACAGAAAGGTAGGGCAAAGAATAGGCTAAATTTAATGAGTACTTGTGGAGAAGAGTTTTTCTCAGACGACGTGAAAAATACCCTTCATTTACCGTTGTACTACGGTACACGTTATTACGAGAAGAAAAATTAGACAATAGACTGCGATACGAGATTTAAAATGGCTCCAGTATTCTCTCATATAGAGATTTAAAACGGCTCTAGTAAGGCTTCACTTGGATTATACTGTAAGGGTGTGGGACCCTTACATTACCTTGTACCATCAGGTATACCAGAATTTTCGGTCTTGATTATTAAAATTAATGGCGTCACTCGCAAGGACGACTCACTGCATGTTAATCTTTTTTCATTGTTCTAACTTTGCATGGATTTACCATACGAAATACTAACCGTTGGCAAGTTTTGACTTTTCATGAGTGTACAAGTATTTTCGCTATTACGTGTACTATTTTTACGACCGTGTGGTGTGCATGCCAGGATTGCGTTTACTGCATGCTGGTGATTGATCAGTCCCTAATCAATGATACCCTAGAGGTATCTCGCAGGGTATTGTGTTGATGTGAATAAAGTACATACATCTCCTAGCTCTCTGCCGGCAAACATGGCGCATTAAGGAACTATGAAGGACAAACATAAGGGTTGTGTCCGTTGGGCCATCATATTGAATAGCTACTTCTTGAAATGTAAGCAAGGATACCTGATGTAATCAACCAACGCGCTAAATTCAGTAACGTCATTTCGCGGAACTTGACCGCATTGAAGAGATAAAGTACAGAATACAAACTACAATATAATTGGCTCATCGATGAAGACATTTTGTCTAATTTGAAAATCGGTTCAGAAAACATGAATGAAAAGTGTTTCTTTCCGTTGCGATGCTGGTGAATTGCTTATTCTGTAAGATAAACGTAGCTTCATAAACAGTATCAAGTAGTACAGCGCATACTATCCAAGAAATGGAGTAATTGTATTAAGGTGCCAAGGCTACCTCCACTCGATGGAACAGAATCAGTTGAGAGAACAAAAATTTTTCCCAGTGAGAATGAAATGAGGGGAAATAAATGAAGTCGTACAAAATTAAAATTAAAAATTGTGCATGTATAATTATCAATAGCGTGATCGAGGATTACAAAAGGAACGAAAACTCATTTCAATACAATAATCCTTTTCCATACCTAGAGCTGACATTGGCTCGCAAATTTACGAAACATGATCTTCATTTGGATTGATCTCGACCATAGATGTTTTCATTTCTAATGAATGCTAGCAATCATATGTGCTGCATTCCGACGAGTTCTTCTGTTTACTCAAATGGGCCAATTGTACGTGTAAATGGGCCAATTGCCGTATAAAATACCTTTAAAATAAATGAAAACATAATCCATAAATTTTCGCTTGACACAGTCAATTCGATCAAATAAGTTGCTTGTCGGTTTATGGTGGTTTATGGTGCATATAAACACAATTCCTGGTGTCTTAAACGATGATGGGCTGTAATTTAATGCAATGCCCTACGAAGTGGCGAGTCAGCTTACAAATAGTGAGTACCACAAAATATGACAACGTTTTCCTAAATCATCATAATGTATTGTTTAATTCTCTGTCTCGCTGGCTCATCGTCTCCAATTGAAAATAAAGTGATTTGTAACAACACATTTGGAAGCAATTACTTTGCTGTGGGAATATTCAAAGGCACATCGAATAACTATGGCTTGGTATATAAAAAACTTAAGGAATCAACCGACGGTCGATAGTTAAAATTTAGTTTCAACTATAAATATTTTTGAAATTTTAATCGGTTGAGTAACTGACATTCTTTTAAGGATTTTTTAAATTAATGAATTATATTACCATGTCACAATTAAAACACTGGTGATTAAGCAGAAAATATTCTAAATTCCATCATTTCAGAAGCAAGACCCTTGATAACGGCACATATTTTTGGCACACCTTTTGACTTTTTTCTTGTCTTTCGTTAAACTCCTTGAAACTCTTGACATTCGCTAAATAAAAACGTTAGACTGGTAAGTCACAAGTGCTATAATTTTGGACGGAAATAATTCACACGATATTCAGCCTAACCCGCTATCTCGCGTGATCGAGTTCCTACATCTGCACATACTGCGAGAGTAGGATGATCTCATGCCAAGAATCTTAGATCACCGAAATGATAGCACAAATAATGGCTTAACTCCTAGTCCCGCAGTCCCAATGCCTTTATTGCCGCACATTCGAAGGCACGAGAGCACCCCATTCCAGCACCACGATGTTTGCCCTCGGCTTCATTATAATACTCGGCGCCACGGAGCGACCTCCTCCCCCCCGCCCAAAGTCGTGAGATCAGCATATTCATGCATGTGGTCACATCCCAGAGACCCGACACAAACGGCATGCGAGCCGCCCCTTGTCGAGTTTCAAACTTTGGTCGCATGATATGGTCACTCCAGGGTCTGCGGTTTTTATTCATGTCCCACGAAGTTTTTCAAAAAGTTCCACGTACACGGAGCGGTGTAACTGGAGAAAAGAGGTGGATTCGTATTGACGTGGTGTCTTTAGAGTGTTGGCTTCCCACCCCGTGAGACCGCGTTCGAACCCCGGCGGTGGCGGAAATTTTCAAGAAATTGACCGAACTCCGCTTGAAAGCCTCGCGGGAGACAATTCACGTACAGGACTTCGTTCGTGGGGTAAGACGTTGAGCCACATTTATTTAAGAAGATGCTAATAGTGAAGCCGGTTTTTCTATGCCCTACTCTTCAGGGCATTGTACACGGGTCGCGTGATTGCGCACGTTATAACACCATAATTTTGTCATTATGGCGTGCAATTGCACAAACGAAGTTAGAACGGGCTATTTTGGAGGTATGGCAAGTGAAACGAAACGAAAATACGAGTCCTAGATTCAATTTCGTTCTCGTACGGAATTAAAATCACCAAGGAGTTTATTTCCGACCCGAGACGAAACTTTACTCCTTGGAACGAATCTATATTAATCGAAACTCCGCTGGTCATCGCTAAGTTTCGATCTTAGAAGTTGAGTGGACGAGGATAAGAGGGAATAGTGTCGACCCATTACGTTTGACACACGTGTAGAGAGGTTGAAACGAGCTTAAAAATCGAATGGCCATTTTGCGTTCACCGTTCTCATGTTAGCGGTAAAAATATGAGTGCCCCATGCATCTAATGGCGGTAGGCCGAACCTCTACTTCATTCAACCATACTTCGTACTCGGTGTGGGTCGAAACTAAACTGTGAGTAAACTTCTCTCGGGTTTCCCACCGGGTTAAAGGCTTCATAATGGCCGACGTTTCGAGCTCCGATCCAGTAGCCCTGATGATGAGCGCCGAGTCGGAGCTCGAAACGACGGCCATTATGAAGCCTTTAACCCGGTGGGAAACCCGAGAGAAGTTTACTCACATCATTCGCCGGGAAAGCATCAAATCTTTCTTCGAAACTAAACTGTTCGAAGGTGAAGAACGTGGTCCCTCCAGTGCGAATCATTATCTGTGTTCCGTTTCATCCCAGAGGTTTAGTTTATTTTTGACCCGAAGTAGTTTTGACCATGATTCCGTTTCAACCCTGAGTTTAGCTCCCCGGGTTTAAATCCATTCGTTTTGTTTCCACATTTCGCTCCCGGGAACGAAACTATTGAAATTCTACTGGCTTTGACTTCCGTTTAGTTTCGATTGCCACCCCTGCTATTTTACCATTTCAAGTCCATTCATTCTCGCATGCGTTCTTGCAATTCACCGCTATACGCGACGCAACTTGACGCACGCCAAACCGTGAAATTACGTGCCCCGAGTAAAACGGACTTGCTGAATGGCGTAAGAGACATTTAATTTCGGTATTCGCTTCTAAATGGACATGCGAAGAAAAAAATATTTTTCAGGCATAGGCATCCAGCCATACTAAACATAAAACATTTTAGGCACTGTTACTCTTCCTTCATTTCATTGAATGGCATTGAATGAGAGCAGTGGGAAAAGATTAATAATTATATACTGTAATTCCCCATCCCTTTACACCACACATATTCTCATCAGCTTTCTTTTTCCACCCCCAAACTTTCCTCCCCCCGACTATCTCCTTATTCCGCCCCCTTCGGACGGACGTGGAGAAAGGTGACACGGTATGAGTGGGGATGAGTGATGTGTATGATGTGTGACCGTCAAGGTGAAGGGAGTGAGCGGAATAAACAAAAGAGAGGAGTGATTACGCTGGGCTTTATCAATGACCTGAAACTCTGTCCCTTTGCGTATGTTCCACAAGTAAAAAAAAAACCACCCCTTCAGTTTTGAGGGCATAAAGTTGAGCGGCAGCAACGAAATAAGAGAGGAATTATTTATTGTAATAAATACTCGCAATTTTCCACGATTATAAAATTTATCACGACATAAACACTTACTGTTAAAATGAATACTGATGGAGAAAATCTGGAATTTAAAACTCACTCTTACACATAGTTTCAGCTGCATTACCACGCTAGCGTTAAGAATAAAATCAGCCAAGTGGAAAATTGCAAGTATTTATTCCAATATGAAAAAATCCACTCCATCACGCTTGTATCTCTGGATATTACAGGAGGTAATGAATTATAGTAATGAATTTTTCTCGGGTTTCCGTTTGGGTTAAAACTCTATTGTCGCCAACATTCTGAAGAGCGCGTTGCTCATTATCCTTAGGGCAGTCTGAATTGAAGACAATGAGAAACGCGGTCTTCAAAACGTTGGCTTGGGTGGATTTTTTTTTAACTCGACCGGAAATCCGAGAAAAATTCATCACTCACATACACCAGGAAAGTCTTTTTGTATATCGACTAATTAAGTTCGCGGGCGATGCCTACATCCGTTAGGATGCAGACTCGCAATTGAAAAAGCGGACATCTCAGAGGACTCCAGGAGGAGAGAGTGTACTATCAGCATCGCGTGGCCGTTAATGTTGCTGCGTACGGTCCATGTCAAGAAACCTTCGCCCCCAAAGGAAGCACGGCCAGGAGCAGAACCCAGAAAATGTGTTCCAGTCGCCACTGCGACCCAGTGTGGAGGAGCATACAGTCGGAAGCCAGCATTTCCAATATCTTTAGGCTGAGACTAGAGAGAAAGGATCAGAAGGAATAATCTGGAATTCTTCCTTCTGATCCTTTTTTCCCCCACTACTCTTGGGGATACCTGTCTGAAATGGGATTTTTGTTAGTACCTGATAATGATTGTGAAACAACCGAAACACGTAAAATAAGGTTTTTCACGACATATCTCTGCAAAAAGTTGACTTTATTTGTTCATATTTTCCCGGTCGAAAATTGAATCCGTGCAGGTCGGAATCGTTATAATACAGGTTTATTATAAATGACTGGTGCGGTTTTGATTATGGTTTAAATTAAAACAGAATTACTTACAGTTTATGATTTTATATTTGGAAGTTGTCGTCTCAAACAGTTATTGTCAGATATTTAATTAATACCTGCGCCCTTAGTCTCTCGACAAGGGAGATATTTGGTGTCGACATAAGCCTGCTCCTAACGAAAGATACCCAGGGAACCACGGCTTAACGTCCCATCCGACGGGCGGAGAGCTATATTTAAAGTGTCCTCCTCAAGGCACTACCCAGGATACTAGGATATTCTGCCTACTACCCCTACTATCTTCTTATCAATAACTGAAATCGCATATCCTATTATGAATCAGGGGCGTAGCTAGGAATTAAGGCTAGGGGGGTTTTTAGGTACAACTAATACTGGGGTGTGTGGGGGTGTGGAATACCCGCCAGGATAACTGGGAGGTGCGGGGGCACTCCAGCAAATTTTTAAGATAAATAGTTTAAAATGGTGAGTTTTACGGCTTTCGGAGGGATATTTTATTAATATTTACACTATTCTGTAAGTAATATTAATCCAATTAAGTAAAATGGTTTAAATTTAAAAACGTTTCTGAGCTCTCGGGGGGGGTTTATCCCCAAAAACCCCCCTCGCTGCGCTACTGTTATGAATAACCCTGTAAACCGAACATTTCACAACACTAAACGCGGAGAGCCTTAGGATACACTCATTAGATGGCGCGCACTTCATACATTTGCCACATTTATGTATTAAATTATATAATATGTCCTTTGCTTTACATAAAAATAAAAGGAGATAACGCTAATCCAGGAATAATATGAATACAAAGTAACTGAGGTGATCTTACACTCATTTAGGTGTAGTGAAGAGACTAATTGAAGCGCGATGATGTAAGGGTACTTTCAAAAATTTTTGAGAGTGATGGAAATATGCTGGTCAAAATCGATTATTAATCGAAATGAAGAGATTGATTTTCCTGCAAAAATCGAAAATTGAACCAAAAGATAGATTAGTCGAAAAAAGTTGACGTTGTTTCTGAAAAAAAAATACAGTTTGCACTAAAAACATTTATCATCCAATTAAAAAATACTCAAAATAGTCGTTTGTGTAAAAAATATCTTTTAAAAACTACTTAATTTATGCTTGAGTTCTCTGTAGTAACAATTAAATATGCAAGAAAATGAAAGTTTTTTAGAAAGATCAACTGTAAAAGATGCTTCACTGATGATCGAGGGCGTGCCTTACCAATTTTGCGGGAATTAGATAAATGTCTTTCACATGGGACGGAAAGAGAGTTTGTCAACAAAATAAGCAAGTTTCCCTACGTTAAGTGCTCGATGTAAGTCCATTCTCCATAGTCCATTCCATGCAATGCAATCAAGGAAAGAAGTCTTCCAGTCTCGTTGCAACACTCAAGCGGGTCAATCAGAGGTGAAAGGTGTACTGCCGTATTTTCAACCCCTATTCTGTCGCATCTAGGGGTATTGCCTCCTTGGGCCATCGAGTTCTCTCCTCCCCAGCTAGGCATCCCACGCAGCCGGCAGCGGTTGCAACTTCTCGATTCGGTGGGAGCCGCGACATATGCCGGCAGGTCGGGGGCGTGGCGTGGGCTTCCATCAACAACGGCCACTCCGGGCAAGAGAATGAAAAAAGGCGGGAAGAGATTGATAAAAAAAGGAAGTGTGGGTGAGTAGCGAGCGGCGTAATCCGAGCGCGGGAAAGATCGACCTCATTTGCTTTTGTTTCGGGACGCGACCGCCTCCCTTCCTGATGGCGCTTTTCCCGCGCTCTCTCATTCTCTTTCCCGCGCTGGCCTCTCTGTCAGGAACGTAGCCAGTGGGGGGTCCTTAGGGGATTCCGCCCCCCCTCACAATTTTTTCCCCCGTGTGGTGACTTCCCGCGATACATCCGCTCAGGAGGTACTAGCCCAAGGGCACCTATCCCATGACCAATAACACTACAACCTTGCTCTAGCCATTATGCAAAATATTCATGTTTGCTGAATGCAGATTCGAATGAATTCAATGGAATTTAATATTAATCCCGTGAAATTTAGGCAGATTAAAATTTAGATTTAATAAATAAGAGAATTCAGGAAGTAGATAACACAATTAACGATTCTCTTCAGAGTGTATTTGTTTGGAATGATAACATATATATCTGTGTACCAATACTCAAAGATTGTTTTCAAAATTAGACAGCATTAGCGAATGCCGCCAGACCCTAAAGGTTAACCATTTTTCTCTCGGATTTCGGAATCAAATCCCTATGGTGACCAATCTAAATGGTCGAAATTATGAGCTGGATGAGAAATATAGAAATGAAATACAGAGACTTATAATGCGCGCATTTTGACAGCAAATATAACACTCTAGGCAACCCGTACATCATCCAAACGCTCCCCGAAACAAATATCTGGAATGAACGTGTTTGCTCTCCGCATCGCGGGGTAATCCGCGGGGAACCTTTTGAACCGAAAAAATTCTTTCTTACCTTTGCAATTGTTGGTGACTGTCAGAAAAGCAACAAAGTCAAAGATGTTCGACTTGGGCGGATGCTTGAATCGACTGCTTAGCTAGCTAGTAGCTTATTTTCTTCTTTTTAGGTCGAAAAAAAAACATTGATTTTCAAATTATCTTTTTCATTTATTGCAATTGATAATGCTCATGTCAGTACTTTTTGAGTACGTTCCAGGAATTATTGCTTTAAAGATTTCTTCATTCCCAAATATTTTTATGCATTTCAATGTCATAGTGATTTACAGCATAAACTCGACATGAAATACCAATCAGAAAGTAAAAATACGCAACTTAAGTTGGCCATTATATATATTAGACCGTGATGGTAAATACTTGAACAGAGTGAAAACTTATCGGTTGTAATTTAAAATAAACAAATATATGATTGTATACCTATATAAATGGTTTAAAGACCTTCAGCCTATAAAACTACTTATTTTTACCAATTTATTAAGAAATAATTCGCTTAGATGCATAATTCAATAAAAGTAAAGTAACAATAAAATTTAGGGAGAGACTTTAGGAAAACATCCATTATGTAAACATAAAAAATTGCAACAAATAATTTTTAAATCTTCGCTTCTGGAATCTCTATCTATGCAGACTACGTACTTTTCCGATTCCAACATTTGCTACTGAAACATCGATAACGCTCTATTAATACATTTTAATAACTATTGAAAATTACCAAAAATATATGATACAAGACTAAGTGCGACCATTTCTTATCGGCAAGTATAATTGACGATCCAAGAAGCTAAGAAAGGTACGGGGAAAATGTTTTCTTCTCCAGATTTTAAGAATATGAATTTTTAAACAAATTTATTTCAGCAAATAAAGCTAAGTACATGTCACATTTCAAGCATTCTCTGATATACATTTCTACATTCGAATAAATACAAATCACTTGTACCCCATGGATTCAAGGGCATTAGATTAGAGCAGTCAACTTCCCTATTTCTATGATAGTTAACTCTCGATGTAGTAACGATCTATAGGAGACATTAAAGGAGAAATAATAACAAATGAAACATGACTGGATACAAAATTTGAAATCGAAGGATATTATTGAAGGCACCAGAAGCAATAGGGTAGTTTCCTTCATCAAAGAAAACGAAAGGCATTGATTGCGATTCGTTACCCACCATTAGTGTGTTCCAAATATACAAATTATTTTGTTTTAGAAATCCCAGTTCAGTCGAATGGCAATGGTTATTTTTAACCGCATTTGAAAAAGGCCAGATTGGCGCCCATGCGATTCCACTCCACGTGACGTCACAGGGACCAAGTTTCTATACGAGTAGATAGGAGTTTTACATCGTCTGAGATTACCAATACATACATGAGGCACAGAGGTCAGGGAAACGTCTCTTACTAATCACTTATTAAAACTGCCTAAGATCGGAAAGTTTCCTTCGTTTGATAAGGTATTAATAATCCTTATTTAAGCCAAGCGCTACCTGCAAGCAGGGTACTCAGCTACCTGCTAGCATCCCGCATCGTATCAGCGCTCAAAGCCTCGCCCCAAGGTCACCTCACTTGGCGGCAGTGGGAACCAGAACGACGTCACACGGGGTTTTCCCAGCATTCATACTTAGCCGTCGCGTTTTCGCGCGCTTGAAAATTTTCACTTTTCATTTTATCGCGAAAAATAGATATCGTCATTTAAAAATCTAAAAGCGTAAAATACGTACTCCAGGAGATATAATATTTTGATTCAGACAATAAAAAATAATAGGAAACCTACCTATTTGGTTTAAAAGGAATTAAAAAAGTTCTAGATATAAATTCCTAAAGCAATACAATTTTAGCTTCATACTGGAAAAAATGCTGATTCATTTGGATAATTTCCATGCATTTACATAAAAATACCGGGAATTGCTTGACTTATAGAGTAACCCATTAAAAAATTCAAATTTTAGTTTCCAAGCCAGTTGGTGTTCGAATTAATAACACACTTTGAATTATTCCAAGAGAATATATTGAGAAAGGCCTATAAATTATTCATGATAGATTCCTCATGGCCTTTTAATACCGAAACTATAAACAAGGATAACACAGGCAAAAGGGCACTATTTTTTATATATTTATGCATAATAAGCTTCAAATTCAAAAGGATGTTCTTCTCCCAAAGCTATTCATTTTTAATCTGCTAGGTGAAACCAATCATTATGGAATGATGGCATTTTCTGTTGTCTTTGGAATTAATTTACTCATCTGTATAAAAATAAAAAGAATTACTAAAACCCACTAGAACCTCCAATTAATCAGGAAATTTAATGTTCCGATTCCTGCAGCATATCAGTCCAACTCCACGCTTAAACTATTTGCAAAAGAGGCACTGCCTACACATTCTCCGCCCCCGGCGTCAGGGAGGCCGACATGAGGGAAGGGAGGCCGACCCTGAGCTGTGACGCCCCCGAAATCCTTCATTCCCACATTTTTTTCCCCGCGCCGGCCCTGGTTTCGGCGAGGAAACAATGAGGGTAGTTCCTCGCGGGATACGGAAGAGCCGCCTGTTGCTCATTGCTTTTATTGGATTAAAGGTTTGACCGAGAGAGAGAGGAAGGAGTGAAAAAGAGATTTTCATCTCCCGCACCCCTGTTATCTCCTCTTCCCCTGGCTCCGCCGACGATGGAAGAGACAAAAAACCCTTGAAAGGATTTCCGCACTCCTTCATCTCGATGCGTTTTTTTTCTCACGGCTGAATAGGTGGGAACCGCGGCGGCATGATTACTCACCACGCCGAGTGCGGCCCGCGCTCATAATTCGCGCCGGAAAATCCGAGGCACGGGGCCGCACTGCGGATTGATTTCCTTCGGTGCCGCTCCGGCAGAGGGCAGGTCGGTGCGCTACGGGGGCGGTTGGGGGAGGGATCCCCAGATAATTTCACTAATGAGCAGCCGGGAGTAGCTTCTGCCCGGAAGAAATGTTTTAAAATGGGACATAAGCAAGGAACAATTTATTCCGCAAAAAATTCCGCCCTTCTCCAACACTTTTTTTTATCCCTTTCCGTGGCTCTCTGTTTGTTTCTGCTTCTGTTCTAAATATGCATCCTTTTTTCTCGTCTACCATAGATCGGGGCCTTTTATTAGTTTCACATTGCGCGATTCCACCATTTCCTGCCTTTTGAGGCCATGTCGGTCACATTCCATCACCGAGAAACCCTAAAGCGCAGCTATTGAAAATTGGGCATAAAAATGTCACACACCACCGTGATGAACTCTGAAAATGCCAAGGACACAATATGCTCCGAGAAAATAGATATGAACATAGTGTATAAAATCGGTATCAAATTTGGAAATTAAATTTATTAAGAAGATGGTGTAGCGTTTCAGCAAACCTGGGTATACTATGATAATTTCAAGATACCTAATAGCATAAGTTTTAGTCGGAAAATCCGTCACCAAAATAGATCGATTGAGCGGAAGCTATGCTTCCTCTAAAACCTATATTGTCACCGGAAATTCAATTACCACTGAATTCAACTCAAAAGAAATCACCGGATATATCATTATCTTGAAGAATATTATATCATTTATTTTATTAATACCAATGAAATTGTTGAAAAAAACACGCCTTTGACTAATAATGATAAAAAACTAGCTTTCAATGTTCTCATTTTATTTGAAGAAATTCTCCATCGAAGAAATGAATGTCGCATTATTGCTATTAATACAATATGACATGCTCATTGATAGATGAAGCTTTTGTGTACTTCCACAGGACGCATGTATTAAATTAATGGCAAAATAAATAATATTTTGGTATTTTATATTTGTCTTGAGGAGATAACCTCTGAATTCTACCTTTTTAGGTTAATGAAAAAAATGAAGGGAGAGTTTGACCTGAAAATCAAGTTGGAAAATCAAAAAGCAGTGGCAGCAAGTTTCCACGCAGACAAGACGGTTACCATGAAACTCGAGCCGCCTTTAAAAAGTATGAAGCGGACAAAAATTGTTATCATCCTCCCAAAGTTTCAGTGTCTACCTCCTCCAATCGCCGGAAACTCAACCATATCTCCTTTTGAATCTTCAATTGTTTGCTCGCTAACTTTGTGGAACTTGCTCACAATTAAAAATGATAATGATAACTTTGTCAATTCCACGCAGATTTATTCAGTGCAACCTCGACTGGTTTCAACACTCCCATGTATTTATCAAGAGAAAATACATCTACATGACTCAAGACTATTTCCTCTTGGTAATGATGCGGGAGTCTTGAAACTGGTCGAGGTCGTATCGAATAAAGCTGTGTGAGACTGATAAAGTTTACGTTGTCATACCCTTTTCTGGTTCACCTACATCTCTTTTTATTTATCTTTTTTTTTACCACAGCTAAAAAAATGGGAATCGTGTCCTTAGATTTGTGATGGAAGTTCTACTGAATCACCTGCATATTACCTCGCCATTCTCATGTTAATTTCTAGAAGATTAAATTTATTTTTTTGGTTAAAATGACTCGGTCAAGGATATCTGACTTCATTCGTTAAGGGAGTGCATAACAAGGATTTACCGTTTTAGCCGCATAGGTAGAAATCATTTTTGAGGCCTTTTAGGATATTTATTCAACCGACGAATATTCCAAAAATGTAGGTTTTATCATCGGGAATCGCGCCAAAATTAATTGAACTTCAAATTTCAGTAATAACATTCATGGTTATCTCATCTGCTTATAAATTTTACCACTCTAATACATTTTTTTGCCGGGCTGCGAAAGTAATTTTTTATCAATTAGTTAATGCTTGTTCTTCCACCAATCATGTGATTGTCCCCTTTGGAACTCCTGTCAATAGGCGAGCGAAGCCTATTGGACTTTTTATATCCTTGCTGCTTCTGTGAGCACGCTCCTAAACCTGAAAGATATCTAAACACATCTATTGGATTTCTCTCCATCGTTTTAGTTTTTTATTCTTCTTTTGTCCCTTTGCAGAAGGTTTCTTTGATTCATCAACTTTGGCAGGCTGAGCTTTTGTGTTGCGTATGGATCCAAGTCTATGATGAATCTCTCGATAGCACCTGCCTGTGTTCTCGCTATCCGCTTGTATTGACGGAACCGTCTCCATTTGCGGAAATGAAAGTTTTACCTCAATCTGCAGCAAATGAAAATTTTGACATTTTCAGAGATAAAGATTTTCGATCAGGTCAATTATATATTTTAAAATAAATACATGCTATTTTCCACGGTTGTAAAACTTATTACGACCAAGGTTTCAGTATTGGTACATAATCTTCAAGGTTAATCATACATTATATTCCAATGCTACTACATAATATTCAAGGTGATGTGGTGAAATTAAAACCTAGGTCGTAATAAACTGTACAATTGTGGAAAATTGCAGTCTCTATTTTAATATGGAAAAATCTTCGGATTTTATTCAATTATATATGCCTTGGAAATTTTGAGATGATTGCGTAAATTAAAATTGATTGTGCTTCAGGAATTCAAGATAGAATAGGACCCGTCGAACTGGAGTGAAGCATCCTCTTTAGAGCGCTGTACCTTTTTGGATTAGCGGAAAAGGACCACAGGGCGTCTTGGCCTATTTATCCGTCCGAGGCGCTCTTCAGATTCGACTGTACACATATATTTTGGTCTCGGGCCATGTCGACATGTCGAGCCAGAAAACGAGAAGGAAGGAAGGCTACCGACTTCGGGCCTTCTCTTGAAGCCACCGTCCTTGTTTCCTCATCCCAAAGGGCCTGAGGAGTGTTATCCTCCTCCAAAGGATCTCCTCTCCCAGAGCCAACCATCCTCATCCGTTTCCCGCCCTTTTTCGAGCCGGAGGCTTGAGAAGTGGCGGGAGATCACGGCCCAAGAACCCCCCACGCACTCTCGCTGAGTATCGCGAGCGAACTCCCTTTCTCGGCTTTTATTTCCCCTTCCTCGACTCATTTCAAGACGGAGGGTTTCAGCGGTGGTTCCTTTTCCTTCGACCCGCGCCCGAAATAAGTTTCGCGCACGAAAATCCACGAGCCCTCTCGACCTTCCTCCGTCACGAATGTCCGTGATCAGTGCGGCTCGGCACGCGAGCCGCTGAATAATGCGGAAGAGCACTTAGCCTAGCGGCTCTCTTAAACTTAACTTGCTCCACGACTCGATTTAGAGGAAGAATCATCGACGCTTTCCATTCACCGAGAACACGCTCGGGAAGAACTTACAAATAAAGGGGTCGTTCGCACGGACCCTTAAATAGATAATTCGTTCGGTAGATAGGAAAGGTAAGCCATGACGAAAACAACTTTAAGATGAAAAAATGCGAAAGTTGCCACCCAGTTTTCATGACGTAGTGACGTCATTAATGTTGTAATTAATTAATTTATTTGTTGAGAGACCCGATATTTTTGTTACGTCATAAAAGTTCTGTTTTTTTTACTAGCTCAGGGACCCGATACTTGACGGAAATAATTGCTCATTAGTGTGTTTATGACAGCGAACCACGTGAAGAAGATGCTCGAGGTAGAGTAGTAACGGAGAAGCGGTGAGCTGCTGAGTAAAAGTCAGTGGCGTCATAAACTTATCAGTGAAATGGGTATGCCCGTCGATTTTTAGACGCTAAAAACTCTAGAAATAGGCGGCAGATTGAAAAACGGAAAAATATGGGGATCATTCCACCACAATTTAACAAACGATTGTCCCTTAGGACCTCGGATTTTGATGAAAATACGTGAATGGGTCTACATTCATCCATCCATCCTTTATCCATTTCAAACGAAACGACGTGCCTCGAGACTGTTTTTCGATCTTAAAAAATTGTGCGTTTGATCGAGTCTTTCCCTACATTTGCTACTGGTGTGTCCGATTTTTAATGTACTACGTAAACTTGTTAATACCATGTATTTTTTTAAATCCTTACGTTATATCTATCCCGGCCAGACATAAAAATTGGGATCTAGAACGCGGGGCTGATGCTATGATAGATATGAGAAAGACTTTGATTAAATAATAAATTGGAATAAATTCAAGGATAAAAGGTCGTCAGATATAAATGAAAAAAGATTGAGGTAGCCATTTCATGACCATGCCATTTCATGACCATGCCATTTCAAGTAGTGTTCTAGAAAGATCTCTAATATTATTATATATGTCCTGCAAAGGAAACTTGTAAAAAGCAATTTCATACCGATAAATGATATGTAGCAAATGGTTCACTCCTTTAATAAAATACTCTAATGCTTTATTCTACCTCACTGTTTTACTCGATTTAACACTCAATTATTTAATTGCTTTAGTTCTATTTTTGACGTTTTCGTCATATACTTTTCAACGTGAACTATGAAATATAGCAGGTTAGATGACTCATTTTTACGCCAACATTTGAGCTTGGTCACAGCCCACCAAAAAAGGGCTCATGCTTTCTGTGAAAACAACTAAGTCCAAACCTTGTGTTTCATCTGTTTGATCAGAATAAAAACCCTATCCTTCTCTAAATCACTTTTAGAAAAAAAAGAAATGCACGCAATATATGTAACGTTACGATACGTAAAAAAGTCCAAAGATTCAAGCATGATGGAGTGGAATTTTTCCATACTGAAATAAATACTTGCAATAATTTAGGTACTTATTTGAACTCACATTTTGTGTTAGGGTGAATGATTTTCATACATATTGTAGCCGCTACTTTGAGGTGAAAACAAGTAAAACAGTATTAAATGTATTATTATATGCAATAGCAATGGAACAATGGCCAAGAGTAGACCTGGCTTTAACACTGGAGAGCTTAAACATGTGACACAAATTAGTATGAAAAAATATCCTTTGCTTCCATCGCTTTTGCTGGAAAACGTGCATAACCCATCGGTTTATTTCAGATCAATGATAATTAATTTCATATAAGTCTCGGCTTTCGGGCGATCCTCAGCGTCGAGTAGTCCATAGGTGACGACACTTTCTCCAGCCATCCTGGTAGCGTTTTCAGGTTAGTGTGAAGTATTCTGGCCTGAAGACGCCAGCAGAATGGCTGGAGAAAGTGTCGTCACCTACGGACAACTCAACGCTAAGGAACGCCCGAAAGTCGAGGCTCATATGGAGAAACGCCGCGGAAACCTTGGATCTTACAAATGATTTCATTTTAGCGACATCCAAAAGCATGAAGAATAACGGCGTTTTCCATTCATGGATATGGCATATGGCAGATGAAGTACAACTGCGACTATATGTTCCTTCTGATTATATGTTAGGGTAGTACACTGAAAAATTAATCATCAATCAATCCTAAAAATACGAATTATTGAAATGTACGTTTAGGTACGCATGTAGGCAATGAGGCATGCATTTCTCATTTCTACGAATACAGTTTCATTAAAGGGTCCATCCCCGGCTCCAAAGCGTGGGAATACCACTCCTGCGAATATTCCGTCGGTACTGCCTCTTCAAAAAAAAAAAGCCATCGCGATGCCGTTCAAATAAACTCTAATCAATAGAATGTCGCATTGAATTTTTCACGCGGGAGTCGTTGGAGTGAATCAAACTAGTGTTCCGAGGGTACCCGCACGAGCGGCGATATTGTTGGTGGACGCCATTGGTCGAGAAAAGAACATTGCAGTGCGTGATCGGCTCCTGGTGGCGACCACAAATATTAATTACGTTTGACGATTCTCAAGTCCGCCTTTAGATTTGTTGTCGCTCCGAGCGCATAAAAATCAGATTTCAAAATCGCCACCAGCAGCGCCACCGGTCTACTATATCCCCTTTTCACGAAGAAATACATGGCAGTAATATGTAACTGAGCCTTTAAATTAGATAAAGCACATTTAACACATGCGATACGATTTTAAGCAAAAAAGACCACTTCCACTAAAGGCGAAAGTCACACTGAACGAGACACAGCGGCCTAGTGGCGCCGCTGAATAATATTCGCGCGAAACGGCAACAGATGTAACGCTTAACCACCATGTTCTTGTGCCTCTTTTAATAGAGTTCCCAGGGGGACTGCATGTAAGAGGACCAACTTTATCCCTAAAATAACACAATTTTCTGTAGCATTTTTGATGTTCTTTTTTACGGTCGCATTTTAATCAGCTTTCAAAAATGTCCGCGGCGCGGTTATGAGTGCAATGCGATCCATTTTTCCCAATAGTTTGCGCTATAATATTGGTAATTACGAGGAATAGCATTGAAAAGTTATCAATTGGATAGATCAAATAATTACATCTACAACTTTCAATTACAAACAGTAAGTATACCTCATTTTCCCGAGAAACTCGGATCACATTGTCCGTCAGTGACGCGAGTGGCGATTTTTGTAAACCTAGTTAAAAACCGCGGGGGGTGACAATACATTAGTATCCGTTTTTGTAATATTCGTGTTGGTTTCATTTTTGAAGCCCATCTTGTTCGGAAAACAAGTCATTGTGGGTGATTGGCGAAACTGAGGAATGCGGTGAAGATGACAAGCCATCGGAAATTGGATGAGTTCAATAAAGCCATCGCAGTGGGGCACGAAAGAAGATGAGGATAGGGGTGGCTAGAGTGTTGGTTTCCCATCCTATGAGCTTGTCTTCAAATGCCAGCAGCAGTGGAGATTTTTCAGAGACGGCTCGATACTTAGGTGCCATATAGGCTTCAAGTACAGGCTAGCAGATAGTAGAGTGTAATAGAGAGCTGCTTCTGACCAGTATTCGTATTGCTGACTTAAGATGATGAGCATAGAATATACTCACTCATGCTAGGAGCATATGCATGGCTTCGGTGCAATATAAACTCGAAATATGCGTTCACAAATACAGGGTTATCATAAAAAAGGGTGCGATATCAGTAATTCATAGGAAGATAGTAGCAATAGGAGACATCCAATGAATATATTAGCATCCATTTTTACTTTTAGCATTAATAGCTTTTAATGACATAATGATTGCTCGAAAAAAATAGTAGTCGAAGCATAGAATGCATTTAAGTTGACTAGCAAAAATACGTAATTATCTTCGCCACTCCGCGCTTCACTTTGAATTTTCACTACACCTAAACGAGTGTAAGATCTCCTCAGTTACTTTGCATTGATATTATTCCTGGATTAGCGTTATCTCCTTTAAATTTTACGTGAATATGAGAACAAAATATTAAATTTAACAAATATAGAGGAACTTACCGTATCGGTTTGTAGTTTAGGTCATGGTTCTGTAGTTTTGGACAGTGGGAAATGTATGAAGCGCGCGCCATCTAATGAGTGAATCCTAAGGCTCTCCGCATTCGGTGTGAGATGGTCGCTGTGATTGTATTTGATAGTGGTATCAATGTAGAGAGTTATCACTAGAGAATGGTGCGATTTCAGTAATTGATAGGCAGATAGTAGGGATAGGGTGGCAGAGATTTTTCATGTGCTGCCCAAGTCCTACTTGAGTGCCTTGAGGAGGGCACTTCAAGTGCACCACTCTGTCCGTTTGGTGGGATGTTAAGTCGTAGTCCCCTTGGCGCCTTTCGGTAAGAACAGCCTAATGCCGACGATTTGGTGGTGTAAATGGTAGCATACCTGACCGGGAATCGGAAGATCTGGGTTCGAATCCCGACAAATCAAAATAATTTTTTCACGGCGTATTTCATCCTCAGTGTATGCAACTTCACTATTTTCAAGCGAATGCAATAACCAGCAGCTCTAGATACTGTCAAACGGATTCAACATTAAAATTCTAGAATTCTGTTATTTTTCGCTGAAATAAACGAGGGAAAACCAAATCATTTTTCGCTGGGAAAAGGTGATAGTAAGAATAACGGGAAATAAGAATAAAATATTCCGGCCTTAGATTTAAGCCACACAAATATCGTGCGCGGGTGCTAATAATCATATTTTTTAAGTTGCACTTTTACCCTCAAAATGAACCTTTCCCACGCGAGGCGATGGGATTCGTGGCGTGGCTTAATCTTGACTCAAAACCAGACCACGGTTCCCGGAGATTCCTTTTACGATAAGGGTTCAAATCCAATTAAGAAAAGGGGGGGGGGAGAGGTAAGTGCGAGAGCCTTTTGAAATTTTCAATCTCGAAGAACACGGGAGGGGAGGCCTCCTAATTCCCGAAGGAAACGCACTCCAGCGGCGGACACTACCCGGGCCCTAAACCGTGGTCAACGAACCGTGCCGATGGAAAGCGCTCTCGAGGCGGGCCAGCAACATGGTTGGCCGAATGGAGCAGCAACTCGCAATGGACCCCACACCGGATGGCTACCTCCGCCGCCGGAAACCCCCTCTTACATGCGACCCGTATTGGCGTGACTCAAGATATTTGCTCTTTCAGATAATCTTTAAAATATCTTTATTATGGTGCAGGATGGAATCCTGACTGTAAAAGCCATAAGCTAGTGTTGGAGAGAATACAAAAAGGTTCTTAGGTTACTAGTTTTTTACCCAAAATAATGAAGGGGAGTAAGCCTAATCGTGAAGGAGGTGGTACATGAAGGAATGTAAGGCTGCCCGAATGCTTTTTAACCACTCCATGGAAACCTGCCTTAATCGGTTATATGTATAATTAAATAAGATGAATGAACATACATACGATGAATGATAATTATTTCAGTTGTCTAATTATGTTGAATGAAAAAAAGAAGTAACTTTAAGGAATCACTGAATGTACTAGTTACCAAATATGTATCGACATTTCTGTAATTATTTACATACATATCTGCAGTCATTTTATTTTAATTCGTGTTTTGTTTTCCCTGTAATTTACTTGTTTGACGAACGTGCAGCTCAATAAATAAATTGACAAATAAATTATTACTTTACTAAATTTTGATGGTACTCACAGTTTATTACAACTGAATGTATCTTCAAATAATTCACTAACTAACTACATGATTGGTTGGATGAGGATGTGTTAGTGTGCTACTCCCCCAGACACAGTCATAGGCGTGTGAGTTTTCACACATTCAGATTTGGAGGGGGCGAACTCCTTTCCCAGGACAACATCACACTAGGAGGATTTTATTTGGTGTCTTAAGGGTTTGAGTAGGACTTGAATTCGGAACCCTTCCGTAAGCAGCCAATAGCATACTACTCACTACAAACACGTTCCCATGAAATATAATAGGGTAGTTTCTTTCATCAAAGAAAACGAAAGGCATTGATTGCGATTCGTTACCCGCCATTAGTGTATTCCTAATATACAAATTATTTTGTTTTAGAGATCCCAGTATAGACGAATGTTAATGGTCAATTTTAACCTCATTTGAAAAAGGCCAGATTGGCGCTGATTCGATGCCACTCCACGTGACGTCACAGGGACTTAGATGCTTTACGAGTAGTCAGGAGTTTTACATCGTCTGAGGTTACTAATGCATGCAATCTCAAGGAAACTTCTCTTAATAATCACTTTTTAAAATTGCCTAAGGTCGGAAAGTTTCCTTCGTTTAATAGGGTATTAATGATCCTTATTTAAGCCAAGCGCTACCTGCTAGCAGGGTACTCGGCCGCGTGCTAGCAGCCTGCACCGTAGCGGCGCTCATAGCCTTGCACCAAGGTGGCCTCACGCGGCGGCAGGCGGAACCAGAATGACGTAACACGGGATTTTCCTAGCATTCATACTTAGCCGTCGCGTTTTCGCGCGCTTGAAAATTTTCACTTTTCATTTAATCGCGAAAAATTGGTATCGTCATTTTAAAATCTAGAAGTGCGAAATACGTACTCCAGGAGTAATAATCTTTCGATTTAGGCAATTCAAAAAAATAGGATACCACCCTATTGAAGCACTCGATAATCACTGGCAGACCACCGACCATTTATTTTTACCATTTCCGTTATAAAGGATGGGAAAAGTCTTATACAGTAGATTCCGGTTAATTGGGACATATTGGGACTTATGATTTTTGCCCCAATTAAGCGGCTGCCCCAATTAGGCGAACTATTCTGTATATGGGCATAAACAAGCGTTGAAATGATAGAAAGAAGACTAAAGAATGTTTATAATGCAACACAAGTTTATTAAAATATTAATTTGATTAATAAATCAGCGAGTTGAGTTAATTTATTATCATTTTAAATAATTATAACATTTTTGTTAAAAATATTTTTCACAGCCTCGGGCGACGATGAATGAGTGTCTTTTACTAAGCCCTATTAGAGAAAAGTCTTATCCTCTTGCGGATAGTATAACAACAAGAGCTTTCAAATATAGGGCAAGAATAAGAACATTTGTGAAAAATAAGAGTAAATGAAAGGAGGAAAATATTAAAAAATAGTATTCTGAAAACAAAAAAAATTAATTTCGCCACGAGTATAGAGTCCACGTCGCCGACTCATGGCCCAATAAAGCGGCATGATGTCCCAATTAAGCGGAGAATACTCTGTGATATTCCTCTATTGGGTTCTGTTCTTCAAGATCTGCCCCAATTAAGCGGCTGCCCCGAGTAACCGGTGGACCCATTAAACGGATTCTACTGTATTTGAATTCCTGCGCGCAGCGAGGGTCCTGGAGCGGACCATATCTTTTTACTACCCATCCCACTGTCGATTCAGAGGCGATACCTCCATTTTTCCCGCAAAAATGCCTTCTGACTTTCAAATAAAACTTTGGAAATCTTTTACCATTAAGAGAAGACCATCTAAAGTTAGGCAATATTCATGAACGTATAAAATCGTTTCAGGCTTGATCTGGTGGAAGTTCGATATATCCATGGTAACAGAACACAAATGGTAATTTCCAAACTTTATTTCAAAATTCAACAACCGACCATGGTTTCAAAATTTTATGTTGAAACCATGGTCTTTTGCCACAGAAATGTCGAGAAATATTTCGTAAGTAGCACATTCAGCAATTCCTCAAAGTTACTTCTTTTTTCTATTCAACATAATTAGGCAACTAAAATAATTATCATTCATCGTATGTACATTCATTCATGAAACCATATTACCTTGAAAATGACACAATATGTTGGAACAATGGTCGGTTGCCACAGAAATGTCGAGAAATATTTTGTAACTAGTACATTCAGCGATTCCTCAAAGTTACTTCTTTTTTCTATTCAACATAATTAGGCAACTAAAATAATTATCATTCATCGTATGTACACTCATTCATGAAACCACATTACCTTGAAAATTACACAATGTGCTGAAACCGTGTTCGGTTGTTGAGTTTTAAATTAAAATGGAGAAATTACCATTTGTGTTTTGTTAACATGAATGTTCATGAAGATATTTCTCCAATTTTACATCGTTAATATTTACACTTAATATTTGCGCCGATTAAATCAAAGAGTTTGGAAAAAGCTAAAATTCAGGGATCTATGGTAGACGCCGGGACAAGAGTGGACCATACCCTGATTTGGTGAAAGCTCCCCTAAGACACGAGATTTCCTTTCGTGTTTCCGTTGGAGAGGTATCAACAGCTCCTCAGCATGCTTACATACCCCTTCCACCAAGCCCTCCCGGTTGATTGGTGAACTTAACTTTCCGTCAACACCGTCGGCACTAAAAATATCTTTTTTTATATCTGATAAAATTTTTCCGATTTTGATACCTGATTGATTGGAGATCAAAGTTTCAATAAAAGCGCGGAGAGGGGCGTGGGATATTACAATAGTAATTCGCCACTCATCCAATCGATAATAACATTTTACACAGAACGTTAAAGGTTAAGTTAACAGCAAAAAAGATAATTTAGTGCACACAATATCTGTGGTAGCGTTTTAATGTAATTAATTTTGGGGTGCCACTAATGCTGATATTCCAAGTGATTTTCTACATCAAGTGCCCCCTTTCAATTTAACTACGCCATACTCAGCAGCTAAGGACGTTAAAGCTTCAGGTATACTCGCTCATCATCACACGGGTGATGACATCGTCATTGTGCACTAAAAATGGTCGTGTCGTTATTCACACGTGGGGATTGCGACAATCAAAAACCATTGGCTCGTCAAGATCGCTACTGGGGCCATATCAGCAACGTTATAGGTCATAATCATGATGTCAAATAAAATCATGTTCAGCAAAAAATATTTTTTTTTACCGACAAGATCGGTAATAGATATAAGTAGCAATAATGAAGAATAAACAAGATCTGTCTGAAATAATAAGTACTCGCTAGATATTGAGAATATGAAAGGTGAAAGAAGAGAAAAACATAGTATTTAGGCAGTACTTATTAAGAAATAAGAAAAAAATACAAAAATAAAATGAAATTGTAATCAGATTCATACAAAAGTATCATTATGATAAAATCAGAAATGCATACCCAAATGCTGTTATGTAAGTTCATAACCAATGTGATTAATGTTTTGATTTAAGTTTCCTTTTCACACGAACAACACTCTAGAACGACAACGCAAACATATGTGCAAAAAAATTAATTATCAATTGCTAACTGGCTGCTTAGGATGAGCTAGAAGCTCGTAGAGAAGGTATTCGCGTCTGCGGGGCGACGAAAATGAATGCACGTGCAATTAAATTTGCGCACAGATGCACGGAAGTCGTTTGCACATAAAAGCACGCAGAGGAAGTACGGACCTATTTCCAGCGAATGGGTAGAGGGCATTATATTTCATGGAAGCAAGTATTGGCGTCTATGTAACATTCGTAGCTTCGTCCCTAACTAAGGTGTTGGCGTCTATGTAACATTCGTAGTCATAATCCGTCCCAAAATAAAGTGTTAAGGTATTGCATAATAGATATTTATGAAGTCACATAAAATGTATAATACCTGGATCATTCCACATCAAATCGGACTGGAGTTGACCCTTGACCTCTCAGTTTAGTTGAAACTAAAAATAACCGGGTAAAATTAATGTATATATAAATAAAAATTAATAAAACAGTCAAATAAAAAACGGTATTGCACCGAAAGATTCAAAGCATTTTCTCTCACAAATGGAAGATTACCCTCTCAATTTTTAGCTACAGAGTTCTTGATAGAACAAAATATAATTCCTAAAGAACAGAAAAATTAAAAATTGCAATCATGATGCAGGATACTTCGTTGCTTATTACTATAAATAATCTGACAAAGCTCTACCTGGTCCATTTTGCCCCTGGTATAATAGTAGGCGTAGTTGTTTAGGTTATCGAAGGACCGGATCAGTAGAATTTTTCACACACCCATGTCCCGAGTGGTGATATAACACCCAGGATTAGCAGGCGAGGACTTTATCCTGATACCACTTGGACCAACAGCAAATATTTAAACTTGACACTCACTTTGGATAGATTTTCGAATTTTTCAAAGAATTTGCAGTGTAGAATCAAGTTCTCAGACATCTGATTACGTTGATTCCTTCTCGAAAAATTGTGCACCGAAAGTTTCTTTGTAGTTAAAAACCACCGTTTTGTAAAGGTCCGTTATTCGGCTGATTTTTCGCTTTCCGCAATACGATTGATATTTTCCTTTTATATTAGAGAATGGGAACATGTGTTCCAATTCAGCAGCCGGAACCTACGCAAGGACCTGAAGATCACTCCATTGCTGCACTATCTAATGAGCTCTCTTCACAAGCTTGCGAAATCACTGCCCTTAACAAATAATGAACTAATCGCTCATCTATGGGATTACAACCTTCCTGATAAAACTAAACACGAACTCCCAAAAACCGCTTTCCTTCCATCCCACATCCCTTCCCCCTGATTCATTCATTAACGGAATTGCCATGACTCACATCTAGCCGGAAACTGTAAATATTGAAACAAGTAGTAGACAGCCATTGGCTGGGAACTACTGATAACATAAAGAAAGTGAAATACGTTGCGTGCGTGCGTACCAATTTTTATAAAAATCTGAGAGGTCAAGGGTAACCTTTTGAACGAGTTGGCGCGGAATGAGCCACGTACAAATCAACCCCTTCGAAAGTACACGCCATCTACAGATTACTTTTACTTATTGACACAATATTTCAGCGTTAGAAATAAGATGCTTCTAATTTTCCATATTTTTAGTCCCATTTGACAGAAAAATACGATAAAAATCGCTTTAGACCTACTTCTGCAGTCACAATTGGACTTTGAGCCAATGAAAGCAGTAGGGTATTGATATTTTTGATGTTATTATGAATTTAATTGAGTGATTCTTCCCTTTAAGTTTAAATTAAAATTCCACTGAGGTAAAGAAATATGTAAACATACATTCACGTTCAGTGGTGTATGACAATTTGTAATTTGAGATTGCACTTCGACAAATGAAGCTCCAAATGCAGTACTTTCACTACTACTACTATAACGGTATCTTATGACAGAGTTATGCACTTTCAATTATTTTGAGTACCATTTCACTTGTGTGCATTTCATCGCTGGAAATATTGATTATCATCCGCAAGTGAAAATAAGGATACAAGAGTAATTCTTAAAGTTCAATGCATTACTACGAGAATAATTATGCTCCTTGAATAACTATGCTCAGCTTCAAATATTTTATTCATATTCCTATTCATGGCCCTATAAATATGGGCAGGTTCAAATTACAAATGCCTAGATAATAAATAACACCTAAGCGCCATGGCACTGAATTAAAATGAAATATTTTATTTTATTTCGGTGCCGTGTATTTTATTAATATATATTTTATTGAAAATATTGTTTAACAAAAATAATGGATTGGAATAGTTTCGTTTCGCTATTTGAAAATGTGGCAAACATTTTTATTCCCTTCTTTGCTACACTACGTATACATTATTCCCCAGTCGTGATTTCCAGTCTTAAAAAATATCCCGTTGAGAAAAAAGGCGAGCTTTCATCTGCGAGAAGGGTAAAATTTTATCCATTAGAAACGTGAACATTACGGAGTAATTAATTGCAACGTTCGTGCTTCTTGAAGCTCTTTCTTTGGCCTCGTACCCATCAGCACGACGCATTTTGCTTCGTGATCCACCGCCTCGGCGGGTAAGCCAGGCCTCATTTTGACTTCATTAAAAATTTGTAGCGAGTTGCACGTGGCCCAGCAGACTCGGCAGTGCGTTTGGTACATCAGATCAGATCACCTAGTTTCTCGCAGCACCTTTTGAAGCTGCGCCGCAACCCTCAGGGGACTGCATAAGCAATGCCTGTACGCCGCGATGGAGCACTCCGCAGCAAAGTTCTCCAATGCTATTATACTCCTATCTCATTAGCATTATGGCGCGCGTCGCAACCCCATTGGCTGATTGTTCTCGTACTTTTCATCCCGATCTCAACCGTGGAATTTTGATGCATTACGTCCTGATCATTTTTTACCTCAGGCGTTTAACGTAATCAGACAGCATAATTTTCGCTCATATACTCATCTCATATTCAACTCCTGAGCCGTACTGTCACTGTAGTGTTACTTTCGAAGCCTTTATGTTTCCAACCCTTTTATTGATGAAGGTCAATATGTATTTAAAATATAAGGTAAAGTTTAAACTAAAGTTAATATTCAACTATCGGTAACACTCATGCACCTTGTGCAACTCGCATCGATTCAACATTCACTCTAGTGATTGAAACGGGTTCTTTAAACATCCGTTTTATCAATTTATTTTAACCTACTGGGTGAAGATTATGCAGCAAGTGACTACGGGTGGTGGAAGTCTTAACGGGATATGTAAGTGTATTGTCGCTAATACCAGTGCGCCCTAGCCATTCATATGCTGAATATTATAACATCAGGAACTCCATCGATTCAAATTGTTCGTGTATTACCCAGAGCTGCTAAATTCATTTAAGACTTACATCATCGCCTAGTCTAATCATTTAGCAGCACTTACTCAGGAGATTTCGGAGACGTTCAAAATGTCCTTAATTTCCGAGGGATTGCAATATCAATATCAAAAGTGTTTTTTTCCCAGTTAGCAGCACTCTTGACTTGTGAGCTGTTAGAGTTTCAGCTATATCCATGCCATAGTTTCATTGTTATTGCCGATTGTAGTAAACAACTTTCATTTATTTATAACAAAAGTGAGTTTCGCGCGGTGATCAAACACTTGTTTTTAAAAGGATGAACGCGGAAAGAAATCAAAGCTAAGCTGTATGAAGTTCATGCCACATCTGATCTTGTGTTCGCAACTACTTACAATTGAGTAAATGACTTTATACATGGCCGTACATCCAAAAAAATGAACATGGTTCCGGACGCCCTGTGGACGTGTCTACCTCCGATATGGTTGACAAAATCCAGGATATGGTTTAAAGTGATAGGAAAATCAAAGTTAGCGAGATAGTTGAGGCCACAGGAATATCATAGTGTGCAATCAATTAAAGGTTGTACGAATATTTGGGTGTGAAAATTATCTGGGCGTGATGGTTGCCGCGTTTGATCATATTCGAGAATAAACGAAACCTCGTGGTCGACTCTGAGGCTGTTTTGGTGCTTTTTCTCAGGAAATCGGAGGATTTTCCACATCAATACATCACTGTTGATGAAATATAAATACATTACTACACTACTGAGACAAAAACAGACCTAACAATGGAATTCTGAAAGTGAAGAGGCTCCAAAGCAGGCGAAGAAGGTGAAATGGGCCGGTCAGGTCATGGCACCGACATTTTAGAATGCATGCGGAGTAATCTACTTCGATTACTTAGAAACGAGAACTGCGATAACAGGAGAGCATTATGCATCCTTAATGGACCAATTGATGGTAGAAATCAAGAAAAGCATCCTCATTTGAAAGAGAAAAAGTTTCTCCTTCAACTAGGCAATGCTCGGTTGCATACCTATGCAGTTTTATTGACCCAAATTACGGAAGATTTACGTTTACGGAGCAGTTCATCGCCCAAAATAATGCGTATTTTCAGGAATTCCTGAAGTTCTACTTTTTGGAAGGCTAAAAATACTCATAAAAATGCTAGTAAAAATTTACATGGCTGAAAAGAGGCAAAGTTGAAAAATAAACAAAATTTACCCAAAATAATTCGTATTTCCACCATTTTCTAAAGACCTATTGAACGACCCTCGTAGGTGCTTTATCGCAGTTTCCATAGGTTTTATTCCATGAAGAGCTTCCCAGTCAAACGGGAAATCGTAAATTAGCCTGGAATCGTTTTAATACTTCTAAAAAGTTAACATGGAACGTATGCGAAGTTCAGATTTTTATCAAAACCAATGGCATTTCTCTGATTCATCAAATCTTAAATTTTTTAAAATCAGCTTGTCCTGATATTGCAGACAATAAAAGTAATTTTAATTTGTCAATTCGGAAGGTTCAATATCGGTAATCAAAGATGAAAAATAAATATAGGTATTTTAACTAAAAAAGCAAGAATTAGAAATATAAACATAAAAACCAAAGTTCGCATTAATAAAAGAGAAAAATATAAAAATATTTAAGGTATTTATAATGTAATAAAAATTAAAAATTGACGCCAATAAAGGTAAAGAAGCAATTAAAGTATAAAACAATAAATAAATACCAGCTTGTATAAGTTCATATTACGTAATAAACGATATTTTTCAGCACACTGAAGAGGAGGAAGACTGGGTATATCTAAAAGCTATCATCCTTGAATTTTCTACATACTTTATCAATACTACTGAGGCAAACTGCATAAAATGCAAGGAAAAAATACTTTATGTACTTTAAATCTATTTAAAAGAGAAGTTTTTTCGAGTTTCACGAAACCTAAGGACTCTTCACGCAAGCGGGGAGGGTTACACAATTAGTGAGAGAGTTTTTTTTTAGGAATATTAACATTTTTAATAATAAACAAACAAGAACAAAATAACTGTTATTATAACGGATTCTGTACCTGATGATGTCGCCTCTGCGACGAAACCGGTCGTATTAATTAAATCGTGTGGAAAAGTACAATAACGTTTTATTATTAAGAATGGATTTTCACAAAGTAAAGCCAGAAACAATCAAATATTAACATTAATATGATTAGGGTGGTAGGAAACTGAAGGGTGGTGATAACAAACTTATAAGGAAAGCAGCGGGGCAGTCCCGACTTAGAAAAAGGTATTCCGGGATCAGATAAGACAAAAGATACTATCATATGATAAAGTGATACCTACGCAATATAAGCGTAGGGGTATAATATTTGTACGCGGAATATCATTGATTTTATCTCATTAACAGGATAAAATTGCTTCATTTTTAAACACAGGCTAAAGGAATAAAAATTAATAGCATTCACGGTCTCAACTTTCATCTATGTAGGAATATTGTAATTATGGGCTCCCAACATACCTGAAACACTGCAGGAAACCTTCTAACCAAATAAATGACAATGCTCAGATCTTATAAAATATTTCATGATTGCCTGAAGCCGGGGCATAATAAAACTGCTTTTAATTTGACCTAATTCCGCCACCACAATTAATTTTCCAGTTGATAAGTTATTATTTAAGAAATGTGTATTAGATTGAAGGGTATTTGCAATTTCATTACGATCAAATCATCATTGGCTGTATTTACATTCAATGGAAACGTTTTAAACAAATGAAACTTTCCTGGGCAAAACCTTGTGTATTTTCGGCATTATTCAAAGCATAGGTAATAATGGAAGTGATTAAAATTGATTTTTTACGGATAATAGACATTTGAATGGCACACACATTACCTAGTTAAAATGAAAGATCTTAAGATCGCGCTATGAACAAAAATCTAAGATTGATCCCAAAAAATATATTTTTCTAGACAATCTACATCTGGAAAAATGCCTCTGAGATAAACAATGGGAAATACAGTATAAATAAATTAAACAATAAATTTATACAGTTATACAACATGATGAATGATCGATAAAATCCTATAAAACTGTTCACCGCTCTAAAACATTAATTTTGACTAAATGTGCTTTAAATGCTTGCAACATTCTATCAATTTCGATCGTAGAATTTGATTCGAAATATTCGGGCGCCTGATACTGCTCATACTAGTGAATACCTAAATTTCCTTTCATTCTTGAAACCACAGAAGTTTCATAGACAGTCTTCATTCTTCCCACATTACTTACGGCTCGTAACCGTGGATGGCGCACTATATTGAGAAATAAGAGGAAATTCGAGGACGAGGAAAAATTTAAGAGGGTTTCTTAGGTATCGAGTCATTCACATTTTTATCCGAACACTCGCCGCTGAATACTCTCGCGGGCCAAAACCTTCCGCAATGATTATGAAGAGAAAGAATTGGGGCATATCTTGAAAGCGGCCCCAATCGAATCGAAGGCGGGAGGATTACTTAACGCCTGAGCGGTCCCTGATGCAAGGACACCGGAGGAAAGATGGAAACTTGGTCTATTCATTTTCTTTGGGGGAGCGGCACGATCCAATATGACGGTCTAATTCAGGGTTCCAAAGTGTAGGAACGAGGTAAGCGTGAACAAAGCATTCTAAAATCTCGAGGTGTGCCTTCGTGCACCAGTAACTGGAAGTGAATTGGGATTGTTCCTTTTAGCTGCGACTTGAAATAGTTAAATAACATAAAGAAAATACAGCCATTTAAGTATAGGCACATCGTATTATAATTGCCTAAGTCAGGCCCGGAACTAGGGCGGGGCAGAAGGGGCACGTGCCCCGGGCGGCAGATTGCAGGCGGCGGCAACATTTGGAAAGTTTATTGGATAATGTTATTTAATTGTTCTAATTAAATTATTTTTTTTAAATAATTGATTTATAAATTACGAAACTATAATATTAATAAAACTTCTTAGCCCTTTCTAACCCAGAGCTGCTTCGGGGAGAAATTAAATTTCAAGACTTCTCATTTAAAAAAAGTGAAAAATTTTCCACTCACTCATAATTAATGTGCCAGCTATATATTTCGCCATTAAATTTTACAGCACAATATAAGATTCAGTTTGAATATTTCTTGAATAGAGCTGAAAATTTTTAAATTTTTGGTGCTACCTGGAAGCAACATTGGGTCATAATGGGATAATAGCAAAAATACGTGGGCAATTTCAACTGCCGCATCTAAAAAAATAGCTTACGGATGTGTTATATGTTAGTGGTGGAGGAGGGTGAGGGAAGGAGTGAGAGGGGATCAGCGGAAGGCAAAATGATTTTTATCTCCCTGACAAAACTCCTAGTTCCGGCCCTAGCGTAGGTATGGTAAATTTTCAATGATTAAATAGCATTGAAATAAATGAAATATTCTAACAAAATTTAAAATAACGAGTGTCTCTCTCTCGTCACGAATTAAATTTTGCCAACGGCGCTTGCACAATGTATAAGGGTTCTATCTTAAATCCCGTTTACACTGTACATTAGCTCGTGCAAGTTAATGACTGAATGTATGAACGAGAGAATGAACGCCAAAATGCTCCCGTTTAACCACCTAACTTGTGCGAATGCATGAACAGATAATAAAATATGTCCTGATTTTATTCATGCATTGGTAGATGTTCCGTTTCGGTCCACAGAAATTGTTCCTACTATCCGACATTAACTTCTACGTGTTAATGAATCGTGTAAACAGGCCTTACAGCATTCTTGAGGTAAAATTTTCTTTTTATGATCATACCTTTAACATGCGAGCTTAATGAGCACTTAATGAGTAAACGAGATTAGCATGGAGTGAAAAACCTGTCACCCTATGTCAAACATGAAGGTGAATTTCAAACAAGAGCAGCCTATGACGCTTGCAGGAATGAATAATACGAACACCACGGTTTTTTTGGTACAAGAATATTGGAAATTATTATAAATAAAAAGTATTCAAGAATCTACTTTCCAACATGAAGCGATTGCTGAAATTGAAATTGAAGGGAAAGTATTTCACTGAATCCCTACGATAATGAAAGGAGAATGAAAATGAATATGGATCTATGCGGTCGAATCAATAAAATAAAGCCATGTCAATAAATAGGTTGGCTCAAAAATGTTCAGACTATGAATACAAATAAAGCAATGGAGCACACAAAATTGAGGTGGAAAAGGAATTAGAGTAAATTTAGGGAATATAAAGGACAGCCAACAGATATAAATACGGAATAAACGCAAACAAATTATAATTACAAGAATTAATCAAAGTTTATATATAATCGGGGAAAACTTGAAGAATGATATCGTGGCTTAGCCCGTGGTGAGCTCCTACCTCTCTTCTTTTCACCAACCTTCGAGTTGAAGCACAAATGAAAGAAAATGATACAGTAACAATTATGCATTACAAAGCGTCAGCGTTCCAATCACATCATTACTGAAAGGTTATCTGTCCAGGGGATTTTTTGATGTCATTGGGTTGTTGCATGTTTATCAGCAAGAAATAACACTGAAATAAATTCAAGGTTTTCACATGCACGGTACTACCTTTGAGTGTACCGATTTTAAAAGCGAATCAATCTGTCAGTAAATATTATTTAGGAAACCAAAAAAATATGAAGAGGTAAAATTGTAAATTCAGAAGTAAGACCCAAAAGTCTTTCCCAAAAAATTGAACATATTGTAACCCATTCGGTAAGCTAGGTAAAAAACGCTAGCTTTGCAAAGCCCATTCTAAACATATTATTTATCGTAAAGAAAGTACCATTTACGTTAGACCTTACTCACAAGGACAGGGTACAGGGTTATTGAATATATACTTTGACTGAGGTTCCTTGAAATGGAAGCAGCTTAATGTGAAAAATGTGAATCCTCAGGATCAAACAGATCGTTCGTATATTCGATCACTTCGAAGATAGGATAGAGAATTTCATCACCAAAGCCAACAAAGCATCACCACCACTACCTCCAATCATGCAAAAATATGAGGTCAAGATTTACTTCCATGGAACGTATTAATATTGAGTGCACACTCGAAGACCCAATCAGTATGACTGGAACTGGCTAGCGTCCTTTCGATAGCCGAGGGTCCACTTCAGACTCCGAGCTTTATCTGCTTATTCGTTGTAAAGGGAGTTGTGTGAGTCTGACATTGTTGATCATGACCTCTTCCAGCGCAAGCATGGTGCAGAAGTTTCAATATTTGCTCCCATTCAAGGGCCTCAAAATCATATTATATCGTATAAAAGAACCATAGACTGTTAGAAACCCTATAAACACAATAATATAATTTCATCAAAAAAGAAATAAATACTATAAAACCGGATGATAAAAAAGTCATAATAATATATGTCAAATTTTGTTTTGGAATAATCTAAAAAATGATTTTCAGTCACTGTCGCTACTTCTTGATATGCTAGAAAATAATACCATTTCGTTAAACGAAGTATTATAATATAACTATGAAATAAATTTCCACTATCTTCTCTAAATGAGATCGAAGCAAGGAAAGTTGATATCACAAATTTGCTTATAAAAAAGCTTTCACTCTATCATGTTTATGGGACTGCTTGCCAAAAAATTGAAAGAAATATACCACTTGAATTTTTCAATGAAGAATTATTATCAATCAACATTAGTTAATTAACAAATTATGGAATAATATAATTATATTGTCATCCCTATTGAATTTCTTAATTTAAATTACTTTTGACAGCTAATTATTGGTTTAATTGCACCATCATTGTTACTATCTGTACAGATCATCAGATCGGTTCTCAATAATGTAAAAACGTTCATTCGAGTCGGATGCATGCAAAGTAAAACTTCGATGTCCCAAGGTCCAAAAATTTATTGCGAATCATTCTGTTCTGAATAGCGTGCTCAAGCTTCTCTGTGAAGTCTCAAATAGGATCAAAATCGCTTGATGAGATTCTAATCATCTCATGAGAAGCCTTCTTTGTCATAGTAAAACATTAATTACTTTGCCACGCAATTATTAATGAATAAATACTCTCAAAGAAAACGACCCTTTTTCCGCACTGTCACTCCGGTAAAGGCAAAAATTATAGGTGAACGATATTAATTACAAAGTGCCAAAATCAATCCACGACAAACGTTCACAGAATACTGATATTGAATTTCTAATTCAAGATTGAAAGAGCTCTCTTTTACGGCTTACATGACTAAGGAAATGAAAAAGGAAGAGAATAGGACGGTAAAAATAGTTATGAGGGTTTAAAATGCTGGAAAAATACTATACTACCTATACTTAAATTATTATTGTTTGAAATTACTAATGGTTGCCCTAAAACAGCATTATGGTCCCTTTGAAAATAATATGTTGGTTAATTATGACTTATTCTTTTAGAAAAACTTAGTGCATGGTTGTCGGTCACTGTCGGTACCTCGTGGTATGCTGGAAAATCATCGCCTTGTATGCAAAGTGAAATTTTAATTTGGAGAGCCCATTAAATTAATTACAATTTAATCGGCAGATCGGTTCTGCTAACCCCGCAAAACACCTCTGTAGGTGGCTTGCAATGTAACATGTAGATGCAGATTTAAATTCACGTACATATTTCAGTTACCGCACTTTGTTGGTTGTGGAAATTATAGCTACAATTATTCTTTATAGTAATATCCACGTTATATACAGGCTTTAAAATTTGGAAATACTGGATAGGATACACCATGATTATAAAGAGTAGCCTTATTCACGCAGAAAAGATATATCTCGTTTGGATATTATAAAATATTTCCATTCAGAACAGGGTAGCACCAAATATTCATTACAGTTCTATGTCATTCCTGGAGACATGACCCAGCGATCAATATCAATGGGAACATTTTCTTGAGGATCATTTCCCCAGAATTTATTTTAAACTGAAATATTGCTCAAATTAGTCTTCAGGGAGGAAGACCAAGACTTACAATTCACAAAGAAGAAAAAATGGCGTCCATTTTTAAGTCCAATGCTTAAAATAAGCGGAAGGCAAGATAGCGATTTTGATGGAGATGAACCGAAAACCAATCTACGAACTGTAGACTGAAGAATCTAACGATTTGATCGTTGGATCCTTCTTCCTCATAAAATGGTCCTTGTTAGAACATAACTGCGTTAGCTTGGTTTCGTTAATATTAGGACCCGCCCGCCTTTGTGACGGTGCGGGATTCCTCGTCCCCTCCCTTCTTTCCCTATCCCCTCCCAGTAGGCGTCGTCGGGCTCCTATCGCGGCGGCGCCTCCTTCCTTGTTCCTTCCTGTCCTTCCCCTCCTCCGGGCAGAGGAAAAAACCTAGCGCTTAGAATCCCTGCCTCAGGAGTGTAACCCGCGAGCCCGCCCTAGGTGTCTCGTTTCCGTTGTAGACTGAAGACGAAATGTCAGCGGCGACGAGGGAAAGAAATGGGCCAAAACTATTACGGTCCGTTTCCCCATATGATCAAACCCGTACCAGCAGAAATCCGAAACATTTCGCGATGCACTGTGGGCTTTCTTTGCAACCACGACCGTCTGGATGAGCCAGATGCGACCCAGCTCACCCCATGAAGCATCCGCTGCGACCCTTACGGGTTTGTATCTCATCTTTTTCTCTCACCGCAAAGACTTCTCAGGGAATCACAGTGAGGGGTGTTAAGGGGAGATCTCGCCCTAAAGACGTCGTGTGTGTAGCATTAGCCAATCGATAGGTGTCCCGCGGGAATACACGGCACGCCGGCGGCAGTGGCGGCCCCTCGTTGCGCGGGAAAATTTTCCAAATGGCCGACGTTGGCGGGAAAGGGAGGCATGGCGGCGGCCATCACCACGCGGAGACTTGCGGCGGGAATACACAACCTGAGACGTCTCCTTTAAAACGCTGAAAAGGCGGGGGAGGGTGAGGAGGGGGTGCGCTTGGGCATGCTGCTTGTGGAGGGATGGGGGGAGCAATAAAAGGATGGCTAAGTGAGGAGGAGGGCAGGGTAGAGGTGGGGGGCCGGAAGGGATAGAAAAGCCATTTCGAACTTGAGCACTCCCTCTGTCACTCCTCCTCACCCTCTCCATCCTCCCAGACCTTTCTTCCGTCGCCTCTTTCAACCCTCCCACGCCCCATCACCCAACCCCCCAAACCTCCCAGGCACTCCAGCGTCTCTTTTCTCCGGCACGCAACTTATTCGCATAAAAAGACGCAGAAACGAATCCGAGCCTGATTGGAGATGGGGAGAGGGTTGAATTCGAGCGGATGAGGTGAGGACGAAAATTATGAACGAGGCGGGTTGCGCTCCCGCACATCGGACCATCTCTTAATCTTCGCATCTACTTATAGTGATAGGGTCGTATAAATAGTTGTCCCCTGTTCCCCAGTATTATTTTTCATCCGCATGCAACCTCTTTGCATGAAAAAGACGCACAAACGAATCTGAGTCCGATTGGGGCTGGGTACATGGCCTTATCCGGACCCTGGAGAAGAAAATTCAGTGAGAACAAGGTGGTAAGCAGTGTTTTACCTTTAACCATCTCCAGCAGTGGCGCAGCGAGGGGGGGTTTGGGGGATAACCCCCTCCCCCAGAGATCAGAGAAATTTTTAAGTTTAATCTATTTGACTGAATTGGATAAATATTACTTATTGAATAGTGTAAAGATTATCTCAGAATGCCGTAAAAACCACCATTTTGAACCATTCATCTTTATTTTTTATGGCGGATGGCCCCCGCACCTCCCGGTTACCCTGACGGGTATGTCACACCTCCAGGGCTCCCAGTATTAGCTGCGCCTGAAACCCCCCTAGCCTTTATTCCTAGCTGCGCCTCTGATCTCCAGAGCATCTAATTCATATTGATATATATATATATATATATATATATATATATATATATATATATATATATATATATATATATATAGTTTGGACTCTAAAGAATGGGGAATAAAATGGAAGAAGAGTTTTTACATAGTAATCCATTTAGGCCAGCTTTCCTTTTATTCGGTGCGGATATCATTCCGATCAGATAGACACCGATACGAATTCCAACGCCTATGCGTTAACCAGGAGTGATTGCCATTAGAGTCAGGCTCGAATTCTGGTGGAGAGAGTGAGGACCAAATGAATAAACAAGTGCATTGTGCTCTAAGTTATCTAACCATTTCCCAGATCATGTGATTTATTGAAATCGCAAATGTGGAATGTAAGCTAGAGGGCAAGAGCGTCCCAGATATTTAATGTAGAAACATAGAGGTATTATTAAAATACCATTATTTTGTACTTAGGAATAGGAATAAGATCCTTGTCAAAATTGTCGCAGAAAATAGAAATCGCATTCAAATTTAGACAATAAATTGAATTCAGGATACTAGTGGCGGTCCTTGTGCACAGCGATTAATGCAGCACTCAAGTTATTGTACCGGGTCTAATAGACGCCGGAGGCAGGTTAGAATGGTGGCGAACTATTAATTATAAAACTCTCCCACTTCCAAGCTCTATGTTAACATTGTTGTGTTAAACCATATCACTCATTATGGTATCACCGGGTGAAATGATTATGAAATATTTGCTGTGAAGGCAACGATGAAAGATGCGAGATGGGACAGGATGCGGCAGAGTAAGGAAAGAACAACTGAGAGTACCCCAAAGCGTTACGAGGCTAAAAATGTCGACCGAAATCCGCACCTGCTTTGGTGCACTTTGCCTGATTGGCGCTGGGATTGGGCTACCACATAAGTGACGAGACACAGAGAGAGTTATCGGCGATAACACTAATTCACCTCTGCCATTAGGAGAGGACCGTTAAGCTCGAACCAATAAGCCTCCTCGCGTGGTTTTACCAAGTTGAGCCGCACAGGGATGGAATGAACGCAATATATTCTTGGATGCAGGAAAATTGAGTGCAGTTCAAATCAGTACCAATAATTACGTAGTTCTTTATATGAGAGACATCCGAAAGCTGCATTAAAGGATGGAATTTTGAAATGGAATGTAAAACCTGAAACATATCATCAATTAAAAATAATGGAAAAAATTGGCTTAACACGGATTCATCAAAAAAGAACAGGGCTAATCAGAACTTCTTGCGGCTACTTTATATATGGCACGTATATATAAATTTATACATCATTAGTTCCTTCGGCTTCCGTCAGAATACATGAATGTCTTTTATGACATATGGATCTAATTTCAAAAAATAATTTTCACCATTTAATCTCATCTGATACCAAAAGGCCGAAAATAATTACCAATGGTGCGCAAAGTATTATACCACATCAGTAAATATTAAATGATAAATTCTCAGTGTGCGAAATGGAGGGAAGAGGAAAGCTGCTAATGCTAATTCTGATACGCTTTCTCTAATCCCTGGTAAGCCAGCGTGTGTCCAAGCGTTCTCTATTTCCTAAAATTCGCCATGAGGGAAAGATGTATACATATCTGAGTGTGTTAAAAGGATAGACGAATTTGAAAGCGAAATTCAATTAAATTACATGAGTATAGAGATGATACAAGAAACAAGAAAATGAGGGAGGATTTCTGTAGAAAAAGATGTAGATAGAATTGTATGTCATGGACGTAAGGTGGACAAATAGTACTCTGTTCATGAATAATGTTCGAACATTTTTCATCACTTCCCTATTTGGTACTTCAGGATATTTATTTCCAATCTATCCGCAATACTATTATCTTCTCATGTATTTTGCTTGTAACCCCTGTTTAGAAGTTCCAAGGGAATAACAAGCTTTCACATCACTTGCCTACAGAGCGAAAAAATCATTTTGTCCTACGTTATATTTTGGTATCCTTTAGATACTATAATGCAGGAACACACTTCGAATCCACTTAACAGAGTACGCATCACTTTTACGCAGTTTCCATTCTGTCAGATTCGAGGCTTGGTTTATTATAATGGGATGCTAATGGCCCTTTCTTTCCCCTCGATGAGCGCAGGGGAATATCGATGGGGGGAGATCTTTGAGTGACCGGGAGGGTTGGTAGTTCAACTTCAAAAACATCTCACGCTCGAAGGAGGACGGGGCTTTGACGGAGTTTTATGGCACCGCTTGATTAGCGTCTGGTGGGACAGGCACATCGAAGTGGTCTTGCAATTAATTTAACCTTCCTTAGTAACCTTCGCCATGCATCCAAAGTATGGTGAATCATTCCATTTCCGATTTGTGAAACGAGGAAATGAACAAGGGAAAGAAACGCATGTCATATCCACATTAGAAAAAAGAAGAGTTAATACAATAATTTTTTGCCAATTTACCGAAAATAACCTTACTCATCTAGTATAAGGAGTACGCTGATTACAAAAATGGGAAAGATTACACTCGATGCAGGGGACTGGCTTTGTGGAACAGCGATGAGGTAAAACCGTTAAGTGGCAATGCTTTGAATTCGATGACGCAAGTCCACAAACGGTTAAATTTTCTTATTCCTACGATGTAAGGCTGTTGTATTTCATTCAGATATTAAATTGCTTGATTTATTGGGATATTTTTGACGAGTCACATCGTTTATCTTTGGATGAAATCCATAAAAATCTCAGAAAAGTGAAAAATATTTAAGCTTTCAATATTTCATGCAAGGATTGTTTCCTACATAAAGTAGTGTTCAAGAAAGGATTCAACTTTGGATATACTGCGGCTACCAGTGTTTCAGTACCCTCGGTAAGTTTTACTTAAAATTGAGGATTTTGTAGCCTCTTTAATTCTTTCATTTCAATTTCCTGATTACTGAAACATATTCCTAGAGGTAAAAAATGGAGAAATACGTAATATCAACGCCAAGATTAATATTTTTCAGATAAAATATATAATAATAGCTAAACTGACCATAGCTGAGCATAGCTGAGCTCAGTGCTGCTATAAACGCTACCTTGCAATTATCAAGTTTACCTCGATAATAATACTTACTTCATTTTTATTACTTTGGTAATAAGACTAATTGTAAGTAGAAATACTGGTCCATGGAGCTAAGAAACAAATATATTTGTGGAAAAGTTTTCAGTGTACTAAATTTGACATAAACTGGTCATAGGCGCCGATTTCCACCACAACCAGTTCAGTAGGTTGGTCCATCTCCACCGTCAAATACACACTTCTGTGATACTTTTTATGGAATGTATCTCGCCAGTCTCATATCTACAAAGAGACAGAGGTTTATGGACCGCAGGTTGCCGATAATTTGCATGATAAAGTGCCTCAGCCAGGGAAAGAAACGCAAGATATTTTTTGACCGATTCTTTTCTGCTTGGAGCATCGGAAACGTCACGGCACACTCACGCATGACCACGGGGAGATCAGCGGAGGTGGAAGCTGGTCTACTCATCCGAATGTTTTCATTCTCTCACTGGTTTTATTCAGACGTCTAAGGGCAGTGCTTTTGCTTTCCCTTTAATCCTCTTTCCCCACGGAAGGAAAGGCTACGGGAAAAAAATGCGTCCGCGACCCTTTTCCGTGGGAAGCGTTTCATTGAAACCAGGGTTTGTCCCTTTTATCGCTGCCGATGCTTTTGTCACCTGCGTAGAGGACAGGCTGACAGGAAGGCTGCTGGTCCGGAAATCCATGGCGGAAACATCGCCGAGGGCGCCTTCTATTCGCTATGGATTTGACAGTGTATATTTAAAAGTTAAATCACGTCTCATTTCCATGTCACAACGCTCCCATCAATGTAACGATTCGTTCTGTCTGATTTTCATGAAAGCGAGTAGTCACAGACGACCACCTGACACCAGGGGCGCAGACAGGAATTAAGACTGGGGGGGTTAGGTGCAACCAAAACCGGGGTGTGTGGGGGTATGGAATACCCAACAGGATAAGCGGTAGGTGCGACATTAATAAATTGCGGAATTTTAAGAGAAATTGTTCAAAATGGTGAGTTTTGCGGCTTTCTGAGGGATATTTTTTTTTTATCCTTACACAATTCTATTAGTAATGTCAATCCAATTAAGTAAAATGGGTAAAACTTAAGCATTTCTCTGAGCTCTGGGGGGGGGGGGGGGGGTTAACTCCCAAACCCCCCCCCTCGCTGCGCCACTGCCTGACACAGTAAAATGTGTTTTATTTTTAAATGCGAAGTCGAAGTCTTGTCCGACGCGCATATCAATAAATTATGATTCGTAATAATCTTTAATTTGTAAATACTCGCTGGTGATTTACGCAGAGCAGTAAAATAAAATTCATGACACAAAACTGGCATTGACGTTAATGATTCAAGTTCTGTCCGTCGCACTCATGTGAAAATGGTACCTGGTGTCTTTCCTCTACAGTGAGCTAGCTTGGTAAGGTTACCTCAGTGAACGCGAGAGGGATGCAATTCACTTGGAGAGACCAGGTGAAGAAAAAATTAACCAATTTTATTCAAGCTACCACTGTAGCGTAATGACTACCTTTGCTCAGTGAATTCGATTTTGTTAGATAAATACATTATTTGCATTTTCAGGATAGTAAGGTAGTAAATGATACAAAATTTCTTACCACATCCAGAGCAATCAGAACCGTTTTGCTTCAAAATATAGTAGACTATGAAATGTACTTATTTTATCACATTTTAGCAAACTATACTTCCGTTTGTTCATCCTTAAAAATCACTCAATTAGCCTACCTCTAGATGTCAGTATTCCCGTAAATATTCCGTGAAAATGCTTGAGTATGGAACCGATTATCATCTCGGCTGGCGATTGTAACAGCGCCATGTTAACGGTACGTTGAAGGATAACACGGGGCGGCATATTGAGTGGGCAGGGATTTGCATTATCTGTGGCTAGTTTGCCTGGTGTTCCTCATAACTGAACAACGATCATAAAAGCGATCATGAGCGTACAAACTATTCACCTCGCTTTCATTAGAGGATAATCTTTAAAGCATCGACACACCTCTAAACTTCAACGGTCTTTGTCGCTGTCGACATGCTGTCCTATCGTATGGAGTCGTTTCAGGCTTGACGCGGTGGAAATACGATATATTCATGATGAAATATAAACAAAAATAGCAATTTACACACATTTATTAAATTATTAAATTTAAAGTATGAAAATTACCATTTGGTGTTTATATTTTATCATGCTGTCCTAGGACTGCTTCCCGGTTAGGCCCCGCCGATAACTTCAATAATTTTCGATAGAATATTCAATTCCCTTCCCAATCCCGCGTGAATCTTAAATCGGATCTTCGGAACATCACTCTTCCGGCCTTTTTTCCCTCTTATTTTTTTCCCTTCTAGTGAGCAATTCATAAACCTTTAATCCGGGGAGAGCGGAAATTTCTTCGGGCGCCCCAGGGTTCAGTGCTCGGCGCAAGCGATTCCCTTCGAGGGAGTTGCGCCGTGCGGGAAGTGTCGAATGGCGTCGGCTGCGCCCATGCTCTCCCACGAGTGGCAGTCAAATGGGTCGTGGACCCTCGAAATGGCCGAGGCGGGGAAAATTCATTTACATAAAAACAGCGCGACGGGCAGCGCCACCCCTCCTGGGCGGACACTGGCCGGGCGTCCACCCCTGGGGTCAGGGGCAGGCGTCGTGTTGTCGGACCACAGGAAAGTAAGTATCGGCTGCGGTACGCAATATTCATGAGGAATTAAAAATCAGATTCAAACGTTTTTCGGATGCTTCTTTTACATCTTCCCCATTATAAAGTTAAAGTTTGATCAATTCTAGTGAAATTTCAGATTCGAAAATGAACATCATTACATTCCACTCAGTTCTGCACGTTTAAATATCTACCCATTATGACCTTTTCAGGTGACTATGAGGAGTAACATAAGAGTAAGGGCAAGCCAAGAAGAACAGGATAAAGGCAAGAAGAATTGTGAAATTATCAGAAAACATTGTCCAGTAAATGGTGGAACTGAAAAATAGTCTCAAATGTCACGTTGCCTCATCCTATTATGGCTGGTTTTAATCGTTGGCAATTCTACCAGAGCCATCTACGTTTGAGAATTCTACCATGGATGAGTAAAATGTTCGAAAGTAAACAACAGCAGCCACAATTTAAGTGGATTAATTAAAATATTGCGCTAATAAACGCTAAAAAATTCATGAAACGTGACAGTTATCATGTAAATATAGTTGAACAGTCACATTCCGTTCTGCCAGTCAACTGACGCTGTTGTTGCAGAGAAACTCAAGGTTGTGTCCGCTATTCATTTCATCCATACAAAGTTATAATCCAAAACTAAACGCATGTTACAACTTTACGGATATTTTATGCTCAGGAGGACTTTTACAGTATTCATGCTCACGTCAGCCAAGCATGAGTTTCCAAGTAGAATCTGGACGCCACCGCAGAAGTTAGGCCATTACCCTGCACAAAGGCCCCTGACTGAGTCTTTCAATGAAAGGTAATACCGAGTCCAGCGGTATACATTTATCTTCACTAAAAACCAACGGAATTCAGCCAGCTAGCCGTATGCCTATAAAATGGATCAACTCTTTATACAAGCCTTTTTTTGGCCGTGGTAAGGGCTTTTCACATTTATCTCAAAAAAGTAAAAAAAAGAAAATGAAGTAATCGAGAGATACCTGAAATTAGAACACTGCACAAAAGAACTCGATCCGGCCTTCATTCACCAGCGAATGGAACCAAAATGTTTCACAATCAATTCGTTATCAGTTCTGTTAGCTAACGGAATACATTTTAAATAAATGAAAAGCTGCACTAATTTCCTCTCTATGGAATTTTTTTATAGTTTCTTGCATTAGGAAAACGAACGAATGTACCACTTAGAATAACAGCTTTATTAATTTCAAAATTATTCATTTCTTTATCATTTAAATACCAACTTTATATTTTGATAATATGTTTTACATGAATCGGTATAAACCTTGAAAAACACGCATTTTCAATTTTAACAAGCAATCTCCCATATTTTTCTGCTCATGATTAGCCATCCTTCGGCTGTCCATTTTATTCATTTATAATTGCAGAATTAAACATTTACTTGGAACAGGGAAGAGAATGGAATATTGAAACATAAAAAAATGACATTGATTTAGGAGTCCATCTACTAATTGATGCCTGTGAAAATCAATTTTTCAAATGCCTCTAGTTCAAAAAACACATTAAAGCTTCTTTCAGTCAATTTACATAAAAAAAACAGCAAAATAAAACTGAAAGTGAGGCAGGTGGCACAAATTAGCCTGCCGGACTTTCTCCATGATGCACCATTGAATATTTGAGACAAAATTTACCACCAGGCTAGTGGCACAACATGAAGTGATACATTTGGAAAAAATGAAGGAACAAGGCAGAGATGTGAGCAAGATATAAATGAAATTATTACGCTATGGCCTTCAAGGCCTTTTTACTCATTGCTGCTATCGCCGATCGATTTTAAGAGATCTCTTAAGCAAATATAAACACACGCATTTTCTATAGCCAACTTACAGAGAAAAATACTTTTAAAATACAAGAAAAATTCTGGCAGAGGAAATTGATGGAAAAAAGTGGGCGAGAGAGGAATTTGCCTTCAAGGCACCACCGAATGCTTTTCCTCAGCGATATGATCTGCTCGAACTTCCCCAGATGCCCACGCCCAATATTCTCACAAAGCTGATCAAAAAACATCTATTGATCGATTTGAAAGTCCGTAATATAGGCATTTTGATACAACTGATTAAGAACCTGAAATTAAATCGAAAATGAAAGAAACAAAATTTTAAATTCAAGATGGTGGCTCATGATACCGGGAGGCATTTGAAAATCTACTCATCTGGAGTTTAATATGCCTGTTGAAATTATTTGTATTTTTTACTGCCTTCAAAGGGCACCTAATTGCATAAAGTGCATAAAATAATGATAAACTAATGCAATGACAAAAGTTTTCCTCGCACATACAAATATTACTCCTAAAGTTGAAGAAATATGGCGGATACGATATGGTGACTCAAAATATCGGGAGTTATTTGAAAATATGCTTTTACGGGGCCCTATTGCCTTTGGGAATTATTTATATGTTTTCTTACCTAAAAAAGAGTATTGAATTCTATGAAGTTTATAAAATAATGAATAACATATGGGATGAAATACTTTTTAATGCACAGAAATATTCCTAAAGTAAAAGAAATATGGCGGTTATCATATAGCGGCTCAACATATCGGGAATTTTTTTAATATCTGCATATCTGGGTTTTGATATTTCGATTTGGAAATATTTTTATCTTTTACTCCGTAATAGGATCCTATACTTCCAGGTTCTATAGAAGCGATAAATTAAGAGAGAGATGTTTTGCCGAACGGATAGATATGGGAATTCGTTTTTCCCCCGAACCATAAAGGACTTTAATAAACGCTAGTCCCAACTTCGTTAGAGCACTTCGTTTTTTTAGCTGTAAACGGCTGGTGTCCTAACACCCCCTGCCACACGCCTTTTGGGCCGCTTGCGGGGTATTATGTAGACGTAGATCAGTGATTCCCAAAGTGGGCGCTACCACCCCCTGGGGAGCGTTGCTGTAGTCTATGGGGGCGAAAAGTGCCAAGGGGCGGCAGGGGGCGCCGGACAATGTGGCAAATGCGAAGGTTCCGTAACCTTCATTTTGTCTTCGTTTTACTTTGTTTCCCGCATATGGAAGTAATTTAAACCATGAGTTTTCTTACATTTTAAAGTAAGAAAGAACTGTTGAAAAATATTTCCAAGCCTTTCTTGCACACGGGAAGCGTTTGAAGGGGTTTAGTTTCATTTGGTCTATCGTTGGTACAACTCCACGATACAGAGACCTTAATTATTTATTAGTCATTTAATTAGTCATTGTTTTTAATTTAGTTATTACAATGTTCCTCATTTGGTTAATTAGTGTATAATTCTGATTATTATTTGAAGTATACCGAATAGGGGGGCGTTGGTGGCTCGAAAAAGTTTGGGAAACACTGATGTAGATGAAGAGCATTTAATTAGATGTACTGCATAAAAGAATTAACAACTTATGCAATGAAAATACTCCTCTTTGCACATGCACACATCCTTAAAGTTGAAGAAATAGTCACGTGCCCGTTCGCTGCCTCGCAAGACGGACTGGGACGCGCTCCTGACTTATGAATAAGCCATTTGCAACGCTTGAATTAATGCGCTCTTTATGCTTCTTTTCCAAACGCACGTCAGTCACGGATCTCCTGAGCGGGGGAGCGGACGTGGCTGGCCGTCATAGGGAGAGAAGAAGGCAGTCTCTTCCCCCGGGAGCACACAATTCAAACCGTAAAACGGAGGAGGAAGCGAATTTCGTGCGCGAGCGACGCGGAAACAGCTCGGGCAGATGAGGGCGTCCGCGTGGCACTCGGCGAGGAGGTATAAGGACGAGAGCGAGGGGTTGAAGACGGAAGCGAGACGAGAGAAATATGAATAAGCTCAAGTTGGATGGAGTCAACTCGCTCCAGTGTAGCTGCACCAGGCCTGAAGATAACGCATCCCACACCGGGGATGAATCTTGTGATATGCTAAAGCCTGAATCACACGACCATTTTTCTCCCGTCCCTCAGTTTCAAAGTTCCCATTATACTGTAAAATTCGCTCACTCGGTTAGTCAACCCGAAGGTTGGTTTAGTTAGGAGAGGGCAGAGCTCAACCTAGACTAAGCTAAAGGCGCTCGAATATTAAGCCCGAATCATACGATTATTTTGCTGCCCCTCAAGTTCAATATCACCCATTAAACTGTTAAACCCACTCACTCAGTGATACAACCCGAAAGTTCGTTTAGTTAGGAGAGCATAGAGCTCAACTCACACTAAGCTAAAGGCCCTTGAATATTAAGCCTCATTCGCGCGAGCATTTTCTCCCCAGTTTCAAATCTCCCGTTGCACTGTTTAACTCACCCACTCAGTGATTTAACCCGAAGGTTGGTTTAGGTGGGAGGGGGTAGAGCTCACCCCAGACTAAGATAAAGGCGCACGAATGTTAAGCCCGAATCACACGATTACTTTTTCCGTCCCTCAGATTCGATATCACCCATTAAACTGGTAAACTCACTCACTCAGTGATTGAACCCGAATGTTGGTTCAGGTAGGAGAGGGTAGAGCTCACCCCAGACTAAGCTACAGGTGCTTAAATGTTAAACCTGAATCAAACGATCATTTTTTCCATCCCTCAGGTTTAAGGTTCTAACTAATTGTATAGTGTAACTTATTGTATACTGTATACTATTTCTAAATTATTATATAGTATTGTATATTATGGTGTTTGGAGGAGGCCACCGACAACTTAAGTCCTTTGCACCATGACAGAAGGTAAGGAAGGGTGCAGGGAAGCCCGTGTGTTAGATTCTGTGCTAGCTGGATCCAAACTAAGGTGCTAAAGGGGACCCCAACTTAACATTTCATTCGACGAACAGAGAGCTGTTCTTGAAGTACCCTCCACTCAAGCAGGGATCAGGCATTCCGTGAAAACAAGATAGAAACAGTTTTTTCCACACAAATTTATCACATTCGGTTTCAAAGTTTAGATGGCCCGACTTACAACTTATTCAACGTTTAAAGAGACGGCTCTCTTGTATATAAACATGGGAATATAAATAAATAAATGTGGGAAATTGTTACCGCTGTTTCTTTCTTGTTACCATGTATTTCCACCAATATCGTACCAAATCTATCGGATTCATTGAAAATTTTCCACCATCGCCGGAAACCAAACCCAAAACCAAATCTTTGTTGGAAGCCTACAATCTAGCCATCACAGTAACGCAATCTCCTATCTTTTTTTAAAAGTCTAATGGATTGAATTTAGTTTCTAACGAAAGGGAGTAATAGGGTAGTTTCCTTCATCAAAGAAAACTAAAGGCATTGATTGCGATTCGTTACCCACCATTAGTGTATTCATAATATACAAATTATTTGGTTTTACAAATCCCAGTTTAGACGAATGGCAATGGTCAATTTTAACCGCATTTAAAAAAGGCCACATTGGCGCCCATGCGATGCCACTCCACGTGACGTCACAGGGACCTAGATTCTATACGAGTAGATAGGAGTTTAACACCGTCTGGGGTTGCCAATGCATGCATGAGGCACAGAGCTCAGAGAAACGTCTCTTACTAATCACCTATTAAAACTGCCTAAGGTCGGAAAGTTTCCTTCGTTTGATAAGGTATTAATAATCCTTATTTAAGCCAAGCGCTACCTGCAAGCAGGGTACTCAGCTACCTGCTAGCATCCTGCGTCGTATCAGCGCTCAAAGCCTCGCCCTAAGGTCACCTCACTTTGCGGCAGTGGGAACCAGAACGACGTCACACGGGGTTTTCCCAGCATTCATACTTAGCCGTCGCGTTTTCGCGCGCTTGAAAATTTTCACTTTTCATTTAGTCGCGAAAAATTGATATCGTCATTTAAAAATCTAAAAGCGTGAAATATGTGCCCCAGGAGTAATAATCTTACGATTTAGGCAATATAAAAATAAAAGGAAACCACCCTATTATCAAAGTAAAAAATTCCCTTGGAAAGAAAATGGAGATCCGGGCCTCTTTGAGTTTTGGCCCACTGCAGTGCAGAGGCCATCACGCCACAGGCCAATCCCTTTATTCCCGTGACAAATTTCTCATTGAAGTCAATATAATCTGCACAAACGTTCATATGGCAGATAAGAAATTGATCACGGTAAAGGATGGGGAAAAAAGGGTGTTAGAGTTAAAGGGGAGGTGAATTTTGGACAAAAGTCGCACTCAATAAACATAATCGCCGACATGACGGTTTTAAAAATCAGGGGAGAGGACTCCCTTACGTTGAAAGAGAATATTTTCACGCATACTGGGGAGTACAAAATATTGATCTTACGAGAATTGCGTTATTTTATATACTCCATCGGTCATAAAATTCTACTCGGTAATGGGCATAGCGCCACCCCTCATTATGCTACCCTCGGAAATTTCACTCCAAAAATAATTACAGGGGATTAAGTTTGTTTGGTGGTTAAAATTTTGACTTGGCTTGGAAATGGGTTTAAATACCGAAGGTGATAGAAATTCTCCTAGAGGTTGCCCTATCCCTACTTTTGCGCTTTGTTGAGAGCACTTCAAGTACAGTACTCCGTCCGTCAGATGGGACGTTAAGCCGCGGTCCGTTTTGGCGGCTAATGTTGACGCTGGATATCTCTCCAGTCTTTCATCTCTCCCTTTCCTCGTGGTGCAAACGACCTAAGCTCTTGCACGCCTCCTCCAAATACCATACCATGCTAATTGAAATATGTAAATGCACGTATAAAATCGCATCCGGCTCGATTTTGTGGAAGTGCTTTATATCCATGATAAAAAGAAGAACACAATGGTAATTTCCACACTTTTAATGTCACAACTCAGCAACCGACCACGGTTTCAACAACGGTAAGTGTCATTTTCAAGGTGACATACATACCTTGAAAATGACACTTACCATAGACCTGTTATATTAGACGCAATCACCTGTTGAAACCATGGTCGGTTGCTGAGTTGTGACATTAAAAGTGTGGAAATTACCAATGTGTTCTTCTTTTTATCATGGATATGTACATGCAGTTTAGCCTGCTTAAATATATCACAAAAATGTTGGGAACACAAAAAACAATGTAACTATGAACACTCTTCCCTTATGAACCCCCTAATCTCATCTTTCAACCTCGCCTCTTCATCTCTCCACTTTCACTTCTACCAAAAATTCTTAATGCCATTCAGTCACTGTTCAGTAAACTTCCTTTGTTGTATTTGCCGCCGAGTGGTGCATTTTGTTTTACTTTTGTTTATTATTGTGTGTTCACCGTAAGAGGGCAAAAGGTTCTCAATTGTTGAATGGAAGTCAATTGTTGGGAAGAGGACGGAACGCGTGTGCTTCGATCATGGAGGAGAACCTGCCTGAGAGATCACGCGCCCGCTCGCCAAAGCATTGAAGCCTCCGAATTTCTGTGAGTACCATTCGGCGGCATTACATTTATAATACAGCCCACTTTTCATCCTTTTGAATATTAAACAGTCACTTTCATTCATTTTGCGCAACATGGACACTTGTATGTGAGCACTTATTAAAGGGAAGGAGGCGAATATATTTCCAGACAAATTCATGAAATCATCTGGGAAGAAATTCACGAGTATTACATTCTGCACTTAATTTGAGTGACTGCGTGAAAGGATAGATGAAGATAGGAATTTGGATGAGATCAGTTTCTATTGACGATGGAGACATTGAGTACTGGAGGTAAACACAATTGTAATTCTGATTTTCAATTTAAGAATACGAACTGAAAAAAATATAGCTTATTTATATCTTGATTAGGGAAGGGGAATAAGAAATCGAGTATTCAAAAGCAATATTTTCAATAAGGGAATCACGTAGGCTCATTAAATGGTTCCATTATTCAACATGGGGATCGGGTTGGTGTAGTGGCAAGAGTGTTGGCTTCCCACCAGGCGGGCTCGGGTTCAAATCCCGGCAGTGGCAGAGAATTTTTCAGAGAATGCCCGATCTCTGCTTGAATGTTGTGTGGAGAACATTTCAAGCGCAACACTCCGTCCGTCGGATGGGACGTTAAGCTGTGGTCCCCTCGCGTCTTTCGCTAAGAGCAGGCTAATGCCGACGCCGAATTTCTCTCCACCCTTCCTTCCATACCATTCCCTCAGGGCGCAAATGACCTCAGCTGTCGGCCACCTCTTCCAAAAAATCATCCATTTTTCAACATAATTATAGACTTTTCCGTAATCGAAAGTGGATAGTCCTCGTGACTTAAAGTATGCATGGCATGAATAGAATGTTTCATTTTCAATGTAAATGATTGTCGTTTATTGCCGTGGATTGTTGATACTAGTTAGTAACCATCCACCAACCTAATTATTTTCCCCAAGACAAATCGTATGGGTTCCAATGAGCAGTCATCTAGGAATGGTGACTTTAGCTTCTCACAAGGATGTGAAGTTGTGCGACGCGTAAATATTGCTCACCTCGCCGTTCATCCTCGGTAGTTGCAAAACGATCATATTGACCAATAATAGATCATATTCTTTCACGGGCAGAGTGAAATTTCAACACGGAAGACGCGAGACTTGGTGGCGGAAAGGAAGCGCTCCCCAGCCGCCGCTCATGCCTGAAGGCGTGCGAGTTGTCATCCCGGTTAATAGCCTACGGAACGGCGTGGCGCGCTCACCTCCCATCTTTATCTCCCGTCTCCCATAATTTGCTTGATGAGTTCCATCCTCGGCCTCCCTCCGCAGCACCCATCGCTCCGCAGCCATCATTGTCCGCATCGGGTCGCCACGGAATAACTCCAACTCCATTAAGTGTTTTGCGCGGACCTCAATTTCAAAAGACTTCCTGATTGACTCCGCGTGGAACTTCTTCATTAGCAATTTCTCCCACCCACTCAATTGCGACCTTCCCTCTCCACGCCTATTTCAAAAGGTAAGTAATCGCTTATGTTAATTAAAATCACGCACTTTTCGGAAGGGTACTTGCGATTTTAATATCTCCCAAAAGGAAAAGGATCGCTAAAAAAGCCTCATCTTTGTGCCCGAAGTCGTCCCACGTAATTAGCCCGATGCAGGGCCCACAGTAATTAGATATTCGCTTCGTCGTCGTGATGATTTCGTCGAATTTTAGAGGGGAAGCGGAGATGTCCTTGAGCTACTCCCGCTCTTAGAGTGACACTCATCTCTGCGAAAGGCGAAATTATTTCTCTCGATGGGCGAGAAACTGATGGGAAGTCGGCGAGGTGGTTTTTGTGGTTCCCCCTCATAATCAGCGTTTTCAGCGGAGATAACTGGACCAGGAGCGCGTGAACGCTTCTAAAAAAAATTTCCGCATAAACGAGACCGGTATTCAGTGATCTTCATTGAAGATCACCGTTCCGTTAATGCGGACCGGTGCTCGTAATACCAGCTGGGATAATTCAAGGAGTTGGACGAGAAAGAAATTTTCTCCGCTACGTCTTCTCCTTCTGCAGGTAAAGAATTAGTTCATCGGTGCACTGCATTAAACAAGTGACTTTGTAGGCAAGCATTCACGCGCACGGGTATCAATTTATATACACCAAGGATAACCTGTGAATGTGACTGAGCAGAAAGTCATTTGCTGCATGAAAAGCTTTGAAATTCGTTGTTCGTGAGTAGCGACAAAGTGGGGTTACTTTCACCGACAGTGTCTTGGTAAGCACGACCCTCGCCACATGTGCCACACTGTGGACTTGTTCGGTAAAACCCATCCCAAATTTCGCTCTGAGAAGATGGCTTGGTGGTGTAATTGACTAGCACGCATGACAATCAATCCGGAGATCGGGGTTCGACTCCCGACTAAGCCGAAAATTCTCGCTTGGCGTATATACCTATAGCTCATCATCATTGGCATTCACTGAAAGCGATATGCACTAATTTTACAAAAGAGGCTCCTTAAGTCGGTCTCTGAATATGTTGTCACCCACCGCCCTTTTAAATGGGTTTACAAATGTCGCCAATCGTGCCTCTGACGGACAAAACGATCCGGATTTCACGGGGAAATGAATTATAACTAGGGATGTTTATCAGCTTTTTTTATTCACGATGATATGATTTATCAAGTGCATAGTTTTTCAATGCTATTCTTCGCAATGACAAACATAATAATGAAAAATATTGGGAAAAAATGGATCGCATTGCACTCATCACCGCGCCGCGGACATTTTTGAAAAACGAGTAAAATGCGATATAAGTGGCCACGAATATTACATTAAAGTATTCTCAAGTCCTCCGCTATGATTGTCATCGCTTCGCGGGCATTGTAATCAGATTTCAAAATCGCCATTCTCGGCGCTACCAGTCATCCATATCCACTTTTTCATCCACATCTACATCATACCCTGCGAGCCACCTCTAAGGTGTTTGGCAGGGGGTGTTTACGAGGAAAAACACGGCAATAATAAGTAACTGAGCCAATAAATCATATAAACCACACATTTCACGCAAGTGAGACTATTGTCAACTTAAAAAGGCTTAAAAAAATCATTTTCATTGCGATTAATGGCGAAAGTCACACAAAACGAGATACAGCTGCCTTATGGCGCCGCCGAATAAAATGCGCGCGAAACAGATATAACGCTTAATCGCCATGTTCTTGGGCCTCCTTTAATGGAGTCCCCTTGGAAGGGGCAACAGAAATCAGCCTTCTATGGGATGGAATTGTGCCCATTCTATGCAGTCCCCCTGGCGATGCAGGCCGTGAGAATGTGGACGAGGGAAGTAGGAGAGATATCACGCCCAACCTCGCGATTAAAGCGTGGACAGGGAAAAAATGCGACGCTGAGGATTTGAGAAAATGCTGCATCAGGAAGAGCGAGGATACACTGTAGGACAATGAACTCTGCTTCGTTGGGTGACATTCGAAAGAGTTTACTACGGCATAAAATCCAATGGGACAGCCCCTGGGAGGAAAAATGATTTTTTCCCGCAAATATTTACGCATTCTGAATATATAATCCGGAGAACGACCCTGGGTTCAAGGGATAATTGCCGGCTGAGGGCAAAATACGTTACCCAGTGGCAGTAATTACTAGTGGCAACACCAGGCGAGACGTTAGTTGAATTTGAAAATAAACATCTAGCGGCTAATATGATTTCTACATTTCTGTTAGTCAATTAGTCCGGGTTGAAATCGATCACGGAGGAGAATGTATATGCTCAAATGTTACGATTCCACTACATATACACTAGGAATGTTTAATGGGCATAATAAGTTCCCATGGCTACAGATGAGTTCAGAATTGCATTAGTCCGGAAAATAATTAATTTCCAAGGGTGATTTTCTGAACACAATTAATGCCGCAGACAATGATTTGCATATTTGTGGAGGATGGTCTCAGTATAACCGGGGCGGGCATTTCAACAAATCATTCAAGCCGTGCGAGCAGGATGATGTTTTTTGTGGCATCAGTCAACCAAATATGCACCATGATGATTAAAACCTTCATTTTACGCTACGATACAGAAAATTATGTGTGACTAATTCGGCAACTTAATAACTCAGAAACTAAATAACATATTGTTCAATGAAAAAGTCTACTGAGTTAAAAGTACATTAAAGTCTACTGAGTTAAGAGTGCTGGTGATCGAATAAAATGTAACTAAATTGATATAGCTAGTTCAATGCATGAAAGATAAGCCGAAAAAAGTGATAGAATAAAATATCCAGTTACACGGTGTATTTGACGGTTCAAAGGCTAAATAAAGCACTAAAGAGTTGGTCACGCTTGATAATTTTTAATGTAAACAGCTGTATATGTAACATACCATACTAATATATTCAGAAAAAATGTGTACCAACGTGAATATCAAATGTAATATTCTTTCCACCAAAGTGAATACGAAGAGAAATTTCTTCCACCAGCACGGAAATACAGCGTCATTAATCCTGCAGCAAGCGCGTGTTTCAGGATGGGAAAACGGAAATTTTCGGCATAAAAGGAGCTTAGAGATTCCAACAAATCGTATCTAATGACACGCAAGTGCAAGGTACTATGCAGTGAACAAATCTAGAAAGTAGAGAATATTTTTACTTAACTAATCGACATTCTTCAGTATTATATTGTGCCTGAAATTATTTTCACAGCGCAAGTTCATAACTTCTAGGTAATTTGCAAGATTTTTACTCATCACATATTTTATAAAATTTTGAATTATTATAATGTACATCCCACAATTCCAGCATGGGTGAATGATGATTTAATAGAGACACGCATTCTGTATCATGAGTTGCAGTTTTGTTCCTTGAAAACTTGAGGGACAAGAGTGATTTGCATGCCTTCAACTCAGGCTTAATAAGCCCATTTGTTCGTATCATGAAATTCCATAATTTAATGATGTGGTTTTACCCACGACGGAGGTGACTCAACGATTTAGATAAGAGGACACTGTTGATTGGTCGTATGAAATGTAATGACAAGGTAGACATTGCTTACCATGTACTCTGTTGGTACTCTCATGCATAATTTGATGCAACATTAAAACCCTATAATTTCATTGAAATCTATTCCATTACTTAAATACAACAAGGATTTCAGCTCTTTCGAAAAATTGAAATATATTATAAGAGCCCCTCGGTATTAAAAGAATAAAACAAAAAGAACAGCGCGAAATAATGAAAGGCTGTATTCCTCATAATTTTTACAATATTACAGATAAAATTAATCGCAATGGATTCATTCGTAATTACCTGACATTAAATATCTCTCTGATCAGAAAAACTTTTCAAAAAGGTGAATAAACGATATTGGATTCTTTGTAATTCCCGTAGAACTTTTGAATTAAGCGCCCGGTGTTAGAGTAGAGCCGGAAATGTAAACATTTCACCTGGGCATAAATAGAAATCGTTGCCACAATCGATGTGACAGGGTCCCAAAATAACAAAGAAGTGCTTTAAACTAGTTTATGCTGACGGCGGCCTTCGCTACAATGTACTCAATAATGACCTACCTCTTGGGAGTACACTTGATACAGTATTTATTGTTACATTTATCTCCCGAATTATGATAGATCGTTCAATAAAAAAATGAGTTTCGCTAAAATGGAAGAAATAATCATTCACCAATTACTTCGTCAATACAAGACTTCGCTGTAATTTTTTAACGGAAACAAATTAAAAATAAAACTTAGAATTTATGAAGAAAATAAAATAACGGATTAAATGAATACTCATCGCATGGAATCAAATACACTAAGTATTCTGCCATGAATTCAATGTGATTCAGTTTTTTGCTGTAAAGGCTTCAATGATAATCAAGCACTTCAAAGAGTCACATGACTCGGGTACAGCTGTTCAATGGCTGGTATAGACAGGGGCCTTTAGGTACTGACTACGTCCAACTGTGCATTGGTCTAAAACGTTTAGGTCACCCTTCCGATGTCAGAGAGATAGAAAGAGCAGCGTGGTCGTTCGGAGTGCCTTTGACATTGATTCATTGAGCACGGACGAAGTCAAACCGACCGGCTCATGGCCGTAATGAAAGGAAATTGCAATGTTTATAACTATGGGGGATTAACCGTGAATGAAATATGTTACGTGCATCATCATCGGTGATCAATTAGAAGATTGATTTGCTCTATCATCATCTCATTATACTCCCTTTCCATGAAGCCGCTACGCGCACCCTCAAGTCTTTATTTCAACATCCTCACATTATAAGCCTGATTCGCTGCTTTCTTGGATTTTCTTGAAGATAATTTGGAATGAATCGTCCCTTTATTGTCGCTATCCAGTCACTGCGGTGCCTGAGGATGACTTTGAAAGATCTTGCTCCAATGCAACGCTAAGCTGTCACTCTTTGTCTCTACATGGAACAGAGAACAAAAATAATTATTCTCACGTCAGTATTGTACTACAGAACAAAGGAGTACAGGAAATCGATTTGAAATCAGGAAAATTGAAGGAGCAGCCAATGCAACTCTATTAAAATACATATTGCAAATAATTGGTCAAAAATAATATGGAATTATTATGACTAATTGCAAAGTAACTCGGCCCATCGTCAAGCATATTAAAACAAAATGATGGTAATATAATATATAATTGCCATGGGAATTAATAAAAAAATATATAATTGCCATGGGAATTAAAGAACCTGGGTAGCGTAGTGGTCTGCGCAGTGGCCCGGAAAGCCAAAGGTCCGTGGTTCGATTCCCGGTCCAGGGGAATTTTTTCTCATGGCAATTCTTGTATAAAAAGTGATGGTAATACGACTATATAATAATATGACTTATTCCAATATGTGGGCACGTCTTATTCCCAGATAAACTCAGGTGGGTACCTACTCAAATCTGAAAGAACTGTTTCTTTGGCTTCTTTGGCTCATTAGCTGAAGGAGATTTTCAAATTCCACTATTTTTCAAAGCAGTGATTTCCTACTTCATTGAGGAATTCCTGATACATTAAAGACAATGCTAAAGATCATATTGATGTTTATGCGCTGGGCTTAAAGAGGACTGCTAGCAGTGGGTCTAAGGCACGTGATGAGCTCTAACATCTACATATCTTACGGATAATTCGTGCAACACTGCCAACTTTTCCGTCAACGAGAGTCGACGAACATTACTTAAAAGTAAATAGCCACGCGAAAACGATACATGCCTAAGATGTTTCCAAGCTGAAGAAAAATCTCCAACATTTTGCGCAAACCGGGGGTGTTATATTCTTTTGAGGGCGTACTCTATGTGTGTCACCTTTCCCACTGTGCCGTAAACAAAAACATTCATTGCTTTCTTTCCAGCTGAGATCAAGACATTACCCACTTTTCGAAACAGGCGCTGCATTCACTGCATTTCGTCTATTCTCTTCACATTAAGGGGGTGGAGGGAAGGGAATCGTTATTCGTGTCTCGCACAACCAAAAGAATTGCTCCTCGAGGCTTTTAAGGAAGGCGTGGAGGAAATTAGGACGACACGCGCTCGTCGCGATTGTACGATACAATGCAGTTCGCAGAGACGACGCTCCACTACTTTGCGACGCGCAAAAAATATTTATTTCACCACGCGCCTATTATAGAGGACTCTTTGTTCCGTTCTTTCTTGAGGTTAAAAGATTCTTATTCGCCAAATCTAGAAACCTTGGCATAGAGAAAACCTTTGTAATGGATCGCGTTTTTACTGTTCCGTGTCTGCAACGATGACAATATTTAGCCACAATTTAAGGCTCCACAAATGCTATTAATACTGTCTCATTTTTAGGATAGCGCCAATGTGAATGCGAAAGGATATATAGATTAATAGAGGAAAAGAAGAGTAGAAAAGGATACTCCACCATTCAGCGATAGAAAAATAAATAATTTAATTTGAATGCTTCTTTTAACTATGCCATAAATGGTGTACACATAACTGAAGTTACTGAAATGTCAATGGACGTTTATTTGTCATACACTGCTACCGAGGCCAAATTAATTTAGAAACATTGAGGGAAGTAATGCGCTCCACCCAGCTATACGATTGACGTATTTTTTTTAACACTATTTCTATTCTCAAAGAAGAATTCCACAAAGTGACATGTATAATAAAAATCAAAAGAATACGAGCGTAAGCCAAATTTTTACTCAATTGGGAATGAGTGGAAGTACTATCCTATACTTTAGGTCTGAGTTTAGTAAAAGTTTACAGAAAAAAAACGCGAAAGAACAGCATAATCTTCATATTAAGCCGTGTAGACTTGCAGAGCAACACTCCGTCCGTCGGACGGGACGTTAAGCTGGATCCCCTTTTGAAAGAGCAGGCTAAAACCGGCGCCAGTTTTCTCTCCACCCTTCCTTTCCAACCCTTCCCTCATGGCATTAATGACCTTTGCTGTCGGTCCCCACTTCCAAATACCATACCACACGAACGGGCTTATAAGAGCCGAAAGCTTACCATCGGAATCCATGGAGGACTCTTTCACCGATATTATTTAATTTACGAATGTGATATATATATCTATGTAGTCAATTAAAACACAAAAGTTTTTTGGCCTCGTCAACAGCCGCTCGCCATCCGTCTCGGTCTGAATCAGCTTCGGTGTTACGTTTAGTCTTTGCATATCTTTGATCTCCACACCGTAGTTTTGGGCGCCCACACGCGGCCAGCTGTCGTCTGCCGCGCGGAAGATTTTCTGCCGCCATCCTCAGCGTGGAGTCCAGTTCGATTATGATAGATCTTGAAAAATAAAGAGACTTGAATTCTTCCGTGTTCAGCACGACGCGTCGTCTACTTTTTGAGATTTTCGCGGCGAAAACTCTTAACCTTCCGAAGATTATTTGATGACGTCACGGACTCTTGCGGAACGAGCCACCGCTTCTCCGCCACCCCTCGACCTCGTGCGCTGGCCGCGTGTGGTTCTTATTATTTACACTCATGTGAGCGATTCCCTCCCACGACAGAGGTTTCCCCTAATCAGATAATTGAATGAGAACTCAAATGACGTCACTGACTCCTGAAAGATGAGCGGTAAATTTAGCGTTTTTTTTAACTTAGGAGAGAATAGCTAGCTGGGGAAGAATTTGTTCCTCTTGTACGATATTTCCCTGTTATCGATCGAATATCTCTAACCAGAAGCGATTTTGACCTTAATTGAAAGACCACATTATGCACATTTACGCCAGACTAAACATTTATAGTAACGTTTTCGCTCTACACTTTCTCCATCGGCGCAAATATTTATCTTATAGGTCAAACAGCCGCGCATTGACCAGGAAATGATGCAGAATAGCCTTTCCGAATGCTTCTTTGCCCAACCTGTATTGCCGGACCCGCATTCTTTTCACCCTCAGCCAATTCCACCGCTCTCATTTGCACTCATTTCGCATCCTGAGAACGCGCCATCCGCCCAAATAACCAGCCAACCCCATTGTATCCACAAGATCAATTTCCCGTGCAAACCCAGGGCAAAATCTACTTTGCTATGCTATTTCCCATTTCCCTCGGGCTCTCCGCTAAACATTTCCGCATGGCACCACCCCATCCACTACACATCGCCTGTCCTCCTTCCAATTCATCAAGATCTCCCTGATGACCCTGTTTGCTTGAATTATCGACGCTTTCGGGAAACGGATTTGCTAAGCTGGCGGCTAAGCAACTACAGAGACACTCTAGTGGGAGGCCTTGGGGCACCAAAACCCAGCTGGGATAAATAATAGCGGACTCCGGCCGTGGAATTACCCGGGAAAAGAAATGCAAGCAATTTTTCAGTGCCGGACGAGAGGTGAGAAAATACAGGTGCCCCATGTGGTAGGTTTAACTCTTCTGTAACCCAATTGCTGCCCGCGATGTAGAGCCTTTATAAGCGTTTATGCATTGACGCGGAAAATAGGAGATGTTCTTACGCAGCACAATGAAAACGAGCCAATTCGCCGGATAATATAATTTTTAATATTGGTGACTCGGGTTGTTAGACAAATAGAAATCATGCGAGGGATGAAGTATTTTTAATCAACATCATTATTAGTATACAATCCTAAGATTGGTTTTACGCAGCTCTCCCGTCCTTTCTCCCACCTGCTAGGCTTTCCATACTGACGTAGATCTTCTCTTTCCCATACTTTATAACCTGTCCTATGTAACTCATTCGGGGCTGTCCTTAGCCCTTCTTCCACCTGTCCTTCTACGAGTGTTTCCATAAGGCCATCATGCCTCATAATGTGGTCAACTAAGTAGTTCCGTCTTCTGCTTAAGGCTTGGAGATGACTTCACCATTCTCCCACTCTTTTCTATGCTCATGATAATCAGGAAATTTTCACGGTTTTGCAAGTGGGTTAGGGTTCTGGCTGTTGCCTTAGAGCCAAACAGCCAAGGAAACATCCGAAATCCTGATATGGTTGGGAAACTGAGAGACTATACTTACTAGACAGAGGTATCCTTTTTTCTTTTTATGATCTATTGCCATATTATGAAACTATATAGAGGCGCAAAATCATAGAATTTATATCACATGTTATGGAAATAGGCAATGAAAGTTACTGCCGTAACTAACTAAAGCCATCCACTCACCTGGGGAATGATACAGCAATTTTCTTTCCTGCAAATCTGGGAGCGAGTCGAGACTTTACATTGATTTGTTACTACGTAAATATCTTACTCAGCCGGCAGCGACCTTCGCCTATATTTGCATTCAATTAACGAGCACATGCCCAAGTGTAGAAGATTATTTTCAGCCATCTATACTTAATCTAAGTTTCAATTCAAAGTCACGTTAAACAGTGCAATGAGTTATTATGTGGAACCGCGGAATAGTTAAACTGGCTCGAAACTCAATTGTTAGCTCAATCCGTAACTGTCCGATAATAGCTAATCACGTCCTCAGAGAGCACCTCATTACAGAGCAATCGTTCCTGTTTATCTTCGAGGGAACTTCCGAGAGGTGAGCTTATATCTACTCTGAATCTGGAACCCACAAAATAAATCATTAAAAAGTATGAAAAAGTTGCGAGTACAAACTTTAAATAATAAATGATATAAATAAATTATTAGATAAATCAACTGTATACTGCAAGATAAAATAAAAAGTGATGTAATAGTAATTGTCAACAATTTGACGAAGGACATGTAAATGACAATTCAATACAGCAGATGATCTTTGTAAAACTGGCACCCGCTGACAAGTCATAATGGACTTAGCAGGACCAAAATTGTAACAATGATTTGTAAAAGATACATGATGAATGGATAAAAGAAATTCTTTTGCTTGTACATCAACTATTTAATAAGTTGTACTGCATTGATCATGTATTGTTTCATGTTAAATGTCAAGTGTTAATAAATGTCATTATAAATGTTAAGAAAATTTGAATTTACCGAATACGGAATATATCATACCTACACCAAAAATAGGAAGGCAAGGTAAGTATGTTCGGGATTTCGAATTGCTGTAGTTTTTTATCCATTTAAGGAAAACCCACTAGAAGAACAAAATAATGCTTTTTGGTAGAAAAAAGGGTTTTTTGGATTTTTCATGTAATTTTTAATTTAATTGACCATTTTTACTACTAATTTATCTATTTATTTATTTATTTGCAATAAACCCAAAAACAGTACATGAGACCTTTTACATTGGATTTTTAAACAAATGGATAAATAAGAAAGTGGAACAAGAAACAACGACAAAAAAATAAAACTTGATTAAATACACTCAGATATACATAATACTCCACTTCTATGAACGCCTCATCCGCTCATATGCTATTTGGGAAGGGTGGACAAAGAAAGAGGGATTTAAAGAGGAAGTTTCCTGATGGCGGTCGTGGAAAATGCACGGCATTTCTTATGAGTATGAGAAGAAAAGTAATGCTCTCTTATTTTTGTTAAATTAACAATGGAAAGAAATGTTGAATCATTGTCTTAGATTGTAAGTTCACGTTACCACTGATATAGCTAACATATGCCTCTTCAGAAAGAAAAAAATACATATGTACCCGAGCCAATGTTATAATAATATCTTTTTAGTATCTTCAGATATTTTGAGTGCCATAAAACCATTACTTTTTGCAAATATTCTCGCTTCTACAACACTGAATGGTGAATAGATATATAAATGGTATTTTTATTAAACTTCCACACAAAGGATTATTTATTAGATCCATGCCACAACCGCCATGTACTAGGGATATACTTCATAACATATACAATATACATCGAGGAAGATTAAAAAGTTACATTTAATAGAAAATGACCTTCATTCCTCACCACTAGCATGCTTAATTCCCACAGATTGAAAACCCTCGCATTTTAGCGGAAAGATTACCAATCCGTGGAATAATTTACTCGTCGTTTAAGGTGTGTTAATGGCCGACGCGTGCTTTCGTCAACGCCATAGACTCAATCCATTTAGATGTATAATCAGTGCGGGCTGCTTTATTTGGGGCACGCAGGTCAAATGTTGAGCAAAGGTGACGTCTGAGTAGATTGAAACGGTGGGGGCGAGTTGCGCTAATCTAATCCTCTTATTTCCCGTTAATGACATTTTTCATTTGACTTAGGTTACGTAACAAGGCCAAGCATGAAACAGTATCACACCAGAGGGTAATACAAGTTTCCGATAAAATCCTGCTCAATTAGTTAGCATTCCCCAAAATAGAGTTAAATTTGCACTCAATTTTGCACAACACTTCCACCTGCAATTCATTAAACGTCGCAACGCTGAGAACGAGGCAAACAATCATCTCCACGCCGAATGCACTGATAATTATTTCAAGGAAAATGTTAAACGGAATCGTAAAAATAATAGTTTTGTGATAAAATGTTCAGCATTATAACTTTAAACCCCTTTCTGGCATTTAGTTTAGCCTACATCTACATTGGTTTTTAAAAATTTCACTCTCCATAGTACGCTTCAGTCTGAAAGATACCAATGCTTCGCCCTTAATAAATGAAATGGTAGTTAAAATCGACAGTTGAATATGACGTTTCACCAAGGATTCCCGCACAGACCAGGACCGGCAAAACAACATTAGAAATGAAAATCTATCAATCGGATTAATGACACAGTCCGCAAAAACATTTTTAGAGAAACGCCATTAAACCGAGAACATGATGGTGAGGATAAATAACGAAAAAAAATTGAATGTTGATCCCTTTTAAGCCAACGAAACATCAAAGGGGTAAAGGAAATGAGAATATTTCCATCAAAATAAAAATAAAACCTTGCTACGCTCCTCAAAAAAGAGATGAAAAGTTGACTCACTCACACGCACACTTACACTGATAGGACGACGACATGACGGCGATTCCGAGTGAGCGTCAATTCGCGGCGTGCAATTGCACGGAAAGGGAACGCACCGATAGAAAAATATCACTTATTCTATGCCGAGCGCAGTGTACCTCACCCAATCTGGTGCGAGGCGCCATTTCCTGCGTTTTGAGGCCGCACCGCAATCGTTTTATCCCCCGCGCGGCGCGGCAAAACGCGCTCGGTGCGTGCAAAAGCACGGAGGAAATATTGTGAAACGCTCAGGGGGGTCTGCGGGTGTTGAGATGGGAGCGACCCGGCCACAATGCGGTAATTGGCTCGAGGGGATAGGGGGGATTGGAGACACGGGAAGTGTTGAGGCGATGATACGGCTATGGGTGGTCTTTGTGCTCCGGTCTTGTTTTTCCCTCTCGGTATATTCGGGAAAAACAGGGGAGAAAGCGGGAATTTGAACCCGGAGATCATCGCACCAATTTACGAGAAAAAAGGGAAATATTAAAACAAATACTTGCAATTTTCTACGATCATTACATTTATTACGACCTAGGTTACAATGGTACTACATCATCTTGAAGATCTTGCCGATGTTGCTGCAAAATTCAAGCCTAGAACGTAATAAATTCAATAATTTCAATTTCATTGCTACAACATCGTCTTGACGATCTTAAATATGATTATGTTACGTTAAAACCTAGGTCGTAATAAATTTTATAATTGTTGATTATTGCAAGTATTTATTTCAATATGGGAAAATTCCACTTTATCACGCTTGAATCTTCGGATGTTTTTTAAAAGGGAAAGGGCCATTTTGGAAAAGAAAAAAAAGAACCATTAACCCGGAATAAACTTATTTTTTTATCAGTGATACTGGCAGCACAAAATAATTAAGTGGAATAAATATACAAAGTGTATTCCACGAGGTGTAATTCAACCAACAGACCCATGTTTTCACATTCTCAGCTTAATAAACCGATGTGGGAAGGTAGGTAATAAAATTTACGTAGGTTTGGATAAGGGAACAGGAAAATGTCTGCACAAACGATATGGTCGGGCAAAAATACTTATTGTATTCCAAAGAGTGAATAGTTAACCGACTTTGCTAACTCCGCTAGCGATTTCAGTCAAGGTCAGCAAGAAATACGCTCTTTTAGATGGAAATTCCGAGTTGCAGTGCGAAGTATGGGGTTAGCGTGGAAACGTGTTGTATGGCGGAGCGTGGAGGGAATAGGTACTGGCTGGAAAGAAATGACTGCTGAGGTCAAGGACAGAGGACTACGGACAGCATTGGGGACTGAAATACAAATTCATTTTAGAGTTTTGCATTATTGCCACTGCAATGCTTGTTACTTGCTGCGTTTTGGGAATGGAAATTAAATGCCCGCGAAATGCATCACAGGGGACTGAAATACAAATTCATTTTAGAGTTTTGCATCATTGCCACTGCAATGCTTGCTACTTGCTGCGTTTTGGAAATGGAAATGAAATGCCCGCGGAGGAAGCAGCGGACGGTTTATCGGATTGTATTTGGTGAAATGTGCAAAGCGCCTTTATTTTGAAGCACTGCACACCACCCTTCACCACATTTCACCCTCGTTTTGCCTTTATTTAACTCAAACATTTGAAAAGAGATTATATACTTCATCATAACTTATCAACATGTTTCTGAATTAAAATAACTTGATTTTAGTCCACAAAAGTTTATTGTCTTAGAAAGTTTATACTCATTAAGAGCTAATTAAGTAAAAGTTAATAATCTAACACTTTTTACTATAATCAACAAATTATAATTAAATATAATTACTATTTTTGAAAAAAAACTAGTTTATTTAAAATATTAATATTTCAAACCCCCGCTAAGCCAAGGCTGAAGGGATTTCTTATATTGATCGAGCTGAACATCTTGAAATAAGAGATGTTCTAAAAACACCATGACGCAAAAAAACACCAGCTGCCATTGGCATTGATGCAATTCTGAGACTTTACTGTATAACGTCTACTATACACATATCTGCTCACCCTGACATAATACTCCACGCAATGCACTTGGCTGCATACCCTGAAATTATACCTCCTGCTGTACTACATTATTACTGCTGTACATTACGCACAGAAATTGGTATCCAAATTGCCATGCATGCACTCGGACATCCTGAAATCATTCCAACCATTCATGAATTTTGAAAATATTACGTTTCTCGTCTAGTTGATGTCTGATTTAGTCTATCCACTTCAATAAATTATTAGCTGTGGTTCGTTGCTGCTTACAGTGCTATGCGGGATTCTTTCTCTCACTGTAAGGTTCTTCCAGAACGAGATAATGTTCTAAAATTCTAATAATGTCGCTAACTTATAAAAAGTGTACGGCAAAATTTACGTTTTCAAGCTTACGAGAAACGGGCAGAATGAAAAAGATTTTTTCTCATCGTCATATATATATTTCCATTCCAAATGCCGAATATTTTTCAATGAGCTGTGATTTAGGGTCTGAGTGAGCGATACGAACGATAGCTATTCCTCCGCTTTTAATGCATTAAATGTATGGTAACCATTATGAACAGTTCCGAGAACAAATTAAGAGAAAAGACACAACAATTATTTCCGCCTTCGCGTACGTAGCTCACACTAAAAAGTCATTTGTTCACCACCCCATTTATTTATTATTTAGAGGCAGCTTTTAGATGAGGTACGGAGGAGACAATGTATGGATGGAGCGAATACTTAGCGGAGAGGGGATGCTGAGAACGGTGTTAGAGGGTAGAATGTTTGGGAAACGAGGGAGGGGAAGGAAAAAAATAGGATTTTTAGATAGATTGAAAGGGAGTAGGCCTTATAGTGAATTGAAGAAGGCAGCGCTGGAAGGAAAGGGAGGCTCCCAAATCACTTCTTTAGTACTCCATGGAAACCTACCTTAATCGGTAGAATACTAAGTAGTAAATTTTAATGCATATGCTGATTGCATTAATACGATGCAATGGAAACTGGGTCGTGATTAAAAGTTATTTCACGGAAATTTGAATTTTTGGTACATTTTCTTTACATACTGTAGCGTGCAAACTCATAGTATAACAACCATGAAATATTTACGGGAAAACCGAATAAAAACTCGGGAAAATTATTTCTGCAACTCTGTACCCAACATGAAATAGGCGACTGGGTTCCTCACTTGGTTCCCAGACAGCAGAGGCGACGCTGAAGTTTGGGGCGAAGGCGGAGCCGCGGAACAATGCTTTACTGTCGCGTGTGTTCACCAAGGAGTGGATCGGAATGGCTTTTATCACCCCGCGTCTTGTGTACGCGCACCCAAAAGCAGGAGGTAAACCTTCTCGCATTCTCCATATTGCCTTGTTTGACTCCGCGGTCGGGAGACAATATAAACGAAAGGGTGCAGATTCCACGCGCCTCGCAGCTATTTGGTTTCCTCGCACCACGGAATCTTCGGCTGAATGCGGTAAAGGCTCGAGCGGGTGCCGAAAACACCATCAAAGTTTTAAGTGCCAATTTTACGAGTTAGCGATGTCACCTGGAAAGGAAAAAGTATTCCAACAATCGAAGAAAAGATCGAAGAGGCATTGAAATCGTAGTCACTGCTCAACATACTGTATGGCTGCACTTGATATGGTGGCACGTTGGAGTGTCATAATGCAGGATTTTACAATCATAGAAAAAATCATTAATATGACCTATGCAGCAGAATGTCGAAAACATGTAACCCTTTGGCTCAGAAATAACGAAGTCTGTTCGGAAAATACAAATGTTTAAAGAACAATACTAAGTCGATTGGTTAAACTACCTTCGGTTCGTTTATAAAATAAGTAAATTACATGAAGATACTTAGATGGCTCCAGAATCGTATTGAAATTGCAGTCACTGATTAACATACTGCATGGCTGCAAATGATACGGTGGCACGTTGGAAAATCATGGTTTAGGATTATTTCATTATTGGATGGTTAGAAAACGGTCCCGATTGAATAATTAGCGCAAATAGCACGTGAAATGAAACATTTGCTCAGTTATTAAAGTCAAATCAGCCGAAACATACCGTGCAACCTCACTTTTCATAGAATATAGGCACTCACACCGTTATCCGTCAGGATAAAGTATTATTAAAAAGAATGAAAAATATGCACTGATTTTATCTATTTAGAGTATCATATTCTTAGGGTACCTTTTCATTATAATTTCGCACACAATGCCGAATTGTATTATGCATTATTTAATATAATTCTTGATACTAAATTTCATTGGTTAAGGAATTTCATAAAGGTAATTCCTGAACTAACAGACGTAATACACATAAAAATCTCCAAGAAAATAAAATGTGGGGGGGGTAAATTGATCAAGAGTACGCATTTAATTTAATTGGAGAAATATTGCACCGTACATTAACAAGTAAACTTTTTAGTGAACACTGAATGATTAAAGTAGCACAAGCAGAATAATACCCAAAATGTTCCACGTCTACGATTCCTAAGGAAGAAAAATTGAGAGCGCAATGGTTAAAACTAAAATAACTGAGCGCATGAAATCACGATAATCCATTTAAAGCGACAAGGAAGTAGAAATAGAGTTTTTTCGAACGAATATAAGGAACGTGAAAGGAATTTGCGATTCAATAGCTGATCGGAGGGTCGAGTCTCCGAAGGAACACTCAGGAAATTAATCTCTTCATCGCAATGTCATCAAATTAAAAGGTGAGGAAAGACTGGTTTATCATATTTAAGCAGACCTTGGATAGCTTGAATCTGATTGACCCATTTATATTTATGCGGAAGGATAAAAAATATTTTGTTTTGATAGTTTTTCGAAATGGTCAAATAAAACTCAAGTATAATGCGAAATGAAAATCACGTATTACTGTCGATACGGCCATGAAACTTTATTAATTAATTTGACTCAATGAAAGTTAAAAATTGAGAATTAAAAAGTCATACTGTTCATCACAGCTTGAATTCAGGAAAGGATACATTTTTAAAATTCTCTCAATGATAATTTCTCTCTAAAAAATGTAAATACTTATTCAGCTAAGCACCATAAGACGTATATCCAAAAATAGAAAATTAGAATGTCAACATATATGCCAATGAATGCAATGCAATGTCAATGAATATATATGTCTCTGTGGTAGGACAAAAGTTCTCGAGTCGATTGTCTTAAAATGTGAATGAATGAATGTGCAAGACAATTTTTTGGAGGTAAATTGATGCTTTTTAACATTGAAAAAAGTCGGAGTTTACGACAATTACGAGTTAAATGTTAGGAAAAAGATTAACTCACCAGCAAGCAAATTTTCTCCGAAACTCGGTATAAACAAGGACTCACCTAAAAAAAGAGAATTGGAATTAGTGGTGCATTGGGAACATAAAAATTAAAGAAAAAATATAATAAAAAATTCAGCTACGTGATATTGTCAGGCTAAGGATAAAATATAAAATTACCAACAAATTTCAGCGAAATCCCGCGTTAAGAACAGTAAAGTTCCTGTATAAATACAGCTGTTCTAGGAAAAATATTAAAAACACTTTTCCTCTGGATTATTTTAGAAAGAGCACCTCCTTCAGAGCAAAATTATTCTACTTCTAATTCCGATCTTCAGTCCTAGTATAAAATATTGCGTATTAAACCCGCCGAACCACGGACGCTGGCTTCATTCCTTCCTGTCGATGCGTCAGTAGCTCTAACTAAAAATTTACCATTTTAAGCCGAAATATTTGATGAGATGCCAACAAAGGTAATTATTTATGTAAATGTTTTTTTTCTATATGGATACATTTTTAAAATTGTCTCAATGATAATTCCCCACTTTATTTAAAAGAATGCAAATAATTATCCAGATAAGCACTAGAAAACGTACCATGAAAAAAACAGAAAATTTGAATGTCAACTAATATACTTATGCCTACGTGGTAGGCTAAAGGTTCTTGGGTCGATTGTCATCAAATTGATTGTGAAAGACATAAGTTATTGGAGGTAAATTGATAATCTGACATCATTGAGCCGGTATCCAATGAAGAAAATTTTCTTTAAGTTTAAGATGGTATTGGATTACAATGGATCATGACAGTAGACCTCAAGCGATTTAAGTAAAGCATTCACCAAATGATTAACGAAAGCAGTTCTGAGATTCGATTTTTTTAAGGATCTTAAAAATTTGCTTGGATCCTCTTATAAATACAATGCATGCGTCCTTCATGGTTACAAAATGATGAGCGATTTAAGTCAATAAATGTACCTCATATTGATAGCCTGAAATAAATTAAACTTTGTGCCTGCATACCCGAACTCCAAATACAACATAAAAGTCGTAACATGCATAATTTTGAACTAACCCATAATATTGGTATGTATTTTAGATGTAAAATTATAATTTTGAAGTTTGAATAGCCATTCATATTTTTCTGAGGTCCTGAAGATGGTAACCACTGTGCAATAGATATGTCATTCAATGCCGAGGTCCATTCACCAACAATTTGTGAGTACTTGCATTTTAATAATTATTAAGATCTTGTAGTTATAATCTATGTTTGTGAACTATACGCATATACTAGTTTTACTGAATAAGCTCTTATACAACATTGTTAGGCCCCTAAATTTTTTTGTAGTTAGAGCGTTGTTCAAAATTCAATGTTAACTGAACTGACGCAGCGAATTGAGTTTTAAGTTTTATCAATTGACATAATTATGTTTAGCAAAGAAAACTAATAGAAACTCGTAATCTTATTTGAGGTCACAATAATTTGACATGAATTATAAAAGGAGTCAAAGGAATCTAAGACAGCTGGTTGCGATATCATGAACTCAAATCAATTTGCCAGGAGAATAGAATCCGCTGACTGTATTCAACGTGGTTCGCTTTATTTCTCGATTAAAAATATCACCTCCTCTCCGGAATGTCATGCATAAAATCGAACTTCGATCACGAAATCCAATTAAAGCATGTTTCCGCCTGACGCCCGGCTAGGGTGAGTGGAGTGTGACGATGGAGATGACATGTATAGATACATCACAAATGGATTATGAATGGAACCATCCGACTAATACTGCATGGAAAAGAGACTCAACAGCTCTATGCATTCAACGAAAACTGGTTTCAGCGGAAATATTGCCAAGACTTACGCGGTGCTTCCATTAGCTCAAGAGGACTTCCGTAGAGCATCAGTTCGCAGCCAGGCAGCCAGAAAAAGTGGTACTTCAATATTTATAAGTTTAGCACTTTTTTCTATATTTATTTCCTCTTATCCTCTTGCTTCTTGAATCAATGTTACATCCTCCAATACTCTGAACCTTTTTCCCACGCCACACACAAGATTTCAAGCACCGCGGAAGTAGAAGTCATTATATCCATTTTTTCCAGACTGTATAAGATCATGCTAATATATTCTCTTCTTCCCAAAAATAACTCAGATTTAACTTATACTTCATGAATGTGATATATAGTTAAATAATTGGAATTCGTTATTTTGCAACATTAGATTTTATGAGTTCCCGACCGCTTTCCACACGCTTAATAATGGCGCAGGGTAGACAAATAGTCTCTTCGTAAAGTTAAAAAAATCTGCAGCCGGCAAGTGAAGGTGAGGGTGAATGATGGAAATTCGAAAAATAAAGAATATTATGAAAGATAAAAATTTGAAGTCAACAGATAAAAAAGGATATGTAAAAAGTATAAGTAAGTAAACAATATAAGTTAACTTTTGTCCATTACTGCCGCAATGTTTGCCGGCCTCGGTGGCGGCTGGGTAAAGTCCTGGCCTGCCACACAAGAGGTCGCAGGTTCGACTTCAGCCTAGATGGGTTGCCCCTGTCCATGGATGTTCGTGTACATTGGAGTGTTTAGTTAAAAACCCCGCTGTCTACGGCCAATGGAGCTGTTTCCGATGTTACAGAAACGATTCAATAAATGAATAACATAGTTACCCCTTATTGATAGCTAAAAAGACTAAAAACCTCTTTCCCGGTCCAACATTGATAAAAACTATTACTTTTGGTATCATAATTTTTTGTTTAATAATTTCATGCAAAGTAAATATAGCATGCAAGTGAGCAAAAGTTATACGGCCTCTCGTCATTCTCTTATTGACCTTTAAACTCGGGTTAATACAATAAAGTTGATGGCTTGAGACGTCATTTTGAGGAATTTCCTCATAATGAATGAAAATTGATCAAAATGAAGTGGAAAAACAAAGTTCAATTTTCATTCGTTCGGGTTAACACATTTTTGTGATTTATTATACTGAAATATTAACTGTTGCAGATATGTTAGCAGTAAATCATTTTACGTAAAATTATATTTGTGTACGCAGAAAACCAGTGATATCACTACAATTTCTAAGGATATACTGAATAATCTACAATTTAATCCAAAGACGTGGAATGAAAAGATAAAGCGTTCAAAAATTGTGCGAGAAGTCAATTGACCGCAAGCGGACAAAGTACGTTGGCGACTGCGGCCAAATTCGATTTAAACAATGAGAAAATATTTGCTAGGTGAAAACAGGACGACGTTCGCATATTTGCAAATGCAGAAGCTTGAACGTGGACGTGGGACAGAGAATTCGTGATGACTTTTTAGTTGACTGAGAATCCATGCATGAAGTGATTCCCCATTACTGCGTGGTGGTACCGGAATGGGGAATTACCTTTCTTTCGACATGCATTTTAATGAAACGCTCTCCGCACACGTTAGATTAAGGCATGTGTTTGCGGCGTCTATTATCCAGGAGTCTGGGATATCATGGAAATGAAGTCGATCAATTCAGGCGTACGTATAATAGCTATTAGAAATCTAAAAACTTAAAGGAAATTGAAAACAATGGGGAAAAATAATGCATTGATGAATTTCATCACTTTTTTCCGAATTATTAAAAGAAGTAAGTGCTATATGGGCACATGCAATAACATATGTACAAATTTCTTTTTTTAATCGCTCACGAAGAGAAAAAGGGATAAAATGGATACGGAATAATATAAAAAATTCCACGTGTGGTTTTGAATAAATGAAAAAAAAATTTCATGGATCAAGTGAGGGCATGAATGTTGGGTATTAGGGTAAACATTAATACTTAACGGAGGGGGATTTGAACATAGTTCTATTTGTGATGAAAAAGGAAGCGACAGTAAGCGCTTCGAGAAAGAGATTGGGCGTTTGTTTTTGCTCTCGTTGTTATATGCATATTTTATTTTAGAAAAATTAGACGATCAAAACAACCACAACAAAAATACAAACATTTGGCGCAATTGCACAAAAATCCTCATTAAGTTTGTTTCCAAAGTGACACGCAATTCTGTCGCTCTAAAAAAGGATAAAAAAATGAATTTGCAGAACGGAGGCCATCGAGTAACGTTACAGACTAACTACAGATTTAATCCTGGAGATCTTACTTCTCTTACGAACTACATAAAAATAGTGAGCCCGCTGAATAAGAAATTGGTGGGAAACAATTTTGACTTGAGACAAACGAAAGTCAAAAATTAATTTAATATTTTTTGAAAAAATAAATATTTAGCAGAAGTAATGTAATGTACCTAAAAATTTGCGTCTATGATTTATCAGCCAGTGTTCCAGCACGAAGTCCTTTACTTGGATCACGGAAGCGTCGTACGAGGGTGCAAGGGGAACGGAACCAGTTATGGGAGTCCCATTAACAGCCAACCTGAGAGCCGATAAAAATTGGCTCAGGCTATTATGCTTGAAATTATTAATGCTATTCAATACTTCACTCGAAGTAATTTTATGGTGAACATTTCCTCGCACCTGGATAAGCTGTTGCTAGATAGAACAAAACCACCTCGGATGTTTCCGCTCATTGTCTATCCACGCCTTCCTCTTACAAACATTAAAGGTGTAAGTGACTTAGCATCGTGAATCTGCAGCGAAGATGTTCACGAGGAAACTTTGTTCCCGTTAGAAGAAGAATATGAATGTAGAGGATAACGTGAGCTGAATAAAAACGTAGAGTAAGTATGTGGTCAAATTTAAGTATACCGGGACTAGCCACGGTGATAACTTTGGGGGTAAGGGTGTCACCCGCAATTCACAAATTGCGCGAAAAATCCACAGAAAAAAAGAATCATTCGCCTTGACCGGGGTTCGAACCCGGGTCCCCCGATTCCCTGTCCCCGGATCCCCGGGTCCCCGATCCCCTAACCCAATCCCTAGATACCCCGAAATCGGGGGATCCAGGATCGAATCCCGGTCAAGGCGAACGATTTTTTCCCTTTAGATTTTTCGCACAATATTTGGTCTAAGTTCGGGCTTTGCTCTCCGACTGTGGCGACATGCGCACGATTTGGACTGCTTGTGGCATCAAATGTATGCTCAGCATTCCATACCATCTTGCTCCGTATAGTACTCAAATTTCCACAAGGGAGGATGACGTCTTGGTAGCTTAACTGGCCTAACCACTCTACCGGAAAACGGAGGAACTGGGTTTGAATCCCGGTCAAAGCGAAGGATTTATTCTCTGTGGATTTTTCGCACACATGGATTAAGTAATACCCTATGATAAAATTTAAAATTTTTAGGCTGGATATGTTAAGAAACCTATTGTCCCAAATAACATCCCTTCATAGCGTTTTTTTATAATACTTAATTTCTCAATGCAATGCACGTTTCGGTCTATTCACATCGTCATCGAGTTGGGATAAATGACGCCACTATCAGGTGAATTCAATACAATGATGCGCTTAGTTGTTCTTGAAATACAAGTGAGGAGTATTGATAATGTATTTGCGTAATATCTTAAAATTAAATAAAAAATGTAAAACTAAATGATATTTCCCTATCGACTTTCCCATGACACAACACGAACAAAAATGCATTTACTTAAAAAAGACACTGGATATAAAGCTATACTTCACCAAAACACAGAAGTACGATTGGAAACATGATATAATTAAGTTAGTAAATCACAGGGGCCATTAAATACAAGGGATCGAAGGAAAGGAAGCTGTAAAAAACCCAGTAGAGCTCTTGATAAAATAATTAGGCTATTAATTTAAGTACTTTTTCAGTATTCCATTAAAAAATCTCTCAATAATATGAAGATAAATCCATATGTATTGGAGAGTCAGTATTTACTGGAGCCTATAAAGAAATAATATCACTCAATTAAACCTCTCGTGTAGCCACCCGTTGAGTGATGAGGAAAGAAGAATTATGGATGGTGATTCTAAGCACAACTTGTCATATTCTTACTTTACATTCAAATGTGAAATACTTGTTTAATCACAGCGAGGCACTATGATTAGTTGCATAGAAAACGACAGCAAATTCCTAAATCTATTGCTCATGTCAGAATAGCCTAAAAGGTTAGGCAGATGTTAAAATGGAGGAAAAACAATATGAAAATGAAACCTTGATATGATAGATACCTCTTTCCGATATTCTTTCTTCATCCAGAATTTATTTTTGTCCTCCATGTATCGCTCTAGATGGCCGACGGATGACTGTTATTCATAACAAAAGTAACACGAAGATCATTCAGGAGGAGAATTTCATCTTTAAGCGCTGATATCCTTGTCTGCTCCTTCACCATCGCTACCCTTTCCCCTTCCGTCCCGGCGGATTAAAATGGCGCTGAGCTTAGATGGCACAATTGAAGATAACCGGAATAGAATAGGTAGAAGTACGAATCAGAGATCAATGGGCTTGGTTGCAGGTTCATAAAAAAATGCTGTCAATGATTGCCCATTAAAATTTGAAAAAGAAAGATCCAGTTGAGGTTTCATTTCATAAAAACTTTTTAAAAAATCGAAGACATTCTGGACGAGAATCATTTCGGTGACGCTTTTGAAAACAATATATTTAAACTAATTACTTAATTTACCTCTGATTATTTTATGGAGCAAAGCACATATATTAGTGGTAATTTGGACAGTCTCACTCGCCCTAACGATTCTGGCCCAAGTTTTATGGCTAAGCAGATTAAAGTAATTAACAATTATGCTATGAATAAAATAATAGAAGTAATTACTGAATTTTTGAAAAAGTAATTATTATTATATAAAAAAAGTATTGGAAATGCGTTGGTTATCGGTCAATCAGTAACTTTCGATCCCTCCTCATCCCTGATGATCGATCATAACTGCTAGCGCAAGACACGCACCCTACGCTTGGAGCGCCAGGATCGGCTACAGTCATTGCCCGCTCTCAGTCCCCCGTGATGACGGATATTCACTTCCCCGGGCGCGAGTCTTTGATCGCCGCCCTGCCCGAACATCCCTCGCGGAGTCATTACCATGATCGCTGCCCTCGTATGCATTATGTTTATGGACTCATTTCAGCAGTGCCTACACCGCGATCCTCTCCTGATCGTCTTTGCACGCCGCTCGCGGTTAACGGCTTTCTTGCCGCGCTATCAATTTTTTTTTCGGAACTCTTCCGGGAGCTAGTCGAAGGGGATTGCACCATAAACCTCGAAGATGGTAGGGCAAGTCCGTAAATGCGTGTTGTATGGAAGAATATCGATCTTTCTAGAGGGTGAAATCTGAAGAAGATGAGCAGGCTCTCCAAAATGAACTTCAAGTCAACTACGTGCTTTCTCTTATCTTTCTTATGTGTACGACGTTTTTTGATGTTATGAAACATTCATCAATGAAAAGAAAAACATGAAATACTTAGTGATAATCACCAAGTACAAGTAACGGTAATTAATTGTGTTAAATAAAGACAAGTGTGTAAAAGACTTCACGGAGGAAAGGGTTATTCTGATTTTAAAACCCCTAGGTTACGAAGTTAGATTTGAATGTGATGGAATATTTTTATTGCGATTGAAATATTTGTGGAATCAAATCAGAATATCTACAAATAGGCTGATAACTTAAAAATATTTTGAATACTTATAATATATGACAATATCTGAGACTTCAAACATATAATAGTTAAATATATAATTATGTATCCATTGAAGTAGTTACATACCCATGAGAGTAGACGAGAGAAAATAATGCTCTGCGAATAGGTAGATAAATGAGTAGAAATAAATATGAATTTTTAGGTGAAATAATCATGTCATTGCTTTGTTTAGTTCAAAAAATCCTTGAGCGATACTTTTCGGACAACTTACCAGAAAAGTAAATGAGAGGGAGGAAGGATTACAGTACTAATTGTGATTACTAGAATCATCGTAACGTTTTAACGCAAACAGTCTTCTTCGTCGGGAAAATAATAAAAGGTGGTCAGAAGTTAGTCTTGCCCCGCGTAATTCGAGAATCGTAAATGGAAAGCCAGCATGCTCTACCTTAAAATAAACTTTAACGAAGGCTTTAGGAGAGAAACCTTAAGCATAACAACGGGTACATTCTCAATTGAAGCGAGGCATCTTCAAATACCGGAGCTGTAGACGTGATCGGATTTCCGGCAGACGGCGCAAGAATTTCGAAGAGAATTGGAACTTTGCTGAGTCATGGAGTAACAAGGTCTTACATGTAGCAATTTTCCGAATTCCTCCCTGGCTTTGTCTGCTCTTTGTCTTCCAACCATTACAGCGTACTGAGGCTTAGCATAAGCTTACTTACTACATTCAAACCTCAATTACTTCTTGATGATGAAGGGACACCATCCATGTCTCACATTTCGCTCTACGAATTAAGTATTGATAACTACTGCGGAGATATTTCTTATTTCCCCCAAAGTTCCCATAATGCTTGAAATAACATTTAATCTAGTTAAACCCATAAATATTTAATATCTTGTAACGAAAGTTATGAATATGAATTACCACTGTGGATTCGCATAAAACTTTATGCATCATTCTCATGCAGAATATATTACTCTAAAAGGGCAACTCTTAAGGATAGGTGAGTTCGGATCATAGGACTGCTATGAGGAAAAATGAAATTCCCCAATATTTTTAACAAATTTTAAATATAATTATCTCAATATTAATACTTACACGTGCGTTTATAGGCACAGCGAGAAAATATTTTCGAAATAGTAAATTTGAAAAATCATTCATGAAAACTTCTTCAGAAGCAAAAGATGGTAGAGAAGAAATGGTACGTTAGGTATTATTAATAGAAAAACACTATATGCAATCATTACTTACTGGTGCTTTGTCTCAACGGAAATGTTCACGTCTTGGATTTTAGTCTACAAATTTTGAATCAATGAAGCACGCACTAAAAGGACATGGTGAATTCAATTTACATAAATTTATTAGTAACAAGGTATGAGTTGTAATCAAGTCCTCATTTGCGAAATGTCATTATTACAGTAGCTCATTGAAAGGTAAATGACAGCAGATGAAAAGAATGAAAACTTCTCACAACTACTACCCAGATAGAAATATTGTTTCCCGTTATTAAATACAAGAGTATCAATTTTTCGTTAATTTCTGGATTGTTTTCTCAACAAAATAAATTAACTGACGTGGCGTAATGACCGTGAAAATTTCGTAGTGCGATCTTTCAATCACTAAATTTTCTAATTACTTAATTCCTAACATAGGAGAAACCGGTTTTCTGGCCAACTGGCATAGTGAAGTAGGCGTTCTAGACATGGGTTGGCAAGTGAAGTAATTAATAAAAAAACTGTCATGATAAAAATGTGCAATTGATTACTGGAGCAATTATCATCAGGAAATATCAATATATTCCGTCACCAGTGAAAAACAACTTACATTTGTCATCTACTTTGAAATACTATTGTGTATCGGCTATACATAAATTTAAGAATGAAGTATCGGATGAGACTTGTTTTGAATTAAATAAAAATATTTTGCATGCAATATCGGCTAAAAATTACTGAACCACTCCTTCATATCGGACTTTGGTGTCATTAGAGTGATGTGTGATGCTGCCATGACGAAAAATTTCCCATACCGAGCACAAATCAAACAGCAAATTGTATACTCACTGGAGAAAGACGGAACTGTTAGAAGAAAACCACAGTAATTATTTCAGCGATCATATAGTTGTCAATGATTATTAATACAGAAGGCGAATATTTTGGCTTCTAACTTTAAAGCGTATACTTTCGCAGCATTTTCCTGTTAATCTACAAATAAGGAAAATGAATTTTGGCCAGCCCGAAAAATTAATCCTTCAAGTGATTTTTAATTTGTTGCAAATAATCCCAAACGCCTGAATGATATCACCAACCTTTCTTAGATGTGGACATACAACTTTCTAACAATAACCAATTGAAGACACTGATGTTAAACAAAAATTTCACTACACAATTACCACTGCGATTAATTTTCAATGATTAATTCTTATTTTTAAGCCTTTGGCTAAAAGAAAAAGAGTGGCATTTCTGATACTCAGGTTTTGACACCCTAAATACAAATGACTTACAATTAGAAGTACATGGTATAAGCTAGAAGATTTTAATTTGATTTTTTGTGATACCTATATGGCCCTCTAAAGCTAAACTTGTGGTTCACTATTTAACCGTTATTTTTACAAGTTGCGCTCACGCGAGGGCATAGCAAGATAAAAATCTTCTCCAAAAGTAGGATTTTACGACAAATATTTTTTCAGCAAAAGAAGTATCCTGTCGGTATTATGCCAATAAAACCTCATGATGCTACCCCATTTACTCCTAAATCGTGTGTATAAATCTGGAGGGAATGACAAAGATGAATGAATCCGAAAATTTCTGCGAGAAAAGAGAGAAATCGCAGAAGTATCTTTTCCATCTCGAGAAAAAATTCCCTTCCGACAACGCCCATGGGAACGGTCAGGTGCAAGCCGTTGTCCACAAAGCGAGCACCACAAAGGAGGGCCCGCGATGCATTATGGACTCGTGTGCAGGACTGGCTACATTCATTTACGACCGCTGGCCGAAGGGAAGAAAACAAAGAGAAGGTAGTGAAGCGAAGCCGCTGGCCCCTCCTCTTCCCCCCCCCCCCCAATGCCTCCAGCCGTACTCACTCGCTATCTGGTTTTCAGGACGAGTGTACTCCACCTCTCCTTAACTCTTTGCATTATGCACGAATATTACAAAATAGGATCCTCAAGTCTGCCTCGAAATATGCTGTCAACCACCGCGCATTTAAATGGGTTTACAAAAGTCGTCACTCGTGGCGCTGACGAACAAATTGATCCGAGTTTCAGAGGAAAATAAGCTATAATTACCCGTTTTAACCGAAATTTGTATGTTAATATATGCCAGTTATTGTGTCTCTTTTGCATGTGGTTCTGTGTTTTTCATAGCCAATTTTATCCGTTCTTTTCCATCGGTTATAGGCATACATAACAAACATTATTCCGTAAAATATTGGAAAAAAGTGGATCGCATTGCACTCATCGCCGCGCTGCGGACATTTTTGGAAGCAGGTTAAAATGCGACTGGAGTGGCAACAGAAATCAGCCCTCTATGGGATGGAATTGGGCCTCAATGCAGTCCTCTTGGCTTTGTGTCTCGCCAGTGATACTCTGACGGCCTCTAGCGATGAAAACGATCGGACCTTTTCACTAAGAACGCTCCAACTTCCCAGATGATGTTATCATTTAGGAAAATGAATTCGGTCAGTTGGAGATATTAAACCACCAAGTGATTCCGAATTTGTAGCGAATAATTGGAAGCATCTAAAAGATAATCAATGTGAAGGTATTCAAGAAATTTTGGTGCTTTATAATTGCAAAATTATAATTCCTTCGGTTTTCATTTACGTACAACCCGTTTATGACCCTCGCATTAGAAATGCATTTTTTGAGGCTCGCTGAGAGGTATTAACGGAATATGAAGAAGGCACTATTAATAAATGGGATGATATGGTTTTTGTATTAATGAATGGTTTTTGGTTTAATTTTTAATGGATTTCATGGCTTCAACTTCCTGCACATAGGAATCAGCATCTTACAAAGTCCACGAGGGATGGATGTAATGCCTAAGGTTCACATGCTAGACCAGAATTAGCTAATTTTAAGTTTTTCTGAATATGTGAGCTCCCAAGAAATGGTTTTACCATAAATTATTCATTACAACGACATTGTAGATAATATACGTAACGACACTGGCTCATAGGACAGAAAACATAGTGACAGCAAGAAGCTATCCTAGATGTCTACGCCAAAACCACCACTGCCCACTCCGAGCCAGTTATATAGCGACTGGTAAAAGTTGTGAAGAATATATAATATGCAGCTCCTGTTGATATCTGTTGATATCTTAAAGTGACTTATCGAAAGTAGCTAGTTAAAGGTTCTGTTCAGTATTTATATACGTAGACATTCTCAACACAAACTATGCTGACCTTAGTACAGTGGATCTTTTCCCATTGCTGCCCATTTTTAATACTTTTGTGTACTTAACAATCAACCTGATATGCGTGGTATAAGTTTTTCGTATAATTTTAAAGAATGAACTTTGCTTTTGTTTTTTTCGTTTCTTATTTTAGAGGTTACAAACACTTTGTTAAAAAATAGCAAACTACGATTTTTTAGCAAAAATCGAAGGATTTCACTATCATTTTAAAGAATGAACTTTGCTTTTGTTTTTTTTCGTTTGTTATTTTAGAGGTTACTAACACTTTGTTAAAAAATAGCAAACTACGATTTTTTAGCAAAAATCGAAGGATTTCACGTGGCGTAATATCACACCCACTGCAGGCAAAGTATTGAAAGGGTACCGAATGATGCTGATGAACAAATTCTTATGATTAAAAATAGTTTTGTGCTGTTCACATTTAGGTTCATATTTCATTTGTCTTAAAAGATTCATTATAACATACGTAACGACACTGACAGAAAACATAGTGACAGCAAGAAGCTATCCTAGATGTCTACGACAAAACCACCACTGCCCACTCCGAGCCAGTTATATAGGGACTGGTAAAAGTTGTGAAGAATATATAATATGCAGCTCCTGTTGATATCTGTTGATATCTTAAAGTGGCTTATCGAAAGTAGCTACATGATATACGGCACTGTACATTACATACCTACGTGACAATGATGGGATGGAATACTAAAGATATCTTTCCTATGTGAAACCAAGAAGCTATCTCAAATGTCAACGTTAAAGTCAGCGTTGCCTGCTCCGAGCCAGTTTTATTACGACTGACAAAAGTCGTGAAAAATGTAGTGGTGCACCTCCTTTTGCAGTGTTGATAGCTTTACGTGGCTTATAATTTGTAGCTAGCTAAATATTCTGTTTGCTATCTACATAAGTGGACATTATAAACACCTTCCGGGCTTTCCTTAGTACTGTAGATATGTACCCCAGTATTGACCATTAATAATACTTTTGTGTTATTTCTTAACTACCAACCTGTGATGTCAGGAATAAGTTTTGGTATCATATTAAAGAATGAAAACTGATTTTTCTTTTTTGCTTGTATATGTAGAGGTTATTACCACTTTATTAAAAACGGCCAAATACGGTTTTCAAAATACAGATGACGTAATAATACGCTAGTAAAAAAATCAGAAAAAAGCATTGAAGGCCATATCTGAAAACTGAAAAGTCAGTATTGAAATCAGCGCCAGAAATAGCTCAAAAATTATTTTTAATCATAAGAATTTGCATCATTCAGTACCCTATAACGCTTTGCGTGATGCAGGCGTAATATTAGTCCTCCTGAAATCCTTCGACTTCAGCTACGGGTGCAATATTACAATGATGAATGATGCACATTCTTATGATTAAAAATAAGTTTGTTTTGTTTCTAGGGCCTGCTTCAATAAGGTTTTTTCGGGCTTAAACATCGTATAAACACACTCGTTAGAGTGATCCGAATCCCTGGTTCGCCTTCTCCCGTGGATTTACACAACCATAGGCGGATTTAGGGGGGAGGCCCCCCCTGATGCTTAAAAAAATAGATAAGATTTTTAATATGGTTGTCATAACGTTCGTTTTTTGTATAAAACGGAGCCTAAATCATTTAATTTTGTATTGATAACATTCATATAAAAATAAAGAGAATATTTCTTTTAGTAATTGTTGTATGTTGTTTTTAATCTCAAACGTAGGAAGACCGTTTGCCGGTCTGACCCTTGTGCCCCGCCGCGGAAAAAATTCTGGATCCGGCCTTGCACACGACCGCTTTCGTTGTTCATTCCACGAGAATCCCATTGGGAAACAAAAATGTTAAACAGGGCCCTCTCAACGCCGCTGTTCCATGCACACAAAAGCCTTTTTCATCCACCGTCCGCTCTTCGTATTGCGAGCGGGAGTAATAATAAGGGGGGAAATGGAGTGACATCATCACCTCGGCTCAATGACCGACATTATGACGCGAAAATTCTTGCTCGACAATGATGACGGGAAACGCCGCGAAGTAAGCGAAAGAGTTGCGAGCCGAAAAGCGCAATGTCAGTCTGGTAATGTGCCTCAAGGCGGAGGGTATCCGAGTCAGTGGGTATTTATTCCGCTAGCGGAAAACACAAGCGCGGAATTTAATGTTCCGCACCGTAAAAGAAGAGTGAAGTGCGTAATAGGGGATTCGGGAGAGTGATTATCGACAGAGTTCAACGAAAATATCACGTGTTGTTCCACGAGAACCACGAATTCACTGACCCACATTTTCCTTTGTTCTTTTGTGACGATAGAAAACTGAAGATGAAGTTGTACATTATTCGGTCTAAAAAGGAAAGTCAAGGCTCAATTTCAATGTGAATGACGTTCAAAATATACTTCATAACATTGGCGCAGAAACATGTCCCGCGTACCGATTTCGCAGATTTATGGTAAAATTCTGGCAATGCTGTGTATTACTAAAATAATGAGTAGTTGCAAGACATATTATAAATTCTAGTGAAAAAGGCCTGATAGCTGCGCCTTCATGGTTGCAAAGTTCTTCCTTACACAACGAAGTAGGTGACGCATTTATCATTTAAAAAAATTTCTTTGTATTTTTAATGCAGGTTTAACCGCGCAACAATGCCGTTTCAGCGTACAGTTTACTGCGAGTCCAATGGTTTTCCAATTTAATTAAATTATGAAAGGAATACGAGAACACGTGTCTATACAACGTGAGAAGGAATCATTTCAATGTATAGAATGTGAGCATTATGTGGAAATGCGATTTCTCTAAGGCCAACAGGGTTGAGATGCGTTTAATTGCATTACAATTGGCAGGCTTATGAAATACACAGAATATAGCCTTTTTAAAAACTGGTCTATATTTGTGTACTAATGGTGTCCAATAAAATTCTTCTCTCAGATCCATAGTAGTAATTCTGAGATGGAAGAAAAAGATTGAGAAAAAAATTGTCTTCATTCAGCCATTAGTTCATTTTTTAGAGAAAAAACTAGAAAGTTTCCGCCCACATTTCATGAGCTCGTGACATCATTTGAGTTCCGATTCATGGATTCGTTCACGGAGAATCGCTCACTGAGGGCAGGAATCGCTCACAAGATTGTGAACAACAACGAACTGCGTGAGGTCGATGAACAAAGCCGAGGGGAAGCTAAGTACCTTTTACCCACTCGGAAGGAGCTCGTGACATCATCTACTTAACTGCGACAGGGTTAGTACTGCTGACTTTTTGCAAAATTAGACATTTTGGAAAGCGAAATATATCATTTATTGTTCAAGCTATATCAAAATTGAAAATAAAAAATTATGAATCCATTATTTATTTTAAACACGAAAGTTTCTTTTTCTAAAACTAAAAACTCCTCAATATATAATTTGAATCTGCTACCTATAACACGATAACCTGACAAACACCCCTGACAGCGGTGGTTACGTGCCAACATTCAGCTTTGCTATTTTCCCCGAATATCTGCTTTCCATATTGTCCTTTGCCATTCATCCAATATTTTAAATAAAGGAAATTAACGGTGAATACAGAACAAACTTCTCCCAGAGGGTCACGTACATGCAAGTCGATTTTAATTGCGTCGGATAATTACAAGTAATTGATGCAAATGGCACGAGTCGTAACAATGTATAAAACAATATATGATATTTTCCACAAGAAGGCACGAGTACCTTAAAAGAATGTTGTGCGTCGATAACATTTTGAAATGAAAATATATTCACCTAGTTTTTATCAAATTATGATTAGCAAATCTAAAATTTGTCAATTACATTTAAATTTTTATTGAACTGAATACATTATTTTCCCCGAAATTATGTAGACCATGTAAGTTGATTTTTATACCATAAGTGGATATATTTTAGTCAGAGCTACATAAAAATGCATATTTGAAGAAGATTTATACGTTTGAAAATTGAGACAGAGTCTAAAAATAACTATAGCGTTTACACTACAATAGTTTTCAAATAATAGTGCAAAGAAATAGAAACTAAGGTAATAAAATGCTGTGGCAAAGCTGAGTAGTATAATTCACACTTTTACGTCATTCTTAAGTGGCATGACTTGTAAATTTCTGTAAAGTCGTATCTATCTAATGATAATAACTTCTGTGCCAGAGAGACATAAAGTTACATATTATGAGAGGTAAATGGTCCTGCGTCTCAGAGTTACATCAAATAAGCCTCTCCTACTTGCCCATCGGATTTTTGAGAAAGAGCCGAAAAGGGAAAAATTTCATTTGAAAAAATATTCCCAAAGAGGACAAAATTTATATATTATCAATAAGACTTCAGTACTTTTTTCATTTTTTAAGGCTTTAAAAAGTCAACCGCGCCGGCTAAGTTGACTGACAGCGCGCCAGCAAAAAGTGCCACCCCAGGAAAGTTTGAGACTTGGGACAGGGGTAATCAACTGCAGGAGGCAACTACTCCTGCACATGCTGTCGTCAACGGGAAAAAAAGTCAAGGCACAGCAAGCGGGCACATCATTAATCGCTCGGCAGTCTGTGGGCACCATAATGCATGAGCATCTGGCGCTAGACACCGCACGAATCATCTCCTTTCCATTTTTTCCAGGGAAACTGCGAAAGAAATTGTTCAGGTGGCGGGCGCGCATAAATCGCTCTCGGATAAGGTTGATGGCACCACAGCGCTCGTTCCATTAGCCAAATCAAAACAAAAAAATGCATCCCGTGACTGAAAAAACCCGCGGAGAAAGCTCTACTGCAAGTCCAGGTCCGGTAAGATATGAATTTTACAAATAATGTGAAAAGTACTTTGAGGAAATTATATGACGAATAGTTACAAAATGCTATGACAAAAAAATCTCCTAAACCGGGAATCGAATCTAGAACCTTTGGCTTTGCGGGCCTCTGAGCAGACCACTACGCTACCCAGGTTTCTTGATAGGGTGGTTTCCTATTATTTTTTTATTGACTAAATCGAAAGATTGTTACTCCTGGAGTACGTATTTCACGCTTTAAGATTTTTTAATGACGATATCTATTTTTCGCGATAAAATGAAAAGTGAAAATTTTCAAGCGCGCGGAAACGCGACGGCTAAGTATGAATGCTGGGAAAACTCCGTGTGACGTCGTTATGGTTCTCACTGCCGCCAAGTGAGGTGACCTTGGGGCGAGGCTAAAATTGACCATTGCCATTTGTCTAAACTGGGATTTCTAAAACCAAATAATTTGTGTATTATGAATACACTTATGGTGGGTAACGAATCGCAACCAATGCCTTTCGTTTTCTTTGATGAAGGAATCTACCCTATTCCCATGGCAATTGTGGTTCCCTGGTTCGATTAACGGTCCATGGGAATTTTTTTACCATGGCAAGTCATGTATATTTCACCGCCGTTCACAATGCAGGCTTCCAAATGTTACACATGACGAATGGGACCGTTCAGTCAGCACTGAAATAACAATGCCTTGAAAGAATCCGGTAGGCGGAAGGAAAAATAGGTGAAAAAGAAATACAATCCTCCATTATTCTCTCTCAATTAGGCAGCGAAAACATGCGAAAGTTCCCAAAATAATGCACAAAGCTATAGTACTGGCTTATTTATTTTTGTTTCACAAACTCTACCACACTTGTTTCGATTTTTCGAGCCAAAGTTAGTGCCTGATGATGATTGTAAGCCAATCTCTCCGCTAAAAGTTAACTTCATGCTAAAGTTGCTGCCCACTTTTCATAAAACGTTATGGAGTTAGTGACGCTATCGATTTCGATTTTTGGATCATCGACGCCAGGGGCAGATCCAGGATTTCTTTCTGGGGGGGGGGGGGGCACAAGGATATCTCGTAATGCAAAACGAACGCAATGATAATGGGACCGTATTAAAAATCTTTCATATTTTTGAGGGTCTGGGGGGGCACGTGCCCCCACCTGGATCCGCCTATGATCGACGCGATCGAGTTTCGATTTTTCGAGCTAGAGTTAGTACCTGATGATGATTGTAAGCCAATCTCTCCGCTAAAAGTTTAACTCATGTTAAAGTTGCTGCCCACTTTTCATGGAGTTAGTGACGCCATGAGAGTTACGGCTCGATAGATCGCTAAGGGAGTATCGTCCACAGAGGGAAGGAATCGCTCACGAGAGTGCATATAACAATGAACCGCGCGATCGAAAAATCAGGATCGACTCCGGGTGTCCGTCATCAACTTATCCGCGAATGTCGTAATCCGTTCATCCACCAAAGAGTGAAGGCAGTCGATGCTTCACTGCAAGTACCTTGAGAAGTAGGAAAACGATCGAAAAACCAAAAAAAAACGGATCTGTTTACTTTTAAACACTAACACGACCACCAATAAAATACAATCGGTGAGCGAGTTCATTTTAAGGTAGTTACACGACGCATTATTCTTAACGGTTTCATGTAGATTTTCGTGATCGGTTTATGTGAACGGTATGAAATTAAGAAATGAATGACATATCAGAAAAAAATGCTTTAATATTCATGCATTCGTTAATACGATTCGTGCGGTAACACGGTGTGTTTTCACATTTATCGCATTATTTGTCGCATTAGTTGTTCTAAGCATTTTCGTTCATTCTCGTGTTCATACAATTACACTTACACTCACATCCGATAAATGTACCACGTAAGTCTTTTGAAGGCTTAGCATAAAAATATATACCTACCTCTTTTTAAATGCAGAGGTGCAATAATAATAAGTTCAACAGATTCAGGCTTCCATTGGTGGAAGTTAGACATATTGAAATAAATAAAAGTGCTACAATATTTTATTTCTTTACATTGCAATAACAACATATTAAGCGTGATTGCATCAGGTAAATAACCAATTGCGCTGATGACTAAAACAGAGATCACATCGAGCCCCTTAGTTTCTGACCCAGGAAATACCGTCTATAAAAATTTAAAAACGGAACATTGGAGAGAAAAATACCAATGGATAAAATTATCGTAAATATTTATTGCCGATAGAAAAATCTGGAAACATTTATTTAAAAATCAGGATATATAATAGTAACATGTCGCCATTCTCATCGCTACAGAAAAAACGATATATATTTGAACATGCATTCCAATCCAAAAACGCCTTATCTCCAAATAATAGGATGGTTTCCTTTTATTTTTTTATTGCCTAAATCGAAAGATCATAACTCTTGGAGTACGTATTTCACGCTTTTAGATTTTTAAATGACGATATATATTTTTCGCGATAAAATGAAAAGTGAAAAATCTCAAGCGCGCGAAAACGCGATGGCTAAGTATGAATGCTGGGAAAACCCCGTGTGACGTCGTTCTGGTTCCCGCTGCCGCCAAGTGAGGTGACCTTGGGGCAACGCTTTGAGCGCTGATACGACGCAGGATGCTAGCAGGTAGCAAAGTGCCCTGCTAGCAGGTAGCGCTTGGCTTAAATAAGGATTATTAATACCTTATCAAACGAAGGAAACTTTCCGACCATAGGCAGTTTTAATAGGTGATTAGTAAGAGACGTTTCCCTGAGCTCTGTGCCTCATGCATACATTGGTAATCTCAGACGATGTAAAACTCCTATCTACTCGTATAGACATTAGGTCCCTGTGACGTCACGTGGAGTGGCATCGCATGGCCACCAATCTGGGCTTTTTCAAATGCGGTTAAAATTGACCATTGCCATTCGTCTAAACTGGGATTTTTAAAACCAAATAATTTGTATACTAAGAATACACTAATGGTGGGTAACGAATCGCAATCAATGCCTTTTGTTTTCTTTGATGAAGGAAACTATCCTATTCTTCCAAGTGCATATCTATGTCCATTGTAACTGAAAAAAAGCGGATAAATTTTGGAGCATTTTGACGAAATTTTACCGAAAATAGAGAGGGTAATTTCGGAGACTAAGAGACAATATTGAACGAAACCCTTCCACGGAATAAAGGAGAATAAGAGGTCCTTAAAAGCATTGGCCTTTATTCCGCATATATACATTAGATTAAGCCCTCAGGGGCTCTACAGCTATTTTCCCAGAATTTCTCCCCAGACTCCCAAACTAGAAATTTTTCCGCTCACATCTTTTATTTACTTCTTTCAGATCGTTCGCGGAAGAAAATATCAAATGCCTCCCAACGTCTCCGAGTTAAGAGGAGTAAATGATGGAACTTTATACTGAGAGACATAATTCTCAGGGAGTATTTCGCTGGCGGAATGGGAAATGATTTTCAAGGCATTGCCACGTTATATACTTGCCATTCTGCAACTGTCGTCAAGTTCTTTACTACTACTCGTAATACACAATACGACACGCATATTCAACGCGAATAAACGTATTTCTAATTATTTGGCCCAAACATACGACAATTCACTTTAACCCATAATAACCCAATATTGCTTTTAAGTAACATCAAAAATGTGTCATCATTTTCAGCTCAATCCAAGAAAGATTTTAACTACTTTTTCTTTTGTGCCAGTTAAATGGAAAAATAGTTAGATTTCAGATAATTTTGATTGAGAAGAATATTTTCACATTTTTAGAATGAGAAGTCTCGAAATTTTATTGTTCCCAGAAACAGCTCTGGGTTGACAGGGTTACTAAATGGAGCCTAACGGCCTACAAGAGTATCATGAGACCTTGTACAGAAAAATCATTGACCTAAACTCGATTGATACTTCAAGCAAATACATATTATGAAAGCTTTGATTCCAAGGGCGTAACCCAAGGGGGGCTGATGCCTCCTATCCAATGTCGGAGAAAAACTAGATTCTACACTGAACGTCTGACAAATTTATTTCTGAACAGGACGCACGATTGTAAATTTTCAATTTTTACTAGATAAACGGAAATTAGGCGTTATAGGCGTGATCCCCATCCTAATTGTAAGAGTGAGAAGAAATATGATTTTTTATGCCAATTTATATGCCAGTTAAAAATAGATGCGGCATGAGTACAAATATTTCGCGAAGATGAATTTTCGACTAAAATATTGCGATAAAACACAAGGCTAAGTATCAGCTTAAAAATATGGTTTTGGAATGAATTTCATGCGGCAGTTCCATTTCCTAGAGCAAGAATTGCGACGAATTGGGAGAATTAACGACAGTTTGTCGGAGAAATGCGTACAATATCTCATGCATGATCTATTATTAAAATAAATGCTAATTTCTTGCCACCCATTCTATTTTCAGATACCATTTACCGCCAAAAACTGCTTACGCTGTTATTGACAAAGCAACCTGATTAAACCTACCCTAAAGAGTACATCTGAATTCTATTCAAGCCATTCAAACTTTTATTTATGTATTTTAAGTATGTAACGAAAGTTATTTCAAAGGTATTGAGATTCATAGATGGAAGTAAATTTATCATTAACCACTTCAGTTTAAGAATTTAAATGAATGAATTTTGTAGAGGGCAATGAAGTTGAACTTTATTAGCAAGTACTATTACACATGACTATCGGTGATAGGAGAACTTAAAGAAAAAACTGTGTTAAGCAGAAGATTACTAATTGGTTGTATTTTTCGGAAAATTTATAAGAAAACATAAATTCCTGCTAAAGTTACTTATTTCCAGGAGTATACGGGTAAAAGGGAATTTTCTGCCAACTGCAAGAATGCAACTGTAAAGCGAAGATTTTCCAAAACCGAGAAAAATACGACCTCTTGCCTTGGGCCTCCCGGGCTTAACGGGCGGATCAGTCCGTTTGTCTTAAACGAATGTGGCTCCCTTCTGGAACCTATATTTTTTATTGGCATCAGCTTTCTAAGGTTTGGTTTGCGTTTGGTATGTCACAGCCAAATGGTAGCCTTAATTAAAAAGCATTTCGCTCTTAAAAGTTATCCCTCATTTAATATCGAAGGTATTTATAATAATTCATCGTATTTATACTAATTTCAAGAGAAAAGAGGACAGATTTTTCCCAGAAAGCTCCCAATTATAAATAAAATGAGAGAGATTTTTTGAAACTGGCTATGAGAATGTCTAAGAACCATAGGCAGTTTGATTGAAATTTTAACAGAATGTCGAAATGATTTTCGACATAAATTCATTTTCGCTGCATGCTTGTGATTGTAGGATTAACAGCATAAGTCATTCGATACTCTTGGACCTGTAATTGTGTTAACCATAGTGTATGTCAACTCAAATGTCATTGGCTGAGATTTGAATGTCACTCAATGACTTTACATCGACTTGTAGTTATCTTAAAAATCTGCGCACTATATCGAATGCCGGTGCTAAAGAAAAGGAATAAAATGTGATAGAGCAAGTAACATCGCATTAAAGTAGCAAACATACGACTCCAGATACATTAAACACATTTTTTAAATTCTAAAATGGATAAATATATTGCTAGAGGCGGGATGCTGGCGGAAAATAGTAGTTTCGTCAATGGCTTCAATAATCTTATGTCATAATGAAGTCACAATAGAAGCATGAAGTACATTAATCATGATTTGTTAAATTTTATCTAGCTAAAAATTATATTATATGTAACTACCATGCCTTGATATAATAAATTTTAATTATTTGAAAAACAACCTAATTACAACATGGGAATTAGAAAACAATGATGTCGTAGAAAAATATATAGCTTTCATTTATGTTAACCTGCAGATGATTAGCCAAGATGAAAACTGGTAATACGACGTATCAGCACTCAATGTCTACACCCTATCACATTCTAAGAGCTTAATTACCATCATTGAAGTTTCCATCTTTCCCCTCTTATAACTCTTGTCTCTTCCCAGGAAGAACAATTTATGAGCTGAGAACGGTTAATGAAGCGCCTGCCTTGGATTGAAAAACGGAGCACTTCTTTAATGATTCATTCTGGACCATGGTGAGAAGGAGTGGAATCACGAGAAATCACATGGCCTGTGTCACAACTGGTGTGTGAAAATTCCATGGAGAAGAAATCATTCGCCTTGACCCGGATCGAATTCCGGTGAAGGCAAATCATGTTTCTCAATGTTTTTGCAAATTGCGGGTGAAGGCTAAGCCACGGCTCTTTCTACATAGAATCTGGAAACCGACGCTATCATGCTGATTGGTGTTGATAAGTGGCTCCGGGGGAAAGGAATATTGCGAATTCTACAGTCGCTCATTTGCGGGAATCTTACCTCGAGTGACCACGGCTCCATGCCGCCGTTCTTAGCCGCGGGAGGAGAGGCCGGCCCTGGCCGCAGTCCCCTCTTGAATCGGCAGATCCAAGATGAGAGCAAGGGAGTCCCCACGCCTGGCGATTCCAGGCGCGAGCCAGCACATGCGACTGGGGAACGGGGACGGTGGGAAAAAAATATGAAAAATTCCCGCCGACTACGGAAGCAACACGGCCGGGAAGAAAAATCGTTAACTCGCGCACCTATGCACTTGCTTTTTCAAATAACCGTTGCGCTTGCAGCAGAGCAGGGAGGATATGGAGAGAGGCCCCTCGCTGAACCCCCGTGTCATTTTTTTTTGGCGGGAAACGAATCTGCCCGTTTTCCCGCCAAAATAACACGTGCTCCCTCCAGGATCTGGGTGTTTCCCTTCCACTCTTGCCCTATAAGTGAGGTGTGCTGATGGACCTTGGCCTCGATGAACCCTGGCAAAAACCTGTACGGCCTTTACAATCAACAGAGGGACCCTGGGATGGTCCAGTAGGTCCTAACTGGTCTCAGACTACCCCCGTGGGATTAGACTCGTCACTCGTCACCGTGGACGCGGCTCCTATGCAAGGATAGGAGTCCTGCGCTCTCTCGCGCCTCTGCGGATGCCTCCTGAGGACTGAGTCCGCATCACGGGCCGCATCACCACGACTGCACCCAGGCCCACGAAAGAGTCATGTGGTGGTGGGAGGAGGAGTGAGTGGGAGGGGGAGGAGATGGAAGGGGGAGATGTTTCCTCCCCTTCCCATCCTACCCTCCCGCCTTCCGCCTGCTTCATACATTTCTCCGCTTCCTACACCCGCTCCTACTCCTGGCCGCACCACGGCCCGCTCCCCCGCCCCCGCCAAAGACCCGCGAGCGGTCCGCCGCGCCTCCCCGCTCCGCCACTTCTTCAACCTCCTTCCGTGCCCATTCACCGCTTATTCCTCCTCGTTCCCCATTCACTCGCCCCTTAAAAAAATGAAAGCGACCCTTTCTCTCCCTCCCTCCGCTCCACACGTCCACGCTCTCTACATTGCTTCCACAGGCCGGGAATGTATCGTCAGGCTACCAAAGCGATACCTCGCGATATCACATTAAGCTTGATAACAGATTTAAAAGATACAAGCAAAGCTATCGGATATATAGCGTCTCTATACCATGGATTGAGCTATATCCAAGGTGATGTGATCAAGACAGCATTGGAATCAATATACGATACATGGCCTCGCAAATGTTTTACGCATCGTGAGATTATTAATAACTATTGATACAACTGAAGAGGCTGTATTCTCTGTTCCAAAATTGAAACATATTTTTATATACATTTAACTATATGATACTATCATAGTACAATGATTTGTAATTCATAATGTTATGCGAAATAAGTCAGTTGATCGAAGAATGGAAAGCGATAACGAAGCATCACTGATATTTGAATTTTTTGGTTCAGAACTGATGACGATAGATAGTATTGGAGATTTCTTACAAATCATTAATGTCACGCGAGAAAGTTGAACCAGAATAGTACCAATTTCAGCATTACCAAGTAAATACAACCAATATACGGATTTGGTTTTTTGACTGGCCTAGTAAGATAAAATTAAGAACTGCTTAGAGCTTAAGTCTTTGGCGAGAGAGTATTACAACTTCAAGGAGTAGGGAAAGGGGATATCAGCAATTTACTACGGATAAAGTGAAAGTCGTACAATGAGGATTTTATCATGCCCAATTCATATTGAATCATAAAAAGGCGCCAGAAAACGGTAAAGGTCATGCACGCTTTTTCAATGGGCGATTTTTTTCATTGACATTACAAAGCTAAGATTATTGAATCTGCTCCGGTGTTAATGACGGGAATCGAAATTCACTAAAAAGACCAAGTCCGGTAAAACTTTAAGATGTCAACGATGATGAAAGATTACCAATGCAATGATGGCATTCGTTTACACTGATCTACGTTTGTCGACAGCTAATGATAGTGAAGTTTCAGCGATCACCTTCGTTTCACATTTTCAGCGATCGGGTTGCATGGAAAGATTGGCAATGGAGATTCAAGTCCCAATGAATCATCGTGTTATCATCGTAAATCAAAATAAATATAAAGCGTGATGGAATGGAATTATTCCATATTGAACTAAATATCGGTAATTTTTCACAATTATAAAATTTAGTACGACCTGGGTTTCATTGTCAATACATCACCTTCAAGGTACAAATGGTGTGTAGTGCATTCAATTCATACAAATTTTAAATGGAGTGGGCGAAAGTTACGGGAGAGAGGATATGGGAAAACCTGAAGAAGAAAGTGAACGGAATAGATAGGAGAGTAAAAGAGGGAAGGGAGCTTTTCCGGGAATCATCTTCCCCTCTTTTTACACTCCTCTCGATTCCGTTCACTTTCTTCTTCAGGATTTCCCATCACCTTCCTCTCCTCTTGACTTCCCCCACTCCTGCTAAAAATTGTATTAATATTGATTGCTCTACACACCATTTGTACCTAGAAGATGTTTTAGTAATTTTGAAACTAAGGTCGGACTAAAATTTTATAATCGTGCAACTGCAATTATTTATTTCAAAATCAAATTGAAGTTATCGATGTCTGTCATATAATTATCAAGCAAAGGTGAGAAAGAGAAAAGAAAAATGTTTCCGATTGAAAGGAAAAAGCCCAGTTGATTGCTCCCACGCCCCCTGCCTCTTCCTCTTTTATGCGTTAAACGACTCACACAGTGACCGCTCCACTTTTACCCTTACAAGCACCCCCTGCCCCACCCTGCCTTACCGCCATCCACTCCTCCCACCCATTTTCGGCGGGGCACATTTTCCTTTTCTTCACAAATCACTTAACATGCCGGCTGGAAGGGAACGACTTGCAAAGAAAAGGATCACACGAGGCCATCACGCCCTCTAAAGTCTCACTCGCTTTGATAGCGCACTGGGATAAAAAGCAACAGCCCTGCAAGGGCAGAGTAATAGGCGCGAACAATTGACGCACGGCCGTAAAAGTTTTTTTTTTTTGACGAGTATGATTTATTTTGATTTCACTTCCTCCTGCACCTTTGAGATCAGAATCTCCCCTTGAGTGTGAAGTGGATCCTAGCACGAGACGAAATGACACAAAAGTACGGTCATCTCTAGTGGGAAATTGTAGCATTTATTCCTTACTTTAAACCATATTTAATGCAAATTATGGTTGAAAATTAACATAATTGGGAGTTTCGCATTATTTAAATACGTTCCGCATTTTGAGGGCAATAATTTGTATCAGGCAGATAATAACGTGGCACAGGAAAGTCGTATTTTATGCATAAGATCTGTGGGTGTACGCTTCCACTCTGATGTGCTGAGAATATAAATCCTATGGTCATGTAGAAGGCTGTGGAGATAAAAATCCACAGACTCTATACATTCCCCGGCAAGCGAGGGAAGGATCAATATGATGAAGATTAATCCAGCACGTCTCTCCGACGATATCCTTACACGCCGCTCGTAGGACGACGCATGAGCAATATATCTTCGCCCTTTCTTCTACCACACCTCTGCTCCCACGTCTGTGAAACGTTTCTATAAATTACGTGTCACACGATGGAAAGGAAATGACTTATGAAAGATTCTAATGAATGACGAGAAAGCATGAGTAGAGGTATTGTTGGCAAGAATAACTCAAACTAAATGAATGGAACAGCTAGAGACACGAATTGAAGTTTCTGACGTCCTTTACGAAAACATTCACAGAGAGCCAATGCAATGGTATATTCGGAAACCTAATAAAATGAATGTGGCGATGAATAAATTTCCATGGAATTGGTAAAAAATAGGAAAATTAAAACCTATTCCGTGGGATTAAGGAGTTGAACGGAGTCAAAAGTAATTACACATGGGCAATTCTTTAGAATGTACATATTATCATATCAATCTTATGATAAATTACAAATAAAAAATGACGCAAAACTAATAACATAGGCAATTTCTAAGAGAATATATATTAAAATATAAATAATATTATGATGGAATAAGCACGACGGGTAAAATAATACATAATGTAGAAGTTTTAATTTAAATAAATTTAATTAGAAAAAATTAGGGAGGTGATAAAAAATAGTAGTGGATGGCCGGCAAAACCATCACAATAAATTGCAAACTGTCCAATTCTTGTTATTTAGAAATTTCACACGGAATATAAGCGATTTTTACCTATGATCTGATCAAACTAATTCATTCATTTCGCCGATGAAATTTTCTCAAAAATTAAGGAGATTATCCGGGCTCTTATTTTGCTTAAAACACCCTGTCGTGCATCAAAAGCAATCAATTTTGCCGAGCGCTCAATGCGGCTGATTAATGTTAATCTGAGCCCGCCCAATCCGGCGCGTATCCTCTGCTTCTAAACCCTACACGCGCCACTCCCCAATAAATTAAAGCCAAAAAGCCTGCCACGACACAGCGTCCACATCCAAGGAGCTCCGCACTGATACGGGGAACAACAGAAGATAATCCCGCGAGAGCGGCTGAGTGACAGTACAAGGCTTAGAAAACAAGCGCAGAAAAAGGTCTTTTTTTAAAGTGACAGTGAAAGACATAGGATACATGTAGAAAATAATGTGTTTTTTTTTCCAAATACAGCACGGATACATTCCACAAGTCACATACGCTGTGATAGGATGAAAGTTAAATAAAGGCGATGATTGGCTCCCAAAGAGTTACTCTTCCCGGTCTAAGCTCGTGCATGATACTGGCAAATCCATTAGTCGATGCCATTATTTCACGTAGTGGATTTAATTTGAGAATATAAGACAGAGCCCTCTTGATACTCGTTTAGTGTAACTGAAACTTATAAATTTAAAGAAAAAAAGCAAAGAATGGAAGTAACTAAAATTTTAAACGCTAAGGCATAATAAATTAAGAATATTAAACGTACATGCATAAGTTATTGTGGACGATCATCTCTATGCTAAGTTACTAGCATAAATTAGCATCAAATTTGTGAATGTAAAATTTAAAAGGCAAGCGGATTTTTTAAAGTTAAAACTTAAATGTTTACAATACACTCTCCGACAGCGGTTTTACATTTAACTGTATCAAAAGGAAGGAGACTTGCGGTACATTGGCGAGAACAGTTACGGGCTTAGTGCATTCAATCCTCATGGCAAGGCAGTAGGTAGATTAACTACGGAGAGTGTCTAAGGAAACAAAATGATTGAATTTTCATTTGAGGTAGCAGATGTGAATCATCCATTTGCTTGTATAACTGGAAGGGGTTGCTAAAACTCCATAACTCTCGGCTATCGTAGAGGGTTCTCAGGCTGCAAGATTAAAGAGACACTGTTGAAGGCAAACGAAAAAGATACAGAATGAAAAAGCTTTCATATTCTATCAGTCAGATAAGCGTCATTATACTCCAAAGGAACGAAATGTAACCCCTTTGAATAAAAGTTAATATTTTATAAATGAGGCTGGATATATGTGATTTATCCTCCAGCTAAGCACACATCCGAGGTTCAGGGTCATTTAAACCTTCGCGGTTTCATTGGATGGGCTGCGGGCAGCTGCAGGCATAACTACTCATAATTAAGGATCAAAACTAGCACCTATGGTATGTGAAATTGTGAGTTTTCTACGGAAAATATAATGGTCGGTAATACGCACAGCCAACTATTTAGTTGCATGAGAAACTTATAAAAATCAACAATGAAATTTCATTAATAGTAGCGGGCGTAACTTGTTGGGAATCCATAATCGTAGGAGTTGATGGAATCATAGCTTAGCAAGGTGGCTACTAGCACCTTGTCAATGTTACGCTGTAACGAAACCATGGTCGTTCTCAATAAATTACCACGTGGAAATAGCAAAGTTATTATTCCTTCTATTCCTACAATGAAATTTAAGACTACTATTTTAATAGATAAATGAATTTTTGTTATATATGTTGTAAATTGTCTTATTTTTTCATTATGTGTCTGGCAAGTTTGACCAAAATTTATTGCAAAGCCCCTCGTAAGCATTTATAATTAGTCCTGTGTAAGTCAAGAAAACATTTTTTTACCTATTACATATCCCTCGCTAATCCTCTCCCGTTACCAGTCTATGGAGGACCGAGAATGACCTATGTCGCTCCACCGTGAGTCCTGACCGGTAATCTATTACTTGTGTTTGTAGCACAATGAATACGTTTTTGAAAGAACACTCGCACAGCAGGCAATACTTTCTCTTTTTTGTTTTGTAGCAGTGAAGGATATGATAAGCTATCATTTATTCAATACCTGCAACCGCTATTTATAGAACTCACACCATCGAAAGTGATTACGTTTGAATAATAAAACTCTAGAGAAATTCCGAATTTCAAAACCCTTTCAGGGTAACGGAAATGGAAATTCGCCAACTTCAATTACTGATTCCACAGCATCCAAAAATATTTGCTTTTTATGAACGAGTGAACAGCTACATGTAGAATAATACTTTCGCTGTATTTCTTTTTTCTCATCCATCATTTACCAGTCTATGCGTGAAATTACGATCATGGGTGAAAGTAAAAGATCAACTACAGAATGAGGAGAAAAAGGTCTCCTTTTATCATTTCAAATACTCACAGCATATATTGTCGGGTAAAAAAGGTATTTTGGTTCTAAAAACAAAATAGTTTTGAAGTACAGTACAAGTTACCAATGTACTCAACAAGAGTCTATTGTAGTATTTCAGCCATATTAGTTAGGGATATCGCTTTTCAGAATGAGCCGTAAAAGGTCTCCTTTTTTTCTTTCAAGTGCTCACCGGATAGGCGGATTTAGGGGGAGAAGACGGGGGCGCGTGCCCCCCTTACCCAGACGCTTAAAAAATAGACAAGATTTTTAATGCTGCTATTATTACGCTCGCTTTATTTTTCGTAATATGGAGCTTAAATAATATAATTTAATATTAATAGCTTTCATTTATAAATAAAGAGAACATTTCCTGCAGTAATTGCTGTATTTTGTTTTTAATCTCAAATATGAGAAGACCTGTCAGACCCTTGTGCCCCTCCCAGAAAAATCCTGGATCCACCCCTGGCTTACCGCATATGTTTTCAGGAAAAAAGGTATTTTCCTTCTAAAAGTAAAATATTTTTCAACACCTACTATATACGTTGCCTATTTAATAAAGGTATTATAGTGTACTTCAGCCATATCATTTAAGCATATAGCGAATTAGTTATGCATTCAAACTAATAGAGAGGAATTACGGCACATAGATAATATGTTTTCATGGCCGCTTGCTATGGATGGCCTCGAAATCATTTGTTAATCATTCCCCTTTTCTTTCAATGCGTTTTAAGTTATAAAAGCTTTACATTTAAGTATAATTTCGCAGTAATACTATGCATTTTTTCACTGCGTATCTCCTCTTCTTGTACGGAGGTGCGAATATCATTCCTATAAAATATTAAAATTATGCTAAAATAAGTAGTCCAAGCTATGGCAAATTCTTTTAATTTGATTAAATGATAAGCACTGTGAAATAACCGGGCCTGCAAAAAGTTTGATAAGCCATCAAAAAGTCAAGGAACCAAATGGTTCCAATCGTTGCAGAATTTCGAAAACTATCTGTAAGGAAGACAATAATAGATAACGACGGACAAGAGACACTAGCCGGTCCAAAGTATTAATGGAATCTCTTTTACCATGCAGATAGGTAACTGTCGAAGAACTTGTGTCGATATAATTGTTAAGCGGATGTAAGTGTATTATTTCCCTAGACTGAGTCACTTTAGCCATGATCATGACGCCCTAATTGCCTCAAACTTCGCTAGCAGGGGCTCAATCAGCGAAAACAAGACGCTGAGGAGAAAACGATCCGGTTTTGGTTGGGCTACATACATTGGGCCTTCGCAAGGCCAAAGAAACATCACAATATATCCCATGGAGCGAGTCAAAATTTGAAAAACATATAGTCGGTCAGCGCCGTAATGAAACAAAGTGAACAAATGAAACACTCACTTTAATCAATAGGGAATTGAGTTAAAACGTTAAAATCCACGTATCTCGCACATTTCTGTGGTAATTAATGGAAAGTGACTCCAGCTACGAAGGTCAATGAGTTCATTTCACCTTCTGTACCAGTTTCATAACAGCCGTGGAATAAAAAAAAAAAATTTGTCGCAAAAGATGCAATTTTTAACAAAATATATGAAAAGGAATAAAAGCAGCAAAAGTACGCCACGCAGGAAAAATGAAAACCATGTACATAAAAGGGAAATAATTAGTACCTTCTCTAAAACATTTTACGCAGTACTTAAACAAAAATGCATAAAAACTACGTCATTCACTCTAATAAACTGAGGATGAAGTATTCTCCACACGTAGGTCGACATAAACTTTGCTATTCCATTACGATTTTGACTTGTTATTTCTATGAATTATTTCCATTGAAAACGTTTCCCCTCTTGGTTTCAACGTGAAGTGAACAAGTTTGCTTGCTCAGTTCCGCCGAGGGAGAGAAGAAAGTAAATTAAATCCCGCACTCACTTATGAATAATGAAAAAGTCAAGTTATCTTACTCCATTGGTTTTTGCGGCTTTTTTTTCAGGAATACAAGTGCGGAGTTCATTTCAAGCCGTGTGTTAATAAAATATCTCAATTAAAATTCTCGGGTAAATAATAAGAGCTCGCTTTGAAAGTCACCGTTGGGCGTGAACGAGTACCATTCAAGAAAGGCGACGTGTTTTGACAGAGGAAGATAAATTATGCATGGTATTCATTTGAAGGAAAATGAAATGAGATAAAAATGCAAAAATATCCTCAACGTGATCACTGGTGACGGTATATACATGAGCCATCTATACTACTGAAAGAGCATAGGGTTAAAATTTCTAAAGCACGTTATATTGAATAATATCATTTTTCCTCTGTGTCGTAGCATTTTCAGAAGTAAGGAAAGGTTGAAAATATTCCTATCTTCCCAAACGAAGAACTTTGTTTGGTGTGTATTTTATATCGCTTATTTCGTAGGAAGAAATATATATAAAATTATTTCTCATTAATGAATCGTTATTATATATCAATGTGTGCTACAAGCAGCCTTTCATTGAGTTACGAAAAAGTTAAACAGTTTTCATCTCCCGTCCATTTTCATGTGAAAATAATATCACAGATTTAAAATACATGGCACAAAACACCAGAAAGAAGTAAATATTTAACTTATGATATTAAACACTGCAGAGAGTTATTTTTTCCTCGCATGTCAAAAATATCACACTAGAATCTAATTAAATTTACGTGAAAATGATAAAAATCTGGTTGTCTTGAAAAAAAAAATAGCTGGAGAGGAGAATTCTCTAGACCATCAGACGTTCATGCCATAAAAACTTAGAATAATATGATGCATAAATGAATTAAAGAATGTTTTTTAATATTTATATCCATCCTTAGAGCAGAGACGTAGTTAAATGTGAGATATTAATCTATGTCTTAATAATCGTGCTCAGTTGAAGTCACAGGCAGTTAAGTGGAAAACAATTTTCGACGTGCACTAATCGGTTTGCATAAATTCAACCAGAGAGGATGACACTATTTCCACTTCTTGCGGCAGTGAAAATATTACTACATCAGTACTTTCTAAAGGCCGGTTCATTTGCAAAAATGGTAAAAAATTAAATCAAACACTAAACGAAAAAGTATCTTGATGACTTTGGAGCGTTTATAAAAAAATAAAACACGTACTGGATGATATCTATTAAATTTCTGAAGAACTAACCGCAAAATAGTCTACAAACCGTATTACAATTGAGTTGAGTGGTTCCTCACCTGACTCGATGTTTTTTCCGTAGTTTACATTTTACTTTCAAATAATACCCATTTTGCTTTCCATCCCCAAAAACATATTCTTCAATGATTCACAGGTGGAATTTGAAAATTTGGGTAAAAACGCATAAAAAACGTAAGAAATTTACTATGACACCGTGTGTTCGCATAATTTCATGCAAATATTCCGATTAATTCAAAATTGACAAAAATCAGCGCAAAATTTCGAGTTACTTTCACCATATTCTGCGATAATTTTTCTAAAAACGCCACCAATAGATACTTGTTAGCTAATGGTTTCTATGAATTGTCCTTCAGCCCATAATACAAAATAAGCAGCCGTTTTCCAAACACCACGCAAAAGTTAAAACCATCAAAGTTAAAGGAACTTTTATAAAAGCTCTTTTTAACTCTACTCTCAAAAGTACCAGATTTGTACTAAATAGTAATATTTTGCATATCATCACAAAAGACTCTTTCAAAGAAATAGTTTACTAATATTTTTCTAATTATAAACGTATATCATTCCACAAACATTGCTGGATTTTGTCAGATTCCTATCATGTCCCCAGTATTTTTATTAAATCAAACTGGAGACACATCTAATCTTCACTACAGTGAAACTTAAAATTTCTTACGCTCAGAAAAAGCGGAGAATAACATTTTTAACGCAAGAGATTTAATTGTGATTCAGTCGAGTAATTTCACTAAATGATACTCTGTTATTGCGACCATCTTTAAATATGTATCCTCAATTACGTACCATCAGTTCACAAATTTCTTAATCTGATAAAATAATGTATTGGTATTCTACTGCAGACGTAGACGCTGCCATAAAAACGTATCTAAAAATTCACATCAAAATCCACCACCTTTATTAATACTACCGAGTAACTCATTTATAAATAATTCGCTAGTTTCATTTTGAGGGAAGATATCCTGCTAAATGTATCATCACTTAGATATTCTCCTGGTTAACTTCATGTGATCTTGTGGGTAAACTTTAATCGAGTTTTCCACCAGGCTAAAAACCTCATTTTAGGCGACGTATCGAGCTGCGACTCGTCGATCATTCTCAGGGCTGCGGTTTTATTTGTTTGTTTGTTTTTTGGCTGTTGTGTCACATTATAACAATTATTTTGGTGTATCAAACTATAAATTTACAGAAAAGCAAAATGCTTCTTCCTATATCGCAGCATGGGCGTACCCAGCGGGGGGCAGCTGCCTCTCCCCCAGAACAAAAATTAGCAAATATTTTCAGGAAAATCAGGAATGGATTTAAAATGAAGTTTTAAACTAATTTTCTTTAAATTCACGAAAAATGATATTAGAATAAGGCATGCAACTATAATAAAAATAATTTTTTTCAAGCAAATAATTTAAAAACAAAAAATGAAATGCTGAAAAAATTATCGTAAAATGTCGGTTTCATTCACCTTTTCTGTTCTAAAATGTTAAAATTTTAATAATCATGGCTTCCCCCCTAGTTTTGATCCTGGGTACGCCCTTATATCGCAGCTTTCAGCGTTTTCTTTGAGTATAATCTATTTCCATATTAAACGTCACATACATTGGAGTTCCTAACCCAGTTGAGAATCCAGAAAAAAGTTTATCCACATGATTCGCCGGGAAAGCATAAAATCTTATTACATGTTTAATTATACATAGAATAGACATGGATAAAACCCACAATATGCACAAACTGTGCGAAAATTCCAGGGAGAAAAAATCATTCACCTTGTCCGGGATTCAAACCCGGATCTGCCGATTTCCGGTTGAGTGCTTTAGCCAGTAAAATTAAAGACGCTGCTTTACTGTCTGAAGCTTGCGGGATCGACTTAAAAAGATTTTCATACTCATTTTTAAATGCATCTTGGTGTCTTTTTCGTAGTTTAATCCTCAATGCCATATTATATCCATACCTTTTTTCATCCCAAATTGACTTCTCCCATGATTGATGCTGTGAGTTGAATAAATCCCTGGATTCATTACCTACGCATCGGGATAAAAAGGGCCAAAAGAGAAGCTCCTCGGGCTTTCAAACATCTCAGCATCCCTTCCTCATCTCCGGTGAACTCTCCACGAAGAGAAATGAAGGCTGTGCAGAAGCTGGCCAACACAGGGAGTATCCAAAAATCATCACCGAAAGCCCAACGCTCCCCTGAGGATAGCAACGGCCTGGATAGTGTCCCCTCGAATACTCCGGTCGCTCCGTCCCTTATACAGATTGCCCCCCCAGCTGCGGGGCTAATTTCGATTATTGCGGAGGTAGTTGAGAGGAAGAGAACGGAGATATGAGGCTGGCCTGTGCACTCCAAAAAGGGTACTGGAGATAAGAGGGGGGTTAGAGCCCCCCTTCCCTTCCTAATCGTGACACAATCCCGTTTGATAAGGGAGCCGGAGTATCCACTCCGAAAGAGCCCAGGGACGGTTGAATATCTCGAGTGGGATGTAGGATGGACCCGAGAAAGCCCAACCCACCCTTCTGTACAACGGGATAACTCAACCACTTTCCTCCACTCAACCCTCCTCCTCCTTCCCCCTTGCAGGATCTTTTTAGAAAATCCTCGACTTTTCCTTGCGCTAGGAAGTCATTTAGCGTGGCCCTATCCTCGTGTGTGTCGTTCTCCGCCTATTCCGAGAAATTGGAATCCCTGCTTCATATAGAAGGACGACGAAGAGTTACACGTGCCGGGGTGGCTGAAGGACTTGTCCGTCGCATGTCGGTCAACTAAATTGCACGTGTGCAAGCGGAAAGATGAATTCAGGAAAGTAGCATCAAAATTGCGGAAATAGCATTCAGTACAATGTTCGCGTCAAATGAAACATTTCGGTGTAGGTAGAAAACGGTTATTAATTAAGTTTGGCTCATGATATGCACCCATATTTTATTTATCTTGCCCACATTAGAATGTACCTAATGTTTACCTAGCGGTATTAAAATTTAAAATGACTGATGCAGGTATTCGGTTAACTCCGTATGGACTTTGGTCCTACGCATATGTACATATAACGTGCATCTAATTTTAAACGTGAGTGATCCATTTTAGTACGTGTGAAAAAGTTCTATTACATGAGGCAGACAAAAAGTAGCGAGCAATTCGTGAAATATCAGAAACGGACGATCATACAGGAGTTGAGTAATAATTTTTTGAAAATCTATAGCATATTGTTCTGCATGCTATCAGAAACTTACTTCCTATTTGACCCAATCAACAAGGTTACAGTTAGATACAACGCAAATATAGTTATTATGGGTATCTTTATGTCTTACTCAAACTACGGATATGATAGGTAAATGCAACCAAAGTGCCATGTAGAATCTGAGTTTTTCCCTTTATCTTGAGAATATTCTAAAGGAGTGCCCCCGCACCTCCTGCTTACCCTGGCGGGTATTCCACACCCCCACACACCCCAGTATTAGTTGTGCCTAAACCCCCCCCCCTGCCTTAATTCCTAGCTGCGCTCCTGAGTGCGAATGTCCGCAAACTAAACAACCAAATAAAAAAGTCAGTATCGCAGAATTCCTCAGTAGTTACTACATGAATGACCATGGATAAATAAAGCGCGTACTATGCGACCATTAACCCCTGATGACGATGACGGACTTAGTCATGGAAACGTTGGGAACTACAACCCGATACGACACCCGGTGGGAAACCCGAGAAATATTCCTGCAAAGTGCAATCTTTAGAATAATATAAATTAAGGCCACCTTGAAGAGCGATAGCAACTTCATAACCTATCAAATATTGCCGGATTCATTTCGTCAGTAGACAGAATAGGGAGGACATGACGTCATAAACGATAATCACTTGCTCTGTAAGTGCGGACAGTGGTGCAGTGAAGGGGAGGTTTTGGGGGATAACCCCCCCCCCCCCCCAGAGCTCAGAAAATTTTAAAAGTTTAATCCATTTTACTTTATTGGATTAATATTACTAACAGAATAGTGTAAATATTAATAAAATATCCCTCCGAAAGCCGTAAAACTCACCATTTTGAACCCTTTATCTTGAAAATATTCTAAAGGAGTGCCCCCGCACCTCCCGCCTACCCTGGCGGGTATTCCACACCCCCAGACACCCCAGTATTAGTTGTGACTAAAACCTCCCCTGCCTTAATTCCTAGCTGCGCTCCTGAGTGCGAATGTCTGCAAACTAAACAACCGAATAAAAAAGTCAGTATCGCAGAATTCCTCAGTAGTTACTACACGAATGACTATGGATAAATAAAGCGCGTACAATGCGAATGATTTAAGTAGAGCTAGTCAAAGCTTTAGATTTCCACTTTCTTTTAATTTCCGTTAGGCGATAATTAGTGGTTTATTTCTTTGAGTATTGCCGATAGCATAACTTCGATGCAATTTTCGCATGATGTGTCTTAAACAATGCTGTCGTCACTGCTTTGAAAACATCAAGTGAAGAACTCACTTGGTCAAAGGGTGTCTATATAAAACTAGCCATCGACACGAAGTTCGAAATCGATATGCAAGTAAATTCAAATGGCAATCTTTATTTTTATGATAGCTAAAAACTCACCATTAGGTATCCAGGAATGAAAGAAGACAAATGGATGAGCAAGCAAAACAGGATAGTGCCGCTTAAGTAATCGGTGAGAACTTTACCTAAAGCAGAAACCATCTTTCATTCACCCTGATAAAAGATGAGGCTCTCATAAAAAGAAAATGTGCTGTCTCCATTGCTTTTGCTTGGACGGATGAGGAATCATTTTTGGACTATTGGATTCCATCAAATCAAACGAGAGAGACGGCCACTGTCGATCCCTTTCTCCCCACTGGTCAATGGATCTGGGGCTCTTCGCTTCACACGATTGACGACTCGAAGGCCGATAACGCAACTCCGAAGAATAACGCTAGGTCATCAAAAATCTGTACGCTCGATTCCTGCATTACGAATCCCGTCTTAACGTCTGCTTGAGCGAACAACCTCAACGAGCAAATTTTCTATGCATATCTGCCAAGGAAAATTATCATAATATGTAGTATTAACACCAGCATTATTTATACTCACTCTAGAGAGTTCCATTATAAAAATGGATATTCATAAAAAGGTGTTGACGTCTCAATCGGGAGATCCGGGTTCCAATCCCGGCTAAGGAAAATGTTGTTTACATGGTGATTTTCATCCTCGGTGCCTATAACTGTGCAGCCATGCGCGTGACTACGAACAAAGTTGCTTGTTCCAAGCCGTGCTTTGGAAAACGTCCGTCGAGGAATAGCGAAAAAGAGGGGTTCATTCATAGACATTCATGTGCAGGGTACTCAGCTGCAAGGGGTTTTTCAGAATAATAATTGATGTTTTGAATAGCCGAAGAAAATATCCGACGCAGAACGGATATTAATAAACACCACAAAACTAGCCCACCCATTTGTAAGATTAATGAAATTGATATTAGTACTAAATGTGAGCTTAATATCAGTTCCGCGATGAGGTCGTTATAATTCCGTTAAAATTGTCTTTCATAACCCAGCTGGATCATTAAATTTATAGCATTATGATAAGACTTACATACTATGTTACAGTTCGCTAACACGTTCAAAATTTGGTCATTAAATCTCCATTTCAATGGTTTGTTTGGAGAAAGAAGGTGTATGGAGCGGTTGTATTATTGTAACATTTTGCAGAACGAATTAAAAGCAGCCATTTTCCAGCATGAAACTTCCTCCTACCAAGATAACTGCAGATCTATACAGAAGTACGAAGACCATTGGTATGTACCTTACAGACGTATGAAGGCTAGAGTTCACGTGCGAAAGATCCACAGAGAAAAAAATCATCCGCCTTGACCGGGATTCGAACCCGGATCCCCCGATTTCCGTTCGAGAGCTTTAGCCAGTTGTGCATTGCGGGTGACTCCCGTATAAGTTATTACCGTGGCTAGTCCCGGCACATTTTACACCGGGGTGTTCAACAAATGTAACAAGTAAACGTACACGAACAACCATGCCCTGGACCGGGGAAACCTACCCAGGCGGGACTCGAACCCGCGACCTCTTGTTTGGCAGGCGAGAATGCTACCCCGCCGCCACCGAAGATAAAGTAGTATAACGAAACTCAGCCAAAATCTTGATCTGAAACTGTGGAAGTTTACTCGGGATTTCCACCGGGTCAGGTTCTCCAACTCCATCTCGGCCGACGTTTCGATGAACGAGTTGTCCATCGTCATCAGGGCATGAATAACTCGTTCATCGAAACGTCGGCCGAGATTGAGTTGGAGAACCTGACCCGGTGGAAATTCCGAGTAGACTTCCACAAATCTTTATGCCGGTAAAGCCTGCGATCATTCTTGATCTCAAACATCTCTTATCAATCGGGCACGCGGGAATTCCAGACTGAAGCACAATGCTTACGTTTCAGCGGCCGCGTTTCCATGGCGGCCTGCTTGACTTATTCGGGAAAGGGGGAGTCAAATCACTCGTCACAAAAGAGCTTGCGGAAGCGATTGATGGTGTGCAGGCATGGATGCCGAGGCAAGAGCACAGTAATGGGTGCTGTAACTACCCCGCACGGCGGATTCGCGGGCGTGGGGTGGGGTGAAAAGAAACGCGCCATTGTGTACACACAGTTGAAGAACTTCTCTTCCCGCTCCGCGAACTCAGAGGAGAGCTCAATGCGGCCAATTCGTGAGGGGCGCAGTGGTATACGGGAATTCGCCCCAAGTAACTCGTGAAAGAACAGCTTTGAAGACGAGAGATCGTTTGTACACGACGATCTAGACAGCAGGAATCGTAACGATTCAGTTCATGTCAGTAGCAGACATTCAATCCGCTTAAAAAATACAGATTTTTACCGGCCCAAAAAGATAAAAGATATACGATTTCAATAAATTAAATGAAAACTGGTCTCTAATTAGTTTATCCACAGAAAAAAGTGATCTGTGAAGTCTTATGTTAAGTTTTACGAAGTTTAATTAAGTATATTTGACTAGTTTAGCTGGTGACCAGTTTTAAAATAGCACTCAGAGGGAAATAAGTTTTACGTAAAATTTCATTTTAAGGATACTTTACTCTGATAATTCTATTCACCATGTTGTTTGCACTGATTATTTATGAATACCATTTTGGCTGGTCAGAATGCGATTTAAGAGAAAGAAGCCGAGGTACTGAGAAATCGTATTCTACAGAGTGCAAGATTATATCCAATCATCGAGCTAAAGTCAATTATTAGAATTAAAAAAGAGGAATAAGGCCAGCACTTATTTCCCATCCAATTCTTGGATTCAATCGAAGGCATTCAGCAGAATAAAGCACTTCAACAGATGAGGTCCCCAAATATTTAAAGAGAACGTCTGAATAATCCCTCGAGATGAGGGGCATTTACATAGATTAGTTCAGTGATCAAGTAGTAGGGCAAAAGCCAGAAAAATGTGTCGACAAATTAAAATTAACATCAAGTGAAGGGTGCATTCTTCATAGAACCTGTGGATTGGTTGATTCCAACAGCAATCGACGAAGGAAGAAAAATAGTGACTTTCTCACCTTGAACAACGAAGCAAAGTAACGTAATTTCCAAACTATAAATAAATTAAAATGGTATCGCAAATAGCTATATATGATCTTATGTTTTCCCGGCGTATCAGTTGCAGAAAAAATCCCCTGAGGATGATCAGCAAGTCGCGGATCGAAACGTCGGGAGACATGGACGACATCAACCGGTGGAAAACCCGAGAAACTTTTCTGCAAATAGCTATAGTTAATAAATAATATGAAATTTGTCTAAAAATGCGAAAACTTAGAATGCATGATTTAACTACATTACAAGGAAAACATTTTTGTAAGACACATGGGAATCGTTGGGTTCGATAAATTTATGGATAATAGATAAATAGCTTCCGTGCGAATGCTTTTATTAAATGCTGTAATCTTTTTTTCGATCCATATATTATGACGTATAATTACCTTCAACGAAAATCAAAATAATTTTAAAATCTTAGGATAAATATTATTTTCATTGCAAAATAATTATATTCGAAAAAGTATTTTCCAAATATTAAATATTCCAATAAAATAGAGAAGCAAAAAAATATCAGGATAAGTATCTTATATTTCTTTCGAAAGACGGTGGACGACTTGGTCAAGAAAAATATTCAGCATATTGTGTTACCTCAGTTCTCTAATTACCTCAATTCTACTTCCCAAATAATATATGTACCTTCTAATTCCAAAATAATTTCAAATCAACGTTATGGAGCTTAAGTATCTTTTATGTATTTCAAGTTTTTTATGTCCAGACATCTATCCACATAAAAGCAAATTATATTCCATTACCGAGTCAGCCAAAGAACTAAAAATTATAATCTGAGGTTTCAGGCGAGGTGGAGTGGAAACGGAACATTATGAAGAAGCAGGAGCAATTTCCACAATTTTAAATTTATTGGTACTACCGGTTTCGCTTACAGCATCATCAGGTCACGTCACCTGATGATGCTGTAAGCGAAACCGGTAGTACCAATAAATTTAAAATTGTGGAAATTGCTCCTGCTTCTTCGTTAACTAAAAATTATTCTTCAATCTGATAAGATTATTTAATATTCCTACCTACTTCCTCAGTTTTAATCTAGATGAACTACTTGGGAATATCACGGCAAAAGTGATGTACGAATTATTTGTGCGTATATTATCCACCAAAAAAGAGTAAAAGTTGAGCTAACTAAGATATCAGAATTTGAAAATGCTTTGCATAGCCATTCCTCTAATAGACACATAACGATACACGGATGTTTGAACACTCAAAATTGTAAAAGGATTAAAATAAGAAGTGAAAGTCTGTAAGGAAACGAGCCGAAAAAATACCTTTGAGGTTGCTTTGAGGTAGAAAGAGCGACTTTAGATGAGATGTGGTAAGATAAAATGGAGGAGCACGCTCAAATTTTGAATGAATCGTCATGAGGATACTTTCCTGCACTTATCACAGGCGAGCGACCTTGAATAGGAGGATCTCATTAACATACTAATCACTGATGCGTAGCCACCAACGCGATAATTTATAAGACTTGTCTTACTAACTACAATACATTGCTTGAAATGATTTGCACTGCCCTTTTCTATTGCATAGCGCCCAAACATATTTAAAGAACTTTCCATCCTAAGAGAAGGAAAAACACCAGCGAAAACTGGTACGGGAAAGATGCGGAAAAACATCCTCAAATTGGCCAACACGAGGAAATCCAGCGATTAAAATCCGAGAAAGAATTCTGGGTGAAAAAGTATAAGGGGAAAGTAGTAGTGGCCCCTATCCATAATTTGTGTGGAATGCCATCGTGTGGAGGGGAAGGAATGAAGCCATGCTTAGTAATTTACTCTCGAACCATACATTCATCAAAAATGAACGGTATAGTATTAAAATGTAAAATGAAGAAAATGCTACATTATAACAAGTTTAGTCACCAGTGGAGAATTTAAATTATAATCAAGAAAATTATTAAAACAAGTGAATATTGCATATTCTTGAATACATTAAATGTTCCTAAAATGCTCTGCACCACTCTTTTTTCAGACGTGTGTAGCGGATCAGGGAGAGGGAAGATACAGCTTAATGAGCATGATGGGGAATTGAAAAATCGTACCAGCACGAGGAGGGGGACATCTCAAACGCAGCCAAAATACATTTTGAAAAGTCGAGGGCAAATTTAAGAGTAGTAAATAAAATTTAAACGGAGAAATCCGTCCAAACTTTGTAAGACATCATGAATATTGGAGGGCAACGGGACAAAGATAGCATTGAACTCAATTTTACTTCATTTACGAAGATGCTCGGCATTATAGAACTTAAAAGTGAATGCAAAAACGCTGAGATACAACCAAAACACTTCAGCAAAAGAGGATTTGAATACCTGAAGATACTAACACTTAATAAAAAAACTTCGTTCTTCCTTTTTGTAATTGACTCGTAGCGATGCATACACTTTTTTATCTCTCCTTATTGTCAAACGAGGAAAATGAAGCTACGGAAAAAAATGCAGTAAGAAACAGGCTTCAACAAAATCTACTACCAATGTATGACAATAAAACCCCTCTCTTTTAGCTAAGAAAAGGACTCGTAAAAAGATAGGGGGAGATAAAATGGTTCGCAGGCACTTTATTACGTAGAAACGTTTTTAGCTCTCTCTTTCACGAAAACAGATAACAAGAAATGAAAGTTTTGTCAAGACTCGCCGATGGCAAATCTAGAAGGCACTTTTTAATGCGCAAGCGAATTCAACTAGAATAAGGAAGGATAAACTGAGAAATCATCCGTATTTGCTGAAACATAATGAATAGGGAAAGCCACAGAATGTATTTTACCTTGACACTAACTTTTTCCTCATTTAAAACACGAATGATTTGGAAAAGAACCGCGCAATTTAATGTCAAACCACTATAACAGAACCATAACACTTTATGAGGCTGAATAAGATATCGAAAATAATTCTGTAACACATTTTTCTCATCGAAGATTGACGGGTCATGGATGCTTAGGACTGTTGACGCAGAGGAGGTTAACAGAGGGTGAAAGATACAGCTGTAGGTAGGAGTAAACAACTACTAAAAACTACGTTATGCAAAGACTACAGTGTAAAACTTTCAAATGCTTTAGGCACTGTTGGGTATCTGGACACTTTCAATAAAATGAACAATAAAATAAAAAAACCATGATCGGCATGCCACATAAATGATGGACGTTAAAAACAAAATACGTCTTTGAAGTTTTAATCCGAATCCCTCAAGCCACATAGAAAAATGATACTTCTTGCTCTAGGGTGGACACACAAAAAACAGTTACATAGGTAGTGAAAATAAATTAAAATGAAAAGATGGAGCTCACACTAGTTTGTTTAGATAGCTTTTGCTTTTATTTGCGATGGGATGCAGGCCATCTTGCTCAAGAGGGGAGAGGAACGGAATTCCTGATTAAATTAGATTTTTAACTTTTAAACCTATTATTATTAAATTTTAAACTTATTATTTGCTTGATTCTCGCGAGTAAATTATTTCCGTCGCAATAAAAATTGAAACCTTTCTTCTTTATACTTCTTATTATTCTAATTAGAGCAAGATATCGTAAACTTCATCTTTTCAATATTTTTGTTTGTTTTTACTATGTAATGGGTGTTTCTGTGTTCCCATCCAAGGGAAAGAAGACGTTTAATTTATATAATATGTCGAAGAGGTCTTATACAGATATTATACAGATGCAATATTTTACAGAAATGTTGAAAATCCTCCATTTGATTGGAAGAGGACGATGAGAAGTAAAACATATGGGAAAAGAAACGTCTCGAAGCCAGCCGAAAGGCACTTTGGAACACCAGGAGCGAATTCGAGAGGAAAAGGGAGAACGTAGCGGGAAGAGCCTGTCCGAATTTTGAGAGGAGAGTCATCGCTTGGATGGATGGGAACGGTAGATAAAAGATGCGCCAGTTTGCTGAAGAGTGCCTTCGGAAATACGCAGATGAGCGAGGGAGGGAGGGCTCGGGGAGTTGATGGCAGGAGAGCGACTACACCCGCGCATTCGAAGTCTTCCCCTCCCGCGTAAATCAAAAAACGCACTTTTCCCGGCATATCGGAAGCCCTTGAGTCCACGAGGAGAGAGAGTCCACTCCGCTGGGAGGAGGATATCAAGGGAAACCAGCACTACAGCCGTCCCTCTCCCACTTGAGTGGCACTCATCCTGTTTCCATTGCACGAATCATATACAATAGTGCTCTTAAGCCGCGGGAGGGAACGACCCAGCTCGCGACCATTCAAGGAAACTCACCCAAGGCAGCGGGGAAGAAAAACACTTTTATTTACATCGCGACGGAAATAATATACACGCGCGAATTAAGTCACGCAAAACGGAGCGAAACTAGCTCATTCCATATTTCGCCCGCATTGAAAACCACCGCCTTTATAACAGTGTGGCCTACGAATGCTAAAACTCCGTGATTTACCCTTTTTTCACTACCGCGGTGGCTATTTATTCGCAATCACACGGTGATCCAACCTGAATGTTGGCTTGGATAGATGAGGATAAGGCACACCACGAACAAAGTCAAATGGGTGTGGTTATCACACATCCAGGATAGGAGGGATGTCTATTATGTCTACGAGATGTCTATTAATTCGCAATAGCTCAGTAATTCAACCCGAAGTTTGGTTTGGATTGGCGAGGGTAGAGCTTACCTCGAACTAAGTCACAGGCGTACGACTATCACACTTCTAGAGCTAGTTCAGTTTCCTGAGCCCCCTCGCTTTATTTGGGGGTTACCGTAGGGATCACCCCGAATACGCACCTGAGGCCCCACGCTCCCCGTTTATTAATGGTTAAATGCAAATAATGTGTAAGCGGATAACAATAAGAGTAGGTATAATTCTTTTCGCATTAAATGAGGGTTTTGAAACGTTCACACATTTTGGGTAAAATTTCGGATTTAATTATTGATAAACGTTTCCATGGTTCTGCTCCGCACTCGCTCAATCCAAACCCTGTATTTTACGCATTTCGTCTAAATTCTTTTTCTCCTCGCCCACCATGCCCAGCACTTTGTCATACCTCTTCTTACCCGTCCGCTTCACCGTCTCCATTCTTCTTCACACCCACACTATCGTCTCTTCTCGTCGCCCCGCCTCAACGTCCACATTTCCGCCCCGTAAAGGGCTACCCTCCGAATCGGACTACTTTCTTCACCCGCGCTAAAGATTACCTCTTTCATTACATCGAGTATGCCACACGATTGCCAAAACTCCGTGATTTTCCGTGTTTTCTTTACCACGGTGTTCATTAATTCGCAATTACTGAGTGATTCAACCCGAAGTTTGGTTTGGATAGGTGAGGGTAGAGCTCACCTCGAAGTTAGTAACAGAGTCTAAAAATAACATATTCGGGGTAGGGGGGGCGGTTCCGTTCCTTGGACAACCTCGAACTCACAATATATTGTTTAAGGTTGACCGAAGACTTCACCCAGGGAACCTTGGGCCCCGAATATTAATCGCATAATGCTAACAATGGCTAAATAGATAACAGTAAAATTAGTTAAAATTCTTTTCTTATCAAAATAAATTTTTCAAATGTTAACATATTTTGGGTTAAATTTTGAGATTTAAATATTAAAAAATCTTTCCCTGCTAGAGCAGTGCCAGTATTTCTATTGTTCGCGATGGAGAAAAAACACTACTAAGGATATATTCAAATGACGTCATCGGTATTTCTTATGCATTTGTTGGAATATTAATCCCTAACCGATAAATACCGTGGCAGTAATGATCATTATGAATGCAAAGATCAGGACTTCCCTTACTTAAAAATGCATGAAACTCAAGGTAATATTTAAGTATATATTTCAACCATCACGAGAGAAAAATTCTGAGGACATAATTTTAAAATATCATTTAAACTCTAGGTAAAGTTTATCTATTTCAACCAGCACAATAGAAAAAGTCTGAGGGCATGATTGATGATTTGATTATGCAGATCGGCTGACATAAAAAAATTCTTCTAGTACGTTAAAAAACTGTTCTTCTAATCGTTTTAGCTTCAAAACAGGCAGGAAATATTATGAACGAGTGACGGTGACAGTAAATGCGAAAGATACTTGTAGTAATGGGCTCTTTGGAAGAGAAGCCTCCAGTATAACCAAATAAATGAATTGCGAGCAGCTTTTTACTCAAGGTTTGCTAGAAAATTGCTGTCTGAATAGAGATCTTATGGAGAGAGGTTATACATGTGGAGAAGTTAAGGCAGGAATTTCCAATGCTAGAAGTGAAAGGATTACGCTAATTAAGTACATTCCAACCCTTTTCGCCGGATTTGGTTCTTAGGGCAAATAGTGGTTTTGCGATATTTGAAATAGTAACTCGAGAGAGAATTCAGCACGAGCAATGGCGTATCTGACAGGATAGAATTTATGGGAACTAGAGGAAATGTTGAGCCCCACCTCAACAGATTAATAATTGGCGGAGTAATAAAACGACAATGATTTTTTGCGGTGGTTTGAAAATGTGAATGTGCGTTCCGATGGTAATCACATTTGAGTTAATCAGTTACTATCATTCATTCTACCGGTTAAGGCAGATTTGCATGGAGCACTTGAGAATCACGCCGGCCGTCTCCGCTCTCATCCTAGAAATCCCTTTAAAATCACAGTACGGCTTACTCCCTTTTATTCTTTCTATGAATCCTATTATCTTCGTACCAAGCCTAGCAAGCACTCTTCCCTCGAGAACGGCCTTCAATATCCCCTTCCCGCACAGTACTTACTCAATCTTTATCCTGTTTTTTCGCATTTCTTCTAAATTCTTCCTCCCCTCCTCTGAAAGAGTCTTGGCTCAGCTGTCGTGCGGAAAGGTTGTGCCTTCTCTGTTCTCTGTGCTCTGCAGAATAGTTTTGAGTCAACGATGCCTTCGTGTCCTAAGTGTGACCTCACGGTTTCCACTTCATAAGCACTTACTTCCTATATCCACCCGAAAAATGTTAATTTCTACCCTGGCATTCCCTGCCTTTGATTATTGTAGTCTTGTTTATAATAACATGCCTAAAGAGCTGGATAAAAATTTACAAATGCTACCTAATTCATGTGTAAGATATGTATTTAATTTAAGAAAGGATGCTCATGTATCACTGTACAGAATCAGCCTTGGCTGGCTAAATCTGTGTAACCGAAGAAAATATCTACTCGGTGCTCTTCTTTTTAAGATTTTCAGGGAAAGAATCCCAAATTATCTCCGGGAAATTTTTATGAACAGCTCAGTAACCACTCACATGTCATCTCGCAAAAAGGACTATTTACGTTATCCTACTCCGCGTACAACTACCTACCAGAAATCATTTCTAGTTACGGCGTCTACATTTTGGAATTCTATCTCTGAGGATCTAAAACAGAAGGGCTCTAACCATGCATTTAAATAGAAATTATACATGACTTTACTCAATGGAGAGCGAAAATTAACTCCTACATAAAATGCAGCCAACATATTCCGTGTGTTGTTAAATTTCAATCCTTATTTACGTGTGATTTCTTTATTATTTGTGTATCAAACTGCTTTATTGTTATCACTTGATATTTTCATGAACTTTGTGCTTTTGATGAGCCAATTATTGTAAATTGTGTTTTGCTCCAAGGGTATATCCAGAGCATGAATAAATATATAAATTCTATTCTATTCTCCTCCACCATGTCCAGAACCTCGTTATTCCTCTTCTTATCCGTCCACTTCACCTTCTCCATTCTTCTTCATACCCACATTTCGCACCCTTCCAGCCTCTCCTTCGACAACGTCCACATTTCCTCCTCTTAAAGCACTGTTCATACCAAGCGGACTGCATACAGGAGACCCAATTCCATCCCATTAAAGGCTACTTTCTGTTGTCACTTCATCAGCATTTAAACACGTTTTCAAAAATGTCCGCGGCGCGGCGATGAATGCAATGCGATCCATTGCTTTCCAATATTTTACAGCATAATGTTTGTTGTTGCGAGGAATAGGATTGAAGAATTATGAATTTCATACTATCCAAATCAGACTCTCCTCAAGCCTTTTCTGAAAATTATTTCAAGGAAAATCAGTTATCGCCAAGTAGCAAAATAAGCTCAAAACTATGGCCCAGAATGAAAACAAAAGCCAAAGTAAGTATCGAGCCATTAGCAAATTTTGGTGAAGAAATAAATCATTGTTAAAATGTTTTTCCTGTAAAAGCTTCTTAGCACCAGAAATACCGTATTTTTCCCGGATACATGGTAAAATTTCAATCCTTGTTTACGTGTAATTTCTTTATTATTTGTGTATCAAACGGCTTTATTGTTATCACTTGATATTTTCATGAACTTTGTGCTTTTGATGAGCCAATTATTGTAAATTTTGTTTTGCTCCAAGGGTATATCCAGAGATAAAAGGCTGGAGATGGTATCAAGCAGGAGGAAGCCTATAGAAGAATATAAGAAGAAGTGTCGGCTATGGCACCAAGAATACCTTTCACACTATATATTGGTTGATGGAGCTTATAGAATGTGTAAATTTTTATAAAGGGAAGAGTCCAGAGGTAATGACTCAAGAATGATGATGGGTATTTGTATAGCATCTTGTAAAACACGAGAATACGAAAAGGAATGTTGATACAAAAAAAAAAAGTGCGTTTCCGTCTCTTTTATTTAGAGGGAGATGAATGAAAATAAATTAAACTCAGGAAAATATTTACTCTGCATTTTCCGTTGAAGTACATGATTCCGAGCAAAATCGTGACGAAGCTGTCGAATAAAAATGCCACGTGGCTAAATTGAATACTTAGGTGGTCAGGATCAACAAATTACATCACAGAAAGAAACAAAATTTCCACATGTTTACGTCAATTTTTACTGTAATAACTTTTCTACTGAATAAATGGAATCTAACGCCAAATTAAAATAAAAAAAGTTTCATACTAATGATGCTCTTGGAAGCACAATCATTATTGCAAACAAATAGGAAGAATAATTTAGGAATGAAAAAATTTAATCGAACAAATTGGGCGTTAGACAGTACAAAAGGAGACACCCGTAGAATTCAAAATGTCACTCTATGCTTCTCCAAGAACAATCTCTGCGGACTGTTTTCTTGTCAAGTGGAAGCTGGAGAGCTTAAGAAACAATAAATAGGCAGCAATTGATTTCAGCAACTCTCCCTGCAATCACCGATGTTGGAAGCTACATATCTATACAGAGTGAAGAGGAAACTTCATCTGACTTCGAAATTATATTGATTCCATTTGACCGCGCAGGAAAATAGCTACGGAATACTGAATCAGAATTTGCCCAATAGTTGAAACAAAAAATCATATTCCTTGTTGACTATCATTTCCAACATTATTCCAGCCGAACTAATTTAAATAAAATGCATAAGCATCAAACTTATGGGCAATTAATCATAATTCGTACGGAATTCAAAAGACAATTTATATCAACTATGACCAACGTCTCAAGCCTCGTCCAAGTGCGCCATAACCTATGGCTTCATCTCGACTGGAATAAGTTATCGCTTGTTTCTCTACAGACCAGAAACCTGTTGCAATCTAATTCTACAAATATAAAGGAATATGCAAGCCTGAATGATGTCGCAGTCAGATTGATTGAATGTTATTTCTTCGAAGAGGGTCGAGGAGATAAAATTTATACCAAAAACCCAATGAATTGCATGGTCCCGCGAAAATGAGTCGTTACAGTTTTTTTTAAATGGTGGGCACCTTGGTCTAATCAGTAGGACTGACACGTTATCGTTTTAATAAGATCCTAACCATTTTTTAGAAGTATTTAATCTGAAATTTAGATATTATAACCCACTCGTAAATTTTGTAAAGGCAACTCTCAAACGTATTTTCAATCGCTGAAATGGTGGAAACCATAGATTTGAACCATGCAAGTTGTTATAATATCGATGATCATATACAAATAATTGCTTTAACCGTTGTATTGCTCATATTTCATGCAAAGTATTGAATTACTGATGGAATGGAAATGCAAATAGAAAAACATAAATAAAGAATGAAATAGGAGACCCAGCGGAATGAAACACATACCAGTTTTGATGCCAAAAATGTATCCGCTCCTAAAAATAAACTCTGCATGGGCTTTTGTACCTCCGGACTAGATTGTATGAGAGGTCCTTTCAAAAGGAAAGGGCTGAATCCGGTTCACATGAAAGGGATCCAAATACAACGGCAGAATCGAATGCCAAAGGATCCGATGGATAGCTTATTTTATCGCAATAACATTCCATTTAGCAGAGAAAGAAGGAAAAATTCAGGTCAGTCCACTGGAAAAAAAATTCTAGCTTCCTCACGCTTTTTGGAAAATATGAGCGGTTTTATGCATCACTGGTGCACCTTTGTCCGCATGTCGATGGGGAAACAAAAGGTAGTACCTCAAACCCACGAATGAATGAGAGCGTTTTGTCCCAATAACCTGCTCCACTTTCCCATAGAAAAAGACCAAGGATGATAGCCTCATTATTATTCCCTTTCAAATTAAGCTGTTTGACATGACTCCACTGAGATGCACCATCTCGTCACAAAGAAGTCGTAGGCAAAGGGAACTAGTTAACGCTAGAGTTAATCGGCATCAAAGATTCGTGTATTTTGAATGATAGAAGAACCCGGTTCTATTAAGAAATACAGGGAGCAGTTCAACAGCGATGGAAAAAAGCTCTCAGATGATCGAGGGAAACATACCCAAAGATTGAGAATGAAAGATGTTACATGATTCCGTTAGAATAATGGCATGGCATTTATGTACTTGAACCGACTAATTTCCAATAATAGCGACTGCAAGATCAACTCTGCATTTCCTGAATGTGTTCGACAGTGAAAGAATAAAAAAACCGCGAAAGAATAAAAAAATGAGTCAAACATAAGATAACATGCGAGCACTCTTTTCATTGCAAACTGTAATCACTCATGTACCATAACAGTTTCAACAACTCTCGTAAACGGCTCAGAACGGACTAAATTTTCCGATGTAACGCGCAATAATATCATTAATGAACATAAATATGACATTTTAAGACACTTCGAGTATTGATGTGAGTGATGAGACTTCATTATAATATATTAACAAATCATTATACAATATCATTGAAAAATTATATGAGCAGAATGGCTATGCCTCGAATATTTTCTATCCAAGATTTCACTACGTTGTACCCACTAGTTGAGTCGAAAAATTGAGTAATAGAATAGATAAAAAAGGAAAACTGAAAAACTTTGTAATAGTAGTATCATCTTCAATGAAGACCTTGAACCACTTTGGTTCGAAGATGGAAAGGTGAAAACAACAGGAAAGACTTAATAAATAACAATTCCTAGCGGTGGAAACCAATTATACTGATGGAAGAGGGGAAATATTTACGGTAACATAAGCAGACAGCGAATTACGACGCAGCCACAAGACGCGACTCATCTCACGCAGTTCAGGACGGTCATTATCTACCGTAACTGACAAAACCACTCAAATAAATTCAACATTTGACGACACTCAAATGGTGCAGCTAAGATACCGACGACGGCCGCACATAACCGAACGGGAACCGTCTGCAATTCCCTAGGAAAGCAGAATACGAAGCGGAAGGAGGGGATATAGCCCTCTTCGAGAAAAACATCTTGCTGAGAATGTGGCAGGCATAGCCTCGTCCCATACGTTATCAATACGATATGCTAATGAAATAAGTGGGAGTGCCGTCACCGAATCTTTTCGGGGAAGGAAGTTTGAAAACGGAGAGAGCATGCGGGACAATGTATGGCCCCATCGGCGTCCCACGGGAAAAAACGGGCATAGCGGTCCACCTTGCGACCAGTCACTCCTCTCGCAATACCATTCATTTCTCGCCTAAATTGCGAGATTAAAGACAGGATCGGTCCTTCGCTGATGGGCTGACATCCTACCGTGACCGTACGACGCTGACATCCTCTCAACGCTCCGGCCGTTGACGCGAGGAGGTTTGAGGTTTTTTCGGGAAAGGAGGTGGAAGGAGGTGGGCGTGGAAAGTATCGAGGCGGAACGGAAACATTTTGTGTTCGCGCAATTTAAAAGGAGCCTTCGGAGTCACCAATCGCCATATCTCAAACCGACTACCGCACCGGACGAAAACCTGTTTCCTCGTCCTCGGATGCGGATTGAAAAACTTGGGATGGCGGGTAAATTGGCTTTTATAGTTAGTTGGTGGTGGGAGGTTAGAGGAGACGGTGGTGCGGAGGGAGTCTTCTGCGTTGCGTTGGAGGGAGTGGACGAGCCCTTGGAAACTAAATACGGCGCTGGATACGCCGGGAATGGGACGGAAACTTTGGAGAGTAACACTCGAATCTCCCATTGAATGCCTGCAGCCATAGACTCCACTGTGAGTCTCTAGCACGGCAATCATTTCCTTCGATATTGTCTCATTCTTGGAGGACGGGATGAAGGAAATACACATACATGGAAAATATAGAATAACTCCATCTTTCGGATTTTCGCCGCGTTGTTTGTCAGGGGTTGACGACAGTTTCGCCGGGATTCCACCGAGCATCTTGAGGTCGCTCGCTAGCTCCCTCAATGACTGGTTTTCAGCCCGGATTTAATGATGCTGCTACGATGCGTATAGAAACAACAATTTCAGCATTTTATGCTGCTCTTGGCACGAAAAAAGCATTGGAGACTAGATAAAATTTGGAACATAAAATACCTTGTCAAGAATGTACGAGACATGTGTATACTTTTCCAGAGTAAGTAAATGAGAAATTGAAGTAAAGGATGGTAGTGAGCGCGTGCATTGCACTCAAAATTATGAAGAATAAAACATAAACTAAAACACATGAATTTTACTCCCTAAACATCAATTCAAGCTAATACTAGAATCTTTCTGACTAATCTTAGAGAATATTTCAATTAATAATAATATTAGCTTTAAAAATGAAAAAAAATAGATTTTTTTTGGTAGGATTAAAAGAAAAATTGTTGCGTATTTTTTTAAATCCAACAGCATTTTTTTCTTCTACCTATTCTTTTGTTGTAGGCAATGGCCTCTTTTCCGTTTTTATTTCTTGGCGTTTTTGTGATATCGATTGACTCAAGAAACAAAAGGAGCAGAACTGGTCAACAGAGTCTTTATCCTACATATCACCACATAAATCCTGTAAACTATCCAGAAAACTAAGGAGTTAACCCTAATAAACCCAGAGCTGCTTCTGGTAGAAAATGCATTTCAAGACTTCTCAAATTAAAAATGTGAAAATCTACTCTATCATAATTACTGTGGTAGCTACTTCTACTCAATCATAATTACTGTGGTAGCTACATAATTCGCCACTAAACATTCCAGCACAAAAGAACACGTAGTTGAAATATTTCCTGAATACAGCTAAAAATGTATAAACCCATTGTTGCTTCTATGTAACCTAAACGGAGTCCGGAGGAAGCTGATGGGTTTAAGGAAAGAGGCCATTTACAAACTTCCACCGATGCTGAAGGCCTGGTTATAGGTTACATAACACGCACGAGTTAATTTGTAAATGAATGAACGATTTTGGTGGACCGAAACAGAAAATTTACGAATGCATGAACCAAATTAGAACAAGTTCTTTTTCCTGTTCATGCGTTCGCACAAGTTTGGTGGTTAATGGTGGATTTTCGTGTTCATTCGCGCGTTCATATTTATAGACATTATTTCGTATGTGTTACCAGACCATGAGTAATCGTCTTTTTCGCTTGAAGGACAAACTTGAACTCAAAACTTAGGGAGTATGCCAATTACCGTGTGATTTCGGGGAAGCTTACATAGGAGAAACTGGCCGAACAATCAAAACTAGAATGAAAGAACTAAGACGGTGAACTAGCCCCCTCTCAACGGCGGCTAAACGTCCAAACCGACGGACGGAGAAATTTCCTCTCTTGAAGTGTCCTCCACACAACATTCAAGTCGGGATCGGGCAGTGTCTGAAATTCTCTGCCACTGCCGGTATTTACCCCGTCAACGCCCACGGGTGCCATATGGCACCCAGTGCAGTGTTGAGCCAATACTCCTGCAATGCATTTAATATGTGAATTTTAGTGTGCATTTCGGTGCACACACTTTGTAGAAGGTTTCCTATTGTTCAGCCAGTTTGAATTGTGTTGAGCTCATATGTATCATATTTTTAAAAGTGAAATATGTGTGAATTAAAAAAAACTTTGGGCGCTGACGGACCTGGGCCTAAGGGGTGGCTAGCTAGTACTCTAACCACCACACCAACCCGATGCCTCGAGTTACTGAATACACTCTGGTATGATAGACGGAAAATTTACCAAACAGAAACACAAGAGAATGCTTTGAAATTGTGTTAATATAATGATATGTCGTGGAGCACTTGAGCTTATAAATCCAAATTCCCAAAAACAGCGGCAGAAGTATGAGAAAAAGTGAATTATTTTTAAAATTTATTTATTACAATTACCCCCGAGAACAGATCAATGAGGCCTTAACGTCGCGGGGTTTCAACAGCTGACAAAGACACATTAACAACCATACCCCGGATAGGGGACACCTACCCAGGCGGGACTCGAACCCGCGAACATTCAGTTTGGCAGGTCGAGGACTGAACCTCACCGCCACCGAGGCTAAATAATTGAATATGCTCTACAATGGAAGGATCTACGCACCAAGAGGCACGAAAATGATAGACGAGGTAGATTATATACGAGTGATTATTTAAATGCTGTGATCCTGCGTGGCAATCCAGGAAAAAGACAAGTCTTAAGAAAGTAAATACCGTGCTAGAAACGAGGAGTATGGGACAGAAACTTGCGAGAGTGGAACTTCAATATCCAACTTAATTATTTGAGCTATAGAATGCGTGGTGAGTTTCAACAGCGGCTGTTATTTTCTTCCATTACGTTTACTTCAACATCGGAGGACAGTTTAGCGGAAGCGGATAAGTTGAAGGAAATAATTGGGAAAAGTATAATGAAGCATATGCTTATCCATGACGGAATACGCACTCGGCTGATGGAGAGAAAAAGACGAGGACACAAAAGGGAATACTTGTGATTGAGGTAGCATTTTGACATGTATTGGGGCGCTTGAGATAATAAATTCTAAGTAATAACGGATGCAGGACAAACGAAAACGTATGTTTCATTTGATCTATCATGAAAGAGTCTAAAATTTATGGTAGCAGGAATTAAAATTTTAAACAGACCTAACGCTAGAACTACTCATCTTTGAAAAGAATTTGAATTTGTTGCAAACCATAATTTTTAGATTCTTTCATGATCGAGAAAATTCAAGCATTTGTACCCGTGCGTCCTGCAGCTTCTATTGCTGGGAAAATCCCTGCCATGATTTTAAGACGAATGACCGAGGAAAGGGGTCCTAGCGGACGGAAAACCGAAGAATCTGGTTTAAAAAAGCATATCTCCCTTACTGTTAAACGCAAAAGAAAAACTGATTTTTTCCAACCTCATACTTTTTTGACTACTTAATCCTTTTCAAAATGATATTTATAACCATATTTGAAAATTAGAGACCATTGACGAAAATTAAATTAAAAAGAAAGAAAGTGTAAAGCAAAATGCCGGAAAATCACAAAACCTTCATTTACAAATATTGCAATAGCATTCAACTGAAATTGATCTCTTGAAGTATTACGCCTAACAAATTCTCAAAATATATTTATCTGAGCTATTTAAGTCAATATATATAAACGTTAAATACTCGTTAGTGATGCGCCTATAGATACGAAAGTGAAAAAGATACAACGCAGCGCGATAAGGAAACATTTTAACATGTGAAACAGTTTCGGCGAATTCAAAAATGAGAACACCAGGGTATTTTACCATCAATCACTGATAGCCTGCAAAGCCTAGGTTCAAAGCAGGTAGGATAATTTTTTCTGTTTTTTCGGGTTTAATTTTTCTCTGAGACCTACCGGAAAAAGACGATAAAGACGATATAAAAATCGAGAAAATGCCATTTCTCAACAAGCCTTGTGTAATAGGTGCATGTACTCGAAATAAACATGCAAGCAAGCAGAGGCAAAATTCTATTCATGCCGAAATGATATTATTATTATATTGTACAAGTTACAAGTTGGCTATTTGCCAGATGGTAACAGTTTATACAAAATAAAAAGAAAAACAAAAATATTGCAAATGAGAAATACATTACCAAAATGAAACTAGAAAGTGAATATTTAAAATTCAGTGATATTATTTTCCAATATTAATCCTCTACACCTCTTCTTGAAAATCCTTACGTTGTTAGGGTAGGGCTTAAACAGTTCTGCAGGGAGTCTATTCCATTCCGTAATCGTCCTGTTGAGGTACGAGAATTTCTTTAAGTTAGTCCTTCGCGGCCGGCATTTCATCTTGTATTGGTGATCATGCCTACCAATATAGCTGGGGTATTCAATCTTCTTCCGTAGTTTCCCCCATGCCTTTTCCCCTTTCAGTGTGCGAAAGAGTGCGCAAAGCTTATTTATTTTTCTTCTCCGTTCTAGTGTGTCCCATCCCAGTACTTTCAGCATTTTACCGACACTTTCGGTCTTTTTGTGTTTCCCCATGACGTACCTTGTTGCCTTTCTTTGCACCTTCTCGATGGATTCTGTTTGTCCCTTTTCATACGGGTCCCACACTAGTGACGCGTACTCTAAAATCGGCTGGATTAATGTCTTAAACACCTTCTCCTTTGTATATAATTCATCTATGATGCTGTAAGCAACGTGTCCTTCCCAATGTGGTATTATCCTGTATTGAAATGATACATGTACAAGGAAGGTATTATTTAGCATCTGTACCACGAATATTGAAGATAATATTGTATACAATACGATAAAAAAGATGTACATTACTACTCACCATACTACAGAAACACTAATCATGCTGGATAAGATTGTCTTTTCCGTCTAATTATACTTTCAATAGGACCTCAACTGACTGAAGGGAAACTAAGGGAATGAATAACTGCTTGGTTACGGGAACCTTCATTATAAAAAATTCATAAAAATCCAATTATTAAATATAAATTTATAATAACTAACGTTATTGATCAATTTCTTGCAATGAAAAAAACTTATTTAACCTGATGGTGAAGTGTATCTTGATGTAAGACACATAAACCGTGAAAATAATATTTATCTACCGAAAAACGAAGTAAGTTAACGTACTTTTATATCATAAGAACATTTTCCTTCAGATACGCTAAGTATGCCAAATTTAGCTCTACGAAAGAACTGTCATTTTTGTCTACTGTCATTTTTGATTGCTAATTCATACAATGTGAACATGTAGTTCTCTAAGTGGGTCAAAGGATAAAAATTAGAAAATATAGTATTTCATAGTTTGATCGCTATTTATTTCCAATAATGGTGAAGTTAAGTCATAAGCCATCATTTCTGCTAAAATCAAAATCATATTGAAAAAATGGTACCATTCATGGGCTGAAATAGAACTCATTAGGTAATAAGATAGAAAAATGAGCATGCCAGAGGAGGATAATGTAATTTCCCTCATTTTCAAGGCGCTAATTTGATGCAATCGTCGAGCAATACGGGAAAAGTAAACACTATATGAAAAAGTCATTTCATGACCTGTCACACGAGGGAATTTACAATACATGGTGGAGCTCCTACCCATTCCACTTGCATGTAAGGAAGTCGATACGGAGCAATAATAAAAGTCAAACAGATGCCGCAAGCGACGCAAAAACATGCACAATTCCACTCCACATAGGTACACAAATAACCCTTCAGCGTCAAAGCAAAACATTCATTACTGCATCTCGTAACATACGGCTCGCCATTTTTTTTGGAGAGCGGTGCTGAGTGCACCCCACTGTGCAGATCTGAGCTTTCACAAGGTTAAACTGTCATTGCGAAGGGGATCGTCGGAGGCGGAAGATAGCGGGAAGTAATCGAGGCCGACTTCCAAGTGAGCTCGGATCGTGAGTGAGATCCAGATGGGAAGAATCGTCTTGACAGTGCACATTAGCCGTGCAATGTCTTGCAGCAACACTTGCGCGTCGCCTTCATTTCATGGATTGGGTGAAAAGGAGGTAGGTGGGATGACACGAAGCTTGCGTGCTTCGAAACCTTTCCATCCATTCATGTGGGAGAGGAAAATTAATGCATTATATAATGGACCACACACATTTATCTTTATCAATTTTATAAAGCAATTATTTCATGTTTAAGAGACTATTATTGCTAGACATTCTGTGCCGGCTTCGGTGGCGGTGGGGTATAGTCCTCGCCTGCTAATACGTAGGTCGCAGGTTCGAATCCCGCCTGGGTAGGTGGTCCCTATCCAGGACATGGATGTTTGTGATGTTCTACTATTAATATTGAAACACCCGCTGTAAAGGCCGTTCTGAGCTGTTTACGGGGAAGTGGGAAAAAATAAAATGAAATTCAGGTATAAAAAAAAATCATAAAATTATAACCTGTCATTTCACCATTTTCTAAAGAGGAGATATACTCGTCGATTTAACGACAAGATGTGCTCCTAAAAGCCCATTTCGTTCATTTCTGGTTGCAGGAAAGTCACAGAAAAAAATATAAGAGGGTAAAATACTTTAAAATGATAGCAATTTTCAAAGTCCTCTTTTAAAATTCAACTGCCATAACAAAATTTTATGAAAGAATATTAAGCTAAATAAGAGAATGCGCTACTTCACATTAATTGTCTCTTTGAGTTCCGTAAAATGGTTTGGTAATCCAAACGTCGGAATGATGACGCGAAAAGTTTTCACTTGATAAATTGGGTAGGGAAAATTGACGCATGGATTGAAAAATGACGGGAATGCACATTAAAATTACCAGTAAAACGTGTAAAATCTATCTTATGAAATATATATTTCAATATATTCTTCGGAGGAATTGCGACCTTACCATAAAATGCCCTTAAAAATAACTTTTAGCTAAAATAACTCGTGGAAAATAGCATATATAACCTAAGGGAATTTCCGGAAAGTCATCGGCTACATTCTCTTAAAAGTTTGCCGTTCATTTTCTGATGCCTTAAACTAAACTTTGCGGGGTGTATTGCGTGCATCTTCATCGCCATCTCTGAATTTCGAGTTGGAATTAAACCGCTACGGCTGAGACGGATACATACAATGCTTTCATAATAAGCCCCTGAGGAGCGGGGAAAGAGTACTTTCTATGTAAACTGTCGGGGCCACGTATATTGTAGTTGATTATACGTACCAAACAATGAATGAGATGATTACCAAATTCTCGCCCTTCACTCATTAAAGGCAGTTATTCTGTAAATGCCTCTAATTCTTCATACCATTTTTTTTAAGGGAAACTCTGGACCATACGCCAGTTAAAAGCAAATGAAGTACGAATTCGTCATAGCAATCTTATACTTTAGGCTTTGGAATATTTCCCAAAACACCTCTTCAAGATATTCGAAATTGATCCTGCCAATGCAGTCCAGTGCATACTGTATAAAGTTTTTGGGCCGAGTTTTAAAATGGACCAAAATAAGCTAGAGGCTTGTGATCGCTGGTTAACTTTTCTCTGCTATTTGATAAATTTAAACTTGATAAATATCAGCGTGTGCCTTTGGATAAAATCATTAAATGTGGGAGACGCATGGCATGTGAATGGGATTATAATTGTGCGTATTCCTCTCATGTCAAACACAGAGATTAAAAACCTGATAAACAATTAATTATACACGTTTTCGCCTTGTGTATCTTTCCATGAGTAGTCGACACGATCAGTGTGCTTTTTAAAAACGAATTGTTTTTATTTACAAATTGATAATTTTCTCGGTATCAGGAATCAATGAAATTCTAATTTCGTGTTGAATGTTCGTTGGTTGTCATTTAAATAATCAGAAATATATCCAGATTTACCTTATCGACCTTTGGCCAACCGGCCTTGAGCAGCTGCAGTTTTGTTAGTTATCGCGAATTTCGAGAGGGAACGATTTCATCAGTTAGTAAATCTGTGATAAGCTAATCCCCTACTCATTTGGAAACTAAAATTATGGTGTTAATCCCGGTGCTGCATCAAAAGGAAGTTCCAAATGATTATTTTGCTTACAATATGTTTTATTTTTGTTTTATGACAATCCACAGGCCACGAAAGGAGTTCCAATTCTTTTTTCTTACCTATGCGTCGGACTTGGTCTCACAGAGAAAAGCTCTACAACCTTCCGGCAAAAAGGATCTACATGTAGGAGTGAGCTTGTCGTGTGGTTAATTTGAGCTGTACTCCCTGCCCCGGAGTCTAAGGATAAGCTATCATTCTGCGTCCTGAGACCACCGGGTCGTAACCGTTTAAGAATGGGCATCGTGAAACCCACCGCCTGCGCCCGTTGCGGTTTTGACATTCGGCTTTTAATTCAATTCATTTCATTTCAATTTATTCAGTCACCATAAGCATATGAATTATGCATGGCTTTGTCAATATATTACATGTTTTAATATAAAAAAAATAAAATACATTATGCACAATATCAAAACAATGTGAAAAATACAATAAATACAATTTTTTTGGATTAACACATTTCAGTTATACATTTAAATTAGTTTGCATTAGAAAATCATCTACACTATAGAATAATTTACATAAAAGTAGTTCTTTCACGGCACACTTGAATTTAAAGGAAGTTTCGATAATTTTAATATAAGTAGGCAATTTATTGTACATAAGTATTCCCTGATCATCTATCCCTTTAACCGTTTTATTTACTCTGTGCTGACTTACATGGAATGCATTTTGGCTTCTCGTATTATGACTATGAAGGCCACAATTTTTAATAAACATGTCTTGATTTTTGTTAATAAGAGACACTGTTTCAAGAATGTATATCCAAGGAAAAGTTAAGATTTCCAGTTTTTCATTGAATGCTATGTTCAAGCTGCCTATTTCTATTAAGATATTTATTTTAAAATAAAATCGATATGCAGAAAAGCAGCAATGCTGTTACGTACCAAATTGTTTTGGACAAACGGGAAGCAATATGGAAGAATATGTTGATATATTAGCTGAATAAATCTACGAAGAATCTATAGATGAAGTAACTGGAGTTTTGGATTAGCCATTGAAAATTATTCCTTATTACATGTCGTCCTTTCCTTTCAATCAATCATGTTGTGTGAGCATTGTAGAGTTAGAAAAAGCGAATGGCTCCAATTCAGCTATATTACATCAGCGGTCATGAGAAATCTCTCCATTAAATATACGCATTTGAGTTTAAAAATAAATTCCCTCGGGTGCTTGGATATTGGAAGTCCATGATTTAGCTTTACAGGGAAGTTTATGGGGGTTTATCTCTTTAAATGACCACTATAAGTGATAGTAGTAATTAAAAAAAAACCCACCTTGTTTCACACTGCCACGGAAAGTAGCGTTGTGGTACGCTTGCTCACTAACCACGGAAAGCAACATAGGTATGTATATTCTAGGGCAAGGAATTCTACTGAAATGGTAGAAACATCACGGCGAAGAAATTCCTGAATAATATCACGTATAAAGCCGCTTTATACTTAGGAACCAATATAACTTAATCATACAAACATTTGTGGTATCAAGGGCAATAAATATCTTCTAATTTAACATTGTACACAACCTTTGCCACTAATGTGAACAAACACTGCCTGAGTTTCGACGATAAATCACTATCATCATGTATCTGTATTCTTTACCCTCCATATGCTAATGCGGTTGTCGTGATTGCGACCCGATAAGAATTTACTAGGCTATGCATCCATTTCCAATTCTCAATCGAGTGCCATTAATCATGAAAACAAGGAATAAAAGTTTGTCCCCATGTACACTAGAAAATAAAAGGCTGAAACTTACCTATCTTGTCCATTTTGAAGTGTTATGCCAAGAGCATCGGGAAGCAAATACGACGGTTAAAACAAAATCGTCAAATTTGCTGTTTATTCCAGTCGGAGTTTCCAAAAACCTGGAACTCGGAACCTAACCGGGAACCACCAGAGACTCGGAGGCTACGTGCTAGGCTTAGATCGCTTAAACAGTTAAGATATCTTTCAGAGGGAGACATAAAGCAACATATAAGAACCTCACCATAATTTCAACTCCTCTTAAAAAGATAAATTATGAAATGTATTTTGCCGAACGGAAACGTATAAGAATTTCTCTTTTATCGATCAAAAAAGCAATTTAATGACTGAAAGGAGGAACTTAGTACGCGTATTTCATTTTATTTTTGTTTACGACTTGATTCCTTACAACAGGCGCCTATTAAAGCGGCTTACTAGGTTATATGTAGATATAAATGTAATGAGCGGAACCTGAGTAGGAGCAGATCAAATGAGGAGTGAATGAATGAAGACGATTAGCAAAAGAAGATTAAATAAAAAAATGAAATTCAAAAGTAAAGAAAAAAGCATTAATTCGAAATTTAAAAAAAAGAATCAAATCAAATAATCATAGAGTCATGTTGAACTATTTTGCATTTTCAAGCGCTATGTTATAGATATTTAAAACTGTACCTCAATTAGACCTTTAATGAACTCCTATGAACCCATTACGCTAGCAGCCTTAATAGGGTAAGACGTTAGGGGGGGTTTCAAATGCACCCAAATATATAATTTACGTGACACACGGAAAGACTTAGAGAAACCCTCAAAAACGAGCCTCGATTAACGAACTATTAGCAAGTTGATAGCTAAGAAAATACATCCACTGTAGGCAGTGACTCTTCCGCGTTTCCTTACAACTCTTCTGGACAACATTTAGCCAACGTTCTAGTTGGCCTCTTCGGGTCCATTGAAGTTGAGCCGAAGATGGTCACTTCAATGTATCTGATGAAGCCAACTGGAACGTTGGCGAAATGTTGTACACAAAATTGGATAAACTTGAAAGGAAACTAGGAAGTCACTGCACTGCACGGTCAAAATTTTCACGGAAGTCTACACTGAAATACATTATAACAACAAGCACTGTTAGACACTCCTAACGTAAACACCCTTCGGGGATTGGGTTGGTGTGGTAGCTAGAATGTTGGCTTCCCACCCGGTGGGCTCGGGTTCAAATCCCGGCAGTGGAAGAGATTTTTCAGACACTGCCCGATCCCTGCTTGAGTGTTGTGTGGAGGACATTTCAAGCGTAACACTACGTCCGTCGGATGGGACGTTAAGCCATGGTCCCCTTGGCGCATTTCGTTAAGAGCAGGCTAATGGCGACGCCGGGTTTCTCTCCACCCTTCCTTACCTACCCTTACGTTATGGCGCAAATGACCTCAGCTGTCGGTCGCCGCCTCCAAATACCATACCGTAAACACCCCTCCAATGATATGAGGACACGGGTTTTAAATTCCATGTATTCCTCTAAAATCACGAGCACGGGCAAAGATGCCACGATGAGACCACTATTCCCGTCCTTTCTGGACATACGGGGGAGCCGCCATCGCGGGCGGGCCAAGCTCCGCCGCGACCTTGATTTATAACCCCCGCCTGGAAGCGTTGACCGCGATTATTGCTTGTAACAGGTGATCCGTTGACGTCTTCCCTCCGCCTTACACCCCATGGGTCCTCGTATAATGAGCGACCCCGGCGACGGATTCAATCAACGCCGATCTGCCCCCTCATGGCGTCCGTGACACGATGCGGTCGACGCTAGCGCCGCCGTGGCGACTGACAACGTGACGTCGGCAGCGGGACAATTTGACTAGCGCCGGTCATTTAACCACGCTACGCTCGGGTTAAAAACGAATACTAGAATGATGAATAACGAGGTTTCCTGGAACACCTGCTCCCTCTCGTCGGGGCGAAATTGACGACGGGGGATGGAAGTGTTTATGGTATAATTTCGCGCTCGATTTAAGTCAACATGGACGTTAATGCGCGGTTCTGTTTATAGCGTAGCCGAAATCTCACCCTTCCCGTCGAGGAGTATGATAGCGATGCATCCTTTGGGCTGAGGCTATAATCCTACGACTGAAAAGCCTACACCAGCTGACAGCAAATCCATTCTTAGCCTCTTCAGTAACCATAGAATGATATCCCTAATGTTCAGATATTATTTCAGGAATACTTTTAGATTAAGCCTGAGAAAAAGTATAAATTATATTTTCCAATTTTGGATAGTGAAAATTCTCTAATTTGATGCACTGAAATTTATGAGTATTTTATTTGTTAGATTTTCGGAAAATTATGTCTTTTTTAAATTTGCGCATTAAAATTCCGTAATTTGCACATTTATGAAACACCGGTTTAAGAAATGCACAGAATATAGGATTATGCGCGCCAAACGCGACACCAAGACGGAATATGCTGCGTATATATGTTATAAGCGCATCAGAAATTCCTTTTCGGGGCAGAATTTATATTCAGATGTATGGTTGAAATAGATGTAGGGAAGACTTACATGTTAAGATTGAAATATTAATCATCATCATCATTGGTCAACAATCCTAGGATTGGTTTGACGCAGCTCTCCACTCAATTCTCCTATCAGCTAATCTTTTCACACCTACGTATTTCTTCTCTTTCACATCTCTCTTTACTTGTTCCATATATTTTGTTCGAGGTCTTCCTTTTCCATTCTTGCCTACCACTTGTCCTTCGACGATTGTCTTCATCAGGTCATCATGTCTCAAGTTGTGGCCTATAAGGTTGTTCCGTCTTCTTATTAAGGTTTTCATGAGGCTTCTCTTCTCTTCTACCCTTCTTAGGACTTCCTCGTTACTAACTCGGTCGATCCATTTGATTTTCATCATTCTTCTGTAGCACCACATTTCGAAGGCCTCTATCCTTGCTTTCTCCGCTGCGGTCATTGTCCATGCCTCACTTCCGTATAAGAGCATACTCCAGATGTATTATTATGATGTAATATTGATGTAGCTTAATAATCCTCAATGATAATTACAATCGAGCATTGCCTGTCTGTAGTTACTTCCAAAAATATTCATATTATATGTAGAAGTCACCGAAGATCCACTTCTAAACAGCTGTATCCAAATAAGTTATCATTTAATCTCGTGAAAGTTTCAGAAGATTCAACAGGTTACATTATGGGGAATGGTACCTAATCAAACAGTAGATTTAAATTTATGGGTACAACACGAATATATATCCTACATACAAGTCTTTGTCTATCTATGTAGGCTGGCATGAAAAGAATATAGAGCCATTTTCCATCTCATTCATATAAATGTCAATCCATATAAATGTCAATCTTGTCAGAAACATCTGACGATACTCACCTACATTTTAGAAAAATACATTTTAAGGCCATTATCGTGGCTAAAAAATGTAGTTTTGAAAATTTTAAGGCTTTATTGGAAGCTATGAATTACAACAGAGCGTGGATTATAAGGATGTAAGCCTTTTTATTTTAAACGAATCAAATAGTGTAACTTTGCTATCATAGCGGAATAGTAGCATTATTCACTTTAATTTGCAGCGATAGGTACAGGAATAAGAACAGAAAGTTTCTCAAGCAATTACTAGCGATATTTTTTCAAAGAGTATTTAGAAAAGCTTGGTCGATACAAAATTGATACTTACTACACGCTCGGACCTAAAGGTAGGTTTGATTAATACTATTTTGGCTACACTACAAAAAGCTAACTTAGCCTTCCACTTCCTCCAAGGCACTTATTAGACTGAACTTATTTACTTATTTGCCGCTCGGTTTTTCTTCCAACTACGAGAAAATAGAACAGAAAAGTACATATAGTCTAACTGTACAGTGTACAACTTTTTCACTGGGTTGAAAAACTTTGGTGAAAGGTATTAGATGAAATAATACAACTATATAGGATTTATTTTGCATTGAGTGTTTGGATTGAATTACGTGCTTTTTAGGGAAAAACCAAGACATTTTCACATTAGGTGCGCCTCCCAAACTGTGCAACAACCTCTGTGCACTGATTCAGGATAAAATCACGAACTTAATCATTTTAGCCACAAGAACATTAAACAATCCAATCATGAAAAGAGACCCACACGCGTCATTATATGATGTGCCGAGGCCTAACGGATTAACCACTACACCTGATAGGAACAAGAAAACACTTATACGAACCGGCAACAAGCAAAAACACTCCTCGAAGTAAAATCAAATTCACCGTATTAACTCGAGTCAGACGCGCCTTTTTGTATCCATTCTACATGATTTTGGGGCAGAAGTAAAGACAAAAAGTATCTTGCAGAATGAATTTTTACCCATTTTGTCATTGAAATAGTCTCTTTTGTAATAATACATAATCAGGTGGTTTATTAAACTTTCTGAGTTCAAGGCAAGCAGTTTTTAATGCAGAGTTTTATTTCAGCAGAGTCTCTTTTGAGATATTCTGCTAAGATTTGCTGACAAGACATGTTCATCTTGGCAGGACCTTTTAAACACTGGTAGGATTTGTACAAGAAGCGTCAAATTTTTCCAGTTCATAGAAAGGGCTAAAAGGAGAACTTCAGGTGTCTTTTTGTGGAATTTCATCATACTTAGAAAAGTGCCAGGCATATTTTTCCTAAACAGAAAAAGGAGGGTATTCAAAACGATAAAACGATAAACTACGCTATGATTGCTAAAGGAAATGGAAACCATGCAACCAAGTGCGTAATGTTTGAATTAAAATGGGTGCAAAGCACAAAAAGGTGGTGAAAAAAGAATAAATTATTGGTTGAAAGTGTCACTACTTGCGTGATAATTCCAAAAATTTGAGCTGAAAATATGACATCTGTACATTAAACCTCACATCACGGCAACGTAGAATGCTTTCATGTCACAGGCCACTTCTTTCGAAATTGAGAGCGCGTAGATCGAATTCATCATCAGAAAAAGTAAAAATTCCCGTCCAATACCTTGGCAGATTGAAAGCAAACATGATTTACGACGTGACGAGGACTCTAACTACAATATCGTCATTCCAGCAATCGAGGTATTTCTTGTGGAATTTCACACATGAAACTCACGGATTTCGATAAAAATAGTTGACGGGAGAGAGGCACGTGCTTTATTTGCACGTATCTCCCGATTCATAAAAAACACGTCGCCGAGAGATCACGCCGCTGAGCTGCAAGCAGACAGAGTTATTTCCACTCGACAATTTCCGAGAATGATTCAAGAGAACCTCGCGGGCATCTTTTCCACTCTAACACCAAAAATTCAGAGATATGTGATACCGTATCGTAGAAAATGCAGCGGAAACAATGCATATTGGATAACGGATACATAATTTATAAATTTTTTTCACCACCTTAACCGAGGGTTCACAGCTTCATGCAATCACCCTGCAAAGGAAAATTCTTCACAGATTAAAATCACATTTTCAATATATTTGGTTCGACTCCTTTCAAGTAAAATGCCACCGATGCATTCATCTTTTTCTCGCATCTTGATTTCGCTTATTCTCCCGTGGTGGCTGAAATGATGGCGATTTTTTTCGACTCCGTCCAACAAAATCTAATAAAATTATGTAACTTCTCGATGGTGATGTTTTCATCCGGTGCACCACCAGATGAGTTGGTTAGGCATAGCTGACGTTTCGTTTACAAACTCTGCCATCGCCCTCAGGGAAATAATTGGATATTATACTAGGTTTCCTACAAGACAGTATATTTATGGTACCGCACAGAGTCATATTCGTTGCCCACTTCAATCTTCATAATTTGTCTTTCCGCTTCAATTTACGTAAGCAACATCCTCTGGGGACGTAATAACTCAGTTTTTTAGCAGTTGCCTATCTATAGCCCCCTTATAAATAAATGATAATTTTATCAATAAATAAAGAATAGAATATTCGCCTACGTTGATAGATATTGGTCAAAATATATTTTACTTTGCTATTAAAAGTTAGTGGTTTGGTGGAAGTGTTACTTTATTGAATTTATTATTTATCTCAAAGCCATTTACTAAATATTCTTCATCTCACACGCATAATATTATAGAGGTGAGAATTACCGAATCGTAGAATGAGTATATTGAGATCAGTTTTTCAATATCTGAGGCGAATTGGATAAATCATCGCGGAAAAGTGACGGCGAGTTAAGATTGAAATTTCGGTATAGCTCAATAATCCTCAATAATAATTACAATCCAGCCTTGTATTTTAAACTGTTTGTAGTTACTTCCGAAAATATCCAAGTTATATCCAGAAGTCACCGATGCACACGTCCACCGATCCACGTCTAAACACAAATAAAAGCTCTTTTGCAGGGATTTATTAGAATAGAAGTTGTGCTTATACTCCGTTTACATTTGACGTATTTTTCACGTTTGATGATTAAATATTACGCGTATACGATATATACATATTGACATTTAAATGTATATAAATCGTTATGCTATAAATGTTAAATAGCGTGTAAAAATATGCATGTTTAGCACGACTACGTCCCACTTTTCCTAAGCTGTTTTTATACCACAAAGAAGACCGCTGATGGGATTATTCGACAACATCATACAAATGAAGCTTAAAAGGTCGCAAAAATTGTATTATAAATAGTCTGCACACCGAAAAAATGCACTGTTTAACAAAAGCCCTTGGAAACACCAATTATATCAGTTTTGATGTGCTCTCAGAATTAGGTACAGAGAATGTCATACATACAAAGAGGCAACTGTTAATAATCTGAGTTATTATGTCCCCAGAGGATGTTGCTTACGTAAATTGAAGCGGTAAGCAAAATTATGAAGATTTAAGTGGGTAAAAAATATGAGTCTGTGCCATGCCATAAATATACTGTATTGCAGGAGACCTAGTCCGCTTTTGGAGACTATTTTTCTATTAGATTCACAAAATTTTATTTTCCTCTCGATTTTCCTTAATAGCCTCTTCAGATTACGTCATGAAAAATTAATATAAGAGTGCGCCAAATTGAATACATCACATCCATAAAAATTAATATGAGAGAGTTTTGTTCAATCAAATGTAACCTATTACCAATATGAACCCACCTAGAGTTAAGCCGAAGTAATGAGTTAAGAATGGCAGCAACGATACGATGAAAACTGTACTCAAAAACCGATCACAAAATCACCGCGCGAGGTTGAACGTGGTGAGGAGAAGGTTCAACTGGTTGCCAAAGAACTCCCAGCCTTTCCATAGAATCGCTAACTCGGTCGTACCTCACATGGTTTCACCTGTATGTCACATTCCCCCTTTCCGAAAGCCCTCACCCAGCGAGGCAAAGGCCATAAAACTGAATTGCTCCCGATCCACCTTAAAACTATTTCATCGGATTTTAACACACATGGACATTATTTCCGGAGGACACACACGACTTCCCTCCTCTCTAGTTTCGGTTTTGTGAATAGCATTCTATACCTAAATGAGCAATGATAAAAATATTTTATGCAAGAATAATAAAACGATTAAAAGTAGCACATCACGCTTATAAATAAATGACATTTTATCAATAAATAAAGAATAAAATATTCGCCTAAGTTGAAAGATATTGGAAAAAATGTATTTTAATTTACTATCAAAACTTAGTGGTTTGGTAGAAGAGTTAATTTATTGAATGTATTATTTATTTCAAAGTCATTTATTAGATATTATTCATCCCACACGTATAATATTATAGAGGTGAGAATTACCGAAAAATATGCGCGAATAACAATTATAAATACAATTTTAAGAGAAAAACAAAGTAGAACATCATAATATGAGAATTCATTTCTTAACTACAGCGAAAAATTACATTTTTGAAAGAGCAATTCATAGGCTGAATGGTCGTTATTTCGTGAAATCAAAAGAGTACCGTTATTCTTGAATAAGCATACATTCAGCTACAAATAACCTTTCTCGAAGGTATCAAGTTCACAATTAGAAATAATCATCCTCGATGAATATTAAACCATGAACAAGTTTATACCCAGAGTGATTTCATGACATTCCAGCGTGTTGAAAAAAATTAAAATGCAACACTTAAGAAGAAATTTAAGATTGACCTGCAGCAACATAGAAATGAATAGAGGGGAGAAATTTGAACTGCGACCAATTTTTGGTGTATATCAAATCAAGGTGGAAAATCAGGGCTCAATCACTCGAAAAAAAAGAAGGTTTTACGATTTAAAAACATGTTTTTCACTCGTGGAGAAGCCAATTGGCGGTAAAAAATTAAATAAATCAATTAAATTGGCGCATATAACGAAAACTGCACCTAACTTCGATAGCTATTTCACGACGTATTGCGAGCTTGGAATACCTCTACCAGCGTTGAGAGTAAGTCTGAAGCGGGCGAAATGAATAATTTCTCGATATTTTTTTATAATTTCAGATCAACCAATTTCCGGAAATGTTTTCTTGATTGAGGATATTCAACAGGAGCGTTTGAATAAAAAGGTCGTTCTGGAAAGGCAAAACTTTTCACATCTCTGGGATATGATTCGTTCAATCTGCTTTAAAACTCGAGTCGTCATCGATTGCGGCCCTGCCTTATCACATGACACAGTCACCAATTTCCGGAGTGCCGAAGGAAAAAGTTCGGATGCCCATGTTAGCGTAGAGGAAAGAAAAAAAATATAACAGTTTCCATAACGCTTATTTTTGCAGGAAATTCCAACCCCCCTCCCCCACAATACACACCATGTGCGCCTCATTCCCATTCTGAAAGTGGAACAGGACTCATAGCTCTTTTCTGAGGACGAGAATGACGGGGAGGAGGGAGTCGCTTCCACTGGAAGATGAAACGCTGAGGGGATGTTTTCAGAATGGGATAATGGCGGAGCCGCAAAGTGCGCGGGTGAATGGTATTGGTAATAAAAGCAAAGGCTATGCCAGCATAATTGGTGCTACATCTGAAAGGAAGCCTTCCTACTGATACATATTATAGGGAAGGAAGTTGTGGTAAGGTCCTTGGGCTTTCAAACACGCACGCAGCCTTGGTTGCGGGGTCAAAATCGGCTTCTTAAACGATAATACCATGGAATCCAGTATCTGCTCATAATCGTAATTAACGTAATCTAGAGTCTGGTATCTTCGGTATGAGTGATACTGCGGGACATTAACATTGGTGGATCTTTAAAGGTTGAGAAGTCTTCTGCATGGAAGAGGATGTTTTCTTTAATTTGTATTTGTTGGAAGTTTTGTGGCGTTTGGTAATGCAGGGAAGGATAAAAATAATATAAATAAAATAAAAAGTTAAGGATTGATAAAAAGGGATTATGACGTACTTTTTGTAGTTCGTTAACGCAACAGTGGTGGTGGATTTCATTAGATTTTTGAATTTTTGTTCAACGGCAGCAAGGAAGGAAGTTGTGGTTTGATCCTAGGGCTTTCAAGAACGCGTGCAGCCTTGGTTGTGGGGTCGAAATCGACTTATTAAACGATAAAATCCCAGGATATAATAAGGATTAGGCGCCTCGTTTTCTTAGAGTAAGTTATATTGTAGGACGTTGAAATTAGTGGGTGACGGATTTTTAAAAGGTGGGAGTACTGCCTTTTGCATTGAGGAGGAGTTAATTTTAAATTTGAATTCTTTGGATATTGAAAAGGAAATTTTATGGCGTTTGAAAATTAAAAGAAGGCCGTGGGTTAAGGATGTTAAAGGGAATATTATGTACCATTTGTAGGTAATTAGTGTAACAGTTGTGGTGGTTATATTTTTGATTTTTATTAAGTTTCCGAAGTACCAAACTCGTGTCTCATCCGCGAAGAATGGCCTTGTTTTCAATTTGCTTGAGTTTCTTGGAGAATGCATGCTTCTCTACAGGGACCGATAAAAGGCGATTAATAAGGAAATGGAAAGCAGCGCTTTAGGATTTTTGATGGTCGAAGGAAATGAGGGCATGTTATGGCCCGCGTTTGTTAGCTTTCTAAGTACTCCAAAAGAAAGTGTGTTGTCGGGGTTCTCTTCTACTAAAATGTCAAAGAGAGGGAAAGAGAGTCGTTCCATTCATTTTCTATGGTGAAGAAAATTGAGATCTTGGAATATGTCTTGCATGCTGGCTTTCCTTGCGTCAAAGATGGAGAAAATCGAACTTATACTCCGGACGTAAGTTGCAGGGAAACAACCGAAAGAGGATTTTTATAGTTTTTTCGAAGTTCTCTCAACAATGCCATCTCCCTTTTTGTCATATGTCTCTCATTCTCCATTTTCCACTTTCCCCCGTCCCCAAAAATTCGCCTGCGACCCAAACCTTTGTATTTACCTCATTCTTTCGCCAAAAAGAGGTCTCTGCATCATATAATAATACCCTTGTTATGTTATGATAAATATGTTGTATAAGTTATTTTATGTTATATAAATGTTATTAAAAACTAGCTTCAAATGGTAATCACGAAAAAATTTAATATTAGTTTATTAATTTTAAACTTAGGTATAAATTGTTTCGGTACTTAATGAGAAATTATTAATTTATTTTGGTTTTTCGGTGGTGTATAACGTGAACATTGTTCGTATGACGCCATCTGGATTTCTCGGTGTGGCGTCAATTAAAATCTAAATTGAAAAAATACGCGAATACTGGCTCATAAATGCACCAATACCTGCTGCGGGAATGTGATGCCGTTTTTATAGCATTCAAGGCCTAGAGAAGTGTTAGTTTTTGTCTTATTCGAATGTGTTGGTATGTTTACGCAGTTGGGAAAGGAGTGCCCTCCCCAGAGAAAGAACATGGAGCTCATCGTAAATGATACCTTCCAAGATGCATCACTGATCAAAATCGTGGAGTCATATTCGCACAGCATCATTGAAATAAATAATATTACTAGGAAGTTATTTGGGATATTGATATTAGTCCTTTAGAAATCGCCGTAATACGCAAAATATTTTCATGAAATTAAAAATAATCATTTAACACGTGACAGCGGTTTAAAATTTTAGTCAAGTATTAAATATAACTTTAATTAAAAAAAATTTTTCGCAATGAAAAACATTTAATTCCATGAAAAAAATCTAATTATATTTTGAGATTCCCTGAAGAGATTTTAATGATTCACAGGAAAATAAAAAGTTAAAAGTTACTTACAAAGACGTACATCATATTCGTTTCAGTAATTTTATACCCTAGCTAAGCAAGAAGGTCTCTCATATTATTGAATATTTCAGTTTTCTTTTACTCAATTATCATTACAAATGGAAACTGTTAAAACCAATGGCATTTAAGAAAAGTATACAGAGAATAATATGCACCTCTAATCGATTCTTGGGCGATCAATATTAATGGAAAATAAACGACTAAACCTGTCGTTTGACCTGACGTCAGCATAATTTAAAATTTATTTTCACTTTAAATGTAATATAACTATCAACTTAATGAAGTGGATTTTAAACTAATTGAGCATTGGCATAGAGTGCACTCAATCCTTAACAAACTCTTCAGAAAACGAAGTAACTATAAATCTTACTATGAAATTAAGGTCTCCATAGCTAAATCTTAATTATTTAGAAATGCGAAAGATAAAGGCATCAATGGGTAACGAATGAAAAAGTATAATTACAGCATCTTTCTTTAAAACATAAATGCCATCGGAATATTAAACTCTCAATATTTTAATTATTCCCAATGTTTATGCTTACTGTCTCATTACCGCATGCTTCCATTTACTCCCAGGTTTTAAAAATAGCACTGGCTCAGGATATTCTCTGCCACTAGTAAAATCTTGCTGATTACACTCACCTGAAAAGAGATAAATGCATGTTGGTCACTTAATGGTGTCAAAATAACCTGAAGACTAAAGATATTTATGCAAAATTGTCACAATCTAGAACAGTCACAAATTGCATGATGGGGACGGAAGCAGTAAAAAATATTCAAATAATGTTGAAATGAAAATATGCTTTTTAAGAAATATTTTTAAACACCCACTGCGTAACGATGAGCAAGGCTTTTAATGACCTAAAATCATCAGCTATGGAGGTTTTCATGAATGTAAAAGAAATCTAATAAGAAAAGATAAAAAAATGATTACTATGGTTAAAGATAAGTATGAGATTCCTCTCAAATTCGACTTCATGCATAGAAAAGTATAAATACGGCCAAAAACATCCTGTAAATGTTACTATTTTGCTCTGTAAATCAATTCATAATCTTGCAGACAACAGGGGTCCCCAAGAATATGCAATGGTTCTTAGAACGATGGGTGAATAATGAGGTATATTTTTAGCGTGAACTGAGTCCCCCAACGTCAAATTAGAGGGCGAATAATCGATTTCACGGGCAGGGCCTAAGGAAAATTTTTTCCAAAATATTCTGTCAATAACGGTATTTCGCTAACAATGTGCGAGTAATCTTCAAACTACAAAGATAGTTTATCCTCAAACAAATCAAACAATGAAATAATTCAAATAACTGCATATGTCATTATGCTGTAACTCTCACTTTCACAGCAAAGAATGAGTCTTACCACGAATGAGCGATAATAAAGCTGCTCGTAGTAATGTTTTCAGGAACGTGTCCTGTAACAAAATTGTACTGATATAAAAAGTTTTACAGTCGGTCAGCAGGGTGTTCCTTCGTACTAAAGTGTCTTCAGGCGCTGACATTTTCTGCAGTCATCCTCCCACGCGTATTCAGGTAAAAATTAACGAGGCTGATTTTTGGGTTTCCTCCATAAGGCATTTTCCTGGCAATTCTTAAGCCTGATATCGAATTCAAGTACTGTCATATGTAGGAGCTTGTTCATCTCTATTTCCTCTACCCTTTAAATGCTTACGAAGAAAAAAATTCTTCTCCCAATCATGATTTAACCAACTGAAATACCTATATTCACAATATATTCACAACATTCAGCTCTGATAATACATTCTTCTTAAAATTATGCGCTTTCTTCACTCCACACCAACTACCAACTAGGCTCTATCGATGTGGCTGCTGACGCATAACCTACGACAGATATTTATAATTTTATTCAGAGCACATTAAAATTAACGTGAATTTAAAGTTTCGACTCACATTTCACATCACGTATCAGGTTATCTCAGGAAAAATCTGAATTGAACTCGAAGATGCGATTCGATGCTACCTTCATGTCACCACAAATCTAGATTCATCACCGTTTAGTCACAAAGAAAAACTTTCGAGGTATATCGATCGATCGAAACGAGCAATTTCTAGTTACCTAGCGGAAATATATGTGACGATGATTCTAGAGTAGTGGATGCAATTTTAAAAGTTAGTGTGATTTTAAAACCGACAACTCCCACGGCTACCACGAAGAATATCATATTCAAAGCCGTTCCAGCACCGCTCTTACAGGGCAAGGATTTCCTCTTTTATTTTTTTCCCTATGCTGGTATCTTTGAAGTGCACTAGCAAGCAAACGACTTTTTAGCACGACACAATCGGAAATATCTAGCAGGGTTTTGCAAACTGAGCGTAAGCTTGTGACAGTCGGCAAGTTAATACTTTAATTTGCAATCTATGGAACTACATATTAATGACGGATAAGTACTTACAACCGCCAATAAAGAACAGTGTTTGAATCCTAAAAAACTTCAATTCACACGTAAATGGAGCGTAATGAGACTTTTACTTAGCTTAAAAGGTGTTTATGAGATGAAGATCGAATTATTTATGAAGTGACTTAAAAGCTCGTTTCCAAACCTGCTAGGGATGCAATATAGTCTTCAGGTAACAACAGCTATTATTGTAAAAATCTGCACGATTTGAGAAGGGGCGCATAAATCTTATGCATAACAGTCCGCAGCCAAAATAAAGCTAATGAAGCCCCGAATACAAACATAAATCTATCCTGCATTTATTGCCAATATCACGTGGAAATTTCGGTATTTATTTGTAAAATCACCTCACAAAGAAAATATTTTGCTTTTTTTTACGAGCCTCTCAAAGTATCACGATGGCCGGTTGAAGATAATCGTATAAGGACAGGTGGAAGGGAAGAAGGGCAAGGGACGACCCCGATTGAGTTACATAGGACAAGGATATAAAGGATGTGAAAGAGAAGAAATACGTCGCTAAAAAAAGGTTAGCGGATAGGAGAGAGAATTGGAGAGCTGAGTCAAACCAATCTTAGGATTGTTGACTAAACAGGATGATGATGATCAAAGTATCGGTCGGCAAGCACGTAATAAAGGGGTGGAAGATTAACACGTGTTTTTAATTTCATTATTGATAACCCTCATACAACAAATTAATTCTCATGAATAAATATTTCTCGTAAGGTGAAAATTCAATTCATAATGGTTAAACGTAATATCATCATAATGGTATCATCGAACACGAAAGCTGATCAAGTACCGGCTACAAATAGTATATCTATCTTGCAAAAACGGTCTAAATTATGCCACCAATGTTTTTACATACTTCTCTCAAATGACTTGTCGTTATTTCAAATTATATGAACTTTGCAGGTGGGCTGAATCTCCGTTGTTTTCAGGGTTTCCTCCGAATGACTTCATACTTTCACTGAACTGAAGAAGCTAACTGCAACGCGGGGCGATTATATCTTCCGAGACAATGAAGAAGTGCGCAGTAAACCTTGAAAATAATTAAATCATCCCCTGGAAGCTTGTACAAGGATTTGCAGCTAAGCTACTTGGAAAACTATGGTCTGTGAAAACCACTACTCTGACTAGAAGCCGGAGATGACAAAATTAATTAAGATACGATTGAAAATGATAATCTGCAGCTAAAGAAAATGTCGTATATGAAGAATAGGGCACTTATGTACGGAAGCGATGCATGACAGCACTATAATAAGTATAAATTCCATTAAGCTTCCACTTAAATGTTGATGATTAGTGGAATTTGAATATTATTTTTCAAGAGTAATTGTTATTTTGTCAAATATAATATATAAGTTTTATGTGAGATACAAAGGAAACTCACGTAAAAAATTCGGCATTTTTTTGTAAAATCTCATAATAAAGATAATTTTTTGCTCATTCTTAAGGAGTTAATCAAATTATGAGTCGGAAATTACGTCATTACCGGTGGATATATTCCATGTGTTTTTAATTTCATTACTAATAGCACTAACACACCAAGTTTATTCTCATGAAGCTCTATAAAACCTTAAGAAGCAGATAAAGTTGTAGGCCTAAAATTTTTCAATAATATTCTAATCAATTGAAAATGAATGGTGATATGAAGAAAAATTTATTCAATGCAACGTAAAATATTTTAGTCAGGAAATATCATTAAAAAATCCACGAAAGTATTTAATCTTACAGAAATTTCCTACATAAACCAATACAATTTGAGCCACACGCATATATTTGCCGACATTATCAAGTAGAAGGCAACAGTGGCGTTTTGCTTTGAGCTGAAATACCTTGCAACATGTAAGCTTTCGGAATTCACTCATATTACAAGGAAGCGTAATGAAAAATTGTCCCCTTGGTATCGCTACTGCAGTTAACTCAAATAAATCTAGCAAGCCTCAATTAACTAAAGGCTAGAATTTCTGAAAAAAAAGCCTAGTGACCTTGTAATGGACATGTTGTATTTCAATTCTTCCATGATCAATAAATAGAAGCGGCTCCAAACTTTTCCACTGCCTTTCCACTCAGCATCCAATTCCCCTTAATTGCACCCTTGTGGAGAAATAGTGCTTCCAGATTTGCATTTTTTCCCTATTATTTAAAACTACTTCCACCATTATTCAACCGTTTTCGCTTTGCCCATCGGCCACGGAGCACGCATCCCTCACGGTACTTCTGGCTCGATTTTCGGACCGCTGATCTATAGGGCAGGTTAGTCGGACAACGGACCGACTTCGATGTTTTCTTTTTTATTCCGATTGCCTCTGATACTTTATTGCCTTCCGATGGCCATGGCGAGATCTGAATCATGATGGTATTTTTGAGGGGGATTCAGGTGCAATACCAAGCCCGGGTTATTAAACTGCAGTCCTACTGATCCCTCTGATGAGCTCTCCGAATTTTTCCCCGATATTTTTTCCCTAATCCCTAATCACTCTCATTATGGTGACCGAAAACGCAATTTCACCGCTATTGATCATTTTATTCCTACTCCTAAATCAATAAAGACTTGATCGCCCAGCCTGAAGCAATGATTTTCACCGTAATGAACTCAGTCTGAAAACTTGAGCTGGAGAATCCATCGTGCAACAATTTCATCACATGCAGATCCTATAAAAGAAAATAAAACAGTCACGGAAGCTTGCGGGTCATATTCAACACACGTAAAATCCTTGCTTTAACCGGTGAATAAAATAGTCACAAAAAACATCAACATATATACTTGTATTCGCTGAATACTTTCTTTTCATCGTCAAAATTGATATCAATGGCAAATAAAATATTTTTGCACTTTACCTAGCCCGATATTAGTCCTCCCATTCTTCTAGGGTCTAATCGTGAAATTTTGTGTCCAGCATCAATACAAAACGAATTTCCCCTTATTTAAGGGAAAATACAGTATCTAATATCGATGAAAAATATGAACCTTGCATATATTACATGCAAGTAAAAAAGTGTAATTTTCACGTCTAATAATTCGTTGGTACAACTTCAGAATAAAAATGAAATTAAAATAGCTTATTATGCTATGTTGTCTCACAAAAGAAGTTGGTACTCATTACGGTTTTTAAAAATTTAGCCCTAACTCATACCTTAAATCTTATGTTTAGTTGTGGAAGAAATTTTCAACTAAGCCATATAAAGGCACAGTAAACAAGTTACTTCTACGAAAAACTAATGACCAATCTGGCTAGTCCCAGTATTCTTATATAAGTTAATTCTGATATAATTCCTAAATAATATCGTAAATAGTGACAAAGTTTTCTCGAATGATTGATCTGAAGTTATTGAATCATTAAATTACCTAAATAATTGTTGACAAAATTTTTTTATGAAGACATAATCATTTATCAATCATTGTTTTATTTGAATCCGAAAGTGCAAATAGAATGCCTATTCCTAACATAGATATCCTGCTTTCGCATGACTAAATTGATAATGAACGGCCTAAAACTGTATATTATCAGGCGATGATATAGCTCAGTGATAAACCTAGTCGTATTAGATATTTTACTCATAAGTAACTAATTTTCACACCACAGCGACAAAATTTCGCCTAGTTGCGTAATAAAAAAACATGAAATTTATCCATTCGTACCATTTGGGCAAAATCATGGAAAGATTTTGTTTAAATGGACAATAGCGAATTAATCGGAACGGTGAGCGTTTCATTCAATTCCCTGATGTTACACTCGGTAGAAAAAAATGACAATTAATGTCGGGCTACTACTTAATTATGTGGACGGACCATTCAGAAAGTATTAACGAAAAACATGACATAAATTTGGGAAATCAAAACTTCAAGTCCATAAAATATGTTCCCATCATACATGACTTAAAAGAAAAGAAACCATCTTTCAAGCAACTGGTGGCCAGTAAAAACACCCGATGAATAAAATTTCCTTTGCTTCCAGGGACCGGGATATAAAAGTTTTGAAGTTATATACGACATTGTGAAAAACTGGGACAGGCATCACCACTACACGTGATCCTCAATACACTTGACCTTCATTCATGAGACAAAAAGCTCAGTCTCTATCACGAATGGAGAATGAAATGGATGGCTGTAAGAACTCAGAGCGAAGTCTCACAGCTATTTTCCGAGAACCCTTTTAATGAATGATATAGTTATGATAAATCATACACATTTTATCAAATAACTGATTGATTAAAGTAGGAGCAGTGGTATTTTAATAGAAGTATTTTGATAGCCACGACTTTTATACCGGTCGACCAAATCTGTTTCCACGATTTTAGACTATTTTAAAGGAAAACTGAAAAATGATTAACATAATTGTCCCTCCGTACCGGTGCATCTGATGAGACTTCGCGATTTAAGCAATTTGTTATGAAGCTTATTGCGAGTAGTGTAAATTTTGCCTCTTGAAATGACTTGCTTTGCTAACAATGTCATTAAAAACTTATTAAATAAAAAATACATTCGACTGCAGCTTCATCAGGCTCAGACATATTAACCATCGCATGAGCCGTTCCCAATAATTACCAGCATTAACTAACATTACGAAAGAAAAGAGTTTAGAGGTTGTACACCACTTCGTCGGGCGATAAATTTGCGATACTGATCATGATTCCTCGAACACTTTTATTAACGAAAAATGAATCCATTCTGGCCTTGAATATTACGTTTCTGCTTTATACAATATGGCCTATTAGGGAAAATGTTAATACCAAACTAAAATGCTAATCAGAGCAAAAGCTGATATGTTTCAGTATATCTTACACTATACTCTCGTTGGATACGATAAACGAAGTAACATTCAAAAGAAATTCTACTCAGTCTGATGCTTTGGACGATGTCTTGAAGTATCTCTTACATGCGCTTAACAATCCTATGGTTATAGAGAGAAAGTGAAATTTACGGTTACCATGTAACAGCACTATGGCTGCTTAGCAGTATCTCCCAACACTTACCAGTGAAACTTATGGGCTTGCTGAGTGCTCGTTTGATTGTTTGCTTGGAGGACTAAGATATCTTTCATAGACTCCGCTCACATTTTCTCATCCACTTTAAGAGTGACTTAATACTGCAGTCTGGAGCACCTCCTTACTAACATGGACACGGCTCTTGAGTGTCGCATTATGCACGTATCTACGGTGCATCGGCAAAATGGAGCCCTCTCCCTTCATTTACGAGAAACTAAGGTGAGAGAGTGTGTGTGTCAAACGACCAACAAGAATACTCAAAGCCATCTAGCAAACCTGACCATCTGCTGTTGGTGGTGGTAGAATGGTATTTGGAGGACGCGACCAACCGCTTAGGTCATTTGCGCCATGAGGGAAGGGTAGGTAAGGAAGGGTAGAGAAATACACGGCGTCGGAATTATCCTACTATTAACGAACGGCGCCAAGGGGACAACAGCTTAACGTCCCATCCGACGGACGGAGTGTTGCGCTTGAAATGTCCTCCACACATCATTCAAGCTGGGATCGGGCAGTCTCTGCAAATTCTCAGTCACCGCCGGGATTTGAACCCGAGCCCACGGGGCGGGAAGCCAACTCTCTAGCCACCACACCAACCCGATCTCCCATCTGATGTCTCGCAATATGAGACGAAATGTGATACCTTCATAAGGATATGACTCATGTCAATATTTATTGCCAGAAATCAACAATAAATAAAATTATAGCACTTTGAAAATTATACCATTAAGCTGAGGAATAAAAATTATGATCCATCAGTCCTCTAATACTGAAGCAGAATAAGGTTATATATTCTTATTCTTTGGCATATAAACTACACTAAATCCCACAATCGACTCAATAAAACTGAGCAGGTGAGTGACAATATCCAGTCATGATCAAATTGGATTAAATATTTATGAATGAGCGACTACTTAAATAAAAAAAAATTTCCATTAACCTATGCATAAAAGTTTACTCCAACGAAATACTGTCCACTACTGAATGGTTCACTACTGAACTGATCATCGCAGCAATTGAAAAAATACTTAATTAAATTAAAACCAGAATTGAAATCAGCCTTCAAAGTATTCGTGCAACTCAACAACAATATTTCTAATCCATCAGTACACTAATTCAACGCTAGGAAAATAGCATACTCAATTAATTGGCAAACATTGTCCGTAGAAACGTACATAATGCGACCCTCGAGTGCCGTGTCCATGTTAGTGAGGAGGTGCTCCAGGACTGCAGTATTTAGTCACTCTTAAAGTGGATGAGTGGATGTCAGCGAGAGTCTATGGAAGATATCTTACTCCAATCAATTGGTAAACATAATGCTCAATTTTAGCTTCCCAACTGAAACAATACTGACTGTATTTGGCCAGCCATTTCCGATTTCAGCCCACTGTGCACTAGGGTGGATCGGAAAAATCAATTTTTTTCAAATCCATATGGCGTAATGAAAAAAAGTTGCGGGACCGATCAAAAATAAGGTCTGAAAAATTTGAGACCTCTAGGTGAACCCCTGACCCTCGCTCAAATGCAATTTAGGGGGGGAGGGTCAACATTCGAAAAATGCAATATTGTATAGTCATTCCCTATGGATTTTTCCAAGTTACTGTCCTTTGGGACCAAAATTTCATGTATTTTGACGTATCTGCCACCGTTTAGCCACAAAATGCCTAATTTGAGTCCGCGAAGAAAATATTCCAACGCCCACGCAGCGTCGGGGATACAGTGTGCACGTCTGCGATGCATGGCAGAATGCATTGATTAATTAAGGTTGGCTAGAAGGGCCAACGGAGTGATGCTTTTTGGCTATACCAGGTGGTTAACCCGGAAAACTTTGCCCAACCACAAGGGAGCACATTGCCAACTGTGGATACTTTTACTAAAAAAAGGGGCCGAGGGTTAAATGATATTTTTCAAGACTAAGAAGTTCTTTCGGAGAAAATGAAAGCGAGAGAGATTCCGCGGAGAGATAAAGTGCGTTTGCACACAGGACAGATTGAAAAAATAAAGTTATACACATATCTGCGTGGGGGGTCTCGGAAATTAATAATGGTTTGACAGAATAGGGCTGAATAAAAAATAAGGCTAAGTTGAAGGGCGGAGGTTTTTGGGGAAAAAATTATAACGGCTGTACCGGGAACCCATCAAAAATGTAAACTTTTCCCCACAAAAACTTCCTCGGAAGATTCCGGCCCCGAAATATTTCAACTCTCATTTTTGTTCCCTTCTTCCAAGCCCTTAGTGAAAAAAAATAATTCCATCGAATTGAGGAAAGAAAGGTTTACATCCCTGCCCTTGCTTTTCGGAAAAAAAATTGAAACCCATGCGGGTGAAACTTTCCTTTTAAAACTCTCCTAGTCTTTCACTCAATAAGCAGGCGGTTGAATGTCTTCAAAAAGAAAACAGTTCCTTCGATCGTATTTGACGATTTTGCGCAATGGATCGCATTTTTCGGATAAAAACGCAGAAGATGCACAAGAAGAAGAAAAGGAAGCTCAAAAGCAACTCTTTTATGTTTAGCCGATGGAAGATTTTCTCCTTCCCTAATTTCTGACATTTTCACAGTACATCGAGCAGAGCTTTGTCAAAATTTGCCTGTTTCTCAGGCATAAAGATATCATATTTGAGAAAATTATGAAAAAATTTTCAAATTTTCGGCACAGGAAAATGCTGACTTGGGTGAACTTTGCATACCCTGACAATTTAAAGATGATAGTATACGTTTTAAGGGAATATTACGCCACGAAAAAGACCGGTCAATCGGAGAGCATGCTTCCTCTTAATAAAGGTTTTCGAATAAATATCCTAGAATGTAAAAAATTATATATTTACCTAAATGAAAGGAATTTCGATGGATGCTGGAGACAGTAGTATTTGTGGCCAGCTCATGATGCATGTCTAACAAAATTATGCAATCAAATGGTGTCATATATCCCAAATTGGCATCATGCAAGGCTTTGCACCATCTAGAATTCCATATTATCGTATTCATTAATCGTACTATTGATATTAAAAATGGATTTTCCAGAGATAGTGACTGCAAAACACAAAATTTGGGCGTACAATATTTCAATATGGATGAAAAATAAATTTAAAAGTACACGTTCATGAAACTTGCCTGTAAAGATGATTTAAATAATGTGAGATACACATGTGCAGAGAGAATTATTGATCAGCCAAATATGTCTAAAGATATGAGAAATGATTCCTCCATTGAGCATTTATTAAGTCTCACAAAGCAAATCCTCATCTTTTTTTGTGAAGCATCATTTTGTTACTAATTTCAACTACCATCCTCGGTCCATAAGTATTTTTTCGTGACCTATCAATTAATTAAAACTTAACGTACCGTATTCAAATTATCAGGATAATCAGTTCAGACCCTTTATAAACATTTTCTCATTCGCATTTGGAAATTTCGCGTCATAATTTTCGAGGGCGTAAAATTTTCAAATTTAATATAAATACGGAAAACGTTCACTATATGCCTTGTAAATTTCAAAAAGATAGCTTGAGTTTTAAACTGGTTATAAGCCACAATAAAGGACTGATCGAAGAAAAATGAAGCGTTCTCTCAGGCATCATATTTTATTCTGCAGTAAACATCGTAGGCGGAGCATTAGGAATGTATTGATGTAAAATAAGGTGACATAGAACTGATAACTATCTAAACCCATCATATGGTATTACTGATATCGTTTCCGAGAGAATCTAAAGTTCTGCGAAGGAATAAAATATAAAAATAGGAATCTTCACAAGCGAGTTAACCGGCTAGATTAACAGCGGTTTTTCATGAGTGGGGAAGAGGGAATGGAATAATTAAGTAAGTTGCTGAGCGTTGGAAATCCGTTCAAGGTTAACGTCGATGCTTGGAAACAAAAATAAAACCAGGAAATAAACTTTGCCTTTCGTGAAAGTTTTAAGGGGAATTAATGAAATTATTTTAAACCATTCCATTAGTATAGATGCACGGAAATATTTTAACTAGCATTATCCATAAAGCTACATAGCTGATATTTAAAATAGTTTTAAGAAATATTATGGCTTACCAAATAAATCTGAACATTTACGATACATGCAGGGAATGAGAACGAGAGAAGTTAGTGGAAATATAGTCGAACAATAATTCCCCTATACACGCAAAAGATAATTTTGATATTGAAGAAGTATTAAGATTAATGAAGTTCAGATCATTCCTGACGAATTTAAGCAAACAATCCAGTTATCCAAATGTAAATAGCGAGGGAGTTAGAGTACAGGCGATGGTGAGGAGATAAATCAATTTAGAGAACTTCGATAAACAATGGCAAACACTTCCAGTCTACGACCACATCTGGAGGAACATTTTTAAAACTGGACCAATGGGGTAGTTTCCTTCATCAAAGAAAACGAAAGGCATTGATTGCGAATCGTTACCCACCATTAGTGTAATCATAATATACAAATTATTTGGTTTCAGAAATCCCAGTTTCGACGAATGTTAATGGTCAATTTTAACCTCATTTGAAAAAGGCCAGATTGGCGTTCATGGGATGTCACTTCACAAGGCGTCATAGGGACCTAGATTCTATACGAGTAGATAAGAGTTTTAAATCGTCTGAGATTACCAATGCATGCATTAGGCACAGAGCTCAGGGAAACATTTCTCAATGAGCACCTATTAAAATTACCTATGGCCGGAAAGTTTCCTTCGTTTGATAAGGTATTAATAATAAACCTTATTTAAGCAAAGTGCTACCTGCTAGCAGGGTACTCTATGGTACCACCATGCTCAGCAGCAAGCAGCCTGCATCGTAGCGGCGTTCATAACCTCGCACCCTCATGGCCCCACACAGAAGTAGCCAGACGTCACGCGGGCTTTTCCCAGCATTCATACTTAGCCGTCGCGTTTTCGTTTGCTGAATAAATTTCACCTTTTATTTAATCGCGAAAAATAGGTATCGTAATTTAAAAATCTAAAAGTGTGAGGTATGTACTCCAGGAGTAATAATCTTTTGATTTAGGCAATAAAAAATAATAGTAAACCATCCTATCATCTATCTCGGCTCATCTGCACCTACGTGCAACTCCGCAAGCTGCATCAATAGACGTATGGTGGTGGGTGCGGGTACACTAACCGTAACAAAAAATAAAAGAAAAGGTGCACATTCGAAACATTTGACTTCCAGAGTTCGTTGAAGAATTTATTTTAGACCAATATTATTCGGGAGAAAAATGCATTCTTTAGCCTATCCGTCTGGCAAATTATCTCTCATATTTTCATCGCTACTGCCGGCCTTGTATTTATAGTGAAGTTCTAAGATGATGTTCCCCGTACCCTGAAAGATATCTAATCTTAATTGCTCATACAATTTAAGCCTAGCACGAAATATTCGAGTCTCATGCGGTTACCAGTGTAACTGTTTGAAAAGCTGTAAAATTTTGCTACCTTAGAGAATCAGTCTTATAATTTTCATGAAATACAAGGCATTATTATTAATTTGGTAGATTTTTGTATTACAACCATGTGCCGTAATTTAATTAAGCCTTATGCTGTTATTTGATCACAAATTACAGCATAAGGCTGTGAAATTACCCTAACGCAGCATAAAGATATCAAAACGCAAATAAAATAAAATTGAACTCCACATTCTCTCATAAAATCAATGCTCTTAACTGAATATTCAAGAGAGGTAAGTAGCAGCCAGGTTGATGGTGATGCAACTGATTCCTATAGGCAATGGAAAAAGCATGGGGAAACATACATGACCTCATAATTGCAATATTTACAGAAGTGAACTACCAAATCCGCAAGCAAAAAGTGGATTATATATGGGTTCGAAGACTGGGTGGAGAAATAGAACTGAGGAAAAATATAAGTTAAGTGTTATGAAGGTGGTAACCAATATTAACCAATATGAAAATTAATATGGATTAATCAAAACAAGAGAGCTTTATTATTTTAGAATGAAACTCGCTTTTCTTTATACTGTTTAGCTCTTCCGACTGGCTTAACTACCCCCTTCCTCAGTTCAAAGGAATGTTCTTTTTCTCAAATGACTCTTTCGTAGTGTAATATTTACGTAACACTGTAAGTTTATCAACGTTACTGATAATTTAAAATGTCAAAGTTGGCATATTTTAATAAAAATTCCTTTATTCAGAGATTACGTGTCAATAGCTCTGCCCAGGAAGTTCATGTACAAAGTATTATACTTAATAAAATAATAATCGTTAACCAACGATCCTTATCGTATTGATTCCTCGTATCGATTGTCTGTCTGCCTTTGTATTGACTCATATGCCTCAGGGCATACTCAGGGTATTAGCATTAAAAATACTGCTAAAAAATTTTAGCACCCGAACCCTAAGAGTCAATTCCAGAATTCATATTGAATAAAAAATCTTTCATACTAAAGACAATTAAAAATTATCGAGTTGAAAAATGTTATTTCCAGAGAGTAATTTTTTACAACCTAACATAGCACAAAAGACATGATAAGCTGCTGGCTCTCCTGTTTATTAATAAAGTACAATAAAGATCAATATGGTTTTCGCAAAATTTGATGTGGGTGTACCACACTGAAAATCATTCAGACCAACCTCAAGCCCAGATAACTACCAACTTCTCCATTTTTGTAAACATTATGATATATATGATGTAAAACAAACAAATTCAGAGACGCTTAGCTATACATTTAGAGCCGCTCCCCGCTCATGTCAGATTCGGTTAGCTTGGATGATATGGGCATTAATTTCACCCCAATTTAAAACAAGAAAACTCATGCTTGACTAAGTTAATTAAACAACTGGCCTCTACGGATAAAGGAAACAAAATCCATTGAAAGGATTAATGAAAAGCAGAGGAATTCTGCCAGCGAAATAACTGTTTGCTTTCACTGAATTTACACGAGAGAGACAGGGTTAAAGGGGATATCCCATTAGACCAGGGACGGAGGCGCAGGCAGAGATAATCGTTCCGTATCGATTGTTATTCTGCCTCTGTACTGACTCATCACCTCGGTTATTCTTTTGTGACCCAAAAGGAACAAGTTCTTTCGGGTTCTTCAGCCGAAGAGCACGGGGACGCACAGAATAACATTGAAAGGGTCGGCTAAACTGGCTCCGCATGGTCCATTTCATGCCGATCCGATAATACTTTCTACCTCACGGGATATTTACGCCTCTTACGAGATGAAAGATAGCGCTTCCAAAGGGCACCCTTGATTGCAACGCACTGTTCTCATCCCGCAACCGAACTTGAAAGCCAAGAAGGCTTCCCTTTAAGATTCAAGCATGACTTACATTGAGGATAAAATGGTCTCGTACACCGATATTTAAAAATTGACACTGGTGATAGAACTCCAATACTGAAGAGCCCCATCGTTCGGTGGCTACACGCTAAGCTTAGATTGCTGGAGCAACGAAGACTAGATATCTTTCAGAGCGGCACCGAAAATCACGCAATAGAACCTCATTATATTCTCAGGTCCGTTATAAACGAAAAGCTCCGAGAGATATTTTACCGAACGGATAGGTATAAGAATTCGTTCTTAACCGGTAAAATACAGGACTTTAATAAATTCTGGGTGGGATATCGTTTACATTTCCTTTATATTTGTTAACGGCTGGTGAGGCAGCTTGCGGGGTAGTTTGTAAATTCAGATAATTTACGGTTTATCGATCCGTCGCTTCGAGCTTTTCGCGTCGAAATGTCGACATCCATTTCACGGATAAGTTGATGGCGTAACCGATTCCTGACTGCCGTCTCAGGTACTCCTCGGCCTCGCGTCCATCTCTGTTATTTTCACTCATTGTGAATGATCCGTGCCCTCAGTGAGTGCTTCCCTCCGATCGTGAACATGATTGGAATCTCTAGTAGTGTCAGCACCTCATGAGTAAAGGGCAGCTTTTTCGGGGTTTATTAAGAAATTTTGAGAGGTTGGCTGAATGAGCGAGGAATTTTTCCCCTCCCTTTGAAGGATTATTTTAATGAATTGCGATTTTCGATCAGTGTGAAGAACCTCATTTTTATAATATAGTTTGCATCAATTTCCTACGTTCCAATTCAAAAATTTCCATTGAATAATCAAAATATCTTTAAACTAAGGATTACAAATAGAGTTGAAAAATTTAATTTCCACAGAGTAATGAGTGCAATACAGCATAGCATAAAGTATTTGATCAATTGCTAGCTCAGTGATGATTAATAAAGTATTATTAAAAGAAATATAGTCTCCGCAAACTTTGACGTGATTTTACTACACAAAAAGTTATTCAGACCATTCTAAAGCTCATACATTTCCCCAACATTCCATATTTTATAACAGTATGATGTACGATGCAAAACAAATAAATTCGCAGACGCTAAGCTGTACGTTTACAATTGCTCCCCGCTCATGGCTGGGAGCAGCCGTGAATGCATAACAATGTATGCATTCCTAAGCATTCTGGTAATAATTTAAAGGCAATTAATCATATTTTATTTGCAAATTACAAACAGATTTGATTTGCTATCAGTTAGTTGAATTAAATAAAAAATAATACCTATCATGCGTAAAAATGGTTTGGCAGATTATTTTGTGACGATGACGGTTTGAAATATGTGCCATAAGGTAAGGATGGATAAGAAAGCACGATTAGGAACACAGTCCGGGCTCTGGCCTTTCCTAAGCAAAAGGTGCCAAGGAACATCAGTTTAACGTCCCGCTCGGCAGACGGAGTGCAGAACTTGACGTGTTCTCCACGCAGCACCGAACAGGTATCGCGTATTTCCTGGTATATCTACGCCACTGCTGGGATTTGAGCACGAGCCCTTTCAGGGAGAACTAGCAACCACAATAAATCGATCATGCAACGATGGCATACATAGGAGTAACAGAAACCGGCTCGGTGACAACCTTGTCACAAATAATTTCGGTTTCCCCAACGAATGCAATGCAAGAGGGCTAATTACTTAATTTAATTTATTCCCTACATCCCCGTAAATAGAACATATTGGCCTTTTATAGCGGGGTTTCCAAGATTAAAAATGCCCACCACTGCCCTGAATTGGGTCCTGGCGGCACTCGAACCCGCGACCTTCATTTTGGTAAGCGAGGAATTTATCCCACCGCCACCGAAGCTTACAACTGAAACTTAAGTGTGTACAAATGAAGCACTGGATGGATATCAGACGCTGTAGTAGCACAAAAGAACGTTCTTTTAAGAAGATGGTTTTTTAGTCAATCCATCTCGGGTTTTTTAATTTGAGAAAAATTGCAACCTTACAGGTATAATCATAAGCATCTTACACCCATCTGGTCAAATGTTCGTTTCATTGAGGCAAAATGACCCATTCCAACGTTTGCATTCGAAGCGTTGGTGGAACTTTAGCGGGGACAGTTGTCGAAACATAAGAAAATCTACTGACTGAAAATATAAGAAGCGTTTATGCAAAGAAATCGAAAAGGATTGGCGGATAATTGAAGAAGCGATGATCGTTTACACCCACATGGGTGGACTGGCTGTAGATAAAACGCTTTAGGGAATGAGGTGGAAGTGGAGCAGAGGAATTCGTTTCGGTGAAAGAATTTTATTGTTCTATCGTCAGAACACTCATCCTAGGTAGCACTTGATGTAGGGTCTCATCACAATATAGATGAATCTTTTTCATCCAATTGTGAGAAAATATTAACCCAGCAGCAGCAGTGCCACGTTGAAAATGTATTTAAAAATGCAAGAGTAAGAATCACTTTGAAGATTGCAGTTTCTGGGAGTTAAAGTTGGAGGGTAAAACATTCGTTCCAAAGTGGGTAAGCTGCCTCATTAAAATATTTCACTACTTATAAATCCTCACTTTTTTTTACTAAGATAAAGTGGATTCGAAGCTTTCCAATCGTCATACAACTCACGAAGAAGAGAGCAAAAAAAATAAATGTATTGAGCAAAATTAAAATGCACATTGTAAGAACCAATGCATGGCTTTTACAAGATTTAGTGGGCCCAGTGACACTCCGAGGATATTGCTTGATTAATTAAAGTATATAATTTGCAGGGGAAAGAAAGGAAAAAACATTCTACTGCCATGAAGATATGAAAAGATTCCCTTCCCATAGCAAATCTCTTCATTTTAGATTGTAATAGAAAAGAGGTATGGTGCTAAAAGGGAAAAGTAATCTTTTTTCGGGCGACACATTCACTACCTCCGACTCGGGAAAGAAATGAGTGTACTCAGCCACGCCTGTCAAAAGTTCTTCACGACTCGTTCATCCCCATCATTATATCCTTTCCCTTTTCCAGAGGACACTCTTCACAACACACTTCACACTTACATGCACACAGTTACTATAACCGCAGATGAATAACTAATCCGTCTGCTGTCCCCCGAGGGCCCTTGTCGCCTCTGGCCTCCTCTGTCCTTGGGAATAACATCTCAACCCCTTTGCTTACTCTGAATTGCACAGAGCTCATTCCCACCTAGAGCCACAGTAATTTCGCTTCACTGTTTCCAGTTCTCAGAGAGATTCTCTTGGTTTGATTCCCTGCTGGGAGGGAGCACGTGTCAAAGCAAGCCTTTTTGTCGCCTAATACTTCAATGATGTTCCGTCCTATTGAAACACTTTCATGTACCATCTTACGTCAGGTCATTTTGCCACGAAAATCCAAGTATAAAGGATTTTCTAGCCTGCAGGTTATCTAAGACTCAATGGGATATGAGAATGATTTTCACATAATTCATGACTTCAGGCGCCGTTTTGTGCGATCGATATAAAGCAAGCTTTACGAAGGCGTGATACAATTATATGAAGCGATAATATTTCTATTGCTCATCCGTGAATGCCGAAAAAATGAATTGAACTCAGCGTGCTTGAAAGAGTGCCGCGATAAGGGTGCTGACGCATTGAATTACGGATTCATATCATCATCGCCGAAAATATATTCCACGGTCTCAGGCGTTACTTTGTGGAATTGCTTCATTATAGATTAAATAAAATAACTTTGTTTTATTCCAAACTTTATTTTAAATAGTACGCCCGGGTTTCAGCATCTAATGCTAGCATCATTCATCTATAATGAAAATATATTCATTTACTTGGGTAATAAACAAGTGTCATATCTAATGTTTATGCCTTTCTTAGAACCAAAGACTAATTAATGGCGTAAATTCGAGTCCAGAGTTTAAAATACAGTTGCAGTAATAGAATGTACTTCTAAATTACAACAACCAAAACTTTGTTGGGGAAATTTTAGAAAATATTAAAACTGAACGGACTCGTGGATAAAAGAAACAAAGTCAATATTTATGCATTGAAACATTCGTAGTTAAAGACTATATTTAGTAATGTGGAAATCCCGTGCATTGTCACCACTCACTGACTTTCCTACCACGTGTCACATCGTTCCTTGGATATAGATTGTGCTTCTAAGTTATATTCCATCTTTTCATGCGGCATTTCAATCCCAAAATTTAGCCCCAATTTCGTCATTCTGCATAACAGCCTTAGAACAAGAATGAAAATAAAAATAAAAAGAAATGAATTTAACTGATTATGATAGTCTTTACATTGGGAAACCTCTTCGCAGCGGAAAATATAAGAGTCAACTTCGTGTGATCCGGGCACACAAAATGTTATCTTGTAATAGGTGATATGAATACTTGTCTACCCAAATAGTAACAATTCAACAAAGCATTGTAGGAGTTACAATGCGATGGAACCTAGGTGGTAAAAATTAAAGATTGGAGCAACTATTGACGTTAACTCTTATTTTTCCAAAATTGAGAGAAACTAACACTGATCACGGACAACCAAACGTAGTCATATTTCTGTCTGATTCTTCATTAGCGCAGAAATGAACCTTACATACGGAACTATAAAAACAACCATATAAAATATTATTCCTAATGAGTCATAGGACTGTCATCGCTCTATAGCCATTCACTCGTATTATCATTGAAAGAAAAGATTTATATTACCTCCTGCAGGATGTCATTTATGGCAGTCATCATACCCTAAAACATCAAGCAATAAATCGGAGGGGACAAAAAATAATGTCATACCTAGTAAAATAACAAACTTGTAACATACTGTGACCGCTAACCACCGATGACAGTTCGGTCCATGGGGAAGAATATATTGGTGAGGGTTATCATAAGCATAAGCTGAGCCACCTGAGGGAAACTAATCCTTTCAAATCCGAGGTGAGAGTGGAAGATAACAGTAAATTCGCCAGTGGAACTGGCAATGCCCAGAGAGCGCTTTTTTCACCATTTGTTCACCATTCAAGTTAACGGTTTAAAATCTTCTAAATTTTCATCTTTTAGGACTAAAGAGTATGTAGGGCAAAATTTGCACCATAGGTCCAGCCCCCCGGAAATGAATACAGATTTGCTCTACCCAGCAAAGGGTCTCCCCGGGCCAAGTTGATGTAATTCAGTGCTACGGTTGTATTTGGAAATTTTCATTAGCTATTATTGAAACGACAGTAAAAATAAAGTACTTTGACACAGTGTACGAGGTTAAATAAAATTTTCTTTGAGATTAGTGGCAGGGAGTTTTAGTGTTAACATTTGATCTCGAATTTACAAAAATGCATGTGACGTAGAGAACCATAGATTGAAAGTGTTCTCAAGGTGCTCGAAAGTTAATTGTAATATACATTACCTGCAATGCGTAAAGACACCGAGTTTTCGCGAATTGCGTAATATCTCAGTAGCGATATTTCTTGGTACGTTTGCAATATACACTACATGGATGTGTTATATGCGCATTGTAGGTATGGTTATCACGTTTCATTACAATTATGCATACGAATATTTTTGCATGAACTGTACTTGAAATTTCTATTCGCAAAAATTCGCTGCTTCTAACAAAAGGTTACTAGAATATTTTGATTTCAGGCGTCACCGTGAACTGAAAAAGGATAGGGGTCGATGGTAATGATGACTTTTTTTTGGCAAATACAACACATTTGTATGTCCATTGCAAAAATAAAAAAACGGGACCAAGTCTCTCATTATAGTATTGAAGTAATTCGGATTAATTATGAGAATACTCTGTCATTACACGATCTTAATTCCAATGGCAATGGATCGAAGGATCATAGCTCTGGATTTTATTCCATTGCAGGCCGTTAAAAAAAGGTAGGCAGGGGAAACGGGTGCTACGAGCGAGCCACAAGCAGTGGTGAACCTCATGCCAGCACTAAAGCCACGCTGTAATTTTTTTTTTCATTGAAATGGCAAAGGTGTTGAATCTCAAGTGAAGGCTAGGTAAAAAAAATTCAGGGCTACAATGGAATTGATTACGTTCGATTTAGAAGGTACGTGGTTCGATACAAGATTTATATGTAATTTTGGCAATTTCTTTGAACCGCTTCATCATTATCGCAATGGATTTGATAATGGTACTTGCGCAATCCGATTCTCGTGTTTCTTAAAACGTATTTTTTCCTCAAAACGACGTCTGAAATGCCAAATTAGCAGCGTCTTTACAAGATTTTTCTTAACTTGCTCCGCCTATTTGTCTGTTTCATCAATGGAATCTTGTAATTGAATAGGTAATTTGGTAATTAGAGGAGGCGACCGACAGCTGAGGTCATTTGCGCCATGAGGGAAGTGTAGGTAAGGAAGGGTGGAGAGAAAACCGGCGTCAGCATTAGCCTGTTTTCAACGAAAGGCGCCAAGGGGACCACGGCTTAACGTCCAATCCGACAGAAGGAGTGCTGCGCTTGAAATGCAAGGTTGGAATATACTGGAGGCGCTATTGTCGAGTTTTTAGCGCTGTCAAAGTTCCGCCATCTTAGTTTGACAATTTTTAAACTCGCTCTTCTACCGGTATTTTGAGGTGGCTAAGTTTTCTTTAGAAAATGCGCTTCAACAAGTGAAAAATGCTACCATAATTACTATTATTTAGCCGGTGATGGTCATCCGAGTTTTCCCATCATTCGCAACACATCTAATAATGTATAAACTCAGTGTTCTGTTAGCCACTTTACTGGTGGGGATATTCTTGTATATAAACTTTTATTCGGTTATTGTTGGATTTTCATTGCCCATATTAAATTAAATACCAATATAACTGCAGGGAAATGACTATTTTGCACTCGTAAAATTTTATTGTCTGCTAAGCTGGTTGTAGAACGTAATCGAGGCGATTTATAATAATATTTCCCTGAGAAAAGATGTTTGAGACATAACTTCGCGAAGCCTACCAATGAAGAAAGAAAAAAAAGATGTACAGTGTATGTTCCCGTAGTTTATTTTAATGTATTAATGAGTTATGACCAAAAATTTCACCACATGGGACCCTTATGGGATTTTCAAAGTTTGGGTCAAAGTAGGTGTGGCTAATCTTACCCAAACACCCCTATTCCTGCCACACTTCGCTCCACGCTCGGAACAAGTGGTGCTCCCTCCAGTGAATTTCTACCTCGTTGTTGAAATGTCCTCCACACATCATTTAAGTAGGGATCGGATAGTCTCTGAAAATTCTCTTCCATCGCCGGGATTTCAACCCGAGCTCAAGGGGTGGGAAGACAACACTCTAGCCACCACACCAACCCGATCCCATTTTTTTATTGATAACTAACCCAATTCCAATTTTCAGATCGGCTTTAAATTATGCAAACTTGCTTTCTTATAGTACAAACTCAATAATCAATACTTGGACATTTGAGTTTTTCTATTTTCCTCTAATTATTTATAAAATGAGGCTATCAAGAAAATAGTGACTTTAACAAAGACTATTTACTTTTCCAAGGAGCTCTCATCTTCCTGTCGCTCTGATCTGGCCACTGTAAATTCCTCTGAATGCGAGCGAGTGGGGAGTGAGCTAACCAATGGGCCATTAGTATCCTTACGCTCAGGACTCCCGTAATAGTGATGCCGCATTGCCGTCTACGCTACGCCCTATCCCTACTTAACCCCAATTGCTCGGCCCTAATATTACGGACATGCTCCAGTCGGCATCCTATCTTCCGTTATACACATTGCACAAGAATTACTAGGAATGAACACAGTATACAAGATAGAAAACCAATAATGCCAGATAATCAATGAGTACCAAGCAGTCTTCAATCAATTTAACTTACTATAAAGGCAAAAAAGAGCGATGCAAAATTTAACGAAGTATAAAAAAATCTAATTGGCGAATTAAGATTTTATGCTGCAGTATTAATTATAACCATTTGTAAATGAATATCAAATGCATATAACCTTATTTAAACATTTAATCCTAAAGAAAATATTTTCAACATAATGGGCTGAGGGTCATTTCAATTGCATTCAGTGGGCTTTATAGCTTATAAGTTAATGTGCATTCTTAACCTAATGCTTTACAAGCTTAATAAGCAGACAGTGGCACCACTGCCATGCTACTTAGGTAATTTAATTTAATTTTTGACTTTCCTTGGTAGTAACCTAAAAAGTAAAACGTTGACTAGCCTTGGATGTGTTAAGATACTCCTTATGGAGTCTTGAGTTTCATATAATGTTTGCCAGTCTTCCGGCATTCTACTCATGGAATATACGGAAATCGGCACCCATCATGTTGAAACTAACCCGGTTATGGAGTCGTGAGTTTCATATAATTTTTGCCAGTCTTCCGGCATTCTCCTCGTGGAATATGCGGACATCAGCACCAATCATGTAGAAACTAACCCGGTTAAAAACAAAAAAAAGGTCACCAAAATATGTTTTTCATCAAAAATCTTCCATCCTGTATTTACTAATTATTATATTTGAGAAGATACAGGTTTTATAATTCACCCGGAAAGCCTTTGATAATTTATTTACGTAGTTATTGTGATCAACTTTTTTCTAACCCTAAGACCGGCCATAGGGGACCATAACCACTACTCGTAACCACCGGCCATAACCTCGAACCTCTCGTGGGGAACACATATATGGAATATTTGCGGCATTGCCCTGAAGAAATTAGGATTCCTAAAGCGTATTGTGGGAAGACTTTTGGATGAGAAAGTAAAAGAAAGGTGCTATTTCGCACTCGTCCGACCGCACCTTGAATAGGCGTATGGGATCCGGTGCAGAAAGACTTAATCCACGAACTGAATAAAATACAAAGGAAGGCTGCGCGATTCATCAAAAAGTGCTACGGGCGTACAGACAGTGTAACTCAGATCTAAAGCGAATTAGGCTGGGAGCCGCTGGAGGCTCGGAGGCTGCGCGCTAGGCTTAGATTGCTTGAAAGATTGTGAAAGGATATCTTTAAAGGCCGTTTTACACGGTACACGGAATTGCGCAATCTGACGTACGTGCGAAGGCGCAATCAAAATTGCGTCGTGTAAAGCGGTGAATTGCTAGAACACATGCGAGAATGCGTGGATGCGAGACTTCAAAATAGCCCCTGTTCTAATTTCGTTCATGCATTCGCGCAATTCCACGCCATTTTAGAAATAAATGCAGTTCTAACTTGCTCAATTCCGTGTCACATGTAAAACGGCCTTAAGAGCGACACGGAGAACATAATATTAGAGCCCCACTAAATTTTCAGGTGCAACAGAAGCAATAAATTATGAGAGACGTTTTGCCGAACGGATAGACATGGGAATTTATTTTTCTCCCGAACCATAAAGGGCTTAAATAAATGCTAAGTAATAGTAATTTCCTTAAAGCACTTCCTTCTTATGTCTAAACAGCTGGTGTCCTAACACCCTCTGCTGCACACGTTTTAGGCGGCTTGTATGGTTGTATTTAAATGTAGAAGAGCATAAGGAAAGCCTCCTAGCATCTCAAATGTAAATGATTATGGTGAAATGTAAATGATGAAATTAACAGAAACAAGATGGAAAATCGTCATTTGACGAAGAAAAAATTTACAAGGCTGAAAGAAAATGACAAATTCTTTATTCACGAGTGAGGCTCCTTACACAGAGCCCAATATTGGTCAAGGGACAAGCAAAATACAAGGGGACATTGGGAGTTAATCACCTTTCTGCAGTGCAAAGAGCATTCTCAAATTGACCCATTGAGTCCTTGGTCTGTTTGGAAGAATCTTCGAAGAAGTGGGAAGAGTGGAGAAGACGAGGAGGAGACCATGAGGTCTTCTTTCTTCGGAGCACGCCGCCCCATTATAGCCGTGGGCGCCAAACAGAAAGAGACGCCACTTGGGGAGGGAAGCGTGCCAGCGAGGGAGGATCAATTTGAGAAATTAAAAACGCGATAGTTATTTCAGACGTGGGCAGCGCCGAAGGGACGGAAGGAGTGGGAGAGGGGAGACGGGAGGTGCTTGAAATAGATTTTGAGGAAAACATTCGACGGCGAAGTGGTTGGGGGCGGGAGGCCGTGACTCTGAGTGGTGAGGTATGTTTTTGTAGGATATACTTATAGTTTTCTGGTTGTGAAAGAAAGCTCAATTTTCATTCCAGTAAATGATAAAAAGACTTAGTGTCTCTATTGTATGCTGCTGCGTATTTTCAGTAACTTTTTCTTGTATATTTTGTGAACTTCCCCATTTTATGTTGTTCAAATTCCATTCAGCTCCAGATAAATACTATTTATTATTTCAGTTCTACTTCTGTATTGAGTGGAAGTTGTTGAAATATGGATTGAATTATTTATTTTCTGTTGATTTAATGTTTTTTTGGAAGGTCTTTGGAGTTTTTTCATATTTCTTACACTTTTCTTAATCTTAAATCAAGCAAAATATTTTTTCTGAAAACCCTTCAGGACCTTAAGGGTCCACGACAATAAATTCTTATTTTTTATTATTATAATATGGAGAAGGCAACGGTCAACTAAGATTATTGTCGCCATGAGGGAAGGTTATGGAAGAATGGCTGGAGAAAAACCCGGCGTCAGCGTGGAATTTAACCTGCTATTAATGTAAGGTGCCATGAGGACGATAGCTTAACGTCCTTTACCTTGGGTAACCCTCACAGCACACCAGTAGGGATAGGTAAATCTATGATAAATGCCCGCTACCACCGGGATTTGTTTTCTCGTCCACGGAGTGGAAAGTCATCAAACTAGCCACTTTCCCTCTTTTTGATTCAATTTTTTTCAATTTTTTGTAGTAAAGAACTTGAAATTGTGAGGAATAACATTTAACAGTTATCAATTCGATAAATCTCTATGGGCTCACAATTTTCATTGTTCCATCCAATTGTTACGTACCTTATCTGGTAATCCAAACTTGAAGCTTAGACGTGGCGGAAGGGCTACATATTATCAATAACAGGCACTTTATTACTTCCATAAAATATTTATAAATATTTCTATGACCGGTTTCGGCTATTACACCATTACCAGATACAGAAAATATAAAAATTATGGTGGGGTCAAGTTTATATATACTATGTTCGTTAATGGAGTGGGGAGTTGGTTCCGAGCTGGGATTGGTAAATTCCTGGAAGGGAAGGGGAGGGAAAAGTTTGTCATTCGGGTTGTGGGGCCTTTATTGTAACAAAGTGTCTGTTATTGATGGTACTTATCTGATAAAGCTACTGCTATAGTTAATGAAATTCCACAAAGTGAGCGATATTACCATTTCACTCGTCAATAAATCACATCATCAGATATGTAGATTTTGTTTCAGAGCCCTGATAAGAGCTTCTTTCTCACAGAAATTCGGATCGTTTTGCCCGTTAGCGACACGAGTGGAGACTTATGTAAATCCATTTAAATGCGCGGCGGGTGACAACACGTCTAGACGCCGACTAAAAGAGCTCTATTTTGTAATATTCGTGCACTATTTCGTCGATATGTTCAATGACTCGATCGTACATGTAGAAAAGTAAGGGGATGGCCGCGGTTGGACGCACAGCACATTGGAATGGGGGAAGTGTCGCATTTAGTATTGGAAGGGGAACACCGCGGGTGAGATGTGGAAGTCTTGGCACGGCTGTGATTACGAGGAACACGCGGCAGGCAGGGAGTGTGTAACAGAGTAATGGAGGATTTCAAATGGCTCAAAAGCAATCACAAACCTCCTGAACGCCTTTGTAAATGGCTCACGTCCGAGAGAATTCTCGCAGTCGGAGCTAGACGGCTGCAGGAATAATTTCCGCCCTCGCCACTCGACACCGTATATCCCTTCAGACTAGGAAGTTGTCATCGCGGACGGTATCACCTCCCTCATTCATAGACAAGCTATACAATAATGTCATCTCGACTAAATTAAGTTATGAGTAATCTATTGCTTGAGGCATCAAGTTCCACTTTCACCAGCCATAAATGGTGAATGACTTATGATGAAATTCAGCGGGATACGGCAATATTCTGTATTCGGTATAAGTACTAAGGAAATCATATCTTGACCTTCTGACTTCAAAGGGAGTGAATGCAGGATTCTCTTTCCGGTACTGTAGGGCTGGAAATTGAAGTTGGGCCAGGAGTAGTAGTTACTTTAAGTGCATAGTTAGTGTGTGGTACTGTAGCAGTTCCTTCGAGTGGAAAACCTTGCACTTCGATGGTGAGGTCAAGATCTCATTTCCCTCGTCCTTATTCATACAATTCTTGGCCAAGCCATACACACTGTCGTCTCCAATAAATTGCGTCATGATTAATCCACTGTTTGATACATTAAGTTTAACTTGAGCAAACCATGAAGGGTGGATAACAAATGATGTAATTCAGTTGGACACGGTAGTACACTCTAGTTGGCACACGCAAGAAGGAAATGAGATCTTGACCTTCTCACACAAAGGACTTAAACAGGGCTGGATCAATGATTATCCTTCGGGGACTGCAAAGGCTGGAAGATTGAAGTTAGGCCAATAGTAGTAGCTATTTTAAGGTCATAGTTGGGACTCTAGCGGTTCCTTTATATAAACAACCTCACACTTCGATATTTTATGTTCTGAGGTTTTCAAAGACTTCGCCCGGATGTGAACCTGACATCTTCCAATCAGCAGGACACTTCCTGCTGGGGTACGACGCGTCAAATTTGCACTTCAAATTGCTCCTACCTCTGGCCCAACATCAATCTTCCAGCCTATGAGGTCCCGGAAGGATGATCCTGGATCCACCGTCATGAAGTCCTCTATGACAGAAGGTCAAGATCTCATATCCTTTGTAGTTACTCACACAATTCTTAACCTAGCCATACAGTATTATCGTCTCGACTAAATTACATTGTGACCAATCAAATGTTTGAGCTTGAAAAAAAATAAATTCCCCAAGGGCATACTCTTTGCTGGGCAAAAAATTGGGTGTTTGTCTGTAGGAAGTTAGAAGGAAGACGTGGTACGCAAAAATTAAGCTGAAGCACAATGAAAAAAAATCGCGCAAGCACACTCACTCACCTAGTAGATTTGCTCTAAGGAATAAAATTCCGCGTAGGGTAAAATCACACACACACACACACACTCAGGTTTACGAAACTTCCGCTTACACCGGAGACCTACTCACAGCACAGAAGTAGACAAAAAACTAGAAAATGCACGCTTCCACTCACGCAACGTGCGGATTTGCTCTGAGGAACAAAATACCGGAATAAATAACACGAAGAACTTCAACAGGAGTGACTGGAGGGTCTCAGGTTTACATCTGGGTGAATTTTTCGAAGACCTTCGAAGAAAAATCATCGAGGTGCGAGGTGGACCGCATGAAGGAACTGCTCCCCCACATCCCGAATGTGTAAACCATATCGATCCATTACGTATGTGTCGAGTTTGTTCTGCTAATAAACTTATGAAGGAAACTCGGTGTATCTGTGGATTCTGCAAGGTTCCCCTGCACAAAGGAGGATGTTTCACCAAATACCACACAAAAACTAAGTACTAACACCTGTGGTAAGTAAAAAGCTTCAAATTTTATTAAAATACGTTAAAAAGTAAACACTCTATGAGAGTTTTCGTGTATCAGCGTCATTTAGATTAAAGCTCCTTTAAATGCACGGTCCTACCCGATGAGATTGGAATTAAATACTCGGTCCGCAACGTGTTAAAGTGCCTGCAGCTGAGTCAGGGGTGAGCTCTACCCTATCCTCCTCAAACCAACCTTCCGGTTGAATCACTGAGTGTCAGGAGTGTAAATCCTGAATGACCATTCATTATTTCCGTCCCTCAGAGTGATAGCTCCAGTGATAGGTTTTCAGTGACTGACAGAGTTCTTGATCAACCCATCATTTTCTGAATCATAATGTCAATCCTATCGACCCTTTTTCCTTCGCTTTTCCGTCACATTCCGTTCTTGCATTCGCCATTCAATTAACCCTTAGCCGGTGACGTGCGGTCTGGGAGACCTCTGCGTTTTTCAAATTATGAATATTTTCAAATTGGCTGTTTTTAAATATCTAAAATCGTCGTTAGCTTCAAATTTTTGTACAATAAGGATATAACACTATTAAAAGTAAACGATTTTATTATTTAATTCTGTAAATTTACAAATTAATTCGATTAGCGGTCTGAGAGACCTCACGTGACGCCTGCAGAATGCATCCAGAAAAGGAATAAACGAGATAAATTCAATTGTTTCCTATTAGTCAGCCATTTAAGGCCTTATTTTGAAGTATGGCGAGATATTGACACGTAAAAACGATAATAATAATAGCTAAAGTGTTTTTGACATCCGTTTTTGGATCCCGTTTTAAATTACTTTTTTGCTAAAAAATTGATTCGAATTGGTAACGAATAAAATGTAAAGTTTGGAATAGTTAAGAGGACAAAGAAACATAAACTTAAGCAATAAAAATGCCGTCGCAACATTTTTTGAATATTTGATTTATTGCGGTCTCCCAGACAGTATGCCACTGGTGGTGTAACAAATATTTCACGTCACTGGTTAAGGGTTAAAATCAACATTGAAATTGTTGATGCATTAAATGCGTTCATATTGACGGTAGAGCTTCGTTCAGAATTTGAAAATTCTCAGAATAAAACGAAGAATTCAATTCGAAGTCTGCAATTTACGTGTAAGCAAAAATTTTCCATATAGCTAATTCATATAAACAAAGTATAATTGAAAAGCTATCCAATGCCGCTGGTAGGGTTATAAACCCCGAAAAGAGGGAACCTCACTACCCTCGGAGTCCGTAATAATGGGGAATCCCCGCTAAGAGGGGTTGTAAAAGATTGGTGCTGAGAGTGTGTGATTATCCGTGAGACCCTTCTAAACGAATTTCCTGCAAAAATGACAGACAAAGGGGACGAAAGAGTCTCTTGGGGCTAATCCAGCAGCCATGCTAAGGCAGGAACTCCTCCGTCTCGAAAGAGTTAAAAGAGTATACTCTGTTCATTTTATCTCTGCTGGTGAGCTGGTGTGGCCAAAGCAAGTAGAGATGAGGGGAGGGAAAGTTTCTCGACATGTTACTTTGCCTTTGCCAATAAGCAAACAGTAGGCGTGGCCTCAGTGAGTCGCTCTCCGACCTCTGCAGAGTGAACATAGTGAATCTGCTCACGGATCAGTGTTGTCAAACTTCACGCGTTCTCCTTGTATGTGACTAAGTATGCCTTCCACCAACGGTGCCTCAATCAGCGCGGTAGCTGACAATGTCATGTGCTTCTGTGAAAGGTTTATCCCCAATGCCTTCCAAATGAGTAGGTATATTGTCTCGGCGCCGGGGTCAAATTACCTGCGGCCACCTATGACTCAAAGGTATTTCAATTACAAAGTAGGATGGCTATGTACATTTGGCAACGTTATGTTCGCTCCTACTCTCTCTCTCTCTCTCTCGGTACTACCCCTCCCCTATCAGCGAAGCCATCCGAGAGTTTCCGGGATCTCACGAAAGCTCACCCGCAGACATAAAGTATATAGACTATAGTGTGGGGTTACAATTGCTGTTACCGGGCGTGCGTTCTGATTGGTCGAAGGACGGTGCCAGCTATGGCTTCAGCGACGGAAAAAGGAGTTGCCGAGTTTTGTGAAAAGGGATTGGATTTTTATCACTGGAACCATCGCGGAAAATGGTCGCTGGAAACGCTCATTTTTTCCACCATAGCTGGAGACTCGATAGGGATGGAAAAAATGATTATATAATTCAGCCTTAGCCCTTCACCAGTAACGTGAAATATTTGTTACACTACCAGTGGCGTGCTGTCTGGGAGACAGCAATAAATCAAATACTCATTAAATGTTGCGACGGCATTTTTATTGCTTAAGTTTATGTTTCTTTGTCCTCTTAACTATTCCAAACTTTATATTTTATTCGTTACCAATGCGAATCAATTTTTTAGCAAAAAAGTAATTTAAAACGGGATCCAAAAACGGATGTCAAAAACACTTTAGCTATTATTATTATCGTTTTTACGTGTCAGTATCTCGCCATAATTCAAAATAAGGCCTTAAATGGCTGACTATTAGGAAACAATTGAATTTATCTCGTTTATTCCATTTCTGGATGCATTCTGCAGGCGTGACCTGAGGTCCCTCAGACCGCTAATCGAATTAACTTGTAAATTTACAGAATTAAATAATAAAATCGTTTACTTTTAATTGTGTTATATTCTTATTGTACAAAAATTTGAAGCTTACGATGATTTTAGATATTTAAAAACAGCCAATTTGAAAATATTCATAATATAAAAAAACGCAGAGGTCTCTCAGACCGCACATCACCGGTCAAGGGCTAATATTGTAGTGGGATTGAGCTAAACGTTTTGGGCGATAACTTGTGGAAATCGAGAATCGATATCATGATAATGATAAAACAATTGTTATATTTCCAGGGATTGTATCTCTTAACCGACCTAAATTTCGACAATATACACTGTCATTTTTAAGGCCATTGATAATGGCAGTGTATATTGTAAAAATTTAGGTTGGTAAAGAAATAAAATCTGTAGAAAAAGAATAACAGTTTTATTTCTACCATTATATCGAGTGCAATTGGAGATTTTAATCGATTCAAAAGCAATCGAGTCTTGAGAACACCATTCAAAATAGCTCATACCCGAGACGGTTGCATCTGTCGTTGTACGGCGGCGGGAATAATTTCTGCCTATGCCCGTTTCGTCTCTACGGGTAACGGACGGGAGACTCGTGCGGTAGGAGTAGAACCCGGCGCTCTTGTTTAAGGAGAGAGCAGGGCGTGGATTGGAACGAAATGATATATCGGCCCTAAATTTCACGCTTCCCGTGAACGGGACGGGAGCAACACGGCCAGGCTTCGGGAGCGAGGGAAAAAAGATTGAAGATCAGAATGAGCACCGCCCCGAGGAGAAATGTGTAACGGACTCTGGTATCCAGGGGACGTCCAGCAAGGCAGAAGGCTTGTTTGCGCATTGTGGATCCTTTCAAGAAATTATTGCATCGCTGCGAATGAAGCATGTCCGAGAGTAACTTAGAGGAGTTCAATTCTGCTCACAATTAAGTAAAATGACTGTTAAGAAATATAGATGAAGAATAAACTAGGCGCGGGTTTAGACGGCATCGTACATCTACATAGAATTATTGTATCTACTTAAAATAATCGGACTGGTAAATCTAATAACAGAATACAAACCGATGGTAGAATATCATGCTGGCTGATTCATCTCTAATATTTTGGAATTGCATTGATTAAGCAATAATTCAAGGATAATTAAAGAATTTCGATCGAAAAGCAAGGAAAAATTCTTGCTTTACGTAACTTTTGGTAAATAAGCAAAAGGTTCCAATTCATGAAACAATATAGACCTGATCATCAGATGAACATGATTTTAACCCGACTGCCTCCTTTTGCATTTTATAAAAAGTGATATCATTTTTTTAATAGACATAATTTTAAATTTTGCTAATTTATCTCAGAAATTCCCTTAATAAATGGGTTAGTATGAAATAATTCGTCAACGACTGAAGCTCGTGAAAATAAATCGCTAAGTAGGGAGAAATTATGCATATTGGTGGAATTATAATGCTTCAGTAATGCGTGAAGGTAAAAAGTTTTAGTATTGTTGCGCTACTATTGCTGCAGGATTACTAAACAGTAAGCGGGTATACTCTTCTGACACAGATTATTTCATTTGCATAATGGAAAATTGCAAATGGAATGAAGCATAATGAAATTGATAGGGCTTGTATGTACTCTGGAGATTTTCCAGGATAGTTGTCATATTATAGTCACTCATACTTTTTTCAGAAATTGGTTAATTTAAATAAAGAGTACAAACCGATGGTAGAATAAAGTCAAATTTTTCCGGAGAGATGTCGTGGAACAGCACATCGAATGATAAACGAAGGTATCCTGCTGCCCTCTAATGTTATTTCACAGCTCACAAAACATGTTTCGATTGCCTAGCCTAGTAGCTGAGGATTGCAAGTGTAATTTTAGGTAATGAGAGTACCTGATGATGATTGCAAGGCAATCTAATCATGTGGTGTGAGCTGATAAAAAAATAATGGGCAGTGCGATATCTTCGTGTACGATTCGATGGCAGAATATAATACAAACTGATTCATTGCTAAAATGATGAATATGAATCGATTCAGCATACATTCAAGGATAACTTAAAGCACACTAATTGTAAAATACAGAACAATTTTGGCTCTACATGCTTTAGGATAACTTAAGGCATACTGATTGAAAACTAGAGATAAACTCTAACTTTACCTTACTTTAGGTAAAGAAACAAGAGGTTTGAGCCGATCATCGGGTTAATGAAACGATCCTGAAATCCAAACGCTTGAAAATCGAAATGTATGCAACATTCTCAAATAATGAATGCCTAAGGAAGGATAATTTTATGCATTGTGCAATTATGTAAAATGAATTTGCACGCGTCAAAATGCCTCGATGAAGACAGTAAGAACATCCTCATGATACGAGAACGGGCAAAGAGTTTATTTAAAAAGAAAAAAAAAACCGAGCGCGGGGGGGGGGGATAGTTCTACTGACGTGAACATGATGGGAAGCATAAGGAAAGCGAGGAGTGGTGCGTGTATAAAATGAGGAAATGAATGGACAGGACGACTTCAAAAGAGTCAAAGGGATGGCTGGCAAGGAATACAGTGGAAATGGCATGGAGGAGTCAGTGAAGAGGGAAGGCATTTGAGATAATCAGAGAACAAAGAGGAAAATATTACCCAAGTTGAGTGAATAAATACATTAAAAGTTTTCAAAGGAATTAAAATGTGGAACAACGAATGAAACAATTTCTCCTAGTTGTTCGCGCTACTGATTAAAGATATAAAAATAAGATGAAATTGTTACAAACGTGGCAGAGGTAATTTTACGACTTTCATGTCAAACACGAAGTCAGGTTGATTCTTCCCTAATTTCAGGTAAACTGAATCATATGAATAATTCACTTTGAAAGTAGGATTTTGGCCACTTTAACTGACTCCAATTTCAAAATCATGCGAAGTTGAGTCCAATTACGAAGGAAGAAAAAATTCGAGGCACTTGCCAGGAGAGAGTTAAATCAATTAACGAACAGATCATTAAGCGTATCAGGCGCTGATGGCCAAGTATAGGCATTAACTGACCCCTACAGAGACCTCTGGATAATATTAATCCTATTTTTCATTTTCCTTGCTTTCATCTTTAATGTAATGATCATCGCAAGTGGGTTTACCGAGTTTCGCTACGCTTTTCATATACGCGACTTGGGCAATTAGAAAACTTTGGACTCAAAAACCTTTGAGCAATTTGCAAGCATAATTAGAGATAATGCTAAATAGGCCATATTTTGCATCCTTAACATTCAAAACACTATCAAAAATTTATAGGATGAAAATATTGATTAGGGAATGAAATTGAATGAAATTCATGGAATGGGCTACACATTAATTAGGCAACTTCTTATTGAACTGCATTTAGCTAATGATTAAGAATAATATCTATTAGCTCGCCAAAAAAACGGGCAGATACTACCAATATTTAAAAATGCAATTAATTTAAATATATTTTTTATATTTGACCTCATCATACTAACAGTTATCACTAAAGCTCAATAGACAATGAGAATTAAAAAAAGGATGAAGAGAGTCGGCAGAGAGTGAATAGCTTTTAGCGGGGAAAAACATTGTACTTTATTGAAAGCATCTATTCTGTAAACGTAGGTACTGAAGTTACTGTCGATTTATCGACCCGGTCAACTAAACTTATTTGACGTTTTGACGCTTGACCAGTGCATATCTCTCAAGCTTTAGTCTCAAGGCAGCTCAAGATTTTACACGTTCAAAGGAATAGGTACGGAGTCAGTCGTCCAAAGCAAGGTGAATGTTTTATCATCTGTGAAACTGAATATCACGTCCTCACCATCATTGAATCACTTATATACAGTGGAACTTGGCTGTAACGCCAACTCGGGTTTAACGTCACATTTTATACAGACCAGCCAAAATTGAACATTTTATGTTGTACGAAAACCCGTTTATATCGTCAACAAATATTGCGACGCTCGGGTATAGCGTCAAAAAATATTGCGATTCTTAGGTTGCAAAAGTGGTAGTTTGATTGTATTATGTCCCAAAGTTCATAGAAACCATGTGTAGAAACATCAAAAGCAAAAACAGGTCACAAGCTGGACGTTGAGCTGGTGACGGGATGCAACTCTTTTGTTTAAATGATGTCTGGACATATTCCAATGTACGAGTAGATTTCAATAAACAGTGTTGTATATAGCAGAACATTTGCGTTTTTACTTTGCCCTTTCACTCAGATTTAAGGCTGCTTTTTTATAACGTCACTCGGATATAACGTTAAAAATCTTCTGGTCCCTTTGATGACGTTATAACCAAGTTCCACTGCATACATTTATGTTAGCACTTAAAGATTTATTCAGACACATTCGGGAAAATATTGTTAAAGATGAACGCAATGATCACATTTCTACCGTTAATGATCCAAACATCCCCTTTCCGACACCTATTCATTGCAGGGTATGAACGCCTCCATTTGATTGACCTAAAGAATTATCGTCAAATAATTTTCACCAAAATGTGAATGGGCATAAAATAATTTTTCTTAAAGTACGCAATATTAAGAAAATAATTTATTGTCAAACATGTATTTTTAATGAGAGAATGGATTTCCCACCAGGCTTATGCATATGGAGTCCCATGGAGGTTAACACTGGAACTACCGATGGAGTCATTTTGACTCCTCGCGATTGTTTTGAAAAACGTGTACTATTTTATTTTCTAGAACTATTTTAATCGAAAAGCCTAATTTTGTGTCAAAAATGAATAAAAGTCACGGAATTTCAGGTCAGAATTCGGAAAATTGTATTCAGGGCTGAGAAATAAAAACCGCGAGGAGTCAAAATGACTCCATGCCGGTAGTTCTAGTGTTAAACTGGCACTAAAAATTCACTTTTGCCCCAGGGGCTTACCAAGAGCGGGAGAACCCATTTGGGATAACTAAATGGCAGCCAATCGATTCATCCGTCAAACAAGAATTTTCATACCACTCTTAGCACCTCTACTGACCAGTTATCACCGAAGTTGTTGCGATTAGCAATTAATCATAAAAAGTGGCTGATATTACCAGTTGTTACTCTTCTTGACGTAATATGGTGCTTCGAAATGGCGCTATGCCGGCGGAATCGCTCGGATCACGAACTGTAATGCAGTGAATTATCAAATTTGACACTAAGGGCCGGTTTTATAATGCCTACTCGCTGCGCTGCGCGCGCTCGTTAAGGGGCTCCGCCCCTTAAAACCCCGGTTCCGGCTTCGCCGTCTACATTTGTGGTCGTTCGAAGAATTTTATTTCGAATAATGTCACCTAAGCTAGGGGCCGGCTTCGCCGGCCAGGGGGTAGGAAAGCGCCGCACTCCTTCCTCGGAACGGCTTCGCCGTTCCTCGTCTGGGGTCGGCATAGCCGTCCAGAGGGCGAGGGCATTTCGGAACTGTTTCACCGTTATTCATTTAAGGGGCGGCTTCGCTGCCAAGAGGTGGGGGGAGCCCACAGCGGCTGCGCCGCTTGAACGTCGGGGCTTCGCCGCCCGGTGGTTATTGAACCTCCCCCTCGCCTACGCCAGTTACTCCTCGGAACGGCTTCGCCGTTCCTCGTTGTGGGGCGGCTTCGCCGCCTTGGGGTTGAGGAGCCCCCCCGCGGCTGCTCCGCTTATTCCTCATAAATGGTCTTATCCAGCGAGAGGGGTGCCCAGGGGGATTCGGGGGTTTTAATGTGTTATGCATGCGGTCACCAATCGTCCACTGTGATAACGTAGCGATGATTGTAAAGGGTAGTGCAATGCGGAATAATAGTAGCGACAAGAACCCATAAAAGAAGACTTAATTGCATGTTTTTCATTTTTTTGCGGGAGGTTCCCACCGGAATACCGGGGGTTTTTACTTGTGTCAAACCAGTGGTCACAAATCGTTCTCATAAATTCTGCGCTCGTTAAGGGGCTCCGCCCCTTAAAAACCCCGGTTCCGGCTTCGCCGTCTACATTGGTGGTCGTTCGAAGGCTTTTGAAGTCGAATAATCTCACCTCAGCTATTGGCCGGCTTCGCCGGCCAGGGATGAGGGAGGCGCCCCACTCATTCTTCGGAACGGCTTCGCCGTTCCTCGCTCAAGGGCGGCTTCGCCGCCCAGGGGTTGTTTGTGCCCCCCCGGGAATACCCCGCTAAATACTTGGAACGGCTTCGCCGTTCCCTGTCTATGGTCGCCATAGCCGCCCAGAGGGCGAGGGCATTTCGGAACTTTTTCACCGTTATTCGTTTTCAGGGCGGCTTCGCCGCCTGGGGGTTGAGGAGCCCCCCCGCGGCTGCTCCGCTTAGTCCTCATTAATGCTCTTCTCCACCGAGAAGAGTGCCCAGGGTGATTCGGGGGTTTTAATATATTATGCATGCGGTCACCAATCATCCACGGTGATCACGTAGCGATGATTGTAAAGGGTAGTGCAATGCGGAGTGAAAGTGGTGACAAGTACCCATAAAAGAAGTCTTAATGGCAAGTTTTTCATTTTTTTGCGTGGGTTTCCATCGGAATACCAGGGGTTTTATACTTATGTTAAACCAGTGGTCACAAATCGTTCTCATGAATTCCGTGCCGATAAGTCCTAGGGGTCCGGAACAGTGGTCTCACGATTCTTTTACCTGGAGAGGCGATTTATTAGAAATGTTTTTGGGAGGTTTCACGGGGTTATCGGGGGTTTTAATAAGTGGTAAGGGCACCGGTTAAATTGTGACGAAAACTATTCGAAAAGGCGACTTTAAAATATTTTATCTTATTTTCGGCGATGTTCCAGGAGGTGATCGGCGGTTTTCTGGTATTTTTTCCCGTATGGTTTACGGTGGCTCGCCCTCATCAAATATTTCGGGACGGGTAGTGCGGAGTAATGTTTGCGAAAAGTTCCCAAATAGGAGACTAAATTACACATTTTACATTTGGGGGGATTTCAGGGGGATACCGGGGGTTTAAATGTGTGTACTCCTGGCGGTCACCATCCGTTGAAATAAATTCCGCGGGGATAGTCGTTGGGGGCGGTGGAATAGTCACGAAAAGTACCCAAAAAGTAGACCTATATGCAAAACTTTATTTTTTGGGGGGGGGGGTTTGAGGGTTTACCGGGGGTTTATGGGTTTGTACTGCCAGGAGTCATCAATCGTCTACTTCAATTCCGTAGCGATGAGGTTTCACGGGGCTATCAGGGGTTTTAATAAGTGGTAGGGGCACCGGTTAAATTGTGACGAAAACTATTCGAAAAAGCGACTTTAAAGTATTTTATCTTAATTTCGGCGATGTTCCAGGAGGTGATCGGGGGTTTTCTGGTATTTTTTCCCGTATGGTTTACGGTGGCTCGCCCTCATCAAATATTTCGGGACGGGTAGTGCGGCGTAATGTTTGCGAAAAGTTCCCAAATTGGAGACTTAATGACACATTTTACATTTGGGGGGATTTTAGGGGGATACCGGGGGTTTATATGAGTGTACTCCTGGCGGTCGCCATCCGTTCACATAAATTCCGTAGGTATTAGTCGTTGGGGTAAGAACCAGCGGTGGAATAGTCACGGAAAGTACACAAAAAGTAGACTTACATGAAAAATGTTATTTTTTGGGGGTGTATGTGGGTTAACCGGGGGTTTATAGGTCTGTACAGCCAGGGGTCATCAATCGTCTACATCTATTCCGTAGCGATGAGTGGTAAGGCTTGGAAATGCGGCGGAATTCTGACGAAAAGTACCCGAAAAGGCTACATACATGCAAATTTTAATTTTTTAGGGGTTTTCAGGGGGTTTAAAAATGACAACATTATATGGTCACATTCATTTACTATCATATCTAAGAGAAGTTGCCCCTATGACATCCATATTTCGAGAGTAATACAATAAAAAGTAAATCTCTCCCCGGAAAAAATTAGTAGTGCCCGCCATTTCTATCTTTTCGCGGTTATATTAATTAAATAATTTATTAAATATTTATGCTTTCTAAAAGATAATGCATAGGTGTAATTAACTATTAAATTTCAAAGAAATCGGAGAGGTAAAAGTTGACAAATCCTGTGTTCATCTTTTTGAAATCGTAATTTTTGGTGATTTTCGGAATATTTTAATTTTTTTCCGAGTAACCAAGAACGACGAAAGAAAATTGTTACCTATATTTCGTAGAGGATGTAATGAACATATATAATAATCATTTTCGTTGCCCAACTCACAAAATAAGGCCGACGGCAGTGGAAAGTATGAAATATTTTCCGAGAAATCAATTTTTTGACGCCATTTTGAAAACGTTTAACTTGGAAATTAACTTAAAAAATTACATAAGTAGGAGGCAACATTTATTGGCTTTCATAATATGCACAACGGTTCGTGTGACAGAAATGAATCGCCTGTATAACGATAAATAGTAAACGGACTCCCGGGAAAAAATGGGAAGTGTCCGCCATTTTTAATTTTTTGCTGGTTTATCGATGGCAAAATTGTAAAAATGTTTACATTTTCTAATACAAAATGAATATTTTAATGCATATACTAAGTCTAAACTATATCGGTCGTGCAAAACTGGACGAAATGTCGTGTTAATCTTTTGGAAATTGTACTTTTTGGCGATTTTCGGCATATTTTAATTTTTTTCTCGGCAACAAATGGTGGCAAAAAAAAATCGTTACCTAGGTTAAATGTAAAATTAAGTGAGCATATATAATAACCATTTTCGTCATCATACAACTGAAATTAAGACGAGGGGAGCAGAAGGAATGAATTTAGTTTCGAAAAACCAATTTTTGGGCGCCATTTTGGCTGCAATTTTCTTGAATTGAAACTAACAACATTACATATTTACGTGCCCACGTTTATTAGCTTTCAAAAAAAGCATTAACGATCCGTGTGTCATGCACGGTTCGCGCGCAGTAAAATAAAAACCGAAAGACGGTCCCCGGAAAAAGCCCGATTTCGGCCATTTTGTCGTCCTAGCGACGACACGTGGCGGAAACCTCCGGTTTTCGGATTTTTCCTCCGGATCATTTCGGGTTCCCCGCACGCGTGCCAAATTTCAGCTCTCCAGCACTTCTAGAAGTGGTCGGGAATTTGTATCCATCAGTCAGTCAGTCACCACAAGGGCTGTATATAGATGGGATTTAAGTTTTTTTTCGGAGCATAAAAATTCAATCAATTTTTGAACAACCATATATTTAAGTACAAGGCAATTGTAGATTGTGATCTCTCCTTTAAAAGCAGGGAGAAGAAAATATTTGAATATTTTGCCATTTTTAAGTGCAATGAATCATATTCTACTCTTAACGATAACGGAGTTAACTATATCTTCCACTTGAAGTCACCTGTTAAACTAACCGTTATCCTGAACTACTGTTCACTACTTTAACTTTAAAATACTTTCAAGTTAAGATGACGACAGTATAATGTTTCGGTTAACGCTAACTAGACATCATATAAGCGGCCCTAAGTGTATCGTCAATCGTACACTAAAATGAGTTTGCCGAAGTCGCCACTCGCGTCGCTGACTGCAGAGAAATCCGAATTTTACGAAAAAAAGTTATAATTAGGGATCTTTAGCGAAATTTACATTCGTTATGATACCAAAGAACGTGTTTATACTAATGCCTTTCCTCATGAAAGTGTAATATTTACACTGCAAAAATGCTTAAGGAAAATCCAATGAGAAAGATTGGCATTATAATTACTTAATACTTCTATTTTATATATTATTTTTTAGTATCACATGATCCGAAAACTGGTCACAAAAGATTTTACATGGAACATCCTAACAATTAAGAACTGTGCCTACGGGCACGAAAACCGATACCCTGGATAGAAAACTTAGTCATGCGGTACTCGAACCCGCGACCTTCGGACTAACAGGCAAGGACTTATCCCCGCCGCTACCGAGGCAGACACAACAAATTCATCCTCAGAAGTATTTATACAATGTCAGTTTATATCTATGCCTTAATGCATAAATACGAAAAAAAATAATTGGTCGAAATAAAAAGGAGACTTCGTTGGTTTCCACTAATTTATTTTGTCCGTACGACATGTTTCGAACCATAGAGGTCATTATCAAGTCTTGATAATGACCTCTATGGTTGACTTCTTTCATTATCAAGTCTTGAATGACCTCTATGGTATCAAGACTTGATAATGATCTCCATGGTTCGAAACATGTCGTACGGACAAAATAAATTAGTGGAAATCAACGAAGTATCCTTTTCATTTTCGAGTATTAACTTCCACATAGTTAAGCCTAATACAAATGAACGGAAAATCATTGGTACTCATAATTTTAATGACTCTCGTTGTATTTCCCCATAACAGTTTTTACAGTGTATTGAAAAAATTGAGGATAAATGTATCGCTCTGCAATAATCGTCGAGCCGAGGACAAAAACCGATTCATACGCATGATTTCAGAAAACCGATAAAAATGCGACCTTAGTGACCACATAAATGAAGCATGTACAGGAATAACTCGCTGGGATGGCAAAATAAACTAAACGAGAGTAAAAACCAGTAAATTTCAATAGTTTCGTTCCCAGGAGCGAAATGTAGAAACGAAAGGAAATGGGATCTTGACTCAGGGTCTCTTAATCCGGGGATCTTAACTCAGGGTCGAAACGAAATCGTAGTCAAAACTACTTCGGGTCGAAACTAAACTAAAACTCTGGGACGAAACAAAACGCAGATAATTTTTCGCAGCGGAGAGACCATGTGCTTCGAACAGTTTAGTTTTGACCCACACACCGAGTAGGGAGTATGGATGAATGAAGTATAGGTTCGGCCTACTGTCAGTAGATGCATGGGACACTCATATTTTTACCACGAACAAGAGAACGGTGAACACAAACTGGCCATTCAATTTTTAAGCTCGATGTTTTAACCTCTCTACACGCATGCTAAATGCACTCGGTCGAAACTATTTCCTCTTATCCCCCTCCACTCACCTCCTGGGATCGAAACATAGCTATGAGCAGCGGAGGTTCGGTTAATTTAGTTTCGCTGCTGGGAGTAAAGTTTCGCCCCGGGTAAACTAACGAAACTAAACCCAGGCCTCGTATTTTCGTTTCGTTTTACTTGCCATCCCTGGTTTTCTCCCCACCCTAAGAGTCCCGGTTCGAATACCGACGGCGTCGAAGAATTTCACAGAATCCCTGCTTGAGTGATTTTTAAAGGGCACTTTAATCATAGCACTCCGTCCTTCGGATGGGACATTAACCCACTCAATGCTGAAAATATGCAATCCGCTAGACAAGGCAAACTTTTTGTGATATGATAGGTCTTTCCCTTTCCCTCCTGGTCGGAATGAAATATTTTCGTTTCGTTTCATTTGCCATCTCTGATAACTGGGGCCTACTCTACGTAGTAGTACCCTTGTTTCGGAGGATAACGTCTTTTGCCTTCGCCCCTCCCCTTAAGACATGTCGATAGAGAATTTCGCTCCTCGGCCACTACTCGCAAGGAGAGGACGACGATGAAAAAGAGAATTTTCCTCATGAAAACGGATACCGCTCCCCATACTGGAGCCGGGGATTTGGGCGTCGAGAGGAACCAACCTCTTTGATCTTTTTTCTCCCTCTTTTCCCAAAAATATTGGCCGCGCTCGATGCTGAATGGAAACCCAATCCGACCCCACTCCCACCCCCCACGAAATCGTCAATAAAACTGGTCATTTTTTTTTAATCTACGGTAAATTCCCAGCCTGCCGGTTGCGAGCTCACGGGATTAACGAACGATGGAATATAATGCGGGATGGGAGGAAAATTAGGGGGTTCCAGGAGCAGTGGATGGTCCAGCGGAGAAATATGTGGAGGGGTTGGATCGGATGATGTTCGGCGCAGATGGGAGTGGTGGGTGACACGGATTGCCATGGGTCGGGGGCTAATGAGCGGGGGTAATATGGTGGGAAAGTCCGATTCGATTCCTTCGATAGGTCGATATCGAAGCGATCGCACAACGCTTTCTCCGTCAGTGAGCCTGGTTCACTCGTGATCTACTAACTACTGATGGGCATGGATAATATGGAGGGCAATTCCGATTAGATTCCTTCAAGAGGTCGATATAGAAGCAATTGCTCGACGCTTTCTCCGTCAATGAGCCTGATTTACTCGTCGGATGATGTTTATTTCATTTTATTCATTCATTTACATCGGATAACACCATTTTACAATATTGGTCAAATGAAGAACGCAACAACAACTGAAGCAATGAACAAAAACTAAATCTATAACACGTAATTACTTCACAAAAATAAGTCTATGCTCAGCTCAGATGGCAGCGATGGGAAACACGGATGGCCGTGGGTCGGGGGCTAATGAGCGGGGATAATAAGGCGGGGAAGCCCGATTCGATTCCTTCGATAGGTCGATATCGAAGCGATCGCACAACGCTTTCTCCGTCATGCCTCGTACACATAACGATTGTCCGAGCGATTGTCCTAACGATAGTTGGCCGAACTAGCCGTGGGAATGCATATCCTGACAATAGTTGGCGTAGTTCCAAACGTTGCCACTTTACGATAGCTAGGCGCTGGGAGACCGGAAAAGGAAGCGACAAGAGAAAGATGAAAAGTTCGTGAACCTCTCTTTGGTCTATTTTTTCGTGGGTTTGTCCTAGGAAGGAAGAATATGGGCGGAAGAAAAATTATTCGGTAAATACACGTGGAACACAGTAATATCTTGACCCTGCATACCTCAACAGCTTTGCTGACAGTCAATTTCTCGTTCATTCTAGATGACAGCACAGGTTTTAACCATCGTCGTGTGAATGCACGATAGTTTCAACGATTGCTGGAACAATCTTAATCTGAACGAGGCAACAGTGAGCTGGTTTACTCGTGATCTACTACTGATGAGCATGGATAATATGGTGGGCAATTCCGATTCGATTCCTTCAAGACGTCAATATAGGAGTAATTGCTCGACGCTTTCTCCGTCAATGAGCCAGATTTACTCGTCGGATGATTTTTATTTCATTTTGTTTATTCCTTTCCAGCGGATAACACCATTTTACAATATTGGTCAAATGAAGAACGTAACAACAACTAAAGCAATGAACATAAACTAAATCCATTACAAGTAATTACTTCACAAAAATAAGTCTATGCTTAGCGCAGGTGGCAGCGGTGGGAGACACATGGCCGTGGGCCGAGGGCTAATGAGCGGGGATGATATGGCGGGGAAGTCCGATTCGATTTCTTCGATAGATCGATATCTATGCGATCGCTCGACACTTTCTCCGTCAGTGACCCTGATTTACTGGTCGCGGTCAGATGAAGCTAAGAGAAGCAAAGGGATGTAAGTGATAGCAATACAAATTTAGAGTTTACTACATTAAATGATAGGGGAAATCCTACTCTGTTTGGTGGCATGGAGATGTTATTGGTAGTTTTGATAGGTGCTGCTATATAGCAGGATTTAAAACAATTACTAAGCAAATACTACATTTTGTTTGAACTTTAAACTAGAGAAAAGTTAGCTCCCTTTTAGCATTTCCATCCATTTACTTTTCACTGCCTCAGATGATGTTCGGCGCAGGTGCAGCGGTGAGACTAGTAAACCCAGCTTTACTCCCGTCTTACATACAGATGGTCCTAGTCAGTCACGTAGAGATTTGATTAACGTTGCCTTAGGGCTCATATTAATCGGTTATTCACACAGCAGAACGACTATGAGTGAAGAGGGACTCGTATACCTTCCATACTTCCTATTGACTATTTGCAATCGCGAGGATTAGTATTGAAAATTAACGAATTTGATGAGTTATATGATTACGAAGCTAAATTTCGGTTAATTATCCTAATAATATATTATTTTCTCGTTTAATATGTATCTCTTAATTACCAGTGACACGAGAGACAATATTTTAAATCCATTTAAATGCGCGATGAGTGGCAGCGGCCGACTACAGAATCCTATATTGTGACATTCGTATAATTTTCAATTCCATCTTCGTACCTGGCCACCTATTCCGGACACTAGGGAAACGAGAGCAAAGAAAGAGACCTTGATGTTTTCCACCGTGCACGCGCAAGCGATACATACAAATGGGTAGACACGAGTTCCCTAATTATTACTAAAAGTATTCAGCAAGTCAAGGTTGGTTCACATTGTAAATATTTCCATCACCCGATTCTCACCCACCACCATCTTTATATACTTTCTTCTAACGATTTATTTGAGCAGAGTGGTCCATTTCTTCTCAAATAAGTGTTCACACTTTAAAAGGAAATATAAGAAGAAAATATCGGATTGTCATCCTTGCATAATTATGTTCCTTGACTTCCATCATTTGAAATCACCAAATTTACTCGAAATGGCGTTGTAAAACGTAATTGGCCTGATTTCGTGACTTGAAAGTAAAAATCTACAAGCAATTACACGCAATATTCCTCAAATAGAATGATGGTCGGCTGAGATAGGAGGCAATCTATTATAATGGAAAATGATTTAATTCATTAAAATGCATAAAAGTGACTCCTGTTTTATAAATTGACTAATGGTCTCCGAATCGATTTTTTTACCTTTGGTTTTCAAATCAAAGGATAGACGGAATTGAGATTGGAATTTTCTTGAATTCAACTACTTGAGTGAAAATTCCGACTCTTAAAACATACATAGCTCCTTAAATACCTCAAACAACTGCAGAAGCTTTTCATTCTGTGAAAGGATACGGTAAATGAAAAGGGAAAATATTTTCATCCATGAAATATAGGTTAAAAAGGGAAGAAATATTCCGGTGGGAAATAAGACTTGCAATCGATTTTTCCTACGCTTTCCCATCGTCAAAGCTAGGCGAGCGAGATTACGCGGGGTAAACTACAGGTGGTTCCATCGGAGGTACTCATAAATGAGATAGACCTAGCACGTATACTAAACCACTGAACATCCTTTAAGTAGACAAAGTAGATGAACGCAAGATTTATTGAGTAACAATAGATTTTATGAGCGGATAGCTCCTGCGAAAGATGTTCAGATACTGCCCGTAAACTGAAGGGAGGAAAATTTAATGTCGATTACCGATCGATTATTTTCCTCTCCTTTTCTTTGTATGAGGTGATGAGGAGTTAAGATGAAAACGCAGCTGCTGAAATCAATCGTCCAAGTTTATAAGGCAAAAACTAAGTGAAGTAAAGTATAACTAGCTTATAGCACGGAGTTAAGATTCACACAATTAAAAGAAAGATGTTGTATAAAGCATTAGCCGTTTTCAATACTAGGCCACACTTTGCTGATGTGGCTGATATGGATTCTAAGCGATAAAACTGTTTATTCCATGGATCAATTTTAGAATTTCTATTTTTGTAAAGTTATGTTCATCATATCAGACGAGATGCTGTGAAACGACATTTTACAGATTGAGTAAAACGAAGCATTTAGGTCCAGTCCGCATTGGCATTGCATGAAAAAAACAACACGTATGTCGTCACTTCCAACTCCTCCCTCAGCGAGCTCCGGAAAGGAGCAGACTAATGATGTCTGGAAGGAATGGAGGTATGAAGGACTCCTGATGCTGACATCGTAGGGTCGTAACACGGGTAGTTAGTTTCCGAGCAATAATGCCGAGGACAGCTACAACTATCAGGTTTTGCTCATATAGCTCTATACTCTTTTCTTTTATGAACGTTATAAACATTGAGCAGTATGCACAAAGTGAATTTCACCGAGCAAATTGGTCATGAAGCGCAGTTGGGAGACAAAAGTCGATTCTGTAAGAGAGGTTCGATGTACGAGGATATTAATTATCTTAATTATACCTTATCCATCCACGTTATTTAATACCTATGATTTATTCGAGGACAATGCGTTTCGTTGTTTTAACTACAGTATCAAACACTTGATAAATTCTTTGGAAATATGGCAATGTTTCGATTAACAAAAAACAACTACTTCGCCAACAATATGTAATCGCCCGGTGAGTTCCAGAAAGAAGCACACTAATGATGTCCGGAAGTAATATCTCCATATGGTATAAGATGCTAACACAGATCAATGCACGAATAGTTTGTTTCTGTACAATAAGACTAATGACAGCAACAACTATCAAGTTTTACTCATATAGCTCCGTTATCTTATCTCTCATGAACGTTCTAAACCTGGAACAGTATGCACAAAGTGAATGTCACCAAGCAAAATGGTCATGAAGCGCAGTTGGGAGATGAAAAAATGATTCCAAAAGAGCGGGTGGTGGTGTTCGATTTTTTTCCTCGGCTTTTCAAGACCAGGGGCCGGAGCGGGCGGAGGCGACGGAGAGTGGTGACCGTGGGGCTGGAGGCTGACGAACGAAAGGGATATGACGATGCTGGTGTGACGGATAAAAAAAAAACGCGGCCCGTTGGATTCCACCCGCGGACACAGAGAGAGCGAAAAAGGATAAGAGAAGGAGCGTGGGAAAATCCATTCGAAAGAGGAGAGAGCGGTCCCATATCCCAGACAGTGGACATTTCTCTTCTTTTACATGTGGACGCGGAGCGAGGATGAGCAAACTTCCCCATTGCAATGGCCGTTGACTCAATCGAATAATACTATCATGCAACCGCGCTTTAGTGCGTCAAGTTTGCTGACGGCGATGAGAGTCAAACGTAGGGAATCACGAGTAGAATGCAAAGGTGAACTCGAGTATAGGTCTGCCTATCGACTGGGAGACGAGGGAATAAAAATTTATGCGAAACAGCGTAATGGACACTTTCTGAGCGTTTAGTTTGTATGCTTAATTCAACGCGCTGATTTATCTTCGATTGAATTCTTGAATCAACATAACAACTGATGGTTACACAGGAAAAACCATTTACCCTAATATTGAAGTCATAAGGTCCAAAATTCCATTAGTAGGTGAACATCGGTTTTGAAAATGTTAAAAAATATAAGAAAATTTACTTTCATTATGAAAATAATTAAAAACCATTTTATTCATTTTAACCTCAAGCCATCAGTTCCCTTTAGTAACATTTTAACTAACAGCAACTTCACAGCAACTATAAGCTCTGGGAACATGATTATTTTTCAAACTAAGGGCCCTGAAGATGTTAAACGATTTAATAAAGCTGCCGTGGCTGAGAAAATTTTCAATTGCTTGGTTTCTGAACGTTTAGTTTGTATGCTTAGTTCAACGCGTTGATTTATCTTCGATTGAATTCTGGAATCAACAGAACAACTGATGGTTACACAGGAAAAACCATTTTACCCTAATTATGAGGTACAGGGCTCGTATTTTAGCCTGTATAATGGTGTTTTTACATTCGGAGGCACAATACTTTTCGTGATCGAAAACCTGCAGTCTTTATGAAATATTACATTGACTATGTGTAGAATATGATTCATTGCACTTAATAATGGCAAAAGATTAAAATGTTTTCTTCTCGCTGCTTATGAAGGAGAGATCACAATCTACAATTGCCTCGTACTTAAATGAATGGTTGTTCAAAAATTAATTGAAACTCGAGAACAAATTTTGTTTAGGAGTTGTGTGTTTCTTTTGCTTGCTATATCTTGCTATTCTACCTTCTATATTTACGCACACGCTGTCGCATTAATGCAAGAAAAAGGCTATAATAATAAGCAGCTCAAAGCAATAATTTACATGCTTTCGCGCTTTTCCTTATGTTTTTAAATACAAATTTATCACATGCAGATGTTTTCTGAGGGAGAGATAACATTTTTAGCGTGAATTTATGAAAACATAGTGAACTGAATAGTGTCAGCAGCGACTATTAAGGCCTGTTTACAGGATACATAAACACGTACGAGTTAATGTCTGTTTGCATGAATGATTTTTGTGGACCGGAACGGAACATGTACGAATGAATGAATCAAATTAGAACAGGTTCTATTTTCTGTGCATGCATTTGAACATGTTAGGTGGATACACGGTGCATTTTGGCGTTCATTCTCGCACTCATATTTTAGACATTAACCCCTACGCGTTAATGTACCGTGTAAATAGGCCTTTAGAAAGCTTGTACAATTACATGTACTTGTACAAGTAAATTGTACAAGCTTTAACAAGTTTAGCTTGTACAAGTTAAAAGATAGCCTTGCAATTAGGACAGAAGAGAAGAGAGAATTTTTTTCCGTTAGGAAAAAACCTTAATATTATGGAGGAAAAATAACCTCGCTTTAAGGCAGGATTTTTCTCGACCTGAACGTTAGGGTGTCAGGCACAGCGCCACAATCCGTGGCATCTTGCGAGCCGGGAACAGTGACACGAAAGTTGACAAAGTCTGGCCCGAAGCCATATATCAATCGAAATTTTAGGGTCACAACGAGTTCATTGAGATTTACGCGTGGCGGGATGAGCTGTGACAGTCGAAAGAGGAAAAGGTAACTTATATAAGTGTCAGAGGGGTAGAACTTTTTGTAAGATTATCCTGAACTCTGGTCCCAAGCTGTGAGGAAATTATCAAAATTTTAGATGCTCAACTGTGACTAATTTACAGCTCGAGAGAGTTTACATAATTACCACAACGTAGTGTTTTAACAGCAAATAATTCCGATAATGAGCTATCAAGCATTAATATTTTACGCTAGATACACATCCATTTTCGCGCCAAAATTTCTTGTATCAATTTGTGTCAAATATTTATATGATGAGTTCTAACTAGCATTATGACCGGTAAAAGTTAGTAGTAACTAAAATTCAATGGATGGCTGCAAAATAATTTATTTCTTGACAGTGATCCACTCAAGAGCTTAATGTACATAATGCTTTTAAAAGTTATAAGATTCGTGATGTTGCGGGTGATTAAATGCCTCATTTTTTATTGATCCGTTTAAAGAATCATATTATTTAATTTCTACTAGTGAAATTCAAAGACAGCCGCTCAAAAAATTAGATTAATGGAGAAAACTTTGAAACGAATGCAGTTTTACACTAAATATTTAAACTTCAGTCTTTTGGTTATTGTAAAGATGATCGTAATAGATGAATTTTGGGTTTCATAGCAGAGGCTATGACAACCATAAACCATTTCAGTAATTTTAGCATATTAAGTCTCTGATGAAGTCTCTGATCCACACTTTGCGAAGGAGTATATCCCTTCATTACAATCAAGATACATGGCACATATTTTTTTAAGTGCAATTATTTTGAAACGCATAACCATGGCAAAATCTATTTGTAACATAAAAATATGATGAGTCAAAACAATGTATTCCTAAAAAAACAAAGGTATACACGGCATTGGGATTTCGTTTTAAATATAAGAGACCAATGAAATATACATGAATGTCTATTTTTGCACAAGCGATTTTATTATGACTTTAAATTTGCAGCTAATATAACTATGTCTATCAGGTTAAAAAAGCGCTAAAAAATCCTTACAACAGACGGAACTGTTCCTATAAATACAAGAATCATAAAAATGTTTCCAATAGAGCTGGAGGAAAACAGGAGGAATTAAAAAAGAAATGACTATCAAATAACTCGGAAGAAGAAAATTAGTGAAGTATTTACATACATACATATTAATTACTAATATTTTAGGCAATATCCGCGAACAGAACGAATATCCAACGTCCAATGAGGCAGACTATAAATGCTCGCAGAAACTGATCATACATAAAATGCCTCTATGAAACATACGGTAACGAATGCACGTCACCCAGTTAATTAAAATAAAAAAGGTAGCATAAATCAAGCTTTGTCTTTATAAGCTAGGTGAATGCAGAATGAGTGACTGGTAATTCTCACGCATACATATACTTTTATTTGGTGTTAATGAAACGCTCGCGATGAAATCTATTTTAATAAGTGGCAGCAGCCGGACCGCATTGGGTAATCAACCCAATCCCGCATGCCGTTTGCCACGCGCAATAAATGCCTCGCACTAGCATATTTTACGCTCTAAATTGACCATTTTCCCTTGTCTGAAAATTTTACCCGGTACATCAGAGTTACAGGTATGAATACACTCACTGTTATTCTCGCTACACCAAGCAACGCTGTAACAAGCCATTTACGACGTTCAAATACTACGCAGTTTTCTTTATGCTAGAATTACATTTTATCCTTTAAGCCTGAATCACTTGATAAATGTTTCTATTCTTAAGAAGGGATAGCTGAAGTGACTGCTTCAACGATGATGGAAAAAATGACCGTTTCTCACGAACATTTTCCTCAATGGCTCGAGGGATGGGCTTTCAAATCCTTTGTAAATTTCTCAGCATTTAACGATTCCATAGCTGAAACCATACTGGCACCGTCCTTTAGCCAATCAGAACTCAAGGGCTCTAGACGTAATTATAATGCCACGATTAGAATATAACTGAATGACAGTCATAAATGCAGAAAGTAACGGAAAAAAGCGATGGAATTGGGATGGTAGGAATGGCTGTGTGATTCAAAAAATTATGGGTAGAGTGATCGCTCTTTTGGTCGCTGAAACCCTATCGTTGAAGCTATCATTCTGAGGGACCAAAATAATTATTGTATGATTCAGGCTTTACTTTTCCTGCTAAGTAAATTTCAAAATCCGTAAGAAGTAAGACTGAAATTTTGATGAATCTGTTATTAATCAATCGGGGTATATCGCTGGTGTAAAGTGCTCTGGAGAAATATAGTTTGTACAGGATTATTATCAACATGAGGAGATAAATAATTCAAGGATAACAGGTGACATGATAAATTAAATGAAACAAGTTGATAGATAGAAAGGTGAACATTCAACACTCTTATGAAGGCCTGCGGATAAAGAGCGAACTGGAACCTATTACTGCAAATAAAATAAGCTACTGATGCAGGATAAAGGTGTACAGAAACTTAGGAGATACCCTTGGCTGAACAATTTGCATTCGTTGTTGATGTATGTTGATTGCGTGATACATTGAAAGCAGGACAGCAAGACAAGGATTATTGCTAATAAAAAATTGCAACATAAAAGGGGTTTTCAAGAATAAAAATGCCTAATACAAATAAGGGTGGCCCAGTTTGACTTGAGGCACATGGATTTCGTTGAGGAAACATGCTAAAGCGTGGAGATACGGGTTTTGGAGTGAGTAGTTTCTTAACTCACGGGTGTTACGACAAGTATATTACCATTGGAAATAGAATTTTGTACCAACTTAAGCGAAAATTTTGAATGAAGCATTTTTATTTCAGTATCGGTATTTTTATTCAGTATTTCAGTGGCATCGTGACGTAGCTTTCGTGAGGTGGGAATCAATCTCTAATATCCCTACCTCCATACTAAAGCATGCTTTCCTCAGTTCATTTTATTTCTTATATCTTCTGGACTATAACTTTCATATTAAAATAAAGAGAATATTTCGTACATTAATTGCCGGATGTTGCTTTTAATCTCAAATATGAGAAGACCGTTTAGCTGTCAGACCATTGTACCCCCTCGGTAAAAAATCCTGGATCCACCCTCGGTCGGGACCGTGAGCGTAGGTTGGGGGAGGGTGGTTAGGAGGTGGGGGCGGAAGGTTAGAATGTCGGCGGCATGCGTGACTGGAATGAGAGACGAGCGAAGAAGACACGGCGCCGAGCAAGAAAAGGAACGGAAAGAAACGACGGATATATTCTCATGCCAAAATTGAAGCCTCGGCGATTTGGATCACTCAACCGACAAGCCCTCGCCCTGACTTTGACATCTTCTTCTCAATTATCTCGAATCATTGGACGATGGCAAACGTAACAATCCATCGCGTAACAATTGCTTACGATGCCGACTTCAACTGTCATTTACTCCCGGCACGATATGTCTGGCCTGCAAAGCTTGCGTTCCATTCATGACCGTGAGTAACGGAAAGTTATCGGAAAACAATAAATTGTCTGTTTATTATATGACACCACATCTCTCTGTGGTCAATTAAGTTTGGGTAACGCATAAACCTACCACCATATCATTCTATTGGCTGTCGCCAAGGATCTGAATGAATGGCTGCTACCTCGAAGACTACAGACTACCGATTAGTTTACATGAGTAGCGTAACATTTCCCTCGATTTCTTATTCGGAAAACAATCAATGGCTGAAGCTCACTTGGTCTACTAAAAGTTTGAAATACTGAAAAGGAGGTTTCAATGTTTTTTTAAAAACAAATCATTTCCTAATAAAAAGTAACTCCATAATCACAAATCTTCCCTGAATGGATACACTGCAAGACAAAAATTGATGCTTTTTTAACCCCGAAATTGATTTATTCAAGTTGATTGAGCAAATTTTAAAACAGCAATACGCCATAAAATTAATACGGTTAAGCAAGAGCTACGCTTCTTCTTGTCAAGTTGGCGAAGGAAATAATGAAGGCAGGAAAGAATTGAATGATGGAAACGCCAGTAAAATGAGACCTCAAATGAATGACGTGACTCAAGTCCATTAGAAAACAAACACTCCCTCAGAGGGTCAAAAGGAGACATCTAGTCAATAAATTATTCACTCGAAGAAACGATTTCCGGAGATTACGGAAAACTAAGGGAATAATGGAACAGCATAAGCAGCATCGCAAAATCCTGTTTAGCTCAAGTTTAAAGACCTCCCTTTATTTATTATGGTCGAAGATGTGATTTTTACGGAGGTAAATGACATCGTTTGCTCGAGGATGGTTTAAGCAGTAAATAAGACAGCGTTTGAATGGGACGGACTCTCCGCGGGAAAGTGACACGCCAATCGCTATCTGCTTTTAACTCATGATGAGGGGGTCGCTCGTCTCTCGAGTGGACAGGGCGATAAGTTACATTCCCGATCGATCGGATTCAGAGCTAATTGAAGTAATCTCTACCGCTCAAGCCGGCGACTTATGGAATGATTTCACGTCTTACCTTGTCTTAATTTTCCCACGCTTCAGTAAATCACGAACAAGACATTCGAGGCATTCTGCAACAATTTTATCATGAAAATTCAGAGACTCTTAAAATTTAATCCAGAGACTCCTTTAAAGGCAAGAGTTTCTTTAGCGTTGCAATCTCATTTCGCGAGAAAAAATAGAATGCCAATCATTATTATATTACCCATCTAAATTAGGTGATCTAACAACTAACATAACCTCGATTCAAGACAGTTCATAATAAATAAAGACCTGAGAAATCCATCTACATGGGAATAATTATTTTAATTGAGGACCCATGTGGATAAACAACGTTAACAAACTTTCGCTTTTCTCAGAGGGTATTATTTAAAGAAATATTACAATAACAGAAAATAGGCATATCTGCGGCTAGAATACGAATTTGCTTGAAAGCAAATAAACTCTAGCATTAACTCATTTATATCTTCATTAAGGTGATGAATTCTAGTTTATTGAATTAATTATGTTTTACACTGTTATCATATCGAATGCTTATAAAATACGAGCATTCTATCATAGAATACTAAAAAACGTACTTAAATCCCAATTAAGGCACATTAAATTCAGGTACATTCAATTCCTGCAGTTAGTAGAATACTATTTTTACTATAACCCCCTTGATTTGTATGATATGTGTTAATACTGTGCTCTTCGATGACTTACATGTTTTACCATCAAAGATGGTTCACACTCGGCCAATTGATCGCAAAAGTAAACCAACTCCTCAAGGGGATGGTGATGATCTCAGTGTATTTTTTTTTACCGCGCAAGAACAGCGTTGCACATACCTTCGTTCTTCACGAATTACCCCCCGGGAAATTATAAGTGGACTGCATGAACCCAGCCCGAACGAGCCCAGGACGAAGCCCATGAAATTTCATAAGTAGGGCATGCATAACAAAAGCAAAAGACGACTCACGCTTTTATTGCATCAAGCTCCTCAGTTTTCATATAAATGTTACCAAATAATATTTTATTTTACTAAAGTGTTAGAAAATTCAAACTTAATAAAATGAATCCATCGAATCTAAATGACCAGTTTATTTAAAAAATACCGTATTTTCAAGAATCTAAGACAAGTTTTCCCCCCCGCCCAACAGCGCCCGAAAATAGGGTCTGCCGTCAAACAGTCTAATGCGAAATTCTTTGACACTTTATTAAAAAATGAGGTTATGAGCAGCAGTGTCATGGATCACCATTCCACACTTTTATCAATTTTCTACTTCAAGATTTGTAATGTATACAATGGTAACCACAACAAAAAAATGTAATAAAATTTAAATAATAACTTGCAATAAAAAAACACGCAGGGTAATATTTTACTTATAAAAAAAAATTTAAGAAAATTGCGTTCCGGCACTGCTAATATTGCCATAACGTCACTGGCTATGAGGCATATGCCCCTTTTACTTATTTTTGGAAGATATTGGGCAGATACTGCCAAAGAATATACTCGGAGATATGCGGTAATTGTTCCTCAAAATTAATTGTTTCCCTGCTGGAGTTCCGTCGGTGGATTTAAAATCGTGGTCATCTTAGATTTGAGGAAACACGGCAGATTAAAACTGAAAATTCGGCACAACCGTTAATTTGGAAACATTGACCGGATTAAATACTCACGTGTAATACTAATGGGAAATTCCCTTGTGCTTCCCTTGGAAACGACACATGAGTGTTGAAATTGGGCAAAGTTTGTCTAACACGAAGTTGTGCAGACTTTACAGAGTTTTAATCTATTTAATTATGAATGAATTCCAGGTTCGAGAAAGTTAGCTCGAAAACAATTGAATATGGCCGAAGACGAGGCTAAGAATTCGACGAGTGGCAAATATAAGAGGAGCGATATGGAAAAAATACGTTTGAAATATAATATGCTTAAACATCATTGGAATATAGGCATCTTACCAGCCAAAAACATTCTATCGCTAGTTGATATTGAGACATTAAACACCTTTTAATGGTACATAGATGTATGGTAACTTGATTGAGTGCTGTGATTTTCCATACAACTTGAGAATCTTATACTAATGTTTTGTGGATGTGTTATAAAAAATATTCAGGAAGAATGAACCAAAAATATTGACGGTTATAGTGGTAAAGCAATTACCAGCAGCTTGATGTTTATCATAACAGGGGTAAAATTGATTTGGAAAAACCAATGAGGGTATGGCAAAGAAATTCCGTGTAGAATATGAGCGGTGGCACAAACTCCATAGACGAGCTTGCACAGTTGACCGGTTATATTGTCAAATGAACATATTTCAAGAGTAGTTTTGAAGAATTTAAGTAGTCTGATTGATAGAAAGGACTTAGGGAATAAACAATGAGGCCATTTTTATTTGGAAAACAATCATCCACGTTAATAACATAAATTACGAAGAGAAGAGTACGCAATACAGTATCAATCCTTATGCAGGACTAACGACCTTGGTAAATGATTACTTATGATCAGGCATAAGTAGAAAAATCATATGCAGCCATACGATGACTACTATAGAAAAATGACAATCGAGTTCTTAAAAAAATCCGTGCGACAAATTATTTGGTAAACCTTGACCGGTTTCATTACTCACGTATCATCATTGAGAGAAATTTCCACTTGCATCACGTGAAAATGGTGGGTGAGAGTTGAAACTGGCCAAAGATAACCAAATGCAGACCTGTACGGAGTTTGCAATGTCGTAATCCATTCACTTGTGCACGAAATAGAAGTTTGTGAATGAACCTATTTGATTTTAAACCCTCAGTACTTGCTTTGGGAATTTGAGAAACAATCGCTAGGGAAAGTTTCATGGAGCATGGAAGAGCAAGATATTCCACTCGAAAAAATTCAGGGAAGTCACTAGAAAATGGAGAAAATGATAAGGGATTTCTACGAATTCCGGAATATGGTCACACCTTGAACTGAGGATAGGAAGGACGGCCAACTTCAGATTGAAAAAAAATGACACGTAATTACTTTTCCCATTCACTGCTCCTTCAGACTCAGGGATTATATAGTAGAGACGGTGTTTTCAGAATAAGGGATGGAAAGACTGGGGAGATTGAAATTGATATGCGCTGTCACTCCAACGCAAGATGTGCCATTTCATAAATGCCTCGGGCCAGGAGATATACTCTCTCCTCGTTTTCCGCGGACCTAAATTCCAATCACACATCAAACACATTGCCTCACAGCACATCTCGCTAGTATACTTAACATGTTCACTAGATAAAGAACGTTAAAGAGTATCCAGAACATACCAATACTCGCCTTCAATTAAGATAACATGGGCATAAACGAACTACTCTGTATTACCGTGAGTCAAATATGTAATTCCATCAAAATTTACTTTGTGTCATATTTAAATTATTCCGGAAAAATACCAAAATGCACATAAAAAGAGAAAAATATAAAACAATGCTTTCCAAAATTTCATTCACGTGATCAAACGGTGTACCAAGTGTTTAGGAATCAAAATGTTTAAAACATTGAAAAAATTTGAATCGCGCCCGACAACATTCCGTGATTTCATACGTTTAATCTTTTGTCCAAATGCGAGGAAAAGAGGTGGAATTGAAATTAAATGCATTTATTCACATGAAAATCACGTAAAAAGTTTCAGCTTTCCATCAATTTTCATCTTAACTTGGAGATATTATCAAAATTGCCCAATTTCCCTAAGATTTGCCTCTTGCATTGTTCTAGTTAGCTGCAAGCTGGAATGATCTACATTGTTCCTTCGGCAACATTGGGCTTTGAGTGTGTGTACGTTCGATCCCGTTAAAGTAACCAAGGCTATTCTGCAGTAATTAATAATAATAACTGTTATCTGAAGATAGTAAATGCAAGTGATTGATTTAAGTCATTACAATATGGTAACCATCACAGAAAAGAGCTTGAAAGCTGTGGCGACTAAATTTAGATCAGATGTCAACGAAGAACACAGAATTAAAAACAACAAACGATACTCATGGTCTTGCACGTATTTAAAAATGTATGCTCGAAAAACTACTGCCACCAATCGTTAAGGTAAAATTAAAAGAAGAATTACCAGAAAAAGTGGCGTAGTACACGGAGGTTTGCGGGTTCTGTTTTGGGTTGTTGGGTTATTCTATTTTTTTACAAATTGATTAACCCAGAGGAATTGACAATCGAGCGAAACATTAATGAAATATTTAATAGATTCCGACGCCAAAATTAGCTTGTTGAAGAGCTGGATGATATTTTTCACCATTAATCAAAATATAAAATGAAGAAAAATATTACGCTCCAAGTTAACCTCTATTATTGATACCAGGGATGTAAACAAAGGCTATTGAAGGGTCCTGTTAACAATAATTTATGGGGAAATATGAGATTTGTGGAAATCAGGGATTGAATGACCTCAGTAATCTCATTGAATTAGAAAGAGAAAAGAGTGATATAACGTATTTATATAATCTTTATTTCAAAAAGGCGGATCAATAGTAACTTTGTGAAGTCATTAATTCTCAATAAATTTAAATTTGTTGAATGAATTAAGAGTTTAATAACATTTGTAAAAAAATCTCGATTGCTGAATGTTGATGAAATTACAATAAAGCAGCTGATACAACAAAGGTTTTGTAGAGAAGAAACCATTTATTCTGAGTACTTCTTTAATTAAACGCATTGGTTAAAGGATATATTACAGTTTTTTAGACAATTCGAAATCAAAGTACGTATTTTTCTTCATAATGTGCGGGTTCCGCAATGCGGAAAACAGCGCCTCTCCGCTAAACCCCGACTCCAATTGGAGCTCTGCACCCAGGTTAATTTCATTTAGGCAACTAGTCGGAGTAGTAAGCATTTTACTGTTCTGTAGATAGTTCCGCGCATTGTTTACTCGCTTTTAGTTATTAATTACAAAAGATACTTAAAATGATAGAGAGATGATAGGCTGATCGACAATGCTTTGAATACCTTATTTAAACACATCATACGTTCCTCCATTCGGCAGTCTGATTGTGCTGAGGGCTATTTGGACGAAATTAAAACAAAAGATGGTAATTTAATTAAAATAAATATATGTGTGATCTTTATTTTGCGTCAAATGGAATTGTATTCCTCATTATGAGCATACTTTCGTCTTTTATTCTCCTTAAACAAAATATCATTAGTAACTACGATAGATCATCGCCATAAATCATAACATAATAAGTACAAAACATAAATCACGTATTTTTTCTAATCACGTCAAAAATCACCGAAGAGGTAGTCAGAAAAAAGTTATAATTAGCCGTAGAGCACAAAAAGGATAGATTTTACGCTGGTTTCAGCAAAACCCCTACTATTCCATTGCATCATTATTGTAGCTTTGTACAAGGTATGGTATTTGGAGGAGGCGACCGACAGCTGAGGTCATTTGCGCCATGAGGGAAGGGTGTGGAAGGAAGGGTGGAGAGAAACCCGGCGTCGGCGTTAGCCTGCTCTTAACGAAAGGCGCCAAGGGGACCACGGCTTAACGTCCCATCCGACGGACGGAGTGTTGCGCTTGAAATGTCCTCCACACAACATTCAAGCAGGGTTCGGGCAGTCTCTAAAAATTCACTGCCACTGCCGGGATTTGAACCCGAGCCCGCCGGGTGGGAAGCCAACACTCTAGCCACCACACCAACCCGATCCCCAGCTTTGTACAAGCAATATTGATTAATCGGATCGCATTATCTGAATGGGGTTAGCTAAATATATAGTATCATATCACCATCGGTTAGCTAATAATATAGCATAGCAATACTATGCAACGACCTGGCGGCCTTAGGTTCTAGCCTAGAAATTAGTTAGCACGTGCAGCATGCGCTTGTTGAATTTGCAAATATTACTCCTGGAAACTGTTTAGTGTATGATAATGCAGTTCATGATCAACAAATTGAAAACGGAAATAAAGGTAGCGATTGAGATGTTTTGAATGCATAACGAGCAACAATGCTGCAGTATCACAGCTGGTTTGAGATGTATTATTTACAGGAACAGAACACGCGCTTAGAGTAAAAATAACAATGATATAGTCCACTGCTATCTTCTTTCACTCTAAGGTGATTCCAAGCAATCTAATATATTGTCCTCCGCTAGTAGCGGAAGATGTTGAATGCTCTATCGGAATAAAGTATAACTTTATATGGATTTCACTTATATTTTAATAGGACTCAAACAAATTTGATTACTTTGCAACATGTTTCTGTAAACTTAGCTAACGTAATACTGGATAAATTTATCATTCAAGCCTCAAGGTAACCAAATAGCCTATTTTAGGGGTAATAAAGCTGGAATTGATAACTTGATATAACAATGAAAACATATAATTAAAATTATAGTAGCATGATTATCGCAAAATATTAGGTATATTCGGCATATGCACTGAAAACTCTGAATTATTTGAATAACTTCTCAATATTTCCGCTTGAACTAATATAGGGTGTTGGCAAAAATTTCCAAACGCAAATAATGAGAATAATAGAGGCATGGTGTAACTGACTCGCGGTAGAGATATAGAGAAAAATTAATGCTAACATAACCGAGAACAGAACTACAAGATATACTGTTAGGGTGGTATGACGTAAATAAGTTTTTCATCTACTCACCCTATTCCAGCACTGCTTCATTATACAAAGTCATAAAATATTATCACGGAGTCTATCATAAATGCGTTTGTGATCTCTGTCTGAGTTCAAATGCAATGTCGAGATCAAGGGAGGGTTTTATTCCAAGGAAATTTACATCCCTCTTTAGCGTATTAACAATCAATAGGAATAATTCGTAATTTTGGAGGCTAGTAAAGCTACTACTCCAATTATTTAACGAGAGTTTTTGCTTCAGTATAATGCGACTTTGCTTCAATATCAATATAGAGTATACATTTATTACTTAAATAACGAATAAAATATCAGGATGCAGAGAACAGGATTTGTGTTCATCACACACGAAGGTAAAATAGCGAATATTTATTTCAACGAAACACTATATTCGAATAAATATTAGTCTGACATTTACCTGATGTGTCGTTTCCTTTTGAAAATCAGAAACTCCAGCTATAATGAGTCTTTCAAAGCACCGAAAACGAGGACGTTATTCGAGGGTTATTTAAAAAAGAATCCAATTCGTAATTTTCCTCAATTTTTATCAAAATTCAATCGGCTGCGGCGTCATGAACAAATTCAAAAATGAAATATTTACATGGATATAGATTGCATTGAAACGAAAGAGTGAGCAGTGTTGTTTAATTTCCTTAAGCAATAAAAATCAAATTCTGTTTTCTCATTAGCTTAGCTATCTAGTGCTTGAATGCATGCCAGTAATTACAAGTGATGAGATGGGCACATATTTTTCAGAACAAAGAAATACCGAAAAAATACAGCGGAATCAACCTGAATGCGCAACAATATCCTCTTGTATGTAATCGCAGACTTTTACAACTACATCATCTTCCATCCTCCTTACGATCGAATTGGTCTCGCCTGATCCAAAAACTTCAATACACCATCAAGCGCCAAAGAAAAGTATCCCGGTGAGCTTAAGTAATTTCAACAAGGAGGGCTAAGAAAGATCGAGGTAAACAAGAGCGAAGGCATCCATCTTCCAAAGGCGCATATATGATATATATAACATAAAAAGAGTTTTACATAAAGATAGTACACATGTTTTATTGAAAATAGAATATAATTCATAATTTCCCCTCAATTTTCTGTAATTCAAACGGAAGCGGCGGCATAACGCCGTTTTCAGCGATGCAAAAGTAAGTTAAATATCATTATGAAAGCCGATCGGATTTAAATGAGAGAAAGAAGAAATACTATTTGATTTCATTCAGACGTGTGAAAATCAAATTCTGATTGTCCTAGTAGCTTTCCATTAGCTTGCATGCCAGTCGGTTATTACGTGTGATGAGATGGACATTTAAATAGCTGAACATTCAAAATTATGAAAAAAATACTGCAGAATCAACCAGGCAACCCCACAATATGCTCTTGTATATAATCCTCTACAAATACATACCTCTTCCAACTTGCTCACGATCGAAAATAAAGTCTCGTCTGACCTAAAAACTACAATACGCCATCTAGCGCCAAAGAAAAGTATCCCTGTGAGCTTAAGTAATTACAACCAGGAGGCAAAAGGAAAATCAGAGAGCGAGGGAGCTGGCATCCATCTTCCAAAAGCGGGTAAAAATGCGAGGGCTTTTAGATAACATTACAATCAAATACTGAAACAACATTAGTATAGTGGAATCAACACCGTAATCTTCTCGTGTATGCATTCTCTAATGAAAGACCTCTACAACTACATATATCCATTGGCCTCCTCACGATCGCAAAGGTCTCGTCTGACCTGAAAAACTACAATGCACCACCAGCGCCAAAGAAAAGTATTCCTGTGAGCTTAAATAATTTCAACCAGAGGGTAGAGAAAGATCACAGAGCGAGGGAGCTGGCATCCATCTTCCAAAAGAGTACGTTTCTTACATAAAGTGTTCTCGATACATTTTTTTTGAATATGCAATCCGATTCGTAATTATTCTCAATTTTTATCTAAACCAATCAGTTTTGGAGTGAAAACGACTTTTTTAAGCGTGAAAAAGAAAACAAAATGCTCACATGGAAATCGATTCGGTCAAAATGAAAGAGTGAAGAAATACGATTTCCTTCGGCTCTGTGAAAATCAAATTCTGATTTTCCCATTTACTTAGCTGTCTAAGACTTGTATGCCCGTCAGTTATTACGTGTAATTTTTAGTACCAAGACAATCGATTACTGAAACAAAATACATCGGAATCAATCTGCCTACCCCACAATATGCTCTTGTATGCAATCGCAGACCTCTACAACTACATACATCTTCTAGCCTGGTCACGATCGCTAAGATCTCGTCTGACCTAAAAACTACAATGTGCCATCAAGTGCCAAAGAAAAGTATCCTCCTGAGCTTAAGTAATTTCAACCAGGAGGGTAGAGAAAGATCACGGAGCAAGGGAGCTGGCATCCATCTTCCAGAAGCGGGTAAAAAAGGGAGGAATGGGGCGAGGATTGTGCACGAGAAAAATAATCCACGGGAAGCGGGCAGCGGCGTGACAGGAGGCCTATTCCCTAGCGCTCTCAATCTTTGCGAGACAATTTAAGACGACCCAGCTTCCTCATCAGTGTCTTTCGAGTTCCAAAGTGTGTGCACCCAGATTGTGATTGAGAAACGAGCCGAAAGGGGAAGGGGATGCGGTCGCTACAACATCCTTCGTCTCTGTCAAAGATTGTGGCACGGGGATATACCTACGCCTACCGACGAGATTACTCCGCGTTCGCGTAAAACGCGTTTTTCTATTCATTTGGGCCGAGGACGAGCAGCCATTGAGCGTAGGGACGAAATTTATGCTCCATTCTACGGCGCTTCCAATTGGTCCTTGCCGGGAAGACGCTCCTTGGTCACATTAAAGTGGCCGTCATTTTGGCGTCCGACCGACATTTATCTTGTTCGCGATTTAATCAATCAGCGAAATTACACAATACAGAGTATCAGATGACTTTGACAGAATTATCACAAGACAAATTCTACATAAACCCTGGAAAAAGTATTGATAGCCAAAATTTATCGTTACGGATCCAATTTTTCAAAGTTATTCAAAATCTTGGATCGTTATGGCGAGGTTAAATGTGTACAATGAAAAATAGGTACTATATTTGAGCAGGAGTAGGATCAGGATTTAGTATCTGAATAAAATAATATCGAGAGTAAGCAATGATATAATAATAGATTACTCATAAATGATTTGAGTATGAATATCCCTGAATAAATATTGGACAAAATGATTTACCACCAGATACTACATCTGCTTCCGTAGTATCAAAATATCATTGATAATCACATGAATTTATCCATAATGCTAAAAAATATAGTTTCGAGAGAAGAGCTGGTAATTCTTGAATAGATAGGATATGTATACCATAGTTAAAAAATATAATATTGCAACGGAGAATAAACTCACCATAAACTATTGAATTCTTTATGTAGCGAAATGGAAAGGGGACCTGTGCACCAAAACCGAGAATAAGGTTAAGCATAAAATTTTACCTACATTCAAAGACTGGAGCGAATACGTCGTACTTGTTAACGGTGATCGACTCTTCCGAGAAGTCCCTATTATGTTGTATATGTCATATGGATAATTACGTATTATTGAAGTATTGCTGCACTGGGAATATTAATTTCACAAAATGAATGATATTACCTGGAATATTCTAAAATCAAGTCAAAAGATTGATATCAAATGCTGCTACACCCTGCTTGCGTTTATTCCATCATTATAAAAATGAAGAAAATATTTCTCAATGCAAGGCTTTACAACGCTGTTAATTCACGAGAAACTAAAGTAAAATTGAAATTATACGGCAGTGGTAGATTATGCTTAATTTGATTTTCTTTGGCATGAAACGATAAATTTAGTTACTCTAATGGGATAAAAAATTAAGATACCTCAATGAGCGTTTTGGATATCGCATGTTTTAAAACTTACTTATGCCATTGAAAACCTTGATCAGTCAAATTGCGAGACATGAGAGTCTGATGAGAATAAACATTCATAGACACGAAAAATAGCAGAAGAGGGCGAGAAATGAGGTACATAGATTCATAAATGAGGTTACTAAATGACAAGATACGAATAAATATGGAACAACAAACTGATGGGGGAATGTGGACGAAGTGTAGGCATAATTCAATCTCTATTCTTATGCCCAACTACCATTAAAATGTTGCTGAAATTCAATTAAACAAAAATATCTATTGCTGTAAAGTAAGTATGCACTTACATGGGAAGTGTCTCTCAAGCTATTCTTTGAAGTTGGATTTGTACTGCTGAGATGCCGCCTGGTCAGAGCCTATCTAAAGAATTATGTTGAACGATTAGTATCCACGGATGAGCGAGCTTGGAAATCAGAAAGATCGTAAAGAAGATGAACTGGTTATTTGAAAGATGAAGAACCATAAATAGGAATGGAGACGAGTCTTGATTTACAATTAATGATTATCAGTTCTCACCTAAAATAAACACGGAAAAATGAAAAAAATCTTAGGAATACAAGCATCACGCAGCGAGAAATTACTTGATGGCACGATAAAATTAAACCAGTAGATATAATCCATGGAAAAAACAGAAAACGGCTGGTCAAATGATATTGGTACTATGCAGCTAATAATAGAAGATATTAGGCAAAGGGGAGCGATTCACTACGCTTTGAGAGTTTAGAGAATCTGCATCGTGCGAGAGAAGAAAATAGAAGTTGTCTAGTCGCTGGCAAGTACTGAGACATATCGTAATAACACGAGAAAAGGCAAGTGGGATTCAGAAAAATTACGATGTACTTCGTTGGAGCGGTATTCCCTCGAGGCATTTCATAAATGAAAAGATTAGCGCACGGCAAGATAGAAAGGCAAAGTGAGTGCTACAAACCAATCTCAAGCTTGTTAAACCACGCCGATGACGATGTAAAAAAAGCATTAAGGGCGTGTTCGAAAAAAAAGAACACATTTTTATTTTGCTACCTCGAGGAAATATAACAACTCGAGGGAAAAAGAGAGTTCTCCAAGATTTAGGGACTCCCTTGAGGGAGGTAAATTGTTAATGGAACCGCTTTTTATATCGGGAGATGCTGAATAGAGCCGGGAATAAGGGGGTCGATAAGTAGCATCCCGGCTTGAGGTCCCAAGTCTCATTCTTCTTGCTTTCATAAGCCGATCCGAGGCGTTGAGGACAGAGAGCTGTGCCAGGTGACGATCTCGCGACAAAAAAAAAGAAAATCCCCACGCAGTCCGCCCACCTCCGAGAGAAACACCCACCTCTTCCTTTCAGGTTCACGCAGCTGAGGCGCTCGCGAACCTCAAAGGCTAATTCATTCGCGAGGGGCAATTACGGCACTCGCCGAGCGACGACATACGGGCTCATTGTTGGAATCAAGTACCTCGTGGCTGTTTCTCCCGGGCGGAGCTCGGGAGCCCTGGTGACGAGATTAAAGAACCGGGGACAAAAACGGTCGCAAGAAGAAGGGACCGAAATTTATGTGGCACCGACGAGAGGGAACGCGAAAGTGATTTCAACGATTAGCCCGCAGGACATAACTCAAGCGACACAAGACTCGAGTGCAGTTTATAGTTTTCGGTGGTTTCAGCGGAGGCTACACGGTTTTAGAGTTACCTCAAAATTTTTTGTTACCGAGTTTTCATTCAGTTTGGCCATTAATGCTGAGATATATTTGAGTAGTCTATCCTCTTGAGGAACATTTGAGAAATCAGCATTAGTCGGCTGTGAAACATTACTTCGGTTTTGCTTCTACTGGCACAGTTACTATTCTAGAAAAGTCACCAAGTGCTATGGATAACATTTCATCGGGACATGAAGCTTCTCTTGAGTTTTCTGTGAAACCGGTTCTAATACTAGAGCAAGACGAAGTTACTAATGTATTACTTCAAGTTATTCTTACTCGACCACTAAAAAAATGGAAAAATCAGCATTAGTTGGTGGTGACACATTAATTCGGGTTTATTTCCCCTATCACAGCTAATCCAAGGTGGTGCTTGGACAGGCAACTTTTCCAATGTGATAAACTATCTGATAAATCCGAAAAAGGGCTTTTTCCATCAAAAGAAATTCGCTAACGCGATAAAAATACTTCACTCGTGTATTCGACCCTTATAATTGCAGTAAGCCATTGAGAGTATAGAAACTATTTTGGAAAAGTGTCTAAGTGTCATGGCTAACATTTCTACGAAATCGGTTACAATATTAAAGAGAGACGAGAGTACTATTGCATTACTTCAGGTTAGTCTCACTCCAGCAGTAAAAATTGTAAAAAATAGCATAAGTCGGCGGTGACCCATTTCATTCATAGGTTTTGCTTCTACCACTACAGTTAATCCAAGCCGGTGCTCAGATATGCAATTCTTCCTAGTTTGGAAAACTATCTGCTAACTCTGAAAGAGGTATTTTCCATTCAAAGAAATCGGCTACCGCGATAAAAGTACTTCACTCGCGTATTCGATTCCCAATATTTCAGTAAGCCATGGATGGCATGGAACCTTCGCTGGCCTGGAACCTTTACTAGGCCACTAAGTGTTATGACTGATATTTCCATGGGGAAAAATCTTCTCCGAATAATATATTTTGTAAGACGTGTTCTCATATTGGAGAGAGACATGAGTTATACTATTTGACTCCAGGTTAGTGTCTCTCAGTATGTTATGCCAGGAATAAATTTAACACAGAAAATTTTCGAGACCATATTCAGCCTACATGTAAGGGAAGCACTCATAAAGCTTTCAAACGTTAGTCCCTCTGTGGTAAATGCACCCCATGTAGTTTTTTAGATGCCTAAACCGTATAGGTTGACACATTTCGCGATAGGGTAAAGACTACATGCTAAACATCTCATAGCGTCTTTCATTAGAGGTTGATGGCCAAAGCAATGTACCTATTTTAGTCGAAACAATACGGTAGAATTTTGAATCGACCAGATCATCTTTTGCATATAAATTCACGTTCATGATAATTCATTGGAGGAACACTATGAATTTAGTAGGCGTTGCAGTGGCAGATATTAGACATAGTTAGACTAGGTTTCATAAAGACTGATTTTTTAGATGAATCTGAAATATTTGTGCATTCAAGCAGTGTAAATTCCTTGCAACAAAACTGGCAAATATAAAGAATGATTCGCATTAAAAAATTTTCACAAGCAAATCAAAGGATTCGTTTGTTTTGATGAATTCTCGGCAATGAATTGGACGCGAAATTTCCTCTGATTGGACGCCCCGCAATTTCTGAAACAATGGAAATGTTGTGAGGAAAAAACAAATCATTCCACAACTGCGCAAATATCCTGGGTCACGGAGAAACAAATGAGAGATTTAAAGTGGATGAAAACATGAGCTCCTGCCTTGCAATTAGGCCGGTAAACGTACCGGACCGAACTGCTTTCGGCGATTAATGGAGCGACCATTCAAGAGAAACGTTTTCAAATTTTATTAAAATACGTAACTTTCCTCATGCGCGTCATTACACTGTGATTGAATTCCTGGAGAGAAGGGCAATGGAATAATGCCGTTTACGCCTCAAGACTCCTCGCTCACGCACAGGGGATGAACTGCTGCTGGCGTGTCCACATCAGTAGCCCACACCAATTAAAACTTTTAGGCTTGAAGTCAACGCGGAAAATAGAATATTGTGGGCGGCATTCATTAATTAATACTACCCCAGTTCCTTCCACACGGGTAGAGATTCTTTATTCGAAGCATAAAAAGGCTGATTGAGGAGAGAGGAATGAGTACTAAATCATTCGCTGGATTATAGCAAGCCACAATGCACTTATGGATACATTCTGTAAAAAATGATGCATGTCAGACTAAAAAGTGCTATTTAAGGGCTAAGATTACAGGATAAAGGCATGGAATAAAACGTTTATTTAATATTCATATGTCTCTATCTTAACGATTTATTGCAATGGAATCCCAATTCAATTACTTTACCAGAACATTCCTGCGTGGATTATTCAATTTATACTCTAGCACTTGTATTAGCAAGCAAAATTATCAAGTATTTCAGATTACTGGCAACCATTAAACTTTATGCTGGGAAGTCAACAACTTCCAACAGTTATGTGTGGACTGAAATATAATCCTTTTACTGTAGAGTTTTCATCCTTTAAAAATTGAGTCGGTGTAATAGGTATTTCTGGGCAGCTAATTCTTTGACTTTGAGGGACAGCATCAACTTCAATTCGCAAAAACTATACGAAATTAGATAATGATAATTCTAGTGCAATTTTTATACCACAACGCTGGATTTAAAATACCTCAAGGATGGTATTGCTATGATCTTCTCGGGTTGGTGGTTTATTTTAACTAACAATCCTTGAAAATTCATTTGGATAAAATTTCGTTCCCCAGGTCCAACATAGAAATGTGTGGAGTCAGCGTAAATAAAAAAGGGGCAATGTACACATCTGTCTCCCCCAAATTTTGTGTGTATCAGGCCAACTTAAAATTTTGTTAAGGCATGAATACTGGTGGGAAATCAGAAATACCTCCTTTCCTTAGCTATATATTTCGCATTTTATCTTTTCATATTCAAAGTGTGTTTCGTCAATTGGAGCTCTTAAATGATAGCAACGAGTTGAAAAAGAGGCCTCTTTTTTCTCAAATTGCATTTTAACCATCATATAAAAAATAATGGATTAACCAACGCATTGCCGGAAAGGCGGGTACTTTCAGCATCTCCGATAGTATTTTCAGTTTGAAGAACCTATTCCTTGAAAATAAATTGGGGTTTACGTGCAAAATGTTCTTCCTGATATACTGATATCCGGACTACGCGTAAGAAAAGGTAAATTTTTAGAGAAATAAGGCCTTATAAATGAGGAGTAGGAAGGTACAAATTGGTAGATTATGTTGTTTTATCCTGATACCCTCAGCAAAATTTTATCTCCATCGCAGAAATTAAATATGCATTAAATGAATGAGAAAACTGTACATTTTATGATTATCGGTCGATTTTCAATTGGCTTGTATTATCCATGTAAGTATCTTATGTATTTTATGAAAGGTACATGGTAATCATATGCTAATTGCAAACTTGGCCGAGAATCTTACACTCACAGCTTTTCTAATTTATTTGAAGCATATTCACTTTCTGCAAGGGAAATAAAATTTGGCTGAGAATATAAAATAAAACTTCATAATCTACCAATTGTGATGGCCACAAATAGCTTGGTATCCTAAATGATAAAGTGCTTTCATACCCAATATACATATACCATACACATACACAACATACATATACCATACACATACCCAATATACATATATATATATATATACCAATTATCAGCCTTGAAACCAATCTTGAATTCCCAATCTCTCTTTCGTGAAATTTTTTTCTCTCCAAATTCCCTCCACGCGTCCTCTCCAGCATAAAGGTGCGAATACATGGCCTCTTCTAAACACTTGTTCCATTTCACATAAAAGATGCCCATAAAATGGCTTGCGCTGGGCTGGGGAACAATAGAGTCTACGGCAGGCGCATGCAGGGGATGGGAAAAGGAATATAAAAAAATCGAGGAGAAAAGGATTCTCAAGTAAACGGAACCAATAAAAATAAGGCGTAAGATGTGCTTTCGTATTGGAGCGTTGCAATAGGGATCCATAGGGCTGGAGTTCCTTAGTTTCCCGTAGGATCCTGTCCCATTCTCGCACGGAATGCATTCGAGGAAACGAGCACCATAGACTTGCATTTGTAATTCTCCCTACTCTAAAGGCCTCACTTCTTTTCAAATTTACCTTTCCTTACGCGAGGCCCGGAGATCAGTATCGGGGAGATAGGATTTCTCCTCATACTATACGGCATCTATTTCCCGGGTGCATGTATTCCAGGGTATTCAGGGCACAATAATTGAGTTAAAAAGCTCATACAATTGACAGACCCTACTCATTGTGGATTTCACTGGGTAATAAAAATTTTAATTTACTCGTTGCATGCAAATGCCGTTTGCTACCTGAAATGAATGCGAACCATACATGATAACAACATTTTTTAGAAACGGTAAAAATATGCTGTAACTTATCATTCACATTAAGAACCATGCTAAATAATATTACACCTGCCACAATAGAGTGCAAAAATATCCCAGGCCTTTTCGTAATCCTTGCTGCAAACCATGTCCCAAGTAATTGGAGACGAAGAGATAGCACTAAAAGAATTAAGCGCACTCGTGGGGAATTTGAAATCTCTCCCATCTGGCATCAGAATTCACATTGCGGAAAGCAAATAGTTCGCGAGATTCGGCAAAGTTTATTTTCTCCGATGTCAGTCAACTTGTTGGAAGGGATACTGAAAATCCAAAAATAACATGAGGAAATATAGATGAAAAATGCCTTAAAATCTCTATGAGCTACCAACGCCCACCGTTTGAAAAATATTCCGTACAACTTCTATCAGTCAAGCATGCGCTAGCACATGAAACATGAAAAAATCCCATTAAAATATCCTACAAGTATTCCAATTAAGTATGCTTCACCATGCTGGCGTATGAAAAAAGTTAATACGGTACTGTAATAATAAAATAAAACGTGATAACGTCACTTCCTATTATAGTCTCTTGCAATTGAGCAGTTTTGGCACAACCATATGCACAAAAATGTATAACTTCATTGCGTCCTACCTTCGCAAAATTACAGCCACTTCCTTATTGTATACATAAGGATTTATGTATCAGATAAAATAGTAGACTTGGGTGACATAAATTTCGGTCTAAAATGCATAATTATTAACAATCTTTGGATTAATTTAATAGAAAAAGTTCACAAACCAATATATTTTCACCATGTCCTTAGAGGTACTTTTGGCCCCCGCAACCAGTGTAAGGAAAGCGTTAGTGCTTATTACTTCCCACATTTTTTCGTGGTCAAGCAGTAGAAATTTGAAAACTATGTTTGAATTAGAATTCTCTTTCTTATTCTAGAGTTACCAAATGATTTCAACAATTAGTATATCTGGTAATTCAGAGGGAAATGTAGTTAATATGAGTAGGAATTCTACTCAATGTAGATTTGATAACCATTGGCCACAAGGGCACGAGGATATAACCGCTGCCCATTCCCCTGCTGATTTCCCTTCCGTGTATGAACCTAGTGGTGGGAGTATAAGAATTTGCAATAGGGTCTAATATGAAGCCCACGGAGTCAAAATATCTCAGAGGCCTCACCTTTCGCCTGAAAGCGACCCCTTGGATGCTCTCAACAGCGTGAAATAACCACACGCTGACATTTATGAAATGCTCTCCCCTCTTGGACGAAATGATTTTTCCCCTGAACGCAATGATGTCCAAGCGGAAAACTTTTTCGCTGAATATCACATTTTTTCGCTGAATTCGGATACGAAATTTTTCCCGGTGGGTGCAGTGATTTGGATCATTAAAAACTGGCCGAGATATTTTAGATAGCATGGGACATGCATGGTGCCCCCTTATGCGAAAATCTTCCCGTCGCGACGACTCTGAATCGATAAAAAAATCGTTACATGCCATTGGGACTCATTTCCTATCATGTCCAAATCGGAATATCGGTAACCGTTACGTACCCTCAACACTCATCCAAGGAACAATGAGCGGAAAGGAAGAGTACACGCATGCCTGCGGCACTGAAACATTTCTTCTAGACTATTTGAGGAGCTAAGTGCGCATGAAGAAATAAAAAACGATAGAGAGAATGGAAGGAAAATATATATTGGACATCGATGCAACGAATCGAGGAGAGCATCTCATCTCTAGGACCGAGTCAATATGGATGAGGATGGAGTGAAATGGATCGGAACGTGGGAAAGACGATTGCTTTCGGTGGGAGCCCATACTTCCCGTGATATCTACGGTGCCTTCTTACGGAAATCCAGAGGTGGATGGACGGCAACCGATGGCAAACCTTCGTTCACGTATACTACATATGCGTTTCTGAGACCAAATATTGGTTCAGACATCAAAAACTATGTAGTGACTGAATAATCCATGTAGCAATATCTTCTGTGATTCGTTGAGAAGTCTTAAGAGTTAACTACTTAGCCAGACTTTATAGTATATCTGGTTAGCTATTTTATTTATAAATTTTACAATACCACTATTTTTACGTACTCTGTACTTGAAATTATTATAACACTTGTAATTGGAGTTACCAGTTAGCAGCAAATGATATATCATTATTATTATTAAAACTGTTCATGAAAAGTAATGAGGAACTTGGCCTGGACCAATAGCACGACGAAATTCATGTCTGCAACACGTCAAGCGGCATCGTATTCTTTAGGGTTATAGCAACTGGCTGAAAACCATAATTATGAATAGCTCCTTACGCGTATGTAACATGCAGAATGCTTTCACCCTGCGGCCTTATCTGGGCACACTCTTGAAGTTCTGACAATCATGGTCTGCCGTTTTTTCCTTAGGATCGTTCTTGAATTGAATCCTAGTAATACAAAACGTGGCTTCCAGGTTTACTGACTGTTAAAAAGTGTGGGCTAAAAGCTGCCATATTGACTTTGGTGAGATTGACAAGATTCTCCGCCATGTTCTCATTCCTCATTACCAGCATTTTTTCATTCCCCATTACCTCAAAAAGAAGAGGCGTTTGTTCAATTTTCGATCAGAAAATATTGATTCGGAGAAAATAATTTTTCAAACACCGTGTTTCATCACCCTGTTGTAAACAAATTAGAACTGCCTAAATTTTCTCGTTCTCGGTCCTTGCTCTTTCATCAATTCTATAAAATAATTCCGAGTGGGTAACAAATCCTAGAAAATAGACACTGAAAATTATTTTCATATTTAAGAGAACGGCCACGAGTGACATACACGAATAGAGAATTCACATCCAGTTCCACGAGAATATATCCCCCTGGACCGGGAATCGAACCACGGACCTTTGACCTTCTTAGCCAATGCACAGACCTCCAAGCCATCCTGGTTCTTGATTTGCCTAGGAATTGAATCGAGACTCGTGGAACTAGATGACAGGTCCTAGGGGTCCATCCAATATGACAGCGCGAGGAAGAAAAGACTTCTATAAATGCAAAACCTGTAGATAATCAGGAACCTGGATAGTGTAGTGGTCTCGGCAGTGGCAAAGTTCGATTCCCGGTCAAGGGAAAATTATTCTCAGGACTCTAAATGGGAATGTCACCACTGTTCACGCAGCAAGATTTAAATATTACACAAGTATGGTGAAATTCAATTTTTGTGCGAGAGAGTAAGCTTGGTGGCGCCACAATATTTGTGGGGAAACTTTTTCTCGACATAATGCGAAAACAGGTACAGCACTTTGGAAGCTGGTGCCCGCATGTACCGGATCCGCCGACTTCGCATTTACCCCTCAGGAACCCATTAATGTATGTGTGCAAGGTGGTTGTTTAACCCTCGAGCAAGCACGCTGCCGTTTAAAGTACGCCAATCTTCGAAAACCAAGGATTTCAATATTGAATGAAATAAATAAATTTGTTTTATTCCACACTTTAAAATTGTTTTAGTGTAAATTTATAGTGTGGAATAAAACAAAGTTATTTTTTTCATTCAATATTGAAGCAATTCCACAAAATAACGCCTGAAACCGTGTCTTACATCAAGGATTTCAAAATTGTACGTACATTCTGGTCGAGAATGGCCTCGTGTATTCTTACAACGTATTTTGACTGTCCGTACTTTGAGTTATCAAAACTTATCTTAAATATTTTCTCAAAACAATCTTAAGTATTGTAGCTAATTTATTTCTATATCGGCAAGAGAAACCGACACCCGTGGAGTACAAGGTACGCCGCGCGACCGGCCGTGCTTTGCTTTTCTTGAATGGCCTCGTGTATTCTTACAATGCCATTTTGACTGTCTGTAGCGTGAGTTTTTAATGCACAAAGTAATGTAGCAATTTATTTTTTAGATCGGCAAGACGAACCCGACACCCGTGGCATGTAAATTACGTCGCGCGACCGGCCGAGTACCAGCTATACCACCTGTACCACCTGTATAACCTTTATATTTGTATCACTTACAAATGTACAAGCTTGGACTATTTCTAGAAATAAAGATAAATTTTAACACAAATCGAGAGTTATCATGTAAATGCATGTATCGTGGACAAAGTACGCCACGCGCCGGATCGTGTAAAAATATCAGGCGCGCCCGCTCGAGGGTGGTTGTGAATGAGCATCAAGAGTCCTATCGTTCAATGATACGAAGCCGGCTGGCGTTATGTTGAAACTAGGTGTGCCACGGTTCTGGATAAGCTCTTCAAGACTCCTCAACAAATTTCTTGATGTTCCACCAATATTTTACCTCACCTACGCATAAACCGTTTACGTTAAAGTAAGCCCGACTAATTCATAACACATATCAGTAATATTTGAGGCAGAGCCCTGAAGATAAAGAGGATGTCTGTCGTTTGTACCTTGCGATCGTTCTTTTCCGATGATACCTAACCTGTTTAAATTTAATCGTGGGAATACCAAACTTGACCTCCAGTTTCCTGACTGCTGCAAAGTGTAGGCTAATGGCTTACACAATGACTTTGAAGACATTGACAAGCTTCTTCACGATGTTCTAATTCCTCATTACCATCGATATTTTGATCCCCAAAAAGAAGAGGCCTTTGGTCGCTTTTCGATCAGAAAAAAGTGATAAGGAGAATATAATTTTTCAAAAGGCGTGTTCTATCACCCTGTTGTAAGGAAATTATAACTAGGTAAATTTTATCGTTCTCCAAGTAGGTATATAAAATTATTCCGAGAGGGTAACAAATCCTGCCCTGAAGAGGCTAAGATTCGTCGAGCATGTCGTGGGAAGATTTTCCGATGAAAAAATGAAAATGAGGGGCTATTACGCATTCGTCCAGCCATATATACGAATACGTCTTAGTGACAAATAAAAGACTTAATCCATGAACTCAATAAAATACAAAGGAAAGCCGCGCAATTCGTCAAAAAGTGCAACTGGCGTACAGAAAATGTTACACAGATATTAAACGAATTACACTAGGAGGCTGCTGGGGGCTGCGCGCTAGGCTTAGATTGCTTGAGCAATTGAGAGCAGGTATTTTTCAAAGCAATACGGAGAGGATCAAATTAGGTCCTCGCTATATTTTCAGATCCGACTGAAATGATAAATGAAGAGAAATATTTCGCGGAACGTGTGGGTGAGAGAACACGATTTTACCCCAAACAACAAAGGAATTTTATAAGACCCAATACCAATCTATAACCAACTCTATAACACCCAATTTAATGAAACGAAGCGGTGACCTAATTTATGGTATAAGAAAATTATTACCGATTCACTGATTCCCTGAATATGGACCACTAATGATAGCGAATTTAGAATCACGGAAAAAGTTCCTTCCGATTGGCATAAGCGATCATTATTTCCTTCACATTACGTGTCAGCGCTATCAAACCATGCCTCATACGGACTACGCATTTCAAGAGAATTCAACGAACCCAATTATAGGGCGTTCGGTTAAAACGTGTGCGGGAGAGAATATTTTTAGGGCAACGAATTTCGGGATAATCGAGTTCATAGGCGATGGCGGGTTGAGACTGGATGCATCGACAAGAATTCTCGGAACATTTAATAGACATAAGTAAATTTGTGATCTCGACACCCAGGCAAATTCAAATCGCAATTTAAGCTTAAACGGTAAAAATTTAATCGAAATTTTTCTCCCAATCGGAGCAGACGTTAAAATCAACGATTCGAATTACCTCATTATGTGTTTTTCTAAATCATGATTTGGGAGAAAGATTTATCTACCATCGTTACAAGTGCTTCACTAAGATTTCGGCGTAGTACCAATTTAGAGCTTAGAACCAGCGTTGAATAAAGTAACTCATTGAAGAGTGACGGTTTTTAACGAATTAAATTATAATTTATGAAAGACGTACTGAAAAATTGCTCTTGTTTCCTTTGAAATGTATGAGGTCAATATCAATGCATTAATACGCGTCACCAGTTGAAATCAGCGATTAGAATTTACCCATAATATGTTTTTTTTAATCATGATTCGGGAGACAGATTTACCCAAAATCGCTACCCGTGCCTACATAAAGTTATTGCTTGGAATCAATTTTTAAATATTGAAGAAAAACCTTTCATACAGAGCAGCGCAAATAGATAAAGCAGAGGAACGAAGAATAAAGATTTAGAATGAAAATTATTTGCAAAATTAACGAAAGAATTAATGAAATATCGTCCTTATTTTATTTTATATTTATGAACTCAATGTCAACACAAATTTATGAATCATGAAGATGCTACGGGTGACGAAAGACTCTGTTCCTATTTTTCGCGCTATGTTATACGAGAAATATGTAAATTTATATCGGTAATTAATTATAAACAATAATATTGACTGAATCAACAAAAACGACTTCGAAGGGATTCTGAATCATAATGGGATCTATAAATAACGCATCTAAGAAAAAGTTTCAGGGAATGACAAAAAATATATAGAACTCTTCTCGGATCATTGGTACAAAAATACTTTAAATTATTGTTCATAAATAATGCTATAAAATTTTCTAGGGACTGTAAGCACTAAACACTTTTTTGGTTTTGCATGCACGGGTACTATTTATATTTCAATTACTGAATATTGAGTAAATAGACGTTTTTGGATGGTAGAGATTTCAAAGGATACAGATAAAAAACAACTTGTAACATTATCGATACATGTAACTGGTGGTGCACAATGGCATGATTGGTGCACAGTTATAAGGACGAGGCATTATTGGTGACGAGTATAATTCCCTTAAAGAGATTTTTACTACTGGAGGTTGTGTAAACCAGGGATACCATAAAAATTCGTCATTTAACCTTAGGAAAATTATGCGAATAGTATACTTAGCAAACTAGAAAAATTGGCATGATTGCCAATGATTGCCAATTTTAAAGTTTGCCAATTGGATTGTTTTTGATGAGGAAAGTGAATAATTAGCTTAAAAAGTTTTAGAGTTAATTAACATCGGACACAACTGCTAAAGGTAGAAACATGCAAAATTCTAGGTTAAAAAAAGAAATGTACGGAAGACTTGGGAAAAATAAATAAATATTTAACCTTACCCAAAAATGTCTCTGTCATCATCCTTTATTATGTGAAATTAGCCAGTTAATATAGAATTTTTTTATAGAAACTACGTATACACGAATAAAATGATGCGAAAATAATACCAACAGAAAAAACTCTCGGACAAATCCAGAATCAAATCCTAAGCAAAAGAAGCAACATAGCAAAAATTAATTTTCAGGTAGGCAACTTCCTCTTTCCGACTAGTTGGTTAACGGCTACAGCAACGTCTTTCAATAATCAGGAGGGAATGGGAAGGTATCTTCCCTCCTTTCCTCAAGAGACATCCACCCATTTCCCTCGATTAAATATCCAATCAATCATAAGCTCGCAGTTAATCCTCGCTGGGATTCAGCTGTAAGAGAAACTCCATTTCCCCGCCACTCTCTTGCCTCATATACATCAACTCCTCTTCCCGAACTCTTTCCAAACCTACTGCGAACTTTCACAAATAACTCATTGACTCATCTCACTCTATGCAATGATTCATGATTCATAGGTGTCAACGATGGAATTGAACTAACGAACGCCTTACCTTAATATATATCGATTGTTCGATCGTCGTCTCATTCGATATAATGATTCATAGATGTCGACGCGATGGAATTGAACTACCAAACACCTCTCCCTTAATATCTATCGATTCATCATCATCATTAGTCAACAATCCTAGGATTGGTTTGACGCAGCTCTCCATTTCTCTCTCCTATCCGCTAACCTTTTCATGGCTACGTATTTCTTCTCTCTTACATCCTTTATAACCTGTTACATCCTTTATAACCTATGTAACTGATTCGGGGCCGTCCCTTGCCCTTTTTCCCTTCCACTTGTCCCTCAACGATTATCTTCATCAGACCATCGTGCCTCAAAATGTGGCCAACTAAGTTGTCCCGTCTTCTGTTTAAGGTTTTTAGGAGATTTCTCTTTTCTCCCGCTATTCTTAGCACTTCCTCGTTACTTACACGGTCAATCCATTTTATCTTCATCATTCTTCAGTAGCACCACATTTCGAATGCTTCCACTCTTGACTTCTCTGCTGCTGTCAACGTCCAAGCCTCGCTTCTATAGAGAAACATACTCCATATGTAGCATCTGATGAATTGTTTCCTTACTTCTACTCTGGTATCTTCAGCTGTAAGAAGATTCTTCTTTTTGTAGAAAGACCTCTTCCCTGCGCTATTCTACTGAGTATTTTTTTCCTGCTCCGTCCTTTGTTGGTAATTCGGCTTCCGAGGTAAGAAAAATCGTCCACCTCTTCAAGCTTATGCTTTTCTAGTTTGATGTTTGTTTAAGCCTTCTCTGTTTTGCTGCAAACTAATTTCTTAGTCTTCTCCTTGTTGATTTTCAACTGACATCTGGCCATTTTCCTTTCCATGTTTCCATCCGACAAATATCGATTGTTCGATATGTCTATTGAAAAAATGCTAGATATATCGACTGAAGGCATTTGAGATATCGAACTTCCTCTAATCCTGCTCGTTGGGACCACTCGTGCCGTTTCTGCTATTTTCCGCCGAACGCCATAAGCCTTCACAATTGAATGGCCCAGTTTCCGCCCACTCCTATTCGATATCCCGGCTCGTCCCCGCCCCCGCACGAAGCTCGCTTTGAAAGCCAGGACTACTGTGCCGCACCTGTTGGCCCTCGGGGAGCTCGCGAAGGCATAACATCCTGGGAGCACGCATATGAACACGCGTTTGGTCGCGGGGGCTTGTAGCTCCTGACATCACTGATAACCGTCACGTCTTCAGGTTGCTATGAATTCGTGCGGCAACGCCGTTAAGCGCAAGAAATATAAAATTCCGCTGCGGAAAACGACGGTATGGCTCTGATGAAGAAGTGGAAAAAATTCAAGAGGGAAGAAATAAAATATTGACTAGATATTTTATAATTTCTCCATTAAATCCCGAATGAATTCTCACTGACGGTATGCTACAAAAACATTACTTAATAAAGTAGAAAAGGAAACAAGGGATGCATATTAATTCCTTAATAAACTGAACGGGGTTGGGATGTTGAAGGCAGTGGCAGATGGTAGAATATTGGGTACACGAATGAGAGGAAGAAATAGTATAGGATTTTTGGATAGTATGAAAGGAGCAGGTCTTATTATGAAATGAGGAAAAATTCCACAAAGGGAGGGGACAGACTGACAGAATACCTATTAAATACCCCATGCAAACCAACTTTAATCGGTAGAATGGCTAGAACCGTAGCGGAATACTTTTATAAGCATTGTATAAAATAATGAATTCTATCTATAAGGTCCAAAATAAAATTATATACTCACGTATTCTCTATTAAGCTGATAAAATATGAAAGATAGCGTAAATTAATTTTGCTGAGACATAATTTCGTAAACCATCTGCTAGTGGTCGCTGGTACTTACGCTTGAAATAATATTTATATAAAAAATACGAAATAGATTGCTTAATAATAAAAGTTACTTAAATTTAGTTCTTATTCAATGGCGTGCTCATTCACGATAAGTATAGGTATAGAACTGTCAAAAGTTTATGCTGTTGACGGGCCTTGGTCGACACTTTTTTTAAGGAAGGGTACAAATATTCTTTAAAAATGCATTGAATTTTAGATACAGAGACAAGGAAAGAAGTAAATTAACGGGCATGGAATCCGAAATTGGAAACACTTCTATTAAATAGGTGACAAAAACATAGAACACCCCTTTTATGTCCTTCATTTTGAAGGAGGTCGAAGGCAAAGTGTACGTTATCCAATTTAACTTCCACGATCGGACTTCAAGAATGTTTCTTTTAAACTCTATCTTTAAAACCTGATATTTGAGGGAAGACTGCTGTAAAACTTTGCAAACTCTAAAGATAATATTAGAGAATTTCATGAAACGTAGCGGAAAACTTTTATAAGCATTATATAAAATAATCATTTCTATCTATGAAGTCCAAAATAAAATGATATACTCACGTATTTTCTATCGAGCTGATAAAATATGAAAGATAGCGTAAATCCCCACTTTGCTGAGACATAATTTCGTAAACCATCTGCTTCAATGGCTAAAATATACGAATCACCTTAACATTACAGAGTATTCTACTTATTTGTGGCCGCAGGAACTAACGGTCGATATAATATTCATGTAAAAAATACAAAATAAAGAAAACCAATGACCGATTCGTGATTTACTCAAATAAATTCAAATTTCATTTCACATATACTTTGCTATAAAAGCTTTGACTTATAGAATCTAGTCTAAAGAGAAACTGACAATTCTCTATATTTAATACCCAGTTTATTGCACACATATGATTATAAAAAAACCTCACACTCTATTCAAATAAAAATAAAATACGCTAAAAGGTATTGGTATTTCATTTCTCAATGAAAAAATGTTCACCGCCAATTAATTAGTCGAACAATTTCCTCAAACTATAGATAAAAGAAAATACGGACGAGAAACTGATATTCCTGGAGTAATTGAAATTACAATTTCGAAAAACAATCACTATTTCCGAGGACTATTCAAAGGAAAAAGCATATAGAAATAAAAAGTACCCTCATTATAAATGGGCCAGGGGCTCAAAATTAAAGAAAACTCTCCTTACCCGACCACTTAATATTTTCATCGCGAATATGCAACGTTCTGGCCTGAGGGTTTCAAGATTCAGAGCGCATTGCACGCATTGTTTGAGGAAAAATTGTTTATGGAGGAGGCAGCTCTCTTCCCCATTCACGGGTGCTTAAGTTCTTGGAAGCACGTCAGAAGCGCCCGCCTTTTCAACTGGAGGTGACTCTTTGTTGGGTGGCATCGTGTAGCGCTGACGAAAGGTTGCGAAGCGCGCAGGCGACCGCGGGAGACGCACAAGGAGCCGTAACCAACGGTGCATCAACTCACTACACTACTGCTATTTCCACCACGGAAACATTGACAATGCTGTGTTATTACTAGTGAGTTTTGAATTTGAGAATGTTTGTAATTAAAAACTAATAACGAGAGTGCAGATGGGAAGAATATGCCCAGTTTCATACCATAGTACCATCATAGTACCATTGAAGTTTGAAATTATTGGCAAAAATCACGAATCAGACTCATTTGTTTGTATTTTTCATGTAAATATTATATCTATCGTTATTTTAGGCAACCAAAAATGTCTAGAATAATCTATAATTATGCGGGGGATAGTGTATTTTCGTCGTTGAATCAAATGGTTTACGAAAGTATGTCTCAGCAAAATGAATTTACGCTATCTTTCGTAATTATCTACTCAAAATCTTAGGGTAAGCATGAGAACTCATTCAAAATCTCATTTAAAAAACTATTTCCGCCGAGATAGATGAGCAAGTTGTCAATAATATCTGAGGGCGAACAATTTGAAACAATAAAGAGAGAAAAGAAAAAATTGAAATGGGTTTTACGCCGTATAAAAACTGGAAGTATGTGATCAAAAAAATGATGGAATAAAAATATTAATGACAAGGCAATGTTGTGGACAACGTGATAACGCCAAAGAAAGGAAAATTAAAAAAAGGCTCCCCGGATTATCGTGATATCTTTGCGGAATAAAGAGCAAGCCTACGGAAACCAGTAATGAGCAATCTACTATCATCGAGCATTAACTTAAAATTACCAAAGATTTGATTATGGCTTTCACTTTGATAAAAATTTACCACGGAGATTGAGAAAAGTACCCATAATGTTGGATCACTCAGAGCTTATGAACAGAGTTTTTATAAATATATAAAATAAAAAAGCACTGAGAGTAAAAAGAGCAGTATAAAGGTAGAATTATTTTCATCATTAATTTTATCACATACAGCTGGATATATCAATGAAAATTGTGTTAGCAGTAAGCAAAGCTCAAGATTATTTTAGGAGGAACGACCTCAAGCTCGATTATTCACCAAGAAAAGATATTTGTATAACCGTTAAATTATCAAATATTTGGAATCACTCGGGAGATATTCAAAGGTCATTCATGATAAGACTCTCAATGCTTGAACAAGGATTTACACTGAATAATTCTATGCGTAAATGAAAAAAGAAACACGAAAGGGTGAATCCAGATTAAGGATATGATTCGGAGCCAGCAGAGCATAAATCAAGATTTCAATGGAATATTTGAGCAAGAAGGGCGAAAATAAAACCAAGAAACGTTAATTGGAAAAGGAGAAAAGAAAATAAAAAGTGAGAGGGAATGATTCCGTGGAGATGGAAACGAAAATATGAAATAAAGAAAAAAAGAACGATCAAAAAAGAAGGAAGGAATACTATTTAAAGGAAATAATGAGGAGGACATTGGTTTAGTGAAGTGATAATGCAAATACGTGTTAGAAAAGAGTGTGTTAACAGGCAGATGAGAAAAAACCTGCCGGGATGTGTGATGCAATCAATACGAAAGAAAATTTATGTTTAGCTTGCCTTTGATGACTTAGTTGGAGTATTACTCAATATAACTGCGTAAAAAGTTATTAGAGTTAAGTATAGCTAGGGAGGAGCAATACGTTTTAAAAATTATACAGTGACCATGATTATTTTACTATTAGTACGCTTGTATCAATGTATATAGAAGTTCACTATTGCGGTATCTTAAAGAGTCTATTGAGTTCGTCGTTCTTTTTGTCAATGCGTTAGAATGAAAAAATAATATTACCCTACAGTAGTAACGGGAGTAACCTTTTAGTAACATATGTTGATTGCCCTTACGATTGAATAAAACGTTCAATTAGAGTTTACAAATGAAAATCGGTCCCAAGGTTAGCTAATGATAATAAAAAAGAGCTCGGTGGAATAAGTAATTCCAACTGTAAGAAACACCATTTTTGGGAAGTTTTCTGATAGTAGTTTTTGAGGTAAAATTCAATATTGAAATGTAAGTATTTGGGAAAAGAAATCATGTAATCAATGAAACAAACAAATATTGGTGAATTTATCCCTAGGCTTTCCCGCTGAAACGTTCAAAGTAAGTAATCCTTCATATTTATTGGAATGCTTAGCGGATGCATATCTCTTACCCAGCCGAGAGAGTATAATAGGCCAAGCAGGGCACTGACAACCAATATAAGTAAAAGACAGAGGGTTAAAGTTGAACTGTCTTTGGATAACGATCTAGTAAAAATAAATTTCGCAGTGATATTTTAAAAGATTGTTTTGGCAGTAAAAAAAACTCAACTTACTTCATAATTTTCATTTCAATAACACTGATAGGTGCAATCTACGCCTGCTGAAATGAAGTCACTTTTAAATATCACGTCAACGTCAAACGTTGCGGACAGACATAAAGGTAAAACAAAATATAGGTTAAGGGCTGAATTCAAGGGATTTAGTAGCTCAAATTGGGAACAATTCAGTGCCAATGAGAAACACACGAGACCATCCCAGGGAAATGATACTCGGAAGAATGAAAGTCAGCGAGAATATTTCGCAGAATATATTTAGTATACGAAGGGATGTGCGGGATTAGCAGAAAGTTGTTCTCAGAGAGAGTAAAAACCTATCGCAAAAATTGAATCTATAGGTGAGGTCTAAAGGCTAATCTTCCAATGGTTATGGCTTTGATATTCCATTATCATTGTGCTGATCATATTGATATCAAGCATAGATTAGATCTCAATGCAGATGTTTTCTTATTGGAAACGTAGCCCGTAACTTAAGGTGAGACTAAGTAATGTTTGGTCGCATAATATTTAGGCACTAAGCGTTATGGTAAGTGTTGTATTTGTGCTGGAAATAAATGAGGCTCGATTGGCTCGACCGGCACGCCGCCTACCCCGGTTTCTCAGCGGCAGTCGTTAGCTCGAGGCGAGTTGCTACCCTACCTGCCGCCGAGCCAGTCGGACTCGCTGAACTGAAAAACCACGTTGTCTTGACTCATTGAACCCGGTACACCACAAATGGCGACGAGGATAAACTGTGTGGAAACTAGCGTTATGTAACAGATCGATAACGGCTAGGATAAAGGAAGTAATTCTATGTGATCCAGTAATTCTGAAATGGCTGGAGTAATAGGCTCAGTTGGCGAATTTGATAGTACGATAGACACGTGGTCGTCGTATGTCGAACGATTTGAATTGTTCGTGGAATGTAACGAGATAAATGCGAGTAAGAAAGTAAGTACTCTCTTAACCGTTGTGGGAGTTAAAACATTTAATTTGATTCGTGATTTGTGCACGCCGAACAAACCATCGTCAAAGACGTATGGCGAGTTAGTAAAGCTGGTAGAGGACCATCTTTACCCGGCACCATCATTTATTGCTGAGCGCTACAAATTCAGCAAGAGAAATCAAAATGAGGGGGAGACGGTAGCTGATTACATCGCAAGCCTCAAAAAGCTGTCAATATACTGCCAGTTCGGGTCTTCCTTAAATGACTATTTAAGGGATCGCCTAGTAAGTGGCATCAGGAATGAGTCGACGAAACAGCGACTACTTGCAGAGGCCAGCTTGAGTTTCGAGCAGGCAGTCAAGATTGCCCGCTCAGTGGAGGCAGCAGAGAAGAACGCAGCAGCCTTGGCTGTCCAAGGAGTCGACAACGGCGGCCGAGTACAGCACATCGCATCGTGGAGAGCAACGCAAAGGATCAACAACCCTACATCGACCACGCCAAACTCAGTGTCCAGGGATGGTGGTGTGAAGTGTTTCTGTTGTGGGCAAATTGGGCATGTAAAGAATCAGTGTAAATTGTATGGTGTTACTTGCCATAAGTGTGGGAAGAAAAACCACATTGCCAAGGTTTGTCGATCGACGAGTGCGATGACAAGTGCGACAACTGTGCGTAATAATAGTTACGGCCATTCCAGACCACCAAAATGTAAGTCTTTTAATAAGTCTATGTTAAAGCCAAAACACAATTTCGTGGGTTCGGAAAAATGTTCCGATACGCCAAGTGCTTTTTGTGTGGGAAATCAAGCTGACGATTTGCACATCGAAGATATTCAGCACATGTTTGTCATGTATGAGGAACATACCGAGAAAGTCAAAGTTGACCCAATAAGGGTAGATATTGTCGTTCAGAGTGAAATGACTACGTTCGAAGTAGACACAGGAGCAAGTGTGACTGTTATTAGTGATACATTTTACAAGAATAATCTAAGTTCTTGTACGCTTTACCCTAGCGAGTTAAAGCTATGTTCCTATACCAATCAACCGATTGTTCCAATTGGTAAAATTAAAGTCAAGGTCAGCTATCAGAATGTAAATAAACTTCTTGATATGTATGTAATCCAAGGGGGATCACATCCGTTAATAGGACGTGATTGGCTTAAAATATTGGGCATAGACATTTCCTTCAAAAATAAATCCGATCTGTACGGAATTAGCGATTCAAGTAAAATATTTGATAACTTTGATTTAATGGTTAACAATTTAGTAAAAAAGTTCCCTGAAGTTTTTACCAATAAATTAGGCCAGTACAAAGGCGAACCAGTAGAATTAATTCTGAAAGAGAGTGCTAAGCCGAAATATTTCAAGCCAAGACCCATTCCCTTTTCCTTAAAGTCAAAGGTTGAGAGTGAATTGCAACGTCTGGTGGACGAAAAAGTGTTAATGCCTGTACGTAGCTGCAATTGGGGTACGCCAATTGTGCCCGTGTTAAAAGCTAATGGTGACATCAGAATCTGTGGGGATTTTAAGGTCACACTAAACCAGTATTTGGAGGTTGATAAATACCCCATACCTCGCATTGAGGATTTATTTGTAAGCATGCATAAAGGTAGGCATTTTAGCAAAATTGATTTAAGCAATGCATTTATGCAATTGACCTTAGATTCTGAGTCGCAAAAGCTTTGTACTATTAGCACACACAAGGGTCTCTTCTCTTATTGCAGAGTGCCCTATGGTATTTCGAGTGCTCCAGGAGTATTTCAAAAGGCCATTGAACAAACCTTAGCAGGGTTAGAAGGTACTGTTGTGTTTTTAGATGACATTTTGGTTAGTGCACCGGATACTAAAACTCATTATGAGCGATTGGAGGCTGTGTGTAAACGTCTTAGTGAATGTGGTCTAACAGTAAAAAGGGAAAAATGTAAATTTTTTGCAAGTAAGGTTGAATATTTAGGGTTTAAAATTGATAAAGACGGATTGCACACATCCCAAGATAAAGTAGCTGCGATTGTGAATGCACCCATACCAAAATCAGTCAATGAAGTTCGAGCATTTATTGGTCTTGTGAATTATTATTCTAAGTTTATTAAAAACATGTCAACCATTTTAAATCCTATGTATAAACTTCTACGTAAAGATGTTCCGTTCAAATTTGGCAAAGACTGTCTTTATGCATTCAATGAAGTAAAGAAAATCTTGACGCAAGCACCTGTGTTGGCACACTATGATCCAACACTGCCCGTGAAATTGGCAGTTGACGCCAGCTCCACCGGACTTGGTGCTGTTTTAAGCATAGTCACTCAGGAGGGTGTCGAAAGGCCAGTTGCATTTCATTCGCGAACCTTATCTCCTGCCGAGTGTGGGTACTCGCAGATAGATAAGGAGGCATTAGCAGTTGTTTTTGGCGTCAAGAAGTTCAACCAATATTTGTACGGACGGAAGTTTACTTTATGTACCGATCACAGACCCTTAGTAAGCATTTTCGGCCCAAAAAGGGGATTACCTGTTTTCGCCGCGAGTAGACTGCAGAGATATGCTTTGTTTTTATCAGGGTATAATTTTGATGTTCAGTACGTTAAATCTGAAAAACATGGTAATGCTGACGCTCTTTCACGTATGCCATTACCTGACTTACACTCTGTTAATGAAGAAACAAAATTGGTAGGAACTTATTTGCATTGTATAGCTGAGAGTTCCGTACCACTAAATTTTGAACATGTAAGAAAAGAAACACAGAGTGATCCTATCTTAAAGAAGGTGTATAATTATGTAATGAATGGGTGGCCTAACTTTATCTCAGAGGAAAATAGTGAGTTACAGCCATATTTCTTAAGGAAAGAGGAACTGACTGTAGAGCATGGTATTATTATGTGGGGGTACAAAATTGTTGTTCCAAGTAAATTGCGTGACTATGTTCTGAACGAATTGCATTCGGGTCATCTAGGTATTGTAAAGATGAAATCTGTGGCTAGAAATTATGTTTGGTTCCCTAATATTGATAGACGAATAGAAGACCTAGCTAACAATTGCTCGCCTTGCCTTAGAGAACGTTCTAGCCCTCCCAAGAGTGAACTTCATGTGTGGCATTATCCCGCTTCTCCTTGGGAGAGGTTACATGTGGATTACTTGGGCCCTTTTAAAGGAAAGATGTATTTAGTGGTGATTGATGCTCATACTAAGTGGCTTGAGGTATTTGAAGTTAGCTCTACCTCGGCTAAGGTAACCATAGAAAAGCTCAGAGAGCTATTTTCAAGATTTGGACTACCTGTTTCCTTTCATTCCGATAATGGCCCACCTTTCACTTCATTAGAATTTAGAAATTTTATGGTATCAAATGGTGTGAAGCACTCATTTTCGCCGCCATACCACCCTCGATCTAATGGCCAGGCGGAGAGTTCTGTTAAGTATGCTAAGCATAAGTTAAGTTGCGCTTTTGTAGAAAATGCAGATGTAAATATTGCCCTGAGTAATATATTGTTTAGTTACAGAAACTCTATTCATAGTACTACGAATGAAACCCCTGCTAAACTAATGTTTGGTAGACCTTTAAGATCCAGACTAGATCTATTGAGGCCTAATGTGGTCAAGAGAGTGGAACTTAAGCAAGAAAAACAAAAAGAGTATTTTGGTGTTAAGAAAACAAGGATTTTGTTTGAAAATCAACCTGTTCTAATTAGGGATTATCGCTGTAAAGACAAATGGGTTGAAGGGATCGTATTAAAACAATTAAGTGGTGTAATGTATTCTGTAATGTTCAAGTCTGGTTTTGTTTGTAACAGACATATTGATCAGCTCATTGGGATGAATTCCAGCTCAGTGTATGCCAATTCTGATGATGTTAAAACGGGTGATTTCAATGTCAATAATGACGCAGTAGCGGAGAGGTTCCCAAACAAAAACAACCTTTCCCCTCACTCCTCACCCACCTCTAGCATTCCCAGTACGCCACGTTTGCCTCACCCATCCCCATCGCTGCAATCCCCGGTTCCTTCTCACTCTGACACTCAGTCAAATGCAAGTGTTCCATCTCCAAACGAGGGATCAGCTGTTGATAAAAGATACCCTCAGCGCATTAGGAAGCCGGTTGATAGATTTCAATCGCAATGATCTTGTTTATTTGGTTATATTTGAGAGTTTAGTTGGTGTTTATATTAGTTTTTATAGTTTATGCATTGTTACACTGCTATTGTTATTGCTTTATATTTCCAAATATGTGTTTCCAAGGAATTGTTAAAATTTTGTTTATTGAAACAAATTTATTTATTTTGTTATTAAGTTTTGTTCTATGATGCAACCATTTTTGAAAGGGAGGAATTGTTGTATTTGTGCTGGAAATAAATGAGGCTCGATTGGCACGACCGGCACGCCGCCTACCCCGGTTTCTCAGCGGCAGTCGTTAGCTCGAGGCGAGTTGCTACCCTACCTGCCGCCGAGCCAGTCGGACTCGCTGAACTGAAAAACCACGTTGTCTTGACTCATTGAACCCGGTACACCACAGTAAGGGTGTCTAAACTAACTGTCATACGTAGATGCTGTTGTCACTCAACTCCAATTTCCTTGAACTATTGCATTAAAACTGTAATAAAGAGTGAAAAAAGAAAACCCTCGCTTTAAATAGAATAATTACATGACAAGTTAAAGGAATGAAATACGACAAATCCCTCAGTGAAATGATGATAAGATTGAAAATATTCGTGGGTAAAATGAAGTTTGATTAAAGCGATGAACTTCCTTGGAGGATAAATTTATCAACGAGTTACACTGAGCATGGGAACTTTCAGGAAATTGTGTTTCCATTAGGAGATCAACACTTTAGAAGCAAAACTAGTGAGTGCAAGGGACTCTCTTAATTGAGACTGCTTGTAATTGAAAATTAATGACGACAATGCTGATGGGAAGGATGTTTTAGGTGTTCGAGAAGTAATCATAGGAAATCTTGTGATCTTTTTCTAAGGACCAGGTACCTAATCTCCGCATTGAAAAGATGAAAAATATTGTTTACGCGGCTCTGGAGTTTTAAAATTTGACAGAATTAAGAGGAAAAAGAGCACGATTGAAAAGATATTTACACCAAGGAAGGGCAGAAAATAGGTGGTTAAAAAATAAAGGCGTGAAAATGTTAACAAAATTCAACAAAATCGTACAAATATCATGGAATTGAGAACTTCTGATGGGAAATTTTTGAAAGACGTACGCCAACATTACAATTAAAAGGATTAAAATAGCTCGAAAGGCGACTGGCATCTGGGAAAAGAATATATTTACTGAAATATACAAGCTTTCTTGAAAGTAAATATTTTAATAACCCATTCATTTCCAAATATTACGTATCAGTAGTAGAAAGGGAATGTCATTAAAGCCAAGGCATTGAGAATTACGAAAGTACGAGCACGTCGCCATAACTGGGGAAGCTTAAAGCTGATATGTCAATGGAAACTAGGGCCTGAAACATTGTTAGGGTTCATTAGATCAGTCACACGAAGCAGAAATTTTTCGGTCAAATCGGTTAATGATTAGATTGGAGAAGAAACTTATCCACAGCTCATCTGAAAGAATGCTCTCGATGCATGAAACAAGAGAAGATATTTTACGAAACGCGGAAGCGAAGATGGCGAAAAAATGTTACTTGCAATGAGAAATAAGGGTGGTTAAGTGACTAGGAACATTCGATACTCAGAGGTCAGAGGGCTACTCACTCAAGCATTTAGTCTTTGAGAGATATCCCATATACATACTGCGAAGGCAAAGAGGAATTTTTAGGGGCTCACAGTATAAAGAATACAGAGTACGAAAAGCGGTCGGAAGGTAATGCACAAGGGACGGTGGTAGCAAAGTAAAATAAAGTAAAAACAATTAAAAAAGATAAAACTGAATCGGAAGTGAAAAAAGATCCAAAAATACTAGCAATTTTTTTTCATACTCTAAAAATACTGTTGCATAATCTTTTTTGAAGACACATAAGGCATTTATACTTGATTGCAATTCGCCAAATTCATGATTACGTCGGCAATTCTCGATAAAACCGTTTGAGAATGAAACGATTGGTGGCGGAAATGATTGAATGTGTAAAATTAGTTTTACAATTTGAGCAATGGAATTGGAAAGATAATGAGAAAATGGTGCTTTACTGTAACTGAAAAAATATATCCTACTAGTTTGCATAAATAATTGGCGTCTGTGAATGCAAACAATTATTTGGACACCATGAAATTTGCGGTTCAATTGCATAGCTTCAAAATTGGGAAATATTTTATAACTTCAATGAAGCGCGTTGGACGTGTGTTATTGCAATGTAGAGTATCATTTGACACGAATATATGGGGACCAATGCTGACGCAATAGGCGATCAAACGCTAAAAACTCTTTTCAGCTGTGCCCTGAAGTAATTACGTGAACTGCGTTAGGCAACAAGCAGAATGATGCTTTTCTATATTTCTAATGCGCATGTGATATTTTGGCAGTGAAAAAATTTAGCCCAAAATCGCGCATATATTTTTCAAATAAAGGTCAATCCTTGTGTTCCATTAGGCAAAACCCAGTTAGAGGAACAATAAGAAAACATTCATTGATTTAAAGCAATCTCATTGCACAACTGCAATATTGATTAGTGTTTCATCGCAGCAATAATAAACAGTGAAAAAAGGGCAAGGCAAATATGACCGATGGAAGACTCGACTCCGATGTGAAATTTATTTTTAAAAAGAAGGGCCTCATAAAGAAATAGAAACCCTGCAGAGATGTTCTGAATTTTTTTCAAAAATAGGCACTAAATATTGTTGGCAAAAGAGAGTCAATTCCGGGCACATTTGAACGAAACTATATTGATATTTATATCTGAAAGCATTCTAAATTTTGTCACCTTTCAAATTATAAGCAGTATACTTAAAGGATTGACGACGATGATAGGCTTTCATTGGTAAGCTATAATGTTGGTAACGGTCATGCCTCAAACAGGAATTCTGAATCCTTTGAAGCTAAAAATCCAGTTCTTTAAGTTCTAAGGATATATACGCTGATGTTAACTATTTAAGTTATATTACCATTTTTTAAGTCTAGCTTAGTTATTTTTATCCATAAAGCTCAGGAGAAAAAATATGCTAAATTATTTATGCAAGATAACGACAATATTATGTAATATTATTAAAGGAGATGATGGATATTACTACAGCAGTTCAGCCAATATAAATATTTTTGATAGACAAAAATCCTCAATGTTCCTTGTTATCTTGAGGAATGAGTTTCAGCCTGGGGATTTTTCCACCGGAATATTTTTGCGTAATCCACCTGCAGAAAGAGTCTTTTTTCTAATTTTTCTTGTTGCAACTTTCAAAAACCTCTCCCTCAAACTAATTCAAAGGTTTTAATTCAATTATTCAATGGTTTCTGCCGGGAAAATAGCCATCTTCAATGAATAACGATATTATACTTTATCTATTTATACTATTCAAAGCGGTATGAAAGTGATTCTTTATGAATAGTATTTTCCAGCATTTTTATGCTATGACTCTTCTGTTTGCTTACTCAAAAACTACCCATCCCTGGAACTCAAACTTTTAAATATCACAACTGAAGGATTTCAACTCATTCGTTGAGTTTTTCAATGAAATATATCGTCCACCATTAGGCTATAAAATAATTACTTTCTCTTTCAAAGGGACTTCTCTCTCTTATAAATACTTGTAAGTTAATTTTTGAGAATAATTCTAAAGTGAAAATATTAGTAGTGGGTGTGCGACGTTGCTGACGGAGCATAATGAGTGGTATGGCTGGAACCATTCAAGCCTGGAAATTTCCCAACTTATATTTCCACTCCTTTTTTTGTGGCGCAGATAAAATGTGCTTTCATGCTCTCATGATTTTTCTGCCTTATTAGGTGCGGTGTATCAGTGAACCAAAATATTTCTGGGCGAGCGAAATGGTTGGGACCCCTTACTCGCACCGTTGGGCCGCATTTTGTTAAATATCATGGATGTCCTCTCACATGAACTACGTTACGTAATGCGTGCCCGCATGTTTGTACGCCTATTCCATGCAAGACTGGATTTTTTCACGGATCATTTGCACCAAGTTATCATTTTTTACATCGGCGTTGATCGTCCACCATGTGCATATGTATGTCCTTTTACATAAATGTCCTATGCTAAGTCTTTGTATGCCAACTCTTGCCATGCATAGAACTACCTACCGAAAGGCATCAAAAAATAAAGAAATGCCAATAAATATAATGATGATATTATTGCACGCTGTTGAATTTGGATTACTTAAAGTGCTACTTTGCGCAACATCTAAAATACATATATTTTTACTGTTGTTTTTCAGCCATACTCATTGCATTTCAATATTACTGTCACAGAAGAAGGTATATAATATCGTTATTCTTCGGCGATATGAATGCGCAGTCATCCTGTGATTGATTTAATTCCTATACTCTTGAATGCGTATTATTTATACAATAATTCGCGTTCCTAAATGATGAAATCGCCCCAGAAGAATATAATTATATCCCGTTCAATTCTCTTCTAATATATTTAACAAATATCTAAAATTCGACCAATATAGAAGGACATTTCCAATAGATCAAACCAATGTTTCAGAGGAGAAGTCGATTTACTTGCGCATCGAATAATAAAACAAATTCTCCGTACGCATTCACTCGTGATTATGATCTGCAGCTACGAAAACTCACGCGCGGTATTCGTGTATTAGGGCAACGAACACATTGTGACGCGTAGGAATATGGAAAAAATTACCTCCATAAGTAAATGCATTGAAGGTATTATGGAAATCATGTTACTAAATCATAAACGTTTTCACCTTTCCATGGATGGAATTTTCAGAATTAATTAGGGCTACTTTGAGGCACATTACGCCACGATAAAATCCAATTACGTCTCCCGTAGCAGGAAACAATGGAATTATTCCGACGGAAAATCATAACTGAGCGTTTTCCTTCAAATATAGTTGACATTTTTTTCTTTCGTAACACCGACGTCTGCCTTGCATGAAAAATTTGACTTCTCTCAAAGATTTTAAGGAGGAAGTGGAGATACTGAGGCAATGTGAGCGAGCAAAAGGAAATAATTGAATTAAGGGCACATTAAAAGACGGCGTAAGAAGGAAATTCGTCAATTAAACCTTAATTAGCCAAATGGGAAAGCAAGAAAAATGCTCATAGAAAATTTTCATATTTAGTCACCATTTGCAAAGAGTTTTTAATATATTCCATCCATCCAAATAGCGTCTGCATTGAAAGGAAAAAAGTTTAAATTTAAAGACAGAGCCAGTCTTCAGGAGCATTGTACGATCACACCTACCCTCTATGCGTGTATCGCGCGATTAAAGCCTCGCAGCTATAATTCTTCAAATGCCGGACTCACATGCGACAATAACAAGTGAACTTTAATTTCACTGAAACAATCATTTCATCACTGGGTTTCACCCATGCTTTCAAGAAAGTATGGGTGCTGATTATGTTTAGGTATTAATAGTGCGTGGCAATCCTTAATCACCTATCAAGCTCTTTTACATTCAGTTCTAATAAACCTAATAAGCATCCACGATGTATATTCCGAGAAATGAAAAGCCTATTTTTTACTTTACATTTTACACTGTCGTTGGACAAGCGTGTTTTTAATCTTTTTTCATTTCATTTCCGTCACCGTTTATTTTTCCCTACCGCCTATAGAATTATTTTTACAAATTGCGACTTCGTGTCTGAGTTAAATTACCTCATCAGGTGCTTTCCATTCATGCAACTCACCCGCCGACTAGTGTCGACTCGCTGAAACTATTTATAACTCTCCAATTCCTGCGCATAATCGTTTGTAGACTTGTGTCACAAAAGTCGGCGACACACACAGAAGTGAACAAGAAAACCGCGACGCAAGTCGACTTGTGTCGAAGTGTGTCGATGAATGGAAAGCACTCATTAGGTCTTCTGACGCATCGCACGACCACACTCCCTCTATGCGGTCGGCACGAGTTGGACCCCTGGGGGATCAGGTTAGTCTAGTGGCTAGGGTATTGGCTTCCCAGCATGAGGGATTGGGTTCATATCCCGGCACTGGGAGAGATTTTTTCGGAGACTGCCTGATCCCTGCTTGAGTGCTTTGAGGGGAGGTACAGCACTCCGTCCGTCGGATGGGACGTTACTCCGTGGTCCTCATTGCGTCGTCCATTATGAGCAGCTTAATTTAGACGCCGGGTTTCTCTCCACCCTTCATTCCATACCCTTCCCTCATGGCGCAAACGACCTAAGCTGTCACACGCCCCCTCCAAATACCATACCAAGCTAAATGAGTAATATAAACACAGTCTAACCAGCCTAAATACATTACAGTTAGGCACTCCAAAACCTATGAAACTATGGGTATTCTTCCGACATGAATCCCGTGATCTCATCTTTTAATCTCGTCTTTTAATCTCTCAAATTTCAATTTTTTCAAGCATTCCCTATTTATATCAAACACTTTCAATCGCATTTCTATTTTTTATCACCCATTTTATGCACAGGTTAGGGGTGATATACCCAAGCAGGTCTCAAAGCCTTGTCCTTCTGTGTAGCTGGCAGAGCTGTACTGCATGTGACGGGTGGGTTTTTAGCACCGGGTTTCTCTCCGCCCTTCCTTCCCCACTCAATAGGGTAGTTTCCTTCTTCAAAGTAAACGGAAGGCATTGATTGCGATTTGTTACCCACCATTAGTGTATTCATAATATACAAATTATTTCGTTTTAGAAATCCCAGTTTAGGCGAGTGGCAATGGTCAACTTTTACCGCATTTGAAAAGGGCCAGATTGGCGCCCATGCGAGGCCACTCCAAATGACGTCACAGGGATCTAGTTGCTATACGAGTAGATAGGAGTTTTACATCGTCTGAGTTTACCAGTGATGCACAGAGCTCAGGGAAACATGTTTAATAATCACCTATTAAAACTGGCTAAGGTCGGAAAGTTCCCTTCGTTTGATAAGGTATTAATAGTCCATAATTAAGCCAAGCGCCACCTCCTAGCAGGGTCCTCTGCTACCTGCTAGCAGCCTCCATCAGCAGCCTGCGGCTAGCGGCGCACATGTCCTCGCCCCAAGGTCACCTCACTTTGCGGCAGCGGGAACCAGAATGACGTCACACGGGCTTTTCCCGGCATTCATACTTAGGCGTCGCGTTTTCTCGCGCTTGAAAATTTTCAATTTTCATTTAATGGCGAAAAAAAGATATCGTAATTTAAAAATTTAAAAGTGTGAAATGCGTACTCCAGGAGTAATAATCTTTCAATTAAGGCAATAAAAAAATAAAAGGAAACAACCCTATTTCATGGTGAAAATGAGCTCAGCAGTCGGTCACCTCCTCCAAATACGAAACCATATATTTACCCGTACGAAAACCGTGACCCCAATAATAAACGCGTCGGAATCACTAGTCACGGACGATAACAAGCAGCCATATACGCGTGGGAATATTGCGAGGCGATTTGTTGAGAGCAGGCTAACCCATTATAACCCAATATTGCTCCTAAGTAATATCAAAAACGTATATATTTTCAGCTCTATTCAGGAAAGGTTTAAATTGCGTGTTCATTTGTGCTGTAAAGTTAAATGGAGAAATATGTAGCTGCCTCAATAATCATGATTGACTAGAACATTATCACATTTTTAAAATGAAAAGCCATGCAATTTAATTTCTCCCAGAAGCAGCCCTGGGTTGAAAGGGTTAACTCAATATGTAAACTACCTCAGCTGTCGGTCAGCTCCTCCAAATACAAAACCCTGATACACCGAATGAAAACCGTGACTCCAATATTTCACGCAGCGGACTCACGAGCGACGGACGGTAACAAGCAGACGCGTGGGAATATTGCGGAATCGTGGAGGAGTCGTCTAGGGGAGGATGGAGGGGGCTGAGGGGAGGGGGGGAGAGTGGAGCCGCATCCCAAAAGGGAGAACTGCCCCTCGTATCCACTCTCCAGCGAGGAGCCACTTAAAACCATCCCCAGCGCGTCCCGCCTCTTGTGCCGGTAAATTGGTTACCCTGCAAAACAGTGGCGCCCCGGTCCGGAGAGTGGAAAGGGATTAAGCAAACAGAAGTGGAAAACCTCTTTTTCTCCCTTCTCTCTCTCTCCCTCCGATACGTATAAGAGAGAGGTCGACGCAGTGGTAGCGCGGATTCCCCGGAAATTTCGCTCGAGGGCAAAACGCTTTTCATTTCCTTCGCCAGGTCCGCCGGATGGCTCGGGCGTGGCCGATCAAAATTCCCCATCGCCGTCGTGTAAAAAAAAAATACGTACGGCGCAGTAAATTAGATTTTAATAATTTTACTCCCTCTTTCCACTTCCGCAAATTAGCTTCTCGTTCTTGTTAATTAGGAACAAGTAATGTGGAGCATAACCCGAGATTATGGCAGGCGTTTCTGATTTACCTCTCATCATATACCACCGCTTTGTGTTGGTTCCAAATATTGTGAACTGTGTGATGAATGCGATGAAAGAGTATTTTAACTCCTCCGCAAGGTATTTTTGTTGGGTTTTATTACAATGCTACTTTCGTATGGCGATGACGAAATAATTAATAATGGGATAAATGGTGCTAAATTCAGGGTATGCATGGGAAAAGTCTCTATAGCGAGGTAAAAGAAATTGTTAATATTAAGCCAAGTTAATAAAATGATTAATACGTCGAGAGAAATTTTAGAGAATATTGTAGAGTTTAAGCAATAAGTCTAAGCGGATAGGGAGATATATCGAATGAGTGCTCCGACTACTTTTTTTCTTACGCCAAATCCAACTCACAACAATCCAAAAGGACGACCTTATTTTACCAATGTTTCTATCCTCAAAATTTTTCCGCCAAATTAATGGTAATTACTGAAGGAGAGAATATTTTTCAGGATGGTTGCTCTCGTGAGTAAAATAAATCCTTAGCGAAAGAAAAATATACTTTTGCAGTCATTTTATCCGGAACCGTTAAGTTAAAAAAAATTGTTTCATATGGATTTCAAGATATGCTTCATGCTGAAATATGAATAAAAGGTGATGTACTCACATTCGGACTGTTTTGAGGATAGCACATATTGAAGAGAACCTACTGCATAAGTTTGAAGCTTTACTCACCTGCAAAGAGACATGAATGAATTTAGAACAATGCATACACTGGCGCACAAAAATACACTGAAAGCACTGGAAAAAGAGGCTATTTCCACAGCTCACTCAAATTGAAATCGTATTTATATTTATGAGACTTATACAGACATTCTAATAGGGTAGTTTCCTTCATCAAAGAAAACGATAGGCATTGATTGCGATTCGTTACCCACCATTAGTGTATTCATAGTACACAAATTATTTGGTTTTAGAAATACCGGTTTAGACGAATGGCAAGGGTCAAATTTTATCCTCATTTGAAAAAGGCCAGATTGGCGCCCATGCGATTCCACTCCGCGAGACGTCACAGGGACCTAGTTTCTACACGAGAGGATAGGAGTTATACCTCGTCTGAGGTTACCAATGCATGCATGAGGCACAGAGCTCAGGGAAACATGTCTTAATAATCACCTATTAAAACTGGCTAAGGTCGGAAAGTTTTCTTCGTTTGATAAGGTATTAATAAACCTTTTTTAAGCCAAGCGCTACCATTCAGCAAGGTACTCAGCTATCCGCTAGCATCCTGCGTCCTATCAGCGCTCAGAGCCTCGATCAAGGTCACTTCACGAGGAGAGAGGGGGAACCAGAAATGCGTCGCACGGACTTTCCTACTTACGCGTCCCGTTTTTGCGCGATGAAAATTTTCACTTTTCATTTAATCGCGAAAAATAGATATCGTCATTTAAAAATCTAAAAGCGCGAAATACGTACTCCAGGAGTAATAATCTTTCGATTTAGGCAATAAAAAATAATAGGAAACCACCCTATTACTTCATTTTCCGTCTCCTGAATTTATCCAACCAGAATAAAAATATCTAAAGGATTTTCACGCAGCAAAACCGGCTTAATGCGTAACATTTTACCCAATTATTTTCTGTAGGATACTATGCGGGATAATGGAAATGTGTTAATAGCTTAACTAATTTTTGCATAAAAAATTATTGCAAATAAGATTTTAGGAAAACGATGCAGCACCAACCTTCATGTAGACATAATAATCTACTCATCTACTCTAGGACTAGTATAGGACTAATCTTCTCATCGACAAATGAATCTGAACGATATGGTATAGATGAGCTAAAAAATCAAAGTAGAGAATAGAAACTGATATTCTGTAAGCTATTACAAGCATTAAGGCTTTGGATGTAAGCGTCATGTTTTCAGAACCGTTAAAAATGTTTAGGATTAGAGAAAAATAATATGGAGCTTTCCGACTCTGCCAGCGAGCATAAAATTTAATTTGCCCAACATGAATAAATAATGAAAGTTTAGCATAAAGTTAGAGCTGTGAATCTTCTTCTTCTCAAGTATTTTCGAGTTAAAAATTTCTCGGCAGGATTTCAAAACCAGATTAGCGATCCGTGCTGTTATCGGCAAATTACCTAGGTACTCAAGCGAGTTATTCACTTCTTCACTTCACATTTATGCTATTGTAATCATTTTTTGTAATTTTTATTCCAAAAATTAGTTCCCTAGAATATCCTCCACGGTGGCACCGAGATAACATCCAATTTTCTCCCTCTTATCATGGTTACATTCTTCAATCAGCCCTAAAACTAACCCCGAAAGAAATTTACCACCAATGAGCTTTAGCATCTACGTAGTGATCTATTAAGAACCCCTTCACGTTTTAATAGACTGTCTTAAATATAAAATCTCTCAACAATACCTTCTCTTGCCATAGAGCTTATATCTTCCTACAGGGATTGAATGCATTTGAATGTTATTTAAAATAGCAAATCGACTACACCTGTAAACCACATCTATTTCAACGGTCTACTTTTTTAATATCTTCATTAAATTTTACTCTGTAATATAAATCAACAGAGTTTGTTATAGTAAGTGCCACCAAATTGTATGAAATAAAGTAAATGAATAGGGTAGTTTCCTTCATCAAAGAAAACGAAAGACATTTATTGCGATTCGTTACCCACCATTAGGGTATTCATAGTATACAAATTATTTCGTTTTAGAAATCCCAGTTTAGGCGAATGGCAATGGTCAATTATAACCGCTTTTGAAAAAGGCCAGATTGGAGCCCATGCGATGCCACTCCACGTGAGGTCACAGGGACCTAGTTTCTATACGAGTAGATAGGACTTTTACATCGTCTGAGATTACCAATGCATGTATGAGGCACAGAGCTCAGGGAAACATGTCTTAGAATGACGTCACACGGGGTTTTCCCAGCATTCATACTTAGCCGTCGCGTTTTCGCGCGCTTGAAAATTTTCACTTTTCATTTAATCGCGAAAAATAGACATCTCCGTTAAAAAATCTAAGAGCGTGAAATACGTAATCCAGGAGTAATAATCTTTCGATTCAGGCAATATGAAATTATAGGAAACCACCCTATTGTTATAAACTGAATGTCGCCATCAATTTGGAAGAATGGTTTTCCGCTCAGCCATTACATTCGTTTTTGTCCACTCAATTAATAAATATTATAATCCGACTTCATCCATTATGGACGCTTACATTTGAATTAATAACAATAATATTCACCAATACTCTATAGCGTCCGTGCCTTCATTAGCTAGCCCCTCGTCAGCCTATTTATCCCAGTGCTGTTTTAACATGCTGGGACTCTTTGCATGCGACGCCGCTGTTCACTTCACTGCCCTTGTTCCCATTCCATCCCAATTCCACCCATTAACAAAACTATGCGCCAAATAAAGAATAAAGTTGCCTGATAGCGTTGAAAAAATACAGGGGATAAATTAAAATGTCAAAATTCTGGCTCCGTTCCTTTCGACTTAAACAAAATTTCCGGAAAAAAATAGTTCCCTCAAGATGCTGGGTAAATTTAGCTGATATAATGGTGAAAAGGTGCAGAAGCTTACTTCTTTTACCATAGAAGAAATGCACCGGCCTATTATTGGAACGAGGCTCGTTTTAAGTAGATCATTTGCCGAATACCCACACGAAAAGCTTATTCCGGCAAAAGTACAGTCGGAAATCACCTTCGCACCTGTGGACAGCCGTCGGAAAATAGGTATGCTAGCCTTTCCCTGCAACTAACTACGTGTAGACAACTGGAAGAAGGCGTAAATCTCTACAGGATCCGTTTCAGACGATAGATGTGACTGGGCAGGGAAGCATGTCTCAGTCATAAGGACCTATTATTTCGAAGAGCTTCCACAATTCTTCTATGCTGACGTTCTTCACTACCGCGGGGAGAAATTCCGACTTGCAGTATTCACTAACTCGTTAAGACTTACTTGCAACCACCGTGCTCTCGTTATCTTTCCTAACGACTTCTCGGCAAAATCGTGTCCCACTAAATCATATTTAACGACTATCATTGGTGAAATAGCCGGTAGGGAGTGTCAGACTTCAATGTGGTACACTTGAGTAACATAAATTTTACTTCGCTTATTTCTGGTAGGCTTTGTATTCGCCTGATTGGTTGATTCTGTGTCCTTTATCCCCCAAGTAACCTTCAAATACGACACCGAAAGTAATAGTCGAAATTTTGCGGGAGAAAGAGAACCCACGAACTCTAATAAATCTGGAAGACAGAATGGGGATATCGGTAGGAGAAATAATATCGTATAAAAGTTTTTTTTCCTAAGGCTTGGAAAACCGCGTACTCCCAACAGATTCAAGAAGACCAGTACGATATTATTTTTAAAAACACATACAATTCTTTTCGGAGTGTTTGGATACAAAAGAGACGACTGTTGAAAGATAATTTCCTAAGGAAATAAGGCATCATTACACCATGGAAAATATAGAAAAATATTGATAGCTGATGAAATTGAGCTGACGAATTGATTAAAAACATCGCAAGATTGAGAGATTATTATTTTTTCGATTGAATCAAAGGAGATCATATGAACGCAGAAAGCTTCATTAACGGCTTGAGGACGTTTTTCCGCGTGGTGTTGCCTAAAGGTGCGTTGGCTACAGAAACTGCCATTACCTTTAGACAGCGCTACGCGGAGTAACGATCGAAAACCGTATTAAATGTGGAGAAACGTCGCGGAAACCTCAGATCCGATTTTAAACGCAGAAAAGTATGTATTTTTGACTGAAAATAGCTACCAATCGAAAAGTATGGGTATTCTTTTACTCAATTTGGAATTATGTATGAACACGCACAAGATATCAATTTCCGCATCACTGCCCTGAACTTCAGTTTTAGTCGTGTGAGAGGACAATGAAACTGCCTCTTTAATATCCTCCAATTGAGGTGGAGGGTACCGAACTCACACCTTTGTAATAACTATACAGGCAACTCGCATAATTTTCTATAGCTATATTCATTGCCCCGAAAACAGCACTAAAAATCGAAAATCGAGTTTTAATGTCAAAGATTGAGGAAATCAAGATGAAGCCTTGATAATCAAGTTTTGATTCAAATTCGACTTTTCACCTTTGATCTTGACCAATTCGTTTGATCTCCGTAGTTTCACTATGACCTCATGATTACGCCATCCGTACCAATTGAACGACTTTTATCTAAGACTGGTAAAATTGGAAAAAAGTTTTTCAGTCAGTTGATCTTTCTTATACATTTTAGTGAAACCGAATGGTTTCAAATAGTGATCACAAAGCTATAATGTGCGTGAATTCTTAAATTTTTAGCTAACCATAATTATCGCATGTATTCTAAGTAGATTTTTTGGGATTTTTTTCTCAATCTCAAAATGCGTACTTTCAGTATTTTTCGAATGCGTAACAAGCATTCTTTTGTACAAACTGTATATTTCTAATGAACCATCGATTTTTTCGATTGATGGGAAATTTCTCCTATGCACTACGAATTCTCGCATAACTGTCCTGAACATGAATTCTTGTAGAGCAGGAGGCCAATGAAACTACCTCTTTAATATCCTCCAATAAAGGTGGAGGGTACCGAACTCACAGCTACATACCAATGTTGAACATTTCGACGAGCTCCACGCCTTCAGTGTGAAGAGTGCAAGAGCTAGACGGGGCATCCTTAATCATTAAGTTTCTCGCAGGTCACACCGAGGCTGCGGATCCCATTCTTGACTAATAATAATGGCAGGTATCCTTTGACGAAGGATGAATGGAATGAAATTTAAATGAAACGTGTGGCGGACGGGGTTGATCCCAGCCCTGCGGAAGGCCAACTTGCGCGAATGAATTACACTCTAGAAGAGGCCGCGAGAGCCGCGGAAAAGTTCAACTCTTGATGATTTAAGACGTGGCTTTGTGCGCCGGAGATAAATTCCGGGGAAGAATCTGTGGGTGGCTAGGATTGAATGGTAACGCTTAAGCTCTAGATTTACGGGGATTCCTCGATGAGAATGCGGGCTACGCTAGGGGATAAATTTTGACGAAGATAACGAACATCAAGTCTGAAGGCGTCATTCCTAGTAACCTCGCCACAATGGAAATATTCACCGGGCGTTAAGAAGCGTTCTCTCTCAAAAAAGGGCTAGTTTCCAACTAATACTCGAAGTAGGTCAAGAATTCCCATTTACGTGATTGTGATTCCACGTACGAAAAGTGATAAAGACCTCGAAGACATTTCATTATGATTAAAAAGGGCGTTGAAATTGAAATGATCCGGAATGTTTATGAAATGTTTTGGCTGCACGTCCTGAGCGAAACTATTGAACTTAAAAATCAATATGTACGTGATTTAATAAAGGAAAAACGAGTGGTCTTATAGAGTGTAATTAAATCTCCATGCAACTATATCACCCTTGAGCATGATTATTAAAGTCATTTGAAATTAGTAACTCTTGAAGCAACTATGAGGAGGTTAAAAACAAATTTGGAGAAAGGATCTGAAAATCCACTGCGAAGAGAGAAATTTCCAGGCCATTTAAGATAATTACTATTTTATCTTTAGTTTCAAAGAATTTGCATGAATGCGCTGAAGGAGAAATACTAGAAATGAAGGTAAAATGTATATTTCACTGTCACAAGGAGCGTTTTCACCCGACAGGTGAAATAAGTGCTCCAAATATTTTCAAATAACCTCATCAAAATAGCCAGACAACTTGGAAGCACCATTTAGTCAAGAAAATTCTTATATTCAATGTGAAAAAAATTCTCCAGCCATTTTATCTATAACAAAATCTCGGTTATCAAGGCGGTAATACGCATTTTCAAGTAAAACATAAAATAACGGTGATAATAACGATAGGAATGATAATAATAACTTTAAGCTAGGAATTTAAATTGGAATACTGTATGAATACGTGACTTCTCAGTTGCAATCAACAATTAGCGTGAATGAGGCGTTATACGAATATGAAAAGGCTTCCGAGCAAAATACATGTACGCAATAAATTCATGATTGATTTTCTGGATGGATAACCACGTATATGATTTTCCAATAATTGGAAATCATTTTAATCAAATGCTAATAATATTTCAAGGAAGCGAATTCAGCCTAATTTAGGACGGAATGCATGAAATTTGGTTTTGATATTTCAATGGGTTTAATTAGTGCAAAAATATACCATTTTAGCTGTAACTGGGTTGCATTAATTTAATACATTTTCAATACGCCAGCTTAACAACGGTGAGCACCGCTGGCACTTAATAAATACAAATTATCAACTAAATAGTTGAATGAACGGCTAGAAAGTTACATTACAATATGGTTTGAATATATAGGCCCTTAATAGCTATTCAGAAATTAGGGGGAATCAGGCCTATTCCAAGAATATGACAAGGATTTCGACCATAATATATATTTGCAATAAATTCACGAACTTTCACCAGAAACATCTCCTTCAATCTCACAGCTTATACTGCGAGAATGTTTGCCAGTCAAATTTTGACGCTTTTGGCACTGCAAATATGAGCAATATTTGAACGGAAGACAACGACTGATGATTACCGCTAGCTCCGTAGTGTTGAGTTAAGTGAAGTTCTGACAGATAGCTCTCAACCATATGGCATCCACTTTTTACGAAAATACTTTTACCAAAATGACGTTACTTGAGAAGTTGGAATAATATGCGTCAATAATTCAACCAAATTTGGAGTTTGTAAAAGATTGAAAATAAAAAAAATACTATGAAATTAAATGAGAACTTATCAGCTTCTTCTTGGTTTGACGCTGTGGGAGATATTATATCATATATAACGGATGTCATGATGGTCTAAAATGCATCTGACTCGAAGTTTCCAGGAAACCCCGAAATAAATTCTCCAAATAGCTGATTTGGAGATCATACTGCAAAAAATAAATATTTATGAATACTTTGCAGAAGGAAATTACCAAATGACGATATAAAAAATACCAAATATGCGAAAACATTTAGAATGACTAATGTAGTTCATACCATTTTGTTACTTAATCGGATTTTGATAGTGACGTTACTAAGCAGGATGCGATTCAATGCGTATTCAACGGAAGAAAAAATAAACCTACAGCTTAACCATGGACAGAATCCTCCATCTCAGCAAGATGAAACGAATAAATCGGATTAAAATTTGATTGACGTCCAATACTTAAGCTTACGCAGCATTTAATGATTATATCTGTGCCCATCAAATCCTTAAAAAAATCTCGATGCGACTTATATCAAATGTCAAATCCATTATAAATCATTAGTTTGGCACTTTATTGCATAATACGTGGAATTTTCCCTTTAATTTAGTCTCATAAGGCATTGGAAATACCTCGCTTCATTTCCCTCCCAATCGTTCAAAAGAGATACATTGCAATAAAATTTCAATATATTCTTCTCTCGGATTTTTGCATTTAAAAAGTGCTGAAATAATACAACAAAAAGATTTCTTTTCCACCTAATGAATTGCATACACGTGTGACAGATTTAGGGTATCTAAAAATGAAAAAGCGTTCATAATACTACGAGGTAAGTATTTATAATGAAATTATGCAAGAACTCAAGTGTAAAAGTTAAACCACCCACCACCAAAACAGAAATCTTTAGTTACAATAGGCAAGCAACTTTTGGACCTACACCTACGTGTCGCGGCTCCACTTTCTCCGCTTGATTGGGAATATATTGACCGTGCCACAGCAGCTTCGGGGGAACTGCTTCTGGAGAATAACACAGAAAGGCATAGTAAGAACCTTTCTCGTTTGCCCTCATCCAAGAAGACGATCCCTGCCAATGATGTCAGGCGACTGGTTATCAACATGGCTGACCTCACGCTTGAAAAACCGACCATATCAGTACTAAGCAAAGGATTTAACTTTGCCCCTGCACCCAGGGCCATTTCTTACACGGAATTCGTGTGGAGTATTGAACATGCAATAAGGAAACTTCCAGAAGAGACAGTGGATTCGGGGGTCCCAGGGCGGGCCCCGCAAAGGATACGCTCTCTAGGACCGGGAACCAAGTCTGAGACTTATACGCCCGTGCCATTCGAGAGGGAACAGAGGAAGGAAAAAGGAAGGGAGGCATCGCCGCGATGAGAGCCCGAAGACACCTCCAGGGGAAGGATAGAAAAGGAAGGGAGGGGACAAGGAATCCCGCACCATCACAAAGGCGGGCGGGCCCTACTAACAGCGAAACCAAGCGAACGCAATTAATGTTCTAACGACCTTGGAGGATCATTCTATGAGGAAAAATGATCCAACGATCAAACCGTTAGATTTCCAAAAGAGGCAGAGGTGACAACTGAACGTTCTGTGGTCCTAAATAGGGCCTTACCTCCCAAATCCAACATCAGCAAGGAAGGACGCGACGCCATCCGAGCCCTACGCGCAAACAGAGGTATCACCAGTTTACCCGCTGACAAGGGCAATGCCACTGTACTCTTACGAACCGAGGATTACAACAGTAAAATAAGGGACTTCTACATGACCAGGCCTACGTCAAGCTGAAACGAGATACCACAGATACCATGACAAGGAAGACCAACGCCCTCATCAAAAAAGACGGGCTTACCTTAGGAGACGATCAGGAATCTCCGACAACCAGCACCAGCTCCACCAAGACTCTATAGCATACCAAAAACGTACAAGGACGGAATTCCTCTACGACCAACCGTAAGCGCCATCGGTTCACCAAGTTACAACCTGGAAAAATACCTCACAGGTGTTTTGACACCATATATTGGCCATTGTGAGCACCACATTAAGAACTCAACAGAATTTGTGAAAATAGTCGCGGGCATCCGTCTTAAAGAGACAGATTTGCTGGTGAGCCTTGACGTGGTGTCTCTTTTTACGTGCGTCCCTCTAGAATACACCCTGTAGCTTCTAGCTGAGAAGTTTGATGGAGACACGGTGCAGCTGTTCCGCCAAGTGCTGACGTCCACTTACTTCCAATACCATGGAGAGTTCTACGAGCAATCTGACAGTGTAGCCATGGGCTCCCCTCTTTCCCTTGCTATTGCCAACTTTTTTATGGAGGACTTCGAGAAAAAGCCTCTGAGTTAGGCTCCATTGAAACCTGAGCTCTTTCTCCAATACGTGGACGATACTTTTGTGGTTTCGCCCCACGGGAGAAGCAGCCTGGACCACTTCCTCGACCATGTGAACTGTCAACACAGCAGCATCAAGTTCACCATGGAAGTAGAAGAAAACAATATACTGCCTTTCCTCGACGTTTTAATTTACAGACGAACGGACGGAACTCTCGGTCACAGCGTTTACCGTAAACCCACCCACACCGACCTTTACTTACATGGACGGAGTCACCGCAACCGTTCGCAGCGAATGGCGGTAATGGGAAGTCTGATTCACCGAGCTGTATCCATCTCGGACAAAGATAGACTGGCACCAGAACTGAAGTGCCTTAGAAAAACCTTCCAGCAGAATGGATATGACCTGAGACAAATTTCTAAGGCCCTTAAAAGGTCCCAGTCGAAAACTTATTAAAGATGAGAAGAAGGAGAAAGAGATGAGCCCGTGGCGAAGGCATGCCTTCCATCTATCTCTTCAGTGCTGGGGAAATAAGCGAGGATTCTGAAGAGATTCAACATACACGCCATCCACAAATCACCACAAAAGATCCGGGACATGCTCTTTAAAGCCAAAGATCCGGTAGGATTGAAGACACCTAGCGTTTCCCAAGTCCCATGGGGGTGCGAGAAGATATTCATTTGTGAGATGGGCCGCACTATAGATACGCGGCTCAAGAAGCACAAGCGCCACCTCCGCTTAGGGCAGCCCGAAAATCAGCCATCGCAGAGCATTGGATGGAATGCAGAAATACAAATGAGTTCGACAACACCAAGATGTTCTGCCGATCCAATGGTTTTTGGGGTCGACTTATGAAAGAGTGAATTGAAATTTGAATGGCCAAAAACACACTCAATAGAGATTCCGGATATGCAACGAGCAACACTTGGAAACCTGTGCTCAAAACAATCAAAATGGCTAGGCAAAATCATCACCAACACGCCAGCCAATCCGAGGGCACCGCTGATGACAGCCAATCAGCAGTCATCTGACCACGAGAGTGACTGTTATAGTCCAGGAAAAATCTAACTCGACGCTCACTGCCCCGAGGACGATGGCCGAGTCGGACGTCGAAACGTCGCACAGTGGGCTAGAATCGAAAAAAAGCAGGCCAAAACCTCAAAAACGATTTTTTGAGCTAGGAAGTTGAAACTTGGCTAGCATATTCTCAAATAAATTTTGCATAACTTGCCAGATTATTTCTTTTGTGTGACTTCACATTAGCAATACATTTCAGGTCAAAATTTAACAAATTTAGTGAAAAACATCCGCCCTTTTTTTCTTAAAATAGCCAAATTTATCCTCGTTAAGTGGTTTCATGGATAGTTTTATTGACAAAACTGTGATTACCCACTTCTTTTTCTTCTATTTGGAGGGTTTTTAAAGATATTTTTCCATAAGTAACCATAAATATTTAACAAATTGCGGAGTCTGTTTTCTGCCATTTATTTACACAAACGTGGAGAAAAAGTAGACACCTCCGCCAAGTGACTTATACCACGTCGTTTTATGAAGATTCTACATTGTGAATCAAAAGTAAAATCCTGCACCAACTTGCAACCCCGAATTTTGCATCGTTTTTTCGTTCGCGCGGTCGACTCCGGTTCTCGCCGGTGGCGGCGGAGAGTATGGCGACGCGGCAAGCGTGTGGATGCGATGTGAATTCAATCACTTATATACCTGGATAGTACACATAACAGTGATAGAAAATAATCACCAATCGCTGGGCATTGCAAGAGGTACACCGAAAGGCTTCTTGGTATGGTACTTGGGGGAGGCGACCGACAGCTGAGGTCATTTGCGCCATGAGGGAAGGATAGGTAGAGAAGGGTGGAGAGAAACCCGGCGTCGGATTTAGCATGCTCTTAACGAAAGGCGCCAAGGGGACCACGGCTTAACGTCCCATCCGATGGACGGAGTGTTGCGCTTGAAAGTTTCTCCACACAACATTCAAGCAGGGATCGGGTAGTCTCTGAAAATTCTCTTCCACCGCCGGGATTTGAACCCGAGCCCGCCGGGTGGGAAGCCAACACTCTAGCCACCGCACCAACCCGATCCCCGAAAGGCTTCTCTCTTTGATTGCATTCCATATGCTACTACGGAGAACGGACTTACATGCTGTGCTGAACGTAGGGAAAACGACTTTTTGTTAGCATAATAACTTTCTTTTTCCATGCAATTGGCTTGGCTTTTGGCTTTTCGGGCCACTGCGCAGACTGCGACGCTATCCAGGTTCCTAAATTCCCATGGAAATGGCATTCTGCAAAGCCAGAGGTCCGAGGTTCGATACCCGGTCCAGGGGAATTTTTGAATTCTTTCTCATGGCAATTAATGCTTATTTCACCGCCCATTACACGGCAAGCTTCAAATATTGGGCCTGGTTACACGATACTTCAAAACGTACGAGTTAATGTCTTAATGTACAAACACGTGGATGAACATGAAAACGCACCCAACTTGTGCGAACGCGTTTACAGATAATAGAGCCAGTTCTAATTTTGTTCTTGCATTCGTACATACATGTTCCGTTCCGGTCCACAAAAATCATTCATGAAAACAGACATTAACTCGTACGTGCACCGTGCAACCAGGCCTTTACGCATAGGCAATTAATTGAAAACTTTGTAACCCAATGCTACTTCTGATTGCAAGTAACATCAGAATGTACACATTTTCTACTCCATTCAGGAGTGAATTAAACTGCGTGTTCTTTTGTGCTATAAAGTATGTACAATGGGGAAATATGCTGCTGCTACAATAATTAGGGTTAAGTAGAAAATGCTCACGTTTTTTGAATAAGGAGTCTCGAAATTTAACTTCTACCACAAGCAGCTCTGGGTTTGAAAGGGTAAAATAGGTGGTAGGTGATAACGCGTTTAGTAGCCCACCGGAGAATCCACCGTGTTAATATTCGTGATTACAAAAGCAAAACTTATGGATAAGAAGTCCAAGTTTCTCGCGTCTTGAGGCATCTTCTTCGGGTCTATCTTTCATTTCACACGCATCCCTTCCCCTTCCACTGTCCCCACCCATTCCCCTCTCCTCTTTTCCCCACCCCTCAACCACCACACTCGTCACATCCCGCAAAGTGAGAATAAAGCTTCACACAGCCACCGACCTCATTTTAGTATTCAAATGGCGTCTTTCTTCACCCTTTTTCTGATATCATCAGATGGCTCCGGCATCGCAAATGTGAAGAAAATCGCTTCCTACACTATCAAAGCGGTGCAGGCGCGCATTGTAATGGATTTTAGATTATTAAGAGAGATACGTTCTTCATATGATGCCTGGGTATATGGGGGGGAGAAAAGTAATAATTTTTCTCATTTCGTTTTCCGTGAAAGTGAAACGTTCCGTATTGGCGGAGGTCTTTTTTATAAAGCGAGAGGATTCGCGTGGACTGTGAAAGGAAATGGTCAGATTAAATCGGACGGCGTAACGACCAACCCTTTTGTATTGCCACATTATTGAACGACAATTCGGGAGCACCTAAGAGATTCCAACACGAAAGGGTAGCATTGCTCGTTCCCGTTTCATGCCAATAAAAATCCATTGTCTGAAACCACTATGGAACTCAAAATTAAGAAATACGCTTAAACATTTCACGTGTTCATGTGCTGTATATTGTTTTCCCGCGACAGCTTTTTAAGTGTGTCGTATACCACCATTATATCAAATAACGTACGCACATCACCAGAACTTTGCTCCGTATTGGTTTATTCTTATAGTTAGAGAGTTACAAAATAATAATCTAAATACTCTATCGTAAAAATATAAATAATCTATTCGCCGTACAAAGGAGGATTATTGAAGAGCCATCAATCATCGAAATTTGCTATCGGGATTTAATGCAACTATTCCAACACGTAATGGTAGCATTGTACGCTCCCGTTTAATTCCAATAAAAACTCATTGTCTGAAACCAAACTTGAACTCAAAATTGAGAAATAAACTTAAAAATTTCACGGGTTGATGTTCCACAACTTGTTTTTCTCGCAATAGCTTTTCAGGTAAGGCGTATGCCATAACTATACCAAAAAACGTACGTGCATCAGAAAAAGTTTGCCCATCACTGTATTATTCTATAAGGAAGAGACTCACAGAAACTATCTAAATACAAAATCATCTAATATTCCGTCGTAAAAAAACGCAAGCCATTTTTGCAAAGAAACGTGGGTTGATGAGGAAAACATCACCGTGCAAAGGAGGATTATTTGACAGCCACCAATCATCGGAATTTACCATCTGGTTTTAATGCGACGATTCCAACACGCAAGGACAGTATTGCACGCTACCTACCGTTTGTTTCCAAAAATATCCATTCCCTGAAACCAATGTGGAACAAAAAATTGAGAAATACGCAAAAAAATTTCACTTGTTCATGGTCAGTGTCTTATTTTCCCGCGACCGCTTTTCAGGTGTAGTTTATGCCATCGTTATACCAAATAACGTACGTACATCAGTAGGGATTTTTCATTATTGGCTTATTTTAAAGGGAAGATATTACAAAAGCAATCAAAATACTTCTTTATTTTGTCGTAATCAAACAAAATCCCTTTCTTTTATGAAACGTAGGTTGATGAGAAAATGAACACTGTTCAAAGGAGAATTATTGAAGTATCTACAATCATCGATATTTATCAGAAATAACCTCAATAGACCAAATAGATAATCGTTTATATCAACTGATGGACTGTTACACTTTTTTCCCAGTTCATACCCAGCTTTTAGCCGGTACTATTCGATAATGCGCTGCCTATTTCCTCCCCACCAGGAAATCATATATTTTTTAATATGATCGTTACAGAGTGAAGGTTACAAGAATGAATTCCATCAGAAATTTAAGACTTACCTTTCGATCTCCTATGATATTAATGGTGCACTCAAATATAATTCACGGAATGAATAATGCATGCCAATTTCATTTCTAATTTAGTCTACCAAGAATTTGAAGCATGTATGAGGCCAGAATGCGATCGAAATTTCATGAGAAATTTAACATGTAATTCCTTTGTATATAGTGCTTCGGGATTAAGAATTTCATTCACCAATAATTTTAAACCTAAAAATAGCGTTTTAGCTACGCTAGCGTATGAGAAAGGAACTCCCGCTTTATTGAAAGGTAAATCTATTTTCTGACCTTTCTGATAGAGCATTTATGCATGAGCAAGTTTCGATTCCATTTTCCAAGTCTGACAAAAGCGTACTTCAGCTGCATTGAGGATGAAAGGATTTCACAAGTCATGAATGAATCCATACAAAAATAGTCGGTTCAAAAAGATATGAGATAGAAAAGCATTTCGCACAGACATTTAATCATTCCCTTATTCACAGAATACCGATATTATACATTGTATCAGACAGAAAAAAATGACTGCTGAGAATATGCCATTTAATGAGTATTTAATGCCTATTAAAAAAACTATTTTTATTATTAAATTATGCAATTACGAGTGTTATTATATAAAAATGTTCCTTTAGCACGTCATGATAAAAATTAAACAAATGTCATTTTCTCTGATGAAATCCCGCAGCCGGCACCTCTTTGATTTAGTATTTCTTCCAAAATGAATGACATTCACCTACGTACTCATTAAAAACCTTCTCAACCAGAATTCGAACACTTAGTGGCCCACTTCCGCAACTGAGGCCATTTTGCAGAATTTTTGGTCATCGCTGACAGTAGCAATACAGCTTGTGAAAGAAACTTGGGATAGAATTAGTAGCTCCCATTGAATTTGATTTCATATAGCCTGATTTTATGCAATGCTGATTGAAGAGCGAATGATATTAACGGATGATTTTCAAATTTTTATGGAACTCAACAATGCATCGTGAGATTATCTGCATTACCCTTTATATAAATATTGTCACACACAGCAGGAATTCATTTCAAAGCGTTCCGACAGTGATGTCAGATGGGACAAAGGCCCGGAGCTTATTCCTATTTTACATGTAAATATTCCAGTAGATAAATAAAAGGTTAGCATATAAATAATACAGGACTAACTTGAGAATTGAAGAAAGCATAAAAAGCTGATAAAATGTTATTCAAACGACTCTCTTAGTGCAGTTGTCATGACTACAGCGACGAATATAATATTGGCCGTGAATAGAAGAATAGAGTCTCCACTTCGAATTTTACACTCAGAAATTTTTAGTAGACAATATAAAATCAGATTTAAGAGGACAGAATAATCACGCTCGGCCAATCTGCCTTTTTGACGTGATATTGCAAACGCTATTGAAATGCTCAGAAGATTGAAGAACACGACCTTGTTAATAGCCGCTTGTGTTTTAAAAATTAAAGTTTTGCCTCGATATTTTTAATATTTGAGCCACAGGTATACTTGAAAAGGTCTCCTTATACGCAGAACTAGTAATGGGAAAAGTGATTAAAAAATCGGGCTCAAATATGATAACACTGTCAAATTTGTAATTGATTGCAATGAAAAATTACTTTTCTAAAAAGTTATAATTGGTTTTGTAAATACGAATAAAATTACTTTTAATTATTCTCCTGATGAAATCGCTGTCAATACTTTCTCCAAAATGGATTACTAACATGAGAACCAGCATCATAATTACTATATAATGTCATTGGTAAAACATTAAATAAAATGTTTTCTAGGAACTTAAGACGTATATAAATATGCTATAGAAAAAGTTCCCACCTGAGGATAAGGTCATTATAGCTGGAAGATCATTTTGATCAGCGGTAGTGGATTTCAGTTTTCCACTTGTAATTACTAAAATGTAGCGATAATTCAAGAGTAACGATTGGTCGTAGGAGTCTTACAGTAGATTAAAAGTAAAAATAACTTTTTAAAAATACATTGATTACAAGTTAAATTACCTAGAGCGTAATAGCGAAGAAAAATTAGATTTCTTTTATTTCGCTATCACAAATCACCGCTATGAATATTTTAAGATGACAGCTTAAGCTATTAACTAGTGATAAGTCATAAAACCGATGAAAATTAAAATCGGTCGAGCGAGTGCGGGTACACCCGGATTATCTCACGCACATGTACACCCAGGAACTCAGGTAGATAACAAGTTAAGTATTGGACATACTTATGGCTTTTCAGTTATTTCATTTGCTTGTTGGATAAATGAGTTTTTGCAATATATTATATTGTTTTGAATTTTTAACCACCCAGCGTACATTTTCATAGCTATATCTGTAAATTCTGCACACTTTTTTGTACGGGTTTTATTTTGGATCCAGATAGCGAAAATTGTGATTAAGACTCAAGAAAATGCAGACATCTATATTGTTATAATATGCACTCTTATTCTAATCATTAGTCTACAGTGATTAGGAGATTAAAAGTTTACAAAATGAACCAAAGAGAACTGGACACCCGGCTATCGCTGGGAAGGTTACTCATTAAAACAGCTACCGAATTGTGTATTTTTTTTGAATTTATGAAGCGTTTGAAATGTTTTATATACTTTAAAAGCAAAATCGTGGGGATTATGGAACTCGAGATGAAATATTCGTTAGAGCCTTTCATTCCGTTAAATTTTCTGCGATTTGGGTGACGGGAAAACACAGCTGTTAAGCAAACTACGCTCAGTCCGATTGCCTTCGCTGAAACAAGTATGAAGTAAAACGACCTCGAGTGGCTTGGACCAATGTTAGCCGAGCGTGCACCACCGAGAACACGTGAATACTGCCGCGCCACGCACTCGTTACAGTAAAGCTGCACGGGCGCAGATGTGGCGGGAAGCATCCACACATTTCTCCGACGAAAGATAATGGTTTCACCTGTGCAAACCGAGCGACCTCATCTCCAGCCGGTAATGAAGTTTCTAATGTTTTGGAGCCAAGAAAATTTATTATCGCCTAAGCGCGACGAAATAAATCAGAAGTGAGTCGGGTCCGTGCAAACATATTTGAGAGCGGCCACGGCAGACGGATGAGCACTCGCAAAAGGGTGGATATGCGCCGCTCACCGCGAGGAACGGACCATGGCGCGGGCACTTCCATAAATCAGGGCGAGCGTGGACAAAAAGAAGGCGGAATGGAAGAAAAGGGAAGGAAATAAAGGGAAGCCGAGTGAAGGGAGGATAAAGTGCAGAGTTTGAGAAAGAGAGAGAGAGCAGGCAGGGTGAGTTTCAGAGGAGAAGGGGGAGCGTTCTAAATGTACTCGCGTGGACGTATTCGAAATGTTGGACGGCACTGGTTCAACCGTAAACATGAACAATAATGGAGTGTTTAGATAGTGTACTCGAGTAATCTTATATAAGAGGATGCCAAAGGTTGGTTTACTGGTTCACCCGTAAAAAATACCAATGATGGAGTATTTGGATAGTGTACTCGCGTAGATGTATTGGAAATGCCATAGGGAACTGGTTCATCCGTAAACATGAACAATAATGGAGTATTTAGATATTGTACTCGAGTAATCTTGTGTAAGAGGATGCCAAAGGTAGGTTAACTGGTTCATCCGTAAAAAACCAATTATGGAGTATTTAGATAAAGTAATCGCGTAGATGTATTAGAAATGCCATAGGGAACTGGTTCATCCGTAAACATGAACAATAATGGAGTATTTAGATAGTGTATTCGAGTAATCTTGTATGAGAGGGTGCCAAAGGTTAGTTTACTGGTTCACCCGTACAAATACCAATTATGGAGTATTTAGAGAGTGTACTCGCGTAGATGTATTGGGAATGCCATAGGGAACTGGTTCATCCGTTAACAAGGCCAATAGTGTAGCACTAGGATAATATAGCCGTATTATCTTGCATAGGAGCGTGACAAATGTAGGTTCACCAATTCACACGTAAATAAGGCCAACAATGGAGTACTTAGATACACTCGAAAGTCTAATGTGGAAGTGTACCAAATGTACTCACATGGATAAATCGGAAATTCCAGACGGGACAGCTTCAATCATAAACAAAGCCGATAATGGATTACTTAAATAGTATACTCGATTAATGTTGCATAGGAGAGTGCCGAATGTTGCTCAGCTCTAAAACAATATCAACAATTGAGTACATAGTGTACTCGAGTAATCTTGCATAGGAATGCGGGAAATGTACTCCCGTGTATGTATTCAAAATGCCAGACGTAGGCAGGATGCGTGAATACATTTCGAAATGCTGGACGTATATACGTATTCCATTATTTATCTCATTACTCAAATATCTTAGCGGTTGAATCAGTGCCATCTGGCGATTTGAATACACCCACGTGAGTATGGCACGATCCTATGCAAGATTACTCGAATAGAATATCTAAGCACTCCATAATTGTTCTTGTTTACGGATGGACCAGCATATCTAGCATAATCTAGCATAGGAGGGTGCTAAATGTATTCGCGTGGATATATATTGGAAATGCAAGAAGGGAAAAGTTCGACCGTAAACGAGACCAATAATGTAGTACTTAAATAGTATACTCGAGTAATCTTGAATAGGAGCGTGCGAAATGTTGGTTCACTAGTTCACCCGTAAACAATACAAATAATGGAGTACTTACTGAGTACTTGGGTATTATTGCATAGAAGTCGGCCAAAAGTACTCGCATGGATATATTCGAACCACCAGATGAGGCCGATTCAGCCGCAGAGGTATTTCAGTAGCAAGATAAATAAAGGAATACGTAAAAACGTACTAGACAAGTCTTGGAAGGGAATGTGCCAAATGTACTCGTGCGGATGTATTCAAATCGTTCTGTGGGTACAAGTGAAAAGTTAAGTACCACTGTGAGCACTACGTTACTTTGACGGATCCGCCAAGGGTGTAGGTGAAAACCACTGCTTACCCACATATACATACAGGCAATTGAACATAATATAATTTGTACTAATAGATAATTTCCAAGATGAATACAAGGCTTAGCGCAGTGCAACTCACACTGACACTCGTTTCCCGAAGTACTCTACAGCTCACCTAGGCATTCAGAACTCCGTCTCTGGTCGGGAAGTGTTCGTCATAATGTCCAAGTATCCAGATCTTAAAAATAAGGCGGGACAACTTATTCGATAATAACTTGACGCAAGAACGCCTGATGAAGATAATCGCCGATGAACAAGTGGATGGCAAGTGTGAACAAGATATTTAGTAAAATGGAGCAGTTAAGAAGGATATGAAAGACAAGACATACGTTGGTGTGAAGAGATAAGCCGTAGGACATTTGAATGTAAACCTGCGTCAAATCGATCCTAGGATTTTTTATGATAATAATGATGATGATTCATCTATTGCCTAGGCTATCGAGCACTACCACGAATATATAGAGAGTACTCGAGAACCAGCCTGAGTAATTGGCCGGGTGGTAATGATAATGATGATGATTAATTTATTTGTCTACGCTATCGAATACTACGACGAATACATGAGCACTCGAGTACCTAACTGGGAAATTGGCACTTACGGGGGTGCCCGAGTAATAACAGAGTACTCTTGAGTTTCTACTCTCGGATACGTTTGGCTCACTTCTTAGCGGTTGAGAGGACGGCAAATAGCCCGGCGATGGGAGCGCGTCCATAAAACCGGACGCGAGCGAAAAGAGGGGAGTGGAAGGCGGGGAGGTGGGCGGGGAGGGAGGGTAAGGTCGGTCACGCAATTCGTGTGAGTGCGTATTCGCAGGAGATGAAGGCGGAGAGGAGGGGAGGGGAGCGGTGGATTTCTTGCTGCGCCCAATGCCGCAACGAGAGATCTCTTCTTCTCTCTGCAAGTTCATGCTTTACGGATGCCGCCGTTCTCCTATGTCGCTCGCCAGCTATTCCCAGGCCGGTCGTGATCCGTCTCTTTTTCACTAAATTTGTTCAAATTTGACCTCATGTACATTGTTAATGAGAGGGCGCAGGAAATAATAAAGCGGGAAAATTATGCACAATTTATTTAGGATATTTATGCGAACTTCCTGTCCCCAAAAATTTTTTTTTTAGGGTTTGGCCAGATTTTTTCGATTTGAGCCGACTGTGCGACGCCTCGATTCATCGTAAACAGCGTCAGTGGCTTAGGTCGTGAGTGATGTAATGTTGAAGTCAGATTTTGATGGGAGAAAAAATTATTTCATATTCATGTATGATGTTAATTCATCTATATCCACATTTTGCTCCGCAAGTCGTCCCATAAGGCGAAAGACAGATGAATAACGATACAGCCGTAATGCTAGAAATGATATTTAGGTTTATGTTTTGATAATAGTTCAATTTCTATCTAAGCTCTGTATTGTCTGCGGAATAAAAACGAATTCTTGAGCCTATCGCCACCGCAAATTATTCCCCTTAGCACCTCATTTCTATCGGACCAGGAAATGATATTCCTGTTGTCCAAAAATATGATTTAATATTAATTAAGCTTTGACAAGTCGTCATTTTCAATTAGTTTGAGTTATTTAGATAAACCCTATAACATTTTGGAGGGCAGCCTTGTGAGAACCATTTTCAAGGTAATAGTACAAAGGAAGGATAGCATATGTGGTGAAGATTGGATAAATAGAAAGTAAAAGCTCTCATGTTAAGCCAGAGACCAAGTAGACAAATAAGATGAGAGTTAGAACGCAGTGAGTGGCTGCACCAACCTGAAACAAAGGAAATAATATGTGCCGTCACACAACGAGGTATTATATAAACGGGAACCAAACGATCGCGCATTATGGAAATGTATGCATGCAATTGCTACTTTTTCTTGAAAAGGGTAACACGTACCACTCACTGACATATATTCTTCGGGTTATAATATTGAATATCTTACCACCGAAATTTAACATACTTTTCTCCAGATGACTCAATTATTTATATATTTCATGCTACGAGTCGAATATACTGACATTTTATTTTTTCGAGAAAATAAAAACATGCGGTACGCAAATGGGACACATCTATGTGATGTTAACGAAAAGGTTCCCCAAAGACGTCCCCGATTTTAGACTTTAAGAAAATATTTCAAACTATTAGACAAATTTCGCCTGAAGAGGCTAAGAATATTGGTTTAGTGAGCCAAAGTAATGATACAAATGGACTTTGCACATAATGTGTGTTTTTTGATGCCCAAGTAATTCATTGTAGATCTGAAGACGTTGTGACCACCTGTAGGTATTTAATGAAGTATGCAGAAGTTATTTGATGAAGTGATAAATACGTATAGATCGTATATAAAAACAATAGCATAAATATTGCCATATCTGTTTCCATGCCTTTAATATTGACTGTTGCTGCTTTTTTTTTTACCGATTTTGACAATTTTTAAAGATGCTTTTCTTGAGAAAATACTCCTTATGGTTTTACATGAATTTCGTTTTACCATGCCAAAACGTCATACTTAATGAAAAATCAACAGTCATGGAGGTATTAAAAATACGTTGCCTTCACCCATAATGCTAGGTTATACATATGAAGTTAATTTTTTTCTCTTATAGTCCTATCCGTGGCTCCACTATATTTGTCTTTGCATCAGTTGACACAAAATCGTGATTTTATAACAGCTCGAAACTTTATATTAGGCTCCCCATTCTACGCAAAGTTTTTTTCTCACTAATTGATGAAAACCATAAGAATTATCCCAAAATAAATAATTTTTCTTCATTCTAGTCTTACTTTTGTCCAATTTTGTCCCAATTGACGGCATTTGAAAATGGACTGTTCTCCCAGAATGGCCAAATTTGGTGTTTTTAAATAATGGAATATAATAGTCGACGGCAATAGTTTGCGGGACCGTAACAGGTAACATAATAACGGACAAGTTTGCTTATCCCAAAGAATTCCATAATTAACCATTAATATCTTTCCACAGTATATGCCATTCTCACGGTTAAATTACTCATGTTGCGAGAAAATGCATACAGTTTTGGAATAATCATTTTCAATTAAAAAAAGGCCCAGGGGCATAAGGAATGTTGGGTAAGAGGTTATACTGCTACAAATTTGGCTAAGAATTTATATCTTTCACAGCCACAAAATTGTATGCATAAAAATCATCAGCCACAAAACATATATTTTTTATAAACATCCCTGTTGGTGAGCCCACATAAATGCATAAATTTGAATGTCCCTATTCCTAATATTAACTTTGGTGTATTCTCATATTTTCCCGAAGTATCCTTCCTTGAAGATACTCGAAGAAACAAATGCCCATACAGATTATAACTTTGAATCAAGGGCACTATACAGAGTTCCTTCCCGTGGTACTTTGATTTTTTTAATTTTTTAAAAATTTATTATATATTGCTATAATTTAAGTATACCGGGACTAGCCACGGTGATAAATTTACGTAGTCACCCGCAGTGCACAAATTGGGCGTAAAGCACTCGACCATAAATCGAGGGATCCGGGTTCGATTCCCGGTCTAGGCGAATGATTTTTTTCTCAGTGAATTTTTCGCACAATATTGCTAAAAGTAGGCCCTCACCTGGAGGTAGCAGGAGATTTAAATTAAATAAATACAAAGCACCTATACCTAAGAACGAAGCAACAGAAAATACACCTATATGATACAAAACATATATTAAATAGTATGCCATACTACTAACAAATAAAATTTGAACTGAAAAACCCAATTTCCAACGTCCCCTAATAAAGCATAATGACATCAACCAAGAATCGTGGAACTATTGGATGCCACTTAGGGCATATTTATATAAGTTTTCAAAAATATCAGCAACGTGGCGTTGAGTGGAGAGCGTTCCATTTATAATCGCATTATTTTTTATATCGAGAGGAATAGCTTTGAAAATGTATAAAATTGAAAGACTATAATATCCCAAATTCTAAGTCCCATAAACAAACCAAATTAAAGCTCATTTCCGCGTGAAATCGGTATCTCCCTGTCCGCCACACGACGCGATTGGAGACTTTTATAATCCGATTCAAACGTGCGGTGTTTGACAACGCATTCGAAGGCTGAGAGGAAAAACGTATATTCGTGGTTCGAATCGCCATTCCTAAGCATTCCTCATGATTCTTTCAGCTGTACCAAGTTCCCGGAATCACTTGAAGGGCTATTGCACTCCGGGGAAGAGACACCCCGACATTTCTTGCCCCCAGTGGTGTCAAGCACTTCAAAGTCATGGTGTGCCAATGCTGCTGAATCACTGAGTGTCAACGTACCAACGTATTTGCTTACAGCGGCAAATGCATGCATTCAAGTCAAGTAAGAATCGCGTCATATCCTAAGCACGGAGTATCAGCTGTCATTCCATCTCTTCACAAAGGTAGACTTGGATCCTTTCTTTCAGAAAACCGAGAAGGTTCTAAGCATATTGAGGTGTGCATCCACCATATTTCAAGAACGTTAGCGGTATTAAAATTCGCTGACACTATTTTATGGTTTTCCGATAACTTTTGTCACAAACGATGACAGTGCTGGTTCAATATAGCCACGCATACATAACCTAAAGATACCCACATTGATGATATTTTTATTTTATGGAAGACTTACATATGATTGGTTAAGATGCAAATGAGTTCAAAAGATCTAATCTGCAAGGCAATATGGAAGATTAATACAGTTATATTAGGCCTAAGATCCACTCTCTGAAATTTTTTCTTGCAATTTAACCTCAGTCTTTAATTGTCAGTGTTTAAGTTTCATAAATGTTAAAAGAAAACCAAATTTCGTGCCAAATCAGGTGTTTTGGTGAATACACACAAAAATAATAGACTCACTTAGCATGAATAGCACTTTATGCTAAGTTCCCATATTACATATTATCCTTTAGTAACGTCGCATAATAACCTTCCCTTGATCGCTATCCTCAATCCAGTATCATCATCATAAGTCAAATATTGATTTGCCACAGTCCGCAACTCCGCTCTCCAGCCTGCAAACCTTTCCACCTTATAACCATTCCGTATCCCGGTGGACGCACTCGGTAGCTTTAATCTTAGCCGAAAGCCTCAATCCATCGCACAATTTAGATTGCAAACCAACCAATTTTCCGCGCTAAAAATAGCTCCCCCAAATTTCAGTTCAAATGGATCGGGTTGGTGGGGTACTAACAGTGTTGGCATCCCAGAACTTGAGTCCGTGTTCATATTGCGAAGGTGGCGGAGATTTTTCAGGGACTGCGCGATCCCAGTTTGAATTTTAGGGGGAGGGAACTTCAGTCACAGCACTCTATCCGTTTTATGAGACATTAAACCGTGGTCCCCATGGCACTTCTCGTTAAGAACGAGCTAATTCTGGCGCCTGCAATACCCCGAATTACCTCTCCAAACCTTCCCCTGTCAGTCATATCCTCTAAATAAAAACCTTCTTTCATCCTCTTTCCTGAAAAAATCAACTCTGGACTTCATGGGAAGTCCGTAATTGAGTTACACCGGAATGGATCATATTTTAACCTTCTCCCACCTTTGCGAACGCTATTAGATTCCATGCGCAGTCATTTATTCCCCGAACAGTCCATTTAATTTTTTTGAGAGACCCGTGAAACAGGTAGATAATTGAGTCATGAACCATCTGTAATTTAATATTGATTTTTTTGGAAAGTCAATCAAATCAATATTGATCTTGTAGCTTCGATGATCTATCCTTTAGTACAAACAATAGCTCTAGAAAATATAGCCACGGTCTAAACAGACATTCCTGCAACCCTCACGACAATATGGCCTTTTGAAGAATATTTTCAAGTCTTTATCTCTGCTTGGTGTGAACATGGATTATGGAAAGACGCTTATGTTCCCCGGGAAATCAGATATTTCTCTCCCATCATTACCAGAAATGTCGAAAAAAATACATTTAATGACATTTGGACCGTCAGAACACCTATCAAGAATCCAGAGGTGAAATATATTATAGGTACGAGGTCTCAAAAAGGCCAATAGTATTATGTTTTCGTAGTAACACTACAGTTTTCTGGCTCTTTTGATATTTGGCTGCTTCTAACGATTTTCATCTGGCAAGCAGTAGCACGTTATCTGTCTTAGGCATACAGTGCTTGGGATGAGTCCAAGAGAGCAAAAATTGCACCATGAATACAAAGCAGATGTTTCCACATGATAAAAAGCCGCCTTCACCGAGGACATGAGACAGAAATTCCATGAATGGATTTTCAAAACAGCGGAAACGTGAATATTGTCGTAGTGGAATATGGAAAGTAAATCTTGAATATTCTTTTCTTCTATGAAGTTAATCCTTTATTCCTAATCTACAGAGTGACTGATTTCCTTTATTTCCTTAATACTACTTCAAACAAGAAACTTGTTCAAAATAAGATGCATACCAAAATTTACTTTTCAATCATTTATTAGAATCCTATGCTCATTCAGCTTAGCATATGATACCTGAACTTCCAAAATTAACGAATGAGTTTGCTGATCAATAGCGCCTAGGTCTTCTGAATCTCTACTTTGATTTTTTCCAAAACTCGTTTATCCCACAATAATAAGATTATATAACTAAGTTATTTCATTAAATCTAAATTTAGTTTCATACTTTATTGGGATTCTTCGGAAGGAATCCCACAAATAACTTACAGAGGCAGTGAAATAGCTCTAACACACGTAAGTATATAATTTTATAAATACCAAAACCGGCATCGATGTTACCATTTCGAATAATGGAAAGCTTTGCGTCTTGATGGTTGAAGTGAAAGATTTGGAATCAAGAGTAAAGTCTCTGTTATGAATTCTTGAAAAAATCTAAGAAATGCATAAAAGAAAAAGTATTGAATTGAAAAATTAAAATGCTCTAACATATCAATTAGGTATAACCTTAGCACAACAATGATTTCATTACTAGCGAATTGTTACAAGTCATGCATGAAAAAATAGCCATTTTCCCCTCTAAATTGAAATTAATATTGCATTTTTAGTGTGTAAGCTAAATTGTTTCAATTTATTTTCAATATGAGGTTTTTTAAAGATATGTAATAAGACAAAAGGTTCACTAAAGGGAGTTTTTACGAAAGGTGCCGCTCACGACGGTAAAGGATGTGATATCCTTAGCATACGGATTCGATTCCCTTCCATTATTCATCATCCCCAGAAAACTTAAATTCCTCTAATTAACCAGAAGGTTTATCAAGTTAGTAATGAATCGGCGAATACTGGTATGTAATTTTGACCGAAGAGATCGCGGCAAGTTAATGCATGGCGAATGAGTTTGCGGCAAATTACATCCACGCACGTCTTCAACCATAGAGCGATGATCTCGGAGTGATCAAATTACAAGAAAAGGCTTGGATGACAGGTTTCTCACATTCCATCCCTTCCATAATTATAATTCCTCACCATCCGATGGCCAAGAACACTGCAACATCTGTACATCTCCTTCCCACTCTCCTATTAATGGAACCGGTTTTTTAACCATTAATCGTGTTTGCTGCAGTTATAATGAGTGTAGCTTGGCTTTGAAAGGAAATTACGAGTCAAGACGACCCTTGGGTGACGGTTTGGAGCAATAATATCCAAGAATAGATTCCGAGACCTCTGAGACTGAAGCATGACGCCCGTACAATTTGAAATTGATCCTTGAATCTCGAGGTAGAGCGACTTTGAATAATGGTATCCTCCCGAGTTATTGTAATATCGGATGGATATACCGCCGGCTTGCGTTCCCCGCTTGCAAGAAAGGTAATGAATTCTCGGGTTGCGCTGCTCTCTGAATCTGCAGTGCTCTTTCACGAGAGTTTGTAATTACAGAAAGCCGCCTCTCCATTTATTAGCAATGTGGGCACCCATAGAACTAAGAAGGAATTTTTAACCGTCTAGCTTCCGGGTATACCGCGGTCTTATTTACAATTTTGCCAATGTTTTTCCAAGAAACTTTAAGAATTCATGGTAAGTAGATACAGAGTATTGTATTTTGGATGTCTACGGAGAGTTTTTCATTCGAATTACCACATTCCTATCTTCTACGATAGCTTTACTGGAAAATAATTTAGACGCCTAAAATTGAGCATACAATTCTCTTTCTCTAGGCAAACTTTTCATTCAACTGAATTTTTGGAACATAACAGGATGTAAATGGCATAAAACTGATAAGTTGATGTGAATTTCCATCGGTCCGTGCAGCACACTAACAAACCAATCTTTTGGATGGATGGATAATACGGATCACGATAGATATCGCTAATGTATTAAATTTTTAATTTATTAAAATTAAGAAATATTAAAAAGTTCACTGACAGAGTTAAACTGCCTTAAATTTCAATGAAAAATATTCAAAATAATATTTTCCTAAAATTAACTAGTTAAAATGTCTTCTACTCCAGTATAACCATGAGAAACAAGAGCCCAAGAAAACAAGCCAAAGGGGTAAGAATATGAATACTGAAGATGAACATCAAAGATGAAGATTCAAAAGGCACATAGAATTTGAACATACGCAACTCTTTTATTCCGACTTTCGAGCATAGAAACTTTTTTATACGGTTTAAATGCTACCTTACGTTCACTTATAGGGTAAAAAGGGGTAACATGACGATAAAATGGCCACTCCATACCAACATTCATTGAGAATATTTCTAAATTACGAATGCATTTAAACGCTACTTCCTCGATTCATATTTTTTTCAGCTCTCATTCCATTACCTTTCCCTCCTCACATAAACAAGCCTCACTTCACGTCCCGATGATGTTATACTCCGAATGTGGTCACTCGCATTATTGATCAAGCACCCGCGATGCATTATTCATGTCAACCCCCTTCAACTATATTTCCACGGCCACAGCCATCCCCTTTTTTTCGGAGAAAATCAATATCGCCTATCCTGGAATTTTTTCATTGGACAGGAGAAAATGGTGAAGAATAAAAGAGCGAGTACGATGGCAAAGAAAGCGCGCGGAGTGAGCGCAATTTTTTTTTGCCACAATTTTCGGGGAGGCAGCAGACGTCCATCGGATAGGAAAAGGATTCGCCCGTGGCGACGTGCGAAATGTAGATCACAAAGGTGAGGGAGGGAGACGTCTCGTTCCCCAATGAGATCTCATCGCTCCGGTTTCAGATCAAGGCTCTCTGGGTTCATCCCGCCCTCCAGATCCATCCCAATCTCACCCTTTCCATCCACTTCCCCCCCCCCCGAAACTCCCCCAACCCCTCCCCGCCAGAGTTTTCGTGGCTCACGCCAAGCTTGGGGAAAGAGGAGACGCAAAGTCTTTCGATCTTTCCCGGGTGAGTCAAAGGGTTGGACGTCATGCTGCACATTATGATACGTGTGTATTCACCTAGGAAACAGGTAGCAGATACTAGCACTTTCCGTTGAAGGTTAATATCAAGGGGGCTGCTCAGAGGAGGCCCAATTTCATTCCGTAGATGGCTGATATCTGTTGCCACTTCTGTCGCATTTCAATCGGTTTACAAAAATGCCCGCGGCGTGGTGATGAGTGCATTGCGATCCACTTTTATCTAATACTATGCGGTATAATGTTTGTCACTAAGAGGAATACGATTGAAAAGTAATGAAATTGATAGATCACATCATCATGAATAAAAATTTCGGTTAAAACCGCTAATTATTCCTTTTTCCCCGTGTCGGATCTCTTTGTTCGATCTGATAAACTCGGATCACTTTGTCCGCCAGCGACGTGAGTGGTGACTTTTGTAAACCCATTTAAATGCAATGACAATGCTGCTGGGTGAAAACGCATCTAAAGCCCGACTGGAAAATCCTCGATTGTAATATTCTCGGTACCCATAATGCCGCCAAAAATCAATCATAATCTACATACAGGACTTCGATTGCTAATCCGTACAACAGTTTTTGCATGCTAGTAGTAGTGTTCTACCCGTGGAGATAGGTTTACATGGAGTATTTAGTGAATTACCTCTGCCTATCTCCTATCCCAATGAGAGCTGAGAAATGTCAAGATTTTAGGGCAATTTGTCTAAACACTTATGCGCCGAAGGTATCAACTGAAATTACTTACGGAAGATTAGAACGGAAAGATGAGGAGTTCCTGCACCAATATTACAGAAGAGGATCATCAAGTCGACTTCTAAAAGTATTGTCAACCACTGCGCATATAATTAGGTTAACAAAGTCGCCACTCGCGTCGCTAACGGACAAGTTGATCCAATTCTCACGGGATAATAAGGTATAACTAGCGGTTTTAACCGAAATTTTTATTCATGATGATGTGATAAACCGAATTTTTAACTTTTCAATGCTATTCCTTGCAATCACAAACATAATACCGCAAAATTATGAAAAATAATTGATCGCATGGCACACATGACCGCGCCGCGGACATTTACGAAACAGGTCAAAATGCGATCAAAGTGGGGACTTAAATCTGCCTTCTTATGGAACGGAATTGAGCCTCCTCTATGCAGTCCCCTTGAATCACTGGATGAAGATATATTCTCCGGATTTACGAAAAACCAAGGCCACGAGGGAAGCCATATTGGCCCTTAAGCTGCTCGTAGATAGAAGAACGGAGAACAAACCAACTTTCACCTCGTTTATTACGGTAGGAAAGTCTTTTGAACACGTGGATTTGAATATTCGGAGTCCCGAAACACAATGGACTTTTTTATAATGACCGGAGAATTATCCGCAATTTCTATAAAGACCTTGACGCTCTGATTATATCAGTTTCTAGCGGCTAAGAAGCAGGAACAAGGAAAGAGGTGAGACAAGAATATGCTCTGTGCCCCGGATTTTTTACCATGGTCATTATCAATCAATTCAAAGAGAAAGCGCCGGAAGTGAAAATCCACGATGAAAAAATTAGCACGCTGCAATTTGTCAACGATATTGTAGTAATATTATAGACAGAGATAGCCCCGAAAAAATTATACTAAATAAGAAAAACGTAATGATCACATATATGTTTCAAATATCTGATATATGAATATGTGTTCAAAACCAATCCAAATAAAAATAATATTTTGCAACACCACTAAAGCAAATTATTTTCAGAATACCGTCAATATACCACAAACCGGCGCATTTTATGTATCACGGCTAGTTTTACGTATTATGGGACTACAAAACCGACTAAAATTACCTTCAATAAAAAAATGATCACATTTTTTCGTTTTGATTAACTAAAGCTAAGGAAAGCGGCTACGTTAAACGAGGAAAGCACTGGAAATGTATTATTGGTGCCTTGGATATTTTAAACATTTTTAAAGTGACAAGTCTTCACAAGTTCGTATACGAAAACGTAGCTAATGAAATACTAGATCAAAGATAAGCGTGCACATAAGCAACTTTGTAGATCGCTAGTTCTCTTTGAATCTAGACCCTCCTGTCACTCATGCCTGATTATTTTAGACAGAGACGACTAGTTAAGATTCAAAGGATCGTTTACGGGAACAAACAGAAAATGGCTTAAATAGATATCAAAGGAGTAGTGAAGAAGCAGTAATCTTTTTCCACATTTCCGCCACATAGTTTACAGCATTAAAAAATATGGCCAGACAAGATAGAAATATTTGCTTTTGATCAACTAAGCAGTGAAGAGATATGGAAGAGTAAATAAAATTGATATTTGGGCTGTTTTCAATTACTGCTTTGGTGACTTTTTTGAACACGTGGATTTGAATACTCGGAGTCCCGAAACACAATGGACTTTTTTATAATGACCGGAGAATTATCCGCAATTTCTATAAAGACCTTGACGCTCTGATTATATCAGTTTCTAGCGGCTAAGAAGCAAGAACAAGGAAAGAGGTGAGACAAGAATATGCTCTGTGCCCCGGATTTTTTGACTGCAGTCATAATCATGGATTGAGATCATGGGGAAGGCACTAACAAAATCGATGAGAGAGGCTGGAGCTGTAAACAGTCTAAAAATAAACTTGAAATTATATTACATAAAAAAATTTAAACAACTAAAATGGCCGTATGTTTGCCTTACAGACTTTTATCAAAACTTTGAGGGCAAAAACTCGCCCGTCAGTAAAGTGAAACCAAGAAACGTATTGAAAGTAGATATCGCGTTTATCTTCATCTATGAGATGGACCATGTAAGATACTGATGATACGGGATGATTGCGAAGTCTATTAGCGATCTCGCAAAATTTTCTTCAGCATGACAGCATATTACCACTTCACTAGAGGCATTTACTCGATAGCTCATTATATCAAAGAAAGGGATGAAGCAAATACATTATTACAAAGAGTCTCGAAGATAGATATCACAAAATTCCAGATGAAGACGAATGATGAGGTCAGCTTTTATCTCTCTCAATCATCAAATATAACTCCAACCGCGGCAGCCCTATTGTGAAAGCACATTCATCACTTCATCAACACCAAGGATTTGAAAGTAATTAAACTGTTCCGCAGTCAATTCCTCCCTCATACTTATCTTATCTGCGAATACTTTCCTTTATCGCAAAGTTATGTTACTGTTGATGAATGTTCTGAGTGTCGTTCAAAATAGCCTTTCAACCTCTGGAAGTTTTCTTTTAGCAAACACAGCATTTTTAACTTTGGTTTCTGTATAGTAACTGAGAATACATTTTGGAAATACGACTCAGAATTAGTGTAATTTCTTCGTCTTTAGTTGCATTTAGCCTGTTTTTTCAAACATATCGGTAAAAAATGAACTATTAAAATGGGAACACTTTTGATTGGTAATCGTAATGCACGTATGATTATCTGAGCTAAAAATAGTATGCTTAAAAAATTATCAAGTAAATAAATATCAATGCATGAAATGAGAGTTGAGAAAGATATGAAAAACACATTTAAGACTTATTATATCCAAAAAAGGCTAAAAATTAACAGTGGAAAACTCTAAGAAATAAATCCTTGTAGAAGAAAATTAAAACAAAATAGATTTATCATTAAACTCAGTAGAAAAAATATATTGAGAGAAGTGTTCAAAAATATTCAAAAGTTTAACACACAAAGCTCTGGTGCAGCAGAGCAAATAGGTGAACAAGAACTCAAAATTAATATTAAGAAATACAACTTCACATATTGAAGTTCTCAGGAAGCTTATTAGAAAGAAATAACGTGGTAGAATTCTGGGTATGGCCTATCTAAGAGGAAACCCTTATTTTGAGTGAATAAAAGATAGAATAATTTTTATGTAAACCTCAAATGCTGTTAAAATTGTAAACTGTATTCACTTCCACCTCATCACATGATATAGTGAAATTATTATTAAAGACAAATCCATTCTCATTCTGTACCTATAAGATTTACAAAGGTTCTACCAATCACTCTCATTATTCACGTGTGATGTAGACCTAGCTCACCATGATATCTGCATAGTTACTGGTAAACATACAGGATATCATCATCAGCGCGTTCCTTGTTACGACATGGTTGTATATTGTCAGAAGACTTACCAGCCAATCATACTCCTTGTGCTCTTGCAATGTAATGATCGACAGCAAACGCAGGGGCGTTCCCACTCTATGCGCTGACACAAGTTTGTAATCAGATGATTGCTTCCAACACGAGTATAACCAATCAAAGTGACGGCGTAGAAGTTAGACATGTCCTTACCCATTTTGGCAAACATTTAAGATCTATTTCCGTAAATACTGCATTGATTGAGTTACGTAGTTACTCGTAACATTCATGCACCGATGCTTTTGTTACGCAAATATATACAAATGTTCTTCACGTTGAGATATGCTGGGTACATTTGCGAAATAGGATAGCGATACCCAGGCCCATTATGATAACAAGCAATTGTCATTACGTTACAGGAAATGGGAAAGTACTCAGAAATCAACAATTTTGACAAAATTTGATACATAAGTATAATGCTTTTGTACTATAGCATATTCATAAAAAGCCCTTCTATCTGGGGTTCATATCTCATAGTCATAGCTCTTTTTGAATGCACGGGAAAATTGTGTGAGTGAAAACAGGGATTTGGGAAAGTTTTTAGGATAATCACTTCAAGCGCTTCCTATTATCTACGAAAGATGCTAACAATCAGACGGTAATTTTCAAAGAATATCTTTTAATCATTCCAATGCTTTAACATCCATTTTCCCAAAACACATACCCCTGATTCACCTAAGCCTTTTTTAAATGTATATCAAGGCTTTATGTCAGTTACCAATTGATGAAGAGAAAGAATTGTCCACGTATTGAGGGCTCATCAAACTTCGAAATAATTTCGTGAAGAGAAACCCAGCGTCCTAGTGGTTCAAAATTGCGTTTTGTTAAGATATACACTCTTAACATTACTAAATACAGAAATACAGATTAACTTCCATAAGCATCATCCTATATATAGAAAAATACATTATTGTCTACAGACTTCATTCGTCACCGGAGGAATGAGGCTGAAATATCACCAAATCTCCTCAAAAGAAATCGACTTTCTTTTTTTTCCAAATTATTCCCACATTATTATTTCATATCATAGGTGCTGTCATTAACGTAACTAGCGACACATAGGAAGAACTAAAACTGATTTGGATAAACCTTTTTTATCGTAATTTTCAGAGATTTATACACCCCAGATGCAGCTGCAACATTTTTAATGGCCTTTTTTACAGCATCTCCTGGCACTACTATCCGCTTTGAGAAACAGGAGACAAATTTCGCACCACAGTAGCAGCATCACTTGAGGCGCGGTTGAATCCTGCGGCTTTAAGGTAAGTACAAGCTCCAGGGATCAAACACGGATCTCCCCTCTTTGCAACGAACCCTGAGGGAGGGGAGCGAGGGGGGGGGGAAGAAAATTCGCTTAAGAAGGGTCTCGGGGCTGAGATTGGGTCCAGGGTCTCGGAATTTAATATTTATTTTTAAATTATATTCTATGTTGCCCCTCGAAGTTGCTTTTAATTGGACCAACATTCAACTTTTTCCTTTCCTAGCGCGCAGGCTTTAACCAACCCCTGTTTTTCCGTATTTTTATGATTATTTTACCATTCAATTAGTTTGCAAAAGATACATTTATAAGAAGGCAGCATAAAGTGATGAGAAATTGATTTTAAAAAACCACTATGTAACTGCTCTACAGAATTAAATATATTATGGCACCATTTTGGCAAATATCATATCGTCCACTGAGTATTTTTACATTATTTATTGCCCAAAAACCGTTTGTGCATAAAATAACTATATCTACGATACTAGAATAAAATCACACCTATCGTTAAACACATAAAGTAAAACGGTACCATGAAGCTTCGAGGGATTTAATATTTAATAGCTGCGCTCTAAATTTCGCCGCACAGAGAAGGTAATATCCTTTTAAGTAATAAAACCCCTATTTATCCTTTATCTTTTATTTAATTCACTAAATAGCCACAAAAAATGCAAGTACCGTAATGAATGGGGGATTTTTAATGAAATTGAGGTTTACGAATCCAGTTAAGTAATAATGACTTATGCGAGATAGAAATTAACAATTGGTAATATATTTCTATTTACTTTTATAAAATAAAAAATGTATATATTCTCATCCACATGAGCGCAGTACCTGCAGGATATGATGGCAGGACAAAGTATTTTAGTTAAGGTCTCACAGACTCACCCAATGCTTAAATCCAATTGCCTGTTTGGATATATGACGGTATGACCATGAAATATGACGGATTTGGATATGTGACGGTAGAGCTCCGGTAACTAAGCCACATGCATGTGAATTCTTCAAGTTCACTGTATCATTTCCCCGGGCCCCCAGCTGTGCGTTGACCTTCTTCAGAGATTTCCAAAGTCTCAGTGTGCTTTTAACCCGCGAGCCTTCAGTCCATAGTCAAACGCTCCTCATACTGGCCTATTACGTACCTCTTTCCCCGAGCACATATGAATAATTAATATTTAATCCAAGTGCACAAAACGTCTGTATAACTGAATAAAAATAAGTATATTAACTTTTGCAGTCCACGCTTCCAGAGTTCATTCCTTTTTAGTACTAATCGTCTCTTTTTAACGCAATGAAGAGATATTGTAATCAGGTATGGTTAAAGCATGGAGATTAAATTTTTCAAACACAGCGCAAGGAGGAGATTTTTTTCTGGGCATAACATGAGATGATCTAATTTTCATCGCACAAGAGAAAAGCATTTGTTTCTGTGGGAATACTCACCATCCCCATTCCTTTCATTTTTTTACATCCACCTTATTTCCTTCACGAATACACGCACGCATTCTCACTCCTCCATACGAGAAAACCGTAGCATTACGGATCACATTCGTCTCCCAACGACGTGCAATACACCGGTCTCAACGCTCCGTGATATCTTTTTTTCCCGCCTCCCTTATTCCATTATGACCGTAATTGAAATTCATGTAGCCTTCGCCTTGGAAACACGCGTCGGCGAAGGTCTCGTAGCGAGGGAAGGGAACACGATGTATAGACAGAGAGAACATCGACACGACCTCGCTGCAGCGGCTCCAAGACGACGACGCGATCCCGTCCATTTTTCCAGGGGGCTGCGTGCGACCGCGGGGGCGGGGCCGGGAGGCTGCTGCCTTGCTGCGACACCTCGCGCCGGGGGACACAGGAGTTCGGCCTCACGTACAAACGGGAGGAATAGTAATTCCTGCAGACTTTGAAGTCCGTGGTATTTTTATTTCCAGGTTGTATGAAACCTAGGGGTTTTTTATATTTTTTATAGAATCCAGTGCATTTAGCAGTAAGCATATTAAGAAGATGGACAGATGGGAGGAATATTAATTCATTTACGCTTCGAAATCCGTGTAATTTTTATGTGCAGGTTGCATGAAACTTAAGTTTTTTTATGATTTTTTTATTAAATCCAGTACATTTGGAAAAATGTATACGTGGGAGATCCAAAAATACGGGAATAATAGTTATTCCTCACCACTTTGAAGCCAGTGGTATATTCATGTGCAGGTTGTGTGAATCCCGGGTTTTTCACGTTGTTAATTAATAAATCCAGCATATTAACAAGTTATTATATTTAATAGATGATATAAGGGGGCCGTTCACGCACATACGGGAGGAATAGTACTTATTTATAAAACTTGGAAGCCCGTGGTATTTTCATGTGCAGGCTTTGGAAATCCCAGGGTTATTTATGCTTTTTTACAACATCCAGCACTTTTAGAAGTGGGTATATTAATCATCTAGAAGTGGGTATATTATCATAATCATGTTTCGACCCGGAGTGAAACGAAAATACTAGGCATGGCTTTAGTTTCGTTCCCGCACGTAATTAAAATCACCAAGGAGTATAGTTTCGCCTCGGGTCGAAACTTTACTCCCGGGAACGAAACTAAATTAATTTAAACACCGCAACTCATAGTTAAGTTTTAACCCCAGAAGTTAAGTGGAGGGGAAAAGAGGGAATTGTTTCGATCCATGACGTGGGAAATACGTGTAGAGGGGTTAAAACATTGAGCTTAAAAATCGAGTGACCAGTTTGCGTTCTCCGCTCTCCTGTTCGTGGTCAAAATATGAGTGTCCTTTGCATCTAATTGCGGCAGACCGAACTTCTACTTCATTCAACCATGTTTCGTACTCGGTGTCTGGGTCGAAACTAAAATGTTCGAAGGTGAAGCACGTGGTCCCTTCGGTGCGAAACATTATCTGTGCTTCATTTCGTCCCAGATGTTTAGTTTCGACCCGAAGTAGTTTTGACTCCGATTTCGTTTCCACCCGGAGTTTAGCTCCCCGGTCTTAATTCCATTTCGTTTTGTTTCCACATTTCGCTCTCGGGAACGAAACTATTGAAATTTTACTGGTTTTGACTTTCGTTTAGTTTCGATTGCCATCCCTGATGCAAGGTAATAGTTGAATTTCCACGACATTTGGTAGATGCTAAACGGGAAGAATGGCAATTTTACTCTTTACGTCCATGTTATTTTTATGTGCAGGTTTTGTAAAACCTAGGGTTTTTTCGTTTCTTTTATATAAAATCCATCACATTTAGGAGATAAGCGAAATTGCCATTCAGGGAATTCGCAAGCAAAAAACCAAATAGCTAAAGAAAGAGGCTACATAGTTGGGGCCCAAGAAAAATGAACGGAATATTTTTTCCAAGGAATCAAATACGACAACGAGGTCTACTCGGGCTCGGGTCCCTGGCACAAAATATGCATCCGAAGGCACAATCAGGCTTGGGCTTCAAAAGATTCATACCGGATGATGTAAAAATATTATAGATATATTGTCCCAATGGAGCATTTAGCGTATAGTTCCCTTATCAGCATTAAATTCGGCGTTCATGGTAAAAATTATCGCGGACAGTTTTGAAATTAGATAGAAAATTAGTGTGGGATTTGGTCGAATTTGAATTTCCGAGAAAATTAGCGTAAAACTGTCCATCTGATGGAAGGAATACTCCTCATCATTTGTCAACATTCCTAAGACGATATAATATTTCCTGGAGTTTAGGTCCATTTTAAAACAAGTGTCAGCCAACGTTTCGATTTATTTTTAAGTCATCATCAGGGCTATGTAAGAAAAAAGTATGAACAATATAAAATACAAATATTAAAACGATATACAATATTTATACATAAAAAAGGTACAATCAGGTTTTTTATGTATACATAAAAATTAATGGTAACCTAGGTGTGGCAATACCTTAGCAACAAAACTACTTGTTTTAAAATTGGCCTAAACTCCAGGAAATATTATATCGTATATTAAACTAAGTCAAAAAAGGAAAAAAAATATCATTCCTAAGACTGGTTTGACGCAGCTCTCCATTCCTCTCTCCTATCCACTAGCATTTTCATAGCGACGCATTTTTTCTCTTTTACATCCTTAATATGCTGTCCTATGTAACTCACTCGGGGCCGTCCCTTGCCTTCTTTCCTCCCATCTGTCCTTCAACGATTGTTTTCATCAGGCCATCACGCCTCAAAATGTGGTCAACTAAGTCGTGCCATTTTCTGCTTAAGGTTTTTAGGAGGCTTCTCTTTTCTCCCACTCTTCTTAGCACTTCCTCATTACTTACACGGTCGATCCATTTTATCATCATCATTTTTCGGTAGCATCACATTTCGAATGCTTCCACTTTTGACTTCTCATCTGCTATCAACGTCATAGCCTCGCTTCCATGGAGAAACATACTCCATATGTAGCATCTGATAAATTTTTTCCGTACTTTTATGCTTGAATTCTCATAGGCTGGGAAATCTTAGCAAAAAATCATCCATACGGAGAACTTCGCGATAGATTCCAGTGCCAAAGCGTCAAAGGCGGATTTCATAATAATAATTTGCGGAAAATTAGCCTGAGTTAAAAGTAAAAAATACTTTGCTATATTCCAAACTTTATTTCAAATAGTACGACCAGGGTTTCTGCATATCATGCTATCATCGGGATGGCATGATGTGCAGAAACCCGGGTCTTACTATTTGAAATAAAGTGTGGAATATAACAAAGTATTTCTTATTTTTAACTTGAAACGGTTCCACAAAGTAACGCCGGAGAACGTGTCTTAAGGCCGTTTTACACGGGGCACGGAATTGCGCAGGTTAGAGCTGCATTAATTTCTAAAATGGCGTGGAATTGCGCGAATGCACGAACGAAATTAGAACAGGGGCTATTTTGCCGTCTCGCATCCACGCATTCTCGCATGTGTTCTAGCAATTCACCGCTTTATACGACGCAATTTTGATTGCGCCTTCGCACGTACGTCAGATTGCGCATATCCGTGTACCGTGTAAAACGGCCTTTTCAAATTGCCTGAGGTTTGCTCGATTTAGAATGGATGAGAAAATAAACGTGAAACGTTCCATCCGGTGGAGGGAGTGTTAAGTCCAATTTATGGAAAACTTAAGCAATAAATTATTCGCACGGAGCACTTTGCGCTAGATTCTACTACCCACATCTCGTGAAACCTGTTGAAATTAGCGAAAAAATTGGCTTGGGGCATAATTAATTTTGAATTGACGAGAGATTTAGCGTTTAACATTCCACCAGATGGGGAGAGTGCTAAAGGCGATTTATAGAAAAACTCAGCAATAAATCATCCGTACGACGCACTTAGCGTGAGATTCTAATTCCCATACGACATGGAACCTGTTGAAAATTGCTCTAAAGTTAGCGTGGGGTTAGTTCAAATTCGAATTAACAGGAAAGTTAGCGTGAAACCTAAGTGGTTGCAATGTCGCAGTAATGTTTTTCATGCGCTTTCCATCCATGCATTTTTCATTCCAAATTTGAATCGTACAAGGAGACAACTCGGAAGGAAACATAACGTGGATACAATAATGAACTAAGAAGTTAACTCCGGAATGACATCGATGCACCAAGAAATCACTCAAGTCAGTTCCCATACCTTTTGTACGGCAGTATGCTGCCATAACAGAGCTCTGCAGAAGAATAAGATATGACTTCCAGTCCACGTTAACTTCTTTCTTTAAACGCAGTGAAGCGATAACACTAATTTTTAATTAAAGAAATTAGGATTCGTCAAGCGTATTGTAGGAAGATTTTCGGATGAGAAAGTAAAAGAAAGGTGCTATTTCGCACTTGTTAGACCACACCTTGAATATGCAGGGAGCGTATGGGATCCGGTGCAGAAAGGCTTAATCCGCGAACTGAATAAAATACAAAGGAAGGGTGCGCGATTCGTCAAAAACTGCTACGGGCGGGCTAGTGTTACTCAGATGTTAAGCGAATTAGGCTGGGAGCCGCTGAAGACGCGGAGGCAGCGCGCTAGGCTTAGATTGCTTGAAAAATTGAGAATGGATATCTTAAAGAGCGACACGGAAAACATAATACATACTAGAGCCCTACTATATTTCCAGGTCCGACCGAAGCGATAAATTAAGATACATGTTTTGCCGAACGGATAAATATGGGAAATCGTTTTTCCCCCGAACCACAAAGGACTTTAATAAATGCTAATCGTAATTTCGTTTGAGCATTTCCTTTTGTGTCTAAACGGCTGGTGTCCCAACACCCCCTGCTTTTTAGGCGGCTTACGGGGTAGTATGTAGCTGTATTTCAACTTTCAATGCCTACATTACTGCTTTCAGTATCTGTCTCAATTAAGGCAATGAAAAAGTCACAATTAGCATTGGTTTTTCCGCCGCTCTCTCATACTCTCGCACTGCACTATTCCAAAATGCCTTTTTTCCGTCACTGGCACGGAGCCGCGTGAACGCCAAAACCTAATCCAGTGGGATTAACACCATTCTATGAAATTCCTCCGTACCTTGAACTTGATTTTTCCAAGGAAATTGAAGCAAGCAGCTAACGCGCATTTGACCCTCCTGGAAGGTATCATCAAGCACCTTGAAATCAGTTACACAATATTTAACGCAGCGATCATATAAGGTATCTAATGACTCATACGAAGCACCCTGGAAAGTTTAAGTATGGGAGTATTCATCAATCAAGTTAAAACATGCAAGCCGACCACCGTAATTACTGTTTCTTGTTGAAACCTAAGTCGGTGATTAATTTAATGTTGTGCTCATACGTTAATCGAATCTTTTTCCTTTTTTTAAAGGAAAGAACACCTTTAATACAGCCAAAGTCCACTATTTCTAAACAATCAAAAATACTTAACCTCCATCGCAAAGAGCGTTATCTATTAATATCACTATATGGAGGTGATCACATTAGACAAAAACCTCAATCATGTTAATTATCTAGTGACGCACGATGAGGACTGTACTGCATGCTATTGGAGGAAGGTATATGCAGGGGGAACTGGTCAAACACCTCAACACAATGCACTACTAACACCACAACGCTCGTTAGCTCTATACCGAAGCATGCAGGAAAGTTAACTCACTCAGAAGAAGAGAGGGGCTCAATTCAATGCTCAATCTAGTAACACACGATATAGAACTTACGGAACGTTGGTAATGCGGGAAGGAATGGAAGAATGAGGAATGAGACATAAAAGTGGTCGAGTAGTGAAACGGACGTAGGACTCCTCATGGATTTGTTGAAGCCACGTTGCAAAGAAACGCGAATGCATAAAAAAATAGTGTAAGCATGTGGCGATAATTTTTTTTCCAGAAAACATCTAGCTCAGCTTAAGCCAGTCAGTAATTTTATAACACGCATCTTGGAAAATTAAGAGTTGCTTTCAGTTTTCCACAAATACTTGCACTTCGCTTCTCGATCGGATCCAATATGTATATGAGGGGGTGAGTAGCCAAGGGGTGCGAGTGATTTATTTTTCTGAACCGTGTTAGGAACAGAAATCAGATTAATAAAGCCAGCGAGATCAACTAAATTCTTTAGTGGTACATTTAAATTTCTACTCCGTGTCAGCACAAAACAGAGAATCACTTATATTCCTTTGCCACCAAGTTTTTGCATGTTTCTTTTATCAATTTCTATTTGGAAACAAAATCACTTGCACCCCTTGAATTCTCACCCCCTAATATCTTATGTCCACCTACACATAATACCAATTGAAATCCGCAGAGATATAACAAAATTTATTGAAACTGGTTTTGAGGAGAAATTTAAGTTTTTGCAGAAAATTAACCGTTAACTATTAATTCACTAATATATAAGAATTCCGCCAGATTAAACCCGATAAAAACTCTCAGCCACAAATATCCTACTCACATCGCTACATTTGATAGTTCCGTTTCGAGCCATACTGAAAAGTCATCATTGCGAAGAGAAACTTAAATATTATCCTCTATTTAGTGTCGCTCGATTAAGTACTTACTATTTGAGCCATGAAAGCAATGGGAGGAAGGCACAAGAGATGAGTCGCCCGGATACAGGCTTGGACCGGAGAAATTTATTGTAGTGGTGTTGAAGAAAATTCAAATCAAATTAAATTGCCTAGAAATACATTGAGAAGAGCTTTCTCTAAAGAAAGATTTTTTTATTGCAGCGTGTTTCAACTAAATTTAGACCCTACCTCAATTTCACGTCACACTTTGGTCTCCCCATACATACATACCTTGGTCTCCTCTGACTTCTGGGGCTCCTCAGGGGAGTGTCCTTGGTCCTTACTTTTTTAATTTATATATTGACGATCTTGTCTCCCGGCTACATTCTTCTCAAGCTCAAACTCTCCTTTATGCTGATGATTGTATAATTTCCAAGGAAATTCTAAAACCTTCCAATGGCCATGACCTACAGGATGCTTTACGTCATACATCAAATTGGTGTGATATCTGGAAACTTAAATTAAACCCAGATAAATATAGTGTGATGTCTATTTCCCTAAAGAAGACCACACATAAATTAAACTACAATATTTTTAGTCGCACCCTATGTCAAAATCTAAGGACCTAGGTAGGCACTATCACTGACAATAAATCAATAAATTTTTCTCCGCATATACAATCCATCAAGTCTCAGGAAATGTCCCTCTTAGGACTCTTGTACCGTTTCACTGAATTAATAAAACCCATGCACTTCGAACTTTTTTTCCTCTATCATTCTTCCAATTCCTACCTACTCTTGTCTCATCTGGTCTATCTCTTCACAAACCAACCTCTCATCCCTTGACTATGTCAGCAATGTCTGAGCTAAAATAGTAAAAAATAGACTACCACATTTACGTAACATGCCCATTAATGCTATTCTCTCCTCCCTCTCCATCCCTAATCTCACTACCCATAGGCTCACAGCAGATTTAAAACTTATTTCTAAGATTCTCAATTCCACCATCGACTGCCCTGCATTGCTCTCTTTTATCAATTTTAAAGTTCCACCCGCCCCACCCGTTCTCTCCCCTAATCCACATGCCCATTCCTAGACTTTCACTATCTAAACGTTCGTTTTTCTACCGCATTGCTTCTGTGTCGAACTCACTCCCTCCATAAATTGACCCCTTTTCACTTCCATTGAAATCCTTTGTAAGCCTTTCCTTATCCTATCTGTCTCCAAAGTTGCTTGTACCTGCAGATTTTTATCGTTTTTTTTTGTAAAATTATTTCTTGTGTCCGCTTGTTATTTTTTGTTTGTCCTCTAATTTATGTACTGTTACCTGGCAACTATAAAATGGCAACTGTATGCAGTATGTGGTACTCTTTTTTTAGAATAAAAAAATAAAATAAAGAATACTGAAAAGCCATTACTATGCTAGGCAGAATTCTCAATAGTTTTCTTCATCTCATGTCGTAGGACACCCAACTAACTTACCATGCTGGGAAAGGAAAGTTTGAAGAGGTATGAGAGGGACATACCGTTCAAACATCCAATCACAAATATCCTCCTCACATCACTACGCTTGCTAATTCGGTATCACATCATAGCGGAAGGCTTTCACGCCAGATTGAATCCTCAAATACTGTCCGTATTTGAGGATCTTATTTAGTAGTGCGACACAGAAGCCACAGTCAGTTAGGAAAGAAATGGGAAAATGATCATGGTGTTCACATCGACTCAAGATCGCTATCCGGTAAAAGAATTCGGCAGAAGAAAAGGAAAGATATGTTGCGATGAAAAACTATTTATTTCATTCAACCATTTCCTCCTTATATTTAAATATAAAATCGCAAGCGTTTCCACCCACTTTTCAATAGTTGGTGACGTCTATCAGACTTTAGGCTCATCAACTCTTCCATACGGAAGCTTATATGTATTGATTGCAGTGGCGTAACTAGGAATATGCCATGGGGGGATGGGATGGCTACCACTCCCCCCCACGCAAAATCTAGTAATATTTTTGAAAAATGACATGCCTGGAAATACATTTTACATCAATTTGGGACTAAAAATTAAACTTCAAGCAGATTTAATTATTATAAGCCAAAACTAGACTATAGTTTAAAATATTTTTTTTATTCCTATAAGGATTTCGATGGAGATGTATCCCCTCATCTCCCCTATAGTTACGCCACTGATTAATAGAATAAATCAATCAGGAGCGTGTAAACATCAGCTAAATACGCGAGGTCAATGCGCGAGGCCCAGGAGTACCTCAAATGCGGTGACCCGCTCAGCACGAGTTGGTGACGTCATAATTTTACCGCTACGATTTCCTCAAAAAGTCGACGATGGATCTCAACACGAAAAATTACGCGCGTCTTTATTTTTCAAGCTCTACCTCAACGGGCAGTAAAATACTACCCGTTATTATTAAGCACCAAATCATAAATACTCTACCCACATATTTCTAGCTCCGTTTCTCGCCGCACTGGAAAGCAATTACACTGGGGGGACAACCCTCAACGCGAAGCTTCACCAGATGTCGTGAGCCGTCCATAGTGGGAATGCAAAGCGGTGGGAAGATGGTACGCAGTGGGTGGAGGATTGAAGAGGGAGGAGAGAGAGGAGATATATTGAAGCGGTGGAGGCGAAGAAAGGCGAGAGGCGGCAGGCGAGAATAAACACGCGGAGGCACATGCATATGTGAGCAGAGTGGAGGAGGAGGTGTGGGGCGGGCGACCGACGTCGACGTGTTTACGGACGACACAAAAGCCCCTCTCCTCCCCGCTCCGCCCCTCACGTCATCACGGTCTTTTTGAAGGAGTCGCACTCCCTCGCTCCGCCAACCCACGCCCTCGACCCCAGAAGAAGACAGACCCGTCTCGGGCGCGGCACGAGGGTCATCCACCGTCGGACCGCGGTCGTTGCCGCTCACGCAACCGTACGACAGCCCCCAGCCGGACGCACGGAGGCGAATTTTCCGTAATTCATAGCAAAAACACCTGAATTCAAAAGTGTGATGAATATTATTTTAGTTGCTTCGTTTTTTAAGTTTTTTTAGCTACCTGAAACTAGGTGAGCTCTTATCATGATTTTCAAACCAATTAATGGTTTCACTAATTGTAAAAAGCAAAACCTTTCAAAGATGTTTGAAATAAGTGTTTTTAGAAAACAGAACAGATTTTCAAGCGCTTGAGGTCGCTCGACACGAATAGAATAATAATGCTATGGATTCAACACCTGGAGGTAACTTAAGTAAACTTGCGATGCTGTATTCGTGGATATCTCCATTTTCCGGGTTATCGCCGCGTTTCGTTGTCAGAAGTGACTCCTGTCTAAAGTCACTTTTGACAACGAAACGCGGCGATAACCCGGAGAATGGAGAGATCCACGAAATCTGAACGCCACGGAAAACTCCGAGACAACATTAGGATGCCGTAGTCCACATATAAATATTCTTGGACGACTCGTTCATCGAAGCGTCGGCCGTGATGGAGAACCTGACCCGGTGGAAATCCCGGAAAACCTTCCACAATCGTAACATTGATTTGACGCAGCTCTCTATTCCTCTCTCCTCTGCGCTGGCATTTTCTTTGCTACGTATTTCATCTAATTGGATGTAAAAGAGAATGAATACTTTGCTATGAACTCATCACATTAAATCTATTTTACAACAGGTATGAAGTCATAAAGCTATCGATTGCAATGCATTAAGCGTCAATATCGGTAGCATGCAGTGGTATGTCTCAAATGGAGCCATGAGAATACTTACTATCACACCAAGTAGCTTTAGTAACACATGCAATTCATGGTTAAATATGCACAACTCATTTTCATAGAGCACTCCAATTTGGATCTCGCGTTCATTTGCTGTATTTTCGTTCAATAATTATCATAAAGATCCAAAAGGTTGCATCGTCCCGCTTCTCTGCTCCCGCTTTCGCTGGTCGTGACCAGGAAATACGCGGTCTCCGACAAAATTTCCATGTCGGTGGACATTTCCTCCTTGACTTTAACCTCAATGCCATACAAGTTCCTGAATGGGGCCGTTCCTTTGAGACTCAGAGTCGCATTTAATTTTCATCCGCAACTTCCTAATAATTTGGAAGATGGTACTGTATCATAAGAGCGACGAAAAACTCTTCCTCTTTCAGCCATGTTATCACAACTATAAAATGAGAAAAATTTAAAATTTGCCGCCTACAATTCGTGAGTTGGACGTCTTTGAAGTTCTGGCTCAGTAACTTGATCAGAGACATCCGATTCTTAGCAGCAATGGATCGCTCGCTATAGTGTTTATGACGACGAATCGCGTGAGGTGGATGCGCGAGCGTGAGGAGTAGGGGAGATGCGGTGAGCCGCTCGGAAAGAGTCAGTGACGTCATCAACCTACCCGCGATAGATTTAATCACGTCTGTTATTTTGCGAATAGCCGGAGCAGTAAGCGATGTATCACAAAAGGATATATACGAATCTATTTTTATTTTTAGCTCTACGAAAATTGACAATAATTAAAAATGCCTAATAAGAATTTGAAGATCCTCAAAATGGAAAATGAAGTTCTAGATTAAAATTTGCTTATGATGAAGTAATAGAAAAAAAAATCAGCTTAAAATTCGTTCAAATCGTTTATTGCAATTATAGTCTACCAATGAAGAATGCATGGTGAACATCCTGATGAAAACACTCCTTTTTGTTTTAAGACTCATAAAAACATACCCCAAAATTCAGAATACATTTTGATCGAGAGTATTAAATGTGAAATACCATTATATTGCCATTATAAGCACTTGCTTTATGTTTGATCTATCTTTATCCACCCCGATCTTTTAATTATAAAAGTAAAAATAAACATGCAAACATTTCCTCATGTTGTGTGTAGTACCATGTTGAGGCAAATGGTCTTTGGGAACCGAAACGTAAATTTGTGATTCCAAAATAATAGTTTTATAGTCATGAAATGAGCTCTGACGTTAAATTCACGATATTTTTGCGGTTCACAAATAAAGAGGCTTTATTGCAAGGAGACATCGTTAACACAGTACGAAAAATGGATCGGGATTCCACTTAAAATTAGTAACTACTGGGCAAAACCTCGGTCCTCCATATAGAAAGGTACCCATAAAGGCTTGGCACCACGATCCTTCAGGGAAGATGACGGACTCTGGATTCAAGAGAGACAGAATGAAATGTGAGAGAGAGAGAATAACTAATTTCACCCCAACGTAACAGCCAGCCTATTTCGAAAGTAGTAAACATAAATAGCAACAAGAAGAAAGTTCATGACGCGACCATCAGGGCAAAAGAGACTCAATGAAAAAAGGTTATAAAATAAACTTTATGAACAAATACATAAATTATTGTTTCCAATTTTTTTCAAAAATATTATATCAGGATATAGACATATTCATAGGCAGATAAAACACGACTTGACTATGATACACATATGTATGATTTGGGTGTATTAGTGAAGTTTGGGTACCTACGTAATGTCACTACGTTAGTACTAGAATGGGGTTTAAAATAATTCCGGAACATAATAAATGCTTATGGCCATGGACCGCTAAGATATCAACGACCTAACTTTGAAGACGGCCACCGAAAATCACTTAAATCGCCACATTTCACTCAACACTTTCTGAACTTTCTCAGAAGCTTATCGGGTTGAATTCCGCGTGGAACTGAGCTCAGGCTGGCCAGGTATCATAAATTCATATTCCAATCTATTTCACTCGAGTCTCGCTCAACACTGCTAGCACTCACCTCACCCTCTGCCACTTCCCCTAATTTCTCACGCATCCATTTCATCCCAGCTTCCCTCGCGCTAATTACTCCCCCCCATCCCTCTCAAATCCCTGTGTCCGCCGTTTACCCAGCAAACGCGAGCGAACCTTTCACTTTCCCCTCGGCCACTCCCGCCTTAATCTTTAAGTCCTTCTAATCTCTTCGCCCCCACCAATCCCATCATCGCCCATCAGCTCCACTGATTCCCGGAACGGTGTTTACGGCAGGTTATTCCGATATTGCGATTTATCCGAACTATCGCTGACGGTTGCTTTCAGTGAATAAAGCCTGATTTACACGTAAAAGTAGACTGCTTTACCAGTCGACTAACGCTGAACTCGAACTTGTGGATAGTGACTGACGATCTATTAGGGCAATACTGGATATTCTCAGTGATCAGTGGATCATGACGTCATGATCACTCGGTGAGATCGTACCGAATGCAACAGTTCGCGGCATAACTCTCACTTGTTTTTCTCCCATCTACTTCATCGTGATGGGAAATGATCGTAGAGTTCTGATCTTCCTAAAATGGTGACTGCTCACTGCTGTGACGTCACTTTGCTCAGTGACCAGCGGATCATAACGACGTGGTCACTTGGTGAGAGCGCGCCAAATGCGAAAGTACCCAGCTTGACTCTCACATGTTTCCTCCCATCTGCTCTACGGTGATCTGAAATGAGTGTAGTTCTTTTTTAAACTCCATAAAATGGCGACTGTTCAGTGCCGTGGCGCCACTCAGCTCATTCCGTGACGTCACTCTGCCTAGTACCGTGACGTCACTGTCCTAATTCCCATGACACCAGAGCACGCACTAGCTCAGTGAGCAAAGGTGAGCCGTCAGGGCGGGCGAATACAGCCATTCTCTTCGCTGAACTTCGCAGTCACTTTCCACTCGTACAAGTCGAGCATAATTGCCGACTGCTATCGCAGTCTACTTCGACGGGAAAACCAGAAAACCAGACTAGCGATGCTACCCATAACTACGGCAACAATTGCATAATCAGGGTTTTTGCCAGTCAGCTAAGGTCTACATCCGACATTAAAGACTTATAAGTGGAACACCGACATTTGATGAATGACTGCTAACATGGTCGGCGACAATAATTAGCCGATGACAATAAAAAATCAGTCATACACTAAAATCGAAAGCCACCGATAGTCAATAAGCTTTAAAACTGAAGACTATTGACGATCGGAGACCATACAAATACGAAAAATATCCAAAATAGAAGACTTTTGACACTTAAAGACCATCGACTATACAAATACGCAACCATCAAATGCTCATACGATAATCACCGATTTTATGCTCGTTATTAACAACGGAGTCCATCTATTAATGTTACTCTGCGCATGGAAAGAGAAAAACCACCAATTGGAGAAACCTTGTTTACGCAGTAGCTCGCCTTAAGGGGTGTCCAAGAAACGTCTAGAGAGGTAAGGGGAGTGAAGGGCGGGACAGCGGCCTTGACAATGATTTCGGACGTACTTTCACGGGGACGAAGAAATCGGACATGGAGTCTTTTCGTCTGCATCCGACGACGACGCCAATTTTTCCGCACGAAAGATTTTTCTCCTGGAACAAAAGGGAAGATGAGAATTCCAAAGATGAGTTTCATGTCAAAGAGAACTTAAGTCTTTCCCCAGAAAACTAACTTCGAAGACGATGGGAACCTGTCAAACGGATCAAGCAGCAGGATGGCTAGAGTTTCTTTGACGGGTCACCGAGAAATATTGAAGTACCAGGGCCTATCTTCGATCCATCAAAGTTCACTCCATGGACTGTATGGGTGGTTATTTTCAAACCAAGCCGCAAGGGAATAGCACGGCACAAAGGGAAAATTGTAAATCACGTTAACTCTCATGAGCGATAACAACGTTATTCTGAAAAAATCGGACTAAAAGAGAAAAATACAGACATACTTCCTTTACGAGGTGGCTTTTAATCCGAGAATTATAATCTTACTATTAAAAATATAAAGATGTAAAGCATCTCCGCTGTCCTTAACTTAAGCCTGCGGTGAACATCACGGAGCAAACTTATTTCCCAACAATGGCATCTTACATAGAATTCCTGATAAAATCGAAAAAAAAAATTTAGTATTGATATGCATGACTCCAAAATAAATTGGTGAAAAATCATTTTGTTGGGTTTCAGGCGGTGGTGATTCAAAGGGAAAAGGCAACTTCCTCCTTCCAAGTCTACGAGAAAAAAATCATAGGTGATGTTGCCATTTAAAACGGAAACTGAACTTCATATAATGATAACGTGTCGAGTACGCTTTTAAATACGAAAACTTCAAATAAAACAACATGAAAAACTAATGTTAAAATAGACGGAATTGGTCACCCTGATGACCGAAAATTCTTTCAATGATTTTATGATCTTCTACGCTCCCCAGCGGTACCCAACCATAAAATTTTCCCAGATCTGTCTCTGACTGCGCGCGGATAATTACGCCATGCAAACGGATGAGGATTGGGAAAATGAAGTTCGCATCATGGAAAAGAAAGTAATTATTCCATGTCTCATACCTCTCTTTCAGAATGATATTTAATGTAATCCCCCGTTTTAGAGATTGCGCCATGTTTATTCAAAACTTTACAAAGCTTCACATTACCCACGTAATCCTGTGATATTGAAATACACAGACGCATTTCATGTTGAGCCATTAGCTAAATTATCCCATACAGAATTCCCTAGATCAACTTCTCTGCTTATAACTCCTCTGTCATTTCGCCATCTTAGATTTGTTTTTCAATAATTTCAATACCCTTGCCTAGGCGCTTCCGTTGTAGTTGATTACCCTTGTTTTGCTGATCGTTCATCACTTCCACCTTATCTTTTGATGAAAGCTGTTATTTCAAGTCGCTAATGGTGTTATTTAAATCATGGATAACGGTATTTACACCAGTAATGGTGCTTACAATTTCTTTATTCTTCCTAGTGAGGAGAGAGTTTTTATGACCTCCTAGGTAATCATCTCCGTTGCTTTTCCCGGTTGGAGGTCAGCTGATGAGGATCTTTTTTATTTCAACCTTAGTGTCAATGTGACGGAAGGTTGCACACCTCAACAAACCCTCCAATCTAATGGACGTCGCGCGATAGGTGGATTCTCGGAGCCAAAAGTGATTAAAATGCATTAGCGATGAGCAACCATAGCACTTCACGAAGTCATCGTCGATAATTTCGTCGTTATATTTATTTCACACCGTTTAGAATTTTGTGAATATGCTCATTTTTTTTGCCAACAATGTAAACAAAATTCGCTGTGGTTATCTTGTGGTAAAAAACTATGCGATTCAAAATCTCATTTCTTCTGCTAATAATATTCGTTAATGATAAGGCATTAAAGTGCGCAAAAAGTTACATAAAATCGGTAACCAAAGCTCTTATTTTCCTCACAATGGCATGATTCCTTATTTTGGCCGACACGGATGTAAGCAGTTTATTCATGGTAAACCCGTTCCCTTTGGTTTCAAGGCGTGGGTCGCTGCTCAACGCACTGGTTACTGCATGCAGGCTGATACCTATCAGGGACATAAAGGCGGTGAGGTAAGAGCCCCTGATGTGACCTTAGGAGAATCTGTTGTTATGAAGTTCGTGGATTCACTGGAAGGTGAATTCCCCAGAGTAAATATTAGCTTTTACTTCGACAATTTTTTCACCTGCTTTAATTTACTGGAAAAAAATAGGATATAAGGGTATGCATGTACACTGGCATAGTAAGATCAAACAGGGTAAATCGCTGCCCCATTCCGTTCAAGCAAGAGATGGACAAGAAAGCGAGAGGTTCGTGTGAATCATTTGTGGATAAAGGGTCTAATACCATCGTCGTTTGTTGGGAAGATAACAGTGTCGTCAACATCTCGTCCAATGGACATGGTGCCTCTCCGATACAGGAAGTCCCACAGTATTCTGTAGCCAGAAGGGAGAAAAAAAGTCCCGCAACATTATGTCTTCAATAAATAATACCGCAACATGGGCGTAGTGGATTTTACGGACCACAATACTGTGGACTATCGCATTCCGATCCGTGGAAAAAAATGGCGCATCCCAAGTATGTTTCGGCTAAACGATATGTGCATGAATTATGCTTGGATCCTCTACCGATCACAAAGACATGATATTTCTTCACTAAACTTTCGCCGTGAAGTGGCGAGGGCAATATGGTTGAAGTACGGCAGTGCACCTAAGGTGGTCGCTCACAATTATGATGGTGCTATAGCGGAACATCAGAGAAAAGATCACGGCGGTCACATCCTCATTACGAATCAATCGAGGCGCCGGTGTCGTAGCTATTAGTCAGTATAAGAAAACTTAGTCTTGCTAAAGGTGTAAAGTAACACTAGATGACAATTGCTTGGCACGGTACCACAGTTAGTGATATACTTATATCACTAGTAGAGTTTGAATTTTTTCCAAGATGTTTAGTGTTTACTTTATTATGGTACATTATTTTGAAAGTCCGAGAATTTTTTAATTTTTTACTCTAATTGCAACACAATAGGTAAAAATTTCTTCACAGAACAAGTGTTCATTGCAGGTATCACAATATTTATCGTTGGCATTAGCAAGCAAGAGAAATACGTTATTGTATTACGTTGAATTCTTGAAACAATGTTCCTGTTTTCATCCAAATCATTTCTTTTGTCAGAATAGTGGTAAAATGGAGTTATGTTAAACAATTTATATTTAAATACTGAATAAGTTATCAAAAACTAATATTTTGCATTTGTAAACCTTTTCCCGGGCAACCGCCCAATGGGTCGTAAACCCAGTCACGCACTAGGTAATGGAGCGTGACACTTCGCTACAACTTGATTTGAACATCATGGGGGATCATTTCGAAATATTTACAGTAATATTTGAAAACAAAATTGAAAAAAAAATTCTCTGGGCGGTAATAGGTTAATGCGTCTACCGCTCGGAATTTTTATATTCACGAGAAAAGTCCACCAAAACATCATTCTTCCTCCTTCTTCGAGCGTTTATCAAAAATTAGCCCCCTATCAAAGTCAAGGGTAATTTTGTCTTCCGTAAATGTGAAAAATCATTTTTCATAATCCTCAGGGGATTTTCGTTCAAGGGTGTTTCATTAACTCTAAGGGGATTTTCTCGATTTTGGTCCCCTCGATTTACCCCTCCATAAATCATATACTTCATCTAATCCAGGCATCGAACACTTTTTCCAGTGGAAGGAGGCTTTGGTAACTTAATCTTAGGAACCCATTTACTGCCTTACTGTAAATATATGCGCGCCGAAAATTCCAATTCATATTTTCTGCTGATATACCATTTCCTTTATTTCCTTCGAGGTCTTATATTCGAAAGTGAATGTTTTACGATTGCCTCTGAAAACCATTGAATGTCCCATTATCTCACAGCTTTTTTAAGTCAACCGAACCAGACACTTGCGCTAATTATGCCTTTTTTATTAATCTGAAAGCAATAACAAAGTAAATACCAAAGCTTTTCTACCAAAGTAGTCATAGGCCGAACACTTCCTCGGTGAAATGATATAGACACTTTTCTCAATACATTTTCCATGCATCATTCCAAAAGTAGCCAAGTTAGTATATTTTTGTATTTCCCATGGTATCAATTTTAAGAATGTAATAAAATAAATCTCTCTAGCTAGAATTTACAATATACGTTGTTACGAAAGGAATCATGTTTTAGTGAATTCAAAAACAATGAGTGACCGTTTTTTTTGTACGGAAGCTAAAGAAAGAAAAGCTATGAGGAGCGGGTTGTTGTTTTGGCTAAGGCTGGTGTAGTGGCTACAGAGTTGGTTGACACCATTTTTTCCCGGGTTCAGATCTCGGCGGTGTCAGATATTTTTCAGAAGTTGCCCGATCCCAACTTTAGTGCCGTGTAGAGGTTATCTGAAGTGCAACTCTGTCCGTCGTATAGCACGATAAGTCGTGGTTCCCTTGTCTCATTTCGTTAAGAGGAAGCTAATGCCGATGCCGGGTTTCTCTCCATCCTTACTTCACGAGAAATCACCATATCTATCAGTCACCTCCACCAAATACCATATGATGCATATTAAAACCTAATATTTACAATGCCAAAAAATTCTCTAAAGGTGCATAGAACCTCTATTGCTGAAGCCTTAACCCTTAGAGGACCAAGGGAGGGCTAAAAAATGTCCACCTTTTTATTTTTTCAATATTTTAAGTACTCATTCACCCAATACAGATTTAAAACTTCGTTATATTGTCAAATATAGGTTTAAAAAGATAAATACATCTTGATGTACATGGAAAATTTTGTTCATAAAATGTTATGAGAGCGTAAATACGCGGTGGACACAAAGTAACCCTCCCTTGGTCCAACCTGTGACATATTTTCCGACCGAATGGAATCATGTCATTGGACAAATATTTTTGTTTGGCATTATAATTTATAACTTAATTAGTTTAAATTAAGTATTAACGTTTATTTTAATTCAACGATAGGCTCCATATTGCATTTATGTATTTAAACTATAGGATGTAATTAATTTGATTTTATTTCAAAAATTTCTACTTTACATAATTTAAATTATTATTCTATTCTAAGAAATCAGAATTCGTAAAAATAGTTTTCAACGTATTTATCTTAAATATGGATTAATTTTCTTAAAAATTTTGAACTGCATGCTTAAATAATTACTCTCTGTTTCTATTCACTTTGCTTACTCTTATAGGCTTTACTGATACATTACCTATATCGAAAAAAAGGTTCTGAATACCCTTCTGAAATTTTGAATATTGAAGTCATTCCCTCTATAATACTTTCATAAAAACCTTTTCACTGTATTTATTTTATTCATTCATGAACAGGAAAGGGCGCGAAGAGCTCTATCCAGCCATTCATGAAGCATCTTATACAAAATGAATTTTTGCATACCCCGGAAACACTTTGGTTACCTATTTAGTCAGACTCGCAAGAACTCAAAGTATTTTACCTTCAAGTCAAACTGGAATGCCATTGATGCGAAAATATGAGTGCAACAAGAACTAGCACACCTTCTTACCGTGATATTAGTGTTTTTAAATTTATGACACACCGGCTAATTTACTCAATACCTTCACCCTCACCCTCAGCTGCTGCGTGATTTGAACTCTCGCCATTCAAGGTGCAATCTGTATACAATATATTGCAAATTATACAATCAGGATACAATCCCAAAATTACCTATCATACGGTGAGCATTTACGATGCATGGCATGCTGTCTGCAAAGCTGCCTGCAAAGCTCCTGTGAAATTTTGGTCCTCATGTTGACATCTAGAGCTACTATGCGGTGGCTTTTGAGTGAAAGGGATTATATCTTTGTAAAGTTTTCCTATCTGTTTATCTACTTGATTGAGAGTGACGTGTAATGAGAATTGGAAATTACAAGTGACACAGAATAAATCAGTAATGAAGAATTGAGTGAAACTGTAGTCCATGTTAGTGAAATCAGTTCAAATAATGAAGTAAGGCAGGTGAAGGAAGTGACTTTTGTAGGAAAAAAGGCAGCTAGGAAGATATTGAGTACATTGCAAAAATGGCAAGGAAAAACCTGAGTAATCCTCCTCGCGTGACTGGGCGAACCATTCAAAATATATTGCGGAAAAAACAATGTTTACTACCTGCTGATAAGGAAAAGGATATGCGCAAGTCATTTGATTAAATTTCAACCCTTAAATTCTTGACATGATTTTATGGCATACAAATGAAGAAGCAGAACGAGCTCGAAGTCTAAAAATGATACGGTAGAACTAAAATCCTTCGTATGAGTTTTGATATTGTTCGGTGCAAACGGTGATAGCAAGTTACAATTGCATGATTGGTGGTTACATAGATTTGGAAGGTCCTCCTATATTGCTGCGAAGAGTTGAAACTGATATCAGGAACTATTGCCTTATTTGATGAAAAGTCTACTCGGGGAAAGACAAAGATGAAAAGACAAAGTTTCGCTTCTTTTTAGGTATTCCAAATGGTCAATGCGATATCACCCAAATATTACATTTGTGAACCCGATATGTTAGTTGATGGAATGGTATCATTGCTTATGGGAAGGTGTAGATTTATAGTATTCATGAAACAATAACCAGGGTAGTATTGGATATTATCAGAATGTTCACCAACTGTTATGAGAGGTATGTACTCAACATGGAAATTGTTGCCTGAGAAAATAATGAACCATCAACAAGCAGAGGTTCAAACGAAATAGTGAACGCCTGGTGGTCCCAATCAAGAATTCCGGGGGAAATATGTCAAGGGGTAGATACTATAATTCTGTGGAGCCAGCAGAAGAACTTTATGGATTGACTATGGTTGGAACTATGCAGAGTAACAGAAAACGTATTCCTGAACAATCGAAGGGAACAGCTAGTAAGAAGATTTTTTCATGTTTGTTTGAATTTACAGACCCGAGATCTGGGAGTCCACCGGTGACTCTTATCATTCATCACCAAAGAGAAGCCTATGAAAAATATCGTTTCTCTATCCATACAGCATATAGAAATCTACTCATATCCGATATGAATGTCAGTAAGTGTTTCAAAAATAAATGTGACGTAAATTTGCTCTACTACAACACCAAAAGAGGAGTTGATGTTATTGATCAGATGCTTTGCAAGTATTCCACCAAAAGATCTACAAGAAGTTGGCCAATCTGTCTTTTTTGCACTAATCGACATTGCTGCCCTAAATGGATTTCCTCTTTTTATACTCATTTTCCTCAGTAAAATATCAAGAAAATTAAAAGGAGACATCATTTAGGCATATTTGTTGGGCCTTATACTTGTGCGGCCACAATACAGTATTAGTTGGAAAAGACAAAAGGTTTACAGAACCACATTTTATTGATGATGGAAGGGGTCGCGGATAGAAAAATACAGCCGTCATATGTTGCTGTCAAAGTAATTGGCACAGGAAGTTTCCACGGGTGCAGCAACGCACTCACATCAAAAAGAGAAAAACCAAACAAATTATAAAAAACTATGATTATATGTACTATATGTAACAGTTATATTTGCGGTAAACATGGCATAAAAACTAACGTTTACAATACAGGCAATAATGCTGCCTTAACAGAAGATTCGAGTTGATTATTCATTAGTGATTGCTAATGTTAATAATTTTATAACTTTATTGGAATGATATGGTTATTGATAAATAAATACTACAAACAATTTAGAACATAATTTTTTTTAATTAGGAGACGTATTATGATTTATCATGTACTTTTAAAGTAGGTAACTGAAAACGGAGTGGAAAATATTAGGATTATTTTAAATAATTATACATTGTTGTCCTGGAGTACGGTTGCTGAAAATTGACTGAAATTTGAAATACTATGCCTTATTGTTATTTTAGGTGCACAATTATCGGTGATTTAGAAACTTAATTTTCAAATAAGAGCATGAAACCCGGAACTTCTGTGAAGAAGTTTTATCATAATTTCGTTTATGATCAGTTTAAAAAGATTTGAAAATTTCAATATTTTTACTGCGATTTTATTACTTTCAGCTGAATAAACAACTTTTAAAACGTTTTAACAATGAAAAAACACAATTGTTGAAGATATATTTTGTTTCATGATTAGTTAAAACGAAAAAATATAAGTGGACATTTTTTGACCCTCCCTTGGTCCACGGTGTAACCGGAAAAAGGTTGGTCCTTTAAGGGTTAAACTTACAGTCGCACGAAATTAGACGCTTCCAGAGATTTTGCGTTTTCCCTGATATTGGCTTAGCATGGTTGCTGAAACGACGCGTCGTGAAGTCGCGACGAAGACCATCGCCAAATTTTATGACTCTTGCCTATATCTCTCGCTTTTATTATTTGCTAAACCGCAATCGGGGCAGCACTGAACTCACGTGTCGCATGTAAACACCAACGGTACGAGGGGGTCATGAATTCCCTCATCAAATCTCAAGAGCTGGACAAGGACACCTTTCGTGCTTGCAGGCAACGCTACCACTCCCTCCACCCCCATTGATCCACCCGACTTTCATCGCCGGTTTAAATACGTACACCGATAATTTCTACAATGGTTCTACGTGCCGACGGCGAGCAAAATTTCAAAAGCCTCTCCAGACCTGGAATAGCGCCGTTGGAAGATGAGGTCCTATCACAGGAAGCGCCAATTTCGTCGGCCAACCTCGGCCCGATATGCTTCTACCCACCCCCACGTATTGTTCCCCCGGCTCGGCGGAGTATGATAAATAGCCCAGGCATGCCAATGGGGCCAAATTATTAACGAAATTCGAGGCGAAGAATACATCCGGCCGCGCGGGCCAATATCCTGCCCTAGCCGCTGCCATTTAACTATTGCTTAGCCCCTTCCCCGATTTCCCAGGGTACCCCCTGCCACAGACCGCCCCACAGTGGTCCCAAATTGAAAAAAGCTGGCCAGAAGTCGTTTTTACGATTTATTTCAAGGAATTTTTGAACCATGTATTTGGATTCTACAGGATATGGTCTACAAAATACACTACTAAGTTGGTATATTTTTTTATCAGAGCGGCTTCGACCGTTCGGATTCGTCAAACATGGAGCATTCACCGCAAAAATCACAGTTGCGTGAAATCGGTAGATTTTCAAGAAGCTCAGCGTCATGGAGGACAAACATTACGCAAAATATGGAGCCAAAAACATTTTTAACAAACAATATAAATATTAAAACATAGTGAAACATAAATTTTATTCGGATTTTACCATTTTTAATATTTTTTATATTTTTTAAACTTTTGGCGTTTTCTACCCGAATTCTCAAATAAAATGTACAATATCGTTTGTAGCGTCACGTTCCGTCGCGGTGTCTTTTGCATCAACACAAAGAGGATAGTATATGTAATGTAGAGGTAAAGAAAATTTTTGCTACTATTCGCTACACCAACCTCAGCATTGATTTAACTACAATGATGCAATGCGCTGACGCGGGTGACGGCCGAGCTGGGTCGTAGTAGTGCTCGAGGAAATCTAATATTTTTGGGTATTTTTCAATTTTGTTGCACATTTCATTTTCCGTAACGAATATATAACTCATAAATAAACATCTGCTCTCATAAATTGAACATTTTGCTTCTATAAATCGTTTCCAGTTGAAGTTACTTATTATTCACGAGTATCGATGCTCTCCTAAAATTAGTCTGCTAAGAAATCCAGCGGAATGTTATAATTGCGGAAAAAAATTACGCAGCTGAGTATATAGTATTCTAAATAAACTTGAATGCATTCGGAACCGAAAAAAATCCCTAAAAATACTACTCCACCCTGTCCCATCGTTAAACCGATTAGTTTTCGTCCTCACGCGGCACATTGACCCTCTATCGCCTACGTTGCGGCCTCCTCAACCGCAGCAGGATAAATGACTGACGAAAAGGCTTAAGCTATTTATTGTACCAACCAGGAAAACACAACCATAGCTATCTGTAAACTACATTTCTTTCTTCGTAAAGCTTCACTTTCGTTAGTAAGTTGCATATTATAATAATAATATATATTGCACTTTGGCCACCGGGGACGAACGGAGTAAGCCTCTTGACCCCTGACATGCAAATTTTCTTTGAAAATGATGATACCAACCTCACCCTGTGGAGAGCCCAAATTACTTTTAGACATCGATTGTCAGGAAATTTCGCGCTAAACTTCATTTTTACTCTGATTTAGCCCAAAGAAAGACGTGGAAGTGAGTTACTTCAAGTATGCAGGAGGTCGAGTTTTCTCTACGTTTTGAGAAGAAGACTGCAGGATTGAAGATGAGAGGCCATACAGTTTTGGTGTAGCCAAGTTCCATACCTCTCTACTATTCTGTGTTTTTTGGCGCAATAATGGCATTTGATTAAGTTATCGTTGTTTTTATCTGAAAAACCACTAAGATTTCAGAGGATATGAGAAATTCCACGCGTTTTCAGAAAAAAAAATCTTGAAAGTGAAAAGGATCTGACATAGAAACAATTCGTATTGGACTACTTGAGCAACAAGTTGAAGTTAGATACTGACATTAATGCTGCAATTATCTTAAAAAGCTGTGTAGAAAAGTGATTAAATGTCCCAGTACATGCGGTAAGTATGCGATGTTGGATTTGTGATGAGTTTAGAGTTTTAACCATATTCCTTACTTCAATGGATCGATAAAAACGCTTCTTTTGAAGGTTAATCAGAGTAAGCTGAAATTCCAAATTATTTTTAGCTGAAATTCGTAGGAGTGTATTGAAAAGACAAAGAGAAGAAAAACTGATCTATGGATTAGGGTATCGCCAAAGAAGCTGTCCTTCTTATTAGCCACTTCTCCGAGGAGGCAATAAAAGCAAGGGTTTGCCATATGATTATTATGAGGGTATAATAATTATTTATTTACAATAACTGTGAAAGGTAATGAAAATAGTAGATTTATTTCTTTGACCGTCAAACAAACCCAAGTGAATGGAAAGTCTCCTTAAAATTTCCGTATCAAATTATGTGTCCAGGAATTGGATCCCCCACCGCGGAAAGAGTTTATTGCAATCGGACCATTAAATTTGGCGTTTACCTTGAGTTAATAGGAGTTATTAAATATTGTGTACGGCATTTCAATGCAATCAATCAATGACTTCATTGAAATTTGTAAAAGAAAGGACCCTGTATATAAGTGCTTCCATATCCATTGGTCCGTTTCAAGGAACTATGAAATTGACTGCGTCTAATGTATTATAATTAGTTATTATAATTTTTAAACAATTAATGAAATACAATAATAGTTATCATAGAATTATAACATAAATTATAAAATACGATTTACTTAGTATAAATAACAATCAAACACATGAGAAAGTTGAAAATGTTCTCTTGGTTCATTCAAAATTTGTTGTTAAAAGATTGTCCAAAAATAAACAATAAAATTCAATAGATGTATGTTTTTATTTATCTAATTCAGTTTTATAAAATGCATCATTTGTATTTACCATTGCGGAAATAATCTTAAATTTCATTAGCTTTCTCGAATTATTAATTGTAAAAATTATGTAAACAAATATTTGCATAAAATATACACGAAAAAATAACAGCGTTATAGATTTTGGCCCGCTTTTTCCGATTTGGGATCACTACACGCCCGCACCCTCTGCACTTATCTGCGGCCGACAACCCACTTCCTCCCGTCTCAACCCACCCACTGGACAACAGGCCAAAATGTCTCTCAGCTATGCGAGGTCCCATTTTCCCATCATTTCATTTCCAAATCATACTCGTATTAACACCACTCTTTCCGGGAATAAAAATGAGTGGAAAATAAATGCTGATGAAATTTTCACTTAAAATAAAATGTAAAATTGCGTGCTAATTTATTTAAAAATCTGCAGCTTGATCGAATATAATTTTGGGAATGAACAGATGACAGACAAGTGTAATGCATTAGATGACCATTCAATAGTATCTCGCACGATGATTGACACTAATCAAGGCGAAAGTGAAGTCAGGACTCATTATTTCTGAATGATTCACCCATGTACCCCACACATTGACGTTGACCACTGAAAGTTTTACTGTAAGAAATTTTCCAATTCATTCCTTCTTAGAATAACGTGTTGACGTGGTGGCTATAGCCAGTGTTTTCTCCGGGGATGGCAAGTAAAACGAAGCGAAAGTCAAAACCAGTTAAAATTCCAATAGTTTCGTTCCCGGGGGCTGAATTAGAAACGAAACGAAATGGATTTGAACCCGGGGAGCTAAAGTCAGGGTTAAAACGAAATCGAAGTCAAAACTACTTCGGGATGAAACTGAACAAAAAATCTGGGACGAAATGAAACACAGATAATTGCAGAAAAGTTTCTCGGGTTTTCCACCAGTTGATGTCGTCTTCTTCGGAAGATCCCCTGAGGATGATCAGCAAGTCGCGGATCGAAACGTCGGGAGACATGGACGACATCAACCGGTGGAAAACCCGAGAAACTTTTCTGCAACTGATACGCCGGGAAAACCTAAGATCATACAAACACAGATAATGTTTCACACCGGAGGGACCACGTGCTTCACCTTCAATCAGTTTAGTTTCGACCCACACACCGAGTGCGAAGTGTGGGTGAATGAAGTAAAGGCTCGACCTTCCGCAATTAGTTGCATGGGGCACTCATATTTTGACCACTGACAAGATAACGGTGAAGACAAACCGGTCATTCGATTTTTAAACCCTTAACCGGTGAAGTGCGGTCTGAGAGACCGCTGCTTTCTAAATTTATGAATATTTTCAAAATTAAGATTTCAAATATCTATAATTCTCGTTAGCTTCATATTTTTGCATAACAAGGACATCCCACCCTTAAAATTTAACGTTCCTTTTATTAATGTCTGTAAATTTGCAATTGAACTCGATTAGCGGTCTGTGAGACCGCACGTCACTTACTAAGAATGCATCAAGAAAAGGAATAAGCGGGATACATTTCATGGGTACTTACCACTTAGCCTTCCAACTTTAGCATTTAAGGCCTTTTTTGAATCTGGCGAAATATTGATATATAAATATAATAATTATATCTCAAGTGTTTTTGGCATCAGTTTTTTGATCCTGCTTCAAATCACAATTTTTTATGACAAATTGGTTCGTATTGGGAGTGTAAAAAATTTAATATAAGTTTTAAAATAGTTAAGCATTCAAAGAAAAATTAAACAAAACAATAAAAATGGCGTAGCAATATTTTATGAATTTTTGATTTATTGCGGTCTCCGAGACCGCACGTCACTGGTAGTGTAACAAGTATTGCACGTCACTGGTTAAGGCTTAAGGTAGATGCTTTAACCTCTCTTCACGCATTTCAAATGTACTGGGTCGAAACTATTCCCTACAGGTCCCTGTATAATCCCCCTCCACTCAACTTCTGGGATCGAAATTTAACTATGAGCAGCGGAGTTTCGATTGGTTTTGTTTCGTTCTCGGGAGTAAAGTTTCGTCCCGGGTGGAAACTAAACTTCTTGCTGATTTTAATTTCGTGCGGGAACGAAACTAAATCCAGTCCTCGTATTTTCGTTTCGTGTTACTTCCCGTCCCTGGTTTTCTCCCCACCCTGAGAGTCCCGGTTCGAATACCGACGGTGTCGAAGAATGTCACAGAATCCCTGCTTCAGTGATTTTTAAAGGGCACTTTAATCATAGCACTCCGTCCTTCGGATGGGACATGAACCCACTCAATGCTGAAAATATGCAATCCGCTAGACAAGGCAAACTTTTTGTGATGAAAGGAGCAGTAAATAGATGAAATCAGTAAAAATTGCAAAAAAAGGCAAGGGATAAGATACGTACAAATTTTCCGCATGGGAATAACAGCTTTCCTCTCATCCTGCTGAATGTATATACAGACTGAATTACCAGATCTAGCTGCTGATGCTGAGGTAAATGATAGGCCAAAAAACAAGGTGGAAGTGTTACCATGAATTCAAGGCACCAGTATTTCGTGCGCTAAGTCATAACCACCCTTGGAACATTTCGTTAAGAGCAGGCTAGCTTCGGTGCCGGGTTTCTTACCACCCTGCTTATAAACTCAACTGTCAGTGGCTTTCTCCAAATACCATACTGTACAACTTCCAATCATTTCATATTGCTGGCGAGTAATATGAAATGAGTAGCCATTTCATACTCCTTAATAGGGCCATTAAATGGCGTTTAAAGTGTAATATATACCGGAACTAAGCATTTGCAATTGATATTATTGAGTGAACGAAAGTTCCTCGGTACCCACTCTTGGGATGAACCGCCGGTTATCCTAAAAGTGATGGGTATACCCAAAATATAAAATACGCGATCAGCAGGAATGCCAGTTGATGCGAATTAAAGGGATGAAGGAACTGCATTAAAAGGAGCAGACAAAGAAGAGATTTTAATCCCCCCCTCATCATGTCACCCATTACGACTACTCACACTATATTAAGTGATTTGTCAATTCATTTACAGACGAAGATTCATAGGTGAGAAATCCTCACAGTCAAATGGAAATGCCCTGGAAACCACATCCAAGAGTGGCTGATGAGGATTAAATACTATTTCAAGGAAATAAGATATAAGAAATCGGAATAACTTGGGCCGCACTTACAAGTTCAAAATGTGAAGAGTGAAACGCTCACAGGAAAAGCCTAACCAGGCTAAGGATGCCTGAGGTGCTCAGTTTGAGAACAAAACAAAAGGTTACTGAGGGTATCTCCCATTTTCACGGTAAAAAATAGAGGAGTGACGGCATGTATCTATTAACTTCCGTAAAAAGCGTGAGGAGTGACCATGAGTATGAGATGTTGGTGTAAATTTTATTACTCAAGCCAGAGTAAATGAACTGCAGTCATTGAAGTTAGCTCTATGTGAACATAACAGTCAAAAAACTCTTCTCGGCTTTCCTTTATGACCACAAATGATTGATATGTTATTCGGATATTCTTTAATGCCAAACGCTCTTAGATAAACGCATGAAAGGTAAAGGAGGGGAATAAAACTCAGGAAACGTGAAGCATGGCAAGAGAAAAAAGGCAGTTCTGGCGATCATTCGAGGAATGCAAAATAGAGACGACGCCAAGGAAATGGGAAGCTGAATTCTTCGAGAGATGGTCGCAAGAATGCTTAGGACGCTTTGAAGGAGGTAGAAGATATACACCATAGGTGGTGATGAAAAAAGGAGTTGTATTGAAGGAATTCTATTCGGGAGAATAAAGAAATTTATATTGAAAAAATACATTCAAGTAAAATATTTTGAAAGATTTTTCAAGACACAAACATTTCATCCATAAATTTAATGCACAGTACTCTAAATAGCAAGTACGTGTTTGCTAATATTAAATGGAAATAAATGATTAAGTCTTGCAGCTATGACACAAAAGAGATTTGGAGCAACAGATATTGTTTTAACTGATGAAATGAATAAAATGCGGATGTGTGAATGAAGCGGATGATATTCTTAAAAACGGAAACTATGAAATAACCCGCGTAAAATTTCAGCAGATATAGTACAAATATAATTAATACATACAATTATAGCCTTCGGCAAGTACTTGAATTCATTTGGCCGCATTCGGATCAATAAATCTTGCACTCAAAATAAACAGTCTGTCCATTAATAAAGAAAAAAATGGGAGATCAGTCGGAAATGCCAATAAAGTAAACCATCATCCCGAAAAATTTTCACACACGTTGGTTCAACAAAGGTTGCCGATCCAAAATAAAGACTAAAAATAAATTTCTCCTCTTACCTCCATCATAATGTCATGAAGGTGACCCATAACCGGTCCAGAAGCAGAAATAAATACACGTAAGACATCAAAAAGTACTACAGGGAGCAGTATAAATCGTGGGGTTCTCTGAAACCGATTTGTCTCTCAGCGGGATTGAAACTGAAAAATGTGACACCGAGTGCACTAAATGTTCATCTGCGTTGACCTACTTCCCGACCTTCGAGCTGGCACGAGGGTTCGGGACATAGTTTTCGAGGGTAAACTGTGTCCCGCTATGAAAAGGGAGAAAAATAAGGTGAGAGGATAAAAAAGGAACTCGGAGGCGCAAGGAACTAATAGCGGGAGGCACGTTGTAGCATTAGTGCCACGATATACTCCTCTCGCACATGCTGTTGGGAAGAAGAAGGCTCTCCAACCGTCGTGTTCAATACTGTTACGACCCCACTTCCCCTCATTTGAATGACCAACGGATGCAGTTAACTCCTAATCATCGCCATTAATCCGAGGATTGGTTTGAACAAATCCTGAACTCAGTTCCCTAACATGCTAATCTTTTCAGTAATGTGAGCAGAAACGTATCTCTGCATTCCCCCGCTACTGTTACCAGTTAGGGGGCCTTCAGCACCGTTAGTTTAAAATTTGAATATAAGCGTGATAGTTTAGATCATGAGCGTGTTAAGGTATAAATTCTTTTGAAGAATAACTTGAAAGCTTGTAAAAATAACTTATAAATAATGAAACTATTGAAATACGTAATTCATACTCGTAATAGCATTCCATTATTGTATATAGGCAGGAGAAGCTTGACTTATTACTTTGTTTTATTGATAAATAAATAAGTAAATTCGGGCGGGGTCGAGACTAAAAAGTTCACTCTTCCACCTAACCCCTAAAATTATCGTAAGCAATAAAAATACTAAAATATCTATAGATACGACACCTTTAATCAAAAATACAATCCGGATCAGGGTACGGAAAAAATCATTTATTCTGCCAATCTCTAGTTGTTACACTTACTTAGTTCTTCTCTCTTGCATCTATCTTTATCCATTCAACCTACTTTATCCTTGGTATACACTTGACGCTCAGCCCATCCACTTGCCCCTCAACGATTGTCTTTAACAAGCCATCGTATCTCATGATGTGGCTGATTGAGCTATTTCCTCTTCTTCCTTTGGTGTTGTTAGGCTTCCCTTTTCATTCAATCCTATTGGAATTTCCTTTCTTGGTCGATCCGTTCAGTTCCATAATTCTCCTACAACATATTACGAATTCTTAAGGCCGTTTTACACGGGGCACGGAATTGCGCAGGTTAGAACTGCATTAATTTCTAAAATGGCGCGGAATTGCGGGAATGCAGGAACGAAATTAGAACAGGGGCTATTTTTCAATCTCACGTCCACTCATTCTCGCATGTTTTCTGGCAATTCACCGCTTTACACGGCGCAATTTTGATTGCGCCTCCATCCGAGGTAATGCATTGGCATGGTTAGATGCATACTTGAGAAACAGAACTCAGCTAGTTGAACTAGTATTACACGACTCAGTGGGAAAATCCAACCCTAAGGTGATAAACGTAGGTGTACCTCAAGGCAGTGTTCTTGGCCCCCTTTTGTTTCTCATATATATCAATGACCTACCGTCATTTATACAAGGAAACAGCAACATTAGACCCATCATGTATGCAGATGATGCAAACTTCCTCATATCAGCGAGTAATATGACTGATCTACATTGCCAATGTCAGGAGGTATTGAACTCAGTGTGGACATGGAGTGCTGCAAACAAACTAAATTTGAATACCTCAAAAACTCAACTCTTGCTATTCAATAATGATGCTACTTTTAATCAGTTGATGTTAAACAATGCCCAACTCTATCCTACTACTAACACAACATTCCTAGGTCTAATAATTGAAAACTCTGGTTCTTGGTCTATATACGTCAATGAACTTTGTATGTACAAAATTATCTACAGTCCTATATAGTCTGAGATTACTTACCAACTCACTATCCCATAAAGGACTAATGACCCTGTATCACTGTAACTTCCTAAGTATAGTTAATTATGCCATTGAATTCTGGGGGTCAACAATTACTCTCCTAAACAAAACGTTTCTCCTGCAGAAGAGGGCACTCAGAACCATTTTGGGTATACCTAGAAGAGAATCATGTAGACCACTGTTTGTTAAGCTGGGAATTCTCACGCTTTCTTGTCTCTATATATTTAAACTATGTGTACTAGTTAAACTCAACCTTCATAGATTAAAGCTAAATCAGGATATACATAATCACCAAACTAGATCACATACATCCATCCACATAACCCTTCACAGACGAAAACTTTCCTACACAAGCCCCATAGCTATAGGCTCAAAAATATATAATTCACTCCCCCCCAAACTTAGGAGCATCTCCTCAATGAACAGATTTAAAGCTGACCTAAAAAGATATCTTGTAAACAAATCTTACTACAGCATCCAAGAGTTCTATATTGATCCCTAAAAATATGTATAAATGTATGTGAATGTCACTTATTGTTATAATGTGTTCAATTGTTAAGTGTTACATCTACTGTTCAGTATGTCACATTTTTATGATTCATTTAACATTCATGACGTGTCCTATATCTATGTTCTGTGGCTCACTGTAATATATGATCTTCTGGACAAATAAATTTTTATTATTATTACGTACTTCAGATTGCGCAATGACGTGCACCGTGTAAAACGGCCTTTAGACTCTCGGTTTCTCTGGTGCTGTCATCGTCCATGCCCCACAGCCATAAATAATATAATTATATTTATTCCAATTTTTCAAAGATTACAAAGTACATAAGTATATATACAATAAATGAAACAGTAAAGTGAAATATAGGTACCCTGTATAATAAAATGCATACATAATATCATCTGATTTTCCTTACTGCCATGCTTATGTTTTCGACTGTACCTCTTTTTGTAGAGCGCCCTCGTTGCCTGGACTACTCCACTGACAACTTCTTTCTCGCGTCATTCTTTACAGGATATTCGGCTACCAAGATAACATAATTCTATCACTTCTTCTTGTAGTTTCCATGGTTTAATGCCACTCTAGTCCTTTTCCCAGTGGCTTGTTTATATGATAAAAATGAGCTGCATAATGCAGCCTCCAGCGAGTCCTACTCATTAACAAGAGAGAGGAATAGATGACATGGCTTTGTGAAAGCTACACTTGTTCACAATCATCCCGATGTAATGTCGTGAAAATACCGTCTCCCAGATACACTCATTGTCGCCTTAGCAAGGAACTCGTGCTGAATGGGACAAGGACGGGAGTTCCCCGGCCTCCAGACCCGCCCCCGGCCTCCCACCCCCAGCCACCCTCCTCCGCCGCCCGGCGCCAGCCTTTCTGGTGCAAACTCTACCGCCGCCCCCAACCACCCCCGCCTCCCTACAATTCCTCGCTCCGGGCTATCCTCCGCCTCCATCACACCCCCCTGCCTCCTTCCCGGGGCCCCTTTATAACCCACCACCCCCGACGGCTCACCGGGGGCGGCGTGGGAGCTCTTCCCAGGAAGGAAGCCCTTTGGGGGAAGCGCCTCTGCCCCCTACCCCCCCCCCCCCCACGTCCCCCGGTCTCGTAAAATGAACTTGTTTGGCCGGAGGAAAGGGAACTCTGACTGTTCTCTCTCCCGAGTTAGCGCGTGCACAAGAAACAAGAGAGGCCCCCACACTGATTCCCTACTCCCAGCTCAATGAGCTCTCCCTCGCTCTACCCTCCCGCTAGATGACTCGGAAGATGATACAATGGACGCTTGAATGAAAACTTTGGCCGCGGGTGCATATTTTATTCCCGCACGCGCTGCTTACCACTCCTCCGATGCAACGTTCCCTCACGACGTTGCCTCGACCACCGTTCTCCGGAATACAATGGCTTCCGGGGGCACCCGAAAGGGTTCGTTAACCCCACGAAACGCACTCACAGGCTCGTCTTGTCCCCAACGACTTCTCCGGCGCCGACTGCGGACCTTCGTGCTTTTCCTGCTGGCCGAGGCCCAACTGGAGGGGGCCACGAATCGCGACAACCGTTGCAGTTTTATCCCCGTCGCCGATCACGGTGTTTACATCACCGCGAGGATTTCGGACTTCCGTCCACGGTTCTGCACTCAGATCACCCATGCTCCATAATGGACTAATATCCGAAGATGTAAGCGTGACGGAGTGGAATTTTTCATAATGAAACAAATACTAGCAATTTTTTAAGATTATATCATAAATAAATTTCATAAATCATTTCCACGATTAATGAAATTGATACTAATTAAATAATTGCCACGATTACATAATCGTGGAAAATTGCAAGTATTAATCTCAATACCATAATGGACGTCATTACTTGAGTAAAAAAAGTGGTTAGACATATTTTAAAATAGAAATGGTTTATGAATTTCTTTCCTCTTGCCCTCCATTGCAAAATACATAAAATGTGATCAAACAAGGGTTAATATATGGAGGGAGCAGTAATAACATTTCAAAGGAAACCATAAAAAATTATACCTTTGAAGCATTAAGTATCAAAACCACTAGTGGTTTCAAATGATATCCAAATTACAGTAAATCATATAATAAATTTAGAATAAAAATATGCTTAAAGCCAATTTTTATAGCCTATATTTTATTCATAGCCTCTCAGATCAATGCATTTTAATGTAATTCAATAAGTAGGTTATACTTTTCTTTTCAAAGTAACACAAAAATCCCACTTTTATTATTTACTTTGATATAAAACGATAACACGATTGATATCAAGATATTGATTTTCACAAAATTGGGTACAAGTCATGTATATTAAAATTGCTAACAAAACTAAGATGTTAATAAGTGTAAAAATAGTGGCTAATCTGGCACATAATTTATAGCACTTTAAGATGGAGATTCAAATCTCAACACGGTATTGAATATTAACTTTTAATGAGGACACGTCTAGACCCGTTTATTAATTTCCTCTCACAAGAAATATTCGTTTTCCTTCCAAGAAATCGAGAATTTTCCACACGACGATCGGATATCTTCTTTGGGAATCATTTCACATGCTTGATTTTGCATGAAATTTGAGCCTCAGTGAACGCATTTCCGCAGATAATGGAAAGAAATAAAGTTTCAGAGTATATATTCACATCTTCTTTAATTGGTACCATGTGTAAGTCAGGAAGTAATAGCAAAGAAATAAAGTTGTGACATCAAATTCCAGGTTATTCAAACTCATGTATGCTAGTAAAACTAAGGTAAACAACGTACAACAACGTTCATGCGTCATTAAAATGTAAGAAGGGTCGATTTTTTTCATTTTATTCTGCTTTCCTATAAGCCATATGAGCTGAAAAATGCTAGACATATGGCCTTAACTATTCTTACTTAATGTAACTAGACAAAGGGGATAAAATAGCCACCAGAAGCAATTTATAAGCGATAGTAACTGAAAAGTGAATAAAATTAAAACGTAAGAAAAAATAGGTGAATGAGCACAATCATATGAATGAACGAATACATATGACATTTTTATTTATTTTAATAAAACATTAAATTTTATTCGTAACTTTTTTACCACACTGCTTCCAGAAGAATCATTTGAGGGTCTAATGAACGGCCAAACTTCGTGGCTGCAGTCCTACGTGACTGTGCAAAATGTACTACCATAGAATTGCCTACGTTCTATTCAGCCTCCCTTCAGATATATCATACATAAGATGCAAGGATATGAGGGGAAGAGCTCTACTGTTAATTCGAGGAACGCCTTCATAACCCACGATTCCTGAACCGTAGTTCTCATGGGTCAATGAAGCAGCACGCTTACTTGAACTTTAGTATATTTATCACCATCATCACGAACCACTAAAACGCTCCTTATCTGAAAGCATTAGCAACGTGCAAGACGCAAAGGAAGTCATTTTCAGGAAAGGTAAAATTACCCTCATTTGAAATAAACGCAACACTTGACTCGCAGGTTTATGAGCGCAAATTTCGCACCAAACCCGGTGCATAATACACAACACTTCAAGGTAGAGATTCAAATCTCAACACGGCATTTAATATTCTAATATTAAAGACACTACTAAAACTAGAGATAAGAGCCTGAGGAATTTTGCAATGGAACAATGTATCATTAGCTTTACCTCGTATCTTCTATTACCGTACGTGAATTTCGGTAATATTTTCAGCACTTTAAGTAACATGAAACTCTTCACCATGGCACTTTACGGTGGTAAAACGGGAATCGGCACATGAAAATTCCAGGCCTTTACTTCGAAAATTAAATTCGCTCCTTCAAAGTCTCTCCCGTTCATCCTTGATACCTCTTTTATTCATGCAACGACGCTTTATTTGGCTTCAACATCCGTCTATTGTCTTTCCTTACAGTCAAATATCTCTCATCCTTTGCATTTAAAGTATAAGAAACTATGGATTTTTACGAGTGAAAACCTCTTATTTTTTGTTTTAGTAACCATTTTAACATTTATCAACATAATTTGGCCATTTCTTCATCTATGTATACCCAAGGCTACATTTTATTCATATCATACGTCACGTTTTTTATATTATGACGTATTGAGTTGAAAAAATTATAGGGATTATTTTTAGTATAAAATTTCATCAAGAAAAGACTAATGACTTTTTATTACAACTATATTGCAGCTTTAAAATGCAGTGGAAGCACTAAAAAGCTGTGGTAAGTGAGCATATGGATGCATGACTCCTTTCACAATTTAAGGAATTTATCAGCCCTGCAGACTGATTTTTTTCCACCGTTTACCTTCAATGTACCTAGCTAGTCTCTTTTGGTCTACTATTATATAATCATTATTAAAAAGGAATAATATATATTTCTTGAAATTAATTTAAAAAACAGTTGTATGGGGAACATACAACTGTTTATAAGTCAATACAAAACAAATTAAATCTTATTTTGCCTTTTTATGATTAGATTTATCTGTCTTCTTGTATCTCCTGGGTCCTACTAATTCAGAATTATTTATATTTTTGGTCCTTAATTTTTCATATTTCACTGCCAGCACAGCTGCAACAGTAACGGTCTTCAATACTTCTGATTTTTGCTTCGAGAGTCTGTGAAGTATTGCGGCTAGTTGTCGGCATGGGATTTGAGGGATATGAAGAAAAAAGTAAAAAAAAACATGCTTTCAAACAAATCGAATGCTAAATTGAATTCCTAACAAAATGTGCAAAAAAATATGTTCTAAAATTTGCAAAACTCATTAAAGCAGCAAATAACAGTGGCTAGTGGACCCTTTCTGTACTGCTCACTACTCCGACTTGCCTTTTGCTTTTCATATATAAAACATTTGATTGGGGTAGGTGCTGCTCTTCACACCCGTTCTTCCATGTTATATGTGTTAGTCACATCAAAGCTGTGTTTCTCCTCCAAAACGAATATCTATCCGTTTTTCCCATATTCACCTTTCCCAAAGCCACTATACTTCAAATATGTATATAACTTTCAAATATATTTGTCAGTTATTGGAAGACTACAATTTCAAATTAAACTTAAGTAGACGTACTTTCGAAAAAATAGAACACATTGACCATTAGACAATTAGCGCAAAAAACATTTGTACAAACCTTTGCAAAAATCGTAATAAAACCGATTAAATCGTTCTTATTCACTTTGGCGACTAACGAGCACCTGTATTGTTTAGTATTAACTGTTATGTCGTCGCCCGGATGATCAGATATCCGGCCTATACGTATCGTGACGTTATCAATTAGCGATTTGTGGACAAACAGTTTATTATTCTTCCCCGCACTATGCTTCTTTCCCGAACCTCCCGGAAAATTTTTAATTGCTACCTAATTAACTTCATCATACATTAGTCATTCTTCGTATCACATTTCAAGTAAATAATTATTCTCCTCAGTGGCAAAAATTGAATGAACAGGCAAAGTTACCGATTATCACGAAATTTCTATGATCTCAAAATTCGCATGCAATTTCAGGCATCGCGGAGGTAGTCAATTTGTCTTTAATCGCCGAAAGAGCCGCAACATAATAATGCAATGAATCTAACGTTCCTCGGCCATACACATCCACTAGGCAATTCACTTGACATTATAGCACACCTAGCAGAGTGTGAAGGCCAGTTTTACGTCCACATATGGTGCACGGCGGAGCTCGCCGTAAAACAATACCCCTGATTTAACCTCGCGAGTCATTTGGGACCCCCCTGGCCCCTCCTCAACACCAACAGTCAGATGCCACTGTCCCCGTACCCGGTCAACCCCTCTTGAGATACCCACAGGCCTCCTCGGGGGAGGGTGACTGGAGGGGGGTGCTAAACCCATAGCCTCGTGTGACACCTCGCAGCATACCCAACTCCACGCCTTTTCCGCCCACCCACACGACCCCGGCGCCCATAAATCTCCCTTTAGCCAATCAACAATGATACGGGGCCACGTCCGCTATTTTTGGCCCCACCACCACCAGACACTCTGGATATCCCTACCCCTCATCCTCAAATGTCAAGAGACCCGCGGGGAGGGAATGGGGGTAAGCGGTCGCACGACCTGCCCACGCCAACGAGAACGATAATTTCAGTTATATAATGGTGCACTGGAAGTTAGGTAATTCGAACATGTAGTCAAAGATACTTTTTTTAAATGTTGATACAGGTTCTTTCCACTAGTTAAACCGATGCATGGAAGGTAATTGTATAATAATGGTTTACTAAATGCAGGTCCGCCTTCTACGTTACCTAAAGCTCCTAATATTTTGCTTATGTCTTTGTTTGTAAATAATATGGAGTAATAATTATAATTATGTTGAAATCGTCATGATTCCAACTCGTTGTCATACCTGTGGATTCAACCAATAGTAAATAATACACCTTTTACCTTATATATATACTTTTCATTTTTGATAAAGCAATCACTCAAAAAAGGTTGCGTGCTAGGCCTTTAGTTCAAATGAATGTGAAATTACTATACAAGACCTTTGCAGCCACGTCACAGGAAACTTGTGCAATTTCAATTTTTGGATGATTTGAAAGGATTTAGCTAGATCCTTCTGTATAATTCTCTATCCTCTAAATAAACATCGAAACAATTTGAAATCATAGCAGTACCACTGCCAGAGAAGTATTACATGGGGAATTTTGAAAATTCTCCGATCGTGATCATTACGCTTGGTAGATGTTTCTTCATAAAACCAATTATGAAGGATGAAGATAGACAATGCTTATAAAGGCACAACATTATTTTAAAATTATTTAAATTAGACTCCAAACGGTTTCTTCGATCAAGCGTCAATTCAAGATGAGCTCGATTAAAAACCCAATTTGATTGGGTGGGGACGCTTTACCACATTTACACAACTGGCTAAGTAATTATAAGTACGTAGAAGACTTGAGGATACCCGATAGTACGCGACTGACTAGTCATAGGGAATCATAGCCATATAATTTGGTAACTCACAATGCAAGAAATCTAATGTAATACAGGCTAGTAATTAGTGAATGATTGCATAATCATAAAAAATGTTATTTTCAATTATTTTTTCATGAAAAATCTTGTTCAAAACTCTCGAAAGTTTCGAATACATCAAACATTGCTAAACCCGCTCCGCAATATAATAGCGTATATATGGTACTGTAAGTAGTAGAAAATCCCATTTCTCGGATAGCTTACGTATAATAAATACCTTAGTGGATGCAATGCAATATCAATTACTTTGGCTGGCATAGCAGGAATCGTGGACCACTGGACGTAGGACGCCGGAGGGCTGTGAGAATGAAAATGCTGACGGGGGCAAGCTTCCCAAATATGCCGATCCGAACAGAAAGGCTAAAAATCTTTCATTGCCACCGTCTTGAGGCGATTTGCCCAATTAAAAACTTATAATTGGGCGGTTAAATATCACCAAGATTCGTAAAACTTTGTATTCTCGTGATAAAAATGGGCTGGATACGTCGTGCCGTTCACGATATCAGGGTAATCAAGCGTACAGAATCTTATGCATGATAAAATTAAAACACCAAAGGCAATATAGTGGAAAAAGAGCTAAAGAATGTGAAACCGGAAGTGATTACTTAGCGAATAATAATACGCCGTTATAAAACTGAATAATGATTTTGTGTCGCTTAATAGCTTTCTGGTGTAGTATGAAGCAAATTGGTTCATCAAAACTCATTGAAAAAAATCTGTCAGGATTATGGGGACATTATAAAAGAATATTCCAATTAATGAACACGTCCCAAATTTTTGCAGGATAATCAAGAATAAGTGAGCTGTTTCTTTCCAAATCGATTATTCCGTAGCCTATTACGCTTGGTTGATGAAACCAATTAACTGTCAAAACCTTCAATTTCGAGGGGAAACTAACTTTGGAGACATCAAAGTCATTAACACTGCCGCTATAAACCGTCACCGTATAAAAGAGCATTCCTGGCGACTTAGTCAGGCAAAAACTTGGAAATAAAATCTAGGATAATTATTTTTTAGCATAGCGTTTAATATCTCCAAACATAGTATTTATTGCCATCAATTTTCGTATGTAGATCTGGATTTTTAGCATTACTCAGGAATTTTAATCAATATATTCACACGAAATTCGTCCGCGCTTCTGTGCAAACACATATCTGTCTCTACGGCAGTACGCGGACTACTGATCAGAGTCCTCGCAGATGCCTCTTCTGCCTACGGATGGTATGCGCTCATAAGGTTTGCGTAAGGTTTCACCCATGTCAATGGAAGCTAGTCCACGTGCGTTGCGCGGACCGTCAGCGTTCATGTGAAACGGGCCTAGGAGCAGCGTCAAGCCGATACCGGTGTCCCTCCACACTCCCTACCCATATCTAGCCGCATCGGCAGCAAAGGTTTCCTCAAATACAAAGCTATGTTTTAGCATATCGTTAGAAGGCGAAAAAGTCGTCTCATTATCCCCACATTTGAATGACATTCGTTTAATGGTTCGTTCACCGTCTATAGTGAGCGATTCATCATCTCAGGGAAAATAAAGTGAGCCAGCGTATTCCGTTTTCCGGTCCGTCGCCAACTTTTAAAGATATTCGTTACGATAAATCGACGGCCTTAACCCTTTCGCGGATTAGTTGATGACGTCATTAACTCATGCGGAGCGTGCCACCGCTTCCCCGCTACCCCTTGACTTCGTCCACTAGCCGCGAGTGGTTCATATGTTGTTTACACTCATGTGAGTGATTCTTACCCTCAATAAAGGCTTAACCTGAACGAGTAAATGAACCCGAACTCTCATTACGACACCAACTCATGAAGAGTGGGCGGAAACATTCGCGTTTTCTTATTTTAAGCTCACGAGAAAATTGATGAACAGGTTTTCTCTTCCATTTTAGCACATCTCTCCCTTCCATATACCGTATTCCTTTAGTGAATTGCAATCACTCATCTAATTGAACGGCTTCGTTGTGCCCAGCCTTCCCCATATTCAATTACTCGTTAACTCTTTCCCTGACTGCTCTTCAATTATTCCCATGTCCTCATCTTCTCTAAACCCCAACTCATCACCTTACCGGAACTGTCAGTGCGCTATACTTTCCTCTCCTCACGACGAATTTTATGAATCATCAAGCGTTGCACTCCGATTCTAGCATCATCTTTTACGACTCCTAGCCGTCCACAATGCAAGCAAATGGTCCCTCAAATATCGAGTTGACGCGCGCTGTCAGCAAGTAAAGGTGTACTGACATCGATCCAGTGTTCCCTACGGGCAGCAACGAAACTATGAGCTTCCAGCAACACCTCAAATTTAACAAGTGGTCATAAGAACTGATACTCGATGAAAGCCCAAAAAAGTAGTTGAATTTTCACAGACATTGGAACAATGTCTCAGTAAAATATTATTATGAGGATAGACAGAATTCTAAGGTTTTAGAAAAAATATTTTTTTAACTGTTTCAAATTAGCAGCTTCATGACTTTACGGTCACCGTTCATACGGTTATAAATAAGCAATCCTGAACACATCCTTTGGTGAGCCTAAATTTAACCGATTATGTTTTTGAATAGCTTAAAATCTAAATTGCAATAAATTAATGACAGCTATGGGAAGGAAAGGATACCTATACATTTCAATAGATTTTAACCTCTGATAGATTTTTCAACCAGTCTGTAATTATGAAATCACTCTTTGCAAGTGTTGGTTATGCACCAATCTCAAAAATCATTGAAATCTTCGTTGCTGAATTTGCTGAACGTATTTATAAAGCGAATTTTGGATAAAAAGATTACGGATTATGCGTGAAGAGATTTTAGAATATTTTTACGACTTCATTATTGTGATTCAACCCCATTTTCTCATTATTCGTTATCACATGAGAGTCAAAAAGTAAAATAAAAAATATTGCAAAACAAGCTTTCCCCAAGAACATTTTAAAATGCACTAAAATTAAAAAAATATGCTTTTCGTAAATCGAAGAATAACGCGTGGATATTAGAAAAGACCCAGATAAGTAAGGATATGCACGAAATATTAATATGTAAAACCAATCAGCACCTGCGCGTTATTCTCCAGCGATGACAAGCTTACACTTCGTGCACTCTGTGCTGTTTTTTGGAAAAAATATTTTTTTTAAATTCACATTCATCTTCTAATTTTTAGTGGTGCGTGATGCAATCTATTGAACTTGAACTTTTAAATGATTTCCTGATAAAATATTTTATAGCTAACGCCAACTATTTAGAATTGTTAAACTATTTTCCCATATTTAACATTTAGTTAAATAATTAGACCACATTGACGCAAACTTTAAAATATCTTAATATTGAATATTGTATTGACATCAGAAGCACGTTTCACGTGTGCGAAATTTCAAGCCGATCCGATTTTGGAAAGTGAGTTAGGAATCGATTTGCAAGATTCCATCGATGAAACAGACAAACAGACAGTCGAATCATGTTAAGAACATGCATGCAAAAATTGCCATTGGCCATCATGCCATCGCAACGACGATCGTCAATGATTCCAAAAATCCCCCAAACCAATATCCTCTTGTCAGTCGCAGACTATCCGGAGACGTACTTTCGCCGCGTCATATGTACAAAGTGCTAAAATTCCTTGCTAGTTACCCACAAGTATTTAAATAATTCATCCAAATTTTTTGTCGTCTTTGTACGCCTAGACAGGATCGGGATCAACCTGTAGTCCATAAAATAAACTGAAGGCTCCTAAGGAACGATTCTGATGACCGAGCGAGGTTATTCAAGGGATTGACAACCACGGTTGCTGAGTCGATCACGTACTCCTTGAAAGTATGGCCTTTTAGATCGTCCTCAAGAAGAGAGACCTCTTCGTGTACGAAAAGAGGAAAAAGGATAGGAGTCAAACGAAAAACAACGTTACCTCTCGGAAACGGCTATTTCAACGAGACGAGTGCCGAATCGTGAACAACTGCCAGTTTTGGTGACTACAGAATTTAGTACACTTGCAATCATATAGATCGGCCATTTGGCCAGAGCTTTGGGCTTACGGATCGTAAGGTCCCCGGTTCAAGTTCTGATTAAAGCCACTAAACGCTTTAAAAAGTGATTTTGTAATACTTTGTAAAATAATTTAAGAGTTCTGTCAAAATATAGTTCCAAACTTGGAGAGTTTGATGACTGACAATAAGAGAGGTAACATATCTGGGGTCTACGCCTCTATCGTTTTACATCATGTCAAATCTATCCAAAAAGACTATCGGGAGAAAACACTGAATGAACCAACGGATAGCAATTAAATATTACTATACGCGAAAACAAAGGTCGATAAATAAAGTAAGTATTTGCATTGGTACGCAGCTTATGCATGAGTAAATTTAATCATCCTTCTCAAACGACCGAAACATTATGTACACCATTCTGAGTACATATTCAAATAATTTATTTCATTTGTATCAAGTACTTAGTCTCACTATTTACGCATAGTCAACAGTACTCTGCCAAATGGGGACGCTATGGCCGATGGGAAATGGAAAATAATATCGATGGGAGAACAAAGCAGCTTGCTTCTATATAAGGTTCTGCCTAATAGTGGATCTTTTTTCGAATACCATCAAAAGAGTCCAAAATTAAGCTTCGCCTGATTCTGTTTTTATGATCTGGCAAAAAAATTAAACGTGGAATGAATCGCAAAATTATAAATCTAATTAATGTAATAACTGTCGCTAAAAAAATTATCTCTACTCTAAATTTGTCTCTTTGATGTCATGTTGGGGCTGTTTCCATGATATTTTGACCACCTCGGCTTTGATATATGGCATGTATGCTATTTTTTTCTCGTCAGGCTTATTAATTCCTTTTAAAGTTTTAAAGCCGCGGTCGTAATATTCGTGTGATTTCCTGCTTAACTTTCCCTTTTTAGAATTAATTGCTATCGAGGATATTGGTCCGTCTATCTAGTTGTCCTTTCATACGATCATAGTTTTTATTTTTTGTTTTATTACTTAATCGCTGAATATCCGAGTCATTGATTAGGCAAGAACTTTTTACTTGCGATTTAAAACAACCTTTTCGAATGTTTGAGCCTTTGATGCACGTAAACATTCTCTTGACTATATTTTTTTGTTTTTCATATTATTTTATTCTAACTTAAAGAACATAGTGTGACTGAAGTACGTTTTTACTGCTGTTTTCACACGATTAACCTTAGGTTGAAATAGCTTTGTAGAAGGCAGGAAATAGAGAAATTCACCGAGAGTATGGTTCCCGCAATCGCGCATCGCTTTGACCAAATGCACACACGAAGTGATCTCGATCCCGCCCGCCAGGGGTGGCCCTCCGCGCACCCGGCAACCGCGACACCTTTGGCGGGGGGTGCGGAAGGGGAGGGAGCGGCCCTTGAACACCGGCGATCCCACGGCTCGCAAGCCCCGAGATCGATGTGGTCGCGGGAGGAAGAGAAGAGGAGCAAAAGAGAGGTTGACGGAGGGAGAAGAAATAGAGGTGCGGAGAGTGGCAAAGCGGAGAAGAAAGTGTGGCACGCGCGACGCAAACCGCTCCTGACCGCACCCAGCGCTCTCCATTGTGCCGTTTACGAGGCCGTAAAGCGAGGACGCCGAAAAGGGTGACCAGGCGGCAGCGACGGCGTGCGGCGGAAGAGAATAAAAGTGCGGAGTTGAGCAAGAGGAGAAACTTCTTTGAGTCGATTTGGTGCGGCTCGCGCTAATAAAACGATCGGGGTCTCCTTATATGTTTTGTAAATTTGAGAAAAAAGTTTTCGAAGTAGTCATAAGCTGATAGGGTGGTTACTTATTATTTTTTAATGCCTAAATCGAAATATTATTACTCTTAGAGTACGAATTTCACGTTCTTAGATTTTCGAATGACGATATCTATTTTTCGCGATTAAACGAAGAGTGAAAATTTTCAAGCGCGCGAAAACGCGACGGCTAAGTATGAATGCTGGGAAAAGTCTGTGTGACGTATTTCTGGTTCCAGCTGTCGCCGTGTGAGGTGACCTTGGGGCGAGGCTTTGAGCGCTGATACGACGCAGGCTGCTAGCAGGTAGCGCTTGGCTTAAATAAGGATTATTATAACCCTATCAAACGAAGGAAACTTTCCGAACTTAGGAAATTTTAATGGGTGATTATTAAGAGATGTTTCACTGTGCTCTGTGCCTCATGCATGCATTGGTTATCTCAGACAATGTAAAAGTTCTATCTACTCGTAAAGAAACTAGGACCCTGTGACGTCACGTGGAGTGGAATCGCATGGGCGCCAATCTGGCCTTTTTCAAATGAGGTTAAAATTGACCGTTGCCATTGGTCTAAACAGGGATTTCTAAAACGAAATAATTTGTGTATTATGAATACACTAATGGTGGGTAAGGAATCAATGCATTTCGTTTTCTTTGATGAAGGAAACCACCCTATTGTTTTTATTTATTTATTTTTTATTTATTTTATTTATTGTGTAACTACTAATGCAGTTACATAGCATGGTATTATAGAATTGTAGTAAAGTAGTTTACCACATGGTGCAACTATTTGATGCTTAATCGTTTTATATTTATAGCGGAACCAAATAAATTTATGTTGAAAATTTTACTATAGTACCTAGCAGGGATATGAAATTTTTTATTTCAGGAAACAAATATTTATTTAAGAAGGGAAATTTCTGGTTTCGTTTCATTTTCGATCATTGAAAAATACGAAAGGAAGGTGTGATATCACCTTAAATTTAAAAAATCGTAAATTTCTCTTATAATTTTAGTAACAACCAGGCTCGTTGCTGTGCAACATCGTTACGTTCAAATACAGGATACAGAGAGAGTATGACCTTATATTCATTGAATCATTAGAGGTAGAAGCTTCCAAGTTTCCCCTCCTTGGCCAGATTTTTTTTTCAACAATTTTTCTCTACATTCATCTTCCATGATGCTGCACCTTGTGTGGATAATGGCTCCTCCTTAAAGTGGACCATAGGAACGCAGAGGGCGTTGGTCGGGAAGAAAGGTCCGGCGGATTACGTCTTGTTTCCGCGGAACGTAAGAATTGATGACCGCTTGGACGAGCTGCGGCCCCAAGATTTCCTTTCTCCGGCCAGGGGAGTGAGTAATCGTTCCAGGAATGCGGCACGCGGATTTTTCCAGCGGGCCCATGGGAGTTTTGAGTGATGGGCGAGTGCGAGATTTCTCCGCAGACGTGGATGGGGCGCTGGGGTGCGAACCTATTGGCCGGCGCGCGGTATGACTTTGCACTTTAACGGTCATCGGAAACTATCCATATCGGGGAGGGTGCTTTCATTTTTTCCCTCGTCTCTTTATCCTGAAATACGGCGATTTGTACTCGTGCGACGGCGATTTGTTCGGCGTTGTTTCCCGGGCAATGAAGCAATCCATCACAGGGCCCTTGAGCCATCACACCTATCATCTACATCTACATACTACTTAGTAAGCCGCCTAGAAAGGCGTGTAGCAGGGAGTGTTAAGACACCAGTCGTTTGCATATTAAAAAAGTGCTCGAAAAAAATTCGAATAGCATCTATTAAAATCCCTTATGTTTCGGTGAAAGACGAATACCGATACCTATCCGTTTGGCGAAATATCTCTTAGTTTAACGCCACGTCTCTGAGTTTTGTCGGAGGTTGAATCACTAAAAAAATGTGATTGTACACATATACACATTGTATTTTCGAGCGTTCAAAAGTTTGGAAGAATAAACAGTCATTCGCTCAGGGCGGAACTCGAATAACAACTCATTTTATTCGAGCCGAATTAACTTACCCAGGCGGCATAAATCTATGCAATTATTCGGCGGGTTTGAGGTTTATGACTGATCACGTGTTTTTTAAACATAACTTATTTGTTTCATCTTTCCTGTTTTGTCACAATGCGATCCGTCAGTAATCTGCATGAGATTTGGAAACGTTTCTGCGCATGAACGAAAACTCTCGATTCTTGACTATGCACCCTATTTTTCCCTGGAAAATAACCTTAAATTAAGGGGAGAAGGCATTAATCCTTTCGCTGCGGATTCTTTTTCCAGGAAGCTACTCGTCACATGATGTGAAAAAGTGAAGGGCTTAGTGTGTGGGGCAATAAACTCTATTTTTCCCTAAAAAAGAGATTCTTATCTAAATAAGCATGGGGAAAAATTATGACTCACTAATGGTCTGGGGATAAGACGGTATTTCCCGGAAATAGTGAGAGTGAGAAAAGTTTTTGTCATGGTTTTTGGTGATATTGGAGTATGTGAGCTCAAAAATGCCTCGAAAAATTGTCATGATTCTCCACCATAGAATTTTTCATGTCGAGATGCACCTAAGAAAACACACGCTATTTCCATGTTTGTGCTTTTAACGCACATTTTAGTGTTTTTCGGTAACTTCAAACGAAATGACGCAGAAATAAAAGCCATCTTATACTTTAGGATTCCAACCTCACTGCTATTATGTTTATTTGTCTCACGATTAATTTCCATGCGTTAAAGTTAATAAATATAGCTTACTCGCAAAACCTCGCAAACCATTGATTTCTATAATTTTCATTATGTTATCTTATTAAATAATGGCACATTATACCTCTTATAGCTTGATATTCTCCAAAGTTACAAATATCTTCAATAGCATAGATTCTACAGTGTGTGAACATACGAATTTTGTTCAAAATATGAAGAAACAGCAACAATTTTGGTTATATTGTTACAACCAAAATGTAAATGTAAAAGTAAACTGCAGTAAAATAATTGTTTGGCCAAAAAATATGGCAGATTAATACTAATAGGGCATAAAAATGAACACGCAAAAAAATCAGCCATTTTTTGTTTTAAATCAACGATACCTTAAAAAGCATATTATGTTATAAAAGTGCTCCAAACGTAACTAAACCACCTGATAAAAACATAAAAATGCTATAATTTGTTTTTAGAGCCAGTGGTGTCATGGTGCCGGAACGCCGTTCCGGCACTGGTAAACAAAAGACATAATAATACTCAAATAACACTTTTATCAATTTTGTTGCCTCTAAATTTCTAATATATACATTCGTAACCAAGACAAAAAAATGTAATAAATGTGAATAATGAATAAAAACAGTGTAATATTAAGAGTAATAATTAAACAGTTAAGGGAAATGCGTTCCGGCACAAATAACACTTTTATCAATTTTGTTGCCTCTAAATTTCTAATATATACATTCGTAACCAAGACAAAAAAATGTAATAAATATGAATACTGAATAAAAACAGTGTAATATTAAGAGTAATAATTAAACAGTTAAGGGAAATGCGTTCCGGCACTGTTAATTTTGCCACTGCCTAGAGCATTAATCCATAAAGGCAAACCTGTAGCTATGATAAAAAGTGTAATCTGTATTTCTTTATCCTTTTTACTAAGCCTAGTCGCTATCACTTAATGCTAACTCCTAAGATACAAACCATTCATCAATATTTTCGGATGCAAAAAGTGATATCTGACCATATTTTGCATTTTTGGGGGAGACGGACGCATATGATCCGGTCTTTTATTCTAAGTGGTCTATATCAATCGTTATAAATAGCACCCACTCAATTGGAATGAATTTTAAAATATATTCTAACCCTTCATGGAAAAATGAAGAAGATGAAAATGTAATCATAAATGAACGAAGAGCACAGATAAGCTACGTCATTGATTTGATATTATGATTTGGATTTCGCATAGCACTACATAACCCTTCGTTGATCCCAATCAAATTCCATTCATTCCCCACTGAATTCATAGAAAAAAATTCACCACTTCAATGAACCATCGATATTCCGATCGAGATGCTAAATTCAGCCTAGTGTACAAGCGGTTAAATCTCATATTGCAAAAACTCCACATTTATAAATTCATCAACTTTCATATCTCCCGCATAGTTCTAATTGCCACTCAAACTTAAATATGGATTTGATTTTGAATAAGAAGTAAATACTATGACCTCGTTCATCGATTCCATATTAAAATTAAAACTCTATCGATGATCTATTTTTACGAAATTTCAAATTAGTGAAGAGCTTGCAAGCCTTAATATTCCAATAAAAATATTTTCGCTGACGGGTTAAGCACTTCTGCAGTCACGCGATATTAAGCATGAATTTCTAAAAATATGAAGCTACACAAATGCATCAAATTTGAGCGATATGGTTTAATATTTTTCTGTAAATGGAGCTATAATGCACATAAACTCCATTAAAAATGGAAGACTTCTACTTTACTGCTCGGCTCGCCTAAGGGTGATGCAAATTTTTCTTTTATCCTACAACTTATTGGCATTATATTCAAACCTCGTACTAAAAAATGGGATTATGATTTGGCTAGCAAAAAGAAATGTATTTATAACGGTACCCGTGTACCAAATAGCGATATTATTAAAAATGTAACAGATATGATTTTATGTGATGATTTTACGTTATTGGAACTTCTTAAGCTTTCAAAAGATAAATAAATTTGAATTGATGACAGCAATATATTAGATAGTAATGAATGAAAACTTGAAATTTTTGTCGCATGTAGGAGCAGGCTAAAAATTAGTTTCATAACCACTTGATGAAACGGTTGAAACTTAGAAATATACCAGAGAAAGAAAACGAATAGTAATTGGTTCAGGGAGCGCAAAATTCTATTTCTTTCATTTTCCGACTGTGAAGCATCAAATAAAAAGCAATGGGGCAGCAAAATTTAAAAAATTGTATTCACATCATTTACTAGTCTAAATATTGTCAGATCTATGGATAAAAGGAAAGAAAGTCATGTATTTTATAAGCTCTTAGAACAGGTTTCAGAATTATCACAGAAACACAGCAAATTTAGACTGCTGGAAACGTAACGCGTAAATTAAAGAGATGTACCATACACTTTAGCGTAATAATCATTGTTAGGCGCACAATGTTGACTGATTTTATTGGTGATTTTATTCACGTGTAGCACAATAGAATTTCATCTCTGTATTTTTATATCATCATCTCACGACTGAAAAAATTCTCCGTAATGTACTCCGCGAATTTTATTTTCTCATAAGATAAGAAAATATCTAGAAAGTCACTATATTATCCAGCGAAATGAAAATACTCTGTAATGAGAGAAAACCTATAATATCAAATCTTGTATACAGCGCGAGAACACGGCGACCTAGCCACAGATAATTACAGCTTATTATGAGCTGGACGGATGCAGATTCTTGCGATGCTCGAAGCAAAACGTGACAAGATAATGCACCCATGCATACGGGAAGCGAGAGAGGAAAACTAATTAATCAACACGCGCTCAAGAAGGAGGGGCGATTGAGTGAACAGCGCATGGGGTAAATGATTGATGTTAACGTAAAGTCACTATGCTGGCAGCAGCGGAATAGATGGGATGCTACTTTGAGATGACTGAAGAAATAGTAAAAATAAAATAAACCATACCAAACCACTAACACGTTCCTCTCCAGTACGCTTATTGGCCAAAATCGTGCCAGAAAATTATTAAAACATCCGAGTTAAAGTAATTTTCCACAAACACCAGAAATATTCAAGTAAAACCTTGCTAATTTCACATAAATGATTTCAATATTGACCAGTTTCACCGTGGAGTTGTGTCGCTATTATCGTCGTATCTTCGCATCGTCAGGTGCAGGTGACGATTTCGCACAGCGACAGAAATGGGCGATATTAAAATCATTTATGTGACATTTGCTCGGTTTGATTCAACATGAAGCCATTTCACCTACTCACGCCTCAAACTATCAATTTTTACCTGAAATGCTCACCGAAACGTTAATGGAGCGTTATATCATCATCTCAAGACTGTAAAAAGTATACCTCCGTATTGTACTCCGAGAATTTTATTTTCTCATAAAATAAGAAAATATCTAGAAATATACAGGGTATCCCATTTATCTTGACCACCCGAAATAACTTTTTGTCCAGATGCAAATTCAAAAATGTGTCAAGCAAATGTTCATTAGCCGTCAGGGGAACATTAATCAGCACGATTGCCTTCCTTGTATCTATTTTATTTACAAAGATATATGAACATCGGTATGTCTTTTTTAAATGGTACCCTATATTTTTTATTCGGCAATTCATTTCCTCTTCTATAACTCCTCCTGTTCATATCTTTGTAAATAACAAAGCTACAAGGAAGGCAATCATGCTGATTAATGTCCCCCTGACGGCTAATGAACATTTGTTTGACCCCTTTTTGAATTTGCATTTGGTCAAAAAGTTATTTCGGGTGGTCAAGATAAATGGGACACCCTGTATATCTAGAAATATTTAGTTAAGTCACCTGAATCTCACAGACGAACGCTCTTCACCCATTCTATATACTTAATAACCAAGGAGAGAATCATCTCAAGCATCACCAGTTTGCTTAGTTTCCGGAAAAAAGGAAGAACATACAGCGCATATTTTACGGCGCAACTTGGCATCCCCACTGTCAACCGCAACACCGGCAATCCACAACATGCTTGAGCCCATATTTGTGGTTCAACGACTCCACGCGAGGAGTCCCGACCCCGAGGCCGCAGCTATGGGACCTTTTTCTACGGGGACGCAAACATACACTGGGACCCACTGAATGCGGAAACGCGAAGTACGGCCGTAATTTTCTTAATTTGTGCAATCCTTTTGCCCCGCTTCGGAAGGGAGATGGGTTAAAGCCAGCCGACTGGAAGCCCGCCAACGAATCGCAGTATTTGTTATCCTTTCGAAAATGCGACGCTGTGCACTCACCTAAACCCCTCCCTCCCCTTAGTCGTCCCCGCCTCCCCCCACCCCCTCTGCCACAGATGATGAAGTGGCCGATTGTTCGCCGGGAGAATATCTGGTGGAGGGGGGGAAGACTGGGGCCCGGGGTGGGGGATGTAGTCGGTAACGCGGCGTACGCAAGAAGACTGGGAAGACAAAGGCGACTCGCTGGGGAGTTGGGAAAGAAAACAAGGGGACGTTTTAGCGAGATTTCCCCTTGAAAGACGTATCCACGATACCTTCCGAACTCCACGAGTGAGTACCCCAATTTTATTGAAATCCATTTCTCTCGCCATGCGCATTGGAAGTGGCAGCGTTGGATCCATTCCCCGGATTTGGCTACCACGTCGATGCCTTGAGTGGCTGGTATAAAAATCGCTCGACGCTTTCCGGAAGAATTATGGCATTGGCGCGACCTCCTTCCGAGGAAATAAAGTTTTGTAACTCCGAAAAAGCACCTGAATATAAAGGAAAAATTCAAACGACATCCATGCGAAGACAGTAACTTGTCTTTCTTTGTTTTCACAGCTTTTAAATGTTAATTGATTCATAAGTATCAGCAATTAGGTCTTGCATGATTACGTACATTTATGTTAGATTAAACAATGATGATGTACCCAAATAAAGTTTTGTAACTCCGAAAAAGCACCTGAATATAAAGGAAAAATTCAAACGACATCCATGCGAAGACAGTAACTTGTAACTTGAAGACAGTAACACCTACCGGTGTTTACGACAAATTAAAATATTTGAAGATATTGAAAGAAAAATGTTGCTTTTTGCGAAGCTTGAATCTCTGTACCATGATTAGATAATATATGAGTAACTAATTGAATTCAGCTGTATTACCAGAAAATAATCCATAAATTAACTGCTCACAATGACGGATGTATACAGATATATTTCCTGAGTAAACTTCATGCAATATTTACATTTTGCAGAGGTTTATTTCAGCTATATAATTGACCAGGATATATTTTACTTATTCTCAATAATTTCGTGATGAGGGGATTACTTTTTCTATGACCATGTATGTAATATGATATAATATAATATAATATACAATGAAAGCTTTATTAAGGGCGTTAGAAACAGAATTTTCGTGATAAAATATATATATATATATATATTGCCTTCATTTCAATGGATCGACCATAAAATAAAAGTAGAAACTATTTCATGAAGAAAATAAAGATTCACGAAACCGTACATGCCAAAAACTCCTGCAGAGATACGCTATCTCCGATAATTGATGCAAAAGTACAAAGACTGGAAAAGACGACATTTTGGGGTCGGAGGGTTATTAGAGGAAAGAGTAAACGTTTCACTGCTTGCCATCATGAAGGTTGCTTCGAAAATTGTAAAGCAAAGGATTATTTGAGTCATTTTTCTAGCACTTCATGTATCTATTAGCATTTCAAGCACACTGCATAACTGCGTTTGCATGATCCATTCAGTTACTCTGAGATATCGCTAACTACGGTTTTGGTATCAATCCAGTTTCATGGGTAATAAAGGCTAAATAAATATCATAAAAATACAAAGCAGGCTCTCGTAGCAAACAAATATTCGTAAATAATGGACAACAGAGCGTTTGAAAATGAGAGCAAAACGGCCGACGATCATCCGGCTACTCCCGAAACTCCTAGAAAATAGCTTAATATGCAGGAGATCTAAATCACGGCACTAGAACAAAGCAAGTGGCCACATGTTAACGACGCTGAAGTGTTTATGATACTCAACGCTCACCAAAACAATGCAAATACAGACGACTAAAACTTCGGGCGCGATCGTAAAAGGTGCAAGATGCAAGAAAAGACCAAGACAAAGGGTTTAGCTAAAACAAAGAGAGACAGCATTCACAACCAACAATACCCGGAAATTAACTGAAATATAAGAAAATAATGCTGTAGCTTGTATATTCGAATTATCACACTAGAAATTGCTACTTAAGTCCTTCAATTTTCTCAATATTATTAATTAGAATACCGTTTACAAATAGATTCCTAGATAGGATTATAAAGGAATAAATTACCAGTGTTAATATTCAAGGCAAATGAGAATATTGCGTCTATCATCAGGTTAAATAATAATTTTGGCCCGGTATAGTAATCAAAATTTGCTCGTTGCTGTAGAAAACGTATCGAAAATCGCATCCGTCGAGGAAATATTCTCCAATGCTGCGGAAAAAATTTCATTAAATTATTTATAGCGCTGCTCTACGAGCTACAATATTTTCAAATAGAAATGAATACAATCTTTCCCTTGGGACGTCAGGGATTAGATGGAAGATGGGACTTCCTAGTCCCAATCTCGCCCAATAAAGACGTTTATTATTATTGTTATTATTATTTTGTTCTTTAATTTTCTTCAGTTTTCACTGAGTAGCTTTAGTGTTAAGAGCACGGGTTCTCACCAAGGTAACTCTTAACTGTTGAATTGGGTTGAGAAATTTTCTCGTGATATGACAGGTTGAAATTATTACAGCCTTTTGCAGTTTGATGTATGTATTTGGATGGAGGTTGAGTATTTTGAAACTATTTTGTATATGTTTTGGAATGATACCGGTAGCTGAGATGACAATTGGAGCTATATAAACCTGTTCTATATTCCATATTCTTTTTACTTCTATTGTCAATTCTTGGTACTTGTTAATTTTTCCTGTAATTGTCTTTTCGATGTTATGCGACAGTGGCACGGCAATATCAACTATGTAGCAAGTTCTATATTGGTTGTCAATCAACACTATATCTGGTCTATTATTAACTATAGTTTTATCTGTTTGAATAGGCAGATCGTAATAGATTTTAAATGCGCCGTTTTCAAGCACTGTTTCAGAGTGGTACACATAATATGGGGTCTTAGTATCTATTAACTTGTGTTGGTAGGCCAGTTTTTGGTGGATAATTTTTGCAACTTGATTATGTCTACTTAAATATTCTGTATTAGCTAGCATCTTACAGCCAGATATAATGTGCTGGATTGTTTCAGGTACTTGAAAACACCTTCTACATTTGTCATCTGCTATGCTTTTATCACCAAGGATGTACTTTGCATAATTTTTAGTGCGGATAACCTGGTCTTGTATTGCAAGCATGAACCCTTCGGTTTCTCCATAAAGTTCACCCAATGACAACCATTTGTTTGATGAGATTTTATCAACATATGGTTGATTGAGGTCATTGATGTGTCGTCCATGTAATTCCTTCTGGGCCCATACTTCTACCTTTCTATTTAATAGAACAGCTCCTGTGGTGGTTGCTTCATCGGTCGTGCCATTTTTTAGATTTAATGGTGTTAATTTGTTATTATTATTATTACTTTTATTATTATTATCTTTCGCATCTTGCACTTCTCAAAATAACGTATTTAATTGGTGATTATAAATTCAAGTTAGCTAGTGAGACTGAATTCATATTTCTCGCGGTTCTACGCCGACTTGAAGACAACCTTCACTTTGTGTGGATTCACGAGTTTCAGATAGATTGCTGTGGTTAAGGCTTAGGAGAGATGTTCCGGCGCTGTAACTGGACACACGATTTGAGAGGCGGGGAAGATTACGGCCCACGGTGGAAAGCCCGCGGGAAATCGAAGAGCATCGAGTTGAATAAAAAAAAACCCCAACGACTTCAAATAACCATCTGGCAATATCAATTTAGCGGGACAAGTTAAGCTTGGAGGTTTTATGGACTCGCTTCCGTCAAATTCCAGTTGGAAGAGAGGAGGGACCCAAGTTTCACACAGGAAAGCAATTCCTTAGATTGGTATCAGCCCAACAAGGAATTCAAAAACGCTTTCTCTGAAACCAATTATGGAAATCTCTCATTTTTTCATGAAAAGCCAACGGAATGTATTGCCCACGGCAAGGAACGCAACGAAGTTCTACCTCTACTGGCCAGCTTCCAAAAGTAAGAGCAAATAAAATTTAATGTCGATTTTACTTAATAAGAGGCTACAATTAAATACCTTGAGTGCAAAGGAAAATGAAAATTTTGATTTATGCTTATACATACGAATATATATTTGCTTGTAAGTCTGAAAAGCATTTGATATTGGCGAAGTGCGAGTCGTATCCTTGAAGGCACAGCAATGAATACATCTAAATTTGTTATTTCACCTGAGACCCCTTGTTGAGGAGATATATAATCAACCGTTAACTATCAAGTTCTTTCTCGATCATTCATTTTAAAGTCGAGAAAATTTAATGGAACGATTGGCAGATAAATGACATGTTATATGGACATCTTAACGACAATGTGAGGTACGGAAAGCGTGTAGCTATATAAGTGTCGTAGTCTAAATAGAAAATGAGACAATTTTTTTTTTTGATTTGTGTGCAGTAAACAGATAAGCCACAAAAAACCTAGATATAGTCATAGAATCACTGCTAGCTAGCCCTTTTTTCATTGAGTGAAAAATATTCACCTAGATGCTCTCCTGTAAAGCAGTGACACTTATTATCGTGTCTTTGTTTAGAACTTATACTTTATTTATACACTTCATAGACTTTCTTTGTTCCTTTTTTATTCGTGGTGGAAGCCGTGCCATCCTAACATAGATACAAGTACCTTCATAATATTTTAATATTCTTCCAATTCTCATATGGCAAGCCCAGGGCCCAATTCCAATTCAAGTATACCTCCTTAATATGTAACATTTACTAACTCAATTGCATCTTGGCGCATACTAGCGAACCGGAACTTACCGAAATTCAACTTAATAACTCTTACTCAACTCTTGCACCGAACCACGAACCCGCTTATTAACTAAAAGACAAAACAAATCGCTTCCTTCTGCTCTGTGCTGAAGTATATGCATACATTTTATGGATAATATTGTGATTTGAACATAAATGACCGTCTTGGAATACTAAATCGTTGCTTATAGAATCATAGCGTTTACAGGAAGGCTGGAGGAGTTGATTTGGCAGGGGAATTGTAAATGAATTGCGTCGATAAAGAGCTTCTTGTTTCCTGTACGTTAGATAGCCTATTTATTAATGTATTTAAAAAACCAAACCACCATTGAGACCATCGCACTTTAATTTGTAAACACTATTTTAAATCATCAACTGGACGTGATCATAAACAAACCAAATACAACCAAACATCATATATCTATTCATGATAACATAAAAAACTTGAAATGGTAATTTCCACATTTTAACATAAAACTTCACTATCAACCATAGTTTTGAAAATTCTACGTCATTTTCGAGGTGATATAACAAGTAATCAATCATCCATCCATTTACCATCAATCAAGGTAGAAGGAGGGGGTATATGGAAGTGGCGTGAGGGGGGAAAAGTTTGGGTGAACACATGAATGAAGGCCGATGACATAAAACAGACAACAAAGTGAGGTGTGAGTAAAGGTCAAAGTTTGGTTTAATAAAGGTAAGTCAGCGCAGAATACAGCATCATTACAAAGTCCATCCTGGCTATTGAAAATTTCAAATCTTCCCGTAAAATCAAATGTAAACCATTTTCATTGCAATGTTAAATATCTATGTCAAAGTTTAAAATGATTTTTTTAGGCATAAATTTCCTGAAAATCATCAGGCAGGGTTAACAAAACAAGATTTTATGTCATTATGTATAAAGCTTCTTCCACGTTCCTTCACTCTGCATTTAAAACATCTATGTGGAGAGAGAGAGGGAGAGAGAGTGCCTGTTGTATCACGTGGAAAATGACATAGAATGTCGAAATCGTGGTCGGTAGTGGAGTTTTATAATAAGGTGTGGAAATAGCCATTTTTAGTATATATTATATCATGAATGTATCGTATCTACCAACGCAAGCCTGAAGCGATTTCATACATATATCTATCTAATCGAAAATTTGGTAAGCTCATGAACAGATGAGGTAAACAAACTAGTCAAAAATAAGGTGATAAGTTTCTTTTGTCATCATTAACCTTAAAGTGTAGCTAAGGTCGATCTTTCTATCGATTCTTTCGGCTGACAAATATCCAGAGACTTTAATACAGAAGTGAGGGGAAAATAACTCAACCTATGAACACCACTACTGACGAAAGGGAAGAAAGACGAACATATTTTATGAAGCGTCAAGTCGGTGCATGGCCCAAAGGGAGGGGACTGTGTGATATCTCCCAGATACAGCTGTTCCGCATTTACGAATAGAATTTCTTCTTTCTTCTCATCTCCTGCGGTGCACATATTGATTAGCAAAACATTCACCAGAAATTTGTTTCCACTTGAATACGGGAATCAGTGCGGAAAATTTTGGATACCGCGTAATGTTGGTCGTAGAACCTGTAGTTCGAGACATTTCATGTGAAATTTTGGATTAAAAGAGATAAGAAATACGTGGGCTTCACGATTTTGAGGAAGCGCATGGCTAATGAAATTCTTTTATTTCCTAAAGATTGATCATGAAGATCTTCTTAGATACCTAGGTCTCAAAATATTATTGCACTAAACGTGTGTAATAACAAAGTTATTATTACAACTTTTTCGTCATTTTTCTGTGCCATACACATGGAAATTGAGGCAATACATAGGAAATAAAACGAGGAAGTTTTAACGCAAGCGATCCAGAAATGATTTCCCTAACAGCTGACGTATGACATCCTTAAGGCCGTTTTACACGGGGCTCGGAATTGCGCAAGTTAGAGCTGCATTAATTTCTAAAATGATGCGGAATTGCGCGAATGCATGAATGAAATTAGAACAGGAGCTATTTTGCCGTCTCGCATCCACGCATTCTCGCATGTGTTCTCGCGATTCACCGCTTTACACGACGCCATTTTGATTGCGCCTTCGCACGCACGTCAGACTGCGCAATTCCGTGTACCGTGTAAAACGGCCATTATGTTTTCAACTGAATCCTCTAGTTATCCCATGCCAGTATCGCAGTGAGGGGGGGTTTTGGAGGATAAAGCCCCCCCCCAGAGCTCAGAAATTTAATCCATTTCTCTTACTTGGATTAATATTACTTACAGAATAGTGTAAATATTAATAAAATATCCCTGAGACAGCCGTAAAACTCACCATTTTGAACCATTTATATTGAAATTTTTTGGAAGGAGTGCCCCGGCACCTCCCGCTTACCCTAGCGGGTATTCCACACCCCCAGACACCCTAGTATTAGTTGTGCCTAAAATCCCCCATAGCCTTAATTTCTAGCTGCGCCCCTGTCCCCCGGCTGCGCGCTAGGCTTAGACTGCTTGAACAATTGAGAATGGATATCTTTTTAAGATTAAGAGCGACACAGTGAACATAATATTAGTGCCACACTATTTTCCAGGTCCGATAGAAGCGATAAATTAAGAGATGTTTTGCCGAACGGATAGATATGGGAATTCGTTTTTCCCCCGAACCATATAGGACTTTAATAAACGCTAGTCCCAACCTCGTTAGAGCACTCATTTTTTTAAATTAGCTGTAAACGGCTGGTGTCCTAACACGCCCTGCCACACGCCTTTAAGGCGGCTTGTGGGGTATTATGTAGATGCAGAATATGTATTGATCATCCCCTCGCTCTGCTTTCCCACATTTTTTCTAAAGACAGAGTCGCGTTCCATGACGTCCAACCATGTACAAATGGGCTGCGTGGAGGTCCCTTTTATCGCATTCACAACGATTAACGGAATGTTGTGCCATCGCCGCCCTTCCGAGGTCCAACCGGCGGCCGGAGGGGACTGTGGCAATGGCCCTGGACACGCTGGCTCGGCGCCAGAGTTTTTCCGCATCACTGGACCACAAAAGGAAGTGTGGCGAAAATGAGACGAGTCACAGGGTGGCCATGGTGCGCGGGTGTGGTGGTGCGGCAGACGGATGAAGGAGAAAGAGGAGGAGAAATGCAATCTAAATCCCGGGCTGCAGGCCGTCACGACGCGTGGCAGGGGATGCCAGTGGCGGGAAAAGAGAGGAAAATAATGAACTTTTCAAGGGAGGAAAAGGCGAAGGGAGTGAGGTGCATTTTAGCGGAGCGGAGACTCAGATGTTTCAACAGTCATAATCCGCAGTACGGGACGAGAGACCTCTGTAGCTCAGCTGAAAAAAAAGTTCCTTTTTTTGTGTTTTTTGTTCTCCCATCTCATCTCTATGATACTAAAGCCTCACACAAGACCTTTGAAAGAGTGAATTCTGTCGTTGAAGGACCTGGCATGCAAAGCGAGGATTCAGTTTTACTACAATTCGTACTCTATGTCACAGATATTTCTATTGTGAATTAGTCGATGAATTAGTGTCCACCGAAACACCTAGTGCCTTAACTCAAATTCAGGTTGGGATTGGTATGTGTAACATGGAATAGCCCAACCGAACAAGCAATTAGTTTTTGAGAGGCTTGTAATTAGGAAAATATATGGTTCATTCCATGATAAATCAGCGGGAGTTTGAAGAAAACGACGAAATAAGGAACCATATAATCTTTATGGTGATAAAACGATAATAGGGTGATTAAAAAGGCAGGAAATTGTATTGCATACGACATATTGAACGGATTAATAACGAAAGATATCCTAAATGAGCAAATTACACAGGTAGATGGATAATGTAATGGGAGATCTGCAACGAACATCTGGAAGTCCGGTATTATTGGAGGGAAGTGAACAGAAGAAGAAAAGAGTGGAGAGCCTTGGTTTAGACGTCGCGTGCTCCACTACGTCTGATCGTGTGAAGTAAATTAAGAAGAATTAGTAATCATTGGTAAGTATAGAGCTTTCCTTGGATAATGCCTCAACCCTGGAGGGCGAGGCGTACCATACTTGAGAAGGTAGAGCACGGGGAGCCATTTTTTGGATCAAATGCTCGGATCTTTCGAGAGTCGCGATTCATAGTGCGGAAGACAGACATTTAATGATCGGCGTTAACATGGCGTATCTTTTCACGAATAATTTTCACCCTTAGCATCAAACAAGCTATAAAAAATAAACAACGTAGCTTCACTCCATGACTTCATCCGATATATAGCTATCGGAGAATGAATTTTTCCATTGGGGTACCTTAAACATATGTACTTATAATTGCACCGCGGAGGCTAAATTTTAGGAAATCCCTTAATTTTAAACACAAATATTTTACTATGAAAAGAGCGCATTTAGGTATCAAGTAAGGCTTTGCGCACTAACTTAGAGCTTCAAGTCAACGGTTGTTTTCTGAAATGCGAAGGTACAGCTCACATCGGAGTAAACCGCAGGCGTGTGAATTTAACATGTGTAGACTATGTGGTTATTTATCTTCTCTCGGCCACCTTCAACTTCGAGGATATTTCCCGATAACAAAAGGCTTCACATGACCGTATTTGAACTCGGGTCACCTCGTTCAATAACCAGCCAACCGCCATGCCCACTAGCCCATCGTGCTCAGAATGCTTAAGTTACGCACGACACGAAAAGAAACGCTTTTAAGGAGAAGAACAAAGGGTAAGCGGAGAACGAAAGAGAAGGCGCGTCACAGAAAGAGATTTCAAATCAAAATCCAACGTGGAGGCAGTCACAAGGAAATGTGGCACGTGATACCAGTCGAAAGAATGGAGTGAACGGGGAAAAAGGAAATGTATGAGAGAAAAGAGCGAAGTGCGGGCAGGATTTTCGTGGATCGGATCAGAGACCTGGATCTCTTTTACACTTCCGATTTGCTGCACGGGCCAAAAATCCTTTGCCACCCGACTGTTAAAACCAGTGTATTTCTCTTATTCTGGTGCTTCAGTTCACACAAAGCGGGGTGAACGTGTGTAAAAACATTAAGGGAACGTAAACTTTGCATAGTAATCCGTTTCATGGGGTCGATAAAATTGTGGATTCTGTCGTGCGTTGATCTAAAATTTTTCATGAGGATAAAGAGTCGATGAAAGTCTAAAATCTTAATCTAAGCTTGCTTACCATTGGTAAGATTAATAAAAATACTACATGTTTCAAAGTGAAGTCAATAATACAAAACCATTGCCAAAGGAGATGAGACTTTCTGCGCGAAGCAGTGGCAAGGTGCTGTTTCGTGATTCAAAAAATCAGATCCTCAAATGAGTCTCCATTTATTTCACGGAGTAAAAGAAATTTACAAGCTAGCAGTAAAACGGAGCATGTTTCTCGTTTCATTAGTTTCATAAACCAAAGAATTAATACAAGGACATAGATAAATAGTGTATGTAATTTCTTCAGAAAAGTTTGAGATGGGAACAGGATTGACCAGGTGTTAATGTAGTGTGTAACAGTACGAGGAATGTCTTCTTGAATTTTATAGCAATTTAGTAATACCACAGTTATAATAAACAGAATGTAAACATAAAATTAATGGATAGAAATGTATGCTCAATCAACAACCTTTGTTTTGATGTAAATGGTTTTTGAATGGCGGGGAACCTAAATGCCTCTATCAATCATATCGTGGATCTCATGGCCCACATCAAAGTTTCCACGCATTCTCTTCCCGCTTAGGCGCGTTCGACTTCAAATAGTTGGCATAAACTCTTGCTCGCAGCGACACCCGGAAGTGATGCAGAGGAAATCCCCCTCGTGGAGTCAAGACAAGATCTTGCCAATCCCTGAGGGCAGAGGTAGCAATAAGAGGAAAATGGATACGAAACCCCGCCCACTTTGAAAGGGAGATAAGAGAATGGGATAAAACATAAAGGGCGGACGAAAATTATGTCACGATATTTTAACCCTGGATAGCGAATGCTGGTAGCAATTTAAATTACACATGGTTTTTGACCGAAAACGCACCATTTTCAAAATAAAGAAACTTTTAGTCAAGCGCTCCGATTGGCCGCGAGTTTGCCCTTTGCCGGATGTTCCGGGAAACTCAAGACTTGGAACGCTCTGCCTGCCAGAAATGGCGATAAATTATACACTCAGGGCCAAGCTCATCCAGTTTCCGATTTCAATTGTTAAACTTTTATTCAAGCATGGGAAAAATAAAATAAATTTCTGAAAAAATACGCAAATTGTAAAGATAGAGGAATGATAGCTTAAAATTAAAAAAAGAAATAATAATCTGAAAATAATCAGGGTGCATATGTTTATGTTTAATTATGCATTGATTCAAATTTATCTATGTTTATTTTTAAGAGTCCCTTGCACGTAAGCAACACACTATAATGTCAGCATAAAAAATCAACCAAAATTATATCTATTACAAATTGGTGAACAGAGTAGAAGTATGAATAGTGAAAATATAACAGAAATATCCATAAAAACAAAATTAAAACGATACAAAAGCATAATGATTACAACAATAGTAAAATAAGCACCATAAATGAAACCGTTATTTAGGTGAGATTAAGTCTTGAATGTCATTTCTTCCTCCAAAAATCTCACCGTACTACGGGATTAATACCAAATGAAATGTTTTCATGGTAAAAACCTTCATATAAAATGTTTAAATGAAAAATTGGATTAATTAATAAATAATCACGACGAAGATGATTGCATGTGGGCAGAAGCTATAGACTATAGAAAAATAGTAATGTATGACTTTGAAAAAAATAGTAAAATAATCATACAGTAAAGATGTATGTATGTGCACCGAGGGAAAAGCTTAAAGACTTTGGCTGACATCCTTTTGTGTGCGGCGGTGGAGGGGAGGGGTAGATCGGCTTTGGGCTGAATGCTTCTGAGGGCGGGGGGAGGGATAGGGCTGGAGGGGACGTGGGTGTTTGTGCGTGAGCCGTGGGAACTCATGGGTGAGCGGCGGCCCGTCGTCGGGCCGAGAGAAAATGGATGGAAAGAATGGAGAAAATTCTACGGCCGAATGATAGCGGGGGGGGGGGGGGGTGAGTGGAAGTAGGGGGCGCTTAAAAGGGAGGGAAGGACAAAAGAAAGGAGGAGGGGCTAAACCAGGGATGGGCGACTATAAAAAGTAACTGGCCTTTGACAGAGTTTTGTCTTTCCATTTGTCAACAGTTATGACTTACATTGAAGGCTGCTCCGGTGCTCAAACGGATAATCTACTCCATGGAAGCTGTAGCGACGGGAGGACTGCTACCAATCCTGGTACCTTAGCTCTTACGGGATAAGGTTACCGAAAAGAAAGCGATACAAATACTCGTATTTGAGTCGGATTTTATTGGAGCTTAACCCTTTTAGTGTCAGCCCATTTCAGGTGGGATGTTCGAAGACTGCCAAGGCTATTTTCCGGAATTAGCAACATTTCAGATTTTAAAAATTTTCAACTACTTAATTTTATTTAATACGTCTAGATTTTTTCCCCATTCTTAAGATATATTTACAACTTATAACCATAGATAGATTAAGGGGATTTACATAAATTAGAGCCGTTGCAAAGGCCACAATCACGAAAAAAAAGTGAAATAATTCGGGCCCATAAATCGGTCCATGGCAGTTTTCGCTCAACCAGCGAGGGCCGATATATCGGCCCGGTGGCAGTAGAAGGGTTAAAATTCAATCTTACACTAGTACGGGGGGGGGTTTGAGGCTGGCGCGCACGGAGGTATGAAACTTAACGCGGCGTCGAGTAGGGAGAGGCGATGCAGACGGTCGGGGTCCTGGAAGTTCCCGGTTCGAGGTCCGCAATTGTCGTCATTCATAGTCTACCGCAGTTCCCGCGTCAAGATCCCAAAGAGACCCCGGAGGAGAGATCCTCAGCAGCCCCCGAACGACGGCAAAAACTACTCTTTCCGAAAAACAGTAAGCACCAAACACTAAGCACTCCGCACTCCGTCCTGGGGCAGAATTTCTGCCCTATATTACACTAGTTCCTGGAGATACGGGTGTCAGGAAGGGGGTAGGAGCGTGAGGGTAGAGTACCCCAGTGCATGGTCCAGAGATGTCCGAATTCTCGGAAATGTTCCTTGGACCCACGCACCCCATGGCGGGAAAAGTAGCATAACGCCTCCTATCCCGCCACGCATAGTATCTTCCGCGCACCACACAGCCGACATTTCGAGTCGTAATCCTTCCTCAGGGCTGAACCTGAGCTTAGGGCACTTGGGAATAGCATACTTTCAGCCCTGAAGATGTAGTACGACTCGTAAACCGAAACGTCGGCAGCCATGGAGGAGATTACCCGGTTGAGCACCCGAGCAGCCTTCTCTACTAGAATACGCCGGAAAACCTTTTGATCTTTTTTCAGTTATGACTGCTGGTTGAAGTTCTAATGCAGCGGGAGGAACTTACACTTGCGGTTGAGTGCACTTTTCTCGTGTTTCAAATCGGCTGACTGAATTTCTCTCGTGGAGCTTCTCACTCACTGCGAAACCCGATAAAATTCCACTAAGCAATTAACACAGGAAAGTACCACATCACTCCTCACACGCACTTACACTTTATCTAAACTCCATGTGAGATAACTATAACTCAAGCCTGAATCACACTATTATTTTTTTCCATCCCCTTCCGAGGGAAAGCTTCGGCGATGGCTCCAATGATGGCGGAGAAATGACAGCTTCACGTAAGCATTTTCCGCGATGGCTCGAGGGATGGGATTCCATTCCTTTTTCCATCAGTCGGCACGTCCTTTTTTCCGTCGCTGGTACTGTCCTCCAGCCAATCAGCACCCACGCCCGATAACATAGATTGTAACGCCACGCTTGGCTCTAAATGGAATGGCAGTTGTAAAGACGGAAAGTGACGGAAAAAGCGATGGCAGGAGGGACGAAGGGAATGACCGAGTAATCAGGGCCAGTCTGGGTTGATTGTGGGCCCTTGGCTGGGGCTCATGATGGAGCATATCTTGCGGTGAGATTTGGAGATCCTCCCCCGGAAAATTTTGGGAAATTGAATGCCCGGAAATAGATTTTGACGCTATTCTGGCTCTTAAAAGTTGATATTAGGTAGATAAAAGTTTTAAAAAATAGAAACGTTGTAATAAAAAAAAATTTGATAAGTGAGAATTTCGCAGCGAATAAAATTTAACAATATAATATGGTTCTAATATATACTATTTATATTGTGAATTTCCTATTTGAAACTGCTCTGAAATCTAAAAAAAAACCTAAAATAATATTTTTGAATAACCCTTTCAAAAAAGCATCAGGTTCACAACACGTTTTAAAATAGACGGGATGCGTTGTGGGGGCCCCCTAGGCAGGGGCGCAGCTAGGAATTAAGGCTGTGGGGGGGTTTAGGTGCAACTAATACCGGGGTGTGTGGGGGTATAGAATACCCACCACAATAAGCGGTAGGTGCGAGGTTAGTATATGGCGGAATTTTAAGATAAATGGTTCAAAATGGTGAGTTTTACGGCTTTCTGAGGGATATTTTATTAATTCTAACACTACTCTATTAGTAATATAAATCCAACTAAGTAAAATGGATTAAACTTAAAAATTTCTCTGAGCTCTGGGGAGTTTATCCCCCTAAACCCCCCCTCGCTACGCCATTGTCCCTAGGCTCGGGTCTGACCAGCCGACTTCCAGACCGCCCCTGCGTGTAATTCAGAAAACTATGGACGAACGATCACTCCTTTGGTCCTTGAGAGCCTACGTTGAAGCTATCTTTCTGAGGGATGAAAAAAAAATATCCTGTGATTCGGGCTTTAGTGTAAGGGATCAGGGTGGGGCAGAATGGGCTCCCTGGAGTAAGAATTGAGACCAATTTTGAATCCGCTCATCTAGAACTATTAGGGCTACTAGATGAGTGGATTGATTCGGTGGGCGATTGTTGAGCGTTTGTGCAGTGGACGTATTGATTTTTCGTACGCTAGGACAAGAATATTTCTTTAGCCATGAGTCCGTAGGGAGTCCATTCTGCCCCACCCTATATTTATATTGCTTGAGCCTCTGAGAACAGTCATCTTTCAGAGTGGCACTATTTACATCATCATTGAACCTAACCATACTCCTACATCCGTCGGAAACGGATTTAGGGAGATGTTTTGTGATCGAATAGGTTCTGGAATTCGTTTTTACAACAGACTTCAAAAAATGCTTGGTGGGACTCTTTCAAATTTTCTTGTTTTCTTGTTTTTCGGCTATCGGCTAGTATAATGTCATTCAATCTCAAATTTAAATTCACTTCAATTAGAGCCAGCAAATGATGAATGTAGTTCTCGTCTGCCATGTGAAACTATGTTATGCACTAATGGTGGATAGCAGCCTTCCGCGTCCCAACGATGGTTGTGATCAAAACTTGCTGGTACATTAGAGACGAGAAAATAACTTCAGAAAAAATTGTTAAGGCAAAATAAAAGGCTATTTTATAAATATGTAATTATTCCATGAATAATTCGGTGATGAGTGAGAGAAAATAAAGGTTAGCGGAAAATCTCAGAAAAAAGACAGGACAACTCAATAGCTCATGTCACAATGTATGATAGTCTGAAAAATGCTAAATAGTCCTCAGCTCAGTCGGATTATACCCGTAATCGAGGATATAAAAGAAAGGACATTCTTAAATACGAAAAGACAACCTGATAGAAGAGATGAAATGCTTCAAAGCAATCCTAGGACTGATGGCCTTTGACGATAATGAACAATTCCAAGTGAAAATTAGCTTGGAATTAATAATTACCCGCTACTCAATTGCTTTAACTCAGTTACACGCTCTCGCTGGTAGAAACAACCCCAAAAACTCTCAATAGCCTCCTCAATGCCACCAGAAACCCCCGCCCCCCCATCCTCAAACCCTAGCGCCACCCACACCAACTCTGCCCAAAGTGAAGAGCCGTGTACTCGGCGAAATCTATTTATTTACCAATGAGCTCTTCTGCGCCCACAAAAGCCAGCCGACTTCCAAGTAGCTCTCATCCTGTAACACACCCCCTCCCATAACAGCTTTCCCCTCCCCCCGGCCCCCCTTTTGTCACTCCTCCCACCCCCCTACTAATCCCATTCCATTCCACCGACGCCCATGGACCCATGCCACGCAACAGCGATAACTGCGCCGCCGCCGCAGAGATCCGGTAGGTATACTTCTCCCTCAGCACCGTGACAAAATTCACAAATTTTTACGTTAAGACCAAGGGCTCACCAGCAGCAAACCTTTGCAGAGTCATTTTTGCAATTTCTGTGAAGTGAAATTATATATCAAGACTGGATATTTTCCATAAAATATTTACTACTTTTTTCAAAAATTGAATTTTTTTACTTCCCTTGACCCCTATGGTCAATGTAGATCAATGTCTTGGATTAAAGGTAAAGATTTTTTGTTGATATTACATGACATTATCTTTTTATTCGTCATCGTTCGAAACACTCCAATGTTCAAGAATGAATTTCGCATTTTTCTTCTTTCATATTTTTTCCGAACTACTCACTAATACTTAAATATTTGATGATAACATTGTAAACATTTATTTTTCAGTTTAAATTAGATTAATGCGTTTGTGATGCTTCCAAGTACCAAAAAGGCCCACGATAATAAAGTGTATTGAATTCAAAGTATATTGAATTCTAAGTAATTTGAATTTTTCACATGATCTCAAGTTAAGTCTCAGTTAATGACAAAAATCGTCCTAATTTGACGGAGAAATAATTTATCCTCGGGGATATCAACAGAAATTTACATCCCGTGCGAAAAATCCACAGATAAAAAATCATTCGCCTTGACCAGGATTCATACCCGGATCCCTCGATTTCCGAACAAGGTGGTATGGACTACTGAGCATATGATGCCACACAGTGGCGCAGCGAGGGGGGGGGGGGGTTTGGGGGGTTAAACCCCCCCAGGGCTCGTAGAAATTTTAAAGTTTAATCCATTTTGCTTCATTAGATTGATATTATTAATAGAATAGTGCAAGGATTAGTAAAAACATCCCTCAGAAAGCCGTAAAACTCACCATTTTGAACCGTTTATCTTAAAATTCCGCAATTTATTAATCTCCCACCTACCACATATCGTAGTGGGTATTCCATACCCCCACACACCCAGGTATTAGTTGCACCTAAACCTATCCCAGCCTTAATTCCTAGCTTCGACCCCGATGCCACAAGCAGTCCAAATCGTGCGCAAGGCGCCACAGCCGAAGAGCAAAGCCCGAATTTTGACCGCATAGAGGCGGTAGCTCTTGACTAATTGAAGAATACCGGGACCAGCCACGGTGATATCTTTGCGGATGACTCCGTGAAGATATCACCGTAGCTACTCCCGGAATTCTTAAATTTTTATTCCGTCCTTCAGAGTAACAGCTCCAGCAATAGCTATTTAGGGACAAAAAATTATTGGCTCAACCCATCCTTCTCTGAACCATATCGTCAATCGTAGAGCAAGAAACGTCGGAATGAAACATAACGCGGATAAACCCATCTCTTTGAACCCAATATTTTCTGAACATTTAATTTTTTTTCATTCCGCCGTCCCTTTTCCCATCACTTGTTCCGCTGTGTTCAAATTTTACAACTGCCATCCCATCACGAGCCAATCGCGGCGTAACAATGCGACCGTATTTTCTGATTGGCTGAAAGACGGTTCCAGCGATGGTTTCCGTGACGGAAAAATGGTCGTGCAGAGTGATGGAGAAAGAGATGGTACGACAATCCCTGAGGCCCACTTGGAATATGACCATTTTACAATGCTACTCAATTTTACCTCAATATTTCCCCTGAGGAGATACTGGTAAATGTTGGAAAATATTCTATGTTATAAAAAAATCCACCAATAGCGTAAATTTTCGACACTTACTACTACAAGAACAAATAAACAAGAGAAAATATGACCGTTCGAGCAGGAGTGATTAGTCCTGAGGTGGGTAAAAACTGAAAATTATGCAAATATCCCATTTTTGACCTGATAGAATCAACGAGCCGTCGTTATTTTATTTCATGATTTATGAGAAAATTAATTATGACCGAAGATAATGCAATTAAAGATAAATTCCATTGTTTAAATACTCCATAAGGATTTTATAAATAGGACATGAGCACATGGCTGCATGCAACCGCGTTTTAACCAATATTAAAAACTCGCATATACTACTGGAACGGTCATTTTTCTGCCATAATTTGGATCGATCACAAGAGCTATCGCTCGAAATAAACGGATAGCAAGATCCTGTGATTCAGGCTAATTGCTGCCGGTTATTGCTGCCGATGGCATGCACATCGACGACTGACTCTTTCAGCAAATGAATTTAACTTTAGCGATTCATGTCGGGATCGGGCAACCTATTATTAACTGTCTGTCGCCTCCGGGATTTGAACCCAGGTCCATGCGATGTGAATCCAGCACTGTAGCGACCATCATTACAAAAGAGGATCCTCAAGTAGGCCGCTTGATGTGTTGCCACTCACCACGTACTTAAATGGGTGTGAAAAAGTCACCAACCACGTCTCAGACTGAAAAAAACATTTTAATTCCACGAAGAAATAAGTTATAATCGGGGTTCTTACCCAAAATTTATATTCCTGAGGGTGTGATCCATCAAAATTCAAAATTATTCTGAGTTATTGCTCGCAATTTCAAATTCTACGCTGGAAAATATTGGAAAACAGTGGATCGCACTACGCTCATCGCCACGCAACGGAGATTTTTAAAAACCGATTAATAAGCGACCGAAGTGACAACAAAAATCAAGCTTTTATGGGATGGAGTAGTGGTACCATTTGTATGTAGCACCATTGACTGCAGCTACCACACCAACCCGATCTCCAGTCAGAGCAAACATGTTTGGAAATTACGAGCTTTTATATGTAGAGCGAGCTATTACGAGCTTATATACGCTACCGAGCGGGAGTTGTGCGTCTTTAAACACAAAGATTAAATGTAGAGGCAATATATTTTTGATATTGCGGGTGGAATAAGTTCTTAAAAATACCTATCGTAGGAGATAAAGGACAAAAATCCTCCCCATAAGCCCTACCGATGAATACTTTTCCATGAAAAATTGATCATTTGCCTAAGCAGAGGAGTTGTCACACAATAGGGTAGTTTTCTTCATCAAAGAAAACGAAAGGCATTCATTGCGATCCGTTACCTACCATTAGTGTATTCACAATATACAAATTATTTGGTTTTAGAAATCCCAGTTTAGACGAATGGCAATGGTCAATTTTAACCCCATTTGAAAAAGGCCAGATTGGCGCCCATGCGATGCCATTCCACGTGACGTCACAGGGGCCTAGATGCTATGCGAGTAGTCAGGATTTTTACATCGTCTGAGATTACCAATGCATGCTTGAGGCACAGAGCTCAGGGAAGCATCTCTGAGAATCACAGAAGCATCTCTGAGAGTGAGCATCACCTATTAAAACTGGCCATGGTCGGAGAGTTTCCTTCGTTTGATAAGGTATTAATAATCCTTATTTAATCCAAGCGCTACCTAGTAGCAGGGTACTCTGCTACCTGCTAGCAGCCTGCATCGTAGCGGCGCTCATACCCTCGCAGTAAGGTCACATCACACAGCGGCAGCCGGAACCAGAATGACATCACACGGGCTTTTCTCAGCATTCATACTTAGCCATCGCGTTTTTTCACGCTTGAAAATGTTCACTTTTAATTTAATTACGAAAAATATATATCGTCATTTAAAGATCTAAAAACGTGAAATACGGGAGTAATAATCTTTCGATTTAGGCAATAAAAAAAAGGAAACGTAGAAGAAGCCGCTCAGGGCCGCTCAAGGAAAACGTGATATGTTTTTACCCACTCCACAAAGTGTCTTCCTTACGAAGTGTTTTCTTTCAGGCGCGCTCGCCCACACACGCAACGTCTATTATGGTGGAAGAGTGCTATGGAGAGCAGAATGCCTCTGTCCAGATCCTTTGTCCTCCGAGCAAGAAAAGCCAAATCGCAAAATCCTTCCATCAACGTGGACATCAAACAACGCGCTCACCCACACAAACGACGCGTTTAAATACCTTTCTAGTCTTACCCTTTTTTTATTTTTTTTATTTTTTATTTTATTCTCATACCACCGAATACGGCTCATATTGGCCATTTTATATCGGGGTATTCAACAAATTTTAACAATTAAACGTAGACGAACAACCATGCCCTGGACAGCGGAAATCTACCCAGGCGGGACTCGTACCCGCGACCTCTTGTTTGGCAGGCGAGGACGTTACCCCGCCGCCACCGAGGCCGGCCAAAAAAAAACATTTTTTTGGTGAAAAAAAAAACATTTTTCTCAGAGATAAGGTGGAAAGAGTGCGGCTAGACCACAGGAATGAACTTTTGAAGTTGCTCCGCCGCTCTGAGACCAATTTTCGTGAAGTCAACTGGTGCTCCGTTGAAAATAGAGTGGATTACCGGAGACGAAAATAAAATTGCTCCACATCCGTTTTCGGAAAAAGGGAAATGCTGAATTTGGGAGGAATCATATATTGACATAACATCGTTTAATGATGACGAGAAGGGATTTAAACGTAAGTCGAGGAAAGAATAGATTTTTTATGACGTAATTCACCGAAGGCTATTAACAGGTCTCCCTGTCATTGGAAGCTTCGTTCTCCACCCACAGCGAACACAGCTGGCCATATTTGAGATATAATTCTGAGGGAAGATTTTTAGATTTGTTCATTTCCTATTGCAAACTGCATCCGACAGTAAAGTTTGAATATATATAAGCTTTGCATCATAATAAGATAAATCTAAATTAGCATCAGTTTAAGGTTTAGTTGTATTAATGTTATCTGCATACATAGCGACATACTTGTAATTAGGGAATAAATAAACACCTAAGCCTCCCCAATAAATTAGCCGATAACAGCGTAAATGAGCCTCGGTAATGTTCTGTTTCAAAATTAGATAAATAAAAGATGCAAAAATAAGAAAGAACTTAACGGTAATGAATATAACAGCTTGTAGCTGAAGTTTTTTATTAGAGCCCCTATCAAAGAAATTCTACTGCCATCAAAAAAGTAACGGCAGTGAGGCGTAAGGCAGATATGAAATTGAAGTCTTAAAATCCAAACAATACAAGTCCTTCCAGCGAAGTTTTGAGACCTATTCTTATTTTTTACACAAGTATTCCAAGCTTCCGAAGCCAGTTCTTCAACTTTTCACCATGAATTATGATGTCAATACGTGTTACATCCATTTACGCTGAAATTGATCGAAGCAACAGCACTAACGAAAATGGAAACAGAATTTATGTGATATCCCAAATTTATGTGACATGAATTAGTTTTTTGATGAAATTTTGCGTGCTCTTAGTATTAACTAATGAGTACCGTGGAAAAAGAGAGATAAGATAGCTATTTCTTCATGTAACTCCACCATCATCCTCACATGATATATTGACAGATCGTTATGATTCATTATCATGACTTACAGGGTAATAAATATAAAACAGCAACGGGAAAAATAAAATTTCAAATTAATCAAGGAAAAATCACAATAATTCTCCTGACAACTCAATTAATATTTATGCTGAAGTTTGAAACAGTCAATCAGGAGGAAGTGACAAGGAGAAGAAAAGCAAAACACCGTTACAAAAACCTTCAGTAAGTTTATGGGACGCGGATAATACTTAAAAACCGCTAAAGAAAACAAGATTAAGGATTCAAATGAAGACAATTTCATTTTCCCATGAGGAAAAAACATCGGAATCCACGTGGATGCACCATAAGATGACAATTTTGAGATAAGTCGAAAGAAATACGATATTAAATGCAAACACGCATGACATTTTCTCTCGCTGAGACGTGCATTAAGGGAACGAAAGCACTCACTCGAGTTTTTATGCCTAAAAATATTCAAATTGAGTGTTTTATGACAATACGTCTGCAGCGAATGCAACTACGCTGACAAGAACTCGAAATGCTGGAAGCAGGAGGGATGAGAGTGAAGTGCATTAGGGACGGCCACCCGGCAACTTAAAATCGAAGTCTCGAGCAGATGACTGCTAAGAGAGAGAAAGAGGAGACTCCATAGAGGTCGCATCTTCATCAAAGAAGGCTTGGACGCTGGCAGGAGCCACGAAGGGGACCCTTTTCCCCCCTCGGGTTCTTTGAAGGGGAGACGCCAATTCAGTGCAAGTCACTTTGAAACGAGTGCTTATCGTCCTTGTTTCAACTCTCGAGAGAGAGCTTTGAGAGATGCTCTTCTTTAAAGAGGATGCGTGAGGACTTCCCCTCGCACGAATACCCTGCGCTCCTACCAGGGAACACTGAAGGGCTCAAGGTAGACGTAATCCCACTCCCATGAATAATCACTTGAGTTGCACTCCTTCGAAAATCAGTGGGATCCTACAAAAATTTTCTGTAAGAGTTCATTATGATAGAGTATGAAGACCAGCATTGCTCCCCTTCCCGAATCGAAGCACGCTTACTTTTAAAGGCATTCGCCGAGAAAAATTGATGGCCTTAACCCTTATTCAAATAAGTTGATGACGTCATGAAGTCAAGTCTGGCTATATTCTATTTCACCAACCGTGAAGTATGGCAAAAAATGGCATACTCTGTGATAGGTTAAAATTCAGAAACTCATTTACAGATGGTAATGGTACTCAATTCCAAGTTACATGACAAAGAGCCTCTTATTATATTATTATGAACAAATAGACACCGTTTCTCCGCTACTCGTCGCTCTTCTGCATGGGCCTCATGGGTGTATTTTCGATACGAAGCACGCTTACTTCTCGAGTTATTCGCCGCGAAAACTTGATGGCCTTTACCCTTTTGCAAATAAGTTGATGACGCCATGAACTCATGTATAGCGTGTCTCCATGTCTATGTTACTCATCGATCTTGTGCATGGGCTTAATGAGTAGATTTAAAACAGATGTTCTCTTTAGTATCCCGAAAAAATACGTATCATTCATGATTAAACGAGAAATGCTTGGAATGAAAGATTAACGCAAAGGAAAAAGACCAGAATACCACATATCCCCTCTACAAAAGAATTAGAGTGTAAATACATTGGAGGTTATTAAGAATCGGAAGCCACAAGATGCATTTCAAAAAGGGATTAAACATTTTCCTAATGACTCCCTGATGACCTAAAACAACAAAAAAAGCCAACAGATTATTTTTTAAGAACTTCGCAGAGCAGTTTTAGTATTTTTTTCAAATCCATCATTCGTTAAAAGTTAAGCCATGTTAATTCCTATGAAAAAAAGCTTTTCGAGGAAATAATTTGAAGATCACAAGATTAATTTTATGTTCTTATATCGTATTTTACTAAACCGGGAAGTCTAGATAAAAATTGCATTCTTTGTTACATGTGAAAACTGAGAGACTCATTTACTGATGGTTATTGTAGTATATTTTAAGTGGACAACGTTAATATGACAGAAAACCTCATTTTACATTTTTATGTACGAATAGCTCTTCGTTGAGAATAAAATTTAGGAATCCTTTGAATAATTTGGCCATTTTGACTTTCGAATTTTTCGGAATGAACTTAATAATTGAAGTAAATCACAGAAAATTGAGTATTCTAATAAATAAGGAGAAGATAAATTAATATATTTTAGCCTATGGGATCACTTTTCGGATTTACAGGAGAGATTATCATAGCATATCATGTTTTGCCACTGTGACTTGCTACTTAGATAAGTAAACAGAAACTTACTTTCTTTTGCAAAAACCTCAGTCAGTTAAAAGTAACAATCGGCTTCCAAACATTAATAAATAGATTTTTTGCCCATTGAAATATGTTTCACAGTTGAAACGAAATAATGAACCTGTGGTCAGTCCAGTGAACCAGTGATTAAAAGGACCATGTATTGACCCTCGTCCTTCGACCAGTCACCAAGATCTCTCTCCCATAAGTAGGCCTCCTACATTTTCATGAATTACAATCCTTGTGATATCATTTCTTTTGTATTTTATATACGATTTTTAGAACTCGTTGCGTTATTTACGATTTTTTCCTCAAATTTGGATAGTGTTTAGACTTTACTACCACATTTAAAAACGGCAGGCAATGGTAAAATAGCGAAAACTTGCCTTCGTGAAATCATGGAGCCCTACCCATACGCCACTTCGCTCGAATTGAAAAATAGCAAATGGTATATTCCACCTTCATTACACAAGTGATTTGCTCTCAGAGTATCATATTTTATTCGAAATTTGTACATGAAATATGATTTGATGCTTTCCCGGCGAAGGATGTGGGTAAACTCTTTTCGGGATTCCCACCGGGTTATTTTTCCATAATGGCCAACGTTTCAAGCTCCGACTCGGGGCTCATCCTCAGAGCTTAATATTGTTTTATTTTCTTGTGGCTGCTAAGTCTTATTGTTAAGATAAATTTAGTTAATTAAAATATATAAAAGAAACTAAAAAGTATGAAGCCATTTATTTTATCGCACCTAAATGTAACTAATGAAACAATCAATTTCCTTATTTGACCTTTTTTAAAACATTATGTTCTTTGCAGAAAGGTTTCTTGGGTTTTCCACCGGTTGATATCGTCCATGTCTCCCGACGTTTCGATCCGCGACTTGCTGATCATCCTCAGGAGATCTTCCGAAATTCCGATCATTCGGAAGATCCCCTGAGGATGATCAGCAAGTCGCGGATCGAAACGTCGGGAGACATGGACGATATCAACCGGTGGAAAACCTGAGAAACCTTTCTGCAACTGATACGCCGGGAAAACCTGAGATCATACATTATGTTCTTTAACTGTAATAACAAACTCCTGTAATGTAATGTCAAGACTCATGGCATCTACCGCGTCCCGTGTGAGTGCGGAGAAGCTTATATTGGAGAATCTTGTCGCACCATCGAGACTAGGCTCAAGGAGAATAAGCGCCACTTAAGACTGGGGCAATTGGAAAAATCTGCCATTGCCGAACATTGTGTGAGCCAAAGCCACACAATTAAATTTGAAGAGGCGAAATTACGTTGCCATGCCAAAGGTTTTTGGGATCGCCTCACAAAGAAAGCTATGGAAACAAAGCTGGAGGAAAATCACTTTATTAGAAATTCTGGGTACTCCATCAGCAATACCTGGAAACCCGTTCTACATAAGATATTAGAAGTAAGGAAACGTTCGCGAAGACGAAAATCCGAAACTAACGCCACCTAGCGTCACAGAGATAATCAATCATGATGCAGTTGACCAAATTTGCTCGTTATTACAGTTAAGGAACATGATTTTTAAAAAAGGTCAAATACGGAAAAAGATTGTTTCATAAGTTACATATAGGTGCGATAAAAGAACATGCAGTATATTTTTTTAGTTTTTATATATTTCAATTAACTAAATTTATTTTAACAATGAAACTTAGCAGCCGCAAACAAATAAAACAACTAACCTTCTCGGAGCTAGAGCTCGGAGACCTTGATGACGGCACAAGTTGCCGAAACCATGGTCGGTGTAAATAAAAGTGCATGGAAACAGACAAGTGGTTTTAATAAGATGAATATCAAAGATTTCCAACTTTATCACGTCGGACACTGTATCTTTAAATAAAACAGCATTTAGCCCTGAGAATGAGCCCCGAGTCGTAGCTTGAAACGCTAGCCATTATGAAAAAATTTGAATGGTGGGAATCCCTAGAGGAGTTTACCGACATTTGTACATATTTATATATTTTTTACCGTTCTGCCTTCTAGTTAGCGGGCTTATTAGTTCTGAATCTTATTGCTTCCACAGTGAGAGACGGGTCAGCGTCTTCAGCGGGAATGAAGGCGCTTTGAAATTTCCGAGGGGAGCAATGAAAATCAAGAAGATGGGATCGGTCTAACCTTTCAAGGACATCTGAAGAAGAAATTGAATACAGGCAACTAGTGACCGCGCTCAAAATACACCAAATTATTGATCTACATAATATTTCAAACCTTAATTTTAATGTGTGATATTTCTAATCCTGCCGCGTCAACGGCGGTGAAATATACAAGAATTGCCATGATCAACTCGTCATACGCCTTAATCAACTCGTGTATGGTTGGCACTTAAATTGCGTGCCTGATTTTTTGGTTTGGAATGAGTCTTTTTCTTGGTAAGTTAAGCCGTGTCAAGCAATTACGTGTGCGGTATGTCCGACAGCTATCATCCTAGTGCTAATCCTTTATTTAAATGGAGAGACAGAGAAAAAAAGGCTAAAACATGTGTATCCTATTAAGTAAATAATAAGACCAACGATATACGCAAAAAAGCATATGAATATGCATAGCAAATTGTATTGTAGGTACGCCGCGTCACCGCATTCCATACCATCAGGGAGCTGCCGCGGACTGCGCGCGCGGCAAAAACATCCATTTTATTTTGGTTGATCCTAACGGTCGCAGTTGATTTCTTTGGATGGACACTCTAAAACGTTTGATGTGATTTTAACGTAAATATCTCGAGATAACTCGGTGATCCTTTTCATATAATACCAAATAAATACAAAATTTCGACGAAAAACAGTCCTCCAATTTCTATCGTATCGACGATAAATATCGCAAGACAGCGAAGAAATTAGGTTTTTTGAAATGTAAAATAAATTTGGAACTAAATAAATTATACCTTATTAACAATTCACTTGCAAAACGATTCACTTTCCAACGTCCGTCGAGCACGATATTCCCCGTGGCCAGCAGTAAGCTCCAAACTGTGCCGCACGTTCGAAAAATCGATCTTTATTTCGGAGTCGGAGGTGGTCGCAATTCTCCTATAAGTATCATACACTACAGGTTTCTTTTTGCATATGTGGTGTATACATCTCGAGGTAACTCGGTGATCCTTTTTTTATAATCGTAAATAAACACAAAATTTCGACAAAAAAGAGTCCTCCAATTTGTATTTTATCGGCCACAAATAATAAAACTTAGTCGTGAAAGTTGCCAAGAATTAACAATAACAAACCGCATAATATTACTGTAAATATTAGCTTCTAACGAATGATTACAGAAGGTGTGGCATTAGTTTTAACATGCTGAATTACGAAAAAGATTCCATGCGGGCCTTTTTGCGAAATTTGTTCAACTTTTAGGCCAAGTAATTTGTTGGCAAAAGTAAGCTATAAACGGTTTGCGTCAAAAACGCAATAATGTATTGGAAAACTCCAAAAAATCGTTTTTGAGGTTTTGTCCAGCTTTTTTCGATTTCAGCCCTCTCTGCGACGTTTCGATAATAATTTGCCATTGTCCTCAGCGAGCATGTAGCCCGAAATTTACTTGGAGGGAGCTTGGGTGGTCTGCAGGTTACCTATACTGACATTATGCACGCGTCAGGCGGAAACTATATCATTATATCAACAATCTTTAGATTTCATTTGAATAAAGCTCAAATTTAAAGCCATCTTTAGCTATTGGCAGACATTACGAAACGTAATTATATCAAGAGTTTCAAAGAATAGATGACTCACAGCGATTTCTCATCAGATAGATTGAGAGTAGTCATCACAAAGGAAAATAATATCGGCGGGAGGGATATAGCCCCCAAATTCACCCCCGAAGTATTAGTCGAGTCCTTGGGGCAGATTGGTTGATCTTATTGTACAAGCCATCCTGAGGACGATCGAAAAAATATCTGTCAAAACGTTGCTACATATGGAGAATGTAACCCGGTCGGAAACCAGAGAAGAAATCATCGCACCGGAAAATCATAAAATTATTTTTCCTGTTGGTATTCGAAATAATTAGATTAATAGGTCTCTCTATGGTTTTCGGATTAGCGGCGTTGAAGTTGTTTCATTTTGAAAACAACTTCGACGCAGTCATGGAGACCCGAAACCATGGAGAAACCTGCTCATCTATTTTTTAATACGAGCAGGGCGAGGGATGCTTCCCTGGTAAGCTACTACGGTAACGCAATATATAGTCGTTCATTTGTCAATCACCGGAAACAGCATCATTGGCCTTTTACATCGGAGTTTTTAATATAAAAATTTAACGTACAATATAGAAATTCATGCCCTGAATAGGGGCAAGCTACCTAGGCGGGACTCGAACCCGCGACCTCTTTTGTGACAGGCAAGAATTTATCTCTGCATTTCTTCAGGGCTTTCTTCGGCGTCAGCTTGTTTGTAGACAACAGTTTCGCTGGCTATCCTGCCAGCGTCTTCAGGTCGAAGGTGTCAGCTGTTTGTTTCGCTGGCAGGATAGCCTGCGAAACTGTTGTCTAGAAACAAGCTGACGCGGAAGAAAACCCTGAAGAAATGCAAAGATCAAACCATCGCCGCGGAAACCTACGTTCTGGCAAGGACTTTACTCCGCCACCACCGAGCCCGGCAATCATGAGCGTCATTGTAAGTTATGAAATAATGAAGGAAGCTTACCTTTGACGCAGGATGAGCTGACGTAAGTGTTGAGCGTGGTCGACGCACTCTGAGCACTGCGGGCGCTCTGCGCGCTGTCGTGCCTCCTCAGCAAGCACTCCGAGTTCCGGCACCGACACTGAGGGCAACCCTGAGGCCCAGAGTCCGACGACTCGGAGAAGGAGACGCCGGACACGACGCCCGCCCCGGAGCCCCGGAGTCGATTCCCACGCCGGGCGTTCCTCAGGCTCTCCATGTACTGCTCGTCCGCCCACGAGGCCCCCGAGGGCCCCGCGTCGCACTGACGGGACTGCATGGCCACGCCTTCCGAAGACCCCCACGGGCTCAAGAACCGCACCGAAGAAGCGGGTGAGTGGGAGGTCCCACGCCCGGTGGCCACGGGTCCACCAGCCCAGTCATCCTCGATGCCCCCAGCGGGAAGATGGTGAGGATGGCAGTGGCAAACTAAAGCTTGGACTGCAAGTGGTGTGGTTGAACAGGGGTTCTTCAGCGTGTCCGCTGAACTCACTCTCGGGGCCGCTGCGAGGGAGTGAGGAAGGGACTAGGCGGTGGTTGACATGCTTGGCAGTGTGCAGAGGGGAAGGGGCGTGCCTCCACCTCGTGCAGTCCCTACTAATCGGCTGATCATCGATCCGTGATGGATTGATTCGGCATACCTGTTGAAATAAAAGACACGTAGTCATTGAGTGTGGGTGCCTATATAATATGCATGAATTCGTGAACGTACATGCAGTGCGCAACATACACAAGTAAATGGATGGATTCAATGGCATGGCTCTTGGAAGAAGGCCTACGGCCAATGTCAGGCACAAATTGACGTATTGGGGCCTCGACTTTGGATCTTATTTGGGCTAAATCTTGTCCACTATAGTTCACAAATTTCCACGTAGCTTAACTGGCTAAAGCACTCCACCGGAAATCGGGGAATCCGGGTTCAAATACCAGTGAAAGTGAGTGATTTTTTTCTCTGTGGAATTTTGACACAATTTGTGCATTGCGGGTGACTCCTTAAAGTTGTCACTGTAGATAGTTTCAGAATTGACAAGTTCAACTAGTTCCGGACTCGAAAAATAAATTTATTGATGGTATAGGCTATTTGGGTTTCCCACCGGGTAAACTGCGTCATGAAGTTTGACGATTCGATGGTAAGGGCGTCTATGGTACTCAGAACTTGAACTCATTTATCCCCGAGGACGATGGAGAACTACACCATCAAAACGCTGGCTTGTATCCGTACAGCATTCACAAAAAACATACTGCGTTATGCGTGACATTTAACCTAGGTATCGAGAAATAAGGCAGTTAAAAATTGAATCCTTCGTGTTCTCCGATTAATTTGTCGACTAGTTTTTATTTTATTGCGATTGTATTTTTATTTATAATGTATGCTTATACGTGAAAACACATCACGTCTTCACCTCAAAATTTATCCTTAGGAAACATTTAAAGTTCAAATGCGAGTTGATATCAAGGCAAAGCGAAATATCACGGGAAATGAATGAATATAGATATTTATATGAATTATATAAAACTTTGAATTGAAGGGGCAACAATTATTAACGGTTAGCCATCACGAACCGCGCATAAATCTTTTAAAACTGTCGAGAATCAAGTATTGGTAACAATCACTTTTTATCTCGCGTGAGAGATATAACTCCGCACCGAAGTCCAAAATCCGAAAAGTATGCTTTTTCGCTCGTAAACGGTTGCGGGGTTATTCCTGAGGCGAAAATTCAATTTCCCAGTGCAATGTGGTAGAAAAAGTGAGCCACGTTTGTCAAGTTTTTTTTCATCGCCGACAGACATTTGCTCCAGGAAGCTATTTCCACGGTAGTAACCATCTGCATAATCAAGCCCAGTACCTGCGTCACGAATGTAATGGCAGCTTCCTCTCTTCAGCAGCAGCCTCTTCTCGAAAAAGAAGCTAAAATGTCACGTTCGAGATTTTTGAACGCTCTAGTTCCATGATGGAATAGCATTTAAAATCTAAATACGTTCGGTCAGGTTTAGATTCGCCGAGAAAATGCTTTTCCTATAATCGTGTCTCTGAAGGAGAATAAACAAAAAGGTAGCAGTTACAATTTACCCACGTTTTTTGGTATTTGACGTGATATAAGAGATATGGAAATGGAATCGATATCCACAAAGTATTTCTGCTTAAAGAAAGATGAAGTACCGAGAGTACGGCGATCTTTACGATGCTAGGTTATATTTACAAGACTACTTGAATTAGTAGTTCGTTTATATCATAGGACCCCCACTTAAGAGATTGATATTTAAAGCTAATGAAATTACGAATTTTTCTCGGATTTTTATGTCTTGCACTTTTATCACTGGATTTTCAAGATAAGTATGTAACAGGTTTAATACGAACAGTTTACACTCTATGACAGCTACAAAAGATATCAGATAAGCCTTGTAAAAGTAGGTTCATATATGTGTAGTGAGATGACGTGTTTCTGCAACCGACAGATAGATGAAACCCTCATGAGCAAGTTTATACTTTTTTCCAGAGGTTAGATGGCAATAAGAAAGATAGTGCAATCATACCATATTGCATGTCAATTCATTGGAAAATTAAGGTGCGTAATAATGGTTTGATCTATCAAATTCACTGTAGTTACTAAATTCACTGGAACGCATCTCTAACAGTATTACTTACATTTAATTACAAAGAACAGTTATCGATTGGCATCTTAAAATTATATTTACCTGCTCATTAAGAATGAAGTCGGTATTATTCTAAAAACTATAAATAGAAAAATAAATTACGGCACCTTTTATAGTACCGCTGAATTTCGTAAAGGTCTTGTAAAAATATCCTAAAAATTTTAAAATACCAGTCGCTCAGTACCATTTACGAGGAGATGGATGTAGAGAACCCTTATGCTTTAACTGACGCCTATAATTTTTACAGTTATACTTCCATATAAAAGTGGAGGAAATTTTCTCAGTAAAAACACCCTTTACCTATATGCAACATCTCTAGCTGTTTTTTTATTGGTTGATCGGTTTATTGAAATTCTGCCGGAGTCTTAAATGGCTACACGGAACCTTGTGAAATGTTTATTTGCTAGTTGTATTATATTAGAACTAATGTATTTAATGGATTGTTTGAAATTGGTGTATTGGGGCAATGTTAAATCCTTAGTAGCATGATATTAGAATTAATGTATTATTTTTTACCGCAGGTTTCTTTCCTGTTGCTAAACCTTGTCTTAGATAGGTACGTTTGTTATTTATTTGTATATTTCTAATGCTGTTACTAGGCAATAGCCTACTTGCAGCAATGTGTAATAATAATAATAATAATAATAAAATAATAATTTTCCCAGTTCACTCAGAGCGTAATGCCAAATCAGTGCCATTAAATTGACAAAATAGCGCAAGCAAAGAGTAAGAAATATCTAATTAACAGGAGTATAAACCAACTGAAAATGAACCTTTCATTTGCAAGATTAAAACGCAATACGAGCACACTTCATTGCACTGCATCCGGACCCGAGAGCAGAATGAACTGTCTTCCCAGCATCGCGAGGAAGTAGACCAAGGACGTAATTAATCGGTCATTTGCTATCTCCGATGAAGAAGCCGACCGCTCCATTTACATCCGAGAGCTCGTGCCAATAAAAGCAAACAGTTCCCGGGAGCGAGGCACGACGTTCTCTTTTTTTTCGCGTGCGCCACGGTCCAAATGGGTCGAATCTCCCTTGCCTTCATACCCACGACGTGTGTCGCTCCCTTACTTCATCTCATGCTGCAACTTAAACTGGAGATAAAACTAGGACCGTAAAAACGGCCGTAAAATTTTAGAGGGGTGTTTCCACAATCAACAACTTTTTTATGCACTCTCTCAAAACATAATGATGTTTTTTAGCTTTCGTTTTATTTTTACGATGGCCAAGGATGGACATTTAAAGGCCGTGGAGTAAATAAATATGGATAACATTTCAATTCAGTGTCAATTTTCGTCCGAAGCAATTAAATTAACGCGGAGATGTGCGATCAATGTGCCGCTGGATTTTCAGATAAACGTCTATCGCGTGAAACATCTTGAAATTAATGGCCAACGAGAGAGGGGGGGGGGGGGGAAACGAAGCCCATAAAGGAGGTAACGGGTGCACGCTGAGAGGCTATTTCGGCTTTTCCTTTCTATAATCCGGCTTTTCAAGATGTTGAGTGATCTCTACTGCTACAGTGGAGCCACACATATTGCCGCTGAACTTAACGTGCTAACTTTATAATACACACGGGATGTCCCGAGAGAAAAGACCACTTCTAACTTTCCAGCGGTCTTGGAGAAATAAAATTGTTAAACAGGCAAACGTTCACAAAGAAAGTTCCACAAAAGAGACTTCCTTTATCCACATAATGCTCCATCGGGAGGTGACATTTTTACTAGGTCTTTAAAAGTTATTTAGGAAGCCAAATTTATACATTTTCACCTATTGCAGGCATTTAAAAGAAATTTATTTTAGTTCTTTAGGAAGATAAATTTAGACATTTTTATCTTAAGCCGCAGGCATTGAAAATAAAAATATTTCTGCATTTTTTCTGGCTCAAATTTTCACATCCTCCACACATTGACTCCATCACACACCCAATATGGCTCCACATATTTTGTCACATATTAACCCAAGCTTATGAATTCATTCCATTCTATTCCTCTGGAAAATAATGCACTTACAACAAGAGGTGAGGAAAAAATTATAATTTCCTTGATGGTAAAAATATAAAAACTTGTGGCATGCTATATTCAACAAATCACTTTGACTTGATATATGTTAGGCCTTTAGCGTATTGGAAGCAAAATATGAAATTAAACTTCCAGCTCAAGGTTAGTTGTGTCCAGTTTTCTAGAAATTTTTCTTTATTTAAACTTGCTTTTCACACTTCCCAGACTTGTTCAACGTTTTCTCCGCGAGCATTTAAAAAACTCCATCACTCTTTAACCACCTGTTTGGGATAAAATCAGTGGATGGTCAATCAATGAATAAAATTAAATAGACATGATGCACGGATTTTTCTACATAAGATACGACATCTCGATGAGCTGCGGGTATTACAGATGATGGAGCGAGACCAAATTTTACAGGGAAATGCTACAGTTTAGGAAAATATTTATTGTCAATCAATCAACCAGTGTGATTTAACCCGAAGGTTCATTTATATAGAAATACATGTGAGGACATTTATCCAAACATCATATATCCTAAAAGAATCCAAATATATATGAATCCATTTGCGAGGTTGGTTTGAGTAGAGATTACATGTACAGCTTAGGTAAGTACATACTGCCAATCTCTCATTCATTCATTGAACCCGTACGTTGCTTCGGGTAGAAAAGGGGAGGGGTCAGATCTTATTAGTAGAGGCGTGTGAAATCCTCAAATTCCGGGCAGGGGTGGTTATCCTTTTCTTGCGTGACCTCGAACTTCGGAGAATTTGGAGCGGTGTGCCCATCGACTTAACCCGGGATTTTGAACGCGAGACCGGGTCAGTAGTCGTGCTCCAGAACCACTAGATCATCACTATCCCCAATAGTCATAACAATTTCAGCAAACATAATAAAATGTAAACAAAAACTATATAATTCAGCATAGTGTAACATTATACGACCTATGTTTCGATGTGGAATGTTATCATCTGGATAATAACGAGCCACTTTGAAACCTAGGTCTTACGATATTATATTTATGTGGAGTTATACATTTTTTCATTCCATTATGTTCATTCCATTCCATAAAGCTACGCCCGAGACAGCGAAATGTGTAATTTAAGATGACTCTTTGATTAGGTATTGATAAGTAATTTTTGGCACTCTAGGAATTTATGGAATATTGGACTTTTCTTAGTAAACTAATTTTTTCGCTAGACGACAAGAATTTATGAGTAGAAGTTTAAGCTTTGATGAATAACTGAAACAAAATTGTGGGTTTGCTAATGCCTTAGTTTGATTTAAAAATTTTATCTTATTTTTGATGATTTTTCTCTCTTTCGGGAAATGTATTGCAATATAGCGATGTCAATATGACCCCAATAGATTTTTTTACCCCTGGCATAAGCTGTACTGAGTGCAGAGAGAGAATTATAAAATACCTCCTCCGATTAGATAGTGACCACAAATCACCCAGGGTAGTAGATTTATACTGTTCAGTATATAAGAATGCCATGATGAGATTTTAAAAAACTCACTTTATTTCATTTTAAATTTATGCTTGGACCGAGGATAAATAATGTAAGTACTTCCAACAGTCGAAATGGTGACGTTATCGAACTACTGAAATCAAAAATGCATTCACGAAATTAAGGTTTTGAATAAATTGAGACGACTTCTGTAAATATTGAATAGCAGTAGGATTTGTGATCATTTTATTGACACAACTACATTGTATTTAAAGTTTTATTGTAATGTGAAAACAATTACAACGTATGTATCACATTAACTTCTTGCAAAATGAGTGTATAGGTACTATAACGCCCAAATAACAGGAAAATAATTGAATATTTCTTCCTATATATTGTACCAGTTTGACCAGTTACGATTTCTCAAAGATAACATCGGGAAAAAACATGTTTTATAATTCTTCCAATGTAGCTATATACTCCAATAATTTTCTATCCTTGTATAATTTCTTAAAGTGAAATTTTCTGGTTACATACTATTCATGTAGCAGCACCAGTTAATAAATTATTAACACCATTGTGTACAACGATAGACATGTAAACCATCCCATTTTGTAAACATTTGCTTCAAACACAAGGATTTACTCCAAAAATCAAAACAATTGCAGAAAATGATGGCGCAGTCCTATTTAATGGATTATTTCCCTCTTACCACCATTTCCCATTCAAGTTCGTTCTTGCAGCTTGAATACTTAAACAAGGCGGAGTGAGTGTGTTTATTTAAGCGTTTCAACTTGGGAGTATCTCACAACTGGAGCAAAGTGAAATTCTGCGCCCAAATAATCTCAAGAATCTCTATGCGAGTACAGCACTATGCAAGCAGTACTTCTCTGAAATTAAAAATTTAAACGCTTGTTTCCTTGGAGAAACAGCTGAGGGAGACTCGTGATAACTATATGAGAAGCTAAGATACACTCATGAGCAATTTTCTGACACAGAAATATATTTACAAGTACCAGGTATCGCACCATTCAGTAACAAGAAGAGTACAATAATGATTAACATCGGAGATATCTTAAATGCATACAAAAGTTTAAAACGTGGGTATTTAAATGAGTTATGGTTCATATTCATTATTCTTTTGAGCAAGCAATATATAGAGGTGAGTAGATATTCTGCAACATAAACCAGTGACTGAAGTCCCGCGGTTAAGTTTTGAAAGCTTTTCGAGATATTCCAAAATAAATAATCCGTAAAATTAGAAAAAAATACAATTTTAAATTAAGAATTCATCATCTCCATAATATGTTCAAAATTGCGTTCAAGAACTGAATAACCTTGAGTAACAATATATTCAAGTCATCGCTATTATTTTTAAAAAATCGAATGTGTTAAAAAGGGATACTATACATTCATACGATCATTTTACCACGTTGCAGTTTCTTATACCTGAACTTCTTTAGCTGAGAAGAATATATTTCTTTATAATTAGGAGAATCTAATGAGGAGAGAGGATCAAAATTATTGCTCTTTACAGTTTCATCCCAGAAATCGAAGTAAAATGAGAAGGGTCATACGAGAAATTAAGAAACGTGTGGTATTGGAAAGAAAAAATGATTGCGTTGAATATACTTCAGAATTGAATATTAAAATTTAAGAAGATCAATTTATACGCACGGACTTTTTTGCAAGATGGGTACGAAAAAAGTAGGGTATGGTGACGACGTTTTTCCAAAAGTTTTGTCTCTGAGAACAAAAACAGAAATAAATGAGAAGGAAATCTTGACTTCACTGCACTATTGTACCAATACCAATAGAGTGCTTTCAACTAAGAAGCATTCAAATTTTTCGTGATATACCAACTCGTTCCATTCATTTATCATGACAGGTTCCTCGTTACTTGATTAGATGTGTGTGATGGCTGTTCTAAAAGTGTCATTGAAATGATATCACATTAGTGAATTGAATCATGCGATCATTCTACCAATAATTATCATGTTTAGTATTCCTGGAATTTAATGTCATGCAGCAAAGTTCCCCGCAATGTTTCATGCTAGTGACGATTATAATCATAGTTGAGTTATTGCCAGCCTGAAATAAATATTCACCCTACCAAATAGCAATTAGCAGGATTTAATTGTATCTAGCTGATAATGAGCCTTGATCGGCCGCAAACTATACTAGATTAAAAATACTCATTGGTAAACAGGTACGAAAAAAGTAGGGCATGGCGACGACATTTTTCCAAAAGTTTAGTCTCTGAGAACGAAAACAGAGGTACGTGAGAAGGGTATCTTGACTTCATTTCACTAAACATCATATCTCTGCTAATGATCAAAATCGAGGAATAACCTTCGTATTTTGAAATGCAATTTTTAGGATTAATTTGAGCCATTTCAGGATCAATTGATGACTGCTCCTGTGTTTTCCCACGAGGATAATAGACAGTAGACAATATGCCCAGCAACAATATGAGGCTAATACAGCGTATTCCTAAACGAATTCAGTTTTTGTACACAGTAAAATTGGATTTCAATTCTCTAATAATGATTAACTTTGTCGTATAAGAATAATTTATCTTTGTCACAATTTAAAATGGTGTTAAGCGCATTTTTTTCAAGATATTTTTGATGGTGTGCATTATCTCTACGAGGTGATACATAGTTTCGCCAATATTCAAACGTTTTACTACCAGAAATAAATAAAAAATATTTATATAAAATGACCTAAAAATCCTGGTTATTTCCTACCATAATATATTCTTCATTTTCCCAATTGTCATGAACGAGGAAAAATTTAATTGAGAGGTTCCAAAATCAAACTTTTCAGCATATTTTCAAAATTGAAGCAAATGTGGGTGAAATATGTCACACGTCTCAGTTGCTAGTAGGGCATGGCGACGACATTTTTCCAAAAGTTTAGTCTCTGAGAACGAAAACTTACTTTTGAAGCTTACTTACTTTTGAAACTTACTTACTTACTACTCTAAGACTTACTTTTGAGCCGAAAATATTTTAAATACTTTTCGGAGGCCGACTCACCAAGCTTATCCTACAGGAAAACTATAAAAGATAATGGTATTGAAGAAACGGAGAGCTCCGAAATCTTTAAACGTCTTTGATCAGCAAATGTTCAAACACCACGCGAAATCTTTAAGCACAAATATCTTTACAGTGTCAGATGATAAAAGAGCAGAATACGCAGCGAGTAGGGTGAAATAATACAAGCCATTCTCAATAAAGATAAGAAGAGCTTTTACGCGTAAGATTTGAGTGAGACGCACTGCATCAAGTAAAACGACTTGAGGAACGAGGATAAGAGAGATGATTGATGTGTAATAGCTATTGGAAGTAAGAGAGAGTTGACTGCAGATGATAAAAAATCATGCAAAACGAGTATGTAGAATACGCTGCTGATATTTTCAGCCCTCTAAATAATCATCTTAAGTGAGAGCCCGATAATAAGAAAGCAAAATCCGCTCTCTAAGTTCCACACTGACACTTAATGGCCATAGCTTCGACACTCATCTCCAGAGAAAAAGATAAGCCGAGAAGATGGGTCCTAATTGAGCATTCTTATCTTACACGGAAAGAGCACTCACTGGCACTCACGTTTTCATATAATTCCAAGTAATAAAGAGAAGAATTTTGTGTTTCAGCACTATCTATCACATTTACCAGTAATGGGAAGCATACCAAATAGATTTAAATAGGAGATATTTTAGGTGAATTTTACAGAAAAAAATATTAGGAAAATAGACCTAGCAAGAAAATGTTGTTGTAGGTATTGTCTTCTTAAAAATTTCTTGATAATGACGAAAACGTTTTGCGACGATAGTCATAATATGGTGGTGGTAATTGTTGGAACGACGTGTTTAAAGGTATGCCAAACGTTTTACTCAAAGAGACGGAGTGTCATGTCCCGACAACTCGGTACACACGACTGAAACGGAGAGATTGATCCGAGTGGCTAGATCAACTCTCTGAGAGGGTTGCTGGTACTTAAGAATTGAAATTCAGAGTGATGCTAGTGGGAAAGAGACATTTATTTCAGAAAATCTTACAGACTCCAGAACCCTGGAGTTGCGTAGCCTTCGCCAGCGAGCCAGGTCTCTTCCCGCGAGGTCCATGGATGCAAGGGTTTATATACTCTTATTCCTAGATAAGGGAGGGGGGAGATCAGTATACGTTTCTGAGGCAGGGGAAGGAGAGGGGGAGAGCTTCTCCCAAAATGGGCCTTTTAAGTTGTTCCTGAGGGTTCCAGCTGCCACAATCCCTTTAAGCTGCACTCGTCTATCCCCCTCTAAAAGCAGTGAAAATATCTATGACCCCTTTTAAAACAGGATGCGTCTATTACCCCTTTAAAAGTAATGAGGGTATCTAGAACCCTTTTAATAGTTTCTGTCTTGACAGGCAAATGATCCCTCCAGACGTGCACGTGATAGGCCGTCGCGACGAACCCTTTTAAAGAAGTGAGAGTGATACATTTAACTGTCACTCTTCCCAGAACAGCTGAGGGTGGCCCTTAGTGTTTTCGTCTAGGCATGCACGTGCTGCAATTCATTACACCTCCCCTCATACCGAGAGAAAGCAACAAATACCTAGTTGCTTTCTCGACATCTTAAGCTTAACGCTTAGAGACAGCGCCTCTCGACCCTGGGCGACGGCCTGGTCCTGGAGAAGACATTATTTCATTTAAACAAACCCCCTCTTCACATTGGTCCTTATTATCTGCCATGACCTCGTTGGAAGTGTGTACCTTATTAACAATTTTTGGTCTGAATATAATAGTAGTGCATGAGTCACCGTTTTCACAAGACCTAAGAAACCTTGGGAAATAGACCTTACAACATTTACAGCAATAGCAACAGAAAATTAATACAATTACAATTAATCCAATAATTGACATAAATGAGAGATTATATACTCTCTCGGTCTGTTTTTGTTTCCATTCTTCTTCAGACAATAAGTTCTCTACCTCTTGCACCTTATGACTAGCGTATTTTAAGTCCTCTATATTATTCACAATATGATTCAGGTGAGTATCAATTTTCATAGAATTCATCGTTTCTACAACGTTCCCATCGAGACAACAGTCATATGACAAACTCAACGGCGGAATCACATCCTTGTTGCTATAGTTAGAGTTGAACACAAACTGTGATTGGATTAAAACTTTCGGTCCGTAGCCTTTACACTTCTTAAATAACCTTAGCTTTCCAGTTCCGTTAATAAGTACGTCCACTGGGTCTTGTTTCTCACACAAAATGGTAATGGATTCTGGTCTCCCGGACACATATAACCATTCATTATTGTCCAATTGAGTCCAAAGTGTTTGGTTGAGTATGGCTACTCTTACAGAACAATCAGATGGAATTTTTCTAATTGGCTGAAGCATCTTGGCTTCGCATTCTTCATGCAAGTGCGTAGACAGAATAGGATACACTTGTTTACATACCCTCCAATACATATTAATTTTCTTACATTTAGATAAATCACTCTCAGTAAGCTTAGAATAATATCTTTTTGCAATATCCATAAAAATGTATGGTTTCTCTGGTTGAATAAATAAAAATTTAAAAGCATTCAATTCAGTTCTTATAGGAAATGGAAACACTTGATAAACATTAAATTTTATGTGATCCGTTAATGGTACCTTAATCACATACACAAGAACATTGTGGTTAATAAACACGTCAAATTCAATAACATTTAATAAGGCACTACTGTATGCCACACTCATAGGGAATGGAAGGGATAAGTCATTAGGTATCTCATCCCTGCTCCTTTTCATCATCTCAATTATTTGTACCGGAGTAATTACGTGTGGTGGCAATATGCCCTGTTGAGCATTCACTATAGCGCTGACTATCAAATCGTAATCCTGTTCGATTTCATGAATGATGCGGTTCAGTTGCATCATGTGTTTTTCAAGAATTAAGGTGACTGACAATAGACGGATTTTGCCCTTTAACTCTCCGTCCTTTTGATCTAAGTGATCCTCTACAAGTTTTAAGTTTCTTAACAGCGCGTCTTCGTTCTCTTGTACCTCCCTAATGGTTGAGTTTACCGTCCTTAATGTGGCTTTCACTACGGTCATTTGTTCCCTGGTTAGTTTTAATATACCAGTCTGTTCCGTTTCCAATCTATTAATCTTTTCAGTGTAATATTTTGCATCTGCCTCGTCCATCGTTCCGAACAAAACCTTGCTTAATTCCCCTATAAAATTAAGAGCACCTCTTTTCATTCTCAGAGGGCTTTCTTGATTACGTGCTAATTGATAAAGTAATTGTTTTTTATTACTAATGTCCTTAATCTTAATTGGTACATAATGCAACATCTGGGTGCAATCTGTGACATTAGTCCACGTATTATTAACATAATTTTGGCAAAAACCTATCGTAAAATTAGCGTACTTAAGTAGACTTTCGTACTTAACATCTATATCTGACAAATTCACATATGTAATAACTTTCCATTCAGAGCTATATAATTGTGCCTCCCCTTTGTGTTCGTAGTACAGCCCGGGTGAGTCCTCTATTTTCTCAATTGAAAAATCAATCTCCTTGGCGCTAGCAATGCTGGTAAACAGCAGCAGGAGTCTTAGCACTACCTCCATTTTCATTCCTGCAATGGATTAATAGAATAATTTCAGCCTATTTGCATGAACCTTCATGAGTTTTCTTTTCATTTTAATAGTCACATTGACTCCATTTACGCTAATTATTTCATAAGGTCCCACCCATTGAGTTGATAGCTTCCTCGACCTCCCTCTTCTAACAGATTCGTCATAGAGGAGTACTTTGTCCCCTTCTTGAAATAATTCTGCCTTACTTGTCCTATCGTAATACTCTTTTGACTTGACTTTTGATTCCAAGAGACCTTCTCTTGCCTTCTTATAGCAGGTTTGCATCCTTAATTTGAGGTCGGCCAGGTAGTCGTCGTATGTGTAACACCTGTCCTTCGGCTCCACCTGAAAGCATCCAGGTATATTCGGTTTCCTACCGAACATCACTTCATGAGGGGTGAGCTTCGTACATGTATGCGGTGTTGTATTAAAGACAAATACCGCGAATTTGACCCATTCATCCCAATTGGATTGATCACTAGCGATGTAGTGACGGAGGTATTCGGTAAGCGTTCTGTGGCTCCTTTCCAGAGCGCCATTGCTCTGCGGGTGAAAAGCTGTCGTTTGTATCTTTCTTATTTTCAAAATTTTGCACGTTTCTTTAAATACTTCGCTAAGGAAATTTGCTCCCTGATCAGTTAGTACGGTTAATGGCGTACCATACACGAGGACGATTTTTTCTACAAAAGCTTTTGCAATTGACGTGGCGTCCTGCCTTTCCAACGGAATAGCCAACGTGAACTTTGAGAGTTCATCCTGGAAGGTGAGAAGATATTTAAATCCGCGCTGCGTTACAGGTAGCGGGCCCACGATGTCCAAACTGCATTTCTCGAAGACAAACTCGGGTGTTGAAGTTATTTGCATCGGCATTTTGGTCTTCCTTCTCGTGAGTTTATTCTTCTGGCATGCCACGCACCTGCGGATGTATTCTTCCACATCTTCCTTCATTCCCGGCCATGAGAAGAATAATTTCATCCTCTCATACGTCCTCTTCATGCCTTGGTGGCCTCCCACCGGCGAATCATGGAATTCTTTCAATATTCTCTTCTTTCTCTCTTCCGAAATCCCGTCCTCTTCTTTTCTTCCTTCTTCCCCCTCGGGCAGCTGCATAGGTCCTTCAGATTCCTCCCTTGACTTCTCCCCTTCATCCTCCGTGATGTCATCTTCACTCGTGCTGTCTTCCTCCTCCCTTTCATCGAGGAGCGACATCTGGTGCACTCTGCTGAGGGCGTCGGCGTTGGAGTTTAATTTTCCTTTCTTGTACACCACTTTGTACTCGTACTCTTCCAACTTGAGTCGCCAACGCATCAATCTTGACGTAGGGTCTCGGATGTTAAAAATCCAAGTGAGGGGCTTGTGGTCTGTTACAATCGTAAATTTCCGACCGTAGAGGTAAGGTCGAAAATATTTTGTCCCCCATATTATAGCCAACAACTCCTTCTCTATTGTCGAATAGTTCTTCTCTGCCTTATTGAGGGATCTGCTTGCATAAGCCACAGGCAAATCCTTCCCAATTTCACCTTGCGACAATACGCAACCCAATGCTTCATTACTTGCATCGGTCGTCAGGATGAATTCTTTTGAGAAATCTGGATATTTGAGGATCGGCTCCGTGGTCAGAAGAAATTTCAATTTTTCAAAACTCGCCTGTTGATTACGGCCCCATTCAAATTTAACATTTTTCTTGAGCAGCTCATGTAGTGGCTTCGCTATCTTACTGAATTCGGGGATAAATCTGCGGTAATATCCCGCTAATCCAAGAAATCCCTTCAATTGCTTAGTGGTTTTAGGCAATGGGAATTCTTTTACCTTCCTGACCTTTTCTGGGTCAGGTTTGACCCCATCTTCTGATATTACATGCCCCAGATAATTCACCTCTTTTCTCAGGAACTCACACTTATCCGGGTGTAATTTCAGGTTATTTTCTCTCAATCTATCTAAAATCTCCTTGAGCTTTTCGTTGTGATTCTGCAACGAATTTCCATGAATCACTATATCATCTAAATAGATGAAACATTTGATGCCCTGTAGCCCTGATAAAACAGTATTCATCAAGCGCTGGAATGTCGGCGGCGCCCCTTTTAAACCGAACGGGGTTCGAACGAATTCGAAGTGCCCGTAAGGACAGCTGAAGGCAGTCTTCTCCCTGTCTTCTCTTTTCAAGGGGATTTGATGGAATCCGCTTGCCAAATCTAGCGTGGAAAAGTAGCGTGCCTTTCCCAGCTGGTCAAGAATCTCATTAATGTTCGGAAGCGGATACGCATCCCCCACCGAGACGTCATTCAGCTTTCTGTAGTCCACGACAATCCTCCACTTTTTCTCTCCGGAGGCATCCAATTTCTTTGGGACGACTAAAATGGGCGAATTCCACGCGCTTTTGCTCGGGACGATAATTCCATCTTGAAGCATTTTCTTCACTTGCTTGTCAACTTCCTCCTTATGTGCCTCAGGTAATCTGTATGGCTTCACGTTGATTGGTTTGGCGGGATCAATCAGAGGAGTCGGTATTGCATGCTCTATAGCGTTGGTGCACGAAAGGGTATCACCTGGCAGGTAAAATACGTCTTGGTATTTTTCCAATATATTAATGAGCTCATTCTTTTCTTCCTTATTTAAATGTCCAATCCTCAAGGAATCCATCAAGAGTTGCTCCCTTTCCAATTCTGAGCCAGCTTGATATCCTTCGAGTGCGTTTACCTCTCTAGGATTAATTTTCTCATTGTCAACCCTTGAACTAAAGGTATCACTCTCACAATTAGTTTCATCACTATTAATTGGCATCAATTTCACGCATGGCACCTCTATCTCCAGGTCCTCTTCATTCGAATTTACGAGGCTCGTGATGCACTCGTTTGCTACACTGACGGTAAGTGATGCCGCCATGTGTACTCCTGGGCAAATCTCCCTCTTTTCTACTATGCCCTCGCCGTCTTTCTCTGAATGACACTTGACTATTACTTCACTTCTAGCGGGTAGTGTTACGTGGGTCATTCTTCTTGCTGGCGGGCAAATTTTCTCATCTGGTCGGGAGTCAAACTTGACGATAACGTCCTGCATGGTTATCATCCTTTTCTCATAATCAATTTTCGCCTGCATTTCGCACAAAAAGTCCTTCCCCAAGATCCCATCATGCTTAAGGGTAAGATTGTCATCTGCGATTTGAAATTTATGGGAAGTCTCTCGGTCCTCCGTCATTAGGGTGAGACTCACGGAACCTAGAGTGCTCACTATCTCCCCCGTCACTCCCATAACTTTCATCTTTTCCCTCGGGAAGTAGTCTGTTCCTCTTCTCAATAACGATGCCTTTACTATGCTGACATCTGCTCCCGAATCCACAAGGAAGGCAAGGCATTCCCCCTCACATTCCTTGACGAAAAACGACACCGTGTCAACGGCGTCGGCCTGAAGGGCGTTCAACCTCTTCACTGAGGCAACATTTTTACCCTGCCCGTTTTCCCATTTTTTCTTCCACCCCCTAGGTCCCTCGTTTCGACTCTTGGGGCGATTATCTGGGTCACTCTTGAGCATTGGGCAGTCCCTCTTCAAGTGGCCTGGGCGATTGCAACTGAAACATCGCATTTCGTTCAACGCCCTCACACCCCTTGGTTCATCTACGCTTTTCTTCAAATAGCACTTGGACAAGGTGTGGCCTACCTTATTGCAGTTTTCGCACCTAATTTTCGGGCCTGTGATTAACCCTTTGCTGCCCCTTTCTTTCTGCGATAATATTGCACTTTCCTCTTCCAGCGCAATTTCAATAGCAGTTGAGAGAAGAATTTTCTCTCCGCGGCTTCTGACAATGGTTTGTATCCTATCATTACTCAGCCCCTGTGTAAAACACGCCTTAGCCAAATGATTGACGAGAGCAATTGCTCCATTTATTTCTTCATTTGTTAAATCCCTCCTAGCCGCGTCTCTCAATTCAGTTTGCATCGTGTCGATGCGACTTCCCCACGAAGCTATTGACTCAGCTACGCCCTGTTTCGAGTTAAACATCTTACATGCGTAGTAGTCTAATGTTCTTTTAGTGGAGTAATTTTCCTCCAAAACACTTTTCACTCTATCCCAAGTGTCTGTTAGATCCCTTACGATCAATTTCGACCTGGCCTCGCCAGTTACTTTAGCCTTTACAAATTTTAACAGTTTTTCGTGGTTATCGGGATGGACGAGTTCAAATGCCACATCGACATTATCTATAAATTCCCGTAACTTCCTTTTATCCCCATCGAAAGGCTGGGAAATCAATTTAATTGCCTCCATAATTCCGCAGTATTCACTTGAACCTGCTCTATTGCTACTCTCGGCCATTTTCTTGGATTTGAGATACCGAACGACAAAATAACTAGGGTGAGGAGAAAGGAATGAGTGTGACTCACCAGTAGTCTATGGGTCAGCGATCCTGCGACAGCTGTTCTCACAGCTGATTCCCCTCTGCGGCGTCTGCGGCGCTCCTCCTCCTCGAATCCTCTTGTCGTCTCTGGCTCCTGCCTCTCTCTCTGCGGCGATCCGGCCTCCCTGGCGGTGCGGCGTCTAGGCAGTCCTTACTCGTCGGCGGCAGCGTCTCAGCTCCCCGGCGAATCTCGGCTCCTCTCAGTGACGGCAGCGGGCCTGCTCTCCGTCGTATCTCGGCGACCCACGGCAGCAGCAGCGTCTCTGCTCCCCGTGCAACCTCTGGCGTCTCACGGCGACGTCAGCTCTCCTCCGCTCGCTTTTTCTATTCGAATCTACGTCAGTCTTCTGAACGCAGAATCTACCTAGCAAACACTGTACCACACCCAAGCACCTGACACCAATAACGTTTCTATGTCATGTCCCGACAACTCGGTACACACGACTGAAACGGAGAGATTGATCCGAGTGGCTAGATCAACTCTCTGAGAGGGTTGCTGGTACTTAAGAATTGAAATTCAGAGTGATGCTAGTGGGAAAGAGACATTTATTTCAGAAAATCTTACAGACTCCAGAACCCTGGAGTTGCGTAGCCTTCGCCAGCGAGCCAGGTCTCTTCCCGCGAGGTCCATGGATGCAAGGGTTTATATACTCTTATTCCTAGATAAGGGAGGGGGGAGATCAGTATACGTTTCTGAGGCAGGGGAAGGAGAGGGGGAGAGCTTCTCCCAAAATGGGCCTTTTAAGTTGTTCCTGAGGGTTCCAGCTGCCACAATCCCTTTAAGCTGCACTCGTCTATCCCCCTCTAAAAGCAGTGAAAATATCTATGACCCCTTTTAAAACAGGATGCGTCTATTACCCCTTTAAAAGTAATGAGGGTATCTAGAACCCTTTTAATAGTTTCTGTCTTGACAGGCAAATGATCCCTCCAGACGTGCACGTGATAGGCCGTCGCGACGAACCCTTTTAAAGAAGTGAGAGTGATACATTTAACTGTCACTCTTCCCAGAACAGCTGAGGGTGGCCCTTAGTGTTTTCGTCTAGGCATGCACGTGCTGCAATTCATTATAGGAGGTCTTTTTAGTAAATCAATCAAGAAAACTTACTCAGCAGACCGAAGCAAACAAAAAGGTAACTAAAATAAGACAAACGCATTACATCCCGTATTCAATGAATATTTAAAAAAGAACGCATATTCAAGAGTAATTAAGTGTGATTGTGGTAGTAGCTAAGTTAATTTACTTTTCCTAAATAGAGATTCCACAAATTGAAGCCGTTAACGTTAAAAAACTCGATATCCAATAATCGCGTCGCGTACGTAGGGTGAGAATTCTCGTCATTTTTCCCCGAGCGATCCGGACGGATGACGACGATTCTCGTAATTTAAGCACGTCAACTTAAAAAAAAACTTGAAAGCATACTATGGGTTTGGTAATTTTTGGTACGTTTTCAGGTGAAGTTTGCTATTTATTATGAATTTACGTACAGTAATGTTTGTAGAATCCAGTATATGGAGGAGGCGACCGACAGCTAAGACCATTAGCGATATGAGGAAAGGGTAGGGATGGAAGAGCGGAGAGAAATCCGGCGACTGCACAGCCTATTAGCAAAAGGCGCCAAAAGGGACATCCCATTCGACGGATGGAGTGCTGCACTCCTCCTCAAAGTGTCCTCCACAAAGTACTCAAATACTGATCGGGCAGCCTCTAAATAATCTCTGCCGGGTTATGAGCTCGGACCACCTGGATGCGAAGACAGCACACTAGCCACCATACCAATCCGATTCCAAAATAATGTTTGATTGGCTAAAGTCATATTTAAAAATTTTCTTTTTAACCATGTTCCAAAGGCAGTCCCCATAAAGTGGCGCATATTTTCACTCCCAACACCTCTACCCAGGTACGTCCTCTGCTATAAATATCCCGGTAAGCAACATGATAAGGCAGCGTAAACAATCTTCAACAATAAATCGACAATTTTACAACCCGAGAGAAAAGGTTACACAATACCACGACAACGACCGATCCATTCCAGGAATAAATTGTCTCCCACTTTACATTTCTTTTCTTATCACCTACTTAGACAACCAACGCTAAGAAGTCCCCCTTTCAATTATCTTCGTTTCACTGCGGCGATTCCCCCTCTGGTTCCCTTATATATTTTCCTTAAGCCACCATTCCCTCCTCATCGGGAATTTAAGACCACTTCCCCTGCCACTGCGTGGAGCAAAGACTTCCTTTGAAATTCCTCCTTGCGGTGACAAACAGACGCTCTCCCTCAGAATTCCTCCACGATCCTTCACCACGGATTCCCACGTCTCGCTCACAGCGGTCTCTTTCACACCCGAAGCTTTGCCTCCACATCACAAGCGGCCACTTCGAAACTCATCATTCTGATGTAAACTTGATTACACTTGAACTGCATTGAAGCATCTACGAGGTTTTCCTACGAGTGACGAAGCGAATTTTACAACCGGGAAATTAAGGAAATACACCCGTTTTTTTGCTCTGCCAATTGACGTTCAAAATGCTTGGGTTTATCGTTGGATATATAATCTTAAAATGTTGAAAATATTTAGGCTCTCGCAGCTTGAGTTGACGGTTTGCATGTAAAGCAGATTGTGACGGGAATAAATATGCCGTTCGACAACAAATTAACAGAGAATACGTAATACTTTATGGATCGTGTTAAAAATAAAATTGTGAATTTGTGAAATTGTGAAATTGTGTGAAAATGTGTATTTGGTTTGCATAAAATTGAGATTTTGACAAGAATAAAATGACCGTTTGATAAAAAATTTATAGATTGTGCGTTATATTTTAAGAGTCATGATAAAAATTAAAATTTTTATGCGTAAAAACGTTACTGCTAAAGTCAGTAGCATTTAAATACTCCAATTGAAGTCGAACGCATCACTAAAATGAAATTAGCGCTGCGCTTGCCAGACTCAGTTGTAAAAATGTCAGTTGAAAGTGCACCTATTCACGTATCATGCACAGAACCTTCAATCACGATTGATTCAATGAAAAAAAGACTTCAAATCACATATGATGTACAACGAAAAAAATTAGCATAAATAGAAATCATTAAAGTTTATTCAATCAAGTATTGGGCCTTACGCTATTTTAGAAGGGTTTTAGGAGCTAATTATCCCCTGTAAGTAGAACGATGTGTTAACTTTTGCCCCGGAGGTTCTACGCAAAGAAATTAAAGCACCTTTACCATATTACTTCACGAAGTTTATTAATTTGATCTACCTTATATAAAACGATAGCTCAAAGCATCTACAGCAAATAGCGCATTAAAAATGATCCTTCGAAGCAATTTATACGCTTTCGTACGCACAAATTTTGACAAAACTGGATGAACGAGCTAATAATAATTCCAGCAACTATGAAGAGATTAGAAGCCATTTCTTCAAAATAGATTTCGCAAGGGTCAAAAGGGATTTTGCAAATATGTATGAGTCTCCTTAAGCTCATACCTAAGCTACCACCGAAACAAATGCTTTGTACCCATCTACCATCGCTTAAAGGCTAAGAATTAGGCACAGAATTATAGAATTAAAAAATTAACATTCAATAAGCATTAAAATTTAAGTGGAAAGTAAAACACAGTCTGTTGAAAACTCAATAATAGAAATATTTATGGATACTGACACCGAATAACTGGCAGAGATATGACGAGACACATTTTTTCCACAATTTAACACACTAAATATTCATAGTTCGATACATCATTTTCCTAAATTTTATCGAATTAATTTTCCGCAATTTAAATATCTTTCTCGGTTTACTAGCCAATATAAAATTATTCTATGCACGGTTATATTTGCAACAACGTATAAGTACCTCCCTAAATATATATTTTTTCACTCATGGAAAGCGTAAAAACTGCTAGCATTAAAGAAATATGGCGCTAATACTTAAGCTTCCAGGGGTTTTTATAACCCTTCAAATACCATAGGTCGAAGATCAAGGGGGCTTTTTATGATTAACAGCTAAGTGCAAAGGTAAATGAACGGTAAATTATTTTCGAATGAGGAAAGAGGCAATGAGGCTTCGTCATAAATAAATTTTATAGCTTATGCTTCTCTCAGACCGACTCGGCGTTATGTCAACAGCTTCCTCACATTCTTAAAGGCTTTTCTAAAGAGAACGGTAATCAGAAAACGTGAAACTTTCGTCTACCTCCTGCTCGTGAGATTGCGTGCCATTTAATTCAATACGACTGACATGCGCAAACAGTTAATGTCTCTCAAATACTCCCGGCCGTTCATGAAGAATAACATTTGTTTCTAGCTATTTGGATTTTTAAGGACACATTCAGTTAAAGATGAAGATAGAATGGACCGATTGTTTAAGTAATGAGGATCTACCGATTCGATTGATGGATTTTTCTTCCTCATAGGAAAATACACTAGGATTGGTAGTATATTAATTGCGTATGCTTGGTTTCGCTGTTAGTAGGGCCCGCCCGCCTCTGTGACGGTGCGGGATTCCTCGCCCCTTCCCTTCCTTCCCTATCCCCTCCCCGGAGGCGTCGTCGGGCTCTCATCGCGGCGGCGCCTCCTTCCTTGTTCCTTCCCGTCCTTCCCCTCCTGCGGGCAGAGGAAAAAAGCTAACGCTTAGAATCCCTGCCCCAGGAGTGTAACCCGCGAGCCCGCCCTAGGGTTTCGTTTCCATTATTTAAGTAATGAGGAAGTGCTATGGAGAGTGGGAGAAAAAAGAAGTGCCCTAAGAACTTTGAGCTGAAGATGGGAGAACTTAGTTGACCACATTACGAGACATGATGGCCTGATGAAAACAATCGTAAGACAGGTGGTAGGGAATAAGGGCAAGAGACGGCCTCAAATGAGTTACTTAGAACAAGTTATAATGGATGTAAAAGAGAAGGAATACGTCGCTATGATAAGTCTAACGGAGAGAGAAAAAATCTTAGGTTTGCTGACTAATGATGATGATTCAGCTAACTTGTATATTTCCCATTAGAGTCGGTTAAGGTAGATGGAAAATACCAAAAAATAAACATTTGAATTTCAAGAAAGACGTAAAGGAAAGCGAACTTTCTCCATCGTGGTCGACACGAATCCCGGGTGAACAAACATGGTTTCCAAATTGAGAACTCGTGCAAAACGATACTTCTCATAGCTGCTCAAATATTCCTTAGTATTCGAGGGGCTTTGCCATCCTCAAGTTCATCCCTTTCTTTTCCGATTTCGTTTTCATGTATACGCCGAAGACAGCTCCGATAACTTACCTCATCGCGAATAAGGAAAACGGCGAGAAAGACCCGTTTTCCAACACATAATCAAAAATTCGGGTCAATAGGAAGTAATTGACTATCGATCATGGCCATGCTAACGGCTTAGTGACCCAATACTTCCCAATCTGTTTCAATTGCTGCCTGACGAAGGGGATTCCCAAATTCAAATGAAAGACCCTTCTGAACCTTTTCCTCTACTTTCCGGCTTCATTAAACGCTAAATTTATTGGAAAAGGCCAACCAGAATCAACAGATTCGCATTGAAAATGCATAATTAACTGCTCTTGTCCGGATTGGAAACGCCAGCAATGGCCCATTTGGTTCACAAAAGTAGGAGCCGAAAAAAAATGAATGCCTCAATTTCGCCTGGTCCTTCAATTACTCCTCCGGGGCACGCGGATACTACCTTGCCTGGCCTCCAACGTATTCTTCAACCGGTAGAGGAAACGGTTATGTTCAAAAAGTCCCGCTGACAGAGCAATAGCAACACATCTCCGCATTCCAATCACATCTGTGAGCGAAAAAAGGCATGGCATGCGAAACGAAACGAAAATGTTTCGTTTCGACCCGGAGTGAAATAAAAATATGAGGCATGGGGCCTGATTCTGGTTCTTTCTGGCTATAGCCAAGGCGATTTGTGGAAAAGATTGGCGAACGGTGACTAGATTCGTATTCTCGTTTCATTCGCTAGCTATTTCGCCAGAAAAGCTTCGATTCGTCCCTCCGGCGACGAAAATTTTTGCTTGTTCTGTCTGACGAGCATGTAGTGAATGTAAACTTTCGCCAAGAGCGAATTTTGATAGCGATGACAGTGAAGTCGCTCTGGAGTCTTGGCGAAAGAATTGATAAGAGAACGACTCATGATTGATTTACAGCTATGCACCATTATTATGATATATTTTTGATCCCAATGAGTTTAATTGTTAAAATGCTTGGCTTATAACCGGTGTGTTGTTTTACTCGTCTTGTCGTTCTACGTAATTCAATAGATGGGATTAAAAGTTTTATGCCAAGAATAATCGCCGGCTTTTAACACTTTTTAATGGTTCCTGTGTTCATTTTTCTTTCACTATTCATTGAAGTGACCTCCAAATTGAATTCCTCGAGGTATAAAAAACAATTACAATTAAAATATGCAGCCAAAAGGAGCGTAGGATTATTTATTCCTATTCATTTTACTGAAGTCAGTATTCACGTGAAGTTTCATGGTATCAACTCGTGGTATCAAACTGGTGGAATAAGTAGGTATTTTAAATGGGCTTGAAATCTTAATTGGGAAAAAATATTATTAACAATATTCATGGTAAATTTTCGCCTCATCAATGGTGGCCAAAATAATCCCAAAAAATATACTGAAGAGACCTACGAGTAAATATTCCAAAAGGCGTTGAATTGACAGAGTGAAGTTCTTACAGCTCTTGACAAAGTCGCGAGAAAATTTCACCTCACTTTAGTGTAGGGTTATTACTACAAATATCATTTGAATCCGAAATTTAAGTAGTAGAAATAGTTAGACAAAATATACCCATCATGGATAACTCGTAATCAAAATGAAAAGCAAAATAAAAATTTCCACTCGCACAAAATTCTGAAAAAACTTAGATAGAATATCAATACAACTTTCACCATCAATAGTTTTACTTTCCAACTGCACTCCAAATGATCGCACTTTTTACGGTGTCCTGAAAACCTATGCAAAACACTCAAATGATTCACGGTTAAATATTTTTTTGGCACAGAATCTTCCAATTTGTCCATCCAGTTATACAAATAGTCGTCAGGTGAACCTATCATTCCTTAGATGGAGTGAGAGGGAAATACAAACATACCCCTTGGTTACGTAATTATTTCCCATTTTTCGCGGAATGATAATATCCCGCTCAAAAGTCAGGGAACCAAAAATAATTCACTCCGCCGTGTTTTTTTATTTTTGATGGCGACAGTTTCACCGGCAAGGAGCTACTTCAGCCTTTGGGAATTTATCGGCCGTACTTTAACGCTACATTAATACAAAAACTCTTCACTGGTTCTGTAGTAAAGGAATAAAGAAATAGGTACAGTCGTCCCTATTTCCCAAAGCGTTCGTTCACTCGCTGCGATATATTATTGCACACACGATATATATGTTTGAAGTCTAATACACTTATAAATCACTTTGTAACATGATTGACAAAACAATCTACAAAATTAGCTTTAGGACTTAGTGATTTAAAAAAGGAAAGAATTTGCATCATAACGTGTATTCCTCGTCCTCCACAATTCTATTCTTCTTTTTAGTAAATTGAGAAAATTTTTCTCGACAGAGAAAATGGCGAAGTCTCAACAAGCCTATTCGCTAACTAAATTGTTCCCGCTGAATAACAGCTTCGAATGTTTTTGTCAATCTGTTAAGAATGGCTTGAGAGCAGGTTTGTGGAGTTGAATACTAAGCTCCATCACCCGCCTTTTAAATATTGCGTCCAAACTGCATCCAAATTGCGCCTCCCTGGATAAGGCAAGTACTCTACTGTCACAAATGATTATCCTCGATCAAATGGCGAATCCTGATGTCGTCGAAATTGTAGGTGGCTCGAGGTCTGCCGGTCCTTCGCCTGTCTATCCGTGACTCGTCGCCCTCCTCGTAATACCTTACCCAGTAATAAACAGTATTCCTTGACCAATTCAGCATCTCAGCTATTTAGGCAACTGTTATGCCGCCCTTCACCATGCCTATATTCTGTCCGCGTAAGGCTGGACTCAAGCGCGTTCTCCTTTGCTCTTACATACTTCAGAAGTTCAAGACTGGTTCCGAATTATCTATGAAGTTTTTTGTGAACCACATACTTTCCTTAAGCTCATTGTTCCATTTTCCATGGTTACCAGGTCCTGTCCCATGATTACCACTTCAAGACTATGGCAATTTTCAATTTTCACTTGCTGTTAATTCATGACATGGGGAAGTGGTAAGAACGCTAGATTAATGTGAAGAAGTCTCCGGTTTATTTGCATGTAAAAATTTATTATTTTCATGTATTGATTGTCATAATTATTATTCAGAAATTCGAATTCAGAAAAAATAATATTATAGAGAAAAAACAAGTAAACGAGTAAATAATTGTGAGAAAAATTTCTGCATTGGGGACTCGAACTGGTAACAATAGCCTTCACAATCGCAGGTTTACTCGGCTACCACAACTGATCGCAGATAAAGTTTAATATTACGTAAAATATAAACCAAAATGGAAAACCGAGGAAAGCAGAGAACAAATGCACACAAAATAATCATTAAATCCGACAAGAATGGGAATGATCAATTTGCAAGTAACATCTCCCTCCGAGTAATCTTCACCCCCAAACTAAATATTTCGGTGAATAACCAAGAAAACAAGCAGAGTAAGGGAAGCTAAAACTTCTTGAGAAGCAGAAATGACGATAAAAACTTTGTCCTAAAACTTTTGAAAATGACGGTGCATTGAATAAATTTACAGAATTGCAAAGAGCAACGCAACTTTGGTTTTAAATACTGATATCGATTCCAGATATCGCCCATCATCTTTTGGGGGCAAAGAATTACTTTCTGAAGTTAAAGGCCCATCGAATGCTAGAAATCAGACATTTAATTATTGGTGTCTGTAATATATTAGGCAAATAAACAAGTGAAATGGGTAATTATTATTAGGTTATATGCAAAACTGTATCATTCCTACAAGGGACAAGAGGCCTCAATCAAATATTTCGATATACCCTTGACTCATAAAACTTTTACATATCACTGAATGAGGCCACAGTCTCTCAAAATATGAATGAGAGCCATTCATAAAATCCATATGCAGAAGTTGAGACCTTTGCCTTTGCCAAAATTACGACGCTTACGCCTCGCCGCTTCCTTGATGAATCGAGACTTCTGAGAATGATAGACAGAGATTGACGGAATTACATTTACTTTAAGAGGTATTTGAATGAATATGGGGTGAAGTAAAAGACAACGGGGAGTACTGGAGATAATTCATTCCCAGAAACAAAAGGGGGGAGCCGCAACTTTTCACAAGCAGTTTAAACGTAGTCGCGGAAAGTTAGCGTTTTTCGGCGACAGGATAAAATTTACCAAAATATTATACATACAGCCTGGCTGGGAAGAGGCAAGTACAAAATTCCAATGCCGTATCAGATAGCAGGGAATACTTTTGATTGGTTAATTAGTAAAGGTGACCTAGGTCATTGTGAAACTAAGATCTGACGAGAAAAATGTTTTAAGGGCACCCTTGAACATTTTGAGGATATTTATATGTTCGCATTACATCCTAATTAATGAAAAGGCGCAGAGGAGCATAATATTTACCGTGCTATTTAACGTGCGAAGAAATAAGCTTGAAGCTAGGACTCAACGCTCACAAAACAACCAGTGAGTCCGGGATTACAAATCAACAAGAGGAGTAAAATTTATTTCACCTTCGATGAAATAAATAGTTGATGAATTGCCAGGGAAAAATTATGGTCACATCTCTCACACTTTGTCGTAAGGAGTCATGAGGAAATTTCCCTGAGCCACTAGGGTAACCATCCTCATGAGTCGTAGTGCACATACACAAGTCAAAACAAAGATGTAAACCATGCTGTGAATGGGCGGTGACGAGTGTGAGCAGGTATAAGCATTGTGACGGCAGTGGTTCGGATTGATGGTGGGAACAGCTGCCGCTAACAAGTGTACAAAAGGTATCGGATGAAATACTATCCAAAGGCTTTTTAAGATTCCGATACATTGAATCTAATAATCCCTGCACCAGCGTATGCAAAAAAAATTGCACTTTATGAAAATCAATAGTTACTTTCGGCATACTAAAAAGTACGAAAACAAATATCGTTCATTGTAATACCAAACCGTTAGATTTTTCTTAAAGAAGTTTTCAATCGTTGTCAATTAAGTAAATCCTAAAATTCTTTCTAAAAAAGGTGCTTACTTATTGGACAGAAAATTGCATATACAGGAAATAAAAAAAGTATATTGACTTTTTTACTGTTACGAAAATATATTTAATCAATTGGAAAGGAGGATGAGACAATATCGATCCTTTGCCTTCCTCTGAATACGCCATTAGGCCCCTAAATTCATGTGTACGGAACACGGCATTCCGCACATATGCCCGCCTCTGCAACATTTCGGATCTATTCCTTTATCCTAGGATTGGAATTCCAGGAATAGGAGGGTGCAGACAAAATGGTTAGAGTGCGTGCATAGGAGTAACGAATGGCTTTCACAGGCAGACACTACAACGTCATAATGAACCTTTCATAGTGACTCGCCATTTCCGGGAACGATTCTCTGTTGTTAAATCTCTGCAATAGCTAGTTCTCTGCAAATTGCAAAAAAAAATTCAATATAATATGTAAAAGTAAATAAAAATTAATTCAATCGAGACCCGATATTCAATTGCCGTTAAAGAAAAATGAGCTAAAATATGATGATAATGATGAACTAGCAGAAAACTTCATTTCAGACCCAAAATGGGTGCGTTACACGATTAAAATATTATGTTATTATTTGGGGGCATAGAACATTTGTAAAGTCTACTCCCAGGAGAGAGTAAAATTGATGATGGATTCAATTTCATGAAAGGCTTGGAGAGGTACTAGTTTCTGCCATTCCCCGGTCCCATAGATTAAATTTCAGATTAAATACTACGGAACGTGACTGATGCAATGAAGTGGAGTAGTGAAGGCTCTAATTTATTCAGGACAGTAAAAAATCATTCAGTTACGGTGGAAAAGTTAGTAAATTACGCATTCATAGAGAGATGGCCGTAATTTAATAGGCTTCGTATGGCCTCGGATTGACTGGGTAATTAACATTTCGAACCGGTTTCTCTTTAAACATAATGAATATATGAGATCTAAATGAACCAAAACTAAGAGAACAAAACATTTTAAACCGCATGAGCTCTCATTTTTGCTTGGTTTTTCACAACCGAAGGTATGGCGATGATAGGAAACTGAGACGCAGTGGGGTAAAGTAGACTAAAATAAAGATGCCAAGAAAATATGATTTGTGCGCGCGCAATTTTTGCACGAAAAACCATTTCATAGATGCATATCAAATCACAAACTGAACTGTTCTGAACTGAGGCTTTGCAGTACTTATATACTAATGCTGATTATTTATTATATTCACTTTGAAGCGGAGACTGGCACCTAAGGGTGTTGAATGTCCTAGCATCAAGAACACTGGTGAGGTAATAGTTTCAGACGTTCCGAGGTCCCATGGATTAAATATCATATCGAAGGATTTGGCGCTTTCCCGGCGAACCTTGCTGATGAACTCTTCTCGGGAAATCAGCCAGGTCATGATGGACATTCCTTCCAACGTTTCGATAACCTTCTCTGCCATCGTCATCAGGGTGAATATTTTCATCCGCACTCATGACGATGGCAGAGAAGGCCATCGGAACGTTGGTAGCAATGTCCATCCTGACCACCTACGGAAAATCGTAGAAATTTCCTTCCTCATAGGATTTTTTTTCCTTTGTGAAGAAACATTAAATTATGGTTTCGCTAGTGGTGGGCCCTGGTCGCTTCCACAGTGGCGAGGATATTCCCGTCCCGCCCTTACTTCCCTATCCTACCCCAGGAAGCGTCGTCGGGCTCCTATCGCGGCGGCGCCTCCTTCCTTTCTCCTTCCTTGTCCTCCCCGTTCCGTGGTGCAGAGGTGAAAAGCGAAGTCTTATAGACCCTGCCCCGGGAGTGTTACCCCGCGAGCTCGCCCTGGAGTCTCGTTTCCACTGTCCATCCTGACCATCCAACGATTTGATCTTTGGATTTTACTTATTTCTAGTAATGTCTTCCCAAATCGTCGGCACAATAAAGTATGGGTTCGCTAGTAGTGGAACCTGGTCGCAATCATAGCGGCGAAGGTATTCCCTATCCTACCCTTGGTATCATATGGTATTTGGAGGAGGCGACCGACAACTGAGGTCATTTGCGCCATGAGGGAAGGGTATGGAAGCAAGGGTGGAGAGAAACCCGGCGTCGGCATTAGCCTGCTCTTGACAAAAGGCGCCAAGGGGACCACGGATTAACGTCCCATCCGACGGACGGAGTGTTGCGCTTGAAATATCCTCCACACAACATTCAAGCAGAGATCGGGCATTCTCTGAAAATTCTCTGCCACTGCCGGGATTTGAACCCGAGCCCGCCGGGTGGGAAGCCAACACTCTAGCCACCACACCAACCCAAACCCCCACTCCTATCCATACCCTAGAGGCGTCGTCGGGCTCCTATCGCGGCGGCGCCTCAATACTTTTTCCTTCCCATTCCATTCCCCTCTCCGGAAGCGCGGGTGTAGCAGTTGTAGTACTGGGTCCCGGTTCCGGTGTCTTGTATCTTTCTTAGAACCCCCCTTAGGTTCTCGTTGGGGTCCATCCTGACTCGCCTGATTTCCCGAGATGAGTCCATCAGCAAATGTCATATTTCATGCCGTATATATGCCATGTACCTCGGGAACCTATTTTTTCTCTTTAACGGCGCCAAAACGAGATGCGCATGGCACAAGAGGATGCCACCCGAGTCTTTCCATTTTTAATGCTATCGATTGCTTCGTTAGTTCTTCATTTTCTTTAATCATTCCCTATCGGATACGGCGCCTCGAGGTGAGACCACCCGCCACAGACGCATTCGTTACCGTTTCTCATGTGCTTGGTACGGCAACACGATCGGAAGTATGACGTGAAATAATCTTCTCATTTTAAATCGTCATTCACCCGCTATTTAAAAAAAAACGATGATGACGACGATCCTCAACTTTCACTCAGGGTAGGTATTTTAATATATACCCTGGTAATGAGCCAGCTGCCGGTGAATTCCTAGATCACCTCAGCGTGATTGATTTTGATTGTAAACTCACTAATGGGCAAATGGCACAAGAGTAATGGGACCAGTTTAACCTTTCCAGTGTTACCGAAGGAAACAGTCCGACACTGTTCCATCATAGTAACATAATGTGAATGCCAATGTTTTTACATTTAATGATAATTGCCTTGGGGAATTTTTTTTGTGAATTTTTCCCCAAAATTGCCCAAAAAAAGGCGTGAGTCTCATACGAGGTCGCGGGGTTCATTAGAATATTACATACTAGCGAGAATTTCAACGAGGGGTGAGGACTAAGCTATGGATTAACAATTATGAAAGCAGTGGTTTAGTCTTTGGAGAGGTTTGGGTAATAGAAGTGTTATCCCATAATCTATGTTAAACCTACATTGTTTACCAAAATTACAAGGTAATCATAAAATAATAGTGCTGATTTGAACATTGTTTAAATGAAAATAGAATTACTTACAGCTAATGTTTTTCTATTTTTCGAGTTTGCCGTCTCAAACGGTATTTTTTTAATTTTTTTATTAAAATTGGGACAATTATGTGGTATTTTTGAATAATTTATAAATTTCAATGAGTGCGCCTTTAGCCTTCTAAGGTCCATTAAGATTGCAGCCATTAGATTGCATAAAAAATACGTTTTCAGGCTAATATTAATGCGTATATTCCAAAAACATTTATATGAAAGCGATATCTCTAATAGTTTTTGAGATACAGTCCAGGACGTGAAATAGTACCAATTCTTGCTCCCTTGTAGTCCATAGGGACATATGTGTCCCATGACATAAAACCGCTAATTTTGTGAAAATGAAATCACAATTGCGGAGTTTTTCGTTCAAACTCCACAGGCGAAGTACACTTAAAGGATGAACATAAAGTCCTGTTGTAATTGACCTTCTTATTGATTTGTTAAAAAATACCAAATTACCACTTCGCAAAGAGCATTTCAAGTGAAAGTTCTTAACAATGAGAAAACTACATATCTAAAGGATATCACAGAAATAATTTAAAACTAGAAGCCAAAGCCTATTCTTCAATACAACCAATTCTTACAACCATACACCTTCTCGTTCAATTTTGAGTGAATTTTTAAAAAATTGGGACATATATGTCCCGTGGACCTTAAAGGGTTAGTCGCTTGGCGAAAAAATTCCCAGCTTCAACGTATGCCTACTCCTAACGAAAGGCGCCAATGGGGCCACGGCTTAACGTCCCATCCAACGAACGGATTGCTGCACTTGAAATTTCCTCCTCAAGCCAGTCGACCAGAGATCGGGCAGCTTCCAAAAAATCTCTGCTACCCAATCCGTACTATCTTCCTACGAATAACTGAAACCGCAGTGTAATTTTACGATAACCCTGTACTTCATTACTCAAATCAAGGTATTTTGAAAATATCCTGTGTCCCTTTCTCCGACCTTCCAATCATCTCCTCTTCTTCCTAATTCATCTAACCAGAATCTTTTCACTACCATGGATTTTCTGGGGGATCGGGTTGGTGTGGTGGCTAGAGTGTTGGATTCCCACCCGGTGGGCCCGGGTTCAAATCCCGGCAGCGACAGAGAATATTCAGAGACTACCCGATCCCTGCTTGAATGTTGTGTGGAGAACATTTCAAGCGCAACACTCCGTCCGTCCGTGGTCCCCTTGGTGCCTTTCGTTATGAGCAGGCTAATGTCGACGCCGGGTTTCTCTCCACCCTTCCTCACCTACCCCTCATGCACAAATGACCTCAGCTGTCGGTCGCCTCCTACAAATTACGTACTATACCATGGATTTTTTTAATCCTTCAACCTCTCATGCTGCTGCAATAATTTTCTCCATAAGTATCTTATATCGTATAAAATTATTATTTCCTTGTAAGCCGTTGTGTGGAATTCGACGTTTGCTTCTCTTTCAACCATTACATATGTCTTCCCCTCCAACTAGCCCTACTCTCGGTTGCCTATAGCCTAGTCCCACCCCAATTTCTCAAGGTCCTCATTTTTCTACTCCAAGATACACAGCAATGTTTAGGGTGGTATCCAATACACATTTTAGGGCGGTATTCTGACGCAATCTGTCAAAAAGGATTCTTTAAGTGGCCGTGTCATTTGCATTTACCTTCAAAAAGGCCTTGCTTACATTTTTTTAAAAGTGGTAATTCCTTACGATCTCTCTCCAATTCATCAACCACTAGTCACTACGAGAGTTCTAACGCCGGTGGAGATGGAGTATCATATGTTTGTCTAGTGTAGCCAGTTTATCTGGAATTTGTACTTTTTATTCCAATTCGTATATTTTATATCATTAAGGCAAAGATTTCATTTCTTCGCCATCCTAATAAAATTTCAGTACCACAGGTAAATTGTCAATGTATTGCTGCAACTACAATTTTATTTCCCATCGACTTCTGCAAGCACATCATATGTTATTATTTGTTCAATATTTTTTTAAAATTGGCCATTTTACCTGTTGAACAATGATTTTATTTCATGGAATTATTGAGCCGCAGGTGTGTTATTAAATATAATATTAGCCAATGATATTCCTTCCTTTTAAGGCGCTGGTGGCGTGGTTATTAAATTTTATCGAGGTCTTTGCATTAGTTTTTCTATTTCTTCCACAAATGCTAAATTTAATGTAGTGATATTTGTTCAATTAGAGCTTAATGTATAATTTGCTTATTTTCTTCCATAAAAGCCCTAAGTTATAAAAAAAATCGATCGACACTAAACGTACCATTCCCAAGTTCGGTGCGGCGTGATTGCGGTGGAAAGGTATTACTCTGATAAATGAGAGAATGGAGCTGGGAGTTTCAATTAATTTTTAGGATTTGTTTCACGTGATTCGATTCATGAAAATGATACGATAATTTAAATAGCTCATAACGAACGAAATCATAGGGTATTACGATTCTTTGGATTGAACCGAATCCTTGACCTATGCGTGGATAATGAAAGTAATTTTTTATTTCGTCCTTGATGAATGTCGAAGAAAATCAGCATATTTTATTTTTACTAGAATTGAATGCATACCGAACTAAGTCAAAATCAGTTCACGGCGATAAAAAATGAATCCTTTCGGCAACCAACCTGTATTCCAAACATCCAACACGCCTCTCAAAGATCTGAACGAAGGATTAACCTCCACTTCCCCTATTCCAGTCCACGGTTCTCAAAAAATCCAAATCTGCTATAATCTGGACCCGCTGAATATAAATCACTAATTAAGAACGAGTTCTGCTCGACGGATTTGGCTGGCAGCTGCATCACTCGAATCTCTCGCAAGGCATGCAACCACAGTCAACTCAACTGGATTTGAATTCATCGTTCATTTTGAACCATTTCACGAGAGAACCATTATTCATACCATTCCATTCATTACATTTCATCGACATATCTTCGGCCGTAAGCATTTCGAGAATCCAGACAAGCAATACGCCAACTAGCGGCCGAATTTGGAAGTAGAGCTCCGAGGATACCAAGCAATAACCTAAGGAAATCACGTTGACAAATCATTAGGATTGTTGAGGATTTTCTGATATTTCTAATTATATTTGTGGCAATATGCTATCATAACGTCGTATTTAATTCGTTGCATTCATTCATAATAATTTTTTATGCGTTTCAGGTGCCATTCATTGCAAAAATTCATCATTTACTGTGATAGTGGTTTGAAGTTTTATGCTATTTAAGGTAGCCAAATTATTAGACTTTTATTTTCTACCCTAATAAGAATATTGTTTTTTTATCGGTATCGCGCAATTATGGTCATTAAAAAGTCTTTCAGTAATTGCCGCGAGCGATTATAGGCTATTTCAGCTATATTTATTAATTCCTGAATATTTAATGCAATTTTTCGCTGCTCAAAAAAATCGAAATACCTCCTCAAAACATAGAAAAATCTTCCTTGATATTTTGTACTTTAATATTCGCAGTGGCTCCACGATTCATCCTATTACACCTATGTTATCATCACAACAACATCCTCAATGCGTCGGCCATATTGGCAAATTACGTCAGTGCCTTCAGCGCCGCCATCGGTGATTTGAGTCACGATTAGGTGACTTTTTTCCCGACGGTCCAAGACTGAAACCACCAGTACAGCTATGAAAGTGTCCACACGGTGCCTTGATAATGCGGTAAGTCATACTTTGGCGACACTTATCGCTCATTGAAAGTGCGCAGACAGGAGCATCTGAGGACCAAAACGAACCGACAGTTTCAACTGTCTATTCACTCATAATACGTCTGAACTCGGGGACACGACGTAAGATTTATGTGAGCAAAGTTTATTTTGAAAGAGAACAGATATTATCCCAGATTAATTAGAGAATCTATTGAAATTGTCAAGACACAAGTCGAATCGTGGCGATAGATAACATCTACACGACTATTGGAGGAGATTACTCAAGTGGACCAATGAGAGAGAAGCTTCAAGAGATGGCGGAAACGGGGCCCTATACAGGGTTGAGAAAAATTGTGTCACGAAATTTTATCCCAAAATAGCTGATACCAGTAGGAACCAAAATTGCTAATATGCCTCGAATGCTCAAATAAGCTGTGTTTTCGTTGCCGTGAAAAACTCTTAATTTGAGAGTTTGAAATTTTGTTGATATTTTTTTAATTTTAGTTAAAATTTAAATTTTTTTCTAAGTTCATTGTTCATTGAACATTTAAAGATGTTACAACGAAATTGCCATACTACGCGATAATTTTTTTGAACCTCATTTTACAAGGACGGGCGCATGTGAGCTGGAAATAAGAGTTATTTATATTTATAATACATTAAACAAAAAATAAAGTCCACTTTCATGTTTCTTTATTTTTAATACGTAGTTTAACATGTTCCAAAACCGACTATTAATTAATAACCAAACCTTTCTGCGCACATTTTATAAAACTGAATTATTTTACTCTGAGGTCTGACAGACTCATGGTAGGTGGCTGTGAGACAAAAATATATGCTAGGTGGTTAAGGGTTAAGGTCGGAAACGCACAATTTTTTAACAACAGAACTTTTGTGCCAAGCGCTCCGAATGGCCGCGAGTTTTCCCTACTGCCGGATCCCTTGGATACATCGCGATCTCCGGCAGGCAAACCATTGAAAGTCATGAGTTGTTCAGATCCTCCGGCAAAGGGGCACACTCACGGCCAATCGGAGAGCTCGTCGCAAAATTTCTGCAGATTGAAAAACGGTGCGTTTTCGACCTGAACATCAGTGGTAATTTTGGTTACTGCTGGTATCACCTATCTAGGGTTAAAATTTCGTGATAAAATTTTTCTACACCCAGGATAATAAGGGCAAAAATTGTGAACCGGCTCCTCTGACCTGAAGAGACTGGCATTAGTGCCAGTGTCTGTGGCGAAGACAACAGACACTGACGTGGTAGTAACCGAAATGAAGAATTTCATTCAATTTTATCGTTCATTTGGAATGGTTCGCTCATAAAGGATACAGTTCTCATGGTGGCGAGAGGTCAAGGCAGTGGTAGCGGTATGAGGAGCCGAGAGTGTGGTGTGGGGCGCAGCCGAAGATGTTGCTCTACTCTCGCGGGAGGATGAGACCGGCTTACGTAAGGTATGACCGGGTCAAAAAGGCTGCTGCTGCAGAAAACCAGGGTAATGCGCTGAAAACAAGGATCTGGGAACTGTGGAGGGGATAGCGGCCTGTTTAGCCCGCACCGCAAGATAATACGAGCGTCATTTACTTCCTTCTTCTGAGCACCTCTAATTACGTGAGCGAAAGAGATGTCCTCGGGGCCTTTAATTATGTGCCCACGGGGATCGGTACAAGTACTACGGCTTCGTAAACGCAAAGATGAGAACTTAGTGGACTCGCTGAAGTATGACTGCTTCCCCGAAACAGGGAAACATAGACGTTTGCATCTAAGTAAAGAAAAAGTAGGAGAAAAAGACTTGGTAGGTAGCACGTGAAAGTAATGCTCGCATTCACTGTACGGTCTCGGGAGGAAATGCTGTGCGACAGCCAAAATCTCTGACCTAAATTAGACGGATTAAAAAGTCCGTTGCTTGACCTTACAAAATTTGGAGCGGGAGCACTAAATTACCTTGGCGATGTCGCCCACGATATGATATCGCATGCGAGTAATCAAGTCACGCAAGCAGATTTTATTCGTTCAGGTGACTTTTGTTCACCAATTTACCCCACATTGTGCCAGAAACTGTAACTCTAATTTTATTCGTTTTTAAACTTATGACCTACCTCCAATTCAAGCATATATTTCCGCAACAAATTAAAGAGAAACAAGAAAACTGAGACGCACGGTGTCTTACTATTCGGATTAATGATAATTAAAAAAACTTCATGTAATGACCTTGATTTTGGTACTTGCACCTGACTTCCTGCAGTAAAAGTACTATTTAAGCCAGGGATTTTCTTTTTCATTCCGACGTTTTCAATCTTAGGCTATTTCTAAGGATACTTCATGTATAATTTGTAGGCAAGAAAATTAGTTGCACTCCGGAGACGAAAAATATCACATGATGCAATTAAAAATATGTAACGTATCAGCGTGAAGAAGATACAGGCATACAGAGTTCTGCGGGATGGAAAATTAGAAACTTACATTCATCAAAATTAGAGAAAACTTTGTGAAGTCTAAGTATTTTAAGTGAAAAGTTTTAAAAAGCTTTTAAACGAAATGGTTTATGAGTAACTTTTTTTAAAAGCTACCTTCTCATCCACCATTTCGGTAATTCACATTAAAACGCTACGACTATGTCAAGTCTACTACGATAAGTTTTCCTTGGCTAACATTAATCGGTAAAGTGAGAAATTATTATTTATATTTTGATAGCTTTCTTTCGCTAGCTGCGGAAATTCACATTCATATTGGAAAGAGGTCTATTATAGAAAAGCCCATATAATTAGAACCACAATTTCTGTCTATGTAGGGTAATTTGGTGAACCGAAAGAAACTCCAGGCCCAGTTGATTAATTGAATTCCTAATTAGGTTGATTTCACAAATAAACTTTAATAAAACCCTCCTCTAATCTATTTGAAAATATATATATATATTTTTTTACTCTTGGGTGGTGTTTTTTCAATCTACAATGACCAACGAAATATTAAAATTACATTCACCTTCTATTGATTATAGTTGATTCAAATATGACTATGCCATAGAATAATTCAATACTTGTTATTAATGATGAAAATAATTAGGAATATATTTTAGAATCAACTCAAACCATTTTTCATAGTAATAAGATATTTTTTATGATATTTAAAAGAGACAGAGGACACTGATAACTAAATAAAATCAAAGGAACTTCAACGAAATTAAAATTGCAAATATATAATTAAATACATATATCTATATGTGGTCCGCTAATACGGTATCCAGTATACTAAATACCAATCAAAAACAATCAAAGTTTGTTTATAAAAATCAGCGAGCTAATAAACAAGTAAATAAGAAATACGCGCCGCAAATTTGAGAATCAAAGGCTAATTAGCGTTGGGTAATAATTCAATGCAGTTGATATTCAAATTCGCATTATATAGTTTAATGAGGAAATCGGAGGGAAAGAAGCATTAAAAATGTGGTGCATAATTTAATTTTTCTTTATTGCAAATAAAATCATTTCTGGGATAACTAATCGGTTTATTCTCTATGCATAATTTTGTTCAGCAACTCCTAATCAATGCGGTTTCATTAATTACTTGAGATTTAATTCTGAATTCGAAGATGGACTTTCATGACTTTTCACGCTTTTATCACAGCGAAATAGGAAGGTATCCATCAATGTAATAAAGCAAGGGAACAACAATCAGTTGAATTTGTGCGCATAAGAAGATTAAAGAAACTTTGAAACATATTCAATAGTATGCTGCACACAATCACTGACGACGATATAAACTTATTCCATATTTTGCACAGTTTGCACAGTGGCGTAGCCACCCCGGAAGTTTTCGGGGTACAAATCCCACCCGAGCCTTTATTACTTTATTTTTTATATATTATATACTTTATTATATACAAGGTTACTGCTTTTTAGGTTCAAAAAATCACGCATTCAACATTAAAAATTTTTCCCGGATCCCCTTTGCTCTGAAGTGTTCTCCAAACAAGCCATTCCATCGTAAGGACCCCGAAATGTCCGGCAAACAATTTACAAATCCTGGCTACTATCCTGAACAACACCAAGACTAAAGGCACAAAAAAGTGAAATGCATATTTTCTCCCAAAATTCCTTTTTCTTACGATATGTGAAATCATTTAACACAATTGATGTAGAACAATGGCAGACTGAAATTTCTACGTTTATTTCATTTTTCTGGTGTAAAATTTTCAGGAGCATAGATGCAATATTCTTTGATATTGTTTTCAAATTTATGTAAAATGTGTACGATATTCATATGCATTAAATATTTTCCATCACAAAAATTCTTTATGAAGTTAAAAATAATGTTATCGCGAAAAAGTGCGTTTCAAAAATACGAAGAACAAAGAGTGTACTTTCATGGAAGCGCTTGCTTTAATTTTGCACCAACAGTTGTAGTACTTTTTAGTACGACAAGTTTAAGTTTTACTTAGTTTTGTTACATTGTCTACGGTTACTTTTTCGGAAATATTTCCGTACCAAATGAAAAGGTCTCAAAACTTGCAATATAGCCTTAGTATTATTATAGTATAGTCTTTTGGGAAACAATTGTATCTATTATTTCATAATGTAACACACATTGGCTTACGCTCATGCGCATAATTGTGTCAAAAGTCGATTTTAAAAAGAAAATCCACTGTAAAATATAGTAGAATAAGAAGATGCTTGGTTATTGTTTTAAAGTGAGCCTAATAAATATTTTCATCGAATTTCGTGACAACCCCAAATAGAACAAAGATGGTGATTGGCGAATAAAAGAGCAGATGAAACTACCACATAACTTAGGAAACTGCTTGAGGGAATAAGAGAACTTTGAGAAAGATGCCAAAGATGCAATCGACCAGAATAAAGGTTTAATGACGAAAATGTATGAGTGAATAAAGTCAAGAGCATGCAGAAAAGAGTTAAAGTGATGCTGGTAACATATATAAATTAGTTACGCCAGCACTAACGAGCCAAGAATAGTGCCTCATAACTAAAACAAACTTTACTTGGTACACGCATGCATGATTAAACGTCAGCATCTTTTACCGTGGCATAAAAGGATTTAAGCAGCTGATCCTATTTTCAGACAGTGCGGTACTTAATTTGCAGAAATAAATTCTCGTCTCTACCATTTCAGTATATAATAGTACATAAAAATGATTCCTCGCTGATATTTTTAGCAAAAATATATTTTTTAAACCCAAAATAATCCGTAATCAAAGGCCATGGAGTCGTTAAGGGAATGGGTTCCAGACAGACTGTTATTTTTCCTGTCCAATTATGTGAAAATTTCTACTAAGTTGTGGTTTCTGACAGTCAAAAACAAAAAAAATGTAACGAATTTTTGCACAGCGAAATGCACATATATGCCAAGTTATTTTCTTATTGGAGAGAAAAGGATAACGTATTCGAATTTGGGGATATATTCCTGTTAAATAGAAATTTGTATCAAAATATCTGTTAAAAATGCCAAAATTATAAAGGCAATACGCATTCAAAGTATTCAGCGAAATTTACTCTATATGCTGACCTTATTCTAATAATAATCCCAAGTAATACCATGCCTCTATCCCTTAATGAAAAAAGGAAAGAGCGCAGCATGATTCGGTTTTAAAACACCGGTGAGGGCACAAAATACGCAATGAGGTCAGCGGTGACCTGGATCGAGCCATTATCCATCCAGGAAACGCAATACAGAAATACGTAAATTAGAGTATTAAAATCTAGTATTTGCGCCGAACCATGTGATAAAATTGTCATATAAATGATCCAAAAGCATAATTAAATAAAATGCGCTCTGTGAATTTGATTGATTTACCTGGCGTTACTTTTAGCCGTCAATGGACTCTAGGTGTTTCACAACGCAATATGGAAAATTAGGAAATAAAGCACAATGTAGGCATCACGGTTTTACGTTTTAAAGCTCATCAAAGCATCCTCGATAGCTTTGAGAAGCATTAGAATTGTTCACACGCCATTCTTCATAGCAACACTTTTAAATTGACCATAAGTTGGATTTAATGATTTAAAAAAATTATAATTCCACTTAAATCAGATACTTTGCGAACTAGTTATCGACGTGGCACGCCATAATCTGGTATATTTTAATGATGATACAGAATCACTATTTGTTTTTCATTCAATTCATCCAATAAATATGTGTCTTCAATTTTAATGTACCAAATGATGACGTGCTGCTTAGAAACCTAGATCGTACAGAAATAGATTAATATGGAATTACAAAGTTTTTTTTACATTTTATTACAGTTTACAATAAAAGGTATATTGTATATTATCTCGTATATTCTATGCATGTAATTATGCGTTTATATAAGAAAAATAGTTATCCTTGTGTAAATATTTGAAATATCATATTATTGCAATCAGTAAGATAACAAATACCTGAATGCAAAGAAATAAATTTACTTCTCATGTATGTTAGCACCAGACCTGTGCAAAAAGTGTAAGATGGTAGTCCCATAACTATTCAATAAGGGGTACCTATATATTCCATAATTATTTAAGTGTTTTCTAATGTAATATATTTTAATGTAAATAGAATAAAATTATATTATCATTATTATGTTAATTCGAATGCATGAAGTCCACGCCAGAGACAACGAATCATAAAAGATGGATTCTTTGAGGACAATAGCGAGAAATACCGTTACAACAGGTGAAATCCAACTCCTGAAATTTCAATAAAAGTCTACCGACGGGCACGCCAGAAAACATGAGCTGTACGTAACTCTTGTCCGAAGGGAAGTTCTCGGGGGCCACAGAAATTTATCGCCCCTTTTGTGAAAACTCGCGTTCACATCGAACGGTGAGAATCATTCACGTAAACCTCACCGAAGAGCACGAACACCTTTAAAAAATCCTCAATTGTGAATCGGAGCTAGCAAATGGAAAAATAAAACAAATCTCTGAGAGGCCACGGTTGAAAAAGAACCGAGCTGGCAAGATTCATAGCTGCCCTCGCGGGTTGGATGTCCCTGATTTACTTCACGTGCTCGAAAGCAATCGATTCCTCGGCCATAGAAGTTGTGCTGACACTCAACCCCACTCCCTAACTCAGTAGCCATTTCCTCTCCCTAGATTCTCTAGCGCAGCGACTCCAAAAGCGCTCGCCCCAACCCAATTATTGAGTACCTGTTGAAAGTCCCGATTTGAAATCCTCCCAAGTCCCGACTCTGGGAGAGTGGACGAAAGTTTCCGTGTTAAAAGCTAGATGGAGACACTTTATCCTTGGTATCAATCCTCGCGACTCGTTTCTGGTCCGTTGGGGTTTGCCCGTCAAGCGGCAGAGCTACTGCAGCAAGTTACATCTCACGGGCTATTCAATTATGACCGCGACCAATCCGCAGCTAGAAAATTGAACTGTCGCCGCTAATGAAGAGAGCAACTAGACTGTAAAAACGAGTGCTGTATCATTGAAACCATATCTAAGGGAATGAATGCAACTGGCAACAGTAAAATAAGGGTTCGAATGAAATAAAGTTTCTTTTGCTTGGTAAAAACCATGATCGGTACGAATAGAGTTTATATGCTGAACGCACCAATCTAAGAATGCCTTTCATTCGTCGTTACACCCCAAACCATTCTAAAAACTCGATTGGCTTAGCGTTTTCTCTTGACAGGGTTACGTGAGTATTGAAACATTTAAGCTTCCCAATTACCAGACCAACTAGGACAAAAATGTTTCTTTGCGTACAACAAACTCAAATTTCAAGAATAATAAGCTTTAAAAGCACGGACATACCTCTTTAAATATGAATTATTGATATACACAATAGTCTATGGCTTTAGTGGGCTTAAGGACATTCAGTCATTTTCGGTGAAGTCTGTGATTTCACTGAAACCGAGGTAAATCTCTTTCGATTATTCATTTCAAGAGCGAATATCAATGGCCATGACTCGTACAACGCAATACTCTTCATTTAGAGGTAAGCCATCATAAAATAAATTCCGAATTTCCCTTTTTATTATATTAATCTGTTGTAATGAGGAGGCGAAACAAAATTAGGTTCCATATGACAACTCTTTTGTGGGATTTTATCGTCTACATATTCTTTTCATTTCCTTTATAACACATATAAAATCTTGCAATTATAGTTGACTTACAATTAGTTATACTCTTACATATGCATAAAATATAAAATTTTAGAAAAAATCTAACATTTTGATGAACAATTTTCCATTACTTCATGGCAAACCATTTTGATGAACAATTTTCCATTACTTCCTTAAATTCCTATGACTTTAGCCTACTTATTTAATTCAAAATTCTACTTCGCCGACGCATCCAAAATGACGAAGCAATAATTGTGTAATGATTTAATCCGTCAATCCGCCTTTAATCGCTTTTGATTGAGTATCACTGATAGGGTAAACTCAGTTGGTCACACAAAATGTCATCACCACAAAGCCTCCTCGATACGACACGTAATTAATTAATGATTCGATCAGGGGCATAATGAAAATCAAATAAAAACTGCAGGTGGAAACACTAATTATTGGCTTGTATTTAGAATAAATAGACATTAATTTGGAGTTTACGATATAATAATGAAAATATTACGCACATAATTGTAGCTGTTTATTAATAGTTAAACACACATTTGAAAAAATATATCTGGGAATAATTTCAGAATGTAATTCATCCATCGGCTCATTTTCATTAATTACATTCTTTCATATTTCCTTACTAATCACTGTCGAGAGAGAGACGCGGTACATTAGAACTCCTCATAAATGAACTAGGATCTCGTTATCCCCAAGGGATAAATATTTTGGAATTACAATATTCGATACATGCTATGAATTACCTGAGGGGAGAGTGGCGTACCTTGAACCTATTTGTACCTTGGACCTATGCTGTTTCCAGCAGTATGATGTTGGTAAAAGAGATCATCTGAGCGGTAGTACGCAGTCATGCCACTAGAGGTGTCTATAATTTGGTGTTTGTCTGGCATGCTACACATGTTAATATTTTAAATTAAAAGAAGAATTCCATCCTCAAAAAGTAAGTATTTATGCTTTACTATTTGTGTATTTTATTACAATGGTTCATCGTAAAAACTGAAAATTAAATTATGTCTTAATACCACTGTTTTTGGTTACAAGAACATGTCTTAAAATTTGATCTTCAGTTAAGATATAAATTGTTGTCAATCATATTTTGCGCTTAGGTGCAACAATGTACATTGGTCCTAGGAGACTTAGCATATCTTGGAGCTATATCACAGGCACATTTCATGACTAAGTTGACTTACTACAGTAGGTATGTTTCTAATAAAAAGGAAACTGTTAGTATTCTAAAAATCGATAAGTTATTTGAAGTTGCCACGTAATATACTGACATGAAACATCACCGTGCTGACTAGTTTTAATCCAAGTCAACTAGCAATAATTTGTGAAATATAAGGGAACTATAATCTTTATTCATGTTCTATATAAATTATTCTTGTGCTTCTTATTTCATATTTATATTACCTATGGCCCTATAGACCTGTATAAATCAGGCCTTATCCGAAAGCGATGCCCCGAAAGGAAAGCGGAAAAGGAAGGCCAAAATTTAAATCGTGTATTTTGACTAATACAACATGAAAAAGGTTAATTTTTACAGCAGAGATCTTACAAAACAAACTTAACATAATAAATTTTAATTCTACTGTGTACTTTTATTTTACAATTAATAATTCCATCCCAACTCTTTAGGCCCAAAGCACACTTTGCGCAGGACCAAAGTACACTATTTGCAGTTAACCTCGATCCTAAGTTATTATTTTTTCAAATGGTTTTTAATATAATATAAATTTACCACAGCTTTTAAAAACAATACATGTTGTACTAAGAGATGCCATATGTTAAATGCGTTATTTTTTGTATTTGATTTTACTAATAGCATCTCAATAAAAAATTAAAAAATAAAAATAGGTCTAAGGTATACCACTATCCCATACGCATAGCCTAAAATAAAGAGAGGGTATTAATTTGCCATGTCGTAATAATAAAGAGTCATAATGAGCGAGAACGTTAGAAATGATCATTTTTCGGTGCAATTGTTTTGGGTTTTAACCTTCCGGCGGGCGTGCCCGTTTACTAAGTAATCGGTTTTCAGTTTACGGTCAATAAGTCTGCAAAATACAATGTTATCTGTTAGAGCGCAGATTTCCGCGGCGATGGTTTGATCTCTGCATTTCTTCAGGTTTCCTTCCGCGTCAGCTTGTTTGTGGACATCAGTTTCGCTGGCTATCCTGCCAGCGTCTTCAGGTCGAAGGTGTCGGCTGTTGGTTTCTGCCTCGCTTATATACTGTAGGCTGGAGGTAGGCTATACAGTGTATAAGCGAGGCAGAAACCAACAGCCGACACCTTCGACCTGAAGACGCTGGCAGGATAGCCAGCGAAACTGTTGTCCACAAACAAGCTGACGCGGAAGGAAACCTGAAGAAATGCAGAGATCAATAATGTTATCTTTTTGAACCTTAATTGTAATCCTCCAGCAGTCTTTTTCCGTACAATACATATCGGTGTCAGCGGATTATTCAGCCCCAGCTCATTGTGAATCTAGTTTGTTATGGAGAAGGTCGCCCGTTGCGAACTGTTTCAACAGCCTGCCCGCTCGTGAACATGGAATAGGAAGCAATTTTAGCTCTTTTTTTGTACAACTAGGTGGTTTATAAGGATTTATGTTTAATTATCCAAGTTAGGATATTATTATTCAATTGTCTTCTATCAAATTCCTTTGCCATTACTTTCGAGTTATTGTAAACATTTGCGATCCCTGTTTGCAGTTCCAGTGATTTAGGAGATAGTTTATGATGGGTGGTTATAATCGTATGGAACCGTTTAATTGTAAGGATATTTTTATGTTTTTGTGATTAAAAATACATATTATTTCTTTACTGGTACCAAAATCTGTAATTATTTAGATCATAAAACGAACATTAAATCATTAAAGAAATGTTTACTTTGTAAACAGCGCGCCCGCTCATGTTAAGAAAGTTAGCACGCCCGCCGGAAGGTCGATACGAAAACTATATTGAATCGGACCATCATTAGTTTCACTATTACTACGTGATTATTAGGGTAGTTCAAATGATCCTATCATAACCTTGTGTTTTATCGTTAAATTACTTCATGGTTGAGTCACCTCCAACTTTAAAAAATGATTGCACCACAACAGACAAAAGGCCAACTGCGTTTGCAATAAAGTGACATTGCTAAATATTGCCAAAATATCAACGTTCACATGGAAAATACTTTCCTTTGCCTAGAGATATTAGCTAGTTGTTTATCATCTAGAATTACAAGAAATACGTAAATATTTAACAGAAAATCTTGTTCCATAGAGCTAAAAATCGTTTTGTAAAAGATTAAGTTCAACAACCTAGCTGTGTATTTCTTCCATAGGTCAAATACATTGAAGGCACGCATATTAAACATAATCCTACCAATTTATTTATCATACTTGGGACAATTCACGATAACCAATAACATTTCATTTCCCGAACCAGCAGTTTATACCTGCGCCGAATAATATTTTTGAGACATATTTTCAGAGCATATAAAGAACAGAATATCTCATTGAGTTTGCATTGATGCATGTACGCCTACATATCAATGGTGTGTTTAAGAGAAATGACAGGGTACGAACGCCAATATATGTCGAGAGAAAAATTCTTCCCATTATATTCGTGAATTGCTGGAAAGCCGGAATGGCCTCAAACGCGTTCCCCGAAACCGCATAAAGTGAGTTTGTTGCCACCTCTGTTACGAGAAATATCAGAGCCTCGCTTGATAAGCTGACAACTACCCTTCTCGTTTGCCCCAATGCATAGAAGCGACGAATTAGTGTGGCTTATCCGCGATTCATCCTCGTGGCGTGGTTGATTTCAACATGCCCATATTCCCATTATATCCGTTCGTGCACGCGAAAGAGAACAAGTGAAGGGGGAAAGCGCTCCGATAAAAATCAGAAAAGAAAATGGACAGGATCTGAAATTCAGATTTGGGATTTGGTGTAATTTTTTAGGGTGCCCGGTGATTGTAACTGAATGGAGTGGACCTCCATAGTCTGAGGTGTTTACTTAAAACCTTCGAACACTCGCCGACTTCACTATTATCGGAAACATTTCATCATCGTGGGCAAATAGCTTTTGGGAAGAATTAAACGTACACGCGAGCAGATGCAATTTTTTTAATAAACTACCTTCAATTTTAGTATGGATCAAAGAATTATTTTTAATCTCTTTCAATTAATCGATTAAAATTTCATACGAAGCATAAACAATTATGCTTAAAATTATTTAATATAGCATACCTATTATTCCATCTAAAAAAGAACCTCCTTGGACCTAGTATAGGGTCAAATTGCACGCAACCAATCGTCACAAGGTAGACTTAGCACACAAAACTCGTTTTTTTTTTTTAATAAATCACTATCGTCCATGGGTAAATTTTATTTGTGTCCGAAAATAAGTATGAACGAATACTCAAGGGGTAAACACCTAGGTTCTCTTTTTTACTTATGCAAATTGTATAGCAAATGCGAGACTGACTGGACAGTTAACATCTAATAACACAGAGGACGGAATGAATATTTAGTAATAATTTGATCAATATATTCCCAGATTAGATTGAAATTATACTCTTAAATGTCCTTCCGACTTCCACTTAAATTTGCATTGAACTCACAATATCCTCACCCCATGACAGTTTGTATGACGCCGCATAGATGGTACATTGACTAGCTGAACTAGGGCTACACAAAAATCCCAAGGAAGAACGCGCGAGGGATAAAATTACGAATTTCAATGGCATAATTTCAGTTCCATAGCCTTGAAGTATACGTAGAACCTATATTTCGTAAAGAGGCATCACGTAAAAAAATATAGGAGATTGGATGACAGAAGTGACAATAACATAACAGAGGAATAGATGAAGATTGAGATGTGGACAGGAAGAGTACTGGCTCATTCGTCACGTAAACCTTCGCCTAGATATTTTAAATTTCGCTAAGAGCTGTGACAGAGCATTAAATTGACATCAATGACCAGAATAAATCCGAATTTTAGAACCGAAAAAGTACGTCAACCTTTCGGGAAATGCACTGAGCAAGGCTCTGAAGAAGTAGAAACTAGAAAAAGTAGAAAAGTAGAAACTTATGCACCAATACAACTCTCAGCTATTTTTTCCTACATTGTGAGTTCAATGCAAATTTAAGTATTTTTTTTATTTAAGTAAGGGATCTAAAACGGCATTTAAGCAAACTGAGGAAGCTAAAGAGTGAATTACCGAAAATAGTTGAAATATAAAAAATACGTATTTTATCTCCAAAAAGTTAGTCCCTTTTGTTTTCTGAAGATGCATTGGCCCACCATGCAAAAACAAACCAAACCAAGAGCCTCAATGCCCACGCACGTTAACTGAAAACATTAAGAAACTGTTTATGGTCACCTTCAAATAAATAAAAATATCATTTTTGTGTCTTCATATCCAAAAATTGGAGGAGTGAAATTCAATCTGAGCAAGATAACATTTTTTGCTTTCATTAAAATTGTTTAATAATGAAATAAATCCTATTTAATAGCTTATATTAATTAAGAAACTGTCACCACGGTATTAGTATATCTGATCACAAACCTGATCTGGTGCAATCGTAGAGTTAACTCGCAAAGGTAAAATGCAGTAAGCACTAAGTGCTTTGTAAAAATTCATATATGTCATAAAGAAGTCAAATTTGAGGCATTATAGGGCCACGCACATTATATAAACGTTTGTTGATGCTGAATCTTTGGTTAACGAAGAAGTATGTGGCATTTTTATTTAGAAGGAAATAATTATTAAATAGAAGAATTATGGTAAAATAACTGATTCAAAAATATCACCCTCACACTACAACGCTAATGATGAAGACGATTCTCCGATAAACTATACAGAATCCCGTCTACAGCAACTTCCACATTGGATAGGGGTTCCAAAATATAGTATCAGTACTCATCTCACTGATCAGCTGAGCCCATTTGCACTAATAACTTCCATGCCATTGCGGCTCGATGAAGAACAAAGTTAATGACTACGACTCACATGCGAGCGCATGCAATCCAACTCTGGGGACACCATAGCTTGGCTTGTGGAAAAAGAAATCAAAATAGGTAATTTCATTACGGTGTTCCACTTACTTCAAATGGGCTCAAGAGGGCGAAGGTTTTTTCTCAACAAACGGAAAATTGTTCCTGCGCACCAGGCAAAACCAATGAATATTCACCTTTTGCTAAATGGTGTTTCTACGAAACTCTGCGTAGATCCACAGGCTCCCTTCGCTTCGCTGCTCGAACGAATTTGCATGAAAGAATCTTCCTCTATTCCTGCGTCGTGCTTTTCCACCTTTCCAGCTATTAATTTAGCGCCGTAAATGAAGACTTAATGAGTAAAATCCTCGAAAAAAAGCATATTAGTAATCAAGGAGGGGGTTTTGTTTCACAATGAAAATTAAAGTTGGGTGATATTATGGTGATGAATCTTGCGATGAAAAATACGCCTTTTACTTTCGTTTTTCATTTACTTTGAAGGGTTGCACTTGGAAAAACATAGAAAACTTCCAGTTTAATATGTTTCATGGAACATACAATGAAAAAGATAATGAAAAAAAAGAAACATAAAAATTAACATAAAAAATTATTTGTGCCCGTCTTCATATTGTGTGGTTTCCTAGATAGCTTTAGCGCAAATAACACAGTACCTTAAGATTATTTTAAAAGCGAAATCAGTTTCAATAAATGTTTCAAAGTGGAAGTAACCTATATCCCAATAATGGAAGTCATACATCGCATCCATGTCAACTCTCTTTAAAATGTTTCTCTGCTAACTCAATAAGTATCAGTGAAGAGTATTTCTAGGTTGTTTTAGCACAAAAATTATATTTTAGAACAATTTGCCCATACTTGATCTGCCAGACTCTATCAACCGCTGTCTTTATCAGTGTTTTAACCCTGTCTGACATTTTTCCAATAAATTTATTCTATTTTCTTCTGGGCTAACTTCTGCTCCCTCACACAGTACCCTTTATGCACAGTGAAAATGAAATGATTGCATTAATATAAAGCAAATGCTGATTACTATAAAACATACTAGTAAACAATCATAAATACAGAATTTTGGAATGTTATTTAAATTTTAAACGGCTTGCAAAAGCAGTTGATAAGGATCCTACTCTACACTTGAGAGCTGACCTCAATATCTTAACGCCAACAGGCGTGCTGTTTTTAAACACCCTCATAACTTCTAATACCTATTTGTACCATAGGCACTAACTCAATTCCTACTTGGTTCAGTCTTTTCTGCCGATTATCTGGAAAATTTCGTTCTCTTCTGATATTTTTTGCATTGTCTTCCTCATTATCATCGTTTCCTGAGAATATTTTAATTACCTTTAAATTCATACTTTCAGCATCAACCACACGCAATTCTTCATTCCTCTTTTACAAAACTTACTCTATTATTTTTAATCTCACCACCTGATTTCTTGATCTCTTGATTTATTACGTGCGTTCTTATGCGAAAATAAAATTTGTAATTCACCTCCATTACCCTTGTGCAGTTTTCAACCGAAACAAAATAACTTTAATGGATTCACTGAGTATTACTTCTCAATGCAAAAATAGTTCAGCAATGATTTTTGCAAGAGTAGGTAACACATTACAAATACGATTTACTGGGGGAAAGTAGTGTAATCTGGTAATCATTTTCTGGTTCCGAGAACCTAGAATTTCAGGTAGGGAGTGAAAATGTTTCATTTTCGACGGTGACTCAAGCGGGTGGCGCAGATTTAAAAGCATATACCGTCCAGCCGTGTGCACTCAGCAGCGGAAACAAGGGCGAGCAATTCCCAGGCGTCTGAGGCGCCCTCTACTACCTCCGCGAGGCATCCTGATGGAGGCCATCAGAGAAAACGAAAGCGCCCTCTCCATTATTACTGCCACATTAATTCTTAACTTGATGGAACATAACTCACTCTCCTTCATCATGATTTCAGCGCGAATAGGCTTCGGCTGTTTTCCAGAGATTTGCTTTCAGAGAAGATGACTTCCTCATATTACTCATATGTTTGTTCAAAAGAGAGGAAATATTCACATAATTTCTATCAATCATTTCTGTTGACGAAAACGTTACTGTAAACTATGGCTTTCAGGTGCAAGCAAACGATAAAAGCAGATGTTAAAAAAGATGAAAGGAAAATCAAACTACAGTGACTCAACTAATATAAGGATACCTCATCAGTTGTGCTTTGATATTAGATGGCCTTAAGCACATTACGGTTACTTAAACTTATAAATTGATGCATTAATTTTGCTATATAAGATTATAGAAATTACAAAATAACATTGTTTTCGATTTCTTACGTAGTTTATTATGTAGATACATCGAGACGCGGAAACTGAGGATTCTCTAAGATTCTGTAAAATCTTCAATAAACGGGTGCATCCAAAAAAAAAAAACAATTGAAATTGAACATTAACTAAGATAATTAGACTAGTACCGATTTTGCACCACAAGTCTGAAGCAAAAAAATAGCCACCATCTATTTAAAGAAAAAGGATAGAAAAATTTGCATTGAAACCATTACTTATCTCTTTCACATACTCTTATCAATAAAATGGATGGAACACAATCTTGAGATTCCTTTTGGGGTACACTTACGATAACGACACCAATTTAGTTCCATGTAATCATTAATTTGCCGTATTCACACAAGAACTTGCAATTAAGGTGGGGCAAATACCATTAGCCTCACGTGGGCAAAATATCCAAGACGACTATCATGTCAACGATTGTTTAAATAAGCAACAACAGAGATACCAGAAGGGGAAACCTAAATATTGGACCGTAGGATACTATAAAAATAACGCGTCAAGGAGCGGAAGGAGGTCAAAATCATATTCAGTCAAATATTGACAGACATTTCGAAGACGTAAAACAGAAACCCAGGGAGTCAATTATCAAACAAGGCTTTAATTCTAAAATTGGATGAACGATCAACAATATGAAGACCCAGAAAGCAGTAGTTGAGTATATCATGAAAGATGAAAAATTGAATAATGAAATAATAAGTGATTTGCAAGAGACAAACTTACAAATTTGACTTTAAACCATTCTCCAGATAGCGATAGCTTATAAAGGCTGAGCTACACCCCCAAATCTAAGAGTTTAAACATAAAACAAGCAGCCCCAATATAATAAACAGGCAATGAAAAATGCTATCGGAATTAATATGCAATAATTAATATTCCTTCACTATGCATTGCAGGACACATGAAATCATGTTTCTTGGCACGCAAGAAAGACGTTAAGACGCAGATAAATGGAAGCGATGATTCGAGCGTGTGAAGTTAGATGTACGTACTATCATGCAAGCCGAATATTGTTTTAAGTTTTGGCTCCGTAGAAAAGGACACTATATTACTTTTAAAAAAGATTATTCATCTGAAAGAATTGCATGATCAAAATTCAATTGTTAATACCGCGGTAAAAATTACAGATGTTTAATAAAAAAACAAATATTGCCGATTACTTTTCGGATAATACGACAAAAAATCTGTAGCAGATGGAAGAAATTAATTTCAAAACGTATTTTATGTAATATAATAAATTATATATAGAAATTACTATAAATAAACAATAATGCTACCTTGCAATATCTATATTTGATTATGAAATCCTTGAAAACGTCGAGAAAATGAAAGCGAAACTTTAATAGTCATTCGATCGCTATTTGTTAGCCAATTTATCGTCAATTTTAACGCCAGGACAGCCGAGGTAAATAAATGAAAGTAAACGCAGAGAAACACAGCTACTTATTTTGCATCAATTTTCTAAGTAGCTTGAATTTAGAGACCTACTCCAAATCCACATCCAATTTCCATGCTCTTTTTCAAAACAGGCTGATGACGGATCACTCGACCGCACTTCAGTTTTTGGCAAAGGAATATTTTTGGAAAAATTTTTTATTAATTTGGAACGAAACTATTTGTGCATACTCACATGGTAAAAAGTTTCAAATGTCCAATAAGAGCTTATAATCTTCACCGTTGTTTAAAATAAAATATGTGAAAAATCTTTTGCCAGTCAATTTGACTGAGTTTTATTAGAAAAGTGACGAAATTTCACGAAAGAAATTATTCGTCCACACTAAATTTATGCAAATCACCTGACTGGTGCAATCATGAGGAAACTGAGGATCTCCTTTAATCATATGAAAAGTCATAATTGATAGCACAGGCTTGATAGTCTGCGATAATTTTCTCTGTATTGGCATTTTACAAGATTCAAAAGAATACTCTTAAAAAGGCGAATAAATAGCAGTGACGGCTGGAATGCAACAATAAAAATAATTCACACGGTACCTCAAGAAATCCCGATCAATATTTATATAGACCATGACTCTTTCATATATTACGAAAATCTAATTAATTTAACGCATCTAATGAAGAATTTAAAAAACGAGATTCATTTTCATCACAAATCGATGAGTTAAAATGAAGGAGTACGACAGTGAGATGAAGATAAGTAAATGGTGACGGAAAAAGAAGATGACGGTCAGAAGTACAACAAGTGAAATGATTACTGGAGTACAGAGTCGTATGGAAAATATATTCTTTTCCTGATCCTGCTCGAATCTACGTTATGGGTGGCCGCGTGTAGTAAAATTATCCCAGCAGGTATCTGCAACGAGGAATTTAAGTAACAGTATCTGGCGGTATTTGGTGGAAATGCTTGATCTCCATGAGAATAAAGAACGAATGGTAAACTTCCACACTATTTTATTTAAAGGTACACCAACGCGGTTTCGACAAGTAGTATCATTATTGAAACTGGGTCGGTGTTCACCATTCGTTATTTATTCTCATAAAAAGGAATTGACAAGCAAATCCATTAGCTTAAAGTGGATCTTTGCTTAAAGCCTCGGGTGAAATAGCGCAATGTTCAAATAAGCTATATCATATTATTTAATACATGGAAGACTTTTAGATAGAATGAAAGATAAATTTTTACCTGCATAGAGATATTTGTGTTGTGTAGCAGTTTTTTCTTAAATATGTACTCCTTTCACGATATTTTCTGGAAAAGATGATATATACAAAGAGACGCCTTAGCCGACGACCGGAGCCAAAGGCAAAAGAAGCAAAGACAGACCTAAAGTATATAAACGCGTATAGTTACTGCCACACATGTGGTGAGCACAGAGGAAAATAAAAACTGGTCTATAGAGACAGTATCCTTTTAGACTACTCCTTTCATGTAGAACCATGAAGCAACCTCACATCCAAGAACGAAGGAAAGGCTAAATATCCACGTGTAAATGTACGAGAGGTAATACTATCAAAAATGTGATCATTCTATGATTGAATGCGTTGCAAAAGTTGACAAGCGGGAAAAATACTCAACTGCTCCTTGCATTAATATGTGCCAATTAAAGATGACCTCTATCTTTCCTGAATTGTCTTGAATAAATGAAAGGACCTGAGGGAAACGATGATATTTATTCGCTGGAGGTGTGATAGGCAAAAGAGGTGGAGAGCAGGGATGCTTGCGGGCGTTCGCCATGTTTCCGCGAGATCAAGCGAAGGCAGCCGTGAGGAATGGAGGACAAGAGGACTGGACACGTGCGGAGGTGTTTTCCTGTTAAAGAGCGAAGATGAGGAAAATACTTCAAGAGCTGATTCTAAGAATGACAGACACTAAGCAGTAAGCGAGGTTGACACAACTACTGAAAGAATTAAAATTTCTAGGCATGAGCCGCTTGTCGCACTTTTACCGACGGTTGAATACTCATACTATAACCGGAAAACAGCTTTTTTCTAGTACATGCCATATAAACTATCGTTATACCGTTCAAAGTTAAGGAAAATTGTATCACTATCGGGATCATCACCAACTATGGCAATGAAATAAAACGAAACATGTCGGAAAACATTGAAGCGTGAAAATTACAAGGAGTTATTTACTTCCTCTTTCATTATTTCATTCCTTCTAACATTATTTCATGCTTAACCCGGTAAATTGAACTCTTCCTTAGGCTAAACACTAATACAGGTAATGATCACTTAAAATTTAACTTACGCATTAGAATTGCCTTCAATAATGAATTAAAATCTAGCGATTACATAATAGTCAATCAGGTGCATTTTTAAGCATATGACTTTAAGATACTTCCATTTATCGTATGATCTTATTATTTCACTTAGGATACCATTGCGATTTCACATGATTTTTTTATATATTATAGTTTCCCCCACTTATTACTCAAAAGAAATGGTCGTAAAATTAGCCGAGCAGCAACCTGAGGTAAGCAGAATTTGAGAAAGACACAGATTATTACAAGAAGTTATGAAGTGTGTTAATAGAATTTGCATGAAAAGCTATCAACGAATACTTTCCTTTCGATAAAAGAGTGTAAAAAGTTTAAACTAAAATAGGAATCTATCATAATGGTACATCAGCACTAGTCATCAATCCTAAGATTGGTTTGACGCAGCTCTCCTCCCAATAGGGTGGTTTCCTATTTTTTTTGCCTATATCGAAAGATTATTACTCCTGGAGTACGTATTTCACCCTTTTAGATTTTTAAATGACGATATCTATTTCTCGCGATTAAGTGAAAAGTGAAAATTTTCAAGCGCGCGAAAACGCGACAGCTAAGTATGATTGCTGGGAAAACCCAGTGTGACGTCGTTCTGGTTCTGCTGCCGCAAGTGAGGTGACCTTCGGGCGAGGCTTTGAGAGCTGATACGACGCAGGATGCTAGCGGGAAGCAGAGTACCCTGCTAGCTGGTAGCACTTGGCTTAAATAAGGATTATTAATACCTTATCAAACGAAGTAAACTTTCCGACCTTAGCCAGTTTTAATAGGTGATTATTAAGACATGTTTCCCTGAGCTCTGTGCCTCATGCATTGGTAATCTCAAACAATGTAAAACTCCTATCCTCTCGTGTAGAAACTAGGTCCCTGTGACGTCACGTGGAGTGGAATCGCATGGGCGCCAATCTGGCCTTTTTCAAATGAGGATATAATTGACCATTCCCATTCGTCTAAACCGGTGTTTCTAAGACCAAATAATATGTATATTATGAATACACTAATGGTGGGTAACGGATCGCAATCAATGCCTTTCGTTTTCTTTGATGGAGGAAACTACCCTATTCTCCTATCAGCTCATCTTTTCACACCTACGTATTTATTCTCTTTCACTTCCTTCTTTACGTGTTCCATATATTTTATTCGAGGTTTGCCTTTCCCGTTCTTGCCATCCACTTGTCCCTCGACAGTTGTCTATATGAGGGTACGTACACGTGCAATCCATTAGAACGCATTCCCTTGTGCGACGAGTTTCTATGAGATTTAGCACTCCCCCCCCCCTCAGCTCATCACCTCACATGATTTATGGACGAACCTGTCGAAGGAGGTTAGTACACGCATATCGACACGCTCATGAAGAAATTTACAACGGTAGGGTGGGAAGAGAAATCGCTAATTATAAGAAGACGAAATAGAAAAAAACATAAATTTTGAAAAGATTAATTGTAGGGCAAGGCCTCTCAAATTGTGCGCTGAATATGCCTCCAGGAAATTGGTAAGAGATACTTTATGCCTTTTTATTACGATAGCTTTATCGCCGAGGTAAAGGGTCATCAGGGAAGATGGGATCGGAGTGGATGGAAATTTGTAATTGCAACTCGCAGCAGGCTTATACTCGAGCTCGACTTTATGATGCTCTTCAAACTTTAATCCTCGCAGATACCGGCCTCGTGTGTTAAAAGACTTTCAAAGGCCCAAAAGAGATGCTCGCACATTCAAAGCATGGGGTCGACATGAAGTAAATTTCATATGGGATACCTTGTTCAACGTAACCATTATGAATAAATTTCGCCCAGTCACGACTGGCTCCTCACTTTAGTATCGCCTGAAATTCCGAGGAAATCCTGCTTCTGAAACAAGACAGATCTGAAACAAGAATACTGCCACCGAACACTGTATAATTATTTTTCTTTTTTAGCTCAAAGAAGACCACAAAAAGGATAAACACAGTGTACCGATACAAATTTGGATATGGTATCACAAATTCCTTGAAACTAGTAGAAAAAAAATGCAACAAAACTGTCGCTAATAATTTTTCCAGCATATAAATCCACTTCACTTTAAAATACATTAGCTTTATAGCAAAATGTTTTCAATGGTGGATTACGGAATAATCGGCACCTGAGTTTTAGCGCGTAGGGTAAATCTGTGTCACGGAGAAAAATAGGTATTTTTTCTGACAGCGATAAAGTATTTTATAAAAAAGAGCTAATAACAACTTTATTCACCTAGCGCATTAGCTTAAAAATAACATTACGGAATAATGCTTTACAAGAAGAGAAAATGCATGATTTATAGGCAAAATTACGCTATGCTTGGTGATAAGCTTCGGCGCTGGGGCAGAAATTGGGAGTGTCCACCATCATCTTCCCACATCGACTCACTCAATAATGGGCTAAAGAATACATACTAGATCGCACAGTTCAATATCCTAAAGGTTCTTTAATCCATAAGGTTATTACTCAACAACATTCAAATTAATCCCAAGTAAAAAACGCTCATCAAAGATAGTGGGGGCACTTTCTTTCCATAGGCCAGCAGCGACAGACTTTAAAGCTTTCATTGGTCAAACAATTGTACCACAATGATCTTGGTGAAAATTGTCCAAATGATTCATCGGGGTGTGAACCATGGCCCTAACGTTAAACTGAAGCTCGATAGTTGGGCCAAATGCCTTTATAACCTCAGAAAGTGAAATAAACCGAAGTGGGCCTCTCGAGAAAAATGAGAAACATTTTGCATGTTCCAAAACATTCTTTAATGTGGCCGACCCAAGTTGTGGCTATCCAATTTTTCGCCTAAAATGACTGTGTGAGTTAATACCTAGGTAAATCATGTATATATCCTGTGTATTACATCGAGTTGTCATCATTTTGAAATGGAGTCCGAGATAACCACGCCGTGTGCCATTACGCCTGAGCATAATAAGCCCCTGGTGAATTGGAATATTCAAGATCTGACTGCTTTGGGACACAGGGATCACAGGACTCAGAAACTGATACGTAAAGCATAACGATAAACGATGGAGAACGATCGGGAAAATGGGGCAAAAGGATGTTCCCTACACCTGGAATGCCTTGTCTCTATTGTCCATGCATTCCATGAACACAGGTCTTGAGGATTTCTCAAACGGATGCAACTCTATGACCGGCTACACCTGTGACGTGATACTCAAAAGCACATTTGGGCAAACGACGGAAAGCCTGCACAGTGGTCATCGTCACATGGTGCCCAGCCCAAGGCATGCACTGCACGGCTTCCTCCTCGCAAAAGACCTTTAACCTTCAGACACTGCATACACGCACACAGACCACTTCGCCGGCCGCCGGAAGATTAAATACCGCGAGTGCCCGTGACGCCTCTGGCCATAAAATAAGAAAGCCATTGGGAAGTCTTCCAAATCCCTTCCCGATGATCTTCGACCCCGGGAGGACGCTGCGTTGGGCGGATCTCCGTCGTCGGCCATTTTTCGGGAAAATCCCCGCATGCAGAGTGAGTTAGCGTCCAGGGGAGGGACTGGAGTGTGATGGATGTCATCATGGGCAGCACTGCACATCGCCCAATGGCAGCAAATGATTCTGCAGAGAGAGAATGCCAGCCACGTCCTTACCCATAATTCCTCCCACATGCTAATCTTTCCACGGGAGACTTCCTATTCCACCCGGATGCCTGTGGGTCTGGTGAATATCCCTAGTAGGCAAGATAGGATCTTACCCAAGATCAAAACTAGAGGGGGGAAAGCTGTGGTCCTTGAAGTTGTAGCACAGGGAGGTTAAGGAAACCAAATTTTCAATAAAATTATAAAAGCGCCTAATTAGCTTTTAAAATCATATGCTCGAAGAAAAAATATTTTTATTTTTATTGAGTGTTTTACACTAATATCATTTTCCTTGGATTTAAAGAAAATTTGCTTAACACTTTCGTTTTGATCTAAATCTTCGCTTCTAGGGGGGTTGTCCTCTGCTGACCCCCACTGGGTCCGCCCCTGCTAGTACCCGATAAATCGCATAAATTCAACTTTTTTCGGAGAGATGTCACGGATCAACATATCTAATAACCAATCAAATTATCGTATTTCCCACAAATTTTACTGTTTCAGCCTACTGGATGTGCTTCGATAGCTACACAATCATCATCTGCAGTAGTAGTACCTGATGTAGATCAGTAGCAATAGTAGTAGTTAGTACCTGATGATGATCGTGTAACAATCGACACACGTGCAGTAAGCTGTAATAATAAAATATTTGGGCAATGCGTAGGCGAATCTGGGGGAGGGGGACACGTGCCCCACCGAGACCCTTAAAAATATGCAACATTCTCAGTACAGTTCCATTATCATTGCGTTCGTTTTGTATTACGTGGTATCCTTGTGCCCCCTCCAGAACAAAATCCTGGATACGGCCTTGCTTGTCCCCCTCCGAGACAGAAATCCTGGATCCGCCCCTGGGGCAATACGATATCTTAGTTGATCATTATTATGAGAAATGGCATTTATGGGGAGCCGTATTGACCTAGTGGATAGAGCACTTGACTGCGGGTCAAAAGATCCTGGGTTCAATTTGAAACATGGGCTTTCGCAACGAGATTCATTTGTATCGAAGGCTTTCGAGAGCAGCTGCGTACTACGATTTGTCAAGAGAGGTTTCGCGGCCTGATGATGCACCCTGTAATTGCCAAGAAAGCTCGCTTGGCAAAGCGTAGTACGCAGCTACTACCAAAATCCTCCCATACAAGTCATGGGTTCAAATCTCGAGAGAAGCCTTCGCACACTTTTCAGAGAAATGATTTCGGTAATTTTACTATGACAATTCCAAACTTTTGAACTGTTGCTTTTGCCTACAGAGAGAAAATCGCCCCCTCGAAGTGCAAGGCGGTCAGGAAAAGAAGCTGACACTCATTTGCAAGTTTCACACGCCTGTGGCTTAGTCTAGGGTGAGCTTTAACTTCACCTATCGGATTGAGTGAGAAGTATTTATGATTTAATGTTGTTGTTTTTCAGTGGAGATTCTGTGAATTGAGATGATATTAATATACTAAAAGATGAATTAATGAGAAAGATATAAATATAAACCTAACTTGGACAAAGAATTTTATTTAATAATATGCAATCATCTAACGTATGGTCACATTAGTACTACGCAGTGTTTTGATGCGATAATTAGATCGCAATTGGAATGCAAATAGATCTAGAATTGACTCTAAAGGATATTTTTCAGTAAATCTTTTCTTAAAATGCAAAATTTTATTTAATGTGACATCGACCCATTTTGAAATCCCATAGTTATGCAATCAAGTTTTCATATCCTCCAGCAACCTTTGCGAGGTTAACCAGTACCGAAAATGATTTCCACGAAAAATCACATAAACCCAGATACTTATTAATGACTTTTTACTTTTAATCAGATAAATACCATTTCCCATTCTCTCTCCGCTGCCTCTTCAGCCCAATGCCACCCTCCTTCATCTCTCCACCTCCCCTCAGTCACTCAGCACCGCCCCCTCCACACCAATCTTCCCCGCTATCCTTCTTCCTTATGCCTCCCTCCCCACACTCCACAACCCTTCTCGCAGCCTCCATTAGCACTCCTTCCTTCTCCTAATCGAAATTTTAGATTAGTTTCGATTATTACTAAGTACTCATGTAGACAGAGTTTTCAATAACCGCTCGTGTCGCTGCTAAGATGATTATTCCAGCGGTACTGACTGTGCTAATTAGCACCAATGGGAACATGACGATTTAAGTGAAAGGGACTAGTGTTATCTTTCCAGTGTAAGTGAACTACAACCGGAAATATTTCTGCCCCATCAGGATTCGAACTATAAATTTTTAACATTAAAATTTTAAATAAGGAGCTGGAGTCTCTAACCGTGCGGCCACCAAGTTTACCTTAACAATTACATTCAGATGGCTCACTGGCGCTCGCTAGGGGGAAATGTCCCGAGGCTACCCGTATAAGGTCTGCGGTCATTTCTGGTTCTTCTCCCATTTCTTTCAATTTTTGTTGAACCTTATGACGCAACACCGAATATGCCTTCGTTGTTGAGACTATAATTCACGTAATAGCGGAATTGCACGACTTGGCCAAAATTAAAAGTGCTCCAATTGGTCTGAAAATTGGTTTCTTCCTGTATCACGTGGTCTAGATTCGTAAAATGACATTTTTGAAAAATAGAATTTTTGACCCACAAGCATCCCCTAAAAGTATTTTCACATGGCAACACTGCGATAAATAGAATATTTAGTGTTTCAAAAATTTATCCTAGCATTTCAGACAATTTCAGAGCGGGTCGATTGTATGACATTTTGTCGTATTTCGTCTCGTTTACCTAAAATATTTGTATGAATGAGTCAATTGGTGATCGGAAGTGAGTTTCATAGCATCCTAGCAGGCCACCCGGCGTTCCTCGGGAAATGTAGTACCCGGAGAAGAGGGAAACTTGGAACTTAGAATTCATGGTCACATGGCATGAATTTTAGGCACGCCGAACGGCAAACAATGGCAAAAACGTTTTCCGCATAATGCGCACGGGATCAGGGTATACCCTGCTCCACAACATAAATCACTTTGCATGCCCGTTTATTAATGTCTTTATGTACTAACTTTGGTTGCAATCCGTGCAGCTGCATGGATACGCATAGTGGACAGACACACAGGCATCCTCTTTTACATTTAAAACCTATGTTTCCACACGTTGGTTGTCATGATGGCCCGACGTTTAACTCTATGACCTTAGACTTCCGTATCAGCCTTGAAGATCAATTAGTCGATAAGAAGAAGGGTATTTGGACAATACCAATGATTGGGCACCCTTAAAAACCTACGGATCGACACCTTTATTGGCATGCCATTCTTTTTGCCACCGCTATGACCTTGAATGCGACCTTTCCGGGTTAACGGTTAAATTTTCGGAAATAACAGTACTATTTTCGGTTTTCTCGTGTCCGAAAACCTATGTTATTTTCGGTTTTCTCGTGTCCGAAAACCCAAGCATTTACATATCGGTCAATGAAATTCAGACTTCTTTCTATCTTTAATTTTTTAGCATTGAAACCCCATATGGCAAATTCAAAATTTGACCCGCATTTTGAAGTCAAAAGTTCAAAATTGTAAAATTTTGCAAGCAGTCAACAAAATTAAGGATCTTTCCCCATAAGAATACCAATTTTTATGAATATTTCTCGTGGCAAAGTTACTAAAATTGGAGGTCAAAAATGACACACGACCTGTGGGACAGTCTGTGGAGGGGAACATATGGTAGAACGGGGACGGAGCAGAATGGGGTTTGGGGATTTTTGGGACAAAGAGGTGTTAACTATGAGATAGTATTCGATATAGATTAACCTGTTAATTCTCATCTTCTGCAGCCATGTTGGTTAAATTGAGTGCTTACATTCGACCTATGAGTTGTGTGGAATTTAGCCGTTGTTTTCTAACTTTGGAAGATGGAAAGTCATATTCAAGCGTTTAAATTGCAGTCATTCTTGGTATGTTTGAAGTGCACCTTATCATCGTTAGTTTCGTATAAATGAACGTCTGAATAAACGTTATTTTAGAGCATCAGTTCCTAGGTAAGCGTAAACGAGTCCTTGAGGCAGAACAGGTGGGGCGGAACGAGAAAGTAAGAAAAATGAAAAAAGTTTTGAGATGGGAATACAAAACTTTATGTTTATATAAGACACGGTCTCAGGCGTTATTTTGTGGAATTGCTTCATCATTGAATAAAACAAAATTACTTTGTTTTATTCCACACTTTATTGTAATTTTAAGTGTGGAATAAAACAGAGTTATTTTATTTTATTCAAACATTTATGTTTATACTTCGACGATTTTCATTAAAAATCAGCTGAATCAGTCGCTTGTTCCATTTGAATGATATTGGCCCAATGGAATTGGATATGCAGAAGTGGAAAGGGAAGCAGATTATTCTGTACTTGTGAGTGAATGTTGTGATTAAGCTTAAAAAAAGACTAAATAAAGGTGCACTTCACCTTAAAATTCATTCATATTAAAAGACAAGAACATACAAGTTGAGTTTTTTCTTTTGTGTCACATATTTAATTTGTTTTTGCAATACATTTTTACACTACCCCATTCCGCCCCGTACCTGGGGCAGAACGGGGAAATGAATTTTTTTTTTGATTTAGGGAAAAAATATTTAATTATGATTTTATCCACTGTGTTAATGTATGTTTGTGTCTACTACATTTCAAAAGATCTTATAAAAATGTGAGTTAATTTTCTTTGCTTCCATTCTGTGCTTGTTTTTTTAATGTTTTGAACTTAATACCTCATTTTGCCCTGGGTTCCCCTATAGATAGATAAATACTCATCACATCACTCTTCCGTCCCATTGTCCTAGGACGAATATTATCCAGGAGAAGGGATAGGAATTCAGTTGCCTTTGTCGGAGAGGCTAGCTGTTGTCTAGACTGGTTTTCATCGGAGGTAGCCGCCGAGACCTCGGTCATCCAAATTAGTTTCCCTGGGGAAGAACCACCGCAGAGCGAGGAAAACTGCAGATTCCTCTTGGATGACGGCCCACGGGAATACAAGCTTCTAGCGGCGACGGAAAATGCTGATGGCAGAGAAAAAATGGCCATATTTTTGGCTCGACTGCTTACGAGCTTTCGAACCTGATTTTTTTGGCCATGCCAACCGCAAAATATGGACAAATAGAGAATTTCCACCTCAATTTTACTTAATGCTTGCATCCTTTGGTTGGAATAATTGAATTTTAATGCTGCTGCAGTTTACAAATTAAATAAATTCATGTTTTAAATGATTTTAAACTCCCAACGGCGAGAGTTTTTGAATTTTTTTGTGCCTCAATCATAGTATAGCCTTTGGTTGGAATAATTGAATTTTAATGCTGCTGTAGTTTACAAATTAAATAAATTCATGTTTTTAATGATTTTTAATTCCCAACGGCGAGAATTTTTGAAATTTTTTGTGTGCCTCAATCATAGTATAGTATAGAGCAATAATCAAAGTATATCATTTTAAAGAAACATTTTCTAGTTAAACATTCACTACCTAATAGGAAGAGGAATATTATTTCTGAGTGCAAATCAATCGTAGCTATAAACGTAATAAATAAATAATTCCATAACGTTAAATAAAAGAACAGGTTTTTCTTCCGAGCAAAATCATTTGGCTGATAACCAGCGAAGCGATTCTGTAAATGTCGTATGCGAGTTTTTACGAAAATAAAATCTTTAAATAAATGAATTTACGGCTTCGACGTTTAATTTAATCGGTGACAATGATACACATCATAAGTACTCCCCTCTATTAAAGCTCATAACAGTTAAGACGTCCCATGAAAGGACTCACAGGAATCACAATTTACTTCTCAGCAATGCCCCTATGCTAGGAATACCTATTTGTGGTCTGTATTAGCTTAACGTAAGTTTTCATCTGCATAATACGATATAAATGTATCGATTAGATTAAACATAAGAGTTTGTGAAATAATTTAATGATTATATCGCAAAGAGAACTGCATTAGTAAGATAAATGGAACCTGTACGGGGAATTTCTTAAATAAAGGATCTAAACTGTGTTACGAGAAGTTGTTTATAATATCAATAACAAATTACCAAGCGGATCATCATCATCATCAATGGTCAGTATTCATAAGACTGGTTTGACGCAGCTCTCCACTCAATTCTCCTATCAGCTATCTTTTCACACCTACGTATTTATTCTCTTTCACATCCTACTTTACCTGTTCCATATATTTCGTTCGAGGTCTTCCTTTTGCGCTCTGGCCATCTACTTGTCCCTCGACGATTGTCTTTATCAGGCCATCATATCTCAAGATGTGGCCTATAAGGTTGTTCCGTCTTCTTATAAAGGTTTTCATGAACATTCTCATATCTCCTGCTCTTCTTATGACTTCCTCATTGCTACCTTAGAAATGTGTAGAAATATACATTTTTATGAATGATAACATTAACAGGTTTCTGTTGATCTGAGTACATTGCAAAGGTACAAACTTTTACACGCATTGTAGCAGTCAGCAATGAGTGAATAAGAATCTTCAATTTTATGCAAATATTCTCACATTGCGAACGCATATTAAAAAAAACTGCGTTATTTTCCGCAAAAAAAATCAGGAAAATGGGACCTGTCTGCCTATGCTATATTAATAATGTTATTTAACTCTTCAGAAAACCCTATAAGCAGCTGGTTAGACGGACGATGGCTTACAAGTAACGATACTTCGTTCAAATGTCACCATGGGCAAGGCAGTCAATTTCCTCAAAAGTACGCTACCATATTTAGTGTGAATTGATGCGGCGACGATACTGGCAATATGATCGTTTACAACGCGGGAAGCCTTCCTGTTGATTCTATTTCATCACAAAACGACGACGAGTTTGTCATGGTATCATTCTACAATGATCCACTTCGTTTTTAGAAGTAAAGTTCTTTGTCAAACGCTAATCAGAGTTCCCACTTAAACTAATATCACTTAGTGACAATTTTATGTCAATAAATACGCATTTTTATCAATTTATGATAAAAAATATTGAAGGTTGGGCAATGGAAATTAAACCACGTGATTCATGGCTAAGACAGCAGTTCCAGAATTGTTAATCAAGAAGAGTTCACATAAATTCCATGGCACCAAATGCGCCTAAGATTTGGCTAGAGTGTTTCAGCCGTGTTAGGAAGCAGAAGAAATAAATTTTAAAAATTCACAGCAATAGGATTCATAGAAAAACTCTTGGTAATGCGAAAATGTCCCTCGTTATTGGTGGTGAAGCGTCAATTCCGATGCAGGTTATGGAGAACGGTGTAACAAAAATAAAAAAGGAGAAAATTTGATCGCGAAGTATTTCATGAACTAACAAGACAACTTGCCGCTCTAATGTCAATTTAGTGACCCCATGTGCACTCTATAAGCCTATATTGGCTATTCATACGAAAAATCGAAATTAAAACGTAAAGGTATAGAAAAAGGATTTTGAGTTGTCTCTCGGCTGCTTCTCAGAAGTTAGCTCTGCACGCAATATTATCTTCGATGAATTTCTCTGATTGGTGTGAGCGTAGGATTTTCTGGGTGTTCTCTAACTACAAGCCAAAACGTGCAGAATGATTCTAGGAACGGAAAAGCGAAGCCTTTCGATGAGTTGAATCTGAGAGCTGAAGCTAAGCGTTAATCAGTAGGAAACATTCTTTTGTTACTTCATAGCATTACATCTCAATATAATTCACCAAAGATAGTAAAGGCTTGCTTGGTGAATAATATTTAAGTGTTAATAAAAAATATAAACGAAAATTTCAAGATTTTCCCTCCATTTAAGTTTTCTTCGCATGCTGTTAAGAATACCATAGCCCATACCATAGCCCATTTCTGGGAAAAGACAACGGTAAATGAGGAAACTTCTAAAGTTTTATAAGAGTGATGAGCCTCCATCTACATAATACACTTCCTTAAGAGGAATCGAGGAAATCTTGCATAATCCACAGAACACCATTAAAAATACTTCAGAATATAATCTCATTGAAAAGCGGATGAAGAAAACATGATGGCTGCATTCTGAGGGAAGAAAGTAGCTGCAGAGGTCCGCCTCAAAGGATAGAGACTACGATCAGTCATCTACCTCCACAAAATCATCAATAGGACTGAAAGTTGAACCTAGGTCAACGGGAGGGAAACTATTATCTTCACGAAACGAACATAAATCTGAATGAAAAAAACTGATATAAGGTAATGAATAAGTGCAGCATCGGTAACAAAAGAATGATCACCTCAACGAGGATATTTCACGTAAAATTGAAGAAGAAAAATCTCCCAAAACGGTTCCTAGAGTCAGGGATATGAAAACTTATGGCGTGGCGTCGTCTTGACCCAAGCATACCATTGCTAAGAGAGATAGGAGGTAGGCAAAAAGGGATCCATGAACATGTAATTTGAAGGAACATCGGGACGTTGGAAAGCGCTTCAAGTCGGATCCCTAAATCTCCGCATATTATATTCGGAAAGCACAATGCCGCCCATGCGGTACCCTGTGGAAGTGGAGGAAAACACGGCTCAAAGTGTACTTCCTTGCGATGCAATTGAACAGCATATGAAAGCAAATATACGAAAAGATTTCGGTTCATTTCTTGGAGTTGTGCACCGATCTCTAGTATATCTAAATCTACATCTACGTAACACCCTGCGAGCTATCTCTAGGGTGTTTGGCAGGGGGTGACAAATCACCAACATGCAGCATGCAACAGGTCCGCCGCATGCACACCGCACGGTCATAGAAATATTACGTATACTAGTATAATATACATTCTTATTCATAAAAAAAACTTGCTAATGGTTAGTAATTCCTAGATCAAATTCATGCAAGGTTAGAACTACGAAAAAAACATGCAGTGAGTGATCCTGGCGAGCGACGCCATTAATCCTATCAATTGAGACAACGTTGCTATCCTTAATAGTACAAGGGAAGAATGACATTTTAAATCTCTCTGTTTTGCAGAATATTTCTTATATTTTATTCTCATGATCACGTCTACCATAGTACGATGGTAAACGAAGGATGAGATTCACGTCGTCTGAGAAAATATCTTCTTCGAAGTGTGGAATCGCATGTCTTGATCTTAGTAGTGGGATCGCATGTCCTCCTGCAGTAGCTTTGGGATCGCGGCTCGATGATCGTCCTCAATATTCATGAAGGAAGCATTTCCATAGCGGCCATTTCCTAAGACAACATAGAGGACACTCTAGCCCGTCCAGAAGAAGACTGATCTTTAGCGGCTGTTTTGTTCGCTTCTTGATCTTTTTTCATAAATGTATGCAAGACGGCGATCGTTGTAAAGCGATACGTTTTTTCCCAAGTTTTGAATAAAATATTCATTCAGTTATTCCTTTAACACCAAAAACAGCACCATTGGCCTTTTAATTCGGGATTTTTACTTAACAATCAAACGTACACAAATACCCATGTCCTGAGAAGGGGCAACCTACTCAGGCGGGACTCAAATCCGCGACCTCTTGTGTGGCAGGCAAGGGCTTCAACCCACCGTCCGGGATATTTGTACTCGCGAGGAATGGGGCGGAAAACTTCGATAAATAATATCGTCAAAAGTAAAATTTTTGGTAGCACTCTTAAATATAACTGATTTCCTCCAAGCATTCGCATCACTATACCACCAGCGATGCGTGTGAGCCTACGAGTTTTGTAAACCAATTTAAGTAGGCGGCAGGTCACAACACACGCAGAGGCCGCATGCGGTATCCTCCATTGTAACATTCGTGGCCATGACCCTTAAATGTCCGGAGTGAATACTCACCTGAAACGTGTCCTACCGGAGCACCTGGTGACGACCAATGGGGAGGAGTGGTCACTTGTCTAATACCTGGGCAACAACTGCACAGTATGCCAGCTTTTCTTCTTTTCATTTATTATTTTATTCTCAAACCACCGGATACAGCTCCCATTGACTATTTTACACCGGTGTATTCAACAATTATAACAAGTAAACGTACACGAACAACCATGCCCTCGAACGGGGAAACCTACCCAGGCGGGACTCGAACCCGCGACCTCTTGTTTGGCAGGCGAGGACGTTAGATCACGTTAGATCGTGTACGTAAATTTGTTAACTTACAAACCACAATGTGAAAGCCCAGTGCTGCTGTTTTGGAGGGTACAAGAATAAATAAAATACATATTAAAAATAATGGCCAAAATGTGCTGCTTTAGAGTAATTAAATAAATCTGAGTCCCCGTTATTTATTATAGGTTATTTTTCCCCGTTATACGTTATTTTCCCCGTTACAGGTTATTTTTCTTCCAGTCCAGCCTTTTGGATGCGGAAATAGGGAATCGCGAGACTTTATGGGCACCCTCTCCCAAAGATCACTTTTTTACAGACCTACTCCCTTGTTGAACACCACTTCGTCACCACTTCTTTGAATCTCTCAACGCCTTTCAGAACATTTGAGAGGCAACTTCGCAAAGCCTTCTGTTCCTGAATCGTAATTTTTCAATCTTATTTATCTTTTAATGCATTATTTTAGTAAAGGATTCAAATTAATTGCTGAATTCAATGAAAAATGCCGACCATTCCACTGGCGCAAACCATTTTGGAATCACACGCATGCAATGCGGCTGTCATCAGTTGAATATCCTGGTAAAAATACCTCACACAAGTAACGAGTTTCAAGATGGGCGTGCGTGAAGGGTACAGTGATTTAATGGATACAGAAAAAATTATACCTGATCGAGTAACAGAGATAATTATATCCGTGGCGGCGGGGTAAAGTCCTTGCCACCCAAACAAGAAGTCGCGGGTTCGCCTGGGGTAGATTGCCTATATACAGGGCATGTATGTTCGTGTACGTAAATTTGTTAACTTACAAACCACAATGTGAAAGCCCAGTGCTGCTGTTTTGGAGGGTACAAGAATAAATAAAATATATATTAAAAATAAAGGCCAAAATGTGCTGTTTTAGAGTAATTAAATAAATCGGAGTCCCTAAAACAGGTAAAAACTTTGCCGTGAAATGCTCACCTTCCTCTTGTCGATCTAAATAGAATTTTGACAAAGCCGAGTCGATTATATTCACGTAGATGCTTCAAAATGCACTTGACGAATGATCTAGACGTCATTAGGTGCCGCAGGGATCCGCGACTGAGCTGTCTTACGTAGAATAATCCATCAAAAGAATGGAAGGGGAAAAATTCCATCGGCGCACGCCATTTTGAAATCACGCAAATTACAAGGCGGCATCGTTATTAGCTGAATATCGGTCACGGTAAAATTACTTGACGAATGAGTAACGTGTTCCATAAGGGGCATGTTCAATGTTCACAGTACTTCTATGATTAAGAAAAAGCTTCTACGTGGCCGTTTGAAATAATTTTCTTTTGAATCGCCTCCACAACACAGAAAACATGAAGGCCGTCCCACAAAATTGATTAATTTACGATCATACTATTCGCCCTATTTGTTTTTTATTGAATTGCTGCGGTAAAATCGCGTTTCTTTCACAATAATAAACTATCTGTAACAAAAAAAGCCACTTTTTGGGAACTTTTTATGAAACCAAAATTTTGCCCTGTAGAGCATTTTTGGATCACAAATTTCACCAATTTATTCATTAATTTCAAAGCATTGCATGCATCAGCAATATGCATGCTCGTATGGGTCATCGTTCAGTAATAGAGCACAAAAACCACTTGTAAGGAAACTGAGCAATTAAGAATTATAAATTACCGCCGACTCATTACTGAGTATGAGCTAGACAGGGAATAATTACCTGCGTGCAAGTTATGAGGATGTTGCAAAAAGTGCTTATGAGAAATTCCTTTCATAATTAAAAGAAAACGAGTACCAGTTAGGTATTTTGCTTTAACTAGAGGTTCTTCCTTAAGTTTATTATTTCCTTAGAGGTCATAACGAGGTCCGATAAATTTATTTCTCCAATAAAATTTACAGACAATCTCATTTTTTTGCACTTACTTATTCCTGAGAACTTGGGTACCCACTGAGGTAAAAACTGAAGTACGCAGAATACTTATGATTTCATCGGGTATTTATTTATTTTTGGTAAATTTTAATAATAAAATTATAATTTATACCATTTTTTAGGCTTTCAATGGTAAGTCTTCTCATCTACAAAATTCCAGAGCATTCTTTTCAGGCGCACCACCGCAAAATAAGAATGAAAAACTAAAACCATATAAATCCTAAAAACAGCCTAATTGTATTCACGATTTCAGTAACGGCCTCGGTGACACTTAAACTACATGCAGTGAAGTGAAACACCTAAGTAACTTCGTGATTCTGCAGGGAATAATGCCTTGATCACAACTTAAAGGAATTTATTATTAACGTCTCAAGATTGATTAATAATTGAATCGATCACGTAGATTTTTATCAAAAATCAGTTTTCAAAATAGAAGCATTTAAAAAGAGCCAGTAGCATGCCTGACTCATCAAGAGGTCACGGGCTCGCCTGGGTACATTGCCCATATCCAGGGCATATATGTTCGTGTACGTATATTTGTTAACTTAAAAACCAGAGTGTTAAAGTTCAATGGTGCTATTTAGGGGGATACAAGAACAAATAAAATATATATTAAAAATGAAGGCCAAAATGTCCAGTTTTTGAGTAATTAAATGAATTGGAGTCCCTAAAACAGGTAAAAACTTTGCCGTGAAATGCTCACCTTTCTCATGTGCGCCGATGTAATATTTGCACTTACATCCCTTTGATGGATTTTACGACGTTAGACAAGTCAGCCGCGGCGCCCTGCGGCGCCTAATGATGCCTAGATCATTCGTCAAGTGCATTATGGAGCATCTACGCGAATATAATCGACTCGGTTTTGCCAAAATTGTATTTAAATGACCAGTAGGTCCTCAGAATACAAAAACATCAATTTATTGTTAATTTTCGGCGAAAGAACAATTATGAAAAATTACCCATAGTTGGTGAAAGAAAAATTAATGAGTAGGTTGACTGTTGAATGCCCTCGAATTCTTCCAGAAAGTAAATACGATTTAAAGAACAAGATAAAACACATCTTTAGTCAGCTGTAGGATTTAGCCAAACAGTTTGGAAATAATTCGGAAAGCTTCAAGTGAAGATATCAAACCCTAAAATGGATCCGAATATTTAAAATTCATTATTAGTCTATTTTAGTATGTTTTTTTACTCTCAGATGAGGCACATCTTGCATTACTACTACTTGATCGGATTGGAGAGTTAACAATTCCTACTCATACTTCTTCACAATCCCGTTTACCAGCTTATTCATAAAATTTTAGATTCCCAGAAACACCAATGGAAACTCATCATAAATGTTAACAACTGGCACAGGTAGCTCATTTTTTATTACTCGCATTTTTTACTTTTATCCCTCAGTAACTAATTACGAGCCTTCAAATGAATTTTTTTCCCGAAAATAAACAAAATCCTTTTCATCAATAGGTTCTCTCGACAGAATGTTTTTTTTCCTGGAATTCAAAAACATTATCGGGTAAAACAATGCGCTCCTGGTGGATACTCGTTCCAACAAATTTCTATGCACGATGTTCATTAAAACTCAGCGATTAAATACATGGCATTTTTAACAATATGCATGCACGTATGCATATCCTGGATTCACAGTTTTAAGCAAAACTCGCCTCTGTTCTTAATTTTCAAAACTCTTCCTGAAACGTAAAAAATAATACTAACACAAAGCATTAAAACCCTGTGTGAATGCAAACTATGCCATAAACAGCCTTTATTAAAATAAAGTTTTACACTAATTTTAAACGGGCGTAGTCTGCATAGAAATACAGCGTAATGCAGGTTAGGTATAGAAAGAAATGAGGTTTAATTTATTTACTTTTATCTTTTAATTTATCTTTTTTGAATACAGTGACTGATCATAAGCCCCACGACTAAAAAAAGGAGTTTTCCATTAGGTGAAACATAGATTAAGAATAGTTTTATAAGTAGATAATGGCACGCTATTAATCAGTGTACCTTGTATTGCAAAAAACTGCTGATAAAAATAAATAAATAATTGTTTCGAAACAATACTTTCTGCGCTAATATTCCCAAGCATAAACATCGAAGTATGAATATGAAGTAGCATGAGACGATGATGCAATAACGACAGTTTTATTCTCGACAATATCGAAAAAACTATGAGGCATAAAAATTGCGATAAATTTCCTTTTTCAAAACAATTATTATGATTTTAAATATAATTTTGGTGCTGATCTCAACATAATCTTTGAATCAACGTAACAATGGGTAGGCAAAGTATTTTACGTATTAAAATTATAGCTTCATATTTACTTTCTTTGCAAAGAGTTGACGGCGACCATGCACCCATAATGTTTTCCATAAATTAACAACCAATGTCGATCCCACCTGAATGTTTAGCTAGTTTAAACAGATTCAAAAATAATAAATAAAACATTAATTTAAAAAGCCGCAATATGCCGCAATTCAAAATAGAAGGCAAATAGTACAGCCATTCAAATAAATAAAAATAATAGCCACTCAAACTCTTATGAACAACTTGTTCGTTATTAGAGCCACAGAATTTAAAATATTACATATACGTATCATAATTTGTAAGATGAAGAAATATTTTTTAAAGTTCTGGATAATGTGAACTGCATAATGAAAATTGCAGATACAAAGGTACTCCATTCTTTCATGTGGCTCCTAAGTTCTCATATGCACATCCGAGCGATCTTTCTAATATCGATTAAAATAATGCACATTTGATAAATTCCAGCACTATGCTATAGCGTTCCTCAGCTTTAAAACACAGTCATCACCAAATCAACACAAAAAACGCATGTAACGATGGTCTTTCTTTACTCTTACCGTGCTGACCTTAGAACTGCAGATCTGTATCCTCGTACAGGCAATTTTCAATACTTTTGCGTTATTTTTTAACAGCCAATCTTTGATACGAGGAGAATCTGTTTGGTAGCATTTTCAAGAATGAATTTTGTTTTTGTCTTTTTCATTTGTTTATTTAGAGATTAGCACCACTTGGTTAAAGGCAAAGTAGACTTTTCAAAATACGATGACTAATCTTACGCCCGTAGCACGCAAAGTTTTAAAACACAATGTAACCACGAAAATTCAATGTAATCCGAAGTTACGCCTTGACGATTCTCAGATGCGAGCCACGATTAGAAAAAGTCTACGGAAAATGACTTCACATTTTTCAGCTCATAATTCTCTAGACTTAATTCCTCATGAAGTAAAGATCTTGGCCCGCAAACAAGCTTCGCAAACAATAGATTTGTTTCAGGCACAAAAATATCCCCAACTCGCGCGCCTTTAAGCCCTGTCACCACGAATGTTTACGGCCCAGTTCATCCATCTCAACTCCAATCATCCTCAAAGAAAGGGGGGACTCTTCCCTCGCCAGTGGCTTCAAATGGAAGATCGCCGTTTCGTGCCAACACGCACGCTCACATACGGAGGCCATCTACCACCCTTCAACCCCAAAAAACTCTCCCCCCGGGAATCGAGCGTTTTCTGTGTGCTCGACGCCCAAGAGCAAGAAGTCACCCTCCCCATCATATTCCGAGGCAAGTAAATCCAGCGCGGAAACAACTCGATCAATCTTGCTTATCTTTCCTTCCAAATCTCCCCTTTTCTTTCGAGAAACCCTCGCTTTCTCCCAAATCCTCCCTCTTCCCCATACACGGGGGACAAATCCCAACGTCACATCCATGGACTCCGTGGGCCGTGGATATGCAAAGCTGAATATTCAGCCCACCCGCTTACACCCTCCCAGACGTCCCCATCTCCTTACGAGTGCCAAGAGATAAGTCTTAATGCCCACACCTCCGCGGAAACTTCCGCCAAACTTGGGCAATATTATGGGATACATAACCATGATATTTCGCCGCCCTCCACTCGCACGGATGACGTATCCCTTTTACCCACGATCGCCCCCTGGATTACCACAAAATTGTGATGCGAATACGATCTCACTTGTTTATTTTTATTCCAGTATTTCTTTGATTTTCCCGTTTGTGACTTTGACTAATATACTGACGATAAGCTACATAACCATATTCCTGAATGCTCGTACAATGATGACACCACTGCCAAAGGCAAAACCTCTTAAATTCATTGCTAAAAACTATAAAAATCAAGATTGACCAGACATAACACATTCTAAAAACAAACAATACCATGAAATCTTAGAGAATAGTCTAAAAATGTCTACTAATGTCCTGATTCCTCATGCAAACCTAATTTAAAGTATTAATACAATTGTAAGTACTTAATCGTTGAAAACACCATTTACTCGATTATTTGGGAGTAGAATGGACCTCGCAACTAACTCAAACATTTAAGTTCCACTTAATCCTTATTTCTCAGTCATTGCTTCCGAAAATAGTTATTCCTCAGGATAACTAATAAAAGACTCAAAAACTTTTGCGTGCACCAAAAATGTATTGCGCATAAATACGAAACGAAAAAGTACAAGGAAAGAGTGGAATATTCAATAAGCCTTCAGGTTTCATTTCTTTGAAAGTTACATGAACAAAATAACTTTCCAGAAGAAACATTCATGCTGGAGAAACTTGGTCCATGTTTTCAAATCGCTAAAATAAAAACTGCTCGAACAATTATTACACCACTGAAAAAGGTAAAAAATCTAAAATTCATTGCTAAAAACTATAAAAATCAAGAGACATAACACATCCCAAAAACAAACAATACCTTGGAATCTTAGAGAATAGTCTAACAATGTCTACTAAGAACGAAGTTCACAATAAAGCCAGAGACTAAGGTGGGCTCAGTGGTAAGTCGACGGAAATGAATGGAAGGGAAAGGATTGAGAAACCATTACAAAGTATACACGAGGTTTCCACTAAAAATAAAAAAAGAGACACTGCGAGCAATGAATTCCACGAAATAAATAAAACTCTGTGATTTAATATTTGTGGGAGGGCAGAATATAATCATGGAGGCATAGTAAGAAGTAAGGAAATAAAACTTTGTAAGGTTCACTGTTATTTAATTATGGGCACGACCCGGGTTTCGTAACTTGGTTATATCGTCAGGTGACTGATCTTGCATGCATCATACATTTATACACAAAGTACACAAGTAACAGTGAGGAAATCTATCGGAAAGGAAAAGGACTGGTCACCCCCGCCCTTTCAACCAGTCCTTTTCCTTTCCGATAGATGTCCTCACTGTCACTTGTGTACTTTGTGTATAAATGTATGATGCATGCAAGATCAGTCACCTGACGATGTAACCAAGTTACGAAACCCGAGTCGTGCCCATAATTAAGTAACAGTGAACCTTACAAAGTTTTATTTCCTTACTTCCAATATGGAGAGGTTTCACAAAGTAAAGCCTGAAGTTATTAGTTATAGTAAGAAGTAATAACATTCAAAGCGTAACGCACTGCTAGGTACAGCAAAAACTAATTTCGACACATACGCCACAATAATAGGTACGTAATTTCAATCTCAGTATGGATGCCGACACGATTTATTGCACTATTTTTAATACAGTTTAAATGGAGCCAAAGTAGCACCCAAATAAGAGACCTAGATTTCCGAAAATGTTTCTTTCCTTGAGAACTGTTTGATGAAGATTTTTCATAAATGTGAAAGAATATTGTTAAGCAGGGGAGAAATGTATTAAGTCACGATAACTACTAGACAAGCTACTTAAAGATAGCCTTGGGAAAGACAATATGTATGGAAAATAATATCAAGGAAGGGTAAAAATACAAAAGGCATTGGATACTCAAGTCAGACTACTACGGTAATGTTACGAGAAGAATAGGGAAAAAGCACACGCTTATGCCTTAATGTTATATGAGAACCGACGAACCAAGCAACTAATGAATATTGCGTACTAACGGCTTAATTTGAAGTTATCATGAAGCAACTTTGAGTTAATTAGCCGAGGAAGTAACATCATTTTGAGTGTGAAATTTATGGAAAATAGAACGGCCTTTAACGAATTTATTTTTAATCATACAAGGAATAAATACTTACTCACTTTATCACAGTTAACTTATATCCAGTGGTATTACTGATAAGAATATTCCAAAAGTGACACGAATTTTATAAATCTTAAATGAAAAGTATGACGCTGATTAGAATCTAACTCTGAAAATTTAATAACGATAAATAAAACTGCGCTAGACGTCCAACGGGAATAAAAATCCCAGTCTTATAGCACCTTCTGGGACTTGATCAAAAACTTCCCCTTGAATTCCGTTAATTGACATCACTTGCCGCCGCAAACCGCATGCACTTCTCCGCCCAAACTTCAGCCCAACTCTTCCTTCTTGGGTCCGTGCTAACTTCCACGCACGGCAGCGCGTGTCACCGGCACACTTCCCAATGAGTAACGGGGCACTTACAACTCCCCCTCGACACCACTCGAGACGACTTGGAGCTAACACTCGCCCCTCGACCCTCCAAAATGTATGCGCTAAGAAATCATCCTCAAAAGTTGCTGACCAAGGGTCCGCAAGTTTTTAAGTGCGTGGAAATGGGGGTACAAAAAAATTGGATATGTTGTGTCAGAGGGACAAAGGCAGGGGGGAAAATACTCTTCGAAGCACTTCCTATACCTACTTTACAGCATTAAAAACTTCCTTGAACATGAGACTTTGGAATTGAAATGCAGAACCGTAATTATCGGACTTTCACAGACCAAAAGATCCCAAAAATGAAATAGAAATGCTTCATTAGGTTACAAAAATGACATTACAAATATTAAAATGTACAGCTTTTTTTTAAACAGAGCAGCTATAAAAAGAATATTAAATGCACTAAAAAGTGAAAGCAATTGATTTTAATAACTCGTGTAATAAGACGTGGGTGCATATTAGTCTTATAAAAAACGAGTGAAGAAGATCGTGAGAGGTGAGTCAGGGTTGGTACGCACTATTAATATCAAAACCTAATTTATTTTTCAGTACATTTCATACTTTTTTTGGAAAATTCATCGATCTTTTTTATTTCATTTTTTTTCTACTATTTTGTGGAGAATCTTGTACTCGCTTAAAACAGAGCTGTTAAAGACTTTTATGCAAGAAAAAATCATAACTAAGGCTATATACTGAGAAAATTGAAAGCATTTTTTCATATGGAAATTTATTTAATTGACTAGGGCACAGTGGAACAAAACTTCAAATGTAGGATAGTTGAACATTACAGTATCATAAAAACTAGTGAGAGAGTTAAATTTCAATCAAATTTTAGTATGGGAAGTCGGTTAAAAACAATGACAACATTCCATCGATGAAACAGACTAACGGCTGAAGCAAGGTAAGGGAAAGCATGTAAAAAATAGTAAGTGACAGTAAAGAAATATTGAGGTACCGCTGAAAACTGTATTCAGGGACTCTCGCTATTTTAAAAACAAAGCTTCTAAATCTGATTCAAAATTCAAGAGGGTCAAAACTTTAACAATGCGATTCATTAAAAAGTATTTCCCCTTTACGTTCCGATACTAGGCCACTGACTTTAATTTCGCGATATTACGTGCAAACCTCACGCATTCCAACAACACTTGTTACACTTTTAAGGTCTTTTTTTTGTTATTTTACGATTTTTACTATTTTCACGTAACCACGACAATGGCTTATGTCGCCCATGCTTTCGGAATAGTGAGTTTCGTCGTTACAACACCAGATGGTGCTGTAAGAAGAGAGCCGCTCTACTAGTAGCGTGAAGATTGGGAATTGCATAAAACTTGGGGAGTGTTGGAGAATTTTTCTGTCGCGATATCGTAAAATTTTGCGATTCTTCTTGGACGGGCTGCAGAAGGCTGGGGAGGGTAAGACCAGGTTTGGAGTTATAAAACCGATGTAACAAGTTGGGTAGAGGTTGTGGTGGGGAGGGTTTTCGTAAAAAAAATTGGTCATTTCATAGTAGAGGGCTGCTTAAGTTATAGTTGGATTGATGTAATTTCGATATAATTTAACATATGCAATAGCCATCCGAAAAAATGCGATCACTTAAAAGAATTAAAAAGTTAAGGTTTTAAGGATGTGAGGTGGATGTGAGATAACTCTCTGTCTCTTGCCTCAAAATCTTAGAAATTGACGGTCAAATTTCGCAAATATGCCAAATTTTTCATTCTATGCTTTTTATGAACAAAAAAATGTGATTTTTTTAAATGCCCCTGAATGTTAAATATGTGAATTGTGAAACCAAAATCCAGTTTCTATAGCCTAATGAAAACTAAACGTCAATCAAAACATCCGGTATCGATAAAAACGTAGCAAAAATCTCTGTCGTAACATATTTATATTATTACATCGAATTTTTATGGTCGTTGTAGGAGAAAGACATTGATGGTAAAGAAACCGTTGAATATGTTACAGGAATAAAACCTCCCATCAGTGACACTGAAGTAGCACCGAATATAATGATGGAAAAACCTTGAGCACAGATCGTTGAAAACAATTACCAAAGAATTTGAAGATGAAACGATGGCTTTACAATTTGGAGCCAAAATTGAAACATTTAAAGGAAAATTCAAAATACCAATATAAACAATTACCAGCAGCGACGATTATGAAGAGATTACATAAGGAATGAATACGAGATAAAATCTCCTGGATAATGGTTTGATGGAAGGTCTACCGACTACCCAGACCTGTGTGCATACCACAAGGCTACCCAGTTCACATTAGCATCAACACAGTTTTTGAGATACATGAGAGAACTTGATTTGCAAAATTAACACTAAAATTAGTATTCTGGGTACAATTTTTAAGGGTCTGATGGGAAATCCATAACTGCATGGAATTCAAGGACCCCGAGTGGCTTAATGATTTGATCAAAAACTCGGGAAGCCACTATATTACCCTGGGGGGGACAGTTTTAGTAACATGAATAAAGAAATCATTTATACTATGCACATTGTGCCCTATCAACGAATGAATAATCAAAAAGCTGAAACATCTACATATTTTTGTGCAAATTTAAAACTCCAATATCGCAATGCACACGGGGAAACGCGATATCCTGGGTTGCATGGAAGATTATTTTTTCATTTTCCAAGTATATACACATGCATAAATCACACAGCATATTCGTTTTATTTTACTAGAATATAAAAATTACAGTATACTGGAACAATGGAATAAAACGCAGTTGGTTAAAAAGGGGACAATTTCATCAACGGGAAATCGTACTTGCTTCAGGTAGACAAAAGGCAGTTCTTCTAACATCGACACACATATATATAGCCTCATGTATTTTGATGGTGCTTCATTGTGATTCAAAATTGTAATGCGCTTTCATATTCAGTATTATTTACCACTATTGCAGCTCTATCTCTTTAAATAAACATTAATTTTTCTGTATTTCACTAAATGGAACGCACAATGTCTACGCCTTGATAATCTGGGTCTTCCGTTTTAACTAGAAATAACTTGGATAACAACCAAATGAATTAAGTAATCGTGGTTTTTACGTGACTCCATGGGCATTGCACTATATTTTAGCGCTAGCGTTACATTTCAAATTTTACATGACTTACGATACCGATCGAAAGGAGAATGGAATGTGATACAAATTTGGAAGGCTAACGCGCAAATCGCTAAAAACGAACCCACCTTCGTACCTTAACCTCTAATGTAGGAACTTACGATGGTTTCCGGTGCATAATGCGGATGTGAATTAAGATGGAAGCACTAAAAATCCCAAACACAATCCGCGAAAAGCCACCATAATGAAATTTTAGGGTGGTAGAAATATCTTAGCTAAAATAGTTAAAGGAGTTACAAATGGTGATATATAATTCGCTTAATTTTTTTCCATGGAGCCCCCAGTCCACTTGAATGTGCACCATATCCAACCAACTGCATTTCTTTATTCCCAGTGTAATATAATTTTAATATTTTAATTAAATGAAACAGAAATGCTAAATGATTTATGTGTGGGTATTTAATTGGAAAATGGACAAAACATTCATCAAGTTAAGGTTTCGTGCTTTCCCCGTATACATTGCGATATTGAAGTTTAAATTCACACCGAAAAGGGGTATTTGATTTTCCATTCGTTGATGGCGCGTAAATTGCATTGTACAAATAATTTCTTTATTCAATCTACAAAAGCTGTGCCCACCAGCGCTATGCAACAGCTTCCCGATTTTTGGAACAAGTCATTAAGCCACTTTGGTTCCTTGTATTTCGTGCAGTTTAAAGTGGTGTATATATTCCAGGCTACATTTGGAAATTCCCCATTAAATCCTTTTAAATTTTACCCAGAAATTTTATTGTGTTGCAATACATCCGGGGTATTCGGAGGTATATTCGATCGCCACTGAGTATTGGGCAAAAATGTTAAATGTGCAAAAGCAAAGTTAGCGCGTGGACCGTGTTAACTGAGAGCTTATCTCTCGTCGAAAGGCAAGAGTCGACACCTGAATGAAACTTTTGAGAATCGCTCGCGCCCCAGAATAAAAAAAATCACGCTTGAAATAATCACATCAATTTTTTCACGGCGTGGATTCTAGGAAAATAAACCTCGGCGAAGAGAACTCTCGACGAACGGCATTTTATTTTTTTGCTTCCAATGCTAGATGCCAACTTCTCACTTCAACGAATAGCGTCATATTTTTCACAATTCCTCGACCGTTTTTGAACAATTCGCTGACGGCATCACTGAAAAGAGAGGTGTCTGAAATTTTTATTTTTATGCACCCGTTGTTTCGTTAGAAAGTCGTGGAAAACTGTTGAAATGAAGTGGGATTAGATGCAAAATTGACTGGAATAACTCATCCTTATCGAGATTAAACGTGGGTATCGAAAAATAACTCATCATTGCAGAGTTTGTATCCTTGTTTGTGAAAACGCATTTAGGAGAACTGTGGAGATTTAATACAACGGTGGAATTTGTATAAATTTCTACTCAATACTTAAGAGAATGTATAAAATCAGTGAAAATGCGAAGAACTGATGTGTGGCAAGTTTGGCAAAAGGAAAATAGGCTTTTTACGGTGGCCCTTATTATTGTGCCCGTAGAATTGCACCTGCTGCTTAAATTACGAAGATTATTTAGCAGATTAATGCTCAAAGTTCATTATTTTAACTGCATATAATTTTTATAAGATGATCATTGATCATGCACCGTAATAAACTGATCTCTTTGTTATAAAATCTCATATAAATTATCTCATAGCGTCACCAACTTCTTACATTGTAAGACTCCGAACACACATGTATATGATAATTCATACTGCTTCTAAACATACATAAGAAGGAAAACGTTATTCCGATAACGGTTAGAATCTACTTTTGTGAAACTATTTTTGGCTCATAAAACTCTAGAACACTACCCATCTTCAATCCAGGCTCACAACAAAACAAATGGTTCATTAAAGCTATTATGTAAAACCGCAACCACTGTATACTTGAAATATTAAACCAAATGAATAACACTTTATCTTATCAGACAGGTACTACACATTTCATTACGATAATAACTGTCAAATTCAGATGTATGCATTATTTCCTTTCATCCGATTCAGCGGACATCGTAAATAATTTTTGATCATGTTGCGGAAAATGCTGCTTGACACCGTAGTTAACCATATAAAATTCACACGCTGCATAGAAAGACACTCATCATAAGAATACCCATGTTTACGAATACACTGGTATAAAATTCAAGAACTTAGCACAAAAGCCTTCCCGATTTGACCAAATTTATTGTATACTGGACAAAACAAGCGAGGATTAATCTACATAATTGGAGGGTACAAGGGAATTACAAGGACGAGTATCAACCATGGAATGTTTAGCAACAAGAGGGACTTAGCCGAGGTTACGTTTGTTCCCACGAGCAGAGCTTAAATCAACCAGGGAGTAAATGCAACCCACTGACGTCCATTACAATAATGACCTACTCTTTGTGACGCAAGGGCTCACGCAAGAGCGTGAGAGCTGAGTTCCAGCATGAAACGAGGGGTAATTTTCCCTTGATAAACGTTAATTCCGTACTCTACAAATAAAAGACCAACCTTAAATCTTAAAAAATCCCATTGGAATGGTTGTTAAAGGTATCATACAGGCTAAAGTAGGTTTAAATGGAAAATTGTGCGAAACACCCTGGCCTCATCCCACGCTGAACTTCCCACTTTAATTGGCAAAAAGTAGACACTGTTCTCTTTTTTTCCAGCCATGCACTGGCAGGATATATCTAACAGAGTTTTACTATGATATCGAATAGAATAGTCTTCATGTAAAAACCAAGTGCAAATAACGCTATCTTTCAATGAGTCTATCCCATACAACAAATAATATAATTTAATCAGGAGAAAAGTAGTATTTACAACCTAAGAGCCCTTAATTATAAAATAGCCAAATCATTTGAATTGGTGAAAAATCGCAATATCACCCTTTTCTCCACAAAACAGTTTTTAACCTTAGGACATACGGTTTTAACGTTCTAAACCTAATAAAAAAGTAACCAATGTCTCAGAAAAAAATAAAAAGATATCTGACGAGAATATGAGGTACCCTACTTCTGCAATAGCACCCTTAGTTTAGCCTTCACTCTGAGGGACAACATCATAGCATAATCATTCGCGTAGCGTACGCATTCATTATAAGAGAAGGATTTGATGAATTTGAAACCTAGGCGCAACCTTACGGAAAATGTTGCTTGATAACGTAGTTAACCATATAAAATTCACACGCTGCAAAGAAAGAGACTTATCACAAAAATACCCATGCTTACAAATACACCGGCATCAAATTCAAGAACTTAGCACAAAACCCTTCCCGATTTGACCAACTCGCGCGGCATAATAAAGAGAGCAGGTGGATCAAAGATTGGAGTTGGATCAACGCAATGAACCGAAGTGCCCAAATATGAGGTTTCCTGCTATAATCACGTTCTCTTTCCAAACTAAACCTCATCGTAATTTCAACTGGCCTCTCGTACTCGTACATTAACACTAGAATGACTGCGGGCGGTCAATTGACCGTTTGCATTTTTCTTTCGCGAACCAGTTCGTTATTTTTCTATCAATAACGCTGATATGTTTTGACTTTTAATATTTTGGAACAAATAACCAGAAAATGAAGTTCTATTTTGAGGAAAAACATTCATGGCCAGAGATGTGTCAGCTTTTACCAAGAATGACCGCGAGCGGTCTATTGACCTTTTTTGTATTATATACCGTAATTTAGCTCTCTTTGCTTATAATTGGTGTCAATTTCGTCAAACATCATAGCGTACACTTAACCGCACACGAATACTACTCAATTTTGACTGCCATGTCTTCAAAACGGTTTTTAATTATGATTTTATAGTTTATGTGAAGAGACACATAAGCAAAATTAAGGTATGTTGCATCGTAAAGAGTCGCTACTAAGTCTACTAATCGTTCTATGGGTAGTAATGAACATTCATTTAGCTGAAATTCATTGTTGCGTTCGTGCATAGTTGCTGCCAACCAAGCCAGGCGCCGCCGCACCTCCGCTTCTCCTGCGCGCCCGGGGAATACCCTTTCGGCGACGTGTCATAAGTTTTGCTTAACTTGCATGCCGGTCACTGTCGCGTCACAGATGCTGCAGCCACCCATTCCCGTAGTTCAGTCCACATGTGGTCATCCAGTTCACCATAACTGGTGATATTTTTATAGATCCTCCAATACAAAATAAATCTTTTCATCAAATTCGGTAAAAGCTTTTTTGCGCTCAGTTGATTGGAAGAATGAAATTTATTTCAAATTCGGCAAAGCATAAACAATTTTCTTAGATTGTAGCAGTTGAAATTCTCACCAGTGGAGGCACAAGGTGCTTGTTTTTTCTTCCCCGAAATTGATGCGGTTGTCGCTCTGAGGCATTTCTAGTGATCGTTACCAGTGTCCTATAAACGATCGTGGATATTTCCAACCACCTCCCCGTCAACTCGTTCGCCTTCACGCAGTCTCGCTTTCCCGTGATCGTCGCTTCTTCTGACGGTATCCTTCAATATTCCTCCGCTCTGCGCGTTCCTTAGATATTTTTACTACGCGCTCATTCGCGTGTTTGAATATATTTCTAGGTCGATCGGCACTCCATATGCCAGCCTCATTGTCCCGTTGCGCTAGGTCAATAGAATAAATCTTACTAAGACGCTAAAGTTGAATCACAAACTCAGAGAATGGATAAAATGAAATACATAACGACAAATTCCGAGAGCTTTCATTTCTATCTCCTTGAGATTCAAATGCGCGTCTCATTCCACCATTTCGGCCACTTTATCTAAGCGCTGTCTCTTTTGCTCCCTCGTAGTTTATCGTGGCGTTCTTGATTCATTGATATTTCGGGTTTTCACCGCGTTGTATTGTCAAAGGGTGACGAGAGTTTCACCTAGATTCCACTGAGCGTTGGTAGAAGTGTTTATATCGGCATTTTGCATCTCCTTTGCACCACTGTATCTGGCCCAGTAAAATCCCACTTTTTTTACTTACATGAGCAAAAATAAATGTTTGTCGAGGCTCCAGGAAAATTTTTTCATTTTGGCACTGAAGTATGTCTCCCAAATACATGTGTAAACGCCGTGAACGTAATTAGAATATTTGCAAACGTGGTAAGAGGGTAAAGAAATACTTAACTTGAGACCAAATTTGTAGTTCTTCATTTAAATATGCTGATTTTTTATCTGAATTATGTTTTAAACCGAGAAAACTACAGCAAATAACGTGTTTTGAAATGCAGCTTGTGTTTGAAAGCACATTACGAATCATTTTCTAACTATGCAAGTGAGACACATTTTAAATTTACAATAAAAATATTTTAGGTGTATTTAATATTTTTTTCAAAGGACAATTTCTTTCTCACATTACATCTAACCGTAAAATAAAATCAAAACACTTCTACACTCGTGAGGTAAAAAATATGGATTGAAAACGAATGAAAGAGCTCAAGAAAAGGGCGAACAGTCAATTGACCTCTAGCGGTCATTATAGGTATGCGGCTAACCCCGGTCATTATGGTGTTAACTATAGAAGTGTCATCAACTTCAAAGCCGACTGACATTTTCAGACATGCTATGGAAAAATCAGGAAGTAGGCTCAGCGTTTAGCGACTCAACGTTAATAAGGAAATCAATTTAACAATATATGAATAATTTCTTTATAAATTTCCCCTATGACGACATTGATAAGTGAGAATAATGCTGATAAACTAAGAGAAGTATACAATAGTTAACTATATAAATTTGTAACCTGAAAGCCATAAATAATCAATGTGAAATAATAGTATATACATAAATACTTTTCATCTCCCAAGCTTTTAAAGTAGCCACTCAAGGCATTAGCGGAGTTTAAAATAAACGGAGGAGAGTAATGTATTCAGAACACAGGTATAGTTTACAACAAGTTTAAGTGGCTAACATATATGTACAAAATAGAGTTTAAATGATCGATTCCCTGAAGTTGGAGCTCCCATTATCAATAGCAAAAACCGAAAAAGATATGAAAAGTTGGTTAAAGGCAAATTAGTGAATACATTCTCCATAAGTATTATAGGAAGGAATCATTTTAAAAAACATTTAAATTTTTGAAATATGAGAGAAATAATGTGTGACAATGATCAGTTAAACCTCTGAATTTGTACCTAAATTCCAAGGATGAACACGCACTGCTTATTATAAGTACTTTGTATGCAGTCACGCGCACTTGATGTAAATTTACACCAAGGATGGAATTCGTCATGAATAAAATCATATTATCCGAGATTTGAACCCGGATCTCACGACTGCTGGACATATCTTGCGATCGGGTCAGCGATCAAGAGATCCGGGTTCGAATTCCGGACGAGCCAAATGATTTTCGCATGCCAAATTTCCAGCAATTGGTGCAAACCTTGGTGCAAGCTTGAGTTTATTCTGAGAGATTTAACCAATTATAACTCAATGTCGCTTCTAAGAAAAGTGTAAAAAATTTCAGCTCAATTCAGGAAAGATTTAAACAACTTGTTCTTTTTTGCTGTAATGTTTAAATGGCGAATTGTGTAGCTGCCACAATAATTATGATTGCGAACAAATTTTTCACATTTTTTTAAACGAGATGTCTAGAAATTTAATTTCTCCGAGAAGCAGCTCTGGGTTAGTAAGTGTTAACAGAATGCTCGAACCCGGATCTACCGATTGATTGTCCTATCGGGACATACATGTCAGCGATCGTGAGATCCGGGTTCGAATTCCGGGCGAGGCAAATGATTTTCGTACGTCCAATTTTAACCTGAGGTCAAGCTCTGAGAGATTAAATAGAATGCGCAGTGGAGAAAAAAAATCAACTCCTTCACGGCACATGTTGACTTTCCATCCCCCGTTCTCACCCGTGTCCAACAAGGGAAACGTTCAGCTGGCAAGCCTTCTTGAAAAGCGCCCTTGGCTCTATATGTTGGCGGGAAGCACGGCCGTGAGGGCAGCTACATGCAAAAAAGCAGCCCCGGGTGATGGGCAGATGAATGAGGCCTGTCGGCAATCGAGTTCCCGGCATGCCGAAAAGCCTGTTGTACCCGGCGCAAGTTTAGTGGGAGGGGCTGTGCGCCGCCAGCCGTGGCCATTAAGGTTTACGGGGTAATTAGTGTAGGGCGTCGGCTGTAGGGATAGGCAGACGCGAGCACCCATCTTCCACCGTCAAAGTGGTGAGGACCCGAGGACTTGACGGGCAGCTTCACTGACGAGCGATTGCCCGTGAACCCGATAAAACGTTTGATTAGGGATCAGAATGAGGAAAATCCCCAGAGGCTACAAATTGTAGGCGAGGGAAATTCGCGACTGAATTTTCCGCCAAAAAAGATCCCTGGCAATATATTTAATTGTAGCGATGAAAGATTTTTCATTCCGGACGCTCATCCCATTTCAATGGGTGTACTGAAGACCGGTAGATGGCGGAAAAAATCAGTCTACCATCCACTGCATTTAAGCTTATGCCATGTCGCAGGGGATGCGATTTCATTTTGGTCTCTACAATAGGTGGAAACCCTCTCTTTTAATTGTTTAGCAATTTATTTAAAATTAAAACTATAATTTTTACTTAATTCTTAATAGTTATAACAATTCCTTGTTATATGCCTGTAATTTCCCAGTTTATAGTAATAAATATAATTCCTTGTTTCGGGAGTGACTTCTTGGAATCTACTTCACAAATGTTAATGTTTAAACTTTGTAATTCCACATACACCACGTGTTAAATTTTTGATGGCACGTCATCAACACATGATGACGTGCCACTTCGAAAAGCAGGTCGTACAAATTTTAATTTAGGTGGAATTACAAGGTTCAGTTACAGTTCATCATATTTCAAATAAGGATGAATTTTGTAATTGACATCAATTCTTTACTCTAAAGAGTAAAATTATTCCCATATGTTTTTAATTCATACATAACAGATGAGCACAATTTCGGTTACTTAGGATTGTAATCAGAAGTTACTTGAAGGCACCGATGGCTCGGTCTCGGGCAGATGCATTTCTTATGTAAAAATCCATTCGTGCGATCACAAGCATAAAATGATTTCCATGCTAATAAATAAATGCAGCGTAGTTTCTGAATATCAACAAATAACTATCGGTTAAAGCTTTCCTCACCTATGAGTACCAAGATGGCTTACGTGAAAAATGACGTAGAAAAAAATTTGTAGCGTATAGTAAGATGGAGCGCAGCGAAGAGGAAAGAAGATCAGAAAATGATATGGTCAAATATATATTCTATAATTAGAGCACAATACTGCACTATTTTTATAAACTATATGGAATACTTATGAAAGACCATAACTTGATCGGTACAACCTTTTTGTTCCTGAATGCCAGGCATAAACACTCTAAGTTATAGGTATCTATCAACATTGAGAAATCAAACAATGGTGGAAAGAGTCGGTTCCATGAAAGGAAAAAATAACACTCTCGAGTCTTCCATGCACACTACAAGAATCAAACAAAGCCTATGGCATTGGATATGAAGAACACGTATTTCAGGAAATGAATTTTAATATGCACAGTGGTTTGTTTGTATCCCAAAAACAATTGCTTATATTCTACGCCCATCAAATATTTTCAGTCAGGAACTGAAACGGCAGCAGCATTTGCAGTAACAGGACTCCTAGGAATTCCATTTAAATTTCAAAGCAGGCATTGACAGTTCACCAAAAAAGCAGAAAGATTAAAAAGGTGGTCTCCATTCAGTTTTGTGGTGATTGTATGTTTCTACTCAAAAGGACTTGAATTCTAGGTCAATAAAATTAGAAAAGACTCATAGACATGTACCTAAAGTATTCCGAAAGTTCTTTTAGGGCATATGGCTAGGTAATAAATACAAAAAACATAGCGCATATTACATATACTACGACACGTTAATGGCTAACTCTGGACGAATTCAAATTTATTATTGAGTATTAGTGAAAGAGAGATGATTTGCATTTTATGTAGATGCTAAATTATTTTATTACTTGTTAATTTTCTGCGGGCATAAAAACGTGGGAATCAAGAATTCTGAGAAAATCAATTATTCAAATTCTTTCCGGCCACATACGCATCAAATATACAAGCCACATTTTTATCAAAGAAATTAAAACTATCAAAATAGTAATATTACAATTTACGGAGGAATAATGATTGGAAATGGCCAATACGGAGAATCTAACAGGCGAATGAACATACGCAGCCAGCGAGCCCGCTCGCCCCTGCTATTTCTCTATATTCATTCACCGATCACAGCATCATAAATATTCAAGGAGTTAGCGAGGAAAAAAAATACGGCCCTATGCGCCACATAACCTCCCGGATATTTATGAATGCCGGGCGAAAATTTGCCGTTATACCGAAAACAATGGCGGGTATCCTCCCAAATTAAACGTAGGCCAAATATAAGTCAGACGCATTCATGAAGGAGAGGGAACGGCCGTCCATACTGCAGGCGAAAGGGGGAAGAGACTCGAAATTTATTGTTCCGAGGCGATCCTTTGGGTTAGCGGCCCACGGCTCCGTGAATCTCCTCCTAAATCCAGGTGGAGGTGAGCAAATGGTTTGAGGAGTCTAATGGCGCTGCCGAAGAAGCTGCCCGAAAAAGGGGAAATATCTAGCCATTAAACTCTCGTCCGAGGACCTGTGCAAGGAAGACAATGAGCTTTAACTCGCGGATCACGGCGCCTCCTTCATTGTCATAGCCTTGCAAATGAGGTTTGCGCATAAAACACTGCATAGAACCCCTCCTTGTTGAAACGATGCCAGGGATTATCAAACCACAAAAGTTCGTGGCAAAGCTCAATAAATAGGGGAGGTAAACAGACCGAAACTCATTTTCCGTAAAAGTTCTCCTTCGCTTGATGTAAACAAGAAGTTTACCGAAAGATGAAGGAACCGGATGAACAATACTAGAGGGTTAAGTTGAGCAATTCAAAAGATATGAAAATGTGAAATAAATATGAATATATATGAAAATGTGTGAGTCACTTTATATGGATAACTTTGAAAGTGAGTTCTTTTAACTGGCAAGCGAAATCAAGCAACTCCACTATGCCCAAATTGGCATATAGTTAGCTCGTAAAACCATATTTTTAAGTTAGTCGTCTCTACCTCCAAAGGTACCTCTTGTAAAAATTAAAATAAATGCTGAAAAGACACTGCTCCGGTTTGAATCATGTCCGTCACGGAAAATTTAGCAAAAATATATAGCGGGTAAAATAATAATTTCGATAAGCTAATATGGATATGTCATAAGGGAAGAAGCTTAGCAGCCAAGTTTATTGTACCCTGAAGCCGCACATAACTGACGGCAACTGAAGAGGTAGAGGCGACTAAAGAATTACATATTAAGACTTTTCTAAAATAATTCTTATTCTAAGAAAATTTATCATTGAACACCTATTAATAAGCCACGAAAGAAAGGTAGCAAAGTTAAGCACAGTTAACCCATTATAATCCGATGTTGCTTCTGAGCAGCATCAAAATTTTACAAATTATCAGCTCTATTTCAGAAATATCTAAACTACGTATTATGTTGTGATGTAAAGCATAATTAAGAAATATTAAGCTCCCATAATAATCATGATTGAGTGCAAAATTTTCAAGCTTTCGGGATGAAAAAACTTGAAATTTGATTTCTCCCCGAAGTACCTCTGGGTTAGAAAGGCTTAAAAATTCTCTTTCGAATTCGAAGGTCCATTGATTGCCTCAGGAATTTATAGAAGAGTCATTAATATAACTAACAAACGAACTTTTTGAATCTAAAGCAAGAGTTAAACTGAAAAACTTCAACCTGTGAAAATGATTTTTTTTTCGGCTGAATTTTCAATAAGTCTAATCCTAATTAACCTTTATCTACCACGCAAGTATTTTATTTTGAAGTACATTCAACGAAAGCACACACCGAAAACAGTAACGTCGATGACCACGGAAAAACAAACGCGAAAAATGCACTAAAGCGGCGTTTACCTCGCTTGACTTTCCTCAACACGTAACAGACGCGAGAAGGGAAAGAGACTTCAGCACCAATCAGATCTCCTCTAACTCGACGATATTTCTCTCTCTATCTCGCCCATTTGAGGTTTCTCCTCCCGTTGCATTATGCCGCAAGCATTCCACAGGAATCAATTCCCCTGTGGCGGACATCTATAGGTACTGGGCCCCACCTTCCGAAAACCGACGTCGAGTCAAGTGAACTTGTGAAATGCCGACTGGGGATATTGACGTATTTCGCATCCCACCGCACACAATGGGAGAGAGTGGGAAAGAGAGACCTATCTTCAACGCGCGAGACCCGACGAGAGGGCGGGAAAGAAGGAGGGATAGGAGTTGAGGCTTGTTTACGAGGCGGGTGGACGGAGACCATTGTTGCCAATTCGTCAGAGTATGGCACTTTTTCCTTTAAAACAGGGATGGCAAGTGAAGCGAAACAAAAATACTTCTTTTCAACCGGGAGGGAAACGAAAATACGAGGCCTGGGTTTAGTTTCGTTCCCGCACGAAACTGAAATCACCAAGGAGTTTAGTTTCGACCCGGGACGAAACTTTACTCCCAGGAACGAAACTAAATCATTCGAAACTCCGATGCTGATAGTTAAGTTTTCATCCCGGAAGTTGAGTGGAGGGGGATAAGAGGGAATGGTTTCAACCCTTTACGTTTGACATGCATGTAGAGAGGTTAAAACATCTACCTTAAAATCGAATGACCAGTTTGTGTTCACGGTTCTCCTGTTAGTGGCAAAAATATGAGAGCCCCATGCATCTTATGGCGGTAGGCCGAACCTCTACTTCAATCAACCACACTTCGTACTCGGTGTTTGGGTCGAAACTAAACTGTTCGAAAGTGAAGCACGTGGTCCCTCCGCTGCAAAATTTTATCTACGTTTCGTATCGTCCCAGAGTTTTAGTTTAGTTTCGACCCGAAGTAGTTTTGACTCCATTTCGTTTCCACCCTGAGTTTAGCCCCCCGGGTTTGGATCCTTTTCATTTCGTTTCTGCATTTCGCTCCCGGGAACGATACTATTGAAATTTTACTAGTTTTGACTTTCGTTTAGTTTCGATTGCCCTCCCTGCTTTAAAAGGACTTCCTTCCCTTTAGGGGGCGGCTGCCTCTTCCTCGCCTCAGTGACCCTCAATAGTTGGCGAGAGGTGAGCGCGGCTTTTTCTGGGAATGAAAGTAGTCAACTCACGAGTATATAGACTCCAGATTTTTTGTAAATGTATTTCCTCTCTGTGGCTGATACGACTATCTTCTAGCTGCCATTGTTTGGGACCCTCATGAAAAAGGCTTAATAACAGAGTTAGAACGCGTGCAAAGAAGAGCTGCCAGGTATGTGCAAGGTCGTTACGATAGTCTTGTTAGTGTAACTGACCTCTTAGATAAACTCGGATGGGAATCTCTGTCGGACCGTAGATTGAAAAATAGACTACACCTTTTGGATAAATTCAAGAGCAGTGTTTTTTCTGAGTAAGTTAACCATATCTTACGGACGCCAATATACTACGGAAGATCAGATCATATAAATAAAATAAGAGAGATAGATTGTAGAACAGACAGATTCCGAATTTCATTTTTTCCACGATCAATAAGAGATTATAACGGCAGCAATAGAACTCGTAAATAAATTGCATGGCTTGTAGTGTAGCCTACTAACCTATGTAATAATTAATGCATGTTTCTTAATTCAATTATTATTTCTAACAGCATATAGTAGTATAGTTTGTTAGTATACGGGACGTTTTTTGGACGGTGTGGTGTGGGTGTGGGAGTCCAAATGCATGCTGCATGCTGGTGATTGATCACCCCCTGCCAAACACATTAGAGGTGGCTCGCAGGGTATTATGTAGATGTAGATGTAGCTCTCGCCATTGATGATAAGATGGCGAAAGAGATTTCGGCTACTTCCGCGGCTAATCGTGGAAGTTATAGAAACAGAATAGATGCAAGAAACCTACCAAATGAATCAAACCTACGAATGTAAAACTCTGCCAACCACTTCTATGCAGTGACAGGTGTAAGAAGGACTCAAGCCCTTCACCTAAAATAAATTGCAAAATATGTACTTATGTTATGAAGTGGAAAATTAATATACATAGACATTTAAAAAATGAAAGTAATGTCATTTTGGTTATTAGCGATGATTTTGCAAACTGTATTATTATTGTTTTTATTCTTATGGCTATTTCCAGAAAAATAAAAAAATGTCTTATATCTATCTAAAAATGAAAACTATATATCAGGTGGACGTTTCAAGAACTTCTACTGCCTAGTTCGACCTACCATTCATCGAATTCCTTTATAGAACTGCCTTACCAGTCCGTTTGGCTAAGTATCTCTCTTATTTTATCGATTCAGCGCGACCTAGAAACATGTTGTGGTTCTGATATGATCGCTCTGTATCTCTCTGAAAGACATATATTCTTATTTTCTCAGGTAATAAAAGTGTAGCACGTAACCTCTTGCGGCTCCCAGTAATGTAGAAAAACATGAATTACACTCTCTGTGCTCTCGTAATACGGTTCGGCTGTCGTATTACTGGGAAATAACTTTAATCAGTAATATAAATAAATGTCATCAATACTCATTAATAGCTAAAATTGTATATTTACATAAAAAATACCGCCGAGGCTTACATATATGCAAAGGGAAAACAGTTGCTGGATGAAGAAATTATTTATGTGAACTTCCTAAAAAGTTTTATTATTAAGGGCATATGTTCATATCAATAGAGGGAGCTGCATGTGAACGGCTGATTCGTAAACATTTCATTCCATATTTGTAATGTTTTAAACCTAGATATCTCTCTTCGTAAAACAAGGTGTGTTTAACAGGTAGAAAAGTGACAAACTTTAAAATGTTTAGAAGGAGAAATTTTGACAATGCGGAAGTTAACGGTCGTTTGCATAGTAAGACAAACTACATACCACTGGCATATGTAGGTACTAAATTGGCGGCCCAGTCATCACTTCACAATAATTACATTCTCAATATATGTATAACCAGAGGAAAGTTATCGCCCTTAAAGCGGCTTCGCACGTTTAGCGCACGGCTTCGCATGTCTTTATCCCCGATTGCATGCGTTGCTCCGGCTGTGGGTGAGAGGCAGCAAGACTTGTTGAAAATTGCTACCAAAAACATAGTTGTCTTACTGAATGAATTAGGAAATTAGAATGGGAAAGTCGAACCGGTCGATGAGTAATTTTTAGATTTGCGAAAATATCAAGTAGAATACTATTTACCTGATGTTAAATATATTTTGAGAGTCAAATTATTATGGTGTAAACGATAATGAGGATAATATTTAAAAAATGGACTGCAGAGCCAATATGTTTAAGACGTCATTTTTTCCGCATTCAATTTGGGACCATAATATCTGCGACAGTTCAGCTATAGAATAGCTTGAATCGGACAAATTAAAATAGGCTCTGCATGTATACTTAATAATATTCTATATAATTTTAATTGTCAATTATAGCTAGCTATCTGCATGCATTTTTTGGCATGCTATAACTTATGACTGATCACTTACTGAGCTAACTTTTCGTTTTCAATTACTAACTAGAAGTTTTCTTTACATGGTAGCATTTTCGTGTCCTTAGCACTCTCCTAGTTTCTGGTCTCGTACTGCCGACCACATCTCGCTTCCTTGTGTGCTTGGCCTATGTCCGGCAAGCGAGCGCGTGTCTGATTAAGGCTAGAATGAATGCTCCATGCATGGTGTGGAATTACCCCGTGTCACACACCCCAGTGGTGGCTTGCACGGTACCTCGTATACGTATACATGTGAAGATAATGACCGAAAGAACGGTGCGGAGGTCATAGTACTTGCATACCATCCGAAAGGTCTGAATTCGATTCCCTGCAGCGATGGAGGATTTCCTCGGAAAAGGCGACGCCGTGTTAGGTTCTGTAATGGAGGGACTAAAGTAATGCCTATCGCCCGTCCGGCGAGACGATAAATTGCATATCACATGGCACTTACAGTCGCGAGTGGGGTGGGAGGGATGCCGAGATTTTCCTCCGCCTTCATCCAATTACCTAAATAGCCCATATTTCATCAGCCTGCTCACCGGGCCGTGATGACGATTTTTGTAGCCGGCAGCCACAGACTCGACCCCCGTATGCTCACGTCTTGAAAACCCGCACAGCACGTGGAATTGAGCCAGTAAATTGACAATAACAATATTGAGGAAGAATCTTGCTCCCTGTGCCTTAAATCATTTGGGAGAAGAAAGAAATTCAAATATAACATAGGAAGGAGCTCATCCTATGCCAACAACTTCCTGCGCAAAGCGTTTCTTTACCTTTCTTGAGAGATCAACTGCATGAAAGTAATTTTCTCTGTGATAATAAAAGCAGATGTAAACACAAGACTTGGTGAGAGCACACATTTAAGTAGTTTGGAAGTTTCAACTGGTTCATTTGTGCGTTGAAGTAAAATGGCTACATAGTATGAAATGCTTTTCGCTAGTATTTATTTCCGTTTCAGCATTCACTAAACCATGGAATATATTTGCAAGCGATTTTGCGTCGTAGTAACTAATCACGTACGCTTTATATTTCTCTCAATAAGTTGAGGTCATACAAAATATTGGAAAAGGACGACCTAGCATTCTCAAAAAATCTAACCTAGACAGAAGGATCTTCATGGCTTCGATAAAGATAACAAAACCATGGAGAAAAGGAAAGAGAACTAAAGATAGGAAGTAGTATTAGTGCATTGAATCATCTCTAGATTTGGATAGAGAACTACGGATGGAAGTAAAACCCGACGCCAACGCCGAATCACCGAGGCACGTTTAAGCGGCCTGGCCTCCAAGTACCGAAGATCCGCGCCTCCCAACGAAGCTGTCCTGCTGACCTTGAAAAGAGGACATCATCCTACGACGCATATTTTATAAAAGATACTCAAATCACTCCTCCCACCTTGCGATCGCCCGTTCATATCTTTCTCTCGTTGCTTTGGAAAATAGGTCACTTTTGCCTGCTAGGCCTTCGGCATTGTGCCCACGTGGGCAAGTCTTCTACCAGGAAATTGAGCATCCTAGAATACCACCTTGAGGTAGCTTGCACCGGTAAATTTTGCCAAAAATTGAGATGCAACCCACGAAACCACCGTTATATATGCAGTTTAACACATATATCAATCCACTTAAAATTGCTCTGGCATGCTGAAAGCACAGTATAGCTTGGCTTATCGAAAAGCGCTAACTCCAGGAAAAATTCTCGATTACAACGTCATATTTTCTTAAAAAAATTGGCCAATAAAATGTAAATCGAAGCACATGTGCTGACGCGCAACGTCGCGGCCGCGCGGCGAGTAGAGCCATTTTGAGTGAATGAAATGCATGACGGGGGGCGGTGGGCGGGAAACGAGTTGTCGGGCGGCAGGAAATACGTCGGTTGGCGGGAAAAATGCCCCTTCCCCATCCCGCGTCGAACATAACACCCGGGCCTATTCAAAGCGGGTGACATTCTTTAGAATCCGGTATCGGCTCCATCTTCCTTCCCATTCCTTGCTTTCCCCGTACATCCTTCCCAGTCTCCTCTCGGAAGATAACGTGTTCACAACGCCAGAAATGTGAAATTTGTTTCGTAGTCAAAACTTCACGGAGACAAGACACGTGTTTGCCGCGGAAAACGCTCACTGCGGGGCAGGTGACTTAAAATGTCACCAAATTCAGAGGGTGGGTGAGATACTGGTGATGGTTGATGGGGATGAAAGCGGGAGATGGCTGACGTAATTTGCTCATAAAAGTATGTAAAGGAGTATCAAGGAAAAAAAATACTAGAGTTAATTATAAGGACAGAAAGAAAACTGACGTCCACATAACGGAACTCTTGACAAAGGATGCGATAGGAATCAAAGAGAAACTTCGGATCTCGAGAGGTAGTGTTTTCCTCAATAATCAGAAATGGCTTTCTGCTGTATCTCCCACCATCATTCCAGATCCTCAACTCTGAAAAATTTCTATTTATCACTGAAAAATGCAACCGGCATATAGAATAACATTGGAATGAATTTTTGGGCAGTGTTGAAGGGTTATCTGCTAATGACATGTAAAACGTCATTACTCGATCGGTCAACTTTTTACAAACTTAGAAACGACTTCCTCTTACTGTTGTACCAAACTTCTATATGAAGACAGGAGAGTAACATGTGATATGACACGTTTCTCAACCTTTGCTGTATCACCAGAAAAATTAACCCTGACGCAACCAAATGTAATTTTTACCCAGTATTTGCGAAATCATTGGCCTGTGGTGGTAGCTCCATCGCCAACGGAGACAAGCATCGGTCGGGAAACGTTGGAGTCACCCAAGAATTGACACGGTTTAATAACCGAAAAAGTGCTTATCACCATGACGTAAATCTATGTTTTCCAACATAATTTAAAAAGTCCGATCTAATCTCGTTACCAAAGGAATTATTACAATAATTTAATTTTAGGGCCGTGATGTGAGTCACAATTCTGACTCAAGAACATAATCCTGCTTTAATTTCTGCTGCAATGAGAATTGAAATTGAATTATCCATACACATAGTAAGACTAAAATGATTTAGCAATCTCTAAGACAAAACAAAAAAGATCTCAATGCTTATGACTATTTTTCGTAGTCTACTTTAGCGTAAGGCAAAGCAATAATAACTAACAAACTGTAATGAGTTTTAGCCTCTTAGTTCACACTTTCGTTGTCCTAAAATAACCCCAGTAACCCTCTTTCAGTATCACAGACGTCTTTTAAAACCACTCTCAATGAACAATAGCAAAACACATAAAATGAAGCCGGTCCAAGCATCGCAGCTAAACGTAAAAAAAAACATTTACTTATTCCGCAGCAAAGCGGAAAATCACGACCCAAATTCAACCACGCGCTCTCCGCCACGCCCAGGTGTTCTGGTCGCATAAAGAAAACATGCACAGCCGCCCGCGCAGGGTGCGAGACGATTGGCGATGAAGAACGGCTGAGGTGGATGCTCTGCCCACGAATGCTCTTGCCGCACAAGGAATCTGTTTCCCACGCCCTGCCATCAAAAACCTTGGCCACGAAAATATTTTGAAGCTCACTCATGCATGAATATTTCCCCGCAGTACACTTGACTTGCATCACCAAACGTTGAATATCTGCCGTTTGCAGCAACGGGGATAGATTTTATGAGTCTTCCAATGATTCTGAAAAGTAAATTTTCGCCCTCTCGAAGTTGACAATTTGTAATTATGCACGCATGGAAAATATCAAAATCTAATCCTAGAGTCCCCACCTTTCCCATTACGCAGCACTACATTTATTTTTTATGAAAAATTTATGGATTCAAAAATAAAATTTTTAGCTTAATTTCAAATGTTTATAAATAAGTTGAATATAAAATTAGAAGAAGATACAAAATTAAAATAAATTTTTCACTGATAATTCAAAATTATCATAGGAAGCAATAAATTCTCAGAAAGGAAAATATAATCTAGTACTAAGTAACTCTATGCTAATGTTTACCACTGGGTTTTTACAAATGCATCATACTATTTCGGTAATAAAATTTGTATACTTATATTCATTGCCATTTAAAATTTATGTTACACCTATACACAACAAAATATCATGCTCGCAAGTTTCATGGCTGAATGAAAGTTTTCTTCACCGAAATAGGGCTCCAATAAAATACGCGTCACAATTTGACGGAGAGGAAAAATTTTCTCATGCAGCACGATTTTACGAGATTGATACGATTACGGCGATGGAGACTGAGGTATCAAAGTTGAGAGAATGAAATTATGTACACATAATGATATTGAAACTCCTATTGGAAATAAGGATATTAAAATTCCTTGCCATAGGAATCCCGAAAATGTTCTGAGATCACAGCTGCTGGGCATTTAGAAAGCAAAGAAAAAATCGACTTAAGTGCTAGTGAGGCAAACCGAGGTGGCCATATTACTCGGCTGGGCGATTGCCTCACGGTTCTGGTTTTCGACTGGAAAATACAAGTAAGAACTGACTGGACTCTATAATGATCATGATTCTCTCTCCAAAGAAGGCGGGATTGTAGGTGAAAATACAAATATACCTTGTTCTTAGATGAGTTTGACATGGTAAACGGTACCCCTCACGATTTATGGTCTCGAAGTCACCTTCGAAGTGCAGAGGACTTTCTCATCGTGAAACATCCTGGGCATAGCCACATCAGATAACCTGGGGAGGTAATGCAGATCAAAGCGGAAGAAATAAATTCAAGTGATCTCCGACGGGTTGTTTCCCCCGAAACGGAAAAAGAAACACTTTAAAAATCACTAAAGGGGAGCAAAACCTAAGTTGGAGAAGAAAGCACTTCTAATACCAGAGGGCATTCCACTTTATTGGATTTCTTTTCCGTCCGACCAGTTTTCTGACTTCTCCAGAAGGGAACACGACCGGCGAGAGAAACAACACCATCTCTCAAGAAGGAGCCAAAATGGAGAAAATGTGACATTTTTATCATTTTCAACACATCTCGTCCAGCAAACGGGTCGGGTCCAACCGAAGAAACCCTAGAACCCTTCTACTGCAATGGGGGAGAGAAAAAAATGGAAATACACTTTTCCGGGCAACCATCCTGGACCAGGAACCCTTTCCAACCAGCCTCGCCCCCAACACATTCGTACATTTACCTCCCCCAGGAAACTAACTCTCCAACCTATATATTTGACGAATACTTTGAGAAAGGGAGAAGGGTGTTTTTTGACTCGGTGAGGAGGAAAAAGAAAGAGGGGATTTGGTAGTGGCGCTGGCAGGGGGCGGTGACGGAGGGAAGCTCCTCTCGGACGGAAAACAAGTGAAGGAGTAGGCGACGTAAGAGTGCTTGCAGGAAACGCTCGCAAAGGAGAGGTTTCTCCGTGGAACAGATGAGGGAGATTACGAGGGTAAGGAATGAAAGATGAAAGAATAATTTTCATGGGAGGAGAGACGGCTTCTCTTTTGAAAGCATTTTTTTCCTCAAGGAGAGATGGAAAAAATCTTTGATACGGAAAAGGCATCTCTGAATGGGACTAAAAGAGGCCTATCAGATGTAGAGATAAAAAAGTATGTGATGTACATGATAACTGATGCGATTTTGACACTCCTTGAGGTAATAATTTGACTTCTAACAACGTTCTGGTAATAATTTGAAGCATGCATGGCAAAAGAAACGTCGACTCTAACAAAAGGAGACCACGTAGCTTGCTATGCCTAGTTCAATGCCACATTTTATATAATATTTGGGAAGTCGAACGCATCTCGGAACTGGTAGTGGTTTCATTGAATGGGCCTAAGTTCAGCAAACATTAATTATTTTCAACGCGGTTCTTTTTATATTCCATATATTATTCCAAAATAGCTGAACTTCAACTAGTTCCAACCAACCAGTGTGGTAGTAGTTCAGTTAGTGTAGTTGTTAGCGTTGTAAACTCCTAACGAGGGAAGCAGGCTTCGCGTCTCCATTATGGCCACTCATTATTTTGTCCCCATTTGGATCATTTGACGCCATGTAAATTCAACTGTTATTGCAGTAAGCATAGGCAGGAGAAGAATTTTTTATCATTTTAATGGCTTTTAAGTACTTAAACACTGTTATTTCGAACGTGGAGTAATATAGTCAAGACACGGAAACAACTTAACAAAACATTTCTCGCCGACAGACAAGAGGTTAAGTTTTCATGCTTGTTGGTATCTTAGCCCTCAACAACCAATAGTTTAAACGCAAGGAATACTTCAAAGTATAGTAAAGGAGTCGTCATGGACTAAGAATAATAAAAATAATTTTCACTAAATCACATGTATTTCGTTCTTGCTTTTAAAATCATAAATGTTGCATAACCCTCTCAAATTTATATTCCAACACGAACCTATTCGCCAAATTTATGGAGTAATGACCATCAATGCTAGATAACTAACTTGATTGTGAAGTACTTAGTAGAAATTGAATAAAAATGCAACAATTCCAATGTAACCTTTTTACTTTTGACGAATGAAACTGGTAGTTAAACGCTATTCCGTCTCTTTAAAAATCCTCGTAATAGCTAATCGAATTCCCTTAAGTAAAACACAATAATGTTCTGAAATTAATTTACTCCAAGTGGGAATAGATAAACCGGCTCTCTAAGATGTTATAGAAAAATTACTAATATCAAGCTATTAAGATGGCTAACATTTTCTTTCTTTCTAAAACATATTGCTTGAATATCCAGCCAACCGTGATACACAAAAAAGGCTCAAGACAGTCGCATGAATAATCGCATGGACAGGCATACAATTCTTTTCCATGCATTCCTTCGCGAAAGAAGTCGTTGGGAGTCATTGCTACCATTTTTATGCGCATACACTATGATATTTGAAGAAGATGATGGGGTGTTCCTAGCGAGAATAGCATAGTTGATGCCAATGCTCTTGACGGTTCTCTCCTAATTATCTGAAGACAAATTGGCAGTTTTCGGAGAAATAAGTTCCATTTCGTATCACATAAATGGAAGATATCACATTGGGTCGATAGAAAAATCTTATTGCCTTTTCAAGTTCATTATTTACATGAGAGGAAATGGGCATATCGTTCTCAAGAAAGGCATATTTTATGAGTAAGCCTTTCGTATTAATTTTATTTATCTTGAAGAAGATAGAGAAAATCCATTCTCTAGTAGATAACTAGCCCATGGAAAAAATTAGAAAGAATATGGTTGACATCCACGATTTTTAAATGACAAAAGTTATAACGTTATGATGCTCATTGCAAGTGGATTAAAACTCTTAACTGAGGAGATTCGTCTCATTTTTAAACCCAATTCAGGACTAAAGTAGTTGTATATATAAAGTATAAATGACCACAGTTAACCACAAGTTACATAAAGTATAAATGACCACATTTTTTTCTATAGAGGAATAAATTGAAAATAAATCGCAGCGAATTTAATTTATAAAATAATTTTCCATCGTACTAGTAGAATGTATTCTAGATACAAATACGTAGAATATATTTACGTGTAATATTACTGATTTTTTTAAGTTAAAATAAGGTCCCAAGTCGATTAAGGTTGTAATTTTCATAAATATAGCACTATATTAACCACTAAAAGAATACAATAAGATAGTTTTAAATATAGTCCCTGGACTATAGATACATTATCTGCAACAAGGAACAACCACATACGTATACTGAATACACAGATTTATATTTAACATTACAGATTGCAGGTAGAGGTATTCACCAGCATTTCGAAATATGCTGTTCGAATCACTGCAGGCCATGCCTTGACTAAAATGTTAAGGTTCAACTCTGGCACTGAAGTGGATTGTATCACTTCAATTCTTCTATTTTGTTGGAAACAGGATAAAAATTTCTTGACATATTTTCACATTCCCTATCCATTTAAGCGTGGAATAAAAATTGCTCAAGGAATATATTTGTCACTGTAACATTTATTGGAATATCAGGTCATTTATCAGATAAAAAATTTACTCTGCTTTTATCTAATAACTTTGAAAAACGGACCAATGAGGGCATTTCCCGTAATTTTAGTTATGGAATAAAAAGTGCTCACCGAATATAAATGCTAAAATTACATTTATAAGAATATAGTATAAAAAGATAAAATATTTTACTCTGGTTTTTTATCTATTGACCTGGAATAACGAAGCAATTAGGGAAATGACAGCTTTAAGCACGATAGAAACAAATTTGCTTAGCATCGTTCTCCGACTGGTTGACTTCGATAGTATCTTAAATTCTGACTGGACTTTGAAAAATCGGCAATATAAAGGAGGAAAAACTAAGAGCTAAGTCCAACAAAAACTTGTGGGTGGCATCGAGTGATATATATAGCAACGGAAAATGTAATATGTTAGCGAAATTACCAAGAGATGCCCTCATTTTCGGGAAGGCAGGAAACGGGTAGCCATTGAATGGATTATATCGGAATCTTCAATCGAAGTAGAGCAAATCCCTGAATTCAATGAACGCGGGGGCGAAAATCGCCCACACTTCCTGCTAACGTAACACGCAGCAAGATGAAAATGACACTTCTCATCGAACTTCAGTATTCTGTCAACCTACTCTTATTTCTACGACTTAACTAGGTGCTCCATATATAGATAATTGGGATGGGAATAATAGTAGCAGAAGTAGTAATTTATCACTTTAAATTACTGTTATGAAAGTGAGTTAAGCCTTGTGTGCAATTCTCAGCAATGTTATTTCAGAGGAGAAAAAACATACGGCGAAATAACTTCAGCAGATTTTTAAAATGCTAGTAAAACCCTGAAACCAGATATAATTTTTAAAAGATTCAGTAATTCTTATCACTTCTAAAAATATAGTAACACACTCACCTGTCAGAAGGTAAATTATGCCTGACTGAAAAAAATTGCTTTGCCTGGGGTGAGCCTTCAAAAAAGCATTTTACACATTAGGGTTCAAATAAAAGAAAAGGTACACTGAAAACAAAGATAATGAGCTTATTTATTTCAAGTTTCCCCTTATGTTTTCCAGTATGATAGCACTACTTAAGGGAGAATGCGCATCACGACTCACAACAAAATATAATTTAAAGTTTATGAGTAGATACATATGCTTAGTTGAAAAAAAACTTAGATAAAAGTTAAAATCTATTTGCACCATCAAAAGTTACTAATATTTCAACTTTTTCTCATTTTTTTCTCTCTTTCCTTCTTAGAATTCATTACTTATTTTTAAATTTTAATTGTTCTAATTTATAGTTGTTAAAATTTTTTACTTTAATCTACCTTAGTAAAGCACACAATATATAGTTGAGTATCTACATTTTTATTCTGGCATTAGATTTTTAAAAGATGTTCATAAATCCAAATCTCCAAACGATGCTTTAAGGTAACATAAAAAGGTAACCCCGGTTCTGGTTAACCCACGGTGTACCTATATACCACTGTACAGTTTCCATTTATTGTATACACATATATCTATACTTCGTATACTTTGATTAGGTGGAATAAATATTATTACTATTATTATTTTTTTTTGAAAGCGATGCATCTATTAATATCTTTTGGAGGGGTCTGATAAGGCTCATGAACTAGCGAAGGCAACGAGATATCTGAAAAATATGAGACTTCCTTTTGATGAAAGACAAAGCGTCCTCTCTTTCAGACCGTGAAGTGTGAGTGGGGAAACACAGCAGAACAGCACGTAGGTACAGCAAACGAGGTGAGAGAGTCGTCCGTAATGAGGAAATACTATCTTACCACAATTCTCACACTGTGCTCCCATAGTTTCCTCTTTCAATGCATTTTCACAGTGACTGTAAAAATGATAGTTAAAATTAATACCTTTTCTCAAGTGCTCTTCACTACCATAGCACAAATAGAGCGTTAATTGGAACTCGTTCTCCAATATCTTCCTTAATCGAGCCATCAATATCCACCCTTCAACTCCTAACCTTGAGTAAGTTCACCACATTCATTTCTCAATGCCACTAATAGGAACAAATAATTACTGATAATTTTCAGGCCGAAAACACATAATTTTTAAAATTCAGAAACTTTGAGCCAAGCGCTCCAATTGGCCGTGAATTTGCCCTGTTGCCGGGCGATCTGGAGAACTCTTGACTTTGAATGCTTTGCCTGGATTTGCCTTTGCTTTTGTCCAGAGCATCCGGCAACAGGGAAAACTCTCGGCCTGCCGGAGGTCTTGGCTCAAAGTTCCTGTAGTTTGAAAAATTTGAGTTTTCAATGGGAACATCATCGGTAATTTTGGTTATCCAGGGCTAAAATTTTGTGACATAATTTTTCTCCATCCAGTATACAGAGTGCCTCAAATCTACTCCGATAGAATATAATCAGATACCCTCCACTGCAGTAGCAACCTGGGTTTTCGTCGAATTCAATGGTATTACAAAGGAAGCAAAGACGGGAGTCCGAATAGTGACTCAAAATAGTCACTGAAGCCTGTCAAAAAATCAAAGTGCCCGAGATTATTCCCGCAAGCACTCCATCTGAGACTACGAAAACTCATTTTTTAATTCCCTTTGCGGATTTAGATGTTTAAATTGCCTCAGATGTCTTTCTAATATTTTCAAGGTTGGTAACAAAACTTTTCATTAAAAATCATTTTCCCTTTCACTGTTATTTTTTGTGCTTTTCTACGTCAATTTTTACTAATCAAAAAACTTGTATCAAAAAGGTACAAAATATTTACATATGCAAGCAAAAATATACTTATATTTGATTAATACTATATTTTCATGTGGCTATGCGGTTAAACTAATTATAAAATGAATAGTTTGTTATGGAAGTTGTGTCAATATAACATAATGAACACTTGCACAAATCCCCGTCAAATTAGCTTGAACATGGTTACAAAAGACGTCAAAGAATATGATCAGGTTAACAGTTGCCAATTCCGGCGGAAAATGAGATTTTAATTAGTAGTGGCGAAATTAAAATGTCTAATTAATGAAATCACTCGTGCCCGTAGCCGAGCGCCATTGTACACTAAAATAAATCCCCAATTTTCTTGGAAATAACTCGTATCACCTAATCAAATAATTGGAATACAATAATTATCGGTACAAATCCTGTCCAATGGGCAACTTACATCGCCAGCAGATCAAAAATAATTCCAGGAATATCATTGATAGTTTAGTGGTGATTGAAATTTTAAGTTTTAGTCACGCCTTAATCAAATTCAGGCGTTAATCAGATGATTGGAATTTTAAACTTACTGAAAAGAGAAATCTAACAATACTAATCATCACGTAAATCGACGAGAAAAAAATAAAATCCAAAACAAACTCCCTGAGGGACTCCTTTCAATCCGTTACATGAATACAGCATAATACCGGGTTTCTTGGAATCAAATGATTATTTACCTTCTATGATCGAGCATAGGCATCTGATAAACAAAATGGGCTCCAATAATAGTATATTCCGTTAATGAATTTGGCATTTCGTATTTGATAGCGGTTCAGAGCTATGATTACTCATCAGGTACCACCAGAAGCCATATTACTTAATTATATTAGAGAATAATCAGTAAGGTAGGTATACTCTAGGCATTTGAAAAAGTAACTTAAACAATCACGACTTCAAAAATAATAACTTTATAAACCTGGCTACGTCATATCATGAAATGGAGCACTTTTGCCATGAAATAAAGAAACTTAAAGATCAAATTTATCAAAAGTAAATGTTTAATTGATTAATTTATGCTTATTTATAAGTACTGTCAATTGTTCACGTGATGGGAATAATCATGTATTTCTTAGAAACCTCAAAGAGCTATCCTAATTAAGGAAAATGTGGTACATGAGGCCATTCCTGATCTTCAATTAACAGTATACAATTCGCGTTATTTTGTATTGTCTCAACGTTTTAAATTATATCAAAACATGTTGCGGTAAATTAGAGGCTGCCGTTATAGAACGGTCAAAAACTAGTAATTATGGCGGGATAGCTGGATGTGATGAAGATGCAGTTAAAAATAGGCTATTTTAGTTAGTTTCATCCTGTGCTAGAGCATGAAGAGCTATGGGTAGTGCAGCGGAGGAGGGGAGGGGACATGGAGAAAACTGAGTCGTGGTCATTACAGGCAGTGAGCTTGGATGGGCAAAAATGATTGGCCCTAAGGATGATCATGATAATGCAAAATTATGGCCTCTTAAATCTCTAGAGTGGTCATTAAATTATCCATGATTAAACCCCCTCGCTATAGAATGTCCTTTCAAAAATTCTTACTTAATAATTAAAAGATATTCTTATCTAAAGTCCCGAGCATCACATGAAAAGTAACAAAGAGTAATAGAACAAATAAACACTCTTGATAAAGGCAGTGCGCATCATCAAAGTGTAATATTATGGATATAATTATTTTTCAATGCTTCGTTAAATAATTTCCTGTAAATGACGAAGAAAATTTTTAAAAATCTCATTGGAACTTGAAAAAGAATAGGATATAATTTTTTATTATTTTCAGTGGTAGTCCGGGAAGGCATTTCTCCGGCAAACACCGCCATTTGAATTTTTAACGATTCACAAACATTCATTATTATATTCCTTCAATTTAGATACCAACTTTTTCTGATAAATTCAGGATAAGCCGTACGATAATAATTTAAAATAGCTTCTAGAACATTTTTCACAGCCATTTATGTTTTGTCATTGACGCAAGAGGCACTAAGAATGCAAAATAATTAAATCCTATCATGTTTTCCTCCAGAAAAATATTTCAGTTATCGGCGAAGTTTGAATGGCAGAATAAATGATTTTGGAAATACGAAGGCTATTAACCTAGCGGATAACTGCGGAAGATTTCGTCCACATTGAGCATGCACTAGGATACCACTAGATCTGAACGAAGGTAAAAGATAAAAGACCATAAGCACGCTGGTGAGAAGTGAGGAAGAAATTTGTCCAAATGGAGGACCGAAGGTGGCCAAAACTCTCTAAGTGTTATGCCTTTAATGTATACAAGATTTGATATAGATTTCATAATCAATTACCTACCTAGATGTCATGTCTAGCGCCCTAATTGCAAGTTCAAAAAATAATGAAATGCTACTGATTTCAAAGCAACGGAAGTGAAAATGCTTCATTTTTTCGGTAATTTTCAAGAACCAAAATGGTTGTTATATCACAACCACTGATTGCGATTAGATACATTTCTGGCGAGAATTTAAAACGCGCATGTTCCCCTAAAATTCTGCATAGCTGCTAGTTACAGCACAGGCAGTGCGTAAAAGCATACTTATATATATATTGTTATCTACGCATCGTATTAGAGTGTGATCAAAGAGCAATGCTATAATTGATGAATATTTATAGTGTCTATTCAGTAGAGATAGCAAAACATAAGATGTATCTGACATAAAACTCGAGACATTCAACATTTCAGTATTTACTATCTTTATGAAGGTGTGTTTGACTGCTAATGTACGCTTCAAGTGAGATGATTCGCGGCAAAAATCAGTTAGATTAATGTAAGATTTAACACTTTCCCGGCGAACAACATGTAAAAACTCTTCTCGGGATACCGCGCGGGTAAGATTATATGAGAGCGATATCGGGCAAAATTTCTAGGGTTTTGAGGAGGATATAATATCGAAACCACCCATCGACCTATGACAAGTTTAAGAGACCGCCTCGTCTGTGTAAAAGATCCAATTGGCCTTATGACTCCTGGAGTTTATAAAATCCCCTGTGAGTGTGGTAATGTCTACGTGGGGGAGACTGGGCGAACAATATCTACCCGTCTCAAAGAACATCTAAGGTATTTCCGACTTGGTAAGCCGGAAAAATCAGCCATTGTCGAGCATAGCCTGGATGAGGACCATAAAATACGGTGGGATGACACCAGAGTTTTATGACGATCAAATCAATTCTGGGATCATTTAACCAAAGAGGCTATTGAAATAAGACTTGAGAATAATAATGTAAACAGAGACACCGGATTTTCCCGATATCGCTCTCGTATAATCTTACCCGCGCGGTATCCCGAGAAGAGTTTTTACAGTTATATTTAACCAAATGCCAAGGAGGCTCAGGCATGCAAAGTATACTAAACTGCCTTTGATTGCACTCCTCTGCATACCAATGTAAATAAATTTGAATTACATTTGGTATGAAATACTGCTTTGTTTCCCAAATTCATCAATGTGTTCTATAAAATTTTTGCACAGTAAAATACAGTAAAAACTTTGAAGGTATGAATTAGTATTAATCTAAGAAAAAAGATATATAAACGTATCTCCATGATTTCCAAAAAGTTCTTTATTACTTTAAGGGCTAAAAATTGTACACTCACCAGAGTTTCATAAAAAGGTAATCCCAAGGAAAAGGAAAACAAAATTGGCGGGTAACATGAAAAAAATAGGATTACAATCCTCTGCTCTCTATAAACTCAACAAGTAAAAAGAATATTTCTAAAATTGCCTCAACTAAGTTGGTTGATAATCTTAAAACACCTAATGCTTCATTCTATCTATTCAACAAAAATTGCTCCGCAGTTACATCCCCTTAGTACTTCACTCTACCCCGTCATTTTCTCTATGGCACCTTATTTGCAAGAAAGATCGCATTCGGAAAAATTTTAATTCAATGGGACCAAGTGTGCTGAAATAAAGCCATATTCGAACAAAGTTATGGATACAGGTACCTTACATGGTAGCTATGATGAGATGGGATATAACATGGGCACAATTGTGCGCGATCCTAAGGAATTTGTACTTGAAATTTATTATAACCCGCAAAATTAGAAAGCCATTAACTCTAACCATGTCCCACAATCTTCGCAAACAAATCCAAATTTAATAAGAAAAGTCAATATTTTATCGAAAATTGAATTGCTCTTTGCAGATAATTCTTTCCATCTTGAATGAGGCGAGCTATGAAACTATAAAAATCTTCATTTATCAGAAAAAAGAAGCACACTAAAATTAATGATAATGAGGCCTTAATTTTTCTTATAGATCCGGACCGGATCTCTCCGAGCGGTAAAAAGATCGTGGTTTTGGGTGGGGTTGTGAATTCCTTTCCTCCCCCATCAACCGAACGATGATGGATGTACGATGCTGTCCGGAGATAGAAGGGAAATGGCTCCACCGTGTTATGCAGGACCACTTACGTCATAAGCCGTTCCACTTGATCTATCACCTAGTGAGAGAAATGGCTCTAAACTGCACACGCATTCCATCGCCAATGAAAACACGGGCAAGGAAGTAAATAATGGGTTTGAATGATAAAAACTGGTCTTTGACTTCTTGCATTTCTCGCATTTAAAACCTGCGCAAGCAATTTTAACGGCACCAGTTGACGCTTGCGATAGAGTGCGAATTAGATCTCACACTTCACGTGCTAAGCTCAGAGTGAAAAGTTAGCGTAGACAGAAAACCGAGAATGAGATGTCGTGTTTTTCTGCAACGCTCCGAGACCTGACAGAGGATAAGCTTTCAGCAGCAAAAATGTCCACTCTACGGCTCAACTGTGTATCTATCCCGATCTTTCCATTAACAAAAGACAATTCAGGGGAAAATACAACCAGAAATACCCCTTACATTTTCTTTAATAGCTATAATTGATCCAAAATTATAATCTTAGTTCCCACCCGACGCATTCTCGTTTATCCAAGGATATTCATATGCATAGATCTGAACATGTCCGAGGGCATATGAATTGAGATAAAGGAAGAATACTATATAAATGAAATAACAGAGGACGTATTACGCATCGCATGTATTGGTCTGCTTGAGACGCACTATAAATACAGCGCTTGGTACGTGTCGTAATTGTCGGCAAGAAAAGCCATCACAGAACTCAGTCCCATAAAGAAAGTAAATATGAGTATTAAAGAAGAAGTATATGCGGAAAATGCAGGCAGAACAAGTCTGTCTCGCACATATCCTGAAGATTATGTTACATAAAATCTTAGTCAATAAGGGTTAGTGGCACAGTTATGTCACAAGAGTTATAATTGTGCTTGAAATTTATCACAACCCACAAAATTGGAAAGCTGTAGAGCCCATCCAAATTTCAAAATCATCGCCAATATATCTGAATTTTACCATTAAATTCAATCGTTTATTTATGAAATTTTCTTCGAATTGCTCTTTGAAGATAACTTTCCCTTGGAGCTGGAAGGATATGTAACGGGCCGCAGCCTGCCTCTCGGCGCACGGACACCCCAACGGGAAAACCTGGGAGGTGGTGGTCGTGAAGGCCCTCGACGAAGGGGATGGGGAGAAGGGCTCTGGCCCAAGTAAAACGCGAAATAATAAAGAGTTGTGTTCTGAGACCTCTAAGCGAGTGAACGTGTTTTCTGACTATCCTTCTCCCGCGAACCGCCGTTACAGTTAGTTTTCCGCGGAATATCGTGTCCCCCATAGTTTATTTTCGAATCCTTCTCTTGCAAACAGAGGTAATATGAAGAATGATCATAGGCTTTCCCGGCGTATAGAATTGTGGAAGGTTACACGGGATTTCCAACGGGTCAGGTTCTCCAACTCCATCTCGGCCGACGTTTCGATGGGCGAGTTGTCCATCGTCTTCAGGGCATGAGGTAATATATTATGAATATAGCAATTATTTACTAAACCTCAGCGAAATATAGTATCTAGAGAAATGTATTCTACCAACACGTCACACCGATTCAGTTTATCGCGGAGATTAAATCAGAATAAAATGGGTAAAATAAAATACGCAGATACTTCTTTGAATGAGAAAAATGCAAAGCATATTAGGATTAATTTCACAAATGCGCAAATTCAATTTCACGTAATCTAAAAGACGAAAGTACTTTATGTTGATATGCACGGAGGTATTCTATTATCCCGTGCAAATCCTTTAACTTTTCCCATCAAGGAAAGCTGGGAAGGGTATACTGCAGTGTTCAATCCGAAAAACAATTTGCGACCTATTGCTGGAAGATAATTATCCGCGAGAGAAAGCTCGTCTACCCATATGAATTGCGAGAGAGAAATCGAAATTTGTAAAACTACTAGCTCGCTTTGAGAACAAATTAAAGATCCATGTAGGTTTTCATAACTCATGAGCCATTGAAATATATTGGCCACTTTCGGCCATATATTCAATATTTCAGGAAACGCATCACTCCAACTAGACTGGTCATATATTTTATTTATTTCCGCGACGTATTCCTCATTTAAAAATGATGCTATCATCTAGAAATTTTTAGTGTTTATAGATGCAGCCTTTTCAACCTTTGCCTGCATCTTTAAATGAATAATGTTCGCCAGAGAAAAAGTTTTGGTAAAATTTTCAAAGTTGAGATACAAAATGTTCAGTATTTTCGCACTCTACATTAAGTAGTGCAGTCAAAATGGGAAAGATGAGATGGAGTTTGAAATAAATGAATTCATTAATTACGTGTTCAGTGTACCTTTTCTTTATGTGAAACTCGAAATTAAATTTTTGAAAAGGGTTTTCTCTATATCCCCAGAACAAATCAAGGTCAAAGATAAATTGTTAAACACATAAATGCCACAGTAAAAGAATTTTCGAGTACGTGACGAATTTTAACAAGCAGCCATGCGATTACCGATTGGCAAATGGGAACGGATGCCAAAATTAAGTAGCCACTCACCGTCGAGGCAAAAGTCGCCATAAAATATAAGTGAAATCACGCTTCTCATAATTTTTAAGCTTTATCAATAGGTTTCTGGGAAAATGACGAGGTATACCTCACCTCATGTTAAGCAACGAAATCATAGCGAAAGATTGAAATAATACCATTTCACCCTATTTCAATATAGTGGAACAAGCTTGCTTCACTCAAGGCGATATATACTTCTGGAACAAATATAGTCCAGCATGCTTATGGGAATGATACTACTCAAGAATAAGAATTTACTTTTCCAATTAGTAATCATTCAATTATGGATCCACTTGCCTCCTGATATCAAGAGACGTGATAACTCACATGCCGATCACTTACCCTGATTTGAACCCCAAAATGTCATCTTTATGCTCAGATATTCTTCCATAATTATTCATTAGTACAACACACAGCTACACTAGTACACGATAGAAGGATAAATATATATTTATAGTGGGCGGATATATTGAGTGTAATATTACGCTCAAAAAGAAATATCGAGAAACTGGAGGTGAGGCATTTTGATCCAGAACTTCCCATGTAACTGTAATTGGAAAGCAAAAAAACTGACAATCACTCCATCATTTCCTCTCAGTACAATAGGATAAATTTCTCGAGAGCTTACTAGTTGAGGGGCACATCAAATTAAGGAATAACAATGTAAACCCACCACCTAGTGAAATGAAAATCAAGTAAGGCAACAGATCTATTCAGACGAGGGTTGATTATTTAATTTATTCTTATAAATCTTGTTGATAGTTACCTCTAATAAGGATTCCATTATACTTTACAAAGGGGGTCTTAAGGGCACCCAGACCCGCTTAAATGTGCCAAGCATTTTTCCAAATAAAATATTGCTACTAGGTTAACTACACAAGCTATGATTAATTTACTTAGCGTAATATTCGCCTTGAAAAAATATTTTAGCACATTCGGATTCAAGCCAAGCTCCCCCCACCCGAGTTGGGATATCTGTGTTTGAATCCCGGCAAAGTCAAAATATTTTATCATGACAAATTTCACCCTTTTCGTATTTTTACACTCGTGCGCGTGAATGCGTGAAAAATACTTGTTCCATGAAGTGCTCTGATTTATTTAGATATTTTTTCCTCCACCGCAGAAACAGGGTCCTCGAGGATTAATCTCCACAGCTGAGTTTGAGTGCACCACATCAAGGGAAAAAACTAGACCACATCCACTATCGAAATAAGAATCGATGTACGTAATAGATTTATTCGAGGGGAGGAGGAGGCGATTCCTGGGAGCAGTGAACCCATTCCGGAGGGTGGAAAAACCCCGCTAGGGCGGCTCATGACGAATGGGATTCGGGGAGGAGGAGGAACTGTCTCAGATGGGCCCGAGAGGCGAAATTGCACAGGCAGGGTGAGGCCTCCGCGAGGGGCTTTCTTCGTTGGCGGCCAGGGTTCGTGACGGGAAGGAGCAGTACAGGCGTATGAAATTGTTCCATGTTTGTTTGTTTGGTGGAAACGCAATATTTTCATCGTAGGGAAACAACTTTGACGTTCACCTACGCCACCTGCCTTGAAGTCTGTTTTATGTCATCGGCCTTCATTTGTTCACCCACTTTGCTCTTCCTCCCCTTCCCCTCACGCCACTTCTATACACCCCCTCCTCGTATCTCTGGGTATAAATACATGAGAGTGTTTGAAGTATCATCTTGAAAATGACAGAATGACACTAGTGGAATTTTAATATTTAAGCGTGGAAATTACCAATTGCAGTTTATATTTTATCATGGTGCACAACAGGACTCATTTACTCAGTGATCCAACCAGGATGTTTGTTAGGATAGGTGATGGTAAAGCTCACCCTAGAGTAACCCATAGGTGAATGATTATCACACATGCAATGATGCTAATCATGTATGATACAAAATCGTTTAAAATTTAAGAATGCGTCTTCCTAAATTGAACCTTGTTATGCCTCGGCGTGGAGCTTTCTTTGCTGGTAGCTGAAATTCGTGACGCGGAGGTGCATTAAAGGACTCAATCACTCAGTGATACAACCCGAAAGTCGGTTTGAATAGGTGAGGGTAATACTCATCCCAGAGACAGCCGCATGTTCATGAATATCACGCATGCAATGATACTAGGAATGATATAAAGTTATTCACAGCTTAAGAATATATTTTCCCAACTTGAACCTTGTTATGCCATACATTAGTCTGACCTTGATTTGTGGCTCATACCAAAGGTAATATTTTTTCAAAGACGGCAATTATAATGCAAATCGGTTTATATTACATTATTTTTTGTTATATATTCGTTTTCAGTCACTTAATAATTCAAACCAAAAGTTTCTTCGGATAGATGAGGCTAAAGCTCACCTCAGTCTAAGCCACAGGCGTGAGGATATCACACACTCGGGGAAGGAGGGGCAGTTCCTTTCCCTAGGCCACCTCGCACTGTAAGGATTTTCTTTTGTGGTGACCCAAGGCATCACCCGGGATCTGAACCCGGGATACTTTTGGCAGCAGACAGCCGCTCTACCCACTACTCCACTACGCTCCTCGCACTTCGGGAATGAATGGGAAAAATCCGCGGCGGGCAGGGTGACCACGCCTTGCGGCAACAAAAGAGGTCAGGGCACTCCGCAGTGCATTGATATGAAGAGGAGATTTAGGGTATTTCACAGAGGAAGGTACACCATTAATTGCGTATGAGAATAACTAACCACAAGAAACGTTATAAAAGATACACAAGAGTTGCATGATCCACAAAAGCTTAATTGACCAACCCAGGTTTCGATATGTACCCTATGTCATTTTCAAAGGACATAGTGTACATGTCGAAACCTGGCTCGATCATTTGAGCTTTTGTGGAACATATAACTCAGTGTATTTTTTATTATGTTTCCTGTCACCAAGTTCCACCAAATATCGCCATCCAGGCTTAGGTTGATAAGTAACAACATACTAGTTTAAATTTTACCGTAAGCTAAGAGATAATGCAGACCGGCACATATTATGAAACTACTTACATCATGTATATGTTATTGCACATTGGTTCTACAATACAGTATTAGTAGTTCCCAGTTCATGAGTTGGATGGTTATTCGCTCGCTGATATGGTTAAGTAATTTCTTATCAGATGCAAAATATACTAACATCTCAATTCTATAATACTTATTTCTCCTGAATATAACTCATTAAAACGGTTTGCAACAGTAATGCACGTAAATCTATGTTCCAATATAAATACGCACAAAAAGCCATGCGCCGGTAAACGCCAAATGACAGCAATTTAAAGTAAAATCGGATGTTATGTACTCATTATTAGAAGAATTTTACTAATGTGAGGAAATTTAATCTTCTCACCAAAGTTAGAGGACTCTTTGGAATTATTCAAAACTCCTCATGAATGCTGAGTATGATGTAACAGTGCGAAGGGAAAAGGGGAGTGTGGACACCTCTTTGGAGGCCAACGGAGGAAGGTGCCGTGGGCGGCTCGACGTGGCCGCAGGGAAGGTGGGAGACGGAAGGGTCATTGTAGTCTCCCTCGAGGCACCACTGCGGCGAGATTGGAATGGCGGAAGAAGCGGTGGGCGTGCGAATTCGTCGAGTCGACAACCACCGCTTCAGAGAGCCCTGGGGAAAACTCACAGAAATCTCTTCAGAAGCAGTCGCTAAGCTTTCGTTACGAGGTTAAAAATTCTGTCCAATTAGCAAATTAGCCTACGATACAAAAAAACGAATGCCTCACGGATTTACATCGCAAAAATGAAACATAATGGGAAGAAGAGACTGAAAAATTGATTGATTTGTTTTATTTCAACGACCTGGGTTTCAACAATTCATCATGTAGAGGACGCCATGCATTCGCTTTTCTCCTTATCTTCAGATATATAATAGCCTTAAGATTTAATACGTAAATATATTTGCAAGTTTACCTATAATACCATAAATATGTCATCATTTTTGCGCCGTAAACTCAGGGGTTTACAACTTAAATGAAACGTGCTAGGACGAAGAGACTGAGAAGTTGATTGATTTATTTTTAGTGACCCGGGTTTCAACAATTTTTCATATGAAGAATGCCACACATTCGTCTATTTTCCATAACCTTAGTTATATTTTTGCGTTCAACTTCAATTGGGAGGTATTTATTTTAAAGGTAGCATTCATGTGGAATTAAATATCAGAAAACGCTGAATCAGCGCAAAATATATCCAGGGTAAACTCGTGGAAATGCTGGCTAACAAGCCTAATCGCAAACTGGAGACTCCCTCCCGATTCAGACTCAGCACAAATATAAGGATGAATTTTCAGACGCCGTTGTTTACATAGTCCTTTCGTTATGGGCATCGCTTTTTAATCACTTAATTATTATTATTATAAATAAAGAATGAGTTGTATCAAATGCAAAGCCAAAAATATTGAAGATATTTCATAATTTTTTCGCAATTAGCTGTAATTTTTGTTTTGCGCTTGAGCAGTCTAAAATATAAATAAATTTTAATTTTTTATAAAATTTAAAGTTAAAACTCCAAGTAAACATTCGTTTTCAAATACATATAACTCATCAGAAAATAAAAAAACGATATTTATAGCCGTTGAACACATTTCAATTACTACAATAATTATGATAAATGAGACTTCTCTAGTGTAGAATATTCTGGGGTGATTCAGCAACGATCAATATGTAGATACATTATAATTTTGTATGATCAAAATTCAAAACAATGATAAGTATCTACATTTACCGGCTTCGTACCATAATTAAATACCGCTAAAAAAATATTTGACTTTAAAAAAAGAATATGAACGAATATAAGAAAAATTTGAAAGAATGAAGAAAAAAAGTATTGTATAAGCATTAAATATACAGAGAGTTTGAGCATGAATTGTTTATTTATAACAAAAATAATGTAAAATGGTAATTATCCATCAATTTCGTTCCCTATGCATAACACGAAAGCATAAATGCGGGATTTAAGTCATTCTGAATTATAAAGTAATACCAAGATGTGTCAATGCTTCATTTCTGCATTTCCCCACTGGCATCCCCCTGAACAATCGTATCTCTCCAATTTCCAAATAGGCAAGTGATACCAAAGCGAATTCTGTATCGACCTATACTCCTATCGGACACTGGCCTTTGAGGTATCTCAGGTTACCCGTCCACGGGAGCTTCACATAGACCACGAAAGCAATGGAACCGCTGAATCGGGTGAGTGGTAAAAAAAGCAATAGAGAGACCGACAGGAATAGGCTCAAACATTTACTAAAAGCATTGGTGCCATGAAGACGTCAGCGGAATAAAATTTCATTCAGTCATTTTGATTGTTCCTCTGCCAATTGTTGTACATTTCTTCACCGACCATCCCGGTATCCGCTTATACTTGTGATAACATCAAAAATTCGTAGCCACCCTACTTCAGCACATGAAGTGTCATTCTATAGTTTTTACCATAGACGTAATGATAATATTGAATACAATTTCATTATTAAGTAAACATTTGTCGCCTTCATTTCGTTCCTATGATTGTAACCATCGTTCAAAAGTGGTACTTTTCTATTATTTCCTTTCGGATAGAATAATATATCCGTCTCAGTCAGCTACAAGATTCATATTATTCGGGTAATTTAAACTATGTCTTATTAAATATGTAGTTTGATGAAATTAAATTTTTATATTACGACGAAAAGAAGATTAAAAAAATTAATAAAATTCTCGCATTCCAAGATATGTAGGTGGAGCGCTCCACTTCCTGCAGGGATCAATAGTGAACCACATCCTCCTGGTGAACGTGTACTCATTGTAATAACTATTTTTTGAAGTATAGGCATGTATGGTTTGAGGAGACGAGCAGGCGCTGCGGTAGGACATCAGGAAAATGGAGTTTGGTCGCTTTGTCTTCTTTTGCACTCGTCATCCAATGGACATGCGAAGGAATTGAACGAGAATCATGAAAGTCTGTATGAGTATTATAGGCTGGTCATGGTCAAATCCAAAAATGAATGGATTATTATAAAAAAAGAACTAAGATTTAAATTCAAGAACAAGGGGAATCCGGTGAAAAAAATTACGGTTATTGTGAGCCGTTCAACATCATCTGGCGATCTTGAACATAGGAGAGGGGAAATTAAAGTTTGCAAATTTTGGCCTTAAATAGCGTCCATTGATCCCTCTAGGGGACAATAGCGTTCTACAACGTTGAAGTGAGAAAATAAAAATTTAGGTTTTAAAAGAAGAGAAGCTTTAAACGTTTTTTGCATTTATTAGTGTCCATGGATCGTTCGAAGGGACAATATTTATTTAAAGTAATTTTGGATTTTTCAAATAAAAAACCAATTAGCCGTGAAATGCTGAAAATAATGGCACCGGAAAGAAACTTATCTCCAGTTTATGTGTACTAAAATTGGTAAGCAAGCATATTATTATTATAGTATTCTACCGATTAATGTAGGTTTCCATTCGAGAAGCGATCTGGGAGCCTCCCTTTCCTTCCAGCACTGCCTTCTTTAACTCACAGTAAGGCCTACTCTCTTTCAATCTATCTAAAAATCCTATTCTTTTCCTTCCCCTCCCTCGTTTCCCTAACATTCTACCCTCTAACACCATTTTCAACATCCCCTCACCGCTAAGCACTAACTCCATCCATACCTTCTGTCTCCTTCGTAGCAAGCATATTAAGCTTACGAAATGTTATCGTAATTTTTCTTTCTCTTTTATTGGAGTAAACCTTTGGACCATCAGTTAGGAAGAAAAAATGGTCTTCATATATAATTAAATTTCTTGGGGCAAATTCTAAAGCGAACCCCTCTGAAACTAAGAAATTATTCTGGGAACCTATTCAAAAGGGTCCTATTCTCAAATCAAGTGGACGCCACTCGACTTAATAAATAAAACTTTCTTTCGGTGCCTAAGCCTTTTTTATTCTGAAAAGAAATTGAGGGATATAAATGCGAAGATATTCTTTTTCCTGCACAGGAAACAGAAGCATATTAATTACCTTTACGGGGACACACACCAATACCTGAAGAATAAATATCTTTCTTCAATCAAAATACCAAAAATACCCCAGTCTCGCTGTTTAGGAAAATTGGCCCAAAAATGTGACTGGCCAATACATTTGAAAGTCCAAAATTTTTTCCGACCACAGAAAGAGAACGAGTACAGATGAAAAATTCGACGGTATGCATCAATCAGGTATAATTCCTTTTCATTCTATCAGGAATTCGATGACATATTCCTACGAAAAGGCTACTATCGGAACCAAATATCCTCAACTCTGAAGGAGTCAAATTTGTGGAATTCCTCAATAATCACGGAATCCGAACCTGAGGAGCTAATGAATCGGGTGTCCACGTTGTGGACCCAATACCCAGCGACAGCGCTTCCAATAACTAACGCAACTAAAATGAAAAAATAGACGCGGGGAAAATACATTTCACTGTGGAGGAGGGAGTGGGTTAGAAAGGAAACCAGTCACAGGGAAGCAAGCAAAATAAAAGAAGATGGAAGAGGGAATGAAATGTAGTCATTAAACGCCTTTTTGGGTGGGTTTTGAGACAACGAATTCCATTCTTCCATCTGACGTCTCCTCACTGAGGTTATACTAAATATTTGTGGCAATTGGAGTACTCAAATTTAATAATACATCAAAAATATATTTAATTCCGAAGAAAGAAATTATCGGCGGAATAGCCCAGGAAAAGAGAGCGTTCTACCAAAAAAAAAGATGTACTTACTGCGGAGAATTTAAACGTAAATGTAAGGCAACAATTTATCAGATCTTACATTTGGAGTGTGCGGAAGTGAGATCAGAAGCGTGTAAATTAATGGCAGAGGCCCTCGAAATGTGATGCGACATATGATGAGGATCAAATGGACCGACCGAAAAAAGTAATGAGGAAGTCCTAAGAAGAGTAGGAGAGAAGGAAAGACTCTTGAAAACCTTGATAAGAAGACGGAAAAACCGTATTGGCCGCATCTTTAGATATAACGGCCTGATGAAGACAATCGTCGAGATGCATGTAGATGGCAAGAAGGAAAAAAAAGACCTTGAACAAAATATATGGAACAAGTAAAGAAGGATGTAATAGAGAAGAAATACGCAGGCGTCAAAAGATAAGCTGATAGGAGGAAATGCACCATTGAGACAAGAGCCCCGATTGCCCGCGAGTGTGTCCTGTTAACGGATTTGCTGGACAACTCATGACTTCGAATGATTTTCTTGCTGGAGATCACGATTTATTTAAGGCATTAGGCAACCAAGTAAACTTGAGACCAATCGGATCGTTTTGCTGAAATTTTCTGTAGTTTAAAAATGGTGCGTTTTCGACTTAAACATTACTAGTAATTTGGGTTCCTACCGGCATCAGCTATTCAAGGTTTACATTTCGTGATACAATTTTTTTCCACCCTGAGTATTAGAACTGCCTTGGCAGCATTGTCGAGCATCCTAACATCAGGGTCCTTTTCGACACCGTGATAAGAGTTTTGCCTCTTCTCGAGCTCCCCTGTGCTTTGAATGTGGACTGCATCGCCAGGACGCCAAACGGCGCGGCGGCGCGGTAAGGTGCGATGGTGCGGGAGGTGCAGTGGGGAGCAGGCAATTACTCACGTCGCCTCGCACCGGAACATTGCTGGGGTATAAAAAAATTTCGGCCCGGTAAGAAGATAATTGAGGACGTCCCTCTGGGCTGTCTTCGCGGAATTTGGGCCATGACAACTCGTGGACGAAGAATGAAAAAAATAATGGAGATCGTGTCGCCTCCGCGTTCCATTCCCGCCAAAGCTGTTTACACCCATTCAACGCCATTGTAAATGTTTTCGCCTCCTTCTTTTCCCCAAGAGCAAACGAGGATGACAATATTCCCTCCAGGTTGATAAGCAATTATTTAACCTCAACAATGCACGAAAATTGTTTCACCAAAATAGCAAATGACTTCACCAGTGGCGGAAGGAGTGACAAATGAAAGTGGTTTTTAATTGCTTAACTTAATGTAGCAAAAAACCAAAAAAATGTAGAAGCACCGTTTTGTTCACGCCGTCCAGTGGGACAGGGAAAGCCATCCATTATCGTGGAGGGACTCAAATAACCTTAGCTTTTTTCCGCTAAAATTTATTACGTTCCCCTTGGCAGCAAAAACGGCCCTCATTTGCATGTTGTTATTCCCAAGAAGCAACAGGAATTCCCTGGTAACTACCCTACCGTAATTTATGGCTCTTGCATTTCAGTATGATATATTTTGCTTTATCTGTCAATTATAGAGCGGGCAATAACTATGCATTATTGGTAAACTTTTGCATTAAATAAAACGGTAATGATTAGTTGCATAATCATTTAAATATATTACCTCTTACATTGGGGCACATTCAAGAGCAATTTTGATACGGAATATTTCCATCCGTTGAGGATTTTTATATTCTTTAGTCGTTGAATATACATTAATTGCATACGGAGGACACGAATTCCTATGCTGAATAAATCTGGCAGGCATCAAACCATTGATTCGGATGTAGAAGTGACCAATATTGATATTTTCTAATACATATTATCATGAAACCACTCAATTGTGATAGAAGCCATAACGGATAAAGACGGGCAAACCAGAAAATACCAAAAATAAGCACATATGTTACCAGTCTCATAAAATATCATCAACATAATACCCAGTGACTTCCATCCAAATCGAACGATAACCACACAAATCTTCTCAACAGATTCATCATCACAGTCACATGCGTAAAGCTCTGGAGATTCTACTGTATTTACATTGAAAATTTTCAAAAAACTACTCCGTGTCATGACAATGAAACTAAAATGAACACCGATGAAAAATGATCTATTAGCTTTACATCCCTGCTAATTACATTTTAGATAAAATTTTAAATTATCAATTTCCAGGTGCTTTGAAAAGAATCTGTTAGCACGTTTTAAAATCATATAACTGGCTACCAATTCTCCATTATTTTAAGTAAATAAAAATGGCACAAAAACTTATGTATTGAACCCGGAAATGAAATATAAAATATGAAATTTATAAAATATCATGCAGCACGTAATAACAGTGCACGGGATAAATGCACGAGTCCTCGGAAAAAATTGTCTGTGAAATGGCCGACTTACGATCAAAAATCAATCTTCCGGAAAATACTTAGGTATCCACCCCATATTGCGCTTAAAACATGCCCGAAAATAAAATTAAAATTACTTTTTAGGAGGAGGAAGCAATTGGATTGCGTTCGCAGAAAAACTGTAATGACCAAGTGGGAAAAAAATCATATCGAAAAATCCTCAGCAGACTCAACGATATAATCTGTGGGGGAATTATTTACTCAATCAGTTTGCCATAAAAATAATTTTATCTACAAATAATTAATTTTGTAACTTTTTATAAAACATAATTATTTCCATTCAAAATGCGCAGGTCATTGCTTTTTCGTAGTGATTAAAATTTCTATATCAAAAAAATATGCTTCAACTTACATTCCATTCCCAGTCTCAGAACAACTCCATGTGCAGCCACAGGGAATCGATAACTCGTTTCTTCCACCTAATTACAGCCCCATACCTGCAATAAGGACAAGAAAATATGTTTATTGGGCAAATAAAATGTACAAAAATACTAAAAATCGTTTTCAAAATTATGCATGTATCTAAGAGAAAATAACATAAAAACTTGGGCAAAAAAATAGTTTAATGCTGAAATAGTTTAAAGTAGAACGTGGATGGAGGAAATAGAGGAAAATTTGGTGAAAGAGGTATAGCACGTATTGTATTTTATTATCCTCAACTCAAATTTCACTACTAAAAGTCTTCTTTCGAACGAGGTCAGCTTTAAGTTCACAGCTCATCCCTGATGCACAAATACACAAACAAAAGAAGACTTGAAGTTGAAGGATATTCCGAAAAAATCTTTAAAACACATTTTTAAGGAAAATACCCCGTACTACCTCCCAGAACTTGGAATAGGATGTAGTATCAATCGACCAGCCGCTCTTCGAGATTAAAAGATAAACATAAATAATCGAATCAAGAATGTCTATACAAATAAAGTCAAAATATTTTATGGAAAATTTCGCTGACAGTGAAAAACTTGGACAAAAAAATCTGTTTGGTAGTACGAAAGTACTGAAAAAAGTCTAATTTTTCTTGAAACGCAAAGGAAATAGTTCTCACTCCCGGCAGAAATAAAATAAGATAAGCTTCACATCACCCAACCCGCTCCGCACCTCAATATTGGAATTAAAATGAAACGATGCTGAGATACTCGGGCAAAAAAGTAAGTTGGGTAGTACCCAAGTAATTTAATAGGAGTTATTTTTCTTGAAACGCATAGAAAACAGTTCTCACTCCCGACATATATAAAATAAGAATATGCTTCGCAAACACACAACCCGCTACGCACCTCACCGATGGAATAAAAACTCATTTCACCATCGCTCCACTGAGCTAGCGTCACACGGCGCACCGTCAGGGTATCCGCGTTTGATATCGCGGCAGCCGTACATTCAAAAGAATGTCATACGCCGAGCAGTGCTCCTGTAATTCTTGTTTACCATTCACTTCATTAAAATAAATCACATTCCCCGGCGGGGAAAAAGCACAGCATTACGGGTCCCGTCTCTTTTAAGTAGGTCGTGTCGCATGGGGGCGTTGGGGGGTGGGGCGAAACTTTGGGCAAGCGAGGGGGTTTTCTTCAGATGATGTCGCACCGGGGGAGTAAGAGATACGCTGTGATGAGGAAGAGGGGCCGGAGGGGAGGGGAGGGGTAGAGCGAGCTGTGGGTGAGGGGAGGGGCGGGCGTGCGGCAGGATAAGGGTAAATGTCGCATAGGAATAAGACACGGGACGGGAAGTTTGTGAAGGTGAAAACGTTGGGGGAGGTAGTCGGAGCCTTAACGCTTTCAATGCCGTGGGGCTGATACGTCTGCTTTTACTTCTCAAGCGACAAGTGCCAAGATCCGATGTGCAGAAACTAAACTTTTTTTTTGATAAAGATTGACTTATCAATTAATATAATTACAAATATTTTAACGAAAGTAAAATAAAAAATATCAAATGTTAATTTGTCAAGTATTAAAATCACAGAAATTCTTTTTTCTAAAGATTTACGTTTTATTCAAATATCCTTGGCCTTCTTAGTACCACAAGTACCACTCCATGTAAGTAGTACTAGGAGAGTTAAAATGACGCATCACTACCCCTCGACTAGTCTAATATCCCGTCGTATCATCACCCCAAAACTTACGCTGCTCTCAGGATAATTAAAGTAGAACAATATCAACATATACCTTAGTATCATGAAATTTTCAAGGGTATCACATAAGTTTTATGTTAGTAATCCGGCAGGAAAATAGAATACGATCGGCCTACACTACATTGGCGGAAAGATCGAAATAATAATTGGAGATTGGTATTCCTTCTTTATACAATTACAATACTGAATACCATATTTGCAATAAGAATATTCTGTACATAATATACAAACACTTATTACTTGTTAGCCTCCGTTAACGTGAAACTGAAAAACTTGTAGCATAAATTCCCTTATCCTATATATTGGCTTTGCAATCGTAAATACAACTATGCAAATTGCTATCATGCGAAGAAAAAATACCAGAAATTTATTGATCTACGGGTGCAAAACTGCATAAGAGCATAATAAAACTAACAAATGTATAACACTTTATTCTCAATATCAGCATTGAAATAAAGTTTCGCCATGTTTAAAAAACGGCAGAAAGTCATGATACAAAACTTTGAAAATACGTTAGTTTAAAATCTGTCTTTCCTCGACATCGGCAAAGGTTGGAACATTGCCATGTACTGCATAGTTCCATCGTTTCCTAAGCACCCACTTGAAGCTAAAATATTCCCAGCAATCAAAATAATGGTATCACTATGACTCAAATACTCTGATTTTTTATGCATTACTAGAGTTAAAATTATTATATCGTCTTTTAAGTTCATAGGTTGAAATAACAGATCTCAGTGAATAAGGGGATCGGGTTGGTGCGGTAGATAGAGAGCTGGCTTCCATGCCTGTTGTTCTGGGCTCAAATCCCGGTGATGGCGGAGAATTTTCAGCGGCTCCCCGATCCCTATATGACTGCTCAGTGAAAGACACTTCAAGTAAAATACTCCGTACGTCGGATGGGACTTTAAGCCGCGATACCATTGGCGCCTTTCGTTAGGTAGAGGCTAATGCCGGCGCTGCCGTCACTCACCACTCTAACTTTCCTACCGTTCCCTAATGGCACAAATGACCAGTTTTTTCGGTATCTCGTCTAAATACTATGCCATACGCCAGTCAATAATAATATTTACCTCCAAGATGATATGTTTTCCTCAGTATTTTCGCCACATAAAAACATACATATTTGAGAATCAGAAGTTTAAGTTAATTGCATATGTTCCAAAGAAGTAATGCGTGAATAAAAATGACATTAGAAGATAGTTCTTCTCAGGTTAATTCGTATTCTTATTATGACGCTTCGATCTTTTTTTATGACTGAGTACACGCGTGTCAATCATGTTATGATAATGATACTATTAAATATATATTGAGTAGACCCTGGTAAAATTCGTAACTCAGTATTTTCTCAGATGCAATTCCTTATATTTGAACTACGTCACAAAAGTCTACTTCATCCGGTATGAAGAGTTCAAGATGATGCTGTAATGTCTGGTTTTTTGTCGGCGAACCATGGCAGTGAAGATTTCTTAGGGTTCACACCAGAGTAGATCCTCCAGGAGATATGGTATCATACAAAAATTTACGGCATAGTATTAGCCTTTCATATGGTATACAACATAATGAGCCATGACTTATGAGATATGGAGGACCTTACCCGGTGTAAAACCGAGAAATCTTCACCTCCATGATAATGTCATTTTAGAGGCGTAATACTACACCAAAAAAGACGAAATTCGAGGGATGGCGAGGGAGTGAGTCGCCCTCTTAATCCGCAAAAAGAGAAAATGGCGATGGCGTACAACGATGCTATCCTCTGAGGAAGTGTCCCCCCCCTTAAACCGGAGGATTTTCTGAGGACTGCCTAATGGCAAGGCTTGTAATGAAGGTGGAGGGAGGGGTGGAGGGAGGGGTGGAGGCGGAGAGAATGCCCAAGGGGCGGGGAAATGCAACGGTTGACTCCGCCAAGAACACCCGGCCTCCCGCAATCCCTTGTCGGCGGAGAGAAGCTTCAGCCTCGCCGCTGCGTGCTTCGAACACAGAGCACGCATCAGACAAAACTCCCGCCATCTCACTCCTTCCCGTTGACGTCTCGGGGAAAAGTTTCCGTGCTTGAAATGTCATTTTTCCCGGAATTCACTTTGTCTCCTTCGTTTTACGAGCGGAGACGAGATTTATTTAGGCGTCATAATGTTTCGCGTATCCGAGAACCGTGTACCCCTCCTTTTCCTTCCTATCCTAGAGCACAAAACTCTAAAAAGCCCGTCCGCTGAGCTTGAGAAATATACACCCCGGCATTTTATCGTACTCGTAAGGATGCTGCTTCGGTAGGCTTAGTCACGCGATACGCGTCATCAGTTTGATGGGCAGTGTCTCGGATGAAAAGACACGCACATATCCGTTCTTACTTCCCACAATAATTCTTCAATCGGACACTAGACACTGCAAATGAAATGATTTTTCGGGAGATTGGGTATGATTACGGCGCAGCGGATGGAAGAGGATGGCGTTTTGTTAACGACATTTCCGTACTATTGTAAATTATTTCAAAATATTTTTCTCTTACAAAAATCTGAGAAACTCTAGATGAACAATAAAAAAAATATTCTTCTACTTGGGAGGTAAAAAATAAGGTGCCATATATTGTGATTGAAACAATTCACAACCACGGCTGATTGGTTGACGGGTAAATGAAAATTATTAAATGCCTAGAATAATGTTTAAAATTTTGCTTCAATTTACCCACGCCTACATGGTCACCACAAATACCGTTTATATGATCCGTTTGATTTTGGTTCATGTTCAAGTATCCTTCTATTGTTCGACATTGTTTTCATCGTCACTGGTCAAAAATCCTAACATCGGATTGACGTAGCATTCCACTAAATTGTGAGCTAATCTTTTCAAACCTAAGCAATTCTTCTCTTTCACATTCTTCTTTACCTTCACAAAAAATTGAATTGATTAAAAGTATAAGCTGATAGCGGTAGAGAGAGACAGAGTAATTATAAAGCACTAATGATACAGAATAAAAAATTTAATGAATATTTCTTGAAGAAAAACTGACCATATTATAATATTTTTATAATTTATACTCAAACTGTTCATTTGCCTTGTATACCAATTTTTTGTGTTTGGCATGACCCAATATGTTTTCAAAGGAATACTTTATTGGTTCATCCCCTGAGAGAAGTAAAACTATAAACTTTTTGGTATCTGTAAAGCGTGCGTAGTCTTTCATCAAAAGGAGATAACCATGAGAGGATATATAGGATGGGATATTCTAGGAATCACAGAGAAAATCGTTCAAAATGAATCTTCACGGATAGAACGAAGAGTGAGAAGGCATTATTACGAAGGAGTAGATGTTACGGCCTTCATATATGTTAGATACCTAAATATAGAGTCTTTTTCTAAAGTTAAGACAAGTGTCACCGTCAGATATGGTTGAAGTCCAAGCGAGGAAGTTTTCGAACTGAAATTCGAGAGAACACAAAGCTGATTGAACGCCACAGGGAGCTGCTATTCATTACCAACCAAATACAGCCAGAATGTCTAGCCTTCCCAGAATAATGGATTCTAATTAGAGAATGCAGTAGCTCACTTCCATTAATGCAATTTAATGATTCACAAATAAAAGACTATTTCCCCAATGCGTAAACTATATTTAGGGAAACGCGGGGCAGAAAGGAGCCTGGGCACAATGGGGTTTGTTTTTTTGCAACTAAGAGGTACTGTCAACTATCAAAGAGTATTCGAAATAGATTTACCTGTTATTTATAATCTTCTGCAGCCATGTTGGTTTAGTTAATTCAGTGTCAACATGTGAACTGTGAGTTGTGTGAATTTAAGCCGTTGTTTTCTAAGTTTCCTGGATATCAGACAATTACTTATACCACTTATTTTTTATCAGAGCAGGACCCGGGTTTCAATGAATTATCATCATCATCAGGCGCAAATTATGATTTGTTTATCTTATTATTGTAACCTAGTTACTTGATGAATTTTAAAACGGACGCCAGAATAGGGGTAAAAGAAAAAATACTACAAAGTAAAGCAAGGGTTAGTGAATTTCGTTGTTTTCTAACTTCCAAAGATTTTGTATCGTAAGTAAGTAAGCGTTTAAATTACAGTAATTCTTGGTATGGGTTTTAAGTGCGTCCAATAATCGTTAGTTTAGTATAAATGAACGTCTGAATAATTTTTTTTTCGGGCATCAGTTTCTAGGTTACCGTAAACGTGTCGTGTTGGGGCAGAACGGGTGGGGTGGAACGGGGAGGTAAGAAAAAATGAAAAAAGAATGATGGGATGGGAAGAGACTACTCTATGTTTATACTCCGACGATTTTCATTAAAATTGGTCGAATCAGTCGCTTTTGCCATTTGTAATAAATTGGCTCATAACTCGTGTGCAGGAGTGGATAGCAAAGCCGATGATTCTGTACTTGTGAGTGAATGTTGTGATTAGGCTTTAAAAAAGACTGGGTAAAATGATGCTGCTCCTGAAAATTCATTCAAATTCAAAGGAAAGAACATTCAAGTGAGTTTTTCTTTTGCGTCACATATTAAATTTGTTTTTATAATTCATTTCCATACTACCCCATTCCGCCCCTTACCTGGAGCAGAACGGAGCGAATGATATAATTTTTTTGATTCTCGGAAAAAATATATGATTTAAATTTTTTCTGCTGTACAATTGTATTTTTGTGTTTAATACATTTTAAAAAATCTATTAAAATGTGAGGTAATTATCTTAAACCGTTATGAGCTTGTTTTTTTTAATGTTTTGAACTTGATACATCAATCTGCCCCGGGTTCCCCTATAGGAATATTTATGGTTAAATAATAGTAGGAAACAATACTTTGGGAGGACTTTCGTAAGTATAGGCATACGTGATTAATATTAAGTATGAATTATTTAATAATTTTATCTCTGCAGTAAACAGAGAAAGACAGCTCCATTTTTCTGAGGCTTCAATTTAAAGACGATTTTTTAAGGAAGCATCAACCTTAAAACATCACTGAACCATATACCACTGAAAAATAAAATCACTGAACCACTATAGTTCACAAAATAAAAACGAGTCTATTTCTATTGCAAAGGATAATATACATAAAAACATACTTTATAATTCAAAATATTATTTTCAATTATTCCTAATTGGAAATAAAATTGTATTTGTACATTAATCAATCCGTTTTATCTGCATTATCTAAAATATTACAATCAGCTTCGATTTTACTTGCCCATGAAACTTCGATAAAAAAACATAAGTAAAAAGAGTGCTCATACCTCCCGTAAAACTTGTCCTTTTTGGTCACCTCAAATTTCCAGGTTGCATAAAATTGATCTTGAGAAATTTTCTATCAGAATCTCGACTTAAGAAATTTTATCTCAGAATATTCCCACTAGCAAATGAACTGCATTTGAGAAACAGGCAAATTTTGACGATAATCTATACTATACAGGGTGTCCAATTTATCATCACCACCCGAAATAACTTTTTGTCCAGATGCAAATTCAAAAATGTATCAAGCAAATGTTCATTAGCCGTCAGGGGGACATTAATCAGAATAACTGCCTTCCTTGTAGCTTTGTTATTTACCAAGATATGAACAGCGGTATGTCTTTTTTAAATGGCACCCTATATTTTTTATTCGGCAATTCATTTCCTCTCCTATAACTCCTCCTGTTCGTATCTTTGCAAATAACAAAGCTACAAGGAAGGCAATCATGCTGATTAATGTCCCCCTGACGGCAAATGAACATTTGCTTGACAAATTTTTGCATTTGCATCTGGACAAAAAGTTATTTCGGGTGGTCAAGATAAATGGGATACCCTATATACTTTAAAAATTTAAAGATGACAGAGTACCTTTTAATGGAGAACTACTTAAACCAAAAAAAGCAAAATACGACGAGTAGAGAGGAGGACATTTTCCTCTGCATACATTGCGTCTCAAATGCTAAAGAAGATAGCGATAATAGGATAATTAGGCTGGGATAACAATGATGATGATGGTACTAATAATAATGAAAACTAAATAATTAATATATCAATTGCTCCATGAAAAATTTATACATTTTTAAATATTTTTACATTAAAAAAACTAATTTTGGGGCATTAAGTGATCCTAGAGGCTTTTCCCTGTTACTGGGATCACCGTCAGAAAACAAACGTAAAACGACGCATAGAATTGAATAACTAAAATATCTTCCAGATGAACTTTTCATACATGAGTAATATACAGCAAAGATACAGAATACAAAGATATTCAAGAAATAATGGAGGAAACGGTGCAGATGAAACTTCACGGATAGAACAAGAAGTATTGCCTATCGACGCATGGACCTTTGAGGTATTCCCAAGGAGACAACTTACAGAGACTGAATTCAATCGTAAGCAGAGAAAGGCGGCTGACAGCTGAGGGAAGGGAGGTTGAATTGGTGACAAACTATGGCCGAGCTTACGGGACTAAATTGATAGGGCCTGCCACCTCAGATACCCCACGAATTCTCCCTTTGCTTGCTCACGGAGTGTCTAAATCGACACCGATGGTGCAATCGTGCCAAAACACTTGGTCACAACAAGTAATCACATCTCATCAAGTCTATCCACATTGATGTATGGCCGCCATTCTATTAATTCATGTCCTCCAATCGGGTCAAAGCGGAGCAAACACGTGTAATGGGCTGAACCAACCACAGCATCACCTCGCCAGAGTGTCTGATTCACAAGCTCCTGAATTAGCGTTTGATTACTGTAGCAAAGATACCGAGGCAGACCTACTGAAGGAAATTTATCAAATGAAACCTCAGGAGTGACTATGCTGTTCTCAACATTCCCGATATGAACCGCTAGCGCTCAAAAATGAGGCAAATCATGATAGGAAGGAGGTATGAGGTCATAAAATTTAAATAGACACGGAGAAAGATCCAAGCTAAAAAAACAGGATGGAGGAATAACAGATGAATTTTTCAAAATCAACGATGACTGGAATAACCTCAAATTAAGGGCTGCTGTAAATACCTCTAAAACTCAGTCTTAGATTTGATCGTCGAAGCTCTAGGAAAGATACGAAGCATAAAAAGGGAAATAAAAAAATTTCCTCTTTTTCTTTGTTGCTATTCTGGTAACAGCAAGTCGCTCAACTGCGTATTTAATTTTCGTGGCAACACAGCGCTAAAGCCGACTAAATCATTAGATATTAAACCACAGATGTAAAAATATGAGCGTTAGAGTTAATGAGCATTCATTCTAATTTGTGAATAAATTTTCTCTTACTATTTCAATGCTCTGTCGTATTGGTAACAATCGTAAAATTCCCCATATTAGCTAAAGTTTCAAAGAATAGTAAACTGTATAACCTAAATTCACAAACTTCAAAGCAATAGGATCACTAATTAGGAATCTATGATAGGGAAAACATTGCAAAACACCATGCGCTACAATTTTCAGTTACCATAAGACAGAAGAGAGCTCGAAAAATGTCCAGATAAACTTCTCACACTTCAAGACGTTTCAAACAGGAATCCTTGAGGTAACTCAATATCATAGGCATTGCTCCAATGCTCAAAAACCACATACAATACAAAACACAAAAAAGTAAATAATACAAAAAAGACACATCACTAAGGAATTAAAGATATTCATAGATGCATCTTGACCATCGCTAAAATGGAGCCAGTAGCGAATATTATGGATGAAATACTTTCAATTTGGTTGAGCACAATTGTAGCGAACTTAAGAAAATATAATTTCAGGTCATTATGATTAACCTTATCGCATAAGAAAAATAAATATCTCCCTTTTATTATGCAATTGGCCTAGCCAAATCATACCTCTTCCAGTGAGTTCAATAAAATATTCCCTCATTCTTGAACTTTTCATCGTGATTCCTCTTATTTTATTCTTTCATCACCCTTTGCATCATTTACTTGTCTATTACAAAACATTATTATTCATCTAAATTTTTTATTCTCTTAAAAAATCACCCACATCGTTCCTATGTTCATACACAAGTCCGCTGAGAAACGTAGCTAAGACACTTCAGCGCACAAAATTATGCCGAGCTTTTCACGCTGGCCGGGAGAGGGTTTCACTCTTGAATAATTCACTCCGAACCCCTTAGACAGGCAGTCTTGCTTTTAGCCCTGCTTTAAGACTGCTGCTTAGCAGTAAAATTCTTGCAGAATGATGAGGCGGCTTGGGAGGAGAGGGAACGTGTGGGGTGGGGGGAGAGAGCGAGGGGAGTAGGCCTAATTGGAGGTAAGGCATAAACGGGTAGAATTCTTGAGACTCCGTGGGATTAGGATGAAGGGCGAAGGGGTTAATTGGAGAGATTTGTTCAATGCTCTACATATATATCCCTAAAAGTAGCATATATACATATATAAAAACAGACAAAGCGATAGAATCCCTCATATCTATTGAAAAACTGGTTAATAAACAATTAAATTTCATTAACATTGTGAATTTAAATAGAGTAAAAACAGAAATAAGCACAAAATGATGTGTTTGTGATGAAAATGACAAAATGATGTGAAGAAAAATATATGATGTATTATAAAGAACAGATTCAATAAATGAAAAACTCTTTAAAGTAACTGCGAAAAGAGAGTGAAAATGGATTACATGAAATTTCGGCTCGTGCTCCGACAGCAAAGTTCTTCATTTTCATAAGTGGTTCAAATTTTTCATAAGTGGTCAGTCTGTGTTGCGGGCAAATGTTAATGGGCTGTTGATAATACTAACGGGCTGACTTGTGTTGCAAAGTGTTGGATATAAGGGACGGATGCGCTAGAAAACATGAGATTCAGCAAAGAAATTTTCCCCTTCCTCATACCCACTCTCTCTCTCTCTCTCTCTCTCTCTCTCTCTGTCTCCGCTCAACGTGAAAGCGGCATTTTCTCCCGACGCGAGCACTACTCCAACATCTTGCACCGCCTCCAGGCTCAAAGTCTCCAAACGGCGCGGATTGTGAGCGTCCAAAAGTCACTCTCTCAAGTTATCAGGCGGCGCGGCCCACGTGACTCTCTCGAGTTTTTAGTCGGTGGGCTACATAGTGAAGGAGAGAAGTCGCGTCTCCCAACTTGAGGCAAGTAAGCGCGGAGATGGTATAATTGCATAATTTACGAGTGAAACTCGTCACATTCCAGGCACGGTGAGCGTGAATTCCTAGTAAAGACGGTGGCACTCCCTGCAAGGCTTGCCGCATGTCCTTATCTTGTTCACCGTGGTGGTGACGGATAAACGGAGTGCATCGCGAGAGAATTGGTAAGAAAATCAGCGGGCCCAAATCGTTGCGGTAAAGTAAATTCCAGTCGTAATTGGGGAATATGCTAATTTTGACATAATGTCACCACCAAAAGAATGTTTAAATTCAATACCTATTACCGGCCGTTATCACTCACTGATGTACAGGAACTTATACCAGAATTAATCATGATAAATTACACTCACGGAAATCACGTTTATGAAAATTATTTTACTAGCCATAGAACTAATGAGTGTATGAGTTGTTTTTCGCGGAAGTCATTTATGGGCCACGATTAGGCTGTAATGAAATCGCTAAGATAGTCATTAATAATATATACAATAATCGGAAAATTACTATAAATCCAAAGATAGCCTGCATAAACTATTGAAAAACAATAATTGATGCCAAAATCACCTATCAGAATTTATCAATCAAATTTGAATCGCATAGGAGGCCTTTTCCTCCATTAAAACTTAAGGAAAACAGTATACAAAGCATAAATAAATATTCAGTCTCAGATCCTGTGATTACATTTGGCAGCTATACGCAGCTAAGTAAAAATCAATTTTTTTCTCTAGATGTAGGTGAGGATAAGAATGCAGCAGATGATTGCTATGCATTCCATAAGGTGTTCTCACTTCCAAAATTATGGAAAGAATATGTTCCTTAAGTTAAAAAGGTTTTAAATGTGTATTTACCTCAGTATATGTTGAACATGCCCAAGTTTGTTGCCAATTTTGTCTTTTATTATTATATTACTGAAATATTTTTACCTAAATTGCATGTTAGGGGAGAAATGTCCCCACAATTTCCTTAAATAAAGCAGAAAATTATTTTAGCATCATTCGCAACCACTCAAAAACCCAAAATGTATATTTACTTTCAAAGAGCGTGAAATCACATTGTAGCGCTTTAATTGTACTAAACTCTAGCTGAGCAGCTTACAACTTCAGCTCTCTCAGCGTCATGCGTACTAATATGCCTTACAAGTTGGAAAACCATTGAAATGCTCCTTCGTACGCAGTTTAATGAACCATTCCGTTCGTCCAAATATAAATATTGTGCATGGGCATGTCTCGCGCAGCCTTCAATCTTTGTTTCTCAGTCACTTTAAAAAAATTCGTGCGGAATGGCGGGTGAACATGAAAGTGCATCACGCAACATAGGGATGAGATGGCTATTTGTGGCCCAGCGAGGTTATCCCGGAAGAACATTACTGAAAAAAAATTCGAGAAAAATTTCCAATGAGGAGTTGCTACAAAACTTCGACGCTTCTATAACATCCCACCCGCACCAGGTTGCGTTGGAATCTGGAGAGGATGGAATTGAAAAAGTTGGATGAAAAAAGGAATGGAGAAAGAAGAATCGGTGTTAAAGCTTAGCAGGCAACACTTGCTCCATCCCGCAGCTCAACACAATCATCGCCTGCGATACCTATCTCATACCAAAATATAATTGACGCTGATATGATTCGCAGGAGATTTTGGACGGGAGAATATTCACAGTAAGGTATTAGCTGATGATGAGTTTTCATGATTTTTTTTATTTCTCGATGCCGTTTCCGCAGAAATTCCCTCGTATAGGAATTGTTTTATTAAACCTGGTCCTGTGTTTGGATTTTATATTTTTAGGTATTTTTAAACTTTTATTTTTCATCATACCTTACAATGAATATAAAAAATATACGTCATTTCAGCTGTTATACATCAATTGTAATGTTGATTAAGTGTCTTGTAGTAAAGGTCTTGAAGAATTTTAAATGCAAATTTTTGTCAACGTTTCGGTATATTTACACATTTCTTTCAGGGCTTTGAGCAATGAATTGCGTTAATTGCAAAAAAATACCCTCATATAGAAGTGTAACCATACCAAAATGGCTGCAAAAATTTGCATTTAAAATTCTTGAAGACCTTTACTCCAAGACAGAATCAACATTAAAGATATAGGTCAAGAGAAAGAAGAAAACTCAATCTACCAATTGCAATGTCACTTTATGTGAATATATGTCCTGCTTTACTACAAAACATAATTATTTCAGGAATTGCTCAGTAAATTAGAATACTATTTCTACTAATTACTAATACTATAATTTCTATTTTTCCATATCATTGTTATTCATGGTTTTCGAAAAAATAAAGCTAAATTGAAACAGTTACTTCAAACTGATATTTCTGAGTAAGTTAGAGGTGATCTATTATAAGCCTTATTACCGTCAGCTAGTCACTCAGTTCGTATCAAAGTACACTAGGCAGATAAGGTTTTCACCGGGGATGCTTTTACTAGTACCGAATGTTGTTAGTTTTGCAGCACGTAGCAGAAGATTGATTAACCCATATTATTCCGGGAGAATACGCTTCCATCTATTTAAATTAAGCTAACGCATAACACACTAGGAAGTGACGTCAACGTCAGAATTGATCATCATTGAGACAGGTTTGTAATGAATTACTATAAAAACAACCATCGTTTTAAGCCATTTCCAGCAACATTAATCGTGAGAAGTGTATTTAGATTCAGTACGATTAAATTTAAACGAATTTAAATTATTTCAATAATTTATACGAATTTAATATGAATATACGTCCTCCTTGATTATTAACTTTATTCCAGGCCAACAAGAATAAACAAAAATACTCAATGCAATCAAATATTTACAGGCGAAAGTGGTTCCCTTTAATAACACATAAAAAATCATTTGCAATACATTACATTTCAGAGAATGACCGGTGTACAATCCTAAGATTGGTTTGACGCAGCTATCCTCTCCGTTTTTCAATCGTCTAATCATGTCACACCCGCAAACACCTCCTGCAAACCTTCCCAACCAGTTCCATGTATTTCGTTCGAGGCCTTTCTTTTACATTCTTGCCATTCCCTAGTCCTTCGATTCTGATCTTCATCAGACCATCATCAGCCAAAATATTGAAAATTACCTTCTTCTGTCGACTTAATTATCCTCCTATCAATAGAACCTCGATTTGTATAATGCTTTTTTTCGCCTGGGCTAACGATCTCATCATTTCTTTCTTTTATCCCTCGTTTCAAGTTACCCGACCTCCCAAATAGTAGAATTTTTAATTCACTTCTTTCATCTCCTCTCTCCCCTTTTTTTTATCCCATTCTTTACTTATTCCCATTCACTGCATGCTAGTAATATTGTTTTTTTTTACCAATTATCAGTTAAAACTTCCTCATTTACCTATCTATACTAAATTTTAGCGTCTTTAAATCGGTCCTTCCCTCTGATAAGACTGCTATCTTACCGCCAACTTGCTGAATTATAATTTTTACACATCGGTATTCATTCTTGAAGTTTTTACTTCAATTTATGACTTTGTAAATGTTAAAGCTAAAAGGGCATTGCTTTTTTTCATTCCTTTCCTTATCCTTGCTTCTATACCGTTGGGTCCCCATTATATTACTACAACTTTGATTTATATAACCTTATTTGTTTTCCTTTGTATAACAATACATTTTCCTCCAGATTTCCAAGCATTGGACACTAATCCATTCCGTCAAACACAAGTCAAGCTAGCAAACGCAATAAAACGTCGGCTTGAAATTCTCCATAATACTTTCTATGGACAGCTCAAAGGATAACATTATTTCTTTTGTGCCTTTGCTATTCTGAATCCAAATTGGTCACCAACCTGGAGCTTCTGTGCTCTTTGGTCTACTTTCTCCTGTAATTTTTTAAATTAATTTATTTATTTATTAAATTATTGAAACACAGGCAAAATGGCCTTTAAATTGAATACAAAACATAAAATCTGCACCTTTAACAAATATAAACTATAAAATAACTACAAAAAGCATGTAAAAAAGAAAGAAAGGGATTCAGTAGATGGCTTTTCAAAGCTGCCTCTTGAATAAGCTTATGGGCATTGAAAGATCCAGGGAAGGGTGAGTACTCGAAATGGCCTTCTTAATAAAAATGGAAACATGGATATGATATTTCGATGCCTGTGTTATTGATCATAGAACCCGTTTTATACGATGACGTTGTCAATCAAATTCTTAAATTTTGACATTCATTGCGAGTCGGCTACCAAAAGTAAAAATATTCAAAAGAACAACTATTAAATTTACTTTAATCCCTTCATGACCCAGGAAATTGACATAAAAAATCATTTATTTTTATAATTCAGAAGAAATGGTGGGAATGCATTCCCATTTTTCTCGCAATCCCAAGCCATAGATTTAGTATTGCGTAACACCCCATCATCCTCACTATAGCCAATTCCATCTTGAAGAAAAGCTTTTGAGATAAAGACAAAGCATTTGCGCTGGCTATACAATACAACCGATTTGGAATAATCGGGCGTCCAACTATCATGCCTTCATCCCTCCAAGGCACCGGTGGCATATAGTTAATCTCGTACCAAAAGAAAAACATCGTATTTGTTCTGTATCAGGGTAAAGGGAGTCAAAATAAGAGATAGAACCAGAGCACGAGAACTTTAGGCACAAAGGGGTCATATCCTTGGTAAACAGTTGATCTGTGAAAGATCCCACCTAATCTCTTTAAAAAGGCATAAATAGAAGGGTATCGTTTGTCTACATCGGAGACAAAAATCACCAAAGCCATATCCAGAAGCATGAAAAGCGGAGACCGCGAGAATAATCCGCGACTCATCGCAGTAATGCACAAAATGCACAAAATAAATGGTGGAAATGGAGTTTCTGATTAAGCTATCCCGCCGTCTGACGAAAAATTTAGAACTCAACTCCTAAATATATTTAGAGTATTAAAGGGAAAATATGAAGCATTCAAAGTTCTAGCGGAAGAAAAATACATTTACCCGGTTCCATTCCTTTTATGACCAGAAATCACAACTGATAATTTTCACCCATGTAATTATTTCCACCGTATGATCATCATTAACATAATTGCCCAATAATTCTCCTTGTTTGAAGGTTTATAATTAATGGTAAAAGAGCACCCAATTCCCACATTAAATAGAATATTAGGGTGGATTTTATTCTCTCAAAATGCAAGGAAGACGGTGGAAACGGAGTGTCCAATTCAGCTATCCAGTTATTTGACAAAAAATAGAACTTCAATCCATAATATTTTATGAGTATTCCATGGCAAATATCACGTATTCAAATTTCTTGTGGAAGAAAAATATTTTTACCTTGTTCCAATCTTTCTATAATCATAACTCATAACTGACAATTTGCACCCATGTAATTATTTCAACTCAACTAATGTCAGAACTTAACTCCCAAGTATTAAGAAAATTCCAAGGCAAATATCACGTATTCAAATTTTTCTTGTGTTAGAAAAACATTGTCACTTTGTTCCATTCTTTCTATCATCATAAATCACAACTGGCATTTTGTATCCACGTAATTATTTCAAGCACATCATTATTACCACAGTCCTTCTTTTAAGGATTTTAATTTACTGTAAACAACTTTCACAACGAAGTATCAAAGGAATTAGTATGGAGGATGCGAGTCTCTCGAAATAGGAGTGAGATCTTAAAATCGAGCTGTCTAGGTTGCCGAAGGACACTGGCCGGCCGATGACACGGTAGCAAGAAGCCCACACCACCCATCACCCTCCCCCCTTCCATTCTCGCCATTCACGTAGCCGACTCGCTTGCGGGCATCCTCTTATCCACGCAACCCGCTTATCAATATTGTAATGCGGGGTGCAATCCGTAGGATACTCACGCTTCCGTGCAGCCGCAAATAAAGGTATCGCACACGGAGACTCCGCAGCAAGGCTGCCGCCACAGGCTGCCTATTTTTCGAAGGAGAATCTACCTCATCGAGCAATCAAGTTATCCTCTTCCGTGACTGAAGCTTTACTCCCTTTACCGGAATATGCACTGATAGCAACGACGCTTGGAGTATTTTTATGACCAAGTAGCTCGGAGCTGGACCAGAGCAGACTGAAGCTCGCGTTGATTACGTGTAGGAACTCAAATCAAGGCTTAAATACGTCAGTCCTAACATAGAAGTTTAGCAATAGGGCATGGTAACAAAATTTATTATCAAGGTGAATGACGTGACTAAGAAGATATTGAGGACATCTAGAATGATAAGATGCATAAAATGTGTGATTCATTGGGAAAGGTTGGAAGTATAGTTACTGAAATAGATAAAAAACACACAAATGTTAGATACAAAAAAAGAGCTTCTACAATTTTAAAATATACAATTATCATCGAACATTTCTATCCCGACGTGAACCCAGATTTATATCTAAATATATTTCCGAATATCGTTTTTTTTCAAAGCTTGATAATTTCGCCCTACAAATGTACCAATTTTTATCCACTCACAGAAAAATAAACCAGTACCGTCAAATAATTAAGAGAAATTAATATATCCACGAATTTCAGCGCAAATGGCAAATGTTTCAGCCCATTCTGTGCCATATTTTTCTTATACTTAAGGTAATTAATATACTTTAACTAATTAAAACTGCGGTCAAATTTGATGACAAATTAGTCACCTGATTATTGGCTATGACCACTTGATTGTGTGGTTTTTAATTACGGTTGAATACCAAGCATTAGATAAAGCTGGAGTCTTATAAGTAAAAATGTAGTAAAAAATTTCCCAAGCAGTCTTAAATAAATACACTCATCTTTATTAAAATAATTTTAGCTGCCTCTGCTTCATTTTAAATTGGAAAAGGCTTTTTGCTTACGCTGACGAGTTCAAAAAAAATAATTCTCAGATTCCGGGCTTAAAAAAATTCTTCCTAACTCTATGCCGGGAAAAATCGGCCCTAGAGATCTCATCGAAAAAAACGCAAGAGAACGAGATGATGGTCACACAAAATTGAGCTGGCTACTTTTTGCAAATACTACTCTATGAGAGCCTGCCATAATATGCACTAAATAGTTTTTATTGAATCAATATGCTGAATGTGGATACATCTTAATGCACCTATGTTATCATAAAATTGAGTAATGTGACAACAATATCATTTCATACCCACTTAACAACGGAAAAATAGAGTAAAACAACAGTTCAGTTAAAAGATAATAATGTGAAAACTTACATGAAGAGAACAAACATGAATTGAGAATTTCTATTGGATATGACTTCAAGTACATGTCTTTAGAAGTTCTTACATCTACATATACATCTGGATAATACCCCGCAAGCCGCCTTAAATGCGTGTGGCATGGGGTGTTAGGAAACTTACGTTGTATATTCCAGTGTAAATAAATATTTTATGGAGAATTGCTAAAAAAGAAAACTGAATATAATTAAGGTAGACATTAGCAACCACAAATTCAAGAGTTCCTTAAAAATAGCATAGACAGATAAATGTGATGTAAACGAAGGGTAAGAACTTGGATTTTTATAAATATTATCATTTTGCTACCCTTTTTAATATTAATGACACAAAAAAACTTTCATGGAAAATATATATCAGAGATGTGCCTCACCAAAACGTGAAATATCGGTCAACGCTATAGAAGGACAGATGGAAACTCTCCCAGAAAATACGTTATATTTAAATTTTTGGTAAATTTTTCTCATTATAATAGAAAAATACTTTATTTCCCATTATTGAGCCCCCAAAATTCATTCCGGTCCCATTCTGCGGAATCCATTCCTTTGTAGCTAACTTCCAAAGGCAGTTACGAAATTTACCGATATAGAGGACACTGCCCTGCCGGATATTTTTCCGAGTACCGAAGGACATAAGGGTCTCGGTCACGGCAAGCGGAGTTGCTCCAAATATGACACCGAAGCACGCAAGAAGCGTAAACTTCACGTAATGAACTGCTGGGAGTTTGGTAAGAGGCCGAAAAATAACCTTAGCATCCAAAGTCAGAGACTTCTATTCATATTCCATGGCACCGTTCCGCGTCCCAATGGCGTCAGCATTTTTTCACAGCACCAATATAATCAACGTGGTAATCCTCTACTTAGTTTCACTCCTTGGACACTTTCCACGCGAGGGAGGCAGATGCATTAACTTACCATTGTGGAACCTATTTTTCTCGCTCAGCATCCGATATTTATCCGGAATCTGAGGTTTTATCCTTTAACAACACTTATTACTGATTAATTTGAAATTCGTGGCCCAAAGTATTAGTTATTAACGATTGCGCTTTTTTTGTGAAAGCAATGAGTATGGAATTAAATGGTCACTTCCAACGTTCCACACTGATACTTGCTAGTTCACCATGGCTATGGCATTGGCATGTAATTTTCTAGGTTAAGACGAAGTATTTTTGGGACGATTGGCACGATAAATTCGCATGGGATTTTCAAACGGATTTTTATTGTAGTAGTATAATTAAGCAGAATTAGCCATCAGCTACCCTACCGTTGATACTCTTTTTTTCACTCATAAGACTAATGAGGGGCATTCATATCGTGAGTTTAATTTCTAGTATTACTTGTAAAATCACTTGTAAAATCGTTTGGAGGACATTGACATCATTGACATGCATTATGCCACCAGGCGACAATTACGACTGGTCAAAGGGACTGCATAGAGGAGAAGGATGATTTTTGTAGCCACTTTCGTCGCAATTTATTCAGTTTTTTTAAATTTCCGCTGCGCGGTGATGTGTGCAACGCGAGCCACTTTTTCCAATATTTTTCATTATAATGCTTGTAATTGGCAGGAATAGCATTGAGCTTTTATAAATTTGGTGGATCACATACGTACATTTCAATCGAAATTTATATACATCATGTATATGTATTTCGGTAAAAACCGCTGATTATACCTTATTTCCCCGTGAAACTTAGATCAATTTGTCCGTCAGCAACGCGAGTGGTGCCTTTTGTGAACCCATTTAAATGCGCGGTGGGTGACAACACATTTAGAGGCCGACTTGAGGATCCTCTTTTGTAATATTCGTGCGACTGATTCTCGTACAAAACAAATATACGAACGAAAAGGGGAAAGGACTTATTAGGTTTTCTCAATGAAATGTGCAAACATATAAGATATACTAAATATGTCCTTAAATGGTAGTAAATAAGCAAACAAGTCATGAAATTAACGATACCGATTGATTTCTTTTAATTTTCGAAAGTATATTTATTATAATTGCCTATACATTCGATCTATCGATAGATATGAAGATTTGAATAAATTACATACCGATACCTGAAATGTAGCGAACATTATTTAAATATTTGATGATGAAAATTTAACTAACGACAGTAGTAAATAACATGCAAAAGATGTAATTAGCGTTCATTAGTATTTTTAATTTTACAGGTAATGAGACGACTTTAAAACTGATAAAATATGTATCCTAAGCAAAATCTTATGAAGACATGCCACTCTACTTGCCAGGGTGAGAATGACCCGACTCGGAACTTATGCTTCGCCTTCTATCTTTGCCTCGGGAGAAGGAGAGATTCACTATGAATTTAGGGATAGTGAGGAATGCCTCGATAACTCTTCAGTGGATAGTAAGGGTAAGTGAAACAGTTTTTTAAGCCACAGAGGGAATAAGCAATGTCTGAAGTTCGAGTTCAGTGGAAAACGTGTTTGCTCGCGCTGGCCCTGGGGACGGAATTTTGAAAGCGACTGTAAATACAACTAAAGCGTAATAACTCTCAAAATCTTCTATTCCAAACTTTAGCAGATAACATTCTATAAAAGAGACTTTAGAAAAAATTAAACAATGAAGACTATTGATAATTTATCTGCATAAGTTATTTAAAAAGTAGAAACGAGGAAGGAGAGGTCTTTAAAAATAGCCATTAAAAAGTTCGTAAAATGAATAATGCGTGCATATGGCTAAATCCTTCGCAATATAACCAATATCAGAACGAGGATTCCAATATTAGGAATGTAGCACCAAAAAGAGTTTCTTCCCTTCAAAATTTAAAATTTTAGGACATTTCTGTATACTTACAAATGATATTATGACTGAAATATTTTTTCTTAATTCTGATACTTCGACGACAATTCGTTGAAAATTAAAGATAAAAAAGCATCGATTCCCTCAATAATATTATAAATTTTCACATTCGCCTGAAAACCTCGTTAGTTGGAATCTTCACAGGTATATTTCCGTCTTTGATAAACTCCGGTTTCATACTTCAGGAAACATTTACTACATTTACTCTAAAACGGCTTGTCAGCTGCATTTTTTTCTAATACAAACGCATCCCTCACTAAAGAGGCAAAAATAACGATACTGAAACCACCACTGACGCCTCTCTTCCCTTTATATACACTCCCGTTCATTGCGACCGTTGTTTGTTCAGTTCCCTAAGCGCTGCCTCATCACCTTCCCACAATGCCTGCTTGACTCCTTTCTTCAGACGGGAAGGTTTATTTCCTCCGAGGCGCCATTTCAGGCGCGATAAAAGGCTTTGTATCTCTAATCGCGGTCATATGTTAAGAGGACCCTTTAGGAGGGGAAGACAACCCCTACGTAAGGGACGCGCGAGGCGCTAATGTCAGATCTTCCCGGCATGCACCACGCACATCCATGACGAAATCATTTGCCGCGGCAATGAGGTTAAACGGATATTCCACCACGTTTTTTTTCTGCTTTTTATTGGACAGATAGGATTACGGTTACCCACTTCCCGAGACGTTTTCAGGAAGCCAAAGACGTTGTGGGTATTTCCTCTTTTCGATAACCGACGACCTGACCTAGCCCCTTTCCTTTAAACAACCTTTTCTTGCTATCCCAGAACTGATTTCCTTGAACACATTGAAAATAGACTTTTAAATGAGTTCAAGGAAGAGTATAAATCTTTTTTTTGCTATGTAATGAAAAAAGCGTCAAATTTATTGTTTTAAGCTCTTATTCCCAAAGCAACGCGATGGTTCAATAGAGAACACAAGAAAACTATGGGAAATATCATTACTCCAAATAATTTAATCCCCAATATGTTTCCGAGGAAAACACCTGTAGACAGTAGATTTTTTTGATTTAATGTTTAGATTGCGAAAGAGAAATTCAAGAAACTTTTCCTTTTATTTTCATAACTTTTAATATGATAATGCAAAAACATAATTAATTCAGCTGCAAAGTATTTTCACCCTTTTCGTGCTAGATAAATGAATTGTTCATTAACAAGCATTTGCCTAGGCTATCACGTGTTTATCGTACATATACTCGTTAAGTTATTAACAGTCATAAATTGATTTTGTTAAATTGAATGAAATATATTTTGAGACACTTGCACAGTCTTTCATGGAAATTTCCTTAATATCCAGCATGTTGATAGAGATCTATAATTTTAAAAATCTTATAAATTTGCGAAATTCATTTAATTAACAGTTTTGACTCAGTTGCCTGGTTTACTAGGCCCTCTCGCAAAAAAGTCAACTCTATATTCAAATTTAGTAGAAAACAAATTTTACACCTCTTATATCAAAAACAGCATCAACAACCCCTGACAAAATACTCAGGCTTTATAAAATTTACTAAGCGCATATTTATTTAAGAGTCTCCTTATTTTATATTCACAGTGATTCCTTAGTGGCGTTTAGATAATATAAATTCTATAGAGAAGAGAAAAATTTATTCTTGCTTTGGATGAAATCTTAGGATTATTTTTACAAGAATGGAAACAGTCGGTTCAAGGACGGAAACGGTCAATTATACTAAGTTATACCATATGGTATTTATATTACTTCAGATTCCCAGTGCTTTCTTAATAGCGTTTAGTAATGTTAACTGTATAAAGCAGAGAAAAATTACTCGTAGTTATCGCTTTGAACCGCCATATGCGAATCATATCTGGGATGTAGGATTATTCTTACAAGAAATAAAAGTTCAAGGAAATAAACGGTCACATAGAATAAGTTATACGATAAGGGGTCAGTTAACATAACGATAAATGGAAGAGGAGGTCAGTTAAACTAGATTTATGATACACCCATTCGAAACGTCTCGACAAGAACGCTCTTCTAAGCAGAAAATATTCCCTTTTCTTCCAAAGAAGATGCGTTATCCTCAATCCTACTATCAACTGCAGTAGAAGCGAATGAAATGCTGCATTTCATTTCCATGGAACTCTTCTTCACGGTGAGTTCTTGCCTTAGTTGGAGATAGGTGACGGGTCGCTTCCCACACATAGCCTCCAGCCTAAAAACCGGCCGCCTACACAAAGATCTAGTTCTTGAGGGGGGAGGAAAAAAGTCCCAGAAAATCCAGCCACGCTCCAGGACAATCACATGACCCGACCACCACATCGCTTCCGCGAATTAGCGCCTCCCGTTTCCTTGAAACCCTCGGCATATTTCTCCATTTCCTCCCTTCCCATTTACGCCGGCTGCTCTCGCTGATATTTCACGTCAAGCCCGGCCGACCCTGCCGCCCACGCCTGGCCGGCCACAGGTCCAAGCGCGATCAAGCTCCGGGATACAACGCGCCACCGAAAACGCCTCCGTCCGCCCTCGTGATTTTTCAATATTTTTCCCTGGCCCCTTTCCGTGCCCTCAAAAAGCCCCTCCACGGCGCGTGCACACCCGCGCACTTCGTCATCATTTAGCGAGAGCCTCAAAAAGCGATGAGGAGACGATATCTTCGTGCTCCATCTCCATTGCCTCGACTCGTGCAGACGGACCTCCCGCTTGTGTGAAGCCTTTGGAAAGTCCAGCGATTGCGCTCACAGACGCGAACGATTCCCATTTCTCCGAATTTTGACTCAAATGCGTGTACATAAAGATTGCTAAGAAAAGGATGGTAAAAATGGTGGACTCTAACATGGATATTTTATGGTGTTGGGTTAACGGCATTTGAGGTATGACGCAACAGTATTGTATCATGAAGTTAACATAGAAAAAGAAGTAATTTTTCTAGGCTTCAAGCCAATCTACATATATGAATGACACCTGCAGCAATCACCCGTTTTAGAGAGAGTGCTGCATTTAAAATGCAATAAGAAAATTATGTCGTATATATCCGCTTTATTTTAGCCAGCTGTGACATCGATGTAATCAGGGCCGGATTTACTCAAAGTTACGCTATAGGCACCTCTCCTTTGTGCGACCCTCATAGCCACTCGCATGATGTGACAGAAGGCAACTTGGACTTCAACGCCCCTAGACACGTGCCTATTTTGCCTTACGGTAAATCCGGTCCTGGATGTAATTGTCGTCAAAAGTCATGTTTATATGAGAGAGAAATTGCTAAATGTTGTTACCATTCCCAGAAAAATTTTAACCAGGGATTTAACGGGCCACGCAAATTTAAACCACATTTATGAATTTAAAACCTGACAAAATGGATATTACAATGCAATTATATAAAATCTACAGTGAAAAGCCATTTATTTTATGATATTCAAGTCCACGTACTTTTACGTTACGCTCATATCCTTGAAAATAGGAATGTATACGAGCAGTCGTTAAACGATATTTGTCCTAAAGTTTATGGAATACTGAATTGCAATATCCCGAATGCTGTGCTTTGTTTTTCAGTGTAAACATCGTTTATTCTTAACCTTCAACAAGGTATAAGTTTCCCAAAGTAGAGCTTTAATTGATAGCACGGGAGGTAAAATGGCCTATAAAATTGAGAAAGAACCAGGGCTTCAAATCTTTTGGAATAATACCAGCCATCACATTCATTTACGATGATTTACATTAACATTTTAGGATGATTCACATGGGAATACTCCAATACTTACATACATATTATTGAGGTAAAATTATGTGGAAATGAATAAATCTTCCGTATATATTTTTTATAACAAAAAAACATCCCAGATATCAAATCTTGTAAAAACTACACCACACTGCTGTCTCTCTCTCTCTCTGTAATAAAGTGAGCATTGAATAAAAATTCAATTTTAGCAACAACGTTTCAACGAAAATGGCACAAAGCTATAATTTACCGTTTCGATATCATGATTATTAGCATTAATTTCATTATCTGTAATGGCCGTGCTATACCATTTTTCTGAACTAATGGCGGCTGACCTTGAGCGCGCTCGAAACCCACCCACTCTTCTAGCCAATCACAGAAGAGCGACAGGAGAAAGTGTGTAGGAGCCCGCAGTCTCTCTCCGAACTCCGTGCAGTGCATATCGCTCTCCAGCTAGCGATGCTGCCAAAACGAATAGCTCAGCGGTCGTCCGAGAATCTTCCGCCGCCCCCGAAAGTACCGTTATTCTCAAGGCTGGCAACGCCGGTCGGCCGGATGGAGCGGAGCGGAGGAGAAAAGGGAAGGAGATGGAGGGGAACGGATAGGTGGAAGGGGCAGCGCTTCTGATTGGCTACTTGCTATTTTCCACCCAGCCGCCATCAGTTCAAAAAAATGGTATAGTTACACTTTCATGGTCATAAATTCCAAGATATCTAATTTGCAACAATAAAATTCAGACCCTACACTTGAGAGCTTGAAGAACAAAATCAAAGTAATAGGAAACTCATCTCAAAACATGCTTAATTGATGGAAATCTGACCATCAATTCAGGTAACAAAGGGAAAAAGTGTTTAATTACTAAATATATCCTTCCACTGTCTTCCCTCACACTTTGACGCAGGATAAAATTGCAACCCAATTTATTCTCGTAAAAATATATTTTGAATACTCATGGTGTCCGGAATAATAGTTGTAACTTCAGCACACAATTACTAGATCATGAAAAAATGTCCGTCGTGTCCCTTCCCTAGACGCATTTGTCACGAACAACTGAAACAGACAATTAATCACTTCCTTCTCTTCATGGCTTTTTGAAGATGAAAGGGGAATGATTTCGTGGGATAGGGCTAGAATGGAGCGACGACAATGTTATTTTTTGCGCCCTCATCGGCAAGATAGCAAGCGTAAGGACGTGAGCGGTCTCTGTAATCAGTCATCGTAAAGGGAAATGATGAAAGGGAGAACTGCCAAAGAGGCTCAAACGCCTCGTTCGTCCTGCTTCGATGAGCCTTTGTGTAAATGGTTTGGACGGACATTTTCCGGACTAAATAGACGCAATGGCCAAGGAAAACATTTTCATTACCTGGTACAAAAAACGTGATGGATGACGAGGTTTCAACAGATTGAAATCTCAGAGGGAAATCCCATCGGTTCTTTTAAATCTAAAAAAAAGAACTCGTGCGAACATTTCTAAAGCAGATGCGAGTGATAATGATGAGAACGCCTAATTATTGCAATGTGTGAACGAGTTAAAGTTCACATTAGCTCCACTAAATGAAAATTAATATAATGTGTTTTAGAAACTCTATAAGGCAACCAGAGAAAGGTAACTGCCACAAGCTATACGTATACAGAAAGTAAACTAAAATGGGCTCGGTAATTTAAGAGCCCATTGGCATTGAATTCATGGAAAATAGGTCCCAATTAAAATAAAAAATCTTCCCATTCCAAAAAATTGAGCTTAAGCCTATTTACTTCAAGCTAAAACAAATACGTTAATAAAGAAGAATAATCAAGCCCAATATTGCGATGGGAAAATCTAGAGCTGTCTATATGAGAATATAAATGTGATTTCTTCAACCCTTAAACGTAAAGTTCAACGGAACTAGCGCATTTAAAACCAGTAAAATATTACAGCACTGAAAATAACTTTTTACTGTAGTTAACATCCACCTTTTAAAACATCGTGATAGAGAATGTGTAATTAATATCTAATTTTGCTAATGGTAATAAGATGATTTGTATTTCTTGAAATTTAATACCAAAATCGATTTTTTTTTCATAAAATACTGATAAAATCAAGCTTAACTGTGTGAAACCTTTCCATATTGAAAATTTAAAAGAATCAAACTTTGTAGAGTTAATTAATAAAACTTGAATTGAGTTACAAAACCTGGGTCACGTCTATTTAAATATTTTCAATGAACCCACAAAGTTTTGTTCTTTTTAATTTCCTATTCTTTGTATTGATTATCTTAAAAGGTAGTAACCTTCATACGGAGCACAATATTAGAATATAAGGGATTTTATTAGGTGAAATGACAGATTTTCGTAGATAAATCAATACTGCAAAGTTAGTAAGTATGTACTAATGATTTATTGTTTAATGCCTCAAGTTGGTGAAAACATTTATGCACTACATTAAATGCTGTGTACTTACGGAGGCCATAACACGTATTCCCAAGTAAATATACAAACTCTATTTTAAAAATTTATCCCTCAAAGCTGGATCTCGACCTACACACATTTACGCAAAAAGAGTTAGAAGGGCATTGCTTTCAGCATTCATCGAAAAACATTTCGCTTGCAAAGTGAGCCTTTGAAAAAAACAAGGATGGCTCTGAAATAACTAATGTATGTAAGTTGTAAGTTTTGCAAGTTATTCACATTCGGGTGCCTCTTAGCTTCCGGATTAGCTTACACATTGTCCTCGTCATCGAAATATTTTCTGTTTGCTTAAAACCAAGCATAAGAGCACACATTAAGAATCAAGCAGCAGGAAGTATTAAAAATAAGGCAGAAAATGAAGAGAGGATTAAAATTTTTTAACTACATATCCTGTGTGTTATCAAATATGAAAGCTGTTGAATACATTATTACCTATTTGGAAAACTATTAATGGCTGGTGAAGGTAGGCGTATAAGATTCATTCCTACTATATTATCGACAAAAATCGCTTCTTTCTGGCCTATCCGTTATTCATACCTAATATAGCCTATCTAAAAAGCCTGATAAATACATCTTTAGGAATATCTTTGATTGCTCAGGAATCCGATAACGACACCCCATATTGCAAAATAAGGCTCAAGTTTTTGGTCCTAAAACATTGAATGCAATGTGCTTTGATAGAACTTTTAAAAATCGGTTAATCCCCATCACCTAAAAAAAACCTTCCCTTTAGCAAGCGTCTGTAGGGGAAGAAAATGTGAAGCTTGAAGGTTTTTAAATAACAAAAATTTATCAGAATATAATATTAGAAGTAACGATTCTGTGGAAATCAGCAATTAAAATTTAGCTTCCAACTCGTTTCGTAACTCGTGATTTTAATATTAAATCCCAAGATAAGTCATAAATGGCTGGCAACGAGAAACGAAGAAATGAAACTAAATAGTTCGTAGAGAGGTTCTGCAAACGAATTACGCACTCCTAAACTCAAAGAGTACCTTGGAAAATGAGGAGGAAAGGAATCATTCAAGTGATGCGGTTGCTCATGAATTGAGGCGCATTCCTGCTCAGTACATCGCCATACGCATGTAGAATTGAAGAAACCAGCTCAAAAATCTGGAAAAAGTTCGAGTTATTTTCTTATTCCGTTTATTTTGAAGAAACAGTAAATTTTCCGTGTTCCTCAAAAAGTGCAGTCAGTGAAAAGGGCGAGCTATACTTATTTAAAAACCATTCACCGGTAAAAAAATTTCACTATTTCAATTTAAGAAAATTTTGCCACTGAAACTCCCACAATAATGCAAAATTTACCAGAAAATTTAAATAATCTGGCTCTCCATTTAAAAAATTTAGGAAGCTACTACAAAAATTTATGCTTAAACGGTCTCTCGTAAATATTATGGTGAAAAATTAAATATTTGTATAATGTGAAATTTTCTTTCTATATTCCAGCCGGTAATACAAGCTTGAATGTCTATCGGCAATTGTTCTTGTCAATTCTGTGCCTTGAGCACTACATAAGTTGGCTAGAAAGAGAATAAAGTTTCCATTTGGCCCAAATGCTACGGCAATATATTAGTGACCTTCTGTCGTGGGTTTTATTTTGGCTACACTTAAACTCCTTAATTTGGTCATAACGATTGAAAGGCTGGGGAAACCAAGTCAATATTCTCTATCGTAATAAATGTAATTAAACTTTATTCGCCAACCATATGAGCGCTATTAAAACCGGTAAAAAACTTTAGGATAGGTTAGTAGGATAGATTAATTACAAATTAATAAATCCGTCATAAACGCTATTAAGACGACAGTCAGAGAACGTAGTCTAAATCCGTCAAACATACTGCTACTTCATGACTGTGTTGAAACTGGCTTGTAAAGAAACTAACGCGTCAGTTCCTACTCTAGCCATAATTGGAAACCAAGCCATCCATCCATCAAGACCAACCATCTGTCACCCTACTAGTGCAACAGGCGTTTTGAAGGAAACCGGCCAGTAACGATCCCGAAAGAGAAAGTTTGAAAAATAGATTTTCAGATCAAATCGAGAAATATGAGAAACAAGTACACAGAAAACCACATTTCTATCGTGGGAAGAATATGTAGGGACCACACAAACTCCATACACTATCTCAACAGGCCCGTCGTCTCGTAAATACGTCCGATCCTTTGAATATTTGACCCTAAAAAAGGAAACCAACTCACTGATGTGCATTAAAGAGGAGCAGCCAGTGATCCGAAGTAGCGTAGAGTTGAGAGCAGGAGAGCGCGGAAACAAACGTATCTCCGTTAAACCAACACTCGAGGGCTCCACGCCGGCACCTCAAACACATTGTTCCTACTGGCAGAGACCTCATTCGAGGCGAGCAGCTCATTTCGCCCCGCCCACGTCTTCTTTCCCCGCGTTTCTTTCCCAATATCCTGCCGTGCGCACGCGGTCCTTCCCTCTTCTCCAGGTACGCTCTCCCACTCGCCTCGCCGTAATAAAGAAGCCGGGAATTCGTTCATTGCGAGCCGTGATGACGGCGCATGTGCCGACGATCGTCCCCTTTTGTTGAGGGTGATCCAGGAGAGCGGACGGTGAACACTGCGGAAATATCTCGGCGGCGTGTCAGTGGGAATTGGGACGCCCGGCCTCCGCCATCCTTTCCTCTCTTTTACGCGTTCGCACTACATTTCCACAATGCGCATTTTCATCTGAAAGTCGAAGCTTCCCTTTAGAATGTCCTCTGCTGCCTGCCGGTGAACAAGGTGCATTCCCCAAAAATAATTACTATTTAAGTATTCTATCGATTAAGGTAGTTTTCCATAGTGTGTTTGAAAACAAATATGGGGGCCTACCCTTCCTTAATGTAATTCCCTCTTCAATTCATACTAAGACCTGCTCCCTTTCATTTTATTGAAAATTCTATTCTTTGCCTTCCTCTCCCTCGTTTACCTAACATTCTACCCTCTGATTCGATGAATATAAACAGAAAGGTAATTTCATTAGTTCTCTAAAATGCTTATAATGGTTTCATGCGAAGGTGAAATCCACAAAAATAATAATTTGCTGTATATTAACTAAAAAGAAAGATATTTCATTACTAGTTCCCTATAATGGTAATAACGATTTCATACGATGGCGCATTCCACAAAAACATTGATTCGATGAATGTGAACTAGAAAAAAAACGTAATTAGTTCCCTATACTGATTTCGTATTAGTCATGAGTATGAATGTCATTTTTTCCACAAAATGATAGTATCGGTTTCATGGGAGTCTTCAGTCCCAAATCTTAACTCCGTGCGTTCGTTAAAAAAAGGGAGAAAAGACATCAAGATAGCTAAAAATTATATTCTCTCGCGAAGTTCCAATTTTCCCCTTCCTCCAGCCTCGTTATATCCGGACGGAATAATAATGGGCCCGAACTTTCGAAACACCCTCTCACTCTCAACAGCATTCAATATCAACTTGTTTCATGATGGCTAAAATGATACGAAGAGGAGTCAAAGAAAATAAAGGTCCGATCAGTAAAACCTCAAACCTATCAAGATGATCACTCTCTCCCTCACATCAAGAGAGAAAGCGTTAACATCATACATTAACGTTGCCACAGTCGGCTTCTGTTTTTCGATTCCTTTTCAAATATCAAACCCATAATCGGCAAAACAAATAAAGACATCCTTCGCTGCGAAATTTTCACTCTATATCATGCTGTAAGGCGTCACACTCACACTATGATTTAACCCGAAGGTTGATTTGGATGGGTGAGGGTAGAGCTCACCACAGATCAAGCCAAACGAGTTTCAACATAACACATTCAGTGTAGACGGGCCAAGTTCCTTTCCCTAGGCCACCATATACTTCGACGATTTCCTCGACGAATTTCTTTTTTAGGCGTTCTGTCCGAAAAAGTACCTCCAACTGGTACCTACTTGTTAAATCTTCCTGCGATAAAAATAAAACCTAATGGTGGCTAGACTAAATGAAAAATCATTTTTTGCAAGATGATTCGCCATTTTTCCCACAGATTCATTCAACCATGCAAAAGTTGGAACGCTTTCATAAATAGCTCTAAATAATTTGCATGTAGTAATAATAATTTATTTACTCGTACATTTTTTTACATTTGAATACAAAAATAACAAAGAGAAGGAGCTTTAGGTGGTCTCCAAGGCCATTGGACCAAAAATGACCCACCATCAAATAACAAAATGTATGCCAATAAAAAATATCAATAGCAATAAATGATACATAACTGTTTTATATAAATAACAATTAAATAAATTTCCAATTATTTCTTGGGGGAAAAGCCAGTCTTTTGCAAGTCTTAACATTACATTTGAGGATTTATTTATTTTTTAATTCTAGCGGGCAGTAAATGAAATAACTTTGGCCTCATGTAAACAAAACAGCATTTATATAATGTTAACTTAGGTCTGTTTGCTACTATAAATGACTCACTCCTTAAATTATATTTATATGTGTCACATCCACTCGGCATATTTCCACTTCTGGTAAAAAACAATTTAAGCACTTTGAATAAATACAAATACTTTAGTGGCAACAATTTTAGGGCCACAAAAAACCTAAATGTGTGATCATAATAATTTTTTGACAATATTACACGAATTATTTTTTTTGCAATACGAGTGCACACTTTAATGTGCTCATGTATGCACTGCCCGAGCAGATTATACCATAAGAAGTTTTAGAATAAACAATGAATAAATGGTTTTTTTAACCGGAAGTGGACATTTGTTTCGTAGGTATTAAAATTTGGACAAGGCACTTCTAAGGCATTTGTTCACAGTAAATAAATGTTTATCCCAGCGTAGAATACTGTCCGAAATTACTTCCAAGTATTTCATTTCATTCATTCTACCAATAGCTGGACCGTTACAGACAAAATTGAAACAATTTGTGTACTGAAATTAAAGTTTACAATTAAAAATACTTGTATTAAATATGTATAGCACATAAACTTCGCCTTTTCACTTAGCTCCAACCCATGTTTCAGCACAACTCCAATTAGGAGCCGAGTAGCACAGTGCTATATCATCAGCAAAAGCTGTGAGTTCACCATTGAATTTATTTTCACATAAATCCTTTACGTAAATCAAAAACAGAAGAGGCCCTAAAAAAGAGCCCTTTGGTACTCCCGTCTCAATATTTACGTATTCACTAAAACAATTATTTACTTTTACACATTGTGATCTCATCGACAAATAACTTTCAAACTACTTCAGTGATAATCCACGTATTCCACCTTGCTCAAGTTTCATTAGTAGTACTTTGTGCGAGAGTGTATCAAATGCTTTAGTTATGTTTAGATATAACCCAAGAGTTCGCGAGCTTGAATTGACTTAATTATTTACTTAGGTCATATGCTTCTATAGAGCGCCTTCAGTTCCCAATCCATGCCTGAATCCAAACTGATTTTCGTTAAAAACGATTTGGTCTTGTCTAGGAATTTTAGAAGGCGGCTTTTAAAAAGTTTCTCTAGAATTTTTGCAAATACTGGTTAAGCGATATCGGGCGGTAATTCGTGATTTGTTGTTTGTCCCTTTTTTATGCACTGGCATAACAACAGCTTTCTTCAAAGGGCTCGGAAATATGCCATTGATAAAACTTAAGTTACAAACGTGAGTAAACACATGTCAATGAAAAACTCCCGCGATTTATCATCAGTTCAATAACAATAGATTTATCATCAGGTCAATGCTTCTCTATGATGATCTATTCATACTTCAAATTTTTAATTATGATTATGGGAAAGCCAGTTCAACATTAACCATTTTCTTTTGCAGACTAAGGTGAGAGACTAACATGGAGCATACCCATTAACGCAATGGTATTATGCCCCTTATAAAGAGACCGTTGATATGTAAGTGAAAATTTCCATGCATCATCCGATATTTCCGAAAAGACCTAATATACCTTGTTGCTTATGCATCAAAGCATCCAACACTGAACTGCGTAATGTATGCGTAGAGCGCATATTCAACTTGCCGATATTTCGATTTTCTCTACCAGCTCGACTGTGGTCCACTAATTGTCAGAATTAATCGCTTACCTTAATGAGTAAATGCTCCATCTCACTCATTCCGTTACTTATCATCCTAAGAACCCATAATTTCTCCCTCTCCCTAATTACTATCTCATTACGTGTGGTACTTAGGAATGTATCAGCTGGATGAAACAAAAAAATTCAACTCATCCCTCTTAGCTCGCCTGCTTTACCTGCGTTATTCACCATAACAAATTATGTATGATGACAATCGATCATAAAATCTACACTGGGATGACCATACCATTTTCTCGCGGCAGACTGTTATCACTATTTAATGAGATGACACAGTTTCCTGAGGGGCGAGGCTTTTGAAGTTGAAGAAATAAATCGTGTGCAATTCGATATATACGTAGGAGAAAATTTGGAAATAAGTTTCAGACCAACTAGGTTGCATATGTGCCTGATCGCCTCATTTTGATATTGCTAATATTTTCACCGCTTCTGCAGTATTTTCCTATACGAACGTTATGAAATTTAATAAATTGTGAATACTTTTTTCCTTCACGTCTGAATTTTGGTCGAATATTTTAATAAAGTGAAGAGAGAAAAATACCAAAGTAAATGGTACCATTTAACCGCCTTTTAACATAATCAAAATCACTGGGCCATTACGGATATTATATTGACAACTTGCCTTAGCGATAGTGCATTTGGTGAGAGTATGCGGGATATTCAGCAGACTGCTAGGAAAGTATGCTATTAACTCGTGTCTGCTTTAGCGAATGCTCACTTCGGCGACCGTTGACCAATCAAGGATCTCAGCATGCTTGTGTAGAGTGAGTACTGGAAAGAGCTGAAGTTTAGAGGGTATTTTAAAATCTTATTTATAATATGCTATTCTCTCGAGAATAATGTGGTCACTTATAAAAGTACAATGCTGTAATCTGTACCTAGCTTACAAAAAATGCCAACCCATAAGGTTTATACTCAGCAAAAACACTAATGTGTGAGTCAATGCTGCTTCAATAGCTGCATGCATTGGAGATAATTTATTTATAAGTTTAGGTTAACATCATCCCCATGTATCTCATTTTGAGAATTAAGTGATAAAACTCTAAAGCAGTCTGATAGAACTAAGTGAACATGGATTGAAACACATGTGATATTATCGGAGAAAAATAAGGATATTAATACTGCATGTGTAAACCATGACTTCAGTGTCCTTGGTGGAATTCTTTTTGAAGAAGAATGAAAGACCTGGATTTGAACAAAGCCTTCAACAAACAAAGACGAAATTTTCACAAGGATTAATGGTTGACTTTTCAATTCAAAAATTTTTCCTCTATATTTTTTCCACCCCAAAAATTCCCAATATGCTAATAGATGTGATGCTAGTAATCGGAATGGTATATAATTCCAAAATCCCAACACTTTAAAACATAAACAGACGGAATCTCAGCTCTTTAAAAAAATTCACGATTTATGATGTACTGTATTAAAATCTAAATTTATGTTCCATAATATAATATGAAATTAGTTACGAATAGCAATATAAACAGACGTAATGTCAACTTGTAAATAAATCGCTATTTATGATAAACTTTACAGCAATCAAATTAAATTTTTATTCTGTTATATCTCATCACGCTAGTTACTATTAAAGATGATAAAATCATAGGAATACATAAATATGTGGCGAGTAAAAGCAAAGCTTTCCATTACACTATGACTCGCATTAATACTCTTCCATTTTTGCTCCCGCGCATCTTAAAGAAAGCGATGCAATATAAATTCCAGCGCATGACAGGTCCCAAAGCGACACGGGAAAGATAAAAAATCCAATTTTCTTGCGTTTAAGCAATACTTTGAGAGAGACAGACTGTAAACCGGCCATTCATTCATTCGCTTCATAATTACTTGTTTCCCATTCAGAGCGCCACGGTGAAAAGTGGGCCTGAGATTCCCCTGAGACAAAAGATGTTTGAAGAACGTAAAAACAAAAGTAACCCTTGTATTCAGCACCGACTACTCTGTTCCACTGAGGCACGAAATACGCTGCGAGTTTTTTGAGGGCATACGAATGCACTTCCTTCCTTTGGGATGAGTGTGTCCACAACAGCTTTTCACGGACGTACCAGAAACTCACACCGAAAAAAATACCGCAAAGAGTGCATACGTTTGAGTTTTTCAAAATTAATCTTTATGACAGTTTTCGAATCAAGTTTTCAAAGAGTATTACTTGAACCGACTCTTGAACCGATACATTACCATAACCCGATACTGTTCTACAAATACGTTTCGGAAACGATGGTGATAAAAATGCAGCTGAAACCAAAGCCTCCAAATTACAAAATATCGATTCATTCACAATCCAGGCAGCCTCCGTTTTGGGCTCGCGTTATTTATCCTGCTTCAGTGATTGCCAGGGTACACTACCGCAAACGTTTCATATGCGCGCAAGTGCACATACAGTTTCTAAACCGCATTCGCGTTTCTGAGCACGGAGCTATTAGCGGAGTAAAATTACCTTCGTTTAATTCCTAGGAGTACATTTGTGAATATGGAGTCTATCCTGCAATTATTTGTATAGCAAGTAGATAATAGCTAGAAATGCTTGTATATTTTATTATCAAACTTTATTTTATTTTCTTAATCGTGCTATGCAACTTAAACTATAGTTTTGTTGATTTCAATATTATATAATTTATTTTTATTACGCGTTATTTATGGTGTTACCGTGATTTCAAGAGTACACTACCGCGCTCATTTCATAAGCGCGCAAGTGCAGACACAGTTTCTAAAACGCAGTCTTTTTCCGAGTAGGGAGCTTTTAGCGGACTAAAATGTCTGTCGTTTAATACTTGGGAGTACATTTGTGAAAATGGGGACTTTCCCACAGTTATTCGTGTAAGAAGTAGGCAATAGCTAGAGATGCTTCAATATCGTATTTAGTAACTTCGTCTCAATGCACTCATAATTATTATACGCAATTTCCTTATTTTATTGTGTAACATACACTATAGTTTAGAGAATTCCAAATTTTTTCATCATTACGCGTAATTTATGGTGTTCCAGTGATTGGCAGAGTACACTGCCGCAAATTATCCATAAGCGCGCAAGTGCACATACAGTTTCTAAAACACATTCGCGTTTCCAAGCACGGAGCTATTAGTGGACTAAAATGTCTGTCATTTAATACTTGGGAGTACATTTGTGAAAATGGAGACTATCCTACAATTATTTGCACAGTAGTTAGGTAATAGTTAGAGATTTTTGTGTATCGCATTTTCAAATTTCATCTTTTTTCTTACTAATTTTCTTCATTGTATGATGTAGTTTACGTTATAATTTACTTGTTTTCAACATTTATTGGCGACGACATTTTAAAAAAATTAAGGTTCTGCGCATGTAAGGTCCTTCACCTGCCTACCGCAAAACATTTTCCACCAATTTGTTCGAAATTCAATTCTTTTTGCTTGAATGAGGGTTATTGAATTTCTAATAAATTGTATTAAGCTTTATTGTGTGTAGTAATAAAGCAATCTAATATTTAGAAATTAAAAAAAACTGACTTCGTGAAGTAAATATTTTGGTTAACTTCACCATATTTGGCAGTGGACAAGATTATAAGAATAAAATATGAATAAGAGTACACCATTCGTGACCGCTTGATGAATTTACACCAGTTAGTTTTGTTCAACCTAGTGTGTACAAATTACTGGCTCAAAATTGAGAGTGGTGATAATTGGATGGAAAAACATGATTGGCAGGCAATGACTATCTTGAACATTTTCCGGGAAAGTCATTGGCTTGTTTCCCCATTAACTTTATCTCGGGACAATTTTTGCGAATATAATCACATCACCTCTTCAATCAGATATATGAAAATAGAATAAGATTAAAGGTTAAGCACACATTATTTTATGACTTTCTGGAAAAAAATCGAATATTCGAGCAAAACATTAAACTACCTACCAAAAAACAACACGATGACGATCAAGTTCCATAGTAGCTCACAGAATATACTATAACCGATTCAATTCACGACATTACTGCAACAACATTGATATATTGCGCTATTAAATACGACAATATGCTATGCTTAAAACAGCGCGGCCTTCGTTATACGTTATACTCCATTTCTCGTGATTTACGGTCCATCGCATCATTTACGCCACTCAAGAAGTGCCGCTCTGCGACACTTAAACGCACAGCAAAGCTCTCTTACTCTCCTTCACGAAGCAGTGCGACACCATTACTCACCGTCACGCGAGGCAGAAGATCCTGAGGCGATTACCCCTACGCTCCCTCGTCTCGTGAATGCGGAGCAAATAAACTTTCCTAGGTTTTTGAATCCCTATCACACGCAGTCACGCCCGTTACCAATATAGCCACGCCGCGTGACGTGACGCCTTAAATGAACGCCGAGGCCCGATGACGGGTCACTGATACTTGAGGAAGTATCACTAACGTTCTGCCAGGCATAATCACGCCGAAAAACGTTTTTTAAAGTTCACGCCGTCAGCAGTTGCTGGGAAGATAAGGTAAACAATTGCCGGGTGAACCGGAGTTGGAACCCCTTGTTCGCCAATTGGCGGGTTACTTCATATTTTTCAACAAATCCCGGATTTATTATCGAAAAGACCCATTTATAAAACGATCGAGCATGATTTCGATGAATTCTGTGGATTATAAGAAGATTTTAAATGAATGTTTTTTGAAAGAGGTGAAATATTCTAACGGATATTTCACATTGTTCCCTGTATACGGTCAAAAGTATGTGTTGGATTGGTGTATGAAAGAAGGCTTCATCGTCCAAAATTGAAGTCAAATTAATTGTTTTTTCAGTCAAATTACAAATTTCTTATTGATTATTTCTTTTTGTTGTAAGTACAAATAAAATTATGTATTTATATTGTATTTTTTCAGTAATTTTACATATTTTTCAAAACTTTTATCGAGCGCCGACCAGGGGGTCCAACTACGGTCGCGCCCAATTGCCTAAAGACCAAGGATGAATTTGAAAAAGTATTTGTCTTAACCGGGATTCGAACACGGATTTCTCGATTGCTGGTGAGGTCTGACTGAACACGCCCGACCGACAATCGGGAAATCCGGGTTCGAATCCCGGCAAAGAATAATATTTTTTCATGGCAAACTTTATCGTTGGTGTTTATAAATTTCCACCTGTATGGGTGACTGCGTACAAAGTCATTTGTTTCATGCAATGCTTTGAAATAACTTCAATGCTAAAGATGACGCTTTTAACCGTTCCGTGGCTGTGCCTAGAAAACTTATGCGAACGACTGTGTGGAGTATCTCAGGTACCCCATTTATAATTCATAAAAATATGCGTGGTTATTTACTATCTAATTTTGTAAAATTTATAAATACACTGTAAGCTACATTAAGGTTTTTACATAAATTTTGTGCGAAATGGCAAGAATCTTTCATATTGTGCTATTGCAAGTGTACATAGACTAAAATGCTATGAAAAAACAAGCACAAAAAGGTGCCATAATGTAGAATATTGAAGTTATAATATAATAAAATGTATTGCATTCAACTTTTATCCCAGCACTCATATAAAAAACAAGTTTTTTTCTTCCCGCCAATAGCTGTGCGGAGTAACTCAGTTACCCTACCAATAAAAATCGAAGTTTTCAAAACAAATTTGAGTGTAAAAGAATCATTCGTCGCCTAAATAACGACAATGTGGTTGAGCTCAAATAAAAAAAATATCGAAGGGAAAAAATAAAAAATATTATACAGCATTAACATGATTTGGGGAAACTGAGTTTTCCCGCACAGTCACGGAAGAGTTAACCTAGCATTTTCTCATAAGTAATTTTTTATTCTTAAGATACAGTCAATCCTTGAAAAAGTTTAGTATGAACCATACTCCGTAAATCCGGGAAAAAGTTTCAATGTGAGGAGGCCCACATCCTACATCTTAATCGCTCTAGAGCCACAAAGCTATTGACTACGTTATTGACACTATTAGCCACAAGAGAGATCATAAGCGAGTGACTAATAAATTTTCAATGAGTCAAACGTCACGAAAAAAACAAAAGAGGTGCAGAAGATCTGATGCATTACAGAACTGCAGCGAGGAGCTGCATTGAGTATTTTTTCCCACAGCCGTATACGTCCGCGGTGGTACTGGCGGCGTTATCCTCGAGAAAGTGTTCCCTGGGTCGAGGCAAATTAGATTCGAACACGTGTCACGCCAAGAGATACACTTGGTGTTGTGCCAGGCACCAGAGCATGATTCCGGAGATGGGAAAACTTATCGAATGGCAGCCGCAGATCATAGAGATTGACTAACCTTAATTAAATTCACAATTAAAAAAAATATTAGGGAGAGTACACACTCTCATGGTGAACCACGACAAACCATAACTTAAGCAGAAATGCAAGATGAACATATCACCGAATCACGCATTATCATTCTCAACCAGTCCTCTGTGGAACAGATTTCCCTTTCCATATTTAAGGATTGATTTTTCTTAATTCTATTGTTGATCACAATTTTTGTACTCCAGACCAACAGAAATTTTTATTTCAATATTATTTCACTCTATGAAGATGAGCACTCGTAAATGTAATAGTTATTCTTGGTTTGATATATAAAAAATCAATATTGGAAGGAGACAAAATAGTAAGGCATGTACCACTACTTATTTGATGAAGAAATGCTTCAAAACAATTCCCACTATATTTCTGCGAGATGTTCATATTTGGACTTTGAATACTATATAATTTCGGATGCTACGTTCATATCTGGCCAAGCCACAATTGGTTACCGATTAAATATAGATGCAAGTTACAAACCAAGTCTCAGTTTACAACATACAAACACAACTTCTAATAATAATTACTGCAAATTTTCATAAAGGGATAAGATATCACGTGATGGAGCGTTGGAACAATACATTCATTCACTTCTGACACGCAAATGGAAACATTGTCCAATATAAATGTCGGAAAACCACAATAGGCAAGTATTTTTCAAAATACGAAATTATTTCACTTTTTATTGAACCAAAGTCTATCACACATCCTTTTTAAAAATAAAAGTCATGGCGTCTGATTCATGCATATGACTCTAAGTGATCCCTAAAAATTTCATTCACATCGAAGGTTGACTGTATAATTGTTAGAAATGATACCGGAAACCATCAGCTTGGAAACGTAGAGTAATCTCAAACAAATAAATCATATGCTATCAATTAGTGCCTGGGAATAAGTTTTCACGAAGATATTTACGCATTCGGGAAAAGGTACTCAAAAACTACAACTGAGCAATTGTTTTTTAAACTTTATGGTAGCAACATATTTTAATGGTTTGTGGATCTGACTAAATATGAGGCAGCAAATGTCTCAAGGGGTAAGAAAAAGGCATTGATACAATCTAAACGATATACACGGCTTTCTTTTAAAACTTACGAATTGCTTAAACACTTTGCTTTGAGAGAGATAACATTCTGACTCTAATCCCAAAGCAATGGAGAGAGGCGCTAATTAAACGAGATACATAACCATTCGGGTAATATGACCACACTCATTTAGAAGCGAGAATTTGAAAGGAAAACAGGCTCCAGAACTACTTTGTCTTGCCAGGCGAGTTTTTTCTTCATATCTCCGGGGATAGCGATCGTACTGGAGGAAATTCTGAACAGGTGAACCGGCGACGTGGCCCGGGAGGAAATCAAGATATGAGCGGCGGCCAAGTCCGACTCCTTGCGCCAAGCGGTCAACGCAGCACGTCCTCTAGAGGAGGAGAAGCCATTGGTATGCGCGCCCAGCGTCTCATAGAAATAATAGCGGGAATGAATGGGACTCCGTGGGGCATATTCAGTGCGGGGCGTGGACACGATTCAGCTCGAGAATCGCGATGCGGCACCGAGAGCCCGAGATGACAAGAGCCTGATAACTGTTTTAGAGACGTGTTTAGTGCGCATTTGTTGCTGCCATAGCCACAGATCACATTTTACACTCTACCCCAGCTATACTTAACACATAACTTGGAATTTATCATGATAAAAACATTTTACAACTATGTTGCCCTCCCCAAAAAATTACCTTCACTTTACATAAATTTCAGCATGTTAGAACCAAGAAATTATCTCTGCTAAATCGTAAAACATTGAGGACGGAGGTGGTCTTTACATTGTAAAATTTTATGCCTTTATCATTCTGAAAAGTGAGTAGCGAAAACAAATAACAAGTGCATTATTCCATGACCGATAAACAGGAGTTAAATGCTATTTTTGATGCGGTTTCCACGACAATTTGCCACTACATACCTACAAATAAAATTTTATCCTCTTCCATCGTTGTAAATTAAACGTAAGTTGTAAGTTATAGTGCGTGAAAATTCTACAATTGCGTTACTCTGCCAAAGGAGTGCCTTCATCATGCGTATACTTAAGCGTGCTAGAACAAATAAATTATTTTTGATTAAATGATAAAATTTTATGTTAAATATATCTTCCTTCTATTTAATATTAGTAATATAGTTAGGGTCATTTTATACGAGTGTTAACCTTAATCAGTCTCTAATGAAATCCGGAATTACAGCTATTGTACTCTACGGCCGAGATAACAAAGGCGGATTGCGATTTAGGACACATTTCTCATGATTATTTGCTGTTCAAATAGCAACATATCAAAGTTAAGCCTCGTCCTTGGTTTTAACTCGTACGCAATTTGCAAGCTGTCTTGCATAAATATAAAAAATAGGTCATTCTTTAGGCGCATTCATTTTTCAAAAAATTTAAGCACGTATTAGTCGATCAAGTCAAAAATTATCATTACAGATATGGTATTATTTTTTGCCAAATATATCTCTCATCTATTTTAGAATTTTAGAACTATAAAGGATGAGAGTGCTCTGAATATTATAAAAGTGTAACAAGTGTGTGGTTCCTATTTGGCCATTCACTTAATCCAAAGCACAACTATTTAACGCCGCACCAGAGGTAAGAGGAGTCAATTGTAGTTTTAGAGATGTGTTTCATGAACATTTACCTCTAATATGGCCATAGCTCCGGCTTTAACTACGCCCGTATCGCACGCCAGACGACATCTACGCAACAGTCACAAGCTGTAATGGGTAAGATCCTGCCATTATTAAAATCTGCATTAATTTATACATACTAGCAACAAAATACATATTTTTTCAGTTGTTTGACCGGATTAAACAGCTGATTGTCCGCGACGATTTGGCTCTCTACCCGAGAGCCTTCTTCAGAGCTGAGGTAAGATGCTCTTAACTATGGGGTGAACAATGAGTCGTTTTACTCGGTGCAACGCCCGGAAAACTTATACTTACAGAATCATAGTGAAAGCCTTCGACGCTACAAACAAAATAGTTTTCATTGGAAACACAACATTTGTTGTAACAAAGACATCTTAAATTATACGTATATTCTACTATCGCGGATTTCATGTTTCCTCCGCGTTATTTCATGTCTGCTGACGGCATTTTCGTGGAAAGCCCGCCAGCATCTTCAGAAGTAAAAGTCGACGCAAAATGGCCTTGTACTTAAAGAACGCCAAGAAACGTCATTTGAGAGGATGGCTACCTGCTCCCGCTGGCTTGGAAGAGACATTTTAACGCAATCGATCCCCATAAGTCAAAACGACTTCGGCCAAAGCCTTCGCTATAACTTTATACACATTGTGTATTCACCTTATTAGAAAAATCTGTTGAATAGCATGAGGATTCTCTTTCCATAGTAAAAATGTAATCAGCATATATCCCATTACAACATTTCAAGTCTAATTTGTCCCAGTTGGTGCACTGCGCGTGGGAGATATCATAGCTCGACTGCAATTTTAAGGAGTTATTTAACTCGCTCATATCGATAATTAAGAATAAATCAAATCTTACCAATAACTCATTGGTCAGGCGAAATTTATAGCGAAATATTTATTTTACATTTCACCATCCTGGAAATAACGGCATCAGTAAAGTTAGATACGGGAAGGTAAATATAGATATTTTTGTGCAAAAGCTTTTACATTATGACTGTCAACTCGCAATAAAAGAAACCGTCTCGCCGATTTAAAAATGTAATTGGGCCACCATGTTTTACTGATTACAATGTTTCAAATCAAATTTGATGCCCAGTGCACCCGAGAATACAAAGCAAAGTGCACCAGAGAATATAAATATGGTTTTTTATTTACAAATAGTAGGAGTACCATATCGTTACTTTGAAATGCATTAAGATATTGGTTAGGATTGACGTACATAGTTACAAAATCCACGTTTTTTTATCTTTATACGGTCTTGTCTATCGTTCTCAATATATTTTCTTAAATTTAATGCTCCTAACTTTTACACTCATAAGTAGCCACTAGGCCAGCGCTTATTTTTTTTTAAGTAATCCGGTTCAAAAACTCATGGTCTTAAAATGTGCGAAATAGTGAGAAATTATTTGTAAAAACTTTCAGGTTCGTGCGACGTCGGATAGCCGTGCCTTAGGCAGCTAAAGGCGCCTTATAGGACTTTGATGAAGTTATTTTGAATGCTGAGTTTGTCGACCTAGATAAAACGTTTTTGAAGGCAAACATATTTCCGAGTCCTTTGGGCATAAATTTCAACCATTCAGTCGTATCTCGATCCTTTATGCCGAAACGCTGCCTCAGAGGTGCCCGCCGCACGCCCCCCGCCTCCCTGCCGCCGGGAGCGCCGCGAGTTCCTTGATTCGCGCGACACTCCTTAGTCCCGTGTATCTTCCCTCCTTCCCCTTACATGCTAGCAGAGTGGATCTAGAGTGAGTGATAACGACAAGCCGTGGGCCATATCATTCATTTGTCAATACAATTTTATAAAAAGTACACTTTAAGCGAAAATGGGGAGGAAAACTAGGATTTTCACGAGGCAAATACCAGGGCCGTTTTGCCGTACACTGTAGCATTTCGCACGCCGTCCTTAACGTGTATGCGCGCCGCCTCCCGGCATTCCTTGCTAAAAATGTCACATGTCAGTTGCAGTTCTGTATCAAACCTTTACATTTTACTGTGGATCTTTAAAATGTTTAAGATTATTGAATCGCCCGCCGCGTGTGAGATTCGGTCAGTTATACGATTTTTGACTTTAAGAAACATGTCGGCTGCAGACATTCACCCTCAGCTTTGTGAAGTGTATGCTGCTAATGCAATGAGCGAAGGTAAAGTGCGGAAATGGGTCGGAGAATTCAAAGATGGCCGCGAAAATGTTCACGATGACGATGATGATCGCTCAGGACGGCCATCTTTGATCACAAATGCTGTCGCGCTGCAAAATCAAGGCAACGTTGTTCTGGGACAGGCGCGGTGTTTTGCTAGTGGACTTTACGACACGAGGAATGAGGATCAACTCAGAAGCCTACAGTGCAACGCTGGCCAGGCTCCGACGCGCCATTCAGAGCAAAAGACGCGGCATCTCGCGTGAATTCCTGGTTGTCAGGGCAGGCGGCAAACTTGTTTAAAGAGTGGTTTCAAAACTTAGTTTTAAGGTATGATAAGTGCCTAAACAAACAAGGTAACTATGTGGTAAATAAAGAAAAGTATGAAAATTCTGAAAATAAAAGAATTTTGAAAAAGAAAATTTTTGTTTGTTTTATATAAAAAAACGGCCCTTACTTAAAAAACAACCCTAACAAGTGCATGAGATCTCGTTACTTCTCATGCCTCACAATCAAAGTTGACATTTTATCATTTTGAAAGCTTTTGCGGTTGTTTTGTAATGTAAAAATAAACGCTGGTTGGACTCTCCTTTCTTGGTCGCACTTCTATTATAATCAATCAAGACTTTTACCGCTCGCTCGGCATGACCGTAAACCACCCACAAATGTCTTGCTTTCTCTTCGCCTCCGATGGATTCTTTCCTCTTCTTTCAAAACTTAACGGAAAACTGAAAAAATTAGTATTGATATCGTGGATGGAGAAGAACATTCCTGTATTTTTTTCAATGCCCAAGCTCTGTGACTGAAATTCTCATTGTTTTTGCAGTGGATAATTTGGTCTATGGCGTCTGTCTCGGATAAGGCAAATAATTTATGTAAACTACCTCCAAATTCTTCATGCGGGGATTTTTGTCATTCCCTTTTGGGGTATTTGTAAAAAGTCGTCAGTACTAATAATAAAAACTTGAAAATGGCCGTACCTTCTGAGAAAAACTCAATTACATTTAATTACATATTTATCTTCGTCTTGCCTTATCATCTTCAATTAACGAGGTTGATCACTCTCAGGGAAGAAACCTTATTCCTCCTCCAGCGCACGTATTCAACTCGTATTCTCATCGACAATCTAAAGCCTTTATTGCACAAGCTCTCAGCATGATCATCATATGCTCCGCTAGGCCTTCGGGGTCAATACACACACTTCATAATGTACATTAAGACTAATTTTAAAGCTAGCAGAAAGGCATATGCTATTAGTAGGAACAGATTTTATTCACCATGCTTATTTTTTCCCCTTGTTTGGTTGATTGATACAGGCACTGTCAGAATGAGATTGAAATTTAGTAACTAAAAAACCACTGCATAGTGTTTGATTTCTCAAATCTAATGACGCTGACAGTAATTTTCGTTTCGTCTCTCGAATTAAAATATTGCAATTACCGTCTTCATTTCCGCGGATGGACAAATGCAAAGTCGGAGCCCCATTATTTAACAAAAATACCGCGCATTTAATTGAATCTTCCAATTTTCGTTAGGTAAATTGGTTTCCCGCAGCATGGTTACTTGCCTAAACGTCATGCTAAATATTGTAAATATAAAATGGGGAATTCCACTGAAAATGGATGATTGTGTGATAAGAAAATATCTTTCATGCTTAAAATCACAGTGAAAGCAGTTCATCTCTAACCTGCGTACTATTCTTAAAATTCCAATTTGAAAATTGTATAGTAATCTTGCGCTCCAAACGACCCATCGCCATGTTGGCTGAATGTGACGTCAGAGTGCCAGTGCACTATTACCACAGTTTTATAAAAACTAAGGTACCTCTCAGTTCCACTTTTCCATAGCATCGTATCTTTATTTCATCATCAGTCGTGTGAAATATTTATTCTGAATAATTGACAGGTTTATAGAATTTATGGATACTGGAAGATGCAGCAGCGCTGAATACTTTTTCATCCTCCTAATCTACGTTAATTTCCAGATTATATGGTTATTAGTCTAACATTACGCTCCACTGTCACCTTAGCCCCAACAGTGCAAACGCTCAAATTTATTAACAGTTGAAGCAATCCAACTACTGCGACTAACCATAAGCCTTTCTTCCAGACCTCAGGAATGCTAAGTAAATCGCCGTCAAATATGTTCCGTTTTATTCCTCCAAAACGCTAACTTCACACATTCCAATATTGCACCAAGTACACATTAAAAGCAATGAGTAAATGACAGTAGTCAAATGAGATACAAACCAATCTTTATATTACTAGCGAAAGAGATTGTTGGTTTAATTTAAGTTAAATTTCAATTTTGCGGCTTCTAAACTCCGCGCCAAGAAATCTTCATTACTGGAGAAGAAATAATTGACCATGAACTAATCTACCTTCAGATTGTTCCCAGAATGCGTCTTTACGTAGTCGGAGACAACCTTTACGCAATACGCGCACCGTAAAAACTTTTAAAGTATTCACAACTATTTTTACATACCCTTCAAGTTATGAATCAGTATCGTCGTAGATGTTTGTTATTGTCGCTATTGTTTTGTTATTGCCATGGAGCGAATCTGCTTACTCGCATTCTGACGTCACAGTGCGTTCTTGTAGCGCGAAAGAATTTAGTAATTTTCGCGAATTTTGAAGCTCTGTAGCAACAAAAATAATGAGAATTATGAAGTCATATTTTGCATGCGTTAATAACTTTAACTTATTTATCTAGAAATGTAAAAAAATTACCTTTTTAATTTTATGAGAACACCCCATTGAATGCTATGGAAACAGGCTAATGAAATTAAATAGCATACATATTCAGAATCTCGTGCAGGTCTTCCCGAGGAACTTAAAGCTTCCCTTCATGCACACGGTCTCAGGATTAGCTTTTAAAGATATTCTTGGTTAACCCCCATGTGTATATAATTGACGGATATTTTCAACTCATCCGATTAGGATCCCAAATTAGCGTATATCCTTTAACTTGCCCGGTCGGTCAAACCCAACGAGGGAGACTAATTATCTCGTCAGTGTCCGAATTTATCTTGCGTTCTCCTAACCCTTCAACATGTTTTCGGCGGCATTCAGAATCGTTGCGTAAGGTTAATCCGACCCATCACCATTAGGTCCAACATCCATGTTGTTTCCACGCTTAAGCCATAGTAATAGTCTACGATCATTAGACGAGTCCTGTACGGAGTAGTGAGGTAGTAGACGCAGGCTTTCTACCGCATTACCAATAATATTATACCATTACCAAGATACGATACGAACTCATTTCATTCGACTCTAAGAATAGGACTCTAAGAATTCGACTCTAGGAATAGGAGAAAGAAACAAAAAAACAGCCTGGTCACTCTTTTGAATAAGGAAACAATATTATTATCTTGACTAATAGAATTCATCGAGCAATTGATGTTATGAAATAAAAACGTCTGGATATTTTTGGTTCGAGCGATGTGGAATGCAAAAGAAATGAAGACATAAAACTCAACGAAGGATAAAGACCATTCCGGGGTGATGGTGAGGCAGCCACGATTGATGGAGTACAGTACTTTACAGATTTATTGCTTTGAAAATCAACCTGATATTAATCAATAAAAATTACTAAAGTCAATGCTCCGCAGAGTGAATGCAAGACAAAGAAATGGATAAGTTCAGAAAGGCATTTAAATATTCACTAAAAAAGGAGATATAGGTAGGAGTGATTTCAATTCTCTGGTTGGAAAGATACTAGATTGGTATAAGTGGGTGGTTTCTGATATGGAGAAAGAAACTTAAGAGTGTCCACGTAATGGTTCGATAGTTTGAAATAGATCTTATAGAACGAGAAAGAGACAAAATTACATGACACGGCTAGAATGGACGCGCGATATCTGTAATTGACTATATTTTAAAAGATAGAACGTGAGAACAATTGATGTCGAAATAGAAATGCAGATAATTTACTAATTCATGTAGCCATAGCCAAATAATTATGCAATTGAAGTCAAAATACTTTTAATGGATGAAAATGACGCCTCAAAATATTGGATTATGTCATGATTGACATACACAGTCATAAAACACTCAGCATTGCTATGTAGTCTATCTACTCGATGGTATGGTATTTGGAGGAGGCGACCGACAGGTAAGGTCATTTGCGAAATAGAGAAGGATATATGGAAGAAAGGATGGAAAGAAACCCAGCGTCAGCACTAGCCTGCTAACAAAAAGCGGCAAGAGGGCCAAGGCTAAACGGCCGGCATTCGACGGACGGTGTGCTGCATTTACAATGCCCTCCACAAAGCATTTAAGCAAGATCGGGCAGAAATCTTTGAAGAATCTCTACCAACGCCAGGGTACGAACCCGGGACCATAGGAAGAGAAGAAAACACAGGAACCTTCAACTTCTCCACCTAGAATTCATTCATGCATGAACACAATATAAAATCCGAAGTTTCAAGCGTGATCGAGTGGAATTTTTCCATTTTGAAATGAATACTTTTCCACGATTGCGGAAAATTTCGAGTATTTATTTCAATATTATAGCAGTGTTTTCGCAAAATTGACGCATGTTTTGTACCCCCTTTTTTTTGTTCGTGTTGCAGCGGCGCAATCTTTTTAATATCACCTAAGCCGTTTCTTGATCATCGGAGCTCGGATTGGCGGCGGAAGATGAGCGGCGAAATATAATCTTTAATGCCATAGAATTTAGTGAGACACGACTATCTCCCCACTCTTGGCCACCGCGGAATGTACACCGGGGGCAGTGCCGCTTCCTCCCCCCTTGTTTCACCCCAGGGGGAGTAGGAGGGGGGCGAGCGGCTCGGTTCAATGCGTTTTGGGGGTGGGGGGGGGAGGACAGCGGCTAGGGGCTAATGGGAGTCGGGCCAAAGCGGAGGCAAACGCGATCATCATAAGAGCGCGGGATGGTCGCTCGAGAATACGGAGGGGAACTGGCTTCGGTGTTTCCATCGAGCGAATATTAAAAAAAAAGGTAAACGTGACGGAAATAGAGAAGAAAGCGATGCGAGGATAGCGGTCGGGGAAGGGAACGGGTATCTGCCACATGCATCGAAGAAAAACTTCATATGGATTCCAACTCGATGGCTGCAGTGCTCAAACCCACGCATTTTAGACCCACGCAGTGACTGAAATTACCTGTGCGAGTTTTTTTTTCGATTTGGTCGGAAGTATAACTAAAAATATACTTTATTATCCCGCGATCGTTTCCGAAAACTGCAGTGCTTTGCTTCCCGAGTGAAGTCAAATTGCTTGTAACTAGTCTTTCTCGTGCCTCATTTTTGGGAGTTTATTAACTTTTCGCAGCAATTGCTTCACTTGGACGAGAATTTTATACGGTCCAAAACAGTAATGCCTATCATTCTTCGCAGGTTACGGGGTTCTGCATCGCATTTACTTGCTATAGAATATGTGAAAGCATCCTACAAAATATATCGCCTTCTATTGAAAGTAATGTCTAAGTAACTTTAATTTTGTAGTTATTTCGTTATTGGGCCTCTGTAAATTGGCAATCTTACTGGGTGGACATTTTCAATTAAATAAATTGAAAATTGCGAAATTTGATAAAGCTATCCGACTTTCTTAACTTTATATTTGATACCTTAACTCGATAATCCAATGGGAAATTATTTATTTATATTAAATTTTGACTGCTAGGATCACATGAGAAGTTCTAGAAAAACAAAATGCAGCTGCCATCTATCTTTGAAATAAACTGATATTTATCGCGTGATCAGCTATAATATATATTGCATTGGCCAATAAAAAAGAAAATTACCAAACCCGAACGCATTAATAAACAGTAAAAATGTAACTAATGAATCTACGACAGCACCGCAAAAGATGACAAGTTTCTGGAAGAGAACCAAACGACGTCGGAGTTCAGCCTCATTTAATGTCGATGCAACGGTAGTTTTAGGGAGCTCCAATTAACTACTTTGACTGCATACGAAAGACAAAATTAAGAAATGACTCAAGGTGATAAATGGGACCAGTTACAAAGAAGGATGGTCAATAATTTCGAATACAATATCATTATTTATTCAAATTTACTCGGAAACAGCTGTCTATACCAGTCACGACTATTGCCAATGCGGTTTGACATACAAACGCAATTGATCTTCACGGTTGGGAGAAAAGCTCTGGTCTATAAAATGCAGTATATAACCATCCTTCATCAAAATCAAGTAGGACGGAGTATAAAAAAATATTCACAAACTACATGCGTCGTAAGTGCTAAAAACAAGGACACATTTGGCTATATCACATAATCAAGTAATTCAAAGAAAAACATATAGACTAGAGAACTACAAGGCATAATAGAGGACGAAAACCTGAAAATTCTTAACTATTGAAAGTAATATTGGACACTAGCCGAAGATACCCACAAAATAGCACTTCCCGAATACCCCTAATTTATTTAAATTTTATTTTAACAAGCAAACAGGTTAGAATGGCATTAATCAGATGGATAATAATGCTTATCCACACAAATATTCTAGATACTGAGAATGAAATTAATAAGAAAGTTGTAGCACATAATTACCCTCGCTGAACATACTGTGAGATAAGGCAAACCCTGATTCGATTGGCAAACGCTGCAAAAGTGGCCATGGAAAATCTGGTATGGTTCTAAAGCTTTAGGTCGCAATATTTGCAATAAATATTGAGAAGCTAACCACTCTGAAAAGCAATGAGTTGTGAACGGCATGAAACTAATTTCATTTCCTAATGGATTTAAAACGAGCATTAGTTGAAACACTATGTGATACGCATAGTTTAAGTTCATTCGACTGCAATCAGACTAAAATATTTTGGGATGAACACAGAATTTCCGGATGAAGTCAACAATAAGTGTGAAAATTTGAGCATGTCGTAAAATTATTTGTTCCGTATCAGAATATATATATATATATATATATATATATATATATATATATATATATATGAAATAAAACCTCGTAATAGTATGGTTTCCTATTATTTTTTTATTGCCTAAATTGAAAGATTATTACTCCTGGAGTACGCATTTCACGCTTTTAGAATCGCGGAAAATAGATGACGATATCTATTTTCCGCGATTTAATGAAAAGTGAAGAATTTAAAGCGCGCGAAAACGCGACGGCTAAGTATGAATGCTGGGAAAACCCCGTGTGACGTCGTTCTGGTTCTCACTGCCGCATAGCGCTGATACGATGCAGGCTGCTAGCAGGTAGCAGAGTCCCTGCTAGCAGGTAGCGCTTGGCTTAAATAAGGATTATTAATACCTAATCAAACGAAGGAAACTTTCCCGCCATAGGCAGTTTTAATAGGTGAATATTAAGAGACATTTCCCTGAGCTCAGTGCCTCATGCATGCATTGGTAATCTCAAACGATGTAAAACTCCTATCTACTCGTATAGAAACTAGGTCCCTGTGACGTCACGTGGAGTGGCACCGCATGGGCGCCAATCTGGCCTTTTTCAAATGAGGATAAAATTGACCATTGCCATTCGTCTAAACTGGCATTTCTAAAACCAAATAATTCATATATTATGAATGCACTAATGGTGGGTAACGAATCGCAATCAATGCCTTTCGTTTTCTTTGATGAAGGAAACTACCCTATTCCGGTCTACACTGAGAAATGAACCACAAAAATCACTCAAAAGCTATACTAAAAGATGACGTAACATCAAATTCTTCGCTAAAATTGAAGAGTAAGGGAGACAAGAGAAACAAAAATGCTTTATATTCTTCATAGTGATAGAACATATTTCCTGTAAGCAGAAGTTTCATCCAGCAGGCTTACGCATGAGACGAATGGCGAAAATGGAAAGCAGCGAAGAAGTCTTGAATTCTGCGTAAAAACAAATTGTCATTCTAACACATACATTTGCTCTGCAAAAAGGAGAAAAGTAAGCACTATCAAAACTTCAATAACAAGACGAAAGGTGTGAGAGTTCATCATAGTCCCGCAATAGATAACAATGCATTCAATTTTGCTAGCTTCATAAAATAAAAAGGAGGGCACACATACTAATGGGCATACTCAAACGCTAATTCACTAGCAAACTTCATGCAACAAACCATGTCGAACGCAGCAATATTACTCATTACTTTTCCAATCGCACAGTCGAACATCGACCACCTCACATTCCTCTACATATCTACATCTACATAATACCCTGCGAGCCACCTCAAGGGTGTTTGGCAGGCAGTGATCAATCACCAGCATGCAGCATGCAATTGGACTCCCACATGCACACCACACAGTCCAAAAAACGTCCCGCATACTAACAAATTATGCTACCATATGCTGTCAGAAATAATGATAAAATTAAGAAACGTGCATTATCTTTTACAGAGGTTGGTAGGCTACACTACAAGTCATCTAATCTAGTTATGAGTTCTATCGCTGTCGTTATTATCTCTTATTGATCGTGGAAAAAAAGACATTCTGAATCTCTCTGTTCTACAGTCTCTCTTATTTTATTTATATGATCTGATCTTCCGAAGTATGTTGGCGTCCGTAAGATATGGCTAACTGCTTTAGAAAACACACTGGTCTTGAATTTATCTAAAAGGTTTAGTCTATTTTTCAATCTCCGGTCTGACACAGATTCCCATCCGAGTTTATCTAAGAGGTCAGTTACACTAACAAGACTGTCGTAACGACCTTTCACGTACCTAGCAGCTCTTCTTTGCACGCGTTCTAACTCTGTTATTAAGCCTTTTTCGTGAGGGTCCCAAACACTGGCAGCGTATTCTAAATGGGGTGTAACGAGGGAAAAGTAGCTAATTTCTCTCACTTTGTCGTCGTAATTTCCTAATATTCATTTAACAAAACCAATTCTACGATTAGTTTGACCGGTTATTTCCCGAATATGTATATTCCATTCACCGAGACGTAATGCTTCACACCACGCAAACTCGGCGATGACTTCCAAGAGGTTTTCCAGTAGCATGCGTTCATAAAATTGATAAAATCCACGGCCTTACACTATTCATTTTGAAATGCACCTGCGCACATGAATTGGTTGTGAAGTTCCCTACTTCACGTTAAACAAGCAAGAGAAATTTCAAATGAAATGAGCGTTAGGCTTGCCTAAATTCACCATCCGCACTCCGACTCCAAGGTTAGCTTGGGCCAGCTTGATGCCGGTCTTGCAAAACAGTCGCTTCCAACAGGACACCAAGGAAGCATGATTGATGACGTGCAAACGGAAGAGGTACAACTGCGACGGTCAGGCGTGCATGAGCGATTGGCCTCGGGGTCTCCCAGGAGAACGACGCCAGACCTTTCGGTAAGAGCACACTTCGAGCATAACGTCTTTCCGAAGACGACTGACAAGCGAGAAGAGGCGACGGTCGGTTCGCTCGCACGTGAATCACGCTGCGCAGGCGACCTAGAGCCGCGAACCATGCGGGCGAGTACGGCATTTGACGCGGAAGGTGCAAGTGGAGTGGGCGCGTAACCCTGGACATCGCGGCATTAGACGCGGGCGACGGCAGTTAACGAATGCATCAATATCGTTTCAGGCTTGAGGAGGCGGAAATACATCCATGATGTATTTCCGCCTCCTCAAGCAACAAATGGTTTTTTCCAAACTTCAATATATAACTCCACTACCGACCATGGTTTCGACATGTTTTTTCTAAGGTCAAAAGATTCAGGCTTTAATTGGTGGAAGTTAGATATATTTAAATAAATAAAAGATCGTAGCACTTTTCCGCAAAATGTTTAACTGCGTACAACGCGTTTCGGCTCACTGAGCCATCATCTGGTACAAGACACTGCAAAGCACTTGAAAATTACATTTATACCCTTGAGAAAGGGGAAAGGGATGTTGGGGAGGATAGGACATCTTTGAAAAAGTGGGTGTACGCCTGTTCCCACCCCCTTATTCAAAGATGTCAAATCCTCCCCAATTCCCCTTTCTCAAGAGAATAAAGGCGATTTTCAAATGTTTTGCAATGTCTTGCCGAAACGCGTTGTACGCAGTAAAAAAATTGAGGAAAAGTGATACGATCTTTTATTTATTTAATTATGTCTTTTTATAGGTGATAAAACAGACACTCTCTCGTGCATTCATGCAGAGAAATACTTCCCTCACGCCATTTCATCTTCTAGTAGTAGTGGGGTTATATATTAAACTGTTGAAATTACAATTTTTTGTTCATATTTTATCATGAGCGAAAGTAAAAATTCGATGGCAACGGGGTCAGGGCGATCTTTTAGCGGCTCGCGCTGGTGTCCACGCCGATTATCTCTAGCACTAATTTCAAAAAAGAGGATCCTCTAGTCGCCCTGTAGTATGTTATCACAAACCATCCAATTAAATTCGTTTTAAGAAAGTAACCATTCGCGTCCCCAGTGGGCAGAGCGTTTACAAGCACCAAAATTATAGATAAAAAAGCTATGATTTGGGCTGTTAACCGAAATTTATGCTCGAATTGGTGTGATCTATGTTATTTATACTTTTCAATGCGATTCCCCTTTAAAATTTGTTGCAAAATATTAGAAAAAATTGGATCGCTTTGCACCTATTGCCAAACTGCGGGCAGTTTTAAAAAACCGATAAAAAACGATCGAAATGGCAACATAAATAAACCTTCTGTGGGATGGAATGCTGTCCTCCTCCAAGATATCCCCTTAATGTAAGCTTATTTTTACACTTCACAATCTTTGGAACGCAGCATTAAATCGTGTTTAACACGTGCCCGAAAGACCAAGGGGACTATATTCAAATATGTTTTGCAGTACAGTATTCGTAATTGCAAGGATTAGCGTTTAAAAGTTACGGATTTGATAGACCACATCATCAGGAGTAGGTATAATTTTTTATGTTGAAGTTATTTATAGGTAAAAATATCATACTACATTATATATGATGATTCAATGGAAATGCCCACACATGTAGCCTATGAAAATGCATTATAGCTATAAAACTCTTGTCGATAGGTATGCATTTGTTACCTAAATTACACTATCATGTAAATTTTACAAATAAACAACCAAGCCCTAATTATATCTTATTACTCCCTGAAATTCAGATCGATTCGCCTGTCAGCGATCAAGTGGCGACTTTCGTAAACCCTTTTAAATGTGCGGTGAGAGACCACACATCAACAGGAAGACTCGAGTGACTTCTTATGCATAATAAATTCGTGCCTTAAATACTGAGATAAGAGGACAGCATATGATTCGGCTAACATCCCTAATTATACCTTATTTTCCCGTGAAACTCGGATCACTTTGTCCGTCAGCGACGCGAGCGGCGACTTTTGTAAACCCATTTGCGTGATATGTGACAACATATTATGAGGCCGACTTCAGGATCTCCTTTTATAATATTCATGCACTGAACCTTCGTTTTATAATTGTATACAGTCTGGAAGAAATATATCTTATTTTCAGCTGAGTCGGCGGCATCACCGAGGCGAGGACTTGTCTCCATTGGCGCCGCGGCGCGGCGGTACCCACCTCTGGTGCGTGCCAGTGAAAATCGCAGCCTACGAAACGAAGGTCAGTGGAGGAATCTCTAAGGAGCCAAAGGCAGGGATGGCAAATGAAACGAAACGAAAATGTTTCGTATCGACCGGGAGCGAAACGAAAATGCGAGGCCAAGGTATAGGTTCGTTCCCGCACGAAATTGAAGTCACCGATGAGTTTATTTTCGATCCGGGACGAAACTTTACTCTCGGGAACTAAACTAAACTAATCGAAATTCCGCTGCTTATAGCTGAGTTTCGATCCCATAAATTGAGTGGAGGGTGAGAAGAGGGAATAATTTTGACCCACGGCGTGTGACATACGTATAGCGAGGTCAAAACATAAAAATCTTAACCTTAAAAATCGAATGGCCAGTTTGCGTTCACCGCTCTCCTGTTCGTGGTCAAAATATGAGAGCCAATACATTTGATGGCGGTAGGCCGAACCTCTACTTCATTCAACCATACTTTGTACTCAATATGTGGGTCAAAACAAAACTTTTCGATGGGTAAGCACATGGTCCCTCAGGTGCGAAATATTGTCTGTGTTTCATTTCGTCCCAGAAGCTTAGTTTAGTTTGAGTAGTTCGACCCGAAGTAGTTTTGACTCTGATTTCGGTTCGACCCAGAGTTTAGCTCCTTGGCCGCGTGGCGTCTTCCAGACGCCAGGCCATTTACTTCTTTTGCCCACATCGTGTTTTCATAGTTAGGAAACTCACACTCCTTGTATCTTATTATTTTAAGATTCGGAAATAGTAATCAATGTGATTATATGTTTTGTCAGATTTCTAGAATAAATTTTGATTGTTGTTTTTGGGAGTCTGGTAGACGCCACGCGACAACTTGAGTTGCAATACTTTACATGGTAATATGTTCGTGATACTCATTGAAAAGTTTTTAAATAGGCTCATAATTGAAAGTAACAACTATTTAAAGCATTTAATTTTGGATATACGTCTTATTGCTACGAATGTTTTACGTAATCATCTTACCCCTTAATAAAACTAATATTGCGAAGAATTTACCATGGTTCTCACATTAATTGAGTGAGCTTAGGCGTATAATACACCGTTTTCCCCTCTGCTGCATAAGTTTATGGTGACCTATTGCTTTTATGTAGATGCATTACATTAACCGTTAACATACACATAACAATTTTGTGGTCATCGAGTAATACCTTTCGAATGTGATAGGAGATATTTTGTTTCAGTTTCAACTGAACGCTCTATCTATATTATTGTCTCCAAAATCAATAATATATGTAGTCAAAATTATTTCTTAGGTTATTAGAAAAATCCGTACTGTGAAACTGTGAAAAATATGTTTGCATTTGCTGTTGAAATTAAACATGTTGATTTAATTTCAATGAAAGAAAAACTGTTAGAAACGTCAAAATAAGTAGTATTCAGTCTTTAATTAATACAAATATTTCCATCATTATTTTGCATAAATTAAAAAAGAGTATCTGTTGGTAATAAAAGTTCAAATGTGAAATTTCCCGTGCCGAGAATCCTATGGAGCGAAGACATTAGCTAGCTCACCATCCATTGTCCCTGAGGGTAGCCTTGCTTCACGGTCCCTTGTAGCAAGGCGACTGGTTTCGAGAGAACAGATGGGATTTGGGAAACAAAAGATGAGGCCATGTAATTGGAAACTATCAGTATTCACCGATTTTTAAAAGTTTTGTTTTCAATTTCTCCTTTTCTTTACATGAACGAAAGATTTTCTTTGGCAAAGATAGTGATAAACAATTGCTCATATAAGGTAAACACAAATAATAGTGTCAATTTTAATATCCTCACCCTCAGCCGGGTGTATTATTCAAAAGGCTAAAAATTAAACATTCATGCGCTAAAAACTGAGAATATGACGTCATACAATATCAAACATATATATTCTTAAAGCGTTATGAAATAGGTCCACCTCGATTAGCTGTATTTCATATCACGTTCGTTCATTGTATTCATAGTAGCACATATGGTAATCGTCTTTCCAAATTGATCGTATTTAGGAAAAGGAAGTCCAATTTTACAACAGATTCGAGTCACAATCATCAAATTCAAGCCCTAGAGAGAGCCTCATCCTTAAGTTCGATAACACCTGGGCTGCTATTATGGATAAGCGTTGCAAAAAATAGCATACGCTATTCTGCGGGTCATTATAGCAACGACCCCGTATTATGAATGAAGCGTAGTAATAATTTTGTTCGGAATAGCAGCATGCTATTTCTTGCGCGAGCTATTTGGAAGCTCCGCCTCTTCCCGTATGAAAAACTTTCTGAACAGTTTGCGTAACCAATGAGGGAGAAGATATTTTATATATTTTTCTGTATTTTACGGAATATTGACTTGAAATTATAAATAATTGCTTTATTTACATTTAAAAATTATATTAAACCTTGGAAATATATAATACGCTTTGAAAATCTCATTTAAGAAATCAGCTGTTTGTTGTGGTTGTGATAATTTCCCAATGGCTTCAGACAGGTGGGTTAGGTCATAATTTCGTTGTTATAATGATGATTTATCGGACATAAATATTCAATAATTTACCTATATCCGATCGGTCCTTTACCGTGAGATATATGCTATGCGAAATAATCAATGAAAGCTAAATATGTTTGATTTTCTTCGTAAATGTGTTAGGCTTCGAAGTCTGTTTGTTGCATATCAGAATTAATATGTATCAACTTTTATTGTATTGCTCGTGACGATATCGTTTTACTGTATGAACTAGAAGCTTTCGTTTCTAATGTTATCTATATATTATATGACTCCCTAATTTCAGTGTTCATTCTCTGTTTAGGAAATGAAGTAGGTGGCAACGTCACAGCTGTGCTTTCATGTATTATGATGGAATAGTATCGATATTTCAGCTGCATATTTGGAAAAAGCAGAGGGAGGTGATGGTGAATTTGAGGATGGATGGAACAGCTGTGAAAAAGTGAATCTAGCAATAGTGAATCGTGTGGAAAGTGCTGTTGTGTCAGTTATCATTGTTTTCGTATCAGCTGATTTTATTATGTGCTCACTGAAATTTTTGATAGACCCTGAACTGTGCCGATAAACTGAAACTTAATTGTGTGAATAACTTACTTGTCCATAGAGGAAACAATTTGTATTCAATTCCACATGATATATATTGCATTAATGATGTAGTGCATGGATATTCCATTAAACGTTTGTGGTGAATCATATTTGTTCGGAAACTTTATTGGTGTTCGGAGAAATCCTTTGTTTTCAAGCAAGTAATTCAAGTCGACTGCCCGTGTTTATAATTTAGTAAATTTTTAGTTTTAATTGTAGAAGGCAGCGAATAGTGGGGAAAACAATTTCGACTCGTTGCATGTATTTGTATATACTGTCCAATTGAGGAAATGAACGGCTGATCAAAGTATATGGTATTATTATGGTAATATATGGTTTTCATTGAAAGCTATAACTATTAATATATTTGGCGAGTTAGTGTGTTAACACAAGCTTGAAATTTTTCAAGAATCGACCTGATAGCCTACATTGAGGATATTTTTAGTAGCAAGTCAAGTGATGAAATAAAATTATGAATTGTAAATATGAATAAAACACGTAAAATTTGGGCTAATGGTAGTAATTCTTTGCATTAATTGTTATTGTTTTCGTACTGTCGATGAAGCAAGCTTGTGCTTCATATATTAAGCTCGAATGTTAATTCCTAACCAAATCACTTAACTAGTTAAATATTCATCACTTATGCTACTATTATTTAATTAAAATAAAGCTGATATCATTTTATTTTTGGCTATTATTCCATTTTTCAATGCTTGATTAGGTTACTTTAACCTCAGAAAAACAATTCGACATCGCAATGCGCACGTTTTCTGGTTGCAATACCGAATTGCTCGGCATCGAAGACCGCGTAATATTATAGCAAGCCTACCGGTTGCAATTCGCCGTTCATAATAGTAAATAGCAACGGGCCTATGCTATTCTGAGAATTACGTCTTCCGGTGTAGTAAAAACACGAATTGCAACCGTTCGTAATACCAAATAGCATAGGCGTTGCAATACGCTATATTATAGCAACATCGGTTGCAATAATGAAGAATAGCATAATGCTATTCCATCCATAATAGCAGCCCTGGTCTTCAGTTTGGAAGATCGAACTTTAGGCCCAGCGCACACGGAGCGACTATTTTGTGACCACAGTTGGGAATCAGTTGCGTCTGCAACCAGTTTGCAGCTGAAACAAAACCTCTGTCCGCACACGGGTGTGATGACAAAGGGCTGGTTGTAAATCAGTTTCGTCTATTGTGCAATCAGTGGAGTGTTTATTTAGTGCGGTGCGTGTTGTTTTTTAGCCCTTGCCTTGGCAGTCAGCGCTTACTATCACTGAGTCAGGCGAAGAAGACACTATACGGACACTATATTTGAGATCGACACTATACGGCCGTCAAAATACCACCAAAACACTACGTGGTCTCGTGCCACTGTATTCTGCAACGCAACTGCAACCGCGGGCCCACGGTTGCATGTGACTGGTTTCAGACTGTTTTGAGATCGTCAAAAACCAGTCGCGTCGTGTGCGCCTCCACACTCAAATACATTGTCGAGGTCACAAAACAGTTGCGCGCGCAACTGGTTTGCAACGGTAGTTGTAAAAGAGTCACACCGTGTGCGCTGGGCCTTACGCTACTGCAAAAGAGGCCGTAGCGATATGATGACGATATTTATTCATTTCGAATGAGTTATAAGAGCGTAATAGGTATTTATTCATTATACTGTAGGAAAATGAACATCTTTGATGAATAACATTCAATCATATTATTGCCTACAAAAAACAAAATTCAAATTTCTACACAGGTAATATTGAGGCAAAATATCTTCGTCATCGTTGACGAAAGCGCAAAGCCCTTGGGTGCACTGAACGCTTGGTTTCTTGCTCATCCACCTAAAAATAATTCATAAATACTGAATTAGACTTTGAACATTTGCAACCGAAAACTGTTCGTGAATAAGGAGCACCAGTAGAAGGATTGGTGTTGGTAATTCCAATTGAATCCCCGCAATTATATTCCCTAAAAGTATGACCTTTAGGAGTTTGTTTTGGAAAGTTTTCCCACATAAATATCATAATTTATTTGCCGTTATCTACCGTAAAATCAAATGTAGCAATAATTCGCCGAATAAAATCAAATTGTTCACATCAATGATAGTGATGAGGAAAAGCATGCCCCCAACTACCATCTATTTTTAGTTTTCTCAGCGTGCTTTCGTTAACTCTCTGAATCCAGAAAAAGATATCGTTCAACGGAAGCAAACATAAGACCAAAATTATCATACGGAAACAGTAAAAAATTTATTTATGAATATAGAGCTGCAATATACGAACGCGTTTGGAGGCATTTCGCCTACATATCCAATACACCTGAATGTAGTTTCCATGAAGAGCTCAGGTCCTTGTTAATCATATGAATCCAGCGAGAATGGCAAATTACTTCCAACACATCATTGTTTTCACATTGAACTTACTTACACATAAGTATGGAAGGGCAAAACTCCATCAATTATTAATTACCACGATGAATTTTCTTAATAAATAGCTATAAATAGCAATTCCCTTTTTTGCTAGGCAATTACTTTTTCTACGCTAATGATTGCTGTTATGCATAATTCATATCCGCTATGTAGATAGAAATTGTGATTACTGCGTTCATTTAACCGGTTCTAAGGTAAGATTATTTTATATTCAAGGGTAATTAAGCAACTACAGCAGTTTTCATGGTATCTATAGCTATCGTATTAAGGAATTTGAACATTTACAAAAAAAATGAATTTTTATTGGGTTGATAGGATGGGAATATAACAAAAAATAGTATTTTAGGTTAAATTTCTTGACAATTAATGTTAACTGTCCGCTATTATATCAATATAATTATATTATATAATATATGTTTATTCATATTTCGCGCCAAATTTATATGATTAACATCACACACGTATATTTCAATAAGTGGCACCGTGATTAGGGGTACAGTGTAAAAAATTAGAAAATAAAAAGTTTAAGGCTACAAGAAATTCGTTGGTCTACAAAAAAATGTCAACCAATAATATGTATATTAGCTAATCGACTCTGAAGGGCAATGCCCACTCACGCATCTAAATATATTGGAGTAAATTTAAGTGAAATAACCTTCAATAAGTGAAAAAATGAACTCTTAAAAAAATAATTACACATCATTACGACGCGTGAACATTGAAGCGTTTTACATCCACCAATTTCAAGTTTTCGAGCAATAGTTAAAACTTAGTGAACTGAGTAATGAGGTAGTAAGTTTATGAATATTTATTGCTCTGATCTTCCCAGCCAGAAAATTCATTACAATGTTAAAAATAATTACGTAACAAAAAAGATAAAATTTTCCTCTATACTGTACATATAGCAATATTTCCACCGGTTTAGAATTTTTCAGCTCAATAGGTAACTGCTCTTGTATGAAGAGAAACGGGGATGTTAAAACGGATATATTCGCCTCACGCCAATGATTTGCATCCAAATAGACTTGATAGGGACCGTGAGACTAATTGCCATTAACTCACACTCCTGAAGTGAAATTCCTAGAATATAGCATATTTGCTTACTTAAATGAATGCATGCACATCGGGCTAACGTTTTCTTTCACATAAATAGCATCTAGATATATTGGTGTACATTTTCGTGGAATAGGCTTCAATAATTGAAAAAAAAGAACTCCAAAAAAATAATTGCTCATCATTAGGAGCCGTAAACATTGAATCGTTATACACACCAATTTCACACATCTCACCAGTTTCAGTTTTTCGAGCAATAGTTAAAACTTGGTGAACCGAATACTGGAATCATCGCCCACCATTCGTTTAAAAAGCAAACGAATGTAGTCGTCTGAAATATTTTTAACGTGAGAAAGCACTATAGACACTGTTGCAATAAGGTTAACACTGAGTTATTCCACTTTCCCAACCGTTCAAGATGGGTTTTCTTCACTTCGAGCGTACAAAGCCGCCAGCGAAAGCGAATGATTTTCGGCAAATCTTCCACCTACAGCGAATGTAGCAAGACAAACAAAATGCACCTGTAAGGTCTGGAATTGGACTCCACGGCGTGTCGTGTCCTGGATTTTGCGTCACTGCCGTGTCCCGACGTGTTAGGCACACCGGAGTGGCTGGCATGGTCAAATCCACCGATTGCACGTAACCAAATTTCCATTGGCCCGCCGACATATTTCCGCCGTCCTAATCAGTCTGGCATACGCCACGGTCGGCCGGATCACGTTCAAATGAATGTCCTGACGCGTCTCACCCTACCCCCGCCATCTTCGACCACCCCACGGCTCTTTGACCTCCAACCACCACCCCCCACTTTTACCGAGTAAGAAGTCTTGACCTACCACCAAGCAAAAGAGCTGTGCCGCTCATGAGTGAATCCATGGGGACTGCATAGAGGAGGCCCAATTCTATCTCATAAAAGGTTGATTTCTGTTGCCACTTCGGTCGCATTTTAATTGGTTTTCAAAAATGTCCGCGGCGCGGTGATGAGTGCAATGCAGTTCACTTTTTTTTCAATATTTCGCATTGTAATGTTTGTAATTTCGAGGAATAGTATTGAAGAGTTATGAATTTGACCGATAACATCGTCATGAATGTTAATTTCGGTGGACACCCCAGAATTTACCTTATTATTCCGTGCAACTCGGATCAGTTTGTTCGTTAGTGACGCGAGTGGCGACTCTTGTAAACCCGTTTAAATGCACGGAGGGTGGCAAAACATTATGATGCCGACTTCAGGATTCTCGATTTTAAAGTGTGTCGAATAATAGTGAGCAAATCATTTAAAGAAAGATGTAATGCAAGGCTCTTCAACCCGCGACTGGCAATCTAATTTCTCACGCCACACAATGCAAAATATGCATCGACACGCTCGTCAAAAATAAACAATGTCCAAAATCGCATTGGTTTATTGAAATTTTTACACAATTAGTATTATTGCAATTTGAAATCGTATGTTCTTTTCATTTATGTGGTGGTAAAGTGACGTTGCGCGTAGTGGCCCTCTGGACGATAAGAAATTTTTGGTCATTGCATTAAAAAAAGGTTTAAGATCCCTGATATAACGTAATGAAATTCTTTATTTTCCGTTACTACCGGGTCGGTTGCAGTGACAAAGACACCAAACACCAAGTGAGGATCCCCAGCTCGCTGGATAAATGTGTTGTCACCCACCGCGCATTTGAATGGGTTTACAAAAGTCGCCACTCGCGTCGCTGACGGACAAATTAATCCGAGTTTCACGGGGAAATAATGTATAATTAGATGTGAAAACAAAACATTTTCATTCATGATGACGTTATTTATCTAATTCATAACTCTGCAATGCTATTCCTCACAATTAAAAATATTATCATACTAAATAATGGATATAAGTGTATCGCATAGCACTCATCATCGCGCCGCGGACATTTTTGAAAATCGATTAAAATGCGACCGAAGTAGCAACAGAAATCAACCTTCAGTGGGATGGAATTTGGTCTCCTTCATTCAGTCCCCTTGAAGAAGTGCCCAGACCCCCCTACATCAAACATTCACTCCTTTTAAACCCTCTCGAATAAAATTAAGGAGACGGTCCACGTGGAAAGCTTTTTAGAATTACGGATGCCAAGCATAATTCGAGCACATCCTCCTACGGATTTTTCTCGTTAATAGAATAAAACGATACGGTATAAAGCACACGTATCATAAGCAAAACAGACCTGCTATTCGGGGTAGGGTTGTCTTTATTGGATGAAAGATAATGAATAGTTACGTAAATATCACTCACTTTAACAGCAAATAAGGAATGAATTTAGTGTCCTAAACCCAATATGTTTGCTTTTTCTCATCACGTTTGCCTCAAATACTGGATTTCTTAATTACAGAAAAGGTAAGGGGGAACTAAATTCACAATTCTCTGAAACAGTGTTCGTAATATTTCTCGACCTTCTCCCGACATTTAAGGGTAAAAAAGTTGATTCATTCGGCCAGCATATGAATAGGTTATAAGCTCGAATAAGGTAAGGAAACGCTAAGGTTTGCATCTTTATCAATACCTTATTCAAATAGTGCATTCACTTCCAAATAACAAAAAGAGGTCAAATAATTGTGGTACCATGAAAAGAAATAAAATGAAGTGAATATATACTTTTTCCTTTAGAATTGCAAATCACCTTCCGAATTCAAAAGGAGACTAAAAAGCCTCCTAGCTGAAAAATGCTATTACAGTATTAATGAATACCTGGAGGATGCATTATAAAGGGAATTTTCTAGATGGCAACTTGAATGCCTATAATTTTCCATACTTTCTGTTAGTATGTTTATAACCCCCTCAGCTCTGTTTCTAATGTTTTGTACATATAGTGAAATGATTATCTTGAGAATTCCCAAGAACCTGGAAAATTTTCAATCATGTATGTATGTTGGTATCTCATATTCAATCATGTATGTATGCTGGTATCTCATATTGACTTTCGCCTTGCAGATGTATAATTTGCCAATGGTGAAATAAATTTATTATTATTATTATTACTCAGAGGAAGCTCAAGAATAATTCTGAAAGATAACGAGGTAAAAAGGAGATGACGTGGGGACAGAGTAACTAAAAGGGCCTACATTTAATTTAATTGATAAAATTAACCCTAAGTTGTGAGTAAGTATGAAAATTGCATGAACTTGTTTGTTATTAAGCCGTTGCATAAACGCAAAGGCATTGATTAAATCTATGCTGAGGTGAAGGTACTTTGACAAGAGAATACGCCTAGACTAAAGGCCGAGCAAACAACATATAAGTAGGGTAGCAAATACTGTTGAACATAAAAATTAATCCACACCTTACCATGACGTATCCAAAAACTTCATACCATCTTTTGTATCATTCACAAAAAAATCTTGTTCATAATTCACGAGGATTGAAAACAAAATATTAATTTCTTTCTAATGACATGTAAAAAAAAACTCCAAAATCACTGGCGCTAAAATTACTAATCCCGTTTAAACTAATTAATTATAATTTAACTGGACAATGGAAACCCTCCGCTTATGGTAGAAGTTATGCTATGGCAACATAAACTTGCATTTGAACTGTTATGCTAGAAGTGAATACACGATAGTTCAAATGGAGAATAATCACCACAGTAAGTTTCCCTAACTTAAAAACCCCTTCACAGCAGTAGCAGTTTTAAAACTATATGACTTGGGCTTGCTGTCGGCATCATAAATAATTATAACTCCAAATTGAGAAGTGTGATTTATGGTACGTATGCCTATTTTGGTCTTTCGAGCGTATATTTTAAAGAAGCCTCCCTGAGTTTGGCTCTCCCAAAAATTCTTTAATATTTTCTCTTGAGAAACCCTATGGGCAGAGAAATGCTTTTTTACGTAATTAAAATTTTAATCAGCGTCGTGCAAACTCCCATTTTTCGGAAGATCCAGGAAATTCATTCTATAAAAAAAGAAGACTAAATTCTTTTCATAACTCGCACATTCATTCATAACCTGAGGAATTAAGTTGAAATTTATGAGGGCACTTTGGATAATACGTTGTTTCATATTGACATGATGTTATTATAACAGGAGATGGGTAAAAATAGCATGCATGCTAAGAGATAAAAGGAATTTTCCTACGAGAAGAATCTACGGTTAAAATAGAGTTCACGTGACATTACAGCTTGATGAAACATGATCTTCGTGGCATTACGAATGAGATGTCCACGTAAGTTTCCGCTCAACAGCTCATCTCAATCAAGAAATGAGCCGCAAGTATTTGGCCATCGTAGCTAACTTATGGAATACTAAGTTAGTTAGGATCCTAAGCATTCGTGGCAATTTCAGGGAAACACAATATTTTTTAACATTCCATCACCTGCTGCAGTGTATTCCACTCAGCGAACCGTTAATAAACACAAAATTATCGAAAGCAAAGATGTATGAAATAAACGGCCAATATGAAAGTATGTCCATAGACTTTGAACTTTAGAGTAAAATTCTTTGCAGTGTATTGATAATGTCATATTTTCATGATTATTAAACAAAATTAACACTCTGACATACCTGTAAAAGAATGCTAGCGAGAGTTTGAAGCAGGATAGCTCACACCCTGAAACAGTGCAAGGGCTTTACATTACTCATCTCCTTTTCACTCCATAAACAAGCAGATCAGTCTCTAAAGACGTCTCTCGTTGGTAACAACAACCCATAGAAGAGATTTTGTCAGATCATCTAAGCGATGAGGGCTCTATTGATAGACATAGTATATGCACTCCTCTCAGTCTCGTGTGGCTTTGCCAGCACTCCGGCAAATTCCTCACAGTATTTCATTTCATTCCAATGAACTGAGTTTATGAATTGGAAGAATCACAATACTTACATAAAGAAAATGTGAGCGTGGAAAGCTATGCTCACACTCCCGGCGTCGCGTCATCCAATCATTTTTTATTTGGACCACCATTAGTGTTTTTAGCCATTTGGCAGTATGCTCGTAGCAGAATCGCCACCGATGGGGCTTCAATCACAATCTTAGGGCTAATTCCTTCGTGAATTGCTGCTTAATTTAGGTATTCTCAATGTCTCAAATCCAGACCCTAAAAATAGTGGGTCAACTGTTGAGATTTATTTGCAGGTATGGTTCTTTCCTGATTAAATACTAAAGCTCGATGCCAAAGATTTAATAAATTAAAACTACCATGTTGCTACAGATGATATACATAAACTCTCTATAATAGATAATATGTGACTATTTTTATAATATATGATAAATAATTTATATTATTAATTATTAATAACAACAAATAATACACGAAAAATCGTCATATATGCGAATAACCTATAATAATTTGAGTAATTGCCTTTTCCAACATCAACAGTCATCATCATTCCCTCGTCTAAAGAATTTCTCTCCACCTATTCCCTGTGAGGTAATTCGACTTATTACTGGTACCATTTTAATTTTTAAGGGTCACATAATGTTATTCTTGTGGAAACAACTAATTTGAATGCTCCTGACGGTTGAATATATGTATTTCTCTTTTTCAATTTTTATATCTTATCAGGTATAGTACTATATAGCGTGTCAACATTGCAAGGGTTCTCTTATTTTCAATCAGTTACCGTAAGATGGTTTTTGCTTGCCCGCAGCGATCTGTGTGAACACTTTTTTTATGATGAAAGTTATTATGTAACCTTTATGAAGCTCAAATTAAATTGCATAGAGGGAATCGGGTTTGTGTGATGGGTAGACTATCGGATTCCCGCACCATGGATTCAAATCCCGGTAGAGATTTTTCATAGGCTGCCCGATCCCTGTTTGACTGTGGTGTTGAAGACATTTCAAGTGCTACAGTCTGCCCGTCGGATGGGACATTAATCCATGGCCCCCCTAGGCGCCTTTCGTTAAGAGCAGGCTAATGCCGGTTTCTCTCCAACCCTCCTCCTCTACATTCCTCATGGCAAACCAACTCAACTGCCGATCGCTGCCTCCTAATTCAATAACATACCGCACGTGCATGGATATGGTAAGAAATATGTAACCCAGTACAAGGTGTGTTTAAGTAACTGCATTTTTGTGAGAGATCACCCCGAAATTTGCGCCGTAGAGGTGGCACGCGGGTGTAAATAATAATAATAAATTTTATTGTCCTAGGCCCTTGTCCTGTGGAACTTAATACACCATACATAATAAGTCTCGGCAGTGAAAAACACAAGAAACTGATAATACAATTCTACAAAATTCATAATATATGGTAATATTACAATAAATTAATTACATTTATATTTTTCTATTAAATAAATATGCATTTTAATTTTGAATTGAGTTACAGTGTTACAGTTAATAATGTCGTCGGGTATTTCATTCCATATTCTTATCGCAGAGTTTGAGGTTGACAATAGGTACACCGTAGTTCGGCAACTTGGAATTTTAAATCGTCTTCCATCTTTGACTATTTTACAAGCTTCACTCTGGTGACTTATAATCACTTTATAAAGATTATCAGGGTGTTGCGTAGATGTCATCTCATTATCACCCTTTAATAATACGCCTCGTGTACTACTTACCATGGATCCATAGTCAAACGCGAGCCATTCGGGCTATCGTTCGAGTGCACCCCTTGGAAACGGACTGTAGGTTGGCGAGTGGATCGCGCAGTAAGCAAAGGAGATGGCGAGGATGGCTCATCCAAGTGGGGACGAAGAGGAAGGCGGGAGAATGGATGGAGGAGGGGGAGAGGGGCCAACGGGGGGTCAGGAAATGATGAGGGGGTCTTAGGGCAAGGGGACGGATGAGAGGAAAATAAGGACGTACGTGAGTCGGGGGCGCTGTTTGAATCGCGCGAAAGGAAAGGATAGGCGGGGAGGAAGGGGTGGGCGGATGGGAGAGAAGAAGAGAAGGAAAGGCCGGAAAGTGATAAAATTGGAGAGAGGGAGAGGAAGATGATGGGAGGGGAGGAAGAGAGGGATAGGTCGATGACTATTCGCCACCGAAAATCCTCGCATCATGACGAAGGAATCTCGGATTGGAGTGTGGGCGAGAATAGGAATTAATAATACAATTTATTGCTCAGAGATTTTTACATCCGATTTGGACATGGTTTATGAACAGTTTGCAGCTGATAAATCATTTTAATGTCTTAGTATAATAAAATAATTAACATCATTAACAAACAAAAATTTACAGCAAAGAAAAATATACAACATGGCAGTGGTGAAGTCGAGTCCTCGACTACAAAACCGAAGGTTTCCGATTCTAGTCCTGCCTTGGTAGGTTGCAAAATCCAGGGCGTGGATGTTCTTGTACGTTTAATTGTTATATGTTATGCAACACTCGGATGCAAAGGCTAAATAGCACTGTTTTCGGTGTGGCATTAAATTAAAAAGCATTACAGAAATTACGCACATGAATATACAGCGCTGAAATGTTCAATTAGGTTGGGCTGTCTAGGAGCAACTATAATTTTTCTGAATCTTTGCTAGGATGAAGATTCTTCGATTAGTTTAGGTAGGTTGTTCCATATTTGCGAGTCAGCAACGTTGAGTGATTTTTGAAAAGCTGTTGACCGATAGTGAGATACATGAAGGTAGTTGGATTTAGCTCAAGTGAAAACATTAAGTAATGTTGTTCTCTTTGGATAGAAGTCCATGATCTACTGTGGTTCATTGTTTTTAACTAAGAAATAAATGAAACAGGCCAACAAAAATTTCAAATTTCTTACGATGTCCTTCCACGAGAGCATTTAAAGCAAGGCGTTACATGTCAGTCTTTCTCCAAGTTGTATTTGAATCTTACTAAGGAATTCATCAGGCATTGAAGCCTAATATTAAGTTCTTCTGTCAGATCATAAATTACGGAGTAGCAGTAGTCAAAGTGTGGATAAATTAATGAGACAAGTTGACTTGTTACAGAGATGAGCAGTAGATTTTTATGGAGTTTTTATTGATGGATAGTAGCATTGACTTTATTAGAAACATAAAAAAGTTATATTTACTGAGTATTGCAGAAAATGACCCGTTGGCTTTTTCTGTTTTGGTCTAAGGTGAGTAAGAAGGAATTTGGCCGCTCGTTCGCGTCCGAAAGACAAATTTATTTGAAAAATTCGGCAAATGAAAGTGAAAGATAATCGACGGCGGAAATAAAATCTTCCTTATTCAGTCATTCTGGCATGAGTTAAGATGAAAAATAAAATAAGACATGATTTTTTAACACTAGAATGACCGGGGTAAGTCGCATACCTATAATGACCGCCAGCGGTCAGTTGACCGTTCGCCCTTTTCTTGAGCTCTTTCATACGTTTTCCCTATATATTTTTACCAAACGAGCGTAGAAGTGTTCTGATTATATTTTACGGTTAGATACTATGTTAGGAAAAAATTGAACTTTGCAAACAATATTAATTACTCCTAAAAAATTTTTACTGTAGGTAAACCAGAAACACACTGTCTCCCTTTTGCCAGATTTTTTTCCACACCGATGATTAGAAAGGACTCCCTTGGACAGGTAATCATTATGAGCGGTTATTAATTTTTATTAAACTGCCAACTGAAGAGTTGAATAATCCGACAGCTTTCTTGGCCTGTATTAAATTTTTGCACTGCGAGGGCTGAGGCATTGCTTTCGTCGATATCGCGTTGATAAAAAATGATAACTCAAAGGCGAAAAAACTGTATTACAGCGTAGTGGGATGATCTTGTGTTGAAGGGAAGTAAGAGGAATTATTTTAACTGGGTGGCTGGTGTGGTAAAGATTCGAAAAATACTATATTAATAACAATAAAATGAAATTGTTTTTAGAAACACGTAATTTAGATAAACGTGTTTTTTTACTTTCCAGTGATTTTTCTAAATCACTAAAAGTAAGAAAATTAAGCTTTTTAAATTATTTAAAATGACACGCAATTTCCAGAAACGTTTTTTCTTTTTTTTTTCAAACATTTCGTTCCTCGGATAATGAAGTGTGTGTGATGATTACAGTGTGTAAACCGTAAGTTGGCGCACGGGCCCGCGAAGTACCTGAGCCGCGAGTAAAAGAGGGGAAGAAAGGACCGACAAAAAATTGTATGGGACCGGTACAGGTAGCTGGCGGGTCCGTTCGCCCATCCCTTTCCTCCTCCCGACGAGGGCAACTAGCACCTCTAATAGAATTATTAACTTTTTTTTAATTTCTCATAATATCTCAATCTAAATAGCATATTTGTAAAGTATTAAAAAAGCTAAGAAGAGTGATATAAATCACGAAGTGCTCCGATCATAAATAACGAAATGATCGAAAGTTAAAACAAAATATACGGTATAACGGCTAAAAAATAACTTTTGATGTTTTAGAAATGAGTGTAGAAAGCCAGATAAGTAAGAAAAGGCACATTGTATTAATATTTGTCTCTACCGTTTTACCGTTAAATTATCGATGCCATTTCAATAAACACATGAATCGGTGGTATTCGAACGGGGACCCACTTCTCAAGGGCCTGAAGGTTGGGCAGAAAAAACCTCGAATAATAATGCTAGAATACCGAAGAAATTAGCTGTTTTAACGAGGCATTCGGAAGGTATTGCTGTTCATCTCCAATTCGCCTGCAGTCACGTAAATCAAAGTCTATGATAACCACAATGCGTCACCGCGAATTAAAATGGATCCTTGGTGATTTCCGAATGAAATTTGAGATCGTATAAGCACTACATAAGCAACGGTGTCTGCGGCAAATATGTATTATACCTTGCAAGTATCAGAGAAGGTGTAATATCGGTTTTATCATGTCGTCAGTAATGATAAAAAGGAACTGTTGCGGATTTTGGAACAAAAAATGATGAACTTTCTCGCTTCTATTATTCCATCTTGCATTCCTGGTGAAAGTTGTCCCAGGAAATATGTCGTATGATATTTTGATTGATTGCGTTTCACCTCCGTGTGACCAGGAGTTGTAGTGATCCCAGCGATGTCAACCTCCATATCTGCACTATTAACTTTTCCAACATCCCCTAACAGCATTGCAACCTACGAGTCTCCAGTGGCTGCTATTCCGTGTTTCTAGCAGCCGAGTAATATCATCTTCTGCAGTGGAATTTTTATACCCAAGCCCCACGTACATTCCACTCTTTCGCATTTTTGCAGCACTCTAGGGAAAACGCTTTGCTAGAGCGGTATAATTTGCGAAATAATAAAATAGCGTGCCATTTCCAGTAAAATGCAACCTGTGCAAGGTGTGTTTTCCCACTTTAAATGGAGATCTGAAGATAATTAGAATGCTCCAGAAAGAACGAAATAAATGAAAATTTCGTAATTTGCATACTTCAAGTGCATTTACTTGCTCTCATAACATGCCGTGCGATTTTACTTCACCTCAGAGGTATGATTTTCCCAATTAAAAAAATATAATTTAAGAATCTGGGGCTAAAATGCTCCCTGAGCCGGTAACATGCAATGTTTTAGCATTTATCACAGCGCTAAGCACTAACTTCTGCGATCGAGTTTCGTGTTCTCAAATCCTCCGCAGCTTAACTTTAGTACAGGTGTGGTCCAAATACGCTAACTGATTTCCCGAAAAATATATCATTTCCTTATAAGTGACTAAATTGTAAAAACAGATACTTATAAACGTAATAAAATATAATTTAATGAAGCCAACATTGCAAGTGACATGCTAAGCAAAAAGATTTCTCGAAAAAATATTATATAAATTTTATTGATAACTTAGTCACAGGAACAAGAAGTAATCGTTTTGATGAGAGGTTAAAATGACCAAAAGATTGTAAAGCTACAGAGTCTTGTATCATCTAGTAATGTAAGAGCGTTGTGACCTTCATGGCAACAAAGGAAAAGTTTTATGATCCAAAAACATGGAATCGCCATTATCCTCACAAAATCACCTGATTTTGCATATTCAATAGAAAATAAATTCAAATTTTTATTACTGATAATGGTTTATTCTCTGGTAATAGGATTTCCATGTAGTATTTGCAATACGACGAAAATATTTAAGACTTGAAGCGCACCCATCAACTTAAAAATTAAATACACATCAATCTCTTTAAAAATACATACGAGGTTTTAAAAACAGACGTCAACACAACACGTTACGTAGTGAGCAAAAAGGAATGTTTTTCTCGGTTTCCTCGATATGAATGACTATATGCCATTATTATTCATCGTAAATTCTTTAAAGAGCGTTTATAATGAGACAACAGTTATTTGGCCAGTTACGCGTGAAATAATTAAGTTGAAAAAGAAAACCTTTGATAAAATATGTTAGAGTGAATGAAGAAATACTTAAATTTAAGCATACCTCAGAGGGAAAAAGTTATAATGTCCTTCGCCCAAACCAGTTATTTCTTGAGTGTCCTTCAAAATAAAGAAAAAACTGAATTTCTCACATTTAAATTATTTCTAACAATTGCCCGTTTATCGTGCATCAAATTTTAAACGAAAATATCCGGTGGGAAAATCTTCACAAAAATTACAATAATCCGAATATTTGTTAAACTTCATCACCTTTCCTACAAAATTCATAGCAAATTATCAAGAGATGAGCAAATTAAATGAAATAAACAAAAGATATGGGATAAATGACTAATGACATGACAGTTTGAATTTGAAAACTTTAGTCGTGCGATACAAGCCAGGGTGCATGCACATTCGATACCTTCCTTGCCTGGCTCTATATATTTAATTTTTTTCATGAGATAGTAAAAGTTCAGCTTTAGACTTCATTTCACTGAGTGGATTGATTGTAATCCATTCTTAACCAATGGTAAGTTTAGCTTCTCGAATAATGTGTAGAAATATTTAGATGCAAGAATATAGATGCTTTTGAGAAGCAATTATTTAACGCGTATCGGCCTTCTGCAAAGCACATATATTTCTCTGCAAAACCTATACTGAGGGCGATATTGAACCTAAACCTTGATTGATTGATATTAAACCTTGGGCAGGAAAAAAATACTATTTTTTTGCGATGGACTTTTTTTAGTTAATTTGCTGACACTCTTTAGCTCAAAAAATTGTCCTAGTATATAAATTATTTGACCAAAAAAATGGATTTCAATGAGTCAATAAGCTATCATTTCCCTTACCCTACTTCCATACGTTGACTTAGGATAATTCAATTGTGCAAAGGTAACATTATGCCTTAAATTGTGATGCTTGTGATCATGCAAAAATGTCTCTTAGATACGCGGCTGAAAAGTAAATTCCTGGTCCTACACACGCATCTACAACTACGTACACCGTGGCAATCTTCGTTGAAATGATAGGAGAAGACCAAACGTGAGGAAGAAGGTTTTACGCCTTCAGCCGGGGTCACACGGGACCTGCTCCATCTGGAGTGTGCGCATATCGTATGAGAAATGCCCATAAACAACCAATACGGACGGGTTTATCAACAGAGGGAAGGTGGATGACATTGAAGCCATGACTATGGCAAGGCGGAGTAGGATTAAGAGAGAACGCTTTGGGATTACGGGAGGAAGAGGTTTCGTACGCTGAAGGGAACGATTCGACAGCGCGAACGGGAGGAGTGTGCAATGGGGGAGGGGGTAGCTTCGCGGGAGGGGTGGGGAAATTCGATCATTTCAGTCACCAACGATTCGGTCGTCAGGTATATGGAGTCGAGCCTCAGGAGCCGTTCACTTTCACAGACGTGTATACAGGCACGAATATTACAAAAGAGGATCCTCATTTAAATGGGTTTACAAAAGTCGCCACTCGCGTCGCTAACGGGCAAAATGATCCGAGTTTCACGGGGAAATAAGTTAAAAATTAAGGGTATCCACCGAAATTTACGTTCATGATGGTGTTATTTATCAAATTCTATACATTATAATGCTATTCCTCGCAGTTACAAACATTATTCTGGAAAATGTCGGAGAAAAGTGGATCGCATTTCACTCATCACCGCGCCGTGGACATTTTTAGAAACCGATTAAAATGAGACAGAAGTGGCAACAGGAATCAGCCTTCTATGGGATGGAATTGGGCCTCCTCTATGCATTCCCCTTGTATACAAGGTGGAGAAAAATTGTGTCACGAAATTTAAACCCTGTTTAACTGATGCTAGTAGGAACCAAAATCACCAATGATATTCCGGTCGAAAACGCACGATTTTTTAACTGCAGAAACTTTTAACCGAGCGCTCCGATCGGCCGCGAGTTCACCCCATTGCCAGATGCTCTGGACAACTCATGACTTCGAATGCTTTGCCTGCCGACTTCCTAAACCCCTTATCCTTCACCTTTTTCTTCCCCTTCTTCCATCCCGGCAAAGATTACGACCTCGGGAAATTCATTTCTTTCAACTGCTCAATTACAGATTAGCGATCATATAAAAGATAACAAAATAAAGACATAGGAAAACGCGTTAAAATATTGGACTATTGAAGGGTAAACTTATGGACCTTTATTGGGATATCTAAATAAATAAAAGATCGTAGCACTTTTCCACATAATTTTTTACTTCGTACAACGCGTTTCGGCTCACTGAGCCATCATCTGGTCCTGTACCAGATGATGGCTCAGTGAGCCGAAACGCGTTGTACGCAGTAAAAAATTATGTGGAAAAATGCTACGATCTTTTATTTATTGAAATGTGTCTTACTTCCACCAATTGAAGCCGGAATCTGTTGAACTTTATTGGGATACACTTTTTGGAAAAATACAGCAAGAAAACATCCCCAAAAGAAGGGGGTTTCCTGCCAGAACAGCATGACATTAAGGCTTGCCACACTGGGGGTCCGGATTCTATTTCAGACTGTGGTATGATATGGTACCTACTCTAGATGCAATAGGATCCTGTCTGGGATCCAATGAGGACAGCAAACGACTATGTATTCACCCATCAGCACACTACTGCGTTCTTAGAGAGATCCCGAAAATACTTTATTGCATTCAATATTCATCGTGTCTGTATTGCCATTTTCCCGAGTCAATTCGTTGAGCTTTCACCATTAACTGTTCTGCATACTCAGAAGTACCAAATCTTTGAGTAAAAGCATGCCTCTGAGGTGAAATGAACAATCTTCAGGTCTTCCAATACAAATTTTAGCTGCTTCATACATTTTGAAGTTATCTCATAATGCTTGGCATTCAGGGCGTTATTAACGATTTTTTCCATGATTTACAAAGGAGCTAAGACTTTACAACCTCATGTAAAAACTGTAAACAATCATATGATCGCGAAAATTCTTTCTCAAAATTCTAGGAGCTAGATATCGTTCGTTTTCGTGACTCGTCAGAATCACCTCAAAGAGCCGTTCACTCAAGAACGACCCATTTCTAGTGGGAGAAGGTTAAGGTCTGTCTGGGGCAACGCGTGAACATAGGCAAGGGGAGTATAGAGGAGAGCTATAAGGCAGCCATAGACCTTTGCGAGCTCTATTGAACGCGAGTCTTGCCCTCGGCGACTTCCGAGGGACTTGCCGGGGGACTGAGGGGTTTGCCGGGGGCGGGTCGGTGTCCATTCAGTGTATGGTGCGGGGTCGAGGAGGGGACGCGAGTGATACGCGCTAGGACCCTTATTATTGCTCAAAATGCCGTGGACAAGCAGGCGTCGCGGAAGAGGATTCTCTTTCCCTCATTTCACCAGTATCCATTCAGATAGGTCATTCAGGCGTCCCGGAATTCTGCTTCAATTGGAGCGAAGAGACCACTAGTCGTGCCACAAATTCTGTTGCATCGGAGTAGATGGAGATCGCCGTCAAAGAGAATCCTGTCCTTTTTTTCTGTTTCGCACGACACGCACGGAGAGGGATCTCAAATCGATGGAATGCAATCGCTTTCACATTAATTTTTGCTATTTGAAAATCGGCCGACTTCGTGCGTTTAGTGCAGGGTATTGCCATTCAAAGTGGCACATTCATAATTTTAATTATATTCATATAATTAAAGGAGCGATTTTAAAATGAATATTTAAAAATTTGCAATGACCGCCGTGTACTGGGCTCTAGGGAGCAGTTAGAAATTTTAAAAATAATTGAAAGTCAGGACAGTACTCTTATAAATGAATATCTCTATCCATCTTTTTCCCCTATTCAGGCGTCCGTTTTAAAATTCATCAAGTAACTAGTTAACAATAATAAGATAAACAAATGATAATTTGCGCCTGAAGACGATGATAATTCATTGAAACCCGGGTCGCGCTCTGATAAAAAATAAATGGTATAAGTAACTGTCTCATATCCAGGAAACTTATATTCATATTGATAATTTAATTTTAATTAAATTAAGAAAGAAGAACTTTGTACTTTCACATTAATAATACATTGTAATTAATGTGGAAGTACAAAGTTCTTCTTTCTTAATTTAATTATGAATCGCTTTCACCAAGTTACGCCTCAAACAATTAATTTAATTTTAAAAATAAGTATATCCGCATCGAAAAGGTACCTCGTTATTTTGAGAATTATTCTGAGGCGCAAGTTGAGAGCACATTCTAAAATGAGAGGTAAATTCTAATATGAGCATGAGCGATGAACAATGTACAAATTAGATAAATACATTGTAATTAAAATGCCTGGTATTTAAGGAAATTAAAAAAATTAATTCATAGCCCAATTTGATTACAATAATTCTCTAGCCACCACACCAATCCGATCCACATTAAAATAGAACTGGTGAGTTTTTCCTAGAGGTTTGCCATTTGAAACGTAATAATCATTCATTGAGCTGCTAAAAAAGTTAATTTTATGGAAAATATGACGTAAATTTGTTCAATTTTCCTTCGATGGAAATTTTAAATAAAGCAAAGGTGAAGATTCTTAATCTGGCAAAAAATACCAGAGGATCTGAAAATGTTGAAGCACGGAAGATTATGTCATTTGAAGGAAAGGAGAAGATAGTGCAATAAAAGCAAAGAAGAATAAGGAATAAAATTTGTTTATGATGGTACACAGTTGTGGCTAGGGGAATAAAAAAATAAAGCTCTACCTTTTGATGTATTTAAAAACTTTTGGAAACTCAATGACGTACGGCGTATCATAACGGTTTGCCACGCCAAAGATAAATCAACATATTTGTGTGATTCAAACTATTTGAAATGAAACACACACGCGTTTCCACTTGAAATACTCTTGATAAAGAATTTTTTAAACATATCCAGGGTCAGTACCATGATAAACTGTGAATTACACAACGTTGATGCCGTTCATTTGAAACTTAAGAATGTTTGACAAGTTTAAATCAAGGTAAGTTCTTTTTCTACTTAAGAGGGTACCATTGCGAGTAAATATTTCTCTCATGGAATAAAAATTATCTGCCACAAGATAACCCCTGAAGGATTCGTATCACCTCAAAAACCAGTTACGGCAATGAGTATCTATTACATCTCTATCATCTAACGAACCATAGCATATTCACACGTAGTGAATCATACCAACGCCTGACTGAATAAGTTGACCGCAGCGGCCGTCCAGTATCAAGAGTCTAAGTATTTTAATGTGAGCACAAAAGCTCTTAAATGCCTGCTGATCAAGAAGGACCTCTGATCCTCACATCGGGAGTCTCGTTTGACAACGTTTTTAGCACCCGTCCGCTCCCAGCCCATTCGTAATCTAGGAATAGATCGCCTCCCCTTGTATACTAGATTTACTTATCTCTGTGACAGTTTCCATCCTCGTATCTTCACAAGCTTAATGGAAAATCCAAAAGCTTCTCTTAAGGAAAAAATGCAACATCGTAGAGCGATAAGGAGTGCTCAGGGCCTTTTGGGGGAGGGTACGTCTAAAAAACATCCCCTCTTATTTCTTCCGGGGGACGTAACGTTGGTTAAGCACGATAATGTCCCAAAAATGGCTCGTAGTTTGAAGTCTCATGGCAGGGCAATCGATTTCTTACTCGAAAGTCACGTGGAAATTCTATAAATACCTTTAATCCTAAGGAACCCGGTATATATAATCCGATGAATTACATATGCCTACCCTTTTCGATTTTCAGGTAAACCAATTAGAAATATAATAGAGGATTTTTCATAGGATTTATTTACATAAGTTATCCGTTCTTGTGGAGGTGACTCAATTGCAAATAAATACTGCAAGAAGTTGAAAATTAACAATAAGTAATACAAATACATTCAAAACGGAAATGTAATAAAATCAAATGAATCTTTACTTATCATAATCGTGGATCATTGCCCAACTATTTTAACTATGCGACGAATCAAGAAATACTTAGGAGAAAACATATAACACACAGGAAATGACGCAGCTGCTTAAATGAGATAGATAATATTTCTCATTATATGATATACATGCTCTACCATTTGTTTAGTAATCATATGTCGCTCTATATACAAAATAATATAATTTTACTTACCTGTCTTTACGGAAATGGATAGTCGATCATAATTGCTATATATTAAAGTTTTCATTAAACTGAGAAACTTATCGTAAATGGACTTAGATGGGATGAAAAATCCTCGCATGGTCCCCGACTCTGGGCATATGTACGTGGAGCAATACGTCCACAAAGTTCAATAACATTCAAACAACACTCTCTTTAAAACTGACTCATGACAAAAAAGTATAAAAGTCATGTCATAAGACATATCAATCACGTTAGGGATATGACGGAGGTAAAAACTGAAGGAGAAATCCCCCGACGAAGACCTAGGAATAAATACTTCTTTCTGATAAAGGACACAGGAAGAAAGGACATCAGGGAGTTAAGGTAACTACCTTGGGATAGGAAGAAATGATGGGCTGCGGTACAAAAATTTTAGCATTGTGGTAATATGAATCATTATTGATACTATAGTAATGAAATACCTGATGAAATAACAGATATTTTTATATTCCACAGATTTTACTAGACCTCGTCCTCGCTTTCAACATCAGAGCGTCATAGAACAGATTAACAAATTAATGGAGATGACGTACCAAAATGTTACGATACACAGAAAATAGAAGGTGGATGAGTGGTGGATGAATTAGGCGGAGTATAAGGGGAGGGGATTGAGGGTTCCGTAACGATTTTGTGGAAGTAACGAGCAAGGAGGAGTCATTCTCTGTAGAAGTCGAACGAAGAGGTCATAAGGAAGATATATGATGGATGAGGCCGCTTGGAAAGAGATTTTCGTCTTAGACTGAAGGATAGTGAACGAAAGGCGGGAAGGCATTTACTGACAGCTGGCGTGGGAGAGGGTATGTCGCAAGCAGAGAAGAATCAAAATCGGTCATATCACTAATGACACATGTTTCGTAAACTTTTTTTTCTCAAAAAGTGACTCTCGGAGGAGATCTTATAAATAAAATACATCTACATCTGCATCAGAATCCGCAAGCCGCCTCAATGGGCTTATGGAGGGATGTGTTACCAGCCGTTTGGGAAAAGAAGAGAAATGCTCAAACAAAGTTTCGCCTATCATTCAATAAAGTCCTTTATTTTTCGGGGGGAAAAATAATTCCCATACTCTTCGGCAAAATATCTCTCTGAATTTTTCTTCTCCATCGGACCTGGAAATATATTGTGGTTCTAGTATGAAGTTCTCCGTGTCGTTCTGAAATATATCTATTCTCTCTGGATAAAATAGAAAATTATTCCAGTCAATATGCAAGAGCTTTGATGCAAAATTTACCAATCAAAATAATTCCAAAAATTATTGGTTCCTGAAACGCTCCAAATGATACATAATACTACAGGGAGGAGAAAATTTGTAAGACGGAATTTTAACCCTGGATAGCTAATGCCAGTATTAACCGAAATCATGGACGATTTTCGGGTCGAAAACGCACCATTAAAAAACTACAGAAATGTTGAGCCAAGCGCTCCGATTGCCCGCGAGTTTGCGCTGTTGCCGAATGCTCTTGACAGCTAATGGCCTCGAATGGTCTGCCTGCCGGAGATCACCACGCATCCAAGGCATCCGGCAACAGGGTAAACTCGCGAGCAATCGGTGCGCTCTGCTCAAAGTTTCTCCGGTTTGAACTCGTGCGTTTTTGACGTAAATATCATCAGTAATTTTGGTTCATACTGGCTGGTATCAGCTACCCTGGTTTAGTTCTACGAGACGCAATTTTTTTCCGCCAGGCATAATCCTTTGATTAATCTTACGAACATGCAATGAGAATTTCATTCAACGAAACAAGTAAATGCAATCATTCACCCTGTCTTTCAATTACGGCCCGTTTACGGAGTTTAAAAAAACACTGCCCGCGTAATTTCACAATAAAAATGACGCAAGACTGTAAAAGAGAGAAGGAGAGGTCCACGTGCGATGCTGGCGGGAAATAAAGGCAACCTGAGAGCCGAAGGAAAGTTATCGAACGGGCGTAAGAGAGGCGGAACAGGATGCTGGAGGAGGCAGTGTTCACGGCGAACAAGAGGTGGAGGGGGACTGTGGGAGGGGGAGGATCGCGAGGAATGAGGTGGGAAATTGAATTTGAGGCGAGGAGTGGGGGGAGGAGGGGGTAGAGGGGGTGGGGAAGGTAGTTTGATGAGAAGGGTGGTGCAAGGGTGTGAGGGGTCGGTTTTTGGGTGGGGGAGGGGCCAACCCTTGCCAAGGTTTTGGACCCAGAGTAGGCTAAATGGCTTTGGTGCGGTTATTAAGGTGTCGGCGTCGCGGGGAGGCCCCCTCCCTCCCCGGCCCCTCGTAACATGGGAGAAAAATGCAATCTGAGGAAGTTTTGCTGAATTCCTCCCGGGGCGGCGAAGGATTTTTCGGTCAAAGACAGCGGCTCGAAAGAGGTAAGATCCCGGGGCATCAGAAAGCAGTCCACTATATGACGCATTACGGCCGCTCAACCAGATGGATTTCGTTGCATTTGCTTACTTAAACCTAACCCGACTACCTCAAGAATTCCAGGGTGTCCGTATGTACCATTCACTATTTAATAGTATTCCAAATTAGACCGTTTATCCTAATAATTTTGTCGGGGGTAAAATTTCTATATTTGAATTGAGGGCGTTTACTGACAAAAGTTTACTCCATATATTTTCATTATGACTGGTGAAGAACTATTCAAAACACTAAGCTATGAAATGATAACAATAAAAAAAACCGGTTGATCTGGAGAGATGCCTCAATGGGAGTGCAGTTCAATGGAAGCACCAGCCAACGCGGGAAGGAGAAATAAAACGAAGCGCTTATTTCAAAGACGCATCACCGTTCGTCATGGTTGTTGAACTTCATTGAAAGGAATGGAAAGAGTACAAATAAAAAATGCTGAAGGATGACGTAAATACTAAATTATAGAAACTGTTTTCACCAAGGTCTTTTTCGCTGTGTAACGTTTTTTTGCGCATTGATTCGTCACATTTTTTACTTAGGCAGGGATTAGGTGGAAACTTGAAAAAAAAAATGTCCGAAAATACTTTTGAAATAGTTTTAGTACGTTCAAAATTGCATAAATAAACTATTTAGAAATTTTTACAATAGATAATGATATCATTGATACGGGAGAATAACACCAAAGTTCAATTCAGCGGCCCAAAAACGATAGCAATCACTTATCTAGAACATTATTTTAATAATAATACGGTAATCTAGTGTTCAATTGAGATTAAATATGGAGAGAAAGAGTAAAATGGAAACAAAATTTCTTTTCAAATAATTAACGGTCATGACCTAGGGCATCGTACTTCACTTCCAACGTTTTCTCATTAAGCGTTCACCTGAGGAGGCTGAAGTTTTACGAGCCTACCTCATACCCCACCTCAATAGCGCAGCGCGATTTTACGATGCTCAAGCTTTCCCATAAAAAATGCCACTTGAATCCATCACATCCTTTTTTATTGTGGAAAAAATGGAAAATTCTTCCATGTAACATTTAAGAGCATTGATACACTATCCATAAATGAAAATAAATCCAAAAATCATTGTTGCCAGAAACCCTTCAATGGAGAAATAATATAATTATTTGATTAATTTTACGAGACTGCAATGAGATTTTAATTCCAAGCCATTTTTATAGGAATAGTGAAAACAAATTGAACATCCAATTGGATATACTGATGATGGAAGAAATTAAAAATAGCTAAATAACCGCAATAATCTTCTGTTTACCCTTTAATTCCCCATTAGCTTTAATATAACTGGAACACTAAGCCCCGAATGTCACTATGAGGAGTATCACTCCGTAACAGATCAACAGATATTGTATCTGTAATCTATCTGCCCGTAGCAGAAGAAATATATACAAAGAAAGAAAAACATCCTTCTACACATTTAGGAATAAAGAGAATACGAAGGTAAAGCATACTCTTTAACATTTTAAGGTCCATGGGACATATATGTCCCAATTTTTTTTAAATTATCTCAAAATTAAATGAGAAGGTGTATGATTGTAATAATTGGTTCTATTGAAGAATAGGCTATTGGCTTCTATTTAAATAGGGTGGTTTCGTATTACTTTTTTATTGCCTAAATCTAAATATTATTACTCCTGGAGTCGCATTTCACACTTTCAGATTTTTAAATGACGACATCTATTTTTCACGATTAATTGAAAAGTGAAAATTTTCAAGCGCGCTAAAACGCGACGGACTTGGGGCGAGGATATTGTGCGCCGCTGCGATACTGGCTGCTAGCAGGTAGCAGAGTACCCTGATAGCAGGTAGCGCTTGGCTTAAATTAGGATTATTAATACCTTATCAAACGAAGGTAACTTTCCGACCTTAGGCAGTTTTAATAGGTGATTATTAAGACATGTTTCCCTGAATTCTGTGCCTCATGCATGCATTGGTAATGTCAGACGATGTAAAACTCCTATCTACTCGTATAGAAACTAGGTCCCTGAGACGTCACGTGGAGTGGCACCGCAAAGGCGCCAATCTGGCCTTTTTCAAATGCGGTTAAAATTTACCATTGCCATTCGTCTAAACTGGGATTTCTAATATACTATTATAGATATCGCATTCATATAAATATTTTTTTTTCTTGCGCAATCAAATAGCTTCAATCATTACGGACCGAGAAGTGTAAATGGAGAATTTCCACGATAGAAAATAAGGAGTGTGTTTTCAACAGAAAAAATCCTACCCCAAGAAAATCCTAGCCCTCTGATTACCTATGGTTATTAAATTTCAAAATAAAAATTGGGTCCACCTGTCGATACACCTAACTGATGTTAAATATGCCGGTAATATAGCTTAAAATACATTTTTTCTCATACAATTATTTCCTTTTTAAAAAAATCAAGAAATTTTTTTAATATCGAGATTTCTCGAGTTTCAGAAGCACGCAAAATATAGAAAACAGAAAGATACCCTCGGTAGTGAAAGGAGTCAACCAGATAGGATTCAAGCCCTCAACGTTAACGAGAACATTATTCCGCCAATGTGGAGACCGGAGAAGACCACGAGAAAGGGTACTCCAAACTAAAGAAATAAGTCAACGCCATAAATTGATGGTTCATTAGCATTTAGTTCAAACACTTGGATATATATCCTTCCAACCTCATCATCAACATCCACATTACCATTCCCCGAATACTTAAGAGTTACAAAACTGAATAAACCCTTTATTTTAAAAAAAACGGAAAAGAGCACCTGAAAGTGACACAGCAATAAAAACTCGAAAATATTTCCCTTGCTCTAAATCATGAAAATACTCTAAAAACCTTTCCTTTTCTCACAAAGCACCCACGTAGGACGGATTTTTTTATCCCTCTTTATGCACGGAAGTTACGATGAAAAATAGGTACGCGTGTCCGGGGACTTTAGCTTATCATAAATTAGCTGCACCCTGAAAATTCGTTGAGGGCATAATTAGCGAATGCCTAATGGAGAATTTTTCCCGGAGGATGAGAGCACACGCATTTGCGAAAATGTAAAGGCGCTGGTCTTTGGGATCAAGCCCGGTGAAGCCTTACTCCTTTCATAATGTCCCGCCATCTTCCGAATCTTAAGATGTGATTACATTCCGTAATGAACGAGACCTCTAAAGGATTGTCAAGCGTGCAAAAATGAGGAGTCGAGACTCAAGCCTGGATTAAATCAAGGTTTTTTAAAGATGCACAGGCAATTATTTTCAGAAGTTCTCATTCATTGGAAAAAATAGCGTAATTTTGCCATGAATACTGACTGAAAAGCCGTAAGTATAAACTACTTTTACATGAATGCTATTTCCCGTGATAGAATCATGTGCTTAGAAAAGAGTTGTGTTGTTTATTTATATTATGAATGCATGAAACATCGTAAGGAGATTAGCCACGTCAATACTTACCAAATAAAGCATTCTCAGCACTTTATATCGAGTTAAACATGACGTGTTTATTTAATTCTGGCGAAATAAAAAGTTCAGGCAAAAATAAAAATGAAAACAATTTGGAAATTTTTGCCCAATTGTTCAGATAAAATTCTTGCAATGCATTTTCTGAAGCGAATGAAGATCATCGTTCCAAATTAATCTCGTAAATTAAGTTTACCTACACAAATTAAAATATTCCAATATTCATTAATAATAAGAGCACCACGCAAGGATTCCAATCAGCATCATCTTGCAAGGAAAACACTTACTTCTCAAGATTGCCAACGTGTCTGGATGGAGATAGTTGGATAAATGAATTCACTTTCCCAAATGAAAATGAATAAATACCCTCAACTTGTGAATATACTTGGGGTGTGGACCCGATTTTAAATATATTTCACGACTGATTCAATGGAGTGAAAATTGCATGATAAATTATCCTTGCGTCTCAATATAGTAATTATAAATACCAGGATTACCTAAACGGCTGCAAGCAAAGGTGCGAAAATTCTAAGGGGAAAAAAATCATTCACCTTGACCGAGATTCGAACCCGAATCCACCGATATCCGGTGGAGGGCTATATCCTGTTAAGTTAATGACGCGTCATTGCTATTATGGGAAATTTGAGGACTATACCCGACAACATGGTCTGAACTGCTGAGCATATTTCGCGCAATTTGTGAATTACGGGTGACTCCGTCAAGTCTAACCGTGGCTAGTCCCGGCAAGTAAAGGGATTCATTTTATCTCCCACCACAATCATTTGATCACATCGTACACGATTAACAAGAAAGGTTTCGATTGAGCCCTCCAAGAGATACGAAACTTTGTCCTTGGGATGCGGCTTAAGGCTTATGATGGGGTTATTTAGCGATGATGATGATGATGACTGATAACAAGATCAGGCATAACGACTACTCCACAGCCATCTACTCCTCCGTGAAATTTCCGACCTTCAGTTCATTGAATCTCATTTACCACTGAGCCCACGTTTCCCCTCGTGCCTTTCCAACCAACACCAATTCAAACAGAACGACGCCACACTGAAATCCGACCATTACACCATTTCTGAAAGCCTTTCCAACGGATCCCTTCACTCACTCAACTCAACTTCCAGGTCACACCCTATTCCTTGACCTCTCCCTTTGCATTCACGACTTCGTCTCCGGAATTCTCAAACACGGGCCTCGGCGTAGGTCGGGTCACTTCCACGATGGTCTCAACTTTCGAGTCCAAAAAGTAGGGATTTCCGCTATCGATGGCCACAGTATTCGTGTCAATAGAAATTGATAGAACGATACGAGTATGTATTACCATGCACGCCAATAGATGCCAATAAAGTTTTTTTAACTATTATTAATTAACAGGTAGCGTGAAATCCTATCGAAAGTGAACTTAATACTGCCCCATTTTAGTCACAGCTAACCAAACAATTTACTCCGCGGAGGATCAATATGTACCTCCCGCTCACTAAAAATAATTATAAAAAACTTAATAATTGACTTTCGAAGTATCACAACCCACATTTAAGATCTAATCACAGTCTAATATCTTCAGAGTAGAATAGCTTAGTAGTGCAAATTTCAAATCGGTATAGCTGAAAAATTTAACTCATGCCTAGATATTTTTATTTATATTAATCACCCCGAAAACATCTCTATTTCGCCTTTCCATCGGTAGGCTTCAACAATTTACAATGAACGATCACAAACAACCATGCACTGGTTTGTGGAGGCCTACCCAGGCGGGACTCGAACGCACGACCTTCAGGTTGGCAAGCGCGGTCTCCACCTGTTGGTATATACATTGATATTCCTCCAGAAGTAGAATCGCATTAAGAAAGAAACACAAAATGGACCGATCGTTATGTGCAGAAAAACTGATCACCTGGATATACCAACAATGGATTTTTCCATGGAACTACAATTTTTGCAATACCAATTTCCAAAATCAGAGAATAAAAATGATAGTAATTAGTATTAAAACAAATTTTTGATGAGAGGTAATCAATCTACCAGAGTTACTGAGTTATGAAGAGTGAATCGAAATAACAAATTCTAGAAAAAGAACCCCTAATTCTTTACTCCACGGATTGAGAAAGTTTCCTTCCGTACACTATGTAAATTATTTACACACTGTATAAGCCTTTTAATATGATACCATTGAAATCTTCTTCTTCGGTGATAAAAGATCTTCTCGTCAAAATTTCTAAAACATAACGCAAAGGAAACCCTAAATCTTAGGGGAAATTGATCGGGTAATTAATGTCCAAAACACTTCCTGTTCTTTATCCTGCGGAAAATATCTTGGGCACCAAGCGAAAACAGATTGCCTGCGAGGCTATCCAAGGAGAATAATTTTTAAGATCATGTTATGGCTTTTCAGATTTAATTGGACGCGTTCAGCACTAAAATATTTGAAGAGGGAGTTATGCATTGGAGCTGAAGAAAACACGTTCGATTTGAATAAAAAACTTGGGAACCCAAATATTTCCGGCGATCCCAGGAAACTTATAAATTGTAATCGACAAGTTACGTCAAAATGTGTAGTGGCAGAAGAAAGGGTACAGAAGAATTGGCCGGCAGAAAAAAACGGTGAAGAGCATAGGGTCCGCAAATGAAGATAAGCTGGAGGGATTTTGAAAAAGGCGAATGAAGCGATTGTGTGGGACTGCAGAGAAGGAAAATGGTTAATCCACACAGAACACATAACTGATAAAACATAAGATCAGTGGTGGATTATCCCCACCCCGTAATTTCTGCAAAAATAAAAAAATTGCAATCTTTAAGGTGGCTTTCGGATGAAAGTTTTTATTTCACCAGATTACCGAACAATGTTTAAAAATGAGCGATGAATATCTAAAAACCACTATTCTACGCACTGCGGATCTAAGGGGAATTATCACTCAGAGGTATTGATGCCACCAAGGCGCCGTGGAAAACAATAAACCACAATCACTGCCACAGCAATGGCCTTCATCCGGCCTTGCCTCTAAGTCATCTTCAGCTATGACTCTCCTATGACAGCTATGACAGTTCGAGACCACGGGAAATGTCATGCTTTACGCTGACGACATTTTGTACTACCGGGAATCAGAAAACTCAAACGTCGAAACAGTGGTTTCACAGGTCAATGATGACCTTCATTTAGTTTTGGAATGGCTACACCTCAGGGGCCTGAAGGTCAACGTTGGGAAATGTGTGGGGACATTTTTTGGCCATAAAAGGTTTATTAATAAAATCTCTCTAAACACAATACCAAAATGTTGATAAACAGTGACCCAATACCTTATTCGGACCGCATAAAATACCTTGGAATCCAGATTGACAACCAATTATCATGGAATAGACAAGTATCAATTGTAATATCACGAGTCCATTGGGAACTCCGAAGGCTACGTGGTATGCACTTCAGCCCACCCAACAAAATAAAATTCCTCCTTGTGAAGTGCCCACTACAGCCCATCATTGACTATTGCTTAGTACCCTGTTCGGACCTCGATGGGAGAGAGCTACAGAGGCTTCAAGAGGTGCAAAACGCCTGGATGCGGTGCGCTGTCCGCCCGGGCGCCTGGGACCATCTGAACCCCCTTTACGCTCGTGAAGGGTGGCTGAAAATCAAGGGGCGTCGAACACTCGCAGTGCTGCAAACCGGGTGGAAAAGTTGGAAGCACTGTGTTCTATCCTTCATCCACAACAGCATGGCTCTGCTCAGCGATATCCACACGTGGAACACGCGACATGGAGGAAACAAATTTCTGGTCCCAATCCATAGCTCCTCGCGTATGGCGGGATCATTTATATGATATATATGTATTACCTTTGCCCGCTCATTTAACACCCTGTCGGATGACCAGAGACGCAACTGGTCAAGAACGAAGATGATCCGACAGCTGGCAAAAAGATACTATGTGGCCTAGCTACATAATAATATAAATTATCTACCATCATATTAATTTTATTGCTGATGACTGTATTCCTTCATTTCCGAAACTATAACCTTGTAAAGCGAGCCCTGGTCCAGAGGAAGAGGGGGCTGGATTTTAGCCTCATCTAGATAAAAGAAATAAATCAAATCAGTATGGCTCGTTGTCGCGAGAACCCACTAGGGCCCGCTGCGATCCACTGAAAACAAAACGCTGAGAAAAATAGCTGCGGTACGGTTCATACGTGACCTCGATCACCGAAAACATTTTATTCTTACTCCTATTTTCAGCAAAATCGAGGAGAATTTACCTATCTTCGAAACATTTCTCACTTGTACTGGTAATCGAAGTACTTAAAAACCTTTGAAAATGTCAACCTAATCCAATCACAAAGCATAAACCCTCTAATCGTCATCCCTTTTGAACCATGTCAACTCCTCCCAACCTCCTACTTCCTGCCAAATTAAAGTTTCGCGAAATATTTCCTCCATAAATTTCTAAGAAAAAAATCGCACTGCAGACAGCTGTATGGCTGGGACCATTGATCAACCTAATCTTGATAGTTTGACGTACCGTACTCTGCTGCAAGGGGATGAGGAAGTGAAAAATCATTAATACACAAACTACGGAGGCAGCGGGACTTTATGAAGCGAACTAAAGCCAGAAATCGTTGCAGGAACATTTTTGTGATAAGTCCGTTTAAAAAATTCAAGGTTTGTTAAATATGAAAAGGAAATGGTACTCATCTGTAAAGGCATTTATCCTAATTTTAAGCTTCACACGGTGAAATCTGTAGAATATAGTTTTAGGTAAGCATCAATTATATTTCAAATGTTCAGCCATAGGATTGAGCATTTTATTAATGTGCGTGAGATACGGCGTTTACAGCAGCTATTAAGTAAGCCATAGAGCGAAGGCGGTTCGCCTCGAGGTCAGTTTCAACCCCATGACAAATAGATGAATGTGCCGTGGATTGAAAACTTTTGTTCTTCGTAGTATTCAACACAAATGCAATCATCAAGAAAACATATTAATAGTCATAAACCGTAATGCTAAATTGTAGACAGTGTACTGAAAATTTTCAATTCAATGCGCTAAAAATATTCAACGAATAAATAATTAAAAAATAGTCTCACTGAATGATTTCAGATAGGTCAACCCTAAACTTGAGAATGAATTTTTCTCTCAACGAAGCATGTAACTAAAAAGTCAGGATCTGGTCCACGCTTTTGCTCCTTAAAGGAAGTTACTTATGGGGTGTAAATTTAGAAAGTGTTTCATGGGTTCCTACCTGAGCATTTGTCTCCAGGGTTCCAAATACCAGCGACGTTCCTACAAAACCCAAGTAAAATTTCGAAAGTGAGTATATTTTTTAAGCCTTTCAGTATTTTGGGAACATAGATTTGATGGTTGGGCACCTGTGAAGCAAAACAATTGTAATATTCTCCTTAGTTATACAGTTAATTTTGGGGCGGCGTTAAATTATTAAGGAACGCGTGGCGTCCTAGTGAGAAGAGACACTGACCAAATAGACCTGGCTTTCGATTTCAAAGCCCTTTTTGTACACGCACTAAAAATCATCGCGGTAGAAAAGGGTCCAGGGAAAGAGATTGGCCATTATCTTGTAACATTCATACGCCTCTGTGTGTATTAATCTCTAGAGTGAGCCTAGGATGCCAATATCTGTGTCAATATACGTGATAAAGTAATAAGTGAATGGATCTAATCTGTGTGCAGGCGCAGAAAGGAAATTCGAGCGTTTGAAGTGAAAAATGAGAGGTTAATGCAATACTCTGCAAAGACATGGTTCCAACCTGTGTACACGTAGACCAGATGCGCGAAGCGATGCAGGACGACACCGTTCATGTCGCGAGCAAGCGTTGCAAGGTCCTAAAGTATTGCAAGGATGAAAGCCAGGTGAAAAATAAACTCTCTCATGTCCCTTCGCAAGGTTTTATATACGATGCCTATTGTTCCACCGAAAATGAATGGGCCGGTGAGAGAGCCCGGAATAAAATAAAGCCTTGGACTTTATCCTGGTCCTGAAATATTCTTTTCGCCATTGGTCGACAAAAAAATCTTCCCCAACGGCCGTTTGCGTCCGTTCCTACTTCCGAACTGACGGTCGCCACCCTCCTCATACACGAAGTTCTCCATTTCCTTCCAACCCAGCTCTCCTATCCACGCCCAACCATTTCGGGTCAAATGCCCCTGCTGCCGGGCCGATCGACACCCATTCGACGGCAGCCCTGAGCGCGACCACCGAGGAGCATAAAAACCCATCATAATGTGTGCGCCGCTCCGACGTATGCCTCCTCCCCATTTCTACAAGTGGAAGTAAGTTGCCATGCTGGAAATAATGAATGGAAATAATGCTGAGCTCGCACTCCCTTCCTTGCTCAGCAGTTTGAAGCGCCAACGTCGCACCACGAGGAAATGAACTACCACGAGGCGAGTTCCGTCAAGCATTACCCGATTCATTCGCGCTTCGCATTTTCCACGCTAAAAGTAACTTTTCGACCATGGTGAGGCGGGAAAAGAATGAAAAGGGAGGCATGTTACAAAGAGAGTGGCGAAAAAGTTATCACCAAATAATGAGCCGTTGACAGGGGGTGCTAAATTAAATTTTGGCGCCGTTAATGTTTGCGCGTCCAAAGTCGTTCGTTATTCGCGAAGGATGCAACGTGCTTCATCATGCTCCTTCGATTACCTACGTGCTTTTTTTCACTCCTGAGGCGTGAATGCATATTTTTATTTTTGCATGGATAATTCATATTCCACGTAGTTTTATCCGGATTCTCAAGGGTTCTAGCGCCAACTTATTAAATTGCTCTAATCAAATCAGTAACCATGATATGTAATATTTCAGTCCACACAATTTCTACCAAAATCTAGCAGTAATTAACCTTGTGTTCAATTTAAAAGGCTCCATTTAAAATTTTTTGGCCACTGATTGCTGCGAAACTTTAGAATTAATGCCCATTGATTCACACGATGTTATATTACAAAAAATGTGTAAGGCGTCAGGGAAATGATGGGCAAGAGTACGCATCGAACAAACATTTATAAAATATTTTCCTTCAGTTTCAAACGATGATTTTTATTTTTACAGAATTTTTTCACTGTTACATTTCCTGCGATACATATCTTCCATTTCTGCATAAAATTGAATAACTGCCGTTATTCATCAAAATTTAAGTGAAAAACAAATAGAAAACTTACTCCTCACGTGGGCAAGTGTCCTCCCCTCATGGGGCTAGAGTACCAATCACAGTTTTTACACGTGAACTTTCTCTTTGCAGAATAATTGGTGCATAGTTCTTTCCTCAATGTTTTACGTTCATAACATTTTATCCAATCAAGAATTGGTGGATCTGAGTACAATTTTCCACAGCGATAGAGTTGAATTGAAGAATCCCAAATCATTCGTTAGCAAAAGAGTTCCTGTAAGAGCTCCATCTACAAACCTATTTTTCAAACGCTTTCTATAAGAATAAGGGCTTGGAGATTGAACACTCATGTCTGTGCACGAGTTGTTTTACAGTAGAAAAAAGGCAGTATTACGCATATCTACGAATAAAACGCACCAACAATTCTGGGAATAAGTAATATTTTTCGAAATCCTGATCATTATATGGTAATCTCAATAGTCTCTGGCTCAACTTTGTGGAAGCTTATTCTAACAAATGAAAATAAAACTATGTACTTATCCACCAATTAATTCTTGCCTTACAAATATTTTCGACGCAGCGGCGTCATCATCAGGTGAAAACAAATGAAAAGAAAGCTATGTTCTTATCTACCAATTTACTCTCGCGGTACAACTTGTTTCGACGCAGGGGCGTCATCATCAGATACCATTTTGTACCATACCCGCTGCGTCAAAAGACGCCGCTGCGTCGAAACAAGTTGCACCGCGAGAATAAATTGGTGGATAAGTACCTAGTTATCTTTTCATTTGTTTTTACCTGATGATGACGCCGCTGCGTCGAAACTAGTGGTACCGTGAGAATAAATTGGTGGATAAGTACATAGTTTTGCTTTCATTTGTTATTATATGGTAAATTTCGGTTTGCAAATACCGCCGTAAGACGTTTACGCGGAGACAATCCATAAATTTCTCGACCAGCTGCATTAAAATGTATGAATTCTTCATTGCTCCTCATCAGTGAAGCTAATTCCAAAACTTCCTGTCGCAATGCTTTCCGATCGGTTTTTCACCTACAATTCCGAATTTTATTTCAATAGAATTATCAAAGAAGTACACTTGGTGTCAAAAACAGAAACTGTGAGGTCATAGAGAAAGCAATTGTGTGTAGTGGGGCAGGAGTCAGCGTCCGTGGGGCAAGAGCCTTGATGTAGACAATTGCCCCGGGACTCCTACCCCAAAGGCACTTGAGACACCTGATAAACCATAACACAACCACATGGTGCGCTGCGAAGTAGCTAATTGCACGAAACTTCAATACAGTGAATGAATTTAAACGCACGCTAGACAAACATAGCAGTTAAATAAACGCCCACAGCACATATTAAAAGTACGCCATCCTAAAAATTTGATAAACGTTGCATAGCAATGAAAAATAAGAAAAACTCACGTTCTGTCGTTCGCTATCTTCCACGCACCCCTTTAATACATTCGGTCATACAAATGAAGCTGATTGGCTACAAGAGGCATATTGAGAAATATTTCGGCAAAGGAATCTTGCCCCATGCGGGCTCTTTCCCCTCACTGCCCTAAGAGGCGTGCGTGAAGCAGGCGAGTTTTTGGGAAAAAATTGAAAATGTGACTATTTTGAAGGTGGCTTTCCGATAAATATTTTTTCCAGCTTAAAAAATGTTGATAGAAATAACTGATAAATTTCCACTTGTCTACGAATATCAGACCTCAGTCGCTTCACCACTTAGAAGTGTACCATTCCACCCAAGCGCCCCGGAAAAAGATGCTCTCTCTCCCCTCCCAAAAAAAAACAATGGCCTTAATCCAATCCTGGGTGAAAGGGATCATAGGAAGAGAGAAATAACTATGTTAAATACCATTCAAAAGGCATTAGCCCCAACATATCCCGAAGAGGGAAAATTCCCACCCAATATCGCCAAACCCATTGATTGATGGATTCCTTTCTCCTATAATTTAATTAATTTATTTACTTTCCATGACCTAATGGGAAAATATAATGCATAAATGATTTTTAGATTCCTAGTAGTCATTTTCAGGGTAAAATCTTCTTATTTTTATGCAAAATATAAACACCTTAAAGACTCAGATCATTAGAATTCCGAAAGTAGCGTCAACCCTAGCCTTATCCAACGATAATAGAGGTTTCAAGCAAAATTGAGCTGAAAATTTGTACAGGCAGACCTTTGATTTATTAATCATGAAACTAAGAAGGAATTGGTCAACCGAAGAACTGGAGAATAGCATAAATGCTTTTTAGAGTCAATCTTAAATGTTTGTAATGATGTACTTACATCTTGTCCAAAAGGTTTACTGTCGACAAAACGAAAGAGAAAGCAATTAAATGTGAAGAAGACGATTTTTTCCAAAATTAAAATAATATTAAAAGATGAAGCAAGCGGCAGCTCGATTCTGTATATGTCATATCTACGTTTCACGTGCTTTGAACCACAATGGAGTTCTTACGCCTCCCGCCGTCAAGGACGTTCGAGCGATTCTGTAAGAAAGCGTCATGAGTTGTTTGACGGATTGCGAATTGATATTTGAAAATCGCAATGAAAGGTTGAGTTTCTTATCTTCGTCATGGTCATATATAAGTAATGGCAAAGAACCAATGAGAACCTTCGATACATTATTAAAAATGGCGCCAAGCTGGAAGTATTATTTCTTCTGCTGTGTACTGGTACAATTTATTTATTTATTGAATCAACAATGATGGCAGAATCGCAACATTGCGTAGGAAATATTTTTTTAAAGTATGAACGACATCAAGTTACTCTTACTCTTTGATAAATGGTTTTTAAGTAGTTTAGTTTTCTATCATGACATATTAACGTTTTATTAAAATTCATCGGTGTTAATTAGAGCCTAACTGTTATGTTCCACTCAAAATACCTACACCTCAGGCAATTTTACGGTCTATAAAAATGGTGGAAACATTTGATCATTAATATTTTATTTTTAGGTTATCATGTTAATATTTACGTAATTACACCGCGGTAATAGGAATAAGAGCCGCCACAATACACGGAAAAATTAGTGTTTACGTCTACAGTTAATCACCTAAGTGTAATTGCATGCGATTGTGTTAGCCGGTAATTACCTATCACTTGTAAAATATCCAAAGTATAATCATCCATTAACAAATAAATTCACCGGATAAGTTCACTAAACGAATGAGTTCGAAATTACGACGAGAGAGTTTAGCCTGAATATTGGCGTCAATAAAAATGCATTTATCTACGTTGGATACATTCATCATTGCGATGTATGTGAAACAACTTACATATGATAACATGACATTATTAATTCACCGGGAAACATGCACAGATTAGCTCATTTCGCTATAGCGACAAGAATATTAATTTAGGGCTTATTCTCAAAAAGCTGTCAAGTTAAAATTGTAAAACGTCTGTAATCAATAAACCTAACCAACATGGAACAGATTACAAAAAATGTTCTTGTCAAATTGGAAAAAAATTTGAATTCTCCAAGTCTCGAACTCTAATCTTACAGAAAGCGGTACGCTACCACGAGGCAAAATCGACATAGAATGTAAGGGTGACATTTTTTAACAAAATTCAACGTGTCCGTATATCTAATTTTTAGAATGCTTTTTTTCTCTCAAACTCGGACATATACGGATAAAATCCTTCAACCGTATTCCTACCTAAGTATCCACTTTCGAAAAAAAAAGTTTCATCTTCGTTCTTGACATTACTCACGGAAATTCTCCTTGACCGACGTGTATTTCCTAAAACATAATATGCCTCTATATATTAGCACTTGAATAAGGTAGCAAGTTATCCAACTTAACTGTGAGGTGCAATACATTTTCTGTTGTCATCGTCATTTATTATAATACATTCATGTAGCACTACAACCTCGCATTGATGACAGAAATTCATCGTTAAAAACCGAAGTGCACTCCCGCGACTTATCTATCACCGGCTCTCAATTACGCAAGGTTTAATTTCTCATTAACTTCAATCGCAATCAATTTGAAGGTACAATCGGCACATATATCATCAATTCAAAGTAAGCGGATGTAAAGTTAACTTCACGAATTTCTTTTATTTATTTTTAATGCGTTTTATTCATGGGAAGGGACAAAATAAAATTGCCACCATCGTAAGTAACGAATAATGTTCTGAAATAAAAAATAAACAATCTTGGTAACTTTTCACTCGTACTTGAAAATGACGCCTCTGCGTTGAAACACGTCGTACCAATAAAAATTCACAAAGTTAAAGCCAAATTGATTGATTTCGAATAATGTGCTATTAATAAACAATCATAGCGTAAATTCATAATGAAAAATTTGAGCACATTGCCGCGGCGAAGCTACCATGCTACCACTCTTGGCCGTGAATACTTTCACCGACAAGGTAGTCAGAGTGACGTCAGTAAAAAGGTTTCAGAATCGCTCCAGCGTGGTAGCCGTCAAAAAACTAAAGAAATCCGCTTATGACGGCTATATGGCATTTACAGAATCGAGCCGCAGGAGGAAAAACAAATCATTCTAATATCATTAATCGTGGGATTCATGAGCTATATAAGCATTTGCGTTTTACGCATCAGAAGTGTAGCCAATGCGAGTATTTTCAATGTGCGAAAGAGTTTCAAAAGAGAATTGGTACAACAATCAAATAAAAACAGAAAAGTGTAGAAAATAAATAAAATATAAAATGATGTAACAAACGATGAAAACTTGTAAGTCCAAGCGAATAAGGAAGCAATTGAATACAATTATTTTGGAGATAAAATTTTAAATGACTATCTGAGGACAAAAACATATTTTGGAATAAACCTACGTAACTGTATAACTTACTTAACTAATAAAAAGTAACTATAGTTCGACTTCTAGATATTACTTTTATGCGATTATTTTGCAACGTTATTACTTTGATACATTATTGTTCGATCAACTATTATAGCAAATTCTCATATTACGAAAGCACTTGCCTTTAATGAATTAATATAAACTGTGCAATGGAGAATATTTTCAAGACAATGCTGTTTTATAGTCCACCATATCATTTCTACCATACAACAAGCTGATACCCAATCGAAATTCGATTCGATCGACTTATGTGAGGTCAGTGCATAAAGGAGGATTGCACATTGAAATGAAAGACTAGCATAGACATTGTATCCAAATGAGGAAAACGAGAAGAAGAGAAAAAGCATAGCGCCTTCTAGTGAAAAAAGCATAAAAATTGCGCAATGAACGCAACACTAAAATTGAAATGTCTCAGTGGAAAAACTTCCTCCAGAAAATTTAGTTCGAACTAACATCTACGTGACAACTTCAAATTCTCAAAAAAAAAAAAAACTACCGAAAAATAGCACAATGTCGGAAAATTCGTCTTTACACCAAGATTTAGAGTAAATATTTCATGACTATCCCGTTGAACTTAACGTTAGTCCGATTTATGTACTTCTATCACGAGCTTTCGGTATCGCAGTTTCATTTTACGATTCAAACAATTGGAATCGTGGACTTTGATTGCCACCACAGCTTTGGAAGTTCCCTTCAGCCGATGGAGCCCGGTTGCCATAAAGGCTGGAAATATACCCAGTGCTTCCCAAGCTAATATTACGAGGGACGGATGAAGCAGTTTCTTCCGCTATTAGATAAAATGTTCTTTTCGCGCCCGTGGCAATTTATTGTCGGGGCGGGTGGCTGGGGGATGGGGCAAGCACCCTTCCTCTCCCCCCCTCCACACTTGGAAAGAAAAGCGTCCACAGGCTGCCGGAAATGACAGCGAACTTCCCGCAAATGAAGCGAAGACTTCGTATTACCGATGATAAATATTTCGAGAGCGGGCACAGTTGCTTTTAGAGTCCTCCAACCGTGCTTGTTTTTCACTGGTGACAACGTATTCGGAAGGCGTCCAGCTTCTATCTTCGGGTCAAGCGAGAATATCTTTGACGACCTCGGATGCGGCGGCGTAAAGCCCATGCTCGCTCAACCGAAGTTCGCGCGTTCGATTTCCACCCGGTTTGATTGTCATTATCCATGGCATCGTTTTTTCTGTGTTCGTCTATTATTTTCACCTGATTTGTGTAATTTTTTTAAACTCCCCAGAGGTAGCCTTAAAGGTGCTATTTTCAGGGAACACAGACATCTACCGTACTGCAAATAATAAGGTTATTTTGACATAAAATTTCCCCGATATTTATACCAAAAACGAGGTAGAATTAACCCTTTCTAACCCAGAGATACTTTTGGGAGAATTCAAATTTCAAGATTTTTCATTATGAAAACTTTTGAAAATTTTTGAAATCAACCATAATTACCGTGGCAGCTGAATATTTCGCCATTACAATCAACACCACAAAATAATGCGTAGTTTAGATCTTTCCTAAACAGAACATATTATGTATGCATTTTTGATGCTGCTAAGAAGCAACATTGGGTTATAATAGGTTAAACTATGAGTACAGACACTAAGAAAGGGATGAAATAAAGACCGGGTCTCGCGCAGAAGACCGCTTGAAGGGAGAGCAGAAAGGCTGCGGAACTGCAATACCGTCCCAGTGAAAGATTCCACGGAGACTCGCACTTCATGGGATGAGTTTTCCCCGTTTGTTCATCGTGATGAAGTACATTCGGAGCAGGAACCATCGTGGGTCTTTGTAAAAACTCCTCCGAGCTGAAAGGAATACGTGGAATGCAGGGCGAGCGTCAACGAGATATATTTCTGAATTCATTTCCCGTTGCACCTATCTGCCACTGAAGCTAAAATGCATCTTTAGAGCCAAAAGTGGAAATATGCGATGACGCGCAGTCACGCATACGCAAAGTAAGATGGACATGAAGGTAAATTAATCACGACAACATCGCTTGAATAAGCCAAAACCGGGACTCGGGTCTAAAAATACCAACTATATACTTGACTTGAGCGAAAGACCGCGTACAACATCCATTTAAATATTTTATAAGACGACAATTCAAAATTCAATATTAAATACAAACACGTTTAAAAATTCTTGAAAATCAATTTCGCAATTCCCTTCCGGAAACAATGACTTCATTTGCGCGATATGACTTCTGGCCACGTCAGGTTATCAATATAACACCTTTTTAACCCCGGCTGTCACAGAAAATCCTATCGAAATCAGGTGGGTCCGGTCGCGTCCAGCCTCACGATTATTGCAGGCATAATACTTTAATTTATCGCATATTGAGATAAAGATAAAATTTTTCGCAAGAAATTATAGAACTCAAATTATAAGCTATCGCATATCTACGGAAAAAATTAGTTACCTATGTCGGAAAAAATACTGGCAATACACGGGAGATCGATTTCGAACAATCGTATCATATTTATATCTAAAACATTTTGTCATGAAGAAATGGCTGAAATCGAGTAGAACTTCAAAATAATACCTTGGTCAGCGATAAGCTATTACTTTTTCGAGATGAAGTGATTACTAGGAGATTTTGGCTTCTAACAGGGGTACGCATTGAAGGCGGGCAAAATTTCTTTTCCAAGCTGTTACACACAACAACTATCCAGTACAAGTACTAAAGTATGAGCCATTATGGATGCACGATTGAGAGCTTGTTCGTCGGCATTGTTTAGGACACGTGGGTGTTGGGGAAGCAAGGAGAAATCCGTGGAGGATACACGGTAGTTTACGTCTCGCAGCAGACACAGCAGAAACAGTTCATTGTTCAATACATAGTATGATGGACGGTTTAATTCCCTTGCGTGTACTGTACCCTGTAGCTCTCCTCATGAAACTTAATTATGAGCCGAAATGTCTGGAGAATTCCATTCTGCTATGCTTGCTTATGCCGGAAGCGAAATACACATGGCTAAAACACAGAACCCTAGCTCATATTTGCGGAAACTAGGTGAAACATTTTACAGAACATGCTCATAATAGGAGAGTTAGACAACAGGCAAGTTTATCTGCGGGAATATGCCAACCGAAGACTTAGCAAGGCTATGAGTAAATTAACAACGGACTCTAATGAACTTCAGCATAATATTCCTGCATTTTAAAAATGAGATCCACAACATCTGAAGTAAAGTCGTATTTAAGGAAAAGTTTAGAGGCACTTTAAGATGTTAAACGAACAGGGTAATTTGAGTAAACGCACTAAAGTGGATATGGTAAAGTTGTTCCCTAACACAGTCATGAACAAAATGCAATTTTCCACTTTCGTGAACACAAGAAAATGTCTCCGTAATTCCACTGCTGAATATGCAGGCTCTATAATGATTTTCACTGATTTTCGCGAACTTATTTTATGACGGTTAACTGAATAATCCACTGCGACTTTAATCTTCATTTAACTTGAGTTTATTGATTTAAATAAATCTTTCACTAATGGCCAAAAACAAATTGATAGCGTAATTGATAGCGTTCCATTGATTGTAAAAAATTATGAGCAGTAATTTAGCTGACATAAGTATATAGTTCGTATAGTATTTGGTGATCAAGGCGTGGTGGGCTGTTAGGTAAAGGGCTTGATTGATGAACGAAGGGTTTTGATATCAATACCCGGATGAAACTATCGGACAATCGTCGAAATCCGAGATGGCCTAAGAAAAGGAACTAAGCCCCTTACGCATGTGTGGTATGCACACGCTTGTGGCTACCTATGTCTGGAGTGTGCTTTACTCTCGCTCATCCAAACTAACCTTCGGGTTGAAACTGTGGGTAACTGATACTCTTTCCCGCAATACTCTTTAAGGATATTAATTTTAGATAGATTAAAATAGACTTGAAACTGCAAATTAATTCAGTCCTTATTAATTCAACGAAAAAATAATAAATTTGGTGAATATTTCAATTTAGGGCACTGATAGTAACTCACTCATAAGGTCATTAGCTTTCATCTCGCAAAACGTTAATTACCTTCAGCACTTTTAAGTACCAATTCATTCGAATACCTATCAGCTCCTCGCTTAGTTTGTAATATTAATAGTTTTTTATTATTTTTCATTCAAGCCAACGTATACATATTTTAAATATTCACTCGCATCGTGGGAGAAACCCACGCAAGAATTCCATGCATGACTGTTTTAATTAGCGGATAGGGAGATTTTGAAAAATTTATGTTGAAAATATCACTTGCAGTTCATCAGCTCAAAATATTTAATTAATACTTTTTCATTATGAAATAATGCTCAGCAGAGTTTAATGACCCAGGACTTTTATCGGATTATTAAACTCCTCGGTGCAGCTGTGGTAGTGGATTTATTTAAATAAACAATTGAATACTTCGTTTTTCTCATATTCTGTATACTAGATTTTTTATTAGTAGGAGAAATTATTGAAGTATAGGAGATGTAATTGAAAATTTATGGGAAAAAATCATACCACTCCAAACGAGGAGTGTTTACTTAGAAAGTAAAATTTTCAGAGACAGTAAGAACTCTGTCATGCCTAGGCTTACAATTTTTTTAACCAAGATCACGTTGCTCCATCAGTAAACTCGTATAGTCAAAGGTCACCACTTCAATATCGGACACGTGCATGACTGCTGAGCCATCCATCCCTATCGTTCACCGCCTAGGGAAATCAGTTTGAAGCCATGGGCAGTACGCCACGGTATCAGCGGTGCATAGGTCATCAAAGATATTCGATGAAAAAGTCATGAGGAAAAATTCACCAGCAGTAAAAGAATTCTCTTCAATTTTTCGGAAAAGTTGTAAATGCTCAGAATATGAGTAACAATGTTATTTGTAAGTTCACAATCTCAACTTATCCCCTGGGAAGAGCTCTACTTTTCAAACCATGAATTTGGTGATATGCGGAACATTTTTCGCAATTTACCTAGCATTAAACCACGAATACTCATTGTGAACAACACAAAAAATACCATTTCCTAAGCCATGGGAGCGCTTACGTCCATAGCGAAAAGGAGGGTATGATAATATAGGAAATTGCTTCTGGGGAAGCTTCACAGGGCCAAATGAGGTGATAACCATGGATCACTGTGAGTAATTTATAGGATTGAGTATTTGATCAACGATCCCTGAATAAAATGTGATGAATCTACGAAAAAGAATCGTCGTCATCTTCTTTCTTAGTTTCTTCAAAGATTTTTCATAGCTGGCATACAGTTATCATTCGATAGGTACGAATTTCTATAAAGGTAAAACATTTTTAAAAATAAGCTAAACGATGAAATAATAATTTATCTTAGGAAAATTGTGAAAACCTATTGTGTTTGTGATATAAAATTTAACGAATAAAAATGAATACTTCAATTCATATCCACATTTCTCTTAGATTCAAAAGAGCTATGGCTATTCGTGGATCTTACCATTTCCCGGGTTTTTCGCCGTGTTTTGTTGCCAGAGGTGACGAAAGTTTCGCCAGGATTCCAACAGGCATCTTCAGGTAGAAAGACAGCACTTCGACCTGAAGACGATCGATGGAATCCCGACGAAACTGCCGTCAGCTCTGACCCACGAATTCTGAACGACACGGAAGACTACGAGAGCTATGGCTACATTTCTCATAGCCATCTGAAGTTTTTCCCAACAGTTATTTATCGGTAACATGTTTTAATAAATTGTCACCACATTCTAAACACTAGCTTTGTTATAATATTATTATCATACACATAACCTAGGTTTATCAACCATCGGCTCTGTTACTGCTTCTCCTTTGACCTCCATAAAATTACTTTAATTTCAATTCCATTTCAGCCCTATTATTAAATTAATATCTTTAGAACATTTATTACACAAGCCACCCAGTTCTCATTATTCCACTTATATATAGAAAGGTGAAAAACTTACAATATTGTCTCCTGATACAGTCATATTTAAACAGTCTGGTCACCTGGTCTTATGTAAATGTTTTTTTTATGGTGATAAGTGTTCTATTTTATCTTTTTCACGGAAAAATATAATCAAATTCAATTACAGTAGATTCCGGTTAATTGGGACATATCGGGACTTGTGCATTTTGCTCCAATTAAGCGGCTGTCCCAATTAGGCGAACTCTCTTATATATGGGCATAAAAAGCTTTGAAATGGTAGAAAGAAGACTAAAAAATGTTTATAATGCAAAATAAGTTTATGAAAATATTAATTTGATTAATAAATCAGCGAGGTTAGTTAATTTATTGTCATTTTTAAGAATTATAGCATTTTTGTCAAAAATATTTTTCACAGCCACGGGCGACGCTGAATGAATGTCTTTTACTGAGTCGTATTCAAGAAAAGTCCTATCCTCTTACTGATACTATAACAACAAGAGCTTACAAAATAGGGCAAGAATAGGAACATTTGTGAAAAATAAGAGTAAATCAAAAGAGGAAAAAAAATGGGATTCTGAAAACAAAAAATTTTAATTTCGTCGCAAGTATAGTCTATGTCGCCGACTCATGGCCCAATAAAGCGGAGAATACTCTAGGATATTCCTCTATTGGGTTCTGTTCTTCAAGGTATGCCCCGAGATGTAGATGTAGATATAGAATTAAGCGGCGGCCCCCAGTAACCGGTGGACCCATTAAACGGAATCTACTGTACCATATGGAAGAATCCATATTAAATAGAATTAATAAATTGAAGGATCTAGGGGTCACCTTTGATAGCAAAATGTATTTCACCACACATATATTGAATATTAGCATGGTTGCATATAAACTGTTGGGCTTTTTTACACCGTATATCAAAATATTTTGACTCTGAGATGGTACTTAAGACATTGTATTACTCATATGTAAGAAGTAATTTGGAATATGGGTCAGTTATTTGGAATCCCTATTTAAAGAAACATATTGTAATGCTAGAGCAGGTTCAAAAGACATTTTTAAGATTTCTATATTTTGTATTATATCATGTGTATCCGCTTTTCGAAAATTATGTTTGTTATAGTGATTTATTAAGAGTGTTTGGTCTCCATACCCTGCATAATAGAAGAAGTATACAAACCATCTGCTGCTACTGCATGATGTCATCAATAAGGGCCTATTTACGAGTTACTGAAGGAAATAAGAATAATAGTTCCAAATGTTAATAACCGATTGAAAAGAACATTTTACATATCAAATGTTAACACAAATTATTCTTCCAATACGCCAATATGAAGGATTTGTGTAGTATATAACAAAAATTTCAACGATCTAGACTTGTATCAAAAGAGAGACTGCTTTGTAAAAGATATTAAGAGTATGTTTCGCGACTGCGATAGTATTTAGTTAATATTTTTCAGTATTTGTTATCATGATTGTTACTATTTTTGTTGCTGTGACCAATTTATTTTCAATTTTATTCTGTAATTACATTCTTGGATCGCATGATAAATAAAGAAATATGTCCACAAGGAACATCATTCCACAACGCCGTTGTGTATTTCTTAGCTTTTGATTTATCATCTACGATAATTTCATCGTGATATCAACGAAAACCATATCTTGGACTTCCCAATGCAAAAGTTTAATATCGACCAAGAAAGTTGTGGGATATTTCAACGCTACCAGTTGGCGTATAAATCAAAATTAATTGCAATATGTATTGTTTACCGGTCAAAGGTAGCAATTTGGTCCAACAGCAATTGATGTGAAGAAATTTTTGAGCGAAAATTTGCCATTTTGAATCACATACAATAAGCTGCTATTCTGTTACTTTACGCAAAAAATATAAAAACCTGACGATGACGAACACCTCCGAACGAAAACTTTACCTAGTTTCCTGGTGGTGAAAAGCACATATGGTCTATAGGGAATACGCACCGCGTTGAAAGCAGGAAAAAAAATTCAGGAAAATAACTCCCGTGGGATGCCAAGTCATCAGTTATTTCATTCCGGAGCATCGGAATCAAAGTGTAGAGACCCATTTTGGATGCATAAAAGGCACCGTGAATACCGCATGCTTCGCGAGCGGTACATTTCTTTTTTCTGTAGAGCAGTTCGCAATCAGTTATCGGACTTAATCCATGGCGTGTGTGTATGCCTTCGTCCTCAGCAGCCTCCCGAGCAACTCCGAGTTCTCTCAGCCGTAACGAAAGCAGACCATCCACGATCTCCTAATCTGCCTCCACGGCTGCTACCTTTGTTGGATAGGGCCGGGCCGGGACCCAAGAGATTTCTCGGTTTCTACAGCTCAAGTACAGCATTGCGTATATTCACCAACTCGGAATTTTCAACTCAAAAGAGCTAAGAAGAAAAGAGCGTACTGCGTGATTTTTTAATGTTTACACCCTATACAAAAGGCAAGCAACTCGCTTCAAAGCATCAATAGCCATGTGGATAAAACTCTGGACGAAAAAATCAGTTTTTTTTTCACTAAAAAATAACTGCGTATCATTTAACATATCCGTAATAGATAATTAAATTTCAATTTCTATGAATATGGTTGTTACGCAGTAAGTTCACCGACACCACTGTTCATGCTGAGGGAATCCAGCGTTATGTATTAGAGGGAGAAATTTTCAACTCATAAGAACTGGGAAGAAACGAACGGACTTCTTGAGATTTGTATGTTTGTATTCTATACAAAAGGCAGGCACTCGATTCAAAGCATCAAAAGTCATGTGAATAAAACATCTTGACCAAAAAATCAGTTTTTTTAGCTAAAAAAATTACCTACCATTACAAGTTCTATTAATATGGTTGTTCGGCATTAAGTTTACAGGCAGTTCTGATCACATTGAGAAAATCTGGCGTTACTGATTGGAACGAGAAATTTTCAACTCAATAGAACTTAGAAGAAACAAACGGACAAACAAATCAGTTTTTTAACTGAAAAATAACTACATACCATTAATCTTAATAACTACCTACAAATAAAATTGCTAAATAAATTACAAATTCCCTTAATATGGTTGTTCCGCAGTATGTAAACAGACAGTGCTCTTCACCATGTGAGAATCTAGCGGTAAGAGCGAGGGTATATACGTGATTAATACTCACTGCATGTTTCAATTAAATGGCAATACTTTCAACCAGATTTCAGGGATTAATCTTAATTTTAAAGTTAAAATCCAACTAGAATATATCTCAGCTTTGGGAAAAAACTACGAACAATCCACCTGCAATAATCCGATAGTATTACCTGTTTGAAATCCTCTACTGAAAAATTAACTCATCAATACTAAGACTTTCTGTAATAAATTATAATGGAATATATGTTAGAAAATATGGTTCCTATGTATAAATTAAAGGAACGTACCATTCCTTTAAAAATGTGTATTTGATAATCAAAGAATCGTGGCAAATTATTTTCGGACCTTATAGATACATTTAAACATGTTTTCTTGAAATTTAAATGAACGAAGGCAAAGTTCACGGTAAGTACATTTACCCACTAAACGTACGAACTGCGCCGATCCTCCATATATTTTTTACAAGTATCCCGCGCCCAAAATTTGCGTTCCTATCATCGCTGGCAAAAATTCCTCACGTTGGGGACCTGTGGATTTGGTGAGACACAGTTCATAGCCCTTAAATTAGACAACTCCCTACAGGCTCTGGAACGCAATCAGCTTGAGAGTTCAGAACCCCAGATGTTGACTCAAGCGAGCAAAGAAAAATGGAAGGCAAGAAAAGCTCCTTACAGCAAGAAGCACGTCAGCGCAAGATGATGCATATCAAGAATGGGCTACGCCCACGATACCCAAAGAGATACCCACGATACCCAAAAGCTAAACTGATTGCAGAAACAAATTTTGGATATCTCTGTTTTAGCCCAGGTTTAGATGACTTAGAGAAGATGGCTTGTATGGATACAAAAGGCAGGCACTCGCTTCAAAGCATCAAAAGTCATGTGAAAAAAAATCTTGACCAAAAAATCAGTTTTTTTTACTAAAAAAGAACTACCTACCATTAAGAATCCCCACAATCATTTGTAAAATCACAAATTCTATTAATATGGTTGTTCGGCGTTAAGTTTACAGGCAGTTCTGATCATATTGAGAAAATCTGGCGTTACTTATCAGAATGAGAAATTTTCAACTCAAAAGACCTGAGAAGAAACAAACGAACTTCATGATTTTCGTAGGTATGCTTACACCTTTTGCATGCTCTGGCGTGAATCTACACGGTGTGGCGTCCTAAGAGTTAGAAAGATTCATTAAATCAATATTGACAAACTGGCTGTAATGTTCTGAGCATTTTTCGCGGGCCTGAGTTGAATATTGGCAGCCAACCTCACCCCAAAGCCCTAAAGCTCCACCCCTTCTTGATTCCTGAAACCGGGCGAGCGAGAGGCAGGAGAGCGGATGGAAACCGATCCGGCCCTCGGGCAAACCACGCTCCGACCCACCGGCCGAGAGATGGGCTATAAGTGGGCGCGCGGGGGAAGGGAATTCAAGGGGGGGGGGCGAATCGTTGACGCGAGGAGCCGGTCAGGGCCGGGATGATGTCGAATCCGGGCTGGTCGGCAAGGCGGAAATACTGCATTATGTCCCATACACACGTCCAACGGTGGCTGGAAGATGAGTAGGTCATCTATCGCCCGACTACCATTCCGATAGGTACCAAATATACTTGCATAGGCAGAATGTCTTCTTGAGCAACAAGGCTTAAATGTTTATAAATATCGAATCCGGGATAGTCGGTATGGCGTGAGTAATGCATTGTTTCCCTTATGCACGCCCAACCGTGGCTAGAGGAAGATGAGGTCATACATCACCCGACTGTCATTCCTATACTTACATATCAAATAAACCCCCTTAAGCAGAATGCCAACACCTATATATCACCCCGCAAGCCGCTTTAATGGATGTGTGGCGTGATAGGACACCACACGTTTACACATAAAAAGGATATGCTCCACGAATTCATGCCTATCATTCATAAAAGTTTTTTTATCGTGCGGGGAAAAAGGAATTCCCATACCTATGCATTCAGCAAAATATCTCTCTTGATTTATTATTCATGTCAGACCAGGAAATATAGCGGGGTTCTAATATGATGTTCCCCGTGTCGCTCCGAAAGATAGATATCCATTCTCAACAACTCAAGAAATCAAAGCCTAGCGCGTAGCCTCCGAGTCTCTAGCAGCTCCCAACCTAATTCGCATTATATACTTTTGTGTTAACGCTCTCTGTACGCCCGTAGCAAAGTTTGACGAATCGCGCATAATCCCTTTGTATTTCATTAAGTTTACGGGTTAAGTCTTTCTGCACTGGATCCCATATACTCACAGAGTATTCTAGGTGTGGCAGGGAGAACGTGAAATAGCATGTCATCTCGTGCATTATGGCTGGAATATTCATAAATATCGACATGGAGTTCTTAGACCAAAAAACGTTTCCTCTGTCATAGGCGGATGAAAGTCATTCATTGGGGCGCAGTTCACTGCTTTCCGCGACACCTCTGAGGTACGCAATACCTCTCAGTGACAAAGCGATTGCTTTGACAACTGGCTTTCAAATTAAATTTTTCAACTATCTTTAAACCTATTTTGTTAAAGCCGCCTTAATCGTTACCGTCTCTTATATTTTCCATGAATTACAGAGCCACGCCAGAGAAGAACACGGTAGATTGGCCCCGTAAACAGACACAGAAGTTGCGTGAGAAACATGAAGGAAAAAATGGTGGCAAAGTCCCGCGAAGAAGACCAAGGGACAAGTACCTCGGACAGATTAAGAAGGATACGGAGATACTGTAACTGGGGCACCTATATTCAAGGCAAATCATTGTAATTTATTTTATTTCAAATGAAATGGCACACATGCAGCAACACGGCCACTTTAAATTGCACTTATAACAAATATAAATTAAATAAATAAGCTACTTACAATTAAAAGTCAAGCATAAAAAAGGCAAAAAAAATATAAAACGAAATACAATGGCCACACCCTGAATATTTAGCAAGTTACAGAGTCATTATGCGTTTAATGAGATGATACTAAGTGAGAAAAATTTTTAATTGAATGGTGAAAACTGATCAATGTCATTCAGGAGAGAATTTATCAGGACAGAAAGTTGGTAGACTAGTAGTTAGTAGTCGATACTAATTGCATATTTCTAATCTGAAAACAACCAACGTCATATTATTTCATTTGACGGGGAAGAATAGCCTCAGAGAGGTAAAAAAAACTAGCTTGAGATTGGGGAAACGTAGGGCTGCAGAATTTATATCATACAAAGGATTGCAATATGGTGTAAGTGCATGGCTCCCTCAATCCATGTCCTCCATCATTTTAAACTCGTATAACTGACTGATGTGCGTGAGCTAGCCTGGGATACAACTCTGACCGCAGTTGGCTCTTATTGAAGTTTCCCGCAAGAAATGTAGCGGTGATCTCAGTATCGTTGAAAACGGGGCGTTAGACTTCAATTTCGATGCTTCGGCCGAATTTCTTGAAGAGACGGAGAAAACCAGTTTCACTTCCGCGTGCTGGTCCCTCGCAAGAACTCCGGCGGTATTATTTTCGAGCGCACTTGGACGAGGAGAGTGCTATTTCGACGACAATTCTCCAAAACGCCAGAGGTATACTGGAAACATTATCTTTCTCGAGGAAGCGATGAGGAGAACCTCTTTGGCCGAATATGGGGTCGTTCACTCCACCGTTAAGTTTATAGGGCATCTCCATTTGGTCCCTCAGCCTCGGTCGAAATAAATACGCAAATTATACTTTGAGCGAACCACTCCGCACGCTAGCGCTTCAGATATTTTCGTGCGTCACACAATATTCAACCTTCCTCAGTGAAAATGTTTCGTGAATTCTGTCGTAGATAAAATAAATAATTGAGAAAGAAATACGGTTTAAAAGAAGGAAACACTTTTGTATATATCTACTCTGGAATGAAAACCAACGTTATACTATTTCATCTGACGGGGAATAATAGTCTCAGAGAGCTAAAAAAAAACAAGCTTGAGATTGGGGAAACGTAGGGCTGCAAAATTTATGTCATACAAAGGATATTAAATGGAGGAATTCTTTTCAGGTTCTACAACAGGTTAAGTTTAGCCTTCCGTAGTGAAATTATTTCGCAAATTCTGTCGTCGATAAATAAATTCCGTTGGTGATTTGAGAAGTTTAAATGAAGGAAATAAAAGTACATTTTTATAAAATAAATCTCATTGTAATTCTCGAGGAATTCTCAACTTTCCTCTGTGAAGGTAAACAAAAATTGTGTCTCCTTAATCACAAACACTGCCACATAAATTTCAATGACTCTATACTTTGACTGTTTTAATGGATCATGCACGAATGGCAGTCTCTACCCCTAATTAAATAATACTATGAGCCAACCACTTCGCATGCTAGCGTTTCAGATATTTTCGTGTGTCACTCAATATTCAACCTTCCTCAGTGACAATATTCCATGAATTCTGTCGTAGATAAAATTAATAAATGAGAAAGAAATCGGGTTAAACTGAAGGAAATACAAAAATTAAATAGAGGAATTCTTTTCGGGTTATACTACGGGTTAATTCAGTCGTATTGGCCGGCGTTACAGAAAACGACTTTTCTTCCATTTTCAAGGCGTGTTACTGTACCGAGCTTCAGCAAATTGATTTTCACTTTTAAAATAATCTGGTGTTTTTTTTTCATTTTTCATGTTATGGTGAAATAATAACATTAAAATAGTTTTTCTTTTCAACTGCGTACTAAAATAACATCTTTTTAGAAATTGAAAGCAAATTATGCACGACATATGGTTCTCGACGAATCTGATCAGACGATGAATGTTCATCGGCAAATAAATAATGCGTAGAATCCCTTAGTTATCTAACAAATTATCTCAATTTTAGAAAGAAGTTTGTATTCCTATGAGATAATGAACAGATCGTGAGTCATTACTGTGATATAAAGTATTCTCCTACAGTCTTGTATCGTTTTGTTTAACCGTCATCGACATCTTGATTGTGCTGTTTACGCATTTATGCCATGTCGTTTTCCTGGGCTTTGGTATAATTACTTGTACAGAAACAACAATATTCGCCTTACACTTATGACAAAAACAATCAAGTTGATCACTATCGTCCGCAAAAGCTTAAGTTATGTGGTGAATGGCGATAACATATGCTGTTTTGCGAAACAATATGACAGCGAGAAAAAATATATCCGGCAAAATAAATTGTATGAATATTATCATAGCCCGTACAGTGCAGTACATTAATTTCAGAAGGGATGTACGTAGTTTTAATCTTTAAATAAATTGTATGAATATTATCATAGCCCGTACAGAGCAGTACATTAATTTCAGAAGGGATGTACGTAGATTTAATCTTTAAATAAATTGTATGAATATTATCATAGCCCGTACAGTGCAGTACATTAATTTCAGAAGGGATGTACGCAGTTTTAATCTTCAAACAAAGGCCTGAGGCTTACGCTCCCATCGAAACTTATGGATTCTGACGAGAGGGTAATTGCATTAAAGACATCGTTTTTCCCCACTTATAAAACAAATTAAGATAGAAAGGCATCTTCACAATGGTTTTCTGGATATTAAAAAGTAAAATCTAGTGGTTATCATATTTCATCTCAATCGCCTCCACGATGAACAGTTCCGCTTCATGCAATCCATTCTGTTTTTTATCTAGCATCAGCATAAAGTAAATTAAATCGTATTGCATACCATCATGTACACAGAAACCATTGATACTGACTATTATATCATATATTTCGAAAATGAATGCAAAAGTTTGTACGTATCGCGTAATGAACGTATTAACACTGGATATTCGAAATAAGTGGTAAAAATAATAATTTAACAAAAACTGAACATGATTGTAACCAAATATCCTTTTCCTATGATCTTTGCCCGCAACATATGTTAATGGCTTCATTAAATGCATAATAAAAATGTAAAACAGGGGAAGAGGTATGAAAAGTTTCCTTTCCTCTACTACGTAATGAATTAGACATCTAAATATTGGCGAAACCATTTCATACCCTAATAAATGAATGAAATCAAAACTATAATGACACGATCTCCTGGTGCAGACAAAAGCCACCATCTTAGTTTCAAAAGGTCCCTCGGGAACCTCACCCCATTTCAATCAAACGAGATCTAAGGTCCTCTCTGACTGCCTGTTGTTTTACTGGGCAAATGAGGTATAGTAAAAGGTGGAATATAGGCACAAGTCTCAAGTGGAAAAACCATAATGATTTCAAAAACATTAATCAGAGGAAAACCTTGACAGTGTGTTGATGACATGGCTATAACATGTCATAATGATTTTGGCCAGTTATAAGAGCAATAGTTGGTTTTTCATGAGAACATTTTTAAAGACGACTATCAAGTAATCAAGTCAAACAAAAAATAAACTTTAGGCCACATAGACGACGAAAATGAACCAGCATTCAGCAGAAGAGAGATAAAGAAGCCGTACTTTGATGTGATATGGTTTTCAAGGGTGAACATAACATTAGGCTGGTACTAACCTGTGTTGATAATTTATGGTGCTGAAATATTCCAAAATTCTTGTCCCAAGGGAACCTTGGCCATGGAATTAACCTGGTACCATTAACATGCTCCTCTAAATTCGAAAGCACTTGAAAAACATACAACTTAACTTCATTACGCATTCCAACGACCACTTTGAGAGATGCCTATGCCACTCTTACAATCATCCCCAAGAGAGGCTCAATCTAATAAGCCCATTCCATTCAGCAGCACGTTGAAGACGTAAAACATCTCTTCATTGGATATTTCGAATCCCGCACGTGTAACTTCCGAACCCCGAGACCAGCGAATACATGGGCATTCCACCCATTCGGGACTGGGAAGGCAAATCGAAGGCAGAAGGTGAGGCTCAAGGGGGAAAATGAAGAAGATTAGGCGACCGTGTTCCCTCCATCTTGCTCTCCCCTCGGAATCTTCGACGACGACACAAGTCTGAAATGAATTCTCGGATGAGGAGAATCTTCCCCCAACCGGAGCCATGCAGGCAAGGAGCAAGCAATGAGAGAGACTTAAGCCAAGAGAACATGGGCGTACCCAGCGAGGGGCAGCAGGGGGCAGCTGCACTCCCCTAGAAGCAAAAGTAAATTTAGTTTAAAACGAAAGTGTTTTTATGCCCAAGAAAAGTGATATTAGTATATATAAACCATTTAATAATAATAACAATATTTTTTCGAGCAAATAATTTAAAAAACAAATAAACTTCTGTTATATATCTTTTGGTTTCCTTAACCTTTTCTGTGTTACAACTTGAACGAACACTGCTTGCCCCCCTCTAGATGTGGTCCTGGGAACGCCCTCTGCAAAAGAGGAACGTACTCTACAATAGGCTGGGAGCCGCTTGAGACTCGGAGGCTGCGCGCTAGGCTTAGATTGCTTGAACAATTGAGAATGGATATCTCTAAGAGCGACACAGAGAACATAATATTAGAGCCACACTATATTTCCAGGTCCAATAGAAGCGATAAATTGAGAGAGATGTTTTGCCGAACAGATGGATAGGGGAATTCGTTTTATCCCCAAACGATAAAAGACTTAAATAAACGCTATTCCCAACTTCGTTAGAGCACTTCATTTTTATGTGTACATGGCTGGTGTCCAAACACCCCCTGCCACACGCCTTTTAGGCGGCTTGCTGGGTATTATGTAGATGTAGATACAGTACGTATGAGCGGCTGGCTCTACAACCTGCCAATCTTTTGGATTGAATTTTCTTTCCACTGCAGACGCTATCATGGTTCACAAGGTTGTTCAGCCATTTCTGGACTGAGCGATGAATAGTATGGAAATGGAGAAAATAATTATTGTCATTTAATAAAATTTTTGACTTCACCTGCATCTTACGGATTAAAAGTGAACGTTTCTCTACACCTGCCGGGGACAACTTCAGGATTAATGCGATCATCTTCAAAGCATATTAACCCTGAAGAGGTCCCCAGCAGAGGGAAAGAAATGTTTACTTTTTAGCCGCCATACGCGGGTTAAACCAAAATTTTAATAATTTTTAAATATCAATCGCGAGAATTTTAACAATTTCAAAATAATTTTTTTACGGTTTACGCCCGCAGAGGTGTGGAGAGCTATATGGAGACCAAAGAAATCAAAATCTGCAAAAGGCTATATTATTTTTCACATCACCCATAATTAAGGTGGAACAAGAATGCGTTAGTTTCGCGGTCCTGAAACTTATTTCCACCTTCTAACGAAACATAACCCGCTGACTGATATTTCAGCTATTTCTGAATTAGGGGGCGATTAGTATGGAGATGGAGAAAATAATTATTTTACGGATGGCAACAGCAGACGCGTGGAGAGTGACTTGTAGACCAATGAAGCCAGAATTTGCAAAAAGCTCGTATTTTATTTTGCATTACACAGAAAATAGGACTTGATAGAAGGACAAGATGGCGTAAGTTTCGTGGTTCTGATATTTATTTCCACCTTCTAAGGAAACATCACCTACCATGACTGATGCATAAGTGATGGCAGTGGAGTAGATTTACAAAATAGCCATTAAGAACCCCCGACGATGATGCCCAAACATTTCGATGAAATCGAAAACCCGTACATGATTCACTCACCAACATAGACGTAATTAAGGAGAATGGAGATTAAAACGATGATACGACCGTTCTTAAATTTCCCCATGGTTTTCGAAAGGAAGAAAACTTTATCTTAATTCAATCAAGCATTATAACTGGTTGTTGAGTTGTGCACACTGCATTGCAATCCTCTTTGACCCCAAGAAAATCCTGTTTCCATATTCGTGGGTCCATCGCATTGAACACTGATTTCTGTTGCCTTTTTAGTTGCATTTCTATCGGTTTTCAAAAATGTCCGCGGCGCGGTGATGCGACCCACTTTTTCCAATATTTTTCAGTATAGTGTTTTTAATTGCTAGGGATAGCTTTGAAAAGTAATTAATAATAGATCACATAATCAATAACATTAATTTCGGTTAAAACCGCTAATTATACTTAATCTTCCCGTGAAATCGGATCATTTTGTCCATGAGCAACGCGAGTGGCGACTTTTAGAACCCATTTAAATGCGCGGTGGTTGACAACACAATCAGAGGCCGACTTAAAGAACCTCTTTTGTAAAACTCGTGGCCAAGCGCATAAAATCTAGAAACTGGATATTCGCCTCTGCGCCGGCGATTCTCGAAAATTCCCATCCACATGACGCGCCTCCATAGAGATCACTATGCTACCAATATGCTATGAAAAAGTTCGGCCTCGGGTATTCATGCTTCCTCAGAAAACGGTATTTCACTTCCTGAGAAAACGGTATTATACTTTCTCTGAAAGCGGTATTAAACTTCAGAAACGTAAAGGTACTTACAATTTTCACTTCTGAGGTACATTTTCCACGATCCACGATAAAACCAAAAACATTAACATTGCTAAATAAATGCAGCAGTGTGCAGGAAGGTCAAAAGTAATCACGAAAACCCAGAGAGGTGAATAATATAACTTTGATAATATAACTTTATTCCACTCATATACAATTACAGAATATCTTCACAAAAACGGTGGAATATAGAGGTACCCCATATAAACCTGTTTTGGTTTCGAGTGTCATCACTGCATTAAACCAATTTTCTTTAACTTAACTCATAGATTATTTCTATTATCCTATCGTTTGAGCTTACAATTTTTAGAATCCTGTTATTACAAATGCATGAAAAACTAGCAGGCATGACACCTAAGTTCCTTTCAGAAACACAGCAATATCATATACACAAAATACCGCATGGTGAATTGTTGAGGGTTAGCCGCTCTGATACAGCATCATCTTCCGACCGACCGATCGCCACTTTTTGCCTGAAATTGACGGTTGCTTTCCATGAATTTCTATTCGTCGTTTACAAGTTTATTTTACGTGTCTTAAATCCTATTAGGCTTTGCTATTTCACACTTTATATGAGGAAGGTTTTGGTGGCCTTATAGACCTCCTTTTTATAAAATTATGAAAATAATATTCAAATGGATTAAAAATAACTTTAAAATCCACATTCATATTCTTACTAAAAAGGAAAAAGATAATAAAACGCGTTGTCCAAAAAGAGTATAAAATGCCAGAATGGTTCAAAATAAGCTTTTCTTCACCCGGAGAATAAAGTATGGGTGCCAATCCTTACTCTTCTACACTCATTTATTACGACCTTGTTTTCAATCTTATTTCATCATTTTCAAGGTAAAGATGATGTCGTTACATCCTAGTATTTATTTCAATACTGAAAAATTACTTTCCATCCCGCTGGGCTATTCGGATTTAATTCATTTATAAGATATCTAATCCGCAGATTTTGAAAAAAGCAGGTTTTTTTATCTCTTTTTCTTTTTATGCATTTACTTAATAAAATAAATTTAAATGTAACAGAAATTTAATGGTTACAATGTGCCACTATTCAGTATGAATGGAACCTGACAAACTTTATGGTTTAACACTTTGAGAGCCGGCCGTTAATTTTTAAAGCCTAACTGAGAAATCCAGTCATTTTTAATAAATTCGCAATGTTTTTAAAGCATTAGCATCAAAAATATATTTAATTTTATGTGTATTTCAATAAATGGACTTTGTTCTTCTGTATGGATGAGTTGAATAACATTTATTGCTAATTTTTAAATACATATTTTAATAATGAAAACCTACTGTTTTTGAAAAATAAAAAAGTTGCAACAAATGATGTACCGCCATAAAATGCATAATATTTTTTTATTACGCTTCATGTGAACTATTTAAGCCATGGAAATCATACAAAAGCATTGTTCCAAGCACATCATTCAAAATCCTGGATGACCAAAAGGGTCACTGCACCCTCAACGAATGGTTCTTCAACCGGTCCTCCAAAGAATTTTCACACAAAGTAGGCTGAGATATGGGTGCCGGTTGTTACAGAGGACTTTTCGTCCTCAAAACATTAAAAGAATTCTTTTTCCATCGTGCAGTTGATTTTCGAAATAACAGAACCACTAAGCAGTAAACTGGAAAAGTACCACGGGCGAAATATTACAGCTTCGAGCAAACAAAGTCAATAAAATAAATAGACGTAGAATTACGTCCATGGAAATCCTCAAAAGGATTAGCAGGACGTAATATTACGCCCATGGCACGCAAAGTGTTAAATATATCAAGTTGTATATGAAAATAAAGGCAAATTTTATAATTACTACATATATATTTCATACCTTTTTCTTCTAAGTCCCTTCCAACCACTCCCGCCTCAGGCGAGTAAGACTAGGCAGGCCTCCTCAAAGCCTTCCCACTCTCTCAAGAGCCGATTATCGAGTGCGAGTATCGAAGTGAGATGAAACGGCGGATAAGGGAAGGGGATAGATGGCGTGGGCGCGACGAACAGTAAAACCTCAAGGGTTATAACCTGGTCGGGATATCACCGAGCCATCGGCTAATTGGCCCCACAAGGATTCTGCCATCACCCTTCGCCGCAAAACAATCGAGCCGGAGTGCATTTAGATCGATTAAACGCGGCAGAATGGAACAGGCGACTCTCTCTTGCTACGCCCAGGCTCCTAAAAACCTACCTCCTTCGAACATCTGGTTTTTGGTTTCGATTTTACACAGCCTCGAGCGACCTGTCCCGATATGCATAATTGGTCTCCGCCGAGAAGTTCAATCCCGTTATTCCAGGGGTGAAAGAAACGTTGAATTACGGTTAATATGCTTTCCAGTGTCAAATTTGGAGGAAATCGAAAACCCAGAGCTTGTTTTTAATAGAATTTGAGAGGTCCCCTTTGAGAGTCAAAGTCTCGAAATGGAATTATATTTTTCTTCAAAATAGTGGTGGACGAAGAAAGGTTTGAATACGCCACCGGTCGCTATTTGAGGGCCGAGAAGCTTTCAATATAATCAGCTTGGCCTGAATACCTGATATAACTACTCTTCTATTTCTACATTCTATATGTATATTGCATGTAGTTTAAAACACATATTTGAATCAAGCCTCGCTCCACGCTTCAATCATACTTAACTAAAAGAAATGATAAGCATGCTAACCCACCAGCTTCAAAGGTCAGTCACCTCTCTCAGCAATTATCAAAAATGAGAGGATTTTTGGTATTTGATGGTATTAACAAGACTACTTTTACCCCTACCACACAGCAATGAAATATAGGCTCCATGGGTTGAATATTGAATCACTCTATATGATTATTAATGACGACATCGTTCGGCAGAAAATCTTCCACTTTTTACAATTTCTATAAGTTGGATAATTTTTTTCCCAAATATTGACGAACATAAATGGCTGAAAAGTCCAGAAAAAGCTCCTACTACAAACTGGCTAATTGGAATCAAAAATTTTTGAACCAGTGCCATCTATATACATTAAAACTAATATGAAAAATTTTTGCAATTGCATACATTAAAAAATCCAAAAATATATGGAATTATAAAATTAACATTCCAAAACAGTAACGGAAATTTAAATTTATTAAAGAATAGAAACAGAATCATTGAATAGGAACTTGGATTCAAAGGCAAAGACATCGGCCAATGAGAATCACTTCACACTGGGAACTTACTTTAACTTTCACAAATAAATCGATTGGAAGAAAATCCACTTGCCAACTTGACCTAATATCAATTCAGATCCGTCAATTAGCGCTAGGAGGTAACTCAGAAATACTTTCTGGGTTGAGAAATGGCGAATAAGGGGAATTTTTTAATGATTATTTTCCATACGCCACCGATATTCAGAAAGCTTTATCCAAATTTAAGCCATTAATTCGTCTTCATCGGTAGCAAAGAACTTACAAGCAAACTTCATGCGCACAATAAAACAGTAGCGTCGGCGTCAGGTATTTTTCAAAATTAAATGAACTCTTGTCACATATATCCAGCATTTTTATTTTTACACTATGCATTTCATCTTCTAACTACTTTATCCAAGTCAAAAAAGTCCATTTTTTAATATAGTGCACGCGAATCGATAAAACAAACCATGTCTATTAATGAACGATTATTATCAAAAATAGTTCGCCCATTTGCAAACAAACTTATGCGATAATTTATATTATTAAGACATTTCCCGATTTCAACATCATTACAGTGACTGTGGTCGATACAATTTAATTCCATCATCAGCAATGATGGCAATCGTTGATGATTGTGATTCATATTAAAATCCATTTAAAATATAAACTTCAATAAAAAATATGAAAAGATGAATCTAAATATAAGTTATTCTTTTTTCAAGGACCAATCATTTAATTAGAGGCGAGATTTAATTTTCAACATTAAGTGACAATCAAGCTACTTTTCCACATGATTGTTGTTCCGACCTCGACAGTTATTGCAGCGTATAGTATAGGAATTTTGCGTTGTAATTTTCCAATACCTCCGTCAAAGATCGTCATAACCTGTGGTTTTAGCCTAATAATTCTCTACACTGGTCTGTAGCTCTTGGTCAGTGTCCAAATGCTATTATTTTAGCAAGCGTTTCATGTAAGCAATGACATGAAAATCAGGGGGAGCCAATACATTTACAATTCAAGTCCTCAAAACAGAAATTGTGAACCGGATATCTCCTCGTATCACCTCATCCAGTCGCTGATCAAGTTCACCGAGTGACTCTCTCATCGTTCCCTGAGCGCCAGCATCATCTACATCTATAAATTACCCTGCAAGCCACCTATAAAGGTGTTTGGCAGGGGGTGGACCATCATCAACATGAACCAGAGGATTATAATTTACTTCCGCGAACATGCACTTCACGACATGAACGCTGCATATGCTACAACTAAAAACGTCCGTAAACGTCCAAAAACAATCATAAACGTTCCTAAGCCCTTCTTCAAAGTTCTTTGACCAATTCCACACGTTGTTGTTACTCTTAAGTATCTCATCGTTCACGCTACTCGAATTATGCTCACGGATTTCGGCATCATATCATGTTTCAGCATGATGGAACCAAACTACAGCAGGCACTTGGCCCTTGGCGGGGTACATTGTTGTTGTAGGTATGTTTTAGTGCTCACTGCGCGCTCAGAACTGAAAGCTGCGCCGTGAGGCGGTCGACGGACATGCTGCAGATAATGAGCAACACATTTGCGCAAAACTTATTTGGATTATAACTCTGGTTTGAACTGATTGTTTTTAAATAACGCACACACAATTTGCACAACAAAATTATTAAAAAAGATTGTGTTGTGTATATCTAAGCAACAGTAAATTGACATAAATTAACGTTTAAATTAAATTAAAATTAAAATGACGTTTTGATATTACTGGAAAATTAACACAAATTATTACTGGAAATTAACACTTACTTCCACTTATTGACCAATTTCATCTAGACTCTTGCAGTGGCTATCACGCTTGTCTTCATTTTGAAACCAACATATTGGTAAATCGTGATGAAGCCTTGGGTCTTACCGAAAGGAATAAGAAATTAGGCTTCACCGAAGTACCTCCCTCGCTCCTCTTATAAACAAGAGATATTCCGCAACACATCTGCGCAGTTGTGTACAACGCAGCCTTATTTTAAAATTTCGCTGTGCAAATTATAAGCGGGTTATTTTTTCAAATCGATTGAAACCACAGTTATAATCGAGATACGCTATTTGGATGATAACTGTGGCTTGAACAATTAAATTTTTTAATTAGTCAATATTTGTGAAAGGTTTTAAAATAGAAAAAGTTATTATATTCAACCGATAGCACGTTGGGAGAGACTTGCTTCAGTCACTGCACTCGAACTTAATCATTAATCGTGTCAATACTTCCAGAGCAATACGCCAGGCTAGACGACGGAGTTTAGAGAGGGAAGGTATCGATCACAATTGAGAAAATGGTAGACTATCTTGAGTAGATGTCTTAAAGAAATCCGTCTTAAAGCTGTTTTAAAACTGACAAATTAAATGCAATGATTTCGGTCAAGATCAATGATGCGGATACGGATACACCTCCCTCTGCACATCTCACAAAGCACTCCATTCATCAGCTGGTCTTCGCTCTCCCTTTTTCGCCCTCAATCCGCACGATCCTTCCTCATCCAGCCGTGAAAGCCCTCTCACACAAGACCCTCGGAATGATTTTATGCGGGACATCAAGGAGAAAAAAATATTTCACACTCGCCCTTTTCCAGCCCTCACGCATCTCATGCATCGAACAGAAGTGGAATTATCCCCGTGTTATCACGTTTTCCGTGCGTCTTTGAACCCTGTTGCCCCCGTTCCGCATAAACAGCGGTAGGTCGTGTTTACAACCCCATCATTACCATATGTATTTTGAATTTCGACGCCTTCCAGATATTTCCGATTCGCCCAAATTGTCTGCACCTACGGCTCAAAATATGAAAATTTACTATACAGAATCCAATATTTTTGGTGTTATCCGCATTGTACTTAACTTTTATGTAGATGTTAAGCAAATAGTATAGAAACTAAAAAAATCGGATATCTCACTAACTCAATCACAAAAGGTACCAGAAATATTGACCTATCGTGGAATCGTTTTCAGGACTTTATTTTATAATCCTCCACTGCTGCGAACCAAATCCATGCATCGACGTAAATAATTCACGCATGAAAAACATACATTTATAAAAACGAAGTTATAGAAAAGGTTGCGTTGTGCATAATTGAGCAATAGATAATTGACATAAATAGACGACCGTTTAATAATATTGAAAAATTAACACAAAGTTTCACTGGAAATAAACTGTTATTTCTATTTATTTACCAATATCACGTTTTCTTTGATTTCTTAAACTATCATATTGTTCTATCCTGATGTAGCCTTGGGTCAACATTTAATGATATTGGGTAATAAATCATCGTAGATATCGACACAAGAGACTGCACAAAAGTACATTACTATAAAAATCTATGGATATAAAATTTATTAAATTATAATGATAAAAATTAAAATGGGTATGAATCTTCAATGCGCTGAATTCATCACATTCTCTTGCACCTTAAGAGAAAACCTGTAGGTATCTGTGGAGCTATGGAGGACCGGGTGATGAATAGCATGTTTTGGAGGATGTGAAAAGAGGTAAAATTGAGAGGATGTGAAGTAATGCATAATGTCCTAATTCTTTTGATATCGAAGTTATATTACAGAGGCTTATATTTTCAACTTAATCCAGACCATTAAATAATCAATTGAAATACTTCTTTGAACTATTAGCTGGAATTTCACTGGTGTGGAGTGAAATTCTCAAATAAGTATATTTCAACTGTTATCACACTGCGAGTGACTTAATTTAGTAACTGCGCACAAAAGTAGTCACTAATAGTGTCAATACTTCCACAGGATTTCACCAGGCAAGATGGTGGAGGATAGAGGGTTAAAATATAGATTAAAATTGGGCAATGGGTGGACTGGCGTGCATATATGTCGTTAAGAAACCGGCTTTAAAGGCGTGTATCCAAAACTGACACATTTCACACAATGATTTCGGCCAAGATTTATGATAAGGATCACTTATCTTGCTCGTATTTTTCTCAAAACGAGTGGAAAAGGCCCCTTAATCCCGCCCCTAAGGCTTATGAGAAGTGAGAGTAAACACGCCACAGCGTGAAGGAGCGCGATGCGTAGATAGCTTTTTAATGAATGAGTGTAACTGCCTAGCTCAGAACTGTTTGTCTACTACAATAATTAGAAAATGATTACCGCATAACATACTGCATAGTCAATATATCTCTCTGATCGTTTGGTTATTCTTCCTAATAGAATAATCCTCCAAGATCGTTAGAACATTAATGGCTTTGCCTGGTTTCGCTTTTTAGTAGGGCCCTTTCGCTTCTATAGCATTGAGGTGTATTTCCTTCTCCCGTTCCTTCCGCACCTTTCCTCTCCCAGAGGCGTCGTCGGGCTCCTATCGCGGCGGCGCCTCTTTCCTTTTCCCTTCCCCTCCAGCCCCTCCCCGGGTGATCGGGCGTATAAGCCACTGGCTTGGTTCCCGGCCCCGGTGCGTTGTCTCCTCGAAGGGTTCGCCCTGAACCCTCATACTCTTTGTATAGTCAATATAATCCAACGATTTAATCGATGGGTTTTTCTTATTTATAGGAAAATCCTCCAAAATCGTTGGCACATTAATGGCTGATGCCAGGTTTCGCTAGTAATGGGCACTGGTCGCTTCTATAGCGGCGAGGGTTTTCCCGTCCCGCCCTTACTTCCCCATCCTTCCCCTGGAGGTGTCGTCGGGCTCTCATCGCGGCTATGCCTCCCATTCCCTTTTCTTCCTCTGTCCTTCCCCTCTTGAGATGGCGCGGGCGTATAAGTCTCTGACTTGGCTCCCGGCCCTCGAGAGTGTACCCCGCGGGTTGCCGGTGCGGGCTTATAAGTGCGGGCCCGCCATGGGTTCCCGAACCCACTGTACACTTAATATAATTAAACGGCGTAAATCATTGGTCAGCCAGAAAAAAACATTAAAATGATTTTCAAAATAATTTTGATAACCGCCATGGAAGATGATGCCACATCTGAAAAAAAGAGAACTGAGCAATATTTTTATTTATATTCATCTCCCCGAAAACAGTACTATTTGGCCTTGACATCGGGGGACTACAAGAAATATGAATGGACGATTGCAAGCAATCATGACCTGGTCAGGGATAACTCACCCAGGTTGGACTCGAACCCATGGCATTCAGTTCGGCAGGCATGGACTCTACCCCAAAGCCACCGATGCTGTACTCTCATTTAGAAGATTTATACTGCAGGTGTGTATGCATGGAACACTGCATTGGGTCTTCTCCGCGAAGGTTTTTTTTTTTTACTTTGAAGCAATTTACATATTTTACTTCGACCAAATAGAGCTATTATAATCAGAAAAGAAAGTCAGCAAAATTTCTATGCGCAAAGAAACAATTATTTTTGGATTATTATACGTTGCCGTTTCATCTGGAGCATTCACGTTTACATATTTCTTGTACGTCGGTTCTAAAATTTAACGCTTACATCTCTTTCTGACTGCAAAAGAGCAATCTCATCAGTCTTGTGCATTTTGTAAGTGTAATGTATTTTATTGTAGTATATTTTATAGGTGTTAACTGAGGTTTACGTTAAGGATGCAAGTATGTGGAGCTGGAGGAAATATTGTCGTCTGAAAGGCTTTGGTCCATATTGCCAATGCCTCTCAACATGCAGTTCTTCAAGGATAACCGAGCATAGGAATCTTATTCGTGGGGTATGGGAGACATTTTTGGTCCGATATACCTAATCTATGATTGTATGAAGTATTGTAAGATGGCCATCCAGGTAGGAAAATATCTTCAATTTCTCCCTCCTTCACAGCACTTTTTCCCGAGACCGATTTCAATTAATTTTCCGTTGCATGCAGTTTGGCAGGAACCCTGGAGTAGATGATCCGATACCAAGAGACCCCTTGCATAAAATTCGACCCCTATTGATATTATTCACTCAAAGAATGAAAGAAAATTATTACACGTTTAAAGAACTCTACTTCATTAGTACATGTTGCTTTGGCGTCACAAACGCGGCATAACATTATACATGCTTTCTGAGCCCAATGGCATCGTGCAAGATGCTATAATTTACACTGGGGCGAAGGATCCTGATGTTGGAGGCAGGGGACATGCAAACAAAGTCGTGTGAAAATTAATCGATAGATTTCTCCTCAGTGGGCACAGTTTATACAGTCGCGTAGCCACGATTTTGAAATGGGGGGTTTTTGCCGGAGGTTTGAGGGCCCTTCTGGAGGGTGCGGGGGCCATTTTACCCGTTTTTGGCACCTCAACGGGGTTTGTTACCCATAACCCCCCTCCCGTGGCTACTCTACTGAGTTTATACATGGAAAATTATAATCATCATAAAAATTATAATAATCTGTTCAAATATCTATTGAGTTACTCGAAAAGACACACCACTGAAACTCTAATGACAAACAGAAGAAATAATCCTCCGCACGTCCTTAGAACGACTAAAGTGGCGAATCAGTATAACTCTGATGGTGTATGATGTGCAGATGTTCCAGGGCTGTGTTTGAACCCTTTTTTCAAAGAATTTCACAATTATTAGTTAATATTTTCAGCATTAACGCAAAAGAAAATGGCAAAAAGATAAAATAACTTTCATATGTTTGCATCCAAATTTAAGTTACTAGTAAATTTAAAAATTTAGATGTGAAAATTAAAATTCGAAAACTTTTATTTACCCAAAATTTGATGCATGGATAGTGGATGACATCTGAAAAATTATTCATCTTATTTTATAATTCAATTCCGCCATCATTTCAGAAATTATTTCAAGCTTCTTAGTTGCTATGTAAAAATATGTTGTCCGTCGTTTCTAATGTTTGTGTAACGGGTTGCATAAATATCCGGAGCATTTATCACGTGGGTGCGGATGGCATCACTGTGATGCCATTAACAAATTGTTTAATAAATTGTCAAATTAATATAAAAATCCCTTTTTCATTGAAATTGTTTTCGTACTTTCGAAAAACAAAGTGAATGCAGAGAAAAAAATTCTCCGCCAATGTGAAACAACTCTGAGAAAATGTTACGCAATGAAAGGGTTAACTGGTGTCACTTATACCGACCGCACTAATGACTAATTGTCATATTTTATAAAATCGTCTTTAATAATGAGCTACGGATACATCTAAATTACTCACTCATGCATAATTCAGAAGAAAATTCTAATGGCTCCCAATTAAACTAAAGAATTTTACAGAATTATGAATATTATATGGAAAAAAACTCAGTCTTAGATAGCATTCCAATAAGCAAATTAATAAAAAGATTAGACGATATCGAATAGTAATTGTGCAAGGGTATAGGTATCCAATCTCAAAACGGACTGCACAGATCACGGTATGGTCACGGAAATCAAAAAGATCGTCCCCATAAAAGCTTTATTAGGTAGCACCGCTCTGCGTCATAAAAGGCTCCCGGAACTATCCATAAAACCTCGTTTGGATAGATACACCGGGTATACGCTGAAATCTTGGATAAATATGGAAATTTTGTGCACCAGACGTACCAAGAGTGGAGCTAAAAAAGTGTAAGAGTCATGACAGCGTTGCCGGTAGCGTTGCAAAAATGAGATTTTTCTGTGACGCGGAATTGCCTCCTGCACACGCAAAAGCACCAAAATCTGATACACTTTTTTTTTATTCAAAAAAAGATACAAAGTTGGGCTGGAAAGAGATCTCGGACCACATTGGCTGGCTATAATGCCACAGGACCAACTTCATTATACTTTCCCGTCAAGGCACAGACGCTCACAAAATACTCAACTTTCTCGACTGGATTTTCACTCCAAGCCATACGCAAACATTGCACGACTCTTTCCAGTAATCTTGAATCCTTTAAAGTTAACTCCGCTCAAGTTACTCTCCAGCTAAAGCTCGGTGTGTCTGCCTCGCAAATAAGCGTCCTGGAAACTTCAAGCTTTACGCATGCACAGCGGAAAGATTCCGGACCCCGCGCACCCAAATTTTAGAACATACAATAACGTGAATTCATAACATAGCCAGTAAAACAAATATACAGCGCTTTTGCACTGTGACTGCCAGGATATCTTCGTGAATGGAAGATAATTCAACTGAAAAGCAAAACCATGAAACTACCATTCCACCATAAGTCATGAAATATAGAGATGATGTAATGAAAAGCAACAGAGCGAAAACTGGAGATTGAAGATCCCGCACCACACTAAGGGTGTATTCCACAATCTTTTAAGTAAACGATGAATCGCAGAACCACCCACTATTTGTGGATCTCATGAGTCCAAATGTAAATATTATGACCCTTCTTTCCTTATAGTTCACTTCCCGTAATTTCAACCCACACATTACATGACTACCTGGAATCAAAGCCTGCAAGGCATAACGGTATGGAGGAAGGTATTACCTTGATCTGTAAGAGCTTATCATAACGCGAACTGCTGAAAGTCTCAACGCTATCAACTAATATCAACGGAACCCGGGGTCATGAACGAGGATGTAGCGCGCAACAAAATACCAACCCCCACGCCGCGTACGTTTCATATTCCGAATAAAGATCCCGCACCACCCTAAGAGTGTATTCGACCAGAAAAATCGTTTAATGCAATAAAATCACTTATTCTTATTTCCAAGTTCTTTCCATAATTAAAAGACCAGTGGCGAGGAAGATTTACAGTTTGTCTATAATGCAGATAAATGTGCGTCATCATAAGCCAATAATACAAGACCAAACGATATTTATATTTCCCGGTGATAAAAAACACATTTGGGTCCTTTATATATTATATAACCCTCGGGATTTTCCCATCTCCTGCTGATGGACCATTCTTACAAGTAGAACCATTGGGATGATGTTTACTTTGAATGGAGTCACCCAAAACATCAAAACAAGTGCCTACATTCAGTTTTCCTATTGGTGGTATAATGAAGGGTATGAGGTCACTTTAGCCTTTTAATGACACATGGTCCTTCATGGCAAATTCATATCCAAGATGGGAAACAAAAAACAAACGTTCAAAAGAAGTATATTTCTTATTTACTTCGTATCGCTCCCTTGTTCATATTTGTCCTCCAGCTGGATGATGGATAATGTAGATCTCGAAAAAATAATCCTTCATAAATTCACACATTCAAGACAAAAATGCACAGTCAGAAGATACTTAGCGTTATTATGCACAAATTTTTGTTATTAAAAAAACTCGACTACCTTTTTAGCTCTTCATTAAACGTAATTTATCCAAAAACAGCGTTAACTGCCTTTTACAAAGTTTTGGATATTTTCAACAGTTATCAATCTCAAATACACGTGAGTTTGATAGAGACAACCTCCCCAACAGTAATCGAACCCGAGACCTTCGGTTTGGCATGCGATGACATTAACCTGCCGCCGCCGAGGCGGGAGAAACCAATTTAAAACCAATGAGTGAAATAAAATATTTTCGCTGATAAAACCTTTGCATTATCCATCCCTAAATTAACGACAACTAAATATAGATGGGGATGATCGGGGAACATTAAGTAAATAAAATCACCTAAACATATAATTTTAATGTAAATCCGTCTGCAGTGTGCCATCACTATACACACTTTATTTTTTGTTGCGAAACTTTAACCATGAAAGCACTTAATTTCAAAGCCGTTTGTACACATCTTACAAGAGTCCTTACTAAAAATAGCCGAACTTCTGATATTTTAATATGGATATCAGTGGAATATTGAGAAAGATATTTTTACTTTTCAGATACTGAGCAATATACCAAGAAGTTGTTCTAAGCGCTTCCATCAAATACGAGTGGTTAATCTTTTAAGTAAACTATGAATCGCAGAACCACCCACTACTTGTGGATCTCATGAGTTCAAAGGTAAATATTGTGGCCCGTATTTCCTTGGAGTTCATTTCCCGTAATTTCAACCCACGCATTACATCACTACCTGAAATTAAAGCCTGGAAGGCATAACGGTGTGGAGGAAGGTGTTATTTTCATCTGATAGAGCTTATCATGACACGAGCTGCTGAAAGGCTCATCGCTATCAATGAATTTCCATGTATTTTCGGAACCCGGGATCATGAACAAGGATGTAGCCCGCAACAAAAGACCAACCCCCACGTATGTTTCATATCCAGATAACTTGATTCTCTCTTCGTTTCTCAGAAGAGTGACCGAGTTAATCATTTAATACCAATACTCCTGGTGTAGCGAAGAGGAAATTATTTAGGTTCAGAGTACAGATTGTGCACAGAGACTTGCGAATCAGTGTAGTAGAGTCGATCAAGTTTTCCAGTCGATCACTGCGTTGTTTGATTTCTGGTAATGACAGTTTCACTGGCAGTTGCCATGTGAATGTAAGCCCATTTTGACTAAAACTCCACTTCTCACCTGAAGAAGCTGGTGAGATTGTCGAAACTGTCGTAATCATACATCAAATTACACGGTGGAAGTCCGGAAAATGATGGCATGTGGATATAGATACAAAACAATTAGCCACGTTGCGGGTCTCTTTTGTAAAAAAATATATTGGTAGTATATCAATTCCAAAGATCAATTTACAAGCCACCACTCGGCTGGGCACGGCTGGCATAGTATTGGGGAGTTGTGGAAGCATGGGTGCTTTTAACATTATCACTCCGCAAAAACTAATCTACAGATCTACATCCCATCTATTAAAAGAGATATAAGTAATTAAAATCATATCGTTAACTGTTACTTTACTATTACGAACTTGAATATTAACATTAGGTCGTTATATTCATAAAAAATCTTGGTCAAAATCCTCTGATAAATAAATTACTTCACCCGGGACATAGCGCCATATTAGTGCCATCGTCTCAATCAGGGGCGCAGATAGGAATTAAGGCTAGGAGGGGTTTTTGGCGCAACTAATATGTTGGTGTCTGGGGGTTTGGCATAAACGCCAGGTAATTGGGAGGTCCAAGGGCCCTCCCAGAGGAAAATTAGGATAAATAGTGAGTTTTACGACTTTCTGAGGGATATTTTATAAATCCTTAAAAAGTTCTATAAGTAATATTAATGAAATTAAGTAAAATGGGTTTAACTTTAAAAGATTTCTGAGCTCTGGGGGGGGGGTTTATCCCCCAAACCCCCCCCCTCGCTGCGCCACTGGTCTCGATAATATTCATGGGAGACGGGTTTTGGCTGAAGGTTGCATCAGCAAGCATTTTACCCTTTTCTACCTTCTACTGTAAGTATACCAAGCCACCGGATTAAATTTTACCCATGTGATAGCGCTACTACTGCGTTAAAATTAGGGTCCGTTTATACATTAGAGCGTGGATTTAAACCAAGTTATTTTTCGTTACGAATTTTACACAGGAGGCTGAATGGTATGTGATTTGCAAATACCTGATGACCTTCAAAGGACTGTCCACCGTCAATCTAGGTATTTCCTTCAGAAACTTAATTCTTTTGTTTAAAATATAAAGTAGTATCATAAAGTAATTAGTATCATAAAAACGTAGTGAGACATTCATAACTGAAGCCATTTTACCCAAGTTCAAGTTAAAGTTATGGCCTTTGATCCGGAGGAGCCTGAAACAAATGGGGCGCAGACTCTTTCAAGAGGACATGTGCGGGGATAGAAAGGAAAATGGAAAATTCCTCATCTGCCAGCCAGGGATACTTACGATGTAGTAACTACGCACAACAGAGAAATCATAGATCGTCAGGAGAGTATCAGCCTTTTCTAATAATTTTATCGGGAAACAAAACAAAAATATCATATTTCATCGATGTAAAACTGCTAATTCAACCGCTGGATAGAAAGTGGGTATCTTATAATAATAACTCGCCTCTGTAACAGAACCGATTTTTTAACGCTGCGGATTATTTATACATACGGCATACGGCTTTCTTATCTTTCTTCATTCTCGATAACGTAGTATGGATGTGAATTCAATTGATTCGGCTTTTACTTTTACCCTGTATAACCCTTCTCCCTCCCCCCAGCCAGAATTTGGGTATTTATTGGATTGTCGATATTATAAACAGTGCACTTGAGAATGACGCCTCAGCGTCGAAACGCGTCATACTAATAAATAATTTCCAATGAAAAGGTTTCCAAGGTTGTGTATTTTAATTTCTAGTATGGATGTATTAAGTTGGATACTGTGACTAATTTATTCATAATTTGTGTAAGCTTATTCTGCACTAAAGGGCAGACTTCCCAGAACTAATGAAGCTATTTATTATTATCACATACACAACCATTTTTCAAGAGAGCATACCTAAGGCATCGGAGAGTAACGAATAAACAAAAAGAAAACAGTTCGAACGATTTGTGCTCCGTCCTCCATTTGTGGGGAAGATGGCCAAGATCTGAGGCAGACCAGGGCGTGGAAAAGGATTAAAGGGAAGTGCGAGGGCAGAGCCTAGGGATTGGAGGCATGATCCCGGAAGTAAACCATTTGGGGAACAGGTCAGAAATACGAGGAAGGGAGGAAACAATATTGGGGCAATGGATCACATTTTATTTCTTCTCGTCAGCTCGATTGCCAAATATGGCTTTTATGTCGCACCATCGTACCTGACCCTGGATGTCGATAGCCGGTGGGTAGAACACGCCAGGAATATAGAGAACCAGAGAAGGACATCCGGTGACAAGGGTGGAAAGCTAATGATAAGAGGAGAACAAGGGGTAAGGAGATCGTAAAAGAGGTTTCGGCTTACAGGGGGGGCATAGGTGAACTATTTTTAAGAAACACACTGATTCCTTATCGTTGATGATTTCCAGATTAGCTGTGTTAAATCTTTCCATTACGGAAAACGAAAGATTACAATTTGTTAGGATCGCTTATATATTTGATAAAGCACGACCTTATTTTTATGACATAGTTAAATCGTCAGGTGACGCGCGTAACACCTGAAGATGTAGCTATGCCATGTCAGCCCCGGTCGTACTATTTCAAATATAAAAGTGACCCTAAAAAAGTTCATTCTTATTTAATTTTCCTAACTGGTTCTTTCATATAATTATTTAAAGGAGTTTTTGTCCCTTTTGACTGCATTTTATGATGCTGCTGATGCTGCACAACGGTATCTTTTACTGCTACTTGGACGATCCCTTCATCTGATATAATAAGAAAAAGTGACCGAAAAGTTGCTAATTGTAAAAATAATTATGTCCATAAAATAATGAGAATGCTTGGCGAGACGATGAAGAATGACAATTCATATGCGCCCCTGTTCCAGCCGTCCCAAAGAGGCATTTTAGACGTGTAATCGGAGGATCATAGTTTCTCGCGACTTAGTCACACGCATGTGGATGGCTTTGAGATGATTAATGATGTACAGCATTACGCTCTCACAGTTTTTTGCTTTGTTTACATGATTTATAATCCCAAAAACGAATGAATAAAAACGTAATTCCACGCATTACAATACCGTTTGTCAGTTTAAAAAGATAATGTCCAGGACAATAATAAAAAAACACGGATTAGACCTCAAAGGCGATCATTCATCCACCCTACATTAATCACATGCGATCCCCTATGGTCAATTTAAGTTATCTTGAAGGGTCTTACGCCACAGTTTTATGGGATTCGATCGCTTCGCGGCGAAAATATTTCTTGCTTTGACAGGCAATAAACAACTGAGATTAAAATTCTTCTGATCCCAAATGGTTTGTTAAAGCAAAAATAATCGCATTAAACTTATCCGACCCATAATTTAAAGTCTCAGTGGACACCAAAAATATGCCACTGCTACTGTGATGCGTTGCTTTGTTGACCTAGGCTCTCTTGGCCACACTGATACCAAATTCATTTTAACATAATTTAAAAAAAGAAGAAGGCTATTTCACCATGTATGAGGAAATGAAGAATTGGCGACTAGAAAGCAAACTTTGAGGCATCAAAAATTATTTGCTGCGCGTAAAAATATCTGAAAAGCTAAGAGAATAACCAGATTATTAAAACATAGAAGTATACAAAAGATTCATATTAATTTTCTCTTACTTAAATAGTTAGTCGGAAATTAGTTAAAGTGAAATAAAAATTATAATATTTTTAAATGAAATAGTTTTTTGCTAAATTGGATGGAGCAAGCCTTAAAGAACTATTTCAAGGTATTATTGTGGTATAATTCCTATTAGGAATTAATTAGGAATAATTTAATTCCTATTAGGAATTATACCACAATAATAACGTAATATACGTAAGATTGTGATAACGCTGTATTAAATTTGCGTTATTTCACTAGAAAGGGCTGTTATTATGTTAAATACTTAAAGATTTTTGTGGGTCAAAACTAATTACCCATTTTATTCACATCCCAAGAATTCTTTTCAGAAATATTAAGCTAACCATAGTGAATTGATTTCATTGCCATCTCGATTATTCATTATTAAATTAATTTACATTGGAAAATTCTGCAATGGAAATTTTTCAGCAAGCTGAAGTGAACACCCAAGAAACTAAATGTATTTAATAAATTTTAAGGACAATAAAAAATTTGAAAATCCCACATGCTTCAAAGACTTCGACAGACTTTTTACATCAGTTATGCTAATAGGCAAGAGTCATATAATTGCTCTTTGTGGTTACGAGTAATAGTATATCCTGGTTGTTTGCAACTGTAAAGCCACAATGAATTAATACAATAAATATTAATAATATATTAAATAAATTTTTAATCACTTCAACATCTAGGTTTCACCTACTTTCACAACCCACCATTGAGTTTATTTTAAAACAATTATTCAGTCTCTGAACTTGCGGTGTCTATCCATCACATGGCATATGCCTCATAGCTCACACCCAATTGCTAAAATTACGATGACAAATATTGTCTATCATACTTTTCTGAGTAGTCAACCAAATGTCTGATATTGACTAATATTTGCTTTGCAACAGGCTAGTCTTACATCAAGAAACCTCTGCGGTGTCAATCCATCACATGGCAAATGCCTCATAGCTCACACCCAATTGCTAAAATTACGATGACAAACATTGTCTATCATACTTTTCTGAATAGTCAACCAAATGTCTGATATTGACTAATATTTGCTTTGCAACAGGCTAGTCTTACATCAAGAAACCTCTGTAGTTACATTACACGTGTATTCAATCGGCTTGATAGAAGGTATTTATAATGAAAAAAAAGCCCTGCCTCGGATCAGTATCACCGAGAACATAGCCATTACGAGAATTACAGTTGATCGGGATTCAGTCCGAGAATACGACTTGTGGCTCAATACAGTCATAATATTCTGATTACCTCTCCGTTGAGCATCATACCACTCTAAATGATGACGGCTACGCTTCCTAAGCACTATTTCCAATATCAATGATCACAATTAATGCCTCAATCACAATTTTGTGATCCACGAACGATTTTTCATGTCACGGATATTCCCATTCTTTGGATTCCCGCCAATAATTGCTAATGAACAGCAATTTAGATCGAATAAAAAAGTACCTAGCAACGGTCAACGTTATAGAAACCCCAAAAATAGGTTTGAGCGCTGTAATTACTTGATGATTAGATTGCCCCCATTTGATTTTCATATTTAGTTTTTCATGTTTACATGGTAGCTCTTCAATCACTTCGACGGCTGTAGAATGTGCTACGGAGATGCTGAGCTTTTATAAGAACGCTGTCAAACGTCAAAGAACAGCATATTAAACCCATAGAACTAATTTAATAGAAAAATACAATATCAAGCAATTATATGTTCATGATTTTTATGGTAGCAATGAAAAAAAATTCCTCTTAAACTAAAACAAGGCCCTTACATTTTAAGTAGAACCTTTCCACTAGAGAAATCTCACGGAACAAGTAAATCACACATAGTATAGAGAGGAACGCGCCGTCAGGAGAGTAATTGAATTGAGGAGAGTGATCTTGAATATTTGATAGGCAACGAGAGCAACTCCTCCAGAGCGTCATCCATAACTGGTATCGCTTTAAGCTACCAATATGGCTGTAACCGTGGAAGAAGAATTTTCATCTTTAGTTTAAATTGAAAAATCAAAATTTCAACGTCTTGCAAAATAAAATGGTCCATATTCTAAGGCGGCATCGATATTTGTGCAATAATTTTACACGTAGCGACTCTGCTGATTTTTTTCTGCATTCCTATCTATCATCTTGAGGATCAGAATTCCAGCTTCATTTATGCTCTCACTAGGCTAAAAAAGGAGAAAAACAAAGAAAGCATTTCTAACGTATCGACATGCCGTTTTGCCGGCGTGGGACATGAGAGACATTTTCGGTACTGCGACGCTAATACTCGATGCCACTGGAGAGCTCCTCTTAATTACGGGCGGAAAATCATCCAATCGAAACCAATTGAGGTACAAAAGTAATTGAAAACAGTAGGAGAGTACCTGTTTGGGCTCGGGTCGATTCTACCTCACCAGAGGTAGGTACACTGAATGTGAGGTTACCCCAGGAATTTTGTAAAGCAACAAACTTTCCACAGTCAAATTGTGACATAAATGAATACTCTAAAGACTAATTGAACTATCCTAATAAATGAAGAGTGCGTGAAATAATTCCGATTCCCATAAATGCTTTCTAAAGAACTCAAGTGGCTTCTGAGAAGAATTCAACAAAATAATTATTGAGGACCATCAATAATCCGCTATATATTGGATAACGGTAATAATGGGAGAGGATAAGCATTGATAGTTCCACAGAAAAAATAAAAGCGATTATGGAATCGAATTAGTCTTTTTGTATTAATTAGTTAATTAGTTAATTAATTAGTTGGTCCACCTAACACGTAATGGACATCGTTCGGAAACGGAGTATATATACGTTTCAATGACACTGCCACCAACCATCTTATGCATGCATAATCTATAAGGTTTTAAAGCTGATATTTCCAGCGAATCTACGCGAATAAGATAGAGATACACTTTGGTTTTATCATGAATATTAACCACACCAAGAAACTTGAGGTCACTCCAGGATACATGGTGAAGCCAGGAGTTCGCTATATGGAGGTGTCAGGGGAGAATGAAGCTCGTTGTTAAGAGGGTGAGTGGCGGATCATTAATAACCGCTGCCCCTGTCTGAGACCCGAGTCTGAGGTCAAACGGGCGTAGACAAATGGCTTTTAGGTAGTCATCAAATACTTATAAAATATTTGAATGAATTCTTCTAGGGTTTCCAATCGGGTTAGTATCTGCATTTTTTAGGTCGACGTTTTGTTGGGAGACTTTCCCAACATCTTCAGGGCTGAAGATGATTATCAGTACATTTTATTTAGATTATCAGTTTCAGAATATTAGTTCAAGTTGGAAACCCGAAAAGAATTCGTTTAAGTCATTCCCTGTGAAAAACTCAGATTCTTCATTTCATTTAAAATAGTTTGTTAAGCTGGTGAAAAGAAAAACTTTCATTGAAGAGCCACGATATAGATTATCATCTTTTCAATTGTTCCAGAAATTACCCCGTCCATTCAACTTATCCACCAGCGGGAGGTATAAAGTGCGCGGCTACCTAGATGATTCACGTGGACTCAAACACAGTACCTACTCAGGCAGGAAAACTTCATCCCTGAGTGAGCCCATCTCCTCCGTACACATAACCTGAATGCAGCGTAGCCACAAATGTTATGGGATTCGGAAGAGGCTACGAATGATACTGAGCTCATACTGGATCGTCGGCCATTGTGGTGAAAACAACAACCTCATGATTTCCAGATTATAGGAACGTACAGTTTCAAAAGTAAGGAGTTGTGATAATAATGCGGTATCTGCTCAGTAATAAGACCACTTTTCGTTCAACATGGGCTTTAGATACGAGGACGAGCGACTTTTGCGTATACTGCATTCCCAGGGTATTCAAACCGGGTATTCGTTGGACAACATTATGCGAATATGTGCTGCACCATCCGCAACACATGATCTAAACGAGAATTATTTAGCATGTGACTTGATTTTAAGTAATAATAATAGGTGATGGGCTCCGGAGAAACAATGAATTAAGAAATTTTAATGTAAATTTAATTTAAGAAAAAAAGTAATTAAGAATTAAGGAAAAACTTAACATATCTACATTTAAACCAGTAATAATGTATAGGGTGCGCAGATTACATGAATCCGCGGCTAATAACTGTAACTTTCGAAATTTTTTGGATAGTATTTTTCGAATTGGTATTAAATATGTACCATATTCGAATTAAGCAAAAACTTAGCATATCTAAATGTAAAACAGCAAGAATACATGGGGTGCGCGAGATTGATGAATCCGCGGCTACCGACGGTGACTTCCCTATATTTTTTGCATTGCATATTTCGAATCGGTTTTAAATATTTGCCATATTCAACTACGCTGACTTGGCTAAAATTATAAATACAAAATAAAGGTGATTTCATGTGATATCGTGGTTCCGTTCTAATGAATTCCGCATTGCAGAAATATGGACCAAAACGAGAATACACGGTAGGTTCTCTTCGGTAAAACCCCACAAAATTGGTACAAAATTGCACTCGCACTATGATAACATTAATGCTCGTGAATTTTCTATAGTCCTAAATATCGCACATAAATGATAGGTAAACACATGATTTTTTCAGTCTCCGTCATTTCATTTGCGATTCCATCGTTAAAGAAAACTAAACTGAAGTCACACTTCTTTTCACGAAATGGCAAGCGTAAAATTTTACACGAGTATCCCTCGAAAATATTTTCACGGAATTGTTACGGGAGTGACTCGAAAAATACCTTCATTTCTTTCCGAATGTCTACCCTTCATTTGAACGACAATGTACTCCACGTCTTCTAGTAAATTTCGGAGGACCAAAACGTCCGCTTCTCCGTTGGGGCAACGTAGTCTCTACGGCACGGTAATAACAAGGATTATGTGGAAACGTGGAGAAAGAACATCGTCTTCGCAGCTCTATCTTGTCGCCTATCTCTCCGGAGGCGCACTGTAAAAAAAAGGAATTATTTTGAACCGACTGGACTCTCCGAACCCTATTCCCTTAGACCAAGTTTTCCCCGGGAAAAATCCCCCCATCGGTCGAAGCGCCCGGTCCAAAACATCCGTAGAGAGGCAATGCCATTCCACTCCTACACGATGCAGTGCGCCCTCTGTTGTTTATTCAGCATGCCCCAGTCTGGAAATCTCTACCATAATATTTGGTCGGGCGTCGGTGCGGAGGAAAATATGGCCGTGGAGCGGAGATGCAGCCAACAACTCGGGCACTCCGTCCGTCACAGATGTAGCGGAGAGACTCTAGTGTTTGCTCGTGGATTACGTGCACCACGAGAGTAGCAAATAAGGGTCGGGGAGGGAATCAAATGGTGGGAGACGGTGCGTTGCGAGATACGATGTCATGCCACGTCCCAGCACCGCGTGCTATCCACGCATCGACTTCGCGCAGCATCGGAATTAGTCTACATAAATACACTGAATGCTGAAAATATGTATATAAGCAGTCCACTAGGCAAGGTAAAGTTTTTGTAATGATAGGAGTGGTGAATAAAACAGATCAGTAAAAATTTGCCGCATGGAAATTGAAACTTTCCGTTTTACAAGTCATGGCAAAATTTTTGTGGTAATAGGGGCGGTAAATAAATAAGATCTGTAAATATATGTAAACATAGGAAATAGATGAGGTCAGTAAAAATTTGGATCATGGAAATTACAATTTTCCGCTTCTTCTGCTGAAAACATATTTATGCAGTAAAGGCAGAGAACCTTCTGATGAGCTACTTATGACTCACAAGGTCTTAAAATGTTAATTGAATTATGGCCTTCTTCTATAATTTGTTTGACAAAAAAAATCACCAGATCTAGCAGTGAAGACAGAGAAAGATGATTATCCAAGAAACACTTGGAATTCAAGATACCATCATTGAATGCGTCAAGGATGCTCCACCCAAGCGACACAGTTTATTAAAATCCATGAAAAAAATCACGATACACATCTCAATGACTGATCAATCCAGTGCTTTGAACAACTATCCAAAAACATACACAATTCTGTCTGCAGACAGATATTGCTTTCCACAGTGTTTCTTAAATATTTTATTTATAAATCCGCGAATATCTATGGCCTTTAATGCTTGAGAGCACGAAGGAGGAATTAATATTAAAATTTGAACGTGAATTTCTTTTCGAAAAACAACCATTAATGATTCACCTCACAGAGCCGTGATAAAAAAAATCAGCATATCACCGCACCTAGACTTGAGTTCTTAGCAAACAATTGCATCAGCTGAACTCAAAACATGCAGTACGCAGGAAATGGAGCTCGATTCAAAAAGCTATAAAAAATTTCCATGCAGTATTCTAGGAATTTTCCAATGTTCATCTACCGCTTTTGAACTTTCTGAGAAATAAGTATGTTACTTACGAGAGCATTTCATTCCTGCGACTTAGATACTCGATAAGTCCAAACGAAGTATTTGTTTTGAATTGCTTAGTCACGGAGGAACCTTCCAAAGATGCGGTACTGTACCGGTGGGTTCCTACTTGTTTGCTCAAAATGTCTTACCGTGTAGGATGCTGAATCGATAAAAGGACGACTTTGAATATGAAAACACATTTCCATTACGAGATTCGGGCGGAATGGCGGCAGCTGGGCGCCTGCCGCGATGCCAACGAATTCCCACAACGTAGGAGCGGCCGTGCGAGGAAATCACGCATGAACACCTAGGGTACGAAGAAGCGGCCGCTCGACCGATTAACATGGGCAAAAGGGTTGCTATCAATCCTGCCCTTTGCTGTATTTTCGATCCGCTCGAGGAAGTTCTTTCCCGGATAATATCGATCACTTTTTTTATTTTCCACGGCCCCGATTTTCATTTCTACCCCCGATATTAACATGGCTGACACAAGAGCATACAGGTCAGCATACACTGCAGTGACTGTGATGAATTAATCGGTGGAAAAACTATGATTAACCCCTTGCTTGTGGTATTTCACGTCTTCCGTTTACCAATGTGATATTCCGTCGTCCGCAAGGTGTGATCCCAAAATCAATCACGTTGAAAACTAATAATTAGCAGGGTATTGATGTAATTTATTTTCTATGAATGCAATTAATCTAAAACATGCTGATAAGATGCATTTCAATGCTTTTAAGTCAAAAGTTAATTAATTGCGTGCATATGGGAAACACAAAAGTAGTGCGTGTTGACATATTTTTTCAGGTGGAGAAGCTAATGGATTTTACAAAAGCATTTGGGACCTGTGAGAACTAGACGTTACTTATTTTATAGCTGATCATTATTAACAAATATGCATTAAATTCCAAAACATATGTTTGGGCTAATTTGTACTTTTCTGGTCACAAAAGAAACTCATTCTTGGCACTTGGAGTAGGTTTTGGAAAATCGTACCCGAATATATCAGTCCCTGATTTTGACGGCATAATCTCCCGCTTTCATCTCAATAGTATTAGAGGTATCACTCAACTAAAATCTGTATCTCTCAATTTCCATTTCATTCTGCCCTGAGGGTAATGAAACTTTACACTAAAAACACTTCCACAGATTATCCCTTCTATCTTTTTGGAATGAACAAATAATCTATGGACAAGACATAGTAAATTGCTGCATACTTATACAAAATTACGTCAAAAATATCACAATTTAGTTCTCAGCAAACGGATCGTAACTAAGTCTTTCCATGATTCATGATTTAAGCTATCTGCAACATTTATAATTTTGGTCTCAAAAATTTTACATCCACGAAAATAGCACCATAGTTACATCATATCGGGACCACGAAAATTCCGAATATTATAATACAAAACGTTGAAACTCATCAAGGTTGAGGCGTCACACGGAAGAAAAAAATTGTAGACTCCACCAAGTCGAGTCTTCACCAAATATGGCCCCTGATGACGAGCGAAATTTTCATTCGACGGAAAAAAACAAAAGGCGAGTCGAGATATACCTCCACACTTCCCCCTTCCAGCGATTCATCCATTTCCCTTCTACCATACGTTCGTTCCTCCCTGAACTCCCCAGTCCCTACTTCCGTTTTGTTCTCAGGGTTGGAACCCCTTTTCTCCCCCATTCCACCCCTTTCCCGTCACCATTCAGAAGATAACGATGATGTCGGATCCAACGAGGGTGTCTCCTTCGATCGGAGACGAGAGAGCGGAAATAATTGCGCGCCATCCGAGGACTTCACACACGGCTCCTGCAACAGCAATATCAATCGGAACCCTACGTCGCTTGATCTCTCACAAAGCACGATGGACCACAAAGGCTATCAAGGGTTCTGACTAATTTTAACAAGATATCTACATATACTCACTACCCCGCAAGCCACCTCAACAGGTGTGTTAGGAAACCAGCCGTTGACAAATAAGAAGCATATGCTCTGGCGAAATTACGCCTAGGATTTATTGAAGTCCGTTTTTTTTCGCGGAAGACCAATTCATATACCTACCCGTTCAGAAAAATATCTTTCTTCATTCATCATTTCTGTCGAACCTAGAGATGTAGAGGGGTTCTAATATGATGTTATCCGCGTCTCTCTGAAAGATATCTATACTCAATTGCTCAAGCAATCTTGGCCTAGCGTGTAGCCTCCAAGTCCGTAGCAGCTCCCAGCCATGTAACGCTTTCTGTACACTCGTAGTATGCTTTGAAGGAATCGCGCACCTTCCGTAAGGATTTTAATAAATTAAAATATACTTATATTTTATCATAATAATGGGTTAAAAACATGTGATGGTAGTAATTTAAACCTCCGACCTCCTAGCATTAACGTCATTCAAGCGACGGTCGATTAACATTTGTGTAACTCAAAATATGGAGAATATGAATCTATGAAATCGTTCTAATGACATTAATTATACTATATGAGAGGGATATTACGACTTAGTGATTTCAAACACAAGGTTTATTTCATACAACCGGTAACGACAGTTTCTGGGTCATTCTCCATGGTACAAGGGAGTTGTTCCCATAGATAATGACGCATTTATACACGCGCACAAAGAGTAGAAACTGGTTTGGGTTAAATAACATTCTGAGGAAAATCACTTAGTCGTTATTATTCCCATCATCAAGACGAAATTCCGCCAATTTGAGCCAGCAGCGATTAAATCACTGAACATACTCTTCTAGGGCATTTTTGAGGTAAAACAGCTACTAAATTACCAGTTAACCTCATCGACAAAAGTGACTCCCGTTTGAAAATGGCACAAAACTTGGCCCAGAGAATATATTCGGAACAAAATATTTTCGTTTTACTGTAAAACGTCAAAGACGATTGCCCTTATTTTTTACAGCACATTAGTAAACATTTCATTGCTCTTCGCTTGGATTCCCCGTCCACTAAAAATGAACTTTTCATCTTCAGCAGAAATGTCTCTTGAGATAATAATCCAAGTTTGGGTACAAAAAAATGTGGCAAAAGACAAATACATCTTATTCTTTCATTAAATTGTGCTCATTTTTTATCTCAAATTTGTGATGATAGTAACTGTTCCTAACTGCCGTGGTTTTTTTATAATAGTGCCCCCTACACCTTATATAAAGTTTGCTGAACAGCTAAGTGCGTTACAAAAGAGTAAGTTAAGCAGACGATTTTCGATGGTAAAATACATAATTTTGCCAAAAATACCAAAAATAAGTAAATAAACGTGACAAAACTAGGTGAAAATCAACCCTATTTTGGTAGGAGTATGTTAAAGTGTGCTTCTTAGATACTAATATGAGATGTAAGTAAATTTTCATTTATTAGATAGTGATAAAGCAATTTAAGTGTACCTCATGAAGCTCTATAATTTCACAGATTAAATTACAACATGGAGACAAATCAGATTAATAAATGTATCCCAGTGGGCAATGAGCATTTAACAAATATGCATAGTAAAACGATAGTGTGATAAATACACCAAAGATTGTCGTTGGCCATTAAAAAATATTTGACTTTCCGGGATTTGCATCCAGATCTCCTGATTTCCGGTCAGGCGTGTTAGCCAGATATACCACCAAGCCATTTTCTCAGAGTGATAGCTGAAGAAGAATATTGCGAGGGCTAACAGCCAAGCGACGTCCTAAAAATTACATGTCACTCAAAGTCAGAGTACGAATGGAGTGACAAATAATAGCCCAAAAAAAGAATCAAATTTGCAACAAATGACTAAAGGAATTCACAAAGCAGTCAAAGAACACATTTGGACCACACATATTCAGGGAGTGACCTTCAAAACTACTGCCTAGGAGTATCCACAGGCATTCTTAAGCGGCGAGAAAAGCCCTTCTTTGCAAAAGACACGAGAGCGATGGGGAAATAAGACTCTTTTTAAAACTTAACTGCCCATAAGAGACTCGGAGACTACGTGCCAAGCTTACATTTCTTGGTGTGGATAGGACAGATATCTTTCAGATCGACACAGAGATAATTATCTTAAACCTCATAGTGCACCTGGGTCGAAATGAAAAAATAAAATAGGAGAGACATTTTGCAGAACGCAGAACAAATAATTATAGGAATTAATTTTTAAAATAATTAAAATATTAATAATAAAAAAATTAATAAAAATCCCCCTGACAATGAATACCTTAAATGAATGTTAGGTGGGACTCATATACTGAGGATTCATATCTCCAAAGCATATGTTCTTTTCTTCTTCTGTTATGTTATAGCCTGGTGTCTTGGCGCTCCCCGTCACACGTCTAACGAAGCCCTTGCGGGGTAGTATGCGCATGTAGATCTTCATAGACCCGCTTTCATTAAAAATAGAGCTGGATTCTCAGTAGGATGGAAAATCCAAAGCTGAAGACGAGGATAGAATAATCTAAAAATCTATACAATTAATACCTTTAAAAAGTTTAATCATTTGAGAAAGGAAATTGGATCGAATTAATAATTTATTTTCCACAATTATAGACCTCAAACTAAAATGCTAAAGTTTAAAATAGCATATTGAGCATTTTCTCTATGGAAGCGAGACTTGGACGTTGACAGGAGCAGAGAAGTGAAAAGTGGAAATATTCGAAATTTAGTGCTACCGAATAATGATGAAGATAAAATGGACGCACCGAGTGAGCAACGAGGAAGTGCTAAAAAGAGTAGGAGATAAGAGAAGTCTTCTAAATATCCTAAGGAGAATACGGGACAGTTTAGTTCGCCGCATCATGAGGCATGATAGCGTGATGAAAACAATGTTAGAAGGACAGTGGAAACGAGACTCCAGGGCGGGCTCGCAAGGATACACTCCTGGTGCAGGGACTATAAGCGCGAGCTTTTCTCCTCTGCACCCAGAAGGGGAAGGACGGGAAGGAACAAGGAAGGAGGCGCCGCCGCGATGGGAGCCCGACGACGCCTCCTGGGAGGGGATAGGGAAGGAAGGGAAGGGACGAGGAATCCCGCACCGTCACAAAGGCGGGCGGGCCCTACTAACAGCGAAACTAAGCGAAACGCAATTAATATTCAACCGATCCTAGTGGATTTTCCTGTGAGGAAGAAAAATCCATCGATCGAATCGGTAGATCTTAGAAGGACAGGTGGAAGAGAAGAGGGGCAAGGGACGGCCAGGCATGAGTCGCATATGAAAGGTTAGAAACGATGTAAAAGAGAATAAATATGTCCCCATGAAAATGTTAGCGGATAGGAGAGAGAAATGAAGAGCTGCGTCAAACCAATCTTAGAATTGTTGGCTTATGATGATTGCAAATAGAGACGATGGAGCAAGAGAAATACGCAGTCAAGTCGATATGTAGGGGAAATGGTTTATCTACACGTATAATTGACACATCAAAAATATCAACTAACATCTTAATTGTTGATTATAAAATACGCTTTTGCGGGGCGTTGCTAGGAGTCCTGACATCGAATTGCTGAGTGGATGATTACCCGATATCCAGATGTTGTTAACTAACGTGATCTTTACATTACAATAAGGATAACGTCCACCAAATCATGACGAATACCATTTCCACTGACAATCATAGCATGACACCAAAAATAATAGGAAAATAAAAGTAAATGAAGTACAGTATTATATTTTCATTGTACTAATGTCAGACCTACAGGTTAGAAAATGTATTCGCGAAGTAACAGCTTATGCCAAGACGAGGAACCGGGTGCATCGATTACAGAAACAAAAAATGGATATAACTAATAATACTTCCCCAACACTGCCACCTTCTTTAGCTCTCGTCTCCTCACCCACTTTAACCCCGTCCTCCCCAGGCTGGTCAGATACCTATCCTCACAGGAAAAACCCTCGTCCCAAATGAAGGCTGACCCTTTCCCCAGAATAACAGTGAACCTTACAAAGTTTTATTTCCTTACTTCCAAAAAATGGATAGAAATCCACAAGCATGGTCGATTGATTTATGAGCAAAGGGAACATCAAAAGCAGACAGCATAAGAATGATAGGTTTTCAACCAATAGACTCGGAGGAAAAAGTACAATGATACACGAATGACTTACGAGAGAATTGTTATTTCTTCATTTGCAGAGCATGAGAGTATTGGAAATGGAAAAATTCAATATGAGGAGCTATACAATGCTAAATTATTTCTCCTCTCGGACGTCTATTAATGAGTGAGATCTGCGATCTGAGGGAAAGCCTAAAGCAATCTGCCTAAAAAAAGACCACTAGCTTTCATCCACTGACTATTGCAAACTCTTTTACATGAACGGCTAAACTTGTGCTTCGCTTTTAATGTAGAAATTGTAGGCAAAAGCAGTGCAGTAGTTAAGTTGAAAGATTGTCACCGGCATTAATGATATGCTTTTGTTAATGTTTATTCTCCCGCCAGTGCCTCGCAATAACACCACACAAATAATTCTCAGTTTTCAATATCAATACTATCCGAATCATTTCTCAGTTCTGATACAGCTACTTTTCCCAAAAGCAGTTCTTACGTGAATATTTTTTAGTAATGCGTTCAATGACTATACTTTTTATGCACGAACATGTATGTCCCTGCCTCCAGGGCGTGAATGATATATTCAACTATTTACTATTATCGGAATAGTGAATAGCATTCCATTTGAAAGTCATATTTTGTAAAATTTTAGGTGAAATTGACAAATAGTTCAAGGACATGAAACTAATGCCAACGGATATTCATAACTATGTACATAACGAACTTAAGGTTAAAAGATCTTTTTTTTTAATCATTGTAGGCAAATAATATTTTTAGGGCAGAATTTGTAACATTTCCACATGGGTAATAACTACGTAGAAGGGCAAATTCATAATTTAATAAAAATTACGGCTAATCGCGCACAACTCAATCAACCTTATTATAAAGATACTTCGTGTATATTGATGCAACGACCATCACATCATAAACGGCTCCAAAATATCACAACAATCAATCACTTTCGAAAATGAAAAATATAAAAAATATTATTGAAATCAATCTCATTTTTTTCGTTATTCTTCTGGGACTTCTTAGAAAAATATTAAATAAATGCTGCTTATTACGCTTACTTCAGTATGACTGTAATTTTATTTCGCATGATGCCATTCACAGATTGGCCCAAATACACAAAGGAGTGCACATATTATTTTATCGGCAAAGGAATATTGAAATACCGCATGAAAGTAAATGCGCATTGGAATCAATCGGCCGGATGAAGAAAAACTGCACTCATGAAATGCCGACGCCGATATCTCTTCATTTCAATGGAAGCATGCATCCCTTCAAGGTGATACCAAACGGCAATGGAGTCTCCCAAAAAATGACAGCAACGGCTCTTCTCCTTTGTATAGGTATTCCTATTTGATCGAGCATGATAAGTACTCAGACCATGTCCCCACGTGGGGGAGAAGCAGAGAAGGCCTGCCCCAATCCGATTCCTCTGGAAAAGGGAGCCCTCATGAATAACATCGGGCATTTCGTAAGTAGGCCACATCGGAAATGCATATAAGAAGCATACTTCAAATGATTGCATTTCGGCAAAAGACATTATAAAGAGGGAGTAAGTATCTACCGTAAAACCCAAGCCTTACTGGAGGGAATACACAATCCGCGTACGTGGAAACGCCGATCTTGTACATCTACGAGGTACGTACAAGTCACTACCAGGGTGTGTGGCACGGGGTGATTCCATTCTTAAGTATTACCATTCAGTACTCATTACATCCTTAATCAGACACCCGCTCGTTTGCCGGACACAGGCCAAGCACTCAAGATAACGAGATGCGGTCAGATCAGAAACTAGGAGAGTGCTAAGGCCACGAACATGCTACCATGCAAATCATCATCATCATCATTAGTAAAAAATCCTTAGATTGGTTTGACGCCACTCTCCATTCCTCTCTCCTATCCGCTAACCTTTTCATAGCGATGTATTTCTTCTCTTTTACATTCTTTACAATCTGTTCTATGTAACTCATTCGGGGCCGTCCCTTTCCCTTCTTCCCTTCCACCTGTCCTTCAACTATTGTCTTCATCAGGCCTCAAAATGTGGCCAACTAAGTTGCCACCTCTTCTGCTTAAGGTTTTTAGGAGGCTTCTATGTTCTCCCACTCTTCTTGGCACTCCTTCGTTACTTACACGGTCAATCCATTTTATATTCATAATTCTTCGGTAGCACCACAATTTGAATGCTTCCACTTTTGACTTCTCTGCTGCTGTCAACATCCAAGCCTCGCTTCCATAGAGAAACATACTCCATACTCCATCTGATGAATTTTTTCCTTACTTTTATGCTTGCATTTTCAGCTGCAAGAAGATTCTTCTATCTGTAGAAAGCCCCATTTGCCTGCGCTATTCTACTGACTACCATGCAAATAAAACTATGAATTAGTGATAGAAAACGAAACTTTCTGTTAATAAGTCGTTCATGCATGAGTAATAACATGCCAAGAAATGCTTGCAGATATCTAGTATTGACGAGGGGCCGTTGTGGGGATAAGAGTTGCTATACTACCGTCCAGTCGATATGGGGATACTGGCAGTGCCAACCTGCCTGGTCCACAGCCAGGTTAACTCTGATGCGCTACCGGTCGAGGCCTTGACGCCTACCATTGTGGTGTTTTTACATGTCATAGTGTTGCACCTGCTGCTGATTGCTAGACTATTGCAAATGAGAACCACGGCAGTGGGGAGAAAAGAATTGATTGCGGCTTGCCATTGTTTGCCTCCCATTTTGTGGACATGCTGTTTTTGGCCCGTATCAGCATGTATTTTGCCCGCAATTTTACGCAATGTTGAGATATAACTATAGGACCAAGTTAAAAATGTGCGGGAGGAGATTCTGCATCGAACGCAGCAAACGACATACCTATAGAACCAGGTACGACTGCGATAGACCTTGAAGTGTGACTGCGCAAAATGTAGATAGACTGACACGCTACAAACTAAATACAAATGGAAGAGTCGTCGAGGGCGATTTCCGGTTCCTCACGATTTTTTTAACACCTCGAAAGGGTACACCGAGAGGTTGAATAATCAGACCACAACCTGGAGATAATCACTACCGCTAGAAGTATAATATGGGCCAGAAGACACTTGGGTGCATTCCTTCCTACCCTATCATCATGATCCAACGAAAGACATCACAAAGCCACATATCGCTTCCACGGGTCAGAAATCGCGTATAACCGAGCTATATAGCCTAATCTCTTTCCCGGGTCGGTACTGAGCTTGGCTTTCAGCCCTGGCTCTGTAAGCAAGCATTCTAAACGGGGTTGCCACGATGGGTTTAGTTGGTTTTTTCACCAACCCATTCCACCCAAACCTGCTTGTAGAAAAGGAAGATATATAAGTAAAAACGTTTTTCATTCCCCTGGATGATCAATAACTGATTTAGAACTACTTGGATCAACTTTTTGCGAGGTCAGCGCGTTTAAAGTAATATTCCCTGGTTGCCAAAAACCCCAAGCCCGACGACTGTTTGGATTTCCGAGCATTAGCTCAACGGAGCCTCTAACCGCGAGATGGGCAGTTTCGATGCTCTCTGCCAAATGACCACTTCAACAGATCCATCGCTTTAAGTTTTCCGGAATAGAGTATATATTTTCCACTACTTAACCGAAAAAGAATTTTTTCCTCTGTAAATCGAAAATACATGCCTGGATAAAGATTTTCAAATCAAAAGACGAACTTTACACCCAGAATGTAGTCTTTGTGCACAACTTTGGGACTATATTCGACTCATTTTCAGAAATTAAGGTGATGAATTCCGTAATTATGGATTTGCACCCTCACATAATGTACATTCGATTACATAACATGTATCATTAGTACCAATTTTTATTAATTTTACTTTCTCGTGACTATTTTATATCACTATTATATCGATTATCAAAAAACAATAATGATTGAGGCCATATCGCATCTACACGTTTGACGCGACACCGTATTCTCCACCGCCACCGGCCAGAACCGGAGCACACTCGAAGAAAAACATGTGAAATTCGGGGCTGCAACTATGAGAAAGATTTTGCTTAGAAAGCTTCATAGAACGACGTGGAATAAGTCATTTGGCGGAAGTCGGCGGAAGTGTCTGCTTTTTCTCTACGTTTATTTAATCTTTGGAAACGCTCCAAATGGAAGACAATAAAGTGTTATTAACATGGCATAAAACTTTTGTCGATAAAGCAATTCGTGAAACCATTGCAAGAGGATAAAGGAGGCAATTTTCAGAATATATCGAGGGTGATCGTTTTCTGCTAAATTTGTTCAACTTTGACCTCATATGAGGGGATGAGAAACCAAGGGGTGCAAGTGATTTTTTCCCAACGGATTTAGTTAAAGCTCATTGTTAGAAGAAATACACAGAAACTTGGTTGCCAAGGGATACGAGTGAGTCTCTGTTCTGTGCTGACACCGAGTGGAAATTGAAATGCTCGACAAAGGATCTAACTGATCACGTTTGTTTCCTATAGCTAATTCCTGTACCTAAATCTGTATAAAAAGAAACCAATTGCACCCCTTAGATTCTCACCCACTCATATATGTAGTAAACGTGGGAGCACAGGAAAAAATGAATCGGGAAAATTATGCTCAATAAATTTGAAAATATTTATACGATGTTTCAACTTCCTAGCCAAAAATAATCGATTTCGATGTTTAGGCTAGATTTTTATCAAATTCAACCCATAGTACGGCGTTTCGAGAACCAAGTTGACAGCCAAGTCAACAAATACCTAGTGAGAAACCTCAGTAGCCTTCCAAGACCCTGTGCGCCGGGTAAACGCGAGAGAATACTTCAGATATCCAAATTTCCCCTTCCCTAAGTTCCCCCATCATCCCCACCACTCCACTCTTCCTCCCCCACCTCCCCACTCCCTTTCTCCCCAACCTCAATTGGATCCCTGATTAGACGCTGCAACCCAATCCCCCTTAATCTCCCCTCATCCCCTTCCACTCCACACTCCTTCCGACTCTCACTATACAGGGTGTCTCAGAACGAATCGGCAATCATTCAGGTGGTGGCAGACGACACAATTTCAGGCATTTTTCCCATAAACATGGTGTCGCAATTCCTTAATTACTGAGCTATAGCAACGCAAACATTTCTTTGGATGCATTTTGCAGTCACCATGAAAATGATTTATCTTGGGTATCATGCCTTGTCGATTTTTTATTGAAAACTTACGACTTTTAAGGACATTATGTAATTAAGGTTGTATGTTATTATAATTGTCTAAATCAATCTTTTAGCTTAATTAACCGAGCGCTTTGAGCGAGTACCAGTAATACAATTGCGCAATCTCACCCATTTTGAAATTAACTGGATACCCAATAGAAACCGTTTTCATGGGAACTCCATGATAATTTGCAAATATTTAAAATTTTCATGGTAATGTGCACCCAAAAATATTTGCGTTGCCCCCAGCTCAGTAACGGGCGTTTATGGACAAATTCATGGACAAAAAAAGCTTTAAATTGTCCCCGTTACCACGTCCTGAAGTATTGCAGATTCCTCCTGTATATGCGGAAATGATATCCATAATAAGTGCCTGATGATGATACTTTGTATCGAAACCGGAATGAACAACTTTGGAGCCTGCCATTGCCTTTCCACCCAGAACGATTTGAAATCGTGCTGCAACCATTATCTCCAGCATTCAATTAAGTCGGCAACGGCCTCGGACTTCAACGTGCATGCATGTGACGCGGGAGGCACGGGAAGCTCCATGATCGCATTCCCCAAACATTTGGAACATGACGCTGTCAGGTCGATGTCCCCGCGGGGAGCACAGCACGACAGTAGTGGGAGGTCGTGGTAAGTGGATTTCTCGCCACGGGCTTTCCTTTATAAATGAAAAAAGAGGGATATTTTAGCAGAAGAGATCGATCGAAAACGGTGAGTCGGAGAGTGACTAGATTTGTTTTCTCGACGAATGAATTTCGCAGTGAGTGAATTTGTAATGGTGGCATTAGATGAAACTTCGAAGAAAATAATTGAAGGGAAAAAATTAGGAAACACGTGGTCGTGAAAACAAAATGGAATTCAGGCATGAAGATTAAGTTGCGCATTTCGGGACTACGAGGATTGTAATGATCAACATTAGAGAGGATGGTACATCGCGTTTTCAAATATCATTTTCAGATGGACTCCGCCCATAATAGCATTTATTATGTTTGGGTGATTTCATTGCATTAAGATTCCGCAAAGATGTCATTGCACACAATGCGAAATACTTTTCCCCAAATCTGTTGAGATCTGTGGTCGTGAAAACAAAATGGAATTCAAGCATGGAGATTAAGTTACGCATTTTGGGACTACAAGGATTGTTATGATCAACATTAGAGAAGAGGGTACGGCGCTTTCAAATATCATTCTATGGTAATTTCAGATGGAGTCCGTCCATAGTGGCATTTATTATGTTTGGGTGATTTCATTGCATTAAAATTCCCCAAAGATGCCATTGTACACAACGCGAAATATTTTTCCCCAAATCTGTTAAAACTCAAGAAATTTTGCTTACCTGAATATAAAGTCTCTTCAAAAAATGTAATATTCTTAAAATTTTAAGCAAGGAAAATGTATTTTATAAACTGTAAACGTGAATAAGTACTTCTAAATGGAAAGATATCAAAACAATTGGAAGTACACGTTGCCACCTAAAACATTTTAAATCGTTCACTACTTCCAGGCGTATCATGATGGAACTCCTTTATGGTAATTCAGGGAGGAAAGGCAGTAGCCGTTTCTACATTTATCTATTAATTAGACCAGTTCCCCACGAATTCGGGTTGAATCCAAGGAGACTGCAATTCCATCACACAGAAGGCTAATTTCTGTTGCCTCTTCGGTCGCATTTTAATCGGCATTCAAAAATGTCCGCGACACGGTAATGAGCGCAATGCGGTCCACTTTTTTCTAGTATATATTGCAGAGTGGTCTTTGCAAATGCGAAGAATAGCATGGAAAAGTTATGAATTTGATTAATCATATCATCATGAATGTAAATTTCGGTTGACACCCTTAATTATACTTTATTTCCCCGTGAAACTCGGATCAATTTGTCCGTCAGCGACACTAGTGGCAACTTTTGTAAACCAACTTAAAAGGGCGGTGGGTGACAACACATTTAGAGGTCGACTTGAGGATCCTCTTCCGTAATATTCGTGGTTGAATCAATCATTCAGTGATTCCGCCTAAACATTGGTTTGGAAGGAAGAATACGAGAGGGGAGAGCTCGTCTCGAGCTAAGCCACAGATTCAGGGTAGGGGAGAAAGTTCGTTTCCTTGTATCACCACGCACTTCGAGGATTTTCTTTGAGGGTGTCCCAAGGCTTCACCTGGGACTTGAACCTGGGACCCATCGAACAGCAGCCTACCACCTACACTAGGCTACCACCCACACTTGTGCATCTACCTAAAGCCTAACTTATCTACTTTTGGCAAATGTACTGAGCCTCTAAAATATCATTCATAGTATTAACTTCCATTTAAAATATCCTCCTCATTTAGTTACAAACCAAAAACTTCGAAATTGCACCGTAATGCAAGCAACGTTTTACTAGATATTTCAATTTTGTCCAAGTAGATGGTTACGAAAGCGTCTTCGCATAAGACGACATAGCTCCGAAAATAAAGGAGGTTATAAATGCATTTTATAGCTCATTTTAAAGATCTTAAATTCATAATACTATAATAAAAAATAAAAAAAGATATCTACTGGCTTATTTTATAAATTTCAAACGCATTGCTAAATTTAGAATGTATCCAAATTTTCAATGATTTTTGATCATTTTGCTACTGACTTCAAAATTTTGAGTGAACGCGTCGCGCTGAACAACTGCCGTGACGTCTGCTTCTTCGAATTAGACGCCATATTTCCCGGAAACAGGAGAAGCAAATCACATGAAATGACTTATTCTAAAGGTCTTCAAATTTTAAAGATTATTAATGGCTTATTTTATGGAAATGGAAACAATGACTTAATTTCATAACAAATTCAAATTTTCCAATCGAGTTTTTACGATGCGGCAACCTCTTTGATTGTCATCTTTATATCCTGCGACCCAGCTTGCTCGCATACCGTTCATTATGTTGTGAGAAACATAGTCACTTGCAATAGTACAATAGCCGCAGTGGAGTCTAGACTATAGCGCAGAACTTTCAGAAGTCGGATCTCAAGATGCGATCATAGCGCTTCCTTTTCCATCTTCTTTTCAACAATTTCTACTTACTGATTAATGGAATTCAGAGCACTCAAGGAAAAGAAAATTGCTGAACGAGACTCTTAGATGTAGCACGTTTATCAGCTAAAAATGTGTGCGGATCAAGCGCCGGAGATATTAAAATAGCCGCCTCTTTTTTTAGATTATCTCTTCAAAAGGTTACTTGTGGATAGTTGAGAATTCAAGAAGATAATATCTCCAGGGGATCGCTTCCACCAACCTAAAAGGAAATGACAATGCAGCTAAAGATTAAGTTCCTTGACGGAGGGTTTTGCGTTCTTAGAAAATCGTAAAATGTTAATTTAAAATCACTGCAGGGATTCCTATGAAGCCTTAAAAGTCTGCATGATCCACAAAATTACAAGTTGCAAAGCATACTACATTAAATAAAGACGGACAACGGAGATGAATCGCTCAAATATTAACGAGATAACTCACTCTGTTTCTCTCAGAAATGAGAATTATACGCGCCGCGTGTGAGTGCACTGAGGATGTGGTACCAAGAAGAGGAAGGAGATGGTGATGAAGTAGTCAGAAAATGTTGGAGTAGAGACAGCATGACTACAATCAATACGGAGTACTTCACGGAAAATTATACGGATGAGTAGGTTTCCATTAATGGACTCCGGAAAATTCTTCTATGTTAGTGATACACGTCTGGGACGTATATCATTTGAGGCTTTCGCTAATCATGTCTTGAAACCATGAATGCATGACTACATCGCACTTATGTACACTGCATTTTATCTTAAGGCAGGATATGATTTAATTTCTCGGCGCAGTAAATGCATTCCAATAATTTGTAGGAATCCAATGCCATATTACATCAGAAATGCCTTCTGTGCACCTACAACCAGCAGTTTGGCTATTGTTTCATGTTGCATCAAACATCACGTGAGTACATTCCATCCATTTAAAGGAGAATCTATACTTACTATAGTATATTATTATTATGAAAGTTATTAACAAATTTATATTTTCAAACCGAATTCGGACGATATGGCTATTTTCCTCATTTATCCCGCTTTCCTATTTTACTCATATAATCGCTATTATTTTCTTAAAAACATCTTCGCTTGTAGTAAAACTCCTCCAAATAAGCGCTAAATTTTCCATTGGTGCTGAGGCTCAATAGAACCATGTCAATATAATGTCAATAACCATGACAATATACCGAATCTGTTCCATCACCAAGAGATTTCCGAGTGGCACTGCACAATGGCATTTCCAGGCAACATCGCACGGATAGGGTCCGTGAGAACGAGGGATGCTGCACGTAATAGCAACACGTGCCAGTTCATAGCACCCATAGGTCGATCAGATTTAGACTTCTAAGATGCTGTGCAAGCGGGTGTAATCTAACTTAAAGAGGATGAACTTTGACGATGTAGTTACGAGCAAGTGAACGAGGAAAAGAAGAAAATGGTGAGTGGATTCCAGGAAGTACTTGCTGTAGGAAATATCTGTTACTTTCACACAGATGTTTTACTATCCAGGAAATATTTAATTTTGAAATTTCTTTTCTAAGCATCCGAAAGAATTTATTTCAACTTCGCTGGCGCTGATATAGAGGAAACTAGTGCGTCTCCAAAGGCTCTGTATGAATATGAATTAAATTCGCGTCCGCGATTAACTGGGGCAATACGAATTTGGCGTTTGAATTAAAAAAATGTATTTTAGAACTGGAGCTTATAAAAAACACCGTGCGTAGTATAATCCTCCAGCACGAGCAATATTTTATCTGAGGAGATAGAAAAAAACTTGAGTTTGCAACCATTTAAGTAGTACTGCTGCTGCAATTTTTCACTTATTAAGCACTGGCTTTTTATAAGTAGAGGAAAAATACTATAAATAACCACAAGGTAAAAATTCCATCATATACTATTAAAATTATTTTTCGAGCAGAATTTCAGTCAAAGGAAAACAATCATTTATAACAGGGTAAGAGGGAAGCCAAATGTAATTTTGATTCATTTGTTAGCAAATAAGATTTTTAGTTGAATTTTTCAATTATAGAGAAATTATTTTATCACTAAAACTGTTGAATTGAACAATTCAACCCTCCTGTCAAACATAAACACTTTTGAAAAATTCTGAGGAATACATTCGGTCTCACTCACACGAGGAGACGTTCTTCTTCGTGTATTAATTACAATTCTGAAGTGCTTACACTTTAATGAGGCAGTTACGAGGAGATAAGACGGTAATGAATGACGGTAAATGAGCCCACAAAGGCAATTATTCGATTAAAGAAAGAGTTTCCGCTGAGTCGCATTCATGGATGGCCCTCCGCATTTGCCGCTGCCTTTATACAAGGGGCAATATACGAATTTTTGCGGGCAGCGGCGACTATTAAGGCCAAAGTAGTGTAAAGATATTTCCAAGAGCATAATAAGAGGTGTGCGAGGAATATGGGATATCAGGACAAATTGAGGAAAATTGAAGGGGATACTGTACAGCCAAAAATCGATTTGAAAATATGAATTTGTCATAAACTTCAGTAGTTTTTAATTTTATAAAATAACCCATAAATTATTTTCACCAATGGAGCACCTTTACAATGAGTAATTTAAATATTTTCCTTTTTTTCGGGAATATAGCTTCTAATGTGAAGAGCCAGACGCCGTGGCTAAAGTTCAAACGCCCTCACTCTAACTTTTGAGGGGGATCATCGTCGACAATCAATTTGAAACATTTGAATTCAACATATATCTATGAGTGAGCTTAAATTTTATAAAATAAGATAGTAGTTTTCTTTATCAATTCAAGATCTTTCACGAGCAATTTAATAAATTTTTACTTTCATCATATCCAGTTTCAGGTTGTCTTTCGGATATTCCTTCATAAAACTCTAGTTTTACAGCTTAAAAATATCTCGCAAACCGCCGTACATGTATATCTTACAAAAAGACTCCCGAAATTTCGTTTTGTAATCAAGTGAACATGATATGCCAAATTTAGTCAAAGTCGTTAACCCTAGGGCTAATTTTGTGGTTAAATTTTGGTGGAATGACCTAATTACAACAACCATGGTAGTCGTAGGAGAAAATACAACATCATATATAAAAATTGTGAGTACAGAGAACAAGTACTATCACGTCACACGCTGCTACTCATTCGCCATGAGCTATAAGCTCTACTACGGTCCGATTAATTGGGAGCTCCTTTTGTTTTTAGCCATTCATATCCAGGCATCCCGAAAAAGACAGCTTGAGGGCAGGTAGAGGCCAACCCAGGCACAAAAAGTCCGGACGGTCCACCCAGCACAAAGTGACAAAATGGCCAGTTTTGTGCGGTCCATCCAAGTTTAAAATTCAGGGTATAAGATTGGGCCGTTTGCGTGATAAAACGCTGGCCGCTGGCGACAGGTCTCTTTTTTGTTCACCGCAATTTGTCAAACGCAGGGGGGAAGTCCCAACTGTGAAGCGCATTTAGATCCGGCTAATTTGATAACGAAAGTCGAATCAGTATGTAGTATATCAATGTGTGCTTGTACATTGGAATCAATACCACTCGGCCAAAGATTACATTCCAGCACATAGGACACTCGAGCTTAATAATATACGACACGATAACGTTGGCACAGAGAATCTGTAATGCATATGCTTAAATCCCATGCAGAGAAAGAGCAATACAAGGTAGTGCTATGGATTAGTTATATGTCACAAAATTTCCTCAACTACGACGAAGATAAACGTGAATTTCCCAAGCCGTAAGTCAATTTCGTGTAAACAATCATACCTTCCACCAAAACGATGTCGAGGATGCTCAATTGGTCATCGTATGGAAATATGACAGTGCATCAACCGAATGGCTAGTCATTCACCAGGCAAAAATATTTTACTTCCTAATGTTTCCTGATTGACGTTTACCGGAGCAGAAATGTCAAGAGTGGAAGCATTCGAAATGTTGTACTACCGAAGATTGATAAAGATAAAATCAACCGAGTAAATAATGAGGAAGTGCTAAGAAGAGTGGGAGAAAAGAGAAGTCATCTAAATACCTTAAGCAGAGGACGGGACAACTTAGTAGGCCAAATTATCATAGGCCTTAGTATGAAAAAATCGTAGAAGGACATGTGGAATAGGAGAAGGGCAAGGGTCGGCCCCGAATGGGTTACATAGAACAGATTATAATGGATTTAAAAGGAAGTAAATACGTCCCTACGAAAATATTAGTGAATAGGAGGGAGGAATGGAGAGCTGCGTTAAACCAATCTTAGGATTCCTGACTGATGATGATGTTTCTTGATACTGATATTAAAATATCAGATAATTTGGGGGCAGAAATTTCTCGAGCCGATTTTTAACCACAGAAGCTACACCATTTATACTATCACTGTCAATTCTGATAATAGCCAAATGGCTCATCGTATGCATATTTTTCGTACTGGGCGCAATATTAGGCTCACAACTCAGCAGGGAAAAAGGCCAGACATTTTGAAATTACTCAAGTTACGGCTATCATAAATTTATGCTACTCAAATAGCTGTCAGGGGATAGAAGAAGGAATTTTCAAGGCAGTTGAAGGTGGGACCTAACAGGCGATCTTAAAATGGATTACGCAGTTTACGTCATTGAGAACTACGTCTGTAAACACTTAAAACTGCGTCATCCCGTTCCTTTTAGCCTGCGTTCAGCCCTATGAAATCCCACATCCGGCCCATAAATCTTCATGTTTAATCTCAATTAATATCCATGCTAAGGGAAAGTCAACAGTAAATTATTTCGCCCACAAAAATTAGCCCTGACGACATGAACTGCACTACATCTCGCCAAACCGACGAAAGGCTAAGAATATAACTTAGCTATAACTATCGTTAACACAATCTCCTTAAAAGCTAGAATCGAGTATTGAATTTATTTTATTTTTACGGTTATATGCATTTACTTTAACATGCATAATGGTAAATCATGCCCATTTATATTTTAGATCCGGTAGATAGGCCATTTATAAAAACATCAAAAAATATCTAAGAACAAGTAGACTATATTTGGCACGGCTTTCCTTTATGATTCACCTAATCTGTTAAAAATCTATTATTTTTCAAAATATCCTGAAATAGCTCCATTACACTTATATGAACTTGTTTGCCACTTTATTGCCTGCTATACACATTTCTCTCGACGAATTCAATCACTCAACTACTGAATCTTTAAACAAAACCAATCGATTTCCTTCTCTTTTTGGTGCTTACTCCCACGAGAGATCCCCACCCTTCTGCAAAACTGTCCACTGCCAGATAACTGAGCTGACCAATGGTTTTTACCTTTCGGCATCAAACATATTCAAAATCTTTTGGCGTTATTCATTTGATATTTAAAACATATTTTGAAGTCTCACTGTCAAAGTGAGGAAAAAATGATTTGCATTTCTCGAATAATAATCGAAATGCAATGTGTAATATAACAGGCGGAGTGAAAAATAAACGTAATCAATTGACTTGAAAATAACTGCATGGAAAATTTTTAAATAATTTTAATATGTAATATTTAATTGTGCAAAAATGGCCATTCTCTTAGGTTTATCACAAATAATGTATTCGTCATTACTTAAAAGATTTATTAGGCGGAGTTTTTTTTTTCCCCATCTTCATGTCCATGAAAGTGGTCCTTCATCACAACCAAACAACTCACTGTACTCCTCTGCAACATGTAGGTAAGTTGCATTGAATACATAAATTTACCATCCTCGAAGTATCCTCCGATAAGGATATCAATGAAAATAAAAATACCATATTGATCAATTCATTCGAGTTCTTTCCCCAAAATATCCCCTCTTCCCAGTGATCGTGAAGTGAAAATCATTTGGTTCCACTCAAAGACGAAAGTGGATCGCTCTCCACATTATGGCATATTGGCCCTAATTTTAACCACAATTAATGAACCCAAATTTATCCAGACATTTCTAAGTTTAAATAGCCGGTTTGAATAAATTCAATCAATTCAGGCGAGATATAGTGTAAGTTCTGCACATTAAAATAATGTCTTGCACCAGATGATGGCACTGTGAGCCAAACGGGGCCTATGAACTAAAAAAATGCGGGAAAGTACAATTATACTTAATTTTAATTGGAAGTAAAAATAATAAATTTGAGAAAATTCTTTGCCTCTTAAATGATTCAATTGATAAATAACGAAGAAATAAATAATGTATCTAAATTTGATACATACCAATGAAACTTTCTGATTGAAATTAACTTCATACGATAAAAAAATCGTATGGCCTTAATGATGAAATTCGAATTTTTTCTTGAAAATAAACAGCATGGCGTAGATCGCGTCTTCTTCCCAATCACTCAACAAGATTATCTCTACAGCCATAAGCAACGTAGTGGATGCCTCTTTTGTGATAAACATATATCAATCGCATAGATTAAAAAATTTCCCTAAAAGAATACGATAATAGTAGGGGCAAAATTGACATCCGGAATAAAAACTAAGGCCGTCTATAATGCATAAAAGGGAAGAGGGTTCATCTGCGTCCATTCGATTGAGGGCCTCAAACGATTAATACGGCTTCAAAGAACGCACACCATCAGTCAACGTCACGCACTCGTGAAGGTAGAATTAGATTTGAGATCCACCGGAGCAGCAAAACGTACCATCACGCAGTTTGCCCCCGGAAAGAAAGGACAAATTCGACGAATTGACTCCGCCACCGGCTGGGAATGAGTTCAAAATATTTCACCCGCTCGTGAGCAAAAAAAAATTAAGAAAGAAACCAACTCGGCCGAAAAGAAAAAGTCAAACAGTAGAAACGACACACAAGCTCTGTGCTACGCGATGGAAATTCATAAAAGGCGAGGATCTCAATCAACCCGCGAACGAAGAGAATTTTTTTTTTAATATTCAAAGATATACCCAGGTGTCAGCGACCCCTCGGCTCCCATGCTCTGTGCCAATTTCGAGGAAAAAAATGAATGGACGATCGCGCCTCTCTTGCTGCTTCGACTGTTACTCCACCCCCTTTTCTCGACCCTACCTTCCATTGTACTCCCTTGCCACACCCTAGGCCAGCCATCCTCGCGAGCCCTTCACCCAAATACAGTCCCGCGCGGCGATCCGTCACGCGCCCTCGAACAACCTGTCATCAGGACCATTCCTCAACTCTTTTTAAGTGCGCGCACACCTTCAAAACTTCTGCCCATTCCACCTGCCACATTGCCGCGCTCGGGATGGGGGCACTGTGGGTAAGCCTGTTGGTCTCTTCGATGGTTCGCAAACGTCATCGATGGTTCCCATTAATTGGGAATGCGGACGAAGGATATAAGCTGGGTTCACACGTCGACGTTCGCTTCTGTCTGTAGGCGAATGTGAATCCATGATAAAAACTACTACTGGAATTTTCCACACCTTAATACAAAACTCAACTACCGACCATAATTTCAACCAAGAGGCCTGCATAGAAGAGGCCCAATGCCATCCCATAGAAGGCTGATTCCTGTTGCCACTTCGGTCGCATTTAATCGGTTTTCAACAATGACCGCGGCGCTGTGATGAGTGCAATGCGATCCGCTTTCTTCCAATATTTTGCATTACAATGTTTGTAATTTCGAGGTGTAGTATTGAAAAGTTATGAATACAATAGATCATATCTTCATGTTGATAAATTTCGGTTAACACCCCTAATATTACTTTAATTCCCCGTGAAACTCGGATCAATTTGTCCGGCAGCGACGCGAGTGGCGACTTTTGGAAACCCATTTAAATGCGCGGTGGTTGACAACACATTTAGAGGCCGACTTGAGGATCCTCTTTTCTAATAATCATGGTTTCAACATATTATGCCATTTTCAAGGTGATACAACAAGCACTCTCTCAGTATTTATACCCAGAGCCAAATTAGGAGGTGGGAGTATATGGAAGTGGTATGAGGGGACTGGGAGGGGGAACAGTTGGGGTGCATTTCTGCATGCATTTCTTTGCATGTTATAACTCATGCATGAATCACTTACTATGCTGACTTTTCGTTTTCTATTAATAATACATTCATTTGGATGGTAGCATATTCGTGCCCTTAGCACTCTCCTAGTTTCTGGTCTGTGTGTTTGGCCTATGTCGGCAAACAAGGGCGTTTAAGACTAAGGCTAGGATTAAAGGCTAAGTCTTGAGTGCTGAATGCCTGGTGTTGATTCATCCCATGCTTTACATCCTGGTGGTGGATTACATGGCACCTTGTAGATTTAGATTGTGTAAACCAGGCTTCGGATGGAGATGGCAGGTAAGCATTGCTTCAGTTTGGAGGTCGATGGTCAGACTGATGCAGAACAGACTTGCTCTTGGACAGACTTGAATTGATATAAATCAACTTTAAATGTTGAATGATCCTTCTAAGGTTAACTAAGACAGTAAAAAATTACAATGGCAGCACACGTACTACCGAGAACGAAAGCTTTCCTTTACAGTAATTAATAATCGTTAAATTTATATCCGCATTGCAAAGTTTATATCCGCATTGCAAAGCAACAGGTTTCCCCGATTTAAGATCAATAAATTCAGTAAGGTCAATGATCATGATGTGACATTAAAATTTAATTAAAGTAACCTAACGTGTTTAAAGTCGGAAATCGATTTGCATAAAAACCACTGTTAACCTCTGAAAATAAAAACTACTGGCCGGAACTTTTTTTATTTATTTTTTTAAGGTAAAAATAATTTATTTTTTTAAGGTAAAAATATGAAAATGTATGGAATAGAAGTAAATTTTTTCACAAATTTTTAAATGAAATTCCAAAAACAAATTTTTTGGAATTTCATTAAATTTTTTCTTCGGAAGTTTAGTTTTTGGTTTCTAATTTACGATTCAATTCTTACCACATTCGTAGACGTTTTGCGACCATTATTTGTTGAATTTAGGTGCATTTATAAATTATGAACTAAAATTGAGAGCGTTCCCCCTCGAAACATGACAGTTCAAGTCAAGCAGGTAATTTCTTTGACGGGGAAAATTTTTCACGTAGCATCATTTCCCTTTCGCAAAACGATCCTGAGACGAAGAAGCATCGTAATCTTTGACGGCGAATGATGTCGATATATTGCTCTTAGGTTTCCAGCCGGGTCAAGGTCACCATTTTTGCCGCTTTTCGATGCTCAATTCGTTCATCGTCCTCACATACACCGTTTTGCGGCATGCGGAAACGTGCTCAATTTTCAGGCAATTCTGCATGACTCCCATTAGAAGTAAATTTTATTTGAAAAATGTTTTTTTTTCTGAGTTGAATCGGTTAACATATTATCAATTTTGCCAAATATTGCTCAATCCACCTAATCTAGCCCTTAGGACGACTCGACAATCGAAAAGCCGGTGACAATGTAGATACTGATCCAGCTGCAAACCTTTGGAAAACAAACGCGAAGTGGATTTCGTAGGGTTAAATTTCTTAAATCCGACCGAATTTCAAATCCAGATCTAAAACTCGTCTGCTAGATGTTCGACCAATAACAAAAGAAATTCCAGTTAAATGGAATTCAAGTTGGCTATAGCAATAATTGACGCCTGATTTTATATACCGTCCGACGGCGGTATATAAAATCATTCATGTAAACGAAAGCAATTTATCTACCATCCTGAGATGCATTACTTAGGGGTGATATGCAATCCAAGCATAATTTTTTATCATGTATGCGTGGTATGACCCATATGTCGAGGCAGCACGTCGATTCTCCATTCCTGGAATGCACGCGCTCCCTCCACACGCCCAACATATTATCTTCCCCTGCATGACTCCGCGATGCCCCGCGACTAAGCCATTGCTCTAAGCCTTGTGCTACATATTTCGCCCACCATGGAGCATAAGCGATCCTCTCCGGTGGCTTAGTGGACTGGACCAGAATGAATGAACTACTACAATACAGAGCAAGAGATTTCTCGACGAATTACTCACTAACATCGTGGAAATGGCCGCACCTGGCCAGCTCCGATTTTTTATAGCTGAACTATCATCGCGTGTTATGAGTGCCAACCGTAAAGCCTTAAAACTGCATGCTTAAGGTTTTGTTTCTTTCACTGCTTTCTTTTATAGCATTCAAAAAGTCTGTGCTGCTCTACGCATAAATGTCGGGCTTAATGCACTGCTCCGTGAGATATCACAGTTTCAAATGTAATCGTGCATTGAGATGGAAATAACATCCCATGATGGCCATGTGGCCATTTGGGACCCTGAAGGCTATTTAAGACTGTTCTATTTTGGATATTATTGTGCAGATGATGACAAAATGATTAGAAGCAATCGTCAAGCATTTATAAGCCACGTTATCTTACAAATTGCGAAATGCAAGTAAAACGTTTCACAAAAACTTTTCCAAATTACGGAAACCCCACCGTTAACTATGATGTTATCCTACCAATTCAAGGTTAACTTACTGATAACAGCGATGAAAAACGAAAATACGCTCAGGTTTTATACAATTATGGCAATGGAAGCAGTAATGAAGAGAGTTATACACAGATCGAACTTTAAAGCTAACATTAAATTTCTCATGCACCAAACTTAATCTCACAACACGAAGTGGATTTCGTAGGGTTAAATTTTTTAAATCCGACCGAATTTCAAATCCAGATTTAAAACTCGTTGGCTAGATGTTTGACCAATAACAAAAGAAATTCCAGTTAAATGGAATTCAAGTTGGCCATAAAAAGAATTGACGCCTGAACGTCGGACGGTACATAAAATCATTCATGTAAACGAAATACTCTAGGAAATATTAAAATAGAAAGTAAATTTGAATCGCTTTCCCGATAAATTCTTAGTAACGTATGGAATTATACGAAGAATAAGTTCTTGACGAAAGGACCTCTTTCCGATGTAAATATCGATGTCACCCAACCGATTCAGCGTTAACTCTATACTTTACTGTGACAATGGAAAGAAATTATTGAATGTCTCGGGCGTGACTTCATGGAATCGACTTGACATGATGAAATGCAAAAACTATATAATTACACATAAATATAATAATCACCAGATTATGACATGCCACGTCAACACATAGGTCATTCAGTATTAAATTTATGTAGAATTTTAAAGTTTTTTGCATTTCATTGCAGGAAAGACTTTATTACAGAATTTGAAAAACTTGATACGCCTAATCTTTTCAGAATTACAGAATGGCCCTAACCTACAGCATTCCTTGTGATCTCATTTTCGAGTACGTATCAATAGGCTATTACAAATAAGCGGGAAGCCGCATGACTGAATGCCCATATCTGTACCTCAAGAAGAGCTGTGAGCTGAGGCGAGTGAGGGCGTGTCGCCGTGAGATTGCGCACGCTCGCCAATCATTGGAAATTGACTTTGGGCAACCGCGTGCCCCTTGTCTCACAGCGCCAGCTTTCTCTTGCCCCATTCTCGGTCCCACGCACACCGAAATCACTTAAGCTCTGAGCCATAGTTATGCATTGATCACACCGATTGAGACCCCACGCCGTTACGCCCTTTCCAAACCATATCCCACGCTTCATAAGAACCCATTCATAACACACTACTTCAAATTCCTGTACTGGAAATAACACCTTCATAGTCACAAGAAATAAAGTTTAAAAATGATACATTCAGGTGTATGCAATATTTCAAAGCCTGCCGCGTAAACGGCGGTGAAATATACACGAAAGGGCTGGAGAAAAAATTCCCCTGGAATTCCCCGGGAATCGAACCACAGATCTATTCATCTCATTTTTAATCAATTTCATTCTCATGGTAAGTCATGTATAAAAGGTGACTTCAGGTTTGACTTGGTGGAAATTTTGAGCATTCATGATAAAAGGGCAAAATTTATACTTTACTAGTACAAACTTGGACGTATTTCTAGGGCGTTTCACGAGAGCACTGCACATGATTACGGGGAATCGTGTTGAGCGATGCATCATAGTAGGTCAAAGCAGTGTATGAAAAAAGTGACTGTACGCAGTCACGCTCACGGGTGCAAATTTATATTACACCAAGGATGAAGATCAGGAGACCGGCATTCGGGAGATCCGGGTTCAAATCCCGGTTAAGCCAAATGCCTTCATGGCGAACTTCATCCTGGTTGTGCGAAAAATCTACAGGGAAAAAATTTATCGCCTTGACCGGTTCGGTTCGAATCCCGGTCAAGGCGAATGATTCTTTTCCCTGTGGATTTTTAACACAATTTGTGCATCGCGGGTGACACCCGTAAAAGTTATCACCGTGGCTAGTCCCCGTATACTTAAATTCGTCTTTGTTGTATATATTATTGATAAATGTCTGCGGAAAAAAATTAATTTTCTTCCTTTCGTCAGGAACAATTTTTTTTCTTTCTCACGATTCTGCTCGGCCACATTCCCCAGGAATCCTAATAGCCTGCAGTGCCCCATCCAGAGACCGACCCAATGGAATTTACATGAACCACACCTCAGTGGTGAAAAAATACTCAGGCTGGACTCGAACTCGCAACCTCAATGGAATGAAATCAATAATTTTCTTAGGTTATTAATCAAGTGACACATCTCAATACGTTATAAAGCCCATTTTTAATTGATATATCACCATCGACTGATAATTGCATGCTCCATTCCTATTTAAAACGTGGAATCCATGGCAAAGGGCAAATGCGAAAAGAAAATATATAGAACAAATCCTCAGAAACTACTCTCCAACGTTGTGGGCGTGGAGTCTATATGCCCCGAGGGTAATTCGAGAGAAAAAAATCAAAAAGGCGCTGAATCGCTCGAGTAGACGATCAAGAGCAGTTATGAAATTGAAATTACCCGCTATCGAGAGAGCCAAAGAATATATAAACTGGGTTATTTAGCATATGATGAAATGAAAATATGGGAACGGATGAAGTCCTACAGAGAATGGGAATGCCACGATAACACACGGCAAGAGGTATTCCGACTGACATATGATTATGGATTTAGGAAGGGAAAGCACGCCTACCTGCGAGATAATTAGCCACGCCTTTTGAGGAAAAAGAGTCAAGCGGCACAGGAGAACGCAAAACTCAAGAAAAAAGGAATCAGACGTGTCTCGTAACCTCAAATACGTAATTTTAGCTTGAACTGGGAAATTATTGTGAAATATAATTGGAAAAGCTATTTTTATTTTTCCAGATTTAACTAGTGCCAATCAAAACTTAAACGAGAAATTTTCAAAATAAATGGATTTACATCGTAATTGATAAATAAAGTATCGAATACAAGTCCTGTCTTCCACTGAGTCAATACTGCATCGTTGAAAAGTCCGAATAGAATTCAAGGCAGCAAACACGCCAGAAAAAAAGCCAAACGAAACAAATTAGAAAATCTCTTTAGTTTCTATCCGAGTTACACGTCTCAAATCGTAATACAATTCATATTGATTAGGTCATGGCAATTGATTAAAAATTTCATTCATTTCCCATTAAATTTATGGAATCCAAGTACAAAGTGGAAATCTCGATGCGAAAAAGTTTAATTGCAGTAGAAGATGAATTTTTCTCATATTTGGATTTTATTTTAAAAAATTTAATACTAAAATAATGTATGCGAATGCAAATTTTTCTATGAAACTGAGAATATGATTACGTCTACCACATGGATCCTATCATTTTAATCCTTAATCGTACGGAGTTTTCGATACATCTTTACATTTATTTTGCATTCTAAGTGTGAGCAAAGCCTTAGCGGTAAACTCATAAAAATAAAATTAATAGCATAATATGCAGGAATAAATTTTTTTCGACCTTTAATGAAGGCTTGAATATGAATCACCATAAAATTAACCTTAATCCTTCGTAACTGTTAGCAATGATCGAGGTTCTTCGCTTCAAAGTTAAAGCAAAAAAGAAATCACTGAAATTATACCAAAATACAGGAAGGATTTTAATCAAGATTTTATTCAGTGGAATCTTTAAAGCCAACAGCTCAAAGCATTCCCCTTTTAACACCACTATATCTCATATTTTTAGACAACTTCATGTTTCCGGAGGCAAATGGCGTCGTTTAGGATGCATTACATTCCATTTGAAGAAGGAGCATAAACACATATTAATCATTCCCAATATACAACACACATTAATCACCTTTCAGGGCTATATATATATTAAAAATAATCTGAAAGTATTTCTGTTCCAACGAATAATTTTATTTCAGTTTATTAATATCTTAGGCAATCTATTTCAAAGGACAGTTTAAGTAATTTTGACGGCAAGCTTTCGTCAAGCTTTTTATATCTTTCATCGAATAAGTCTTCATAACTACCAGTTGGGGACCCTAAAATCTTACAGTTATAAACGTGTCACATACGTGAAATAATTCAAGAATGTTTCCCTTCACGAGGACTAAATTATGAAAGGAAACTCATGTCATTCGGCTTTTTTTTCCTTTTTCTTCAAAATCGTTAGAGATAATTCCTTGATGCCGTATATCTTCAACCCATATAAAAACAATTTACTTTGCCATTGAAGATAAATAAATTCGTATGATAATCATAAAAAAGTTTTCCTATTTCCGCAGGGAATATATTCAAATGTAAAATTTTATTAATAGTTCCGCAAAACATGGCTTCTTCCCACCACTCGCAGTCACGGCATCTACCTTGGGAACACCTGAAAACTTCATTATCTTGAGGACCACTTTCTCACGACTTCGCAATTGAGCGAGCTTTGAATTGCTCCGCGTGACTCACTGGATATTGGAAGGCAGTCTAGTAAATTGCGCATACAAACGCAGAGAATTCTGCGATTCAAGATGACGCAAAGTTAAGTAACCGGTATAATCATAGGATCTGGAATAACATTCCTTCCGCTTGCATTTCCTTTGTTTTCTATGATAGAAAAACTGCTTTATATTTCATTGTTGCATCAACATTTTCCATTTCCTTTTCTCATTGTAAAATAGAAGTTCCTTCTTATATATATATTTATAACATCAGGATGATTTGAGAAAAGATTTAAAGATACTATGAATTCATTATTGCATTCATTCATGGAGCGATACTATTCATGAGAACAATGACAGTATGGAGGTGGAAAGTCGGCTAATTTTTACGATAAAACAGAACTTCACTATGTATATTCCTCAAGATATCATAGTTTTAAAATAACCTTTACGACGAATACCTTGCTTTATATATAAATACCAGGTGCTACAAAAGAGCACGTTTTCCAACGATAAACTATGAATTTGATGTCAGCCAAAATCTGGCTTCGTAAAGATCAAATCGTATCCCACTAGAAGAAAACTGTAGTGCATGGTAAGTATTTATTTTGTAAACTTTGCATTCATTTAACTCCTACGGATACTAAACTAAGAGTTACGACACTTTCGTTCCCGAAAATAAGAATTTATTGTGTAATGTAATTTATGAAACCGTTGAATTATATGCACATGTTCCCTTCGAAAGCACTATTATTTAATAAATGCTCCAACACGAGTCACATTATAGAAGGATGGCATTTGTAGAAGGGTAAGTATTATTTAAATTTTTTACACGATGTTCTATTACATAACAATTATGGCGAACATATGCTAGGGACCGTAGATTTAATGTAATTCAGAATTAAGTTCTGTGAATGAAGAGCCCAAAGCCCATTGGAGGTTAAATGCATACCAAAATTAATGAACCTTCTAAAATGATGGCAGAAGTTCACAAAAAAAATTACCGCCAAATTATTGAGTCCTGCAAGTACAGTACGAAACAACTTGGAAAATTTACAAATTAAAAATGATGAAGTGATATAATTCGAAAAGAGCGCACTCAAAAGAAGAAAGTAAAAAGTAAAACGATACAGCGCTTAATTATCTCACACGGAATACAAAAAGGATAATTATCAATGATAGTTTAGGAGACATGGCCAAGCAAATGGAGTGATAGATTAAGAATAGAACGGGTAAGACATTTTAAATACAAGACAAATATGGGTAATGGATAACGATGTAGCCATACAAAAAAGAGCTTCTAGCTCCGCAAGGGAACCCCTGAAACGAGCGAGAAGATAAATTTTTACAAAACTACGACTGTGATAACGATAATAAGAATCAAGGCAATGCGTTTTCTGGGCCTTAAGGTACTAATATTTAATTATTTACTTCTCTGGATGCACAATAATAGTTTTCCAACCATTTGTGCAACAGTCCACAACTCGTTTATAGTGTATTTCGTGGAGGTCAGAGCAAACCCTCCAAACGCAAAACACGAGCGATAAGCATTTGCGCTCACGGATGGCTGGAAATCGAAAATCCTCCCAATCGAATATTGCTCCTCGGTGGAGACGAGCGGCGAATTCCAGACGCTAGGCTTGGGAATAGCCCTTTCACTCGTGGACACCTGATCCCCACGTCCGCCTCTCCAGGGAATGGACTGCAGCTTGTACTGTGGACTCATCTCCCGCAGATGATAGAATATTCCTCGGGGATCTCGGCATCGACTTCCGGGTACCAAGGTGTGAACGCGAAACGATAGATACATAGGCTAAGGTAAAAGTGGTCCTAAGTAACGTGTGTGTATTCAATAAACTTTTTTTTACTTTATTCTAAATTAGGATGAATAGCGGTGAACTAAAAAATAGATTTTTATGGATACCAGTATTACATTAAGAAATCAAATGTCATAGGTAGAATTTAAAAGAGTCAGTTTGATACATCCGCGATTTAAATCAAAACTGATGGTATTGTCACTTGTTATGTACTCGGAAGCTTTACTCAGTAATGAAATGCGATAGCGATATTTCCCCTACAGAGTTGAGAAATTGTTTTTGAATCCGCCAGTAAAAATAGCACCATCAACCTCGAAACGATTCTTTTTTAAATTTAATGGCCCATATTACAACGAAAAAAAATCCGGTAAAAATTGAAACGCTATTTACTTGTCAATAGTCCTCCGCTAATGATCCTAATTCTTTATTAAAATTCTCTGAATTCAAAAGAAAGATCATAAATCAAGGTATATTTTCTCCTTTCAACGATATAAAAGGGTAATTTTCCTCTTTTTACCAGAAAATTGGTTTCATCACTGCTAGTGTCACTACAACACCAGAGTTATAGCGCTTGATTCAAAGCCCTCTGCAAGATTAGGCCACATACTACTGAAAGTAATCAACCAATGGATGTGTCGGAGGTTCACCCATCCAAACAGAAGCTCAGCCCATCAACGTGACGCCTCCACTGATCCGGAAGTGTATCAAAGTCTACATGGATAACTCCATACACCATTCAATGACATATGGAACCTCCATGAAATTTGGAACAAACTCAGATCTTATACGTCTTCTCCGCCATGCCTAATTTCCACAACGCTAGGTCCATTGTGGAGTTGGAACTTAACGGACAACTCAATAGTATGGTTTAATGATATATTTATTGGAAACATCGTTTTTCCAATAAATATGGCTGAAAGAAAGTGAGATATCAAAATATTGTTTTCGAGCAATCGCGTCCGTTGCAGCGATAGGAAGCCTAATCCTAATAAATTGAAGTACTTTCCTAGATAACACTCTATACACGTAGTCTAACTTCCACAGTGGTAGAAATTTGTATTCATAATCACAAAGCCTCGTTACGATCTAATCCCGATCTTTGTGTATACCTAAGTCTTAAGTCATTTAACATTATTGACATGACGTACTTACTCAAATATTTTTCACGGTCTACCAATATTTGGCTCTCAGAAGTAATGTTCAGCATAAAAATAATTCATAACCGCAGGTCACGTAGCGGTGATTTCCCCGACGATTTCTAAATCCAAAAAGCCAGGCATTGTTATACCTCTCACTAGTGGCGTAAATATGAATATACTTTTAGGGGGGATGGGATGGCCTGGGGTGGTAACCCCCTCCCCTCCCCCCCAGGCAACACTTTTCATGCGAGAAAATTTTTGAAAATTGACATGCCTGAATATATATTTCACATCATTTGGGCACTATAAATTTAACAATTATTTTCTTCCCTATCTTGACCTCGTTTAATACATGTTAAAATATTTCTTGGAATGTAGGTTGGCCTACACTCCAAGAAATATTTTAACATATAAATTTAACTTTAATCAGATACAGTTACTAAATTTCAAAACTAGACAATAGTTTTAAATTACTTTTTTTATTTCTCTGAGGCTTTGGGGAAGGCTTTAGCTTCTATTCCCCCCATAATGACGCCACTACCTCTCACCACGGTTAGCGCTAACTGATGTTTCCACTACGTAATGTAACCAAGGCGAGCTGCTTGGTATAAGCTCAGTGGAGACAGGGGGAGGATAAAATGAGTCCCGTAAGGGAAAGTCTGCAGGTGGAGGGTGAAATAATGGATCGTCTGTTGGGAGACAATTGGAGTTAGGCGGAGGAAATGCCTCGAAAAATTGGAAGAGAGGGAAGGTTGGAGGGAGGAGAAGGCGTTCGGAGTCGGGATTCATTTCTGGGAGACCATTTATGTTCCTTCCAAGATACGGGAACCATTTCAGTTGTTTACTGGAAAAGGCAGATGCACGAATGTTACAAAAAAGAGGATCCTCAAGTCGGGTTTTAAAGGTGTTGTTTCACACAACGGGTTCAATGGGTTTAAATGAGTTTACAAAAGTCGCCACTCGCGTCGCTGACGGACAAACTGAATCGAGTTTAACGGGTAAATAAGGAATAATTAGTGATTTAACCGAAATTATTAGGAGAGGTAAAGATAAATGAATGCAGTCCTAACCTGCGCAATTCCCTTCCCGGGTAAAACGGTCTTTAGAATCGAATTTTTAGCAGAGTCGAATCGCCTTTGCAGCCATATCTAGGATCCTAACCACGAGTACTACAAAATAGGATCCTCAAGTCTGTCCCTTGATATGTTTTCACACAACGTGCATTGAAATGGGTTTGCAAAAGTCTCCACCCGTGTCGCTGACGGACAAATTGATCCGAGTTTCACGGGGAAATAAGGTTTAATTAGCAACTTTAATCGACATTTACATACATGACTAGCAGGTCACCCGGCGTTGTTCGAGAAGGGTAAAACTTAATAAAAAGTGGGAAACTTGGAACTTGGAATTCTTGTTCGCATAGCAGGATGTTTACGTATTCTCTTTGAGAGTGTCAAGAGTGTGCCTACCCGGGAGTATGTCCAACTGCAGAAGTTGTATGACGTAACGTAACAACGGTAATGAAAAAAACAACGCAAAGGAGACGTCCAACGCAACCAAAAATAGCAGTACGGCGTTTGGGAGCATAAAATGTACCTAACTACTAACTATGGCTGTAATCCTTGCAGCCGTATTGAAACGCATGACGGACAGACAAACAGATATCCTGTTTCATATTTATAGATATATGATGTCATTATCAAAGTCATAAAATCTCAATGATATTCCTTGTAGTTACAAGCATTGTACTGCAAAATATTGTAAATAAATTAGATCGCATTGCACTCATCACCGCGACGCGGACATTTTTAAAAATCGATTAAAATGCGACCGAAATGGCAACAGAAATCAACCTTCCTTGGGATGGAATTGGGCCTCCGCTATGCAGTATCCTTGGGTAAAGTTGCACCTCCTGTGTTAGATGGGCGACATAATAGATATTCCTCCGAAAAGGTCGTTATTAATGTAAGGGTTATGTGGATGTTGCACCAGGTAATATTCGAATCACTCCAGTTTCCGAAAAAATGCACATGGCCATGGGCGACAAAAAATTTGGGAGAGCTTCTACGATTAAAAAATATTCGCCGACCATGGTTGGGAAAGCTGCAAGGAATGCCAAAAAAAAGTGTGACGAATGGGAGTTGCCCAGTTGCTCAGTTTTTTTGCACGATCGAAAGGCAAATTTTGCACCACGCAATCACTAAATCACCAGCAAAACATTTGTTTTTTGGTCGCTTTGATGTAGAGCGTTTATTTACTTTCCACACCAGCGATTTTTCGAGGAGTAGTCACAGGCAGAATACATGTTTACAGACATTAAAGCACTTATCTTATGTAGCATTCTATAAACACAGTTTAACTTACACGGCGGCAGAATTTGTATTCATAATCAGAACGCCTTCTCTCCGTCTAATTAGGACCTTTGTTTGTAATTGAACCTAAAGTCATTAAACATAATTGACGTGGCGCACCACTCATATGTTTCTCAAGGTTTATCAATATTTGGCACTCAGAAGTTGTGTACAGCAGAAAAACATTTAACATGCCAAAGGTATCATTTCTAAAACTAATTAGTGGATAATTATGGGGTAATTTCATAATTCGAAGTTTCCCCATTTTCGCATTGTAAAACTTGAAAAACTGCTTTATGCTTTCTCTTTTTTCTGCGCACTAAACTGATAGAAAAAATATTATTCGGATATCAGGTAAATTCCACCATAAGTAAATATAAAACCTAGGCTGTCATATCCAATTTATTTTTTTCTGATTTATTCCATCAACAAAACGTAGGTGAAAAGAACATTATGAAGACATCACAATAAATATTTTGTGTGACTCCAAACTCGGCAAATGGATTCTCAATTTATGTTCCTTGCCACTAATTTCTCTGAGGTATATATAGAATTTGGCATTTGTTGCAGCATCGGATATTCATTAAAAAAATTCCAATCGATTCCCTTAATCATGAAAGGAATTACACCATAAGTTGAAAAAAATCCATTGGAAGAGAGGCTCCAACTTTTACTGGGAAATATCCATATGATCTCGATGTACCTATGAACACCCATTTTAAATTCTTCTTTATAGCTAGTTGTGAATTTTCAAAAACGTTTTCTACGACCTTCGCCTTTGTCGTCTCCGTTAACTCGAAATCTGATTGAAAACGCACATTATGCGCACAATATTTGAATACCCCTAGGAGTTCATAAATTATTCACAAGTACGTTCATAGTGACCCAGCGCCCATTTTCCTATCCAATTTTCCCGTTCTTACCAAGGAGAAATAGCAAGGAACTGAGTAGCACGGTAGGAATTTTTCATACTATACAATATCCACCAAGATGATGAAGAAAGAATTGAAGGGAGCTTCCACATGAGATTCGGGAACTCAGATTTTTCGTGGTGGACAGACGTATTGGCAATTTTCCTGATGCAAATCAATTACGCACCTGGTAAATGAAGCAGCTTCACTACCTTGTATACTGAAAGTAGGACCCTGAATCGGGTTGACAGTATGTTTTTCGTTCGTCTACACTGGGATCCAAGAGGTCTCAGATGTCATAGCGATAAATAGAAGCTCTTAATGGGAAATGCCTCGTCCATATAAAGGCCATCGTTGTGCATAGTCTGAACAGTTCCACAATGCATAACTTCCGTTCACTTTCCAACATTTCTCGCACTGAGTTAACACTGTTTAAATAACTGAACTCCCTATGAATCCCTAGTACGACCAACTTCAGATTGCGCATCTCTTGTTTGGGGCCCACTCAATGAAGAAGAAGTGATTCACTTTGAGAAGGTGCAGAGGAAAGCTGCAAGGTACGTGCTAGGGAAGCAAAAAAACAGAGAGGGTTAAAGAAATGCTTTGAGTGCTGGGATAGGAGAGTTTACAGGTAGGGAGGAAAATGAGCGGGCTATGTGGATTGTTAAAAATAGTGAGTGAGGAAAAAGCATGGAATTAACTTGGGAAAAACATAATATTACCAAAATTTGTTAGAAAAAATGATCAGTTCAAAATCAAGTGCCGATCACATTTAAAGCAGTTTTCCTTCTTGAACAGGATCATACGAGAAGGATACGATCTACTGGCAAAGACGTTTGAGCCATTCCCGAAAATGCCATGTATTTTTAAAAATCGGTGGTCGAAGTAGGTTTTATGGGTTTCTTATCATGTTATTAATCTTTTCAACCCATTATAACCCAATGTTGCTTCTAAAGGCCTGGTTACACGATACATCAACACGTACGGGTTAATGTCTAAATGTATGAACGCAAGAATGAACGCCAAAATGCACCGTGTAACCACCCAACTTGTGCGAATGCAAAGTGCAGAAAATAGAACCTGTTCTAATTTGGTTCATGCATTCGTACATGTTCCGTTCCGGTCCACCAAAATCATTCACGCAAACGCACATTAACTTGTACGTGTTAATGTACCGTGTAACCTGGCCTTAAGTAACATCAAAAATGTATACATTTTCAGCTCCATTCAGAAAGTGTTTAAACTACTCGTTCATTTGTGCTGAAAAGTTTAGCGTTGAAATATGAATCTAACACAATAATTAGGATTGAGTGGAAAATTTTCACTTATTTAAAATGAGAAGTCTTGAAATTTAATTTCTCCCAGAAGTACCTATGAGTTGGAAAGGGTTAATCTTATCTTCATGGTACCACCTGGCCATTGACCTACTTCAAACTTTTTAATTATGATAATAATGATAACACATCCCAGAAAAAAGTGAAGCAAACGTATTTTTTGTGACTCCGGCGATGTTATAAATTCTTTTACCTTAGTTTCACTTTTGCTAGATTTAGAGGAATACATTGCATCGATATGCATTGGAAACCGGATGGTGTGCTTGCGAATGACGTTCATATTCACTACTATATCCCCGAGGGAGAAGTCTTGATCAAGGAACAGTCCAGAGAAGCGGAGATCGTTCAGAATATGAGGGGGGAAAAGAAAGAACATCTGTCAAGGTGAGGTCATTTGCGCCATGAGGGAAGGGTAGGGAATGAAGGGTGGAATGAAACTCAGCGCCGGTATTCACCCGTTCTTATCGGAAGGCACCAAAAGGAACCACAGATTGAAGTCCCATCCAAAGGACGGAGTTCTACAATTGAAATACCCTCAAGCAATAAAGCACTCAAGCCGAGATTCGGCATTCTCTGAAAAATATCCACCACCACTGGACTATAAACCCGGACCCACAGGGTGGGAATCCAGCACTCAAGGCTACACAACGAACCGAACTCCGAAGAAAACCGTATCCACTGTGCACGCAGGTCGGATTCATGAGATGATCAGGTTGGTGTGGATGCTACCCACCCTGTGGATCAAGGTTTAAATCCCGGTAATGGCAGAGATTATCTGAAACTGGCAAATGCTATCTTGAATCTCTTCTGGAGGGTACTTCAAGTACAGCGCTCCGCCTCCCGATGTTTTTTGGAATGATTTTTTTTAAGAAAATGAGTGCTACTTCTTGAATTGATGAAAAAGGTGATAAATTAGACCAAGTATATTAACTTTTTCCGCAATAATTTTTTTATAAACCCTTGCTGTATTTAGACTTATTCCTCACCTTCCTTTCATTACTTAAAAACGTATGGAATATATCTATTCAATGTCAAATAAGAATATCACTGATATAACAGCTTAGAATTCTATGTAACGTTTTTTTTTACAACTTTCCATAGATTTTACAGATAGGATATCTATGTGTACATTATTTTTTCAACTTGCCGTGAATTTTAAAAATAGGATATTTATTTAACGTTGTCAAATCAGCCATCGTGCAATAACAACGTGTTTGGGATATACTTATCTACCTTATTTAGATATCCTATACATATCGTCAGCTACTTGGGATTTTTCTTCATTTAAACTCTTCGTCCCCTCCCTCAAATATCATGCCATACTGGATTAAGGACACGATGACGCCACTAATAATACCATCTACTCACCTTTACATCGACTCTTGAGGGGAAATAGTTCTTTCACTGCGTTGAAAGTGAATTTGCCCCCTTCCCTCCGTGGACATTCTTTCCCATCTCCCGTAAAAAAAGGAAGCGAAGAAGGTAACGTCTTGGGGAGCTGAGTCTCGTCCTTTAATGACCGAGGCCTTTCCGATCGCCTGGACTCATGAGTCTATTTGCCGCCGTAATCCCTTCGAACGACCTCTCAAAGAGGTGGAAGGCTTCGCGCGGATGCGGGAAGTTTTTGCTCCCACTTGAACTCCTCCGCGTCACCTTCCATTGTTGCATGAAAAAGACCGGGTGGATTCTAAAGGCGCAGCAAAGGACTATGAACGGGGCAGGGTAATGGCTACCGTGTGATGACAGCGAGATTGCGCTGATGGCCAATAGTACAGAAAGCTCATGCAAAAAGCTCGCAGCGCAATGAGGCTTCTTGATAGCTCCTGTCACACCTTGTCACTTTCATGAAACACTATTTAACAACATGCCCATTCATTAGCTCTCTTAGTTTCCTAAGACGCTGAGTAACTGATTTTGGCGGTAACGTTTTTAAAACCCATAACGATCTGAAGAGCGCGCAATTATAACGATATTAATATAAAGGCATTAATATATATTTCTCATTCACATGGATACTTTGCGCCTTAAAAACTAAAATATTTGTCTATTTTCGAAAATAAAACAATAACATTAGCGTAAAAATGGGTAAAATTAAGTATTCCTTCATTTCAATACACTTTTTCTATCCAATAAGGGATATCTCACGCAAAGTTCTTCAAAATGCCCGATAAAAGATTTTTTCCTTAAAAATCATAGCTGTAGCCAAAAATATGAGTATTTACAGAAAAATGCGCACAATTTCTGGATTTTTCTAATTAGCATGACACCTGCTACTAACCACTCGTATTACTTTTGTCTTTTACTTATATTACTTATATCTTTTGTTTCCTGCACTCTCTACCCGGGAGAACATCAGAATGTTCGAGGAGAACGCATACATATTTATTTATTACATTATTCATTTACATATGTACATATATATATGTAAATACCTCCCTCTCGGTTGATCTTTTCTAGAGGCGGATAGCTCAATTAAAACTTGCTTTAAAACCTTGAAGTTTTCAAAATCTAGATGCCGAATTATCATCACAAAATAAACTCTGGTTACCATTTGCACCATTAAAAATTTGGAAATTTTGCCGCAGTATTCTCTCGAATGCACTCTTTTTATCATCACTGGTCAATAATCCTAAGATTTTTTATTACTGGTCAATAATCCTAAGATTTTTGATCCTGGTTTGACACAGTTCTCCGCCTGATTATCCCGTAAGCTAATCTTTCACGCAAACGCATTTCTTCTCCCTCAAATCCTTCTGTGCCTGTTCCGTACATTTTATTCGAGGTGTTCCCCATCAATTCCTTTTCTACATTCGAGCAACTGCCAAATTTTGACAAAGGTCTACTCTTTATACTCATAAAATTTTAAGGTTATAACTTAGCTTTCAAACGATAAACACGTCAAAAAAGACGTAATTCGACCAGTTGAGAGAGAGGTACGCGCCCCCTTCACTCGAGATTGTAACTTTATTTAGGAATTCAAACAATATGTTGCTCTATTTTGGGGCTGCTAACACCCTCAAGCCTTTTGGCAATTTAATAAGGATAGATGACGGAAGCAGAGCATGAGGGAAGCTTGTCAGTTTACGAAGTTGCGAGGACGAGGTATCCATGGCCGCAGGTGCGGTCGCTTACTGACTGCGGACGCCTAACCCCAGGGCCAGCAGCGATGAGACCATTCCACGACTAACGCTATTTGGTAACACTTCCACATCATCAAGGTGAGAGGTGCGGCATATAGTCTTGGGCAGGTTTGACCCAGCCGGTGACACTACCACACTCTCGTCATACTCGGCTATATAGGAGTAAACTTTAAGCCTGAGTGCAACTAAAGACGAGCACCAAGGAATTCCAAACCAGCAACATTTTAGATCACGCCTATTTTTTAACATGCGTTCCATTTTACAGCATCAAAAATATTTTAAAGAGAAAGGTAAAACAAATAGACTACCGTATGGTTGATAGATTAAAAGGTAAACTATGCTGTATTCTACACAATGGTCATTATTGTATTTCAGGTCATTCTCAAGAGATGAGTATTGACCTCTTGATAATGGAATGAAAAGGTCGAAACTGGTTGAGTCGTTTAATAAATACTATACGGAAAACAATTTTATACTTTTTAATCTATTATGTCATGATTCCGCAGAGTAAACTCGCAAACCATTGATTTCATACAAATCGGTTGATAAGATAGTCTCTCTTCAAATATCATGCAGAGAAACAACCACATAACTATTCAATTATTGAGTGCTCTGGGGCTGACAAAAATTAGAATGAAGATATTTTCTGTTTTGCCTTTATTTGGATAGCAATTTAGAGTATTCAAACTCGCATACATTAATGAGTGGGTATTGATCTTATCTGTAACTAGTGAATCCATAGCTGGGCAGTTATATGAAGTTAATAATCACAATCAAAATGATCATCAATTTTTACCATAGCATGCATTTCGCGGTTTCAGCAATTGTTGACTTCTGATAAAAACGTAATTTTTAATCGAAAAATATACCTAACCTCCAAAGAATACGTATCGCCAAGTTAAATGGTTTGCAATAAAAAGAAACTTAACCCATTCAGCCATCTCATTAAAATAATAGATCTGTCTCCTGAGTAAAAGAACTTATACTATGAAAGCATATGAAACCTATGGAATTATCGAAACTTTTCCACAGAAATTTATTTAAAGTCGCGCTATGAGTTCCGTTACTCTGCGGCATGGTTATGTGCCACATGAGTAATGCGGGTAACTGCTCGAATGATACGTGCTGTGCGAGTCAAAAAAAATGTCTGTGGAAAATACAAAGTTTTGATTATTCCCTCATAAATTTTCACAAAGTCCCTATTTGAGTTTACAATTTTAATTAATATGAAACTGCTTCAATCAATGCTTAGCATTTGAACTAACAGAGGAGTCTCGGAGGCTTTGAACTCTCTGTTGGTCGCGTGGCGTCTACCAGACTCCTGGCGATTTTCTTTTATTTGCCCACATCATATTTTCATAGTGAGGAAACTCATATTACTAGTATCTCATTGCCTTATGATTATGAAATAGTCATCGATACGATTACATGTTTTTTCACATACATGGAATAAATTTTGATATTTTGTTGTTTGTGGAGTCGTAAACGTCACGCGACAACTTAACTTACAATACGTTACAGCTTCATGGTATTCATCGCAAAGTTTTGTAATACGTTTATAATTTAAACTAACAACTATTTAAAGCATTAAATTTTGGATATGCGCCTTATTGTTCCGAATTTTTTATTATAATCAATTTAACACCTGAATAAAACTATTATTGTGAAGAATTTACTGTGGTTCTCTCAACATGTGAGTGAACTTTGGCGTATAATACACCGTTTTCCCTTCTGCTAATACGCTTACGGTGGCTCATTACATTGATGTAGATGCATGACAAATACCGTAAACATACACATAACAATTTTGTGGTTGCATTAAATAATAACTTTTCAATCCGACAGGAGATATTCTGGTTCAAGTTCAACTGAACGCGCTATCAAAATAAAATGTCTCCAAAATCAATAATTCCCCCCAGTCAAAATTATCAGCATAAATTATCAGGTTATTAGCAAAATCATCACTGTAAAACTGTGAAAAATATTCTTGCATTTAACGTCCAAATTTAAAATGCTGATCTAATATCGATGAAAGAAAAACTGTAAGAAACTTCAAAATGAGTAGTATTCAGTCTTTAATGAATGCATATATCTCCATCGTTATCATGCATAAATTTGTTGTTCACACATGAAATTAAGTATTCCATGAACGATTTATTGTAGTTAAAAGAGTTATTTCATGCATTCTTTCATGCATTCTGTTTAACTATTACTAAATGGCGTCTGTGAGACGCCGCGCGATAAACAGTGTTCCTAAATGTGACGCGACTGACGGAGGGTTAAGGCCATTCACAACAACATAAAGAGAATAAAAATCACCTTGAATGGACACATTAGCGTGCTAACATTTATGGTCGAAACTGCGTCAAATTCCATGGATATCGGTAATACATAATTGTGTTATATATCATATTTAAAAATAAGAATATTCTCAAATAGAGGTTAGCCTTTGCATGCCTGTGCTCTTTGTTCAGATTTTTTATGTTAAAATTTTATGTTTGTCACTGCGTCACTATAAATTGGCAGAAATGCTTTATGTGAGCAACTCCTTAAATAAATAAATAAATAACTGTGGGCCACATTTGAAAATTATAATTGGAGCTACTTAATAACCGAGTTTAATTCGCTTGGCGGAACCTCAGCAAATTTCTATTGGCTTTGAAATTAATTATTAAAATCTAAGATTTCAAATTATTGGTATATTACGATAAAATTAAAATTTTTAGACGCTTTTCAATAGATAGCTCTTTCCCCCTATTGACAAATTAAAACTAAGAGTGAAAGTCTCTAACTTTGAAAGCAGTGCACATAAATATTGACCATTGAGGATACTGCGGATATTTGTACGGTAATCACTAAAATTGATTGAAAAAGAAGTCACGATTCTTGACATGGATGATCAGCCTCATCAAAACATAGTCGATCATGATTCAATTTCACATCATAATTCAATTTCACACGCAAAGAATATAATAGGAAAGAGTATACATATGAGAACTGATAGTAACAATAAGTAAATATTTAACCGTAACTGTAAAAATGAAATAAAACTACTTACGAATGGCCTCTCTAATGGAATGAGGATCTATGGAGACCCACTGATGACAAGAGCCAAAGAAATCTGAAACAAATAAAACATCTATTTTAAAAGCAGAAACTTCGTACAAATCTATAGTACCATCATCCAAGATTTCGATTTTTGCAAGAAAGAGCATTTGACCAAAACAGACAAGGATACCTCCAAGGATACGATGTAGATAAATTAGAATATAAATCATGCATATTACCCATTTTTAAAATAAATGAGAGGTAGAAAGAACATTAGTGTGTCACTGGCTCTGTAAAACGTGCCAAATTCTATCTAAGTATGGCTAAGTTCTAACAACACGTATCTCAAAAATAGCAACTTTTCAGGAGAGCAAAAAAATGATTAATTTATTGTACTTGTACACTGAAATTAAAAACCAAAAGTTCATGAGACTGAAAAAGAAGCATTCTCTGGCTTTTATGGCATTCCTGGCATTAATTTAAATAGATTCAGAGAGGGTAGGCGTATTTCGATTCAAAACTCGTATTAAACCAACCAATGCAGAGAATAATTACATTTTTTGAGCCGGTGATGATAATGAAGAATATACTGGGAAACCACAAAAACAATACTACTATTTTTATTTTTGCGTGTTTAAAATTTCCTCGTAAAGCAATAGTTCAGTTTTAATAAATTGAATTTATTAAAAATAAAATATTGGAAATATGTAAAAGCCGCAGTTGATAATAAAATGCAATACACCTAATTAAGTTAAAATAAACACAGGAATTTGTAAAAATGCGTTGACTAAATCATAATATAATACCCATAAAATATAATAGAATATAATAACCAGGGACTTAAATGAAATATAGTAACGCGTCCTCTTTCAATAAATTAAATTCTGACTGATATGATCGAATTAAGTTAATTGATGTGAGTTGGGGAAGAGAGCTCGGAAAAGGTAACTTACTGAACTCGGTGCATTTCCAAATGCCGAGGAGAAGCAATCTTTACTTGCTGGAATTTTTAAATTTGGCATTAATCATTAATAAAGTAAAACATAAAAAATGATTATCAAAAGCACGCTCTTTCTAAAAAGAGCATAAAATGCACTGAGAGGCAAAAAATAATCTTTTCATCACTCGGAGAATGAAGCTCAGGTGCTGTGACAGTCGGCTTTTCACATGAGATCTCAGGGTGGGGCGATGTAGGAAAAGCAGCGGGTTGAATTCGATTAGCGAAACGGTGGTAGGGAACAAGGAAACCTCTATTCACAAATGTAAACTCAGAGACACATTAACAATCAAACAAGCAAAGTTTATGTCGATAGATGGTTAGTAGGGGACTCAGATTTACTAACAAAGAATAAACACAAATTAAATGCATGACCTAATAAAAAATAAAAATCCACTGGCAACAAATATACTCACACTGTCAGATTAAGTTATGATTTATTTTACGTAAATTACTGAAATGTCATCAACACACTGCAAAAGGACTCTCTCAACGATGGCGGAACGAAAGTCCAGTCTTCCTTAGTAAACTTGTGAACTTAATTCGTTGATAGAAAATAAGGGTGGGACTCGGGGGATCGTTGACAGGAAGTAACACTTCCAGTCTTACTTTACTTATTGGTGCTGCAGGAAAAGCTGCACTCGTGGGCCTCGTCCGGTATCCAAGCGTCGGCTCTATGGCCGTGAAGTTGGTAGGCCGATAACCTGGCCTGCCTCCTTCGGCGATCCTTCATGGATCCCAATGTTTGAGGCTCGTGTGAGAACGAAAAGGACCTGGCCATCTGCCGGGTGACTGTATGATCTGACCCGTCTTTCGTTCTGGCTCGGGATTCAACTCGACGCCTTCTGAAGTCAACGGCCTCTGCCACATCAAATATCCTGATCGCTTCTGCTTGCTTCTCTCCAGCGTGGGATGGGGGAGGGGAGGGGAAACACGTGATTGACTATCACAGCAACCTAGTTTACTTTAATACTTCAGTGCCACCTATTTCACTTGTACTTCATCGCGCGGTTAGCGCGCACACATAAAAATGAATCACATAAAAACACAAACTCATTTCAATACTGCGACACTTATATCTTACTAAAACGACACATATAATAAAAAAACAAAATACAAAAGGGAGAGGTGACTCAGACCACTTTTAAAGGGAAATAAACCTTGAATTTAATTCGAAAAAGAAAAAAATGCTGGCAAGCGCTGCAGCCACATTGCTGAATAGGTTAATGAGAAATTAGTGTACAATAGCCAAATAGTTAAGTATGGATTGGTACGCATCATTGATATCTAAACATAATAAGCAACCACGCTTTATTCACCGAGAGATAAAAACCCAATTTTTTACCTTTCACAGCATTTTATACTGCTTTTGGAAAAATCAATTTTTTGATGTTTTCTTGTTTTAAATTTTTTTTTCCTTTTAAGGATATAAATTTGAATTTAAAATTAATTTTTAATCCAAAATAATATTATTTTCTTTATATCATTTAATAAAAGTAAGGTATATATGGCAACAAATACTTCCTTGAATTAAGTGAGAAATACCAAAGCATAAAACGACGAAACACGCGTAAAGAAAACTTTTAAAAACAAATAAAAATGTAAGGAAAGCGATCCAATTTTCCAGATTTCTAGCCTATAATCTTATGGTCGCTACACGGAAGCGTCTAAATTTGTACTAGATGACGTCCGCTTAAATTATGAAGAATTAAATTTTTATACTTGTCCTGAAGCTAAATTGCCGAAAAAAGTGGCCCATACTACCTCATAATACCTAGGAATAGTGTAGGAATTCATTTTCATATGATGCTGATCTTTACTGAAAATTTCAAGTCGATCCGACAATGGGAAGTGAGTAAACATCAATTTCAAGATTCCATCGATGAATCAAACAAACAGACGAAGCAAGTTTAGAAAAAGGGTGTAAAATATATGTGATATGTAAGTCATAACAATTATTCCTTCAATTGATAAATTGATAAACAACGAAGCGAAAACATAATGGGTAGACTTTAAAAGCATTCTATGTCAATTTTCAACGTTTCCACTATTATTAGGGTATAATAGATTTAACGATAATATAGTATAATTTTTCATAGTCTTTTCAATACATTGTCCTATGTAGGCGAAAAATATACGTTAACATGGACTTAGCACGAACTGCAGCATTATTAAACGGTAAGAAAAAAATTGCATCCGTAGGACTCCTGTGGAAGGTGAGTAGCATTTCCCCAGAGTTATCCGTACCTTTGATGAATGACATGGCCACATAAAAGGTCAGCACATCGACGAGGAAGTAGGAGAATTCTTCCAACAAGAGCATGTTATTATTTAAGCGAAGTAGACATATTAAAAGCATTGATGGAGGCAGCGGATGCCACGTTATTAATGTCACTTAGTTCAACGGTACGTGGTCATAACGACTACTTAAGATAACTAAGGAATTATACTTCTGGGATAGAAATCGCTCACTAAGCTCAGTAGAAAAAAAATTAACAAAAAACTTCCTAAATAACCTCACGAGAACACAAAAAAATGAGTAAATTATGTCATTAACAAGTGCAAAATCAAGGAGAAATCTAATCAGTAAAATAAGAAGATTTACACCCTTAAAAGAGCTTCATAAAAATATGGTAAACAATGTCAATAGAAATTTTCAAATACTGATTACCATGATTGAATAACTTGACTATGTGATTTCCTCTGATTGCGCATGAAACGATTTGCGCGTTTTTAAAATAAATTCTGAGGAAATCACAAATGTTTATAATCCATTCATGAATATCTATCATTTCTACCAAGTTACATCTCAAGAAATCAGTTTTTTTTTAAATCTTATTGATAACATTAGCGTTTCATGAATTTGAAAATTAAACCTTTCATCGAAGGCAATGAAGGAGGTTAAAAAGGGATCGATGAATGGGCTTGTGATAAAGATGCAGTCAGAGCAATGACAATAAGGGGTGAAAATAAAGCATTACGCTTTATTGTAGGCAGCAAAAAATTACAGTAAGCGTTAAAATCAAGGCAAATACATCAATTAATTTTAAAAAATAGATGTTAAAAACATAAAATATAGAAATTGTAGTGGAGGTATGAGAGTAAGATGGAGAATATGGAAGAAAATGGTAAAAATGGATGCCGCAATGCTAAATGGTGATATACGGATATGAAATGAAGTACAAGACGTAATAGTGATATTACTTTTCACGAAATGTGACGGTGAGAATGGCAATATCCAGCCCTAATGCGACAGTATTCGTCACCAAAACCAATGAGAATGTAAATTTTAACGAAGGGTATGAAAAATTGGTGGGGAGTTAGGGATTGGGGAAAATTAAAGCACGTCGTAACAGTGATCAAATGAATCGAAATTTAAAGTAAAACCGATTAAACAATAAACGCATGTAAGATGAAATAATTTTAACACAAAATTTTAACTCCTTTGTGGAAATTAAATTGGCAACATAAATTATTACGCTGTGCACTTTATTTGAATCCATTTATGCCAAAGCGTCAATCTTGGATAAATTGATTCTGGGGAGTAAATATAATGAGCTATTAGAATCCAACTGATTACTCGTTAACTCCTCCAAGACCGTTCTCATATAGTCCAAACAGGAAAAGCAGCATTCCAGAACATCGCGTTGGACAGTCTCCAAAAAGCAGGGGGTCAAATTCGAAATAAATCTAGAAAAAAAAGCATCCGCTTTCAAATGGGATAACGTCAAGAATGTAACTAATTCCTTTGGCCCTGGTAACTATCAAGTCTTTAAACACTTATAAACTGCCAGCTACTATTTGGGCATTAAATTAAACCCGATTTTTTCAGCAAAAAGAAACAGAGTGAGAAAATTCTCTATCTTAACCCATTGTAAAACAATGTCGTTTCTAAGTAACAACAAAAATTTATACATTTCTATTCAGGAAAGATTTAAACTACGTGTCCTTTTGTACTGTAAAATTTAATGGCGAATTATGTAGCTGCCAAAATAAATATGATTTATTAGAAAATGTTCATATTTTTAAATGAGATGTCTTGAAATTTAATTTCTCCCAGAAGCAGCTCTGCATTAGGAAGGTTTAAAGTCATACCTATGAAAATTGTATAAGTCTGGCCTTTTCCTCAAATTTTTGTAAAAGGAAATAGACACAAACAGTTTTTACTTGAACTCTGATCTATGATGGATCTCCTCACGCTAGCAAAACTCTAAAGCATTACTCGCTCTGAATTTGCAATGAAGCTTATTAAAGCATTACGCTAAGTACTGACTTGAGTTTTCGATGGAGATCTGGAAAATGACTCACCGGGTGAAACTTTAAATTTAGCTCCAAGTCTATTTATTTGTTTAAAATTAACATCTCTCTTTTTCAAAAAATATTTAATCAATCAATTAATTAACTACTCGAGACTCAAGTCACCTCACGTCGATGGAGTCGGTGACGTAATTTTTTCACATGGCCAACGAAAACGGGATAAATTGTGAAGTTTTACGTTGTTAGTGTGGGAAGTGTTTTGTAGTGCGTTTTTGACGAAGGAGAAGGCGTGAAATGTTTACCATAGTCAGCACAAAGTTTGAGGAGATGGTTGGATATTTGGGAGTCAATGTAGGATCAGGGTGTGTTATCGAAGGGGAACTTGCGTGTAATCAAATGTGAGTTATGAACGCGCCACGGAACAGGGGCGCAGCTATGAATTAAGGCTGGGGGGGGTTAAGGTGCAACTAATACTGGGGTGTTTGGGGGTATGGAATACCCACCAGGATAAACGGTAGTTGCGAGGTGAATATATATATTGCCGAATTTTAAGATAAATGGTTCAAAATGGTGAGTTTTATGGCTTTCTGAGGATATTTTATTAATCCTTACACAATTCTATTAGTAATATCAATCCAATTAAGTAAAATGGATTAAACTTAAAAATTTCTCTGAGGTCTGGGGGGAGTTTATCCCCCAAACCCCCCCCCCCCCTCGCTGCGCCACTGTCACGGAGGATGCAGCAGCGGGAAGTGGGTGCAGGAGGTGCAGAGGCTGTGGAGAAGAGGCAGTAGTGTGTGGGGATCAGGGTCATATGATGAGCAGTCACTGCGGTCGTGAACTCGCAGCAGCTACAAAATGTATGGCTGTGTTTTTACCCGACTTCTACAAGATGAAGGGGAGTGGAAAAGAGGAGAGATCGAAGTGTACATGCGATGTTCTTACAATGGTGTGAAAATGAAACTCCCTCACTATTCCCTGAAAGAAATGTGAATGTAAAAAGTAAGTCGTTCAGAAAGCAGTGATATCTATGCCTGCCAAAGATAATTGAGAAATCACACAGCATTTATTTTTTATTACCATACACAGGGTTCCTTCAGGAAGAATCCGAAATCCTTAGAGGTAGGAAAGACAATTTTAAGCATTTTGTCCATACACAAACGGTCGCAACTCCTTCGGTATTCAGGCTTTTCGAATTTTTTTGAATATTCTGGATTTTTAAGTATAGCATATAATTATGGTAGGACGAATAATTAAGGTTAGACGAAAATGTGCGAATATTATTTAATCTTTGAACTTGACTGAACGATAGCTTTGTGCGAGTACTAGCAATATGATTAGGCAATATAACCAATTTTGAGATTAATTGTTTCAGACAATTATATTTGCACATTTCCATTGAACTTTCATTAATTAATGTCCTTAAAAATAGCCAGATTATTAAATAAAATGTCGAAAAGGCTGGATACCGAGAAAATCCGTTTTCATGATAACTGAAAAGTGCATTCAAAAATTGTATGCGTTACCATAGTTCAGTAACTAAGGAGTAGCGACCCCATGGTTTTGGGATAAAAAAATGCTTAAAATTGTCTCTCCTACCACTTCCTGATGCCTTGCGGATTCCTCATGAAACACCCTGCATATGATACGAGGGAGGAGACATATGATACATTCGCCCTTATCCATTTTTCCCACACAATTCGTGCTTATATTTTCCGATCTCCATAGCTAGTCCTGTTCAGCCAGTGCTAGCCCCTTTTGGGGACGCCCTCATTTCCTTACATGGCAGAACCACAATTGTAATTTTTTTTTAATCATAAGATGGCATTATCGTCTATACCTATTATGAGTTTAAATAAAACGATCTTAAACTTCGCATGTGACTTAATTATTTGTCATTACGACAAAAGTATAGGTAGCTCAAGATATCTTTTGCGCCCCCCCCCCCCCTTGGAGTTTTTCCCACACAATTCGTGCTTATATTTTCCGATCTCCATAGCTAGTCCTGTTCCCTGTATCCGCTACTGGTCCTGCTATAGATTTAGCAGGAGGGAGGTTGGCGATTTTGAGAGAGGGATGAGTGGACGAAGGTCTGGAGTGGAACGCCATCCTCGGATTTGATGGAAAAACAAGCACTAGCAGCGCAATTCGATTCAAAACAAATGAGTACCTACTTTTTTTAATTTTTGTAAAAATAATAGAAACACCGAATTTACGTGTGGTTTCCCTATGTGCAATGAATAATTTCTATGCAGAATCGTAAATAAATATTGGTCAATGAAGCTATACAAAATCAGAAGACGCGTTATATTGCAGTGCCGTTGAGTTCAAAATGCACCCCGACCACCAGACTTTTGCGTACACGAATTCGCTGCCGGTTTAAATAGAATGCTTGCTTGGTTTAAGCGGCGTAAAAGTATTTTTATCAGGGAAATCAATTATATAAAATGCATTAATAATGAAGGCACTCATTCCTTTTTTCGTTATTACTTCTCTTTAGACAATTTTCTTTGCCCCTTGGAGCATTTTTTTTTTCATTTTTTTCTTTACCTTGATTTCTTGAAGGTTTATTTGTCATTGATTACTGGGTCGGAAGAGGCACAAAATAAGCTTTTCTATAAATACTTCTTCCCGCGGATACAGCTTAGTTTGGCGCTATTTTCACTCCACTAACGTATTTTTGCGGATCGTGATAACTAACTACTAATCGCTGGTCGATAATTTGCCTACTGATCGAAGGATACCGGATTCAATTCTGAGTGACTGTGCATTGTTTAGGACTGGGTGACCTCAGTTCCCTTCAATCCAAACCAGCCTTCAGGCGGAGTCACTGAGTGAACATGTAAGCGTGTTTTGAATCCAGTTGCAGGATCAATTCGCTAATAAGTCAACAAATAGTACGCTTTGGTGTTTGTAGTTACGTCATGGTATGAAGGGAATAATATGAAACCTTTAGGTACTGCGATCTTTCAAAAAAAACACATTTATATTCTAATTGTGACATAATCTTTTCATACGAATCTAATCATACGAATAATAAAAAAAATATTCCCATACGATAGATTTTAAACAAATTTAGTGATCCCGATATGGAAGATTTGTATTTCCAAAATATGCATAAATGTGTTGTAGAGTGACGTCTCAGATTACCCAGCTATGTCAAACCATGCCTCGGGATTCGTACCTTTTCACTTTCGAGAGCGCCTAACATTCCATTTTCCCCTCCCTCTTTGACGAAAACATCCAAATTCCACTTCCTTATATAATTGCACGGTGGAGACGCTATCAACACTCACTTACTGGACTCGCTCACTTACTTGACTCAGTAACTCATACTCAGTCACTGGTCAATCGTCTATCGTCAGTCGTCAGTCACAATGTTGCCGTCGGCGGGAGTCGAAGCGCGGGCCAGACGGCTCGTGCGACCTAAACGCCTCGCTTTCCACCCGTGCCATCACCAAGCAGATCCTCTCCTTCCCGAGACTTTGTTAATATCCTACATTTTTTCTATTCTAGACGTACAAGTCCATTTTTACTTTACGTCTTTTGATTCAATTGATTTTCAATTGGTATTTGAAATGGGAAATAAACTTTGGGTTAAAAATTTCAAATATTTGTGTGTGATTATTCGCTTTCCGACACCAAGGGCAATAACCCACACTTTAAAAACCCACACGTGCGACCCGCGTTGCGGGCCACACATTACACAAATATTCCAGGAAACTAAAGCCTGAATCACACGATCTTTTTTTACATCCTTTAGAGAGGTTGCTCTAGAGATAGCTTTTCAGGGACCGATGAAATGATCAACAGGCCCATCATTTCCTGATTTATACCGTCATTCCCATCGTCCCTTTTGCCGTAGCTTATTCCGTCACTTTCCGTATTTACAACTGCCATTCAATTAAATGTGAAGTGTGGAGTTACAATGACTGTTATCTGTCTTGCGTTCTGAATGGGGGTGAGAGCTATGGTTTCAGCTACAGAAAAAGGGACGTGACGAGTGATGGAAAAAGTGATGGAAATCTCAGCCCTTCAGCCCTCGCGGAAATTGATCGCGAGAAACGTCATTTTCCTCCCTATCGCTGGAGCGGTCGCTGGAGCCTTCGCACCAAGGCGATGGAATAAATGATCGCATGATTTATGCTAAAGGGAAAACCATCCATTTTTTGTAGAACATTAGCACCATACAAGGAAAAAATCGGTATTAATTTCCACAAGCATTCGGTCCCGGGACTTGAACAACGGACCTCCACCACCGGTCACTTGGAAATCCACTTTGCTATTTACTGTTCAGAACCACGAAATGTTTTTCTCTGGAAAATATGCAATTTATTTTTACGAAATATAGGACTCGCAGATATCGCAGTGCTACTCGCCGAGGCCCGAAAATCCAAATACCCGCGGTTTGACTCCCAATGCAATTGTTTTTATCCTCATTGAATCGATCTGAATTCGCCGCTCACACAGTTGATCCGAAATGAATGGCATTTTCACATTATACATAAGTGGTTCACCTAGACCTGTGATATCAATTCATTGAAAGGTTATGGTCGATGGGAGGGAAATATTATTGCGACGAAAAGAACTCTCATCCAGCCAATCTCTCGCATATTAAAAATAAGAAAGCGCTAAAGTTGCCGCCCGCTTTCCATCAGTCAGAGACGTCATCAGAGTACTCTATGGTATAGTAATTAGAGAGGCAGCCGACAGTTTAGATTGTTTCCGCTTTCAGGGAAGGGTAAGGAAGGAAGGATGGAGAGAAACCCGGCGTCGGCATAACCCAGCTCGAAAGGCGCCAAGGGAACCTCGACACAATAGTCAAGGGTTGGAGGTCACTGAAAATTCTCTACCACCGCCGGGTGATAAACCAAGGCCAAGGTGTTTAGGATTCAGAAATATCCCCCATAGCAACCCAATCCCTCAGTTACTCGTTCAGACGGAGCATTTATATAAGGGAAGGAAACTCTCAAAAAAATGCAAACAACAATGAACCTCACCAGCCCCATGCACAAGGCCTAAAGTAGTTGCGCCGACCGACATGAAAGCGGGTGACCCCATGGTATGAGTTGATGACGATATAAACTTATGCGCAAAAACATTTAAGGCCGTCGATTTTCCGCCGAGAAAAAATAGAGGAGTGGGGAACGCGAAGGATCAAAAAAGAAAAAACACGGATCCTTTAATTTTTCATTCTCTACTACAACGCCTGCGAGGGTAGATTTGGCTGGAATCATAGGATAAACAATCGCCGGTGATACAGTCGTGCAGCGAATTGGCCATGTTGCTGCAATCGTGCAGTACATTGGCGGCAATGGTGCGAAGAAAAATGGGCGTTGGCGGTAAGAAGATGGATTTCTGGGTGGCGCCTAAATGGTGCACTGCTTACACAACCACAAACGTGTAGTGCATTCAGTGTGGCGATACAATCGCTCAGTGTTTGCTGGTAGCGCTAACAATATCATTCTGGGTTTTGCGAAAAAAATATATTGCTCTGTGTTAACAGAGTTGCCAACACCTTGTTGCCTATTTAGTGTGGCCCTGAAATCGCAGTATATGCCGGTGGCGTTTAGAAGATATAATCCTTGGTTATGCCTTAATGGTGGAGTTAATTAACGGTGGAACTAACCCTGTGAAGCGTATTTGGTATGGCACCGCAATCGCATAGTGTATGCTGGTGGCGCTATGAAAATAGAATTCTAAGTTGCGCCCAAATGGTAAACTACATTGAAAGAACGTAAACGGTGCACTGCATCAACAGTGGCTTCACAACCGTGTAGCATTTATTATTTGGCGCTGAATAGAATAAATTCTTAGTTTCATCTAAATGGTGAACTGCGATAACGTTGGCGCCACTACCGCGTAGCGAATTTGGTGTGGCGCTACAATCGCACGCTGTATGCCGGTGGTGCTATAGAGATGCGCCTAACTGGTGCACTGCATAAGCGGTGGGGCCACAGCCGCGTATGGTGCGGCGTTGCTATGGCACAGAGTATGCATGTGGCAGAGACTATGAGGGTCCTAGGTGAACCCTCTTAAGGGTACAACCCACCGGGGCCGGAAACCAAGCCCGTGGCTTATACGTCCGATCACCCGGGGAGGGGCTGGAGAGGTAGGAAAAAGGATAGAGGCGCCGCCGCGATGGGAGCCCGCTGACGCCTCTGGGAAGGGATAGGAGCGGAAGGGAGGGGACGAGGAAAACACCTCAACGCTATAGAAGCGAAAAGGGCCCACTAAATAGCGAAACCAAGCATACGCAATTAATTTTCTACCAATCCTAGTGGATTTTCCTGTGAGGAAGAAAAATCCATCGATCGAATCGGTAGATTATGCATGTGGCAATAAGAAGATATATATCAGGATTGCGTCTTACTTGGGCACAGAATAAACGGTGGCGCCACAACCTTGTATTGTATTAGGCATGGCGCTGCAATCGAACAGTGTCTGCCGATGGCGCTAAGAAGATAGTATAATTCGTTTCACCTAAATAATGTGCTGCAGTAGCGGTGGAGCCACTACCATGTAGAGAATTAGGTGTAGCGCTACAATAGCACGCTGTATGCCGATGGTGCAATAAAGATAGAATAAGAAATGCACGTAACTGATGCACTAAATAGACGGTGGCGCCATATCTGCATGTGGTGCGGCGCTGCTATCGCAGTCAATTCCGGTGATGTTAAGAAGATAGAAATCATGGTTACGCCTTAATTTCGAAAATAATTAACCGTAGCTCCTCAAACTTGTAGTGTATTTGGTGTGGCGCTGCAATCGCAGTGTCTGCCGATGGACCTCAGAAGATAGAATTTTTAGTTTCACATAAATGGTGTATTGCATAAGCGGTTGCGCCACAGCCGCGTATGTTACGGCGCCACAGCCTTGTAGTGCACTTGGTGTGGCGCTGTAATCGCACAGTGTCTACCGATGTCGCTAAGAAGATAGAATTTTTAGTTTCACTAGAATTGAGCGGTGGAGACACTACCGTGTAGCGTATTTTGTGTGACACTACAATCACACATTGTATACCGGTGGCGCAATAGAGATAGAATAATATGTTGCGCTCAACTGACGCATGCATAAACAGAGGCGACACAAACGCGCACGGTGCGGCGCTACTATCGCACAGGGCATTTGGGGGCGCTCAAAAGATAGAAATCGGTGTTGCGACTTAACTGCGCACAGAATTATTAGTGAGGCCACAACCTTGTACTTCATTCGGTGTGGCGCTGCTATCGCATAGTGTCTGCCGATGGCTCTAAGAAGATAGAATTGTTACTTTCGACTGAATCGAGTACTTCAATAACGGTGGCGCCACAAGCGCGTAGCGAGTTTAGTGAGGCGCTAATATCGCAAACTGTACGCCGGTTATGCAATAAAGATATAATGACAAGTTGTACCTAACCGGTGCACTGCATATTCGGTGGAGCCATAGCCGCGCTGGTGCTGCGATGCTATCGTACAGGGTGTTCCTTTAGGGTTAAGAAGATAAAATCAGGGTTGCGACTAAATAGCGCACAGAAATATTGGTGGCGCCACCACCTAGTATTGTATTTGGTATAGCGCCTTTATTGTATAGTGCCTGCTGATTGCGCCAAGAAGATAGAATTCTTATTTTCATCTAAATAAAGTACTGCAATAACGATGGCGCAATTACCGCGCAGCGTATTTGGTGTGGCGGTACAATCGCACATTATATGCCGGTTGTGCAATAAAGATAGAATATCATGTTGCACCAAGCTGTTGCTTTGCAAACACGGTAGCACCTAAGCTGCGTATCGGCGTTGCTATCGCACGGTGTATTCAATTGGCGCTAAGAAGATATAAATCATGGTCAGGCCTTCGTTGCGAACATAAAATAGAGGTGGCGCCACAACCTTGTAATGTATATTGTGTAGCGCTGTAATCACACAGTGTCTACCGATGCCACAAAGAATATAGAATTCCTACTTTCACCTAAATGTTGTACAGCAATAACGGTGTCGCAACTACCGTGTAGGGTATTTGGTGTGGCGCTATAATCGCACCATATACACCGGTGGTGCAATAAAGATATAATATCATGTTGTACCAAACTGGTGGACTGCATAAGCGGTGGCGCCACAGTCGCGTATGGTGCGGCGCTGCTATCGCGCACGGTATACCGGTGGCGTGAAGAAATTAGAAATTAGTGTTTCGCTTCCTTGCGCACAGAATTATAGGCAGCGCCACAACCTTGTAGTGTATTTGCTGTTACGCTGTAATCGAACAGAGTCATCCGATACCGCTGAGGAGCTACAACTCTCAGTTTCACTCGAAATTGTGTACTACAATAACAGTAGCAAAACTACCACATGGCGCATTGGGTGTGGTATTACAATCGCACAATGCATGCCGATTGTGCAATAAGGTTAGAATAATATGTTTCAACTACCTGGTGCACTGCATAAACGGTGGCGGCACAGCCGAATATCGGCGTTGCTATGGCAAGGGGAATTCCGGTGTGGTTAGTAACTTAAAATTCACGGTTGCGCCTTAATTGCGCATAGAACTAACAGTGGTGCCACAAACTAGTAGTGGCTTCAATTCCCTGCAACCGCACAGTGTCTGCCCATGGCGCTAAGAAAATATAGTTCTAAGATTCATTTCAATGGTGTAGTGCAATAACGGTGGCGCCAATACCGTGCAGCGTATTTGGTGTGGCGCTACGATCGCACGATATATTCCGGCGGTTCAACATAGAGAGAACAACTTGTGCATGCCTAAATGCGCACAGAAATTACGAGGGTGCAAAAACATTGTAGTTCATGCGGTTTGGCACCGCAAAAATGGTGGCTCCAAATCCGCGTATGGTGCGGCGCTGCTGTCGCACAGGGTATGACGGAGGTGTTAAGAAGATAGAAATCAGTGTTGCGTCATAATTGCACACAGAATTAAGAATGGCGCACCAACACTGTAGTTCATTTGACTTGGCCATGCAATCGCACAGTGTCTACCGATGGCGCTAAGGAAATGAAATTCTTAGTTTCACGTAAACATAGAACCGCAGTAACGGTGGAGCCTATACCATGTAGAGTATTTGGTCTGGCACTACAACTGCACACTGTAGACCGGTGGTGCAAAAAAGAAAGAAACTCTTGAGCAATATTTTTGACCCTGCCGCGTGAACGTGGTCGAAATATACTAGAATTGCAATGAGAAAAACTTCCACTGGTCCGGGAATCGAATCACTAGCCTTTGGCTTCCCAGGCCAATGTGCAAAGCGGAACCTATTTGCTAATGCACTGGGTATTAAGGTAACGTTGACAAGATATAAATCAGGATTATGCCTAAATTCCGCATACAAATATCTGTGGAGCCACAACCTTGTAGTGTGTTTGGTGTGGCGCTGCAATCACACAACGTACTCCGGTGGAATTAAAAAGATACAAATAAGGGTTTCGCCTTGATTGTGTACAGAAACAAAAGTGGTCCCACAATCTTGTAGAGTATTTAGTGAGGCGCTTTGATTGGAATGTGTGTTCCGATGGCGATAGGAAGATATAAATCTTAGTTTCACCTAAATAATAGCAAATTGTCTACGATGGAGATAACAAGATAGAATTTTAGTTTCACGTAAAAATAGAACGGCAGTAACGGAGGCGCCACAAACATGTAAAGTAATTGGTCTGGCGCTACCATTACACACTGTCTGCCGGTGGTGCAATAAAGATAGAATCACATGAGTAATATTTTAAAAACTGCCACGTGAACAGCGGTGAAATATACTAGATTTGTTAGGGGAAAAAAATTCCCCTGGACCGGGAATCGTACCTTGGTCCTATGGCATACGGGCAACTGAGCTAATCGGAAGATATTTGCTAATGCACACAGTATTCAGGTGGTGTTTACAAGATATAAATCAGGGTTACGCCTGAATTTTGCATAAAACTATCTGTGGGGAGACAACATTGTAGTGTTTTTGGTGTGGCGCTGCAATCGCATAGGGTAATCCGGTGGATTTCAGAAGATACAAATAAGGGTTTCGCCTTGATTGCGCACAGAAGCAACGGTGGCGCCATAATCTTGTAGAGTATTTGGTGAGGCGATGAATTTGGAATGATTACTCCCATGGCACTAGGAAGATATAAATCTTAGATTCACCTAAATGAAGAACTGCAATAATGGTGGCGCCAATATCATGTATCGTATTTAGTGTGGCAATAATATCGCACATAGTTGGCCGGTGGTGAAATAGATGAAGATTAACATGGTGCACGTAAATGGTCCACCGCATACATGGTGGCGCCACATCCGCATATGGTGCGGCGCTGCTATCGCACAGGGAATAACGGTGGTGTTTAGAAGTTAGACATCGGTGTTTGCTCATAATTGCGCAAGGAATTAAGATTTACGCACCAACAATGTAGTTGACTTTGTTTGGCGCTGCAATCATAGTGTGCCTGTCGATGGCGCTAAAGATACAGAATTTTATTTTCACGTCAAAATATGACCACGGTAACAGTGGCGCCACTAACATGTAGACTAATTGGTCTGGCGCTACAATTACGAACTGTCTGCCAGTGGAAAAATCAAGATATAATCACAAGAGTAATATTTTTCACCCTGCCGCGCGAACGGCGATGAAATATACTAGAATTGCCTTGAGATAAAAATTCCCATGGACCAGGAATCGAACCACGGACCTTTGTCTTTTCGGGCCACTACCCAAAGCGGAAGCTGTTAAATGTTCCACTAGGTATTAAGGTAATGTTTACAAGATATAAATCAGGCTTACGCCTAAATTCCTCGTACAAATGTCTGTTAGGACACAAACTTACAGTGTATTCGGTGTGGCGCTACAATTCCACAGGGCACTCCGATGGAATTAAGAAGACACAAATAAGGGTTTCGCCGTGATTGCGCAAAGAAGTGACGGTGGCGCCACAATCTTTCAGAGTTTATCGTGAGGCGATGAAATTGGAATGATTGCTTCCATGGCACTAAGTAGATATAAATCCTAGTTTCACGTATTTAAGGAACATCAATAATGGAGGCGCAAATGCTTTGTAGCGTGTTTATTATGGTAATACTATCGCACGTAGTATGCCGGCGGTGAAATAGAGAAAGATTAACTTGTTGCACGTAACAGGTTCACCGCATAAATGGTGGCGCCACATCCGAGAATGGTGCGGCGCTGAAATCGCGCAGGGAATAACGGGGGTGTTTAGAAGGTAGAAATCGGAGAATTTTAATGGTTGCACAGAGCATCAGGATTGGCGCACCAACACTGTAGTTCACTTTTTTTGACGCTGCAATCATAGCGTGTCTCCCGATGGCGCTAGGAATGCAGAATTTATGTTCCACGTAAAAATAGAACCGCTTAACGTTGGCGCTCCTAACGTGTAGACTAATTGGTCTAGCGCTACAATCACAGACTGTCTGCCAGTGGAAAAATAAGAATAGAATCACGAGAGTAATATTTTTCACCCTGCCACGTGAACTGCGGTGAAATATACTACAATTGCCAGGAGAAAAAAATACCCCTGGACCAGGAAAAGAACCACGTAGCATTGTCTTTCACGGTCAAGCAAATCGGAAGCTTTTAGTTGATTCACAAGGTATAAAGGTAATATTTATAAGACATATATCAGGGATATCCCTGAATTCCGAATACATATATCTATTACGCTACAAGATTCTAGTGTATTTGGTGTGGCGCTGCAATCGCACATGGTATTCCGGTGGATTTCAGAAGATACAAATAAGGGTTTCGCCTTAATTGCGCACAGAAGCAACGGTGGAGCAATAATCTTGTAGAGTATTTGGTGGGGCGATGAAATTGGAATGATTGCTCCGATGGCACTAGGAAGACATAAATCTTAGCTTCACCTAATGGAGAACTGCAATAATGGAGGCACCAATATCTTGTATCGTATTTAGTGTGGCAATTATATCGCACATGGTTTGCCGGTGGTGAAATAGAGAAAGATTAACATGGTGCACGTAAATGGTCCACCGCATACATGGTGGCGCCACATCCGCATATGGTGCGGCGCTACTATCGCACAGAGAATAACGGTGGTGTTTAGAAGTTAGAAATCGGTGTTTACTCTACTATAATTGCGAACAGAATTAAGATTGACGCACCAACATTGTAGTTAACTTTTTTTGGCGCTGCAATCAAAGTGTGCCTGCCGATGGCGCGAAGAATACAGAATTTCATTTTCACGTAAAAATATAACCGCGGTTGCGATGGCGCGGCTAACTTGTGGATTGATTGGTCTGGCGCTACAATCACAGACTGTTTGCCAGTGGTAAAATAAAGAAATAATCACAAGAGCAATATATTTCATCATGCCACGTGACCGGCAGTGAAATATACTACAATTGCCATGAGAAAATACAATTCCCATGGACCAGGAATCGAACGACGGACCTTTGTCTTTCCGGGCTACCACGCAAAGCGGAAGCTATTATTTAATGCACTAGGTATTAAGGTAATGTTTAGAAGATATAAATCAGGGTTACGCCTAAATTCCGCGTACAAATATCTGTTAGTCCACAAACTTATAGTGTATTCGGTGTGGCGCTGCAATCGCACGGGGTACTCCGGTGGATTTAACAAGATACAAATAAGGGTTTTGCCTTGATTTGCACAGAAACAACGGTGGCGCCATAATCTTCTAGAGTATTTGGTGATGCGATGAAATTAGAATGATTACTACACATCACACATAGTTTGCCGGCGGTGAAATAGAGGAAGGTTAACATATTGCACGTAACATGTCAACCGCAAAAATGGTGGCGCCACATCCGCGAATGGTGCGGCGCTGCTATCGCACAGGGTATAACGCTGGTGTTAAGAAGAGAGAAATCAGTGTTACGTCATCATTCTTCACAGAGTTGATGATCGCGCACAGACACAAGTTAATTTCGTTTGCGCTGCATTCGCAGTTTGTCTGCCGATGGCGCTAAGAAGATACAATTTAAGTTTCACGTAAAAATAGAACCACGGTAACAGTGGCGCCACTAACATGTAGAGTAATTGGTCTGACACTATAATTACACACTGTTTGTCAGTGGTAAATTAAAGATAGAATAACAAGAGTAATATTTTTCACCCTGCCTCGTGGAGGTCGGTGAAATATACTAGAATTGCAATGAGAAAAAGTACCCATTTTCCGGTAATCGAACCACGGACCTTTGCATTTCCGTCCCACTGCGCAAAGCGGAAGCTATTAGCTGATGCACAAGGCATTAAGGTAATGTTTACATGATATAAATCAGGTTACGCCTAAATTTCGAACACAAATATCTGTTGGGCCACAATCTTGTAGAGTATTTGGCGAGGCGCTGTAATTGGAATGTGTTTTCCGTTGGCATTAGAAGGATATAAATGTTAGTTTCACCTAGATGGAGAACTGTAATAATGTTCGCGCCAATACCGTATAGCATATTTAGTGTGGCGCTAATATCGCATATTTTTCCTGCTGTGCTATTGAGAAAGATTAACATGTTGCTCGTAACTGTTGCACCGCGTACATGTTGGCGCCACATCCGCGTATGGTGCGGCGCTGCTATCGCACAGGGTATAAAGGTGGCATTAAGAAGATAGAAACCACGGTTGCACCTTAATTGCGCACAGAAGCTAATGGATGCACCACAAACCTGTAGTTTTATCGGTGAGGCGCTGCCATCGCATGGGGCATGCCGATCCGCTAAGAAGATGAATTTCTTGGCTGCGCCCAAATTTTGCACAGCCTAAACAGTGTCGTCGCCACCGTGTAGCAAAATTGGATTTGCCGCGTTCAACATAGATCGGCAGCGGTATCTGAATTTCGAAGTCTTGTCTTTTATGCTGCAACCGTGCAGTCGTTCGACACCGGCGCTGGGAATATATTACTTCATTGGTGCCATATTTCTATTGCGTATTGGTGGTGGCGCGGCAATACCGTAGTGAATTTTCGGTGGTCATATAATGTTTTAGTGAATTGGCGGCGGCGCTGCGATAGTAGTTTCTATTACCGGTAGCTGTTGGAAAAGAGAATTGGTGGAAGTGGTGAAATCTCTCAGTGTGCTCGCCGTGTCACTGTTATCGTTCATTTCTTTAAATATGATCACCGTCAATCCAAATCGAGCGCCTATTTTTTTGTATGAATTGGAGGTGTCGTTGTAATCGTTCAGTGCATTGTCGGTGGCGCTGAAAACACACTCGATTTAAATCGAAGTTAATTTCCAGGAATAATTCTCGGATTTCTTACCTGATATTGTTATGGGTACATGTTCCCAGCGATTCATCCGCTGAGTCTTCCATCGTCTGCAGGGATAGAATGGACCCTTGAAACACTGAAGCCGTAGAACCATTATACTCTTGTTTGAGCCGTTTGCGGCTAAGATGATTTTTGGTCTCGGGAGGAACCACTAGAGGAGCTGCTGCCCCGAACGCTCCAGACATAGGGAATAGTCGATCCAGGCAGCCATAAGTCATTAGTCAGTCACCTAGTTGCTTGGGAGCCCCCTCTCTCAGTCCTATGTTACTTGAAATGTGTTTCAATCGAAAGGAAATAGATGTTTTAGCTATTCGAAACTAATGATTTCGGTTTTGATATCATGTGTCCAATCGCGAGAGCAGCATCGAACAACCCTTGAAGCCGATGGAAGACTTAGCCGTTGAAACTTTTGGGCCATGTATTCAAAACAATAACGTGTGGGAAACCCAAAAACTATTCCCGCCGATCATTCGCCGGGAAAAACGATGAAGTAAATGAATGAGTCTATGTACTCTTATGTAAATGTATATATCTTTCGAAGAAAATTCCTTAACTAGGGGCAAGGTGCAGGAGGGGTTGAAGTGATGATTTCGAGGTGTGGATGGGGTAGGAATATGGGGAGAGCGATAGGGCTATAGGGTAGGTAGCGCCATGATCGGATTAGTTGGAACGTCGGCTCGGCGAAGAAACAATGGCTTAGCGGAAAGCGTTCCGCTTACCCGCATCCCTGCGTTACGCCTGCCTCTGCCCTCAGGGGCGAATACGTCGTAGGGCAGTGTTTTCCGAATCATCGCGCACACTCATGAGGAATTGATGAAATTAGCTCGATGCGTACGGTTTACGTTTATCCCCGTGATTAATGATGCGTGTGGGGATTCCGAGAAAATTGGCGGCAATTTTTAAGGGCGGAACATTTGAATGCACCCGAAACAAAGAGGAGAGGGGAACAATGTTTTTTGCCACCGAGAGAAAACGCTGGAGGAAGTTCATTTTTTGCCCTCTAACACCTCTACTTTATGTAACAAATTGGTGCTAATTACAAGCAAATGCTATACCCTCATAAATCACTGCGTGCGAACGTGTCACAGGGTCCAGGGACAATGGGTGTTTAATGGCTGGAGATAAAATCTTTGAACCGCTTTGGGGGTAATTATTTATTTAGCACAAAGACTTCACGTACTGCTACCGGTGTTTTCGATGACAACTGTATTATTCACGTGGTCGAGAGCAGGAAATTCATTTTGAATAATTGCGTTCAGTAAATAATGCTTAACGAAAACATTCGACGCTTGGGGATTTATGACTTGTACGAAAATATAACCAAGTGATATTGAATCCATGGAATTCGTGACCTAACTGAAAAGAAAGTGGGCATCCAACCAAAACTGCATGTTTTTTATTATTACTTCTGGAACCTTATGAAGAATATTGAGGTGATCCAATGCCATGAGTAACAGAGGACCATCTTGGATTTATTCATCGCATAAATTCTGCGAAGTCCAGAAGTATTGGAGAGAATTTAAAAATTAAAGGTACAGTTCCATGCATCTTGCGCAAGTAGTTGGACGCACCCTTAGTTTACTGTTGAATAGATTCTTGTGTCCTAAGGTTTTTCCTTTCAAAGAAATTACAGAAAAAAGCATTCTGTTCATATCTTTGTATTGCGACATGACAAGGAAACAAGACCAAAGTCTGCATTCATCCAGGCCTCTCAAAAGCGTACGCAATTTAAATTATGTGAACTAAAATAATACGAAGCAAATCTAAGAAACCAATGAGTCATCATCATTACTGGACAACAATCCTAATTTTAGTTTGACGCCGCTCTCCGCTCATTTCTCCCATCAGCTAACCTTTTCACACCTACATACTTCATCTCTCTCACATCCCTGTTAATTGTCTTCTATAGGTCTTCCTTTTCCGTTCTTACCGTCTACTTGTCCCTCGATATTTTGATAAGGCCATCATAAACCTATGAGAAGATGGCGATATTTTACATAACCGCACAGAGAGTAACGTAATTACAGGCAAACGTTTGTACGGTCCAAATATTATTTTATTAACCGAAGCAGCTTTCGGCAAATCGTGAAATAAAACTTTGAAAATGAAAGAAAGTACATTGAGATGAGTGACCATAAGGACGTTTCTCTGTGTTTCTTTTACATGTATATGACAGCATTTCTTCGGGGGAAGTCGAAGCATTTCCAGTATTATTGCAACTGCATAGGCATAATCACCATTTATTTCCTGTTTTCCTAATGGGATCTACCATAGACTCCACGTGGTAGATAGAGGAAATTTTCTCCTGGCCTAAAAACAAACACGCACACCTCTCACAGCAGAACTCTCCGCAAATGCGCACAGAGTTTGGAACGCTGTTCACTATTGAGGCCTTAAAATGAGAAGTACCAGAGAAAAAGGAAAATTCCGATATTTGGATACATGAAACTTAAAATCGTGCTTGAAAATTACTAGCTTTTCTACATCAAAACTACAATGCTATAGAATACTTTACTAGTTAATTCCATACAGGCGATATTAATAAATTAATAAACTAGCAAAACTTTTTAATGACTGGAGCAAAAGCTGCGCCGTTATTAATATCAGTATCTCTTCGCGAGTTCGCCTCAGAACAATATCTTCCCACGAGGTTTCATTAAGTCCATTCTCCGTCAAGTACAACCAAATAGAGTCTTTCATATCGGTACAAACATGGTACGTCTCCCATGGGGACGAAATAATTACAGGTTGGTTGAGAGAGGAGATGATCCCGGAAAGACAACACTGCATGCTGAAGAGATTGGTGAACGCTAAACGACACGGTGCGGCTCTTGCCTGTAACATCGAGGGAACTTCATTACTTGCCAAAGAGGAAAGGGAGTCACGAACAAGGCCTTCGATGCTCACAAATATAACCGTAAGGTGAGAAAATGAATATGCAATCCACAGCATATCCTGCCAGCGTTACTACCAAATGTCTGGTGCGGAGAGGAGAAATGAGATGGTAATAGGGATTGAGGTAGCAAGTATTGCTGCAAAATACGACCCATCACGGAGCCATTAGACGAAAGTGATATTCAAGGCCACTGATTCGTGTTTACCCAGCTAAGCAGCTCAGATGCCTCAGATACACAAACAGAACGCTCGCTTGAGATGGCTCACATGTTCCTCAGAAATAAAATTCGTCTTCCTTCCGAGAAGGAAAATATTCCTCATCTAAAATCTGCCTTTCGTTGCGCGTTTGCCGCATGTCAAAAGGGGAAGTGATGAGTCTAAAATGTGAGTGGGAGATTGAGCGAATCAGCCGCTGAGTTTGGGAAGAGAGAAGTAATGGGTAATTGGCAAAACAAATTGCGATGCGCATTAATCAAGGCGAATGAACGATAGCATTTCAAAGTCACTCAGTTCCATTTATTTCTTACAATCTTTTACCGGAACAATTTCAGCCATTTATACGTAATTTTAATGACAATAATTCCCTGGAAAAATCACTCCGACGATTTTTTTTGTTAAGGAATGGATATAATGAAACCTTAATTTCATATGTTATAATTTTCGAACAATTTAACGTTTTAAGCTGTTCTGTCGACGTGTGACCAATTCAATAACAGGCAATCTGATGACTAACTCTGTAAGTGAAGGCGCACAGAATTAATAACAGCGGGATTAAAACGAGAGGTAATAGAGAAAAATTGGAAAATCCGTTATTTGCATCCATGCATCTTGACACTATGAGACAATTACACGATTTTCTTGATCAAAAGTAATGATACACAATATTTGACGAATTAAAATATGTTTCTTTAATTTCACGGATTTATAACAGGAATTAAAACTGATATAATCAACCCTCAGTTTCAACTGTTGTATAAAAAATAATCGCGGCATGAAAATATTCCACTCCAATGAATCTGCCTATTCCTGAATAAAAATACTCAGTCTGCTTCAAATCTCAAGTGAAAAGAAAAAACCTAAGAGGCGGTAATCTTACGCTTAAGTATGGGTGCATAAATTAGAAAGAAAATTATGAGTAATCATGGAAGTATATTAATGTAGACTGAGAGAATCATTTTATCAAAGTTAACGTTTTGAGCGATAGCTGTAGCTCAGCGGGTTCACTTTAATATCTAACGTTTACTTGGAGATTACAATATATACGATAAAGTTAGTCTCATGAATTTTACTCAAACAATCTATTTTAAGTTGATCTATGAATGAAAGTTAATTCCGGTCGGGAAAGTATCCCACCTTAAAAATTGCTCTCCTCTTCAGTAACCACACTTCCTCCATGTTAAACCCAAGTGAAGAGAGAAAGTAATGAAGAGAATTAGCTAGTCAGCCGCTCTAATAAGGATGTGCGTGAAGGAGAGAAAGTGAAAAAGTAATTATTCAGGTACATGCTTGGAGAAATGAACTAGGATGAATTTTTGCTCTCAAGTACAGCGCTATCCACGGTTCAACCAATGAAAGGCATTTAATTATTCCATAGAAGTTTAAGTTCCATCACTCTTAGTTCCTTAGCGGGTAATGTAATCAACTCTAAAGTTTCACAACTAAATAAACAACTGAATTCTGGATAAAATTATAACACCTCGACTAATCCGCATTCTTGTTTCCATTATCTGAATAACAAGGCTTTCTCCACGTCAAATCCCAAGGGAAGAGACAAAAAAGTGGATGGGAATGAGTAGCCAGCCGGTAAAACCAGGAAGTAAGAAAGAGTAGGGATGAATCCATGGGATGAATTTTTACACGCGTTAACGGTCGAACGGTACATGATTGATAGGACTATTTAAGAGTAGATACCACTAAAAGCCTTTATCATTTTATTTAATTAAAAGAGCATAGTAAGATCCGTTTAGAGTAGAGTAAAGAATTTACGTGGACGACAAGATTTTAACAGAACCTTTGAGAGTACTTTTTATTTTATTTTATTCAAACAGGTTGAGCTACAGCTATATACGAGGCATTAATCAAAGTATATCGATATGCAATATTTACCCAGTATTTAATGCTCGTAGTACAGCCATGTAGTATTAGTCATCAAGGCAAACGAACAATAACCTTCAAATGAATACTATAACGTTAAGGATTCCATTACAATAACTAACACTTCTCTCGAGCGACCAGATTTCCGCCATGTGAAAGCCTAAGCGAAGAAAAGAAGCGAAAAAGGTAAACTAATCACGATCCCAAATCAGGGCTTACGTAAGGGAGGGAAATTGAAAAGTATTCATTCAGATACATACTGGTAGAAGTTGAATGAAAATGGGATGAATTTTTACACGCGTTAACGGTCGAGCGGTACGTGATTGATAGGACTATTTAAGAGTAGATACCACTAAAAGCCTTCATCATTTTATTTAATTCAAAACGGGCTGAGTATATCTACAAAGGATTAGTCATCAAGGTGAACGAGCAATGAACTTCAAATGAAAACCATAACGGAAAACATGCCACCACAATAAGGGGCCTTCTCTCGAGAGACCAGATTCTCGGCATGTCAAAGCCTAAGCGAAGAAAAACAAACGAAAAGGTTTGGCTAATCAGCCGCCCAAATCAGGGCTTATGTAAGGAAGGGGAAGTGAAAAGTAATTATTCAGATACATACTGGTAGAAGTTAAATGAACCGTGGGATGAATTTTTACACGCCTTTACGGTCGAGCGGACGGAATGAAGGGGGTCCGTGTGTGCTCCCGACGCTGATTGTGGGGGAGAGAGAGAATAAGTAAAGGGGGTGTTGGGGGGAGGGGGTTAACGGGGGGTAACAGAGGTAGCGGGGGGTAGGAAGCTCGGCTGAAAGGCGAGTCCCGGAAATTACATGGCCTCCCTGCCGTCTAATCTCCCTCACACCTTCCGCCTTCTCCTCAGACTCTCTCTCATCATCCCCATTGGCGGATCGCTTTTTGCATCCCGGCGGCCCATGAAGTTGTCTCCGCTCTCACGGCGAAAGGGCTCCCGTCAAAAAACCGGAACATGGATCCGCTTACTCGGGGAAGAGTTATAAACATCGTTCCGCCGCGCCGCGAAAACTGTGTATAGTTATAAAGCGTGGAGAGCAGCCTTGGTCTGCGTCCTTCCTTCCTTGTGAGATTGTGCGGCTGGCTCGAGTGCTGGCTGGTTATTTTGGCCCGAGAAATTGAAGGAGGCGTGGGACAAACTTAGACCGCACATTGAGTGTGGTAAGGAGGAACGAAAAACTTTCTGCGACTGTAAGACAATCGAAAATAATTGGATGGTTGAGGCTCATGATGCATAGCAATAAAAAAAAAGTAAATATAACTGAACGACTTGAAAATTATCCTATTAATGTTCCAAATTCCTCTCCAGAATTTCATTATTCGTACTTATTACAAGCTAATATATTGCAACCCATCCTGTTCTTTTCCTCAGATTGGCTAAAAAGTTGAATAAAAACATGAAGACGCCATCATGGCCGCCGGTTAAGTATACTTTAAGTATAAAAATATACATACGTAGAATGAATCATTAATGAAAAATATTTCAGCAGTAACAGTTATTCGAATATTTGCGTGTTAACCATATGTATAAATATAATCACCAGTGCAAATAATAAGCAAATCATTCAAAAATTAACCGTGTTTTCAATTTACTTCTAAACTTTGAAATATTTAGGTCCAAGACCAAACAGTAATTACCTTACCAGAATACATTATAAAAAATTTGAAAGAAGCATGCAATCAACTTTCAATCATTACCCACAGAGATGAGGCAATATACAAATTTTTTCACGCAAGTTTTGGAGAGGATAATCACTGTTACCAATCAATTCAAAACTTTCACTGTCGTAAACATAATTTTCTTTTCTCATTGATCTATATAAAGTCATTAAAAAGTATTCCTCGATTAAAGAAACTGTGTATATAGTCATCTTTATCGTTGCACAAATTTTTGATATTTTATACGCAATAATTTAAATTATATATGTACAATAAATACAAGTCTATTTGCAAGTTTCGTGATTTTACTCAAATTCAAATAAACAGCATCTACTACAAATACAAGACAAATATAAAAAAGAAGGCCCGAGTTTTGAGTTCAAATTAGAAATTAAATGATGGAGAATCAGTGATCATTAAAAGAAAAATGATTGATGGGATATATTCGCCGATACGATTGATGATTGAAAGTTAATTTTAACTTAAAATAGGAAGATATGTCCTGAGAGTATGAGGAAAGAAAAGCGATAATATTGTCTCCAAAAATGATGAAAAAGGGAACGTGAGGGCCGTAGATTTGTATTATTTTATTATTATTTTCAAAAGGTGTTTCTTATAAAATCCTGAGGGCATTTCAGTTATCTATTCTGTGAGGAAAATGAACCAAATGGTTTCAAACGCACGCTCACCTAATGGTAAATATTCACACTTATAAATAATAATGGCATACTTTTCGGTCTTCAGACCGTTAGGCATTATAGAGTATGAAATGAGGGAAACTTCAATGATTCACCACCAAAGACCGCTGAATAGCAAATGACTCGAAAGGATTCTGGTAAGAAATTACGTTTACCGCTGCAGAAAATTCTCTCCCAACATAATAATTTTGTTTCCTCGGTTACGTCCACTCTTAGAATTCTTAAAGGCTTCTCTAAAATAAAATTCCAACTTCCACTAATAGTGACGCCACCTGTATCATGAATGTATGACAAAAGTATTTAATATTAGCAATGCATGAATTCATAATGATAATTTTACTCAAGTGAGGATACATATGAGGATTATTTCACACAGTGTACATTAAGTGGAGCACGGACAGATTGCCTAATTAAGCTGAAGCCAATTACTGCGAGCCTATGGCTTTATTTTTCTGGACATATTTCTGCAATTTCTGAGAACTTACTCCTGAAATTAACCATGTACAATTAAAATTATGACAAAACCTTGGAATACAGGATAACATTTAGAATTGAGGGCACCTTTCCTTCTTGACATGCCAAACTTAATGCAATCCAACGTTCTTATAAAATATATCTACCGATGAAAGCAACTAAGCTTCATCTTTTCACCATGCCCAAATGGGAGATATCTATCTCAGGCTTAAAATCAGTGCTGGCTCTAAATTTTCTTCCAAAACGGAGAGAGGCCAAATTCTCAAAGATAACCTCTAATTTAAGATGATCAAATACAAATTTAACTCATCTCATCCACTTTAACCTTCACGGATGATTTCTGCGAAAAGGAAATGGAAATTGTGGAAGGAAACCTGAGAGAAAACTGAGCGTGAGGCTTTTTGACAAAATTGGCACATTTGTGCGAAAAAGTTGAGAGGAGTAAGAAGAGGTGTGAGTGGATCTCGCCTCAATTCCATCACTCATGATTGTCAGAGTTCACCGCTTCCAGATTGGATGCTTCATCGCCGGCCGAGCTCAACTCCTAGGAATGGCAGCAAAAGTATTCCACGAATTCAACTGAGGAAATTTATTTTAAGATTAGCACTAAATTAAATCTTAGTCTATTTAAAACGCAAAAATGTGATGTCATACCTGAAATGTCATTTAACAAGCCCTTTCTCACGTACTTTGAAAATTATTAGTTGGGAATTTTTTAATAAAATTTCCAAGGAAGAGATGAAAAAGTTTCAATCCTTATTTGTTCATGGGTAGTATATTATCAATATAAGAGGATTTTCACGCTTTCCGCAAATGATTAACTGAGAAGTAGCAGCGCATTACAATTTATGCAATGCATGTTACTAGTGTTGTGTAATATACTTTCACTTATTTACTTAAATTTGGGATGAAATAGTGATTGAGATATTTGGCACTACGATAATCTCTCGGGATCTCAGTAAATTATCTTCCGTATTTCTTAGGAAGCCACATACTGTCCCAATATATTTAGCTTGCTTTTTTCCAGACGCATTTTAATTTTCCGGGATATCACTTAAATTTTTGTCAGATTCATCAATCCAAGAAAGCTCGTCAACATCCATTTTGGAAGAAAAAATTATTAAGAAACTTAATTTATAAGGAATGGATAAAAAATGGGTTTCTTTTTTAGCCACTTTTCATCTACGTTTAATTTAATTTAACTTATCATTTTCTTCGACAGTAAAAATATTGTTACTCAACGTAATTTGAATCGTTACATATTAAAATTACCACATATACTATACCATTATAATTACAATTCATAAACTCCATCCTGATATTCTACAATTAACTCTTGTTATAACTTTTTAGATTACCTATAAAGAGGAACGCTTTGCTTATAGAAATTAACAAGTTCATTAACCTTCGAAAGAAGCCTTTGCAGAGGGGTATAATCACTTTTAAAACTTGAGGGAAAACATCGCCTCTTTTCTTTGTTTCACTGTTATACACGGGAATATACACAAGTGAGAGAGTTATAAAATGTTTAAAATTAATCGGAAAGTCCACCAAAACATAAACAAAATAGACCTATATGCTTCATCTAAATGCTTAAAGGAGCCGAGGAGAAAAAATAATGACCTACCCAGGCAACACCCACACTATTAATCTCCAGATAATCCTCAATATCTCAAAAGAAGCCGGCGAGATCATCACAAAGCAGTCATCGATTGTTCCGGCGGAAGGGACGATAAATCGCCCACCACAATCTGTCCCCAGGCAGCCTTTCTCATGGCCAGCTGCCTTCAAGTCATTGACCATACGCCTGCACCTACTCACAATGCTTTATACAGCCTCAAAGCACACCCCACTCCGCACAAAGTGGCTTCCGATGCAGAATCTGCCAGGTCCTAAAAACCCATTTCCTGGCATCCCGTTGGGGCACCCACACTCATGTTGCACACAGAAATCGTGTTCACAGATCGCTTTGGGAACACTTCCTCCCTAACGCATGTTCTCGATATTATTTGAAACAACTTCGATGCACCCACTAAGGTAGTTACATCATTAGACTTAAAACTTCGGATGAAACTTACGAATAAATAAATACACATACCATCATCTTCTAAGAAAATAAGAGGAAAAAAAGCCTCAAACGAACATTCATTTGACGGCAATCTGGCTCCTAGGTAGACGAAAAGTTACCTCAGGAAGCATACAATTAAAGTAAAATGTGTGAGGAAATAGGAAAGAATGAGGTCCCTAGTGAAGAGAAACCTAGAATATAACAAGGACCTGTATCCTGCTTCGTGGATTTTTAAAAAGCATTTGATACAGTGAATCTGTATATGGTCCGGAATGCGCAAGTGAGAGTTGTGGACTTAGAATCTGGATGGACAAGCATTGGTCGAGGAGTGAGGCAAGGCTGTCCACTATCGCGATTAGAGCTAAGTGGGGGCAATTATGTTTAAATAAATGAGGTTTGCTGATTTTCAGGCAGGTAATCAGCGAGATGGGTGCAGGCTCTGGTGGATGCGTTATACAAGCGATGCGAGAATATGGCTTTGGTGTTAATGATTACAAAAATCAAAATTATGCAGTTTTGTAAAGTATCGCGAGCTAGGAATGTGAGGCTCGACAAAGTAGGCGGGCAAATTCTTGAGCAGTGAGAACTATTCAACTATTTGGACAGTGAATCTGAGGAAAATTGATACAGCAGTAAGGACATTAGGAAGAAAATTGGGTTAAAACAGGAAGCGTTCATGAATAGAAAGTAGATTAAAAGAGGATCTTGATGTAAGAGTTTAAAGAAAAGTCTAGTGAAGAATCTCACCTGGAGTACACCGCTTTACGGTGCGGAAACATGAACCTTTAGGAAGGAGGACGAGAAAAGACTAGCGGCGTTAGTGATATGGAGAAGAATGGAGAAGGTGAAGTGGACGGAGAGGAGGAGGAACGACGAAAAGCTGGACATGGTGGGTGAAGAGAGGCAGCTTCTAGATGAGATACGGAGGAGACAGATGGTTTGAATGGAGCGAGTTCTGAGTGAGGAGGGGATAGTGAAAAAGTGTTAGAGGGAAGTATGTTGGGAGAAGAAAGAAAGGGAGTTGGCCTTATTGTGAATGGAAAAGAGAAACCCTGGAAGGGAAGGGTGAATACCTGAATACTTCGTAGATATGCCATAAAAACCTACCTTAATCGGTAAGATACTTTAATAATAATTTGTAAGGATAACTGGCTTTCGCCGAATTTTATTGAAAAATAATGGAATATATTAGTTATTAGCAGGGAAAAGTAACTGTTATTCGTCATTAGTAAAGTAGCTACGAGATATCAACAGCATATGTCTTTAATATAATGTTATATATTTATTGTTAATTTATTTTTAATGATTATAGTCGAATTGAATAACACTCGATTATGTTTCATTACTCCGTGATTTAATTTCAAGAAAATGCTATCGAATCCAAAATTACAAAGTATCTCATAATTTAGAGGCTGAAATATTGAAGAACTCTGTTCATAAGGAGTGATTTCAAAGAGACAGCTTCCCGAAAAATATATTTTATTTCAACTGTGGGAAGACTTTAGTTTCGTGGAATGAGTGTTTGCTTCCCCTGCTTAGGGCTTTAAAATGCTTCCGGTGGAGAGAAAATTGCAAAAGACACTCTATTCGTGCCATTTTGCAATATGAGATGTACTTCAAGCACAGTGCATAGTTCATACTTAGATATTATGCCGTGGTCCAGTTGATATCTTTCGTAAAGAGCAGGGTAACATTAATAGGTTTCTCTCCTCCCTTCCCCAAAAAGGTGGCTGGGTAATATCTTCACTTGTTAACCTTGACACCGTGAATTTGAATGCTTCTGTAGTGTGTTTTCCGCCTCTAAATACATGGATTAATTGAATTTCAATGGTTTACAATTCTAAATACACTCAACAGCGTATGTACAACTTAAGGCTTAAAATGCAAAAATAAATTGATGAGATCAGGTGAAATATCACAGATTTCGGTCAATCCTCAAAATATTAACTTCCTTGACAAGAACAATTTTTTTATGCTCACTCATATAGTATCCACTGCTACGGCATGGTATCACCCCCACTTAATGGTTCAAATTTAAAAGGTTGGCATTGAAAGTTCCAACGACAAGGGCGCAGCATTCACCCCTGTAATACCTAATGTCTTGGCATGGTTTCGCCCTCACGCAATGGTTCTAATTCCGGTATGCCATTATGGTAATTCCGGTATTCCATGGCATTGATAGTTTCTACCATAATAATAGTAATAAATAATTTTATTACTTCGCACACAAATTACGTGACAATAGCAAAATTGAGTAATTTTAGGTAGCCGCGAAGGATAACCTGTTTGAGGCTACCATCCAAAATAATAATATATTATGCTTTACATATAGTGTAGCTCATTTTGTGTTACCTTGATAATCTATACTAACAAAGCTTTAGTGCGTACATGAAAAAAAACAACTAAAGTAGTATTTATAATTCATTTACATCAATATTTTATAACAATATTTGCTCTACACTTTCTTTAGTGAGACACCAAGAATGTGCATTTTGCAAAAACTTTTTCAAAGACTTTGAAATAAAGCATGACTGGGGTAACAAATTAAAAACCTTTGGTCCTACGTACAAAAAACATCTTTTAAACAATGTCAAATTGGGTTGTGGTAAGGGCAAACTTATTTTACGCAGGGTAAAGGGAGAAGGCAGGGACTGAAATATTTTAGAGTTACCACTTCTACCATAAAAACATCGTAGGACCTTATAAATATATAGATACCTCAACGGAAGCAAACGCAAATGAAGAAAAAGTGGGAAGGATTTTTAAAATCTGTCCTTTTTCAAAATAATACGTACAATTCTTTTTGGTAAAAAAAACGGCAGGTTTCAAGGAGTTCATATATGCGCCACCCCAACAAAAAATGCCATAGTGTGTAAGAACTCGTTCAAGGGAGGGAGGCCAGTTTCTTACCCTTGGCCTCCTAGCACTTCCAAATTTTTTTAAACGCTTGAGTGCCCGAAGACTCCACCCAGGATTACAAACTTGAACCCTTCGATCAGTATCCAAGTGACCTATCTAGTAGACTACCACGCTCCCCTAGTTCCCACTTTCGTCCAAAGGCGCTAACATTCTGAGGTTATCTTACAATTTCACCATCGAGAAGGGAGTTACACCATACCGTCTCTAGGGAACGCGATGAGAATTCCCACGAAGCATCGATGCATCGCGGAGGGCTCCACGTGGGCTACGCATTCACCCACATCATTATTCCTACACTCGCGAGCCGCCTTCCTCTTCTCGGAGCCATCCACTGAGCAAGTGACAGGCTTGATAGCCGTGGCAATCTATCAACGCTGTTATTCGCTGGGGAGGACGAGACGGAGCAGGAAGGGGACGAACAGGTAGCTCGCGGCCCGTCACTTCGGCGGGGTGGATTCCTTCGCGGTGGAGAAACCCTAGGGCCCAGCCCACGGGAGGTGCGTGTAAAACTAAAAGAGAACCGTGCCTTGGAAACGTCTTCCCATTTCCCTTGCTCCGATGCTTCCCTCCGGTAAAGTCGGGACTACGAATGTTACAAAAGGGGATCCTCAAGTCGGCCTCTAAAGGCTGTTTTACACGGTACACGGAATTGCACAATCTGACGTACGTGCGAAGGCGCAATCAAAATTGCGTCGTGTAAAGCGGTGAATTGCTAGAACACATGCGAGAATGCGTGGATGCGAGATGGCGAAATAGCCCCTGTTCTAATTTCGTTCATGCATTCGCGCAATTCCACGCTATTTTAGAAATTAATGCAGCTCTAACCTGCGCAATTCCGTGCCCCGTGTAAAACGGCCTTAATGTGTTTTCAACCACCGCGCATTTAAATGGGTTTCCAGAACTCGCCACTCGCGTCGCTAATGGACGAATTGATCCGAGTTTTACGGGGAAATTAAATATAATTAGCGGTTTTAACCAAAATTAATGTTATTGATGATGTGATCTATCATATTAATTACTTTTCAAAGCTATTCGTAGCAATTAAAAACACTATACTGAAAAATATTGCAAAAGTGGGTCACATTAGACCCATCACCGCGCCGCGGACATTTTTGAAAACCGATTGAAATGCGAACGAAAAGGCAACAGAAATCAGTGTTCAATGGGATGGAGTTGGGACTCCTCTACGCAGTCTTCTTGGTCGGGACATTGAGAATCGATTATATAATGCCCAATTAGTGAAGACCGGAACTTAACAAGGTCATAAACTTAGCTTGGGAATTTACTTATTCTATTATTTCCCATACCACCGAAAACAACACATTCTGGCCATTTACATCGAGGAGATCAATACTTATTCATTCCACAACAACATGCGCACAAACAACTACATATGCCCTGGATAGGGGCAACCTACCTAGGCGGGAATTGAACCCGTGATCTCGTGTTTGGCCGGCGAAGACTACCGCGCCGTCACTGAGGCCGGAAGAATATTTTAAAGTCACGGGATGACAAAGTAGTTCAAAATAAATTTAAGGTTCAATGATAGCATCCAATGGAATAATCCGATGACTACAGTTTTCAGGCTCCGAAAATATTTCACTAGACATTATAAAAACAGGTCCTAAATTGGACTTCATGCTTCATTGCAAAAATGTTATCCAAATCACAACTCTCTTTAATTTCTAATGTCTCATGATCTATAAGAAGAAGGAAGAAGGTAAATCTGAAAAAAATAACTCAAATATTACAATAAACTAAAAAAACCTAAGATTTTTCCAACTTAACAGAATTAAATACATACATACCCTACAATGTCCAAAAGTATCACGCTTAAACTTTACATGAAAGACTATTTTACTTGAATTTACGGATGAAATACTACAAGTTCAAAACCAAAAACGTGGTTCGCATTCGCTTTACATTTTTTGACACTAGGGTTATATTAATTCATATTTTTATATTTAAGAATATAGTTGTAGTAATGTAATGAGTATAGACAGAGAATGAATTTGATTTAAGAGGAATGCTCACATCGTTTTTGGTTTGGAACATGTAGTCTTTTATCTTTAAAATTTAAGCGTGGGACCTTGGGTCAAGGGAGAGAGGTTTATTTGTTCTTTTTAGTTAAAAATAAAACGTGGGCTTTAAATAACCTTTTATATTATTTAATTTTTTCTCTGTTTATCTTAAATATTTATGCCATCATTTAGTAAATATTGTTAATTTTTTTTCGGAATAATTTCCTCAATTTTTTTTGTAAATTTGGAGCTTATTAGGCTATTAAAAACTTATACATTAAAAAAGTGGCATTGCGAAGCGTAAACGATCAAAGACGTCCAAACCCAACTTGTAAAACATTTTTAAAATATAGAAGGAAAATGTGACGACAGTGCCAGAATTTGAACCTGACAACTTCTTACCCGTAATTCGACACGTAATCCGTTGCGCCGTAAAACAATTCGTAGAAGAGTGAAGAATTCCTTAAAACTTACGCTATAGTTGAACGATGACTTTATATATTATCTGTCGAAAATTGTGGCTGATAATGCCTCTGAAGGCTTAGGAATAGTGTTAAAATGCATTTTCATTTGATTCTGATATGAGATGAGAATTTCAAGTCGATAGCTCATCGGAAAGTTGTTTAAATAATAGTTGAAAGATATTGTCAAGATGGAAAGATATTGTCCAAACCAAGACATTAATTGAAAGGAAATTGACTTCATACTAGGTGGTAAAGTTTCAAAGCCACAGTCTTGCTTTGTAGCAATAGCATAAGGGCACCTAACATATAGCTTGTAGACGATTCAAACGGAGGGAGTGAAGCGAAGGAAATATATAGTATAGCCGGTTTATGAGGTTTCTTTCTTGCTCAAAGATATATTTACATCATAAAGTAGACCTAATAATATTTATCAATACAATAAATTCTAGCCTAGATTGAAGAATGAAACCAAAGCTCCGGAACTTACTCCGGCACACATTCATGAATTGTTCATCGTTACCTGATGGTAGGAGGAGAATGGGATTTGGTACCTCATCCTGATTGTAGTATGTACAGGCAGACACACACATGAAAAAAGAATGTCCCACAGACTCGATCTCTTCAGCCCATGTGACGAGCATTGCGATGAAAACCGCAATATTATAGCCTAAAAAGAAAAAACATCTCTGAGCACCAGAGGTACTCCATTTCAGTGATTACTACTCAAATTCTAAAGGAATTACTAACTACATCGATCGAAATACTATACATACCACCGTGTAGATGAAACGCAGGTGGATTTACCAGTATTTCATACAGAGTAATTTCATGATGATGGTATCATGGATTTTTTATGAGCCTATATATAAAATGCTTCATACACAACTACAATTATAGCCTAATTATCATAATTTAAATCTAGATTAAATCTAATCTAAATATAACCTAATTATTGTAATCATCCTGCACCATGGGAACTCCTCTTCAGAACCGCTCAAAGCCTAAAGGTTTTATTATTACTAACGAGCCTAAATCCAGAAGACTCCCTAGTGACTGACTGTAGTTACTAGAGTAATAGAAAGAATACTACTACTAGTAATAGAAAGAGTTAGCTCACCAACTTTGATAGGTAATGGCGGAAGGCTATCCTCAGGTTATCATTGATAGCAGACTAATTATTCGTTAACTGAATTACGGGCACATGTATAATCATGTTGATAGTTGTACTATTTCACCACAAGTGACTGTTTCAGGGACTATGTGAAAAAAATAAGGAGAATAAGCACGAACATCCGAATAAATGTTAAAAACCTGCACGAAAAGGCATACATTTTGGGTGAATATATGTATACATTATTTTTCATTAACTCCATTTTCCATTTTCAAGCTAAAAGTAATAAATTCGTGCGTAGGTTTCCGCGGCGTTGTTCACGATGACTGCTAATTTCCGGGTTCTTCAGCCGCGTCTGTCGTTTTTGGTTGACTACAGTTTCGGAAGCCATCCTGCTTCCGTCTTCAGGTCGAAGGTGAGAATTTTTCATTTTTTGCCGTCTTATATAGCACTGGCCGATCTCCTCCTGTGCGCTGATTGGTCAGAACTCTCTTCCAAACGTTGCTGATTGGGTATCCGTTGTCCCTGTTAATATTTTGTCTTTTGTAATAAAGTAATAAAACCGACTTTCATTCACGATGAAAGATGACCGTACAGGAAGAATGCCAACGTAACGCGTGGGAATTGAGGGGCGGACGATGGAGGTAACCGCATATTCATTCGTCTTGCATTCCCAATGTCACTGTAACCAACCAAATGAGTCACACAAGCATCTTCTTCCACTGTGAGTTCAACTGAGGCCTAAAATAACATGACGTTTTGACAAGGTGCCGTGTATATGAGACCCTACGAAGAACTCGTACTCGTGTTTATAGCTCCGTAGGTTAGATCCCGCTTCAAACACAAGGAGTGTTTATGCAGAAACGAATATGAAGCATGAAACTTCAAATAGCGTGCCTTCCTTTTTGAAGAGTTCACGGTAGAAAAATCTTTCGACTGGATTGGCATTCATTAACATACCGAAAGATTTTGTAAAATTAAAGCTCTGGTATGACTCATTTTGATAATTTCTTACATCCGGGACAAAATTTTTCGTATTAAAAACATTTGTAAATAAATTATCACTAAGTAATTAGTTTTTAAACATAATTGCTCAGCCGCCTTCTCTTTCTTCATGTCCTATTTAATGAAACCTCGCGACTGACTGCTGGAGGTATCGAGTGTTATCTTAGCAATTTTGTTCAGTATTGGCATAATGTTATCCTCATTGATTACATATTTACATTTCATTTACTGAATATCCTGATATAGATGACTTCTATTTAGTTTCCACATGCTACATGGACGATATAAGAACAGTCGAAAGAAATTCTGTGTCAGAAACGCGAGCAATAACAGCAGCGTCGGATACGAACAATCTCCGGCTTCCAATAGGGCTAGACTTGGCTCCAAGCCGTCGCGAGCAAGCCCCCTCCCCCTCTTTTCGCCTCACGCCACGAGAAAATGAATTTTAATCATTCGATAAAGTAATTCTATTGTTATTGAAGACATTTTCAAGAAATTGGGCGCTTCTGCGTGCAATATAAGCGCCCAATATACTTTTGTCCAGCCAGACCGGCCGTTCCGACCACTGTGCGTCGTTTCGATGAGTGCATGGACGAAGTTAAGTAAGAATTTGACAGCTCAGGTTGATGGAAGAGGTTACCAGCTGCTCTAATGCGGTTGCAAGCCCGATAGTGTTTCACATAACTCGCTTACTAGGAAAACCTTGAGAGAGAGCATACCTCCCGCTTGACCCATCGTTTTTGCTGAGCGATTACTTGCTGAAAACTTCAGCTATTGCCTTGAACTATTTAGACCACAGGAGGTAGGCCCTGGTCAGCATATGGCTGTTTCTCGGGTTTAAAATTTTACCCCACTATTTTATCGCATGCAATTGTTTTTATATATTTGAGAAACAGGTGAATCACGATAAATGTCATTTATTGGAAACCTCCACGGAGTGACACCCATTTTGACTGAATAAATTTCATTTTACAGACAAAAATTTGCAATTTCAAGCTAAAATAATAAAACTGACCTTTATTCGCGATGAAAAATGACCATAACGGAATTTCAACAGAACACTTTGGAAACGAACGATGAAAGTATCGCCATATGCAAATCGTTCTCTATCCTTTTCCCCAAATTTGCTTTTAGTACTCCAACCAAATGGGCCACTTAGGCATCTTCTTCCACCATGAGTTCAACTGAGAAGCAGTCGAATCAAAGTACACTGAAGATTTCAAGAAAATAGCGTGAATATAAACGAAGAAATTAGCCACAAAAGAAAACGACCGAATTAATCAGTCGTGAGGGAGGATTTGGTCCTTTTTGGGCTGTTTCACACGAGGCATGTAATTTCGCAATTAAAACTGCATTTTATTTCTCAATACGGCGTAAAATCGCGGTAATGCACGAACGAAATTAGAAATTGGGCTGTTTTCGCATCCATGCCTTCTCGCAAACGTTCTAACAATTCACCGCTTTACAGTACGCAATTTGAAATGCGCTCTTACGTATAGATCACATTGTGCAAGTACGTGTCCCGCGTAAAACGGGATACACGTCATTTATCGAAGAGTTCCAAAATAGATACTTGAGAATGTCGCTTAATAAATAATGCACATTCTTATTCACAGGTATCGTAATGAGACAACCTTTCCGCGTCATGCTTAGAGGTCATAAATCTCACTTACGGAACCTCCAAAAGCCACGAATTTAAATGAACTAACCCCTTAATTTTTCCGTAAGATGCAATGCACGTCGTAATTGTATTGATTTGGTCCCATGGTGCAAATCTCACTGAATCAATTTGCTACCGCGGTTGCATTCGTCGGTCGACCGGGAAAAGAGCACGCAGGACAGGCCTCGCGAAACGAGCAGCCACCATCTTCGTGACTCCAGCACAAACAAAAGCCTATCGACCCAAATTCGCGTCCAACTGCCTCTTCCGATCCAATTGACTTTCTCCACTCATCCCGCCCCTACCCTCCCCCCCCCCTTCCGCCCAACCCTCTCCCCCTCCGCAAACGTCCGTCAACCCCCGCGTCTAACGAGGCAAAATACCTACGAATCCCTAACTCAGAGTAAACACTCTGGGTATTTCTCCCCCGCAATTAGCAATCATTCATAAATACCCGGATGTTTAACACTTTGCGCGTTACGGGCGTAGTGTTACACCGCGTGAAATCCTTCGATTTTTGTACGGGTGTAATATTACGCCATCCATCTTTTGAAAAAGCGTAAATGCTATAATTTAACAAAGTGTTAGTAACCTCTAAATTGACAAATAAGAAAGAAAAAAGCCAACTTTATTCTTTAAAACGATACCAAACACCTATTTCTCACACCAAAGGTTGGTTGTTAAGAAATAGCACTGAAGTATTGAAAAGGGCCATCACTGCGGTAGAGATAAACATTACTAAGGTCAGCAAGGTGAGTGTTAAGGCTTTCATGATAGCCACGAGTTTAAATGAACTAACCCCTTAATTTTGCCCTAACATGCAATGCGCGTCGTAATTGTATTGATTTTGTTTAGTAGCACGAAGACAGTCATGGATGCCATTATTTTCAAAACGTATGGTAAATATCAATGTCAAGACTTTTCTTTTGGTGTCCATACCAACCAGTGTGCCTCCAAAGGCCTCAGCAAATTACTGTGTAGAACTAGAGCCTACTCCATTATAAACATCTCCATTTAGACTTTTAACCCAGGCCGTGGGTAAATATTCGCATAAATATCCAGCTATAGAAAACCTACCTAATGGGTAGGTCATGACTGAATACATTTTATTCTTCCCACTGAGAAATGACCAGCGCACGAGTCTACTCACGTGTATTTATGCCTCGGCTAATTTTTGGGGAATATTTTCTTGGAGCCAACGACATGCTATTATGCGATCTCGTAGACCGAGTGCACGATTCGTGTTATCACTTACGCTACATTTTAATCGGTTTTAGATACTATCCGCGGTGATGAATGCAAATCGATCTATATTTTCTCAACATTTTCAATTCAGCATTTTTACACGCGAGGAATATACTGAAAAGTTAAGAAACATCACGACCATAACTTGGATTGGCATTATAGGTCTCATTAGAGCTTATTTCCCTCAAAATTCGGATTGCTGTGCCGTCAGCGACACCATTGGTGACTTTTTTAAACCCATTTAATCGCGCGGTGAAACATAACGTGAACCGCGGTCAGCATTACATTGGCGACTTTTTTAAACTCATTTAATCGCGCGGTGAAACATTACATGAAGTGGAGGCCTGGAGAACTCTCCAGGCCGCCACTGTTGGTAATATCGGTAATAATTGTTGGTTGGCAGACAAATATTTTCCTCGTGTCTACCTTGGAAATGCATTCCGTCACCTTCCACTGCGGCGAATATCGGGAAGGTCGAAATGCGAGTCACTCATTGATGTTGGTTCGGAAATGGAATAAAGCATTTCGGCTTTGGAGGACACGCTCACTCCATTGAATATCCCGGCCGATGCACCGTGTCGGATGCATATTCAAACATACCCGTAAAATATGACGTCGCACATTAGGGGCGAGAAAGGGTCCTGCGAAACCTATCGGAAAGCCGGCGATATGGAAAGTGAGGAATCGGCCGGGGTGCGTCAAGTGGAGAATGCTGGGCCGGCAGATCGGAATTCAAAGAGCGTTTCCGTGGCTTTCCTATCACGTTCCTATGGCCCGTGCATTTTGACCTTTCCCAAATATTTTTCCTCCATCGCAATCCTCAGCTCGGCCTTCTCTCCGAAGAACGTATCGCCAGTATTTTGCGGAGCTTTAAAAATATATGTCGGCTCAAAAAAAAATTTAAAAAACCCGCTTTAAAAAACAACAGTGCAAAAGCACTAATAATTAAAAGAAAAAACATGCTCTCCATCACTCGGAAAAGAAGCCTGGAGTCTGATTAGGTTTATTAGAAGTGAATTAATTACGTAAAAGAGCCTATTAGGCAAGTATGGATGGACACGCATTATTAATATATAAACATAAATGAGAGATGAAAAGCTTATAATTTTCTCTTTAGTTTCATAATGCATTGATTTGTAATTTAAATGAAATGTAAGGATAAGCATTCCTTAATCTCGTTGGAACAGTCTGTTTTTAATATTTATTTTATTTCTCACAAATGTTTTCCTCGAACGCAATCCTCCGCTCGGCCTTCATTCTTTAATACGTATCGCCAACGCTTTGTGGAGCCTTGCGAAATATGTGTTGGCTCATATAAATAAAAATAAAAAACAGGCTTTTAAAAAAAAATCGCTAAGTAAAATATAAGCTTTTCACCCCTCGGAGAATAAATCGAAGGTGCTGATTGGGTCAATTATAAATGAGCGTAAAAGAGCCTGGTAGGCGAGTAACGTCTGGCACGCAATAACAACCACTACCCGCATTATATTCTCCCAGTAATGAAAAGCTTGTTTTTCACTTATCAGTTCATTTTTTGCAGCTTTTGGAAAAAGCATGTTTTTTTCTTTTAATTTTTACTTATAACTGATTGTGAAATATAAAAAAGTTAAAATTCGAAAAATGAAATTTCGGAATAGATGGGGCCTGAATTAGTTTCCTCTGACAGCTCTCACTGTCATAAGTTCTACAAGTAACAAAGAAATTTTTAAACTATTTTTCCATTATAGGATTTTTTAATTATAGCATAATGGAACAAAATTTTATATGCACGATATTTTAGCATTTTACTGTCATCAGAAGCAAGCAAGCGTGGAAAATTCAAGCCGATCCAACAATAGGAAGTGGGTTAAAATAACTTACAAGATTCCATCGATTAAACAGACAAACAAACGATCCAAGTTAATTAGTTGACTGATTGTTGGAACCAAGGAGACTACGCTGCAACACTCTGAAAATATCAAGATAGTAGTTCACGTTTCAATGGTGCCATAAGTCACTTAAAAAGGCAAAATGCGACCGATTGAGGAAGAGGTATGCGTACCCATAAGGCTGACGGATCATACAACTCTGAATCAAAACAAGAAGCGCCAGTGATGGTCCTATAATTTCATTTAGGAACTTCTTTTACGGCCGTTTCTTTGGTTTTTTACCCGTTTTTCCCTCCACTATACCTTCCAGGAGCTTTGAACCAATTATCAAGTAGATGTGTAAATTTACTAACACCTTTGTAAATACATTGATGCTTCTTTTTTGTGCATACAATAACTTAATGTAATAATAATGTAATAATCTGGTATACGTTGACCTTTTCGGTTCTTTTTAATATTTATACACGGATTTATAGTACCTACGTGCTCCTTCACGGAAAGAAAGAAATGCAACTAAAATCACCAAATGGCCATTTATTTTACTTTGAGTAGTTCGATTGCGATGTGATCCCTTTATTCTTCAACCCTTCTACACTGTAAAAAATTACACATAAGCTTGCCAAGCTTCAAAGATTGGACATTATACAATAGTAATTGTCGCTCAAGAGACTTCAATTCACTTTGGGGGCGTTTTGAAAGCCGTTTGTGTGGGAGGAAAGGGATTTTCTGTAATTCATATCTTTTATGAAGAGGGTATGATTCAAATAGTGCACCCATTGTAGAACATAACGAATTTTGTGTGTGTTGGTGTTATGATAAGTAAATGTTATCTTAAGAATGGCTCTTAGTTGCGTGGCTACTACAAATCACCACCTCTCAGGCCCTTTCCATCCATACAATAATGCTGCATCCAAATTTTGCACGTGATGCATGCATACAAGTTGCGAAGCATCGTAAAATAATTCTTTAAGAACGAGAAAAACATATTCCTGCGGGATTAAAATTTCCTATCCAACTAACATCTGGAAATTTTTGACGCAGCACCAATTCTTACTCCCACCGTAGGTGTTTCCGTGATCTATTCTAAAGCAGAGATAACTACCTACTAAGTCTTGTCTCCTAGCTCTCCCTAAGTCACCTGAGTATGAAACAAAAATCGTTTTTAATGTGAAAGGAACAAATTATAATCATGGGTACGGTGCACACGGCCAGACAAGGAACAAAAGCGAGTTCTTTGGAGCGTTATTTTGGAGAGAAAATGTATATTAAATTTCTACCGGGGAAAGACGTGTTTTGGTTAAGTAAGGAATCCGTGGAGGGAGACTTGAAACGGCAGGTCGAGGATCACTTGTTAAGGCTGCTAAGTAAAAGGGTTACGAAGTTTGATAAGGAGTTACATATTAAAGCGTTATCGAGGAGATCTGAGGGGATCGAAGCATTGTGGGGAAAGTTAAAGCGTAAACCGTGAAAGAGAACGAGAAAGGCGCGTAAGTTATTCGGAGAGGCGACCAACAAATAAGGTCGCTCTCGACGTCAAGGACAGAACAGAGGATCGGCGAACGATAGATTAGAAGGCATTGGAGCGGAAGCGAAGGCATGCGTTAGCTTTCTCATTTGGAAAGGGAAAAACTTCTCCTTTCCAGAAAGATGTGCTTTACTTTAAGACAATTTAACCCATAATAACCCAACGTTGCTTCTAAATAGCATCAAAAATTTATAATTTTTTTGTTCTATTCAGGAAATATTTAAACTACGCGCTATTTTGTGCCGTAAATTTTAATGGCGAAATATGTAGCTGCCACAATAATTATGATTGAGTAAAACATTTTCACATATTTAAAGTGAGAAGTGTTTAAATTCAATTTCTCCCAGACGCAGCTCTGGATTAGAAAGGGTTAACTCAGTATTCCTCATTTTATCAGGTTACAAACGAAAATTTCCATAAAAATAGATAAATAAAATGAAATAAATGTAAATAAGTTGCCGGACCTAGTTGCGACGGGATGAAATCCTTGCCTGCCACACAAGAGGTCGCGGGTTCGAGTCCAACCTGGGTAAATTACCGATATCCACGGCATGGATGTTCCTGTACGTTTGCTTGTTAAGTTAAAAACCCTAAATTAAAACGTCAATGGTGCTGTTTTTGGTGTTGCAGGAATAAATACATAAAAATAAGTCAAAATCTCAGAAATTCACCATAACTTCATCCTTGATGCCGCATAAATTTATGTTTGAAAATACGACTACATACAGTGTCAGAATTAAAATTATGACCTGCTGGAATAATTCAAAAGCTAATTCTCCCGTATTACACTTACATAGTATCAAAACCTCAACTTACCTACGTTAGGCTGGAATCGGGTTATTACCACCTCAGTTATACACCCATCTTGATATTTTCAGGGTGTTTTCAATAGACCCTAAGAAAGAATAGCATTTACCTACAATATGAGAATATTGCCTATAAGCAAAATATGCGTCAGGAAATCAAGAAAAAATATTATCAGTTGAGTGGATGTGACGCTCCTTCTTAATAAACCTCGTAGTTTTGCTCAGCCTTCGTTCCAAATATTCGTGACTACCCTAGACACCATTGGGTAGCTTTAATGGCGCCCTCCACATTCACTGTCTCTTACTGCTCAGTTACAGAATCGCACGATCCGTCAGACATAAAGACTACGCATACCTCTCTCTCAATCGGTCACATTTTGCCTTTTTAACCTTTTAATCTTTCAAACATGGATATTTTCAGTGTTGTAGCGTAAGGCAGCGCATATGGCACGTCATTCATTATCTTTCCGCCAGCTATTTCCGCCAGGTACGAATAATTGTAATACACTAATAATCGAAAGTTCTACTTTAATTCTTGTAATTTTTAAAAGTTACGCAAATCAAACAATCTATTATTATTTACGCGCATTGTCTGTTATTTTAGATTTCTATCCAGAATCATGACGAGATTTCCTTTCCCGACCGTGATCTTTTTAGCGGCGATAATGCGATTGTTATCATACTTTTACTGCTCCGTGTAATACTTAGTTTCCAAAGGCCACGCTCTCCGTCAAGGGGACTGCATAAAAGAGGCCCAATTCCATCCCATAGAATACTGATTATTGTTGCCACTTTGTTGACATTTAAATCGATTTTCGGAAATGTCCGCGGCGCGGTGATGAGTGCAATGCGAACCTCTTTTTTCCAATATTTTGCATTAAAACGTTTACAATCGCGAGAAATATAATGGAAAAGTTATGAATTTGATAGATCACATCATCGCGTGTATAAATTTCGGTTGACATCCTAATATTACCATATTTCCCCGTGAAACTCGGATTATTTCGTTTGTCATATTTTAAATCTCCATTCTAAAACTTGAACAATCTACAAATCAAAGAATTGGCAGTGGTATTTTCCACTTCAGGAAATAAAATTCGGAGAAAATTATGCCAATTAAATTCCACCAGTCCACCTCTCCACCGCTAAATTAGAGTACACTCATCAAAGTAAAATTCTGCATCAGACACCTCAATAATTTTGCATCAAATGATATGCGACGCTAACAATAACGAATTTTAACGCACCAGAATATTGTGACCACTTAAATGCATTTATTAATCATAGAATTGATTAACATATTTGGTACATTCCTGCATTGAAACATATACAATCTAATGGATAAAAAAATAAAATAGTAAGCTTTATTACTAAATACTTCAAGTAATAATAATGCACATCACTAGAGTGCTTTTCTTGGTCACTCATTAATCGAATAATTTGCAAAGTCATTTCAACTTTTATGAACCAAATAATCACTGGCATCGTAAAATATGTTGTTACGTATTATCTCATGAAAAAATTTGGAGTTGGTTTTGAAACATTGTACCACTCTCGTCAATCTCTGTTCAAAATTAATTCCCGCGAACGAGAAGGCACATAAGCGCATACTAAATCAATTCATTGCACCGATTCGTAAATCTACAATTCCGGAAAATGATTCATGTGCGATAAAGAGAAAAGTGTGGAAATATGAAGCATTGGTGAGATTCTATCGGATTATAAACAATTTTTCCCGTTCGTCAACATAACATGCCGAGAGGGCTGCTTTGCTCCTCTGAGCGTGACCTATATGAAATTGGAAAACATTTTGACGGATGGAAAATTACGATTAGGTCACAACCAGATGTAGAATTGACTTCAAGGATAAACGGAACATCCCAACCAAAGTTACATGTACATTTATTTAATCTACATCTACATACTACCCCGCAAGCCGCCTAAAAGGCGTGAGGCAAGAGGTGTTAGGACACCAGTCGCTTACATATAAGAAGGAAGACCTTTAAGGAAATTACGATTACCATTTATTTAAGTCCTTTACGGTTCGGGGGAAAAACGAATTCCCATATATATCCGTTCGGCAAAATATCTCTCTTAATTTATCGCTTCTGTCGGACCTGGAAATATAGTGGGGCTCTAATATTATGCTCTCCGGGTCGCTCTTAAAGATATCCATTCTAAATTGTTCAAACAATCTAAGCCTAGCGCGCAGCTTCCGAGTCTCCAGAATAAATTAAAATATTTGAATAATTGAATAAAATATTTGAAATGTGTAACATAAAAATATCTGTGGCAGCTAGCCCACGACGGTTAGCTGAATACCTTTTTTTAATCTTTTACAAAGTAGATGAAATCGCATAAAAAATGCATCCCACATAAAAGTATTCTTTTCAAAATTTTTAGTCTCTACTTTATCTGATTTTTCATCATTTTCTAAAACGCTTTACACGAAAACAAGCGCAGCTGTGAGTCCTCGGTTGCACAGAAACTTTAATTATCTAAATAAGAACATGGCACAGGTGTGACTATTATAGTTCTAAGTAAAGGGATTACTAATCCCAACAGCCTTTCATTAAATGAGCTTATAGAGCCAGCATATACAAACAGGGTGATAGAAGCAGTAATTTCAAGTGTTATGAATGAAATACCTTTGATTGCGCTCCTTTACCGAATTTTAAGCGCTGAATCAGATCAAATTTTAAAGTACGTCTCGTACTTGTACCTGTGTTTATCCATCCCACGAATTTTTTTATAAAATATTGTGAAATATTTTGAAATAGGATATTGTGAAATATTTACGTCTAAAATATATTTTGCCATGTATCTTCCAACTTACTGTATTAAACTCAGCTTCTGAGCATATTATGAACCCATTTTGTATATCATAGAAAAGGAATCAATTCTCTCAACTCTTATATTCTTATGGTAAAAAAGAAAGTCTAATTTTGTGACCTACAATTGCCCATCCGGTTTGGATAGCTGACTTCCTCGTGAGCGCTGGGAAAGGTTGGTATGTTTCAAATTGTCAATCAACAGGAAGTCATGCTGTCACAAAAAAAGGAACCAACCGACCGGGTTGTTTAGGCACACCGGGGAGTGGTAACATCTTCGACCCACGAAAAAATTAAACGCCCAACGCTGCTCCCGCGCATTCATCAAGCAGACTGGGCTATTGTAAACGTCGTTTATTCGATTAACGTCGAGCGAGGCCCAAGTGGACGAGGATGAGAGAGATTACGTCTAGTGATACACGCAACCAGTCGTGCGTCCGACAGATTATATAAATAGAAACTGCTGACATGATAAAAATTTTAACTCTTGTATTGTGGAATGACCATGTAAGGGTCATATGACCGGGACCAAACGTTAGGAAGAAATTACCATCATATGCGAATGCATAAGATCTTATATTAAAATCTGGCTTCCCAGGAAAACGCAGCTCACAAAATATTTCCTAGTAATATTTGATTTATTTACTTTTTAAACGGTTTGCAAGGGCGATTTTAAGGGGATTTTCATCACTTATTTCATATTTTCTTGCATGGACACCCGTGCATATTGACTAGAGTCCGCAGTATTGCGAGTAGGTTAATTGTATCTTGGTTCAGGAAAAAATTATAAATATTAATGAAATAGAATTGGGAATATACATTTTGTAATGTATCACCTCGAAATATATGATAAATAACACTCAGTTTTTTATTAATTTAAAGATTACAAAGTAAACCACACGGAAACCCACCCGAAAACCTATTTTAAGGCTGAACGTAATGGACTATAAAGAATTGGCGGATTGGAACAGACAATGGTAACACAAGTGACAAAGACGTCCCTTTAGACAATGCTGAAATATTTCTACGGGGAAAACCATTAACAGATAAAAACATTTCCTAGCATCATTTCTGCAGGTAAAGTGTCTTTTCCACGTTAACAAGCGGTAAACCGCACTCATTCCCAAACTAAAAAAAATTACCCTCGGAAATTAATTGCAATGCTGAAATGGAATGTGCCACAGAGCTCGCAAAGTGGGTGCTGCAGAAAATTTTCTAAATGAAACGTGTTATGAAAAAGAAACGAAATATTCAATTAATATTAACAAATGAAATTATGTTTAATCAATAAATAATTATAAAGAGGTAAAATCAATGGATCTGAAAATCGCGCACTGCATTTTAAAGTTGAATATGATTCCTTTTCCCACATTCATTACCCTTGACCGAGCAAAAATAACAATGAAGAAATATTGTTTTGTACAATTCTATTATAACCAACATTATGGCTACGGCCGAGATTTAACAGAATTGATAGTCTTCATTTATTAAGTAACTCAGGGGTAACTCAGGGGAGAATGGAGTTCATAGCATTGACTTTACCAACCGAATATATTTGAGCCTCCATTTAAAGCATCTAAAAACTCTCAACAGTGAAAAGAAAAAACATTAAAATTATCTCAATTGGTTACGTTCCCACGTTTTGGAAAAAAAATCACGGCTCCAATTGTAAATATGGTCCTCCTTAATTGGATGGGAGTGATACATCCTCTTAAGAAGGATCATACTAATAATGAGTGTTTTTTTCTACTACTCTGGGCCCTTCAATCATCGCCATATACATGTATCGCGCCACTTCAACGACCTCGTTAGAGGTGGGATGCTTTTCCTTATTTATTTATTGGTCTCAGAAAACGCTTGATAAATCCCTGAGTCGTCAATAAATGCTCCTAAACGTTGAGTATCGCAGAGACGTATGACCCAAAACAATTGGGTTGTATTTTCAGAATATGTTGTAAATATCTCACGGAGATGATATTCAAGGCTTACCGCAAAGACCATTGTCAGCAATAGCCAGTTTTGTCACTGATAGCGGTAGATTTAAATGATACCTTACGCATGATATCTCATCTTTCTACCAAAGGTTTCTAAAAAAAAGTAAAAAAAGAGAGTTTAAGAGGCATTATGGATGGATAAATGAAATTTTTATGATGGCTCATAGCCCTATTTCACCTACGTTTTGGTACCTAAGTGATAACATTCGTCTTCATTTTTGCATCGAAAACACAATCAAAGCCTTAAGTGAAAAGGAGTTTTGAATCACGTGTTTCCAAATTTACGCAAATTCTCTATCCATAACGTGAAATCCAGTAATTAATGAGCATGTACTTGGAAAAATAACTGGAAAAATGTCGCATCTGATGCGTCCATATTTCTGTTGCCAAAATAAAATGTGATGCTGATTTTCAAAAAGAAAATGTACAATGTGACCAGCTTGAAGGAATGTCTCTCCGGTTTCACTGTCATGCGAGGAGTGACTTCATTCTGTCCCGTAGAAGACGACATTTCTACTGCAACTCCGGGAGCATTGAAATCGGCTACCATGAATATTCGCAGCTCTGTGATCATTGTACAGCGATACATTTATTCTCAATATTTTATATGGAGTATTTTTACTCTTACTGAAAGCTTAAAAATTTGATAAACGACATCGTGTAAGTGTCACGCTGACTTGCATTCCCACCATGGTTTGCTGTAGAGCAAGCACATACATAACGCTTTCCTCCCACCCCCCTGCATCCGGTGAGGAAGAGCTGGGAACTGCAAGCTAGCGGATGCGTTGGTGGGAAGAACGCACGTCGTTGGGAGTTGGTTTGTGGAGGACGTGCGGGATGGTTGAACCTAAACGCGAATAAAGTGGAGCTATGAAAAAGACCGGGAATTTGTTACTAATTCCTTAATTCCCTTCCTCGCGTTCCCTCTGCGTACTCCGCCGGACCCGAGAGACTTGCAATCGTTAAAAAAATTGGTTCAAATCCGTAATTTTTTTTTATTTCCCCGTAGAATCCGGATCACTCTGCCATCAGCGACGCGAGTGGACACAATAGGGTAGTCTCCTTCATCAAAGAAAACGAAATGCATTGATTGCGATTCGTTACCCACCATTAGTGTATTCATAATATACTAATTATTTTGTTTTAGAAATACCGGTTTAGAAGAATGGCAATGGTCAATTTTATCCTCATTTGAAAAAGGCACAGGAGGCACAGAGCTCAGGGAAACGTGTCTTAATAATCACCTATTAAAACTGGCTAAGTTTGGAAATTTTTTTTCGTTTGATAAGGTATTAATAATCCTTATTTAAGCCAAGCGCTACCAGCTAGCAGGGTACTCTTCTACCTGCTAGCATCCTGCGTCGTATCAGCACTCAAAGCCTCGCCCCAAGGTCACCTCACTTGCGGCAGCGGGAACCAGAACGACGTAACACGGAGTTTTCCCAGCATTCATACTTAGCCGTCGCGTTTTCGCGCGCTTGAAATTTTTCACATTTCATTTAATCGCGAAAAATAGATATCGCCATAAAAATCTAAAAGCGTGAAATACGTGCTTCAGGAGCAATAATCTTTCGATTTAGGCAATAAAAAAATAATAGGAAACCACCCTATTGTAAACCCATTCAGATACGAGGTGGGTGACAATATAGTATATTCAATGGTAGACGGGATAATCCTCTCTAGTAATGTTCCTGAGCATGAGCCTCTACCTGAGTATACGGAAATAGTCATGGGTCGTGTTTTCACAGACGAATGCCATAATGTAGACTAATGTAGACGATACGGGGGAGGAGGGAGTCGGCGAGCCCAAGGATATTGAAGGGACTTTCGCCACCCTTACCGGAACGAAGGACAGAGAATCGAAGATATTTCCCGGTGGAGTGAGGGGCTGATCACGAGCACGCATGTCCCCTGCTTACATTCATGCCTCACATATTAAAATGCATTGTAACCTCCGTTTTACGACTCCTCAGATTTAAATAGGAAGCATCGCACGAGTAAGAGTGTCGATCAACGAGTAGTCTTGCTTAAGGAAGCCTATTTGACACAAGAAATATAAAATTACACTCTATATAATTCAATTTTAAGACATCCGGGATTTATAAATAGCTCCAGAGAATAGTAAAGTTGATGAAAAAAACCTTTACTATATTCTACGGAGCTACTTATTTTCTTTCTCACCTAAATCTTGAACGATGCTGATAAAACTTTTCTTCGAGAGACAAATATAATAAAACAAACATTGCCCTTGGTGATGATTTTTCGGATGTGCCCCGCGTACATATTCGATATGTTTCTCTACGTCCTTATTCTTTAAGAAAAAGTGACCAGCAACGGCCACGAAACGTCGGGCAACAAAACAAGTACAGTGGACTGCCCGAAAAAACATCACCAACAGCCACAATGACCCGCGAAAACTTACACTAAAAAAACATAGTTTTCGCGCTTAAATGCCATATATTCAGAAAATAAATCTGAACTTAGCTTTTTAGTGAAATAAAACTATTTTGTCTTACATCCATAAATTTAAAATTTAAATAAAATGAAATTATTGCATTTAATTCAAAACGTAAGGGTGGGGCAAGGCAAAATTAAATTATCCTTCACTTTAAGCTTTCAGCTTGAAACGAGAGCAGAGATAGTTTACCGTAGATCTACACCACGGAACGCGCGACATTTCTGCCAGCAGATTAGCGATATTGTGCAACTAAAATTCATTTACGTATCTATAGATTAACGTGCTTAGCATTATAGAGTCGTACGACTGGGAAATGTGTACAATTAGAAGACCGAACAATTGATAGAGACTTCCCATGAAAATTCACGTATTAAGCCGTTCAAACCCACTTCATTCCGAGGTTCCCCTGTGCTGGATTCTCCAGTGTGCCGCTGGATGAGTTGTCACCCACCGGGTGTTTAAATCTATTTTCTTTAGTCCCAACTGTCGTCGTAAAGCACAGAGCGATCCAAACTTCACAGGGAAATTTATATATATACATAAAAGACTACAACTATTTATCTGTACCCTATGTGCTTCCATAAGTCTACACGGATTGCGACCAAAGTTAGTGCGCAGGTGTATCTCATGCTACCAAACTCCGGAGTGCTGCTTTCGTTTGACGCTTTATTTGCGTCTTTTTCTCATTCTTGTTTGTTGCGTCACGTCAAACAACCTCTGCCGTTGGACATCCTTCCAGGTAGGCACACCTCTTGACATGCTCAAAGAGAAAACATGAAAACCCTGTTTACATTAATATATGTCTTTTTAATGTACACAGCGGAGGGAAATTGATAGCTATGGCCTAAGAGAATCAAAAATCATAAAAGCATATGTTTCCTCCCATGCTGGTCTCACGGCAATTTCCATGAATATAGAAGTACGACAGGTAATAGCGTATTAAAGGACTTGCATGTGGCTGTATATCCCTGTAAAAAACCATGAATACTGTCCTAAGGCCATAGTTTTCACGAATAAAATTTAGCCACACATTGATCTTCATAATCACTAATTTTCCTTTTCAGAATGTCCAACGAACACTAAGATCGTTTTAGGGTTAATTCAACACTGAAACTCAATTTCATGCAAACTAAAGACCATATATATATATAAAGCTTTAATAAATTGATTTAAAATTAAAAAAACATCGAGTGTTTTCTGATATAATTCCATGAGATTATTCCGGAAAAAAATAACAAAATTCCAATTAAATTTAATGGAACATTATGAATATCTGCATACTACTAGAGTATTGAAAAAATAATGAAATTACTGTGTAAAAAAATATCACTCAATGATTTAATCCGAAGGAATTTTAGGAATTGTGAGGGTAGAGCTCACCCCAGACTTCGTCTCAGGTGTGTGAATATCTCACATTCAGTTCCTTTACTTGTGCCACCTACAACTTCCAGGATTTTATTTGTGGGCGTCCGAAGGTATACATCAGGTTCAAACAGTCACAACATACCTACATACATCAGGTACAAACAATATATCAAACAGTCACAGATCAGATTCAATTTGCTATAGTCTGATTCCAACAAATTTACTTAAGTCTCTATTCACCTGTTATACTCAAATTATATATTTTTGAGTCCCTCTCACCTACCCATTGAGCGGATGGATATTTTTTTATTCTAAAACCGCTAGCACATTGACCTATTGGAAAGGTCCTTTTTCATCTAATATTTTACTCAAATTATTATGATAACCTATCACGCCTCAAGATAAAAATTCCACCGAAAAAATGATTAACATGCATTTAATAGTAAGGTTTTAAGAGGCCCACACTGTTCCAAACTTAAAGAAGCCAAACAAGAATGAATGAAGGGTTCTTATAGACCAGCAACTTTCAAATTTGAATTGAAAACAACTCAAGAGGGAAAGTGAAAGCAGACTTTTTAGCTTGTATTTATTGGTGCTCGAAAACTTTTTCGACCGGAAGCAAATACTTTCTAAAACAACGGAGTACCTCTGAACGGGAGAAACCTTTTCAAAAACCCGATAAATGTGTCTGAAGCTGAATTCACCCCAAACCCAGATGCCTACCACGCGATAGAAATATCACCGCTTCGCCTATTCTTGGCACAAAGCCTTTCCATTGAACGTGGGCTTCGACCAATGCACAATCAACCTTTATTTCCCAAACTCCTCCCTCCTTGGCACCTACCTTGACACACATTGAACGGGCTCGAGAAAGCCTATAACACCCCCACGGACAAGACGGCCGAAGAGTTTTAAAGCTTTTTCACCCAGGGACTCTTGTAAGTGACATCAAATTTGATCATCAATCGTTAAAAATATGTTAATTGTAAACTCTTAACTGGTATACATGTTAAGCATAAAATTTTAAAGTATAACGCACGCGTTACACGGGTATATTTTGAAAAAAATCTATTTTATATGATGCGCGTTGTAGCTAAGGTGAACGAACGAAAAGAAAAATATCTTGAAAGATTCCATTACGTACTGTATTTTGATTTTCACTTTTCTTATTGAAAACATGAGAATACCATTGCTTACGAGAGTATGTATTTCAGTAGAAGGGGAGACCGGGGCACGTTGGCCCGATTTTTATTAATTTTTAAATATTATTTATTTAGACATATTTAACTTTATGAAATTGTTGCTAAATTATAGAACAGTCTTTCTGAATCTAGATGGTAATAATTAAACTTGAATATATGAGTTATAAATTTAAAAAAATTAATATATACTGGGTACATGACAGGTGGGCCAATCTGCCCCTACATCGGGGTAAGTTGATAGTAAGGTAACTAGGATGGGAACCGCTTGAGACTCGGAGGCTTTGCGCTACGCTTATACTGCTTGAGCAATTAAGAATAGATATCTTTCAGAGCAACAAGAAGAATCTCATATAGAAGCCTAACTATATTTAAAGGTCCGACAGAAGCGATAAATTGAGAGAGATATTTCGCCAAACGGAAAGGTATGGGAATTCGTTTTTTCCCGAACATTATTAGACCAACAAAAGGCGGAACTTCTAAAGCGAATTAACTTCTTATTTGTTAACAGCTAGTGTCCTAACACCCCCCGCCACAAGCCTATTGAGGCGGCTTGCGGGGTAGTATGTACGAGATGTAGATGAAACCGGTCGCATCAATGTAATTGTTGAATTTGCGATTCCCTCTCCCTTCTTAACTATCAAGAGGGAGTTCCATCACTTTTCGCCTGACACTATTGAATTTACTTCTTTGTATTCTATTTTCTATAAATGCATCCAAATCACGCAAGATACAGAAAGGGTTCGTCGTAATATAAAAAATAACATTCCTACTCCACCACAATTATTCTAATGCGTACGAAATGTTTCGGCTCTTAAGAACCGTTATCATCGCCTTGCGCCGGAAGATGGCTCTGTGAGCCGAAACACGTCGTACGCATTTAAATAATTACGTAAGAGTGCAATTTTTATTGTGTTATACTATTTTTTTCTCTTGAGGACTCGCAAGTATTTACCAATTGCACTCATCATTTGCCATACAATCAAAATATTCAAAAAGTTGTTTGCCAGAGATTTCATTTAAAGATAACATAAAAATAATATTTCAATAGCATGATCAATTTTTCGTGAAGAGCAGCGGTACCATCTTCGTTCCGCGAATTCCAAGCTAGAATGGCTTGAATATTATATTAGTAATATTCGTTATCCTTTCGAGCAATGCGGAATGCCTTGAAAGCACTGAGCCTGGAAATCACACGAAGCTGAGATATCAGTATGACTCGAAACACCAAAACAGATGAACGCGTGGTGCTCATGACATACTTCATGCCATTTAAAGTCGTATCACAAGTAAGGTATGATTAAAGCACTCGCAGAGCGAGTAGCCGGCAATACACAAAGAGCTCCAACGTCTTCGCCCCCAGGGCCTTGGAACCGCATTTACGCTTTTGAATGGATGACGTGGCTCCCCAGTCATTGATTCTTCCTCTCCGCCCACCCCTCCCCCCACCGTCCCAACGCTCAGTCTGACTCCAAATTAATCCCACGACGGACGATTGCCTTGACGACGCTTAACAATCCAACGGCACACAGCCCACCGCCTGAGGAACATTCCTCGCCGAGGTGACAGAATTCCGGCGCGTGCCTGCGGACAACATCTTCGGGAAAAATTTATGAGGCGCTTAGAGAGAACGAATTGCTCCCGCCCGACAGGTCTTTTTCGGTGACAGATTACACGCTCAGAACTTATTTTCATTGAAATCGACCGATGCGGCTTCCGCTCGAGTATTCGAAAATGTCGCCTTAGTGTCGAAGCGCCGTGTACCAAATGAAAAAATATGCGAAAATTTATAAAGGTTGTATTCACTTTTTTATTATATTCTTTACAAATTTAATCTGCTTGAAAAATTTAAAAGCAAATTCAAAATTCCATTAAAACATATATTTCAACGCATATATTCTCAATTTCGAATTGGCTGCTAAGGAACCTGGAAGCATTGTTAACGGCGAAATTACCGTGATCTGTGTTCACTTCTTCCCTATATACTACTTATTGGGTGACTTTTTCCCCATTTCACCACTTTTGGATGCAATATTTGAACACTTGTGGCACAACTACGTATCTTTACTACTATTAACCCTCTTGAAGAATTTTAGTGCCAAAATATTCTTAGTTACTTTATTCTTCATTTTTTTATTTTTTTATCCTCTTTGCCCCGAAAGCAGCTCATTCACGACCTCCGCAGCGGATGAATCGAACAAATAACAACATAATACAATCACAAGCACCCATGTCCTGGACCTGAACAGCTAACCCAGGCGGGACTCGAACCCAAGACCTTTGATTTGGCAGGCAATGACTTTTCCCCGCCGCCACCAAGGCCAGCAGTTTCGCTGTCATCTTGGAATTTTCAGGGTACACACAGTAAACCCTGTTCCACGTCTGTCTATTTCTCAAATGTGAATTGTTCACCCAGTATTTTCTCCGACTTTTTTTATTTGAGAATCAGGTGTGTCGACAAACACTAAATCTATACACTCTAAACATTCAAACATCATAGCGCGAGTTATGAATGATTAACACGTCACCGAAAAGTACAAAGTACGACCGGGCGAGAGGGAGGGATGCGCTTTCATTACTTTAACTAGGAATTATCATGAGATAAACGTTATTTTTTCAAACATTTTGATCACGGTGAGTGTATATAGTTGGAAATTCAATCCTCAGGCAGCGAGCTCCTTCTACCGATTAATATTTCATCCAGTACATAAATGTTTCATGCAGTTCCATCCGTTTGCAATTCTATGTGACAATTTCGGCTGTTCGCACAAGATGAGGAGATGTGTATGCAAGGATAAAGAATCAATTGCTACGCAAAAATCATTCAAAATAAGGGACATGGAGTGAATTACTCGGTCACATATCTTCTTGACTTCTAACTCATTTAATAAATCCACAACCTTTCAAAGTCACATTCCTAGTTTAAAACTACTCCCACTCTCTCCTCGAAAACAATGAATCGTTGAACCAGGGCAAATCCGTGATACCTTAGGGACGACGTAATACCTTTGTGTTCTCCAGGAGTCGATGTAAAGTCATTGGTAATGACCACCGCTCCTCAATAGCTTTGCCGGCTCAGTAGAATGGGAATAACCCCTATTGAAAACAGGCCAATTGATGCTTCTGCATCGGTCGTGATAGGACATCAGAATTTCAGAAAATGGCAATTATTCTCTATTAACCCATTACTGAAAATAGGGTATCTGTCCGCAAAGGAACTTCTCGTCATTAATCTTCATTATTTAATTGAATATTTATTTGTTGACTCCAAATTTTCACAACTTCAGTTGTCAGACGAAAAGGAAAAAATATTAATTTTCCGGGGAAAAGTTGGCGAGAAAATTCTATGGCTTGATAGGTGCATATAATATAATCTAGATTTACCACACAGTACGTACAGTGTTAATATATTAGATTATTGCTATTGGTAAAGAAAAATTATTTTTTGCTGTATTGCTCTGTTTCATTCACTCAAAAACTTCAACGTCTCTGCATTGACATACATATCAAAGATGGGGAAGAGCTATATCAAGTAATCACTTTTAAACTCACGAGTTTTTAAGTTTGAAGCCAAAAATAATATTAATTTGATAAATACAACGATCTTCCAATTAAATGCCTTCTTTTTGTCTCTCAAAACTCAACATCATCCGCTGAGGGAATTTCTACTTTTGCAAGGTGCACCATCTACGAAAACATCATCACAAAGAGGACGGGTACGTACATTCCATTTAAGACTGATATCAAGAGCGGGGAAAATTTAAAACTGAGAAATTTTTACACAAAAAAGACAATACTTTAAGCAAACTTACGGTTCAAAACCGTTTGAAAATCTTTGAAAGTGGCACTTCAGACTCGGAGAGCAACGCAGCTGACGAGCATTGCCTCCTGAAATAACAGCGCGAAGTTAAAACGGCTGAAGAATTTTTATGAAGCAGTGAAAGGTTTTATGCATGCAACGGCTGACTGCAGCTGGTCATATCACGATTTTTTCATGCTTCACCGACTAATGAGGCACTTCGACAAAATATTCAAGGAAACCATTTTAAGGCAAAGTGACTTACTCTGCACTCTGCTGCGCTGTGTCGGAAAGAGCTGGATACACATCACCAGGAAGCGAAGAGCAGTTCCCTTTAAAGCTGAGATCTGCGGTTTGGCTGACGTCGATGCAGAGCAAGTTCCTATAAAACAAAGAATGGGATAAGAAAATGTAAGTTTCTCTTTCTGTTTAATTGAGCAGAACATATTTCCTAGCAACTTTACACTGTTAAATTGTCTGAAAGTTCCTATAACCTCGATGTTAAGTGCATCCACTTTACAATAAATAATCAAAAACGCGTTAAAGCAAGACATAAAGCCGGACGCCGAACGGTTATAGTCGGACGTATTATGCTCTCAGCTATACATTTCACCCATTTATTAAACGAATTTTTACACAATACTTTTCATGCTTACGAAAAGACTTTAAAATACGGTAAATTGTTCTTTTTTGCACAATATTATATTGAGGTTGGCCCACGAATTAATTTACCCATTGTCCACGTTAATAAATATTTTAATAAGTCGAAATTGATAATTTATCTTCGCACTACAGGAAATAGAATTCCGGACAGCACTTTATCACCTTCGACTCGAAGAATACGTCGGTTAAAAATTCTTGTTTTGTCTACTGTAAAAGAAAACATATTTTGAAGGATTTATACTGTGCGCATGAATATAAGTGACTGCCAAAAGGCTGCAAGACAGTTTTCATTCAAATTTAGTCCGGAATCAGAGGACGTTAATATGATAAGAATTTAGTATTATTCAAGCGCCACGTCATCAATGAGGTCCGCTATTCAATTCCGACCAAACACTTTCCGTAACACTGCTTACATCCAACATTAGCTAATTATTATATTCTTAGCATGACACATTATTTTTTAGAACTATTTATATTTATTTCTCACCATATTCCGTCCTTGAATACGCAAAGATAAAATAAAACCTTCGAAACTGCGGAAATTTCGTTATAAATTGCATTGTTTATATTTGTTGAAATTGGTTCTTAACACTTCAAACCCAGTAAAAATTCTTCAAAATTTATTTTTAGAGATATTTTCAAAAAGTAATGAGATAGAATTAAAATATGAGTAAAGTAAAGCCCTATGAAGTTAAATCCCATTTCTAGCAATTGCAACCTAGTTCCAAGCGTCGATAAAAGCAGCAACATTGATCGTAATGCTCACAAAAGGTACATAATGATTTATCTATCCTGAGTATGGACACGAAGCAGGATCTAGAAATCCACTTTAATTCATAATAATGAGAACGAAAAGTATTTTACGCTATCCGGAAATAATGGACGACTAACGGATACACTAAGTGGCCGCTCAAATTCTGAAAAACGGACGAGGCTTTCCGATGAATAGCGCATCTCAAATTGGAACTGAAAATGAGAACAGAAACAAAGGCAGTAATGGGGAAAAATGTACTGAACCAGATTGTTTGAAAAAAACAGATACGTAGCACGAGCAAATACCTTATTCTGCTATTTACGAAGAGAAAAATCCGCTCATTCCCGTCATAGCCTCTTTCTGAGGCATCCCGTTTGTGTATAACATGGTTCAATAAGTGGTAAAACAGCTTAAACGTATCTGCATCAATTTCTCACAGGAGTACTTTCAAACTATGTAAATTTCTGGGATGAGCATAATCATCTCCTGGGAAGAGGACACATTTAGCCGCCGCAGCGAAGAACTTACATATCCTCCGATCAATAATTCATGAGGGTCCGAAAATAACACGAAAACTAAATTTTGCAAGGGACAATTTTCACTCCTGAGACCTTGGCGGCACTGTAAAGGCCCATCTCAGTGCTGAGGGTAAGAGGGAATGAGCGTGACTGGAAAGTAGAGACTAGAAACCCTTCTATTTAATTGAACCACCTCATTATCTCCTTTGAAGAAGAGGAACACCTTCACGAGAGGCAAAGTTTTTGGGCCATTAAAACTCCACAGAATCGAAGATGGAAAAAAGAGAGGAAAAAACAGTGAGGAGACAGCGAAAGATAGCGATGATAATGTATCTTCGGATCGAGGAGTGGGGGTGGATCGGAGGATTTGAGGATGAATGGGAAAGCTAGGGGTGGGGGGCGTTGGAATGGCGGAGTTCTGGCCGGGAAGAGAGAGAGAGAGAAAAAAGTGGCGAAGAGTCAGCATTGGTAGTGAGTCCCTCTGTTTAGAAGAAATGTGCCGCGCAAGCACTCCAGAGCGCCTCATCAAAGCGGGCGTTGCCCCCTGACTTCCCCCATCCGCTGAGCACAGCCCTCTGCCACATTGCGTTCTCCCATCCAACGAGTGCACATGCAATCCCTCCAGTGCATACTACGCAAGAGAGCGATGATCAGCGGATTAGCCTGGAGGTTGCCGCATTGCTATAGGAACTAAAGTCCATTCCGTATAAACTTTCACAGGTGCTCGTCCCTGCAAAGTATACTCCTTCACGTCAATGTCTGGGTGGTCCAAAAGTTTCCACAACGAATATTACATTAGATAATTCTCAAGTCCGCAGCTCTAATTGTAGCCATTCCGCGCGCTATAAAACCAGTTTTCAATATCACCACTCGCTACCTGTCATCCATATCCACTTTTCGCGAGGAAATACACGGCAGTAATGCGTAACTGAGCCAATAAATGATATAAACTACATTTTTAACACATGCGAGACGATTGTCATCTAAAAAGACGACTTCCACCACGGTTAATCGCGTGAATCATACTGAACGAGACACCACTGCCCAGTGCCGCCGCCGAATAACAGGCACGCGGAACGGCAACAGATACAACGCTTAACCCCAATTTTCTCGGATCTCCTTCAATGGAGTGCCCTGGGTTTCCGCACTGACAATGGTCACTGCGTTCCCTAATCCACCGAGCACATCACTCTGGTACATACGACTCAAGAGAGCGATGATCGGCTGGTAGGCCTAGTGGTTGCATTGGTACCGGAATGAAACGGGCTCGGACACCATTGTCTTTTCGCTTTCATCAAGTTTGATAGAATTCTTCGGTAATGACTATCGCAGGTGCTCGTCCCTGCAAACGCAAGCTTTAAGGATACTCTTGCAGATGAAATCGGACTGTTCATCGGGTTAAAGTGTCCACTGATGCCGACGTTTCGATAGCCGGGTTGCTTTCCGTCTTCGGGGCGAGGACGAAATTTATTCACCGACTCAGTTTTCGAAACTTCGGCATCAATGGACACTTTAACACGGTGGACAGCCCGATTTCAACTACAAGACATCATTCGCCGGGAATCGAGGAGATATTAGGATAATCCTCTCCGTCACTGTTGATGATGGGGTGGCCCCAACGTTTCCGCACTGGCACTGGTCGCTGCTTTCCCTCATTCGCTGAGCGCAGCCATCTGGTACATGCTACGCAAGAGAGCGTTGATCGGCTGGTTAGCCCGGTGGTTGCTTCATTGGTATAGGAGCAAAATAGGATCGTTCACCAATTTCTTTTCAATTTCATCAAATTTTATAGAATATTTCCATAAAAACTGATAAACTTGCACATCCCTGCAAGCGATAATTCTCCTCGCCATTTTCTGAATGGCCCGAACGTTTCCACACCCGCACCAGTCGCTTTTTCAAAAGAATCCGGTTTTCCTCGCCATATTCTCATGAAAAAGCGTCCATCGCCCTTGGGGAAACTTTGGGGCCACCCAAATAGTGGCGCGAAGAATTAACCTAAAAGATTTTATATGCAAAGATTTCGAGTTGAAAAAATGAAGCAACTCACACATTTTCGTCTTCCAACCCCTCAGCTACTTCTCAAGCTAATAAAGGCGAAAAATCACCAGCCTTTACCCTTACCAGATGATTATATGACGTCACGAACTCATCCCGATTGAGTTTTGCTCTTTCCGAACGAGTAAATGAGTGAGAACTCCAATGACGTCACCAACTCAGGAAAAGTGGGCGGTAATTTCGCGTCCCCTCCATTCAAACTTATGGGATAATGGTTAAGTAGGGAAGATTTATTGCCGTAACGTTACTTTCCATTCCATACGCCATATTCTTGAAATGACTCCCTGGTCGGTGTGACCGAACCAACTACTTCCTCACTATCGATTTTAATTGCTTCATACGTGAAAGAGGTCGTTGAATGGATCCGGAAAGGTAACGGAAAGTTTCAGGACGATCCCATTGGTGACAATACCAAAGAGGTCTGAGACATTCGAGGAGCACTAAATCACGAGGCTAGAGTCACGCATCTCCAAAATCCTTACTGGTGGATAATTGGTGAGATGTTCGGAAAAACATGAAAGATAACCTCTTCGGAAATCATCTTGGATTTTGGAAACACAGAGGTGTAAATGAAAATATGATTCAAACTGCAAGATGAAGTGGAATTTTTAGTCAGATTTAATGGATTTGTTGACGTTTATTGATTTTGATGCTATAACTGAAACTTCCGGTAAAGAAGATGAACCATCAGAACAAACTACTGCATACGATTTAAAATACTGCCTAAGTAGACTTAGAGAAGGTATTTGATAACATTGAATAGGAAAAGGTATTCAGTACTATGGAAAAAATATTCTCGATCTAAAAAGACATAAGAATCAACTTCAAGCTCTACTGGGACCTGGAGGCCACATTGCGCACGCAGGAAGGAACAATTATAAAGAAAAATTTTAACAAAGGGGTCCGACAAGGATGAGACCCATCTCCAGCACTTAGCATCATAATTTAAGAGTCACTTTGGATATTAAAATTTTATAACACTACTAATGATGGAAAAGTGATGTCAACAAAATAACCCTACAAATAAAAATTAAATATTACCTAATATTACTTATGTAAAAGTTTTACAAATAAATATCATCCGGTAAAGTTAGTGTAACAGACCAAACATTGACCAGTTAATATTTTTAATACCAAAACAGCTTTCATAATTGGATGACAAAACTTTTTTTCCCATTTAGCAGTAATTTGCTACCTTAACTTTTATCTACAATAGGTAACACTATCCGATATTACCAGTGATATCTTTTTGGCGTCAGAATCTTAATATTGATAGCTATCAATGATATATCAAAAAGTATAGCGATATAATTTTGATATGATTCTGATGTCAATAACATATCAGTGACATCTTTTTGACACCAGAATGATACCAAAAATGCATCACTAATACTGCTTAGGAACGTACAACATCATTGAGCGTTTGTCACGGAGAGATGAGGCGTTTGGGCGGATAGAGGAGGTTTTGGCGGGAGAAACTGAGAACGGGCGTTCGGGCGATTAGGGGCCTCTTAGCCATAACTAAGTAGCAAGACTCTTAGCCTCCCTGTTACCGAACCGCCCTTGAAGGATAGGCATTTCAGTACGCCACTTTGCCCTCCCACACGGCCATACAAGGCAGGCGCGCAAGAGACGGCTCTGCTAATATCGACTGGCACTATCAAGCTACGTCAGCGAAAAGCAGGAAAGGGAAGGAAACCCAACATTTTATCATTCTTCGAAAGCAAAATATGAGCATTAGTCCGTAATTTAAAGGCAAGTGGCGGTCTCCAAATATTTTCACGATTACAAATAGTAGCACTAACCAAATCGATCAAGTCAGGACCGCTATATTTTGAACGGATATCTCAGATCAAATCATGACGCTGCCACGGAGAGTAAATCCACTTTCTCAGTGGCAATAACCTTACTTGAGAATCACCAACGGAAACGAGGCAACTAAATTGCATGAGACCGTAGTAGCCTCTTCAGAGTAAGAGAAGAAGAAATTGAAGGCAGGCCGCTATTGAGCGCGTGAAATGCACTCTAACTTTAAGAAGTAATACAAAGACACGGCGAGGTGACCCCGTAAAGTTCCGAAGGATTGAAAACATAACAAAACAATTAATTTTCAACCAAATAAAATGATTGTGATCGAAAAATCTTTTTAATTCCCACCTCACGGCTTCGTATCGATTACTTTATTTATGATCAAAGGGTTTTTAGTACGTAGTTACTTACATCCTTGGCAGGGTCCCATTAGCTCTGCTAAGGATCACAGGTAGTGTGTTTGTGGTAATAACCAGGGATGGCAACAGATACTTTTACGGGCATTGGAGACTTTCCTTTCTGTTTTGTTGGGTAGGATCTAAGGCTTGAAAGTCAAAACCAGTAAAATTTCAATATTTCCGTTCACGGGAGTGAAATATGGAAACGTAACGTAATGGATTTAAACTCGGGCAGCTGAATACAGGGACGAAACGAAATCGGAATCAAAACTACTTCGGGTCGAAACTAAACTAAATTTCTGGGACGAAACGAAACGTAGAAATATTTTTCCACCGGAGTGACCAAGTTCTTCACCTTCGAACAGTTTAGTTTCGATCCGCATACCGAGTACAGAGTATGCTCGAATGAAGTAGAGATTCGGCCTACCGCCATTAGATGCATGAGGCATTCATATTTTTACCACTGAGAACGGTGAACGCAAACTGGCCATTCGATTTTTAAGCAGAATGTCCTCTCTCGACAGGCCTCTCTAGACCCCTAAGGAGAACTTTCTAGACGTATGTCAAACGTAATGGATCGAAACTATTCTCTCTTTTCCCCTCCACTCAACTTTTGGGTTGGAAACTTAACTATGAGAAGCCGAGTTTCGATTAATTTAGTTTCATTCCCGGGAGTAAAGTTTGGTTCCGGGTCGAAACTAAACTCCTCGGTGATTTTTATTTCGTGCAGGAGCGAAACTAAACCTATGCATCGTGTTTTCGTTTCCCTCAGGATCGAAACGCAATATTTTCCTTTCGTTTCACTTGTCATCCCTGGTAATAACCCGGCATCCTTGGTGGTGTCCCATCATCCCCACGAAGACTCCCAGGTTAAAACTTAAGGTCACCTTAGCGAGATCTCTACAGCCTTGCAAAGACTTCATTCGGGTAGTGCGTCTGCGGCTATGTCAGTCCCTGGCGAGGAAGTAAAACTCCCGTAAACTCCCACAGGAGGTTTATTTGGGTAGAGTAGTTGTTTGATTTGACGAGTGGTGCCAAATTTTACGGCCATTGGAGACTTTCCTTTCTGTTTTGTTCTGTAGGATCTAAGGCTTCAGAAGATCATAATCAAATGGCAAATAAGAGAATTATATAACGAATGAACTCAATAAAGCTCCTCCAAGCTCTTGACGTTTCGACGGACCTTTACGCTCTGATTTTACATATTTTGTTAAAATATCTTAATAAATCCGCGACGGCCAAACCCAATGCGTATTAATAATTCTGATGAAGGAACACTCTTTCAGCAGGGTTTGCCTACCAAAAACAGGAAGGTGGTGGTAGATGACGGATAATAAAAACGGCATTAAACGTAACATACGTAGAAAATTATAATACAGCATGCAAAACATTCAGGCGACATGGGATTTTGAGCAGTGCAAAATAACGGGAAAGGTGCGTACGTCCATTTAGTCGGACGAAAGTTTCATAAGTCTTCTGGTCGAAGGTGAGAAGCGTAGTGGTTCGTCGCCTTTTATAGTTCTGGCCTCCCGCCTACTGAGGGCGGGCGGAGCTCTTTTAAATACGTTATTTGTCGGGTATCCAGAGTCCCAACTGAAGTTATCCGTTTAGAATGTCTCCAGGGCATTCCTGATTTTACAATTTTAGTAGCGACTCTCCTTTGCCGAAACATTCACCTCTTGAAAGTCAATCTTACGCCCTGCCTCACTCCAAGAATATTCTGCAATAGCCGGAGAGTTGTATCTGATCAGCTATATGCTCCTTAATTTTAATTCGTACTTTTTGGCATGTTTCTCCGCGTGATATGAGATTTTTAAACCACCTACTGATTATCGTTTTACTATACCATTTTCCATATGGATTCGATATCATACGATGATTCGATCAGTTTTCCTGTGTACAAAAAAAAATTTCCTTCGTCAATTCAAACTTGCACGCCTTTGGTATGACAGTTCGAAATGCAAATGGTGATTTCATAGAAATAAAGAGCCTAAACGGAGAATATGCCTTCGAATTCAGCCATACTGGATAAAGAACCGAGATGATCATGGGTAGTGGAAGATTCATAAATTTCAAATGAGCACGAGACTCAAGAACGTGAGAAGCCCAAAATAATGAGAACAAAGAGTTATCAAGCTTGTAAAAGTTTACAAATATGAAATTAATTACAGGTAAAAAAGAAATTATTTCACTTTCTATCATATTATTTCTCAGATCAGGGTAGACGATGCGTCTTCATTGAAGTATAAGTCTACATTAAGTTTCTTTAGCAAATTGTGGAAACTCTAAGTGCTCCTCTTGGAAGAAGGCATTGTTTTCTTCCTGCTTGGTCGGTGTTTGAAGTCTTTGCAATCCAGTTTGAATTCCCACCAATTCAATTCGTTCTTCTTTTATTTACAGAGTAAGTCAAATTTGTGTTGAGTCAAATTTTGTAACTGCCCCCACGTGTTCCGGCACGAGGGTAGTCAGTCGGCCTTTGGTCGCCATGTAGAACGGTCGAACGGGAGAGTTCTCCTTTTTTGTAATATATCATCAAACCGAAGTATTACAATTTCAATCACCATAAACCGCCTGGTCCTTCGAATCATTTATCTTTGTACCCATCGCGTACAGTCAGGAATGTGAGAAGCCCAAAATAATGAGCAAAAAGAGTTATAACAAGCGAGTAAATGAGAGGATGATGTATATGTGTTGAGAAATAAGAGATGTGCCGCCAAGGTAAAGCACGGTGAATGTGCCTCGAGATGGAATGGGATATTAATGCTGCTGTAAAGAGGGAGGAATCATCGGATAGACGGCGAGAAAGCGGGATACGAAGGTGCTCGCCGTGAAGAAGTAAGTTACTTTAAGCGCCACGCCAAGGATATGAGGAGACGTTCCCAGGGGATGTTGGATGGCGTCAGAAGGGGAGTGGAAGGAGGAGGGTTCGGAATAGAAACCTGACGCCCACAGGCTTAAAAGGATTGTTTAAGCAAAGCCGAGGAAAGTATGCGGAGGAAGAAAGGGGAATGAGATAAGGAGATGAAGGCTCCACCGCAAAGCAACGTAAATGCCATGGAATTGGAAGATTCCGCCACTAGCGTGGAGTATTTGAGCAAACCGACAAAAGGGGTTAAAAATACGACATTAACTACAGTTTTTAAACAAGTTTTCTTCGTCCTAGGTTCCAATGCATTATTTTTCAGGTCAGAGTAGATGATGAAACTTATTTAAATATATATCTACCTTAATTTCAAGGGCAAATTGTGGGAAACATCAAATTTTAATAGTTCATATTGAAAATGAATGTCATATTAATACGCTGCTCATAACAGACTAGGAAAACTAATTTTTTACATTCGCAGGCTAATTTTTAAGAGAATCAGGCGGGCAAATATATTTCTCGTGAACCTTTTTGGAAAAGACAGGAATCTCATGGCACTAGGGTTGGTGTGGTGGGTATAGAGTGTCCAGGTTGAAATTCAGGGTGTCGTGGAGATTTTTTAAAGAATGCCTCATTCCCGTTTGAGTTCTTTGCAAAAGACACTTAAAACACAGTACTCCATCGGTCGGATGGGACGTTAAGCCAAGGTCTGCTTGGCGCCTGACGTTAACAGAAGGTCCCCTCTTGCAATTACCATACCATACCAGAACACAAACCATAATGTTTTGGATAGTCTTCACTTCACTCTCAAAGCTATCCCTGACACCAACTTAGTTTTTCAACTATGACAAAGACTATCATTCATGTCGTCTCAAGGGGTAACCTTTTTTAAGTAGAGAAACTAATTTATAAATAGTGCCTGCATTTGTGGATTTTTAGACAGCAGTTTCGTTGGTCATTCTGACAACATCTTCATGTCGAAACCGTTTTCTAAAAACCAATGAACAGGAACGAAACATGCAAACGTTACATGTAGACATGATCTAATCACGCAGAGATAGCATTCGATCTAATACTATTCCAAATTTAGAACATAGATAGATTCACCCCTTCAAATGAAACCTCTCTTAACCCAACTAGTGTTATATCACTGACACCATTGTGTCAACGCTCGAGTGATATCCGAGTTAACTGAATACAGAATTTAAATCGAAACACCCACGAAAGATGAACCCTTCATATGCGACCTCTCTCCACTCGACAGCAGTGAAAAACGCAGATATATAGTCAACACTGGAGTGACATTCGATCTAACTAAATACAGAATTGAGATCGACCCACCCAAGAACGAAGAACCCTTCATATGAGGCCTCTCTCGACTTGGCTAGTGGCTATTTACGTACCATTCTAAACAGAAACTCAATCAAGCAATGCAAATAATTACTAGAAAAAAATTGCTGTGGGATTTTCATGCAGGCTCTATCAAAGTGTGGCACGAGGAAGCTCTGAAAAGATGCAGTAGCGGGGGATGCGGCGGAGGTCAGGAGCGGGTTGCGAAGGAGATGGGAGTTTGGAGACGGATCGGGAAATCGGGCCGCGGGAAGGAGCCAGGAGGGTAGGCGGAGGGAATGGAACGCGATCCGCGCGGAACGAGGTAATTCCGCAATAAAAGTTGCAAAGCAAACGGCAATGGCTGCTCTAATGAACGGCCCAGAAAGACAGCGAGCGCCGGGCAAAATGGGACCCTGTGGAATGGCTCCCTCGCCTACAATAGGTTCGGGGCTCAAGGACCATTCCTCCCCGGTTTTTTTTTCTCCGAAGGAAAGAGAGGATGAGTGCGTCTGGAAATTTAATCCGAACAGCTTCTTCTGAGAGTTTCTCCCGGGCTTTTTTATGCCTACCCACACCCCTCACGACGACTTTGCATGCTCTATAAACCAACTTCGACCGCGGTGTCACATTTGAGACGGGAGGGGAGTCCAAGATCTTTGCGCATAACAAATCTCTGGAGGAAAAACGATAAAATTTAATCAAACATCGCTCCTTTTTTTAAGTACCTCGCAGATGTTAGCTTGACACCTTCACTTTACGAGTGCGAGGCTTTAAGGCTATTATACTAATTAAATTTAATCAACAGCTCCGAGCCCATTCCCGTGTCAGTATTACCTCAAAATGAGTATGAAGTCTATTCTCTTACATCCAAAATCTTAAACGCAAAACTATTTCTAATAACTGCCAATACATATAAGTTTGGTAAACACATTTTTAGGATAAAGATGTCCAAATGTCATTATTTAATCATTTATTGGATCACCAAATTTCAATTCTCAGAATTCACAACACACAGCGTTATTGACAACTTATTATAAGACATATGAAATAAAGTATAAATAGAAGAATTTAGTCAGAAAAACATCAGGCAGTAATTAGTTTCAAATTTAATGTTTTGTACGAAATTAACGCGTTATCTTTAAAATACTTTAACATTAACATATGCGAATTTTGTCATACACGGGATGTAGTTAGGTCTTGAAAAATGTTTCAAAATAGTTTTTAAAGGGTCATTCAGCAAGTAAAAGTAGTGCATTCTGGGGGTGAATGCAGGGAGCAACGCGCATTTTTCATGTGATAAATGACGCAACACTTGAGACCGAGCTTAAAAAAAATTTTCAACGGCCTGCAGAGCTTGGGTGTAAATGAACACAATAGAGCGGTGCTTTGTCAAAAGATGTGTTTGGCTCGCGGAGCACATGAAATATGCCCTACAAACGAGGCTTTTCATATTTCTCCACTCATTCTTACAGTACCATTTGCTAAACACTCTGTCTGAGCAAACTACTCCCAGAATATGTGAGCGAGAGATTATTAACAACCAATGCACGACACGGCGTGCCTCGTATTTACATGAAGTCACTGCCAAAAATCTCGGCATAAATACTCCCCCTCAAAATATCCAAAATTAATGTGCACCAGAATAAAGAAAAAAGACTTTCCCGTCTCGAAATTAACCCGTTCCCTTTTAATTCATGAGACACTTCACGTGAAGAATGAATTTAGTAAGAAGGATAAAGGAGGTTTCTTGAAAAAAAACGGCATTCCGAAAACAATGACACGAGATGTACGGAGGGGAGTAAGAAAAGGCAACGACACTCATGTTTTCATGACCAAGCGAGACAGAGTAAAGACGAGCTTTCTCGAGAATTACTTCTGGCACGAGGAAACAAGCATAAGCGGATGAGTTGGGGGAGTGGAAGGAGGCGGTTGGACCAACAGCGGTAGTAAGCGGCGAGGGAGGGGGGGGGGAAAGAGGGAGGAAGAGGCATTGGGGGAGAAGGGGGATTGACGCGGCTTGCTTTGCTTGCGACGAAAGAAGAAAGACGAGGAGGCGGTGGACGATTGTGAGGCACAAAGTAATTGTGCGAGCCTTTAGCGGGGAGGAAACGGAAAAAGATGGCCCGTGGTATGGGGTGACTCTCGCATCTTGGCCTAAGTGGATATAAAGTTGGGAAAGTGAGAAAGTTAGCGGGAGGCGGAGTTTGGGAATCTCTGTGAGAATGGAGGCGTGCGAGAGATTTTTCAAGAAGGCGGACGCCAAGGGATAGGATATATGTATTTTTTTTCTTTCTCATGCGGGAGCTTCCCGAAGGAGGGAAGAGGCGGATGGTGAGAAATGAATGAAGATTGAAGTGTGGCGTGCGGGAGCGGCTGAGGGTGCAGTTGAGGCGGACGCATCCACCGCGGGGCACCTGCGCCTTCAGCACGATGAATCGGGCTGATGTAAACTGGAGGTGCCGCACCGGAGGGGGAGAGAGGTCCGAAATATGGTGATGCACAATGAGAGGGGATGTAAGGTACTATCTCGTGTGGAGCTGTAGAAGTGAATTGAACAACTTGTATCTAATATGGGAAAAGTGTATCTTGGTGGTTATTCTCATCGAAGTTAGTCAAAACAATAAAATCAGAGAGAAATAACCATGATAAAAACTACAATTGGCAATACTTCTCTTTAACCCATTGTAACTCAATGTTGCTTCTAAGCAACATCAAAAATTCATAACTTTTCTGCTCTATTTAGGAAATATCTCAAATAGGCATTATTTCGTGGTGTAAATTGTAATGACGAAATATTCAGATGCCACGATATTTATGATTTAGTGCAAAATATTCAAGTTTTTCTCAATGAAAAAACTTGATATTTGACATCTCCCAGATGCTGCTCTGGGTTAGAAAGGGTTAATGTATAACTTTAATACCGACCATGATTTTCATACATTATGTCATTTTCAAGGTATGATATAAGGTATTTCAGTGAAATAATATGTTGAAACAATGGTCAGTAGTTGAGTTCTGTATTAAAGTGTGGAAATTACTATTAGTTGTAATTTTATGGATATATCGAATTTTCACCAAGTCAAGCCTGAAAAGACTTCATAAGAGAGAAATAAGCCAAGGAAATAAGGTGAGTAAACTATTTTTGTACTAAAATAAAGGTAATAGCACTTTTCCACGTTTATTCAATGTGTTTATCGGTTCAAAAGCGTCGTCAGCATTAAATAATTGTAGAAAAGTGGATTTTATCTTTATTCCAATTGTTTGTACGTCCACTATGTCAGACCAGAATCGGTTTACCTTAAACTTATTTCTGCATTAAACGATAATAGTTTCATTTAACCCTGCCTCGGTCAGTGGATTGACGATGAAAATTATGTTTTAGAGCACTTTGAACATGCATGAAATATCATAAAACTACAACAAATCAATATGCACCACAGTTAACACTACTTTAAATAATTTCTTGAAAAATTGTTGAGCAGAGGAAACTTGAGTGGTCATGTAAATAAATTAGCTATGATTTTCGATCTACATTGGAATTAAAATGCATGCATTTACTCCCCCTTGCTCATTTTAGTTGTTACGTGTAATATTCCTCATCGATGGCTCAGCAAGTTCGTGAAAGCATCCGAAGAGAGACGGGAACTTTTTTTATCTATAGATAAAGCAGCAGTTTGATCACCTCAAGAATTAGAGAGTACCTGAAGAATATCAGGTTATAACCTATTCTCTTATGAGAGTAATTGCTAGCAAATTCAAAGTACTAATAATCAATCCGCGCACAAAGAGTCTATTATTCTTGGGTACCACCTCCAGAGACGAAGAACGCTGCTAGACTATTATTACAGAACAATAAGTTATGTATATAATATATTAAATTTTATCATTAAAACTAATATTTGCTAAGTTCTTATTACAAAACCGTTTGAAGCATTGAAACGTAATATAAAACCATTTTCTCAAGCAAATCAGCAAACGAATATTTTTTATATTTACTCTTTAATAATTAGTCTATAATAATTCCATTTATGATTCTTATTTCAGAACCATTTAATTTCCTAAGAATAAATTCCTTCGTTAAATCACGAGCATATCTTGCAGTGACAACTCAAAATGTAAGGTTAAGTTTTCCCTTTAAGTGAACGCCTTGAGAGAGATATTTTAACTATAGCATATTAAATATATCACACAGCCAGTAATTTGCCCCAGCAAACAGAGCGAGAGGCTCATTAATTTCAAGCCTGGTAAAAGTACTTGACAAGGAGGGACTAGTGAGAACATAATCCATTGTCAAAATCTTAAATTTGGTGGTCAGAACAACATTTAAAGCTTAATGGCGCGTAACAAAACGAGCCAATTCTGTTATGGAAACAGGCACATGTTCGTGGATACATTATTTCCTCAGCACCGCTAGGTAATCAACGGCCGAGTGTCAACCTACAAATCCAATTAGCAAGAGTAGCTATTCGGAGTGATATTCGGAGACATCACTAATTCATGAATGCAGACCTATCCAGTCATGAACCTAAATCCGTATTGATAAGGCAACTCTGGGTCCTAACAAACAAACCAGGATCATTGAATGCTAACTATATTTGCATAAGTACGTTACGTTGGGGAAAAAAACATGCAACACCCATATTCGGGAAAAGGCACCCTGGATAATGATGCTAAATAAATTGAAATGCATCAGTGCAATGTGGGTTGCACACGTGGCAGGATAAGTCATCATTGCTGATGTTAAAAATGTAGTCACACCTGCGTCGCACGACTGACTACAAGGGATATAAGTGAGAATATTTGACACTTTACAAAATTCAGTTTATTATCGTAAAAGGTTAATAATTCATTAATACTGTTCTACAAAATTTCCATTATAAAATTCAGAAGAAATCAACAACGAAACAAAAACCAGACAATGTGAACTTAACACTTAGGATAACTTAGCATGGGCATGAACACTATGATGAAAACTTAATTGCATTTTAATAATTTATAATCATATTTAAACAAAACATAAAATTCGAATAAATTAATTTTTTTTAAATGTGATCGAGAGCGTAAAATAAGAATTTTGCGAGAAATTTTCGCAGGTTATTAAAAATAACTCAACTTGAAACAATTTACATCACAAATGATACCTAATAACAGCATTATGAGTTTCTCTCAATAAAAAATATTTCTCTAGATACTCACATTTAGGAATCAACCAAGAAATGACAGAGATCGTGTATTTTAGCGAAACAATGAACTCAGCAACCCATTGATAAACCCTAGTAGACAATAAGTAGAAAATATGCAATTTAATATGCCAAAACTTGAGTAGGAAAGAAGTTTAACACCTATGCACTCGGCTTGCATGACTTGGGATATTGAACCACAACCAGGGTGGAATAGAATGAAACGTAATCTCCAAGCGATATAATTTGCACATACACGACATAAAATTAAACCACGACAAGTCAGGTATCACTTTTATTAGTTACGTAAAATAATGAAGATAAATGAAAAAATATTTTAATTAATTATAAGCCACTGGCGTACATGATAATGTTCTGCATATGAAAACAAGCGCAGCATATCCTTCTGATGGGTCGTATTGCGTTACGTACGAAGAAAAACTTACTAAATTTAGCAATAACTTCGTATCAAAAGAAAATAATTAGATTTACCCAAAAGAAAGCTTTTCTTTTAAAAATTCCAAAGACACCGAGAAGTTAAAGATTTAATCATTAAGTTGAAGAGACAACAGGATGCATATACAATTAGCTCATATTGCGTAACATATCCAAAAAACAGGTTATACTTAGGCAAACAATACCATATTTAAGTACTACTGGATGTGGAATTAATAATATTGGACAATCATTTCAAATTCAATTCCTAAAACATGACCTTGCCTCATAAAAAATAATAAGCACAGCCTTAAAGAGAAATGTTTAAAAGCAACCGAGCGGCTGCTCTTCTATTCAGGGACTCGTACAAAAAGCAGCAGTATCATCCAACTGAGGGAAAAGCCAAGCCAATGGCAAGAATATTTCGGGTTATCGACAAACGAATTGTTCGAATTGGAGCATTCGAGTCTCATTTCAAGTCGAGCGAGAGAAGAACACACAGAAAAGGAAAAAAAGAGCCGGACAGAAAGCACGAGCTTCCATTTTCGATTTACTCCCCTTTCTCCTGCGGCCGGATTGACGTAGGAACAAAGAGGAGAATAAAAAAATAGAGAGAAGCTTCGGAATCAACACGTCCGCAATTCCTACGTTCAATCTTTCCCGCGCAAACGCACGCCCTCTCTGGATAGGGAGGGGGGGAAAAGCGCGGGAGAAATCAAAAGCACTCTTTCGCCCCACTCATCGGATTCGTTGAATGCGGCTCGATACTGTCTTAATTTTGCCGGACGCCAGGCCCATTAGACTCTCCCCCGTCTGCCACTTACGCTCTCCTCGCCAGCAAGCCTCCTGCTTTACCCCTCCCCACACCCTCCGGCCCGCCTGCTCCTTCCCGCCACCCAGCGACGCCGCTCCTGCTGCCTCCTTCTGCAGCTTTATCGAACCACCCCGACCCCTTACATGCACGTTCGCTCTCGGCAATTATATTTTTTCCTCTCTTCTCTGTCCCTTCCACTCTAACTCTCTCGCCGTGCTGCAAAAAGGGAGGAGTTCGCTTCATAAATCTACGCAAGGCACGAGCCTTCTCCCCGCGTCCGTTTTCACGGGAGAGCGGCTTGCAAGTGCCTCCTCGCGAGAGGAGACACAAGGGCAAGAAAGAAGCGTGCCCGTCTCCCAACTCAACCTGCCATGAAAAGCTCTCACCCCGGCGGCGGGGGGATGACATCTGGTCATTGGACGAGGAGAAACACGCCGTCTCCGACAGCGCCTTTAAAATTCACACACTCTGAAACGCTTGCCGACCCGCGGAGGCACGTAGTCAAGGTGCCATGAATCCTCGACGTGTGTGATTCAGTGATTTGATGGCTAAATATATAAAGAAGGTGGCTACGAGTGCCTCCAAAAGTTATTACAAATATTATACGAGTTTAAGTGAATCGGGATTAATAATTTGACCGAAATGCTTAGGAGATATTCAGGGGTAAGACAGGTGAGTGCCTCTGAAGAGTCAAGGGTAAGTAAATGAGAGTAATAAAGTTGTTCATAGGAATTTTTTATTAGATTTATTACTTAATTAATTTACCATTTTCGCATGAAAAGAGTTGCCTTGTAAAACAAATATTTATAAAGGTATATCACAAAAAATGGGTAACCTTATGAGCAAGTCATTGAGATTAGTCAATTTTTTTTGCCACTAGCGTCACCAAAAATACAGCCTTCGAAGAAAACATAATTCCTCATATAGTCATATCTACTAAATACATGTTTCCAGCATAAACAGAGTAAATTATTCAATAAAGCCGAAAGAGTGAGGACAAGTTCTCAGGAGAGGAAAACAATTTTGGTCGGAAATTCATAAATTAAGGAGATACACGAAACAGTTCCCGGAGAGAGTGCATGCGAGAGCGTAATGAGAGGAAATTAGCACATTCACAATCAGAGGACAGTAATACGAGTTCTCGAGCCTTTTCATTTAACACCAGAGCCCTACCGCTCACTCTAAAAGAGCAAAAAACCTGTAAGCAACTAACTGAGAAAATCAAGTCGTCTGGATGAAATTAAAAACAGAGGGAGAGAGTAGTTATGATTTTTAGGAGAAAATATTGATATCATTTAAGGAACTTTATCGTAGATAAAGAAATTTATAAACATTTTCGAAAGTGAATTTTAAAAATGCTTTAAAATGGTAATGTATGGGAAAGCAAAATAAGGCAGAGAAAATTTAATTTACAGAGATGGAGAAAAATGTTTAAAAACTGAAGGGAAATAAGATGAAGTTTTTTAAAGATAAATGCTATACGATTTGACTATTCAACTCATTTAAGGTCCCACTTCAACGAACATGGTGGAAGAACCAGAAAGGAGTAAGATACTCATTACGTATCCTCAGAGATGATTTTAAATAACATAAAAACGATGCTCAAATCGTAATAATGCATTCGCAGAAATATGGATAGAGGCTAAGAATATTTTAATAGACAATGATCATGAGAGTTCCAGGCGAACCCTCTTAAGGATACAACACACCGGGGCCGGGAACCAAGCCCGTGGCTTATACGCCCGATCACCCGGGGAGGGGCTGGAGAGGAAGGAAAAAGGATAGAGGCGCCGCCGCGATGGTAGCCCGCCGACTCCTCTGGGAGGGGATAGGAGCGGAAGGGAGGGGACGGGGAAAAACACCTTAACGCTATGGAAGCGAAAAGGGCCCACTAAATAGCGAAACCAGCATACGCAATTAATTTTCTACCAATCCTAGTGGATTTTCCTGTGAGGAAGAAAAATCCATCGATTGAATCGATAGATCATATTTTAATAGACAGTCACCTTCAACGGAAACATTCAAAATATGATGATTCATAAGACTGATGGAGTATAAACGGATTAATCGAGTGAGTAATAAGGAATGGCGGAGAATATTGGGAGCATGCGAAGTCTTCTGAGTACTGAGAAAAGGAAAGGAAAACTTAATCTTCCACTTGAGGCATGATCGAGTGATGAAGAAAATCTTCGAAGGATAATTGGCCGGAAAGAACGGCAAAGACTACCACGAATTAGTTACATGCATGAAGAGCGATCATCCCTTTACAAGTGAAGACACACGTAAACGTGAGTTAATACTAGCTATAAGAGGAGAGTTGGGCAAATTTCATGATGCCAGACTCCAGCTGACTGAGCTGAGTGAATCGTCATCTGGCGGATGACGATTCAGATAAATAATAATGAAATATTTGAGATTGAATTATGGTATTATAATTTTAAAATGGTATTTATCTTTTGAGTCTTCGTATGAATCGGGAAATGCTTTAATATATTTTAAGCGAATTTGATATTCCTTGTTTTTATCGAATACGCGAAGAGGATGATGTTTTAAATATATATCCTAAATGCTTTCCAAACCGTCTACCCATAGTGTGAGGCTGCATATTTTCATTTTGTTATTTTAACCTATCAATACCTTAAGTTCTCTGAAAAAAGTAGTAAACTCTGCATGTTAAGTAAAAATATTTTTATATAAATATTTTACTTGAAAAGTTTTTGATTGGGGTACTTTTTGAAGTTCCAAAGGTATATAGATTCAAAATACTCAAGCCTTAACGGATTAATTTATTTACCATTCTTGAGTACAGTTTAATGAAAATACCTCATGATTAGCAAATGCCCCTGAAATTCTGATTTACTTTGGCAATTTATCACTACAGACCAGTATGGTCTCCGATTTCCCTCGGGAAATACGGAATTTTAAATAGCATAAAATAAGACAGTCCAATTCCTTCAACATAAGTTAATACATCCTTGAAAACACGTCTTTTTAAACCAATAGTTACAGTATCACTTTGTGGGTAGACGGATTTTAGGAAATATCTTTTCTATTTTCCTTAGAACACCAGCCTCTTTGCGTATTTGATACAAAAAAGGAAAAATCATTCGCTAAAGCAATCCCCGAATTATACAAAGAGTCAAAAGATAAAGCCAATTTAAAATTAGAATGCAGCAATTCAATTTGACATGTTTCAATTTTATCTCCAGAGCTCAATCAGCATAATACTAAAGAAATAATTTGGGTCAAAGAGACTTAGATGGCTCTTAATCCTTATATTAACTTATGGATACCTCAATTTCTTAAAATAGTACTCCGCATGCTAAGTAAATTTTAGAGAGAAGTTTCACATGAAAAGTTTTTGATAGGATTAGCTGACAAAGTTTCAAAGGTATATTAATTAAAGACATTTAAGCCTTAACGGATATATTTATACAACCCACTTGTGCATAGTTTAATGAAAATGCCTCATGATTATCAAATTCTCCTGAATTTACCAACTTGCCGTTAATTACTTCTCTTTTACCGTAACTCCGCTGTGACAACTGTTGTGAGTGAGCTAGGTTAACTGATAGATGAGACTTAATAGATGCCAGCCCTAGTTCCCTTTTCTTTATTTAAGCATTGATCAAAGGATCCTTCTACCACCACCGTGCCCTTTCTCTCTTAGCCTCTCAACTCATTTCCTTATCTTTTTTTATTATTTCCCTTCCCAACCTTCCTATTAGTCAAACTTTTTCTGATATTTCCAGTAACACCACAATGATCCGGAGGCTTCCATTCAATGATCTTAGATGTTAAAGCCTGCTGGGTCGTGATAGCGAAAATATTATGCATTACGCATTCTTCGAAATTTAGAAGTACTAGCTAAGGCCTCTACACATGAGGCCCATAGATGATTCGAATCATTACGCCTACATGTAATAATATGCGTTGAGCACGATTCCTTTGAACATCGGGCACCATTTATTATATTAACATTCACTATAGCTTAGCTAAGAACAGCACTAATATATAAGTATTCATTAAAGGATGTAATTATTTCATATTTTGACCAACAAAACCCTAAATATCAAATAAAAATGTAACGAATCAAGACCTCATTAGATGACTTTGGAGCTGTAAAGAGCTGTAGTAGAGCAAATACATGTACTACTTAAAATTTTTAGCTAATATGGAAAAGTATATGGGTTTTTCGAACGTAATCAAGTTAAAAATATTTTAAGTGCACCTGGACTAGACTCGGTGAAAACTTTTACGGAGTCACTCCCAATGCACAAATTTTGCGGAAATACCACAGAGAAAAAAATCATTCATTCAAATTTCCACAGACGAGAATGACGGCTCGGTGGCTTAATTGGCTAAAGCACTCCACCGTAAATAGGGGGATCCGGGTTCGGATCCAGGTCAAAGCGAATGATTTTTTCCTGTGGACGTTTCGCACACGTTAAATATAACTGTTTCGTACAAGCCCTCGCGGTTGCAATTCATGAAATTCTCTCTACGAATCAGTAATTGGTGAAAAGCATTCCCTCATCCCTGCCACTGGTAATAAGAACAGTTTCCGCCTCTTGGACGGACAAGTCTCAACGGAGGTAACCATAGCCTATACAGACCACCTGCCTGATTGAACGACGGGCCGCATTTACCGCGGAATATTAAGACCGAGCAAAGGAAAGTTTGCTCTCCAGACACTTGAACGGCCAATTACGAATGAAGCTTCGCAGCGGTCGAGGATGAAGGGCAATGAGTCACCCACGGAATAAAAACAACCTTAGGGCGGGCTCAACATGTACGTTGTCTACGTCCTTCGGCGCAATTTAAACGGCGGCGCTCCCATTAATTTTTATGACCTCTTGGGGAATATTAACATCGGGCTAAAAGGGCTCCTGAATTTTGGGCGGGTTGAGCATCACGGCAACACTTTACCCACTGGCTACTGCGCCGCCACAGACCGATGCTGCTCCATCCTTGGCCTGTCCGCAGAACCCCTTCTGTCCCATAAATCATTTATTGTCTTACCTTCCGCTTTCCTGAAACTTCACCCTCGTCAGTGAAAATAATCCTTCCTACCTCCGCTGCGATGGATTTAAACGATGGCTCATGAATATAAATTACCTAGAGCGCATTAATCTGTGCATTGCATCGCAATATAATTACGCTATTCCGTATGGCCATGCTCCTATCCTCATGAATCTCCTGATTCCTTCAACAGCGACGGTAGAGTTATTTCCCTTAAGTATTAGGGGAGAAATAGGTCAGTGGAATTTCCAATGACTTTCTAAACGCTGATATCAATCAAATAAAAAACTGCCAGGTCGTGATTTTTCACACTTAAATACCTTATCCTATATTTTCTCTTCTTTATGTTTCGTAGTTGTTTTCTTAAAGATGAAATTTCTCTTACTCAGAACTGGAATTCTTCCAACAGATCTATGGAGAACGGCCAGAAAAATTATACACCAAAAAGAAGATATTCAACAAATAAACAATCCGCTGCTGCATAAGGAACCACCAACACGGCCCTATATTTACATGCCAGATAAGTAAAATTTCAAATTAATTATCGAAACAAAAGTTCACTCATAGCCTTAAGCATTAATCATTAGGAACTAAGCAAATTTTAGTATAACATATTGCTTCATAGTATTAACTGGATGTAAAAATGAGGAAAGAAAAATTGCAGGATAGCGAACTCGTCCGCTACACAAATGTACAAAGGAACATTTTAAGAAGACATAAAATAATAACTACCTGCAGAAATTTCCTTCGAGAACCTGATAATTTAAAATGGCATTAATTATTATTCACATGTGGTGTTTGAAATTCCTACAACAAAAGTAACTATTCAAAAAAGTGTACTTATTATACTTATACTAAAAGTGTACTTAGTGTCTTAAAAGGAAATGCATTATGAATACTAGGAGTTTTAACGATGGTTTTCTTATGATAACAATTTAGGAATTGGCAATACTGATGTCAAGACATAACGTAGCGAAAAATTGCTAATTTTTGACGAATATAGATATAAAACGCGAAAATAATAGGTTTATCTCGGTACTTCATTAAAGAATATCATGAGGATAAGGATTTAGACTTGAATTATAGCTATTTTCTGTTGGGCAAAAAAGGAGGGATAACAAGGAGAGCCAATTGCTGGGTTCTCAATCGTACATGAGTCGATACGATAACACCGTTTCATCAGTATGTATTTAAATATCATTCAACTTTAACTGTTTCTAATTAGAAGCTGCTTATGTAAAAATAATATTATTATATATCACCATCACGATTAAAAAAATTGGATATTCAACAAAAAAGCATACGCAAGGAAAACCTGATTGAAATACAGTTGCCTTTTAGAAGTCAGACATTTCTAATTCTCATTTCATGGGGACAACCAAGAATTTTAAGAGGAATTAAAAGCAACTGGATATTGAAACGGGATTCTGTAATAATTCCTTTTTTCTAAAATAGCATCAGTCTTATTATTGATATCTTCGTCCAACCTCTCATCCAAACTCTCCGTCCACCTAACTACAGCACACTATTAACGGAAGCTAAACAGTGCCAAAATCAATCCAAAACTAAATTAAGGCTCATATCAGAAAACTTGTATTTTAATAGCATTATTTCATTTTTACACGATGATTTTTATTTTGTGTGAGCCATGTCAAGCCCACATTAACACTCTAGACTGAAATATATAATGGGGAGTACAAATGTATGAGTCACTGCATCTTGCGAAATTTAATTCAGCATTATATTTAATAATTACCTAGAAATTACAACTCAGGAACGCGCAAAAGGGAACTCATTGCGTTAAAACCGATCGGGAGTTTTACAAAGTATTTCATGAAAAGTGTATACGACGATATGAGAAAGACGACAGCCATCGTGAATGGTGTTACCACGAATTTAAGCCAAAGCTTACCGACCGTTTACTATCGGGACAGCCGTAAATTTTAAAAGACGACTTTGGGGCTACCCTATCGCTCCGTTCCTCTCCAACCATAAACTCTGAGTTCGTCCAAATCCTTTAACTAACTCCGCGGTCCACCTCCCGGGATGACAGAGGTTATCTCACCTGTGCAGCCCAAGATTCCTTTGAAAGATTTAACTATCTTACAAAAATTTCCTTCGTGAATCTATTTAATGTTAGCATTAATAATTATTCTCATATGATCAAGGATGAGAGATATTGGCATTGCTACAATGAAAGTAGCGAAAAATGTACTTAATACATTCCTAAAAAGGAAATGTATTATGGATACTAGGAGTTTTAGGGACATGGTTTTTTAGGATAAAACTTTAGGAATTGGCAATAACGATGTCAAGTCAATAGAAAATGTACAACAAAATGTACTGATTTTTAACATATGTAGATATAAAATGCGAAAATGAGAGGCTTTGCTCGCTACTTTGATGAAGAAGTGTGTGAGAATAAGGATTTAGGCTTAATATTTTTTGTTTTCATGCAGGCAGAAAAAGGAAGATCAACAAGGAGGGTCATCTGTTGGGTTCTTGATAGCACATGAGTCGATAAGATAACGCTGTTTCATTAGCATGAATTTAAATGCTATTCCAAGTAGTAATACTAACTTTCAATGTTTCTTAATAGAAACTGCTTTTGTCGGTATGATAATATTATTTATCACTATCACGCTAAAAGAACGCTCAACAAACAAAGCATGCATAAGGAAAGACTAATTCTAATAAAGCTGCATTTTAGCAAGCATACATTCTACTTTCTAATTATTATTATATATGGACAACCGAGGATTTTAAGACAAATTCAAAACGACGGGATATTTTTATAACTACATTTATTCTTTTTAATAAAAGGTCATCAGACTTACTATTGAAATTTTCGTCCAATTTCTTATTCAAACGATCACTCAATCTAACAACAGTACGAAACTCAATACATCCACAGTATATTTAAGGTGCATTGCACGACCTCACTAGCCTATTCAACTTCTCCCTCGCTTACACTGGGAAGGTAATACTGGTCACATAAACTTGTTTTTTCGTTTCTCCCCTTAGTGCGCGTAAAAACGCACAGTCAAAACCTCTGATTTGGTGATACATATACTCACCGGCAGCTGAACCATTACTCAATACATATTGGGACAGTGGCGTAGCCAGGAAATACGTTCGGGGGGGGTCCAAAACCAGGGGGGATTTTTGAAAAACAGGGTACTAAGTAATGGGTTTTAAACTAATTTTAACACTTTTCATAATCGAAAAAAACTTTATTTTTTAAAGAAATATTTTTTTATTCATGATTTTTCAATATTTTGTTTTCTTTTATGAAGGAAAATGATTGTGTTTTTATATTTCGGGGGGGGGGGGTTACGCCACTGTATTGAGATCATATTTGTGGGTGAACGAATGAACCGGCATCCATGACCCTGATGACGATGAGTAAGTCATTCATCGAAACGTCGGCAAGGATGGAGATGGAGGATCTAACCCGGATGGAAACCTAAGATTCCTTTATCTCCCCAAAATATTGGACACCTTGAAGGTGACGACGGGATACTATCCAAACTTCCAGCCAACTGGAGCGGCAGGATTGGTATTGGCTCAAATGGAAACTTTGTCTTCCTTCTGCCTTCCCACAGAAACCTTCCGCTCCCCCGCATCCAGCCCCGCCGCACCCGGAGACGGTCGCAGCCCTTCACACTTACGCTGATTAGAGGCGCGGCACTGCGTGGAGGGGAGTTGGTCGTGATGCGGGAGGGAGTTGGGGCTTGAGACTCCTCCGTGGGTTGCGTGGGGAGACGTCGTCTGTGTCGCGGCGGAGGTAAGCGGGAATCGCCCCGCTCTTTGTCTGCGAGGTGTAAGTTGCCATGCATATGCTGCATTCGATGATCATCAACCATATCGTACTGCCCACTGGTGTTTTTTAATCAGCTTACAACACGTGTTCCGATTGCTACACAATCATCATCAGGTACTGAAAAATTCCTAATTCAGACAAATACATCTACAAAAGTAGTGGGAGGAAGGATCAGAAGGAAGAATGGGTGGAAGAATGGTGAATATCCTTTTATTAGGAATTGTTTTAGTAACAATGATGGATTTAGATGGATTTGTAGCAATCGAAACATGTGTTCTAAGCTGATTTTTTTACAAAAATAAATAAAATTAGTGGGCAACACGATATCGTTGTTTATCATTTGATATGTTGTTCCACGTTATCTCTCCGGAAATAAATGACTTTATTTGCTACACTAGCTTTCTTGAAGGGAATTGAAGACGTGGAAGAAAAGAGACGCTCTAACATCATCATCACTGGTCAATCATCCTGAGATTGGTTTGACGTAGCTCTCCACCCAACTCTCCTATCGGCTAATCTTTTCACGCCCACGCATTTCCTCTCTTTCACATTCTTCTTTGAATGTTCCATATATTTCATTCGTGGTCATCGTTTTCCATTCTTGCCATCTACTTGTCCCTCGAAGATAGTCTAAATCGGGCCATTATGTCTCCAGAAATGGCCTGTAAGGTACTTTCATCCTCTTTTCAAGGTTTTCATGAGGTTTCTCTTCTTTTCCACTAACTCCCCAATATACGATTACTCTTGGAAGGGATTAGCAAAATACCTTTGATGGAGTGTGTTCCTAAACGGATGTGCATCGAATATTTCCAAATTATGGTAAGAAAAGCTCATCCCACGAAAAAAGATACAATATTATAGTTCTCCATTTTTACGTAAATATTCTAAAAGTCGTTTGAGTCTAAATATTTTACTTCTTTGGGAGTTTTCTTATGAGAGAGGTGAATTATATCGTCTGTTTCACGGCGCCGGTAACCGGGAAACGCTTCTCTCATTGGCTGCGAGGCGTAAGTTGCCATGCATTTGATACATTGGTATTCTTAAAGTGACAGGATTAAAAGGCATAGGAAAAGAAATAGAGGCTCTAACAACTTCCCAAAATACGATTACTCTCGGAAAGAGTTAATCAAAATACCTTTAACTCACTGTTGGTCGCGTGGCGACTACCAGACCCCTGGCCATTTTTCCTCCCCCACATTGTATGTTCACAGTTAGGAAACTCATATTTCTTGTATCTTATTGTTTAATGATTCTGAAACAGTCACCAATATAATTATATGTTATGACACACTGATTGAATAAATTTTGATTTTTTGTGGTTTTTGAAGTCTGGTCGACGCCAAGTGACGACTTGAGTTACCATACGTTACATGGATATAGCTTTATGATATTCATGGCAAAGTTTTTAAATATGCTTATAATTAAAAAAACAACTTTTTAAAGCATTAAATTTTGGTCATCCGTCTTATTGCTGCGATTTTTTTATTGTTATCAAGTTGATATTATTTCGAAGAAAGAAAAACTATAAGAATCGTCAAAATAGTATTATTAAGTCTTTTAATTATACAAATATCTCCATCATTATTATGAATGAATTTGTCATCCATCCATGAAATTAAGTATTCCATGAATGAATTCATGTAGTTAAAAAAAATTATTTCTACTTTCCAGCATTTTGTTTAACCATTCCAAAATGGCGTCCGTGAGACGCCGCGCGGAAAATAGCGTTCCAAAATGTGACGCGACTGATGAGGGTTAATGGATTGTGTTCCTAAACGGGCTAAAAGTCGAAAATGAAAAAGTCGCCTCAACATGGAACCTTTTCAGGCTTGACGTGGAGGAAATACGATACATCTATGACAATATATATAGACAACAAATAGTAATAGGGTGGTTTCCTATTATTTTTTTATTGCCTAAATCGAAAGATTATTACTCCTGGTGTACGTATTTCACGCTTTTAGATTTTTAAATGACGATATCTATTTTTCGCGATTAAATGAAAAGTGAAAATTTTCAAGCGCGCGAAAACGCGACGCGTAAGTAGGAATGATGGGAAAAAGTCCGCGCGACGCATTTCTGGTTTCCCCTCCCGCCTTGTGAGGTGACCTTGATCGAGGCTCTGAGCGCTGATAGGACGCAGGATGCTAGCGGGTAGCTGAGTACCTTGTTGGCTGGTAGCGCTTGGCTTAAAAAAGGTTAATTAATACCTTATCAAACGAAGAAAACTTTCCGACCTAAGCCAGTTTTAATAGGTGATTATTAAGACATGTTTCCCTGAGCTCTGTGCCTCATGCATGCATTGGTAACCTCAGACGATGCATAACTCCTATCCTCTCGTGTAGAAACTAGGTCCCTGTGACGTCACGTGGAGTGGAATCGCATGGGCGCCAATCTGGCCTTTTTCAAATGAGGATAAAATTGACAATTGCCATTCGTCAAAACCGGTATTTCAAAAACCAAATAATTTGTGTATTATGAATACACTAATGGTGGGTAACGAGTCGCAATCAATGCCTTTCGTTTTCTTTGATGAAGGAAACTACCCTATTTCTACACTTTAATATGGTAGTTCACTGCCGTCCATGGTTTCAACACTTCGTAATTTTCTAGGTCGGTAGTGGAGCGATACCTTTAAGTGTGGAAATTACCATTTTTTGTTCGTACTTAATCATGGATAAGTCACCTCGTTCCCTCGCTACCAGGAATGGGATGCTATGAATGTGCTGCATGACCATCTTTTAATCTCTCTATAATCTACGTCAGCGGAAGCTTCAGAAAAATAAAAAATCCATTTAATGCAAAACTTGATTGACCTGTTAAATACATACTTACCATAAAAACCTTTCACACGGTGTAGTCATATTTAGATTAAAAACAAGAAATGATAAATAAAGATTCTTAAAATCTTTATTGCTATAAAATTAAGATGGTAACGAACGGGTTGCGTGAGATATAGCGAAGTTTTTGGAACAAATCGAGGACTAAATATTGTTTGTTATAAAGAGAGTAAAAAGGAGGAAATTGAACTGATTGAGTCATGACTACCAATTAGCTGAGAGGTAGATGAGAAGAAGTAACATGACACGGAAGGTAAGTAGCAGGAAAACAGACGGAATTAAAGGAAAAATTGTATAGGTATGCTAAGATATTCTCGGAGTGTGAAAGTCACCATGACGAGAAAAATGAACTACGAAAAAGTTAACTATAAAAAATGTTCAGCTTGAGCATGTTTCTGGCTAGGTACACTCAGATGATGGCTGTTAATCGAAGAAAAAATATTCCAAAGAGAAAGCTCCACATGCATAGCATATATCCAAATTATAGTAAGAAAATCTCATCATACTAAAATACGATGATTCAAGATCGCATTTCTGCGTTTCCAACCCTTGAGAAGTCGCGTGAGATATATTACTTAACTAGTCGCGTCGGGTCATCTTTACTATAAGAATTTTAAACTTCAAACTAATAAGGGATACGCTATTGGAAATATATGTGGGTTTTTGTAATATGAATAAACTTTTTTTATTTTTTTATTATATTTCCGCAAGATTAGTGGTTCAAAATATTTTTTTACGGATAATTTGCAAGTACTGCCTTAGAACATCAAATTAATATGTATACTGCTCGCGACAAGTGTCCGACGCCTCTAGGAAGCAAATTTAGTTCCTTTCAAATAATAAGGCATTTATTTCCAGTTTCCAGAAGAGAATGATTCCGCACGTTATCCGATAATAAACTTCTGTAGGTAAGTGTTTCATCATTTCCATCGGTATATATTTATTCACCTCAATTAATTTTACCCTTTCCCTGTGTATTTTCCACTGGACTCCAACACCGGAAGAGAGATAAAAACATTTACAAATAAGAGTGTACCTTTTTAACTTCTCTGTCTTCCTGGAAGCTGCAGAATGAAACCCAATTCCAATTTGGACCTAGGTTATTAAAATCAGTGAAATTAATAAGCACCGTGCCCAAAAAAATAAAGGCAATAAAATTTGTAAACTCATTTTTCAAAACGGAATCGTTTTATATATGTGGCGTGCGTATTAATAATTAATACTAATATAGCGATGTGTCTTCCTAAATATTTCCTCTTTGGAGCTTTAAAATTCTATCGTGGACGGCGTCTTAAATTTCTTATTCTTAAATCTATACTGTGGTTGCATTTAAGCAGCAATTTTCTAGTGACTATGTTTTATTGCGTCTTGTTAACATGTGTGAAAAATCAATCCGCTTATAAATTCCTAACCTTGACCAACTTTACTCTTATGATTGAATACACGAAAGTTGCTTCATCTAAGTACTTCTCAACTAAGACGAAATCTGGCCGCTTTCCCAGTAGTAAGTTGTATTTTCAATTTGCGATAATCTCGGGAATACTCCACAGCCTTCAACAAAATTAACAAAGAAATAAATTTATATCTATCGAGATTATGGGCCCAATTCAAATCAGAAACTGAGATGAAAAATGCGTCGGTGTACCCTGGGAACGAAAATACGAATCGGTCAACTTTACGACCACATTCCCGCGACAGTCCAACTGATCCTTCCATTGAAAAAGGTTTAACCCAGAATGAAAAACCATGCCCCCATCGGTACCACTATACACTCTGAATAACGCATGCGCTACTCACAAATGCGTGAGGAATTCCGTAGAACTCATTGTTCTTCTCAAAGCGCATAACACGGTGTGGAGCTTCTTCCCATTCTGCTTCGCCGTACTACCATTGTCGTCACTCTCCGCTCCCAATTCCTCCACTGTCTCATCAAAAAATACATCCCCTAGTCGATCCCCAAGCACTCTGACCCCTTCTTCAATCTGAAATTGCTCTTGCCCCTCCACCAAAGGCATTCCACACTACACGAGTATCGTCAACAGCATTGCCGCGTGGATATAATAGCTTTAAAGGCTTAAAGCGGTGGTGGATGTACGGATAAAAAATAATAGCATTGTAATGGCTTTGATATCGAGAGTAGGCGCATTGTGGAGCGCTAAACACGACAATTGTATGCCTATCACACTCTTCAGGCACTAATGCCCTCCAATTTCGATTAAGAAGGCCAATTCTGGGCGAGTCAATGCGACACGGAGAGAACCTATTGAGCGATTTAACGCTTCAGTCGGTGTAATGGAAAAACAATGTACACTTATTTCAATAAAAATTACATGCTTCCATTGCGTGTATTGCGCCCATGCGAATACTACTCAATCACATTCAAAACAAACGGTGATAGGTATTTTTAATTGTCGCCCTATCTCTGAATACATATAAGCATAGAAAACAGATTCACAATGAGATATAGTTCGCCCAAATGAGTGGCTATGACGTTACTGAAAATATTCTCCAAAGCTCTGAAAATAGCCTCTTAAATTCCTCATTTTGCTACCTTTTTTCTACTAGTCTCTATTTTAGGATTCTATGATGCAATTCACTCCTTAATTCTAAAACATCTGACTATGCGTAGAGTTTATCCAAAACGTGGAAAAAATTATAATTATGATCACAGCGTCCATCTTCCGCGTGTACGTCGCCTCAGTTGACTTTTCCTAACAACAGTTTCACCCCTATTTTAGAGACGTTGTCCGAATAGTAATTGACATTTCTAATAGGTCTATGTAAAGGTAATTTAAAACCCTTTACTATGTAGGCCAGGGAAATAGATCCCAGTTTGATATTCCGCATCGTATACGAAAGGCGATCAAACAATATTGATTTAAAATATTGAAAAACGCCATTCAAACGTCAAATGGGAGCACCCTAAGTTATTTTACTACTGATAACCACAGCAGGCCTGCTGTTAGAGAATGAGCTTTCAAGGCAATAAATTCCCCCAATCGTTGAATAACATTCACAGAAAATAATTCTACCATCTAATTATTTCAACTTTTATTCTCATTCACACGCAACTACAACGCTGCATGAAATTTTATACATTTAAATTGTGATGGATTAAATATTTTTATTTGAATTCTATTCAATGTATTTTACACAAAAAAATAATATATTCAATCACTAATTAAAATACTAAATAAAATATAACTATATATCACATTTGGTAACACATTGAAAACTGAGCTTAGCATGAATAAAAGGGTTACATCAAATAAAAAAAACTCAGAAAATTACATGAAATCAGGAAAACCTGCACCTAATACTGATTTCATATTGGCATATTTAATGATTTCATGATTGAAAACGTTACCTGGTAGGTCAATTGTACATAAAACATGGATACAAAGACGCCCTGAGCTTACCTCGAAGCAGTACGACAACCTAGTAGCATTAACGTTAGATTCCGAAATCAATCAATAACACATTTACCGCATTTTAAAGGAATATTTGTTTAAAAGCGTTCATTATATTTTCCTCTGCTTGTTTCAATGTTAATACAAGATTAATGGCTAAGTTCTAAAACCAGAGTTCACCAATTTAAATGCTCAAATATCATTGCTTAAATGCAATGATAGCAAAGAGATAGATTCATCTCCAGCGATTCACGGTTTTAAATATTTGAATAGTGCAATATAGTGCAAATTAATTAGCACAATATTTGCAAATCATTGTGCCTAGAGCTAAGAATAATCGGACTTTTAAATCTCTACTCAAAATCCTAATCATGAAATAATTCCAAATAGATAAATCATTCAAGCAGAGTTTATCATTAAATTCTTATTCACGCAGTGTTCGGTATACATTTTATGTGTATATTTTAGGGTCACATTATATTGATACCTGAAGACTCCATTACCTACCGGGTCTCCCATGTATTTTTGAAATATTAGATAGAAATTCAGGGGCATTGAACTTGGTCTTCTTGTGAAATTCGTTGAAGATGAGATATACGGGCTAAAAAATGCGGAGCATCAAAATCCTTAAGGCCACGTAGAAGAAGGAAGCGGGATATAATTCAGTTCCATCCTGAATATTTATCGTCCATAACAACAAATTAGCTCATTATTCATTATTTTCCTACTGATTACGCTAATATTTCATGCATAAAATTCATCATGATCTTGAATGCATAAAATTCATCATTTAAACTAACAAACCCCCGTAACTTACTTTATTTTGAGTAGACAGGGCGAATATTTTTCGATATAACCAAATCTCAACACATAAATATATCATAATATGGCTGGATTTATATCATTGAGAGGGAAAAATGAGGGAAAAATGAGCAAAAATGCCAAACTTGTCCCACCATCATTGGAATCAGGTAGCCTATTCAGATTTTATTTGGCTTCCACAAGAGGATGAGTTCTACTACCAGTCGGAAGAAATAAGAATTTGGAATAACCTTTCGAAGTTACTTATACGCATATTCGCGGAAGCCTGACAATTCAGATTGACACTCGGTTTTAATTGAAGTAAATTTGTATACATATGCCTTCAAAGCAAAAACCATGAATAAATCCCCTAGATATATACAGCTGCTGCAATCCATCAAATGTGTTCGCACCCATTCTTTATTAACATGTTATAGGAAAAGAAATATTCATGACGATCAACTAACGACCAGGTCAATACAAGTAATCACAAAAACAATCGTCAAGCGTGATAGTCAATGAATGCACTGAATCTGCTAACAAGTTAATCCAAGAAAAACATCAACAAATAATTGTTGATCAAGTTGTCACTCTTTTATTTGGGTTTATAGTTAATACAAGCTATTGCAATTACCTGGTACAGAAAAAATGGAAATGATTAAAATATGAACTGTGGGAAAAACTCAGTCTAATTAAGAATCATTCGTTTAAGTGAATTTGATCCGTTCTTCTCTAGTTGCCACCAAAAAAACACCTAAGTAGTCAACCTCTTGAAGAGAAAAAAATGAAGGAGAAAAATAATGGATCTCTACATTAATGGCACAAATTTTCCTTATCGAAATCAAATCAAAAATTGAGGTCAGAACTTAGTAGCATTTAAGACGCAAAAATATATTTATAAACAGCCAAAGGCACTCAATAATTGTCTTTAAAATTCTATTAAACGCTGTTTATTTACGTAAATCGCCGTAAATAGAAAAACTTTCATCCTAAAAACTTGGTACTGATTAAAATACTCTCGTCGGCTTTATAATAGTGAACAGAAAAAAAAACATTAAATCGGACGGAGTTGACGAAAGCATCTTGAGAGGAGAGAGAAATAAAAGCAAAAGCTGCTGCTCTTAAAATAACTCGCTAATGGCCTCATAAGAACAGTCGCAGTATCGGAACACGCAATTGTTAAAGCATTCCCATGGTTTTGGCACACGGTCAAGTGTGCCGGGAGCACCTCTTTAAAATCCATATCTCACATCTAAAATTTCCCTCAATATTTACACAGCAGACTGTTCCACCAGAGACACTTCCCTCCTGGCCATTATTCCACGGAGACCAAGAGAATGCTAACCATCCTCACGTTTTCTTGGCGAACACCTTATTGTTCGCGTGTCTTAAAATCATCCCTAATGCAAAGCACGCTTTATTCTTAGTTTCCGCTTTGCGGCTCCCACAATTCCTCCTCAAGCCACCCCTACTCTCCAACATATATCCCGCAAGTAGACTTTGGATGTATATTCACCGCTCATATCAGCAAACGCGTAGCCAACGTTTTCTTCCCACAAAGGATGCTAAATACTCGTCCCGCACAGCATGCATGCACCACGATGAAAACTTGACGAGACATCGCTTATGCAACTTCCAAAGGGCTGATCTAAATTGAGCACTGTCAATGTTCTCATATACTCGAGTCACATAACATAGGAAGCCCAAACCCCCACCTAGTGGATCATCATCCGGTATGGACGGTAAATGCATACACTCTGCCAAGGTAATTAAAATTTATTGTTTATTTACTGTCCATTTTCCCCGAAAACGGCATAAATATAACCGTCTACGACGGGAAATATTTAAAAATTAACAATTAACGATAAAAAACACCCATGTCCAGGAAAGAGACTACCTATTCAGGCGGAACTCAAACTCGCGACCTTCGATTACGCAGGCGAGGACCCGCCGCCGGCGAAAATACCATAAAACCCAAAAAGTTATTTTAATATCAATGGGCTCGTTTCTCCAATAGGTATTTTGTCATATCTGATAGAGATCAACAATAAATATGAAGCACTCATTTGTTCTCATCCTTCTCTATTTACCACCGATAAAACACCGAAGTCGACAAACCATTTAACTTCATAAAAGATTAAATGGAGGTAATGATAGATTCTAAATTGATTAGACACATTTTCCTAATATTCTCCTTTGAAAAAAGGTACGTAGCTGCAATAGATGCCAATTAAATGTTATTGCTGCATTCTAAGCCATCCTCATGCCATCAACAATTCAGGACAGTATTGTGCAGCATATGGGACGCACTGATACATTTATTAAACAGCCTAAGGCATTCAATAACTCTCTCTTAAAATAAGGTTGTCTTGTCGAATGAAATTCTACTTTCGCGCTCAGGTTGAAAGTGAAGCGCTATATTATCGTAATGTTACATTTCAGTCAAAATAGTTTCCCTATCACTGGTATGACCAGGCAATTAATACTTCTAGTAATGAAAGGGTGAGTACGTGTGATTAATATTTTTCAAGTAACCCTTAAATTTTATAATCAAATTCGGCAACCTACGAAACATCGGACGCGCAAATTAAATTCTGTTAGAGTTTCACTGTAGTTCCTCTCTTTCTACCAATTTAATATTCTCTAATCAAAATACTCTCATAGAAATAGTAGAAAAGGTACGAATTCGAAGCTTGAAATATAAACCAATCACTGCAATGAAAATGGAGGGTAATAGCCATGAGAGCATTCGTTACCGGCGAACTGCAATTATTTTCACGCTGCATTCATCGTGACTGGATCTATAAAGACAATTTGTGACCTAGGACGACGTGCGATGACCTGCGTGAGGAATCCAAAAATAAAATCGGATTAAGTACCGATCATGTGGTAGTCATGTTTTGTGAAAAAATATTATATAAGAACGATTTTTAAAATTAAAACGCCTCCAGACCTATATCAACAATTCTCAGTATGATATAATTGAAACGTCGCAAACGAAAGCGACGTAACGAAGCGAAACAGTGCGTCCCAATTTGCATTGCTTCGTCACAACTCCACTTTTTTACGACTGAATTCCAATGTCCTGGTATACAAGTATGTATGAACTCCATCTCATGTCAAAGTGAATTCAGTTTTCATCAAACTGATTGTAATCAAAAAAGGAGACGGTTACCCTACCGCGGCCTTACGCTGTCGTGCATAATAATTCTGTAATTACATTACTTATCGGCAAAAAAATAGAATTGTTATCGTTTTCCCGGATTACCAAAACCAATCAGCATGTATTAACCTTAGCGTAATTATCTTTAGCAAAATTTTGCCACAATGGATTTTGGTTAGCTGCATCAATTTGAATGTTAAATCTGTTAAAAGTTGAAAAGCTTACAATTCATATATTTTTAAAATATGATACTTCTATGCGTTCTTGAATAGTGCTCAATGCAATAAAGGTCTCGCGCCATCAGAGGTTAAACTTAATAAGTCATAGGTGAGTTACACAGACACACATATTCGTCCCTAATTATTCCAAGCTTTACAAATGCCCTTCATCAGCATTTCCACAAAGTATACTTTGTAAAACGGGCGTCAGAGGAGAAGTGGGTGCAGAATAGGCGTTTTCGAAATAGCTAGAAATGAGCTTAATATGAAACTCAATTTTAACGAGACGTTACTCAGACCTAATGTCACCCTATAATAATAATTCAACAGTTAGATGTTATTTTTTGCAAAACTAAAAGGAACGTAAGTGACGGTGATGTGCATTTAAATGGGAGCAATAACACGGACGATTTATTATAATAGCAATTATTGTAACACGAATCTTTCTAAACTTCATGAGAGAAATCTTTGCGTTAGCTACGCTGAAAGGAAGTTTTATTATCAAGCCAGTGAAATGTACATCATATAAATTACTCCTGAATTCTGGATGGAAAGCACGAACCCTAATCAAGGGTGAGTAAGGATGTATCTTAAATCAAGCTTGTATAAATTTAATTTAATTTAATTCACAGTTTGAAAAACGTAAAATATGTGCATTTCTTCACTCCTCAAAAAAGTAATAGAAAAAGTTTCATATTCGCTGCAACTCTAGTACAACATGCCTGTGAAGACTTTATTTTTGAAATGTGAAAAAGTAATTTAATACGCTTTTAAATGCATATTTTTAAATAAATCGCTATTTGCAATTCAAGAATAATCCGTAGCCAATTTGGTCATAGGGGTCCAAAAAATTATTTTTCAACGCATCCGTTAGTTCACCCCCAAAAATCACACAGCCAATAACATAAAACTAGAAAATACTACCGCAGCACCACTAACCCGAATACAGAATTTACGATTTTGGAATGAACGAGTCCTGTTGGTCAAAAAAGGAGAACAACAAATTTATGCCGATATTTAATGAGACTGCCCGAGAGGACTGACCATGTTCTGTCGGACGTGTAACCAATAGCGAATGCATTTTAAATGTGGAAGCGTACTTTATGTAAGTAATAGAGAATACTTGTTTTTGTGAATTCGAAGTTGAACATGTGGTGTATTTCGATAAAAAGAAGTGGCTAAGCTGGAAAAAGGTTTGATGGCGAATCATGCATTTGTTCCATTATATGCCAATTAAAAATTAACGCAGAAATGCCCAGCAAATTCATGCACAACACTGGAAAATACGTATGATTAACCTCCTGACCAAAATGCTGGACGACTTTGATTTGCTTGTTCGTACCCACAAATGCAAAATAAACAGTTTATAAGTTGAAAATCTATCATTAATATAACGCCATACCGGAAAATTACTAACATTGCCGAAAATAATTATTGAATTTATTTACAATAATCAATAATGATAGTGAGTACTTTATTAATCGTGCAGTGACTTTTAATTTAATGAAACATAATAATGTCACATGGTGACTCGTTGCTCAAAGGTATACTTGTGCATATTACAAAATATTTGTATTTATGGATGCATCCTTGCCTCCACAGACAACGATTTTGGCCAGTGGGAAATTTTTTTCTTTTCAAACGTATTCAATATCCTGAATATCTCTATGACTAATGAAAAAGAGCATTGAAAATTCTAAGGTTGAGTATGACGTTTAAATATGTCTCGTAAAAGTTAAAAGGTAATGTGCCTCATATCACACAATAATTCGAGTCCATAGAGTAAATATACATGCAAATGTATCACGAATCGCTCTACTTCTCACATAGCTTACATAAAGAGTTTCTTGGAAAATCTCTTCATATCTCAAACTGGGTAGCTCATGATATTACATCTCTAAATCCCAGATTCACCATTACTACTCAATCCGAAATATTTCATGCATCACGCTTCCGAAACTCAACCCAATGCCTACATATAATTTCGGAGACGCTTTCCGAGCGAGAGACCTGGAATAGAATGCAGCGTATGTATCGCAATATTGCAACGGGCTCACGAGCACGGAGATGTCTATATGTGGAACCAGCAAGGTATTTGCCATTTTTTTTCGTACTTCTATTGGGATTAGGCGTTTGAATTGTTTGATCTGTGCCAATGTTTTATGTACCTTGTTAGAAATAGTGGATACATGTTCATTTCACGTTAACGTATTGTTCATAATAACCCCTAAGTTTCTTACCATGTTTGAATAGCCAATATCAACGCCTTCAACTTTTATTTTCGGGATTCTGTCATGGTTGAGTGTCCTGACATACATTGGAGCACTAATAATAATAGCTTTCATTTTATGGGGGTTAACTTTTATTTAAATCGTATTTAACTTATATTTATAAACTTTAATTCATTCTGGTCCAACCACAGATATGGTTAACATCTTCATTTAACTTTTCAATGGCATTATCGATCTTGGGTGTGTGATAGTCAAGGTAAATTTGTAAATCATCTGCGTAGAGGTGATATTTCGAATAGGTAATTGAAAGTGGCAGATCTTTTATGAAAATTGAGAATAAAAGGGGACCTAGTATTGAACCCTGGGGCACACCATATGATACTACTGAGAGCTAGACCGTATTCCGTCATCTCCCTTTACTGCTCGAGTTCTCTGGAACAAGTAAGAACGGAACCAATTAATCACTGGGATGGAAAATTCTAATTGGTTCATTTATCCAGCAACAAATCGTGATTGACACATTCAAGAGCCTTCGAAAAATCAACAAGTACAAGAATGGTGACTCTCTTTAGGTCTATTGAGAAGCGAATGTCTTCGGTAACTCTAATGAGGGTCGTTTGCGTAGTATGTCCCTTACGAAAACCTGACTGATAGTCATCCAGTAAATTATTAAAGGATAGGAAATCTAACATAGAGTTGTAGACGAATCTCTCAAGTGGTTTAAAGGCGATAGGCAGCAGTGGAATAGGGCGGTAATCAGATATCTGGGTAGGGTATCGGATGTTCTTAATAGGCTTTGCAATGACTCTTTTCCAAGCAACGGGGAAAACGGAGTAGTTCAGTGAGCACTTATAAATATCAAGCAGTGGCGGAAACATCACACTCATAACGAATTTCAGTGTTTTATTACTAATCCCATCATTTCCACCAGAATTATACTTGCAATGGATGCAATTATGAGAGATAGTAAAACAATTCACAACTCAACTGTTCAACGATAAATACGGAAGTTAAGAAGAACGTCACTTAAAAGGAAAAAATTACAAAAAAAATATTTAAAACATTTTCTACTTTTGAAGCAACTATATTCTGCACTATGAAGGTGGCAAATGACGAAAGAGGACCTTCCCTTGAGCGCAAGAATCATTCGTCAGTTTCATTTTCCTTTCTTTCTTTTTCCATAAATTTATTCCTAACCACACGTGAAAGATTGCGAATAAAACGTTTTTCGTGGGATATCCACTTCTTAGGTATTAATATGAACCAACAACAAGTCAAGCCATAATTTGATCAATTTTATTGGTATACGAACAAAATCATTTTATTATTATCCATGAGAAAATTGAGATTTCAAGGTAGTAATGCAGAGGAGGTAATAGAGAGCTTAGGGTAAGTACCACTCTTTCTCCTATTTCACACTTGTATGCTAACATTTCGCTGTGGCAGCATGAGATTTTAGCACAATTACATTTTCCGCATCTTTTTTCTAAAACGACATCCAAACTTATTTCAGATTCTTCCTCATCGATTCTCAGTCAAGTATATGAAGTTTTTCTTCTTAACCAATTACCAATAAAAAAGAAAACAGTTCTTTAATTATCAAACTTTAATTTACATTTCACGGACCTTTAAATCAAATTTCAATTAGCTTTCCCTGGGACGATTAATGATTTACTCCTTCTATAAATAGGATATATTATACTCAACGACTCTAAATAAGCATTTAGCAATGGGAATGAAAATATCTCAATAAAGAACGGATGATGATCGAGGTTGGGAAAAGTCTTATTGTTAGAAAAACATACGGTACACTCCTATTTCGCGAAAGGGTACGAGCCAACCAGGGTTGCAACAGAAAACACACAAAATATTCTCGCAGAAAAATTTATTGCAAAACGCGAAAAAAAATGGAGAAAAACAAGTACTTTCAAAACACCGCAACTTTTAAAATTTACGTGAAATAGAACATCTCCTTCGCTAAGCAAGGGATTTTACCGGAGATTTTTATCATTCTGCCTCTGGATAACCTTTCTCTCGTTTTTTTTTCTTTCTTTTTTCTCGATTATTTCAGTTTACTGCGATGATACAGGCAGCTCTTCCAATATCCAACCCATTATTGACCGTAAAACCCCATTCTCCTGGGGAATCCGGACTGTTGCTCCGTGCGACGTCCAGGCCATTGGATCGACCGAGGGTCCCAGAGGAGAAAGTGGGCACATTCTCAAGCTCAGCGGGGAAAAAAGGAGATAGGAGGAGGGATACTATTAGGATGACTACGAGGCTTTTGTCGCCGTTGCGATGCGGGAATGCTCCTGAAGAACTGCACTCCACAGGCAGCTGAACGTCCGACGACAACACCTTACTCGAGCCCAGTACCAACTGTGGAACGTAGATACATGAAATGACTCCTTCAATCAATACCAAGGAAGAAAAGGATGATACTCAACTTGTATACCTTTCCATTAACGCACCGCAGAAGGCACAAGAGCTTGCACGTGACTAATCTTGTACGACTGAATTGGACGAACGATAACCTTATCCTACGAGTAATACCAGATCCACGTTCACTTGCGGTTCATAGCATTCGTGCTTTGTATAACTGCTTTCGTATTTGAAGCAGGGCTGGCAACTGAAACGAAACAAAAATGTTTCGTTTCGATCCGGAGGGAAACGAAAGTTCGAGGAATGGGTTTAGTTTCGTTCCCGCACAAAATTAAAACCATCAAGGAGTTTAGTTTCGACCCGGGACGAAACTTTACTCCCGGGAACGAGACTAAATTATTCTAAACTCCGCTGCTCATTGTTACGTTTCGATCCCAGAAGTTGAGTGGAGGGGGAAAAGAGGGAATTTTTTCGACCCATTACGTGTGACACACGTGTAAGGAGGTTAAAAAATTGAACTTAAAAATCGCATGGCCAGTTTTCCTTCACCGTCCTCCTGTTTTTGGTCAAAATATGAGAGCCCCGTGTATCTAATAGCGGTAGGCCGAACATCTACTTCATTCAACCATACTTCGTACTCGGTGCGTGGGTCGAAATTTAACCGTCCGAAGGTGAATCACGTGGTCCCTCCGATGCGAAATATCTGTGTTTGGTTTCGTCCCAGAGGTTTACTTTAGCTTCGACCCGACGAAGTTTTGACTCCGATTTCGTTTCGACCCTGAGTTTAGCTCCCCGGATTTATATCCATTTCGTTTCGTTTCTACATTTCGCTCCCAGGAACGAAACTATTGTAATTTTACTTTCGCTTTGTTTCGATTGCCATCCCTGATTTGAAGGAGGTGACCAACAACTTAAGTAATATGCGCCATAGGGAAGGAGGAGTGAAGAGATATCCACTATTGGCATTAGCTTGGTCTTCGCGAATGGCGTCAAAAGGATCACGGCTTAACGTCTCATTCCACGGACGGAGTACTGAACTTTAAGCGCCCTCAATAAAGCACTCGAGGAAGGATCAGGCAGTCTTTGAAAAATCTCCGCTTCTGCCGGGATTTGAGCCCGGGCCCTAGTGATGGGAAGCCAACGCCCAACCACCATACAAACCAGATCTCCATCGCATAATTTTTATTGTAACTTTTAAACATAGGCCAAAACAATCATATCAATGCTAGATGTTAAAGTTTGATTCTAAAGCAGTCGAAAAATAAGCTATTGCAAGAAAAAACTCGACCATTTCACGTGCAGTTCTTCATGCGAATAAATAAAATATCAACAAATGACCTGATTGATAAATTGTTATGCATTTTTCAACAGTGTATGCATGGATAGTTTACAACTTTCCTAGTGTTTGTTCGTAAATTAGGTTAAAATTAATTTTTTTGGTTAATCAAAAAATTGGTGGAAGCAATAGTTTTGTTTATGAATACTCCATTCATTGGTTTACTACTTCTATCCGTCTCGAATTCATCGGTTAACCTCTCCTTGGATTTTTACCCACATCCTTCATGACTTGGCTTACGTATCTACTTATCTCATGTTTTTCCTCTTTATCCGTTCAATTTAGATAATATATGATCCATTACGTTTTCCATGCAATTTCTTAATCCCCAGATGTGCCTACCCACGGCGATCTCCAGTTTCACAAGGTTCCAAAATCATTCCTTTTACTTCCTTGTGTCTATGGGAACGCCAATTTAACCATCAATCAAATTTAATATATCGAAACATTATGTTCAAAAATATGCTATTACAGACAGATTAGCCTTTATGGCCGTAAAGGCCGTAACTCATACCAATATATTCACGTGTTGCTTTCTTATTTAATGTTAAATTGAAGGAGATCGAGTTGATGTGGTGTTCAGAGTGTTCGCTTTAGACTCCGTGGCCTCGGGTTCAAATCCCTGTGCTGGAAAGAAAATTCAAAGATCATATGATCCCTGAATTAGTATTGTGTCGAGGACATTTCAAGAGCAAAACTCCGTCCGTCGGAAGAGACGTTATGCCGTTGGTCCCCTTGGCGTTTATCCATAAGTGCAGTCTAATGGTGACACCGGGTTTCTCGCCAACCTCTTCCCACAATGCGTAAAAGACTTAAGCTATCGTTCGCCTACACGAGAAACCGTTACTCTCTCTCACTCAGGGATTCCAGCCGAAGGTTGGTTTGGTTGGGTGAGGGTAGAGCTCTTGGTTTTGAAATGGGGGGGTTTCCCTAGATTTAGGAGCCCTTCCGGGGTGTATACAAAACACCACAGAGCAAAGGGGGATCCGGGAAAATATTGGGATTTTTGCTCTTGAAAGCGTGATTTTTAGGACTCAAAAACACTAATTTTGTAAGAGTATTTATTAGACTAAAAGTGTTAATTGGATGAAATATTCTCTTTCAAAGGGTAGAGCTCACCCCGGAGTAGGCCACAGGCATGTGAATTTCACACAATCATCGTAGAGGGGCCAGTTCCATTCACTGGGCCACCTCGCACTTAGAGCATTTTGATTTGAGATGTCTCTAGGATTCACCAAATACCAAACAATATTCAACAAGAAGTTCTGCAAAACATAGCGTCAGCACAGCAAACCATTCCCTTCAGTACCCTCATGATCAATTACCGATTCTCCGAGTCCCTTCCCCCATCCTTCGCTTGATCTTGTGCCACAAACCGCAGCCCCAACCACGCCAGCCAACAAATCACTGCCGAGTCCCCCTCGAGCGTAATTTGCCACAAGAGGCCCCCTCTTGACACCCACCCCGTGGCCCATCGCTGCATCAATTCATACGCGTGAGTCCTTATGGTTCGCGAGACCAGAGCTACTCCAACCACTGTCAAAACGCTTAGCTCCCCAAATCAAACCCAAAGCAGCCAACCATTATCACGTATGGAGAACACTTTGGGAACGGAGATAAATGGCCCACAGTCATGTGAAGTAATTGAAATTGTGACTGAATACTCATGAAGAACATCCAATGCACAACCACCGTTGTTAACAATTATCTGGGGACGAATTAACCTCAATTGCTTTCATAAGTTGACTTCAATTGGCCATAAAATATGGAATTGTGACATTATGTCATTCAGAATAATGCAGAGTACATCCAAATGACCCATTTTTAATTCATATTTTAAATCTTATGTCAATCGAAAACACCTCCATAAAGAAATGTATGTCCTAAATTGCGTTCATTAATTAAAAATGGTGTTAGAATTAGCAAGTAGCGCACGCAATACATAAAACAACATCGAGGGAGTTTTAACACAACTATAATATACCCATATACTCGAATATTCTTCGAAAACAGGCTGGTTCAACGGTAAAAAGGCAAATGAAAAGGAAGAAACTGTACGACATATGAAATATTAAAGTAAATTTCTCCCCTTACAGTTCAAAACCAACCGGTCAATTAAAAATACATATTTAGCATTTTCGGAGTAGCACTTCATTTAAAACTCAGCTATGTCATTATTTGATTGAAAATTATCGCACCAAAATTCGACGTCGATTTTGCAAGACGTCTATCCCGGCGAGGCCTAATTAAGTTTTCATGGCAAATTTCATCCTAAGTGTAAATTCGCAATAACTATTAAACCTATGCTTTAGGGGAATGGTAGGATAATCCACAAAATCGTCTAAAAAAATATGAACCAAATATTTTTCATGATTAGTGGAATAAAATCTGCAATGCCTAAAATCCATTGCCGACAAATAATGAATATCTGAAAAGCATATGGCTAAATGTAAAAAATAAATGTTCTAAGATTTTTATTTATTTAAACTGACAATTAATGTATCCACTCATTCAGTGATTACAAATATCTGATAAGAGGTAAAAAGTCCTTAGAATTTGAAATCCTATATTAAAGATTATAACACCCAATTCTAGTATACTTTCACGGACAGGAGAAAAAATTACGACGTACTAGTTTAGGGTAAGTCTTAAGAAATAATATTATTGAATTTAGGATAAAAATAAATTTCCTAGAAGCCCTAAAAAGATCACTAATTCATAAGATTACGATAGGTAAAAACATGAAAACCATTACACAACACAGGCATTTACCAGTATTTGTGGTTCATTTAATACTTCATGCATTTAAATTATATACGTTATAAGGAAACGAAAACCCCATTATTACTCAAAACACCTCTGATTAATAACTTATGGGGACGAACTATAACTTATAAATAAATAACTTCAGGGTGGTCGCACCGGTTTTTGATCGTTGTGCAACTGACCACTGGGCCCCGGTTTCAAATCCCGCGTAAATCCTTCAGACCCCCGGAAACTCTCAAAGTTAGAGGCGGTACGGGAAAGGAAAATTCCGCCTACTTTGAATGTGTGAAATTCGAACACCAGTGCTTTAGTATAAAGTGAGCACACTTCTTACTCATCCAAAGCAGCCTTCGAGTTGAATTTATGAATGAGTGTATATTTTTAATGTCGATTTAAGATAAAAATCTTAGAACATTTGTTTGCTACATTTAGCCATACGCTTTTCACATCGGTATATGGTAGTTAAATAATTTCGATATACATACGATGGAATATATTATTAATAAAAAAAATATTTAGCAATATTAAAAAATACTTTTGATTTGCTAAATAGATTAATATATATATTTAGCGAAAGGATATGCATGCATGAAAAATTAAGGTGCAGAGAAATTCAATATCTTTTCATTGGGCCTAGATTCATTTTGTACAGCATTTCTGTTCCGCAGTTCATTATTTCATTAATTCAAACTTTGCAAAACACATCAAACATGAAATGAAGGCAAAAGAACTGATGAGTTTCCATAAAAAACAGCAATAGAGGTTTCGTTATTTTAGGCTTACCATTAAGTGTTACTAACTAATAAAAATTAATTCTCTTCCCTTCCACTGTTAATTAAACTCAATTAGTATCAAACTACCCAGAAATTTTACGGAAAGAGTACTCAGCACGACAATGCACATAGTTTTTAAAATATTTTAATTTAAATTGCATATTACCTTAAAACCAGACAAAATTCAATTGCCTCAGCAAGTTTGTATTTACATTAACGAGAGCTCCTTAAGAGAAATATTAATCGTAATCGTTGATTCATGAAGACAAAATACCTTAGTTCCCTTTATTTGCAAACAATTAATAGCTATTTATTTTAATTACGCATGACAAAAAATTGAATTTGTATAAGAGAAATGATGAGGAATAATTTTTTTTATCACACGGTTCTTCGTGTTTCTCCTTCCATCGATGAATATACGTGGTAATCAGATCTGAAGTGAAGCGAAGAAAATGCATAAAAAAACGCGATACGTCCTTCAGTGGAGATTCCTATCGCAAGAACTTACAGAAAACTTAATTTTAATGCGTTTGGCGACCCTTTATGAATTTCCATTCGAAATTAATGAATCGTGAGATTAAAATCAATTCCGTCCGCTCATGCCGCGAATAAAGGAAGGCCCGGAATTCAAAGCGAGCTAGGAATCAAAATATTCTGTCCGGAGTCTATATTATTCTTTTGGTAACAAAGATAGAAAATTTCGTTTACTTTATGCAACTTATCATCAAAAAATAGTAAATCATTTCAATAGCTATTTGAAACATACGGAACATATCATGAGAGATCTTATCACGGGGTGCCTCATATTCAATCGAATAGGTTAAACATGAAAAAATTGCGTTCATAACTAATACCGACCTCGCAGCCACTTATTCCGAATTTGCGATCGCGCCGTAGTATTTTGCGTCAGATGGATGATTCCACTAAGAGCAAATTATTCTCCATTCCATACTATTCAAATTCAACGCATCAGACGACAATGCTGACAAAAGTATCACGGTTTTCCGCATTCCCCAAACCCCTCGATCCATTTTAAAATCCGCTGAAAAGTGAAGTAACACTTTTTTTAACCAAATATTTATAGTATGGTTGTAATATTTGAGTCACTCAATTACAGAACAACTGGAAGATATACGGATTTGAGGTTGTCTTTATCGTATTTTGGAGACGTGTTTTCATATAAAGAGAGGAAATGCGTATTTTTTATTTATGGGGCCGCCTGCGGAATAATTCCTTGTCATTAGAGACTTGAATTATTTGCTGCTTTGGATATCGAATCTATATCATAATCATGAAAGACACCTGATAAAAATTTGAGTCCAACATTAAATATGTATTTGACAGCCTTTAACAATACTGTCCAATTAAAAATGTAAATAAACCACCTGATACTACAATTATAATTAGTTACATTGATAATGATAATCTCCGTGTATTTAAATAGATATGTTAAACATGAAATTAATGATTATTATTTCAACTATTTAAACCTTACCGAATAAATCATGAATATAATCGTGAATATAAAGTACAATTGATCTATTCTTGATATTGTGAACTGTTTTTTTTTCTTTCTCTTGGCCTCAATTTTAATCATTGATTAGCCTCCTGAAGTGTAGTTCTTAAAAAATTTAATTTAATAGTTTAAATTGCATTTAATTTAATTTACTTCATAAAAGTTAATTCTTAAAGACGCCAATCAACGATGAATACGTTGATAAGAATAGACGCTAACGAACGTTGATCGTAAATAACAGGAAAAATAAGTATAAGCCTCGGAGAGAATAATACAATCGCAAAACCACCCATCACGCACCAGTAAAATGAGGACGACCCGATAGAAAACTCATGAAGGATCAGGAACGCGTGAACAGAACGTGCACTAGCACAAGTGCACGGAACCAAACAATCCTTTACGGTGGTGTTGCACGCCAATAGGCTCACGGAAGCTGTATCGACAACCGACACGGGTCGATTCAATGAATAAACAAATCGGTGGAAGCATTCACGCAGCCTCAACCAAACCAGCCCACGCACATAAACTCGGAAATAATGCCGGGGGAAAAAATATTCCACCGTAAACACATCTCCCAAGACGTTCAACCCCCAGAACGCCCCAAATCCTCTGGCGCCTGCCACAAGCCTCCGAAAACCACCCCCTCCCTCTTCCACCCACTTCACATCAAAGGATCCCTTATTAATTTCGCCGACCCGAGCAGCAAATTGCGTGAATAGGCGTCACAGATATTATCTTCTCCCACCGAAATATCTATTTTTACGTTCTTTTTTACTTTCGTCAACCTTTCCCAAACCTTCTGGTTTTTGACGTCCCCATGGATACCTCTAAAATTCCAGAATACATATTTCCTCTTCGAAAAACATCTTTCTTATCCTCGTCTGCCTCCAAGATTCTGCCTATAATGACAATAGAGATTGGAAAAAATATGCTAGTATGATCCATATCAATAAATCATGTCATTAGGTCATTATTTTCTACACATGCTCCAGTGGCGGCGATTCCAGTAACAATTGCATCAAAGTGCGCGACAAGGCGTCACTGATTTTATTTCCCCCCCCCCAAAATATCCATTTTTACTTTTGTTAACCTTTCTCGAACCTTCTGGTTTTTTTACGGACTTATGAAGATCTCGAACATTCCAGAATACATATTTCCTCTGCAAAAAACATCTTTCTTACCCTCGACTCTCTTAGCTTCCATCTACAATGATAATAGATATATGAATTAATTATTCATATCTCTATTGCCATTCCAGATGGAAGATGGGAGGGAGTAGAGGGCAAGAAATATTTTTCGCCTTGGAAATATTTTTTTCTGGAATGTTATTTCACTGAGACCTATCTCAAGAAATCGTGTGAGGGGGTCAACGTTTTCCACACACGTGGCGTTCCAGTGTAAAAAATTCCAGTAACGATATATTTTTGAAGAAGCTCGATAAAATTCATATCTCAAATTTTTTTACGCTTAGTTCTACAGATCAACTTTTCATATCCGGTCCCGAAATTCGATTAAGACTGGTCGCATGTCAATTCGATTACGTGCGGATTAAATAGAATAGTATCATTCAAGTTTATCCAATTATCTTTGCCTCCTTAGTTTCAAAAATGCCAACAGATATTCAAGTTATTCCTACGTTCAAACCCACAACAAAGCAAATAAACATATATTTCTTCCTGGTTCTAAATATCAGCATTTTCAATCTCTACTGGAAATAATCTCCTCCGCGTATTTTTCTGAATAGACCTAATACAAATATGTAATAGTTTTTGGATCTATGCACAACGGTTTTCAATTATTCCACGCTAAGCAAGGCAATATATACAATATCATAATTATAAATGATACGTAATAGTCCTCATATCAGCAGCAATTCTACCCACATATCACTGCGTATTACGAATGAAAAACAGCTAGAATCCTCAAAATTAATGGTTATGGATCAAACTTTAACTCACATTATAACTTTAATTTTCATAGTAGTTGATAAGCTGCCGATCTGATTATTTAAAGATCCTGCAACCGGAGATCAAGCACAGAACTTCTCGTGCATTCTCCATCAAACTCAGCAGAAAATAAAACGGTCTGATTATTGAAGAAGATCCCTTGAATTAGGTTCGCCATGAGAACTGGTCCAACATTCCATATCCTTACCTCGGCAACAAAATAATGACTTTAGAAAAATCTTCTCGGGATTGCGCGCGGGTTAGATTATTTAAGAGCGCCGACGTTTCGGGTACCGACTCGCTACCCATTCTCACGGCTACTCTTAAACGTCGGCGCTCTTAAATAATCTAACCCGCGCGCAATCCCGAGAAGATTTTTCTAAAGTTATTCGCCGGGAAAGTGTAAAATCATACATAAATAATGACTTATTTGCGGTAGTGGTTTGATTTTTCGTAGCAATTGAATATTCGGATGCCACCCCCGTCGCCTCATTAGGATTTCTTGAAATTGCGAGTAAAAACGAAGCGGCGGGCACGCGCTCCTTCTTTGACTTTCATAGGGCTAAAGGCAGCCATAAACTACACGGATGATCAATAAATCAGTCGGCTCGAGCCGAGTTCCCTCCAACCATCCATTCTAGCCCCGCGCCCAGATTCAGATGAAAGGGGAGATGCGAGCAGGTCGGAGAAAGAACCATAGCGGTAGAGATGGCCATCTGGACCCACTGCCGCCAACCCATTGCTACAGCATCCCATTCCCCCATTTTTAAAGCGAAGAACTCGATGTCTCTCAGACTTTTTAAAGCTAAGGAAAAATAGACAAGAGTAGCAACCAGGTATTTGGAGGAGACAACCGACAGCTGAGGCCATTCGCGCTATTAGGGAAAAGTACGGAAGAAAGGGTGGAAAGAAACCTGGCGTTGACATTAGGCTGCTCTTAGCCAAAGGCACCAAGAAGACCATGACTTAAGATCCCATTCGAGAGACGGAATGTTGCGCTGGAAAGGTCTTCGACATTCATTCGATACAAGCTGGGATCGGGCCGTCTCCGATGAAAATTCTCTGTCGCCGTCCGGATTTGAACCCGAGCCCACAGGGTGGGAAGCCAACACTCAAGCCATTACATCGACCCGATCCCCCGCAGCAACCAGAATGGCACTTGTGTTTCCGTACAATATGCAACTGCTGACGACAATCAATCAGTCAAATTTCGGGATAAGACAATTTGTGAAACTCCAATTCATTGATCGTCTTCAAAAATGAATCTCCAGTCTATACATGTGCGGTATAAGGTATTGCCACTGTTTTACCTACGATATTATATAATTTTGTTGATATACATATGCTAAAATTTTATGTAATGTTTTTATTCTTATTACACTTAGGCCGAGTAAAACCTCTAGTCATATTTCATTCGTGTTACATTCAAAATAAATAAATTTTGAAGCTTAAATTAAGCTTAAACCCGCCCCAGGTTTCTTTCAAACGTGATAATGCCATAAAAGTTATAATTTTACTGACTCAGGGACACTGGGTCACCTCGCATCACGTTCGATGGTGTTCAAAGGCTTGGTGCGGATAAGAACCTGAAATCATTCGATCATTGGTCAAACATTCCATCCACGAGGCCACCACACTCTCAATCGAAAACTTTGTACACTATTCCTTGGTAATATATTATGGCCATTGCCATTTTTGGCACCGATTTGAAATGCTCGCCAGCATATGTGGACTGAGTATAAATTAGTATCTAAATTTCTTCGCCGTCTAGCAGTTGAATCCATCTCCAAGTGTATCTTCGTCTTGATTGACTCGTGAAGAAAGTTTCGCTCCCTCCCCTGTAGACTTTCATAGAGTGAGGTAGAACTTTGCAGAAAAATAGTACCAACACAATCGAGCACCGGGATGTAGGCCATATATTTCTCTTGCGATGCATCGCGACCTTAAAGGGCAGTCGTTGCAGAAACATGTACGACATTAAACAAAATCGCTGGCAGAAGTAAAGGCTATCCCAAACATCGAGTTAGAGAAATGTTTCTATAATTGGAAGAAGCGCTGGCTCAAGTGCACATTATCTAACGGGGACTATTTTGAAGGAATAAAATTTTTATATAGACCAGCAGTTCCCAGCCTTTTTTCCTCCCGTACCCCTCTATCTGGATGTAACTAATATTGTACCCCCAAAACGAGCACAAGGAGCACATTTTATTACATAATTTCACTATGGATAGGTGACACTTTTATCTATAAATAATTGTATACATAGAAACTTTGTTTTAAACACCCTTTGTAATATGTGTACATATTTCCTGGTGATGAGATACATAGTTCCTGGCGCCCGCCATTACCGATTATTTTCGGCGTACCCCCGACTGGTTCGTGGCGTACCCCCAATGGGTACACTTACCACCGGTTGAGAACCGAATGAATATTTAAAAAAAACTAAAATTACCGTCATTTTCTAAACATATCTAGTACATTACCAAGTACTGGTATACAAGTTTGTTGTCGATAGAGATACGGCCCCTCCATTACACACGTACTTGCGGCATTCGTCTCGTTTCACTCAACTCCCGGCCTGCAGTGGAAAATGAGAAAGCCGCTTATTGCCGACGCCGGGGCTTTTTTTCATTAAATATCGGCACTCGATTAGCTTCACCCAATGTTCCCAAGCGTTTAATTGCCCGTTTGGCGCGATTCCCGATCGTCTGAACCAACGGATCTTCTCCCACCGCTGCCATTCGTAAACCTCGGCCACGACGGCGGGAATGAAATAGTATCCCTAGAGACGCTGGGAATCGTCGAGAAAATAGCCCAATGCTCCAGAAACTATTGGCTTCTCCTCACGTTCCCTCGAGCTCAAGGGTCACACTGTTGCTCCCGCCCTTTAATCCTCCCGTGACTTGATTAAGCCACTTCGTTTACGGCCGATACCAGCAAAAACAAGCAACACTGCATTTTGCAGGCTTTTGAAACAGCTTTGAGCGATCGCGTTACCCAAATATCCTTCCAATATAACACTCATAGTCTTACGTTAGAGGCCGATGAATCGGAAGAGAAAGTTCGCGTTGATATATATTACCAAAATACAGGAGGTGTTACCCAGCATTAAAAAGTTCGTGACTTAAAAATAATAACGAAAAATAAAAGGATAAAAATTTATTTCCATTACCAATCTATCTACCTCATATCCACCACTGCTAAAACATTTTTGCCCCATCTTCGAACAGTAATTAATAAATGGTACGATTATGCTCTTCAATGTTCAATAGCAGCACATTGGCAAATTTTTAAGCATAATCTGAACACAGATCATGCTCGGTTTTAATACCGTTATCGCATCATACAGAGGTAAGAAATTTAACGGAGATTGCTAAGTTAAATATTACCTCTCTCGATGAAGCTACTTCAAACCTCTAATAATTTTCTAAAAATCAACATTACAAAAGTCAATCAATTCATGATTTTTTAAAACATAAAAAGCGGAAAACGGTTCCATGTCCACCACAGTAAGTCAATTGCTTCAACAAAATCATTTGGACCGATTTTCCAATCAAAATTCAGCAGTATATCAGTTATTTCTGACTGATTCCACCAGCGGGTGGATTAATTGATGAGTGCTAATTGAAAGATAACAACATATGTATGAAATGAAGGGGCAGCATTATGATTTGTAATGAAATGTCTTTCTCATCGTTCAATCATAAAACTGCAAAGAAAACATTTAAGGCGAGGCATAAAGAAAGAAGGTAAAGATTCGAGCGTGGAAGGTTTTTGGCCCCAGCTTGAGTAACTAGCACATGACTGGTTTAATTGTTTCCGGTTATCATAACGACTAGGTCATGAAGCAGACAGCACTGAAAACAAGCAGGGAAGTTGTAAAGGAGGACAAAAACATCGTTACGAGGAAATACCTCCCGTAGGTAATAAAGTCCTACGTGAAAAAAATAAACCGACCCCAACTTATGAACGGAGTGAGGCATTAAGAGCAGGAAAATATCTCCGTTGGGGAGAAAAAGTGTCAAACCGCGGGTATGATTCATTGCTTCGCTTCCATCCCCGATTTTTCATGACAGAATAACATCACCTTCCACGACAGCGCGACAGCGGCTGCAACAACAAGGGAAACCTCGCGACCTCAAGAAAAAAAATGATGCTGCCAACCCCGAGAAGATACAGTTCCGTGGGTGACAACCCCCTCAACAACCTAGCCACCTCAACGCCCGAGAGGAACTCGACTTAAAATGTTACGCTTCCGCAGGATTTCAATTTTCCAGCCCAGAAAACTGACGCTTAATGCTTCAGACTCAATAAAGTAAAATGACTTGTACGATATCCACTTGAAATATATGGCACGACCATGGCGTCCACACCGAAGCATCATCAGCAAATGAAGTATATGATACAAAACTCTATTACACGCTAAAACCAAAATTTACGGAGGAAGAGGAAATGTTTACCTCGGATTTTCACGCACGTATTTTCACACGATTTTTACTGAACCTTCACTTCACGGATATGGGTTGAAGGAAAGGATTAGACACTAAGCAATGGCTTAGCGTCTGCGCCTCGCAATGTTTTTTATTTAAAGCTGCATTATACTTACGTGTGTAGACGTTATATTTTAAATTTTATCAGAAATAAAACAATTGTGTTAATTACATGGTAATTCTTCAGCCAAATCGCTTCAATTTTCATTATTGTTTCAAAGAAATTTAAATGAATCAATTTGTACTTAATGTGTTTAATCAAAATCTTATGCCCGAAAAAATGACTTTCCTTCAAAATCTTTAATTAAATATTTTGAAAGGTTGTATGGGAACCAATATCAAATTATTTTCAATCCAAAAAATATATAATCGGAAAATCATAAAATCAAATGAAGAAACGTAGATGTGATGAATTGGTACCCTAAGTGTTTTATCCCGAGTAAAGGAAGCCGTCATGCCGTATATTATGATCGCATGAATTACTTTATAACATAATCTTTAGTTTAACATTTTGAACATTAACATGAGAATAACACAATGCTTTAGATCAATGAAAAAACATGTACGGTAAACCTTACCATCAAGTGAAGAAACGTAGATGCGATGTATTGGTACTCTAAGCGTTTTGTTACGAGTAAAGGATACCGTTTTACCGTACCTTTAGGGTTATAAGGGTTTAAAAATATAAAAAAATAAATAGAAACAACATGCATGCATAAAAATGAAAGTCTCCTCAGAGTTGCTTGTCTCGCTGAGAGTGTTTTCTCTCACGCAACATCGGTCGCAGCATCCGGGCACATTCTCCTTTATCCGGCACGCAGCTTTCCGCACACACGGGCACACCACCGATTCTCCGCTCCCACGGCACACCGATTGACGACTTTCCAATATCACTCGAGCCCTGAAGCGTGCGACGTCGGGCCACCGAGAAATAAGAACGCCCCCGTGACGAACGGGGGATGAGCGGGCCAGCGAGTATGCCATCCTCGGCTGGATGAGGCGTGGTCACGGTCGATAGAAAGATTCCAAGGATACGATGGACCAACTGCATGTGCAATTTCGGCCCACCATTTAATTGACAAAAGGCTCCCCTCGGAGTGAAAATACCGCGATATACGCAATCGGTACCGACTGGCTGATATCTGGTGATTTTTCCGGGTATTCTTCCGCGTTCATCCATTTTGTAGAACAATATTTCGCCAGCGTTCCAGTTGGCTACCTCAGGTCCACTGAAGTGTCGATGCAGAAAGTTGTTCATCTTATATACACCCCGTTTGCCGCCTTTTTTGTGGAGGTGTGCCCTGATTGGTCAGGATCTTTGAAGACCCTTTTCCACGCGCTAGCGAGATTGTAGCCTTCACGGTTAAAGTTCTTTGTTGTTTTGGCGATTTCAATTGCCTCCCTGATTGTTCTCGGGTAGTAGCGGTCTTCAAAGATCCTGACCAATCAGCGCACACCTCCACAAAAAAGGCGGCAAACGGGGTGAGAATACGGCAAGAACGGGGCAAAATGAGATGAACAACTTTCTGCATCGACACTTCAGTTGACCTGAGGAAGCCAACTGGAACGTTGGCGAAATATATTCCTACAAAATGGATAAATGCGGAAGAATACCCGGAAAAATCACCAGATATCATCATAATCTCCGCGGAAGCCTACTTGGGTACCGACTGGTACCCAAGTAGGCTTTTTTCGTGACCTATCGCTATCTTAAAATTTCTGCTATCAACTTTATATAAAACTACGAGGCCTCTCGGCGTTGCTAGGGAAGGATAGTACCCAGAGACGTGGGAAACTTGGAACTTGGAATTCATGATCACATATGATTTTCATGTATTCTCTTTGAGCTTGTAAAGAGGTGTGCCTACCCGTTAGGATGTCCAACCGCCGAAGTTGAATGACGTTACGTAACAAACGGCAATGAGAAAACGACGCAAGGGGCGCGTCGGACGCAACCAAAAGGAGGAATAAGGGGTTCAGGAACATGAGATCACCTACGCACTCACTTAGGTCTAAAACCTTGAAACCGTATGGAAATGCACAGCGGACAGACAAACAGACATCCTCTTTTATATACATAGATATAGGGAATAGGTAAAGGAGGAATTTAAAGGGAAGAAATACGTAGGTATGAAAATATTAGCTGTTCAGAGAATTGAGTTGAGGGCAGCGTCAAAACAATCTAAGGATTGTTGACCATTCATCATGGTGGGTGAAAGGCCGCAGCCTCCTTAAAAGATCACGCCGCCGTAAAAAATAACATGGGGCCGTCCGCATAGAAGAGAGAGCAAAAAATTGTAGGTCTTTCTAGCGAGATAATTGGTATGCGGGAGTAAAACTGAGTAAATTTAATAACATTAATACTTGGTGGCAGAAAACTAAAATTGACGTCAGACTAATCTTAGCATTGTTGACCAGTGATGATGATCATCTTAAAAGTCTTAGGAGACACAAAATTAGGATTCGTCAAGCACGTCGAGAGAAAAATTTTCGGATGAAAAAGCAAAAGAAAAGTGCAATCTCGAAATTTTCCGGCCACATTTTCAATATTCAGTGAGCATATGGGATGCGGCGCCGAAAGACTAAACCAGTGAACATGAATGAATGAATGAATTTATTACTCCAAACTTAAATGTACACATTTTTTTAACAACGCCATATAAAGAGGAGCTTTAGGTAGCTTCGATGGTAAAAAAAACAGCATTGAAGCTAACATCCTTAAAAATTAAATACGAAACAAGCTAGGAACATAAAAAATATATATAATTTTCTGAAACAATATCATTATGAATCCGATTTTGATCTGAGGTTTCCGCGGCGTTTCTTCATAAGAGTCTTGGCTTCCGGGCGTTCCTCCGCGTTTTATGAATCGCTACTTCTGACCTGAAGACGCCAGCAGGATGGCTGGAGAAACTGTCGTCACTTATGGACATCTAAACGCGGAGGAAGGCCCGGAAGCCAAGACTCATATTATGAATCCGATACGTGACAAAACAAAGGATGTGAAAACAAATCTGAAGGGATAAATATATGACCATACAATATATTCTTTAAATACATTCTCGTTTGAAAACTTACAATATACAAAGAACAAAGTATAACTTATGGACAAAATAAATTTCTTTTTCTCCTTTCACAAAAAATATAAAATACAATGGAAAGCTGCGTCATTCGTCAAAAAGACAAAGTGTCGCACAGAAAACATTACAAAGATGTTTAATTAATCAGGCTTGGAGCCGCTAGTAACTCGAGGGCTACGCGCTAGACTTAGATTAATTAGACAATTTACAATAGGTACCTTTCAGAGCGGCACGTAGAACATCATATTGGATCCCGACTATTTTTCAAGGTCCGATAGAAGCGATACATTAAGAGAGATATTTAGCCGAACGGATAGGTATGGATATTCGTTCTTTCCCGGAACAATAAACGGCTTTAATAAATGCTAAGGGTAACTTAGCAAGCGATTTCCTTATTTGCCAACGTCTGGTATCCCAACACCCCCGTCACATGCCTATTGAGGTGGCTTGCGAAGTAGTGTGTGGATATAGAAGACCCTGATCTTAAATTATCTTTATTCAATGAAAAATTATCTCTGCATTACCAATATTATTATTTTTATTTGAGAAAAAGGTAAATTTTGACATAGGCAAACTCTTTATGCTCCAACAACTTACAGATAGGTAATATTGTAAGTTTTAAAGGAATATTAGGTCGTAAAAGAAAAGAAAAACTTTGTTATATTTCATCGATTCATCTTCAGGTACAACTAGTTCCAACGTAGCGGCGTCATCTTCAGGTACAAAGAGTAAAAGCAAAAGTATGATCCTTGTATATAATCCTGGTTAGGGTGAGAGGGAGAAGGTAGGTTAAAGGGTGTGGACACCCCTAGAATGCAATGTGACGTGACGAGAGTAATCGGTCATTCAAAAAGGCCATAGGTGCCCGATCGAGTGGGATCGATGAGTCTTCTTCAGTGAAAAAGCCCTGGAAATTGAAGACGAATTGTTAAAGTTAAGAAAAAAATTAAAGTTCTTTTGCCAAAGATAACGTTTTAACTTTGCGTTTTTTAAACCAAACACCCATTTCTTATAAGTTTTTTGGATATTACACTATCAATATGAGTTAGTGAATTTTTTTTACCCATTACTTAAGATTCTCAAAAACTCAACTTAAAATACGTCAACGTAACCAAAAGTGCTCGAAATTCATGGTACACGGAACAGCTGGATGGGAGTTGATTTAGCCGGGACCGCCTGAGTAGTCCTCACGGCACGAACATTCCAGGGTAGAGTAACATCTATTTCCACTGAAATTAATTATTTTATAGAGCGTTTTACCACTGATAATATTAGACCTTTTACAGCAAATAGACAACTAGGACATATGGGATGGCTGCACCTGAACAGAAGGCCCATAATATATGTATCAATACAAACGTAATTGATCTCGCTTCCTCGAGGCGTAGCTTTTTGGATAACCAATGGCGCACCTCGGTGAAAAAAGTGCATGATATACTCTGGTCAAAGAGTAATACAATGATTTCTATCGTTATCGCAGACAATTTGTGCTAATAGAAGATCATTCGCATCATTTACACGAAACTCATAATTTTCCCTTAAGTTATTGCAACGATCTTTTACAGCCATCAGACATCACAAGGTGGGTCAAAGAAGCCATAACCATAAACACGCAGCTCACGATGACTCTCCAATGAGTATGGATGAGATTCCCAACTGCGCATGACATTTCTACCAAACATTTAGCCGACGTTTCTTTTTCACGCGAGGTTGTCATGATGCATACTGGAAGCAGCATTGCAGGAAAATTAATTTTCGCAAATTGCATAGATTCTAGCATGAGTATATTCATTTGATCATTCACCGAAATTTTTTCTATTGCTAACAATTTCTTATTTAATATAGCAAATGGGGGAGTGTAGAATTTATTTGTCTGAAAAAATAATATCCTTTCCAGAGACTTTTTTTAAACAACACGGAGCAAAATAATATCCAAGGAGGACATTTTTCTTCACGTAAAAGAGGTAAATTAAATGTCGCAAAAGCAAATTACTATAGCTATTTAGTTTCAGAAAATTATTGCTCGATTAAACCAGCAAATCACGCAACCTATCGATGGCAAAGACTGATAAATTATAAAACTAAGATAGCTCTACGATGGAAAAGTCTAAGGCAAAATATCTCGAATGGCTAGGTAAATTTAGCACTTGAAAATTATAATATAAGATATTTTTTCGAAGTAAATCTTCTTAAGAGTTTGTGCAGCCAACCGAGAGTTAAATCGCAACCAATTTTACTAAAATGGTTTCATTGTATTGCAATTTTGAGGTTCGGAGACATAATTAGAGCAAGTAGCAGAAAAAAGAAAAAGAGATAGATACGGAATTTCACGAAAAAATCAATGTATCGAAAATACTGAATAAAACTCCCAAATAAATATCTGGTCACGAGGCACACAAATTTGCACACAAAAAAATGTCCCGAACACCAAATTACAGTAAAAACAAACGTCTTTAATCGGTATTAATAAAGGATCCATGCTTGGAAATAGAAAAACCTCAAACATAGCTGCGCTAAAAGGTTAAAGCAATGAGCGATAATGTAAGGCTACCTAAGTGTTTTCAGCAAATTAATATTCTATGCGCCATTGAAACATTTAGTAACCATGTCTCCCAGGACATCTAAAGACCAGGCATCGGAATTATCTTTCAGGCAATGGTGAACACAAGGATTTAAGACAGACTGCAAGCGAAGAAGAGCCTCGTCGCGATTCACTCAAGTGTTCACAAGATATCAAGCTATAGAAGAATGGTTTGTATAAATGGAAAAGATGCGCTTCGAAGCGCATAGAGTGAGGAAAACCGAAAAGCCATCTATCTCGCGAGCACAATGGAATCATCCATTCCGCGAGCGTAAATTTTAAGGGATAACATGAAATTCAATCTAAACAAGTGTGCTATACATTAGCAGCAAACCATCAATAATTCCCGTATTAAATATGTAGAGGACTTGAGGAAACAGTAAACAATTAATGACAGTGTTCTATGTACTTTCAGAATTTTTAAATAAAAATTTAGCAATGGAAATAAATTGAAACCGTTGAATAAATATATATCGAACACCATAAATTCGCAAAAAACGCATTAATGACGACGATGACGCCGGAAAATCGAGATTTCCGTTAACCTTCTCATTAATAAGAAGCAATAAGTACTTCCACCTGTCTACCTATTTAAATAGGTAGACAGGTGGAAGTACTTATTGCTTCTTATTGCTTATTGAAAAATATAGATGATAATTTTCCACGAATTTATTCAACAAAGTACAACAAGTTTCGGCCCTCAGGTCATTCTCAAGTAAAAGGTAAAGTTTACTGGATAACACGAAATTCTACTTAAATAAGCGTGTTATGCATAAGCAGAAAACCCATCAATAATTCCGTATCAAATATGTAAGGGACAAGTTTCAATAAGAAGACGACGCGTTCCGACCTTCAGGTAATTCTCAAGCACGATGTGAGACCTGCTTGAGAATATAAAGTTTCACGGGAAAATATTTTAAAAATCAACTTAACGAACTTAATCTTGACCTGAAAAGTGCCATTCTGTAAATAAAGTTGGATACCAAATCAATTTTATGCTACTAAAAATTAAGTAACATAATGGAAACTTTGTATGTTTTAAGAAGGAATTTTTTCCGCTCACCTAAACGTAATCATTATAATTTTTAAAAAACAAATAAATCACCTAAAAAGTGTGAGACATTGTACTTGATATATAACCTGAGAATCGCGTTATAGGTTGTTAAATAAATTTGTGAAAAATTGCCTTGTCTTATTTTCATTAAATCAGGGTGTCATCCCACTACATCTCGCCTGCCAAGTTACTTTCATCTACCTATTATTGCACCCACAATTCAGAGTTTAACTCGCTCTAAAAAGAAGTCCTAGGTAGCAATAGGAAACTTAGATGCATCCACAAATGGTTGGACGAAAAGTAGACTTGCTACCACGACGCCTATCTGGGAAACAGTTCCCGAGGTGATGACAATGCTGTGAGCCGTCCTTCATCGCTCGAGGTCCCGTGTCCTTCCCGCTGCTGCAGATTTCCGAGCACCACAGGGCCCCACTTGCGAGCGCTGCGTAAAGGACACTTGAAACACAAGGTCTTTTAGAAGGCACGGCGGAGTGGACACTCCGAGAATCCTTTTCACAATGAGCAAGAGAAGAAGTTCAAGCAGCTTTCCTCTCCAAAGCACCCTCTCCAACCCTGAAATTTTTAAATTACTGTAAAACGCTCGATATTACGCGGCCCTCGCCCCACCATTTCCGTAACTATTACTTTCAAGTATGTACATTTGTCTCAATCTTGACATTCACGAGCAGAGGCACAGACACAATAGCGATGCTACGGATAATGTAATGTTCCTCGTAATTTATGATATTTCACGCCGCGCGTGAATTTGAGAAATATGAAGAAGAATAAAGAAAAATATTTGGTTCTCTGAATGAATGGCCGTCTCTAACATGAATGACCTGCTTGAGAATATAAATTTTCACGGGTAAATATTTATAAATTTAACTTTACACGCTTCATCTTGAACTGACAAGTTCAATTCTCTAAGCAAAGGATAGATACCAAATGAATTTTATGCTACTAAGTAAAATTATGCAAAAATTACATATACCAAGAAGGAATAATATCTACTCAATAAAATGTAATTTCTATAATTTTGAAGCAAATAAAGACGGGATAAATAAGATAAACCTCAAACAGTGTGAAATTTATTGTGAAAGTCATGTGAAAAAGGAAAAAACTCTTATCAAGTCTTTAATTGAGTATTAAATTTTAGTAAACACCAGAATTTTGACATTGACAGAAAAAATTAAATTCTACACTGATGCCCATGAAGAACAATATTGAAAAAATGTGAGAGAGAACTTGGAAGTTTAATGACTATAATAAAACTAAAATCCAATGATAAAAACCATCTAACGCTCTATGACGGAGAAAATAAAACCTTCTATCCCAATACCTTAATATGTTAAAACCCAACACCCACTCATTCATTCATGAACGTTATCGTAAAGTCCTCGCCTGCCAAACAGAAGGTCGGAGGTTCCAGCCAAGGCTCGGTAGGTTGCCCCTATGAAGGCATGGATTTTGCGAACGTTGACTTTCTACAAAATAACTATACAAAATGCAAATATAGGGCTGTTTTCGATGGCACAAATGTAAATAAAATAAAAATGCTACTTCAGCAAGGAAGCGAAACTTATGATGAATCTTTAAAACCTCTTCTTGTCACGTTTCGTACGAACGGCGAGAATTCTCGAGCATTTCTCGGGCATATTTTCCCAGCATTTCTGAGGGATAACGAAGATTTTCGTCATTTAGGCCCGACAACTTAAACAATTTTAAATCATGCTATAATTATTTGATGGTATATTTTATATTGGTGGATACTTATTATGAATGGAAGTATCTTAATATTTGATTAGGTAAAGTTATATTTTGAGCATTGGCTTTTTAAACATGCCTAAACCAAAGGCAGTTTGCCCAAATTGGCACATATTTTCAATTTCAACACCTCTACCCAAGTACGTTGTTCCTCAAGATTTAAATTCTCCGGTACGAAACGTGTTGAGGTATAATATACATTATCTATATGCCAAATATGATTAAATTAATGCATTTATAATGTGATTATTTCATATTCCACCATGAAATTTTCTACTGAAAATTGAATTGAATTCTTCCTTAAAATTCGCTTAGAGAGAATTCGAATGGGAATGCAAATATCCTGCTTGCTCAAAGGGTAAAAGCTACTCCTATTAATATTAACGAATTGGATTAAAGATATCAATTCCACTGCGCGATGAGCTGACATTTATTGCAAGCGTTCGCTGCCCCATTATTCAAGGGAATGTCCCACGACCTCCGCGGTTTTCATTTGCATCCATAGGCATTCATGTTATCCGTGACGTTTTTCAGACAAAGGTTTTCACGGGAAATTATTTCATTAAGTCCACCCAGCCGAAAACACTTTTTTTTTCAAAAAAATGCATGCTTATGGTAGCCTTTTCAAGCATTGTAAAGTTAGGGGTATAGCACATCGTTTCGAAATATGATACGATGAAGAGCAAGCAAGGAATACATCTATTGTGGAGTATGGTAATTTCTTTGTGCATTCCTAGCATTCAAATTTCCCTAGAACTGCTACTCGGCTCATTTCCTTTATGTTTCATAGCAGTATATGATTTGGTAATCTCCGGTTCCTCTTTCGTTGCATTTTTCAATACCTTTGTCATTTTCTCTCCAAAATAGTTTTATTGTTGATGATGATAAGCTGCTTGAAGCTCCAATACAGGTTCATGACATTTATAATCATACTAATTATAATAAGACTCATGCTCATAATTTTCATTTCATATTTATTTGCAAGCGTTTCCACAAGGGGTCCTCTACAATAAATCACTTTACCTGCTTTAATTAAAAAGAATTAATTATAGACAACTGTTTACCATTTGACCATTAAGAGAAAAGACGTTTCAGAGAAACTAATTAGTGCTACAAAAGTTAATTAACACGAACGCTTCGCCAATACCCCATAAAAGAAAATTAAATTCCCATTTCGATTCCGAACGGTACGAGAAGTTTTGAATTTTCACTCAAGAGAAAAAATATAAAAGAATATAAAAATTAATAGTTATGCATTACATTCCTAAAAGGTAGCCAAGTATGATGTACAGGCAGACAAATACAAAGAATAGATGTACCCCGAATAGCTGCATTAAAATCAGAAACAAAAATTTTCACTCCCCGCAGCATATAGAACAAGCAATTCTGCAATACCGTCTTTAAAACATAAGTAATGTAAATTTCTCCCCGAAAGATTCAGTTGACAGCCGATTTTTGCACGATCGATAAGAGACTATAAGGCGGCGTTAGGAATTACAAATAGGTTAATTGACTTGTATTGTAGCTAACTAACTTTCGTATTCCTTAATGCACATTTCTGAATTTTCCTAGTATTTCTGACAGCTTTGCATGTTCTAGTTTCATAGGAAGATTGCCTTCACTAGTGTTGGCTGTTTTTGCCTTTGAATGAGTGTGCAAGCATAATTTGTTAATATGCTTCTAGTTATTATATTTTTATGACCGTGTGATCTGGATTTGAGAATCCTCTTGCATGCTGCAAGTTGATGATTGATCACCCCCTGACAAAAACCCTAGTGGTGACGCGCAGGGTACTACGTAGATTCATTTACAATGGGCACGAAGGACAAACTGCCTTGTGCCAATTTCGCTGGTCACCCGACCCTTTCTTGTTGACAGACATAATGGCCGAATGGAGCGCGAAAGGTACGATCTGAATGGATACCAGGCAACACCATTATTGCTCAACACAATGCCAAACAGCATAGCTTAGGACAGCTCTTGTACATGCTCGAACGTTGGTTCAAGACAATCTTGCGACGCACCACGATTGCCGTGTCACATTATTATTCCCCGCTGACCGGGTAGGATTGAAATGAAACTTAATGAGGCTTTCCAGCTAAAGTGCACATACTGCCCCAAAACGATTACTAGAGCCAGTGGCGTAACTAGGATTTTGGGAGGATGGATCAGATTAAACAGCACACCATACCGAGAAGTAATAAACGAAATTTTTCTTGGTAAAAATGCATTTATGATAAACAAAAAATTTTCATTAATAAGAGAGCCCTCATTACATCTAAAAACATTCAATTAATGCATTTCAAACAAGTAGGATTTCTGTGTGAAACGAATGTTTTTTTAAGGTTCTAGGGGGGAATCCCCCTCGCCTTCCATAGTTTCGCCACTGAAAATAAAATTACGACATTATATTCCGACGGCCATAAAAATATTAAGCTTGCAGACCTCCCAGCTTACACTGACTGTTACCAAGTAAAGGAGCCTCTCTATAACACTATATAACGAGGAAATAAGTCTGTGCTCTCTACACAGATGCTGGCGAAACAAAAAAGGAATTTTCTTGAGAGAAAATTATTGAGACGCAAGCTGCCACCTTGAAGAGCAAATCTGAAGCTTCGAAAACGCCGAATAATCCCTTTGTTAAAATCATAATGCATATTCAAAGAGTTGTAACGATTTCCTTCAGAATTTCAACCATCAATTAGTTGTCATCCAGAACACAAGGATCATTGGGTATTTGAATTCCTATTTGTAAGTTCAATACGGCTGCCATACGAGCATTTATAGAATTTAATGTTTGAGTAACGGATTAGCAAATACCTCCATTGCACGATATGAGCAGTTGATTTTAAGTACAGCATCAAAGGAAAAAGTTAAATCGAGGAAAATTCATAAAAGCTGTAATAATAACAATTAAACAACGCCCTTAAATAGTTGGGGCGAAGGATTCTGCAGTGCGATGTTAATGAAGGCTGCATTTTCCGGGTTTCACCGCAACTGTGACGGGAGAACTTCTTCCGACTCCCTAGGAACGTGTCTCACCTCACGCCTACGAAGGAGTATACGAGATTGAATGCAGTTGCGGAATGTCATACATCGGGCAGACCGGGAGAGCTGTGAAGTGCTCTCCCAATGGAAAAATGTCAACTTTGACTGTTACATATGAAAAGTAACGAGATCTCATGCAGTTGTGTTGACGTATTTACCTCGTGAAAATCCTAGTTTTCCACCCCCTTTTCGCTTAAAGTGTACTTTTTATGAAATTCTATTGACAAGTGAATGATATGGCCCCCGGCTTATCATTATCACTCACTCTAGATCCACTCTGCCAGTATGTAAGGGGAAGGAGGGAAGATACATGGGACTATGGAGTGTCGCGCGATTCACGAAACGCGCGGCGCTCCTGGCGGCAGAGAGGCGGGGGGCGTGAGGCGGGCACCTTTGAGGCAGCGTTTCGGCATGACAGAATCGAGAAACGTCTAAACGGTTGAAAGTTTTGTGCAAAGCCAAACCGTGTCATCTGGGTCGAAAAACTCTATCTTCAATACAACTGCATCAAAACCCTATAGGCGCCTTAGGCACTGCTATCCGACGTCGCGAAAACCTAAAGCTTTTTAATAATTTTTTCTCACCATTTCGCACGTTCTGAGAATACGAATTTTCAAATCATATCATTTTGAAAAATAAGCACCAGTTTAGTGCCGCATACAAGAGCATAGAAGAGCAGTCGAAAATGAACAATTCCATCTGTTAGCTGTGGCTGAGCATACTTTGTGTGAACCAGAAAACGACATCAACTGGGAAGAATCAAAGTTTATCGCTTCAGAATCCCGATATTTTCCCATGATCATTCGAGAGGCGATTGAAATATCTAAACATCCTTATAATTTCAATGGAGAGGATAGCTACCAACTCCACAGCACGTGGAAGAGGAGAAGAGAAGGAGCTACAAGTCAAAAATTTCGCACTCAAGCTTCAAAAATTTAGCACTTGATTATCGGATGAGCAAATACTTCCACTGCACGATCCGAGTAGAAGAGATATATTATAGTATCAAAGCCAACATTTTCATCGCGGAAAATTCATAAAAACGGGAATAATAAGAATTGAAAACACTCTAACATAGCATCTAGAGTGTAACACTTTCAGGTGCGGGAACGTGGACGCTGAGAAAGGATGCCGAGAAGGGACTGAAAGCGTTCAAAATGTGGGCGTGGAGGAGAGCGGACAAGACGAAGTGGAAGGAGAGGAATGGAATGGCGGTATAATGCACACGGTGGGTGAGGAGAGGCTTTTAGATTAGATACGGAAGAGAGGGTGTAAATGGATCAAGTGATGAGCGGGGAGGGGATGCTACAATCCGTGTTACAGGGAAGAATGCTTGATCATAAGGGAGAAGGCACTATTTTGAATTGAAGAGGGAAGTCGCCTTGCCTAGCTTAGGTACAATACTCCAAGAGTAATAGCAGGGGTGTAGCCAGGACGATGTGTTGTGGGGGCGCGATAAGGGGGGGCCAGTTGTTGGAACTCCCCTTTGGAGAAATACAATATGAATACAATGGGTTCAATTTCAGACGCTAGCTTTGCTAAAATTGATGGTTTGAGGTGTTACTTTGTGAAAACGATTCATTATGAAAAATGAAAAAGAAGAAAATTTGTGCTTTCACTAGCTTATGCTTGCTAGCTTTGCTGTCAGGCCGGGCGCAAAGCCGTGGTTCGTAGCGTCGCTTAACAAAACAATCGTCAAATATTGCTTCCTAGTATTGGTGGAGTAGAATAAATTTGTTTTATAGATTAATATTTTTCTGCTAAAATTAATTGGTTTTAGGGAGCCCGTGCCCCCTGTACCCCCTCCTGGCTACGCCTCTGATACTACTGCATCTGAAGAAGCAGTAAATAAAGCACTGCATGTCTGTAAAACACATCCCGAAGTTCACTATGAGATAATGGATTGCTGGTGTAATTGGATAATGCACCTGACCGACAATTGGGAGACCCGGGTTCGAATCACAATTAAGTCAAATATTTTTTCAGGGCGAACTTCACTCTAGGTGTATTTCAGCTATAAATAGATCGTATTATAGATGCTAAAATCGTAAATGGATCGTACTTCCTTGCAGAAGAAGCCTATTATTTGTCTTTCTTACTAACTCGGATTTGCGCCACACTAGCTAAAACCATTCTCTCATAAGGACGCAGAAAAAACATACAATGGTGCTCGAACGCACCTTTCAACAATGGCGATGTCTCAAACGCTTACAATTCACCAAAACCCATCAGTCATTCGCGTAAAAAGGTGCCGCTTCCGAGCCAAACACCTCCAGCCACTATTCACAACACACTTCAGCCTCCTTTCCCACACTGCACCACCGCCATCTATCACTTAACCTCCCCTCGCAAGCACAGCATTCCAACCCTCCCAACCTTCCCACCCCGGTCCAAACGCCGAGTTCGGCTCGCTCCACCGCGGCCTGGGGCTGAATGTGCAATAATCCCCATACTCGAAACTTATACGGCAATGCGATCCCTGTCTCATGACGGGTAGCCCTGCGAATCGAGTAGGTACCCCCAACTTCCTACACCATTAATCTGAGAGCAACGCACAACAGTGGCGGCGCGACGCGGCGTGCACGAAAAGCGCCGTGACTGTTCACGGGGCCGTCAAAAGAATCACGCGGCAGGCACGGACAGGGTACAGATTGGAGTGCCAGATCATATTTCAGTACTGTACGCTAGGCAACACAGCACCTGTCTATTGGCATAACTCTAGACGTCTGCGGATTTGCCTAGATCATGAATTGGCTCCAAACAGTGGAATTACCATTCACGGAAGCCAAAGCACATGGAAGCGAATTGAACTTCGCTCACAGAAAATTAAAAATTACACTCGATGAATATTCTCAGCCATTTCACTTATTTTTAGCATGTACTCAATATTCAACTTCCATGAAGAATGAAATAATAAATAGATTAAAAACACGCGTTTTCCAAAAAAAAATTTTAATTCAATAAATGGCAAAAGAATAGCTTTTCATCAATCTGAGTATACAGCGTAGGTTGTGTTTAGGTTTATTTGAAATGAGTGTGAAAGATCCTGGTAGGTGAGTAAAGATCGGCACGCAATATCAATATCTAAACCTCATCAGCACCCACACTTTATTCCCCGAGTGATAAAAACGTTAGCTTTTACTTTGTAGTGCATTCAATCCTTTTGGAAAAGGTGGACCCCACAATCTAATATCAAGAAGTAGTCAGATCGATTTTTGACGAGTTCACTTTGTGGAAATTCATTTTAATAAGATACCAACAGCTCTAGTAATTTTTCACAATATATTCCATTACATTTTACAAGACGTAACAATATTTTGGAATTAGCAAATTATAAAGGCTCATGGGGATACAGGAGTATACCATTTTCCCAAATAATCCCCTAAGCTTCAATTATTCTTCGCTAAAGAAAACTAAAAAATTGCATATTCAGCAGGTCGCCTTGTCAGATAATCAACCAGCCAAAGCGGTTTGTAATCCAAGAAAGAATCCTATCCAGAATACTTCGTTGGCGCGTGTGAGCTACTTAATGTTTTCTCGGTTATTCAAAATCATTCATATGAGTTGCACACTCCCACTTAATTCTGACTGACTGAAGTATTCAATTAAGCCAATAGATCGGTGGAGGTAGAGCTACATCCTCAAGTCCTCAGCCCAAAGGCGAGCTGGATTCACACATCACGGCGACAAGGGGAGCGAGCCTTTCACCCAGCTGCTTGCGGTCAACCAGCAACACTTGGTGCCCAGAAAATCAATCAGCTTCGGTTTAGCGGGATATGTTCCTAGGGGTCCCTCTGGGATTTGAACCCGAGCCTCAAGGCCAAAGAGAAACCTCTCATTCCACCAAGCCCTAACGCTGTCATTCAAGCCAAAGAGCATATGGAGGCCTAATCCAACCAAAATATTGCTAAACAACAAAATGGAATTTGACCAGACTAAATATTACAAGTGATGTTACAATCTACAAGCAATATAAGGCGTATGATAATCGCGAAATTGAGGACAAAAAATGTACTCCAAAAAACTCAGGCTAATAAAACAATTGTATCTCCCGGTAAGACTATACGCCTTATATTGCACTTATACTGCACTACCACTTGCAATATTAAGCCCAGCTAAATGCCATTTATGCACTTGAAAAACAAATGTCTCCCCCTTACATTAAAAAAAATGCATATAGGATCGTAAATAAACTAGGCAAAACCAACGAACAAGAAGAGCTGGAGACCAAGAGTGGCTCAAATACTTCAAAGCTTACGTTGAAAACATTTTTCCAAGTGAGATTTAATTTCTGCATCAAATTAAATAATCCATAAAAATAAAAATACAAGGAGTCTTGAGACTAAGCGAGTTAGCATAACCAATCATAAAAGCATTGACTAGATTTCTACAGAGATATGAAGTGAAACACTTTGCACTCTCCACATAAAAATTTATTACACTAGAGTCGACATGTTTCGCTGCACTGCAGCATTATCAAGACTCATACATTCACATCAGAGACTAAAGAGTGTTCGTAATGCAACTCCAGTGTAATACATTTTTATGTGGAAAGTGCAAAGTGTTTCACTTCATGTCTAATAATGGATCTCCACAAAGTATCTGCCTCATCCATCCAATTCATAGATTTCTACAGCTTTCCAAACTACTCTGTTGGAAAGAAAACACTTTTCCCTTCATCCACAAAGTAGCCTGCTATTCGTCCAACCCTAATTTTTGAGGTTGACTTAGCTCTACAGACTGTCCCAAGGGTCGTGTGTCATTTTTGACCTGTAATTTTAGTAACTTTCCATCGAGCAATTTTCATGAAAATTGGTACACTTATGGGGAAAGGTCCTAACTTTTGTTAAGTGCAAGCAAAATTTTACAATTTTGACCTTTTGACCTCACAATTTGGGTCCAAACAAAAAATTTGAATTTGCCTTATGGGGTTTCAGTGTTAAAAAAATCGAGATAGAAAAATATCTGAATTTTATTGACCAATATGTCAATTCTTAGGTTTTCGGACCCGAGAAACCAGAAAATAACACTTTTACGTACGAAAATTCAACCGTTGACCCAGTAAGGTCACCGTCAAGGTCATAAGGGTGACAAAAAGAATAGCATACCAACAAAGGTGTCGATCCATGGGTTTTATAGGGTGCGCAAGTCATTGGTATTGTCCAAATACCCGTATTATTCACTTATTGACCTCCGAGGGTCACAATGGGGGTCAAAGGTCATAGAGATAAACGTCAGGCCATCATGACAACCAACGTGTCAAACCATAGGTTTTGAAGGGTGCCAAAGTCGGTTAGGCAGTTCATAGATCCGTATTGTTGATTTTTTGATTTTTTGTATTTTACTTTCAACTGGGAGAGATAAATTTACCGAACGCCGGAGGACAGAAAAAAAGCTTAATTTAGCCAGACGATACGTCCAAATTAGCATTCACCAAAGTCCACGAAAGATTATGTACAAAGTCCACGAAATCGATCTACAGCGGAAGAAAGGTACGTAATGCTTTTCCATTTTAATTTCGGGATGCACAACACGCTACCCACAGGGCTCACCTCAAGAGGTCAAAATTTATTCCGTCGCATCTCGAAGGGAATGTAACGCCTTTACCGATCCACCAAAAAAAAAACTCCTTCCATCGCTTCTCTTCAATGTAGCTACATCCATCCCTTTCCCCAGAACTTTCATCCAGAAACTCCATTCCCCCAATCCAAAACCAGCGGCTTCTTTCCCACAAAATATAAAAAAAAAGAAAACTAAGTGAAAAAAATGCCACCCGCCCAATTCCCAGCCGACCTTCCGCCCTGCTTCCCAGGGCAATCTTTTCTACATCCACGAAAAAAACCAGGGTCGTATCCAACGTCAGCCTAACCTTTTGAGCACTTCTCTCTCTCTCTCTTCTGCTTCCTCCACATCCATCAATCACATTCCCTTAACCTATCCCGACTGAGTTGAGGGAATCTATATGCATTTGCGGGGGCGACGATGGAGGATTCGCCCGCTTACGACTCCACCGGCCGACGCCACGGCCTATGTCTCTTCCAGGCGTCGCCATCGCCGGCACTTTGTCCGGGCAATGGGACCCGAAAGACCCGACCCCTTGCTCTCGCGATCGTCCATTACGGGAGGTTGGCTGTGGGTGGAACCGCGCGCGGTGTCCCTATCACGGGGAAGGGAAGCAGTTGTCGAAAATGGCATTACGACGCCTTTGACGATATTGCGCGAGAGGTTTCGGCCGAGGATTGCGAATTGCATAGGAATCCAGGAATACGTTGAAGATTTTCGTAGAACGTTCGTCGTTCCATCACAGATTTTGTGCCAGAATCTATCGTGGCTAACCTTACACTAAGGAAAGGAGATTTATAATACAGTGGATTCCGGTTAATTGGCTGAAAACAAAAAAAATTAATTTCGTCGCGAGTATAGAGTCTATGTCGCCGACTTATGGCCCAATAAAGCGGTATGCTGTCCCAATTAAGCGGAGAATACTCTGGGATATTCCTCTATTGGGTTCTGTTCTTCAAGATCTGCCCCGATTAAGGGACATATCGGGACTTGTGCACTTTGCCCCAATTAAGCGACTACCCCAATTCGGGGACTATCCCGCAAATGTGCATAAACAAACGTTGAAATGATAGAAAGAAGGCTAAAGAGTGTTTGTAATGCAACATAAGTTTATTAAACCATTAATTTGATTAATAAATCAGCGAGTTTAGTTAATTTATTATCATCTTTAAGAATTATAACAATTAAGTTAAAAATATTTTTCACAGCTTCGGGCGACGCTGAATGAATGTCTTTTACTAAGTCCTATTAAAGAAAAGTCCTATCCTCTTGCGGATACTTTAACAACAAGAGCTTTCAACATAGGGCAAGAATAGGAACATTTGTAAAAAATAAGAGTATATCCAAGGAGGAAAATATAAAAAAGTAGTATTCTGAAAACAAAAAAAAATTATTTCGTCGCGAGTATAGAGTCTATGTCGCCGACTCATGGCCCAATAAAGCGGCATGCTGTCCCAATTAAGCGGAGAATACTCTGGGTTATTCCTCTATTGGGTTCTGTTCTTCAAGATCTGCCCCGATTAAGGGGCTGCCCCAAGTAACCGGTAGACCCATAAAACGGAATCTACTGTACTCAGCAATAGGGACGACATAGGAATCTCACACTAAGTGATCTAAAAAATATAGTGCTAGCACAAGTAACATATTGTTATTTCCTCTTTTCATTCGGTAATAGATATTTTGCTTTACGTAATAAAAGTGCCATCACGTAAAAAGGAAAAAGACATTACGACGCCCTTACGCGAGAGGTTTCGGCAGAGGATGCCGAATTCTATAGCATTGGAATCCGGGTATACGTTAATAATCTCCGTAGAACGTTCGCAGTTCCATTACGTGTTTTTTAAGAAAAATCTATCGCGGTAATCTTGGCATAAAGAAATGGAGATTTATATTAATTAATAATTTACAGTAATCATAGAGGTGAAACCAGTTGATTCAGCTTTCACTTCGTAAATATTCATGTGCATGAATAAAAAAGGGTATTTTTATCATTTAATCATGGAGATTTATAGGGACTACTTATGAATCCAAACTAAGTGATCTAAAAAATTGTGCCTGAACGGGAAACACATTTTTCACTTGTGATTAGCGCCATCACGGTGAAGGTGTTTTATTCATGACATTAAGTGTAAATAAAGAAATAATGTTTCAGATAAAAATGGCCTAAACCGATTAATTCTATCCCATCTTAGGGATAGTAATGAATCTATTTCATTGAATACAATCGGAGGGAAACATTACTAAAAAATACGAAAATTATAAAAAATAATCAAACACCACATTTCTACGCTTGCTACATCCAAAATATTCAATAAAAATCGACTTAGTTCCCAGTTTTTTAAATGATTATTTAAGAATTAATTACATATAGTGACACACTTATTTAGTTAAAGTCACTTTTAAGGCTGAAGAAAAACTGATATACTTACCATCATAATTACTAATATAAACTGAACTGCTACGGCACAACTACCGTAATTCCAGTTTTTCTCTTTAAGTTGATGTGCTAATGGCAGAATTCGGAAACGATTACAAATATATGAAGTTACAACACGTCCGCACTGTTGAGTGCCAACTTTTATATTCAGATACTTCCACTGATTCTCTGCAACGTCATTAGTAAAAATTGGACTATACACCATAACATGATAAAATTATTAATTATGACAATTTTTTGCGATGCCTTTGTCATCGAAAATTATACCAAAACTGGGATACACAGGTATTCTCTGGGGTAACTGGTCATGGCGGTTCATAATTTTTCTGTTGATTTTCGTAGAATTTCATATAAGAATCAGTTCGTGAAGTGTGTTCTGCTAGTTTTTCAGCCAAGGTCCGAGGTGATTCTCAATTCTTTATAACTACTTTCTTAAATTAATTCCCCTTTTATAATGACTCTTTGTTAAAAAAGTTTGGACATATTGCAATAGCAAACACTAAAAATAATCTTACGTTTTGGGTGAACTCAATATATTTTTTTTAATGAATTTTACTGACATTCCCTTAATTTTTTCTCCGATTTCATTTCTGTTTCTCTGAGGCTTCTTCAGTGTGTAACAGTTATAAATATAAACCGTAACGATATAATAAAGATAACCGTTTAACTCTGAAGAAGTCTTTAGCACGAAAGAGGAAACTTCAGTGAAAGTAATAAGGAAATACGAGGAAGTCATCCAAAAAAAGAAGTTTATATGAAACGAAGTTTGGGTAAAATACCATTGTCGTGAGGGCGCTGATCACATGTAAACCTAAATGGTTACAATGAAATGGAAAGAAGAAAATAATATTTTAATTGCGCTGGCACTATTTTATTAGTTTTAGATTCCTATGTTTTCCATGAAAATATCCGTGATTATTTTAAAATTTTCATTATTAAAAATATCCATGTCTTAAGGTCAAGTTTGGCCCAATAGATTTCGCACAAAATCTGTAATAATTGGTAATCAATGGTCTGCGAAATCTTCAAGCATTTAGTGAATATCAAACTCTGTTTCCCACCCTGGCCAATCTTATTACATCCTTTCCTCCATCTTCCCACGGGAGTAATCTCTCTCTAATATTGTAACCACGCAGCTGCTTGCGAACTGATATAAATTGACAGCAGTGATAAATATTTCATTTGTTTTCACCAAGTTCCTCCATGCGTCCACAGTCACGAATCTCCGTTCTCTAAGCGTTACCATGAGGTACTTTCTCGTGAATATTTTGAAAAAGCTTAATGGTGAATTGAAAAATACAAACATCCCGACTACAAATCGAACACCGCGCCTGCTGATTAGACAACCGTATAGGCATTTCAATTCCATCAGCTGATCAGGAAAGCTAGCGCCACGTAGCGAATACAGCGCAAGATCGTTTCATTTCAAATAACCCTTTGAGAGGAAAATTAGCTCCTCAACGTGTCGAGCCATCAAAGAGTTCTCGTTTACAGACTAAAATTTAAATTACCTTTGCCTCTCATCATTCATTTATCTTTCACAGAGTGCCTGAGGCAATGAAAGGGAGCAGCACTACGCGGAAAATCTTAATTCGTGGAAGAAAACACCTTGGATTGCAATAAGATCCTAAGCTCACCCGGCGAATGAAATGTTCTTCACCGGTTGAGATTCTCCATGGCCTTGAAGACGTACCAATCTGCCCTCAGGATGATGCCCAAGTCGATCATTGAAACGTCTGCCATGAAAATCTCAATCAGAGGACAACCCGAGAAGAATTCCTTCAACCGTAGACTGCTTTCCTAAGCCTCATCTAGATTTGCATACTGCCCCGTAAGCCGTCTTAATAGGCGTGTGGCGAGTGGTGATAGGACGCAAGCGGTTTCCATATACCTAAAAAGGATATGCTCTGACGAAATAACGCCTAGTAATTAATATAGTCCTTTCTCGTTCGGGAGAAAAACGTATTCTCAGAGACCTTAAGACGGATGCAACTGCAGCGAAATCTTTCAAAACCAATCTCTGTGAGTGGGGAAAATGCAGCCACCCATCAATATATTCAACTTTCGAACTGGGGTCAAATGATTATTTTCCAGAAAGATATAATAGAAAGCAACCACATAATGCAATGCCATTTTCAGCTTTCTCGCTCCTTCTTTAGAGAAACGCGCTAGCAAAGGAGGCGTTCATGAACAGGAAGGGGATTAATACGAGAATCGTTATGTAGGAGTTACAATAAATGGTTATTGAAGAGTCTGATATGGAGTGTAGCGCTTTACGGTGCGGAAACATTGGCACTTAGGAAGAAGGACGAGATAAGACTGGAGGCTCTCGGAATGTGGATGTGGAGAAGAATGGAGAAGGTGAAGTGGACGAAGAGGTAGATGAACGACGAAGTGCTATACATGGTGGGTGAGGAGAGGTAGCTTCTAGATGAGATACGGAGGAGACAGAATATATGGATGAGGTGAGTACTGAGCGGGGAGGGAATGCTGAAAACGGTGTTGGAGGGTAGAATGCTGAGTAAACAAGGGAGAATAAAGAAGAGAATACGATTTTTAGATAGAATGAAAGGAAATAGGCCTTATTATGAATTGAAGAGGGAAGTCCATGAAGGGAGGGGTGATTGACAGATACTTCTCAAATACTCCATGGAAAACTACCTTAATCGGTAGAATACTTTATAAATAATCGGAGCTTGTGACACGGTTGCAGAAACATTCCCGCAGTGATATGGGGCATGCATGGTTGAAATATTAAAATGAATATTTCGCCCACCACATCCATTCTCTTCCTTAAGGGCGAGCCAAATTTCGATGCAGAAAGAGTGGGAAAGCACCTCTGAAAGATATGTTTTCATAAGCATAAACAGATAGCGGGAAATTTTCTTCAAACTACCGGAGTTTCCCTCGTTTGGCCCTCGAACCTTTCTCGATAGGCACTTGCCAGCCATTCTTCCAACCCTTTCGCCTCTTGGGCCGTGTTTAGATTCTCCCCCGCGCTTCTTCAACGCCTTTCCAGCCCAAGAATTTCGCCGATTTGCATATTCCTCGGGACGGAATGAACGGAGGAGAGAGGCGAAGAAATAACAGGTTGGCGCGCGCAAGCCGAGCGAGAGAGGGGGACCCCCGCGAGTTTCGGGTGAGTACTTGGGAGGCTACGCGAAGGTTCTCGGTTGCTGAGATGGGTCCCGAAAGTGGTGTGAAAAGGAGATATGATTGATGAATATTGAAAGAGGTTAAGATCCACCAAATGCCTCGCCGACGACTTGGAAACACATGTTTAACGGATTCGGCGCTGGATATCCGAGCGGCTCGGAAATGAATGGAAAGAAGCAGAATATGATGGAGCGACTCAGAAATTTGCTCTCGCCCTTGAAACTCTGGAATAAGGGCGCGAGATGCAAGGAGACAGGGGCGTGGGTGCGAAACCAATAACGATCACAATTCTCTTATTATAGAATAACTTTAAACTTTGAGTTGTCTGCATGAAATTCATTTCTATTCGACCATGGTTTAGACGTCAAGTGACATCACGTGCATTGCTGTTGTTAGAAGAATAAGGATTGGAACGCAATATTAATATCTAAATATAATCAGCAACCACGCTCTACTCTCCGATTGATGAAAGGCTAAGTTTTACTTTTTAGTGGATTTTATAATGTTTGTGGAAAAGCGTGTCTTTTTATCTTTTTTATTTTACTTCTAGTGCCTACTTTTTTATGGGTGAATCATTTAGTCGATTAAATGAGATCTGTTAAAGAAATGTGCCAAAAATATAACTAACGCTATTTATTGAGAGATTTTGAAATTTTTTCCAAATGGAAATTTAGTTTATTAATTAGAGCACAATAGAAGAAAATTTCTGAGGTTCGGACCTTCACATTAATGCAGGGAATACAGGGAGGGGTTGGGGTGGATTGGAGGTACGATTTGGAATCAAGCTAAGTCCTATTTTGGGAAGAGAGGGGAGATCACGATGGGATTCTCCAGGTGGAAGTAAACCTTCATGGCTAACTACCTTATTTTGTCAAGTCTCCCCTACTAAAGCTTAGAAAAATGGATCTAGATTACCTTCACTTTCACAGACTCGTTACTGCCTTAAGATAGAACGAATACCCAGCTCAAGACTTGAATCCCGAATTTTATTCAGAGCTCGACTCACATCAAATCTGTATTCCACCTGCATCCATTCCATCTCCAATAGATAAAATAAACCGCGATAAATTTCTTTTCATACAAAAAAATACAAAATATTTTCTCCCGTTTTTCAAGCAGTGAGGAATAATGATAAATTTATTTTGAGTACATATTCTACCCATTAAGAAAGTACCATTAATTTTTTATCCCTCCCATATAAAATGCCATTATATTTACAAAAGATTCAGAGCCGATTTTATGATGCCACAGAAGTCTTTTCATTATTAGGCTCAAAATATAAATAGCAACCCTCGTATACAGAGGCATATGTATATCCGGCCAGCTCCCTCAAAGAGGAATCGTAACTCCTTATGGCAAAAAACTATTTTCTTAATTACATTTCCTATGAAGCATATCTCAGCTTCCCTCCTGTCACTCTTTCAAAACGTCAGTCACTCTTACTCACGATGCGCTCACTGTCACCCCATTATTTGGAAACTCAGCCACTCCGATGCTTTCCCGATGACATATTTAGATAGCCTCCCCCTTCGAAGAGTAACGATTTAATTTTGCAGTGTAAGACTCTCGCGGCTGAACTTAAAGCCGCCGAGTTCGTCCACCGGGTTATGTATGGTAGGTCGACTTCTAAATACATAGTGGTTAGCTGCAAGATAAGCGCGTTCACTCGTCAAAGAAGCAGTCTTAGGAAAAAAGCAACGGTGTTCTGAGGGGGTATTGTTCTACCCATGGGTACGATAGGCCATTTGAATGATCACGAATCCTGTGAAGATGTCATAACTTAGCGACTGAAGGCCGTCAATAATTTTGCCTCTCATTACCTCGGGTAGGAGACAGCACCTCTTCTCCATATGTGAGAATTTTGAGACCATGTTGGTCGGTTAAGCGACACACATTTTTTTTTTTTTTTTAATTCTCAAACAACCGGATATAGCTCTTATTGGCCATTTTACACCGGGGTGCTCAACTAATGTAGCAAGTAAACGTACACAAACGACCATGCCCTGGACCGGGGAAACCTACCCTGGCGGGACTCGAACCCGCGACCTCTTGTTTGGCAGGCGAGACGTTACCCCGCCGCCGGCTTTCACAATGAGGGTGGTAACATTTACTTTAACGGCTATATTACTGCGATGTTTAAGGCATAAGGAAACCACCACATCATGAGGAAACAAATGAAAGCCTTGATAAGAAGACGAAACAGCCTCATCGGCCATATCTTAACATATAATGGCCTGATGAATAAAATCGTTGAGGGACAAGTGAATGGCAAGAATGGAAAAGGAAGACCTCGAATAAAATCTGTAGAACAGGTAAAGACCGATATGAAAGAGAAGAAATGCGAAGATGTGAAAATAATGGCTGATAGGATTGTTATTGGATAGGACTGAATATTAGGATTGTTTACCTGTAATGATGGAGAGAGAAATGGCCCTTCATGAAAGACTAAGCCGCCTTAAAAAGATTAATTTTAATATCATTAATACTTTGGAGTAACACACAAAAATTATTGCATTATAAATTTAATTTTGATTTAATAAATATTTGATTTTTCAGGGCACGTTAAATTAGCGGGTAACCTTGTGACGAAGAGGATTTACGAATTAGAGGGTCGCCTCGAAGAAACCAATTATTTCATTTCTACACCAAAGGTATCAAAAATGTACAGGATAAACGAATAATTTAGCCCTGAATTCTAAAATACACATATATACATAATTATTCAAAGGATAAAGCATACCTGTTACATCCTGTATCTATAGGAAACAGAGCTGTATTATTCTGTGGAAAACCTACAACTATCTATAAAAAAAATGACCGCCAGAGAAATTTTAGTCAGTACAAACAAATGTTTGCCGGAAAAGTTTTAATTATGAGAGGAAAGGATTAAGTTCTTTACAGAGAGTAATCATTGGCACGATAATTTATCAAAAAGAGAGATTAATAATCTGGTTAAAAATAACTACACATAAATTATATTATAACATCAAATCTATACCGATGATTATCAAGTTTGCTCACCTTTGAAAAGCACACTAAAAGACCCACAGCATTTAAAACAAAGAGATACGATTTTAATGAGAATGCGCAAGGAGAAATGGATTTACACAATGTGAGCTAACTATGCAATTTTTATATAATCCACTATAGCTGTATACCTAACAAATTATAATGCTTTTTTCTTTCTTTTGCAAAATAAAACTTCTATAAATGAAAAGTCACAAAAAAAACTGCCTAAATCAGTGCGTTTGATTTGCCCTTTTAAGTACCACAATTGCCACAAGTCGCTTCCATAAAACTTATAACTAGGTCAAGAAAACTCATCACATCTTTCATCTCATCTTATTCGGTATTTTTCACACGCCCAATACCAGCACAAGTGTGGATACGGACTTTAGTAATTATTGATGAAACCCGAGAACATTCAGAGATCCTTTTCTGAGCACTCTAGCCGCGATGCAGGCATGAAACAGTGTCCCGTTGAGCCCACTGACCCGCCCTAACTAGCCAATTCAACATACGGATTTATTTTAACCATTTGTGCATTTTTGCGTTTTCAAGTTGTCCTTGGTGAGAAAATAAACTCAAAACTAACAAATTTAAATTATTATGTACACGAAAATTCTAATCAATACAAAATTTAGAGGAAATATAACTTAGAAATGGGAATGAGTCATCAATTTCCATTTCTGCATTTTTTAATGTTTTATTTTTTGAAACACCTTTGGTTAACCGAAAAAAGGAAAAATTTCCTATTTTATACGATTCACTTTGGTGACATATTTATAATTATTTATGATTAAACATATAAGTAGGTACTTCACCTATACATGGGAAAGACAAAGATTAAGTGGAATGACCTTTGGGATGGCCATGCCAGTTTAGCTGTATGCCATCAGTGTACATATATGTGGCTCCTTAGTAGTCATCAGCCTGGGCTTAATGTTTTCGACGGAATGAGTACAAAAATTGGTCTATTAAAGGTAGTTTGTTGGCCGTACGCGCATCGTATGTTTCGGTGAGTTTTGGGATAATGAGGTGCAAGCAGAGTGCTTCTATAATGGTTGCAGTAAATTGCGGGTTTTTTTGCTGCAAAAACTCCCAGCCGTATAATAATACAGGGATTTGACGGATGCGAGCTTTGGGAAAGAGTAGTAGACGGGAAGAGTAGTGATGAAACTGTATGACCGGCGGCTATTGATTTTTGGGTACAATTTTTGAGGATTGTGGGTTACCATAATTGGTAATGAGTGAAAGACATCTTATTCCTAAAAACGAAATAAAATTCTTCCCGTCCTTATGCTGATCGGTATTTACAAATAAAACGTGTTTTGACTACCTGATACCTTTGCTCGGCAAAATTTACCAACCATTAAATTTACTATAAATTACTAAGGCCACTGCTACGCAAAATAGCCATTCGTGTCTTCATTAACGTGTTCAAACTTTTGGGCTACATGTATTATTACATGCATACAAGGGTTACATGCTACACTACCCAAATTTTAAACGAGTATCTACAGATTAAAAATGTTCATAAGTGCGTCAAAAAATATATAATATTTTGCGGCAGATGAGAGTAAAATTAACTTTATCGCGACCTCAAATGCTTGGTTTCGAACTTGAAGCCAATTATCGCGTCCAATTTGATGTTTTACTTCTTACAAATTTTACAAAGAAATTTCTGACGCAAGGCTGACTTCAATGTTTTTTTTCTTGACCAGTGAAAGATGGATAAGAGCTCCACCATAATAATTGAAGGAACGATATCACCCCGAAGAAATATGAGCTATAAATATGGTTTATATTTTTCCCTGATAGCACGATGGATAGTGAATTGCGTCGCCTAAATTCACGCTTGGAGCAAACACATTTACGATAACTAGATATTTCAGAGCATGACATATTTCCTAAAAACTGAATTGTGCTGCATGACACGATAAATTGCTCCAATCAACTGCACGCGACGGTACCAAGTTTGAACAAGAGAACTCGCCTTAAGATGAATGAACTACATTGATATGACGATAATGATAATGAAAACGCTATATACTGTCTTAAAATAATGCTAAACTTATGCATGTTATTAAATACACTGATACTCGTTTTTTTCCCGGTTCAATTAAAAGTTGGTCAAAATAATTTTGGAGTTCAGACAAAAATCTTTTTTCTGCGTTTCTCAGCGGTTTCAAGGGCTTGAGCTTCCATTTCCGCACATAACTTGGAATTGTTGTATATATCGTAGCCAGTCAGAAGTGAAACTGTCGACTAAGCCCTCGCTTCTGCTAGACATATATTCATTGGGGATTGAATATATGTTGCTTAACTTTCTCCAAGACTACGCCGCGGAAGAGGGTTCTAGACACTAATATCCTATTAACTTCTAACTTACGTGAAACCATCCGAACTCCTAGTGCCGAGTGTCGTTCACCACAAACTTATGGGCTGAGTATTGCCCATGCATATCATTACTCTCTTTTCCGTCTGAATAAACCGACAGCCGATTTCCTCCGAAAGAAATACCCTCTGTGGCAACCCTGGCTCATAAAGCCTCTTCCTTTAGCAATATGATGCTCCCGCAAATCAATGACGCAGCCATTGGGATCTGCAATGACCCTTTCATATGTAAATCTCTTCTGAGGACACGCTGAAGAAAGTTTCCTTGTCAGCCGAAAACGTTAACCCTCCCTCTCTTGGCTTGATTTATCGAGGACATTTCCCCCTGTGGCCCCGACACTCCGAATTCCTGCCGCTTCCATCTTACTTTCCACCTTCTATTGCCTCTGCTCACTCAATTTCTTTTCCCCTGATTGCCTCGCTTGACACTGATGTCTCCCTCCCCCATGGACTTTTCATCGCTCCCTCCCGCCACGAATGCTTGCCAAATTGAGGAGGTTTAAATTCACGCATCGACGGTGAATGCTCGCGTCAACTTGGCCCAGGAAGTCTGAGCGGCAGTAAATGGAACTAGCCTTCAATCCAAGCGCATATTTTCATACGCTCTCAACTTGCTTCGTCCATTTGTTTGTTTCATCGATGGAATTTCGTAATTGATTTTTACTCACACACTTAGTGATTCAACACGAATGGTGGCATGTATTGGTGAGGGTAGGGCCCCGGACTAAGCCACAGGTATGTGGAATACACACATTCTGGGAATGGTGAATCAGTTACTTTCCCTCGGCAACCTCGCCAGGGAAATTTTGTTTGGGAGTGTCTCTAGGATTCACTTGGGACATTTGCACGGGATCTGATGAGATGAATAGATGGTTATCGTAGGGAATATCTTTAAGTGTGGTAACCAGACTCGATATATAATTTTAGGCTTTCAAGCATCCAATAGCGGCTATATTCCATTTATTAAAGGTCTTTTCTCCGCAATTATCTCACAACTTCGGGAAAAAAAAACGAAAAACCAAGGATTTAAAGGGCCTTACCTGGTAGCAAAGTTTCTGGCAATCAAAATTGCTCTACCCGAAAGTCTGGACACTACAATGCAACAACCACCAGTCCATGTAAGGAATGTTCACGGCATCTGCCAGAAGTAACGAATTATGGGATTGGGACACAGTATATTCGATGGAAGCCTTGATAGTCTACCATAATGTTTACGGAATAATACGAACTTCATCCATTCTCAAGGAACTTGGTGGTAATGCAATATAGAAAATCGACGGTTTCTATGCGTGGGGCTGGATTTGTTTGCTTCAAGTAAAGTTATGCTTACCTGTAGGAAGAGTTAATTCCAAGCAAAGCAAAAATGCCAAGGGTTTTTAGTACGGCTGCGGCTTCTATCAAGCTGGCGATGAAGTGAAAGAGGACTGCAGTAAGGTCGTGGTTATTTCTTATTATATCTCATTCCATAATTTAGGCCTCAATAATGTTCAACATTAAAAACCATGAAGAAGGAAGAGAGTTGTCTAATAAACCTGGATATGATAAAAAAGGAAAAAATATATTTGACTTTATGAATCAGTGCCTCCCGTTTTAGATGAGAAATAAATATATAAAATATTGAGTCGGGAGAATTGAATATTTGATAGAGTATTCAGCATTTAATTTTACTCATGAATTTTCACTGCCGTGTTTTACCCGGATTGTTGGCAGGCAGTGCAGGAGTGAACTAATAATTTAAGCGAAAATATAACCAGTAAAAAGGGTGACATAAGCCTCCACAGTTCTTCCTCAAACCACTACACTTTCCGAAAAAATGAGAAGTACAACACTGTAAATGGGTTTGGATAATAAAGTGAGGCATGAAACGAAATTTTACTTGGCAAGGAAATGCAATACCATACGTCAACACACATCAATACCGTCAACATAGTGATCGGTCACTCATGAAAGATGAAGGCTATTTCGTAATATTTTATGAAGACCACCGTATTGACCAAGATTTTAGCTACCACTCATGCAGCATTGGAGGAAAACAATGTGATATACTGAAATAAAATCACTCTGCAACGGCTAAAATTGAAAAGGTATAAATTCAAAGCGAAAAAATGAAACCAGCTTTCCTCGTTTCGATCAAACAATCACTCATGCTATTTGTTAATAATTTCGATCACCCAGCTTTCTCTGTTCATTGGAGTTAAAGGAATATATACTTATAAGCGTGAAGCTACTCGCTGCTAAACATGAAGACGAGGTCATTCCGACCAAGGGTTTTACAGCTATTATCACCTTGATGATGACTATACGTTCAAACCTATGCCAGTGAAAATATTCCGTGGAGTTTCACAAAATGACTTCATTTCAAATTATCTTTAAGCGGCTGTCAAACAAAGAGCCTTTAAACGTGTCATATATTTGTCGAGCAATTTTAATGGCAGGGTTTGAAATTTATTGCAATATGCGGGCGGAAAAAAAAAAACAAAATCATATATCACTATCGGTTGTGCGTAAAAAGCCACAGCCAATTCGCTTCCACGCCGACACCCCTTCGTGGCGGACGGGTTGCCCCACGGCAGGGGTGGGCCCCCACGGCACCCTGGCACCAGCATTTCCCTCCGCCCCCGCCCAAGGCACACTCCGATGCCAACCCAACCACAAGCCCCTAATGCGCAGTCATACACAAGAATGTCATTCACAGACAGAGACCGAGCAAGATCTGAATAAGACTGGAGGGACTCCACCACAGCCCTCATGGTTTCCCGTGAAAATCTCTCCATTGGACCCTATGGAACGCGACAGGTTATTTTCACGATGCGCCGCAAAAATTGATGAAATGAAACTTGTAGAATTTAATCGAAATCGAATACGGTAAATTCAAGAGATATCCTCGAAGGTGACCATATTAAAAAACCGTGCATATTTCATAAGGATTGGAAGCAACCTCCATAATCTAGCGATGAGCGCATTGTAGTCGTGATATTATCCTCCAAATATAAAACCTTAACAAGTCAATAATTCATGACATTTTTGAATTCCAGCATCCCAATTGATTCCCAAAAACGCAATGTTGTTTACGTGTTGGCAAATCACCTCTAATTACAATTACCTTGGATCAGAAACCTAAAATGAAATTGATGGAACGAATAGAATTTAAGCGAAATTGAATAAAATAAATTCAAAATATACATAATATAATATTATATATAATAATAAATAAATATAATAATAATAAATATAATATTATATATATTTAAAAAAACGGTGCTCGCACCAAAAACATGTGCATGTCTTTAAAGGATTGGAAGGAACCTCCATAACCTAATGACGATCACATTGCAATAGTGATATTTTGCTCCAGGTTAAAAATACTAATGAGCAAATTATCCTTGATCATGGTGAATTCCAACTCCCTTATTGGTTCCCGAAAAACCATGTTGCTTTAAAAGCAATGAAATATTGTTTTCACGTCGAGAGATCACCACTGAATGCCGTATTATTATGATGCCATATTATCTCAGAAAGCTTAAGGGAAATGATCGAACGATGCATCGTAAAAACATTTTCTTAATGCACGAGAAAAATAATTCAATAAATAATTTCCTCCGTCGATTAATAAATTAATGGTCTTTCAAGGATATCTTCATAATTTCCTGCGAGTAGCTTTAAACTTAAACGTATTTCTTTAACTCCATTGAATGGAAATAGCTGGGTGATTGACATTATTTATAAATAGCAGCTGTGATCGTTTCATCCAACCGGTGGAACCTGGTCTTAGTTTTCCTGCTATGAATTTACACCTTTTTCATGCAAGCCATTATTGGTAATACGTGATATATTTTGAGCTTTACTGCAATCAGAAGAATTTTTTAGCTAACTAATCAAATATATTGGTAATCATTTCCGAATTATTTCAATTTTTGTATTAACATACAATCTCTCCCACTGTTCTAAGGTGTCCCTAAATATGCACGCTTATTGGAGGGCACTGTTTTTTGATGACCCAAGCCATATTTGCCACGGACATCCCCTTAATTATCAGCCTGAGAACCTCACACACACTACACCTACATGCTTCATGAAAATCGATTGTCTCGAAGGAAATGTGTCAACTATCTCGGTCAATTCTTTCGCGGAGCGAGGACGCGGCCTAAGTACCTATGCACTCGCTACGAAGAGAGCCTGACGATGGTCGCCAATGGAAATCCATACGTGAGCGCCTGCCTCGAGATCAAAAAAGACCAATCCGTGATTAGGACACAAGGGAAGGAGATGGCAATTGAAAGTCGCGCGGAAAAATAGTGGACCAAAACCCGGAGAAGGTCACCCGATCAACTACGGGAACACCAGAATTCCCAAGCATCAATAAGTATCTAGAAGACTACATGGACAAAAGACTGACGTGGAAATACCACATTCAATCTTCAATGGAAGATAAAAACACCAAAGGCCGAAGTTCACCATTAAAAAATATTTGACTTAACCGGGATGCGAACCCGGATCTCCCAAATCGGCCGTGGTCGAATCCCGGCTAAGTCAAATATTTTTTCATTGCGAACTTCATCCTTACGTCCTTATGTAGGCTTTCGTGGTGTGGTGAGAATTCAGCAGGCTGGTTTTCGGGGTTACTACCGCGTAGATTTATCTCTACAGAGATGAATCTACGCGGTAGTAACCCCGAAAACCAGCCCGCTGAAACTTCATCCTTAGGTGTATTTAACTTTGCACCCGTGCGCGTGACTGCGTACAAAGTCACTTGTTCCTACAGTGCTTTAAAGTCGTAGCTGCAGCCCCGAGGCCGCTCACAAAACCGTATTTGGAGGACGCGACCGACAGATGAGGTCATTTTCACCATGAAATAAGGGTATGGAAGTATGGGTGGAGAGAAAATCGGCATCGGCGTTACCCTGCTCTGAACGAAAGGCACCATGGTGACCACGGCTTAACGTCCCATCCGACGGACGGATTGTTGCGCTTGAAATGTCCTTCACACAAAATTCAAGCAGGAATGGTGCAGTCTCTGAAAATTCTCTTCCACTACTAGGATTTGAACCCGAGCCCACGGGGTTGGAAGCCAACACTCTAGCCACCACAACAACCCAATCACCTCACAAAACCGAACTCGCCACAGTCACTGAAACGAAACTCTTGCAGTACAATGCTTGTATCGAATCAATGTCTTCATTAACCTCCCCCGAATGTCTCCACACTGCTCCGACCCAACTTAAACGGCGCCAATCCACGGAAAATGTAATTATCTGAAAACATAGGAGCTCCCTGGTTCCTGAGCAATAAACAGATCCTCCGAGATTTGATTATAATTGCACGGTTACATCACCTAAAGACATTTATAGAGACCTTTCCCAAATATTTGCCAAAACTGATAACGAACTTCTAACCTCCCTCTGGGATTATTCCCCGTTATAAATACCTGTAACGCCTTATCCCTTAAACCACCCTCAACCCTTCCCATACCTTTGAATAATTTAATTGAAACTATGTCATGGCATAATCAATTGGAACTTGCCAGAAACCAATTATAAAGAAACACCCAGTGGACAACTTTCGGGCAGGGGATTGAATAAATACTAGTGATGAGGTAGGTAGAAGATGGGCCAATTAAATTAGCCAAATGATGTGACACGATTGTCTAATGAAAAGTATCGTTGAAGTGCAGGTGAAAAATAAGGGCAGAGGAAGGCCTCGGATGATATACATATAGCAGGCAATGAAGGATAATAAATAGAAGAGTCATGTTACTGTTATACATATGTTATGTTATAGACATATGTTATACAGAAGTTGAGTGGAGAGCTCCTTCAAATCAATCTAAGTATTGATGATGTTGAGAATTCGATGACGATGAAACCCTATATTTCTTAGTAAATTATTACTTTCAACAAATTTTCTTCTCACTTTCAGCCCTTTGCCAGCTTTATGAAGCTGACAGGGATCATTTTGGAAAACATGAATGCCATTCAGATCCTCTGAGCTGGGTGGCTACAATCATTTTATCCCATTAAGCTACGATGGCCTGGCCTTCACGTATACCGATTCCTTTGGGCGTAAAACAACCAGTACAGCAAATTGGAGCCATTTGTTGCGGCATCAACGTTTACAGCAAATCCCACGCGAGCCCCAGACATGCTAATTGGTCGCCCCATTAACACAACTTCGCGCCGGAAAACGCTTGCACCGTAATCAATTGCTGAACACTGAGTATTTGTCCCAAGGGAGGCATTCATCCATTCATTGGGACTCGGATCCGACCTCGTCAACGAGAGTAACACATCCAAAAACCCACCTCAGTGACAATGAGACGAGCATATTGTCTATTGATTGGTAAATCTATTTATGAATCATAATCACCAAAGTGGAGACATTCAATCAAGGTATGAAACATTAACTCAATTTTTTTGCTTTTAGTACGTCATTCTTTGAATCGAAAAATCGAAACGGACCTGAAAGTACAATGTTAACATCATTCATGAACAGAAATACTGGGTATTCTTAGTAAGGGGGTTGCTTGTGAGCAACTGATATTCCAACCTTCCACCCCGTGTAAAACTTTTCCTTACTTCCATGCACTTCCTTCAGCCATCCCAGTATTAACGCGCTTCATGCATATTTAATACGCATTGAAAACACATATAATTGAAAAATTACAACCGCTGACTCTAGAACTAATGATGCAAGTTGAATAATTAGAAGAATTGATGAGATTGAGGGTGGAATTGATGATTCTGCGTTCCCGAGAATAGTTATTTATAGATGACCGGCAACTATATTTGCAGCTAATCGTACTGCTAAAGTCCCTGGACAAATTATATTATTAATAGGTTCAAAATCACCCATCAGTGAGATAATCGCCATTAAGTACATTTGTTAGCCTTGAAGTTAATTTTGGTCAAGTAAACAAGCGTAACTACATTAGTATCATATCATCGGCAAAGCGATCGGACCGTGCCACGTGGCATCGTTCTCATCGTAAGTTTTCGCAATGACTCATGGCCTTCAGGCTCCCTATTCGTGACATCGTTACGGAATCCATAACGAAGAGCAGACGAGCATGGAAAGCGAAATAACGGAGATTTCAATTTCCGGTCCACGCCACACCCAAATGAGTTTTGAAAAAAATTGCAATAAAAAGATTTCTAATATTAAATCTACAGCCCGTCACAAGAATTTCAATTCAATTTCATTCTAATTTCCCCATCATGGAGAAACTGTCGGTTAAACCTCGCCCTTGATTTACTATTTCTATTTACGGGTATTGATAAATCTAATTATCAATCATAATCGCCAAATTGGAGGTACTCACGATAAAAACTACAAATAGATAACGGGGGAAGTGTGAGTGTGTAATAACGTGGCATCCTTAGGAGAGACCATCCAGTTATACGAAGGGTCCCAGGTTACAACCCAAAGTCAGCTTAGCGAGGTCCGACAGCCTCGCGATGGTGTCCATTTGGGGGTGTGTGCTTGTGTCTGTGGTGGTCCCCGGCGTGGAAGTAATTCCCGTAAGCTGCCACAGGAGGGCATTCTGGTGAAGTGTTTTTTGTTCATTCCTCTGACGAGTGGCGTCAAATTTTACGGCAATTTGAGAAGCCCTTTTGAATCACCTAACCAAAACTACAAATGGTAATTTCCACACTTAACCACAACTCAAACACCGACCATGGTTTCAACATATTATGTCGTTTTAAATAATGTGTTGAATTCATGGTCGGCAGTTGAGTTTTGTATGAAAGCGTGGAAATCACAATTTGCAGCTTTTTACCATGCAGTTTTATATCGAACTTCCACCAAGTCAACCCTGAAACGATTTTACACGATGGAGGTACTCAATCGAAAAATCAATACATTGAAATTTACACTTGCAATTTTCCACGGTTATAAAATTTCTCCCAACCTAGCTTTCTTTGTCACTACACCACTTCGTAAATGAAGTAGTAAGATTGAAACCTAGGTCGAAATATATTTTATTATTGTGGAAAATTGCGAGTGTTTATTTCAATAAAGAAAATTCCACTCCATCACTCTTGGATCTTCGGGAAAAAATCAATAAACTCAAATTTCCTAAACCTCCTATTATATTCTTTGATTCTTTATTTGAGTTCTTTTATTCTTTTATTCTTTTATTCTCTTGGTCCCTCACATATACGCTCTAATGACTTTCAAAGAGTAAGAACCGAAAGACGAATCAGTATCATCTTCCTCTAATTTACCACCTTTAAATCTCCCACAAATATTAGCTCTCCTTGCAATGAAAGGTAGTTGCACTTTCTCACAATAACTTTATGAGTACGACATGTTTCCGCTCGCAGATCAGATGATGGCTCTGTGAGCCGAAATGCGTCGTGGGAATGAAATTACTGTGGAAAATTGCAACTACCTTTAATTTCAATGCGTCGACCTTCCACCATATCACGCCTGAATGGGCAGAATTGATTGAAAATCGATTTAACTTTGAAAAGGTGTTAACTGCAGGCCATCGAAATAAAATTGTTCATGTGATCACAGCACATCATTTTTTTACATAAATTTTAAAAGAAATCTATGAAGTCGATCAATCGATACTTATTTTTGTCGGCCTCGGTGGCAGCGAGGATAAGTCCTGGCCTACCGTACCGAAGGTCGTGGGTTCGAGTCTCGCCTGGATAGGTGGCCCCTTTCATGACATGGATATATGTAATCGTCTGTTGCTGATTGTTAAAACTCCCGATGTAAAGGCCTCAATGTGCTGTTTTCGGAGGAAATCGAGATAAATAAAAATTATAAATATAAAAAATACGCAGTCTTGGCCATACTTGTACACTCAGATACTCATACACTCGCATCCTCATATACTCAGATAATGAATACTTAGATACTCGTATACTCAGATACTCGTGTACTCAGATACTCTTACACTCAGATACTCTTATACTCAGATACTCTTATACTCAGATACTCTTATACTCAGATACTCTTATACTCAGATACTCTTATACTCAGATACTCGAATACTCAGATACTCGTAAACGCATATACTCGTATACTCAGATACTCGTTTCGGCTGAAAGGGTCATCATCTGGTTGAACTTATTTTCTCTTCTCCTGGGTAGGCATGCATTTTTTCCACCTTTCTCAACCTACCCACACCATTACGTGCAAAATCACAATATTCCGAGCGAAATATATATCTATTCTTTTCCAGGATTTGCTTTAAAGCTGTGTATCACGCATCGCTATGCATCGCTTTTCATTCTAATCTTCCTTTCTGCCTCCGAGAATCCTGCCATGTATCCGTTTTCCTTTGAGTCGTTATTTTTTTATTCTACTCTTGAGCGAAGGAGACCGTCAGTGCTCTGCCAGCAAAGAAATGGAATTGAAAATCTCACCATGGAATACTAAAGCTCTCCTTTTTCTCACACTTAAAAGTTACAACTGCTTACAGACGCCATAAAAACCAACCTTTTTCCCCACGGCGAAAAGGACAAAGCCGTCAGTCATTATTACGATTTTCTTTGAAGACTGGCAAACTTACAAACGTGTAACTTTCAGGCCATATCTCGTTTCCCCTTTAAAATGATTTCCTAAAAACGCACTCGAAGAAATAAGAGAGAGATAGAAGAAAACGCCAAGCTATAAAAACAATCTCTTCCCGGTGATAAACTAACTAAAATATCGTTGCTTATTTTATTGAGGGCAGACGTAAAAAATAATTTCTTTGTAGGGATTTCAAAATCTATCAATCGTTCACTCAAAATAACTAAAAGTTAGATTCAGACCGTCATTAGTCATTACTCGTTATTTTTACTTTTATCAAGCAATTATTAAAGGACCGAGCAACGAGATGAGAGTATAAAGTTTACCCTCATTATAACTTAGGTCTAAACAAATATCCAACGGTACAATTTAATCTCTCCCTAATTTCGGATACTTTCAACCAGTACCTTCAACTGGCAATGCCTAATTTGATGTAATCACCTTTTACACTACAAGAAAGCGTGGAGGATACGAGAGCAGAGAGAAAAAACTTATATTTACCGAAAGCAGTAAGGCAAGCTTAAATAAAAGGCGCTTGCAATTTTCGATGGTTAAAATTGTTCAGAAAAAGTGAAAGTACCTTTTACTTCAAAATGTCGAACGTTCACTGCATCACGCCTGGATCGGTTGAATTTATTCAACAGAGCAAGGGTGGAAAAAAGTGTGACCTTATACATCGGACCAATATTAAAATTTGGCAACATCGAACATTTTTCAATGGACTTCTGAACCCCCTTCATTGGTGCTAGATGGTAGTCACTTCAGTTTCGCACACCGTCAGTCGTAAGGGACGTTACGCGTCGTTGATGCCTTTCGTAAACACGCTGGGTTCTCTTAACCCATTATAACCCAATTTTGCTTCATAAAGTAACATAAAAAATTCATACATTTTCACCTATATTCAGGAAAGATTTAAACTAGGTGTTATTTTGTGCTGTAAAGTTTAATTGTGAAATATGTAGTTGCCACAATAATTATGATTGAGTAGAAAACTTTCACATTTTTAAAAATGAGATGTCTTGAAATTTAATTTCTCCCAGAAGTAGCTCTGGGTTAGAAATGGTTTACCCTGACATCTGATCCTCAAGCGTCCTCAATAATATAAATGACTACAGTTATCTTTCGCCTTCGACAAACATCACATCATCTTTGTTGAAAATAATTTTCCACAAATATTCCATTCACACATGACAATGCTCCATGGAAAAAGTACATATTATTCGACCTCTCAAACACTTTCTTCTCTTACTTGATCTTCGCTTGCATGGTTTATTTATCGGTCACCTTCCTTTTTTACGATAATTTTGTTTTAGCAATTGCTGCAAATATATTCAATTTAGTCAAAAACCGTAAAACCTTCGCGATAATAGGGTTTACAGCTAAACCTATCTCAGCCAAACTCAGCCGTCGTAATGCATACCGCGGGCAGAAGCACTCAAATTGGAATATTTCCCGCAGTGATATTACCGAGCGAATGTTTTGTATCCCGTGGAATATATTTCCGGATTTTCTTCCCGATTTTTGTGGATCTAAGTCACTCCTTGACTAAATCCGTATTTCCCATACGCATCTTTACAGCTGCGCGCACAAGCCTTATTGCCCAAAAAGTTCTATCAAGAACCCGGCCTCAGTTCTGCGAATTTCTTCCAACTCGATGACTTCATTCGCTTTCTTATCCCTCGCAGTTTGTTCCAGTTTTCTATTCCTGGATCCGGAAATATTTTTTACAATCTGATATCAACCAAACGCAACATCCTCACGACACGGAAAACCCTTCATCGCTTAAAGAAGCCATGGTTTAGATCTATTTTGTTCAAGTATTTTCATCTTTCACATCTTATTTTTCTACTTGAACTAATTTAACTTCTGTGCACCGCAAAACATTTTTCCAGCGCTTTTCCTCGAGTGAGGACATTCCCCTTCCAACGTTCCAACAGTATTCTTCTCTGTTAAACTTTTTATTATCCCTTCAAAATCATCTTGATCCCATATTTCCAATGAAGTCATTTTCAACCGCGAGTTACATGATGGAGATCTAGATGCAAAATTCTTATTTTATTCACTACATCGCTTGGAAAACAAAGATTTTTATCTATTTTGTTCAATTATTTTAATATTTTACATCTTTTTTCTACCTTAACTAATTTAAAAGCAGCATTATCGTAGGATTCGCGGAAAAACGAAGAATTCACAGCCTAATGTGCTTGTAATGATCACTTTGTCATATCGGACTAAGGCACACCACTTATTTCCTATACAAACTACTTCAATGGGGTAACGCAGCACTTAAACTTTATACATTTTGAATGCCCTTCCTTTTACCTGAGGTAGAGGATTTGTAAAATCGAAACGATATACTGCATTTGATAGATCATGATGACCAATTGGTGAAAGGAAAAAGTTTCAAGTTAAGTTTTTATCACTGAACAGTGAATACATACCTACTCTGCAAATGGCATCATTTTCCCCTCATTTAACTCAGTCGTCAGAGAAAAATTCACATTCCACCACAATAACTCTATTTTATGATCGAGACTCCACTCGGCAACCCAGCACTCTTCTCAAATCAAGGTAATTAAGGAAATAACACTGAAAAACGGAGTCAATTCCACTCTCCTGAAAACTTCAAAGGGTCCTCATTTTTCTCAACCGACTACCGTTCCAAAAAATATTTTCTCCACACACTATAATTAACATTAACTGCATTCAAAATCCAATATGAACAGAAGACCCTTCCGCCAGTGCTAATTATTTTATGGAAAAAATGTAAACACGTAAATATAAACATGGAAGTATCCTCTCGAATAACTTGAAACTTTGAATCTTCCTTTAAACTCGAAGTTAAACTTTAAACTATGTATCATCCTTCTAACATTAATTTACACTTTAAACATATTACTTCCCTTTAAACTTTAAGTTTCACTTTAAACTTAGTCACTAAAAGTTATTCAATTTCGAAGTTTCACTAAGGTTGCGCCTGAAAAAAATCAATTATTTTAACGTGTATCTTTAGCACAAAAAATGTGAAGCAAGAACATAAATGTCGTTTTAAGATCAAATGATAAATATTTACCATAACGTTACATTCATAATAAAAATGCGTCGAAGGCACCTCACCATACTATTTTCTCAGGCAAAAAAGTAACTGCGGCAGGCGAAATGTATTGGAATGATATATTTAGTTAATAAAAAAGAGATGGCACTTTCCCCAAAAATTTATTTATGGAAAGATATCGCCGTAACCAATTTGTGTATAAGTTCTACCTCTATTTCATTAACTAAACTTATTTAAAAATTCATGAATGAATGATATAAAATAAGTCCAAATATGCTACTTGCACGGAAATCGCGCCACGATCGAATTACAGCACCGAAAAAGTGAAAAAAATACTTCGAATGAATAATATCAGTTATTTCGTTTCCTAGCTATGCTAGAATACTACATTTTACAGCATAGTTGACGAAAAGTTAGAAGTGCGCATTTGTTTGGAATCGCGCTGCTCAAATTTTCACAGAGTGACGCCTGAAACTATAAATTTTAATATGGAAGCAATTTCAACAAAACGCAAGTAAAATAAGAATATAAATGTCGTTTCAACGTCACATGATAAAAAATCACCATAATGTTGGTCAAAATAAAAATAGGACAAAAGGCACCTCACCATGCTAATTTATCAACCATTCATGAATGAATTATGTAAAATAAGTCCAAATACGTTATTTGCTCGGAAATGGCGCCACAATCGAATTAAACAGCTGGTAAAGTGACAAAAACTTCAATTGAATTATCTCCATTGTTTTGTTTCCGCATTTTGTACCAATACGTATTCATAAATCAATTATATAAAATATGTTCAAGTACGTTACTTGTGCGGAAATGGCGCCACAATCGAATTAAACAGCTGGGAAAGCGAAAAACTTTTCCATTAAGTAATCTCTATTGCTTTGTTTCCGGATTTTGCCCTTTGAGCTTGAAAGACGCTACATTTCAAAGCATTATTGACGAAAAGTTGGAAGTGCGCCTTTGTTTGGATTCGCGCTGCCGCGGCGCAGACTCCACAAGACGCAGCATCCGGGAACAAGCTTAAAGATTTCCCATCCGCCTCGAAAGACCACTAATAAACTGCTCTCGGGAGACGTCGCCTCGGTCGAGAAAATCCGAAACTCGGAGGAAGGTCCCCACCCACATCCTCAAAGATGCACTCTCCTTCCTCCGACGCACTAAAAGTTTTCGGGTCATTGACAGCGGCAATTGCCGCGGCGTATTGCCGACCAAAGAGGGGTTCTAGATGTGAGGTGGTAGGGGGGGGGATGGGCGTAGAATGGAACAGCGGGATGGGGACGCCATGTCCCCAAGAGAAGTGCGCGTCAAGCAAATGACGTTGTCGTGGCGGTGTACGCCATGAATGGGCATATTCCTCCTCCGACCATTTATTCGCCAAAACCCCGTCGTACGTTTGAGAGATGGTCAAATGGAACGACTTGTCACTGCGCGTTTAAGGGACGCATACCAGCCGCCTGACTGGTCTTTTTTGGTGAATGATTACTCGCAGCCGGTGTCCCACGGTTGTTTTTCTTCGTAACTTTTCCATGAGTTCTTCTCTTAGCTAAAGTAACTCTTCCTTTACATGAGAAGGAAAATGTTCAATAATTTGGTGCTGATTGGCTGACGGCCGGCAAGGAGGTTGACTCTTGCGATCACATGATCATCATTGGAGCTGACGTAATTTCTCCAACTGATAAAATTTTACACACTATTATGCATAGTATGACATTATCGGTCACCTCATATTGCCAACCTGTTTGAAACTTTGCTTGGTCTCTTTCGTAAAACGGACAAAAGATGGCGGATTACTCCGCACTTGCCTTTCAACCACCTTTTCAGTCTCTGGAAGGGAATTAGTCGAAGCGCATTCTCACAATTAAGCTAATGCGTGACCGAGTTCCATGAATGGTGTAGTACAGAGTTTTTATATTTACAGATATTTACCGAATATCACAGTGCACTTGCCATCATCTTGAAATGTTCAGGGTGCAGAGTGACTTTTCTACATCTGTCTGTATCTCAAATTGTATAAAAATATGTCATTATTTAATCGGACGATTTTAATTATTTCTGAGATATATTATAAGCTATATTTCAAAAGGGTGTACTCTGCGTACCTTGAAAGCTTCACCACGATAGCATTATTTTCCACGCGAGTAATCCGTTGCCAAAAATTACCGGTTGAGAAATAGGTATGCGACATCTGAAGCCACCATCCTTTCAAAGTTGATATCTAGATATTTCCCCGAGGCAGTGGATCTTTATTAATGAGGACGGTAGACAAACACTGCACGGATAACCGCCATGTAAATCCTCGTCTTTCTCCAAGCACCACGCATCAATGAACTGAACCCTTATCCAGAGATACTTGATTCAGCAGTACACGTAGGACGACGTGTATAAAGTTTCAATCCAAGTCAGTAGCCGCTTAACGTGCTTAGCTGCCATGAATCGAATATTTAATACGTTTGTTGACCACCTTACACTAAATCATATAAATTTTACACCCAATCTTACATACTACTATAAATAATCTAATCTGATGTGAATTAACATGATATAATCTTATATTATCTTAATTTTAAGACGAAATATTTTCGTAGAGCCAGCCACAGAGGAAATAATGATGAAATGTAACATGAGGAAATTATATTTGAGAAACTCCATGTTGGGAGCAATTCACGCAAGGCTCAGTTTTATTGCAGTCGCTCAAGTCGATCTTGTATAATCACACATGTTTCTCACTTCCTTGAATTTGCTTTCACACCATAGGCCTTCCAATCAGGAAAAGGAAGGTAGAAACCTATTCCCTTTTTTTATTGATAAAAATTCAATTGACCACGGTTCAATAGCATATAATTGATTAATTGATTAATTTATGTGATTCATCATAAATTTATTACCTCACAGCTAATAATATACTTTAAAAATTTCATACTAATGTAAGACAGTGAGGCTTATCTTATTGAACTGAAGTCGGGGATAACCGTTTTCTGGCTATTTAGCAATGATGCAAGATGAAGATCCCTAAATCATACGTTAAGCTTAAGGCATAATAGAAGGTATTATGTCATTTTGCAAATTCTTCCACTAAGTTTCACGAATTCAAGCTTCTTGACTAAGAAGCTCATATAGATTATATCTTTTGAGGTACCAAGGTCAATGTGAGATGAAGTTAAGAAATTTTAAACTTGGAGAATCCATGACATCTTATGTTTCAAAAAAACGTGAAATGAAAAAGAGAAAAGGAAGTAAAATAATGCTAATAGATGGATAGGAAGTCTATTATAGCTCTAAGCGGAGGGTGATAAACAGTGTAAGCGGAAAAAATTAATTCATTTCAAAGGGGGGAGGAGTACTCCCAACTTCCCCTCCTTCTATACGCCAATGACTTGACTTACCTTTTAATTTTTATCTATACGAAACTGATATGCCCAATAGAATGAACACGATGATGGGTGTGAAATAGTAAGATAACATTTCAGGAATAGTTTATGGCTCCGAGGATAAAGGATTAGAAGCAGAAAAAACATGGTAATACTTACTAACGACTGCCAAAGTAGGACAACAAAGATAGCCCCTTCCATTAAAGGCACTTAACACCGATTATTCATGAGGTGGTAAGCCCATGAAAGAAATATATCACAGAAGAATATTCTTCATTGAGTTAGAGGTATAGTGTCAGCGTTTAAAGGCCCGCTTACACGGTACATTTACACCTAGAAGTTAATCTTCGTTTTCGTGAATGATTTTGGTGGACCGGAACGGAACATGTACGAAAGCATGAACCGAATTAGAACAGGTTCTATTTTCTGTGCATGCATTCGCTCAAGTTGGGTGGTTACACGATGCATTTTGGCGTTCAGTCATGCGTTCATGCATTTAGACATTAACCCGTACGTGTTAATGTATCGTGTAACTAGGCCTTAAGACGAAATTTTTTTCTCCTTCCTGAAAGCATTTCATTAATTTTTACACAGGAAATTTTTTTCATTGAAGAAATCTTGATGGAAATATACCTCGTTCTTAAGCGTCAAATGGAAATGAGGTAGACAATGTTTCACAAGGCGTGGCTAGAAAAGTATGAAAGAAGTAAATATGAAGTAGTAAAATGTAATTGTGGAGACGCCCACCGGGCCCCCACGGGCCACCGGACGCCCACGGGCGTTCTCATTCCTGAAATATTGCAATATTTCGTAAAAGCATGAATTTGATTACTTTTGAGGTTGGAATATATCCTGATGAAAAGGTGTCTCCTTCTCAAGCGTCCAATGCAAAGAAATTAGACACTGTTTCACAAGTGGTGACAAGAATACTATACAGGAAGTAAACGCGACTTCAGTAATAAAATTTATTTGTGGAGGCGCTCGTCTGAGGGCAGCAGAGTACAGGCTTGTGCCGTGCATGACGATTCAGTAGTGTAAACCAAGAGTAACTATGAGGACATGTACTGTGTAAAGAGTTCATAAAAAAAGTATAGCCACCATCAGACTCTCCCTCCATTCATGACCATATCTAGATTGATAGCGTACAGTTCGGCATTGTACACGTTACTCAAAGGGTTGATATTGATCCTAATTCTTTATCACAAGAGCTGATTTTCAAACTTCGGACTCGGATTCATCCAACGAAACACAGTAAGGAAAAAATCAAAATTATCTACGATCTTTCCTAGCAAAACTTACCAATTGACTGAAGAAATCAAGTTTAGCAAGATATCCGTCCTCAAAAGATGGAAAATTCAGCAGCAAGAAAGTTATGTGTAGATATAAAGCCACCATTAGACTTCTCTTCCACCCATGACCCTTTCTAGATAGATTGCGTACAGTTCGGCAGTGTACACGTTACTCAAGGGGTTGAGATTAATCCTAATTCCTTATCACAATAGCTGGTATTCAGATCTCATATTCGGATTCATCCAAAAAAATACGGAAGGGAAGAAATCAAAATCATCCACAATCTTTCCAGGCAAATTCATCACTATTTACAGGCTTAACTTCCTATCGGATGGAGTAAATAGGTTCAACAAGGCACCTTTACCTGAAAACACAGACAATGCAGCAGCAAGAGAGTGAGTAAAGATGTAAGATCGGACTTTTCTTCCATCGCTTTCTAGAAATTACACAGCAGTTGGGCAGAATTAAAGGCACCAACACGGAGGAAACGAAGATGACAAAGGCAAAGCGAAGATTTGCGATAATAGATGTGCTGTAACGTAGTTGGCGCTCCGGAGAAGTCCTTTCCTTCCGCACGACATGTAACGCGATTCAATTACAGGCCCGTTCTCGCCCAAAATGTGTAAGCGCGAGACGAAGGTACGCCCCTCAACGACTCCAGAGGGATTTACTTAGTTTTAATTACGCATCGGGGAATTGGCGGAGAATTTCAGATTCGAGGAAGGCAGGGGTCTTGGTGATACCTGGAGAGACTGACGAGAATCGTGAGCGAATGTTTGCATGGGACCTCGAGGAGAAGAGGTGAACCAATTTTCCCGCATGCAATCTCACTGTTCCACCCAAATTAAAATTACTATCCGATTATGGAAATTCATAGATACGCTCGGTGCGTGATAAAATCATCCAAGCCATAGCTTAAGTGCTTAAAAAAGCTTAGGAAACTACCTCTCGCATTTTATCATGCTTAAAGAGAACGAAAAATAATAGACATTTTTGCCACAGCCAGGTATTCATTTTTTTTTAGAAAAGTAAGAGAATAGAAGTTGCTTACTGTATATGCTTTTTTGCGTTTATAACAGAAAATTTGTAATCACAAGTCTCTTCACATTAATTGCTTTTAGAAAAGACACCCTTGGACCGGTAATAAATAAAAAGGCAATTAATTTCAATTTAACCGCCAACTGGGAGAGTTGAAATATCCCACAGCATTCCTGGCCAGTATTAAATTTTTGAATCGGAATAAGGTATTGTTTTCGTCAATGTTGCATTGATATTAGATAATAATAATAATAAACCAAAAGCGAACGAAATACATTACAGCGCTTTGGTATGATGTTATTTTTGGACATATTAGTGGAATTTTAAAATTTTGAAATCTGAGCGGTTGATGTGGTGAAGATTCGCATTATATTAGATTAAGAAAGAAAATAAAAAAGATAAAACATGCTTTTTCTATAAAGCAGTATAAAATTAGCTAAAACTTAAAAAATAAGCTTCTCATCACTGGTGGAATAAAGTGTGGTTGCTGATTAGATATATTTTAAATGAGTGTAGAGGAGCTTGATAGGTGAGTAAAGATTGGCACTCAATATTAATATCTAAACCTAATAGGCACCCATGCTTTATTCTCCGAGCCATGAATATCGTGTATTTTGGACTGCTTTTAAAAAAGCGTGTTTTATTTTCTTTTTTATCTACTTTTCAGTGGTGAATCATTTAATTGATTAAACCAGAGCTGCTAATGCCGCATACTGAGAAATCTCAAAGAAAATGGAAATTTAGTGAGTTAAGTAGAGCATGATGGAAAAAAGTTCAAATGTCTGATTATTGAATTACTGTCATCAGTAGCAAGCAAGTGCGCAAAATTTCCAGCCGATCTATGAGTGAAAAGTAGTTTATACATCAGTAATAATGTTCCATCGATGGAATAGACAGGCGAAACAAGTTAAGGAAAAGCGTGTAGTAATAAGAAGACGAATAATCGCGGTACAAAGAGAAATAAATTCATTACGAAAATGCAATTGCATTTATAAAATAAAATCAAAGAGCATCACGTCAAAAGAGCTATAAAAACTCATTTTTTACAGACCCAACGCCTAAAAGGGCGATATGAGCATTTCAATCTTAATTCCATCATTTCACAAAAATATTCAGCGACTTTACTCTGCCCGGAGAAAAACTGTCAATTAATAATAATAAGTTAAAATTACATCCATTATGAAGTAAGACGATTCAACTTAAAGTTTTCACCAGCATTACATCCAAATAAATAATTAACGCTTAGAAAATGGACACTCCACCGCAATTCCATAATGATATTCCTCCACATTGAGAATTCTCACAAGTTAAAGTGAATTATTGTCCACACGGCGCATACTGATGGACAGGTCACTCCTAAAAGAAATTGAATACCTCAGCCATGAATACCTGCTGAATATGCTTCAGCCATTTTCTTCAGAGGCATGGTTCCCTCAAACACTTTCTCGCATCAAAGGAATGTAGAAAAAGCGGAAGGATGAGAAATTCTATCCATTTCACCCATACCTTTCACTGAGAATAAATTCAAGTATCAGTATCTTATAAGTAACTTATTCGAATTTGTCTATTTTCCTGGATAGTTTCAGACCTGGCAAACTTTCCGATTTGCACTACGCCATCTGGTTTTTTGGAGTTAAGTGCCAGTCATCATGTGAGTAAAAGAGCCAAGCTATGCATCTTTCACTAACGCGATTACCTCATTCTGGACTGCGGATTGAAGTTCCGCTTCCAACCGAAGAATTGCGAATTTGGCGAATAACTTTAGTGAATTGACCCTTAGGAAAAAGGTCTGGTGCAAGCTTATTCGGAAAAATCTGATGAGAGTTAGCAGAGATTCAATCGTAATCAGCATCCATGTAACAAGAGAGTACTTTCTTGGGTATTTATTGATTGGTACTATGTAAACCTAAATTTTCTCGTCCCCAGTGCATTAACTACATTACCAATTAAGTGCCTATGACGACGAGCAACGATGAGAAGTTCACCGTAACTAAAGCTGCTCTTTCAACATTACTGTTACGATTCCTACGCGTCAACATCGTGGCTTTAATAACAACGCAATTTTCCATACCATTATGCCGCACACATTTTAAAGGGATAAACTGCTATATCGTGACAAAACATAATACAAGAATATTTTAAGACTACTGACGATACAATATTCTTAAAATACTACATGCCTTGCAGACAGTTTTTAACAAAATCATGGTAGGCAACAAAGTTATTTTAATTATGAATACCGTACCCTTAAACTAAGTTATGCCTGAAATGAGTACTTTCAAACGGAGAAAGTGTGAAAATTTCACTGAAAGCGGTATTGCGTTTTACAAACGACGCTAAACTGTGAAAATCCGGATATTTTCAAGACTGACGCAAACTCTGCTCTCTAAATTTCTTGCCAGTACTCGGGCAACTAATATTCCTGAATATTGTAATTACATAATAATTCCTGATTATTATATAACAGAAGAATCCTTTCTTAGCATAATGAGAGGAAAACGAAAGAAGAATATTGCAATAATGCTTTCTCGGGCATTGCCAAATGACAAGGAGAACACAATCATTTTACCCATGATTAAATATTGCTTTCCTGCCTGATTTTTTTCTTTCGACTTACTTCTATATTTCCATTCATTGTGAAAAAGATGGTGAAAAACCAAGGGCGCAGTCAGGGGGGGTTTTTTTGGGGATAAACCCCCCCCCCCCAGAGCTTAGAGACTTTAAGAGCGATTTTTAAGTTAAATCTATTTTACTTAATGGGATTATTATTGCTTATAGAATAGCGTGAGGATTAACAAAATATCCCTCAGAAGGCCGTAAAACTCACCATTTTGAACCATTTATCTTAATTTTTCCAGCGGAGGGCCCCCGCACTTCCCGCTTACCCTGGCGGGTATACTACACCCACAGACACCCCGGTATTCGTTGCGCCTGATACCCCCCCTAGCCTTAATTCCTAACTGCGCCCCTGGTAAAAACCATGTCACGTGAGGAAGATTTTAGGGTTCATGAGCGAATATTCCGTGCATACTTCTTAACGCAAGCCCAGCATTCCTTCGTCGTTTCATCGAAACATAATGAGCAATAAGCATAATAAGCAATGCCTTCCATACATTTCGAGCCGAGATTTCTTTTTATGCGTTAACGCTTTCATGAAGAAGAATATGCCGTGTGAAATTAAGCATTGTGCCACCAATTGGCCAGTTCACCAATTTTTATGATTGTCGGTTGCGATAAAGAAACCTTGAAAAATAAAGAGACCCTCATTATTCAATTTTGTCAATCAATCGCCAACATACTTCTCGAGGGAATTATCGACGGCTGGTATTTCGCTAAAAGTTGATGACGTCACTGACTCCTGCCGTGCGGCTTTCCTCTTCTCCGCTACTCCTCGGCCTTACGAAAGCGTCTCACGTGGTGCGCTCTCATTTACACTCAATGAACGATTCTTTCCGTCAAAAAGCGGGTCTCTCTGAACGACTAAATGAACCAGAACTCTACTGACGTCACTGACTCTTGAAAAATAAGCGGAAACTTCTGTAGTTTTTCATTTTAAAGGTATGATAAAATGTCTGAATGAGCGAGGCTTTTTACGTTATCATTAGATAAAAGACATTGTTGTCAAAAACAGCTTCAGGAAAGCGTAAATGATTAAAATAGAGAAATGAAAACAGTGCGATAGTGCCTTTTTTCTGTTAAGCTTCTTACCAGAAATTTTGAAAACACTGAAAGAAATCCGAAATATTAGGTTCCCATCCACTCTTAATCTTTTCCATCCATCTACTGAAATTTCTAATTTAAGAGTAAGTTTTGGTCTGAAGGAAAGGCCCCGTCGTGTGAATGTTTGAATGACGGGACGACAGATAGAAAGTTGATCTATTCAAGCAAGTAAGTCATTAGGTAATAGGCAATAGGTAAAACAGTCTTATGAATCGAAGCTCTCTTATGGTAGGGCCAAAGCTGGGACGGAGAGACGAATAAATACGAACATAATCGTAAGTTTAATGAATGATTGAACTGTGAACGTAGAATTGGTCACAATAAGACAAAAAAAGTCTCGAAAAATGCACCTAGTAGCGCAAAATCTCAATTAGTTCTCATGTATACGAGGGTCATTGTACCCATTTGCTACGCTCTGTAGTAACGTCCCATCAAATTGGAAGTAACTTCACGTAAAATGGAAAATCCTGAGAAACGCTGAGACACGATATGAAGGGAAAATGTCAATGGGCCGTAATGGGCCCGATTCGATAGCAATCAATATTTACTTTCCATCCCTCCCGTTGGTACACGACTAGTCCCCGCCCAAAGAAAAAAGTATGCCGGCCCATTAATAACAGATTATCGGTAACGTTCATGCCCTTTCGCTTCGATGGTTACATCCCTTAGACTTAACGACATTGACGAGGGTTTTCTTTATAGCTATCATAAGTCGATGGTACTATCGAACTGTCTTCATGTCTCTATTTCAATCATTTGAGCTATCCTCCAGCTGTCTTCACACCATTGCCATTTATCAATCAGCCCAGGAACGTAGACAGAAATTAGCTTCGGGGAGGCCTCGGCTTGTGTGTGGGTTTGCCTATACTGATAATTTTTTTTCTATTCCGAAGCAGCAAAAAACAATAAATGCCATCAAATAAGCCATCAATATCGATTGAATAATGCTGAAATTAATTTTCATCCTTGGTTTTTACCGTAACGGCCATAGATATTATGGCTTAGACTCCGTAGACATTCCCACCCGAAATCCGCCTGATTATTCGGAAAAACTTTTAACTTCACGCCTCCCGCGGCAGTAGTTAATATCATCCAATTTTGATCAAATTTCGGATCTGAGACACGGATCACACGGTCCACAATTTTCAGTGGTTACTAGAAATTCAGAAGATAAAGCTTGAAACATAAGATAATTTTTTCGAAACCATCAGAAAGCACGGCCGCTAACAGTGATTTTAATTTCATGCTTGGCTTTTAATTGTGTGACAGTTGGAAATCTAGAAAGTGACCGGAGTAAGTAATGGAAAAAGAGATTGTGGGAATAAGCACGTGTTCAGAACATGAAGGGTCGAGTGATCAGTCTTTTGGTCGCTGAAAACCTATCGCTGAAGCTATCATTCTGAGGGATAGAAAATATGATCGTGTGATTCAGGATTTAGACTCCTAAAGAGATGCATGAGAAAAAAATTACAGGGAGGCTGATCTCTCAAAGTCTTTCACCCCTAGCTACAAGCCTGGATTAGCATTTAGCGAATATGATAAGGTCTTTGAAAGTACTCGAGTGACTAGACGCCTGAAATATGACAAAAAAAATAGTAAAATCAAATTAATTAGCGAGCTCAGTGCCTGACTGGTTCCGGAAACAACTATGGTTACCCTATTATGGGACAACAATAAATCCAGCAAACAACATCACTATACTTATCCCTTCCCTCAATTCATTTTTCCCTTATTCCTTGCCTTGCAAAATCAAGAATTCCTCCCTCAACACAATATCCAGCGTCAGATGAAATATAATCGGCGAGGGAATAAGTGGTCTTACACCACTTATGCGAAAATTGTAAATAAAAAAGTAAAGCATATATAACGTTGTACACCATGTATCACTACGTCAAAATAGTAGATAATATGGTGTATATATTTTTTTCAATAATTATGACCAATAATATTTACTTGCAACCAAAAAAACAACCTGGCAGAAATTTTAAAGGAAATTTTCCGACTTTAACTTAAGGGTGATTTTCTCAGTTATCAATTTTATTTTCATGAGCACATTAGACCTAGTAACCGCGAGACATTTACAAATCGTTAAGAATTTAAAAGAACCTAGCTGCTGCATTTGATACTGCAAAGGCGTGTAGATAAGGATTCGGTGGATAGGTCGTGTCATAAAACAAGGAAATTACGTTAGGGATGTAATGGAAGGTATACCTAGAAATAACTACTTGGGACAAATAAAGTAGGACACAAGGATGAAGGGCAATAGGGAGCTCATGGAACTAGTTTGAGCAAGGGAGAGTTGTATCGATGTAGTATACGAATCTAAGGATTTTTATAATATAAAATGGATTGAAAGAAATTTGAAAATATCAAATGTATTAACTACGCCCCTTTAACTTGTAAACCTTTTCAGTCACAGTGTCCATTAAAATGTCTTTTATGGGATTTTAACCTCTCAATGTGCATGCTTGTCCATAATTATGGGCAGAGCCCATAAAATTTACTTCGCAAAAATATCCAATCTTGTTCGTTGTTCTAATCCAAGTGTTCATAATACTACAATTATGGTTAAACAGTAAAAAGGATAATTTTAATCAACGAAATTTAAAACTCGCTGTTATCGGGTATATTGTGCTTATACAAATAAAATTGATAGTTCATAAAATCGTCCTCGAATTAAAGTCGGAAAGGTACCTCGTAACGTACAAGCACTGTATGAAACCTGAAAAACATCTACGTAAAACCCTGAGAGCCGATTGGGTGTTTGGCAGGGGGAACGTGATGCCAAGGTGTTTTTATGCTATAAATAATTATTATTGTTCCCAAAGATTGCTAAAAATATATTATAGTCATATTATCTACTTCTTCTATCAAGTGATATACATGTGGTGTATTCTAATAACACCACTTACAAGATAGGAGAGAAGTACTCAACGAAATTCAAGTCCCCTTCAAAACTTCTCACCAAAGTCCTCAATAAGCAGGCCTGAGCCTCACTGAGCCTTCTAGGCATTCACCCTTCCGTTTAGAAAACAAATTCTACTCCAAAGCCCTGAGGAGCCAACCGTGTCCACTGCATCAATCTGAAACCTTCGGGAGCAATAAGACGGTATAAGGCTCGCATTGACTGACCGGTCTCATTCCCTTGCCCTGCTGACCCTTCACTCCGTAACTAAGACCGATAAAAACCTATTGAAGTTTATCTCTACGTCCACCCCTCGCCATTCCTTTCCCTTAAGGGTCCTTTCCCCGCCGCTTGCAGAGACCCTAAATCAATTCCTTCAGCCCTGTTCTTATCTGCCAGCGGCCCGTTCCTATCTTCCGCCCTCCATGCTCCCAAAAGGGTGCCTCCTTAACAACTCTGCGGACCCTACAAGACTACGCCTGTACGGTAGTTCGATCAATCGGAAAAATATCATCGATAGGTTAGTCCATCTGCGATATGTAGTGGCATTCGATGGCGATGCTATACTGTCGCGACGGTCTTTTCATTGCTGATCGTCGCTGTAATGTTGATGGTCAATCGATTTCCGAAGATGCGTCCATTGCGGATTGCAAATCAGAGATGGCAAATGAATCGAAACGATAGTCAAAACCAGTAAAATTTCAATAGTTTCGTTCCCGGGAGCGAAATGTAGAAACGAAACGGAATGGGTTTAAAACCGGGGAGCTAACCTCAGTGCCGAAACGAAATCGGAGTCAAAACTACTTCGAGTCGAAACTTAACTAAAACTGTGGGACGAAACGAAACGTAGATAAGGTTTCGCTCCGGAGGGACCACGTGCTACACCTTCGAACAGTTTAGTTTCGACCCACACACTGAGTACGAATTATGGTTGAATGAAGTAGAGGTTCGACCTACCGTCATTAGATGCATGGGGAACCCATATTTTTACCGCTAACAGGAGTACGGCGAAGGCAAACTGGCCATTCGATTTTTAAACTCAATGATGTCACCTCTCTACGCGCATGTCAAACGTAATGGGTCGACACTATTCCCTCTTATCCCCCTCCACTTAATGAATGTGATCGAAACTTAACTATGAGCAGCGGAGTTTCGATTAATTTAGTTTCGTTCCCGGGAGTAAAGTTTCGTCTCGGGTCGAAACTAAACTCCTTGGCGATTTTAATTTCGTGCGGGAACAAAACTTAACCCAGGCCTCGTATTTTGCTTTCGCTCCGAGTAAAAACGAAGCATTTTCGTTTCGTTTCACTCACCAACCCTGTTGCAAATCGACGGTCTACGGTTACACTACTGTGAATAGTAACTCGACTGTTGATGGTCGGTTAAATTCCAACTATCAATTTGCTGTCGGTCAAAAATCGAGCGATCAAAAGAAACCTTTTAGTTAACGATCGACGGTAATCGAAGACAATCGAAAAGTAAGGAGCACCAGTAACTAACAAAAACAGTTAAAAGTATATACTCAGTGTATCACCTTCTGACCATGGCCTGAGGATGACCCACTCCATCGAAACCGGTCGCGAGTTAATAAATAATAGTGGAACTACAAAATTTTTATTCTTTTTTACTCTTTCTTGATAGTCATGAAGGAGTTCCATTAAGTAACGCCTCGAACCATTGCATATAAAAGTAAACACAAACCATTTCCACTCAAAATCGAAGAAAAATAGTCGTAGTCCCCAATTGAATCGACGCCATTTCGAGTGCAAAAATCGCAGATCGACCGAGCCCACTCACCACTATCAGCGTTCGCCGCGTGAAAGAATCCTGATACCCTTGGGCCTGGCGTGTCGTAGGCGCCACCTATTCCTTATCCGTTTCCCGATTCCAAGGTACGCCTCCGTCACAACAAAGGTCGCCCTGCCCAAAGTCCCACCGAGGCGTCGCGAGAGGGAGCTAATGTGGGGAGACCAGGCGATGGCCCCCGGGGGCTTGGGGGGGCGGAGACTATGCCACTGCGGAGGAGGAGGTGGGGGTGGTCGGGGACCTGCTGCGTCGGATTCGGCAGGGGGGGCGGAGGAGGCGGGGGTGGGACTCTGGGTGAAATGCCCCGTGGCTGTTTCAAGTCCGGGGGCCATCGCCGCCAATTCAGCATGCCAAAGCCCGGGAAGGGGTGGCCCTCCTCCTCCTCCGCCGCCGCTCCAGATTAGGCTGGGGGCGGGTGGGGGTTGGGCCGGGGGCTGGGGTGAGGTCGGGGGCGGGAGGAGTGGGCAATTGTTATCCTCGGCGTAGATTACATTACCCCGTCCGTGTGCAAGTGGATAGTCTCTTTTTATCTAACTTTGTTGTTCCCAGTTCACGAGTGCCTGCACTCATTGCCCCGTTAAGATAGAGCGACCTTCTAATTAGGACATGCTCAGAGATCACAGCTTAAAGGCAAAGATATCTTTTGTCTACACACGCAGAGAGCACGCGAAATTAAAGGCTATTTTCAACGGCATCCAAAAAAAATAGTTGACTGTCACTTGGTTTTATGCATACAAGTGTTAAGTATAATTTTTGTCCAATTCGAGGGATGTATGAACACAAAAGCGTTCAATTACCTTTTTTTAATTGTTAATAATGAAAAATGGTGGTATACGCACGATTTACGATTGAGACTTAGCATCTTAAATTCCAATGGCCTTAGCGTTTAAGACCTCGTCACAGGTACACATCAGTTTGTTGCGTTAGTTTACGGGAACGGACACCACTACCATGTGACGAGGTATTTAACTCCACGGCTCATTCTTATTGTTTCACAACTAAGGCCCTATTGTTCACCTTTTCTCCTCAAACTTTACTACTCGGCGATATTTATTGAATTTCTTCGGAGGCGGCGGGATAAAGTACAAGCCTGCCAAGCCGAAGGTCGCGGGTTTGAGTACCGTCGGGGAAAGTTGACCCCATTCAGGACATAGGGGTTCATGATCGTCCCACGTTGTTGTTCGATATATTCCCTGCTGTAAAGCCTTCAAAAGCGCTGTTTTTAAGGCTATGAAGATGAATAAATAAATTTTAAAAAGCCATGCTAACGAATGGGAAGAAAAATCTCCCCAGTACCATTATTTCTCTAGCTTCTAACACTTATGAGTGGTGACGGAAAAATGTCGATCAAAATTGATGTTTCGAGCAAACCATTTTTCGAGCAATCGATTCTTAAACGAAACGAAAAGCTTGACTTATACACGAAAATTTTTAAAAAACTGATCGTACAAAAATATTTCATTATTCATTCATATACTCACACATATGAGTTGTGGAAATAAATTTCCTAAAAAAATCTAATCAGAACACAGGATTGAATTATTTGTGGTAAAAATTGGAAAATGTACGCATATTAAAGTTTTGGGATCACCGTTTACAACAATTCTGCACCACTAAAACTTATAAGAAAAAATCAACCGATTGAGATGCTTTCTTGATGATCGAGGGCGTGCCCTTCCAATTTATCCGGACTAAAAGAGAAGTCTTTCACTCGACACGGATGATGTTATCATAGGGCGGTGGTGACGCTGCTGACATCAAACGAAATGGTCAAAATCGAAGTTGAAAAATCGAATTTGGATCGAAACGATGTCATTGCTCGATATCGATTTCCTCGATCTACTGCCTCGTTCACATTAAGATTGTTCCACCAATCGTTAGCACCGTTGTGCATTCACACGACGATGGTTAAAACCTGTTCTGCCCTCTAGTGCTGGCATCTAAAGTGAACGAGAAATTGACGGTTAGCAAAGCTGTTGAGGTATGCAGGGTCAAGATATTACTGTGTTCAACGTGTATTTACCGAATAATTTTTCTTCCGCCCATATTCTTCCTTCCTAGGACAAATCCATGCAAAAAATAGAGCGAAGGGAACTTCACGAACTTTTCGTCTTTCTCTTGTCGCTTCCTCTTCCGGTCTCCCAGCGCCTAACCATCGTAAAGTGGCAACGTTCATAACTACATGAACTATTGTCAGGACACGCATTCACGCGGGTATTTCGGCCAACTATCGTTAGGACGATCGCTCGGACAATGGTAATGTGAACGAGGCATACGACTATTAAAACTCAAATTTTTCTTTGAATCGAAATCGATTTTTCCACCACTGCATCTGAGCGCGATAGCATCTATCAAGGGGACTAAATGGAGGAGGCAGCATCCTTTTACTGTTGACCATTGAGTTTTGTTGCCATTTTTGACGCATTTTAACCTGTTTTCAAAACTGCCCGCAGCGCTGTGGTGGGGTGCGAGTGAAAATTCTCAGTATTCACCATAAAACAGTGAATATCGCGAGGAATAGCAGTGAAATATATGAATTTGATAAATTTCATCATCAAGAATTTAAATTTCAGATAACATCCCTAACTAAAGCTTGTTTCTCCGAGTATACAAATTGTATCGTTTTCCCCGTAAGCGACGCTAGTGACGACTTTTGTAAACCCATTTAAACGCTCAGTGAAAGTTAAAAAAAAAACTATAAACTCATCGCACCAATTAGGAGAATGCCATACCTCACTAATTTCGTAAGAACTACGATCGATAATCTCATTGATAATTTAACTAATAAGAGCCATAATACGAGTGTTTTCTGCGTGAATAAAGATACGTCTTATCGCTCGTACACGGCCGCTATTGTTTTTTTGGGTTGATTTGAATTCAGGTCTCTCGAAAGAAAGGAATTGACGGTTTCCCAGAAGCTCATTTCTTTTTCCAAACTGCAGATGAAGTTTTTGTAAAAAAACTACGTGCAGTTCTGAATGCCGCAAGATCTGATAAAAACAGATATTCAGTCCATATAACTTTGGGTCGAAAATTCGAAGGCAAAAATGAAATTGAAATAAAAACACAAGTGATTTCCCCAGTAAGGTTCAAATAGAAAGCAAGACGTGGGCCTCAAAACTAAGGCGCATTTTATCCCCAAAGCAATCTACCCGCTTGAGTGCACCCTGTAAATCGGGTTGGTGTGATGTCTTCACACGACGAGGGCCCGTGATCAAATCCAGGAATCGGTAGAAATTTCTAGAAGTGATCCGATCCCTGTTTAAATATTGTGTGGAGGGCAATTTTCTTTCGAGCTTATGATAAGATAGGCAGGGTTGGAAAGAAATAGGTCTGAAGCTGGACTCACCCTGCTACATAGGAAGGAAAGATCATCAATTAAAAATTAAGTTAAGTAAACAGAAAAAAGACATTTTGAGAAAATCCTTCCTACATAGAGGAATAAAGGAGTGGAACGACCTACCTGAAGTTATTTTTAAGATCTTCCCTGCAAATGCGAAAATTTTTAGAAAGAAGTGTGCATCACTTATTGATTAATTACATAGTGGTTTAAAAGGGAGAGTGTGAAATTGGGTCAATGTTTATTTTTAGTTGTATTATTTTAGAATTAACGTATTTAATGTATTATTTGAAATTGGTTTATTGGGACAATGTTAAATTCTTATATGTATGAGATTAGAATTAGTGTATTATTTTTACCATGGATATCTATTCTGTTTCTAAACTTTGTATTAGATAGATAGAAACTTGGTACGTACACATTTGTTATTCATGTACATCTAATGCTGCCACCAGGCAATAGCCTACTTGCAGCAATGTAAAACAATAATAATAATATGATGACGACGAAGATGGGGAGTTTAACTCTGACTAAACCCCATTAAAGGATGATTTCTGCGGATTTATCGGCTTATCTAAACTAATAGTAATTAATCTTACAACTATTAGCCGATGGTTCCACAAACAAGGCTTACTACTTAAAGTTTAAAAAAGCATGGCCCACTATCCTCATATTCAGCACGACATCGCTCTGAATTCTAAAAATCTGAAAATACCAACTCCGATTGCACCGAAATAATGCATTCTTCGTGAATTTTACGGGAATAATTATCTCAGGCAAAAATACGTACTCAATATTGATCAATGGATTAATAAATCGCCTATTACTTCGGAGAAAAAAAAATCTTTTGAAGAAGTAAACTAAAACGTTAAATGACAAAGATGAGTAAAAATTAACGAAATAACTCCCATAGTTGTGTCATTCGCGCATAAAAAATTGATCTGAAAAACTGACGTTTGAAAAACTGAAAATCATTCCAAAAAAAATATTTTGTTGGTAAAGATATCATCTCATTGAAGAACACCAAGTTATATTGACGAGACAATATTTAATATTAACACAATTATTTTTAATATCAAAGGATACTCACTGATTGGCAACTTGTGAACTATCATACGATCGATACCTGTTGAGGAGCAGAACGAAATCGTTGGAATTTCAAATGGCGAAGGTATTCATTAAAACGACGTCTACGACGCATATTCGAAAAGCTAGAGGAGCGAATGCATTAAAACCTCATAAAACTTTCCAAATAACACTTTTCTAGTTTTAAATAGAGATCACTATCTCCAATAACTCCCTGAGGAACCCTATATCCGTAGTATAATTTACCCACCGCATCCAAACCGATTTCCCGGAATTGGAACCAGGGCACCGAGTCAGAAACCGAAAACAAAAGAAAGTTTCTCCACCTGGGTGAACAAATCTTTAATATTAAAAAAATGAGTTAAACGCGAAGCTGAATGCGAAACGTCATTCATATAAATCCAATCAAAGAGACGGAAAATGTTGTGAACTGAGCCTCGCCTTCTTTCGCACCTCACAAGGGAAACATCCCAGCGGGACGTGATAAAATTAAAGCAGATGGAGCGCCCCTGTATCGAAGCATCCTCCTCGAGGACGCTTGGCTGGGTGTTAAAGCATTGAGAAAATTCACGAATCGGCTCACTTAGGGAAGTGAAATCGGCTCACTTGATGCCATTACCCACTCTCAAGTAAAATTGTTTGATAATGAATGAATGAATGTATTATTCCAAACTTAAATGTACACTTTTTTTAACAACACAAATAGAAGGAGCTTTAGGTAGCTTCAATGGTAAAAAACGGCATGGAAGCTACCATCCTTAAAAATTAAATTCAAGGCAAGCCAGAAAACAAAGAAAGTGTATATAATATTCTGAAACATTATCCTTATGAATCCGATATGTGACAAACAAACAATGTGAAAACAAATCAAGGAAAAAATACATGAGCATACAAGATATTTTTCAAATGCATGCTCGTTATTAAACATACAATACTATACAAGAACAGTGTATAACTTATGGACAAAATAAAATAAATTTCTTTTTTCTCCTTTCACAAAAAATATAAAAAATAATATATAATAATATGTATGTATTCACAAACACATCAAAAAATAACATTTATATTATCATGGGATAGCAACCAATCTTTAGCCTTTCTACAAAAATTATTTATACTCTTTAACTCTTTAATCGAACAAGGTAATTTATTAAAAACCTTAGGCCCCAAATGAAGAAACGATCTTTTAAATATAGAAAGATAAGGCTTGTGAACTTCGCATTTCGAAAATTAACATTCCTACATATAATCCTATAATTGCAAGAGGTGAAGTAATAACTGAAATCCGGGCGTGAAAAAGTCTAAAACCTCGTCCCAATAAGAGAAGTGTAAAACAGTTACTTCCAATATTTGAAAGGGTTGCTTTGAGATAGGAGTTTGGTAAAATATGTTAAAATTTCCACGAAGAAAATGTCATTTCAATGAAATTTTGAATCAATATCTCTCATTTTAATCTATTAGATTTTGCTTCAAATGAACATGAGCGCTTCTGCTGTGCAATTCGTGTCATATTAGAAAAAGAGATTAATAAATTGCTCTTAAGTTCAAAATAGAAAACGTAGGCGTCTCAAAAAATAACATTTAGAGATCATTGAATGTTAAAGACACAATTGAAGAAAAATAAATTAGCTAAACGAAAGCGGTGTTTGATTTTTGATTTGTCTTCGGCCCAGGGAAAAATTTAAGTGTGTCATACATTCACACACTCATCTACATTCCATGAATCATAATTTTGCTTAATAAGGGCAAATAATGTCTTACATGAAATCCATGTTACCTTCTTCTTTTGGTAAGCTATCCGTATATTGATCAGCAATCTCTATACTTTGTCCCCATTATTTTGCCTCATGTCAAAATCAGTCTCTTAGACTCCATGTACCAACGTAAGCCTATTTCATCGGCAATCCGCACGATGTATTCTATTCCGAGATGCGATTTTTCTACCTAATACGTATTGGTAGTTTAACTACCAATGACGAGTCTAGTCTTTATCGCTATGTATGACTTTCACCTTAGTTATTATCCTGCTCTTAACAAATCGCTACGTCATCAGTAAATCATAGCATGTCTATCTGATTTATTTGAATACTTATTCCACCACTTTTTCTCCACCTTTCTCGTACTTCATCCGCAGGCCTCCGTCTGCATATAGCGAACATCAACGGAGACAATGAGCCGCCTTGTCTTAACACCCTTCTTTGTAGCTAGAACAACGGATGAAAAGGTGCAAAAAAGCCATTTGGAAATATAGGTTTAGAAATATAAACTACGAAACGCAGAAAATTTTATTTTTTGTGATTTTCAAAATATTTTTTTCTCATTATGCTCCACCGACTTTCCTGCAAATCAATTGGGTGCGTCGGCTTCGTAATATAGGGAATTACCGGAAAATGCGTAAATTTTAATTGAGACGATGATTAGAAAATAATGCTGCATATCTCTGAGTACCTTTTCACAAAGTAGTCAATTTTTTGTGTACAAAAAAAAAGTTCTTGTAGATATCCGTTCGAATATGAATCTTCGCTATTTTTTGTTTAACGTGGATCTAGAAATAATTCTTAAAAGGTGCAAAATTATGGCCAAAAGAATCATAAAATCTAAATAGTAGTTTTATTATAGAGTTTAAAATGTTTGAGGGAAGGGCGACGCAGGAGTGGGTGCTTACAACTACATAAAACCGTGAGAGATGGGCAGAGGGTGTAAGACTAACATCCATTCAGCATCAAAAGGGAAAATGGAATCCATTATATGGCTCTATTTGGAGCGTAATTAGATTAACTTCACCTATTCTTGCAGTGATCATTTTTTGTGCACGAAAAAATTAATTCTTAAGGATATCCATTCGGATGTGCTTCGTCACAATTTATGTTTCACGTGGATAAGTAATAATAAATTACATAATAAAATAATGCCCGCTGTGTTACTGAAAAAACACATTCGACATTCCAGAAATAAGACCACTCCTTAGCCTCCGAGTTTCAAGCATACGAGGGAGCACCTCGAATGTAATTTATGACACCCACAATGGTACCTCAAAGGTATCCGATAAGCCTATTGATATCTTAAAGCTATGAAAATAGCATATAGCCACCGAGACCCATGCCAGAACGCCCTTACGAGTTTCATGCAGGATGTCAGAAGCGATCACGTGTGTGAACGGCCATCTGGAGATCAAAATATCGGAAGAAACTATAAAGAAAGGCAGAGGAACCCCGAATGAAGAAATTTCTCGGCGCACGGGGCAAAATCGGAGGCGGCAGGAAGGTGGGACAGCCCCTGCTTCCGTTGTCGTCCGCGCGTGCCGCCACCAACTCCGCTCCGACAATAAACATCCAATCATTAATCTCGTCAGACCCTCTAGATGCCCCAAGAGATGCCATCTACTTCTTGAAAGCTTTCACAGCGGATCTCTGGGGACGGCGCAACACGCACTACACGACTACCGACTTCCGCTCAAGAAGCTGTAAAGAAAAAATATATTAATATATATTCCCTTGGGGAAACTTAGAAGATCGCCGACGCGCCACAAACCCCTCTATTTTTATCCCGAGGGAGAAATTGTTTGCAAACAACTACTGCGGCACGTCATACTCCGTCCCTCTCATTAAAGGCGTCTCACAAATAATCACGATGCTAACGACTGCGCCTAAGGAAAGCCTAAAATACCACCGTCATGAATGCAGTCACTTTAGAGGCAGCGTACTTGGTTTCCACGCAGAAGACTAGGAGTGTAACGAGACATAAAGTTCCGCGCAAATAACTATTAATGCTAATGGGGTACGGACACCAAAATAAATAGAACTGAGTTACTAGCCGGCCTCGCAGGATGACGCTCCTGCGTAGAAATTCTGCATTTCGTGTGCACTTGCGGGCGACGGCATTAGGTTTTACAGCTGGCTATTCCGAGTCTGCTTCCCTAAATTTAACTCCCCAGACCATGTACACCGATCTTCATACTTGACGTATTTGATTCAGTGGTACATCCAACAAATCAAAAGTCCCACTGAAAGGCGTTGAACTTTTCTTCACTTCTTCTAATTAAAAAAATGGATTGCAAGTCTTACATAAGATTAAGCTAATAACATGTGGTCTCTGGTCTTGATTATTTAAACGCTAATTTAGACGCAAAATCTGATTTTTATTCCACACTCATATTGGCCTAATGATTCTGCACGAAGAACGGGAGCGCATTTTATGCTACATTGGTTTATACAATAATTTTGGGGGTGAAAAGCTAAGGGGTTGAAGGAACTTTTTTCTAAACATAGTTCGGTAGAGAAATTAGGTGATGAAAACAAACAAGATCAACTAGGCGTTAAGTAGTGTGTTCCATTTTCCACTCGATTTCATCGCAGAGGAGAGAAACACTCGTATCCACCGGCCACCAAGTCTTTTGTATATTTCTTCCATCAATTGCTGTACTTAACTCTGTTTGTAAAAAAAGCACTAGTATCCCTTGGCTTCAAATCCACCAAATTGATACACACCATTTCCCATTTTTTCATTGAGATTTATTCACATATTATTTCTTAAAGTATATAATATTAGGGGCTAAAAAATGATACTCTTATTCTACACGGGGCGCGTGGTACATGAAAATCTGCAGAAATTCGGGCCAATGTTTGAGTTTTTGAAAAAGGTTTGGTGAAAAGAATTACCAAAGAAGCATTAATTAGTTTTAAAAACATCGCTACAATATAGCATACCACCGAAAGGATTATTATCCCCTCGCAAACGAAAATAAAAAATCGATTTCAGAAAATTAAGTTTCTCAGGCCCAAATTACTAATGTCCCACGTTCATCTCACGCCACTCTAAAGAAAGCTTAGCTCAAAATTCCTCTTCCATCGGATGATTTTTTATTAGAAATAAGAGACATATTGGGTCCCGTAAAAAATTATCAAAAGAATAAAAAAAGAACAACACCGGCAGGCAAGGCAAAATTCTCTTCGTGCTTTCTCTTTCATTAGCCACCAGGTGGCCGGGAGAGGCATATGTAACCGAATCCCTTTGAGTGCGTCTCTCCGTTCCCTATATTTTCAACGCAAGAAAAGTCGACTCCTCTTCCTATTCATGAGAAAGAGAAAAAAAGGCGTTTTTTGCCTTTGACAGCGCTGGAATTCAAGGCAAATTAGTCCGAAGGAAATTATGGAATAAATTAGGGACAGTCACAAATTTGAATGAAATTTTATTCCACGATGGGCGGGGAAGAAGGAGGAGAAGAATAATCGGACGTTGCCAAATGTACGATTGGGAACGTTTCAAATAGCATTGGCCGCTGTAATTGCGCAGAATGACAACGCTGGGGTTAATACAACATCGACGCGAGCATGTGCAAATCACATTCTCGCAATTCTAATTCTCGTTACCAGTATTATAATAAAACCACAAAATATTAATGCGTGGAAGTTTCGATCCTGAGAAAATAATTAACCATTTTTAAACATTACATCGTATTTTTTCAAAGTAAAAATGTAGAAAACCACTCAGTTGATTTCGTTTTTTACATCTAGTAATAGAAACTTGCAACAAATTATACCGATACGGGACTCAAGTAGATTGTAACTACAAGCTGTCGAAAATACAGACACCGGATGCCCGAGCTTCCATAAATTTAAGTCTGCCAATAAAATACTTCACGCGCGGACATCATAATTTATCCTCGGTTATTAGCAACACCATTTCATTGGGACGAACATCCGTAGTCAGAGTGAGGATAATATTGCATTACCGGCTCCAAGAGAAACTAGGTTATCTATTGAAGCAGTTAATTTCTTTTCGTTTATGCTAATTCCCTTCAAATAATCCCAACCTCTGCGTATTTTCTAAATCCAATTTTTTTGCTTTTTACCATTATTAGATATAAAGAGCATAGTAAAAATGCAATTATAAACGAATCGATGACGTGCATATTGCCTTGAGTATATATGAATCCATCAATAATGGGAAACCAAAATTCAATCGGTTGCGCAATTTTACACGTGAAATCAAACGGAATTAATACCAAAATAGCACCCAAAATCTTACTCTCACATATCATATTGCAACGTCACAAGTAAAAACGTCATTCTTAATATAACAAAACTATTTGCAAGGATTAGGCCACCTATAAACGGCATTATGACAAAAGAAACTAGAATAACAGATGTAGCTATTTATCGTGATCTATAACCTATTTTAAAAACAACTAGGTAGATGACAGTTATTATTATTCTTATCTCTAATTCTCTTTACATATTCAAAGGTACCACGCCATAAAAACCCAAGACATACGTTCATGAAATCAATGGTTCGTAGGTTCACATTGTGGAATCGTGGCATAATAGGTTAAAAAGTGAACTTGACCGTATTCCACCCCGTATCAATTAAAAAACTATTGCATTAGTTATGAGTTTTTTTAAATAAATACATAAGTGCGGAATACAACGAAGTTAACTTTTAAATCTGTCATCTACGGTCATACCACATAGGGAAAGAAACAAATTGCTAAAGACCATCTGAAATGAATGGTTAAAAATGTGCAATCCAATATGTAAAGGAACTATTCATACATCCTCTATTAAATTATCAATCAATGGATTTGGAATGGCCATCGCAGTCACGTCTCAGCAGTCATATTTACTTCAACCAAAATTATGTAGCGTCAAAACGAGCGAGGCTCGAATCTACAGGTTTCAACCGTATCTTGTCCATTTGCCATAAATTGGGCGTTTCTGTTACCGGCACGTGAATGTACAGTGAAAACCCTCATTACTTCGAATGCTCAATGATTTTCCGCTTTAAATACCGATCTATTTGGTATCAAATCCAGACATTAAAAAAGGCGTAACGCAAACATGCATGCCCATGAAGTTGCCTCTATCAATGCAATAGCTTTTCTGCAGATACTCCGATGGGATTCAACTTGAGATTCTAGGAATACTGCAGTGCAAATCAACACACCACTTTTTTACGAACCAGGCTATCTTTACTACTCTACTTGCATAAAAGTATGCCCATGCATGTTAGTGGAATAGTCCTGTACCTTCAAATTTAACTCATTTCCACCCTGTAAACTTTCTGCTTGCGATTGTGAAGTTATTTAAGTACGTTGCTCTTATGGTTGTCTCTAGGAATCCAGTAGAATATTTTGGTGATACTTCTATTTGTTTTTTTCCGAATGACCAAATAGCCAAATACCTACACCCGTTGGTAACGAGATCAGAATATAGTGTGCTTCTATTTCAACAAATGACCTTAATAGAAATGATTAATCTTCAGAGTCAGCATATTTTTTTATGAAGGAAAGGTAAAATAATCTATATAATACAATTTCTGTTTGATTTCATGATTCTTGCATGTTATCTACAGACAGCAGGCGTCCATATTGAATTTTCGTTTGACGCCTGTCTTGTTCCGTCAATGGGATTATTTTGATCGGCTTAAAAAATAAACTAATAAGCGGATTAAGCTATTGTCAGCTTCAATACCATATTTGTCACAATTCAACACAAAAAGGAGTGCGAGTTTTCTTTAAGAACCTCATATGCTCAGAAGTATAGGATGTACCCATAAAGTAACGGTGGACGACGAAGATGGGTTAAGACACTACGGGCGTAATAAGAACCGTAGTGTCTAAAAAAAAAGAAAATCTTCCATTACTGACAATGAAATATTCAACCATTCAACGGGAATTATAACCGGAAATCCGGCGCCATCAATTTCTTTCTATTCTAACAGCTGGCGTATGATCGGTTATTTTTCCTGAGTAGGAGCCAACTTCAACCATTACTTCGGCATTATCCATGTTTATTTGAATATAGCTAATAAATACAGCTTTTAGTAAGTGTCGATGGAGCAGTTTACAAAATACGGCCAGCTTGTCCTCAATCCAAATATTTCCTCTTTTATGCGGCCGTTAAAAATAATATGACGATCTGAATAAACAAGTCGGAGGAGATGAGGAGGCCGATTCCATAACGATGGCATCAGCGTTGAAGCCAGAACATCTTCGGGAAGCGATAAGGAATACCACATTCGGAAGCGAACACTCACACCTCCAATTCGTCAATGGACGATTTTTACTATCGCCTGGATTTTATAGAAAAAATGAAAAATGAATCAACGGGCATCAACGCGGATGCTAGGAATCGAAAGTCATTATTTTGTGCTCCAAATCAATGCATGAACCAAGTAGCTTTGTACGCAGTCGCGCGCACGGGCGTGAAACGATTGATTTAATATGCTAATATACACTAATACACAAATATACTGGACATACTAATATTAATATACACTAAGGATGGAATTGGCACAGTGGCAAGATGGATTGGAGGTGTAGCACACATGACCGGCAATATTGGGGAGACCCCGAATAAAATTATAACATTTTTTGTGCTGTCCACTGGTTTGTTAACAATAAAAACGCGTTACGACGCTAAGCGTCGTCATCAGGTCAAATAAAAATAACAAATGACTTGTTATTTCTTCGCATAATTTGTAATTTTCTGTATAAAAAGAACAAGTGACTTATTATTTCTTTAATACCATCAGGTCAAATAAAAATAACAAATGACTTGTTATTTCTTCGCGTAGTTTGTAATTTTCTGTATAAAAAGAACAAGTGACAAATTATTTCTTTATTACCTGATGATGACGCTAAGCGTCGAAATGCGATGTTATTATTGATGAACCAGTGGACAGTACAACAAATTTATCATTTTATTCGGCATGCTGTTCTACTATATCTCGCCAAACTCAGTTGAACTCGGGAGATCCGGGTTCGAATCCCGGCTATGCCAGATATTGGCGAATATCATTTTGTGTATTTTGCTATTTATTGTCATTAATTCATTGGCTAGTGGCAAACGACTAGCATTGGAGTATGAGCAAACGTAGAAAAGTGCTAATTATTGACAAACGAAAATCCACTCGTATGTGTATACGGTGACTGAGAAGCATTGCGAAGTGATCGAGTACTTAGTCGACAAACAAGTGATCCATTAAGCCTGGTTTACACTATAAATATTACCAAAGAGGATCCTCAACTACGCCTCTACATGTATTGTCACCCACCGAGCATGAAAATGTGTTTATTAAAGTCACCACTCGCGTCGCTCACAGGCAAATAGATCCGAATTTCGCCTGGAAATGAGCTGTAATTTGAGCTTATAACCGATATTTGTATTTTTGATGGTGTAATCTATCAATTTCATAACATTCTAATTCTAGTCCTCACGACTGCAAACACAATATTGCAAAAATTGAAAATGGACCACTTTTCACTTATCGTCGCGTTGCGGATATTTTTGGAAACCGATTAACCCAGTCAACTTTGACTTGTAAACCAGGCTTCATTGAAGAAGTTCAAATTTGAACGCATTGGGAATCGATGACTATGGATATACCGTTAACCGTCACGTCCATTCAACAACGCAAACAATATATTTACAGATTGCTATCGTTCAATTTATTATTGCTGACAGATCAATGATAAGCTAATATTGAATTTAATTGTCTCAAAAATAAGAGGAGATGAAAACATTTTTCTTTCGTCACCGTCATTCCTATTGTTTTCTCTGACATCACGAAGTGTATTACCAGCCTTGGGACACTTCAGTAATGAAAACAGTAGCTAGATAGCGCTCTCCACCTGCGGCTATAGCATTGTTTTAATTATTTGACCTGGCTTAAGATAACGAAAATCGAAAAATAATTTTAAAAATCCAAACCATCAACTATAACCAAAAATGGATGAGTCGACGAGCATCCAAAATCGACTGCCATCCAAAATCGACAATCATTCAAAATCGATAAGTAACTACAGTTGAAACTATCGACAATGGACAACTGTTATAACAGAACGACGAGCATCTATAACCATAGCGCACTACCCCTATTATCGGCATCTAAAATCACCATCGGATAGCCAAAACCAAGGATGTTTTACCAGAGGAATCTCCAGACGGCTTCTAGATGTGTTGTTATATTTGAATTGGTCAACCAAACCGATGTTTAAAGTTAAATAATGTATTAAATGTCGAGATAAACTATTCATCGAAATTTATATGCTATCAAATATCGAAATAAGCTATTGATCGAAATTTATAAGCTATTAAATATCAATATAAACTGTTATTCGAAATTCTATAAAGAACCGCAATTTATTTGGTATCAAATATGGAATTAAGCTATTGATCTACATTTATGAACTATTAAATATCATCATAAACTCTTAATCGAAATTATAATAAGTATCGACATTTATTTGGTATCAAATATCGAAATAAGCTATTGATCGAAATCTATAAACTATTAAATATCATCATAAGCTGTTCATCGAAATTGTATTAAGTATCGAAATTTATTTGGTATCAAATATGGAACTAAGCTATTGATCTAACTTCATAACTGTTAAATATCATCATAAACTGTTAATCTAAATTGTATTAATAGACATTTATTTGGCATTCAATATGGAATTAAGCTATTAATCGAAATATACATTCGCAATGACGTAGTCTATCAAGTCCATAACTATTACACGCTATTCTTCGTGACTGCAAACACTATACGGCATGTATTGAGAATATATTATTAGGGTAGTTTCCTTCATCAAAGAAAACAAAAGGCATTGATTGCGATTCTTTACCCACCATTAGTGTATTCATAATACACAAATTATTTGGTTTTTGAAATACCGGTTTTGACGAATGGCAAGGGTCAAATTTTATCCTCATTTGAAAAAGGCCAGATTGGCGCCTATGCGATGCCACTCCACGTGACGTCACAGGGACCTAGTTTCTATACGATTAGATAGGAGTTTTACATCGTCTGAGATTACTAATGCATGCATGAGGCACAGAGCTCAGGGGAACATCTCTTAATAATCACACATTAAAATTATCTAAGTTCGGAAAGTTTCCATTGTTTGATAGGGGAATAATAATCCTTATTTAAGCCAAGCGCTACCAGCTAGCATGGTACTCAGCTACCCGCTAGCATCCTGCGTCCTATCAGCGCTCAGAGCTTCGATCAAGGTCACCTCACAAGGCGGGAGGGGGAACCAGAAATGCGTCGCACGGACTTTTTCCCATCATTCCTACTTAGCCGTCGCGTTTTCGCGCGTCTATCTAAAAGCGTGAAATACGTACTCCAGGAGTAATAATCTTTCGATTTAGGCAATAAAAAAATAAAAATAAACCACCCTATTGTTCCTCACTCAACGTCGCACTTCCGAGATCTTTAAAAACCGAATAAAATGCGACCAAAGTGACAACATGATTTTGAGTTTCTACGGGAAAGGTTGGTCTATCTAGTCACCCAAGTCAAAACTATCGTCAACGATCGTTTTTTCTCCGCGGGGGGGTGTAGTCGAAGTCAACCAAGCTCACCCGTGCTTCGTTAACTTCGTCCGTTGCACGAGGGGCTGGCGTTCCAACACGCTCCCATTGGTCGAGTTGAAATGCGGTATCTATCGACGGATCCGATCTCTCCAGCACAAAATGGACGCTACGGGGTGGGAAAGTGAAATGGTGAGGCTTTTGAGCCTAAGGCCCACACCGTCACCCCTCCCACTTGCTTTTCCGAGCGTAGTAAAAAAAAATATCGTTCGATTATTTTTTCTCCTCCGCCCCAACGCTCCTGACCTGTAGACGCCGGGAGCAACTTGGTCAACAAAAACAGCTCGAACGCTGGGAAAAGATTTCCCCCCAGAAAAGCATTCCAGAGGAAAATGCTTTAAGAGTGAAATTTTTTTCCGGTGAGGCAGGAAGATTGGTCGTGTCAACTATTTGCCTAATTTCTGCCCATGTTTTCAATCACAAGCGTGAAGGATGGTCTGACATGAAAGCGGAGGTCAGACAATAAAACAGCTCTTCCAGAAAATATTAGAAGTGATGGAAATGAGGTGAACTTGAAGAATTATGAGGGACAGGGAGGGGATAAAATTTTAGATATGATTCATTAAATTAAATTATTTTCCCGATGTTTTTTTATAATTCATTAACACGAGAAAGACAAAGTGCGTTAACAATCAGGAAGACGTAAACAATCAGAAAGATTAAAAAATAAAAGACATAAATTTGCTTCCTTGAAAAACAACGATGGAAGACGAATGTAACAAATCGATATGCTTTGAAACCATGGCCAAATCATAGATATCTAGCGATATCAATCGTTGAGGTCTACAGCTTAAAAACTCTTATACCAAGATTTTTTTCGCAAAAATCATAAATAAAACACCGTAAACAACCTAAAATACTCAAAGGCTGTTTACTCCACCTCCTACCGAGAAGATAAAAAAAATAATCACCGTAAAATGTCTAGGTTTGATTACATTCAACTGATGGACACGCTCAATTGATAATAAAATTCTAAAGGACAAAAAACTTTTAATTTATAAATAATTCCACGAAAAGTTACACTACTCTCGTGTATAAATGGACGACTGCTACGTAGCAAATATTTAATCATACCGATGGCAGACAAATTTACCCTCGATTGAACCAACATAAAGCATGCATAAATCAGGTGTAATATTATCATTATATATCATCAAAGAAAATTAATTTTCAATGGCGCATGACTTCTCTCAACCTCGATTCTTTTAAATATCTCGATAATAACACTTTTTAATAAGAAACGAGGTTTGAACAAAAAGGATGATGGTTAAAAAGTCACTATTTTCTGAGCCTATATTATGTCCAATTGATTTAATAAATACCATATAAAAAGTTCAAAGAAATTGATCAGTGTGGTGTGTCCGGTTAAATATAGTTATCACCGTGATCTTTTTCCAAAAAATATACTAGCCTTGTAAATAAAAATAAACTCATTCAGAGGAGCCATCAGCTCAACTAATTTTCGAAGAGCTATTCCAATATTTGATTTGAGGCAGTGTGGAATATTATCAAATATTGAATCTATCCTAAAGACTTGGCACACAATAACGATTCAAATACCAATATGCATCTAAAGTAACAAGCATATCGATTTAAAGAAAAAGTGATGGCCTTGCCAATAATTTTATATCCATGATAAACGTTAAAAATAACGCGTTACGTATCACATTTGTATTATCAGAAACATGATTATATGGTTATTCGTATCCTTTTGCGGAAAATAAGTTTTATTAGGGTAAAGGCTCATAATTCAAATTTTAATTGGTAACATGGTTCAATTTTGGTACAGATAATTGAGTTATAGATTATTAGAAGAATAAATTATAAAATTCACCGAAAATAATCTATTTAAAAACAGCTATAAATCCTCAAATGCTGTAGGAACACGAAAATTTAAAATGCGATTCTACGTCAGTAATCATATGCAAGTATATCATTCATATGCAAGAATAATTTTCAATTTTACTTAACGTATCCTGACCACTTTCACGGAAAAAAGAGCATTTTCAGAATACTTTCTCCTTCACTCACTCCATTATTTTAGAATTAAATCCATTTTACTGAAAAATCAACATGATCTTTTGATAATGAATCTTTTCCAGTAATGTCCTGTGCTCTAGCTGTTTTTACAACATTCTATAGGGTATCCAATGATGTTGGCTAATTAATGGTTCATACGCCACCAATTACTCCCCTTCGTCAAGGTGAAATGATGATTCTACTAAATAGATAATCGATTCCTTCGATGCAAATTGGTTAATAGTTTTAAAACAATAATTAATATGGTAATAAAATAAATTGTGGATATATTACTCTCCCCCTATTTCGCAGATCCGAAAAAAATAATATTAGTCAGTCATTTCAGTGGAAACTTTTTCTGTTGTGTAATGATTATTAAACAAGCATTTAAATCCAACATAACGAAATACTTGCTCCTATACTTTAATATTCACAGCAATCTCAATAATTATAACTCAGCTACGGGATGAGACGCAATGCATAGTAGCGAAGGTTAGAGACCTTGCTTACCCTTCACCCCAACTTCGAGAGATTCAATAGAGTAGTTTCCTTCATCAAAGAAAACGAAATGAATTGATTGCGATTCCTTACCCACCATTAGTGTATTCATAATATAAAAATTATTTGGTTTAAGAAATACCGGTTTAGACGAATGGCAAGGGTCAATTTTATCCTCATTTGAAAAAGGCCAGATTGGCGCCGATGCGATGCCACTCCACGTGACGTCACAGGGACCTAGTTTACATCGTCTGAGATTACTAATGCATGCATGAGGCACAGAGCTCTGGGGAACATCTCTTAATAATCACACATTAAAATTACCTAAGTTCGGAAAGTTTCCATTGTCTGATAGGGGAATAATAATCCTTATTTAAGCCAAGCGCTACCTGCTGGCAGGGTACTCAACTACCTGCTAGCAGCCTGCGTCGTATCAGCGCTCAAGCCTCGCCCCAAGGTCACCTCACACGCCGACAGCTGGAACCAGAAATACGTCACACGGCGTTTTCCCATCATTCCTACTTAGCCGTTGCGTTTTCGCGCGCTTGAAATTTTTCACTTTTCGTTTAATCGCAAAAAATAGATATCGTTATTCGAAAATCTAAAAGCGTGAAATGTGCACTCTAGGAGTAATAATATTTCGATTTAGGCAATAAAAAATAATAGGAAACCACCCTATTGTTATGATAGATGCTATTTCACAAAAGAATGTTTGTAAGAAATTTCATGGAACTTTCTAATAATAAAACGTATATAGTATAATAAAATATTTACTCATTTGGAATAATGATATTCATTGCGTCACTTGTCTAAAAAGAAATATATTCCAAAATATTGGAAACATAAATTCGCTTAAGAAAGCGTCCCGCGAAAAGAGATCTTCATGCACTAAAACTTCAAACGTGGCTTCAATATACTGCTTTCATGAAATGAGTTCTCGCCATGAAGAAATACAGTAATACAATCATTTCCAATACATCAGCGACGACATGCTTATTTAATTCATAGTATTCATCACGACATTCTAAAGCCTAAAATACATTGGATAATTAGAATTTTCAGTCGCGATGAAATATAGTCTACACGAAATTCTGATGGATATGATGAAACCCCATGCCTCAAGATAGCAAGAGGCTTAATTATTTTCATGATTAGATGAAAAATTAAACCAAGCATCCGTAATGCTAAGCCCAGACTACCCAAGTTAAGCGCATTCTTCGGAGCCAGAATTTCACGGAAGTTACTTCACCTGTGCAAACAGGTAAATTTCCGTATCCTTTAGTACATGCAAACGAAGGTATAGTTTTCGTCAAGATGAAAAATAATTTTAATAACACTTTTCCGGTTAACGGCGTTACAACGCTAAACTCACAACATGATAATAAAGCATTTTACATACCTCAACTATTCTCACACCTATGTTTTTTGTATTTACATTCCTGAAATAATGAAACGGAAAAAAAATCTCGACGATCTAAACGAAGCAAATGAAAACATCAACCGAATACAGAATCATCACGATAATTTTGGCCACAATGTCATAATATTGAGGGAAAAAAAAGAACACGCAATTGTAATGCGCACCAATTTTACCAATGAATTTTCTGGAAATAAAATCAAAAATCGATTTTGAAAAATAAAGCCTAAAAAGGTTTGTAAGAGTGAATGGAACAGCAGAGAGCAGCAGTCAATTAAATGAATTGTGGTTCTACGCGGACGAAGATAAATTATAAAAGAGGGTCGCATGAGACGCGACGGTAAATTAGATGACTTTAATTTATCGTCATCCGTCGCACTAATTTTTAATCGCTCGAAACTATTTTTAAATTTTCTCGATACATTAACTACCTGTGACATGTCAACTCAACCAATACTTGAGTTATGGAAAGGCAAAATGTTAAAAGCGCTAAATTATAGAACCACAATTGAGGAGCAGATCAAATATGCAAAATGTCTCGCTGGCAATATAGAGCGACATTTACGTCAATAATGTCAACAGCGATTACCGTTGAGGGGGCAGTAGAATGGTGGACAGAACATGGATTCCATCGCCCGTGCCACGAGATTACAAATGAAAACACTTATAAATAAAGCTAAACACATAAATGCAATCCATTTAACGGCAAATATTAACTTTTCAATGTGAGTGCTTGTTACACAAGTAGTGAGGATATCTTTTTTAATTCTAGCAATTCCATAATCAACATGCAAAACAGATAATTTGGAAATGAAAATGCTGCCGTGAATCGGGAATTTCTTTGTTATTTTAAGCTAATCCACTTTCCTTTAAGATCATCAAGTTAAGCATTCCATACCCTTTCATCATCATCACCAATCGATGCAAATACGGTTCAAACCCACTAATGAACACAGTGCAAATGGAGGCAATACCTCTGCGATGGAGATGAACATAATTAATTCCGTATGGACCGCGAATTCATCATCAAATTGCTGAATAAGCGATATTGTAAATTTTCCCACCAGATAATTTAATCTTGGAATACTATTTTTCCTAATTTGAGGCCTCTTTCAACCGAATACATTCACTAAATTTCGTAAAAAATGAATCCCTAAGTTCAATGATAACATTTTTTCAAGCAAAAATGTACTAAGGGTTTCAAAAGCAAGCTGATTATACTTACAACAGGAACATATCCGGACTTGGCATCGGCAGCTATGAGTAGACCCTTTTACTGTTATTTTGAATAATTTAAAAGATGCAAAATTCCCATTCTATCAATTAGATGCGTTTGTATTTTCACAGCAAATATTGTACCCACACACTAAACGTCATGGTATGGCTTCCTTTGACGTAAATTATTTGTTCAGTGTACACAAATTTCAAATGTGTATACCTCATTATGATGGGAGAATAGAGATTTCAGGAGAAAGCAACAGCCCGCTACGACCAAATATACCAAGATTAAATACGTTTGATTCGAAAGGAACACTACTCATCATACAAATGATTTCCTCACCTATGGGAATACTACGAATGCGGTAACGACGGTAAACATTTGTGGTGGTTGGTCCTAGACTCTTATTATAAAATTTAAAAAGTGTTATCTCTTTTTAACTCCACGATTATTCAGCGCTCGTGTAAAAGGACATTCGCCAGACATTTTTTCGACGGTTATAGGGGGTACGCAGAAAAATAGAAAAAATAACAAAAAAGAAACAATCCTCAAACAACAGAATGAAATACAATTGAAATATCACGGTACCTCAACCAGTTTGAAGCCACCCTTATGCTCAGCCCCTCTGCCAAGTCATCCCACATGTCTCATGCATGTTTTATGGTTCCAAAAATGTTATGGAAATTAATCTTCACACTAAATTGTCAAAATGATATGCGATGAAAATGGAACGATAATGTAAATAAATTTGTTTCACAGGAAATATATGTCTGAGTAATTTAATAGTAAGAACACATTTAATTATTTAATCTGACAACACATACTTAGGATAGCATCGACAGCAAATTTGGAAAATTATATATATTTACTGAAGCACAGGACTTGGCTTTTCTTCAGTACACGGTACGTATTTCCAATAATGGATTCATTCACTTTGAATATTTAGCTTCAAACAACATTCCAAAAAAATTAAAACGTATCAATTACCGGAAATCTGGTCATTTCGGTCAAAATATATGAAAACATTTTGTGAAATATTCTTCAGGTCATAGGTCCAGCACAAATTTCAACAGTGCACCTACAGGGCTGATGATGACACGAAACGGCATGATGAAAGGAAATTATGTTAAGGTCGGCCTAACACATGCAGACCTTAACCCGGTTGGAAACCCGAGAAGTATCCATTCAAGTCATTCGTCGGGAATAACTCAGATAGATTCTTCAACTTGAGAAACAGGTCAATAGGGTAGTTTCCTTCATCAAAGAAAACGAAAGGCATTGATTGCGACTCGTTACCCACCATTAGTGTATTCACAATATACAAATTATTTGGTTTTAGAAATCCCAGTTCAGACGAATGGCAATGGTCAATTTTAACCGCATTTGAAAAATGCCAGATTGGCGCCCATGCGATGCCACTCCACGTGACGTCACAGGGGCCTAGTTTCTATACGAGTAGATAGGAGATTTACATCGTCTGAGATGACCAATGCATGCATGAGGCACAGAGCTCAGCAAACATGTCATAATAATCACCTATTAAAACTGGCTAAGGTCGGAAAGTTTTCTTCGTTTGATAAGGTATTAATAATCCTTTTTTAATCCAAGCGCTACCAGCTAGCACGGTACTCTGCTACCTGCTAGCAGCCCGCATCGCAGCGGCACACACATCCTCGCCCCAAGGTCACTTCACTTTGCGGCAGCGGGAACCAGAATGACGTCATAATGAAAATTTCAAGACGATAGCGCAATTTTAAAGGAGCAATTCGTCTCCGAAAAGAAGAAAATACGACCGGGCGTGGAGGATGATTGCATCCCTTAACGCAGAGGCGCGCAAATGCAATACGGGGAACAATTCCGTTGGTCACGTTGCCTCATCACCTTGCCAAGCGGACCCGTCCATTAATCGAGCGATTCCGTACGGGCAGGGGAAGAAGGGGTGCCCGACCGCTCCCCCGGTCGATGGACACCGACAAGCCATGGCGCGACGCTAATCAAGCGATAATTTCCTCTACCCCTTGGACCGATTATTAAATCGGCCAAGTTAGCACTCGGTGACACATTAAGTGTAAATATTCCAGCGATAAAAGGGGCGGTGGTTCTGTTAACATCTCTTCTGCTCAAAGGGGGCGGCAAATCAGAATTTATCTCATAGCAGAGTGGTCAATGAATAGAGGCTCCCCTTATCATTCGAGTTAGCATCTCGTCGGTGACAGCTGACTCGGCCATTGCCGCCGTAATCGCCCGTTTACAAGGTGGCTTCAGATTCAGAGATCAAGGGGAAATTCGCATAAGGGAGGTAGAGCGTTTCAAAAGATAAAAATGTATGCATGGCTGAAATGGTGAGGAATAACGACCCCTCTGGATGATACTGACGATTGATCAAAACTTACGTGGAAAATGAATTGGAACTGGAGTAAGCCACTTTTGTTTCATCGTCGTGTAACATCATGCGCATTTTCTCACGGGATGTTTAACATCAGTTCCCAGTTCTCGCCTTTTACATGGCACTGCTAACAACTAAGGATAAAACCGACATTCTCTCGAGTTCCTCTGTTGAATCAAACATATAGCAATTGGAACCATCACAAGCTTCTAGGCGACAGAAATTATTTTTTTGCAGCAGCCAAAACATAAATAGAGTACTAATTTTCCCAAACCAATCACCGTATTCTTTAGTCATAATCTTTTACAATCGTGGTTTACTCAAGGAGCCATGAAAAATGTTTATTCCTTTATTTCTGAGAGGAGAATTAGGATAAATAACGGTGATGATGCCAAAAGGACTAATGTATTACATATATAATAGAGGCTAGCATATTTCTAACATCTGCCTCCGCAAGATAAAACGACCATTTTTTCCAGACCGAGTTACACTATTCCACATACTCATGGCTTGACTATGAGATACAGCTATAAAATCACAAGCTGAGAGACATAAATATGATGAAAGTTTAAGGCTTAAGTAAATTAATAATACGCGATTCCGCCAACTGCTCGTCATACACTGACATGAGCCAGAAATAGTTTCCCTCCCAGCTCTAAGAATTGCTTCCAGATGTTTCCTAAAATAAGAGGAGTCATCCATAATTTAAGGACGAATATTTTTCATCCAATATATCAAGATTGCAGAATTCACATTCACGGTATGAATAGGCTGAAAAAAACTCAGAGGGTGATGCAACAGATTATCACCTGATAGCCTGACTCTTGGATCACTCGGGAAATAAAATACTTCATTATAAAAATCAGTTCTTCATTAGGCACCATATTAGAGCAGGGCCGCTCGCAAGGGGGTTCTATAGTAATAGAAATTGAAAAAAATTTGGGGGCACAAAATCTTTGGGGGCGAATGAGAGCATTACAGGGGATTTTGAAATATATGCTTTATATAGGCGGGGGAGAGTTGTAGCTTTCAGAGGAAATAGGCTATCAGTAATGAGGCATGGACATCACTGACTATTGCTAACCCAAATATTCCCATATTCTCCTCCTTTTTGAACGAACAAACAACATAGCATCGGTGATAAATTGTGAAAATGTGAGACGAGCAGCAACAGTAGGGAGAAACGATTTCAAATAAAGTTATTACTTTATTTACTCCAACCAAAGCGTCGCTTAATGCCACGGTCAGAATCATGCCGCAAAAATAATCATCGCCGAAATCTAGGCAGGTAGAATAGTTGTCCCCAACATGATAAAAAGTAACAGTGTTATCATGAAAGGATGAATTAAACGCTGATACTGCTTGGATCAAGTCTTTATCAGTACAAAGCATTTAATATTTTTTAGCAAATACGAACCACCTAACATCAATTATGTGAAGGTACTTGATATGCATATTTTCAAATTGAAAAGCATCTTCGGAATGTAGTGCTCTTTTCTCAGCAAATATAGGTTTATTTATTTAAAAACTAGGTAGATAGTTACAATTATTTTACATGAAAACTGTGATTTTTAATGACCAAATCGTGAACTGTTGAATGAAGCTAGCAGTAGAATTTTTTTGTCGATAATAACTAGATATCAACCCTATAGAAAGCCTGCATTCCTCTAGAGAACCTTACCTGCGGAGGCACGCATTGCCTTAGGACTTTTTCCGCAATGATGCACACATCCTGCACATCCGAAAGATATAATAAGTGTGAAGGAAGAGGATGGTTGAGTGAATATTCGGCAGAGAAGGAAAAAATGCAGCTAAAAAATCGCCACCTTCCGGCGAATACGGCCAACTTCGAGTCAAAAAGGCACATGGATATGGGTTACAGTCAGATGAAAGCGAAGGATTTCATTTAAAAGGAGAGCACTGGGAAGGTTTCAGACGGAACTTATCCCTTTCCGTGGAAAATGGGCTTCCAGGAAGAAAGAAGCCTACACCTGGCCCGAGATGCATATAATGCCGCCAACAAAGCGTCCTGAAGTACTGCCGAGGCATTGAGAGCGAGGCTGGAAGGCCTGAAGGAGAAAGCCGAAGAAAAGGAGTTAGATGGGGCCCGCGCTTGTGACTTTCCGAGGAAAAGCGTGTGCACTTAACTCGCTCAAGGTCGATTGTCCTCCCCCACCGCAGCGCCATTTGATCAACTTAGTCCATTCTTCCTTTCTGCCCCATCGCCTCGCGCGTGCGAAAGAGCTAAGCCCAGCTGGCGCCTTCGTCATGATATTTCCCGTGATAGCAATTCCATTAAGACAAGTGGCACCACAAAAGCTTCCGAGTTCCATCCTGGAACATGGCATGCACGCCTTTCGTGAAGGGTTCGCAGCACGATGTATGGTGGCGTGTTCCGTGTAACACTATCATGTGCTGCATGTACTGGCGATTTCGATCCATTTCCGCTCTATGATACTCCACTTTTAAAGAGGGAAGCGCATCATTTTTGCTTTAAACAATTGAAAGTAAAACAGGTTGTCAATTTCCGCTGATTTTTTATCATAAAAGAAGGGCTTCCTTCCACAGGGAAGGTTCCTTAGGGAAAATTCGTTTTATTTTCACTGTGATGAAGTTATCTTAGCGAGATTTCTGCAAGTTGTAATTGAATACAATTCATAATTTTATTTATGCACTTATACTACTCAGTGCCAGCCTGTACTTGTCACTCCGGATAACAATGCATCTTTAATTTGATATTACCAACTCACAATCAGTATCTCTCTCATTTTATAAAATATCCGTATCTCTTTCATTTTATTAGACACTCTTTAAAGTTTTCGACGACAGATTTTTCGCTGGACAACTGCATAGCTATTCACCGTAATCGGCAAACACTGCCGCAGCCGCTACAGCAAGCACTTCAAAGGTCGGACATTTTCGAGATAAGAGCGTGTACCACCTTTATCAACGATCACGAGTGACAGCTCTTGCTTTTATAGAACAGGGAAACATCACAGCGTCCTCGAGCTTTAAACGATGTGTGAGCTGAGTTATTTTTTTGCTTTGGATGATATTTACATCGCATGCGGAAAACACCAGTTTCAAAAACTATATTTGAAAATACCGTAATTCTCGCCTCATATTTATAAATTTAGTTCATTACTAAGATGCTCATATCCTCTCGAGTCTGAAAAAATAACGCCAGAGAGAATTCTCATCGACCTATATTCAAATTATCAAATAAACATATTCAAGTAGAAAATATCCACTGAAATAACTTACCTTAATAATAGTGTGAACTGAAGTCTCAGTTTACATCCGGGTATCTATCAATACTATTAAGTTTCCACAGCTTTCCTGATAAAATGACATTTTTCGTCAAAATATAGCTTTCACTTGTTCTAAATCTCACTGCAAAGCAATTACTGTCTCCTTTATATGACCAACAATATCTACAATGTGACATAGACGTACTGCAGACAACGATTGCATGACTAAAATGTCAGCTCGTACAACTGATTATTTCAATGAGATTGCTTGTCGATTGTTAATAATTTACCCTTGATTGTGCGTGAATTTCCTAGAATTTGATAACTTTTCTTCTTTGCAATAAAACAAGTAATAATGCCAACACTTCCAAAAGAATTGATCTTGTATTAATCTTACATCGTCGAAAATGATTTTTTCATGATAGAAGAAAAAATACACATATCAAAAGATATTTATTCCAACTTTGATTCACTATGCAGCTTACGCGAGATATACCAAAGTATATGAAAATAAACGGAAGATACGCAAAAATCAAAATGAAGTCGATTGCTACGAACTCTACCATGGAGTTTAAGGCTACGCGATGATTTTGTGTACGACCTAAGAACGTGTATGTGCCTGCAACCTATTGCTCGCAAGTTTAAATGTCCAAGTATCAATCTATAATAGTCAGAGAATAAATGAAACATGAGTTACACACGGGCCTATTACGCCACGTTCTAGCATTACTTTCTCGATTGTGAGCAACATTCGAGATGCTTTATCCATGTTCCCTATAGCCAAAGGAATTGTAAAATGCTGTACCGAAGTTTCCTGCTGATTTACTGCAAAAAAGCGGAGCCAAAACTGTTTGTATTTGATGAAGTAAGACGAATCCGGTCTCCCAAAAACACGAGTCACACATGCAGCGCGTAAAAGCAAACCATTTCACATGCTAAACGACTAGCCGTCAAAACAACACCAACATCTCCCCTAAGGCGACGGAACCTCTTTTATCACCCTCTGCAGCAGGATATATTTCTTGAACTGTCGAGGTTTTATGACATAATTAACGAAAGTTAAAACTTAATGCCTGTAAAGCCACTGACCCTTCAAATAAGTGTCCAATAAATTACGCTCAAGTAATGTAGTAAATGGGGAACGTCCACTTTGACACTGCCCTGTGGCATGCCAGGAGACCACGTTTATGACGGGTTACGAGTCATCAAAGACGCCGCCAGCGGCGGGCCGAAATCAAAATAAAGCTGTCGTAACCTGGATTTCATACAGTCCGGAGTCGCATATATACCCTGAAGTCATTCGTACTAGAATGCCCCAAGTCACTATTTCCACAACTCCCAAGTTAGCTGAATACATGATGTAAAACTTGAACAAGTAAAGAAAACCAACAAAAAAAATTCAACCAAAAATGTTCATCACATCTACTTTAAAATACAGTTCTCTACATTTCGTAATTCGGAAAGATTTGGAAGAAGGCTCTCAATCGCGCTGACAAATAAACCAAGAGTCATAAAAGATCAAATTACGTAAAAGATTTCCTGTGTTTTGCAACAGTTACTTTCCCACAGAAATCACAACAAAGATAACCAAGAAAATCATATATAAAATATTTGATGATAACATCTGCGACAACATTGCTGTTCCACAGTGAAAAAGTAAAAAGCAAGAAAAAATAAATAGATCATACAGAACATAGACCACCTTATATACTAAAAACTTTTGCAACGTCCTTCCAAAACATTTACCACCAACTTGCATACCTCGAACAAATTTTTTACATAATCAATTAGCGTCGTAAACTATGAACAAAATTGTCAGGAGCATTGCTAACTATTGCAGCATTCCCCGAAGAAAATTATTCCAGAACGGATGACAAGGAGGACTAGAACGGATCATATATCATTCAGATTCACCAGTACAATACAGTACATGCATTCGAGACTGACCGAAAGAGTTTCCTCAATGCACCCCCATCATTTCTTCTTACTGAACAAACGTAGGATTAATACAGAGATTTTCTCTTCACCGGAATGTCAAACGTTCACCAAAGATGTCTTCATTAGGAAACAATAGGATGTATTGATCTAGGAAAAATAGCTGAAAAATACACAAATGTAGGAATATTTCTCGGGTTTCCCACCGGGTGTCGTATCGGGTTGTAGTTCCCAACGTTTCCATGACTAAGTCCGTCATCGTCATCAGGGGTTAACCCCTGAAACCCGAGAAATATTCCTGCAGAGCATACGCCGGGAAAAACTCAGATTCTACAAATACACAAATGTCAGAATTCAATATCAAAAATCATGGCAGGAAATACTCAGTCTTTGCCTCAACAGAAGTTATGAAAAGGATGATTCGGATACCAAATAAATACTATTATTTACGTGACGAAAATCGTGGCCAAAATTAAGAAGATGGCTGTTAAAGGTGCTGGCCAATAAACAAAGAGTAACTTATAAAATTACGTAAGATTCCCTGCACTGTGAAACCGTACCTAGCCACAGATATCGCAATAATGAAACACCAAGAGAATAATGCATTAAATATTTGATGATAACATCCACGACAACAGTACTGGTCCACAATGAAATATCGACAACAACGCTCATGCAAGAAACAAGAAGTGAAACAAAAACTGGTGACCGAGTTTTTTTAGCAGCAAATATAAACGCCGACATTTTGAATAAACTGACACCTCCAAAGACGATTTATATCCTTCAACTGTTTATCCGCTTCAACTTGCTTGAATAGAATTGAATATACCGTAATCCAGTTTTTCTCCGGGATAATCTGCAGTGGTTCAATTTGGTAGCGTTACGTGCATCTGGACTTAACGTCATTTCAACACCCCGATTTCAATTAAAATGTGTGTCACATTTAATTCCTTCACTGCAAAATTACAAACTCCGTGAGGTTAGGTAATTCCGTGTTGTTCCGTTGTGTTTAATGAGACAAATAATATAATTAATTCTATAAGCAAGCTATCACTGATATTCAAAATGGTACACTTAATACAACAGTTTTGAGTTGGATCAGAAAAAAATAAACACGAACATATTCTAGATGAGGGATGAATCTCAAAAGTTATGTAAAAATAATAGTATCCTATTGAAACGAACAACAAATCTTAACGAGAGCAGCAAATATGTCCTATGTTTTATTTTCCTCGTCAATATTTTATCTACATGGTAAAGTACGGCTTAATTAACCAGTAAAATCATACCTTTTGAACAATCAAACAGATGAAAAACTTTTCTAAATTGCATACATGTAATGCATAGAGAAACTTAGGATTTTAACGAGTAAATCAAACTAAATGGGTGCTTTCGTCGAACTACAACATTCAAACATTATGCAAATATCAACTTCCAATAAGAACTCGTATCGCACGTCCAGTAATGGGATCAACATAAAGGATAAATAAATATTATAGGGCGAAAATATTTCTTTGGTAAAGCACACGGGAGTTTGTAGTGAATGTAAGCTCATGCTGTCACCGTTGAATTTCTGAATGCCTCACGTAGAATTTAATCACATTTAAAATTCTTCATGACAATTTACGTTACCTTTAATAACTACAGTGAGGGCCAAGTCCAAACATTAGAAACAGACCTTTTCTCCCCTTTTTCGGCATTTAAAAAAATTGAGATCGCGATAGAATTTTTAACGCGAATAAAAGACAATAATCTCTCAAAAAATCGCAATAAAAATTAAATATTTGATCCGTGATAAAAACTGCAAATGGTAATTTCCCCGCTTTACTATAAACTCAACTACCGACCATGATTTCAACATATTATGCCATTTTCAAGGACATTGACCATTTATCATGGATACATCGATTTTCCACCAAGTGAGGCCTATAACGATTACGTACGAAATATTTACTAGATATTTTTCAATAGATAGCCATATGTTAAGGTGAAATTCCCCACCAGGTTTACGGTGGCCACCAGTTTTCCCGACCTCGAGCTTAGCAATCCGCTTTTCGCGTCGGGATAAAATGATGTGATTTCCAGCCTGTATTTCCGTCAACCGCTCACGTAGGATGGGGGTCATCAAAGCGCGATAATAGCTCCGAGGATCCTTGTTTTTGGAGAAGGGCTACGCGAGATTAGCAAAAACTCATTTGAATCTCACGCCCGTGAAATTAGAGGGGGATTCCAGGAAACGTGGCCAATTCGTCGCCGAACAACGGGGAAAAAGAAAGGTAAGGATGGTGTTTAAGCACGGCTGCAGTGTGGGAAATCTGACGTGGAATTAGCGCGAGCGTTTAAAATACTCGTTAAAATTTATGAGCTTCGAGGCTGATCTAATCCGTGTTCATCAAACATTGATGTATGGAGTCGAATCAATCACAATTATCGACAACAAATAAACGAATGGGGTAATATTTTTCATTGGTCAAGCTCAGAACAGTTTGGCCTGAATATAAACACATGCGACCGGCACTGAATTTATGAATGCCTTGTAGAGCATTTGATCACATTTGATAAGTCCATTGACTGCGAATATCACTGAAGGAATAAAAATTTTGAGTCACTCTACATTAGCTTCAGCTTGCACTATAGAAAGGTGCCAAAGGAATCACGGCACAATGTACCATACTATGGATGGAGTTCAGTAGTCAATCAAAATTGCCTTCTATACGGCATTTTATGAGTGATTAGAGTTGGTACGTAAGTAGTATAGATTTTTTTAGGTATGCCAAATCACACGCTAGAATCTGGAATCCGGCTGGTTCGTATGTTAGTTTTTAGGGGGCTCGGCATTACATTCTGGTGGTGACGACGATTTTAAAGTGCATGCAAAAATGGTTTTAAAATGCCACATTTATCACACATATAAAGGGCTTATACATTGGGCTTTATTCATTTCTATTTTTTTACTGACTCGGCAAAGTGAAAAGTTTTTGCAGACTCCTATTAAATTATATGGTGCTTTATCACTCGAATTTATTTATAGTTAGATTAATATATATTTTATAAATGAGGCATTACAACTATATTGCATGCACCATAAAATCTCCGTCACCACCAGAATATGACGCTTAGCGTGAAAAAAATACACTAACCTGCCGGATTCCAGATGCTAGCGTATGACTCGACATACCTACAAAAAAATCTGTACTACTTATGCACAAACTCTAATCACACGGTCAAATTCCTTCGTTTCTAGGACGAATTCACAATCATCATCATCTCACAACTTCCCTACGTACACTACGCACTACGCACAATCATTACATTTTGCACATTCATTAAATATCGGCCGATCATACGCACATCCTAAAATTCGCGTAAGTTACATTGCCAATACCATACCATAACCCTTATCCTACAAAAAAAGGTGTGTCATCTATTCATTGACAACCCGAAGCATGTTAGTCACCCGCATTGGATAAACAAGAAGGGGTCGAATATAAAGAGAAGCACAAATATTTACATGAAAGATCTGAGCCAAGGATTCGCACCACAAAATATTTACGACACCAAAAGGAAATCTTCTTTGGTCACAGATACACATTCCTCGCAGAAACGTTGGTTTATTTTTCCAAGAGATTCCCGGGGAGGTATTCATCCGCAAAATTATTAAAACGGCAGCGAGCTGCTTCGTCTTTTTCCAGCAAATATTCGCCAAGGAAGCCATTAAAGATCCTTAAAACATTTCGCGGGCAGAAGCAAGTGACTTGGTTTGTTTGAAGAAGGAGTTAATTGCCCCTCTCCCTGTGATTCACTCGTAAACTCCTTGGTACATACGGCACTGTTTTGGCCCATAAGGGTGGATTTCAAGAGGGGAGCTTAAATTTAACGGGCTCAAGCCGCGAGTAAATACCGCGACGGAGATTATTTTAACGCATCAAGGTAACGAACGACTCTCATTTATTTCTCTGAGGAAAGAGGGGAAGCTCTTCATCGATGAACGCGGACAGCATTGGTACGGAGTTGGCCAACTCCATTTGCCAGTTAAATGCATTCGCCGAGGCAGTGCTTAAAAGTTTACACCAAAGGGACTCCATTAAAGGAGGCTCAAGAACATGCCGGTTATCAGTTAGCGTTAGCGTTAGCGTAGCGTTATATCTGTGGCTGTTTCGCGAGCATTTTTAATGGCGGCGCCACTAGGCAGCTGCTTCTCCCGTATCTCGTTCTGTGTGACTTTTCCCATTAACCGTGATGGAAGTGGTCTTTTTTAGTTAAAAATCGTCTCGCATGAGTTAAAAGCGTGGTTTGCATGATTCATTGGCTCAGTTACATAAAACTGCCGTGTATTACCGCGTTTAAAGTGGATATAGATGACCGTTAGCGCTGCAAGTGGCGATTTTAAAATCAGACTTTAATGCGCGCGGAGCGACAACAATTCTTGGGGCGGACTTGACAATTCTCTAATGTAATATTCGTGGTTTATACCATAGCAAAAGAACCTACTAAAAGATAGGGCAACAGCGCATGCGCTAAGTGGCATCATGCCGTAGACCGCATGCCGTGGCCACATTTGAGAATAGCTGATCTTAAGCCATAATGCGGACGGGAGGCTGGGAAACTCATTTCGAATTCTGTATACCTGCTCTGTCATTCAAAAGAGCAGACGGCCGACCGGAGAGCGGCCGGGCCGCCAAGAATGAAGACAAAGCATTTTAATTCTGGGGTTTAAAAAAAATATATGCCATGCAGTTACAAAACAAGTGACTCCACGTAAAATGACATCCTGACAAAGGAGAAGGAGAGGCTGAAGATAGCATGGATTGATGAACCTCGACGGGGAGGAACTCCACCACGTGCTACGTTCATTCCGGGGCACCTCATAATAGTGTCCCTATGCGACAGGTTCTCGCTTTGCGACGCATTTTCAGAATTACAATCCATATTTCTGAGTGCCACGTTAAAACTACCGCCGACGTGACTGGAACACAAATATGCCGACTTCGTGGGGACAATTTAGCCACGGGTTATTTGACAGCTACAGTGATTTGGTACCGCAATCAAAGTAGTAAATTGACGATAAACGCGATATCTTATCGAAGGCGGGTACAAGATTTTTGATTTCCCAGGCTGGAGGGAAACAGAAATGAGGGTATAACAAGGAATTATCTGATTTAGTTTGTTTTGGAAACTAATACCTTGAATTATTATACCAGTATTGAAGCAAGAATTAAGCTGGTACGTGAAAGCACAGCCGTGTTTAGAATCATGAAAAATACCCTAGATCACAAATCATGTCTCCATGCAATACCTATGTATGACGGCTAAATTAAGACGGTCAAAGCAGTTTTTCATCAAATTTAAAAGGTTTCAACAGGGGTAACCACATCGAATCATAAATTTCCTATCCGTTAACACACACGATGGTTTCAGGTGCGATTGCTCGAAAAAATCGTCTGTTCACAGAATGAAAAGAAACACATCTAGTATTTTTTTTTGAATTTTACACTACCCAAAACTACGCAGCTCTAAAGGTATTTTATTTATACCATTTTCAAAAAATACTTTTAAATTAACAAATTATTTCTACTATAATCCGTTCTACTTATCTCCATGTCTACTTGCCTAAAAGATCGTTTTCTCAAAAATGAGTCTATCTTCTGCTGAAACTGAAACTACTTGTAAATGGAATAGGTTAGAAAACTTTGCCCATCTCACCTACTTACATGGTAAAGAGAGAAAGATAGAATTCATATAGAAGAGAAAATACTTCGAAAAACGATGGAAATTATATCTTTAATGATGGCTATTCCGTACCTTGAGGGTGTAACAATCCCCCACCGCTATATCCCTATTAAAATAACACCTATTTTGATCATCTGAATTGCGTCGAGTTATATTACACTGATTCCAACGGCTTATGATAATTATGAATGAATGTTAATTAATTCTCTAAGGTAACCTGTTAGAGCAAGGAAAAGAAATTATTTATCGCATTCTGCTCAGAAAAAAGTTAAATAAGATTTTAACTAAATATTCAACGTCTGTGATATAAAAAATATTTTGTTTAAGGTTTTAAATAAATCATACGGCATACTCAAAAGAATGACATGCTTTGACAACAACACAATAAATGTTCAGCATCATTAAAAAATATAATTTTTAAGTTTTAAATAAATCGTAACGAACACTCATAAGAATAAAGTTTTGACAGCACCAGAAAGGAAAAAATGGTGAACAAACATAAATAGGGGTCTTCAAATAACAGTATAATGTTTCTTTAAAGGATTAAAAAAATTTTGACGATTATCGGTGGGGAATTCCAGAATCTAGAAGCTGCAAGTTGAAAAGAGTCGAACTATGCATAGGTGCGGTATTGAGGAATTTGAAGATCGGAATTAGATCGGGTAGAAATTGCCGTAACTCTAATTATTATTCGGTAAATTCTACAGATGTAGTATTTATGATATACAGTTAACAAAAATGTAATTATTTAAGAAAATAATGACTAAAATATAATTTCAAACATACTCTTCGTTTATAAAATTTTATCGTAATTCAAAAGCCAATTTCGAATATTTTGTATCACGTTTTGATACAAGATCCTAGTTGTAGACCGAAAACAATCCTGCGGCATTGGAGGCGAAGGAAATGGAACTCATCGAACATTGAAATAAATAAAAAGAGGTGAAAAAGAGATGAAGGTACAGGAGGGAAAGGTAGGTTATGCATTCATATATATAAAATAATGTCACCTCTACTTCTCAGAATCCTCGCATTTTATTTATATAAGGAATTTATATTTAAACACAGTAAACTGGGAAGAGTTGGTCAATATTCTTACCCTTTAACGGATATATCAAACCTTTAGCACGGTGTAAAAGGTGGTATCACAAATCAGTCAACTGATATTTACGTGAGCTAGCCAACTCACAGTTCGCAGACAATCGCTTCTTTAACCTAACCCTTTGATAACATCCTTCGACTCGAATCGTAAGGTTCGCATAAAAATCCTCGCTGGCCATTGTTTGGCAGTCAAAGTAAACAACGAATGGTCAACTATTGTCAAATAAACCTTTCTAAATATTCTCTCAATGCCTAAGATAAATGGAAATGGTCAAAAAATGCTTTTATCATCTAAAAAGACCTATTTCGTCTGCTTGACTAAGAGTCGGTAAGCCACTTTGACGTTTCCTCGGCAACAAAGGCCTCTATTTTCTTAAAAAAAGGTATTTCCCTCTTTCCTAGAAAACCCAAAATAAATCGATTTATACCATCTTCTCGAAATACGGAGGTATTAAAAGTTATTCCTAATCGCACTTTTTTCCATCATCACCAGCATTTAGTTTCTTCACGAAACATTTCGTGCAGGACGTGTAGCAGAGTGATGCGAAATAAATTGCATTTTTATTCCAAAGTTGCTAGGGTGCGGAAAATGTGTGATAGATGAATAATTAAAATAACGATAATAATTATTCAAATCGGATAGTACCTTCTGGTCGCACAAAGCGTTTGAATATTCCCAAATTTGGGAATTTAACCTGATTTTTCGTATTTTTTTAAAATGTCTCCCAAAATGAATCCAAATGGTTATGAGAAATTTTCGGTGATAGATATGCAACCATTATTAATGTGCAACTCGAGAATTGGTAATTACATCTTTTAGTACTCGTTATGATCAAAAGTATCTTCCCACACATCCAACAGAAAGCGTTCGTTGCTAATCCAGCAAATAAATTGATAAGGTTTTTGAAGATATGAAGGGCATAAGAGAGTTTGTACAGAGAAGAGTAAGTATCGGATCCCAAGAAAGAGACCGGTTTAATTGAAATCACATTGAAATCGAGATCAAATATGCCCGATTCGTAAAAAATATCACATTAGAAGATCGCATCAACGAGAAAAAGATAAAATAATAATTAAAAAAGAAGGTTAAAAGATAAAAATTCTGATACAAGCTAAAATTTCAAAAATTACCATTACTCTGTTACCATTATTACATCATTTATTATATGTATCTAATTTTTCTGTGTACTCGAGCTCTGATACTAATTTATACCTTTGTATGTTCTTAGTGCCCCAAGAGTCCAAGAACAATAAACATTTCTTTATCTTTCTTCATCTTTAAAATTTATTTTGATATTATTTATTTACGTTGGGTTGGAAGAGACTGGAACTCGAAATGCAGCAATATCCTCGTGGTGAATCGTGGGTTGCTTCATTAGAAGAAACAAGCGAAGAGATGTGCATCTGTATGTTCATTCTGGGTAAATACTATAATCTAAACATTTTAAAGTCTTTATTTTTCGCGAATTCCTAGGTGTTATGCATTGCAATTGAAAAATAATTAGAAATTTCATTAAATGAAAACTTTAAAATTCATGAAAAGTCACTACACAAACGTAATTTACGGATATTTTGGTACCATTGTGCGATCGAAAGATATTCTTTAGATGACAAACTATTCAGTTTTCATTCGTACCTTTTTCCGTAGTGCTTAACAAAAAAAATTGAGTGAAATTCCCTTAAAAAATAAGGAAAAACGGGTAATATTCCCTATTTTTCAAGTATTCAATTGTTTTGTGCGACCTGAAGATGTTATCCCATTTGCAAAACTGTTTTACGTTTTTAAAGAATTCACCGATCCGAAATTTTCAGCACTATATCAAATTCATAATAAAAACTTAAACTTTTCGCAGCATCCTTAAGTATATATGTACCCAAAGTACCATTCGCATCATTTTCTGTGTTTCTCGCAATGGAAAAAATTTATTGCGACGATCAGCATGTCATAAATATGCGGAAATGGGGCTGCAATAGGAAATACGCCAACCAAATGCTGGCGTAATTCCTGATGCTATAAAACAGCCCCTAATTCCGCTTGGGGGCCGCTATCTTGAGATGCAAAATCAGAGGGGCGCAATATTGCGCCCAAATAGAATCCAACGTCATAATAGCTAAGCCGCAATATGTTACAGAATAGCCCGCAAAGGATCAATAAATATGATTTCAATTTATCGCCATTTCACTATGCGTGGTAGCAACCCCACGATCACTTGACGAAAGTACCTCTTAAGTATACGTAACCCAGGCCTTACCACAGGGTGCATATTTCGCCTTCTCGGTACATCACACAACAGCATTGGTCATATAGGTATTTACTACCACTACTTTTCAAGAAAGAAGAAGCTACACAACATAAAAATGCCATGCAGAAGGTGCAGTTTTAAGTTTCCAATTCAGCTATAATAGCAATATTTAGATCTTTGTAATCTCTCGAGTAAAATCTCGGGCAAAGACTTCACTCCGTGGAATGCCTATTTAAAAAACATCAAGCGCCATACCCCATACATTATAACCACTTATCCTATTTTGGTAGACAATCGTCGAAGGACAAGTGGAAGGCAAGAATGGAAAAGGAAGACCTCGAACAAAATATATGGAACAAGTAAAGAGAGATGTGAAAGAGAAGAAATACGTTGGTGTGAAAAGATTAGCTGATAGGAGAACTGAGTGGAGAGCTGCGTCAAACCAATCCTAGGATTGTTGACCAGTGATGATGATGATGATCCTATTTTGGTACATAATACCAACAGAGAAACAACAGAAACCAACCTAGAGCCTTCACGATTCTCCGCAAATGATTGAGCTGTTTTTAAGATGGAATTCAGGAGAAGAACGGAGAACATAAAATAGATTAAGGCTTCCGAAAAAGTTCAGCCGTCTGACTCGTATTCCAACTTAACAGTTAATCTCCCCAAGAACAACAATACAATCTTTCGCTACTAAAAAGAAACATTACGCATAATATTCATTCCTTCCTTCGCCGACTCATAAAAAAATCAAAATAACGAATAAGGAACTTAAATTAAAAAATAATAAAAGCACACTTTCGTCCACCATAAGGTACATGTAAATCGAGTAGTCGAGAAGAACCCATGGAAAAACAAGAACAGTCTAAGGAAAAGACAAGGGATAAGATGCTATAGAGATCTATTAAAATTGGTCGCACTAAAACAATACAATTCATGAAGTCGTGACAAACCAGGTAGACCTCGATTGACACTGAATCTTTCTTGTCTCTCATAGTCTCTTGGGGATTGAATAAATCTGGTGCTAGCAAGGGGAACATTAGAAGCTATCTGCTTAGCATTAATAATAGGAACAGAGAAAAAGCCTAGTTCCCTAAATGTGGTAGATATCTCCAGCAATTACGGCAGTGCAAAAAATGGTAACGCTAAGTACAACTCCTCATGAGAAAACTTATGTAGAGCAATTTTTCGTTCATAATAGCACTACCGGATTGTTGCCGAAATATCAATTATGCTAGTGTGATTAATCTTGCCTGCTAATAGCAGCGCGTTCACGCGACCTCTCGCGGGCCACAAAGTGGACGCAGTTGCAATCGCTCTTCCCTGATTTTAGACATGCTATTTCACGTAGCACTACATGGTCGTTGTAGTAATACCAATAATATTGGTATAATAAATATTGCCTTATAATCCCCCTCACTGCAAAAAAAATTGTAATACTGTGTATAACACATTCTGAAGAACTAATGTACACTTTACATGAGCAACGAGCTATTTTTCGTTCACTTAGCAACACAGGGTTATTGATGCTGGTGCAATAAATCGTGCTTGCTAATGGCAATGCTTCCACGCGACCTCTCGTGGGCCGCATAGTAGACGCAGTTGCTAGCAATCTTACAATATTTTAAACGTATTTTTTTCAAGTAGCACTACAGGGTCGTTTCACTAACATCAATGATGTTGGTACATATAACAAATCTTGCCTGCTAATGGCAGTGTGTTCACGTGACCTCTCATGGGCCGCATAGTAGACGCAGTTGCTAGCAATCTTACAATATTTTAAACATATTTTTTTCAAGTAGCACTACAAGGTCGTTTCACTAACATCAATGATGTTGGTATAACAAATCTTGCCTGCTAATGGCAGTGTGTTCACGCGACCTCTCATGGGCTGCATAGTAGACGCAGTTGCTAGAAATCTTACAATATTTTAAACATATTTTTTCACATAGCACAACAGGGTTGCTTCAGTAACACCAGTGATGTTGGTATCTTGCCTGCTAATGGCAGTGCGTTCGCGCGATCTCCCGCGGGATGCATAGTAGACGCAGTTGCTCGCGCTCTTCCCTGATTTTAGAATTCGCACTCCGCCAAAACCTCCGCCTTCGAGAAAAAATAAAAAAAGAACCCCTCTCATCGATCCCATCGACAAGGTACCTGCAAAAGTTTGCATGAGCCTCTCCCGAGTTCCTTACGCACGCTGCGCAAATTCAAAGGCAAAGCGGTCTCTGCGGCGTCTTCGAGCACCACAGCCGCCGCTGCTGCCTTGGTGCGCGCACCACTCACCCCTGCCAAAACCCCTTCCACCCAGCAACGTCCCACTGCCCCTTTCGCGTTTAAAGCGACTCGTGTTTTCAGGAAAATAAATATCTTATGGCACATATGTAACACATGCATCAACAGAAATCTCGCTTTGTTTCGTGCAAGGATGTTGAATCAAAAGATTTCTTGCGATCTTTGGGCGAGTACATACGCTAAGATCGAAAAACGAGGCCCTTTTTCGACTTTGTGACGCGAGATGTAACTTTGGTGTCGTGCAACTTGATTTTCGTTTTGTACAGTACTACTGGAAGTGCGCAGTATAAAGATAGAGTGCACACCATCTTTTGCTTTCGGTTTATTTTCCTCCTTCTAAAAATGATGACAACAAGAACAATAATAATCAAAATGTTTACCAATAAAGGCAGTCACTAATACTTCTAACAAATACGATGTCCTTTCCACTAAAAACGTAGCTATGTTCAACAAAATGACAAAGTCTCAAAACAAAAGTATCAATTTTTATTTATTGAAATAAACATGTGCAATGGTTTCCATATTGGAAATAATAATGCATTATTTCAAGATGGAAAAATTCCAATCCATCACGCTTGGATCTTCCGATTTTATTCATCATTTATTTATTTAATAAACTATCAAATTTATCCCCGAAACCCACGAGTCTGTCGCCATTGGGAAAACTGTATCTGCAGGATCTGAATGATGGTAGTTCTACTACTTTCAAATAATTATCTCATAAGACGTAGGATGACCAATATTTGATTTTTTAAATATACCTTTCCGCGAACTTCCGAGGCAGCCATTGGTCGACGGAAGACAAAACGCTGCAGCTTGTAGGCACTCGGAGGGATGATGGGCCGAGAAACTTTTCGCAATGCGGGTCACATGAACTAAGGTTCGGGAGTCCTTTTTCCCGTCGTACTTCGTGATCCGTTCCCTCGGGGTAGGATCACCGAGGATTTCCCAGGAGAGGGGATTTCTAACTGCTTACCAGGGTAATCCTAGTTTATGCGGTGACTGAAGAACACCGAGGAAGAGTATTCGAGTACCCCTGGCGGCCACAATAAATATATAGGCAAGGACGCAGGCCGAGTGTGCCATGCCGTCCCAGCACGGTACATTGCATTTCATAAAGCACTTGCTTTATAAGCTTTGAAAACTTTACTGGAGTGAGTTAAGGTTTACCTCCTTGATTTCCAAATGTACCGATGCAAATATCTTTTTTCATACGAAAAATCACGTTTTCTATCAAAATACTCGTTATAAAGACATCAGAAGGCACCAATAAACCATATATATATTGCCAAAATTTTGTCCATATCTCTTGTAAATGTGTATGCTAATACAACTGCTATACGTACATATTTTATCAGAAGACAAGTTGATTAGGTAATGTAGAAAACTGAGTGGTAATAAATGAACTAATCAACAGTTATATCAGCTTTATGGTTTGCATTACAATGAGATTTTAGGCTCAAGTTATCATACCTTTTTTCAAAAGGATTCGTCAAAAATACAATTCCACCTTTCCAGACTTCAATCGATAGAATGAAGAATAATCACTTCTATAGAATAGAACAGTTCGAAAACTAATCTTAGCACGGTCTTTTCATTGGCTAACTTTCTAGTTTGTTATTCCAGTTTAAAAAATAATAGTTAGGAGAGTTCATTACTGTATTTGTCTTAGCACAAAGGCTTGTCGTGTCATTTCCGATGCAAGAGGATTTTTGTGTGAAAATCACTCAAAAATTGCATGCATACGACCGTATGATACATACTCGTATTTTGCGACCTTGGAATTAGGAATTTAACCTAAAATCAACATTCAAATGCATCCCAACAGCAATTTCCTTTTCAAGCAACTCAGCAGGGAAAAAGGAAAAAATTAAGGCTCCTGGAGCAAAAATTACAACTTACGAATGTTTTCACAGCTAGTAGCGATCAATACGTCGCGTCGGCACTCCATGTTTCTGGGATCACGATTACTTCTCGCAATAGCTTTCAACTAGGAGTTACGCCCTTGATAAAGGTATACCTAATGGCGGTACGGAAATGTAAGATTAAAATAAAGTAATAAGTTCATAAATTACAATGTTGTGGTCTAAATAAAGTTAGATATACCTTTATAATTGCCATGCTTTAAGGTCCCTCCTGAATATCCTGATAACCATCAAAACTTCAATATTATGATTTTCGGTTAAATATGGCAAAATATAAATAATAAACTCGGCATGTTCGGTCATGTAACCGCTAATCTATTTTCGCGACCTCACATAGATTGTGAAATTTACACTTTCGATGTAAAAATAAGTAGCAATATGAATAAACAAATACCCGAGGTGTAACACACCCTTAGTACGTCGAGCATAGCAGACCTTACAGAAAATACTTTTGAAGTACCGCAAGTATTCAAAATAAATTCCCTCGTATGCCTCAATCATCTTTTGCATGCAGACGCAAATCCAACACCACTCAGATGCTAAAAATCCAAAATCCATCGCTCTCGTCATCAGAGAGAAAGAAACGTAATGCGTGCAAGTACAAAAGAGAAAAAGAACATCCACTCCTCCTTCGAGAGAAAACGACAGCCCATTCCCTGAAGGAAAAAAAAACAAAGCAGGGAAGAAAATAAAATATCGCGAAATACGCTCGCATCCGTTTATTTTTTTTCCACGCGGGGACATTCCTTTGAGTCGTGCTGAAAAGACGACAATTTAGGTGGCAGTGTTTAGGAAAAGGGATAAACTCAAACGGTAAGTCTCGGAGCGGCACAAAGGACCACGGATCGATGCAGAGGAGCACAATGGCCTCAAATGAAGAAGGTGGCCGGGTGTCGGAAGGTGCGAGCCAAGGTGGGAGAGTACTCTCAAAGGCTCGAGAACACAAAAGGGAAAAGGGGGGGGGCGAAGGGAATCAAGATTTGATGTAGTCGAATTCTTCAATCGTAAAATTCTGAAAGGTCGCGACTTTTAATTTGGCTCCCAGACATTCTGTCACGAACGAAGGGTGTCACTTCCGAAATAATAGCGCGCCCCCGTTCGGTAGATTTTAGCACCTTGAATGAATAGGCGCACCTTGGCTTCCGGGTTGTCCTCCGCGTCGATTTATCTTGCTGCGACAGTTTCGCCGCCTTTGCAGTGGGCGTCTTTAGGCTCTTTATCCGTATCAGGCTTAAAGATGCCTGCTGCAACGATGGCGAAACTGTCACAGGAAGATGAATCGACGCGAAGGACAACCCGGATGCCAATCTGCGCCTAACCAACCACTCGGTGGAAGCCTCCATCAACATCTTGAATGAATATGCGCTGACTATTTCGTCAGCAAATCGCAGCTTACTTGTATATTTAAATTAAAATACGGCATACATACGTAATCACATGAAAATGCAAGTTTATCAACTAATTTATTTTTAACGGATGCCTGTATTCCTTTTATTGCCGTATTAAGTACTTTTGTAAAAGAGAGCCCAGGCCCAGAGGAAGAGGAGGCCGGATTGTGGCCTCATCTGGGCTAGGTAAAACAAATAGATCAAATCAAATCATACTAATTCTTTCTCTACGCCTGTACTACTTTACTATTTCTTTCTTCCTTAGTCCAATATTGGCTATTCGGCTAACCTAGGTGGCAAAATTATTACACCTCTTCTAGCTTTTATTTCCTAGTTTAATTTTTGTCCTAGCCTCCCCATTTTTGCAGCATAATAATAAATTTGTCCATTCAAAGTTCATTGATTTTTGGCTGATATCTGGCCATCGTCCTATCAATATTTGCCAAATTCTTCTTCAAACAATTCTCCACCTCAGCTATGCTTGCGATGTCGTCAGCAAATTGCAGCATACTAATTCTTTCTACGTGGATATTGACACCCAAAGTCGTCTCTTTGATTCCATTGACGGATATCTCGACGAAAACATTAACGATTTCGGGGGACAGTGCACACTCTTGTCTCAATCCTTTCCCTTTTCTTGCTAATTCGCAGGTGCGCTCAGATTTTATCGCAGCTACTTGATGTTTATATATACTTCATCATCATCACTGGTCAAAAATCCTAAGATTTTATGATTTAACACTTTCCGAGCGAATGAAATTCTCAAGGCTACTTAGCCTTAGTAGCCTTTTGAATGTGTAACGAGACGGAACTCGAAACGTCGGCCGCCGTAGATTTTTTTATCCGCGCGCAAACACGATAGAAGTTTTTTAATCCTAAGATTGGTTTGACGCAGCTCTAAACTCAATTCTCCTCTCGGTTAACCTGCTATGCATATATTCTCTTTCACATCTTTCTTTACCTATCTCATACATTACCGTTCCGTTCTTGCCACCTACTTGTCTCTCGACGATTGTCTTCATCAGGCCACCATGTCTTAAGATATGGTCTATGACAGGGGTCTCCAAAATACGGTCCGCGGGCCGAATCCGGCCCGCGAAGGGCTTTCATCCGGCCCGCGCACTCATTTCAAGTAGCGCGCGATTCTCGCTCGTTTAACTCTGTGAGACGCCGCTAGGAGCATTGCAGCGCTGTACTGCACGTCAAAGTCGCCTTCAACTGTTCGTAAATAAGAAATACGCCACCGGATTCTTCAGTAGACGTTGGTATCGAATACTTAAGTCATTGGCAAATTTGCTATCCGGCCCGCGGGGCGATTCGGAACTTGGAATGTGGCCCTCGTGGCCTAGTAAATTGGAGACCCCTGGTCTATGATGTTGTTCCGTCTTCTTATCAAGGTTTTCATGCGGCTTCTCTTCTCTCCTACTCTTCCTAGGACATCCTCATTACTAACTCGGTAGACCCATTTGATCCTCACCATTCTCCTGTAGCACAACATTTCGAAGGCCTCAATCCTTGCTTTCTCCGCTGCTGTCCTTGTCCATGCCTCACTTCCATATAGGAGCATACTCCAAATGTAGGCTCTAATATATTGTTTCCTTACTTTCATATTTAAGTTTCTCGCAGTAAGCAGGTCTCTCTTTTGGTGGAATGCTCTCTTCGCTTGGGCTATTCTGCTGACAATAGGGTGGTTCCCTATTATTTTTTTATTGCCTTAATCGAAAGATTATTACTCCTGGAGTACGTATTTCACACTTTTAGATTTTTAAATGACAATATCTATTTTTCGCGATTAAATGAAAAGTGAAAATTTTCAAGCGCGCGAAAACGCAACGCTTAAGTATGAATGCCGGGAAATATCTCCGTACGTCGTATTTCTGGTTCCCCCTCCCGCCTGGTGAGGTGACCTTGAGGCGAGGCTTAACGGTGATACGTCGCAGGCTGCTAGGGGGTAGCTGAGTACCTTGCTGGATGGTAGCGCTTGGCTTAAAAAAGGTTTATTAATACCTTATCAAACGAAGAAAACTTTCCGACCTTAGCCAGTTTTAATAGGTGATTATTAAGACATGTTTCCCTGAGCTCTTTGCCTCATGCATGCAATGGTAACCTCAGACGATGTATAACTCCTATCCTCTCGTGTAGAAACTAGGTCCCTGTGACGTCATGTGGAGTGGAATCGCATGGGCGCCAATCTGGCCTTTTTCAAATGAGGATAAAATTTGACCCTTGCCATTCGTCTAAACCGGTATTTCAAAAACCAAATAATTTGTGTATTATGAATGCACTAATGGTGGGTAACGAATCGCAATCAATGCCTTTCGTTTTCTTTGATGAAGGAAACTACCCTATTTCTTTCTTGCTTCTCCCGTCACTAGTGATCCTGCTTCCCAAATAACGGAATTCATCCACCCCTAAAAATGTTTGCTTCCCTATTTTAATGCTAGTCTTCACTCTTCTCTTCTGCTGTATACCAATATGGTTTTCTTTGTGTCTATTTTCAGTTGATATTTGCCCATTACTCTACCCATATTCACCAGAATATTGGAAATAAAGGAGTCAAACTTTGTCAGGTTCACTATTATAGATATTAATATGGGCACGACCCGGGTTTCGTAACGTAGTTACATCTTCAGCTGACTGACCATACATGCATGTTATATTTACACATACATTTTGAATACGACAGTAAGGACATCTATCGGAAGGGAGTGGACTGGTTGAGTGGGCGGGGGTGGGGGTTAAGCAGGGAATGGAGGGGGAGGAGGAGCAGCCTTGGTTTGGGAGGAGGGTTTTTCCTGTGTGGTTTGGTATCTGAACAGCGATAACTCCCACTCATCTCGTCCACTCCTTTCCAATAGATGCCCTTACTGTCGTATTCAAAACGTATGTCTAAATATAACACGCATGTAAGATCTGTCAGCTGAAGATGTAACTACGTTACGAAACCCGGGTCGTGTCCATATTAATATAATAGTGAACCTGACAAAGTTTTTTCTCCTTCTTTCCAACATTTTTTATTTTATTCTCAAACCACCGGATACAGCTCTTATTAGCCATTTTACACCGGGGAATTCAACGAATGTAACAATTAAACGTACACGAACAACCATGCCCTGGACTGGGGGGAAACATACCCAGGCGGGACTCGAACCCGCGACCTCTTGTTTGGCAGGCGAAGATGTCACCCCGCCGCCACCGAGGCCGGCGAGGAGAGGTTTCACAAAGTCAAGCCCGAAGTTATCAGTTATATCACCAGAATATTTTTCAACTCCTTCTCGGTCTCTGCTATGACGGTTATGCGGCTCTTCATGAGACCTAATTATTACTTAACTCGGTCGATCCATTTTGTCCTCATCATTCTTCTATAGCACCTAATCTAGAAGAACTCTACCCTTGATTTGTCCGCGGCTATCATTGTCCACGCCTCACTTCGGTAGAGGAGCATACTCCAAATGTAAGTACTTACTACCTTGAGGGCACTAATTTACTCAGCAGTCCGTCATAACAATTGAGGCCTGGATTCTTCTCTCTCTCCGACTACTTCCCCATAATTGAATCTTCGGAAGCAGTGCTCCGCCCTCCAGCCGCTGACTCCACTTCCCTTCTTTAAGAAACTTTCCTCCTTCCCTGACATGCAAAAAACTTTTCCCTGATTTATTTCCGTCCATCTCACGTTCTCAACCCTCTTAGCGTACCAAGACTTCTAACCCCTCCACTTTCCGCCAGGATTCAAGTTTTCCCGCCATATATATGCAAGGCAAAATACACACGCTCTTTCTGAGCTAATAGTTTTTGGCCAGCTTGTGCAAACGTATTTCCAAAACCATGATTAACCCAGTTCCAACCCCATATCAAGGATCACTCAAAAAAATCCAGCCGAGGGAAACTTAGGGAAGCTATTTAATTATTCTATTTACTTATTTTACTAACTATATTTATGGATGTATGAATTAATCGAGTAAGTATATTAATTCATACATCCATAAGTAGAATTGTAATTACATACGATTACGATTAAACTCAAAAAAAAACTCTCCTCAAAACTTATTTATACCACACATTCCCTGGTTTACCACTTAACCTCACACATCACGGATAGGTTAAAAGAAATTTGGTATAAACCCCAAAAAACGTTACAGAAAAACTAATTACGATATGCACTGTTCACATTTGACTGTATATATATATTTATTTAATTTTTGTCTTTTATTTACCTATCTCATCGTGAAATGTAGAAAGCTGTACTTATATTTTCTCATGGGCCCCAGTGCCTACGAAAATAAACAATATTATTATTAAATGCCGTCTTTAGGTTGAGGGGCATCATATTTTTTCGTAATCCCTCTAGGATATGATTAGTAGAACCAGTAACTCTTGTCACCATTGAAGTATATGATATCAATCACTCAGTCATTCAACCCGAAGATCGATTTGGTTAAGGGAGGGTAGAGCTCACCCCGAACTAGGCCTTGGGGATAAGGTATGGGAGCCACTTCCATTCCCTGGACCACCTCGCACTTCGAGGATTTTGATATGGGGTGTCCGAAGGCTTCGCCCAGGATATGAACCCGGTATACCTCGATCCAAGTGCTATACCCACTAGGCTACCACGCTCCGAAAAGACATGATGAATTAATTAATTATTGGAGTGCGATGTGCGAGGATTAGTACTTTCACTTTTATAACAGCAATTTATCTTCCGTGAATAAAAAGAACTCCAGCGATCATCATTTCAGTGATAGGCGGTTTCAATGAATAAATAGCGAAGTGTATTAGAAAAATAATAGAGCATAAAATATCATTATGGGCTACACAGGTACAACGTGGTATTTTTAGGAAGTGACCGACAATTTACGTCACTTGTGCCGTGAGGGAATGGCGGAGAGAAACCCGGCGTCGATATGAGCCTCCTCTTGTGGCCTGGTCACGTGATACGTTAACCCCTACTAGTTAATGAGTGATGTATGGATGATTTTGGTGAAACGGAACATGTACGAATGCACGAACCAAATTAGAAAAGGTTCTATTATCTATTCATGCATTCGCATAATAAGTGCGGCGACCCTCGGTTCGCTTTCAATATCATCATTAGTCAAAAATCCTAAGATTGGTTTGACGCAGTCCTCCATTTTCTCTCTCCAATCTCCGAGCCTTTTAATTGTGACACATTTCTTCTCCTTTAAATCCCTTATCACCTGTCCCATGTAACTCATTCGGGTACCCCCTCCCTTCTTCCCGTCCATCAGTCCCACGACTTCATCAGGTCATTATGTCTCATGATGCGGCCGAATGAGTTGTCCCGTCTTCTCCTTGCGGCTTTTAGAAGATTTCTATTCTCACCCACTCCTCAGCACTTCCTCATAATTTACTAGGTCGATCAATTTTATCATCATCATTCTTCCGTAAAACCTCAATTCGAATGTTTCCACTGTTGACTTCTCGGCTACAGTCAACGTCCGAGCCTGGTTTCCATGGAGAAACATGCCTCATACGTAGAAATCTGATGAATTTTTCCTCAGTTCTATACTTCTATTTTCCGCTGTAATAAGTACATTCTTCTTATTGAAGGACGGCCTCTTCGCCTGCGCTATTCTACCGACTATTTCTTTCATACTTCGTCCGTTGTTGGTAATTCGTCTTCCTAAGTTACTAAACTCTTTCGCCTCTTCTAGCTTCTGTGTTCCTAGTTTAATGTTTGTCCTAGCCTCCCATTTCTTGCTGCATACCAATATCTTTGTCTTCTTACTGTTGATTTTCAGTTGTTATCTGTCCATTGCCCTTCCGTGTTTGTTAAAGTCTTCTTCAAATAATTCTCTCTCTCAGGTATGCTTGCAAAGTCGTGCGCAAATCGCCGCATACTACTTACATCTTTCTCTGTGGATATTGGCACCCAAAATCTTCTTTTTGATTCCATTGACGACTCTCTCGATGTAAGCATAAAATATATCGAAGGATAGAGCACACGCTTGTCTCAGTCCTTTCCCTTTTCTTGATTCTCCACAGTTGGGCCCAGATTTTATAGCATCAACTTCATTATTAAATGAACTATATGCAAATCTTTGTTCCTTTAGAAATTAAATTACATGCGCCATTAGATAGAAGACTTCTGTCAATGCGTACAGCAAAATCAAATACTGACAGTATTAATAAATTTCATCAATGAAATTACCTCGTTCGTTTAGAATAAAATGGAGCAAATTTGACCTCATCAGCAAATCCCCACTTTGGAAGAGCAGACTTCGGCAAGTTAAAAAGCACAATGAAAAGTTTCCACCAATGTAGGAAATAATTCAATCGGCAAAAAAGACGTGGGGAATTCTTTTTTTTTTCTCTTATTTTTCTTATAAATTAAAGCTTTTACCCTAGAAAAATAAACTATAAAAAACTCCGCCTTCATTGGAAAATGCCTAGAAAAATAGAGGTATCTCCGTTCATAAATATAGCATTTATGTAAATAGTCGATCATCGCAGACCAACTAAAAATGCTTTGGGATTGCCATAAGTATATACAGTAATTTCGGAAAAACATCAGAGGAGGAGAGGAAGGACCAAATATAGTACGCATAGAGATATTTTGCAATGCCAGTAAGATTATTTCAATTATTATATTGTCTTTCCATGCATAAATATCATTTCGTGTCATCTCTCAACTTCACGTCATGCAAATGAAAAAATAATAGCGTTATGTTCCTATTTTTCATTTGGCACAAATTCTCACTAATATGCATTTAAAACCCTTAATTTACTAACGAAAGATACGTATTTCATTATCATAAATACTTATCCATCGCATTTACTTCGAATAACATAGAAATGTTGTTCAGGGACGTTCTGATGAACACCACCAAGATGCGACTAGAGAAGTGAAGAAATACGGCAATCATAGTTCGACGAGTATTGTACCGGCTGTGCCATTTTAAGCAAATGATAACGACAATACCGCACATAATATTTTAAAAGTTCATAATCTCCCCTCCTGCTCCATCACACATACTACGCCTCAATCAAGGACCCTTCAGTCCAATAATCGGAGCTAGACCAATCCCGCACCACCAGCGTTCGTACAAAACAAACGGATAGTTTACATTCGTGATAATAGGGTGGTTTCCTATTATTTTTTATTGCCTAAATCGAAAGATTATTACTCCTGGAGTACGTATTTCACGCTTTTAGATTTTTTAATGACTATATCTAATTTTCGCGATTAAACAAAAAGTGAAAAATTTCAAGCGCGTGAAAACGCGACGGCTAAGTAGGAATGATGGGAAAACTCCGTGTGACGTATTTCTGGTTCCCCCTGCCGCCTTTTGAGGTGACCTTGGGGCGAGGCTTGCGCGCTGATACGACGCAGGCTGCTAGCAGGTAGCAGAGTACCCTTCTAGCTGGTGGCGCTTGCCTTAAATAAGGATTATTAATACCTTATCAAACGAAGGAAACTTTCCGACCATAGGCAGTTTTAATAGGTGATTATTAAGACATGTTTCCCTGAGCTCTGTGCCTCACGCATGCATTAGTAATCTCAGACGATGTAAAACTCCTATCTATTCGTATAGAAACTAGGTCCCTATGACGTCACGTGGAGTGGAATCGCATTGGCGCCAATCTGGCCTTTTTCAAATGAGGTTAAAATTGACCGTTGCCATTCGTCTAAATTGGGATTTATAAAACCAAATAATTTGTATATTATGAATACACTAATGGTGGGTAAGAAATCGCAATCAATGCATTTCGTTTTCTTTGATGAGGGACACTACCCTATTGCTTTGAGGATGTGTAACGAGTCTCTACTTGAAATGAGGGTATCATTGCATTCACTTATTCGGTGCGGACCCCGAGAAGAGTTCATCACTATATGGAGAATGGATATTATAGCAACAACAAAAATAAAATAATAGTGCATAGAAAAGCGATGTAGAAAATTGCTTACAGGAATATCAACTGAAGGAAAGAAAGCCACATTAAAACGTCCTATCCAACGGAAAACGTACTGTATGAATTTACCTCAAGCTGATTCTTATGGCCATTTTACACGGTACAAGGAATTGCGCAATCTGACGTACGTGCGAAGGCGCAATCATAATTGCGTCGTGTAAAGCGATGAATTGCTAGAACATATGCGAGAATGCGTGGATGCGAGACGGCAAAATAGCCCCTGTTCTAATTTCGTTCATGCATTCGCGCAATTCCACGCCATTTTAGAAATTAATGCAGCTCTAACCTGCGCAATTCCGTGCCCCGGGTAAAACGGCCTTTAGATAAATGTCGGCATGCCTTCAAAATATCTTTCAGATTTTCAGGCGATACGCATTTTTTCGTGATCCTTTTGTAAAGGCCTGTTTACACGATACATAAATAGTGCGAGTTAATATCTGATTACACGAACGATTTTTGTAGACCAGGACGGAGCATGTACAAATGCATGAATCAAATAGGTTCTATCTTCTGTTCATGCATTCGCTTACGTTGGTTGGTTAGATGGTGCATTTCGTCGTTCATTCTCGCGATCATATATTCATTAATTAACTTGTACCAGTTAATTTACCTTGTAAACAGGCCTTAAAAATCCGTATCTATATCATTTCATTTTTCTTATGTAAATCATAAGGCCAGTGACCAGTATAATTTCAATAAAATGCCTCGGTGTCTAATTTGGAAGTCTGAGTGTAAACATGCTAAAAATGTACATATCGAAGCTGGCACGCTAGAGAAACTTTAAATGAACCCTGCATGAGAAAACTCAAACTCAAATGGGAGGGTACTTGCTGAGACCTCAAATGAAAGACTGCGTTACAGCGCTTAAGGGATGGTTACTAATTTTTTGCATTTCTTTTCTGCTAAATTAATTCAAAGAGGACAGTATATCCAAAACAGATGCTAACCGACCTCCTTCGTGGTCTTTGAGTATTTCTGTGACAGCTGCCGGTAACGTGGATAAGAAGGGTGGGAAAGAGAATTAAATATTGAGTCAGGGTACGGAGGGTTTTTTGGAACACTTTCACTTTTATAACAGCAATTCATCTTCCGTGAAGAAAAAGAACTCCAGCGATCATCTTTTCAGTGATAGGCGGTTTCAATGAATAAATAGCAAAGTGTATTAGTAAAATAATAGGACATAAATTTTATCATAACGGTCTACACAGGTGCAAGATGGTATTTTTAGGAAGTGACCAACAATTTACGTCACTTGTGCCGTGAGGGAATGGCGGAGAGAAACCCGGCGTCGATATGAGCCTCCTCTTGTGCCCTGGTTACGTGATACGCTAACCCCTACGAGTTAATGTGTGATTGATGGATGATTTTGGTGAGACGGAACATGTACGAATGCACGAACCAAATTAGAAAAGGTTCTATTATCTATTCGTGCATTCGCACAAGTTGGCTACTTGGTACATTTCCGCGTCCATTCTTGCCTTCACACATTAATACATTAACTCATGCACGTTCATCTCCCGTGTGATCAGGCCTTTAATGAAAGGCACCAACGGAACCACGGCTTAACGTCCCATCCGTCAGACTGAGTTCTGTACTTCTCCACAAAGCCCTCAATCAGGGATTTGAACATTCTCCCCCATCTCTTCAATCTCCAGGATTTGAACCACGGAGCCACGGACTGGGAAATAAACACCCTAGCCACTACACCAACCCGATCCCCTGTCTACAATGTGGCCCCGAAATAGGCGCGTAGTTTGATTTTACGTAAAGGGCTAATTTATCTCGTGCCAGTTAATATTTACACGCAATACACAAAACGTCGTATGCTATTTTTGCCTCTCTTGCCACATTTTTTGAATTTCGTTACTATGAACTCCTCTTACGAAGTGCATTAGTTTCAAATAAAAGAGTCATATAGCACTCTATAAAGTAATTCGTTGTCACGGGCGTGACTTCATAGAATAGAATTAACATAGTGAAATGTAAAAACTTGCACATACATTTAATACTGTACGACCTAGGTTTCGACGTGGTATATCATCATATGGTACATCTACATCTACACAATCGCAAACCGTCTAAAAGGCATGTGGCAGGGATGTTAGGACACCAGCCATTTACAGCTAAAAAATGAAGTGCTCTAACGAAGTTGGGACTAGCGTCTATTAAAGTTCTTTATGGTTCGGGGGAAAAACGAATTCCCATATCTATCCGTTCGGCAAGACATCTCTCTTAATTTATCGGTATTGAAGACAGAGAATATTCTGTTACTAAATGATTATACAGAGAAAAAACTATTCATTCTCGGTCCTCGATGTAAATGTACCAGATAACGACGTGTCGCATCGAAATTTATGCGGAACAGTATTAAATTTAAGTGATATCACAAAGCTTTTACATTTCATTATGCAATCTGTGAAAGTCTATCGAGTATTACCTGGCACCGACGTTTCTGCATCTAATTTTACTATCGAAACGTCGGAGGAGAGGGATCAACTGACCCACAAAGTTACCCGAGAGACCATCATCAGCACGATCAACAGCGAAAGCTTTAACTTCGAAACACTTCAAAACAAACAATGTAAATAACAGCTAAGAAAATTTGGATAATTTACACCTACAATCGGACCTAAAATGAATGCCTCTATATGTTAAAAGTTGCCAACCTTAGCGCTATATTTTCTGTAGGTAATAATATATTCATTAATTTTGTAACTCAATCGTAAGTTCGATATAAATTCCATGCAAAGCATAGAAAAAAACTAGAAGGATTACCTCAACACTGCGGCTCATACGCATTTCACAGAGCAAAGCATTTGATGTTTGCAAAAAAGAAACGCCACGTCCTACATGAATGATGCGGGGAAAATAGCGACCCAAACCCCGTCGAGTTTGAGAAACGCGTCTAAGTAAGAAAATGCTAATGAATGGCTTCCAGCCTAACAATTTTGTAGAACTCATCGAGGTCTGAATATAATTCATGTTTGGCAAGCTTTTACAGTGGGTATATAATTATTTCGGAATATCAAATAGCTATCGAGGGCGCGAGATATTTTCAATGATGGGGATCAAAATATACAAAGCCTGTTGATGCCAATACCATGTGCCCCATGTTCCCATAAAGCAAAAACTGCAAGCTGGATAAAAGCGAGAACCTAATCGTTGTAGAAGACGTATCTAATCTGACAACCCGATATCCTAAAACAGTGTCAATAGAACTACCGTTTAAAGAATTTTACCTAAATATCATTACCCACACTCAGATTTTCTGAGATATAGGAATATATTTTTACGCAGTTTTCCTTATATACTTATGATCTATCGGTCTATAAAATAGCAGCCGAATAAGTTGAATCTCAATAATGTCTTGTCAACTTGGAAACAGACGGAGATTTATCAGATGATACAAGACCAGGAAAATAAATAAGAAATATCTGAATGACAAAGATGCGTACGTAATGCCATAAATTGGAAAAAAATCATCAAGAAAGTTCAAACCAAACCATAGAATGACAAAAGCCTTCACTTAAATAGAACCAAAAAGGGCCTAATGCGAAGTTCCACAGCTGGGTTGGAGCCTGGTATCTTGAATGACCAGCTGGTCGTGGTCACACAAACCCGACTGCATTGATTTTTCAAATAGCAGATTTTTTCGGGAGCACAGAAGTCTAAATGCTAAATATTTAAAATTAAGGACCAGAGCTCATAAAATCCCGGTGGAGTTGAACTGTCAAGGAATAAGCTGTCTCGCGCAGACGCACATAAGTTGAGATATGATTCATCTGCCTTTCTCGTTAGGGTCTTCGTTCGCCCCCTCCATTTCGATGAATGCCTGCGAAAAACACCCTTTGTGCTGAATTTCCCTACTCTCCACTCGAGAAGAGGAATGATTTATTTCCATATCATCACCATTTTTCCGCTTAATATAATAAAAGATGTCAACCTCGTCAGCTTTTATCTCACCGAAAACCGACGCAATATTACCGAGGCAGATATTAATAAAAATTATATTCATGAAAGATATACCCACGCATACCGCGTTCTAAACACATAAACTTTGACTCAGAAAACTTTAAACATTATTTACCAAATATCAGCTTGAGTAGGATAAGATCAACTTCAGAGATCAAAGTAGTATGAAAATTTAAAAATCCAGTACACTCAAAACAGGTATCTTATCGCTTATCTTTCCGTTCTTTATTTTTCGCAAAAATATGAATCAGTAATATAATTAATTCAATGATTTCTGTGTCGGTAATTATCAATTTCCGTAATTTTGGGTGCCCGAGCCAGATACTACTATGCATACAACTTCAGAAAAAGTCATTGACTCAAATCTGGAGAGAAATCAATGCAGAGGAAAATAAAGAAATTGTTCACACTCAAAACTTCCCACTTCCTTGATAATTCAACATCTTCCTTCACCGCTGTAAATATTTTGATACAGAGAGCCTAAATTTTTTGTCGAAAGAGAATATATTTTCCTGCAATTCCAATAATTGCAGTTAAATATCCATTTAAAAGGTCAAAAAGGACAAACGATTGCTCTAAAACCATTTTAGGCTAAAAGTCATGAATAATAACTTACAAAAAAATTGGAAATGATTATCAAGTTATAATTAACACATACATAATATTATTCGACTCTAAGAACCTTACTCAGCTTACGCCCCCGTGCCATTTACTTTTACAGGAGATTAGTTGAGTATTTGGTTCTTTTTTTGAGTATCCACTTTAGATAGCAAGAGTTAAAAAACATTTTCTTGAACTCAAGCATATCTAAGAGCTCCCGATCTAAATTACATCTTTCTGAATCATTTATATTCATAAAACTGTTTTCCTTGGAAGAGCGCAATCAAAGTTCCTTAATCTTTCATAATTAGAAGCGGTCTGTATTAATTTGGTCGGGGAATTCCTCAACTTTTTCGTGGCTTCCTGACGAAAGAGGCTCCAAAATCAAGTTTCTGAGAATCACACTTTATACTTCAGTCGGAGGCAACAAATAAAATTATTTTCATCAATATCTAAAATATTTACCAAGAATATTTTATCGATATAGGAAAGAAAACTAAATTTAAGCATCAGAAATAAAAAATGAACTTTTCCACGCGTATGAATAAAATGATGATAGACTGTTCCACACAATTCAAAGTTAATACTCGATACACTCATAGGCTATAAATGAAGTTCTGGAGAATCACATTTTACACTTCAAACGGAGACAACAAATGAAATTTTTTCATGAAAATCTAAAATATTTTCCAAGATGATATATCAGTATTGGAAAGAAAACTGATCCAAAGTCGCAAAAATAACAGAGAACTTTTCCAAGCCTAAGAATAAAATAGTAATAGACTGTTCCACACAATTCAAGGTTCATATTCGACATACGCATTAAACTATGTATTTCGGAAAAATATATTCCTGATTAATAAAAACTAAGACACAGCAATCGCCGATAAAATCAAATTAGAGGTAAATTAAAACTTCCCGCCAGGGAAGCGATCCTCCGACCCTCCGATTCGCACACCGCGCGAAGAACACAGAAGGCGTAAACAAGCGCCGAAAATTGAAAAGCCGCGTGGACACAGGCCAACAATAGTGTTTTGGTCGCAACTCACCTCTCCACCCATCCGTTCCTACGCCAGTCCTTCAAAGAATCATTCACTTTTCTGCTACCTCAGGGACGGAAGCCGGCGAGGTCCTGGACGTCCCAATAAGGGACAACCTGCCTCGCTAACTACTTCCAAAAAACAACAATGAGAACAACACCAAACTTCGTCGAAACACTGTTACTTTAAATCAACGGGGCCACTGAAACAGGTCCTCGGGGACTGACGTCTCAAACGTGGGGACAAATACCACGATGAAGCCCGAACCAGGAGGTCCCATGCTTCAACACAATAATAACACACGGAAGAGATCCCACACTCTGCCCGTTCACCGAGAGGTTCGACCGCGGCGTCGCAGACGACCACCGCGGAGACGCCGGCGTTTGACGGGTATTCGCGCGCGCGTCGCGATGCGCTGCCAAGGGCCTCCGCGATCGAAAAGGCACACCGGCGATGGAGCCGGCCCGATTCTCACTGAAGCACCAGCGGCGGGCCGCTAGCACGTTCTGTTCGGAGGGGAAGCATTTGCCGGGCTCCATCCTCCAAGCGCGCAAGGCAGGAGAGGACGAGTCAGCCAATCGCAGAGGACGGCTACGTCACACGCCCCCACCCCGGCCCCCCTAAAAATGCCCCGGCGCCCCCACCTCCCCCCTTTCACTCTCTTCTCCTTTGCTCCTGCTTTACCACCTCAAACCGAACCCCCCCGACTCGGCGAGTTAGAGGATTTACGCCGATCCCTTCCTCCCGCACCTCCCTCGACCATACACCTACATCTCCTCCACTGAGGATCCGATAGGCCCGCACCAAGTGACTATTTTCCACAAGATATTTTTTTAATCTTCCGAGGCTAAACATTTTCAGTACTTCTACAAGGTTACCTCAAGTTTCTCAAACCACTTTCTGGTAGGAAATCTGTAAGCACTACAAGGCAACATATGCCAATATTTTATTTTATCTTCCGATGCTAAACATTTTCAATCCTTCTATGGTTACCTCAAGTTTCTCAAACCACTTTCTGGCAGGGAATTTTGAAGCACTCCAATGCGGCATACCCCAAAAATTGAGTTCTACGGTAATTTAGTTTTCTTGAGGAATAAAGCTGTTCCCAATAAGTCCCTACTCAAATTTTTACTATCCGGCGGTAAAAAATAGTTTGAGGATGACCTGCTTTATTCTGGTAGGGTTGTTTTCGCGGTAGGATATTTTTGTGATGGATTTGCGTTCTGCATAAAGACAGAGATGGTTATCGTTAAGTTAACACGTCTTTCCGTATATTTTAACTAAAGTTCCACATGTCAAGCGAACTATATTGGCTTTATTTTTTTCGTCAGCTTATTTACAAAATATTCTCCATTTCTTTCGACCATTAATTATGATCAGAAAAAGTTGATGCACTGAATGGTTAAGGCCTTTACGTCGCACCGTTCCATTTTAAGTTAGGATAATAAAAACTTTTCGTAATACAAATTACCTTTCACGGTAGACTTGTTTCAATGCACTCGTATTGAAAATGATACGCCATATCATAAACTAGTTGGCATTAAAAATAAATTTGTGGAAAGCAAAGTTTTAATTTTACTAACCTACTAAAAGTTGAATTTGTAATCACTGGTATGTAATGACGATGCTGTGGATGGTAGAGGGGACAGTTTAATTTCCTTTCGCCCGTAACAGTTATCATAGTTATCATTAATATTTGAACAACTCCAATATAAAACGAAGAAGAGATAAAACCGCATTCAGAAATCCTTTTGCATGATGAAGATCCGTACAGCTGAATAAAAAATATTTTCAGTCCCATCATGCCAATAACGGGAGTAGTTACCAAGCAAAATATAAATATGCAGGAATAAACTTTTAAAAATCAACATGAAGTTTATATGTTTCTACAACTTTTCCTCTGAGCTTTAATATCCACTCATTGAAGGTATAATAATCTTTGTAAATTAGTGTTTATTATTATAGACTTAATTTAATTATTTCAATCGTTACGTTTGACAGCTCCCTTCCATAATGGTATCATCATTTCATCATCTCATCATATCACCATTAGTTCCATGCTCAAGCAAAATATTAATGTTTACCGGTGGAATCTTCTCGGGTTTTCTAACGATTTAGTTGTTTGCAGGCCGACTTTTCGATTGCTGCTCTGCCATCGTCCTCGGGGCATGATGCCTGAGGCCCAGAGGGCAATGCCCTGAGGACGATGGGATGCCACAATTTAAATAATATATTTATTTAAACTACTCGACTCGACGTTCGTAATGCTACTCGAAACACTTGAGTCGAGTACCAACTACTCGACTCGAATCTTCGAGTACTCGCACATCCCTAAATAAAACCATACATTAATTTTTAATCACTCTAAGGTGGCTGCCACGGAAGTTTAGCTCCATAGGCACCAATAAATGAATTTACCTCTGGTAATATGTCAACAATTTAAATAATATATTTATCTAAACTACTCGACTCGACGTTCGTAATGCAACTCGAAACACTTGAGTCGAGTACCAACTACTCGAATCGAATCTTCGAGTACTCGCACATCCTTAAACAAAAGCATACATTAATTTTAATCACTCCAAGGTGGCTGCCACGGAAGTTTAGTTCCATAGGCACAATGAAATGAATTAAGGGGATCGGGTTGGTGTGGTGTTGGCTTCCCTCCCAGTGGTCTTGGGTTCAAATCCCGGCGGCGGCAGAGAATTTACAGAGACTGCCCGATCCCTGCTTGAATGTTGTGTGGAGGACATTTCAGGACAACACTCCGTCCGTCGGATGGGACGTTAAGCCGATGTCCCCTTAGCGCCTTTCGTTAAGAGCAGGCTAATGCCGACGCCGGGTTTGTCTGCGCCCTTCCTAACATAACCTTCCCTCATGGAGCAAATGACCTAAGCTGTCGGGTGCCTCCTTCAAATACCATACGATACCATAAATGAATTAACCTCTGGTAATATGCCAACAATTTAAATAATATATTTATCTAAACTACTCGACTCGACGTTCGCAATGCAACTAGAAACACTCGAGTCGAGTACCAACTACTCGACTCGAATTTTCGAGTACTCGCTCATCCCTAAGCAAGACCATACATTAATATTTAATCATTCCAAGGTGGCTGACAGGGAAGTTTAGTTCCCTACAGCAATAAAGCTGTTTCCAATCAACCCCTTCTCAAATCTTTACCTTCCGGCGGCAAACAAATACTTTGGGGCTGGTCTGCTTTATTCATGCGACACATAGCGGATCCTCACTAAAGTGAGGTGTAGCGTTTGAAGCGCTGGAGAAGCGGTGTGAGAGGGGGGTCTCAACACCCCTCCCGCTCCCCTACTCCACCCTTTTCAGCCCGCTATGCGAGCAACGGGGTCATGAGAGCGATAGCTGGCCCGCGTTGTGATTTCTTCATCGATTTTTCTGTGCATTTCCTCGGGATATCCTTCTCAACCCCCAAAACTTGTTCATTTTTTTCTTCATTTCTCCGAGTCCTGGAATGCGTTCGTAAAAACCAGTAAATACGAATCGGGAGCGAGATGAAAAAGACACTCTCTTATGAACTCGAGTGTAAACCTAACTTCCATTCCGAAGGGTTTAAGGGGTCAGTGGCGTCCGGCTACGGTCGGCTGACATCCGGAACGTAAAGGGGCTCTTTCGGTGATAGAAATACCTCTCTATGGAAAATACGCCCGCTTTTATGCTATATTCATTAATGTGCGGACTTCGGGTTGAAAGAAATGATCACTTACGGAGGGTTTTCTTCGAAAAAGTGTAAAGGCGTGATACGAAAAGGTACACCCCTAATTAATCCAAGGTCATACCTTACATACCCTTAAATGTTTACTTGAATAAAATGGTGAATTATGGAGCACTAAGCAATATCATTTGGTCGTTTTTTACCGTGATGCTCAAATCTTCTCCGCGAATTCCGAGAGATTTTAATGAGATGGATTGTAATTACACGTCTGCCCACATCATAGGCCAGTAAATGTGAAGGCATTGGTAATTACCTAAATAGTTAGTAAACTTCACATATGAAGGAATCATTAATAATGTTTTGATATCCATAATTTAGGTGCATACCAGGGAATTTAAAAAAAGTGTCTTTCAATTATTTTTATTGAGATATTTTTATGCTTATATTTTCCTTTATTTTTCATCATTTAAAAAAGATTAATTAGTGAGTATCAACAATCTTCTGCTCTGCTCATGATGCCCAAGAACGTAACATTCACTCCCCAATTTAACTTCACGGCATTTCATTTAATCGACGTTCAATCTCATTGGTCGAGAGAGATTATTGGCGATCCTTCATTTAAGGCTTATAAAATAAACCTTACTATTTCTAATTCATAATACACCATGCAGGCTGATCCACGATTTGTTCCAAACATCATTTCTCAAAAGTGATTCCGTGAAGTGCGAAACATTAATTAGTGCACAAAAAGTGCATTAGCTGTTGCTTTAGGTATTACGCGAAGCATTTCCGGTGACGCTTAGCGATTCCACGCCTAAACAGTATGAAACAACTTGAGAAATATGCAATTAAACTTACTTAAGGGAGTGCTTCAAGTATCGGAAGAACGTGTTGGCGACATTGACATACGTCCCAAGGTCGGCTCATACAGGTATCTAGAATACCATCAAAACTATCGGATGAATCAATCCTCATTAAAGATAGCACTTCCAGATGCGTATAAAAAACGGGTCACTGAGTCGTAGCTATACGTCTACGGTGGTCCAAAATGGGTTAATTATGTGAAAATTTGCGATGTAGCACAAACCAGATAAGAAAGCGTGATACATCGAAAAATAATAATATTGATCTTCGTAATGAAATGTGATCGGTCATGGTGCGGAAACTCAAAAACTTTTTGCAATCTTAATAACAAGCATCAATGGGGGAGAAAATTTTCCGTTCAACTGCCTGGCAAGTCCTCGGTTTAAATCTAAGCTATACAGCACGTGCAAACCCAAGCTAAAACCCGTGCGGCGGCATTTTATGGAGACGAAATCTTCGTGGGAAACCGCATGTGTCCAAGTGGAAACTCCCCCTCGTGCGAGTGGATTCCGCATATTGCAGGGCTTAGGCACGAACTAACCCCTACCCACACTTATCGAACTTGGGCTGCGGGTTAATTACTACGAGTTTCATGTGACTCCTTGCATCTTCATATGTGCGTGCACGCCGACAGAGAACATAGCGTACATACACAGCGTCCTCTTTCCTACCAAGCGCTACCGGAATTAAAGTAATCCTACTGATAGATCAGCTAGCACTGATTCAATGCTACCATCGAATTGGTGTCAGGCCAACGATAGGGCGTGTAATTATTTATTCAACACTGAAATAAGTGGTGAATTAAGCGGAGAGAGAATCTCGAAAAGACGAGTCAGCCCAAGCAGCCATCAATATCCCTGGTAACATTGTCGTCGTTACCATAAGACATCCGTGCAATATCAATGTTAATCAATGTTAATTATATAACATTATAACCTAATGGTTTTGGTAATCCCCAGACATAGAAAAGAACATCTGTGCTCTTCAATTCTATTCAGAACATAAGCTGCCTATGGATACTGTTTGGAAGAACAATTTTTCACCTTTTATGATTAAAATGACAGATACTTATTTCAACTTGGATATCTATGCAACGTTATTTGACAACCTGTCTTGGATGTTACAAATAGGATACCTATGTAGCGTTGTCAAATATCCACCATGTAAGAACAACGTGTTTTGGATATATCAACCTTATTTAGATATCCGATGGATATCGCCTGCTGCTTGGCAGGGAACGCCAAGCTATGACCCTGTCATCTAACCACTCCATCTTCATGACACCTAAGCGATGCAAGCCACGTAAGAATAAAGTATACCTATACATGTCAGTTGTGGATTAAAAATTCGAAATGGTCCGGAAATTTTGAAAAGATTGTCATTTTTAAGGTTATTCTCAAATGTAAGGTTTTTTTTCACCAGCTTTACGAATAACGTTTAAATATAATTGATGGATATTTAAAAGCCATTTGTCTACGCATATCAGACGTCAGAGACAATATCGCTGCGAAGTATTGCATACCGCTAAAGCACCGCGACAAGTAATGAACCAAAACTGCGACCCCCAAAACAGGGGCCGTATTCTGTATCTCCAAACCGATCGGTGCGGCACCGATTCGTCGGGTGGGACGTCATATCGACTATCGGCAAGCAGTCGTGCGATTCTGTACGAACCCGATCGGTGCAGCACCAACGTGAAAACGGGAGATCGTCGGTAGCCGTGCCGACACCAAAAAGGTGTCGATAACTTACATATATTTCACCCAATCACAATTTCTTTACTCCCTCTTCATTGCACTTCTTTTAATTACTCCCAGCTCCATATTTTTTATAAATATTTACTAACTTGTTCCTCTAATATTACATTTAGATTTGCTTTTCAATCCTACGCTCACATTCCATGGTGTGTGATTTTCGTCTGCAACGGTGCCGATGGCAACCTTCCGTTGATAACATTTAGACGGAACATACTTAATGACAACTATATTACCAAATAATGAATAAGCAATATACGGTACCAATATTTAAAAAAGAAAATACGATCTCAAGGATAATTTCAGTAATTCATTCCAGCAACAACAATCTCCATCACATGCAAGCTATATTTCGATGTAGTAATATTGTTTCCTTCGCTTCTGTAGGCACAGCACTAATGCTACACATTATATAAGCATTGTCAACAAGTTACCCAATATCGATTATCTTAATATAACAATAAGTCGTAATTTCCACAAAAAATTTTTTTTAAAACAAAGACATACCAATGAGTCTTCACTTGTTTCTATCATTTTTTTATTGGTTGTGACACGTCATATGACTTCTTACTTCGGATATATTCGATTTTTCCCTGTTCGAGAAGGAGGGGGAACCATACCGACTGGTTTGAAACCGACGACCGCACAGAATCGCTGAGAGTACCGTCGCGTCGTCGGTACGGAAACCGTCATCGGTACGGAATGATGTCCAGTCGGTGGGCTTGAAAGGGAAACCGATCGTTACGGTACCGACGAAATACAGAACACGGTCCCAGTTCGGTCTTAACCTTTTCTAACCCAGAGAAATGACCCTGCTGAAGGAAATAAAATTTCAAGACTTCTCATATGAAAAATGCGAAAATTTTCTACTCATTCATAATTACTGTGGTAGCAACATATTTCGTCATTAAATTTTACAGCGCAAAAGAACACGTAGATTAAACATTTCCTGAATACAGCTGAAAAGGTATGCGTTTTTATGTTACTAAGAAGCAACATTGGTCCATAATGGGTTAATCCACCGCTGTTATGTGTCGACCATCATTGATCAATGCTTAAGCCGCAGAGAAATGATTTAAATCACCAAACGCAATTATGTTAGCTAAAAATTAATAGTATTTTATTTATTATGAGAAACAAGAACAGAATATATCGCCAATGTCAATGTATGAATAATCTTGAACCAAGAAAAACATGAAGATATATTAATTAATTTTCGCTACTGACTCATTGTCAGTAACGTAGACTGTCAGGAGGGTTCATTCTAGCTCACTATTCAGTCTTAGAGTGTGTTACGCTTTTCTTCGAAACGGAATTTTCAGGTATTAGGTAGCTATTGAAAAATAAACGGGTAAATTTTTCAGTTTATCATTTTAAGGAAAGATAAACCGTTCTATGTACAGGAATGATTACATGAAGCATTGTATCACACCTCTGAGGTGATTTATCGTCATTTGTTTACCGCTTCCCATATTCCCTTGAGTAAGAAATTTCACGCAGTAAGCTTCAATTGAAATTCAAAAACTCTTCCAATCTCTGAAAAATTTGGTGTATTTCATAAAACAGGTTCGCCATTGTACACTTCACCGATGTCAATCATAGAATTGAATCGACCACTTGCATGGTTTCCACGAACATGAAATATTTTAAGAGGGAAATATTCCACTGATTACACAAAGCGACTCGCTTTTTTTATAACTTCTAAGTTTCTTGAGGTATAACCTTTCCGAATTCGTCGACGTAGAGCAAATTGATGAGAATGAATTCAGTAGCAATAAACTATTAGCCACTTGATCACAGCTAATCAAAACCTCATTCATCTAACAACAAAAAAATTTAATTACATTCATGAGTACCAGTGCTGTCATGGCAAAATTAGCAGCAAATCGTCCGCTTTTTTTTATTACTTACGTCTGCATATTTTAAAATTTATATGCCTTTGTTCAATCAATATATTTAAATTATTGTTTTGGTTACGAATGTAAATTTTAGACATTTTGAGGCACCAAAATTTATAAAAGTGTTCGTTGACTGTTATTTCTTTCTCTAAACAGTGCCGGAACGCGCCGGAACGCCGTGACTCCATGACTCCTCTTTTTATGCACATATTATCCCATATTCCGCGGCTATGTGAGTAAAAGTTAAAAAAATTGCGCACCGATAAAATAATTCTATTAAAAGGCTGCATCAGAAGAAATGCTAACTCATGTTCATACAAAGTGCTACAATACGAAACCCTATGCCGAATAATGAGGCAATGCATTTCAATTATGAAAACATTCAGTTTGATGTTTGAGTAAATTGATTCCAGGTCCAGGTGTACCGTCTTAAATCTTGTGGTGACAGAGCTTCCACCATTGCGCGTTTTCTTCAATGTTCACTTGCTTTAAGCATGGTGGCCGCCTGAAAAGTTAAAAGAAGTTTCTGATGTAGGTTTTCGCGGCGTCCAAGTTCACAGTAGAGCAGATTTCCGGGGGTACGTCCGCGTTGTCATTTTGGTGGCGACGTTTCGCCTATTGTGCCCTAGGCGTCCTCAGGCCGGGCTGAAGTGGAGAGTGCTTTTAGTGAGTCCGATTTCTCTAATACTTTATTTGAAATGGGAACGGCAGTTGCCGCACTAGCTGACTGGCATTTCAGTGTTATCAGTTGATTAAAAAGTATTAAAGCACTGCAGAAACAAGTGGCTTTGTACGCAGTCACGCGCACGGGTGCAAAGTTAAATAAACCAAAGGGTGAAGTCTGCCATAGTTCGCTCTGAGAAAATGGCTTGGTGGTGTGACTGGCTAACCGACCCGACCGGCAATCGGGAGATCCGGGTTCGAATCCCGGGTAAGTCAAATATTTTTTCATGGCAAGCTTCATCCTTTGTGTATATAACTTTACACTCGTGTGCGTGGCTGCATACAAAGTCACTTGCTTTGAAATCTGTCATCGCCGACCAGCGACTAAATAGGGGTTTTTCCACTTCAACAGTGACTTAGTTAGCACGACCCTCGCCACATGTGCCACATTGTTGACTAATGACGTCAACATCTTGTTCGGTAAAACCCATCCCGAAGTTCGCTCTGAGAAAATGGTTTGGAGGTGTAATTGGCTAACACACCTGACCGGCAATAGGGAGATCCGGGTTTGAATCCCGGCTAAGTCAAATGTTTTATCATGGCGAACTTCATCCTTTGGTGTACTTAAAAAGTATTAATCCTGGACCACACGACTATTACTATAAATCTCACCGATCATTCCGCTATCCCTTTTCCATTATTTTTTCCGTCGCATATCCGTTTTCACAACTGTCTTTCCCACAAATATTACAAAATAGGATCCTCGAGTCGTCCTCGAAATGTGTTGTCACCCACCGCGCATTCAAATGGGTCTACAAAATTCGCCACTCGCGTTGCTCTGACGGACAAATTGATCCAAGTTTCACGGGGAAATAGGGTTCAATTAGGGGTATTAACCGAAATGTATACGCATTTATTTATTTATTTATTTTCATTGCCCCGAAAACAGCTCATTTTAGGCCTTTTACATCAGGGATATAACATGAAACAAGGACTATCACATACAACCATTCCCTGAGTAGGGGCTACCTACCCAGGCGGGATTCAAACCTTCGGTTTGAACACATGATGAAGTGATCTATCAAATCCATTAATTACCAATGCTATTCATCCCAATGAATGGAATCAGTGGAATAAACATATCCGAGAAATAACCGGTCAAGCTAATCGTAAAATGGGTTTTGTTAAAAGAATATTAGGAAAGTGTGACGACAAAGTAAGAGAAATTAGCTACTTTTCCCTCGTTAGACCACGTTTGTAATACCCTGCCAGTGTTTGGACCCCATGAAAAAGGCTTAATAACAGAGTTAGAACGCGAGCAAAGAAGAGCTGCCAGATATGTGAAAGGTCGTTACGATAGTCTTGTTAGTGTAACTGACCTCTTAGATAAACTCGGATGGGAATCTCTGTCGGACCGTAGATTGAAAAATAGGATAAACCTTTTAGATAAATTCAAGAGCAGTGTCTTTTCTAACGAAGTTAACCATATCTTACGGACGCCAACATACTACGGAAGATCAGATAATATAAATAAAATAAGAGATATATATTGTAGAATAAGATATATAACTTTAACCATGAATAAGAGATATAGATTGTAGAACAGACAGGTACAGAATGTCATTTTTTCCGCAATCGATAAGAGATTATAACGGCAGCGATGGAACTCATAGATAGATTGCATGACTTGTAGTGTAGCCAACTAACCTCTGTAAAACTTATTGCATGTTTCTTAATTTTATTATTATTTCTAACAGAATATAGTAGTATAATTTGTTAGTATACGTGACGTTTTTTGAATCGTGTGCTGTGCATGTGGGAGGCCAATGCATGCTGCATGCTGGTGATTGATCACCCCCTGCCAAACACCCTGGAGGTGGCTAGCAGGGTATTATGTAGAATTAGAAGTAGATGAATGATAGATATAATACTGAAAAATATTGGAAGAAAGTTGATCGCATTTCACTCATCACCGCGCTATGGAAACTTTTGAAAACCGATTAAAATGTGACCGAAGAGGCAACATAAATCAGGTCTATATGGAATGGAGTTGGAATCGCGTCGCTGGCAGACAAAGTGATCCGAATTTCACGGGGAAATAAGGTATAATTAATTTTGGGAGTTACCCGAAATTTATATCCATGATAATGTATATAAATTTCAAATATTTTGAGAGAATATTGACAGAGTGAAATGGAGGCAACTGGTACACAGGAAGCTTCCTGTAACTTGGTTATAATGTTTTATGTTGGGTTTCTACCGCTGAGTTTTTTTTTTACTACATTAGAAAACTTAGTTCAGATGGTACTTATCCTATGCTCTAAATATGATAAAATTGATGCTCAAAATTTTCCTTGAAATATCGAATTTATAACTTTTCGATCGCAATTAAAAAAAATTATGCTGCCAACAATTGGGAAAAAATGAATGGTATTGCACTCATAATTACGCCATGGATATTTTTGAAAACTGATTACACTGTGACCGAAGTGGCAACCGAAAGCAGCCTACAATGGGACAGAATTGGGCCTCCTCTTTGCAGCTCTCTCGGTCTTTCCAATAAAAGACTAATTTGGGGTTACAATCGCGGATAGCGGCCGTGTGATTCGATTGGCAGAAAGACGATGTCAGCGATGGTTCGAGCGACGGAAAAAGGGACGTACCGAGTGATGGGAAAAAGAGATGGGATTCTCCATCCCTGAAGCCATCGCGGGAAATGATCACGTTGAACAATCCATTTTCATCGGTGATCATTGGAGCGATCACTGGAAATGTCGCTCAAAAGGGATGGAAAAAATTACCGTGAGATTCAGGCATCACCAACTAATGTAAGACAAAGTTCGGGCCTTGCTCTCCGACTGTGGCGCTGTGCGCACGATTTGGACTACTTGTCGCATAATATGCTCAGCAGTCCAAACAACCTTTTCCGGTATAGTCCTCGAATTTCCACTGAGAAAAATTGCATTTCGGTAGCTTAACTGGCTCAAGTACTCGACCCAAATTCGGAGGATCCGGGTTCGAATCCCTGTCAAGGCAAATGATTTTTTTCTCTGTGGATTTATCGAACAATTTGTGCGTTTCGGGTGACTCCGTAAACTTATCACCGTGGCTAGTTCCGGTATACTTAAATTTATCAACTATGCGGTTTTGTCGTAGCGAAAGAAATACTGATTTTGATTTGTGGCCAAAATGTTTATTTTTACCTTTCGTCATACTTTCTATCGGTAGAGTACGGAGTAGGAAAAAGTAAGAGAATGAGATGTAGGTAGTTCACTGATACCCAGGAGGCTCCTGGCTAGTCGGAGTCGGACAGTCGGAGAGCAAGGCCCGAACTTTGTCTTACATTAGTTGGTGATGCCTGAATCTCACGGTAATTTTTTCCATCCCTATAAACTGTTGATAATGTACTATGTGCGGTTCCTTCAATCGAGTTTTTTTACTACAATTGAAAACTTAGCTCAGAGGGAACCTATAATTTGCTCTATTATAAAATTCATGCCCTTTGTTTTTTATTGTTGCCTGGGGCGCATTTTAAAGGCGTTTCTAAAACTCTCGTATCCCGGTGATAATTCCAGTGTTCCATTTATTCCCTTTATATTTTCAATGGAATATTTCCAATCACGAGGAATAGAGCGGAAAGGAAATTAAGTTGATAGATCATATAATCTCGGATATAAATTTCTGTTATCATCCACAATATTAGCTTATTTCCTCGAGAAATTCGAATCGCTCCGCCACTTCCGCATGGCCGTTTAAATGCGGGGAGAGTGGCAGCTGAATGAAGAATCCTGCATTTTATAATTTTCTTGCCTTTTACATTAGAATTTACCGAATCTTTCCTGTTTAAACGAGCCGAGGTCCTTCCCACGCATAGTACATAGTCCCCTTGGTTCGTCTCATGGACGACTATGCTTCAGCTGATGGCGAAATAAGGCGATCGTTTATTCCATTGCATGGATTCATAACTCCTCGTCTCCAAGACTTTTAATTTTGATTCGGCTCTATCGTATGCCGCGGTGGGGGCTCGACTTATATCTCTCGCTTCATATTATACTTGGCAATGCCCTCGAAGGGATGGCTTACTCAGGTTTTTGTATGAAGCAATCATGAACGATCGCTAGCATTTACGCGTGCGGTTAACACTACTCATCATTCCTGCTCAACCGGTCCGGTATTTGTGCTATTGTTTAGCGACAAATAAATTCGAGAACTGTGGTCATGCTCAAACCGTAGGAAGAGGTCGTGTCTTCAGGCCTTAGGCATGACGTATTTCAGAGTTGAGGGTGGAGAAAATTTCGGATTGGTGCGAATCCATTCAGTTGATAGATAGCCATGTGATGAGAGTTTTGAATTCTATTTCTGAGCGGTCTGCCTTTTCCGTCTCGTGAAGTAATTATTACTAATCTCCAATAACATGGAGGAAGTGATTTATGTATATTTAACATGTGAATTGTTCGTTGCGCATTGTGGAGAAGTGGATTGGTGTATGTGGAGTAAGAAAAATCTTAATTTTGATATCACTGGGTTAGCGCATGGCCCTGTGTTAACTGTTCGATGATGTATGTGTAGAAACATTCTATGGTGATTGTGTTGCATTGCATAGCTTGCTGTGTTACTATGAGACTTAACACTTTGAGTGCCGGCTGCTAAATTTAAAGCCCTACTAAAAAATCCAGCTATTTTTACTATATTCGTACATTTTTTCAAACATTAGCATGAAAAATATATTTATATCGATGTGCATTTCATTAAAAATGGACTTTGCTCATCTTTATGAATGAGTTGAATAACATTTATTGCCAATTTTTAAATATATGATTTAACAATGAAAACCTACTCTTTTTGAAAAATAAAAAAGTTGCAACATATGATGTACCGCCATAACATGCATAATAATTTTTTAATGCGTTCAATTTGAACTATTTAAAGTATGGAAATCATAAAAAAGCATTGTTCCAAGCAAAGCATTATAAATCCTGGATGACAAATAGGGTCAATGCACCCTCAACGAACGGTCCATTGGCCCAAAGAATTTTCACACTAATTGTAAGTGGAATAAGATGAGGATGCCGGTAGCTACAGAGGACTTTTCGTCCTCAAGACATAAAGTGAACTCTTTTTACATCGAGCAGTTGATTTTTGAAAAAACAGAACGCCTAAGCAGTGAACTGGAAAAGTACCACGGGCGAAATATTACGGCTTCACGCAAACAAAACCAATTAAATGGAAAGACGTAATATTACGTCCATGGCAATCCTCAGAAGGATTAGAAGGATTGCGTGCCATGGACGTAATATTACGTCCATGGCACGCAAAGTTCTAAAGGAGATAAATAACATATCAAACAATACTCGGATCTCAGAATTTCGTATCATTCTCGTCTAATGTCTCCCAGATCCAAGGAAACAACCAGGTAACGATAATTTTCACCTTTTCATATAATCATTGTAGTTATTCATACAATTTCTTGTGATACGACAGTAATATTTGCTTTATTAATCACTCTGAGTGTATTAATTATTCTTTACCTTCACTGCGTAACATTAGTACAACCCCGGACACATAACTCCTACCAACCAGTAGGCGCAATTGTTCTCTAGAATTGACATTGAATTGGCAATTCAGCTGAACCACGCATCCGTATCGGAAAACAACAAACCCTCTTGAGTTGTGGGGATGGCCTTTTCTTCGGTGCGGTCGTACATGAGTATGTGGTTCATCTAGGGAGAGAATTTGACCAGAAAAGATATCGTTATGATGGGATGTACGGGAGCCTTGGCCCCGAGCGAGCGTGATTTCCTCACGGAGTTACGAAGAAGTATGAAACCATCATTTCCTTCGCGGAAAGGATTTTTGTGAGAATTCATGGGTGGGACAAGTCAGAATACAATGGAAAATCCACTTTGTTGCAACCAATAGATACTTTCACTCTTGTTCGCAAGTGCTTGTATCCCGGTGTTGAGTGATCCAACTATAGCCATTATATTTTCAGTAGAGTATTTGAAATCACGAGGAATGGCGTGGAAAGGAAATTAATTTGACGGGCGGTATCATATAGAATATAAATTTCGGTTAACATTCCTAATATTAGCATATTTCCAAGTGAAATTTGGAGCGTTCTGCCACTTTTATAAATCCGTTTAAATGCACGGAGTGTGGCAGTTAAAGGAAGAATCAGACTTTGGCTTAAATATTCATCAAAGTAGAGTGTCATTAATACGCACATCGAAAATAGGATTCACATTTTGCGAGAAACAAGTGAACAAATTAATACAATTTACATGCATAAATATAGGGTCATGTCTGATTCAAACACTATGTGATATATAGGACAAATATGAATTAATGCATATTAATTCGTATTTGGACATTTCTTCGCGATTGTGGCTATGCGGGAGGCCTGACTGCCATGATTCGACTTTCACCGTGGAGAAAAGAAGGGGGAACAAAAGCCGAGGGATAAACCTGACATTACGTGTTTTCCGATGGCGCTGACCTATCAGTAGTTAGAGCATTTTCAGTTGCGGTTATATCCAAGTAATTATCGAATCCAATCCATTATTTTTTATAGTATTCGCATATAAAACAAGTTCAATTTTAATGTATCGGACTGAACGCCTCCTTTCCGACCGTACCGAAGAATACGCCCTATCTCCCTACTTGAGGAGTTTGTTGCTCTCCGATTTAGAGGGGTGGTTCAGCGGTATTGCCAATTAGGGACTGAAATAATGTTTGGTTCAGGGGTGGTAAGGTTTTTGTATACGGGACAGAGCGAATGAATGAAGCCGAAAATAACTTATTTTTCTGAGTAACACAACTGTAGGTTTTACTTCCAATCCTATCACCTATTCCATAACCTATCATTTCAGTTTACACTAGAGACGAACTTGATTTCTTATTTTGTGTCCATCGCTTTGTTATTGATGGAAAGCCTATTTAAATAAACGGCCTTTCCGTCTTAGCGTAATGATTAGGAGAGGGCGGTAAGGTGGTTTCGTCTTCAGTAAATACGTGTAATTATCATTTGTACCTCGTGACGTAGAAAATTCGAACATCAATGAGCCCTGGAGGAAAAATTTGGCAACTGCTTCAAATTAATTACCCTCACACCCCGTCCTTACATCCACTACAAAGCTATTTAGTGGTCCTAACGAATTTTAGGATAAGCACCAAACAGTGCAAAATTTCGCCAAAATTATTACTTATGTCGGAGATGGAAATAGGTAGATGGAGGTAGGCGCCCGAGAGAACTAGTAGTTATTAAAGTAAAAATTTTAAGTTACGGGGTTAGGAGGTGATTCGTCTGTTTTTTGATGATATATCAGTCATTAGTAGTCATATTTGTGTGGTCAGCCGTCGTAAAGCCCGGGAAGGGGTTGGCAACCCTATAGAGCATGGGTTCCCAAACTTTTTTGTACCACGCCCCCCCCCCCCCCCCCCGCTACACATATCAGCTTTCCATTTTGCAATACCCTATTTCCACGGTGCCGTACATGCCAACTCCTAATTGTACAAGTACTTGTACTCGTACAAGTATGTGCCTACTTGATACGGTGAGTAGGTAGATTTTTTTGTTCACTATTGAATGCGGTAACGCAGAATGGAAAGATTCAATAATTGTACGTATGATGAAAATTAAAACAAAGATTACATGAAAAACGAATATAATTACTGATGCAAAATCTAACATTGTCACACAGATACATTTTCAATTAAAGGAAGGTGAAACACGGGGACGGGGACGGTTTTGGAGTCGGGACAAGGGAAGGGGACGGTTTTGAGAACCTTGAACTCTTGTGTGTTTTGTATTTTTAAAAACTGTAACCTTCTTTGATAAATTTTACAACTTTATTGAAACTTTACAAAAACAATTATGAAAACTTAGAAAGACTTTATTTCAAAGATCTGAGGAAATTATTTTTGTAATTTTTTTATTTATTTCATTTAGGTGTCACGCCCCCCTGGACTTTCTCCACGCCCCCCCAGGGGGGCGCGCCCCCCAGTTTGGGAACCCCTGCTATAGAGATTGTAATTCGACTTGAGTATACATGGAAATTATTTATTTAACTCACATAATCGCAATTATTCCCGTGAATTTCTGCTCCGCTGGCATCCTGGTACCAAGTGTCGGCTCCAAACCTATATATATCCGCGACAGTAGCCCCGATGAACAATAGGATTAATGCCCAGTAAAACACTTAGTTGAGCGTAACTGCAAAATTACACAAAAGAGAACGGCATGAGAAAGGTTTTTTTGGAGAGAAGATACCTAATAATAGTTGCATGAATCCCATGGTTTGATTGAATGTTAAGTATCATCATTATCTACATCACTTCTTGAGAATATATTGATATGATGATTGCATAAAAATATGGAACCGGTAAATGTCGATAACTGGCCACATTCATTGTTTGAGGCCAGTTTAAATTTTAATTTCATTTTCATTTGACATTTTAATCTCGCTGAAAAATAGGGAGGTAAACTGAGAAATCGCAGGAACACTTACAAAATTTTATGGGACTGCATAGTGAGAAACAATGCGGATAATCCGATATTTAAGGAGGTTTCCAAAAATATAATTTACTAGCAGGCCACCCGCCATTGCTCGACAAGGATAGGACCTTGGAACTTGGAAATCATGGTCACATTGCAATATTTTTAGGTTAGGAACAAAGCAGGTATGATGGTCTACATGTGTAACAGCAAACATTGGAAAAAAACGATTTCCGTACTCCGCACACGGGATCAGCTTATACCTCGCCCCATTACATACAGGATGTCCCATTTATCTTGACAACCCGAAATAACTTTTTGTCCAGATGCAAATTCAAAAATGTGTCAAGTAAATGTCTATTAGTCGCCAGGGGGACATTGATTACCATGATCGCCTTCCTTGTAGCTTTGTTATTTACAAAGATATGAACAGCGGTATGTCTTTTTTAAATGGCACCCTATATTTTTTATTCGGAAATTCATTTCCTCTCCTAAAGGCTTATTCAAAAATGTATCACAGTGGACCATTAACATAAACACAATGTTATGAAAAATGACTGACTCACTATCGCTTACTCCTGGTACGCGGGTATTAACTTGCTGACGTTGACAGTGAACAAATGAAAACATAGTAAAATGCACACCAGTCATTCATAAAAAATATAGGGTGCCATTAAAAAAGACATACCACTGTTCATATCTTTGTATATAAAAAAGCTACAAGGAAGGCAGTCATGCTGATTAATGTCCCCCTGACGGCTAATGAACATTTGATTGACACATTTTTGAATTTGCATCTGGACAAAAGGTTATTTCGGGTGGTCAAGATAAATAGGACACCCTGTATGTCATTGTGCGTGTCCGTACGTGCGTGGACCAAAAACGCCGTGTGAACGCATGAGCCAGCAATAAGGCTTGCACCAAGAGAATCAATGATCTACCTTTCTGAAAGCCGTGCAGAGAGTCATGGTGAAAGTTACGACTGTCCAGAAAAGTCATGATATTACTGACGACGATATGTTTGGTTTACTTGCCTAATATCGATGTTAATAACATATGTCGATTGTTCCCTGAGTCAAGTCTGTATCCCTTTTTGAATATCGGTGAGACGTTTGCAATTTTTCAGTCTAATGGTACCTTTCCTTCAGACAATGACTACTTGAATATTATCTCTTGGAACGGAGAAATCTGTAACGCTTACTCCTTGAGGTCACGCGCGGGTATTACCTCCGGGCCCGAAGATTTACTATATTTGCTATAGTTATTTATTGTAGCTGTTTAGTTATGGCATTGCGTTGATTAACTTACGTTGAATAGTGATTTCTTTCGTTGGTTCCTCAGTAAATGGAATGTCTAAATTACAAGCAGAATCGACTGCAGTGTTTAGTTATGGCATTGCGTTGCATACACTTTCGAAGTGGAAATTTAACGTGTTAGCTTTGTCAATATTTTCGGTGACAAGTTTCCCATATTTATCAAATGACAAATCTACTGTGGAAGATCCCTGATGCTCTCTCGCATGTGCCCAAAAAGTATTCGGATTTTATTCCAGTAATCACTCAAGTTCTTTTTTTTTAAACTTTGCAAGGCAGTCCGCATGTATTTCTTGTTTTTGAGCGTTGCGCAGCGTAACTTTCTTTTGCTCCAAGTTCCTTCGAGTTTTCACCTATCGTAATGAACTTTTTGAGCAAGTTGTACGGTTTTCTCTGTTTCCTAAGATCCTTCCTAACATCGTTGTTGTACCGGCGACGTTCTTTATTCTCACATTTCAGATTTTGCGGAGCATATTCGTTGATTTCTTGGCGTACAATTTCTGAGAAGTATCATCATGATCTATCAGTGATTTTATTCTCTGCTTTAGCTACAAATTCCGTATGAGATTGATTAAGTAAGATTAAGCTTTCGGTTATGCAGATGACTCTACTCCAATTTTTAAGGCTGCAAAAAATTACTTTGTGATCACTTATACCATCAATAATATCGAATGTGCGAATTTAAATTAACTGACAGAAACCCTCCGCCATCTGTCCTATCGCGTCAATCGCAGCTGTAAATATTATACCCCGGAGAAAAAACTTCGTTGTCCCTCATATCCTCCGTAAGCCAACATTTCTTTCCTATGACCACGTCTGCGTCCTGAATATATGCTCGATTTGAGCGCGCTTGTTTGTAAGCTACGGCAATTAACTACGTCAAAGTTAATGTCATATATTCTATAATGAGATTCGGTTCGTCCTTTTCCACGATAATGTGTATTATGTGGGCGAATTACACTGGCAGTTATTATTACGCTTGATATATTCGCTTTCCCTGGAGTACGCGTTTTGAAATTCTCGTAATTTTTCGGCATTTCCGGATTATCTCGGAGGCTAAGTCTAGTCAAATAACTCCACTCGTTTAAAAACTCAGTGTTAACTTTTCCGGGGTCATCTGCACAGATTGTGGATGCTAAGAATGCTTTTTTTACGAAATTAAAAATTATGATTACTTCGGACTCGTACATTCCAAGAACTTTACCACGACCACCATTGACACAATATACTTACTCGGTTATGGAACTACCTTGCAGTAAGACGCAAATAGTGAGTTCAGATATTCATCTAAAGATAGGAAAAACCTCGCTACGGAGCCCGAAAGAAAACACTCCGAGGGCCCAACGTGAGTGTAGACGTGAGTTACCACAGTGCATTCTATCCACTTATCTTAATTCCGATTTGGCTTTGGTTCTTGGAGTTTGACTCCAACTTCGGAAGCTCAGTTGCGTCGGCGGCCGTCCTCGTCGGCTCTTGGTGCCGTGAAGTCGCAGAGAGTTTTAGAAATCGGAGGGACACCTTCAACTGTTTTTACTTACTGGCAGGCAGGGTTTCGTGGATACTGGTGTGCAGCGGCAGAAAGGCGATATAAATATGATATAAGCGCTCAGTATGGATATTTTGTGTTTTTATGAACAGTTATACGTAAATAAAAGTTCTATTTGATGCATTAAAAAGTCCGGTAAATTCCAAAAATGCGAAAAAAAACAATGCAAAAAATCGGGCATCAGCAAACATAATAATAACCTTCCAGGCATACCTCAGTTCTTCATCTAAACATGAACACCTATCCTCAGTATAGAAAATTCGTTTAAAAAACTTCTGATATTGAAGGAAAGATAACTTTCAAGCATACCTAATTCTTCCATTTAAACAAGAAAATCTACTTCGGAATGCAAGATTTATAAAAAATTCCGGATATTGGAGGAAGGATAACCTTCAGGCATACCTCCGTATTTCATGTAAACATGAAAACTTGTCCTCAGAATGGAAAGTTTATTAAAAACTCTGGATATTGGAGGAAGGATGACCTTCAGGCGTACCTCAATCTTTCATGCAAGCAGGAAAACATATTTGACATTCCTGACCTAATAATTAAAATTAATTGACATCTCTTGATATAGGAGGAATGGGATGAACTTCCAGGAATTCCTCAGTCATTCATGTGCTGAACTAATGGAGTGAACCATAAAAGGAATTATTGATGGGAGAGATAACTTTTTAGGCACACATCTACCTAATGGGTGCATTTATTTACCTCTGTAGCATACTCGTACAGAGGAAGTGAAAAAATGAATTTAACAGGTAACTTGAAGAGGAGATAACCCTTTAGTATAAATCTACCGAAGAGGTTTACTTATTTATATGTAGCATACTTGAAATAACGGAGTGAATCATTTAATATTTTTCAAAATCAACCATTTAATATTTTTCAAGATCAACCATTTAATATTTTTCAAAATCAACCATTTAATATTTTTGTAGGAAGGAAAAACTTTTTAGTCATACATATAGCCAATGGTAGTATTCCTTCCTCCATAATCAAGAGTTTTTAATAAGCTTTCTATTCTGAGGATAAGTATTCATGTTCATTCACCTAGGTATGCCTGAAGGTTATCCTTCCCATAATATCCATAACTTTTAATTAATCTTGCATTCTAAGGATAGCTTTTCTTGCTTAAATGAAAGAATGAGGTATGCCTGAAGGCTATGTACGCTTTCTCCGATATCCAAAGTTTTAAATAAACTTTCCATTCTGAGGATAAGTTTTCATGTTTACATGAAAGACTGATGAGTGCTTGACCGTTATCCTTCCCCCAATGTCCGCAATTTTTAGCAAACCTTGCGTTCGAAGGAAATCATGTTTACGTGAAAGAATGAGGTATGCTTGACGGTTATCCCTACTACCAGGATCAAATGTTTTGACAAAATATTGTATTCCCTGTTCAAGTCAATGTATTAATTACGTTTTTATGTTTACATGATGGACTGAGGTATGCCTGAAGGTTATACCTTCCTCTAATATGATGAGTTTTGGCTAAAGTGTGCATTAAAAGGTTAGTTATAATTCGATTCGAGTTTCATGTGCGATTGTGTGTTCATAAATTTTTTCGTTTGTTGTCTTTACTCTTCCTTTTTTTAAACTCCCACACTACGCTAATCACTAGCGTATGTATTCTATTTATTGATTTTTATTAAGTAATACTACGAAATTGTATTAAATATTTCCATATAATTATTTATATAGATGTAAGTATACCTATTTACCATTTCAATTTCAATGCGTTCGGCACCCGCCGCCATTTTCCGTGACGTAGGTATGCCTGCGAGGTTATCTCTCCCTCCATTCGGAACGCCTCGTGTTCATCACAGTGGCGCTGGTGTCAAGTATTCCAAAAAGGTTATCCCTCCCTCCGATCTCTAAAACTCGTGAAGGCAGAGGATGCAGGCTGCTTCAAGTGCCAACCTTCCGAGTTTTCACCGCCACGGCCCCATCAGTACAGTGGGTCTCGTGGGTATCTACGTATTATTGAAAACGATGGTAAGTCCCAATGAACCTTACTTCAACGCTTATATCACTGGCTGCTTAGATACTCCCCTTTCCAAGGATTTCTATGTTTGCTTGGTCCATCCTGCTGACGCTCCTGTAGATATCAGGGTGAGGATGTTTCGATTAAGCTTGCTTCCTTCTCCCATTCTCCATAATCCTAGCCTTCATATCACGTAAGACTCTCTCGATTCCCGCGTCTAAGATCCCCGGTCCAAGATTATCCTCCCCATTTTAGTTTCCTCCTCTAAATTCAATCTTTCCGGCTTGGTCCTGCTGTCATTCAAATCCTCTACATATTCCTTCCACTTGTTCTGAACCTCATCTCGCTAGGTCAGCTTCCTTTCAACTTCAGCCTAAGTTATTTATATGACTTGCTCTCTTCTGCTTCCGTATTACGACTTAACCTGGGAAAGGGCGCGCGGGGTGTACATCACCCCATGGTTCTTCTTTATTTAATAATAATAATTACTAGTATCAATTTAATTCGGCGGACCTATTTAAAAAAGAACACTGCACAACTTTATCATTCCAAGAAAAGAGAAAAAATATTTTCTTGGGGTATTGATGACACCCCATGCGCCATCTAATGTTACGTTTCGCCGCGCGTCCTCTCCTGGGTTAACCTATTTGTACAACGAGCCTACCTCTCCCTCCCTCTGAGACTTTCCCATTTCCTCTCACTCCTTCAATAGGGTAGTTTCCCTCATCAAAGAATACGAAAGGCATTGATTGCGATTCGTTACCCACCATTAGCGTATTCATAATATACAAATTATTTGGTTTTAGAAATACCGGTTTAGACGAATGGCAAGGGTCAATTTTATCCTCATTTGAAAAAGGCCAGATTGGCGCCCATGCGATGCCACTCCACGTGACGTCACAGGAACCTAATTTCTATACGAGTAGATAGGAGTTTTACATCGTCTGAGATTACTAATGCATGCATGAGGCACTGAGCTCAGGGAAACATCTCTTCATAATCACCTATTAAAACTCCCTATGGTTGGAAAGTTTCCTTCGTTTTATAAGGTATTAATAATCCTTATTTAAGCCAACCGCTACCTGTTAGCAGGATACTCTGCTACCTGCTAGCAGCCTGCATCGCAGCGGCGCTAATATCCTCGCCCCAAGGTCACCTCACTTGGCGGCAGCGGGAACCAGAAATACGTCACACGGGATTTTCCCAGCATTCATACTTAACCGTTGCGTTTTCTCGCGCTTGAAAATGATCACTTTTCATTTAATCGCGAAAAATAGATATCATCATTTAAAAATCTAAAAGCGTGAAATGCGTATTTCAGGAGTAATGATCCTTCGATTTATGAGATAAAAAAATAATAGGAAACCACCTTATTCTTTTATCATTTCCTTCGTTACCCACAGTTTCTTTATCCCTCCACGATAAACATTGCCAATCGACTTCTCGACTGCTTTGACCATCTTAGTTTTAATCTCATCCCTCCCTTCCTCTATAGTCTACCTGTCTCAAATTTCCCGCATAATATTGTCCACTAGTTCTTGAAATTCTATTCTTATACACCCCTTTAGAGCTTCTACGTTCTATTTCCTCGTTTTTTCTGATTTTCCACAGCCTTTTGAATTTTACGCTGCATTTACAAGATTTTCAAAATCTCTATCTTACAGTGAATTAGTAAATCTGGTATCTCCCCTTGTCACCTATACTTTTCCATGTGTATTTCTCAGGACTGTTCATACGCCTCGACTATTTCTTCTTCCCTATGATTGCTTGTGGGCATGTACACTTCAACTACCACAAGGTTGGTGGGTCGCGCCTCAATGTCTACCACCAGGATCCTATCATTTACCTCATCTATGCCTACCACTCTCTTAACACATCACTCAAGTAGCCCCAAATATCCTTTCACCTCACTCCTCATAGTCCTAAGATATCAATTCTCCCTTTCTCCATTTCCCTTTTGATATTTCCCAGCTAAATCGCCTTCATTATTGTCCTCATATTCCATATCCCAACGCTTCCTTGTTCTTCTTCATCTTCTTGGTCTTCTTTTCTTATTTCTTGTATACTGCTGCTAATGGTGATAAGTCCTTGTAAGTGTTTCGCACGTTGACGACTCAGGGGATTCTGTCAACCTCGCTGCCGTGACACTTGCCCTCTGCGAATGGGTCCCGCTTGAGTTTTAGGGGCTCATTTGATTGTATTCTATGTTTTCAAGGAAGAGATAGTTGGTTAAGTTCGCTACTTTCATTCCAACGGTGTTTTTTACGTGACACCATCGCGTGGACTACCTGTCCTCTGTCTTTTATCCTTCTATCTCCCTGGCATGGGTGTTAATATCGGGATTAATTGAGAATTAATCCCGCTAGCGCCAGTGGCGGATGCAGAAAGCACTCAAGGGGGGGGGGCGCAAAAGATATATTGAGTTGCCTTTACTTTTATCGTGATAAAAAATAATCAAGTCACAGGCAGAGTAAAATAAAATTTTAATTAAAGCAATTATACACATATATAAGACAATGCCATCTTATGATATAAAAAATTCACAATTGTGGTTCTGCAATGTTTGGCAATACGGCCGGACCCGCAAGGGAGGGGCGCGCGCCCCCCGCGCCCCCCATCTGTATCCGCCACTGGCTAGCGCAGCTCTTCGGGTCGTAGAACCGCGTAAACCTTTCCACCGCGAAAAGGTCGTAGTGCAAATGAAAGTGAAAGTCATAGCTATACCTGTTAAATAAAAATAATAGGCATGGAAATAATTGCTAAATACAGGAGATTATTAGTATGCATGGGTCGCTTATTGGTTTGAAGCTCTTTCTTTGAAAGTGTTCGAAACAATTTGAAATAATTAAATCCATTCCTCGGTGTTTTTATAACTAACTCGGTGAACTGTAACTCCCGAGATAAGTAGGGAAGAAGTTGCGGAGGTGCTTCAGAAAATGAAGAAAGGAAAACTGTAGGTCCTGACGAAATTGCATTTAAAGCATGGAATGCCCTCGGGGAAGAGGAAGTGGATCTTGTGTGGGAGCTGTGAGGCAAAGTGTATGACAAGGATAAAATTCTTGAATCCCAGAGAGAAAGTCTGCCGGTGCCTTTATTCAAGAAAAAGGGTGACATCCAGGAATGTAAGAAATACAAGGGAATAAAACTAATGTCGTGCATGTCAATATGAATTTTTGTGTGAGAATAATTGAAAAGAGATTGCGGAAAGAAACCGCAATAGGAAACGAACAGTTTGGTTTTATACCAGAGAAGAGGGCCACAGATGCTTTATTTGCTTTGCGTCAGCTGTTGGAAAAACACGGAGAGAAGAAAAAAGAACCGCACCCCATGTGCGTAAAATCCACTGAGAAAAAATTATTCGCCTTGACCGGGACTCGAAACCTGATATTCCGATTCCTGGTCGAGTGCTTCATCCAATTAGGTAAATATATATTTATTTCAACCTTCAAGCAGCAAAGTACAAATCTCCATAACACACAATGAAAATCTTCCTTCTGACACAAATCAGTGTCCAGTGGTTAAAAGTTTCCGGAAGCAGGCTCCTTTCCCGCCAGTAACGACGACGACACAGCATCCGCGCCATCCTCCGCCAGTGCATTGTATCATAATCGTTCTTATGTTGTACCACATTTCAAATGCCTCGACTATTGACTTGATACTTCACAAATTTTACTTGAAGTATGGCACGAGCTTTATTTTTTATTTTAAATAAATAGAACCACATACAGCATATACTTGCCATTTTATAGTGGCCAGGTAACAATACATAAATTAGAGGACGAAGACGCAATATAGCATATAGATAACAATAATTACATTTACAAAAACAAAAGGACAACAAGAAACTGCAGTGACAGACTATTTCGGTGACAAATAGGATAGGGAAATGCTTATGAATGATTTCAATGGAAGTGCAAAGGGGTCGATGTGTGGAGGGAGTAAGTTCAACACAGAAGTAATGCGGTAGAAAAACGAACGTTTAGTGAGTGAAAGTCTAGGAATGGGCATGTGGATTAGGGGATGAGAACGGGTAGGGCGGGGTGGAACTATAAAATTGATAAAAGAGAGCAATGCAGGGCAGTCGACGGTGGAATTGAGAATCTTATAAATACGTTTTAAATCAGCTGTGAGCCTATGGGTAGTGAGATTAGGGATGAAGAGGGAGGAGAGAATAGCATTAGTGGACATGTTGCGTAAATGCGGTATTCTATTTTTTACTATATTGGCAAAGAAATTGCTGACACAGTCCAGGGAGGAGGAGGCTATGATTGATAGAGTCAAAAGCTTTGGAAAAATCCATGAAAATGGTGTCTAACTGTGATTTATTATTAATGGAGTTAATGGCGTTATGCTGAAAGACGAATAAGATGGTCATGCATGAGCGGCCCGGAAGAAAATCATGTTGATTATCAGAGAGATGAGGAGAGATGAAGTAGTATAGTCCATTTAATATTATTCGTTCACAAACAGAAGAGAGAACTGGAAGTAAGGAGATGGGTATATAGTTTGATGCAACATTTTTAGCCCGGATTTATGAATGGGAATAACATTAGCAGTTTTCCATTGTGGTGGAAAAATGCCAAGGGAAAAGCATCGGTTTAAAAGCATATCGCGAGAAAATGTATTGGAGAATATTCCGGAAAACAAGATTTGTTTTTCCACTTACCAACTGTCATAAGAACAGGATTATCGTCAGATCAGACCGTGGCTGATGTCTGATGGGAATTAACTTACAAGAGATCATCAGCATGGAGGAGCATGAAATTATGATTGAGCCTCAAGTCTCTCCTTTAGTGATAATTATTATCAATTCACTATTTATTTTCCACATTTGATGTCTTATTTTGACGCAATTTAATCAAGATGAAAATCGTTATTTAGTAAGCTTTCTTGCACAGAGTTCATCCAAGAAAAGCTCATGAGCAAGGTATATATCATGGTTTGAAGGTAAAATATGGTACCTCCAAGAGGTACAAAATGGTCTCATAAGGTTGGAGTTGAGTTCAGCTCTTGATATAATTGGGCCCGATGATGTGGTATGGTTTGGACTCATGAAGTACATGAATACATGGTTATAGTATAGGTATAAAGAAGGTACCTTAAATGTTTGTTTCCCAAGAGGTACAACATGGTCGCATAAGGTTGGAGTTGAGTACAGCTCTTAATAATCGAGCCCGATATTGGGGTATGGTGTGGACTCATGAAATACATGGGTCTTCATATGAGACCTCTCCTGAAGTGAAAGTTCACATACACCATGTTTAAAAAGAAAATAATTTCAAATTATCATAAGGCGCCAAAAATACCAAAGGTACCAATATGTGCTCATAATTGAAGCAAAATACAAAAATTAAGCATGCTTAGTGAGCACAAAAATGCATACACAAAAAGATTTTATTACCGTATTGAGTGACGTCTTGTGTATGATTATGATTTCTCTGATGTGTAATTCATATATATATAATTAATTATTTATATTTTGGGCATGTATACTAACCCGCTCTTTTTTAGGTGTTATAGAAGACAGAAAACAAGGGAAAGAAGTAGAAGGAAGAGGGTAAAACAGCGAAATGCGTGTGAACCTTGCGTTTTATTCGGTGCGGAGCGTGAATGAGCGAGAAAAAGTCTTTTGACCGCACGAAAGACAAAGGCTACGTGTGTTTGTGTGACCTCCAAATACACGAGGAGAAGAGAGAAGGCTACAAGACATGAGGATCACGCAAGGAGGAAAGCTAGTGAATGGGGAAAGGGTAGTTTATTTACCTTGCATGTTCTCTCTCCCTAGGTCCAACCCATCCGAAGAAGAGAAGACTCCACGTGAAGAGGAACCCAGCCTCACACCTTAGCTTAGAGCTCTTAGGGCCGTGAATCATTGGATTGTCTAAGGTTAGGTATTTAGGCGCGTTACGTTTTTTAGTGTCGAACCGAGGTTTGGAATGCGCTGTACAACATTGGAGTATACGGAACAGGAACTAGGATGGAAAAGTTGTTATTTCCTCCAGTTGTCACAGTGTCTTCCCGTGTATTGTAGTGGAGCGTATGTAATCCCTTGGGGGAAGGGTCTTTTATTTACCTTGAATGCTCTCTCCCTAGGCTCAAGACATCCGAAAAAGGGTAGACTCCACGTGAAGAGGACCTCAACTTTACACTTAGGTTAGCTTACGGCTCTTAGAGGCGTGAATCATTGCGTCGAGTAAGTTTAGGATTTTTAGGCGCGTTACATTTAGTTTTATTTGTCGAACTGAGGTTTGTCACAGGCTGTACACCATTGAAGTGTACGGGATCATGGGCGGTCTAGAAGCAAAAATCGCAAATGTCTTTAAGGAAAATAATATTTTTTCAAGCAAATAATTTTAAAAACAAATATAGAGCTGTTACAGTTTCCTTAAAATGTTGATTTCGTTCACCTTTTACATACTTAAATCCCCCCCCCCGTTTTGATCCTTGGTACGCCCTTGTGCGGGATTGAAACTATGTCACTAGGATGGAAAAGTGGTAATTTCCTCCTGGTTCTATGGTGACTTCCTGCATATGGAGTGTATGCAATCCCTTGGGGGAAGAGTCATTTATTTACCTTGCATGTACTCTCCCCCTAGGCTTAACACATCCGAAGAAGAGTAGACTCCGCGTGAAGAGGACCCCAGTTTCACACCTAGATTAGCTTTAGGCTCTTAGAGCCGTGAGTCATTGCATTGAGTTATTATTGTTGAGTATATGAGTGCATTGTATTGAGGTTAGGTTTTTAGGCGCGTTACATTTAGTTTCATTTGTCGAACTGAGGTTTGGCATGCGCTGTACACCATTGCAGTGTACGGGATTGAAACTATGTCACTAGGATGGAAAAGTGGTAATTTCCTCTTGGTCATACGGTGACTTCCTGTGTACCGCAGTGGAGCAAATGCAATCCCTTGGGGGAAGGGTCATTTATTTACCCTGTATGTACTCTCTCCCTAGGCTCAAGACATCCGAAGAAGAGTAGACTCAGGTGAAGAGGACCCCAGCTTCACACCTAGATTAGCTTTGGGATCTTAGAGCAGTGTATAGGATTGACACTATCTCACTAGAATGGAAAATTGGTTATTTCCTCCTGTTCATACGGTGACTTCCTGTATGCCGCTATGGAGCGTAAGCAATTCCTTGGGGGAGGGCACATTTATATTCCTTGCATGTACTAACCCGCTCCCTCCCTAGGCTCAAGACGTCTCCATCGCCGAAGAAATGAAGACGTTGCAAGAGAGTCCATCATACTCCTGAGGATGGAACGTGTCGACAAAGAAATTCTACTGGTGGTGCCACGAAAAACGGTAAGAACAAATTTTAAAGTTATTTATCTAGTGCCTTCTTCGGCTTTTGTTTCGATTTTTATGATAAATCTCATTTTATGGATTATGCAATTACGTTTTGTAGATGGATATGAGTTAATTATTCCCATCAATTAATTTCGTCTATAGTCTACTATGCTACGTCTTTCGAAGTTTCTGTTTTTTCTAAACTCAATTCCACTTAAGTATCATTCTCCTTCAAAAACGACGTTCGTATTACATTTATGTCAAGTTATACTCAAAAATAATTCACGGAAAACAATTTTAGTTTTAATTTAATCGTCAAATAGTTGATTGACTCTTAATCTTTTACTTTTTGACTTTTTTTTCTTAATAATCTTTTACTAATGATTTTACCAAAAGTTATTTTTCATAATAGGACACTTTTTGTGTTGTGCGAATGTGTTCAATTTATTTGCTAGCTATTGAACTGTTTGAAATTAATCCATTAGCAAGATTTAAGCAGGAGTGAATATATATTTCGTCAATCAGAGTTATTACTTATTGATAAATTGTAAGGTAACTTAATTTTTTTTTAATCTGCTTTAAAAATATTCTACTTTGATTATAAAATAATACTTTTGTAACTCCTTGGCGATGGTAGTTATCCTTTGTGTTATCGCTTAAAAGATAAACACTTTTTTTAGATTATTACCCTCTTTCCTTCGTGGCGTTACAATGGAATTAATTTTTTCCTAAATAAATAAATTTTATCCAGGCGTAATTAATTGCCCTATGCAATTATGAGCTACCTTCGGGTTTAACAGCTCCATTTCCCTATAACTTTGTTGACCAATTTGAAGAAATTCCGCTTAATACTACTTGAAATTTGATCACCGTGTGTCCCTATGGAAATGAAACTGATTTTCGTTGATGGTTAAAAGATGAGTCGTATATACTTACCACTAATATGTGATATTTGCACGGATGTATATAAAGTCATTACTCGTGTTCTGATTTCAGTTAATTGGATGTCTGAAGTACGGGAAAAATCCCGGAGGGGGGACTTTTCACCCTCTTATTCAGGTATGCCCTTTGAGTGATGTTCCCGCGTTGGGAAGGGCAATGGAAATGAATACTGGTGCAGATTATGACAAAGCTAAAAATATATCCATGTGTAGCGAAAGGTACAGCAAGTGTCATTACAGGGAATAAACTTTTCTTAACTGCTCCTTAATCAATTACTCGTATCTATGATACGATTTTGACTTAGCGCAAGACTTTGCTCCAGAAATCTGCCAAAGATGAGTTTGCTTTACACATAACACTTAATATTGAGAGCAAAAGGTAAATTCCCAAATGAAATAAAGTGGTTAACTATTGAGGAGCACGTCACTACTTTCCTGTAACTTTCAATGACAAAATAAAGCTATGATTCAAGGCAGGGAACTGATGTAAACCTAATTTTTGCATTCAATATTCATCGATGCTTTTACCACACATTTTCTATAGTCGAACACGAGATCGTTGGGAATTATCATGGAGTAAGTGTATACTTACTCTATGGCAGGGGCGCAGCTAGGAATTAAGGCTAGAAGGGGTTTAAGGAGCAACTAATACTGGGGTGTCTGGGGGCTTAGAATACCTTCCAGGGTAAGCGGGAGGTGCAGGGGCCATCCCCAGAAATTTTTAGGATAAATAGTGATAATAATATTAGGATAATTTTACGGCTTTCTGAGGGATATTTTGTAAATCCTTACACTATTCTATAAGTAATATTAATGCAATTAAGTAAAATGGATTTAACTCAAAAATTTCTCCTCGCTGCGCCACTGCCCTGAAACGTACTTTGAGGCCCGGGGGTATGCGGAGGAGTGTAAAGCACGAAAAAAAATAAAAAGGCACGGTTGAACACGAGTATCAAATAATTAAATAACAAAAGAAACGGTCGATTAACAAAAAATCACCTTTCTGAACTGTGGTAGCGAGGAAACCAACTAAAAGAATCGGGGAAAAAGGCGAGGTTAGAAACAGGGGTTGAGGTTTGTTACCTTGGCTGTAGCAATCGGGCGACATAACTGCGATATATCGTATAGAAAACCTCTTTTGTTTTGAATTTTCCGGAGCCCTAATAGTCCAAAAGCCAACCCAACATATGGGCGCTGGTGTAGCCTGTGTTTCTGAGAAGTCTGCTGGGCAGTAATGAACTGGGGGCTGTCATATTGAATACCGCTATAAACAAAGGTGGTATTGAGGCCTATTGATAGTTATTAGTGTTAACTGCAGACTTTTTTATTGCTTACAGTGTCCCTTACGATGTTGAAATGTGCTCGACGAAGGATATGAGTCTCAACGATCTTGGTAATTACAAAATTGCATGGGTATGAAATGTATTTGGTGGTGAAAATGTAATTCATTTTGATTTCAACCTGTGATTAGCTAACCTTTTCTCGTGTTTTCAACATTTCATGGTGTCTTTTATTCCTTTTATTTCAATATGCTTTTCATTGTATCTGCAGTTTTTCTAGTGTTCAAACTACTCATGAATCACTAGTGCTATGTTTTGGTGTCTTTAATGCTAATCACTTTGTTGGTTATGTATTTAAAATGCTATTTCAACTCTGTCCTTTCAACTGTTAAATTGTCATCAATTGAGCATAATTCATTAAGTGTTTCTACAATGTTTACATTTCTTAAAACTTTCTCTTTCATTTTGCAGTAAGAACTTAATTTCTACTACTATGGTATAAATATTCATCACTTTTCTCGTTGCCTCCTTTTGGAATACTTTCTTTCGTATAAGTGATGGATATTAACTTCTAAGAAACTTTCATTTTAAGACTCCACTGCCAAGATATGTTATCTTAATGGGTACTCATCATGAACAACTTCCTACGAAATAATTTCCTTCTCCTTTCAATAATTAAATAATTATCTTCCATGAAATGATATCCAAACTTGCATGCTTATTTATAGTGAAGTGGTGTTATGGTCTATATTTTCAGGATTAGCATTATTTTCCCTGTCCCAGAGTTGTTGCAAGATACATCTACCTCAAGGAAAATTGGGTCAGCCTCTTTGTCTATAAGTGTGGAGTTCTTTCTTCAGTAAAGGAATGTCTCCTATTACGCAAAGGCTGCTCATCTCTCATTGCAATGTACTGTTGTCATTGATATTTGTTGCTTGTGCATCTCATGTGCTTGTAGAATTGTTAAATTCCACAGATTTCATCTCTAGTGCGTCATATTCAAATGGTTATTGTTGTATTTCTTTTTCCAGTTATTGTATCAATAAATACCAATGTCCACTGAAGTAAGTTTCCGAGATCATTATTCTTACCAACCACCAGATCGCCGGTTGACTTTGTACATTAATCTTGTATTATGGTTACTGTTTTAGTAACCTGGGAAAGTTCTTCAGGAAGATTTTCCTACATTCATTGCTTTTAAGTTTCTCGCAATTGCAGTAGCATTATTAAGCCTGAATAGCACGCCCTATCGTGACGCGTAAAAAAAAAGTTTGAAACACGCGCCGAGATGTGCATTCAAACTTCGCGGCAGCCTTGGACCACTGGCTATTTTTTACAAGTTACTTAACTATTTTTTCGAGGAAATAATCTCAAACTAATGCCACAACTTGGTCCGCCCCCCCTAGACCATGGCTTGCCTCCCCTAGTTATGATCCTGGGTACGCCCTTGCTTCCATCAAATAAGTAGCGGAAACAATGACAGGGTCATTGGTAAGTCATTTAACTGAACAAACAACAAATTCATTTAAATGAGAAGAAATCCATTCACGAGAAATTTTTAAAATTTATATTTACAGGAAATGGGTCAATCAATATATACATAAAGTAAAAAAATTAAGTTTGTCTTCCATTATTCGTGATATATTCCCTATGCATGTCATTCCTCTCTCTCTGAATTGCAATGCTTTCTTTCAATTGCTCCGCAATGACATTGAGCGCCTCCACTCTATATGGAAAGAAGAGAAAAAAGTTAGGTCATTATCTTGAGGTGTTTACGAACCAGCTACATTTATAGACTACATTCTATACCCATGAATGGTAACTTATTCCAGAAAGACAAGTGATTACATAAATGAGTTCAGTATCTGTAATAATTAGTACCTTTTCCTCTCTAACTCCTCATTAACATTCCTCCTTTCTGCCAGGCGCTTCCACCTGCTGGGCAGGGCTGGAGGAGTACTGAGGAGGGGGCCGTGACCCCCCAACACCTCCGATGACGGACTGGCACCAGCCACACTTCTTTCCGCCCTAACCCCAGTGCCCTCCATCTCCGGTATGTTTACAGTCTCGTCATTTGCCATTAAGTCCGTCATGAGGTCGTAATATGGCCAGTTTACCGCGTTTCGGCCGGTGGCGTTCTTACTCTGCTTCACCTTTATGAATGTCCTTTTCAAATTCCTAAATTTGCGGTCCAATAGGTCATGTGTGATGTTCGTCATACCGGAGCGGCTGAACACCAGGGCTATCTCCTTCCATAAAGCTGCCTTTCTAACTTTGGGGTCACGGAACCTACCTAGCCTCTCCCGGTACTCCTCCAGCATCATCAGTATCTTTCTCTGATCCCATTCCTTAGCATCTGTAAGTCAAAGATAATCAATCAGAAAAGACATAACCACATGAAAGCCAATTGGAGGGGGGTGAACAAATAAAATCGTATCCGGCTCGATTTTGTGGAAGTTCTTTATATCCATGATAAAAAGAAGAGCACAATGGTAATTTCCACACTTTTAATGTCACAACTCAGCAACCGACAATGGTTTCAACACGTAAGTGTCATTTTCAAGGTGAAAAATCCAGTACTCTCTCGGTATATATACCCAGGCCAAGGTAGGAGGTGGGTGCATATGGAATTAGGTGTGGGGGAGTGGGAGGGGAAACGGTTTTGGTGAACAAGTGAGTGAAGGACGAAAACATACATCGAGTGGATCGGAGTGAAGGTCAGGGTTTTGACGTCATGGGGATAAATTTTAACAAAGGAGAGTCAGTACAAAATAAAACATCATTACAAAGTCCATCCGGGCTATTGGCAATTTCGAATTTTTCCATAAAATCTAGTTTAGGCCCTTTGTCAATATAATGTAAAATATGTATGCCAAATTGCTAAAATGGTTACAGAGGCATAAATGATTAGCGAAACAAGATTTCCCATCATTGTATATAAAACTTCTTCTATGTTCCTTCACTCTGTCTTTGAACCTTCTTCCAGTCTGACCAACATAACAAATTCCACAATCGTCACATTTTAATTTATATACTCCACTTTTGTCCATTCGATTATATTTGTCCTTAGAATTAAATAAAATCTTGTATATTAAATTATAATCTAGAAATATTCATGGACAATCTGGAGTATAAACTATTCAGCTCTAGTAACCCCCTTTTGACTAATGTACTATATTGGTTTAGATATGTAGACGATATTTTATGTTTATGGACGGGCTCATCACGCCAATTAAATAATAACGCCTGGTTTCTCTCAGCAAAAGTCATAAGAGATGGCCCATACCGAAAATTAGAACGCGACCCAACGTCTCGCTTCAAGAGGATAACCACAGAAGCCATCAAGAAGCACATGGGGATCCAGAAGTCAGAAAGAAGCTGATACCACAAGACCCAAAAACTCCTTGTATTTATGGGTTACCCAAAATACATAAGGAAAGTATACCGCTAAGACCTATCGCTAGCGCCATAGACGCCCCACCGTACAAGCTGGCCAAATATTTAGCAAACATTCTACAACCTAAAGTAGAGGAAGCCAAATCGTACGTGAAGAACTCACAGTATTTCCTGCAAATCATAAAGGACATATAAGTGAACCCGGAGGACATTCTCGTCAGTTTTGACGTCACGTCACTTTTCACGAATATACCTGGAGAGGAGGCGGTCCAACTAATAGAAGAAATGTTCGACAAGAGCATCGCTTCTCTGACATCTATTTGCCTGCACAGCACTTTCTTCCGATGGCAAAACAATTTCTACGAACAAGTTTCAGGGGCGGCGATGGGATCTCCCATCTCTCCAGCAGTGGCGAATATTTATATGGAACACTTGGAAACAGTGGCAATCAAAAATGCAACGCATAAACCCAAAATTTGGTTAAGGTATATAGACGACACTTTCATAATTTGGACGCATGATCGACAGAAGTTAGAAGAATTTTTTAAATATTTAAATACCCTTAACAGCAATATCAAATTCACTATGGAGATAGAAGAATCCGGAAAATTGCCATTTCTCGACGTCTTGGTGAAGAAGAATGACAACGGAAGCCTAGGCCACGCCGTGTATAGAAAACCGACATCAACAAATCGGTATCTCCATGCCAGTTCTCATCACCACCCTGCTCAATTAAACGCTGTGATGACCTCTCTAATTGAACTTTCGATCCGGCTGAGTGACTCGAAGAATCTATCTTCAGAAATTATTAAGCTGAAATCCATCCTACGTCTTAATGGCTACGACAACGGAGCTATATCCCGCAATTTTAAAAAGATTATCAACAAGGACAACAGGAACGATTCCCAAGACGCAGAAGACATCATTAACCAAAAGAAATCCTTCCTCCCCTACGTGAAAGGAACGACGGATAAGATCGGTAACATCCTCCGAAAATTTGACATTAAAGCCATTTTTAAACCACACGCAAATGCCAAGGATAGGACGCCACTTCAGATGGAAGGAGTATACGAAATCCCCTGCCGATCGTGCGAGAAGTAGTACATCGGAGAAACGGGACGAACAGTCAAAACTCGGATAGAAGAACACAAGCGAGCCATTCGACTGGGCTACCCTTCAAAGTCAGCCGTAGCGGAGCACGAAGCCACCGGACATGCGATCGACTTCGAGAAATCAAGAGTCATCGCGAGGATAAAACATTTTAAAACCCGACTCATCCGCGAGGCCATAGAAATAAAGAAAAAATAGAACAACTACAATAGAGATACCGGATTAAGGATCAGCAATACTTGGAACCCAGTCATCCGCAGCATTTCGTTATCTTCCCCCTCCAGTCCTAACTCCTCACACCCTCCGCCCACCCCTCCCACCTGAAATATATAAAAAGGCAGCAAAAACCAATCCCAAGATTATTCCCTTGTAAAGGTGACCAGCAGTCGGTCGCGAAACGTCGGGGCAATCTCCAGTACGACACGCGGCATACACCCGTATGTGAGTTATTTTTAACACACCTTAAGAGGATTTATAAACTTCACAATCATACTGAAAATGCAATGTGCGTTCAAACCATTCTTACAAGCAGCAAGTGCTAACTAGGCTTTTACAAGCCAAATGAAAGAGTTATTACATATGGTCAAGGGTTTCTCAATCTAATCCCAGACCTTAAGCAAGCCCTTTTTTGCATGGGGCAAAGATAATGGAGACAAGCAGTAATCATGAATGGAGCTGGTGACCTTTGATCCACCAAAGTCTTTACGGTAGTCAGATGCAATTAAGTTAATATTAACTGTTGGTAAGGTAATTGAAGGCACATTGTTAGACAGAAACATAAACAGAAGACGATGACACAGTGTGGCTTGGAGATGTAATAAAGGCCGAAAACACATGGAAAAATTATAAATGGATATAATTTTGTTATAATGTCATTTTTTACCCTCAACAATCATAGTAGCTTACAAACCTTGTAGCTCCGCCTCTGCCTCCACCGGATGCGCCTCCAATGACGCAAAGTGATCGCACAACATTTTTGCAGCACGCTCAGGGTCTGGGGAAAGTGGTAGAACACAGTTAATTACATAAATTGAAAGAGTCATTTTCGTAATGACCACCTTTCTAGACTTTAAAGCTAAAGATTACTATATTTGGTCGAGGTGTAGAAATGTGATGCAACCAATGAAATTGCAAATACACCAAAACCAGGGCGACACTTCTTTCCAGCATCCAAGGAGCAGAAAACTTGTGATTGACAATCCTCGAAACGAGAAGGTGCAGTCAAGGTAGGAAATGAAGTTCCCATGACTTAATGTTAATCCAGTACCTAACCCCTGGCAATGAACATAAATAGATAGCAATGACTTTTCTTGGAGTTCATAAGAAATTTCTGAAGAATTGGAAATACATTTCAACAACTAGGTTATCCCTTTCGCAGGCAATGCTACATCTGACCTTCATGTACTACTACGAGACAGTGGCGCAGCGATGGGAGTATTAGGGGATAAACCGCCCCCCAAGAACTGAGTAATTTTAAAATGTAATCAGTTTTGGATTAATTGCATAAATATTACTTGTAAAATAATGTAAGGATTACTAAGATATCCCTCAGAAAGCCGAAAAACATACCATTTTTAACCATTCATCTTTTAAAAAATTCTGGGCACCCACACCACCCGTATTCAACACACCAGGGTTAGTTGCCCCTAAAACGCACCCAGCCTTAATTTCTAGGCTGCGCGCCTATTACGAGGTACCGTGCAAGCCACCACCAGGGTGTATGGCAGGGGGCGATACCGACCTGGCCCACGGCTAATTTCCACTGCAGAATAACGCTTCGGCTCCCTTATGCCTTATCACTGACCTATATCATTGTAGGCATTTAATGCACGCGATTAGGAATTCGTGCCACCTGGGGTGCGGTGGGGAACACTGAATTTGAGCACGACGAAAATAATCTTAAGTGCTTACCACAATAATCACAACATCAGGTAAAACATCAAAATATTAAATTAGATAAATAGTTAAAACGCTACACCGTTCGCCGGATACCAAACCTATACATACCCCGTCCCCATTACCAGCAAAACCGAAGTTACCATGAGTGCATGAAATGATATGGAAAGTATAATTTCAAAATTTCAAGTCACAGACAAGCGTTTTGGCTCCCTTGCGGAATACGTCACATTGTGGGCATCTAATTTTTGCAGGTACGTATTTTCAATAACTATACCGTGCCACGTGAGGAGGGTAACAGCAAAGTCTTGAACGGAGGAAAGAATCTTAAGGAATTATCGCAATAACCATTACTTCATGCTATCCATGTTGGTGTGATTTATAATGAAATCACTAAAACTAACAGACACCAAAGTGTTATTCACATAAGTTCCTCACCACTATAAACGAAGTTCCCCACAAAATACATGAGGAGATACGGAAAATATTATTTAATTCTTACTTAAATAATAGTAAAAGGTATTATATCTCACCTGATTGTAATTCCTGGTGGAAAATAGGCGATCCGTGGACCTGATAAATTACTCCATCCACAACATAGTTGTGGCAAGGGGGCGACATACCCATAAGGATAATGCGTATAGGTTTTGATACATCAGTGCCATCTATGCCAGTGGTCCAAGGCTGCCGCGAAATTTGAATGGACATCTCGGCGCCTGTTCTTTTACGCGTCACGATAGGGCGTGCTATTCAGGCTTAATAATGCTACTGCGATTGCGAGAAACTTAAAAGCAATGAATGTAGGAAAATCTTCCTGATGAACTTCCCCAGGTTACTTAACTAGTAACCATAATACAAGATTCATGTACAAAGTCAACTGGCGATCTGGTGGTTGGTAAGAATAATGATCTCGGAAACTTACTTCAGTGGACATTGGTATTTATTGATACAATAACTGGTAAAAGAAATACAACAATAACAATTTCAATTTGACATACTAGAGATGAAATCTGTGGAAGTTAACAATTCTACAAGCACATGAGATGCACAAGCAACAAATATCAATTACAACATGAGATAGCAGCCTTTGCGTAATAGGAGAAAGATTCCATTACTTAAGTAAACACTCCACAGTTACAGACAAAGAGGGTGACCCAGTATTCCTTGAGGTAGATGTATCTTGCAACACCTCTGGGACAGGGAAAATAATGCTAATCCTGAAACCATAGACCATAACATTACTTCACTAGAAATAAGCATGCAATTTTGAATATCATTTCATGGAAGATAATTATTTAATTATGAAAGGAGAAGGACATTATTTCGTAGGAAGTAGTTCATGACGAGTACCCATTAAGATAGCATATGTCGGCAGAGGAGTCTTAAAATGAAAGGTTCTTGTAAGTTAATATCCATCACTTATACGAAAGAAAGTATCCCAAAAGTAGAAAACAAGAAAAGTGAAGAATATTTTATACCAATGTAGTAGAAATTAAGTTCTTACTTCAAAGGGAAAGAGATTAAAGTTTTAAGAAATGTAAACATCGTAGAACACTTAATGAATAATGCTCAATTAATGACAATTAAACAGTTGAAAGGACAGAGTTGAAATAGCAAATTACATACATAACCAACAAAATGATTAGCATTAAACAAACCTAAGAATAGCACTAGCGATAAATGAGTAGTTTGAACACTAGAAAAACTGCAAGTACAATGAAACACATACCTATTGAAATATAAGGAATACAAGACACCATAAAATTTTCAAAACATGAGAAAAGGTTAGCTAATCACAGGTTGAAATCAAAATGGAATAATGAAGGAAACAGAATTACTCACACTTTCATCACCAAATACATTTCATACCCACGCAATTTAGCAATAACCAAGATCATTGAGACTCGTATCCTTCATCGAGCACATTCCAAAATCGTAAGGGACACTGTAAGCAATAAAAAAAAGTCTGCAGTTAACACTAATGACTATCAATAAGCCTCAATATCACGTTTGTTTACAGCGAGATTCAATATGGCAGCCCCCAGTTCGTTACTGCTCAGAAAAACAGGCTACACCAGCGCCTCTATGTTGGGTAGGCCGTTGGACCACTGGGGCTCCGGAAAAATCAAAACAAAAGAGGTTTTGTTGTAAATAGTTACTGGGGGGACGATGGTTTGAGATTCAGGAGGAGTGGTAAATGAACATGACCACACGTGTTGAATAACATGGCGAAACTGCGGTTTATTAAAAGAACCAACTTCCGGTGAAGAACAAAAACAAATGAATACAGTAATACGATAGTTGGGAGATTACCAGCCATATTCAAACAAAAACAATCACAACACTCTCCCTTAATCTACCAACTTTACATTGCATTTTTACAATTAACCATACCCAGAGGAATAATGCACTTGCGGTGTGCAGTCACATTAAGTGCCTTAGTAAACACATCGGCAATCATTTTTTCAGATTCCATGTAATTGAGGACAACCTTCTTATGCTTAACAAGTTCCCTGATGTGATGAAACTTCACTTCTATATGCTGAGTGCGAGCATGCAATCCATTGTCAGAGGCTAATTTTAGTGCACTCTGGTTATCATTCCATAAAAGAATTGGCCCCTTCCTACCACATAACTCAGAGAGTAACCCCTTCAAGTAAGTGGCCTTCCTACCTGCAGAGTCAATGGCAATATACTCTGCCTCGGTTGAAGACAAGGCAGTTACACTTTGTTTTTTTACTCTCCCAGCAGATTGGTCCACCAGCAGACACAAAAACATACCCAGTCACTGATTTTCTGTTGACGTCATTAGCAAATGACGCATCAACAAAACCACAAACATCCGGATTATTCTCAGTCCTTTGGAATTCTATTCCTGCATCATTTGTTCCTTTTAAATACCTTAACACTCTTTTCACACACTGCCAGTGTTCATTTCCATAGCAGTTGTTGAACTGGCTGAGGTAATTGGTAGCATAGGATATATCAGGCCTGGTACACACTGATAAATACAGTAAACTTCCAATCACTTGTTGGTAAGGTACACTATCACACGTTATCGATTCACCCTTGGTCAGTCGAGTGCCAGGAACCATAGGGGTTGACACAGACTTACATTCTGCCATCCCCACCTTACTCAGCAAGTTCAAAATTACCTGTTTTTGGTTCAACTTTACTTTACCATTACCCATTTCTACCCTCATTCCCAGGCAATCCACGACTGATCCTAAGTCTTTTACCTTAAAACAAGAGTGGAGCTTTTGTTTCAGTTTCTCAGCTTGAACTTCATCATTAAAGAATACAAAAAAGTCATCAACATAGACACATATTATAACCATGGATGCACCATCTCTCCAAAAATAAACACAAGGCTCATGTTGAGATTTCTTAAAACCAACACTTAATACGACTTCATCCATTCTCTCATACCAGGAACGAGAAGCCTGTTTCAGGCCATAAATGGCCTTCTTTAACTTATACACTTTACTTGCATCTGAAACAAAACCTTCCGGTTGGTACATGAAAATGTCTTCACTTAGTGAACCATTCAAAAAGGCTGTGGAAACATCCAAGTGATGTATATGCAAACCATGAGCAACAGCAATTGAAAAACACAATCTTAAGTTATCATGTCTCACCACAGGAGCAAAAGTGTCAAGATAATCAATACCATAACGCTGAGAGAAACCCTTAGCTACCAGGCGAGCCTTAAACTTGTCCACTTCTCCCTCCCCATTCCGCTTCAATTTAAAAACCCATTTGCATTGCACTATATTTCCACCCTTAGGTCTGTCTACAAGATCCCACACATCGTTTTCCTGAAAAGAACTGATCTCTCTTTCCATAGCTTCTTTCCAATGAATTTTATCAGTACCATTTAAAGCCTCGGTAACTGATGTAGGTTCTACCTTTTCATCACATGCTAAATATAACTCAAAACCAGGAAATTCCTTCCTTTGCCTTTCCCTCATAGGATACCTCCTTTCACCTTCATCGACATTATTTCCAGGATTTATTTGCACCTCATTTGCATCCGCAAAAGACAGATTTTCAATATCATTCTCTGCTCCATGAATGTGATTGACATTGGCATTTGTTTCACTCTGACAATGAACATCATCACTGACACTACACACTGAAGTAAATGGCAAATCATCATCTAAGTTTACAGGCACAGGCATACTGAAAGAACCCTTCTTCCCTTTACCAATAGCCTTAATTGCAGTGAAACTATTTTCAATGAATTTAACATCACGAGCAACAAGAATTTCTCTCGGGTTTTCAGGATTAAGCAAACGATACCCCTTGGAAGCTGAAGAGTAACCCACAAAGACCATTTTCTTACTCCTAGGATTTAGTTTATCCCCCCTTATTTCCTCAGGGATTAGAGCATATGCATCAGAACCAAACACCTTGAGCTGATCATAGCTGACTTTCTTACCTGACCACAGGACCTCAGGGACATTGTCAGGGACACTCCTGTGGGGGCTTCTGTTTAATAAGTACACAGCAGTGTTAGCTGCTTCTGCCCACATCTGCTTAGGACTTCCTGCGTGAAAGAGCATGCATCGCACTTTCTCCAGAATGGTGCGATTCAGTCTCTCTGCTACACCATTTTGCTGTGGAGTATACCTTACAGTTCTCTGATGTGTGATTCCTCTACTTTTAAAGAAATTCTGTAACTCATCACTCAAGAACTCAGTTCCATTATCAGACCTGAAAATTTTCAACCTTTTACCAGTTACATTTTCAGCCATATTGACAAAATCAATCACTCTCTGCTTGGTTTCAGACTTGCTCTTTAAGAAATAAACAGTCGTTCTGCGGGAGAAATCATCTATCAAAGTAAGAATGTACCTTGACCCACTCCATGACTTTACATTAGAACCAAAATCACACAGATCAGAGTGAACAAGACCTAGTACCTCATCTGCCCTAGTACCTCCTTCCTTGGGAAAAGGATTTCTGTGCTGTTTTCCAAGAACACAAGCATTACAATCATCAGCAGGTTCATACTTGAAATCAATGCAATCACTTAATTTGTCCCGCAACAATATCATATTTTGCATACCCAAATGACCCATTCTTTGATGCCACAATTCATAATCATTAATATTGCACACAAATGCCTGCTTTGATTTAACATCCAAACGGTATAACCCATTACTCGTTCTACTTGCAGTAGCTAGTTCTGTACCATTACAGACAAAGTCATCATCATACATTTTACAACCCTTTTTATCATAAACAACAGTGATCCCTTTGTCGGCAACTTGACTTACAGAAATCAAATTTTCTTTCAATCCAGGAACATGCACAACATGTTTAAGTTCACAAATGTGATCACTTACATTTAGGTTCACAGATCCAACACCTCTGCTTTTAAGCTTACCGTTATTTCCGACAGTAATCTCAATATGACCGTCAACGTCACGACAATAATCATGCATACGGTCTTCATGGGGTGACATATGCACGGATGCTCCGGAATCTACAAACCAATCTGAGTCACACGATGCAGCCGACAGGGCACACAGAAGACTTCTCAGCGGTTTCCTTTTTTCTCCTTTCTTCTCTCCCTTAACCTCGGCTCTGTTCTCGTTCGGATCCCTCTTCTTCTGCGACTGCGGGCATTGTGTTTTAAGATGCCCCTTTTCACCACAGTTCCAGCACTTCCACGCCTTCACAACTGATGAACTCCCAGCCATGGTCGAAGAGTTGTACTTCTTGCCCTTGGAATACAGGGCAGTGGTTTCGGGAGCACTCGCATTTTGACCGGCACTCACGCTCTTCCGGTAGCTTTCGTCTAACAAAATCGTCTTCACACGATCCAAATTTAAGACATTCTCCCCACTCGTGATGGCCATGACAAGATTGTCATACGAATTTGGCAGCCCCTGAAGCAACATTGCTGCAACAAAGTTTTCCGCCATCGGCTCACCGATACCCTCGAGCTTGTGTGCCAACATTATCACCTCGCTGATATAAGTGTCCATGGTTTCGAACTTTTCTAGCCTCATTTGGCACATAGAACGAAGCAGGGATACATACCGCCACTTGCCTTTATCCTCATATGCCTTGGATAAAGCATTCCAGGCATCCTTTGCCGTTTTAGCTGGCCTTACATGGGGATATACCACAGGCTGCACCATAAGGCAAATGTCTGCTAAAGCTTTCTCGTCCCTACGTTCTTTACCTTCGCCATTATCACTTCCCTGGACACAACTCCACAATCCATTACGACGTAAATAGTTCGTCATCGCGAACGACCAGTCATAATAGTTTTCCCGCCCAACGAGTTTTTCGAAACCATACGCCTGCGAAGTGACCTGCGATTCTTGCATCTTTGCTACCACACGGTTTACCACAAAAATAAAGAAATCTGAATTCAGCAGCGCAGTGGAAAGTGCGATGGGCCCATAACCTGTTGTAAATAGTTACTGGGGGGACGATGGTTTGAGATTCAGGAGGAGTGGTAAATGAACATGACCACACGTGTTGAATAACATGGCGAAACTGCGGTTTATTAAAAGAACCAACTTCCGGTGAAGAACAAAAACAAATGAATACAGTAATACGATAGTTGGGAGATTACCAGCCATATTCAAACAAAAACAATCACAACAGGTTTTCCATACGATATATCGCAGTTTTGTCGCCCCCTTGGTTGTGGTAGTAATTCTTGTTTCCTTCCATGCTGCTCACGATGCTTCCTCTTCAACGACCAAATAGCATAAGACCCTCTACAACTCAACTTTCAATCACATACATTACGTATGACTCATGCAGCGCGCGCAACTTGCCGTAGCCTATGACTAATACGGCTGCCCGACCCGATGCCGCTTCTGGCACCATTTGGAAATCGCGTCGGTCACCCACTAGGTGAGCGCTTGATCATACCCGAGAGTACGCTCACAAATATGGCGGCTGCTCACTAGTGATCGGGTGGTGAGCGGTCGCATCCAGGGGGAGAGCGATGGTTCGCTCACCTTCCGCTCAGTGAGCGGAACTCCCCCTGGATGCACCCATAGATGGCACTGATGTATCAAAACCTATACGCGTTATCCTCATGGATATGTTGTCCCCTTGGCTGTAGGAGATAGCGGTGGTCGAAAAAGGTGGCTTTGGTCGCCTTCCGGGAGCAGCTCTTCTCACCCCCAAACACTTGACAAGAGCTTTTGCAAAACAATGCACACCACTCGCTGACAAACATTCCCTTATAGTATATGTTTGGGCCCATTTGCCACCACCAATGTTAGGCCCCTACTGACCGGAGGTCATTTCCTTCGGCGGAGGATTTCACCACCCGTTACCGACTACACCGACGGCGTTGAGTGATGCACGGCTCAGCCCTATGGTACTATGCATTCAGGCACACGGTCATTCCGCCGTCCTTTTTTTCCGTTGCTTTCCCTACCTACAACTGTAATTCTTTTAAAAGCAAACCTGACGTTACAATCGTTGTTAATGTCCGTGCACTCCCATTAGCTAAAAGACGGTGCCAGCGATAGTTTGAGCGACGGAAAAATGAGCGTGCCGACTGCTGAATAAAGGTATGGGATTCCTATCCCTGCCATCGCGGAAAATGATCACGTGAAACTGTCATTTTAGTTGAAACTATTGAAGAGATCTCTGTAGCTATCGCTCGAAATGGACGCAAAAAATTATCGTGTGATTCAGACTTTAATTAATGATATTTATGATCTTCTGATACGTGGAAAGTGAGAAAACGATTTAAAACTACCATTGTAGGCAACCCGCATACCACTTAACCTCAACCCGAAGCAAACTTCTGGTTACGTGCCGGGCAGTAACGAAGGAGATCAAAACACAACTCTATTATTAAGAATCTTGCCGTGAAGCGAGCGCTTCCGCGGTCTTGGTTCTTTTATTTTGTGAGAAACAACGGAAGCGAATAGAAATCCGTTAGTCCGCGGTTTGATTCCCAGTGTAGACGATACAGGAGACTGCATGATAGAGAGATAAAATATGACATTATTTCCTTGTGCTATTTCAGTTTTTCAGGGCAACACTTTATTCAACTCATGAAATTACCGCATTTTATCCTTTCATTCCATTCGCCCCTGTTTTCCGTTTTAGCGGCGTCAAAAACGGTGTACGAGTCACGCACTAGGATGGGTGGATCACCCGAGTATTTCCATTTTAAACTAGTAATGCTGTTAGATTCTGAAGGCCACTTTACACGGGACACGCACTTGCACAATCTGACGTGTGTACGAAGGCGCAGTCAAAATTGCGTCGTGTAAAGCGGTGAATTACAAGAATACATGCGATAATGCGTGGACGTGAGATGGCAAAATAGCCCCTGTTCCATTTTCGTTCATGGATTCGCGCAATTCCACGCCATTCTAGAAATTAATGCAGTTTTAACCTGCGCAATTCCGTGCCCCGTGTAAAACGGCCTTTCGTGAGACTCAGAACGCGTATTTCCTTTCCTTTAATTATTGAGGGCTGGCGACCTTACAAACCGCGTCGCACGCCTGTTGAGGCGACTTGCCTATCGTTAAGTACGCAGATTTAAACGTATATTATTTCAATCTGTTCTTCAGACTTTTTCTTCTCCTAACATCACTTCTCCATTATTATTCCTCAAAATGTTCTGAGTTCTAATTCTTGGACTGAACTAAATTCGCAATTCTTTGCAGTATTTTTCACTCTTCTTCATAAATTATTTTTATGATTCTCCGCACTTTTTCTCCAGACAATTGTTGTCTGAACCCTGTCTGTCTGTTTGTCTGTCTGTTGCCCTGGTTTCCAAATTAATCTTGTTTCACACCTTTCTGTTCAGTTACATATCTCTTTTGACGTGGGGTTTCCGTCGCCCTGCCTTCGCTTATCCAAACAGAACATCGGGTTGAGACCCTGATTGAGTGATTCAAGAATATATAATGCTTAAACAGGTAAGAACATATTCTTTGGTTTAAAATAAATTATAATAACCCCCCAAGAGGGTATACCTATTTTTAGAATGCTAGGAGGGCTGCTGCCAGCTTTGCAGTCATGCCTTGGCTACCCGAGGCTCCCAATTGTAGAATTCTGAATATTGTACCATATTGTAGAAGGAAAATTGCACCTATACACCGCTATTTGCCAGGCAGGAAAGCAATTAAATGCAGTATCAGTTGGCTAAATACAAAAATATGTCCATCTTCATGTTCAGTGCAAGTTTTTTGCACCAACTTTTCAGCAATCAAGAAAATTCGTGGTATCATCGAGTGTTCCTCCCACTAAAACTCTTTGGGAAACACGTTTTTGTTCGTTTTTTCTTCCCTGTCAAGAGAATCGACGTTGAAAACACCGCACCTCATATCTCTAGATCAAAACTTGAGAAAGAAAGAGGTAAACGGAAACAGAATGATAGACTTACTCGTTATGAAATTAATATTCATGCATAAAAGGTATAAATATGAAGGACACATTATTATTTAAGTATACCACCTTTGTGGTAGGTTTGCATGGAGTTTTTAAGAAGTAATTAACACTTTGTTATTACACAATGGATATTTTGACAACGCTATATAGATATCCTATTTGAAACATCCAGACAAGCTGTAAATATAACGTTACATAGTTATCCAAGTGGTAATGTGCGTGATATTCATAATTAACATTTAATAGGTAGAGTCCACACGTATTAAATTAAGTAAAGGAAAGAGAAGACTAAGTCTTAGTGGAATAAGGGTTAATTTAAAAAATTATTATGGAAAAAGTTAAATTACTTGTTCTTTTTTATCACCTTTACCATCAATTCAAGAAGTAGAAAAAAGGATTTCCGTAAAATAAAATTATTCCAAAAAATATCCATGGGTAGCATATGTTGTGTATAGAATTGAGGGGCACAAATATTTTGTCTGCATGTCTGGGGATTACCAAAAAACCATAATTAGCATAACCATTATCTACCTTCTCATTAGATATTTTGAAGATATCTAAAAGATGCTGTAATATGGACCTCGACATCCACTGTTGGACATCACTGCAACATTATTTGGTGGGTGCTTTGAATATTTGACAGATATCCATACAAGGTTTATTGGATTAACATGGATATCATATGTTCACGCTGACAATGTTGCCTGGGCATTGTTGGGATATTGTTTGCTGCTTGGGAGGAAATCAGGAGAGATGGGGAGGAAGAGGGTGGGGTAGTTTGGTTGGGGTGCACACAGTGCCAAATCCAGGATAATGACAAGGTGTCTCGTATCCATGAGGCCATACTATAAAATTGTCAATCATGTACCTATAGGAGATTCTTGGCTTCAGCAGAGCATCTCAAAGGGCCTTCTCTTCGGAATTAGAACGTGACTCCTCAAAAGAGTGATGAAAAAGAAATGGATCGACCAAGTGAGAAATGAATAAGTCCTTAAAAGAGAGAGGAGAAGAGCAGTGGAAGAGGAGAAGAGTCTTAGCAAATCTTAAAGAATATGGAAAAACTCATCCAGCCATGTCTTGAGGCAAAATGGCCAAATGGAGATTGACGAGGAACAAGTAGATGGCAAGAATAGAGTACGAAGATATCAGGTAAAATACATGGAACTGATAATAAGGGGTGTGAAAGAGGAAACATAATTAATTATGTGTGAAAATATTAGCTGATAGGAGCAGGGATACAATAACTGAGGGGGACACACCTGGCGCCTATCCCACCCGCAAGCATGATTTTGTGAGGAACTAGCAAAGGTCATAGGTTGTGACTCACTTTTTAACCCTATTCTGCCATTGAGAAGAAAACGTTTCCCGTTCTACGAGTAGCATAGGAATACTTGAAACTTCTCTGCACAGAGCTCTTTTTTTGGGGTGGAGTTACCCTGGTATTTTGATCCTTCAGATTTGGGACCCTACACAATGGGGTGCCCAGTAGGGTGGGCCGAAAAAAGGTTTTTTTTCCTGATCAAATTTTCCCTATGCGGGAAAGTTGCGAAATGATATAAGGATCTCGCATACAAAATTTTGTTCAAATCGGATAATATTAACTACTGCCGCCCGAGCTCTAAAGTTTAAAATTTTGCGAAAAATCAGGCTGATTTCAGAATCAAACGGCTATTAAGACGAATTTTATGAAAATATGGGATAATGGATAATATCAAAGAGTGGATACATGTTTATAGTTTATGAAAATGAAATTTGAAGTTTTTTTGACAAAATATATGGTTAAAAAAATGTCTATGAATTAACAACAAAATTAGGGTATAGACCACCCGCACAACACGACTCATTTTTGCCTACATTTCTATAACTCCATTTTGGGGGCTAAATTGCAGGTAAAATAATATTTATTTCGATTGCATTTCATTTCTTATCAAATAAGTCATCATATGGTAGTAAATAATCCCACAAAAAGTATTAATAAGGTAAATTATTTGAAATTAACATCAATCATAATGACGAATAACGTACCTGTGGAGCTATTTTCAACAAGAAATTCAGCCAAGGCTGAGAAAAAACAGAACCTGAACACCAAGCATTTCACTAAGTAGCTCTCCGCTAGTTTCGTAAAGAAACTACCCAGGCTGAAACTTCGGCTGAATTTCTCCGTCTCTTATGCACGATAATGCCCATCCATGCCTGCGTTCTATACTGCACACGGATTTTGATGCTAACATTATCATTTGTACCATCCTTTCAACTGCTTGTGTATGGCAGGGAAAAGGTACTTCCAATACAGATCTTTCCGTAACAAGGTCTTCCAAGTTTTTGTTTGCTTTTTTTCAACTTATTTTACTTATTCCTCAATATTTGGACAGAAGGACTACTTCTTACTGGACATCAGTGGCTTAGCCATGGGGTGGGAGGGGGGTTTCCAGGTTACATCCCTACCCTTGATCCTTTAAAAGATGGAAAGGGAGGACCCCCGGACCTCCCCTTTGCCCTGCGGCATTTTCCATACAACCCGTAAGGGCCCCAAAATCTAAACCCCACATTTCAAAATCCTGGCTACACTACTGATGGACATCTGCATGGTGATAAAAGTGATGTTGTTTCAAGTGACTGATGGTAAAAGAAATTATGGCAAGAAAAGATGCCTTCTCCTTAGCTTCTTCTTTATTTTGGTGAGAGTACCTCTTCCTTTTTGATCAACTGAACCAAGGTTTTTTGTTTTGAAGGAAAAGAAAATATCATCTTTCATTCCAGAGGTGATCCTTTCTGGCATAATGATTTCTTCCATGCATACCCATGACTAGAGTCAGAAGATCCTCGTTGACTGTGAAAACAAGGGATTGTCTCACCTCCTTAGCTCAATGCATCTGTATTTGTCTTCATAAAGCTTTGCTAAACGGTAAGTAATTGTGCAAGCAGCCTTATGTAAGAGTATTTCGTAAATTGAGAACATTTTTTGCAGAACCACCTTTCAAATTAATTTTTCTGATTCATCTTGAGAAGATGTAGACAATGAACTGCTTCAATTTCATTCCAAGGGAAATAATTAAAGGCAAGGTAGCATAATTGCCATAACTATTCAATACCAATACTCCCTCGATTACCATTAAATTTTTTTTTTGAGTAGTGTGGTGACTTTGGGAAGAGTTCTTGGCTAATGATGTGAGGCTCCAAGGTTCAAATCTGGGCCTTTGGGACACCTTAAAATATAAAAATCACGGAAGCACTAGGTGGCCTAGGGCAGGGAAATGCTCCGTTACTCTGAGAATGCGAAATTCTTGGACTTTGGCTTGATCAGAGGAGATGTACCCTCACCCAAACTAGCCTTTGGAAGCACTGAATCTCTTAAGATTTTCATGAAAGGCTGAGATTGAGAGGCCAAAGGCTCACTCCATCAGGCTACAATTAGAGCTAAGCCTTTGGTTAAATAACATCTGTGGAAATAAACCTATTTTGTCTCGACAATCTATTACATTTGCTTCAACTTATTTCCCCTCAGGGCTAAGGCTTTTGTGGAGTCCAAGATACAGCATATGTATTTTGCATGTGGATATACTTAAGGACTGTATTAGCGTAAGTTGATTCTTATAATTGGTTCCATAGTAATGAGTGTAACAAATCACCGATCGGATAGTTATTCCATGCAGAAAACTTTGTAAAATTCTACATCCTCATGTATAAGGTAACTTAATTACTTTTGATGCGACGGACTAGTTAATTGAAAGGAGGACTTTCTTTTGTTAAGAACAGTATTTCTCCAACAAGGATTTCAAGCCAAAATCCCAGAGAATTCACCACATTAGAGGGAAGAAGTGATGTCAAAAGAAGGCATGCTGCCAAACATTACTGCCGCTTTCCTTAGCTCAATGGCCTTATATATGAATGCAAACCCAAAATGTATACAATAGGTTGCCACCTACTGTACAGAGGCTAAAGGCCTGGATGAACTGTACATCAACATGTATGTGTCAATGTCCAAGTGCTTGACAATGTAAATGAACACAAAATTGCACCATGTAACCACCCAACTTGTACAAATTTTAATTTTTAAATTTATTTCAATTACCTCTGAAAACAACACAATGAGGCCTTTACATCGGGAGTTTAAACAATCTACAACAGATGATCACACACACACATATCCTGGAAGGGGCAACCTATCCAGGTGGGACTCCAACCAGCGACCTTTGGTATTGTAGTCGAGGACTTATCCCCGCCGCTAACAAGGCCAACAGAAAATGGAACCTGTTCTAACTTGATTCATCCAATTGCACTTTTCATTTTGGTCCACCTGAATGGTCCATGCATGCATTTACATGTTAACTAGGTAGGAAGGGTTACTGTAACGATTGCCCAGACCTTAACATCTTTTCCTTCCTTCAGTGACTCTCTCTCTTCAAAAGTCTTTAGATAATAGCAGGCATGATGTTACACTACAACTCCTCCTTGAATAAATTATCACAATCAATGACAGGGTCAGTGATAAGTAATTCCTTAACTGAAATACAAATATTTTCACTTCAATGAATAGAATTGCATTCTTGAGTAACTTTTATGTACTCTTATATGCCAAAGGTAAGTAAATGGTCAAGTCAATATAGATTTCCATTGCTGCCAGAGTATGCACATGGATATTTACATAGTATATATAGTTTTCATATACCTATAGAAAGGACCCCTGTAAGAAATATTTCTCTTCAGGGCTTGTCAACAGGTTACTCTACATTTTGTTAGTGAGCACATATCAGCAATTGTGAAACATATTTTTCTGGAACTCTTTTCTCTCGGAATGGCTATTAATATGAACTTTGCCAGAGATATGAGGGAAAATGGCAAAGCCCCATGTAGACCACCATGTAATATATGTTGATGCAGGAGAAGTCATGTTAGATTCAAGTACAGTTTTAAAATGTTATCCAGGTGTCTTTGTATCCTAGTGTAGTCGTTCAGATTGGATAGTGGTTTGGGATGTAGGTACTGCAAAGTCAGAGATGGGAATTAATATACAAGATTATGCATTATAGCCACACAGGTTTTTTCAAAGAACAAGTTATGCACAAATAAATTTTGGTCAATTTAAGACAGGCTTGATTGCAGTTTGCCATATTTAATTACTTTAACTATACTTTTTTATCTTACGAATGATTTGCCTGTTAAATAAATAAATGTATAAATTCACTGTTTTTAATAATTAGTACCTTCAATCTATCTCTTCTTTGGCTGACCTGCACTCTCCCAGGTGCCTGCACTTGCTGGGCATGGTACTAGACAAATGTGAGGAACCCCAACACTGCTCATGCCAGACAGGCACCAGCAACAGGTCCTAATACCTGACTGACACCAGCCACATCTCCCCCACCCTATAACCCCATTGCCCACCATCTCCAGTACATTAACCGTCTCATCAGTCTCATCATTGTCTGCCATTAAGTCAAAGTAAGGCCAGTTGAAGGCATTACAGTACAGTCATAAGTGCTTGTCACACCAGAGCGATTTAACACCAAGGATATCTCCTTCCATGACTCCACTATCTTATTTTGGAGTCACAGAACCTGCCTAGTCTATCGCTATACTCCTCAGCATCATCAAGATACAGCTTTGGCCCCAATCCTTATGCATCTGTAAATCAAGAGTAATAAATCAGAAAAGATAAATAACCACATGAAAGCCAATTGCAAGGGGATGGACGATATTGTTTGAGAGCCTTTTACAAGGGTATATGCACACTTTTTATAAGCACCTATAGTATTCCTCAAAGGTTTTTGCAAGTTTTAGCTAAGGTTGTCCAGGTATTTTGCCAGGATACTTTTGCTCCAGTTTCTAACTCCCAGCCCACATCTTAGGAGGAGATTATGCACCTCTCAATCATTCTGGAAATACAATGTAGTATGAAGTATTGCATGTCAATAAGGAATTATTATTAATACAATGCATAAAATTGCAAGCATATTCTTGAATAACACCACACTCTTTACAAAAGATGTTTGCAGGTTATTTACAACAGGATGTGTTTCCTAGTGGAATAACTGCAAGCTTTTCCCAGGGCTTCAAAAAACCATTCTTCATGGCAGCAAGTTTTAGGTAGGATTTTTATAAGCCGAATGCATGAGCTATTATACAGCAGAAAGGGTTTCACAAGATAATCCATAAGCAAGCTCTTCTTTTTTGCCAGGGGCAATGAAAATGGGAGACTTGCAATAATCATCAATGGAATATAGTTAATAGTAACGGGCGTAACTTGGTGGAAATCCTTAATCATAGGAATTGGAGAAATAAAAACTTGACTTTTTCCATATGATGATATATTGTGACAAAACATGGTTTTGTTACAGCGTAACATTATCAAGGAGCTTGTGAGCTTTGATCTGCCAAAGTTTTTAAGGTGCTCATGTAAAACCTACATTATATTTACTGTTATCAAGCTACTTAAAGGAACATAATCAATAAAGTAGGAACATGGTATCATGGGTACCTTTAATTTGGACTGGATGGTACAAGTGTTTGGCAATTCCAATGCACAGACTTTAACACAGACAGACAACAAGAGTTTAAGAAGTTACAGAGATACTGCAGACGATGAAAATTTGGAGACTGGTCATAGATATGAAGCAAAACGTAAGTAGATACTGCTTTTTTGCCTTTGGCCGATTCTGGTTCTAAAATTCTTTAACCTGGCACAAAATTACCCTTTGTATTCATGATAGTTTATATCCGCCTCTGCCTCCACTGGATGTGCCTTCAAGGACCCAAAGTGGTCACACAAAATTTAAGCTGCAGGCCCCAGTGTCTGGGGAAAGTTATAAAAAACAAATAATCACATTAAGTTAAAGAGTCTCATTCGCAAATATGTACCACTTTTCCGGAAAAAATCTAATTCCGGTCCACGACCGGATTTAGGGGGTTCACAGGGGTCATTAAACCGCCAAAATTTTTAATTTTTATTGGTTTAATAGTTTTTATATCATAGTAAAGGAATAGAGGGAGTGTATGTGCAAATATGGACGGAAACAGTGGCGTAACTAGTAATATGCCATGGGGGGAGGATGGGATGGTGACTCCTCCCCCCCCAGGCAAAATCTGGTAAAATATTTGGAAAATACATGCCTGAAAATACCTATTACATCATTTTGGCAGTAAAAAAATTAAATTTTAGCAGAGGTAGTTATTATATGTCAAAATTAGACAATGGTTTTAAATATTTTTTATTTCTCTGAGGCTTTTGGGGGGGATCTATTCCCACATCCTCCACCCCCCCATAGTTACGCCACTGGACGGAAATTGATCCGATTTTCATGGAAAAATAAGGTATAATTTGGGGTTTAACCGAAATTTATACAGATGAAGATGTGATCTATCAAATTCATAACTTTTCACTGCCATTACATGAAATTTCAAACACAATAATGCAAGCTATTGGAACAAAAAGCGGATCGCATTACACTCATCACCGCGCCGCGGACAATTTCGAAAACAGATGAAAATACGACCGAAGTGGCAACAGTAATCACTCTTCTATGGGATGGAAATGGGCCTCCTCTATGCAGTCTCCTTGAACAATACAAAAGAGGATCCTCGAGTCGGCTTCGAAATTGTTTTCACCCTCCGTGCGTTTAAATGGGTATACAAATGTCGCCACTGCGTCGCTGACTGGCAAAGTGATCATAGTTTCACGAGGAAATAAGGTAAAACTAGGGCTGTTATCCAAAATGTATAAACATGATGATGTGATCCATCAAATTCATAACTCTTCACTGCTATTTCTTGCATTTGCAAATACCACGCTGCAAAATATTGGATAAAAGTGGATCGCATTGCACTCATCACCGCGCCGCGGTCATTTCCTAAAACCGATTTAAATGCGACCGAAGAAATCAGTCTTCAATGGAATTGAATTGGGCCTCCTCTATCCAGTCTCCGTGGTTTCTTGTTCGACTGACGAGCAGAGGCGGTGAAAGGAGCGATAATGATCGCGGGTCAAAACGTCTTCTTCCATGCACCTCAAAACTTTTCGACTGACGGTCAAGAAGACCCTCGTTCGACATTCGGAGTGTTTGCTGCTCAGCGGTATTGCCAATTTGGCGGTACTTCAGGGCTTGGAAAAATTTCGCCTCCTGGGTGATAGGCAGGGGCGGATCTAGGTCACAGGGGTCATGATCCCTATCCCCAATTTTTTTTTATTTTTATAAGTTAAATAGTTTTTGTGTCCTTGTAAAGGAAAAAGGGAGTATACATGTATGCAAATGCAAGGCTAAATGCCCCAAAGGTGAGAGAAGTTTGAGTTGTACATTTATCGTACAGCGTAACACTCCCGACTGAAAAAAATGCTCTTTACCGGAGTGTATTCCATGAGTACTCCCCGGACCCAGGTCATGACCCCCGCCCCCAAATTTGATGCTGAATCCGCCCCTGGTGGTATGATCCGTGCGTCCAGGGGCCTGATTCTGGTTCTTTCTGGCTATAGCCAACGCGATGTGTCGAAAATATTGGAGAACGGTGACTGGATTCGTATTCTCATTTTCGTTCGCTAGCTATTTCGCCAGGAAATCTTCGCTTCGCCACTCTGGTGACGAAAAAGTTATGCTCGTTCTCTCTGGCTAGCATATAGCGAATGTAAACATTCGCTAAGTGCGAATTTCACTAGCGACGACGATGAAATCGCTCTAGCGACTTGGCGAAAGAATTGATGAGAGGACGACTCGTGATTTAATTACAGCCACACGCCATTATTAAGATACATTTTTGACCCCAATGAGTTTAATTGTTATTCAATCTGGCAAGCGTATTGTGTTATTGGGTGAGTGCTGTTATTCTGAGCATAAATGTGTTGAACTGCCTGAGAAAACTTGTTGTTTCGGTTCTTATGCTCGTGAACGCTTCATCCGAAACAATAACAAAGAGACTGAGCGGAGTTTTGTCGTATAAGAGAATGTCGTATAGTAAATGAAGTAGTGGTGTAGTGGATAGCACGGCTATCTGCCAATCTTAAGGTTATAAGGTCTATTGCTGTCATAGTATCTTTTTTTCTCTCCACCACAAGAAACATCTTCGCATACTACGCTTATCATCTTCAGAGGCACTTGAAGTTGTCAACATATTTTCAAATGACAGGAAAATCTCTCATCAGTTGTTCAGCTCTTATAAAGACTCACTGAATTTCACTATTAGGCTTTACATTTATGTCCGGCAGAGCTCTAGGCAGCATAGGATGTGTAGTCCTCTGTTATGTTGCCTTTGGTTTTCATCCAACAACAGCAAATTATTTTAATGTGAGAATATTTGACTCTATACCTTGCCTATTCTGCCCTAAAATCTTATTCTTGCATTATATAAGTTTCTTAGCGTACGATAAGCTGCTTGTTAATTTCTTCCGTAATAAAACCATAAGAAACAGATAACTCTCTTATTTTGTGTCATCTGAGTTAGGTTAAAATTGGAAATATTAACCCATAAGTTTCACCGGAGTGACTTTTGGACTCATCGTTTACATTTACGAAAAAGAGGGAAAAAAAGCTGCATTCCGGAAGTGCAAAAGTTGAAATAACACAAATAAAGACAGAAGTGAAAACTTGAAATAACGTGAGCATTTTTTAATGTAAGGAATAATTTCTAATTAAGTGTTTTATTAATCATTAGAAAGTAGAATCATGTATATAAAAAGTACACTGTATTAAAAAATACAATTAAATCATTTTTGAATTTACCGCGTAAATTTAAAAAAAATAACAAATGTATCTTTTTTTAATATTTCAAACTTACCGCATAATACAAATTTTTCTATGAATCGTAATACAAAATCAACAATTTTAAGAAATTCCGATAAATTCCAATCCCGCATACATTTCCCTTTAATGATTTTCTCATAAAAATATTGCGGGAAGTGGGAATGTTGTTCGAATTTCCCTCCTAATGGTACATAGAAAATACCGAAACTAAATTTCCAAACTGTGGCGAAAGTGGCGCCGCTTCATTCGTTGCAATACTTTTAAAATCCGACTATACATGCACCAAGGCTTAAATTCGATCTATTTCAGATGCGCCCCGGCATTTTGTAATTGTGCCTCACTTGGAGGATAAAATTTCACGTGTAGTATGGTGAAAAACAGCCAATTATATTACATAATATTTTCAATAATTTTTAATAATTTTACGCAGCAACAGATTTTATGTCAGTTTTTGTGACTATCGCGTTATCATAAAAATCTTCCCTTTAATTATCCTAACATCGCCGTTGAATACCTATTGTTAGCTTGATTTAAATATAAAAAATTGAGAAAGTATAGTCTAGATAGCCAAATTTTGTGACCCGTAACGCCTAGGATTGGTTCAAGCGGCGATAAAGCGCACTAGATACCACTCTTGAACAAATTTTCGTGGCGGCAACAATGAAATCTTTCGTGGTATATTTAGAATACATTTTTGTAGGGTGCGTCGGCGGCTAAAGCCATTTTGCACCAGTTACTGACTGGAAAAGAGAAATAATAATAGTTCTGATTAAAAAAAACAAGTTCAATCTTAAAATTTATTAGGAAAAATTCACCAATTTATCAAAAAGAGTACCAATTATATTTTTTAAAAAGGCCAGTAGAGCTTACGAATGTAATGAGTAGAGAGACATGTTCCGAGTTGTCTCCAAGCACTTCATCAAGGTTTCCTCCAAGGTTATATTCACCCTTGCGGCCCGATATCTTCAACAGCCGTCAGGAGATGCCGCACTGTTAGTGGACAATCGAAATCTACGTATTGGGGTTGAATTCTCTCTTCCATGAAGAGGTATGAATGGGTTAGGACGCAGTTCCCTATCCTCAATCGTGCTAAAATGATATCCTCCCGGCGGACATTCCTTACGTAAGTTTGCCACGCAGATGCTACAGGCTAAACTTCACGAATTTTTTCGTTTTAGATCGCAAGCGATTGGGTTTTTCGTCTTTGTCGAATTATTTTTCTCGTGACATTTCCCAGATCTCCTACTGGCACTAGAGGAAGTTCGTAATCCGGAAACCTGTATGTGTCTTTGTCTGCTGCGTCTGCCTTGCCATTCCCGGTTATTCCCATAAGTCCAGGGATCCAAACGAATCTTATAGTCGTCTTTCTTACTCATGAGTAACAGGGTACATTGTGTTTCCTGAAAATGGCCATGAGAATAAGCAGCTATGGACTGGAAAGCGCTGTAGGAATCTTTGCAGATCATAAATTACACATGACTGTTTTCAACTTTACAGAGAGCAATCCTGACGGCAGTGAGCTCGGCCGTGAAATCCGTATATGGAAATCGTTCGTCTCACGAATTATCTTACCTGAATGCTACTTTTTTGATCAGTTGTCACTATGCTTGGTCGAAAGGAGCAGTGTCTTGCAAAACGGGGAAAAAATCAGGGAATTTGGGAAATGCCATCGTGGTTTGTTTATTTTATCCACCAAAATCGCCATTATTTTTTATTTACACATAGCTTAGAGCAGCGGTTCCCAAACTTTTTCTTTCCGCGACCCATTTTAGCTCATTCTTTTTAGCCGCGACCCCCTAAAAATGGTCGTCCAAGTTTAAGTACGTTGTTCACCATATTATTAGTATCTCGCGACCCCTTTCCGAACGGCCTACGACCCCCTTGGGGGTCGCGACCCCCCCTTTGGGAACCGCTGGCTTAGAGGAGTAAGCATGCTTATGAAACGAGGACCCGGGACGGGCTCGCGGGGCTACTCTCCCTGGACCGGGTCTATAAGTGTTCGCTTTTCACCCGCACACCTCGGAAGAGGGCGGACAGGGAAGGAAATAAGGATAGAAGGCGCCGCCGCGATGACAGCCCGATGACGCTGATAGGGATAGAAAAGAAGGAAAGGGATAGGGAGCCCAACGCCGTCATTTGGGCGGAGTGGGCCGCTATTAGCGAAGCCATGATATAATTTTCCAACGAAATTAGAAGATTATTCTATAATGAGAAGAACCCATCGATCATTTCGTTGGAACTGAGTAAACATGCATGTTAACAACATGTTTGCCGGCCACGGTGGTGTGATGGTGTTGCTTATTTTTTATATTTTCTCGGATTTTTTATTTTTACCTCTTAAAATATGCTAGAGCATAAATGAGCATAAATGCAATAACATTTAATTTTCCCGATTTTTTTAAATTACATCATTTTCAGAGGTAACGCACAATTTTGCAGCCCATATTGTTCTATCACCACCACTTAACCCTGAAACAAGGAGTGTGTGCAAATACGAGACTAACGATGAGGTCAGTGGTCCCATTCTGGTCTACTATGTCGAGAATTCAAGTTATTCAAGAAATACGTGGAATATATAAAATAGAGGCACTGTGCAGTGAGGTATTAAAATTCAGGATAAATTTTTGACGGAGACCTACGCTACAGTTAAAGAAGAACACCTGCAGCACTTCGTGAATCAAAGGCAGCTTATTTTTTGCGAAGCAAGCGGCTATAGTTCCTGGGACGCCGATTAGGAGCACTTCACTAGACTTGCGCACGACAAACGACATTGTTTTCATCAATAGCGTTTCGACTCCGAAAGTTTACTCTAAAACATTCAAAACCGACTGTGATGGTGTAAAAGGAGGTGTGAAACACGCAAACTTGGGTAAGAAAACACACAAATAGTTGTCTCTAAACATCATTCTTAATGTTTATATCTTTACTGGTCAATCGCAACGAAACAGTCTCCTGAATCTGTAACAATGTAAAACAATGCAAGTTTTTAACTAACTCCTCCCTTCTTCCGCCGACTCTCGTTATAGAAGGCGCGAGGGGGGCGTAAGGCAGTGAGGGGCGCAGGACCTATCAGCTGACCGTGATTGCGGCCTACGAGCGACCAGCTAAAGGGCTGTAAAATTGTGTGTTGCCCCTGAAAATGATGTTACTTCAAAAAATCGGGAAATTCAAATGCTGCTGCATTTATGCTCTTCCGCGACCTCTAAATTTTAAACAATCGAGCTGAAATTTTTAGGATATCCATTCTGCACCACCTAGCAAATTTTAAGAGGTAGAAATCAAAAATTCGAGAAAAAATAAAAAAATAAGTAACACTCTACGATGGCAGTGGGGTGAAGTCCCCGCCAGGCAGACCGAAGGTCATGGTTTCCAGTTCCTCCCAGATGGATTGTCCTTATCTAGGACATGGATACTCGTGTGCGTAATTGTTAAATTTTATGGAAATCCCGACGCAAAAGGCCCAATGTAATTGTTTTCGCTGGTGTGGCAATAGATAAAAATAAAATATAGAAAAAATAATTAACTAATATTTGTTTTGTGGCAATCCTGTTCAATAGTTCAATAATATATGCTGTACTGTATATGATGCGCTACGCTCACATATGGTCACGTACGTACGTCAACGCAAAAAAAAACTTGGCAAGCTTCATCTATTATCCCTTTACATGCCATATTGGCTGATTTTCGGATATTTTAAAAATTGTTCATATATATAAATTTCTCTCTCTTTGATAAATATTTTTCCGAACACCAACAAGATAATATCACTTGATCAAACTAGTTCGGGCATAACATATAGCATCGCACATTTTTTATTAACTTCATGTTGTCATTGTTTTAGGTCTCTAACACTTAAAGAATTTTTTGTGGCATTTTATAAAGGAGAGGAACTAGATGTGAAAGGTATATCTCTTGAACGGAAAGGGACAAAAAAAACAAAGAAGAGGATTTAATGAAGATTTCGTGTGAAAACGTTGAAATCTATCGTTTTGATGAAAATATGTGCTTGGTTTGAGTCATTCGATATTTAAATTCGGGATTTTGTGTGAAATGATGTTTGTACCTCAATTCATTGGTATCCGTATCACGAAATTCGAATATAAAAGGAAAATCTGAAGGGTAAGCGCCCGCAGTATTACCTCGGCGAAAATACTCGGCGGGATAGGAGCGCGTGCTCACCGAAGCGAAGGCGAGACGCGGTACCACAGCGAATGAAGATCAGTTCGCGTAGTGCAGTATTACCCGCATCCCAGTAGTGAACCGAAGTCTCCTAATGACGACGGAGGAGTTAATTGAATCACTGAGGAGATATCCCTTGCTCTATAAACAAGAGCATCCGCCGTGCGAAAAGAACAAGAAAATGTACGGGGTATGAGAGGAGATATCGTTTGGCTTTGGTGAGTCTTCAAACTCAATGTATAAATTTACATTGTGTATAACTATATAGAAACAAAAAATGCAAGATTTTCCTATGGTTAAATTACATAGTGGAGCAACTATCGAAAGGAAATTGAGACCTTGAGTCAAAAGCGTTCACCTACAGTCTACAGTGCATCATTTTAATGTTAATATTCAGATCACGTACCGGCATTTATTTGCCAGTCAGTACTCACTATGTACAATAACCTGGTCACCAAATAGTATTCACATATTGCATCCCAGATCAAAATAATTAGCCAATATATGCCGAACTCTCTGGCTTCAGTTAATCGAATTTTGCTTGCCTCACGACGCTCTCTTTCTGTCCGACGCCAAAGGTCCCATAAGAAACTTTCTTCGCTTATTCCTTCCCTATCCTTCTTCCGCCTAGGCATTTCTTTGCATCCCGTACATCTATTTAACCCTCCGCCTCATCCCCTTCACAGCTCTAAACCTGACCTATCAGTGATTTACAACCTTCCTCCCCCAACACCACCCCACACCAAGGTCCAAAAGCGAGTCTATATGTGCGATTCACGCCCAGGGCCTACTGATGAGCCACGGAGGAACGCCAGGAAGAGAGTGTAGTCAACCTTTCTTCCACCTTCCTTTCTCCTGACTAGCCCTCGACAAAGGGCTTTCTTTCGGCCCCACGCCGAAAGTAAACCCCATTCATGTTCTCAATGACACACTCCAGTTCTGCCGTAAACTTAAGGGAAATTCTTCTGGGAGACCCATCCTAGCCCCACCCAACATTCTTCTACCGTCCACAGTGCACTGACAAGATTTAAGCCTCCTTCTTTGCACGAACCCAAACCTCTTCCCTCCAACCACCCTATAGAAATCTTTAGTAATCTCCTACTCTCGAAATTTTCGGACAGATACTTCATAAAATCAATAAAACCTAGGGACAACCTTTCGCAAACAGAAAAGTTGGCGTTAAGGTTCCTCATCCGCAACCCGGACATCATCATCTCTCCGTCAGACAAAGGGTCCACGGTGGTTGTAATTAATGCGGCTGATTATAATAACGAGGCACTTAGGTAGTTTTCTGACGCTTCGGCTCACCAACCCATTCCTGCCGATCCCAATCCCCAATACCGAGAGAAGATTCTTTCTTCCCTCGAGGAAAACGGACCATAGGAAGGATTAACAGCTCAAGGCATCGCATTAAGTACTATCACCTCCCAACCCCATCGTCTTGACTTCTTGAGTCTTGACTTCGCCTCGCACAATTCCAGCACACATTGTGCGCTATGGGAGTCGTGTGCGCATGGAGCCGACTTCTACCGCTCACGACTCCAACACGCACAATGTGCGCGGTGGGAGTCGTGTGCGGTCTGCAGTGGGGAGGAAGTCGCGACTCACCAAATAAGACTCTCTCGCTTCACAGCTCTCTCTGCTGAGTCGCAAATTTGAACAGACTCACTCGCACAGTGCCCATCACTAGTGTGTACATAAAATAAGGTTCCAGCGATACATTACTGGTTTGCGGGTTGCATGCCTTGAAGGAAAGAATTACTCTTTTAAATCTGATCTGTTTTTAGTGCATCGATATGCTGCTCAATGTATCTAAAATGCATTTGCAACAACTCGTTATTTCAAGGAATATTAATGTGCATAAATTTTTGCTGTGCGGATTCTGAAATAGTGGCTGCGCCAAAAAAAAATTCGTTAGCTCTACATGAGCTTCTGTAGTCATTTTCAGAAAGTAAAATTTAGCGGGTGACGACCGTACGAATGTGTCATATTTGGCGTATCTCATTCGATCGAGGAAATATTAATTCCGTTTCAATTGTTTCACCTCTGTAAGTTCCGTTGTAATAAAACCCGCCAAGAATAATTCCTGTTGCTATAATTGAACTCCTGTGGTCTACTCATTTTTTGATGGTAGAATGTAGAGGATGACGAACACTGCATGGGTCATCTTTTACTTACCTCACTCAGTCGAGGGGATATCAATTCCGTTATAATTTTTTTACTTCTTTGAGACTTATGTAAATGTTAACGTTTCAGGCAATTTCTGCAGTGAATGCTTGATAATCATGATCATAATAAGAAATGGTAAATTTCCACCCAATATTTTACTCAACACACCAAGGTTTCAGAAAGTGTTTGCCTTTGTTAAGTTCACGCGAACATCCTATTTCCTCGGCATGGGTATCCAATGTTAAGGTTTTGTATTAGGTACACTTGGGTAGGACGTAACGAGCTACACTTAGGGCTCATGAACTGCTGTGGATTAATTTCTTCGGATGAGTTTATATATTAGCTCTATGTATATCTCACTGGTGTGTTTTAAATGATAGCTTTTAAATGTATACCGTGAAGGGTAATTGAACGGTTTAAGCCTAATAACTAGTGATGTGGAAATTTTTATACCGTGTAATGGTATCGCGCCCTTCCCAATCTAAAAATAATAACCCCTCCACCACTGATCCTTTCACCACTATAAATTCGTAGGTAGGCAGAAGAAACTGCACCGAGAAGTAAAGGGGGATATTTTACGATCAAGAGTGGTGGAAAAATTTTCACGCGGTCTGAGCCGAATCAAGGAAAAAATTCTTCCTTTTTCCCGTCCATTTTTCGACTGCCATTAATATTCCCATCGATGAGAAGAGATATTCCTCCCTCTGGGCGACTAAGCTGGGTTTTCTGGCCTCGGACACATATCCTCATTGCCTTGGGCGAGCAAGGAAGCATGATTTGACAGTCATTTTGATGAAGGATGCTGGCAGAAGGCTGAGAAAGATGGCCCGAATATCTACGATCGTGTGAAACTCACTATTAAATATCTAATAGTGCGCAGGAGTAAGAACACGAGACTCGGAAGACCGCAACGCATCCATGGTAAACGAGTCTATGTGCAAGTGCTCGTGACCTATCATTTACTCGCATTGAAAATTAAAAGCAATCAACCCTTTCAAAAACAAGCGTTTTTTTTTTTAAGAAATTAAAATTCAAGACTTCTCATTTTTTTAATGTGAATATTTGCCACTCGATCTTAATTATTGTTTCAGCTACATATTTCGCCGTTAAACTTCACAACACCAAAGAACACGTAGTTTAAATATTTCCTGAATAGAGCTGAAAATGAATACATCTTCTATGTTACGTAGAAGCAACATAGGGTTATAATGGGTTAAAGAGTTTAAAAATTGGATTAACTTTACTGCTGAAACAAAAAAAGACACCACAGTCAATCAGCATAGGAAGAATTTTTAATTTATGTTGGAATGGAATGAATTACTTATACTACTGGCAAAAATACAATCGCGAAGAAAATGTAAGTGACCCATGAAGTCAAGAAGTCGAAAATGTAAGACTGAATTCTGAAGATGAACAACTCCTCCTTTAATTCGAGCTACGAGCTGGTTTTTTCATGTACACATCAAACTAAGAGCGTCTCCTAGGTGCTCACTGTTATCAAATGCTCACAAAAACATAAAATTCCTAAGATTATACTAAATTAACATGAAAAAAACAAAAAAGGTCAACATTTACACGTATACTACACATCCGTTCGAAGTACAACCGTATTTATTTCTTTAGCACCTGTTTAGATAATTATAATTAGGATCGATACTAATTTCAAGGTCGGGCCTCATAAAATTCTTTGTGACGAGTGATTACTGGTCTCCTAATTAGCGTGCCGTTATTATTAGCTTACAAGGGTCGGCAGACCGTTTAACAAATTGATTATTCTCATGTTATGCGATTTAGCTTATTCAACGCATAAAACACTATCCTCTATCATTTTAGTCACCATATTTTTCATTTATGCAGCAGATGTCAACATCGGTCTACTTAAAATGTGGAAAAACATGCGTAAAATGCCCCCAATTTTGTAGACACAAATCCTCGTAAGGCAAGACAGTTAAGCAAGCATCACACACAACGAATTGATTATAGTACTTCACAAAGGCGACATACACCAGTATATAAAGACAATTACAAACAGAGAGGGTCCTGCTCTAACTACAACACCGTCGTAAATACAACAAAATAAATACCAAAAAATTGTTAAATCAGAGTTTTCATTATTTACCTTTTAAAATAAGCTGATAAGTGTACTGAATTTATATGAACATTGAAATTCACATCATGAACCAAATGCAATTTTGATAAATCCCATTAATATGCTGTATTTTGTGACAAGCGCGATATTATTACCCGATAAAATTAATTTCCACATCGTTAGTTATTAGGCTTAAACCGTTCAACTACACTTCATGGTATACATTTAAAAGATATCATTTGAAACAGTTCAGTGAGATATGATACATAGAGCTAATACATGAGCGCATGCAAAGAAATCAATCCACAGCAGTTCATGAGACCTATGTATAGCTCGTGACGTTCAACCCAAGTGCACCTAATACAATTCCTTAACATTGGATACCTATGCCGAGGAAATAGGATGTTCGCGTGAACTAAACAAAGGCAAAAACTTTTTGAAACCTCGATCGGTTGTGTAAATTGTTACGTGGAAATTTACCATTTATCATTGTGATCATAATTATCATGCATTCACCGTAGCAGTTGCCTGAAACTTTAACATCTACAACGGGTCTCACAGAGGTAAAAATATTATAGCGGAATCCGTATTTCATCGATTGAGTGAGGTACGTAATAGATGACCCATGCATCGCTCGTCATTCCCTGTATTTTACTATCTAAAAATGAATAGACCACAGGAGCTACATTAGAGTAACAGAAATTTTTTGACGCTGCCACGATTCCGCAATCCAAGCAGCAAAAATTTATATTTCTTAATATTCGTTCAAATTGCGAAATATTGCGATTAAATTTGAATCACATGTTACATCGATGCACTACAAATAGATAGGACTATTTAAAACTCTATTCTTTCCTTCAAGGCAGGCAACACGCAAACTAGCAATGTATCGCACGCATCCTTGGGTACGCGCACACTGGCGGGGACGCGGGAGCGAAAGTCGGGCTGGAGGCGAAAAGAAAAGCAACGCTTAACATTAACTGGACGTAGACGCGGTGGCTTTACAGTTCCGAGGCTGCACTTGTCGCTTGCAATAACCGTGAGTCGTAAATATTTCCCTAAATTACCTAGCACACTTACAAAGTGTCATACTAAAAATGTCCTCTTCGTTATCTGCGAGCAAAGTCATAATATATTCGATTGAAAATGAAGCCATCGTTTTTCAAAGTGCTTGTCCAATTTCTGCGCAAGAAATTCTATTCTTCATTATAGTTTACTCAGAATTTTCAAGTATTAGGGAGCTTTACAATTTTTCAGATCGGTTTACATTCAGATGTAAAAAAAAACTTTGGGATAATTGATTAATAAAAAAATACCGATTTGTTTGATATATATGAGGATTAAACAGATTAATAAGTGAACAAAACGTTTCAATTACAGAAATAACAAAAATGTCCAAGTTTTATATATTTTATATATTTTATATGGTGGTAACGTTTCTATTTGATAAAATTGCATTTCATACATTCATGTTCTCGTCATATGCAAGCTGATACTAAAAATTAGCACTTCGACTGTAAAATAATTAACTTGTATTTTATGGAGAAATAAATCCCACATAAATGTCAATTACGCTGTTGCGTATTTTCTATATACATTACCTCAAAAACGTCTAATCTATCTCCGGAATAGCTGATAATAGGTTCATAGGTTACGAAAAACTGTCGCAACACAGGAGTAAGTTAAGGCTGCTGATACATTTGGAAATCAGTGCCGACACAACATCATTAAAAATAATTTTTTACTGACTCAGGGTCTTGAAAGAAGTACTGAATACGTAGCGTTCAAACACAAAGGTGGAGGAGCCAAACTTTAAAACGGTGGTGAGCTGTAACTTGTGGGAATTGTTTGAATTCCTCTCGTTTAGACAACAGATGTCATCAGATGTAGAGGAAACTCTCCTACTCGCCTTATCCGAGAAAGAAGATCGTGATATGTGTTTAAGTTACTGTAGCTATAGTTCTTGAGTTTATCACTGATCACTTTGCTAACATTGGATAAAGAATATTTTGTAAGCGTTGCCGTTTTTACACGCTAGGAAAATGAAATAGGTGAATTAAAGAGGGGAACATTGAAAAAGAGTGTTCAACTTAGGGGGACTTTGTCACCCTCATGCATAAGCTTCGACTGGACAATAATAGATTTTACATTTACTCTCAAATGACCATGGAATGCTTCGTGGAAGTTTTGAATTTAATTGCAGCTGATATTCGGAAGGATGAAATTAATTGTCGCGAAACCATTTCTTCGGAGAAACAATTAAGGACTACTTTAAGGTTGAATTAACTATTCTAAAGCAATTATAATATTTTTATAGCTTTTGAAATAAGTTTTGTCTCAATAAGGTATGTACAGCTACAGTTGGGGAAGCAAAAACATCTTAATTTATATTAGAGAGTGACAGATATGTGAGTGATTGACTACAACAAAGGTTAAAGGCATATCCTCAAATCCATGTATCCTTATCGCCACCTTATCATGCCTTTGTGAAGCTATAAAAATCAAAATACCTTATCCATGGGCCCACAAAAAGAATCCTCCGGCAGCATAGGAAATAGCATTACTGATTAAAACATTTCTTTCTTGAGTATTATTTTCTTTTCCCTGACCTTGGGACTCGGAGCATTTGCTCTGAAGGAACAACCTTTGTGCTGGAAGTTTCTTCTAAATTGTGGAGCTCTTCTTCCATTCTCAGATGAGGAATTTTGATTTTTGTGATGGCTAGTCTACAGGAAGAAAATTTACCAATGGTAAGCGCATAGCTTATGAATGAATGATCTAGTTCTTCTATATCATTACTTAATCATTTACATAGGATAAAATCCAAAAATGTATACAATGATGATTTACCACCACGGAGCCTTCCTTTTAATAGAAGGAACCTCTGCCGTAAGCGGGGATACTGCATGAAATGAAGTGGGAAGTTTTCAGATGAACACCAACTACTTCATCGGCCTAAAAATATTCATTCTTTCGATTTCCTGTGCGGAAACCGAATTATTAATATCCGATTCGATTTACCAAATGATACATAAAGCTGATGAAGTCTTCTCGGGAAATCAGCTAGATTCGCCGGGAAAGCGCCAAATCCTTCACGATATAGGTATAAAGCTTAAACGTCTTCATTCATTCATGTGTCCTCTACCACTGCATATTTTTTACAAATTTGGTCAGTAGTCGTTTCTATGCAGTCTATGCAGCGTAGATATTTATAATACGTAACCCCCAGATTTCTCAACTTCTTCTTTATGGTTTCACCTAAAAAAGACACATTTAAATAGGTAATCATTAGCATTTTTGAACTTCCACCACCAGCCCTTTTATGATCCCGACTCTTAATATTATGCGCGGTTGAGGAAAAATTAAGATTAAGAAAAAAGGGAAATATTAATGCAATAGAGAGATCTTAAGATTTCCGCCAACTATTAGCGCAATTTGGCAAAAACGTTTGTAGGGGGAGCCCGCCAGGCGTTTTCAATGCAATATTTGATAACCGTGGAAGATTACTCGGGAATTCCACCGGGTCAGGTTCTCCCCTTCCATCTCGGGCGACGTTTCGATGAACGAGTTGTCCATCGCCCTGATGATGACGATCGCATGCCCTGATGACGATGATCGCATGCCATGATGACGTCATCAGGGCAATGGACAACTCGTGCATTGAAACGTCGGCCGAGATGGAGTTGGAGAACCTGACCCGGTGGAATACCCGAGTAATCTTCCACGATTCTATACGCCGGGAAAGCCTGCGATCATCCTTCAATATTTGATAACGTTCATCAACAAATATTCAGCCACGCATGCATGAAATTGTAAAAGTGAATGCCAAGCCGAGAGCAACTAAGTAGACAGGCCAGCCTTTCGTACAGAAAATAGAAGTTAGCTCAACAAATTCTACTAGCGCAGAAACACCTGTCAAGACTAAACATTTGGCTTCCGTTGAAGTGTACCAAATATACATTTCTCAATTACAACTCGATCTTGAAGTAATAAAAATTAGCATTTGACCCCATACATTATTTCCACATAACCTACACATAAACTTCATTCTACCATCCTGATGGAATTAAATTAAACCTAAAAGATAAATATCATCCCCCTCATGTGTATTTAGGGCCCAGTTTACATATGGAGAGCCTAAAAACGTATATACATCTCTAATGATTTTTGTCTTGCAGTCATAAGGTCTTCCATAGTACTGTTTTATTCGTGAAAATGCAATATACAATCACCTTCACAAGGTTTTAATTAGATAACGGTTTTTTACTATAGAAACTATACTGTTGATTGGTATTCCACTACATGCCGGTACGTGATTTGAATATTTGCATTTAACTAATGCACTGTAGACTAGGTGAGCGCTTTTGACTCAAGGTCTCAATTTCCTTTCGATAGTTGCTCCACTATGTAATTAAAGTAAAGCAAAATCTTGCGTTTTTTGTTTCTATATAGTTATATACAATGTAAATATAGGTATACATTGAGTTTGAAGACTCACCAAAACCAAACGATATCTCCTCTCATACCCCGTACATTTTCTTGTTCTTTTCGCACGGCGGATGCTCTTGTTCATAGAGCAAGGAATATCTCCTCAGTGATTCAATCAACTCCTCCGCCGTCATGAGGAGACTTCGGTTCACTAGTGGGACGCGGAACATACTCCACGACTCGATCCGATCTTCATTCACTGCCGTCCCGCGTCACGCCTTCGCTTCGGGGTACATGCGCTCATATACCACCGAGTATTTTAGCGCGCCTACCTTTCATATCTTCCTTTTAAATACGATTTTCACGAAACTTAACCAATGAACTCAGGTGCAATTCATCATTTCATATGAAAACAGATAAATGTCTACGCGAGAAGAAGCGACACAAATATTTCTTGACCGTTGAGTGTAAATAAATTAAAGCGTAGGCTTTCATGGCGAGATTCATGTCAATCGGAGACTTTCTGGGGCAGCTGCGTGTAACACTTTGTCAAGCGAGCGTTCGTGACCATGGCAGGGCACATTGAAGGGCACACAGGGAGATGAATGAGAGGCATTCATCGCTTGATGATGCACCCCGCATTGGCCGCGAAAGCTCGCTCGACAAAACGTTTTACGCACCTGCTCCCGATAGCCTCCGACACACGTAGAGAAGTAAATTAATAGAATATATATGGCGATACAAAGACGGAGAAGTGAAAAAATTACGAATGTATGCGTATGGGGAACGTGTGACGGAAGAAGTAGATGATTTCTATTACTCGGGTAGCAAACAAATAAACAATATCAAATTTTCCTTTGGTGTCAAAAATAGTATGTATGTATGTATGTAATAGTATAAATGTATTTTCTGCCAATATTTTTAGATAATAGGGTGGTTTCCTATAATTTTTTTATTGCCTAAATCGAAAGATTATTACTCCTGGAGTACGAATTTCACACTTTTAGATTTTTAAATGACGATATCTATTTTTTGCGATTAAACGAAAAGTGAAAAATTTCAAGCGCGCGAAAACGCGACGGCTAAGTAGGAATGATGGGAAAAAGTCCGTGTGACGTATTTCTGGTTCCCCCTGCCACAAGTGAGGTGATCTTGGGGCGAGGCTTGAGCGCTGATACGACGCAGGCTGCTAGCAGATAGCTGAGTACCCTGCTAACTAGTAGCGCTTGGCTTAAATAAGGATTATTATTCCCCTATCAAACGAAGGAAACTTTCCGACCATAGGCAGTTTTAATAGGTGATTATTAAGAGATGTTTCCCTGAGCTCTGTGCCTCATGCATGCATTGGTAATCTCAGACGATGTAAAACTCCTATCTACTCGTATAGAAACTAGGTCCCTGTGACGTCACGTGGAGCGGAATCGTATGGGCGCCAATCTGGCCTTTTTCAAATGAGGTTAAAATTGACCATTGCCATTCGTTTAAACTGGGATTTCTAAAACCAAATAATTTGTATATTATGAATACAGTAATGGTGGGTAACGAATCGCAATCATTGCATTTCGTTTTCTTTGATGAAGGAAACAACCCTATTAAGATTTCTTTCATTATTACGGAGGCAATGCCTCTAGCCTCCAATTCTGGAAATATGCGACACAAGACTTTCCATTTGATTAACTTTGGAAAATAATAAGGAGACGAAAGGTGTCTTTTAGGTTAAAAAAAAGCCGGATAGGTTATGTAGGCGTTACATGCAAATATCTTCATCAAGGATCTCCTAATTACAAGGAATCCTGTATTGAAGTTTTTACTAAATGCACTCGGAATATTTGAACAATTAAGTTATAGGCCTTTGCCAGACGGTCAACCATACCGTAGATACCAATGCAAGAATATATCACAAGCTGTTGGCATTGCGAAGAAAGGAGCTCATTCAAGGTTAATAGATTTTTAGATATTTTTAAAATATCTACAAGAAAATAACATTACCATCATTAATCACATTAAAACATTGCCCAATAATAGCAAGAGAATCAAAAGTAACACTGAGACGAAAACGAGTTAATGTTACAAAGGAACTTGCCCATTGCACCAAAAAGTATCAGCGGCAAAATGGATAAGGTCAACCAGCCCCTAATTACCAATATCGCCAGCAGATCTCCCGTCAAGAGTGTTCAAAAGACGCTAATATTCATAGGGAATCCTCAAATGCAGGAAAAATTTTAGAAGCCACTTTCAGACGATTTAGTAAGAATTTCTTTTTTTAGCAAATTTTGAAACAAGTGAAATATGTAAGGGCAAATTTTGAATAATTTTCGTCGCCTCCATCTTGAGATCTACACCAAAAAACCTGTTCGCACAAAATTCCATCCATTCTATCTGGTATTTTCGCTGGTATTTGAAATCTTTCAAAAATAGAGTAGTTTCCTTAATCAAAGACAACGAAATGCATTGATTGCGATTCCTTACCCACCATTAGTGCATTCATAATATACTAATTATTTGGTTTTAGAAATCCCAGTTCAGACGAATGGCAATGGTCAATTTTAACCTCATTTGAAAAATGCCAGATTGGCGCCCATGCGATTCCACTCCACGTGACGACACAGGGACCGAGTAGATAGGAGTTTTACATCGTCTGAGATTACCAATTCATGCATGAGGCACAGAGCTCAGGGAGACATCTCTTAATAATCACCTATTAGAATTGCCCATGGTCGGAAAGTTTCCTTCGTTTGATAAGGTATTAATAATCCTTATTTAAGCCTAGCGCTACCTGCCAGCAGGGTACTCTGCTAACTGCTAGCAGCCTGCATCGCAGCGGCGCACATATCCTCGCCCCAAGGTCACGTCAATCGGCGACAGCGGGAACAAGAAATACGTCACACGGGCTTTTCTCAGCATTCATACTTAACCGTCGCGTTTTCGCGCTCTTGATAATTTTCAATTTTCATTTAATCGCGAAAAATAGATATCGTCATTCGAAAATCAAAGTGCGTGAAATGCATACTCCAAGAGTAATAATCTTTCGATTTAGGCAATAAAAAAATAATAGGAAACCACCCTATTCCATTAGCGGATTACCGGGGCAATCAAAATTAAGAATTTTTGCGTTCGTGGACCAAAATGTGTAACACCACGCATTTAATAAAATTGTTTTTATTTCAAGTAAATATTGAGGATTATCTAACTAATTGGAACTTATTGGCATGTCACATAATAAGAAATTAAATTTGCTTACTATTCAGTCCGAAGGATCTCTCTAATGCATAAGTATTCCTAGAATTATCAATCTAATACATGACATTCCACTGCTTCCACACGGACTTGATTTACTGGAAAAAAAATTGGAGAACAGACACATTGACATACTGTCATCATGCACTAACAGAGAGTATGTAATATCATAGAGTAAGTATATATACTTAATATATGGTGATACATAAGAGCTGAATTATGAAATATTATCGCAGCAACATCCGGCTACTACGATGACGGAAAAGTCAAGTCAGGAAATGACATTACTAAAAAATGCGAGTTATTCAACTAAATTATTAAATCATCGAAGACCATGAAAGTCAACGGCCAAGAAGAGAATATTAATGAAGAAAGCCGAAAGGTTTTGGTTCGTTGAATAAAGATCAAATTCAGAGGAAATTCCCCAATAATTGCGTAATACATACAAGCAATTACAACTACTTGCCGACTACACATAGGATATGCGTTTACTTCAGCTCTCAGAACGAAATATTAAGGACGAGGCTCGGAAGCACTACGCATAATACCAAATGACTGATAAGATCAAGGTAAACCAATCCGCGGTCAAATAGCAAGGTGTTACAAAAAATTCGATCATCTTTATGACAAGCCCCCGAAAACACTTTCAAAAATTTCTAGCGGCAAGATGTAGGACGACGTAAAACCTCGATTAAGATGGTTTTTAAGCAACTATAGAATAAAAATAATTACTTTTTAGCAGTTCTCAAATTCCTTAAGAAATCACCCAATTGGCCCGAACGAATGACCTTAGGCAAAGCACTTCGTCAACACTAATACTTGAATCAGGTAATATTAAACAGAATCCAACTAAGTAATGAAATAATCACAATATGGCGAATGGACCGCTGCAATTGATATCCTCTGATACGTGAGACATACAGGAAACATTACTGAAACTAGATTACTAGGCATCGCACTCAATGATGAACTATTTTCGCGTATCTCTATCCAATATAGTAATCGGACCCGGTAAATTGAATAAGCGTAAGCAATATATGACGGGTTGGAAAAATATCCCCAATATCCTCGTACCTTCCGCAGGAACAATAAAAGTATTCCAATCACTTGCGAAGATATCACAAAATCACTTCCTCCAAACGCTGAGATTCTTTGCGAAGGGTAAAATACGATCTTAGGCGGAATAAACCTTAATAAAGCAATGAAATCACGAATAATTATAAAAAACAATCACAGCATATTCACTCAGTGGCGGCTTGCCCATAAGGACTCTCGGACGCCGCCCCTCCCAAATATTTGAAAAAGTAAAAAAAAATAAATATCCATGAATTTATAATTACATATCTAATTAATCAAAGTGTTTTTTCAGTCACATACATCGAAAGTGTTGGAAAAACACGAAAAGAAATAGCGCGAGAAGTTCGTATTTGTAGCCGTGGGGCGCTGGCCAGAACGTCCCAATCCATCCCCATGCAGTTATATGGAGAGTGGTAGTGGTGGGGGCCGCTGGTGCTATGACGCGTCTAACGTTGTGTCTTATGGAACTCTTGGGACGTCGTCCGAAAATGCGCAGAGCGACGTGTGAGCTGACATCGCTGCGCAGGCCGGCGGGCGTACAATCTGGCGTCTACTTGGTGCTGCCACAGAAAAGGGACGTACGGAATCAGAATGGTCACTGTACTGGGTGTAGTTATACGATTTTAATTTTTAATTGCTGGTAGGTATTGCTACAGAAAATAAATTATCCCATTATGCTTGCGTTTTTTTGGTGTTTGGATTCCGGAACACATAAAATCAACCAGTTTAAGGCCGTATTGATGTAGGGAAACTATTCCCGAGTATTTGCCACAGTTCTATTATGATTACGAATTTCAAGAACCTTGGGGAAACTAATATTATAATGTTTAGGCCTGAACAATGTATTCATATCTTCCCGATGTTTAGATATACGGTACCTATTTTTCAGATAAATTTATCAAAATACCTGCAGTATTAGGAAAATCAGTTAACATTCCCCACTGATTTATAATTTAAAAAATAGGTGCGTGCGTGATAGGGAAGGATTAAACATGATTTAACCCGTAAAACGTGACTTTAAATGGAGTTATTCAATGAATGTCAAGAAGTTCCGCGTACAATGCACCTTTTGTGTGTAGGGTCATCATTTTTCTAGCCATCCTTGTTCTATTAGTTCATGTTCACCTAATTCCTCAGCGGCAGAGCGGTAGCTGTCTGACGGAAAATGTCCCTTTGGGTCTGATTTAAGTGGCTTCGAAGAGTTCATATCAGTGCGGATATCCTTACAGCTCCTATCTGTGGTTCAGAGTCGTCTTCTTTTACGATCTAGAATTTATATTCTATTATATCATGGCAATGATTTCGAAGACATGGTTATTCCAAGTGCGAACCGTTGGCGTTTCGTGTGTCTACCACATATGAATCTTAGACTCAAGGAGATGGTCCGTGACGTCTGCTTGAATGCCTTTGCTGACCTTAAATTCGTCCCTCAGCTGAATCAGCATTAGTGGACCACGACTTCTATCTCCCTTGAGTCTTCCTTATAGTAACGGCAAGACTCTCGGAAAGAACGGAGTGAAATGAGTTCAGACATCATTTTTGAGGAGTTAACTGTGCTTAATTGCCGATTAAGAAGTTTCTTAGTGCTGTGTGTACATTCAAGAAGACAATTTTGAATTAAGCAACAGTGCTCGTTTTTGTTATAGGGAAATATAGGGAAAAATTGTCCCCAAATCTGTGTCCAGGCACCTTGTTCTTTTTGGTCGTATTTTTCGTCGGCTCATTTTGTGTCGTCCCTTGTTTATTAAGTCCCTTGTTTATTTATAGACTAGTGCCCTTACCATGTGTTCAATCGGAAAGAAATTGTTGTCCGGCGCTGATTTCAACGAACGTGTAATTGATCACTTCGCTGGACAAAAGGAAAGAAGGATGGACTTCTGCAATGTAACTAAAGGCATGTGAGTATTTCAGATTTTGTTAAAAATGTGTGAGAAATGTTTAATTATTGATTTTCAATCATACTGTATTCAAGAAGCAACGCGTAGGTACACCGCAATCAAATTTTACATCTGCAATAGCAAAGTGCGCGCATTCTAGTAGTGTTTGTTACCTAGTGGAAGTCAATGACACTCCCCTCCCTCCTCAGGTGTTACAAGTGTCATTGCTACCTAAATCTTTGCAAATGTTGAATAGATTTGACAAATAACGCATTATGATTGCAAAATGAACAACATAAGTGTATTGAGGGCATATCCGCACGAAGAATTTAGGCGCTAAAACCTAAAGTTACGTATTTTCGTTTGTATTTGCAAAATATCGCAGCAAATATATTTTTATTCTTCAAGATCATTGATTAGTATAATCCAGAGTCCGGACTAAGCCGATCCGTATGACCGAGAGTCTACTGCATTTAGTATTTATTAATCAAGCTTTATTATGAAAACAAGGTATTTTTGTTGAAATAAACGGAGCATATGGCATCACAAAATTTTATTCCTAGATTGCCGTAAAAACTTAATAAAATACACGAAATATTAAAAAACTATGACCCCCGGTGGAGTGCGCCCCCCCCAGCATTTGACTCACGAGCCGCCACTGTATTCACTGATATCTAAAACAATAAAATCACATCTAAAACACCGATATCTAAACAGTAATGGCATACACACGAAACGGGAAACCGATAATTTAAACGCGGCTTTCTTATTTACCTCTTAACTCGATGGCGGCTACTACCAAACTGAGGGGGATTGAAGCTCTTGACATTGAATAGTCACGTAAGTCGCGATAACGCCTAAGACGCCACGAAAAAAATTGTTTAATAACTAGATTTTCGTTGCAACAATTAAGATTTCAGCGTTAAATTGTTATATTGGATTTCTTTGAAATTAATTGTACACTGTAATACTTCATATAAATTGATAAAAATCATGTATTTTTCCAATGAGCTTTGTTGATTAAAATTTATGAGCGCCGATTTTCATTTATTTTCCTGTCATCTCGCCTATTGTCCGTTGGTTCCACGATCTGGGCGCTTTTGACTTACCTACGATGCCGATGCTCTATTCAACGATTCACTTGATTCCATTGCTTGTCCTCCCCACTTCCAAATTTTCGTGGTGAAAGGGTATTTTCTCCCACACCCAAGCTTCACGGTCTTGTTAGCCAGTGGCGCCGACTCCATGGGGCCTGAGGTGCCCGAGCCCCCTCAAAAATTCGTTATGGGTCTGAGGAAAAAATTTGCAAGGCCTGTCGATTTTCCGCGGAGTGTCCAGATATCGAGATTCGAGTTATCAGGGTTCTAATTTTGATCATATGACTCTTCTAAAATGCTTAAAAAAACTTAAAACTCACTACTTATAAAATTTACCGGGGCAAGATCCCCGGTTTGGGCCCCCCCAATATTTTTTGTTAGTCGGCATCCCTGTTGTTAACTCTCATCAGACTGACTCATTATCTTATGTCATAGCAAACTCTTCCACATTTATAGTGCAACAGTGTCTACATCAACGGATCTCTGTCTTTACATTCATCAACGTCGGTCGGACCCGAGTCGTCCGACTCAAATTTTTGAATTTGGTCATCCCCGACTCCGCGGTCGTTGCGGCCAGAAATTACACACATTCTTATGGCGCGCCGCGCACTGACTCCGACTTCACACCGACCCGACCATACGAACTGAGCAAGTGGACGGTGAATGTGTTTTGCTATCGTGGGTATGGTCGTGGTCAGGTCGGAAGGTGTACGACAGAGATCTGTCGTGGTCGCGCCTGCCATAATTGCACAGAAATCAAAATAAAAACTCTAAAATAACCTTTTGGAATAGACCTTTGAAAAAAGCATCAGGTTCTCTTTTATCTTCTCATACCTCTATTTTATTTTTATAAAATCTTTTTACACTGAGTTTTTTTATTATTGAAGCAACTGATTAAAGCGACGAATTTTATTGCAGCAAAAAATATTTGTTCAAGTAATCTGGGCCTTTTTTATCACACATTTCATACACGCTTTTCAATAATGCGAGCACTGCTGGGGCCCTCAGTGACTGCCGATCATCCGACCTGGCCAGGCCGCTCCTCCGTGGATCTCTCCAACCTACAGGATTTTGCTGCGTTGGTTTTCAGAAATTGGCGCAGTAGCAGATTTAGGTAGGGGGTCACAGGGTTCATGACCCCCCCAAAAAAATTGTATCAAAAATTTTAAATTTTTATCAAAAATTTTAAATTTTTTGTATCCTTGTAAATGAGCAAATGGAGTGTATCCAAATACATGGCGTCAAGTACCAAACGTGAGAGTTTCGGAGAGACCTTCAACTAGTATATACAAAAATGATAGCTGAGAATTTTTTCACAGCAATATGGTATTTCCCTAATGCAGTACAGATGCTCAAATTTTAAAATGTAACTATCATCTAAGGCACCTTACTTGCTTCACAACTAACATGGGGAGTGTGCCAAATCCAGGTCTAAGCTATTCCAAATTCAATCTAACTTTATAGATTAATTTCCAATATTCATGTTTGTAGATCAGTAGTCCATCAGACACTTCCAGACAGTTGCACATATATTGAATTCCCCAATGAATTCCACCTTCTTAACAACTGCCAAAGCCCAGTTACTACGACAGTCAACCATGAGCAGAAGAACTGGATTCGAAGTTTTCATAAGTTCTAATTTTTTCCTTTATATTTTTGTACATCTTTTACGGGAGACTGTAGTGTGCCATTCTTCTTATGATTTGCACTGAAAGTTTAATTTTTCTGAGCAGAATTTTTTGTCTTAGCATCCAACTAAGTTCCATTAGCTCTATAAGTGGGTGCTTCATTCAATCCTAGATGTTCCTCTTTGTGCTACTTCAACACTCCAGTTGCCTCCTTTGCAAGTTAAAGAAGTCTTCGTTCACTCTCCAACGGGATCTTCATTGACACCCCCTACACTATATTTCCACCAGTCGCAATCATGATTCTCCACACTATATAGCCAAAATGGCGATGAAATACCTAATAGTTTGCAATCAATGCAGTTAAAATATTAAGCAATTCAGGCAGATTTTTTGACTTAGCTGTCAAAATTGAGAGGGAATTGAAACCACAAAAAACTCAACACAAATTGCTATCGTTAGTAACGATGCCTCTCGCTGCGAAAACCTACGTTCAAAACAAATTGCTATAGTCAATAGGTCTCCTTCGTATTAATAGTGGTTAAACTACATCAACCCCTTCGAAAGAGCACCAATAGATTAACAACAGTAAATAAGGGAAAAGTGGTAGAAATTAACAATGTACAGGTACCAAATATAGGTGCAGTCCAAACAGTGATGTTAGGTAGCAAAATAATGCACGTGACTTCACCACATCAATATTGTCTTACTCTAATCTTATTCCTTCCTCACGAAATATTCCCATGCCATGCTGCGAGCACACCGGATATTCTTTTCATAATGTGCTTTCTGTGCATCTTTGCCAGCCCATCTTCAAAAAATTTTTCCCAGAAAATAGTGAAAGTAACTGGTAATAATATCAAACTAAAACTTAAAATAAATACATTGACTCATAACGATAATGTTTATTTACCACAAAATGTCTATTGAGTTAACATAATTATTTCCCCCAATTCACAGAGTTAATTCATTTGGCAGTATTTAGGGGAATAAAATTGATGGTTTTAAATGCAAGAAAAAAATAAATGTCTTAGATATAAAGTAGGTCAGCTCAAAGCTCCCACAGCTTTCTTAGCAGCCTCATCAAGATTAGATGCAGACTGTATTGGGAGGCCAGATGAATTCAGAATCTTTTTCGCTTCAGTAACATTAGTACCTACAAGAGAGAATAACATTTTACTTCAACTGGCAAAGCAAATTGGTACATAATACAGTAGACTCTCAATAATACAAAGTTCATGAGACCAAAAACCAGAGATTCAAAATAAGAGCATTTCTTTTAGGAATCATTGCAAAAAAAACCCACTTTGCCAAAATTTCTCGTCAATTCTATCTCCCATACCTATAGACGTGCTGCAGAATAGCTTCACAGTCAAATGTATGATGTATGTAATTAAATTATGATCAAGTACATAAAAAAATAAGTAAATTACCGTATTCCTCTGAATATAGTCCCCCCCCTAATTTTGAGGCTTGAGTTTCGGGAAAAAATTTAAAAAATGGGTTTGAATATAGTCCCCCCCCTTAACTTTTATCACGGGCATTTTTGGAAAAAAAAGGGGCGACTATATTCAGACATAAACAGTAATTTGATTCTATCAAAAGAAGAATGAGGCTGAAAGTGGGCGAATGTCATTAATCCCAGCAGTTCCTCAATTCAAAGAAAATATCAAATAATATGTAACTGTTAGTGAAAGGTAGAACAATTGTATCTACCAGGGATAGCTCAAGATGTAAATTAAATTGATGAAAGATGGATCAGAAATAAAAATAATTTCTTATCATTTAAACAAAATTAAGCATTAATGGCGCACTCCAGAATTTTTTGCAACTAAAGAGGTGAATTCATTACAAAATAATGTTTTAAAATATTCTCGTTCAGCTTTGAAGTCATCTGATTGAAAACTGATCCTAGGGAAAACAATTTTCAACAGCCTAGCTCTTGCCCTCAAATTCATTCCACAGAATCTTATAAGTCCTCGACATACAAATACAATATGTTTTGAGAACTCGCTCGTAAGTTGATAAACCCATGCAAGTCGTCAAAAAGTGAGGCTATCCTGCAGAATGCAACACTGCATTACAATTTTATGTTAACCCGTTAACGCCTAGCGGTACCAAATGGTACCGGCTGGTAGAGCAGTGCTAAATGTAACTTTTTTTGTCATTCATCGTAATTTATTAGGGTTTTTGAGAGTTTTGAGTTGAATAGAATATTTTAAATAACATTTTTCCGAAAAGTTTGGTATTTTAAAGCCGTAATTAACGCATTTAGAGCCGTTTGAAATTTGTGAATTATCAACTAGCCCAAAAAAACGGAATTTTTAAACCAAGCATTTCGATTTTCTTAACTTACGCCTTATATACTGTTAATAAAGAGGTTTTATTATGAAATTATGGTTGTTATAACATGTACATCTCATGTAAAGTATGGTTATTTGATGTGAGCCTAATATTTGGGATGTAATGACGCAAAAAAATTTAACGCTACCACATGGTACCACTATAAGTGGTAACTTACCATAAGGCGTAATTATTAGTGGTAAAAGAATAAATGCTGCACTTAATGACTCCGAATTTCATTGATATTTAGATACATGATCACCACAAAAATCGCAGAAACTTTTTAATTCAGGCGTTACCGGGTTAACTCACAATTCTGATGAACTCATCAAACTGGGCATGCATGGCTGGGGCCAAAAAATTATTGCTGTCTGCAGGAAGGGAAAACAGGCAAACCTTAAACATTTCCTCACTTCACAACAGATTGATTTATATTTGATTCAGACTGCACCCAAAGTGCGTGTTCCTCTACACACCACCTCACATCAGCCAACTCAAAAGGCACCAAATTTGAAATTTTGGACACGCTTGAATTTTTCAAATTTTCCTACAACTAGAAGGTCATAAATCGAATGCTCGTCAGCAGAGAACTTACTGTACAGCCAATTTACGAGCAGTAATGAGTGGGTCACCATTATTCCACATAAATTACGCTTATTATATGATGAAGAAAGAATCATAATTGGCACTCTTGGGCAGAGTATGAGAGCTTAAACGTAGCCCAATGATTATGAGTGGCATTGTTTACATCCACCGAAATGCTATTGCTTATCTGTGGAACTTTACGAGTTCTTTTTGTAACCGCCAAGACCGGGACTGAGATTCATAATTTCATGGTAATGAAAATTTCATAATAATGATTCTTAAACTTTAGATTGGATTAATCTTTGTCGGGACCAGAAAATTTGCTTAGGAAAAACGAGAAGTTTGCAGAAAGGTTGTTTGTATTAACGAGTCTACAATATAACTGGTCTAGAAGAGAAATGGAAAGAGGTCAATTGCTTTGAAAATGGAGAGCGTCAAAGCGATATTGCGCAGAAGTTTTAACTCACAATGCCATATTCTGAATAAAGGCGAAGTGAAAACATCAGTGACCTCAGCCGCACCAACTTCAACCAAGCGGTCAAGACATACGTAAAGTTCATTGTGAATCTGTACAAAAAGACGAGGGTGGTAATCGCTCCGAGACATTTAGTGAAAGCTCCGATTGGTTCCAGAATTTTAAATGGCAAGCAGGTATTTTCAGTGCGGCAATATCAGGTGATTCTGCAAGTGTTGATAGCGCAGTCACCGCAACAGTTTCTGATGAACTCCAAGCTATTGTTGAAAGTGGATCCTTTCCCCGCAACTATGTACAGTGCAACCTCGGTAAAACGAGACCCCACGGGGCTCAAATAAACACTCGCTATAGCGAATTGTCGCTTTACCAGAGGTGGAGCAAATAATAGTCAATATACCTATTGCAAACAGTTATACAGGAACAGGAGTGGTGCGGCGACAGAGAAATTTATATCCGATAAACATAAGCATAAATCCAGACGAAGGGCGATGTTTTTTGCATCACTAAATTTCCTTACTTAAAAAACAAATAACTATTTAAACAATTTATAAGCGCCGTACTGAATAAAAATCATGCAAAGCATTCCTTGATCAATCATTATGCCAATGTACAACTGACGAAGCCATTTCTCCATGTACTTAATTAGTGCATTTACTTGATCATTCTATTATTTTGGTATTTTCCACTGAAAATTCAAAAAATAACTGATATAACTGTATTGCGGTTATTTAATGCCTCAAATAGTTCCATTGGTGCATGTTAATTGTTCCAGCACGTTAAGCGGCAGTCAAGTGAAATGACGTATTGCATTTCTTTCTGCAGACGAAAATGGTGGAAGGTTGTAAAACGATCCTGCCTTTGAAGACTTTTTCTATCATATAATGTAATTTCTTCATTATCTACGGCAAAAAGTTTGCTAAGCATTCAAAATGATGTGATTAAAATTGCAGTTGTTTAAAAAAGTCCCTCTTCGAGTGTTACGCTCGCGACGTATTTGAAATAATACACCGACAATGAGTTTACCACGGCACTGCAATAAAAACTAGAGATGGGTCGAATAGCAGATTTCTCGAATTCGAATATCGAATTCGAATATTAAATCATAGCTCGAATATTCGAATACCTCGAATTTCGAATACCTCGAATACTAAATGATGAATGCTGGAATGTTTGACTCGGTTGCCTATGCAGCAGGCAACACAAGATTTTGGGGAGTAATTTTGATTTCCTTAAAATGATTCGAACAGGAATTTAGCTGATTAATGAATAATTTAATTTTATGGAAACAATTGGGCATATAATTAATTCAACTAACATCGCTTTACCCCCACTCCTGCTGCCAAGTGCTAGCTGACAATCTGAGGCATTTTGCAAAATACAAGCTCTTTTCCACCGGATTTTCTTCAATTATTTTCAGTCCATCTTTGGGAGTTCTCACGAGATAAGAAGATGAATTGGAATTGCTATCAGGGAGATACCAAATATCCTGAGAAAATATCCCTTTGTCTGCAACTGTAACAATAAAGATTTATAACACCACTCATAAATTGTAACTTGATATATGTTTTCCGAAAAAAATCATGCATCAACTTTGGAGAAGCTCTGCTGCTCATATCAAGTCTCGCCAGAATGCCAAGTCTCCGTCCTATTTTGACATTTATTTACTCGCATAAAATGCTTAAATAAAGTCAGAAATGCATCGCGTTTGGTCTTGTTCTTTTTTAAATTACGCGCACATTACTAATATTTCAATCCAACAAAGGTGTAATATCAATTGCCGAAAGTCATTGTTAGACACCTTTTGGGCTAATAGGTGATTCATGCAGCAGTTGACCTCCAGAAACTGGAAACTTAGAAGCAGGTAGACTGAAAAAGGTCAGTGGGTGAGAAAAAGGGGGGGCCAAACACATTTATTTTGTTCTCGTGTAACTTGATTTTTTTTCGAAGCTAAGGTCTTCGTAATATGATCCCTGCGGGAGCTGTGACCTTTTTTTTATTTTGAAGAAGAGGAAAGCCTCAGAGGGGGGGCTAGTGCTGAATGGAGAGTGATACCGGACCTTGGGAAATGCGCTAATGTAAGTATCCCACGGTACTCATTCGGCAGTTGACCTCCAGAAATGGGGAACTTCGAAGCAGGTAGCCAGAAAAAGGTCAGTGGGTGAGAAAAGGGGGGAGGGCGTGAAACACGTTTTTATTGTTCTCGTAACTCCATATTTTTTTCGAAGCAGGGGTCTTCGTAATGCGATCCCTGCGCGAGCTGGGACCTTTTGTTTGATTTTGGAGAAGAGGAAAGCGTCAGAGTGGTTGAGGCGAGTGCTGAATGGAGGGGGATAGAGGATCGTGGGAAATGCCCTAAGGTTGCTATCCCACGGCACTGAGTTTCTCCTGGTGGGGGGAATCGGGGATTTTCGGATTTTTTCACCCGACTAATTTCGGTTCCCCTCGTCGAACACTTTTCACCGCTAAAATCCACGAATTTGATGCAATTCGTCAACTTGCGTAAAACGGCGCTGCGAGCACTAAATGACTACAGTTCTCTACATTTTTCCGAGTCACTACCAACGACGTGCGTGCGACAGTGTATGACGCGAAATTCAAAGTATTCGAGGTATTCGAGGCGGTACTTTTCGCATAACTATTCGAAATCTCGAATATCGAATACTTTCTAGTATTCGAGGTATTCGAGTATTCGCGGATACTATTCGCACATCTCTAATAAAAACGGACTGAATTAAAATTGGTAATGTAAGAAAAGATATTAACGTGATATTATTTCACGAAAAAATATCACGCTGGTATTATGCTGATGTCACTTAAATAAAACAATAGCAATATGCAAGAAACTGCGACAAATATAACCCACATGGGTAATATTTTCAGCAAAGAAACGGAAAGGCATACGCATCTGATGGACCCTAAGACCATAAAATCCAACGAGTTTGAATTTATTGATTTAAAATTCTCAATAATGACTGAGAAACATGAAAAAGGAATGCAGAATTTTTTAAATTAAATAAACTGAAAGCGCAGCATCAGCTCTTCACATATGCCATCTGTGGCGGCATCGAATGCATGCGACATGGCACCAAACGAGAGTCAGTTGTTCTGAGCCACCAGGCTCGGCCGCCCGAGCAGGGCTTAGGCCATGGCCACCTATAATACACTAGTATTATACACAGTCGTGACACACAATGTTAAAAAGTGTAGACAGCGTAGCGGACGACGCGGCTGGAGCCACTACAGCGCATTCTGCGGGCGTTTTCCGTAAACTAGCACCCTCCCCTACCGTGCCCCCTCCCCTACCGTGCCCCCTCCCCTCCAGTCCCCATTCCACTTTTATTCTTGCTTTGCGTGTTGCATACGGTAGGGATACTATGCGGGATATCATTTAAATAAAATCACAACATGTGCAAAGCAAATGCCCATTTATTTTATAAAAGTTCACATAAAAAGTCACTCACCTGCCAAATACAATGATTTGAATTAGTAAATAAATAAACACTATACACAGGATGGCGAAAGCCTGACAAGAATCTCTCCATGCCTCACTTGTGTACGCATAAGTCCTCGTACCCACACACACACAGCGAACTATAATTCCTCAGTGTCATCACAAATTACGGGATAAGAACACCACAAAGAAAATTCCTTTACCAGTGGCCACTTCACTGCACTGAATATGAGATTGTTGAAAAACAGAAATTGGTAAGCAAAATCAAGATCACTATACAAGCGTTAATGGGCTGAATATACGTGACTTTTCGAAAATATAACGTTGTCAACCACTTCACACACCACACGCAGGCTTGAAAACTTGATGTAGAGAGAATTAAGTTAAAATAGAATCAACAACTACATACAAACAACGCCTAAAACCGTACATCGCGATAACACAAGATCTAACCGGTCCACAGTAAGTAGATGTTTTCCTAACGATCAAAACTTTCGAAATGAGGAGACGAAATTTCATAGGCCGATTCATGATTGGTCGATGGGTGAGACAGAGGAAGCACACATATTTCATATTTCCTATTTATTATTAAAGATACCAACTGAGTTACATTACACAAGTTATGAAATAATTTTTTACGCAATAATATTTATTAATCAAAACTATCTTGTTAAACGATAGCGTTAGTTCAAGAAAACGCCCGTCAAGCTGTTGTGTCGCACGCTGTCAACAGTTCGCCCGCCTTGTGCCTAAGCATGGCCAGTACGACTCCAACCACTGACGCGAATAGTTCACCATTGTGAATAGTACATTGTGATCGTGACTATTACTTGTAACCGCAAAAGAGAATAAATACGTCCATCCGGACAATTCACGCTGAGTATCATTGTATCGTACACCCTACACTATCGCTAAAGCGCACTACCTACCTCTAGAAGCATCATTGCAAGAAATACCTCGTACTGCAAGGGTTTTGTCAGGGAGTAGGTTGTAAAAGATTTCAGTTTCGTCAATGTTATACCACGCAGGGAATACTTCTTAAGATACTTAGGATCGGAGTGTTTTCTTCCATGACTTCGGGTCAACACCGCAGGCATCACCAGCAATTATGACGGGAGATAACGCTATGGTGCTTTGAATCAGTTTAAGCAACATTCCTAACTCTTGACGTTCTCGATTCGCAATTTATCCCTGAAATACTCTGCGTTAGGCTTAGGCATAGCCACTTTCTCTGAAGTTCTCACAGATTGAAGTGGGCAAAACCACCTGAACAAAGCTTCTTCTAACTCTTCATGGTCTGCATTCCTTGGGCGTTTATGCTTTTTTACTGCGAAGAGCGAATAGGAAGATAAATTAATTACGCCACCCTCATATTACTCTATTATTTTCTTGCTTAGACGTGTTAGGTGTTTTTTGGCCATGGTGTCTGCCATCAAATCCTTTCTATTCACGCAACACACGGACGTGCGAGTATCTGCCCACTGCTTTCTGCCGCCCGAGGAACGAAAGAAGACCAAGCATTCGCGAATGTTAAATCCACAATATTTTCACTATAATGAACTACTTATTTATCGAACGTCAGTTTACTCCATGAATTTGAGACTGTGCACTCCATGTTAACTTCATTTCTAACAGATCGCAAGAAATTACATAGATTAGGGACTCTTGGTGAAGGTTCTCCGGCGATGGAAACTCTCGCTATGGCGAGTGCCAGCACCTGAAGGGCCTTGTAAAAACGAATTTTTTTAACATGCTTATTATAGGGTCAATTGACGGTGCATCGGCTATCCCTCGTAATAGCGGGGGTCTCGCAATAGCCCGTACTCGCTTTAACGAGGTTCCACTGTAGTTTTTAGTGTTGACAAGATGATATTGAATTGGAAAAGAATGCATTCTCGTTCATTCATTTTCAGGGAAGGAAAACCTAGTTCATGTTTCAAGGCATTTAAAGACTGTTTCACGTAGCTGCTAGTACCTCAGGGAACTTCAAATTAAAATGATTTATCATTCATAAACTCCGCTACCTATGAAATGGCATTCAAAGTAGCATTTGCCTGTCATTTTGATGAGCGACTAAAGGGCCTGGGTGACACAATAATTGTTTTTAGACTGGTTTGAAAAATCGTCAACTGCCGGCAATGCATTACGAACCCTTGAGATAGCAGATGTTAGCCCACCTGCACGACAGGAGGGAATTTCAAAAGCACGTATGAATGTTTTTTTAACGCGAATAAAAGTCCTTGAATGCGTGCCTTCTATCTTGATAGATATTTTAAACAATAAATATTTAAATAAATATGGTTTTCTAAGGCTACTTATGGGAATATATATGGTTTAGAGGAATTTCGATACCCAACACCTACGCTACCAGGAATGCATGCCTAACGCATGCCCAATGTTAAAACCCTCTCGTATAACACAAATTCGTATCGTGCAAAGACCCCAAGGAACGCATCCCTTACGCTATACGAGGCATGGGTGTAGTCTATAATCATGAAAATTTCCTATTTTATACCTGACACTTTTCTTATTTCAAATATCTTTTATTGCCTTCCATCGCAGGGTCTTGAAAAATATGAAATTGGCATAATATTTTTATAACACTTTAGAAGAGGTTGAAAATACATATAAAATATATCTAGCCATGAGACAACTTAGTTACATATAAGACTCATTTAGAATGCCTTCAAGAAAAGTCGGATTTTCTACAAGGCAAAAAGGCCTTTCATGATGGGGAACAGCTTTCACTATATTAAAAGCAGGACTGCATTATAAGCAGGTTTGTTATACGTGGGATCCACAATAATTCCTAAGCAGCAAAAAACTTAACACCACTTCTGGGTCCTTTCTTACTGAAGGCAAAAATAAGGCAGTGGGCATGCCAACGTTTATGGCCTAGGGACGGGGCTCAGTTGCATTGTCCTCTCCACCTCAACTCCGAACTAACAAAATTTTTGTCGGCGGGATGTTGTCCTTTTTTTTTTAAGGAGTACATCCATAAACTGATGGTATACCAAAAACTGTGCTGCCTGAAAAGCCCCAATGGAATGTGCTAATATATACACTATTTTTTCTGTTGTGACCTTACATGGGCACAAATTTCAATTTTGGCACCAAAACTTGATTAACTGGCACTTGTGACCCCTATGAACTTTTCTGTAAAACCATTAGAGTCCATATTGTAAAAATGACACCAAAAAATTTTAGACAAAAATACACTCACCTTCCAAACGCACAACCAAAGGAATTTCGAGCTTCATATCTTTGCATGCAGCTACAATTCCATTTGCAATAGTTGCACAGTTCACAATTCCTCCAAATACATTTACAAGTATGGCTTTGACATTTTTGTCTAGAAAAAATACATCATTGCATGAAACATAGGAGCACAGTGCAAGAAATAATAACTCAATAAGTATATGCAGTAGCAAAAGATGATTTCAGAGTAAACAAAATTATCATTACCAGAATTCAATAAACTAAATGCTTGATACACCTGCTCCTCTTTCACTCCTCCACCAACATCCAAAAAGTTTGCAGGAGAACCCCCATAGAGATTGATTATGTCCATTGTTGCCATTGCCAGACCAGCTCCATTTACTTTGAAAAGAAAATAAAAAAGTAAAGTCAGTGATCCATATTACATATTTTATACCACAGAAGAGCTCTGTATTTCTGTGGTAATGGAGGAAGAATCCCAATTGAATAATAGAAAAGACAATAAATAGAACATATGGGTTCTTATACATTATCATTTTTCAAACAGTTTTGATCATTGTTCAAGGTCCATGCTTTATTATATCCTACGAAACACTCCCTTATTTCCATAAAATTTCAATACATATTGGCCAATTGTACTTTGACTTAATTTAAAATAGAGGCTAGAATTATTATAATAATGTCTGCCAATCAAATATGCATTAACCAGACTCAAATTCCCACAATATGAATCGGTGAATCATAATCTCACACATGCATTACATCCCTTGCTCCTATAACTATCAATGACAGTTGCTTAGAATTAGGTGTTTTAAGCCATGACCACATTTTGTTACACTAATTATTACCTGTGGCTCGGTTGAATTAAAATACGTGGATATATGTATTACAGTAGAGCCTCACTTATGAAACTTTCAGCAGAGAACCAAAAAAAGTGTCATAAGTGAGGAAGTTTCATTCATGAGGTTTTTCGGTATTTAGCATGAAATCCTTTTCAACAGGGGCCGGTTTGTTTCCAGGATGTAATTACTAATTTGGAGGCAAGAAATTGAAGCCTAATAATCTTATTTACTCACAAGCAACACCACAGATGTGTTACTTTAATAGAAACATAACTTTGCATTCCTGAACAACAAATTACCCACGGTTAAATGTCCTGGTCGAATTGCTAGCATTTCTGGCACCAAGCTGCAAGGCTATCATACAGGAGAAATTTCGGAATGGTGATACAAAATGTTCACAGAGAAGCCAATTTTCGAAAAAGTTGGCTCATTAACAGCAGTTTTCAGGAAATTTTTTTTTTACCACATAGAGGCAAACCCAAGATTGGAGATTGAAGAAATGAGATGCCCGAGGAAAGTCATCCAAATTATCCCCATAATTAGGGAGCAAAATTTCACCAGTGCATCCTGAAGGATTTACACCCTATGGGCCCAGGTTCAAGTCCTGGCAGAGGCAGAAACTTTTCTGAGATGGCTGTATCCCTGCTTGAGAGTAGTGTGGAGGGAAATTCCAGTGCAACACACTGTCCGGTATATAGGATGTTAAGCCCTGGTTAAGCCTATCAATACAACCTGGCTAATTCCAACCAAGGGTTTCTCTATCCTCCCTCCCTCACCTCATGGCAAAAATGACCCCAGCTGTCGGTTACCTCCCTTTAAATACCATACCATAGATAATACGGAGCTCACAGCACCCGGCAGTGGCATAATTATTTTCTCAGCTGAAGTGTTACTCAATATGAGGAAATAAAAATGCTTTCTTCATAATATATATACAGCGAACCATACATATGCAATTCAGCAGCAAAAAGCCAAGCCAGGAATTCAGATAACGGAGCTTAGATGGCTCAGCTGCAGTAGACTCTCGTTATTACGAAGTTTACGAGACAGAAAAAAACCGGAGGTTTGTAATAACGAAGTTTGTATGAACATTTCTTTCAGGATCATCGAAAAAAAACATACGTTGTCAAAATTTCGTATCTCTTCAATCTCCCGTATTTATTATCTTCAGAGTCAAGTGTATAATATACGCGATTAAATTACGTGCAAGTCCTTGATATACGAAAAGCATGCATCCCGAGACCTTACTCATAAGTTGATAAACCCATACGAGGCATCGAGGAGAGTATTTATCCTGCAGAATGCAACACTGCAACACTTTCCTACGTTAACTCACGATTGTGACAAACTGATCTAGCTAGCAACGTAGCCGGAGCCGATCTAGATAGCAACGTAGCCGGAGCCGAAAAACATCGATGGAAGGAAAGAATGGGCAAAACCCTGAACAGTTCCTGACTTCACACCGTATTAAATGATTCTTTGCTCAGATTATGCCCAAAGTGCGAGTTCTTCTATGCCACGTCATGTCACATCGGCAAACTCCAAAGGTGCCAAATTTGAAATTCCGGGCGTGCTTGAATTTTTCGAATGCTCGTACCTCTGAGAGATCGTAAATCTAGTGTGTGTTGGAAGAGGACTAACTGTACATCCAAGTTAAGGTAGAATAGCGTCATACTGCCAAGTGAAATTCAAGCAATTGCTGTATAACAGGTTAGGAAAAACAAGAAAATTGCCTGTCTAAGGAGGTTTTGGGTGCACCCTATTGGGTGCACGAAGAAAATTAAAAGCCACTTTAGAGACCATATTTACTGAAATACGAGCTGATGAATATAATTTTTTCAATCATTTTCTCAGTGTCAATTTCACTATCCATGACGAATAGACGCACTCGCACTGTTAAGTCCTAGCTCGCTCTAATTCTACTGACAAATTTGCTTGGTCCGCATCAGCCATCTGCGTTCATGTGCAAGCACCAACCCGTCTCTGTGGCCCGTACGCGTGGCCCCCGTTTTCCAATACAGTAGACTCTCGTTACTACGAACAACGTTATTACGAATTTCTCGTTATTACGAAGCAAATTGCTCGGAGGGGCCACGCGGATGGCTCCTTCGCGTGTGGACAGTCCGCACAAGTGTAAGCTTCCATTAACATCAATGGAACCTAATCGGCACGCGTTGTGCGGACTGTCAGAGTCCATGTGAAACGGGCCTGAAAGAAGATAACTTAAAGGTAGATCAATAATTATAATGTAGCATAGTTAATATCCCCCTAAATGTATTTGCTTTTTTGCGGAACTTCATAATGAAGTTCATTTTGTAACTGCCAGTACCGGGACTGAAGTTCGTAATTTCGTAAAAATAAAAATTTCGTAATAACGTTTCTTTAACTATAGATTGGATAGGCCTTTTCATCGAGACCAACTGTTTGCTTCGTAATAACGAGTCTACTGCATTGGAGCACCAGTTTCTGAGCATTCGATATGGTGAATATGCAGTTCCTCAAAATTCGTAAGGAAGAAATAAATCCAACTAGTGGATTGTGGTAACCAGAATACTGTGGTAACATGCACCCAAGAAAAACAAAGGAATCGACAAAGATTGAACTAGAAATGCGATGAAACCTAGCATTTCATTAATGCAAACATACATTCCGACTATACCAGAGCTTAACTCTACATAGGCCTCACAGTCATAGCAAACAGTAATCGAATTCAATAAATTTTCTCTTCAGAAGTATGTAAAGAAATAAGTTGAATCGCCTCATAATAACGATGCATCCACTTTAAGAAATAAGGGATTAAAATATACTCAAGGCAGAAATTTTTTTTCCATCAAATGAAAATATTACTAACCCATACATCCTATATTTCCAGACATGCCAATATAATTCAGGTTATACTTCTCAGCTATAACTTCTCTTGGATCACTTTCAGCCTTATCTTCCAAATCAAATATGTCCTTCTGACGATAACGAGCATTGTCATCAAACTGTATTTTGGCATCAATAGATACAACATCACCCGTAGATGTTTCAGCCAATGGATTGATCTCTAGCTGGATGGAGTCAACCTTTTTAAAGAATCCCCAGAGTTTCTTTATCTCATGAGCTGCCTGCAACCGATGGAAGAGAATGAAGCAAATGAATGTGTAAGTTTTACTCAGTAATGAGTGGTGTATTCTTCCACATTAGTGAATAGTAAAAATTATTTAGTTATTGTTTTAATGCATTACATGCCTATATAAGGCATTTGAAGGCAAGATACTGAGGAAGAGTATCAGTAAAAGCAGTAGAGTATCCTTAAAGGAAAGAAGTAGTGTAATAAAGATGATGGTTTGAAATCCATTTTTGCACAGGCTATTTTTAAGCAAAAATAATAAGACTTAATACGAAGGCCTTTTTGAGAGGAAATTTTTAGACAGTGGACATAATCATAGTTAAATTAATTGAAATTAAGATTAATTGCAATGCAGAAAGTGAAAAAGCTGAAAAAGAAGAGGTATAAGATAACCAATATTGGAGCCAGATGATGGTTCTATCACGTGGAACATAATTGACAGTAAATAATTGAATTAAAGAGGAACAATTTTTTTGGGGAAAGATATTTTAAAATTGACATTTGATGAAAAAAAGCTTTCCTGATCTTCTTACATTTAAGCTTAACATTGTACTAGAATGCATACTTGACATTTAATCTAAGTTCTTAACTCCTGAATTCTTGAAGCTTAATTTTTAATCATTACTGATTCATTTACAACATTGAGACTATCGCCATGAAAGCTGCAAAAAAATGCCCAACCACCATCACCATGGCATTTTCACAGTCGGCACTTCTAATGGTAATTCAATAACTACCATCAGTGCATAGCTAGTACATTTTCTAGCTCATGGCATTGCAAAGCTCAGTTGAATTTGGGAAGAAAGCCAAGAAAAATATGTGTGCTAAAGTTTGATGAATTTTCTGCAAACTTGGCCCCCATACTGGTGAAATTTCATAACTGTTCTGACTGCAAATAAGAGTGAAATTTTGTTTTGTCCATGTTCACAATATTAAAGTTCCACTATAGCTATTGGTTTCCCAAAAAAAAACTACAAGTACAATTTTTCAAAGCAAATTTCTTTATAGGGGATTGGTGATATGGTATACAATGAAATTAATTAAATGATTAATAATTTAAGCAAAACTGCGGAAGTTACATTGTACAATGAAGGCAATTTTGAAACAAGTGGGTGAAGCAAAGAAAAGAAAAATGTAACTATAGAGCAAAAGAGCTTGAGCATTGAAATATGTCATGAGCCTTGCTGTAGCCATGTTTAACCCTCCATTAATACAGACATGAATGTCTCACACCTACATGATTATTGAAAGCATGATATTTATTATGCCACACAGTGATCAAAGAGTAGGGAAGAAACAAGCAGCATCACCATTTCATCTTCAATCATGAATCTTCTGCTCAAAAGACTTGAGAATAAGGATGAATACATCCACTGCTCTTATTTTGAGCTTAAAAACATCCATCACTCCTTCAATTCTACCCAGACTATGTATCTCTCTTCCCCAGGCCCAGGGTGGCCAAGCCACCAAAGAAGATTGGTTTTTATATTTTCACGCAGAAGTTGTTACAAAGCTCAGCCACAGGTACCGATTTTTCATTGAGATGAATTGAGCTTTACCCTTGAAGAATATTTTAATCCCCAATGCCACTTAAAATCTCCTTACGAAAGCATTATTTCAATTTGTTTCCATTCTTTCAAGTTGAAAAATACTAAAACAAGTTGAACTTTCTAAATACCAAAACATGTACATAATTGAAAAAATAACAATTCTTAATTATATTGGAAGAATAATTAGATTTCAATTTATTTTTCATGCAAAACTATGTATTAAATAACAATAATCAATATCTAATATTCTTCCATACTTTATACTCTTAATATTCAAGGGGCCAAATCCAGAAATAAGATACCAACCTTAGTTTTCGTATCACCAGCAAATTCTAAAAATTCAGCAACACTTTCTGCCATTTTATCTGTTACTCCTTCAATAATATCAATGGGAATTGTTCTGATCAGGTGAGGAGTTTTTTTAGCCACTTCCTCTATATCTGTACCCCCAGCAGGTGAAGCTATCAGCACAGGGCCACTGCTTTGCCTAGTGAAATAGAAAATTAAAACTACAACACCATGCCCCATGATGATGATAGTTCATAAATTTCAAACTGCTTCATTTATAATCTTTTTTAGATGCTGTAATATTAATGATATTATGTAATATTATCGTAATATTATGTTCTCACAAAACATCAAACTGTTGGCAAGGTACTATTGCGCTGGTTGGAATTGGATCATCTTTTACATAGCTGCCTTAATATTATGGTGTGAAATCTACCTAGAATAGTTCTTTAGATGAGTTAGTGCATAACAAATACACTAGATGGTAACTCACTAGAGCAATCACCAAAAGAATATAGGTACCTATTACATTAGCCTGTCAATCATGGAAAAAGCATTCATAATCGCCAACACTGACCTCTAAAGCCATATTCTCAGAGAACTAAGTCAGAAATGGGATGACAATGGCACTTTAGATGATGCAGAACTTAGTGAAGATGACCCACATTTCATTTCAAAAGAAGTTATATCCGCTTCAAATAAGCTAACATATTTTTTAATTTTTTTAATCTGCATAATTACTGCTGTCTTTCCATAGACCAATAACATTACTTGTGAAGTATTGTGTAAGGGTGTTTTTATTGTTAACTATACTGTTGCCAATTCCTCAAGTTTTCTCAATTATTTGCAATTTAAATTTTCAAATGCCTGTTTAGGATAATTCAATTTTTTTCTTTAGAGTCAAGAGACTGCAGTAGCTCCAGTGACTATTAGTGACCAAAGCAGCAACCCTGAATCATTCTGGTTTCAGAGGAAGATGGGCAGCCATGAGAAAGAGGTGGACTGGGGATCATGGCAGATGCACAAAATGGGGGTTCGAGTGAGATAGATCACGTTCCAGTATGAATGTTTTCACCAGAATATCTGGTATGATTGAGGACACTGGTCTCACCACAATCACTCCTCTTACCAATTCCTTTTCTTATTTTTTATGACGATAATTTAAAAATCAACAAGGAATGATCAAACCTTTATGCTAGGCAATATCTACAAAGAAAGAAGATACTGAACTCAATATTGGGAGCTGAAGCAGAGAACTGTTGTGCTTGGAGATGTGCGAAAATTCCAAGCACTTATTTTGAACATGAGCATCATCATTGTCCAATCTTCGGAGTGAAGATGATATCATGTTATTTCTGCCCTAATGTCATTAACAAGTTGCGTACCGGGGTATTAAAATTCCTAGGAACGCCGATTTGGAAATATGTGCCTATTAGGGCGCAATGCCTTTGGTTTAAACATGGTTAAAAAGCTAATGTTTAGAATATAATTTTACCCAATCAAACGTAATGATGCATCAATTCATAATGAATAACAAACAACAACTGAAAACGTACTAACGAATACATATTGTACACTTTAAAATTGTTTAGGTTGACGTGCCTTAGTGACGAGAATCTTCGTCATCTGTCCGGAACGTTCGGGAAAAAAATGAGGAGAATTCTAGCCATCCGTACGCAACGTATTAATAGGGACAGATTTCTATCCATTTTATCATTTGAATGTTAACAATGTTCTAGTAACTCGTAGTAGATATCAAATTCCATACCAATTGGATGTGACCATCGATGAAGACATCTATGAATTCTGAGGAAGTTTCAAACAATACATGTCTCAAGAAACCTAACCATTCTGGTATCAATTTGTCTGGTATATTCTCAGAATCTGATTCTTGGTATACTTGAAACTTAGCTATATTTTTCAGTCAGTAAAATGTTGTTAGAAAGCTTCTTGGAAATTCAGCCAGAAAAAGGGTGCACGCTATATTCTGACAGGTACTATACAAGCCCCATGTTTACCATGGAATTGGAAGGTATCCAAACTGTGTTGGTAGGAGGAGTGCAAAAATGTAGGAGAGGGATTCCAAGTGCCCTTCATGATCCTCCACTAAGGGTATAGCAAGGCATTTGGATGAGGTGACCGACAGCTGAGGTGCCCTATGAGGGAGGGGTATAGAAGGAAGTATAGAAGGAAGTATAGGGGTATAGAAGGAGGGGTATAGTAGAGAGAAACCCAGTGTCGGCATCAGCCTGCTCTTAACGAAATACACCAAGGGGACCACAGTTTAACATCCCATCTGATGGACGAGGGTTGTGCTTGAAATGTTCTCCACATAACATTCAACCTGGGATCAAGAAATCTCTGAAACTTCTCTGCCAGTCAAGATTTGAACCCGAGCCCACTGGGTGGAAAGCCAGCACTCTACTCCAGAGGCACTTGTACCTCCAGAGGGAAATAATTTGCTACACCCATACTTTTCATCCAATTCTTATGAAAATTTGCAGGTTTACTATAGAAGTCATGAGGATTCCAAATACTAATTGAAAAATATCCTTGGGGATATTAAAAATTCTCTAAACTCAGATGTTTCATAAGATTTTAGAAAATTTTGCGTCAAAAATATGGTTCTATAAAACATCAAATTTTGACATTAGGCAATACGTGAATCAAGCTAAATTATTTTTACTAATATTTCTTGAGGTATGACCCACCAACTGTAAAAATTCATGGCCTTTTGCTTGCTTTGTTGTTAAGAAATTTTTTATGCAAAAAAAATCCCTTTTCACGACTCTGGTAGTCGGTGTTGGGTCTTCCTTCAAGTGTGATGAAATGCTTGTTTTAACTGTTTTCTAACACACAAGACATCATTAGCCAAAGAAAGCTTTCCTCCCCTACGTGAAAGAAACGACAGGTAAGATCGGCAATATCCTCCTGAAGTTTGACATAAAGGCCATTTTTAAACCACACACCCAAGTACATACGACACCTCCTAGGAAATGCCAAGGATAGGATACCACTTCAAACTGAAGGAGTGTACAAAATACCCTGCGGAACTTGCGATGATAAGAAATACATCGGGGAAACGGGATGAACGGCCAAAACTCGACTAGAAGAGCATAAGCTGGCCATTTGACTGCGTTACCCTTCAAAGTCAGCCATAGCGGAGCACGAAGCCAACGGACACGCGATCGATTTAGAAAAATCAAGAGTCATTGCGAGGGTATATTATTTCAAAGCCCTACTCATCCGCAAAGCCATAGAAATAAAGAGGAACAAGAAAAATTATAACAGAGATACCAGATTGAGAATCAGCAGTACATGGAACCCAGTCATCCACAACATTTTATCATCTTCCCCCTCCAGTCCTAACTCCTCACACCCTCCGCACTCTACTCCAGAGGCACTTGTACCTCCAAAGACCTCCAGAGATTTCTTTCATTTTTTTATTGTGAAGAGTGAGTAGGAGTATAAATTAATTACGCCACTCTCGTATAACTCGTATATTATCTTTATTTTCTTGCTTAGATATGTTTTGCATTTTTTGGCCATGGTGTCTACCTTCAAATGCTCTCTATTCACGCAACTCACGGACATGGGGGTAATGACTGCCTACTGCTTTCTGCCGTCCAAGGAACAAAAGAAGATCGCGCATTTGTGAATGTTAATGCCACAATATTTTTAACCAAAATAACTACCATATTTCTCCAAATATAGTCCCCCCCCTAATTTTGAGGCTTCGGTTTCGGGAAAAGTTAAAAAAATGCGTTTGAATATAGTCCCCCACTTTACTTTTACCACAGGCATTTTTGGAAAAAAAGAGGAGACTATATTCAGACATACACGGTACTTATTTATCAAACAACAGTTTACTACATGAATTTAAGACTGAGCACCCCATGTTAACTTCATTTCTAACAGATCGCCAGCAGTTACAGAGATTAGGGACTCATGGTGAAGTTTTTATAGCGATGGAAACCCTCAATGTGGCAAGTGCCAACACCAAATGAGCCTCGTAAAAACAATTTTTTTACATGCTTATCATAGGGTCAATTGACGGTGCCTCGGCTATCTATAGTAATGGCGGGGGTCTCGCAATAGCCCCTACTCGCTTTAACAAAGTTCCACAGTAGTAGTTTCCCAATAATTATATTACCCACTGGCATGCATATATTCTATTAAATGTGTTAAGAAATATTACAATACCTATCCATCAGGTAACATAAGTATTTCTCCTTCATAATGGTGACAGACTCAGCAACCATTACTTTCTTTACTGGTATTCCTTCCTTAGGTGTCTGCTTAGTTATCAAGTTGTGCCCTATCATTTTGCTCACAATAGGTCCAACAGCAGTGGGGCTGAAATATCAACATAAAATGGTCTCAGATACAAACATAACTTATTTCCCCAAATTTCTACTAAATTATGAGTAAAAATAACACTCTTGTAGAAACAACAAATACAAGTTTATGTACATTTTAACAAAAAAATAACACAGTAGTTCATATACCTCTCATCTTAAAACAATTTCAGAGAACATGAGAATTTTGTAACTTCATAATACCAAGCAAAGAATATGATATGGACATATCACCTAATAAAATACAAGACATAGATGGCAAGAAAAATAATTATATCACTGAAGTTCGAATCAGTAATCAAAAAGATATAGCACACAGATATCCTTAATTAGAATCACTTAATATTTGCTAGTTAGTAACATGATTTGAGGTTTTGGCATTTTTATAGTGTGGGAAAATAATTGAACCTCTTAACAGCACTACTCTCCTCTTTTTGGTCCTTAGCATCCTTCAAAAAGTTCCACCCCAACAACCCTCCCTCCACAGCTGAACCTCACTAATCCCTGAATGAGGCACTGAGGCCCAACTGTGTGAAAATGGGTATGAAAGATAGACAAAGACTTCAAGAACGGCATGAGCAGGCTGCTGGAACACAGGGTCATTGCACTAGATGGGTAGGAGGGGAAACTGGCGAGGGTCAGTAACTGTTTACGAGGATAGCCAATGGTGATTATTTGGTGAAAAGAAAGAGTTGAGATTACAAATAAATGAAGAGGCTGTGGGAGCAATTGCTGGGGTGAAGAGCGCACATTACCCGGAAATTCATGTGTAATTATACATATACGTCCTCAAATTCACGTGGTAAGGCACAATTCAGAGTTCCATTTAAAATCCATAAAATAATATGAAAATAAAATAATCACCAAGTAACTAAATTAAAGAAATGGGGATGAGGTTTAACAGTGATTTCTAAAATTAAATGAGAGAATCAAAACTTGCCTACACTGGGACTAAAACCCGGGACACACGTGGCATAAGACACTGAAGTAGTGCCTGAAAACTCACCCACCACAGTAGTTAAGAGGGAGCGATTACTCACAGGAAGTTATGGACCGCGAAATCTTTACATGCAAATATCTCTTGAAACAAGGTTGTGTGGAAGAAAACAGTGCAGTCGCAATATTTGAACTGCTGAGTTCAGGCACAATGTGTCTGACAGGTACAGATGTGAAAAAACATTATTAAACCTTTTATTCTAAATTTTAAAGCACCATTATTAGTGCAAATGAACACTTAAATGATGTCCTTTTTACAATGCATATACCCCTTTACATACTGTCATACTGACCCACCCTGATCCAGCAGGGTGCGATATAAAGTGCTCTTTAGGCTACTAAATATTATTATATGTAATGTGTTTTAGTATCTGAACTCAAGATCAAAGTTTTCATTTGGCTATCTTATTTATCTAATAATTCTTTTATTTTGCTATATTGTGACATAATTTTTCTGAATTATGCAGAATAATCCACCACTGATCTGTCGGCATAAATGCGAAAAATGAAGTGTTGCATAAAGCGTGTCAAAACAAACAGCTACTGAAAGTGCCAAGAGTCTATGCCACTAGTGTAATGGAGAAATGAAAAAAGCTCGTGCTGTGCCTGTCAGATCCATTGCGCCCGACAGAAGGTTAAACCAACAATAGAGCTCATTAGAGCAGCATGAACAAGAATCCTTTAGGGACTAAATATGAATTTAATATGCATTAAATGTGAAGCTGTTAAATGGGAAAAAATACTGTAGTTCATTTCTGCTTAAATTCTATCAATTTGAAAGTATAGCTCTTGAAAATTAAGTCCACATATATAACAATGGAATTTGATGAGTGAGAATGCATACGTCACAGATACCCTACACATCAAGAAGCCAACCCACTATCCACAACCCAAAAGTTGCACTCAATGGCATTCAACTCGGTTGAAAGTATTTTTAACCACACTAATGACTTGATAATCATAAACAAGCCAAAAATAAAAATTTGAATCACCCAGTGGAGAACCATGCAGCAACCACAACTCTGAAAACACTTACTCTTTTGTGATGTGAACGCCACCTTTAAATCCATTATCAAAATGTCCTAATCCACGGCCACCAGCAAGAATTTGTGCTTTGATTACATACTCGTCTGCTTCTGTGATAAGAATTTATAATGATTTAGAGCTCATCCACTTATCTTAAAACATCAATAGTAAAAGTCAGCACATACAAAGCATGCAGTAAATTTAGTATACAAACACTATAATAATCTGCAAACAGAAATAATCCAAAATATTTAAGACGAGTATCAGTAGGAAATGACAAATTCTGATCACAGTGCTCAATCCATTCATATCAATATAATTATAGAATTTGTGAGCCTTTTTTATCAGATATTATTGTCAAAAATAAGTGTGTTCATCTTACAACAGTTTCTTAATTATATGCCTTACTCAAGAAGTTTTGGGCCCTTCAGAATGCTTGGAATGTATTTGTGACCTTATCCCGTTCCGAATTCTATTCCTCCACCCTTAAGTGAGATAACCAGCAATGCCTTTTATGTATGTAATATGTTTCAAAGCACTATTTTTTTCAACTAGGTGAACTAGAGGCAGTTTTTAAGTTAGTTAATCAGTGATACATCGTAAGTTGTTTCTCCCAGAAATATTTTTACCCAATGACATGAACAACTGAATGGCATAGGGGTTCACTACTGTTTCTACTCTAAGAAATTTATAAGGACTTTTGAAAAAAAATCACGTTTTCCTCTACCTATGTATACTCTTGTAAAAATTGTGGTTAGTTTGCACAGCTATGCAAACTATTTGTTCTGTGTCAAGTCAGGGACAGGAAGGCAGCTGGAAAATTCCTTCAACATTTATTCTTTAAGACCAAAAATTATAAGACTTTGTGCTTTCCTGGTGTACGACGTGGATGAATACTTTGTGGGAGTCCCATCAGGTGAGCAGTTCTATTAGAGCCGACGGTTCAATGGCTCACCCTGCCATCATCCCCAGGGCATTGAGTACTGGCTGGCTGAGCACTCAACACCCTGAGGATGATGGCAGAGTTAGCCATTGAAACGTCGGCTCTAACAGAACAGCTCACCCTGCGGGAATCCAGCGAGGCATTCATCCACAGCCAAAAATTACATTCACAACGAGAAGGATGAAAACAGTTCTTTAAACTTCTTAGGCAATGCTTCACTCCCAGTGAGCCCATGTTCAAGTCCCATTGGATGCAGAGATTTCTGAGACTGTCAAATCCCTACTAGAGTGCTTTGTGGAGAACACTTCAAGTGCAACAGTCACTCCATCAGATAGGACATTAAGCTATGGTAGCCTTGGCACCTTTCGTTCAGGGAGGGGTAATACCAATGCCAGGTTTCTCTCCACCCTTCACTCTCTATCCTTCCGTATGGCACAAGTGACCTAAGCTGTTGGTCGCTTCCTTCAAATACTATACCATACCGTACATTGAAAACGGACTTCTATAATGGTAAGTGGCCAAAAAATGTGCTATCACATACCAAATACAAAATTCCTTCACTAGAGGAAAGTGGAGTGATAGAATTTGGATCGTCCAATTAGTTTCAATTGCTGCATTAGAAAGTTTAAGCTAAAAGATAAATTATAGTAGTATTTATTTTCTTTTCTGCACTCAGTAAGTAAATGAAAAATCATTCCAAAAAATAAAAAAAGCCATTACATAGTATGAAACCTAGAAACCCCTGCCCACTTGCTGTGATGCTAACCATTACACCACCTACTATGAATGGTAGAGGGAAATTCAAGTCTATTATTTCAGGGCTACTTGGTGAATTCAGTGAAGTGGTTTCGTAACAATTACATTTTCATGTCAAGTTCACTTTCACTGTTCTACAGTATTTTTTTATGCATTAAAACCTAACTTATGTGATCCCTTATTCCCACTGCTTAAGTTTTAGGTGAGTGCCACAGGATGATGTGTTAAGTGCAATGAATTGTAAAAACATGTTCTTAGCTTGGCTCCATTTGTGTTGATAATGCACAAATAATTTAACTTTCATCCATGTTTTTTTATTTCATACCAACAGTTACTAATGTGATAAAGCAGGATGTGAAATATTTAGAGTTTTGCTGGTCATAACCATTCGCACGATAGGCTTGGTATTGTTGGCAAATACTTTTAATATTATAACTAAATCTGCAGAAAATGGTTGACGAAGAGAAATCATTAAGCTTGAGACAATATAAATCATTTGAAGATGACATTAAAACTGAGATGATATACCTTACATTCCATTTATCACATTTCTAAAGATTATCAATTGTTTAGTTTTCGATTAATAACATGTACAGTACACTCCCGATTATCCGAGCTAATGATGGGGAGAGACGGCATGAATAATCAGAAAACACGGATAACCCAAACTTTCACTTAAATGTCTTGTAATGTTCATTGTTTACGTAAAACAAACAATATATTTTTATTTATGCAGTTATTCTGTTATTTTAGAGTGCTTCCCGGACTCATTGAGAGCTTTCTTCGCCAGTTCATAATCTTTTTAGCAGCGATAACATGGTTGTACTTGCATTAATAATTCTTCATGTAAGGCCTGGTTTCGAAAACCACACTTCCATGGCTGTGTGATCACAGTTACAGAAAACTGGTTTGCACAAATGCTTCAGAACCACTGCTCGACATCGGAAACTACACTGTCAGGCACCACGCCACGTAGTCGCGTCTCGCACAAGTTGCCAGGGTTGCAACTGCTGCGAGACGTGTATCCGTGATCATGGAGCGTGGTCGAGCACTGCGAGGCTTCTAAAACGGGAATACGATGTTTCCGAGAATGCAGCTACCATGCGATTGCTTCCATTTTATGAAGGGGAATCTAACAGAAATAAAAATCCCAGTATATGCTAGCATTAATGCAGTAATTCCGATGATTTTGCGTCCGATTTTATTTTTTATAAAGTTCGCAGAAAATATTGAGCGAGAGTGAAAATCATGCACAGATAATCCGAAACACGGATATACCGCAGCCGGATAATTAGGAGTCTGCTGTAATTAGTAACCACGTACCCGATTATCTAAGCAAACATATGCAGGGTGCTTTCTAGCGAGTGAGACAACAAGCAGTTAAGACTTTAAACTTGGAAATATGATGAACTGAGACTCCCTACTCTAATGTACAACCATTTTCTACTATGTTGTCAATAGTAGTGGACAGCCCTATTGTAAAAGTGAAATGGGCTATAACAGAAAAACCAAACAAAAATTAAGGAAACCAATAATGAATATATAACATGAAAAAAGGTCATGACACTATTTTCTAAACATTTTATAGAAAAAGAACATAAAAGTATTTTCCAAGCAATGATCTTGTCACCTTGATCTGACACACCCTCTTAACCAACCACCCTCAGCAGCATGAATATGGAATTTCCCACCAATTCTGTCAGGAGTGCACACATAAAATCAGTGAAATTGTAAATCATATGGAGAGCTCAATTGCTCATCAATGGAAATTGGGATTGACCACTAAACCCCAGGATATTTCATGCATCACAGCTACAACTTCAGTGGCCACTTGAGTTATAACTTGAGTTTTAAAGTAAATTTTAGAAGTTTAGTTCAAGTGCTACTACATCAACTTTTCCTTTCCTAAATTATCATTATTTCTATTTCTTGAATGATTCTGTGAAATCAGATCAGCAATATATTCAGATTATTTATACTTACTGAAAGAAGACTGAAGACTATTTGCATCACTGGGACTGTCCAAGATTTTAAACTTTTGGACATTAACTCCATTGTTACTCAGAAGCACTTTACTCTGGTATTCAAAGAGATTTAAATGCCTCACTTGGAATACTTGTCCCTGGAATGAGAGGAAAGCCAATAAATTAAAATCAACAGAAAACTATCGAATGTACTATGCTCACAGACAAAAATCAATCTTCTATATTATTTCTACTGCATAGATACCTTTTTCTCAACTTATACGCAACCAAACTCTACAAATGAGGTACCAAAATGTACAGAATTTATCAGAGAACATGCGACGGCATATCTTACTTCCTAAATATTGCTATTGTTTCTTAAAATTGGTTTTTAAATAATTAAAAAAAAAAAAATCCGGTAAATATTCCTGACGTTAACGGCGCACAAACTGATATATTTGTTCATTTGCAACAATATCTCGCATTCTTTAAATAACTTTTATCAAAATGCGGCTGATTCCACATTCAAATCTCCTGTTGATATGTAAGTATGAGTCATCATGTGCGTTTAACAGAGGATAGTGTAATTACTTCCAATGTTATGTTTAAAGAGGTCCTCTGACCTCACTTTGTACATGAACATTCCAATTAAATTTGTACATAAGACCCTGCCTTTTTTTCTACATTTTAAAATTAGAAACGCGCCTATCCCTCTGTGGACCTGCATTGAAAAGTGGGGGAAGCCCGTTGGGAATGGGCGCAGCACGCTCGTCAATCCAATTATTTTCCAAAACATAGACAGACAGACTTGACAGACAAGGAACTTGATGTACCATATGAATACTATTGGATGGGAATAAAAAAGGACAATGATGGACATTGTTGAATGATTTACATGCAACCATCTGTAGATTTTGATTATTGGATAGTCAAGGACATTCAGAGAAAACCGTTCACATCCGACTGCAACACAACTGTAAGTATGGCTAGGGAATGGCCTTTCGTAAGTCTATAATCGTGACTAACTCTTACCCCCTTAAACATTATGTCCAATGTGGTCCAATAATAACCCCTCCATCCCCATCCAAGTGACCTCATAAAAATCCCAACTCTCTCATTTAAGGAGCCCACCACCTTCTACTCCTAAGTCTAGCTGCAACCACAAAATCTCTGAAAAATGACTCAGTAGATCTTCTACGGCAAGGTTCTAACAACTGACAATAACTTGTCCGGATGGAGGATGAGGCAGCCAGCAAAGGTGATGATGGAAGACGATAAATGTGGTCTGCCTCTAATAGAGTGGCACGGTACGGACTTGAGTGACTTGAGGATCAGGTTGGTGTGGTGATTAGTGTGTTAGCTTCACAACTCGTGGGCCTGGGTTAAAATCCTGGAAGTAGATGAGCTTTTTTAGATACCCTGATCCCTTCTTGAGTGCTTCGTGAAAGGCTCTTCAAGTGCAGCATTTTGTCCAATAGGAGGGACTTAGAATCATGGTCCCCTTGGTGCCTTTTGCTACAAAAGCCTATAATGACACCGAGTTTCTCTCCACCCTTCCAACCCTTCCCACATGGGGTAAATGACCTCAGCTGCCAGTCACAAAAAATTTTGTTTCGGAAAAGCCTGGAATCCTATGCTCTTCAGCTCAATTATTTGGTTTGGGTATCCAAATAACAGTATCACTTCAAAATCCAGTTCAAACCGAGTCCTATGAAATTTAAGCTATTACATTTTATATTAGTGAGATAACTAATACAAACTAGCATATTATCTTTCATGTAGAATACCTTCACACACACACACAGGAAATAACAATACTTTACAATTGCTTGGGGAAAAAATGTGATGCACGTTCAAAGTAAGCTGAGAGGTATTTTTAACACCTTGCGTACTGGGGTATTTAGGAATTCCTAGGAACGCCAATTCTGGGTAGAGGTGTTGAGATTGGAAATATGCCTTTGGTTTAAACATGGTTAAAAAGCTAATGTTTAGAATATAACTTTATCCAATCAAACTTTATGATGCATCAATTCATTATGAATAACGAACAACAACTGAAAACGTACTAACAAATACGTATTGTACGCTTTAAAATTGTTTAGGTTGACGCGTCTAAATGACGAGAATCTTCGTCATCCGTCCGGAACGTTCGGGAAAAAAATGACGAGAATTCTTGCTATCCGTACGGAACGTATTAAAAGATAATGCATGAAAGTAAATCAAAGCACACTATGTTTTTAAAATTAATAACTTGAAAAAATATCATATCAAAAAATTGCAAAAAATGAAAATAATTGATTAATAAATTATGATCATGCCAATTGATGTCACAAACATATACTCAGAAATATAGATATTAAAAAAATAGGCTGAGGGAAAATAAAACATCTGTCTTATACATTGTACAAATTATAATAACTCCCACACACAGAATTTTACGAGCAATATATTATGACTACTAATATTAATTTTCTACTCAAAGCTAAATTTCACGAACTTAATTATAAATTGTAACCTATCAGCATCATGAGCTAAAAACCTGATAAGATGATTTCACACTTAATACCATTTCAGGAATGATTTTAAACAATGATAAACCATGTTCAAAATTTTCTAATGTCACCTCTTTTCTATTTTGGGCAGTTAGTATCAATGAGAGTATTAATGACGAATGTTACATAACTCACTTCCTAACAGAAAGCAGATAGCTTTGAGCCGGCAGGATACACAAGACCCCCATTGTTAAGGCCTGGTTATCGTACCCAATTAAAACTTCAATATATGTTGATGAATATAATAACAATCTTAATCACATACCAGAGTGGAGTCATATGATAGCCTCAGTGGTCTTCTGGATAAAACAGTCCGCATTGCAGCCATTATATGCCTCTGTATCCTAAATAAAAAGGACAAAAAGATGAATATTAGTGATATCAGTCCAATAAACCCAACTATCACAGCAACCAGATAAGTATGATTGATTTACTCTAAATATCCTTCCCAAACAATATCTACACACTCTGCGTCATTGAAGACTCATTGCGTAGGTCAACAGAGGGCAATCACAGAATATTTTCACGCACACATGAGATTACACAATTTTACACTCGCTCGAGGACAAAATGTGACGCGCATTCAAAGTGAGTTTGTACTTAGTCGCACCTTTTATTATAGTATCTTTTAATTAAATATCAAATAAAATGAACCCTGGAAATAAAAAATCAATGGTACAAGAGGCTTTGTCTTATCGCAATCTAAATCGCGATCGGAAATGAACATGAACAGGGTTGAAGTCCATCGGTTATTAGATCGACCGGCTGACCTTCACCAATCAAATATTTTTGTACGGAATATTCATCCCAGCATCGCAATTTTTAATAGCGGAGAAGCAAAATAAGCAATTAAGAACCAACTACATATCATGTTAAACAAAAGGGCACAAATGATCACCAATACGTAACTTTTGGAATTTTAAGATTTTAAAAAACTTTCACGCATACTCGTAAAAATATTTTCAGACATCGAAATTATGCACTTATGGTACAAAATCTACTCAAAGTTAAATAGTATGTATATATTTACCTTGAGCCTGAGTGCGTTGGGATAAAACCTTCTATCTTGTGCGTTAAAGATAAATTAAGCGGTTTATCACAGGGTCACAATAGAGATTCCATTCCTAAAGAAATACGTTCTCCTGGACGAATGCCCGTAGCCACATTGGGGAAAATAATTTACCACCGAAGTGAAAAACGAAAAATTTATCTACGTGTGAATAGGGTAAACACGTTGTTCTGTACAAATACGTGCGCTACTCAAGCCACACGTGTCAGTTGAAATGCCTCACACGCAACCTCCTGTCTCTCATGTAATCTAGGGAAAGGGAGCGTGCAGCATCCCCAGCGAGAGCCCTGGAAATTTTGATTTTACAAGACGTGACCTTCAGCATCGTAATTTCAACATGCGGTAGGATTCTCGAACTATTTATGGCATTCCCAATTTACCAGGCGATTGGAATATTCTAACCTCCTTGCCATAGAGTTTATTAGAGTATTTATGCTCCTCGCCAATAATTGCGCGCGTAACTTATTACGTTCTTCAGTCTCGCTCATTTGAAAGTTCTTATGTTCTCATTCCAATACATTTTCACGACAAACGACTGTTCTCGTCTTCGAATGTAAGCTCTCTGATTTTGAGGGACTTATTTAGGAAGCATGATGGATCGGGCTACCCAACCAAAGGTTTGAATTATCCCGTTACAGTTTAATAATGATGATCGACGTCATTCATTCGTAAAATATTGAGAATATAATATCGGAAAATATAATAAACACCACCCGCCGAAGGTCAACGGTGAGCCGTTGAGCATTAATTTACATAAGGAAAATCATTATCATGAAAATTTGTCGCCTAATGCGCTAGTTCGTTAAGTTTTATTTCTACCATAAAATCAAATACATTCAGTATTCTTAACCCTTGCGCACTCACGCTATTTCCGGTTTTCAAGGCCAGAAGCAAGAACCCTACAAGTGGCCAGAAGGATCAAGCCGCATTTCTGCAATTTTAAGTTTCTTTTCTTTGCTCTATTTTCTGCTGTAGGGTGTTGATATTTTACCAAATTATGTTTCCAAATGTTTAAAGTTGTTTATTTTATGTCTCACATTTAATTTTTATTATTTAAATATTTATTACAAATATATCTTTTATGAAACAGCAATTTTTTGTAAAAAATGTCATTACTATCACAACTTGTAATTTTAACTAAAAATTGATCGTACATTATAATTCTGTATATATTTTACTTTACGATATCCAGATTTTACGATAATATTCCAGTTTGTTCCTGAGATATAACGCATAAATGAAATAGTTACATTTACTACCAATAGCATTTGAGTTTGGTCAAACACACCCCATGCAAACCTTTTTTATGCCATAAGCAGACAGTTTGGGATCTTTTCTTTTATTTTTAGTGCGACAAACACAACAATTATATTACACTTTTCCTATTCTTTTGCTTGCGCATGACTTGAAAGAAGAAGAACAGGTCCTTTTTGAGATCGTTTTTCCTGGAAACCACACGCAAGAATAGGTCCTGACCCGCAGTAAAACTTTTCCCCCGTTATAAATTTCATTTTGAAATTTTCGGGTAAAAATTCACTATTTTTTCTTGCTGCACCAGTTATTTGAGTTCCAAAAGAGAAAAGTTTTCGAGCATGTGGAACACATAGAGATATTGTCAACAAACACATGTTAACCCTTAGAATAAAATTTCCTCTTTGAAAGAATTTCATGACCACCGTGAATACCAAACCATGTTCTTGTATTGCTTTCTGTTTCACTCCTGGCTCCTTTGCAAGTATAAAATTCAAGACAATAATTTGTAACAGAATCGCACAGCATCCAGAATTTGACCCCCCAGCAATGATGTTTTTTGTTGGGTAAATATTGCAATGAGGTTGTTATTTTTCCTCTCCACAAGACTTTCACTGACACTTATTTGTTCATGTGGCATGTAATGATGTCAAAAAACACAGTGGGCATGATCAACATAGGGCTGGAACTTCAAACAAGGATCATAATCAGGGTTGGTACATTTTCTATTGACCACTAAATGGGAAAATCTCAAAATCATAGCAAAGCGATGCTTGGAAAACATTTCGCAAAATCGCGGAACTGACTGAGACTTAACTGATAACTAGTAAGAATATATAGGTAGTTGACTTTCCGTTAGGTTCCATAATCAGTACACATGCCAAGAATGCTTTCATCTCAGTCAATGTAACATCTTTCTATTTCTTCAGTAGAAGGGATTACTATTCAATGTTTTTTGAAAATTACTGGTGAGCATAGCTTTTTGTTTCTGCAGCAAAAAGAACTAGGGAAGGGATTCCGTAAAGAACAGGTAAAAATGTGCAATAGGAGGAGAGCCTGACGGAGGCACGCGTTTTGGACCAACCATTTCCTGGAAGAGATGAATCACAGGACAGGGTTTTTCAGGCTCTTGAATCACTTGCCATCCATTGTTCACTGAGTCTGATTCATTCTTGCTGCCTGTTGTTTCTGGCGCAAGTTCACACTCACTTCCAGATTCTAAATCACTTTCTGATGAAACAAGTGATTCACTTTCATTCGACACATCAACCATATAATCCAGTTTCTTTATCAGTTTTCATTACTTCTTCGAAAGAGCCTGCCATTATCAGTATCAGAAACTATCCAATTCAGGTATCAAAGTTTTCACGCAAACAAAAATTTCCGAAGCACTCAAAAATAATTGCAGATTCACTTCAATAAAGGCGCCCAAGTAGTACAACACATCCTCCCTGAAATGTCTGTGCTGCCGACTGAGAGAAAAGTGTCTCAAGCAAAAAGAAAATTGATTGTGACGATGTACCAAAAGGCTATTCAATAAAGAAAATATTATACAACATTATCACAACCAACAAAGTTGCAACATGACATACCATAGAATGATACTCGATAGTCTGTTGCCAAATATTAGCCACAAGCATTACCAGAGAATGAAATAGGATATACGAAAAAAAAAAACATCATAATTCAGCTTGCATTTAATCTCAATAACAGGATGCAAATGATAACATTGTGGTAGACGTGCACGGCAAACAGTCCATACAAAAACGTCAAAGAATAACAAAAGAAAGAGCGTAATCAATACAGTTAAATCTGCTGAGAAGAGAAAAAGAAGTTTGGATGATGACTCCATGATTATATGCATTCAACAGATGGGGAAAGATATCAACAGTTTTGCTAATATATATCTCCCATTTAAAAAGAATGAAAAACAAATACATAGACCATAATCAGTTTTACAGAGTTCGATAAAAAAATTGCTTTCAATAGCAATTAAGAAAAAAATATAAAACTAGAGTTGATATATATCAGCACCTTGAGCGTCGTAGGACTAATTCCTACAAATCCAATTCTCTCATACGTAAATGCAAAAAACCTGTGTCAACGAATAATTACATACAATGTAACTAATGGGTTGTCTGGACTTTTACTGCACATTCTAACCCAGTTTTCACACCATTTGGATGAATTAATTACATGTGTAGTTTTTAGTGTTGACTAGACAATATTGTTTTGGAAATGAATGCAATCTCGTTCATTCATTTTCAGGGAAGGAAAACCTGGGTCAGGTTTTGTGCCCTTCGGTCTACGTGAAACGGTCTTTGAATGCCCTTCAAGGCATTCAAAGACCGTTTCACGTAGCTACTAATGCCTCGAAGGACTTCAAATTAAAATGATTTATCATTCATAAACTCCGCTAGCTATGAAATGGCATTCAAAGTAGCATTTGCCTGTCATTTCGACGAGCGACAAAAGGGCCTGGGTGACACAATAATTGTTTTTAGACTGGTTTGAAAAATCTTCAACTGCCGGCAATGCATCACGAACCCCTGAGATAGCAGATGACAGCCCACCTGCACGACAGGAGGGAATTTCAAAAGCACGTATGAATGTTTTTTAACGCGAATAAAAGTCCTTGAATGCGTGCCTTCTATCTTTAAAGATATTTTAAACTATAAACATTTATACAAAATAAGGTTTTCTAAGGCTATTTATGAGAATATATATGGTTTCGAGGAAATTCGATACCCAGCACCTATGCTACCAGGAACACATCCCTATCTTCCCAATGTTAAAACGCTCTCATATAATGCAAAGACCCCTAGGAATGCATCCCTTGCACTCTATGAGGCATGGGTGTATTATGTGTTTCTAGAGGCAACAATACTGTCCAAAGAAAGGGTGATGTTGGTAGTGCCAAAGCAAAAAATTAATGGAGGGAGGTATTTTTACCCCAGATAGCACAAAATAAGAGAGTTACCTGTTTCTTAAGGTTTTCTTATGGAAAAACATGATAAGCAGCTTACATCACCTGCTATGCATGCTAACCATTACACTGCAGAACCTCTTAAGGATAAAAGGGGTAGGTACCAGTTTAACCAGTGGCGGATACATATGGGGGGCATGCCCCCCCTTGCAGGTCTGCCTTCATTGCCGAACATTGCAAAACCAAAATTGTAACTTTTTTATATCATAAGATGTAAGACTATATACTGGTAATGCTGGTGCACACCTATGACTTTGCATGGGATGAGCAATATACTCTCAACTATCCAAACTACGGGAACATGGTGGGTAGAGTGCTTCCCTACTAACTGAATTTAGTGGGTGACTTGTGCAAATCCCAGCTCAAAGTACCTACACCAGAAGAATAAGAAAACAACTAAGGGTAGCAAACATAGCCATTGCACAAGGTGATAATAGAATTACGGTAATCAAACTGCAAATTCCTAGGTAAAGACATACAATATTTGCTAAAAAAGAGATACATTTTGCATCTGTGGCATGCACTAATACACTGATGGATATCCTATAAGAAGCTGAAGGAGAGCATTAAAAACTACAGTCACAAGGAAACAAACACTTCAACAATAGCAAAATGTTATAATGCCTCACCAGAAAAAAATGATATCGATTGGATTAGTATTAATTTTTTTAATTGGGTAAAAGCAATGCTGTCTTGGTTTTTCCTGGCAAACAATGGCAGTGAAGATTTCTCAGGTCTCACACCATGTAAGTTCCTCCATACATCCCTATGGACATTGTCCGGTTGAGGACAATAGGCGATTTATACATTAAAACGTCGGAAGGAGATATAGAGGAAGTTACCTGGGTAAAGGCACTATCATTATTACCCTTGGTATCCACAACTAATCAAAATTAAATCAACCAACATGGATTCAAGAAACTGATTGGATTCCTGAATTTCTGAGGATGATGGGCAAGTTGCACATCCAAATGTCAGAAGGATCAGATAGGGACCTTACCTAGCTAAAAGCACTATCATTAATATCCTTGATACCCACAACCAGTTTAAAATAAAAAATGTGATATATTACAGTGTTTTAACTAAGTTAAAATGATGAATACCTATCCAACAGATATCATGTTTTTCTCTGGTGAGGTATTACACATTTACTGATTGGGTAAGCAGCGTTTTGAAAAATTATTCACTAAAAATAACTATCTTTCCACATGAAACTAATCCATGCACATGTCACTTCAATATAATATGAAATAAAAGACAACCCTCAATCGCACATTTAGTACCTATTGGCAGGGATATTTTCTTATTATTCATAACTTGATTTACTGAATTTGTTATTATCCTTCTCAGAATGATTAATTGAAATTGCATTAATGAAAAACTAAACAAAAGCAAACTGTGCAAAGAACTGGTACTCTATACATCATAGCATCATGAACAGATTCTCGAGCCACCCACTGACTGCCACAAAAGGTCACTTCATATACTCTCAATACTTTACCTAAGTTATACACCTTCTCCGGGATTTTAAAGCATTCGAGATACTCGTGGTAGGTGTTGTCATTCCGTATCAACTCACTGCATGGTTTTGAAATCATGCAGTTTCGAAACATTTGCATCCTTATTTTCTTGAATATCGATTTCATACCCTTTCCACCTCCCCTGACAGCTTGATTACCGCTAGTATTCCTCCATCCGAAAAAATGTCCACTGTGAACAAGGAAATATATAATCATAAAAACGGAAATCTCGAAAAACAAAATGTAGCAGATATCAGGTCCACCAAAGTATGATTAGTCCTACGAAATTTTAAACGACATAATCTCACGGTATCCATTATAATACACGCGTGTAATTATAACATAACTACAGTTTTTTTACACATTAAGGTCGGGAGTAAAGCAAATGCACACAAGTGATAAATACGTCGATATATACCTTGTAAGTGTTCACCGCCGAACTAAGGCTCAGTATTAAGTTAACCACATATTAGGCCGCTATACACAGGGAATGATCATGCGAATGAAATCATTCGCTGTGTATAACTGGAAATTTCGCGAATGAACCGTCTTGAGCATGACCATTCAATGAAAATTAGAACATGTTCTATTTTTGCTGAACCCGTGAATGATGGCATGATCACTCACCGTGGATAGCGTATAGAGGCACCGACCGATGCAATATAGAGTCGATAATACATTCCAACGATATTTTCGATGATTTTTAGCACGAAGTATCCACAACCATCACAACTGTGCGAGTCATGATGGCATAAAGATGCAACCATGCAACCATACGCAAAATAAGCAAATTGAAATTCGTACATTCTGTTCCTCTCGAGCCTGGACCACTGTTGGCCGTTGGTTTTGTTCTTCCTGTGATTCTATTGGCTATTCATCACGTGACATTTAAATACAATTTGCTGGTTTTATTTAAGGAGTGGCAATTTGTATCATTTTTAAGACAAATAGTAATTTTTAAACATTTCTCATTTTATATCATTATAAGTTTTTATGTTAAGATAGAGGTGCCATACTTGACTCCATCAGGCGCGAAATTTGAAAGGATAAAATTAATAATACTAGCATTAAGTAAAACTATTTCATAATTCGGTATTTTGTTCAAAAATCAGTCTTGGTATCGCCAAATTACGCATATGTAGAGTATGAATATGTTTGGAGTAAATTAGGCGCGGACGTGACACTTTGTAAAAACTGCATTTGGAACATAACAAAAAATACATATGAAAAGGGCTATTTGAAGCCCTTAACCCAAATGCGGACGGCTCCTTAACTTTCACGATTGGCATAGACATGCATAGACTCTTCCCTTGATTTGGGAAGGTTTTTCGAACATTTAGCTAATTTTTAAATTTCAAACCAAATAAATATAAGCATTGTTTTTACCAATGCCCGATATACGTTTAAACCACGGATTAATGTGCTGAATTCTCAACGTTGCTGTATTACATCATTCTAAAATTCCCCATTAAATAAGGTAAAAACAGATAGAAGGTGAACCACCAACAATAGGTTCCAGTTTCTCCTCACAAACCAAGGGCAGATCCAAGATTTTTTTCTGGGGGCACCACAACGGTCTGACAGGCTTCTCATATTTGAGATTAAAAACAACATACAACAATTATAGTATGAAATATTCTCTCAATTTTAATATGAAATTTAGTAACATGCAATTTAATGATTGAGGCTCAGTTAATACTCAGAACAAAATGAAGATAATGATAACCGTATTAAAAATCCCGTTTATATTTTAGGGGTTTGGGGGGGCACATACCCCTGTGCCCCCCCTTAATTCGCCTATGCCACAAACTACTCTAAGCAAAAAAGAATACTCCAAGAAATGACTCGGCGTTCACTTTGAATTAGACGCACTCAGGGGGCAACTCCCCAGCTACTGCTCTAGAATTCGGAGAGCAACTCCACATGACCACTTGCGGCCGAGCATGGTCGCATATGTTAGAACAGGTAAGGTGAACACAAAATGAATGATCTTGGAGACTGAAGATATTGTTTTGATCTCTGTCACTACATTTGTGAAATATTATCCACCATAATTAGCCCAGTTCATCTATGCAGTCCATCAGGGTATAACAATCTTGCAGATCACCAAGATATGATCCACGTATCTCACAGACTATCTTCTCTGCAATAGGGTAGTTTCCTTCATCAAAGAAAACGAAAAGCATTGATTGTGATTCATTATCAAACATTAGTGCATTCATAATATACAAATTATTTGGTTTTAGAAATCCCAGTTTAGACAAATGTTAACCGCATTTGAAAAAGGCCAGATTGGCATCCATGCAATGCCACTCCACGTGACATCACAGGGACCTAGATGCTACACAAGTCAGGGGCGCAGCTAGGAATTTAGGCTGGAGGGGGTTTAGGTGCAACTAATACCGGGGTGTGTGGGGTATGGAATACCCACCAGGATAAGTGGCAGGTGCGAAATTAACAAATTGCGGAATTTTAAGATAAATGGTTCAAAATGGTGAGTTTTATGGCTTTCTGAGGGATATTTTATTAATCCGTGCACTATTCTATTAGTAACATCAATCTAATAAAGTAAAATGGATTAAACTTTAAAATTTCTCTGAGCTCGCGCGAGCTCAGAGATCTGGGGGGTTTTATCCCCCAATACTTGCTGCACCACTGATGCGAGTGGTCAGAAGTTTTACATCGTCTGAGATCGGTGGCGAATACATATGGGGGCGTGCACCCCCCCCCCTTGCGAGGCCGCCCGCACTGCCCAACATTGCAGAGCCACTGTTGTAACTTTTTTATATCATAAGATAGCATGTTCTTGTGTATGCATATTTTTAGTTTTAGTAAAACTTTCTTAAACTTTGCATGTCATTATGACAAAAGCATAGGTACCTAGCTCAAAACATCTTTTGTGCCCCTCCTTGAGTTTACAGTCTCTCTCAAACCGTATATTCAGCCCAGTCTTGAGATTACCAAATCATGTATGAGGCACAGAGCTTAGGGAAACATCCCTGAATAATCACATTTTCAAATTGCCTACAGTAGGAAATTTTCCTTTGTTTGATAGGGTATTAATAATCCTTATTTAAGCCGAGTGCTATCTGCTAGCAGCCTGCATCGTAGCAGCACTCATCAGGGGTGCAGCTAGGAATTAAGGCTAGAGGGGGTTTAAGGTGCAACTAATACTTACGGGTGTGGAGGTATTGCATACCAACTAGGGTAAGCAGGAGTTGTGGGGGTCCTCCTCCAGAAAATTTTGAAGAATAATGGTTAAAAATGGCGAGTTTTAAGGCTTTCTGAGGGACATTAATAAATCCCAACACTATAAGTAATACTGATCCAAATAAGTAAAATGGATTAACCTTAAAGATTTCTCTGAGCTCTGGGGGGGGTTTTATCCCCCAAAACCCCCCCTCGCAGTGCCACTGGCACTCATAGCTTGGCTCCAAGGTGGCTTCACACAGCAGTGGCCGGAACCATAATGACGATGAAAGGGCTGTTCCCACCATTCTTTTTTGTTTTTCCCAGCTATAGCCATCACGTTTTCGCACGCTTGAAAATTTTCACTTTTCATTTAATCACTGAAAATATATTTCATCATTTAAAAATATGAAATATGTACCCCAGGAGTAAAAAATCTTTCTATTTAGGCCATAAAAAATAATAGGAAACCACCCTATTGGAGGTGCATTTGGATCATTAACATTTTCATTTTGTTTGCAGAAAAGGTTGCATTTAACGATTTTATTTTTAATTGGATCCTTACACTAAATGTTCATACTGATTTTTAGCCTTTCATACCCCTCTGTGTATTTTTCATTTACCACAATCTAGGAGCCCTATAAACATATGTATATTTGTTTGCGAACCTTCTAATTCCCAACCATATATTTAGTTTAAGCAAATTCTTTGTTTGTCTCGAGCTAAATCTAGTTGGTCTTGACAAGTTCCTGGAGAACCCAGTGGGATTCCAGCTAAATCCTAGAATATCCTTTCGTAATTTCCACGATGGTAAATTTCAGTACCTATAACACCAATGGATCTTTGCATGGTCATGTGAAGTGGGAGGTCTTAGGGGATCAGGCCTAGAAATGTGGAAAAAATAGATAAAAAATATGTCTGGATTATTTAGTTCATGTGCATAGACATAGCCATGGTGTGCAGTGATATTTTGTTGCAATAAGTATTATTTGTGTAAACTGAAATGTAGAATTTTACCCTTACCTTGCTGGAAGACAGTTCTAGACATTGCCTGACAAAGCCAATGAAGTATCACCACTGCATGGTTGCACCTCCATCTCACCACCTTTACTCCTTAACCAATTGTTCCTATAGCAAACCCACCCCACTTTGAATCATGTGGACAAACTTCTTCGCCTCTGTTTTGCTTTCCTATCGGAGTCAAAGTCAGCCTCTGGATGGGATGAATCATTCTCTCCTATGATACATTGCCGGATCACAAGCAGACTTCACTCTGCAAGGTGTGACTCATTGGTAGGTCAAATCTAGGTTGAGGCTAACAGTAAGAACTATGGACAGGAGATTGTAGCAGCTATTTACCTTACTGAGGAAGAATTACCCCCCCCCCAATTCTTGTTAGCACTTACAGTTTTTAGTTGATACCCACTCCCCCAAGTAAAATGGCTAATATAACAACCTCAATGTCACATCTTCAATACCCTCCTCCCTCATTCTAGTATTAACCATTAATAAAATAAAGTTATGCATGATTATCTACAAATAGCAAGTTCAGATGTACAAACACAATTTATACATATAAAAAATTTATTTGTCAATAAAAACAACATTCCAGATCATGAGGTCAAGTTTCTCAGTGAATTGTCAAGCAACCACCTTGAAAATTGACCGCTACAAATAAATTTTGGTCAACATGAAAACCCTTGACATCTTAAATTTATGCATGTATGTACTTGCTTTTTAACTGTATCATTTAGCTTCAGTAGCCAAATACCCCATGTGAACGCATCACATGACTGGTGGTTTACAAGAGTTCACGATCCTGAAATCATGATTTTTCATTTGTACCTGCATGAGAATGTTGACTCATCCACACATTTATCAAAAAATTATAATTTCATGAGTAGCACATATATTTGAAAACATAAGATATTATCATCATGAAGGATTTTAAAGCATATTTTAATGAAGAATCAACACATAAATGTGCTCATCTTCATAATAGTTACCAACAAAATTTTCTGAAACTATTTTTCTGAAAATTGAAGGATGATGAAACTATCGCTTTAAAAACACACAAAACACACTCCTGGAAAAAATGAAGCATTAAAGAGAGAAAAAAATGAGAGAGCCAGAGAAGATTCCTCAACTTTCACAATATGCTGGTTATATGACAGTTGCACTGTCTGAGTAACATTTAGGCTCAACATTCAACAATTATGATGATCCCATAACAGTCAATAATATAAAGAATGAGATTTAAAATATAAAAAGAATGTATGAAATAATTGGATGACACCAATATTTTCCGAAAAATTGTGCATGCAACAAAAATAAAAAAATACACTGTGACGAAAATAAGAAGAGAGCTCCTCAAAACAAACTTTTTTCATGATAGGGAGACCTGTATTAACGACAAGAATACGAATTGTTTACACTCACAGCATTTCCAGTTTTTTTGCGCCAATATATTCCCAGCAATCAGGAAAATCAGAAAACCTGCCTTAAAGCTGAATGAATCAACTTCCATCTAATTACAAGTGACTTGACAAATAATTCACAAGGATTAATAAAAACAGAGTCTACATTCTCAGTGACCATTCCACCTCAGTCTTTAAGTGAAGTGTATTGGAGGAGGCACTCTAAATAATTAATGATGCCAATCATTCTTTATCCCCATAGCCAGAGTTAGATACATCTATTTTACGAAAATATGTAAAATGTGATGAGTGATAAAATGCCAAAAACATTTTTGGAATGAACGATACTATGCATTCCCACAAGACAAGCAAATTCTCAGAACTCATCCTTAACATGCAATTTCGCTGAGTCATTAACCTAACCTCAATGCCTTTAACAGCTCCAGCAGCTATTTTTCTCACTCTTTGCAGCCTTTTGTCAACCTCCCCAAGCATACAATATGCCAAAAAAAAACATGCAGAGTTTGTTAGAGAAGTAATCAGAAAGGGAATAAATTTGGATGGGAGTCTTCAGCTAGGGACGCAAACCGCACAGTCACCTGAGTGCCTTGAGAGGGTAAGGCTCGCACTTTGAGAAGTGACTAGACAACTGAAAGCCTCTGTTTTGCTGAATCAAAGATGGATTCATGTGACACAAAGATGGAAATTTTACTGCGATGATATAAACTTTATGAATTAGATTGATAACACATTCAACATAAAATAAGGGGATGAAATAGTTCAAAGTTTTGTAAAAGATAAAATGTTGAGAAAGCTAACACATGAACACAAAGGGATCACACTGCGCATGTCCCCATGTTGGTCAGCTATGCACTTCCTCTCATTAGAGATTATACAACAGCAGCACAAGAGGCAAAGTGACCTAAATAATCCTGAAGCATAAACATGAACAGGCTACACATCTTTCTGTTCCTGAAAGTAAAACCCAGGATTAGAGGAAACTGATTTGAACTGGTGAAAAGTCAAGACTGACATAACCAAGAACTTTAACATCATTCTGGCTGCGAAAATTCCACACGAAATACATATCATTTCCCTCACCAGGATTTGAACCCATATCTCCTGAATATGTGCTAGGGGTTCCAACACCTGAACTACTGTTCTACATCTTGCCTTGGTGGTAGAAGAGGCAGAATATGTAGCGCGAATCTGGGAGATCCTCATGAGTACCTGTCTAGAAAAATGATTTTTTCCTCTGTGAAATTTTTGCACATTATGAGCACTTCCAGGAGACTCCATAAAGTAATTCTACTGGTTAGTTGCCGTTGTGTCCTTGTATCATTCTGGCTGACCTTTGGTCTAAGGGAGTGAAAACCTGCCTATCCAGTCAAAAATTTCTTGCATCCATCCCAGCTGAGCTGCATCCAGTGCATGGGGTCATTGATTTCTGAATGTAACTAACTCCAGAGTTAAACCCCTGGAGAGTGTTTTAGAACACTTTGATGAATAAATAAATATAAAATGATACTTCAGATTCTGCCTTCTTGGAAACCAATCAAATGCGGCACATATGCATACAAATATATCAGAGATACTGTTCACCGCAGGGAACAATTCTGAGGACGTTAAAAGAAATATGTATGTAGCTCTCAGCAATATGTACCGTATGCCTCACTGGATTATGCATTCTAGATACTTTCCACACAAACCCTCAGTTTACAAGATTGTCAGGATTCTAAGAATCTACCTTCTTGCGACCAAACTGAGATGATAGCATACTTGTTTCTAGAGACAAATCATTGAAAGTAGAGAGCTCCACAGTGACATATTCAATCATCATTTTTATATTGCATCGTGAGCCATTCATAATTATCATATAAATCATAAATTTTGACTAAGTTAAAACAGATAGGTAACAAAAATAATGATACACTGACATGCTTTCTACACCAAATAAACCAAAGCTAATAATTCAGTGACATGATCACTAATCAGCCTCAGTGAAGTATGCACATCTGCCCCAACCGCAGCAATTATTCAGAATAAAACCTTTACACCAAACATAATAATTTCTAGGGGAATATCAATAAACTTTACATAATTCATCCAATAAATAACAATTTTTGATGACTTTCACAATTGCACCTATTAGGCAAATATGCTCCCACCATTCTTAAAATATGCCAATGAAAAGAATGAAACAATGCCTACAGTATGTTGATATTAAGACTCAACTACGCCATATCAATGGTAAAGTTGAGGCCCAATATTAACCCTGATTCCAAGGGTCCACTAAGTAGGTGAGATGAACAGCTGATTAACTGGCAAATAATTCTTTACGCTCAATTGCCAAGGACAGGAAAAGTAATTTCTTCCATTATCAACCATCTTGAAAAATACATATGGCTGTTAAAAAACCACACGAGATTTTTCTTTTAAAGCACCATTCAAATCAGTCACTCACCAATAAGTGTATTTGCAGATATTTTTAAGTTTAAACCAAGATTGTGTTATTCTTATACATAAATGATGAAGTGATTTCCCTTCATCATTACACATGCAATGCATGTACTTTAGAACTTACAAGTTGAAAATCCATCCTCGCACATTAAAAAATATTAACAATAACACACAGGAAAATAAATACAAAGGCACTTATTTCCTCAATAAAAATTTCACGATAAAAGGCTAAAAAAAGGAGAAAAACTTCTCCAAGTGGTAACAAATTCACCCAACACCACATTATATTCCGAATAATGGAGTAATCCAATAGAGTAACCAATATTTGAAACTAAAATGGGCCAAGAACAAGAACAAAGATACAAAAATAAAGGCCTTTATAATTAACAACTATTCTTTGGATTCTAAAATGTTCTACGAGACCAATGATTGTGATGGAATATCAAAGGAATGGAAGCAATGGCAGCCAAAACCATAAGATAAATGAGGTTCTCTCCTTGTCTTTCATAGTTACAAAAGGCAATTTATGAGATTTTACGAGAAAACGCTGTCATATTCACGGTCAATGTACTCATTAAAAAGGGAGTATCTGGCACCTGTTCCAAAAAGCTCAGGTTAGAGAGCAAAAATAGAAAACGAACAAAAAGAGGTTCTTTTGACAGCTCAGTACATATACTCTAAATAACTTGAGACATATTCATGAACACACCTCTCCTTTCCTATGGCCACACTGCCCAAAGCTGGTGTGTCAAGTATGCCAGCATCTGTTTTCCAGGAATTTACATCATCTAATAAGCAAGTGTAAGAACCTCAGAACATATAATTGTATACAAAATGCATAATTTGATAGCTTACATGGAAAATATACTTCACTTCTCTCAAAGCCAAATATGGGAACATAATGAAAATTGAAAATGATGTTAGATTGTCATGGCTTCTAATGCCAGATATCGTAATAAACTATATTGCAAGTATTATTAATAAACTATTATTCATTATTCTCGGCAGCCAAAGGTTGTCATTCACTTCCAGATAATAAAGGGTTTAGAAAATTTATGGAAAGCAATTCCAGTTTTCACCACTGCAGTGGCAACAACGAAAGCAACTAACATGTTTCTATTATGTAATTGAAACAGCAGCTATTCACACTTAAGTACATTTAAAATGAGTTATCATGTGCGAATTCAGAAACCCAGCACCAGGGGAAATTTTGAGAAATGGGCAGGGCAGAGTCCTGAACAAACACTAGCATGGCACGGGTAAATCTATGATGATTTTTGATAATATGGAAAAAAAGATTCTTTCAAATAAAGCACATTCATTTCAAAGCAGTCACAGCGAAATGGCTAAAATATTTTGAATTTCAAGGAGAAGCAAATATTCCATCCACATTTTCACTAGTCACTTTTTGACCAAATGGCTCATTCACTCCCACTCAAAATCACTATAAATAAAAAAAAAAATTGGTTGATCGAGGGAAATATAAGTTATGGCAAAACAAAATTCTCAAGTTGCCACCCACTTTTCATGATATCATTAGAGTTCAGGTTTATTAACTCATTCAGAGAATATCTTTCATTGAGGGAAAGAACAGCTCACAATTGTGCAAGTAGCAAAAAACCATGTGAGACTGATAGGAGGTGGATACCTGGGAAGCAGTAACTTAATTCACATGACCAAGAGACATAATTAACTTATCTGCAAAAGAGTAAGACTGGTAAATATTTCACTGTGAATAATAGCTCTAGAAGTAGGTGATGAGACAAAAACGGAAAAATACATGTCTCTTTATTTTTAAAACTCTATCAAAATCAAAAATAAAAAGGAATTAGTGAGAGCTTAATGGCTGCTTTCCTAATACACAGATAATTTGAAATGAACTACACTGACATGAAAAAAAAGAAAATAATATAGATGAGCCATCAATTAGGATAAGAAGAGGAGCAAAATAATTTTCTTGGACTTGCACATCTATAAAAAGCAGCTCAGGGAAGAATGTCCATTATCAAGGTCAATAACCCAGCACCAAAAAAAGAAAAACACCATTCAAAGGAAGGCAAGGTGCTGAAGAAGTAATAGCTAATCACAAGCAAGCACAATTCATACAATCCCCATTCTTCCCCAATGCATTAAGATAGCAGGATAAAAAACTAGAAGTTAGGGCACACGAAAAAATGTGCAATACTTACCCACCTTCAATTGACTCTGATAGCCACCTTATTCTAGATGGTGCCCAAATGTGAGAGAAAGCCAAGATATGTGCAAGGGATCTTGTGGATTTGCACTTAAACCGTAAAAATCATTCCGTGATTCCAAGAGAACCAAAATTTCCAAGTGACATGAACTGGTTATTAACAAGTTCATCCAAATAATTAGTACCTGCCATCATCCATGACAGTATAGTATATGATGGACTAAAAAAGCCACATGGGTCGATTTAAATATGTACCCTTTAGGATAAAATCTGTTAAGACCAATTGCCTCTGAATGCATGAAAAGTATAGTATACATCAACTCTTCGCCTAACCTGATGACTCAATCCCCAAAAACATAGGGTTCACCCCAATACCCCATTTCAAAATTCTTCCACAGAGTATTTCTCTCCCCATAATATTTAGCAAATGCCACTCTTCATACTTTTTACCGCACTTTTAGAAAGTTATTACATATATTATTTTTATTCCAGCATCTCCCACGGAAATGAACCAATAATGAACCAAGGCTTGCCATCCCCCACGTAGGTACCCCTAGTAACACACTCCCAAATTCCCTCTATTTACCCGAGTTAAAGATTTTCTCCAACTGAAAATACACAGCTGTTGCCTCCGAGGCTGGTAAGATCAATACCCATGAAACTTACACACTAGGCTCTAAGAGCAGAGCAGAGATTCTGGGTTAAAATCCATGTATTACTTCAGGACACTCACACAATTGCAATTCTTCAGGAAGAGTTTGTCAAATCTATATGGAAAAATAGCAAGGGAGGAGAACAAGCTCCAAAATCCCAACATGCAGGTTTCATTATTTATTGATGACAGTGCATTCCACCAAAATGCCTTCAATGTCCCACAACATGCACAAAAAATTCTTCTTGAGGATGCCCCCACAAAATGAGAGAATTTTGAGCACAAAAAACTTTGCCCACTTTCCATGATCCCTCTGCCCTTAAATATGTATCAAAGCAACAATTGGGTTGAACTAATGAGTGGTAACAAAGTAATATCTCTATCCTTCAGCATATTTAAAACAGATTTCTTTGGATAAGTATCCCAATATATAGAATTTCAAAGTTTTTGAGCCAACCTTGAGAACTTCAGTTCTATTCCAAATCATAACTTCCCCAAAACTTTCATGGAATACACTTTGGAATGCTTCAACATAAATCTGGAGGTAAAAAATAGCCATCACTGCAATTATATCTTATCAAATAACATACTGTCGGTAAAAAAAGCAAGACACCTGAGTTTGAGGAGCTCCATGGTCTAAATGAAGCAATCAATTTCAATGCAACAAAAAGCAAACTATAGAGAATTTATTCCTCTGCAGAATCATTTACTTAAAACACTTTCAGCCCCATATTATTTCCTGTTCTCAATTTTTTTTCTGAAAAAACTACCTGTTTCATGAGTGTAATATCAAGTTGCCAAACTTTGAGCGCTTGGTATTCCCGCAGTTTTCGTTCCAATAACTTGGAATTTTGATGTAGAAACCCAGATCCATTATTAACAGTTAGCAGAAAAAAAATTATTTATACTAAGAAAATTGATGTATTTGTTGTAAACAATGCAAATATTTGCTAACTTCAAAACCAATGAATCAATTGAAAACTGATCAGGTTTGATTGAGGTTCAAAAAAGGATAAGACCTAACGGGACGCATATCTGACAGTATTTAAGTTTTTTAAGCTCTAGTTTATTGACCCAAAGATTTATAGTCACAACAAGGCCACTAATATTCAACTTAGTCCAAACAGACCATTTCGGAAGAAACGAGCATAGCATGAGCGCATTCAAACAAGACGAGACGGACTGGAAATTTCAGGCGACGCAAACTGCGTATATCACATTGCTGCGCCTTCGCCCCTTCACTTTGAAGGCAATGACGCATCGTCACATGCAAGGTCACGATGTCACATGCAAGATTGGACGTGTTCTTCCCTTGCTCCTTCACTCATAGCCTCGTTCCTTGAAAGACAGAGGGAGCGCACTCCTTCCCCTCGACCTCCCCTTCAACGCTCTTCACTTATAAGCATTCCCGATTTCTTCTATCCACCATTTAGTCCAACAATATACACACTCGTTCGAATTTTTTATACCGCAGGTTTGGACACCAACATAATTTTCAATTGCAATAATCCTCATAATAGCCTCTGAAGATAATTTTGAAAAATCAGGTCTTTAGCGTAATGGAAATTACTCGGCAAGACAGATTTTGACTATTAACCAGGCATTGTCCTTCAAAACTACAATTTCTCTACGTTTGATGTGCGATTACTATTTGCAGTATAAATGTTGCAGGATACCCACTCGTGGCAGTAAATTTAGCGGGCCCGCTGGAGTGAAAAACCCCACGCAATCTTTTCCATGTTCATCTCTGAGGTACCGACGTGATGGCGCGATGCTTAGAAGAAAGAAATGCAAACAGGAGCTTTTTAAAAATATGTCACTAGGGGAGAAACTCCCCTACCTGCCACTTGTTTTTGACCTAGGGTTTCAGATGACTCACGCTGAAAACCAAGGCCACTCAATTCCCCTTGCACTTGCGACCGGCGAAGGGGAGGGAGGAAGATAAGTAGTTTGTGTAAGAGACGCACCCCCATTTTCGGCTGCAATTTCTGGGAAAAAAAGGCCTCTTACACGTGCTTGCATGGTATTCAAGGAACAGTGAAAAATTCCACATAAAAATAATCTGCCTTGATTTGGACTGAATCTATGAGTCCAGGAATGAAAGTTTCATGCTTGATGATTATTAGGAACAATCACTATTGCATCTAATTGCTGAAAAATCTAAAAGCAATTATTGACACCATATTTTGAAGTACTGCTCACAAAGTCAGAGAAAACAAATTTTATCAAGGTCCAGGCAAATAACTTCACCGGTCAGTTTTTCTTAAATTCATGTTCACAATCGGTGACATACACAAAAATTTGAATCTCTTTCAGATACTGAACTTATTTATGACAAATCAAGAGCAACTGGCTGGAATTTGCATATACAATAAGAATATTGCCAACAATTTTGCACCTAAATCATAAAATAACTTTCTCAGAATAACATGGTTAATCACCTTTTATTACAAGAGTAATAACAAACAGGCGGTTTCCAAAGTAATATTACCAGATATGGCATACATTATGTGTGAGATTCTTGAGCATTGGTCTTTGGAGACTTTTTTAAGAAAGAAGTTTTTCTCCTTCCTACCATCAAATCATTTCATACTTCCAGATTACCCTATTTTTGGACAAAGACTACCTCTCCTTTAATTTTCGTTAAAATATTAGTCTTCTAATTCTACTAGGATGATAAAAACCATACATATTTTGGGAAATATGCAAAAATACACTTCTTGAACCAAAATTTCGTTTCAAAAGGGAAGAGCCCCACCAAACAAAGCCCAAATGGATGAGAAAAGGTACACATCAAGGTATGGGGACTTTTTCCATAACACTATCAATGATTTTTAAGGAGGATTGAGTGCCAACCGCACAAAACTGGACAACAAAATTACCTGCCAACAAAATTACTTCGCTTGGCTTATTTAGGGTTTCAATTCTCATTGGATTTTAAACCCAAATTTTTTATAGAAATTGAGTAGAAAACCCCCATACCAAGCCCTGTGGGAAATTCCTATTTAAGAGAAATTGACAATTAGAGGACCAGCAGTGGTGGTGGTAGTTCAATAAAGGAATACATTTTCAGAGCCAATCAAAATCAACAGAGATGAGGACATGCAATTGGGTCACTTTAAATTAATCAATGAATAGGCCTCACTTTGAACTACAAGCAGTGCAAACTAAGAGTGATTAGCATCAATTTTAAAGTTTAAGGTACAATTAATCTATATGAGGGTACACACAAAAGAATTTAAGTGCAGTGCAGGCAAAGGAGAATGGGAATTGTAATCAATAGAAAGAATACATGTTAAAGTAATTATGTGCAGTGCAAACTAAGATGGGTGATACCATCATCAATTCTGTAAATTCCAGGAAAATGAACCACGGAAGAGGCTGTGTGAAAAGAATTGTGTCCACTCTTAAGTTACGACAAGCAATTGCAAAAGTATAAAAGAACAACTCATCCAATGCTAGAAAGAAAGTATATCTACCATCCAGAGAATTATTGCTCACAATGAGTGCCCACTGACTTACTTAAATTCACAGTCAGGCACGAACACACAATTATGCCAAACATAATACTGCAAGTGCATGAGTTAAGAAAGATCATGGTACAAAAAAGTAATGGCATAAACATCTAACCAAATTTGTTCTTTGCTCTGTGACTCATGAGAGCTACTCATTTTTAATAAATAATATGAACAATAAAGAATTAACCATGAAAGATATGACAACCTTTTCCTAGCCAGAGAAACAATGACAAGTTTTGTTTTTATGGCTTCAAGGAGTACCAAAAAAGAATAGGATTCTCAATTTACCATGTTTATATGACTCTGACATCATTACATCAAGGTAGCTATTTGAAGATTTCTTGATGGATTCTCAATAAACCATCACCCTACATGGAAAATTACTCAAATATTACTTAAAATATTTATCAATAAAGATTTTGAACTATCAGGCTGGCCTTAAAAAATTAAGCAATCCAGTACGAACAAATATACCTATATTGTAATAAATTATACCTTTTCATAAAATGAAACAGAATGGTAATGATTAATAACATGAAAGTTTCAAGACAAATCACACATCTGTAGCATAGAAAACTGTTTCTATCCACATTGTTCATTTTATCACACTCCCCCAGCACTTCACAGCTCTATTCACACACACATTAAAAAACTCTTGTTTTCTTTTGACCATAAATCCCATTCAATTGAGTGACTACATCACAAATGTTACAAGGGTAACTTAAAGATGCGTAGTAGAGATACAAAGATCTGCCATTGCCTCAGATCAATCTTACAAAAGACATCCAACAGGCTGATTAGTATCCCCTAAACTGAGGTATTCAACACAACAGCATAACTCTCTTGAGAGAGTTTAAAAAATGTTAGCTTTTCAAGCCAATAGTCAGTTGTTATACAACTTAAGTCAATTAGTTGGGCTTTGTAAAGTGATGCAAATCAGCTGTTCCTAAGTAATTATCAACTATTAATTTTTTAATTTTTGCTTCACATCTGAGTAAAACAGTGATTGTTAAATGTCAATCACTTCAGAAGTCCAGTCCAGCACCCCTTACCATGATATGGCAATCAGTTCAACAGGCAGCACTCAAGGAGAAACAGTCCAAAATTAGGGTTAAGAAACATCTGAAAATACCTGCAACATAAAAAAATTATCCATTAATGTTATCATCATGAGTTACATAAGCACAACTACCATGTGTAAATGCAACAAGGTTAGCACCAATCATGCATTTATGTAACAGGGCATTATTATCAGAAGTGCATGATCACCTACAGTGATCCTAGTGGAGATCAGAGCATGGGTGATAAACTAAATCACTACTCAGATTGTTGATGTAGAAAATACAATACCACATTCCAATTATTATCATAGGCATGATCATAGAAATAATGTATGCATACACAATATTGTCGTGTTCCGACTTTCGCACGTTTGCAAGGTTCTCCCCCCTCCTCCGGCCAATATCAGATAGCCTTCACCTTTCCTCCTTTTACGTTCTTCGCGACCTATGACCTATCTCTCTTTGGCTTTCAATACAAGTTCTCACGATTCCATATTAGGCTTGCCAACCCTTCTTGGCCAGGTTCTCACGAAGGAGAGCCCTCATGAGGTCAAAGGCTATTTCCAAACTTTTCGCCTCGCGTATTTTCTTGAGACATACGCTCATTAATTTTCGCCATCCCTTTGAAATCACCGCTCATATCGCAGTGACCGCATCCGGGATACATCCGGGAAAACACTCAACTCTCGCTTCTGACGTAAGATTAACTCATCCCACCTTGGTTAATAAATTCATATAGAATACGGGTCTTTCCTAAAGGTCGTGAGAAACTACGCATTTATTCTGTTTGCACGTGTCGAGCGACCCGTGGAATATTCCAGAGAGGGGACCCATTATAAATAGGTAAACTCGGAGACGCCAAGCATCATTCGCTCTTCTGGACGTGGAACCTCTGCCACTCTGATTCTCGCCTTGTCAGCCGACAAACCAGCGTCTTCTCTCCACCACATCGCCAGTTAAGCCGATCGTTCGATCCTCCTCGAACTATCCATCCGACTCTCCAACTCTGCTTCGCCATGAGCTCTTTTGACGAGTAAGTTAAAGCCAAAGTCTCACATGTATTCTCACTGAATGTTATTAAATGGACTTTACTTAAGAAATGGGTGTGTATTCCTTTATAATGACTGCCTCTGTTAATTAAGATCCTTCTCTACCTCTAGCTACGAATCCCCAAATAGTATCGTGCTCTTTCGAGGTCACGACAAATGGTGTATATGCACCGGGTAAATTACAAGCAGTCTTATAAAAGAATTCACATCGCACTTTGTGCATAAATTAGATATTAGTTATGTTTTTTTCTTTTTTGAGCAAGGCGTGTGGGAAACGCCCTATGTTGTAAGATGTATGAATTCATTTCTCTCTTACAGGAAGTGTTTTTTATGTTGCATGTTTGCTCTTTTTTATGATCTGTGTCGAGTTTTGATTATGTGTTAGGCAGGGTTTTGCTTTCCAGGAAATGTTCTTGATTTTGTGTTTGCGTGTGTAATATTTAAGTGCGTGTGTAGTACTTAAGTATAGGGTTTTTATTTTCGCTTCCTACCTGTGCTTCGCGTAAGAGTCTCTCCGTTCAACCTGTATTTAGTTTCTTCTGAGTTTTGAGGGTAAATTCATGTCGACGTCAAGAACGCCGCCCCCAAAAAGAAGTGACCGTTTGGCAGGAAAATCTCCTGCGTATCGTATTCCCGTAAATCCTACTAGGCGTCCGGCTGCGGACTCCGAAACGAGTGACTCAGAGGGTGAGTTGAGGGAAGATAAGGTCCTTGTCACGGACTTAAGAACGTTGCAAATAAACACAGCGGAGATGGCAGATGGTGGGACAGCAGCGCCGACCACGGAGGCTGGCCCTTCAGGCGAAAATAATACTTCGACATTTCCTCGTATAGGTGGAGTCCATCTGACGCCACCGAAGTTTAGCGGGAATGCAAACGAATGCCCCTTGCAATTTTTATCTACCTTCAATAAGATTAGCACTGCCAACTCATGGTCAACCGACGCACGATTAAGACTTTTCCCATGTTTTCTAGAAAGTACTGCCCAAAGATGGTTGCAAGCACTTCCGGCCTATGACGTAGAATCAGGTGCCCTTCGTGGCACCTGGGAAGAACTGGTGGCGGCCTTCAAGGCTGCCTTCAAGGGGACGATGTCGGATGAGATGAAGGCCCATAGATTGAACGAGCGCACTCAGCAAGCGTTCGAAACCTCCGAATCATATTTCTATGACGTGACCGCCTTATGCAAAGAGGTTGATCCCCAAATGCGTGAATCGGAAAAAATCCGTAACATCCTCAAGGGGCTGAGGCCAGATATTGTAAGGGTCGTGTTGCCTATGAAGGCTAGGACCTGTGAAGAATTATTAGAATTTATTAAGCTGCATGAGGCAGCCATTTTGGTCTCGGAAACCGTGAAAGAAAAAACTACCCCTCAGAAAGCAGTTGAGCAATCGAACGCCTCGATAGGACGATTAGAAAAAGAAATCTCTCGTCTTCGCGGCGAATTGGAAAGGAGTAGACGTTATTCAGGCCCACCAATGAGGCAAGGAACCCCTCGTTATTATCAGGAAAGGCCCCCTCCGAGTCCTAGGATCAATCAAGAGAGATTTAACCCCCAGAACAGAGGTCAAGGCGGACCAAATCAGGCGACGCCGCCGAGGCGCCAACCTTATGATCAAAAACCGAGGACTCCTGATGGGCGCATAGTTTGCTACAGTTGCGGGAAAACCGGGCATTACGCTTCCGTATGCCCGAATAAACCAGATCAGGGGCCTCGGCCCGCCCCACGTGAAAAAAAGATCGTGGGAAACTCAAATGCGCGGATGTAATAGAGGCAGCATTCGCGGATAGACCGGACGTTAAAGACCTCCTTCTCATCAAAGCCGACGTAGAGGACCACCTAGATCAGACAGTTTTAGTTGATACGGGAGCTGGGATTTGCGTTCTAAGAGACGATCTAGTAAGATCTCCAATTCGCAAAACCTCGCTGGGTATAAAAGGGGCAGACGGAACTCCAGTGAAGGTATTGGGAATGGCTGCCGTAAAAATTAGGCTTAAGGGGAAAGCTGAGTTCCATTTAGAAGCAATAGTCATTAAAAATGCCTACGTCTCCTTGGTGTTGGGAAATGATTTCTTACGCCGTACTCGAGCGAGGATAGATCTTCACTCAGGCATAGTTGGGCTAAAATGGGGAGACGAAGAAATCTTTCTGGCGACGAATTTCTTTAATCCCGACTTTTCTGACTCATCCTCGGATGAGGATGATGATGAGCAGGGTGAGTTGGACAAATTGCGACTCGGATACGACTTAACTGTTCCCCCTAGATCTCAAATTAAATATGAGGGTCCACGAAGGACGAACGCACCTAGGGATATTTTAGTGACGACAGCAATGCTCACTCAACGGGGGTTGAGTGTCGAAGTTCCCCAGAGCGGCGACAATATAGTAGCTATGGTTTGTAACCACCGATTCGTTCCTCAAAAACTATTCAAGGGGACTACCCTAGGGAGGAGGCTTAGACACGAAAATACCGGAGGGGGAGATATAGATTTTGGCGAAGTGGAAGAGGTTGATTTCATTGAAAATTTTCCAGAGCCGTTAGACATTAATCCGGATTTGAATCGACAAGGCTGTTAATTTAAAATGAAAGCAACCTATTACAGCCAATTTTTCCATGTTTCTTGATCTATTTTTGAATCTTTTTCTGTCAACAAATTGTTCTTAGTATTTTTTTTCTGTCTTGGAGAATGCGTTCTCAAACTTGCCCCGCTTTCATGAGTAAATTGACACTCTTACATTTAAATACTATTTACAGTTAAATGTAGAACAATTTGTTGACCCCCATTAGTTATAAGTGATGCAATTGTGTGTGGAATTGTTGTATGTGGCATGCGATGAAAAATTGGCCGAAAGGGCGGCCGAGGAGATGTATCAGCAAACCAGTGGGAAAAGACTGAAGGAGAGGTAAGCAAGTTAAAACCGTGAGAAATCACATCCTTAAGTCACTCAACGGCTCGGCGCCCAGGCGCCACTCCAAAGAGGCAGGACAAGGAGCTTTCAGCTAACCGGTGAGCGGATAAAGGTAGATATTTTTTCTCTTTTTTTCATAGTCGCCTGACTGAGAGAAGTGGGAGGCAACCCGCCATACACCACTTCCTTCCTTGAAGCAGCGATTACGCATTTAGGGCGTTGTCTCCTTGCGGGCATGAATGGGAGTCACAATGTAACGTACTCGCGAGTAGATTTTGTTAGCTTGCCTGTGAGAATAATGCTTGAGTATGAGAGTAATTTCGATGTAATTAACATGTGTTTATTTTTCAGCAATTACCGCCCGAGCTGTGAACAGCCGTAAGAGCGGTGACGCCAAAATGCATAATTTTGGTTGATTTTTTAAAGGCTTCGATTGGAGTGAAATCCTCGAAGTATTATGGGTGGGATGTTGAAGCCAATCAGTGTAATAATTTTTGGCCGGCGTGAGATGCGCTTGGGGCCAGAGGAGAGCAAGGGATGAGAGACACCCCTCCTCCTTTTAAAGTGTTTTGTTGTTTTAAGAAGTAAAAGTTTTCAGTGGTACCACTTACGTAATTATTTTGGGAGATGAGGACCTCTCCTAGGGTCAGTATCTGGGGACGCCTAGAGGCCCGTGTTGAATTAATAAGTTTATGATGCATCATGTTGTTAATTGCCAGTAATGTACAAGTGTTAGTACATGGGCTTGAATGTATTTTATGAAATACTTTTGCCGGTAATACGTCAGGGAACGTATGGGCATGGAGGCTAGGTAAGCCAAGTTTTATTAAGTAATTTGCCGGTAATACGTCAGAGAACGTATGGGCGCAGTGGCTAGATAAGCCAAGTTAGCACAAGTTGGTGCTTTTTGTTCGTTTGGGTAATGAGGAATTACCCCGGTTTTAGATTACACTGAAAGAGGCTCAACAAGATTAAAAATGGTGCAATTCTTAAGCACTTTTATGAGGAAAGTTCGGTTTGCTGTTATGCAACGAACTGATCGCAGAAATATTAAGCTAAGATTTTTTTCTTAGGGGTACTGAAATATTTTTGTATCCACCTGACTGTGGGTCGGTGGAAAAGAAGTTATGTATTACTTATGAGAACGTGGATTGTTATTCAGCTAGACTTTTCCTCACGCAATTTTACATGACCTAGTCGCCTGTGAAGCGCAGCATGTTAATTAATTGGAGGAATTTAATTACTTACATACTTCCACTATTCAGTAATTTCAAGTACTTTTAGAAACAAACGTTTATCCGTCATAATTAACCTGATATATTTTAATTGTCCAGCTGAGAGTTTTAAACGACTTGTTAAAAAACCCATAAGGTTTTCTGATTACACGACCTTTAATGCCACTTGTGAAATAACTAGCGGAAGCGAAAAGACTTGATCACTCTTACTGACTTCCTATTATTATTGTTCACTGTAGGTGCATTTTGTTTATTTCCTCAACGGAACTCTCTTTGCGCCAACGGCTAACCACGCCACTTCCTGTTATCGCGTGGCAAGCGCTCTTGCTTCACGCGAGGATGGCTCATGGCGTGTTTTGAAAGAGTGTGTGTCATTATCTCCTGTGGGCGTGTCTCCGGATGGGAGGCAGCCATTTTTAAAACACAGTCGACTCTCTACTGGCTTCTGGCATTTCATGGTGCCTGGCAATTTTTAAGATGCTGTGATATTTCTTTTGTATACTTTTATGAATCTTTTTTTTTTTACTCAATTCTTAAGCGTTTGAATTCAGACTAAAAGTCTCCTTGGATTTGCTTGTACTCTTAACAGGCCGCTTGTCACGTCCTCTGTGACCATGACGCCTCAGAGGATTCTAGCCTGTGAAAATGGGAGGGGCCTGCGCCTCCTAGTGGCAGCGGTCCTGCTGACCACGCCCACTCAAGGCGCGCCAAGAGCTGGCAGCCAATCACCCCACGTTGACCTGACCGCTGGCGCATACCTCAGGAACCTTCCAAATATAACCATTTATGAGACGGCGTTAGCCCTGGCGTTTCGGTGGGACTTCAACCCAGGCTAGCTTCAGCTACTGAGAGAGATGGTTGGAAGGGCCTGCAAAACAGCTGATAATCGGCCAGTATGCAGTCTCCCACGGCTCGCGGTCGACTCTGCTCTTCGCGATTGGGACAGACGGAATTGGTTCGAATCCTTGTCGGAGGCACCCCTGGCCACGGATGGGGGCGCAATGGTGAACACCTTCACGCTTCCCACGCGCAGACATTCCAAACGAATGATAATTTCCGCGGAAGAAGCGAGGGAGCTGGAGAACGATTTGGCTGAGATGGGAGGTGTCAAAAATCTCTCAGCGCCTTGCATACCTACGTACGCACCGGCCTCGGGAGATAGGCCTGATTTTGGCCTACTGACCCTCATCACTTCCACCATAGCAGCCCAAAGAGATGTCCTAGCCATGTGTCAGACGCGTAGGCTGAGCCCCTCGGTCGTGAATGTGGATAGACTTCGCGCTGAGTTATTATCACTGCAGCGCTCTGTCCACAGCCGAGGTTGGGAGCTGGCGATCCAACACTTCTCCAGATATTACGTTCTACCACTCCTTGATTGTTTACTATCCCCTTCGTCCTTATACCTATTCCTAGTGATACCTCTGACAAAGGCTAACACCACGTCAGTCTCACTCCACTCCTTTATCCCCATTCCCTTTGCCTACGGCGATTTCACTTGTCAAATCACGGCCCCTGCGGCGGAATTGGCTCTAGTACGTACCGCTGAAGGAGTAAAGTTGGGAAGTCTGCAGTGTAACCCTTATCGAGATGAGTTGTGCTCTCTCGAGTCGGTACGAGAAGACGAGTCCGTTCCGGCCAAGTGTGCGAAATTAGTCGCCCTTGGGGGGACGGCAGAAGAAGCAGCCAAGGTCTGCCCACTACATTGTCAACGATCATCGGAGACCCGGGTCATATCGCTTGGCCCGGCCACCTTTCTGATTACTCATCCTCCGGCCGATGCTGTGATCCGTTGCGACGCAGTCAGGTGGAGTGATTGGGGCGCTAGGAGAAAGGGTTCCTTTCGCATTACCCTTCCCTGCGACTGCCAACTGTCTTACAATGGCAGTATAGTCGCTCCTACTTTTCCCTGTTTACCCTCAGCCAACCCTACCTTATCCGTCCGACGCCTCATTCCTGCGGAATGGTCGTTGCTCCTATCCGTTTCCCTTCCCCCTTTCTCAAAAGCGCACTCCTTATCCTGCACGGATCTGGACGAATGTACCAAATCATCATGGGATCCGGAGAGCCATTCCTCGCTTGAACTTCGGCCGTGGATGTTATATTTGAATATCGCCATAATCCTTTTCCTCTGCCTCCCCTCCTTGTTCCTCAGCCTTTTACCTTATGTTACCTGTAATCGTCCTCCTGTACCTTTTTACCTGAGTACGAACGACACATCGCCATCGGATCGCCCTCCCCCAACGTCACCTACGAGACTTGGCCCTCCGTTAATTCCCCCTCCGCCCATTCCAACCGCAGCTGCTAGCTTCCGCCGTCCGTTACCCACCCCCGCCGTAACCGGTCCTGTTTATGAGGAAATACTGGAGACAGTCTACTTGCCCATGAGACGTCGGCCGTAGAACTTGTTTTGTGTTTAGTGTTTTTTGCGTGTGCTATTGTGACTAGCTTTTTCCGTTTAGTGCTTTTTTGGTTGTTGGTGTTTTTTGTGTTTTTGGGTTATTGGTGTTTTATTCTTTGTCTTGGGACTGCTCTTCAAGCTTAATTTTTTTGGACTCTTGGAGTCGATTAGTGTATATTTTCTTTGTTCTGTGTTCTGATTACAATCTGTTTTGAGTTTTTTATCAGCTATGTTGTGCCTTCGGCCTCTTGCTGGTCTTCATTGGCATTTTAATGGACTCGTTCACTTGCCTATGCTGTTGGACTTTTGGGCGCATAGAGCGTTGCCAATGCTACGATGCTTCATTTATTTACTGCATCGAATTCCTTTTATTATTTTTTTGATTTTTTTGTGTATATTTTTGCGTATTTGCTATTATGGTTTGTCGTTTTGGTTTATGTGGGTACGAACATTTTCGTTTTTCCTAGATTTTGCTCTGCACCCTGTAGTTGTGCAGGCTTGTATTTGCTAGTGTTTTGGTAATGGGATAAATATTTAGTGTTTTTTTTCTGTGTTGGGTGATCCTTTTCGCCCGTTGCTGTCTTTTTTGTGTGTTTTTCCCACTTTTCATGAGTGTTGGTTGATATTTTTGTGCTAAGGTACGGCTGACTTCATCAGCCCTAGTTTTATTGCTGGTATTGGGTTTTTTCGTTTTCGTATGTTGCCATTTTATTTTGTGTAATTCAAGTTGCATGTCGCTTCTCTGTACGGCGTGCATTTCGTTGTCATTTTTGAGGTTATTTGGTGTTTTGATTATTTTCTGGTGTTTTGTATTTTTGTATCTATGGCTTTGGCTTATGGTTTTTACTTGCTCGTCCATTAGTGTTATCTAGGGTCATTTTTCGGGGACGAAAAACGCTTTTCCAAGGGGGGAAGTGATGTCGTGTTCCGACTTTCGCACGTTTGCAAGGTTCTCCCCCCTCCTCCGGCCAATATCAGATAGCCTTCACCTTTCCTCCTTTTACGTTCTTCGCGACCTATGACCTATCTCTCTTTGGCTTTCAATACAAGTTCTCACGATTCCATATTAGGCTTGCCAACCCTTCTTGGCCAGGTTCTCACGAAGGAGAGCCCTCATGAGGTCAAAGGCTATTTCCAAACTTTTCGCCTCGCGTATTTTCTTGAGACATACGCTCATTAATTTTCGCCATCCCTTTGAAATCACCGCTCATATCGCAGTGACCGCATCCGGGATACATCCGGGAAAACACTCAACTCTCGCTTCTGACGTAAGATTAACTCATCCCACCTTGGTTAATAAATTCATATAGAATACGGGTCTTTCCTAAAGGTCGTGAGAAACTACGCATTTATTCTGTTTGCACGTGTCGAGCGACCCGTGGAATATTCCAGAGAGGGGACCCATTATAAATAGGTAAACTCGGAGACGCCAAGCATCATTCGCTCTTCTGGACGTGGAACCTCTGCCACTCTGATTCTCGCCTTGTCAGCCGACAAACCAGCGTCTTCTCTCCACCACATCGCCAGTTAAGCCGATCGTTCGATCCTCCTCGAACTATCCATCCGACTCTCCAACTCTGCTTCGCCATGAGCTCTTTTGACGAGTAAGTTAAAGCCAAAGTCTCACATGTATTCTCACTGAATGTTATTAAATGGACTTTACTTAAGAAATGGGTGTGTATTCCTTTATAATGACTGCCTCTGTTAATTAAGATCCTTCTCTACCTCTAGCTACGAATCCCCAAATAGTATCGTGCTCTTTCGAGGTCACGACAATATGATGGTAAAAACTGTGACACCCCCAAGCACCCAACAGCTTTACTCTAGAGTGCTGCTGTGGGTAATGGAAGGCAGCATGTTTCATAATGGTATTAGTAACCCTGTAATAATTTAATTGTACTTTTATTTGTGGAATTCACTGGAAAAATAATTCTACAGTGGCACTTTCTCTCTCATAATTGCTTCTGCACAATTTTTCTTTTGAGTTATACACAATGCCACAGCACCATATAATCCTAAAGAGGCAGCATTATGAACTACGCATTATGACTGTTCAGATATACATATACACAAATATTTCCTCTTACAATCATATGCAGCAGAGCCAAGCCTTGACAATGTGGACCATAATATTTTACTAGGCAAATGGGAATCATTGGGTATCAACCTTTTCCCTACTTAAGATGAAAATATACGTCTAGACGTTTCTTGACCCAAGAGACGAAAGCAGCAAATTTTCGTCGTAGATTTTCCAACGCAGCTGAACAAATGCCGAATATATAAGTTTCCTAGCTCTCCCCCTCTTATGACGGTTGCGGGTGTGCGATGTTTTTGTTTCGGGAACAAACACTGTGGTGCTTAGGCTTAACCCTCAAAATCCGGAAGCAGGTACCCCGACCCCTCGTCTTATATTACCCCTCTTAGCAGTAAGGGACTGAGGTCATACAATTGTTTATCCAGTCATTTTGCAAAATAAATATATGTTCCTTTCTCAAAAAATATAAACTAAGAATTGAATTATTTGTCTTTTGAGCAGCGTTTACAATTTTGAAACTAAATTCTACGATAAATATTAACTTATATCTCGATTTCAGTATAAACATCCACATGGAAATTGTTACTGCATTTAATGCGCTAAAATTGATGGTAGAGCTTCGTTCAAAATTTGACAATTCTCAGAATAAAACAAGGAATTCAATTCGAAGTCTGCAATTTACGTTCAAGCAACAATTATCCACATAGCTAATTCATATAAACAAAGCATGATGGACTGCAAACTAATGCCACTGGTAAGGTTATAAACCCCGAAAGGAGGGAGCCCAGCTATCCTCAGAGTCCGAGATAATGGGGAGTCCCCACAAGGAAGGGTCGAAAAAGGTTGGTGCTGAGAGTGTGTGATTATCCGTTACGTAGCAGTATGCTATGAAACTAAGCACTAACTAATCTTAATTGAAATAAATCTGGTTCCATACTTGTAAAAAATCCATGGGGCAATAGTAAGCAGTGTTTCTATAGGAAAAACTGCTGAATAACAAGTACAATAGTCAAAATGACACTGGCTGGTTGTTAACTTATACTGAAAGGTTCTTTCCTTCCAACAGGTTATTCGCTCTCGTCAATTCATTTTTCACTTGGACCTACTTTAACACTCATCAGATGTCACCAGTGTCCAACCATGGTATGTGTGAACGCACGCTGGTTCTGACATCATCTTTACGCTGGTTGACAATGATGGTAGTGTGAACGGGGAATAAATTATCAAGTCACCTGATACGCAAGATAAATATGTTTTCATAAGAGAAACTATTCACTTTATTAAGTGTTTTATTCGTCCATATCTACATCAACATTTAATTTAATAGAAATTACAGCTTATATTTCGCCTGGAAGTCAGTATTAAGGGAAAATCGGATTGGGAACATAATGTTGCATTTTTGCAACTTTGACAGAATTAGGTATTCTATAGGCAGTTATGCAACCTGCATTGCCATATATTGCTGCCTCGCAGAAATGTGCCGTTTTTACTGTCAGACATAATCCCAAGCCTTTGTTTGAGTTTAGTACATTGCTCAACAGCTTCCAAAGGAACATTTTTACTCTCTCTCAAGGAGGATAAAATTCAGTGAGACTGCCTAAGTTTAATAACGTGGCTGGATAGTGCATGATGGCAGCAAAATACAGTTGAGCTATCCGAGGTTCAATTTGGGGCATGAAGGTACGAGGATCAGAAAGAAGATTGTCAATGGAAGCCAACCTCAACCAGAAATTCCCATCTTAGTGTGCAAATACAAAGAATCTAAACATGAGCACTTCATTTTTGCATCCCTCATTATGGCAAAAGTACTTGGCTGGCTGGTAGGTCTTCTTTTGGAAAATAGTTTCATTGGCTATGCCCCCTCCTTTTTTACTAATATAAACATGTGAAATAAAGGTGGTTATGAAACATTTAATAATCCTTTTAATACCATAGCCAAGCATGGAAGACCAGATTAACACATCCATTTTTTCACGCAAATAGCTCATATTTGCAGCATGCACATTGATTCAAGCCTGAATTCCTAATTCCATGTAAAAGTAAAATGGCTTAATAAAACTGGTCAAGAACAGGGAATTAAATATTGACCATTTATCTGAAAATTTGTAGGCCAATTCTGGAAAATATTTTCTGCTGTTTTATTGAGTATTAAAAAAAAATGTTAATTTTGATCAGTGGGATGCATAACTACACAAAGTTAGAGCTTACCCAAGGCTCATTATCACCACATGCCACTGGAAAATGAGTGCCTGAGGGGTTAGGGTTGAGCCTCTAGCTCATCTAAATTTTGTACTAACTAGTATTGTAACGCGTAACATGACATGTGTACTGAATGCAGATGATGTAAATATTCTAGCTAAAAATAACAATTTAGACACATTAATTGATAATTTCCCATCTCTAATACAAGGCATGCAGATGCAGTGTGACAATAATCACTTAACTATAAATAATGACAAAAGTAAATAAAATTGCTCTCTGCAAGGTACTGTCCAGACCACTGAGTTATTTTCCAGCCAGAATACTCACATTAACACAGTCCACCAAGCGAATAATATTCGCTAACATTATACAAACATAAATAAAAATAGAAGGTGAAATAAAGAGAGAGGAATACAAACACATGAAGTTGATACTTATATTACTCAAAAAACCTTAGGAGAATTTCACTTGGAATAGAGCCTTCCATGCATAGGAGACCAGAAGAATGAAAGACATTCATGTCAAAATCTACAAACTTAGCTCTTGCATCAAAGTTTTGAGGAACATTACAAAGTGAGTTACTTCACACTACAGATATGTTTTTCCACCAAGTGAAGCCTGAACACTTTTCACAGATTGAAATTGATGTTATTGTAGACAAGATGAGCATTCAGGCAAAAGATTTGTCCTTAGCAATCATTAATTAGCCATATTCAAGGACTCATTTTGACTTATTAGACAAAACTTTGAGGTGCCAAGGTTTTTTATATAATGGCTTTGTAGAGATTCCTAGATTTAAAAAAATTATCATGGTTAAAATTTGTTTTTGCGCCAATTATTTCAGTACTGATTCTTTCTGACCTCAAGAACTGGAGGAACTGAGAACTGAAGAATTAAATCAACCCTTCCCTAACTATTATTATTATTATGGAGGATCGTAAGCATGACATTAATGGGAATGGGGCATACGTAGAACAGTTAAGATGCAATACCCATTCTACTGATAAGCTGAATATTCTTGAAAAAACTAACAAAATGGGCAAAGACAAGAGATCACATTTGATCGACTGATCATGGAGCAAATACCACTTGAATGCACCAAATGGTTGACACTTGACCAGAGAATTATCAAATTTTTAGAATAGAAATGTTTAATTTCATTTCTTACTGAATTTCATATATGCCATGGCATTTCCAAGGCAACTGCATCATGTATCTCAATAAATGTTTAAATTTCCACAGCTTGGAAACAATGGAGTTTCAACCCTATCCATCAAGGTGAAAAAATGCCAAAAATTGTATTCCCTAACTATGGACTCTTGAAATAAGAACAATTCCTCCTAAAATGCCCAGTATGAACTCAAAATGGTCAAGAATGATTGCATGAGCATAATAGGAAAAATTTTACAGAACGTGAAATTTGTGATACTTACAAAAGAAGACCAATAGCTTAATATACGTCAAATCATCAGCTAGACTTCAACACAGTTTTGAGGTCCTCAGGAAGAGTGCATATTATGTCATCCATTCTTAATTTCAACTGCTGCCGGGTGCTTTTATTTAAAGGAACATCTTCAGACTCGGACTGCTCTAATTTATGCCTAATTCTCAAAATCATGTCTACTACTTCAACTTCTTGTTTGCCTCTAACCCAGAGCTTCAAATTCTGAAAATTAAGCAAATATGAGATACACATTAGAACAAAACAACTACTCAGTATGAAGAATCTTTATAGTTACATTATAGAAACAAACCCCATCAAACTTGGAAGAATAAAGAATTTTTGGAAAAAATACACAAAAAACAAATATCAGTCACATAACCAAACTGTACTCTCAAACTCAATATCCACCTGAGCTCAAGTTCCAGACTTAAGCTCCATATATACATAACAAACTAACATTATTTTCACATTCCTGCACCCAGATTCTATACCCGCACTTAGCTTCCCTAAAATGTGCTGACACCCTGACCATACATCAGCAGCCAAGTTTCAAATCCAGGCCCCACATCCCTAAACTACAGGCAGTCAAAGAACCAAACCTTACCCTTCCATCTCTGTTTCTTGCCCATGACCGCATCCATCCACATGAGGAGGATACTCAACCACGACCACCCGTTGACGATCCACAATCAACCATCATGAAATTTGACCACGACCAACCATCATGGTATTTGAACCCTGGCCCACTGGGTGGAAAGCCAACACACTAGCCACCACAACAACCAGAACCCCACAAATTGAAGGCCAAAGTTCTCTAAATAATGATGGGAACTGAGTCTCTCTCGCTCTCTTCTGCATATTTCTACCTGGACAGAGTACAACCATGCCTCATGTTTGCATGCAGGTCTAAAGAGCTATAGTCATGAAAAGAACTACAGAATCATGGGATAGCACAAAAATCGAGAACCCATCACTAGAAGATAAATCACAGAGATGCTCTGTCTAAATTACAACAATCCCATGAGTTGCATCCCACAGTACTTAAGTTGAAGCCTGGTTCCTTCAACAAAAATTTGCCTACCTACTTCTCCACCACCATTATTTTAATTTAATTCACTGGGAATCATTTATGGTAATTAGTGCTTCATCAAATTAATGAAATTTTCATTGTCCTTTTATACCCATTTCCCACCATATGGCAGCTGACCTCAAATTAAATGGTATATCATTCACATTTCTAGGCATTACCAGGACATTGGTATGGAATAAATTAGAGGGGGATTTAAGAATCTCTTTAACTGTTCAATAAAGTTCCATATGCCCACTAGACATCCAAAATGCCTAGTTTACTTTGCAACTGACAATGCTATGCAGCCAAAAACACAAATGTCTCCTAGAATTAAGTAGGAAAAGGTTAAACCACTCTTTGGCTACTTCCTCAGGGGCATCCACCCACCATTATAATTTGGGAAAACGAACGTTTGAGTTTTATCCCCAGTTTTGGGAATGACTGCTTTTAAAAATTGTCAACAAGTAAAGAATGGGAATTGTCAAGCTAAAATTTAGTCACCAAGAAATCCAAAATATACCTGCATAGACTCTGTACTCGACATTGATAATGCTAAAATACTAATAAAGACACAAATTTAAATAAGAAAACTTAAGGAGACCTCACATTCAAGAAAATAATGATATCCAAAGCGACATAAGGCAGAAGAGAAGTGATTTGAGACTTTTAAATAATTATAAACATAATAAAGGCACTTTTGATTGCTTTTTGAATGGTTTCCCCCCCCCCCTGCAAATGCATAAATATTTATGATGTGAATATGTATTATGAATTACCACTCATGAGGTGCCCAGGAAAGGAGAAGAAACATTGGCCTCAAAATAGTAAGATATGTACCAACATTTCAAAGCTGTTTTTTATGGCTTCCAAAGATTCCTTAAAAAACCACAAATTAAAGTGAAAAAAAAAACAGAAACTATTGATATCTTAACCATAGTACTGTGCAGAGTACAAGACATACTCACAGCATCAGATAAAGCTTCTAGCTGAAGAACTTGGAGTTTTTGACTGACTTCACGGTACCTAGTATTAAACCAACCACTGAAATTTGCCGAGCGGAAAAACCGCCTGTACAATCCAACCCAGTCACCTTTTGTCCCTGACGTCAGCTGAGGACCTGATGTTCCTAATGTGGCAATAAAATCATCAGGATTAAAAGGTCTAGGGGTTGGAGCAGCCTGAAATGCAAAATGATAAAGGTCGATCAAAAGTTCTCTCTCCTCAGACCTCAGCATTTACATCAACAATACTTACTTTATAAGGGGATATGTTTTTTTGTAACGGCATTAGACTTGCCATATATCTCTCAAGAGGTATCATAAAACTCTGTGTGAGTTCAAGTAAATGTCTTCGGAGCAAAGCAGTTTGAACCTCAGATGGTCTTTTAGTTTGTACACCTTTCAATAACTTCTTTAATATAGTTTTATCTTTATGTAAAAATGGCCTGTAATATGTGTACACCCCAGGTTTGGAGTCCAGCATCTTTAGGTTTCCTCCTTTTTTTAACTTATGTTTTTGATATGCTGGAAGAAATGAGACGAACTTTATAAGTTATATCAAATATGATACTCTAATTATTAGAGATGGGTCGAATAGCAGATTTCTCGAACTCGAATATCGAATTCGAATGTTAAATCATTGCTCGAATATTCGAATACCTTGAATACTAGAATTGTGCAAAGCCTATTAAACGTTCGTTTCTTCTTCTATTTCCCTTGATGAATGTATAAATAAAAAGGTATACAGTGGAACCTCGATCTATCGTTTTTCAGGGGGGACGAAAAAAACGATGAATGCGGGAATGTTTGACTAGGTTGCCAAAGCAGCAGGAAACCCAATATTTTTGCGAATAATTGTGATTTCCTTGAAAGGATTCAAACAGGAATTTAGCTGATTAATGGAATATTTATTTTTATGGAAACAATTTGGGCATATAGCTGATTCAACTAACATCTCTTTCAAACATCACAACGGGACACACCATTTACACTGCTACGATGTATTTCTGTCTGATGTATACATTCATATCTACCAAATGCCATTTCAGCAGCACGCCCATCTGATCCTCTGCTTCATCCAACTTCTTATTTTCAACAGGTAGCCTTCTTTACCCTCACTCCTACTGTCAAGTGCATAGCAGACAATCCGAGGCATAATGCAAAATACACGCGCTTCTCCACCGGATTTTCTTCTTCTTCTTATATTATTTCGAGTATGCATACAAGTCAAAGGAGATTGAACTCGATGGTAACGCCAGATTTATTTTCCTATATCCACAGCCTCATGTAGGTTGAATGAAGCCAGGAGAAGTTGCTTATGCAGCACACTGATCACCTTGTTCATCGCCAGTTATTAATAAAACATGGTTGGACCTTGAGTAACAATTAGCTAACTCTGCACAGTGAAAAGATTTAATCTTCAACAGAACTTGAGCTAATATGAAAAATTCTCACTGCCTCTGGAGTTTGGCAATTTCGTCAGAGTTACGATGTCGAAGTCAACCACCAAGGAATTCCTGCTGGATTTTTGTATTTTTCCGTGCTCATCAATTTTACCATAATTATGCAGTGTTTTTTCCAGTGTGAGTGATTTATGTAGAGTCATGGACTGTGATACAGTAGTCAAAACTCGGATTGCCATTCTCTTTTGACATATGAATAGCAGCAGATCTTTGAATCCACATCGATGATAGCCATCCGCATGTCATGAATGGGCTCTGGGATATCTAAATACGATGTAATATGATGTTTTTCCACAGAGAAAGAATGCTCTCACCCACCACCATGTCAGGGGAAACACTTCCTCGGTTATTTTATGGTTCAATCATAGAAACTGACCTTGGAATGGATTATAGAAAGAATCTTCGGGTCAACTGCGGTAATAATATTGGGCCTCCTCTTTTGAAGGGAAAACAGTGGACTGGATAAATATTGACCTAACAATGCACTTCCTGTAGAGATTAGAGATGATAGTTGAAAGGCACGTAAGCCATCAATGAAAAAAATTCCCAGAAAACCATCATAGTAGCAGCCCTCGGAGAATAACTAGTGTCATCAGTCATCACCTAATCATCGAAGTCAAGTTCAAGAAGTGAAAGATAAGGTCCTTACAGGTTTTTAAGGGATGAATTAACTCCATTACATTGAATTTGAAACAAAAAGTGTTTGGATGAGAAGGGGAGTGAAACATCACGTGAAGACAAATAACCCGGCTTGCAAGTTGAAGGTCCCAGTGCCACATTCACGAGAGAAGGCTGATGAAGAAGCATTCCCAGGTATATTCAATCAACTCTTGCTAAAATTTCATGATAATTTTATAGTTGCTGAGCAGAAATTCAAAGATTTCGATAATCATTTGAATCAGCCCTAATGAAGAAACATTAAATCGGGCAAAAATATCTTGTACGGGAAAATTTTTTACGACCTTAAATGCAGAAAAATGCAGAATGCGGAAACACAAAATTTTTACAAGCTCACATAGGGAATAAATAAGGACCCCAAAAAATAAACACTAAATACAGAAGAACATTGAATGTGAAAACCTTAAATCCGGATCCGACTGTATTCTTCTATTGGACCTTCACACTCATTGTCCCTTCTGACTTCTTTCTTCACGGAAGCCTTTTGTTTACAGTTGACGTGGGCGTTTCCCTGCCTGACCTGGTAACCTCACCCCCTACCCTGAACTACACCCTTTTACCTGTCATCAGACAACTCTTGGCAACCAGACAGTAGTAATGCTCCATGGCTTTAACCATTAATAATGCAATACAGAATTCTCTGCTAAAATGGTGGCATAACCAACTAATCAGTCAAAAAATTAATGTATATGATACCACTTCAAGTTTAGCTCAAAGAGTAGAAGAAATTTGAGGCTGGCTGAGCCAACCACTGAGATGACGAATTTTACTGTCTCAAAATTGTAGGGTCAGATTAAAGTAGGTTGATCCACACAGTTCATGTATGGAGCATTATCAGTAAAAAATCATGACCTGGACTGACAAGAGTTCATCTCCCCTTAAGTAAGAGGTCAAGAATGTAAAGAAATTATTAGATCCCCGAGTGAATTTTGATCCATGCAAATGATTTGTCATTTTCTATTTTTCACAAAATACCAACTTCTTGGTGGGCTTCCCAATTATTACCATGGAAATACATTTAAATTTATTTCAATATACTCATACATACTCACCTAAATTTGGTGATTCGCATACTCTTATTATATGAGGCCAATGCTGAAGTGTTTTGGCAAAGAATGGGTTGGTAACTCCAAGTATAACTGGTGGCGGTGCATGCGATTTAGTAGTGTACTCCTTAAACTCACTGTCATGTATTGTAAAAAATGGCCTATAATCGGCACAAAACATCAGGGGGGCAATCATGCTAATGAATGAAAAGAAAAAAATTATTTCAACCACAATCCAAATCAGACCTGAAGAGAACAATCAGCAAAAATTGTGAGCAACGGACACAAATTGATGCGAATAGAATACATTTAGATTGCTAATGACAAATAATTTACTTGAAAAACTGAAAAACCAACAACGATCATTGAATATATACATTGTCCTCATGACTAAAGGATTGGTCCAATTTTTCATACAACCTTCGCTTAGTCATGAGAGCATATATTTTGAGGAACTATTGATTCTGATTCAAAGCCCACACACATCAACATCCAATACTGCTAAGCGCTCTATTTTATTCTAAACACAGTGGCGTATACAACACACAATTCAAACTTACCTAACAAGAGCCTGAACCATTTCAGAGCATGTTGAAGGCGAAGATGCCATTACAACTATTGGTTCAGCTGTCAATACTAACTCCCATAGCATATGAATGTGAGATAGAATAGGATAAAAGCACCTAAAAATGTTAATTTCATGGACTGAAGGTATGACTGTTGGTGTCAAAGATGAGTTAACTTTCAAAGGAGAAGTTGGAGAGGACAACCCAACTTTATTATTTTGACTTGGAATGTACGCCTGGCAAAAACAGAAAGGGAAAAAAGAATAATCAATAAAATTCTTTGAGTTGTGGATTCTATATATTTTTACTTTCCAAAACATTTTCTCGCATCAAACGCATGACACTCACCTGTATCACAGTCCCAAGCAAAGGTAGATTCACCAGTTCCCCAGGCACTGGTGCTGGCCACTGATCTATGTCATGGCATGCAGCTTCTATGCTCGGTTCCCCATTATCGAAGTATTCCGGGGCAATTAGAGCACAGACTTCCGTGAATAAATTAACGAAGGGAAATCTCGATATTAGGACAACGCTCTGAAAAAAAGCACTATCATTAATTACCTCAGATCCCATTACATGAATAAATATAAGTAAACCAAGAAGAATGCACGGCAATAACTGCTTCTAAGACATATGTCTATATATATTTTAGAAACCCAACCTTTTGAAAATATCCCCGTGGTAAAGTCTTGTCCTTCACTTGACGAAAATAAACGTAGCCACAATAGTGACCAGGGTCCGCTTGAAGGTATATGGGGCATTTTTGATTGTATAGCCTATGCTCTAATAAAAGACCTCTATGTCCTGGTGCTTGTCTGATACGGACATGGAACTGAGTGTCTCCCATACATCCCGAGTTCGAATCTGGGAAAGCTAGGTAACAAATGTTAGACTTCTCTTGTTCCGAGAGCTTCACATGGCCGGGATATATTACCTAAAACGTAGACGTATCACATGAAAATAATGCACTTCATAGGGATAGCATAATTCCTATATTAACTCCATCGTCTGCCGAGTGAAAAATGACAACCTATGTTTAAATGCAAGCCACTGATTTATAACAAAAACACTGCGTTTAACAACTGTAGTCCATTGCTTACCTCTATTGCTTGGCCTAATTCTAAATCAAATGTTACAATACATATGCAATGAGCCCATGTTGAAAACCTGTCCCAAGGCAGGACAGCAGATGAACGTATGTTTTCAGTACTTCCGCTATCTTCACCTTTATCACCACCACTCACAACACTGACAGAAGCCATTCCGAGGTTCGTCGAGACATAATCACTCGATAAGCGAAGTTAACACCTCTTTTAATTACCTTACTACAGAAAAACATACCATAGGAATGGCTATGCGATACACCATAATCAAATTGGTTACTAACACAGCTGCCAAACCAAACTTCACATGTGCAGCGCAACGAGCAGCGCAATTCCTTGCGTTCCTTGAGGTTGCCTTGGCTATTGTTGATGGGAAGGGACCTTGGGAAATTTAGATAATAGAAAGCATATACAGTAGGTTGATGGCTGTGACTTGAGCCATTTAAGAAATCATCACACATTTACGCGAACATTGGATGATATCTCAAACGCTCCGCGAGGAGTTAGCAGTTTTTGTCAAGTCTTAATGGTGTCGAATAACTGTATTTAAATGTCATGCGTAGCTACATAGAAAACCCTCTCTTGAAGGATTTCCACGCAAATAATCTCGATACGTGTTTTCCATATCACTGTTAATATCGCCCTAGATTACTCAAAATGTACATATTAGTGAATGGTGAAAGTATTTTTTTATGTTTATATTATGGTTGAAGAAATTGGTTATTTTTATATTATATGTTTGGTTTGAACATCGGTTTCGGGAGACTCGCATTGGGCATAAATAAGGTTTCTTTGAATGGATTTCTGGAGATGAATGGAACAATTAGTTTTTAGAATTTTTTCAATCGCTCTACTTACAAGTTTTTAATGGCTTTCTACCCAACTGACCCTGTCGAATTCCTGCATATAGGGTAGTTGCATTTAAATTTATTGGAGGTCATCTGTCATGGCCGATATGATGGCCAACTGTTCTGTTAAGGTCTAGTTGGCATTAGTAACTAGCCCGGCATATTTTTTGTGCATCTAAACATGGTGTCGCTCAAGGCCAAAGTGAGTGGGAGGAGAAGGGGGTTCAAATTTTCCCTCAAAATGTTCGGTGGAAATGGTTGGATGTGGTTGTGAGTCCACCTCCTTTAAATTACCTACCTCCCACAAAAGGTAACATCTCTTGAAAAGATCTCCAAATATTTTTCCTAGCTTCAGCCCTCATGCCATAAATTGCTATAGTCTGCATCTACCCACATGACTGGTTTACTAAGCTCTTTTGAGTGCTCTCTGTATGGCTAGCACCATCCACTAGTATGCCCATTGATTCTTTCATGATTATAGTTTTCCAGTCCATTCTTGGGTGTAAAGATTGGAGGCAGATTCCAGTCCATTGACAGAGGTATTTTTAAGAGAGGCTGATTTGGAAAGAGACCATGTCCTCCAAATAATTATGAAGGATTTTTAACAACTCCCCCCCTTCCTATAGATAGCTTCGGCCTTAAGGTGATGTACACTGATGCGAAGGTAGAAAGCCTGATTTGAGTTGTCATTCCTTCTGATATAAAGAAAGATGAAGTGCACTCATCACCGTTTATTTCTCTCTGCATAGTAGTAATTATATATTATCCTTTTATGGAAACATCATCCAATGATAGGCATTAAAGCATTGTGTGCCTTTATCCAGCACCCAAAGCCCCAGTTCTTACATCCTCCAGGAAAATCCCCTTGACTCTATAGATGAGTGAGCCAGACTACCTAATTCTCTCACGATAGTGCATTGATGTGACAAAAGAGTAATTTATCACCTTTCCCTCTATAAAAATTATTCATATCTCCGATCACACTTAAATTTGAGCTGTTTGTCAGTTTAAAAACAAATATCCCTTCATTCACTGCTCATTAGTCTGATTCATGACAGAAAGAGAATTACAATGGGCTGTCAAATTCTGCATCATTTTACTACTGAAATATTTAATTACACACTGTAGCTTTCTGCTCATGAAAAAAGTTGCTTGGCGAAGACTTTCTTTCTATTGGAAGAGCACAATATTTTGATGAATGACTCTGCATCAAGTGAATGAATCAATCCATTTTATTAACATTTTTGAATAAAGCAAATAAAAATAAGCATTTCTTTTAACTAAAGAGTGAGTGAGAAGATACAGCACATAAAGGTTTGTATTGTGTCAGGGATAGAAAATGATGAAATAGATGATAGAAGACAGCTGTGGGCAAGCTTCTTCAAAAGAAAAGACCAGAACATATATATTTGCGACCATGCATTGAGTTTTGAGGAGAGTGATTTAAAGTGAGGATAATGGACAAATTCTGAATATTATCAGTGGAATGAATAGGGATAAAATTAAGGTTATTTTTTGTTACTTTCCTTGGCACTCTATAGAAGCACTCTGCAATGCCTCTCTGGCACTCTGCAATGCCTCTTGGCAAAAATTCATCTGCTTAGACAATCAGATATTAGATATTCTTCATTTCTTTTCATTAAGCTGGAGAGAATGTTTTACTCTTTAAAAGAATTCTTTGATTCAAATTTTTAAAGGAGTGGAATGAGTGATTAATTTCAGTTATATATACCATTTTTTAAGATGTACTTTACCACGCATTTTTTATTATCTTGTACATGCACTTTGTGTAATTCATTGACGTGCCTTATATATTGATGCACAATGCAGTTATCAATCTCTGGGCAAATAAATAAATAAAATAAAGATTAAAAACTTAAATTGGAGAGCCACCTTAATGATCGCTATCTTTTCTATTTTTCCAAATATAATGGGGGTTACCACCTTCCCCCCCTCCCCGTTAACCCTCCTCTGCATTAGATATTGCTCATAATTGTTTCATAGAATGGGTCAATATGACCCCTCCAACTTTTAAGGATGAAATAAAGATTGCACCTTAGGTGAGCAACCGTATATATGTAAGTCATTACCTTGACATTTAACTGGAAAGTCATGAAATTTCTTGACATTTGAAAATATTATCTGATCTCCGGCTCTGAATACCACTAAGGAGTCAAATATCCTCAGTCTTTATGTCAGTCCATACGTCTTGTCTTCTATGTCTCCCTTAAAATTTCCTCACCATATGCAATGCACAGCAAGGCTGCCGGCGTATAGTCATTAGGTTTGCAGATATGAATTCATGCCCATTTTACACAGCTCAGATTTTTAAGAATTTTATTGGGATCCAGATATGATGCTTTTTTTGGTAAATTTAGACTTGTTAGGCTTCTCTTGACCATTTTCTTTACAATAGATAACAAACACTCCTTGCATTCCAACCTATATATGTATACTCTTTGATGTTCTTTACTCTTGCATCACAGATACCAATGGTTGCCCCCACATGACTATTGATTTGGGATAGTTTAAAACCATTCAAAAAATCATCAACATCAATATTGTCCTGCAGGAAGTCTGTTTTAGCTTCACAAATTAGCCCAGCAAATCTTGGAAATGATCCTCAATGTCACCAAGAAGAAATGAGAAGACTCAGCATCTGATCAGCTTTGGGGAATGGCTCTAAAGATGACACTATTATAGCAAAGAAATGAAGTTTCACCAGAAGAAGCTCTCAAGGAGGGCTCAACTGGACAAAGTTTAGAAGGCGCGTACTTTCCAAAACAAATAGGCGCGTACTTTCCAAAACAAATAAAAAGTTTGCTTAATTTGCAAGGGCATGGCACTTAGTCGGGTGAAATGCCCAACTGTGAGATTATTCTACAGTGTTTCTGCTATGATAAGAAAACCATTGTGTCTTATTCCAATGAGGGAGAGTGCGCGAGACGAAGATTTAACAGCGAACAACAAATTATTTCAGTTTGCATACTTAGCAGAGGTATGGCATTTGGGTGCATTAAGTGCTCCACTTAGGATATGATTCCTCATGGCATCAGTTTAACCTTCATTCGATCTTGCAGAGATGGCTGATATAAAACTCTTCTTTGTCATACTGGGAAAAGAGAATGTAGAAATATAGGAGGAAAGAACCATGCCCCACTATGCTACACAGTGTATGAATCTAATTAATTATGTATTATTAATTTCCACATTTTGAAAAAAATTCCAAGATCCCTGAGAGTATATTCTGGGAGTAACAATCTTATTTTTAGCTGAGTCTGCGGCAACCCCACGATAGGGACTCATTTTTTGATGTTCATGGTGCTCACATATAACCCAAATAGCCACTACATTTGGCGCTCCAACTGTAGAGAGTTCGCTAACTGCTGATGTCAATCCTTTTACGGAAGTCTGGAAAGGGAGGGGAGGGTTGTGCTTATCATTTTGAGACCCCTAAACTATCCCATCATTCAAACCCCTTTAGAACTGCAGGGCACTAATATCCATTGTCATTTACTTAGACTCTGCTTCTAGAGAGTAATCTAAAAGGAATGACAATTCCAGTCCAGCGGCCACTTTAAGAGATGTGTTAACATTTCCCCCAATATCACTCAGATGACTCAACCATTTTGTTCTACCAATTTACCATTATTTTGTTGTTTTTTATCCTTCCCAAGAACTCAGTTGCACCCAAGGTTGCTGCATCCCATTCCATAAAGGTAGAGAGAGAGGGAGTGCGTTGAGAACAATGTGAAAATGACATGTATCAAGGGAAACCAATGCCATTCCCAACTGGGTTTTGCTCGGTAGTCTCCACTCGTCAGTTGCCCCTTCCCCTCCCTCCTCATTACTCTCCCAATATGCACACCATTGGGCCTCTGCTCCACTTACTGAAACTGTCACAAAATGCTGCTGATGACACATTACCACCCTCTGTGAATGACCTACTCTCCATAGTGAAGAGGAAATAATACACTTTTATGGGTAAGAGGGCTATCCTCCATTCGCAAAAATGATCCTGACGACTGCCAAATTCCAGGTCCTCCAGCAGCATTTGTCATTTTTGTTTGACAAGTTTCAAAAGCCATCCTGCTTTCATTTTCAGGACGAAGGTGAGAAGTCTTGGTTTTTTGCTACCTTATATAGCACTGGCCATCCTTCCCCTGAGTGCTGATTGGTCAGTACTCTCCTCCTTAAGTTGCTGATTGGGATTACAAGGACAACGGCAACCCAATCAGCAATATGTAGAAGAGAAAGAGGATATAAGGCAGCAAAAAACCAAGACTTATCACCTTCGACCTGAAGACGATAGCAGGATGGCTTTTGAAACTTGTTGATCAAAAACGACATATGCTGCTGGAGAACTAAGAATTTGGTAGCTGTCAATCAAAAACGACCAACACGGTTGGAGAACCCGGAATTTGGCAGTCATCATGAACATCACTGTGGAAACCTAAATATGAATTTATTGCTTCTGCTTCACCCATTCCTTATCCTTAGAAGTTCTATATTACTCTATCACTAACCTTGTTCTTGACCTGACTCAACTACACTGGACCTGAACTATGAGCGTCTGAATTTCCACCATGAACATCATCAATTCTTCTATTGAGACTATTGATTGAAGGCCTTGGTGATTAAATTGTTTCAAGCTCTTGGAAGGACTTTGGGAACCTTCACTTGAGTACAGTCCAAGGCAAAAGATGCAAATCCATCCAAATCCGTGGAAGATGCAAAAGATGACAATCCATGAAATTTTGCAAGCAATATTGCATCCAAGATCTGATTTGCATGAAATTTTGAGGTTTTTAGACATTCATAAATTATTTTCAAACATATTTTACTGCTCAGCCGGCAAAATAAAAACTTTCATTGGAGAGCCAACTTAAAACTTAATATCTTTTCAATTTTTCTAGGAACTATCAGGAGCCATCTTTCCCACACACCCTTTGATCCACCACTGCCTAAGGGTGACCCCTTTGTTTCCTTTTGGCTAGACAATACTATATGCTCCAAGAACAAGTCTCTTTTTGATAGGGAATCTATTTAAAGAAGACAGGAATCATTGAAAATCAAGGTGGTGTAGAAATCGTAACACTGAAAATGAAAGTGGTCACCTATGGGGAAACTAAAAATTTAATAACCTTTTTTCCACGAAAGGGGTATGGTGCTCCGAGTTATATCAGCTACAGTTATCGGTCAAATAGCAGTCACATGGAGAGTGGCTTCAAACACATGAAGCTGAGCACTACAAATGGAGAGTTACACTCATAGCAGGGTAGATATCTCCATCCTCTTGAGAAAAATAAAGATACACTTAATATAAACAGTACTGCTTTATTCGCATCATTTCAAGGCTAATTTTTCCCATGGTTTTACAACTATTTGTACAATTCAGTTTATTACATGCATACAGAGCACTATTAATGGAAATTTTCAATATTGCCTACAGAAGCTATGATTCTTAGAACCTGATACTCAGCAGGCTGCTGTTTATGCAATTGAAACTTAAGTATTATTTCAAATGAATAAAGCATTAATAACCTCAGTAGCACATCGCTCACTATGCATATTTAACATGTGCTGACATTGATCACTTTGAGAAATCAATGGGCTGATATTTCCAGTTGTACAATACTAAGAAATATTTCCATGTTGGCGCAGTTGTTTTAATGAAAATACATATCAATCGCTTTCATCTTCTGGAGCACAACAAGCTTCTCATATTAACAACTACAATGCACCCTACTTCCAAGGAAGGGTAGAGTTGCTCTTCGAATAAATTGCCATCCATTGATTAACAATTTTGATCAACAGTGCAGAAAAACAGCATGGGCCACAAAATAAATGGGTATAAATATTACTTTATGATAAAGCTTTGTAAATACAGATAGCTGCATCAAATATGTAATCCCATACTTTAAATACACATATGATTAAGAAAGTATAAGAAATATAATATTCAAATTTACATTAATACATTCAACAGTCCGAAATCTTTTGCACTATTACTTAGCAAAACTTTGGAGCACTAGTACTTAGCAAAAATGCAAACCTTCACTACAACCCTCTTTTATTATAAATACAATTATTAAATGTATTATAAGAAGATACACCATGAGAGGCACAGTTCTGACAGGCTCCACCCAACTACATTTCATGTAAAATCACACTTCCTAACAAAAATACATTATTCTTTTGGCTATAACAATGTACAGCTGGAACTTTTAAAGTTATATATTTTTCAACAACCGTGGATAAAGTACATAAAAGTAACTACATTAGAAATTATATTTTATAAATAAAGTAAGAAACAAATAATAATTAAGAAAAACTCAAATGTACTTCAATAATGGGGCATTTATTCTTCAGCTGATTGATTGAAATAAAAAATAAATGATGAACCTTCACTTTCCTTTCCATCGGCAATGACAAATAAATATCCACATTTTACTGGTGACCAAAGTATCAAAATTATGAACATGAAAAAGATCCCAAAACTAAAAAGTGAAATCTTTCTGACTCCTACAGTTTTGGAATTTCACACTTAACAGTGATTTTTGGGGAGCCATCTTTCTCTCTCCCCAGGATTTACAGTGGTGTGTTGCTGAGGTACCTATCTTGAGAGGTGAGTGAGAAGGCAATTATTATGTGGCAGCATTTAAATGCTGAATCATGCCAATAAGTTTAGTCTCATCTTTGGTGAATTTTTCAATTCATCATAACACAAGCACATTTATATTAAGAAATATCATAAGAATTGAGACCTAGGTATCGAGGTCATACACATTCCCTACATAGTTCTCATGATTTCTTGGAAAACATTTCATTGATTATTAGGCAATTTTGATAAATTAAATCACCCGAGATTTATTGGGAGCATCAAATATATACTACAGGTAATGATAAAATAACCTCTGAAGATGTTTTACATCGTGAATCACACTATGCTGAAATTAAATTATCATTCTAGGCAGATATACAAAAATAATGTTCACTGTCCCCCTACCAGGCATAACTTTTCATAATTTAAGAATACTTACATAAAAAAGTGCAACTAAAACTCAACTTCTCAATTGGTGTTTCATAGCTCTAGTAATATTTGAACATCCTCATCAAATCAGTTTCATGGAATTTTTCATCATGTAAAAATTAACATTTTGTTTCATGCATGCACTCAAAAGAACGTCTTTGGCACAGCGGCAGATTAAGGGGGTTGTGGGGGAGTAAATACCTCAGTATATTTCCAGAAAAAAAGAAAAATAATTAACAAAGATTTAGTTTCCCAATGCAAACTGTCATTTTACTAGTTCAATACATGTTCTTTAAATGTTTTATGCGTGCTTTAAATTTCTATTAATTTTTATAATGAGATTCTCCATTTGGTAGAGAGGTACTTATTACTAATTATCCAGGCAACCTGGAAAAGGGTGAGCAACCCCCTAAGAACTACAACCTTAATCTGTCGCTGGCCAAGTCAATACTATTTTAAGTATTTCGATAAAAAGACCGTAAGTGTAATGCAACGGATTTCATATATACACATGGATATAATAAACTTAGATATTCAATTAACGAGTGTGCCCTTAACTTTTGCCTCAGAATCAAAATCACTCACTCTTAGTAAAAAATATCATATAGCCATCTATTTCTTTAGAAATAGCAGTCAATTATTTTAACAGAATGCAAATTTAAAGATTCCCAAAAAGCATTAAATCTGAAGTGATCCAGGTTTATTTATAAAATGCATGCATATCATGAACAATTATATTGGAACTTGAGGTAATAACTTAAACCACAATGTAAAAATTAAAAACAAAACTTTTTGGATTTTGGTTAGGAAAAAATGAAGGGTATTAATTCCAACACATCAAAAAGAGTCATCATAACCCTTTCCAAGTTCATTACTTTCATTGATAAAATACTTAAGTCACTCATCTAGTTAGGATATGGAAGGTTGAAGAGCCCACACATGTTAAAACTTCATGTGTATTCTATAGAGTGCATGTCATGTCCCTTGTAGGAATTTATCATATAGGTACCTAAGATTTTTTTTTCATATTTATTCTTCATTTACCATCATTATTTTTTTGTTTTACTCATTTTTTATTACATTTAATTTCCATGGAATGGTCATAGAAATCTGTAAAAAAAATAACAGCACTATCTGCAGTAGATTCACATCCTCTAAATTGAATACCATAAAATACTTCAACTCTTTGTACTTTCACTCAGCAAGTATTATTCAAACAGTGATATCACCTCATCAAAATAGTTATTTTTGTACTCAATATTTTGGCTGAATTTTAACATTGAATTATTATTTCGTTTCACAAGTACAGCAAAGGGAGGAGACAAGCACTGCTATCTGACCACAATAAACACTTCAACTACATACTTAGCCACTTAAAATTACTATAATATAGAAATAGGACACAGAAAATCAAAACAAATAGCAGTGGTGCCAACCACAATTCGACTAAATATTGCACTCCTATTTAATTACCCAAGCATGAAATCATGGATCATTAGTTTACTAAAACCAGGACAAAAGCAGTATAATAGCTTCAAATTGCAGCTCCATGAAAAAACATAAATGGATTGATAGCCATCAAAGAATTTTTGGTGGTTAAAGATTATTCCCAGAAAGTTACTGAACAGGGTGGTCTCAAAAGGAAAATTTCACTTACAAACCTCCAAGAGGAAAAAATGCATTCCAAAGGGGAAACCAAGGAAAGGAACCATAGCAGTATTAAAAATGCTCTCTCAGAGGTATTACCTTTGTACCATAAATATTTGCCAGAATGTCATCACTTTCAGCTTCATGGAAAAATCGCGAGTTATATTTATATCATTTACAAACAACTATGTCTTCCAAAATTTCCAATAAATTATAATTCTTATGTTCCTACAAGCTAATGGTTCCCGACCATGCTCCATGAGTGTCTCCGGAGTCGTCTTCAGGAAAAACACAAGGGCAAAGCAAATATATACTTGGCCAATAAATGGGGATGATGAAAGTGATGTACATTTTTATGAGATTACGCAATTGTGTCTTCATACACTCTTAAACAGTTCTACAAAACTGTTTTACACAATCTCTCTTTCAATTTGGCTATGGTCAAAGTAGTTATGAGGAGTTGTAACTGATATATGTGTATGTAGTAGAAGGGTACTCAAGCAAATGATTTAATTTCAAGCAGAGTGGTCTGTAGGCTGCCAAAGCTAAGAAACCACTGTCATAAGCTGTTTGAGGAAACATTATATGGATGTAGGATCAAAATGCAGTTTTGCTGTATTAATTGTAGTCCTAATATTAACTTTTGAGCAACAGACAAAAACTAATAGATATTGATGTGAATGCAGGCTACATTTATCAAATAATGAAATAGCTTGGAAATAATCTATTCTGATTCAAGCCATTATCTCTGGAACTTTGAATGAGCATCACAAAGCAAGAGACTTTGAATTTTTGGAAAAAAACTACATTTTGATCCTACACTCTTCAATTGGTAAGAATTTAAACAGATTCCCACTCACATATTACTCTATTGTAGCAATCTATAACTTATCTAGCACTCTTTGTCATTAGAAGACAAATCATTCTCATCAAAGTTATTTTTAGCTGCCACACAAAAGTTGAAAACACAAAGATGGGAAACATTCCCCAGTTTTGTACTTAACTCTCTGTACACTGTACATTGATATGCTCATCATGAAACATGTATCAACATGGATGATCATAGTAAATGGAACCATTTCACCTCGTGCAAACAACACAATTAAAATTGTGACACCTCCTTTATTGTGTTTAACCTTAATGGTTATCAAATGCACATACTGAATAAGACACTATTCCCACATAAAATTCTCAGTACTACACCGACTGCGAACAAAAGCAATGCCGAAATTGGGGACTATTTTTATACTGCAAGCAGTAGAAGAGTCCAAATGGTGTATTTCTATTTAAATACATGCAAAGTGCACACATGCACAATGAATAATAAGATGTACATTGCTACCATGCAGGAAATACAAGTCCTCCTCAAAAATCCACCATTTGAATGATGGATGGAATGAAGTAACTGAAATCTTAAATAGGTATGTCATTAGAAATTTTCATCGCCTAAATTGATGTAAAACCATTGAGCACGCCAATGCAATGACGAATAAATAAGCCATTATCATGACTATGTACAGATATTTTACATGCCTCACACTGATTTCACCTATATCAATTCTTAGTCCTTCTGTTTTACTTAGTTTCTTTGAGTTCAACCACACATCTGTTGAGAGCATGAGCCATCATGACATACAAGTCTTTAAATTTTTAAGCTAACAAAAATCGAACCCCGTGAGTAGCAAGCAGTTTCTTTTTTTAATTCACACTCTGGAACAACAATTGTACTGGTTCACATTTTGGCTTTGATTAAATTATATCATAACTTTCTACAAAGATTAAGCCAGCTAGGCATCAACACAGGGAGTGAAAAAAAATTTCATCACTGGGATAAAATAAAATATTGCGTAAATAATATATATAAATATGTGAGTAATACAGTAATAAGGTGATAATATGAAAACGGGATAAAAAAAGCACATTACTTGTTAGAACAGGATTGAAAAAATTGCCAACTTTTTGAACAATAGAAACTTAAGGCCACTATAAAAGGTGAATGATCATGCGAATGAAATCATTGGCCATGTATAACGGAAAAATTTGCGAATGAACCGTCATGTGCATGATCATTCAGTGAAAATTAGAACATGTTCTATTCTGCTCGCATAACCATGGCAAGGCATGATCATTCACCGTGTATAGTGGCCTTTAGTAAAAAATGGAATTGTAACTTCACATTCGGAATAAGAATGTTGTAATGAGTCAGAATACTACACTTCAGGGAGAAAGAGAGTTGTACCGTCTGAATTTACTTTTGGCAATCCCAATGAATCTAATCCATAGACATATCAATATTGAAAAACAAATTTGAGTAGTGTACATGATATCAAAAGAATCATTTGTTAATGCTCATTTTTTCTGGAGAAAATTAATGAATACTGTGATGGACATTCCAAAAACACAGTACATTGGAGGATATAATATGCTCCTAAGCAGAGAGGGCTAGGAAAAACGAAATATTTTGGGTAAGTTTGAAAATTCAGGGAATATAATGTGCGGTTTCAACATAATGAAGTATCAATTTAATTTGAATTTCTTTTCAGAAAAAACTTCGTCATGGGTTAAAACTGCCAACTAGCAATAGCATTTTAATGAGCAAGAATGAAGAGCAAGAAATAAAAAAATTAAGTTGCATAATGCTAAAGGAAAAATTCCTAAATTAAAGACAAGGTAAAATTAGAATTTAACAAACACAAAGTATATCACTGAACTATTCTTTTTGAAACTTACAGCTTCACATGCCAAATCAAATAATTGAAATCCATAAAAAAATTAGTGAGGGTTATTTCAATTTGCTAAGGACTCTCTACCAATGAAACTTAAGGACTCAAAATGGATTATTGGAGAGGATGGATGACAGTAAATATGCCAATTACTTTAGAACTTGAACACAAATGTATAGTGTGTGTGTATTACTAAATAGCAACAAGGAGATGAGGTAGAAAACAATAATAAGAAGAATGAAGCCACGAATTATACCAATACATGTAACTAACTTCAACATTAAAACACATTAACAGATGTACTAATGAAACACTATATGGAAGGCACGGTTGCCACACTTTGGAGAGATAATGAATAAAAACCCACACGAAAAAATAAAAAGTGAATCAGCAGGAGCTTATGTGGATAATATGAGATAGAAGGCAAACTTTAGTCTTGAGAAGTTATTAAAAATCATTTGAGGTAATTAATATGTCTAACATAACATATAACCTTATGAAATAAAGTTTATTGCACTAACAGGATATGCGTTTTTAGCATATCTATGGGAAACAGAGCTCATTCTCATTCCTGATGAGTACTGAGAGAAGCACCAAGAGCTCAAAAACATTTGTTTTACCATTACTGAACCGAGAGCATAGGCATGATGATTCAAGCACACAATAATCATACATCAATCCAAAGCTCAAAACTTGCCTCTTTGTCTGTGGTGTCTTAGGCCGCAAAAGGCACAGATGAGGTAGATTAATGCCCACTGATTTGAAAACAAGCCCACAAATTAGGATGGATGATAGGTATCTGATACACAAAAGATGACACAAAGATGAAATACGAGAAGGAAAATTGCACGGATGACAATACAAAAAAATGAAGAGTGTCATATATTAACAAGTTCAGTATGAAGCATTTTTTTAAGCAAAACAATTTAAATACGAAGTTGCCCATCATAATGAAAAATTGGTGGAAATAGCTTATTTAACAATCAACTTTATCACGCTCCCACAAATTGAAGCAACAGTTTAAACTAACATAATAAGATATTGCTAAACAATGGTGGCTAATAATTACATGGGAACCTTATAGATAGAACTTGCAACTTTATAAGATTTTGCCTATCCAATAAAAAATAGAAGGGTCTTTACGTCGATGCAGAACTGCAATTTCCTCAAGGAGTTCAATAAAAAAATAGGAAACGATATTTTGAGCAGTGTTTTTTTCCTCTTATGGACTACTTATGAGTAAATTAGGTTAAACAGAAATTTCTGAACATTGTTACCCACAGGAAAAGAAATTGATATCATCAGAAATGTAGCTTAGTGCCCAATTTCCTCACAGGGAAAGCACGAGAAAAGGAATGTCATCTAGCACCCATCAGGACTATTTTTACCAATTGATGTACATGGCTGTGACTAGGGGCATTTTGTACACTGGAACGTCGACTGAGACAAGCAAGCAGGGATGAAAATTGTCTAAATCTCTAAAACTATTGGAATAAACAATAAAAAAACTTGGTTAATAAGCTCAATGCTAAAAGGATGGTGAATGCCAGAAAATTAACCACTTACTTTGAGTTTCAAACTTCAACCAATGATTTAAAGACAATGAATGAATGAATGAATAAGAATAGGGAAACATCCAACTATCAAAGACTGCACTTTCAGTGGAGTTGCCATTCCAACTTCAAGATGTAATACTCCTGGGGCATTCTGAGAGATAAAACTGACATAACACTACTCCTCAGCAGAATATCACTGCCAATTAGACATTGGGTACGTACAAATAAGCTTTAATACACCTAAATAGATATTAACTACAGGAAGTTATAATAAAAATTTCCCCACAATGAATAAATAATAAATTCCTACTATGAGACAGAGAATGCCAAACTGTGTTAATGAACAATAAGAATAGAACTTTAACCTTTCTATGAATGTCCAGATTTCAACTTTGCATCACTGAGGGTAAAATAAAATGTAAATACACTAAAAGATGAAGGAAACCAGAGCCTCTGAGCAAATAATGACAGATCTGACTGAAAGACTCCGTCGAAAGTCTAACAGATAGCTGAGCAAATCAATACCCATATGGTTTTACTTACAGATGACCATATTGATTTGGTACAGAATTATATCACAATTACAGCTTTAGCTATTATTTATACAAAATATTGTCCAAATAACATCAGCACATGCCAAAAAACATAATTGAGGTAATGACTACCACATGGCATTGCACTAAATTTGAAGGCAAAAATTTTATCAGTCCCAAGATGACTCCAATGGAGGAGAAGTCTCAAATTAAAACTAGCTTGGGGAAGGGTTACAGCTTAAAATTTAGGGCCTTACAATACACCCATTTCAACTAACTAATACATTATTGCTGTAAATAAAATTATCATAAAAATTAGCTTTAGAAGTATATTTTCAGTGGGATCTTAGTCATTATGGCTGCTCTTCACAGAAGTATGCAAACGTGAGTCAATCCTTGTCCATGAAATGTTTTATTCTTCAGCATCATCTTTAAAAGACACTTTTTCATCTTTTTTACTTTTCGGAATTATTTTAGAAAGGATGCTCCATTAATGTACTGGCTGGCAAACCAATCAGAATTTAACACTATAAAATGGAAAAAAACTACTTAAGAGCTCGCAAATTATGCATTAACTGCATGCACATTATTATTGATCTAATTGATGAAAATGTTCTGATAGGTGAACCCTCATGTGAAAATGTAGACTGGGGGATAGCCTCTGCTGGGCATCTTTCTCATTCACATCTAGTCAAGACAATGGAAAATTCAGCCACAGCATTTCCTTAGGTTTTGTTTATGTCTGGTACAACAGCTTCTAAAGCCATCCAAGTAACTTCTTCTTGCCTGAAATACGGCACTTGATGCATGAAGAAGGCAGTAGGGTGACTGGAAAAGCTTCAGTTGACCAGACATGAACTGCAGACTTTCTCTACAGACCCCAAATGGGGTGGGTGTAAAATGTAGGAGAATTCAATTATAACAGGACTCAAAAAATACGCAAAAAGAGAAAAAATTAAAATGTATGACCACATAGGAACAAGATTCCTCGTTGTGAACGGGAAAATGCAGTGGCACTAAAGCATATGAGACACAATAATAGATTACAGATTTATTTCATTGGTGGGGTTAAATCTATCCCTTATCAACTTAATGGTGAGTAAAATCCATATGACATCTTATTGAGGTCCCTTTTTAGTCAGGCTTACTATGTGCAACTTACAAGCTTCCTGTCTTGATAACTACCTAGCTAGGCTTAGCTGTGGGATTCAGAAATATTGAATACATAATTATGATAATATATCCACATATATTATCCTCATTATGTATTCAAGATACACTACATACTGTTCAGGACACCTTCTGGTGCCAACGAAATTTCTAATTAAAACCTTTAACAATTAAGAAAGGTCAAAAATATGAAGATGATATTTGCATACACAATATTTTCAGACTCAACTGAAGGAATTATCCATAAAAATTTAACACCACATCGTTAGATACAAAAACTTCCCAAAATAATAAAGCCTAAATTAAGCAAGAATTTAAAGAATAACATGCGTGTACATTAAAATTTTATGCAGTTTCCTTCCATACAAGTAAGCTGGAGCATGAAAGTATTACATTTGTTAAGCTTTCAGTGTTATTCAATGCAATGAATGAAAAATAATCCATAATTAAGAACCATATCAATCGTACTTAGACATTTATTGTCACAATCATTTTAAATAAAAGGTGTTCTTCATCCAAATATGACGCATGAACATATTTGGATATGCTGGTGCGGTAAATCAATGACAAGAATTTACTAATAAGGACTGTAACAGTCATCAACACAGTTTATACGACAAAAACAGGATAACTTCAAGGGGAATTTATTGCCATAAAAACAGCTTGTAAATGCATGCTAAACAGAAACACAACAATGCCAAAAAGTGCAAAATAATTTGGATTGAAAGGAGGATATACACTATTGAAACTTTGGAAATCTGAAGGTTCAAAAAAGAGGCGCATTAATCCCAAAATTAAGAATCATCTGATAATTTCCACCACAAGCTTATTCAAATTGATACTAAAACAGAGGAAACCCTTTTAAGGAAGCATCTCAATTTTTAAAGCACAGTAGAACCCTCCATACCATGATTGGTTTTCCTAAAGTCAACACATTATACAGCTGGTGTCCTAACACCCCCTTCCACACGCCTTTAAGGTTGCTCGTGTGGTAGTATGTAGATGTAGTGAAACAGTTGTATTGTGAAATAATGAGTATCACTACTAACACTTTTTTCAGAATCACGATTTGTAAATAACAACCACCCAGAATTACAGGGAAAATTTTTCGATGCCCAATTTCTAAAAGCTAAGTTTTCCATTTATTACTTGGTGTCACAGAGAATAGGTCCACTTGATTCAATAACCTAGGAAAGTTTTCCTAGAATAAATAACAAAAAATCTGCAATGTTTTTTGTGTGCCTAAGTGAAATCCACAATGATTGCTGAGTGAGTTATCACTAAAAAAACTCTCAGGTGGCTGATTTTTTTTACCAACATTCCAATCAATACCTCAAGAATTTTTGACAAAAAAATCTTTTCTGCTTCCCCAGCACTGCAAATTTCCTGAATTAGACTTATTTATTGCCACACAGCACATCTCTAAGATTCATGTTGCCTTCATATTTTTCCAAAGATAAGTTTCATTAACTTACTTCTCACTAAAAAAATTTCAAATACATACTTATCCAAAACTGAATTTTATTCTCATCTTAACGCATTTCCATACTTTCACAAAGATTCTGAAGAATACGAGTTTTAACAGATCTTAACATAATGATGAATTTAAAATGAACCCAAAATAACTGGGCTTCCCGAATGAGAAACAGTCAGTTAAACAATAGAAGATCACATTGAAATTCCTAACCTAAAATAATTTAGGATAAGATGAAGATATTTAATTCATCATGGAAAATTTTGCAGTGGTTTTAAAACAGAATATGAGACATGGAAAGAACTGAATTAAAGACAAAATTGAAAACATTTAATTCTAGCACTATATTAATCATGGTGCCAGCAACAAATAGGCTTTAAATTGAGGATAAACAGATGAATATGAGGATTCTCATGAGTATATCAAGAGGAGATATGAAATATAGCAAGTGAATCGTCAAGCTGAATTATACGAGGGATACAATTATAAGCATCATATACTTCCCTGTATTTCTGTGGTTGGTCCCACACAAGATTTAAACAATGATTTGTTTCCTTCAAGATAATAATAGTTACGACATACATCTTTCACCATTATATAGGTTTCTTACCCTAGAAATAGTTCATTCAATGTTCTTTCATGCATTGCCTAAATTTGGCGTCCTTAAATAGGTGCGTAATTAACAAAATTGCCCTGCAAATATTACCAACATGCAAGAAAATATGCATGTGAAGACCACTTCTTAACCATGCACCCTGATAGTATCTCTTTCATATACTTTACTGGCGATATTTTAACATTTTTATTGCACTGCAAATATTTCTTAAGTGCCATAAAATATGCAGGTAATGGGAGTTTTGTAAACTTGCACTCTGATAGTATCTCATTTAATATGCTTTCTATGTGATATTTCAACATATTGTTTATGCACAATATGGCATTGGAAAATGGTGAAATATGAAAACAGAATCTATGCAGTCTCAGAGGTTATATAACATAAATATTTCTCCATATTGTAATGCCCTTCCCAAGAGTACTTCCCATGAAAACTTTAGGTTGAAATAATATTTAGGGAGCACTGACACTGACATAAACACACACCATGCTGAAGAATAAAAGCCACAAAGAACAAGCATTACGTTACACTATAAATTAAATAATGGAACTGAAGAGAATATAAGATGCTCATGATGCTAAGGAACAATCCATCAATTCACAGAGTAATATTAAGGAGATGGTAAACAACGTCTAACCTATGCTATAATTTTATGAACAACATAATCAATGATGGCACATGATTCTTCATTCTGTGACATTCTCAACAACTTAAATAGCATAGCACCAAGAAGACCAATTGCACTGTTTTAAACAAGATAGATACTAATAAATTTATTTACATAGTATCAGAATTGGTGCTATCAGCCTGGTGTTGAAATATGAATGGGATAAGGCAAATATTTTGGAATCATTCATCCCTGGTAACAAAAATCATGACCAAAGATCACATGTGTAGACTCATCTACCAGGAAATTCAAACTTGTGGAGGGAGGAACAGAGGGACATAGATACGAGTTTCAGCAGGCTACAAAATAATCCAAATTCTCAAGAATGACCTAAATTCTGTCTGCAAGTGAGGATAAATTATGCATGAAATAATACTCAATGGAGATCAAGCTACTACTTGCCATGATTGATGTTATTGCCATAAAATCCCTGAGATTGACTTGTCCTTAGTAAGGGGCAAAATCAACTATTTTTTGTAAACATCACAAGGTAAATGAATAAAACTTTCACTTACACATACCATCACACTTCAATTAATTTTATAATCCATTCAAAACCATCCCAAATTATCCATCACAGGACATTATGCAAGCAAAGAGAGAAAAAATCCTGGACATTAAGATAAAGACTAAAGAAATGCTATTTTGAATGCACTGGTGACTAACCCACTGTTGAGGATGTAGGGTTATTTACGGAAAAAATGATGAAAATATGAAGGATACAAGTGAAATTAATTTGCTCGTAACTTATCAACGCTTCTCGCAGTTTTCAGAATAACTCAATATTAGAAGCTATTTACCTGACTGTTTTTGTAAAACTCCTGGCAGCTTACTCATTTTAACAAAATGAACAGATGGAACATTTGTATGGGTCTTAAAAAAATTCAATAACAGCAAACTCTGGATCACGATGACAAGACATATCGTAAAATTTATAGTCACTTCATTTTAGATATCTATAAATACACCCAGGAAAACAAGCATATCTGACCACACATTCACAACGAAAAGCAATTTCCGAACACTGAAACCCCTGTAGAAAACTGAGTAAGACAACAAGCAATAACAAAAATTTTGCAGCATTTGAACAAATGCGATAGAAAATTTTGTAACTACTTGGAGCGCATTGGAGCAAGCAATTGAGTAGAAGAAGCTAGGAGTGCTGAATTAATGTAAATCCAGGAAGTTCGAGGACATGATTATCAAAACTATGACACATGTTTCATGATTAGGAGATGCTACAGGTATTAATCAAATCTAAAATAAATAATACACATGATAAAACTAATATAAGCACTAAAGACAAAGTATGTCCAAATGCTTTCAAAGACTTTTAATATAAATTTAAACATTTGCATTTTAGACAAAGTACCATTACCAGGCATACATTATAAAACACTTTACAGTTGATAAATGTCAGTTTGAACCATGATTAAATTAATATTTGGTGTTTACAAGCTTAAATCTCACTCTATTTCTATGTCTCAACTTCAACTAAAGAATATTTTGTAGAAACAAACATGAGTAACTACTGTGAAAACACACGTTAAAACATTTGAAGGAAAACAACATGAAGCAGCCAAATAAAAATTTAGACCTTTTGAAAGAGCATAATTGAATATTTGTGTTTAACCTAAATATTGCTTGATGTTGGTTTTTCAGAAACAAAATATACATCTCTCTTTAATGACTAGTAATAAACCAAAAGAACCGTCAAAAGGCTCATGACAAAATCAGTTCAATCTTGAACTGTTAAATAAGCAATCAAAAGCCAACAACAGAAATTATGGGCTTCTAAAAAAAATCAATACCAAAAAGTTTACATTGGAGTGTAATGATATGGTTTAGTATGGAAATTAATTGACCCAGTAACCATTATAAATAAAAGCTTCTAAATTCATAGAATATGCATGAAATGAATACCTAAGTATGCATAGAGCCGTAAATGTCAAAATAAAATACAATAAATAGAACATTTCATTAATAGTAGGACAGTGATCCAAGCACAACCATAAACACTTCAATATCTATCGGTAAAAGAGAGAGCAGATGACTAGGACCACTGGCATTAACTATTCCAACATTATGTACTGAATTAAGCCATAATTCTAATTAAAATTCACAGGAAGAGTACAAGAAGAGAAGGTGTAGACCATAGACAGTCAACAGAGTAAATAGTCAAAGGTCATAATGAAGAATGGGAGAGATCTTTGGGTATAGGGATTTTGGAAGTAAAAATCCTTGAATTTTAGAGTCAACAACAGTACAAGAACAAATTTTACCACCTAACACAGAACAGGGCTATAAAGAATCTTTATATAAACTAACAAAAATTAGGAATTTTAAATTAATATTATGATAATATGATTATGACGAACTAAGGAAATTATTCTTAAGTTTAACATTCTTAATCTTCACCATGAACTATTGTTGGCAAAATAAGATTGTGTCAATCATCTTTCAACAAAAACATTTTTCGAATACAATGTAGTATTTAAAAATCCCAAAAAAAGGAAACATGATTTAAAAAAAACAGAAATAGAATGGTTGAGGCAACACAGCCTTCCAATTTGTTCTCTGCCAAAGACATTTGATGGGACACTTTTTAGCTTTCCAAAAATTAAGTATTATGTAGCACCAAACCTTTAACAGTTTTTTCTGACCAGTTTGGGAATACCTCTTTCTTTGTACTATATATATACATACGTGTACATATATCTATTATACATATAGATTTATATGCATTGATATACATATAATTCTATACATATATATTTTCTTTAGATGGCAGCTAATGAGAGGAAAGTGTCAGCAATGCAAAATCACCTAAAATAACTTTAATGGTTTCATTTAAATAGAAAATCTTATCCCTGAATTCATAACATTTTTAAAAAATACAAAGGCATTTTCTTAGCTGCAGCATAGTGAATCAATATGCAGAGACAATTTTAATACATACATTTTCCTGAAGGCGGGTGTGTTCACATGAAATCATCTGTTTCCTCTCGTACTTTTGAAGGATTGTTCATACTGGACAATATTTGACTAACCAAGTCAACAGATGGTTTGCTTTGTGGCAACTTTGGACTTACGTGCAGTTTTGGTGTTTCTAATTTGCTCAGAGTTTCTTTTTTAAGCACAGGTATGGGTTGTTTCGTGCTGTCAATACTTTTGCTTTCTTTCTTCACCGGCGAAACAAGTGAAGTCTCCTTCTTGATATTTGTCACCGAAACTGACCTTACAGAGCTCACTTCACTACTATGAGAATCTTTCTTTGATTGATAAATATGACATTTGTGAGGAATTTCTACCTTTGCCGGCGATTTCAATGCACTTTCAACCTGTCCACCTTCCACCTTCACAGGAGATACTGATTTGGAATCTACACTACACCCACCACCAACTTTCACCGTGCTATGTAAAGACTTTGTACAAGAACTACTTTCCTTTCTTATTCCTTTATCATCCCTCCTTTCTTTGGTGCTCTTCTTCTCCCTCTTGCTATCGTATCTAGCACTTTCGCTCGATCGTTGCTGTTTAGAATCCGTCGCCTGACTCGACTCCTTCCTACTCTCCTTCCTCTTTGCGTCGTCCTCTTTCCTCTTTAGGCTGTCATCCCTGTCTTTATGCCTTCCACTCCCTTCGTCACCCTTTCTCCCCTCGGCACACGAGTCTTTGTGGCTCTTACAGTCACTGCTCAGCTTGGGCCTCTTGCACTCCCGCTCGCCACTGGGCGCCTCTCGGTCCGCCCTCTTCGTCTTATGCTCTTTGCCCTCCCCCTTGACCCGACCTCGCCCACTGTCCTTGTGCTCCTTCCTGCTGTGGCCCTCCTCCTCCTCACCTCCCCTCCTCTCCTCCTTTCTCCTCCTCTCGTCCTTACTGCGCCGCACCTTGTCCGCCTCATTCCGCCTCTCCTTCTCCCCACTCACACAGTTTACTTTCTCACTGCTCCCCATCTCCCGCTCCTTTGTCTCGGCAGTGCTGTCCTTGGGTACCTGCCTCCGGCTTCCTGCCTCCTGCTCTGGCGTGGGATCCGGGTAGTACTGCCTCAGTCGAACATGCCATGCTGCAAAAAGCCATCAAATGTGTCAAGCGCACAGCTATGGGAGAATCGTGGAAAATGGGCTTCTCACTCCGATGAAACTTGGCTCAAAGATACATAAAAAAGGTAAAGCCAAATTTTTGGTACAAATAGTCCATATAAAGATCCCATATGTGATAAAGGTGATATGAAAAATCGTTAAAATGATACCTTTTCCATTTAAAATCTAAACGATAAGGAAGCAAATGCACTCTTAATGGACGAGAGAAAAGTCTGTAGCAGCAGGAGTAAATACATTTGACCATTTCCTGATAGTTGGGGGGGGGGGGGGGGGGGGTGAAAAAGATAGTGATTGATCATATCTCATAATCATATAGAGATAGGTGAAAACAATTAAAAAATTCAAGTCCCCAAACCATCAATTACATGCTATTTGAAGGCACACAACCGTTTCTACCAGAAAAAAAAACCATTCCGGGCCGTAAGTTCTTGGGACCCATGGGTCACAGTGATTACATGGGGAACATAAAAAATTTGCAAATGCAATAATGCGGCTATAAATGCTGATTCAGAGTTTTTCCAGCAAAATTGGAAATTTCATTTTTATTGCGATTTTCAACATAATTCATTCTAATGCTCATGATTTTGCCTCAAAAGTTATTTAAAAGCTGCTGGAAAAGGAGATGAAAAATCCAAACATCAAACTTTGGTTACATAAATATGTTGAAGGTTTTTTGAAATTATGAAATTCCACATCTACAAAAGCCCAATAATGAGAAAAAGTTTATTAATTTTTATCATATTATTTAAATCAAAACTCTGCCAAAGTAGTGGATGCCTTGGTAGCTCAAGTGATGGAACACCTGGCATTCAATTCAGGAGATCAGGGTTCCAATCCCAGTCAGGACAAATGATTTCGCCACAGTCGAATTTTCACACTTAACTTATACTTGTGCGTGACTCCATAAGGATAGGCCACTTTTGTTTGTTCATTGTTATTTCCTTGGATTAAGCAATTTTTATATTACAGTACACTCCCGATTATCCGGGCTAATGATGGGGAGAGACGGCACGAATAATCGGAAAACACGGATAACCCAAACGTTCACTTAAATGTCTTGCAATGTTCATAATTTACATAAAACAAACAATATATTATTATTAATGCAGTTATTCCGTTATTTTAGAGCGCTTCCCGGACTCAAAGAGAGCTTTCTTCGCCAGTTTGCGATCTTTTTAGCGGAGCGTGGTCGCGCACTGCGAGGCTTGGAAAAATAGGAACATTGAATGCAGCGGAAAAACGAAATTCTGAATCTGTCTGTTCTACAGTCTGTCTCTTTTACGAAGGGGATTCTAACGGAAATAATAAGCCCGGTTTATCCTAGCATCAATGTAGTAATTCCGATGATTTTGCGTCCGATTTTATTCTTTAAAAATAAAGATCGTGGAAAAAATCGAGCGAGAGTAAAAAATCATGCACGGAGAATCCGCATCCCGGATAAACCGCAGCCGGATAATCGGGAGTCTGCTGTATTTGTTTACAGAGCAATTCCATTATACAAGAAACCAAAATTGGTTTCCATGAACGGTGATCAATTTTTGAATGCAGCAATTTCTTTGCATGACATAGTAGGATTAATTTCCCATCAAAATGTTTACATCAATTAAACTCAGTGGCTGACTAACATTCATGTTTTTTCCTTGACAATTATATGGCACACATTCTGTCTTCAATGCAGGCTTTTTTACTTAAATTTACCCTATTCAATAGTTTGTGGAATGCAGAGGTAATATGGCACTCAATTGTATCAAAAACATTGTCATGAAAATAACACAGATTTCAGGGTTAAATAACACCACTTTTGATCATAAATAACCCCACCTTTTGCCTTTTGACTTCCACCCATAGGACAAGGGCTCCCAGTGTATTAAAATGACCAAATTTTAGTAAGTGAATATTAACTTCATTTTGGACAAAGAAAACATCACTCCATCATCAATGCAAAGCTTGGTTTGGATAGATGAGAGTGGAGCTTCTCAGACTGAATTTCAGAGCTTCCCAGTGAATTTCACTTAATCAGGTTTGAAAGGGGAGGGGCAATTTGGCCATCTCAGATACTTGAAGGATTTTTATTCGGGATATCCCAATGATTCACTTGGGCTTTTAATCCACAATTCCTTGATCAGCAACCATGCACTCAACCCACTGTGCTACTATGCACCCCCTTTGTAATGTAATTCAATATGAATATTAAATGCTGGCCTCCTGAACGATATTTCTTGAAAAAGCCTATCAAAGTAAGGTTTATATTTTTTTTCAAAAGGTCAATGGGCCATGGTAAATGCTTATGTTATGTTGTAGTTAAACTGCTCCTTATCCAGTTTGATTTTTTACTTATACAAAGGAACCAGCAGCAAAATGTTGCGTGGGCAGTGGATCACTAATAGAGGGGGTACCAACCCATCACCCCACCCTGTAATTTCTCGAAAAATTGTAGAGGTGATAATGTTTAAGGTGGATCTCCAAAGCAAGCAAGCATAATGAAAAACATTTAAAAATAATTAATGAATATCTAAATCAAATATTGATGAATAATTTAATACATATCAGACCTCTGATGCATAATCACTGTGAGGTATTTCATACTTACAAGGAACCATGTAAGTAATGAATAACACCCCCCAGAGCAATGACCTTAATCTGCCCCCGTGAATGAAAAGTGTAGCTCCTTAAGTATCTTTCTTCCTTGTGTAGAGCTGTGGCTAAGTGATTCAGGTAGAAAATTTTACCAATTTGGTCAACCCTAGTATCGCAGAATTTACACATAACTATCTAGGTCTTACCAGTCAAACACTTACAACCCACTGCCAGCATGCTTGCCAACTCAAGTTAAAATGTTAACGATTTTTGGGTTTCTGTTTGGCAAAAACTCAAACTTCACGATTTGATGCTCAGGCAAAACCTTAGAGCTAACTTCATAAAGAATAATGATTTAGAAACTGTAAAACCATCTAAAAAGGGTGCAACATCTTTAAATTTGATTCAAAACATGTCACCTGGTTCCTCCACACTTAAGGGGAGTGTGCTCCTGGAGCACCACAGAAGTAGCAGTGGGGCTATGCCCTGACGGCATCCACTCCAAAGTAGCAACAGTGAGTGCAGTCATTTCTTGAAGTACTTCTTGCATTGGTTAAGTTGGTTGAGACAGACAAGAACTGTTAAACTGTTATTATTGGTGGCATAGTGATAGAGATGGGGAAATTTCAGGATGACATGATGTGGCAACATCAGCATTCAGTGTTTTAATTTGTGGTTAGAACTTTGAGTATGGAATAGGTAAAATCAAAGCTTATTACCGGTTTTCAATGTAAAGTAACAAATTCATAAAAAAAAACTTCCCAAAGCACAGAAAAGTAAAAAATAAAAAAACTCTCAAACCAAGTAAACACTGAAATTATGCATTAATTCACGTTTTCCAAACTCATGGAACCATAGTTATAATGTATATGGCACATATATTTACAAACACTGGCAGACAATTACAGCAAAATATGACACAGTGTGTATACATACAAAACAAATGCTGGGAGAATTCTTACATTCATGGATTATACGTACATCATGTACTTCATCATCTCGAATATAGATGTAAACTGACCACTAGTAACCATCACTGTAATGTAAAACTGTACTTTTTCGAAAGTATGTAAGCATTTTAGTTTAGAATAAGGCTAATTTGCAAAGGAAGTCATTCATTCTCACTTTTATACCTTCTCTCGCCTACTTGAAACCTCTTTTCAAAATCCCAGAAACAAATGCTTAAAATGTTATAATGGAGCTAAAGATTACTTGAAATACCGTATAAGCGTGTGTAAGAGGCGCACCCCTATTTCGAGCATCGGAGGCAAAGAAAAAAAAAAAACCTTTCGGCATTTTTTATCCTATCGCGGCGTTGCAGACTGAAGCCTGGACTTTCGACAGTTATCAAATTTTCCATTTTCAATACTTATAATTCATGTGGCATTTTTCAGCTAAATTTACACGATATGTATGGCACTCGGAGATTAGTAGGTATTCACTTGTAGCCTTAACCTTATGATGCTTACTAGGGACGGTCGGATCGGATACCTCAGATCCAAATATCCACGAATAATGCCCTTTACCTTAATGTACTTCGGATCCAAATTCGTCGAAGAAATTGAATCTGTATCCAAAATTTTCAATCATTGTTTTCGTGAATGCAATGACCCATAAGAGGGAATAGAAAGAGTTCCAATCCTCTCTTCACATGTGCCGTTGCACTACGATGTTTGTCCTACTCACGTGCAATTTTTTTTAAAAGCTCTCGTAGGAGTATTGCAATAGAATTTCAGCCGTGGAAAATTTTAAAGCAAAACACGACAGGCACATAGAGTGAATCTTCCCAAGAGATTGGACAACAATCGGGGGAATCTTAGCGCCGTTAGAGAAAAACCACGGCGTAGATTTCACAAAATACCCCCGGCCTATGCCTATGACGTTTTTTTTTTCCTTTCCGGGACCCCACGGATCATAAATCACTTGCCTCAAAGGAAAATATCAAGTTACACGGGAACAATCGAAACTTGTTTCATACCTACCCTGTATCACCAACTGACCTTGGTCGATCTCCCAGTTTCTGGAGGCCAAATACTAGGTGAGTCACCTACTGAGCCCGAAGATATCTCGATAGCTTTCAATAATTGTATGATACGCACGAGGTTCAGAAAAAGAAAGATCTAGCACAACGCATATCTGACAGAATTGAAAGTTTTTTAAGCTCTAATTGATTGACACAAAGATTTATAGTTACAATTAGGCTACTAATATTCAAAATAGTCCAAACAGCACAATTTCGGAAGAAACAAGCTTAGCATGAGCGCATTCAAACAAGACAAGATGGACTGGAAACTTCAGGCAACTCAAACTGCGTACATCACATTACTGCGCCTACGCCCCTTCGCTTTGAAGACAACGACATCACATGCAAGATCGGATATGTTCTTCCCATTCTCCTTCGCCCTCAGCCTCGTTGCGGAGGATAGACAGAGGGAGCGAGCTCCTTCCCCTCTAGCTCTCCTTCAGTGCTCTTCTCTTGTAAGCAATTCCGATTTCTTCTATCCGCCATTCAATCAAACTATGTACGCACTCGTTTGAATTTTTTTAACAGCATTTTTGACACCAATATAATTTTCAATCGCAATAACCCTTATAATAGCGTCTGAAGATGATTTTTTGAAAAAGCAGGCCCTTAGCATAGTGGAAATTACTCGGCAAGGCAGATGTTGACTAATGAACAGGATTTGCCCTTCAAAACGGCGCTTTTCTCTACGTTTGATAAGCGAGTACTGTATGCAGTATAAATGCCACAGTATGCCCACTCGTAGCAGTAAATTTAGCGTGCCCTCCGGAGCGAAATACCCTGCGTGATCTTTTCAATGTTCACATCTGAGGTACGCAATGTGACGGCACTATTCTTACGAGTAAGAAACGCAAACAGGAGCATTTTAAAAATACGTTACCAAAGGAGAAACTCCCGTCTCCCGCTTGTTTTTGACTTTGGTTTTTAGATGACTGACTCACGCACAAAACCAAGGCCACTCAGTTCCTCCTGCGCTAGCGATCGGGGAAAGGGAGGAGGGGAAGATAAAAAGTTTGTGTAAGAGGCGCACCCCCATTTTTGGCTGCAATTTCTGGGAAAAAAGGTGCACCCCTTACACGCGCTTATACGGTAGTATGCCATGGACAATATTGAAATTTTCTCACAAATTTAGTACTAGATGGGGCCACGCAAACTCACCAATACTGGTAACTGCAGTTATTGTTCGGAATTGATGAATGATGTTTCGTGGTAAGAAGTAGATGTCATTGTCCAGAAGCTGAATTCTTGCATATCGAATTCCTTCCCGTCGAAGTTGATTCAGCTTGGCATCTTCAATCCATTGCACACACTGAAAGAATGCAAAAAGAGAATGCATATAATTATAAATGCTTCTTACAAAATGTAAAATGTGTCAGGAGAAAGAAAAACAACTGCATACTTGGGAGATTGGTGGCTCATGTAGGTCAAGTTGAAGCTTTTCTACCAATTCCTGGAAATCTCCAGCATTAAATGCCACGACATCTTTGGCAATCCTGTTGTATTCAGATGGCTGACCACCATGCACGGACTTCAGTATACCTGAAATATTGAATTTGCACAATTAGTTAAGCATTGAAATGACAAAAACATGGCTTAAGAAAACTGGACAACAGAAATATTGTGTAGTTAAGACGTAACCATGACACTTCATGAGTCCCTGAGTTCATCAAATAGTTGTGCATCTAATATCATAGTCAAAAAATGAGCAAAATACAGTAGAAAGCTGTTACACTGAGTATGGCACGAGGAGAGAATGGCATTACAGTAAGCCCTTGACAAACAGACAGTGGCGCCGACTCCATGGGGCCTGAGGGGGCCCGAGCCCCCTCAGATATTCGTTATGGGTGTGAGGAAAACTGTCAGGCTCGTCGATTTTCCCTTGAGTGTCCAGATATCGAGATTAGAGTTATCAGGGATCTAATGTTGATCGTATGACTCTTCTAAAATGCTTAAAAAACTTAAAACTCACTACTTATAAAATTTCCCGGGGCAAGATCCCCGGTTTGGGCCCCCCCAATATTTTTTGTAAGTCGGCGTCCCTGCAAACAGACAAGATGTTTTCCAAGACCTAGTTAGTAAGTTGAATTTGTTCGTATGTTGTAAAACCTAAGCATCACAATGAAAAGTGTAGTTATCCTTGAGAATGCAACACTGCATTACAATGTTGTGTCACCTCATGATGGTCTTGCTGAGAGTGCCACCTGGCTGGAGCCGAAAAAATTTCGCTCTCCCATTAAGGAAGGATTCATGATGTAAACTTGACAGAGGTCTGAGAGGGACTGAGGCGACGCCTACTGTCTGCCGATTAGCCAAGGGAAAGTCACGTGTCAAGAAACTTTCCCTCCCCTCAACCCCACTTGCTTAAGCCACACCAGATCGCCCACAAAGACAAATAAACAGAATACATCCACACCTTGCTTAGCGCAATTTCGATACATCACAAATTCGCTCCTCGGGAAAACATCCCAATGCTACATAGCCTGATCAAATTACCTTGAAATTTTCATGATAAAACATGAAATTGTGACAACTACACACGAAATTACTCTCATTTTAAGCATAATAATAGTATTATTAATTGGTATACGCATATTAAAATGCTCAATCTTATTCTTTGTTTGCATATTCGTCGAAATCCATTTCAGCACAATGGCCAAATACCTTACTAGTCATGCGTCTGGATAGCCGACCTACTGAAGCAATTTATTTCGTCTCCTTAACTGAATGTTTAGGATACGAGATAAATTAGCATTAGTTAATTTACACAATTGAGTTTGGGCTAGAGGTAATTTGTTTTTTTAAAGCAATATGGTTTGAGATGTCATATTTGCTAACATAGGTTATCGGACAAATTGACTTCTGCATACACGGTCCACCCTAAAGCCTTCAAGGCCATTGGATATCACGGGGGAGCAGTGGCCGAGTTGCGTATGAATACCATTAACACGTAAAAGGGTCTGAGGAGAGTCTCAAGCACATTGACGTTATTCCTTCCAAGCAGTCGTAGGCCCTCTGCGTCTCAGGAATACATTGCGGCAGTTGTTCAGCAGTAGGAGGTGATTTTGATAGACCCATATGGAGTAAAAACCAAGTGAACAATGACAAAAGATAGGATAATGAAATGATATTCAAAGTAGCATTTGCCTGTCATTTGAATGAGCAACAAAAGGGCCTGAGTGACACAACAATTGTTTTTAGACAGATTTGAAAAATCATCAACTGCCGGCAATGCATTACTAACCCCTGAGACAGATCTTTCAAAAAAGTTGACTGGGTAATGTTAAAAAACTTTCAATAAAATTAATAAGCAGGGGAACAGTGGAAACATGTTTCATCCCTACCCCATCTCACCAACTGACCTTTTCAGTCTACCAGGTTCAATTCTCAGAGTTTCTGGAGGTCAAATGCTAGGTGAGTCACCTACTGAGCTCAAAGATATCTCGATATCTTTCAGCAATTATATGACACGCTCGAGGTTTTAAAAAGAATGAGACCTAACGCGACGTACATCTGACAGCATCTAAGTTTTTTGAGCTCTAATTTATTGACACAAAGATTTATAGTGAAAACAAGGCTACTAACATTCAACATAGTCCAAACAGCACAATTTCGGAAGAAAAAAGCATAACATAAGCGCATTCAAGCAAGACGAGATGGACTGGAAACTTCAGGCAACGCAAACTGCGTATATCACATTGCTGCACCTTCACCCCTTCCCTTTAAAGGCAACGACATCACATGTAAGATCGGACGTGTTCTTCCCTTGCTCGTAGCCTCGTAGCTTGAAATACAGAGGGGTGGGAGCGCGTTCCTTCCCCTCGACCTCCCCTTCAGCGCTCTTCACTTATAAGCATTTCCGATTTCTTCTATCCACCATTTAGTCCAACAATGAACACACTCGTTTGAATTTTTTAAACTGCTGGTTTTGATACCAATACAAGTTTTAGCTGCAAAAATCCTCATATTAGCACCTGAAGATGATTTTTGAAAAATCAGGTGCTCAGCGTAATGGAAATTGCTCGGCAAGACAGATGTTGACTATTAACCTGGTACGTCCTTCAAAACTAAGTGTTTCTCTACGTTTGATAAGCAATTACTATATGCAGTATAAATGCCGTGGGATGCCCACTCGTGCCAGTAAATTTAGCGTGCGCTCTGGTGCCAATCACCCCACGCGATCTTTTCCATGTTCACCTCTAGGGTACCAACGTGACGGTGCAATGCTTACAAGAAATTCAAACAGGAGCATTTTATAAGTACGTCACCAAGGGAGAAGCTCCCCTGCCTGCCGCTTGATTTTGACCCAGGGTTTCAGACGACTGACTCACGCTGAAAACCAAGGCCACTCAGTTCTCCTTGGACTTGCGACCGGTGAAGGGGAGGGGGGAAGATAAGAAGTTTGTGCAAGAGGCACACCCCCATTTTCGGCTGCATTTTCTGGGAAAAAAGGTGCGCCCCTTACACGCGCTTATACGGTAACTAAATTAATTTTTTTCGAGCAAATATTTTCAAAAACTAATAAAGCGCTGTTATTATTTTCTTAAAATGTTAGTTTCATTCACCTTTTCTGTGTTAAAATGTTGCAACTTTAACAACCATAGCTTGTCCCCCTATTTTTGATCCTTGGTATGCCCTTGGCTCTTGCGATAATGACACCCACACACTAACTCAGTACTTCAGACCATGTCAGTTGTCTGTATATCAATTTTCTGAGCCAAGCTAATTAATTATCAATAAGTGTTACTGCACAATAAAATTAACGAACCATGACTTTATTCACAAAACTATATCTGTACAACCCAATTTCACAGACCAGATGCTCTCTCACAGTGAAATTTTCTCAGTCTGCCAATGGGATTAGATCGTCCATCAGAGCCAGTGTCACCCACTGCCCTTGGTACTAACGAAAATGTCAGACTTGGAAAATTCAGCTAAAATGGACCTTCTCACCCAGCTGACAACCCCAGAAAATGCCATCAAATACAACTTCAAACATTTCGCCAAATTTTTTACAAAAATCTATCACTTTCAGTAGGATTTCAAGATTTTTTTATAGCACCATACATCAAACATGTCCTCAAAATTGGAAAGAAAATCTACAAGTACCATCATCATACCAATAAAATATACAATGAAAAGAAAGAACTCCTTCAACATACCGACAGCAGCTGTGGTCAATCTATCAAGACCATGGCCCACATGATCAGCATGGGCTTTTGTCCTGTCCTCAAACATGATCTCTCTTGCTTCTGATAATCTAGGCAGATACTGCAAGTTTCGCAATTCATTTATGCCAGTTCTATAACGAGAAAAAGTTTATAATTAATTTTAAAAAATCATCCACAAACAATACATCAGTTTACAAAGTATCTTACAATTTAGATTTATTAACCTCAAAATATATTCATCAAAAAATGCACTATTAGGAAGAAAGAATGTGACAAAGGTCAGTGGGCTCAACTCTGGGAGAACCTTGTTTAAATCTAGAGTTGTCAGGGTACCAATTACAGAATATAATAATAATAATAATAATAATATTTTTATTGGTTCCCAGAGACGTGTCTGAGCCACGTATGGAACAAGTCACAAGAATAGTACATACATGAGGCATTAAAAAATAATATTTAAGGCGAGAAGGATAGGTACAGACATAAACATAAAAGTAACATTTTCAAAAGACAGGTTATAAAGACATAAATTCATCCACTGAATAACAGGGATTGTCACATAAATACTGATAAAGTTGACCTTTGAATTTGGAGAATGAATCTAGCTGTTTAATCTTTAGAGGTAAACATTTGAAATATTTTGACCCAGCATATATGGGGTTTTTGCTGAACATGGTTGATTTATGTACAGTAACTCTTAAATCACTACAACCCCTTGTGTTATAGTTGTGGATATCAGCATTGGTTTTGAGACTGTAAAACTGCTTATTTTGTTGAACAAAGGTAATTGCAGAAAAAATGTATAGGCAAGGTAGCGTAAGAATCCTTAAGGATTTGAAATAGGGCTTGCAGCTGCTTCGCCTAGGAATGTTTTTTATTATTCTAATGGCCCATTTCTGGAGCCTAAAAAGACGAGTAGAATGGTGGGAATGGCCCCATACTGCAATCCCATACATCAATCGACTATGGATATATGCATAATAGACTGAGAGTGCAGTAGCAGTATCAACCAGAGGGACAATTCTTCTAAGTAGGTAACAGCCACTGGACACCTTTGTAGACAGTTTATCAACATGAAATTCCCAAGATAGTGACTCATGAATATATAAACCTAAAAATTTAGTCACAGAAGAGGAAATAAGGGAGGATCCATTTAACCTTAGGAGAGGAGAAGAAGTGATCTTTCTTTGATAGGTATGAAATTGAATGAAAGTTGATTTATCATTATTTATAAATACCCTATTATCATTGCACCAGTCACTCATAGAATTTATGTTTCTTTGGACTACCGTAGAGTCTAAGTGCTTATTAGAGGTAAGGTGGGTTGTGTCATCAGCATATATGTACACTGAACCACAGTCGAAGTACTTTGGAAGGTCATTTATGTAGACTAGAAAAAGGAGGGGGCCCAAAATAGATCCTTGGGGAACACCTCTGAAAATTGCTAAGGGAGTAGAAGTTATATTAGTATATGACTCAGTAGAGTAAATCTGTACCACTTGTGATCTTTCACTTAAAAAGGATTTTAACCACTGATTGGCAATTCCAGAGACTCCATACATCTGAAGTTTCCTCAGCAGTATTTCATGATCAACAGAATCAAATGCTTTCCTTAAGTCAAAGAACACCCCTGTTATATGATTCTGCTTATCAAGTTCTAAGATGATATCATGCAGGAGTTTATATATTGCTGTTTCAGTAGATCTATTTTTTATAAAACCAAACTGGGAATCCGTTAGAATCTTAAATTTATTAAAGAAAGAGAGTAATCTATTGTACATCACTTGTTCAAATATTTTAGAAAACAGGGAGGGAACAGATATAGGTCTATAATTGTTCATGTTGTGTGGGTCACCACCCTTCAATACTGGGATGACTTTAGCAACTTTCAATCTATTGGGAAATATTCCAAGTGACAGAGATTCATTAATTAGATGCACAAGTGGATGGATCACAGACAATTTGGCATTGCCTTTTAATAAGGAGCATGGAATATCATCATAACCTGCGGAGTGTTTTTTATTTATCTTTTCTATTATGGTATCAATTTCTTTTACATCAGTGGGCTGAAGAAAGATTGTATGGTCATAATGTGACCGATGCAATGACGAAGACTTGTTGGTCTGTTGTTGGCTAACATTCTTAAAAAGTTCACAGATGGAAGTCAGGAAGTTATGATTAAATAGATTTGCAATATCATTATAATCAGAGACCATGGCGTCGTCATGATGAATGGCCTTGATTTTAGACCTATCACTGTCTGTGCAAGAGGTGGCATTCTTAATTAGTGCCCAAGCAGATCTACTTTTCTGATTAGACGAATTGATAATGGATATATTATACTTTCTTTTGGTCTCACTAATTAGGTCAATATGCATCTTCTTAATGGATTTATAGTATTTCCTTTGGGACTCCGAGTTGTTTGCTTTTAGCTCATGGAATACTCGTTTCAATTTTTCAGATGAAGTCCTGATTTCATGAGTAACCCACTTGCACTTTGTTTTTTGAGGCCCAGGGGATTTCATAGCTTTCTTAGGGAAGCAGACATTAAAACAGTACAAAAATGTGTCAAGAAAATTACTAAATTTTACATCAAAAGCGACATCAGTAAAAACACAGTCCCAGGATTGCTCCTTGAGTAAATTTTGAAATTCAATTTGAGCTTGATGTGAATAGCACCTTTTATATTGAATCACATTGTGATTACAATTGGGGTCGCCACGGACATGGTACATGGAAAACTGAGCTCTGTGATCTGAGAAGTCTACGTCCACATTAGAACATCTGGAAGGAGGTATAGTGGAAAAAATGTTATCAATGATTGTTGAAGAGGAACTAGTAACTCTAGTGGGTTCACTTATTGTGGGTGTTAGGTTAAAAGTCAGTAAGCTATCTACCAGATATTTCTTGTTTGTAGAATCACAGTTCATATCAATATTAAAATCACCACAAACAATGGCATAAGTTGCAATTTTAATTAGAGCAGGCAAGACTTGAAGAAGGCGATCCATGAAGACAGAAAAATCACCTCCCGGCGACCTGTAGATGCACATTATTGATATGACCATATCTCCATATGTCAGCAACGTCACACAACCTTCAAAGTCCATCTCCAAAGTACGATTATTTAAATTAAAGTTACGAAAATAGAGAACAGCTTTAACAAAAATCAGTACACCACCACTTCTGTGTTGCGATCTACAAAAGTATGAGGCTAGTTTATAGCCCTCGATGCTAATAAATTGAATTTCATCCATGTTTAGCCAATGTTCGGAAATACAAACAACATCAGGCTGATGGTCAAATAAAAATAGTTCTAAAACATTCAATTTATGACGTAAACATTGGATATTAAGGTGCATTACTATGCAACTGTGCATTACTATGCAACCCCTTTGAATGTCAGGTGAGTTAAAACATCATTTAAACACAAGGTTTAAGTAATACTAATAGGGGAAGGGGAAGAAGTATATGGGTGGGAATCAGGGGTGGATTAGTAGGGGGTCACAACTCCCCACCCTCCCCGAATATTTTTCAAATTTTTAAAATCTTAAATAGTTGTTGTACCCTTAAATGTCTACAATTGTTCAATTTCATCTGTTGATAAAAATAAAACTTAAGTTTTAAGCACCAAAATAGGTAAAAAAATAGGCATTAAAAAATTAACATGACAGAATGCCCCTCTCTCTCCCACAGAGTATTCCAGACTCCCTGGACCCAGGTAATGACACCCCCCCAAATTTCATGCTAATTCTGCCCCCTGCTGGTAATAGAGGGGTAACGGCAGCTGACTGCATATAGGTAGATGGTAAAAGTGGTAGGGGGGCTGAAGAGGGGAAGTTGAGTGGAAAACTTAACCTGTCATCCCCTATTACTTAAATGGATTTCCTTACTTCAAATTGTAGTTTTAGGTCTTATTGAATAAATAATCCTAAATGCCAGCATAAATTGAAATTTTGATAAGGTCATGTCATAGACATCAGCATTACCAAATGTATGGCTATTTGTGGAAAACGTTTAACCTACCAAAGTTAGTGAACAGCTTATGATAGACAATGAAATTATTCGTATTACTACGAGGTAGTTCTACCACAGGATTCCAAATATCAGAAAAACAATAGGAGATTCCAACATTAAGTAAACTACATAATCTCTTAAGCCTTTTTAATGCAGATGTCACTAAGATACGCAATCAATATTATTTATGCAAATAAATTACAATGACTATACTTGTTTATAATTTAAATAGGTGGTTGCCTAATCAACCACTGTAAAATCAATGCATCACAACTTATATCTTAAGGATAATTTGAAGCATGAAAAGAGTTCGTTTGAATAAGTGCTAGAAGCTACTGAGTAGGCAATGAAAATGGCTGCATTTTCATGAACATAAAATAATGCAAAATTAGCTTTCACCCTGTAGAATTACACAGCACACTATGCACTCAAGGGCTAACTGAACATTTACCTATTAAAGGAAACACCTACAAGAAGTTACCCACAATAAAATAGCACAAATAATTCACAAAATAGGATTGAAGATATAATTAAGAAGAAAATAGTTGTAAGAGTAAAGCTATAAAATATCCCACCCCGATATTCAGGTCTCTCATACTCAGGTGATGAATGAGCTCCCATTTTATGAGAATGAGTGCCTCAAATGTGTAGAAGGGAAAACTGACATCAAGCGATAATCAATGAAAAGGATAACACTCATAAAAAACATGGAGACAGTCAGGATTGCTAGTTCAAGCAACCAGTATGCTATAAAGGGTTGAGCAAAAGAGAACTTTGACCCTAGAGAAAACCAGTAAGTACATTTTATCAGAGCTGTTCGCGCAATCGGCCCGAAGGTGGCTCAGAAGAAGTGCGCGCGGGGACGTGTGCCCCAGGTTATGATGAAATGAAAGGCGAGGACACCTTCAATCGAATTAGGTTTATTTCGCGCGTAACTCGCGAATAATCACACAACAAAACTCCGCGTCCACACGCTCCCGATTTTCAGTGAACGCTGACTTGAAACCCACGCCGTCGGCGAGGGCATGGATGCTAGGGTCTCAGGGTTACTGACCCTCAGTAACGGCACTCCCTCACTCCAAAAGGGTGTGAGCCGAGTCCCCTTGGCGGAGACCAAGAGAAAGGGGGCCGAAAGGGACTTCGCCGGGCCTTGGAAAATCCCGAGGGCGACGACACTCGCTGCGGGGGAGGGGGGAAATACCCAACAAGAGCATAAAAAAAACTTTCACCTTATGGCAAGAGTAGATTACAGTGATATAGAAATACAGCACCTCATTTCACAGAAAACAAATGTCTTAATTCTGATGGAAAAACCAATAATAGCAGGGTTAGTTTAAATTATCAAAGATAATAAAATTAGTTCACTATATTAGTAAACATAAGGTGAATTTTTCTTTGTGCTAGGAGGCTCAGGCAATCAGCCTAGCCACATTTTGGCAATGCTATTCGGAGAAATATTTTAAGGGCTTCAGCTAAATAGCACTAATCAAAGAAGCGTTAAATGAATCATTATTGTAATACATTTCACCATTGAAAATTGAAATCACAATAAATACTTCCCAATGTAACAATCCAAGTAAGACCTTACCAATCTTGAAATTCAGGATATCCTCTAGTTTGGATTTGGCTAAGTTTAGGACACATCAAAATAAATAAGAATAATTCCATCCACTACCTAAAAACAAATTTAAAGAAATAAATGCCATACCTTCTTCTTTTGTGTGGAGATTTTGACATTTCTGCGGTAGGAATCAACTGCTCTCCAGGTCTTATCCAAAGAATTGGTCCATCATTAGACTCCTGTGCAGTTTCCATTTTTACAGCCGATAGCGGACCCCAAGGCATTGTCTGTTTATAAAATTAAATATTTGTAGATTAATTTATTCTGACAAACGTGATAACCGTTACAGAGAAACGATACATAATAATCTCCATTGGATAGACATACTTTCAAAGCTGGAGCATGATTTAAGTGATACAAATAAAATTCACAGATATTCGTATCCATATTGCTTATACAGGCGCTTGAAATAATTACCCATATAAAATATAAAACAACTCTTAATGTAGCATATTGAGAATCTAACAGGACCATTTCCCTTCCCACATTAAACTTCCTTTTTAAGTTCACAAAAATGCTATTCCTTTCCACTCAATCATTTGATTCAACCCATGGGTAATTTTGGACATATGAGGGTAGAACTAATCCCACACTAAGCCACAAGCATGCTGATATCACATTCAGGATTAGGGGGCCAATTACTTTCCCTGAGACACCTAACACTTGGAACATACTGAAATGGAGTGCCTGAGAGCTTCACCCAGGATTTGAAATGGGGACCCCTCAGCAGGGTTGGCAAGTGAAACAAAACAAAAATCAAAACCAGTAAAATTTCAATAGTTTCTTTCCAGGGAGTGGAATGCAGAAACAAAACAAAATAGATTTAAACATGGGGTGCTAAACTCGGGGTCGAAAAGAAATCGGAGTCAAAACTACTTTGGGTTGAAACTAAACTTAAAACTCTGGGACAAAACAAAACGCAGATAATGTTTCTCATCGGAGGGACCACATCCTTCACTTTTGAACATTTTAGCTTCAACCCACACGCCGAGTATGAAGTATGGTTGAATGAAGCAGAGGTCGGCCTACCGATATTAGATGCACGGGGCACTCATATTTTTACCACTAACAGGAGAACCGTGAACGCAAACTGGCCATTCGATTTTTAAGGTCAATGTTTTAACATCTCTACACATACGCCAAACATAATGGGTCCAAACTATTTCCCCTTATCCCCCTACACTCAACTTCTGGGATCGAAACTTAACCATGAGCAGCAGTTTCAATTAATTTAGTTTAGTTCCCAGGAGTATAGTTTCATCCCGGGTCGAAACTAAAATCCTTGGTAATTTTAATTTTGTACGGGAATGAAACTAAACGTAGGCCTCTTATTTTTGTTTCCTTCCCGATCGAAACGAAAATGTTTCATTTCACTTGCCAACGCTGCCCATCAGTCAGCAACGACGTGCAAGGCTGTCCCAAAAAAAACATTTTTTTAAATTTCAAAATCTTCAACCAGATTTCAATGGCCCTCGGGTATACAAGGATAAGCAAATAAGATGTTCGAAAAATTTCAAATAATTACTTAGCGAGAGGCGCCTAAATACCAACACCCGCAATTTGTCATACGATTTCGCGAAAACTGCCTATATAGGGGTAATCGGGGTAAGTTATGACCCATAGGGCAAAATTTTCGTCGGTTTTTGCGTATCTTTCACCATTTAGGCTTTGCGGCCCACGCAGCCTGGTGCCAAGAGTGGCGCTAAGTGATAAGACTCGAGCAGTGCTGCACAACAGACGGTTAAGGCCGTCCCCCTCCCTCTTGTTAACCTGTCTTGTTCTTTGTCATTAGTAATACTGCTATTAAATTCTGTGGCGGGTGACCGCAGGTGAGGAAGAGAGGGAGAGAAGGGGAGTGGGACGGCCTCAGCCGTCTATTGCACCATGTCGCATAGCTTAGTGCCACTCTAGGCGCCAGGCTGAGCCGGCCCCAAAGCCTAAATGGTACGCAAAAACTGACGAAAATTTTGTCCTATGTAACATAACTTACCCTGATTACCCCTATATAGGCAGTTTTCGCGAATTCATACGACAAATACGGGTGTTGGTATTTAGGCGCCTCTCACTGACTAATTTTTTCAAAATTTTTGAACATTTTTTTGGCCTATCCTTGTATACCCGAGGGTCATCGATATCCGGTTGACGATTTTGAAATAAAAAAAGATGTTTTTCTTTTTGGGACAGCATAATGACGTGCTCTATGCACTATGCAACCATGTTACCCAACATTCCTTTTCATTCTCTCCATAAACCTTATTTTCTTCCCTGGTTTTCCAAGAATCATCCCTCTAGCTCAAGTTTTCAGAATTCCCTCTTTGCTTACTACTCCCTCCATCCAAACCCTCTCCCAGTCAACACACTTACGTGCTGTGACCTGTAGTTAAGTGTGATCCAATGATTGGTCACTCTCTTACTGGACTGGGAAGCATCAAACACAGTGGACCTCAGGCAACTTGGCCTACCATTTTCGATCCGAGAAACCTTTCACAGAGCAATTTTGTGTAACACAAACACATTTTGTATGTTAGCTGACCAAACTCTCAGATGTCACTTCAGAATCGAGTTTGACAACTGAACTTGGAAAAAAAGGATTGGTGCCACCTTGGTGGCACTCCCAGGTGGCTTCGTCTGACATTGACCTAAATCAAACGCCCAGGTTACAAAAACCATGAAATTAGCAGCCACAATTCCTGCCAGTGGGCCCACGCCACATTCTTGAGGCCCTACGTGCATTGGGCCCAAATGGTGGCTGCTCCATGTTCCTCCACTTTCCCTAAACTGGCTTGGTGGAAGCTCCCGTGTGCCTCACCAACTCAAGGCAGGGGGTAAAAGATGACCCTATGCATACCCGGTGGATCCCACAAGAGTTTGAACCTATGAAGGGAGATTCAGCTCTGCAGCAAACATTTAAAGTCCAAACAGCCAATGACATTGTGGATGCAATAGGCCATTGACTCTGTCAATCCAAAAGCAAATAATCATAATTTGTATTCTAAGACTGCTATATTTGGCCTACTCCTTTACAAAGTGACATTTAACTTTGGAAACATCCCCGTTCCTCGCATATGGGGTTAACTTTTGCCGGCCTCGGTGGCGGCGGGGTAACGTTCTCGCCTGCCAAACAAGAGGTCGCGGGTTCGAGTCCCGCCTGGGTAGGTTTCCCTGGTCCAGGGCATGGTTGTTTGTGTACGTTTACTTGTTAAATTTGTTGAACACCCCGGTGTAAAATGGCCAATATGAGCTGTATCCGGTGGTTTGAGAATAAAATAAAATAAAAATAAACTTACCATTTTAAGAAATATGTTTTCCTCCAACCTGTTGAGAATCTCAGGAAAATATCCACCAACTTCTTCGTGCACAGTTCCAACTAAACTTATTTGATGGAGTGGACCATACCTAACGGTGCCATGGGCATAATGTTTGTACACCTGAAATGACAAAAAAATAAGACCTTCAAGACCTTCATATATATTCTCCAGGCTACATACATTTATAGCTATGAGTAAGTTTGTTTAAAACATCAAAACCAGAGAACACCAAATATTACCATGAAAACAAGCACACACACACGTGTGTGTATGTTCCCCCCTCTCCCCTTCCCCTTCTTCCACCCCCACTACTTCACCAATGAGGGCTACTGGAGGAATCCGCCTCAGGCAGCAGTTCGCCTTCAGCACTGAGGATAGCGGGTCAACCCGCTGAAACATCTGGTTGATTCTTTGTGAGTGTCCTTTTTTATGTCTTTCTATGTTTTTATTAGTGTTATTTTTGTCCGCTCTCTTCGATCGGCCACATACTTATACTATCGCTTAGTGCGCTTTCCACAAGACTTTGTATAAATATATATATATAATACTTCATTCATTCACACGGCGCCTTAAGCGCAAACATACATATAAATTCAGAGGTAAGGAAAGAAAGGGATAGGAACACATATTGGCTTATTTCACTTGGGCTCTGCGTGCCCCGAAACGCATGTTCCTGTCTCTTTCCTACTATCGTGTGAGTGTGTACCTTTCCTTTCATCCTTGTGTCCTCGTCCATTCCTTCTCTTGGTGAGTTGCCCCAGTGCCATGTATTGGTTACTCTCGTGGGCCACAGCAAAGGGAGTTTTCTGTGTATAAACCCCCGCCGAAATCATGGTAAATCTAAGCGTCCTGGTAGCGCAACTGGTAGAGCACCTGGCCGGCAACCAGGAGGTTCTGGGTTCGAGTCCCAGTCAGGCCGCATTTTTTACCCTCTGATTTCTGGCTTTTTTCCACCTACTACAGCACCGTTGTCCTCGTCCTTTTTCTATTCCATGTTCCTATCCCTTTCTTTCCTTGCCTCTGAATTTATATGTATATATATATTATATATATATGTGAGAAGAACTTGGGATCAAAGATATAAGAAAATCTTGCTACTTAAAAAGTAGGAACGATAAAAAGCTTGCATGTCCCATTCCCCATTCAAAAAGATTAATGTTACATGTGAATTAAATTATTACTCTGTATGTTCACATATAAGCACGTGAGAAATAAGTTATCTCAAGTTGATAGATACAATTTTTTCAGGAGATCATGTTTTCATATTCTAGGACACATATGTATTAGTATCAAAAAGAACTTTTGAGAATCATTTCTAAGTGAAACAATAAGATGATTGGAAATACGAGGTACGTTCGGAAAGTAAGTTGCATTTTGAAATAAAATTAAGAACAAGTACAGAAGAAATGTATAGCACACCTATACCACTCTTACACTATTTTTCGACGTAGATCCTATGATTTTACAAGTATTTGTCATAGCATGTCACAAACTTTTGTACACCCTCTCCATAGATTACTGCTGCCAGTGTAGTCGTGCATGAGGTAACATGTTCTTTCAGCTCTTTGTCGGTTGTGTTGCTGACCACCAAGAAAAGACTTCAGATGCAGAAACAAGTGAATTTTGCTTGGAGCGAGGTCAGGGCTGTACGGAGGACGGTCAAAACCATCAACAAACAGTAAAGAAGAGCTGAAAAAACATGTTACCTCATAGATGACTACACTGGCGGGAACATTCTACAAAGAGGGTGTACAAAAACTTGTGCCATGCTATGACAACCACCTTGAAAATACCGGGATCTATGTCAAAAATAGTGCAAGAGTGGTAGAGATGTGTGCAATGAATTTCTTTGAAGTATCTGTACTTGCTCTTTTCTACTTTCAAAGCGGAACTTACTTTCCAAACATACCTCGTAAGATGAACTTACCTGTTCCCGATACTTTGTCATGGTCGTGGTTTCTATGTCAGAACTCCTCCCAAGAACTCCATTCTTCACGGTAAGTGAGGGATAATTTTCAGCCATGTAATCTAACAAATCTGGCAAATACGAAGCCGAATTATGCACAATTCCCATCACATGGTGAGCATCTCCATTCTCATCCTCCCCAAACACAACCTGCAAATTTAGGCATAAATAAAAAGTATCCATAGGGATAGCATGCAAAATTTCATTCATCATTAAATCACAGAATTGTTTTAGAAAACAAGAGTACTGATAGAATAATTTACACCCAGAATTTATGGTTCCTAGAGGAGAGTCCATTAACAATTTCCAGCCAATGCAAAGAACTGTTACACTTTCAGTATGAAGAATATAACATGAGATAGGACGATGAAATTTGAGCAATTATTTCATTCCTAAATCATTCAAGCAACTTCAAAATATTATAAACACTGCCTCACTTCTTACGACACACTGGCTGAGCAAGATTCATTTTATAACAATAAACAAGAGAATGAACATACGTACTTGACCTAACATTATTGCTGAATGTTAATCATTAAAGCCCTATCACTGTAATTTTGATAAATATAGATATATTCAGCAGCATAGGAGCTACAACTTAAGTCCAAATTAAAATACCAATGAACAAATAATTTGTGAAATTAAAATTAGGAAACCAATAAAAAATTTTGAACGAATAAGGAGAAAAAGAAAGGCCTTCAAATCTCAATCATGTGGGAAGGCAAAGTGTCAAATCCGAAATTTTTAATAAGACTACATATTTTTGGATTATGAAGAGAGTGAGATGCTACACGGTATAAAAACCAATTTTTTTAAAACCCTCTTAGAGGCCATCCAAAATGTGGAGCGGGCAGGGTATATGAGAGCACCTCTTAAATCAGCTAGATGATAAACAAGAAATTGTGATGTAATAAATTCACACTAATGGTGATAATACTCATTTTGCTACCACTACATTCTGCAAGTTCTTGTTACTGAGTTGTACAAGAATAATATTAATTTTTTTACATATCTAGGAAATTATACAGCATATAATGAGCTAAAAACTCATTCAATTAAAAATTGCACTAATGCATGAAAATATTACTAATGGTAGTCCCAAATTATAAAATAAAAATGGAAATAGTGCAAAAGCAGTGCCATATAAGTCAACATAGAAATCATTCCCAAGACCAGTGTTTTGATGAAAGTGCTCAAAACTCAGATCCAAGCGAAATAAAAATTTGATTACTGTCATTGACAAAATAATTGCTCATAAATGTATTCTCTCAATTGATATCAGAACAAAACTAAATCGAGGAAAATCCTTTCAAAGTCTTCTTTGGTATAGTTTACAATATTGTGGAACAGATTTATTCAGACTTAATATAATATCACTAGAGGCCAATCGCCTCAATTTATAACTATGATTGGCATTCCGACAATGCATGACCATAAAGCTGGGGTTTAACTCAAATTTTGGTTGAGAATGGTTCATAATACATACCAGCAGAGGAGAGAGATCTACAGAAGATAACACTAATGGGAATGGTGAGGGGGTGAAAAAACAACACAAAAAAGTTTAACCCTTCATGTCTTATTTCAGAACTGTCTGATAGTACTCTACCACATTTTCACTAATAAACAGCACGAGTTCTGTTAAATCATGAAAAATGAAATTCAACAATTTGGGGTCTAAGGGATGAAAGTCAAAATAAAAAATATGGAATTGATAGAAAGAAAAGACACTCCAGACAGAAACTTGTCCACCCCTTCATAATTAACTTTGCTGATGGATGCACACACAACCACAACAATCACTACCACAAGTCTGATCTCTATCCTATTCTTTCTTACACTTAGCATTCTATGGATTTCCCATTTTCACAGCTGACACATATATTACCACTCTCTTATTATTTTTGAAGTGTTATCAATTTATGACAGTTTCAAATTCAAACCACAAATCACCAAATTATCATAATTAGTATCTTTCAATCCCAACTTCTGAGACACATAAGAACCATGACTCAGAGTGAAATTAGCCGGCCTAATAAGTTCCACAAGATTGCCAAGTAAACAAAATCACCGCAGTTAAAACAAAAAATATTACAAAATTTCAGGTCACCTGAAGTTCAGCATAAGCATCTTAGCATAAACAAGATTGATAAGAAATTTATCTAAAAAGTAAAGGGAACCAATTGAAAACTGTACTCCACCAGATACAGTAACTTAAAATGTCACAAAAAAAAAAAAAACTCAACAGCCACAAATGGAATTAAAGGGAAGACATAAATGATGAACAATTGCAGGAATTATAGCAGCATAAATTTAATTAGGCCACTATAGAAGTAGTAAGGAAGAGGAAATTTATGACAGTAAACTTGTGAAAGGAGGAAGAAATAAATATAAGGGAGTAGCCATACTAATTACAAAATCACACCCATTACACAGACATCAAAGCACAATCACCATAAACATGAGGCCAGTTAAGAGGATAATGGTACGACAGACAAACAGTTAACAAACATGACAAAGTGCAGCTCAGAAAAAAAATTGGGATAAATAATGACAAGAGATGAGCGTGAGCATGAGATGAGTATTTCCCATTTTGAGACCGTCCAAGACAGGAAATCAGAGAATGAATCAGGATAGAAAATATTTTCACCTCCGCAATAACTATTTCTCAGGTTTCATGTAAGAACACCACATGCCCCATTTTCCAAGAATTGACATAAGCAAGAATGAATTGAAAATGTTCTCTTCTAAGTAGGGATGTGCGAGTACTCGAAAAATTGAGTCGAGTAGTTGGTACTCAACTCGAGTGATTCGAGTAGCAATATGATACCTCCAGTGCAAAACCACTCAACAATCGCCCACCAAATCAAATCCACTCATCTAGTAGCACAGCAATGTGAACCTGCTCAGCTGGCAGTGTCCGGAGCATAAACGCTCACCTCCAAGCTTGGAGAATAGGAGATGAGCGTTTATGCTCCGGACACTGCTAGCTGAGCAGATTCGTTTTGTTGTGTTGCTCTGAGCGGATTTGACTCAGTGGGCCATTGTTGAGCATTTTTGCAGCGGAGGTATCGAATACGAATGTCAAGTTGAGTTGAGTCGTTTCCGTTACGGAGCTGTCAAGGCCAGTGAGTTCAGAAATATGCCGACAGGAGGCGCTATCATGAAAATCATGTGGGAATATCGCTTGTAAAGTAAATATATTGCTTTTTTCCTTGTCCTGGGAGTTTCAGCTTGCTCTATACATGCAGCAGTTAACCACTATAGTAGTCAACGTGGGCGCCAAATACCTATTTGTCAAATGCGGCGGCAGACCGTCTTCCAACCCTGGCGGTGTAATCGCAGTGGACCATAGCATGGTTTAATTATGTGTTACTTTTATACCCTACCATACTTTCTTTACTCAAACTCCGAGAGAAGACGTAAAAATTGCTTCTATTTCTACGGAGAAAATGTAACTTTTATGTTCTAGAGGACAATGCTGTCTTTCAGCCTTTTTGAGTTCTACGCATGTCCAACGACGATTTTAGTTTATTCCTTGTTGCGTTAAGTTTCCTTCTTGAACAAAAAAAAAAGGTTTACTATGCAGAAAACCTCATATGGTTGATTAAACAAATTAAGATAAAAAGAAAAAATATTTTGGTCTGTAAAGCTAAAGCTAAGTTCTATTGTACATCCGCTTCGCCCAGTTAAATTCCATGAAGATTCAAGATCCATAAAAATCGTTTATATAAATTTTATTTAAGTACCTAAGGTTCCCAAATCTTGCTACTTAGGAAAAAATTTTACTTGTCCAGCCACACAGGTTCTTTGCGCAAGACAATTTTCAGCAGGAAATAATACTGTAACATTGAGACATCAAAACCTGCTGCCATAGCGTGTAGAACAATTAGTTTTTCTGCATGAGACTTTGAAAGGATCAAATATTACATGATTCCTTCATGTATATAATCTTTATTGCAATTGTACAAATGCCATAACTGAGGGCTCTTTTAGCAGTTTGGATACACACATTAATTAAATTTCCGTCACATTACTAGAGGTAAATTCATTTTTAACTATTTAACACACATAAGTTTTCATTCATCTCCTAATTCTGACACAATTACCATCAAAGTTCCTCATTATTTTTCCATTTTAGATCACGCTAAGCATTCAGAGAAAATTCACAAGGGAATTTAAAAAATGAGAATATGTTGGAGCATGCATTGATGTACTGCCTAGTTTAGGAATTGCCATACTCGACTCGACTCAATACTCTCGAGTAGTTTTCAACTCGACTTGATACTCAACTTGAGATCAAAAAGTACTACTAGCACATCCCTTCTTCCAAGAGTTGTTCCCCTTCCCCTCCTCCCTTGACAAGTCTTCAAATTACATTCCATACTAAGATACCAAATTAAGATAAATACATGTGGTACACGTATCAGAAAAATACCCTACAAAAATACCTGAATGTACTTTAGCCATACTCTTGAAAAGATTCATCATGAAGGTTCAGCAGTGCTAACAAAAGGGGACTTGTGAGAACATTATTCTCAATGCCTTTGTAATATTATAAAAATGAAAGCTAGAATTCATATTCATAAGTTACAGACTCACCACATAGAACAAAAAGTATTTTGAATGCAAAATAGAACACTTAAGCTGCAACATGCGGACACTAAAAATGCTACTGTCTGAGAATAAAGACACTATAGAAACGATTACTTCCCCATCCCATGAATAATTAGACAATAAAAGGATGTGAATTATGAAAACCACAATACATTATTCTAATGGAAAATAGGATGAAAATAGTACATTCTTTCAAATTTTCCAAAAGATATAAGTACTACATTTTCACTGGAATCACTAACTTTCCTGGAACTTGGAGGTAAAGGCATTTATGCTTGCAACATTTACCCCGTTTCAGTCTGAGATAATTTTGAGCAGTTTGGTTGAATAGCATTCATCACTTAGGCATGCAAAAAAGGCATCACCTCATTTAGGGTCAAAATCTATTGACAAGAGTAGTACTTCAGAAAATACGTTTACCATCCCTAACCTAGGGGAAACCAATAAAGTCAGGAACCAAAACTTAGGGATCCCTCTCGCTCCTTGACAGAACACAGTATTATTCTGAAACCAACCAGTATACACAAAAAATAATCATGCAACAATTAAAATGGAATAGAAAATAAAGTGCCAGTCCCTATTAATACATCTAATATCATGCAATGAATTTCAATTTGATTAAATAAATTAGATCCCAATGACTTTGCCCTTGGATCCCAGATGACAAGCTGGTCCAGGTCTTATGGAATCCACTTTCAAATACTGACTTTATTTGGATACCTGCATAGTTGTTGGAAAAAGCTTCAATAAGCGTGTACCATCAGCTGCCACCTGAGATAAATAACTTAAATAGAGCATATGACAAGAACCAGTGTTTCTCCAAAGGACTCATGGAATAGAGTCAGAAATAAAATATGTATATCAAAATTATACTTTTAAAACCATGAGAATGAATCAAGGCTGATGAAAAATCATATAATTTCTGAGAAAGTGAATGATGATATACTTTCTTCAGTCCAAAAGACTAACAAAAATGCAATTAAAACCATTCACGACATCTTCTATTCTTGGAAGATGAAGCAACATCATTTGGAGTGCCTTCTATTTCATCCCGCAGTGAAGAAATAATATGTGAAGGACATCAGTAAACTGCATCACCAACACCTTCTGAAAAGCTTTTCAGTCTCAGCAGTATGGTTAAACCTCCAAAAAGACAAGATTTCGTTAGACAAGAACAATAAATGAGTTTTTTCCAAGTAAAAATACTTTTTCATAACACAGCATGAATCTTACTGACTCTAATTCCACTCCTACTACTCACTATCCATGGTAATAGTGCAGTTGAAGCTTAACATTTAATGCCAGTATACCATCAGCTAGCACAAACTTGTTCAGAAAAAAAGTTTTCATTTTCTACCACTTGATAGAATATCTAATAATGAAATAAACTTGCTAGCTTTGGGCTCTAAAACCAACTGATCTATTACTGCAGATAGGGCATTAAAAAGTGACCTCTTAGCTCAAGTTGAAATTAGATGAGCTGAAAGATGATGGAATGCAAGCAGGAGGATCACACCTTAGTTGACACCACTTGTGACAGTGAAGATAATACAGAGGAAATAGTGACCACCAAGATCTTCTAGGAAATCAAACTAACAACAATTGGCAAAGAAACCTTATCCTTTGAAAGAATACCCAAATAACAAGGGGATAGAGTCCTATAAACAATTACTGAATTGACCTCAAAAAAATAATGTGATGAATCAAAACTTAATCACATCCAATGAATGCACACATAGCTAAATAAGAAAGACTAAACCAACAGAAGAAAAAGACATTTCTTCCAGCAGGAAGATATTTAACCATATCTTAGACCATAACTATACTTTCACATTACACACACAATCATCATCATCAATTTTTCATCAAGCTTCAACTGGAACTCAGAGATCATGGTCTACTTTAATGCTGTTATATACAGAATGATTACCAGTCAGCCCCTGAAAATGATGAACTCAAACAACACTTCTAACACAAATGCTCAAGAGGTACCATGAAGATAAATGCCATTGATGTTAGAAGATTAATCTTCATGTGCCATGATGTTGCATAATACTAATTTGATGCAAAGCATGAAGGAAAAGACCCACCACCATTTAAGAGGATAGACATCAGTAAGGAAATAAATTCACACAGAGTTGATGGACAACCTGTACCATTAAGAAAATCAGAAATAAATCATCCAGTTCACTCTATTGAACATCAAGTGTGTGTTAACATGAACGCTGCATGTTGCAGTGGGATTAAAAATTACCATGAAGAATGCAAATGAAAAAAAAACTTCAGGGGCTAGAATAAAAAGGAAATTATGGCATTAAAAAAATTGCTAAATTGGATCATGAATAATGGGCCACCACACACTCAAAGTGAAGTTTTACTATGGTAGGTAGACCATCAGACTTTCATCATCATCATTTTCTTTCCAAACATCATTATTTTCATACCCGTGCAACGACTCGCTGGCCATCATAAATAAGATCCAAAAGGTAAAATTCAATTCTCCCCACGACTTCATATAAAAATTTGACCAAGCCATCCACCATAACGAACATGACTTCCCCTGAAATTTCACAAAACTGACTCACAATACTGGATTATCAACTCTGATTCATAATTGGAAGAGTGACAATAATGACACAAACTTTAAAGCCAGCGATTATGAATATCCTGATAAAATCAAAGGACTTACTTATTTCCAATGCTTGTATTAGAGTAAATAATTGATATCAGTACAATTTTGAAGATTTCAAAGTGGCTATCTTGAGGCACTTGCAGCAGAAAAAAATATTTGTACATGCGAATACCTATTCATAACTCTTAGCTTTATCCTTGAAAGGATTTCTTATGTATCAATTACCTCCAAATTATGATTGCCATTAATCATAAATAATGAAAACACCCAGATCAACACTCAAAACAACAGGATACTCAGTCAAAAAGAGAAGTAATCACATTATCATGTTGAGTGGCCACCAATATGAAGACTGGAAACCAACACAAAACGGAAATGTAGACAGATAAAAATTCTTAATGTGTAAGATGGAACTGGTAGCACTGCTTAAAATCCTAGGATCAGCATCCCAACCATAATTATTGCCATTCACTTATGCCATACTCCTTATTAACAAGGATAATTCAATCTTGGCTTAATCTGTTTTCACTAATGGCTTACTTTTAGCATCAAATAAGATTTTTCAATAAAATACACTATTGTGAAAAATGAGAACCTCATTGCAAATCCAAGAATTGATCCTAACCCAGTATCTAACAAAAAGCAGTAAGTAATATGGAAACTGAAAAAAATTGCTAACATCACAAATAATTATTCTTATCCAACTAAAAACACTGATATTTTGTTAAAAGGTAGGGACAAAAATTATGAGGGGGGAAACTTTTACTAATAACAGCCAATTTAAAGCCGAATTAAAATGAGCATAAGATTACAAATTAAAGACAACCTCAATTTACAGCTCTTTGTTTGGGTTCAAATTGTAAAAAAAATTGATGCATTATAAAAGAACATGCTGATAACTAAAAAAAAAATATTCATTAAAAATTCTCCTCTCAAACAAGGTCCTTCACTAGTGGCCTTCCAACAGAGTTCCCTAAATCACAAATATGTAGGTTCTGGATACCTTATATTTTTATCTTAATCTAGAGGAAAGTAGCCATTTGCCCACCAAGAACAAAATGGCACAAGGTTAGATAAAATAAGCAAATAATACTAACCTTAAAGTATTCCTCAGCCAACTCTGCCATCTGCTCCTTATTTAAAAAATCGATTTCTTCCTGGTACATATGAACAACACTGGCACCTCCATTAGGGTAGGTTTCAATATGAATGAAACGGCCATACTTCAAGTGCTCCAGGCCACTGGATGAAAAGCACAGAGGTTTTGGCAGAGGCAAATGTTTTGTCTCGGAGTGTGTTTTTGTTCCCGAGGAATTTGAAGGTAAGGAAACATACTTTTCCAATGTTTTGTCTCGACGGCACTGAACACCTATACTTGCACGCTTGATCTTGGAGCGTGCATAACATTTTGAACAGAAATACTTCTTCTCGGATGTTGATGAGCTTCTACACCTTTCTTTTCTGTCCGATGACTCCTTCCTATCCGCCCCACTTTTTTTGTCCTTCGATTTATAACCTGACGAATGACTCTCCTTACGAACTTCACTCGAGTCCACACACTTTTTCCCACTTCCAAGGCAATCATGTTTCATTCTATCCGAGATTGTATTAGAAAGTGTATCACTATTTCTTCTCAATGTAGCACTGGTATCAGATGCATTTCCAGACCCCTCCACTTTTGCAACATCTAATTCACAAGCATGTGAATCAGCCTTATGGTGTTTGATTGCGAGCCCTTTGTGATCAGTTTCTTCCAATTGAGTCAGCTCAACTCCCTCCATAGGGACTTCATTCTTTATCACAACACAATTATTTAGTTCCATAGGCAAGGCTGTTATCTCCGCAGAAGAACGTGCTAAAACTTTACTTTCAGCAAATTCTTTCGGAGCAGTAATCCCAATAGAAGAAATAGGTGGAGCTGTTCTTCCATCCATTGGCTCCTTGCCAAAAGACTGCTTTGAGAGGTCAAATTTTTCATTCGACATTGCCACTGGTGCAGGAGATACCACTAATGGTCTATCAATATTACTTAACCAAGGTGATTTTTTCTTTACACAATTTTCAGAAATGTGAGGAATTTTAGGATTTTCACGCACAGATGTTTCATCATTTGTTGATAAATTAACATTAATTTCGGTAGACAAGGCAACTTTTGATGGATCTATCATTTCAGCATCCACAGGTATTGCTTTCATATAGTTATTCTTCGGCAGACCAGTATTAGTACTGGAGGAATGAGCAGCACAACTCACTGCCTTCTTCTCTAATGGTTCCAAAGAAACCACTTGAGAAGATGACAATTTCTCCCCCGATAAATAAGTTCTTTCTTTCACAACTTCTTTTGATGAGTTTCTGAAACTCTCACTCCCAGAATTATTTTTTTGTTTTTCTGGCACAATGCCTTCTTCAGGTACTGATAAAGTCTGAACTAAGACGCGGCTTGAATCCTCCAATGTTTTTCCATTCACACCAGTAATTTCATCATTCAAACCAACAACTTCACTCACTAACTGTTTATTGTCATTCAATTCTGATGTATCTTCAGTTATCTCCTCCTTGATTAAACTTTCCCCTTTAACAATAATAACACTTTTGGTACAGTCACACAAATCATTAGGGAGGTCTTTACTTACACTTCCAGCAACCTTGAGCAGTCTACAACTCTCTAAGTGCAGTGGTGGCTTAGTTACAGAATTGGATGCTTCATCATGAAGACCATGAGATGGAGCATTATTATCTGTTTTAAAGGTATCTTCTGATTTGGATGGCTTGCCAAGGCTTGCAGATACCTTTGATTTATTGGAAACAGAGTCACAGTTACTTGATTCAGCTTTCGAATCAATCACAACAGAGGGCGAATAAGGAGATTCATCCATTAAAGGAGTGCCTGGGCTTTCAATGAACTGCTCTTCAGCCTTGACTTCCGGCTCCAAGGGGTATGACTTCTCCTGAGACACAACCTTCCCAGATGGACGACTACCTTGAACACTTGACATTTTACATGCAAGTTTTGCAAGTGATGAGTTCTCCTTTTCATAAGTTTTATGGCAGTTCTTTTGTACTTCTCTCACTGAAGAACACTTTGAAACGCACGTTACAGGAAAAGGATCACTGACTTTAACAACTTTATCATTTGCGGAAAAAAGTTCACAGCTGTTGATTCCAACAGGCGAATTTGACAAACTGTTCTTAGTATTAGCATCCAAATCTGAAGGCTTTTCGCTATCTGAATCATTACCAATAACGACTTCAATTTGTTCAAATAGAGTCACAGGATAAGTGCATCCTACTTCATTTAAAGAAGTGGATTGATTGTTCTCAGATGAGCCATTTTTTTCCTCCACCTCACACACTTCTTCAAAGGTTGAGTTGTCCTCACACATACTAATATTTGAGTTTGTGTCACCAACAACACTTGAATGTAACACACCACTGCTACTCGATAACAGAGGCCCTTTTCCATTATCACTCTTCATGACGGTATCACATAATATTTCCATACCACTGCACTTAGACAATTCTGGGCTTACAAGCTGTTCTCTGAGCATTGTCCTTTGCTCTAAGAAGGAACTGGACTCAGACAAAATTTCGTGGGAGCCCTCTAATGATGAACGTATCACTTGTCCAGAAGTATTAAGAACCGGCATTTTTAATTCTTCAACACGATCTGCTTCTTCCATAAAATCACAAGAAGTGGTAGCTTCGTTCGATGCATCCTTTAAAATATCTGGACCCAATGGCAACTGAAAAAATTAACTTACATGAGACCAAATAATCATCAGGTAATGTATTTGCAATTGAAACTTCCATCTGTATTTTAACATTGAATTATTGGGGTAAAATCTAATTTAAGTAATCTTCACTTAGTCCAAACAAAATTTACATAAATGGAAAGAGGTTGAGGATTTATTTAACATGGCAAATATCAATGAATAACAAGACCATTTATGATTACATGGAATTTATAATGGGGTTATTGACAATAAATTAGATCAACAGATAAGTAGAACCATAAAATCGCACAGGATCGCATTCCCGTAGCTGTCAAACAAAACCAGGTTTCAAGAACTACACGGGGCCATTACACGAGCATAAGCGTGAAAATAATTATTCTCAAATATCATCGCATAAACACCACGACTAGCGCGCATGTACATAAACAAGTACAAATACATAAATCCGGTCTCATTCAGAGCTGCCGTTCACGCCTAAACACGCGCGCAATCAAGCATCGCGTAAATAAGGATAAAAAAATCCGGAAGCCTAAACAGAGTGAATATGCAAAAGCTGCGAATTCTCAGTAACTTCGGTTTTAACTAATTCTCATTGGTAAATAATCAATAACATAAACATGGCGAGCGAGTAACCAAAAAAGTCTCGTAAGGAAATATGAGAGCGCTAATCTCCCGTGAAGACGGGAGTGCCGAATAATACTCTTTCTCCAAAATAATTGTCCTAACATGGTATTCTATCGTGAATAATAATCTGCATAATAAAGAAATAAATTTGCAGGACATATGACACTGATATCACTATGTGTTATAATCGTGAGAAGAAATGTTATAACCATCCATTTCTTTAGCTACAATCCATTTCCCGGTTGCTATCTATCCCCGCCTACTTTGTTACGGCCTACCGCTTCTTACAGTCGTTTTTTTTTCTTTTTCTTAACTCGATGCTATCGGAACTGACTCACTGAAACACTATCAAGACCGTCTCCCACGCGTTGATTGAAAACTCCCTTGATTACAGAGCCTAAGCTCTTGACAAATTACGCTTCGGTAGATAACTAAGAGCTAGTAGAAAAATCTTTGACGCCAAAAATTGAAATACTGTCACAGTCGCGTAACAGTCGTAACTGTAATATGAATGAAATCGACCGAGATTCTACTTCGTAACGGAGTTCGGCAGACGATATAGTAGCTAATGATAACTATATTATTATCCTATAAGAATGTCTCTTACCTCGGGGAGACAAATTGCTGTCTCTATAATATCAATCTTAAAACCAAGCATCTAAATGCGTTATCAACCTCGGACTCATCACAAATCACGATGTTTTTTTTCCTTAGGGAGCAGGTACAACACGACCAGAAAGTGAAAACCCATTCAGCATTGGATTCAAACGTAACTATCAACTGAACGAGCACTTCCGTCAGACAACGGCCAAGGCCTTCACCGGAGAAAGGCTTCTCATGTTATCGGCGCAGATAAAATGGTGTCTGCGATTTTCATGAGACCAGTGGGCCATACCCGGTCGGAAACGCCTGAACGCCACCGAACGAACATACGACAACCATTTCCTTGAGCTGTGAAAATGAACACCTTGAATACATCTTCCGCGCGGTGAATTTCAAGCATTTTATCTTCGCTGGAACATGTGTGTTATGTTAAACGTTAATTCACGAGAGAACCTCTAAAATAATTCTTCTTCATACATTTTACTCAACTTAATTACGGCGAACAATTTAATGGGATAAGTTCAGAATAATAGCGCTTCGGCATCTCTGGGTTCGTCCTTGATCCATAGAGGCTTATGTTTATTTAATTTACTACGTACTCTTATTTTTACCAGATCGTAGATTTTACGAGATATTCCATAAAAGTTAGCCCATTCTCAATCCAATGATTCCACAGCTAAACCGACTGGTAGAAAACAACCAAGCCCTCTTTCGCTCTTGTAATACGACAAAATATATTTTCTTTCTGCATATTATTTGTAGAATACCATATTATGGTTAAAGTATTAAGTTGCAAGCAGTGGGTCTTTGATAAAAAATGCGATTGAAATACAACACAAAACCGATCTTTAAAACTTATATATACATTGTGAATTTTCCAGGCATTTAAGTCATAGATAAAAAAGCACCCCAACGTCAATAAAGGGAAACAAACATAAACCTGTTTAAACAACCGTTTGAATAAACTGACAATTACATATAATTGGTGGGCGCGTTTAGAAAAAGTGAGAAGGGGTTCATCCACTCCACCATGGGACGTTATGACGCCAACTCCGGCGATGAAGCTTTAGTTTAAGCAGTAAAACAATAGAAGTGAGTGCATGGCTGAGATAAAAGACTTTTTCAGTTCTTATTTGAAACGTTTTTATTTTCCAAATACACCTCTCAAAATTATTCATGAGCTCTCTGAGATGCAAGTGCACTCCCTTACGCCACCTTTCCGGCGCCCGTGATATAAATGTATAAATTTCTTGGTTATAGATCACGTAAAAAATCCCGTAATTCAAACAGGATCAAAGCAAACACAAAAATAAAACAGTTCTTCAAATCCTTGTTGATACTTGCCACATTCCACAAAGTCACAAATGAAAATGCGATCGAATAATAGCTGTAACTAACTGTATATTAATGCATCAGTGAAGTACACTATAACAGATAAAATGTATGATTTTGATTTCAACATATTATACTTTCCGCTTTCGAGGGGTTTTTTCCACAATGGAAATACGTGACACCTGACGTAAACACCAAATTGAAAGGCAGTTTTCCTCCCTACGCTAATCATTTCCGAAGAAATAACATATTATAGGACAAATAATTTCTGGTCTGTCTATTTTCTAACTAATTACTTTTATTAAAAACTTTAGCTTCCATACTAAAAATGTCAGGATTTGGTACAGAATTTAAGAGGAAAAGTTAACGGAAGTTACCACAGTTCTACTGCATATTATGCACCGAAGGATTTTTTGGCGATACACCCATAGAATATTAGCCAATCCGCGTAATGTCCCTACTTCGTATTCGTCTTCCATAAATGGTCCACGGTTTCAGTAGCTAAAGGGCGTCTTAATTGGTTGAAACGCGTAGTATTAATACCAAAACTATGGATACGTGCTCTTGCTAAATCATGCTTCAATTATAGTTGACAAAGCATTCTCGAGCCCGTGTCTTTTATAGTGAATAACAGGTCATGGCGCTCCGTTTTCAGATCAATGTTTTTTTTTTAAGGTGATTTGGAAAAGGTATCGCACAACACTTCCGGCCGGCGAATCAACAAGAACTCTAACAGTGAAGTAGGAATAAAATTAGTGAACCAAAAAGATGAGTGACGATAAATATGTTTACGGTAAATACATTTACTACGATATTCTGGATAACAATACACAGCAAAAAGTTTTAAGAATCATAAGTACGGCGGAAACAGATTCCCGTACTTAATTCCGTAAGCGCAAGGAAATGCAATACACACGAAAGTAGAATTCACAGCCAAAAAATTATTCGCACAAGATATATAGAGTTTGGAGGACCTTTCAGAATTATTTTACTCAACAAAATTATCGTGAAAATAAATTACACTCGATTACCTGAAACGTGACACTCATCGTAATTCCAGCAAAGTAAATTAAAAATTAAATCAAAGATCAGATGCAGTCTCAATTACTTTACTTCGACGAGCTTGTAAAAACAGTAAATATACGCTATCGCTGTATTTTCACACTTAAAAAGTGATTCTCTGGGTATGAGCGGAAAGACATAATTATCGGGATACTTTCTAAATATGCTACACGTTAAGCTGTGTTCAGCGGAACATAAACAGCACAAAATTGCACGATTTCGACGAGAAATAAAGCAGTTTATGCATATGAAACAGCTCGTGCCATGACGTTGACTTGCAGGCACTTAATGCAACATACATTTTCTCAGGGGCGGTCTGGGGTGTTTGGGGGCCTCGGCTGGGGCTCATGAAGAGGCCCCCCTCCCTCACCGGCTTCGCCTCTCGCAGAAAATTATAGGAAATTGCAGGCCCAGAAATGAATTTTTACGCTATTCTGGCTCTTATAAACCGGAAAAACTTTAAAAAATAAAATTTCGCAGGAAAAAATGCTGTGAAAAGTGAGGGGGGGAGGGGGCTTGCGGGGTAGTATGTAGAAGTAGATGATCACCATAAACCACGACCTAGAACATGTTCACAGCAGTGTCTTTATTAATCAAACAATTAGCCAAAAACCGCCGTTATTGAGTCTTGAAAATCCCAAATTTTCAGTATCCCCTAACCCTTTCAGCAGGGAGAATAGGGTGGTCTCCTATTATTTTTTATTGCCTAAATCGAAAGATTATTAATCCTGGAGTGCATATTTCATGCCTACAGACTTTTAAATGACGATATCTATTTTTCGCGAGTAAATGTTAAGTGAAAAATTTCAAGCGCGAAAACGCAACGGATAAATGAATGCCGGGAAAAGCCCGTGTGACGTCTCGCATCCGCTTTGTGAGGCCACCTGGGTGCGATGCTATGAACGCCGCAACGAAACAGGCTGCAGGCTGCTTGCTGCCGAGCATGGCGGTAGCGTAGAGTACCCTGCTATCAGGTAGCGCTTGGCTTAAATAAGGATTATTAATAGCCTATCAAACGAATGAAAACTTTACGACTATAGGCAATTTTAATACGTGGTTATTAAGAAATGTTTCCCGAAGCTCTGTGCCTCATGCATGCATTGGTAATCTCAGACGATGTAAAACTCCAATAGTATATGTATACTGCTATATATCCACTCGTATAGAAACTAGGTCCCTGTGACGCCACGTGGAGTGGCATCGCGTGGGCGACAATCTGGTCTTTTTCAAATGAGGATAAAAATTGACCATTGCCATTCGTCTAAACCGGTATTTCTAAAACGAAATAATTTGTATATTATGAATACACTAATGGTGCGTAACGAATCGCAATGAATGCCTTTCGTTTTCTTTGATGAAGGAAACTACCCTATTACCCTAGGGCTATTCCCTTTGCATTTGTATTGAATTCGTGACTGGAATCATATGTAAACTGTTTGGTCACATTTGGATTAGATAAACTGTCAAAACGTGAGTCATATCATTCGATATTGAGTTAGAGTTCGCACAGTCATTTTATTTTTCCCTGTTCGGGGATGTAGAGCGTCTCTTGCTGACTTATCAAACAGCGCTACTCCTACTAACCCAGCATATTTAATGCCACAACTTTTTCTTTTAATTGAAATTACGCCCATATCAAACCGTTCATGTTCAATAAGTCGTTCGAGGGAAACCTCGCTCTCTCTCTCACCAGACCCCCGGATTGCCCTCTCCCCTTTGGTCAAACCTAGACCCACCTCTGGTATCAGGCGTATCACTGCAGCTTTTGCAATATTAGATCGTTTCTTTTATGCGTTTGCGTTTGGCGCAATATATTGAAAATACGAATATTCCAACGTACCTGAATCTGCATCTTAACTCTCGTTGTGTAGTGAATCGGTACCACTAAAGGTACCGGTAAAGGTACCACTGATATTGTTCAGCCAGGCACTCGAGTTATTTGAGATGATATTAACACAGTTTTATCTTCTTCTCATTTCTTTTCTGCGCACCGCTTTTTTAAACACGTTTCATATCAACACTCTAAAGAGTACCATGGTAAATGATAACCCTTTGTCAAAGACAAACAAGTGAGATGCGTAACTATACCCATACACTGTCATTTGATATTTTTGCTCGATGAATGAATTGGGGTATCAACTATCCAGAAACACCTGCGGGTATATCGGGTTTCGTTAGGGAACTGGACTCTTAGGGAAAAGTGGACGAGGGAAAAAATGGCATGTCACATGATTCGGAGTCCCCAATATATACTGATCACTGACTCAAATGTATGTTGTGATATATACACGGTCACACTTGCGGTTTCCACAATGGTCTCACCTCACGAGGGAGATTCACACCAACTCGTCGTATTTTGCCTAAGCGTAGGACAGGAGAGGGAGAGAGTGCAGAGACGCGACCAGGGCCCCAGCGCTTGTTGGCCGCTAAAGGACAAACGCGAGCGTTATGGGGCCCTCGGCGATCGACGACCAGCCGGCCTAGCTAAACCGTCCCTGCATTTTCTGCGAACGATTGGCGCGTTCGTGTTTCGGGTCATTATTTCATGGAGGGGGGGGGGGGGGGACTTGTCGCCAGGAGCTGCATTGGAGAACTTGGGAAGGGTCAAACGATGTTCGAAAGTGAATGAATACATAAACGCTACAATGTCGCTACATGGTAGAGGGATAGCGCCTTACTTGAAGATAGTGTTTGAAAAATCTCTAGCAGAACACACAGTCCCTAAAGATTGGAAAACAGCGAACGTCACGCCTATATTTAAAGATGTGGATAGGGAAAAGCATAGTAATTACCGTCCGATTTCACTTACTTCCATTTCTTGCAAAATATTGGAACATATTATTTTCAGTTCGATAATGGGTCATCTAGATAGCCAAAATCTGTTAGCAAAAGAACAGCACGGGTTTAGAAAAGGGAGGTCTTGTGAAACTCAACTTGCTCTCTTCGTTCACGATATCTTATCCGCGGGTGACAGACATGTTAAAGTCGACGCCATATTTTTAGACTCCAGAAAGGCATTTGATAAGGTTCCGCATTTAAAGTTGATTCCAAAGTTGGAAGCATACGGCATAAATACACACGTAATTGGTTTGATCAAAGATTCCCAAACTGATCGCGAACAGAGGGTTGTTTTGGATGGAGTGAGCTCGGATAAAATTCAAGTTACCTCAGGAGTACTCCAAGGAAGTGTTATCGGCCCTCTTTTGTTCCTTCTTTACATTAATGATATTACCACAGTGTTCACGAGCAAAATCCGCCTCTTCGCAAATCATGTAGTTGTATACAGAGAAGGTTACGACCATAGCGATAAATTAGCATTAGAAAAGGACCTCGTTGCCATAAATGACTGGTGCAGTACTTGGGAGTTAGAATTAAATCTTGAAAAGTGTATGGTGATGAAGTTTTGGGAAAAGGATATATCTTCAAGAAGGCTACACCACTAACGGGATTCCACTATCAAATGCCGAATTCGTTAAATACTTGGGGGTCACTATTGCCCGGGATCTTTCGTGGGATAAACACATACGTCAAGTATGCGGGAAAGCTTACCGTAAACTGGGATTTGTAAAAAGAATTCTCGGTAAATGCCAAAAAAAAGGTGAAAGAAATAAGCTACCTGACTCTAGTGAGGCCTCACTTAGAATATGCTGCTTGCGTATACGAAGTAGGACTAATAGCTGAAATCAATTGAGTACAGCGCAGGGCGGCCAGATTTGTGATGAGTTGTTACGACAAAAAGTGCAGCGTTTCCTGTATGTTACACGAGTTAGGATGGGAATCTTTACAGGAACGTAGATCGAAGTATACGCCTAACTTACTTAGGAAATTCGAAGAAGATATTTTCTCAGACGACGTGAATCACATCCTTCGTTTACCATCGTACTATAGTAGACGCGATCATGAGAATGAAATAAAATAAATAGACTGCAAAACAGAGACATTTAAAGTGTCATTCTTCCCTTGTACTATTAAGGATAGCAAAGTTGTCTCAATGGATACGATTAATGGTGTCGCTCGCTAGGATCACTCATTGCATGTTTTCTTTTTTCATAGTTCTAACTTTACATGTATTGCAAAGTTAGAACTATGAAAAAACCTTTGTTGCATTTGCTTTAGGAATTACTAAAAATTAATAAGTTTTTTTCATGAATAAGCAGGGATGCCGACTTAAAAAAAATATTGAGGGGGCCCAAACCGGGAATTTTGCCCCGGGAAATTTTATAAGTAGTGAGTTTTAAGTCTTTCGAGCATTTTAGAAGTGTCATATGATTAACATTAGAGTCGGTGCCACTGTGAATAAGCATATGTACTTTGCTAGTATGCGTAATATTTCTATGACCGTGCGGTGTGCATGTGGCGGTCCTCTTGCATGCTGCATGTAGGTGATTTGTCACCCCCTGCCAAACACCCTAGAGGTGGCTCGCAGGGTATCATGTAGATGGAGCGGGAAGGGTTGTCCATTAATTACGTGAGGTGATTATGGATATTTTTACTTCCCCCAGCTAAGTGAAATATCGTGAGGTATGGGTCGACTTCCTCCCTCTAATCCCACGCGTGATACTTCAAAATGAATATTTTCAGCGTGAATACGTTAACCAATGCTTCATCGCGTTGGATAATTAAAAAAAAACAATTTGTTTTCCGTTATTTTTATTTATTATAACTAAGATCGCAAGTTTACACTGTTTATTGCGGGAAACAAATTACGTGATACTTGCTATTAAAGTCTCCACGAGCTGCACACAGTTAACAATTTGAGTCCGATATCACTACGAAATATGCCACTATGCGACTAAATTCTTATCAGCGACGGATAGGACGATGAAGCAAGATGAATAATAAATCCACACCCGGCAGAGGAAAACGGAGGTCGCGCATCAATAAGTAGTTACCCAAAAAACCTCGGCGAATAACGAGGGGGTTAAATTATCATTAGGGAGTTGAGTTCCAAATTTTAGATAAGAAGGTATAGCTTTGCGTCTTTCTAATATTAGATTTTCAGCATTAGAATTAATATTTTTTACATTACAAGATCGTTTGGATTTTCAAGGCTACTTATTTCGTCCATTCAAAATCGCGCGTGAGTGCCACGACGAACTTCGGCATGATAACGTCAATAAAATATTGCTCCATGTAACAAGTCCTCATATCTTCACATCGTTTACATCTCAACTCTCTTTGAGTGTTGAATTGTGGCCTTGTACAGGTGTTTAAGGTCTTAAATACGCTCGGCGTCCGAAATACAAGGGTAAATTTTTTCACCGAAGATTTCATTTATGAATACGATGCTGACTAAATGCCATATAGGAGAATTAATTGGCACACAAATAACCCTGTCCATAAGGAAATAAGGTATTAAAACACCGTTATAAAGTACGATCCTACGAAAATTTTCAGGTTAAATAAGCCATAAGACTAGTTAGTACGAGTTGCAAACATAGGTACGTATAACGGACTTACTCTCTAGTACTTCTCAATATATACTAATACCATTCGTAAAGGAGAAAAATATTTTCTAAAGAACCAAGATTAAACGAATGGTTCTAATCAGTCTACCAAAATCTCACGGTAACAAATTCCACTGAGCTGAGAATTCTATAGAGAAACTTAAACGGATCGCAATGATTTTCTCCGACACAGTTACTATGGACGCAATAACTCGGACAATGAAATAAAATTTGCGTCGAAATTGAAACAGTGATACACTAGCGACATAACATTAAAATAAATTCACGATTAAAGCTTCAAAGACGGCAAGGATATAAAGATCTCAGCGTTTTTACCGCCTGGCTCTTCGTCAACGTGAGCGACGGCACGTATCAACAAGGGGACGCATCTTCATTCTGGCGCTCGGCTACCTTACCTCTGCATTTTGTCAACAGCCTTGCCACAACAATAGTCAACCACCCTTCAAGGAGAGAAGGCGGTTATCCGAGGATTTCGAAACATTACTCCTGTATCCGCATAATCTTTGCATTCACTTCCGTTGAACATATGATGAATGTATATGACTGCTAAAGCGGCGATTTCAAGTAGTCAAAAATGCTCCATTAGAGAAGACTATAATGATGCCTATCGTCACCTACGATATCAATGCGTACTTCCGTTACGTTAAAAAGCAAAGACCGATCTGTAATAATTTCAGGAATGAAAATATTTCTTGGGATAACGAAGAGAACATTACATTTACAACTCCCATAAACCGTAATAAAACATATACAATCAGAATAACACAATAGAGGATAAGATCAATTGGAGACCAATCAAGGAGTTATTTTGCTGAAAGACAATTTTCTTCAGCCATAAACTGAAGTAAACCAAACATGACAGAAAACCCTGGCAGTGCAAAGCCATTTTTTCACTGCCATAACTTTACTTTACATACTTTAATAAAGAACTTTCACTTTCATAGGTCCACTTTTCCCAAGGAAACATTACCCCTGATTCATTTTCCATGGTCTCATTGGGAGCATTGATATCTTTTTGATGGATATGTAGAGCTAAAAATAATTTGGGAAAACATTGCTTAGGGACTCTCATTTAAAACATGTATTTCATTAAATTTTTCTCATTACTTCGTTGAAATAATACAGATCAATAAAATACAGCCACTTCTAATTATCCGGCTGCAGTTTATCTGGTTTGTAGATTATCCGTGCATGAGTTCATGTGCCTTCGACGATTTCCACGATTTTTATAAAAAATAAAATTGGGCACAAAAGCATCAGGATATTTGCTTTTAAATGCAAAGACTGAGATAATTATATCTATTAGAATTCATAACTGCTGCTGCGTGATCACTTGTTGCCTTTACGGGATTTCCGGGCTCCTTTTTTAGAAGCATTGCTGTGTGTGATCGTGCTCAGTGACCACGGATCCGCGACTCGCAGCATCCCGGGCGCCGCGCAGTGGTTTCGAAGCATTCGCATGAACCACTTTTCTGAATCCGTGACCTTGCAGCCACGGATACATGGCTTTTGGAAACCAGGTATTACACAGAGCTGTAGGAATAAGAGTACAATAACGTTGTCGACCCTGAAACGATCGAGGTCGGGTAAAGAAAGCTCCTAATGATTCCGGAAAGCAATCTAAAATAACAGAAAATGTTCGTAAATAATTATCAATTGTTTGATTTAGGTAAATTATGAAAATTACAAGAAATTAAAGTAAAAATTTGGATTATTCGTGTTTCCTGCTCATCCCCACCATTACCCCGGATAATTGGGAGTTTGTTGTATAACAACTTTGTACCTACACGATTTTCACTTCTCCTGGTGAATTATATTGATGAATTATTCTCGGATTCTCAACCAGGTTAACTCCGAAAATCAAAAAATAAAAGTTAAGTCATCTTCCGAAAAGACGGCCTATACGACTGAGTTTACCTGGTGGAGAACCCGAGGGGAATTCATCAACAATGTACCTAATTGCTGTCATGCACTGTGGCCAGTTTCAAACAGGTTACCAGATATCCTTTTCTGTGGTGTTGTTTCTACATTGTTATCAGAGAATGTCTTCCTACACAGTGGGATAAATCAGTAGCTAGTGCTCTAACTCCATGGCTGCATATAGAAAAGCCATTACAGCAAAACAAGCAACAATCAACAGCTCATACATTTTTTAACCATTTCATTAAAAATTTGCAGGGGTGCTGAAATATATAATGCCAGGGGCCATGATAGTCCATCATGAATAACCATACCTATTAACCAGAATTATTATGTAACTGTGCTACATTATCTGCATTAGACCATTGCGTGGATCTAACATAAACTGGCTGACCTCGGCTATAAACAAAAAACAACATGGAAATCATACGTTTTTAATGCATTTAAAGACGGATATAACACGTTCACTGTATATGTAACTGAAGTTCAGCAACTATGATTTAATTTATTTATTCTTATACCACTAACAACAGCTCCATTGACCTCTACATTGGCGGTTTTTAGCTAAACAATCAAACATGCACAAACGTCCATATCCTGGATAGGAGAAACCTACACAGGCAGGACTCAAACCTATGATCTCCTGCATGGCAGGCAGAGGCTTTCCCCCACTGCCACCGAGACTGTAATATTAATTAAAGCAACCAAGTTAGCCCCACCAACTTAAAAGTGCAGGCCTACAGGAACACACAAGTTATAATATGAGGCCCACAGACATGAGAAGGAAGCTAACCTCTGCCTTAGTTCATTTATACCATACACCTGACTTCCTAAATGACAGCATGGGCCTTCATTGCGATTCGTTATCAATCATTAGTGTATTCATAATCTACAAATTATTTGGTTTTAAAAATCCCAGCATAGATGAATGGCAATGGTGAATTTTAACCACATTTGAAAAAGGCCAGATTGGCGCCCATGCGATGCCACTCCACGTGATGTCTAAGGGACCTAGTTTCTATACGAGTAGATAGGAGTTTTACATCGTCTGACATTACCAATGCATGCATGAGGCACAGAGCTCAGGGAAACATTTCTTAATAATCACCTATTAAAAATATCTATAGTCGGAAAGTTTCCTTCGTTTGATAAGGCATTAATAATCCTTATTTAAGCCAAGTGCTACCTGCTAGCAGGATACTCTGCTACCTCAGCGGCGCACATACCCTCGCCCCAAGGTCACCTCACACGGCGACAGCGGGAACCAGAATGATGTCACATGGGCTTTTCCCAGCATTCATTCTGAGCCGTAGCATTTTCGTGCGGTTGAAAATTTTTACTTTCTATTTAATCGTGAAAAATAGATATCGTCATTTAAAAATCTAAAAGCGTAAAATGTGTACTTAATAATCTTTCGATTTAGGCAATAAAAAATAATAGGAAACCACCCTGTTATCTATTTCATAAAAGAAGACATACACTGAAGTTCGCAAATAGTTCAAGGAAGTCCTTTGATATAACTAATACTATTATTCAAATAGCCATTGAACACCATAAAATTTAACTTTATTAATTCGGATAAGTAGAAGGAACTTTTTTGAATGCACCAATAAAAAATGGGGATGTGCATACAAATTAGTAAGATGCAAGCAACCTATTAACTTTGCTGCAATATAACATCTGGGGTATGCAAGGAGGCCTATGCATACACTTAACATCTAAATTACAAACATAAGGAAACCCAATATTACCTGGGTTATCCAGAACTTCCCACGCCTCTTGCTTTCTGCACTACACCAAGACTCTCCTTTTTCATCCTTTGGACGATCTTTATATTTTTTCTTCTTGTGTTGCTTTTGGAATGACTCGTCTTCTCCATTTCTAGAAGAATCTGTGTCAAAAAAAAAACATAAAAATAAACATCAGGGAATTAAGCTCATATACTAGTATAAATTTACACAGAAAACAATAAGACAAAATAGAAATTGCAAAATATAATTAATAGGAAGGTATGAAAGATACAATTCATACCCACCACTTCCAGTTTAGAAAAATAAAATTCCATTACAACTCCAAAGGAGGTAGGCGAACACCAAATATTAGGGATCAACCTTGGTAAAACCTTTGAATATCCACATCAAAAATCCTTAATGTGCAAAGTGGCTCAGGTAAAGTAACCAGCCTCATTATGTATGATACTAACATATCTAAGACATAGATCATTTCTTGCCAAATGCCAAAGATGTCACTACCATTACATACGTGCTCTGGTTTGCATCAAAATCACATCAACAAAGATAACCGCAGGTTAATATGGACGGCACGGGCAAAAATAAAATCAGCGGTAATAACTTTAGTACAGACGTTGATACTGAAGATGTCCTAGGAGTTGAATTGGCATAGGTGAGGGCAACCCAGATAACTGAAAATTGAGTGTGAAAAATCATAATTTCATCTGGCAGAGGCAACATTGCCCAGCAAATACTGCAACAGCTTTTACTAGACCTAATTGAAATTGCACTCGATATTATAACGCAGAATGAGTTCCAATACGATAAAAACGGTTCTCTATCCAAACACTGATGCTCATAATAGAAATTCTTATACTTTTCAAAATAAAAATGAAATTGTAGGCTATCTATGCAAACTGGCAGAAGAAATTCCTCTTGGGTTCCCCACCTGATCAACCGATTAATGAAACGTTTCACTAACTTACCCGAATGCATTGGCTTAGCCGAGCATCGAAACGTCGGGCACAACTCATTTGCCTAGGTGGAGAGCTAGAGAAGTACTTCTTCGATGTGAAATATATCGCACAACTGTACGACGAACTAGTGGAAATGAACTACTAATACAAAAAATAAACAAATACTCTGACGCGTAAATAAACTACAATTACCATAAATAAACTCTATTTCATAACTTTCAGTCTTGTAAGGCCCGCCATAGACATGGCATATGCAGGGTAGGCAAAATAAATTTGAAGGCTGAGGATTATATATAATCTAATGAGCCTAGGTAAGAATATGACATCCTATAACAAACAGCAGAGATGACGTGGAAGCGGAAAAACAAAAACCTCAAATCGAGTAAATAAATGGTATATTAGTCAACGTAAATAAACCCAGTCCGACACCTTCGGTGGCGAAGGTGTCGGACAGATTTCTAAATGAAGTTCGCAACTGAAATTATGATTTCTGAAGAGTTGATTGAAATAATTACTACGATTATTGTTGGGTGGACGCCTGCATTACCTGATGATAATTGAAGGATATATTATCATAAAGTTTCATGACCCGTTCACGAAGAAAATAACCACAGGGGACGAAAAGGGTCGCCCCGTAAGACAACATTAGAAAAGAATGCGTAAGTTTGCTTGAACGTCCTACTTATGTAAAGTTGAATCCAATGATCAGTACTAAACAGCACGCAATTTCGAAAAGCGGGTGAAGCCTTCCGCAGCCACAGGCGGTATGTCTTCACTTTTTACTTTTCTTTCTGGATTACCAAATGGACATTACTTGGCAAGTTGCTATTAACGCCACAACGTGCATGGAACTAACAAGAGGCCAAAACTGCGGAGTTCAGACCATCCAGTGCGCATTAATGTATCTGTAACAATTACATTTTTCTCAGAAAATCAAACTGTTATCAAATTTTAAGCCTAATATACTGAGAGCATAAACTTTTCTCGGGTTTCACACCGGGTTAATGGCGCCATTTCGCCGCAGTTTCGGTGCCGAAAGCGGAGACCAACATAAAAGTAGGCGAATAAGGAGCCATCGTCCCAGTGTGAAACACATAAGCCATATTTTAGACCCACCTAATTGTTTTCAATGCTGAAAGATCTTCGTAACTATCAGTTGGGTGGGGGCAAAAGTGATGGGTATTATACGCAACATGGAATAACGAAAACAAAGTATCTCAGTATATCCAATAAAACAATGGATAATGAAATATTGGTGTGCATTGTACATAAGGAGCTCTATCGGTAATACCCCTGACTACCTTGTATTCAGCTACCTTCTCGGATATGCCACAGCGTGTGCAATCCCAAAATTAAAACATTCAAAATACGTCGGATAAAGACGACGCATGTATACATACAGCTATAATTTCCACGCGACTCACGGCACACGCAAGTTGTTTTACAAAGTGGTGCACAGCATCGCGAGAGTGTTAAGGGCTGAATTTTGAAAACAAACGCAAAACCAGTCTTATATTCTCCATCACAGAATGGCCGATGACACAACATAATCCTTTCCTATGGAGATTGAATAGTTAAGCAAGATAAATAGTCTTCGAAGCCATGATCCAGCTATACTACTCTATCAACAATGAGGAACGCACTAGTTAGAATTGCAAACAATCACTAAACATTGCCTGCATAACTGTCGAGAATGGAATAGATTCCACTTCGTAACAGTAATATATAAATGGAAAAAGGAAATACAAACAAGACGGGCACAATCTATTTTTATGGAAGCCCCCGAACTGCAACGGAAATCTCTGAGTAAAGTCATTACACGTCCGCGAAGCACTTTGCGAACGAATGAATTGCGTATGAGCTTCATAAATTACTTTCATAAATGAAGTATAAATTTGAACTACGAAAACATGTAACAGAAAAATTTTCGACGATACTTTCGAAAAGGTTATAGTCGGTGGTATAGAGCCAGCAGTGAGGTCCAGTTGCTTCACACGATCAGGGCCATTAGCACATAGCAAAACAAAGAGAGCGATGGCCGCTCCTATCTCTATACCACGATGATAAACCGGGCGTAGATACATGGGCTAGAGTGAATATACTACAATGTTTACCTACTATTTATGCAAATACTGCAGATTGAAACAGTGAATGATTACATGTCCATTAAAGATCTACTCCGTTTCCTCCTACATTCGCACAAGTTCACGTGGAGCGTAAACACGTCTCGACGAGGTAAGCACGACGATATTATACAATGTAGCAAAATAGTTTTCTTAACCGGCAACAAATCCAAACCGGGCCGACAATTGATACTCATCAAATCCCAAAGCAAAAAAGTGAAGGTTCCCTAAGAAACATTCCCTTACGGCATCTTTTCGAGAAAGTAAAGCAGTGGCTATAATATTGTAAAGTAATATAAAACTCTATGGCAGTGGCATACGATTAAAAAAGAAGTACCTAAAATATAATATGGGAAATATTTATTGCTCATGCCAAAGAAGATATTTGATGAATATTTTGAATGTTCAAAGGCAATGATCGAGGCTATAAGAAATTAAAATGCCAACAAAAGGCTGTGAGAATAAGGAATCCGAAAATGAACAAAAAAACAGAGCAAAAGAAGTACTAAGGATTGACAATTATTTATTATGAAAGGTAGCAAAGAGTTCAGCGATTACAGCATGATGCCAATTTGCGTGGAATATTAAACGAGTTGAGTTAAAATATAAACATTGGCAAGCCCACGGTAAGGCTTTACTACACAAAATTTCATTGCGCCGAAATAGCATATTAAAGTATCTGCAGGGTAACTACACGGAAATTTTAGAAAGCGGACAAATTGGCAATTTGATAAAGTAGAACCAAGCTGAATATTACTGGAAGGGGCAGTAAAATACTGCAGTACTCATAACGCCACTAGAATTGATAAGGGAATCGATTGCAGCGAAGAGAATAATGTGAAGGAACGGAAAACAAAGGCTTACAATGAACCAATAGTCAGCCAAAATGTAAGACTAACAATTCGCCAAAAAATCGCCTAAGGTCTTCTTTCTAACCTTCCATGTTAATCGTCGAATAATTTGTACTGTGGTTGTAATCCGAAAATCATGTATGTTTCACATTGCCTCAAACAAATCTGTGCGTCGTCAACAGAACCTGAAGGCCCCGTGCCAAACAACCTAGAGGTGGCTAGCAGGGTATGTAGATGAGGCAAGTTTCTCTTACACTAATCGGCCAATATATATTTCCATTTTACAGCAGAAGAGTGAAGCCATGTGATCATTATAGGGAGTACCAAATAGGACACTGAACATCAAAGCATAACATACCATACGGGCAGCACATCTCCCCCCTTATGCAATACGATAGTAGAGGTCCAGGGAGCTCCTAGGTATAATGAACAACATTTAATCTGATCTCCTGCATAACATCGGGCTTATTTGCAGTAAATATATTGTTGACTAGTAATTCTAAATTAAGAAAATGCAAATGATATCACACAAAGCCACACGATTAGTTTTAAAGACGTAGCAGCTACATGAAATAACTGTAACGGATCAGTCACTCGGGTAAAAGGTAGAATCGTGTGGATACAAAGTAATCAAAACACATGGTAAATCCGCAAGATATATCAGCTGCTACTAGATGGCGTTATGACAAGTGAACTAACAACACGTTTATTTAATCAGTTATAACAAAACATAGTGATATAATTTATGCAGTGAGGAAGCAATTGAAATAGACATCCACATAACTTGTAAAAACAACTTTACCTAAAACATTATTTAATTATCACGACAATAGGCTAGGTAAGAATAAGTCTCACACCAAAATAAGTGAACATGATATGATGCGAGGAAAATAAAAATCAACAAAAACGTATACACAAGGAAAACATTAAACTCACAGTTACGCACCATTTGGTCATCTTCAGCAATGACTAATACATCAGATGAATACAACACATACGTCGCTATATGAATGCTTTACATTGAAATGCCAAGTAATAGACATCGAAGTATGGAGGAGTATGGTACACTTTTGATGGGGCCATACATACGGTGAATTTACAACTTCCACGTATTATTATCTTTAAAAAATGCGTATGTACTTACTAAAATATTTTCCGTCGACACTGGCACCACCATTTATCAGCGCAACTTTTGAGGGTAAAACATCACACGAGCCACTGACGGGATGAACTGAACTCGGTTTCACATGACATGTTTTGGGAGACGTGTTATCACTTTCACTGGAAGTATTAGATGTATACAACCTTCCAATGGTGTCATCAACATAGCCAGAATTAGACAGTTTCCTGTAGTCGTGCTGAAGTCTTTTCCTCTTCCCAGGGTCTGAGTTTCCAACATCATCGACTCTCAAAATACTGCCACAGTCCATAACAACTTCGTCATTAATATCTATCTTCCGCAGACCTAACGCAGCATCGGATGACGCCGTTGACAATAATCCAGAAAGATTGCGATAACTGTTCATCTCGCGTTTTTCCAATATTTTTTGCGAGATACCAATAAACGTTGCATATTTAGAACCATTGCTTCCGCCATTGGAAACTTCCAAATTTACATTAAGCACATCACGTACATCGTGAGGATTACTTTGTATGGAACTTCTCATGCTCTCGGATTCCATGTTGAATTACTTTGTAAGAAGCCCGGATGTCTCCTGCTTAACTTTGTTGTGTCCAGGCATTTCATTGGCTGCAGTCAGCCGCGTTTCTCTACAATTGGTCGATGCCTCTCACCAGAGACGAATCAGAAAAATGAATTCAAGTGAAATTCCGAGAGGCAGAGTGTCCCTCATCAGGCCGGTTTGAAAAGGTAGAGTTGTTGAGGCGACATAGACGTGTGAACTACGTTTCGATATAATATACCAAAAATGTCTGCGTCGGGTGCGACACCGCGAAAACTGAAGAAGCTCGAAGGATCCGGCGATGGGGAGGAGGGCAGAGACTACGATGCCGAAACGCAAAATGCCTTAGAGGAAATTGACGCATGCCAAAACGAGATCGATGCGTTGAATGAAAGGGCCAGCGAAGAGATCCTCAAAGTTGAGCAGAAGTACAACAAACTGCGGAAACCCTTCTTCGAGAAACGGAACGACATAATCAAGCGGATTCCAAACTTTTGGGTGACAACTGTATCCTTTAGTACTTTTACTTTAAAATGAATCAGTAATTTGCATTTGTGCGGGAACGTGTTTTGCTTTCGCCGCCATTTTGGTTTACACGCGGGTCTTTTAGTATGTTATGAATTAATGTTGTTGTCCGTACTTAAGTATTCGTGGTCGATGTTAGTGGCCCAGGATCCTCATTCAGAATCATAATTTTGCTCGCACATGGCATGGAATTGTGTAGTATATATACGTAGATCATGCACGTGAAGTCTTAGTACATTTAACAAAAGACTGTTGAGGCGCCATCACTCCCGCCTCATGATATTGTTGTATGTCATTGTATCTAAAAGTTAACTGCTGTGTATGTATTTTGCCAATGTGTATTGACTCAATTTATAAGCTGTAATTTGTATTCCTGCATGTAGCTATTTGATTGATGTTTTGGGAAACCACGTTGTATTGCTTCATGGCACAACACAGCTATTTTGGCATCTTCTCATGCTTAAATCTTTTGCGAAATGAGATGACAATTTTCCTCTCTGACTCACCTATTTGCCATAAATATTATTCTTTATACAATAGTTGGGATTCATTGCCCTAAGCAATGGCAGTACTCTCATATGAGTCAATGCCGGTACTTAGGGGTGGTGGTGGGTTTACCAGTCGTGCTATTTTGCGAAATGAGATGACAATTTTCCTCTCTGACTCACCTATTTGCCATAAATATTATTCTTTATACAATAGTTGGGATTCATTGCCCTAAGCAATGGCAGTACTCTCATATGAGTCAATGCCGGTACTTAGGGGTGGTGGTGGGTTTACCAGTCGTGCTATTTTGAAGTTATAGCATTTGACTAAAAGTTAGCATGCATAGGTGCATGTAATTTAATGTATTTTTGGTAAAGACTACTTTTCGTTCTTTAAACAATTATGAAGGAGAAGCCGTTGGTTAAGATTGTCCAGCTTAGTCATTGCCCGCCAATGTAATTGAGTGTTCAAAGAGTAAGGCTCAGTGCCTAAATGAACCGCCATTAACAATTGTGCTTGAGTTAAGGGTGAGAGACCTGAGGGATTGTCCAGTCATCTAATGTTATCGTCACTCAGATTATCTGTGCAGGCTTCTCATCCTGCTGAACTTCTTTTGAGTTTGTATGTTGCTGGGTACATGAAGTGTGGTCAGAGATTAATGTTCTGTGGTTGGAAAAAGTCTGTTTGCTTTATGTGAATTAGATTTCATTATTATTTCGCATAAGTACTACTAGAAACCCATGATATGATGACTGTTTACTTTTTGTTTTCTTTGTTATTTTTGAATTTGATCTATGATAGTGCCTATGCTAGTATACAGTCTGTGTGTATCTTGGAGATGAAGTAAGGTAACGTGTTTGCTTTCGATGCACAAACAATATGCATTGCTTTCTGTGGATGTGGGCTCTGCATATAATTTATTTAATTCCATACCACCAAAAACAGCTCTATACGACCTTTTACACTGGGGTTATAAAATGTTTACATTTTAACGTACACAAACAACCATGCCCTGGATAGGGGTAACTTACCCTGGTGGGACTGGAACCTGCAACTTACTGATTGGCTGGGATTAGGACTTACCCCGCCGCCACCGAGGCCGGCAAATATAAATGACTGATGTATTCACTTAATGTATTAATTGCATGAAACTATTGTTAATGCCTCAACCAGCACGCTGTATTATATTTACTGACATCTAATCCGCCATTTTGCTTTCTTCTGAAAAGTTATCACATTTGTTAGAAATAGTTCATTTTAATCACGTAATACAGTGAGTCCTCGTTTAACGTCAGTTACCGTTCCTGAAAAATGTGACGCTAAACGAAATGACGTTAATCGAAGCATAATATCCCATAAGAAACAATGTAAAAAGTGAATATCGGCTCCTAGACCTCACAATTCCTACACGAAAAAAATGTTAGCGTATCATATCTGGGGCATTTTTTACGATGGGAATGCCAACTATCGCAGAAATACGAGTTCCTGTCTACGTCGACAACAATAGCAGTAGTGACATAAATCCTTCTCCATTTTTGCATCTTCCAGCATTTGCTTTTTGGCTTCGCTATGGTGGCCGCCTGGGCATCATCATCACTGTAACATCGTCGCAGTTACAGGAACCAAAATTATTGGGAACTCTGCGAAAAAAGTGGCGACAAAAGCTCCGAGATCTACACGGAAAAATGCCTTGAAATCACTGTTAAGGTTCCTGAAAACCATTATGTCAAGTAAAACCTTGCGCACCTATGCAAGAATTCATTTTGCAGAAATTTTTGGTAAAACCATAATCGCAATTGGGTGGTTTCCTATTATTTTTTTATTGCCTACATTGGAAGATTATTACTCCTGGAGTACGTATTTCACGCTTTTAGATTTTTAAATGACGATATCTATTTTTCGCGATTAAATGAAGAGTGAAAATTTTCAAGCGCGCGAACGCGCGACGGGTAAGGAAATCTCTCCGTGTGACGTATTTCTGGTTCCCCCTCCCGCCTTGTGAGGTGACCTTGATCGAGGCTCTGAGCGCTGATAGGACGCAGGATGCTAGAGGGTAGCTGAGTACCTTGCTGTCTGGTAGTGCTTGGCTTAAAAAAGGTTTATTAATACCTTATCAAACGAAGAAAACTTTCCAACCTTAGCCAGTTTTAATAGGTGATTATTAAGACATGTTTCCCTGAGCTCTGCGCCTCATGCATGCATTGGTAATCTCAGACGATGTATAACTCCTATCTTCTCCTATAGAAACTAGGTCCCTGTGACGTCACGTGGAGTGGCATTGCATGGGCGCCAATCTGGCCCTTTTCAAATGAGGATAATAATGGACCATTGCCATTTGTCTAAACCGGTATTTCTAAAACGAAATAATTTGTATATTATGAATACAGTAATTGTGGGTAACAAATCGCAATCAATGCCTTTTGGTTTCTTTGATGAAGGAAACTACCCTATTATCAATAAAAAACACCGTTTTACACTTTGTATAGACTGACTGTATTACCGCCCACAAAACGAACAACATGCAACGCCTGCCGCTTCGCCTTTTTTTCAAGCGAAATTTAAAATACTTGACGTTATTGCAAAGCCTAAGTGCGATAAACGAATGACGGTCTCAAAATTTTCGTGACGTTATCGCGAAATGGCGTTAAACGGGGTGACGTAGAACGAGAACTCACTGTATGAATTTTCATATTTCAAATGCTTCATTTTGCTGGATGGGATATGATGATGGAGGATATGAAAATATGCTCCTTGTAGCCTCCCTTCTTTGTATGTCTTCTTGTTAAAAAAGGAATTTGCAGATAAAATTTTAGCAAGAGTTGATGGAATCAAATGGGTAGTGGCTCTCTCTCGGCATCCTTCTGCGTATACCATGCTGGGACCTTTAGGCATAATGTTTTACTTTCCCGTTTCTGACAACAAAACCGGAATTTTTTGTATGAAATTTGATCTTATGGTGCTAAGACATTCAGTGAGTCAAAAGGAACTTATCTTTCACATCTTGAATTTGCCTTCAATGATTACGTGACAACTGACAACGCTAGTTGTTCTCCGAGGATGTTCCCGCTCTGTTAAAAATAAAATCTTTCCATCTTGCTGAGTTAAGCTAGTAGCTATTCAAGGTCCAACCATGTTTCATTTAAACCCACTGAAGTATAAGTTGAGACAGTTTTGATCAGCGTGCTGCGTAAGCAGCTTTCCCCCCAGCTCCATTCATCTCCGGAGGAGGGATTAGCCTGCGGAATGAGATAAGGCAAGCTGCTATTACCATCGTGTTGATTCACCATTGAAGTATGTGCTTATTAGAAGTACGATTATCATTTTTTATATCCTTGGATGCGAACATTTTGGAGCAGGAAATTTTTAACGGTTCATCTGGGCGTTGTCGCGGGGGTGACAGAAAGTATAAAGTTGGGAAATTTCTAGAAAATCTTCCGTTTGAGATAGATATTCTGTATGAACATTCATCTACTTTAATTACTAATACATAATATCTAACAAATAGCATTGCTAATTATTGAAAATTTATTATTCTTTATTTGCATCTCTGTGTAATGTGTGTGCAGCATGCCTGCTCGTGTGAAGAAAAAAATCAGCACGGGACCAAAAAGATCTGTGTATAAGTGAGGTAATCGTATAACTGAGGGTCATATATCTGAGGATCTACTGTATATAGGGCTTTGATATCTGGAAGAAATTGGGTAAATGGACTTAGTGTTTGGGATTGTGATTTTTATTATGTTTACATAGCTATGGAGGCATTATTAATTCTATGTGGTTTTAAATGCATTCCAAAATTCAGTTAAATTTGAAACTTTGCCACAAGTGTTTTTCGGAGACTTAAATGGGTGACCTGGATTCTCCTGTGGCTCTGCAACCCAATTCAAGTTAAAAATCTTCATACCCCAACCCCACCTGCTTAACCCTTCCCCCCAGCTGCATTGAAAATTTGGGTATTTACCTTTTTTCCCTTCCATGCTGGCACTTGGTGGGCTCTTAAGAAAAGAAAATTTGATTAATAAAGGAATGGGTAATTAGTGCATTCCTCCTAGCGAAAGCTGAGCTAGCAAAGTGAGCAGTGCTGATATATTCATGCTAGGTTTGGGTGAATGCTGTTACTAACGGAACGACGTAATACTCTGCATGTTTGAAAATTGTGTAAGGTTTAGATGCAGAATATGATGTGCACACCATAGCCAATCAGGCATCTATGTTGGCAAGCATGGGAAAGTTTTGCTGTTGGAAATGGCATCCGCTGGTGGTAGGGAACTTGGTAGTGGAGTGGTCAATCCCTAGTAGCTGTGTTAGCTTCGACATCACCAGCCTGGATGAAGGCATCCAATGGGTATACTGTGGGTTAGATGTGCTTTTATAGTCTTTGCAACCTGTGACACCTTTATAATGACTTGCCCAATTGGGCGATTTAAATGAGATTTTGCTGTTGTTTTGTTACATAATCCTTGGTTCAAGTTCTTATCATCACATTGATTCATATGATATAAGTGAAATGAAATTACCAACTTTGTATCCTATCATTGTGCTGTTTTTTACATGCCATCACTTGTTGGTTATCTGTTGGTCGTAGAATGTTGAAGAATCTGGTAATGTTATTCTTTACTTGAAAAGCCTTTGAATATGTTTAGGCATTCATTTTTGTGCATCCCGTGATGCCTCCTGAAGAAACCTTTTAAGATGTGTCAATTTTTTTACTAGAGAAAAGAGATGTGGGTGACCAAAGTATGCTGGTGGCATGCAACCGAAATGTCTTGTTTTCTGAGCTATCTTTTCTCTCTAAAGTGTTACACCTTTGCAGCCTGGGGGAAAATACACAAATAGATGCAATATTTGGGGTTATTGTATTTGTTATGTTAAAAGTGCTAAGTATGTATTATGAATACCTTGTGGTTTTAATTTCTATGGATTCCAAATTGTGACTTCAAAATTCAGTTTAATTTAAAACTTTGCCCCAAGTGTTGTGCTGGAGACTTCAATGGGTGATCTTTATGCTCCTGTGGGTATGCAACCGGACATGCGCGATTGTGGTGATCTTTAGGCTCCTGTGGGTATGCAACCGGACATGCGTGATTGTGAAGTATCTTTATACTACTTCTAAATGAGGTACAGTCTTCAAATTTGATACAATTATGGCTTAGTGGATGTCCTTGCCCCTTTTTTATTCAAAGCTTCATATGCTATCCCTCAACTTTTCATAACTTCGTAACTCCACCTGGGTATCTTAAGTGCAACGTCTTTTCCCATTGTGTTACTGAGGTGTGCTTATTATGGGATAGATTTTCATGAGGATGATAGGACACAGCTGCCTGCATTAATTGCATTACCTGTAATTTTTCTTTCAATGCTTCCCCTAATTTGTCACGTAAATCTTGGATCCGTGCTGCACGCTTTTTGGGGACATGAGTGCTGTAGCATTCAATGCCGTAACCCAAAAATTGTTTTGGTTTACTAAGGGATTAACTTAATTTAACTTAACTTTGGTTAACTTGGGGATTAAGGGCTGTGGGAGTCTCGATTTCAGAAATTCTGAGATCAATATACTTGAAAAGTCTCTTGAGACAAGGTTGAGGTGGTTTGAGATCTCTGTAGTACTTGATGATTTCCAGGCTTGGCCTTATTGGGAGACTTAGTTAATCAATACAAGTTTTCCTCCATTTTTGTTTCATTTTCATGATGTCATGCCTCACAATATCAAGAAATCTCGTTCTAGATGTATAATCAGGAATACATCACAATTTTGCCGCTGGCATAAAGCCTGCTGACAATGGATGCTCAGAATTTTATACGTATGACTGTAGACCAATTCCAGGCCGGCAAATACTTAATATTAGTTATAAATACTAAAGAGTAGTATAAATATTATTATATTAGACTGTTTATTCACTGTAACATTTGGTTACATGATGTCCATGATCAAAATCCCTATCTAGATTGTTGTCTGGGCTGACAATTGTAGACATGCTCAAGATACCTCTCTCCATAACAGAGTGTCTTTAACTTTGCTCTCCTTCTTGTGGTGTGGATTTAGATGTCCTTACAAATTAGTTTGCTGCCTTGTTTATTAGCGTCAGCGCATGTGTCATTAACTGCATCAAAGCGTGTGAGAGCAATGCCAGTAGAACGGTTTTGAGTTTTTATCTATTTTCCCTTAAAAAATTACTTATACATACTATGTATTCAAGGATATTAACACATTCGGTGCGGACCCGATTTTCATGAAAGTCTTCAAAATCGACCGTTAAGATAGGAAAGAAAAATATAGAGCGGTTCCCGTACCATAACTTCCGTCCAAATACTGCTTTTTACAAATGGCGCACACGGTTTGAAAGAGGGAAGCTTGCTGAAGGCCATACACGTGATCGGAAGACACTGAAGTGGATATCAGTCAAATACTGGCGGTGAAAGGGCTCCGAGCCTGACTGGCAGAGCTCCGTATCTCTGCTTCGACGGGACCACATCAATTGGTATGCTCGGCACTGAATGTGTTTAACGTTGAAAGAAGTAATTTTGATTGGGTTTTATACCATTTTTCAGTGCCAAAATTTTATTCCATTTGTCTAAATTTGCAGATTTCACAATGGTGTACAGTAATTGTGTTGCATAATGGATTTAATCTCAACTTTATATCTTTAAAATGAGTACAAATTATGATAATTTTGTTATTAAGGCCGTGTTACACGGTACACGGATTGCACAATCTGAGGTATGTGCGAAGGCACAATCAAAATTGCGTCATGAAAAGCAGTGAATTGCTAGAACACATACGAGAATGTGTGGGTGTGAGACTGCAAAATAGCCCCTGTTCTAATTTTGTGCAATGCATTCGCGCAATTCCACGCCATTTTAGAAATTAATGCAGCTCTAACCTGCGCAATTCTGTGCCCTGTGTAAAACAGCCTTTAGTGTACATTTCCAACTTAAGCTAATGTGAAAGGTAATATGATTTTTTATGATGCATGTCTGGACTGGGCAAGCCAACCACAGCATTTCGGAGTAGGGCATTTTTCCTCTAATTTTCCATAGTATGGGCTATTTTTTGTTGTTTTTGATATTTGTAGATCATACTCGTGTATAATATACTTAATATTGTGCCACATAAACAGGAAAGTATGTATTTGAGGGTTTCTTTGCACACTTTCATCGAACACTTAAACATATGATCACACCCTTTAGCCTACCTAAACTGTGTAGTTTATTCAGAAACATTTTCATATGTATTAATTATGACCTTGAAAGGGATACTGAAAATTTTTTCACTTAACAGCCTGCTTTTCAAGCTTTTGTTTGCAAAAGAAAGCTGTGACTATCTTATGGATTTGACTTAGCAGAGCCTCAAAGTTATGGCATTATATCTTTCATCCAATGAATAACTAATTTATATCTGGTAATACAGGGTATTTTTCAATTTGTTATGTTCAAATGTCATTTTTGTAGGTACAAATATCCTTGAAGGATCCGTATAAAATACCAAAACTAAAGGTGTATCATACTTTTTGGCATTCATAACTTCTGAGGCCATATCTTAAAAGCTTCTTAATCAGTATGCACAGTTAAATTCCATTCTTTTTAGGTAGTCATCTAAGAATGACTTTTTTCTGCAAAAAAAGCTGAGATATTGTGAAATGTATTTGATAATTTAGGTAGAATTTCTTATAATGGGATAAATTATGTTAGTATATTTGAATTTTAGGCTGTAATATTATTGTCATCAGCATATTTTTACTATGTAAGGAGCTTCAGGAATTGTAACCTGGCTATTACACATCACATCAATTTCTGTAGCTCCTTCTGTGAATGATTCCCACTTCTGTACCTTCCCCTTACCATTAATTGTTTTATTTTTTATGGGTTATTGGAGAGCACAATTAAAAATGGCAAAACATTCTTAAGGTTCCTTAACAATGGTTTAGTTCGTCAATCATCCACAAATAATGGCTATCCTGGAGGATGACGAAGAAGATTGTCTTCATTTCCTCAGTAAACTGGAAGTTGAAGAATTTGATGATATTAAGTCTGGATACAGGTTTGTTGTAATTTTTTTCTGTTATTGCATCCTGGAGAGCAGTTTTATGGTGTGCTATTGTTCAAATTTCCGTTTTTTTGTTTTAAGTAACTGAGTAATTGCTTAAGCTCAGTATATATACTATGTGGCTGTAATGGCAAGTTGTTTAGTTATTGTGTGCATTTGTTACAAACTTCTATCTTGTAGAATATGGTCATATGCTATTAAACACCTGATTAATACCCGTGTACCTGTTAAACTCATCCCAGTAATTGAATTATTGATTAGTTGTTAAGTATATTCCTTACCTCATTTACTTGCCGAATGAAATTCTTAATTTTGATTTTTATTTATTTTTTTTTTTTTTAGGATTAATTTCCACTTTGAAGACAACCCATACTTTGAGAATGACGTCCTAACTAAAGAGTTCCACCTGGGATCGACTGGTATTAACTTTTTTCTCTATGTATCTTAACATTTATTATTTGATATCAATGAGCTAATCTAACAAGTGTAATTGTTGCAGGAAACCCAGCCTCTCAAAGCACCCCAATTAGATGGAAAGAAGGAAATGATCTTACGAAAAAGCCCAAAGAAAGGAATGCCAACAAAGGAAGGAAGCGTGCAGTTGAACAAAAGACATTTTTCAGTTGGTTCACAGACCATGGGGATCCATCTGCCGATGATATTGCAGAGGTTACTATTTTTAATGATTATTTTTTTAATGTTTGTGTACTTTACATGTTTGTTGTATAGCTGAATTTTGCTCCCTGAGTGGAAACTGGTGAAGCCCACCGGTGGGTCACACATAGGATCTAGCCCCTGATCAGTTTGTGCCACAATCTGGCATTCCGCTATGGGTTTTGGGTACAGGGAAATTGGAGGAACATGGGGCAGCTGTTTTGGAATACTAAACCTAGGAACTGCTTTGGTGGCCTTTAAGCACCACCCGGGTGTGAAACTGCGGTCAATTTTAGGTGGTGCCTCCTCCCAGATGATGCTAATTTCATTTTTTCCATCTTCAATTTTGTTACTCCAATTTGAAGTGGAATCATGGAGTGGTGTCAAGTAATGCACTGAATGAATGAGTTCTACATCTATTGTGTGTGACCCATCGGTGGGTCACACTTACCTTCTGGCTGCACCACAACAGTTACAATGTATGGTGTTGACACAAAAAATATTTTTTTCTGACTTCTCAATTCGTAAAATGGAGACTGCTACAAATTGAAGAAAAATGGAAACTCATGTGACCACTTTACAGCAAATATGTGCTATTTTTTGCTGTTCGAACTGGTGGCGACATATGGGCAGTTTTATTCACCTACGTGTACATGGATAAATTATTTCTTAATCCTTATTGTGTTGTAATATAGTAAGCTTAAATCAGTTCTTTCATTCTATCATTTATGTGATTTAGTTCTTCCATTGAGTTTCTATTGCTTTTTTTAAATAGTGTCGTAATTTCTTTGACTGAAAGTTTTGGCAGTTGGAAATGGCTGGCTATTCATGCTACTTTTTTTTAATTCTTTCGGGGACATTTATGAGTACCAGAGCAAATATGATTTTGGTCATAAAATGTACGTTGTACCATTAAGTGTAGTAAGTTTGTTGTATTGTGATTGGAAAATGCTTTTTGGAATGCTTTGAGCTGAGCTAGGATTACTAGGCTTTGCATTTGCATGTTCTTGTGTTACATTTCTAATTACATGTTCTCATAATGGTTGACAGCCTTTTGCTGAAATGTTTCTAAGTGTTGGTGTTAATGCCACTATGCAGGTGAGCCCTGTCCCCTTCCAGGGCTCATTGTAAATAGTGGCATGGGCTTTGCGAGCTATAGACAAATGTGGGAGAGGTTGAAAGTTTTAGGAACATGAAGGGATTATTTACAAGGGAAGGGTGGAGTGTTTCTCAAGTTCTGAAGCCATATTGGGTTAATAAATTTTGTCACACAACATAGCTCTCAAGATCTTTACTGGGTGTGTTTCAGGAGGCTTTTTCTGATTAAATTACTGCCAAGAATGCTGCATTAGTTAAAACTGTTTAGGTAAAATTACACCAATTCATGGCTTATCACACAAATGATTGATTTCATTCACCAGGATTGAAATTTCTCATTGTGTGAGAATGCTATAATATACTGTTGGAAAAGCACTTCTGTGATTTAGGTTTACTTATGCTGTTTCCTAGGTAGTATCTCTACTTATAAAGGCAGTTAATATCACTGCCGTCATGAAAGTACTGCTGGTTTCTGCTTCAGTTCTGCAAATTTCTGTAGGGTATGATCATCACTAGCTGTTCTCATTGTAGGGATGTAGACTAAAATATTTTTTTGCTAATTATTGTGGCAGGGTATGATAGTTTAAGACAGAGTTCTAAACATTTACAAAATGCAGCAGTTAATAGTCTCTTCTAACTTCATAAAAAGCTGAAAGGGACTTGTGTTGTCATTAAGAGGGAGGGGGGGGCATTGTAAATGAAAAAAATACGCAAAATTTTTAAGACTGTTATCATTACGTTCGTTTGGTTTAATGTATTATGGAGCTTCAATCATTTATTTTCATATTAATAACTTTCCATATTAAAATAAAGAGAATATTTTTTACAGAAATAGTAGTGGGAGTGTTGCTTTTAATCTCAAATATGAGAAGATCGTTTGCCTGTCAGACCCTTGTGGCCCCCTCGAATCCCCCCAATGAAAACAAATCCTGCATCGGCCCTTGTCTGTTGTCATGTGTGTTTCAGAATTAATTTTGAAGATTTTGTCTATTTAATTAATTGAGGTTTTCCACTTATTGATTAGTCATTTTTGTCATTGCCTTATAAAACACCATAGTAGAGCTGAAATACTCCTTAGAAATGAAACCTTTACATCAGAGGTAGACCCAAGGAGAATTGGTCCTTCCTGTTTTATCCACAGAATTTGAATGTTCCAAGTCATTATTGTCTAAGAGTGGCCATTGTTGGTTGAAGATGAGTCGAGGAAAACTTCTCTCACCATATTCTGCAAAGACTTCAGGATTTTCCAAAGGGGATGACACTCAAGAGTTAAGCAAGTGGATGACAGAATGTGTCGAGGGGCTCATTTCTGTAAATGAGAGTGTAGAAAGGTATATTTTGGGGCTCTCACTCATAGGATTGGTGGAGTGGATACCTTCATTTACCGTCTGGGAGAGGCAGAAGAATTTTCGCAAGTGAAAGTATATCATGCAATACTTAGAGGAAAACCTTGGTGTACATTTTTAAGATGAGATGTGGAAAAAAAATCTCCATACCCCTTAATCTCATTGTAACTTCATGTGATTCACTTCCGTTCAAGGTGATAATGGCTTCCCTAAGTAATTAGTAGTGAGTTTGATTAGTCCATTTTTCTCTATACAAATATAAACTAATTTTAGATTTGTTGAAGTCCTAATATTTTAGTGATTTATGGCAATAATAGGAACTCTTACAGGAATTGATGATGGGAAATAATTATATAAAGTCATGTATGTATTAATAACTTCGCTGATGTTACAGCAAGCATGGTATATGTGTTACATGAAAAAGGAATAGTTCTAGGTGTCAAAATCCAGAAATGTTGTCACTTTCTTTTGGAAATAATCCCCATGCTGCCGAAGTTTTCTATTGGGTCCTTCTCTTACTTGCCTAAGGCTTGCAATGTCTTTGCTTAACAGCGGGTGCCCTGCATGTGGGCAGGGCTCAGCTGTGTTGCTACATCAGTGTCAATTAATTAAGGCCTATTCATTTTTCTGGTACTTGGTAGACATTTTTTTAACTTCAGAGGTTACTGTGATATGTAATAATGGTTTTCATTCCTGTGATCAACTGTTATGCAGTATTTGATGTAGCGAATTGGTACTCAGGTTAGCTGTTTTCCAGTGCTTTTACTCTAAATGTGTGTAGTTTCTTAGTATGGTGTTCATTGTTCCTTGTAGCAGAAGAGAAGCCAGTACCACAGATCGGGTTGGGAAATCTTGCCACCCAGTTGTTAAGAATGAATTTCTTATTTCAGCATTCCATGCATAGCTATTTTTTTTTAGTAATTCTACTTATTTGATTGATGGGTTTGTGGTGTAGTGTTACAGGTTATGTCTAGTGTACTGGTTTATCATATTTTTCAGCAGATTTTGCCAATTCCCTCTAACTATATTTTGTTTTTTTTGTACTGTAATGTTTTGTGGTCAGTTTTTAGTACTAAACATGTTCAAGTACCTGCTTTCATTTTTTTCAACCCTGGCCATAAATTAGAGATGTTCAGTTTTTGGCTCTTTGTCCTTCTGTGCTCTCCTGATTGTTGGCAAGGATGTCCTATTCTTATTCATTCTTTCCCATTTTTGTGACCTAAAACTTTAATTAAGGACCATATGTATATTTTACTAGTTAAAAATTAGTATGCAATGGTTGAAACTTATGGAATATGCAGTAAGATGAATGAGGAAACTAATCTCTTTAGATCAATGGATCAATGAGATTCGTAGGTGTTGTTCTTGTGGGTGAATCATCTATTGAATTTTTAAAAGAATTAAAGTGACTGCTTCATTGTGGGCTATTTATGAGCAAGTTTAAAAAAAATCCCATTTCATTGTCCGAAGACTTAGCATATCCAGGTAAATCTTGTGCAAATTAAACCTAAGAGTTTGTATGGTTTTTATCATTGTGCAAAGAATGGTTTCTTCTGTTTTATTTAAGCTATGAGATGTTTCATTTGACTTACAGAAGTATCATGTTACTTTCCTGAGGCCTCTTTTTTTTATGGGCCTGTATTAATTGTACTAAAGCATGCCATGTAGCAAGCATAGAACAGGGAACTACATGGTCATGACAGTTTTGTATGAATTTATGCTGCAGGTAATTGTTATGGTTATTATGCTGTATTGATGATGAACATGCATTTAGTTGCCTTCGTTACCATTGTTTAATTTTGCTTTGTTTGGTATGTACATTTGCATGTATCCAAGTGATCTGTCAGTTGTGTATGTATCAGTATCATCTGCTATCCTGAGATAGGTTTGATGCAGTTCTCTACTTGTGTGACCAATCATTACGTAAAGCTCTCTTAATGTAACTGCCGTCTTTGGTTTTTCATAAAGCTATGCCATTTTTCCTTTTTGTTTTTTTTTTGTAGTCATTAATTACTTTTGGTATTATTCCAGCAGTTTTTTTAAGTTATAGGTAATATCTACTGGTTTTATTTGTGAAGCTTGAATGATGAAAGTCCTCCCTTCTTTCACTTCTTTGTACTTTCCTTTATTATCTAAATATTTGCTGATGTATGCCTTAATTTTTGTTGAAATATTTGTTTCGATTCCAATACTTGTACATTATCTTCATTTAGACTACTGACACTCAGTTCCTGTGCTTTAAATTGTTGAATACTTTGATATTCGGGAAGGTAGCAATGGAGAGTTTTCTTTGATATTTTTATAATTATGATTGCAAATTTTTACAGGAAATCAATTTTGCTTTTTAAATACTAGGTAATGCATTGTGACTGTATTTGTAAGCTCAGCTTATTGTACCTTGTTGAAGAGGGTATTTTATATGTTCTATGTGCATGCATATATGAAATATTTTCATTAAATGTTTCTTATTTAAGTACAGGCAGACCTTGACTTTCGTACACTCGACTTAAGTACAATTCACACTTTCGTACATTCGAAATTGACACCTTTTACTTCAGTACACTAAATGCGGACGTTCGAAAGTTTCTCTAAGTAATTTTTTGAAATTCCCGCAATATTTACTGTACATACAAACATTTGTCCGTTTCATTTGGCAGTACATGCTGACAATACGAACATGTATGATTGAGTGCAGTGATGACTGATATCAAGGTGATTTTTTGAGAGAGACTGCTTATTATAGCCTCCTGTATCAAGAGAAAAAGAAAGCTGTAGTTCAGCCTTCAATGTAGAGATTTTTCAAAAATGTTGACTAGACTATCAAATAGTTTCAATTTAATTAATAAATAAATTTGCTTCTTTCTGTGTTTCCCTGATTTAGTGCTGTTTAATTCATGTTAGACATTTTCACCAGCAGCATCGTAATTGCACATAATATCATCCAAATTCTGTATGTATTATGTTTTTTTTAATAGCATGCAAAAGATACGTGATCACGAGAGATGCTGTGACAAGATGTCACCTGCCTAGGAATTTAACGTAAAAATTTTTAGGTTTCAAGAATGAGGCTTCAAATGTTGCGTTTTGTTATGCTTCTTGATGTCTTTTTATTGATAGTGAACATTATAAGTAGAATGTCAACTTATACACCGAAAGGAAGTTTCACTCGGTACGGTATGAAATTCTCGTTTAACTTATTTACATTTTCTGCATATTTTCAAAAGAAATTATGTAATGGGAGGAATTTTATTAATTTATTATTATAAATTAGTTAGTAAAAATATCTGTATAAAAATAAGGTTTTGATACCTCTTTTGGAACATAACCCATAATTAGTATGGTACTCAATGGATTGACTTTCATTCATGTTTTCAGGAACGCAATGTGTGCGAAAGTCAGGGACCCCCTGATTAATTTACTAAAATACATTGTTCAATGTCAGAATATTTTTGTGAATTTCTGTATTATTGTATCATGCTCCTGTGCTTTGTCACAATGTGTTATATTTATCAAAGTGATCATGTCTTCTTTGAATGTCATCCTGCATTGCCTTTAATTCTTGTTTCAATCACGTTTATCAATTTGTGCAATGATACTTGAAAAGGTTTTCATCTGATGAAGGAAGATGAAAGTTGGGAAATGATGGCAGACATATATATCCACAATTCTGGCTTATGGAATTAAAATATTGTTGCTTATTGAAAATGGTAAGCCGTTCCTAATATTAGGGATGTCTAGAAGCAAATTGCTATCCCATATTTTCTGTGTGCGATGACTTTTGTGTTGAATTAAAGGAGAGGAAATAGATCTTGCATTTAAGAAGACAGGGAAGTAGATTTGTATGAATGGAAAGTTGTAACTGAAGAGCATTCTTTGATTTCTCGTCTTCCAGGGCAGCATATTAACTCAGAATTGGTCCTTCTAGTTAGTTTTTATCAATCAAAATTAAAGAGTGGGAGTGGCCTTGTTCCTGGATGTTTCGGTTGGAAAAGCTCATTTGTATATTTGGAGTGCTTTCTTCTGTGAGGTGGCGTACTGGTTCACCCAGGTGTATTGATGATGTTATGGCTTACAGGGGATATTTATTTTAATTTGATTTTTTATGAACACTTTGTAAGTTTATTCAATTCCCTTTGGACGAAATTGTGAACTTCGATTATTAACTGCCTATTATTATGGCTTTATGTTGTACATGTTAGCTTACATATGTAACTGGTGTTAGCTTTAATAATTGTTCGAGAAAATACCTCCTGCCAGTTTTTCTGCAGTGCAATTTGAAGGTTTGTTACTGTGCTCTTTAGTTCCCCTACCAGTTGGGTTTGGATGGAGGAGCCACTGAATGCAGTAATGTAGACCTTCAATATTATTTTTTTGCGAGTCAAATTGTTGTGAAAGTTGCAGTTTACTGTGTAATTTTTATTGTTGTCAGTCATTTTTTGTCTGTTACCCATGGGTGTCAATTTGTCTAGTTTGATTTATATTTCCTGCATTGTGGAGGTATATTTTATTTTTTATCTTACTACTCGGTGAGGTAACAACTATTGAACATTCTACTTCCTTGTGCATGTAGATGTAAGTTGTATTTATGGTGAATGTGTATGGTTGTGGAGAATAGTTTGGAGGTGTATTGATGGAATCTGATGTTTGTAAGCAAATTTTTGTATTCGTATGGTAGGGATGAGCAGAATTTTCAATTGTGAGCTATTGCTTAGGACAGCTGACCGTGAGTAACTACCATATGGGTCATGTGATGATGTTCCTGAGTTTATAGCGTATGATTTTCTGATCTTTGATATGGTTTCAAGTGATATGAGATACAGTAGAACCTTGATTATCAGTCATTTGGTTTGCCACTTGATGGGTTATAATTATAATTTCATTTAGCTGGATTTTTGGAAGCATTCCTTGATATGGACAAGAATATAGTTTCCTTGAAATTGTGTGCATCCTGAAATCTCTTATGAGAATACCGTTAATGCTCATTGGTTGATTCAGATTGTTCTTCTTCTTCCTTGACCGTCTTCCTAAAATTGTTTTTGGTTCTAATATCATCACAAACATTTCTTCCTTTGCTTGTGTTCTCATGTGTTTTTTTTACAGTTGGACATCCTGCAATGTTTTTGTTATAATGCAGTTTTAGCCACATCCATTGAAGTCAATTATCATTGTGAATAAAGATATTTGAGAAAGATCTCAGAAAAATATTATGGGTCGATGATTTTGTGTATTTCCTAAGAACGTGGATTTAAGACCAAAATTTAAATTTAGTGAAGTTACTCTACTGGATGGATTTGGTGGTTGTGAGGCCAATGTGGTGTACTTTGTCCATTGTATGCTGGATAGTGAAATGTAATTTCAAACTTTTGAAAGTGATTTAAGGAGACAAATAGTTATAAAACAATTTTGGGCATATGGATAAAAGTGTATTACTAAATCTTAGAATGAAATATTGCCTGAATTGAATTGTTCTGAATTTAGTTCAGATGGTTATCAAGCCCACTTGACTGTCTTCTTTTTATTATTTCTTGTTAGGCTGTCATGTATAATTTCGTTGTTAATTGATGGTGGGGTCATGTGCTTGCTTATGCCCTGGTTCATATGCATGCAACTTGTGCTCTTGTGGTGAGGAATTTATTGCATTTTCCTACCGACTTCTGCTTGAATAGTGCGAATGCCATTATTTCTGCCAAAATTGTAGGTTTAATTGATCTGTGTGCTCTTAATTGTTTTCATTAGCAGACTTCTCAAGTTTTCACTTGTTTTCAGGTGATTAAAGATGATATGTGGCCAAATCCTCTTCAATACTACCTGGTACCAGATATTGAGGTGGAAAATGGTGTTCAAGGAGGAGATGGGGCCGAAGGTGGTGATGATGATGACCAAAGGTATACATTATTTATTTACTGTGTTTGACGGCATATAAGATGCACTTTTTTTCCTAAATTTGGTCTCGTAAGAGTTTCCTGTATCTTATACGTGAAGGACACAGGTTAAATTTGGAAATGGCACATTTCTGATTAGCGATTTCCTCTGTAGAAGCGGTTATAATTTATTTCATGAATGGAATATGTTAATTAGCTGAAAAATGGTTTTGAAATCAAAACAATTGGACACCTATTTATGTCCCATGAGAAATGTTTAATCGTTAATTATAGGGATGGACGGATCCAGGATTTTTTCGGATCCGGATTCGGATTGGATCCTTGATTTTTGGAGCTGGATCTTTCGGATCGGATATTATTGTATCCAAATGCATTTTTGAATTCCTGCTATTAAACGAAGTTTATACATATAAGTTTCTGGGTACTTACAATCAAAGGAATGCTTTTTAGATTTTCACAATCATTTTAATATTTTTATGAATTAAAAATCATTTTTATAGGCTCTCAAGTTTTTTTTAAATACATCTTTACATGCTCAGGACCTAAACTGTTACGCATGGGTTTGGAAATGAAAATAGGACAAATCTTCGGATAAACCACTGACCAGTGGCGTAGCGAGAGGGGGAAGTCCGGGGAATCCGGAGCCCGGAAATATAAAACCCCAATTACTTTTCCTCATAAAAGGAAACAAAATATTGAAAAATCATGAATTTACATTAGATTACTTTGAAAAATGAAGTTTTTTTTATTATGAAGGGTGTTAAAATTAGTTTGAAACCTCCTATTTTGTACCCTGTTGTTTAAAAATTTTCCCCCGGTATTGGACCCCCCAACAAAATTCCTGGATACCCCAATGCCATCGACTGAATTCAAATTTTCGCGTTGCATTCACTGAAGCTATTATTTAAAATTTCTGATCCAGATCCGATGTCTTTCGCGACTTTGGTTTTGATGTATCCGATGAATGGCAATATCCACGGATATTTGGATTGTAGGTATCCGACCATCCCTAATTAATTATTTATTTATTAAATGCAGTCCAAAAATAGCGTATGGCCAATTACATATAACTCGCAATAACAAAGAAAACATTGAGGAAATAGTTAATAAAACGTAAACAGCAACGAACAAAATATTCATCAGTATTATCGAATGAAAACCAAAGAAAGGTGGGGATGAAAAAATGAACACAATTTGGAACTCACTTTGATTAGGAGTAAATGGTTGTAGGTAGTCTGACTATGAAAGTACCTATAAGAGAATTGAAAATGTGGGGGTGAAACGATGGAATAGGTCATTTGACTTCGTCGTGCTCAAAGGAGCACTGGAAGCTGGAAAGGAGAAAAGCCAGGTGACTTGTTTTTGCTGTTCAAAATATTTTTGAAGAGTCCTCTGTTATTGAGGACCAAATGATCTGCTGGAATTTTAATTCCGAGAGAGGATCTAGCCTTTGAGTGGAAATCCTTAATTCCAAATCAGTCATTTTTGGGGTCCAATTTTGCTCTTATTGGATGCTGAAGCTTCTTGGACGAAAAAAATGTTACTTCAAGCTATGAATATGGCACTGATGTGATGTGGATTTTTTGTCATTTGTATCATATTATTTAATATCAGAATTTTTTACATTGTTATTGTACTATGACCATTATAAATTGGGGTTTGGGTTGAGGTTTTATAGAGAGTCTTGCTGGGTGTCATTAGCCTCGATTTCAGTTTGAGTTCATAGGCATTGAAGTGACTTAAATTTAAGCATTATTTGTATTTGGTCAAGTAAAGCATAGTTAATGTTAAACAATCGAAGCTTGTGGCCATAGCAAAGACATTTCTTGTCAGCTTTGTGGAGTGAACAAACTATGGTTGAAATATAATTTGTTACAAAGTTGATGCTGATTGTTCATACATTCAGGCTATTGATTCACAAGATAGCAGCAGTAAACTCTCATTAATACTAAGTTCACGGGACTGAAAAACCGGAAGTTCATAATACTGAACTTTGTAAGATTGTTTCTTTTAGGAATCATTGCAGAAAAACATCCCTTGCCAAATTTCCTTGTTTTATCAATCTCCCGTAGTTAAAGTTGCTCTGCGGAGTAGCTTCAGAGTCATGTGTGTGATATGCATGATTAAAGTAGGATCAAATACAGTAAATACTCGATACACAAAAGAGATGCATTCGGAGACTTAGTTCAGAAGTCGATAAACCTATGCAATGCATCAAAAAGTGATGTTATCCTGCGGATTGCAATACTGCATTACAATTGGGCACAACTCAAGTTTGTGACGAACTGATCTAGCTGTGCGTGCAATGCAGCTGGAGCCGAAAAAAATAGCTGTCTGTGGGAAGAAAGAACGGGAGAAACGTTGAACTGTTTCTGACTTTACGATGGATTTATTGATACTTTGTTTAGTCTCTCCCCAAAGTGTGAGTTTCTCTATGCCACACTGCGTCACATCGACCAACTCCATAGGTGCCAAATTCGTAATTTCGGGATCGCTTGAATTTTTCAAATGTTCGTATCTCTGAAAGTCAAGTGTTTGACAAAAGAGGACTTATCATACCTTCAATTTACGATATTTTATGAGTGCTACACCATGATTCCACAGGGAAGAAGCTTATCATATGATGGATGTGGAAGAATTTCCTACGGAAGAAAGAATCATAATTGAAGCTTGCACAGAGCTCGAGGAGAACTTAAACATAGCGCTATTGTTAAGACCTAGGTTGGTGTATATCCTCCTAAATGCGGTTGCTTATCTGTGAAATTTAGCAATAAAGTTCATTTTATAATCCACTGGGGCTGAGGTTCGTAATTTTGTGATAACAGAAATTTCGTGATTACATTTTTTTGCCATAGATTGGATTAGCTTTTTCATCAGCACCAACGATGTACTCCATAAAAATGAGAACTTTGTAATAATGTTGTCCGTATTAACAAGTGCACTGTAATAATTGCCTGAGCAAATATCTCAATTGTACACTTACAATTTTAGTCTCACTGATATAGTTCTTCTTTTGAGACACCTCTTTGATCAAAATGACTCTACCACAAATATTGATAGTTCCTCTTTGTTTCCCTGAAAAATGCTAATTTAAAAACTGACAAACACTGTTGTCTTAATGCTTGTTACAAATTGAGCATAGTGAGGATACAAATGAGGAGCACATTTCTGTAATCTTGCCTTGATGAGACAAAATTACCTCATGGTGTTGACTGATGTTCATTAAGTATGTCAGGTTATGTCAAGATGTGTCTTCAGTCAACATTCTATCAAGGTATTTTATTTATTTAAGGAGTTGCTCCCATACTTGCTCATGTTGAATTCAAGCTTTGGAATTTGTCATCACAATCTCTTGGGATGGGAGCTCAATCTAGTTAGGGATATGCAATCGAAGATTGATTATCCAGAATGCTTGGGACCTGGTGCATTCTGCATTAACTACCGTATTCCTCCGAATATAGTCCCCCTCTGAATATAGTCCCGCCCCCCTTATTTTGAGGCTTGAGTTTCGGGAAAAAATTTAAAAAATGCGTTTGAATATAGTCCCCCCCTTAACTTTTATCACGGGCATTTTTGAAAAGAAAAGGGGCACTATATTCAGACATATACGGTATATCTCTGGTTAATAGATCAGTTATCTGTATGTAGGCAACACTGCAACAGGGGCTATAAAAAAAAAATTTCTTTGGAACATGCCTTGCCATCAGCAGTAATGATGCATTGATGAGTAAAGGGTGAAGTGAAGAGAAAAAACTAAACAAATTCATAAAATACATGATTATTAAAGATTCATAACATTTGAAAAAGTTCTTCCTTTGTAAATCAGGAAGTTATTAATCTTGATGAGACTCTCTGTAAGTAGAAAAAATGGCACAAAATTTTTTTGTAATCCGACTCGAACATCAATATTTTGCCTCTGTTTTTCAATGAGCAGCAAATTCTTATGTACAAGATTACCAGCATCTTACCTGTAATTATGAAATCTTCTCATTGAAGGTAATCCTGTCTTGAATATGCTTCCATAATTGATAAAAGATAGTGACTTTTTATTATTAAATTTAATATTTGTAGTCTTAGCTAATCTGCGGAGAAAGTGGGCATTTTTTAAACTACTTGGCATTAACTTCATAAGCAGTCTTTGAAGTGTCTGCATGATTAATGTGGAGAGAGGCCTTTCAGGCTGCAGGCTTTGTGCCGGGGGTTGCCTGCCCATTGGCCAACTTGAGAGCATAATGGAAGGTGGCATTTCACTCCTGTCATAGAACTGCTTTTCTCAATCCCAGGTTTCAAATACCCAGTTACTGTTATTTTGAGAACATCTACTTTTGGTAAGGAATCAAAATAACTGATACCAAAAACTACTGTAAGGCTCTTGTACTTAAGCAACATATTACAGTAGTAGATTTTCAAAAAGAAACTTCTGATCTGAAAAAGAGTTGTTTTCCTGGGAAAACAGCATTTAAAGAAACTTTTTTTAACAATGTTTTTCTCACAGCTGCAAATAAGTAAATTTAGACCTTGATAGAATTTATCTTCGTGACGGTTGTAGCTCAATGAATGAAAGATAAAGCAATCGCATTTCAAGGAGTAAAATAAACATTGTTCCTGAACCAAACATTTTTCACAGAACTGCAAATCTCCTTGGATTAATTGTAAAAAATTTGGGTGTGCTGTGTGCTCAATGTAACCTTCAGCCCAGTTCCATTCCTCTCACAAGTAAGTCCGGACAGGTCGAGGGATATGCATCATGCATTGGTGCCGTCAATTCTGCTGTGTGAAATCACCACATCTGGTTGTCCTAAGTCATGCAATGAATTATTTTACTGAACAAAACTGCAAATTAATCAACTAGCTCTTGCAGGATTAGTGTGAAGACATGCTCTGAGACAACAATTAAACCAATTACATCAATAGACTTTAAAAAATAGAAATTTTGAAAAACTGGTAAAACTTCCTGGTTGTTTAGATCATTCCGTTATTTATATTACCGGATTATCGATCTTCTACTGTGCATTATTGTTGTTGTTGTAGCAATTTGTCTTCAGTTTAGAAGGCTGTCAAAGGAGATAGCATGATGCAATCGAAAAATAGTTGGTGCTCTTTTCATCTCACTTCTTAATTAAACCTAATAAAAAATAGAATGCCTAATTTTGAAAGCTACTAGTTCAATAGTGTAAATGTATGTTCTGTAATTTTTCACCAGTAAGGCACTGAAGTAGTTAACATGAGGATAAATTTTATTAATTAAATACAGCACCAATGCTTTGAGGCCTGCTGTAAGATTAGAAAATTTTCTAATGATGAAGGCCCAAAGTGGTATAGTAGCCACATTCAGATAAATTCTGTATTTTCTGTGAAACATTAGTTCGTCTGCTGAAATTTCATTTATTAGGGTCTTCTTCATGAAGTAAGCTATTGCTTCTTTGAGTTTTTTAAATTGATCGTCATAGGTTAGAATTAAAAACTGTAATTCTATGGAGTCGCTACTTTTTATTACTAGTCTGCACCAATATTTTGATTTCTTTATCATACTTTTGTGGGGTCTATTTTCAACAATTTTTATTCATCCTTTGATGGGGTTTGAGTAAAGTTGCTAATAAACTTTATTGTCACAATTTTGTTAGCTTGTCATCCTAGGCTATACATTTGTTGTACAGGCAGAAATAATGCCGTCAGTGTGCGCCACATTCTGCTACCTTAATTGCAAATTAGTATCTTGATTACATGCCGTGAATCATAATCCTCTGAGTACATTAAATCATCTACTTGCCATACTTCGTGTAGTGCAATGCATTGCAAACCCCTGAGCTAGCATTTTTTTTTCCTAGATGTTAGCCCAGCCGCACACAAGGAGGGAATTTCAAAAGCACGTATGAATGTTTTTAATGGGAAAAAAGTGCCTTTGAATCCGTATCTACAATCTTTAAGATATTTTAAACTAAAAATGTTTGCATTAGGTTTTCTAAGGTTAATAATAGGAATGTATATGGTGTATAGGTAATTTGATACCCTACAACTAAGCTATTGGGAACGCATCACTCTCTCCCGCATGTTAAAATGGTCTCGAATAACGAAAATTTGGTTATTGCAAAGACCCGATGAAACGCATCCCTTGCGCTAAGCAAGGCATGGGTATATTTGACTTCCAAACTTCTAGAGGTACAAAATTCCAAAAATTGAAGCGTGCCCAAAATTTTAAATTCGCAGCCTTTGAGGTTTTTGTAGTGTGGTGTGGAGGAACTTGCACTTTGGACACAGTCTAAACATAATATCAATTGAGCCGTAGTGAAGTCAGAAACTGTGCTTTTCCTTCCCGTGGGCAGTGAAATTTTTTCGGCTCCATCTGTATCACACGGACAGCAAGATCAGTTCTTCATATCGTGAGCTAATACGAAATTGTAATGCAGTGTTGCCTTCTGCCTTACAAACTTACAAACATTCAACTTATCAAGGTCTCGGAACGCATCTTGTTGTTACGTCGAGGACTTACTGTGTTATGCTTTCCCATGATTTTATATCTGTATTGATGATTATTTATTTATTTTTCAGCTCGGAAGAAGAAGAAGCTGATGATTCTGGAGCAGTTGGTGAGGACGAAGTAGATGAAGAGGAAGAGGTTGAAGGGGAAGATGCGGAAGATGAAGAGGTGATTGGTGAAGATGATGAGGAAGAGGGTGAAGATGGAATGGAGGAGGGTGAAGGCGATGATGATGGTGAGCTATAAGCATCTTATTCACTCTCCAATTACCCTCACTCCCTGAATGTCAGTGGATGTCACACATCACCAAAAATCATAGCTATGGAGGATCTACCCTGATCAATTGAAACCCTTGATTGGTGGTAGTAAGAGCAAATATAAGTGGCCAGTTTTCATTAATAGGAAAGTGACAGGAAAGTTTAAAGAACTGTTTCGCATGAACCATTTTGGTTGTTTGTGAGGTGTATTGGAATCTTGTGCAGCCCTTGGGAAATTACTGTCCCGCTGTGGATGAGTGGATTTGGCGTAGTCTCTGGTGAGCTGTGTTCAAGTTACTCATGCTGAGTTACGGATTGAAGACTGATTATTACACTGATAAAGAACTAGTTAAGCTCACCTTAACAGTTCAAAAGACTTAAATTAGTGTGCTAAAATTAGATAGACATCTGAAGGAGTGGTTTATGTATATTTGTTTTCACTATTGCCATTATATTGTGGTTTTATGCATATTCCAAGTTCATCTTGCTTAAATGCTGCCAATCCATTCTTCTGCAGGAGTGAGGGTCTGTTGAAGTGTTGTTCATCTGATGGATTGTGTTTCAAATCTTGTGTATGATTGTGTTGCTGTGACATTTGGGTGTATGCTATATGGTGTCACTTTTAGGAATTGCTACAATCAATTTAGCAGACGCCGTCTCATAGGGAATTCCTTAAATAAATTCACTAGGATTCTCATGATAAGCTTTCTTATTTGATCTGCTGAGTAAAACAAAAATTGTTCTTGAATTTACAGCAAAAAAATTCTTTCATCACAAATTAGGCCCTAGCATAGTTGCTAGCCTAGCCTAGTTGAGGAACTTGAGGTACTCCAGTCTTATTAGGCATATTGATTGGAAGCGCAGTACCGTTAAGGTGGGAATGTGAAACAGTATCATTGTGTATCTCCTAGTATTGTCAATTTTCATATTGCCAGGAAGTATTCATTGCCTTTTTTGTGGATATATATTGAGAGATTTTAAGGGGTAAGCATGGATTTTAATCTCTGCATCCTGTTAGCTGAAAAAATATGGACAGCCTCAGGATAGTATGGATGGTTGCTATGGGGAAAAATTCTAGTTTGCTTGAGCATTACCAGCATTACATACACGAAGGATGAAGTTGGCCATGAAAAAAATACCTGCATTATATTCTTTAAATTTAGGTGGACGTGTTGTTGTTTATCTGGTATGGCTAATGTACAGTACATCTTACAGTGGTTATGCATTATATCAATAGTAAAAGATGTCTCTAGTGATGCAAGTCGTTCACTTAATCACTTAAATTTCACATTACCTGCTGCAGCAGAAGTCTTTGGGAGGAATGAAGTGGAGGTCTGACACTGTTGCAAATAACTTAGGAGATGGTTAAATAATGTCTTTTTATAAATGGAGGTGGAATTAGCTCTCCCAACATATTTTTAATGGTCATACTTAGGGGCAGTCTACAGTATTGGAGTTGTTATAGGTTAAATAAAAGGTTGTCCTTAAATAGAGGAATTCATCGGCAATGGTGAGTCCGGGTGTCCAGTGACCAGGAAAATCTGGAATTGTGCGTGAATTTTTAATCCATGGTGTTACGCATGTATTTTTCATGAAGTTTAGCTCCAACCGGGAATATCAAAATCTTTTATTTCAAATTCATTTCACATAAAATTTTCGACATCCATTATCTGGTCTAAAATATGTTTGTTGTAATTATAAGTGCAGTAACTTAGTAGAATTTTTCATCGAGCATCGAAATGTGGAATGTCGGACAAGAAGTAAGAATCGAAATTTATAGCACTCCCAGGTAAGATTCAAAAAACTAAGAATAGAATTCCAGGTGAAGGCGATATCTACTTATGAGGTCGAAGCAGGGTTCTGGCTTGAATTGAATAAATTTAAATTTTAAATACAATGTGTGCTAACTGACCTATTCTTTCTCCTTGTAAATACAAATATATAATATTATTTGAAAGTATGGAAGTAATTTTGTGTCTTTTAAAATCCTTATCTATCGCTATAGTCACATAATGTTAACCTGGAAATGTGTTAAACTTCCCTGGAAAACTGGGAATGGAATTGTATGAATTTTTCTGCTTTGGTTGGCTGGACACCCTGTGAGTGTGACGAGTAATGAGAGACCCATTTTTTGTCGGTTTGTCTCAAGAAATCATTTGGGTGTTGTACAAGACAAGTGTGAGCATAGATTTAGGTTCTTACTCTCATCCAAGTCTCGGATTAAGGGGAATGCATTAAAATTATTAGTAACAACTTAACATGGTACAGGAATTTTATTTAACTACATTTTTACTCTGTTGAAATGTGTTTGAGGAATGATGAGCTGATTTTTCTGTTGTCAGTTACTAAATTGAGAAATATCTGAGCAATGTGTTATAGTTTTGTCAGAGGTTGAATTTTATAACAATGAAGTAGCAGCATTATATTAATTCTTCAAAAATGAAATTAGATGTTTACTCCTGGAAAAAGTTTGGTAAACAGCATACCCATCCCACAAATAATATCAGAAGGGATTCATGAAAGGGGGGGGAGAACTTTTTTTAGGTGAACTTATTTGGTGATTTTTGGCATATCTAATTAATGTTAAAATATGTTAAATTATATTAAAAAGACTAGCATCACATTCCTCTTTTCGCTGGTACACGCTAAGTATTATAATTATGAGCAAATCATGGCAGTTATTCAGATTTAAATGTTACGTATCTGATTAGAGGAATCACAATGCCAAAAATAAAATTTGGCTAAGAAGCATATTTTGGTTCGGATATGGAATTTACCGTACTGTAATGGCCTATTTAGTTTTTCTCTTGCATTAAAGAATGATGAACTCTTTTTGTATAAAAATCCTATTTCTGGAAAGTAGTTGTGACTAAAAATATATTTTCATTAGTAGATTCTGTAGGGGCTACAATTCACTGCACTGTTCGTACTGCTTGTAATCTCCTGAAGGATATTTGATCATTGTGAATTATGTGTAGGGTTTCTAGATTATGGTAATTGAAAACTTCACACAGCAGTATAAAAATAGCCAAGAAGCAGAATCAAAAGTTTTTGTAAAGATCCAATTTGCTATAAAAGCAGAAGATAAAATCTGTAAAGAAAACATTTTCCGAGAACAAAATGAAATTTTAAATGATCCATATGCAATTCCAATTGCAGAGAAGTTGCTAGAAGCACAAGTAGGATGATTAAGTTATATCTTGGGGGTGTAGGGTTGTACCCTGAGGGGTAGATGGACTGGCTTAATTATGGTGGATAATATTTCAAAAACATATAATAAAGACATGGACCAAAGCAAATACCCGGTCTTCAAGGTCGTTTATTTCATGTTCACCTTATCTGTTCTAACATGCCACCTTGCTTGAATGAATGAGCTGCAGTAGTAGCTGCTTAGTTACGCCCTGAATGTGTCTGCTCCTAAGTATTCCGAGTGAGTGCCGAATCTATTGTTGGTGGCGTGCGATAGCTTCTGGTGCATCATTTGATGGGGAATTTTTGGGTGATGTAGTATGGCAACATCAAGAATTAAGTGTTTTAATCAGTTGTCAAATGTACATCCTGGAATTGGTATAAACGATGCTTATTTTTTAGAAATTTATAGAGTGGCAACATGTTCGAAAAACCTTCAAAATAGTGGAAAAAGTTATTGTAGCTGCCAAAGGCCCCATCAACAGAAATAATGCTTAATATCGTAAGTATTAGTGTTCATGAAAATCAAGGAGCCTTAGTTTTATGCTCAATTAAATTTTTTGCAGCTCCTAAGAGAAATAGAATCCCCATATAATTTCCATTGTAGGATACTTGAATGTAGAAGCATTTAAAAGGCCTTTTCTCGAATCAAACTGAAGTATTTCTCTCTCAGAAAGGTTGGGATTTCTTGTGAGCCATGCTTTAAGTTACTAAAAAAATTGATGAGTAATGTTAACGTTTTAATTTTAGCCCGGATTGGTTACTCATGTGAGCCATTTTGTTAATTCGCTCATAAAATAGCATGCTGTGTATCTAGAAGAATTCTTTGTAGATTTTGATGATAAGCAGTTCTCAGCAGTAGGCCTTTTTGGGCTGTACTTCTGTAAATTTAATTGCGTCCATAAGGAAAGAGCTGTTAGTAGATTTGGTATTGGATACAATCGTGGTCTTAAATAAAAATTTCTGCTTTTTCTTGATTTTGTTTACTTTTTGTTTATGAGGCCTCATTTGGATTGTTGGCCGAAATTTTTATCAAAGCTTTTTCTGTAGTTGAGTGTGTCAGTTCTTAACTAGGTTTCTACCTATTCTTTTGTATTGAATTCTATTGTGTAAATCTTCACTTCTGAGTCACAACATATTCTGATTATTAATTATTAAGTTAAATAGGCAGATAATATGGGGTCCTACTTAAGATGTCAAGGAGCCAATTCTCAATTTGGAACAAGTTCATCATTATCTGTTATTTTGTTTATAATACAGTTCATGTCTTATGCATCCTGTACGTCTCATTTAATTCAATGACTTCAGATGCAATGAATGAAATAGCTAACCTTCTGGAATTCTATTGCCAACATTGCTCACTCAGGGAGCATAATAAGAATAAATCTCTGTAGTTTGTCATCACCATATGTTGGGAAGTTATTTTTTTCACTGTCATGGGAGGTCGTTCATGTTAGCAGCAACACCTCTTCTTCATGATATTTGAACATGGAGGATAACAAATTGACTTTTTTTACTTTACCTGATGTGAGGGTGACTTGAGAGCCCTCAGAATGCCAGACCTATTTTGGAGTTGCATCAGCGTTATACCATTCTAGTCATCGTCTATGCCCTTAAGGAGAAAAAATTATTTTCATATCAAAGAAATCCATATAAAATCCACAAATTTGAAATACAAATCAGTAGTGGAGACTTGGTTTAATGATTCTCCCATCTTATGGGATGCTCTACTTGTGGTCATACTGGCCTTGCTTATTGATCGTGGTGTTTGAAGGTATTTATTTTGAGTTGCTAGTTATTTCATGATATCCCTTTGCTATAGCCTGGAATCACTGGATTCCTAAGTTGACACTGGATTGGCAATATGCTTGATAGAAGTTGTTTTATCTTGGCCATTCATCTTTTCTGTGTCTGAAAGATAGATGCCATATTCTCTGAATAAATGAGTACATACATAATTTTTTGTGTACCATGGGGGGCCTTAGGGACTTAACTTTGGATTTTTAAGTTCAGAAATGTGAAAAATGTGTGAATAGAGATCTTACATAAGGGGCAGATGTACCTCTAGTCCTCGAGGTTTTCCACCAATGTCTTTCTCCTTAATGCCATTCTGTAATCTGGAAATTTTCAAGATTTTGTGTGTCCATAGCCTTATGAATTGTGGATTGATTTAAAAGCTAAGTGTTAGGGTGAGATATAAAATTGATTTTTTGGTGGTGTGTGTATGTTGTTCGTCCCGTGTGTGTGTTCTAGTTTTAAGAGAGTCCTAACCATAATGATCGAACCTTTGGTGTGTGGCTTTTATATCTACAGTTATTTGTCTGTTTCAAGCCGATGAAGGCGAGGAAGGGGACGCAGAGGGTGATGGTGAGTGTGAGGCGGATGGTGAGGGTGAAGCAGAGGGGGAAGGAGATGGTGATGGTGAGGGTGAGGGCGACGAAGAAGGTGGTGATGAGTGAAGCGTCAGCGTGTGATTTTTGATGAGGACCCAGGTGTCAGTGGTGTAATGTGCTTGCCACATAGAACTTTTCCACTGAGTATTTCTCTCCCTCTCCTCTGCAGTACTACTTGTCTACGACTTCATTTATAGTGTGCTGTGGGAGAGAAATGACATTTTAATCAGAGGATCAACATCAACAGGGAGGGATTGGGAGTAAATGATTCAGTTAGTTCCTTGAGCTTAGGGTCTTTTTTAAGTGAATGGTTTGTGTTTGTAAATGATTATTTTAGATCAAATCCTGCAGTGCAGGAATTTATCCCACCCTTTTTTATTTTATGTGTCATTTTGATGGACCCTAATGAATTTTAACAGAATGTATTATCTGTTACCCGATTACAGGGACCATCATAGGTGAATGATGGGGTCCTGTCTCAGGGCGTGAATATTTCCAATCTTCTACCTTGTTGCCCTCTTGATTATACATTACTGAATCACGTTCTTTGATATCTCACATTGGAAATGTAGTAACATATGATTGAGAATCAGAATCATGATTTAAGGAGATGCCTGAAACATGGGCACAAATGTTAGTGCTTTAGAATGAGTGTAAGCGTGATTGTTGTTCCTTCTTGGATGAACCTAAATGACTGGAAGTCCAACAAGTGGTACTGTACTGGGAAAATTGAGCAGACGTGCAAGCATTTAAAATAAAGGGCTGCTTTTTTCAAGGTTGGGTGAAACAAGCAGCTTCCTAGTAACATTTGAATGATGTGTTTCGATGTTGTATACTCATTTCTTGACTTTCCAGTGGGGGGTTTGTAAAGTTCCAACTTATTTTATATTTTGACGTTAACACATTGAACTGGTTCTTTGGTAGGTAAAATAATTATCATGTGATGTTTCATTATGGAAAACCCTTGTACCTGGGTCAATATAGTTCAAATTTATCTCCTACCTGGCAGCCTCCACAAGTCATGATTTTAAGCCACTGATACGTTTGTTTCACATGTATCACATTTCATGTTCCGAGTAAGTTTAAATGAATGGTTGTGCATCTTATCATTTTTCATCATATTTTCTGAATAAATTATTTGAAAGGAATAATTAGTTTTATTGCTATTTCCTTAACTTTTTCCTCCCCTTATCTCTCCTAGTTAACCAATGCTATTCCCTCCCTGGATCTTCCAGAACCTTGAAGTCCCTTTTCTTGCCTCTCCTGGTGGTGCACTACCTTGAAAAGTGTTGAATCCCTTTTGTGCCTTTCCAGAAAAAATTTCTAATGTAATGTGGTATGATTACCTTGTTCCTCATAACCTTAATCCTCTTGTGTGCGTCATATTTGATCATCCTGCACTGACAAGAACTCTCCTTGCCATTCTGTGTTATAACATGAATTTTGTGTTGACTTTATCCTAAGGAGAAGGGAGTTGAATACAAGAGCTGGCTTAAAACACTGAAGTGGCTGTTATTTTCTTTTGTCGTCAGCCCTCATCTAAAAGGGATGACACAGATGTGAGTTAGGTAGTTCTCAATGATTCTTCAAATTTTTCGCTTTTGTGGTTTCCATTGTTTTCTCACTAAATATGGTGTACTTTTCTTTTAATTTTGTTGTGTGTAGATGATCACATGTCTCACTTATATGGACTAATAGCTGTCAGTTATGACTGGTGGTAGATCTCTCACTGATTTCGAAGTTCTTCTCTTGCGACTGGTAATTCAATAAAGCTTCGTAAGTGGTTATTATAACCACTAGGATGACTCATAAGTTGTCTTGTATTACATATGAATGGTTTTAGAAGCTTTTATTTAGATAATTGCAGAGAATTTTTTTTTCAATTCACTTTTTTTAAATGGAATCTCCCGACTCTGTATTTGCTAGGGACATTGATTGGCTTTTATGAAAAGACTGATTGGTTATCTATAGTGGATGGTAAAATAGTTTTTGAACACATTTACACCTGTAGTTGAAAGTTACAAAATCAGTTTTGTCCTCTGTAAACTAAGTGTGTATCTGAAGCACAACTGACGGGTGGTTTTGGTGGCATTGGTTTTTGAGCGAGCAAGCTTTTTATTTCATTAGGTCGTGTGTCTCAATAGTTTCTATTAGTTTTTTATAGCTGATAAGTATTCAGGTACAAGGGCAATTGGTGCAGATATTTTCAGTGTGGATTGTTTTGGGGATTATTGTCCTTCGTTTTTGAGGTTTTCTATTGAGCATGAATCGATGGATTTGGGGACTTCGTAGGCATCTTCAGTGACCTTCCTCTTTCTATCCAAGCTTCTTCTGCAGTCACTCTTTGCTGGTGTTCCCGAGGTAAGTCATTGAGGAGAGTTGTCAAAGGATTTCATGTACTGCTGTGGAGGATGATAATATTATGTATAGGTATTTTTTAATACATTATTTTTTTGATCTAAGAATTTACAATTGTGCTTATGGTTAAACATTGGATGAAAATTCATCTGTCACTTGAAATATATTCTATTCCTTTTCTATGTCTTCATTTGATACTTGATTACTCTTGTAGGTATATGTTGCAACTTGATAAAATTCAGGCCATATCATTTCTTAATATTTGATTTAACTAGTTTTGTGAATGGCTGCATTAAATCTACTTGGATTTAATTACAGATTGCCATGTCCCATTATTTTGGTTGCTGAATGAATTTTCCCATGGGCAATTAAGCTTGTGAATAACCTCTCCTAAGATGGAAATGGCTGAATTTTGATGGAAAGAGAAGTAAAGGAGATACACATGCTGCTTAAGTCATTGGAAGTATTTGAATTGGATCTTTTAATAAAGGTTTAAAGTATAATGATTTCATTTGATTAATATTGGAAATAGGAGCCGTAAACACTAAACACTTGATATGAAATACTGTTTGGGTAGTTCTGTGAAAGATTGCGGACAATGATGTTAGCCCTTAGAAATATGAAGGTGAGAGATTATTTAACTTGCCGCTTCCACACTACTGATATTCATGAAAAGATTTCAAAGTTGTCAAATTATCAACTAAAGTTAAAAGTGACTGCGAAGCTGACATGAGTAGTTCTTAAATAGGTTATCTTTAAACATGAGTTACCAAAATTATCGGTGAACTTAAAAAGCTGGTTTTAAGCTTTAAAGAACTGGATGCAATTGAATGGAAATGCAAATTTCACGGCCTGAAACCTTATAAAGTTATAGGACCTAAGTTAGAATCCATAATTGTAGAAACTAACTAAAGGCATCTACGTGACTCAAGTGTAATTATTTTATACTGCACTGAGGCTTGGTCCCTGGCTGTTGATGAGGAGATGGTACAGGTAATCAGGGGTATTGGTTGAGTTATACCTTTACTTATATTGTGGCATATTAACTGGGAAGGCCCTCACGTGGTATGACCCTTCCCATCAAGGTTGTGTCAGACTTGCCTGATTTGTTAAAAAGACGATGTCCTTTTAATCTCCCAACATTTACAAGTGCCTGTACAATATGATCTTTGATGCCTTCAACCTTCCCAGAAACAATTCCTTGGATTTATTGAACTCCCCAGACATAGTCTCTGTTGCACCGTCTTGCCTGCTTATTTTTGATTGATATTGTGTTCCCTTAAACTTCGCAGTGATAAGTCTAATGGAAAATTATTAAGAGTAATCATAACGAGCTCTTACCCAAGAGTAACTCATTCCTATTAACATGTGATCACCCTCCATTAATGTTTTCCTTAAATTATTGAACTCAATTCAGCGATTAAGACTGCAAGAGAGCAAAGGTTCAAGTTAGCCAAATGGATAAAGAACAGTCAAAAGTTTACAAAAGAACTAGTCATCTATCTATCTATATACAATTTTTTAAAATTTAGTTGCTACGTAGGATGAGAGCGAAATATAATCCTTTTTCACAATCTGCCAAAAAAGATGTGTGGTAATGACTGGTATCACTTCCATAGGGTAGTTTTCTTCATCAAAGAAATCGAAAGGTATCGATTGCGATTCGTTATCCACCATTATTGTATTCATAATACACAAATTATTTAGTTTTAGAAATCCCAGTTTAGACGAATGGCAATGGTCAATTTTAACCGCATTTGAAAAAGTCCAGATTGGCGCCCATGTAATGCCACTCCACGTGACGTCACAGGGACCTAGTTTCTACACGAGAGGATAGGAGTTTTACATCGCCTGAGGTTACCAATGCATGCATGAGGTACAGAGCTCAGGGAAACATGGTTTAATAATCACCTATTAAAACTGGCTAAGGTCGGAAAGTTTTCCTCGTTTGATAAGGTATGAATAATCCTTATTTAAGCCAAGCGCTAGCTGCTAGCATGGTACTCTGCTACCTGCTAGCATCTTGCGTCGTATCAGCGCTCAAAGCCTCGCCCCAAGGTCACCTCACTTGCGGCATCGGAAACCAGAAATACGTCACACGGAGAAATTTCCCGACATTCATACTTACGCGTCGCGTTTTCGCGCGCTAGAAAATTTTCACTTTTCATTTAATCGCGAAAAATAGATATCGTCATTTAAAAATCTAAAAGCGTGATATGCGTACTCCAGGAGTAATTATCTTTCGATTGAGGCAATAAAAAAGTAATAGGAAACCACCCTATTGCTGTTCCATGTATCAGCACTTTATGTACCATGGGAAGCTTATAATACAACCATGAAGCTCGATGTACAGCTCAGCTATTTCCATGCTATATTGGCTGAAGGCTTCATTATACATCTCGTAGCCGCAGGAAAGGGATTTAAATATCACAGAAAGTCAAAGGATAAGTCTTTCATCGATACCTGTAATGAAAATTGCAAATCACATTAATAATTGCATTTCATGCATCTAAAGCATCTGTTCGTAGATTTTTGAAAATTATGGTCCGAAAAAACGCCTGATATTTCTTACTAATTTATTATAATTTTAAACTTACGTAATTTCATCTAGTCTGGAATGAAATACTGAATTAAAACGCCACCGTTAAATGCATGATGATTGAGACTAATGAATGATCATTTTTACATACTGCTTATATTCGCATGCATGCACGGTAATCATTTGCACTCAGTAGATGTGAGAGGGAGATTGATATACTTATGGAGGGAATTTCAATTCCTTCTCCAACCAGCTTTTGAACGTCCTTTTGAAATGCTCATCTGTCCTCGAGCTTTGATTCCACTTTCTCAGGTATTTCGGGAAAAAAATTCTTCACATAAAGCGCGTCAGAATATTTTTGGCATGCTTGATTTCATTCAGTCGAAATCTTGTTTCCAAATATTCCACGACATATTCCTTCTTCGCTTATGAATACTCATTTCTCTCTATATTTCATTGTGCACCGCAAGGTACGATAAATTTGCGGTATCCATAATTCAAATTTAACAGGAGTATATACGGCTGAAACGATGAATGTGATTTCAAAATGTTGACTATTTTTAACCAATCAAAAATCGGAAATTTTAGGTTGACATTAAATAATAGATATAAAAGCCTACACAAACTTGCCTCTGAGTCTGGCGTATCCTGAAATTTGCCAAACACAGGCAAACCAATAGCTTTAATTATCTGGACAGGAGAAGTTTCTCGAGTTAGCAGTGTTAACACAGGAGCAAAGCACTTGTTCACTAAGAAAATCATAAAATAAAACTGAGTGGGAAATATTCACCACATCCATGCAGTGGTCATAGTGAGGGAGGCCGTCATCCTCATTCCGTTATTATTAAAAAATGCACTTGCAAGACGCACGCACCCTTGGTGGGTTTAGACGAATATTTCCCTCCGCATTCCATCCTATCTACGGCCGTGTCCCAATCCACCGTTATGCGCCCTTCGTGCCCTTGCTGACGTCACGTTCAGGAAGTGACGTCAGGTAAGGGTCGTCCCAATACGCGCAGTGCAAGGGTTTGAAGGGCGTATGGAGTGAAGGGCACGAAGGGTACGAGAAAGGTACCTACGTGCCCTTCAGCGGTCGACGCGACGGAAGGATCGGAGATAACCACGCCGGCTGAATGGATTAACCACTTAAGATTGTTCATGACTGTTTAAGTGAATGTTGTTTAAACAAATGAACGGAAGTTTTCGTGATAATTATGTGGATGAAAGCGAAATATGTGGACAAGTGTCAGTTCCATAAAGGTTGGCGTCAAGGGAATGGTTTGTTCATTCATGTCATCTTAACTAAATAATGCTGTTGCATAATTTAAAGGGATAATTGTAATTCGTAGCATGAGCTGCACAAATAATAAATGAAGCTACAATCCTTAAATGTGTCTTACGTCCCATGTGCTCTCGCTTTCGTGCTATTGAAGGTTAGGTTGCTGTTTTATTACTTCAAAGCATAGGTTACCCGCCGCTGTATATAAGGTACGTATTTGGCAAAAATAAGCAATATTTATCGGCATGATGTGAAGTGCAACCTCAACATCATATTATTTCCCGTTACTTATATCCATCACCATTTGCTATCACATTGTAATTGTTTGTCCGACTCAATTTAGCATCAACCTCGGTATTGACATTAGGATTTTTTGCATAATGTTGCTTAGGTTACCTACGTAGGTGCAGGTAATATTAGTTCTTCCGTATCATATGCATCCATTTTGTGAACGGGAAGGTTATAAAGATTTTTATTTTTAGTCTGTTGGCAATTGCAGCTCAAAGAAATTGTTACCAGAAGGAATTAATTCCACAAATTCGATATTTCTGTAGGTTATCTTTCAGTACCTCCGAAACGTGTTCTCTCTTCATTCAAGTCGACCTAGATTAAACTATTTATCGTAATAAAAAGAATCGTAAGCTAATATTGTAATCGTAAGTGTGTGTGGATATGTTTAAACAAGTTTTTCGTGAATGTGGATGAAGCATGCATTCACCTAATCCCTCCGTTGCGTGAATTCTCATTTTGTTCCATAACACATCAGCTTGTGTCGATGCGGGGTTTGTGGCACAAGGCATTGGCATGGTATTAGTAGGTACTTGAGTATGCCTAGCTAACGATCAAGATTACTTTTTGTAATCAGCTGATCATTATATTAAAACTACTTCAATCAAGTGGAGTGGTTTCTGGAGGTAGTGGTACAACGACTGTGGTAGATACTGGTTCATGAAAAGTTATTATATCACAGAATTCCCGTCTAGCCGTAATTAAGTGGTAGTACCAGTACCCTTTAACCTCACCATGGTCCTAAAAATCATATGTATATGACCTTAACGACACATAAACAATCTTTTTATTACACTGAGGAATTCTTTTCACGTGATAAACATTGGTAAATATTTTATATATACGACTTATTCTAAAAACTACTGAAGCAGCATATGCAGGCTTCTTGCTATTTTTTATTTAATCACTATCTTCTTACATTGATAAGAACCATTTTGTAACAATTATTACAATAAAAACAATTTATTATGGTTGTGTTAGCATAAAATCAGAATTTTCGGAAACCGTAGCTCATTTGTTTATGATTCGCAAAATGACCAATTCCATCTTTGGCGCTGCCGTCGGTTCGAAGAGCATGAAGGGCGCAAGATACCCCAAGGGCGGGTAGGGCACAGGGCGCAGGGTGCACCCTTCTGGGTTGGGACACGGCCTACACGTCTACGGGCTGTTGAAGTGATCCTGTGAACAATTCTTGGCGGCAAAGGGGTTAGGGAGCATTTATTTCTCTTAGCGCCAAGACCTTATTGCGGAGTAACGTGCTGACAATGCTGTACAGCATGCAAGGGATATTTTATCAATAAAAATATGAGGAAAGTTTTGCAGAGAAAAGCATCTAGTGGTTACTGTAAGTTTCTCGCATAGTGACTTATGTAGTCGCTCTTGATCACTCATAATTTTTCTCATTAAGAGCATGACAACCGTCCTTCATTGGTTTCATGAATATTTGAAGGTGAGTGCACAAACGAAAAGTGTGCATACGATAGACGTGAAACACTTTATGTATGTAATCTCACAGGATGTAGAATTATGCTAAGTATACACCATGCAAGTTCGACCACCGATACAGGAATATTGGAGAGATAATGCCATTCGGTCTTTCGCCGGCCGCCGCGCCGGTCAGCCGCCCTCAGCGGAGCGGTGCACCGCTCAACTTAAAGGCCGTTTTACACGGGGCACGGAATTGCGCAGGTTAGAGCTGCATTAATTTCTAAAATGGCGCGGAATTGCGCGAATGCATGAACGAAATTAGAACGGGCTATTTTGCCGTCTCGCATCCACGCATTAGTTCAACTACAGCTTCATCGCCTGCTCACGTCTTGAATAGCTCAAAAAATGCTTTGTGGTGGATCGGTCTGAAACTTCACAGCTTTAAGGCATCTCAAGAAAATGAAGTTATAGCATGGTATAATACAGTGTATACGGCTGTGGCCTGCATCTATTGAGGAATGCAAGTACCCACGCGGTGAAGAGGAAGAGCATTGGTTGAACCCCGTAAAGTAGGATTAGAGATGCCTTCGGCAATACATGTTCTGTCGAGTTATCATTGTAGGACACGCTGCCGTAAAAGTAATGCCAGCTTGTCTGGATAATTTCAGAAAAGTACCGTTTTGTTAAGTTCCGAAGTTTGCTGTAGTGAGAGAAAGAGTGAGGAGGATTAAGAGCAGCCTATGGGTGAGTTGTTGAAATGCGTTTTCAGTTCGGGAGGGGGGGGGGGGTCATATTCAATATCTTGGTATGAAACAAATAAGTTAGAAAGGAAAAATGTTTTGATATGACGGCAGATTTGAGCTGAGCCGCGTACCTAGTTATTTCAACTGTTTGGGCTTTTACCTCTTCACTGCATTTTGTACCATATATGATACATTACACACAGTGCCGGTTATCTCTGTAGGGCACAATTCTTCCTCTCTAACCCATGGTGTATCAGATATGATGCACCCCGTCGCTATACTATGTGGTTCTCGAAATAGTAGGTAAATGTTATAGGTGATCATCTTCTCATTATGTAGAAGGAGGCCAGCTCTCCGCATCACAAACAAGTGAGAGTACTTACCCGAGCGATATTAGTGAATTGATTCCAAAAACAAGGGAAGAATAATATTTTATTGTAACATAAACCTTAAATAATAACCTGAGAAAAAATATCGTATTTATTGATGCATATGTATTAGCGTTACGCGTAAAAATTATATGTATAATATGTGATACATAGGTATTCAAATTTTCCTTAAAAATAAAAAATTGCCGTAAATTTTAATTAAATGTTGCTATTGAAGCCTTTCTGGATGTACTTTATAAGGAAATTTTTTTCTTCACGTATTTAGAAATTCATGCAGTTACGGGTTAATATGACTCACACGGTCTAAGCATTCGTTCGTGTAAACATGTACTCACATTCAGCATCAACCATTCTTGTTAGGGTAACAATGAATGAAAGATTTAAAAAAATGCAGTTTCACAATTAATATTTCATGGTAAACGTTTGTTGATCAAAGGGAATTGAGTGATGTGGAGTCGCCTTCATTACTAGTCACTGCGATGGGTCTGTTTTCGGGCGTTGGAAATTCGTTTGGGTGCCATCGTCGTGTCTTGTTAACGATTTCGTTAGTGAGAAATTCGTTGCCCAATCCCCGGATCGAGCGAAAATTTGATAACAATCTTACAATTAAGTCTTCGTGACATTCACGTCGGAGTCAGCAAAATATTGGTTTCGTGAAAGTGTCTGTGGTTAGAGTGGGAAGTATCGTGGGTATTCCAAATGAAAATGTTGGGCAGAAAGATCTCTCGCACCTCAGTGCCGCCTGATACCTAGACTTCTCTTTCTCGCATTTTCATCTTCTGGGAGGAACTAGTGGAAGGAGCCATCATAGGAAGGAATGGTTGCAGCTCATGGGCTCTCACTCGCATTGTGCTTCCCTTTTTTTGGGGGGTAAATCAGGGAGAGATGTCGCATATTTTGTAAAATAATTATATTTTACCCTAGCTTGCTTTTTCGATTAAACCAAGTAATAAATATGGTGAATAGACTTGTTCCTGACGTACGTACAAAATTTATACTTATATAATTCTTCTCTTAGCTGTAAGATTTATTTTTGTAAAACATTACCTCGCGACGTCTATCCCGTATGTTGCGAGTGACACACCGCACCCATAAGGGTGATACGCCGCATGTTATTTAAACCGAGTAAAACTGATTTCTGTATTCTGCAGCCCAATTAAAAAAGAAAAATTGTCGCATTATTGAAATGCTGAGGAAAATAAAATTTGCAAATACTTTTGGTATATTTTTACTATTTTTCTAATTAACAGTATATTTGTACGATTTTAATGCAACTAAAATGTGGGTTGTAAAACCAGAGCTATGTTTATGTCACTCTATTATAAACATATACATGTAAAAACAAGAAATTAACTAACATGAGCTATATTTATACAATTTTTATTGAAAAATATAAATTGGACCGAAGAAGTTCAGTTAACGGAGCCTTAATTTAGGAGTTTTGTTAGAATTTCAAAATTCGAGTTAAAAAATAAATTAAGGCAATTAATTTATAAAGATACCATGCTAAGTCGAAACTCGCTGTAGCCTACAAAATTAACATACTAATGTTCAAAATACGCGTACAAATAATTAAATACTGCGCAAAACGAGGACAATTTTTGGTTTAAGTATGCACTCTAAAACAGTATAACGTTGCTAAAAACGTGTTATAATTAATTTGAAATCATTTTTCATTCGGTGCGGCTCATATGTACCGAAGTTCAGTGCGGCGTCCCTCCCTTTCTCTACGGGTGAGACGCCGCACTTGGTGGCTCTATGGCCTTTAAGGCCAATATGGCGTAACCAGACTGAAAACATTCCTTGCAGAACTTACTGTTGCTGCAAACCTCAAACAATCGTATATAGCAGTAGTTCAACGTCTGATACGTACATTTAGTGCATGGCGAGAACAATTTTGTAAGATAAAATGCCAGACTTATCTCAGTATTTGCGCTTTAAAATCTGTAAAACCAATTAAAAACAAACGGGACATACTCACTTACCCTCTGGCATCTACTCTGCATTGCGCATCTTCCCGAAATCTGTCAGGAAACGCTGAAACTAAGGGGAGTGCGCAGTCTATCCCGTATGTGCTGTATCTCCCCGATTTACCCTAGTTAAATGGCGAGGGACCGCGGACTTGCGGACTTCATGTGACCGATATTATATGCGTTTCTAACCATGTTCACCACAACCAGCAAGTTAACAATACAATAATTATTGGGCACATTTTTCTGTGTTACGTATGTTGTGTTTTGTTTGTGTTAGCAGACACTTAAAGTTAACATTTGAGTGTAAGCAAGAACTACATATTTATGACAACATATGAGTAAACTAAATATTTCTCTTTATTTATTTTCTTGTTTATTCTCTGTGAATTTTTAAATGATTTTTAGCACGTGTTATAGATAAGTACGATCAAATTTATCCTACGATGTTAAATAATGTTATGCCGAAAGCACTTTTTGAAAAAAATGAATGACTCATTTGAAAATGTTAAGTGGGCATGAAAGTCAAGAAAGAAAAATTAAATTTTAGGATTCGGGTTTTCTTAGATTTGATTTGCCCACAAATGGCTTTTAGGGTGCTAAAAAGAAATTAAAGAACCGATAGTGATTAAATACTTGCCTTATGTAAGACATTTTTTCTAGAAAACCCAGATTTTCAATATTAAATCGCAAATATTTATGTACTTTTTAGTCTACGGTGGAAAGTGCGGAGAAATGACTAAAATAAACGGAATGGTGCGGGACAAAATCCGTTTAATTATCAAAACAGGCTGCATGGCCTTGGGCGTCACGGAGAATTTTATCAGACGCGTGGTGAAACTGGAAAAAAACATCGTAACGGTGGCCAGTGTAATGAGCAGTCTGGGGCGTTAAGAGAGGGAGCATGAGTTTTTAATGAGATCATAGTTGATACCAACCGCTTTTTGTTTGAGGTGCAAGTTAGAGATTATCGGAGAATTAAAATTTGAACTCACTCCTTATTTCATGTGTCAGAATCTTAATTACGAGTGGGCTCACGTTAGAAGCAGTGTTTGGAGTGGAACTTGTGTAATAGGCGGAATGCAGAGAGCAAAGAGTTTAAAATAAATCGAAAACAGAAAAAAAGGTTAATATTTTATGTGCTTAAATAGGAAAGAAATTACAAGAAAACGAGAGCTCTCTACCACACTTTTTTGATATGAAATTCAACTTATGCTGTTGGCTTATTTCTGGGAACATCCAAATTTTTTCCCTTCAAAAGAGCATCGGCATTTTTTTACAGTCACTCAAGGAATCTGGATGAATAACGAAAAATGTTGCAATGATATCTATTGGTCCATCTGTCTGAATTATTTTATTCTTATTGCATGACTGTTTAATTTGTGACATTAGGAAATTTTAAACAGACCGTCATGAGTATCGTGTTCAAATGGGTGATTCAGATGTATGTTTTATAAAAATTCTCTTGCTCTGAACGCATTTATTAATTTCGAAGGGTATCATTACGAATATCATTTAAAACCAGGGATGGCAATAGAAACTAAACGAAAGTCAAAACCAAAAAACTTTCAATAGTTTCGTTCCCGGGAGCGAAATGTAGTAAATGAAAGGAGTAAATGAAACGAAATGGATTTAAACCCGGGGAGCTAAATTCAGGGTCGAAACGATATCGGAGTCAAAACGTTAATTAAACTTATCGACGACCAAATTATTTTTTATTATTCTCAAATGATCATCATATTTATCTTTCAGATAGCGGAATTCATTTTCCGTCAGCAATATATTTTCCCGCCATCACAAGTTTTGTCTGCTAGCGCAGACGAACAACTGTGCAGGACGTGTTTCCATCCGTTTAGCGTAGATGACGTCACATTTTCCTATTATTTTTGGTGGTGGTTTCCTATTATTTTTTCATTGCCTAAATCGAAAGATTATTACTCCTGGAGTACGCATTTCACGCTTTCAGATATTTAAATGACGATATCTATTTTTCGCGATTAATTGAAAAGTGAAAATTTTAAAGAGCGCGAAAACGCGACGGCTTAGTATGAATGCTGGGAAAAGCCCATCTGATGTCATTCTGGATCCCACTTTCGCCGTGTGAGGTGACCTTAGGGCGAGGATATTGTGCGCCGCTGCGATGCTGCCTGCTAGCAGGTAGCTGAGTACCCAGCTAGCAGGTAGCGCTTGGCTTAAATAAGGATTATTAATACCTTATCAAACGAAGAAAACTTTCCGACCTTAGCCAGTTTTAATAGGTGATTATTAACACATGTTTCCCTGAGCTCTGTGCCTCATGCATGCATTGGTAATCTCAGACGATGTAAAACTCCTATCTACTCGTATAGAAACTAGGTCCCTGTGACGTCACGTGGAGTGGCATGGCATGCGAGCCAAACTGGCCTTTTTCAAATGCGGTTAAAATTGACCATAGCCATTCGTCTGAACTGGGATTTCTAAAACAAAATAATTTGTATATTATGAATACACTAATGGTGGGTAACGAATCGCAAACAATACCTTTCGTTTTCTTTGATGAAGGAAACTACCCTATTGGAACTCGCTCTAAGCTAAACAATTCAAAACAGATCAGCGCAGATACGCGATTGGAAAGTACCCAATGTTTCGCACCGGAGGGACCACGTGCTTCACCTTCGAACGGTTTAGTTTAGACCCACACCCCGAGTACGAAGTATGGTTGAATGAAGTAGAGGTTCGGCCTACTGTCATTAGATGCATTGGGCACTCTTTTTTTTACCACTAACAGGAGAACGGTGAACGCAAACTGGACATTTCGATTTTTAAGCTCAATATTTTAACCCCTCTACACGTATGTCAAACGTAATGGGTCGAAACATGGCCGCCTGTAATACAGGCCGGAATATACAATTTGGCGATAGCGCTTTACGTGACGTCAGTGGTCCTACTACACATCGCTTTGGCAGCCTGGGATCCAGTGGATCGGCCTCTCAGCTGTTAAAGTTGCGTGATGTTAAGACGGATGGATCTCCATACCCTAAAGTTAAGCTAAAAAACTACGGTAGGGTTGAGTTATTCGAGTGGATATATTTCCTATTATAATAGCTATTTATTGGAAGTAATTGTGAGAACTAATAACAAGGCAAGGGATACGAGAGGTTATGCACGGAAATATATTATATAAGTATATAGATCGACGATCCAGAAGTTCAGACCAAGAAGGAAATACCGTATAGTTTACTACTTAAGCTATTGGTTGTTTATACAGAAGAGCACCCTATAAAATTCATTGACTTACAATTAGAAATAAAGAGCGGCTTTAAAATAAACATCATTTCAACTCCCTGAATGCACTTCCGTGAAAAACATAAAAAATTAACTTATTAAAAATTATTGCGTTATTTACTAGTAAATTTCGCCGCGGCATTTCAGGAGAGAAACATTTTTCGAAGTTTAACAAAATTTATTTAAAATCAGATAAAAATATGTTCCGGCAAATGTTCCATATTGAAGAGCTCAAATTCCACAAAATTTATCAAATAACTTCACAATGCCACAATAAAATGCCATCAAAGTGTAAATATTGCTCCAGAAAGTGGAATAAATAAAAGCTGCTATAGGTTCTTCATTTCAATTACAGCCGGAAACAACCTCCATAGATCTTGCCATTTGAAGTTCACTGACGAACCGTCACCAGCAACAGCTTTCAGAGTTTCACAGGCAACACATTATCTGATGGAAAAGTTAATTGAAAAAAAACATGATCAGTACAAATGCAAGGGCTAATAAGAAAAAATTATGAGATGTTACAAAAAATAGTCTTAACATTCTATAAATTAGACAACAGCGTTTAAAAAATATGAAGCCATAAGGAAGATAAATACATTATCAATATTATATTTTTAAACAACAAGATCAGTGTAATGAAATAATAATGACTTCCGAATTGGATGAATGTCTCAACAAATAACATTATACAATCACTCAAGACTGTAAAAAAGAAAACCAAATTTTACAAACGAGAGGAAATTATTGAATTAATCTCGATAATGGTGGCCAAAGCAGATATTTCATAATTAATTATATGAACAAATTTTCAAGGTTCACTAATCTCAAAAAGAAGTTTTAGCTGCATAGAAAATTATTATATTGTCCCAAACATAGATATGATTTCACTCAGTACTCGTGGATTTTCCAATATACCTACTGTATTGGAAGGCGGCTAGACGTCAATTTACTATGAGAACTTATATCGCTATTTCCTTAGCAGTTCTTTCATGTTCTACTAATTCATACAATATCAGTTCATTTCATTTCCAAGAAATACTTCATCTTTAATTATTTCCACAGATTTTCATGCTTCACTGATCACAATAAGAAGTTTTACCTGCAAGAGAGAGATGGATTAGTTCAAAAATACCACGTACAGATACTACATCACTCAATACCCTTGGATTTTCGATATACCTACAGTATTGTAAGGCGGATAAATTTCTATTTAGGTAGCCTTATCGATATGAGAACAAATATTGATATTTCATCAGATGTTCTTTCATGTTCCACTGAGTCATACAATATTTGTTGATCTTATTTCCAAGATGTACATCATATCTACTTATGTTCACAGGTTTTCATAGTTCACTGATCACAATAAGAAGTTGTACCTGCAAGAGAAAGATGAATTAGTTCGAAACACCAAACACAGATATGATCACTCAACACCCCTGGATTTTCCAATGTACCTACAGTATTGGAAGGCGGCTTGATGTCAATTTTGGATGTCTTTCGCAAATAAGGACTTTTATTTTCATCAGCAGTTCTTTGATTTTCCACCGATGCATACCATATTAGTTGATCTCATTTGTTAGAATTATAACATATCTGCTTATGTTCACAGATTTTCATAGCTCACGGATCATAATAAGAAGTTTTACCTGCAAGGGAAAGATGAATTAGTTCAAAATACCACTTATATATTCCATATCACTTAGTAGCAATGGATTTTCCAATGTGCCTTCAGTATTGGAAGGCGGCCAGATGTCAAATTAGCATGTTTTTCGGAAATAAGGACATATATTGTCATTTCATCAGCAGTCCTTTCATGTTCCACTACAATACATACAACATTTTTTGACCTCATTTCTTAGAAGTATAACTCATCTACTTATGTACACAGATTTTCATGGTTCACTGACCACAATAAGAAGTTTTAAGAAGAAGGGAGGGGCTGAAACACTGTGGAAGTAGCACCAAGGGACAACTTTGGGCGATCTAACTCGTAAATTCTCACTTCGCCGATCTTATCTGTGTAAGTTACACGGCGTAAAATATCCCGCTCAACAAAATGCTTGACGCAAACTACTGCGCTTTAAGAAGGATTCCAATCCTTCCGAGGGATATTCTTCAGCCACTTCTGTTTACTGCGTTCATCTTTGGTGACCTGGAACACGGTCACATACCCCTTGTTCTTGGTGGATAGGTAGTTGCTTCTGCAATATGGCACACAACAACGCTTGGGCACCTTAAATGAAAACAATGGAAAGTTGCATGAATAAAAATAGTTTCGCTGATCACAGAAAAAAGTTGTGCATTAAAGATTTGTTTGGAAAATATGAATAACATCAGTATTAAGAAACATTAATAGATGAATAGAGAAAATCATTGAGGCGACAGAGAGCGTGTAATGTAAAATGAGAAATGTCAGCACGGAGTTATCCGCTAATGAACGCGAGTTAATATTTAAAAAATATAGGTTGTCTAAAGCCGCCACGAAGAAAGCGTTCAGGAATGCATTCACAAATTTTAAAGAAAAACACTAGTAGAGCAGTTACGGGATAACCCAAAAGCATTTTGGTCTTATGTTAGGGAAGCTCAAGGTAAACGATCTACCGTATGTTCGCTGAGAAACGATAATGGAGATTTGTTGACATACAGTTCCGATAAAGCCAATTTATTAAATTCCTACTTCAAGAGCGTGTTCACCGAGCCTTCTGAGAACTCATCCGAGACAGTTGACAATCTCTGCGTAAGAAAGATGCCGCCTATTGGCATTAGTGCGCACGGAATAGAAAAGATATTGAAATCGCTCAGTCCAAATAAATCACCTGGTTCAGGCGACATCCCTTCTCGAGTATATAGAGAACCTGCCTCAGAAATTGCCCCCTACTTGAAAATAATATTCAGTAAATCAATCATGCAACACGAAGTACCTAATGACTGGAAAATTACTAATGTAACGCCAATATTAAAAAATGGAGACAAGGAACAGCCGTCTAATTACAGACCGATATCTTTAACGTCCATCTCATGCAAAGTCCTTGAACACATCGTAGTCAGCTCGGTAATAAAACATCTAGACGTGCAAAACTTGTTAATGAGAACTCAACATGGATTCAGGAAAAGTAGATCATGCGAAACCCAGTTAGCGCTTTTCGCCCATGATATTTTAGTCTCCGGAGAAGACAACGTTCCAGTAAACGCGATTTTTCTTGATTTCAAAAAGGCATTTGATAAAGTATCCTACGGAAGGATAATAATAAAACTGAAATCTTATCGTCTAGATGAAGATGTCATTTCCTGGATAAGAGTACTTTTGAGCGACCGCGTCCAGAGTAGTATTAGACGGTGCAGTCTCCAACGACGTTAGAGTCACTTCTGGCGTCCCTCAGGGTAGTGTCATATGCCCACTCCCATTCCTTCTTTATATAAACGATATTGGCGAAGTAGTACACAGTAAGTTACGATTATTTGCAGACGACGCTGTAGTTTACAGAGAAATCCGTTCCAGCAAAGATAGAGATGAACTAACGAATGACCTTGCTGCTATCCAAGCGTGGTGCGATGCATGGTAATTAGAATTAAATTTGAAAAATGCGTAGTAATGAATTTATGGAAGAAGAATAACTCCCTACTAGTTATATCATTTGGGGCACCCAATTAAAGGCAGTTGAATCCGTGAAATAGCTAGGAGTTAGACTCAATATTTCAATAATGATCTATCGTGGAATAAACATATTCGAGAAATAACCGGTCAAGCTAATCGTAAAATGGGTTTTGTTAAAAGAATATTAGGAAAGTGCGACGACAAAGTGAGAGAAATTAGTTACTTCTCCCTCGTTAGACCCCATTTAGAATACGCTGCCAGTGTTTGGGACCCTCATGAAAAAGGCTTGATAACAGAGAACGCGTGCAAAGAAGAGCTGCCAGGTATGTGGAAGGTCGTTACGATAGTCTAGTCAGTGTAACTGACCTCTTAGATAAACTTGGATGGGAATCTCTGTCAGACCGTAGATTGATAAATGGACTAAACCTTTTAGATAAATTCAAGAGCAGTGTCTTTTCTAACGAAGTTAGCAATGTCTTACGGACGCCAACATACTTCGGAAGATCAGATCATATAAATAAAATAAGAGAGATAGACTGTTGAACAGACAGATTCAGAATGTCTTTTTTTCCACGATCAATAAGAGATTATAACGGCAGCGATAAAACTCATAAATATATTAAATGACTTGTAGTGTAGCCCACTAACCTTTGTAAAACTTTATGCATGTTTCTTAATTTTATTATTATTTCTAATAGCATATGCTAGTATAATTCGTTAGTATTCGCTAGTATAATTCGTTAGCGTGACGTATTTTGGACTGTGTGGTGTGCGTGTGGGAGTCCAATTGCATGCTGCATGCTGGTATTTGATCACCCCCTGCCAAACACCCTAGAGGTGGCTCGCAGGGTATTAGGTAGATGTAGAGTTAATGAGTAGCTATTCTTCCTTCAATAATATACGACGTCATTATGAACACAACTACACATTGTTATTCATAAGGCACACCAAATATAGTAATCACTGTTAACCAGAGAATAATAATATTATCAAAAACAACACAGCATTTAAATACCCGACAAATACTCTTCGTTTCATTTGTGTACTCTCAGTGTTCCTTCGTGGCCGACCGGCAAGACGCAATGCCTTGGATGAAATACTTGTGAATATGTCAAATGATTTTGCAATTACGGCATGGAATACGCGCAAAAGCTAATTCAAGGCACTTAAATAAATTCCTTGAAAAGTGTTTTTTGGTTTAATGCATGGTTTTTAGATTCATTATCAATATTAACTTTAAACTACCAGTTGAAGAGTAGATAAACTACTAGCAAGAGAGTAATAATGAGTTATTTTTTAGAATTTCGTCAAAAACGCTCAGCTAGAAATAATAATAATTTTACAAAATATCATCAATATCATCAATCGTGTAAAATCATATCATGATCAATCAATCATCAATCATCTCTCTTGCTTTGACGTTTTCACAGTTAAAAAATTATTAGCTTAATGTCACCGAAAAATTGTGGAAAAAGAGAAAAGTCTGGAAACAGCTCAACATTTACCCTTCTCTGCCGTTGAATTTTATCATCTCAGTCTGTTGTTACATTTTCGAGAAAACTAGTACGAGTTCGTTCTGGAGAATTTTATTCCATTTCTTGCATCAAATAAAAGTAAATTTTAAGTGGGTTAGAAAGGTCGCTGTTTTTAGGCGGAGCTTACTACTTACCTTTCCTTAGCTCCATGGTCGTAGGCAATACTCCTCAGCGACAATAAGTCGGCTTTGATACCAAGTGGCTAATAGATTATTATTATTATTATGATTATATTCTACCGATTAAGGTAGGCTTCCATGGAGTACTAAAGGAGTAATCTGGGAGCCTGCCTTTCCATCCAGCACTGCCTTCTTCAATTCACTGTAAAGGGAGTAGATAAACTTTGTACTCCTTTTCAATCTGTCTAGAATTCCTATTCTTTTCCTTCCCCTCCCTCGTTTCCTTAACACTCTACCCTCTAACACCATTTTCGACATTCCCTCCCCACTAAATAATCCTTCCATCCATACCTTCTGTTTCCTCCGTATCTCATCTAAAAGCTGCCTCTCCTCGCCAACCACATCCAGCACTTCGTCGTTCCTTTTTCTCTCCGTCCATTTCACCTTCTCCATTCTTCTTCATACCCACATCTCGAATGCCTCCAATCCTCTCTCGTCTTCTTTCCTCAGTGTCCACGTTTCCGCACCGTTGAGAGCTACACTCCAGATCAAACTCTTCACTAACCTTTTCTTTAAACTCTTACATAGCGATCCTCTCAGAAGCTCCTTCCTGTTCATGAACGCCTCCTTTGCTAGTGCAATTCGCTTCCTGATGCCCTTGCTATTGTGTCCGTTTTCCTCTAATGCGCTGCCTAAATAGTTGAATTGCTCTACCTGCTCAAGTTTTTCCCCACCCACTTTAATCTTGAGTCTCACATTCCTCGCTCGCGATGCTTTACAAAACCGCATTACCTTAGTCTTCTTGTGATTAATCCTCATCCCATACTCCTTGCACCGCTCGTTTAACGCATCCACTATAGCCTGCAGTCTCCTCGCTGACTAGCTAATCAGCGCCTGATCATCCGCGAACCTTACCGATTTAAACATCATTCCTCCCACTTTCACTCCAAGTTCCAACTCGTCCCACGCTTCTCTTACCATCTCCTCAGCGTATACGTTAAAAAGCAGCGGCAATAGAGGACAGCCTTGCCTCACACCTCGGCCAATGCTTGCCCACCCAGATTCTCCTTCCGCTACCCTCACTTGCGCAGTCTGGGCCATATACAGATTACGGATCAGTCGTTTATCCCTCCAATATACACCTACTCTCTTGAAGATATCCATTAACTTTACCCAGTTCAACCTATCAAACGCATTTTCAAAATCCACGAAACAGGCATATACGCCCTGCTCATATTCTAGGTTCCTCTCCACGAGGGACCTCATTATTGCATTTGCATCACGAGTTGACTTCCCTTTTCTAAAACCCAACTGATCTTCGCCCAAATACTCGTTCGCCCTCGCCTCCATTCGTCTGTTCAATATCCTCAGTTCCACTTTCGTCGCGTGCGATATTAGACTAATAGTCCTGTAATCTCCGCATTCCACAACTTTCTTCTTTTTCGGTAGCGGAATTAAAACCGTCTTCACGAAATCTTCCGGTCAACATCCCTCCTCATAGATCCTGCGTATTAGATCCAAAAACCTTTTTTTGCTATCCTCCTCCCCCTCACGTATCCGCCCGTGGTTTGGGCTCTGCGTTGATCAGTGGATGAATCAGTGAATAATGACATCGCGATTTATGGAAGAAATAAGTGCGAATTATTAAAATGAAATTTAAAATCTCGATAGTACTAGTAGATTGATACAAACTTCTTCAGTAGCTCACAGCGGCGGGCGGTAGACCTCGAGCGCCAAAAATTTTCCTCATCATCCCCATTATATCTTCACCCACAGCTATGTGATTCACATTAATCGTGAAAAGGAGCAACCTGGGGAGCACGAATATTATAAAAGAGGATCCTCAAGTCGGCCGGTCCGTCACTCACCGCGCATTTAAATGGGTTCACAAAAGTCGCCTTTCCGATCGCTGACGGACAAATTGATCCGAGTTTCACGGGGAAATAAGGAATAATTAGGGGTATTAACCAAAATGTATTCACAAATGGAAGTGATCTATCAAATTAAATAATATTTTATGCTATTCCTCGCAATTACAAACATTTTACTGCAAAATATTGGAGCAAAGTGGATCGCATCGCACTCATCACCGCGCCGCGGCCATTTTTGAAAACCGATTAAAATGCGACCGAAGCGGCAACAGAAATCAGTCTTCTGTGGGGTGGGATTGGGCCTTCTCTATGCAGTCCCCTTGATGGGGAGTTTCGAAATAAGAAGTGATTTGAGTTTGAAAACTGCTCTAGAAATTGGTATCTTTTTCAGCCTTCGTGAAAGTAGTGTAGATAACACGGTTTACTTAACCATGGGTAGTTGGCGTAAAAAATTGTGTTTTCGCATCAAACGTTGTTAAAAATATTTCGCATGGTACATCAGTATGATTTTCATCTACGTCGTATTCACGTAGTATAATGAGGTGTGATATCCACTGCTTAATCTTCGTGACTATCCCTTCGGGATTTCCTCCTCGTGAGGGCTCCAGAATTTGAATGTAATTTAAGAATTAAAATAGTAAAATATGCGAAAAATAGTAAATAAGTTTTTTCAGTATTTTTATGTACTTACGAGGAAATGAATGTGGTTGCTTTGCTCTCGACCCAGTTCTCTTTGTGAGTCATTTTTTAAGGACTTGATAATGTCGAAACGTGCCTCCCAGGTTTTATGGATCGCTTTTGCTCTCATCTCACTCCACCTTAGATTTGGGTTCATTCTCATTTTTGAGATTATGTTGGTGAGGTATTATGGGAGGCGCAGGGATGGGGAATTTCCTTCGAAATGATTTTGATCTTCCGATAGGTACACGTGTCTCAGTAGGTTGCCATGGATACACGAAGAAGCGAGGATTGAAGCCTATAATCGGGGAATCGACTCATTTCCATGAAGTATAATTTTAAGCCACGCGCGTATAGGAGTCAGTATCACTTGCAGATTTGGTAGTTGGACATATATATGCAGCACTTCAACGCATGTCAATGGAATACTATTACCACTCACGTACATGTAATAATGGAGTCGATCATTTTGACCGCGGAATTTAATATTTGCAGGGTATACATAATCTACCAGCATTTGGAATAAAATTTTCGTGTACTGAATCCTATGTTCAATCGTGGACCATGCTAATAGTTTGAGGACTGTTGTAAATGACGCTTTGCGCGTATACTATACCTCTCACTATTATCTGTTGATATAGATTTTCTTGGGTAGGTAGGAATCAATGCGTTTTGCCTAGTGAACTCTTTTGGCGATACGTTCAGGCCAATTTAGGTATTTCCATATATTCCATAGGGTGTGTGCCATAAGCTAACCGGTCGAAGGTGAACGTTATATAATATCCCTTGATTTCCCTGACGATTCCAGGCTATTTTTAGTAGGGTTAATCAAGCTCTCGTTAGCAGTGCGACGTTGAATTAACTCGAAGAACAACGAGCGTTCTGGTCTTCCTGGTCCTGGTTCATTGGGGTGTATGTTGTATAATAATATGAATACCTAATTCTTTGAGTGAAATACATTTTAACAGTTAGAATACTTTGACTTTAAGTTGCCATGGTGTCTTGGAAGAGAACACATAAGTTAGATGGCAATATATTCCGGTGACAAACCCATGGGAAATATTGTGAAGCGAGGTGAAAAATATTTCATAGAATTTTTTAAGCTTCCATAAACGTACTCCCTCACTTACTTATGTTGAATTTTTGCTTTGGTATGGCACTTTTGACATAATATTATAACTTGATAATGGATTAATAAAGGAGGGGAATATCTTGAAAATCATATGTAAGCACAGTTATTCAATTTTCGTATCATGTCATGGTCGTTTTTAGAATTTTTTCCTATCCTCGAATTTTAATCCTTTGTTAGGGTGTATATTAAATTTCCAGTCCTGATTTTTGTCTTACTATGCAACGGAGAAAATGTACTTAGGTAACAAATGAGCTATGCCCTTCACTAGGAATCTACTCGCGCATAGCTTTGTTCATATTATAAAATTGGATTTTTTCTCAATCGCTAAAAATGGTTCAAGTGAATTTTTATCTCGTTAAAATGAAAAAAAAACAGCTTATACGCACCTTACGTCTTACGTGCTTTAAGCCTTACTTTGAGTTGTAGTCGAACCTTATGTATCTACTTTTTAAGTATTTTTAGTACTTGATTTCACAAGTTAAGAAGTAAGTCTCTGCGATATCTTTGACTCTTTCGTAGTTTTATCTGAAAAGTCACGATTCATTTCCATTTAATTCCAAAATAACTAAATGTTATAATGGGACAATTTTCTCCGTCAATGATCCCATTCCAAACTGGGGCCGTATTCTGTATTTCGTCGGTGCCGCACCGGTCGGTTTCCCTTTCAAGCCCACCGACTGGACATCAAACCGTACCGACAACGGATTCCGCACCGACGACGACACTTTCAGCGATTCTGTAAGGTCGTCGGTTTCAAACCAGTCGGTAAGATTCCCTCTCCTTCCCAAACAGGGAAAATCCGACTATATCCGAAGTCTCACGTGTCTCCACCAATGAAAGAAGGGTAAAAACAAGAGAAGACTCATTGGCACAGTTTGTTGTCGTCATTCTCAATCTTTTTATTTGCGGAAATTACGACTTATTGCTAGATTAAGATAAACGATATTGGATAAGTTGTTAACAATGCTTATATAATGTGTGGTAGTAATGCTGTACCTACAGAATCGAAGGAAACAATATTACAACATCACAATAAAGTTTGTATGTGATGGAGATTGTTGTTGCTGGAATGAATTATTGAAACTATCCTTGAGATCGTAGTTTCTTTTTTTAAATATTGGTTCCGTATAATGCTATTTATTCATGATTTGGTAATATAGTTGTCATTAAGTAAGTTCCGTATAAATGTTATCAACGGAAGGTTATGCCATTGGCACCGTAGCAGACGAAAATAGCATACCATGGAACGTGAACGTAGGATTCAAATGCAAATGTCATATTAGAGGAACAAGTTAGGAAATTGTGATAAAAATATGGAGCTGGGTGTAATTAAAAGAAGTGTAATGACGAGGAAGTAAATAAATTGTGATTGGGTGAAATACATATGTATAAGTTGCGCATTCCAAGTGAGAGAAAATGATAATATTGCGGTAAACCTCATACTTATTAACAAATATCTTCTTTTATCGTCAAGGGAATCAATGGCTGACGATGAAATGAAATATAGTTGCCCGTTACAAATGAAAGAAACTGATACCGTTGTGGCAAACTTCATACTTAAATAAAAAGATCTTATTTCTATGCCGAGAGAAACGCCAAACTGATGATTGAGTGAAATAACAGTCGCCTATTCAGAGTGATATAAAGTGATAACATTGCGGCAAAACTCATATTTAATCAAAAATATCTTTTTTATGTCAAAGGAGCAAATAAATGATGATAGAGAGAAATAAAGCCTATTACAAGCGAGTGAAAGTGGTAACATGAATGAGAGAAAGTCATTATATGTTAGCAAACCTCATTTTTATTAACCATTATCTTATATTTCTGTCAAGGTAATTAATATAGATGATGACACAGTGAATTATAGAGGCGTATTCGAAGGGGCAGAAAAAGATAACATTGCAGAAAACCTCATTATTTACTCGGTGATGAGGTAAAAACAAAATAAAACGTACAATGCGCACCGGGGAGTTCATGAAACCCACTAGTCGGTGGCCGTACCGACACCTTTTTGCTGTCGGTACGGCTACCGACGATCTCCCGTCCTCTCGTCGGTGCCGCACCGACCGGGTTCGTACAGAATCGCACGACTTCTTACCGGGAGTCGGTGTGACGTCGCACCCGACGAATCGGTGCCGCACCGATCGGTTTGGAGTTACAGAATACGGCCCCTGACCTTCCGAGCAAAGTACTCATCGGCGATCTTTAATAGTTCGAATGCTATGGAGGAATTCCACATTTTTTATCATAATTTTAAAGGCCTTTTTGGTATCCTAATTTTTGTAAACATGATGTTAATATTGGTATTTATTTTTTTTTCAAATACCGTTAAGAGTTCATTTCAAATACCTTTACGACTGAGAGGGAGGCCCAAGTTTTTTGGGCGGTGAGGGCAAAGGGCACGTGACTTCCGGAAAACCAACCAAAGTGCGATAGGCAGTGCCTAGCCTCCTGGAAATTCACTCACTTTCAAATCCCATGGTGTACGCTTCATGAGTAAGTTAGCTGTGTTGCCAAGTGGGAAGAGGGTTTTAGTCTTTTGAGAAAACATGGCAACGCCCGCCTCTCTCTCCCCATCCCACATCCCTAGTGCCGTAGCTCCCACCTCCTGCCGCGACGTCTCCCGAAACATTCCGAGCTTGCACGACTGGACCAGTCGCTAAGATATTTGAAAACTGTCATGGTTATACTGAATGTCCTAACCCAACCTGTATATTGTTTTTCAATTCCCACTCTCAGTCATACTATGTAGAAGACGAACTCAGACGGTTCCCATTATCAATTAAAACACGTTGAATTGTAGGTGGAGGACTGGTTGTGGTAAAAGTATCAGGAAGAGAGGTTTGCAAGAAAATGAGAACTCTCGCTATTGCCATGAAATATCGGATTTTAAAAGAGAGGCGGGAGACAGAAGAAGCGGGTGCAGATAGGCCTCGGGGCTACGGATAGGTAGGAATCTGAAGCAAGGACTGCCACAGTCCACGACAGTGTGGATAAAGGAGGGAGATAGAAGGGCTCTTCGAAGAGTGGGATGATGGAAAATATCGTACGGTATAGAAAAGTAAATCCGTATTGATGATGAGGCTTTGCCTGGGTGTGGTGTCGTCAGAAGTATACGTACTGCCATGATATATCGACTTAGTTCAACGCTTACAACATACACGCATCCGAGAGAACTGACCGCGTCAGCACATGCCAAATATAGCAAGCAAATATACCAGAATTGCCATGAGAAAAAATTCCCCTGGACCGGGAATCGAACCACGGACCTTTGGATTTCCAGGCCAATGCGCAGACCGCTACGCGATACAGGTTCTTTAATTCCCATGGCAATTATACCGAGGCTCATGGTACTAGGTGTGAACCGGTTGTGGCTTCTTGGAAGTCCTTTCTCTCTCGCGTTGCCATCCTTGATGGACCGCGAGGGCCTAACACCTAGTACCATCAGCCTCGGTATAATTACCATGGAAATTAAAGAACCTGGATAGCGTAGTAGTCTGCGCATTGGCTCGGAAAGTCAAAGGTCCGTGGTTCGATTCCCGGTCCAGGGGAATTTTTTCTCATGGCAATTCTTGTATATTTCACCGCCGTTCACGCGGCAGGGTTGGAAATATTACAAAGCCAGCAAAATCGTGAATTGAATAAACATATTACAAGTTGGCATCCTTTAAAGTGCTGCGGGAGTTATAATTTACATGCGAAATCACATAAATTAAGCTGGGATTTGCAATTGGGACCACTTATCGAAAGAACTGCGACCAAAGCTTTCAGGGCATTACATTTTTTGATGAGGACCGTTGGTACAAAGCTGTAAAAAATCAAAAGAATTCACGTATAAAACGTTTTTTAGGCCTAAATCTAGAATACAGTTTGTCAGTTTGGGATCCTCATCTGAATGAGGAGATCAAGCAACTATCAAAAGTTCAGCGATTAGCAGCTAGATTTGTTTTGTGAAATTTTATAAGGAAGGCAATCGTCACGGAGATGTTAGAAACGCTGGGCTGGAAATCTTTAGAGTCAAGGAGGAAGAAATCACGTTTGAAGTGTATATTTAAAGCTAACAGTGGTGATCCCGCGTGGAGGGACCTAAAAATGCGGTTAAATGGACCAAGTTATCTGGCGAAGAAGGATCATAATTATAAGATTAAGGCTCCGAGGCAGCTGTCAAATAGACTAAAATGTTCCTTCCTACATCGGGGGACAGAGGATTGGAATGGTTTACCGGAGGAAATTTTTTTGAGCCCTTCCCAACTAACGCTAAGATATTTATGACTAGGTTAAATAAAATTGAATACTGAGGGCTTTGCTAAACGTTTATTTTGTGAATTTGGTGTTTCATTTTTTTTCCTTTGGTTTTCATATATTATTGTGTGAAATGGATTTTGAGGGCTATGTAAATGTAGGCATGTATTGCTTTTGTGCCGATTTGGTGCTATGTACATGGGGGTATGGATTGCGTAAAAAATGGTTTTTGAGGGCCTTTTCGAATTTTTTTGTACTTAGTAATTAATGTTTTGTTTTTTTTTAAATATTTTTGTGTGTGATAAAACCTATCAACCAAGCTGGTACTATGGATTTTATATTTTTGTATTTATATACTTCCTGATTTTATGTTACCACTCGACTTTATGGTCGAATTGTAACAATTTATGTAAAAAGAATAAAAATAATTCGCCCGCGTAATCGCGGTATCACATTTGCGATTTCTGCTTTATCCAATAAATAAGGTGCACACTCTCATGGGACCGACGAGAATGAATTTTTTCTCGACGAGGCTGTGGAGACCAATAGAAGCTATATCTACTCATTTTTATGTTCTTGAAAGTTATTTTTCTGTTAATTGAGGTAAACTGTCGAGTCTGATAACTTGTCTTTTATTTTCACTCATGTTAAATTTGTGCCTTGCAGAGCGTAATCAAATTCGTGTTTTCTCCAGTAGTTACCGTAGGAAATTAAATCCTTCATTTGATTTCTATATCTCGTCGCTTAACTCTGCTTCCTGGTATTTGATTTTTACTGTGAGGGTGTATCTCCGTCATATCCTTGTATTTTGTCTAACTATTATTCCCTTTCTTCAAAGTGCAACTCCTTAGAATAAACGAGCACATTTTTAATAAGTAGTCAACGCAACGCGTCATGGCAACGTTGGAAATGGCATGCGAGAGGTGCAAAAACTTCCGTGCCTAACCCCACTGGCTGGGGCTCCTCCTTTATTTCGCGTAGAAATGGTTCACACGGTCTGGCGTGCGGCAATGCATGTACCACCGCTCGAGATGAGGTGTGTGGGGGAGGCGCTGTCATTTCCTCCCTAGTAAAAAGAGGGCGAAAATTAATTTTGTTGAAGGGCGTGTGTATGTTGAAGGAATACAAATTCGTCGAGTGAATTTGTCGTCGTCTCGCCGCCGCACCCTCCACGGCGCTTCCGACGAGCCGCTCCCACTCCCGCAAGCCATTACGGCGGCGCATAAAAATGCTTAAAAATCCCTCATGCTGCTGCTTTTCCTTTCTGACCAGGTTGGATAACTTCACCCAGTCAGTTTCCTCTTACCTCCTCCCCATCACACTTTTTCTCCCGTGCGTGCCGGTGCATACAAAAAATACCATGCTCGAAACTGCGACACTCGCTTGTTTCTCTCCTTTTTGGCTCGAGCCCAGGATCGAAACGCATTGTGTCCAAGGAAAATATGTCTCGTCTGGAATTCAAGTTGAGTAATAATATGCTTTAGCGCGAGTTAAAATTTCTCGCGTCCTCTTTGAATCTATACGTTTTACCTCAATGTTATGATGCCTGGTGGTTGGTGAATGTGGAGAATGTGTCTGCTGCACGCCATGTCGGTATGATATGTACGTACAGTGAAGGAAACCTGGGTTCGAGACTGCGTGGGGACGGATTTTTTGGTCAAGTCTGAGTGAGATAGATTATATATTTCGATTAAATAGCGGTTTGAAGTCCAAGTTAGTTACTATCATGCTTTAAGTATTCTTTCACCTTAGAACATATTTAATTCTAATAGCTACTTCTATAAGCCGCGAAAAGTTAATGGATGAGTGTATGTGACATTTATCTTTCTTGGAAAAACGTATTCCGCGGGAAAATAAAGAGAGTTCACAATAATGTATGTGACGCTGCATAAATAAAAAATATATTTATAGGAAAAAATCATCCATTCAATGCGTTATCTGGCTGAAAACATAAATGGGGCATATATCTAGGTACCTATATATTTTGTAAAATTTTACGCGAAATTTTTAAGGATATTCGCCTACAGTGGTGATGAATACGTTGCTTTTATATTACGTGATTTCAGAATGCACTTCTCGGAGGATATTAGTTAGAATGAGACCACGTTCATGTTTTATGCTATTAACATACGAAAAAATATGGAGCTTAGAACCTTGCTGATACGCTTGAGTTTTATGATAAGTTATCTGCCTACAAATGCGTTTTTATATTGGTGCTCGGCTATGTACACACGGCTTATGGCACGCGCAGATGAAAACCTGGAAAATAATTAATAGGAATGGTAACCGTTGGCGTAAGTGAATTTTTCACGCGCACGGCACGAGTTCGGCAGTGCTGTGTATGAGGGCGGATCTAATGTCACGTTTGCTCATCGGAGTGTATGTTTCTTGCATACTAAACGCAATACTTTACTGAATTTCGTGAGATCCTGGCTATTATTAATACACTTCGAAAAATAATTGAAAAATTGTACAAACTGCGATGGAATAGTTATTTCTTGTGTCATTTTAATTGGTACAAGTAGTGAACTTTTACAAATTTTTTTCAATTTTGTATTTTTCATATTTCGCATAGCTTGAAGACGTTTGATCTTTCGAGAATCAATATTTCTCAGTCATGATGTTTTTACTTCGACAAAAAGCGCGAGTGACTTTGTATTGCTCGTAGCCACGTTTTTCTTTCCTTTGGCTGCTGTTCGGAGAATATCAATCGGCGGTACTCACTATCAGAGCCGGATTAAAAATAGTCGACCATCTATATACAGTGCAGCTTGCAACCAAAGATCGCTACCACTTGGTGTTGCACCGGAAGATGAGCTCGTGTCTTTTGTGATTTATCGCTGTGCGAATTTGGCAATGCAGATTCAGTGGCTTAAAATAATCGATAGCCCACGGTGCCGATTGCAAGCATCACTCGTCTGGCAGCTGAACGACAGTCTGCGTATATCGATGGTCAAAGATGGTGAGTGAATATTAATGAAGGACTCGTTGTGTGAAATGTAATAAAAATATTTTATATATACTAGAAAAATATTAGTTTATGGAATAAATTTCAGTAGTTGATGGCTTTTATCGATACTTCCGGCGAACACAGTCATTGGTATTATATTTTTAATTGGTGTTTACTAGCTCAGACATAGTTTAAGGTGTTAAACCTGCATTATGTGTGGCAGTCTTACCGCGGTGGATGGCCACTCATTATCTTTTTTCGAATCCACGAGGTGGTTTCATTCAATTTTATGTGATAGAAGTGCACCAATGAATAAATTGAACGCTCCCGGCCATTGTTAAATTAGCTTCTAAATGTAGCATTTTAATCGGATGTTCTGGCGTTGGGTAGGTACAAACTTGTGTCTGGTCTGCCATTAGAGAGCTTGTAGGTTAAGATGCGTTTGGTGGGACCATGGAGCAGGTAGTCCCAAGACGGTTCATGACTTTCATTTCATATATTTATTCATAGCTTTTTTTCAGTAAATATCTCGCTAATATATTTAAAAAAAAATTGATTTCCCTACCTGTACTTATGGTCTATCAATGCGTACCTACCTGTACGTATGGCCTAGTAACTCGCCTAGGAATTCATCATATTAACGCCTCTTTGCCGCTTTTCCCTTCATTTATACATTCGTGCGCAAAACAGCTTCGCAAGTTTTGCGCACGAATAAACGCCACACCAATCCGATAAAAATACAGGCTGGAAAATTTCCGCAGGAAATCATATTATTATTGAATTCTATCGCGTGAGACGCGACTACTAATGTGGACACTTTGGGGCACTTTTACCCAGATGACGTAACCCCACCCCTAGCCATGGGTGTGACCCAACCCAACCCTCGTGGGACTGTTTGGGGCACCCACCCCCACCCCTTCCGCCCCACCCCCTCCATACCACCCCCTCCCGCCCTAAACCATCCCCCTCCCACCTTAAACCACCCCCACCCATAGGTGTGTCGTCAACCCAACCCGCGCGGGACGGTTCAGGGCACCCACCCGGAATGGACACCTTGGGGCATATACCCACCCCCACCCATAGGTAAGTCATTGACCTAACCAGCGTCTCCCGTATTAATTTATTAAAGGCTTTAAAAGGGATGATTTCGTTGGTTGGGCGGGTTGATGATATTGGATATTGTGACAATGCGACAATTAATACAAACGTGCCGTCACACACACACACAGAGGATTACAGGTATGACACTGGAAATAAAGAAGGCGGTTTATTTCCTTTTATAAATTATTTTATTGCAGCTATCACCGATACAATTATATATATATATCCTGTTCACGAATACAGAAATAAATAATGAATCACTCTTTGAATTTAATATACATAACAATCAAGTCTTCATCGCTCTTCACCACGATTATTCTAAACATTATCTTTTTCAGTAATTAACCAATATTGATTCACTCAATGAAAATAATATACTTAATATTTATGTCTTTGCCACTTTTCACATTGATTTTTCGTTTACAGAGTCACTATTTTGTCTTATTGTCTCTTGAAGAATATCCTTTCCGTCTCGACTATTTAGGATAGATTTAATTTCTTCCGAGAGTGCTTGCACATTCAAGGAAGGTGGCGTACTGCCAAGCTCCCTGAGGTCTATTAGGGCACTGTTTACATGTTCCCACGGTACACATTCAATTTCACCAGCTTCACATTCACGTTCGTATGCAAGGATCACAGAATTCAGGTAGAGATTCAAAAGTTTTCGCGCACACGAGGACCACTCACTTCGCTCTTCCCAGCGGAGACGAATGCATTCGGCATAGTTCAAAAGTCCGAACCACGAAGATTCAGCTAGATACACGCAGGGTGGGTCACTTTTATGATTCACTTCCTCCAGCATCACTGACTTGACGCCGTATATAGTTTTGAATTTAAGAATGCACTTGCCAATGGGGATGCTATGTGGTACGACGTCGTTCCAAAAATATGATGAAATCAGTTTTTCACTTTTCACTAGTTCGCACCAATCTACGTATTCCAGTTTCACACATGACCCACCGACCTTGCCAATTGTGATGAAAGGGAGACAACTATTTCTCACATCCACTCCGACTGTAATTCTTTTCGTGTTACTGGGGTTCACTTTGAATATGCATTCAACGATGGCAAGGGGACCAGGGTGAGATCCATGCGATGGTTGGGCCGTAGGTTTGTCTTCTTCTTCAGCGGTGCGTTCGACGGAGGGTTCGTATGCCGGGCGACGATATCTCCCACTGGTCGGCGGTCGGGGTGAATACGGCCGTGTCGCGGCTGACTTGCCGCCGGTCCTTTTGTCGGTTCTCCTCGAGGTCCGAAAATCCTTTCCTTTCACTTCCATGGCTGTTGATATGGTACTGGTGGCGTGAAGAAGAGCGCTTTTAAATGCTTTCCCAAAAGGTGGATGGGGGGTGAGAGGAGAGGTGAAAGGGGCGTACAAGATGGCTACTTGGTGAGATCGCGATTGCTTCACGTTCTATAAAATTTGCCCTGCCCGTTTGAACGCCTAAGACGTTATTTCCCCCAATGCATGATTTACAGCACCTCCCGAATAATTTATTGTAAAGATTTAGAATAATTATGTCGTTTTTCTCAGAATTTTTCCCATTAAATATTTTTAAAAATGTGGCTAGTGGAAGTCCTCTGCATCGAAAGGCTAGGAATGCGGAAGCATAGTTACCACACGTGGTTGACGTCCAGCCCTGTAGTTTCTTATTATTGCACCGCCAAGAAAGGCATGCCCTATTCAGGAACTCTATGTGTTCTTTGACGTACGGTGGTATTCCGTAGCTATCGAAAAATTCCCCCTTTCCGTTTTTATCGATAAATATTCCGACCCAATGCGACCCAGATTTTCTCGCTGGATCGGTGTTAACTATTATGGCTGATGGATGATGACACTTTAGTGGAAGATTGTCAGCCGCAAATACACCCCTGAAAAAATTACGGGTTTCGTTGCAGCCGCTGAGTGCACGCGTCAACTGAAGAGAATTCATCGTCGGATGGACAATATTTTTCGGAATAAGAATTCCATCTTATCTGATTCCTATATATGTAATGCGAATCATAGTTAGGAGTTGATCTGACTAGGGGGCAGTAGGGATTCCAACGATGATGTTCTCTATCCGGATTGTCAAAGGGCTCCCACGCGCCAATTGAAATACCGCATATGCAACAAACCGCTACGTCACGCCTGCCCGCGTAGAAAAACCCGCCCTTTGCCAGGCGCTCGGTACTCAAGGAAAATTTTTGCTCAGCGCCTCTGTATGAATCAAGATGGAACGCGGATGATGTTAACTTCTCCCTACCCTCTTTTATAAACCAGGCAAGTAGATTAGAGCAATTTCTGGAGGCACATTCAAATTTACCCTGTCTGTGAGGTTTTATTTGGCAAATTTCGAGCGAAGCAAAGTTTAACTTTCTTAATGATGGGCACCCTAAAACCGCCATATCTATCACTTCCCTGTATTTCAGAATCTTTTCCAGGAAATTACACTTTTCCAATCCTTTCGCGAAAACAAACGTGCATGCTGACGTTCGTGAGTGAATAATGTAGTGCATGTCCTTATATTCGCTTTCTCCATCATCCCATGATAAACCGTGATAATTTTCGCGCAGCCAGCGATCTTGGAACCGAGTCTTCTCAGATCTTTCCTTCATGGAGTATGGGGGTCTGAAAAGCCACGTTTTAACTTTGGAAGACTCTGTGGTGCCTATGGAGAGTTCTTTCACCACAAGCTCACCTCCAACGGTGCCTTCGAAGTATTGTATGTCCACGACCGCTGATGCCATCGCCTTGGAGAATTCAAACCATACTGCAAAGGTACGAGTGCAACAGCTGTAATATATTCTCCCTCCCTCCCTCCCTATTCTCCTCCCTCCCCCTACCCTACATCTTCTCCCTTCACCAATATGACCATCCTCTCCACATGTTTGAAATTTGCACCGACGTTCTTAGCTGCTATAATCGACCCCAACATTACGATATCTATCGATTTCGAGAATGTTGTTAAATTCAGCGTACACGAGGCAATTTATAGTTTCTAACAGCGCATTTTTAAACCCGACCTCTAGCCGTAGGCTTCCGTGCCGCTGGAGACTCCAGTGGTGGGAGTTTGCTTCCAAATCAGGAGTTAGATCAAACGCCGTAAGGAAATATCCGTTTGTATAGTTTTCTCGAGGAATTCCGTTGCCATCGTCTTGGAAGTGGATTCCAGTGCCGGAAAAGAGAGTGTGATAGGCCTGTAGGAAAAGACCTGCTCCCGAAATATCGGGTTGTAATGGCCTGGAAGGTATTTGTTTCCCATCCAGATACAGAGACAGAAACGTCAAATCGAAATTTTGGAAATTAAACGGGTTCTTTTTCAAGTCTCCATTAAACGCTGCGTTTGAAACGAATCCAACAATCACCCGTTTTGGAAGCTGTCCCATGAAAATATTTTCCATTGTTTTACTCTGCACATCGCGAGAAATGGTAATGGTTTTAATATCCACGCGTGTGATCGGGTACTTTGCCGTTGATTTTTCCAAAGTTTTGCTATGAGCTAATAGAATGGCAGGATTTATTTTTACTTTCCTCACTAAGAGCACAGCGTCCAATATTTTCACATTGACATTATCGTAATCCCTATTTGCCATTAAACTGAATCCACTTTTGGATCTTACGAGTTTGATGCGCATTTCTACCCCGTTCAAAAGATATTTTTCTTGATTGAAGAGATCGCAGTGTAGGTGACCCATCATTTCTACCGTCTTCCCATCTTGCGTGTACGCGCGTCTTTTGACAGCTCCAGTATTCTCCACACAATTCTCCATCTTTCCAGCCACGTCATCATACCATAACGCCGACGTTAGATGCGATGATTTTGCCGCAGGTCCGTAATTGAGAAGAGTTTCAAGATATGCCCTATACCCATATGTGTGACTTGGAGGAGTGACAAGTTTTTGATTCAGAAAAATATCTACCTGCGAGAATAAGGAATGAAGCCACAAATTTACAGGTCCGATCAGTAATTCGTCTCCAGCTATCTGCGCAGGACGTTCAATATTCGCTGTTATGTATAATAACGTATGCGATAAATCAACATACTGATCGCCGTCCCCCGGAATGACATATTCAATGGGGGACTCATCGCCCAAGGTGCTGATTGGTTTATACTGTATCCATTGTCCTTCCTCTAGTGAAGTCTGCGTTGGCGGGACTGCGAACAAATCTAATTCCGACTTCATACATTCGCAGGACTGATTGTGTAAGAAAGACATTTTAGGCAAATATATCTTTCACACTTACTTTCTTATATTTAGAAGTTGCTCTCAAAGGCTTTTTCTTCTTCTTCTTCTTTTTTGAAGTGAGCGTCTTACTCCTACGAGAGCCGGCCTTCAATTGACGGACTCCTGTTCGCGTTACGAAAGGATATCCATCGCCGGTCATTTTCTGAATTTTAGTTTCCGCTTTTCGCATCAGGTTTTCCCCTGCTTCTAGAACTCGCTTGCGAATGACCTTCTTGACTGGCCGGCGGTCGTTCGCTGATAGCTCGCTTAAGACGTCCATACCTGCATGAAGCGCCTCCCGGCCTACCGCCTTGGCGCCACTTTTGAGTAGAGGTAAAACCGTTCTAAATAGACCCCCGAGAAAACTCCCGATCCCGTGCCCCTTTTGAAAACTAGCTCCGCGATATACCGTTCCCACTCCGTTTCCTACCTGCTGTAGATAGTAACGGGTATACGGGTCGGAAGAATTATTTAGGTTCACCATGGGCTTGTCGCTTGCGAAAATGAAGCACTACCACCGACGTTCCATAAAGAAATGGTAATGGTCGCCCCGAGTGCGTTCTTAAATCTATCTCGACGGTTTCAAATTCTCTTCTCATCACTGGCAAGTAAAACGGTCTAGTGAAAACGTGATTTACATTGGAACCGAATTTGTTCCTTTCGGCCGCAGAGCTGACGATTCGTAAGAGTGGTGACACGGAATCACCGATAATTTGCGGTTCGACAACGTCGCAGTACACATAAATCTGATTCGGGAATCCGATCTTAATTTCAGGTGTGCGGCTTGAGTGAACCTGTGAAACTAAATCAATTCCCGGTTCGAATCCTAGTTGCATTGCCATGATTTCAGATGTAAATATGGATACTTTTCCTTCAGTAGCAATATTAACTTTCTTGGACTCGTCGAGAGTTAGTGTCACGGCGTGCGGAAGAGGAATTTTTGAAAGATCGTGATTCAGGGAAGTGATAAATTCGCCTACGCTCCCATAATATCCCGTAGGTAACTTTCTGTGGTATACTTGATCGTTCGATTCAACATCAATAACAACAAATTCACGTTGCTTTCCATGAGCATTACAGAATGTCATTGGAAAATGAATTTCAACCAAGGCTACCTCCCACTGTCCCTCCAGAGTATAGTTTTTCGGTAAGAGTGTCGTGAAATTAGTCGTAGTATTACTTCCGTGACTTGACATGGAACTATTACTGGGGAGTGTCAGGTAAAATTCCTTATCCATTATAAATTCTTTATCGATATTGCCGGTATCCAACTATTAAACTTGGAAGGATAACCTTTCCACTTAACGAACACTTCTTTTCTAACCCCGCGTCCTCTCGTTTCGATTATTTTATCAATTTTAAAATTTCGGGATTCCCTCATTAAAATCTTCTGTAATTCCTGTTCGTAGAATACGCCTTCTATTATTTCGCCTTGTAAATCTTTTAATTCATAGACCAATGGCTTCCGCTGAATAACTTTTGCAATTAAGAATATTTCTTCACTCCAATTGGATTTGTAACCTTTTCTGAATGAAACTTTTTCTCTGCTAATTCTTACGTGGTCTCCCACTTTTAAGTTGGTTTTCCTAATCTTTACGTCTACGTCTCTGTACGTGTTTTTCCACACTTGAAGAATATTGTGGGCGTTAACGTCTTTCGGCGCCATCTTTATAGTACTATGAATTGCCGTATTGTAAGAATCAACGATTTTTTGAAGCACGTCCGTGTATCTATTAGTGGTGTAACGGGTAAAGTACCGCCACATTTTTGTCTTTAATGTCCGATTCAAACGCTCCACTACCGCCGCCTTGGTATCTGGATTATTTGAGTGATAGTATCCGATCGAATTCTTTTTCAAAAAATTTTGAAACGTTTTATTTATAAACTCAGTTCCTTTATCAGTCATCAGTTTGTATGGTTTTCGCTTCCACTTTTTCAGTATTCTAGAGAATGCGTGTGTTACGTCGTCGCCCTTTTTCGATCTTAGTGGAACCGCCCAGGCGAATTTACTGAATACGTCTATTACCGTAAGGATGTAATTGTATCCGTCGTTTTGCTTCTTAATATGTTTAACATCGTTTAGGTCGGCCTGCCAGAGATCATCAATGTTATCAACCAAGTATCTATTCCTAGGGAATTTTCTACGCAGTGGCTTATGAAGAGTGTAGGTATCTTGCTCCCGAAGCCATTCGCGGACGTCATTTTTTGAAACAGTCGGTGGAGTTGCCTTCCACAGCCTCTCTACTCCAGAATAGGATGCGGGATGTGACGGATCGTAATAAGTATTTGAGAGAATAGTGCTTACGCGCCTCTTCATATTTTAAAGCGATATGGCACCCAACGTTTTATAGTTTTCCTCTTAACCGATCCGGGGGTTTTCGTCACCGCTTTTATTTTACTTCCTCGGTCTGAACGCTCTTCGCTAGAAGACATACTCTCTGTGGAAGCGCGCCGCTGAATGGCGTTAAGACGCTCTTGATTTCCAATAAATTCATTCGGGACGTTAATTTCCGATAGAAGGGACATGAAAGCTTGGGCACCTGCGGGGTTGACATTCTTCCTGGCTCTCATAGCGTCTCCGACGAGATCTACAATATTCGATCCTGGAATCTCAGCACCTTTAATGGACACAATTCCATCGACGTTCCAGTTTACTTTACCAGACGCCACTAGTCGGTCGATCAGAAGCTCAGCTTTCTTACGGAATTTAAGAGGCAATGAAGATAGAACTTCAGAGCGGAGAGGATCAGGTGATTCACCCACTGCCCCTTCGCCATCTGCCGGATTATTTGCATGTTCTCTACTCACCGCGGATACTATAGGAAAAGATAGGGGTTTCCTTTCCTCCCCTGCGAAATGTAGAAACCGATGAAGACAGTTTTTGTACAACGCCCACTTTTCATGGTCTGAATTCATCGGCGTGCGAAGAATTTTCTCCATCTCACGATCCAAATCCGTGAGTGTCTGCTGTGTACTCGTCATCGGAACTGTCGTATTCGTCATTCTCTGTGCTGTTTCATGAGGAACGAGTACCATTTTCCTCGCGTGTTCCATTTTTAGAGAAATTTAGATAGTACACTGCCGATCAGTGGTATAAGTAAAGGTATAAAACCCCCGCCTGATTGCAAGATTATCTTTTTCTTTTTCTTCCAACAACCTTTTCCTTTGGCAATTTTACGTAAAACGCCCTTGTGCCGCGACAGACGCTTTTTCTGTGCCTGGGTCACGCTTACACACCCTTCCAGAGTATTATCTACGATTTCGCAGAGGGCGCGAATGAGATCAGGGTCTGCAGCTTTGAGTATCGCGGTGCGTATAGCCGGTTTGCAACGAACGAAATAACGTAGAACGTCGGCGTGTTTTGCTATTCGATGCATCTTTGTAACTGTGAGAAATCAGAATTGAACTTATATTATATATATATGCGTGAATTTCTTAAAAATAGTATTTCACTTTTTCGGACGATAGATTTCTCATTTTCATTTCATTTCTCTGTCAGCCGGAATTTATTTTTTCGGTTGGTAAAAATAAGGAGTTTCATCGTCCGGAAATATTTCGGTGCGAAATCGGAAGATGTCGGGAGTTGTCTGCTTTAGATCGATAAATAAATAACCATGCGCCTTGTTTGTCGCATCATCGTAAGCGTCCTGAAGAAAACGGATATTTTTCGGGTATATCTGCCTCGCTAAACTCAATATCTGACTTCTATCTCTCGGGTTTTTGAAGTAGACAATGTAGTGGGTGTTAAGAGAAATATCGCGCGCACCCTTTCCCTGATGAAACAAGTTTTGCGTCAGGTGAATAACACTGATATTCTTATGGTGGCTACCCCTAGAGAACAGATCTACGACTACTTTATCACAACTTTCCACCATAAGATCGTCCAGGATCACTAGTTTCGCACCAGTTACGTGGGAAGTGTTTTTTAAATCAGGCAAACCTTCATGGAAAGAGACGCCTAATGTCTTTAAACCTTCGTAGAAATGCTGCCACTCCGAATAACACCAAATAATTTCAAGGAAGGTTACATCAAACATCTCCCTCTGAAATTGTATCAAACGATTTGTGAAAAATGTCTTACCGCAAGCGCTAGGTCCAGCCACTAACGCAGCAAACGGGTGTTTTAGCCGAAAGTCCATCCCAACAACTGAACAGATTCATGTCCGCTCTAGCTATTTAACTAGTTTTGCATTACTATAACGCGACAACTCCTGAGTTTTATACCTTAATTGTATCCAAAAGAAACAAAGAAATTAATACCAATATAAAATACCGTGGACTACTCTCGGTTGGATTCCCATTTACATAATTTACGCATCCATTGAACACTGCATACTATGTACACCGCGTGCATGGTACGTTGGAAACCATAAGCCCTTCCGCCACGACAAGGCGGTAGTCCTCGGAAGGGAAAAATAATAATTTACATAAATCATAAAATCATAATAAAAATTTGGGGACTGAAATAAAATAAAATAAAATAATAAAGTTATTTGAAAAACTTTGGAACATCAATTTATAAAATAAAACATAACGAAACTGTGGGGAGTTGGAAGTTAATAAAATAAAAATAAATAAAATAAAAAATGAAGTTATTTGAAAAGTGAATGGTTATATGGTTTTAAAGTAGAACAAATGAAAGTTAAACAAATCAAAGAAAAAATAAAATAAAATGGAAATAAAACAAAACTAAATGAAAATAAAATAAAATTGAAATTCAAAGAAGAAAAGGGAAAATATGGATTGGAAAAATTAGGAATGGAAAATGTGGACGGGACTATGCTTCTTCTCCTCTGTAGTTATAAATTTTCCTTTTTCTAAAGGAGACGTCGTTTTTTGTAACCATACGGAAGTGTGTCGAAGTTCTCCAGACGTTTCCTTTTGGTATATACAATGCGGAAGAGCTTGCTTTCAGGCTTGGACACAATGTCATGGTTTTTCATGCGTGCTATTTTGTGGCTATATTCTACCGTTCTCCCAGGCTCATCATTCAGCAACATGGCTTTCAGCGTCTCAAAACACACAACTCCATCATTTGAGGAATTAATTGTGATTCCTCGCACTTTGCAGACGCTTTTCTTAAACTTCGAATTGCTTGAAGATCGAACCACATAAGCGTAATTTTTAGGACCGCCCGATACAAATTCACTAATGTAGCAGTCCGGTCCCATTGGAGCAACCTCATCGGTCATATCACCGAGGTAATCACCGATTGGTGGAGACCATTCCCCTGGTTTTTCAGTGAAGATAATGCTATCTGTGTCGTGATATAACACCCGCCTTTGAAGATTTTCAAGGTATTTATAGAGCTCCAATCTGGCTTGCGCTGTTGTGTAACAGGCCATGATAATACCACTAGAGCTGGATGGTGACACAGATTCTTCCTTTTCCGTCCAATGTGCGTATATGGTGTCTTCATTCACTTCAACAAGACGTTGAACGTCAACGTTTGGATCCGTGAGAAGAGAATTCAATGCGTCACTCTGTTTTATGACGGTGGTTTGCGTTAAATTATCGCGCTGTCCCAGTTTCCCCCAAAAACTGTTTAGCAACAATTTCGCTAGTGATCGTTTTCCAGGGTTGTGGCTGATTGAGATCTTGTCAAGATCCACTCCTTCCCTCTCTCTAAACTTTCTTAGGTATTCCTCTTTCTTCTCCTCCGTCACACACCAGCTGGGCCACCCGCTTGCCTCCTGCTTGAGCTTAAGGAAAGCATTTATATACTCAGCGAATAACCCACCCTCTCCGGTTTCGCGATTATACTGGGTCACTTCATAACTCCAAGCTTCGTGCATTTTTACGATGATGTAGCCAAGAGACACTGCCTTCTTCAACTCACAGGTCACCCATGTACCCGTCAACGTTCGCTCCGCCTCTTCGTGTCTGCAGTCCCCTTGATTTTCTTCCAGCGCGCAGGTCCTACAGAGTGGAAATAATAGCTTCCCGTTACCCTTCATAGGAAGCACCGGGTGATATAGCTCTGTTGGAGGAAGAACATCACATTTTACAACTCCCTCCAAATCATTAAGAGGGGGACACTCGGCGCCGACGTAGATGGTTGGATGGCCGACTGGATATGCGCCATATTTGTTGACATATGGGTATAGTGAACAAATGTCTGTGTATTTTATTTTCTCTCCTGTTGCCCCACAAGCTTTGTGGTAAAGACGCAAAGCATTTGTCCTCCCTCCGTAGAATGCATCGCGAGGATTCAGTGGGATTTCCTTATGTATTGGTTGTTCTTTCAAGAACTTTGCCAATGCATAGTCGCGCTCAATCTCCCTCTCAAATTGGCATTCCCACATTTCTATCACTTTATATCCGGCACATGTGAGCATCTTCTTCCTATTCTCGGTGCTTTCGAAACGCGTTTGCATCGTTTCGCTCTTACTGTTCGAAACCGGAACATGTCTCTGGGGAAAACACTTGGGGCAGCCATGGAAAAAGCACCCGTAAAATTCAAAAATAACTTCCTCCTGTTCGTTTCTCACGTACCCGTCTACTTTTCTACCCAAAATTCTAATCTCCCGGCCATTTTGAGCGTGACGGATTTTTTCACCCCTCCTCCTCTCTTCCGCCAACAACCATTGGATGGCCTTCTGCGACTGCCTGTCTGCCCATCGATATCCACCTGGGGGCATAATAGCAATCGTCTCAGCCTTCAAATATTTTTTTCGAAAGACTCGCATGCACGTACTCGCGATGGTAAGGCACTCCCTAAAGGGGTCAACGCCACTTAGTGCGAGAAATTCCCCTCTAAATTTTAAACACGCAAGTCTCAAAATGTTCACATCCTGCACGCAGTATTTCTTAATTTCTCTTTCCATCTGGAAAACGTAATGTTCACGCCGCAGTTCCGAATGCCATTTTTTAAATTTTGAAAGTTCAGTGGTTGACATATCAGCGGTTCCATAGGTCTCCTCCGGAGGCAGGGGGCCCTCATATTTCCAATTTGCCTCTGTATTGAAAAAGTGGGGAAAATATCCCTTCACCAACGAGGTATCTAGTCCAAGTGCCGATGGTAGCTTGGCGAGGGGCATGGGCAGAAAGTTTAGAGAATCAATAAATTTTAAGTTGCCAAACTCGACGCTCATCAGTTTCGCCCCGTTCGCTATAAGCTTGGGGGCCCACTTCATTTTTTCAATCAAAACCTTTAGAATGAAGTGACAGTCATACCCCTTTGAATTGTGGGCAATGCATATTATCTGATCAAACCCTCTTCGTCGCAGGGAGACAAGACTTTTTACAAACGAGTACACTGGGTCTGAACCATCAAATATGCACTGCCGCTCCCCACATTTCTCGCAGTCTTCAAGTGATTCATCTCTGCAACAAACACTACAACATCTTTGCGCCACCAGGAGATTTGCCCTGTGTAGAAATGTGTCTGTTTTCCCTAGCACCGCTTCATCCTGCCGTGATTCTATATCGTAGAACACAAACACAAACTTTTCATGGGGAATTTTCTTTTCGACGATCTGCTTCATAAAGCATTTATTTTCGCCACTGTGGCGACTCTTGCAGGTCTGACAATAGATTTCGCCGCATACGTGTTTTTTCCGCTGAATGAGCGTACTGTAAACTCTACAACATTGTTTGCAGTATTTAAAAATTTCGCATGGCGCTCTTGCCTTACCCTTCGGCTTCAAGTGCCTTTGATAGCAAACATCCCCGTAAAAATTTCTGTTGCATGAATGGCATGCAATCGTCTGCTCGGTTGGTTCACATGGTGGGGAGTTGATACATCTGGAGCACTCGCTACGGCACTTATGACGAAACATTGTCTTGAATGGATGCCTACAAGGTCTACAATAGTATCTACAGTTAAAGGCCCCCGTGAGTGAAGTAATGACATTAAAATGATGTTCACCATAAATCAGATTCACATCCTTCCGAATTGAACCATCGGGAGCGGGCGTCGATGGGCCTTCATATAACACTTCCTTCCCTTGGCGATCACCAAAAACTGTTATACGATAGAAATCAACGTGGTTTTGGAATGTTCTAACCTCATTTATTCCCCCGCCACTTTCCAGATTTACACCTGCCTCTTCACACAATGCGATGGCCCTCTGAGTTTGAATTCTTCGCCCCTTCCGCATATCCATATAAACCCCTGCTGAATCAGTATGTCTGGAAATGGCGACACATATAGCTCTCGCGAGGCACAAGTTGTCGTTATTGTCTATTACAATTATTGCTTTCTTTGCACTGCAAAAATTGTGAAAGGATGAGATCAGATCCCGTCTCTTCCAGCCGCCCTCAGCCTGCTCCACATGCGTGAATGAAATGCTCATTATTCCACCCAAGAGGAAGTTCTCATTCGATTGAATGACTTTTTCAATTCTCTGCAGTATTACTTCAACGTCAAATTGATCTACCCTCCGGTATGATACGTGGATTGGTCTGTCTGGACAACTACCACTCTTAATCGTCATTCCAGCCTTGCTGGACTGAGGTATATCCCGTTTTAGCACATCTAACAATTTCAACATGCAGCGCTCAAACCAGCGCATAGGATTCTCCCCCGCGGGAACGGAGCGAATAACAATGGAAATTTCGCGCCCCCATAGCTTGAAATTTTTCAAATAACTCCTATTTTCGGACAATATGGTGAAATACATGTCATCAGTCTCCCCGCCCCCGATTTGCAAGTTTTCAGCACATGGTAGCATTGGAACTGGTAGAGAGTTAATGTCAAAAGGTTCATCTAACAACGATGGCTGCACTTCCAACACCTCTACGTTGACCGCTAAAGGTAAACACTTCCCATCTTCGTTAAAATCAATCAAATCGTAGTCTCTCGCCTCAACGCCTGAGTTGCAATGTTCGTGGACTTGCGAGCTCTCTCCGAATTCAGTGAAAAGCTCACCCGATAAATTTTCTAAACTTGTAATTTCGGCAAGAACATGATCATCCGTGAGTGACTCACACACGCTAATCTTGTAATCATTTTTTTCTCGCTCACCATCACCTATCTCACCCACCGTAGACAGCGGTGAAACAACGAGCGGTTGAAACATCTCGAATCCAGGCGGCGGTCGAATAACCGAAGAAGAAAAAATTTCGGGTGAGTTTGGTTGCGAGCGGACTCCAGCAAATTGAGTAGAAAGTACATCCCTTGTAAGCTCAGGTAAGGGGAAATTAGCAGCGGGAAACAATGATTGACTTAAATTGTTTAGAATCTGAGACGATGGCAGCTCGACACTCGCTACTTCCGGCAAAAGAGTTGCTCCCTCCACAACTTTGGGGTCAGTATCAACCGGAATATTGGAAGATTTCAAAGCAGAAGCATTTTGAGCGTTCTTCACATCTTGAATTAAATTAATAAAATCCGACATGGGGACTTTTTCAGATAACTCGGTCATACGGTGGACTAACCCGTCGAGTGCGCTTTGCAACAGCGTTAATGTGTTATACGCTCCCAGGCGATGAGCGCGTACAATTTCAACACCCGGTACAAGTTTGAAAATTGAATCCATCACGATGAAAGACAATGGAAGCGTCCTAAACTCAGTTCACAAGAATCCAAGATGAATAAATCGATTTTCAGACTTAACTTGAATCCGGGCGGAACCTCTGGATGCGTTTCCGGACGGGCGACTCAAAACTGCTTGCTTCCTCCTCGGCGGGTGCTCAGATGCTCGAAGGATGATGTAGAACTCGAGATGAGAGAACGCTGAGACAGGTACTCTGGAAGTTCTAGGTGAATTTGCTCCTCCGTCGCACTTCCTCTTCTTCTCAACAATAAATTCGTACACTTAGAGCCAGAGAGATATTGTTTGAAGTTTCCACCACGGTGAAGAATCGGACTGCAGAACAACGATTGTAGTCTGGAGAATGACAGAGTAACCACAGGGACGAGTCCTTTTATAACTAATAACCACGCCGAAAATTTTCAAGATGGTGGCGGGGGGAAATATTAAGGGTGTTGATCTCTGAATAGTTTTCCTGATGGTACGGGCTACTTCGACCAAGAGGACATTAGCAATCATTTGCAGCATTCTTAATATACCACCTCGTAAGTTTTAAAAATTTCCGCAACATATTTCTCTTACGTCGCATAATGACCGTGGGAGGCTTCTTGGATACATTCTCCTGAGAATTGTAGGCACTAATTTATGAAATATTGGGTATTCAGAAAATAGCATTCGGAAAATACAAACGTGGAAATACCCCTAGGGAAATAGCCACTCTTCCTCATTCGTCTTCTAAATTCATTGACCCGGCCTCCACTACCATCCCTCTTTTCGCAAATAATGACAACGCTAGGAATTGTTGAGAACGTGAGAGGCACGAAACCCCCCACCCCTCTTCAAACGCACTTTCACCGGCCGGATTGGCTAGAGCGGGGCGTGACGCCTTCAACCCTTTGCGACAACTCGGAACACAACCTCCACAATAACACCCCTCATTATTAGTATAACTATCAAGGAAGCGATGTCGCCACGACCCTCTCCCGATGCAAGAGGACAAGTGCAGCGTGGAAATGAAGAAATTACACATTGCGAGGATGATATTTCGGTTGGTATTTTATCATACAATATTCAAATATATTTGTTATAAAATTGTAATTACTACTAATATAACCAATGATGATACTCATATGCGAATGTGAAATTTTTATGTTCATGTGCTTCGTTTCCATACAGAATTACGACTACGGATACGATTATTCTTCTCAAGATTCATTCTGGGAGAATTACCTGGCGTGGGAGACCAATATAGAAACGGATACGTCGCGGGAGTTGCAAACCTCAACACCTATCCAAGAGCATCATTTCCCGGAACACTTTTGGTCGCCCAAGAAGCTGGAAATGGATGAAGACGCTAGCCTTATTACTGTGCCAAATAACTTTGCGAGTACGGACAATAGTTTCCAAGAAGACAGTGACGTGGATTCACAAGCAGAGACTGTAATATTAAACCACGAGCAAACAGTTTATTCAGACATTTCAGAAGCCAGCATTGCTCCAAGTTTGCCTGATGAATGGCCTTCTTTCGATGTGTGGCCACACGCATTGGAAGATATGCTTTGCCTTTGTAGCCGCTGCTCTGCTATCTTGTTTAATACTTTATCCCAAATTGAACTGTGTTATTCATCCACTCAGTAAATAAAATAATTTTTAAAATTTACATGCATTCTTTATATTTAATCATTGTCATCGAGCCTTAATTAGAGAAATATTGCATGCTTATATCAACGGATTTAGCCTCACAAGCGTACCCCTTCATTATCGATCATTTAATAACCACAAATTATTGATTCCACTTTTCGCACCTCATAACCAATTTAATTTCAATGCCCGATCCTTTTCAAAATCAAATTCCAACTCTTCTTGGGCAGAGGTTGCAAAATTCACATCACGTGCGAAACACAATGCGTACGTGAACGCAAAAGAACACCTTTCACTATTATTAATGGCACGAACTGGTAATAACCGACCCTCGCTAGAGCCTATCAGAAACTATTGCACGAGAGTCAATGTACCCCCAACTCCGACCACGAAGAGGCAAGCTGTGCGTGAGAAAGAAAACCAAAGTATCCTTAATTATCTATTCCTCCATTAAATATCACTTATGTAGGCAACAGTGGCTAGTTTGCACTCAACCAACAGCAGGGGTTGCCGAACCTCCAAAGGATGAATTTGCCACAGGTGCCATCTCAGTCGCAGGACTGCTACAAGTTCCACAAAGGCATAATCAATTAGGGGGCATATCCGAATTGCTCTGAACCGTCCCACGCTGGTTAGGTCAATGACTTACCTATGGGTGGGGGTGGGTATATGCCCCAAGGTGTCCATTCCGGGTGGGTGCCCTGAACCGTCCCAAGAGGTTGGGTTGACGACACACCTATGGGTGGGGGTGGTTTAAGGTGGGAGGGGGTGGTTTAGGGCGGGAGGGGGTGGTATGGAGGGGGTGGGGGCGGTAGGGGTGGGGGTGGGTGCCCCAAACAGTCCCACAAGGGTTGGGTTGGGTCACACCCATGGCTAGGGGTGGGGTTACGTCATCTGGGTGAAAGTGCCCCAAAGTGTCCACATTAGTAGTGACGCGGCTTTACCCTGAGAAAAATTGTAGATTACTATTGCCTATTTTGAAAATGGGATGGGATTCGGAATGCTGTTGCTGCCATAACTTTGCACTCAAGTTTGTTTGAATCGAACGTAGGATAATCCTATTTGACGAATTACACAGTTTTGGTGAACTTGTCTCTGTAGCTTTTCGAAATAATTTAAACTGTAAAATTGAGTGTGTTAGTTTGTTTTATATTTCTCCATCTTATTCATCCAAATAGTAATGGGTAGTGACGTGAATTTTTGGGACGCGGTCGGTGACGTCGATCTCCTTCACCAAGATGGTCTCAGGAGGTCTTTGGTAGGTTAAATGAGCATTTAATTTAATTAGTTTTAAATAAGGATATTATATCGATTATTTTCATAATGATTAAGGTATTCTTAAAGCTAAGGTAGATTTTCAAGGAGCACTAGCGAATTATTTCAACCATCTCTCCTCCCATCATGGAGCTCAAGATAACCTATTCCCTTTCACTCTGTCCATAAATCCTTTCCTCCTCCTTCTCATACCCCGCGTACCAATAACTATATCCTCTTGTAGGGCTTTTAACATTCCCACTCCGGTCAGTACTCGCTCCATACAAAGCCTCTTTCTCCTTCTTACCTCATCTAGCTGCTTTCTCTCTTCGCCCACTATATCTAGTTCCCACTTCGTCATCCCTCTTCCTCTCCGTCCACTTCACCTCCTCCATCCTCCTCCGTACAAACATTTCGAACACTTCTAGTCTCTTCTCGTCCTCCTTCCTCAACTTTCACGTTTCCGCACCATGAAGCGGTTTCTCCATAACAGACTCTTCACTAGCCTTTCATCTACAACTATATCTACAGAATACCCCGCAAGCCGCCTAAAAGGCGTGTGGCAGGGGGTTTTAGGGCACCAGCCGTTTACAAATAAAAAGGAAGTGCTATAAGGAAATTACGAATGGCATTTATTTAAGTCCTTTGTGGTTCGGGGGGAAAACGAATTCCCATTCCCACCTTTGCTTTACACTCTTACGTAAATATCGTCCAAATCAACACTTTCTTATTCATAAATTCCTCCTTTGTTAAGGCAAGGCAATACTCTTCCTGGCGTATTTACTACTGTATCCGTACTGTATTACTAAATACTACGCCGTGGAACGCCCTTTAGCCCCCCTCGATAAGTTTCTAGAACCGCAACTGAGGGCAGCTAGGAAATCTATTTTATTATTTTTTGCTGAAAGCACTCTTAAAACAATTTTAATTCCTCAGGTTTTACCCTAATTAACATTTTTTAGTATCTCTTTCAGAACCAGATTTTCTCTGGAGGGTTCCAGACACCCCGTCATTTATTAGAACCCCTAACTTTTAAATGTAAGTACACTACTGACTATTGGTCTCATATATTTCAAACCTGCACTAACACTAGTAATAAGTGCAAGAGCCTAGGCTTACTGCCCTGCGATCTTGACACGAAGCTTATCTTCTGTAAGCCATGTAGGTACTTGTGGTACTTTATGGTGCTAAATGTCAGGTGAAAATTCAGGTTCTTAAATTTTTACCTTTGAGTAAATTTATTGCCTGAAAAAGAACCTATTTTATCAGGAAAGCTTCATAAGCCGCCATTTGGGCCAATGTTTTCTGACGTAGGACAATGTTTCCCGCTGTGCTTTGGGGTAATCCAAACCACCAAACACCCCAGACTCCAAGGTATTACCGCCAAGATGTCCTGAAAAGGCCTAACTGAGGGATAAATTTCTTGGCAACCCGTGAGTTAAGGGATAAATTTCTCTCAATCATTAATTTTGAACGCTAGATTTGCTATTCATGTTTTTTTTAGAAATTATAATGTATTTGGAAGGGTGCTCTACTAAAAAATATCGATCTTACGGCCAAGGCCGTGTTTTAACTACTAAAACTTTTAGGCCCTCAGGATCATTCACTATAAAATTTTCAGAATAAATCTAATGTTTGGAAGGAAATTTCTTAGCTTTTCTACAAAAACACACCCTTTATTGCCGACTAGTTTCGGTTACACTGTACCATTTTCAAGACTAGTACCAAGTTTCAAGTAAAGGCCTCAACAATTCAGCGCATCAAAATAAATCGTTGCAAAATAATTTTCAGAAATAATTGACATGAATATTAATCGAGAAAAGGCAGACCTGGAGATTAAAAAATACTTCATTCTGTATTTACGGTTTCATGGACTGAAATTAAAATAATCCTGTCAAGAATTATTTACAAGTCCAATCCTGGACGATCCATTTTATACACACCCGTGAGTTTGATTTGATTTCAAATGTCGCAGCAAATGATGGTCGGAATTTGAGGGTAAAGGATTGCCATCCTCTTTGATATCCTCCTTAATCCACCTTAAATTGTATCTCATCCATTAAATAATGTCTCGTGTCCGTGTAAAAAAACTTCCCCGGATTAGTTTTTGTGGACGGTAACCCTACAATCCCAGTATCTGGTGTTTTGCTCGCGGTATCAAGTCAGACGTGGGTTCCTTTTTTGTCCTTCCCGGATTTATCTTTCTTGCGACCCTGATGTTAAAAAGAAAATCTCGGGTCATAAATCGCTTTTTCGCCCCGCCAACCGAGTCTCTGTTTCAGCAACACGTGAACACTACATTGAGCCGGTTAAATTGATGGGATCGTAATGAGATCGGTGAACTTGGTGTCAGTCTTAACTCACTGATATGAGTGGAAATAGGATCTGTAGTTGGTCCACTTCCGACGCGTTTATTCTATGCTGTGGGCCTCTCCTCTGGAGACGATGCTGTGCTGGGGTGGAGCCCTAAACGATCCCGTTCGAGCGTTTCAGCTTTGTGTACTCGAGTTATGGCGGCGCGCAGGCAAGCTTTATGACTTCCTTGCTTCCGTTCTCGCCATCGCGTTGGAGTGAAAGGGAGGGGAGATGCCAAGTAAACGCGGGGATAGTTTGGGATACTATGGAAAATAGGGATGTAAACTAGAAGAAGTACTATTATGTAACCCATTTATAAGATATATTGATAGTGGCGACCGTTTAGTCCAGGAGAATATTAGAATGATGCAGTTCAAGGGGCTTCAGCTTGAAACAAAGGATATGGTACTATCGTGAAAATTTCAAAGTATTCCCTTCTGGCTTTTTTTCTATCGACTTTCGTAAACGGGCTTTCCAACGTATGAAATCGTTTCAGGCTTGACTTGGTGGATGTACGATACCTATATCCATGATAAAATATAATGTGCAAATTAATTTATTATGGTAATGGATTTTATAGGAAATCACCACACTTTAATATAAAATCCACATGGTGATTTCCACACTGAAAGACTGTCGACACCATTGTCGGTAGTGAAGTTATTATATTAGAGTGTGAAAATTAACATTTATATTTTATCATGGATGAACTTTCCACGTAATATTATTAGGTAATTGCGCTTAGAAATCCGAAAATGTATGTGTATTCTAATGTCTATGCATGCATGTTAGGCCGGCCCTTATTTTTCAGATTTGCGAAAAGTTATGTTTTCCTGGTCTCAAAATGATCCAAATGGTGTCCATATTCACGTGTTAAAATTTGGTTACTTTAAAATAACGGCAACCCGTGCCCCAAGGGCCCTAAGTACTAAGCATAAGCAGTACTTAGTATTGCATGTTCTTAGTTGAAATTGGTGCTTGTATTTGATTGCAGCTCGGCATGATGTGACGAAACTTAATATTTTCATGAATAATCGAGAATGCCATGCGTATGGAATGGAGGAATAGAGAGCATTGTTAAAAGAGTTGTATACTGCTTACGTACTGTATGTAACTTACCAAAATGAAAAGTAATTTTTTTCTTGGAGCCAGTGAGAGGAACAGCCGTTCTAGTCATATTATTACAATGCGGTTTCCTATGGCATATAGCTTGTCGATAATCTCCGTCCCAATAAGCTTCCGTGATTTGGAATTTCTTCCTTGGGCATCTCATGGAGACCATGTCCCTCGCATAATTTATACTCCCAATGAGCCATGCGGTATATCTCTGATGATCAGGTTAAAGATCAGCATTATAATTGCATTTGATAGAAGCAATAATGCCCGCGTAATTTAAGTTCTGCATCTTGTTCTATCGCCTATTTCCCACTTCTTCTATTCACGAGCATTCTTTTTTTTTGTTTCTTTGAATACATTTTTCCGATATTTTACAATTTGTGCTTGTTAAAAAACTACGCCAATATCGAATGACTTCCACTACGCCTCTTTCTCTCACTCAGTGACTAGCACGGGTCAGAAATCTATTTGTAAGTCCGGGAAAATCTCTTTCAATTATGCCGTAATTCGTACTGTCCCGTTGAAAATCAGTTATCCTGTGCAATAATCAATGCCACTGCAAGAGGGGAGTTAGCGGACCAAAGAAGAACGTAGTGAAAAAACAGCCTCTGGGTCTCCAGTCGGTGTGTCACCGTGCACACAAGTATGCTTTGCGCTTGAAATTCGTTCCTCCCGTGCCGAGTCTGTGGTGGGCACTGCTGTCTCTGCTGTGCTGGCCGCTGTGCTCTTATACTATAGGGACAGAAGTGCATCAATTTGCACCCACTCATCCTACTCGCGGCAAGGCTCATCCAGTTCGGCTTTTTGCATCGGAAGACAAATGGTGCACCGGGAAGCGATAATGAAACCCTTTTGACGTTTTTGTTCCTCTTTTGGAAAAGCCGAACTCCGTAACACAACTTCGATGAAGTTCTGTCCCTCATTCCCACCATTTTGCTAGCTCCAGTTATTCCGTTGAAGGGGGCAAGATCTGAAATCTCACTAATTTTTTTGTAACGCAGCTGTGTCTAATGCTGTAAATTCTCTTAAATTGAAAAAAATATTCAAAATAGTTCGTAACAATAAAAAGTTATGGTACCTTTTCACAAGATTTATTCAATACGACCGGTTTCGTCGCAGAGGTGACATTATCAGGTATAGAAATCGTTATATTTACAGTTAATTTGTTGTTGTTTATCTGGTTGCTATTACGCGTTGGTAAGGGAGGGTTGCGTTGGGGTTGGAGCGTTACTCAGCTTCAGGGGAATTTCCAAGAGGGGGGAATAGTTGATAAAAATATTTTCATTCGCTAAAATTCCATTCTTGATGTGCTTCCTAATCTCCAACCATTACTTTACCATAAATTTTTATCGTTCAGAATGTATTTTCACAAGGTAAAGCCAGAAACAATCGAGTTTATTGAAAATAGTTCGTGTTTGTGGTATTAATTTTTAACGTTCGTTAATGGCTTGGAGTCTTCATTAATGTCTAATGTCTTAACTAGGTCTTTAATAATTCAATACAATTTTATTTTGCCATTGTTTCGGTTCCTTTCTATACCTTAATCAGGACGTTTTAGCAATGAACGTGATTTGATCGTTTAATAAAAAATAATATTAATTTAAAAAAATCCATAATGAAGGTATAAAAATATACCGAAACAGAGGCGGATCTGAGATAGGGACAATTGGGGGACTAAGTGGGGGTCGGAAAAAATTATCATTATATTAAGTGGAAATTGGATACCCAAGGGGGGCTATAGCCTCCTTAATAGATCCGCCTCTGTACTGAAACAATGGCCAAAATATTTTTTGCATATAATTCTTAATGGCCCAAACTACAAGACACTAATCAACGTTAAATGTCGAGATCAAGAGAAGGAAAAAACTCATTTTATCAAATTTTAAGTGCATTTTATTATGTTGGGTAGTATGACATGCTTGTTCTCTGTGATATTTGGAAAAAATTAGGCATAACGACTAATTTTTCCTCATTGAAAAGACCTCGGCCGTTATCTTGTGGAACGATGGCATGGATTGTGACGAGCAATGATTAAATGATACGTCAATTAATTAATTTATATAGTAAATTTTGATCGGAATCTCATTGCTCTGATAACAATGTGGATTGAAGTTTTGGAGGGCGAAGCCGTCGTCATCTAGTGTCAATGATATTGTTCCTTGACGGTCATAGGAAGCAAGCTGTAATCATTTCATTCCAGTATTTAATTACCTTCGAAATCCAATAATGAGATGCCAAAATACTTTAGGCTTTCCCGGTGAATCAACCACACGAATGAGATTTTTTTGTGCTCCTTTTGGATCTCTTTGTACTGCGGAGGAAAATACGTAGTAGAGACTATTAATCATATCAGGGAGCGGTATGTTATTATTTGTCGGGATTTTGGATTTAGGAAATTCCAATTAATTACGCTCGAACGTCGACGTACGAGTGAACGTCATTTATTCCTTTGAATATATAATTATTTGTGCACTCCAAGCGGCCTTTGCTCTTGTAATTTACTTATCCGCCGGAAATGAGGAATTAGTTTTTAATCAATTTTCTAAACTCAAATTTATTTTTGAACATTAAATGTTGATCAATACGTGAAACAGATATTTCGATTGTTCTTGAAAACTTAGGTGCCGTCAAAAATCAGTGTTTTACGCAATGGTAATGGCTATGGCTAGCCATGACATGGTTGGTATTTGGTCAACAGGTAACAAAATCACGGAACTGTTTTTTCTCCTTTAATTTTATGCCATTTCTTTTTACGGCTCGATTCCGTACCCCGTCTGATATGCTCAATATTTTTACTATTCTAGATACTATTTGAAGTGTTTTACTTACCATTCCTTTTATTCGCTGATTTATTGCATGCTATCTCATTTTTGGACCCTTAAAACTCGATTTATCAATTTTTAAGTGCTTTATATTAGTAGAGTAACCCAACAGAAATCTTCTATTCACTCTCACATTCGTCTTCAGGTTTTCAAATTATCACATAATATTCCGAAGTTATTTTTAAAGTTACGTTTCTCAATCTCCACTTCAAACTTCTTGTCCCCAAATACAATCATCCTATATCCCTCCTGCAATATTCTTATCTTCATTCAGCCTTTTCCTGAAAGTCATAATTTTTTAGATCATCCACCCTGCGATCATTAACGCTGTCTCCATTAATCTTTCCTTGATGTCTTACCGCAAGAGTATTTGCTATCCATTTCTCCTCTGCGCAAATATTCCTAACAACTGGAGCAGTTTCCCTACTTCTTTTTGCATCAAGACAATTTTCATCGAGAGTTCTTCCCCTAAGTGTTCCCTGTTCAAGTTAATAACGCTCTTTTTAATGCCTCCGTTCATTGACAGATGAAACTTGGTTATGTCATATCATCTAAGAGCATGAGTTGAGATATTGAACATTCGGGTTGGCTTGGGAAACAAAACTGTATTTTCTATGTTCTGAGTCTAAAATTCCCTTAACAGGCTAGGAAGTAAAACGAGAATATTTGGAGATAAAATCTTCATGTATCCTTTTTATTTGGTGAAACTTACTTAAAATTCGCCTTGCTTTAGGAATATCCTTAGTTTTTAGTATAAAAAATATAAATGACTTTGAGGGTTTTGGCGTATGCTATTCAGCGCAATTCTCTAGCCTGATACACAAAGACTCCTTGTTCTAAAATTTGCTTTCCCTTATCAAGTTTATGTAGAAAGACTATCGTGATTTTCGTGTTCTAGGTTAAAGTAACCGAAAAATGAAAATGATTAAATTTGATGCACTCATTCTCCATTTTCCATTGTTAGTGGGTTGCGTTACCTCATATCGTTATTCTGAAATCATCGTCTTCGGTGAATACCCCCACCCAAGTGTAAGTTCATACTATGCCGAATATTATGTAATATTTTCAAGATTATAAATGGCCTATGCCCCATAGCCATTTGGGGAATCAACTTTATCTGCCATCTATTGACTATTCTTAATTACGCATATAGCACACTAATCTTAAATGCGTATATACTCTCAAGTGGGAGTAGAAAGCCGTAATTTGTGTTCGAGTTGCCCAAAGGACCATAAACAGCGATTTCTGATATTCATATGATAAAGTAAAGAAAGGGTTGTTCATATTATATTGTTTTCATTTTCATTGAAATGAGCGCATTTTAACGAAGCGTTCATCGTAGATAGAGATATTTCTTTCATTAGAAAAATTCATTTTCTAGTTTTACCCATCAATTTGTTTTCGCGCCAAGAGCTAACTATGGATTATCGTGGTCTTCATAACATTTTTTGGTTCGCTACTTCCTTAAACTTGGTACCTACTTCTTTAAACTTGCCTTAAAAATAACTTGTGATTGTTGCCTTGGCATGCATTTGCTCCCTGTCTTAACCCGAAGGTTGGTTTGCGTTGCTATTAGAACCTAATAATAATATTTTAAAGAGAATACGTTATCTTTTATTTAGCTGAAACTATGGATGACACTGGTATGGATTGTGTTTTTATTTCCTCGTTGAATGAATGAAGTGCAGTTCAATCTCTGTGATCCGGCCTTGCGGTAATCCGACACGTAGGAAGTATACGTTTTATTATTATGCATGCACCTATATCCCTTATAACTTCCCCGTAATGGATGCGAGAGGAGTGCAACTGTTCTTTGAAGAGTCACAATGGTGTCTAGGGTTTACTCTGCCTTATCGACCGTAATCGTCATTATGAATTTGGTATTAAATATTAATCTACCTTGACTTACACGCCCTAAGTAGAAGGGAGAGTTGACGTCACTATATGTATTGAATTATGCAAAATAATTATGTATGCAAAATTATTCCTTAAACTTTTTGTGTGCATTGGTTCGTTTCCTGTACGTTTCCAATAATCCGGCATTTTCGACTATCCAGTTATGCTACGGCTGCATATGTGTTGGTTTACCAATATCGCACTCCATCGCGCTCTTTTGATATAAATCATCATGGCCCTTTTTCGAATTCGATCTGATGGGAACATTTTTTATTAGGACCTCGTTTTCTGTATACAGTTACGCTTCCATAGTGTCATCCTTAGAACGAGAAGAAAAAAACCGGCCTCGTAATCGGATTGCAAGTTTTCCTGCCAACCATACCACGAACTGGCGGCATACAGGACACAGTGTGGTGCTTGGTGCAGCATCAATTCTTGATGCTGCATTCGAACTACTCTCTAACCGCCATATTCCCAAGTTTCTGCCTAGGAATTTCTCATTTGAGTGCGCCCGTGGACGAGTTTGCTTACACTCGAGAGAAATTTTTTTCCGTGAGCAAAAAGCCATTTAATCGGGTGCCCGAATTTCCGCTGCAGCTAAGCTATCTCAAAATTGGAAATACTATTTTTTGCTGCTGATTTCTTCTACGACCGATGAACCTGCTCTCATATATTACGTTAGGATGACAGATTGCTATGATACCGATATTTAGACCGACCGCTTTTCAAGCACATTTTTTAATGAAGTATACGATGTTTCTTGAACATGTTGAGTATCATATCAGAATGAAAACTACGTGTAATCTTAACATCCGTTTGTTCCCAGTTTCCGGACTGTTGCCTGTTGGCATTCATCTTTTGATCTGGCTTTGTATATTTTTTAGACGCTCAGTTAAATGAGGTGTGGAAGTTTAAAACTAATGTTAATAACCTTTTTTGATAAATGATTCTTCCTAAATTTATATTTAGCCACATATTTAACAATAAAGTGGTATAAATATTTCGCTAATTTTACATTAATATATTAATCTTAAGGTTGTAAACTCTTGTAATATTGAATGAATATAAAATATTTTTATATTCCGATTGAGAGTGGCATAAATTCTTAAAATAATTTTGCACTCAAGCGAAAAATCTCGGGTGTATTAATTTGTCCTGTGGTGTTTCACCGGGAAAGTAGGTATGTACTTATTAGCTTTTTCAGCCATTTTATATTCAATCAACTACTAGGTGTTTAAAATGCTCAAATACCGTCTGTTCACGAAACAGCTTGGAATGAAATTTTATTCTTTGTAGACGTGCATGTGTCTACTGAATAACAATGGAGAATTTTCCTCAATGTAAAATGACAGAAAGTATTTTGTTTCATAATTGATTAGTATCCTTGTATAAAAAGAGATGCGATCTTAGTTGTATACTAAACTACCGAACAAATCCCTCGGGTTAAAAGATTGACATGTGACCATATTTCGGAATTTACGCTGATTTTGTTCTCCCAGAGTTTCAAAATACGGAAAAGGATGCTGTTTAAATTAATATCATACATTTTCGCTATAAATAGTATTTGTAGTGTTGTTTCAGATGGGATAAGAGGATCTCTAACATCACGAAGATTACTGAACTTACGTTCCCTTGAAAGATGATTTCATCCGTCTAATTATGTTAAAGACGGATTTGAATTCAGTTTTGTGTCTCTCATCTTGGAGAAATAACAATGTCCGCCATTAGGAAATTTGAAGATCCATTCACCGTTATCTGAAAAAGCATTTCTTAGATTGCGTTTTATTGGATTTTATCATTTGCACTCGTTGTTTCCGTCAACTCAGTGACACACGGATGTATCGGCGAAGTAAAAGAAACAGTTTTTCACTATAAAAGGCGCGAAAAGTCTCTTATTCATTGAAAATCAATTTTTTACGAGAAAGAGATAAATGTGCTTTTTTTCCAATTTTAAGTTTCTAATCCACCCTTAGATTGACTTTGAAAACTTGAGTGAGATTGTATTATGTAGTAATTTGCGGTAATGAACCCAGAAAGAGTATTATAGCGGGAGAAATTACTCTTAAAATGCTTTGAATATACCTGCAAATCTTATCGTAATAAACGTAGTTGCTTCCTTTCCCTAAAATTATTTAGTTTATGCAGTAATTTTATATTTAGCTCTCCTGAATAAGCTTGAAAAACCCTACACGAATTGTTGGAAAAGCATTTTATCAATTGCCATTTATTCCTCGAGAATAAATATCGATTCAGAGGCAAGACAGGGTGGGGTGTAGTATTTTCTCGGGGAAAAATAAGGGACACATTATTTTCCCTCAAAACAAATTGCCGGAAGGTCTTTTATTTGACGTGATCAGAAGCGATCGTCGATAGGGGCGATTGTATGAGGTGTGTCACCCACTTTTAAAGGACTTTGCTATGAGTTGATGGATGTGACCATTATATCGAACTCCCAGAAGAAGAAAAATGCCGAATCTACCGTTAGACGTAATCGCATAAAAAAATAGTCCCCCCAACCAATGTGAACTGGCGTATGACAGGTAAACGGTGGGTGTGGTGGGAAGACTGACCAATAGCAGGATCATGTTCTGGCGTCCTCCTCCTTAACCGCGGACTTATGAGATTGTGTGAGGAAGTTGAGTGGATTGGATGCGCCAACGCAATCCCCAGTGCGTCACAAGTCAAGTTAAAATTACGCCGTCAGGCTTGTCACGCGGGATGTTATTTTTTATATCGTTCCATTTGGCGTATTTCATCGCGAGATGAAAATATGTCACCCCTTCCTCTCGGATCAAACGTCAAAAAGTTTCGATTTTCCTCTTGAAGGGCGATATGGGGAGTAACGCGTTGTAATATTCAATGGAAATCGTTAGCGACATCACCGCCGTGGACGCCTCGTCAAGAGGTGAGAATTTTTTTTTACTTTGCGGTGGGGAATCCACGTGTGACTTTCCGTCTCCCGCGAAGCCTCCATTGCCTGCGAATTGACTTCAAAGGGAGTTATTTTGCGAAAGTGAAGCTAATAGGAATAACATTTCTATCCTTCCAATCGACCCATCGACGAGTATCACAGAGAAAAATGCCGGTGGCAAAAATAACACCGCGCGAAACTCTCTAATTATGACGGTGGACTTGAGACGAAGGTATTTAAACTTTTCACTAAGGATTTTTGTTGACCTTTTGTTGGTCGACTTGCCTTTCTTTTTACAAGAAACGCGGTGAAAATAATCATGGCGCCTGCTGAAGTGGAAAACGATCGCTTGTGGTCTACCGCATATTAATTCTGCTATCAAAGGTTATGCAAAAGGTATGGATGGAGATAGTACTTAGTGGGGAGTGGATGTTAAAAACAGTGTTGGAGGATAGAATTTTGGGTGAACGAGGGAGAGTAAGGAGGAGAATAGGATTTTTAGAAAGAATGAAAGGAAGTTGGCCTCATTATGAATTGAAGAGGGAAGTCCATGGAGGAAAATTTCCATAATACTTCTCAAATACTCCATGCAAACCTACCTTAATCGGCAGAATGTGAGGTGGCCCAGGGAAAGGTATGGCCTCCCTAGCCTGAAATTCACACGCCTGTGGCCTACTACGGGGTGAGTAGTATCCTCACCTAACCAAACCAACCTTTGGGTTGAATCAGTAAGGGCGTTAAGGATTTAAATCTAGGCTGCTGTAAAGGAGATTAGTGTACTCAGTAGGAAATTAGAGTCACCAACTTACATTTTATGCCGCATTGTTTCAGGAAACATAACACAAGCGTGTGCTCCTAGTTTACGTGACCTTCCGCAGTGAATGATAGGCTCCGTTGGCCACAAAAATATTTGATGTGACCAAGCGAATAGATTAATTTGGTGATGGAGAAAGAGAATGTGCTCGAAAATTCTTTCTGAAATGTTCACATCGAAGTTTTAAGAGGGTTTTTTCATCTATAAGCCCCGCGAAAGCATTCATAATAACGTCAAAGAGATATATAAAAATGCTAAAAAACTATCAGTGATTTCAAAATGAAGGTATATTCCTCACAAACTGTATCTACTAATCGATATTTGTTGCCCTCAAAAACACTTTCCGCCTGGCTCGTCAATAAGCTATTGCATAGCTTATGTGATATGCGCTACAATGATTATCATCCCTCTTTGGAGCATGCCTGTTCTCATCTTTCACTTGGCTCTTCTGAGAAGCACGCTATAGTGCTCCAAGTAGTTGCTTGCAGGCAGGGATGCCGACTTACAAAAAATATTGGGGGGGCCCAAACCGAGGATCTTGACCCGGGAAATTTTATAAGTAGTGAGTTTTAAGTTTTTTTAAGAATTTTGGAAGAGTCATGTGATCAACATTAGAACCCTGATAACTCGAATCTCGATATCTAGACACTCCGGGGAAAATCGACAAGCCTGACACATTTTTTTCTCACACCCATAACGAATTTTTGATGGGGCTGGGGCCCCCTAAGGCCCGATGGAGTCGGCGCCACTGCTTGCAGGTATGCGTGAATACCAACCCCGCATGTTTTTAAAACCACTCTTTCAAAAACTAAATCATTTGAAGCCAGTTAAGTTGGCTACATTGTGTGGCTGGACCAAAGTTAATAGTTACTTATTTATAATTTTCGCAAGAGTTTGATTGAAGAGTGATTTCGGTAACCATTACTTTTAGCCAAAGAAAGACATGGCTATGGCATTTTTTGTAAGCTTCCAAAAGTTATAAACTATAGTGAGCGTGGTTATTCGGTGCTACTAACCCCTACATTCTCACCAATTTCTCTTTTGCTTTAAATTATTCCATCTTTGACGAATACGTCTGTTTCATTGAATTTCAAATTGAAAAGCATACAGTCGTTTTGTCGCGTCGCGAATACTTCCTGCGGAAAAGAGGAATTATTTCTCTCATCGCTCCTCATACTTTGCGTGGATAGTAGATGAATTACATGAAATTTTGAATCTAAGTCCTTGAAGGGAGTGGAGACTGGCAGAATACTTCTTAAATACTCCATGGAACCTACCTTAATCAGTGGCGTCATTGTGCCAGAACGCGTACCAGAGTATTATGTCCTTTCTTAACCAGTGCCGGTAAACCGTTTATCAGTTTTGGTGCCTAAAGATTTTTAATATATACATTCGTAATCAAAACATAAAAAATGTAGTAAAACGTAAATAATAACTAGAACTAAAAAAGATACAGTGTCCGGCGTGATACGGTGGAAATTTTCGATATTCAGCTTAGTAAAATCACTTGTCTGTTTCCACACACTATTACTTAAACCGACCATGGTTTCGGCAACTTGTGCCATTATCAAGACAACTTGTGCCATGATAATGGCACAAGTTGCCGAATCCATGGTCGGTTTAAATGAAAGTGTGTGGAAACAGACAAGTGGTTTAACTAAGCTGAACAGTAATAAAAACCCACTCTTTTCTAAAAAAGTTAAGGAAAGTGCGTTCCAGCACAGCTAATTATGCCATGACGTCACTGACCTTAATCGGTAGACTTTGATAACAATCTTTGATTTTTTTCCTACTCAAGCCGTAAGACCGTTTCCCACGAAGTGCTATGTACTTTTCTTTTCCTCTCTGCGTATCTACAAACTTTATAGTTTTTATTTGCCGAATCATACTTGAAAGGCTCACGTTTCCCACGGTAATAGCCATCCTTCCTGGAGGAGGAAAATGGGCCCCTGCGCATAAACGGGAACTTCATATGAGCCATAACGTGCCGTCTCCGAAAGTGTTTGAGTAGTAATACGATGCTCGCGCCTTGTGTCACAGAGTTATGATGTTGTCGGGGTGGTTGAGGAGCGGGGCTGGAGTGGGATCATCTCATAGCACTTCTCTCGCGCAAGCGGATATCCTCAGGGGGAGATCAGCCGATGCACAGCCGATACGAGGTGAAGCTCCACGAGAGAGCTCTCGACTCGCGAAGTGTTCAAAATGTGTTTCCTCACCTCTCCGTAGCTCATTGTACATTATTTTTCCGTCTTTGATTCACGGAATACAGCGCGATCTCGTTCGATCCGACACATATGCATTGCCGAATTATCGAAAACGCCGGATTATGGGAAGCGTACAGGAAACAAGCACACTGCACAAAAACCTTATTTAAGGTATAAATTTGCAATTAAATTCGCATAGCGACGCCAACGCTCCCTACTGCTTACAGTGTGAGTAAAGGTAGATAACCAAATTAAATCTTTCCAACCCATTTATCATTGCGGCAGCTACATATTTCAACATTAAAATTCACAGCACAAAAGAACACGTAGTTTAAATCTTTCCTAAATAGAGGTACAAATGTATGAATTTTTAATGGAAGTTTAAAGTTAAAGTAAGAATTAAATACTTGGAAGCAAAATGCGGTTATAATCGGTTTATAATAACGATTATGGTGGATAAAGACAATATAAACCTTGGACGCCATTGTGACTCAGCAAAGAACGCTTCTTTTCCCGATTTAGTGGAGCACAAAACTAAAACTTCATCAAAATTATGATCTGACGAACACCTACGTACATATCAATAAAATAAATACTTACTATGCATTGAAAACTATTTTTTATTTAAAACCGATGGAATTATATTTGCCGGAGGGAGGTCGCCAGCTCTGCACGCCGGATTACTGGAGGTGTCTCATTGCCGCAATGCCGGATTACAGAGATTGTACTTGAGATGGAAAACGTTGTCATCAAGGTTGCAAATTTGTCTTACAGGAAAGAATAATACCGTCAGTGTACGCCGCATTCCACTACCTTATGTGCCAATAAATATGTTGATTACACGCTGTAAAGCATGAATCTTCTCAAGTATTATGGTTTTACACACAGTTGTAATGCTGATTATTTGTATATTTTTCCGCTCGCAAGATGAAGAAGATGATGATTCTGGAGTAGTGGGATGGGAAGAAGTAGACGAAGAGGAGACCAGGGCCTATTGAGGGGGGTCCTCTCCCCCCCACGAAACATAAAAACACAATTACTTCGCTTCATCATAAAAGTAAACAAAAGATTGAAAAATCATAGTTAAAAAAAAAGATTTCTTGGAAAAATTAAGTTTTTTCTATCATGAAAAGGGTTATAATTAGTTTAAAACCCTCTCTTTAGTACACTGTTTTTTTTTATTTTCCCCCGGACCCCCTGATTTTGATCCCCCCCTGAACGAAATTCCTGGCTACGCCTCTAGAGGAGACACTGTACTTTCATAAGAGCTATGTTTTCTGGAGAGCCACCCGAGAGCTAAGATGGATCAGGTCCACTATGGTAATTACTCCTAAAACTCGAGGATAAGAGGAGGGTAAAAACCCTTGCTATAAACCTAAGACTCCGAGGCTTTGCTATAACCGAAAACGTCAACGCTGACTCTCCGCTTCGCCTCCCGTACGATGGATGAGGTGCCAATTGTGTTCACGTACCTTTCTAGATCAGGCTCGGAGAACCGATACCCACTTTGAGTCGAAACTTGATCGCTTGCTTGGCCTTCGAGTGCGCTGACCTCTTCATTATTTTGGCCTCCTCTGCTCCGTGTAGTGTTCTTCGCAGCTATGAATTCTTGAAAATTTGTTATCCAAGAAATAACTGTTGTACTTAAATTCTCATATCTTTTTATTTTTCAGCATATTTTTATGCTAATTATGTTTGGATTATTTCATTATTTTGATCTGGCTTTATTTTCGAATTGGGAAAAACCACATTGATATTGATGGAAAAAGACGTCATAGTCGTGATGAATGAAAATTAACTTTGTTTTTCCACATAAATATTTATTTAATAGGTGATTAAATAAATATTTATGTGGAAAACAAAGTTCATTTTCATTCATCATGGGTAAATTCCACAAAGTGACGCCTCAAACCACCAACGTCATAGTCTCAAATTCATGTGGAAAAAATATTTATTAGTTTTCATGATTCATTGACGGGATTTCATATACCATTGCTTCTGAAGTGTCAGAACAGCACAGTAGAATAGCTCAGTTGAAATTGCAACTACCAGAAACGCAACATCATTGTTCGGGAAAAATCATGGACGTTCTTTAAATTTCTCTGAATAACAATCTCATATTTAGCGGCATAGAAATCGCCCCTCATAGAAAATACCTGTGAAGAATTATTTAAAAAGTTGCTTTAGAGGTAAGGAAAGTTAATTTTTCACCAATTTCTCGCATCGAGTAAAATTTCATTCAATATACGGATTGCTTCGAGCAATTTTTGTCATTTGAAAATTACCATGTAGAGTTTGGTGAGATATGCGTTCAAGTGAACGCTTACCTTACGGTCTCCAATAGGGCATAGCGACGGGGATTGCATATTGCTAAACTCTATATTGAAATTTACTCTTTCTGTCTCCAAATTATATTTCTACCCATGTTATGTTGAATGCATTGCAATTTTCCATTTTTTTAAGCAATGTAGTGTGACGGTTAAGTAGTTTCATAAACTACGTAATTTTCCAGTATATCTAATCTATTCGTCTCATCAAACTTTTGAAAACGTAGAATATTTCAATTTATTCAACAGTACATGACAGAACAGCTCCACCATACCAATCTTAGTACCTTGAGTTATATACTTTTGCTATTTGTCCATATAGTGAAAAGTGAGTTTTTTTTATTACATTTCATTCTCCATTCCATAATTCCGTTTAGCACTTCAGTGTATGAAAATTGGCTTACAATTCATCAGAGTCTTCTTGATTTCAATTAAAAGTCTTCCTAATTTCAAATTTAATGATGAAGGTTCTATCAGCAAGTTTTAAAGTAAAAGTGAATGTTTTATTTAGGAATTGGTGAAATTGAATGAAAGGGTTCCGGCGAGTTCAATAGAAACTAAGGTAAATGAAAAACAGGATAAATTTACTTAACTAAATTTACGAAAATGAAGGTTGTGAAAAATCTTGGCATTCGCGTCAAAATTTTTAAAATTATTCCCCAGAATTAATATTTTGATGTATGGTACGGTATTTGGAGGAGGCGACCGACAGCTGAAGTCACCATGTAGGAAGGTTAGGGAAGGAAGGGTGGAGAGAAACCCAGCATCGGCATTAACCTGCTCTTAACGAAAGGAATCAAGGGGATTATGGTGTAACGCCCCATTCGATGGACGAAGCGTTGCACTTTAAGTGCCCTCCACAAGGCATTATAGCAAGGATCGGGCAGCCTCTGATAAATATCTGCCGCCACCGGAATATGAACCCTGACCGACTGGGAGGGAAGTCAGCACTCTAAATACCATACCGACCCTATCTCCATATTTTGAGGTATCATACATGTTTTGTTGGCCGTATCTCATGAAGTTGATCATGATTTCAGCCGTTACTCTACAAAGTGATCGCCAAAAGTTTGAATGTTCCTTGCCGCTCGTAATTTCCACAGCTCCTACAGCATAAATGGCGGACTAGGTACTGATCAGCAGCGAAGAATTTGGTTTCCCTATAACAGCATAAATACCATTATGCTTCTCATGGCATGGTTAGGATTTCGGGTCTGAAACATTATAGTTTACGCATGCGGCGGTTGTACTTATTGTTCTGCAAATTGTTTTTTCGCCGGAGTGAGGCGCTTAACGGTGCGGTAACGTGGACAGAGGGAGGACGAGAGAAGACTGGAGGCATTCCAGATGTGGGTCTGGAGAAGAATGGAGAAAGTGAAGTGGACGGAAAGGGGGAGGAAGGACGAAATGGTGAACATAGTGGGTGAGGAGAGGCAGCTTTTGGATGAGATACGGAGGAGACAGAAATTATGGATGTAGGGAGTACTTAGCGGGGAGGGGAGGTTGAAAACAGTGTTAGAGGGCAAAATGTTAGGCAAACGAGGGAGAGGAAGGAAGAGAATAGGATTTTTAGATAGAATAAAAGGGAGTAGGCCTTATTGTGAATTGAAGAGGGATGTACACGAAGAGAGGGGAGGCTGCCAGAATGCTTATTCAGTACTCCATGATAACCTATTTTAATCGGTGGAATACTTTAATTATAATAAAGAAATGTTTCTCTATTTGTGGCTTTGATGTTTTTTTCAATATTTTTGTTAACAACGAAACTAGAAATTAGTAGAATAGGGTACTCTGGAATAGATACTAGAATAATTTAGTTTTGACTCAAGATGCGGAAAGAGATAAAAACAGAATACATTTGTACCCGGCAAGAGAGTTAAACCTAGCCCTTGAGCGTAATATTGCACTCCAGCGGAATAATGTAATTCTCTTCGTGTCTCGGCTGGGAAGGTTGCTTCGTACCCATAGCACGACTTAATTTTATTAACGTCATTAAACTCTCATCCAAAGCCCAAGTGGAGTCCGAATCCACCTTTGGATTAGCCTAGAAGTTACTTTGGTGTTGATTATGGCCTTACGCCTGTGATGAAATTCATCCCTTTCTTTTTAGGTGCCAACTATTGTCCTCATTTAATCTTCATTCCGGTAAAGAAAACTCGTCCATGTACATTCGAATAAAAGAAGCCCTACGCTCATAATTGTCCATAGCGTTCTCGCCGTGATGTTTTTTTACTCGGTCCATCCGCCGTGGAAGTTTATCTTTTTTCATTTTTTAAACTAAGAAAATTTGCATTTATGCGAATAAAAACTAATTTCTTCAGTCTTTCAATTGCAGTCGGAACTCGAGAGAATTGTCTTGGTGAAAGAAATGAAGAAGATAGTGGAATATGCCCGCATATTTGCCTGGGTATTCTGAAACGTAGTTCTATTGTTGATCCATTCATGTGAGCGCATAATACACAGAAAGAAGTGCTGAGTGTAGTTATGAAGTAATGAGCTATTATTCGATAAATTGTGGCTAAATAGGATTATATTGTTGAAATGAGAAATACTTTAAGAACTTCTGTTGGACTTCTCTTACATTCCCAACCTTGTGAAGTTCCATTTCGGAATTACGAAAACATTTAGTTGATGAATCTTCATGCTTTTGAAGTGACTCATTACTGTTGACCTTGCACGAGTTTGAGCAGAGCTTGAGATTTGAATAACCTATTTTTATTTCTTAATAATAATGAACTCAAGAATTAGTTCCTATTGACTACACTCTTGCGGTGGCAACATATTTAATACGTTTTCAAGACTTGTTATATCGTTCTATTTGTTATTCCACGATATCTCAAATGTTATAGTTTCCGTTGATTATATATTTCTTTATATTGCATTAATTATTTGTTTATTTCTATGCACAGAAAACAGTTTATATTGAGCCAATACACGTGCACAAGCAACCAACCTCCTGTATAGGAGCAAAGTACCCAGGCGGGACTCGAACCCGCGACCTCTTATTTGGCATTCGAGGACTTTATCCCGCCGCGGCGCGCCGCCACCATGGCCGGCATTATGAAAAGCAGACGAGAGAATAGAAAATTTTTCGTATAGACGTAGAGTTTGTATCATATAGATTTTCTATTATAGTTTAAATCTCTCTCCATGCCGTTGCGATTGTGATGACCTTATTCCATTTCACTTTCACTCATTTGATTTTCATCTTGTTAATTGATAATATAATTTTCATAACATTTGGTGATTTTTGTTTTATTTCATTCCACTGAGCGCTAGGCTCTGGTGCATTAGCTAATGTGAACTTTTTTGTTGATGCTTAACTTTTTTACGACAGTTGCTGTCACGAATTGGCTTATTTTCAACATTTTACGGTATCAGTGGCCGTAAAAAGGTGTAATTAGCGATAATGATTCTGTCCACAGTGATTTTTTTTGAGTAAATGTTAATTAAAATTTTTATTGGTCTTCATTATTTAACTTCGCGGAAATTGTGGAAGTATGTTAATTATGATAAATGATCAACTGCGAAATAAACTCAATTCTCTTGTTTGTGCACTACCAGTGCTACCAATCCCCTGAAAATGATACAAGTTCTTTCGAATTCGGTCGTGATATTCGTTCGGTTGTGGGTAATTGCCTGAAATTTTTATTTTATCAATTTTTATTACATTATTTTTAATCTCAACAATACAGTAATCTCATTGAATGATATTATCACAAGCCGTGACTTACCTTCTGTAGTTTACTCTATTATTTTTCGGCAGAAGTTATGAAAGGATGATGGGATAGTAATAAATAGCGATCGAAGAATATAATTGTTTAAAATTACTTGAAAATCGCTGTGTAGTATCATAATTAGTACGCAATTTGGATGTTATAATTGGCAGTATTCAAACATAAATAATGGGTAATGTAGTTTTAGAAGACAATTATCCTTGCATGCGTTAATAATTACACAATTTCTCATTATTGATACTATTTTGATGTATTAGTCTTTATGCATGTAATAAAATTTAGAAAAAAATTATGAATCCCAACTAACTAATTGGCTACAATTAATCTGTTGTATGATACATCGAACTTTTATGCATTATATTTTTGAATATTAGTAAATTCAATCAAACTTTAAATTAGCTTCTAGTCCTGCAACAAAGATTAATATTTTACAATTTAATTTTTTCTGAAATGGTTTAGCTATAAAGAATAAAAAAACACCAATTAATTTTTCTTACCACCCGGTGTGCTCTGTCAGTAAATATCTTAGCTGAATATTGATTAAGAAATCAACCGAACGATTGTGCATTCTGCACTTCAGCTTTTCTTCTCGGTTTCCGGGCCCTGGGTTCCTGACACGTGGTTTCTTTCTGAAATAAGGACACATTAGGGCAGTTATACGAGTCTCGTACACGCTACCCAGATGGGGTGTTTTACATTGTGGTCGTGTAATAAACCTTTGGGACGGGGGAACAATAAGAATTTCATCATAGATGTGTAAGAATATGATTGCGGGTTTTGGACAGGGGTCTTTGAATCGTTCAGTGGAGTGTTGAAAGAATTCATTAGAGGTTCAGTGAAGGTTGATAAGTGCTGGGGCGGATTCAGTTTCAAATTTGGGGGGAGGGTCCGAACCAGGCTTCGTGGAGTATGGAGTACCCCCCGGGAAAGAGGGGCGTTTTTACAGAAGGGAGTGTTACTCTCTACGATAAATAAAACTCAAACTTCTCTCACGTTTGGGAATTGTAGCCATGCATTTGTAAATACACTACCTTATACTCCTTTCCAAAGATACAAAAACTATTAAAGGAATAACAATTTAAAATATTTGATAAAATTTGGGGGACGGGGTTGATGACCCCTGTAATTCCCCCTAACCGCCCCTGAATAAGTATAGGTCCTTTCTGATTGTCGTATCACGTGTGAACTAGGATAACATTGCTTAATGCATTATTTTGTTATACAGACGTCCTCTTGTTTTGCATGGTATTTAGATGTGGCGACCGACAGCTAAGATAATTTGCGCCATGAGGGAACGGTGTGGAAGGAAGGGTGGAGAGAAACCCAGCGTCGGCATTAGCCTGCTCTTAACGAACGGTGTCAAGGGGACCATATTTTAACGTCCCATCCGACGGGCGGAGTGCTGCGCTGGAAATTTCCTCCACACAACTTTCAAGCAGGGATAGGGAAATTTCTGAAAATTCTCTGCCACCGCCTGGATTTAAACTCGAGCCTACGGGATGGGAAGCCGACACTCAAGCCACCACACCAACCTGATTCCCCTCTTATTTTATTTTGGTGAGTCGAACGAAAAGCTCGGGTTGGGAATGCGTAGAAGAGGATTGTGAAAGCGATTGAATGGAGGGCTTGAAGTTGGGCGGCAGCAATAATAGATTTTGATTTGAACGGAGCAATTTCAATTCGCTTATTTGGTAAGATTTCCTGCTCATTGCGACGTTCACCATGCCGCTTTACCACTTTTGACAGCTTTTATTTATTTCTCTCTGTAGCCCTTGCGTCATCTAAGTGTTTAGTTTTCTGCTTTGATGGATATCTGAAATAGCTACCTACATATATACAATCTCCTGCGGGCCACCTCAATGGTTTTGGTGGGGGGGTATGGTATGAACCACTGACTTGCAATTTTCCACAAAAATAAAATTTAATTCGACTCGAGTTTCGATGTTACTACATCATTTTCAAGGTACAACTGAGAGAGGAGAAATGGGGTGGAAGGTCCTCAAGGAGGTGGCTGGAATGGGTAGAAGTGCAAGGCGTGGGGGGTGGGGGAGGGGAGAGTGGAAAAACCAGAGGAGGTAAAAAGGTTGAAAATTGAAGGGTTTTTTCCAGGGTTAACAAACTTTGAACATAGAAATGAAAGCAGCAGTTGAATACATGTGGCGGTCTTCTTATCTTCGGGTGTTGTTTCCGAGGGCCATCGGTGAATGGTGTGGAAGGGGGGGGGGGGGGGAAAGACGTCTTCTGTGCCCGTAGGCTGCCGTGAGGATTAGTAAAAAAAATGGTGTAGTAACATCGAAACTCAAGCCGAATTAAATTTTATTTTTGTGGAAAATTGCAAGTCAGTGTTTCATTATGAATCAATTCCACTCCATCTCGCTTGATTCCTCGAATTTTATATGCTATGACCGTCTTAAGTTGGCACTTGGGCATTTTAACCTACGACCAATAGGATTCCGGCTTGCAGAGTGTCTTCGGTCGCGGTAAACATCTGGTAGCCTTTATCTCAGTGTGGAGGGTGGTACTGGAAGTGAGTTTAATTTATCATAATTTTTATTGCATGTCAAAGAGGCCATTAAAATACGCATTTCAGTAAAGCAAAACGTGGCTTGAAGCTCAACAGTACAAATTAAAAAGCTACCTACCGTTCTTTAATTTGAGCGCAAGTCTTAGCATCGCACAATGATCTTCCCAGTAGACTATCATCAAAGCCGATTGAAACACCGTAACGGGCAATTTAATGTATATTTACTTACTTTGAGGATTTAAGATTAGGATTTAAGAAATCAATTTTTAACGATTTCGCCTTAAATGAGATGAGTTCTGATATATTTGATTAACTAATATTCAAACTTGTTTTCGGTAATCCATTTGAATCCCATCCAGTTAATCAGATGCCAGCTTTTCAAATTGTAAGCGAATCAAATAGATCAGATTATTAGCTAATGAAATATGTCAGTATTGCTGTCATTCAAGTAGGTAGCTCATTGAAAATGCCAATCATAAAGTACGTGACGTCATTAGTGATTTTGTTAGATACGTATTTCGCTGCCATAGAAGAAGGGAGCTCTGCGTTACACCTGTTATGATCAAACGGTAGCGGCGTGCGTCAATGTATTTCCTCAGAGAGACTAATAAATAGGAAAGCAGAGGTACTTGCAATATATACTATACCCTGATATTCCATGGGCAAACCTGAAACACTTTATCATCACCATCACTGGTGAACAATCCAATGATTGGTTTGACGCAGCTCTCCACAAAATTCTCCTATCTGCTAATCTTTTCACACCTACATATTTCTTATCTTTCACATCCTCCTTTACTTGTTCCGCATATTTCAATCGAGATCTTCCTTTACCGTTATTCCCATCTACTAGTTCATCGACGATGGTCTTCATCAGGCCATCATGTGTCAAGATATGACCTATAAGGTTGTCCCGTCTTCTTTTCAAGGTTTTCATTGACTCCAAATAACAAGGTTTTCTTGAAAATTATGAGGGAAAATGTTACGATAGAGGATGCATTTGCGGTGAGGGACGTCAATTTATTTCCTCCTCCTTTGCGTGAAACGGTTAAGTAATCAGATGATTGCCTGGGATTGCTCGGATCAAACTCCCCCAAAAACAAAGTGTTACGGACTGATTTTATATTTTGAAATCTATAGAGTTTACGGCCACAATTTTGACTAACAATTCTATTGTGGCAGGTAGTTTTTCTTCTTCGAAAAACTCAGTGATTCAAGTTGAAATTTGGATTGGATAGGTGAGGATACAGCTCACCCCAGGCGTGTAAATATCATGCATGCAGGGGAATGAGGCAAGTTTCTTTCCCTGGGCCACCTAAAACTTCGACGATTATATTTGGGGTGTGTCCGAAGGTTTCACCCAAGATTGGAGCCCGGTACCCTTTAGCCAGACGGCAAGTGCTCTACCCACTAGGTTACTACGCTCCCCTTATGTTAAATTGGAAATAAAAAAATCTTGAGGAGTAAGGTTCGAGTTTGTTCTTCATTTACGTTCGTGTGGAACAAGGTTTATAAAGAGCTATAATCCTTTTCAAATCCTCTTCTTTGAGAAACTCACTCAGTGATTCAAGTTGAAAATTGGATTTGGTTGGTGAGGATAAAGCTCAACCCAGATTCGTGCATGCTCACCCGTTGATCAAAGTGCATGTTCATGTTCATTATGATATTGTGCATTATAAAACATGCATAGGAAGGGGAATTGTGCATGAGTATATTACTCCCCATACCCAAGCCAATCAAGAAATAAGTTCATCGTCGTGAAGAACGTGGAACTGTAGGAAGTATACACGGCTCAGGTGAGGCGTTTTTCCTTATTTATTTCATGATAGTCCGGCTTTTCCCATTCTTTTTTTAGCTGTTGCATCACCAACTCCGGCAATCATTCCAAATGACTGCCACAAGCAGTATATAGGAGGAAAATTATCTTAGCAAAATGTAATCCATATTAGTTTACTGATTTCGGGGATAGCTATTGAAGTAAAAATATTATTACCATAGCCCATATAAATGGAAGACGTAATATATGCTAAAAGTAGAGAGAAGATACGTTTAAAAACGAGTGCATAATTGCTGTGAATATAAACGCCAATTCAATTTTCAATTGAGGTAAATATTTCATTTCAAGGGTTTTTAAGCCGATGGCCTAAGGCTAAAGCAAGAGGTATGTATTGATAAGGACCAATTCCATCCCAAAGAAGGTTGATTTTTGTTACCACTTCATCGCATTTTAATCGGTTTTCAAAAATGTCCGCGGCGCGGTGATGAGTGCAATGCGATCCACTTTTTTTTCAATATATTGCCGAATAATGTTTGTCATTGGAATGAATAGCATAAAATAGTATTGAATTTGATAGATCATGTCCAATGTCTATACATTTCGGTTATTACCACTAAATATGCTTTATTTCCCCGAGAAACTCGGATCAATTTGTGCATCAGCGACACGAGTGACGCCTTTTGTACACGCATTGAAATGCGCGGTGGGTGACAACACATTTAGACGTCGAAATAAGGATCCTCCTTTTGTAATATTCATGGGCTAAAGAATAAAAATCCAAATCCGCCGTTGGATTGAAGAACAGTGGCGATTTTCGGACACAGGCGAAGAGTCATCTACTAGGTAATATGGAATCCGAATATTCAAATAAATAAATCCTCTATGCCCTGAACTTAATCTCATATCATCCTCTTATGAACTGCACTCGATTAAATGCATGGTCATCAAGTCTTTCTTTGCTATCACTGTGTCCTATTCTCCTTTTGGAAGAAGAGCAGAATTAGTATTCACTTAAAAGATAGCAATGGATGTGGAGACTTTATCTGTAGATATTTCATTGTCCACAGACACTTTAATACTGCCACACGTATTTAATTTGTAACTGCACGTGGTGCTTTCTTTGTCCAGAATCTATCGGTCTTGTGTATTTATTTTTGCAATTAAACTAATATGAGCTCTCTCTGCATTTTCATCTCACGGAGCTACCAACTCTGCTTTGGATGAAAGATAACGTGGTTGCCAATAGCCCCCGGAATTCATCTCCATTGATGTCTTGGGATGAGCCGTCTTGCGTGAATAATGAGGTTTTGCACTGGATCTATGATGTTGACGACGATGATTAGAGTACATTAATCGCGAGAGATCAAACAATCGCCTTAATCACACTGACTTTGTGAGATATGTATGCTACTAATTTTCCACTTGTGCAGTGACGCAGTGGTGGAGTGGACTTCGATTACCAAACCTCTCTCCTTCCGTGAAAGTGCTGCGTTCAGTATCTTTTCTCCTTAATTCACAGTGTCCGGCGATATCTGGTGGAAATATTTTATATCCATGAGAATAAACTAAAATAGTAACCTTCCACACAATTTTGTTTACTAAAGTACCGACCTGGTTTCGATCTGTAGTGTCAATATCAAGGTACAAATTTGGCTTTCCATTCCCTATTGCCCATCTTTTTAGTCAAACTGTCTCCCCCCTCCCTTGCTATCCTTTCCACCCCACCCTTCTCTTGCTGGACGGTATATATAGAACTAGGAAAGCCAAATTTGTACCTTGATAATGACAGTACGTGTCGAAACCGGGTCGATACTTAAGTAAATAAAATTGTGTGGAAGGTTACCATTTTAGTTTATTCTCATGGATCTTTCCTCCTGACTGCGACTCATCCCTCGACATCAGCAAGAGAGTTTTAAGCAATAATTTTTCTTGCCTCATCCAATTGTTAACTTAAACACATTTTTGTAAAAAAAATTGAGGTGTAAAATGTTTATATTTTTGGTAAAATTATCAGTGCTCAGTCTTCCGCGTTTATTCATTTTACAGATAATATTTCGCCAACGTTTCAGTTGGCTTCCTCAGGTCCACTGAAGTGTCGATACAGAAATTTGGTCGTCTTTATACACACCCTGTTTGGCGCCTATTTTGTGGAGGTGTGCTCTGATTGGTCGAGATCTTTGAAGGCCCGTTTCCATGCGCTGAAGAGATTGTAGTGGTCTACACGGTTGAAGTTCTTGGGTGTTTCGGCGATTTTCAAATGCCTCCTTGGGCCTTGGGCCTAGCGGCCTTCTTTATTCAATAGAGATACATTTTTGAAGTCAATATTGTGGGTCGGTCCACTCCATTGGTGTTCCGCCACCGCTGACTGGCTGAATTGTCTATTTTTTCGGCCCTTCTGTGTTCTTGGTCTCTTCATTTCAGTGCTCTTGAAGTCTGGCCGATGTAGGAATCACCGCAGCTGCATTTAATCTGGTATACTCCTCCATACGTCTTTAGGGTGGTGGTCTTTCGTGTTGACGAGGATATTCGCCATTTTGGTGACGAATTTGAACCTGGTCATGGTGTTGTGTTTCTGGAGGGCTCTCGAGATCTTTTCCGTGGTACCAGCGACGCAGGGAAGGATTGCGTGTGCTCTCGATTTTTCTGTGTTAGGGCTCTCTTTGTCGGTCCTTTTCGGGGCCATCAGCTGCTGCTTTCGTTCCATCTTGTGGATCATCTTCAGGATGTTTTCTCGCCGGAAGCCGGTCATCAGGAAAGTTTCCATAAAATTGCGAAATATTGTCCAGTAAAATGGATAAACGCGGAAGCAACCCGGAAGAATCGCTGCCTACCTTCATAATTTCCGCGGAAGCCTACTTGGGAACTTTGAAGACAAAGCACCTGGATGATGATTAAATCTTACTGATAAATATTTAAATCAATGTATCTCCATCTCTGATTTCCTATTTAACTTTAAGTCCAACAACATGTTTTCCCTAAATAGTGTTTTTTTTCTCACAGATATTCCGACAACACCTAGGAATCAAATTATTTTGACTTTATAAAATGAAACATAAAATGAGGTAATATTTTCAAATTCAACTTATCTACTTTCTCGTTATTTCGAATAAGAATATGAATGAAGAACCTAATATTAGTTTATGACTATGGTTTTAATTCATGCATTCTACCTCCTCACAATAATTTGCAATACTGTGCTAGAAAGGTTTTGGAATCGGCATAACAATGTATATTGAAGACAATTATTAATTGAGGGGAAAAGTACTGTAAAGACTGAGATGTTTCCAACACCAGGGTTTGAGAACAAATAGGTCGATCATGCGGTTTTTGCCAAAGAAGTGTCATAATGAATATATGCATTTGACCAACAAAATTGACTGATTAAATTGATTGGAAAATTTCCATCGGTTCCAGCTCTCAAAAGATCCTCCAAGGTACACATCAGCCGAAAGTTCAATTATCAACAGAAATTGAGTAAGCCACAATTAGTAAATTTATCCTCAATTACCTACGACGTCATCCCACCAAAAGAACGCTCAACTTTTTTTCATTTCATGAGGAACCACTAATTCATACATTTACAAGTATTGCTTCATCACCAATTAGAGCCAAATTGCTCGGCAAAAATTCTGGCACCACACCTTCGATTCCGGGAAACATAGCTAACAAAATACTGTCCATTGCATTGCTTGAAAAATTTCCCGTTAGTTGTGTTGATGAGGTCGCGCAGTTGAGAAGTCCTACCTTGGAAGGGCGTTAAAATATTTTTCCAGTATTTCATCTTTATCATTGGTCTATTATGTGAATCATACATGCTACATATTACATTCAGACTAATGAAACTTAGGAATTGTGCTACAGTAGCTCGTTATTCTGAAGTGTGCCTTCGCTAATAATACAACTGATTCGATGCCGTGCCTCATTATTTACAGGAATGGAATACACATGTTAATAGTAGCTTCGTCACACGTGCTTGACATGGAGAATGCGAGCGTTCGGGCGTTCACGTATTAATCGGCTCCCGCGGAAAAGGGCATGCCATTTTGGAGGCGGAATTATTCTACGTCCACTGATTTCTCGATCACAGCTATCTGATTGGAGCGAAGAAAAGGAGGGTTTTACGACACTGAGGGAAATTCCCATTTTTAGATTCATAAAAATGTCAGCCAAATGACTCGTACTTCAACTTCGGGGATGCAAGGAGTTTTTTTTTATCCTCTTAGACGTACTGAGGAAAGAGAAAGAAATGTAGGCAGAGAAAGAGAGAGAGAGGGCTTCCCTCTTTTCGGGTCGAAATATCGGCATTTGCGCGTTGCTGCCGCTTCCCGACGAATCTGGTTGTGTGCAGACAGTCATTTCGTTTTAATCAATCTCGTTTTATTGCCCGATTTTTTTCTTAAATTTTTTTCCCAGTCCTTAGCGGAATTCCCCCAGTTCCCCCTCCCCAAACTCTGCGATTCTCACCCTGCTTGTGGGGGGAGAGATCTCTCGGTCGCGATTGAAAAACTTTTTGGTGAAAGTGGCCCTTTTTTATCATCGATCTCACTGATTATGTGCCACCGCAACGGGATGTGCCTCACAAGTTTTTTTTTTTACAGCGGCAGCGTTTTGAACAATTAAAGGTCACCGGATTTAGCGATGCGCTCGCATCCTGAATTTACACTCGACTAGAGTTCATTTCAAATATCTTTGCGACTGAGATGCAGGTCCAAGGTTTTTTTGGGGGATGAGAGCGTAGGGCAAGTGACTTACTGAAAAAAAAACAAAATGCGTTAGGCGGAGCCTAGTCTCTGGGAAATTCAGTCGCTTTCAGACCTCCATGGTGTACGTTTCGTGAGTAAGTTAGCTGTGTTGCAAAATGGGGAGAGGGTTTTTGAAACAGTCTTCTGTCTCCATGCACTGACGAAGTCTTTTGAGAAAACGTGGCAACGTCCGCCTCTCTCCCTCCCCATCCCACACCCTTGGTACCGCAGATCCCACCTGCCACGACGCCACTCGAAATATTCCGAGCTTGCACGACTGAGCCAGTACCTAAGACATTTGAAAAGGATTATAGCTCTTTATAAACCTCGTTCCACACGAACGCAAATGAAGCACAAACTCGAACCTTACTCGTCAAGAATTTTTAATTTCCAATTTAACATAAGGGGATCGTAGTAACCTAGTGGGTAGAGCACTTGTCGTCTGACTAAAGGGTACCGGGCTCCAATCTCGGGTGAAACCTTCGGACAAACCCCAAATATAACCGTCGAAGTGTTAGGTGGGAAAGAAACTTGCTTCATTCCCCTACATGTATGATATTTACACACCTGGGGTGAACTGTATCCTCACCCATCCAATCCAAATTTCGACTTGAATCACTGAGTAAGTGAGTTTTTCGAGGAAGAGCGCCATTCCACCAGCTAACTGCCACAACGGAATTGTTGGCCCAAATTTGGCCGTTTACTCTATACATTAAAAAATATAAAATCAGTCCGTAACACTTTGTTTTTGGGGCAGTGTGATCCGAGCAGTCCCAGGCAATCATCTGATTACTTAACCGTTTCACGCAAAGGAGGAGGAAATAAATTGACGTCCCTCACCGCAAATGCATCCTCTATCGTAACATTTCTCCTCATAAATTTCAAGAAAGCCTTGTGATTTTGAGTCAATGAAAACCTTGAAAAGCAGACGGGACAATCTTATAGGTCATATCTTGACACATGGTGGCCTGATGAAGACAATCGTCGATGAACTAGTAGATGGGAATAACGGTAAAGGAAGATCTCGATTGAAATATGCGGAACAAGTAAAGAAGGATGTGAAAGATAAGAAATATGTAGGTGTGAAAAGATTAGCAGATAGGAGAATTTTGTGGAGAGCTGCGTCAAACCAATCGTTGGATTGTTCACCAGTGATGGTGATGATAAAGTGTTTCAGGTTTGCCCATGGAATATCAGGGTATAGTATATATTGCAAGTACCTCTGCTTTCCTATTTATTAGTCTCTCTGAAGAAATACATTGACGCACGCCGCTACCGCTTGATCATAACAGGTGTAACGCAGAGCTCCCTTCTTCTATGGCAGCGAAATACGTATCTTACAAAATCACTAATGACGTCACGTACTTTAAGAGTGGCATTTTCAATGAGCTACCTACTTGAATGACAGCAATACTGACATATTTCATTAGCTAATAATCTGATCTATTTGATTCGCTTACAATTTGAAAAGCTGGCATCTGGCATCTGGAGAAGGAAGACCTCAAATGAAATATATGGAACAAGTGAAGAAGGATGAAAGATAGGAATTGATGAAGGTGTGAAAGATATTGAACATGTGAAAAGAGATGATGGTAGGAGAATTTAGTGGAGAGCTGCGTCAAACAATTCCTAGGATTATAAAATGTTTCATGGTGCGAAATTACTAATAGGGAAATTGCATACTTTTTATAAACAGTATGCTGATGTACTACAGTAAATACTTAGTACCGCAATATACTTTTTTCCGCTTAAAATTCAGTTTATACCCTAGAAAATGACTCCCAAAAGTCGCCCGAGTTTCGCGGGCTAAAAAATACCGCCCCCACTAATCTTTGGCTGTGACGTCATAGTTCAGTACGAGTCCAAGATCCAAGCCCAGCAACTGCAGGTTTGGAAGAGCCACGTTGCGTTTAAAGGAGAACACGGGTGAAATAAGGAAAAATTACAAGTGGTGCATTGTTACTCTGTGCAATAACACCCCAGAAAAAATTTTCGTCTGCATTCCCACGGAGGAAATTAGAAGAAAAGCCTCGATGCATGCCGTCTGTCGGGATGAGCGTTGCGGAAAAATAAGAGTATAATAAACGGAATGATAAACCCGTGTGCTATGTGAGCGAAGATAACTTTAATATAAATAATATTTCCATATTTAATTGACTGAATAACTTGAAACTGAGATTTTTCGATAATTCGGCCGCCGTAGAATAAAAACTCAACTTCCGAACAAAAATCGAGATAGGTGTTTCTCGATGGTTACGATCGTTACGATGGACTCAAATTAAAGTGCCTTAGTGATTATTAAGGCACTTGTTCAATTTCAGTTACGGAAGGACATAGAAAATTCCATGATGTTTAAAATCAAGGGAGGAAATATGAAAATATAGAGCAACGTTGATCCTCATGCATTCGAGTGCCAGCCAAGAAGACAGCGTTTTCTTCTACTCTCGGCGTCAAAATGATGTGCCGCTGTACTTTGCAAATTTATATCCTGGCTTCACTGCATGCTATAATAATGAACTATTCGTCATTTTAAAGAAATTTTATCCTAAATTCTGATTTATTTTATTAAAAAAAATTTCAAAAATGTAGACACGGCCAGTGCAATAAATGACTCTGCGCACCGAAAAATTAGCCGTTTTGTCAACTTCATGAACTTTGCAAGTCAACCTAGGGAAAACTACTACGTCTACAGCATTCATCTTCCACATTAATTTACACTCATTAGTGCGGATTAATAAAATGACTTTTGGGTATTTTTAGAACTTATATTTTGTTATAAATTAATGAAAATATTTAAACATTATCTGGTCCCATAGTTTATCCCGAAAGATAAAGGAAGTTGTAGATGGAAAAAGAATGGAATCCAGAGGTGGTCAAAAAAAATTAATCGCAGCATTCTTTGATTTTATTCTACGCCGTTGCTTGCTTTTCAGAAAAAGTTGAGTCACAAGAGAAATGTTCCGCGGCCCTTAATTTGGAAACTGTGGAGATAGAGGAAGACGTGTGGATCAGCAATTTCCATTTAGTTGGTTGTCAGGATAAACCAAGGATCCATTTAAAGGTTGTCAGGCCATCGTATAAAAATAGGACTGATGTGCACCACAGGGGAAATGGGGTGTTTGAGGGAAAGTCAAACTCAAAGTTGCCCAAAGAATGTGCAGTTCTATATGTTGCTCTTTCCCCAGTTAAAACCAAATAGAAATTGGATTGGGATGATATTTTCACCACGGGTTAAAGTGATAGTGGGAGAGGAGGTGATCACGGTCATCGTCGAAGGTCATCCCTCTAGGATTTCCGATACGGAATTTTTAAGTGACAACCGATCGCAATGACGATGAGCTCGCCTTTAGATTAGGTTTCAGATATATCGTGAGAAAAGCTCCCAAAATGTATTAAAGACTCTGTTTGGAAAATATTCACATTTTAATGCTACTTTAGGAAGGCTTTCATTACAAAAGTAACTTCTTAACACCTGAAGACGTTGTGTTTATTATATTGATCGAAGTGCGATTGACCGATTCTTTCTGCAGAGTAGGAAGTGGCTTCGGGGTTTTTGAGTCACAAGCGATGGTAGATTGTGTTGGAAGTTCGTCTATATTATCGCTACTAAATTGAAACATTGATAGTCTGGCTTCCTCAGAGCTTCCTGTAGCCCTCCAGGCAAGGTATTTTTAAGTTGAAAGTATCATCGACAGCTTCGAGGTGGAAATATGTTCACCATTCACTCTCTACCGGACTGCCAAAAGAATACACATCTCACATGAGTATACGCTTTCGCCAATATTATACGCAAGTCTCACTTTGTTATGAACTATAAAACATTACAGATGCTCATCAGCTACCTTTCCATTTCCCGGCATCGACTTTCCGAGCCGACGAAGTCTACAGTTTCACTAAAATACCCTGTTATCATGATGGAATCAGTAACAGGAAGCTTGCTAGGATCAGCCTAAGAATAACCATATGCCTTCATCTTTACGCAATCTATCGCTTTCAATGGAGGAGAAATAGATCAAATAATAGCCCTGAAGTCACAATGAACAACTCCGATACGTCTGCACTTCAATAAATGAATCATAACCACGCCGTCGCATGTATTCAAGTATGCAACCTATACTATGGCCGTGCCGCCGTGCCTCGTACTGAACTATGACGTCACTTTTCTACCAGCCAATCATCGGGCGTTTTCGCTTCTCACTTGAATTTGAAAATTCTCGTGAACTTTGATGCATTAAATATCGCAAACCACGTCATAAAATAATAAAAAAACTTTCACCGAGGTATGCAAACATATATTTTTATATAATTTTGGGGCTATTGATTATATCTGAAATATATGCAAGTTCCCTATTGTGTACTGTTCCGCAAAACTTTATTATTCTGACGCTGGGTTTCAACTACTAGATAGTCATGTCAAGATTTAATCTCTATCTAGCAGTTGGAACCCAGGGTCGTAATAATTAAGTTTTATAGGACATTTTAAAATGAGTTACGCTACACTACGCTAATTTTTCGCGGTTTTTATTTAAACTCAAGTTCCCAGCTGTTATGGCTGTCTACTGAGAGTTTCTTGGCAATTAGTAGTTTCTGGCGTTTAATTTCTCTTTGTGATCATGGCATATCTACGACTTGCTAAAGTGGAGGAGGGAATATGGGAGGGGATAAGGGCAGTTTTAGGGACTTTGTGCTATGCGGTTTCGGAAGGTGTATAGTCCCAAAGGGTTTTCAAAAGTTCGTTTTGCGTCGCCGCGAATGATTTTTCAAATCGGGGAAGGTATGATTTGAGAATGGTGAGAAAAGGAGTTATCTTCAGGTCTTTCCTGATATTTCTGTTGGAAACAAACCAAGGCGCCCCAAAAATTCTTCTTATGGTGACATTTTCGGCAGATTGGATTCTTTTTAGGTGCGTCGCTGCAGCGTGGAGCCGGGCCGGGGATGCGTAAGACAGGAGAGGCTTAATGCAACTGTTGTATAGAAGTAGTTTTGTTTTGAGGCTCAGCGGCGAGGTAGATTTTAGAAGAGGTCGCAGTTCTGCGTGTATTCCTTTCGCCTTATTGATTGAAGATTTAATGTGGTCGTTCCAGGTTAACCGTTTGTCCTTCGCCCTATAGATATGTGGCTCCACAAAGTGAAGCTTGAACACTTGATATATAAGAAATACATTGGTGTGAAAAGATGCTAATGGGAGAATTGAGTGGAGATCTGTGTAAACCCAATCTTAGAATAGGGAGGTTTCCTATTATTTTTTTATTGCCTAAATCGAAAGATTACTCCTGGAGTACGTATTTCACGCTTTTAGATTTTTAAATGACGATGTTTATTTTTCGCGATTAAATGAAAAGTGAAAATTTTCATTTAACCGCGAAAACGCGACGGCTAAGTATGAATGATGGGAAAAGCCCGTGTGACGTCATTCTGGTTCCTGCTGCCGCAAGTGAGGTGACCTTGGAGCGAGGCTTTGATCACTGATACAACGCAGGATGCTAGCAGCTAGCAGAGTAACCTCCTAGCAGCTAGCGCTTGGCTTAAATAAGGATTATTCATACCTTATCAAGCGAAGGAAACTTTCCGACCGTAGGCAGTTTTAATAGGTGATTATTAAGAGATGTTTCCCTGGAGTCTGTGCCTCATGCATGCATTGGTAATCTCAGACGATGTAAAACTCCTATCTACTCGTATAGAAACTAGGTCCCTGTGACGTCACGTGGGGTGGAATCGCATGGGCGCCAATCTGTCCTTTTTTCAAATGAGTATAAAATTGACCATTGTCATTCGTCTAAACTGGTATTTCTAAAACCAAATAATTTGTATATTATGAGTACACTAATGGTGGTTAACGAATCGCAATCAATGCCTTTCGTTTTTTTTCATGAAGGAAACTACCCTATTGAGTGAAGATCTGCGTAAACCCAATCTTAGGATTGTTGACCAATGAAGATGATCATAGAGTGTTTCATGTTTGCCCATGAAATATCAGGGTAGAGTATGGTTTCCAAGTACTTCAGCTTTTTCTGAATTGTCTGATAATTTCGCTGATCAACTTGAGCGCATTGGCAGGATTTCATTGCTCATCAGCGCAGGTAATCGGATACCAAATCTCACGTAGCACGCTATTCCTCCTCACTGTACCTACAGGCGTTTCATCCACCTCGATATTCTCTTGTCCTTAATCCATCCGTCCTCGCGGCTTGGGATGCCAAACGCTCAAATTGGTTCGAATTCCCAGTGGTTTTCCTACCGCTTCCGTGAATCGTGGCGTATGCGACAGTGGTGTAATTCTTACGCGCTGTAATAGCCCTTCTAATTGGAACGCCGATATTATACTTATGACAAATAACGGAGTCGATTGCGATCAAAGTCGTGGGCCATGGAAGCTCAGTGAAGTTAGTGCAGTGCGAGGTTAATGATGACACATGGGCACATTGCTTGCACCGCTCCCTTGGGTATTCTGGCGAGTGGCGATACGATTGGGGAGCGCAATTGGAAGGGCATTTGTAAGCGCAGTGGGGATAATCTTCTTTTGTGCTAGCCACATATAAAATGGAGGGAATATTTGTCCCAGTGTTTCACGCATGAAATAGGAATTGGAACCGTTCAGCTCTTTCTCACGACATAAAAACGCCATAAATTCACGAACAATATTTATATATCGTCATTCTTGTGGAATAGTCACCCATTCAATGATTCAACCCGAAGGTTTGGACGAATAGGTGTGGGTAGAGCTCACCCCGAACTAAGCTATAAGCGTGGGAATTTTAAACATTCTGGGTAGGGGGGCCAGTTCCCTTCCCTGGACTATCTCGCAAGGGACACCGCAAGATCCTTTACCTGGAATTTTGTTAAACGGTACAATATTTCGTGGACGAATCAGAATGGTATTACGCGTAATGATATTATTAGAACCTTAGTGAGAATTATCGTAATTCTTTCTGAGTTTAGAATCACTTCCTCCCATTCCTGAAAAAGGAGGTCGAATTGTCAATCGGATGTCCATATTCACATTTTATTTATTTTTTTTCAGACTCAAACTGTCGGTTTGATATATATGTGGGCCAGTAAAAAGTGAGATATGTGCGCGCTCAAGACATTTTGTAGGAGAAAAACTATCGATCAATAAAAGCGATATATCTGTGACCTCATTTCTGTTTATTTTACACGGTTTACATAGAATTATATTACAATTAACTAATGAGCATAGAAATGAGATGCCATGGCGCTTTCTAATTGTGGTCACTGAACTTCCTGGAAGGCATTTGAATGGCAAAGATTTTACTTTTGTGGGAGGTTTTTTTCCTCGAAAACAATGTTCGCACGCGACGTAAGAATAATATTTTCCTCTCACTAAATGTTATTTCGAATTTAATTTGTGATTTTAACTGCGTCGAAAGGTCAACGCTCGTTCAATATTGGAGGCAAGGGAAAAAACTCGTTCGACACATTCTGCGACATCACAGCCTCTTTGGGCAAAACAGAAGGACATCAATCAATTGAGCATTAAATCTAGGACGGAAAACCCCATGCCGAGCGGTCGGAATGTAAAAAAAAGATTCACGCAGGGATAAAACGGTTTGGAGATGAGAAAATAGAGTGGAGATTTTGCAGCAAACCAATCTTCGGAGTGATGGCCACCGCTGATGATTTCAAATTGGAAACTCACATCCTATAAGCGCGGGAATTCGAAAAAAAATGAAGCGACCGTTGCATTTTACAGTGGGACCAAGGAGAATGCATAAAGGAGGCCCAATTCCACCCCAAAGAAGGCTGACTTTTGTTGCCACTTCGGTAGCATTTTAATCAGCTTTCAAAAATGTCCGCGGGGCGGTGATGAGTGCAATGCGATCCACTTTTTCTTAAATTTTGCAGTGTAATGTTTGAAATTGCAAGGATTAACATTGAAAAGTTATGAATTTGACATATCACATCATTGCGTGTATAAATTTCGGTTAACACCCCTAATCATACCTTATTTCCCCGTGAAACTCGGATCGATTTGTCCGTCAGCGACGCGAGTGGCGATTTTGGAAACCCATTTCAATGCGCGGAGTGCGACAACACGTTCAGAGGCTTACATGAGAATCCTCTATTGTAATATTCGTGGGTGGGACTCACGAATATTACAAAAGAGGATCTTCAAGACAGCCTCTGAATGCGTTGTTAACCACCGCGCATTCAAATGGGTTTACAGAAGTCGCCGCTCGCGTCGCTGCCGGGCAAATTGGTCCTAGTTTCACCGGAAAATAAGGTATAATTAGGGTAGCTAACCGAAATAAAATACATGATGGTTTGATCTACGAAGTTCATAACTTTTCTGTGCTATTTCGCGCAATTACAAACATTTAAATGCAAATTAATGGAAAAAATTTGATCACATTATACTCATCACCGCGCCACGGGCATGGTTGAAAACCGATGCTATTGATATCACGCAATCGGATTCTCAAGACCGCCTCTAAATGTGTTGTCAAGTTCAAGTTCAAAATACGTTCATTCACGAGAAAAACAGATACATAGAATTTGAAATAACAACAACAATAACAAAAACTCGTGAAGCTGCTATAGGCTTGCACCTCTTCAGCGTTACTGGGAATGAATCACTGGTACGGGAGTGGTTTTGGCTCGGCATTTGTCCTAAGGAGGTGGGAAACCCGTAAAACCACCGTCAGGCTACCACGGTTCAATAAACTATAAACAATAAACTCAAAAATATTAGTTACCAACGTGCCAAGGTAAATTACGGTGGTAACTTAACAATATATAGACTCTGAATAGATCTCTGCAGCAATAATATATGCTCTGAATAAATAAATAAATATCACTGGATTGGGCCTGATTTACAGAAATCGCCACTCGCATTGTTGAAGGAGAGAGTGATCCGAGTTCCACGAGGAAATAAGGTGTAATAGGGTGGTTTCCTATTATTTTTTTCATTGCCTAAGTCGAAAGATTATTTTTCCTGGAGTACGTATTTCACGCTTTTAGATTTTTAAATGACGATATCTATTTTTCGCGGTTAAATGAAAAGTGAAAATTTTCATTTAACCGCGAAAACGCGACGGCTAAGTATGAATGATAGGAAAAGCCCGTGTGACGTCATTCTGGTTCCCGCAGCCGCAGGTGAGGTGACCTTGGGGCGAGGCTTTGAGCACTGATACGACGCACGATGCTAGCAGGTAGCTGAGTACCCTGCTAGCAGCTAGCGCTTGGCTTAAATAAGGATTATTCATACCTTATCAAGCGAAGGAAACTTTCCGACCGTAGGCAGTTTTAATAGGTGATTATTAAGAGATGTTTCCCTGAAGTCTGTGCCTCATGCATGCATTGATAATCTCAGACAATGTAAAACTCCTATCTTCTCGTATAGAAACTAAGTCCCTGTGACGTCACTTGGAGTGGAATCGCATGAGCGCCAGATTGGCCTTTTTCAAATGCGGTTAAAATTGACCATATCCATTCCTCTAAACTGGGATTCCTAACACCAAATAATTTATATATTATGAATACACTATTGGTGGGTAAGGAATCGCAATCAATGCCTTTCGTTTTCTTTTATTAAGGAAACAACCCTGTTAGAACATGTTCTTTTTTTTCTCGCATGATCCCGTGAATGATGGCAGAGCGCATGATTTCATTCGTATGATCATCCAGCGTGATAATTCACCGTGTACAGCGGTCTTAACAAGAGGCGAGTCGAATAAAATGGAGTCCAATCGGATATGGTGGTTGGGGAAGGTTTTGGTCGCAAGGGGAAGGGAAAAAAAATATAGTCTCCATCCTCACTCTTGTGGCCAACATTTTCGCTTCCGCATTTGCTCATCCCACTTCCGAGTCGCCATGCTCCCCCAAGTCCCTGCCCGACCCCGGAATCCTGAAAAAAAAACCCTTCAGGGATATACACAAGCCCTCCCCGACCGCGTGTCGGTGTCTCAACTCCGTGGGCACCGTACCTCCCGTGTATATCCGCCGCGGACTCTCCGGCCGCTCTTCCCGCCATCTCATCCGACTCACACCCCACACACCTCACCCGAGAGAGATCTTTTTCTCACGCCAATGCAAATGCTCACATTCGCGCTCTATCTCGACCCTCACGTTCCGCTCCTCTTTGGGGGGCGGGGGGAACCCCCCTCATACTCTCTCAAACCCTCCCCCCTCTCTCTCTAGCCCTCTCCCCCTCCGAAATTCATCTCCACACTCTACCTCCCCTTCGTCTCACACCACTCCATGCGGCCACCAGCACGGCCCCATCTCCAAAAACGCTGCAAGCCAACCTATGCCTCCCCTCCCTTCGTAAACCTCTCCCTCCAGCCCCACATAGCAGCCACTCCGACTATTCTTTCGTGCGAGAACAAGCTAAAAGAGGGTGGGAAAAGGGAAGGGGAAGGGTGGAATGGGGAAGCAAGCGGAGTACTAGCCGCTGGACAGATCGATTTTAGAGGTTGTTAGAGGCCTCTTCCGCCCCCCTCCACAGCTCGCACCCCCTTATATTTCATCCCCTTCCCCACCGAAAAAGCGCCCTTCTTCCCCCTCCCCCCAACGCTCACTTCATAATCGTCACGTAATTCACGTAATGTTCACGTAATGATTCACGCAATAATTCATGTGATGTTCCGCGACCCGGGCGGTTTGGTCCGCGAAAGGTCGCACGAAAGGCTCTCTTGCAACTCTCTTCCCTTTTGCCCTCTCATAAGATTGTTTTCGTCGATAAATCCAGTGTTTATAACAAATTCGAGGACTTCCCCCAGTTCTCGTTCGCTTCGACGCTTGAAATCGCATGAGAGCTTCCGAATTCTCTCCCGTCGATGCGTTCAAACAGACAACAATCCTCGCTCCCAGTCTCTAAGTTTCCGGGGGAGCGCGTAATGTGATGCCGGCAACATTATTGCAAATGTGTGCGAGGTGATCTCGGTGCGTAACCGCAAATTACGTCGGTGTCGAGAGCTGCCTCTAATTATACGCTTATAGGAAGGGACCGCTATGGATTTAGCTCGGAGTCTTGCCTCGCCAGACGTGGAGGAGGTGGAAGTAATTCAATGTTCTTGCACAGTGCCTCGCCGTTAATGAGTAGAAAATTGACGTTAAAATAATCCAAGGAAGCCAACTGCTCGTAATTCTGCCCACTCTTTGCGTGAGAACTTCTTTTTTTCCGTGAACCACGGTGTTCTTTTGAAAATTTCCCTTCGTTTTTGTTACACTGCGTTCCGCGTCTTTGGCTGCTAAAATGATGAAAAAGAGCATTCTATTGGCGAGGTGAAAAATCAGCCTTTATGCGTATAATGGGATATTTTAATTCTTGTTTTTTTTGTGAATGTATTTTTTCGTTTGCATGTATACATCTTATGAAGGGTTCGAAAGCTAAGTTTAACAGGTAAATTTTTTAAGAACCCCGTTTAATGGTTTTTATCAATTATGAAATGTAATTATGAACAAAAATATTTCTTAATAATTTATGAGTTCAAATTCTATACTTGTCATCTAACACCCATAATTAGTGCTTCTAGGACACAATATGGGGAGATACATGGGGGCTTTACCGGGAATCTGCATTTTATCACACGTAAGTCCACTTAATTATTGCAATCCATGACTTTCAATTCATTACGGTTTTATGAGTTTATTGATTTCTAGAAACTCTTAATTGTTATCGTTTATCGAGAACAGTTTTAATTTAAGGGGATAAACAATCATATTTATTAATAATTTCTGAAATCATTTCATACTGTTTAAGACAGTTTTCTGTGCGTATGGGCAGTTATCAGTCCCAATGATTGGTTAATTTCGTTCACACAGCTGTGGGGGGTGGCGTTCACACAGCTGTCCATTGGCGCCGCGTAATTCATTCCATTACTTGTTCTCACGGCTTGCTTGTGACAACAACGCCTCAGCGCCCATGGGTCCCGCGAGCATTATCAAAGCCCCTTCATGGCATTCAAACCTCGAAAAACGAGTTCGAAAAGAGCCCATGGAAGAGGCACGGAATGATGTCGACGCTTGCAGATTCACTCGTTTAATGGAAGACCGCGTGATGTGTGGAGCCGGTACCATTTTCTTTCGGTGTGCGGTCTCAAATGCACCTCCTTAGCGTGGAGCTGAGGCTAACTATCGGAGATCGGTCGCAAAACTTATATGCGTGCGGCGGACGGGGTGGTAAGGGCCGGGAGTGAAGCAGGCAGGCGGTGGAGGGTGGCTCTGTTCCGTGGAATAGGGATGGCAAAGGGGAGGGGTACGTCGGCTGGATCGGGAGCGGGGGGTGTGGGGCTGGAGGGAGGGCGGAGCGGGAGGGGGCGAGAGGGGGGGCAGGTGTAGTGAGGAGGGCAGCAGACAGACGCGCAGGCCCCACGAGCCGCCGCCTCCGCATGCACATCGCTCGCTCCCCTTGCGAGTTCCGCTGCCGAGCAATAGAGGACTCTGTCTCCGGCCCATCCTCTTCTCCCTTGACGTCTGCTCTCACACCTCAGCTGAGCATCTGGCTGGCTGTAAACTGTGCGCCCGAGTTCGTGTTGTTTCGTGTATGTTGTGAAGGAGAAAAAGCCCCCACCCCCCGTCATAAAGGATTATTTACCCTGTGCTGTCTTGAATATCATTCTGTGAGGAGGTGAGCTCGATCAGTGCTACGAATACGGTGTCATCCGAGGCGCTAGAGCCTCGTGAAAAAGCATAATTGTGTCTACTACTACTCCCAAATTTTCGCCCCCAAGTGATCCCACGGTTTGAACAGTGAATATGCCTTGGTTCATGTTGTTTCTGCTGTTACTCGCGGTGATGGAGGCTTTTCCGCGGGAGGCCACGTGCATGCGGCTGCCGGACATATACTGGAACTCCACGAGTCCAATGTAAGTAAGTGCGACGGCGGTGAGTGCATTGTTTTGATGTGTGAACGCGCGGGAGAGTCACTCGGTGACGAAGCGGGCGCGTTGTCGGGCGTCCGTCAGCAGACACGTCTGCTTCACACGCCCCCTCGCAAGGCTCCTCGCTCCTCGAGGGTCTCTCTTCGTGCCCCCTTCGCACTTCAGGTGAAAATCCAATATGGCCACTCCCCCCGGCCTTCCCTCGGGAGGCCGCGGGTCAAACTTCTCCCCGGAGAGAACGGGTTCCTTCGCCGACGGAGCTCCACTCGTGAGAGCGGAGTCTCTCGAGAGCGTGGATCGCGGCGGGCGCGGGACTTGTGTTGTGGATGATGCCCGTGTTGCCTTTGCCATTTCGTGGGTGGTAAACATCCACGGGCGAGCCAACAACCCTGTTCGCTTACTCTATTGGGACTCCAGTCTCTTGCCGCCCGCATATCCCTCCGTTCGTCTGCGTTTACCCATGAAGTGCCCCCGAACACGAGTCAAGCTTTTTGTGGATGTGTGAGGGTAGCCGTTTCCAAAATCACCTTCCTTGCCCACACTTGAGATTAGTGGTTGGATCTGAGTGTCCAAAAAGTAGGCCTGGAATCAATGGTTTGCGAGTTCACTGCGGAATTATGACATGATAGATTGAAAAGTAACCTTTGCTGTATTCCACTCGGTATTAATTGCAACTTAATCGGCTTCGACCTTTTCAGGTCATTATCAAGAGGTGAAAAATGCGTGGACAACAAGGCCTAGGACTATGTGATTTATGTGGGTGAAATAGTAGCTTCTTTAGTGGAGGCAAATAATTTGCACGTTGCAAAGGATACCGATGGGTATTTAAATGTGAGTGAAGAGAAATAGTATTGGTTAAAGTCCTAGTATCGAGTGGCGTTTCCTTGTTTGGAGGGAGAAGTTCGCGTATTTCTCATGAAACCTCACAGGCAACGCTTTGACCGCCCTCATGATCTCTGTCCGTCATGGAGTGTTTTTGGTCGTTAGGCGTCGAGCAACATGGTGCTAGAACTGCTCTGCCAGTGGTGATTTCTTTGGTGCAGTTGGCACTCCATACTTATATTATTTCGTAGCACTTCTGGTCCTAAATTGATGCTACCCATGTACTTGTAACATCGACGTGACTGATTCCGAGGCACTATGAACGTGAAGTGCTGTTGACGGTATCTCCTTCCTAGGAAGGCGCGCATTTTTGCTTGTATTATTCTTGTCTAACGCTGCAAAGGGATTTCGAGTCATTGTAATGAATGATGTGATGACTGGATGTCTCGAATCTCTTATGTGGTGACTTTAAAAATTTCTACCCCGTTAGCAATGATACGTGACTGGCTATCCAGATTCAGCCTTTTCCATGATCTAATTAATAGGCCAAATATTTGCGCATGTATCTCATTTAATTCCCCTTAAAACATTTATCGTGGCTTACTTCATATGCATATGTACTTGTATGGGGATTTTCCATTAAAACAGGCCATCGCACTGATGCACTTCATGTAGGTGTATACTTTCTTGATGAATCAGCGTCTGTGAAAAAATCTCATTTCAGAATAATTTTCATTAGGGTGGCAAAAAAATATTCATGACGTATTGGACTGATATTGAAAGAAAACATCGAACTTATGTTTTTCGTTCACCATTAACTATTAATTAAAATTTGGGGTCTCAGTATAGGTACTGGTTAACATTAAGGCTTGCTGAGCTTCCGTGTTTTCGTGGTATGAACCAATGATTTTCTGTTATAATTTTTCAATCCATTTCATTTCTCGGACTCCCTTTGCACATGCCTTATTTACGCTACCAATAAAGCCTAGTTATCATTCTTTATTCAACTTCAAGCGTCATTGGTTACTGTCTCTTCGTATTTGTAATCCTAATTATTCGGTTCAATTCTGTGCACCTTTTAAAAGTAGAAGGGATGAAGAGGACGAATTTATTTGTCATGTGGAATACCTTTGGTCCTGTATATCAAGTGGAAAACGTTTGATAGAGCCTGAGAGCTTTAAAAAATGATTAAAAACAGTGAAATTACCAAATAAATTTTCAGTCAAGATGAATGGTTAGCGAAGGAGTATGGAGATTGTGTTTGCTTCAACAGTCTCCAGTTTAACTGAAATACAACTTGCTGATGGGAAAAGACTCGTGAACATTAAAGGGACTGTGGAAGTTTAAAATTATGGAATAAATATAGTTTATTAAATTCACCCCAAGTCAACCGCAAATGAAGTAAATTTAGTAGTCAATTGCCGTAGCTCAAGTTACCTACCTTGAAAAGAAACATCGAAGAAATTCTGGGTGAAATGAATCGTTTTGTGATGCGAGCCTTTTATTATCTCGCTTCTAGTGTATTCAATAATCGAAGTTTAAGCAGTATCGGGAACAATCTCGACGTATTCAGATAAGATATTTTCAATATTTTTTTCTGTCAAGGAAATATGTCGCAAAAGAATTTATTGGTATTTCAATACCTTTGGTCGATATCGGAAACGGGTTCATTCGGAAAGATGATGTCATCCGAGCTCATCAAGCCTAACTTCTTTGCGGAAGTGTGAAATTTCAATTAGCAGCGGTGAATTCCTACGGAATGGGAAGTTTATATTTGTTGTTCGGCTCGACTAATCTCGCTAAAGTGAAACTTGGTACCGAAGCACCATCCTAATTAACATGCCAAAACCAGGAGAACGGTCGTGGAGGGGACAATGATGGACGCTTTACCCTCATTTCTCCGAGAGAGAGTCATTGTAACTCCCCCCCTTGCCCCCACTTACTTTTCAGTTGGGGGGACAATTGGGGGCCGCGCAGTGAGCACATGGGGTCAATTGCCCCCCGGGCTCAAAAGAAGAAAAGAATTTCATGCTACGAAACAGAGTTAAAATTTCGGAACTTGAAGCGAAAAAGGACATTTCTGTTTCAATGAAAGCAATTTATTTTTATCAGCCGGGTAGCGGGGGTCTTGAAAAGCCGTGGAAATAAGTGAGTTCTTTCCACAATTCTCTCCCCTTCTCGAATAACGTGTCACGTGAAAGAATTAATAACACTGAGCTTTTCACTCGCTCCTCTGTTCATTGCAATGTCAGGTCCTTGGTGTGGAATTTTGGGGAACTGCCTCAAAGAAACCCGTCTTTATTCCGTAATCACTATTTGTCGGGCCCGTAAACTGCTCGTGCCGTCGATTCGAGTTACTCGCTCTTTTCGCTTTGGGGCCAAATGAACGGCCTTATTTTTTTTGTTCCAGATTTTTACTGCCTTTTATTCCCACCGTGTCTTCCATAGATTTTCATATTCTTTCACGCTTCCCTCAGCTCCAATTCCTCTTGGCGGTCGCTCATCCAGCAAAAAAAACATTGGAATTAATTGGTATCCGTTCCTCGAGGGATGGGACTAATTCATAATTCCTCATTTTCTTCATGACTTTTATGGAGTGTTTTCTCCCGCCAAGGAGCCTTTCTGGACTCGAAATCGTTTCTCCTGCCTTCCCGAATGCGTACAATTCTCTTGCCGCAATAGCAGTTGGTTAACCGATTAGCTGGTCCGTGAAAAATATTCGTGGTTGGTGGAATGAATGGGAAATATAATTAATAATCCATGTACTTATCCCTATTTTACCCAGTGCCTCTTCTTAGGAAAATCAAATTTGAAGATTTGACTCTTTAAAATGTGACATTATCATCTCAATCATAAATGTAATGGCAGCTACACATTTGAACATCTAATTTTACAACAAAATATAACTCTTAGTTCAGCCCTATCTTTAGTAGAGCTTATAAGGCACCCATTTATTTTGACTGGACTTCAGATTTGATGTTCATCAGAAGTCACATCGGGTTAAAGATAAATAATCTTATTTTGAGTGAGAGTAAACAGTGTTATGATGTATTGTTGGTCAAACATGAGTATTTCGCTAGCATTGAGGCTTAAAGGCACGTTTATTTAGTCGTTTAGGTGTTCGTCCCCTCTTTTCAGCTGAACTTATTCTGATCGATGACAGTTTTGTGAGTCAGAAGATTTTTTGCGTCATTATAATGGATTGAATACTTTTCCGTCGAAAATTCTCGTGGTTGGTGGAATGAATGAGAACTATTATTGACAATCCAAGTACCTACCGTGTGATAACCTCTTTTGAGTGGGAGTACACGATATTGTATTGTTGGTCTAACATGAGTATTTATCTGGCACTGAGGCTTACAGGCACGTTCATTTAGTTGCTTAGATGTTGGTCCCCACTTTTCGGTAGAGGTTATACCGATGGATAGCAGTTTTGAGAGTCAAAACATTTTTTTGCGCCATTCTAATGGATGGATTTTTTTTTAAATTTAAAACTCGTGTGTATATGTGTGTGTGCAGAAATTTATTCTGGGCGCAAGGTGCAGGGGGAAGGGAGGAGGTTCGCTCGACGTGACGTGAGGCCGTAGTGTACAGTGCAGATGGGTGGCGCGTTGTTTTGCATTGATTTATTGCACAAAAACGACGATAATGATATTTTTTAAAGTCACCCGTAGTGGTAGCGGCCACAAAAACTGAAGCATCATGATCAAAAGAGGAATAAAACAGAGTTTGTGAAAAATTACAAGTATCGGAAACTACTCAACATGGAAAGCATGTTTGATTCGTTATTGCCTCTTATATTTTTTTGAAAAAATGATTTAAAATTCACTTAAATACGAAGTGCTTACGCGTGCGTTTTATGTTAAAAAATATTGCCGGAGTCGAAAACGCGTTCCGATTTTAGTTTCTTGTGGGACTGGGAAAATGGGAATGAAGAAGTCTTCAATCACTCGCTTGTCAGCTAGGATTACTCCATGCAAGCCCCAAAACACCCCCTCACGAAGGTTTTTTTCATTGAGCCAGGTACATTGAAACCCTTTTCAACCTTATTCTCCACTTTCCCATTCCGCTCTGCCTCAAACTTTTCCCATAGCCGTCGACCATAACGATTAGCAGGATAATTAGTGCCATGCGAGCTAAAATGGTAGCTTGTTCGCTCAAGAAATAACCCGAACGGTAAGGGATTCGAATCCCGTTCCTTGCATGGAGTTGGTGATAGTGATTTAATCGCTTTAAGTTAAGGCGTGATTACGGTGCGTAATGACCTCTCTTGACGATAAGGGAGAAGCTGTATACGCTAACGTTTTGCGCGCGGATAATTGTCCTTTACCAGGGTAGCTTGATGTCCTCGGGAGAGTAGTGTAAGAAGCATCCACATTAGAGGCTTTAGCAGATATTTCAATTGAGGTAGTTGTGCGGGAAAGATTGGGGATTCTCGTAGTGGATTCAGGTTAGAAATAATGGCCGAACTATTAATTCGTTCGATGACAATAGGACTCATAGCAAGTTGGACTTCTGGAATTTATTTATTTCCGAAGTGAAAATCAGGAATTCAGACTGAGATAGTACATTTGACTTTTTTGCGAATTATTATATACTACAAGATTCTACCTTCGGGTTAAAGTCTCATCACAAGAAGTTTAACTACCTAATATCTTAGCGTAATATATTTATCTAGACTAACTTTTTATGAATTATAGTAATTATAATTTTTCTTCCATGAATTAAAACTTTAATTTACTATTGGAAAATGTAAACTGTAATATTTGGCGTAAGGGAGACCGAACGCTTAAGGGATACCGAACATCGTATTTGGACAGTGTAACACTAGTGTGCTCCTAAAAATGTGTTCTCGAAGGCATTTAAGTATTCACCAAATGGGATTTAAAATGATTATATGCACAAAGCGTTAATGCATTGTCAGGTGCTGATATTCATTGAGGATTAATTTAAAAATATACATAGAATACATTTGCTTACGTTTAGTACAATTTATCTTCACACCTAGCTCTTAATGAATACTTAAATTAATGGAGGGGCCAATCGTAGGCTTTGATTATTCTTAATGCATTATACTTTGGAATGACGTCCAGGTAGATCTTCGATATTCGTTAGTTCTAATCCCACAATGTAGGAATCTACTATTTCATGAGACATTGCCTTCTCGACCTTATATTTTGTTTTTATTTTCTCTTAATTTTTTAAAATAAAATTTAATTGAAAATTGGAGTATCAAAATTTTCCGATCCCTCTCTTATTCGTAAAAACTAACCACTACTATGCTTCGTGTGAAAATTGACTTATATTTAAAAGGTGTAACATGAAAACTGATTAAAACGCTTTTCTATGCAAAAATCGCATTACATTGAGTAATGAACAGAAGTGAGTTGAATTTCTCGGTCATCTTTCTGTCGAAGTTGCTTACCCCGAAATTCCTTTTAACTGATTTGACAAGTCAATGGTACCGGCTGAATTTTATTCAGAAAAATGGCTGCGTTGTAATCAAGTCTCTCAATTTGCACATAATTGATTTGACTGAAAAAAGACGTTTCCCAGAGTGATATTCGCTGATGGTGCTCTTCAGTTCAGTTTAACTCACGTTTCAAAGATGAAGGGGTCAGTTAGTGGATTTTAATTTATGTTAGAAATGATGTGCTGTCATAAATAACTTTTTTAAGGGAACAATCTCAAAAGGACAATTGCTTTATGCCGTAGAAGTTTGAGTTTTAATATCTTGAAACTGTTATTGAATTGTAATTTGGAGGGGCAATTGTTTGCTATGCTTGTTGAGAATTTTAAATAGTACTTGACTCCATCTTTTTATGAAACTGAATTTTTATTTAATATTATGCGGTACTTAACGTTATATACGGCGAACTGACGTTATTTAAACTTAGTCTATTGAACAAATTTTCCCAAGATAGTGTTTATACGTAAATTGTTTATTGTTACCTTAGGACTGCGCAAATGTATTACTCAAAATGTAAATTAAAAACAATCGCTCTCAAACTCTCCCTCATAAACTCAGAGCCTCATAGCGAAAGTTTTTAAGACTTGGGTACCAACATCACATAGTCCAAATTGTACCCTCCATTTTTTAGTCCATTTGCACTCCAAGATAACTATTCTAACATTTTTTAAATTGTAAAAGTTCTTAATCTGATTTTTAGTATAATATTGATATCGCCATAATATACGGATGCGGCTAATTTCATCAATGATCATGGGGGTATTTTGATGGGGTCAGGCTTGTGACAGACTTGTCAAACAGGAATTCCGCAACATGTGAGAAATAAGAAAGAATTGTCTTAGAAATCATTGAAAATTCAGAGGTTTTTGTAATTACCTGAAAGTTCATTTCTTATCCGCTATGCACTGAGCTATGCATTTTATACCACAGTTCGCTAAAATTTCAAAATTTTCCGCGAATTTTTATAATTCGGTTCTGCCCCAATCATTCTAGTATTTTCCTACGGTACAGCTTGGCGTGGTGGCTTAGATGCGTCGCTGTACGATTATTAACAAGTACAATTTTCTTGAAATGAAGTCAAAATATATGTATTTAGCTCCTAATCATTGTAGATACATTTATTTTTTTCTTAATGGCTGGGAATGTAGTTCTAAGTACTCTTGTAAAACATATATAGGAAAGGGAATTCATGAAACTTAGTAGTTATTGGCATCCGACGCGAGTACATTTCTCCTCAGTTTAGTGAATATAGACCCTTAAGTAATCTATGAATAGTCGATATCTAAGATTCACTTTACACCAAAGAGTCAAAAACTAAAATTAAAAGTCAGATGAAATGTCAGATAATGCTATGTGCTGAAGTCATTTTATTCCAGAGAGTGGAACAGGGTGGTACAGTACTTGATGATGATTGCAAGCAAATCGGAACACGTGTAATTGAGTTTGTGAAATTGAAATGAAGTGGGCAGTGGCATATCTTTGCGTACCATTTGATGTGCTTATTGCAAAAACAGTGTACTTGGGATATAAACTCGCTGTCCTTCAGAAGTATATCGCGGGGTAATGAGACAGATAAACCTATATATGACCAAAAAGAAGTTCTCCATTTTAAAGTTTCCCATTCAGTGATAATATCTGTCTGACTGCGGCCACACACGATCTCTTAGTAAAGCTCTCTGGGAAATATCGAAGGCGCGAAATCAATTTAAAACTATGGTGAAGCAAATTAGCGAACTACATAGTGAAATTCCTTTGACTGGCAAGGAATGTATCAATTGTATATTAATGGATTACAATGAATTTTTATCATTTCAATGTATTCATACATTAAGTTTCGTCAGTAGTACATTACGTACGTTAGTAGTGTGTTTTGTTTTTAAGTAAATGTAGGTAAATTATTTTTACGCGATGTCAAATTGGCGTAGTAACTAATGATAGAAAGTTATTGCCTATAGTAATGAATGATATTTTATTCATTTAGCTCCCAGGAACTGAATTATTTTTGCGGTAATTTGAAGAATACCAGCCGAGTGTAATTATGTTTATATACTAGATTACCTCAGCTTGCGAGCCATTTACCATTATATCGTGCACATTCTGTTATGTAGTAAAGTATGGACATATAGCTCCTTTACTACCTTATTCTGAGATTAATTTAGTTATCTTTAATCATCAATTTTCGTGTTATTCGTTGCTTTAATTCTGACCATTTAGAAGTTTAGTGATCGAAATCGGTGATGATTTTATTCCGTGGAAGTTAATATCTCGTTGTTTAAATTGGGATGATGAGGAATCTAAAATAATGTGCGAATAGTTGTATGAGGATAAAACGCGAGTTTAATAATGACTTATATGCCTCTAGATAGGTCTTGATATTTGAATTTGAATTTAACTGAATAATTTAAGGCTATATTTCCTTATTTAGCCTTAATTTGTAATGTGTAAATAGATTGCACTCAGTATAAACATCGGAGACCTGGTTGTTTGCTTTTATTTTGCTGGATGAGTATGGAAATTAATAAAATATTTAAAACTTAATAATAATAGGTCTTTCAAAATATAATAATGGAATAGTATTCCCCGGAAATTGAATTTTTGATTATTTACGTTCGTTTGCAAATGTGTGTATTTGTGCTTAATTGATGCCGTTTGTGAGTTAATAGTGAAAATAGTCTCACCCCAACACAATTGATATAACGTCCGTTTGGTTTTCATTTCTAAGCATTGAAAAGAGCATTTAAGTTTAGACAATAATACCTTTAACGTTAAACAACTATTTTTTGAAAAGTCCATTTCGTTAAGTTCATTAAGTTTCTGATTCAAGTATTTACGGCAGTGTCGAAATAAATTATCGCACTACTCAGTAAAAGTTCTTTGACTAGTAAGGAATTTATGATATGTACATTTATGGATCACAATGTTTTTATCATTGCAATATATTCCCGATATTATTTTACGCCTGTAGTAAAAGTGTTTTGTTTTTTATCAATTTAGAAAAATAACTTTTTCGTGTTGTCGAATGGGACAACGAACTTATTAATTAATTGAAGCAATGGGTGATATTCTATTTCTTATGTAGCCCGTAGGAAATGAATTATATTTACCCCAGTTGGTTGATTTTTTAATTTGTGTTATAATTTTCCTTATTTCTTATCTATAATGAAATGCTTATCCTCTCTCGTCCATGGAAAAGTAGATGCTTGTTTGGGTGGTGTTTTGCGATAGAAGCTATGGATAGAACCTCACCTCTAATATTTTAATTTTCCCTTGTAATAACTTTGAGAATCTCTCCCCTTATAAGAATTTTAAAAAGTAAAGTGATGTGCTTCTATGCGTCTTTTGTGCACAACCTCTCTGCAGAATTGGACACTAACTAGAGGACGAGGCTGATTTTGTTCCTTATCACTCGCCTTTATGTAATAACTTGCCGGTAGCATTTTCTGGTAACTATAACTGTTCTTACAATTTTTTTCTGCCGTTTTTTCCTTTATAAGGATCGATTTTTTTTCAGTGATATTCAACCTACTGATATAGTTTAAGAAATTGAATCCTTGGAATACCAAATAGATCTTGCCTTCCTGGCATTCTGACTGTTACAAGGTGTGGGCTTATGGCTGCCACAATGGCTTTGCTGCTATTATCAAGCTTCTCCGCGATGATCGAAGTCCTTATTACCATCGATTATTGACCCCCCCCTATGTCCCCAAAAAGTAGAGGCATAGAGGCAGTTGGAAACACTTTTATAGATAGAAAATTATGAATTATAAGTAGTAGTTATCAGTTAGTGGTTGGAAGTAATTTTTATAGTATAGTGATAACTAATTCAGAATATCCTTGGAGAGTGGCTTTAAAAACTATAAATCACGCTCGTTCTTTGCATACACCGCGAGCTATTGATCTTCTGGAAATCTGATCTTAATTATGTAAGGAAGCTTGGAATATACGTGAATATTATTTCCTTTGATGAAAGAGTAAAGGTGGATAATTATTTTATCGACTGGTGATGATGCTTTTTCTATGCAGTCAGAACATTTGTTTAGCCACGCTGAACATGGATAAGAGCTCATGAAATATAGTAAATTAATGAATTGAGTATTGAGTGTTAAAATATTGAGAAAATACTGCATTAAACGAAATAACTATTGTATGACGTTTATAATTGGTTTTAATGAAGTCAATTTTAGTTTTAGGATTGCTCATCTTGATGAAAATGATTCGTAATTTTACCTCAGGTTTTTTTCCTTGACTTAGGTTTTGATAAAATATTTCATCAGTAAATGAAACGTGCTTGCAGCATAGGCCCTGAAAATTTCAATTTAATTTTGTGAAAGGAAAGAATTCTTTATTCATTGCGAGTTGGGACTAAAATAGAGTAACAAAAATATGCCGGCCTAGCTCGACACAATCCAGGATCAAAGTTATGTACGAGCCAAAAGAGATAAGAAAAGAGTTCAAAAAATGTAAGTAAAGAATTGGAAAAAGGCTTCTTCTATTTTGAAATTTCAGGTAATTAGAACATATCAGTGTTTTCGTCCGAATTTATTAATCAGTAAGTCAGTTTCATCGTTAATTTCAATGAATGCTGGATAAAATTATTATTTTCGTTTTTCGCGCACATTTAAAGGTGCACTATTTTGCGTTTAGCAAGGAGTCATGTCCTGTTTGAGTACCGTCACCTTTTCTAACATTGACTATTATAGTCGCCGCTATTTTACTGCCATTAAGAACTATATCAGTGGCCTTCATATATGTTGGTATGTAGTGAAGCTTGAACATTCGACTTGTCTCTACGATAAAAATGAGTTTAGTTAATTTTACCCGGCTCGGAATGATTCCAGAAGCAACCACGGACTAACTACTGTTGAACCCCCAGATGTCAACCGCACGTGCACTTACTGTCTGTAAAAAAGCAAGGTACCCGAGTTTGAGAAGCTCTAGCGTCTAAACGAAGCAAACAATTTCAATGCAACAAAAAGCATAGGAAAGCGAATTTATTTCTACGTTGTATCATGTACTTTAAAAAATCTTCGGATCAACAGTATTCGCAATCCAGTATTTCCTGTACATAATTTTGTCTCAAAAAAGTACCTGTTTTTTGGGCGTAAAATCAAGTTCCCTAAACTTGAGCGCTTGGCATTCCCGTAGTTTTTGTTCCTTTAACTTGCAATTTTCATATAAAGAAGCCATATGTATTATTAGAAGTTTGCCGAAATCAATGTAGTATTAGAAACACAATTCCTTAGAGGACCTTGATCTGGACTCGAACTAAGATCTAAGAGTGTTTCGCCTCGTGCTTATTTGGGCTGACTAATCTTAAGACCATGCATGGTTGGTGTCTAATCAGTTCTTTGTGGAATTTTAGTAGAATATTAAAATTCCGAGTGAAATATTGATACAAAGGTAGTTGCACGTTTTCACAATTATTTAATGAGTACGACGCGAATCGGCTCACAGAGCTATCATCTGGTACCATAACATTGTGAGCCGAAACGCATCGCACGCATTAAACAATTGTGAAAAAGTGCAACTAGCTTTTATGTCAATAAATCAAACTTGAATTACATCACGTCTGAATAGGTTGAACGTGATGGATTGATTAAGAAGTAAACTTTGATGTATACTTACCACACAATATTTGTAAAAAACTCAACCGTTTTTGACTTTTTCAGGTCAATATCAAGTCACAAATAACTTACCACGATTCCTGTGTGTTTTAATTGGTACCAGTAAATCAGTCCAATTTGGCGTTGCATTGAGGTACAATTTGGGTCCGTTTTGATTGTAAAATTGATCGAATGTCGGAGGGAAATGATAGATTTCCTTGCTTCGAGCCCCGGTGGGTGCTCGATTTTGCAATGAACCGTATGGAAGTCCCTTCCTACATCCTTTCGGGGTGATCAATCAATTTTCAATTCGTCCATTGCTTCCGAAGTTAGCAGAGATTTGTGTTGTTTACAACAAATCCATAAATTTTCGTGACATAAATAATTTTTTTCTGTCAACTGTTAGTATTAGATCTGGCTTTCTTATATCAAAATTCCAAGTTATTGGAACGAAAACTACGGAAATACCTAGCGCTCAAAGTTGGGCAACTTGATTTGATGCGCAAAAATCGGGTACTTTTTAGAAAAAATGAAGTACAGGAAATAATATCGGGCCAAAATTTTTTTAAAATAAAGCATCCAACGTAGAAATAAATTCTCTTTCGTATGCATTTTGTTGCATTGAAATTGATTGCCTCGTTTGGACGATAGACCTCCCCAAAACTCGGGTATCTTGCTTTTTTTTACAGACAGTAGGTAAGAGTGTTACTCCGTGCAGCTATGTCTCGAAGCTTAGTGCGTGCGTGCATTTGTAACCCGCCCGAGTCTCCCCGACAACACTAGGGGTTCGCTCGGGTTGCACCCGATTTTTTAACCCCCCTCGAAACCCCCCTCCGTCACGCGCTGAACTTGCCCGTCCTCAAGGCAACCGTGGCCTGAAAGGTAGGGGTCTCTCTCCCGTTGCTTGGAGAGGCCTGGAATGGACTTCGCTCAGGGGTGCCGACATAACTTGAGCAGATTCTGGTCCAATATAATGGACGGGCCAAATTGCTCACGTTGAAAGGGACTTTGCGGAGCGGCAAGGTTGCCTTGCGCGGCAAATAGGGCTCCGTGTTTTCCTACGGTGAGATGTCGGGAGGGGGGGGGGAGAGGGGCGCGCATTGCCGAACTAAACCCTTGGGGCTGACGGGAAGAGTGCTCTAAGTGCGCTGCGTAAACGGCGTATGTACGCGTCTCACTTACCCTCACTCTCCAAGAGTACCCTTTTTTTTTTTTTTTTTTAAGTTTTCGGGGTGAAAAACTGTGGTCTTACGCTCCCTCGGTCGAGAGATTGCTTGTTTCCGTTGTGTTTCAGCGGATTCGAGTTGGTAAATACAAGGAGATAAATCAATAGCTATAATTCTGAGACGGTACTTATCTTACGTGGGCAACAAGGGTAAAAGAGTAGGCTATTTGATAGGGGAGACTCCGGCCGTACGTGGAATACAACATGTAATCCATGATCATTGGAACTCCCACTGAATGACTTGATGGCAACTAAATTATTGAATATTTCTCGATGTTATGAATTTTTGCTGAACCGACAAGGATTTTTTTTTAGTTTTCTGTGTGAAAAAGTGTGGGCTATTCCCCCCCTCGGTTGAGAGTTAGCTTGTTTCCATTGTGTTTCAGTGGATCCGAGAAGGTAAATCAAGGAGCTAAATCAAAAGCAATACTTCTGGAACAGTACTTATGTCGAGAACAAGGGTAAGAGAGTAGGCTATTTGATAGGGGAGACTCCTGCTACCATTAAAATAGTAATACATTATCATTGGCATTGGAGACTCCTGGCGTACGTGGAAAACAAAATGTGATCCATGGTCATTGGAACTCCCACTGGATGACTTGATGGTACCTAAATTATTGAGTATTTCTCGAAATTATGAATTTTAATTGAACCGACAAGCATTTTTGTAGTTTTCTGGGTGAAAAAGTGTGGTTTATACCCCATCCGTTGGGAGATTGCTTGTTTTCGTTGTATTTCAGCGAATCCGAGTTGGTGTATACGAGAGAGGTTTCTTGTTTCGATTGTTTCAGTGGATCCGAGGAGGTAAATCAAGGAGCGAAGTCAATAGTGATACTTCTGGGACAGTACTTATCTTGCGTCGAGAACAAGGGTAAGGGATTAGGGTATGGAATAGGGGAGATTTATGCCGTAATACAAAATATAAGCCGTGATCATTGGATTACTTGATGGTACCAAATTATTGAATATTTCTCGAAATTATGAATTTTGACCGAACTGACGAGCATCTTCTTAATTTCTTCGAAGTCTTGTGGAACGTTGCCAACAGATTCAGGCATAGATCTGCTCTAAATGAATTACCATGACAAGAAATGGCCCTGGACCGGGGATCGAACTACATACCTTTGGCTTTCCGGGCCACTGCACAGACCATTACCCTATCCACGTTCCTGAATTCCCGTGGCAATCGCACAGAGGCTCATGATACTAGATGGATGGTTCGATTCCCGGTCCAGGGGAAGTGTTTCTCATGGTAATTAATGTATGTTTCACCGCCGTTCCCGCGGCAGCCTTCGAAATATTACATAGATCTGCTCTCTTTGTTTAAGGATGATCGTTTACCTCTAGGGAATCGTCTAAGATTAGCTGTTTAATCGAAAAAAGATTGCTGACACAAAGTAATGAACATGTTTCTATCGTGGCAATAATTGAGAGTGTATATGCTTTGTATTGCCCCTCAGTGTGTCTGCAGGTATTTCTATTGGGGGTGCATCTACTGCGATCACTAAACGCCACCAGTATCTGTATTTGATGTGAAACCGTTTTACAAGCTCACTCCGGTCAGCTCTGGATTCAGTGATTTGAGAGAAAATTTTCGATTGTCATCGATGCAAACATTTTTAAATGAATTACGTTCCACTAGCACTCACATGACACTCGCGCCATTTTCATCGTTTTACCGGCTTCTTTTATTTTTTCCCTCTCGTTGGCCACATTTTCACGTGAGGTTAGTTTTGATACATTCTCCATGGCAATCCTAAAATACCCATCTTCTTGCCTTTATACTGCAGTGAAATATTTGTTACCCACATCTTGGCTTAGAGGCTGGCTAGGTTTAGATTGCTTGAGCAATTGAGAATAGATATCTTTAAGAGCGACACGGAGAACATTGTATTAGAACCATACTATATTTTCAGGTCCTGGAGAAACGATAAATTAAAAGAGAAATTTTGCCGAACGGGTTGGTATGGGAATTCATTTTTCCCGTGAAGGATAAAGGGCAGTAATAAATGCTAGCCGTAATTTCGTTTGAGCGTATACTTTTTGCATGTAAACGGCTGGTGTCCTAACACCCCTTGCTACACGCCGTTTAGGTGGCTTGCAGGGAAGTTGATGTCTTTACTTCAATTTATTAATGATCGGTAACGGCTTTCTATCTCATTTAAATTTTGTTTTCTACTTTGTTCTCCGTGTTTAAATTGTATCTCTATGTTATTATTATACAGGGCTATCAAAAAAGAATGGTGCGGTTTGGAACATGGCTTGAATGAAAACAGAATTACTTACATTTTATTTGTTACTTACTGTTAACCATACTTATGTTTTTTTTATTTTTCGAATTTTCCGTCTCAAACAGTTTTTATATTACGCTGGGGAACAGACATTTTGTTGTTTTACATCTGAGACTTGATTTAGACTAACTTTTGGTCTCTGGATAAGTAAGTGACCTCAGTTTTTATCTATCTCGTCCACTTTTTAGCTACAGGATAACCTCTTTTTGCCTCATATGTCATACAAAATTTTGGTATGCAGCAATTTAAAGGGAAATCCTACATTATATACTGCACATAGAGAAGGGTTTAAATTATACAAGGGTTATATACAGTTACTGCAAGTTAAAATCGCGATCAATGAAGTAGTGACTTTTTTACCAAACGAAAAATATAAATATTTAGGTAAAAATGTTCGCCTCTAGATTTTTTTCTGGAGTACTAAATCCGTGGACATTTATCGGTGACAATCTATTTGAGAGGGGCTCATATCTCGTACCAAATCATTCGAATTATGCCGGTCAAATTCCTTACGACCGGAATCATTTTCAGTTTCAATGTATTCGTCACTGGGATCACTTCGATTTACACCAGATTCGTATTCCTGTATTTGCAAAGAGATGTAATGAGATACTACGAAAACTGTCACTGGAATTTTAGCTCGGTGAAGTATATGTAGATGACTATTAACTAGGATACTCTATTTTAAATTTGATTTTCTTGTTTTGTGCATACTTCTTTTGCGATAAAAAAGCAATAACAAGAGTGATCATTGGGCTCTCGCTAAATCATAGGTTTACCAAATAGAAATTTCCGTCTAGGTCCGTTAATTAATTTTACATACTGCTCGTCCACTTTGTGAGGGGCCAATGATTTATCTTGATCACTAATTTTCACCTTAAAATAGGTAAAACAGGCTTGCCTGACGAGCGCATTGCTCTATGTATTTTGACGCCAGCTAACACAGGCAGACAGGAAATTTGAAGATCCAAGCGTGATGGAGGAATTTTTGCATATTATTGAAATAAAAAAAATCAAGATAGGTATATTTTCAGTTCATAATCATGAAAACTAAACAATGCTAACATTGTAAAACGAATACATCAAATCACGTCAGAACCTAGCCCAGGAGCACAAGTACTCTGACCCTCCACTTTTTGATATAGTTACATTTTATAATTCCTGCTAATAACCATCGATGAATTTAACTTTCAGTAATATTCAAACGAAATTTATGCAAAATATATACAAAGGGATAGTTTATCGATGCATACGAATTGACAACAGAATATAATTGTATGCCACCCACTCAACATTGAAGCTCCCTATAGAGCAAATTTTGGACTACGTGCCTGCGTCTCAATGTAATATCTCCTGCATACCTACACAACTACGCACCTATCACTGGGCTCCTATGGTGTCAGCACCCCGGCAACAGTCGCTTAAGGTTTATATCAGCTAATGGAAGAGCAATGAAGCATCCTGTGACCGGATCTCAATCAAGCTGAGTGTAGACACACTTACACAAGGAATAGGGAAAAACTTGACATGGTAGAAGAAAGCGAACTATAGTTTTGAAATCGGCATGCCTATTTTAACCTAAAACAGCTCAAAATTGAAGTCGACAGAAAATAAATTGTTCCCCAGTGTTATTTATAAATTTCAATATGTGAGCCCTTAGTCAGTCGGCAAGAGAGAAACCCGGCGTCGATATTTGCCTACTCGAACGAAAGGTGCCAAGGAGACCACGGCTTAACGGCCCGTACAACTCATGGATTGCTGCACTTGAAGTGCCCTCCTCAAGGCTCTCAGGCAGAGATCGGGCAGCCGCTGAAGAATTTCTTCTACTCTCTCCCTGCTATCTTCCTATGAATTAATGAGACCGCACTAATCTTGCTATGTATGTATGATAACCACATACATTAATCCCGATAGAAAATTCAAGCACACCGAACATTCCACCACACCGAACACGGAGAGCCTCAAGATTCACTCATTAGATGGCGCGCGCTTCATGCATCTGCTACTATCCAAATGTATAGATACATGGCATTAACTTTAAAGCGATACGATGACTACCTCTGTATTTATTAAATTATATTTGACGTTCTCATCTCTAGATGAAAGTTAAAGGAGATAACGCTGAGCCAGGAATAATATCGATACAAAGCAACTGAGGAGATCTCGCACTCGTTTAGGCGTAGTGCAGAGACAAATTTAAACGCGGTGTTGTTAGGATAATTACAAACTTTCGCTTGTTGGTCCAAATACTTTCTCTACTTCGACTACCGTTTTTACGAGCAACCATTGAGTAATCAAAAGCCATTATTGCTAAAAGCACAAATAGATCCTAATATCTCAGTTTGGTGTCTCCTTTATGTTGGTATCTTCCTATGAATGAACGAAACCGCATCATACTTTTTTATTCATTTCTATGATAACCGTTTATGTACAATCATTCACTTTTTAGAAATCGGCAATCAATTTTTGTTAGTTTTGGGGGGGAGGGGGTAATAGTGTGGTTAATGCCCCCATGATTCTTAAATAGACTTGAAAAAAGCAATTTTTTCTGTACAATTATATTGGGTTTCACAAAGTGTACTTAAGTGGATGTGATTTACCTTCATTTAAGGAGACGATTATGTTCTGTGTGTCGCACAGTAGTGATAAAATTTAAAGTATAATTATTTCATAGCTGTTTAGTCCAATGTAATATTTTTATCAATGTTGATAATGTTTCGCATTTTCTGTTCCTTTACTGCTGTAAAATAGCATGAGGAGTATCGAACTGTTGGATATATTTTTCCGAAAGGAGCTGAATCCCTCTTGTGTTACCGAATGTTCTACTAATTACTGAGGAGTTATGATCTCTGCATTTTTATCGGGTTTCCTTCCGTGTCAGCTAGCTTGTGGACAAGAATTTCGCTGACAGGATAGCCAGGGAAACTGTTGTCAACAAGCCAACTGACGCGGAAGAAAACCCTAGAAAAATGAGTGGGTCAAACCACCATCACCATCATTTTTCATATCTCTCATTTATTTAATTTGAAAATAGCTTGTGGCATTTTTTTTCACTTATGAAAGGTGAGTTAGATAATTTGAATCCCGTAACGTTCAGCAGCACTTAAGATGAGCCTCGGAGCTCGAAACGTCGGCAGAAATGAAGTTTTGACCCGATGGGAATTCTTAGAAAAAAGTTTGCCCTCACTGAAGGGTTGATTATAAGTCATAATAATTAGTCAATAATCTTAAGATTGGTTTGACGCAGCTCTACATTCCTCTCTCCCATCCGCTAACGTTTTCGTATTTATTCTATTTTACATCCCTCATTACCTGTCCTATGTAACTCATCCGCGGCCGTCCCTTGCCCTTCTTCCCTTCCACCTGTCCTTCAACTATTGTCCTCATCAAGGCATCGTGCCTCATAATGTGTCCAACTAAGTTGTCCCTATCTACTGCTTAGGGTTTTTAGGAGGTTTATCTTTTCTCCCACTCTTCTCAGCACTTCCTCATTACTCACTTTGTCGATCCATTTTGGTTTGATCATTATACATATTTTGTGTCTACGTATATGATTAAAAGTATGAAATGAATAATCGTAAGATTTCAAATACTTATATACTAATTGAGGACCTTAGAAGCCAAGGGGGATATGTGCATTTTTTTATTTTTGGAGATAAGTACAGATAATGGTTGGTGGGATACACAATACTGTAGTAGCAAAGGGATACATGTGAATCACATGCATATAGATTCAGTGATTTGCACATATCTCTTTGTTAAAACAATATTGTGTACCCCAACAACTATTATCTGTAAATATCTCAACAAAAAATTGCACTTATTCCCCTCAGACTCTAAGGTCCTCAATCATACTAGTATCAGGGGTGCTAAACGCTCGTATGCAGGCCAGGCTACTTAGTGGACTTCGTCTCCGTCGTGGTCGACCGTTCGCCATGGCTGCTTAGGAATTCTTTTCCGTGGAGGCAAGGGATACGGAAGATGATAAATAACATATGCTCCTCCCCGGTATCTGTGGCCCTCGACCGCCGGCCGAAACACAATTTAGGTGGCCAAACCTTAGGAGGGCACATGTGTCGGATACTCCGGCAACCGCATCTCGCCGACCCTGTCTTCAGCCTCACTAGCCGTATTTAATTAATGCCATAATGTCCTTAGGGCTTGACATGAAGCTTCTTATTTATTCCACTCAAGTGGTTGACCTCCGCTTTTTCCCGTTGAAGATTGCCTGCGGGGTTATAAGAAGGGTCACATGATGGATTTCTCAGGTGCTCTCGATCTGATAGGCGGTTTCTCTTGACACCCGAAATTCGTATGTTGGCCTCAATAATCTAAGTATAGGTAATTAAGTTGAACAATAGGAATCGTGTTCTCAAGTAATTAAAGTCTCGGAATTTTATTTTGGAGAGAAATTATAGCCGTAAACATTTTTTTTATTTTCGTACCCTTCACTTGTTTTTTGAAAATGACTTAAGGACTTCCTCACTTAGAAAGGTGGTTTAATGAATTTCAAGCCGACTAGTCCATGAATAATTCGTTACCCAAATGAAAATCACGTTATTCAATTGAGATAAATATATTTAATGCTTGTATAATGAGTAACTGCACTGCATATTGCAAATAAAAATGGAAATACTTCGAAATGGGCGTCTCCAAAAGTTTGGCAATATATTTTCTTTCAAAGAATTGTTCATAACTTGAGATCTTAAAGGATACCTATGAATAATCTGCCTTATCTTTAGTGGACTAAAGCCGTTTATAGTCAGTATTTCTAGTTTTTCATCTGCGCTCGAAGTAGCTAGCCGTAATTATACTTCCCTCCCATAATATGCATGCCTACCAACGTACCTTGTCATCACCTGTCTATGCCCGTGGTCTGTTTTAATTTATGGAACTGATATTGAGAGATTGAGGTAGAATGTTTTCTGGGATGAAGTGCTTGCCTTTTTATAAATGTCTCCCATTACGTTATGTGATGACCTGAGCAGTGATTTTATCGTCTTTGGGACCAGCATGCTCCAAAATCCTGTTCCGCGAAGGGTTCTATCATTGGTGTTATATGACCTAGGCCTCACAAAGCGTACCTTTCATAGATACTGTAGTAGCTCTTCTTTTGATGGAGTCATCTCATACTTTTGTAAACCTAATTTGTAAGTGAATACTTGAAGCGTGTTTATTCTCGAATTGAATGATACTTATTATAATTTTTCAGTTAGTTGTGTTTATTGATGATATTAGGCACGTTTTACTGTGAAGAAATTAATTTTAACTACATTCAAGTGAAGTATTATAGTTAAATTAATTGAAAATTACCTGTGTATTTGCTATTATTGCACCAAATAATGGAGAGAAACCGCCGAAATCTGATTGCTCCCTTTTTTCAGCAGAAACTACTTAGCCTTCACGCGTTAATTGAATAGCGTGTTTCTAAGATTTTTAGAATTGATTTTAGAATCTGTTATTTATGATCCTGCGTTAAATATTGAAGAGGTAGATTCAAGTGGTAGAGAATGCCTATGTAACCCAGTTTTCTTTAGTCCCTGATAATATCCTTATTGCTTGCATTCACGTGTCTGGCGAATCGAATTTTGCGGGGTACTTAAAAAGCCCCCTTCTTGTGGCGTAATTTTAATTCTAGCCATAGCTTCGAATACTCAACGGCTACTGTCGACAAGAACTTACCAAGTTCCGATGTTTATGGCCAACCAATTGTCTCCATGCAAGAAGCTTTTAATACATACATAATTTGAGGCTTACAAGATTTGACGAGAAAAATTCTGTCAGATACCTGTGTGTCTAAATCTATGTTTCATGGTGTGTTTTTTCTTAAATTAGTCTGTAGGAAACACAATTTTACTTATGTTTAATATCGAGAAAAGTTTCATTTACTCGAATCCACTCATTAGTTTGTAGTATGCCGCTAACCTGATGCGCTTCGAAGGCTATACTTTTGGTTATAAAATAAACGCAATCCATCTTTTTGGCGAAAATATTTGTTGTAGTGTCTTTAAATTGTTAAATCCTGACAGAAAATGTTAGATCCTGACCCATTTTTGTCCACTTTGCAGAGTCGGAAAGATTATTTACTATCGTAAGATTCTCGACGGATTCTATGATATCATAATTACAGTTGGCCCTAATTTGGCCCGGTTTTTAGGCTATTATTTTCTTTTCTTAGCAATTTAAAAATTCACCAAGTTTTCAGGATAGAATGAAATTGACTAGATTTTCGCGTGCTGTGACTGAACGTTCATATAAGTTCAGGACGGCAAGTTTGAGCCGAATCTTTTTGAATAGATAAAAATCAATTTAGGAGTTTTTGAGCGGAAGCAGCGACTTGCGTGTGAAAATATCATTTTAAAAACGAAAAAAAAATGAAATGCAAGGTAAGCTTACTTGTATTCATATCTTTAGGATGTGAGGTGAACAAGGCACGGTGCATGGGGTTACCGCGCGGAAACATGAAAGTTTCTTGAGCCTTCGCGTGAGGATGGCTGGCTGCTCCACTTCTATGCCGGCGTGAAGAACGAACGAATGAATAGTCAACCTTCCTTTTTTCACCTCCGCAGCACCTCCTCATTGCAAGTTTTCGTGCCCACCCACAATCTGGCATATTTGCCGCCTGCTCCACTTCGAAACGACGTTCGGTAAATATTTCCATCGTCGCCTCCTTTGAGTTCGAAAGTCTCGGACTTCCTTTCCTTCCGTATGATCTAACGCCTTTTTTTAACTACCTCCCAACTCATGCCTTTTGAGACTTCTCTTCATTTTGTCGATCAACTTCCCGTCAAGTCACCTCGATGATTGATTCTTCTCGATTAAAATTTCATAACCTGATCAAATAATGATCCACTTCATCATACCTACTTTAAAGATCGCAGTACCTCCTTTTCTGGGTAACAGGCACTTAAATGCTGGGAAACCGTAAAGTTTACACAATCAGTCCGAATCTTCTGCGGAGTGTTATTCAAAGTTTATTGGGTGATTCCGTTCTGGAGAACAATCGTTTTCGTCAATTGCCTTCTCCGTGTCGTATTCTCTCGAAAACTTGGGATTCTTGGTCCTGTGCTCTCCGTCATTAACTTTTATAAGCTGTTCCTTGGTTTTACGTCAGCTGTTCCGCGAGCGAATTTCTTGTTATTGCCGGTGAATTGCTTGCATGCGACTCCAGGATTAAAAGTTTTGAGGTAGTGAACCGACCTAGGGTTTGTTTGAAGTCCTCCAGTGATTACTACGGATGTTTGCATTTCAGTTCACTGCAGGGTGGAAAACTTTTTCGAGGAAGTTTCAGAGCTGTGAAAGAGGTGAATGAGGGAAGGTACGGATTATGGTGAAGGGTACGGTGTAAAACACAAAATGTAATCCGTGATCATTGGGATTCCCACTGGATGACTTGATGGTACCCCGAAATAATCAACTATTTCTAGAAATGTTAAATTTTGAGTGAACTGACACTGATTTCTCCAATTTCGTTTGAAATATTGGCAACGAATCCGGGCATAGAATTCTTTGGCAATATTCGTTGCCAGGCATTATGTCCTCTATGTTTAAGGCTGATCAATGGCGCTGGGATACCGTATCAGATTAACTGATTAATCGTCAACAGATAACTAACACTAAAGAATGAACATGTTTCAATGGTGACATAAATTAATTGAGAATGGATATTCCTTGTGTTGCTTTTCTGTCAAATAATTTTAGCCTAAGGAACCTCGAAACTCAGTTCAGAATTAAAAAATATCATTTCAATTAATACTTTTTGTTACTGATGATGGAAGTATATGATAGGGGAAAATAATCTTCCAACCACTTTGCATTTTCCTCTTTTGATTCCTCCGTGGAAATAGCTATGGTTTTTCGTACGGTTCATTGCAACTCATTTCTTTATCGATATCAATGTTGAAATGGATTGACAGCTAACCGAAGCAATCGATTTTTTTAACCAAGCTGCTTTTCGATGCTGTCAGAGAGCATTAATCGCCCTGTCCATATGTCTTTTTTTTTCATTTTTCTTATTTTACTTTTGGCCATGCTAGCCATTCCGTCGAAGGTAAATGAGAGAGAGGGAGCTATTTCGCACAGATTGAAATTTAAAAATAAATATTTGTTGTGTCTTGTACTGCGTGTCAACGCCGACACGCCAGCTAAGGATATCAAAAAGGTGGCGTGACAACTAGCCCTATAAAAGTGATATTTCAATAGAAAACACTGACATGAATGCTTTTTAATCGTGACGACTTTAGCGGATTGTATTTTACAGTTGAGCGATTCAAATATTCTCACTTTCACAATGGCTGGTCGCGCGGAAGAGTTGGATAATACTCGAAAACGCCTCGGGCGATGTGCTCGTAAATTTGCCCAATTTAAAAGTGAGTGGCCTGTGTTGCATTCCACTCGGTGAATTTGATTGATCTCTATGCATGACTAACGAATCGGGGGGAAATTTTGCTCGCTTTGAGAGCTAGTGACTTATTTAAACCAAATTTCCTGTTTTAAGAATTCAGTCCTTCGCGGTCGAGGGTGATGCTGTAGCACCAAAACTGAAATCACCTAATCGAATTTTTACTGCAGGTGTCGGTCTAAAAAAGCGAAAAGATAATTTTTGGGATTTTTGAAGGGAATATCTGCCTCGTTTACCCTCACTTAACGTGGTTAAAAATGATTTTCATTGTTGGTTATGGTTAAATACCGATTCGTTGAAATATTTCTGTTTACACTATATCGCGTGAGACACATGAATAGTTTTTTTCGTTTACTTTTAAGTTATTATATTTTGAAATTTGACGAAAAATATTAAGGGATGAAACCTTTGATGTAACCTCCTCTTCGAATCGTCTAAAAACTATATGTTTTAAGCAGCAACAGTTGCTCTTTTGGACACAGTACCTCACATGCCTATGCATCCAAGTTAAACGAAGAAATATAAATTAAAAGAATCTTTTAAGCACTCCTGTTGCGTTTATTATATCTATCTTCGAATATTTGTTGTTTGTTGCTTGGTATGGAAATAACAGACAGTCAAGAGATTTCTGAAGTTCGAGTTACATTAGCCATCAAAAGACATGCTTTGTAATATTTATTTTAAAATGAAATATAACTCCTTTGAAATTCTTTATAATTTATCCAGTTAATGTATGTAAACATAGATTTAAAGCGTTTTTTCGATTATTAGTTCCTTAAAGTTTTTCTGTATCCATACGGCACCAGAAGCTGTATATTTGATGTTTGCTGGCGCGAGGAACAGAATTAACACTACGACATTAATACGCTTTTCAGAGATATTATTATTTTGGCACCTGAAGAGTCTCACTCGCTAGTTCCTTAAAACGTTCCGAAGTGGCAAATATTTTTGAATTTGATTCGAATACTTCAGGCCTCTTTTGTTTCACTCTACATCGTCGAGAGTCCGCAAGGTTCATAATACACTCATCGTCCTTCCCTTGCCTCTACTTTGATGTATTCACCGTCTTATTGGAGTAGTTACTTTTTCGTTACAGCCGTGCCTTTCTTTACCTGGTTTGGCTAGAAATTATTCGTATTAGAAGTTGAATGACTTCTGTCTTCGCTATTTTTATTTTATTTAAATGTTCTACCGATTAAGGTAGGTTTCCATGGAGTACTTAAAAGACATTCTAGCTGTCTTCCCTTCATTCTTCAATTCATTGTTAGGCCTACTACCTTTCATTCTATTTACAAATCCTATTATCGTCCTTCCTCTCCCTTGTTTGCTTAAGATTCTACCCTCTAACACCATTTTCAACATCCTATCAACACGAAAAAGGTGAATGTGGTAGATGCTACTCTGCAACAAAATCATGGTTGGAAAAACTGAAAACTCAAGGGCAATAAGCAAGTTACATCTTTCTCTACATTTGCGATGAAGGATTTCCACAAAGTCACGTTCGCTACCATCGCGTTCCTTAAATTATTTACTTGTTCAACTAAGATGTATTAACAAGGAGACTGCATTGATGAGGTCCAATTCCATCCCTCAGAAAGTTGATTTGTTTTGGCGCTTCGGTCGCTATTTAATCGGCTTTCAAAAATTCACGGCGGTGATAAGTGCAATGCGCTCCACTTTTTTCCAATAGTTTGCAGTGCTATGTTTGTCATTGGAAGGAATAGTATTAAAAAGTTATGAGTTTGATGACTAACATCATCATGAATGTATCGAACGACACCCCTAATTATACCAAATTTCTCCGTGAAACTCGGATCAATTTGTCCGTCAGCGACGCGAGTGGCGAGTTTTGCAAACCCATTTAAATGCGAGGTGGGCGACAACACATTATGAGGCCGACTTGAGGATTCTCTATTGTAATATTCGTGAGTATTAAGATTGGATGGTGGGGTGAAAGGGTAACGAATTCGTGTTCGCCGAGTCTCCGTTCTTTTGTCGAACATTTCTCCCACTTCGGGAAGCCATTCAACAGTCCATCTCTTCGTCCAGGGCGCAGAGGTGGGTTCACTGCATCGGGGAGTGCGCGCCAAGCTCAAAGCTCATCCTTACTACGGCGGGGTCCTCAAGGGTCTTGGGCACGATTCGTCGCCAACGCCAAGGGCCGTGGAAGGGCTCTTAGTCCCGCGAATTGTAGTGCCTTTTTTTCCTCCAGGTGACAACCCAATCACGGCATTTGAAAGCGACGTTTATTTTTTCTTTTTTTCCTCGCAGTATTTTTACCGATGTCGCAAATTATTTCCCCCCTTCTTATATCTCTCCTTATATTTTTCAATTTTATTTTCTCGTATATTAAGCTTTCCCGTTCGCGGGAGTGGGAGGAGTTAGCGGACACGGTGGAGTGGGGACTCTTTTTCCACGCGAGGGGTGTGGGGAGCTTTCTTTGTTTTTAATCACGATAAGCAGCTCACGAAAAGTGCGTCTCCTATCTCACGAGAGGTTATCGATCGCTTCCCTTCTCTCTGGTTTTCGTGTCGCCAGTGGTGGGTTTTAGAGGAGGGGGGGTTAAGGGGAGGGGGACGAGTGCTTAAGGGAAGGTCGTATGGAGGGGGAAGGGGGGGGGGTTGCAAGTAGGTAGGGTGTAGAGTAGTCTTTGGAGGTCAGGGCTCGGGGGCATTTTCGGTTGGGGGACGGAAGAGGGGGGCAGGGTGTGGGTAAGCCTTTGGGGTGGCTCTCGGCCAGCAGACTCACGCCTCTTCCCAATCGCTCCCTTCAATTAATATTTTGATTTGCTTTTTTAATGGAGTTTGAAAATGTGCCAATTTTTTCTCTCCCCCGGCCGAGAATAGGAAAAAAGGGTTATTTTTTCTTTTTTATTCCCGGGATGATTTCATTCCTCTCACAACCCTTGCACCCTGGAGCTCTATTTATCTCCCGTTTTCTCTCCGTTATATCCAGTTTTTACCACGTAAGTGGTATAGTATGGTATTTGAAGGAGGGAACAAAAATCTGAGGTCAATGCGCCATGAGGAAAGGGTAAGTTAGGAAGGGTGGAGACAAGGCTGTGCAAAATACAGGCCGAGGAGTGTTTGAAATACAAAATACCTTTGACTTGGGTATTCGATAAACAAAGTACAAAATAGTATTCTAAAAACCATTTAAAATACAAAACACATTTGTATGAAAACGAAGAGATCTTATAAAAATATAACCTGCCTTGGTACGCTATGGAAAAGTTGCAAACTTAAGGATAACGATTATAAAGAAAACGAAGTAATTCCTGAACCATAATATTACAGAAGTGTTATCAGAACTACTTCAAAAGTATTTTTTATTTTAGGATGGGAAAATACCAAAAATCTGTATTTGAAGTTCAAAACACAGTCAGGTACATTGATACACCAAATACAAATTACAAATGTATTTCAAATACTTATTTTAAAATACTTTTAAACGAAATACTGCCCTGCCCTGGGTGGAGAGATACTCGGCGTCGGAATTAGCTTACTCTGAACGGAAGTCGCCTAGGGGACCACGATTTAACGTATCATACGACGGACGGATTTTTGATCTTGAAATGGTCTTCACACATCATTCAAACAGGGATCGGGTTGTCTATGAAAATTATCTGCAGCCAGCGGGATTTGAACCCGATCCCACGGGGTGGGAAGCCAACATTCTAGCCACCACACCAACCCGATACCCAAAAAAAAATTACCGTGTACAGGCGTAGCAACATCCTTACCCTCATGAGAGCGTGGTGGATTTTTTCCATTAAAGCATTTATTTTCTCCGGGAATGTTGTAATCAATGAGTCGTCTATTCCTGGTTTTTTTGTCTCAACCTTGTGACTTGTCTTCAATCGATAAACTTACATTTCGATGTCTTACTTGGAAAAGAATTCTATAGCCGTTGGTCCAAATTGCCCAATTTATTAAAAATCAATTCTGTCGGCTGTATTCCGTATGATTTTGGCCGCTATATTTTCCACAAAGATACTTGGAAATTGGGGGTAATTTTTTGGAAAGATACATTCTGTGGATAGGCATAAGTATATTTTAAGTTCGCAACCATTTTTTCGACACCATTCTCCAATATATGAAAGGCGATGAATGGAAAAACTTCAAATATCATGCGAATGGGATTAAATGTTAGCACATTTCTGCATTTGGTACAAGGGAAGGAAATAAGGGAATATTTTTTCGCTAGCCGTAGCTTTGACTCAATAGTTTAGTAATATGGAGTGGGAGTTCACTTTTTTATCATGCATGAACAAAGTGAAGTATCATGTAATATTTTTAGTGGTAAATGAATGAGTTCAGCCCGTGGGAAAATCAGCCGTGAAATGGAATAATTTTTCCGGAATTTCGCATGTTCAGTGGGGGAGATAGTTTTCATTATTTTCGTGCATTCTCGGTGGCCCGGTGACTTCGTTGTAGACTTGAACATATCTTCACTCGTTACTTGGGTGTAGACAGTAGTAGCGAAAGAGTTAAAAGATGATGACCCTAGCACCTAAGCATAGACGTTCCCTTTTTCGTGTCGTCAGCGTGCTAATTTCGGTGGATTGTTTTTTCCAATATTTCAAAGTGTTTGCGTAATTATACCGGGATATCTTATGTAATATATCTTATAATAATAGAAGTAAGAGTTCATGTTAACTTTAGTTTGACGCTTTGATTCCCTGAGTCGAGATTTTTTGTCGCTTCCCATTGATGTCGTCGTTGGGAATCTAAATAAGTAGGTGATTCTTGAAGCCTCTCTTCGTCCACGTGATTAAATTTTTATAATCTGGTTTGTTGTTCTGTCTTTTTGTCGATACCGTGGCGTGCTTGGCTTTTCGTGGGAATTCTCAGAATATATTCCTTGCTCTCCTTGAAATTTCTCGCTATTTCTCTTGTCCACCAATGGTAAAAACGTTACAATATTGCGCTGTTAGAATCCAGTTAAAAATTTTGAGTTTCAGTTGAATTCAATAGTTCCTTATCTTTAACGAATACTGCACATAAAATTTGCCATTAATACCCCTATTTTTCTTTCCATAACCTAATTTATTTTCTTTTTGTCCAAACAGACGTCAAGAAATGTCAAAGTTCAGGCTTTTATTTTCAAACTTGTTCTGCTTAATTACTATTTCATCGGTAGGATAATCCTTGCTCAGAGAAAACCTGATGTGATAATGTATCATTTAACTGAAGAAGTTGTAATTAAGTACCTACTCTGCATACATTGTATGTTGCTTATCCCCACGAATTATTAGCATTACTGATGGTATTATGTTTCCTTTCCGAAAAACTTTTAAGAAGTCGTCCTTAGTTATATGAATCTTGTTTTCTGTCGAATTGCGGAAAATAGTGGGAAACTTGTTAATCTGTAGGGCCACTCATTCGCTGTGAGAACTTTTTCGCTTTTCATTTGGTAAAGTATTTTGTGTAATAGAAACTTCATTTCTCTGTAAGTATCTCTTGGTAAAAAATGGTTCTGTAGAAATTACTCTAGGTCTTAAAATTTTACATCGTAGATTGTATGGATATGGAACAGAAAAGGTTATGAATAATTTAAAAGGTTTTGGTGAAATGAAGCAGAAAAGCGTAATCAAAGCGTGAAATGTTTAAATAAACGAAAGAAAGTTTTTATTGCTATGAGTATCCTCTATATTTCTTGCATCTGTCTTAAGAAGCACGTGACTCGTTTCCCCTTTATCCATATCCTTGGACAGTTTCTTTTGTCTATCATAGGCTTTTCAGTTTTCCACCCCATGTTAGTTAGGAAAGCAGCCAGGGTAACATGATAAAAAAGTGCATATCTATTTCACTCGCTTTATTTGCATATTAAAATTACAACGGTATGATCACAACCTCGTGGAGCCAGCCAAGAATACATTTTTATTATGGGTTGAATTTTTTTTCTCCCGAGGCTGTTTTGGTCGAGCGCGCGTGCCGGGCTGACATTAAACTTCGTTGCGCGGCCTTTCCGATGTCAATCTTATCTATACATGAGAAGTAAGCACAAATAACAAGGAACCAAAGATCGTAATTAGGGGAAATTAATTCATAACGCAACCTCGAGGAGTTAATAAATAATGTCGGGAACAATGAGAGCTTCTGTGTACGAGCGAAAGAGTCGCGTAATGCTTGAGCCATGGATTTCTATTCGCCCGCGCATGGAGGAAAACCGTTATAAAATCCTCCGTCTGTGCTTACGAGACTTGGGACAGGGATACCAACTGCCTACTGAGCGGAAAAGGGACTCAAAAAGCTTAGGAGTTGAGCGGCTTTGACGTCGCTAGGATTTAGCCGCAGCATTGTTGATTTAAAAAATAAATTCCTTCATTTTTTTAATTCCTGCCTCTTGGTTTTTAATTTAATGCCACAAGGCAGTGAGGCTACTGCTTGCCGTTCTTATCTCAAGCAATATTGTAATGAATGACTTCTCATTATTTTATCTTGAAAGGCATCCGGCTACGTCATTTTTTATCGGAAAGTTTTAATGCGAACAGTCTTAACCAGCAGTGAATGCAGATTAGAAAGGTAAATTAACCTGAAGATCCAAAATTAAGCTGCTTTTTGGAAAAGAGAGGGAATTTTGGTGATTGATTTTTTTGGAGTGGTGGGATAATAATGGTTGAGAGATGAATTTCGGTCATTTTTAATCGAGAGTAATTATCATCTACCAGTGCTGTTACTCGGGGTGGTTGGTAAAATTTACGTTCACCCTGGCAGTGTCATTTCGATAAGTGTATAGGGCTAGTTGTTTGAGAGCCGCGTCGAGAGCTCCTCATTCTCGAATGCTCCTATAACTATGGGATGGAAAGTGGAACGATACGAAAGTGTGTGGGTCGAAACTAAAGCCGTGTCCCAATAGGGTAGTTTCCTTCATCAAAGAAAACGAAAGGCATTGATTGCGATTCGTTACCCACCATTAGTGTATTCATAATACACAAATTATTTGGTTTTTGAAATACCGGTTTAGACGAATGGCAAGGGTCAAATTTTATCCTCATTTGAAAAAGGCCATATTGGCGCCCATGCGATTCCACTCCGCATGACGTCACAGGGACCTAGTTTCTACACGAGAGGATAGGAGTTATACATCGTCTGAGGTTACCAATGCATGCATGAGGCACAGAGCTCAGGGAAACATGTCTTAATAATCACCTATTAAAACTGGCTTAGTTCGGAAAGTTTTCTTCGTTTGATAAGGTATTAATAAACCTTTTTTAAGCCAAGCGCTACCAGACAGCAAGGTACTAGGCTAGCCGCTAGCAGCCTGCGTCGTATCAGCGCTAAGCCTCGCCTCAAGGTCACCTCGCAGGGCGGGAGGGGGAACCAGAAATACGTCACGCAGAGAGACTTCCCGACATTCATACTTAAGCGTCGCGTTTTCGCGCGCTTGAAAATTTTCACTTTTCATTTGATCGCGAAAAATAGATGTTGTCATTTAAAAATCTAAAAGCGTGAAATACGTACTCCAGGAGTAATAATCTTTCGATTAAAGCAATAAAAAAATAATAGGAAACCACCCTATTGGCCATTTGGCTATGCCAATTCCAGGATTTAGCCATGACGCCATCTTGGAAGGATGTCCCAACTCGTTAGCCAGCATAAGGGAGGGAATATAGGCAGCTAACGCGGCCGCCAGATTTAGGCATCGAGGAGTGCATCCTTCGCCCCACTTTTCCCATGATTCAAAGCGTGCAAAGCGTCTTCAGGAGAAAGGGCATCATGGCTGTCAACAAGGGATAGTACTTGTTTGCAAGAAGTGTTGATATTTTGAGACTTGTTCAAATAATTATTAATTTTTATTTTGTTTATAATAATGAAATTGCGTTAATGGAAGTGTAAGAATTACGGAGAAATTAGTTAAAGAGAAGGCGGCGTTAATTTTAATGCTAATTAATGTTTATATGCTTCTTATGTATGTATATGTTATTTTATAACTTTTTATACCGATCACATGTTATCTTTTGCTACCGTTTACTTTTTTAACGTGTTAAATAATGCTTATTGATGTTTATATGCTTCTAATATATACTTAACTATGTAACACTATGTCTAAATTATTATTTAACACTTTTTGTGCATTAGGTTAACACCCGTAAGAATAAACAATTATTATAATATGTTATTGGACAAAGTCCATAAATTTGGAATCGGAATAAGTAACAAAAATTAAAATCTATAGTGATTATAAGATAGGATACCGAAACCTGATTTATGTACGTAAACCATACTTTGAAAGTAAACCCCTACTTTACTATTACAAAAAGGTTGTCTAAGATACTAAAATTATGATTAAATACTCCTCTCCGACATCTAATACTCAAAATCACTTGACACATCACATTTTAACAATTTAGGGTGGGTTTTGTTCATCATTTGTTCAAATTATTCCGATTATCTCTTGTTTTGCATTGGCCCAGTGCCCAGTAGATGGCAGCACCTGCGTAAGGATGTCCCAATTCATGCTCCCTTGTGGTTGGCTGCCCAGAATCTGGCTGGCTAAATACATGATGCCTAATGGCTAACGAGTTGGGACACGGCTTAAACTATTTGAAGGTGAAGCACGTAGTCCCTCCGGTGCGAAATATTATCTGTGTTTCGTTTCGTTCAAGGGGTTTAGTTTCGACCCGAAATAGTTTTGACTCCGATTTCGTTTCCACCCGGATTTTAGCTCCCCGGGTTTAAATCCATTTCATTACGATTCTGCATTTCGCTTCAGGGGACGAAACTATTGAAATTTTACTGGTTTTGAATTTCGTTTAGTTTCTATTGCCATTCCTGATTTTAACTCTTCATTCCTCATTCCACAAAATCACGTTTACTTCATTCGGTGCCCCCTCAAAACACGAAAATAGGAGGTATGTTTCATTCAATCGGACAAACGATGCAAGAAGGCAGCATGTTCGTGAGAACAGCGTCACAATCCCGATGCAAAACTATAAACCAGCCAACTGAATTACGCAGAGGAAGAAGATACCGTGGTAGTACAATTGATGGAAGTATTAGTCAATTTATCTTCTAAGCAATGTTAGAAGAAATCTTAACGTTTACTATAAAGGAAATGTTAATCATGAATGCGGGACTAGAAATAGCCTTTTAATATGTATTAAAATCCGAAGATTCAAGCGTTATGGAGTGGATTTCATCCGTATTGAAATAAAAAAATGTAGATGAAACTATGAAATGAACACTATAGAGAGCTTGCAGATGGTGTAGTGAAATTATGACATAGGTTGTAATAAAAATTTGTAATCGTGGTGTGCTCATTTCAATAGTTAAATATCTATTCCTTCGAATGTTCCGTTGATTGATTGCTCTAAAAGTTCCGTAAATCTAATCAAATATTGCTGATTTCAAATGGAGGGAAATTAGCAATTCTAGTTCCTCATCAATGAGGAGAGATCGAAAGCGTAGACTATTGAGTTTATCCGGCTAAATTACGCCGTGGTTCAATAGAAAGGATATCGCATTAGTTCATCTCGTGGGGTTGAAAGAGGAGATTAATCTTTTATTATGTTCGGCATGATGGTAAACCGCAAACATCAACCCCAAGGTTGGGGTGGGCATGCATGGCTCACTATGTATCAAACCCAACGGCGTGTGAAATTCACAATCCAGGGTACGGATGGGTTGTGGTTTGCGAAGGAGACCCGGCCTCAGAAAGATGGGACACGATTGGTTGGACAGGTGGACTCACCCATCGAACCGGCGTTCCCGAATCAAATATAGAGTACTTATCTCATTGACCACCATTCTTCCGCTACAGAAATGAATGCTATTGTTATCAAGAGCTGTTTACTCGCAGGCAAAGTAGAACAGAAACAACTTTTCACGCTCGATGATAGCATTTAGTTCCTTGAGAAATGGAGATTAAAATTTTCGAAATTTACCGTGTGGCCGTGTTTTTCTGGTAATATTTTGACATCCAAGAAAATTATGTTTTCGCGATCCTATGTCTTTTCGCATGTCATACAATTAATGCAGCGTGAGTGTACTTTTGCCGGAGATGCAAATTTGTAAAAAACAGTGGGTTTAAAAAAATATTCTTAAGATATCTATCGATTTCGTAATGTGGCTGTCGGCTGGCAAGGTTTCGACAAGAAAAACCAAAATTTCATTCCATGCAGATAAAAATCAGTTCGTTTTTTTGCCTCTTCTGCTTATTACAGTACATTTTCATGTAATTCCACAAGGTATTTAAGCTACTGCTTGCCTCCAATATCTCAAATAATGCTGTAATGAATGAATGAATTCTCATTATTTATCTTGAAAGGCGTCCGGCAATGTTATATTCTCTTGAAAAGTTGAAATTCAAACATTATTAACCAGCAGTAATAATAGAATGCGGATTGCAAACGGAAATTAATCAAAAGATCTAAATTTAAGCTACTTTTTGGATAAGAGAGGGAATTTTGTTAATTGATTTTTTTGGAGTAGTGGGATAATAATAGTTGAGGGATGCTGCATTATGTACCGGGTTCAATTCCCTATTGGATTGGTAATACTGCAAAAATGTCATCTGGGGTGTTTGCGAAAGTGTTTCCGCTTGCATTTTTAGTAAAAAAATCTGAAATACACGCAGACACTCAGTACCAGTGTTTCCATGGAGCCGGAACGCCGTTCCGGCCATGGTGAAGAAAATAAATTAGTTAAATAACACTTGTATCAATTTTGGTGTCTCGAAGTTTCTTATATATGAGGAGGTGAGAAGCAAAGGGGTACAAGTGAAATTTTTCTCAACAGAGTTCGGTAAAGTTCATTGTTGGAATAAATGCAACAAAACTTGGTTGCCAAGGAATTCGAGTGAGTCTCTGTTCTGTGCTGACATCGAGTGAAAATCAAATGCACTACCAAATATCTAATTGATCTCGTTTGTTTTCTATACCTAATTTCTGTGCCTAACACTGAAAAAAGGAACCATTTGCACCCCTTATTTTCTCACCCATTCATATACAATCGTAACAAATTTTTTTTTCGATTTGTGTATTCTATGTCTGCTGAAATAATTGCAAAACAGAGTAATATTTTACTTCTAATAAAATTGAGAAATGTGCGTTCCGGCACTGCTAATTTTCACATGACACCATATGCTAAGATTAAGTAAGTTGTGCTCTGTATCAAAAACCGCTACGGGCGTACAGATACCCAGATGTTGAGCGAATTAGGCTAGGAGCCGCTGGAGACTCGGAGGCTGCGCGCTAGGTTTAGATTACCTGAACAATTGAGAATAAATGTATTTTAGACCGAGACGGAGAACATAATATTAGAGCTCCACTATATTTCCAGCCCCCTAACCATAAATGACTTAAATAAATGCTAGTCCTAATTTCCTTAGTGCACTTCCTTTTTCTGTAAGAACGGCTGGTGTCCCAACACCCCCTGCCACACGCCTTTAAGGCGGCTTGCGGGGGTATTATGTAGATGCATTGGACACGACTCGTAATGATTTCTTTATGATGGTACGTGCTGCATGTTCGGGGAAGGATGGGGGCAAAGTGTGGCGCTCTGCTCTCAGAAAGATCACGCTTAACAGTTAATGGCCTAATTCGTGCTTAGTTGAGAATGGAGCACCAGCAACATTTTGTCGAAAACTAATCACTCGAGCGAAGTTGGAACCTTTTGGATTGGAGCGGTTGAACCATAGCTAATGGCGACGCTGCTCAAAGCTGCATGTTTCGTTCTGATGAGTAGTTTTATTGCCTGTAGTAGTGGGAGCTTCGCAGAGAGTAGGGGGAAGCGGGACCGACCGACAGCTGAGGCCTTTGCGCCATAAAGGATAAGTGAGTAATTTAGGAGTGGGAGGGTGTTCGGTGAGGGTGAACTTGGCGTCAGCATTAGCCTTCCCTTTAACAAAGACGCCACCGAGTCTATGGAGTAGCATCTCATCCAGTGGGTGGGAAATGCTGCTGTTCAAGTCCTCTACACAGCACTGCGTCCATGCTCTGAAATGCCAATGAAAATCCTCCGATTTCTGGATTCCTTTTAGTATAAAATCCGAAGATTAAAGCATGATGGTGCGGATTGTTTCCTTGTTTTAGAGAAATGCTTGCAATATACCAGTGTTGGTAAGTAATGGAGTCAAAGTAATCCGATTACTTGTAACCAGGGATGGCAATCGAAACTAAACGAAAGTCAAAACCAGTAATATTCCAATAGTTTTCATCCCGGAAGCGAAATGTAGAAACGAAACGAAATGTATTTCAACACGGGGAGCTAAACAAAGGGTGGAGACGAAATCTAAAACTCAAATCGAAATCGAAAAATCGAAAACTTAAACGGAGTCAAAACTACTTCGGGTTGAAACTAAACTAAGCGTCAGGGACGAAACGAAAAACAGATAATGTTTCGCAGCGGAGGGACCACGTGCTTCTCCTTCGAACAGTTTATTTTCGGCTCGCACACTGAGTACTAAGTATGGTTGAATGAAGTAGAAGTTCGGCTTACCGCGATTAGATGCAAGGGGCACTCATATTTTGACCAAAAACAGCAGAACGGAGGACGAAAACAGGCCATACGACTTCTAAGCTCAATTGTTCAACCTGTCTACACGTATGTCAAACGTAATGGGTCGAAACTATTCCCTCTCCACTGAACTTCTGGGATCGAAACGTAACAGTGAGCAGCAGAGTTTCGGTTAATTTAGTTTCGTTCCTGGGAGTAAAGTTTCGTCCCGGGTCGAAACTAAACTCCTAGGTGATTTTAATTTCGTGCGGGAACGAAACTATACCTAGGCGCGGGGTTTTGTTTTCCTCCGGGTAAAAACGAAACATTTCCGCTTCGTTTCAATTGCCAACCCTGATTGTAACAAGTACTTTTGCGGTAATTTTTACTAGTAACGATTACTTTTTAAGATATGAAAATTTTATTTGTAATTTACTCCTTACGGTGACGGAAGAAATGTTACTTTTGCTGTAATTGTTACTTCCTTGTAATCGACGATTATTTTGCTGATTTCCTAGGTACATAGATTACTTCGGGTACCTGATTACCTTAGTTGGCTGGTTTAGGTTCAGCCAGTCTTATGATGTAGCCTACTTATGATGGGTACAAAATATGACCCCCCGTGTGTTGTTAAAAATTCATAACGGTATGTATCGCATGAAGTATTCATTTCAATATTTTTATAGTGCTCAGGGCCTCTGCAAGTGTAAGACGCCACCGAGTCTGCGGAGTAGCATGTCATCCAGCGGGTGGGAAATGCTGCTGTTCAAGTCATCTTCACCGTACCGCGTCCATCCCATAAATGCCAATGAAAATCCTCCGTTTTCGACTGTTTTTAAGTGTATAATACCGAAGATTCAACCGTGATAAAATGGAAAATTTTCACATGTATAATAATGGAAATATTTCCCTCCATTTGAAATCAGTAATATTCACTTATATTTATAGAGCATGTAGAATAATCAATAAAAAGACCACTCGAAAGAAGTGGTTTTAAAAGGCCATTTCTAATCCCATAATCGTGATTAATATTTCCTTGGTAGTGAACATGAAGAATTTTCTAGCATTGCCTAAACTTCTATCACTTGCTCCACTAGAGCAGGGGTGTCAAACTCATTCACCTCGGCGGGCCACATTAGCCAGCTCATACAGCGCTAGGGCCGCATATGTATTTCGGGACTAATAACAGGAGAATTATATAAAATACTACCGCAACTATATTATAATTATTATTATTTAAAAAGGCAACTGAAAGAGAAGAAAGAGTTTATTTACTTTAATCCCTGGTACTAATACTCCCAGATACTTGGCACCTCTTTGCCTGTACAAGTGCATGAAGAAATGCATGTGGGTAATATGGATGAAGTGCCAGTAAGTTTTGATCTTCTAACTACAAGTGCTGTAAATCATAAAGGAGCAAAGGAAGTGTCGATTGCGATTGAAGAAGTCATGGTGCCGCGGGCCGCGTGTTTGACACCCCTGCACTAGAGTATCTTCGTATGGAAATATTTACGTACACTGAAGGAAAGGGAGGCTCCCAGAATACTCTTTTAGTACCCCATGGAAACTTTCTTTAATTGGTAGAATACTATAATAATAATATAAACATACAATTTTCCGCGATTATTACATTTATTACGATCTTGGTTTCAATGTCACTATATCATCTTCAAGGTACTAATGGTTGTAGTGCATTCAATTTATACAATTTTTTGACCGGATAATGGAAAACGAAGGGGAGTAACATTGAAACTTAGTTCGCAACAAATTTTATAATCGTGGAAATTGCGAGTAATTATTTCAATATTTTTTATGTTCAGGGCGTCGGCATGAGTACTAAATGCAGTACAACAATTACCTAATAAATTTTTCACTGCTTGGCTCATTGCGTATTTATTATTTTTTGAATACGTTCCCGTCATGATTTTGGTCCATACTTTGCGGAAAGTTCTTTTCCTACCTTACACAACGTCCATAAAAGATTATGAATTCTGTACGCTCGAGATTGAATTGAGAGACATTTAGGCTTGCATTTATCATACTTTGACGTAATTTACTCACAAAAAATTGGAATTAGAAGAGCATGTTACCGCAGAATATTCTTAATTGAAACAACATTGGTTGTCAAGATGGATATAAAATCAGCAGCTGTTCAAAAATGGACTCCATTGATGGGCTGTGTAATCGCACATAGGTTCAAAAGCAATTTTTTAAACAGCTGATTATTAATTTTACATATATTGGAGAAAATATTCTTTTCAACCTTTAATATTGGGTTTCTTGTTGAAAGATCTCGCGTATACTTACAGCTGTATTTATAGTTTTTGGTTGCTCATTCCATCAGAAGAAGTTAGCCAGAACAGCCACGAAACGTCCGGCAACAGCCGTTATGGTGCGTGGGATACACCCTAAATACTCTAATTACAGCTTTTATATTTGGGCTATATCGGTCGTGAAAGTGGATAAGAGAATCGCCATCGAGATATGAAGGAGGTCTAGGGCAGGGAAAGAATATCGGACAAAAATGATCTCCAAGAATTTTCAGGCCAAAGGAACTGCTGTAATTGAATCTAAAAATGTCGCTGGATCTTCTGCTTAATGGGAAAATAGGAAATGAAATGTTACTTTTATTAGTTAAACCTACATTAAAAACTGCTCCTTATGACTTTAAAGTTAAATATTTCCTGTAATTTTTGTTTCTTAGCCTTTTTTAGGTCACAGTGCATAAGGATTTTCTTTCGATTGATTTCTTGATGAAATGCTTGCGATTAGTAAAAATTATCAATTTCTTGTACCAATTAGGACTTTTTCATCCTTTTAAAGTTATATTTCGCTATCAGAGGGAAGTTACAGTTATGAGAATTGCGAGTGGCTGTGCATGCATGGGGAAAATTGGTGGGATTTCATTCCGTTGGTTCCTATTTGTGGGAATGAGGCGGAATGCACCTTCCGCGCTATCAGACCTCGGTATCCTGGGCTTAGTCTGCGATTGTGTCCGTGATTTCCAGTGTTATACCATGCCCATGAGTTCTACTATTCGATTTCTTTCATTTTTGCTATTTTGCGCGGAAAATCCTGCTCTCAGATGCTGGCCACACTCGTAGCAATGTGGAGCAGGTGTAATAGTATCAGATATTCACTAAGCTTTTGAACGTGCTCGCTTTTTCTAAACGTTTTTGTTTTATTCCGGATAGTTCTCAACATTGCACGAATTTTCGGAAGGACATTTCATCGTCGAATTTCCTGGTGAAATTATGTTTTCACTTTAAACCATACCTTTGCGTTTGACTAAACATAGTGTGATTTAAAAGTCGTAGTAATTATCGGTTATTCTGCTCGATACCTTAACTCTACGACGGCAGAGACGTCATGTATAAGATCACATCGTATTCCTTTGAGGTGGGATGTCCAAAATATTGCTAACGATTTCATTACGATTTTTTGTTGCTCTCATGAATTTTGCGACATTGACGGCGTTGGTTCGTGTATGTGATATACTTCTGACGAGTTTGTAGTTGTAATAAAGGAAGGAAGAACAAAGGGGAATCTTCAGTTGATAAAGAGACGTGAAACCACAAGTGGTTAGCGACTTAGACATTAAAAGCTTTCCAGTTACGACAATGTTATACCAATATTGAACACTGTCCAAAAGGCACCTATTTCAAAGATTAAAGCGCAGCATGAGCACACTTAAACACGACGAGACGCGCTGTGATAGCAAACTGCATGAATCACATCTTTTTTACGTTTGAATAACATTATAGTGATTTCGAACGTTTTCAGTTCGAAGCTAACAGGACTGAAGCCCGTTCATTCCTCCATATTGCTAGGTGTAGATAAAATGTAATTCTATATCCATTTGCTTTCGCCATGATCCTACAGTTCTATACAAATCGTACTTACATATTACGTTTTGACTACGATCGCTTTTTACACCTTTCGACCTCCACGATGGACGGCAATGGTCAATCGACAACCACCTATTTTCGGAAGTTATCCGCTATCGAGAATCATGGGCGGTCGGAAATAAAGCAGTCGATGGCTCGAGCAGTCGAAGCGTCGAGATTGAATGACGCCATCGCGTTGTCGATGGCGGAAACCATCGGTGATGGCTCAGGTGAAGCGAGCAGTTGGACAAGCTTACGTGCCCGTAGCCTACTTTCCTTGCGCCTGTGGGCGGAGCGTGTTCTTGTGTCGGATTTCCGCGCAGTTTGACGTGCACCCGAAATGACGTTTCGGCGAGGCTGTCAGAATCACGCACTAGTTAATCCGAAGTGGGCGCCATAGCATAGCTTTGGTCGTAGATTGTCTACGATAGTTGATGTAACTAATGATTGCTAACTTTCTATGATGGGTTGTTTATTGCTATTAGTATTGCCATAATCACGCTTACTCACTCCATGGCCTTAGCCAGAATTATTGGCCGGGGGGGGGGGGGGCTGACAGGTCGTCAGGTCGGGCAACAAGTATAGGATAATGAAGGAGGGGGTTATAAGGAATATAATTATAAAATGCTCGCCGTTCAAGTTGTCCTGGTCGTGCGGAAATTCTCCGGCGCCCAACCCCCCTTGGCTACGGCCCTGACTCGCGCAGTGATTCAACTCGAAGGTTGGTTCGTATAGGTGAGGGTAGAGCTCAACCCGGAATTAGCCGGAGACGTGTGAACATCACACATCATGGGTATGGATTCGTGCATTTCATACTGAAATGTAAAAAAATGTAATTCCACTTAATGTAACGTGGAATTACGAATATTTTTACATTTCATTACGTTATGTCAATTCCATGAAGTCACGCCCGAGGCAACAAATTATATCGAGAATTTAATTTTATCCGAATGTTTTATCTCGTAATTGAATACGGGACAGTTCGATTAGATGCCAAGCATTCTACCCACTAGGTTATCACGCTCCCCGCGTCTTCGCAATGCCGGTGAAATCGGAACAGTATAATTCTATCCATGCGCATTCAGGTGGAATTCACGCTCGCGACCTCTAGGGTGCAGATGAGGACTTGAGCCCACCTTCGCCGCAGCCGGAAATTAATTTGTGGTTGCGAACGTGGCACAAATACTTGCGCGTGCCGTACGTGGCGAGGAAGAACTTAGAACGGGATTTTGATGGCACGGGAGTTTTTCAATCGTTCATTAGTGAATATCTCGCAAGCATTACAAAATAGGATCCTCAAGTCGTCCTCACAATGTGATGTCGCCCTCCGCGCATTTATATGGGTTTACAGAAGTCGCCGCTGACGGACAAATTGACCCGAATTTCACGGGGAAATAAGGTAAAATTATGAGTGTTAACGGAAATTTACACACATGATGATGTGATCTATCAAATTCGATACTTTTCAGTCAAGGGCGTACCCAGGATCAAAACTAGAGGGAGGAAAGCCGCGGTCGATAAAGGTGTAACGCAGAAAAGGTCAAGGAAACCAAAATATCAAAAAAATTACAACAGCGGTTTATTAGTTTTTAAAATTATTTTTTCGAAAAAAAAATTTTTATTTTAATTAAATGTTTTATAGACTATAATGTTTTATATATCTACTAATATCGCTTTTCTTGGATTTAAAGAAAATGTGTTCAAAACATTCATTTTGCATTAAATTTATTTGTGTTTCCAGGAGGGGCAGCTGCCTCCTGTTGCCCCCCGCTTGGTACGCCCATGTATTCAGTGCTATTCATCGCAATTAATAACATTATACTGTAAAATATCGGAAAGAAAGTGAATCGCATTGCACTCATCACAGCGCCGCGGATATTTTTGAAAACCGATTAAAATGCGACCGAAGTGGCAACAGAAATCAGTCTACGATGGGATGGAATTGGGCCTCCTCTATACAGTCCCCTCGATGATTGCAATCAATCGAACCATCGATCTCGCCCAGTGCCCGCAGCCTACTTTTCTCACGTCGCTAGGCCGAGCGTGTCATCGTGTCTGATTTCGGCATGGGGGCTGGAAGGGCGTCCAAAATGACGTCTGAGCTAGGCCCGCGTCGGCACGCAGTGGCGGGTGGGGAAGGCAGGCGACGCCGAGCGTCTGGTCGCTTCTCCGACGAGGGCTCGCGATGAATGCGTGTTTAATTGGCACGAATGAATGCTCCGCGACTTGGCGCGTCGGATCGTATCTTTTTGGTACTTCTCGACGTCCGACCGAGCGTAATTCCTTCAACTCGTAAACAACATCAGGGGAGAGTGCTTTGTTTCCCATCGCCTCACGGCAAAGGACGCTTGTTACGGCGTAATGAGTCTTCAAATTGGCGGTGGTAATTATATAAATCTCTGTGACACATGTAATGCTAATAATGCAATTGCAGGTCTTTCGTCTTGGTTCAGTCTGGTGATTTCCGTGCGCAAATGCGAAGGGCAAGTCTCGTTCTGTGGAAGTAATGGGGGGTTTTGCTTTCTTGGAAATTTTTATCGTCTGTTTTTTTTGGTGCAGAAAATTTTTTTAAATTGAATACATTGCTTTGATGTGTGTGGGGATGTGCGTTTTTCATTCCCAAGAGAGAAATTGTGTGGCTATATTTTTAATTGAAAAGTACTTAACTATCAGCTAGCGATGATTACGGGGTGAGTTAACTTATAGATCTCTCCATTTTCTTTTTTATTTAATTCTTTACACTGGAAAAGTGTCGTGGAAGATATTTTCTTATTTGATTAGCGCCTGTAATTTTTAACGAGTTCTTATTTTTCTGTCTCCACACAGTTTGATCATGTGGTTCTTGTTGGTGACTTCGAAGTGTATTTATTTAATCGGATTTCATATTGAAATATTTCACTTTTTCTCACGAAATTGTCTTCTAGAAAATAGAGTGGAAAATTTAACGTCTGCGGATATGTTTAACTTTTACTTTTGATGTGAAGTTCTCTCCACAGAACGAATTACTGCATAAATCTCACAAAAAATGCTTGTGTTGGCCTACTATATCATTATTTTTGCTTGGATAGAAAACATTGACGAAAATTTTAATAAAGTCGGTGTCTGAGTTGATTTCAGAGGGTCACTGCATTGTCATTAGCCAATATATATTGCATGATTAGTGAAATAATAATTACTTACAGGAAAGGGAAAGATATATTTGGAAAGTACGTCAAAAAATAAAGTCTCTACTATTAAGTCCCCGTTTGGTTTTCGGACTATGTTCACTTGAAAGAAAAACGGCTGTAATAGCGAAATAGAATATGACTAAATCATCAAAGAAATAAATAAATACAAAGAGAAAAGTATTGTGGTCTTGACGGAACTTAATTCTACCTATTATTTCTTTCTGGCGCTGACAGAAATATTTAAGCCCATTCAGTTTTTATGATAGTCAGCTCGAGCTAATGCCGGTGTGATTTCTATTGTCTCCTGTTTTGCAGCGTCGTAAATTGCTGTTCTGTTTTCAGTCGTCTTACGTTTTCGAGTTGCGGTATTCTTTTAAGGTTTTTCCTGTCTGTCAATTTTTTTTCAAGTCAGCTGTGGTTGCAGAATTGCTTGGATAATTGTTATCCTGGTGAATTTCCTCCCATAATGGCCAAGTTCTCCAAAAAAATTGATGCATAAAAAAAGCATTTGAGGCACGAGAGAATGAAATGGAAAATGATGAGTATCTGAGTGGGTTCCTATCTCGTTGAGGCATCGCGAGGAAAGGGTTGCCGATATTTAGACGGAATGAAAACCTCGCTGAGACTGACAGGCGTTTAAGATATCAACTGCGTGAAAAAGTAAATTTAAGCGAGCCGTATTTCTTTTCTTCGGTAACCTCATTTTGTTCTGGGAGTGTCGGGTTAGCAAGGAATGTGGCGGACCATCTATAACCGTATATCTCATTAAAAGTCTGAGTTATTTATTTTACTTAAATTTTATTTTTTAAGAAAATGGTACTCGTACAGCAAGAATGCCATTTTTAATGCCCTTAAAGCTATAAAAATGAAGCAAAGAAGCTAATTACTGTTACAAATCAAACAGTGACGAAAGAAAGCTTAAAACTGATTGCGATGGTCGCAAACATTTAGCAAGTTAAATAGTCATTTTGCATTAAGTGAGATGATGACAAGTCAGTAAAAGTTTGTAGTTGTTAATAAAAAGGGATCAATCTCAGTTGGGAGAGTGTATGTTATAACAGATAAGTTATTGAATTAAAAAAGTATCCATTTAAAGTCTTTCATGCAATCTGCCTTCGTCATGTTTGGTAAAACTAACGCCACCGAGGGTAATGGATGAGGAATAGTACCTAAGACCAAAAAGAGTGGTTTACGCTGAGGAATATGGCCCAAGTATCATGGGTTAATGCTGTGTCGGTCTACGAGGAAAATTTGATGGGACGTTTAATCTTTAATAATTATTTATTCTCTGATGATTCATCAGTGGGTGACATTTGGTGTTTGATAGAAAATTTTTGACAGTCATATCACCCGAGGAAACATATTTATACAATTATTTGATATTTACCTCTTGTATGTATCAATATTTAATGAAATATTACTATTTGACTGAAGGCCTTCGTCAAATCTAGAGCCCTGTATTGTACAAGAATTCTCATGTAACCAGCAGTGCCGGAGGATTGACCCAGAGGTTATATTAGTAAATCCTCTTGATCTTATCACACCGTGCAATATGACCGCCTATCATGCAAAGCTGACAGTGTACATATCTTATCGTGCCAGATACGACGTCATACGGCTTGCCATCCGCCGGGGTGCATTCATATTTTTTTTCCACGGAAGCATTTCCAGTTTCCGTGAGCGTCAGAGTGAGGGAATCACTGGCAAACCCGGTTCATTCGGAGTCGAGTGATTTGTTGTGAAGCTGTCGCTCTAGAGCTTGCCACTGCCACTGATATAGCGCATTGAGCTTGGATCGATACAGGGATTTTGCCGCTACCTCGTGCCTTTATCACATCCGTAAAAATGTTTTGAAAAACAAAGGCGAAATTTCCTTTTCCTTCGTCGCGGTTAACTTTTCCTTTCTTATCTCCGTTTAATGTCCCTGCCGCCGGTCGTCGTTATTTCGTATTTTCCTTGCTCGCTGTCAAAAATTTTCTTGTATCATTGCATGGAAAGCTGGGTTATTTTTTTTTTCTCTCGAAAGTTGCGCTTGAAGCTATAAGCCAGATTGGCGTTTTTTGTGTAATCTAATGTGATCTTCCGTCCTTTTTGTCTGAGGTTGGGTTCTGGACTTATAATTTTGCTTGTTTTGTGCTGAGGTACGCATAAAATAGTAGTGTATGCGTAGGATTATGATTTTATTTGCATAGGGATAACATTTTAGCGCCCTTTTCTTGAGGGTGATCCTATTGTACAATATTTTTTCACCCAATAGGAATTTTACATGACGAAGAAGATCAAAGGAAGGGAATTTAATATATTCGATGTGATTAAAATAAGAGTCGGCGATAATTTTACAGTTTTTTATAATTAGGTATGCTGATGGCATATTTTTATTGTGTGTGCAGTGATTAGGTTGAGATATCATGGAGGTATTTCTAATTTTATCTATAATTATGGTCTGGTACTTCTCATGGCTGGTGGCTAAAACGCGTAGTGCTTTTTCCTACGTTAAATTAAGGAAAGGTTCTGTCTTATGTTATTTAAATCATGATCATCTTCCACATAACGCCCCCAAAATCGATTAAATTTCGACTGTGTCAATTATTTGAATTGTCGAGTAATACTGGCATTAATTTTCCATTTTTAGATTAGAGGGAGTTTCCCTATCCGAGTTAAAAGGTCCACCACTCATCAAGTGGGATATAAGGATGTTACCAGTAATGCAAATTAGGATATAAAAAGAGGTTTTGTCAATTTAAGCATATGCGCGCGGTTAATTTTTGTTACCTCTGCCTCTCTTTGAAAGTAATGCAATTACGGTAGTTGGACCCGTAAATAATTGGTCAAAACTGTCGGATTTGCATTCAAATGGGCCACTATCTCACTATATCCTCTGCTGTAGTTAATTCCTAAGATACCATCTGATACACGATAATCACGTGCCAGCGATTTTGTTTTGCTTCTCTTCTACGCTGAACAAATAGAAGTTAATAGCTGAGAAAAAGTGAAGTGCATTGCACTTATCAGCTAAATTTACAGTATATTAGGAATCATGATTATTGCAGAGTGTGTAGCCATTGTATAATCAGCGATACGAAATTATTCGATACTCTTTTACGCAACTTATATAAAAAACTAGCTGGCATGACATATTTAAGAGTAACGAACCTATGTTTTACGTAATATATCACCAGTTCAATGCTGAAGTGTGGAATATTAATCGTGTCGCAAGTATTTCCAGAAATAAATTTGAGACTGTATAATTTAATGTTTTCATAGGTTTCAATCCTAAAAATGTTGATAAGGTTGATAACAATGTCATTCCTCTTTCATTCTTCCGTTCTTAAAATCCGTGTGTAATTTTTACACATCTACTGCACTATCTCTAACTATCCTCGCTTTAATAAATGCGTGTGAATTTAGAATAGATTTGTATGGCAACACTGCCGAAAGTTTTTTCTTCCTGCAATTTTCAGGAAAATCCCTATCCCTAAATGATTGGTAACTCTTTTGATACGTGTCTTAGTTTATGAAAAGTTTTCCCAGATCAGTTAAGGCCTATTCTCCCATTGTGATGGTATTTCTCACGTTTCTTGTCCAGACAATGGCCTGGAAAGATATTCAAAGGCTAATTATTGTGCTGTCGTCATTGTGTAGAGCACATTACGCTACTTGACGACCCGTGGACGTCCAACTTGGCATAATGTAGGGCAATTAGCATTTTAAATTTACCGAAAATGTTTTGTAAATTAGTTATCCATTCAGCGTTTGACGGTTTGTCTTACGCAGTTATAATGTTCAATGAATAACGTAATTCGGTTCAAGAGTCGTGGGAATATCATTATTTTTTACCTAGTTTTAGCATTATATCTCTCTTTATATCTTGATTCTTAATCTATTTTGGCATGCTTAGCTAATGAAAGTGCCAACATATTTCTCAGCACTTCTTTTTCTCTCGTGCAATTTGATGAAGATCCATAGAATCTAATGTTATATGTTTTTATCAGCTTAACAACCACTTATAAGGTGAGATTTAAAAAAATTCAGGTAATCGAAACACTAAATATCCTTTCATTATTAATATTTAATTGATGAGTAACGAATAAGTATAAAACATGTAAAAATATAAACAAAGTGATTTTGAAATCAGCAAAAATTCAAATGATTTCTAAAGAGGTGGAGATATCAAAATGATCTTCCCAGTTCTTGCGTATATTAGCCGCTAATTATCTAAGTTAGACATAGTGCCCGTTAGCAACATCAATAAGTATTTAGGGAGTGTGTTAGGACGCCTGCTGTTAGCCTGAAAGAGAATACATTTTACAAGAAATTACGGTATTCGTAATTGGTGTAATCGTAGCCTATTTTACAATGGTCCTTTATTGCTTATGGAAAGTAAAAATTCCCGTGGGTATCAGCTTGGAAATTCGTTTATATTATTTTATAGTTTCTATCGGACCTGAAAATGAAGTATGGTCCCTAAAATTATGTTCTCTGTGACTCATCTAAGCCTAGTACCTAGCCTCCATAGTCTATAGAGGTTTTCAAACTAATCCATGTCAAAAAATTTTAGCACTCTCTATTTGCTGGTAGTAGTTTTTGACGAATAGTGCCTAGTTTCCCTGTACTTCTTCTAGTTCACGTAAGGAATATTTCCGTAAAAGTTAGTTGCAACTGTGATTATTTGTTTAGTATTGTTATTTTATTTACATTATGTGCATATGCATGTGATGAGTTTTATAGCTGTGTCATATTATGCGCTGAGCAGAAAATCGTTTCTTTCATTCTGTCTTAAAATTTAGGTGGAAGTTCCTTGAAGTATAACTTGCCAAGGAAAAATTGTGCATATTATGCAAGCTGCTTCTCTATCATTTAGTTGATATCCGAAATTTCTTCTGAAAATCATTGCTTAGTGGGCTCGGATGTGTTGCAAATTGTATGATTTTATCTTGTAGATGCACAAATTATATTAAATTGGTGCCAGAAATTCGGGAAATGACACGAAGGGGATAAATTTTGCGGTCCTCGTTAAATTCTCCGATTATAAAAATTCATGCATGTGTAAACGATGGCTGGATGGAAACGTTAAGTTCAGAATCATACCGCCTAGTATGTAAAATGGTGCGTATTTTAAAAAGTTAGAAGGACATATGAGTATGCTTAGGTAACTGTTTCAGAGTGTATTCTCCTAACTGTCACTAGACGGAAAACTGGGCGTTAGGGGAGACGGGGGACTGGTATTTCACCATTCAAGCGATTTTCATTTGAATTGACTCCTCATTGTTACTGTGCATTTTATTCCATTGAAATGCCTATTCTTTAATCCCGCTTTGTTCTTTTGCTAATCTCATCATGGATATTTTAGCTTGTCTCTTGCATGTGTATGAATTCCTTCCATTGACACGACGCTGTTATTTATGTTCGGCGTTCTCGTACTTCTTACTCGCATATCTTAAATGCCATTTGACGTTGCAGCACACCTGCATTTCGTTAAAAAATGCGTTTATTCCGAAAATGAGAATGCTTTAGTGTTGACACAATAGCAAAATTACTAATGTGATGCTGTTCCTTAGGGTGACTCAAAGGAAATACCATTAATATCTTTGTCCCGTAATCGCTTTAATTGTAATATTTCCCCCGAAAGTGCACTCTTCTTTTACTTGTAATTGATGAAGCCCATCTCATTATTTCATTTCCAAGCAGTGTTAGTTCATTTTCTCGAGTACTGTCAGGAATTCGTAATTAAGTGAGGTGAATAGTTTCCTGAGGCTAGGCTTTTAAAGAAACTGTGCAAAGAATTTCTCGCAAGGAATGCTTCGAAAAATTTCTCTTGCTTGTCTTGGCATTCTGGAGGATACTTCTTATTTTTATTCTGAGTCGGATACTTAGCGTTTTAATATGCCGGAAAGAATCATTTAAGGCATTAATTTCGGCATTTGCGAATTTTAACTATCTCTATGAGACATTGAGGAATTATTAGATTAAAATTAAGCGACAGGGATTATTTTCTTCGTGCATAAGCGTAAAGCATATCCATAATTTATAGCTTATCATCACGCTAACTAAATTTTTCGTTCAATTTAACGAAGAATCAACTCTTGCACTTAAGTGTAATTGAAAATATTTTTCATTCTCCTCTAGTGGTTCTCAGTAGAGTTGTATTATTTTGGTGTATTGTCGGGTAGCTGTATGCATTCGCTCGTATTCTTTGACAATCGAATTCCAATGAGAGTTATGAACTTATCTGTCATTCATGGAAAGCTACTCTGTGTCCATTTTGCCTCTAAGCACATGATTTTATGGGCATCATTCTTGATTTTTATCTCGGTAATAACGAAATGATTTCTTCAACAAGTGTAAGGACCCGTATAAAGCGATTGATATCACAAACCGGGTTTCAGTTAAGCAAATAAAAAGTGTGTGTGTCTTAGCGAAATCTCATTTGTGTACCAATTTCGTTAATGTGATAATCATCCCTAGTCGTCAGTGTCCAAATTATAGGGCGAGTGTAGCAGCTTTCTCGTTGCCAGAAATGTAAGTAATCATCGAGATAAAATTATGTGTGTGGGAAAGAGACGGGATTATCTGGGATTAAATCAGAATGTACGGCATTTCCGAGATGGCATTGTAAAACAGGCGCGAGATGTGCGGATTTTCTGGAAACAGACATCGAATTATTTCCGGGAATTGTGAGAAAAGGCGAGGAGTGTTGCATTCGTGCGATAGGAGAGAATCCCGAAACCAAGGGGTCTGCATAGAGGGGGTCCGATTCCATCCCATCGAAGGCTGATTTCCGTCGCCCCTTCGGTCGCATTCTACTCGTTTTTAAAAATGTCCGCGGCGCGGTTACGAGTGCAATGCGATCCACTTCTTTTCCAATATTTCTCAACGTAATATTTGCAACTCCGGCGGATAGCATCGAGCTTTTATGGGTCAATTTCCAAAAAACGTACATTTTTTACGGGCAAACTTATAAAAAATCAATTTTTGTTTATATAAGAAGCCAAATTTTCTAATAACAGTTTTTCAATCATATAATCGAATGCCGTAAGTGGCAGAGATCGATAGTATTATTTAGAAGTTTTTTTATTTTTAATTTTGTGCTGCCTACGGACATGAAATATGTGTCCACGGAGACAGCAGAAGAGGAATATTGTGTTTACTCACGAGAAAATTTTTGTTTTATTTGTCATTTGACATTCTGTAACTATTCATAGTGTATCCTCATGTCCGTTACCATCTGGCATTTCAATGGACTGCAGAGTTCACGAACATGATGTCCACAAACATGATGTCCACGGACATGGTGTCAACGGACATGACTATATCCTCTAAATTAAGTTATAGTTGGGACTGTAAATGAGTTAAGACACTGTCCTTACTACATTGAGCTTGCATCTTATAGCTGTAAAACACATCTCAAATGTAATTAGTAAAATATTTTACTTTTAATAATTTTTACTTGTCCACGAACATGACTGATGATCTTGGACAAACAAGCTTAACTAAAATTTTTCTTCCGGCGTTGAGACATTCAATAAATCAAGTATAAACTCAAACAACTCAATATAGATGACAATCTCCTTCTCCACTCACTGGTTGTGCAGGGATGCCACCATCTTGTATGGATAATTCCCCCTTTTCCCTGTGTGTCCGCGGAGGGGCTTTTTTTTGGGTAGGACAAATGATTTTTTTATTTTATGATAAATATTATGAAATAAAAGCAGCCCAAAAAGCATATTTTGGAATTTTAATATTGTTATAACCTGTTTAATGTTAGATTTTATAATAAGTTATTTCGTAAAGGTTGTTAATGCAATGAACACCTCTTTGAAAATCTATATGTTGGACTGTCCGCGGACATGACGAATCATAGTCTGTGGACATTAAACTTGGGGAGTGTAATTTTGTCTTTGCTAATTTGTCATTAAAATGAGCTAATGGGTACCATATAATAATAAGCCAGTTTAGTTTTGATTTAACAGTTTTGTTTTTTTGGCAGTCCATGGACATAATTTTGTATGATTGTGGGAGAATGACCCTTATGAGTTTGACAGATCACATCATTATGTATCCAAATTTCGGTTAGCACCCGTAATTATAAAAGATCGTAAGCTTTCCGGCGAATACAGTTCATCTACATCTACATAATACCCCGCAAGCCGCCTAAAAGGCGTGTGGCAGGGGGTGTTAGGACACCAACCGTTTACAGCAAAAAAAAAATGAAGTGCTCTAACGAGGTTGGGACTAGCGTTTATTAAAGTCCTTTATGGTTTGGGGGAAAAACGAATTCCCATATCTATCCGTTCGGCAAAACATCACTCTTAATTTATCGCTTCTATCGGACCTGGAAATATAGTGTGCCTTTAATATTATGTTCTCTGTGTCGCTCTTAAAGATATCCATTCTCAATTATTCAAACAATCTAAGCCTAGCGCGCAGCCTCCGAGTCTCCAATGGCTCCCAGCCTAATTCGCTTAACATATGGGTAACACTGTCTGTACGCCCGTAGCCGTTTTTGACGAAACGCGCAGCCTTCCTTTGTATTTTATTCAGTTCGTGGATTAAGTCTTTCTGCGCCGGATCCCATACGCTCGCTGCATATTCAAGGTGCGGTCGGTTGATGAAACCTTCTTGGGTTTGGCACCGGTTTTCGGTGAGGGAGTTTCTCATCCAAACGTATGCCTTAAACAGACTTACCCGCTGCAAACCCGAGAAGATGTCATCAACCCTTAATTATACTCTATTTCCCCGTGAAATTCCGATCACTTTGTCCGTCAGTGACCCGAGTGGCGATTTTTGTAAACTCATTTAAATGCACGTCGAATGAGAACATATTTATGGGACAACTTGAAGGAGTGTCCTCTTTTGTAATATTCGTGCCCGAAACCCTCTCCCGGTCCTCGACTGTTCCGAGCAAGGGGACTGCATATAGGAGGTCCAATTTCATCCCATAGAAGGTTGATTTAGGTAGATAGAAGGTTGATTGTTGCCATTTCGGTCGCATTTTAATCAGTTTTAAAAAATGTCCGCGACGTGGTGATGAGTGCATTACAATTCACTCTCTTTCCGATATTTTACAGTATAATGTTAGTAATTACGAGGAATAGCATTGAAAAGTAATGAATGTGATAGATGACAGCATCATGTGTGTAAATTTCTATTGACACTCCTAATTATATCTTATTTCCCCGTGAAACTCGGATCAATTTGTCCGTCAGCGAAACTAGTGGCGACTTCTGTAAACCCATTCAAAAGCGCGGTGGGTGACAACGCATTCAGAGGCCCACTTGAACATCCTCTTCTGTAGTATTCGTGGTCCCTGGTTACGCATAGCTCTTCGTATCTCATTTTCGCGTGCCGCGTCAATAGCACGTGATTCTCCCTCACCGAGTATAATATCCGGGATGGATTTCTCACCCCACGGCTCTCTGCCGTACGGTGGCGCAGTAACGTTTGTGAGTGACATTAAATGAAATGGTTCGTGATTCATCTTTTCGCGGTCGGAGCTGCGAAGTGGCTAGAAAAATCGATGCGAATTGTGTGCCTTTGTAGCCCAAGTAGGAAAGTAACCGTATCGGTAGCTAACTTTGGCATGCTACTTTTTTTCCTCCATTCACGAGAGTTGTTTGCATCTAAAGGGTTGGAGTTACATGGAGGTTTTTCCGTGAACTACAAGCTTGTGACGGCATTCAATATCATCCCGGGCTGACCGCAAGTTGAATGCCCATCAAGTATTTAATAAGCCCGTTCCGTAAAAGTTACATGAGGGCGGAAAAAATATCTGTGGGAGGCGGCGGGACTACTGAAAAATTGCTTCGAAAGGGATAGCTACGTGACTGAACTGGCGAAAAGTTAGATTTTTGATCGCGTGGTAAAAAAAGAGGAGATAAATTCAAGAACTCATCAATGGAGAGGATGCCTCGCGCTATTTTATAATGGCTTCTAGGATACAATTTTGAAGCTCTTCGGACTTAACCACCCACAATGAAAGAACCTATATGCTAATTGTTTGTGCTGTCAGTTTATATTCATGTATCTACATTTTATGAGGTTTTCAACCGCTAAGACGTCATCAAATTACGAAGTACTCCTGGTAATAAACCTTTCATACAATCGAGGTGTATGGCAAATAAAATGTGTTGTGATAAAAAGCGTTTAGTGACATTTACGGAAGTCTCTACGTTTCCTCAAATTTGTCAGTAATATTGCTATTGTCGTTGAAGCTATGCAATCTACCTAGTGGTGATAATATTGCTATTTCATTGAGACCAAGGCATATGTTTTCATCATCAGATGGTGAATGATTTAAAAGTGAATAATAATTTTTTTAATTAAGAATTTAGGTTCAATATATAGTAATTTCCGCCGGAATCAAATTTGATATTGAGGCAGATACTTTCAGCCTATTTGGGAAAATGTGGTATAGGTGCGAAAGTGGATTCTTCCCGTCATGCGTAATATTGCATGTGAAATTAGGACTGACGGCATCTGCATCCTACGACTTAATAAGTTAATATATAAACTGAACGCGTGAGGGAAGAGAGGCGCATTTATTGGGTCTATCATTACGCCTTAAATCCATAAAAGAGGCGACAATGAATTGAAACAGCTCGAGTGTCAAAGAGAGGACCGATGAATTGTTTCTGGTATTACTTTCAAATCATTCTAGAATGTATCGAAAAAACTGGAATGCATAATTGGTGTAACATTACCATTATAACAGATAGATTTTTATTTGGCCTCAAATGACCATTAAATCTCTTGAATCCGTTTAATTTAAATGTCCTTCGTATTTCAGAGAGCAAATTTTCATATCTTCAAACCTTTGTTAAATCCTGAAGGATATGAATAATTATGTATGTCAATTGCGGGTTTCCGATACTTCTTCGTTTGAATGGGTAATTCACGGGAAAATTTATCGGTGAGCCATTAATTTGTACGGAAGATGATGCACGTTAAGGCCATATTAAGCGTGTTTAGGTTGTTCATAATCTCTAAAATCAGGATCTCTCGCGTGCATTATAGCGCAACGATTACCGATTTCTATGTGCATTTTTGGAGAAGGATTAGTAGGTAGATTTTTATCTCAGTTTTGTGATTCTACGAATAGGGATTCTTTGGAAAAGATTCTGATTTCACGCAAGGCTCAATGAATTTTATCATGAATTTATGGTGAAGGTGATCTCGATAAAATAATTTAATTCTTTTTGCAGATTTCCCATCAAAGGGTTTGATGTATCACGAAACCTCACAAAAATCATGCACCATCTCCGCGGCGTCAAGTCAAACGGTCAAGGGAGGTTTCGAAAATCACATCCCATCAACTTTTGAGCGCCCAAAGAGGATTGCTGTTCCCGGGGTGGACCTTTTTATGCCGTGGCGGTGGTAAATAGCGGCCGGAGACGGCCAAGTCGGCGGCGAAACCCACTGCTCCGTCGTCTCCTTTGGCGCTGTGGGTACCGCCCGCACTTAGTTTTTCGTCCTCCCCACCACGGCGCTAATTTGTTACGGCAAATAGCATTTCGATTCGGGGGAAGGAGGGGGGAGCCTTCACTTTGTACCCTATTCCACACGAGACGCAAAGAGGAGGGGTCTTAACGTACTAACTTCGCCGCGCTAGAGAGAGAGAGAGAGGGTGGGGAAGGCTGCTGTTAATGGAGGCGGCACCGACCGTACAACATACGGTGATGTAGAGCGCTGGCGAAAATTTCTACGAGCGTTTTGTGAAGGCAAGCCCTGTTACGGGCGTATGAGCGGGCACTCCCCCGGTATCGCTTTCCTCAAAAGGGTCGTTCGTAAACTAAGTTAACGTTTTGAGGGGAATTTTTTTTTCTTATTCTTCCACATTCGTTGGCAACCCTATTATTTTTCTCAACCCCCAGCGACAAGTTAAGTGGTCTCCTCCGATAGAAATTTCAATTTGACTTTTTTTGATTTTCGCCGTCAGGAGGTCGATATTTAATCCGCGGGAGGTCTTTATTATGTGTTAAATCCGAAGATTCAAGCGTTATAAAGTGGATTTTTCCGTATTGAAATAAATATTTGCAATTTTCCTAGGTTATGAAATTTATTCAAAGAAAGCATTCGAAAATTTATTAAAAGCATTCGAAATGTGGTGCTACCGAAGAATGATGAAGATAAAATGGATTGACCGTGTGAGTAACCATGAAGTGCTAAGGAGAGTAGGAGAAAAGAGAAGCCTCCTGAAAACATTAAGCAGAAGAAGGGACAACTTAGTTGGCCACATTTTGAGGCACGATGGTCTGATGAAGACAATCGTTGAAGGACAAGTGGAAGGGAAAAAGGGCAAGGGACGGCCCCGAATGAGTTATATCGGACAGGTTATAAAGGATGTAAAAGAGAATAAATATGTAGCTATGAAGAGATTAGCGGATAGGAGAGAGAAATGGAGAGCTGCGTCAAACCAATCTTAGGATTGTTGACTAATGATGATGATGATGAAATTTATTACGATATAGGTTTCAATTTTGCCGCATCATATTCAAGGTAAAAAGTAGAATTAGTACCTTGAAGATGATGTGGTAAAATTGAAACCTAGGTCGTAATAAATTTTACAATCGTAGAAAATTGCAAGTATATATTTCAATATAGTCTCAAATATAAGTTGATGGTATGAATAAAAGTAACTTCAAAGTAGAAGAATGGCAAGGAACACCTTGCGTGCCTTTTCCAGTGATAAAATCCGTAGTGGGTACATATTTACGATGTAAAAAAATTGCCTAGTTTTATTTTATTATTATCGTGCCTTAATTCTTCCCAATTTTCCAATACAATCAATATATTTATTGAAAAGTAAATTCAAATTCGGGTCCTATTAAACTGCCTTATCGTGATTATCTTGCTGTAAGGAAATTTATAATAATTTACTTGAGTAAAATGCCTGATATTTCTTTTTAATTCCGCAATAGCCTTGTAAAAATGCCACATTTAGCGGAATCGCAGTGAATCTTTAAAATAAAGTGGTTAAAAATTTCCCGTGATCCGTTTCCTATTTATTGCATTATCGGCAGCCGAAAATCTCACTTCGTAACCCTTCCACGAGAAGTGCAATAGAAATTCATTTTCCGATTCCGTCCACTCAACAATTTGCTATTGAAACAGAACTCTTAAGACAGCGCATACTTTAATGGTAGTTGGCGTATTTTACAAATATTTGTTTTCGTACAAGTATGGGAGATTTTTTATAACCGAATGTGTTCTAAAATTGTGTTGTAAAAAATGTATTAATTTTTTTAATGCTACGTTTGCTGCTACGTTTTCGGGTCTAGTGCCGTGTAAATTCTTAATTAATATACAATAAAAAGCGAAGAAAAATGGTTATTCAAATGGTTTTTTAAAAGTTTTTTTTTCGATTTTCACCCCTAAATATTTTCAACCCCTGTCAAGTTTGTGTCTTTCCTGACCCTGATAAACTCAAAACGCCAGGTTTTTTTTTAATCAGAAGCAGATAACATTGGTAAAAGTCCTTGAACAGCTATAAGTTTAGATAGGGGTTGCTCGTAAAAATGGTGGGTGATTGAAAAAAATGGAGGTCATTTTTGGATTCAGCGACCCAAAATTAGCCGGAAACACCCTAAATTGTGGCCGAGCATTTTTTGAACTTTCTTTTTTGCAGAACAGTAGCCTTACCCGTTTGGAGACCGAGAAGAATATATTCTACGCAATAATGAGAATTTACTCATTAACAATACGCTGGAAAATCTCGAGAACTTCTTTCTCAACTCCAATCACATTTTTAGGTGCACCTTTTTAATTTTAGGTTTTTAGTTCTGAAAATTGAACTCTTTAACCCTTTCTAACCCAAAGCTACTTTTGGGAGAGTTATAATTTCAAGATTTTTCATTATGAGAACTTGAAAATTTTTCAATCAATCATAATTATAGTGGCAGCTGAATATTTCGTCATTACAATGAACAACACAAAATAATGCGTAGTTTAGATATTTCCTAAACATGGCATATAATATGTACACTTTTGATGTTGCTTCGAAGCAACATTAGGTTATAATCAGTTAGGCTGCTCAGCCCCTAAGAGTGTTGACAGAGGTTGGGAGAAACGAAATACATGGCAATACCCCTCTCAATTTATTTAAAATCCACAATTTTCCACGGCACCGCGTCATTACCAAGGGTATAAAATCCCTTTGGAACGTATAAAACAGCAGTTGCATTAGTTCAATAGTGTGGTGTTGTTTTGATTTCACATTGGAGGACACACTATTTGCCTAGCCACTGCCATGAACGTGGTTCATCCCCGACCCGCAGTCGGCGCGTGAGTGGTTCGGCCCGCGGCGGTGCAGATGTACGGGAGGGCCGGGGGCGGCTTGCGGCGGTGGTGTCAGACCACTCAGGTGCGCTCACCGCTCGGAGCGGTGGCGGCATGACGAGGGGGAGCGGGGAGCGGTTACGGTGGGGCGGAGGAGGGCGATAGGTTAAAACGTAATGGAAAGAATAGGTCACTAATTTGTGGTTAGCAAGGCGGGGCACGTTGATGGCGTAGATGAAGGGGGAGTGGTGGGTGTTGGGGGATAGTGCGAAGGCACGGAGTCTGCTTCTCTGTGGTCGGGACACGGCTCATTGAATCATTTCCCGCTCTTCGAGGGAAAAAATAATCTCGTGCCCGCCTCTTTCAATATTGGGGACCGTCTCTAAGCATCGACTACGAAATGGTCTCCTCCAACACTTTTGCTATTATTAGTGTAAATTGTGATAGGGTTTTAAACATAAAGAGACGTATTTTTACGCTTTTTGATACATCGCCTACTTCTCGTGCTATTAGCGGCTAAATTTCGACCCTTTCACTGAAAAGTTATTGGCGTCACTGACTCTTGCTGAGCTTTTTATCATTACTGTATGTTGTGATAAAGTTTGAAAAATTAAGTGATGCGTATTTTTTCGCTCTACGATACACCGCTTACTTCTCGAGCTATTAGCGGCGAAATAGCCCTGAATTCGCTGAAAAGTTAATGACGTCACTACCTCTTGCCGAGTGGCTCACCGCTTCTCCGCTACTTCTCAGCCTCGCGCACCCGTCTCTCGGGGTTTGATGTCATAAACACTCTAATGAGCGATTGTTTCCGTCAAAGATTGATTGAACGAACGAATTAATGAACCAGAACTTTCATGATGTCATTTGTGAAAAGTGGGCGGCAACTTTTGCATTTTTTCCTTGTCAAGTTATGAGAAAGTGGCTGTACGAGGAAGACTTTTTTCTTCATAACTTATCTCTCTCATCCATTTACCGAATTACTGTATTAAATTCATATTTAGGGTCAGAGTGAACGACTACATTGTGCGAGGTAAAGAGCTGGAATTTTGACAGCAGGGCAGCGTCAAATTGGAGTAATCATACTCGACACACTAAACATTTCTCGTCTATGCAAACAGAAAGGAAGTGAGTGACCTTCGTTTACTAAGCATCGCCTTAGTCTTCCCTCTCTCTTCAATTAGATGATATTTTTCTTGGCTGAGAAGAGCTTTGAACTTGTAATCTTTCCATATTTGCGTTCCGCGCAGGCTTTCATCAATTTTCCCTTTAAATGGAACAGCAAGACCTCATGGGCCTTGGTGTAATTTTCGGAAATGACGTTAGCGAAAATATTTACTCTCTCGGTGCGGTGAGAGTGAAAAGTCTTTGAAAAATGTACAAGGTTGCTCGTTGATAGACTGATCATCGCTCTGTGAACAAGTCGTTAAAATGGAACAATTCGCTCTTTGCATTAGGTAGGAGTGGAAATTCTCAGTATTGTAATGCAATTGTTGCACACAGAAAAATTAAGAGCGTTCACTTAAGCGAGGCATGTGTGGCTTAGGTCTCTATATTTTATAGTAAGTTAGGAGATAGTTATTATTTAGCAGTTCGGAAATAAATGATTTCTTACTGATGACGTGTACTTATTTTATCTACAAGAAATATCTTGAGGTCTATATTTACCCTCTTTATTAGCACGATTTGGAGGCTTATCACTCAGCATAAGTGCCTTTATGTTGACGTGGAATTCAAAGAAATAGATAAAATCTCTAATCAAGTCCTCAATAATGATTTATTTTAATGAAGCATCGTTTATTTAAGTAACAAATGGAAAATTTTATTCTGTCACAGTTTTCACCGTGTGTAATTCATACTTATTTTAAGTGTTAGAGTTATATTTCTGTGTCATACGCATGAGAAGATGGACAATTTGCTGCTAAAAGTTACGGCTTGTATCCATCATCCACCCTTTGCCGGCCTCGGTGGCGGCGGGGTAACGTTCTCGCCTGCCATACAAGAGGTCGCGGGTTCGAGTCCCGCATGGGTAGGTTTCCCCGGTCCAGGGCATGGTCGTTTGTGTACGTTTACTTGTTACATTTGTTGAACACCCCGGTGTAAAATGGCTAATAAGAGCTGTATCCGGTGGTTTGAGAATAAAATAAAATAAAATATTATCAAGATAAGCTAAATGCGTACCCATAAACGTGCTCTTTCATTCTAGGCATATTCATGACTGTAATTCCGCACTCTACTCTGCGATGATGATTGGAGCAAGGATAATCGAGGGTACGAATAGTCCCAGGGGTCTCTTTCGGAGTAGCTCATGCTGCCGGGTGTAAAAAATGAGGAGCTTGCGCCGAAAGAAATTTGCCGGACAATCTCGATGTTTTTTTTAAGGAAAGGAGAAGTGACGCAGTGGAGTGGATAGAGGCAAAAATCGGCTTACCGAGTGAATGTGAAGGGCTTTCCCCGGCCGCCCGGCTTCTGTAAACATGATTTTTACATGATAAGGTTTCCACCCCGGCTTCATTATTATTTCAATTCGGTACACGTAGGTAAGCAACAAATCTAGTGAAATAAGCCGCTATTAGATTCGTCGGTGGTTATAATCGCTAGTCGGATGAGGGCAAAAACCATGTGTGTACCTGCGTTCTCTATAAAGGGACGCCTGAATTGGCCGTGTGTGGTTATGCGCTCGCTTGAGAAAGGTTGGGGAATGGGATGGGATATATAGGCGGGAACGGGATGGCAAGGGAAAATAATTCCGTCGAGAAGAAAAAAAAAGAGAGCGGGGAAACACTCATTTGAGCTCTAGATGTACAGATTTCGGACAAAACAAAAGCGTCGGAGGTCGAGGGAGGGGTGTTTTTTTTCTTTTTTTTTCATTTCCTTTTTTCGCGGTCGGGATGGTAGGGTGGACCGGTTTGCTTTCGGGGAGGAGCTTCGGAGGCCAAGTGTGCTGTGGGCCAGCTTTAAGGAAGGAGTTAAAGGAAGGTGCTAAGAAAAGGGGACTAGAGTTTGGTGGGGGTCGTCGTAATGAAAGGGACGTTTGGTGGTGAGAGGCGAGTTATGCGACGCGAGCACGGAACACGTGTTCATTGAAGACGGCCATTGAGCATCGGAGCAATGTTGCTCTCAAGGTGACTGCATAGAGGAAACCCAAATCCATCCCATGCAAGGCTGATTTCTGTTGCCATTTCGGTCGCTTATTATCGGTTTTCAGAAATGTCCGCGGCGCGGTGGTGAATGCAATGCGATCTAATTTTTTCAATTTGGGATGGACGGATGCAGGATTTTTCTCGGATCCGGATTCGGATCGGATCCTTGATTTTCGGAGCCGGATCTTTCGGATCGGATATTTTCGGATCCAAATTCATTTTCAAATTCCTGACGATGATGTTCCCCCGATGATTGTTCAATCTCTTGGGAAGAGTCACGCTATTTGCCAGTCGTACTTTGCCTTTTTTATTTTTCACGGCTGAAATTCTGCTTTGTAACCTCTGCGAGAGCTTTCAAACAAAACAGTGAATGAGTAGGACAAGAATCGCATGCGACGGCGCATTCGAAGAGAGAATCGGAACTCTTTGCACCCTTATGGGGAGTTGCATTCACTGAAGCTATTATTTGAAATTTCGGATCCAGATCCGATGTCTTCCGCGACTTTGGATCCGATGGTTCTGATGAAGGGCAGTATCCGCGGATATTTGTATCCGAGGTATCCGGTCGGAGCATTCTTATTTTCAATATTTTCATTATAATGTTTGTAATTGCAAGGAATATCATTGAAAAGTTATGAATATCATAGATCACATCATCATGTAGGGGAGGGTGGTGTATCTAGGGCATAGTGTACCTAGGAACACTAGAAACTATCGGCAAGTGCTTCGAGCTAGGGGCTTTAAGCTATTACGTGAAAGATGCGCTAGAGAGTAGCATAGGTCAATTTGAGTTCATTTGGGTTATATTTACGAGGAAGGCGCTATTTTGAAGTTTTCGAGGCTGAAAAGTAAATATTTTTAGTTGCATATCGAAGAGTTTTACCAAAAATCTATCGCACTAGCAGTTGTTATCGTAGCACAGGTGAAATTGACATACGAGTGTGACGTATGACATATGATTGACAAATTGACATATGTCATATTTTGTGTGTATTGACATATGATTGACAAATGTTGAGTAATATTAGCTTTTAGGTTTTACGTCGATTTTTCATGAGAAGTGGAAATAAGGAGTTATTATTATACAACCGTCCTTCCTTCACCCTACGAAGATCACGTAGTACTTTACCAAGACCTAATCTTACGCTGCATAAACGTTGTTTCTTGTTTAGAGGCCCAAAAGTGTATAACTTATTACCTGATTCATGTCTGAAAGCAAAAAATTATAACGCAATTATGAAAAATATACAGTCTTGGTTGTTTAGAATGCAAAATATGGAGGATATTTTTCTTTGATATAATACCATGTGATACATGTACGTACTTACTTCAATTCAAATGCTGTGCCTAAAATGTTTTCTATGTCAGCATGACCCTATGTAAATAATGGTAGCCATAAAACTGGTTGTCCTTAATGGCTACCTAAAGTTACTCCTTTTTATGTAATTAATTCTATTCTGTACTTTTTTATTTTTTTTGGAGTAATAAAACAATTTATTTATTATTATTTATTACTTATTTGGTATTTTAGATTTAATATTAACCTGAAAAATCAGCAGGAATACAAAATGGCTACCATTGGTACCACTTTTATCACTTGTACAAGCACATGATGTACCTAGGAACGTGTTTTCGTAGGAGATACCTGTTAAATATTCGATCAAATGCATTATCAGTGGATTTAAGACTTCTGGAATGTTCCCTCTGGACCGTGGTGTATTCACAGACGACGACTTTATGCCACCAAGTGTTAGTAATCGGCTCCTTCAACGGAAGATATCTGTTAGAATGCAAATTAAAATTGAGTTTGAACCAACTAAATCAATTTTTTTATTAAACATTTTAATTTATTTTAAAATTTAATAAACAGAATACAAATTGATTTCATTTTTCACGAGTTTCGTTGCTATTCCCTCCAATCTAACTTGTGTTCCTTGGTACAATAGGTAGTGTTCCGAGGTACAGGAACGTGATGTACCTAGGAACAATTGCTAACACTTTTAGAAGTTCTAATTAGGTCCATTAATAGTAAAGGTACAAGTATTAAACTGAAAAATTATGTGAAGTAATCCTGATGGATTTAATTGCTACTATTAGACTGAGTCTTCAGTAAATATATTGTGATTTATACAAAAAAGTTGGAAAAGTGTTCCGTGGATCAACACTCTCTCCTATATAAATTTTGGTTATTACACCTAATTTCACCGTGAAACTCGGATCAATTTGTCCGTCAGCGACGCGAGTGGCGACTTTGGCAAACCCATTTAAATGCGCGGTGGGTGACAACCAGGGATGGCAAGTGAAACGAAACGAAAATGTTACGTTTCGACCCGAAGGGAAACGAAAATGCGAGGTATAGTTTCGTTCCCGCCCGAAATTAAAAATCACCAAGGAGTTTAGTTTCGACTCGGGACGAAACTTTACTCCCGGGAACGAAACTAAATTAACCAAAACTCCGCTGCTCACTGTTATGTTTCGATCCCAGAAGTTCAGCGGAGGGGGAAAGAGGGAATAGTTTCGACCCATTACGTTTGACATACGTGTAGACAGGTTGAACAATTGAGCTTAGAAGTCGAATGGCCCGTTTCCGTCCTCCGTTCTGCTGTTTTTGGTCAAAATATGAGTGCCCCTTGCGTCTAATCGCGGCAAGCCGGACTTCTACTTCATTCAACCATACTTAGTACTCAGTGTGTGAGTCGAAACTAAACTGTTCGAAGGTGAAGCATGTGGTCCCTCCGGTGCGTAACATAATCTGTTTTTCGTTTCGTCCCAGAGGTTTAGTTTAGTTTTGACCCGAAGTAGTTTTGACTCCGATTTCGTTTCGACCTTGAGTTTAGCTCCCCGGGGTTAAATCCATTTCGTTTGTTTTCTACATTTCGCTCCCGGGAGCGAAACTACTGAAATTTTACTGGTTTTGACTTTCCTTACGTTTCACTTGCCATCCCTGTTTACTGTACATTTAGAGGCAACCTTAAAGGCCGTTTTACACGGGGCACGGATTTGAGCAGGTTAGAGCTGCATTGAGTTCTAAAATGGCGTGGAATTGCGCGAATGCATTAACGAAATTAGAACAGGGGCTATATTGCCGTGTCGCATCCACGCATTCTCGCATGTGTTCTAGCAATTCACCGCTTTACACGACGCAATTTTTGATTGCGCCTTCGCACGTACGTCAGATTGCGCAATTCCGTGTACCGTGTAAAACGGCCTTAAGGATCGTCTTTTGTAGTATTCGTGGTTTTTCTCCTCGGCTTAGAGAATTTCATTTCGGTAAATACGGTGTCGGACCATGTCACCGATTTCCGGCGCCAAGTTGTTAATTAATTTCACCGTGTGATTATTCAGAATTTCGTGAAGGCCCCAGGGCGGTTGATTTTGTCGCATGATCAGTTAATTATAAACGTTTCCCGACCTAATCAATGAGGATCACTCATCGAATATTTTGAATAAATAACTTAAAATTTGTTTTTCCACCGATTTTTTTGTTAAATCAAGATCATGGTATCGACGGTTAACTTGATCTTCTTGTGATGAAGACAGTCGTTAACGTCATCTTTTGTTTACCAGAAAATGACATTAATTATCGAAACCACGGTCGTGTTTTAATAAAAAATTCTGTGGGAAAACACAATTTAAGTTATTCATTTAAAATGTTCACCAAATGCTTCTTAGTATCGCCGTAAACCGCCAGCATTCATTGATTGTTTACGTAAAAAAACGAGGAAAAAATGTCCCATTGATGTATCGATTTGGCTTGGGAATTGTTTTTTTACTGGCCAACAATTCATCAGATGTTACTTAAAATTTAAACGGTGCCGTTCCGTGTGTGAATGTTATTTAAAAACACATGCAATTTAAGTGTTGTTCATTGGATATTCAAATGCAAATTAGCCGGTGGAAAATTTATCAACGGGGTTGGTTTTAAGCGAGACAGCCAGTAGGATAGTTTCCAATTATAGAAATGCATTGGAAATCATTAATACGTGCCGTGGGTGATTAGTATTGAAGAGATCAGCATGCGGTGTTTGAAATCCGTTGATGAGCGGCATTTGAGCAATGCTAAGCTGAGTAGATGAATGGCGGAAAATAGTATGAGGAACAAAACAGTTTGCTATCAAATGGGCACGAAGGTTCTGTGATCATTAAATGCTCTTGCTGCAGATAAGTGTCACTTGATGTGATCGATTCGTGGGCATTCATTACTCTCTTGAATGCTTCGACGAGCATTTGTATTGAAGGTTAAAAGTATTCTTTTGGCGATTTCATTTGGATTATCTCGTGACTTTTTTCGATGTGCTCACTATCCATGAGTTTTTCTTCATGAGTGTTCTCACATTTATTTACCATGCTTTGGATGAAATTATATTTCTCCGACCAAGTAAATGTAAAAGGGGTAAATAACCAGTGATGAGAAAATGAGCATGAAAGAGTGCTTTCATGTCTTTAAATGTCTTATTTACAGTGTGATTTAATTTACTGTTTTGGCATCTTCGTTTAATCACACGCTTTCATTACCGATTATTTTAAGCTTTATAGGGCTCTGGTAACTTTGAGTGACTTCAAAACAAAAACTGCATCGTGTTCTCCGTAAATCATTGTTGCACCCGAGATGATGGGTAGGTTCGTGACTTCAGGGGTGCTGACACCTCTCTCTAGCTGTGGTCAAGCGTTGAAAATTTATGATGCAGCTCAAAATAAAGCATTGAGACGTATTATTTCCCCAAGGAAGATAAAATTAACTACTTGCTGTGCTCTATAAATAAAAAAATGTAATAATCCTGAAACCTGGCCATAACTTAATTGGAGTTTAAAAAAAAGAATTAAGGTCATATTTTCCCGCATGCAGTTCACGATTACTTAACTTCAGTTTAATGCATCTAAAATGCTATTGTCTAGAATTTTAATGGTTATTTTATCGACTGAAAATAGTCTTTTATGCATGGTAACCTTAAAATGGCGCTGGCAGCTCTCTCTGAAGTCATTACGAATGTTATGTACGACTCGATGAGGTGTAGTTTTGTGGTTTTTTGGTCGTTAATGAGGGGAATAGTGCGATTTAACTTATTTTACAGACGAGAACTTGAATTAAAAGGTCATCTGTTTAAGTTTAACTCCCTTGTGCTTTGGGATGAGGAGTATTAATTACGTTTCAGGTGGATCATGATCACTTCTCACCGAGAGCAGCATCATGTATTAAAGTCGTTTTTGTGAAGCTGGAACTTAAGTAAGGAAATATCATGTTCAAAGCAGAGAAAAATAGAAAATAAGACGCAAAATGAGGTATTTTCAGTGTTTTCATCGGTCAAAGGCATTAGGCTTCATCACTTCAAGTTATTATTCCTTGATTGTGTGATACATTCGAAAGTTTTATACACGAATCCTAAATAAAATTCCTTTTATTATATTGGTATTACTATTATATATACACTTTGGTATTTTACTGCTCACGTTATCTCATTTTCATCCTTATGTTTTAGCTCTCTGCGAATCTACTATTTAAATATATCAATTCGTGAAGTAAGATGAATATAAATTGACATTTCTTTGACAATGTAACTACCACTTTAGCAATGAAGTGGGTATATTATCATGAAATAATAATTTTTTCTTTTAATTTTATAAATGCAATGTATTGGGAAATATTCTGGTTTAATAAATAGTATATTAAGAGAGAGACAATAACATTGGGATGCTAGATCACCAAGTCATTTTTATAAATATCGAATGGAGGTGATAGAATGGTCACCCACTAATTCAAAGAAAAAAGTTGAAAAATTCATCTGGAACTATGAAAAGGAAATATGACGGGTGTTAAAAACATGCTGAGAGAATACTTTCCAAAATGGGCGGGTCAAGGTGCTACCTTGGATGAAATTTGGGATTCGTTTAAGAATATTTTGCTCGAGAGTACAAAAAAAATCGTTCCTAGGAGAAGGCTTAAACACAACAGCGATCCAGAGTATTATAATGTAAATATAAGAAGAATGAAAAGGAAGGCAAGGCGTGTGTATAAAAAAAGAAATTTAAGCCTTAAAAACCATGAAAATTTAAAAAATATAATTAAAAGATTTAATATTGAAAAAGGGAAGCCCGAGAGAGCTATCGGTTGAATATGATAAGGCAGAAGAATATTAATAAATTTTTCAAATATATTAGGAGGAAAAAAGATATATATATAACGACATATCTATGATCGTGAGTGAAGGTGGGAAAGTTATTTTAAGTGATAAAGACAAAGCAAACGAACTAAATAAGTGGTTCGCCAAGAGCTATAAGGATAGGGATGGTAAGCTTGCTTTAATTTCTAACACCGAACATTACGAACCCTCATTATTATTATTATTATCAAGCCGTGGGGAAAACAAATTCGACTATATCAAGGTAACAGATAGTGTAATATTAAAACTAATACGGAAACAGCAGAGAAATAAATGAATGGGTCCTGATAATGTGTCCATGGATGCATTGTAACTAGGGGATGAAGCAATAGTTCCTTACATTAGAAGACTTGCTTTCGTCACACTAAATAATGGGGACTTACCTTCCGAATGGAAAATGGCAAGAGTCATACCCATTTTTAAGGGGGGTGATAGAACTGAAATAGATAATTATAGACCAGTAAGCCTAACGTCGGTAGTGTGTAAATTAATTGAAAAAGTTATAGCTAGGTACATGCACGAATTTTGGGCCGCAAATGATTGGTTATTCATGTATCAGCACGGGTTCAGGAAGGGCTTTTCTCGTGAGACCCAGTTTCTAGGGTTATCGCAAGACATTGCTGAAGTCCTGGATCAAGGCAGTGAAATTGATGCGGTGATCATTGATTTCAAAACAGGTTTTGATACAGTGCCACACGTTTAATTGATAGAAAAAATAAGTAGGCTACAGATAGATGATAGGATTAAAGTATGGATTAGGGAATTTTTGAAAGGTAGACCTCAGGGTAAGAGTAGGTGAAGGATATTCTATGGAGATAGCGGTAACATCAGGGGTCCCGCAAGGAAGCGTATTGGGTCTGCTATTGTTTTTAATATACATTAATGACATCCATGTGGGAGTTGACTCCAAAATACGACTTTTCGCGGATGGTTGCATAATCTACCGAAGAATAAAAAGCAGGGAAAACCGGTGTATCCTTCAAAATGACTTTAAAAAATTATCTTCATGGATAATCTCCGACAAAATGGATGTGAATACGGGAAAATGCAAGCAAATTACATTCACGAGAAGGAGAAACAAGGACAATCGGTCATACAGCTTGCTCGGGGAAAATATTTCCAAAGTTAGCGACCTAAAATACTTGGGGGTTAATTTCACATCTAATCTTGATTGGGGAATGCATATTGATCAGGTGGTAGGGAAATTATTTAAAATTCTTCATTGGGTCATGCGAAATATAAAAGAGAGCAAAAAGGAAACCAAAGAAATGGCCTACATGACCATGGTTCGACCTGTACTTGAATATGCAACTTCGGTGTGGGATCCCTACTGTAAAAATGAATCTTCAAAGATTGAAAAAGTTCAGCGAAAGGCAGCCAGGTATACTCTAGGGAAACATAGAAGGGGGAAAGTGTATCAGCTATGCTAGGGAGCTAAGGATGGAAACCCCTAAAAGTGAGAAGAACCATAAATAGGCTATGCGAGGTGTACAAAGCCTTTACAAATTAGCGGGGTTGGAAAGAAATAGGTCTGAAGCTGGACTCACCCTGCTACATAGGAAGGAAAGATCATAAATTCAAAATTAAGTTAAAAAAATAGAAAACAGACATTTTGAAAAAATCCTTCCTACATAGAGGAATAAAGGAGTGGAACGACCTACCTGAAGTTATTTTTAAGATCTTCCCTGCGAAATATTTTAGGACGAAGTGCTCATCACTTATTGGTATCACATAGTGGTTTAAAAGCGAGTGTGTGAAATTGGGTTAGTTGGGTTAATTTTCATTTGTTAATTGTATTATATTATAATTAATGTATTTAATGGATTGTTTGAAATTAGTTTACTGGGACAATGTTAAATTCTTAGTAGTATGAGATTAGAATTAATGTATTACTTTTTACCATGGGTGTCGTTTCTGTTTCTAAACTTTGTAGTAGATAGGTAAATTTGTTATTCATGTGTATACATCTAATGCTGCCACCAGGCAATAGTCTACTTGCAGCAATGTGTAATAATAATATTAATAATAATAATTTGATGATGAAATGTGAGGTAAAAGTAGGAAAAGTCTGTAGTATCAAGTGCTATTTTTCTTCCGTGCTCTGAGGAAACAGATTGAGCGTGAACAAGAAGACTCTCAAGCGATCGCCAAACGCGGAATTTCTGAATGGATACCATTAAATATGCTATTGTAAGTACATGCCAATGTTTTGTAGCTCCCACCGCGCCCGAAATGGCTGCTCCCCCAAGTGTAAATTGTCCTGAAAAATGGCTGCTCACTGGTTCACGACTGCTGTCAATCTCGCACGCCAGAAACAATGGGATTCGGCTTTATACGGAACCCGGGCGACGGGCTGTGATCGTTAGCGTTCATTCGGACCCCGTAGCCGTGCAACTGATGAATGGCATCATTCGATCCAACCCGTGTTTTTGAAAAAGAGGCGCGTACCCAATCCACATACATATTTGTATATAGTGGTACCGGTATTCGAAAGTATGCCGTTTGAAATCAGGATATTTCGTGGGAAATTCCAAAAATCACTCGTCGACCCGAACAAATCGAAGTTATTATTCACCTTCACATCGGTGTCGGCCTCATTTTCTGTCCATCCATCTCCATCCTCAATTGTTTCGCTAAACCCGTTAACCTCGTATTTCTTAATAAGTACAATTTACCAAGGGGACCACATAGAGGGGGCTCAATTCCGTCCGATTGAAGGCTGTTGCCACTTCGGTCCCATTTTAATAAGTTTTCAAAAATGTCCACGGCGTGATAGAGTGCAATGCGATCCACTTTTTTTCCAATATTTTGCAGTATAATGTTTGTAATTGCGACGAATAACATTGAGATTTTCAGAATTTGACGTATCACATCATTATGTATATATATATCGGGTGATACCCCTAATTATACTATATTTCCCCGTGAAACTCGGATCAATTTTTCCATCAACGACGCGAGTGGCGACTTCTGTAAACCCATTTTAATTTTTAAACCCATTTTAAATGCGCGGTGGGTGATAACACATCATGAGGCCGACTTGAGGATCCTCTTTTGTAATATTCGTGTACTTAACAATGGTGTCATATTGTACCTCCCGCAGAGAACGTAGTATGGACCGAAAAAGCACTCAAATACGGGTTGCATAGTATGTTGATGCTATTCTCCTGGTATTTATTGCTTTCTCAATTCAATGCCCGACTGGTCTTGTGAAACCAAGCTTTTTCAATAGAATGTGAAAGAGTTTTAATGAAGATACTCTCTCGATGACAGAACAGCTTAGGTTCCATGCAGTGCACTGATAAAGGGTGTTCTCTTTGTGGAACATGTCATGTAAAATGATCTAATAAGTGTTAGAAGTTTGGATGGAATCGTAGAGTTCTGAGCTGCGCTTTGTTATTCGTTTAATGATTAGCCATTCTGGGACCCTATTGGTTTTCGATAAAAGCTCGCGTAGCGCTTTAGACCTAAAGCGAGGTGAGCAGCTTTCGGCCCGAGTAATGGGCTAATTATCACTTGTAGAAACAGAGGTAATCGATTATTCGGTCCATGGGAATCAATGAAATACCCTTATTGATACCTCTTCATCTTTTAAATTCAGAAGACTTCATTATAAATATTAGCTCATGAAAATGATATCTCATGCTTTTTGCCATCTGGTCTCAGCAGTGGATATATGCTTTTAATAAAGATGTGTAGCTGCTTTTCATGTTGAGGAGGACGAATCGGGTAATTGCTCATCTAAACATTTAAAGGAGAATTTAAAAATCTTGCCCGCTGTGAAGCTCGATAAATCTTCACTGCCATTGTTCGCCGTGAAATATATGAAATAATGATATAAAATTATTCTTAACGGTTATTTCTTAAAGAAATTATTTCAGTCAATTATTTGAACGATATTATGAAATAACTAGCGGCTGATGCGCGCTGTAACTTTGGATGAAATTGTATTTCTCCGACCAAGGAAATATAATAGGGTAAAATAATTAGTTATTGAGGAATAGTATTGGCTTAAAATGAAAGTTTACGTAACTACCTTTTTATATATAAGAGAGTTCAGGGCGAGTACTGGTATAATCGTCGTACATTGTATTGTCCTAAGACTTCTAAGAATAATTACATAAATGCATTTATTGGAAATAATGGGAAGGAAAAAAAAGCAATGAAAAGAATGGTAGAGAAACGGGTTGGTACAATGGACATTGCCGATGTGATGCCAAACAATCTTCGATTTAACCTCTAAGAAAACAGGAAATTAATATCTTTAATAATTTTTTATGACAATTTATTTTCATATTAATTTGTTACATCCTGGAGGCATGTATTTTTCCTGAGGCAAACGCACAAGACGTGAACTAAACTGAGGTTTTATTATGCACACAGTGGCCTTCTAACTACACAGTGTAAGAGAAACGCAGAAAATGCATCATTAATCAAGGCATGGAGGGTCGTCGACGTTTCTTACAGCCTGATAATGGGAAGTTTTATAATGCTTTACTTTCTTCTCGCAAAAATGAGAATTAAGAGAATCGAATGAGGATTGAGTTCCCGCATGTAAGAATTGCCTTTAATGTACGACGATTTTGCCTTAAAAATGTTGTCGTAAAACTTCTGAGAGCAATTGAAGAGATGCATGTGGTGGAAATAATGTGATGGCAGAATTAAAGCAATGAAAATAAAGACAGAGAAACGGGTACAATGGACATTGGCTATCTGCTGCCACAAACTCTTCGATTTAATTATCTAACATAGTAGAAAATTAAATATTGAATTATTTTTATTGCACTACTTTTCAAATTACTCTGTTATATCCAGGAGTATTTTTCCCCAAAGCAAACGCAGGACACTTGAACTTAACTGTGAGGTTTTATAATCGACACAGTGGTCTTCTTACGTCGTAATTTAATGAAAACGCAGAAAATGCATCATTAATCAAGGCATAAAGGGTCGTCGAGGTTTTCTACTGCCTAATAATTTTGCATCCTTTTCCTTCCGCATAGAATAAAAACCACGTTGATGGAGAGAGAAGACAAATTCCATGGGGAGGTTTTACAGTGCTTCACTTCCTTCTTGCAAAAATGATCCACGTCTGTTACCGCATTTAAGACTTGTTTTTAATGTATGACAATTGTGTCTTAAATATGCTGTCTTAAGAATGAAGACAGAATTACAGAGAAACAGGTGCTATGGACATCGGCTATCTGCTATGAGAAAATTAATATATTTAATTATTTATATTGCTATCAATTTTCAAATTACTTTGTTACATCCAGTAGGTATGTATTTTTCCCGAAAGAAACGTGAAGTAAACTCTGAGACTTTGTGATCGATCCAATAGCGAGTGGTCTTCTTACTACGCAGTGAAATAGAAATGCAGATAATGCATCATTAATCAAGGCATGTAGGGTCGTCGACGTTTTGTACAGCCTGATAATTTTGCATCGTTTTTCTTCCGCAACGAATAAAAACACCACGTTAGATGAAGAGAGAAGCAAAATTCCAATGGGGAAGTTTTATGTGCTTTACTTTCTTCTCGCAAAAATGTTCCCGCTTCCGATTCAAAGAATTCCATTTACGTTGACTCCGTCTCACTTGGTTCGCTTGCCGTTCATGATGCATCCGTAAATCTCTTGGTAATGCCTGACAGGCAATTCCGTCTCCAGGAAAGTTAATGGTTACAAAACGCGAGTAGATACGCACGGGTACGGAGCGAACGTTCTGAAAAGCCACTCCTCATGCGAGGGATGTTATTGCATTATTTATTGCTTAGATCAAGACCGACTTTTTCTTGTTAGCGCGTGTAAAAACACCGCGAGGAGAAAAACGGGGAAAAATTGGAATTTGAGGGTTTTGCTCCGAAACAGCGAGGGATTCGGTAATGGCCAGTATTTTATTTACCGTACGTACCTCGCGCATCTAGAATTAGGAAATCTCGTAACATTCTATCTCTTACCGGATACTTGAGTGGTGGGTTTTTTCTTCGTATGACAGAAAGGGATCACTCCTTTAATGCATTTTGAGTATCTGATAGCTAAAGAGTATTTTATTTTCTGGTCAGAGTGTGCTCATTTTATTTCATTTCACCTCTATATGACTACGTATTTTGCTGTAAATTAGTTATAATTTACTTCCGTATTATTTACTATTAGCCTTTGATTCCCTGTCTATGATTCATAGTTTTGACGCAATGCTGAATTTTGTATTGTGCTTGTTTTTTTTTATACTGTCGTAGTTCATCGTTATGTATCATCCGATGTTTTATTCAGACTCTTGAAAGGTGCCAAATATGTCACATTTCTAGGAGTATTGGCAAAAACTTTCCAGTAACTGGTAATTCCACAAATATCACTACACGCCTTCGAGTATAGGCTTCAAAAAATTAACATTTCTGCTTCCGCCTTAACAAGCGAGTGGAGACATCGCTGTGGCAAAAACATTCCAAGGATTTTATGAGGAGAGAAAACAGCTGCCTTGTTCCACATCTCCGCATTCTTTTGTCCCCTCTCGGAATGGGGTGACTCTTTTTTGAAGAGGGTCCGCATTAGATTTCGCATCATTGAGTGCAGTCGGGAGAAGTTTTCGCTGACCCAGTGGAGGTGGCCGTCGTTGTCTAAGACTCGCTTGAATCTAGTTGAAAGATTTATTTTTGAGTAGCATGCCGTCAGGATTGATGTTGCCGGGCGGTGGTTCAACGAAGGTCCCTCTCGGAAGAATAACCCGGTGCACGGAGTCCAACCCTCCGGGCCGGTGAGGGACGGGGATTGCTTGTCGAAGGAGGCGACGGCAGTGGGCGCCGCTCATGATGATAGCAGAACTCACTCGCTTCACAGTGTTAGCTGCACTAGCGGAAAGGGAAATTATGCTCCTACTAAAATTTGCTCCTACAAGCAAGAAAAGGGTAGTTTCCATCACCAAAGGAAACGAAAGGCATTGATTGCGTTTCGTTACCCACCATTAGTGTATTCGTAATATACAAATTATTTGGTTTTAGAAATACCGGTTTAGACGAATGGCAACGGTCAATTTTTATCCTCATTTGAAAAACGCTACATTGGCGCCCATGCGATGCCACTCCACGTGACGTCACAGGGACCTAGTTTCTATACGAGTAGATAGGAGTTTTACATCGTCTGAGATTACCATTGCATGCATTAGGCACAGAGCTCAGGGAAACATGTCTTAATAATTACCTATTAAAACTGCATAATGTCGGAAAGTTTTCTTCGTTCGATAGGGTAATAATAATCTTTATTTAAGCCAAGCGCATCCTTCTAGCAGGGTACTCTGCTACCTGCTAGCAACCTGCATCGTATCAGCGCTCAAAGCCTCGCCCCAAGGTCACCTCACACGGCGACAGCGGGAACCAGAATGACGTCACACGGTGTTTTCCCATCATTCATACTTAGCCGTCGCGTTTTCGCGTGCTTGAAAATTTTCACTTTTCATTTAATCGCAAAAAATAGATATCGTCATTTAAAAATCTAAAAGTGTAAAATTCGTACTCCATTCGTATCTTTCGATTTAAGCAATAAAAAATAATAGGAAACCACCCTAATGTGAAGAGAGCATATGTCTTTAAAAAAATATATGTGGTGTGTAAAGGTGTACCAGTTCCTGGAGGCGAGCGACGGATAGATTTCATTGTTATATTTATGACCCTTGTACCTAATGACCTTAGTACGGTAGGTCTGCACTCCGATGATGGCCATTTTCAATACTTTTGTGCTCTTTCTTAAAAACCAACCTTTGATGAGGGAAATAAGTATTTGGTATAATTTTAAATAATGAATTTTGTTTTTTTTTCATTTGTTAATGTTGAGGTTAATTACACTTTGTTAAAAAATGTGAAACCACAATTTTTCAAAATTTGGATGGCGTAATATTACGTCCGTAGCATAAATCGACCTAATACCAGCGTCCTGAGTTGATATTTGGCAAAACAACATGTGTTACTGATGATTTTGAGGCTATAGCGTTTCATGTAAAGAAAGCCTATCCTAAAAAGTATAGAATTTTGGGTGTAAGGTACCAAAAATCTGAGCCTTACCAAAGGACGACTTTTTCATTACCTCCAGGGTTTCACTCGCACGATCCATTTCATTATTAGGTGTCGCCTTTAAAAGGATTGCCGAAAAACAGCTATATATCATTATTATGTAAATTATTTGTCATTCGCGTCATTAACCTTCCTATTTTACCGACTCTTTTCAAACCCAGTGCAAAAAATTTCGGAACTTTAATTACAAAATCCAGAAATTTCTGAAGAATGTCATTGTCATACTCGAACAGACATTTGTGGACTGAGTTGTAGAAATTGCTGTAAATTTTTAATAACAAAAGTTGGATTATAAACGTCCTATTTAACGGAAACTGGTGGAACGTATGAAATAATTAAGGTGAATCATGATAAAAATTATTCAGAGGGTCCTCGGAGTACTAATTTTTGCGGAATAAGGTGAATAATAGCATTGGTAAATTTCATTGTAAGCAGTTACATGAACGAGTGTAAAGTAATGTGCATCACGTTGAGAATAAAATTAACTGCTCATTTGGTGATCGAAGTTCACATTCAAATCAACTTCAATAATATTTCCGCGCCGAAACTCCTCTTTGCTGTAATTTTAACGAGAAAACATAATAAAAGTTTTACTGGCTCTTAGATCGACTTCAGTAGCTGGAATATTTTTTAAAACTAAAATTCATAAGATTAGTTAATGTCGAATTATTGATGATCTGCGTGTGATGGTTAATTAAAACTGCCGTCGAGTGTTTTGATTTGGACTCGCATAAAAATTTCTTGCTTGTAAATGACATGAAGTTTGAGCACTGGCAGTGAATATAAGTCTTTCAATGGATACCATTATAGAGCACCACTGAAAGCTTTGCTGTGAGTTCAATAGGTAGGATGAGTGAAAGTTTGAAATGATAATGAGCTTTTACAAGTTTTGGAAGTTTAGGAGCTTGGAAATGATGCACAAAAAAGCCCTTAAAATCTATAGAATTCTCAGGCAAGGAATGAGTTGCTCCTATTCTAAAAATTGCGTCAGCCTTCAGCATAATTTTATGCTCCGGCTGGCTAAATTTTTCCTCTTCATCATACACATCAGTCAATATTTTTTATCGTTTTTCATCTATCCTCACTAGAAGTAGGTATTCTGTTTTTATTTACTTATATTTTAAAGTCACGTTTTTGCCTACACAATACATTGTACTTTTGTAACCTACGGTATTTGAGATAGGTTTTCAGAAATTCTATCGAAGTCCTCTGAGTTGTGATTGTTTAAGGTCAGAGATCAATGCGTTCGACTTCACGATTGATTAATCCGATGAGGGTCTTCCTTCCAAGTTTTCATTAGTAAAGTATGTTGCTGACGGATGTAATCATGTACGTCGTTGTATTCATTTTTCTTGCCGATATTTTCTTGTAATTCTCTGGCCTTTTTCACATTTTTAAAACTGAACATTCATTAAATATTTAATTTTTATCTTTATATTTTCCGATTTTTAATTAAGATATTAGACCAGGTCCTCAGACATTTCTTAGACACCCTGTTTTGAAACCCAAATTTTCCATTATAAGCTCTTTCAAAACAGTTTCAACATTTTTATTGGGTAACCGATTGTTAAAATAAGATTAAGTATCTGTTTTGATGATGTTTTCCCATGAAAAAGGTTGCCTTGGCGAAAGTATGCTTGTATTTGTTTTTGTCATATGGATACCGAGGGTTGCATGTAGAACAGGCAGTTAATATTATCACAGCGGAAGAAAGCGATAAATTCTCTTAGCCCTCCAGAAATCTTCCGAGATTGCGGGCTCTGCGAAATCAATGTGGCCTTCTGAAAGCAATGCCGATTAAATAATATATTTTTGTATTTTTAGCGAGCCAAAAATATGAAATTTCGGCCCTGCTTCTCAAATGCCACCTTCCTCCAAAGTATGAACACGATGCGGACTGAGTGATTTGAGTAGGCTTGCGATTGATTCAGTCGTGAGCTCACTTTAAAACATAGTGACCAATCATGTTCTCATTTGAATGAAATGGTCAAGTAAGACGGATGCGGTTTTCAAACGCAGTCTATAATTTATGGCCGCGACAAACCATTTATCGTTAAATGCGACCGTGTTATCGCGCTCCGGTAAACTTCTTTATTTTTTTTTCAATGTGACCGACCACCCCCGTTATCGTAATCAACGCTAAGCATCACGTTTTATGGGCTGAGCTCGTGAAACATAAAATTTATATTAATCGAAATCTCCTGTTTGGGTCCTGTCAGTGTTCGCCGTCAACACCCCGTGCTCCAGTCCACCGTTCAACCTACTTCCCCATTCCCCCCCTACGGCTGGGCAGTATTTCAAATACAAAATACGTAGTTGAAATACATTTGTGATTTATGTTTGGTTTGTCAAATACACGACCTGAATGTATAATGTATTTTGTAGTACAGATACACATTGTTGGTATTTTCCCATATAAAATAAAAAAATACGTTTGTAAAATACTTTTGAAGTACCTCTGATAACACTTCTGTAACGTTATGCTTCAGAGATTACTTCGCTTTCGTTAGAATCGTTTTCTTAACGTTTGCAATTATCCATAATGTGACAAAGCAGGATATACACGCCCAAGTCAAAGTTATTTTTTATTTTGAATTTCAAACAAATTTGGAGCGGTATTTTTTTTTCAAATACACTGGGTAACCCATGCGATAATTTCGCACTTTCACGCCATTAGGGAATAAGTATGTTAAGGAAACGGTGTAATGGGGTTTTAAATGGAGGAGGCGTATCATAAGGTAATTTTTTATACTCGTTTTCTTGAAAAAATGTAAAAAAACATAGGAATGCAATGCAGGAAAGAGAGTTTGGCACCAGTAGGAACAATCATGTCGTCTGTAACTGAATTGTCATGGCAAAGGCCACTTACATATGAAATTGTTTTCTTTTCATTTGTCTTGTTTTAACTGTCGGCTTTTTTAAGTTTAGCATAAAAAGATGTGTTCAGTCAATATACCTCGAGCTAGTAATCGACACGGAAAAAATCGAAACTTTTAAGTCAAATTAATGGGTAAGTATTGATAGTTGAGATCGAGATTGTAGTTTTTGTCGATACGATGTCAATTTTGTAGAAGCCAGTGATTCAACATTCAAAATTATGCTTCAATTATCACTGTAGGTGCGATATTAACGGAGCAAATACGGAATGGCAGAAGAAGACCTTTCTGTAATAATATAAAGGATTTGGAGCGGTATTTTGTATTTGAATTAGGAATGACAGAAAAAGACCTTTCTGTAATAATATAAAGGATTTGGAGCGGTATTTTGTGTTTGAATTACTCCTCGGCCTGCATTTTGCCCAGCCCTGACGCCCCCTCCTCGCACCCCCTCCCCTCCCCCGACCAGCCTTCCCGCACGTCCCGTTTTTTCATCTGCACCCCTATTATTTCTCCACCCTTTGCTTCCGCTTCCCTTAATGGCCCACTCCTGCTTCCCCCTTTGACACCCTTTTCTCGTCCTCCTATCAATACGACCTCCCCCTTCAACACTCCCCCCATCGCAAGCAGCAGCTACGCTTTCAATCCCTTTGCTAGGGCGTGTGTGTTATGTTTCGATGCGTGCTGGCCCCGATGTTCCGGCAGCGAATGGATGTTACGCTCGCACATGTCCCGTGGTGTTGGGCGGCGGTTGCTTTACATCGCGTATTGTTGATGTTCACCCGAGTTCTAATAAGGTGGAAATTCGAAACGTGATTTGAGTTGCATGCGCTTATGGTAACGTCGCCCTTACCTGTAAGCTTAGCGATGATGGACAATATCATGTTATTATAATGGTTGAAATGAGTTTTTTTTCTCTTTATAACGTTTCTGAATTGTTTTTATAAATTGCGTATGTATATATGCGCTTAATATAACTTCGCCCGTATACCTAAGTGGTGAACATCATGGTACTTATTATGGTGTTATGCTGGTTGAAAATAGTGTTTTTCTTTTTAACTTTTCTAAAGAGTTTTTCTTAATTGCGAATACATGCGCTAATTGTAACTTCGTCCTTAAACCTTGGCGGTGCTGGACACATCATATTAATTATCATGGTATTATACTGGTTGAAATTCATTTTATTCTGTTAAATTTCCTGAATTATTTTTCTTAATTGCGTATGTATGCGCTAATTTTGACTTCGCCCTCATAACTTAGTGAAGCTGGACACATCATGGACATTATTATAGCGTTGTACTGGTTGAAATTAGTGTTTTTATTCTTGACTTTTCTGGACAGTTTTTCTTAACTGCGCATGCATATTTAAGAATAGTATATTTGGGGTGAAATATAAGGCTATTAAGAATCGTGACCGCAAACTTAGCTCCAATCTGAACGAATATCTCAGATCTGTGTACATGGTGACATAACCCAAAATGCATGCTAAGTGAAGCAAGTGCTATAAATAGAGTGAAAATACTGATATGCACTTTGTGCTTCAAGCCAGCAGTGAAACTGATAGATATGCTAATTATGTTAAAAGCTATAAGGAGAGAGATTCTGTGAAATTCTAAATTTACTCTTTCATCCTTTGGCATGCGAACGGTGAAAGATACAGATGGAGAGCTATGTGCTTCTTAATAAATGCTCATAGAAAAATTGGTTTCTCTTAAAGGCTTGTACGGTGTTTATAGGCTCAATATAGAGGCGTTTGAATGGTATCAATGGGGCAGAAATAACGTGGTATTAGTACGATTAAATATCTCGATTGTTATCGCAACCGGGCAAGTTGATAAACCTACAATATAAGGCCAGATAACGTATGGAGGACTAGATAGAATCACATTGCGTCCTGCACTGCGGTAATACCAGTATTGTTGTTATCGCTATTATATCATGAGTAAACGATGTAAGAACAATCGCGTAATTACCTACAATATTACACTTCTTTTGAGAACAAAAATGTGTAACTCTAATCGGTAATGCTATATATTTGTACCGCTTTGATAATTTTATATCAATTAAAGCAAGCGGAACCCAATTAACATCAATAAAAGATAAAACACTGTAGACTAAATATTACCTGCTATAGTTGACCCCTGAATTTCTTTTATAAATATTGACATCCGCACCTACCGATTGGTTACTGCGGTTCCATCGGTATGCAATTCAGGCATCCAATGGTTTACATACCGATACATATCGATCATTACTACCGTGTTCACGGCAGTTGAATTAAGTAGATATTAAAAATGACGTTTAAGCTCACTTGGCGCCTTAGTTGTATCTATCGGCGTGGATATACTTCCGTTCATCTCACTTTTAAACTTATCCTTCGGAGCCCAAGGTCAAACTTTCATTTATCGTTATTCGGTATCGTTATTCATCGTTTCAGGACATCCAAAGTTCTTTTCATAAGCCCAGGGGAAACTTTTATAGCTCAAAGCAAAGTCCTCGATTTGGTTTAATTAATTTAATTAGCTATCATCCTCAAACTATCAATGAATCATTAACTGGGTGGTTATTTTCTGCAAAGAAAAAGAGTCCCGATATTTTTATAATCAACTCGTTCTCCAAAGTTTCTGAGGTTATAAATAATGGCGACACGGAGCGCCAAAATAAAATAAAAAACTTGGCGAGGGATGCCATTCACTCACAGCGACGCCGCCGTGTGACAGCTTTTCAATTTCCGTCCATTTCGATACCCAAGCGGAATTCCGATGTGCGGAACCGATGCGGGAAATGGAATATCGAGCATTCCTCACCCATTTTTGACCTTATCGATTCTCGATCCATTCCCCCTTTTTTATTCATCCTATCTTTTCTCCCCCCTCTTCTTTTTTACGCCCTGATCGCCGACTACCCTTCTTTTCTTTCTTCCCATTTCATTGGCACATCCTTTTGTCTTTCGCCTCTTCTCATACTTCCACCTCCCGGAGGGGAGAGAATTTCAATGCGTTATTGTGGACTCAAGGAAAGGATGTTGTTCGTGGGACCTCCCCGTGGGGGTCGAGAGGAGAAAAAAAATGAAAAGAGTAAGGCGCTTCTGGCTTCCGAGACGTTCCACCCTTCTTTCTCGCGTACGGGCGTCAAGAAATTTCGGCATCCGTCCCCCCCCTCCTCCACGCCCCCCTTGTCGTGAGCGTACCCCTCCTGACTACCTTCGCCTTCCCCTTACCCTGCCCCCCGCGTCACCTCACGTCACAGCTTCCCTCCTTCGCTCTGGAACCTCACCGCTCCAGAACCACCCATCCGCCGGGTTCGGTCGGCGGGCAACTTTGGCCGCGCATATTCGGTGACTGTAGGTAATAGACAGGCTCCGGTAATGGAGGGCATCGTAGGTTGGCCATCTATTGTAAATCGTCAGCGACGGCAGTTGGAGAGACCAAGATGGTAATCCATTCTCAATGTTTTTATGTTCACTGATTGTCATCTCATATTGAATTTTCCGAATAGTTTTCCTTCATTGCGTATGAAAAGTTGGCAAGGAGTGTTAATATGGCCTGAAATTTACTATGAAGACAAGGGGCTACTTTGGCAATCGAGATTTGGTGACTGTAGGTAATAGATTAGCTCCGATGTTATTGGAGGGTATCGCAAGTTGGCCATCTGTTGTCAATCATCAGCAACGACAGTTGGAATGGTCATGGTGGTCATCCACTCTTAATGTGTTAATGTTCGGTGGTAGTCATTTACTATTGATAATCAGAACTTGACCTCCATTTTCGATTGTCGCGATCGATTACGCATGATCAATGATAGATATCATAGGTAGTCATCGATTGCTGATAATCCAAGGTAACTATCGACAATCAACCGCCGCGTATAATCCTCTTATCGTCCACTTACAGTTATATAATGCCGGCCTCGGTGGCAGCGGGGCCTACTAAACAAGAGGTCGTGGGTTCGAGTTCCGCCTGAGTATATTGACCCTATCCAGGACATGCTTGTGTAATTGTTAGCTTGTTGAAAACCCCGATGAACATGCCAAAACGAGCTGTTTTCGGTGGTATGGGATTAAATAAATAAAATTAAAAATTTATCGAACATCGACCATCGACATTTGTCCTCGATTTTCGAACGTAAATCTGTAGGTCGAGGACATTAGCTGTCGACCGCATGCTCCCGATCGACAACGAGGGTTTTGACCATCGTGTGCAGTTGAGATTAATCCAACGATTGAGCAAGCCTACCTACCTACCTACCTAGTCCCCTCTGTTCCTCGCCCCTCGCAGCCCCACCGCGTCAGCGAGATCTCACATCACAGCTCTGTCCCCCCTTCATCGCTCCAAAGAACCCCCCCTCCCGCCCCCCCTCTCCGCTCGTCGTCTTCGCCATGTCGCGTCCGTTCCCTTTCTGCGTGCTCACTTGGGCACAGGAGCCACGACAAGCGGCCTCCACGGCACAGACCTACTTGCTCCACTTCATTCCTCTCGTGCCACCCCGTTTGGCCGTGGACAGGTTCGGGGAGGTCAAATACGGAGGGAAGAAATAAATGGCCATATCGGAGCGATACCAAAGGGACCCACTAAGCCCCTATTTGTGTGAAGTGTGGAGGGTTCTAAAAATGTGGGTTTTCGATTGAGTATTGAGACTAATCTGTGATTTATAGAACCTTTGCAGGCTTAATTTGGTGGTGGTGCCATATATCTGTGGTAAAACTACAAATGGTAATTTCCACTCTTTCATACAAAACTCGACTACCGCCCATGGTTTCGACATGCGATGCAATTTTCAAGGTGATACAGCATGCACTCTCGCAGTATTCATACCCAGAGCCAAGGTAGGGGGAGGGGGTATAGGAAGTGGATAATCATGAATAATCTGAAATTTGTTTACGAGCAAATAATGAATATTGATATTGACATAACGATCCTGAAAACAGGAATACGTAGGATGTGGATGACTATTTGACATGAATGATGAACGGTGCACGACTGTCCAAAACCGATATTCATAACAAATGGGCGGCCATTACGAATCACTACCATTCGACAATCGACGATCGACTTAAATTGAAAATTTTAGATCATGGACTATTGGGATCCACCCACTGTTTCATTATCAGTTTACTGTAAGCCAGTCGTCGGCACAGGAGACAGCCTGCCTAGATCGGCAGAACAGACTAACATAGGATATGGAAAACTATTGCCAATGAATGATGAAATCTCCACCACTATCCAAAACCGACATTTATCAACGATATGCGGCCACCAGAAATTCGATATCTTACTTTTCATTACTCGAGCCATCATCATATTTATTTATTCATTCAATTATTTAAATCATTTTCGCACACAACTGTGACGACAATTTATAATGAATATTTTAATAAAACATGAATTAGACAAAATACAATAACAATATAAAAATTGACAAGGAATAAACCAGAGGAGAGAGGAATAACTTCAATCAGCTTTCAGATGGGACAAAGATTGAGCGGTGAAATTTTTGTTCGACTAGTAAAAAGGTTCTATGGAAGGAGGGAGTGAAATTATAAGGGAGGAGAGGTGAAATGGAATTGAAATTTTGAATGCCTTGTTATTAATTGTTCGGACAGCCTAATTATTTGATGTGAAATGATAGTGCCTTCATTCGCCGTTTCAATAGGTTCTATTTGTGAGTCTTCCCAACATTTTAGTAAGAGGTAATTGTATAATTTACTAGCAGGCCACCCGACGTTTTTCGGGAAGGATTGTACCAAGAGAAATGGGAAACATAAACTCCCCCAATTGCATCCCACGATTGAATCAAAATTGAAGTAACATGGTGAGCGGAAGGCGCTAAACAGTAAACAATGGAAAAAAACTATTTCCGTGCACCGCGAACGGTATCAGCTTATAGTCAGCTCCACAACATCGATTGCTTTGTGTGAGTACGTGCGGAGACGAAAAATATCGTATGAACGCATGTCCCAACAAAAAGATTTGCTCCGAGAAGATAAAGAGGCGATTGTATTTTGAGTGTATGAAGAGATGTACCTACCCGGCAGGATATCCAATCGCAGAAGTGATGTGATATGAGGTAACAAAGGGTAATGAGAAAACCTCGCCAAGGACTCGTAGGATGCAAACGAGAGTAGCACTAACGGGTTCCGGAGCGTAGGATTCACGTATGTACTAACTTTGGTCGCAATCCGTGTAGCCGTATGAAAACGCATGGTGGACAGACAAACAGACATCCTTATATATAGATGTATAGATAATGGATTAAACATTTTTAGCTTCTTCGGTTATCTACCTTACCTCAGTGAGTTCATGAATGCGATGGTATTAGGCTCAAGTATCGTTAGGCTCGAGGTCATATTTGTTAGCATTCCCGACATGTTTATAAGAAAGACTTTTACATTTGATCATGGGTTAAAATTTACTTGCTTCTTCCTTTATATACCATACCTACATGACGGCTGTGATTAGGGTCGCCATGTAGAGCTGCGGCAATGAACATATTGTGATCGGTCCAACTTTTCGGAACGTGTTACAGATAATCTCACCAGTTTTCATCAGACACTGATAATTCCTCTCATATTTTGATAAGTATAGCATATTTTCAAGTTCGGATAGAGTGAAATGGAATGCATAAAATAGTGCGACTTGAATGAATTAAGGACACCGAGAATTAATGGACATTTGCTAGTAGTAACCTTCGGTTTGTAGTTACCTTACGTGCACAATGCTTATTTATTTTTAGTACCCTTGGAGTTATTGCATCCGAACACTGAAATGATCTGTCAAACTTTTGAGGTTTTTTAACGTTAAATTTGTTTCAAAATCGATGAATGTGATAAGTTGAATCGGTTTGGGGACCCCGTCAGCTGTACTGGTCTTCGTTTATTTTCTTTAATATTTTGAATTTTATGTCAACTTCTGTTGAAAGGATTGTCTTTAGCTTTAACCCTAAAGCAATTCAGTCATCAGTGAACTTCATATTCGTTTTGCAAGTGTGCATGACTTGAAAATTACATGTATTACTGTCAACGAGTCAATGGTCTTTTCAATGTTGACATAAACCTAATTCAATCAACAAACATTATGCAATAATTCTGTTAGTTCATGCCGCAGCTCTATCAGAATTTATGGGTATTTGTATTGACAAAATATAATTTTAGAAACTCCTGGATTGATCGTCGAAATCACTTTTAAGTAAAAAAATTTATTCACTATTTGGTAATGCTTTTTAGGATGGTCTGGGATTTAATGCTAAGTTTTGTACCAGCACTTCATTCGGTGTTTCAATAGGCCTTATTCCTAAGTCTACCGAACATTTTGGTAATAACTAATTTTATCATTGATGATGGAGTAAAAATGTCTACCGCCTTCGTTTATCTACCGTACCTTCGTGAGTTCACGAATGCGACGGTATTAGGCTCAAGCTGGTGAAACCTCATGTCGATGATGGGAAAAGGAAAACTTTATTGGCTTCTCCGACTATTTCATTCATGTACGAGCAGGTTTCGTTGGGTTGTAAATAAATTGAATATTTTTTCCCTCAATGATGGTAGCCCTATAGCGACTATTGATCTCGAATAAATAATCATGCGAGGTGTGGTGCCACTTTTTTATCTAGCACTGGTATTGCACGTTGGCATTTTAATTTTTATCTTGTTGATTAGTAGGGACGATTAAAATTGCCAGAATTGAAAAATTTTGAGGCGCTTGTTGATTTGACGATGGCCTGCGGCTCTAGTCTGTTGATTGAAACGCGTATAGAATTTGTGAGATTCGTTATATATTATTTCATTGCAATTAGTTTCTGATTTTATGGATAATTTTCGTTTTTATATTAGGAGTACAAATTTTAAGTCTTTTGGAGAAATTCTCGTGGATAATTTACCAACAAAGGTAATTTTATTTTACGCTTCCTGTAACAAATAATAAGCAGAGAAATCTTCTCAAGTTATAGAGTGGATTCCAAAATCCATTTTATTTCAAATTTTTTGATTGTGATAATCAATCGATCTTACTAGTTTTATCGAATAAACAAATATCGAAACTTTTTATTGCACTCTTTGTTACAAATTACTTAAATTTTTTTCGAGCAACTATGGATGTATAGAGCAGTGATGCAAAATACCTGGGATTTGGTAAACCTCGATTTTTGGCTACGTTACATATGAAAAATAACTGTTCAACCCAGGAATAATTTTTTTGGCGATCAACCGTTTTTTGGTTGTTTTCTTGAATGACACCTCAGATCATGTGATATAATACTATTTCTTTAACATTATATTTCCGCACAGCATGTTTTAATTTTGTATTTCTCCACGAACACGTTCTGAGCGTTTTTTTAGCGTTTGTATCCGAATTTAATGAATTTTACCTCCGACATTCATCAGCGTCTAAAAATAAATGCATACTCTTCCACAAAACTATTCGTACTTTACACAGATTTTAATTTTATCACGTCTAAATATTTTCCCCACGGCGTAGCAATCAGGTTTTTTGTCATAATCACCTTTTTATTTCGTATGAAGTGCGAAAAAGCTCGCACCCGTAGGTGATAACTATGCTTCAAAAAACTCCGAAAAATTGAAATCCGTGTAAAAAATCATGCGATCCTTTTCATCATCATTTTAAAAAAACATTTTCTTCCTCTAGCCTGGGGTGTACGGTAACTCACTTCGTCGCCGCCTAGAGAATGAACCGGGATGGATATCTGGTCAGCGCACTGTCGAAGGCGCGCGTGGAACGCCTCCCGAGTTTGCCCGGGGTTGTTGGGTAGACTTCAATTCTGATCCACGTTTCAGTTGGCTTATTACCGGCCGCGTCGAGTCCAAGGGAGCGAGGCATCCCTCTGGAAAGCGTCCGAAAAGGGGGGGGGCCTGAAACGCGGGCCCCGCGCTCCTATTGAGAAATCCGCCCCCGCCACCCCCACCCGCCCCCGGACAAACCCACCGCCCCCGACCCTACCCCGCCTCCCGTCCATACAACCTTTCAAACTGCCTTCTCTTCTTACCCCACTTCCCCTCAGAATTTTTTTTCTCTTCATTCCACCCCTTTGGCCGATCACTCAGGTCGTCCCGAACTTTTCCTCTTTCCACCTGATGTGGCCCCCCCTGTCCCCCCTCCGCCCCATCTTCCATTCCGCATCCCGCCCCCACCCATGCCCCCCCGCTTTCTAGGCCCCAAGGATCACGAAACCCGACAAGTTTTCTCTTCGTTTGTCACGCAAGGCAAGTGGTCGAAGGTGTCACTTCCCTAGCTACCGGTCTGCCTGTGAAGGGGTTCCACCATCTCCTGTCTTCCATCCACTGCGTCCTCCGAACTGCCATCCAAGTCTTTCCCCGGCACGCCTTGGTGAGCTCCGCTCCCATCTTGGCGGCCCCTCCCCCTGCTTCCCCGCTAAACCTTACCCCGTTTGCCCCAAAGGGGGCTGGACAAATCCCCGTGTCCGTGCACTATGACGCCCCGCTTCGGTCGAAGGGTAAACGATTAGCATTCCCGTGAAAATCCACTCCTGGATTTAGTTGACCCTACTTGCCGTACAGAAGCGACAATAAGCATTGCCTCAACCCATTTTAACCCAATGTTGCTTTTAAATAGCATCAAAAATGTATGCATTTTCCGCTCCATTCTGGAAAGGTTTAACCCTTTTACTGCCAGCCCATTTCAGTTGGGATGTACGAAGACTGCCAAGGCTATTTTCCGGAATTAGCAACATTTCAGATTTAAGAAATTTTGAGCTACTTAATTTTACTTAATTCGTTTAGATTATTTTCCCAATTCTTAAGATATAATTACATCTTACAACCATTGATACATTATGGGGTTTTACATAAATTACAGCCGTTGAAAAGGGCTTATTCACGAAAAGAGTGAAATAATTCGGGCCAACGTATCGGCCCCTGGCAGTTTTCGCTCAACCAGCGAGGGGTGGCAGTACGCGTTCTTTTTTGCTGTTAAGTTTAATGGCGAAATATGTAGCTGTCACTATAATTATGATTTAGATGAAAATTTTCACATTTTTCAAATGAGATGTCTTTTTAATTTCTCCCAGAAGCATCTCTGGGTCAGAAAAGGTAAGTAATCCACGAATGGAGGGTTTCTTAAAATCCCTATTGCTTTCATCATCATTATTAGTCAAAAATCCTAAGATTGGTTTGACGCAGCTCTCCTTTCCTCTCTCCTATCCGCTACCCTTTTTGTATTATTTAAATCCTTTATAACCTATCCTATGTAAGTTAGTTAAGGCCGTCCCTTGCCCTTCTTCCCTTCCACCTGTCCTCCTAAGGTTGTTTTCATCAGGCCATCATGTCTTATGATATGCCCAACAAAGTTACTGCGATTTGCTCGTTCAGATTACTTTAACGTCTTGATTCTTGACTTGTTTCTAAAAATCTATTCTATCTGTGTGACGGAAATTTGATGAAATGTTTGGAATTTGAACACCCGCTCTTCGATAACGTTGGGGGGTATTTTTTGAAATATTTTATTTGGAAAGTTAAAGCTAAATTAGAATTATTTCAGAATCAACATCGATTGAACAAATATTGCGTAAGCTATTTGTATTACGAAGATGGGGGCCAATGAGGATGAGAATGGGATTGCTTCCTTGCCAGCTTAATGCTTAAATGCAAGTTGGAGAAATTTCAGATTGTGGCGAAGGATATAATAACAACCCGTAATACGTTCTATAGTCTAATCACTTTATGTCTGCGGGTGAGCTTTCGTGAGAGTCCGGACATTCTCGGATGACTTCGCTGATGGGGGAGGGGTAGTACCGAGAGGGAGAGGAGGAGCGAACATAATGTTGCCAAATGTACGTAGCCGTCCTACTTTGTCGCTGAATACGTGTGAGTCATAGGTGGCCTCTGTTTTTTTGGCCCCGGCGCCGAGACAATATACATACTCATTTGGAAGGCATTGGGGATAATCCTTTCACAGAAGCCCATGACATTGTCAGCTACCGCGCTGAATGAGGCGCCGTTGGTGGAAGGTATACATAGTCACATACAAGGAGAACGCGTGCGGTTTGGCAACACTGTTCCACGAGCAGATTCACGAAGTTCACTAGGCGGAGGTATGAGAGCGACTCACTGAGGCCACGCCTACTGTTTGCTGATTGGCAAAGGCAAAGTCACATGTCGAGAAACTTTCCCTCTCCTCATCTCCATTTGCTTTGGCCACACCAGCTCACCCGCAGAGATAAAATGAACAGAGTATAATTGCGTTAAGACTGGAGACGTAAACATTGTATCGTAAACACCATGAAATTATGGATGTAAATCATACTTACGGGCAATTTTTCCCCCCGACGCTCCGACCTACTCTTTCTCCTGTCTTTCTTACTCTCTTCCTTAAATCATGACGTTTTGCTCCCCAAAGAGGGGGTAATTATTTCGCTGAGTCCGTACTCAATGATGCCCCGTCTCAGTCAGAGGGTAAACCTGTTCTCCACGGTGCTGTGAAACGGGCTATGTATTTAGGTGTATGCATATTATGTGAGCCACTCGTCACGCAGCTTTTCTAGATTATTTCCCACTACATAATATTAGGTACAAATTCCCTCACTATTTTTCAGTGAGCACTTTTATTATTATATCATGGTCAATCTATGTATATCTTTGAGGGCCAGAGTGAGGTCAACTTCATAAAACATTTGGTTTGACATTATCACAAGAAACCAAGAGGGATATAATAAGATCATGCGAAGTATTTTCCTTTGGAAGTATCCGATGAGATTGAGGGTGATATATTAAGGTCTTAAGGAGCCTTTTTATTCTGAAGAGAAGTGTTACAAAATACTAGTGTAAACAGATTTCTGAAATCGTGATGACACGGAATTAAAATTATCGCATTTCATACACGTTTCATTCTGTGGGAACATTTGTGTGCTGAGTTGCCCAGGATTTGTCCATTATTATCGTTTCCACGTAGTCCCTTGCCATTTCTGATGTCTGTTAGCCTAACTCTCAGTACCTTCAAATATATTTTCGACTTACGGTTAATCGATTCAGCCTTGTCTGAAGGGTACGGTCGATCAAAATTCCCATACAAAATGATACGGTGGTTTCTTTTGGACCCCAAATTTTCCAGTTCATACATTCACCTCATTTTGGCATTTTTTTCTTCATGGGCTAACGTGTGGGAGGTACGGTCTGGATCCTATTTTCCGTCATCCTGTGTCACCTGCAAGGTAACGACGAATCATTTCGGAGATGGCCGGAATGATCTCGAAATGGTCCACGTGAATAATCAAGGTAAACTTATATCTTATTCGGTACACTTCAGGTTGCTCTTCCGCTTTATAAAATGACACACATTAATGACATTCTTACGTAAAGACGCCGGCATATCGTTCGTAGTTATCCTTGCATTTTGTATGCCATCGCCAACTTCGAATACACCTTTATTACGTGCTCTATCTCCGATTTTCTTTCAAAATGTGATATACGATAACTATGGCATTTACGGGGAAGTAAAAAGTACTGGTACAGAGGTAACGGTACAATTGCGAGGGAAATAGAAATATTAAGTCGGTCAAATACGGCGTTTTGAGCTAAGGTAAAATGGAAGTATTGTTGTTGCCATTCGAGAGACAGGCACAGGCATTCAATAGCAAGGTATAGTTCCGATTGGATTTCAAAATGTGATGAATGATAACTCTGGCATTGCCGAGGAAGTACCAGAAGTAGCAGAGGTAACATTACCACTGCAAGGGAAGTAGATATATTAATTGGTTGGCTTAATATCTGTCAAATACGGCGCTTTGAGCTAAGGTAAAATGAAGAGTACAGTTCTTGCCATTCCATAGGTTGATGAGCTGTTTTTTTTAACGCTCATAGGAAGACTGTTGTTCTCTTCGACTTATCCAAAGCTATTGTGAACGATCTTTTATCGGAGCAATATATTCACGTCAAGCAATGTGGAGGTTGTCGTTTAGTACTGCTATCATGTTAAATTTCCGTTGAAATTGTCACGGTTTGGGTTTTGATAGCTGTATAAGATTGGCTCCGTTAGTGATGTAGAAAAGAATCTTACTTTCATTTACCATGTCTATACTTCTACTTTGGTTAATGTTCCTCGTTACAAGCGTATTTGAAATTTTCCATTTATTCGGCTTGATCTTGTGCTGTCTACCTGAGCACCTCATTGCCCTTGTCGATATTTTTTCTTTTAGCATGCTGTATTACATTGCTTCTCACTCTGTCTTTTGATTATTATTTTGAGAGTGTAGTCTTTTCCCAGGTTTCGCTTAAGAGTTATCTAAAGGGCGAAATTTGTTCCAGCCTTTATCCGTCTATCGGTTCATGTACTTCAGGCTTCTCATTTAGTTCCCCTGTTTCTAAGAAAGCCAAATATACTTCATTTTATACAAAACTGTCTGCTGGGAAAATGAATAGAGGCCAGTGTTCCTCATAAGAGTTTTTTGAACCAACTTAGAATACATATTCAGTATCGTTCTCAGCTCATGAGTAAATTGCCTTGATAGGGTAACAGGAATGTGGAGGCTGATATTGGAAGTACAGACATATGGTACGGTAGGTTGAACTATCCTGTTTAGTTTTTTATTGGAAGGAAATTTTGTCGAGTAGTTAGAAAAATGATGATGATAAAGGAAAAAATACGCTAGCGTCCCATCCTCAGTGGTGCTATTTGAAAGTTAATTATCAGCGACTTATGTGTAAGCTATTCCTGAGCACCTTTGCCCTCTTACCCGAGGTATGTAATGATTCTCCCGTCTATGCAAATTGAATATTTATTGTGAGTGACCCTTACTGAATTTTCCGTATTTCTGTTGTTAAAAATCTTAAATAATGTACGAGTGATAAATATATAGATTACAGGGTTGATATTTTTATCTGTGAAATATTTCTTCCAGAAATATGAATTTTGAGTGGCAGTATAAATGTGCCCGTAATTTGAAAAGACAGCCATATGATGTGAAATGTTTGATACAACCTGCGTTTTGACATTTTTGTTGAATTATGCTCCATAGAATTCATTTAATTCCCTCGATGACGAAGGCGTTCTAGCATTGGAAATAAAATTTAAACCCAATCAGGAGTGACTATGAAGAGGAGTAAGTATCTCATATAGTTAAACGTATTTTGGACTTGACCTCTTCATTATTGTAATTGCTGATTAAAATACTGTACCTGAATTTTTTCTGAGCTCCCCTTCATTATTTATTGCCATCTTTTGTAATATTCGCTTTGAAAATAATGGCTGGATGAGCATGGTGGGCTTTGGTATTCATTGTGTGCAAAAAAATTGAAGTACGTGTTAATTTTATAATCGCGTAGCCTTTGGTTCTAGATCGTTCGTTGAGAGCTGTTGCGATTTAATATAGCTGTTATCAGTGGGCGTGTTGATTCGAGCGAGTGATTGTGAAGTTGCAGCGAAATTATGTAACGATGCTTATCATATCCTCCGAGTAATGTGGTTATGGTATTATTTTGAAGAGCTGCAAGGATTTTATAAAGTAACTTATTATTCAGCTGCTCGTGCGTGACTTTACATGAAAATATTAGTGATATTTTTATTCCAAACGATATATTCTGGTTTCTGAGGTCATCTCCCGATGAAGATTTGTGGGATGTGAATACCAATCTGAGGAAAATTTTGGTGTTAGTAATCATTACCATTATACCGCTATTAGTGTCAAAGATGGCTTTAAATTTGCGATATTCGACGAAAAATGAGTTAAAACCAAAATTTAAATTTTTGATACCTACCTGCGTTCAACTTTACGATTGATTTTTATACATTTTCATGGTTACTATGTATAATTTAGAAATTAATTGAAAATGAATAAAGAATCTTGGATGTGCAAAATAGAAAAAAATATTTTATAATGTGATGTTTCAATTGCCGAGGAAGAAAGCAAGAAAATAGCTCTTCTTTTGGATTCATTATTTTGATTGAGGTAGAGGCAATAATCGATCCAATTAGTTTCATTGGGTATTATTATAATAGATTGATAAATCGATAAAATATTTGCCAAACATTTTACTTGGGAAGACCTCTATGATCATAGGCTTTAACTATTCCCGTGCCGTAATATTTTCTCTAGGCATTTTTTTCGTCTGCGGGTATTTCCTACAGTGAGTATATTGAGAGTGTTACGCTAGCCACAGTCCAGCAATTTAATAAAAGTTTCTCTCGGTTGCCAGCCATGAGTGAAATTTAATGATTTTTTTTCGCAAAGCATTCATTTTTTCACCAGTATTTGTACATTTTGAATAAGATCTCACTCATTATCGTTTTATATGGGAGGGAGATTCTGTCGCTTAAATTGTTGAATTTTTAATTTGCATTTAAATATTCTGCCGGATTAACTGAGTAACGACCCATTCAACTGGCGTTATCGAAAGCTTTCCCTTGCGGAAAGAGCATCGACTGCAACATTGTTTCGGGTAAATTTTGCTTTCGGTAGACTGGAAAATGTGTGACTTTGGTGTCAAATTCAGGGAATTCATTTGGCCTTTTTGTTCCAAACTTGTATACAATTCCATGTAATCGCTGTAAATAATTGAGAGGTTGATAACGTACTTCCCAAGAGACCCCACGACAGAGGTTAACTTGCTGGAATTGTTTCGCTAATTTTTCTGGCAGAGTTATTTTCAGGTTTATATTCGATTTTATGCATAGTTTAATATGGTTAAGTGGTTCTGTTTCCGATTCATTTAATTAAAATATTTCTCGTGTGTTCTCCAAAAACATTGTCTATTAGAGAATCACACGAATTATCGCTTTACATTGAGTTTTATGGGTTGAACTAATCTATTTCCTGCGCTCTTTATAAATTATAGCTATCAATCACCCTTACGAGTACATATGCGCCTTTCCGGAGTATAAATATTTCTTAGTCGCTGTATTTAGGCCGATGAAAATTTTTATGTTTATGGATAGATTATTTTGCTGAAAATTTGCTTGAACACAACGATCGATTGATACTGTGCGAAGATACCATTGAAAAGAGATTGTAAAATGCCTGCACTACATGGAGGAAATAACGGCTCCATTTGCCAACTTAATAACGTTTGCACTTCACTGACGCTGAAGAGCATTACATACCCTAATTTTATCTAGATTTTTGTCATGAAGTAATGGGGGAATATATTCAATCCTTGGGCAAGATTCGATTTGTCTTCCCCAACAATCAAAATTCAAAGCCGACCCGCAAGGTATCCGCTCCCGATAGGTTGTTTTTGATGCTCAAACTTACTATGGATTCTAAAAGGATCTTTCAGGCTCTTTGTGATTAATAATTCTCCATTCAGGAGTGGGTTAGTACTCCAAAATAGGTTTGCCGCTCCAGTTGCACTGCGAATGTATATCAACATCCATTCTTGTCACGTAGTACATGAGTCCATAGGTTTTTCATTTTTGCCTCATTCCTGCCACTGATTGGTATCACTCATGTTTACGTTAATTTCCTGAAATAAAATGATAAATTATGTTTCGTGTGAAATTTGGGGAAATATTATCGATTACTCTCGAGAACAAAAAGGCGTAAATAAATAATGACATCAATTTCACGCCAATCTCGTGAGTGTAGCCGGTTTCCTTCCGGCATCGCAGGAGTGGAAAGACTGATGCCTTTTGTGGCCATTCTAGTTTTCCAAACTCAGGGGCACCCCGTGTCAAATATAAATGAAAAATAGACCGAATGTGACAATCTCACGGATGAGAAATGAGGGAAAGCAATTTCATTAGTTATAATTGCGTTACATTAATCTTCATTTTTGTGTCCAGACTAACACGCCCGCGAAAAAAAACTTGCTCGCTACCCCTCCATAGGAAATTTGTGCTCATTCGTTATCAAGGATTTTATTCATGATGGATGAAAGAGGTCTACTACGTGCGTGAATCGAATATCTGATGCCGTTTTCTTTTAGCCCCGACGCAAACCGACTTCGGAATGGTGGAAACTTCTTTGTCAGTAATCATTCGCGACGTCCGTGTCGTTTTATAAAGCTTGCGGAAACGTTGTCTATTTGTTATTCACGTAGTTGGAATCCAAGAGTTTGGAGTACGTCAGAAATATTTGAGCTTTTTTTGTAAAACATATACCTGAAATTTGGATGAAATAGATGAAGATGAATCCGGTTAGTTTATTGTCTTATGCAAGGGAAAAAAGCCTTTTTCAAGCGCATATCGAATGCTTTGATACTACCCAGTTGTTCATTAAAGAAATAAGAAATAATCTTGGTGAACACCTGTGATAAGAGTTTCCGTTGAAAGCTGATGAAAATAGAGAATCAATTTCATAGCATGTTCGTTTTATCGTATAGTTTCAGTTTAAACAATCACTTTGTTAATCAAAGTGTAGTTGTGTTAAATTAACCTATAAGGCGAGGAGCCCAGTTACATTGCTACAGATTTGCATTACTCATATCATTTTTAGGAAATAAAATATGATTTCATATAATGCTGATGATTTACTGGACACTTTTTTAGATTAAAAGCGGGTTGAAGATTATCTAATTTTTGCTATGATAGTGGTTAGGGATGATTGATTCTATAATTCAATGAATATATTTGTACAATGCAGCGAAACCTTTCTAGCGTAAGAAAATGACTTAAGAAATAAAGGGGAATTTAATTTAAGCTATGTAATAATATGAATTTGGCAATTTAAATAACTTATAAGCTTATTTACCAAGTGAATTAAATGGTTTTAAGGGATTGGACCTTCGAGCTTTCTCAATTCCTCTTGAATTGCTTATTGATATTTACAACGTAATTTTTTCGACATGCGTCGGAAATTAAATGATGTATTTTATAACCTTAGGTGGTTGAAAATAGCCAGGAGGATATCATTTTTGGTTTCTAGAATATTGGATATTTTTCTCATAAGGATATATATTTCTTGGGAGGCGTTTTCATTGGTGGGTTCTGGATTCTAATTCAGGTTAAGCCATGGTATGCCTCCGTCGAAAATCCTTGGAAAACTACTTTTGGGCTATGAGGACGTTGTGGATACATTTAGCTAGGGCAAGGTAGCTTATGTGGTCTAGGAAAAGGAATTTACCTAACTACCCTGAATGTACGTTATCAGCCAACAGCTTAGAACTGGAGGATACCCTCTACCCTCCCATATCAAACAGTAGGGTGATTAGGTCAATTTACTGAATCTTCTCTTGTTAGAGATGCCTACGTAGCTATTTAATTACATTGTGTGGCAATCTTGAAAAGTATTTGTCCTCTTTACTTTTTCAAATGGTGGTTGCATTTTGAATACTTTTTGTATAGCGAAAACCTTCGGTAGAAATGTAGCTACTCTGAATCATTTGTTTTTACATGCCTATTTCAATGATGCCGTTACCAACATTGTTATTCCTGTTTTGAGACCGCTGTGGTCAATCAAATTTACTTCGAAAAGACAGTGTTCCATTGATAACCTCGCTACGTGTTGATGTTTTACTTGAACGTAATTCTTTCACGGTATTATTCAAGGAAAATTTTCATCGTATTCTCAAACAGATCTTTTGATTAAGTTTCATAGCATTAGTGTCTTCATCAGATCTTTAAATTTTTCTACTTTATATTAAAATAATACCCTCCTAGCTGGAGCTCATGCAAAGGTCGCAATCAATCTAATACGTTGAATGATGGCACTTGATGTTGATGTTTTTGCCGTCATAAACGTAGATGTAGCTAATCAAATTTTCCTCAGCTCCTTTTAATATCAATTTTGCACTTGAAATTGCTTCTCGTAACATGCCTCTGTGAGGCTGTGTCTCCATCACTTTTTATGTTTAGCGTTCAGGTGTAGGTGGTTTCTAAAATATGATCTTGCCTCCATATTCAGCAGATTTTTCCTACTTTGTGTTTTCATAAGACAGATGTTATTCCTGACGTCAATCATTCAGTCAATCTCTCGGTTTATTTATGCTCAATGCCGTGAGAACGTTGCTTTCTATTTATATTGCTCTGTTATCCTTTCTCATCATCTTTAGCTGCATTTATTTCAATGTTATGGTCGAATATCCCTTTAGTTGATTTAATATCACGGCATAATATTCAGATCGGGTCCAAATAATGGTTTCTCTTCGGGTTATACCTCACTCATTTAGGCAATGATTCAACGCGAAGGTTAGTTTGGATAGGTGAAGGTAGAGCTCACCCCGGAATTAAGCCACAGGCGTGTAAATTTCGCACATTAGGGGGCCCAGTTCCTCTCCCTGGACCATCTCGCACTTCGAGAATATTTTTTTGGGGTGGTGCTCTGATATAGTAAATTTTAGAACATTTCAAACTTTTGTTTGGGGGTGGAAGGCTTCACCCGGGATTTGAATCCGAGACCCCTCGATCAGCAGCTAAGCGCTCTACCCACTGGGCCACCACACTCTCCTCAAAGATAGACCGTGTCTTGTTGTTCTCCAATTTTCAATTTTCTCTTAGTGTAGGGAATAGATTGTTTTGGAACTATAAAAATAGGAGGTAATCTTTGGGAACTTGAGTTCTCATTTTTAAATTTACTTAATGGCAATATAAATATTTTCTCATGCATATTCCTTTTATGAAGACGGTAGCATATGCTTGGGAAAAGTTTAGTTTTTCAGGAATTACCAGGTTTTGCTGTCTTTTTTCCGTACGACAGGCTATTGCGTTTTTCGTGTGAAAACCTGACGGGCAAGGGTATATATTACGCCTTGTTATAACGCATAATAGCGGAACGACCGACACATTAGGCTTTCAACGATGTGCGTACATAAATTCCGGCTCTTGCCTCCCTCGTATTCTCTGTATTGTGTGAATGTTGGCAAAGGAGCTGCATCTTTGTTGATTGATGACTACTTGCCTCTCCTCCAGCGGTATGCACGCACGCTGAATAGGAGGGCTCGCTGTGCTCGAGAAGTGAATGGAGATAGGCTTCTTTGGAATTCACCAACTGACAGAATTGTATTATTGCTATAATGTTGTGTCTGAATACCGTAGAAATGACTGCGTGAGTGATTTATTTATTAAAGCAAAGTGGTTATAGTTGTACTCTGGATCGAAGTGCTTGGCCGACCCTTTGAACATTTCTCCCCAACATGGATCGGCATTTTCCGTACTCATCTTATAGGTATTACCGTGAAGTTTCATTAATAATTTTACTTATTTTGTATTTTCCGGAATATGTTAACATATTTGAAAGAAATTTTGCTTCCTTTATTATCGATACATGGACAGATATCCTTTTACGAAACATTAAAAGGCTGGAAAATCACCTGATATCTTGCCGGCCTGATATCCCGCCTGGGTAGGTGGTCCCTATCCAGGGAATGGATGAATTGGATCGATGAGGCAGATACTTTGTGGAGATCCATTATGAGATATGAAGTGAAACACTTTCCACATAATTTTTTTTATTAAACTACAGTCGACATGTTTCGCTGCACTGCAGCGTGGGGAGACTTGATAATGCTGCAGTGCAGCGAAACATGTCGACTGTAGTTTAATAAATTTTTATGTGGAAAGTGCAAAATGTTTCACAAGGAATGGATATTTGTCTCGTGCTTTGTTTATCCTCCGTAGTGAAGGTATCTATGTGCTGTTTACGGGGAAGTTGGCAAAGAAATGAATAAAAATAAAATATCGTAGAAGTTATGGATAAAGTCAGAAATACTCACAATATATCCCGATATCATTGGAATAATCGTGATTTAAGCTGTGGAAAATGTCATCACTCGGCTTTTTATATCCGGGTATTTTTCTGTGAACTCCATCTGTTCTCCTTCAATTAATCGCATTTATGTTCGGAACTTGAGGATTATATTGGGACTTGGAATTGGAGGATTATATCGGAACTTGAGGAGTCTATTCATATTTCAAACTCTTTGAATCTCCGTTAAAATGTACCCAAATGTCAAACCTCTGTTTTGAAGTTGTTATGGTATCTCATAGAATAAAGTTTTGGGTATATATTCTGAATACGCAAAGGAAAATATTGACTTGAGTATTATGTGGGAATAATGTGGGGAATGCAGGGGAAAGATATGGAATAAAAACATATACGGGTTTGCATCCAAGATTGCAGTGAAGACGATACTATTCAAATGGCTATTATTTTCGGATGTCTTGAAATCGGTGGACGTGGAAGCGAAAGAATTCGAGAGCAATATTTGGTAGGAGGGCGTGAGGGAGGCATATGGGAGAAAAGTGGGAGTTATGCATGCTTCTTTTAGGAAGAGAATTTGAACGGCAGTAACTCATATAAGAAATATTCTTTATCGGAATGAAAGGAAAGAAGTGAGTAGAAATGACAATGACCCAGCAGTTACGCCAGGGGAACTCTTTGGTCCACGTTAATGTGAAGAGGATTCATTTCACGCTTGAACCGTAATTTATGTTCCATAGGAAAGCGCAAATAATCGGAGGGGTTGAATTTGCTTGTAACAAGTGTTTCATACAGGTATATGAATTCACTTATTATTTGTTGCGATGGTTCCTTTCAGTGCAGATGAAATGGAAAAAAAAACTGTTGATGATAATTTTCACATTACTAGAATGTTTCTGGCGAACAAACGAATTTGTTTGTGGACAAATTGAGATTAAACTTTTCTCTGCCAATAAAGAACAGGCTTACAAAGGCATGGTCAACTGTGCTGATATATTGGCCCTCCAATAAAAGCAAATTTTTATATCGTGTTTAAATTAGTGATGCTCACTAAATCTAGTGAAATATCGTGGCCGGAATCGTAATCAGAGGTGAAAATAATAGTATAGTGAGTGGTGCGGCAGTTTTTTGGTGCAGAACCATATCTTGGAAATGGGTGAATATGATCAGGAAGATGAGTAGGTGATTTTCAGGTATGTTTTGTGCACAATGATTAAAAATAGGGAAATAGCAGGTTGGCTAGAGAATAATTGACTTTAACATGCGGATGAAAGAGCTAAGTATGTGTGAGTGGTGCAGTAGGTTGTTACTTCAGAGCCATATTTTGGAAATAGGTGAATATGATCTTCAAGATAAGCTGAACATTTTAGGTACGTGCTGTGCAGAGCGATTAAATGTAGAGAGATAGCATTTATGGCTGGTGAATGATTGGATTTATCATGTGGACGAAAGATCGTCCGATACGGAGGAATAAAGTAAGGGAAGATTGATAGTGCGGTGACATTAGGGGTCTAGGTCGTTAAAGGGCTTAATGAAGTTAGGAATCATATATAATATGCAAAAATCCTTTGAAAAACCTGGAAGAAAATTCTTCCCTAGGCGTTGGATTTCTGATACCATCGATGCGGTTCTCGAGAAATTTTTGTCTCTCATTTAAGTGGCCGTTATTGGATAGTTTAAGAAAAATGGTGCCATGTAATTACCTCTCGCATCCTTATATAACATCTTCGCTGTTTAGTTGTGAATGAGGAATTTAATCTACACCGACTAGATTTTTCTGAGAAATCTCCCGAAAATTTTAACGATCCAGCTAATTTAAGGGTTAAAATTTTTAATTCTCCTTAATTAATTAATGATAATGTCCCCTGCGAAGCATGCTTGCCATTTTTTCTAATTGAAAATTAAAATAGCTTTCATGTATACCCAGCTCTAGGGGTCTAGCTCACCGTTTCAGACTGCGTGCCAATCTTTTCACGGAGTGCTAGGAATGTAATATCCGAAAACTAAGTTTCTTGAAAATGAAATAGGTTGCTTGCTCTAGTAGGTCCCTCACATCTCCTTCCAACGTTTCGAAGAGCAACTCGTTCATCATCTTCAGGTATTCAGGAATCCAATACCATTTCCTCCAAGCCTCTGGGTATATATACAAAAATCCGTGGATGAGGGCGGCTCAGCGATCCCGAGTACCCTGAGGCTTGGAGGAAATGGTATTGTAATCCTGAATCCCTGAAGACGATGGGCGAGTTGTTCATCGAAACGTTGGAAGGAGGCATGGATGACCTGACCCGGTGCGAAACCCGATAAAATTTTACTTCGACCGTCATCCTGAAGAGTAAAGTGAAATCTAAGATTGTGTAGCGTGGAGTAAAAAATTTCAAAGGCGTGGGAAATCCTTTCCGAGCTTTTTAGTGCTTGGTAGAGCACCTTAAAAATTCGCCTTTAAAGGATGCGTGCGCTCCGTTCGAATTTCGGGAGCATAAATTTCGAAGGAGGATTTTCTCCTGGCTAATATTTTCATCATATCAGAAGTTTTTGACGGCAGACGTTTTTACGCCTGCCTTAAAGATAGAGTAGTATTCTTTGCGTTAAGGTTTCATATCTACGTTTCCATTATTCAGGAATTGGCAATGATTCAATTTCTTGGGCTGGAATACCCTTTATAAGCTATAATTTCTTGCCGGAGTGCGCAAGCGTTGAGAAGAATCAAGCGATAAATACGTTTTTAAGGGGTATGCAGTAAAAATTCAATTTCGTTTCTCCTGACCGGATAATAGGGTTCGTGTGGTGGCTAGGGTGTTGGACTCCCACCCCGTTGGCTCGGGTTCAAATCCCGGCGGTGGCAGAGAATTTTCAGAGACTGACCGATCCCTGCTTGAATGTTGTGTGGAGGATATTTCAAGGCAATACTCCGTCCGTCGGATGGGATGTTAAGCCGTGGTCCCCTTTGAGAGCAGGTTAATGCCGGGTTTCTCTCCACCCTTCCTTCCATACCCTTCCCTCATGGCGCAAATTACCTCAGCTGCCGGTCGCCTCCTCCAAATACAGTACCTTCTCCTAACCCATCTGCATGCTATGCCTTGCACCTACGTCCGCTTTACCTTACCGCTTGCGTACATTTATCTTGATGGAACCTACGTCCTGGTAAACACTACTATTTAAAATAGCGACGGAAATCGCAGCGCATAAAAAAGGACTAACGTAAAAATAATCCTGACGTTGTAAGCTTTCGGAGCACTTAGCTCTACGGCTGCAAGAAGTCTCGGCGTTTTAGCGTGCTAAACCATCGAGTCCTCAAAAAAACGAGGAGCACTCCAAGCATTTAAAACGTGCACACGCTAAGGCATCTAGCCTTCCAGATCCCGAGAAACGAAGCGCTCCGAACGCCTGCAGTGTGAGAATTAAATTTTCCCTTATTTTTTTGTATATTTATTTTTTATTGTATCGCTACGAGGTTCATGCGAAATTCTGTAAAATAAACTCACTCGGCAAGCTAATTTCCGGCTCTGAGCATACCCGCTTCGGCTTAAAATTCAATTTTTACTTCATGAAAAGATATTTTATATCCCTAGATTTTCCTCAATTTTGTCACGCTAAAATGTATCTTAACTGTTGATTAATTTTTCAGCAATGTTGAGAAAAATATACTCATGATTTTAGAGTTTTATATCCAAGATTTAATTTATTTTAAAAGGCTGGGAATAATGAACTTTTTCCTTTCACCTCTTGGCGTTGGGAGGATGATATCCCGTAGTATCATTACCTATTTGGTTCTTACTTCGTAAGGAGGGAATGAGATTTTGCTGATTACCCAATAATTACATTCTAGGGCGCTGAAATATAAGCATTTGCAGCGTGGGGTCGTGTTGAAACACACTTTATTTCAACACTTACCTTAACAGATTGCATCCGAGAATAATGGAAGTTAGTTTCTAAAGTTATAGTGTTTTGAAGTGATGTATCATTTATATTTGATCTGATTTAAGACTTAATTTTTGAAGGAGATGAGTTTGGTTTAAAAATAGTAGATTGCATAATAAAATGGATAGTTTAAGGCATGGCTTCGGGAAATTGCTTCCTTTTGAATCAAAAAACCCTGTAGATTTCACAGACATAATTTAAATATCGACCAGTTTCGTCGCTGTACGGCATCGTCTTCCCTGACGACGAAAATTATCGATGTTTAAATTATTTATGTGAATTCTGCAAGGTTTTTTGATTAGACTACATAATAGTAATTGCCGGTTGAGCGATTGTTGTAATGTTTTATTTCAATATGTGCTTAAATGGCTCCCCAGTTTCTCTAGCAAAGCTATCAATTTCTGTATTATAAACAATCGCGTTTATTATTGTAAATTCGCGTAAATTATCCTATGTACCATATTCACATTAATACTACGATACTGCTGCCATGAACATTGGTTTCATTATGGAGACATTTTATTTCACAGCCAGAATTCATCCAGGCTTAATGCTATTAGAAACATGATGTGTCGTTTGTGCAGAAATATGTTCTATACCTTTTTAACCGTTTATAACCCAATGTTGCTTCTAAGCAACATCAAAAATGTTTAGTTTTTCAGCTCTATTTAGGAGATATCTAAACTAAATATTATTTTGTAGTGTAAATTTTAATGACGAATTATTTAGCTGCCACTATAATTATCATTTAGTGTAAAATTTTCAAGTTTTCATAATGTTGAAATTTGATTTCTCCCAGAAACAGCACTGGGTTAGAAAGGGTTAACCCTCTGCTCTGTAAGACATTTTTTGGCCTCATAGGAATATTTTCAAGCCTATTAAAAATTACCCCTATGAAACTTTCAAAGAGAATAAGTTCCGGGTGCCTCGCCATAAATCCATTGCCGTCGCTGGGGAGGAATTATCTCTGCCCGTGGACGGAAGTGCTCCGTGGCTTTAGCCTTGAGGGCACAGAGCCAACGGTATCTCATTTTGGGCAAAACACGACGATGTGTCTTGCCTCTCCACTGATGCCTCTTTCCCATGGATAATGGTATCCCTTTCTTCCCATACCTGCCCCGCTTGCGACCATCATCCATTTCGCGCGCCCGGACTCACCTCCGGTACCTAAGTCCACTCATAACCTAGCGTCGCTGTTACGCTATTGAAATCCGAAAGTAATTAAAGCAGCTTTATTGACTTCGACGGGTTATCGCGTAAAACGGGCGTCCCATCCCCCCTCCCCCTTCGCGATTGGCTGTACCTCCCCTTCCATCCACAGGATACCCTTTATCGCCACCGTAAAAATGGTCGTGGTAGCGTGGGGAGGGGGGGGGGGCTTTTCCGTGAAGGAATAGCGGCCCGATACGAGCGCGGCTGTTTAGGAGCCATTGCTGAAAAGCCGAATGTGAATGACTTAATGGTCCGTAGACTCGGAACCGTGGTGGCTAAGGCGGTGATTTATGTAACGCTATCTCTAAAATTATTCCATTGGAGATGGCGCGATTAACGATTAGCGGAGTCGCCTCAGCGCGGTAGCATAGTCCGCGGTCCTCATCCCTCGTTCAGGCGGGAGCAATTTTGTGAGGTAGGGACGAGTGCGTTCGTTCTAAGCCTTTATCTCGGATAAATGGTTGACGTGGGCATGGACATATTCAGAGACGGATGTTTCCGCCTTTAGGTTTGAAGGATTTTGAATACTACTCGGATGCGGTGCTTGAATTATAAACGGTTGCTATGGTGGCCAGTTTCTTAGAATCATTTGTGGGGTTTCGTTTTAACTCGTGTATTTTCCGTGGATCTACAATCTCTGCTAAGTGGACGCATGGATGGTATTCGAACAACAGAAATTTCGTATTGGAGATAAAGCTGTGGTCCCCACTGGATCCCACTGTGACGAATTTCTCCGAAATCCTGAAACGCGATAATGATATTAATATCATAAAAAACAATAATTTATTCAAGGAATTGACCAATTAAGATCTAAAATAATCATTCTTTATGTAAATGACGATTATTAGTTCATAACAGACATAACTATTGGTTCGGATGAATGGTTGACGCGGGCATGGACATATTCAGTGATGGATTTTTCCGCCTTTAGGTTTGAAGGGTTTTTAATTCTATTCGGATGCGGTATTTGAAACAAAAACGAGATGGCGAAGGAAGGTTTTAGTGATATGGTATCATTGTCGGCTCTACGCTGTTACCCATGGATTTTCCATGTCCCCCCAATCTCTGCAAAGGGGATGTGTGGATAGTATTGGAAGAACAGTACTTTGTCCGTCGGTTGGTACATAAAGCTCTGGTCTCCGCCTCGTTGCAAAGAGGTGAGATTCGCCGAAATCGTAGCCAAAACAGCAAATGGCACTTACATTCTAAAAAAACATTCATGAATTCAAAGAATTAAGAAATTATGACCAAGAAGAATCATTATAGATATATATACTGATTATTTGTTCGTAATATATTCAAATATTAACTTATAACTCAATATAGATGAACCAATTTAGGCGCTAAATGAAATTTAATCAATAACTTTATGAATGTATACAATTTGAAAAATAGTTATAATGTGATGAGTTGCTCATAAATAGTTTTAGTAAAATTATTCAACCACAAATTTACGCTGTAGCAACATATATTTACTTAAGTAACATTCAGACATTGAATCATAGTGATTTTAATAATTTTTTTTTACAGATTCTCCTTGATATTAACCACATCAACTTTCTGTTATGTTTTACCAAAGCACTCGTCGCCGTCAGACCTCTTCGAAAGAGTTTTGACGGCAACGAACATACTCAGTGAAACCATAAATATAGATCAAAACTATGGTAATAGCATCTATATGTACACACCTTCAGTGGGAAGTGACTAAAATACCTTTAAAACACTTTTTTTCTATTTTGGGGTTTCGGCCAGGAATTTCGGAAAATTCGCCTCTATCGGCCGTCGTTTAGAGCGGACTCCTGCATCCATTTCCTTATTCACGCAAATGAACTTCGTTAGTTTCCCATTTATTATCGCCACTGACGCCAGAAGATGGCGCCAATGTTTCGTATTTTGCTTTATGATCCATTCAACAGACCGAAATGGTTAGTGAAGCAGGTTTTTCCTTAGGCGGAAAACTTGAGGCTTCACTTTGTGGAAATCCATTACGGCAAAATTAATATAAAACTTTGTTAGATTCCAGTTTCGAATGTTAATTGTTATTTTTCAAGGTTAATGTGTATTGCAGTATTTGAAATGTATAAATAGCAGAGAAGGAAGGTTTGTCATTGTGATTAGTTTGATAGGGACATTTATGGCATCTCATCCCGAAGGGTTGAGTTCAGCCTCCGCTGTTGACTGTCTTTAACAAGTACTTGAAATTTACTATCTATTGTCGAAATAATGGTCGGTTAATTAACAAATATATAAACTAATAATTGTGAAAACGTTTTCATTTTAATTGTAATTTTTGGATTTTACCCTATTCCAAAGTTTATAAAAATGATAAAAAATAGTCTCCAAATTATTGGATCTCTTCGGAATTTTTATATTTATAGTCTAAGCTGTCCTATTTCTCATGATGATAATTTAGGATTAAACATGGGTTAGTTCACGAGTAGTAATTCATTCTTTATGTGCATCGTGTAGATAGTAAATTTTTGAGGGTGATCTCGATTTCATGGAATTATTCCAAATGGTTTTATAGAAATCTACTCCAAAAAAGGTTTTAACTGAAAATTTTCTGAGATATCTGCGGTGTAGCTCAGTCACTTTATGGATACTTTTGGAAGGTTATTTTTTGCGTTTTCTGTTTGATGAAGAAGAGGAAGGTATTTGGTGATGCCTATGGGTTCTGCCTTCATTTCGAAAAAAAAGACTTAAAAGAGTTGACTATAAGTCGATAAATCAACAGGCGCGATGTCGTAAGGAGTGCATCTCTTGATTCATAATCCCAGCTTTATTGTACAAGTAATCCCTACTCGTGGACTTCTGGCTTATTACTCAACGGTGTTTTACTCGTAAACTTTAATGAAATAATAAAATCTTGTGAAAATGCACTTTAAGGAGATATGAAACTGGGATTATGAGATTGATCACCAGGTTTAAGCCGTGTTTCACGTTCATTTAGGTGTGATTTAGATATTAAGAGATAGCAATGGTCCCATCTGAATTCAGGGAACACGGAGGGTACATTGAGAAGAAGGTGGAAAATTTTGTCATGTATCCTTTTTCTTTAAATCGGTTATTTACCATTTTCCTTTTAATCATGGGAAATATATACCTGTTACCTTCATGGCCACTAATACTGTGAAGGCCAAATCATCACAATTAAGTCCTAAATTAATGTCCTAATTGAGACATTCCTTAATTATTTTTATTCACATGTGTTTTTTGTGTGGTCAGGTATCACATCGACGCATGTACTTTAAAAATTGGCATGGTTATTTTTCATGCATGAGTTATTATGAAGATGCTGAATAAGTATCGCTTGTTGGTGGAGATTTTCGGTGAACTTAAATTAAACAGATTCTAAAATTTGCTGTTACAGCATAAAGGTCTAATCCGGCATAAGGTTCAACTACCTACACAAAATATTAGGATCCACTATCCAAGTAGCGTTTTTTTACGCTAGATAAGACAGTTATACCCATAAATTTCTTAATTTTGGCCGAGTTGACCAGAAATAGCTCACGGCACGAATAAAACATTTTTTTTCATAAACGTGCAAAAACTACGCATTGCGCAGTGTAACGTTGCTGGTGCTACATGCACGGGGAACGGTCACTTTGTATGCTGCATGTAAACGGATTTTTTTGAGATACCCGAAAACTCATCAAAACTTTGTCGTCATGAAACTAATTATTTTTTCTCTCTTTTTTTATTCCAGGTAAGCTGAGTCTCCTTTGACCACGCTCACCAGCAGCGGTGGCCCGCTAATTAATAACCACGAGACGCAAGTACTCTCGTGCCATTTGAACGATCGCATAATAGCCTTCCACCCCTAACATCTTTTTTTTTATCGCAAATTTTATATGTTCCCGCGGGCGGATGGATGGCTTCCTTGCTTTCCTTTAGAATAAAAAAAATGCCATACCCGTGCTACATATCCCTCTGGTGTCACCAGGGGCCTTTGCCCGTTTTTACCACGAGGCGGCCGGGCCATTGCGCGCTGCCAGGGCCGTTTCCCGGCGGCCCTTCACTCTAGCGGCCGTCTCCCTCGTGCTCACTGTGGGTATCGACTCAGCTGCACTCGCTACCATTGGTACAGAAGAGTCGAGATTCCCAGTTTGGCCCGCGCGTCGTTCGTTCAGGGACCAACCCCTGAGGGGGGAGGGAGTGGAGGGAGGCGGGTGGGGGGGGAACAAATTGGAATGCTTCGAAGCCTCCCCCCGCCCCACACCCTCTTTCTCCCACCCTCACGACCTTCCCATCCTCGACACCCCCCGCCACCCACCTCCGCGAATATGTACTCAGATATATATAAATTTTTTTCCATTTAAAAGAGTGAAGCCTCGTGGTGGCATTTGGGCCGATTTTAGGCACGGGCGATTGTCGCGTCCCCCGACCTCTTCCCATGCGGTAAGGCGCGTCTTGCGGAGAGGGGGTGCCTCTCCAACTCTTTTTTTTAATGACCATTTTGGCGCACTTTTTTATCGTTATTATTATTATTGCTATATTTTTTCATTCCCTCCGTTTTGCTAACATATATCGTGGCGCGCCAAACCGTTCCCTCCAAGTTAATTATTTCCCCGCGTTAACACGGAGTTTCTTTTTTTTGGCCTCTCTACTACCAAGTCGGGAAAGCGTATGCATGTATAAAAAAATGAAACGAAAGAAATAAATGTTTTGGTGCCTTTTTTATGGGGAATAAAATGTCGAAAAAAGTCTCATTTTGCAGTCGGGCGTGGGGTGATAGGATCGGAGGTCGTGAGAAAGGATAGGTTTCCCTCTTTGACTTGGCCGCAAGCGGTGAACATCCCTATTCAAAACCTTCCTTTTCAACCCTCAGTGCTGAGGCTTCTTCCTGAAATTAATTTCTTTAGCAATTTCATCCATCCATCCGTCCCATTTTATGTTTGTATGTATAATTTTATTTTATTTTTATGTTAACTATAACTAGATTTTGTAATGCTATTATGTTTTGCTACTTTAATAGATTACAAGTTAACGCTAGCGGTGTTAAATCCTATTTGAATCTTCGTCTCTGATTCGTAAACTAGCGTGTGAAATATATTCATCTAGCATGAGGATTGGATATCTTCTGTGAGCCAATATGATGTTTTTATTAGGTACGTAATTTAACGTACTATTTCGTGTCCCGTGTGCGTTTTTTGTACGTCATCGCTATGGTTGCCTCCTCTTAATCTATTGTAGTGGCTTCGGTGTGTTTTCTAATGGACTAGACGAACTGATTGTTAAAGCAACCTGAGAAGAATATATTTCATAATCATGGAAATGAAATTAGATGTGCCCCTTACCTGTTAGACTTCGTTCGAATTAGGTTTGCTTTCCTCGGGGCACCGGCTAATGTATCTGTGTTTGAAAGCCAGCAATTAATTATCACGATAGGATTTGTTTTTAGATGAGGATCGTTGAAATATCGGTATCCTACAACTACTCCACCAAAAGTCTTAAGTTGGTATCCCCGTTATTTCCGGTTCTTCTTCAGCTGAGTGGAATTGTCTCGGGTTTGTGAAAGTAATTTACGTACATTTGTGAAATAATTTTTTTTAATATATGGGTGTTATTAACACAGGTAGTTTTGTAGCTTACGAAATATACTTTTTTTCTGGTGCTTGAATTCCTCCCATAATTTCTTCACTCTTTTATTTTGATTGAGATGGGTCCTCACCCTCATGTTACATCTTTCAAGGTTATGTTTATCTTGTTTCCCATCTACTACTCCCCACGCATTTAGCAGGTGTTGAAAATTGTGACGATTTCTCTAGTTCTTACTTATTTTCTTATTCTATTTTTTGTCTTTACAATGCAAAATTTGAGGATTTTTCGAAATACCGAGATGCGTTTAAAAATCAGTCTTAGTCTTTCTTTCGTTTGGCTTAGAATTGAGTTGGGAGAGCACGCTGAGGCTTATCTGTTTGGCGTCGATCTTCAAGATATTTCTCGGAAGTTGAAAAGTTTTTTATTTGACCCTTGAGTTGAAAACTAGCGTAAAATGTTTTTTCGTTCAATCCCTATTGAGGGCATTATGGGGATGGATGTCGAGAAGATGTGTGAAGAACTATGAAGGAGTACTTAATATGAGGTCGTGTACATTTGAAAATAGAATAAACGTGTAGAGAGGAGGTATATATGGAGGTAAAGAGATTAGTTGTTGGAGAATGGAGGAGCAAGATACGTCAAATCTGAATATTGCGGCTAGAGTGTTAGTGGGTAATGATGGTGATGATCACTGATATCATCGTTTGCGACTCTATTTCGTGGAACAATGAAATGCAGTGGAATCTGGTTATAACGGCATCGGCTGTAACGTCAACTCGGGTTTAACGTCACATTTTATACAGACCAGCCAAAATTGAACATTTTATGTTGTACGAAAACCCTTTTATATCGTCGACAAATATTGCGACGCTCGGGTATAGCGTCAAAAATTTTGCGATTCTTAGGTTGCAAAAGCGCTTCAATGCTGCACTGCTTCAACACTCAGCGCGCTTCAAGACGTTTGTTGCACAACGGAGAGAATTTATATTTCTGAAAGGACCGTTCAAAAGAAGATCACAGATTTTTTTCGACAGTAAAGTAAGGTTTTTATTAGGCTATAAAATATTTAATTGTGAATATCATTTTTTTATTAACGATTTTTATTATACATATTCCAATGTACGAGTAGATTTCAAGAAACAGTGTTGTATATAGCAGAACATTTGCGTCTTTACTTTGTCTTTTCACTCAGATTAAAGGCTGCTTTTTTATAACGTCACTCGGATATAACGTTAAAAATCTTCTGGTCCCTTTGATGACGTTATAACCAAGTTCTACTGCATAAAGAGAAAATTCACCGGGCACGTTTCACGTGCGCAGCGACCGTTGTCGGAAATGAAGTGTCAATGGGGAGCATGCCAAGTGAAATTTCAATTCCTATGGTGATGGATTTCCTGATCCATTCACTGACCACTGGACCACCTACGTGATCACTGACCCCTTTTTGCGTCATCATAGTTTTTACCTTTAGCGATTTCATTTATAAATCACTAAATTTCTGTCTCTATTCTCAATTTCTCTCGTAGGCACGCGAAGTCAACACTGCGCCACCTAGTGGACCCCCGCTATTGTATTAGGGACAAAGTATAAGAAATATATCGATTGTGAAAAGTATGAATATAGACTGCAACGCTAGCGTATCGGATATGCCCCTTGTTCTTTTTCTCCACATACGTGCGTTTTGTGGGGAGAATGATAGTGTACTTCGTACTCAGGATTCACTTTACTATGCGACTTTTAACAATTAATGGTCTTCATAATGATGTGGTTTAAAAATTTTGTATATCCCTCATGCTTCATTGAGAATATTTCCTCCAATGTAACGAATGAACAAGCGCGTATCTTAATGATCTTCATCGACTCCAAATATAGTCTTTCCATTATTTTTAGTATCGTTTCTATTTATACGTTAAAATTTTGAGTTTTCATTTTAAGATATTATTTTTTTACGTAACGCAAAGGCGGAAAATTGGAAAATTCCTTTTGCATGAAAATTTCAATAGCCACATTCATGTTACGATTTAGCATTGGTAGATTTTACAAACTCTTGTATGCAATACCTGACATTGTGCTATGGTTAGCATGTAGGTCTGTGGTTGGTAATTCTAAGCTCAGTTCACACATTCATTTTCCCTAAAAGAATTCGTTTATGTTGGACAGATCTACCGACTCAGCTTGTCTGTGCTAAGTCTAAAAGAAAAATAGGGTAATTTTTTGGCGAAAACGTCATAATTTTTCGCTTCCCCGTGAAGTCCTATGTTTACTTGCACTCAATATTTTTAGAAAAGTAAGCACGAAATGTTATTTTTCATCTCGTATTTATCTACTATTAGTGTAATAAATTTTCCTGTGGATACCATCGTTGCATACCCTGCTTAAAAGAGCCAAAATATGCCAAGTCATGTAATAGATGACTGCTCGTAGTTGGGAGCAAGCGTGCTCCCTAGATGAAAAATGGCTGGGAATTTCTAGCGTAGCACGTTTGCATTTTTGCCTACTTCGGGGAAGTGAAGGTGGATTTGATGGGGATAAACTTGTGAAGGTAGCAAATAAGAACCACGTTATAGTTTGGATGAAGAAAAGATCGTTGCTTCTTTGTTCCATATCAGAACTTTCCTTGCAGATGGCATCTGTTGATACACATGAGCGGAATAATAGGGTGGTTTCCTCTTATTTTTTTATTGCCTGAATCGAAAGATTATTACTCCTGGAGTCTTTCACGCTTAAAAATTTTTAAATGACGATATCTGTTTTTCGCGATAAAATGAAAAGAGAAAATTTTCAAGCGCGCGAAAATACGACGGATAAGTATGAATGGGAAAAGCCCATGTATCAAACAAAGGAAACTTTTTCGACTTTAGGCAATTTTAATAGGTGATTATTATGAGATGTTTCCCTGAGTTCTGTGCCTCATGCATGCATTGGTAAACTCAGAGGATGTAAAACTCCTGTCTACTCGTATTGCATCTAGGTCCCTGTGATGTCACGTGGAGAAGTATCGCCAATCTGGCCTTCTTTAAGCGAGGTTAAAATTGACCATTAACATTCGTCTAAACTGGGATTTCTAACACCAAATTATTTGTATATTATGAATTCACTAATGGTGGGTAAGGAATCGCAATGATTCCTTTCGTTTTCTTTGATGAAGGAAACTACCCTATGATTTTCTGTTGATAAAAAGTCCTTGTTGAATAAAAAGATAAAGTTTTTGAAAGGTGTAATAAGGAAATTCATATTTTGTAAGTGAACGTTATTTTTTCTGCCTTCTAGTATATTTTATGTATTTCATCTGAATTTTTGGAATTCTGGATACGTAATTATATTCGTTATATAAAAGAATATTTTTATTTCAAAAAATCTTTTTGAGCCCTAAAAAATATTATTTTATACCGTATTTTTCGTAGAGGAAAAATGTTTGAAGAAATCAGTCTCCCTTCATTTGTGGGCTATTTACATAAATAATCGAAATAATTTCGTTAGATAATGGTGGCAATAAATTTAGCCGTTGTCACATTGACCTACAGTATGTGTGTTGCCACTCCAAATAGTCGTCATTGAAGGTTTGGGGCAATATAGGTAGCGCCATCACATGGGCTCACACGCAAACCCAATATGGGTAGAATTGCATTATTAAGAGCCATAAACATTGGTGTCCTACTTCCCACCGGGGAATCAGGAATGAAATTGACCGCCTTTGGCTAGTTAAACATGGATTGATCCCGAGTGACGGCGTTTGCAATGCGACAAAGCCATTTGTCGTATTGTAGCGCAACTAAAGCCGAATGCTATCCGCTCCGCCCCCTCCTCCCTCTGTCCGGCGTCCCTTCATCACCCGACCCTTCCGGCCACTCGGCTACCCTCTATTGAAGGAAAGCCTTCCCCAGTCCCTAGGGTCACCCCCTCCCTCCCGCCGCCAGAATTCACAGCTGGCCGTCTTCTGCTAATCACATATAGACGAGCCAGGTGACCCCTAAGGCCCCATCCTGATGCAACCCGCTCAACAGAAAGGACCGGAGTGTTGCATACGCGACAGGGTTGAGGAAAATCTCCTCTTTTTTTCCTTTTTTTATTCTCCTCCCGACGATTTTTCGTGTCCATGCTTGCACCCCCATCCCTCTCTCTCTCTCTCTCTCTACGTGTGTTCATCCGATAGCAAATTTGCTTAACGGTGGTGCTTTTAGATGACTTCCCCACCCTCCCGCGCGGTGGGAACCACAGGGTGATTTGCCTTACGTATTGGAGGGAAGGTTCCGGAGCCCGGAGGCACGGGTCGTGAAGGGCCTGACCAAGTCATGTCAATGAGCTATGCAAATGTGATAAAATAAACTGACGTGCCACGGTGTAATTATGCCTCTTATCCAGTCTTATGAAATTTAATGCGTGACCTTTTGCTTCGCTGCTATTAAACGCTTCAAGTAGCTAAATGGAAGCGATGTAAGTGGCATACATGGTTATGTTCAAAAATGAATTTTACCCTGGTTGGTTGGAACCCTAGCGATTAACTATGGGAAAAAAATTTCCCCTTGATTAAATGCAACTCGTCAACTATGCAGTTTGCTCGGCTTGGAGTTTAAAATGGAAGTTTTTGTGCTGCTAGTTAATTGATATTTACCTGGGTCAATACAATTTCTCGGTCCAGTGATGGTGAAATTTGGACGGTCTCCTGCTTGCAAGCGCATAATTAGTGTCATATCGGTGGACTTAATTTTATGTGATAATAATTTTCGTATCGTTACATCCTCGGGTTTATTATTTACAAAGTTTTAGTTTCAGGTGGATGGCATTATGTTTAGACTCAGCAGTTTCAATAGTAGTGCTTGTTGCTAATTACCGGTAGTAACTTCTATATTTTACAACATAGTAATTTTAATGCAGTGGAAGGTAGATTTTGTGAATTAAAATACGATTGGAATTGCGAATGAATTGATGGAAAAATGTAGTCTTGCCATTAAAGTTAAATTCGCAGTCCGTTAAATTTATTAATATGCAATGGACACAGTTTTTTTATGTACTAGTGCTCTAGCTGAACGAGAACAAACTTGTCTGCTGAAATTTAAACGATAATACTTCATTCGCTATTATTTCTCGATCCTAATTTATAGCAATTATAATCCGTTGGTAGGAATTTTATTTAATGATATCAATAAAATTAATTGTAATTGAAATTAAAGGCTCAGAAAAGACGAAAAAAAAACTTATAGAAATACAATGGGCGTCTATCCTCAGATGTGGTGTGACTTCTGTGCAAATTATCGGTGTAGTCATAATGGATCCCGCAATAAAAATTGCTTTCAGGGTGTGAGTTTTATTCGAATATTACAGATTATAAAAATAACACATTTGGCTCACTATTCAAATGCGAGAGTGCCCCACTCACCCAGTGGAAGTCTAAATGCAATTTTGTCAAGAGCTAAAATGGGTTTCAGTCGTTCTGCTCTGAATACAAAAGAGTTTTTAAAGTAATGAAATTAAATTTTCACCGCTCCAATGGTTAAATCTTAATATGGTGTACTCAAACTGTAGAAGTTGAAATTCTAGAGTTTTCTGACGGAAAAAATTGGAAATATTGTGGTAAAATATACCGTGCTTGTCATGAATTATTTATTAAAAAATTAAGATTCCAAAAACGTAGCAATCACGTTCCCTCCAAGCCTTTGCCCTAAAAGCCTCGTACACCTTATTTCCGAGCATAGCCCAACTTGACGCGGTTTTCTCTCTCTTAGTTTCAATTACGCCAACTATGCAATTGAACTCATTCTCGAGTCATGAGCATATGCTTCATCATTATGAAAAATGTTCCTTCTCATTGTGACGCTTGGAAATAGTTTCATTGTCATTAATATGACGTTTCTGATGTACTTTTATTTCTTCTTCAGTTATTTGTTATCCTTCCTAAAATTAGTTCCAAAGGAATTATCAAAATACGAAAGGAATTATCAAACGACGATTTAGCTCGGTGATACTACTTTTTTTAAAGAATCATTTGTAACATCCTCCCGAATTTATCATGAACACTGCGTAGTAATAAAATTTTGATGCTGACTGTCTGAATGTTATATTTTTTTAATATAATTTCACGACATTTCTCCTTTTTAATCCATGTGACAGTAGTTTTTATTTCTTGACGACTTGAAGCTTTTAAAATTTACCATTGATCGGTTTTATGTGCATTCAGGAAGGCTTTGAGCTAGGTAATAATTGGTCGTTACGATTAGACATGAAATTGATCGTTACACCCACCCTATGGATCCAGGGACTACTGATTGGCAGCATCAGATACCCTTGAGTTAATTAGGATTAGGTGGACATTTCGGAAGAATCGAGCCCTCAAACGAGGCTGAAATCCTGTATCGCCGATGGGCCCTGTGATTGGCCACTGATTTTTTTTTCATTGGTCGGGAACACTAAAGCTATTACGCGTTGTAACCACCCCGTACTTTTAGGCATCAAATGACAGTCTCATCATCAACGGTCGAGGTGGCATTCGAACCGACGACCTTTGGGTTATCTGGACGGTTTGATATCCACCAGTCTGGCGCGGACGCCCATGATTCAATAATTAAAGCTCGTCAACGACACGAAACGTCGGTAGTCTGCTGTAGCGCCGTAACGTGCCAAATTCCGGATGAGAGATTTTTGATTGGATGCTTCCTTTACGGTGGAAAAAGTTTCTAGCTTGGTTGAGCATCATTGAGGGACGCCTGTTAGGTTTTCTGAAATCAAATTTGCGCAAGATAATTTAATTTGGAATAAACTCGAGGTATACTAAAGGTATTCTGTTCATAGATTCAGAGTTATAATGATTTTAAAATTATGCCGTAACGTATACTTAAAATGCTATGAAAAATTATTTGTTCTAGGAATGAAATCTACTCGAATAATCGTGACAGCTTCTATGCAAATCATTATTATGGCTCATTTTCGAATACCAGTTGCGCTTGAATAAAATATTGTTCCGCTTTTAAATAAAACGAAGTCTTATTGAGAGCTTACTACGCTATCCGTATAATTAATTTATGCGATGGTTATAGTATATGTATTGCAGTCTTTATTGCTATTTTAACAATACGATTCTCCATTAAGCAGTATGAGTGCGGAGTAAAACTAGTAATCCGTTTAAAAATAAATCCCTTGCGCCGGTTCGACTGTTGTCTTTTGAATTTTGTAAATATTGTTGTTTCCTGTGGTGATTTGACGAATGGTTTTTTTCAAATGGTTTTATTTGAAGAAGATATTTTCTTCGGATGATGGTACTAAACTGCACAGTTCAGGATTGATTGAGCTGCCACGAGCGTCAGTCGCACCCCGCAAAATCGCAGATTAACCGTATCGGCAAACGATTACATCCTCGGGTAATGATGTCTGGATATTTGAGTTAGTTGAACCCTTAGAACAGTCAGCAATCCCTCCTGTGACACCCATTTTTGCCAAAGGATGACCCAACTTATCAGGATCATCACGAAATTCAAGCAAACTTCATTCTTCAATATCATTTGTAGTTGTTAATCACCTATTATGGGCTCCTTTGTGGCTTTCCAATAAAAAATTAATGCCTTTTCATCCAACCACGATCGGTTATCTTTTGTTTTTAACGTCGGTCACATTATCACAAAACAATGATGAAGTTACACTTGTCGTTTTTAGAGTTTATTCACCGATTGTTCCCGGAAATTTAAATTTATGCATCTGAAAGATCCACTGATCGGCCAACGGATAAACCTCTCTGTGTCTAACCAAAGCTAAAGAGCAGAGTTCAGCGCCGTAATTACATATTGTTGTCTCAATATCTAGCCCCATTCCGATGTTTGACACTATTTATTCCAGTGGATATATCCGTGCCGTTGTAAATTCGACATCAAATCGTGTACATGCTGTTCGTCTCGGCTCTGTACCGTACTCCATCGGCGGCAAACAGCCTAATGTTCCAGTTCAGAGTAGAACTGAGTTCATTGCTGGATTTATTTACCTCTCTTTCTGCCATTCAGGATCGGACAAATAAACTTTCGAAAAAGTATGATTTGCTGGGGTGAGTATCCCATCAAGTGCGGTCACTGTTCTCTCTTGTCAGCTGATTCAAGCGTGCGTCCGTTCCCATCAATCCTATCATGTTGACAAAAGTACGCGTGACCCAGCTACCCGGATGAGGCCATTGGGAGCACGATCAAGTGAACTCTTAACTAACGTTTTAAACGGAAAAAATAAACACTAGTTGGAAAATACGGACTGCGTTGAAAGGGCTGACCCTCATCACGATCGTATCGTTCTGAACACAATGCCGTCAGGTCCTTAACATAGACTGCTCGAATCGAATCGGTATTACGGTCTGGTAGAACGTACTCATAGAGGGTTGATGCTACTGTTATGCAGTTATGCGAGAATTGCAACTTAAGCGTATGCAAAGAAGGAAAAAAAGGTGATAAAATTCTTGAAATGAATTGTTCGGATGACATGACGGAATTCCTATTTTTCCTCTCTTTGGTTACCTAGGTAAGTAACGGTAATGATGAGTAATATTTTTCTCTCCATGGAAGTATTAGGAGGGGTCACAATAATAAATTTAGTATCTTCTATTCGTTTAATCGTCAAGGTGTTTTTTTAGGAATTGAGGGTTGTTCTTCGCGTCCTTCTATGTCAGATAATTTTGAAAGTTTTTTTTTGCAACTTAAATTATCACTCCAAATGTTATCCTGTATGTTGCTTGATATTATTCAAGCGAATTAATCTGCACTATAACACTTGTACTCGTATAAATGGGAGGACTCATTCAATTTTCGTACAGTAATTCGGGATTTAAAAAAGAATCTTAGTTCACGGCGGTTTAAAATGCGTTTAGACTCCCACGTTACGCAAAGCCAATCAAATTTTAGCGTTAAAAGTAACGTGAATACAGTTGAACACCTAAAAAAAATTTGCAGTACTTATATTTTTAATTCTTTTTTTTGTACGAATAATGGCTAATGAGTTGATTCTGCTTTATTTAGACACGATCTTAATTTTTGACAGAAGAAAATATTTAATTGAATAAGTATGAATGAGGCTCGTGTTTCACTTGAGATGAGATTCTTTCTGCTTCACCGCGATCACACCCTCTCTGGATAACCGCTTTTGGCTGTCCATTTGTGGTGTCCTTGGAGAGTGGACAGGTACGCACCTACCTACAATCAGATGGCAATCGCATACAGAGGACTTGTCACAGGTGTTGGACGTACTGCCTTTGAGTTAATCGATTAGCGCTGAGTGGGATCAGACCCGAGTTCAGTGTAGTGGTGAGAATACGGCAACGGAGAGGTTCACCAGGGCTAAGAGGAGTGTGGTCATTAGGGTTATGGCACGAGGGAGATGGGGAGAAAGGCCCAAGAGAGTGCTGCGCTTGCCAGTCATTCATTTCAGTTGGAAATCCAAGCGCTAACCTTTGTACAAGGCTAATCACACTCCAAGCCACTTAAAATAGGTATGTCGTCATTTCAATGGTACATTAAGATGACATCGCTCGCAAATAAAGGAGCTACGTATTTTTGCGTGTACTATTTTATTTAAATGACTCTGACGAGAGTATTATAGCGTATCGGATAGTATGTTGATAAATTGTGATAAGGTCTGTAATTATTAAAGTTCAATAGCTGAAAGCATTGTGGTTTTTGTCAAACTCGGAGTGTATTGTTATATTACTCTTTATTGAACTAATAGGAGGTAAACTATGAGGCATAATGACATACGCTACGCGAGAAAAGATCGAGATGACAGTGACGGCCATAATAAGCGTGCTTCTTTTTTCCTCAAACTGTGGAATTAATCATTAATTATTTGGCACATATTTGGTGTCAAATATTGAAATGGTTATTGACCGGTGATTAAGAGGCTTTAAATATGAATGTAGAAAAAAATCTAATTAATGGTTGTTTCTGTATCTGGGAAGAAAAATATCGGTATTTTTTCGAGAAATTTGTGAAAACCATCGCATGTAAAATAAATAATTTCCTTATTCGCAACCATAGAAGTTATTCTAAATAATTTGCAATATCTAGGGATGACAATATCAAGTTGATAAAAATTTAAGTGGTATGTGGGTGATTCTGTTTGATTATAAAGGTATTAAATTGTGTAATCCTGGTCGAGGTGTTAGTACAAGACAACCATCATAGCAATAATTTAAATGGTCCTAGATATTTAATCTTGTCTTCGTAGCCCATTTTTAGTTATCAATATTGGCCAACATTGCGTTTTGACAGTAACGTATCATATTTCATACATCGTACGCTAAACCCGTAAATACCTAGTTTTAAAGGGAAAAGGCTTAACACTATTCAAGAAAATATATCCATGCTAATGTGAGAACGCTACTCGTTAAAAAATATCAGGTAAAAGGATCATTTAAACTGCATACCAGGTTTTCGATGATGACGATTTGAAATCCATTAGCTTAGTGGTCAAATAATTTTATTAGTCCGAGGCTTGACGTGAATGCGTTTGTAATGAAAACTACAACCCTGATGTAAACTCTCTAAGAGGATCTTCGAGCGATGGATCCAAGCAAATTGAATAGCTAAAGTTACCTGATGCGTTTATCGCGTTGTGTGAATTTGTGGGGATTGACTGTCCGAAGGTGAGAAGCCAGAGATCATTAGAGCTATAGAACTTGAAGAGAGGTACCGTTGGGATTGTACTTCGGAATAATTCGTGAAAGCTGTAAAATCGAAGAATTAACTTTGCGTGAAGGAACTTCATTGCACGTCGTACCATGCTTCCATTACATTTTTTCTGGCTTAATGACTAATTTACTTATTCATTTCCTCACCTCCGAAAACAGCACTATTCGTCCTTTAAATCGGTGTTTAACATAAAAATTTAACAATCGAACAAGCCCAAACATCTTTGCCCTGGATAAGGGTAACTTACTAAGGCGGGACTCGAACCCTCGACCTTCGGTCTGGCAGCCGAGGGCTTTACCCCGTCACCACAGAGGCCGGCGATTAACTATTTACCAGCGAAAAATAATTTTTGTTGCTTCTTCAAAATTCCATTGCAAACGTGAGCGTTCGAACTGCCTTGACCCTTTCCGTATTAGAGAAGACATTGTGGAAAGGGTAATATAAAAAATTCTCCAAGGAACGTAATCCCAGGGACACTAATATTGTATGTTCCACAATTATGTTTAATGGCTGACCCCTGGTTTCGACACTATACAGTATGTCATTCTCAAAGGGTAAATAAAAAGGTTGAAATACTAGTATTTTTTACCTTTGAGTATGACATAGTGTATGATGTCGAAACCGGGATCAGGCATTGTGGAACATACAATACTAGTGTATCTGCAATTATGTTCCCTGTTACACAGTTTAAGTTTCCAGTTACTCACCTTATTTTTGTCAAAGGTGAAAATACCTGTCTTTTCACCTTGAAAAATTATGTCATAGTCAAAGGGGGGTAATACCTGTATTTGTCACAAATTGCAGGTGTTTTCACCAAATATTACAGATTTCGACGAAATTTATCGACATATTCTCCTATATTTTTAAATGCCTGTATTTGTCACAAATTTCAGGCGTTTTCACCGTATATTACAGATTTCGACAACATCTATCCACTGATTATCCGATATGTTAAATGCCCTCTTCAAAGCCATTTGAATAAAAACTACACGCAAAAAATATGTAGCTCCCTTATTTGCCAGCGATGTCATCTTAATACGCAAAAATGCCATCTTTACAGTTCCATCAAGTACCGCCATCCATCTTTCTGTTGGAAATGCTCCAAATTACATTCTCGATTAGAAACGACCGGTTTTTGATCGCGAGTGAACCAGTTTTCATCTTCAGCATTTTACACGTCCTTGTGAGATGCGTGGGTGGTAATAAGCGCGGACAACTCCTATTTTACTCAACAATTGAGGAAAAAGGCATTGCCGTATTTCAGGCGCAGTTCAGCAATAAGGGTGCCGCAAACTTAAGTGCACGCGACTTGAATGCTTAATTCTTCAAATTCTGGAAATGCATTCCCTACTCCCCACTTCTATAGCCGGACAGGATGGGATAAAGTTTCAACGCTGCGCCGTCGTGAGGTTAGATGCGAACAACTTTGTGTTGATGAGCCTCAGACATAAATATCTTGGGAAGTTCTTCCAGTCCTCATTTCAAACAGACGAGTGCAGCAATAATGTCGCGCTGCACATTTGCACATTTTATGCCGCGAGCTATATAGCACCTAAGGCTTCCAGAGTGGGTGAAGTTGTTGTCAAGTCAGCGTGAAGTTCCTAATGGATTGCCTTAGTTTTGGGACAACTAAATAATGAAATGTCTGGGCTAAATGAAGGAGAATGTCTCCATCGCACTCAGGGGAGCCATGCGTTTTGGTGACTCTGTGTGCCGGTTTATATTAATGACTCGTTCGTTGAGATCCATCGCAAGGGAGAATTTTGAGCGCTAATTGATCTTCGGGTTTAGGATTTAATTGCATTTAAGACAGTCGTGGACGATTTTACGAGCCAGCTTTTGACGCGATTGTTAAACCTCCGTTTCATTAATTTTTTTCCCACACCACCGAAAACAGCACATATTGGCCTTTTACATCGGGGTTTTCAAAACATTCAACAAATACACGTGCAAAAACAACCATACTCTGGGTAGGGGCAACCTATCCAGACGGGAGTCGAGCCCGCGACCTCTTATTTGGCAGGCGAAGACTTAACCCCGCCGCCACCGATTCAAAGTTGGCGGCCGTGTATAAAGTAACGTCGCGAAGCGAGTCGCGAGCGAGATAGGTTAATATTTTTCTTCAGTTGTCTGGAAGCGCTCATGGACGTAACTCAAGTTAGAGTGTATCATCGAAACGCCCGCCCTAATAATCCCATAAATGTCGAAAATAAGCATACTGGGAAGCGGGTCACGTCTCCATCTCATTTCTTCCTGGCACGTCTTCATTTAACAAATGGCAAAGAAAAACGGATGGTATATTTTATGGCCCAGTAACCGTGAGTTCTAATGAACTACTTATGTGACAAAGAGGTACAATCTTTGGTGATAGTTTCATTTACCTACGTAAGCCTTTCACAAAGAGTTATGCTATCTTATTCCCTATTTACACGCAACGCCTTTAAAATGCCTCTTCTTCAATTTTAGAGACGATTGATGGCTTTTTCTAGTATATTGCATCCTATTCATCTGCTTTGAATCAATAAGGGAAATTTATTAATGGATTTGAATCACTTGCGCATATTTGCTGTGGGGGCCTTTCTTATAGAATAGAGGTAGGGTTTGAAGTGACATAGTGACGCCAGCAATGTCTGAAAAGAATTTAAACGATTCCGGAAATTTCGTAGATTTCGAAAAGCCGCCCGGTTTTGCGATTGTATACTAAAGTTATGTTTCTAGCAAATATAGACATTATGGTGTTGTTTTTACGTTCATCACCAAGAAAGATTTACTATACTTTTTTTCTTACTGGGTAATTAAGGAGCTGCAGTTAGTGCTGCACGTTCGTGTTCAAGGCCGAGATTGATGAAAATTATTTTTTGCCCCACATGATTCATTTTTCAGTGTATAAATTTCTATTTTCAGGAGCTACGTCGTCCAATCCATGTTCCATCATGGCCATGACATTTTTTAAGTCAACTAATCTATGGAGTCTGGTTTAGTTTACTCAAAGCATGGCCTGGGGGCAGTTGAGCGACTCTTAAGTCCAAATTATTTGCTAAAGAAAAACGTTTGAATAGCTTTATCTGATCTGTGAGCCATTAGACCGCTGTGGTCGATGGCATTGTATATATTTTGTCGGAGGGAAATGTTTATTATTAAATGATAAACAATACCAGAGGAATTAACATCTGTATTTCGTAATATTTCTAAACCTGCCGCGTGAACGGCGGTGAAATATACAACAATTGCCATGAGAAAAAATTCCCCGGGAATCGAACCAAGGACCTTTGGCTTTCCGGGCCACTGCGCAGACCACTACGCTATCCAGGTTCTTTAATTTTCATGGCAATTATACCGAGGCTCATGGCACTAGGTGTTAGGCCCTCGCGGTCCAAATTTTTTCTCATGGCAATTGTTGTATATCTGTATTTCATTGGAGCGATAGATAAATTACAGTAGGCAGTGTATGTTAACATATTCTGAGCATAATATCGTCTGCAGTGATTTAGAGCTTGCTCCATAAGGTGGCAATTTTTCATGCAGTACTAGTGTCCCTAAGCGTTTATGGTGCTTGCAGTCCGCGTGTGCGTGATTACGTGCGATTGTAAGTGTAGTAATGGCCCCTCGGAAAATCATGATACATGGTGGTGCCTCATTTTGGGTAATTGGGGTTGATCACGTTCTCCCCTTGTTTTGCATTGAAATATATAGCGTCTCAGTCTAATCACCTGTGCGGGTTAGGAGAAGTTTTTTTTACATGTAATTGGAGAATTGCAAAAGCTGTCCTCAAGAATAGTGCAAAACTAAAGTCGGCATTTTGAGGAATTAGGTTGGTTTTAAACTTAAATATATCAGAGGTGTTTTGGTAACGACTTAAAATGACCTCCCAATGCTACTTTTCGTACTGGAAGGAGAGGAAGTGTGCAGGTATTCGGCAGATTTAAAATTTTTGTACTGCGATTCCATTCTTGAAGAGATAAACTTTTGGTTTAGGTGGTAAAGTTGAGAGTTCCGGAATAAGATTAGTTTTTCCTAGAAACTCGTGATTTCCGATAATCGTGGCGGAACAAAGGCGTCATTCGGGAGTGAACGAGAGCGGTATCAAACTTCCTAGAATTCACATCCTCGAACGAAATGAAGCCATCGACCTTTCCTATAATAGGCGAGGAAAAATCGAACTCTGTTCACGCCGATCAAGTTTACCTTGCGTTGAGGAATGGCTTTATTGATCGGGAAAAATGTCTTTTTTGCAGGTTTCTATAACAAGTCCCAAAATTGCCATTAAAAGTTCTAAGGTCACAATTGATTCATTCATTTCTTTTTTTTTGCTTCATCTTTTTTTTATCGATATACAGGGTGGAAAAAAGTTGTGTAACGAAATTGTAAATACAAATAACTGATGCTAGTAGGGACCAAAATTATCAATGATGTTTAGGTACCATTTTTAAACTACAGAAAATTTGTTCATGACGTCAAATGCTCTGGCTACATTTGCCTCGTCCGTTGTCCTGAGCATCCGGCAACAGAGCAAACTCGGGGCCAATCGGAACGCTTGACTCAGTATTCACCTGGATAGCTGAAGGGAAGGAAAGTGCCAGTGGGAACCAAAATTGATAACGATGTTAAGGTCGAAAACCCACCATTTTTGAACTACTGAGTCAAGCGCTACGATTTGCGCGAGTTTTCCCCGTTGCCGGATGCTGAGGAGAGCTATTTTGTATGCGTTGTTATATATTACGTAACAATCATTTAATCCCCACTGTCCCTGGAAAAACGGCTAGCGAAATTAATCAGAATATTTGCGCTTTTGTGTCTCTTTGCACGGCCCTGATGACGATGAATTTGTCATTCATCGAAACGTCGGCAACGATAGAAATGGAGGATCTAACCCGGATGGAAACCCGAGAACTGTATACGTCATGTAATCTGGGGATTTATCTCGATCCACCATTCATACCTCGATTTCAAGGTTCCTCGCGGAATATAAGTCCGCTTAGGGGTTTCGTTTACCATAAGTTACCCACAACCTTCCCAAATCCCACCATTTCTCATAATTTTTACTCAAGCAGATCTATATGAATCGGTAGCTGTAGAAAGGCATCATGACGAAGTTGGACGATATTTCTTTTTTTCTTCAAATTGTTGCTAGGTGCAAGACTCAACGTTTCTTACTAAAAGGAAACAGGTCATGCTAATAACACCGATCGGATCTGTTTCCTTTTAGTAGGAAACGTTGAGTCTTGCACCTAGCAACAATTTAAGGAGAAAAAGATATATCATTCAAATTGGACATGCTTTTCTGGAGTTAGCGATTCATATGTATCTTCGATTAATTCTAATAGAATAAAAAAGAATAAATTTAAAGACACTAGGCATTCAGTACGTGACTTAATCAGCAATATAAAATTAAACTTAAGAATGATATAAATAGTTAGTGTCTGAATGAGCTTTCCTGTATGGTTTTTGTAAAGTTAATTTAGCCGTTAGAGACCATCATCAGCAGATTTAATGAAAATTATTTATCCCTAAAATCGTTATTATATGTATGCGTAGGTTTATGTCCTGTAACAGTCGTTAAACCCTCATCCCACCTGAAAAGTCGGTTGGCTAAATCAATCGAAATACTTGCGTTTCCGTTTTTCTGTCACACCGTCTCTTACACGCCATTATTAAGAGCTGTGACAGGTCTTCATAAAGACGTGTAAACCCTGAAACTGGTCGAGGGAATAAAATAGCGTGGAAAATTACAGCAGCTGTTTGTGTCTTATCACAATGAATTTCCACAAAGTGAACTCGTCAACAATCGATCTAATTATTGTTGAGTATGCGTATTATTATTTCACGTTGCAACTTTTTAAATTAGTAGCAGTTTGATTCTCACGCCTCCTGAAAAGGCTGTTGGCTAAATGAATCGTAATATTTGTGCTTGCGTTTTGGTGTCGCACCACCTCGCCGTCGGCGTTCTTACTCGAACTCATATCCCCCGGCGTCGAAATCCGCCAAACTATCCTCCCGCTTCCCAAACCGACCCGGTCTCCGACGACCTCTTGCCCGGACGGGTATCGAAAGCGCGACCTTCTCCCTCAAGAAGGGGAGACACGATTGAAATCACCTCTGAAGATGTGACCAAAAGGGGTATGGAAACATCGGGATATAACCTTAACTACGCGATGAGACCCGAAAAAGTTTATTTTTAATCGAAATTATATACATTCGTTTCAGGTTTGAGTTGGTGGAAATGCGATATATATATGATAAAAACTACTAATGGTAGGTAATTCCACACTTAAATATAAAACTCTACAATCGACCATGGTTTCGATCTTCTATTTGATTTTCGAGGCATTTTCAAGGAAAAGGAAGAAATGACAAAAAATGCCGAAACCATTGTCGGTAGTGGAGTTTATTATTTATTATTATATTCAATTCTAATTTCATTAAAGTTAAATAAATGAAATTATAATAGTTACAAATTATAGTTATATTAAAATGTGGAATTACCATTTGTAGTTTTTTCATGGATTGAATCGAAATGTTTTTGGTGCCACACCGCCTTGCCGTCGCCGTTCGCTTTCGAACCCATATCCCCCGGCGTCGAAATCCGCCTACGGGTTCCTCTCAGCAACCGCTCCGTGTGGAGCGCATAGCGGTAAGGCCTTCGTAGCCTCCCGCCTCCCAAAGCGACCCGGTGTCCGACGTCCTCTTGCCCGGACGGGAGTCGAAAGCGCGACCTTCTCCCTCAAGAAGGGGAGACATGACTGAAATCACCTCTGAAGATGTGACCAGAAGGGGCATGGAAACATCGGGATAACGCGATGAGACCCGATAAAGTTTATTTTTAAACAAAGTTTAGATGCATTCGTTTCAGGCTTGACTTGGTGGAAATGCGATAAACATAGGATAATAACTACTTATGGTAATTCCACACATAAATATAAAACTCTACAACCGACCATGGTTTCGACATTCAATGTAATTTTCGAGGCATTTTCAAGGAAAAGGAAAAAATGACAAAGAATGCTTAAACCATGGTTTCTATTGGAGTTTATTATTTATTATTATATTCAATTCTAATTTTATTGAATTTAAATAAATGAAATTAGAATAATTATAAATTATAAGTATATTAAAATGTGGAATTACCATTTGTAGTTTGTTCATAGACTGAATCGAAATGTTTTTGGTACCACACCGCCTTGCCGTTGCCGTTCGCACCCGCACCCGTATCACCCGGCGTCGAAATCCGCCTACGGGTTCCTCTCAGCAACCGCTCCGTGTGGAGCGCATAGCGGTAAGGCCTTCGTAGCCTCCCGCCTCCCAAAGCGACCCGGTCTCGTGATCCCCGTCGCCCGGGACGGGAATCGAAAGCGAGACCTCCTCCCTCGAGAAGAAGAGGGGGGACACGCTCAGACGTCGGGGAGAGGAAGTGTTGAAAGGGTAGAGGGGGAGGGGTGTCGCTCACAAAAGGGAGAAGGGAGGGGGGGGGGTCAGAGGGAGAAGTCTCCTGATGAAGAGGGATCCGTGAAACAATGGACCGCGCCGAGTCGGGAGGAGAGGAAGGGGAGGGTGGAAAAGTGAAGGGAGTGGACAGGACGAGGAAAAAGGTTGGGGAAAAAATATATGAGGAGCCGTGTATATGAGGCGATGGATGCTGGAGACGCTGGCAAGTGAGAGAATTGCATTGAGCCTTCGTGGACGAGGGAGCTGGCGTCGTTGGTTTAAAACCATTGGGAAAGGGTCGACGGTTCTCGGATGAGGGGAAGGTGTCTGGCCGGGATAATGATAAATTACCATTGCAGGTATTGCATAATGGCCTCGCTGCTGTTCAGCGGAGAGGGAATTTTTCCGAATAAAACTCGCACACAGCTCGCTGCTAGGTTTTAATTTAAAAAATAAAAAATATGTGATGGGCTTCAAGGCCCTAAAGATACCCGTAAGAGTCCCTCACTATTGTGCATTTAGTCTTTCATATTAATTCCTCCGTAGATGGTTTCGCCATTTCTAATGAGCTCTTTGCTTGATATTAAATAGAAATTTTACTCTTACTGGGTATGTTCGAGGGTTGATACTAGCAAGGAATTGTAATATTCTGAAATACTGGTAGGGGCTAGTTATCCGGTTAGGATAATAATAAGTTCGCGTTACATGCATGTAGGGGTATAAGGTAATTAATTTCTCGTAAGGCCTCGTTTCTGTGTAGCAGAGAGAAAATTCTGTGGATAAATCTCTATGCTCTGCTGGATGCATGGTTTAACCAAAAAAATAAGCAAGGTTTCCACGAATTTAGTTAGCGTCATTGGCCATTTTGCTGTATGTTATCCCTCCAGTAAAATATTTTCATGTATTGAAGGTTTCGCGATTCTTAACCAGGCTGCTACGTGGTATCGTGTAAAAGCTTTTTCTGTGTATATTTCAGGGTTTCTATGAAACCACCACGTAATTTGCTAGATTTCAAGCACCAAGACCACAGGCCCCCCCGATGTTAATTGTATTTTTCCAGCCTTTATATCAACTCACCAACCTGTCTGTTTGTCTGTTTGTCTGGTACAAATCTTGTAACTCAAATTTGACTCACTTCCGGTGAAGCAAAAACGCTGAAATTTTGCACACTTCTTCATTTCCGATGACAATACATGAAAATATAACTTTTTCTCTCCAACCCCCCTTTAACCACCCCCCAGTCAACCTATAGCCCCCCAAAACATGTTTTTGATCTAAGAAGTTCCAAATGGTCGATTTTCGTGTTTTGCGACCACAGTAAAAGTTATCCACTTTAGGCATATCCACATAGTAGGCATTTAAAAGCATAGGGGTGGCATTTTGAAACATAGGGGGCTTACCATTCACTGAAAATTTAATAAATATAGTGACAGTAAAAGTTATCCACTTTAGGCATATCCACATAGTAGGCATTTAAAAGCATAGGGCACATTTTGCACATTTGCACATTTTGAAACATAGGGGGCTTACCATTCACTGAAAATTTAATAAATATAGTGACTTTTTTAATACGTCACTTTTGGTTTTTCGGGGTCACTGAGTTTTTTTGCTTTGTGTCATATATAAACGTTGCTCATCCCCTGTAATCTAAATATAAAGGCTGGTTTAAAAAAAAATTTTTTTTTATAAGAGCTTATTTCTAGTCAGAATAATGAAGAATTATTGTAGGAATTGCACAATAGTCTCACTTTTAATGTCATAGAGAGTTAAATAAAAACTCTTCGCTTTGCTCCGCGCTTACTTGTAGAATTAAAGCGTCTCAATTCCTCGGAGCTTCCGTAATATATCGTCAAGTATATATTTTATCTTGGGGCCATACTCCCTCCATAGTTATGAATGACCATTCTGTTCAGCAATATTTTTATGGAATATTCTCCAGATTTGTTTATAATTTATATTGAAAAATATATTTTTCACCTCTGGTGGCTGAAATGTTGAATATTTCCGCACATATTTTCGGAAATGTGTGAATGAAAAGGAATTCTTCGAAAATAGGCCCGTAAAAATTTCCTAATCATCATTAAATGACATCTATTTCAATTTTCAAGAAATTTCTAAATTACGTTGAAGAGCGTGTATTGTGTTACTCCTTTTTATTGCGTTTACTCCTTACTATTGCGTTTACATTCATTTCGCTCCGTGAACCTATAGATTGGGGATATCCATCTACAGCCACTTTAAAATTACCTGGATTAATTTCATCAAAACGTTCATTCCTGTGAGGGAAAAGCCAGAAGCGTTGCTGAATAAATACTCTTGCACGACCGTATTCCCATTTCAATTCATTGAAGTAGATGGGGTATATCCTTGATCACGAATGCGCATTCTATCAGTCTTGCGGCTTGGCCTGTCGTGTTGTGTGTTGGCGAACGACCCTTAGCAAAGACGCGAGACTTTTTTCTTCATATGACTAAAAAGTTATGTTATGGTATTTGGAGAAGGCGACCGGCAGCTAAGGCCATTTTCGCCACCTATATTATTCACTTAAAGTAACTGAATGTTCTTACATTGTCTTCCATTATTTACGCTGGGGTAATTCCTACATGATGATGTGTTTTTCTGTGAGGAAAATTTCAAAAATTCCCTGTGTGTTCCCAAGAATCGTGTGGTATGGTATTTGGAGGAGGCGACCGACAGCTGAGGTCATTTGCGCCATGAGGCAAGGTTATGGCAGGAAGGTTGGAGGGAAACCCAGCGTCGGTATTTGCCTACTCCTAACGAAAGGCGCCAAAGGGACCACGGCCGAACGACCCATCCGACGGGCGGATTAATGCACTTGAATTGCCCCGTACAAGGGACCCAAGCAGGGATCGGGCATCCCCAGAAAAATCTCTGCCGCCGCAAGGATTTGAAGCCGGAGCGACTGGGTGGGAAGCCAGAAATCTAGCCACCACACCAACTCCATCCCTCGCGACTAAAAAGCATGTGTTCAAGGTTTATAATTATTAGTAGTTTAAGCTTTATCTGAGAGAATTTGATTGAAATTCAGCGACTCTAGTAGCCAAAAGCAGTTGGGTATTTTATTCTCTCTCAGTTTAACGCGGCAAAAAAATATCGTCCTTTAGTTAATGCTCATGGGGTCGTCAGAGTGCACTTTCACAATCTTATCCCTCGCGTCCGCCTACAAGACCACTTCTAGCCTGCGGGATTTTGAGCATTTTCTCATTTTTATGCCCCGTAGCAAGTGCATATAGTCTCCTATTGATTCGGGTCAAGGACTCATTAATATAAATAGGGAGGTCTGAGAGAGGGCTTACGCGACCGCCATGTCCTATAAGGAGGGATTTCTTTCAGACTTCTAAAGCCTAAGGAGGCTCAGCCACAGTGTGTTGTGCAATGAAAGGCACAATTATTGGCGTGGAGTGGAAGGGTTGGGACAGCACTAGAGGTGAAAGAAAGGCGAAAATTAAATGCGCAATCAATAACTTTCACATTCAACTTAAGCTCGGGTGACGAAGCTGGCTTTATGCTTCAGGCACGTGCATTGTTTCCGTGTGGAATGGACGGTAATGAATTTCTAATGAAAACAATCATGCATACAATATCTAGAATGGAATAGTCTGTGAAAATGGTCCTTTGGGTAAAAAAAAATCCCTAGGTAAAATCTGTACGTGCTCGGAGGTTCTCATCAATCAAGTATAAAGAAAAATTTTCATTCATTTCAGTCCGTATCGTTTTATTTTTTATGGAGTCACAATATTCTCTCTTGATTGATTTTACCCGGTGAAGCAGTGTTATTTATAAAATTTATGATCCAAACTCACTTGTTGGAGCCTGTTATATAAATATTTAAAGGAACCGTCGGCGTTGAAATCCTTGTGTCTACTGAAGGTGAGGTTTTTCGTTTTTGTTTCGATTTTTGGTGAGGTTTTGGGTGAAGTTACTGCTGTGAAATTTTGCTTTTTAGCAAAGAAATTTTGGCTCTGAAGCTGAGAATGGTCTTCAGGTAGAATGAAATGATGAATACATGATATTTTATAGAGTGACGTGAATTATCGGTTTAAAGTCATTTCGTTGTCATTATAAATGATACTGGAAGGACCCAGTATTTCTAACATTATACTATAACAATTTTTACTGAGAATCAAATTTCCTATGTGCAATCGGCTCTTTATTATAGAAAACAATTTTGACTCTTTTGATGAAACAATTTAATTTACGATAACTTGATCCCATATTATTCGCCCTTTGTGAAAATTATACTTCATTATAGTTTTTATTTATTTTTATTTGAGGACATTGCAGGTTCTAAGAGACATGCGACTATCATGAAATTGCTTGGAAACCAATGGGTTAATGAACAGTTTAATCCTGTATAAGAGAAGATTTTACTAATTATTTTTCATTGATTAGTTAGACTTTTAACTTAATATTTACCTCCTCCGTGAGATCTGTCCTTACCAAATGCGTCATTGCCATCACTCTGTAGCTATCCAAAAGCTTTCTGGCACTAATGAGGAGGCATGCATACATTGGAAAATCATATCATAGCACCACACGGCTCAAATTTGAGGTTGCTTCTAGATGAAGGATTGTATCAAAGCGAACGGAATATTTTGTGGTGAATATGAGATGAGTAAAACATCGTCAACAATTATTCTTTGCGAACAAAATGCTCTTCGTATACAGGAACCAATTTCATTCCTCTAATGATATGGCTAATAAAGATAAATACTGTATCCTAATGTGTTCTCTTAGTGTCTTTTTTCTTCAATATTGCTCATGCATTGAACTTATGAGCTGATAAGTACAATTTAAGCTCACGATCTCTAGATCCAAAAAGAAAATGCAAAAAAGTAGCTTTGGGTACATCGACAACAACTGTTACTCAGTACCCTTTTTCGATTGATTTTTTTATTTTGCACAAGTAAACATATACCTAGAACTAGAACTAGCAGCTGTTAATGTCAGTCAATGTTCCATTCGTGCTTAAAAATTTGTGTGTGATTGCTTACTTGCTAGAGTACAGTGATATATCGCGTGACTAAGGAAGAGCGAACTGCTTGTGAAATTAGAAAATAATGATGAAAACGTATCTTTGCGGAAATATGATAAAGGAATCCGCGTTCTGATGGGATTTTGGGAAAAGCACGTTCACTGGAGTTATGATACCAGGGAGGCGGAAGAGAAGAAGGCGAGGCTTGAAAACCTATAAAGTTCTGAGCTGTTGCAGACATTGTATTATGATCGGGAAATTGGCAATATGCAAGCATGTAAATTAAAGTGTTGAATGATTGAAGGGGAAAATAACATTTCCAAACCGTTGTATCTAAATCGTGTGCACGTAGCCCCATTGGTATGCATGTTGTGAGAAATTTAACCTTCTATATGTCATCCAAATTTTTACTCCGTCTCGGTGAAACTCTCTCACATATTTTTTTTATGGAAACACTCCGCCCCGCCACTCCTACGAGTCTTGGGAGCCCCTAAGTGTGCCGCGATATTGCCGTTCTGCCGTAAAAAAATCACACTTCACGGCCATTAAATGAGTCTTCATCGAACTTTATGATGTAGCGCTCGGGTAGTTAGTTACCGCGGCGGAGCGAGGCACTTTTTAATGGAACTCACCGCGGTATTTATTTATTATCCTCTCGCATGCCGCCCGGTTCTTATTTTCCTCACGTCGCTCCGCGAAATGCACGCGGAAATTGAGAGCAAGAAACTCGCCCGCCGTAAAATACATACGTCGCGCAGTCTCAGTGTATACTGCGAAGGTTTCAAACGCGAGTATAAATACTAGATCTTCGTTGGAAGAGGGAACGGGAAGGAAACGTCTGATGGGATTCCTCTTCATCTCTTGGAAGTTCTTCCTCTTGGCCGTTCCTGGTCTGTGCGCACTTTTTGCATCACATGCTAAATCAAGCTTTGCTAAGTCGGTAGAAAGGAAAGACGAACTCATCAGTGCGGAGAAATGACTCAGGTGGTCCCGAAGTTAATTATCGTTTATTAAGGAAGTTTTAGGGGATGCATCGCTCCTCCTCGTCCTGGCTGTTTTGCGGACGCATTTCCTGTTCACAGTGTCTGAATTTTTCAGGGTATCTAGAGTAGCCCTTCGTCATCAACTGCCTCTTCCTTTCTTTCATATACAGGGTGGATAATAATTGTGTCACAAAATTTAAACCCTGGATAGGTAATGCTAGTAGTAACCAAAATTACTAATGATGCTCAGGTCGAAAACGCACCATTTTTAAGCTACAGAAACTTTGAGTCAAGCGCTTCGATTGGTCGCGAATTTTCCATGTTGCCGGATGCTCTGGGCAACTCATGACTTTGATTGGTTTGCCTGCCAGAGATCGCGATGTATCCAAGGCATCCGGCAACAGGGCACACTTGCGGCCAATCGGAACGATCATCTCAAAGTTTCTATAGTATTAAAATGGTGCGTTTTCGACCTGAAAAAAAATCAGTAATTTTGGTTCCTACTGGCGTAGCTCTCCAGGGTTAAAATTTCTTGACACAATTCCCTCCCCAATATAAATCCATGCTGGAGTGAATGGTGGAATGCTGTAGAAGGTTTTGGGGTTCGGCTAAATGCGACAATGTAATAAAAGTACTTCACAACAAAGGGTCGGTGTCATTTTCGTCGAGACTTTGCTTACGCGCAACGAGAGGCCTCAAGGACCCTGGAAGCGGAAACTCTTCCTTTTGACCTGGACCGTAGATTCATAAATGAATAAACTATTTATTTAATCATCGATTTCCTGGCAAAGTCTTGAATCCTCCCTTATAGTTGACTGTATAATGTTATGTCTTATGCTATGTTATGTCGTATTAGTGTCATAATAAGTTTGTGCAATAAGGGGTCGACTGCACATACGAAAAGTACTGCTTATGGCTATAGTATAATGTTAGATATCCTCGGACCTGCGGGTATTCTTTATATTGAACACGAAATGACTTGAAGCCGATAATTCATGGCACTCCAATAAATCTGAGTCATTCATCATTTCATTCAATATGAATATGTGAGGACCCGGGGAAATTTCATTGAAGGAGGTGGTTACCCTTTCCCTAGAGTATGAAAACTGAGTATAAATCTCTTTAGAAGAACACCGTATTTTTATTTTGCTTGACACTGCCCCGCCTGGAAGACTACCTTCATAGTCCGGATACCCTCAGCGCCAGGCAAATATCCTTCAGAGACGTTCCGTGTCGAGCTGTCCACAACGGGACACGAGACTGTGTTCACTGAAATTTTTATTACAAAAGAGTATGCTTTAATGAAGAAATTCGTCAGTAAAGAAGACAAAAGGCGTCCGGTGTACTGAGAGTGATGCTTTCTTGTTATTGCGACACGTCGTATGATTTTAGTACCACATTTGCGACGTAGCGAAAGCTGTGGTATAACTTTGCCATCAGTTGATGCTTAGCTTTCGGGATTAGCTCCAATCAAAGATCCTTCAGAGACGTCCCGTGTCGATCTGACCTCGAGGGGGTGCGACACTATATACACGGACATTTTTTATAATAAGAGCGTAAGTTTTAATAAAAAATTCATCGTAAATCATGACAAAAGGCGCCCGGTCTAGTGGGAGTTATGCTTTCTTGTTCCTGCGATAAGGCGTGTGATTTTAGTACCACATTGGAGACGTAGCGAAAACTCCGGTGCAACTTTGCCATGGCAACGCATAAGTTGTTGCGTAGCTTTCGAGATCAGCAACAGTCGACGATCCTTCAAATTCGTCCCGTGTCGAGCTACCCACGAGGGAGCACGACGCTATATACACTGAAATGTTTAGTATAAAACAGCAAGTTTTAATGAAGAAATTCGTCAGGAAAGAAGAGAAGAGGCGTCCGGTCTAGTTGGAGTGATGATTTCTTGTTTCTGCGATACGATGTACGATTTTAGTGCCACATACGCGGCGTAGGGAAAGCTGCGGTGTAACTTTGCCATGGCAACGCATCAGTTGATGCGTAAGCTTTCGGGATCTCCAGCAAGGCGGGGTTGTCTACGCTAGTGGTTTCAGGTATCACAAGGAGCGTCCATGGAGACGAGTAGATAAACAAGGAGTCGCAAGGGATAGTGAAGGGGTGGGGAGTGAACAAATTTCGAAAGGTGGAGGAAAAAAAGGCATGGAGACGAGGGGCGAAGGAAATTGAGAATGTAGGAAAGCGTGAGAGGAAATGAAAAGATGAAGGAGGCCGGAGTGAGGAGTTGGACCATGGTGAAAGGGAGGACCTTTGGGGTGGGGGAGGAAATATGTGATATAGATATCGGCGAGAGATAGTGTGAAGTGTTGGTGATTGCGAGGGAAAGGTGAGAATGGGAAAAAAGGCAGGAAGGAATGAGAAGATGAGATATTTACATAAGTTGAGGGACGGGAAAAATGAATTGGACTTGTGAGAGCCTTGGAAAGGTTAACATTTTTTATTTTCAATGGTGATCGAAATCATTGTTGAAGAGGAAGTGTCGAGTGTATAGGTAGGGTCGTTTATATACGTCTGCATACTACCCCGCAAGCCAACTCAATAAGCTTTTGGATGGGGTTGTTAGGACACCAGCCGTTTACACGCATGTTGCTTGAATCGCACGCAACCAATAAAAACATGACTCTTTGCTTAATTGAAAATTTCGCAATTTCACAACGAACCAATGACTTATATTACATACAAGTTGAACTTGAATCCGTGCACAAAATCTTAAAATAAATAACGACATTACAAGGAAATGGTCAAACGAAATTATGCGTAGCATTAATTGAAGCCTTTTTCTTGCGGGGGAAAAACAAATTCCCATACCTATCCTTTCGCCAAAGTATCTCTCTTAATTTATCGCTTCTGTCAGACATAGAAATGTAGTGGGGTTTTAATATGACGTTCTCCGTGTCGCTCTAATTTTCAATTGCTAGAAATCTAGCCTCTCAGTCTCTAGGGGCTCACAACCTAATTTGTTTATTTCATTTTATTTAAGAATTTCAGTCAGAGTGGTCTCTAATTTCGCATTGGATGACGGCGTCGTCTGCAAATAAACATATTTTACTGCTAATGCGGGAGATATTGAATGTGTAAAATACTTTGGGCAAGGAACTTAATTAAGGAGGGAGTTTACGGATAAAATCTTTCTAAACCGCATCCCTTATGCTCGGTGCATACCCAAGGTGTGGTCGAACGAGTGCGGAACAGCACTCTTTTACTTTCTCTTCCGAAAATCTTCCCGCAACACGCTTGACGTTTCCTAACTTCTCCAGGGCTCTACCTCAAGTATTTCTTGTGTTCCCCACGTTAGGTTCAAAGATATCGTAACTCCAAGATACTTTACTTCATTCGTCATCTACGTTGGGAGCTAGGGAAGGCGTAAAAACCTTGGGCAAGGACATACGAATCCTAGATTCTTCAGGGCCTTGCCACAAATATTTCTTGTGGTCGTTGGAGTGGAATGGCACGAGAGGTATGGTTGGCGTGGGTGGAGATGCATCGGATAAGAGAAGTGAAAGTGAATGCGATTTATCTGGGCGCGAGCAGCGAGCCGCCGTTCGCATAGCGGCAGGCGAGCCGCGTGGAGCTCGCGAGTGGGCGGCAAGGTGACTCGGTGTCTCGATCTTCCGGATCGGATCCAGTTCAAAGAGAAAAGTGCAAATTTACAGTGCCTCCAGCAAAATGTCATGGCTGATCGTTGGATCTCTTCCGGCTTAACTTTTATTCTCCCAACCGTAAAGATTTCGATTACTCTTAGCTCTGAGCACAATCATTTGTTTGCTCTTGTGTTATTTAGTTTCATCAATTTATGGCTATTTCTGCATCCAGAAGTATTTATTAAGGTTATTGATTTACAGTTAAGACGAATATGAGTCAGCACGAAGTCAACTTTTCCTTGCAGTCTAGTTGTTTTGACTTCGTCAATAAATGTGAACAAGTCAATTACGAACATCATTCTTGGAATTATAATTACTTACCCATATCACAAAAAAATATATAAATATGTTATGATTCCATGACATTTAGTGTTGTTATAAAGATCGAAAGCTAGGGTAATGGATGACAGGTATGCAGAAGAAATTCCTTTCTCGTTAAAAGTAATTTAAAAAATAATTGATGAAGTGCCACGCTTGTGCCGCGTATCAGTTTGCCCTTACTGGATGCAAACCGGTAAGCCATTGATATCAATTTGTTTTTTAACCCGCATAAAAGAAATCAATATTCCGGAAATAAAAGGAAGTAAAACGCCAACAATATTTGTTACTTTCAAGGGGCGTATCGATTTCATACGGGGGAGCTTTTTGAGAACTTCGGCTTAGTGCGTACCCCTATTCGCATTTACCATAGGCCCCGGGTACAATATTTTATGCTTCCTTCCCGGGAGCGTATAACCAATTTATCTTTCTTTTGTGACTTATTTTCTTGAAGGCTCGTAGCCAAGTTTTATATTACTGGTGACAGGAGGGGGCATTGAAATTCGTGGGCTCTTTCCTCCATCATCCTCTTCGAATAAAATTAGGGAGGTGGGTGGATGAAATCTAACGAGAGGCAACTCTATAAGCATATTTGCATTGTTGTCATCGGCTGTATTATATTAAATGTATATTTTGGAGGAATATAAGATAAAATCAATTCTAAGATCAGTGTGTGTCCTGATAGTTTAGGGAAAGTTATAAAATGTATTGGGTAGAGTATATACCCGGAATATATTTTGTAGGATTATCTAGCTCTCTTCAAGTTGTTACATTGTGGTGGTGTATGCCACCATAATATGTTCTGACGGATATATTTTTGGCATGAAAACATTTTTTTAAGCATAAGTTACAATAAAATTTCTGTCTTTGCGTCTCAAATTCTTCCACAGCTTTGATGAAATAGTAAGCACACGCTGAGCTAAAATATAGAATCTAGCTTCAAGCGTTTTTATAACATTTTATTAATAGGCTAAAGTATGATTCCATACGGTTCTATTATGTAAATAAGAGGGGAAAGTGTATAATTACTTCATTTTTAGGCGGTACAGTATAAATTACAAACGGTGCATTAAAAATTCCTTGAATCAAAACTCCGGCGTAGCTTGTGGGTTTATACATCAGAAGTCCTCAGTTTAGTGTTTTTGTAATGGAAATGCTACTTTATTGCGCTAAAAATTTAAGGAAAGCAGATTTTGAAATAGGGTCCGACGTAAACAGTGCATTTATTTCTGAAAGTATATCAGTATTTTAGGCCTTGGCATATTATTTTTCAGCTAGCAATAATTTCATTAGGAAAGCATTCTATACTTAGCTTCGTGGAATAATTCGTTTCTCATGGTGCCAAGAATATACGAGGCAAGCCAAATTTTCCTCAACGTCTTTTTAACGCAGGATTGAATGATCCCCGGTGCTGCAAAGCATAGAAAATACTATCCGTAATTTGGCGAGATAAGTTCTCTTGAGTCATTGAGCTTTAGTAAGGGATTTGCTTGCTATTTTGGATGCGGCTGTTTAAACAAAGGCGGCCATTTTTCTGCATGGAATGCCTCATCCGATCATACGAAGTCATATTCAGGGAGTTTGGTTTAGGAGGAAAGTTTTAAATTGTATAAGAATATTTAGCTGCAGGAGAGGTAGCCATTTAGCCTGTCTGTCGATCCTTTTGTGTCGCCGAGCGGAATCATTCTTACTGTCGGATGATCTTATAAAATGTATCCCTAAAATTTGGTTCGGGAAATATTTGTAGCTTTAATTTTGTTCAAACGGTGGTCATAGCTGAATGCAACATTGTGTACATTCCTTAGTTTGATAAAGTGATGAATTACCATAATGTTTTCGTGGAAGTTAGCTTGTTAAGGCCTATGGTCATCTCTATGATGGCGTTCAAGCTTGTATATCAAAGTAGTTGGTTATGAGACACAAACCCTAGCTTGTTTCCCAATTCCTTTGTAGCGTAGAGCGGAATAATCCCCGGCTTGCAAAGATCCTTAGAGAATGTATTCCTTACCGTAGGGGAAAGGGAGAGATGGTGTAGTGCTCGTCAGTGCCGAGAATTAATAACGATGTCGTTTGTTATTTAGGGATTGCGGCGGGAAAAACGAATTGTGGAGTTTGTGAGGTGAAGCAGTGCAATGGGCGGAGGGGGCCCAAGTCTGTGGAAATGGCCGGGAGAGTTGGACCCTCGGATGAGGGAAATGGTAATCGTTGCCGTCCGCATGAAGACCTGAGAGTCGCCGCGAGTGCGGGGGCGACGCCGGCCGTTAAATCATACAGCAAATGCGCCCAAGGAAGAGACGGGAGATAGATGCTTTAAAAGGCATTAGGACTCGGGGGAGTGCATGAAAAATCGAGGAGGTTTGGGTTGGAGGAAATTTGAGTGGAGACGTGGTGCTTATAGTATATGTGCTAATGCTGGGGGTGGTGGGGACGTGTTTTCTATTCAGGGATGTCGCCAAAAAAATGCGCATAATCCCATCGAATATGCTCAATTTTTTCTCCGGACATGTCGTCGAGTAAACTTGTCTAAAATATATTTCGGCGCATCTCTACGTAGCAGAGCTACATTTGACTAGTAAGGCTTAGTGGGTGTTGTTGATTCGTTTGTTCGAAGCAGAAATGTGTCATGGAGCGCTTGTCCTTTGGTTAACCTTTGTACTTTGCTGTTGGCTTGTACTTTGGTCTTTTGGTTTAGTTGTTTTTTCATGCACGCACTTAAGCTTTGTAGTATAGATTATCAAGGTAACACAAAATGAGCTACACTATATGTAAAGCATAATGTATTATTATTTTGGATGGTAGCCTCAAACAGATTATCCTTCGCGGCTACCTAAAATTACTCAATTTTGCTATTGTCATGTAATTTGTGTGTGGAGTAATAAAATTATTTATTATTATTATTATTAACCGTGTTGAATGATGCCGATTTCTTGTCATGTCATACTATCTATAGAAGTGCACTGATGGTTTATGTTTTTTAGACATTAACTCAGAATCTCGATTTGAAATTGGTGTATTTCAATTTATAATTTATTTTTTTCGAAATGGGATATTAATAAACATTGTTAGGGAAAGCGGATGCTCTTGAGATGAATATTAGCTGTGGAAAGTATTGTTCAGGTATGTTGCTTTTTTGTTGGCGTTTTTAGTGGTGACGGTTATTTAAAATTATATTTCAAGTTTCATTTTGGAGTTCTTATTCTATTATTATGGTCGAGGCAAAAATGAACAGTTATTACAACAGTGGAGAGCGTGGTACTTGAACGAAAGAAAATTAAGGGTTTTGTCTTTTTCAATTTTAATTTTAACGTTTCTAAACTTATTCGAAATAGAAAGAGGCAAACTAAGATTGAGCTAAATGCTGTTCCGAAGGGAATTTTTGGTAATGTGAGGAGCTATGTAGGATGTAGTGGTGACAGTTTTTGTTGCGATTTGATGTAATTTTTAATCAAATCATAGGGTCATCAAAGAGCATGGTCGGAAGAATAGTAATCATTGCTGACCCTGAAACGAAGTCAGAGAGGAATTAGCTAAATTTTGTGACCAAGTTGGTTCTGATATACGGCTGTGGTAAAGAGAAAACGATTTTCTGTGAGAGCCCCCGGTGGGATTACGGGATAAAAAGAGGGTGGACCGAAGTGCTCTGCGTTGGATACCTTCGTTCCGGGAATAGAATTCGATAAAAGAATATTCTAGCACCTCGGTCCAACTCGAGCTGAAAACCTTTGTTGTCTAGTGCTTCGCGGTCAGTAGGAGGAGGCACAGAGAGAGCTTTTGAACCCATTTCCGAAGGAGATATGTGTCACATATTCGAAGAGTTGATCATTAACGTGGTGGGCGGAATATTTTAGGAGCGGTTGTCTCATTCCGGCGGTGGTGTAGGCTTTAGAGACGGCCGCTCAAAACCTGCCGGCCATGAGATCGCCGCTTGATGCCCCCCCCTATCTGTGTATATATCGTGTGCTTTGCGCCCAAAGAAGGCAAACAGTTCGCATTTCCCTATGCCGCAGTCAAGCGAAGCCCTGGGGGTGGCGGTTGGGAGGCCGTGTGGTTTTTTTCTCCTTTGAAGAGCCCTCGATCGCCGCCCTAAGGATTGATCTTAATGGGAAACTCCAAATATTTACACACTTCACGTGCTTTTCCGGCCTTTCCCTCTTTTTATTTTTATTTTGGCACTAGCGGTGATGACCTTCTGTCGAGCCGGCCGGCGTAGATCCAGTTGTCGAGATGTCGGGCGTTGACACGCTTACGGGCCGCGTTTCTGTCTTTCGCCGACGAGGTGAATCATCGACGGGGCTTCAATAATGCATCGCCATCGTTGATGAATCCCTGGTGAGTTGTCGCATCAACTCCGCTCCCGAAAGGTCGATCACCTGTAGGTTGAATCAGCGCATATTTTTATTACGTGATCATAATTTTTAAGGATGGAATGGTCTGCTTATTTCGTTCAGTTTGGAACATTACCATCAAAACAGCATAAATTGGCTATCGTATGGGTGTTATTGTGTTGGCGAAAATATAGTATATTCGTCGTTCAAATTACGGGCGATTACATTCCAATTGCGCCTTGTGTTTTTTCTCGAAGGCTGTCGGTGCTCGGTCGGTTGGCTTATGCTCAATGATTTGACTGCTTTTTGTTCGCTCGCAGTATAAGCAAATTTAATGATGTTATTTTGCTTCTAATAGAATACTAAGTGACTATGTTTATGACTTTAATCCGATGCTATTTTCTTAGTCTGGGTAGGCCATCAACGCTTTTATAGATAATTATTCACTATTTAGATCATAGTAGCCTTAATTTGCTTAAGATTAATAATTTTAAATATTACTTTCTTGAGGTACCCTATCCTTTTTATGAAGATAGCTAGACTCTAGGTTCTTTCAAACGCTTTCTATACTATTTATTATGATTTTGTCAACACAAATTCCAATAATATTGATCATAAAACACTTTTTATTCTACTTTTTAACTGTCCATGACTACCTGTTTGATGTAATTCTCATTAAAAATCTTATTCTGGTATCGATATTGTGATAACTGCGATAAAGTGTAAAAAAAACCAATTCTCCTGCTATTCGTGGAAAAAAATTATTTACTGGATACCTTCGTTCCGGGAATAGTGAGCTGAGGTGAAAATGTCCAATTATATTTTATGCCATTTTAGAAATTTGTATACAACCCTCCTTTGTGGCAAAATATGCATCAAGGCATGCTTTTTGCCTAAGGTGGAGGATTTAATAATAAATATTTAGTCCTTATTTTTACAGCCTGCCACAGCTGAGGTGGTTTCACTCCAGTGATTCATTTTTAATATCAGCCGCCGCACAGCGTCAAGGTATGGGGGAGGTGCAAAATCTGCCCGTTTCAAGGGAAGTCACCGCGTACAAATCCCACAATGGCGACCCTGCACGCAGTTTTAATCGTTCAATAGTATTTATTGAATTTTTCATTGGGCTGAATGCATTGGGAGCGTTCAGTGTCGCAAGTCAGCCTTCGGTTCATGGATTTTTACTCGTGTACACGTCACGTTTAATTTTTTTTTCGTCACGTTTAACTGCTTTTGTCGAGGCGTTTCGCTATTTTCCGCTACGGTTATTTGCTCCAGAAAAAAATGCTCGGTAACGTGCTTTGTGCTTGAATCAGGGTGCACCGGTTTGGATCGATTCGTAGAAGAAAATATATTTTCATTTCATCCTTTTCCTGAACCTTTGTTGTTAAAAGGAATTAATTTAGAAGTAAAAAAAAGTGGATTTTACTAAAATAAAATGAAAATTCCACAATATATTATATCATATTTAATATTACCCATACAGCACAGGGAGAAATTTACTCGTGTATATTGAGTCGAAATTTGGTGTAAGGAATAAGTCGAGAATTCGCCCATTTTTACACGTGTTAATGCTGTGTAAATTTGGTCCAACTCCCTTGACCCTTATATGCAAAAAATATGAAGCAAAGTACGTGTGTGAGCAGATGCTAAGATGAGCAGCAATCCGAACATGATTAAAGTTTCAGGACAGATGATTGAATTAAGTCGTCCACCTTAGTACCAGCAAAATTTTCCCAACGAAATCTAGTTAAATAATTTTACGAATCATCTTGCGGCATATATTTTATGGGTGTAAATTTAATACGATTACATAAATGCTCCTGTCGAAATACAAACGAGTTAACCATTAATTGCAACTAGAATGATGCTTGTCAATTTAAAATTCTCAGTAATTTCGAATTACTTCCGTCAATGCCTCGCACCACGCGAATTGAACGCTGGGAAAACAATCACGTAACGATATAACTTGTGTGAATCGAACTGGAAGCACGAGACGACAACGACAACATCAACAAATTCGCTAATTCTCTTTATCCTGGTGTGCTTGTGCTCAGTGAAACTACTTGCGGTTTTACCAAGGTTTTGTGGTTTTATTAACTATTTGGCAGTACTTTTAAGATCCATCCATCATATCGTATTCGCTGTATCCATTATGTCATTCACATTATTTTTCACATCGTCACCACTTTTTTTGTCATATCATCACCACTAGTGTTTTATCCTGTACGTATTTCCTGATGAATTATTTTATAGAGAGGAACCTTTTATTGACACAATAAATGAAAATTTTGAACGAATATGTTGACTATGTCTTATTACCTGTTTAGAATTAGTAATGTGCCACCGTTTGCGTGGTCACTGCCATTTTCCTGTCATCAACAAGAAACCCTAATCCTGGTGGAGAAAGGAATAACTACAACGGTCCCGTTATTGGGTTCCTTGAGCATACACGTGTATTATCCGGTTTGTGGCGGACATAAGACCATATATACACCAGATTTATTCCGCTTTTACTCGGGTAATAACGGTTTTTACACGAGATAAAACACGTGAAATACACGACCTATATGCCAGATTGAGACCGTTTGTGCTGTATGGGTAGGATCGCGAGATATTCACGATAGGATGTTTCTCGGCTTTCAGAAATTCGCGTACCTACGAAGTCTCTTTTACTCAATATGTTCCTGTTGAACCGTCACCGCGTATTTTGTGCATTAATAATATTTCAGGATGTTATTATAAACTAAATGGAAGCGTTTACAAGTCCGCGTGAATGGACGTGCATTCGCATGTTTTATTTTGTTACAAATATTTTCGACGAGCAATATAAATCCGGAACTGTTATACGATAAACGACGCGGTTGATATTTTTTACTACATTGGTTTTTATATAATTTTTTCGCTTTGTTTTTGAGTAATTTATTTAATTTAAGTACGTGTTTCGTGGTATTTTCGTGTTACGTACATTTTCCATTCCCGTTTGAAGTGAAAATTGAGAAGTCTTGAGGAGAGGACTTTAAAATAGACGTTTCTCATGTAACGTGATATGTTAATAATTATATGAAATGATACTCAAAGATATCGTACTGTCCACTTAATTTTAATTACTCAAAGATCTACTGCACATCTATAGATTGGCTTGCAATCATCATTCGGTACTGTGCACAATAAAAATGCAATCATCAAGTACCGAGTCGATTGAAACACTTGAGGTAGGTAGAATAGTTTGTAGAATTAAAATTAAGTGGACAATACGATATCTTTGTGTATCGTTAAATGTGCTGTTCCACTATATCTCTACGGAAAAATTTGACTCCATCAATATTATATATTATGTTTGCATCAAAATTCATTCACCTGTTTGTATGCCTGCTTTTACTTCTCTATAAGAAACCCTCATTTCCCTTCTCTTTCGGATGTAATGTTATTTCACATGGGTCGTGGTGGTTTTCATTTAATCTCGCACTTTTTTTTTCTTGTATCGTGTTAAGGACCTCCGCAAGTCGGACAACCGTCACCACTTCCCATACCTCTCCGCCTCCTCTAAAATTGTGTGTTTTATTTCCCCCCCTACCTTTTATCCAGATCTTCTTTTATTTTGGCCCTTTTGTTTCTCATCCCTCAACTTTCTCAATTTCCGTTTCTCTTTCTGCTCTGTGGTCGCCAAACACAGCGAAAAATATCGCCCAGTGGTCGGATCTTTCTGGAATGGGCAACACGCCGTTTTTCTCGCTGCCTTAATTACTTCTCTTTCGAGGGAATCCTCGGGGACCTGACCTCCGCGTTGAGACGAGGTCAGCCGGCATTTTTGCTAGTCACTGAATTTTTAAATTTTATATTCGCTCAAACGCATCTTACGCTTCCTCATTTCCATAAAAAAAGAGCTCCCCACGCCCGTGTACAATTTTCTCGAAGAAATTCGTGCTCTGGAAGTGGACTGATATTTTTCCCTTTTTAGTAATTAGTACGCTATTCAGTACTCTTGCAGTATCAGCTCTTCTCAGAGATTGGTTGTTATAGAGGAGATAATCAGGTCACGTTGCAACGCGTTCTTGCAATTCCACCTGATCATGCATCTCAGGCATGAGACGTGCCCTTCAATGCCTTTTGTGAGCAAACGCGACGAATTTCACGATTGGGTTGGTCGTAGTTGTATATTTATGTTGCTTAGCTATAAAATAAATGGGAGTGTAACGCAGTCTCAAATTATCTGAAGAGTTCCCCTTGACGATTGCTGGGAAGGATGCTTTGCAGAAAAATTTGTACCCAACTGCCATTTTAGTTGCAAATTCTTTTATTTTTAGTATTCAGTTTGAATTTTTTTAGATGTAAAATCGTCAAAATATGACAGTGATTAAATTTTTTTATTCACTGAAAGTATTTGATAATTACATGTGATTCTGATCCGGATCAACCATGCGGAAGTCTCAGCTTCTGCTATTGATAAACTTATGACACAGACAATGTACCAGAACTGTAGAACATCTTCGAAAATGCTATGCTACATGTATATTTGTGTGTGTATATATATATATATATATATGTATAAATTCACAGGTAAGGAATGAAAGTAATGGGAAAATATAGCAAAAAAGGACGAGAACAACGGCGCTGTGTTAGATGGAAAAATCAAGAAATCAGAGGGTAAAAATGCGGCCTGATTGGGACTCGAACCCAGAACCTGGCCAGGTGCTCTACCAATTGCGCAATCAGGTCACTAAGATTTAAAGTGATTACGGCGGAGATTTATACGCAGAAAACTCCTTTAGTAACGGGAGTTTATTTGATGAATTCGATTACTCGAAATTATTCACAAATATCCATTTTGCTTCTAATTCTTAAATGATTCAGATTGAGAAAATGCCGTTAATATCTTCAGTTTCATGCAGTGTTAGAAGATACTTAGGCTTGAATCAATTTAAGGAATTAGCCCAATCAAAACATTTTACCTTTTAAGGTAGGGAAGATTGGCTGTAGAAAGGAAAATTTCCCGTGTTGCATTCTCATATATTTTCATCTTCTATTCCTTATTATTCGCACATCTTACCTGTTTTAATACAGAGAAATGTGAGATGTAAATATTTTCTTCCATAATCAATCAGTTCACCTGCATCTTCTCTTTAAAGAGGCAACTGATTCATTTTTAATTAATGTAAGTCGTGTGGAAATTAGTTTTTAAGGTTTCTATGAGTTTATTGGTTATGAACGAATACTAAGCGCGGGATGCCCTTTTGAATAATTAGGTTCAACACGTGACGCCATACATTAATTCAAATGGATTTTCTTTTAAAGATTTTGAGAGGCAGAAGGATGCAAATTGCATTCAAGCTGCGTCCATGGTCGAAGCGATTCCGTAAAATTTCAACCCCTCTCAGGAAACGGAAAGGATGTTTTTTTTTTTACTTTCATTGTGGATTCCACTAAACCCCTCTGAGTGATAACACCGTTGACCGTCGACGGAATAATCGTTGCTTACATTTCTCGTTGCTTATGCAATCCATCTTTGATCTGCCACGGACCAATTTCTCTCTCGTCGTAACGGCTTTTCATTCTTCACTTTTTTTTCCTCTTCTCTCCAACGCCAGAATTTGAATTCTTTACCATATCGGCCCCATGGTTTCAATCGGAGAGGGCCGCGAGGATTCACCCCCCCCCTTGATCGTTCGCCGAAGGGATCTGTTACCCTCCCACCAAAGTTTCCTCTTACTCCCTCTCAAGCCAAAGCTTGTCACCGGAGCTTCCAGTCCTTCACGTCTCACCTTCACTCGAGCGTCCGGCGGAGATGGAAGAAACAATCCGAGATATTAAAAATCACCACTTGGGGATCGCTTTACTTCACTTCGCGGGTCGAGTTCCGGATTCGCCCGCGGAGGGAGGGACGAACGGAGAGGGTCCGAGCGCACTTAGTCAGGCATTTGTTTTTTATAAATCTCTTCTTTTTAATTACTCCCGGAGTCTTTTTCACTCTCTCTCTCTGTCTTTCCCTTTCTTCTTTTCATTCTCTGTCCGAAACGGCAGAGCGAGAAAGGGAGTTTTTTTTCGAGCGCACAAACGCGACAATGGGACTTAAAAAAAAGAGAGGGAAAAGTATCAAAAAAAGGGAAATTTGAAAAAAAAGACGGGCGAAAAGAAACCCGCTCTCGGCCGGCCCGCCTTCTCCTCCTCCCCCACTGCCTCCCCTAAGTAGACTCGCGCAATGGAAACATAATTCCTTTGAAAAGAACTTCTCTCATTAAAATCCAGTGGCGGGGAGATTATTGGATAACGCAGGCGGGAGAATGCGGGTCAGGAGATCCCGGCTATCGGCGCTCCGTCTCCCGCCTCGCTCAGGTCAACCTACTGGCGCGGCGGACCTCTCAGATGCCCGTTGGCGGGAAAGGAAGGCGGCGGTGTCAGGCCTCCGTGGGGTGAGCTCGTGAGAAATTTCACGACGGGGGAATGGAGAAGGGGGCCAGAGAGAGAAAAAGAGAGTAGAACCGAGTGTTTTTTCCTCGGTCTGTGGGAGGTTGGTCTCATCAGTGTGGAAAGGTGATGAGTCGGAATGGGGAAGCGGAAAAAATTTGGGGGGGGGGGGGGGTCTTTGTTTTTTGGGTTGAAAGAGTGGTTGGGGTTGTATGGGAAATCCTTTGGGAGAGGGGAGGGGAATGTAGGGGGGAGCAGGGTATGGGTTGTGTTTTGGGTGGAGAGAGGGGTTGGGGGTGCCAGGGGAAAGGCATGGGGAGACGGGAGGGGGTAGACGGTTGGCAGGGAAAATCATGTGTTGCGAGGGTGGCGGAGAGAGCGGTCCCTATCTAAGCGATCGATTGTGAGGTGGTGCCCCCTCCGCACCCGCCCCCTTGTCTTCATTACCCCTCTCACTCTCGCCAGCGTGGGGTTGGCTTGCTCGATGTGTATCGCCCCGCGATACGGACCGCTCACCGTATCGATTCGGTGTTGCTAACCGAGGTAAAGCCCGCCATGTGTACACGCGAATGATTGCCGCTACTTAAAATTGTTGCCAAAGTTTCGATGTAAAGAGACATGCACTGCTCTCCCGGAATGCAAGCTAGCGAAACAAATCAGGTAGCTATCCCTAAATGAGTTGGCTATCAGGATATTGTATCGATTCTTTGTTGCTAACCGAGGTAAATCCAAATATCACATTTTACTGTATTAAAACAGGTAAGATGTGCGAATAATAAGGAATAGAAGATGAAAATATACGTGAATGCAACATGGGAAATTTTCCTTTCTACAGCCAATCTTCCCTACCTTAACAGGTTAAAGGTTTGGAATGGGCTAATTCCTTAAAATGATTCAAGCCTAAGTATCTTTTAACACTGCATGAAACTGAAGATATATGAACGGCATTCAAGGCATTTTCACAATCTGAATCATTTATGAATTAGAAGCAAAATGGATATTTGTGAATAATTTCGAGTAATCGAATTCATAAAAAAATTCCTTTACTAAATGAGGTTGTGTACGTACGAATGATTCCGGGTAATTAAATTGTTGCCGAGGTTTATGCGAGAGCTTTTTCCCTTATCTCCGGGAACTGAAATCAATGACACAAATCAGCACTGCATAAATGACTTGGCTAACAGGATATTGTATCGATTCTGTGTTGCTAACCGAGGTTAATCCCTCCGTGTGTATCTACTTGTATGTGTGTATTCTCGCCACTTAATTTTTGTCGTAGTTTCGATGCGAAAGCCATGCACTGCTCTCCGAAAATGCAAGTTAACAACCCAAGTCAGGTAACACTCCGCAAATAAATTGGCTAGCAGGTTATTGTATCGTTTCTGTGTTGTTCACCCATCGTAATATCTCTCCACGTAAGTTCAAATTGTTCACAGGACTTGAAAAAGTTTTCCGAAATGTCCAATCGGATTCACATATTGCCCTATTTGAGATATATTTACGACAAGAAATTCTTGGTTCTCAATTAGTTCTCTCATTGGGAACAATTCGTGATATCTATTGCTAACCGAGATAAACACCTTTCGATGTATGTATGTGCAAGTTCCTCTTAGGAATTATGGTCTCCCACGTTCAATCTGCGATTCATACAATTTCGGTCAATCATTGTCTCCTGGTTTGAACGTTTCCAATTAACCAATGGAGCTCTTTGTATCTTGAGTTCCCCGATTTCTCGATTCTCTGTTGCCAACCCAGATAAACCTCTCTAAGTGCATGTAATCCTCAGGATCTCCAGCGGCTCAGGAACTCGATGTTCGCCGACGTCTAGCTGAAAAAGTCTCGAGGTTTCCATCAGGGGTTCTAAGATTACATTGAAACTTCGTCTCAAGTGAAAATTCCCCGCAGTGTGACCAGCTTGGTGTACCTACACCTCTATCTCCGAACACTGTCTCAGAAAATCTGTCTTAGTGTACGTAGGAATCCATTTAAGAATTTCAAGCGAGGAAGGAGATTCATGGTTGACTCCGTTTCAACGTACAAATCTTAAACTTTCCCAACTTGAACCTTTCCCAACTATGCTAAGTCAATGGAAGTCCTCTCCAAATTTCTGGCATCAAGCTATGAGACGCCCAAAGCGATGGAAGTCCGTAAATTGTAGAAATTTCGAGGGATTAAAATCTCATATGCGTCATGAAAGCAGGATATCATCTTTGCAAATTCACCTCTGATTAGTGTGTTATTGTAAATAGGGCTCCCTATGTAGGCTTTATTGTTCGATATCTTTCGCCTCGCAATGCTAATCATTAGCTGTGCCGACTCCTTTTAAGGCTTTTCAACTCTCTGTTATGATCTCATATGATCAGGTGATCGATGGCTACTGGAATTTGACGCACGTATGGAATACACCAATCATTAAAAAATTTAAAAACTTACATTTAACACCTCATGGGTGATATTATAAATTAAGTGGCTGCAAAAAAAAGGTGAAAGGAATTTATCATCACGTAATTAGTGTGGTAATCCAATAGTTTGAAAGTACCGACTTAAAATGAGTAATCGTGTTCATTAGTGACAGGTGTGGTTATTAGTGTCTGAGGCTGTTGAGTTTTCGTTTAACGGGAGGGGATTCATGGGTAGTAGAAGATTAATTCAGTAATGTGAATTAGATTGGTCTCATTGAACGGCGGTTTTGGATTTTCCCTTGAGATCGACATACGCCAAACTGCGTCTTGCATGGACCGTGCTCTGAAACTCTTTCCAACCCAGAGCTGCTTTTGTGAGAAATCAAATTAAAAAATTTTAATTTTGAAAACTTGAATATTTTGCACTCAATCATAATTATCGCTGCTGATAAATATTTTGTCATTAAAATACACTTACTTACTTACTTACTCCCAGGGCCATACATATCTAAGTAGATATTTGGCCGCACCAACAATCCTCTTCCATCTATCTCTATTTCCTGCGTCCTCCTCGGTCGCTCCTAATCGCTCCAGGTCTACCTTCACTTGGTCCCACCACCTTCGCCTTGGTCTTCCTCTTGGCCTTCTTCCTTCAGGATTCCTCATTATAACTTGTTTTAAATGATTAGTGTCCTCTCTTCTCAAAATACACACCACAAAATAATACGTAGCTCAGATATTTCTTATATATAGCTGAAAATTGATCCATTTTGGATGTTGCTTAGAAGCAACATTGGGTTATAATGGGGTAAACCTGAAACAATTCCAGACCGAAATTGTGTCCGAGCTTAAAAAAGCGCGCATCCCCCCAAATGAGGACCAGACTCTACAATACCACCTTCTCAAATTCTATTGCATTAACGTCCTCATCCGAAATGACTTGTTGTTAAGATGGAATTTCAAGTGTGATTGGGATAGGCTAGGGAAAAAAACCCAAAGGATAGACACTGATAGCGTATGGTTAAGGTTTACGGCGTCGGGATCAGCGTCGTTCATCAAACCAAGGATAAGGTTGACAAGGCGGGTTGGCCGCGCTGCTTTCGGGAAATCGTGTCACTAACGGCTGTGCATCGTAAGTGCTTAGATGTGTGGGCGAGACGATAAGGATTGACAACATCATCCATCAAATTGGATTGGGGCAGCGATATTTTCTTCCCGGCAACGTTAAATTCCCCACGTTGTAATACCACTTCGAGTTGGATTGGGTGTGAGTTCTCACGTGTACCTGTTTGATGAAAAAAGTCGTCATTATGAGTCGGACGTGGTGGCGATGACGGACGCGGAGAGTAGGAAAAATTATATCGAGTATCACGAATCGCTATCGGACACTCTGCATCAGGGAGGGGTTGAAATAACGACATCGTTGCTCTGACAGCATCGTACATCAAACATAAAAGGCGTTGATTTAGTCGTTCCGGGGCCGCTGTAGGTTGTGTTCGCGTCGGTATATTATTTATAAGCCGCGTCTTGCTCGGCATAGAATACTTATGTTTGCTCTCGCATCTACCACAGTCCTCCTCACAAAAGGGTGTTGTTGATTTTATCATTACTTCATTTTGTGGGCGTTTGTTCCTGTTCCGGCGAGACATTGGCGATGCCCGATGAATGGCTGCTGTTATTTGACGGGAGCGCTTGTGTCCCATTGTTGTGGCTTGATCGCTGGAGAGAGATGCCGCCTTACGTCGGCGTCTTTCTTTGGATTCTCTGCGGCTCATATCAAAACCTTATCGGTCCGGGCGCTCACCATTGTTGTAGCAGATCGATATTGGCGTTCTCAACTCACACACTGATCGTACCAGCTGAGCATTCTCGCATTGATGGAAGCGTAAATATATTCATGATAAAATATAAGCAGCAAATGGTAATTTCCACATTTTAATGCATACCTCCACTACCGAACATGGGTTTGACACTATGCCATTTTCAAGGGCATAGAGTGAAATGAATTTTCCTTGAAATTGACATAATGTCAAAACTATGGTCGGCAGTGGAGTTACACATTAAAGTGTGGAGATACTATTTGTTGCTTATATTTTATCATAGATATGTCGCATTTCCACCACACCAAGCCTAAAACGATTTCATAGTTCATAAATATCTTCTCTTTTGCTATCGTCTGCGACGCATTATTCATCCCTCGTGTTCACTGGCTATTTATGAGTTTATGTAATGGAAGTATTTTTCATGACTTATTGTCTGATGAAAGAACGTGATTATCCTCAATAATCGTGCATGACTTAGCTTAGAAATTCTAGCTATTGTGATGGTGGCTAAAGGTCAGAATAATATGCCTTCTCTCCGCAGGAATTAGTTTATATCCTACTAGCTTATTTGCCTTCTGAACTTTTTTACTGACGACGTAAACTCACCAATGAGTTTCACCTATAAGTCTACTATCCCTTATTTTTGCCTAATTCGGTGCTTAATATGCATCCAATATCTATTAGCCCTTCTACTCTCTCATTGAGGTATTTGAATTTCAGTGAGTCGACGAATAATATGAACTTTATTTGTGAGTAAATTTACAACTTTAAATTCAATACGTACACTGACATCCATGCTTTGGAGTAGGGATGACGTGATCAAGAGGAATGGCTTGTCATGACCGGAGAATTCTTTCCCCCTCCGCCATCTTGTGTATTTGGAATTACACTAGACTTTTTAATTTTATTAGCTCGTCGCTTTCACATCCTTGCACTAGGAAATTGATACTCTCGTGCGGCAGGATTCGAACTCGCGACCCTCAGATTGGCAGTCAATGCAACTCACCCCACTCCCAACAAGACTGGTGTCAAGAAAGTTATCCCTGCATCCTGGGACATGTCATGCGATAAGAATACCCAACTTATGACTTCTAGATAGGAAAACTGTGAGATTCCACGTTGAACGAAGTATGAAATTACGCAACTTGCTTATCATACCATGTCGGAAATCCGTAGATGACACTGCTATAATGCACTACAGTTTATGACGATAATAAATCATGCAAAATGGTGCGAAATGGAACGCATACCTTATATACATAAGTCTCATGAATTGCCTTAAAATTATTTTCAGATACCTGATATCGTGGAATGGTTGATTTATAAAAATAAAAGGTGGTTGCCATTTTCTACTCTTGTACTGGAAACAGTGGCGCCGAATCCATGGAGCCTGAGGGGGCCCGAGTCCCCTCAAAAATTCGTTATGGGTGTGAAGAAAAAATGTGTCAGGCTTGTCAATTTTCTCCAGTGTCCAGATATCGAGATTCGAGTTATCAGGGTTCTAATATTGATCATATGACTCTTCTAAAATGCTTAAAAACTTAAAACTCACTACTTATAAAATTTACCGGGTAAAGATCCCCGGTTTGGGCCCGCACAATATTTTTTGTAAGTCGGCATCCCTGACTGGAAATGGCTCTTTGAGCCGAAATGCCTCGTACGCATTAAAATTATTATGGAAAAGTAAAATAATCTTTTATTTCTGTACATCGAACTTCCACTATACCAAGCCTGAATCGGTTGAATTTCGGAATAGTCGATTTTTAGAACGTTAAGAACCTTAATTCGAGTCACTTGCTCATTACTCCTCTCCACGTAAGTGAATATGAATATCGCGTGGACCGCGTGGATTTTTTTTTCGCGACACCTCTCGGCCAGAAGGGTGTGACAGGTATTTCTCTCGATACAGTGTCAGCGCGTTTTTTTGCGATGCGAAGATAGCTCAGCAGAATTGAATTCGAGCGTAGCGCGCTCCCCCACGAGTCTCGGCCCCAACGATACTCGCCCAGCATCCGGACTTGGAAATGGAGCATCGAGCGCCACGGCTCGCATCATCCACTTTCTCCTTTCTGCTCCCTCCCCCCCTCCCCTTCTCCCCCTCCGCTCCCCCACTCCTCTCCCTCCACCTCACCTCCCCTCCTCCGGCTCGATGTGACCCAGGCCAAACCACGTGGGCCCTCCGAAGCGATCTTCCCCTTTTCCGCCGCCCCCCACCCCCGATCGACGCCCCCGCCGCCTCCGCACCCCCACCCGCTCACCCCCCGCCCCCGCCGCATGCAGCACGCTGCCGCTTCCAGAGGCCGCTCCTCCCGTGAGCGCGGCGTCTCCGCTCCCCGCTCCCCTCAAGTCGGTTTTCGAGTCGGGTTTGTTTTGGCTGCTTGCGCCTCGTAATGTCAACGTCTGCGTGCGAATTTAAGACGACGTTTCTGAGGCGACATGGGAACTCCACTTTTGAATCGCAAAATGACGGAGATAAATAATGAAGCGATCAAGGATTTAATTTATTAACGTGTGCGTTTGAGTTATAAATGGGAAATTGAAGGAGAGCATATCATTAAGTAAACACTTGCAATTTTCCACGATATAATCAAGTGTTTATTTAAATATGGAAAAATTCCACTCCATCACGCTTGGTTCTTCTGATTTTATATAGATATTCGGTCACACTAATTTCTGACGGTTGAATTTAGTCATCATCATCATCATCATCTCTGGTCAACAATTCTAAGATTTGTTTGACGCTTCTCTCCACTCAATCCTCCAACAAGCTAATCGAGCGCGTGTCTGCTCCCCGAGCCCCTCATGCCTCGTTCACATTACCATTGTCCGAGCGATCGTCCCAACGATAGTTGGCCGAACTAGCCGTGTGAATGCATGTCCTGACAATAGATGACGTAGTTCCAAACGTTGCCACTTTACGATGGTTAGGCGCTGGGAGACCGGAAACGGAAGCGACAAGAGAAATACGAAAAGCTCGTGAAGCTCTATTTTTTTCATGGATTTGTCCTTGGAAGGAAGAATATGGGCGGAAGAAAAATTATTCGGTAAATATACGTTGAAAACAGTAATACCTGGTCCCTACATATCTCAACAGCTTTGCCAACCGTCAATTTCCCGTTCACCGTAGATGTCAGCACTAGAGGGCAGCACAGGTTTTAACAATCGTCATGTGAATGCACGATAGTTCCAACAATCGCTGAAACAATCGTAATGTGAATGAGGCATCAGGTCGGTTTCTCGGTGGGTTTGTTTTGGCTTTTTGCTCATCGTACTGTCACCGTCAACGAAAGGATTTAAGTCGACATTTCTGGTACGACCACCCTCTCTTTCATCTCAATGGAGGGAACTCCACTTTCGATTCACAATGACGGAGCAAAATAATGAAGCGATAAAGGATATAATTTGTTAACGTGTGCGTTTGTGTTATAAATGGGAAATTAAAGTGAAGTATATTATTGAAATAAAAACCTGCTATTATCCACGATATAACCGTGGAAAAATTGCAAGCTTTTGTTTCAATGTGGAAAAATTTCACTTTATCTCGCTTGATTCTTCTGATTTTATAAAGCATATAAGCATAAATTCAATCATCATCATCACTGGTCAGCAATCCTAAGATTGGTTCGACGCAGCTCTCCACTCAATTCTCCTATCAGCTTATATATTCACACCTATATATTTCTTCTCTTACACATCCATCTTTACCTGTTCCATATCATTCATTCGCGGTTTTCCTCTTCCGCTCTTGCCATCTAAGAGTCCCTCGACAATTGTCTTCACCAGGCCATCATGTGCCAAGATATGGCCTGTAAGGTTTTTCCGTCTTCTTGTCATGGTTTTCATGAGGCTTCTCTTCTCTCCTACTCTCTTTAGGACATCCTCATTACTCACTCGATCGATTCATTTCATCGTCTGATGACATTTTGATTTTAATTGTTAAATTTAACCGGAGTGTGACGTATATGATTTTCAATTTTACTAAAAATTAATTCTTGAAATTTTGTGCGTTGATATATTTATCACACGGAGGACGAAAGCCTTACTGCCATGCTGTATTCACATTTTCCCCAATATTAGTCTGATCGTAATGAAATATGGTATGTAGGCAAGAAGACCACGACTTAAGATCTCATCCACAGGAAGGAGTATTGAATTGCGTCCCTGTAAGGACCAATGTCGGGAAACCTTTGAAGTATTTCGTTCCCAGCTTGGATTTTAACCTAAGCAATGCTTAGTATTGAGGCTAATTAGTGTCCTAGCTGAGAGATCTGATAAAGGGATAAAGAACGTGGTTGAATTCCTCTCCGTCGATATCCTTCATCTTTCCAGGTCACGGTTACACCGAGGGAGCATGTACTCCTATTATTCTAAACCACTAGGTCTTCTTCGCTTACATTTCTTAATACTTTGACGCTCTTTGACGCTGATGTATAGACTACTATGTAGGATACTAATTGTACATATTTTGCTTATCCTGTTTTTATGAAGAATGAACAATTTTTTATTTTATGTAAGATCTTACATGTCACTCATTGCATATCTTTCAAACAAATTTCGAGATCTTATACAATGAACTATGCTCATAAGAATTCAGGAAGTAAATTTAAAATTATTTAGAAAATTTCTAAGCATGCCATTTAGCAATATGGGCGGAAAAATCGCAGACAAGTATATGATTAATTGTGCACTGCATAAAATTCGCAAATTCATTGTATAAGTTTCGACGTGTTTTAGTATTGTAGGGCGGGTTTGCTTTCTAGGGGATAATTCAGCTGGTCTTTCGAACTCCCAAACCTAATAGATTTTAACTTACTCAGTTGAGTAGACCAGCACTTACGCTATCACCTTAATCCCATCTTGAAAACCTGATATGTTAACTCCATCAGTTTCGCATTGTTTACGCCTCATATTTTTATTGAGTATAAATGTGTAATGTTTTAACGGATGTAAACGGTGTGGGCTGAGACCTCAGGATCAATAGCGTAAACCTAAGAGGAGCGGTAAATTATTAAGCTTAAAAATTTTATTTTAATGTTACAAAATATAACCATTTACGTTATTTTCCCTGAATACCATCCGTACATATTGGGAATTCCATCATCCTCTTGTACGTCTCAACCTCCCGCTGCTTCCTAGGGAATACTAAATCCGACACCGAAGATCTTATTTCGGTGGGATATACGCTTCACATTGGCTTTGGCTGCGTGAACCCCTTGCTAACAAAATAATTCTCTCGATCGTGTTAGTATTCACTCTTCTCCGCTCTCTTCCATTTTCTATTATACATTTCAATTATCAGCATTATTAATTGAACCATTATTTTTATTAACTATTATTATTAATAAGTCGACATGTTAACACTATTTTGCGGGAAATAAAAACGAAGAGGTCGTATCAGAATGAGGTTCGCCAAGGACTTAAGCGAATTCGATATTATGGTAAGAATGGAAAAATTTCATCTTTTTATGTCCCTTCAGTAAATTCGTTAGTACTGATCATGATATCGAATAAAATACGAAGATTAAAGCGTGTTAAAGTTTTATTTTTCCTTATTGAATTAATAATTGCAATAATCGTGAAATATTGCTAACATTACTTTCAATACGACCATGGTATCGTTCCAGTGTAAGAAAGAAACGAATAACGTTAAAAGGGAGTATATGCGCTGCGTTATATCTCTGCGACAGTTCAGCAACTGCTATAACGTTCTATCCCCATATTTCCTCTAAAAGTAAATTGAGTTAGTTAACATTGTAATTATTTTAACGTCAGTATCCCACTAAATATGCCCTACAACATCAAGAATTTTTCCTTAAGCCGAGGTCGCCGCCATATCGCTAATACTTGAACAAATATCCGAGTGATTAATACCATGTTAAAGAACTAAATAATATTGAATAAAATGCGGAGATTTAAGCGTGATGGAGTGAAATTTTTCCATATTGAAACATATAATTGCAATTTTCCACGAGTATAAAATTTATTAAGACCTAAGTATCAATGTCATTGAATCATCTACCTTGAAAATGATGTAGTAATTTGAAACCTTGGTCTTAATAAATTTATTAATCGTGGAAAATTGCAAGTATTAATTTCAATACAAATAAGATTGAGTACAATGATTCATCGTAGATTAATAATTACGAATTTCATCCTTATCATCAGAGTGAGTAAAATTTCCTATTTTATTATCTAAAATAATATCTCTCGAGGATGTAATTAAAATCTGAACTTGAAATTCAACCTTTTTTTCGAAAATATTTACTCAATCGGCTCGTCCAAAAAACTGTCCGTCCGTCCCACAGAAGCCCTCCATTTTTAATTTATTTATCGTATATATTATGGTGCCGCTCCTAAAGGAGGGTTGAGAAAGAAAACATCTCACGTTATGGTAACCACCGTAGAAAATAAGACCGGGCTAAGCAAAAGTGCCCCAGGGGCAAGGCGACCCAGAAAAAGGAGCCTTTGTTGACCAGAAATATGGAGAAATGGATCTTGGGAAGGGGAAGGAATTATGTCAGCGCTTGACGGGATGGATGTGCTGCTGTAAGGCGATATTCCCCGATGAGCAAAATTCGTCCCCAGCATCAAAAACTTTACCCGAGAGCCGTCAAAGGCGAAAAATATTTTCCCTTGGAGTATGAATTACAAAAGCGCACTCCTCGAATGGCGTCAGGTATACGTTCTGTAAAATTTACGAAAGCTCTTAAAAGCGGGTTTTACGGCATAGAATAAAAGCATACGTCAGGTACGTTATAGCAAGACGAGTGGCAAAAACATTGATAGATATTGAGAGGTACTTAGTGTTATAAATAAATGAATTGCTCTGTGTTAAATAATGTTTAAAATATATGCAATATATTGATGTATTACAATCAGAATTCTACATAGCTCTGCCTAAAATAATTGTCACAAATTCATACGCCACAAAATCTTTTAAGTTCTTATAAATGGAGTCCAAAAAGATAAATGAACAGAGAGTAACATACTAAGAAAGAAAAATGATATTTGAACACACCTATTCTACATGTTGAATAATGAGATTAAAGCTTTCAGGGGTAGCTAAGAATGCTCCTGCATAAAATATTCCAACATTTTCCGGCAGCTACGTTGCTCGACGTAGTATTTCTTAAGGCATGTCTACTAATTACATTTCATATGAAATGGTTAAAATCCAATTAGAGCGAATGTTTAACGATAATATTTAACGGTGGTATCACACACAATATCACCGAAACGACCAGTATTTCTGAATACTGATCCGGTAGGATCAGTATTCAGAAATAGCCAAAAACAAAATCCTTCGGCCATTTGTGTAAAAATTGTGTAGCTTCGAAATAACAATGGCATTTAACGTCTCCAACACAAGTTGAATTTCCAAATCAACGAGATGGAGACGTCAAAACAGGAAGTTAATCACCTAAATCTTCGACTTGTGTCATCATAGATAATATTCATGAAACACATTCTCGGCGCATGACACCACATCTTATGAGCTACACATCCAAAACTATTTATAAAGAAATGTCTTCATGATTCATGATTTATTTGCTTTTGTATTGTTTTAATTTATAATTCTTAAATTTTTCTTTATGCCACTCCTGTGCAGAACAAAATATATGTATTTGAATGTATAATTTTTTAATTTGATTTTTTAAAATGTTTATAAATCTGCACCTGCAGCAACTTTAAACCAAATATGATGGTAACCCAAATTCAGTTTAACCTATGGCGTACATATATTCCACTATACCGTTTTTATTTATTAACTGTATATGTAATTGTTTACTGTACTCATGTGGAATGAATACTATTATTTTTTTATTTTAACGAAATAATAAGAAAAATAAACCACTGCGAAAAATACCAGCATCGGCTAGGCCTGAAAAAAAATGGTAAAAATGATCTTCAATCACAGGGGATGGTATTTATCATGCGGGGAAGAAAAATATTTTTCAAAGTCTTCTCCCAAAAATCAAGCCACCAGCATTAATTATTTCCATTCTTCGAAATAACAACTGCATTTAACTTCTCCCGCACAACATGAGTTTTCAAACATGAGATGGAGACTAAACTTCCTAAAATGTTATCAAGAAATATTATTTTTCAAAACAAATGCGAGGAAAAAAAAATCAACGCGACAAAATAACAACATGAGCCTTTCGGAGGGAAATATTCAAATGTTTCAGCCACTGGTTTTGATTCCATTAATGATGAAGCTACTACTTCTAACCAAGGAAAGCGTCTAGGCCCCAAAAAATCGTCAAAGTGATTTACTTCCTAAACTTTTATCAAAAACTATTATTTTTTTATTTGTTCAAATGAAATTCGAGGAAAAATAAACCAAAGCGAAAAATACCAAAATCAGCCTTTCGGATGGAAATATTTAAATATTTAAGTCACTGGTTTTGATTCCATTAATAATGAAGCTACTACTTCTAACCAGGGAGAGCGTCTAGGTCCGAAAAAATCGTCAGTGATTTAGTTCCTAAACTTTTATAAAAAAATATTAATTTTTTAAATTTAATTTATTTGTTCTAATTAAATTCGAGAAAATTAAACCAAAGCGAAAAAAACCAACATCAGCCTTTCGGATGGAAATATTTAAAAAATTAAGTCACTGGTTTTGATTCCATTAATAATGATGTTACTATTTCTAACCAGGGAGAGCGCCTAGGCCCGAAAGAAAAAAATGGTCAAATTGATCTTCAATCAAGGGACGTTAGTATTTATCATGCGGGGAAGAAAAAGATTTTTCAAAGTCTTCCCCCAAAAATCAAGCCACCAGCGGGTAATCCATTAATTATTTCCACACCGCCGAGCAAGCCGCAGACTTTCTCCACGCTATCCTTTTGCCCACTTTTTGTTTAGCGCACGCTTTTCGACTGGGTGGCGCTGAGCGGGAGACAACGGAGAGAATAAAAACTTCGCCATCCATTTTGTCATCAAGGAGACGGGATGAATGCAATGGGAGGGGGTGGGCTTAAAACGTCTCAATTATTCCCCCGCACACAGTCCTTCAGCTGTCTCCCGCACGCCGCTGCCACCCCCCTTAATCCACCCCCTTTCACCCCGCCGCGGACCGCTTAAAAGAAACTCTGCCCACGTGCCCCGGGTGACTGGCCGACGGATCCGAATCTTTCGCGGATCGGAATCCCTGCCGTATTTGCACGCGACAGTGGCGCACGAGACGATGTTGTAGTCCTTCATAGGAGGACAGTAGGTGATCATCACTGGTCAAAAATCATTAGATTGGTTTGACGCAGCTCTCCTCTCAATTCTCCTATCAGGTTCTATGTTGTTATACTTCAATGTTTTAATAATTTTAATTAACTTTTCTAAAATAACTCATCTCAGAACTGGCCCAAACTTTTCTTGTTTAATATAGATATATCTGTCTTCATCGTCGTCACTGGTGAACAATCCTAAGATTGTTTTGACGCAGCTCTCCGCTCAATTCTCCTATCAGCGTCGAGGTTGTTACACTTAAATGTTTTAGTGATTGCTGACTAACTTTTCTCAAATAATTCATCTCAGAACTGGCCAAAAATTTTCTTTTTTAATCTAGATGTATCTGTCTTCATCGTCGTCACTGGTCAAGATTCCTAAGTTTGGTTTGACGCAGCTCTCCGCTCAATTCTATTATCAGCTTCGAGGTTGTTACACTTCAATGTTTTAGTAAATGTTAATGAATTTTTCTCAAATAATTCATCTCAGAACTGGCCCAAACTTTTCTTTTTAATGTAAATATATGTCTTCATCGTCGTCACTGGTCAACAATCCTAAGATTGGTTTGACGCAGCTCTCCGCTCAATTCTCCCATAAGCTAATCTTTTCACACCTACGTATTTCTTCTTTTTCTCAGCCTTCTTTACCTCTCCCATATATTTCGTTCGAGGACTTCCTTTTCCGTTCTTACCATGCACTTATCCCCCAACGATTGCCTTCATCAGGCCATCATGTCTCAAGATGTGGCCTGTAAGGTGGTTCCGTCTTCTTGTCAATGTTTTCATGAGGCTTCTCTCCTCTCCTACTCTTCTTCCTCGTTACTAATTCGGTCGATACATTTGATGATCATCATTCTTCTGTAGCACCACATTTCGGAGTCCTCTATCCTAGCTTTCTCCGCCGCTGTGATTGTCCAAGGACTGTAGATAGGAAAGTTCAAATTTGCAGTTTGTAATAGCTTTATTATTTTGGTCGCGATTAGCCTGAGATTACGTTGATAACCATACACTGGAACGATACCATGGTCGTATTGAGATTAATGCTTCACACGCTTTTTCTTAAGTTGCTTCGTGTGTATGTTTCATCGATGGAATCTTGTAATTGATATTTATCCCGTTGCCCTTGGTCAGATCAGCACGAAATTGTGCACTTTTTCTTGCTTCTTGTGATAATAAAATTCTACAATTATTATAAATTTTAAATTTATTTCCATAGTGCTCAAACTAACAAAGTAATTTCCGCATAGAAATATAGTTTTAAATTTTCTCAATAGATGGCGTTAGTCGTAATTTGTTTTGAAGTTTTTTTTAACAGCGCTGCTGTAATGGACTACATCGTTCATTACTCAAAAGTAGTGAATAAAATAAAAAAGATTAAAAAATTCCTTTTCTAAAAGCAATATAAATGGCACTAAAAAGTAAGTAAGCTTTTCATCACTCGGAAATTAAAGCATGAGTGTAGATTTGGTTAATATATTTATTTTGTCTGCCAATCCTTACCTATCAGGCTCTATTACACTCCTTTTTACTAAAAATCATCAGCACCCACTTTTTATGCTCCGAGTGGAAAAAAAGTTACCATTTCTTTCTACTGTATTTTATGATGTTTTTTATCTTTTTTATTTTATTTTTATTATTCCACGACAGGTTTTGTCTCACATTCGAGATACTTTAGTGGTTGGTTTGAGCAAATTCGCGTAGCCCTTCATGAATTTTTAACGCATTTATTTTAACAGGTGAGGTACGATTTTAATTTGTTTTGCTATTACTATAATTTATCTGTAGTGGATAGAAGAAAATATTCAGAGGCTATATATATTTTTTTCGTGCTTGTTTTTTTCCGGCGGAAGGAAGTGAAAAATGAAATCACTGCAATCTGTTGCTTGGTTTCATATTGAGCGTATATCATCGAGACACGCGAGTGTTTTGCAAACTTATCGTTGCACTTCGCAGTCAAAAGCTTATTTTTTAAATAAACGGTAGGGTGTAGAGTTTTTGAATTAATGCCATCGCTTAAAACTTACTCATTATTATAAAATGAAATCCATGAACGGTACCTATAAATCGTTTTATGAGACAACAGTGTTTTTATATTAAGTTTATCTCTAATTTATGACGCTGAAAGTTAAGAGCTTAGGTAAAATAATTGATTGCCTTTTGATCAAAATTAAATTGTTTTCTCCAAATAATTAAAATTTGTATATCCCAGTGTATTCACCGATACTTAAATTTACGGCAAGAAGGAATTCATGCTTGGTTTTTCGAGCTTTCCTCTGGGACCGATTTTCCCCATTTTATCATTTCATGAGATAGGAGTGGTTCGTAAATGAAGTTAGTATTTAAGATAAAATAATGGATTGGTTTATAATCAAAATCAAATTTTTTGTTGTACAAAAAGTTAAAATTTTTGTCCTAGTTTTTGGCTTCGTAACTTACATTTTTCTTCGCGGCCGTCAAGAAGGAAATCATGCAGGCTTTCTGTAGTTGACTTTTGGGAACGATTTTCCCCATTTCGTCGCGGTATTTGCCATTTTTTTACGGACCCACAACTTCCCGGAGTCGCATCTCATGGCGACACAGCTTTTTCATCTTGCCGACCACGAAGAACGGAATGAAAAAATAGGCGAAAAAATGGATAAAAAAAAGAAGATCGCGGTCGTGCGATCGAGGAGCGCGAAAAGGGTTTTTGAAGGTGCACCCGGGTCGGAGTTACTCAAACGAGCGAGAGAATGGGGGGGGGGGGTGAGGAAGTGAACCCCCCGAAACCTTCCCGCCCATCCCCGAAAAAAAAATCGGTACGCGGGGCACTTGGCGGTTTACTCAGGGATTCTTCCCTCGAGAGATTTTCCTGCTCGAGTTAGGGAAACGAGGAAACAAATGGGTGTGGCGTTAAGGGTGAAAAAAATCAGCAGCAACGCTCCTGTCAGTAATCAGAGTACCTGGGCTTAAACTGTGGTTAGACCAATCGAAAGAATTGTCTATGGCCCCCTTGTATCCAGCATACGCCTAAGCTTGATTTTTTAGGGTGGCCATCAATTTTGATTGACATGTATAGGCTATTGCCCGTATTCCTAGCTTCTAATGCCAGTACAATATTCAATAATTAGACATTTGAGTTATTTCGTTAGGATATGATTAATTAAATAAATTTGAATATGGATAAATAGGTTGAAATTTATTCATTATGTGGGATTAACTATATTTTTTTGACAGACATTCCTTTAACAGCTCTGGTTTAATCGATTACATGATTCACCTCTGAAAGGAAGGAAATGAAATAAGTAAGATAAAATAACACGCTTTTATAAAAACAGTAATGATGACACTAGGAAGTAAATAATAAGCTTTTCATCACTCGGGGGACAAAGCATGGGAATAAAGAGAATGAATTCTTTGTGTGGGTCTTGATTGTGGATGGTCTGTGACGCTCATTTTTCGGTATTGAACTATTTGTAAGCTAATTGCTATTTTATACAGCATGTACTTGTGTCTGTTGTAATTCATTAGTTCAATAAACTTCATGTAATAAAAAAAGTGACGAGAAAAAATTAACATTGACAAAACAGACTAGGGTACTAAAGACTATTGACAATTAATTACGCACGCTTCACTGCTATCCAAAATCGACCTACATCAATAATTACTAGGGGCGGTGAACGGTGTCTTCATCCCTTAAAAACTTTACCATTAGCTACCATATCATATGTCATAAAAAAACGAAGAAAAATTGTTATTTTTATGTTTTTGAAAGTTTTTTTTTTCAATTTTCAACCCCTAAATCTTTTCAACCCCAGTGAAGTTTGACTCTCTCTTGACCCTGATATCCTTAAAACGTCAGTTTTTTTCAATCAGAAGCAGATAACATTAGTAAAAGTCCCTTGAAAAGCGATAAGTTTAGACAAGGGGTTGTTTCCCCCAATTTAGGGGTTGCTCGTAAAAATGGAGGGCAATAGAAAAAAAACGGAGGTCATTTTCGGATTCAGCGACCCAAAATTAGCCAGAAACACCCTAAATTGTAGCCAGGCATTTTTTTGAACTATTTTTTTGCAGAACAGTGTAATAGGCGGCCCTCTCGAATTACTATCATCCGTCTATTGCCTTCAATCGCAGGTTGTAGATCATGGACTATTGAGATCCACACATTGTTTCATTATCGGTTTATTGTAAGCCAGTCGTCATCACAGAACTCGGACGGATAATCTTCACCATTGAGGCTGGGAGACAAAAATCTTGGGTGGAGGGCGTTTGAGTCGCGGGTATTTGCGCGCGCCAAAGAGAGCGGGAGCTGCCGGGAAGGAAGAAGCGAAGAACGATGGCGGGGAGATTGAATGAGTCGCTCCGTTTTGAATCTCCCCTGTGAGTCGGGTGCTCATTCCAATGGGCCAATGAATGCGTCTACTCCCCCCTGCCCCCACGCGTCACCGCGGAGGGCGGGCCCCTCCCCTCCCACCCCCCGGGATCAATGTGAGGAGGGGGGGGCAGAGGAGGAAAGGGAAAGTGAGGGGAAGTGACGGGCGGAGGAGGAGGAGCAGGTAGGGTCGGTGGTGTGGGATTAGATGACGAGATTAGAAGGGAGAGGTGGGGGAGGAGGGGATGGGATCTGGTGAGGGCTTAAGGGAATTGAGGCTAAGAGGTAAGCCGTGTGGATAATGGAGGGATAATGATGGGTGAAGGGGAGGGGGGCGAGGAGGAGGTGAGATGAGTGATACGCGGAGGTCTTTTGACGGATCGTTGGAGGCAATAGAGCGGGGGAGTAAACCATGGCAGATGGGAGGGGCGGGCTGGAAAGAGAAATCTTTCGATTTCTGCCGCCGCCCACCCGGGAAACCTCCCGTGTGCTTCCATTCTTCCAGCTTTGCGCGGGTGGAGCAGAACGTGTCTATTTGTTCCGCGGATCCCCCTTTTCGCCATGGAAGCGCGCCCGCAGTAATATCAACTTCGCGGCACATGGGCGCAACCAAAAATTATGGCTAGGGGGGGGGGTTTAGACGCAACTAATACTTTGGGGTGTTAGGGTATTGCATACCCGCCAGGGTAAGTGGGAGTTGCGGGGGCCCTCCTCCAGAATTTTTTTAAGATTAATGGTTCTAAATGGCGAGATTTACGGTTTTCTAAGGGATATTTGATGAATCCTAAAACTTTTCTGTAAGTAATACTAATCCATTAAGTAAAATGGTTTAAATTTAAAAATTTCTCTGAGCTCTGGGTGAGGTTTAACCCCCAAAACCCCTCGCTGCGCCACTGTCGCGGTATGATACTCCAAATATTAATCGCCATGGTCCTGCTCCGTCAGGACGACTGTGAGAGTAGCTCGTGATCACTCCATTGAGGATAGGACGCAACGCCCTAACCGGTAGAATTGCAATGGGAAACCAGGAACCTGGATAGCGTAGTGGTCTGCGCAGTGGCCTGGAAAGCCAAAGGTCCGTTGTTCAATTCCTGGTCCTGGGGAATTATTTCTCATGGCAACAATTATATACGTGTCACAACAGTCTGAAGTCTGGACAGTCGGTCATCTTATGACTGAAGAGAGAGTGCCTTGTATAAGCAATTATAATAACGTACTTGGACAGTGCACAATTTGCAGGCGCAATATAGTAATTGTGAATCTATGTAGCTGTATCAATATAGCAGGCAGCTATTGGGACAGGCAGGGGAACAGGAATGCAGGCAAACTGCATAGTTGCTTCTGGCATTTAAACCATCGATAACCTTTCAAAGTTATTGTAGCATACTTGTATTTTGAAGGGATACGGTGATAACTCATTAAGACTAAGCTCATAAGGTCAACAATGTGTGCAGAACTTGTTGAGAGAAGGACAAGGACAGAGGATAAGGACAAGAGGATCAGGATTAAGACAAAAGACAAGATGCTGTCTTACATTTGGGATACCTACCAAAATCCGAGTCTCTCTGAAAGCATGCAATTTGTGGTTAGTTTTGGTGCTAGCAAAATGACGTTTCATATCTATACGTCGATGATTGTCTTCTTTCATTGCAGAATATTTAATATAATCCCGAATATGCGAAAATTATCCTTTTTTTTGAGAGTTCTTAATTCATCTAATCATCGGTACTCATTTTAGAGCTACATAACGACCACAGTCCACCGCTAAAACTAAAACACCACCCTAACTCCTACCACCACTGCTTCAAACCCTGATTGTCTCCACAAACGCGAGGGAATCTTTAGAGACGGAAGAAACAAAAATCGCACCTCCTTGTGTCCACCAGATCTATTAGTTTTACGGAGTTCCCTGGACGTTTTGGAGGAAATTTGTCGTAAATACGTTGTTTTGCTTCCACCCGTGGTCTGTTTTCAAGGATGGACCATTGGAACGTTTGACGTAGCCGTTTCCTTTCTCTCTCTAGGTCCATTTTCCTCTCCGGCAGGATTCAAGGGGAAATGGTAACAAGGCGTAAATATTTCCCTGGCGGACTCGTGCCAATTTATCGCAGCTTGAAGTGTAATAAGTGAGTTAGTTTGACGGGGCATGATGCCTGTGTGGCTGTGAGATCTTCCTCCCGAAAACTTAACTGATTTAGGATTGATATTTTCGGATGATTGTTTGGCTAGTTACTACTTTGTGGCAATCGAGCTCCTGAATGATTTTTTGGGCATGTGGCGCAAAATCACGAAAAATGGGCTCCATTTTGGAGTGATTCATCCATTTTATCTCCATTATTAATTTCTGTATTCGCATAACTTGCTGTGTGAATCGTTTTTCTTTTCGGAGGCACTCCAATTACAACTAAATGGACTTCTCATGCCAAAAATAATTGTTTTCCTCCTTTAATGAATGTATCTCTTAGTTTCCGTCGTTAGCTTGCTTAGTTCCGATGCTTCAGTCAGTCTTTTTCTTCGTTTTGTTACTCGCGCAGCGTAAGAAAGCTCATGATTCAGAAATATTAAGCTTAGATAAAAATCTTCTCTACAAGATATCATACATTTATCAGATTTATTAGTCAATGAACTGAATTTTTTCCAGTGTACAAGGTGACTTCATTTGCTAAATAGATCTCGATTCTTGTAAAGTATATGAAATATTGTTCGTGTTTTCTTTGGTTACTGGGAAAATGCAAGTTATGATTATTTAATCATGCCAGTTATTGCCTAAAGAAAGGACCCTGGAAGTCTTTACATTTGTCAAATTAACTCTGTCCTGTAAACCTACAAACTCTCTTCATTCTTAGTTTTATTTCTTTATTGTTTATGGAACCTCATAGTCGTTGTCTTCCCAATGTTGAGCTTTGATGGAGTTCAATGTATATTAAATTACCTTTGATTATAACATCAGCCCTGAGACGCAGGAAGAATTTTTTGTGGAGGTTTTTTTTTCACTGAAGATTTTATTTTTTCGGGTGTGGAAGGAATGCGATTGAAATAATTTCGGAGATTTTTAACCATAGGAAACGAATGCAAGTGCAGACGTTCGCAGCTAGTACAGACTGTTTTGAATCTGCACACATTTTTCTCTATTTTTCGGCTCCCACGTTTGCTTTAAACGTTGCGTAATTCTCATTGGGTTAAGCTTTTTATTCTTCCGTTTGCCATTGCTTTTGGTTGCTAAATGTTAGTCGTGTTTTTCAGAATTCCATCGGTAAAAAAATTCATGGTGTCTCACTAAATGGATTGTCCACGGCCCAATTTGATTCGAGGCTTACACTCAGGCTTCTAAGAGATGATTTTTGTTTGCAAACGAACGAATGAATTTCATCGTTGGTGGTCGTCAGCATTTTGAATCTTGATTGGCGGGCTTTTTGTTTGATTGAGAGTGATTGTTTGAATCGCAAGTTTGACTACAATTTGAAAAAAATATAATTGCTGCACTAATTCTTCTGTGTAAAACTATGCGAAAAATTTTAGTTCATTAAGTGGTTTTTATTAATCTTTCTGACTTGCTTTCCCATGGATTATCTTCCTTCACCATTAAAGCTTCTCTGATTACTCATGTCTCGACGCGTCTGTGCCCACTAAACGGTGTCTCCCACTACTGTACTAATATTTCCGTTGGCTAATATTTTTACTATTTAATTTTATGAAAATGATTATGGTAAAGATGAGTTGGACAATGGGTAAACATATGCTGTAAATAAGCAAAAAGAAAACCAAGATATTAGTATGCAGCAGAAGAGGAAGTCAATACTAACTTTCGAGTAGGAACACAAAAACTGGTAGAGGTGGTTGAATTCTGTTGTTTGGGGAACAGAATAACCAGAAATGGAAGAAGCAAGAAAGGAAGTATTAGTAGAATAGCTTAGGGGAAGAAAGCGTTCCACGAAGTGAATTATTTATTTAAAGCGGGAAATTTAAACAAAGAAGAAAGGAAAGAATTTATCAGAACTTACTTTCCGAGTAGGTATGCTTCTCTACGGAAGTGAGGCATAGACAATGACAGCAGTGGAGAAATCAAAAGAGGAGGATTTCGAAATGTGGGGCTACAGAAGAATAACGAGGATTAAATGAATCAATCAAGTAAGTAACGAGGAAATTGTAAGAAGAGTTAAAGAGAAGAGGAGGGTTTTGAAAACCTTTATAAGAAGACGAAACACCCTCATGGACCATTTATTGAGACATGATGGGCTAATGAAGACAATCATCGAAGGACAAGTGAATGGTAAGACAGGAAAAGGAAGACCTCGAATGAAATACGTGGAACAAGTACTGAAGGATGTGAAAGAGAAGAAATACATTGGTGTGATAAGAGTAGATGATGGGAGAATTGACTGGAGAACTGCGTCAAACCAATCTTAGAATTGTTGACCAGTGACAGTGGCGGATCCAGGATAGGGACAAGGGGGGCTAGGCGGGGTTAAAAATTCGAGCAGAAGTGGGGGTCGGAAAAAATTACCATTCTATGAAGTGTGAATTGGATACCCAAAGGGGGGCTATATCCCCCCTTATAGATCCGCCACTGACCAGTGTTGATGATTATTTTTACAAAAGAATATTCTGGAGGGTAAAACACTTGTGTATAGGGCTTCCTATATTTATTGTTTTACAACTTTTTTCTACTCACAGTTAATTGTTTATGGTGTTCGTCAAGCTTTTCCCGACGGTTATCGTCTTTAAATAAGTGAAATCAGACAACCTGTATTGCGTGACTGAACTTATCTTCCCATGGTCAGGCAACAAATAAAATTTTGCCCTTAGCTAAGCAAACGTCGTTTGCACGAGCAAAGCCGTCTGTTGATTGATAGCAATTGCGTTTTTTTCTGTCAGAGGCGATCTTTGATCTGCTTTCGGCAAAGGGTTTTCAGGTAAATACGTCGAGTTTCAGGCCAAACGTGGCGATGTGTATTTTCCGATTGATTTGAGGGCCAATCAGTATCTGCCAATTGTGGAGCGCGTGTCTTGGGCTGCTGACACATGCTATAAACCATTGAGCCACGCGGGGTCCGCCATTTGAGGTTTGAGGCCAGTCGAATTCAGTCATCTATCTACCTGTCACGCATGAAGCTCGATTAGAGTAAGCCAGGCGTAAGAGGAGTGCGACCCCTGGCAGCGGATACGACCTACGAGGCCATCGAACGCTACCCGTTAACCTCTTCATCATCAAGCTAACAACTGACCATTAGAGACAAGAACCCATGCCCCGTTCTTGTTGCACATAAGTTTGTTGTTTCCCGCGATGACTTGCGGCAACAACTTGTGTTTTCAATCAGAGTCAATGGTGCGCGATTAAGCCCGCTGGGTGAGACTTCGGACTGGTCCCTTACGCTGCGTAGGAGCGAAATATCTTCCTAGTAATGGCGTCATGGCTATATTGTAGCATGCACATTCTGTTTGCTAATTTTTATTTATTCATTGTTAATTAAAAATTCGAGGGTCCCTACCTAGCCGTCATCACTATCTTTGTTTCAGCTTCATCTCTACCTTGATGTGTTTATTCATTCGCTGTGGCTTAACTTATCATTCGTGTATCTATCACATCATATAAATCGATTTTAAGCACTATATTGATCTTCTGAGATTATGGAAAATCTGTAATGCATAGGAATCTATATAAAAATCACCACATGCGTGGCTGTAATATTTGATCATCGGTATTTTATGATTGAAATGATTTTTTGATTATCAAACGGACAATTTTGCCACCATGCAGGATTTATATAAAACTTGTCTTTCAGAGGAGAATGCAATGAGTTTTTAGCAATTAGATGGTAGTGAAATATTTTTCAATCGGAAACCTCATTCGACTCAATAACTTATTTCGCTTACGTTTTCATTGGAAGCCTACGCAACTATGTGCAATCGATGAAACACTAACATGTAAGAAGCAGTTTTGCGTAAATTAATGGTATCTCTCATGAGAATAATTATATTTTTTAAATAATGAAATCTTTCTATGTAATCTCAGAAAGAGAAATAATAGCACGCGCCATTTATGACTTCGTGAAAAGGAATTACAGCCTTTTACCTACAAGTGAGTTAGAATTACGATTCATCAAGCGCGCAAGTTGTACTCGTTTACGAATAATTAATTTTGGTAATTCTTAAATTAACCTGAACTTATCCTTACATTTAAGTCTTTCAAAATTCGTATTATCTTCCTATGCCTATCCTATATACCTTTTTATATACCTCTTTCCTATATACCTATATACCTTTTTATCTCAGTCTCTATCTCTTGTTATTTTTCTCTCTGATTCACATCCACCGTTGACATCTGCTTCTTGAATCAAGAAGAAGTTCTAAAAGTTACAAAAAATGGTGTCATGATCATAATCAGTTGATCAATAAGGCGGAATGCCAAGAGAAAACATTTTGATCGAAACTTTGGCTCGTCTTTGAGTCTACCCGAGTCCAGTCTGATTCGAGAAAAAAACTTTTATTGCCTTGGGAGGCTTCATTAATTCAAGGAATAAAACTTTGTAAGGTTCACTATTAATATGGGAACGACCCGGGTTTCGTAACGTAAATCCTAAAGTTATCATTTATATTCATTAATTCAACTCTTTTTACAATTTGTAAGCGTAACACTTTTCATGATATTTATAAAACCTATTTAACGTAGGGTTCGAATCCTAATGCAGAGAAATATCAATAAAATTTGCAAGAGAGACACTTACCTGTAGGAATATTGGGTAATTTTGGTGAAATGATTGGCAATTTTCAACTGGTATGATTATAGTCTGTTTCTTCCTCTAAAATATCTCTCATTTTTCGCAAAGTTGTGAGGAAAAGGAGCCGTCTTTAGCTCTCGTATGATTGAACTTTATTGTAAATAAATAGGAATTAGGAATTATCTTATATATGAAATAAAATTACTTATTTTGGTGTGATTTAATCATTTTACTTATTCATTTTTCTACCTTATAGGAATTAGTTGCAGTATCTTTTGATTCATAATATCCATTACAAATAGGGCAAAAATTAATTTAGTTTTTATAGAAATTGAAAAATTTCAAGCCTTTTCCCGTATTTATTGGTGAGTTTTTCACGGTACCAATATGTTTTTTTTTCTCCAAATAATAAATCTTACTTTCATTTCCCCTCAAAATACTTAAATTTTTTCCTCGCAAATTTTTTATCGGTCTCTGGTATCATTTTGAGATGCCTTTCATCCTGAATTTCTGTAGTCATGAATTCCACATTTTTTCCATTTATAAAAATCCTTCGGGGAAAAGCTTCCATGCATTATTTAAAAGAAATGAAAAATGAAGCGTAAATTTGAGCCTGGTTTATCCCACAAATATTGTTTGATACCTTTGGAATTCCGTTTATATTTCGTCACTAAGATTCTGCTTTTTCACGTTACAAATTTCCATTTTTCTGCTTCCCCGAATTCCTCACACTGGCGAGCTGTGGTAAAAATAATCTCCACCTGTGGTTAAAGCCGCTGTGGTGGTCAAACACTGCTGTTCAATTCCGCAGTCCGCTCAACACATTTCAGCGTGTGGGCTAATACTTTTCTTTATTTAATGAAAAAATATTTATATATGTATATATTAGTATAAAAATCCCGATTCGTATCGTTTTAATGGATAAAATTAAAGAAATCTACTGTTTTTGCATCGTGTTAAGCTTTGAATTGGATATTGCTTTGAAAGCGGTAATTTTAATTGTGAATCCTCACCAAAACAATTCAGCCAATTCGTGTAAACTGGTTTTTGTGTACTTGATATCATCATGAAATAAATATATCTGTTCACTCTTTTCTCTTAAAAAGAATCTTTCGGAATCATGATATATTTATTTTTGCCGTTATGTGGTACAAATGAAATGGCATTGGTATTTTTTAAGGTGATTATTGTTCTGTCAGGTATGTAAAGGAGTTGTCATAAAGCTATTGAAATTAATTATTGATATTGAAATATCCTTAATAATACCTTATGTATAGTAAATATGGACCAAGGAATAGTTATTCAACATCAACGTTTCAATATCATACTTCCCTCTGCCTACAAAGCGAAATTAAGTCGCCGGTTTTAAAATAAAATCCGCAGGATTTGTTCGTATGAATACAAAGATTAAATATGACTTTTACTTTGTAGGAAAATATAGTTAGTATTAATGGGCCCAGCTTTTTCTTCCGCCTAAACTTAAATCGTTAATTACTGTGGTGTATTTTACAGGTATAAATTTCAATGTTAACATATGTCTAGATCAAGAATTCTATGTGATACTTTATGTATGACCATACTATGCCATACTTGATGCACCATTTTGTATATCTCGTGTCATTTTGCCTGCAATTTGCCTCAATTACTAGCCAACTATCAACTTTGCGATTTAAATGGTTGGAAAGCAGTAGTAGAAGTCTCTCGATCCTTACACTTTGAAAGAAGCTGCTTTGTGTTCACGATTTTACTTAGCTTAATCTTCTGTAGAAAGCGTTTGGCTATTTTTCTATGCAAAAAATAAGCAATCTATATTTTAATGGTTATTAATTATTTGACTTGAACGATAACCGCGGCTAAACCTGCTGTTTCTTATGCCGGATAATTTTGCACTGCGTGGGAGTTTGCAGCGTGAGCGAACTGTGTGAATTGCATGTAAAATGATTTTCAGGAACATCTCTTCATTTATCTCTCTGATATTCCGTTTACATCTATATCAATCGATATATTTGGCAATAAATGGGAACATCCACTCCGGCGTTAGTCTTGATCCGACCACTGACTGCTTTTTCTAGCTCCTTCCTCTCTTCTACGTTAGAATATCAACATGATCCGCCCGCTCGCTTATATTCACTGTTACTTGTAGATATTATGTGATTATAAATCACCTAGCGCTCACATTTATTTCACCTCTGTCTTGCTTCTAAATATACCTTCCGACAATTCTTTTATCTTTTTATTCAATACTTTCCAATTTAAGTTGCGTCCCACCATTCTAAAAGATGAGTATTCCTACAAATTTATGCATTTCTTAATGTTTTCGTTATGAATTACTATTTTTCCCCGAGTAATTTACCTCATAATCATTACTTGAGGCTTTTTCATTACTGCTTTTTATGGACAATATTTGAAAGTAGTATACATGCATTATTCACATTAATAAGGTTCATCCACGCTTGAGCGTTCACTCGTGAAATCAATGCGGCAAGAATGTAATTCTGCGCTAATGTTTTTACGACCCACTGTATCACACTTGATTCGCCATTTTGTTTTTCTCGGGTCATTTTGCATACAATTTCCATCAGTCACAGGTCGATTGAATATTGTGGAACCATTGACTTTGCTGGAAAAATTGAGTAAGAGTTGTTTGAAACGACAGCTTCATTCAAGTACTATAGGGTGGTTTCCTATTATTTTTTATTGCCTAAATCGATAGATTATTACTCCTGGAGTACGCATTTCACGCTCTTAGATTTTCAAATGACGATATCTAATTTTCGCGATTAAACGAAAAGTGAAAATTTTCAAGCGTGCGAAAACGCGACGGCTAAGTAGGAATGTTAAGAAAAGTCCGTGTGACGTATTTCTGATCCAGCTGCCGCCCTGCGAGGTGACCTTGAGGCGACGCTTTGAGCGCTGATACGACGCAGGTTGCCAGCAGGTAGCAGAGTACCCTGCTAGCAGGTAGCGCTTGGCTTAATTAAGGATTATTATTACCGTATCAAACGAAGGAAACTTTCCGAACTTAGGTAATTTTAATGGGTGATTATTAAGAGATGTTTCCCAGAGCTCTGTGCCTCATGCATGCATTGGTAATCTCAGACAATGTAAAACTCCTATCTACTCGTATAGAATCTACGTCCCTGTGACGTCACGTGGAGTGGAATCGCATGGGCGCCAATCTGGCCTTTTTGAAATGAGATTAAAATTGACCATTGCCATTCGTCTAAACTGGGATTTCTAAAACCGAATAATTTGTTTATTATGAATACACCAATGGTGGGTAAGGAATCGCAATCAATACATTTCGTTTTCTTTGATGAAGGAAACTACCCTATTGGCCGGTAGATCTAAACTATTATGAATAATTGTAATACGATTACCGTGGAGGTGAGTAACATAATTCGTGGATTGCGTATGCTGTGCAAAGAAGGTATTAAGGCCAAGGGGAATGCTGGTGAGAAATGTAGCATCAGGTTTTGGCTTCTCGTACTGCTGAGGGTAGCAGTTTATCTCCAAATCTAGCAGGGCGCGTGTTGCATTCAAAATAGTCAGGACCAACTCTGTGGATGGGGGCAACGGTAAAGTTCTTTGCCTATCTGAGATTGAAAGTAAAATATCCTTAATAGGAGGACGTTTCAAGGTCCATAGGAACACGTTTCCACTTTTTTATTATAGCTGTAAAAGAAGTTGAACTAGCATCAGTCCTTACTGGATACATGAGTGATAAAAATATTTTGCGGCAAATAGTTTTCAGTTACATGTTTGGAATCATTAAAACGCTCTGTACGATGTAAATTATCCTATTTTTAGTTTCTGCGCATAGTGTTACTTACTCATCAGCTAACTAAATTCCAAAAACTAAAGTGGGTACCTCATTCCCTTCAAATCTTATGAATGAGGAATACCGTTGATCATTTTAAGGCGGTAATTTTCTTGATGATGTAATCATAGAACCTCCGTATGATTACATGCGGTAAGGAGATGATGAAGAACTTTCAATACCATTGCATTGTACGGATCGATGCGTGGCAGAGTTCCAAATTCCTCCAACATTCCAAAAATGTATCCTCATTTTTGGTGACTATTACTTTTAAGATTCAAATTAGCATACGTTTCGAGTATTGCGGTCGATGAGAAAACGTACAGTCCAATCCGATATTTACGAATGAAAAGATGCGATACAAGCCTGCGTTTTTACAAGCCTGCCCGAAATTCAAATTATCTCTTTTATTTCATGGTGAAACAAAAACCCATTACTGTTCCACAAGCTTTTATTTGCTGTCGACTAGTTTTGACGTCTAATGCGTAATTATTAGGAAAAACAGTTAGTGACCAACAGTTTGTCTTGATAATGACGCTATAGCCGTCGAATTTAGTTAATGGCAAATAAAAGATTGTGGAACAGTATTGGGTTTTTGTTTCACCATGAATATCTCATCGTTCCACCAAGTCACGCCAAAATCAGTTGATTTCATTATGTCTTTTAAGTTTTCAAATCAGCGTTAGAGCAGATGATCGAATTAAAGATCCCACACTTTGTTGTTCTCCATTTTTACACGATTAAAAAAAAATATTGCGCGCTAATCCTTACTTTCTTATCAGGATCTTATACACTAATTTCTAGTAAACTTAAACTGCACCCACACCTTATTTTCCGAGTGATTAAAAAGTTATTTTTTACTTTTTAGCGCATTTCGTACCACTTTTGGAAAAACGTGTTTTTTAATCTTTTTATTTTATTTCAACTGTATTTTCTTCTGTGACCACAGTTTCTAGAAATCAAAATTAAGTAAATCGTTGCCGAACGACTTCTGGGATCTGACGAATATAGGAAAATTGTTGTGTAAAACCCGTACTTGATGGTATTGCTTCATAACATTTTGACGTGGATGTAATTAAATTATATACATTTAACCGCGAGCAGAAGCGGGCAATTAGAAAGTAAATTTGAGATTTCATACATAAATGATAAACATTGGATTGGAATTATGCGGACTTGGGAAAATATCGTTGTCATGGCGGCCAAACGTTTTTAACGTGACGGCAATCCGGTGTATTAAAATGGTGTGGTGGACTTCAATGAGTGAAAACACGTATAATCTGCAAAGCAAATAATCCGCAGGCGGATAATCGAGCGCACACTTAGTCCGGTTGGGGAAATTTTTTCGCTCAGGCAGTCGATCGGCAGCCAGATTTTTTAGGCTGCGTTTTAGATGTAACCCATTGGCAATGCGTCGACGACCTGAGCCACTTTTTTGGCTTATTGATAGTGGTTTAATCGTGCCGAAGCGACCGAATGTTACCTCAGTCGAGGTTATGGTAATCGATGTAAGAATTACCCCTTGGACGCAATCGCCTCGCTTAAAATTCCTTTTATCGTTGGTATAAAGCTTTTTCATTTTGTATTTGTACCTGAATACGTACTAATGTTTGTAAATGGGTCCATCATTTAGAATAGTATTACGTTTCTCTTGCTCGCGTATTGAATTAAGCCTACCACGCTGTCAGTGGTCAGCTTCGAATAATAGTTAACCATATCATGTACCTTAAATGTTAAGTTTTGAAAATGGGTCCATCATTTATAATAACCCTGTAGAATCATAGAATGCAGTAATAAATTAGTCATTGAAGTAGTTGTGGCTATTGCAGCGTTATAATGGCGTTTTAACCTCGTGTTCACGTCAGTTATGAATCTCTCAAATATTGGAATCATTTTCACCATGGCTAGGACATTACTGGAATCCTACGGTGAATTCTCCATTTGCTCCCTCCCACGGACCCCACTCCGTGGTGTTATCATGCCTTTGGCTTTCCAACGTGCCCATTTTCTCATGCTCAGGTGGAATAGGATATGGATTCAAAGTGGATGCCTTTACACGCAGTGCTTCTCGCCTCCTCTCCTGGGCCGAAGTCTTCCGCTAGCCTGTTGAATTTCAACGCGATCGCCTGTGTGTGCACGCGTTTCTTCGTGGATGAACACGGCGATCTGAACTTGCACCGTCTGAAAATGCTCCGGGGATGTCCACGCACGCCGTTGGGACCACGGTTCTCCTCTTGGGTTGAATAGCACCGAACGGTTTACACATCTAAGGGACGGGTTACAAAGAAAGTTGCATGGATCGCATGCTCCGCTGCTCCAGTACATAGGAATGCATAACTCAACTCCCCCATCCAGAGCTACATTTTCCCTCGCAGCCCACGGTATTGATTTTGTCTTGGTGTGTATCCTCATGTTAGTGAGTCGAAATCATGTGAACGTGGTAGTATGATGCTTCGCTCTGTGGAGACTCTAGATGATGGACTAGAAATAAACAACTATGATTTCACAATGCTGTAATATTTTGATAGTGATGCGGTTTCTACATATATCGATCGATTGGGTTGGTTGTTAAGAGCAGGTCGGTTGAGGAAGCGAAAATGAATGAGAAAGTACTTTGCCGATTACAAAATGAAATGAAGAGGAAAACGAGGACAATTTCATCGAGGACTTTTAATTGATTCTACTTTTAAAAAATATGATAAAAACTAACCAGTTTGAGCTAGATACGTCGAGTAAAAAATTCTTAGTTCAATGAATTTTAAGCCGTAGTAAATTGAAATTTATTCTGTGTAGTTTATACGATCTATATTTCTTAAGAATGTAGTGTGGATTTGTTAATCTATTATTTTATAAAATTTTTCAAAGCTAGTTAGTTTCTTGTTCTTTTTGCCGATTTCATTTACTTGAGTTTTATTTCGATGAATTAAACAAAAAGTGATTAATTAAGGAAATTTTAATGAAATTATTAACCGCGCCAATTTTTCTACTTCTTTGAGTATAAATTCTGTATTTGGTTGGGAAAAAATTCTGGGAATGGAGAGTACTCCTAAGCTAAGAGGGGGCAAAAGCCAAGGTAAAGAAAAACATTTTTATGAGGCATATCCGATTTGTGGTAGGTTGCCTTTAAATAAAAGCACAAAAAGGACCACAAGCTAGTGCACCTTCTTGATAGCAACATAGCTTGGACCGTCATTCTATCAATTTCAGAATCATATCAGCCATTAACGGAATTTGAACCTGGGATCCTGGAATTGTAAATTGCATTGCTAACGTAATTCATTATTGCCTTTTTGTTTTGACAAAGATAATCAAGCTTCCTTTGCAGGAGTTAAATAATGCATTTATTTGGGGAAAATATTTTTTTTTACCTGCGTGGACATCGATATAGCGAGTCAGAGATATACTGACACTGAGAAAATTTCGTGCTATAAGAACTGGTTCGCGGTGATTAATTGGTTTATCATCTTTATTTCTTTGAATAAATACACTTTTCACACTGTTCGTCGTATCTCTCTGTAAATTCCATCCATTAATTGTCCCAAAAGATGGATGTAATGGTTCTCATTCGTCGGATCCATTACAAGATCGTTTAAGGTAAACTATCACTTAGGTAAGCAAATTTTGCAGGGGCAAATGCCAGACAGTGTGTATATTGAATACGATGACGCTGATACTCGCCTGGCTTGATTGAAAAGAGGCAATTCTTGAAACAGCAATAGGCAATTTGGACGGATCATGCGATGAATCCCCTTCTGTTTGTTTCATGATTACTCCAAGTATACTGATAACCTCTGCGATAATTTTGATGGGATATTACCAGATTATTCTGCCAGGAACATCCTATGCGTACACATCACGGCACCTTTAATGGAATGTAATCGAAGGCATTTCACTTAGTACATTTTACCATCGTTTTCAAGCCTATGTTTTTTTATAGTTTTGGAGCTTCACCTATCCAGTTTTGCCATTTGATAAAAAGGAAAAAAAAATGATGGACTGCCAAGTCTGTTTTGTTATATTTCTCGTTATTCACTTGGTCAACACATCCGATGTTGGTGTCTTGAATTCAAGACAAAATTTGCAGATTCTTGGTGAACCATCTGCTTATGTATTCGCTGCTACTGTCTGTAAAGAAAACAGCAAGACACCCGTGTTTGAGGACCTCTAGCGTCTAAAAAAGCAATCTATTTCAAAGCAACAAAAATCGTACGAAAGAGAAATTATTTCTACGTTCGATCTTTTACCTTAAAAAATCTTCGGCGCCATAGTATTTCCTGTAAGTATTTTTTTCTCAAAAAAGCACCCGTTTTTGCGCGTAAAATCATGTTACCCCAATTTGAGTGCTTGGTATTCCCGTAGATTTCGTTCCAGCAACTTGAAACTTTTATATAAGAAAGCCAGATATAGTATTAATCGTTTCCTGATAACAAATTGCTAATGCCTCTAAAATTGATTGATTTGTTGTAAGCAACGAAAATCTTTGCGAGCTTCGAAACCAGTAGGTCAAATAAAAAGTGATCGGTAGATCTGGTGATTTTACCATCTTTGTAAATATGCCTTGAGCACTAAGAGTGGAAAGTTTTAATTTCCATGTGGCAAATTTTATTTTTTTAAATCCATTTTTACAAATTTTTACTGGTATGAAATATTTCACTTTCTCCCAGCGAGATCCTCCATCTTCATCTTTGCCGACGTTTCGATGAATGACTTATACATCGTCATCATAGCCGTTGATGCCTGTTCTTGAGTGGCAACTGGCCTGGTTTACATAGTGTGTCTCTCAAGCGATGTCGCTATTGGTGGATGAATATTTTTGCTGTTGTCATCTATTTCCTCCTCCCATCATCACTATGATTTTGCCTTATCTATTTGATTTTTTTTATACATACTGTCAGTATTGAGGCATTTGTGTGCCTTAAGGCCGTTTTACACGGTACACGGAATTGCGCAGGTTAGAGCTGCATTAATTTCTAAAATGGCGTGGAATTGCGCGAATGCATGAACGAAATTAGAACAGGGGCTATTTTGCCGTCTCGCATCCACGCATTCTCGCATGTGTTCTAGCAATTCACCGCTTTACACGACGCAATTTTGATTGCGCCTTCACACGTACGTCAGACGGCGCAATTCCGTGTACCGTGTAAAACGGACTTTATAAGTTGCTTGCAATCGAATGCGAAAATCTTAAATTTTGAACCCCAATTTTAAATCTGGCCAATCGTAAAGGAATACCTTTGTTTTCCACGTGAAGAAATAATCAGAATTCGATGGATCGAACTAGCGTTCGGTGGTAGGGGCTGAGCATTATTTCAGCAATGTTTTGTTGCGAAACGTTTCTGCCCGGGAAATTCTCTTCGGAGCTTGCCTTCGGGAAGGCGAACGTTCACCTTTGCACCACTCAGCCTCTTATCGATTATTTAATCACCACCATTGCCTAAGAGTAGGGTTTATCTTTTCTTGCGAGTTGGAAAGGAAGTTGGGTCGTGAGACAGGATGCTAGCATTCCCGTCGAATTTGTGTAATTGTTGTGGCGTTGCGGGTCTTAACTCTTTCAAGTTGGCTTATCAGGGTATCATGGAATGTAGGGATGGAGTATCCAGGGGTTGAGATGGGCCAAGAAGTTTGCCGAAATGGATTGAGAATTAATGTTTCCCCGTCCTTGATAAAATTGAGAAGAACGAATTTGGGAACAGGTTGAAGAAAAAGGAAGGCATGACATTTAGAGGTCTAATGCCTTTGTTAGTTTCAAATTAACAGATTTTCTCTCCCAGTATGTCTCGTAGTAGCTAGGTAGCGACGATGATCTTGTCACTAAGCGCACTTGAGGCGGCATTTCACAGACATTAGCAAGCGTAACTGATTCGTTCAACAAAATTTGGCGAAAAAAATAATTGAAACATAAACTCTCGTAAAAAATAGTAAATATCTTGGATTCATTTATGTGGTATAGTGGTTATTAAAGCATAAACATTGCCGAAAAAAATTATTTGAAACGTAAACTTAGGTAAAAAAGTAAATTTCTTGGATTCATTTTTCCCCGGTATATACTTTATCTAGGGAAAGAAGTGATAGAGAGTAATTATATTTCTTCGCCGAGAGAATTCATTTCAAAAGTTGTGGAAATTGGCATTGAAATCCGTTATTACTTCATCTTCAATCTTGATTTCAGTATTCCACCATTTATGACTTTTCTCTCTAAGAAACTCGAATTTTCCCATCAGATAAATTTATGGGGCGAAGGATTAAGAAAGGTCGAAAAACCAAGCCTTCAAAAGGAATTAATGTGCCTCATAAGTTTCTTGCAATCGAAAATCATCAAATTTGAACCTCAATTTTAAATCTGTGAAATCTCAAAGGGAAACCTTAGGTTTCCATTTAAAGAAGTAATCAGAATTCAATTCAGAGTTCAAATAACCAAGTAAAGCGCTGTGGTTGTTCTTAATTTTGGTAACATTTTTTTCTACCTATAAATTCTGCATTAGCCATAATCAGTGACGGATCCAGGATAGGGACAAGGGGGAGGCTAAGTGGGGTATAAATCGTATACTCAAGGGGGGGGGGGGCTACAGCCCCCTAGACCCTCTCTGGATCTGCCACCGGATTGTTACATTGCAAAAGCGTGTAAAATAGGCCCTAAGTGTAGAGGTAATTTGTATTTCAACTCGTTAGAGTAGCTATATCTATCGGAAAATATAACTAAATACTTTTTTTACGAAGTGGAAACCCCCAAAAATTTCGATTTTATCTACTGTGTGTTTTTACCCAATTTCGGGGGGATTGCAAGCCCCCTTATCCACCCCCCAAAGATCCGCCGCAGATCATAAGTAAAAGTAAAAAAAACAACCTTTGTAATTCCACTGTCTTGCCCGAGACCACGAATTAAATCATTGAATTAGTCAATTTCACCCGAAGCATCGTTTCGGACATTTTTGGCATATTTTTAAGAATATCTTTTCATATTGATACTATTACTTAAGCCACTGTTGATAGCATAATTATATTTGTGTTATGAGTATTTTTGAACATTTTACCCTACATTATTAGCTTTATGATACCTGTGAATGTTATTGGTCCCCTAGAGCTAGACCACAACTTTTCTCCGGGAACAAGAGGATATAAATAAATGATCTCTGGCAGTCCACTTTATATTAAGTTAGAGAAATCGGCGGGGAGGTTATCAACGAATACCGGGAGGTAGGTAATGATATGGAGAACTCTTGAAAAGACGTGGGAAGTTGGGAAGGTCTGAGAAAGTAGGATTCCTGCGGAGAGGAGATTAAAGTGAAGAGTTCCTGTCAACCGAAATTCCCATTCCTTGTGAGCGATGATATTTGTCAATCCATAAATCATACTCGAAGTTCATTTTGGTCTGTCGCTAATGCTTGCTCCGCCGCTCTTATTGTTAATGGCTACGCAAAATCGTGGATGAACTGTTTCGGTGGAATATAGGCATTAGTGGTTATTGCTCCGCACTTGGACCATCTAATATTTTGGCTCTAAAAAGTATTTAAAAATTTTCAGTAAAATTATTCAGTAAAAAGTCCCCCATTTTCGCATTATGCCAGCTGATGCTGTTTCGCCTACACTTTCCATACCTAATATACCAAATCTACCTCTCTAAACCGATTCAAAGCCAATACACATGTCAACTCTGGAGTTGACTGAAGGATCCAAGGTTTTCCCGGCGAATAGAGTGGAGGAAGAGTTTCCAGCCGGGTCCAAGGGTTTTTCAGTACCGACGTTTCGAAGGCTAAGTCTGCCATCGTCTTCAGGCTGGAGTTGACTGTCCTGAACTTAGGTCCAATTTTCAACTTTAAAGTTCATGTAAACCCACTCGTATGCATTCGCTCATCCATGTGGCCATTCCCAGATTGTCATTGACCAAACGTTCCCTCCTCTTCCGCCTCTCTTCCCTGAGAAATTCTCTTCCTGACCGCATTGACCCATTCCCACTTCCTAGCCTCATTTTTACAAACATAGCCACATACAGCCACATGGGCTCTTTATCATCTGAATGGAAATTCTTAAGGCCGTGTTCATTACGTAAAAATCATACATTGTTATTTCTTTTAATTTTTTATGTTTGAATGTGTTTGTATTTTTTATGTGTGTTATATTGTGCCACTTTAAACTGGCGAGTAAGCTGTATGTGTGCAATTTTCTATATAATTAAATAAGAAGGATGCCCTAATTGAGGGCCATGTTTGTTGAGAAAGCTTGACCCATTACCTTCCGGTGATTTCTAATTATGAGATCATTGAAAAATTGAAAGATTTACTAATTATGTCTGTATATTTGCATATCAACGTCTATGTTACATCTATTAGATATATATATCTCGTATCAGCATAAGATTTTTAAAAAATTCGCTCTTAATTAATTGATATATTACAACCTCTCGCCTGAACATTTTAATTTCTAAGTGATCTAATTTGAGATCACCGGGAGGTAATGGGTTAAGCAGTGAGTTGTTTGCGGTATGTCCGTTTTTGCTCGTTCTAGAGGGGCCAATCGTCAATCCTAGTATATCTGCGGGATGATGTGAGTGCTAAGGATTCCATTGTAGAGTGGGTTACTTTTCTCCTATCGGTTTGAAGGAGTAAGCTAGTAGGCAACTCGACGCTCCGAGGAAGAATGGCTCTCCACTAAGCATTTCCCTGAAATCAACTACCATCGAAAAGTCAATAATTCCTCCCTGGCGAGATGCAGTCACCAAGATCCTCCTTTCACCGCATGGGGGGCTACGTCAAAAGCCCGTGAGAGCTTCATTTTGAAATGTATATGCTAGCTTGGTTGATAGTTCGTTTAATCAAAACCGTGATCGATGGTTTTGCTGTAGACGATGCGATAGCGACCTTCAGTATCGATGGTATGTATCGAAAAAATCATTTGGCTTAGCCGTCTCCCGTGTATCGGTTTACTCAGGGGACTAGATGGTTGTAATAACTGCAATGTAGTGAATGATGGCATATGTTTTTACTCTTTTTGAGACTTTTCCTCCTGATAAGCTAACCTCATTCATCTCCTCCCACCTTGAGCAAGCGGGAGATTCGGGTTCTAATGCCGTCATTTCGTATACAATATTTCACTGAATTAGGTGCTGATGCTCTAACGATTGCCGCTGGTCAATCGCTTGGCCAAAGTATGCTGATTGACGTCCAAAATATTGACTGTCCGCATTCATCGAATCGCCGACCATCGACGTACGTAGACAATAGTTTATATCGATATCCAATATTGACTCTCTGTAGTTTATTAATATTTAACCTGTGACAGTGGAAGCTATCAAATATGTCCTCGATATTATTAAATTTTCAATTAGCCCAGTAATTATTTTTGGCCGTTCACCCCTGACAGCTTATGTTGCGCATCGAGGAAGCCTATTTCTGTGGCCTTGCAAGCTCCTTAAGTCTTATTTAGTATACTTATTTCTTCAGAATTCTCCATTCAAGAAAACTATGATGCATAAGTGTGTTAATACTCTGGTATAAGAAACATTTCACTACTTGGTTGCGTAATTTTGAGCTGACGTTGATTGATGATTGGGACTAGTTGGCGAAAATCCTGGGAATATCCAGACCCCTTTAAGTTAAACCTGGGCATGTAGGGGAATCCTTGTGAGCAGAGCTACTTTATATTGAGCCGCCTCCTCGTTCAAGCCGTGCGAATGAAGTTTGAGATGAGTCTTCGGATTGCGTGGAACGCACAACACCATTAGGGCCGCGACACTCTTATTGCGTTTGCCCGAAACCTGTCGCGTCGGGTCCGGACCTTCTTGCTAACGTCATCCCCGGCCCCTTAGCTGAGTGTTTGTAGCCGCAGTTATTTTGTCATTCCGATGCTAGATGAATTCTGAAGCGATTTCATCATCCGGAGGAAATGGATTAACGGGGGAAAGTACTCTTCTTTTTTCAAATACTCAGTTGAGGCTCGATAGAGTTCATTTTTCCCGTGTATCGGTTTGTTGAGGAGGATAGGTGATTGATATACTTGCAATGGAGCGGATGATGCCAAAGTTTTTTTTTTCTCTTTTTCAGCCTTTGCCTTCTGACAAGCTAACTTCTTAAATATTCTCCCATCCTGTATTAAACTCTTAAACATTCAAGGCACTCATGTAACTCGCCATGAAGTAAAGTTATATTGCTTAGCCTGGATTTGAACCCGGATCTCCCGATTGCCCTTCAGGTAGCATAGATATCATAGGTGGCATGGTCAGGCATGTATGGTACCTGACCGGCGATTGGGAGATCTGGGTTCGAATCCCGTCTAAGTCAAATGATTTCTTTCGTGAAGAATTTCGTCCTAGGTGTATATAATCTTAATCTCTCAGTTGTCAGTGATCTTTCCGTGTAAATTATTTACAATTCCTAATTTATTTGTAAGCCCGAAAACTTGGCAAAATATTCTGTAAATACGGCAGTTTAATACAATTCCTGATTCAGGAATCCAATACCTGAGTATTGGATTCCTGAATCCCTGAAGACGATGGGCGAGTTGTTCATCAAAACGTTGGATTGAGAAATGGAGGACCTGACCCGGTGTGAAACCCGAGAAAACTTCTCTGCAATGCGGCAGTTTGTAAATCAGTACTGTATAATGAGAGCAGAATGCGGAGCTGTCGATTACGTAAAATTAAAGACCCGCAACAAGGCATTGAGTAATTCACATTCGGACCCTATAGTGCCATTCAAGCTCCTTGCAGATGGCGCCGAATGACAGCCCGGATTCCACTGGGGCTGCTGCATTACTTTCTGTATTTCTCATTTCTACCATTGCACGCTTTGGAATTATATCAAACTCACAAATCGTTCCAATCCACGCGTCTTTTCCGACGACCTAACCTCGGGTCGATATTTTTTTACGTTATTTAATCCCTTAGTAATGGCATAAAGAGCTAAACCTGAGTTTTTCCACTTTAACTGCGTGTAGAATGAAATCGAGTATAGTTTCATGACGACGCTCACTTCAATTTAAGCCCGTTTACACGGTACATTAACCCGTACGAGTTAACGTCTAAATGTATGAACGCGTGAACGAACGCAAAAATGCACCGTGTCACCACCCAACCTGTGCGAATGGGTGAACAGAAAATAGAACCTATTCTAATTTGGTTCATGCATTTGTGCAAGTTCCGTCCGTTCCACAAAAATCGTTCAAGCATTCACTCATTAAGTCATATGTGTTAACCTCCTCAGTCCTGGTGTATTGTTTACAATATATCGACGCTTGAATTTTTATCGCTTGGCTAAGTGAAATGTCGTTATTGCAACTACTTCAGTGCATCCTGATACATGACAGCATAATAATGAAGCATCTTTCAAATAAATCGTTAATGATATTTTTTAACATATAATTAACCAGAAACATGTAGATAATAGTAATAATAATAATAATAATGATAATTGGTAATAATAATAATATTTAATATAGTTTATTATTACAATGATAACTGTTCAAAAATAATAATACATTTGAATAGCTGCATTTTCCAAGATAGGAACAATTTACAATAATAATAACATTAATAATTATGTACAAGCAAGCTCGCACCACAACTCCTCCTGAGCCAAATCGGCTCGTCTGGAAGTGCCAGCAAATAGGCAAAAAGCATTAACAATTCGGTCCCGCCAAACCTCCCTGGTTTATCGGCAGGTTCCGTATTACTACCCCCAAAGTACAATGTGGCTCCAAACATTACACAGAAAATTATCCTAAAGAATACGCATTGAGTGAGTCCACAAATATATCCATGAAAACTCCACCATACATATGGAATTAACACTTAATCGCTATACAACATTATATTTTCCTTCACAACGAACAAAATCTCTCTCATTTAAGAAATACAATATCCATTACAAAAAACATACCTTCCCCACAAAAAAATAAGATCCATTGCACAAAAAAAACTGTCTCCAGCTAGATTAATGTCTATCTTGTGTTAAGATACGCTTTAATTTCCTTTTTAATTCTAATTAATGATAATGATAATAATAATATGATTAATGTTCTTAGAATTTGTCCATTAAGAACATATTGTGGTTATACCATACAAAAGAGCTCACAACACCTAAATTACAAAATTTATAATTACGAAATATAGGCGTAGGCGGATAAATTACGGTGAAAATGACATAAGAATATCAGAAGAAGTAGGTACCAAAAGAATTTATACACCCTCAGGTTATTAGATGTGACGCAAAAATCTTTGCTTGAAAATAGAAGAAGAGACAGAATCTTTCACATTCTTTGGAACACTTTTCCATAATCGTGCTCCGACAACAGAGAAAGATTTTTCATAGGTGGTAGTTCTGTGCTGGGGGGTGATGAAAAAATCAGGAGCCATTCTATTGAAAATGTTGGACCTGTTATTATTTATGAAAGGTGAGTCACGGAACTAATGAGGTTGCTGTGTCGTGTAAACAGCCGGTTTCGAACCCTGGACTTCGATTTCGGTCGCCACAATCCAGGACCATGGCCATCAAATATTTCGAAGGCAAACAGGAGGGAGAGAGGATTGTCCTAAGTGAGTCAGGGCGATGGGGTTTTTCCGGTATTAGACTCGGAGGCTCTCCCCTTCCGAGTGGGGAACAGTGTTGTACGCCTCTCACGCATGGGACCCGGCGCCTTTGGAAACCGAGGCGCGATCGCTAACGCTGTGTTCCCATTGCGCTCCTCCCCCCCGTTCATAGCTTCCCTCTTGCAATGGGGGTGCCAGCTAACGCTGTGGTCTCGCCCCACAATGGCTGCTTCCATTTTCCGAGGGGGGTTGTTTTGCCTCCTCGCGGACTCCCGATGACTCATGTTGACATCGGTCCCGGCGTAAACTCTGTTAAGTGTCGAATCGCCCTCGGGGAAGGCTAAGGATTGGATCGGAAGGGGAGGTAAGCACGGTGGGCAGTTACAGGCGCCGCAATTTGCCACAGGTAGGCTTGCACGATGGCTCGATTAAGCATGGTCAATTGTTTTGGCCATTCTCCGCGGTTTCCTGCTGCCCTTTATCAATGCGTGAGCAATGAACACTACTCAGGATTGTGTATTGATTGGATAAACAAAAATTGATTTATACTCCTAATCACGAATATTACAAAAGAGGATCCTCAAGTAGGCCTTTAAGCGTGTTTTCAACCACCGCGCTTTTAAATGGGTTTCAAAAGTAGCCACTCGCGGCGCTGACGGACAGAGTGATCCGAATATCACGGGAAAATAAGGTATAATTAGGGGGTTTTTAACCGAAATAAATACACATGATAATGTGATCTATCAAATTCGTAAAATATCAATTCTATTCCTCGTAATTTCAAACATAATACTGTAAAATATTGTAAAAAAGTGGATCACATACTACTCGTCGAGGACATTTTTGAAAACCGATTAAAATGCGACCTAAGTGGCAAAAGAAATCGGACTTCTTTGGGATGCAATTGGGTCTCCTCTATGCAGTCCCCTTGGCATGGGCTACGAAAACTTCTCATGATAGTGATTTGTTAGAAAAAATTGATTTTTGCTCCTAATACTCGTAGATGACGGCCATCGAAATTCTACAATGATATTTTCAATGTAGATGGCGGCTGCCGCGGAGTGGTGCAGTAGGCGCAGATAGGCTTCCGGTTTGTCATCCGTGTCGATTCATCTTCATTGCGATAGTTTCGCCGGCGTTGCAGAAGGCTCTTTCAGGTTTGAGGTCAAAAGCCTACTGTAACGCCAGCTAAACTGTCGTAATGGAGATAAATCGCCACGGAGGACAGCTCGGATGCCTAGCTGCGCCCATGATATTTTCACTTTTGTAAGGCAATCAAAAATTGATTGCCTGCCTTAAATCGATAATTCGCTGAAAATCGACAAAACAATAACAGTCGATTTACACTTACGATCATTTTACTATCCAGTTTTGCATATTATCAGTAACAGACTCTTTGTTACTTCCAAAAAATATTTATGAAAAATTCTATGACCGGTTTCGGCTATTACACCATTATCAAATACAGAAAGTATTTCCTGTATTTAGTATAAGTATTTATTTATAAGTATTTTCTGTATTTGATAATGGTGTAACAGCCAAAACCGGTCATAGAAATTTTTATAAATATTTTGTGGAAGTAACAAATTGTCTGTTATTGATAATATGGAGCCCTTCCACCACGGCTTTAAGCTTCGATTCAATCCACTTTTGCTATTCATTCGCCTGTTATTCGAGAGAAGAGCATCATCTGTCAGCTAACAATTTAAAATCGGTAGAATAACGGATGCTGATTAAACATCGACTATCTACTGGCAATCGAGATAACTATCTACTAGTAGGAAAAGAAGGATGAACAACTTTGCTTTCCACATAGTAATTTACTAATACCGACCATGGTTTCATTACAGAGTAACATTATTAAGGTCAAGATACAGAGTATCATTATCAAATTTACTCTGTAACGAAACCATGGTCGGTGTTAATAAATTGCTATGTGGAAATAGCAAAGTTGTTCATCCTTCTATTCCTGCGATTATGGATTTCCACCAAGTTACGCCCGCTACGATTAATTATCTATTAGTAGTCTCTTGATGGTAGTCAATACGAACATCGGGATAAAATGGTCGACCCGCTCCGTCGACATCGAAAGTCGCCGCCGTAATTTCGAGGGGATTTTTGCCATTTCTTGTGGCTCGCTCACGGATCGGACTAATCGAATCCGCGAGTGAGCCTAGCCACAGGTCGTCCCGACCCAGAGTTGATTCCGTGCACGGGTCCGTTATCGCGCGCGTCCCGCGCATTACCACTCTTCCTTACCCGCGCCCGGCCAAAATCCCCTTTCCCGCCTCCCGTTCCCGCCAAATGTGCTGACCGCTTCCAAAATAGCGCCTTTCGGATGAGAGGTTGGGTCGGCCTCTGCGACGGAGGCCACCGGACCCCCATCCCGACTCCGCCATTGATTTACCGTCACTCCACGTGGATTTATTGCGACGGCCACGGGAGAGGTAGGGGGCGTGGGTGCGGCAAAAGGCGCGGAGGGAGTGGGCAAGCGCGGAAGAAAGATGGAGATAAAGGAAATTTATTAGGGCTTAGGACATGGCCCTTCTAGGTCCCAGCTCATATGATTACAAGTAGACTGCATGGCCTTGGAGACGTGGCAAAAAATATTGTTCCGTGTAAGAATATAAAAGAATATAAAAGAGAAGATGGGAATGGTAAGCCGGTGCATAATTCATCATTACATTATAGTAATATAATTGCTACTAGATTTCTTGGAGAGGATGCTAAGAGAAGGAAAAAAGAGGAAATGTATCTCTGTTAGTCTGACAGGATGAGAACAAGATGGGTATTGTAAAGGAGAGGATGATTGATCATTACGTTGTTATGACCCATTTGCTAGATGGGTTGATGCTCAGGGGTAGAAAACGATTGGAAAAAATAAATGAATAGCTTGATGCGTGTTATTTGGTTCTGTATATGCCGTTTTCACCGTGATATCTGTTAAAAGTTATCAATTTCTGCGCTAAAGTGTTAAATAATTTAATTGTAAAAATAGTTTCTCCATAAATGAAACGCTCGTGAACTAATAGTATGCTACTAAAACGTCGTTCTTAAAGTTGAAATCCTATATTCCGGTAGAGAATTTTTTATGCTTTATGTGATTTAGCTTCGTGGATACATCTGAATTTATATTTTGTAATACTTTGCTGTTGTTTTCGGGTGGCATTGCTTTGTCATCATGAGCAATTTGGAATGATTTAATTTTTTTATCCTTACACGATCCAGCATATTTTTCTCTTGTAGATACAGTCTATTTTGCAGCTTATTGTCGGCAGCTCATCACGATAATCTAAAAGTTCGCGTCAGAGTTGTGCCCTTTCACTCTTCTGGGAACGTGGACAGAATGGGTAAATTACAGCGCCTTCTATTCATCTCCATGTCCACCACAGTCGAGGCGAGACCTGACTACTTGAGAGTCTTCATGTCAAACTTTTACTCTATCTTTGTAAAATATTTGTGAAACCTTATGGTTGAGGAATACTCAAATATTTTTCGATAGATTCCGCAGCTTATATGCCTAATATCAGGAAGTTGTGCCACTCCAACGACGGAAATGAATCCGAAAATTTGTTGTAGAATGAGGAGCTTACGTGATTCTGACTGAACTTCAGTCATTCTAACTATTTCAAACCAGCGAGCTCATTAACTTTTTTCCCTGAAGAATATCAACGTGAGGACTAAGCTTTCATTTTTATATTATCATTCTCTATTGTTTTTATGAAAGGAGACGGTGGAAAGTAACGCTTGTGGCCAAAATATGGAGATATACACGGTATAGATCGTGCTTGTTTGTTGGCTTAGCTGTTTTTAAAAAATTGAATGTGGCTCTCGTAAGTATTGCGTACTCCCATTAGTGTGCGGTCATATATGCTTGCGATGTCTATTATCTAGAACACGTTCTTCATTCTGGCGTAAATAAAAGAGCTACATTTTTGAAAATATTACAAAAATGGAGAGCAATGTTCTATGCAATTTTTTTAGATTCCTCTTAAACTGTTTCTTTTTCCTAGAGTCGTGCATAAATGTTTTCATTGCTGGTACGATTTCCGCCAATTGCTCGGGGCTTGAAGGCTTTCGTGTGTACGTTGTAGGATGGGGAATTGATAAGAAGCCGTTATGAGTGGAAGACAGATTTATTTTTGCTGTCGTTTGGCAATTCGCCGTTTTCCGTTGCCATGGGATATGAGGGTATTACCGAGAATCACTGCAGAGGTGGGGAGGTGAGTGGCGGATGAAAGGTAGGCGCATATCAATTCATGCATTGAGCTTGCCATTGGCTCCATAAGTTTTGCCTGACCCCTGCTTTGATGTTACGGGAGTTTTCAGAGTTAATTTAAGGCCGTAATCCCTCGACGAATGAATGTACTGAATGTAAGAAGGTCCAATAGAAGCAACTAAATCCGAATATCCTTTTTTATTTTCATGGTGGAAAATATTCTGTGAAAAGTTTTCTTCATTCACCAAAATATCAGGATTAAAATTCGACGTGGCTTTACTTTTTATCATACGCCAGAATTTGTATGGTATCACTGTTCGTAGAAATAACGGATTGATATGTTTCTAAAACGTGTGCTGGAGATTATCCGGGAAAGCTGGACGTTTACACTTTTGATTCCATTAATTTGGAAAATGTATACTCTAAAGTACACCAAGGTAAGAATAAAGTATTAAAATCTTGTAGTAAATTGTAAAACTCTTCTTTTCTCGATACATTTCAGCGAACCCCTGATATCATATCTTCAGAGCTGCAATTTTGTAACACTATGTAATCTATGCAATCGTTTCTGGCTTGATTTGGTGGAAGTTCTATATTTCCATGATGAAAGAACACAAATGTTAATTTCCATACTTCTTAATTCCAAAACTCAAAAAGTTTTGGAATTAAAAAGTGTGGAAATTACCATTAGTGTTCTTTCATCTTGATTTTGAACTTGATGTGGAGCCCGGTTAGAGGCTAGATACACCTATATTTTTCACTTAAAGTAATTGAATGTTCTTACATTGTCTTCCATTATTTACGCTGGGGTAATTCCTACATGATGATGTGCTTTTCTGTGAGGAAAACTTCAAAAATTCTCTGTGTGTTCCCAAGAATCGTGTGGTATGGTATTTGGAGTAGGCGACCGACAGGTGAGGTCATTTGCGCCATGAGGCAAAGTTATGGCAGGAAGAGTGGAGAACAACCCGGCATCGGCATTATCCTACTCTTAACGAAAGGCGCCAAGGGGACCACGGCTTAACGTCCCATGCGACGGACGGAGTTTAGTGCTTGAAATGTTCTCCACAGTACATTCAAGCGGGAATCGGGCAGTCTCTGAAAATTCTCTGCCACCACCGGGATTCAAACCCGAGCCGACAGGGTGAGAAGCCAACACTCTAGCCACCACACCAACCCGATCCACTCCAACAATCGCTCCCTGGTAAATATTTGAATCCGTCACTATTCAAGTCTTTTACGACATCACCTTTTCATTGTGAGGGTCAGTAAATTTATCTCGAGTATGCGGGGTATATGAACCCCCGCGTAAAGGGTTTAACGCTCTTTAATACTTCGTCGTATTGGCGGATCGATGACCATCGGAGTCTCGCGCTATTTCCTCTCGGTGGTCGAAAAGCAGCGAGTCGTCCATCAAAGAAGGCCTTTAACATTTGAGGGACTCCGCGCGCTTTTTTCGGAGGTATAATTTTCGATTTCCCTGCGCTGCGGGACTGACGATTATGACAGGCTGTCAGGGGCGGTTTTCACTGTCCAGTTCCTTTTTTTCTCCCACTGCTCTCCCGACCTGCTTTGGTTTCTAAACGCATTCACCGGGCAGCGTGCGTAATTTTGCCCTGACGAAAGCTTTTCCCACTCTTTTCCTCAATCCTTCATTAAACACCTGACACGGTTGGTTAACCAGGGGAGTCGTCGTAAATTTAGTGTCCTTTTTTTGGGGGGGGCGGGGGAGGGAGGGTTTGTCCAATATTTCCGTTAGGGTAATGGTCGGATTGGTTAATTTTCTTTCGATGGAGTTTTCCGAGAGAATTACCGACCGTTTGGATGCGTCCGCCGGCCATGGGGTCGTTCGTTCGTGTATGTGGGTGGCGGGATGGGTGGTGGCGAATAGTTTTTGCGGTTTGGGTCGATGGGGACGGGGTGGGAGTCGTAAGTTAGAGGTGGCAGGGGGGGTCGGAGGAAAAGGGATGGGCCAATATCCTTTCTAAATGACCGAAGTTTGTCTTCGGGATATACCGTGTGGATCAAGGCCGTGGTATGACTGAGGGGGGAAATGTAGTGAGTAACATATAACTGGAGCTTGCGTGGTGATTTTCTTTTATATCCAAGCAACAGGGTACGTTTCCCAGATTTGTTTTAATCGTGGGACTCGCGAGGTATGTTAGACCCGAAAACCTTTTGCGGTAAGCTGGGGATCGGCCGGAAGTCCGCGGGGTAGGCGTTTTAGAATTCCGCCATCCGTACGTCTTTTTGCGCTCCTTGGCTCCGGGTGCCGCTTGGGACGCTGAGACGTAACTTACGGTGACCAACTTTGCCGGCTTTGAGATTCATAGCCTACCTTGGTTCCCTGATTTAGAAAACTAAATGAGTTATGTCTGAGTAGAGCGTCCATTTTGACATGAATTTCGTTCGGGGCTCAGGCTCAAGGTTATGACTAACAACAATACCGTTTCCACTTCATTAAGTATTTTGATCTCGTTCCATAGGAAATATCTCCTTGTTCAAATTTGGCGGCAATTTGCCAAAACATACATGCATTTCATCCCATTATAAGATATTATTGATATCTGGTACGGTAAGGTATAGGTGTGGGTAATTTGATGAGGTTTATCGTTTTTCCCCGTTCTTCCTATAACAGCCTGTACTTAAGGTCCAATAGGGTAGTTTCCTTCATCAAAGAAAACGAAAGGCATTGATTGTGATTCCTTACCCACCATTAGTGTATTCATTACATGCAAATTATTTAGTTTTAGAAATACCAGTTGAGACGAATGTTAATGTCAATTTAAAAAAGGCCAGATTGAAAAAGGCCAAATTGGCGCCCATGCGATGCCACTCCACGTGACGTCATAGGGACGTAGATGCTAGGAATAATAGGAAACCACCCTATTTGTGCACAAATTAAACGTGGAGGGTAGCACTAAATTTTTACAGTCTTTATTAGACAGCATTATTCTATGGATCAAATATCAAAGATTTCCTAAATGATCGCGAACTGAAGGTTGTTTTGGATGGAGTTAGCTCGGATACAATTCAAGTTACCTCAGGAGTACCCCAAGGAAGTGTTATTGGTCCTCTTTTGTTCCTTCTTTACATTAATGATATTACCACCGTGGTCACCAGCAAAATCTGCCTCTTCGCAGATGATGTAGTTGTATACAGAGAAGTTTACGACGATAGCGATAGATTAGCATTGGAAAAGGACATAAATGATTTCCATAAATGATTGGTGCAGTACGTGGGAGTTAGAATTAAATCTTGGAAATGCATGGTGATGAGTTTTTGGGAAAATGATACAAGAAAGAGCTACAATGCTAACGGGATTCCATTATCAAATTCCGAGTTCGTTAAATACTTGGGGGTCACCATTACCCGGGATCTATCTTGAGGTAAACACATAGGTGAAGTATGCGGGAAAGCTAACCGTAAACTGGGATTTGTAAAAAGAATTCTCGGTAAATGCCCAAAAAAGGTCAAAGAAATAAGCTACCTGACTCTAGTGAGGCCTCACTTAGAATATGCTACTTGCGTATAGGGCCCTTACGAAGTAGGGCTAACAGCTGTAACAATCTAGTACAGCGCAGGGCGGCCAGATTTGTGATGAGTTGTTACGACAAAAAGTGCAGCGTTTCCAGTATTTTACACGAGTTAAGATGGGAATCTTTACAGGAACATAGATTGAAGTATAGGCTTAACTTACTTAGGAAATTTGAAGAAGATGTTTTCTCAGACGACGTTAATCATATCCTACGTTTACCATCGTACTATGGTAGACGTGATAATGAGAGGAAAATAAAAGAAATAGACTGCAAAACAGAGAGATTTAAAATGTTATTCTTCCCTCGTACTATTAAGGATAGCAACGTTGTCTCAATTGATAGGATAAATGGCGTCACTCGCTAGGAGGACTCATTGCATGTTTTTTTCCATAGGTCTAACCTTTCATGTATTTACTGTAGGAATTGCTAACCATTAGCAAGTTTTTTTTTTATGAATAAGCATGTATGTGTTGCTAGTATGCGTAATATTTCTATAACCGTGCGGAGTGCATGTGGCGGTCCTCCTGCATGCTGCATGTTGGTGGTTGGTCACCCCCTGCCAAACACCCTAGAGGTGGCTCGGAGTGTATTATGTAGATATAGATGTAGGTGTAGATGTATAGTTTATCCAAGTGTGTATATGTCATATTCTTCGTTATTCTATAGGCCATCCACAAGTTATTTTAACTCAAAGTTACCGTGAACAAGTCTTTACAGGATACCCGCTCACCCGTCTACGAAAAAAGGTGGACCGGAGGATTTTTATGGCGTTGCTTTCGGAAGCCGTGCGTGTTCAGAATAGATTGGTGGACGAGACAAAAGTAGGCAGTAGCATCATCATTATCATTTGGCACATTTTTAGCGACGACCGAAAGTAGGATGGGGATGTTTGCAACAGCCCAGGGGACGCGAGGGATCGCGTTACAGGCGAGTGGGTGCTCGATGGGGAATGCAAATCAATTAACTGCCCCTCCCACCTCCCCTCACTACCCCCACCCCCACAACCACCCTCACTCACTCTTCCCAATCTTCCCCATCCGATGGCGCTCATCCGATGGAAAGAAAAATAAATTCAGCGGTTCTAAAACCCACGATTGGTGGATCAAGCCCCTTTTATATCACACACACACACACACGCTCACAGCGACTGTTAAAGTCGGGTTTGTTCGCTATATCGAAATCATCCTCAATCGTTTTGACCATTCGAGGATGACTTTCGATTCGAGTGATCGCTGTCTAAAAATTCGTTTTGATGGCCAATGGCGCGCGAGTGGTCGTTAGTCGCTCGATTGTCGGTCTTCAAAGGTGTTCGATCATGGCTGACGTTCGACTGGCCTCAATTGTCCGCAAGCGCTGTCGACCGAAGGGCGAGTCGATATCGATTGTGGTCGATTAATAAAGTTGACGTCGGTAATTAACAGATGTGCTGTGAACACACGAGCAAATTTATTTCTATGTCCTACAGTAAACTTATTTTCAAAATTAAATATATTTTCAATGGTTCGATTCGTTTCCATGGTTCGAATCGTAAATTAGGACGTGAGATACCATCTAAGATCCAAGACCAGCTACAGGATCTATGGCTGAAATTCTTTGTGTAACAATTGACTGATAGCATACCTGGCCGGCAATCGCGAGATCCGGGTTCGAATCCGGGCTTAGCTAAATGATCTTTCCGTGCCAAATTTCATCCTTGGTGTAGGTACACATGACGGCTGAAATGTTATGTATACCCGGATTATCATAAAAAATCAAACCATTGAAAATCGATTAACTTTGAAAATAAGTTTACTTTAGGCCATCGAATAAAATTTTTTCATGTGTTCACAGCACATCATTTGTTTCAAAGAAGTTGTAAGAAAATCGACGAGGTCAACCCATATACCTCATTTAAAGTTCGCAGTCTATAAGTGAGAGACGATTCATCATCATCATCAGTCAACAGTCCTAAGATTGGTTTGACGCAGCTCTCCTTTCCACCCTCCTAACCGCAAACCTTTTCATAGCGACGTATTTCGTCCGACAATGTGGTGTGTCGAAAATACAGTCTTCATTGTTATCTCTTCGTACAGCTGCACAATGTAATGGTTTTTCTTATTAAGAGTTGATTGGCGATTATATATTTTCAAAGACGATTGGCGAAACAATGTAAAAATGCGAGAAAACTGGGCATGAATTGAGCAAAACGTTTCTCTCTATTAAAATATGACTAAATTATTCACAATTATATTAATTATTTAAGAGACGAATGGCGATTTAAACCATCGAAGATCGAGCTAACATCCACCGCAGAGTAATAGTTGGCCATCAATTTTACATCGGCAATCGGTCGATCTTTGAAATTTGTCGTAAAATAGTCAGTGGCTATGATTGGAAATGGAGCCTAATTGGTTTATTGTAGGTGCTGAGTCCGATGATACAGATATCTTGCGGAAGAGGAGCAGCGGAAGTTGGCCAGACACGCTGGATTTAATTCTGGAGGACTCAATTCACGAGTGAATCCGTGCGAGTGTCGTCGAGGGATTTGAGACACACTTCGCGCGAGTACTGTGTACACCTTGTTTTTGTTTGGGAGATCGTGTCTCGGTGAGGGGGGGCATCCATTAATCACGTGAGGCATTTATGCGGGGGAATAGGGTCAAGCCGCTTGTCATCCAATCTCACGTGGGGGAATGGGGGGTCCTGGCTAGTATCATGTAAATTTTTTAGCCGCAAGAAACAATGTAAAATTGCGAGAAAACTGGGCATGAACTGAGCAAAACGTGTTTCTCTTTCATAATATGACTAAGTTCTACACAATAATATTTATTATTTAACCCTTAGATCCCTTAGAGCCCTTAGAGCAATGTCACTCTTACATGCTAATAATTAACTAATCATACAATTGTCAATATTCATTTTATTCCAACATTAACTATTTTATTCAAATAGGGTGGTTTCCTATTATTTTTTATTGCCTAAATCGAAAGATTATTACTCCTGGAGTAAGTATTTCACGCTTTTAGATTTTTAAATGACGATATCTATTTTTAGCGATTAAATGAAAAGTGAAAAATTTCAAGCGCGCGAAAACGCGATGCGTAAGTAGGAATGATGGGAAAAAGTCCGTGTGACGCATTTCTGGTTCCCCCTTCCGCCTTGTGAGGGCGAGGCTCTGAGCGCTGATACGACGCAGGATGCTAACGGGTAGCTGAGTACCATGCTATCTGGTAGCGCTTGGCTTAAAAAAGGTTTATTAATACCTTATTAAACGAAGAAAACTTTCCGACCTTAGCCAGTTTTAATAGGTGATTATGAAGACATGTTTCCCTGAGCTCTGTGCCTCATGCATGCATTGGTAATCTCAGACGATGTAAAACTCCTATCTACTCGTGTAGAAACTAGGTCCCTATGACGTCACGTGGAGTGGCATCGCATGGGCGCCAATCTGGGCTTTTTCAAATGAGGATTAAATTGACCATTGCCATTCGCCTCAACTTGGATTTCTAAAACCAAATAATTTGTGTATTATGAATACACTAATGGTGGGTAACGAATCGCAATCAATGCCTTTAGTTTTCTTTGATGAAGGAAACTACCCTATTATAAACATTAACCCATATTACCAAAAATTCCTCCAATAATATAATGAAAAGGTGAAACCGCATACAATAAAGATTTCCTAAAGTTTTTGAACATATACCTTTACTTGTTTTTGAGACCTAATTTCTTTCCCTTACCTACTGCAAAATCAGCAAAAATGCCTCGGCACTTTTGGCATAATACTTAGAAACTCGGTTGGCACTATAAGGGTTAAAATGGTAAAACAAATTGTTTTTTTTTCAATAAACCCAACGCAATGAAGCATATATTAACGTATTTACACTGAAAACACGTATTTTGAACAATCTCACGTGAGATTAGGTCGAGCGGTCGAGCCAAATCTCAAGATATGTCATTAAGGAGGGAAGAGGGGGGGGGGGTCAAAAAGCGCGCGAAAACGCGACGGCTAAGTAGGAATGCTGGGAAAAGCCCGTGTGACGTATTTCTGGTTCCAGCTGTTGCCGTGTGACGTGACCTTGGTGCGAGGCTATGAGCGCCTCTACGATGCAGGCTGCTAGCAAAATTGACCATTAGCATTCGTTTAACCTGGGATTTCTAAAACCAAATAATTTGCATATTATGAATACCTTAATGGCGGGTAACAAATCGCAGTCAATGCCTTTCGTTTTATTTGATGAAGGAAACTACCCTATTGTTTTAAGAATAAGTGAAGGAAAGTCAATTTTTTCGTAAAAATTGCGCAAATGTGGAGCTATATAAAAAGTGATGTCGATTTGCGCGGAAATGTATATTGGTGACAAGAAAGTAATACGGGTATGAAAAAGATATCTAGTACTATGGGTAAATGATCTACAGTGTCAGGTAGAGATAGTGTATTTAAAGGAGGCGACCGACAGCTGAGGTCAGCTACTCTATGTGGGAAGGGTATGGACGGAATGGTGGAGTGAAACTGAAAAAGATCATGGCATATCATCCGAAATGAATTTAATTAATATTTTAAAGATATTAGTTAATACATTAGCGGCATGTTTTTGCAAGTAAGGGAATAAAGTATGGACCGCGTGGTCCCGTTTTGTGTGCTTTCGGTCGGGAGAGGGAAGGACAATAAAAGCATGATACCGCGAACATGGGTACGTATAAATATTACTTTTGAGGAAAGAAAAATGAAGCAAAAGTGGGGACGAATTATTTGGGTGGGGAGGAAAAAAGGGGGTCAATCTTGCTCACCGTAGTAAATCCCAAGCGGTTAAGTTTCATGGAATATAGCTGCCAAAACTCCTGGGTATTTAATTTCGCTGATCTAAAATTATGAGAGCCAGGAAAACGTGGAAATAAATTCATGAATAAATAAAATATCCCCATCGAAACACATCAATGCTTGTTTATTTTTTAATTGCCGTTTTCTTCATTGTAAGGGAATGCATATAAATCACCCCCTCTTATTGTGTTGCCAAAGGTAAAAATGCGAAAATGTAGCCATTGCGGATTTTGGATTCTGCCTTCTATTTGATTTTATAGTATTAGCATATCGTGGTATGTTGAAGTAGTGCAGCTTATACATATACAGTATTTTATACTTTTTCAGTGTTGACGGGTCTAAAGGAGTTTTACTGTTAAAAGCTTAGAGATTCTATTATGCTCTCTTATTATTGTAAAGTACCCTAAAAAGTTGTAAGTTGTAACCCTCGTAAGTTGCTCAAACTTTCTTCGCCTTCCAAGGGTTGTAAACTGTATCATTGAAGCTATGAAATATTAATTGATTTTTCTTTATGATCGGTTGTTGGATGATTCTATCTTTGAGAAAATGTTTTGCTTTTGCCATATGCATAATTGCAAATTTAACTCAAATAAATTACTTTTATTACGCATTTTGTTATTAATTAATAAAATTTAAAACTAGGAGAGTGTCTCTCAATGTGTATCCATTTTGCTTGTATACTGAATTGTTTTTTATTGAAAAGCAAATTTTTGGTCTAAATTTAATGCTTGATTCGATTCAGTTGCAAGCACTTTAAAGCCGAATAAAATCGCTTTCGATTAAACTGAGTCATTTTCCGCGGGCATTAAATTTCATAATGAAATTCATGAATTTTATTGTTTTGCATGTCACCACGAATAAGTCATTAAGGCGCCTGTCATTTTTTTTAAAATGTGAAAATCCGAATGGGAGTTTTGTGCGTGGTTTGTGATTTTGATATCCTGCGCTGGAGCAGCAAATGATCTAATCGTCAAAAAATCCCTATTTATCGTTGAATTTATCCAGGAATTTGTCATTTTTCCATTTTTTAATTCTCAGAATATCTTTTAAATGTGCTTGCAGATTACTTTCGAGCCATTAGTATCAACGTTAATCAGTAAAATCATATCATGGCTGCCATGAACGCCTATACTATGAGCTGCTCTGAGCTCTGCTCTGATGATTTTGCTGGAAAAATTTTTAAATTCCGTTTTTACCGAATTACCGAAATTGAAAAAGTTCATGGGATATCATCCGAAATGAATTTAATTAATAGTTTCACCATAGTAATAATATTTGGGCTTTTGAAGAGCCAATGTAACTAGGTTTCAAAATTCATTATCGGTTTATCTGTTATAGTAGGGGATTGCCTATGGATAGCTAAGCTATTACGATCAAGAGTCATATGCTATGTCCAATAACCTTATCTGGTAAAACCAAACCATCTATGTTTTTTCTCTCGATATAAAAAACGAATTGCCTATTGACAAATCATTTATTAGAAAATATTGGCCCTTATGTACAACTTTTTTCATCTCCAATGGAATGGATGAAATTTTTAAACACAAATGGCCAAAACTGAGGTATAAATAACGCTGTTGCTTCTGTGTTCAATAGAAGGGTGTATGGAAGAACATCTAGAACAAAATCGAAGAAAATTTCTCCTCCGAGAGAACGATAATATTGCGTATCATAATCGATAGTATTGACATGAGGGAAATCCTTTGAAAATATATTTTTAATCGTTTTTTTACTGTCGATAAATTGTTGGGATTGATGATTGAATGAGATATACTGAGAAGCAAATAAATTGACTAACTTCTTCTGGGGAGTTATGACATAAAGTCCCTCTGTCTTTCCCTTTCCAACGTCGCAGTAGATTCTTTTTTTGTTTCCAACAACTCCAAGTAAGTTTTCGCTTGCATTCACGTAAGGCAGTTTTTTTAATCGGAAAGTAGAGCTTATCGTGAAAATCGATTGAGAACTAAGCTTACTTTTTTAATAAAATTTTCGCGCGAAGTGCCTTCATTCCATTGATTAATCATGCGTCTCTTAAGGCGTCAATTAAAGATTTTAGTTTCATAATTATAGCTGTTTTTACGATTACACACCTCTGTTCAGGAAAATTAGTCTCGAGCTTACCATGACTTACCAAGCGTAAATTGCTCTCAGACATTTAGTATCATGGTTTATGCAGTTTATAGAGAGGGCACAGATTGAAATATTTTTGAGGCTGACACTTCTTGGCTTTTTATTTAATACCCATTTTTCAACGCCTGAATGATATTAAATTGTGACTAAATGTAACGTCTTTCACGTTTAATCATACCTCCTAAGCTAAAAGCACGATATTAATTGGCAATGGAACTTCCTAGTTCTTTTTTTCAAAGCCTTTGTGTTATTCTTCCAGTAAAGTGCCAATAGTGGGAGGAATATTCATTACTCATCTACTACTTCGGCGTCTTTTATGCTATTTCTTGGCGTTTAAAAACGTTTTTCTATGCAGGCTGGTGCGAGATAGGCCGAAGAAAACTACGCATATCCAAACTTTCCTTTCAATGAGTGAAAGCGTGAAGAAAATACGTTGTTTCTTTGCATCAGGTATTTTGTTTTTTATTGTTGTAACATTACTTTCTGCAGTTTCGAAGACTTATGAAGTTAACATGCTCCCGCGAAGTTATAAAAGTGGGGTAACATTAAAAAATAACTCCCAATATTTTCCAAAGACCTGCACTCTTCTTAATATGACTCACGTGATGAATCAATGAAGTATTTGCTTGACTCTATTCAAAGGCATTATTTACCGATGTATTTGATCGATACAAACATATATTTCGTAATTATTATGAACTTTTTTCATTATATTTTCCGCGGTAAACCTTAGTTTTTTCAATTTTTCAAATTCGAAACCGTCTATGGCCAATTTTTTAATGTACATTTTTCATCTTATAATTTGTGATGAATTAGATGCATATATTTTTAACGGGAGAGGTGAGTCATTAGTACCATTCTAGTATGGAAAACTGAGCATGAATTTTTTTCTGTCAAATTTCACGGTAACGGTCATCTATGTATTTTTGTTCAGTACCTATCAATGGCATCAAGATAGCTACTTCTAGTTTTTTTACTAAGACAGTACTTTTTAATTGCTATCATGAAGTGCGCCCATGTATTTCGTTTTGTTTTCAAACTGGCTTTAAAAATAATGTGGCTCTCTGTGGCGTCTGGTCTGGGAGTTCTCCGAAATATAACCTCCTCTCTCATCCGAAAATATAACCTCGTCTGACTCCTCAGCTTATCTTAAAGGGTTGTAAAGCAGATCAGTGTTGATACCGGAAACATGATAGCGCGTAACATTATTGGCTGACATATCGCCCGATATCTGCCGATAGAAAAATCAGCAGTAGTGTCCAGGTAGACATTGATATATTTATGAAAGTCGTTTCACTTTATTTTCAGTTTTCCTCGCAGCTATGGAGCCGTGCACCGTTTGTATCTCCTTGCATAACTTATAAATGTACTTACGTGACCACATCGTAGCTCTATTTTAATGTAGAGACTTGGCTGGAATATTTTTCAATATCCTTAAGACGGTTTTATTTAGATATCGATGCGCAATGAACTACTAACATACTATTCCTGCTCCAAATTCTCTAAGGTATTTCGAATATTTGTGCTTCGTCGAGGTGAATCTATTCCTGTGTGATATAAGGTACAATATTCCATTTAAGCCCTTTATTTGCAACAATTTGTCGTTCTTTTTGCCTTTCCTGTGCTTTGTGGTCTGGAATTCATGTTTTCAGGTCAAAACTCAGAGGTATTTCTGATGCCTATTTTATGACATGGTGTTTTTGTTACCCGAGTGAACGAATAATATTAGCATATTTGGGTCCTCAAATGATGCATGGTGGTACCATTTTCCGTTGTTATCGATTTTATTCTTATTTTTACCGAATATAAAATTTATATTGAATTACAAGCATTAATATTATAATTTTATTGAGAGATCAAGGTCATTGCAGCAGATTTATTTAAAAGCATTCATATATCGTAAATAATAATTATAAATTGCTCTGTGAAAATGGGCGAACATCGTGCTACCTTCAACAGCTTCTCCGTAATAAGTGTTAATTAAATTAATACCAGTAATTATGATATTAGTCATACTAAATTAATGGTACTTAAGTTAAAGTAATAAGTTAAATTTATAAACACTATAAAGGTTGACAAGATATTACCTTCTGAAGGAGAGAATGAATTTATCCCTCCATGGAATGCTCGATAGGAGCAGTCGAATGATGACATTATTTATCGTGAAAATTCACTAACTTTCATTCACAATAGCTATACTGAATAGTAAAACAGCGTTATGACTTTAGAAAGACCAATTTCATTTGGGAAAAATGGTTGTTCTCGGGTATATCGATTGAATTACAAAGCCTAATATAAATTTGGTAAAACATAACTAGTAGAAGAATAATTATTACAATATTTTAAAAATCTTATCGTTGGATGTATAAATATAATTGCTGATATTGATTTATGGGAAGTAACGTAACACTATTTGTTCATTAGGAGAGAAGCATAGAAGTGCATAAGTAAGACCATATATATCAGAACTTGTATTTAGTGCATCCTTCTCTATAGTACTTGAAACGTGCGATGATAGCGATCGAGAAAACACGGGTCGAAGCATTCAAAAATTAAAAATGTGATAAAAATATTTTGGATCGACGGAGTGAATAATGATGAAGTGAGGAAAAATGATAGGAAAGATAAGGAAATTGTCGAAGGAAAATGGTGGATAGACAAATATCTTGACCGGCTAAAGTAATTGACTTCGGCTGAGACTATTATGTACGCATTGTTTGTACAGTATGCCCTTGACTGTATTGCCGTACAGCGAATGATGACAGTGGCATGATCTTCGACTGTAGTTAAATTATTTTTACATCATTTTTGTGTCCAATATTGGGTCTCTTACGCAAGCTCACAAGCAAAAGCTCTCACACAAGCTCATCATTTTTCCAAGTGCACCGTGACATTCCTGGTTCTGTTTCTCTTTAGTCCATTTGGTTTTTCATTTGTATGATAATTTTTTTATTTCGAGCATACTACATATATACCTTTACATTTTCATGTTTCGAAGTTTTACATCGTTATGCAAGGCTTGTATTTGCTCTGAAAATACTTGATGTTCTATGATGCATGTCTATTGCTCCACATTTTTACTTCAATATGAAGGATTCGTTTTTACTCGGAAAAAACTTGTAGGCAGTACTTGATAATCTGTAGTCCTTAATCCAGTCCAGTACTCTTAATTTCTTACCTCGTAGACATTGGTAAGGACATCAGCTGTTTAGCTCTCAACCGAACCGAGGCCACGTCCACCTGACCTAAAATTTATATGTGCTTACTATCTGACACGGGTTTATTACATTGGGACTATTATGCGAGACAAATGCATTCGTAAATCAAGGGGCAGAGTGGCTCTTGCTCTCCACTATGGAGGCCGTACTGCATACTTAACAGGCTGTGGAAATGGCCATTAAAAATGCTCTTCATTCGTATTGCATGAAATAACGACGAATGCGGATGAGAATGAATCCCTGCGCAGGAAGGGGCTATTTGTTCTCCATTGCGGAAGACCAAAAATGAGCCAGCTCTGTTTTTTCCAGCTGTATTCAAAACATTGCGAGGCTGTAAGCTATAATCGAAAATACGTTAGCAAAGGATCATTTTTATTCTTTTTTTAAAGGGTTCTAAATTCTGTTTTTACCGTCTTGGTGGAAGGAAATCTTTCAGTTTGTTCCCTATTAGAATGCCCATGCTGTTTTTGTTGTATCGGAATGTTTGAAAGCATCTTATATGCGAATATCATTTTGAGTTTCCATTCGTGAGTAGTGTGAATAATATCGTGTTTGCATTATCACCGAGAGCTCAAGTGGCGCCATGCGTCGTTTTACTGTCCGAACGAAAGGTATATGCCAATAAGTTATAGGTTAATTATAAGCATTTTTAAATAATATAATGGTTTCTTTATAGTAGCACCAGTCAGTGCGTTGCATCACTCAGGTGGTACCTTCTCAGCTAGGAACATATTCCTATGTAACGGCAATAATGTAATTAATAAAGTACCTTTTACAGTATAGAAATGTGGACTACTCCTTGTCTTGAAATTGGTTATGAAAACACTCGGTCATGTAACTTTGGCTTAAACTGTCTCTAGTTAGTTTAAAAAAAATGAACTTAAGTTTGGCGAAATATACATGAATTGCCATGAGAAAAAAACATGAACCGGGAATCGAACTTCGGACCTTTGGATTTTCTGGCCACAGCGCAGATCATTACATTCAGGTTCATAAGATAAGTTCAAGTAACATAAAATGTAAAAGGTACTATTTTGGGCACGCATTCTACCTGATATCTCAATGCGTGCATTATGTTAAGGCCATGTATCATATGCTACCTGATTTACACATATGGTAATATGCCCATGCCCAGTGCCTAACTTGGGGATCTTGAACCGCAAGTTAGTCATAAAAATAAATAATTTTAGATTATATAAGGGGCCCATGCTCAGTGCCTAACTTGGGGATCTTGAACCGCAAGTTAGTAATAAAAATAAGTAATTTTAGATTATATAAGGGAAGAAAAGAAATCATTTCGTGATATTTGATTTTTTTGCTCTACTCTAAATACCTATCAACTCAGTTCTCTCCTTATTTATGAATTCTCTATCTTTGTCAAAGGAGTTGAGGTTAACATGTGGATGCAATAGACCACTGACTTGTATCCTGACCTAATAATTTTAGTAAATCAGCGGTAAAGCCAGAGAAAATATCTGCAGAATAAATATGATTCAATTTTACTACTTTTTCATCTGAGAGGAATCCGGCGTGTTCAATTATAAGTGCAGATTTGGCCGCAGCCGAGAAAATATTTTTCTCTTTTCATAGAATAAGTTATGGGACTCTGAGGGACTATCTGCAGTATCAACAGCTGATGTTGTCCAACTGATATAAAGCAAAGCGAATTTGTGTCCGACCATTGATGTCCTGCAGTCCTCCATTCGAACGCTTGAAATCATCCTCCATTGTCAAACATAAATCAACAGTGCAGTTATCCGAAGATGCATAGGTTTCCGAGGCGAACGTGTTTTGTGGCGCAACGGTGACTCTGCAGTCCAGCAGGAATTCACGTCACATCCACGGGCACTCTGGAATTAGTTAATAATTTCGAGTGATCCTGCAATTTGATCTTGTTTTTGAGTTCCAGTACCCTGCATGGAAAGAATTGGAATCGAAATTTCTGAATCTGTGAGCCGTATATATACGGATTATGTGGAAGAAATATCAATTTTTTTTCCACGTCCATTGCTAGTGTTCCAATTGAGGAGGCGGAATTGAGAATAAAATTTTATTTGCTACGAAGCCCATTAGCGAGCATTGTAATTTAGATTTGGTTATCTGTGTCTTCAAAACGTGGAAGTTGTTCCTTTCTTCGTAAATAATTCTATTCCATGCATAAAGATCAATTTTGCTCATCGTGACAGGTAGACAGATAATTTGAATACGTTCTATAATTACTGAAAATATAATTCGCAATGCATGGAATGCATAGCAACATGCTTAAGTAGACTATTTTGTACTTTATTGATTGCCAAAAGGCATATTATGGCTGGCTGATGATAAATTTTATTTGCGTAAACTTTCAATTAACTCTTAGAATTTATCGGTTGAATAGAGACTAGTAGGGCTTCGTGATCTTAAGGGTACAAAACTTTCTCCACTTACCTAAAACCAGAATATTTCGGAAAAGAAACTAAGAAAAGTAATAGAACAAATATTACATACAATAATCGGCCTTTAGAGGTATTTTCACTTCAAATCCAAACTTGCGATAGAAAAGGCAACAAGGATCAAGTCTGTTTCGATTGCGCGAGTTTTTCTTATGTATGGGATAAAATCAGGTGGGAGGTGAAGCATATACATCAATGATAATTATATTTACCGAATCATCATCAAGTGGTTGCAGGAAGTGCGAAATTTATGCTATTACCTACTTCTTTGCGATCGCCAAATTTCAATTAATGGAGTAAGACCACAGGGCCACATTTTTTTGAAGCACATTTATACTCTTGTTTGCGTATGTTAAATATAATTAATCATGAAATGCCTGGATCAAAGAAAATTGTCACTGAAGTAATTAAGATATATTGAGGTTGTTGCCATATTAATTCATACAGTTATCTCTATGTTAAAGGTAATTAATGATTCAATACATGGGTCCAAGAAAATAATCACAGAAGTAAATAGCAAATATCGAGATCTTGTTGTCATAGTAGTTCATAGATATGCCTCCATATTAAATTTTATTAATCATTCAATACATGGTTCAATGAAAATAATCACTGAAGTAAATAGCACATATAGAGCGCTGTTGTCATAGTAGTTCAAGTATTTATCTCTTTGTCGCTATAGTTTGTATAAATACAGTCATAGGCAATTTATTTTTTTCCAAGATTCGAGAAAATAAAAAAAATGAAAAACTCTTTTCTAAATGTTGAATGAATGCATCTCAAATGCCAAAGTGGTAATTATTACTGACACAGAGATACATGTTACTTGAGTTTTTCGCCAATTCCCTAATTTTTTTGCACTAATATTTCCTTCTAACGAGAATTTCCTTATCCGCTCGCCTATTCCTACTAATATATTTATAGTTTATTTTTATGTTCATCTCGATACGCTTCTAGTATCTCAGAATGGAATTTACATAATTCATTTATTATTAATGTGCTTCCATCCAATTGAATTTTGAATTCCAAACGCTCCTAGTTCAGCAAGAAAGTATGGATGAGGAAACCGACCTCTTTTCCATTTTCGGATATGAACATCTGTATCAATAGGATTAGGCACCGCATCAGGCAGATCTCAAGGGAGTTTCCTCCTTGCCACGTCTAAGAATTCTATAATCGTGGATGCGGTCGGAGAGGTAAAGATATTTTTTCTCGAGGGAATGGAAAAGCTCCTTTGCATGATTGTAAGTCGCAAAACAGCTTTGACTTTCATTCCTTATTTTTTCTCGGATCCACGTTTTCATCTTTCAGTCAAGAACGTGAAAGCATTGAGCCAATCGTTTGTCAAATTTTCTGTTTTGCGTTCTCATTTGATGAGATGAGAGTGAAAGTCATCTCTTGATGTTACTGCTCGGGTGTATTTTTTTATGGAAAGTTTATATCCGTCGTGGTGACGTTGAAATGTGGATTACTCCTTGTCATGAAATTGGCTATGGAAAAACTTGGTCGATTAATTGTGGCTTAAACTGTCTCTAGTTAGTTTTTAAATAATGAACTTAAGTTTGGCGAAATATGCATGAATTGCCATGAGAAAAAAATCATGTACCGGAAAATCGAACCACGGAGCTATGGATTTGCTGGCTACCGCGCAGATCATAAGCCATCCAGGTTCATTAGCCCATTATACCCTAATATTGCTTCTAAGTAACGTTAAAATTGTAAATATTTTCAGCTCTATTCAGAAAAGATTTGAACTATGTGTCCTTTTGCGCTGTAAAGTTTAATGGCGAAATATGTAGCTGCCACTTTAATTATGATTGAGTAGAAAATTTTCAAATGTTTTAAATGAGATGTCTAGATATTTAATTTCTCCTAGAAGTAGCTCTCAGTTAGAAAGAGTTATTTCCCATGGCAATTGTACCGAAGCTCATGTTACTAGATATTTGGCCCTTGTGGTGCATCAAGGATGGCAACGCGATGGAAAAAGGAATTCCAAGAAGCCACAATCGGTTGTAAGTGTATTTAACATTTAGCATTTTACGTATTTAAAATTTAGTACAATGAACATCGGTACTATTTCCACGGGAATTAAGGGAACTGTACACCGTTATTGTCTGCGAAGTGCTCTGGAAAGCCAAAGGTCCGTGGTTCAATACCCGGTTCCGGGGAATTTTTCTCATGTCAATTCAAGTTTTCATTACCGCCAATCACGCGGTAGGCTTCCAAATATTAAACATAGATTTGGGTTTAACCAAATGAGTTAAGAATTATTCTTGAGATATTATCGAGTCCTTGAGTTCGCATATGATTGCAAGTTGTAAATGGATGTCCATTGGAACAACGCCACAGCGATGACGCTTTTTCGAGAACATAGTTAATCATTCTCTAAACAGAATCATTTTTGCGAACGAAATAATTACAGTGTCTATATTCCATCACTTTTTTGGCTTTTGGAACCTAATAGAAGGAAACTAAAACGGCATTCCTTCTATTTTCACCAGTCTAAAGGTCAGCCTTGAGCGGGTCAAAACTGAAATGTCAGAGTTCTCCGCTAAACGGTATTTTATCAGACATAGCATTCGATAATTTTTTTCTTAAAATTTGTAGTTCAGCGCATGTAGTTCAGTTATGTTTAGCCTACAGTTTTGAAAAAGAATAAATCAAGCATCAGCTAAGTGCCTAGTATTTGGCTAACAATAAGTATATTCATTTTAATTTTTTTTATTCGAAAAGTTTTGACATTTCACCATGAATGCTGCTCATGGCATAAAATATGAATGTAATGAAAATATGAATGTACATGAAATATGAATGCCTCCTATTGTTACATTTTTTACTTCTATCGTATTTCTCGTGGCGAGAAAGACTAATAGGCTTATGCTATGACTAGGGAGGGTTGTTGCAATTAACTCTACCGAAGGGACGTGCCTTTAATCCATTTTCTATCATAATCACTTAAGTCACTTCGCTTGATAGGCTTTGATCATGGCTTCATCGCTGATGCAACACCCTGTTTATACTCCTTGCAGTTCCCCGCGAGCTTGTGATGCGATCCGCCGCGCGATTCAAGGCCTACTTCACCTACCCCAAAATTTTCATAAATATAAGACACGGTCTCAGGCGTAATGTTGTGGAATTTCTTCACTATAGAATAAAATAAAATAACTTTGCTTTATTCCATACTTTATTTTAAAAAGCACGACCCGGGTTTCAGCATCTAATGCATTGACCTGAGCATAGCATAGCATAGCAGAGACCTGATGATAGCATTAGATGCTGAAACGCGGGTCGTGCTATTTAAAATAAAGTGTGGAATAAAACAAAGCTATTTTATTTTATTCTATTTTCTTAAATATTGCGTAAAAATTATGATATTATGACATTTATGCATTCGTGCATATTAATAGACAAAGTTCAGTTGACCATTGCATTGAAATTCTTGGGCAGTTGTGTGATTGAAATTTGGAGTAAAACCTACTTGATTGTATCAGAAAGACTTAGCGTGGCCAAACGGGCAGTACGTAGAGCTTCATGACGTCGTGCGATACTTTCATATGCATTGTAATCTATTTTTACTGTGAAGCTTGGTTTAAACGGAAATTAAATTTTACTGAAAAGTATTACCTTTTACTGATCGCCTAATGTTACAGAAGCGTTGAATAGTCTGTGAAATTACATATAAGTCACAGCAAATCTCGTGGTGAGACGGTATTTCAATGACAAGGCGTATGGGTAAAATGAGTTTTATAGGTAACTCTCCGCAGTGATTATAATTGGAATAAGTGTATTTGTGATAAAACCCTCTTAATGCGAACATTTATTGAGATGTGCGCGGAATAACAGCTCGCGGTCATCATAGAAACAAGCAGTTTTTACTTAACTGACAGAAACATCATTATGCATCCATTTTCAGGTCACAGAAACGTAAACGCTGCAGCTTATGGAAATATTACTAACGATGCTTCTTCCGCGGTCATTGTGGAACACGTAGGCAAGTTAAAAATATCTTTACCCTCGAAATTTTTTCAGATTGGAAAGTGGCGAAAGTTGAGCTTATGTCAACTCAAGAGTACCAGCCAATAGAGCTAAGCTACGGCTAGTAAATTACTTAGACTACGGATATATATTGAGTACTTAAGTAATTGTGAGCCAGTAGACTCTTGCGCTTAAATTCTCATTTTGGAAGCCACTCAACGCCAAGTTAAGCTATTGTAGACAAAGCTGTTGATTCATGTGTCTTTCATCTTTGGCCCTCATTTTTTTTCTGGCTTCATTTAGACGTTTTTATTGCCTGAAACGTTATAGCAGGATGAAAAATCTACGTTTTACACAAATTATTAGACTTTTCATTCATTACAACCACGCAACTACAAAAAGCCCGATGAAATGGGATACGATCGTTTAAACGTAGAGCCCCAATTAGAAAAGACCTGAAAGCATGACCGCGTGACTGATGAAATATATCGCCCTAATCTCTATTTCGCGTGCACTGAAGTTTGAAATGAATGCCGCAAAGGATCTGCCTAACAGAAGCTATCTTTTTTGACTGATTATTTTATCAAAGTTCCCCAATTAATTTTGAAAAGTCATATAGAATGGGAATGCTTTGAATTTCGCTTGGATTCATTTCTATCGTGTTGTTAGCAGCCAGTTGCCTCGGAGGAGGGCAATTAAAAACCTTTCCCCTCAGTCACGTTTCCAGTGGAAGTCGAACGTGAATGCGAAATCCAAATGCTAATTATCAACTACTATCCGCAGCTGTCACCCCGATTATGGTAATTAGAGCGTTTACAGAGCTTGAATGGCACCGCGTTTAAGACTGGCGAGGGCTAAAGATGTTTTTATTATCCTCTTGAGTGATGCCATGCCTTCGGGGCAAGTAGCCATTTCCAATGCATTCTAATATTCAAAACACGTCGTTAATAGCCGTTTTGGCCGATTGAGTTGTTTTTAGTGTAAACAATGTAAACCATTGTATACACTATGAATGTCTCTCCGTGACTCCAGTAGAGGCTTTCTTGAGATTTAACCGAATTGAAATCATTCGTGATAGAATGCCAATAGTTGTAGATAGTTACATTAATTGAATAATTTTGGAAAAGTGCAATTATAAAGTAAAGGTAATTAAAAATAATTTGTCCTATTCCACACTTTATTTTAAATTGATCTGATGATAGCATGATATGCAGAAGCCCGGATCGTACAATTAAAAAAAGTGTGGAATAGATCAAAGTTTTTTTTACTTTTTATTTTATGATGAAGCAGTCCCACAAAGTAACGCCAGAGGCCGTGTCTCATATTAAAAGTGCAATTGTAAAACTTCCATTACATCGGGTCGTAATCGGTTGAACATATTAAATGAAGGAAAGAAGTCAGCTTTAAAGGAATTTTTTTTGAGGTAAAGTTGAAGTTTCCAATCGTATAATTGGTAAAAAAATATTTTAACATATTATTATTCTCTATATTTCCGCCAAATCGCGTATTAATGCACCTTATCTCTATAATTATCCCTATAAAATGCCAATTTTAATGATATTCTGCTCAATTAGGTAGTGGCTTTTGTACTTCCTTTATTGCTCCTCGTAAACGCTCCCTGGAATGTTGTTCTCGATCTTATTTTCTTGAGGAGCTAGGCCGGGTGCTGAATTTTATTAAATATTTTACTTTAAAAAAAACCAACTCCGCATGCATAATATCAGGTATAATAATTTTCCTCGAGAGTGGAGAGGTGAATCATGTGACGTATTAATCCTTTCATTCAAGATATTTTGCGGTGGTTTCCTCGTGTCTTTCCTTTCTGAGAATTTTGGTTGCTAAGCAAACATTCATGATTTTTATTGTGGAATTTACAATTTGGTGCTCGGATTTTTGTGAATAATTTGATTAAAAATAATGAAAAAGTATTCCAAATATTCTACGGTGGTTTCCACGCGTCTCTTTTCTTTCCGAGAATTTTGGTTTCTAAAGAAATATTCATAATTTTCATCGTGGGATGCATAAATTGGTGCTTGAATTTTTGGGAGTGATTTGATTTAAAGTAATAAAGAAGTAAACAGTCAGAATTGACATGGAAAATAATAATTCAACCGCTTAGATACGCCAAAGTGGTAGCGTAAGCTTAAGAAACATATTAGTTTTTATATAAAATTTCAGACATCACGTGTTATTGAGACATAATAATCACAACATAGGAGGTAGTTTTTAACTCTCGATAAGGGATTTATTTGTGGCCACTCTGTTCACGATGGTAACTTTGCAATCACATCATCAATGTGGGAAATTATATCCGTTAGCGTTGACCCAATTAAGCTCTCCGTAATTTTTGTGTTTTGTGTTACCTAGCCTTCGGTTTTTTTTATCCAACAGGGGATTTCATAGATAGACTTATATGCCAATAGTTTTTTTCGGTATCAAGGAGGGTAAGTAATAGTTACACGAGGAATAAGTAAAGCGTTTATTTCGGATAGGGACTCGGTAAGCTGTTTACTCAGGGTAAATAACGCCAGGTAGAGGCATCGTTGTTACATGGTGCATTGCATAAAGGAGCAGAATTAAATGTGACTGAGGGAAAAGGCCGTTAATGGTTTTTGAGTTGAACACGACGTTCTATTCGTTAAGCAGTATCTGTTTATTTCTCGGTTTACAGATATATATTATTTCCATTTACGGCTGTTAAAAATTCGAATTTTGGATCGGTGTAAACTAACTCCTTGGCCGGAATAGAAATATTTTTCTCTTATTTGTATATTTGTTTCTAATCTGTACTATTCGACAAGATTTCGTGGCCGGTGTGACTGGTCCACGCTAAACTACGCGGAAATATCACTTTTTATTTATTATATTACTCAATTTACCAGCTGTATACTTAGACTAAAACTCTTAAATTAGCTTCTGGCCATTAAAAGATGTGGTGGCGTCATGGCATAGATTCAATTAAATAGTAGTGGGAATTTGGGAAGGGTCAAGGCCAGTTTTGCGGACTTTGTGTTTGTTTGAGGGTGATGAGATGTAATCCCGAAGGGAAGTCTGCAATGCATCATATGCGGAGTGAAAAGATTTATAAAAACGTAAAGATGCCAGCGTGGTCAATAAGTGTGACACGTCCTAGAGTGAATATTTCTTAAATGGTCATGACTGTGATCATCCCGTCGCGAAGGGTTGGGGGTTGTTGAGGGTAAATTACGCCAAGTAGATGGATCGCGGTTGCATTGTGCACGGCATAAAGTATCAGAATTCAATTGAACTGAGGCCGTTAACGGTTTTGAGGTTGAAAACGGACGTTGATTCTGTTCGCAATGTTTGAGCGTGTTAACGGATTCAATGTATTCATTCCATTTACGGCTTTTTCACATTTGATTTTGAATCATTGTACGCACCTTTGAATGAATAAATTAAATTTTGTGTTCCGCAGAATTTTTTATTATTTCCTGACCATGGTTTTGACGGTTAGCGTCATATTCTGATTATAAGATCACATTAACCGTCGGGAATCCATAAAACATTCTGTGGAAAAACGAATTTTACGTTTTTCAAAATGTACTGAAAATTCCACTTAGTATCACCGGAAACCACTAAATTTAGTCGGTGTACACAAATTTCTTGGCCAGCATTACAATATATTTCTCTTATTTGTCTATCTGTTTCTACTCATTTTAGCTCGAAAAGGCTTCATGGCCGGTGAGGCGAAGAATTCTTCAATGGTCGTGACTGTGTGAGGAACTCCATCCCCATATCATGAGAAAGTAAAAGAAAGGTGCTATTTCGCTCTCGTCCGACCGCACCTTAAATATGCAGCGAGCGTATGGGATCCGGTGCAGAAAGACTTAATCCGCGAACTGAATAAAATACAAAGGAAGGCTGCGCGTTTCGTCAAAAACTGCTACGGGCGTACAGACAGTGTTACCCAGATGTTAAGCGAATTAGGTTGGGAGCCGTTGGAGACTCGGAGGTTGCGCGCTAGGCTTAGATTGCTTGAACAATTGAGAATGGATATCTTTAATAGCGACACAGAACACCTAATATTAGAGCCACACTATATTTTCCAGTCCGATAGAAGCGATAAATTAAGAGAGATGTTTTGCCGAACGGATAGATATGGGAATTCGTTTTTCCCCCGAAACATAAAGGACTTTAATAAACGCTAGTCCCAACCTCGTTAAAGCACTTCATTTTTTTTAGCTGTAAACGGCTGGTGTCCTAACACCCCCTGCCACACGCCTTTTAGGCGGCTTGCGGGGTATTATGTAGATGTAGACGATCACTCCGTCGCGAGGGGGTGGGGGTAGGCTGTTGGAGTGTGGGGTGTCGAGTGAAGCTGCGTCACTTCCTCCTTGGAATAATACTTCACCTCTGGGGCACCCTTCGTCATAAATAGGCCTCGCTCAAACGCCCACGGGGCGGGAAGGTGTTCTTGGGGGGGGGGGGGGGGCTGATGGACAGGGAAGTGAAGGGGATGCTGGGTAGATTCATCGCGGTTCTATTGCTCGGATAATGCGTCTCACTTCCTCCTCTGCGCTCTCCGCTCACACTGCAAGGATCGCCCCTTCTCCCCCCCACAGACTTCATACCTTCAACCTTCCGTCACGTTCTTTCCAGCTCTCACTTCCTCCACCTCGAGCCCGACATTAACCGCTTCCAGCCAACACAAGGGGTGTGTGTGCGTCGTGCCAGTCTCCTCCGTGTGCGTGTGTGCGAGCCTGTGGTTGAGTATGCGAGGGTGTGTGTGGTTTGCGTGAACGTTGAGTGTGTGGGGTTCCGTGTGTGTACGGAGTGATCTCGAGTGCTAGGAAAATTATCGGGAGCCAATGGATGGAACGGGGAGCGAGGATCGGGGTGGGTCCTGTGGAAGCATTGATGTGCGTTCTCCTCGGGCTTTGCTCCGGGAGCTTTTATTGGAACCCTTAGGTAGTCTCCTTGTCCAAAACCTTCTTTTTTTCGGACGATGTCATTAGGACGTGGCGGTCGTTCTTGTCCATTGGTATTGAAAAAACGGGCTTCTTCGGCTCAAGGCACCGTATTGTGTGTAGCGCCCTGGTTACGATTTGTGTGCGTGGAAAACTTATTCGGTGCTCAGTGATTCGGGGGATAGACAACTTAGGAAGGCATGTAGAACTATCGTAGCATATTCAGTTTTTAATGTGGCATTTATCGTATAGTATGTAAGTAAGAGTAAGTACATGAAAGTGATAATTAATGAAAAAGCTCAAACCATTTCTATGCACTTTCTTCTATTTACGGGCAATAGTATAAAGGTTCATTTATTGCCAGTTCACAGTTGATTATTTAATAAACTACGTAAACTATTAATAATAAGGCGATTCATTATTTGAAGTGAGCTGTCTTGTGATATTGAAGACCCATCAGACAATATAATTTATATTTATAATATTAGTTCTCCATAGTTAGCATAGGTTTGAGACAAACTTGATATTAACAATTTTTGCAGTATTTGTTCTTGAGGATGACTCAGCAATCTGCTTTTGTTTATTCCCAAACACATTTCCAGATCCTTTGAAATATTTTCTACGCTACCTTTGCTCAGCTTCGGTTTTTCCATCCACAATGGCTGATAGAGTGGCATTTTCCCTAGGCAGATCAGCGTGCGTGCTTTTTAATCTTTAGACACCCCCATTACAGTTGGAACTCGCATGGCTTCCTCTTCAGCTTTCAAAAGTTTTGATCAATAAAAGGCGAAATTTCGAATGCCAAACGTGAATGAATCGTGAATACAAATATTTGTTGGTACAAATAGGCCGATTTGATATTCATGTATCTTCTGTTGTGGTAACACATTTCCCTGCGGAATATTGGTCGATTCCACATATACAATTGCTAATCGTCATATCGATGGCCGAGTTCTAACAACACGTATCTCCAAAATAGCAATTTTTGAGGAGAGCCAAAAACCATTAGTTCTTTTTACTTGTACACTGAAATTTAAATACAGAAGTTCATAAAACTGAAAGAGAAGCATTCATTTGCAAACTGAGAGTTGTTTTTTGCTCGTATTTTATTTTTTAAATTCTATTACACTTTGTTTAAGATACCTGTCTCAAACCGGCCGAATTTGAGATACGTGTTGTTAGAACTTCATCCATCGATATAGATATTGTGCAAGTTTGAAGGCCTTCAATTTCGAGGTACTGAACTCTAGTCTTAGAATTGATTATGTGTTAAGGCATGTTTACACGATACATTAACACGTACGAGTTAATGTCTGTTTGAATGAATCATTTTTGTGGACCGTAACGGAACATGTACGAATTCATGAACCAAATTAGAACAGTTCCTACTTTCTGTGCATCCATTCGCACTAGTTGGGTGGTTACATGGTGCATTTTGGCGTTTATTCTGGCGTTCATACATTAGACATTGACCCGTACGTGTTAATGCACCGTGTAAACAGGCCTTTATACATGAATATATATATGGGTGGGAAATGGTTAATTGGACGTAGAGAGTCACTTACGCATTTTTTTATCACCAGGTCACTCATTTTTCGTAACCGAAGCCAATATTAAGCTCATAGTTGTCGACGCTTTTTCGGTTATTGCTCTTTTTAAACCTGTTATGATAATCTTAGAATTTATTTATTTACTGTAGGCTGCATTTTCCGTGTTTCACCGCGTAGTGGTTGCGTTGGTGACCACAATGACTCGAACTCAGCTAGAGTTTGCACTCACAATAAGTCCCTGGTGTGCGAGACTAATAGATAAACGCCCCCCGTGTTTGGTCGCCTTTTGTCGACGCAACCACAACGCGGTGAAGCCCGGAAAGTGCAGCCTACAGTACCAGCGCACCGCGTAAGCCTTCGCACCAACTTTATTTATTTACTTTTCGAATTTGAGTTCTCCTGTGCTTTGAAGAGGGTAAATTACGTATTCTCTTAACCATAACGCAGAATTAATTACATTTTTGAGACCTCATCAGCTAAACTGAGACATCGGAATTATATCATTGTCCACACAATCTTTCTCTTAAAAGAGGAGTTTTCGATAGTTGTTATTCGCAGTTTCATGGAGTGTTTAGGGATGACGTTAACCGTAAGACGCTATAGTCAGTGGCGTAGCCAGGGGGGGGGGGGTCCGAACCCTCCCCGAAAACTAAAAAACACAATTATTTTCCTCCATAAAAGAAAACAAAATATTAAAAAATAATGAATTTACAAAATATTTTTTAACACATGAAGTTTTTTCGATTATGAAAAGTGTTAAAATTATTTTAAAACCCATTACTTAGTACCCTGTTTTTCAAAAATTTCCCCCCTTGGTTTTAGACCCCCCCGAACGAAATTCCTGACTACGCCACTGGCTATAGTACTCCACTATAGTGCTCGCAGAGTTTCTGTGCACTAGAGAGTTTCCCCGAGCCCATTTGCCCATGGTAGAGGAACCCCGATTGGCTGCCGGCGTCCAATCCCGTTAACCGGTTCTTGACTCAATGCGCGCCGGGTACGAACCTTCGAAAGAGGCGACCTGAAAGAATCGCCGAAAGCGAACGTAATGCCTCGCCGACGCGCCGGTCTTCAACATAGAAATTCTGTTTATGATACACTACAATAGATATCGGGTCTAAACTTAAAGTGATTCCACTATTCATCGTTGGGGGTTGAGAATATTATTCTCATCGGCTATCTCCATGACTACGCAAAAATAAAGCAGAACATAAAATTCTTCACCAACCAATTAAAAAAATCGATTGTAATCAGGTATGGGGTAATCGTCTCTGCGGTTATAAATGAGAACTTTCTCATTTCCAAACCCTATGAATCTCTAAAACGGATGTAGAAATTCAAAATACCAAAATGAACTTATTCCAATGAATTCCAAAATTATACGGAATATTTTCATTTCTTTACATTTTCCTTTCATTATTCGTTTTTACCTGAAGTCCATTGGTTATAAAATTTCAACACTGATTTGAACCTATGAATTCCACCACTTGATCGTCTGATGTTTGGGTTTTGGGGGAAAACCCTTGAAACGGAAAATTCTACCGTGGTGATTTTTCGCAGCCATGGTACCACCAACCAAAAGGAGCGACCTTGTTCGATGGTCGCATGAAGCTCCAGCACTTCAAATTCTGGGAAAAACTCATTAGCAGGTATTTCCAAGTGCCGTTGGCATGAACCCTTGAGATATTCACGTACGACCGTGAAAGAAAGGATACGGGGCGCTCCGCGGGGGCGCTTCAAAATGAAGATAATCCGCGCTGACCCTAGTTTTCAGAAATCTGTCCGCTTCGGTGGTCATTTCTTTATTCAATAGATTTACGGGATTCTAAGAAATTTTTAATGAGCTTACTGGGCCTTCGAACGTCGAACTGTGGCTAAACCACTGCAGGTGTCAGTCCATCGAAACCCTCCGAGCAAATCTCAACTTCAGTGGTCTGTGTAATTCTCTTGTGTTACTATGCCTAAGGAATTTTCCGCAGAGCTAAGGGAACGCGTTATGTGCGTTTACAAATTCTTTTGCAAGGAAATTGTGGCAACTCGTCCTGATACTCTCGGTGATAATTCCGTCGTGGATCGGGCAAGACTGTGTTTGGATGAAGTGTCGGGTAGCGAGCATTATGAATCCCTTGGAATTCATTTATATCCACTCGCAACATCTCCAACGGCATCAACTCATAGTGAAAATGACCAGAACGTCCCCAACCGTGGAAAGGTGCATCGGAGTAAATTCGCTGCTTTCAACGTTGGATGTTCTCGCAATGAGAACGGCGAAGCTGTGAAAAAGACAGCCACGGCATGTAGCGTGTCCACCCGCTACGTTTATTCGCTGCTCAATAACATCGGGAAAGAAACAGAGAGGAAGAAGAGAGGGCCATATCCGAATCGGAGTAAAATTGACGGATTCGATGAGGATTTAGTGCGTCGAATATTTCTCGATATGTACCATAAAGGTATATATCCAACAGTGGAAAGGGTGAGAATTGCTTTCCAAGAAGCTGCAGGATATCGTGGTTCATATTCTTCTTTTAGAAAAATATTCAACAACCTGGGGTTTAGATATGTGCTTGGAAATGATGGCAGAAAAATATTGATGGAGCGCAGTGACATCAGGGAGTGCAGGAAGAAATTTCTGAAAATCATGCACTCTCACCGAGAGAACTCACTTTACGAACAGGTTGTGTACTTGGACGAAACTTGGGTCAACCAAAATTACTGCCAGCGTCATATTTGGGTGAACTCCCAGGGAGAAGGAGGTATGCGTGTGCCTACAGGGAAGGGTGGGCGATTAATCGTAACACATGCAGGATCTAGTGAGGTGGGCTTTATCGAAGGTATGGGATTAGTTTTTAGATCAGGTAGTAGAGATCCGCTTTCCGACTACCACAAAGACATGAATGCGGATTGTTTTACTTGGTGGTTTGAAGAACTGTTGAGGAGGTTGGACCGACCGTCAATTATAGTGATGGATAATGCGAGTTATCATTCCAAAATCTCCAATAAAATTCCCAACACAACGTACCGGAAAACACAAATTCAATCCTGGCTGCGACAGCAAAACGTACTGTTCAGTGATAGTAACACAGTGAAGGAACTACTCGATAAGGTAAAAGACTACGTGGTGAAAAATAAAATCACGTCATCCTATCAGTTGGACGATTTAGCCCTTTCAATGGGCCATTTAGTGGTGCGCCTTCCTCCCTACCACTGTAAATACAATCCGATAGAGTTAATTTGGGCGCAAGTGAAGAGGTTTGTCGCACAGAGGAACACTACTTTCAGAATGATTGATGTTGAACGATTAACACACGAGGCATTAGCATCGATAAGTAAGGAATATTGGATAAAGTGTGTTAGGCATGCGGAAAATATTCAGGAAGAAGACTACATAAAGGAATGTGTTCGTGATGAAGTGCCCCAGGTTGTTATTCCACTTGGCGAGGAATCAAGTGATAACACAAGTGATGAATTCTAAAAACCAGTTCTATGAGTATCAAAAAGTATCTGCGAGAACCTGCCTTCCCGGAACAAGAATGATGCCTAGATGTAGACTTCAGCCTCCAAAACCATAGCGGTATGTAGTGGGATTTTTGCCATAATTATTTTAAGTTAGAATATAATTTTTCTGCTGTCCATGTATCGTTTAGCAATCTTTGCCGTTAAAATTGACTCTTGTGAGGTTAATTTGATTCCTTTTCCGGTGGCTAAATTCACCTTTTATCAGGATTTTTGTAATTGGTTGGTGAAGAATTTTATGTTCTGCTTTATTTTTTGCGTAGTCATGGAGATAGCCGATGAGAATAATATTCTCAACCCCCAACGATGAATAGTGGAATCACTTTAAGTTTAGACCCGATATCTATTGTAGTGTATCATAAACAGAATTTCTATGTTAAAGACCGGCGCGTCGGCGAGGCATTACGTTCGCTTTCGGCGATTCTTTCAGGTCGCCTCTTTCGAAGGTTCGTACCCGGCGCGCATTGAGTCAAGAACCGGTTAACGGGATTGGACGCCGGCAGCCAATCGGGGTTCCTCTACCATGGGCAAATGGGCTCGGGGAAACTCTCTAGTGCACAGAAACTCTGCGAGCACTATAGTGAACTTCAGAAAGCCGAAAATATCCGTTTGTGCGACAATGACTCGAACTCAGCTAGAGTTTGCACTCACAATCAGTCCCTGGTGTGCGAGACTAATAGATAAACGCCCCCCGTGTTTGGTCGCCTTTTGTGGCACTCTTCGGAAAACCCATGCGACCCAAGTTTCGGGTAGCGACCAGGGTTTTGTGAATCAGGATCTTTGAAGGAATTATGAAGAGGAAAGTTGATGCGGGTAATTAAACACCAGAAAAGATCTTCGTGTTTAATACCCGGCTTTGCTTCCCAAAACCAATCTCCTGCTCTTTGAGACTCAAAAAGGAGGAAGTGAAGGTGCCTCTTTGGAAGTACTAGGAATCGTGGAAAATCCCTTTTAGCCCCCAGGGAAACTCACATCATATATTCGTGTTCTATGATCCATATATCATTCCCTGCTTGTTCTTATCCGGCAGTGTATCCTTTTGTCATTCCTACTCCCTCCATTTGCTGGAAGTTGAAGCAGGCTTCACGTATAAAAGCGGGTAACAGAAACTCCGCTCATACTAGCGGTTGGTGTTTCTGATGGGAAGAAAAAGTTGGGGGAAATTAATTTCCGGATATGAGTATCCGAAGAAGAATTCCCTCTCCAGGATAGAGTTCTTTTGATTTTGGTGGAGTGCGTTTCATTCCACAAATTTTGACCTACGTTATCAATCCTTAGATTTTACCTTGCGTTATCAGACTCTTTAGAGTATTCTTTAAAGAAAAATAACGATTTAGGAATGTCTGCATAGAGCTTTGAAATAGAGCTGGGGGCAACCATTAGGTAAAATATTTATTGTTTGATTTGTAAATATGGGCTCGGAACGCTACCCTATTCGTTTGATTAAGAACACGATTTATTCGCCCTTTACGATAGCAATAGCATATATTCACTATCATAACTTTAAATACATGAGGTATGCATGGTATATTGTACGTATATGTCGTTGAAGTTAGCTACGGAGTTCTCCTCTTGCAAGGGCGAGTAAAAAAAAATGATATTAAAGTAAATTTTATTTATTTTATTTTTATTTTATTCTCAAACCACCGGATACAGCTCTTATTGGCCATTTTACACCGGGGTGTTGAACAAATGTAACCAGTAAACGTACACAAACGACCACGCCCTGGACCGGGGAAACTACCCAGGCGGGACTCGAACCCGCGACCTCTTGTTTGGCAGGCGAGAACGTTACCCCGCCGCCACCGAGGCCGGCAAATTTCGCATTGTAATTTTAATGAAGCGTAATAATTTTCAAATGATAAAAATGACTACAAATATCGTTTTCAGTTTCATGGAAGGCACATGCTTCTTGACGAAAATGCTCTTTGAAATGTAAATTTCTTCCTCAGATTTTGGCCCTAGGAGTCTTAGTTTGCGGCATTAATGGGCCTTCGGCTAGAATGTAATTCCTAGCGCCTTGGGTATTCTATGTTTTGGACACTTTTTTTTAATGCATCAATAGTCAACAATATTAATTGTAGGTTAGAAATTAATGATGGCGAAAAAAGTAATTGTGTCGATATGCATTCGCTTGTCCTTATTACAGTGATGCATTACGTATTTAATAGATACCGCTCGATAATTGGTGACCTTCTTCTGCTAATAATCTTCATAATGAATAATTATAAATACATAGTATGCCTGTGGTTATTGATCACCTTGCATGAATGTAGGCTGTAAAATATCATTTTTGATTTGAATTTACTTGAATTAGATCCTTTTCATATGCACCTCTGCCAAAACCCAAGGCAAAATTCCACCCCTTTGCAACAATAGGCATTGTAATTATTATAGATTTTGACATTTGAGCATACATGGATTGACCGTGTGAGTAACCATGAAGTGCTAAGGAGAGTAGGGGAGAAGAGAAGCCTCCTAAAAACATTAAGCAGAAGAAGGGACAACTTAGTTGGCCACATTTTGAGGCACGATGGTCTGATGAAGACAATCGTTGAAGGACAAGTGGAAGGGAAAAAGGGCAAGGGACGGCCCCGAATGAGTTATATCGGACAGGTTATAAAGGATGTAAAAGAGAATAAATATGTAGCTATGAAGAGATTAGCGGATAGGAGAGAAAAATGGAGAGCTGCGTCAAACCAATCTTAGGATTGTTGACTAATGATGATGAGACATCCATGTCAAGGTCGCTGGAATAAAATGGCCTAGGCAACATGATTAGTTAGTATGTCCGCGGTGTATTTCTATTTTTCTAATTCTTAGGTATTGGCTTCAAGCTATGTGTCCAGAGGGTACAAATGATCTAATAAATAAGTAAATAAAGTATAAGTGGAATTAAATTCAAGTCTATTTTTAATGATACTCCTACGGTTATTACTTCAGCTGCATACACGAGAGAAAATATTTAAAGGCAAATATTATTTCTTCCTATCTTCAGCCCGAAATTATCTGCAATGCTCTTGTACATCGTCGAAACAAGAGAAAGGGCCTGCGCCTAAAACAAAACCAGGAGCTGATTTTTTTCTGCCTTTTTAACGGATCAACTGGTATTTGTGTTTGTGGATGAGAGTGCTGAGCAGGTCACGGGGCTAAAGGGTGCCTCTGCAGGTCTTTCCAGAGACCGCAGTGCATCAGCCGTTCAAATCTCCACGCCGAGGCTCTTGAGTGCACCCCAGCGAACGTCATCGGATACCATTTGCCGTTCACGGTCCAAGTGACGGAGAAGAGGGCCTCAACAATGCCCTCTCTGTCTCGCACCGCTCGCAAAACAAAAATCAATCAATGGGCGCAGTACCACCGCTCTCTGCATTCGTTCTCAGTCAACCGATTTCAATTTTTCCCTCTCCGAGGTCAAAATCCGACGAGTAAATTGGCCTAGGCTAATCCCCCGGCACGGTAACAAGGGGAATGGGGGGTACAATATGAAGAAAATTGTTGTATTTGGGTCGTGAAACGCACGGGGGAAGCGGCGTTCATTCGACAGGATTACGGCGCTACACGACGCGTCACCGTTAATCTCCCCCCACGTTTTAATTCCCCACGTAAAAAACCGAACTGTAAATAAACGCGGCAAAAAATGTGTGCCACCACAGAAATCATTTTCCGTTGTAAAAATATTTCGTTAACTGCTTTTCCCTGCCATGAGCTGACGGATTAAATGGTTCAGCCTACTTTATAATGAAAATATATCGCGCTAAAGCAGAGTTTTCACTGATAAAAACACCGCAGTTTTTTAAATACTTGCATGAGCCGAATGACGATTATATGTGTGGAAGTGAGGGGTGTGTTTTCCATCATAAAAAGCCCTACAGGCTTGTCAATCACCTGTTTTAAGACATGAAGGTGATATCCAAAGTATTATTGACAACCAACTGACCGTTCTCATGCACATATACCTGTTATGAACACATTAGCCATGTGTTAATATATTGATTTGGGTAATCGCTTTGAAAGGGGTCGCTGATGCATCTAATAATGGCCGATGATGATCTCTCGGTGGTATCCTTAAATTAATTAATAATACTCGAATAAATTATGTAAAAATGGATTCTACCATCGAGCTCAAGCATATACCAGCTTTTACCATTGATTGTATCTGCTTTTTTATCCCAGTGTCATTGCTAGAGTCGTATATTCGGTTTATGTAAAGGGGATAACTATGTTTCATCGTGAATATTTCTCTTTTTATCTATTGCCCGTTTTGAATAAATGGTTTCTAAAATTAATAATCGGCGTTTTTAAGTTGTTTAAATAATCAATTTGGTGATTAATCTGCAAGGTGGTTAAGTATCGCGTGACTTCTATCACGGAGTCTCATGCTGGTCCAGAAATGCTGCTACTCGGCCAACAATTTGCAAGAAACTTATTGAAACTTATATTTTAAATTCAAATTTAAGCCTATTCTAGAGTAAAATTGGGCTTTCGTGAAGTTATTTTCGACATATTATCATGAAATATGTTGAAATGCGACTTTAACGGCTAACTGTAGTATTTTACAATGAGTCCGTCGATTTTCATTTACAATGAGTCAGTAGGTATTTCAAACAAGTGCAGGTGAATACAAGAAGGCTTGCTTCTACTTAGTATGTAGAGGAAATGAACTTTTTCACGGTCGAATGATTATTAAATGACTTATAGTGTTTTTAGTTTTAATTATTAAATGCAGCACAAGCCATGAAATATAACTCATATTTTGTGCTCATTTCCTCTAACCACATGTTTCGGAATAAATTTTATTGCTCGTATGAAATGAATATATTCTGAAGAAATGAGTGTCCTTTTTTTCTTTGGAGACTTTCGCAAATGGAATAAACATCGAGGCATCCACAGAGTTACAAAAATATATATATAAAATGTGTAGTATAGTCTTTACATGATTCTGATTTACTCCCGATCCCCGTTGGTATCAGCAATGTTCACCTAATTTCAATATCATGTGCCATTCACCCTCAAGTAAAAAAAACTCATTATACTGCAAATTACATGGTTATCACCGATTTAGGGCTGCTGCGATTATCATTTATGGTGAAAAATGTGCCATCGTAATTATAGTGTGTTAGGCGCCAGGATAGGCAGCAAATTTTAGGCGCAAAGCTGCCCAACCCTCGCGCCAAAACTTAAGTGCTGTTTGCGGCCCTAAAATTGTAGCACGAATGCCGTGATAAGTGTTGCTCGGACTTACGAATCAGACAATAATTATCTGCACGAGTCATAGAATTCGTGATCAAAGCGGTATCCCTAGTGATGAAGTCCCCTCCACCTTTCAACAGCCCTTCGAAACCTCAAACTTGAATCGAGATCTTGCTTAAATAGTTCTTTAAATAAAAAATTTACTGCCCCTTCCACAAAAGTATGAAAAATTTGAGAAAAGATGAGTCACTCTCTATAGTACCATGAGGAATCCGAAATAATGTTCCCAATTTGTGAACTTTGCACTCGGGGCTAAATGTGTAACTTTTGTCAAGCAAATGCTATGAGTTTCATTCTGGATTTTTTTTATTATCAAATTTTAGTGAAAGTTCAATTTTTAAGTTTTGAATTGAAAGTTTAATTACAATAAGATTAAAATAGCATTTTTGCTTTATTTATAAACAAATACAATGAGTTTCATTCTTAAATGGAAATTTTTTGTTACATCTTTGCTGTATATTTTTTCATTTGTTTATCGATTTCAATTTATTACTATGTTTATACAATTAAATGTTTCCTGAGCTGGAAGCTATTTCTACGAAATGATCAAATCGAATGTAACAATCTGGGAACAATAAACTAGGTTATTATTTTTCTCGAATCGATTGCTGTCTACAAATTTTTCCCTGAAAATATGCCCAAAAAGGTGAACATAGCTTAAGCGTGTGCACCAAAAATTTTTAAGGGCTCCTGAAGGCCTGTTTACTATTGGACGAAATTAGCCGGTAGTCTCTTTGTGGGAGCCCGAATGCTGCCATAATTGCTTTCACGATTCTCAGAATTTGCGCTGTTCACCTTCGTGTAGGTAGCATGATCAGAATCGATAACGCCCCAAATAATTGTCCGGGAGATTGAACCCGATCTTAATATTTTTTTTATATTGCGGCAAAGTGCTTTGGGAAATATGGCCAAATAACGGGAGAAATTCAGATTCTGGGAAAGGTCTTCTATTTCTTAGTTTTTGATGCTCTAATCATGCATCGCCATCAGAGGTACGGATACCAATTTACGTGTTCCCTATTCAGCTCCTTTGCACCTATGTAAAACACGGTAAACTTGTCGACTAGCTCTACTACCTCTGACAGTGGGCGTTAAGACTCCAGCCCTAGGCAAAGGTGTGCTGAAAACAGTGACTATGGAAAACGCTTGCTTGAGTGGAAAGTGGTTGATCAAAAAGTGTTGTATGACTGATATAATTGTACTTTTTTCTAGTAAGAGTGATTTCTTGAATCTACTTTTTTCAAGTGTTGTAATAGCCCTGAATGAGAAATACCCTACGTATGTGAAAGTTTTCTTCACAGCACGCCATTTTTATAAGCGATATTTGGTCTTTAAACGTAAGGTCTCGACCTGGGGATGTAGAGTTTTAACTACATTTCGTGATGGAGATAGGAAAGGAAGTTCATGAGGTTCCATATACTCTATTTTTGGTCGAATATCCCAAACTATAATCTTAAAGGGATTGATTTACGTCGGATATAGTTAGGACTCCAGCTGTCGGAAAAAATGTGTTGAAAAAAGTGACTAAGGAAAACGCTTTCTTGAGTGGAAAGTGGTTAATCAAAAGGTGTTGTGTGGTTGATATAATTTTTTTCTGGTAAGGGTGATTTCTTGAATCTACTTTTTTCAAGTGTCCTAATTGCCCTAAACGTGAAATGCCCTAATCGTGTGAATGTTTTAGTCCCAGCAGAGGAACTTTTTGAGCTCTATTCGTCTTTAAACGTTCAGTGTATGCTAGGGTGAGTAGAGTTATAACCACATTTCGTGAATAGGATAGGAAAGGATCTACCTGACATTCCATGTATTCCATTTGATGTCAAATATTCCAGACTCATATATTTAAGGGATGTATTTACTTCGGATGCCGTTCATAAACATTGATGAAGTAAACGAATTGATTTTAAAGGATGTTGCCATTTTATGACGTACAGTTATTCCATTTATAAATGAATATATCCCATATTCCAAATATATTTATTGCACGAGCAATGGTTTTACATAATGCAGTGCCTGATTCTTTTTTTTATGTTTACGATGGATATTTTCCGTCGGCTAACGTCCGAGACTTTTACCTTTACCAGATCTAATAAATGTTAGCTGGTCAGTTGTATTTGGTGGACAGTCATAGGGTTGGTTTCCTACTCCGACATCTTAGAGCTCATGTCCAGGCGGTGGCGTGGATTTTTCGGAGAAATCTAGGATCTTGCTTGAGTGCTATGTTGCGAGCATATCAAATCTTAGTCCATCAAACTGGACGCTAAGCCTTTTCCTATAGGCGTTTCTCACTCAAATTAGATCAGCGCCGATGCTGGATTTCTCTAAGGCTTCCTTTCTTTCCTCATTGACTCTAGTTATCGTAATTGGTCATCTCTTCCTCCAAATACTCAGTTCTCTATTCACTTGCTCGTACTGGAGCACTCAATGGTGCTTCATATTACGTATACGATCGAGGAATTTTATCATATCTGGTTAACGTTGACCATAAGATCATGATGGCGTAACCGTGGGTGCATCATATAATGTATTCTAAAGAGTGATTCTATCATGCCTAGTGAAATTTGACTATGATATTATGTTGTCATAACCGAAAATTATTTTTGCCTAAATGTCATTGTTAGCTACAATCGCATTTGTGATTACATGAGGTTACGGCTATGGATGAGCAAACTGATGTTCTAGGGTCCCAATGCGTAGAAATATTTTTACTCGACTACCTAGAGTTTTAAAACCTTTTTGAGTTCATACGTCACGGCGGGCATCCAAAGTAAATAAATCCCCGGAAGAGTAGAGGTTGAGATGTTTAACAGCAACAGGAAAGTTCCGGAAGCTGTGAATGAAACACGCGCCACTCCATTCACTCCGCTCCAGTAAATTTACTGTGGAGGGAGAGGGCGACACTCTCGACATGACAAAAAAATGGCCACGAGAAGGCTTGCCAACTCTCCCGGGATTCTCTCCTGGAGTGGGACTAGATCTCCCATTTTTCACTGGACTCCCGGGGTTGAGGCATTTTTCATCCGTTTCAAGCTGAAAACGTTCATTTTTCCCCCCTTCATGCCACCTTCACCTTCTCTCTTGGCTATGAATCCCTTGGACTACGTCCTGTTGGTCTCCTAGCGTCCATTCCTATTATGCTATGCCATGCTATTTCGATTCTCGAATCGCTCATTGCCTACTGAGTTACGGATATATAATATAAACATAATAGATAATATAAGCATACATATATATAAAATCTTGAGAAAAGCGCACTACGCGATAATGTATGTATACAACCGATCGAAAAGAACGGATAAAATGACGATTTAAAAAACACATAAAAAAGAGACACAAAAACCAGCAGACGTTTCAACGGGATGACGCGCTATCTTCGGTGCCGACCCGTTGAAACGTCTGCTAGTTTTTGTGAGTGTCTCTTTTTTATGTGTTTCTGTGTTTTTTTAATCGTCAATTTTTGTCCGTTCTTTTCGATCGGTTATATGCACATATAGATATATATTCCGACCCTAGGTTTCAACTACTAGATAGTCCTTGATAAAGATTATCTAGAAGTGGTGATTCTTATTATGCTATGCCATGCTCTTTCGATGATCAAATCGCTAATATAGTAGTTTAAACCAAGGTTTAATAATAATAAAGAGAGAGTATTTTCATCATGTCTGGTGAACGTTGACACTGAGATTATGATGTCGTAACCGTCAAATATTTTTTATCAATTCCTTGATAAGCAATTGATAATCAAATTTGATTAGTGGTTTATGATCACATTTGCGATTACATGAGGGAACTATTTTCCTGGGTTTCAACGACTACGTGGTCCTTGAGTATGACTATTTGGCAGTTTAATCCCAATAATAAAATGGAATAATAAAATGTTGTGGAACGTGACAAAGTGAGTTATTTCGTGCTATCTGCTACGAATACCAATTTACCTGTTCTCTATTTACCTTCGTACCTATGTGAAACAGCACGAACTGATCTACGAGTGGGTGTCAGTAGGTGCCAGGACTTGGGGAAGGTTATTGTCAAAAAATGACTAAGGAAATCGCTTGCTTGAGTGGAAAGTGCTTGATCAAACATAATTGTGTGGCAGTTAAAGATTTTATGCAGTTTAAAGACTGTTTTACACGAAGCACGGAATTGCGCTGGTTATGACTGCATTAATTTCTAAAATGGCTTGGAAATTCGCGAATGCATGAACGAAATTAGAACAGGGGCCATTTTACCATCTCACGTTTACGCATTCTCGCATATGTTCTAGCAATTCACCGCTTTACACGATGCAATTTTGACAGCGCCTTCTTAAACGCGTCAGATAGTGCGTGTACGTGCCCCTTGTAAAACGGCCTTGAGATACGTTAATTCTCAAAGCATATTATGAGTAACTTAGCAGAACAACTTCCCTAGGCTACTCAACTCTTCGATTGATTGTCGACGAGTTCCCTTTGTGGAAATTCGTCGATAGTAATAACACAAACAGCTGTAGTGAGATAGCTATTGATAAAGATGAAACCGGTTGAGAAAATTAAGAAAGGTGGAAAATTACTACAGCTGATATTATTACTACTGCTCAACTCTGCCTGAAAAAGATATTAAGGCTATTCGAAGAAGGAATCCGAAATACTACAATCCAGACGAGTTATTCATTGGTTTTAAGTACAGTGTAACGAGGTTTTCAGTGAGTTTTCTTGTAAATGTTCTGAGCTATTTATTGGGATTCTATGTTGGTAACATTGTGTAAAATCTATATTCTTCCGTCTCTGTGCGAATGTATGACTCTGTTATTGTTATCACTCGAAAGGCCGTAAAGTTTTGTGCGTTTAGCTAACTATAACGTTCCTGAATATGTTTGGCAAATCTTAAATTTCGGTGGAATACGGAATGGGGAAGGCAAGAAGCAGAAAAAGTTGTTTACTTACGAAGAGGAGCGGAAAAATTAGCCCCGTGGCGCGCCTTATGTACCCCTGCTACTGACAGCTGCTACATTTTCCCTCCAGCGGCGCGCTGCGACTATTGTGATGCCTGGCGGGAAATGGAATATCTTTTTGATGTGCTCAGGATTGCATGCGGATCCCACGTAGAGCTCGATTGAATCCCGCTGGCTATAGCAAAAACTTCGACTTGTGTGTCACATCAACTCCGTGCTAGCGACTTTGTTCTTGACGGGCGTCTCAAAAATAGCCCCTCCACCGACGAATACCTCAGCGCACCTAGCGTAAGAATAGCGAGCCGGTTTAAGAGACGTTTATTCCCGAATCGTATTATGAGTAACTTAGCAGAGCAACTCCCGTTAGATACTCAGGTCTGTCCGAAAAGAATTTAATACTATTTTTAGGGAGTAAACCGAAAGACAATTATCCGGACGAATTATTCGTTGGATTCTAGTACAAATTAATGATTTTATACGAACTCATCAACATCAAGTATGAACTCATCATCGCAGCATTTAAAGACATTTTGATTCCGGAACCGTGCGTTAGTATTTTTAGCGAGAAATGGGTTGTTTTGTACTTCTACTGGTATCCTAAAAATTTAATATATAATTATTTTACACTGTTAGGGGATCAGGTTGATGTAGTGGCTAGAGTGTTGGATTTCCACCCCGTGGGCTCGGGTTCAAATCCCTACGGTGGCCGAGAATTTTCAGAGACTGCTTGATCCCTGCTTGAATCATGTGTGGAGGACATTCCGAGGGCTGCCCTCAGTCCGCGGAATGAGACGTTAAGCGGTTGTCCCCTTGCCGCCTACCGTGAAGAGCAGGGTAATGCCAACGCCGGGTTTCTCTCCACTTTCCTTCCATACCCTTCCCTCATGGCGCAAAAGACCTCAGCTCTCGGTTACCTCCTCCAAATACCATACCTATACCTGACGCTATAGATCACTTACCCAAAGTACTAGGTATCTTTCGGATACCGGTGTTATTTCATTTAAAATATATTTGATGTTTCAATATCGTCAGCTCGTGAACGTAAGTTGAGATGAAAGGCAGTTGCACTTTTCCACAATTACAATACATAATTCACTATTATAACATGTCGAACTCCCACTATATCATGCCTGAATCATGAACGTAAGCATTGGAATTGGTTTTTGAATGCAAAGAACGTAGTCATGAACTCCTTGATTAATGCTTTAAGTTACCGCTAGCTACCGGTGAAGGAAGCCTTAATCTCAATTTAATTAAATTGTCTCTCAATATGATTAAGCTTCAAGAAGATAAACGCGGCGGTGAAAGTGAACGTGGCCGCCTGACGAAGTGTTTAATGAGTCCGGCCTGAAATACTAGTGGTAGTGGTTCGATAAATTGAGGAGAGAATCAATTTTGAAAGGGTGCCGTGGGAAGAGGAGTGCAGAGATAATGAGCGGGGGACCCCTGCTTGACTCAATTATGCCAGCGGTTATCATCGTCCAGAAAGTTGGATGACAGCTAATGTGAGTCTCTGCGATCGCTCAGAGTGAGGGGGAAAACTTTGTGGAAATAAAGCTCACCGTGCTCTTTTTTCTCTTGATGTATTGTCATTTTACGTTAAATCCTATGCACCGTTAAAGGATTGGTTTCGTCTAAAGATCTGTAATGGAAGTCATCTCTGTGTACTTACCATCATATACCAACTATACTTACCATCAGTAATAGGATAGTTTCTTTCATCAAAGAAAACGGAAGGCATTGATTGCGATTCGTTACCCACCATTAATGTATTCATAATATACAAATTATTTGGTTTTAAATATCCCAGTTTAGACGAGTCGCAATGGTCAATTTTAACCGCATTTGAAAAAGGCCAGATTGGATTTATGAAACTACGGCCGGATGATTATTAGACATGTCCTGTAGAAATTCAATTACGTTAGTGTTATACTACATGGGTCTTTTTATTTCAATCCTGCAATATAATTTAATTTATTCAGTAGATGGAAGAAAAATGTATGTTACGACGAATAAATCTTGTTCTCTTTGCAGGAATGTAAATTAATCGAAAAAGTGCTTACGTATATATTGCTCAAAATATTTTCAACCTGGAAGGTAATTTTATTTGATGTTAATGAATGTTTAGGTTCAGCAAGTTTACCTGTGTGTCGAACCGCCACTTCTTGAAAGTGCTGTTTTGCACTCACAGAGGAAGACTTATTTAAACTTGTCTTTCTCCTAAGACGTAATTTTTATACATTGGCTCTCACGTTGATCTCTGACATAATTTGACTATGTGTAAACTTAGACGTTGAATCTCTAAATTAATGCGAATTTTAAAATGTAATTTGACAAAAGTTATTCCGTACTAACGTGAATGTGAGAGTTCCATGTTTTCCAATCTCTACCGTGTGATGAGCCCTCCTCGATTTTATGAATTGAAGCGAAGCACCTTTGGCCCGACGAATCACCGGAGCAAATTTTGCCGAAGTGTTGGGAAGTGAGATGCTTTCCCGAGCTTCATTGAGTTATCCCTGCCGCACCGTCCTAAAATACAGTGTTGATATTGGCACCATTGAATAATTCCCTCCCTCTCGAAAAGTACGCCTACGACCACTTACCATATTTTACGTTAAGGATTATATCACCCCTCCTGATGAACGGAGCGCCTTTATTCAGCAATTTACAATTAAAATTTCAAATGCACTTGATTTTGATGGCAATTTCGAGTGGTATGCTGAACGTTGGCTCCCTCTATTGCACGCATTTCCTCATCAATCATCGATTCAATCCCTCTGATTTTGCGCCTTTAGCCGTTCTGCATTTGCTCTCTCGAAAACCCTGGGGTACATTACTGAATCGTCCATCAACGGGTGTATTAAATAATTATATACTGAACTCAAAATTGTATCGTTTCAAAAGCTGTCCAGGGTGCCGGTCAAAATCCATAGTTATAACTATCCTTAAGGTAATACATTGTTGCACTATTCATGTTTTTCATTTCTTTCCAGTATTGAATCTAAAGAAACTGGTGAATAATTTGCTATTCGTCCGGTAGGTCCTGTTATTACGGTTTATTGTTAAAACGTTCTTTTCATCTAATTCATTCATTCATAGGTGGCTGAAGTAGCCTCTCATTTCACCTAGGTGGTTTATTCTTACGAAATCTCTAAAAATATTCCAATTTTAATTATTTTTTGCTTTATTGTAACCATTGTTTAAGGTAAATCCCCTAAATTATAGTTTCACAGTTCTTCGTATTCATTCTGATAATTGAAATCAATCGATTTGGCTTTTACTGTGCGAAAATCCATGTTGAAATGAAAATACACAATCCTGGTGTCTTTTCACTGGAAAATAATTTATTGGTACGACGCGTTTCGACGCTGAGGTGTCATTCTCAAGTAAATAACTGATACCTATGTAAAAAAATAAGGCTACTTTCACGTAATTCTCCCTCGATCAGCGATAAAAATTTCCTGTTACCTGTGATACCAGATTGTTTTGACCATTGCGAAGTAAGTGAGAATGATACCTCAGCGTCGAAACTTGTCGAACCAATAAATAATTTTCCAGTGAAAAGTTGTGTATTTTCATTTCATTCTGATAATTCTTTGAAGCAACATGTAGATGCATATTTTGCGACTGGTTTTCAAGGTACATGATCACTTATATTATTGCTTGAATTTCCTTGATCTTCACAATTTCGTGTTCATAAATTTGAATAAGTCACAACATATTCGTTTATTTTGAAAATTTAATTTTCAAATTAGATTAAGACGGTTAGGAGTATTAGGATGTTGCTTTTTAATGTAAACTACGTTTAACCCAATTGCCTCAATATCATCACGGTAATTCGGTTTTAAAGAAGCGAACCAAGGGTCTTGAAATATTTTGTCACAATTTTAAATAAGACAATAAAGAAGTCCTCCTTGTAAATTCTGTTCAAGTTTTGACTATACGGGCAAACACTTACTTTGCAATGACCAAAACAATCTAGTATCACGGGTAAAAGGAAATTTTTGTCGCTGTTCAAGGGAGAATAACGTGAAAGTAGCCTTATTTTTTACGAATGAATCGGTTATTTACTTTTTATAACATTTATTTTAGGTCTTATATAATACAAATTATCATAAAATCGTCAAATATTGATTTTTTAATGTCGAAATAGAGGATTATGTTCGGTATCCAATTTAAATCAACGAAGCCTATGTTGTTCTTTAGATGATTTCATACATCAGAAATTAGATCCATTGAAAGCCTGTTTTTACTCATTTTGTGGACGACCTGTATCGGCCCAAAGGAGAAAAACGTTTTTTTGGACCTGAAAGTGTATTTTTTAGACGAATTCATTCGTTATTGTGAATTATGTGATTAGATATTTGATGCATTGTTATTATTGTACGAGGCGGCAAATTGGAATGACTATAGTTATACACCCTTTGTCTCTATTTGCAAGTCGAGCCTTTATCGTCAGCTCCTCTCGTGATTTTGCTACTTATTTCCTGAAAGTGCAAAACATGGGTCATTTGACACTTTGACCTACTCCCTGTCCAAAATGATTCGCGCCATTTAAGGTAACTATTTCGGTTCTTTCCTCGAAAATGATAAAACGGCTCGGGTGAGTTTGGAATTTTTTAAATTTTAATTTATTTCCCGAATTTTTTTTCGCCATTCGTGAAATTACGCGAACTCTTTGAAGGGCTGAATTTCAAATTCACGCGAACAGAGTGAAAAAAGCTGTATAGACCTTATTGGTGTTTGATGTTCCCAACTAAATTTTTTTCACCTAAAATAATCTATTTTCGAAAGGACGTTCATTCGTCCCTTTAATTACAACAATATAGGCGTACAAAGCCTTTGAAATAATTAAATAAATTTCACTTTATAATATACGTTAAAAAAAAGACTCTTAACACTGGAAAAGTCGGTTTGTGCATTTTATGATGGCTGCATGACATCCCGCTCCTACTGCAAATTTGCTTTGCCTGAAGCGTGTTCATGGGAATATTGTAGGGTAGGTAAACGGCTTCCCATTCTGTCGTCGGCTATGGGATAGGAATTATGAAAAGGTGTAGGGTAAACCCAATGTCGGCATTGCATTCCCTTAATTGGAGACGTTGCGGGGTTTCTCGTTTAACCTTTAATCCAATGGACTCCACTCATCACCTCTGGTGTTCTCACTGCGTCACAAAAAAGGGATTCACCTGACTTCAAAGTCATAATTTCAGCCACTATTCCAAATCCATGGTTATTTCGGCGAGTCTGGAGTTACTTTGATCAATTATAAATCCCCTCTAATTTACGCATCGATCCTTGCTTGAATCCGTAACTGGAAATTGCCAACTTACGAATCCAAGATTTTTTTAGTTTGTTGAAAAATTGAAATGCGCTAGCAGGATAGATTGAAGGCTCGTAGTAGAATAGATACGGATATTTTGTTGTCTTCCATTCGTAAAAATGGGATTTTATCATTTTTAAACTTGTATGTAGATGCAGTGCTGGAGGAATTAACATGGTGTACAATGATTATTACTCATGAATGAGCGCATAAAAGCGCAAAAAATGAATGAACTACGAATTCCCTCCAATTCGCTTTCAAAAACGAAATCAGCCACATTGTGCCTTGTATTGATTTTTTAAAAGAAATTTACTTGATGTATAAATAAGTATATCCGAAGATATTATCTGAAATAATTTTTTTTTTGTCTCAGTACGTCAATGTATGTCGTTTTTCTCTTTTTGAGCATTAAGTTAGTGCTTTTTCGTACGAATGTTAAATGTGAATCGATCAGTATGAAAAATTTCACGACTGATTATACAAAACTCAGATATATTCACCCTTATTTTACAAAAAACCCTATTTTTATTCGCCTCCTCGCACGGATGCAGAGGTTCCAATAGTACTTAGCTGAAATAAAGCATTTGGAATTGATATAAGTTACTGATTTGCTGGACGCAACGGAAGGAGATGAGTAATATGTTTTTCGTTTGGTCACTAGGATATGATGAAATGGAGAATCCTCTGATATTTTCAAGTGCTCGTAAGGATACCACTCGTAAGAGAAATGGTAATGTCGGTCATATTGTAGGAGTCATTGAACGCAATTGTTCTCCTGGAAAAATTTCCTCTCATTTTTTTGTCAATAGGATACGCGAATTATTATCATCGACTGTTTTCAGCACTTTAAATGTCCCGGGACTTATGGCTTTGCTCCCTCTTTGTTAAAATATTTTTTTTTCAAAGCGGGGATGTCAATTCTTTGCTTTCGTGCGTGATCCGCTCGTCCTCTAGCTGCAAGGATTGAACTCATTTTTTGACCTGGTTGATTTTATTCCTTTTTCAAATTTCTATAGCTTCCCTTTTCCCTCACATATTAATAGAACCTTAGAATATTTTTTCAACGCCTTTTGTTTTTTAAACATCCGCACTATTTCCATTTCCTAGTGTCTTCTCACTGTTGAAATCCTCGTGCATGAGTTTTTTTTAACTTATTTTCCTTTCCCTGTTGCTTTTGTCCATTCATTCTGGGCCTCGTTGGTATTTGTCGTGTAATTGGCTTGTCGTTGTTTTTTTTACACTTTTAATGGATTGTTGATAGTTTAAAGCTTCTTTTGCTCTTGTATCGTGTTATATTCCTATAAATAGTCTTCTTTTTCGAATCCATTATTTCTATGCATGCATCGACGTTGATTGGATACTGACATTTTATTATTTTCCCGCTCATTATTGTGCATATTGGATGGTGAATCTAGTTGCCATAATTGTTTTTCGTATGTGTGACTTGTGTGGTAAAGGGATCTAATTATTTTCGTTCGATTTATTTTTATATGTATCTTCCATTAGCATGATGTAAATCTCTAACCAAACAGTCTACAAACTTATTTATTCCATTATATTTTAAGTTGGGTATGAATTCTAAAGATGCTTCTTCGTTTACCCAATGCATCCCTTCCGAAGATCTGGGGTGAGGGTTCTTATATTTATTCTTCTTAGGTTAGGAAACGTTTGTAAAATATCTTACTGTGGGAGTATAAGCTAGTTGAATGCCCACCCAAATTGCGCTTTAATATTTTTAGCATTTAAATGTTAGATGCATTGAAATTGTGCATACTCTCTATGATATACAGTAGGAATTGGGGATTAGTAACTCCAGCGAAGTTGGGAAAACTGAATATATTTCATGCCCCAATATCTATTTGTATTTTTCGAATTGAACGTTTGAATAGTAAACATTTATAAATACTTTTACTATTACATGATTTCAGGAGTGAATTTAGATCCATCAATTATGTACTTACGTGAAGGAAATATGTTACTGCAGATTCACTATTGAAGCGTTCTTATTATCTGATGCAATGATGGGAGTTCCCTTTCCTGCGGCTCGACAAGCCTTGCTATACCGCTGATCTTCTCTGAATTGTGGTTAAGTCTATACGTAATAACACTGAAGCCTTGTAGAATATTTGTGGGCATTTTAAATAATTATGGTCATCGCAGGCATACTAAGAATGCTACCTTAGCATTAACTATGTGTTGCATGGAAGGATTGTTCTCTGTCAGTGAGGCAGTTTCTCTTGTTTCTGTTTTAATGCAATGGTTGGAGACTTATTTTAATAAGATGAAATTAATTAACTTCGCCTTAAATACATGAAAGCGAGTTTTCGGCTAAATTTAAATGTATTGCACATTTTTCCAAACATTTAGACCGCACTGTTAGAATCTCATCACTCATAATTGTAGTTTACACATTTACAGTTTTGAATATTGTTATTTTATGGCAGCCATGAGTTAATTATTGATTATGAACGTATTTAAAAGAAAGGTCATATGTTTCTCATTTAAAAGATAGGTCAATCTATATTTTTTATTTCTATCAGGCCGTTTGAAACGCCCTCGCCTCAAACTGAATTTTGGGATTCTGCATAGAAACAATTGTTTCATAAATGTGTTAAACTATAACTGATGATCATTTGACAAGTGGTAAACAAAGCCAAATCTCATAATCTTTATTGAAATATCTTCCTGTTCTCATCCGAGTGCTGAGCTAATCTAATTTGTGAATCTGCTTACGCCTCCTTATGCATGGGTTCTAATTGCGCAAATTCTTTAGAAGAGGAGGACCTGTTCTATGCATTAATATTTGTCGTTCTCCTTCCTCCAAAATTGGGCCCATTTCTGAAATCCTCTGCTCTCAACATCTCGATGTCAATAAATTTTTTGTACCATTTTACTTCATGAAGTTACTTCCTGAAATTCACTTACTTATTTGAGGATATCTGCGGAGATATTCGCTTGGAAGTTGATTTCGTCAAATGTCGCATCATGTGTAGAATCAATCCTTTAATGGTACCGTAAAGCTTTCCGATATTCTTGTGAAGCGCGCTTCATCTTTGCCGAGCACTTCAGTCTATTTTCACTCAGATCATCGAGACAAATATTTAGGCTTGGATGATCAGGGCGCTCTCTACGTGAGAGAGTGAGTCTCATCATTGCTCGACGCGGCCGACTCCCCATTCTTTTTTTTCCACGAATGTTACAATAGACGATCCTCAAGTTGGCCTCTAAAAGTGTTGTCACCCACCGCGAATTTAAATGGGTTTACAAAAGTTGCCACTAGTGTCGCTGGCGGAAAAATTGATCCGAGTTTCACGGGGAAATAAAGTAAAATTAGGGGTATTTATCGAAATTTATCCATATGATGACGCGACGTATCAAGTAAATTACTTTTCAAGGCTATTCCTCGTTCAAATAAATAAAAGATCATAGCACTTTTCCACTTTCCTACTGTCTCTACTCTGTACGCCCGTTCCCACCCCCTTCCTCAAAGATGTCAAATCCTTCTCACCCCCTCCTTTCTCAAGGGTATAAAAGAGATTTTCAAATGTTTTGAAGTGTCTTGTACCAGATGAGGGCTCAGTGAGCCGAAACGCGTTGTACGTATTAAAAATTCTTGTGGAAAAGTGCCACGATCTTTTATTTATTTAAATATGTATAACTTCCACCAATTGAAGCCTGAATCTGTTGAGCCATATCCTCGTCGTGAAAAACATTGCATTGCTTAATATTGGATAAAATAGGATCGCAATGCACTCATCACCGCGCCGCGGACATTTTTGAAAACCGATTGAAATGCGACCGAAGCTTCAACAGAAATCAGCCTTCTATGGGACGGAATTAGGCCTCCTCTATGCAGTCCCCATTCTTTTTTCACTTGGGTTATGCTTTCTGTATGAAAAAGAAACTCCGATAGGTAGTAGACCAAGTAGAATCCTCACTCTCATCACGCAAGCGTGCGATTCAACTCTGTGAGAAATACAAACTACATTTTCGAGAACTCTGCCACTGCGATGGAGCGGGGGTTAAATGGCACTCGAACTGTATAATCTACGGCTGAGCCAAATGCAGTGTTCCCGTCCGACGTGCTGAATAGAATCTCTCTCTCCGTATGCACAAACACATTTACATTTTCTGTTTGATTTGAGTCCGCATCAGTGCATTTTAGACAGTACCAATTTCCTTCACGTTGAGAGCAGAGAGGGCCACTGAATTGACCGATCCCGTGGATTTGTAGTCTGAAACGGAGTCACCGTCGTGCCATTCACATTTTATGCATTGCTTGTGATTGAGCCTTTCTCCATTCGGCTCGAAATCATAACCCAGAGAGGAGCCCGCTACTTATTTTGCACATAAATTAGGTACGAAATTTAAGTGCACAAAAACTCGCTTATAACGGATTTGTTGGGACCGTAGTTCTGTTTTGCTATAAACGAGATTTCGTTATTTCCATAAAAAAGAATTTTGCCCCATGACCCGCAGGATTTCCTGTTAATATTACATAAATCATCTGGTGGTATGGTATTTGGAGGAGGCGACCGACAGCTGAGGTCATTTGCGCCATGAGGGAAGGGTAGGTAAGGAAGGGTGGAGAGAAACCCGGCGTCGGCATTAACCTGCTCTTAACGAAAGGCGCCAAAGGGACAACGGTTTTACGTCCCAACCGACGGAAGGAGTGTTGTGCTTGAAATACCCTCCACACAAAATTCAAGCAGGGATCGGGCAGTCTCTGAAAATTCTCTGCCGCTGCCGGGATTTGAACCCGGGCCCACCGGGTGGGAAGCTAACGCTCTAGCAAACACACCAACCCGATCCCCCATAAATCATCTTTATTTAAACAATGATCCTTAGCATTTATCCATTGTACCACCCTTTCCTTCAAACGGCTGTAAAGGGAAGCATTTTAAGATGAACAGGAGAACGATGTGGTGATGGCCACACGTGAGAACAACTGATGATAAGGTAAGGGACGGTTAAGTAGCGAAGATGGCTTTAGTATCTTTATAAAAGAGGGTATCAAATCCCCAAGGGACCCAAGAATAGTTTGTAATAGCGGGGATTTCGTATTATCCGAACTCGTTACATGCGGGGAAATTATCATTGGCTATCATAGAAAAGTCCAAGGGAGCGGAACTCACCTCGATATAGGCGGAATTTCGTTACATGCGTGATCGTTACAAGCGAGTTTTACTTTACTTGATATAACTCAAGAATTATATCTACCAGCCTAGATATTGATGGATATCTAAACTCGTATCCTAACTAGAAACCTGGTTTCAATCAATTACCCAATGTTGATTTTTTTCTTACAGGGCTTGGAATGAGATGAGAGATTGCTAAAAATGCTACTTAAGTTTGTCTCTTTTAGTACTAAAGAACAAAATCAACTTGATGTCCATATTATAGCTACACAAATGTATTTGCCTTAGTCCAACTGGAATGTACTGTATGATGTTGGCTCGTTGAGATATTGAAAAATTTTCAGTTGTGCGGGAGTAATGTTGGAAAGTGTTATTGGTTGCGTTCGATTCATAAAACTTGTGTTTCTACGTGAGATTTGTTGAGGACGCATGCACGCATATTTAAAAAAATAACATCATGCCTATTTAATCTAATTGAGTGATCAAACACCGTTGCTAGAACTTTCTTTATTGGTCCCTAAATCAGTTGATTTTCTACCTCTCAACTTATCTGTCATCATTCGTAATTTTTATTGAACCGGCGAGGTTTTTGGAAAGAAATGCTTAATGAGTTTTGATATTCAGTCATTATGAGCCCATACAATTTTGAATTGCAAGCTAATACACGGAATTTTAACAGCCGTGGTTCTCTTCAACATTCGCACTTAAAGGGGTTCCCCCCGTTCTCGTGTAGCCTCTCGTGTAGATGATATTAGCTACACTCAACTGAAAACATGGAATTTATGACGGCATAAAACTACATATATTCCAAAATAGCCCTAAGAAATAGATTTGATTACACGTGTTAACGCATATCTTCCGTCCTTTGTCAATTCCTTTTTACAATTTGGAGTCCATCCAATTTCATATTCTGTTCTCCGTCAGTATTTGGGAGCAGAGTATGGAAACCTCAAAGCTAGAAGAACCTACTCATGATGGTTACCAATTGATGCTATATAGTGGATGCGAGCAACACTTAGCCCCTAAATTACCATAACACTGTCATGTGAAGCGAAAGTTTTTGCTGGGAACGGGCCGAACATAGTCTTGGATGAATAAATTTGCTAGAAATGTTAGCATATTTTATGATATTATTGTAGAAATACAAGGGTGTTAAGTCTGTCTTATATTTGTGATAGTAAATTAAAATTTTCTGGCCATGATAAATTTTTGACAATACCAGTTACACTCACCACCACCTATAATTGAAGGAATATTGTAGGGCAGGATATCAAGCTAACAATCGCTTGTGGGATATGAAATATAGATATACACTTTCTAGCTTTCCTTTTACCTTAGACTCAATTTAATATCAATTTATCTTGTATTATTTTTATATTTACTCGACTTTGAAGGTGTAAACTTCAATCTGGAAAGCTTGACGCTACAGACTAAAAGACAGAAATTTGGACAATTTCATGCCAAAGAGATGCCCAAAAATAGACTGCTGGGAAGAATTGACTTGGAACTCAAGTTAAGGTTGAATATTTAAACATTTTTTGAGTAAAGAAGGAATGTCAAAGCGCATATTTTCATTCCATATATTGGTTATGGTAATCTCACGCATATGACATGATTGGGCCGTAAAGATGTCTTTTCAATCATGGGATCCTTTTTTTAAAGGGCTTTTCGCTTCGGTTGAATGACAGCTACCCCAAAACAGCCGTGTGTAACCAGTATCTAACATATCTATATTATTTATTGCTAATGTATTAAGCATACAAATGCCCTAAGATGGGGCTAATTAGAACTTTTACCGATAAAGGAGCAACTTATTCTAGCAATAAAAACTTTCGGCTATCGCATTTGACTTTGATTTAAGATATATAATTGCTCAGAAGTCAATTGCCTGAAACTCAATATTCATGTGTAAATATGTAAAAATTGCTGATGCCATCATGGACTCCGAGAAATATTTTTAATCCTTACAAGTTAAATAAAAATTTTCATGAATATTATTAAAAGTACTTGGTTCTTAATTTATATATTAATTAAATATGAGATAATTATTAGAATTATGTGAATCTTTGGAATTGTTCGTGAGATATTTGTGATGCATATCCGAATATTGTTTTCCTTTTCCGGATGATATAATTGAAATTTTAACGGGCATGACAAGGAATTCATGGCACAAGTTTAGGCACTTTCATTCCATTTGTCAGCGACTGTTTTTTTCTGAAGCCACCATGCACGGTGGGGTGTCGTTTTTTTCTTTTGGCATCGGAAGTAAAATGTTTTGAAGTTGAATCATTCTATTTCTAAGGCTTCTTACCTTGGACGATATTGAATTGATCTCGTGGGACTGGACTGGAATATTTCTCTCCCATGACTACCGCTGGCGATCTTTTATTATAGCCATGACCCGATTTCGTAGGTCGAAGTGATTCCTGTCTTCAAGAAGTTTGGAGCGATGCCATATTATGCGCTTTCTGCTCTTCCTCTGGACCTGCTGGGTAACGCTGACTGTAAGGTGGCGTCGGATGGCGACGGGTCTCACATGCTTGGCTGCTAAAAAAAGTTTTGTGTGGCTGTCACTGTTAAGCTTGAATCGCACCATCATTTATTCCATTCCTTTGGAGGGACAGCACCAGCGTCCGCTCCATCGATGGCGGAAAAAATTAACGTTTTCACTATCATTTCCCGCGATGGCTCGAGGGATGGTCTTTCCATCCCTTTTTCCATCATTCGGCGCGTCCCTTTTTCCGCAGCTGAAACCATAACTGGCACCGTCCTTTAGCCAAGGTCGCTAACAGCGATTATATCGCCACGCCGTCCATTTAATTGAATTCATCATCATTATTAGTCAAAAATCTTAAGAGTGAACAATTGGGAATAGATATCTTTAGGAGCGACACGGAGAACATCATCTTAGAGCCCCACTTTATTTCTAGGTCCGACAGGAGCAGTGGATTCGAAATCCTAGGGCGGGCTCGCGGGGTTACTCTCCTGGGCCGAAGTCTGAAGCTATAAGCTCATCACCTCCGCACCACAGAAGGGGAAGGACAGGAAGGAAAGAGGAAGGAGGCGCCGCCGCGATAGGAGCCCGACGACGCCTCGTGGGACGGGATAGGGAAGGAAGGGATGGGAAGAGGAATCCCGCACCGTCACAAAGGCGGGCAGGTCCTACCACTAAAGAAACCAGGAAAACCATTGCTGTGCCAGCGATTTTAGAGGATTATTCTATGAGGAGAAATAATCCAACGATCAAATCGCTAGATGTCCGACAGAAGCAATAAACTAAGACAGTAATTTTGCCGAACGGATAGATAAGGTAATTCGTTTTTCTCCCGAACCATAAAGGACTTTGATAAATGCTAGCCGTAATTTTCTTTGAGCATTTGCTTCTTATAAGTAGTCGGCTGTTGTCCTAACACCCTCTGCCACACGCATTTTTGGGCGGGTTGCGAGATAGTATGTAGATTAAGATCGGTTTGACGCAGATCTCCATTCCACTCTCTTATCCGCTAGTCTTTTCATAGCGACGCATTTCATCTCTTTTCCATCCTTTATAACCTTTCCTATATAACTCATTCTTGGCCGTCCCTTGCCCTTCTTCCCTTCCACCTGTCCTTCTATGACTGTTTTAATCAGGTCATCATACCTCATTATATGGCCTACAAAGTTGTGCTTTCTTCTCTATAAGGTTCTTTAGTGGAATTTTCTTATCTCCCACTCTTCTCAACACTTCCTCATTACTTACTCGGTCGTTCCAATTTATCTTCATCATTCTTCCAGTGGCGTAACCAGGGGGGGGGCGGGGGGTTCGGACCCCCCCGAAATATAAAAACGCAAGCATTTTCCTTCATAAAAGAAACCAAAATATTGAAAATTGATGAATTTAAAAAAATATTTCTTTAACAAATGAAGTTTTTTCGATTATGAAATTTGTTAAAATTAGTTTAAAACCCATGACTTAGTACCCTGTTTTATCAAAAAATTCCCCCCCCTGGTTTTGGACCCCACCGAACGAAATTCCAGGCTACGCCACTGCATTCTTCGCTTGCATTACATTTCAAATTACAGTTCTAAATACGGATTATGACTGAAAAAGCGATGGAGAAAGGGGCGGTGTGAAAGACCGTGTGATTCAGAAAACGACGGCTCGAGCGATCACTTTTTTGGTCCCTGAAAACCTATCGCTGAAGCTATCATTCTTAGGGACAGAAAAACTGATCAAGTGATTCAGGTTTTATAATAGATAGGTTTTATCTCCTCTGGATAAAATTTATACTTGAGCGGGTTGTGGAGGGAAGAAGGGAAACTGAGTATCAGGAGATGGCGATGATTTGAGACTGACTGTCATTGTATTGTGGATTCATTGTCGCTTGACTCAATGGAGTTGGATGATTGGTGTCGGTTCGCAGTGTGGCGAATATGGGGAGTGCCATGGCAATGTACAATATGCTCCCTGAGGGAAGAAGATCAGGTTTGTTTATTACCGAGACACATCCAACAAATCCTGGGCTGAATTCTAAATTGAGCCCCCGATTACGTCAGTTGGATTAACATGGAAATGGGAACGAACGGGTGGAGCCGGAATCAGGACGGAGAGTAAGTATTGTTTTCAACAGACACATTGGTTGCAATACAGCTTATTCCCCTTTGCAATGCTCGTCTTTATTTCTTACAGTTTAACTTTTAATTCACCTGTTCCATTTTTCTTCTATTTTTGATCATGCAAACCATGGGTCTTCTACCTTCTTAAATGCATGGACCGCAAATCGATTTTAAATCGTCCGAATGGCCACAATGCTCCACATTACTTGACCACTACGTCAATGAACTACTAAAAAAAAACATAATATCAAAGTGCAATAATCTTTACTGGTTTAAAAGTTCAATAACATTGTGTATTTTAGTTTATTTTTTTCTTCTTTTGATTTACTTAGCCGCGGGTAGAAGACATATGATGTAAAAGTTAGTCTTCAATTTATTTATTTATTTCCATTCCACCAAAAATAGTACACATGAGCCTTTTACATCGAGGTGTGATAAACATCTCATAAATTGCACTGCATGGACAACTATGTTCTTACTGGATTAGGGAAATTTACCCAGGCGGTGCTCGAACCCTAGACCTAGACCTTTTGGCAGGTGAGGACTCTACCCCGCCGCCACCGAGGCCAGCAAGGTATAGTAAAAAAATACTTAAAGCGGTACCAACTCAAAGGTACAACTTTTGAGAATGACTTAGTGTATAGTGTCGAAACCTGGGACAGACCGCTAAAAAATTTGTAGAGTAGACAATATTAGTGTATCTGTGATTATTTTTCCCATAACTTGTAGCGGTACTTCAAAAAGGCATAGCCGTAAGGGATTTCTGCAGGAAAATATACAAATAAAAAAGTCTCTATTTTCTTTCTGATCCTTTGAACACATTGCGGTAGTAAAATTTGAATGAAACCAAATAACTCCGACTTGCATGTGCGCAAGGAAGTTTGATTTGTGATTTTATTAGTGATTAATACGAGGCCTGGGAAAGAAAAAGCATATTAATATTTTATTTGCGTAAAATAATTAGTTGAGAGAGAGAGAGATTATATAAGAAATGTTTCGCTGACGCATGGGTCAATTTAATGGCTTGAAAGAAATGAAATGTGGGAATATTTATTCAAGTTGCCTCGTGGATTCTCGACTCGCCACGGATGACGTCATCGTGCGTGCATCGATGGATGCGGCCGTACACATGCTGTTGTTTATGATGTGCAACTGTTATTCGGCGAAAAGCCTCCCCGCGAGTGCCGTTCCGAATTCAAATCACCTGCTACTAGGCCGCGCGCACAAATTAATGCTTCGAGTGATTCGAGGTCGATTTTATCAATGCTTCCCACCCCTCCCTCCCGGGGAGACAGGTAATCCAACTAGGTGTTCATAGGAAACGTTGACACTGAGAGCAGTGCGCCTACAATTTCCAGCGTCTGGCTCAATTACATCCTCTTCTTCGCGCACCATTTGTGCCTGGTTCTCCGGTTCGCCACCAAAGGCGCTGTTCGGTGGCGTGCTTGGGGGTAGGTACCGACGGGGCTGGGTTTGGCTTCCCCCATTACCTATATATAGCGTGTAAAACCCTCATCTCCCCCCTCCACTTATGCCTTGTTTGACTCTCTCGATTGAAACCCAAGCCATCCAACATTTTAAATTTCTGGTCACGCCACAGGCGCCGTTGAGAACTTTATACGCAAGGTAACGGAATTATAAGAAGAGAAAAAAAATATACTCTTGGGCGAAGACAAGAGTTTTATTGGTGGAGCGATGGCTTCGAATAGAAATACATTTTCTGCCAAAAGCAGTGGGAGGAAATGAAAGCGAATATGTGAGGTGAAATTCATGTCCTGGCCTTGTCAAACGCCATACACGACTGCAAAGTTGTTAGCTCCGCTGGTATTTGAGGTTTTGCGAAAATCCTTTCAGTTATTAAAATCCTATTACCCACCTGTGCCAATCGGGTGGTCGACTTGGCCCTTTGATAAAATGTCGCAAGCAGGGTGTAAAATGTAGCGCTCCCGAAATTTCTCTCTGCTCAGATGAAAGCTCTTTGAAGAGATTCCTGTTAAACGATATTACTTTGTCAGTGTTTTCAATGTATTCATTCATCTCAACGTAATTTTCGGGATATGTTCCATTCCCTTGGTTAATTTTCTTTCGATAGAGTGTAGCGGTGGTAGATTTTCCCCCTTTCCATATTCGCTGCAGGTATTTGTTTGCTGGCTGCGATTGAATTTGACACGGACAATATAGAGGAATAATTATTTGGGAACTCTTGAGCCAAAATAATCTACCTAGAGTGTTTTCGCTATCCTCAGTTTCCACTTCGTTATTTAATAATTTAGTAAAGGACTGAGTCTTTATTTTGGAGAGACTAAGAAACACATATTTCCACGCATTACGCACATAGATTTAAGTGATGCATTAAATAAATTCGCGGTTAGTTATTCAAATGTATTTAATAAAAATAATCAATGCTTCAGGGGAAGCGGATGGTGTTTTGTTTTTCCACGAATACATTTACGTCACAGCACAGTATATGCTGATTTAAATGAGGTTATTTAAAAGATTCGTTTTCTCTCGTCAAGCATTTTAAAGCGAGACACGTCGCATTTGTGATGTAGCGATCGTATTTCATATTGAAATGTATAAAAATTTGTAAACCCACATAAATTTAATAGTGTACGACCTAGATTCCAACATTACAGATGTAGGCATACCACTTCAAAACTTATTTCGTGCAGTATTTATTTATGTTAAGTCAATTCCATGAAGTCGTGTCCGTGGCAACGAAATATTCTATGGATGTAATATTTTTAATCGATTCAGGCGTGATATAGTCAAAGTTCGACGTATTTAAATAAAAGGCTTTTTTCCACGTGGGCAACTACCTTTTATTTCGATATATCAAACTTTCTATAAATTACCTCTGTATCGGTTGAACTTATTCAACGTATTAGGAATACTGGTATAAAATATCAGGCCAAACTATACCTATCTACCTACCTAAACTATTAATTCCAGACGCAGTGTGCTAAGCGTTTTGGTGTATACATCACTCCTCGTCGGCGTGGTCCGTGCGGAAATTAAACGCTCTCCCGAAAAAATTGGCGGAATCCTTTTTCTTGCCTTTTTTCTCTCTCCCGGAGAAGAAAAGAGTGAGGAGATAAGCCACCCCATCAAGATTTCATTACCCGAGCGTTTTCGTGATCATCGCCGCTTTCGTAGACGGCCGCCAACGATGAATTGCTGGGACCTGTTCCTCTTGCCCTCCTCGCACCTATTTACACGGAAAGTTGAGCGCGGCCAAAGTCGAACCGCGGGCTGAGAAACTTTGACCGTAAACACAGCGCAGCGTGTGTTTCGGGGTCGACATGTTTTTAGGGAGGAGGAGGAGGAAGAGTTTCATTTTTATTTTCACCTTTCATTTTTTTTCTCTCGGACGCCACGAGAGGGTGTATTTTTTTCGACCTATCGCGAGATACGTTCTTTCAAAAACGGAAGAAGTCACGGAGAGGGGCTTTTCTCGTGTCCACGGATTATGGAACGCCAGTGGGCGCCAGAGTTATTTCGGCGGTAGGGTAGCGGTTGGTTTTGAGTTGCCTTTATCGTGCTTCGCGGACTCTTGATATGCAATCCGCGGGGACGATGGGGAACGCCCCGGAATATGGACTCGAATACGTCCGTCGCGTTACAGAATTTTGGAATTCGTTCGATGAGAAAGAAATTTTTGCTGCAATAATGATTTTTCTAATCTATCATAGCATCTCCCTCACAGAGTTGGTAATATATTTTTGGAGAATGGTCTTTAAATAATACAACATGACGCCATGACTAACCACATTAAAGAAGACCTCGGCAGGACTATTAATATCTATTTAGTTAGTTGGTGGCAAGGGGAAGAGGCCGTATTCCATAACAAAGAAGGTTGATTTCTGTTGTCATTTCGCTCGCGTTTTAATGTTTAATTAATATAAATTTAATATTTTTTTAATGTCAGCTGCGCAGCGAAGGGTGCAGTGCGATCCAACTTTGCCCTGCAATTTTCAGTAAATTATTTGCAATTGCGAGGATTAGCATTGAAAGTGTATGAGTTTGATGGAATTACTTATTTTTATTTAAAAACTCCTCGTGCAGCAATATTGCCAATGCCTTAGATATGCACTGAGTGCTTCAATGAATCAAATTACGGAGGCATAAAATTCCATAGTTAAGAAGGCCGGAACCTCAAGTTGACTGAGTTTTCCTTCGTAGAATTTTGAGGTTTATGTTGGAGATTGTAACCAGGGCATGTACCTCTTCTCGTTTCCGTATCAGAGATAACCACCATGTAAAAGACTGAAAGCTGACGGTAAAACCCATAATTTAACCGGTAATCGAATGATTGAGATATGTCTCTCCTAAAATTTGTTTCGGTCCCAAGTTTAATCTTTATACCTATCCATGTAATTTTATCAATATATTTGTACCATTAAGTTCGTCTGTTCTCTTTTGAGCAACGGAAATTTGAGCGGTTGCCGAACTGCGCTGGCATATGTCACTCGATGGGAAGTTTTCCATTTCTACCTCAAATGAAGAGAAGGTTTACAGCTTCAACAGGCCTCGATGGTAGAGCTATCACATGAGACCACCGTTTTGATAAGTATCCCGACCCTTTATGTATCTGAGTTGGATTGAAAACAATTTACCTTAATTTGCCTTCACCTCCTTGAGCTATCTTACCTCATAAGTTAATGTCGAAATAGTGATGCTATGCCCTCCCACATACACTTCAATTGAGATCTGTACATAGATGTGACTAATTTTTTCATCTTGGAATATTGAGGTCTGCGTAAGAGGTAGTAACTAGGACATATCAATGGGAAGGTTTAACATCTTTTATCTCAAAAATAGCAACTTTCCAGGAGACCGAAAGAAACAATTTATATTTTTAATTGTACTCTGAAATTAAAAACAAAAATTCATAAAACTGAAAAAGAAGCATTCATTTGCAAACAAAGAGTTGTTTTTTGCTTGAATTTCATTTTTTAAATGTCTTTACACTTAGTTTAAGATGCCTGTTAAACCGGCTATATTTTGAAATACGTGTTGTTAGAACTTAGCCATCGATATCTAGAACTAGCTATCTGCTTGTTACCGTATCTGAGATAACCATTGAGGAAAGATTGCGTCACCAACCTTTAAACCCATCATTGTATGCAGGAATTAAAGCGAATAGAAACTTGTCGGAAACAATAGATATTTTAGTCAATACCATCATGCTTTGTGTCTGTGCAAAGTAAATATTTCATATTGACGCTCCAGCTACTAGTCTGAAACAGTTCGGATGATTTTAGTTGCGAGTGGGGTCTCTTAGTACGCAGCCGAGAGAAATTACTGCGCAGTATCGGTGCCAACGTCGAAAATTCGTTTGCGTATGGGTGTGTATCATCGGCATCGAAAGGCTAAAGTAAAATATGATATAATTGTGCAGAGCTGTTAAAGAGTACTTTCGATTATATCCCTGTGTTTGATCCGTCCCTTCTCTACTCACTTCTTCGAATGTATATATTCATTTGACCCCAATTGAACCGTTTGTGGAATAAATATTTACACTGTGGTCCTGAAAAGTCTCTATATTTTATTGAGGACTAAGGCGCCGACGACTTTACGCAACTTTAAATTTTAAGGCAAACAAATGAGTAATAGATATTTAGTTCATTTTGCAGAAATTAAAAAGAGGAATTAAATCGAATAAAAACACGTCGCAAATAGTTAATTTATATTTAGTCAATGCTCTCATGCGTTGTTTTCTATTACAAATTTCATATTGCCATCCTTTTTCGCATGGATGTGTATTATCGGCATCGAAAGACTGAAATAAGGTCAAATATAGTGAGTGCCTAAAAGCGAGTACAGCGAATCTAATATAGAGAATATCTAATCATAGCGAGTAATTACGGTCAACTCTTTTAAAATCAGTTGAAACCACGAAAAAATTCGTGCAAGATTATCAGCGCGTGCCAAAATTACACGAACAATAACCTCTCTCCATTCGAAGAATATCAACAAGGGGAGTAATCACTGTCATGAGTAGTTTTCGTTCCTCATACCAAGGGGACTGCAGAGAGGAGGCCCAATTTCATCCCAAAGAAGTCTGATTTCTGCTGCCACTTCGGTCGCATTTTAATCGGCTTTCAAAACTGTCCGCGGGGCTGTGATGAGTGCAACGCGATCCACTTTTTTCCCAACATTTTACAGTAAAATGTTTTTCATAGCGAGGAAATGCATCGAAAAGTAGTTAATGTGATAGATCACATCATCATGTGTATAAATTTCGGATATTACCCCTAATTTTATCGCATTTCCCCGTGAAACTCGGATCATTTTGTCCGTCGGCGACACGAGTGGCGACTTTTGTAAACCCATTTAAACGCGCTATGGGTGACAACACTTTTAGAGGCCTACCTGAGGATCCTCTTTTGTAATACTCGTGAATATCAACGGCCCAAATCAGCCACGGATTAGCTTGAGAGGGGGGAGTGTCGTTTTTTCGGCTCCTTTAGGCCCCGCGTCTGGCGAGCGAACGCTCTCGATTCAAGGGATTATGGCAAGCGTCGGCGGAGGAAGCGATCAAGGAAGGAGTCGAGGGAGTTTGGCGGGAATGAAGAGCGCCTCCGTGCGGGCGATTAAGCAGGCGACTCGACGGAATGAGAGCGGGTCTTCGGTGATATCATGGCCACGGAGAGTTGGCCGGAGGTCCTCGGGCTCCATTAGCGGACGAGGCAGGCGTGATCCGACAAAAGGGACGGCAGTAGTCTCTCCCTCTGCCGCGGAGGAAGGCGGTGTAGCCGTGGATATTGATCGGTGAAGGGAGTGACGGAGAGGGGGGGAGGGGTTTGAGAAGGGAGGGGAGTGGTTGTGTAGGGGTTTGGGTTACGAGGGGAGGCGCTTTCGTGTGATGGAGGGGAAGGGTCGGAGTGTGGAGGGAAAGTTGGCTTGAAGACAATCGAATGGAATAGAAATATTTTTATTGTCCCGGGACAATTGGCCCCTTAGCTTAGGAGATGTTCTCTCACGGACGGATTCGAGATGTCTACCGCTTTCTGCTTCCTCTCTCATCTATCTAATTCGGCAGCACGACATCCATTCCTCCTGGCTTATACCTTCGGCTTTGTGGGTTAACGGGGAACGTTACTAGCTCGCCAATTTTCTATGAGGAATCTTCTATTTTTAGCGTAATGAAAAGTACGCTCAGGTTATCTCGCGCACAATGTTTTCGAGGTTTCAACTGATTTTAAATGCGTTAACCGTCAATAACTTTTACAATATTGTTCTGCTTAAATTTAGGGGTTTCTTAAAATTGAAGGATGTGGTATCAGGCGTAATTCCGTGGAAATCTTTGATATTTAACATAATAGGAGTACTTGTCTATTTCCACACATGTTTATATCAACCTACTCAGGTTTCGATTTCTTTTTCTCTTTCATTTTCTTCAGCTAGTGTTCTGCATAGGATTTTCTTTGCTATTTTCTCCTATGATTTTTGCTGAGGTAATCTTGCAGCTAGTGTGGTGCTGAAAATAAACATTTTGTTCTCCATATTATATTCAAGACGTACGCATATTTTTCGGCCAAGTTTTAGAAAAAATCTCTTTTTTTAATGCACATTCATACGTTAAGTGAAACTTTATGATGCCACATCAGTTAGCTTTTGGAAGACGTTTTTTTATTTAAGCGATGAACAATATTTGATTACCTTTTCTCCATCTACCTTAGTTTCCCTAATATTCAAGAATATTTAATGCTTGTCGGAATCTACCATCTGCTTCCTTCTTATCTATTTAAGGCAGCACGAGTGTTCGTCTCATGTTTATTTTCAGTTTTTTGGCGGTAAGAACATTTTACCGGTTTCGCAAATTTGATTCCAGCTATCCTCGAAATGATTTTACTTCCGCGGAAATTGGAAATGTCCTAATTTCGTTTGCTTTCTTTTACCATTGAAATTTACGAGCAATTTGCTTTTCAAGCGAAACTTGCAGCACGTGCTGTGAGTTTTATTGTGAAACTTAATATTTAACGATGAATTTTTTTTTATATCATTACTACTTATAGAGTTTTATACACTTCCCTTAATATTTCCTCGCTGAAAGTGCTATTTGTCCCCTCAGAGTGGATTTGTTTTGGTCCTTTTCTGTGTAAAGGGTAAACCTAATCCATAAAAATATTATTATCGCTTAAAAACCTTTCTATTTCTAGTGATTGGTCGTCGTTATTTCTAAAATTTCGGTCAATTTTCCCGGTATTTATTTTGAAAAAAATTCATTAATCAGTGTGGAGGATTGTCTTAGTCCTTTTTATTAAGTATGTTGTAATCTCAGAAGTCATTAATTTTCCAATCATGCCTATTGCATTTTGCTTTTCATAGAATTTCAAATTATTTACATTTCCGACGGAAGAGAGGCTTGCTGATAGTAGATGCTCTTCCCTATTTCCTCTTTAGTTTTTACGGTAACCCATATTTTAGGTTTCCCGCATGTTGGTCTCAGTAAATTTCATCATAGCTCGGCAGGTCCCTGTGTACCTACAGAGGAACTTCATTATGAAGAACTGTATTTCTTTTTCACTGTGGTAGACATGTAAATTAATCTAGCGTGTCTCATGCTAACCCCCACATGCTATTTTATAAAATTATTTGATGACTAATTCAATTCCTCAATTTTCATATAACGTGTATTTGATAGCTTACAAGGTTTTTCGCTTAGCAGAGGATATTCAGCTAAAGGAAAAAGACGCCTGCGTTGAATACAATTCCAATTCAGAATAAAGCAGTGTACCTTATTCAGGGAACATGCTTTGATAAAATTATTTTCATATTAAAAATAATATCTCCACACTGTGAAAACAAAGAAGAGATGATGGAAGGAAAATATGAAATATTTTTATGATCTTCAATCAAAATATGCCAAGAAAATTTTCTCTGATTTATTTATGTTATCGACGAATTTATCGAAAGAGATCGAAACCGACGAAATATTCGAAAAAAGAATGACAAATATGGCCATTTTTTAATTATTTTACCGCGTTTAAAGTCGACGTTACTTAAGCAAACTTAGAATGGAATTGAAATGGATATGGATGGGTTTTTTGTAACGCGCGTAAATGGTAACTTGCGCGAGAGGAACATGAAAAGAAGGGGCAATGAATGTGTCGAATGCGGCGAAGACTTGGACGAGGTGAGAAAATTTTTATAATTTGTGTCTGTAGTCTACATCTGCATCTTTGCACTACCCTGCAAGCCGTCTCAATAAGCGTGTGGCGGGGGGTGTTCGGACATCAGCCAGATAGTCAGCGAAATTCTCGAAAGAGGTCGAAACCGATTAAGTATGACAAAAGCATTGCGAATATGGGGAAGTTTGAATTATTTTACTAAGTTAAAAGTCGAAGTTACCTTGGCGAACGTTTAATTTCCCGTGAAAATAAAGTTAAAATAAAAATGAATTGGTTTCTAACAACTCGTATAAAAGGACGTTTGCGGGAGACGGACATGAAAAAAAGAGGAACACATGTCGCCAATGAATATGCCGAATGCGGCGAAGACTCGAACCAGGTGCGCGCCTTAATGCGTGTCTTTTCTCTGGCATTGTTGATCTTAGGGCGGTAGTGTGTCAAGTGGCGTTCCACCCAAAAATACACACGCGGACACTCATCGCGGGGTAAACCCCATTCCGGGGGAACATTGACATCCGAATACATGCACTTTACGCGATAGAGAGGGGAGACATACCTTCAATATTTCGGCGCAGCACTGTTACGGTGCGTGCGTACGGCTATTCAAGTTTTCACAATCGACTCGTCCACCGTACCGGAGAATTCTCTCTCTTATTTTTCTTTTTTACTGGGAAAAGCAATCGCATAATGGGGGAATATCCCCTCTCGTCCGCGTTTGTTGTGAGCGCTGGCTCTCTGCGCTCGGTGGGATTCAATGAAAATGGCGCGGGAGGGAGCGGCCGCGTTGGGTGCAGTAGTGGGACGGGTGCCGTGAAGGGTTGAGAGTGGATAGATAGATATGGGGGTTGCGCGCGATTGAAACGGAGAGGAAATGAGCTTTGATCTAGCGGCGCGCGGGGATGCAATAAAGACGCGATACGAAGGTGACGGAGTATAAACCGCTTCGTTTTTTCCCCTCTTTCGTCGTAGTTGAAGGTCGCGCCATCACTTCGTTCGCCGCTTATAGCATTACCCGAGGGAAAAATATTTCCGAATCGAGCGTTTCTACATCGAATAAACTCATGGTTAGTATTATTTTTCGCTAGGGTTATGATGCCGTCGTGCCAGGGGGTTGTGAGATAGCATCCTTGACTGACAAGTATTGGATAGGAAGCCGTAATTTGTTTTGAACCTTAGGGAATGATTGGGAATATTGAAGTTGATGCGTAGTTTTCCGCGGCGTTGTCTACATGATGTCTCCATGCTTCTGGGTTTCACCGCGGGGATTTTCTTTGCGACGACAGTTTCTCCGGTATTCCAACCGGCGTCTTCAGGTCGATGGTCGTTTCAGGTCGTTCGACCTGAAGACGGCGGTTGGAGTACCGGAGAAACTGTCGTCACAAAGAAAATCCACGCGGTGAAACCCAGAAGCATGGAAACATTGGGCATATTTATTTAAATATATTGAATTGGTGATTTTTTTAATGCAGTACATTTTTTATTTTTATAGAAAACGGTATTATTTTGAGGATGAAGACTTATTGTATCATCAATATCGAAAGGAAATGTGGCATTATTATATGAATTGGAGTCATTTACCATAAGGTTGATACGTTAAAAAACTTAAATGTGATTATATCATTATCAGAAGCAAGTCACGAAGTTTAAGGCCGTGCTACCAGGCTAATGATTGAATACAGGATTACCCACGGAAACTTTGTTGAGCTCCGGTGGGTTTAAGCAGCGGTTATACCTACGCTGAATTTTCCTCGAATTGAATAGCCTTTTAACATAAATATTTTGTGAATGGGCGTTCAATTTGTCCTTATATTTACGAAAATCAATTCCATGGTATGTGTGCATCTTCGATGGAGTGTACACGAAAACAGTGGAATCATATTTTTTCCGAACAACTGTCTGTTGACTTCTGTATTTTATCCTGTTTTTTAGCTTTTACTTCGTGTTCCCTTCTTCGCCATATCTTAAGCATTTATTACTTCGCATTTGAGGTTGAATTTTTATGCATTTATGTTTTGGTATTTGTTTTATATCAGTTTGCCGTTATCTCTCGCTTATTTATGGATTCATTTCTTTTTTGATACCATAAGATTTTTCCCATCACTCACATGAATTGTGTTAACCTGCAATGTATTTAAACTTGATAAATCGGCATGTTTCTGCCCATAACTCTGCCTGCTTTATTTTTCTAGTCAGGAAAATTTCAGCAGAGCGGTAATTTTCGATGGTTAAGTTATACGTATTTTTTCAGAAAATTAACTCTAAAAATGTAACCTATATCCATAAGTTATTCACTAGAATTTGCGATGAGGATCTTTGTACAGAAAACATCTTTTTGGCCTTTCCATCTAAGAGGTGAATATTGTCTCAGAAGATTGGATGTAACGCAGATTTCATGTTTTTTAATGAAATCCTCCGTGATAACTTAAGTAAATAGCTTCTGCACATGCTTATCTTGATGAAGTGTTTCCGTTCCCAGAGAGCATACTTTGTATCCTGTAACTGTATGCAATGCCTACACACATCCCACGTCCAACATGCTCTCGGGATATCTCCTTATGGTCTAGATCAGGGATCACCAAAATACGGCTCTCGGGCCGGATCCGGCCCGCGGTCTTTCATCCGGCCCGCGCACTCGTTTCAAGTATCGAACATCGTATCGAATATCGTATACTTCAGTAATCGGCAAATTTGCTATCCGGCCAGCGGGGTGATTCGGAACTTGGAATGTGGCCCTCGTGGCCTAGTAAATTGGAGACCCCTGGTGTAGATATTTTTCTACATTTTGAAAACGGTCATTCCCAAGCCAATTGGTTCTTGGAATTTTATGTTTTGGTTTTTCTATATCCTCACTAACAAGGGAGACCACGTACCTTGCTCCGCCTTTTTCAATGCCAAATTTTTTATGGCATTCGGAATGGCAAACACATATCTGAACTGGTCCATTGAGTGGGCCTTAGTTTGGCCATAATTAATTGATTTTCATGCGGTACTTTTAACAAGCCAAAAATAAGTCTATAATAGCGCAAAAATAAAAAATTTATAAATATAACACCGGCTGACCCAAATGTCAAATAAATCTATACAATTGGGTCAGCCGGTGTAATGGATAGCGTCGTCGACTCCCATCCAGATAATCAGGGTTCGAGGCTTCGTCACGGGTATATATTTTCTAGTCTAGGTTAAGGAGTTTGGCTAACAGAGGTTCATCGTAATTTGCATTGCGATACTCTCCAAAGTCCCCTCCCTCGTTCATTTTGATTATACGGCGACAAGTATTTTATTAATTTTAATCACAGCAAGCATATGCACGAGAGAAAAATTTTTATCATCATAATGGAGTTAAGGTATTTAAGCCGCGTCATTTGTAAGTAAAATGACGCCTTAGAATTTATGGCTTACATTACGAAAGGGAGGTTTGTCATTGTGGTATGCTTATAGGGACAAATGGTATTTCCTAATCGCATAAGACGAAATTCACTCTTTACAAACATTTTCCAGCCAATCTCATCCATTATCCCCTCAGAAGAGTGCATTTGACATTAGCAAATTCTCTATTGTTTCATGGATGACGCTTGCTGGGCCGACCAGACCACTTTTTTCCAGCGGTGTCCCAACTTCACCTGCGGTCACCGGTGAAGGTGTTTGGCTAACAGAGGTGCATCCAAATTTGCATCGCGTTACTCTGCAAAGCCCCCTCCCTCGTGCGGTGTTGCAGCCGAGTCGGGTCGCTGTTACCGCTGATACGCTCGCAGTGCATTCTAATGCCGTTTCTCCCGATTTTCCTGTTATCTCACCACAGGCAACGCTCCGACGGGAGTAGTTAGTCATCAATCACTAACGAATCCCAAACCCCTGTCAGTCTCTTACCATGATCTGTTTCAGTGTCCGTTGCATCACGTTTATGTTGTGTTTCTGTAGCGGCTCCCGACCTCTGAAACCAGCTCCCAGCAGCGCTATAAATGAATGTGTGCCAACAATCTTGAACCCGTTGCTACCTATTGTTAAGCTTGCTCTATTGTCACGCCTTAATAACATATTCTGCTGATTTTCAACTGTTATTGATTTCACAGCACATTTTGTTTATGTGTAAAATGAGTCTTCGCTTCTGAATCTTGTGCTCCTTTGAAGCTATTATCCAAAGAAATTTCTCTTGCCTGATACTCTTGCATTATTGTTGATACGATGGGTTATTATAGATTCCTTACGAAGAATCCTTATCAATTAAACACACGAAAAAGATTTGATTCCAATGATTTCACACCCTCGCTTCACGTTATGCGTCATCACAGTTCGTCACCCATCTTCGAATCTCAAACCGCTTGCCAAGATGAGTTTCTGCCATTAAAAATCATTGCTTTATTTTATGTGAATTCTTATCCCTGCTACCAAAATTCAAGCCTACGTCCATCTGCAAGCTTGGCAAATTGTCAAAGCAAATATGATGTTGAAATAGAGGTTGGCATTATAATTTACCCTTTCAGTGTCCTAAATTATGCCAGCTTGAAAAACACCGTATTGCATACCATTTTATAACCTCATTATACACATCGCATACATTAAAATGAGGGGTAGGTGCACTTTTCCACAATAATTTAAAGTATGCATATTGCTACTTATATTGAAATATAGCGATCAACTACGACTAGATGATCCCGTTAATACATATTTCCTTGCCACCAATGACATCCATCCATCGTAACCAAGGTTAGAATTTGGTTAATTATCTCCTGGACTTTGAAGTTCCGAGTTCTTACCTATGTTCCGAAATCCCGGCTCTTGTCTCGCCTTTTTCCTGCTCACCCTCATCGGAAAATGTTCAAACGCGGCGCCTAGCTGCAAATATGGGGAGGGTGGATCGGTTGAAGAAGCGTCTCGCCGCCGCCGGTGGCGCGCCTAATTTGAAGCCTTGGCTGCAGCAATTCAACCCCTCTCTCTCTCTCTGCAACGGGCTGCAACGGAGTCGCATCAGCGCGCGGGTGCAATCGTGCAAGTGTCGTCGGAGGGTGGAGAGAGGGGTCGTGGGGGCGCAAAAAAAAAAAAAAAACTGGAAACAATAAAGTGTGGAGGGAGATGGGAGGGAAGAAATGAAGAAAGGGTTTTTTGGAGGGGTGTGTGTCGGGTAATGTTCGCGAGGGAGAGAAAGGAAGCTCCTAAGTGGGTTTGGAGGGTGGGGGGGGGGGGGACTGGGGGGTGCGGCGTATAAGTGGGAAGATTGCCGAGGATGAGTATATCGGGGTGCGTGAAGGGGTGCGCGAGACAAGGGGAAGACAAAAGTGTACAGGGTGCGACCGTGTCTACAACGCCCTCGGCTTTCTCGATGCGTCGAGTGATCGAGACCGTCGCTACGGGTAAATTCCCCTCCACCGTGTCCGCCTCGATCGCTAATGTCGATAATTTTTTCTGTCTGGTCATTGGTCTGCGATTTTCATTGGTTTGCCTTTTGCGTGTTATTAACCCTTTATAGCCCAATGTTGCTTCTAAGCAACTTCAAAAATGTTTACACTTTCAGTTGTATTTAGGAAATATCTAAACTAAATATTATCTTGTAGTGTAAATTTTAATGACGAAATATTTAGCTGCCAGGATAGTCATCATTGAGAGTAAAATATTCAAGTTTTCAAAATGAAAAATCTTGAAATTTGATTTCTCCCAGAAACAGCTCTGGGTTAGAAAGGGTTAATGTCCACCGATGGTCCATTATGTTTTACATGTCAACAATCAGTCCTCTGATTGACAATAGCATGCTGGGTTGATGCTAAACGGTTACCGATATTTGATGATCAACTGATTGTCAATATGAAACATATTTAGATATATACTAAAATTGTATGTTCCAAAATGTTCTAAGTTGAGAATGACAAAGTGTACAGTGTCAAAACCTGTGTCAGACTAATAAAAAAATTGTGGAACATACTACATTAGTGTCTCTGTGATTACGCTTCATTGTACACTGTTCCATCAAATATCGCCGTCCTCCCTTAAGTTGGTGATTGTCAATGGTTTATCCGTAGATCGTCGACCAAAACCGTAGACCTTCAAATACTGGTTGACAATCCTCAATAGGTGGCAGTTTTTAATCATAATCGTGAAACTCGACAGTTATTGAGAGCGTCGAAAAGGTTCCCATCGTTGAGCAACGACAGCCAATCATAACGTTTACAGGTCAATGGTCGATGGCTATTGATGACCATCGACAGCTGATGGCAGTCTTATTCCAATATTCTCGCTATCAACATCGATGTCCGTCGATTACTTGTCGAGTCCATAATCATTGGGGTTCTTCGATCATCAGCAATCGATAAACATCGTTCAATTCCCACTGTGGACATCGATGCCCAACGTTTACTTGGATAATCGCGTCCATAATCGTTGGGGATCCTCGATCGTTGACTGTCGATAAATATTGTTCGATTCCCAGTGTCGGCATCGATTCCCATAGATTGCTAGGATTATCGAGTCGATAATCGTTGGTGATATTTGATCATCAGCAGTCGATAAATGTTGTTCGGTTCCCAGTGTCGGCATCGATTCCCATCGAATACTTGGATAATCGAGTCCATAATCGCTGGGGATCTTCGATCATCAGCAGTCGATAAAGTTCGATTCCCACTGTCGGCGTCCATTACTTGGATAATCGAGTCGATGATCCTTGGAGATCTTCCTTCGATCATCAGCACTCCATAAGTATCGTTCGAATCCTACTGTCGACATCGATGCCCATCGATCACTTGGATCGACTCTCATTGTCTAAAATCGCCCCAAACCCGCTCAAACCCCCCTAAGGGCTGATGCGACGCGAGGGTGGCCTTGGCTGTGTGTGTACGCGGCCCCCTGCAGCCATTTAGAGAGATTGCTTTGAATGGGAACGATTGTCATTGTTTATTAGCGTGACGGTAGAGTGCGGGGCGGGGAGGGAAATTAGAGCATTATTAGGGCAGTAATTGGATTTTAGGTGCTCCGACGCCCGGGATCATGTTGCCAGGAGCAGTTAGACCGGCGGACCCCCTCGGCCCCTCTTGGTCCGCTAACCGCTTCCCCCGCCTCCTGATAATCATCTCCAATGTCTCAGTGCTCCGTGATTAAACCAATTTTTATTCATTAGCATTCATCGACAGGCGTCGTTTGGTGGATCACAACTTCTGTCATCATTTACCCTGTTCTAACCTCTACGGAACTCATATGCTAAGTTATATTAGTTACTCGATTCATTGATTTCAATCTGTTTGATCATTTTGAATTCTTGCAAGTATAATTCCAATTTAAAATCGATTTTCATAAGCATAATCTCATTAATATTCATATATAAACAGTAGAAAATGCTATTCATCCGGGTTTCTTTCAATTGCCTCCCAGATGATCCTTGGATAGTACCGGCCTTCTTTATTCAATAGAGAGACGTTGTCCAAGTCAATGTTGTGGGCCAAACAGGGAATAATTGTGAAGTGAAAAAAACTCTGCATCGACTCTTGAGTGGACCTGAGGAAGCCAACTGGAATATTGGCGAAATCAGGTCCAGTAATATGGATAAACGCGGAAGGAAACCCGGAAGAATCGCTGCCTATTGTCATAATCTTCTCGGAAACAGTAGATAAGGCTCTTCACTGAATATTTTGCTCATTTAGTGTTTCAATAAAAGTCTTAGTTTCACAATAAGCTAAAAGTCATGACAGTACGACAATATGATGATGAAATTGACGGAATTATAAGATTCAAGGCAAGGTATTTTTTGACAAAATGCGAAAAAATTTTAATACGCTTAAAATGCACAAATTGTTTTTGTTCGAAAAACGGCCCAGGGCTATTTATTTTGAGGTGGATATGTACCTGTAGAGAAATTTTCATCGAAATCTGAGAACCTCTGGGACAAACGTTTGTTGAATTGAGGAGCGATCACCCAAATATGTGTTAAGAGCCCTCCACTGTGAAATGTTCCGAGGAAAATCATTTTCCTTGATACGGAAGCAAACCCGACTCCCACCACGGATTGGCGCTTGGTGCTTTACCCTTTAAGTCACCGTCTTCCTAAGCAATCTACTTAAACTAACCCTAACATTTAGCACAATGAACCTCAGTGAATTCTAGATGAAAAGTATGGAATCGAAATAGCATGTGAACCGAGCGGTCTGTGCAGTGGAACGGAAAGCCAAAGGCTGGTGGTTCTATTTCTGGTACGGGAGAATTTTTCCCCATGGCAGTTAATGTGTACTTCACCATCCTCAATCGAAGTGGCTGAAATACAGATGATACTTTTGGATAAATAAATAGATTTAACTAAACTAACAGCTTCAGACGTTACTTTTGGAGACTATGCTCAAAGGCAGGGATGAAAATGCTCCGGTAGAGTTGATCTTAATTGTGAGAAATGACTTAAAGTTTTTGAACTTAAAATGAAAGCAAAAATTCATTTAGGTTTTCATTAGAACATAAATTTGCTTGATTAATGCACAAATTGTTTTTATTCCCTACAATCATAAGTGTACAGTATATGTAATATTTATTCTTTTCTGCAAAATATAAATTTGGACGAACGGAATGATACTGTTGCCAATAAATTGTACAATTATGTCATATTATCAGGATAACTAGGAAGTAGATGGGTGAGTATGATGGGTATTGATGCCTGAGGTTACAAAATTTTGATAAATAGATGGATATTGTCTTTTGATTCGTAGTTTAACGGTTGAGGCTAGGTGTAGCTTATTAGTATTAGGAATTGCTTAAATCATAGTGGAGCACTATTTCTCCTTCGCGTCCCCCATAAATGGTTCCCTGCGAGGCATGGCTTTGTGGAAGCAATATCGGACGCATCTGGAGCTCTGGTTTCTCCGCATTAATTTCCACATCTTGGGGCTAATTATACTCGACCTGACCTATGGCCTCTTCGGAGATGTGCAGGGTAGGTCAGGCGTGGAATGAAGGCATCTAATCTGAGGAAAGCGTAATACGTGGATAAGCCGACAGTCTCTCTCGATCATCGGTCACCAAAATTCCCATCCAAGCTATGACATTTATGCACGGCAAGCCAATGGGCAGCTTCGTCCGTCTCCCAGCACTGAAGCACAAATGGCAATTGTAATGCAGACACAATAATTACGCTTTTATTTTTAAATTCAGTGGTGGTGATGCTCTGTTCGAAATTTGAGAAGAATAAGCATCGTTTAAAAGTGTCGAATAGTTTTGTATTCTTGAACTGATTTCATTGAATTGCTGGAAGGTGAGTAGAGAAAAACAAATTTTTTCTGGTAATTCAACCATTGTAGGGAAATGCCCTCAAATCCATGGAATTGTTTCGCGTGGAATTATTTTCCAGTGAAGCAACCATAATGAAACACTGAAATTTCTTAAATTTATGATTTGGTATGAATAATACATGGAGGCAAGATAACGAAGATATATCTTCAGTTTTCCTCAGTTATTATTTTGTTACAAAGTTGTTTCACTTCACCCTACTGAGTTAATGCCCATGGTATTATATGTGTGAACAAGTCGGCACCCGCCCTTTATGGTGCTGAAAATCATCTATCAAGTCCTCGTATAACAACCACTCGTATTGAATATGACAGTTGCGATACGGTACAAAAAGGGCTACTGATGAGGTAACGTCGTTCAATACAACATTGGTCGCCTCAAATTCGTTTTTCACCCACTGTGGTCATGGTTGAAGCTGCAAAGATGGAATTATGATTCCCAAATTCTGCAGGCTCGCCCATATTTATTCTATTAGTGGGCCAGTTGATAAAATATTGGGGAAAACCGCTGACCGCAAGCCTGGGAACGAAGGAGTAGGAGTGGTGCGGACTTCGTAAGTAGGATATGGGTCGGTAACAATTCAGACGCCTTGTTTCCTAACTAGATTTCTCTTCTTTATTAAAACTTAAATAAATCTGATCACGTATTGCCCTCGCAAAAATGAAATTTTAAGTCCCACATCTTTTCGGTTGAGTTTTTCTCATTTGGTCCCCTCACCACCCTGCTGGAATAATGAGAAGCCTGAATAATAGTGTGGAGTTCTTCGAATGCTTCTGACCTAAATCCAACACAGCCATAGCCCGACGGGTTGGGAGGTGAGGAATTATGGTAATAGAGGGAATAAAAATGGTTTCATGTTCCTCCATGTTTCCTCTATGATGGTCGTAGGACATGCATCTATGTCGGTAAGTTAACGCGGCTTGTCTTATTTCATATTCGAGTTTTTTTTTATATCTGTTGACAATTTTCGCGTAGCATGTTAGGCAGAATAGATTCAGTGGTAAGGATCAAATTATCACTTATCTTAAACGATTTACATTTCATCACAATAGAATAGATACATTGGTGTATAAAAATTTTATTTATCAAAGTATTAAATATTTTTATAATGATCCGCGAATCAAAATTGTGTAAAAATACAGAAAATTCTATGCACATATTATCTACTACATTTGGTCTCGTTCAACTCCTAAATACTATAGGCTTATGATTTTCATTAAACTGTGTATTATGAACGACGTTGTATTTTCAATGGAAAGTACTGCATATTGGATTAAGAAAGCGCACTTCATCCGTCTCTTCAATGAAAGCCTGTCTTAATTATCATATTTACACTAGGAAAATTCAAGCCTTAAATCACGATCCAATCAAATAATTATTTTATTTTCTGTGTGGCTTCTTAAACTGCTCTGATTCAAATTCGTCTTTTTGCTAGAAAGAGGGACCATCTCATCAAACTGGAATTCGCATACTTTCTTCTCCACCTTGCTATTATTTTAAATACTTTTGGCGGGTCATTGCTCTTTCATCTTCCCAAAACTTATGCATTTTACTGCTGCACAATCATAATCCCTTGAGTGAACTTTAATTTAAAAGAGAAACTCTGATACTTTTTTTGTGTAGAGATGCACTCGTATTTATGTCTAAGAATGTTCTTGAAAAACGATTTACATTTTGATTTCGCTAAGTTGATGCGTTTTTTTATATAGCCATGAATTTTTTAATATTTGTTTCCTTCGGACTAGACGGCGCTAATGCGTTGTTAGTCGCGAATAAAATATCCGGGGATATTGTCGCATTGTCACGTTAGACGAGGAAAAAATAACGTGGTTCTCCTGAATGTGAAACGAGACGCGGGAGAGAAAATAAGCATTCGCAATTCAAACAAGCATAAGTAGACTTCTTTCTGTGCATCCGTCAGGAGGCGCTTGCTTGAAAGGAAGCGAGAGAGGAGGAGGATTTTTTTTCTGCGGGAAGAATAGGTGGGTGGGCGGTTGAAGGGGGTTGGCGAAAGAATCCTGGCTCAGATGGGGTGTGATACTGCGAAGAATAAAGTCCCCGGGAGACGGCGTGGTCGGGAGAAGAAGAAGGGTGTGAGAAGGTAGGGTGGGAAAACTTTATCGTTCCGGGACCAATGTCCCACGAGAGCAACTTACGAAATTGGACATATTTTTACATTGATGATAATATTGCTTCCCAAACTCGATAATTCACTAAACCTTGAAACGATACTCAATCTGATAAAAGGGTATTCCTCCCTCGAAAAATTTAAAGACGCGGGGAGGCGGGGGGGTATGGCGGGAAGTGAAGTCGCAGTAGCTATATAACGAACGATGGGAGTCGAGAAAATAAAGACTAGTCCCTTTCACGTAGCGGAGACGCGAGAAAGCGAGGGTGAAGTTGTGGAGTCACTGAAGAGTGCTGACTTTAAAAACTAGGCGGGTACTGTTACGTACCCGTGGGAGACGTGGAATGAGGAGTTGTCTCGTTGGAAAATAACCTAAAAACCGCTGGGTAAGTTTACTCATTAAAACTGTCCAGAATCTGAAAGTATCGCGGCTACTGTTTACTTCCCTTTTGTCCTATCTTTTGCTGTTAGAACTCTGGCAATGGAAGCGGCTTCCTGGTTGTTGAAGATTTTGTGACAATCACGGTAAAGACCTTTTTATAGTTTAACGAAGCGAACCATGAAAGCCAGGAGCTACGAGATACGGCAACGAGACAGGAAGCGGCACTTGAAAAAAAATCGCGGAAGGTGCGGATCTCGGCTACTATCACGAATGGACCTCTTTCTTGTAATAGAGACTAGAGAAGAATAGAAGTCTGGAAATTTAACGGCTGTGGGTGGCTTTAAAGGAAAAATGGAATGTAAAGTGTATTAAAAATGTTGTGGATAAAAACTTGCTTAATATTCTGAGGGAAAATAAATTCATTCGAGGTATTAGAGGAGCAGGCTTTGAATTTAAATTGTTGTATTTTGTAAATGTTGGCGAAAGGATGGCTACGCGACTTATGAAATGGCGAGTTATTCAAAACTGGTGGAATGTGGAGGCATTAATATTAAAAATTTAAGAGGCGTGAGAAAAAGTTATTCTTTTTATTATTTATTTTTTGAGTGCCCTACACTTGTCGTGATTTTGCCCAAAAAACTAATAGAAAAGCGTCTGCGTTGGTTCCGTGGAATGGGAACTCACATTAAATTTCTTCGTTAGTGTAATCCCTTCTAATCGTTCTTAAATGACCTCTCGCGTTCAATTCTAAGACTAATTGAATTCTTTTCGTTTTTTCATTTTGCAAATATTTTTGTATTCCATTTCTTGTATATTATCAGTGGCATGACAACGTTTTCGGTTCCATTCCCGTATCAGTGCGTGAAATTGGAGTTTTTTTTTCTTTTCCATCCATCCATTTATTGCACATAAGTATTTAAATGTCCAAATAATATTTCATACAAAGGTGCCTTCTTAACTTTGATTTTTCTGTCCATTTTTTTCTGTGTGATTTCAATCGTAATTCCAGAAAACATATGAAGCCATATTTCCAAAATAGCGCTACTCCACGTAATCGGTATTTGGGAATATATGTATTGTATACCCTCTGAGTAGTAAAGCTACTACTTCATTATTTTCTATAGATGAATAATGCGAAGAATAACCTAGCTAATCACAGGCTAAGGTCAAGTCAAGGGTTCGTTTGCGTTGAAGACAAAGAGAGATACTGGGTTATTTTATAACCTGGCTGAATGGACTAGTGCTGTTATGGAATTCACTTTTTATGTGTGTGGACTTATTACTAGATGTTTCTTCGGTCATCAGTTGAACAACCGATCTAAAAAAGTAATAGGTTTATTCATTATTGTTGCAAAATCGCTCTAGTTAAATTTTTTACGATGTTGTAACATCATTTCAATCCTAGAATCGGCGTTATGCAGCCGTCAATATCTCCGTATCCATTGCTAGCTCATATGGTGAATTATTTTCTGTTGTTTTTCTTCCTCAGATCATGCTCCATGATTTATCTACAGTTATTATTCTAGTCTGAAAATTTTTTCTCGTCCTCATAAAGAATTTGGAGTCTTTTCTCGTCCTTATAAAGAATTTGGAGTCTTGACACTTTTTGTCATTGCTAACCCCTGCCGTTTTATTGATGATGTCTTAACCTGGCTTGCGTGATTCCTTTTAGGGTTTATTTCTGTTGATAATGAGTAAGTTATAATGTTATAAAATTTTTAATTTGCACTATCTTTAGAAAGCTCGCGCGGGATTCTTGATCCATTTAAGTTCCATTTTGGAAATTCGGAAGTACGATCAAAATTAAAAGCATGGAATGGACATAAAAACATAAGTAACGAAGACACCTTTTTATAAAATATTATTTGGATATTTATATACTTACAGACAAGAAATGGATGGATGGAAAAGAAAAAACTCCAGTTCAACGCATCTTATTCTCTCTGAGATCATTCTACATGATTTATCTTCAATTTATGATCCTAGACTGAAAATATTTTCTCGCCCTGATAAATAATTTTGAGTTTTTGCTATGCATGGCATTGCTTACCTCTACCGTAACTTTATTGATTCTGTCGTTGTATGAATTGTGGGATTCCTTATTAGGGCTTGCTTTTGTTGATTATTATTACATTATAGCATTAAATAATTGTATAAATCTTTGTCTCGGGCGTGACTTTATGGAATCGACTTAACATTATAAAACGTAAAAAATTTATTAGTCCACATAAATTTAATTATACGACCTAGGTTTCGATGATGATGACGTCCGACAGCACAGTATACAATTTATTAGGAAATATAAAGTTTTTTACGTTTCATCATTTTATTATAAAATTTATAGCCTGCATAATCTCTAGAAAGCTGGCTTGCGGAATTCTTGGCACGCATACCACAGGAACAAAGTGCTGGCAAACCCTAGCACTTTACGGGGATGGATTTCTTTCCGCCTGTCAATTCTGGCACGCGTGTCATAGGTTATCGACCCTTTTCGCGGATGAACAATGGAGTGGAGATGGATGGTTGAAAAAAAGGGAGGAATTGGATATGGGAGAGGAGACAGGTATTCATCTGGTTTGAAAAGCCTCCGAAGTGGAGGCCATTTGCGTTGGCGGGTCTGTGCGGCAGGGCCTGCGAAGAATGGATGTTGGAAACCCAGCGCCTCGGCGTAGGCTTAAGGATGAATACGAAAGGGATCACAGTTCTTTCACAGGTGAACCTGGGCATAAAAAAGTATTCTTCGCGTCGAACTGTTTTATTCTTGGGATACTCAGGGGAATTCCGAAAGCGGGGGCTTTTAATAAAATCGATAAAGAGCTGTTATTCTCACCCAGGTGCCTGCCTACCGCTAAGGGTTCTTGCGTCGTCGCTTGGAAGGCTAAGGCTTTGAGCCAGTGCTCTCTTATCTAGGATCGTGATACTGCATAAATGTGCGCATAAATTTGCATTTTACCTGTCAGTACGAGATATTTAGCGACGACTTCGTTCCCAAAACAGGTGTATATGACGCTTACATAACCCTCATAGCGAAATGGGTACCTGAGAATGTAGTGGTTACCATTCCATTGCGCTTGAAACGAAGAATTTTTAAGCGGAGCTAGATATCCGGGTTATACTCCGCGTCGGTTCCTCTTCCAGACGTGAGTTTCGCCGGCGTTGCAGCAAGCGTCTTCAGGTTTGAAGAGATTCAAACCTTGTTTTGTACCTTGTTTATAAAATTTTTATGCAAATTTAATTAGAATAACTTATAATACGACCCATCAAGTTGAGCATTATTTATTATTGATATATACTTTTTGAATAAATTAGGAGAATAAAGCCATGAATATGACATAGTGAATTTGCTGAAGATGCCTGCTGCAACGCTGACGAAACAGAGTATTCACGAAGATTAAAACACCCGGACGATAACCTTGAAGCCTAGCTGCGCCCACTGACCCATTACGCGGAAGCCTCCATGAAAAAAGAATTTTTAGGTTTGCTAGTTTAATATGAAATGTAATAGACAATGAAAGTTGTTTTAAGAGAAGCAAAGAAAAACATCGGGGCCCTTATTCCTCCTGCCCATTTTTGAACTGAATGAATTATGCAGAACCAGTTGAAGGCATGCTATTTCACTAAGTTACAACTTTTTGCTGCTGCAAAACGTTCTGGAGAAATTCAGCCCAGAAGCCAAGAAAGACTACTTTTGATACTTAGAAAATTAAAGAACAAATTCTGCTGTTGGCTGGTGCACTAGTTAACTTAGATTTTTTTTAAATTGATGTTTTGAGGCGTGACTTGGGGAAACTGCTTAAGTTTAAATAAAATAATATGTTAATTTCACATGTGATTTTACTAACGACCAGTTTCGTCGCTGCACGAAATCGTCAGGCTCAATTACAGGGAGAGTATGGCCTTATATACATTGAGTCAGTAGGGGTAGCCAAGATGGGGAGGCTAGGAAGGAGGGTATTGTGGTACTTAAGTCATACAAAGTTACCAAATGGGAGGTACACAAGTGATAAAATTACAAAATGGAAGGAGCACAATGATACATAAAGGAAAGTAAACGATAGAAAAAGTGGAAGGGACACAATAATGAAAATGGGAATAAAACAATGTAACAAAATGGAAGGCACACAATAATAAAAATATGGGAATAAAAAATGTAACAAAATGTGAGGCACACAATGCTACAAAATGGGAAGAAATTTTGATAAGAAATGGGAAAAAAGTAATTTTATACTTTTTTTTAATGCCGTTGGAGCATTTTCTCCGAACTGATTGCCCATTTCCCATAGTTGCTAGTTCAGGATTCACAGGGCCAATCTATGACCGAGAGAACTCGCAGTGAAATTTTGGCTTTCCTGAGGATTGAACTTTGATCCGCGGCGTGTTACACCTGTACATCACGGCGTGGAATCAAATGCAGCGTGGCTCCGCTTCTCTCAAAGGGCCGTTTCGCCCTTACACCGGTTCTACTCCGGGAGGCGCTATAGCTGCTCCCTGGACTCAACACTCTGTGAAAAGGGCACTAGCACGATGCTCTACCAACGAAGAGCCGACTATTCCACTCTTTTGTTTTTTCAAACCCGGCGAGCGTGTTACATTAATGCAATACTTTTACTCGCGAATCGCAGACATCTGCCGATAATGGAAGTGTGTTACCCATCCCAGGGCGGAGTATTACGTCGGCGTAGTGGCATTGCCGATAAGGATCACTTAAGAATATTCCATGCGAGCCCAGCTCGCGTTATCGCAAAAATTGACCTCGTGGAACTCATGGGGAGTGGGGAGTTCATGACTTTTTTTCGTGCACCCGAGTTATTTGCTTAGCGCCGACGGAACCGTGGTCTTCCTCTGTTTGCGCCAGCCGAGTCGAGGCGTGGAAAAATTTACGGTTTTCGGTTCCCGGCCAGGGAATGGGGCATCATTATTTTTTCGGTTTCCCCTCCCCACCCCCGTCTCCGCCCCCTTACCCCCTCCCCTTTAAACCGTCCCCCTGAAAGGGGCGCCTCATCCGTACCCCGCGCATTTTACCTGGTAGATAAGAACGTCCGTTTTCCGCACAGTGCCCAAAACTGCCTTGGTCGCAACTGTCCGAATTCCGCACATAATAATAATGTTTGTATATTCCATATATCCCGCCGGCATCGGTGGCGCCGGGATTACGTCCCCGACTGCCAATCTAGAGGTCGCGGGTTCGAATCCCACGTGGGTGGGTTTAACCCCTTGCAGAATATGGAAGTATTGGATTGTCAAACAAATCAATTGTAAAAAAGGACTATCTAGTTCTGAATTCGCTTTAAATAAAGACGGCATAAATGCAATTTTTAGAAGTACATATGGAATCAGGACCATACGTACCCCATTGGAATTAAGATTCAGTGTTGAAGTTACCGGCTCGTTTTACATTTGGACGTTTGGGATGTGTTGCTGCATATTTGAATAAAAGTGTCTCAATGCAGGCAGTTACAAGGTAATCCACGAGTTGAACGAACAAATTTGAATTTTCATGTGAATTTTCTACATGAAGTCACTTAACTAAGACATTGACATTGCACTGATCTACCTCATTTCATTCATTATCCAATCTAATTCGATACATCAATAAAACTAAAAAACAATGTCTGATACTTCATGGTGAAGCAAAAACACAGTACTATTCCACAAAATTTATTTAAGCTGTTTACCAGTTTCAACGTTTACACCGTCATTATCAAGACTCAAGGTTATTAACCGTCATTATTAAGTCTGATACTTTTACAATAGTATATTTCGACTCTTTTCTTCGGTCATGAAATGTGCGAAATACGAATGTGACCAAGAGGGGAAATATCTTTTCTTTTTCGGGTTCTGCCTTTGTGTACGGTTCCTGCCGTGCAGTAGCCACTCAATCATTCACTCCCTCCATTCGGTTTGCGAGGGAAGGGGGACCGATTTCTGGGTTGGTGTGTGTGCCTTATGGATCGGCCATGAGGTAGAAGCAATAAAAATAGATTATCGGTTATAGTTTGTGGGCTATTTTAGATATTCACCGTCATCAACAATCCTGAGATTGGTTTCACGCATCTCCCAATTCCTCTCTCCTATCCGCTTGTCTTTTCATAGCGAAGCCTTTCATCTCTCTTTCATCCTATATAATCTGTCCGATGTAAGTCGTTCAGGGCCGTCCCTTGCCCCTCTTCACTTCCACCTGTCCTTCTACGATTGTTTCCATCAGGTCATCATGTCTCATAATATGGTCAATTAAGTTGTCCCGTCTTCTGCTTAAGGTTTTCAGAAGACTTCTCTTTTCTCCCACTCTTCTTAACACTTCCTCATTGCTTACGTGGTCAATCCATCTTCATCATTCTTCGGTGGCACCACATTTCGAATACCTCCACTATTGACTTCACTGCTGCTGTAAACGTCCAAGCCTCACTTCCATAGAGAAACATGCTCCAATTCTCCATGTGTAGCATCTGATGAATTGTTTCCTTACTAACATGCTTGTATTATAAGCTGCAATAAGATTCTTATTTTTGTGGAAAGCTCTCACCGCCTACGCTATTCAAATAACTATTTCTATCTTGCATCGTCCGTTGCTGGTTATTCTGCTCCCTAGTAAACAAAAGTTTCTTCACCTCTTCACGCTTTTGCTTTCATAGCTTAATGTTTGCCCAAGCCTCCTCTCTTTTGCTGAGCTTATAAATTGAACTCATATAAGGAAAATAATTTGCACGGCTTTAGTGTTGATGGTTTTGTGTCAGCAGTCAGTCGGGTATTCTACTATGTCTTTCTTGCTTCGTCCGTCGTTAGTATTTCGGCTTCCTTGGTAAAAAAAATCTTTCACCTCTTCCAGCTTTGGATTTCTTAGCTTTATGTTTAGCCTAATCTCCTCTCTTTCGCTGAGCTTATACATTGAAATTATGTGGAGAAAATAATTTGCGCGGGTTAAGTATTTGTGGTAGGATTTCATCAGTCAGTTAGCGATAGTACACGCATGCCGATTTTCATTGTTTTCAGAGAGGGAAAATATCTTTTTCTTTTCGGGTTCCGCCTTTCTGTGAGGTTCCGGTTCGATGCCCTGCCGCACAGTGGCAGCTCAATCATTCACTCCCCCCTCTCAGCTAGTGGGGGGCTGTTTGCGAGCGAGGGAGGGTGGCTGGCTTCTGGGCTGGTGTGTGTGTGTGCCTTATGAAAAGGCCATGGGGGTTGGGGTGCTGGAGGAGATTTTTGTGGGAAAAAGCTGGCGAGGGCGGTGAAAGTGGGCTTGGTCTTTTTGGGGATAGAGCGAGGATATTCTCAGGCTGAATGGCAGCAATAATATGTTTAAAGAGGGAATTCTCTGGAAATCAGTGCTCATCTGTACTTTTTCATGCACAATTACGGGCAAACCCAGTAAAAATTTATTCAGATTCGCTCACTCTGACTATGATTGCTTTCAATTCAAAAGCTATGGTTTTTAGAGTTGGAAATACTACTATTTCAGGCTTGCAAACTTTATATTTCTGCGTTAAAAGCTTGTTTTTCAAGATTCTTTTTGAGGTGGAAGCAACTGAAATAGGCTACAGGGTATTGTGTGCTATTTTAAAAATATGAATAAATTAAACGTTTGTAAAGGAAATAATTTGCACGGTTCTGATGCCGATGAGAGGGTTTCAGCAGACAACATATATGTTAATACAGTACACTTTTGTCGATTGTCGGTAATTTACGATGGTTTGCGGTAGCCTTAAATCGCTTTATATTTTTGAATTACAATTGTTTCAATGTCGACAGTCAGTGGACCATAATGGATCGAACGATACGTATGATACATATATTGAGACCCGAAGTCATCGTCGGTGCCAAAAACATCGACCATGGTCTCAACGCTTCGAACAAGCCAGGAGGCTGACTGTATGTGTGTGCCTTATGAAAAGGCCACGGGGGGGGCGGGTGGGGGAGGGGAGGAGGGAGTTTGGGAGGCGGAGGAGATTTGTGAAGGAAAGGGGAGGGGGAGAGGACAAAAACGGTTTTTTTGTGCGAAAATAGACTTGTGGGGCGTCCCCGTTCCATTGACTACTGGAGGTGGCAAGAGCCCCGAAGGGCTGGGATCGAGAAAAGCAAGGCGAAGAATGGTGTAGGGCACTGGCTTACGAATTAGAATGGGTGTGTTGGCTGTAGAGTCGACTAGTTTTGCTATTTTAGTGCCTCCTGGTCCCTCAGCGAAATCTTTTCTTTTTTCATTCCCCAATTCCTCGTCGCTTACTTCTTCTTTTCTTCGCGCTAACAGCAACTTGGAGCTTCTTTCTTCCATTTCGCACAATTCTTACTCATTCGCGTCCGGCTTTCATTTCTCCCGGATGTCAGTTGTTTGCCTTCCCTGCGGTGCGGGCGAATAGTGGTGGAATTGCCTGCTCGGGTGCGTTAACGTTCTTTGTGTGCGGCGACCGAAATTCTTCTTTTCTGGCTAATTAAAGTAAAGAACTAAGCCTCTCGATTCCGTACCTTTAACTTGTTTTCCCTCCTTCATTTGTATTGATTGTAAGCGCATCGATTTTTAATTCACTCATTTTCTTCCTCTTGTGAAAAGACGTTAATTTTACGTTTTGTACATTAAGTATTGGATCAGGGATGCTGAATTCTCATTTTACGTTTTAAGATTCAGTCTTACGTTGACATAATTCAATCATATGATTGATTAATTGCTTTGATGAGTTTCAGCTCCATCTTAACAATGCAATTCAAAACAAATGCATTAACGAATGTATTTTGGCGTTTATTACAGCGATAATTTTTTATTAATTCAGGAAGTATCAAGATGAGGTGTCTACGTTATACTTTTGTCATTATTACTTTTTTCGTAAAGCATCTTTCATATTTTGTAATTTCGGTATATATTCTATGTATTCAACTGTAACCTACATTTATCAAGCAAATGGGCAAATACAGACTATACTATATAAAGATTGAAAATTTTAAATGAATTTTCAAATAATATTCCATACAAGGCCTATTATTTCCTCTACAGTCGACGTTTAATAAGTTTGAGGAGATTTTCTTTCATTTGTGCCAGAAAAGATATCTTTTCCGCACTGCAAGCAAGATAGTTGAGTTTGAGGGTATGCAAGATAGGGAACAGATGATAACAACTGTGGCAGTAATTGACTGCCAGTTTCCTTTGGTGTTGTCGACTGAAGAACCTCTTGTAAATTTCCGCAAAATCGTGGGCTATCATGACGCCAGTGTGGAAGTAAATAATTGTAATGCCGAGTGTTTGTGTCATCATTTGTTGCTCTGGGGGAAAACCGGCATAATTTTCTACTCGGGTTATCTCCATTTCTGTACGTGAATGGTCCCGCGAGAGGAAGACTTTGCGAATGCCCTTTGTACCCGAGCGACATTGCTTGAACGTCAATAATGGAGCATGGTGTGTATCGCTTCAAGTTAGGACCCACCTGGCTGCCGGCTTTGACTAGCGCCGAAACTGAGGTGATGCTAGGGCCGTGCATGATAGCCCGCTTAGGGAATTCCATTCGAAGTGTTAGCTAGAGAGCCCGTGAGGTTTTGAGGTATCAGCCGTCGCAGAGGAATTGCTGGAGGCCGTGGCAGTGCATTAGGTGCGTCCGTCTGTTCGTGGATCGCTGCTTGTCGAAGTCAAGCCTGAATGGAGTCTCGTGACCCTCCGGGCTTCAAAGTGAAACCGGCTGTGCTTCACACAACTGCTATCACAAAGAAACGAGTCAGTTGCGGGACTGTATGTGTGAAATGCGACGAAGCATTGGCGTGGAATCATAGGATCTGATTCTAAATTGAAATGACATCTATCTCCTGTTTTAACTGCTTGTTCCTCGTTTCAACATAATTACTGTGATTGCTTTTTTATCTGGGTTTCCTATTCGTCATATGCTTCTGGATTGGTCTTTGCGTGTCATCTGCCTTGCAATCATCGTGGTGACTACGCGGATGAGACCCGAAAGTCAGTGGTTCACAACAATACCGCGAAAGCCTTCGCCAAAAACTTTTCAAATGCCAGTTTTAATTTGAATTGCGGGCCCGAAATGCATTGTTTTGAACTCCGTTACATGCACATTGTAAAGGGCTTCTATTTGTACCGAAGTAAATTTTATATTGATAGAAGATATTTCTTGAGCTATTAATATGACGGCATCTAGCGAGAAGAGGGACAGTGTAAGAAGTAATAGTTAATATGTATTGTGAGTTTACTGGAAGTATAGAATGAGAATAAAGCAGCATCGAATTTAGCGGTGTGTAGCGATATCAAATGTTAAAACCCCATATTTTGGGGACACACCTGTCAATAAAAATTAAAATATAGACAAATTTAGGATTTTTTTGCTGTAAAATAAGTCGTTTATACCTATAATGCTCATTAATGGTCACACAGTTGTTGAGAAATAAGATAGTTCTTCCCGTTTAAACTGCAGCGTTAGACAAAGAAATCTGAAAGACTTGAGTTCGTATCTCGGAGCCGGAGACATAATTGCATCCTTCTTGGTTCTCCCTAAATTGAGTTCCGAAAGAAGCTGAACCGGAGTGATGATATCTGACTCCAGCGCTTTGAGAAATGGGTGCGTCAATTATATCTTGGTGCTGAGAAACGAGCGTTTTAGTCTTAAAGAGCAGCTTATGTTTCAGGAAGTAGAAGACTTCAAGAAGAAGAAATTCCTCTTTATGGCCCAATTATAAAGTTTTTATTTTAAATTAACGTTAAATAAAATTGTGTTAATCGATACCACGTTATATGTTCAACAATTTTAGGTTTATGAGTCAAACAATCTATTTTTTTTAAATATAAAATAAAAGTGCAAGTGAAATATGAGTACATCCATTCATCCTTGTTGTGAACAGATTATGAACTCTGATTTTCTCTCAGTATATTTTTTCGTATACTTCTTGTGGAACACGGTGACGTGAGGTAACTTTGGCCCAGAAACGTAAAAAAATAAAAACATAAAATAAAACAAGGACAGAGACAAAAAAAAACGCAATTAATCAAAAAATTTTATGGTAACTAACTCATAACTAATAGAAATACAATGATTCGATTATGTTTGGTAAAATATTTATGCCAACATTCACCCCTGATAAAGTTTTCTATTCTGAGTTGGCTCTATTATCTATTCGTATTACAATCTGTATGTAATGCTGCAGGAACTAATGAAATGTAGCAGCGAGGGTCACATAGTCTTACTACGAATTCCCCTCAAACAGGCAGAAATTAATTGTTGACCAGTAGGAATTTTGTCAAATGGAAGTAATATGATGCTTAAGGAATTTGTTCTGCGTTCGGAGGAATTCGGATTTGAAAATGTTGGGAATTCGAATGAGGCAAAAATCACAGTTTCACTACAATTTCTCGTATTAATGTGGGAGAAAAGCGAAAGGCGGAATCATATTCAAGTGAAATATGAGTACATCCATTCATCCTTGTTATGAACAGAATATGAGCTCTGATTTTCTCTTAGTTTATTTTTTCGTATACTTCTTGTGGAACACGGTGACGTGGGGTAACTTTGGCCCAGAAACGTAAAAACATTTCATAGCTCTGTATTTTGTCATTTTCATTGCGCTATTGACTCCTTTCTTGCTTCAGTCGACTGGCAGCAGAACTGGCTTCACTCCTGAATAGTTTTGGGTTTTAGTGCCATAGAATAGAAGGCATTTTGAACAATAACTTGTTAAGTATACATTGATACATTGCAACATAATGATTTTTACTGGCAACAATGTTTTTTTTCCATTTTTTATTTTAACTCGACTAAAGTAAATGTGCAGTTTAAAATCATAGAAAGTTTGAAAACAGTAGGTATACTAAGAGATATTTTGTGTGGGGTACCTTTATTTCAACCCATAGTTTAGAATTAAATTTTTATGCTTTCATTAGATTGGGCCAAAGATTCCAATTCCAGATAACTTTGGCCTACGCTTTTGAAAAAAAGTATCTTGGTTGTTAAAATAATTAGAGGTTCATAAAAAGCCTTAAATTGAAGGTACATGATCTGTCAACAATTATAACCACATTATGTGCATTGTTTATTAATTGGTACTCAATTTAAATTCCAACCTCTCATCTATATTGGCCGCCACAGTGATGAGCCGGTTAGGATTTTCCGTCTGCAGGTGTAGATTTGTCTAATAGCCAATGCTGACGAACGATAAATGAGCGATTGAACCAATGCTAATGGGCCAGTTTCCTCCTTTGCATCCACAGATATTCCTTCCGAACAGCTGCATATTTTTTTTCCCCGTTCGCCTCATGCATTTCCAAGACGGGGCCCGGAACAAGGGTTCCTCGCCAACTGGGCTCATCATCCGCCCATCGCTTCGATAAGCCCGCTTACGCCTTCGCCCATCGGACTCCCAAAGGTCCAGCTTTAAAAATAATCATGCCGTCGGAATTGAACGTGACCGCACGATTTCTGGAGCTTACCAAGGCTCAACGAGAGGGTGGGCGCACTTGACGCCGCATTAGCACCACAATGAGGCCCGAGTCCATTAAACGCTCTCCGTCGGTATCGGCCACTCACGGGATTATTACAAGTTTGGACGGCGTAGCTCTCATCGGGTGAAGCGCGGGAGATTCGTCGTGGCGACCGGCGGCCATTCCCTCGATTGGGAAATAAAAGAAGTCCGGTGAGGAGATAGACGCCAATGAGAATTGGGTGGCCATCGGTTGGTTGTGCGTATCGCGGCACAGCTCCGACCAATCAAGTGGGAAAGCTATGCATCTCGAGGAACCGCAGCGTTTACGTGATACATCGGTGTCCAGTTGGAAGGAATTAAGTCACTTCCCATGCATCATGGGCACGGTAGTAATCGGATTTACAGCATCTCGTTTGGAGCTCAAGTTTCCAACTTTGGAAATAGATGCTCATTATCAATGAAGCTAGGGGATGATAATTGGTAGTACTCGATTATGAATTGCCTTGCAGTCGCCTGATTTTTTAAAATATTGCTCACGAGAATTTTGGAGAACATAGTGCTATTTGTGAGGATATGAAACTAAGTATACATCGACTTTACACTGCACTAATACCCTTCTGCATCTGGAATACCCTTCTCTAAATCAGGAAACGATAAATGAGGGCTTATGGAATAATCGCTCTAGTAATTATGCTGTCTCAGCGAAATTTTAATTAGGTCTCCAAGACGCTAAAATTCTAGTAGTATTTCATAATTACGCTGCTCCGAATAGAGGAAAACGTGTAACTAGATAATAAGTTTGTCGGGAATGAGTATGCTTGTGTACATTGCCGAGTTGTGCTTTTAAAATAAATATTGTAGACTTTCATTTAATTCATTTCATGCATGGGTAACTTTGCAACTTAGTATATGTCTATTAGATATGCCTATTTTTTAATTAGTGCTTTTCCTCTTGTTGACTCGTGCTGGAATTTTTGGTGTTTGGCTTACTGTTGCCTAAATTAGAAAATAAAAGTATTTTTTCATCTTCAGTATTTTTCCCAAATTATAGCTTAAGTTTTCATTTCGCCAATTAGGTCTTGGAGTGTGGATATTTTGCATGGAGTAGAGTGATGAGTTTGTTTTTGGAGAATCTCCACCTATATTTTTAAATTTGGAGGGGAAAACGTGTAACTAGATAATTCGATCTTATTTCGACTGAAGTGCCTTACTAAATATTTACAGATTGTTTTTCATCATGATTGATGAGCTGAATCCATTGATCCAAATCCCGTTCAAATCAACGAATCGAATCAAAAACTCTTGATTTTTTATTGGAATGGACGCATACTCCTCTATGCCTGTCATATCTAATTCACTAGTTTTTCATTTGAATTCGATTTCACTCCCCGTATTTCTGGAATGCCTCAATTCGCTCACCATGCTCTTGTCTTCGAAAGCTTTTCCCAGCTGATTCAATCGTAAAATTTTCGAGTTATTTGTTTGGGCAACTTTGGATAGCACTCTACACCATTATTAACTAGCTTTTATCGTTAGCCAACGTCCATTATCACTTCCTGCCACACTGTGTGTTCTTCCCTCCGATAAAATGCTGCTCGATGGTATTACATTTTTACTGATATGGAAACTTTAAAATTTGAAAAGGCCTCCCTTTATTTTCGCGCCATATGCATGGTTTTAAAAAAATTGCGAGTTTGCGGTTATCGAGAAAATCCTGTTAAAATATTGACTCTCTTTAATGTGAGAGGGACGAAATAATAATTTCAGCGTCACGCTCCTGAATGAGATGTGGAGAGTCGGTGAGAAGGGCGGTCTCGAACGTGTCAACGGACAACTATATTTCGCGCGCGCATTATCTGATCCTACCCCAAAGCGAGTAACGATATGCGAGGGTGGATGGAATTAGCGCTCTTGTAATTATGCTGTCATAGCACCCGCGCATGAGGGTGGACGGGCACTTTAAATATTCTTCCCTTTTCCGGTAATTGATGAGTGAAAAATGGAGTTGTTCCGTGCGGCATATCCATCGGCCTTCCTCATTTCTTTATGTCCCATGTTCCATGAATTAATATTACAGTGAAACCTCTGTTCGCGGATACCTTTGACTTACGGACTTCTCTGAACAGGAGCAGTCGCGGGTGATTGGGGCTCATGATGGGGCCCTCCTTCCCGGGAGATTCGGAGGTCCTACCCTGAAAATATTAGGAAATTGTTTTTGGCAATATTCTAGTTCTTAGAAGCTTCGTCATAGTTAATAAAAAATTGCATTTCGTAAAGAAAAAATACTAAAAAGTGTGAATTTTACAGCTAATAAAATTTAATGATGTATTATGATTCTGTTATCTATTTAGTGAATTTTTTCCATTATAATTCGCTGAAACCGCTAAAATAACATTTTCAAATAACCCTTTCAAAAAGGCATTAGGTTCTTTTTTATCTTCTGACGCCTTTTTTTATTTATTTTTTCGCATAATCTTTGAAAACTGAGTATGTTGTAAATAAATCAACTAATGAGGACGAAGAATTTTATAATTGCACTAAAACTTTGATTCAAGAATTCTGAGTCTTTTATATTGCTCCTTCCATTTACGTTGCATGATAGATGCGAGCGTGGTGCGGGCCCCTTAATCTCGGGACCCTCGGCAATCGCTGACCAGCCGACCTGGCCGCTAGCCATCTGGCCATCCTATTATTATCTAATCAAGAAATAAGCTGTACAATTAAACATGTAAATAATTGACTAAACTTTACCTTAAGTTATTATGACACAACTCTGAAAAATCGGATAAAATGCAATATTTATAAATTTTTCACGATCTTGCGCGATCGGAAGTAACTGTTTAAAACCATTTATATATATTAATTAATAATAATTTATACTATTTGAAATAACATTTTACTATAGCGTTCAAATAAACCTACAATTAATTTTCTTTTCTTTACTACGAAAAGAAACAATTATTTTCATTTTTGTAATTTTGTTTAGGTACTTTGCGGGATCGGAAGACGACGTCCGATTTTAATGATTCTTTTCTTGTTTTTCTTATACTGACGTGTCGCTACTTTTCCGCGCTATAGCGACACGATATTTGTAACTTGAGTTTTTTCCCACCATCCTACTGGCCAGACCGACCTTACCTCAGAATTAAGGGCAGTATTTAATTGCCCGGCATTTGCATATTTATGATCTGCATTTTTATGAGTATAGAACCTCTTGTGCCTTTATGTAGGTACTCTCTCTCTTACGGACTCTGGCATTTTGTAGATACAATTTTACTCTTTTACGGACACCATCGCAATCGGTTTTCCAACCGATCTGTTAAAAATTTGGTTTTTCTTTAAACGATGTAATTCAGCTGGCTTAAACTCCTACACAATAATATTTGCGGGGTAAAATTTAGCGTAAAAATTATATTTTTTCAGGTCACCTCCAACTTACGTGTATCTCTCACTTGCGGACACATTTTTGAGGACCAATAGTGTCCGTACATGAGAGGTTTTACTGTAATTTATAACATTCTCAATTCGAATATTGATTCTCCTGGATTTATTTCCTTCGTTTATGTCCGAGTCCTTAGCCGTTCCACTTGTTACCATTCTTTTCTCCACTTACCTATCTGACTGACTTTCTCTTATTAAACGTTCCCTGTACTATGTACTGCCTATCCTCACTGCTTAACTCTCTACCAGATCATGTCGATCCTTTCCTGCTCTCATCTGACTCTTTCATCAACCTTGCTATGTCCCATGTGACTGCAAAGAGCTAAGCTCCACCATCTTCCCCTTTCATATTTGCATTGACTTTTTTAAAATTTATATGTTTGTAATCTTTTCTCTCATTATTTTGATGTTGTTTATATTTTAAACGTCTCACTTTTATCCATTATTATTATGTGACTGTTTCACTTTAAATTTGTAGAAATGCTGCATGCGAACAACTTGAACAAATTAATTAATATAATTTGGGAGCAGAAAGAATCTATACCTTTAGAACGTTGTGCACAAAAGATTTTTCTCTAACTATTGTTTCTCGCAACAGCATACCTTTTTAGGTGTTTCACTAGTTAAAGTCATATCCCATTCGTAAAATGTCTCATTTTGGTCTAATTAATAAATAATACAACTATAATATTCTTGAATCTTTAATTTTGAATTAATCTTGAATCTTTGAAAATTTACCCTAAGAAATTAAATTTTCAAGGGATCACAGAGCGAAGTTATGTTTTCATATGATCTTCAGTTGTGTAAATGACGAAATTCAAGGCTTTCGTGTGGTAATACATGTTTTACATTGGTTCAAGTTTTCCTTGGGAATTTTCTCTATGTTGAGGTTCTATCGAAGCTAAATATACATGCATTGATATTTTAGGCGCCATAAATAGATAAATCTTACTTATTTGAAGAATTTTCACTGCCTGAAATGAAGTTAGGTGAAATAAGTGGGTGGTATATTCTCAAAATCTATCTAAAATAAATACCAGTTAAATTTACAATTATTGATTCCATAGTTACCTTTACTCTTACTATTTATGGAATACTCTCCTTTCATATGAGTATTAAGATGAATATAACTGATTCACTGTACATGTACAGTTTTCATAGTTTAATCTCTTTTGATCATTTGGGGATTATAGAATACGCAGCGTCTTTGAAAATAGCACATATATATATTTGCTTGTACTCCATTCTATTAGGACGGATACAACCTAATCATTAGGTAAACATTACCTACGATATTGCTTTTTGCAATTGGCAAACTCCCTAAGGAAATCACGTGAGACATGTCGAAGGGAACAGCTTGTGTCCAAGCCGGATTGAGGCCAATTATCCCAGTCGATTGGCAGAGAATTCCTTATTACTTCTGCCACAGAGCTAAACGTAAGAAGGAAACATTGGGGTCTGAAGACCTTTAACGATGTGCCTAGGGAGCCACAATATGGGACAGAGTCTCAAACTGAGGCTCCAATGTAATGCTCGAATGTAAGGCTAGATAATGGCATACAAATCCTTATCCAAGTTTTAAATATTTTCATTTCGTATATCTCAGCCATCTTAAAAATGTAAAATTCTTATGCTAAACTAATGTGCATAGCTATTAATTTCTCCATCCATATTTGATTTGCGTGAGACTAGCTTTCCCAGTTGGATTTATTTTGAAATCTTCAACTAAATGGAGTTGTTTATTGGCGGCCCAGTATGATGAGCGGCTTAATTCTCTGACTTTTGGAAAACATTTTAAATTCTCACTGTATGATTTCATTAATATTTGGCCATGCATCATCCTTTTGGTCAATGGTTTCGTGATAAAATTCCATTGTAATTAACGAATGCATTTCAGTTTAGATAGAGTCAGTAGAATTCGTGGAATCCTCCTTTGATTTAATTTAAATTGTGTTCATATATGTAATTAATGTAAAATTTTCATGATCGTGTTTAGCACGTGAGCACCACTACATTAAGGACACTGATTGCGTACGAAAAGCGTGGGATATTAATATGTAGTCCCTCCGATAATTTCACCTTATTTTCCTACCTCATGGATTTTCTTTTGTTTTATAATAATGCAAATTTGAAAAATTCTCTTTCTATTTAGGGATCGGCACTTTTTTTTTTAATTAAACGTATTTATTCTATCTGAGGTTATTGTGGCGTGCGTAGTTTTTCGTATTTAACTTACGAAAATTAATGATGGTCCAATTTTTCACCCCATTCATGAATATAAGCAATTACATCGAGGATAATTTACTTTTTTACCGTGAGTTCTCGGAATCAATGCTACACATTATTTTTAACGATTGCTGTTAACGTAATAAAAAAATAAGAATATAAATTTTTCATGCATGAATCCTACTATAGTCCATTGAGTTGCCAATCTCGATCTAAAATTTGAGATACGAATAAATACATTTTCGATTAAAACCTGTAATAATAATAATAAAGTTGATTTGCCCAATGAAATTAGAATCGTAAAAAATTAAAATGGAAATCACATATTTGCTCAAAGATTGTTACCTCAAATTTAAATATATCGTAATTTTGTGGGGACTCATGTCAGTATAACACAATGGATTAATAATGACTACCTTACCTTATTTTATAAATGCTCTCTGAAGAAAAAGTTACTCATCTACCTCACATGGTCAATACAAGCCCAGAATCCTCCACGGAGTGCATTGTTTTTGGAGAACATTTGTTTGGGAGAAAGATGTCATTAGGGCATAGAAGGATAAAAATATCAGAGACTATGAGGGTTCTAGGTGAACCCTCTTAGGGATACTACACACCGGGGCCGGGACCCAAGCCCGTGGCTTATACGCCCGATCACCCGGGGAGGGGCTGGAGAGGTAGGAAAAAGGGTAGAGGCGCCGCCGCGATGGGAGCCCGCCGACGCCTCTGGGAAGGGATAGGAGCGGAAGGGAGGCACGGGGAAAATCACCTTAACGCTATAGAAGCGAAAAGGGCCCACTCAATAGCGAAACCAAGCATACGCAATTAATTTTCTACCAATCCTAGTGGATTTTCCTATGAGGAAGAAAAATCCATCGATCGAATCGGTAGATGATAAAAATATCAATCCAATCGTCACAAGAACTTTATGTTACACCTTTAAATAATTGGGCCGCCTGATAGCGACTCACCGCTTTAGGAAAACGCGGTAGCCATTTCCTCCATCTATAACTTTTTCTCATATTCTACAAAGAAAATAATTCCCTTGGTTCAAGATAATAGCTGCCATGTTTTCCCATCCGCAAGAGATTTCCCGCGTGTGGAATCCCAAAATTTGTTCCCTGATAATAACGTCTGTTTTCGCGCTCGAGAAGAATTTTCCTCGTACTTTTCGTGTTTCCCTCAACCGTATTTCCTGTGTTACCAGGAGATTTGAGTTTCTCCTATCGGACTATTTCCAGTTCCTTATCTATGAATCAGCCCAAACCCACGAAATAACGTGTGTGAGTTCAATAAGTGGATGCTTGCTTCGTTTTCAGTGAATATTTTGTGGGACGTATACTTCATAAACGAGGAGAAAATTATTCCCTTTCTTGTCGGGTATTTTTTTACAATGTTGGGTGGCTAATTTATGGGTACTTTTAAAGTTTCTAATGCTCCGTCTCCGTAATCATAATTTCATTGAATTCATGGAGCAAAATATCAAGTTACAGAATATGTGGAAGCTGGACAAAGTTGTATCAATTAGTAAGTTCTCCTGAGTAGTGTGGTTACTTCCGTGTTGCTTTTTCAATTGCGGTACTTGTTTGCAAAAAATGTGCTTTCAGGAAGTTTGGTTTTTATATTACCTCTCTAATGAGTGGAAATCTTTGTTAATAACCAAGAAAGCTATTTTGTGATAAATAATTACAATTTCCCCTTTGTCACGTCACTCATCCTTAGCGATTTTTATTCCTCCATTACTTAACAGTTTGTTTAATTATGAAGATAATTAGGAATATTTCGGTTATTCATAATATTGTAAAATAAGTGTTTGTGATGAATGCTTGTCTCAAAATAAGTGAAAAATTTAATTTTTGAAAAATTTCTAAAATTAAAATTGATTGGTATGCATTTTCTATTTTTGAAAAATTAGTAATCCATATATATCCATAATAAAGTTGTGTTGAAGTAAATTGAATAAAACTTTATAATGGATTGGACTGAAGTTCCGGTTCTCATCTTTCATGAAGGAGTAACTTTATCAGAGCATGTTGTCAGCTGTTGGAAACTCGAACAACATTATAAAGTATTTGTGTTAAATTCTTTGACCCATAGCTGCTTGTGCCCGCGAGGACGAAGCCAGTGCACGCTTGTGGCTTTTTTGTCGCAATTTAATATTTTTGGTTTTCCATAAATATACATTATAATTTTAGGGTATTTTAACGCATTTGGATAACTTCTGATATTAAAAGCTATTTAAATATTTTCTCTTCCATTTATAAACGAAAACAAAGTATATTAATATGCGAATTTCTTCATAAATACTTTGAATAATATTTCTCAAGGAATTGCTGGCGATAATGTTCTCGGTCGAGGAAAAAGTGCAGACATAGAATACCGAAGTGTCCCACCAGTGATCTATACGCATTAAACGCGCTATTTAGAATTATCGAAAAATGCGGCAAAATCCACGCTCAGCGTGTAACTGAGGGTTAACTTCCTTCTGCAAGAATTATCTCGATTGACGATTGCGTTATAAAAGTAGTATTACTAAATCAAAATTAAAAGTTATTTTATATAAATTGAATGTCCTTATTTACTGGATAGTTTTTGACTTTATGATATATATTTAATAATGCCAGAAAGAGTTAGTAACGAGGAAGTCCTAAGAATGGTAGGAGAGAAGAGAAGCCTCATAAAAACCTTGATAAGAAGACGGAACAACCTTATAGGTCACATCTTGAGACATGATAGCCTGATGAAGACAATCGTCGAAGGACAGATGGAAGGCAAGAATGGAAAAGGAAGACCTCGAACAAAATATATGGAACAAGTAAAGAGAGATGTGAAAGAGAAGAAATACGTAGGAGTGAAAAGATTAGCTGATAGGAGAACTGAGTGGAGAGCTGCGTCAAACCAATCCTAGGATTGTTGACCAGGGATGATGAATGCCACATATGAACTAATGCCACAAAACCAAATTAGACTCAAATGGAAATGAACTACCTCCTAAGCTTTCGTTGCTCTTAAGTATATTGTGTCATTCTGGACGCAAAGAACTTAAGTTGTTGTGCATTGAGGAACTAAAAGTTTTTCCCATCGGACTCTTTCCAATTCCCTTTTTATGAATCAGCCCTGACTTAAGAAATAACGCGAGCGATTTTGTTAAGAAGGAGATTGTAAAGTTTCCAGTGAAAGTTTCTTTGGACGTATTCTTGTATAAAAAATTATTTGATCTGTCGTCTGGAATTTTTTTCAAAGTTGACTAGCCAATTTATGGATTCTTCTGAAGTTGCTATTTAGCTCGATATCCTCTGACTAATAGTTTTGCGAAACCTCTCCCTGTGTGGTATCCGAGTCTGGCTGAGGAATCGATGGCTTCATTTATGTTCGTGAACTTGCAAGTGACGTGAGCAGTAAACCGGCCTATTTAACATTTGTGTGGGGACTTCGCGAGCCGTTAAATCAAGCGGTCCTTGCTGCCTCTGAGGACTAAATCGCGGGTGATAATGGAGTGGGGAGGGTGAGGGGTTTTAAATGTTGGATGACTGACCGGAGGAGGGGGAAGGCTGTGAGCGGAGATAGTCTCGAGTTGAATAGTCTGGGAAGGAAGTCCGCGACCGCGAACAATGAATTGAGTGAGCTGCTGCGCTGATGATACAAGATGATAATGAGGGTGGCGGTTATGATGCGGAACGTTAATGAATTATGTTTAAGGCGAGGGAAAATTTTTTGAAAAGCCTTTCAAACTCGGATGCGTGCCATTTGCGAGGTATTTTTTTTTAATGCGGTTTAATGCCGGGGAAGGAGGCGGGGAGCGTGGATGGGCGTTTTAGGAATTGTTCGGCGGGGAACATTCATCAAATACTTTCGCGTGGCTAAGGACGGGGGGAGAGAGGGAGAGGAAGGATCGTGTGCTTCTCTCTTTCTCCGGCAGAGGGTGCCTCGGTCGCGAACAATGGGTAAGAGAGGAGATACGTTGGAGAAGGGATGCGGAACTTTCACCTATGCGAGGTGGAAGTTACGCTGGAGCGTAAAAATTGCATTTTTGGAGGCATCGGTGCCGCATGAGCGGTGTCCGGAGTGGTGGGAATGCGTGTGGCCCTATGGATGGTGCTGGAAAAGGCCAATTAGAGTCGCTGCTGGCAAGGTAGGATCGGCATTCCGCGGAGAGAACCTTCTCTTCCTCTCCGCGTCTACCTGATTCATCTCCGAAATGCAAGACTGCGGTGAGCGCTCAAATCTACAACGAGGTGCGCGGGAGGAAACTATAGCGATCGGGTCGTGTGGCAGAAAAATAACTGGGGAATAGGGTAGATCATCAAAGAAATCGAAAGGCATTGATTGCGATTCGTTAACCACCATTAATGTATTCATAATATACAAATTATTTGGTTTTAGAAATCCCAATTTAGACGAATGGCAATGGTCAATTTTAACCGCATTTGAAAAAGGTCAGATTGGCGCCCATGCGGTGCCACTCCACGTGACGTCACAGGGACCTAGTTTCTACACGAGTAGATAGAAGTCTTACATCGTCTGAGATTACCAATACATGCATGAAGCACAGAGCTCAGGGAAACATGTCTTAATAATCACCTATTAAAACTGCCTAAGTTCGGAAAGTTTCCTTCGTTTGATAGGGTAATAATAATCTTTATTTAAGCCAAGCGCTACTTGCTAGCAGGGTACTCTGCTACCTGCTAGCAGCTTGCATCGTAGCAGCGCACACATCCTCGCCCCAAGGTCATCTCACTTTACGGCAGCGGGAACCAGAATGGCGTCACACGGGATTTTCCCAGCATTCATGCTCAGCCGTCGCGTTTTCGCGCGATTGAAATTTTTCACTTTTTATTTCATCATGAAAAATAGATATCGTCATTTAAAAATCTAAAAGTGAGAAATTCGTACTCCAGGAGTAATAATCTTTCGATTTAGGCAATAAATAATAATAGGAAACCACCCTATTGAATGTTACCATAGAGTAAGTATATTCTATATCTATACTTACTCTATGATGTTACGCTGAGGAACCATTTCGGCTTGAATCTCGATACTTAATGAGTGGAAATAGTGGTGGAGGAACAGTCAATTGTTTTTTTAAGGTCTTAGTCTCCGAGTTTCATTTTTTCAAAGGAATTGATTGTGGAATTAAACAAAAAATTTGTGTGATACATAAAAAAGGGCAAGGGACGGCCCCGAATAAGTTACTTAAGACAGATTATAAAGGATGTAGAAGAGAAGAAATACGTCATTATGAAAAGGCTAGCTGATAGAAGAGAGAAATAAAGAGATGTGTCAAAGCAATCGTAGGTTTATTGACTTATGATGATGATGTGAATTTTGGGGAAGTAATTGTTTTAATCCCCGTGCAGTTCAATACGATCACATTGATTTATATGGTGGAAAGTAATGAATATTGCGGCTAACTTCAGGCCACAATACAGTTCAAGTTGAATTTATTATTGACTGAAATGATTGAAGAATATGTAAAACAGACTTTCCAATTATATCTACTGCCCAATCTCTGTATCTTAAGTGTCAAAGACAAGAGGTAATTGTGAGAATTAAAAGGCGAGAATATTTTAAGAATACTTTGCTAATCCTCGCCAAGCTCACCATAGCCGTGATAATGGTTGGATTTTTTAATACTTTTTTACTTGATGCTTGGTTACTTGTTTGTGAATATGATTCTTAAATTTATTTTGCAGTGAAATTAAATTTAAAGTAGCCATTTACAGATATAATTTGAGACCCCAAATTGGCAATGAAATATAAAATGGACCTCATATTCCTTTTCGCTCAATACCCCTCCTCATTCTGTACTTTCATACGACCTCCTCATTTCTATCTTATAATATTATCTTGTAGTTTAATCTATATTATAGTTTTCTCTTGCTCTTTGTATGTATACTGTCATGCTTCATTTCCAACACTTCTCCCGTTCTTCTTCCTCCATGTCCAATGTCCATCTCACAGTCTTCATATTCCTCTTTACAAATATCTCCCACAGCTTCCTTCCACTCTCATATATCCTGGGTGTCTAGATTAATTAATTATTGCATTTGCGAGAAAAAAAATCTGCAAGGTTTTAAATCGAAGAATTTTTATTCCAACCATTGGTATACAGTGCCTTATGATTTTTCCAAGTGTTTCGTGCAGAACACTGGAACTGAATCGCTGTTAATGAGCAAAATCTTCATAGATGAATGGGAGAGGGTCGGACTCAGTGGCGGAGGGGTAAAGTCCTCACCTCGCAAATCTGAAGTCGCGGTTTTGAGTCCTGTCTGGGTAGGTTGCCACTATTCAGGGCATGGGTGTTTTATGATTGCCTTACGTTACTCTTTGCTAGTTTATCCCGATGTGAAGGCCTTTAATGCTATGTTTTTGGGGTGGTGAAGATAAGCAAAAGAATGAAGAGGAAAGATTAATGGGACATGATCCAAAGAAATGTTCACACAAATGTTTCGGTGTGTCTATTCGGCTTAGGTGAGAGTTCGCAAATATTACACCCTTAGTCCCACCCAAGCACCCCACTCGCCCACCACTCAGTCTTAATGGTATAGTCCAACTTTAATAATATCATAATCCTGTAATTACTCTTGCACATTGTTTCTTGGTGTATTTTCAATGATTTATTACCTCTCTCAAGATTTTATCCCTCCAAGGAAAAGGTCTATGAAACAGTCTCCGCTAGATGTAAGATACAAAAAAACTTAAGAAGTAAATTGACTCGTTGAGTAAAGCGAAGGCTACATATTTTACTAAATTGTTACTTTAAATTTTATTTTAATTATTACTTGACATTTTTTCTACGTTTTTTCATAGTCTCTCTGCGAGAAAAAAGCATTAAAATTGTTTAATGAGTCACTGGAGAAAGTTGACGTAGGATGGGTGAGATTCGCGAGGACTCTTTCCTGAATTTTTTTCATGGGTGAATGTCTTTCAAATTCCATCCTGAATGTATACATGCAGGTATTTTTTATCGCATGATACTTTTTTAGTAGGAAAAGAAAGGGGAATATCGAAGAAAGTACTTTGAAAGGGAGCGTTGTTGAAGCACTTTTCCTTAAACATTAAATGAAAATTTAGATGCGAAATTCAGAAGGATTTACCCAGAGCGCTCTTTTCATTTCTGAATTTCCGTAGCATTAACTTCGCAACGAGAGATTCACACCTAGCGAGTCGCGTAAATATCATTTTAGTTCGTATTGTTTTGCAGTAGAAAACCTGCGGTATTTTTATTTTAAATCATTTTTTGATGCAGTATCCGCGTTTTTGTCGCGGCAGTTGTCTGTATGCTTGAGTTTTACTTGAATCAAGTTTATAATCTCATCTTCTGATCTTACATTCTCAATGTATAATTTCTCTAAGATGGTTTTTTTGTGAGGAAACTCAGGAAAACCAACTTCACCACCGCCTCAATGACGTTATTGTTCTGATCCTCAGCCTAACTGACTATTATTCACTTTTGAAGCTGACGTACCCTCGAGACTGCTGATAAGAAATCCGTACATTTGAATATCTGTGTTTGACTGTCTACTGTGAACGTACTGACCTCTGAATCAATAAGCATCACCAGTGGCGGATCCAGGATAGGCCAAGGGGGGGGGGTTAAATTGGATATCCTAGGGGGGACAATTGCCCCCTAGCCCCTCTCTGGATGCATTGGATTGTAGCATACCAAAAGCGTGTAAAATAGGCCCTACGTTTAGAGCTATTTCAATACGTTAAAGTAGTGACAAATGAAAATGAAAAACTTTGTGTATGTCCACAGTATTTATTATCGTACGACTTGTTTCAGTGAATCACCTTCGCCATCATCAGGTACAAATACAGGTTTCGGTAAAGAAGTCTTATATATATTACTATAAGAAAAGTAGGCATATATATAATAATTCAATGAATTCATAGGTAAAGAAAGAAAGGGATAGGAACATATAATAGAAAAAGGTCGAGGACAACGGTGCTGTGGTAGATGGAAAAAGCCAGAAATCAGAGGGTAAGAATGCTACCTGATGGGACTCGAACCCAGAACCTCCCGGTTGCCGGCCGGGTGCTCTAACCAGTTGCGCTACCAGGAAGATTAGAATTACCATGATTACGGCGGGGGTTTATACAAAGAAAACTCCCTTTGCTTTGGCCCACAAGAGTAACCAATATATGGCACTGGGGCAGCTCACCACTCACCCGCAGAAGAAATGGACGAGGACACAAGGATGAAAGGAAAGATACACACTCACACGATAGCAGGAAAGAGATAGGAACATGCGTTCTGGGGCACGCAGAGCCCAAACTCAAGCTCCCGTGTGTTTCTTTTTTTCTATGTAAAAGTAAAAAAGTATTATTAATATAATAATTATTATTAGTACAATTAATTGTTTGAGGCGTAACTTGGTGAAAGCGATTCATAATTAAATTAAGAAAGAAGAACTTTGTATTAATGTGAAAGTACAAAGTTCTTCTTTCTTAATTTTATTATTAGTACTATTATTACTATCATTAATGCAATATCCATCTATTTATGTTGATTATACATTCCGAAAACGCTAGCGAATTGAGGAGTTCTGGCATGAAAATGAATGTCAGTAAAAAGGATGACTACATAAGCCGCCAGTACAGCTACTAGATATGACAATGAGTAAATATTAATTTCGAAAATTTTTGTCGTGTTGGACGCTCACGAGTGTTGCTCAGAGTATGAGGTGCCCAAGTTGGGTGAGGGTCGTTAGACTTTAGGCCCACTGCCGCATTAATCGGGGACAATGAGCGAGCACCTTCGTTGGTCCCCAAAAACCGCTGCCATGAGGTAAAAAAAATGGCCTGCCTTCCGCCTAAATAGGCGCATTCACACCCCGCTGCTTTCCTCTCATTACTTGACACTCATCAGCGATCGTAATGAACGAGAGAGGAAATTTATTTCACGATCACGTTTTAATTTTGTCGGTTTTTCTTATAGTAGGCTGTAATAAATGGGAAAAAAATTTACCCCTCACGATAGCCAGAATTGTGATGGAATCTCATAAAAAATGGGATATTGCGTTGTTAATTGTCGAAGTTAATTGATATCTTGTACTAGTTTCCAATTTAAATAATCTAATTGAAGTGATGAGGGTGATAATCATTGCAGTTTTATTCGTACTCCTCGGAAATAATTGCACATTTTTGCAATATTTCCCGTTAAATCATAATAATTAGTTTAATTATATCTCAGTAAAGTAATCTGGTAAAAGTGATCGCGGAAAGCTATTTATCACACCAAGATCGTGTTGTTGGTTCTAATGTTTTAGTTAGGGTGTCGATAACGTTAGAATATGCGCTTGGTAGAGGTAATTTTGTGCGGAGCATTTTGCTGTAATACAATATTTCCTGCCACTCAAACACGTGCAGTGATATTTTTGATGCGCTTTCGCATGAGTAAAGTTCACGTTAATGAAAACTTATATCTCTCTTTGGTTATGAGAGTTGCTATATCCAATACCACGTCCAAACTTTAGTGATATCCTGTTGATATCCCCATGCTCTAACCCGTATTTCAACCTTTTCCCCAACCCTCACGTGGAAGTGACGGCACACAGTGCATTTTACTATAGTCAAGTCATTGCGAAGCAGTGTGCTTGTGAAACTTCCCATTAACCTACGTAACGGCCGAGCATAAGGTTTATACTTCATAGTACGATAGTTTTCCCATCATTTGCCTGTCAAGTTAGATAAAGCATAGGAAGGCCAGCGATAAGAAGAGTACGCTCAAAGGTAGAAGGTAAAGACGCACAAAATAAATGTAAATATACTAGATTGAAATACATTAACTATAGAATATTGCGCACTAAAATAGCGGTTGAAAACATGTGTAGATATTAATATGGTTTTATTAATAATGAACCCTGTATAAGTACTCCCGGGTTTGAAGATTAGATTTAATCAAGCACTGACGAGTTTGCGAGAATTATCTGTTGAAATTATGTGCACCGTTCAAATATTACTTTTCCTTAGTTGTTCCTATGATTCCATTCAGTTAGACCGCTGTAGCTTCCAAAGTTTTTAACTCATTCAGCCTGGATCTATTTTACCAAAATAGTATTTGACTCTGTTGTTGCGATTTTCTAGTTTCTTTCTTACACTGATGATATCGATTTGTCATTTTTTTGATAAGCTTACTGCACATAAAAATAAATACTGAATGAGCACGATTATTCAATATTTAAGCTTTGATTATTCGCTGATGAATTTTTATTTTGTCAAGAGTCAAAGGAATTAGGCTCGGAGTGTCAAATTACGCGATACTTTTTTTCTCTTTTAATATAGCCTCACTCTACAAATTTTTCGAAACTTTTACCAAGTGTTTTGAGATATCAGAGACCAAAATATATTTGGTGCGATAGGTGGTATTAATTTTTCACCAGCCACCTAGGTTGATCTCAGAAGAAACAACATTTTTTATCAACAATATTATTAATGTTTATGTAATATTTAATTTAAAATCTATATTTTTATGCCTGTTGATAAAAATAATGTCATTCGTACATTCTAATCAGTCAATTTTCTCGTATTTATTAATTTATATGCAAAAAAACTTACTTCTATCTTAATTGGCTGTTATGGGGGTCATCATAGGGGATTATTAAAATCACTTATGTCGTCTAGAAATGCGTATTCGGCATTTCAATGGGATCCTCATCTATTCTCATTTACAATCTGCAGATTGCATACGCGCGCTCCCAGAACTGCTATCTCTAAATTGATGGAGGAGCAGAAGTTCCCTGAGCTGTATGTGCTCTTCTCTTGAGAACTCGCCTTGCTTCGAAGGGCTTCTCTCGGACCGGTGTTTTCATTAAAGGTCGCCTAGATTTTGATGAGGAAACAACTAAACGCATTCAAATGAACTCAATGATGAGGCAAACTTTCCCAATCACCAAGTTATGGTCAGTGTTTTGGGTTTTCAGTGCTTCAAGGGCTCATTACTTGTCTTCCCTTCATGGGTTAAATGCACTCATGAAAGATAAGGTATCTATTAAAGATATTTATTAAATTTTAAGGATAATATATTTATCATATTATTCGGTTTAACCCATTAACACTGAGGGCTCTCTGCAATAGGTATGGATATAATCCTTCTTATATTTTGTCGTTTTAATGTGTTATAATTGTGAATTCAGAGATAAGCTTTTCCACAATGTGTCACAATCTTCAGCTCTGCTATCGACGAGTAGTTTATGAAGAGTTGGTTGTGCAGAAAAAATCTGTGTTCTTCAAAATGGACTATTGATTAGCGAGTGAAACTTTTGCCCTATTGCGATTTGTGTTATGGAGTTTTGGTGATGGAACCCAAATCAGTCCACAACTTTACTTGATTGTCTAATGAGAGAGGAGCCACTTCCTTATTTTAACTATTTTCATGTGCCAGTTCGAACATCATCTAATCGCTTAGGAAATCACGAAAAAATGTGAACTTTTTGTTGTGAGACAGGAAGGGGTGTGGTTTTTCTGGGAAGGTTGAAGGAGGTTCAATCCTTGGCTTGCGGAATAATTTAGAATTATTTGTTGTTATAATTTATCGCAATTTATATTTCCTTTATTCGCCATGATTTGATTTCTATTCTTTTCAACAAAATATTTTTAACAGAATTGCCACCTTAACAACAGGATATTAATTTGAGGAGCCCGTCCCCGCAGTCCCCGCAGATGCCAATTTTCCTCAAATTTTAAAATATTTTTTCGGAGTATTTATGTATCAATGCTCAATGGGCTAATTAATTTATGGCCGCGATTTATCTATTCCGTTTGTAGATGCGTAAGACATCAGGAATAGCACAACCCGGGAAATGGCTTCATTCATTATGCAATCGCATGCATGGGCATTAACAGGTCTGAAGATGTTGTTTTGGTGGTGGCTATATTTGCTATCGCATTGCTATCTTTCGGAAGATAGGTACGATTTTGCACTGATGGGGCGCTCAAAATACACCAGGAAATAAGTTGCATTTTTAAACCTACCGCTCATCTCGCCGGTCTACTTAGGCTCCTCCAAGTTTCAATGCAAAAATTTGAAATATGAAGATGAATCGAAAGCCTTGAGAACCCTGAGGTGGCATTTGCAAGTTAAACAATCATATTAGCCACCCATGGGGAAAAGGCAATGTTGAATATTGCTCCGGTTTGAAAATTTTGCTTAAGTTCAAGGAGCTTATCGCTGAATCCTTGCTCATTTTTTGTGTACACATCACGTGGAAGGAATTTTAGTCGCAGATTTTAGAATTTCAGGGTGTTTTTTTAGTGTACTCAGTGTTCTGTGATATTCTGTGTAAAATTGTACTTGCTACTGGTTTATTAAATCTTAAAATGGAATAAAAGGAACATCAGCGTTGTTCTAAATATTAGACAAATTAATTCATTGGAAATGTTTACCTTTCAAAAATCAATAAAATATATGCTGCTTTATGTATTATCGTCCTTAAAATTGAAAATTATTTTGAGAGGAAGTGCTAGTGTCTGTTTTTAATGACTAGATCTTCAACTAGAACTATCAACTTAAATTCTCTTTGCTTTGCTTTTTTTGCAACGACAAGTTGAATGAGCTAAACATACGTATCTTGTGAAACATCTCCGCTTCTGGGCTGGAATTTAGTTTATTATGTTCCATTTAAGTTTAATTAAAAACAGGCATTTTTTTCTGGCAGCGAAAAAAGTAATGAACCTCACACTGATAAGTGTGGCTGGCTCTATATTATTTTCCTCGGGGAACAGCGGACATTTTCGTTTTGACCCGAATAAGGAATTGTTCCGTGAAAAAAGTCTATTTTTTTTTCGAGGTCATGGTTGTGTCTGCTATCGAAGCGCCGGCAGCTGATAATCTAAAACGGAGGACTCAACAACTCAGCCTATGAACTCTTTTCGCGGCAAAAATTCTTTCTCGGGTCGCATGGAGCGTCTTCGTCGTTCCTCGCGGGGAAATTTACGGATGACACCGCTCTTAACTTAGCGGCTGCTGACGTTTCGGACTCAGAGTTTAGTTAAGCTATCTAAAGGTCGGCAGTTGATTACCTTCTTCATTCAAGATGACTCGCATTGTATTCCAAAAAAAAAACAGAAAAAACTGCGTACTTTTTTTCATCGTCCGCCTGAAATAATTTTCTTTTTATGAACGTATTTTAAAGCTTGGGGCCGTAGCTGAGATTAGGTCTATCTTATTTTCAATTAAACTTGTTTATATTGCTCAAATATTGTAAGTAAGTCGTCATATTTTCGTGATAAAATTCTCTTTTCTGCCTGAATTTTAATCAAGGCAATATGGTAAGGTGTTTTGCCTACTTATTTGAATTTAGTGTTTGTGAATGTCTGAGACCATAGCGTTAACTTTCGTGTTCGACAAAATCCAAATCAATGTTCTAAATTACGCTTTTTCTCACATGATTTCCGTTTACAATAGTGGTATAAAATCGTTTAGAATTAAATTATTTCTCACATCTTCTCTGTACGTTTGTAGCCATGGAAAACTGCAATGAATTTAGGATAATTCCGCAAATTTTTCGTGAAATTAAGTTTTTACAGTGTAAGTTTTGCTTAAACGAAAAGGATTGCCAGCCTTAACAGCAAAATGGGGTTCTATAACAATGCTCCTGTTATCATTTTATGGAACACTCGTCCTTATCACTGTGTTAAATGCCAATATTTACTTTCCGCGTTGAAGTTTGGTTTTAATTTTTATTATAATTTTCGTTAAGCAACTGAATGCATGAATCAATTTCAGAATCTCTGTCCGTGTCCTTTGCGTAGGTTTCAGTGTCGATGCGCAGTCCCACAAAGGAAAATGCACAACGTGCACAACGTTTGTCTTTCGCGTGGCTCACGCAGCTCGACAGCAACGCTTTGTCTTTCTTTTCCGCCTATTAAAATTTTTTTTCTGTCGTGAGTGCGTTTGTATCGCGCTTCAAAAAAGCCACCATTTCGCCCTTGTTTCCTCTCCCGACCCCCGCACCGCACCGCGTGCGAAAATACGGTAGAATTTCATTTCCTCTAATTGTTAGGACTCGTCTTTCGCTGGTGTCGCTGTGGGGTGGGGCTTACGGAGGGATAAAGGCGCCAGTCATCGTGCGGACTGCTCAGTAGATGGGGGTGGTCAGTATTCTGGAGTGATTTGGGAAGGGAAATTACTCATAGATGGACATAGGATTTTTGTGTTCGGATTTGGCTAAAAATGAACTGAGATGAGCTTTGATGAGAACAGAACTATCGGATACATAATTGATTTTCCTTATTTGTGTGTGGTCGGAGAGTTGAAATGGCCACGCATGACCGATATAAGTCGATGTTCCTCAATAATTATATTTTAAAGTAATAATAACTTATTTTAGCGCTGGAAAAATAATATGTGCAATAATTATAGGATACTGAATTGATTTTCCTTATTAGTATGTGGTCGACGGCTTTTGATAGCCATACATAACCGTTATTAGTCCACGCCCCTCAATAGTAATATTTTGAAGTAATAATAAGTAATTATAATGCTGAAAAATTAATGTGTACAGTAATTATTGGAATATGAATTGATTTTCCTCATTTATCCGTGGTCGCTAGTTTTAGATGGTCATACGTAACCCGTATTAGTCAATTTTTCTCAATACTATTACCTTGAAGTAATAATAACTTATTTTAACGCTGAAAAAATAATAAATATATACTATAAATATTGGATACTGAATTGATTTTCCTTATTTGTCTGTGGTCGCCGGTTCTCCATGGAAATAAATAACGGATACTAGTCAATCTTTCTCAAAAGTAATAATTTTAAGTATTAATACTAATGCTAACACTGAATAATTAATATGTACTATAATTATTGGACTATGAATTGACTGTCGTCATTTTTTTGTGGTCAGCGTCTTTGGATGGCCGTGTAAATAACAATTGATGTTCCTCAGAGGTAGTATTTTTAAGAAATAACAGCTAATTGTAACGCTGAAAATTAATTTGTACAATAATTATTGGATACTTAATTAATTTTCATCATTTGTGTGTCGTCGACGGCTTTTTAATGGCCATAAATAACCGATATAAGTCGAGGTTCCTCAATAGTAACAATTTAAAGTAGTAATTCTAATTCTTACGCTGAAAAATAATATTTAATATGTACATTTGAAATTATGTACGATGATGAATACATTTGGTATGAATCTATGGCTTGTACATTTTTATTTCTTGTTTGTGCAATGGTTATCATAAATTTTACCATGATGATCGATTAAAAAGTTGAAAATGAAAAGTTTGTGAATGCTTTGAAATCGAATGTGAAGTTTGCATTACTAATGGCCAAATTATTGCTACTGCTTTTTATAATTCGAGTCGTTGATTAAGTCCTGTTTAGATGCTTCCCACTCATTAGTTGTCGAAACATGTCGACCTCAGTTCGTGATGCAGGGTCCGCTACTATTGACAGTGTTTGGCTATAGAAAATCGACAGTTATGTACTCAAAGTATGCCAGTGACATCCAAATCCATCATTCCATCGCAGATGGCCTGACTCATCTGTAGTACTTTCGATTAATCGAATCATCGAAAGTCACGATCGTAAATATTGTTCAGTTTAGAAGCTTCTCTCTCATTAGTTAATGATCGAAAAATATATACCACAGTTCATAATACAGGGTCCATTACTATCGATTGTGTTTTGCCATTGAAAGTCGATATTTATGTACTCAAAGTATGCCAGTGATATCCCGATCCACCATTTCATCGCAGATGGCCTGAATCATCTGTGGTACTTTCGATTAATCGAAACATCGAAAATCACGATCGTTGATCTTGTCCAGTTTAGAGGCTTCTCACTCATTAGTTATTGATTGGAAAAATGTTTACCACAGTTCATAATACAGGGTCCATTACTATCGATTGTGTTTGGCTATCGAAAGTTGATATTTATGCACTTAAAGTATGCCAGTGATATCTCGATCCACCATTTCATCGCAGATGGCCTGAATCATCTGTGGTACTTTCGATTAATCGAATCATTGCACGAGCCGAGTTGTGCCGTTCTGCTTCGATATTTTCCGTGCCTTCATCGCCACCCGCCCACCCGTAAACGGGCAATCATGTAACTGGGCTAACGCGGATGGACGAAAAAAATAAATCCAGCCGCTCTCTCTTACCCCTCTGGACACCGAGGGAGTCCTGGGATTGTATCGCCGAAAGGGGGAACCCTAATCGCTTCAAACCCCTCCCCTCGCCACCCCCTTCCTCGCCAGCGGAAGGGTAGTCCCCGGCCTAGACTCCGGCGGTGAGAATTGAATTTCGGGATGCGTGACAGAAGCTGCAGTGGAGGGCAGTTGAGCATCGAGTCCGGCGTCCTCCTAGTGCGAAATCCTTGGGGCAAAATTGCGCAGCGGATTATTTTCCTCGGTACGGAAGGTTCTGTAGTCTAAAACTGATCTTCGTTTTTTTTCTATGCCTGTTCTCTTAAATTTCGGACCTGGCTGTATTACGGTGGGAGTCGGTTTGAAACCCGTATGTATGTCGACGCGAACGTTTGGAATGAACGCGCTGAGGGAAGAGGGGGTTTCCTTAATTTATAATCAGGATGGAAATGAAAGAAGCGTACGTGTCTTGGATTATATGTAAATGTGTTTGCTTCGTTTTCATGCGTTTGTCTCTCTGTTTCTGAGAACTGAATTATTTAGTCCCGCGTAGAAATTTAGACCTCCAGAAATCTCATTTCTCGCCTTGTAATTCACTACTCCGACACTACTGCAAACACTCATTCTCTTTCTTATGAATGATACCATCAGGTTTAACTATGTGCGACCTTTCCACTATGGAAAATAAAAGAATAAAACATTGTTAGGCTCACTTGTATTTTTAAATCAGCACGACCCGGTGTTCATAACATAGTTAAATCTTCAGTTCCTTATGTCCTTCATCTTAGTTACATCGTCAGGTTTATGTGATGATGTAAATAAGTTATGAAACCGGATTCGTTCCTATTTAAATACGATACGATATTTCCTTTTTTGATAAAGGATTAATCGCGTAAAACTTATTCCATTTTCTGTTAATTTTTGAGGTAAGCAGAGTAGATCCTGAGAAACATTTCCAAGGATTTAAAGAATCGAAAAAAATATATTACAAAATAATTAAAAGGTAAATTTGACAAATATGAGACACAGGCAAATTATGACAACAGTCTACTGCATACACTCTGAAAATTTCGAGGTGATATCTATGGTCTTCCGCGAGAAATCCATCACCAAAAATACCGCTCTTGGAAAAAGTATATGTCGTCTTAAATGTGCAAAGTGTTTTACTTCATATCTCATAATGGATATCCACAAGGTATCTGCCTCATCCATCCAATTCATCATTAATTACGCCGGCTTCTAAAACTAACTAATAAGTAGATTAAGTTATTGCAAGCTCTAAGCAAATTTATGACAATTCGACAGCAAAATGGAGTGTGGGTTTTATTCAAGAGCCTCACATGCTCAGGATTGCTCACGGTATGGTTACGGTGAGCGGAAATGAGTTGAGAAACTTGCTCAATCAGGGACAGGAAAGAAAGATGAAGTTAGTCAACTTTGACAATACTGATTACTTAATATTTCTACTATACGCGATCGGGCCCAGTGGACCGTGTGACGTCTAAACCAAGACTCTTCAGTCTTTTCTCTTCCTGGCCACTTTCCTCCAATCATCCCTGGCTTCCATTTGTTGCAGATCTTCTATTATGTTATCCATCCACCTTATCTTCGGTTTTCCTGTTCTTCTTCCCTCCGGGACCATTTTATTTTCTAATTTAGGATATCATTTGTCATTCACCCGTTCCACATATCCTATCCAGTCCAACTTTGACAATAACATAAAAGTTCTTTCCTGGAATTATTCTGGTTTCTATAAAGAAATATATGTTTGCGGTAATTTGGGTGAGTTTTGAGACAAAATTATTCGCTTTTCCAGCAGAGAGATTATGCAGAACGCAAAGCGCTTGGTGATATATGCCTAAAGAACTGTGTTGGGGTATTCAGTGTTGGTTACTTATATATCCCACCCTCGTGTTGGCTCCAAACGCGGGTGAGATATACGTGATCCACCATGACCTCGGTGACCGATGGAGAGCAGGGACGCTGGGACATGATGAGCGACAGGCCAGACCAGGTGGTGCTTTGCTTGTATGCTGTCTGCCTTATTTCAGGTGATTCGAGAGTAGGGTCGTTCGTATACACCATGTTTCTTTCCAAAGATATTTGCCTCTCAGAAGTCCTGTCTCGACCAAGTAACTCTCTCGTCGACTAGATATTCACGTTCTCGATCGTATCGCCTCATATGGAAATCTCCTTATAGAAGCAGAAACAGTCTCGGTGTCAGGGGCGCAGCTAGGAATTAAGGCTGGGGGGGTTTAGGTGCAATTAATACCGGGGTGTGTGGGGGTATGGGATACCCACCAGGATAAGCGGTAGGTGCGAGATTAATAAATTGCGGAATTTTAAGATAAATGGTTCACAATGGTGAGTTTTACGGCTTTCTGAGGGATATTTTATTTATCCTTACACTATTCTATTAGTAATATCAAACTAATTAAGTGAAATGGATTAAACGTAAAAATTTCTCTGAGCTCTGGGAGGGGGGGTTTATCCCCCAAAACCCCCCCTCGCAGCGACACAGCTCGGTGTGATGTTGACACCAGATCTTTTAATCTTTTCCCTGAGGGGGCTTACTTTCTTGGTTACCCTTGCATTAATTGATGCAGTAACTAGTGTGCCACCGTATTTTTACGATATGATCCAGGCACTCAGAGCAGGAGCTGTTTGAGAGCTGGAAGAGCTAAGTGTCCATAGGTTAATTGAGATTAAGCAAGATACTCTCTTGTAGATATGATGATCCGCCAATCGACATCCGTGCTAATGCACGGTGTTACGCTTTACTCAGGTGATATTTCATATGCGACCTCTATTCATATATTTTTAGTAGCTAAGCAAATTCCATCGGTTATGTCCTGACGAAACTACTCTTTCTTTGATATCACGATACCACCATTCACTGTCTGTGGTAACACACGGTGTACTCTGATATGATATTTTTTGTCGTTGGTTGTACTATAAGTTATTATCGGTATTCATATATTTTAAGTGGTTACACTAATTCAATTTCTTATTTCCTGACCAACCTACTCTCTCTTAGATATGACGATCCACCGATCGACGTCAATGGTAATGCACGGTAATACGCCGTACTCTGATGATATTTCATAAGCTACTATCCCCATTCATATATTTTTAGTACCTATCTAAACCAAGTCCATTGGCTATTTCCTGACAAAGCTACTCTCTCGATGATATGCAGATACACCAATCGACGTCCCTGGTAATATTCTCTATAACGCTGTCTCTGATATCATTTCCCTTTGTTGGATGTACTATAAGTTATTGTCAGCTTTTATTCGTTCAATTGTATTAGGCTAAACCATGTGGAAGTTAATACTCGAAAATGTAAATGAGACTTCGTTGATTTCCACTTATTTATTTTGTCCGTACTACATGTTTTGATAATGAAATCTATGGTTCGAAACATATCGTACGGACAAAATATATTTGTGGAAATCAACGAAGTCTCCTTTTCATTTTCGAGTCAGCTTTCATATATATTTGGTAGCCAAACCAATTCCATCGGTTATTTCCTAACCAAGCTACTCTCTCGTAGACATAACGATCCACCAATCGACATCCATGGTAATACACAGGGTGCTCTGATATGATATTTCCCGTCGTTGGGTGTACTAGTATATCCGCCGTGCCCCCGTAGGGGAGGGGAAGGGGAGGAGAAGTGGGGCGCGGAGGCGCGGAGTGTATGTCGGAGGTGCGGTGACGGTGAGCCGTGGTGACGGGGCGCGTTTGGAGTGCAGGGGGGGCAGGGGTGGGGTGGGGGGGGCGTGCACGAGGGAGGGCACAGCTCTTAGACGTCTCGAGTGGTGTGCCGTGTCTCCGCGTGCCCCGGATCGATTCAAGATTCCTTCCCCCCCTGCCAACCACCTTTTCCACACAACTTTCTCTTCCCACCACGCACGTCCCCTCCTCATGCCTGTCACCTTCCTTGCTCACACACCCCCGTGCCCCCCCCTCAGGTTTTTCCACTTCCTCCCTCTCTTCCCGGCTTCCTTAATGTTAACACATTGAAGACGGCTGCTCGCCCCTATACACTCTCATTTCCTTGCGTATACATGCACGGGTCACGAACGTGCTCTCGTGTCCTCACTATTTTTTTATGTCTATGGGGAGGGATAGATGAGCCGATCGAGATGCTAATGACCAATTCAGAATGTCAACTGAATGTTTGAACAGAATTTATTTTAATGCAACACTTTTGGACGTGATACGCATCGTCGTCAGCTATGTAAAGTTTCTGGTCTTAACGATAGCTTACGCCGTGACTAAATACTTTTTTTCATATACGTGCAATGGGAAAAATAATGCTAAGTTGAATATATTAAAAATAGGTGCTCATATCCACGATATCATGCACAAAAACATCACGTTTTAGAAATGAACAAGTTACAGACGTGGTTAAATTAAAAATTAAACCAATGAAACGATTTTAACGAAAACTAAAGGCTGATTAGGCACTTATTAATGCAGCAAAAAATTATAATAATATTTTCGTAGGAGAAACTCTCTGTTGGAAGAGGATAGGGGTATGTATCAACAGTAATGATCATGAAAACGGAATGTTTGTTGCATGGAAATGAAGTAATGAAAATATGTGGAATCTGAGACAGTTTAAAACTGAGACTACTTTGATAGAGATATGCCTTCGTGCAGTGGATGAGAATGTCTTTAATAAGTAACCAGTAGATTGAGGCTCCAATCCTGAAGGGAAAACTATATTTCGGCTCACAAGGCACGCAAGCATGAGCTTCAGCCCAGATTTTCGTGGGAGTAAGTATCAACCAACTATTTCGCCTGTATGTTCTATGCAGTATATTTGAGGTTTTTATAAGCTTTATTTTTATAAGATGGTTCAATTTTGCATGACGACATTCCGCTATCCATTCTGTCTCTCCGTTGTGATTTAATATGGTGTTGATGATTATAAGTGTCCAAAGAAGGGACTTATTTATTTTATGCCAAAAACTTATATACATGGATTGCGGGCTTTATTGTAGCTTTCGGTCCAATGCATAGCAAACAAATTGTGACATAGTGATTATCGTAAAATTGAGGAATTCTCCTTCTGTGCTAGTTTTTACTGACCCCTTGATCGTAAAAAGACCAATTAATTAATACAGTTATTATTTCAAAAATTTCATTATGTAACCTGAATACTATTTTGTCACTCAATGGATACTGAATGTAATACTACTTTTTTATACTTGCTCTTTGGCTAAATTGGTGGCTAAATACTTAAGGCTGGTTTTCATAAACAGTTAGTAGTAATTTCACCCTACGGAGCGCATAGCGTGAGAGTACAGTACTCATACATGAAGATAAGCGTTCATATAAAAAATTACCGCTAAAATTAACTTAGGGTTTGGTCGATTTTGAATTCACGGGAAAATTAGCGTGCCACTTTGGAATATTTTTTGTTGTTTCTAACCGCGATCGTGGAAGAAGACACCTCGCAGTGAAAATGAACGTGAGTTGACGAGTAAACTCCGGAAAAGACGTAGATGAGGCCGAGAAGCAGCCCAACTCAATTGCAGTACTTATGTGCGACAGCCTGCTATTTAAGTTCTGTATCAGAATGTTAGATGGCATTCATTCCACGATATTTTTTTCCGAAGGCCCCGAGCGAATATTTTTACGAACGAAGTTGAGGGTATTGAGTTAGTTAAGTTTCGTGTGAGTCGCGTTCCTACACTAAGGTTATTGCCATTTCAAGCTCTCAAGCGCTGAAACTCTGAGGCTTATTTTCCATTAATACAGACACATATTTATTGCTAGTGTTTTCATTTACCAACGTTTACGTTGGATAAATAAATATTTGGTGGTGCATGATAATTTTCAAAAGCTTGCTGTAAAATATTATTTTGATAAAATGATTGCTGTTGCGGATATTATTTTAAAAAATCAGAATTAGTACTCCAGATGACAAAGTTGAAGGTATTGAGGGAGTTCAATTTCGTGTAAGTCTCGTTCGTACACAAAGGTTATTGTCATTTCAGTCAATGAAATTTGATAGTGGTAGTAGCCTTGAAACGAGTTCACCAGCTGTTTCTAAGGGAATTGATAATGTTCGCTTATTTCAAAAAGTGCCTGAGAAGATATTTATGAATGTGTATCTTGGATATGATTGTGTTAAAACATGGGAGGTGTATTTTGGAGAACGTTGAGGTTGAAAGATTCATTTTTTTCCGCAAACGATTACTTATCACTATATGCTAGTTTTGCCGTTAAGATTTCTGCTTCAGGCCTTCGCAGCGCAAGATTGCGGTTCTCTCCATGGTATTCGGGTTAGCTGAGTCAAAGTTGTTCTCAAGAAGACATTTCGTGGCCTACGGGGAATATGCGGCCACGAAACGTCGCCTTTAAAATAACTTCGACGTAGTAACCCGAATACCATGGAGAAAATGTAATTTTTCTGTTAACCCAAGTATATAGTAATTGCCAAATTTTTCCACGAACCTTTGCGTAGGATGATGCCTTCGCACTTCCGTTTAGAAATATTCATAATAAAAACTACGATAGGTAATTTCCGCAATGTAATATAAAACTCTAATGCTGACCATGGTTTTGACTTTCTATGTTATATTCATTGCATTTTCAAGACATTCTATGTCATTTTCACCGAATATGACACGGTCGGTAGTGGATTTTAATATGAGAGTGCAGAAATTACCATTTGCAGTTTTTATCAAGGATACAACGCATTCACCAAGTCAACCATTTCATACCAAAAAATGCATTCATACGTGTATGTGGCATGTGTAAATTAGTGAAAATAAAATGTGTACATGTTAATAAATGTAGATATTTATCTTAAAATATACAGCAATATGAACTGCCAAAATCAGGTTGGAAAAGTTTGTGCGGGTGATACTATGGTTCCTGAAGATGACGAGCGTGAGTGAGAGGTATTTTCCCGCCTATCTCCGTCAATGTCGGTAAGGATTTCAGTGTAAGGGAGGGAGGGGAGCATCCCTTGGGTAAAGGCTCATCCCTTCCCGGGTGGAGGGGGAGGGCCACGTTAATGAGTTGCAAAAGCGGAAAGGCTTTTTAGCGATAGGCGGAAGAATATTTCCGGGTGGGGTTGCTGAGGGATAAGACTCGCCTTTTCCTCATGACGAGTTAACATTTCCCGGACTACGTTTATGGTGAAAGGTCATTAAATTGTTTGCACAGTACTTTTTAGTCGCTCGATTACTTCAGTTGCCATTCAGAACTCCTTATGTTTCCCTTGTAAGAATTACGTGAACCTGCACGGTGTCCATACTCCAGCTCGAATGCATACTTGCGACCCATTCGAGTTGACGAGAACAGTTTATTTGCTGTCTGGAGTATATATCTGCTTCAGGCTTCATTTGGGGCAAGATCGTACTATCTCATTAGCACGATTTATTTCTAAATTTAATAGTGGCTGACGTAGTGTTTAGTAAGCGATTCTTCCGATGAGGTGTGATTGAGATGTCCATCATCATTTAATATATAGGAAGCAGTTTAACTTTACTTTGACACCCGAAATTGTAGATAAAGTGTGAAATTCCAATGAAAAATTATTTGCCTAATCTCTCTCAAAGTGAATAATTTTTTTTCACAGTTTTCATTGCAATTTTCGCATTTCTTTCATTGGCCTGCGGAGAACTTTTAGGATCCAATAAAGAAAACAGACATGGCACTATTCCCCGACTAAACGACCTAAACCTTTACTGTTGGTGACGTAAATGAGATATTTAGGATAATAAAAATAGGTAAGTAGAATTCTGGAAAATTTAGATCGCGATATGTTTGAATCGAGGAGAAACCGTTTTCAAATTACGACGAAGATCAATACCAGCAATCCCAACGGTAAAATCTCAGAACCCTTTTATGACGAGACTCCGACCTCTTGTTTTACAGCTTCAGCTCACTAATATTAAGTCACTCGGAATTGGGGACAAGATAAGGGTGGCGGCTATTGTTTTTAGTTTTGTTGGCAAGCGTTCCCGCTTTCAATCCCGCATATCGAATTTTTTTTTCCTCTCCTCTCTCCTGAACTCCTTTCCTGGCCTGGGCGTTGAGCGTATCACGCTTCACAACCAGTACTCTTTCATCTGGATGAAGTGATAAAATGTTCTCTCCGGCTGCCTTATCGCCGGGAGGGAGAGAAGTCGCCCGAATCCCCTCCAATCTTCTTCCTCTCTGGCTGATGCCTGGCTTTATCTAATTACCCGCCTTCCCCTTAATGACGCAGATGACCGAGCTATCGAACGGTTGCCGTGGACGGAGTGAGAGGCGATCGTGGCAAGGCTGCCTTGTCTGCTCCATATTTCATGCTTTTCGATTTTTTTTCTTTCCCTACCTCAAACTTTAGTGGCTCTGCTAAGCCCTGCATACTAATTTAGCGGAGGTCGACTTGCGATGATCCTAGGACGTCTAAACCTCACCCAACTCGAATAATCTATGATTCAAGGCATGATAGTGAGGTGACCGTATGAGGCGAGAAATTCTGATGCTCAGGCCATACTGTGCTGCGTTTATAAAAGGTTGTTTATTTTTTAAAATCTTGACTCCCTGTCATATTTCGGCAAAGGGTCGCTTCATTCGCTTTCTGCCGTGCTGCTGTTGAAACGCGTGCATTTTATGGTACTTCATTCCAAGTTATAAATGGTGTCAGTGATAGTTTTCTATTTCTCTCTTTGCTGCGAGAAATATTTTGTAAGTCAAGGTTATGAAAGTATTTCCACCGCTGCGGTAATCTTTTCAATGGAAAGTTAACGTTCAAACACAGGGAAATTGTTGCGTCCATCCGTGCTAAAAAGTAGGTCTGGGTTGTAATCCTGAATTTTATTCTACTAAAATATGAATAATTCATGAAAGATGAATTCATTGCAGTCACATCGTAGTAGTGACCTCGAAAAACGGTGAAGTGGTGCTTTTCAGTCTCAAATCACTGCGATCGCGGTCGACCTTGAGGTATGATTGTTTGTTTTTTTGCACAAGCCCACTTTAACACCTGCGCGAAACCATACTTTTGTGATAACCTTTAAAAATTCCCTCTCGTGATGGTGAAGAAGTATTCGCTGACGTATTTCAGAAACGGGAAATTTTTTATATTTGTGGAATTGGGAAGAATTTGCCTGCGAGCAAAAATTTGAAAATGTTATCTTTGGGGAAGGCCACCATGTAAATTGAACTTGAGAATTTAAATCAGCTTACTATATGCATACGCTTTTTTCCCAAGGAGAAAGGCACGAGAACTTCAGTTATGCAGTTACGTTGTACTTTAGCTTCATGAAGAATGTGACCTTCGAAGCTGCCGAATAAAGAGGACGGATATTGCCGTAAACATTTTAATGATCTTTGGCTATAATAAATCTTCTCCTCAATTGAAAATACCGAGTTTTCCTAGATATTGACGATAAAAGGGCATTGGTAGTACTTGTAGCAGAACCCTGAGAATGAAACTGGTAGTTTGAAGTAGTTGGAGCTAAATATGGTCCTCGATAGTGCGAACCCGTGTGACAGTTTCATTTTGAACTGAAGGTATGGACCTATTTAGCCATGTCTAGTTTATAAAATATGATCAACGCTTGTGCCAACCACTGCAGCAGCTGTGCTTTGAACAAAGAGTGTCTATATAATCATGTCTAGTGCATAAAATATGATCCACCATTCGTGAAATGAATTGTATTCCGTTTTCATTCCTAACATGTCATTATTATTGTCTTAATCACACCAGAAGTGATTCTCATGTTACTCCTGCCAGTTATTTTTATACCCATGCCATCCGACTACAGCTGTTATGCATAGCAATGAAACGCTATTTAATGTCCCACGTCTATTATAGCAGTGAAGGTCTGTCCCTTATCCATTGTTATATTATTTTGCTCCACTACTTTCGCTCATGATCGTTTCGATCGCGCCCACATGGTCGCTCCAGGCGGTACTCCGCATTTCTTTTCCCTGGACGTCGTTGCTCCAACACATAATGGTCCACGCCCTGGTGGGGGCTTGCGATAGTGAAACATATGCCAGCGCCGGCCCACTCGTTTCCTACATCATTTTATATATACCCTTTATATCATTGGATGATGTTAAGAAATCGGATTTTATGGAAAATTTCGAAATTGACCATCCTGTTAAAAATATTGGTGCTGAACTTACCGTGCTGAACTTAGTACTCTAGACCTGAATCTCAGGGCTGGCCATTTTCAATGCTTTTGTGCTATTTCTTAATGCCTTTGCCTTAATGCCTTATACCTTTGCTGCAAGGAATAAATGTTTGGTATCAATTTAAAGAATGAATCATGCTTTTGTTTCTTTTTTCATTTGTTTATTTAGAGATTAGATTTAAATGCTTACCACTTTGATAAAAAAAATGGCAAACTATGATGTCTCAAAATACGGATGGCGCAATATTACGCCCAAAGCAAAAATCGAAGGATTCCACGTGGCGTAATATTACGCCCATAGCACGCTGAGTGTTAAATGATATCATCCCTTTCAATTATTCAACCCTTTTCCTTTATTGGGTCCTCCGCCCACAAACTATTTTCCACTTAATAACCTTAGCTCCACTGTTTCCTGAACCGCGTAATCGCTCCCTCCAATATCCCACTTCAACCCCCACCTGTTCCATGTCTATATCTAACATGACCATAATTCCAGCCTCACCTCTTGATAGTGACTCTTGGTTCGTCGGACCGGTCGAGGTACATTAACAATTATTTTCAGGAATATAGAATTCCCGGCAAACTTCAACTGACAAGGGGAAGACACGAACATCGGGTGGCCAATCGAGCTCTAATTTTCCGATTTGGTAGATCATAACTATAAATTAAAGATGACTAAGCGAGACGACGCATCTCTCGTAAAATGTCGAGAAAAAAGCAATTAAAGATCGTAAAAAATGAAGTTCCCGACATCCTACGGTCGTGATAAAGGGTTAGGAAAGTGCCCTAGTTGGATTAAGCGATAGGGAAAGAGTTATCCAACCACCGACCAATGAGAGGCCAGTAAGGAGAGATGGATAGCCACCGACCAATGAGAGAGCAGCACAGATTATGTGGCAGATATCCGTGTGTCATCACCTGCGACCTGAAGAAGCTGTCAGCGAAACGGTTATCAAACCGAGTTGTGATGAGAGCTCGAAGGAAACGAAGAGATCATGGAGAATTGTTGTGTCATTAATGTAATATGAAGTTCTACAAAGTTTACTCTGCAATGATTGAATTTATACGAGATGTACGCACTGCCGTAATGGGATTAGGAATGAATTATGTCGTTGGTTGTCACCTGTCACTTGGTATGCCGAAACTGATCGGAATGGAATATTTTATTGAGGAACATAGAGAATACCGGCAAACGCCAACAGAGATCAAGGCTAAAACCTCCACAATGCGTGTAAAAGAGTTCTCCAACCTCCGACCAACGACCAAAGAGATGGACAATTACCGACCAAGTATGGTATTTAAAGAAGGCGACAGACAGCTGAGGTCATTTGCGCCATGAGGGAAGGGTATGGAAGGAAGGGTGGAGAGAAAACCGGCGTCGGCATTAGCCTGCTCTTAACGAAAGGCGCCAAGGGGACCACGGCTTAACGTCCCATCCGACGGACGGAGTGTTGTGCTTGAAATGTCCTCCGCACAGCATTCAAGCAGGGATCGGGCAGTCTCTCTGAAAATTCTTAGCCACCGCCGGGATTTAAACCCGAGCCCACGGGGTGGGATGCCAACTCTCTAGCCACCACGCCAACCCGATCCCCATTACTGACCAATGAGGGAGCAGAACCTGGATGAAAAGGTCTACATAAGGCGGTAGATTTCCATGTTTTTATATCATCATCTTTCCTGAAGACACTGGCTGCTGTGCCAGCGAAACTGTTGTTAACAAAAGTCAACGGACGCTGTGATAACCCGAAAAAAGGTTGTAGAAAATTGTCATTCATTTAGTAAGATGTTCTTTGAAGTTAACTCTGCAACTGTTGAATTTTTCACGAGATATGTGCGCTGCCATAATGGAACCGGGAATCACTTACGTCGTTGGCTATCATCTGTCGCTTGGTGCGTCGAAAGTCGTCGAGGCTCATTAAATATTATATTGAGAAATATAGAAAATTCCGGTAAACTTCCACAGGGATCAAGGCTACAACCTCCACAATGCGTGCAGATCCGAGCCGGAGGCCGAGCACATAATAGGTTCGCCCGAATAGACTGCGCCTCGCACTTTCCGCCCTCGCAGCTCGAGCAAGAGACTTTTTAACCTCTCGTCTGCTCGCGCGATCCTTGATAGCAAGCACTCGACGGAGTTTTCCCTGCAGTCGCGGCTCGCCACGATCCGGAGACGTAGGACGTGCATGCATCGACTATCTAAGTGGGCGTGGAGGGCCGTCTGAAAACAGAGGTATATAGACGGCGGAGTGGTGGGTATGCAAACTCCATAGTGTGTTCAAATGAGTAACCATTCGCGCCAGCCTGGTCTTTCAGCCGTGGCGGCGAGTTCACGAGTCCAGACCTTAGCCACCTTCTATCTCTCCTATCGTTTATTCATAATATGACTGGGCGCCTGTGTTTTGCGCGTATTTTTTTGTACGTCCGTGTTCATTTTTCCTCCGTATGCCTGGAGGTTGGGGATGCTCAGCCAATGAGACGGCTCCATCCGTCCCCTGGTCTTAAACTTGGAACAATGAATGCGGGATCATGTAATGGCTGGAGTGTTCTCATTGGCTGAGCTTAGCCTCTCCTCGCCGCGCAGTGGAGACCCCTCAGGCCAAAGACGCGAATCGCGTTCCAAGGAGAGGAAAAAAATAATGTACGTATCCTTCGCACTCTTGTTTTTATTTGTGAAAATCCTGTGGAGCTCCTTACTTCATTAAATCGGGAGAGGCGGATTCCTGAAGTAAAGAATTCATTTATTTTGAGCTGCATGCTGCGTAAACCTGGTCTACACGGTGAAGAGTAAAGCATGTATGGCAACAGCTTGCATATTTTGGCCTCCATTGAACTGCGGCGATGAGAAAGAGTCAAATGAACCGAGGAATGCAACCTCGGAGAATGTCATAATTCCAATAATTAAATTTAAATTGCATGTAGCGGGGTGGCACGGTTAAAATAATCCATTAATTATGCGGTGGAAAATGAAATTCAATGATTTAAAAATATTTTCGTTGAAACTGAGGTTGTTCGTGAGCGTATACAAGCGAAATTGTTGTGTAGCGGAACTAAAGAGGCTTGAAATTGCATCACCATGCTTACTTTGTTCAATCAGCCTTATGTATTTAATTAACATCTAATCCTTTTATCTGATAATAATATTGATTTTGTTCATTTTATTTTTAATGGCGGCAACATAAGAATTTTTGTATATTTGGGATTTTGTTATATTTGTTTATCTTCAGTGAAGCCAAGGAGAACCTGCGTTATGCTCCATTCATTCGTAAGTGTGACACTATAAATCTCTTATGAATCATCCGTAAAACTTCTGAAAATACTCCTTTCCTATTAATAGGATAGTAAAAGGCCGTGCAATTTCAACCGTCTAGCTCAATTTGGACTCATAGGGAAACTTATAATAAGTTTTAGAAAAAAATGAAATTTTTGCGTAATATTTTCCCAGTTTGCATATTTTTTTTTAGGCAAAAAGTTATTGTAAAATGTAGCAAATGAGGCGATAACAACGTAAAATTTCCAAGCACCGTTACATCTCGTTAGTCTCTCTCTCCTCGCAGCAACGGTAGCTCGTCATTCTACTTACCCTAGCTCTCTCTATTTCTCAGCATGACTAGTGGAGGAGTGTTGATTTTTAAAATTTCGCTCCAGGTAACTTTACGAAACGTAGGGAACTGAAAAATGGGAGTAGATTTATTTTTATGGTGTGAAACCGGGCGGAGGAATACATAATGGAGATCCATTGCTTCACTCGCGGCTTGTCGATAAACGGAAACACGGTGAAAGACGACCGTAGCGTGGCTTTTTTGCTTAAAAATTCACATATCCTGTGGTTGAGCATAAATTTATTGCAGACCGTTTTTATATTTCATCTGCTTCTGTATGATGGACTAACTTACGTCCACATTAATGCGTTTTGCTGTTTTAGCTTCATTGAGAGATTTTACTTCGACTGAATGCACGAAGATTGATGTCGACGAGGTTGTTAAGTTATTCGGTTCAAGCATCGCCATTACCGGGAAATATGAATTTCTTTAATGATCAAAATCCTATTCATCAGTTAGGGAAATTGCTGAGCATTTTTATCATGCTTATCTAGCGTTGTTATTCATATTCCGCTCCAGTTGGAAAATCTGACCTCATTAACGTCCAAAACATAGTCATTTGGCGTCAATGTGTGTCATTTGACCGGAAATTATATAGCTTTCTATTTTATCTCCCTAACCATTGGATGTTCTACTGTCCGTATTCCGCGTAAAATTTAGGACGAATCAAATCTCTAACGAAGCTTCCCATACGTAAAATTTGCATAAAAGAAATATGTATTTGATCCCCCCAGCCTTCATTTCTTCAAATTAAGTTTTGATAGCGGTCAGATGCAGGTCTGTTCGAATTAAGTGAAGAAAAAAATCGACCCTCCTCCTATTCGATGACGTGAAATGCGAATAACTTTTATGCCGAGTGAACCTTAGGGAAACTCCCAATTTCGAATGAATGTAATTTGCTCCTTCTTTTGCGAGATGTAGCGTAAAAAACAGATTTTCGATTGAACGTAAATATTAATAAGGCAGTAATCTGGCGACGACTTCCGAGGTAAATTGAATCCGTCTTAAAGGCTTTCGGGTACCCTCCGCGTTGATTGGCGTCAATAGACGATCATTTTCCCATACTTAAGCCAGTTTTCATGTCCAAAATGTGTTGGCCGAGGAAATTCTATCTGGATTACCGAATAAACTGTCGCCTTTTGATATCAGCGAGGAAGCAGGTCAGAGAGGGAGATGGAGATCGATTACTATGACGGCTGAGTTAACTAAGACTGAAGAAGTATAGTAATGCTATTGATATATGCTTTCCTGAGGTAAAATATCTTTAGAGTGTTAAAATTTTACTGATATTCTTCTAGCCATATACGGTGGAAACTTGATTGAATATTTGTTGAATTTCCGCCTATACGGCTGAATTTCGCATAGCGTTTTCTCATTAGGCCATTTTTATTTTCTATTTTCTCCATTCATCGTTTTTATGAAGTGAATTGCTATTCGGGATCAATTTTAGCAACCCTAGTTTATCTTGATCGTTCTTACAACTCAGGGGCACGTATTCCAGAATCTGGCTCAATCTTGAGTCCTTACTCGACCTCGGTAGTTCGCGTCTCAAACGCAAGTTGAGTTGAGTAATATTTCGTATTTTAGAAACTAGCTTCAACTCAGATTACTTGAGCCACATTAATTGTGGCATAATGTACAAAATAATGTATATACCTAAGCCGTTTTCATTCATGTTATCCTACTCATAAAAAACTACCATTACCGGAGAACATCTTCAAGCTTGAAAGTATATACGCGAGTGTTATTTCGTTTTAAAAACTTAATGCGGTGGGGGCGGACATCTTGGAAAATGGCGGCACACTAGGGTGGTTTCATTTTATTTTTTTTTTGCCTAAATCGAAAGATTATTACTCCTGGAGTACGCATTTCACGCTTTTAGCTTTTTTAATGACGATTTCTATTTTTCGCGATTAAATGAAAAGTGAAAAATTTCAAGAGCGCGAAAACGCGACGGCTAAGTATGAATGATGGGAAAAGCCCGTGCGACGTCAGTCTGCTTCCCGCTGCTGGATTTTGAGGTGACCTTGGGCGAGGATGTGTGCGCTGCTACGATGCAGGCTGCTAGCAGGTAGCTGAGTACCCTGCTAGCAGGTATCGCTTGGCTTAAATAAGGATTATTAATACCTTATGAAACGAAGGAAACTTTCCGACTACAGGCAGTTTTAATAGGTGATTATTAAGAGATGTTTCCCTAAAGTCTGTGCCTCATGCATGCATTGGTAATCTCAGACATGTAAAACTCATATCTACTCGTATAGAAACTAGTTCCCTGTGACGTCACGTGGAGTGGCATCGCATGGGCGCCAATCTGGCCTTTTTCAAATGCAGTTGTAATTGACCATTGCCATTCGCCTAAACTGGGATTTGTAAAACCAAATAATTTGTATATTATGAATGCACTAATGGTGGATAACGAATCGCAATCAATGCTTTTCGTTTTCTTTGATGAAGGAAACTACCCTATTTGAGTTGGGACTCGAGTGAGCTCTCTTGATACCAACGTGGAAACCGGGTTGAGTTTGAGTCGCGATCAAGACGTTCTAGAATACGGTCCAAGAACTCTGGTCTGCATGAAAGGCAGCGAACAGTTGGAAATATGGGGAAGTGTGGCAATAAATTTATCCTCTTACCCATGCTGATAGTTAGGGGAGGGAGAAGGCGACATGAAACTGGGGATGGATACGTAAAGTGGATAAACATGTGTCTGAGATTCCGGGAGATTGAGAGAAATTGGTTGGTGTTTGGCATGAGGGTGTCATGGAAGATGAAGTGACAGGAGGATGGGTGGTATCCTACCGTTGTACGGATGACTTTATGGTTAATCATACTGTTAAATCCATGCATTTCGTGAGCATGGATTTGCTTTCCGTTTTGCGTCAAATTTCCGTGGTGTGCGTAGGTGTTTCCTTGATCGTGTATGCTTTCTTTACTGCTCGTCGAGTTTCTCCAGATAGTATCGAGAGCATAAATTATCGCTTCGCAGGACAAGGAAGCGAATTTAATAGATATTAATTAGCCAAAATCGCTATGCAATGGTTAAAGTTTGTTTTTCTCCGAAGGTGGAACCCTATACTAACTGTCCATTAAATAGATACGTAGGAAATATTTCGTATCCATCTAAAATGCGTACCAAAATAGCAGAAGTGGGGTTAAATTTAAATTTAGTAAGAGGATAGGGAAATTTAGAATTACAATGAAGCTGCAGAGAGAATTCGTGTAAAGTTTATATCAATTTTGTTTCCTTTCCGCAAACCTGTTGCTATTCAGCGGCCACTTACTGTATAGTTACGACATTATTTATCCTTTGATTCTAGAGTGATTCCCTTGGAAAACATGCTTAGCAATAATTATATTCAGTATCGGGAGAAAGTTGTCATAAAAATTTAGAAAGCTTTATTCAAATATTATTATGCGATTTAATAAATTGTTGATATGGGACGCATTCAGCGATAGTGATTCTTAGATTACTGGTTTTCCTCGAAGTTCATAAAAATATTTTTCCATGTATTTACTGGCCCGGTTTTGCAAATTAAGTCATTAATCAGGGGAAACGTAAAGTATTGCAATCTATTGGGCCGTTGAATGTGGTATCAATGGTGCCTTCGCCAATAGTGATATAATAATTTTTCCTTGAAAGGTGCTAATTATACATTATCTCTGAGACTGGAAGAAGTGCAATTCCTTGTTTGGAGCATAATTTTTTGTTGCTCAACGCTTATTTTTATTTTTTACTTACTTTTCGTAATTTTGAAGTCTTTGCACATTCTTTCGGAGATTTAATGGATACGGCGGCCTCTGGACTATAAAAAATACTGACATATTCTTTTATCTTCATTTTCATTGATTTGCACCCATTTCTACCTTAATCAGATAACGGAGTATTTCACTGGAAAAGCTTGTTTGCTGAAACTAAGCTCGGTCAAGAGAAAATAATTGGGAGATTTATGTCTTTTTATAATGGTGGAAATTGGCTCCTACAAATAGTGCCTGAAACGCTTCCATGAATTAGCTTTCATCGGCCAAGGTTTTTTTCATTTCTGCTGTGTAATCTTAGTGCAGTCCTCTGGAATGTATCTATTTATAGGATTTATTTTTTATGCTTAATGAATTTTAATCAAAGTCTTCCTCATTGTTGATAAAATTTTCAATAATTTTCCACGAAAAATTTCACCTGAACGACGTTGATGAGATTTCTTTGTTGAAGCTTTCACGGGTCATTACAGCTGTCAATGCGGTTTTTTGGGTGTGCCCTGCGTACTCATTGGATGTGTGTTTCGTAGCCCGACGCTTAGTAACCCGACGTTTCGTAACCGACGTTTCGTAACCGACGTTTCGTGGCCTATTCAACCTCCTTCTTTTCATGAACCCTTATAAATATCCTCCACGAAAGAGTTATCCTTATTTCTTCCGAAACGTCGGGCAACAAACCCAACATGTACGTGGCGCCCACCCGAATAGCATCATCAAGAGTGGATTAGATTTGCCTAACTATTCTTTTCAATGAATCGAAAATTTCAATGAAGCGTGGACAAAAGTATTTTTCTCGCAAAAAAGGAAAGCATACGCGATTGTAGCCGGGCAAAAAATCTAGCATCCTGCTTTACAGTTTACTTCCTCTGAAGTTTTTTTTTATTTTCCAATCATCTTACAATCGTATTGAGATGAGTTTGCTTGCGGAAAGATGGCTTGAATATCTTGAGAGTATATTCGGAAAATAGCCAAATAATTACTTTTTCGGATGAAGTTCTTTAGCGTGCCGCGCGCTGTTTTTGCCTCTGTGATTAATTAGTTAGCGTTCGCCATTTCTGAAATTAGGTTTGAGCCACTCCGTTTCAATTCTGCCCGCTCTCATCCCTCCTCTTAAATTGAAACGAAACGGCGTGGATTTCGTGTTCGGCCACCAAGTCCGCTCGTGCCCATGCTTTCTCATAACGCCTTTCATTTTTTTTCCTTGAGAGAATGTGGCCGTAAAATGTAAACGTCATTAGGCGTAGCTATCGTGAATTCTAGCTTGGATTGCAGGATTTGTTTTTTTAATCTGAAATTTTGAGCAGTTTAAGAAAATGTTAATAAAATTCATTGCTCACATATACAAGACAATGCAATCCTATGATATAAAAAAGTTATAACTGTGGTTCTGCAATGTTTGGCAATACGGGTGGGCCCGCAAGGGGAGCGCGTCCCCCCTCCGCCCCCCATCTGTATCCGCCACTGGATGGGAAAGTGTTTAATTTGAACTATTTGAAATATGAGGAATAAATTATAAATTAAAAAAATATTGTAATCGCAAAGAATGTACTCACAGAAATATTTTATTCGTGCCAATATTTAACCAGTGTTCAGTTTGTGAATGATGCAAGGAACACGAGGCATCGACGTAGAGGAAACATTTAAACTTACCGTCTTTTAAATCCCTTGATATACTTGATAAGCTGAGGGCAGAATCCAATCTATTTGGAATTGATACTTTTGCTTAGGTGAAAGGTCGCTGGCAGCATGTTTGCAATAAGTTGGCGCAGCGGATGTCACTGATTGGCCCTCGCAGTTGTTACATTACTCTCAGCAGCATAAAGGTGACTCTTAGCAAATTATTTGCGATTTACCGGCCGACTGGCACATTAACTCTACCTCAAGGGCGGTTGGAGTAATTACAAAATATATTATGGGACTTCTGGCCTAGCTATATCAGCATAAATTTTTAGAATTTCATGTCGTAAATATTTTTAATTCGATACGTTAATGTGTAGATAGTATTAGGCGTAGGTATCAAGGATTCTAGTTTTGTTCGTAGGATTATTTTGATTTTAAATTATCATACTTTAAGTTTTTATAATTCGATACGTAAAATGTAACTAGTATTAAGCATGGCTATTGTAGATTTTAGCCTGGTTTAGAGGTTCTTTTATTATTTTGAATTATCATGCCGTAAGATTTTATAATTCAATGCGTAAAATGTAGGTAAGTAGTAGGCTCGATGCGTAAAATATGAGTGGTATAAGGCGTAGCTATAGTAGATTTTAGCTTGGTTTCTTGGATTTGTTTTTTGTTATGAATTATCATGCCGTAATTTTTTATAATTCAATACGTAAAACGTAGTTAGTATTAGGCGTAGTTATCGTGCATTCTAGATTGGTTTCTAGGATTTTATTAGTTCATGTGGAATTATCATGCCGTAAATTCTCGTAATTCGATACGTAAAATAGAAATAGTACTAAACGTAACTATCATGGGTTCCGGTTTGGCCTCAAGGATTTGTTTTTTATTTTAAATGATCATGCTATATTTTTTATCATTCAAAACGTAAACTGTCAATACTATTAGGCGTAGCCATCATGCATTCTGGCTTTGTGTTTACGCTTTTTTTAAATTTTAAATTAGTATCCCGTGAATTATAATAATTTGAAACTTGTCCATATTATATGACGGTGTATATATACAATTGAATTTTTTACTCCATTGCGCAGTACTCTAGGGGCTTTAACCAATCGTAGCGAATCCAAAGAGAAATTACAGGGAAGACATATCGGGTAAATATCTCATGCGGCTTCTAGTATTTCCATTTGAGAATGCTGTGGGGACGTAAGGCAACCAGTAAAAACATAGCATTTCCAATAAAATTTTTAGCGCTCAGAAGTTAGATGCTGATATAACGATGGTAATGCTCGTTCATGCGCAGCTAAAGCGTATGAATGCGACACGCTGAGGTTTCTGTGATATTAAAAGAGTTTGACGCTGCTCGGAGAATTACCAGCGAAGGGCTTCACGTTCATCACAGGGCTGGGAATATGGAATCTCCTTTAAAAATAAGTGTCCATTATGGTGAGAAATGTGTTTTTTTTTTCCAGCAAATAACTTTTATCCCCCAGGTTTCAGTCAATTCTAAATGACACACGCACGCTGGGGTGCTGACCTAAAAAATTTGCGTGATTTATAAATGAAGGAAAACTTATATGAAATATTATTGACATCAGGAGGGACCTATTTTGCCAGAAGAAGGAGAAGCCTATCAAAATACCCTGGATGAGCTTGTTTAGCAAATATTTCCTTTGAATGCTACGGAATTCAAATGAATTATCACTATGCTCGCAGCTTTTCCAATTTAATCACCACAAGCGAAGCTTCGCATTCCCCTTTCGTCGCCTAGAATTTATCGGGTAATGAATCGGATATGTCCTTTTTCACGTCCCTTCATGAAATAAGAATGCATATTTTGAACCTATTTCAGTGGGCTTTATTCTCGAAAAAAATGTTTCCTCTCCAGTCTATAAAAGTATACGTTTCGGTGATCTAGTTATTTACGTGAATATTTTATTGAGCAACGCACTGCTATTTTAACTTGTGACCTATCAATTGAATACCGTTGTGACTTATCAATTGAATACCGCTTCGCGATTATTTACTACCTCGCTCACAACCCCTTATTGGTTCCGGGAAAAGGTATCATGGTCACGTAAGTATGTTGCCGTAAATCCAACTCGGAGGAGGAGAAAGACCTTTTGAGTATTTGAATTGACTGCGTGCGACAAACCACATGTATTAATTATTTATTAGCAGTTCCGAGTGATAACGCGGCGGGACGCTAGTCGTGATTGGCGTGCAAAGTACCACGTGTCCTACCCGTTCACCAGTATTTGCGAGCGATATCTGATGCACGTTTTTTCGAGCATTGGACGCAGAGTAAATTTTTTTTCGCCTCGTGGAATCGCCTACTCGGAATACATTCCAAGCGGCCCGACCCGACGGCGGGCGTGCTTTTGAGCGCCCAACCACCTCTTCTTTATTTTTATACCGCGAGTTTGCCGATGCAGGGGGGATATCTCGGGAACCATATTGTCCATTTCGTCCGAATGATAGTGGTGATTGCTCTTCATATTCATTGTGGGTTAGAGTTAGGAAATTTTTTCGTTCGCCGGCGGTAGGGGAAAGGGATCTCGCGGCCCCTCCTGGGGCGTGGGCAAGCTACGTTGGCCCAAATGAGAGGGTCGGTGCTTTTCAAGGACCGGGAGATGGAATATGAGGGGGTGGGGGTAAGCACGCAAAGGCAACCAATTTGAAACGGTGGTCGGGCGTAGTTTGGATGGGTGGTGGTGGGCTTGGATAGGAGTGCCACGGATTTATATGCGTGATGGAGTGGGGAAGTGTGGATATGTTCGATGGTTCGATCAGTCGAAAACGCCGTCGATATTTTTGGTCTTGGGCTGTTGGCATAGCCTACAGTATGTTCAATTTACCTTGGTCGTGACTCTATTGGTGTCCGTCAATCAAGTATACCATCCGGAAGCATGTGGCTATTTTGCAACAAAAATATACTTCATAGAAGTATTTTCAAACCATATTACTTTTTTAAATTTGTTAACTTGAATTCAATTGCCCTTTCTTTTATTTTGTGAATCTCTATGGCATATAACGTATGCATCAAAAGTTCATTTGGTAGACATGTTTTGTGATGCAACAATAAGCTCAGTATTACGATTGTATTCGGAAGGCGATCCCTCCGACAGGCAATAGCCTCTGGGGTCCCATAAATTTCCAAAATTTGTAATGTATCTATGATATCAAAAAGTTTCAATTATTTAAGGAGCAATATATATATTAAATACGTAATATATTTATTGTTCAATATTTTATTTATACACTATCTCATGGCGGATGGAAGTCTCAGAGCAAGCAACCTATATTTCTTTAAGCTCAAAGCAGTCTATAACAACTGTGAGATAAAGATTATATAATTCTCGAAAACCGTTTATCGACTATCGATAATACCTTTGAAGACATAGCATAAAAACAAAAAATGAAAACAACGACTGCGAAGTGCGAACGAAATAATTGGTCATCGAAAAATACCGACGATCGAGAGCCATCGTTAAATATCTAAAGTTGACCGGCCTCGTACCATTAGTAAAATCTTCGCTAGCCATCATCGACATCGGTGTCCATCGATGAATTTTCGCCGTAATTTCAATTCGCCAAGGGCATAAACCTACCCAAGACCCGTAATAGAGCATGAGTTACAGCAATGGGTGGTATGCGAGTATTGATAACCGTCAATCGACGATCGATAACCTTTAATAATATTTCATAAAAACCGAAAATAAAAACAATTCGTACTATGTACAATTAAAATCGTACGATGGTAACACATCAAAGAAAAATATCCTCCATGCTTTGCATTGTAAACAACCAAGATTGAATATTTTTCATAATTGAGTTATTATTTTTTGATTTCAGACATGAATCAGGTAATATATTATACACTTTTGGGCCTATAAACAAGAAACAACGTTTATATAGCGTAAGGTTAGGCAAAGAAATACGTGATCTATCTAAGGCAAGTATCTAAAGGCCTCGTACCATTATCAAAATCTTCGCTAGCCATAATCGACATCGGTGTCCATCGATGAATTTTCGCCACCGGAATTCGACGGCTTCGAGCTCGCCCAGGGCGGGCGGGAGAGTCATTGTGTACGCCACACACGCAGCCGTGGTCTTCTGCGTATCAATGAGCTGCCTCCCTTGCCACGGCCCGCCTCGCAAGCGCCAATATAATCACGGTGATTCGGGGGGTTCTTCCGAAATTGAGATCCGATTTCCGTGGCGACTTTCATTAGGCCCCCGAAGTGTAATAGCCCACTCCTTCGCACACCATTTTATTTTATCGCAATTTCGCACCGGGTAGCAGAGTAAAAAAGGAATGAAACGAAATTTTACCCCCTTCCAATTTTTGCCTCCCCTTCAATTTATCGCATCCAGGCTAGGAAACGTGTTTGTACTCTCCCCATCATAAAGAGACGGGGTCTCTGAAATTCGAGACGTGGGGAAACTGCGTGACGAATCCGTATCGACATTGTTTTTGTGCCAAATCATTCGCTGCGCTGGTAACATTTTCCGTTGCTTCTCAGGTGATAAGAGTGCGTCACGTGTAATTTTTGAATCCTTATCGTATTTCGTGCTCAAATGATAGGCCTACGCTACGTTCACGCCGAGATGTAGTGGCTCGAGTTTCCTTTTTCTTGCTGCCAAATCCATGCTTATATGGTAGTACTGGGTTCCTAATGATGTTCCTAGCAAGCCCTCTATGTTGAATCATCTTCTTTTCAATCTATTGAAAGTGTTTTCTCGAACGTTATTACTTACTCATTAAAATTTTGTAGTATTAATAATTTCCTTTCAAAGTTGGCAATGTAATTTTTCTAGTCAACATTAGTTGACTTTAAAGAGTAATTTTGCTAAACACGTTATATGCAACGAGCGACGAGCGACTTTAAAATGAATAATTTAAAATTTTTCAATGACCGCCGTGAACTGGGCTCTAGGGAGCAGTTAGAAATTTTAAAAATTATTGAAAGCCATGACAGTACTCTTATAAATGAATATCTCTACCTTCCTTTTCCCCTATTCTGGCGTCCGTTTTAAAATTCATCCAGTAGCTAGGTAACAATAATAAGATAAATCATAATTTGCGCCTGAAGATGATGATAATTCATTGAAACCCGGGTCGCGCTCTGATATTAAAATAAGTGATATAAGTAATTGTGTATATCCAGGAAAACTTAGTTGACTTTCTTTGGTTTGCTTGCGTAATTTTTAAACTTACGATAACTGAAACTATAATTCTTCTGACATTCTTAGATTAAAAATTGTAACTTCCGAAGTTGGTAATATTCTTTTAAGTTTGACTACTATTCTTCGCTAAATAACCAGTATTCAATTTGCAGTACAGTATTGATTCCGATTATTGTTCAATGACATTCATCTTCACTTCTCCCTTAATTATTGGATAATACCATGTTGCATTTTCTTTTTCATCTTTCTTACTTTTTCTACAATGCATGCTGAGATACTTGCTTTTTTATCCTTTAAATTCTTTATTTCTTATCCAAATATTTTAAGTGATAATGTGTAAAATTTGGCATTCCTTAGTTCATCTCATGTATTATCTGGTACAATATGATTACTTAGTTATTAATTAAGTTCACGAATTTCAAATTAGAGATTTTTTGGGGGGAATGAATAGAGAATAAAGAAGGGTATTTATTGCATGTGCGTGGACCTGTGTTGGACGAGCGAATTGATGTCTAAAGTTATAGCAGTATTTTCAAGGATTCAAAGTAAGTGTGGCCGTTTGTATGCATAAAAAGGAAGATTAAAGTAGCGGAAACACGAAGTGATCGCGGAGATGATGGTTCTGTTGTAAACTAGGGCGGAAAATAGAGCTTCAGTCGCTGCCAGCGATGAGATGTTGCTGTCGCGGTTTCTCGTCGAGTGATACTAGATAAGTCCCACAAATGATTCGCTCTTCGTGCGCCCCATTTGGGCAAATATTTAGTCTTGCTAATCCCAGCATAGGAGTTTAAGAGGAGATTATGATTGCCTACTTTCACCGTCAACCATTCATAGATCCGTGTATATTGTTTGCTGAGGAAGCTTTCTTTTCCAATGCCGGGGGCTATCGAATTTCCATATCAAGGGGAGGGATTTTAAGCCTCTTTCATAGGCATCATTGTTCTCTTCCCTCGTCGATTAGCTCTCAGCCATAAGATCCCATAATTTACAAGTTTCCTCACTCCGTGTCAGCGAGTGGATCAAGGCAGGAACAGTGAAAAGGCACGGTAGAAACGTGAACGAGTCACAGTGAGGGAAATACTATTACAGTGATGTGAAGCTCCGTATGTATTCATTAGCTTCCGCATTTTCCCTTTACCCTTTAGAAGCGTAGGCAACGCATGCACCAAAACTGCTAAATTTATTTGTTTATGGCTTGAAATTAGTGTTGTTCCCTGGAAGTTTTATAGTCTCGCTAAGGCTTACCATTAAAATGTACAAGTCTATATGTGCTAAAACTAATGTAAAAAAAGGTGCAGAATTAATTTTGCATTCCCTGATAATCCGTGGAAATAAACTTGTCATTCAGATGTTATCTTTTAATCACAAAAATTTTCACGCGTATGGCTATGTTAATAGTCGTTAGCTAACCGCGTTCTCGTGTGTCTCATTCTCTATGGCCATGCTCGTGAAAGGCATATGTAACTGTGTCGTAAAACGCTAGCATTTCTACGATGCAAGTGTGAATAGCGCTGAATTTTCAGTTTAATAGGAAGAAAACTTGAGTAAATAGGAAATTCTCGCGGTCAAATTGTCAGAAAATGGTATAAAATCACATGATTGGTCACGTATCTATCACATAACGAGCCAACCTTCCCTGCTTAAGTGAAGTACACCCTCTTATCACTTAGCCGCGAGGAGCTCTACCCTCGCATATCGAATCCAATGTTCCCTTCGATCCTCTCACACTGTAATTTTGCGATTATTCTGCGTGAATACATTTTCATCCTCCACCATCTTTATTCAGATGTTTTGATAAAAATAGTTTTCAGGTCTTTGAGAAGGTTTTGAAAATGCTTGTTAGTTTCTTTACGGTCTTGGCCATTAATATTGCTCTCAGAGAATTCTTAATTTTCCAATGACGAATGCATAATTGTGCATGTGAAATGGTATTAAAGGCAGCGGGAAGCGCTATCCGGTTGCATTTATTGATAGGAGCTGAGAACCGTTCCACTGTTTGTCGACGGACGGAGTGACACTCAAAGAGACGCGACTCCCACTACAGCACTTCACTTGGTGGCATCGTGAGGTCTGTAATCCTGCTATAAAGTTTAATTTCACTTTCAAGTGGATGGCCGGCATAGACTATTTCCGATATACTTTGGTTTTCGAATGTAGATGTCCCTCAATTAGCGTTTCCTTTGATGAGAAATCAATAATCTAAGAAAACAAATTGGTAACAATTACTTGCCATCGATGAACCTCAATCATATAATTCCTTCAACAATAGATAACGATAGGCGATCATTGTTACTTTTCCGATTTTTCTCTGCTATAGCTAGTAGAAGAGTCATCTGTCGTCCATACACAGGTAATCCTTTTTTCTTGTCAATTGATGATACAATCGTGTCAAAGAGTTAAGTTTGCAGCCTTCGAGGAATTTCAGTTCGGTTATCAGAGGTATAATGGTTGTCAACTATTGGAAGGCGATCGATGGAAAATTGTAGCTGCTCTTTTACAAAATGGACTCCTAAGAGTCAGGGGCGCAGCTAGGAGTTAAGGCTGGGAGGGTTTAGGTACAACTAATACCGGGGTGTGTGGGGGCATGGAATACCCACCAGGATAAGCGCTAGGTGCGAGATTAATATATTGCGGAATTTTAAGATACATGGTTCAAAATGGTGAGTTTTACGGCTTTCTGAGGGATATTTTATTAATACTTACGCTATCATATTAGTAATATCAATCCAATTAAGTAAAATGGATTTAACTTAAAAATTTCTCTGCTCTGGGGGGGGGTTATCCCCCAAAACCCCCCTCGCTGCATCACTGCTAAGAGTCGCATACCTTCAATAAGAGTTGACCATCTTCATCAATCAATCGACAACCATTTTGGTGTTTCCATAGTCAATATCGCTATTTGACGCAATAGAATATTTCTAGCTATCGTAGGACAGTGGCAAAAATCGCCCACGACTCTAACATCTCCACCATGAAAGGTGTAGATCAATGTGCTTGTTGTCACTGACTCATTTTAATCATGTGCACGTATTTATCTCTCCATCTCCTCCATCATCTTAAGCATGGAGCACTCTCCGTCCGTCTTTTTATGCGCGCATTTTCGTAGGTGCACGCATTATTTTTCCCCCGTCATCTCCATCTCGCGGGAGTGTCTAGCGTTAAGAGTGCATCGGTGACTCCGCATGTCTTCTTAATTGCTTTCACGCCTCTTTTTTACGGACGCGCAACGCATTAATTTTTCCCCACCGTCTTGCCACCCTCCGGACCGTCTCCGCAGGCGTCGCTGGAGTGTCGCTAGACCTCACTCTTGTCGCCTCCCCGCGTGTTGTTATCCCCGAGGATGGAGACGGAGAAAGGCTTCCCTCGCGGCGGGGAAGGAGGAGCACATTGCGGGAGGCAGATTGTATGTAGCGGGGAGGTCTCCTTTGGTGGGAGTCGGAGGTGGGTGTTTCAAGCGTTTTCGGGGGGGTTTAGGGGGGGAAGGAGAGGGGCGGGAGGGGGTTCGCTCCTTTTATCTCCTCCGTGCCCGGTTTATTTACGGGGCGAGTGGTATGCTTGGCCCTCCATCGGAATGTAAGCGGAGTCGCTGTTGGTTTTCCCCTTAAGAGGTTCGTAAATGGCGAAACCTGTGCGTTTCTCCCACGTCTGCGACGGCCTCTCCTCCTCCCCGCCTCACTGCCAGCCTTCCCCACAGCCCGTGCACTATTACCGCCGAGCTATCGTTGTGGAAATTCGGGAACGTCTTCCCCGCGTGGGTGTTGGAAGGGATTGTGCTGTGCAAATGATTCAGCGGGCTTCTTCATTTGGAAATATTGGCATAGGTTGATTAAGTCCAGGTTGTGAGGTGGGGAAAATGTTTAAGAAACCTTGATGGAATATATACGCAGTAGGAGATGAGTTTTTTTCTAGAGCGTGATATGGACTTCACTGTTTACTCGATATGATGGGAGCCCTTATTTTTCTTTTGTTCGTATCTAATATTTATTCAGGATAGATTTGTTTTTTGAAAGATTAATACAAAGTTTTATTCATTTTAATATAAATGTTGTCTCCAATTGGTCTTAACTTATTGACCTCAACTGCTACAGAAATTCTGAGAATTCACAACTGCAAAAGACTGCTCTTATTTTTTCATAATTTTAGTCTTAATTACTTATCACACTGGTATATCAATACCTGATTCGCATATTATGCTGCAACAAGGACACTTCGTGGTTTTAATGATAGATTTGTCTCGACAGAGCTAATGATTCTATGCAAACAAATGGGTTCGCTTTGAAGGTATTCGTCCCCACTCAATAAGAAAGTGAGTATGCCTATGGTGTGAGAAGGAAAGGTATACAGCCTAACCCTTTTGTTCCCATTGTGTATTGTACTTCAAGAGGGTAAAATCACTGTAATTGAAGCACAACCTATAAGTATCCCAATTCCATGTACTATTAATTCTCGATATTTTTGTTTGTAGTATGTGGAATCTCCTAAACGTGGCGGATCAGGTGTTTACTGTGAAAGCGTTCTAAGAAATGAAGGAGTTTGTTTTATATTGTCCAAGAAAGGTTTTAATTAAAATGTATGAAAAATATTTGTAATTACTTGGAAAATGTACCGCAGGACACTCTGAAGCCGAGACTAAATATCGCATCTCTTATAATTTCTTTTAGAAGTTTCTCAAGTTATTTTATCAATTTAATTAGATAATTAATGTAATTATTAATTGCTTAAATTTTAATAAAAAATCCTTAGCATTCTTAATTACAACAGGAACAAGGCGTCGCTGATTTTAATTTATCTTCAATGGTTCACGGCAGTTCACGTTCAAGAATAGCTATTATATTGAGGCAGAGGGATTTACTGACAAGGATTATAAGATGTTGTGTACATTCTTTCATATATAACTCCATTTCAAAATCAATGGAATTTTCTAAAATAATGGAAATCATCATGGATGCTAATCGATTGTTAAATTAAGATTTCAGTATTTGTCTCATGAATTTTTTAAATAGTATAAAATTTCAGAAATTATTACGTTACAGCATTCCATTAAAAGTGCAATTTTTTTAAGGGAGAAAGGTCACATAAAATTACATTAATAAGCATCTTTACTCAAATATTTATAGATTAATTTAAATAAGTTGTGAAAAATTAGGATAAATTATTGAATACATTACCAAAAATAAGTGTCTTTATCTATATTAAATAATATTGTTCGCTAAACTGGAGACTTCATTTGTAAACCGAATTTATTTTTCATTGCCATTTGAATATATTTTCCTTTTTTGCTGTTGTAACACTATTATTATAAAGTATGAGAATTCTAATGCTAGTCGTTTTTCTCCTGACTTTTTATTTCTTTTCTCTTACGTCAACTTTCGTGATATAGCGCGGTGTTTTATCAGCCCAGTGAATCTCTCCACCATTGTTGTAATGTTTGGGAGTAGCAATCATGCTTCATCGTCAAGGTAAAGCCTTAACGTGGCGAATCATTTCGTTCCGCAAATCAGGGTGAAGCGCTCTGTCAGCTGTCCTTATCCCTTCCGTGCCCTTGCTCTGAGGAACCCTCTCTCCCTTCCGCCCTGACCACGTTTTCTATTTCATGTGTGTGGGTAAGCAGGGTTTGATTTGTTTCACTGGTGTGATAGTTTGAGGAAGTCTGCGTCTCAGTATAAAGAATAATTTAACGGTTGTCATGCTAGGGATAACAGGGAAAGCTTGAGTGTAAAAAATATTATAGTCCAGCTAGTAATTCAGCTAGTAATCATGGTAAATTTAGCCTTAGAAAGGAATCAATGAACAGATGATATAAATAATCGCACTCCGATATATTTTTCTTTGCTCTCTTAAAGCTTTTTTTAATATTTTCTGACGCCGAAGCCTATTTCTACTGTAATGAAATGACAACTTATTTTTTTGCTCTATGCGTGATGTGTTGAATTCCGATGGTATTATCCTTCTCCCATGGACTTGATTTATGTTATTATGAATTGAAGGCTTTAAATCAATTACGTGTCGGCGGAAGTATATTATTTTCAACTGTAAAAATTAAGCATCTTGTATTCGACGATTTTGACTGCGACAGTGATCACATTTAAGTCCTCTCCGGGACTCTAGACTTCGATACCTTGTACAAATGCTGCTGTAAGATAAGTAGTAATAATACAAGTAGTTGACAAATGTTAAGTCACATTTTTTTATTAACGATGCCATACTGAAGCCGACGGGAGTCAATGAACTTGCTTTGACAGTTTGTTTTTTTTGGGTGCAATCTTTTGGAAATTGATTTTTTCACAAATGAGTAAGCACATATATTCATTCGTGGAATTATAATTAGGTGCTATTTTTTTGTTAAAATGGGTGCATTGACCCGCTTTTATTTTCCGAGATTGACGAGACTAGAAACTGGCACGACAAGGAGTTATTTGTTTTCTCGAGAAGACTCTTGGATTATGTAGACAAAGGCTTAAAAGACAAGTGAACATCATCAGCAAATCACGAGGCAGCGTAAAGAAAGAGTCGTGGAGATACAGGGAGCGTTGCATCGCTGCATAAATATAGCTTGGGGAATATCGGCTCCTTGCGCGGATGTGTGATATTTCATTTCTGGATTCCATGCAGAGCGTTTGATTCTCCTTGCTTTTCATCCTTGACTGCGGCAATCGACTGAAAAGAATCATATTCTCGTTTACTGTCTTGATATTATGGAATACCCAAGTATTTTTGCTCATCGATCAGTACATAAAATTTTCCCATCAATTTTTTTGCGCTGACGTTTACTGTGCGTGTGATTTGTTCCTTCCTCTATATATATATTGCGCCTATTATTCGTTGTCATTGGGCCACTGTAAATTGGTAGTATTGCTGTATGTGGACATTTTCAATAATATGAAAATGAAAAATAGTCATAATCTATATTGCTATTGTGGGTATTCAATATTTTGCGCAACGTTCACGAATTCTCATTTGATGAGAAATCTCGCTTTACTGATTATTTTTAATATTATTAAGTCTTTCATGCCGTGCAGCACCTTGTAATTTTGGTTGGGGCTGTATATAAACGTATATTTTTTGTGACAGCTTCTGTAATCTTTTAGGCACAAGCATGTGCCTTCATAAAAAAGAGAGATACTCTGTGGGGTCATGGCAATGTCAGCAGTGCAGAAACGTACTTTCCGTAACTTTTTTTTAAATTGAAATATTACTCTGTGTGTTTCTTATTACAAGTTATTGTTTAGATTTTATTACAAAATTTTTGTTTTTGTAGAATGGGTATCTTCAGGAAGGCTTAATCCGTTAACTGAATAAAATACAAAGGAAGGCTGCGCTGCTCGTCAAAAATTGCTACGGTCATACAGACAGCGTTACCCAGATGTTGACTGATTTAGGCTGGGAGCCGCTGGAGACTCGGGGGCTGAGCGCTAAGCTAGGATTACGTGAACAATTGGGAATAAATATATTTTAGAGCGACGCGGAGAACATTATATTAGAGCCCCACTATATTTCCAGGTCCTACAGAAGCGATAAATTAAGAGAGATATTTTGCCGAACGAATGGATATGAGAATTCGTTTTTCCCCCCAACGATAAAGGATTTTAATAACAGCTAATCGTAATTTCGCATTTCATTTTTATGTGTAAACAGCTGGTGTCCCAAATCCCTATGCAACATGCCTTCTAGGCGGCTTGCGGGGTAGTATGTAGTTGTAAATGTGAAACGTACTTTGAGGCCCGGGGGTATGCGGAGGAGTGTAAAGCACAGAAAAAAATAAAAAGGCACGGTTGAACACGAGTATGAAATAACTTAGTAGCAAAAAAAACGGTGGATAAAAAAAATCACCTTTCTGAACTGTGGTAGCAAGGAAACCAACTAAAAGACTCGGGGAAAAGGCGAGGTTAGAAACAGGGGTTGGGGTTTGTTACCTTGGCTGTAGGAGGTAGCGGTGGTCGAAAAAGGTGCCTTTGGTCGCCTTCCGGGAGCAGCTCTTTTCACGCCCAAACACTTTAGAAGAGCTTTAGCAAAACAATGCACACCGCTCGCGGACAAACATTCCCTTATATATGTTTGGGCCCATTTGCCACCGCCAATGTAAGGCCCCTACCGACCGGAAGCCATTTCCTTTGGCGGAAATTTATATATTAGAAATTTTGAGGCACCAAATTAATAATAGTGTTATTTGACTATTATGTACTTTCTTAACCAGTGCCAAAACAGCGTTCCGGCACCATGACACCATTGGAGACACCCCAAGGAGGATTGAACAAAATGAAGAACGCCGGCCTCTTTCTAATATGACTCCCTCCCAATGACATTCCTCTTTCATGTTTTCTCGTGTTGCGTATTTTTCGTTCCCGACCTAAATTTGGGTTGTTACTTCCGGATCTGTACGGGGAAATCCTATCATTTTCCCTTCCCCCGAAAATCGTAAATGGCCTAAAATTTTATTTTTTTTTCCTCCTCCTCCGAGGGTGAGAGAGAGGTTTCAGGATGTCTGTGGGGTCGAAATTTTCCATCGGGATCTCTCCTTTCTTTTCAATTTCACAGCGTTCCGTAATAAAATTAGACCATTATTCGTCGCCGATGCGGAAAGTTGAGCTGGAGGCAAAGCTTTAGCGTGAATAGAGATGGCAAAAATGCAAATTTTTTTTCATCGCACATTTTTTCCCCTCTCGTGCAGAGAGAGATAGGGAAAGGGAAGAGAGACCTTCCTCTTCTTCTTCAGTGACTCCGAACAGATTGGCGAACATATTGACTTAGCCGTGAGGTATTTTTCGGGATCCATCGAGAGCTTTTTTTTCTCTCTCTCCTTCCCAGAGTGCACCTGCGTGAAGAGGTGGGAGGAGGTACGACTTCTTCCTGGGCGCCCGAGAATCAGCTCCGAAAAATCCACGCCGGGCGTCTTTTCTCTCTTTATCTCTCTTCGGCCTGAGATTCCGGCTGTGTGAAAAAGGAAACTACGTTTGGTGTGGGTGGGGGGGGAAGGTTTATATGCACGTACGGTGTGAGGCAATCCACAGCTAAGCCCAAAGCCTTTATTTTCACACCACACTTTCCATTGGCTCGCTCGAAGGGGGATTGGCTCTTCTTGTTACTCTTCTACTTTTATTTTTCGTTCCTCAAACCACTCTCCTCTCTGGAATCGAGTTGGTACTCTCTAGCAGAGCTTAGTATTTATAGGAGGATAGTAGTAACATTTATCTTCTTCAGCTCGCATGGCGTCAGGTTTTTTTTCGTTGCCCATTTTTATAACCTTATCACATCCCCAAGTGACTCATAAAATTCTCCTACTACAACTCTGTTTTCTTTGACCCATCACATAGTTTACGGAACACCCAAATTTAAGAATTTGGTCCGCTTCTTGTGAATGAAAACTATCACCTTAATTTGTAAATAAATATGAGATGGTATCAGCTGAGTATTAGCTTATCAAGTATTATAGTATTTAAAGAATTGCATGGAACAAGTGATTTTGTACATAGTCACGTGCACGAATGCAAAGTTATGTACACCAAGGATGACGGTCACCATGAAAAAATATTTGGCATAACCGTAATCCCGGACAAGCCAAATATTTTTCATAGTGGGTATTTATCCTTAGTGTATATAAAGGACTTTACCTGATATCCGAGTAGATTTTGTTAATGTCATCATCCTTTTTCTGTACCTGGCTTTCCGAATTCTAAGTGTTATGAATTAAATAAAGGACCAACTATTAGCTTAACTTGTAAAAAAAGTATGAGATGATCGTATTGGTTGACTATTACACGTTTATCAAGTAAAACAAGTTTTGAAGGGCTTTGCCTGATGTCCGTGCATATTTTGTTCCTTTTGTTCAAGCATGACTTGTAAGTGTTATGATATTTCCGAATTCCAAGTGTTATGAATTGAATAAAGATCCAACTATTAGCTTAACTTGTTAAAAAGTATGAGATGGTGGTATTGGCTGAGTGTTAGCTTATCAATTATTATAGATTTTAAAGGCCTCTGCCTCATTTCCGTGCCCATTTTGTATCATCATCGTTTTCATTCGCTTAACTTTGAAGTATTATGAAACTTCCGATTTGTGAGTTTTATGAATTGAATTAAGAACCAAATATTACTTTAACTTGCAAACAATATGAGATGATTGTATCAGATGAGTATCAAAGGATTTAAAGTGCTTTGGCTGATGGACCCATTGGCCCATTTTGTTCTTCTTTTTATCCTTATTCACTGCCTAAGTTGTAAGCGTTATGACTTGAATAGAGAACCAACTATTACCTTAACTTGCAAATAAGTATGAAATAATTAATCAGATGAATATTAGCTTATCAAGTATTGTAGGGCTTAAAGACCTTTGACTGATAACCATTTTATTCGTATCGTCATCGTTTTTCACTGCCTGATTTGTAAGAGTTATGAGATTTCCTTAAAGTTCTCTCCAAGAATGGATGAGGCAGAATAAAATTTTATGCCCCCGGAAATGTTATCAAAAGTTTACAGAGTTTCGCCCATTTCAATCCTTTTCAGTCGACAAATAGAGGGATAACCTTTCCCGTTTGATCTTGATAATGCTGCGATACACGATCAAGTTTTACGGATGGCTGGAGTGCATATGATTCATTTCGAGGGCCCGAGTTCACGATGCGCCGGTGACAGAGATTTTTCTGGAATTCGAGGCCCCTGCTTTGATTTCTCAAAGATCGCATTTCAAATACGTTCATTACTGTATCCATCAGAGAGGATCTTAACCTGCGCATCCCTTGGCGTCCTTTTTATAAGAATAGGTGAACTCGTACGCTGGGTTTCACTTTTCCATTTCAGAATTTACTTCTTTACCATCGAAAAATAAAATTTTATGTAAACTTTCACCCTGAATGGCAGCGGTGTTTAAACCTTGCCTGCCACTAAAGAGGTCGCGAGTTCGAGTCACGCCTGGGTGGGTTGCCCCTATCAAGAGCATGGATGTTCCTGTACGTTTAATCGTTAAGTTAAAAACCCCAATGTAAAAAGCCAATGGTACTGTTTTCGGTGGTGCAGGAATAGCTAAATAATTTTTTTCTCATGATCGGGATTAATACAGTGGAACTTGGTTATAAGGTCATCAAAGGGACCAGAAGATTTTTAACGTTATATCCGAGTGACGTTATAAAAAAGCAGCCTTAAATCTGAGTGACACCACAACTTGGCATTGCACAAACAAAACACAACTAACGACGTATAAAACAACTGTCAACATACGCGATGCTCACACGGAGGTAGGTAGTGATGTGACTGATGATCTACCGTAACTAACGAAACAAACAGTACAATACAGTGTGCCTGTGTCAGTGACCTATTAGAATGTAGGGGTGGGAAGGGATAAGACCCAGGTATGCGGGACAGCCCCCGCTCCCTCCAGACACTAATTAAACAAAAGAGTTGCATCCCGTCACCTGCTCAACGTCCAGTTTGCGACCTGTTTTTGCTTTTGATGTTTCTACACATGGTTTCCATGAACTTTGGGCCATTATACAATCAAACTACCACTTTTGCAACCTAAGAACAGCAAATTTTTTTACGCTATACCCTAGCGTCGCAATATTTGTTGACGATATAAACGGGTTTTCGTACAACATAAAATGTTAAATTTTGGCTGGTCTGTATAAAATGTGACGTTAAACCCGAGTAGACGTTACAGTCGATGCCGTTATAGCCAAGTTCCACTGTATATATTTCAATATATTTGTTCAGAAATGTTTCTCGGGGTTTCCAGTGGTTAATGCTCTCCATGTCTCCCGACGTTTCGAGTAGTGACTTGCTTTTCATCCTCAGGGGATCTTCTGAATGGGCCTGAGGATAAATAGCAAGTCGCTGCTCGTAACTTCGGTAGACATGGAGACCATTAACCACTGGAAACCCCGAGAAACTTTTCATCGCCTCATATGCAGGGATCATACTTCAATATATTTTTTGCGGAAATTTGCTATTAAGTGTTAACACACAATATGTTGGTATTCCACCAGATTAAGCTTGATTCAAACCTCTATTTTCTATTACCATATCTGAGTTATAGTATTGAAACATCGAGACCACTGGATTTATCCGAAAAGTCATGTTTCCCAAAATATCCGTACCGTGTTATTTGAGATATGGATGTTTTGGCACTTCTCAGGTTTTACTGCCAGCATTTCTCGTTTTCCGTTTTTATAAACCTTGGGTACGGGTTCGGTTAGGCACTCCGCTGTCTTTAATATGCAGCCATATACGTCTTTCATAAATGCCGTTTTCCGGTGAACAACCCCTTCTATTTCGGTTGGAAAAGTTTATTGATCAACGGTGGATGAGAAGCGAGACAGATGAAGTTACCTCAACCGCTCTCGTGAATTGAGGAAAATGGATTAGATGGCGGGTTTGAAGGCGTCAGCGAATATTTTTCCCTCGCTCGTGGCAAATCGAAAATAATGTTAATATTTCTCGCGGAGACCTTATTTTATATAAACAACATTTGGAATGAAGGACATCGGGACGCAAAATCAAGAGGCAGGAAGAGAACGAATAAAGTTAGTTATATTAATTTACGCGGTTTTTCTCTAGTATATACTTCTTTTATACACAGGTATTTTGTACCTATACATGCATTTGAAGTATCCTTCTCTGTGGAAGTGGGGCATGGAAATTGATAGCAATGGAGAAGTCAAGGGTAAAGGCCTACGAAATGTGGTGCAACTTAAGAATCATGAGAATCAAACGGATCAATCAAGTAATGAGAAAGCCCATAAGAGGAGAAGGAGAGAAGAGGAGCCTCATGAAAACCTTGGCAAGAAGATGGAACAACCTCATAGGGCATATCTTGAGATATGATGGCCTAATAAAGACAATCGTCGAGGGACAAGTAAATGGCTAGAACGGAAAAAGGAGACCTCGAATGAAATATATGGAACAGCTGAGGAAGTATGTGAAAGAAACGTAATACGTGGGAGAGACTTTGATGGTTCTAGGTGAGCCCTTCGAAGGATACAACGCACCGGGGCTGGGAACCAAGCCAGTGGCTTATACGCCCGATCACCCGGGGAGGAGCTGGAGAGGAAGGAAAAAGGTTAGAGGCGCCGCCGCGATGGGAGCCCGCCGACGCCTCTGGGAAAGAATAGGAGCGGAAGGGAGGGGACGAGGGAAAAACACCCCAACGCTATAGAAGCGAAGGGGGCCCTACTATGTGATGGGAGTGAACAGATGGGAGAATTGAGTAAGGAGCTGCGTCAAACCAATCTTACGATTCAAAAAAGGCTATTCGGGCTTCCAGCCGGGTGGTCTCCCTCCATTCTGCCGACGTTTCGGAACACGAGTCGGGTTCCATCCTTAGGGCTAATGGTGAGTGGATGAAGTTTGCCAGCTTATTATTATCTTACGATTGTTTAGCGGTGATAATTGTACTATATTTATTTCTGCAGTATGATGTATCCTAGTTATGTGTAAAAAATTACAAAAGTCACACAGTTTGCAGTCGCAAGGGATGTTAACCTTTAAAAATAGTTATTTTTTCAGGATTTGAAATCTTCTTCGGGAAGCGGAGGGGCTGCTTCTTCTCTTTGCCACTGGAGCAGACGTATTTGTGAATGTATTGTTTGTTTCCATCTCATCGAGGAACAAACAGCAGATGCTCAGCAGAAGTCTCAAGTCTTCGAGCACTTCATAAATTACATCGGGGTTGAGAATTGCCAGCGGTACTTTTTAACTTGAGCACTCTAGAAGTTCGTCCACACCTGCGCCTCTTGGATAAAACCGTCATTTATATTAACATTCTAACTTTTTGATGTCCTCACGAATATCTTTTTTCCTTTTTCCTCCGCCTGATTTTCCACTGTTTCTTCCGCAAATATCACCGTCTAATGCTAGCTTTAGTAAAAGATCTACCTAGGTTTTAACGTATATTTTCTATTCGTTGCTGAATATACATTAAGGCCGTTAATTTGGCCGTCTATCATCATTCATTTGATCGAGATACTCCGAAATCATTCCGTCAGCGAGTTTTACTTGCCAATTTATTTTTTCTTTTTCGGCAGTTTTTCCATTTGAAGTACAGATCAGTCATGACGTATAATATCAATTCATAAACTTAGATTTTTGTCGGTGCATAGTGATTTCTCATGCGCCTAATTTTAATCAATACTCTTATTAAGTCCTCTTAATGTGGTAGCTTATTGGATAGAGCACTTAATCAATCGGAAATGAAATTCGAGCTTAAACCTGAGTGATATGATCAAATATTTCTCTCAACTCTTAATTTTTTTGCTATTATCTCTGATTGTACTGTATGTATGCTATTACATATGAGTGAGCTCAGTATGAAAGAAAATTATCTGAATTCAGATATTGGTGCATTGGAAATAATTGACATTACAAATAAATGGTTAAATAATTCTTGGAGTATAGGTCATATATAATGTAAAAAGTTCTTAGCCAACGTTTCAGATTATTTAAAACCTTCATCAGGGCTATGAATAAAAACATGAGAACACAATAAAATACAGTATACAATATTGTTTCATAAATAAAGGTTACAAAAGAGTTTTTTTACAATAATATAATAAAAAAGAAGAGAATACACGAGAATTTTTTAAAGAATTTTTCGTACCTTAGTTTTGCACATATGTGTTTATTAATAGTAGGTAACTATGCTATTACCTAACTTAGTTACAATTTATTTCGATTAATTAAATAAACATACATTTTCTAAGGTTTTCAACGCCTGTTTTTTAATTACAACTGTTCATTCATTTTGGTATGAGAACCATGTCTTTGAAAAGTCTTTTTCTCAAATTAACCTAATGATCTAAAATTTCGGCGTTGTCAAAATAAAAAACATGGCCATTGTTTATGCTATGGCCATGTGTATTTTTTAATGTGGGTTTTTTGTATGTGTTTTTTAAAATGCTTTCTCTTCTTGTTTTTATTATATAATTGTAAAAAAACTCTTTTGTAACCTTTATTTGTATTTGATTGTGTTCTCATGTTTTCATTCATAGCTCTGATGAAGGTTTTAGATAAACTGAAGCGTTGGCTAAGAACTTTTTTACATTATATATGACCTATACTGCAAGAATTATTTAATCATTAGTTAAATGAGGTAATAAAGATAAGGGGAAAAAGAAAATTTAATTATAAATAAATTAACATCGAAAGAAATCGATATTCTAATTGTCGTTAACTTACTGCGGGAGGGTCTTGATATTTCGGAGTGTGGATAAGTTGCAATTTTGCATGCTGATGAAGAAGGGTTTTTACGATCGGAGTCTTAAGTGGAAATGAAGGAGGAGATTGAAACCGTACCCTGGTTGAGACAAATTACCTCGTTACATGTATTTTTTTATCATTTGAATGCTAAGAAAGGGATTGTGAAAAGCGCCGCCCGTTTTATGAAACACTGTGCATTCCGCACGATGTCCTGAGAGATTTCTTTCGAATAATCTATCATTTTTTAGGTAGGCCGTTTTTAATTTTTTTTCGGAACATTATGTTTGCTTTAAATGATGTATCAATTTTCATTGTTTAAATTTTCCGCAAATAATGTTATTGCTACATCTATTCGCTACAGACGTTTTCAGAACAATTTTCTGTTGACAGTTTGACTAATATAACCACGCTACTTCCCAGATGAAACCTGTATAAACATGAAAACGTACTTTCAAAAATGAATGGAAGTAATGTCGAATAACAAAAAGTTAATGAAGTTAAAAACTCGTGCGCTGCTGCTGCACCAATAAAAAAGGATTTGCAGGTAATGGGAAGAGGTTGTGGATGAAACCTTGTAAACAACCTAGGAAGCATGGAGATATGATTTAGTAGGATTACTTCCGTCTCCAGAGGGAAACCGTTACGCGCAAGTGAGAAACTACCTTATATTATTTCTTTTCCTCTGCGTGCCTGTTATAACTGCTTGTATTTGAGTTGCCTCTCCAACTAAACTGATTAAGCTGTGTCCAAATCAATTTATGATGGGGATCGGGTTGGTGTGGCGGCTAGAGTGTTGGCTTCCCACCCTGTGGGCTCGGGTTCAAATCCCGGCAGTGGCAGAGAATTTTCAGAGACTGCCCGATCCCTGCTTGAATGTCGTGTGGAGGATATTTCAAGTGCAACACTCCGTCCGTCGGATGGGACGTAAACCGTGGTCCCCTTGGCGATTTTCGTTAAGAGCAGGCTAATGCCGACGCCGGGTTTCTCTCCACCCTTCCTTACCCATCCTTCTCTCATGGCGCAAATGACCTCAGCTGTCGGTCGCCTCCTCCAAATGCCATACCAACCAATATATGATCCAATGCTTCCTTAGGTATTACAATCAGGATATTTGCAAGACAATTTTTTTATGGAAAGGACAAGGAATTCCATTAGTTATTGTACTTGTTCAATCTGTCATCCGCTTCATTCATGCAGAGGATCCCATTCAAACGGCATTCTTCTGAATTAAAAAAAATATTTTACCCATAATATCACCAGCAGTGGATCCAAAAGAGCAGAAAAGAATACCAAGAAGATGGAGAAGAAGAAAGCAGCAATAAATGTAAGGACGTGGAATGTAGGCATTACGGTGAATTGAAGAGCGAAAATACATGAAGGAAGGGGAGGCTGCCAGAATGCTTCTGGATTACTCCTTGGAAACCTACCTTAACCCTTTCTAACCCAGAGCTGCTTCTGGGAGAAATTAAATTTGAAGACTCCTTATTTTACAAAATCTGAAAAATTTCCACTCAGTAATGACTATTGTGGCAGCTAAATATTTCGCCATTAAACTTCACTGCTCAAAATAACATGTAGCCCAAATATTTCCTGAATAGAGGTGAAACTGTGTACATTTTTGATGTTACTTTGAAGCAACATTGGGTTATAATGGGTAAATCGATATTTAATAATAATGATAAATTTCTCCACAATCGATCCCAATTGAGTCCATAGTCTTCAATTTTCGGCAGATGTCTACTTAATAATTCTGAGTAACAACTTTGGGACAATTGTGCTTGTCATTGCAGGTGTCTTTTCGCCTCCAATTTTTGTAACAGGGAATATGCATCCGCCTGCGTTGCGTGAAGGGGAAAAAATGTCCTTAGAATGTGCAGCGGTGTGCTGGGAAATATCCAATACCGACTCGCATGTATCTACCTATTGCTCATTCTATTGCCCGGACAATTTTGCGCAGGGCATTTATAGAGTGCACAATGGTTGGTCTCGCGCGCGCGCCGGGAGAGGACAAAACATTCTCCGTATGATTGTGCAGCGTGCCACCGAAAAAGTGCTCCCGAAAAGAGTCTTCCGAATCGAAATGAGGATGTGGTGGAGATTGTTTTTTTCGTTCTTTTTGCCCGCCTCTCCGTGGTGTCATAGACTCCATTGTCTCGTTGCTTTCATGACTTTAACCACCAGACGGGGAATGCGCGAAAATCAATGGGCAGGAGACGCGTGGAAAAAGACGGTGGTGGCAAAAAAAAAGGCTGGCGTAGCCGTGTAACATTGTGCAAACTTTCTCGTACACACATCAGCTCTCACGTCGTCTCTCTTCATGCAATTATTCCTTAGTGTCTGAATTGAATAGCGTCGGAGGAGTGCCTGTAGCAGTTGCCGACGTCGGGCTTAAAGCTCGACAAGCGATGAAGTCAATGCAGACAATGTGGATATGTTTTGAAATATTAGATGCATTGTTCACTGTCAAGCGAATCGCGTCAGACAACTATAAGACGATAAATAGGGTTGGATAACGGTTGACTCACTAATTTTGTCAGCATTAGTTGTATTTTCTCACATGGGGAATGTAAGTACGTAATACATCGTATGCTTATATTTCTTAAGATTAGCATATTGCTGACTGAGTGGGAAGAGAACTATAAACTAATAACTATGAGAAATTGACAAATCGAAAGCGTGTTTCAAAATGTTTTCGGTTTAAAACACGGTTGAGCAAGTGTATTCAGTGAATGGCATTCATATGGGATTATTAGAAATGGAATGCATATCCGTGGTCAGTTGGGTAGTTTTTCCATGCTTTAAGGCCAGTATATCGCGAGTTTCTAAGTGGTTTTGGCATATAATGCGCTGCCATGCCCGTGGGTCCTTCTAATAATATAACCAATGCAATGGATAAATAAGGTTTAATATTGGGAGCAGATGTACTTACACTAGTTTTAAGATGCATTGAAACCACCATATACTTTACCATTTACTTCTCTTTTTTGAGTAAGTCGGTATGGTTGGAGATTGCGTTGTATTCGCTTTATTTTGGTCAACATGACCACTTTCTTCAAGCATGCAAAATCACTCATATCAAAATGACTCTGTGTTTGAAGTTAGTTGCGCGTGAGAATAAAATGCGTGTTCGTACTAGTTTTCAGTCAAGTTGACACCACTATTTGCTCCCCGTTTTTTTTGTAAGTCGGCTCGGAAAGATATTGCATTATGTTTGCATTATTTTTGTGAACAAGGCCTCCAAATTTCTTTAAATATGCGAAACTACTAAGGTGAGAATGATTTTCTATTTAGATTCAGTTGCGAATGAGGATAATATGCCTAATATTCCCATATATCCATCCGCTGTTTTAACGCCGTACCTAGAGGCAAAACTATTTTCTGCCCATCAAAACTGAGTGGAGTTATCTCATCCGTTGGGATGCGTCACTTGCCTTCGCTTTTTTTTCTCCTGACTAAGGCGCTAAAAGCCGAAACGTGTTATGAGTCCTGCCAACGAAATGTGAAAATTTTGGATATTTGAATGTTTAATATGGCAATGAAACGGAGCCATCGCCTCACTTGATGTTACGAACTAAGTCGACACTTTTTTATTTACATCTACGTAAGACTCTGCTAGCTGCTTCCCTGGAATTTCGCTGGCGATGTTAATAGGCCACTCTAGTGAGTTAAAAGGAGAGTTTAAAGGCTTAGTAATTTTTGACGTCATTTATCTGCTGCTCAATTTTAAATTGGGTAGTATTTCCGAGTGGAAAAATTCTAAAAGGTAGGCCAATTGTGTGATCATCAACGCTTGTATGTAATTATATCCTTTAACTACCGAATACAGCCTATATTGGTCATCCTACAGCGGGGTATTCGACAAATTGAAAAGTAACCGTTGAAAAATTACCATGCCCTGGACGGGGGAAAACTACCCAGGCGGTACTCGAACCCGCGACCTCTTCTTTCGGAGGCGAGGACGGTACCTCACCGCCACCGAGTCTGGCCGGCTAGAGTATCCCTTATTTGGTCACTTCTTTCAAACATAGAGGTACCGTGCATTTCTTGTTGTCTTAAGAAGGCTACTGTTTTCAAGTACTCACTCAAGTAATCTAAGTCTCACGTGTTGCCTGCAAGTGTCTAGTGGCTCTCAGCCTAAACCTTTGTGACTTCCTTGTTCGTTCGCTGCAATTCACAACGAAGCGCGATAATTCCATTTTTTCCTGAATATTTTCTTTCTTAACCTGGATCCTCAATTCTTGCAGCGTATTCTATGAGGCTCCAAACCATTGTGAAATTGTACCTCTCCTTTCCGATCTGATCAAATGATCTTCTTGTTCTACCCCAAGCATGTAATGATTAGTTTTCTCTCTATCGAGTGTACGTTGCTCAAGGGGGAGAAGTTGTTCATGTCGTAGTCATTTATAGTGAAGGATAAAAAACCACATGCTTAAGGTCCTAAAGGCATATTTCTCCACAGTCCAAAAATGTGTGTGGAAAAAAAGAGCCATTTGCTAAGAAATTCTTTCTTACTTCTTGCGGACGTCTGCGTCTATTGTGAGTTAGTTGTGCGTACGAATTGTCAGCTTCGAAAAGAGATGGAGATAAGGAGTGGTGAGTCGTATCCGTTTCGAGGAAATTTTTGACTGAGGCCCCCTCACCGTGCCTCCAATTCAAGAGTACTCCATTATAGGAGGCCATAGAACGTGGTGGTTATGCGCTACATCTGTTGCCGTTTCGCACGCATTCTATTCGGCGGCACCACTAGGCAGCGGTATCTCGTTCAATGTGACTTTCGCCATTAAACTTCGTGGAAGTGGTCTATTTAAGTTGACATTCGTCCGGTATGCGTAAAATGTGTGGTTTATATGATTTATCATCTCAGTTACCTATTACTGCCGTGTACTTCTTCGTGATAAGTGTATACCGATGACTGGCAGCGCCGCGAGTGGCGGTTTTGAAATCTGATTTTAATGCGCGCGGAGCGACAACCATTCTAGCGGCGGACTTGAGAATCCTCTACTGTAATATTCGTGCGCCAAGTGTTGCTTTTGAACTTGGCCAGCGTCTCATGCCACCCCTTCCCCCAATCCTGTCTGTAATGCCCACTCTTCTCCGTCTTCCGTACATTCTCTTTCCTATCACGGCCTTCAGCAGCCAATTACCTCCTAATATCCCTTCTACCGACTTTTTCTGCCTTAAAATTATGCAAATCAATTGGCTGTTCGAGACGGAAGTTGTGATGGACTAAAAACTGAAAAGCAGGTATGCTAATGAGCCTGTGGCGGAATGGGTGGTATCCTTATAGCGAGTCAGGGAACACCGTATTTTCTCTGTGTTTCTGCTTATCGGTGCTTGTTCGTCGGGGGGGTCGATACCTGCTTGGTGGACCCGATACTGACCGGAATTGGAAGTTCAGTCTTGCTGTTTCTCGTAGCCTCATGGATTGATTTACATATCCTGGCAGTTTCATAAGCAGAATTATATAGAGAGAGGGATTAACTAAATGAACTCTGAAGAAGTCTATTTAGGTAGTTCAAACAATTTATGAAAAATATTATCAGTGTTGTTGTTTGTAAATACACAGAGTTGGCTGAATACAATAAGGGGCCACGAATACTTATTGATGTTCATAAAAAAATTTCAGCTGAGAGTGTTGGAAGGTAACTTTTGTAGGAAAGTATATTTCTTTCCCTGCGATATACTCGTCTCTAGATGTGCCTTTGTTAATTTAGCCAAGGTTAAGATATTTTTTGAGATATTTATATTATTTTTTGCATTCCTAAAGTATACGTGAATGCTTATTGTATGGCAGACCTGTGATTTTCTTGAAATAGCAATGATTTCTTCAAAACAATCTTATTTACTCCGAAGTTTTTCTTCATATTCATCTTCTGCTTTTGAAGAGACTTGCGACGACAATGATCTCCCTTTTGGATTGCTATAATATAATGATAGGCATTGAAAATTTGAGGCTCCACGTGCCCTAATGCTTACATTACCAGTTAAGAAAATAATAAGTAAGATGCTGTACACAATTCTTGTATTCTTGGAAGTGTGTTTAGCCGACTCTTATTTTTGTGCACAACTCCCTGTGTCATCATCCGATAAATCTTTTGTAATTCAACAGGAATCGCCTCGGCTGGCTGTATCCCTCTTTCGTCTCGCATTGGAAATTGATTCTGGGAGTTTGTGTGTGCGTTTGTCATTTGTGTACTCCTCGATAGCTTGCTATGCCCGCCCTAGTGGTGCTCAGCGGAAGCGTCATTCCGTTGTCGCCATTGTGTCTGGACGGAGCGAGTCTATGAAAGGAAATTGGGAGGTGCGTGTTAAAAAGGACGAAGCGTATCTGCAGGAAATTAACTTGCTCCAGTTACGCGACGTGCTATTCCTTGGGGCGACGAGTTCATCTCATAAATGTCACTTTTGAAATGGCAACTGCCAATGTCACCAAGCCTATGGCAACGCTGTTATACTTATACCATTGTTAATGTGTTGTGACCCGTGCGAAAATCTATCAAGTCCCGCTAAAATGAATGAGATCTTTGGAGCGTGAAGATATGCAATGCAACAATGGGACTCCAGCTCATCGATTTGCAGGAAAATCATATCTATCCCTCCTATTTATATATGCTCACACGTTGAGACATATGGATTCAATAGTATTTAATAATATACGTTAATTTTCACTCACCTCTCACGACTCGAATTTATGCATATCTACCCGCTGTGACAAGCGTTTGTCCCAGTAAATTTCAACGCGTACTTGCTGAGCAATATAAGTGATTATCGTTTGGATCTTTCATTTATACCATTTTCAAGCTCGATCGAATGTGTGGTGGAATTCATGCTGTTAATCGGAGGTATAAGCTAATGGAAAAGGTATGCATCAGAAATGGGTATAGTGTCAGAGCTACTGTATCATCTTATGAAAGTCAGATTTATTTAAGGACTCGCGCTGAAAGTTTGTTTTCTAAGGAAGCGTTGTCAAAAAATGTCAGCAGTTATAAATTGTTTGGGTTTTGATGTTAACACAAGATTTTAAATCAAATGTAGATAGTTGACTTCAGTTAAATCCCGGGAAATTTACAAATTAATATGGCCATGTGACACTACTTCTTCACGATTCTTGTTCATCCCCCATTGAAATTTTTTTACATGCGCTTCTTCCAAGGAAGTCCCACGCGCATATTGAGTTTAAAATAATATTTAATTTATAACAGTCGTTTTTAATAGCATGATTGTTTGGCTTATAAGCTTTAATTGAAAATTCTATGGAGCCAATCTCAGCTGTTGCGTGGAATTCCTAGGAATGGTAATTACGAAAGGATATTTCTTATGAAAGAGCTCGAAAATATTATAAAAAAATGCTATTACGATAAGCACCAGAATTATGATTAAATTTTATCAGCTTAAGGTTTAGTATTTTGGCTTATATTAACTTTTGAGTACATGGAAAACCTCATATTCTTTGATACAGCACTGTCTATTATTCTTTTTTGTGTCTTTCTCAATTTTGAGGTGCATTTTCATAATATTCTCATAGAGTTCTATCGCGTATTTTGAGGAAAAGGGTATCATCTTAAGATTAAACGTCTTCTGGTAAATAGGAATCCCGTGGCGTATTCAGGTAAGAATAGCCTCCATTATTTTTTCGGTTCACGATGCGCGAGCAGTGAACGAAACAGCTCTTCTAGCGGTCTCGTTGGATTTTTCTCCAAGCGAAAATTCTCAGAAATTAAATAGGTCTAGCCACGACAGGTCGGTCCAATTGCTAGAAGGGTCGTAGTGCAGGAATAGTTTGGGAAATGGCTCTATGAAATGTTCATCTGCTAAAGGTCTACGTGCTTCCAGTGTGTATCAGCGTTATGTATGAAGTAGTAATGGTTAAATTTAATTTAATTTTCTTTTTTTACCAACTTCTCGGTGGGAAAGAAGCCGTTTCATTTGCACGTTCGGTTTGGGCAAGGTGGTGAAATTTTCCAGCCGTTTCAGAAGAGTCGTTTTCCGCTAATTAAATCGCGTAAGCCGTTGATAATTAATCGTGCGCGCGGTATAAATGAAAGCTTCATAAATTCGTCGACACGGGCAAAGAAGCGTCAGAAATAAGTAGTTAAGGCAATGAATACGGGGCACCAACGAGCCGTGACATTTATGATTGCAGTATCTGTGACTAGCTTGAACACGGCCGTCTCCAAAGTCGTGCAATTTGATTTTTGCGCCCAGCTTTATCGCATCTTTGGTTCAATAAACCATTTTGGTTAATTTATTGGGGGTATCATTTCTTTATAAGTATTCATTTTGTGCAGATTATATTTCCAAGGCTTCTAAGGAAATCAGCCACATTTCCATGTAGTCCAGAAAGTAAAAATTTATTGCAACTTTTGTTAGAAAAATGTCCATCCTCACGCCATCCATACCATTTTCTCATCTGAGTTAATGATGGCGTTTGAGGGTAGGGATGTAACATTCCGCCTGTTGGGTTAGACGATTATTTAAAAAAATGATTAAAGCACTCTGTAGGAAAATAGGAGACTCTGTACCCAATTCTGGTCTGAGGGTTACTCACTGGTTTATTTTGTAACTCTCTTTCGATATAAGCTGTTCGTTATGAAAAAATAACGAAACAACATCATTTTCTAAGTGACACTATAGTGCTGCCGGCACTTCGGCATCTGTAATTCACTACTTGGAAAAATCGCTGTAAATGGGTTTCGAACCAGGTAACTCCGAGTTGAAATTAACCACGTAGGCTATCAAGGTTTGATGTTCCGTTATGCGTGCCAGTCAATACGGATGATTTTACTGATGTGAAGTTAGAAGTAATTCAGAAAAGGTTGCTGAGACGTCCATCAAAGAGACAGAGACTCACCTGTACTCGCTTGAATGTTGAACGGTATGTGCCCACATTGGCGCTAGCATTACGCTACGTTTGACTTGGCCGAACCGCGGAAGCGTCTTCGCTGTCTCGTTGATCTCTGACTTACTATACATAGCCAACTGACAATTGATAAATTCTTTGCGCCGTCGGTATGGTTTGGTCCCTGTGTGAACAGCAAACTTAAACTAAACATTGATCACATTGGTAATGAACGAATAAATGAATATGTAAGGCTGGAATTAGGGTGGTTTCCTATTTTTTTATTGCCAAAATCGAAAGATTATTACTCCTGGAGTACGTATTTCACGCTTTTAGCTTTTAAATGACGATATCTATTTTTCGCGATAGAATAAAAAGTGAAAAAATTGAAAGCGCACCGCTAAAGCGAATGCTGGGAAAAGCCCGTTTGGCGTCATTCTGTTTCCGGCTGCAGCTGTGTGAGGCCACCTTGGTGCGAGGCTATGAGCGCCGATACGATGCAGGCTGCTAGCAAGTAGCAGGGTACCTGGCAAATTGGCCTGAGCATTCATGCCAGGTTCACTCGAGTTCCCGAGAAGAACTAACGAGCCATCGCGAAACAGCGGGAGCAGAGGGTCGAAAGAAATATTTGCCGTTGATTAGGATCAATCGGACGGGGCGTGACAAGATCAGTGATGTGGCGAATTGTGGGGGTGGTGATAGAGATATTTGTATTGCGTACCAATCCTTAACTCACCGATCAGGCTCTTCTACACTCATTTCTAATAAAACCTAAACAGCACCCACGCTTTTCTGTCAGAGTATGCTTACTTTTTTATTTTGAATTTTTATTCTGGTTGCGGATTTTTGGTTCAAATTGTGCCTTTTGCGTAAATTTTACTCCCAGCTCTTGCAGCCAGGGAAATTTTCTACTGCCTAGGTTGTTAGCGCATCAACAAAGTAACCTTTCTGAGCACTCGTTCGCTCACTCTTTCGTACTCTCCTCTGACCAGCGCACTTCTCTCATGCAATTGTACTCCGCAGCATTCTCGTCCGCTTCGCTTATTGTCTTAACAGGGTAAGAAGTTACTTTGAAATGAATTAAAATGCCTTTATTCTTAAATAATCCGATACAACTGTTACATTTTACACTGTTTTTGGAGAAAATTGTGTTTTTAAATCTATTTTTATTTAAAAAAATAATTTTTACGTTACTGTCCGAAATTGAGGAAAACGCTGGCCGTCGCCCGAGGTGACCTTCAGCCGCTCATTTCCCTCTACAAATAGAGACACAAAAATCTAGAGGTGTTTTCGGGGCGGCGAAGAAATATAAATAAACATATAATTAGATAAAATAATTATTCATATTTTTATGACTATGCATATAATTTGTTAAGAAAAGTACGCTAAGCACCCAAATTGTAAGAAGCATTCATGCCGCATTCTCTCGCTTTCCCGAGAAGATGCAAACTTCGCTGTTTTCGGGGCGGGGAAGAATAATTAAAATTGGATAAAATAAATGATCATATTTTTTAAATACAAATACATACACTTTTTTGTGAAAGTGGATACTAAGCCCCCAAATTGGCCAGAGCACTCATGCCAGATTCACTCAGGTTCCCAAGAAGATATTAACGAGCTATCGAAGGGATCGCGAAACCACGGGAACGGGAGATGGAAAGAAATATCTGCCGTTGATTAGGACCGCTCGGACGGGGCGTAACGATATCAGAAATGTGACGAATGGTGGGGGTGACTTGGCTTCGAGTAGCGGCGTGGCGCCCCAGGCGATGTCTCTACGCCCTCAGTCACGTGAGAGAGGGGCCCTCACTCACGTGAGAGAGGGCGGGTTAGGCGGGGGAGGGGAGGTTGAGGGGAGGGAGTGTCTGAGGAGGCGACAACCCCTTCCCCTCCTCCCGGCCCCTCTCTCCCACTCTGCTCCCCCAGGGGAGGCTACATGAGTCGCCGTTCCCGACGTGTGCAAGGGACGCTGCGAAAATTTACGCGAGGATCCCCGGGAAACTGCGCAAAGATGAGTGGCGCAGTTGTCGATGGCGTTGCACTGGGCGCTGCATTCGTGCGATGCACTCACTCTCGGCTCGTGAGGGGGAGGAGCGGCTCCGTCTCCCTTGCCACATTCCGGAGTCAGGTGGACGACGTTTACGGGGTCAACTCCCCATTGTTGTGTCTCCGTTTTTTGGTGGGAAATGAGCGAATGGGGTTCATCCCGGACGCGGTCCTAATCAAATGCAAATATTTATTTGTTAGGTTCATTAATAAAATTGAAAAAGCTCGATACGGGTTTCATAACATGCACTCATAACGTACTGTTTTCGAATAAAAAGTGTTTTTATATTTTTTATTTCAATTTTATCTTGTACTTTTTGGTGATGAATCACGTAATCGATTTCACCAGAACTGCTTGAGAAATTTCTACCAAAAATTATAGGTAATGACATGCATTGAGAAAATTTGAAACGAATTTTCATAAGAAAATTTGGTTCTTTAATTAGGGCTCAATGGAAAAAATCCAAATGTTTGTTTATCGAACATTTCATAGTCATCAAAAGCAAGTAATTGTGCGAAGTTTCAAATCGATCCGAAAATGGGAAGTGAGTTAAATGTCAATATCAAGATTCCGTCGATGAAACAGACATAAAGACGAAGCAAGTTAAAAAAAAGTTTGTTAAAATCGAAGCACGTTTGTGAAGTACGACTTCTAATATCTCATCGAATGTAAATTGTCTACAAAATATAGTTTATGGAACACTCTCATCGTAATAATGCTTCCAAATAGTAGTACTTCGGAAGCGTTTCATATTGACGTTACGACGGCAGAAGAATAATGAGAACGTGTCACTTCCAGACAAAACCAGGAGTAAAATTTCAGCCGTACTCTAGTCCTGCGTTAGCTTAACTGTTCAAATGGAAGTGAGTGAATCAAGATCGGTACAGTCGGTGAACTTGTAGGGCGAAGTTAGCATGGTAATGTACACACGACTTGTAGTCAGAACCGGAAGTAAAGATACATTTACGCTTAACTTTAAATTCAAACTGAAAGTACTAAATAAATACCGGTGTCACCTTTGAGCTGCAGCAGTAAAATAAATATATAAATACGTGGGCGCCTTATGCGTAACACTCTTCACATGAGATTCCGTAGGGATGTCTGCAGTGATATATGACCGACGAATATACTCCCATCATGAACCTGAGAACCTTTCCCGCCAAGAGTTAAGTCCATTGCGATGGAGATCGATAACGAAGAAAACTTCAATCCGAGTATGTGCAGAAGACGATAGACCTTCCGCTGCGAGGTGAGAAATTAGAGCGAGTGGGACCTTTTGGCCTCTTTGGGAGCAGTACAACATGCGATAGAAGTTTGCCGGACATCAAGAGCTGGATTGCTCAAGCGAAGAAAGCTTTCATGATGAAGAGACGGGTAGAAGCCAGTCAAATTTCAAAGAAGAGACAGCTTCTGACTTGGGACTAACACGTGGAAATGCTGTGTGAGGTGGTGGTATGGACACACGAAGGACTAAATGGAATCATTTTTGCTGTAATTGATACGGAATGTATGCGGATTTCAAGGCCAATAGTTATGGTATTTTTTTAGAATTTAGGGAAGAATCGCTCGAATAATCTCAAATTATTTGGATTGAAGGGTCGTGATAGGAGGTTCTGGTGGAGCAAAAGAGGGTGAGAACTGTAGTGGAGCGGAAGAAATGTTTGCACTCAGACAATGACTGCTGAGGCAAATCACATGTTAGTTTAATTGCTTTCTGGAACTATGAAAAAAAAATTAAATTTAATCTTCATTGCCCTGAAAACAGCATACTTAATGCCCTTGCAGAGTGGGAATATAGTGAATGGCAATGTAGGGCGATCACAAACACCAATGCCTTGATTAGGGACAACCTACACAAGCGGGATTTAAACCCACGACCTTCGGTTTAGCAGGAGGACCTTACCCCATCACCAACGAGACTGTCAAAGTATCAAGTTTACTCTATGATGTACGAAATGTTTACAACTATAGGATACTTCATGGATAATCAGATTTATGATGGCTTTACTTGGATAAAAATTCGTAAAATGAGGTTTACCTTCGTTGACTAACTTCTAAACAACCTCATGTAAACACTATAGGAATATGTGGATGATTATAAGGGAAAAGGTATGAGAAATATTGGGAATATTGAAATGAAGAACTCGTGGGGAGCCCCCTAACATGAGATATAAAAATATGAAACTATTAGTTATTGACTCGTTCATCATCATCACTGGTCAACAATCCTAGGATTGGTTTGACGGAGCTCTCTACTCAATTCTCCTATCAGCTAATCTTTTCACACCTACATATTTCTTCTCTTTCACATCTCTCTTTACTTGTTCCATATATTTTGTCTTCCTTTTCCGTTCTTGTCTTCCACTTGTCCTTCGACGATTGTCTTCATCAGGCCATCATGTCTCAAGATGTGGCCTATAAGGTTGTTCCGTCTTCTTATTAAGGTTTTTATGAGGCTTCTCTTCTCTCCTACTCTTCTTAGGACTTCCTCGTTACTAACTCGGTCGATCCATTTGATTTTCATCATTCTTCTGTAGCACCACATTTCGAAAGCCTCGTTATGAAACGAAATAAATAGTAAGAACTTAAAGAATACCTTATAGCTTCCATGATGAAAGTGTTCCTGAAAGGGATAAAACCGATGACCAATACATTTGCGTTCAAACGCAAAGAAAAAATATTGTTGTGGCCTTAATCGAGAGTAATGAATCATCGCTTGGAAACTTGGTGTTTGGAGTAAGGAGTGTCGATTGGAGGCTTTGAGATGTTGATTCGGCGAGGATTGGAAAAAATGGCTGAATGGAAGAGAAGACAAAGGAATGTTTCTTAGAGTACAGGAAGGGAAAAGTTGGTGGAGGAAATTCGAAATCGACAGAAAAGCCGATGGGGTTGATATATAGGGCGAGGGAGCTCGCAGCAAGTTAAAGGATAATATAGAAAGGAAAATGTTGGGCCCACGAGAGAAAGAAGGATGTGCTTTATGTATTTTAGATGGAACGAAGGAAATGTTAGCCATGGGTTGTCGGAAAGGGAATGCCACTATCTCAATGGGGATTGCATTCGCTAAAAAGTGTCATGCCTAGAAAAATGTTTTATGTTCTTTTCAAGCTACAAATAATCAGTAATAATATATATAATTTATTTGTAATGAGTGATATTACTTTAAGGACTTCTTAATCGACTTATTGAAATTTTCAAGATCCAAAGTAATTCTCTGTATCTATCAGTCTATACATGTACTGGCGGGGACGAATTGATGTCTTATTGTTAAGGTAGTACTGTTTTGTTTTTAGGCGTTGAAATTCTGAGCTTGTTATGGATGTTTGTGAAATATATCCTTGTTGATTTCTTAACTCTTGGTCGTGGAGCAAATAAGGACAATTTAAGAGTATATGACAGATTTTAGTCCATTGGTATCCATCCCATGTAGCCATTCTCCATTTATAATTCACGATGTAAAAATGTTGTAAATTGATTATGGGGTCAAATTCTCTCCTTCAGATTCATATGTAGAGTCTTGATAATGAGTTTTCAGTTAATTTTCTATATTTTAATTGATGGTTTTTAATGGAAATAAATATGCGCTATCTTTTTCGATGGGTGCTAGGATTAATGCATGTGCATGGTTGCTGCAACATTCTTTTGCTAATAACAAAATCCATGCGTGTACAAAATTTCTTGATAATGTCCAGGTATGCTCCCGAGAGGGTATTTTTATCGATATTGCACACTTCACTTTTTATCTGGGAGAAGGATTTTTGAGAACCTCACCGTAACTTCATGCACCTAGAATTTAGCAAGTACTTCATAGAATACCTCAAGTCTTCCTTTGTTCAGCGTCATCCTAGAGCATTACTTTAGAGGTGACACTGAGCGTAACGAGTGTAATGGTATGCCCTCCTATCCTGATGCAGTGGGAATATTAAGTCGCTTGCTATTGTGGCGGCGACACGGACGGTGGTTTACGTGAATACATTGCTTTTGCGGGTAATATTAAGCAGCCGCAGACGTGCTGTCGTCTACAGTGCGTATTGTCTCCACCACACCGAAATCGCTTCACTCTTCCCGGCGTGGAATAATTTATAGAAACGGTGATTTATGGGTAATTAGACGAATCTTCCATTGACTCAAGGCCTATTTAATCTCATATACACTTATTTTGTAAGTTATCGCATGAGTAATTTTCACATGAGTTATTTGAAAGCTTTTACGCGTCGTAATTAAAAATTTTTAACTACATTTTCGCATTATTATTCTAAAGTTTTGCAGGTGAAAAAATATGCTGATTCGACGCCTTAGTTATTTATGGTTAAACCGAAATTATATGGACATTTTGACTGGTTTATTTTCATTTAGAACCCAAAATACGCATCCAAACAACTTATGAAGTCCGGATATAAGGGAAAGAGATAATGTAACTATTGAAGGCGATACAGAATCCGATTTTCTTACCGGTGTGGGAGGTAATAGTGGTATGGTAACGCAATCGATGTAACCGATAATGTTTGTTAACGGGGAAGGAGTTAAGTTTGAGGCATGATATCAAGAGGAAGGACATTGCCAATCTTATGAATAAATTCAAAGAGATCTGGTTGTGTCGATTATTTCATTTTAACCCATATTAATCGATTATTAACATTAAGAATCAATTCCTTTATTAGCCAAGTGAATTACCGGCGATCATCTAAATATGTTATTCCGAATATTTTATAGTTATTTTTTTATTACCTTTGATAAAATGGGAGATTCCTTAATTGAATATGGTACATTTAGTTTTCCGATTCATGTACGCACCATTGCATGCACAACTATTGAATGATACTAATTATGAATTATTTTTTACTTTCAGGTAAGTCACCTAAATTGTAAGAGGAGCCGAAGAAGTTATTGAGCCATGAGGAAACCTAATGCCGGATAGAGATGTTTTTGGATTTTTGCTTATGGAGGCTCTTGGATAAGTATTGTTTTTGATTTTACTTGGAGTTCTAATTTCTGAGGGATAGATTAGACGCAGGGGAATGTTAATTGCGAATTAAAAATGACGCCCATAGACTCTGAAGGAACCCTTACCGGCAAGTTAATTGAGCATTGAAATGGGTTTGGTTGAAAGGTTCCCTATCTGTGTTGAGAGGCCCTCGGTAAACATATTCTTGCGCCCGCCTCGGGCTACCGATACTCCCACAATTCCTTCCCATCCCTGTCTAGTTTCCAAAGTAAACTATCGCGTATTTCTTTAATTTTACCCCTAGCATAATTAATCCATCTACTGAATTTGATAAATAGATTGTGCATCTTGCCTCTCTACTACACCTAAGCTGTATACTCATATTGTAACTCTATGAATATACCTGGAAAGGGAGGCTATGGTATGTGTATCATCGAGTGTTCAACGTGGGACTAGTAGATATCTATTGCGGGATGTATGAATGCTCGTATATTCAGCAGTTTTTAAATTTAGTTTTCACAGGTCTTTGTTTTAAATGCCAACAATACCTTAATATTACATTTGCTACAAATTCATGATTATGGATAGAAATACAATTTCCCTGAAAACTTTTTTAACCCCTAAAAAGATTCAAACTTCAAGCTCCAACACGTTTACCCTTTTGAAAATGTATTCTTTACTAAAAGGATATTGTTACGATTTATACATCGTACAAATTCAGCCCTCAAAATTACGGTAAAGATATTTATACGTTTTGTTTCATCTCGGTATTATTTAGGGGAACATCCCTCAGGGTGATGCCTTATACCTCCCTTGCTAGGTTTAAATGCGTTTGGAATTCTGCTGATCATTGTCAATGAAGGGAAATGCCTATATTTTCTGGGAAAACTTCAGAAATCGCCTTGGAATTCTTATTCCCCGCTTCCAACCGCAAGACTCTATTTGATTTCATGCCCGCATCGGTTGCAAAGGCATTCAGTGTCAAGGCCGATCCGTTGGATGGCGAAGTCGTGGTCACTCCAAGTAGTTTATCCCTCCGTTATGCGGCTTCGCGACTGGCTCCAGCCGCTAGCCAAACCGCCTCTTTTGGGCATCTCACGTGGAGCAATATCCCATCTCCGTGCACGACGTCACCTCTGGAGACGTCGCCAAGGAAACTTGGACGACTTTCGAGACTCGAAGCACGTTCACGGATACTCAAAAGTTACTTTCGAGCTGTTTGGACCCTGTTTTGGATGTAATTCGGTTCTTGGAGGTTGGCGTGACGGCTCTAGTCATATCGCACCGCACAACTCCGAATAAGAAAATCTGCTTCGGGAAGCACAACATTTCAGTCCTCTGCGGGATTAGAACTTATGGCGGTCTCGGAGCGGGAGATCCGCTCCCTCACGGTCGAGGCTTGCACCCGGGTGCAAAGAGGCGTTCCCTCGGAAGACGGAAGGCCCCGGAGAAGCAGCCTGAAGGAAAGGAGCTGCATCTCGGCGCGGTGTCGCTTTTAAAATGCGTGCTACACCATGTGGTCTCCCCGCTTCTCCAATTACACTCCTTCTTCCCCTCTTGGCTTCTACGATGGCCGCAGCTGTGCCATCACGCTTGTTTTCGAAGCCAACAGTATTTACTCAACACGCTGGTTCGAGCCATAACTCATAGCCGATTGCCACTTCCTCTTGTTTCACGCGGTCTATTTTTGCTTTTCTCGGGCAGGGAAAATATTTCTTTGGAGCGTTCAAAAAAGGTTTTTACCGTTCCGAAACCCAAGGGGACTGCATAGAGAAGGCCCAATAGGGTAGTTTCCTTCATCAAAGAAAACGAAAGGCATTGGTTGCGATTCGTTACCCACCATTAGTGTATTCATAATATACAAATTATTTTGTTTTAGAAATCCCAGTTCAGACGAATGGCGATGGTCAATTTTATCCTCATTTGAAAAAGACCAGATTGGCGCCCATGCGATGCCACTCCACGTGACGTCACAGGAACCTAGTTTCTATACGAGTAGATAGGAGTTTTACATCGCCTGATATTACCAATGCACGCATGAGGCACAGAGCTCAGGGAAACATCTCTCAATAGTCGCGCATTAAAATTGCCTAAGGTCGGAAAGTTTCCTTCGTTTTTTAGGGTAATAATAATCCTTATTTAAGCCAAGCGCTATCTGCTAGCAGGGTACTCAGCTACCTGCTAGCAGCCTGCATCGTATCAGCGCTCGAAGTCTCGCCCCAAGGTCACCTCACACGCCAACAGCGGGAACCAGAATGACGTCACACGGCGTTTTCCCAGCATTTATACTTAGCCGTCGTGTTTTCGCGCGCTTGAAAATTTTCACTTTTCATTTAATCGCTAATAATAGATATCGTTATTTAAAAATTTCGCAGGTCGAATTTTAATCGGTTTTCAAAAATGTTCGCGGCGCGGTGAGGGGTGCAATGCGATCCATTTCTATCCAATATTTTGCATTTTTATCTTTGTAATTGCGAGGAATAGCATTGAAAAGCAATGAATTTGTTGGTTCACATCATCATGTGCATGAATTTCGGTTAATACCCCTAATTACACCTTATTTCTCCGTGAAAATCGAATCAATTCCTCCATCAGAAACACGAGTGGCGACATTTGTTAACCAATTTAAATGCGGGGAAAACACTTTAAGAGGCCATCTTGAAGATCTTCTTTTGTCATTTTCTTGCCCAAACCCAGGGATGGCAAGTGATTCGGAAGGAAAAGGCCCCACCACAAAACTATGACATTAGAGCTTGGAGAAACTTCCATATACCTAGGCCGACGACCGAAATTTATCGACAGTCATACAATTACTTAGGGCCTAAATTGTTTAGCATGTTGCCGAGTAATGTAGCAAACTCGGAAAAAAGATGGGGATTTAAATCCGCAGTTAAAAAATGGCTTATGATGTGTGAGGAAGTAGAGTTTCTACTAAGAAAGGTGGGTTAAAAAAGTTTACAATAAAAGGTATATTGTATATTCTATGTATGTAATTATGCGTTTATATAAGAAAAATAAGAAAAATAGTTATCCTTGTCCAAATATTTGAAATACGTTTTGTAATAATGAATGCAATCGGCAATAGAACAAATAACTGAATACAAAGAAATTTTACTTCTCATGTGTGCTAGCACCAGACCTATGTAAAAAGTTTATGATGGTAGCCCCAAAACTACTAAAAGGGGTACCTATATATTACAAAATATTTAAGTATGTTCTAAAATGTAATATTTGATTGTAAATGGAATAAATTATATATTATTAAAAAAAAAAAAAAAAAAAAAAAAAAAAATGTTTCGTTTCCATCCGCAGGGAAACGAAAAAAACTCCGGTTCGAACTTCTATGGAAGTACCATGACCCTTGCATGCGATGGGCTTGTTTGAGATCACCGTTCTCCTGTTTGTGGTAAAAATATGAGTGCCCCATGCGCATAATGGCAGTAGGCCGAATCTCTACTTCATTCAACCATGCTTCGTAGTCGGAGTGTGGATCGAAACTAAACCGTTCGAAGGTGAAGCACGTGGTTCCTCCGAAGCGAAAGATTATGTGTTTCGTTTCGAGCAGAGTTTTAGTTAAGTTTCGACCCGAAGTAGTTTTGACTCCGACTTCGTTTTCACCCTGAGTTTAGCTCCCCAGGTTTAAATCCATTTCGTTTCGTTTGTACACTTCGCTCCCGGGAATGAAACTATTAAAGTTTTACTGGTTTTGACTTTCGTTTAGTTTGCCGCCCCAAACATTTCGGTTTTTAATGCTTTCATCCCAGAGTTTCTCGCACCGCGCATACGGACGTATGATTTTGTGATGCGGCTTCTGGCTATTCCTATTTGCCCGCATAGGGAATTTTGAGCCATTTTAAAACTATGCCTCGCTCGCAGTTCAAATGCCGTGCTCCCTTTGTCCGCCAAAATAAATGATCCTTCACGTTAACGTCTTTCGAGGAGTTGGCCGTAGTTTTGGCTCAATGTAGAGGCAGTCTATAAGCTGTAGGTGGCCATGTTTGTATTTGAATTTTAAGAGGCAGTAGAATGTTTCCTTTTTACATTTTCTTTGGTCTTTATGAACCCACATCCATGAATTGTAATGAAAAAAAATTCCCGTGCACCGGGAATCAAACCACGGGCCTATGGGTTTCCTTGCCACTGCGCTGACCGATACGCTATCCTGGTCCTTTAATTCCTATCGTGCTGATTAAGGGATTTTGATAACATAGTTAACTTCGCAGTGGCCCGGAAATCCAAAGGTCCAGGGTTCGTTCTTGGCCTGTGGTAATTTTTAAGCATGGCAAGCATGTAAATTTCACCGTTTTCCACTTTGAAGGCTCGAAATATTACACAAACTCAAATCCAGTTTTAAATTATATCTCAGAATTGGTAAAACGAAATTGATTGCGTTAAAAATTCTAGTTACGACCCACTTGTCAATCCGCGAAAGAAATTTTTTTTTCCATCCAGGTTGTAATTACCTTCGAAGTTCATCTTTCCCGTTTTTAATTAAATATCATGTATAGCGAATGGAAGTGCATTTTAACTCTGAGTGTATGGTATCTGTCCCGCAGCATAGTGGGTTATTTATTAAAAAAACGTGGCGTCAATATGCATGACTGCGATACTGGAGCAATAAAAAAATCATTGATGCTGTGGCATTAATCCCCTCTTTTTCTACTAATGGACATCAATGACAAATTGGTAGGTAGGTGCGATAGATTCAGCCACGTCATTTTGATATCTGATGGCAAATGCATCGCCGCACGAATAATGTTGAAAAAGAAAAATGTCACTGTAATCAAATCATGCTCCTCTCTTACTGCATCAATCCATTATTGAATAGAGTGGCTGGAATCATCTTTCAAATTACGTAAATCTGCGAATTTCGTCAAAAATTCTGTTTACGGGAAAAAAATCCTGTTTTTTTTGTTTCATTCACGGAAAAATTCACATTTTTCCCTTTGATAAGGCTTGTGACAACTGGTTTATTTCAAAGGCGGATCGCCCGTTGACGACTATCTGATCTGGTGTGCACCTGTACTTTTTTCCTCATGGTATAAAATTCATTTCTGCTGGAGAACAATCAAGAGAGGTCATTTATGTGTTTTGGTACGTGGGCAATGGACCAAGCTTGCGTGGAGGTTACCCAAGCTCTGCATTAATGATCAAAGGGGAGTTGGGCAAGGGCGTTCGAAATTATTAATGATTTACTTTGCTGTGATCAATTTCAGAAAAAAAGAAATGTTAACTTCGCTAAACCAGTGATCATTTTTAGAGAAATTGAAAGATATACGTAATTGGAATTTCTTTTATTTCATCCTCAGTTTATTTCGGTTCATGTCCATTATTTACGTTATCAACATCAATTTCTTCGAAGAATAAATCCCTGTTTTATGCGCTCCTTGCCCGTGTGATAAATAAAATCGCACCCCTGTTTCGTGGATATGGCAACCGGCAAGGGAAAGAAAATCACTGGTTTGGAGTGAATTCGAAGGGCTAAAAACATATCTCTATTCACGCAGGTTGGCTGAAAGAAAAAAAATCACCAGCGTAGTGGTCTCAAGCCACGAAGCCTAATCTCTGAGAGAGAGAGAGCTCCTATTGATCGAGCATTTTTGTTCCCTCTGCGAACGAATTTTCATCAGAATCAATTGACCAATTTTGGGAAGCATTTACCTTTGGGAGTACGAGTCCAGTCTCTGATCCCCTTGAGTTTGAAAATTGAAATCCGTCGGCAAATGAGATCACAATCGGGGCAAACTATGTTGAGTGGGCTTATCTTCTCCTTACAGTAATGTCACGAACGACTGTTTAGCGATTTCTCTCATCCACCCTGGCGTATATGCGCAAATGTAGTACCTTATTTGCTCCGACCATCTGTACACCATCTAGTATTCGCTTCGCTAAGTCGAGAAACTAATTTAGGAGTGTTCCGATGCTGACGGTTTCCATTTCGGACAAAATATTTCCATCGTGCACACGAAGGTTTCTGGGGTAAACGTAGTGGAACTGCGTGTGACAGATAGATCTAAATGGAGTTATCAAAAATAACAATGCTGTGGAAAACTTTTTTTTTAAATTCTGCGAATGCGGTGTCAACGAAGTGATCATCAAAACTAACACGTGGCTTCGTTTACCTCTTCTCTTTTCCCCTGGCACTTCAAGCAAAGCTCGGAAGTGTAAATTTCATGATATCTGTCTGAGTCGTTTGGACTTTGATGGATGTACAACCAAAATAATACTTTTATATTAACAAAAATTATTGAAGCATGGTAGAGACATAAAATAAATAAATGCAAATAAAAATCCGGAATAATATGTATGAATAGATTGAAAGGGTAAGTGGAGTGAACAAGAATTGGTAGAGTGAATGATAACAATGGCAACAGTATAATAATAATAATATAATAAAACAATATAACAAGGACAACAATAAGTAGAGTGAATGAGAGTACAACGGTACAGATAATACAACAATCAATTTCTATTTTCATTTCATCAAATTGGAGTTTTTTTACATGGAATAGTTTTCTTTTAAAGCTTGTCCAGGATTTATAAGTTGTCAACTTATCCGGCAGTGTTTTACATCTGCGAGGAAGAAATGGAAGCTGCGAGATATCTGTGGTATATTTCAGTGCCATGTTGAGGTATCTATGTATATATGTGTCCTTGTTGACCGTTGTAATATATTTATTTTAAAAACGAATTTTTTCAAACAAAGAAGGCGGGCATCCAGACTTAAGAATTTTGTAAGCCGTAATAAGGATAAATTCGCGCGTCTTTTACGGGCCTTTGGCCATGTCACTCTTACGTTCGCCTGTTTGACATGCTCCCGACCTCGAATCTTCTAAGATGTAGCAGCTAGGTTGTGAAAAAATGCCGTGTATCAAACATGACTCGATTTCATGCAGGCTCCCGCAGCATATGACGAATGACGACACCAATAGATGGATCGATATTGATTATAAGCGGCTCGAGTAAGGCGAATCATTTTCCTAGGAAGCAGGGTATAGAGGGATTTGAGAGGCGAAATCCAACGATTGTGTGAATCACTGAAGCGATATTGGCGCCTGAATCGAGGCGAAGTCGTTGCTGTCGTAAATAAGAAGTGTTAAAAGTAAAATTGGCGTCGCTTCGTTGAAGTTCTTGATATTCAAGTTCATGTGTATACTTTTCCACAATTATTGATATCACTATGCTGTGAAACTGGTTGCGCGCAAATTCAAATGTTATGGGATGCATTAAAAGAATTGGCTGCGTTCCCTCGTAACATTTTTCTAATTTTCAAATACATCTCGGAAGGTAACCTAAGAATATATCTGATGAACTTTATGACCGTAATCTTACTTACGTTGCGAAAGAAGGAAGCCTGCAAAAATGATAAGTAGTGAAACTTCGAAGTTGTGGAATAAAATTTAATAGCCCTGAAAAGTGCTTATCACAGTTAGTTTGTATTTTGATAATAGTGTTAAAATAGACTGAGGTACATTTTAATAGAGGTTTTTATAGATAAGAAACTACTGGGGTTTTTGTAGATATGGTCAGAAGGGAGGAAAATCACCATAACGAGGAAGTATAATATCGATCCCTGATTTGAATCATTAAGGATTTCAAAGTTTTTTCTGTGAAACGGACTGTTTCTCTCTCATATTCTTTTGAATCCATATTTTTACCAATTAGGGAATCGCTTCATTTATTAAAAGTAAACGAGGCCATCACTGATAATCTCTAGCATTCAATACTTCATATGACATATGCTATATTAAAAAAATATGCTGGGAGCTCCAGGATATCCTTGTCGTCCCAAAGCAACTAAGACACAAGAAATTTATATTTTCCTTTTAATTAAGAAGTTATCGCAGCCTGTAATTGACTTCAGGAGCATTTATGCCATCGACAATTCACTTTCACGTCTGCTGATTTGAGTGTTAACATATATATTAATGATGATATTGCCTTTTAAAATCTTTCAATATTTATGGATGCACTACGTAATGGAACATCATCGTTGTCATTGGCATTTAGTCCCAATTTTACGTACGAGTGATATTTATACATTTCCGATTGCCATTAGTTAAAATTGGACTTCAAATTCGTGGGCATCTATGATCTAAAGTCCCTTCCTCTTCCTTCATGGCATTGTAGGCCATAATTTCAGAACCTTTTCTTTGAATTGTATTTCATATTTTCATGACTGGTAGTGCCATCCTGTGTTGAAATCATTGTTGGTAGAAATAAAGTGTTCGCGTTCCAAATCACGTTTCTTGTTCAGTGATGCTATTCCGTAACGTAGATCTCGATGCATTAAACATAGTGGCTGTAGGAATTATACTGTGGTTTTTCAAACCATCTAGGACTGAAAGAGATCCTAGATTTCGGTAAAAATTTGGTATTTCTATTGCTAGCTGTGATTATTTTTCTTTACATCGTACTTGTGCTGCCATGCTTTGATATATCCATTTCATTTATTGATATTCTCATATCCGTTTTTCAGTTTTATAAACCTTATCTATCGATGGCGTATGCAGCTTGCTTCATTTTTTGTAATCCATAATGATTTTTTATCATCAATAATCCGCTTAGCAATCACCACGAGACGGAAAGAATTTCGTATGTGATAAAATATGGGTATATTTAGAAATTTAAGCTTTGGATACAGCTTAGCTGCGTGAAAGGAGGACTGCTTTTTACGAATCTTTTCGACGGTTATAATCTCTTGTAATATCGACTTAATGCTAGTTATTTTAAGTGATTTTTTTACTCTGAGGTTGTTGAACCTTACTGTTCTGCAGTAAGCTGATCGGACTCGTGGGTGTTTGTGTTCAGATATTACGTAAGCTCAATGAAGCCGGACTCTTCGGCCATTACAAGTTTTCAAGTTATAGATGCATTTATTGATTCTATGTTGGTCTTTTACTGCTTATTTTCCTCGAGAAATAAGATAACACGATATCTTAGCATGGGCCTAGTCGTATTAAACATGGATACTAAAATGCACTTCGTTATTCTCTGAAAAGAATGGAAAAATGCTTTGCCAACCGAAAACTTTTTTTTTTGTTTTGCTAATTAATTGGTCCTATCAATTACCAAAAAAAATTTAAGCAATGGGCATGCTATAGCAGGCAAGCTATGACAGAGTTTTCTTTTCTTTAATGAAAAAAATACAATCTCATTAGAGAGGGGGAACATTGGAGCTTACTAATTCCTTGCTTGTGATTAAATTTTAGCTGCATGATGGAGTTCACTTAATAGGGATTACCGTAGATTAAGTTGACGTATGTCTTTTCCGAGAGTGAGGGCTTTATAGTAAATTAAAGCTACAACCCCGAAAAAAGGAGTAATAAGGATAATAAGGAGTATACTCTTATCTTCCTACTATTTTCTCGAGTATGCCAACGGCGAAAGATTGAAATGTCATGCTTTCGGTGGCATTATTTCCCTCCAGCCTCTATTCCCTGTATGTTAAAACTGTAGTGCTAATTTTTCTTAAGTACTTGGAAATGAAAAAAAATAGGTTTTATTCTGTTGTGAAAAATACTTTTCACAATTATGACTAGGAACGCGTGAAGCATGCTTTTTCAATGACCATAATTTTAAGTTGCTTGCACCAGTGACTTTTGCGAAAAAAATACATCTTGTTCATCATTGCCTAGTTCATACTGAGCGCGAGTTTTTTCATTCTCTGCGACGTACTTTCAAATTTTCTGCTCACCTTTCTGTGAACATAGTGCACCTACTACATATATTATAACTGTCATCATGGCTTTTTTGTAACTATTAATGTTAGTCTTGAATTTTCGAATCTGGCTAAAAGTTTCCTTTTAGATTTTGGCTCTGTACGTGCCTATCAACAAAGAGGAACAGAGCAAAAACGCTCATCTATTAAACATGGATGAGCGTAGTTTTAAATGCTGTTACGTAGTTCTTAGACCAGTGGCTTGTAGAAACTGTAAACATTTTTTTGAGTGTGTACAGATATTTTCTCTGCATTTCGAACGCGTTTTCTTTTTTTTGCATGCACCATGGAAGACTCAGATTTTTCTGCTCGTGTTTGTTTGGACAAAGTTATTATGTACAACTATTTTGGAACTAATAATGTAAATGTTGAATTTTCGAATCCGGCTTTAAGTTTTCTTTTCAATTTTAGTTCAGCTTGCCTTGTATTTGCCCAGCAACAAGGAGCACTAGTCCACTTTTCATGGATGAACATAGTTTTAAATGGTGCGACTTAGTTCTTAGACCGATAGCTTGTAGAAACTGTGACAGTTTCAGTGAGTGTGTAGAGCCATTTTCTCTGAATTTCGAGCACGTGTTTTTTTCTGCATGCCCCGCGGAATACTTTCAGATTTTCCCTGCTCGACTCTTTGTGTGAACACGGTGCACGGAGCAGGCACGTCCCGCGCAAATTGGCTGGCGGGAAAGGAGAGGAGGGGGTTTTGGCGGGAGAGCGAGAAACCCGGTGCCGGCATTTGCTTGCCTTCAGCAAAGAATGCAATGGGGTCACACGGCTTAGCGTCGCATCGGACGGACAGAGTGCGCCACTTGACGCGCCCTCCTCATGCCTTCGTCGAGTGCATCCCGGCTGCAGGACTGCGCGAGTGAAAAGGTGTTTCCCTACTCAGTCGCGGAAGCACGTCACCCAATGGCGTCCTCCACGGAATGGAGGACAAAACCTAGTGCATGGTTTTCAATATTATGCTCGGGCTTCAAACTCATAAAATGACATCCTCCTTCAAGCCGATGGCTTCTGTAGTTGGCAGCCCTTATTCCGCGTGCTCTCAATCCTATTCATTCGCCCGAGATGTCTTCTTCCTTCAGTCCGGTCGGTGTAATTGCTTCGCGCTGGGATTCATCATGCCTCGTTCCATGCTTATTATATTTTGTTGGCATGCCAGAGTAATTTTAGCATTTTATTCCCGTGGGAATTTTATATGCGAGCACTTGAAATGTGTGACGGGATTGGTTCTTCAGACGAAATTATGGACTCATATCCTACGGTCATCTCCAGTTTCTCCGCTTGCACGTTTGAATAAAGTGACCTTTTTTTCCGATTGCTTTAAATACGTGTCGAAAAGACCACCTAAAATCTAAAGCAGTCGAATATCTCATGGAAAAATTTCCTCCGATATATCAGTATTTTTAAATGTATGTTACCGATTGAGTTAGGTTCATATAATTATTTTTACTTATCATCATGAAAATGTGCGATTGTAATAGTCTGAAATAATTAATCTCAAAATAGGTGTGATTAGTTGAAAGATTAATTTTTACAGGCAATTATAATCGAACAATTTCTCCCAACCTTATTTATATATTTTTATGTCCTTAATAATCCAAACTATTTAATAAAATGTTGAAATGACTGGATAACAAAGAAAAACCGTTGTCATGGTAACTGCAAAGTGCATCCAAAAATGTTTACGTTGCTATAGCTCATTAACTAAGGAGATGTAACCCTATGTATATGGACAAAAATGCTTAAAATAGTTTCTCCTACCATTTCCTGAAGTTTTGCGGATTCCTTCTGAAACATCCTGTATAAAAAGGTCCTAAACTTTATTATCTGCAAACCCTATTCTTTTCTTCCCCTCCCCGCTTATCTATTATTCTTTCCTCCAACTCGGTTTTCATTCCCTTCCTCGCTAAATACTCAATCTATTCAAACCAAGCTCCTCCACATCTTCCCCAGAAATTTCCTCTCTTTGCCCACCATGTCTGACAGCTCCCAGCTCCTTTCAACTTCAGTCCATTACACTTTCTCCTCTTAAGCCATATTTTGAACGCCTCCAATCTCCTCTCGTCCTCTCTCCGTTGCACCCACGTTTCTGCACAGCACAGCGCTACCTTTTAGATCAGATCTTTAGCCTTTTCTTTACATTCTTTCACAAAGATCCCCTCATCAGATCTTTCCTATTCATGAACGCCTCATTCGTTGAAGCTATTCTCTTCCTGATACCCTTTCTACCGTATCCCTATTTCCTCTAATACGTTGCCCAAATATTTGATATGCCTATCTTGCTCAAATTTGTCAGCATCTAAGTTTATGTGTAATATCTTAAGCCAGCCGCGTGAACGGTAGTGAAATTTGCATGAATTTCGTTTATAAAAAAGGATTCAAGCCAGCCGCGTGAACGGTAGTGAAATTTGCATGAATTTCGTTGATAAAAAAGGAAAAAAAACTATTTTCGTGGCAATTTATGTCAATCCAATTTTATGTTAAGCCTCATATCCCTTAGTCGCAACACTTTATAAAACCGCATAACTTATGTTTTATTTTGATTAATCTTTATGCCATATCTTTTGGGCCATTTACCTTGCGCATCAACCAGTGCCTGCTACCCTTTCGACGACTGGCTAATCAGTGCTTCATCATATGCGGACCTCTCATTCCGCCCTCTTTTTATCTCGTCTTATGCATCCCTCATATTTACGCCTGTATATGCGTTACTCAGAGTGATAGCGGATAGCCTCATCTCACACCTTGACCAATGCTTGCCCACCTTTCGTTGTCTCCATTGACTACCCTCACAATAGGGTGTTGCTTATTTTTTTCTGGGATTTTTTATTTCTACCTCTTAAAATATGCTATGGGGTGCAGAATGGATATCCTAAAAATTTCATCTCAATTGTTTAACATTTAGAGGTCGCTCAAAGAGCATAAATGCAGTAACATTAAATGCAGTAACATTAAATGCAGTAACATTAAATGCTCCCGATTTTTATCATTTTACAGGGGTAACGTACAATTTTGTAGATCTTTAGGGCCAAAATTCGCTCCATTTTAACGTCCGCTCAACAGTTTTCCAGGAATACAATACTTTTCCGAGAGCTACAGCAGCGCGTCACACCCCTGACGGCGAGCTGATCGCATTGCGCAGTCTGAGCCATTTAAATTAGGAATTTGACGCCTATACCTCCAGTCTATTCCTATTTTCTTAAGATTGCCCATACATTTTATCCAATCCCCTCCATCGAATGCTCTTTTAAAATCTACGAAGCAAACACAAAATTCCTAATTATATTCTTGGTTTTCTCTACCGTGGTTCTCATAACCGCTATTACATCGTAAGTTGAGTTTCTCTTCAAGCATTCTAACAGATATTCGTACAAAAATTATTTTCCCTCGTCTCCATTCGTCTGTTTATAAACCTCAGTTCCACTTTCACCCAGTGATAAATATTTGCCTAAAAGTCCTATATTCTCCACATACCACAGATTTTTCGGCAGCGGAATTAGAACTGTCTTTACTAAATCCTCAGACCAAGACCCCTCCTCACGAATCCCACGGACTAGTTCGGAAAACCTTTTCCTCTTAGCCTTCCCTAAATTCTTCAGAAACTCAGACGGGAAACTCATGTCAACGCCCATTCCTTCTCTTGCCTTCACATCCCCGAGGGCTCTCTCCCTATTTCCACGTCTGAAATCCCCGGCCCCAGATTGTCTTCCTCCACCGCACTTTCCTCCTCTGTATTTAATCCCTCTGGTCAGTTTCCGCAGTCTTACAAATCCTCTACGTATCCCTTCAACATATCCTGAACCTTTTCTTCTTATTTCGACATTCTTCCTATCAACCTTCCATTCTAAGTCTCATTCTTTGTCATGTGTGGTCCTCTCTTGCTCCTCGATTACGAATTTACCTTGGTATACAGCGCGCTTCTCCTTCCTTCTGTAATTATTCCATTTCTTCGCAATACCTTTTCCGCCAAACCTCTTTGGTTTCCCGCCATAACCTATTTATTTATTGTTATGTAGCCTAACAGGTAATCCGCAACTTATAACATATTAATTTAATTAGAGTTATGACATAGTTGATCTGCCTCTTCTTTTGCTGTAGCAACGTGGGGTTAAAAGAGAAGACGGCTTGAGAATTTGGAATATTTTATCATAAAAGGAGCAGAAAGGCTATCATTACCATACTCTTACAATTAGAGATTCCTAACCATGGTGATAAATTTTTCCATTTTCAAATTTCTTTTGCCTTGCTTTGTGTCTACAATCTCCACTTCCTTCCCTCCTTCATTTTCCTTATCTTTTCCTCCGTGATCCACGGCTTATACATGCTTCTATTCTCTGCGTATCCAATCGACCTCTCTGTCGCTTTGATTGTTCCCATTTCCATCCTCTCCCACCCTTCCACTAGAGTCTAGATATCCCCAATCTTCCACACATTGTTCCGCATTAGCTTCTTGTATCGCCTACTATAGTATCCTTCAGAGCTTCTACGTTCCATTTCATGGCCCTTTTAATTCTCGCAAGTCTTTTGAACCTAACGCTACATCTCCTTTGGACTAGATTTCGGAACACCCATTCACCGCTGTGAATCGCGAGTTTTGCACACTATTCCTATACCTTTGCCTCACCATTAGGTAACCATTCGGTCTCCCTGGGAGGTTTCTGAGTGTGCTTCCGCCTATAATGTTGTTCGAAGCATGTGTTTAATAAAATAACGTGTTCCTCCGGCAAAATTCTATTGCGTTGCCCCCCCAGTCGTTTGTCATTCCTATCCGAATTTCCTTTTTCGTTTACACCCCTCCCCACGTCCATTTCAGCAATGATTTTTAATGAGACGCTATCAGAGTACTACTAGCTATGAGAGTACTACTTTTCGTCTGGCTACTACCCTTCAACCTATCTGGTACGGGTGGCCCTACTGAGAGCAATTAGAACTCCCGACAGTACAGCTCTAGAGAACACTGCAATGGTCAAGCCTTAAATATCGCGTCAGTGAATTGCACGTTTATCCAGTCGAATCGTCAGAAATAAGGTTTTCTTTTCTTGATAATTTTCCGCAGAAGTTTCTCAAGTTATGCACCATTTCTTCGATGGCTGATGTTGTTTATTGCACATACGGCGGCGTATTTCTTAGGGAATAGTTTACTAGTTACAGTAATGTCGGCTATTTAGTATTTCATGGTCTATCACACTTTTGTATTAATTAACAGTGAGTATGTGCATCGAACGATTTGATCTTGGATTTTACTTATTTATAGTAAAAATCTTCCAAACTTTTTGGCTCAATAAATTATGGCTTTGAAAGCAGTGGGCCCTGGTCGCTTTCTTAGCTGCGAGGGTACACCCCGTCCCGCCCTTCCATCCCTATCCCTACCCTAGAGTCGTCTTCGGGCTCCTATCGCGGTGGCGCCTTCATCCTCTATTTGCTCTAGGAATTACTAACCATTAGAATTTTTTTATGAATAAGCATGTATATTTTGCTAGTGTGCGTAATATTTCTATGACCGTGCGGGGTGCATGTGGAGTTCCTCTTGCATGCTGCATGTTGGTGATTTGTCACCCCCTGCCAAAAACCCTAAAGGTGGCTCGCAGGGTATTATGTAGATGTAGATCCTTTTTCCTTCCCGTCCGCTCCCCTCCTCAGGTGCGCGGGCGTATCAGTTGTATTGCTAGTTCCCGGCCTCGGTGTGTTGTAACGCTCAGAGGAGTGTTGTAATGCCCTTGGGTCCTGATACTCTCTGTGAGTTTGTGCAAATGAACAGGATATTATCCATGAAATATTTTTAGAGGTGTGAAAAATTCTCCTGCTTTTTTGGAAAATAATCTGTAGAATAGCAGCTCGATGCCTAACTATGAATATAATGAAATGTAAAAAACTTTGTAATCCCACTTAAATGGAATGCCGTAAGACCCATGTTTCGACATGGCAAGTCATCATCAGATCGTACAGTATAAAATATTAGTATAAAATGTTGAATTATAAACTTAATTACGTTTCATTATTTTTTAATGCGATTCCATGAAGTCACGCCCGACACAACGAATTACCCAACAATGAAACTTAGAATTTACTAGAAATGCTAGAACATTCGCGACCCTTCCTCGAGTAGTGGCGGCGCTCAAAATACTAGCGGACATTCGAGCCGTCTTCCTAGCCTTAAGTCCCGGTAATTCCTCCCGCAAATTGTGCCGCTAACTGGGAAATGTCGTCGAAGGAATGGTAGCGTGGGAAACGTCGGCAGCGGCGTAATGGGAAGGCAGTCACTGCGAAGCCGGCTCGGGGTATCCGTTATAACAAATGGTAGAGGCAGACGGGGCGCGTTTACTGGTGCATCAATTTCATCCGAGATCCGCGGATTGAGGTAGTAGTGCACTAATCACTGCGACAATCCGATCCCCAATGGAGTCCACTGACGGGAATGGCGAGGCGTGGGGAGAGGCGGGTTTGATTGCAAGGAAGAGAGGTCTAAGGGTCAGCGTTTGTATCCGGTAGCCTGGTGGGCGAGGTGTGCACGTTGAGAGTCTGGCGGACTAATAACGTTGCGAGGAGCTTACGCGATCGCACCACATTTCTCACTGTTTGCTGAGGATTTTACTGTTATTTGCGTCGTCTAATTTTGAGCCTCCGGGAATCGTAACTAAATTTCAGATGGCCTTTGAATGTACACGTTGGGCCCCGTAGAATTTTTGGTTGTGTTATTAGTGTTAGTTTTAATTAGTTGTTTGTCTTGTGGGCAACCTCATCTATCTGGTGTAACGGCCTGGAAACGCTTATTCCACCTCTCATTGATTAACGCTCTTACCCTGAGATCAAATGAAATTTTCGTTATTTCTGAAATTAATTGTTGATAATTTTCCTATTTGTTATTTCCTTTTCTATAGGCTTCACCTTTCTCAGGCTTATGATTTCATTTATGCCTGCACCTCACGGTGTAAATCAAGTGGCTTTTATCTTATTTCCACGTCTTTCAATGGAAATGAATGGAAGTAGTTGAAGCTCAGCCCATGTTATTAATTACGTCCATCATGAATTTCATGAACTTTATAAATGATGAAAATTATGGAATTTAGCACTAGAACTACCAATGGAGTCATTTTGACTCCTCGCGATTTTTTTGGAAAGCGTGTACTATTTTATTTTCTATAACTATTTTGATCGCTAAGCCTTATTTTGTGTCAAAAATGAATAAAAATCACGGAATTTCAGGTCAGAATTCGGAAAATTTTAGTCAGGGCGGAGGAATAAAAATTGCGAAGAGTTGAATTGACTCCATCGGTAGTTCTAGTGTTAGTCTGTTGTTTATTGATTCCTTCTTTAATTTTCGGTTATCCTGATGGCACTTGAACCCTTAGCGAAGTGTAAGTGAGCAATGAAGAGTAAGGCGCATTAGATTTTCTTTCATCTTTTCATGATTATGCTAATCGCTGAGAGCATTACCTGTGATAAATCCTAAGAAAAAGGTATGATATCAAGTAGCTTCGCCGCCGCTCAATTACTGACTGTCGACGTTGTGACGCAACTATCCATGCATGAATTTGCGCTGGGCTAAGAGTTTGAACGGATTAGGGCTCTTGTAAATGCACCCTTTGTGACCATCCGCTGCGTATGGAGTACTAATCCCGCGCCTCTCCTTGAAGTATGATCTATGCTAGGTCATTCTGAAGCTAGTCCTTTACGGTTCGAGTTAAAATGTATGTTCGTGATAAAAAAAGCATCCACGCAGAGAATTAGACGAACTTAGGACGAGTTCTGTGACGTTACCTTGCGGGTTTTTCTGTATGTTAATGAGGTAGTGGATGTGACCCAGAAAGAATTGCTAACGGAAGAGGTGTACTCGAGGAAAGTTTTCCGCGCTCTAGAAGGCACGCTTATTTTCTGTCCATTACAACGCCTGGACAGCTTTACCGGTGACGCTCGCGGAACTGGAGTTTCTGGAGTATTTGTTGACCTGTAAGCATTCTAGGTAGTTGTTAGGCATCACTGTGATAGTCTTGAATATCTGCGACCCGTTTTGTTAAGTTATTCTTTTCAAATTTCATATAAACTACCACAGTGAGATGGATCGAAGTCCTTCGTAGAACTCTCTTCAAGTGATACGCCACTGTGGCTTCGTATGAGATTTCCGCTGCCATTTTGGCTATCGGCATTGCTTTATTTTGAATCTCACATCTGCTTTTCAGAATAGTTATCATCAACGATTATATCTCAGATCCCTTTTGAACTTCTTTCCTAAAAGGAAGAGAAATGTTAATTTTTTAATTTGAAATTGTATTCATATTTCAAGTAAATCCTTTCCATGATAACTGACCTGTGTAAGTTTAATGATAAGTTTCCATGATAATTTTAGAGTCACCATCTTCATTTTTATAACTATTTTCTTTAGCTGTAGCTGTGCTAAATTTATCACTTTAGTCTCGTTATGAGCCACAGTGATTCTTTGTCACCTTTTTATTATAATACCACCCTTTTCTTTTGTTAGATTCATATATTTTCAAGAGAAGTAGAAATTAATACCTTGGATTTTGAAGCAATCTCACTTTCTGTGCAAATCAATTTTTGGCCATTCCTTGTTCTGTAACTGTAATGTGGAAAGGAGTAAATTCTTTAGACTTCAATCTCGTTATCTTACGGTTGCGGAAAGCTATAGAATTGAGAACTAAAGATAATATTACGTGCACGAGTATAAGCCGTTTTTTGAATTATTGCCGCATGGAATTAACATTTGACAAATTATACCAGTGCATGTAATAGCTGCGAACATGTAAAAATAAGTATTATATGTATGTGGATTTTTGGTGTCTATAACTAGGTATACTCACAATGCCACCGAAAATGTAAAACATAAATAATCACCCCTAATATTTTAATGTACTTACTAAATTTGCTAATGCTCATTACCTTCTCTGATATTGCTCCCGCGATTCTTTTGGTGCCTTTGTATTAAAATACCTCCATTCCTTTTTTTAATTCATATATTTTCAAGAGAAGTAGAAATAAATTCCTTAGAATTTGAAGCACATTATAAAATGCTCATCGGCCATTTTTGCTGTCGAAATCATTTTATTTTTGATTTCATTGTCTACCTCTAAGTATATTTATCATTAATGATTATGACTCAATTTCTTTCAGATATTATTTCCTGAAATGGAGATAAATGTTTATATTTTAATTTGAACTTTTTAATCATATATCATGGACATCCTTTTGTTGGCTCGTTGATCGTCATCACCTTTTCTTATATAATTATTTTCTTTGGTTGGTTTATGCTGCTACATTTATCCATTTAGTCCCGTTGTCAGCCATACATTTTTGCTAATTTTATCAATGAATCATGGTTTAGTTAGCCTTGAATCGATTAAATTACCTTTTTTTCGTAATTGAATTCCCATAAGGGTCAGTGTAGAAATGTAAATTGAGTAACGAGAAGATTGGGACCAGATTTTATGGCTATATTTATCTTGTAATAGCGTCAAAATCCTAAATGTTAAGCTTTTTTTGTGTTGCTGTTATTATTACCCATTTTGTAGCTGAATGCAAATGTTAATATCCTCATTCCACTGAATTTAATTTGATAAAGTAATAAGAACTAAGTGAAATTGAACATTATAGGAGAATTATAACCGCCATAGAGACCATGAAATTAATTTTTTAGCTTGAAGATTTTTTACCTTTGCGATTTTTACACTTTTTCGGTGCAAAAATTTCGGAAATTCATTCGCATTTAATAGTTTCAAAGCACCTTGAGTTGTGATGCACGTGTGAGGAGTGCAGATGAAATTTTTATTGCGAGCCTGCGATTTTGACTCTAGCACCATATTCTCGAACGTTCGGATTTTACTCGAGGGAAAAAAAGCCGGGAGTATGTACGTACGGGAATGAATTTCATGGGTTAAATTACGGGTACTGGCTTTTGGGCAACGTCTCACTTTCATTTTGGGTGCACGGTAATGCTCATAAAAACGGCCGTAGAAACTGATGGCAATGTTCCTCCGCGCTGCAAAAAAACGGACTTGCCATGCACACACTCCACACCGAGTAGGAGTTCTCCGAATCCGCCGGCAGATGTCTCACACTTAAGAAGCGATCGCCCACAGCATTGCAAGTTGAGCCTCCTCTTCGCAATCCGACGGAGAGAGGCAAGAGAAATGTGTGTTGGATTAGGTTTTGGGTTGTTTTTCATCCGGTCGGCCGCCGTGGAAGGTACAGTGCGAGTTTACGACCCACGAACCACAGGGTGGGAGGTAGGCTGGGTGTTCAGGGAGCCTAGAGTCACGGACAGGTAAAAATGAAACACATCCCCCCCCCCCCGTGTTTATTGCCGCGGCAAAAGTTTTTTGTGCACGCGTGTGTTTTCAAAGGTTTCTAACAATTCCTACCCAAATTTAGTGCCCGGGATGCACATTAATACGGCTTTGCCTCTCCATTTCCCGTTCGAAAAAAAAGACTCAATCTTCTTTAATTCACCTAATGGTTGTATTAATGACTTGATGGAGGTGACTTCCTTCGAATTTCGGGTTGTACAAAAAACGAAAACTATTTTAGAAAAAGAGGGCAGCTGGTTTCGAAACTACCCTTGTGTTTATTTTTTTCCCTGCAAAAAGTGTATAAGATAAAGTCTCTAGTGACCGTTGAATTAATACGGCTGTAGAATTTATGTGGTGGTTATGCTAGGGCCCCACAAATTTTGACGTACTAGAAACGCAGATTATGTTTATTTAGTTGCCTATGGGGCTATTTAAATGATGGAGCATAAAAATTTAACAAACGCGAATCATTAAGAGTTTAGGTGTAGGAAGATATTTATTATCAAACGTCATTTTTTCTCGCGTATTGGGCCCAGCAGTGTTCTTTGTAATTGCCTCATCCTGGCAATAATCATCGCTTTTTTAGGATAATTGCTTCGAATCAATTACTCAGAGTTCCTATTTGTATTATCGTATTCCTATGCGTGATTAATATCGGGTAATTTTATCTTCAACACAATGAAAATCCGTGTTGAATTTACTATTCTCCTGTTTTTGAGGAAAGAGGCGATATATTCTTAAACTATGAAAATGCTGTAATTATATTTTCGTTTTATTTAATCTGGAAACTTATAATTTATTGTCTTTGTATGTAATTTTTCAAACCAACATTTGAGCAACATCCTGTAGGACGTATATCCCTAAGTTACATAACATTCTATCAGGTAAGGACTAAGCAAGCGTTTGTTGTGTAAGTTTAATGGAATTCTCACACATTTCAGTCACTCTAAAGATATTTTGAAGGCTACAATTATAGTTTTGTTTGCATGTAGTCAGCATGTTAGATGGTTAGCGTTTGAGTTTTGACAAATTTTTTTTTCATCTTTGAAATGATTTATTTTCTATTAAATTTAGCCACACATTTCCTTGAATGAAGCCAGTAACTACGTAGTAGTTATTTTGAGAAGTATTACTTAAAATGACTACATGGTAGGTTGTAGCGACCTGATTAGCCGTGGTTAATTTTATTGAAACGTTTTAGCCTTTATAATTACATTTTCCATACTAGATAATTAATTTTGCTGAAATAAAATACAAAGAAATCGGTAAATATGCAGCCCTTTATCCCAAATTAATTAGTAATATTGTGCTGAATGTGTAATATGTATTAATACTGAAAGGAAGCGATTTGATATTGAGCATGCATAGAAAGAAACTACCGACAAAATTCAACCTTTACTCTCTTTATCTCACCATTTCTGTCCCTTTTTTCTTCAAAATTCTCCTCCGAACTGAGTGCTGATTCACTAAATTGATTTATTTATCGAATATTGATGACCCAAAAATGATAGGTACCCATATTCATCTTATAAGTATAAGAAAGCTTTTTCTTAATTTTTTGCTGCAAATTTAACTTCATCCACTCGCCTCACTGAATGATGGTGTAGATTTAAAAAATTGTTTTTATCTTTGGGACAATAAAAATTTTCCGTTCATTTTTCTTCATTTCTATGATTGGGCGAGAGTAAAATATCTTCCATATATCTTTTCTTACCATTTTTAATCAAAGTTCAAACAATGTATCCAGTTGAAAGTATTCGAATCCTTTAGTTTAAAATGACGTTTCTGCCGCATCACACGTTAATACTTTTTTATCCTGTTACCCAGAGTCCTCTTCGCTCTTTCATAGATTTTTATATTCCTCTTCGCATTTCTGTTATCACCACCAAGATCTCTCATTAAGGGATAATGCTGGCGATTACTGCAATGATCAATGCGGATTCAGTGAGGATCATCCCAGGATAAGGCGGCAGTATTCTGGAAGAGACAGATGGGAGAACGTGATTTCCTTAAATTAATAGAGTTTTCTAAAGACTGATCCCATTGGGATTTGTTTCAAAGCATATCACTAACACTTTAAAATAAATCCGTTTTGGATAATGGTCAAGGCGAAAAATAGAATTATTGGATTAAGGAAAATCGAATGAGGGTAAATATCACTTTAAGATATGCTCTAATTTATTCATTCAAATGGACCAGAAATAAATGGCCCATACGGAGGAGATAAAAGGTAATCTACAACGTTAACTAGGCAGCAAGAATTACAAATGATGTCAGGAAATGAGAAAGGCTAGAATGATTACGATCGACTTAAGAGTTAATGAGAAACTTATGATCTATGGCATAATGCTTTCATTCTGATGTATGAGATCAATTGGCCATGATTAAGCATTTACCTTGCACATTGTCTAGCTTTCTATGACTTAATAGGTCAAGCATTTATTACCGAGTGGTTCGTTAAAAATCGTAATCTAGGATTGACTTAGAAAGAGGAAATCGAAAGAACTAAGTCTTTGATTGTAGAAATATGCGTAAAATTGGGTAAATGTCAGCAGATTGTTTATGATATCTATTTCAAGTTTCCAACCTTTTCCCGTAATTCCTAACACCCTGTAATTTAGAATATGATTTCTGAGCTGTTATGAGTTACTATGGATACATAATAGCTAGTGGTACCCTCACTGATAATTTCTATGGGGTCAAAGAATTAACTTAAATGGAAAGGTGCTTGATTACAATTTACCTGTATGATAAAATTGAATTTTAATTAGATAATATACATTATAAATCGTCTTTCACTTCAGGATGAAGGATACGAGTATCTGAAAACTCCTGTTTTTATTTTATGTTACTTAAACAAGCCTTGAGTTTACACATGAAATGGCAGATAATGAAATTTTGAATTATCATCATACATCAGGCTTGTGGGTGGGTATAAGGTATGAATTACTAGTACTATTACAATTTAAAGGGGTCTATTACAAGTTTTATATCCATGTAGATATCAGTAACACATTATCGTCATATTATCTTGTGTAGGTAATCAGATTTTCTGTACCTGATCACTGGCAATGCGTTTTTTTTAAGGTGATGAAGATAGTGTACTACTCTGAAAACACGCCTTGTCTCCGCAGGATAATTGGCGATTTTTTGTCTGAGAAAAATTTTCCGCCAAACAAATTTTTTGTACTGGTACTCATTATTCATATCCTCTTAATTTTAGGTACGATCGTGGAAAAATTTGAGGAAATATACCTGAAAATCGGGAGTTTTAGGATTCTAAATTCTTGAGTCAATAGAATTCCTGTTTTAGAACTTAAAAAAGACAAATTTATTGCTTTCTTCTTAAAATTTTCATTGAAAAAACTTAGCTTTTGTAATCGTACTTCTTGTTTGCTGACTATTCAAACATTTTCAGGGGATTTATTTTGAAGAAGTGGTACAACAGGTATATTTGTTTAAATGTTTTCAGAGATCTCACTTGGAGTGGAGAACGTTATCAATCGATGAGACTTTGGTGGTGATCCTGTGGTTGATGCAAATTTTTTAGATACTTTTATCGATCATTAGAAATGATACCATAATACCTCTCCTCCTTCATTTTAATGCTAATTTATAGAGAAATTTCGAATACACATCATGAATTTCATTTTAGTAAAAGGAAGAGACCTCAAAAAAATCAGTGAGGCTTGTTAGGTGTAACTTGATTCCCTTTCGCGTGGTATATTAGCCCCTGGTTATCCTAAATACGAGTTTCATCCATTATAGATTCTTTGTAGGTCATAGGTAACTGCGATCGCCAGCGAGGTTATTTGAGCTGATGGCCAATTAATTAATGAATTGGGGAATAAGCTTTTTGCACCATTGTGGATGAGGTAGGGTAACGAGCCGATAGATTGTATGCAAAGACGATTCTCCCAATTATGTTGACGTTGTGTGATATGCTTTGCCTAAAATTTTCCCGAACAAAGAAAATAACAGGCAAGGAAAACTAGGAAGCATGTAGTGAGGGATAAATGTAGCTGAAAATCTGGAATATACATTGAATATAATCACTCAAGGTGGTCGTTTGATTATTAATTTGGGTTTTCTGTTATAGCTATTGATTGATTTCTCGTTTCAATAACTAACAACCGATTTTGTTGGGTTTCCCAAAGGCCGTTTTACACGGTACACGGAATTGCGCAATCTGACGTACGTGCGAAGGCGCAATCAAAATTGCGTCCTGTAAAGCGGTGAATTGCTAGAACACATGCGAGAATGCGTGGATCCGAGACGTCAAAATAGCCCCTGTTCTAATTTCGTTCATGCGTTCGCGCAATTCCGCGCCATTTTAGAAATTAATGCAGCTCTAACCTGCGCAATTCCGTGCCCCGTGTAAAACGGCCATAAGATTCTATGTGGTCAGCGTATGAAGTGCTATTGGTCGTTCTCTGAATGGATAATTGCTCCAGAAGCTTACTGATTTGCACACATGCCAGCAGAGTAAAATATTTTCATCTTTTACTTGATCATATGCGTTGTAACGATTACATTCTAAGATATATCGTGGGTTAACTAATAATTAAACGAATATTGAATTAAAGGAAATAATGAAATTAATTCAATAATAAATGAAAAATTATACAGGTTGGTTTTGTGGTTCTATACCACTCTACTACTCCTTTCCTCCTGAATATTTTCTTTTTCTAAATGCCCAACTTTTTGGTATCAATGACCTCAGATGTCGGTCGCCTCCTAAAATGAAACCTACGATCATTCGTCAATCCAAAGTGAAAAATGGATAGATATAATAATCAATTATAACATAATTCTTGATTTTTACCTGCTTACTCTGGTGTTCAAATATTTATCTTATGGTGCATGTTATCACATACCCTCCTTTTTCTCTCTTGAAATTTGGCTACTACCAGCAATATCTAAACGTGAGAGAAATTTACAATCTCTATATTTTTAACTTTAGGAATTCCCCTATCATCACAAATAATCAACGACTTAGTTAGGCATTTTATCCTCAACTATGCAGACTAGTGGCGATAGGGTGGTTTCCTATTTTGGTAGTGCTTGGCTTAAATAAGGATTATTGATATCCTCTCAAACGAAGGAAACTTTCCGACCATAGGCAATTTTAATGGGTGATTATTAAGCAATGTTTCCTCGAGCTCTGTACCTCATGCATAAATTGGTAATCTCAGACGATGTAAAAGTCTTGACTACTCGTATAGCATTTAGGTCCCTGTGACGTCACGTCGAGTGGCATCGCATGGGCGCCTATCTGGCCTTTTTCAAATGCGGTTAGAATTGACCATTGCCATTCGTCTAAACTGGGATTTATAAAACCAAATAATTTGTATATTATGAATACACTAATGTTGGGTAACGAATCGTAATCAATGCCTTTCGTTTTCTTTCATGAAGGAAACTACCCTATTGAGAATAGATGTATTTAGGGGCGACACGGAGAACATCATCTTAGAGCCACACTATATTTCCAGGTCCGATAGAAGCGATAAATTAAAAGAGATATTTTGCCAAACTGATGGATATGAGAGTTCGTTTTTCCCCCGAACCATAAAGGATTTTAACAAATCCTAATAGTAATTTCGCATTTATTTTTTATGTGTAAACAGCTGTTGTCCTAACCTTCCGTGCCACACGCCTATTAGGCGGCTTTCGGGGTATTATGTAGATTTCCTCCTGTACGTCAGAAATCGTAGGTCTTCCTCTCTGTCATACATTTTACCGCTTGCTTTTATCACAGTTCCCTTTCTCCGGCCAAAGGATTCAGTCGCATGCACTCCGTTAACCCTATGTCTGTGTGGTACTGGGCACCCAATCTCCCTGACTCACTTTCCCGGGCCGAGGTCTTTTTTTAGAACTCTTCTTCCGTCCACTGATCGCCTCTATTCATTCCCCATTCAATCGTTCTTCAGTCTCCCCGGAGACTAGTTTGCAAGGGATTGACCGCATAAGGTAGGCGGAAGGTTGCCTAATGACTTCGCCTCAGAACCACCAGCCCACATTTTACCTCCGTAAAAAAAACCCTCGAGGCTTTTGCTATTTTGGAAAAGAATAAAGTGATTAAAAGGAGGATTCTCAAAACAGCTTTCAGTTAGCGAAATAGGAACCTTACAGCATGGATAAGTTTGAAAAAAAAAACGATCTGAGGGTTTGCATATTTTAATACCTATCCCCGTTGTCCGGAGATAATTAAAGGCAACAAATGGGCAGGAATGGTTGGTTTTTGATGGAATTAAACCACCGGGGAAATTCAATGAGTGGTCGGATATCGGAAAAATTTCACAATGATGGTGTTGGGAAATAATTTCGGGCAAAAATATAATTTTTTGTAACCAAGAATATTAAAAAAGAGGATCCTCAAGTCGGCCTCTAAATGTGTTGTCAACCACCGGGCATTTAGATGGGTTCCAAAAGTCACCACTCGCGTCGCTGACAGACAAAGTGATCCGAGTGTCACGGTAAAATAAGGTATAATCAGGGGTTTCAGTAGAAGTTTATAAGCATGATGTGATCTATCAAATGAAAAACTTATCATTACTATCCCTCGCAATTATAAACATATAGCAAAATATTCGGAAAAAAGTATCGCATTACACTCATCACCGAGCCGCGGACATTTTTGAAAACCAATGAAAATGCGACCGAAGTGGTCACAGAAATATACCTTCTATGGGATGGAATTGGGCCTCCTCTATGCAGTCCTCATGGGTCAAATATTGGAAAAATTTCACAATGATGGCGTTGAGAAAGAATTTCGGCCGAAAATATTTTTTTTTGAACAATCATTCGGGTTTATTGTTATGTGTGCGTTTCTGCATTAAATTCGCGAAGTAATTTGCTTAAGCTTCCCGGAATTTCACGTAAACCGACGCATGGCGACCCACCACGCGATCGAACTCACCTCCCGTCCCTTTCCCTGATAACTTTCGGCGTTTCAGTCAATTTCGCAAAGACCTTTGAGTGAACCTTACGCGGGGTATAAGTTTTGAGCCGAAACTCGACGCTACAACATTCGGAGTGCGGAGACCAAAAATCCATCGAGGAAGGAGTTAATTTGGGATTTCCTAGCCCGGAACCAAAGATGCCTATTTCCCTGCCATCACTCTTACTTTGAAACACATCAAAGGCGCCACACACGCGGATGGAGGAACTTTTGTGAGAAAAACCCCGACCCGGAATACCGCAAATTTCGTACCAAAAGACACATTTTGGGTTTACCTTTTGCAACCAAGTCGACTCGAAAGCATTAATGGCCAACTGAAGGGATTCCATCAGGTAAACATGTGAGATAAGGAGTGTGCAAACAGCTGTGACGTGATCCCAATACAAGTGCACTAGAGCAAAAATGGTTGCAGAACGAAAGATCGATGGTGGCCGTGTTTCTGAATGAGACTTTACGCGTGTTGCGAGCAGCGAGGAACATTATCACAAGGAAATGCTATCACATAGGGAGTGTTTCACCGAGAATTGCGAGTCTACTTTCTAGCAATTGTGTTCATTCTTCAGATATTCCGTCAGAATACTATCATCGTAGTATGTGACAACTTTTTCGTGTGGGTTTCGTGTTGAAAAAATTGCAATGCAATTTTTTAGCCAAAGTTTCGGAAAAGTTATTTTTCTTCGTCAGGGCTTGAAATGGAAATGGATATAACGTTGAGATAATAACAAAATATAGGGTTGAGTAAATAAATACAGTCAGTAACCTATATTTAGGAGAGATTTAATGTTCTAGCACAAATAAAAATACTGTAGGAAATAGCCAAACAAATTGTAAATATTAACCAAATATCTGATAAGTCCTTGCACTTAGAAAATTAGGAATTGTTAACCCACCATTATTTTATTTATTTTTAGATTGTTTTTATGAGAAAGTTAGGTATACCTCCCACTTACTTGTGATGCTTTTGTTTTCTTAAGCCTGTACCATTTCAAAAACTAAGATACGATAACTTGGGACACGCTAGTAGGTTTTTTATTTACTTTTGACAGTAAAAAAATCTTACCTGCGAATAAACTCATGAACTTAAGTAAAAAGTAATTATACAGCACTACTCTATGAAGGCAGTATGATAACGCTATAATGGAAGCAGCTCTGAGCACTCACATTGTTTATATCATGGTAGCCAACCTGAAAAAGTAAAAGTCCCCTTTTATCCGCTGTCAAGTTACATTCCTGTCCCAAGTATGGCCTTCTGACTGCATATATAGTTTTAATTATAAGGTTAATTGCAATACAGGGTTACATAAAATATAATTTACTATTATATAGGAGGATCATTTTATTAATAGTATTATTTTAACGTATTTTACTACGCATCAAGTAAAAATTAGGCCTTGCGGATTAAATTGGACCGATTTTTCCTCTTCAGTTACTCAAATAGGATCTAAGGGGTGCGCTATTAAAGTCTATAAACAAATCTGTACGACATTGAAAACAGTTGAATCGTAATAGCCTCTAATCCATTAAAATTTAAAGCATATTTTTGATTTATTACTGCCACTTAATTGCTCAACTCGACAGGATTTATTGATTTGCAAACGTCCCTGCCGTTTCAGAAGTTCCCAGCTTTTTTTGACAAAACCAAATCCAAATGTTTACGAGCAAGCGAATGGTTGAAAGTTTTTCTTTTATATGATTGTCCATAAAACTTGTGTGTTTGAATATTTACTCATTTATTCGCATATTTCATTCACTGTTCGGCAACAGCTTGCGGTGTTTGCTCTTGGGAAAAAACTGTCTCTCAGACGAGTTACGTTTTTCATGCGTCCTGCGTAAGCTTGATGGGGTGGACGGTCTGGCGATGAGAAATTTGCAACGATATGAGCTTTGTCTGGTCGCTTTCTCGTCTCATGGAGTGTGTGAATGTGAAAATTATGCCTTTTTATGGACGGGGAGAAACTCAGGGTGACTTAAGCATTTTTAAACCAGAGAATGAATGACGCTTCCACGCAAATATCACCAGGGAATGTCGACTTTATGAGATTTGGTCGCGAGATGTATTCGGCCGGAGATATATTCCATGCTTGCGGTGGGGGGGGGGGCGTGAGGGAGAGAATAATATGCTGAACGAAGGCAATAAACTCCTAAATAAAATGGATACAGCTTGATATAAGCTGTTTGGAATCTCTTTTTTTTATCAAGGAAACGTTTTGAGAGCCAGTGACCCTCTCTGAGTTTCGGCAGTAATTGAAATACGGTGAGAACAACGGTATTGATTATACAATTTTCTCGAAATGAACGAATTTGCTTATTATTTACCATTAAATTTACAATTTAAAAAAAACCTTATTTGCTATTAAGATTTAGCATTATTTTTGTGTGATAATTATGTAGACTGCAAATGAAATGCGGAAAATTATTTTAAATTATTATCGAGAAAAAATCATCCATTCAGGGAATGGAACCCTGAGAATTGGCCGGAGATATGAGGATCCTGACCATTGCTATCACGTAATAGTCAACATGGGATCCTCGGGAAATCAATAGCGTTAATTCGATTCCCAGTCCAGATCATATATTTTCCCACAGCAAGTAAAATGAACTATACATATATTCTATCTGATTTTGCCATTGGGAGATATTGGAACATATAGCGGAATATAAGGGCTAGGATCGAAGGATATTATTATTGCAAGTCTAAGGAAAAGTTTAGCGATGTATCAGACTGTAAATAGAGATGATAAATGGATTGCATCCGTAAGCCCTGGCATAACTTTTCCAGAAGCTAGTGACGAAGATGAATGCCTGTATTTTGTAAATGAATTCGGGGTATGAAAACTTAGTTCGACTTGAGTTAGTTAAACGTCGCTAGTCATTTGGGAAGCTTCATATATGAGTCTTGTAGTAGCAGTTACGTCGGACCGTCGAAGAGTTTGAAAGCTGCGTCTCCCTCGTCGACTTCGGAGTACCGAGTACGCACCGAGTATTGAACCACCGTCACCACAGAGTTGCCATTGCTTTGGCAAGGCGATGAGAACTCGGTGTACGTCTAGAGCTTAAGTTTACACGCGTTAATCGCGTTGCAGGAGTTATTTGAATGCTCGAGAAATCCCTTCGGACGTTGTGCCGCTGCGGGAACTGTGCCCGCAGGGATTCTACACTCCCAGACCCCCTAACCCCCCCCGTTTTTCCCTCTGCTCCCGCCAGGGTTCGGGGGCCCCTTATCCTCGTTCCCCCGCCCCCCCCAAACCCCTGAGGCCGCCTTAGCGTCGCTCCCGCAGACCTCCTGCTGATACCCCTCCTTCCCCTTTTGTCTTTAGTCCTTTGCCGAGCCTGTGCGCGCATACTTTGGTTGAAGTTTGTGCAAAGCACCTGAAGATGTCGATCATTGCTCCCAGAAACCAGGGACTGACGCGCCTTCCTTCCGTAGGGTAGAAGACTTGATGAGAACGTACGTTTTGCACGTTTAGCAGGTAAACAGAGTCGAGCCAAAATGCAACCAAAGCAGAGTCTTCGTCGGAGGCTATCATGACTCTTAAATTAATTGCTTAGTTAATCAGCGTGTTTTAATAGATTCTTCCCGCAGCTTCCGTTCGCAAGCCCTGTTTTTTGTTTCCTAGATGTTCATCAAGCTAAGTGAAAGAACATGTGTCTTGGAGGGATGACTAACGAGCTGGTTTTTCAAATTTGCTTTTTGGAAGATGATACTTGTGGAATCCGCTAAGTGAATCGGGAGTTAATTTATTTTTGATGAATCTTTCGCGTTAACGTAATGCCACGTGAACTGCTGCATGAGTATGTGTATAAATATATATACATAATATGTACTCAATGTTTTGGAAAAATGATATGCACGTAACACATAATATAAATGGTTCAAGTCACTATCACTAAGGAAGTAAAATTATTAGCCGTATTTAATTTTAAAAGAAAAAAGATATCTCCTCTGTCAATAATCAAGTGTAAAATTATGAGTCCTTTCTTAATACCGTTTTCGATAAGATACGCATCGGAAAATATAATTCTATCGAAATAATTTTTTAAGTATGAAGAGTTTAGATTAGGGCAAAGAATTATATCTTGTGCAATGCTAATTAAGTCAAATATTAACAAGGAAAAATGCGAAGGAATAACTTAAAAATTATTTGCTTGCGAGTGACTAATAACTGATTCGGTTAGGACATGAGCATTCCAATGAAATATTTTTCGAACTATTCTGGTACTTTTATTTTAAATATTGAGATAGCGACTTTTTAAACATGGAATTAAAACTCCTGGGGACAAATTGAAAGACTTAGTGCATTGCTGAGGCTTCCGCCATACTTTTTTATCACTTATTTTCGCTTCAGTGTTATGAATAAATTATGTAGTATGAAGTTTTCGATATATTCCTGGGTTTAGAAATCGCTGATTTTTTAGGTCACCAATTCCCATACGCATCTGAATCATGTTTACAATCATAGTGATCAACTAACGTATATAACTAGATAATATCAATCATGGGGGATGAAAGTGTGTTAATATCCGTTCAGCAGTTAAAACTTTTTTACTTTTCTCAGACGTATTTGAATTTCCATGTACTGGTGGTGTCCATTTAATTATGCGATAAGGTCATATTTCAATACTTATTGTGTAGTTGCTTATTCTTAGGGTAGTGTAGTAGCCTCGTGGGTTGAACATTTGGCTGCTAACCGAAGGATCCCGTATTTAAATCTTGGGTAAAACCTTCCGACACCACCAAAAAATCCTCGAAGTGTGCGGTGGCCCAGAGAAATAAATAGCCCTCATATCTTGAGTGTCTAATAATCAAATACCTTTCTCCTTATGCTTGGTCCGGGGTGAGCTCTACCCTCACCGACCCAAACAAATCTTCGGGTTGAAAAAGAGTGAGCTTTCTCTCTGTCACGCGCCTCATTTTTCGTTAAAAATGACTAGAATTGTTTTTTTAAGGCAGTGTAAATTAAGTTTTGGACAGGAACTAGCTCGACTTCGCATGCATATTAGATCCAACCGGCGTCCACGTTGAAGTTTATCGGATTTTAAATATTATTAGCCTTTTCCTGTATCCAAATTTCACGAATATATTATTTTTCCCAAGTTCCATTATTGTGCTTCATCAAAAATATTAAAAGGAACGAGAAGCCTTTCTCAAGAAACATGATATTTGAATGAAATCAAAATGAGGGCTCATCTAGAGTGGGGAAGTGTTGCAAGTTAGCAAGTTCTCGTGAAAAAACGTTTATTGTCTCTTGGCTTGAGTTATCTTGTAGGATAACCTTTTAGAACGCGATTCACATCACGAGAATCAATGAACGAACGGGCTGAAAGCAAAGCTAAAAAGGAGTTATTTCATAATCTCTGGGTTGCTTTCCCTTTTATGCTCTGTGTGTCGACTGCAATTGAGATAACACTTTCATTTTCAAGCCTTACACGCATGAACTATTGATGGTGGCCAAAATTAACGGAACTCGCCTAAGATAATGGCCATACAACACAAATAAGTGTGAAAACGTGACTCGGGGAAATATATCCGTATCTTTCCGAGATATTTTTTTTCGCCCCCCCCCCCCGTAATTCCACGTTCGTATGCCATCGTTCGAGTGGGAGAAATCGATTTATAAAATCTTAACTGTCGGAGTCTTAACGCCGTCATGACTAACAGAAAAATCTGATGCGGAGGGCAATGCATTGTGGAAGGGGTTTTGGCTGTCGCTTGAGAACCCTTCACTGGCGCATAGCATATGCCAATGGTGGAACACCCACTTGGGGCTGTATTGTGCCCGGTTTGATGGATGTTACCGTCTGGAATACCCGAATAAATGCCCGAGCCCACGTCTGAGTCATCTCGTATATTCCCGCTTATTGAGCAAAGGCTGCTTCAGTAGATTTACAGGCGACACTGGAACGAACTATTATAATAGTGATTAAGGGATTCCTGGATGATTTATGCTGAATATTCTCGTAGATACGAAATATTGATGGCGTTGGGAGGGATGTATGCTGGGAATTCGACGCCTGGAATCGCCTCAAATTGGCGCAGTTTAGCAGTTTATAGAGTAAACATAGTTTCTTTGAGCCTTTCTATGTTTTGTATCGAAATTAGTATTTTGGCTGGCGTGGACAGAAAAAACGGGTGATATCAAACAGATCATTGTTAAAGAATATTTATTAAATGCTAGAAATTTTTAAATCTGTGCTTTAAAAAACTTTAAAATATCATAAGTATGATTTCGGTAGCACATTTTCTGTCTATTATCCCTCTAATTTCATTGTTGTGGAAGAGGGAGAGTAAAAAGGCTGCTGAGGTAAATGGGAGTCTAAGTCTTCCTCAGATGAATCTGAGCGTGGGAATTGTGAGGATAGTCGTTGCCTAATTTTTTAAGAAATACATCAAGCTCAATTCATTATTAGCGTTTCAATTTCACTACAAAATTGGTAAACGTGGCGCATTACTATTGTCACTTTTATATCAATCAAGAGTTGAACATCACCAACAAGTTGTACTGAAACTATTCGAGCAAAGTGTTACTTCGACATGTTTTCCGTGAAGCCTTCTATAAGGGAAATGTGCAGTCAATGTAATTCTAATTACATTTTCCTTACTAATCATCACTTCACGAACTTCCAAAATTCTTTCTTGATCACTACGTGTCATCTCTTGAACACCTTGTCCAAAAACATTTTAAATAATTTCTTCTGTTCCGAGTTTCAATATGAAATATTAAGGCCGTTTTACACGGTACATGGAATTGCGCAATCTGACGTACGTGCGAAGGCGCAATCAAAATTGCGTCGTGTAAAGCGGTGAATTGCTAGAACTCATGCGAGAATGCGTAGATGCGAGACGGCAAAATAGCCCCTGTTCTAATTTCGTTCATGCATTCGCGCAATTCCGCGCCATTTTAGAAATTAATGCAGCTCAAACCTGCGCAATTCCGTGCCCCTGTGAAACGGCCTTTATAAGATGTTACTTTCTGGCCACTAAGTGTTTGTATTATGATGCATATTCTAGTGATTGATTCTTATAGTTACGTTTGCTCATTTAATAATAGTGTTTTAGTGCAGTTCTTCTATTTTAACTGAGAGAAAAAATATGCGGATGAATTTGTTGTAAAATTTCCTAAATGCTTTGCACTCAGCATTTTAATTTTGAAAATTTTATTAATTTATATTTAATATTCCCCTGCGTTATTGTTCCAAATTGTTTATTGTTATCTTTCATTTGTTCAAAAATGTACATTGTTTTTGTTATTAAGAAAAAAAATTAGTGAATTATTAATTCATTTTAGTTCTCAACCCGCACACCCTCAATGCCCCCATGAACAAACTGTTTGCTTGCGTTAATGATTATTAGAAATTTAATAAATAATTAGAAATTTTAATTATTATTTATTTACTAACTAGCATAAATCCCATATAATGCAGTTTTTACATGTAGTGCGTGTTGGTATAAAAATTAGCGAAATCGTCTATGAATGTGTTTAATTCCGTCAACAGACTTCCTTATAGATCATGCAATACTGTACTGTGAAAGTATATTCAGGGACTTAACTTCCGATTGCGTGACACAGCATCCTTCCTACATCCTTCGTAAGTCCGGAAGAGAAAAATGAACATTGTCTCAGTGAAGTGCAAATTTAACGCGCCCCTTGCCAGTAGTGACGAAAATTCATCCTTCACGGCTTGTGGTCAGCTAGGGCCGCAACTTAGCGCACGTGACGCGTCAACTTTTTACGATGTGGAAGAACAGTCGGGGAGCCTCAGTGGAACTGCGGGTGACGAAACTTCTCACTTAGCGGGGTAAGAATGCACTCGTTAGATTTCTGTCATCTTTTGGTCTCCATGGCAACCATAGTTTTAACTTTATGCCGAAATATTATTCCAATGTAAAGTAAATGGGAATATACTAAAATCGCTTTATTCAAGTTCCCTCTTTTGCGATTTTAATAAAAATATAGGGACATAATCCTTACCATAGAGGTCTTATTTAGCAATGATGGACATTCCGCTTGATTCATTTCCCTGCAAGAAAAATCGATTCGAAAATCCTGGAATTCGATATTTCCCTTATATCTTTTTTATTTAATTAGGTAAGGGACTGAAACTCTTACCGGTAGATAAAAATAAGGTACAAAACAAGATAAAAGTAAAATAAAACTAATGCAGTTGCTACAGTGAAGTTATGATCGACAAAATTGAACATTTTATGTATCCCTTTTGCAGACCTTTTACTATAGTTGCTGGGATAAGACTTTTAACGGTATGCCGGACCGCAAAGGTCACTGAAACTGTCCCGAGAAGCGAAGAGGGGGAAGGAGTCCTTTCGCGGATTATGTGTGGGTCGCCTTTGAAGGCCAAGAAGAACTGATTATAGGACAGGCACAAGGGTTGCACATGCCTTCAATGCCAAATAGTCAATAATGGTAATTCCAACAGTGGGGCACAATGCAGGCATAAAATATACGCACTAAGCTTTTTTCAACGACACGGTTGAGCGACTGGATCGTTGCTGATTTTAGTCCAAATGTTATGGTGTCCTTCGACGTTAATGGGACACATCGCAGGTTTAATGGTCGTTCAGATTTCTTCTAGATTTCTGGATAAATGTGGGTTGTCCATTGTCTACATTGGTGTGGATTGGATGGTTTGAAAACCGATCAAATTGGCAAGTATTCCTCTGCTACAGTTATAATCTGAGGTTTCTGCTATAGTTAGTCTGGACATAAAGATTAACTTCAGTTTGTTAATTATTAGAAAATAACAATAAACCATGACTTTAGAAAATAACGGCAATTGAAAATTTACGAACCATTAAATTAATAAAAAACACCGACTTACGTGTTATTATTCAATTTTACGATAGCCATATTAACATTGGTATCTATTATCCAACTTTTTGCCTCTAAAAACGATTCCAAATTTACCCATCGATGAATTACTATATTGTCAGTGATACTCGATCAGACAATATCACGACCATTATTGATAGTTTGGTCTGTATGAGATGGAAATTGTCGGTCTCGATAATGAGCATCGATTATCTGATTTTCGATGGGCATTCACTTTTTGCGTTTGAAAGGGACTACGCGCATCGACGATTGACGATCTTCGAACGATTATTTCTACTTGGATTCGTTGACTTTTGGCGATGGACGAAATTCCGAAAGCGAAGAAGTAAGAAAAAATATCATCGTGTTATTGTTTTGTGCTTTTATAAAAACATTTATTGAGATGTAAGACTTGTTCAGTCTTAAAAGAACCCTCAACATTTTGCGTGCTATGCGTGTAATGTTACGCCATCTGTCTTTTGAAAAATCGGAGAGTAATAGTAAGTGTGAATAACCTTTAAATAAAGAAACGAAAAAAATAAATGCATTCTTTAAAACTATACCAAACTCCTATTCCTCACACCAAAGGTTGGTTGATAAGAAATAGCACATAAGTATTGAAAATTTCCAGGACTGGGGTATAGATCTACTGTACTAAGGTCAGCACGGTAAGTGTCAAGGTCGCTATACGCGGTGAATGAACATGCGAATGATCATTTGAAAGATCACGTGATAATTCGCAGGATCATGCGAGCAAAATTGAACATGTTCAAATTTTCACTGAATGATCGTAGCGCATGACCATTCATTCGCGAATTTTTCTGTTGTAGGCGGTGAATGGTTTCTTTCTCAGGATCATTCAGCATGATAATTCGCATGATCATTCGCCTTGTATAGCGGCCTTTAGGTAAAATTTAGGAAATGCTAGTCGAATACTAGTCGAAAAATATAGTCAGTACAAGGACGTACCCAGGATCATAACTAGAAGGGGGCAAACGATGGTCTGGGGGGGAAGCAAGCCAAGTTGTGACATTTTAGCATGGAAAAGGTGAATGAAACCAACATTTTAAGAAAATTTTTACAGCGTTTTATTAGTCTATGAGATAATTTCCTTGAAAAATAGTTTTATTTTAGTTACAGATCTTATATTAATGCATACCATTTTTCGTGGGTTAAAAGAAAATTTATTGAATACTTTCGTTTCAATTCAGTACTAATTTTGCTTAAAGACTTTTGCGGTTTTTGCCTCTGGGGGGGGGGGGGAGGGGGAGGGGCAACTGCCCTTGCCCCTCGCTGGGTACGCCCATGAGTCAGTACATTTCAAATTAGATGTTTCTACGAAGTTAAGTAGAATTTTGTTTAACGTATTCATTCTTAGTGGGGACAATTAGCGTCTGCGCGCTTTTCTACGTGTGAAGTCTTTCCTCGATAGTATATCTGATTTCGGTGCTCATCATCATCGTCATCCATCCTAATATATGTTTAGAATTTTTTCGCATGGTTTACATGAATGCTCATGACCACCCCCATACATATTTATACCTTAACGCAAATGGTTATGAAGCGACTGTCCCAGTTAATATGAAGTTAAAAACGTTGTGTAGAATTTACAGATTTTGAAATGTTCTCATCTTAGGTTTATAGGATGGTAGTGTGGGCGACAACTAATGTAAAAAATCCCACGGAAAAAACAAACTCGAGAATATCAATCTAATTTAGTCCAATGTAGTGGTGGCATTCATGCCTTCGCCATTTACGTCTCTCTGCCATAGGAGATTTTTATGTGCTCGATTACAATTGATAATGAGAAAAGTATAATTTATGAAATTTTTTGGGTTTTACTCCTTTGTTTTCATACGGTTTATTCTAGATTTTTTGGGTTTAAGCTACTTTTGCGCCCCTTGGAGATCACGCGTGGGTTCCTTTGCCATCCGACCATGCCATTGTCACGTTGTAGATTCCGACCAGTGGCGTAGCCAGGGTCCGGATTCCCCCCCCCCCCCCCCCCCCCCGAAATATAAAAACACAATTTTTTTCCTTCATAAAAGAAAACAAAATGATGAAAAATCATGAACTTATGAAACATTTCTTTAAAAAAAATGAAGTTTTTTCGATTACGAAAAGCGTTAAAATTAGTTTAAAACTCATTACTTAGTACCTAGTTTTTCAAAAATTTTCCCTCCTGGTTTTGGACCCCCCCCCCCCCCCGAACAAAATTCCTGGCTACGCCACTGATTCCGACTTTAAGATTCCCTGTCGTAGAAGATAGTTTTGTGTGACTGGTTTTAATTGATGATGAGTAAAGTTTTATACGAGATTTGTTTGGGGTTTTATTCGTTTGTTTTCATACTCTATATACTCGTATTATTGGGTTTTAAAGGCTACTTTTGCGCCCCTTGGAGATCACGCGTGGGTGCCACGGTATCCAGTATAGGCACGCCTATGCATCCATCCATCAGTTGTAGCCATCGTGGTGTCGATGTCATAAATCGCCCGTCGCGCAAGCCTCGCTGCCATGCGTGTGGCTGTGTTGGTGCGTGTGGCGGCTTGGAAGTTCTCCGAGTGTCCGGCAGAGGGAGAAGGACTGCGCTCCGGACAGGTTTGCCGTGGTAGCCAAGGCTCGCTCGCGTCCGTTGCCGTGGTGCGTGTAAGGGGCCGGAGTCCCGGCTGTACGCTTGACGGCATTCGTTAGTGGATCTATCGCTCTGTAGCGTTGCCGGGACGTGTTCGAGTGCGGAGAATAAGAAGTCACCCATCGCTTATTCATTTATTGCTTTAACTACCGTAAAACTCTCTTATAGCGAATTTCAGGGGTCCTTCGTTCTATTTCGGGATTTCATTACCATAACTAGCAGGCCACCCGGCGTTGCTCGGAAAGGATAGTACACAGAGAAGTGGGAAATTAGGACCTTGGAATTTATGGACGCATGGCAGGTTTTATTATAATTACTCTTTGAGCGTATACAGAGGTGTGCTTATGACGTTGGACCGCAGAAGTTGTGTGACGAGACGTAAAAAAAATGTAACGAGAAAACAATACAAAGGATGCGTTGGACACAATCGAAAGGATTTCACTATATACACCACGGGATTTGTGGCTAATATTCCGTAAATCGTCTTTTTCAGGCAAACAATTACCAAAGTGACAAAATATTAGTTTGTATTAGCGAGAATTTAGTATCATTCGCACATGCGGGGAAATTAACATAGGTGACAATAGGATAGCCCAAGGGACCGGAAACTCACCTAGTTATAGGGAGGATTTCGTTCCATGGTTGATCGTTAAAAGCGAGCTCTACTGTATTTATTTATATACCTTGTTATTGTTCTTATCACCGTAGTTCATATTTGGAATGTAGATATTTCATATATTTTATTGTACCGTAGTGGCCTGACGGTGAGTTTTACGGTTTTCCTGACGTCCCTTGCGTAAATGCTGGGCCAATACCATTCCCGTTCCAGGGTTCAACCCCAGTAATGATGAGAAGGGGCTACCCTAAGCAGCTCCGCAAAATATATATACATATATTTTTTGTTAAAAAAATATATATAGAGGAAAAATAAACGAAAAATAAGAGGCATAAACACTGTTGAACTCCCGTCACTTCTTCCACCCACAGGCATACTTTTGAAGCTCTTTTAGGGTGTGTTTATAAAAAACTCCGGGAGTTGTTTATCTCGTTTTTTTTGGGTTCAATGTTCAGGGATTCCATCTTGCTTGTTAGATGAGTGGACGGATACGATGCACGCGTCCCAGGGCGTTCTGGGAATTCCGACAGATCACGTCATGGTAAGGCGACTTTAAGACTCTCCGGAGGGTCCTTTGGGTTACAGGCCGGAATTCTATTGATCAAAATGCGTGGGCGACAGCTGAAAAAAAACCTCCCATGGAAGTAACAAACTGGAGAATATCTGTCTAATCTAGTCTCCGACACAAGTGTCATTATTACACGGTACGGCAACGCAACTTCCTTTTTTTTTCAAAACTTAATAAAAACCATTCTTTAAATCAGAAATTTTTATTTCTTTTTTAAAATGTAAGGACATATGTCAAGTTCTTTTTATCACAGTTTTTAAGACCATATCAGGATGGCGATGCCTCCTACTCCCCATACACATAGTAAATAGATTCCTAGCGTTTATCATGACTATTGTCCGCATAGCAGGGATTGTGTTGGCAATTTCTTCCTGGATGTTGGTATTCAAAGCTTGTAAGGTCCTTGAGCGGTTCATAAAATCATGGGATTTCAAAAAATCCCATAGAAACAAATCACAATATAATAATAATTTCACTGTAAATTGGCGTCACGGCTGTATGTGAAATTTTACTTAAATAAATAAATAAATGAACAAGGTACCATATAGGGAGGGGCTGGAGGCCTAAGGCGCGATCAAAGTACAACCGCTCAAAAAATAGACCTCAACGGCAAATGCACTCTCCTCACTGTTGCAACGCATTATGGCTGCTGAACTTTATGGGAGCAAGATTTTATAGTCACGCCTCTCGAACGAGACCATTAGCGCTCCGTTACGACATTAATTGACTGAATGGCGCGCATTTTGAAAAAGGGAATTATGTTGCCACAACCTGTACCTTTGCAATTTATGTCCCCCTGTCGTATGAGATAGTTTTGTGTGCTCGAGTATAATTGATGACGAGTACAGTATTTGAGTACCATCATTTGGGTATTGTTTATAAATTGTATTTTGAAGCTCTTCGTGTGTGCTGATATAGTCGGCATATTGTTTTGAAAGACTTATTTTTCTTTTACATTTTTGCGTGGATAAAGCGAAGTGTTCCGCTTGGAAAGCATTGAATCCTTAAATTCACACGCGAAAGAAGCTGCTTTTGAATTTTGCAAGGCCTTAGTTTAAAATATTATCTCTATGCATGTTAAAGAAAACCATACAAATAAAGCCGGTGTGTATTCTTTGAAGGATCTAAAAGAATACAAGTTATTTTTATCTCTGTAATGACTCGAACTTCCCGCGGTGTCCACAAACAACTCGGATATGTAGGTACTTTTTCATTATTCATAATCCAGGTTCTATGGCGCGTAGCTACCATTTCTTTTGATACCTGGGCATCGAGAGAACACAGAGGGCAGGGAATAATTTAGGCCAGTGACTCAAGCCTACGGTACACCTGTTTATTCTTGCATATGCCTCGTGTTTGCATTGCTATGAGTTGACATACCTTACGGTATTTCTAATGTTCAATAACTAAGATATACCATATAATCTCAGCATGGTAGTACCAGAAAAGTTATGCTGCGATTTTATATTTTTTCCATCGTGATGGTACATGATTATTTGTCGTAAATTTATATTGTTTAATTAAACTTGCAGGAATGCTAATCGGAATTATATATACCATCTATGAGTATATTCGAATGATTAATTAAATAATGACGTGACATTTTCGGTACTGAAGATTTTACCCGTTGACGCAGGTTTCAAATTAATGTAGCCAATTCCAAGGTATAGCCTTAGAGAAAAGAACGATGATGTGGAAATAGGAAACAAACAAAATAGAAATTATAGCGAAGATTAAATGTGACAACTTGGCAAAATATAAACTGGGTTGATAATAATGAATTACTGTACTAGGCGTTTATTAAATCATAGATTTTCTTTCATATCGGAAGCATTGAGCAAATCGTACCGTCCTCTTTTCAGCAACTGCCAAGAAGTTGGTGAAATCATTCCTGATTCAATGATATCCCAAGGTAGATGGGTACACACATTTTAATATTCAAGGATATAAGTCAAGATATTCAGGGAAAGCTGTTGGTGGAATCAAAAAGTTCCATTTTTACGCTTTCAACTTGGGCTGCTCCCTGTGACAGCCGCGCGATGAAGCGTGCATGTGAAGCGGGAACAGAGCTCACCTTTTGACATATCTCCTCAGAAGAGAGCCTTCAATATCGCAGCAGCTGTTTGTTCATACGGCAGCCGGTGCCGGTGGCTGGCTCGCATCGCAGCGCGCCCGAACCTCGGGCCGAGAGCTGCCGTGTTTGGCGACCCGTCACAGCTCCCGGACGCCATATCAGGAAAGAAAATGAATCACATTAATTCCATCGTTCCGGGGACAATAGATCAGGAAGGGGTGCGATAAGATTTTAATTTCAAGGCACTACCAGGGAAAACAATTATTTTCAAAAATTATCGTAAATAGATTCATGATGTATAAAGCAGGAAATAGAATTTTCCCTAACATTAACCAATTTCCTCCCACCTTGCCATTATGAGCACAAGAAACTTGTAAATACCCATACACCATTTTTCTACTGTCGATTTGACACAAATATGCCGTTGAAGTTTACAATTATAAGTTTACAATCTTTGTATTCTCATGTTTTTTTAATTCGGTCGATAGATTATTTTAACTTTCCTTAATCCAAAAATATGCTTGCCCGTAAGATATATCCCTTCCATCAAGGCCACTCGTTGAAATTGCACAGCATTAGATTCTGACCTCGTTACCACTCAATGTAGCTATACGGCTACGGGTCAATCTGAAGGAACAAGACATTGTATCCCTAATATATTTTACTGGATTTAAAAAGACGAACATAGGAGCAACGAACTCAAATATCTTCCCAATCACAAGTAGAAAGTTTTTCGGACAGAAATGGTTTAAGCTTATGAAGTTGAAATTGTTTTCAATCAGGAAAGGAATCTTGCCGAGATTTTATTCGATGTGCTTCCATTTTCATAGTTTTCTTCATCATAAACCTCGCATTCCGTCCATGAAAAGATTAAATTTATCTTATCTTATCCAGCTTAAATATTTCGAATACCCGATTGATTTTCTATCATATTTGTACACAAGTTTACGCGGAGTGGTTTTTTCTCCGCCATTTTTGTGATCGATTTTTTGGTTCGATAATTTTCCATTGTTATTCCTCCATCGTCCCTGTCATATTTTTTTTAAACTCCTATTTAGAATTTTATTGTTCTTTTTCTGCCCTTTATGTCCTTGTTGGGCGAGAGTTTCGTATTGTCCCGTATTCTTGTATTATCAAAGGATTATTTCGTTGTGGTAAAAATGCAATGCATGCTTTCCTATACCAGTAGGCATTTATGTACCAGACAATTTGATAGCATATTGTTTCATAACCATGCAGGTAATGTAGTAAATACCCTCATTTTTGAGTTCAATGGACATTGCTTAAAATTTGGCCCTCCTTGTGCGGGCCCTAATTGACCATTTTAAATTATAGCATCTGGATTAAATCTGAATGTTTAGTCTACTCCTTGGAAACACTCGCACATCTCTTTTCCAATGTGTGTGTTTTAAAGTACTGTTAATACTTATCTTAGGAAATGTGTTTATGTGGATGGAAATGTGGATTTATTCCAATAATGTGGTTCACAGAATTATATCATGGGCATGAAAAATCGCTTTAGTGTTAAACGATTGCCAACGCTATCGGAATGTACCACATATTACGTACGTATTTATCAATTTTATTTACCATACATGCAATTCGTAACGCAATTATCTGGAAGCAATGTGGCCGAAATATTTGGATTTATTCCTATCTATTCAAGGAGGAATGCAGAGAATTCTCTGATTCACTTCATATATTATTCTAACTATATCCAATTATCTACAATCAACATTTAAATTACTAGATATGATGCTTATATACGTTTTATTGGTAAGAGCATGCTCTTTTTTCTTTAATACTTTGTAAACCTCTCATTTCACTCATAATTTTGACAAAATGACTCGAGTATTTACCGTATTTGCGGAGGTAACTGCGGAGCTATCACAATGAATCTTTTGACTCCTTATAGGAAAATTTCACGGATTAAATTAATCTGATTTTGTATAATACCAATGAATGGAATTTGGATAACGTCGACATTTTCCTTGCCGGTTAGTTATTCTTTCTAGCTCGATTGGGTCCAAATGGCATTCTGCCAGAAACCATTATCAATGAAAAAATTGTTATGATGTAATCAATGATCTTCATTATACTTTTAAAAAATTACTGAATAATACTAATGTTCGACGGATGCCATTTTAGGAGAGCATGAGGAGGACATTTACGGGAATTGTCAAAATCTTTTTAGTTATTGACCACTCATAAGGTTGTTTACTGTTAGTACACAATGCAGTTCTCAATCTCACCTGGCAAATTTTATTTGGAAAGTGTACGAAAGGAATAAAAAATACCATGTCTATAACTTATTTCTTTTGCTGTTAATGAGAGCAAGGATTTGATGAACTCGTCCTAATGTTTGGGTGGGCTCAGTAAGGGAAATTATTAAGTGGATATTTACGCTTTCAAATTATGGTATCAAGTTAACGCTTTAATATCAACTTTCATCGTATTTTTATTTCCAATATATGATATGAAATGCCGCAAAAGTATAGTTGAACAGTTATCATTATTAAGTTAAATTTTCTGTGCTAGTGTTTGCGGAATCTCAGATACTGTGATTCTGATAGTTAGGTGCCGAAATGAACTTGTAATTTTGCTACGTAATATTTCCTTCAAATACATCATCAGTCGCATTTATAGACTCCGGCATGTAAAGAGTGACTCCAATGCGTCGCCAAAACCTTCCTTAGCGCAACCATTTCCTGTCGATGGAATTTAGGCCATTTTTTAAAATCAAGGATAGAGGACACTTGTTTTCCTGTTTTAAAATATTATACTCGTAGAGTCAAACTAAGGTCTCTCTTCTCACATCCTTCCAGGTGTTGGCGATCCCTTCTTTGCTTACTTGATGTTTGGAACCGGATAGCCTTTATTCTATTACTGCGTCAATGTGCCTTTTTGTTATTAAATTTCTTCGTATTGCGGATTCAAAAATTCTAAGCTTAGGGATGCAAATTTAATGTCGCAACACAATGTATGCAAGCAAAAGTGCACTAGCGTATTTCCGCATACTTTAACCACTTACTTAAATTCTTGTTCAATTCAACAAATTCATTAGACTCATTTCACTTGAAATATTGCATTATTGTGACCAATTTCTTACTCCATTTTGAAAGCTCCATTAGGTGAAGGAACTACGTCGGACGAAGGTGGGCATGAAATATTTCGACTTACATGTAGAGGTACTGATTAGGTTACTTAATTTACAATCAGAGGAATAGCGAGTGCCAAAAGCTCGTTCAGCTTACCAGGGTATGGCGTTAGATTAAGGTCGTAATAATATCCTTCAAGGAAAGTGAGACTTGATTCAGATGGATCAGTAAGAGAAGAGAGTTGAAGGTGTGGAGCATGGCAGCTTTACTCACGGTCAAGAGGAGAGCGAGACATTCATGGCCTATTGGATTCAAGCGCTGGAGAAGAAAAGGAAATGGGGACAATGGCAGGGAGAGGTGGGGTGGGAATAGCCAAAGAATCAGATAAAACAATGGGAACAGAGAAGACGAAAGAAAGCGTGCTTCAGAGAATAAATTAGTAGGAAAATAGAAGAGGATTAGATGGATGTAGGGATGAAGGTAGAATAGGGAATTTTAAGGAATAAAAGTATTATTTCTCATAGTATATTTATTTTTTTGGATTTCCTAAGAAAAGTTAGAGGAACCCCATGGAAACCATGATAAAAAGACGGAACAACCTTAGAGACCATATCTTGAAGGATGATGGCCTGATGAAGACAATAGTCGAGGGACAAGTAGATGGCAAGAACGGAAAAGGAAGACCTCGACTGAAATGTATGGAAAAAGTAAAGAAGGCTATGAAAGAGAAGAAATACGAAAAGTGTGAGAAGATTAGCTGATAGGAGGATTGCGTTGAACAGTGAGGATAATGTTGATTTATTATTCATATTTGTCACCCCGGAAAACTTCACTATTTGGCCTTTAAATAGGGTAGTTTCCTTCATCAAAGAAAACGAAAGGCATTGATTGCGATTTGTTACCCACAATTACTATATTCATAATATACAAATTATTTCGTTTTACAAATACCGGTTGAGACGAATGGCAATGGTCCATTTTTATCCTCATTTGAAAACGGCCAGATTGGCGCCCATGCGATGCCACTCCACGTGACGTCACAGGGACCTAGTTTCTATACGAGTAGATAGGAGTTATACATAGCCTGAGATTACCAATGCGTGCATGAGGCACAGAGCTCAGGGAAACGTCTCTTAATAATCACACATTAAAAATACCTAAGTTCGGAAAGTTTCCTTCGTTTGATAAGGTATTAATAATCCTTATTTAAGCCAAGCGCTACCAGCCAGCAGGGTACTCAGCTACCCGCTAGCAGCCTGCGTCGTATCAGCGCTAAGCCTCGGATCAAGGTCACCTCACAGGGCGGCAGCGGGAGCCAGAAATACGTCACACGGAGAAATTTCCCGGCATTCATACTTACGCGTCGCGTTTTCGCGCGCTTGAAAATTTTCACTTTTCATTTACTCGCGAAAAATAGATATCGTCATTTAAAAATCTAAAAGCGTGAAATTCGTACTCCAGGAGTAATAATCTTTCGATTTAGGCAATAAAAAAACAATAGGAAACCACCATATTGGGGGATTACAATATAAAACAATGGACGATCATTGTCATCCATGCCCTGGATAGGGGTTACCTACCCAGGCGGGACTCTAACCCGCGACTTTCAGTTCGGGAGGCGAGATTTGTACCCCGCCGCCACCTTAGCGAAAAAAATATTTTGAAAATCATCGAAAAACCAATGGGGATAAAAGAAAACCGCAGAGAGGGCAGTGCGACATACTTGAAGAGATAAATAGGGATGTAAAAATGAGATTCTTTGTCCGCCAGTTAAAAAAGGTAAACCGTGTCTCAGAGGAAGAGAAGGCTGGGTAAAAGTAGAGGTGCGAGGACCAGAATTATTTGAGGAAAAGGCTGAAGAACTCTACCACCGAAAGCATTTTCCTGCAAGCCGAGCATTGAAAACGGAAGGATACGGAAGGGAAGCCTTGGTAAACACCTAGTTATAAGAGGCATCATAACTACAAAAAATGAAGGCAGAAATGGTGTTAGAAGTTCGCAATATTCCAGCAGTACGAATGATGTGTTTTAGTGAATATGCGAGAATAAATTCTCAAGAGAAATCGTAAGTTCCTATGTGGAGGATCGACTTTTTGAGCGAAGTTGTTATCTCATATCCATAAAGAAGGAGTATAGAGCGAATGCTAAAATGAAATATGGTTAATATCGCACGCGGAAAAGGTTTTTCTGAGAATTGTGAACACACGGCTATTATTGAGAACAAACTGTTTCCTGGGATAACCGATGCAATTGTGGTGATGAGAGTTCATCATTTTTATGGAATATGGGATATAATCGTGGCATTGTTGCCTGATTTGTGGATTTTTCAAATGCCTTTGACGGAGTTGACTAATGCAGCATGTAATTAAGGAATAGAAAGGCATCCAAGAACCTGAACGTGATTGCTCTATCGATGGCGTCGAACGGCGACGTTATGCTCACGCCCTGTCATTGGATTGAAAGTAAGGCAATATCATCGTTTATTTGATACGATGATACGATCTCACCGAGTAAACTGTATGAAAGGCGTGGACAATTTTTGAGGTTAGATCCAGGAAGATAAGCCAAAAAGGATAGTGTAAGTGGTTTGATTTGATGACAGTTAGCCGTGGCTAAGTCAGTTTGCGATAGGTTTGCGGGTAGTAATTAATTCCGGATGAATTCCTTGATAAAGATAAGGATTGAAGATTAAAACGCTGAATTGAAAATTCTGAGACTCTCTACATAAGTATCAAAGCTAGACGTAACAGTTACGCAATAAAAATTGTAGCTGGTCAAACTATTATATCACTTTAAAGTTTAATTTTAAGAGTGAGGTTTGGTAACAGCATAGCAAATTACTCGGTTAAATAATCTTAATGTGCTCTTTATATGAGGTATTCAAATTGATAAGAGAAATTTTAGTCTCCTAAACATAGATATTTCTGACGCTTCTAAAGAATGCCCTGATGCCTATTTATCAATAATACAATTGGCAGCCAAAATGCTTTGATTGAATAAAATAATTATCATATGGTATGTCACATCAATAGAGTTTCACAAATTTCCTTGTCTGCTAAACTCTCGTTTCAATTTTATTGGGATTTTAGTTTGATACTTCCTGTATAGGAATCTATTACATCTAATTTTGCATACTTATTAATTTTTTTGCTAATAGCCTGTAGCGGGATTTAAATCTATTTGTATTCAGTTAGAAAAAATCCAAGTTAATTAATTAGTAAACCGACTTCAGTTCCTAATATAAACAAAGGTCAAGTAAAATTCTGATTATAATTGAATGCAAATTTATTCAAGACAGTATTTCTGCGAGTTTGAAAATCAGGAAAATCATAATATCATAATATCACCTAAAGTAAAAGAAGTATTTAGAAATTTTATTTCGCAAAAAATGGCCTTACTTTGGATTCAAGTCGTTCAGAAATTTTGGACTAATATCTAGTGATTTTATCTCTTCCTTAGGCGAGTGAATACCGATATAATAATTAAGTCTACATAGCAATGTATGGAATTCAGTGCATTTTTCCATGATTGACTCAATTTCTCAAGTACAATCCTTGCTATAATTTGCTCGCCGTTATTAATCTTTGTATGCAGCGAAAAATATTCCATTTGCTTGTTTTTATTGAGAATAGATAACATTCCAGCCGTATATTTTATTATTTTTAGAAAAATGTTTAAGATAATAATTGCGTTATTTTTCCTGATTTCTCATGGTATTAAGAGTAATTTTTAAATGGTAAACTTACGTTAAATTTTAAAATTACGTTGAATAGCATGATTATCATATGGAATAACAAACGATAGCTCATGCATAATTGATGAAGTTATCACCCATTCTGTTTAAAAATTATGAACTTGAGTATTGCTCTAATGAGGCATCGCACATGCCATAATGACTTGATATTCGCAGATTGTATCATTAGAGGTATGCAAAAATTACATACATCCTGGTGGCACTTTGTTTCTCCCAAGCGAAATGGCATGAATTTTATTGTTCTGAGAAAATTAATTTTTAATTGATGTTGAATGAATTAGAGGAAGAATAGCGCAATGTTTTACAGCTGTTTTTATCAATACCGAAGTTATATTTCATTAAATTAGTTGGAAAATTCTTCACCAGCGTGAGAAACTATCCTCACTCACCTGTAATGACTTTAATGCGTTTAAAATTTTATTGTCTGTCATTTAAAACGTAGGAATTTTTTTCGAAGGCTCTGTAGAAATAAGACGAGAAAAACGTTCACGCGCTCTATATGTGCGTTCATGATCTAATTGTTTTTTTTTTACTTATTTCTGATCAGGTTTCTACGTTACCACGTTATATCTAGCGTCACAAGTGACGAGTTGAAACTTGAATCATCAACACTTACCCTATTTATTCAAATTCATTTTAACCTTTTAAAACACTTCAGGATGACTTCCCAATGAAAAATATTGTGAGATTAAAATTTTGGCTAGTAATTTGTGGCTATCTATCGTTAACAGAAAATCTTATGAAATTTTCTCTGTTATGTTACTTACTTGTTGTACTTCACATTTTCGTTCGGGATTAATTTAGAGGATGCCGAATTACGTATTCTGTGAAGTACTTTAATAATAATACTTATAAATTATACCAACTAGTATTTATTTCTGTAATTGCAGTCCAGTAGGGTATATGTTATTCTGCTGAAATGAAAGGGGCGTTTTAATACATAAATCACTGACTGATGCGATTGAACTCACCTGCAATTTACTTATCGTCCTTTTTCATGAATATTTTACCCACATCTGTTATACGCAGGTAAGCAATGTATTTTCTTTCATTTTCATCACGAATTGCATTTAAAATCTTTCTAATTCTAAGCTCCAAGGATTAGTTAATGAAAATTGGCGTATCAGATCGCATATAATGTCAAATAACACGCACACATATTCCAGTTCACTCGGCGTTGCGCCAAGAAATTCCCCTCGACTCAATTGCTTTAGAACTTTGCGGGCTTTAGAACTCTTCACGTGAAATACTTGCCGTGAGCATAGCCCGATAGCAGTAATCAATTGAATTTCCCTCAATATCATCCTAAATTCCATTCCAACATTACGCACCACTGCTAGTGACGCGAGAAGGAATACCGCAAATTACGGCGTTATGGGTATGGTATGGTATTGGACCGATAGCTGAGGTCATTTGCGCCATGAGGAAAGGGTGTGGAAGGAAGGGTGGAGAGAGACCCGGCGTCGGCGTTAGCCTGCTCTTAAAGAAAGACGCCAAGGGAACCACAGCTTAACGTCCCATCCGACGGACGGAGTGTTGCGCTTGAAATGTCCTCCACACAACATTCAAGCAGGGATCGGGCAGTCTCTGAAAATTCTCTGCCACTGCCGGGATTTGAACCCGAGCCCGCCGGGTGGGAAGCCAACACTCTAGCCACCACACCAACCCGATCCCCACTACGGCGTTATGGTACATCTGTTTTTATTTCATACGGTCTTAAAGTATTTTTTCACACGATCTCTGGTGTTGGAGGGAAATATTTCCATTCACTTAGTTCTTATATTCCCTGTAGCTGCCCCTTCTTCATTGTTCATAAATGCTAGCGCGAAGTCTCTTATTACCAGAGAAATATCCTATTTTACCTCTCGGAGAACGTATATCATTCAATGAATAAATGAACAGATATGCTATTTTCTTTCTCAATTTCAAATATCTGAGCAAAATCCGAGTTATTATAGTGTTTCTTACTCAAAAGACTGGCTGTATCTCTTATATTAGCTCACTAATCAATACAAGGAGTATTGCAATCTTTTAGGCATGTGCTGAATCTCTTTTATTGGTGTTCGTTATTTGCACTCAATGCCGATTAATGTGTTTGAAATATCGTAGTTTCACATTTTAAGCGCAGTGTTTTCACTAAATCAGGCACCGATTGCATTTGTATTTCTTTCTTTAAATGATGAGAATTTTTTAAGCGCAATTCGATTCCATTAGTTCGTAGTACCTGCCCAACCTTGGGAATAAAGCTACAGGAAAAATATTCCTGAACTCTTCGGGAGCTGGAAGAGGAATGTGTTCTAATGCATCAGTAGTTATAACTCACGCTGTACCATGCCATTTCCATTCTCTCAATTATTTTTAATTATGCACGTTTTTAATCCATAGCTGATTACATTCTTGTAGTACAAATAATTTGGAGCTATAGGCAGTCTTAAAGGTACAAGCACCTGTATCGAGACTCTCTTCCGTAAATAATTACATGCAATTGCTGGTATTATCATACAAAAATTGAAATTCTCCGAACATAATCATATGATCAAATAAGGATCCTTTCATTTGTGCAATTTCCTTTGCATAAAATAATAAATGCGTCTTTGTAACTGTATAGTAGCTGCTTTGTATTGCAAACGCGGTATTACTGATAACTTATAATGCCATACTCCAACATATTTTAACTGGAATGGCGATGACAATGGTGTTATGGCTTATCATCATATCGTTCGGTTATATTCTCTTATTAATTCCATCTCGACGTTTATTATTATGGTATAAGGTATTAATGATACCACGATCATAATTCTCAAGTACTGTCGAATTTTTTTTACATATTGTTGAAGTTTCGGGGAATGAATATGAGTTTTTGCGGTCGTTTCCGTTCCGTTCGTCGTCGCGGGGTTGTCTTGTGAGCAGATCTAAAGGCCGTTTAACCCGGGGCTCGTAATTGCACAATCTGACTTCTATGCGATAACGCGTCAAAATCCGTGGTGTAAAGGGAATTGCAAGAACGCATGTGAGGATGCATGAACGTGAGATGGCAAAATGCGTGCATTTACCCGCTATTATGAGAAATTTATGCAGTTCTAACGTGCGCAATTACGTGCCCCGAGCAGGGGTACCGACTTACAAAAAAGATTGGGGGGGCCTAAAACCGGTGATCTTGCCCCAGGAAATTTTTATAAGTAATGAGTTTTAAGATTTTTAAGCATTTCAGAAGAGTCATATGATCAGCATTAGAACCCTGATAACTCGAATATCGATATCTGGACACACTGGGAAAAATAGACAAGCCTGACACATTTTTTTCTCACACCCATGATGAATTTTTGAGGGGGCTCGGGCCCCCTCAGGCCCTATGGAGTCGGCGCCACTGGCCCCGAGTAAAACGGCCTTAATGCGCATGTTCTGAGACGCGATGTATTCTCGAAAATGAAGTAAGCATCATTTTTATCACTTCAGAGAGTGACCAATATTTTTTAAATTCTTATAGCACTTACTACCTTCCATTCAAATATATATTGGCTCCGTAACTCCTTCATTGGCCTGGATATTCACGTCCGATGATCTCGAACTATTCATTCTCCGCGGTGGAAACCATACTTTTATTACACTTCCTTCGGTGGACGCCATTTTTTTTCTCTCCGCTTCCCGAAGAATCCTGTCAAAAAAAAGGTTCCCATCCGCGGTCGTAAATTCTCATGGGAATAAAGGCAAAATAAATACATCATTATTCGTGAGCAATAAATAAAGTCAATAAAAAAGAACGTAGCCGACTTCCACCTTGTGGCGGCTCTCTGACCTTAATGCGAGAGTACAATGAGACGGGCCACTTAAAATTTCAGCGTAAAGGCAATAAAAATTTAAGTGACCCATTAATGAGTCACAAGATCCAGAATTAAGAGAATAGAAATTGAGGAGGAAAACTTTACCGTCGTTCTTTCCTTTCGCATGCAAATTCCCCGTGCGGTCTAACTTCCGGCCGACCAATTAAAAGACGCGGATTTGGGAGTCTTAAGAGGGGATTAAAAATAAAAGTCTACGGGTATGATGGGTTGGGTTGGTGGTGGCGTAGCCTTACTACTTTGCCTCTCTTACTGCGTATGCTCTCCAACACCTGAGTGTATTTCACCCGTTGTCATTGCGCTGTCTAATTCGACGAGTACTTAAGACCCTTTTCGCGATTATTTTTTTGCGCCAATTCTGTACCCATCCGTCTCAATGTCTCGTGAGCCCTTTCTTTCCATCCTTTTATCGTAATCCTGGTTTAAATCTCATACTTTTCAGTCGGTTTTATTTCCTTTGTCTTCGAATTTCACCTTTCGTTTCGCAGCTGTTTACAGGCTTAAATAAGGTATATTTTTCCCTGTAGATAATCTGCTCTTTACAGGAATAAAAGTTTCTTTTTTTTTTTTTTTGCTGGTGTAAAAAAATTTTCGAGCATATTCTTACTGTCCATCTTTGTTATTGTGAGTCCATTTTAATTGGACCTGTGCTGTTTTTAGACTGCATTTAATAGATTAATACATGGAACCCTAGAATCTGAACCCTAGGGCTGAAAAAATCAAGGAAAATTAAGATGAAAGTGACAACCCGTAGGAAATCAACAATCAGTCCTCGTTTCCACTAAAAACATTGCGTGGCACGACTCTTATCCTACATACAACCTTCCGTCCCGCGCCGGAACACGATCATCGGTCCTGGTTCTTCAAATCGGACGTCTGGGAGCACGGCTTCTCGGCTTCCTTCTCGGCGGAGACGGCGTGAGGGATCGCCGGCGACGTCGGCTGCCTCACGCGGGGACGCCCGCGGCCCGACGACCCGGCAGGAATAACCCACGGCCTCCCGGATGCGTGATGCGACTCCATTCAAAGGGGCGTCCGCGTGACACGGCGCGGCGGCCAGACTCCTCTCTCTCCCGGGAGTCACGTCGCATGGCACGGACAGACAGTCACGCGGGAGGATAAAGCACGCGACCCCCTTCCCCCCACACAAAAGCACGCCCCGCCTCCCGTGTGGGGACCACGCCCCAGGGCCACGACGCCACGCCCCCTCAACCACCTCCCCCCCTCCTCTCTTATTCCCACACACACAACCCCCCAACCCCCACCACCTCCCCCGTCAACCCCCACCCAGTTCCATTTCCCACGCCAAGGCCCCTTCCCATTAAAAAACTGGACAGATCAATTTCCAATATCGCACCTTCAGACCACCCTCCAAAACAGCACTTCTCCTCACGGCACATCATTTCTCATGCCATACAAGCGCAGAAAGTATTTGTGTTAGTGGAAAACTAGTATAAACAGGGTGAAACATCATGTTTTGGAATGGGTAATTTAATTCTTGAATACTGCGACCGGGTTCGAAAACATGGTATCATCATCAGGCACTTTTGATAGAATTTTTTCCTGATATTTCCCATGAATTATATGGATTTCCTGAATTTTGATAGAATTGGGAAACAATTCTATCAAAAGTGCCTGATGATGATACCATGTATTGGAAACCGGTCGCAGTATTTATTAAATTGTGGAACCTGCCATTGTCTTTCCTTTTTTGATTCATCATGAAGGAGTTCCATCATGTTTCGCCTGACACGATTGAATTTAATTCTTCTCCCCGCAATGAGTGTCTCTAATTTGATTGTAGAATTAACGTATTGGTAATAATTTTGGAGAGAATTATTCTTCCTCGTAAATGTGGAGCATTTAGTCTTTGATTGGGGATTCATATTTTTATCTTTGCAAGGCTATTCATGTGGGCATAGAGTTATAAATAAGGTCATGAAGTATGTTTTGGTAATTATATTTTAAATTCTCTCGCTAGGTGTCCCAAAGAAATCACGCGTTTTTATTTTAATACACACGATTGGCAAAGGCTGTAAAATATAACGAAAAAGTAGACTAAAGACTTCCTAAGACAATGCCGTTTTCACCTTTCTGAACGTGTCTTGTAATAATGATACTATGGTGATAAATAATAATATAATCTCTCATGCCATACTAACTCCCATGCCAGAAAGTGTTTGTATTGGATGAAAATTTTGGTAAATATGGTGGAAAATCATGTTTTGGAGTGGGTAATTTAATTCCTTTCTCCAAAAAGTGTGTCTCCAATTTGGGCATAGAATAAGCGTATTTATAAAAATGTTGGACAGATATTTCCATTTCTCTCGTCAAGTGTCATTGGGAATCCACGCTTTGTTTTATTGTAATGCACAAGCATAGCAAGGGCTGTCAAACATGACAAAAATGTAAAATAAACTTCGAGAAACAATGCCATTCTCACATTTCTGAACCTTTCTTGTAATTGTATTGGGAAAATTTTTATAAATACGGTGGATAATTAAGTTTCGGAAAGTTTAATTTTGCTCTCCGAAAAGTGGGTTTAATGCGTGCATTAGGGTTATGACTTTTTGTACAGATTTTGATTTCCAGTGCCAGAAAAGGATGTACTTTTTCCCAAAAAGAATGTTAAACGTTTTAATTTTGTTCTATTTTTTAAAAAAGTCTCCCCCAACAAGAAATTGCTACTTAAAATTTCAGTAGTCACATACAAGTTAGCTACATCCCTGTTCTTTCTCGAGTATTGTCAAACGTTCCTTAAAGATCTCAGTCTGTATGATGGAACTCTATAGAGTAGTCTGGATGTTTGTAAGACTCTCTGACGTCTTCTATGACACTATTGAACTTTATATTACTTAATGGAAGTGTCCAAAAAGTGTTAAAAAAGTAAGTTTGTGCTCTTCTTATTAATTCTTATTCTTAATTTTTTATTAATTTGTTCCAAGTCTCCAACTGCAATTTGTAATCATAATGTCTCATAAGATAAGTGCAGCTACTATTGAAAGGAACAAGAAGATCTGGGAAAAGAATCTTACTCAATTTCAATATTCACATAGGAAAAGAAGAACAGTTCCACTAGTAGAACAGTCACTGGAAAAGAACAGCAGAGTAACTCTGAAAATCCAAATTGTTGGTCGCTGTCTAACCCACCATAGGAAGGAAGGAGTGAAAGAGATTATGAAAGAAGTTACAATTTTTTGGCAAAGGAAATTCCATTTCCTAACTTTATCCAATCGCGTTGTACAATCAAAACTAGAGCATGTGCTAAAACCTTTGACGAATGTGTAAAGCGAGGAAAATACCATTCATGGAGTGAAGTATTTGACATGACAAAAGAAAATGGCGAATGGCTGTGCAGTGAGGACAGAAAGTTGTATCATCTACAGATTGAGATTAAAGGAAAAGTAGGGTATACTACTGAAAAGGCAGCAAGTAATGAATCTATCCATGTACATGTATCCATATCCACAACCACACGTTAGTAACATCTTTAGATTTATCAACCAGCAAAGCATCATCAGTTCGTAAACTGCTATTTCAAGACGGGATTAATGTGGATACGCCTTCACAATCGGGTATTCATAGGTCCACAATTAAAGAAGCCGTTACAATAAAAGAAGAAATGAAGAAAACGCTGCAATTAGAACAATTTTTATTTAAATAATTATGGAAATTGGAATGGAAACAAATGGAAAACTTTATGGTAAAGTGTAAAGATGATTGTTGCGGACACCACAAATCTGAATAATGGAAGAAAGAATGGGGTAGTTATTTACTGTTTGCTGAAAAGAAACTAGAAAAGCCACAATTCATTGCCTGTCAGCACCATGTTCTTGATAGAATTCTTCGCTTAGTAATGGATACCGAACTTGAAGAAAAAGAGACAAAGCCCAAAATTGAATATCCACTTAAACCAATCCAATTCATCCAATGATTCGAGCGAAAAAGACAAATTGCAGCAAACGAAGAAAGGTGGAGAGGAATCAGCCGATGACATTAGCCTTCATATATTTAAGGTGGAGAGAAGTTTATGCCACAAAATTTTAAACCTGGATTGCTGATGCCAGTAGGAACCAAAATTAAGAATGATGTTTAGGTAGAAAACGCACCATTTTTAATCACAGAAAATGTGGCCCAAGCGCTCCGATTTTGCCATGTTTGGGCATGTTTGCCATGGGCCGTGAGTTTTCCATGTTTTCACATGCTCAGGCCAAATTTGACTTCGAATGGTTTACCCTCATTTGCCTTTGTCCAGAGCATTCGGCCATTGTTTGCCATTGGCCAACTCGCGGCCAATCGGAGGGCTTGGCTCTAAGTTTCTGTAGTTCAAAGATTGGTGCGTTTTTGACCAAATTATCGTCACTAATTTTGTTCTCTACGGGCATCAGCTTGCTAGGGTTAAAATTTCTCGAAATAAAAATTTCCTCCACCCTGAATATGCATTCGCACTGAGTATCAAATACATTATTACATAAAGATCTTTTTCTATCATTCCGTATATGCTCCGTTGATACTTCACCAACATTGATAAATAAGACATCATTTTAAGCGGTGGATCATCGGCTTCCGACGAAAAAAAAATCTCAATCTCAAATTTCATTGTTTACCAAATCATTTTACTTAAAAGTTTCGATTTTCTCATATGGATTACTCGATCGAGGTATATCGACCGCAGACATTTTATTGTTCTGAAATTCAAATAAGGTTTATAAACCCGTTAAATCAATAAATAAACCAAAGAAACGTAACATTAACAGGCAAAAATATTTTAAAAATAAAATCTAAGAAGTGTGAAGATACGACAATATTGTTACTTCTAATATTGTCTTTAAAGAAGTTTTGTAAATTGTCTACCATTATTCAATGACAGACGTCATGATTGTTGCAACTGGTATCAAAACTTCTTGCCTGAATTGCTTTCATATGTTTTTTATATTTTAGCAAGAAAACTAGTATAAATAAAGTACTTTATGATACCCCTTCAACTGTATTGAAAAACCAAATAAACCGTTTCCTTAACTTATTATTCTCGGACTCCGTGAAAGAACGAAGTCTTCGCTCGGGTTACCTAGCCATCGAATATCTTGGTGGATGATGCGGATTACTTTGAAGGAACTATGGGGACTGCATAGAGGAGGCCCAATTCCATCCCACAGGAGGTTGATTATTGTTGTCATTTCAGTCTAATTTTAACCGGTTTTCAAAAATGTCCGCGGCTCTGTAATGAGTGCAATTCGATCCACCTTTTTCAATATTTTGCAGAAAAATGCTTGTAATTGGGAGGAATATCATTAAGGTGCCACGAATTTGATAAAAAACATCAAAGTGGATGTAGATTTCGGTTAAAACCACTAATTATACCGTGTTTCGCCGTGAAACTTGGATCAATTTGTCCGTCAGCGACGCGAGTGGTGATTTTTTTTAAACCCGTTTAAATGCGCGGTGGGTGACAACACATTTAGGGGCCGACTTGAGGACCCTTCTTTATAATATCCGTGGCGGGAACTACTCCCCAAATTTTTACCCTGACGGGTGCATGGACTACTCTAAAAAATCTCTCCCTGTCAGCGCCCTACTTGACTGTGGCCTCCAGAATGGAAGACGGACACGCGTTGGGACAAATTACGCAATACTTCCTTCCCCAGGAAGTCCCCACCCCCTCCTCGCCACATTAAGTCCCTACCCACAATGCGACTTCCCGTTTGCACGCACGCATTTCTTAAGGCATGCATAGATAAGAGGGGTATGGAGCAAAGAATTTGATCTCCCCTTCCCGAGGAAATTCATCTTTTCTAGCTATCAGGAACACCACTCAACGGGGGACATAAGTCTTCCTTCCTTACGTCCTCCTGTCGAAAAAGGATACCATTACGAAAAGACTGTTGTGCACACATAAAGGGTCGCCAGGGTAAGGAAATAAAGTATGGAGCCAGAGGAGATAATCTCCGTGGCGCTTCTGTGTCCCCTTCCCCCGGAAGCCCATCCGATGAGGCATCTTGATCCTTCCATACCGCGTCCGAAAGGGACACATTTAATCATATCCGCTCTTAGTGGCGCCGCTTTCCTGGAAGGAGCTCACGTTCCCGCACCCTCTGAAGCAGCCGCTCCTCCTCTACGCGCTTCGAAATCTCAGGGAGCCGTGGCACAACAAACATTTCCGAAACACCATCATCCACCCCTTTCCCTGGTACAACAGCCACGACAAACCATATCCCTGCTCCAGAGTCGGCTTCCCCCTCTCCCTCCTAGCCCTAGAGATCCCATTCCCCCCGCCTAACTCCCTCCCGTCTTGGGCGTTAACTCCTCCTCCTACACACAAGGACTTCCTTCCCCTGGCGTCACGAACCAACGCCCCTCCACCACCCCCTCCTTATAAAAGTGCTCCCTCTTCGTGAAGCACAAACCCCCCCCCCCCTTCTCCCTTGAGACACTCCACCAATTCTCTGCCAACCATATACCTTCCCCTCCGTGTCTCCAGCTAACCCTCTAGCACCCGGATAAACAGCGCCTCTCTACCACCGTCAACCAGCCTACCCTTCTCTTACAACCTCCCCTCCTGCCATACACCCCTTTTTCCACTCCCCGTCACCCAATATCGTTCCTCCCGACGTCTCCTTCCCCTACCGTCCCTTCCTTCTCCGTCGTCAAAACTTTAGCCCCACCTCCCCCGATTTTAAAACGTTACACCGAAGCTGGGTGAGCAGACGTCTTTAAGCTTTTTCCCGGAATCGGTCCCCGGTTCTCCTGATTTCTAGACTTTGCCGCGCGCTTTGCGGGAGCGTTGTTTATTCCCTCTTTCCCGGAATGTTGGACGCACAAATATTACGAAAGACGAACCTCAAGTCTGTCTCTAAATGTGTTATCACCCACCTCGCATTTAAATGGGTTTACAAAAGTCGCCACTCGCGTCGCTGACGGACAAATTGATCCGAGTTTCGCGGGGAAATAATTTATAATTAAGGCTATTAACCGATATTTTTATACATTATGATAATGTGATCTATAAAGTTCACGATTTTCCAATGCTATTCCTCGCAATTACATAGATAATAGTGTAAAATATTGGAAAAAATGGATCGCATTGCAGTCATCACCGCGCTGCGAACATTTTTGAAAGCCGATTCAAATGCGACCTTAAGAGGCAACAGAAATCAGCCTTTTATGGAATGGAATTGGGCCTTCTCTATGCTGTCCCCTTGCCCGCAACGTTCAAAGGTTTATTCCGCGTCTTGAGCTCTTTAACTGGCTTTCACGTGCGTCTCGTCCTATTTTCGTTGTCAAAATCTGACTCCTTGTTTCAGGAGCAGTAGATTTCTGGAGGGGTTGGCGTGTTGGGAGAGAATGTTAGTCAGATGTTCTCCGGGGGAGGGCCGCAGGTGTGCCGAGCCTGGTTTACGTTCCGTTTTAAAGTGTGGAACTCCTTGCTTCCTCGTTTACGAGCGTTTTAAACGCGGGCTGAGTAAAAGCGTAAAAGAATGCCAAAGTCATCTCACTCGTAGTTATATGCTTCGGTGTCTCCAAAGTCCTGGTCCTAATCCCAGTCATTTGGGTCTTATCCTCCATCCTTGCTTTCCACTCCTGCACTTTCCCTTCTCTAAAGTAGACTAGGTTGGAGTGCATTGAGTGTTTCATATGAATAATCGTGGGGCTTAGAAGCTGCTATTCCGTGTGCCCGCACGCGTTGCTTTGTTTTAATGCACAGATATAGCAGGGGCTGTTTGATGTGACAAAAAATGTTGAAAGGAACTCGAAAAAAATGCCATCTTCATCCTCTGCACGTATTTTAGGGTGTTCACTATTTTCTAGTGTTTCTTTAACCACTGCTGGTGCAAAATGATACTTACGTTCGTCATGCACCCAGTTTTTCTTGGTAGGTAGTTCATAAGCTCATTAAGACTGTAATATCCAAATTAGCTACTTTTAGATTTTAAGTTTTTTTTAGTGTAACGCCCTGTATCTTTTACTCGTCCATTTGAGAGTGACAGTAGATGAGTTCAAATTTCCGCTATGAATACCACACAGTTGGAATAAAATGGAAAAAATGCTGTCTTGTACTCCATATGCTAACACACTCCATATTTTTCTTTACTCTTCCCATTGTTACTCACTGAATTATGGCAATTTCACTTATACCCTCATCGTATTATCTCAATTAGTGTCTCGATTCGTATTTCCTCCACTGCCTTAGTTACAACCCTTCGCAACGTTGCGATAGCACGCTGACCTCTGTCCACTATGTCTATCTGGTACACCGTCTCGCGATGACCTTTCCTTACGTTTAAGCCATATCTCCTTGACTTACAGAGCACACCTCATTGGCCACCTCTATGCAGCCATCATGCTTCCCACCAAACTAGACCCTGTTCCGACTTCAATCTTGCCTCACTTTGTTCTCTCATTCATTATTTAGATACGATAGCACTCTCTCCACACGAACATTCCTTTCTTCAGCATTAAGACCTACGTGCTAGTCCTTAAGTCGATGTAATGAGCGTGTGGCGTGATCGTGAGGTCACCAGTCTTTAACTTGGAAGAGTGTACCACCGTATTGATATAAAAGAATTAGGTGTGCGTTGGGGGTGTTTTGATTGTGGCAAAATTTTTATCATGAGCTTTTCTTGTTGTTGAACAAAACAGGATTCTCATATCGATCTCTAAGGCATTGTAACTCACACATCTATCGCATCTGTAGTTACTGTTTGGTCCCAAGATATCAAGAGAATCGCAGGCCAGTAGCAAAGTAGTTGAATTTAAATACTTCTTCGAGCATTCATTGAAATTGATTTCACCCAATTCGAATGTTTGATGCTGGATTTTCAACTAGTTTCTATAAATCACGTATCTCAGACTGAATCATTTGATTCAAAACTATTCTGCGATTTCCTGCAAAATGATAAACTAAAGTGAGAGTCTTGTGACCAAGAATTGTAAGATAGTCGAAAATTTGCCTTTCGTGAGCTAAATGCTTGCATCTTCAATAATTTGTTTGATGATCACCAAAGTTCAAGATTTTGGGATTTTATCGTTACTTCAAGGGTAGCCTTTTTACGCAATTCTTTGCTCCTTACGGAACTAACCCACTATCTGACGGTTAAAGCGTTCTGCATATGTCAAGAAGCCTTCTCCTTGCATAGCCATATTAAGAAGCTCTCATTCCTTTCATATTGGTATGACCATGTAATTATGCACTTCCATGTCATTTTATTTTCAAAGATGTTTCTCCTAATGATTGGTTTTCCTGTAATTTGGGTACTCTTCTTTACAGGGTCTTTACAGGGTACTCTTCAAACTACATTAAATGCCTCACTTCATTTTTTCTCCTTATTTATTCTTGTAAATGTTCTCTGTCATAATTTCCTTACCTTCAGTTCAATACGCCTAAAGTAGACGTAATTCCACTTCACCCATGCAGCATATGTTCATATTGCGTTTCCTTGAGAGTTCTAACCTCCCAATGGTCGTATGGTAGAGAAGTATCTTCAATCGGCGCTGAACTACGCGATATACTGGTCATTTTGCGTTTTATTAAGCTCTATAGTTATACTTAGATCATCTAAGCATTGGTAATAGTCGCAGATAACCATTGGACCAATAGCAATATCTTCATTTTGCCAAATGTATCACTTGTGTGAGAAAAATTTTGCATTGTTGAATATCATACCGATTAATAATCCATGAATATTCATGGATCTCGGAACTGAACATAAAATATAAAATTATACCGACAAAATAAATTGATTGAATTTACGATTCAGTGGCATCAAGGCTGGTTGGATGATATGTGGATTCGACTTGTAAATTACTGCTTGCTTCGACTATTTTAGTCGTCATAACGGTACTTTCTAAGGGGTAAGGGTTCCTTCAAAGGAGCCAATTTAAGCTACATTTAACCATGTTTATTCTCTACTCTACCCTAGTGAAATTCAACGAGTGCTGCGAATCATTTTTTGTAATACGTATAGGAAAATATGATCTCCTTCATTGTATACCTTTCCTCAGTGACCGTCACCGTTATCGACTCTATGTTTCGTGATTGGGATACTGGAAAGTGTGAACTCATTTAACTTTAATAGAGCTTTGAATACGTCTTTGTTTAAAACAGTTAGCATAGCTAAAATATTTAGCAGCTGTGTGTAAATGAATGAAAATAATATCGCGACATTTATAGTTGATGCATATATACTAATGACGATCCTAGTGACTTATATTTCTTTGCCACCATCACCTTCGAATGTTTAATGCGCCCTCAAGAAATAGATAAAACTGGAAAGGAAGGTGATATCATTATGTTTTAGTCGGGATGTAAAATGATCCCATTATCTATTTGATTATCTTACGCAATAAGTGAAAGTATGCAGGTTTGACGTCCTTTGGAGCTTAAAAACGTAGGTCAATAGATTGATAGAAAAGTATATGTTGTTCAGAAAAAAATCCGTAAGAACAAAAATAGTAATAAATTACATGAAGAAATTTCATTTTGCTAGCACATTAAATACAAGGTAGATGATTATATTCATGATTAAATGAAATTTTTGAAATTTGTATGAATAATGTTATTGCATTTCATGACATAAGCAAACATAGCAAATACATGAGTGTAAAAAACGGCAAATGGAGGTATGCACCAAGCCGGACTTGATACATAAACAAAAACCATTTATGTATTCTTTAAGGAACAAGTAAAACAAAATGCTACAGCAAAAAAATGAACCATAATAATCATAACGTGAATTTGAAATAAAATAAGAGCAACTACGAGACATTCAACTACTATTACGAAACAGTGAAAAGTCATTATTTTTTAGTTTAAAAGTTTTAACGGATATGCAATTTTTAATATCGGTTGGCATATCATTGCAAATATGACAAGCAGTAATAAGAAAAAAAATGTGTAGGAGTATACCATACGAATTTTTAATATTATTTCATATCGAAAATAATTAATTTAATTCCTCTTTGGGAAAAGCCTCAAACATTTTCTGTCATAAGAAGAGGAATATTCTCATTCATTCGGATAAAAATTTTCTTGATTATCTTTGAAAAAAATCAACAAATCGTAAGAAATATTCTCTTACTTTCCCTTGTTGAATCCTGCACCGTTCTTCTCCGGTGAAGTTCCAAGGCAACAGACCTCTCCGAAATGGGACTCTACTCCGACCAGAATCGCATCTGTTTACATACTTAAACCTGGGAGTCTTCAGGGTTGCCGGCTGGACATGATAAATTCTCGGAAAAACTATTTAAGAAGGATCTGCGCCTAGGTCCCCGTGGCTGCTGCCAGAAAACTTTTTGGAAGTATTCATGTAACATGAAGCGTTCCCGTGAACCCCATAGTCTTATCCCAAAATCCATCTTGAAAAAATGAACCCATAACAGAATTCTTTTTGGTAGGGATTTATAGTGAAGCCATCTTCAATAAATATTGACTTGTGATTTAAACGATTGCGAATGAGGACTGATAATTGCAAAAGTGTTTCCTGAGATATTTTCACTATATGGAGTTAAAATGGGTGTATTATTATAAACATCATTATTCTAGTAATTTACAAGAATTTATTCATGTATTAAATCAAAACTACTCAAGGAAACTCATGAATAATAAGTAGTTGAATTCAAAAGTTTTATGCTCTCTGAAAACCTTGTTAGGTCAATTTATTTTAATCATTATAACTGAAGTGTTTAGAGTCTTCTTTGATTTCCACTCTATGCAGCCAGTGATAGTCCACTCTACTTTACTTAGGCACTTCTTTGAGGTTTTTAATGATATATTTTTCCTCAGTTAGTGTTGACTTTATTTGGAAAAGCGTGTGAAGTTCAATACCATTAGGTGAATTTCCAGGAAACTTTCGCTCTACTGAAGCTATGCACTCATTGGACAGCTCGCTACAGAATGGGTTCAATATTCTCTCCCTAGTGGCAATTTATAGATCATCATCATACCTTTGGCCGAGGAAAAGGCTTTAAAAATTACATAGACTCAGACATGGGTTTTGTAGAACATAGGGGGGTTTAAGAACCGTATTATCAGTGAATTCATTAGCTCCTTACGCTCCGTTCGAGAAACGAGCTACTTGTAAAGTAATTGGCTATTTGCTCGCTTCGTAAGTCCTCAAAATTCTCGTGCGTGATAAGATATTCCCTTAGCTTGCTATGAAAAAGGCTGAATTCGATAAGACTTTCATATTTCATACCGATGAAATTATTGCTAGGCAATTTCCTTCAGCTTTAAAAGTTACATTCTTCACTGCTCATGAAACGTGAAGAAGAGTGAATATTCTGGTAAAAAAATAGTAGCCAACGCGTTCGTAAAGTGAATAGCATTACAGCGTGGATTTTTGTGTGCTATCTTAGCTACGATTGTGTTTGTTTTCCTCGTCCTTTCATTGATAAAAGAAATTCGAGCAATCCTGTTCGCTATCCGTAACAAATGATATGCTAGAAATGGAACGCAAAGCTCTTTGTTCAAGGAAAAAGCATGGTGTTATGGAGGGACCTTCAGAGATGATATTAGAGGGCATGAAATACCTGGAGAATAATCGAAAGACAAAAAATTTAAGTAAAGTTTAAGAGACATTGGGGACAAGAACGTTGGGAACAATGAGGAATCGAATAGGAAAGCGGAGAAATATGTATCTGCGGATTTTTTATGGTCCTTGATTATCGACGAACTGTAGGATTATGGCGTTCCAAGCTGCTCTTGCAAATCATTTCTTCCAAACTATGAAGGTATAGTGAATTACGGCCGTAATTTATAATAATTATCCCAACTATGTAGGAAGCTCACGTACCATCGAGAAAGGCATTTCAACCCTAAAACAACCTGCTTGTATTTTATTACAATTGCGACTTTTCATTTCTGTATTGCTATTAGAGATTACCTCTGTACGTCCGTAATATATTTAGCTAAATGCACTCATATATATACTTATTTGTATTCAGGAATAAAAGAATCTCAATATCCACGCTCAAACTTTTCTCCGAAAACTAGTTATATGATTGGGAACGTTCAATACAATTTTTTTCACCTTTCATTCCTGTTGTTATCGTTATTTCAAAACTTCATTTTCTAAGTTGGCTGAAGTCGTTGAGTATCAATTCGGCTCTAGTTTCACGATAAGTAACGAGGAAATTGTAAAAATCGGTGCAAGCAAAATATTTACTTTATATTTGAAAATTATTCCCTAAATTGTTACTGCATATTGTTTTTCGTTTTTCTTGCTCAAAGCATTGACCTACTTATTAAACTAATGATAGTATTCTCATTTGCGATGGAAAGAATCCTGCGAAAGGTAATCATATGTGAAAGCCATGATCTTCCGTAATCGCATGATTTGTTGATCGTTTGAGAGGGATGTGTTGTACGGTAGAAAATTTAAAAAATCTTGTCCATAAAGTGTCAAAACTTCTCTTTAGCAAATTTTTTATCACAAGATAAATAATGAACATTAAGTGAATCTCATAATTGTTTAGAACCGCCTGAACATCTACCAGCAAAATTTCAAAACGGATGTCTTTTTTTTATTTGTTGCTGTTTGAGTGATATAATAGAGAGCGAATTGCCTGACATTTGCAATGCACCAAAAAAACGTAATTTATAATGAGGTAGTGCTACCGTTCTCTTCGAATCTCAAGCACGGTCGCTATCATATTAAAATAAAAAAGACCATTTGTTATCGCCAGTAAATTAAAGAATACTTTATAAAGACGTAGAAGGTATATCGGTGTTGCATCTTATAACTTGTTTACTTAGACCACCACCTCGAGTGTAGATTCATTATCAGATACACGGTGGATATTTAGGAAATGTTTATCTTGGGCACTCCTTCATTTGCGTGCAGCTATTATTCACTTCAGCGAAGCATCGGAATACATATTTAGTGCGGGCATAAATTATGTTTATAGCAGTCAGCTTCGAAGGCTTCATTCTAATATTGAAGCTAGCGTGCTCCAAATTCGACCCAATCAAACATGAAGATATTTAATCTTCTCAAACTTCTAATTGCTTTGTGAATGCTGAGTTGCAGTGACAGCAAATATGCAATGGCAAACGGCAAATTTGCATTGGATTTTTTTTCCTGTGGAGAGGTGAGATGAAATGAGTTTAGTATTTCAACCGCCACTAGTGTGCCTATCACTCTCTGGCACAACCTCAGTGCAAAAGAAAAAAAATTATTTCCGGTATCCGCGCAAAATAAAAGGAAGGCTTACAGTATATTTTCAATTAAACCTCTCTCCGCCGGAATTTCCCTTCAAAAGAGCCTCAAATTGTGAAAAAAATCGAAAATCGCATAAAATGTGATGAATGGCGTTGCAGAAGTAAAACTCGATCGTGCGACATATAATAAATTTCCCGTGGTGGAGTGTACTCTCGATGTGAATACATCAATAATTAAGTTTGCTGGAATAAAAGCAGAGGAAAATTTTAACTTATAGTTATTTTATGTGTTTAATGACGTACGGGAATGCAAATTTGTATAAAGTATGAAAAAATATCTGATTGATTAAATTAATTAGAATTAAAAAATACATGGATTTAGACATTTAAAGCCATCATTCCTTTTTTTTCAATCGATATGGTAACATCCTTGACCAAAAGAAAAGTCCTGTCACAATACGTTTTACGCTACCTATTGAACACATGCTACAGACTAGCTTAGGAATATTTGTACCTTTTACTTTTATTTCCTCTCTGTGATTGAAAAGGCTCCTGATTGTTTATATATTTGTAAAAAAGAATAATATATACACCAATTCTGGAAATTTGATTATATGAGAAGTTAAATTAGCTATTGTGTTATTAGCATCAGAGCATTATTAATGGAAAATTATGCACTGCGTTTCAGAAAAATTTGGTGAATATTTTGGCGAAAAAAATAGAGTGTATTCATTCTATACCTATAAATTCCGTTATTCATTACAGGAAATAATTTTTATTTCCGAATAAAAATAAAAATGAGGCCTTAATATTGTCGTGTTTTATGAAATGTTTAAATGGCTTGCAAGTTTTTTTGATTATGAAATTTCATTTCAATTATTTCCCTTACATAAAGTAATTCTTGTCTAAATATCTTATGTTTCACCTTTTTATTACCAAATAATCGCTATAATAATAATTCTTTTTTTTTCAAATCAAAAATTTTATCAGCCTTTGTCATTAGCTTCTTTTCCAAAATTTTGTGATCCATCAATCGTCATCCTCTTTGAATTGCTTTCAAAACAGCCTTGCAATTGATATAAAACTACTTTCTTTGATTCTATGCCTTTGCGATTGGACTTTAAAAGCTTCTCGAATTACATCAAGGTCTGAATTATCCCGCAAGGGATAGTGCTGGTATAAATTCGATTAATAAATATGTTTGGCGTAAATGGCATGTTATAGGTACTTGGAGACAAGATATATATTTTTACATCCATTACATAGCAAATTATCTAATCGGAATTTCACTCCGTGCGGCGAAAAATATTTTCAATTGCAATTTTTCCATTTATATTCTCCATGGCAATTTGTTTGTTTGAGCTACACCATTAGTTTTCTATCTCATCACCTGAGTTTTCCAGGTGATAAAGTTTATTTTCACTAATTATATACACTTCTGTGTCATTATATTTACAGCTTTGGTGACGATTTGTCAAATGACGTAGTTGTCGGATTCAACATTTTAATATCCCCTTGAGAAACAATCTGTATTGAGCTAGCTTTACATACTTTAGCCATTGATATGCTAGAATTTAAAACGGAAAATTTATCCACAGTTTGAGATTTGATCATCAGAAGAAAACTCTATGAGATGAACTCGAAGTATTCATCCAAATGGACACGCGACGTTCAAGCGTCGACCCCTCAGAAATGATACCGTATGATGGGAATAGTAATAATTGGTGCTCGCTCTACGCATTACTCCTTTACATCTTGGAACTTTTTTCCATCTCACCCTATCATTATGACCTACTTCTCGTATGCCGAGAAATTCAAAGCTTAGAGCGTATTTTTCTTAATCCTTGGCCTTTCGTAGGTAAACCAACTTTTACAGCAGCAACATTTTGCTATTGCGTTGATGGCTTTTGATTTGGCTTCGTGGTCATCGTACCGCATATCTATCTAAAGGATGCTCAGGAGGTGGCTCAATAGGAATAGCGTGGCTGAAGATATGCTTGTATTTCATTATTCCATTTCCGCAGTATATGCGGTTGGTCTTTCCTTGCGCGGAAAAATACTTCATTTTTCCTTTTCCTTTGCTGTCACTTGAGATTTATAATATCCTTATCCAATGAAGCCAAATGTGAACTTATCTAGGTATTTTACATTGTGGCACTTGATCGGGCCTCATCATCTGGCAAAATTTATTTGCAATAAAAAGTGCCTTGACTCAAACCAAAAGAGGTAAACCTTAGCCTGTCTGCTTGTTCTTTTTCCGTTAGATCTATGAAAGGAAATAGCTGGAAACATAAATTCTATTCATGAAACTGCCAATCTTTTGAAAGTCTTGATTGGGGCTTCACGAAACGCACCAGGAAACTTTTCTCCACTAAAATTCTACCGTTCACATTAACAAAGGTAATTGGATTCATTGAAAAAAATAATTATTATTTGTTTCTACAGCTCGTGGAGGAAAATATTCCGAAAGTCTCAAAAATTAACTCTTCTGAAGTTGTGTGAGCGTGTGTTTAGGCTAAGCCGCTGCAAATAATCCGAAAGTGTGTCAACGGGGAGAATACTATTTGATTCCATTTTAAAATCCTATAAGAGCCTTTTCTCTGCGTAAAGTCTCTGTATTTGCTCTTCGGTCCTGTTTCCTAGTACTAAAATGCCTTGGATTTGCTTGAGAAATCTGCGGTTACGAAATCCGTCGATTTCTCGGAAACAATTAGGGAATCTAAATGTTACCAACGGGGTCGTTTTCTCTGACCTAAAATAGCGATTTAATTCACCGATACTGTGAATTGATGGGAAAATAGATTTTTTCTGGAAAGATCATGCTATATTTGGTCATTAACTCGCAAAATAAAATCGAGAGTAGGCAAATCTTGTTGTTTTTTTTTAAATAACCCATTTCCGCCCACCGTAGCCATATGCCATACATGCTGCCATTCTGAGCATGTGAGGCTTTAAAAGGAAACCCGCACTCATTTTTGCTATCGAAATGTCACAAATATCTTGTTGAAGCTTGTAAAAGCTTAATCCATTTTATTGCTTTATTTTTTAATTTGCTTCATTTTTCCACGAATTAATGGCACGAGAGGTGAATAATACGGACTAGGTTGTTTTCTTGCTTCCAAATTTACTTATGTTTTGACCTTTTTATGCACCAGACCTTTTGATATAAATCTTAGGGATGTAAACGCATCACTTTCCTGAGTCCTCTAATTTTCTCGATCAAATTATTTTACTGCGTGCCATTCGCGTGTCAAATTTACAGTGTAACTATATCTATTTGTTGAAATCCATATCAAAGCGTAGAATCTGATGTTTTGTGCATTCATAGATATTCTAAAATTCACTCACCATTCGGTATTCCATTTTAAGGTTTCTTGGACGAATATGAGTTGCTTATACCACTTCATTTATTTTTGAAGCTGGTTGGACGAAACCCACTGACGGAAAGAGTTAGGTGCGAAACGGTTATCCTACATGAATGCCTAATTACTGTCTGTAAATTGAGTAACAGTAAAGAGGAAATGGGTTTGTATAGATTATTCTAACTTTCCTTCATCCATGAAAGTTCTTGCCCTGAAGAACATCCGGGGATCGGGTTGGTGTGGTGACTAGAGTGTTGGCTTCCCACCCGGCGGGCTCGGGTTCAAATCCCGGCAGTGGCAGAGAATTTTCAGAGACTGCCCGATCCCTGCTTGAGTGTTGTGTGGAGGGCATTTCAAGCGCAGCACTTCGTCCGTCGGATGGGACGTTAAGCCGTGGTCCCCTTGGCGCCTTTCGTTAAGAGCATGCTAATGCCGACGCCGGGTTTCTCTCCACCCTTCCTCACCTACCCTTCCCTCATGGCGCAAATGACCTCAGCTGTCGGTCGTCTCCTCCAAATACCATACCATACCTGAAGAACATACTTTCTGTCAAGTTCTCCCGTAGAAATTGAGCAATATTAGATTTCGAAGCCCTGAAGATTCATTCTTTCTATCAAGTTCACCCATAGAAATTGAGCAATATTATATTTTGACCTCGTTACCACTCGGTGTAAGTATATGGCTACGGGTCATTCTGAAGAAACAAGTAAATTAATGTACCACCAAAATATTTCCCTGGGTTATTGAAGACCATCATTGAAGAAACGTATCTAAACATCTCCGCAATCGCAAGCAGAAAGTTTTCTAAGCGAAAATAGGTCAATACGCCGTGGGGGATTCGTTTTGGTGAACAATGTTGTTACTGAAAAGTACGGAAAGGGGAGTGTATGGTGATTGGACAGAAGCAGTGATTGTCGCATGAAACGTTCCTTCTGCCTTCCCTTCAACGGGCATTGTGGAGACGTCAATTTGCGCTCTTCGAAGCAAGCATTGCACCTACTCATGATAGATAGATATTCCTTTTTGTTAATCTATGCCGAAGTTTCATTGCTGTTGTTGATTGAAGTAAATAGCTTTCATTTGATTGTAAAAATGAATAAAAGTAGATGGATCAATATGGATTGACATATTTATCGTTGATTATGCTGAAAGGACTAGAAAAGAATTTTGTGCAATTCAGACTAGTTAAAACTTTACGCTTGAGTTTCTTTAACTATTCGAAGATGGGGAAGTCTTTCCGGCACACTGTCGCCATGCAAAAAAGTACCTATGTAACATCATTTCTGTAATTTCTATCCATTCCATCAATGAAAACTGTGGACTATATACCCTTTTAAAATCTGCAAAACCTGAAAAAGACGTAAAAAATTGCATGAAATACTGAAATTTAATAATTTATTTAGCCGCCAGGGTGGGTTTATTCTTTTTGTAATTGTTAGAATTTTATGTATTGAGTTTTAGTGTTTTCACAAATCTTTAGCCTTCTTCTTTTCTTTGAAGCAAAGAGAGTTTACAAAAATTATTATTCTGTAGTTATTTTTATTCAATCGTTTTCCAATGAGCTCATTGTCAGAGAATCCGTTGACAATTGTGGAAATATTGGAATAAATACTTGAAATTTTCCACGATTACAAAATTTATTGCCATCAAGCTTTCAATGTAACTACATGATCTTCTTGAAACCTAGGTCGTAATTGATTTTACAATCGTGTAATATTGCAAGTATTTATTTCAATATGGAGAAATTCCACTCCAGCACGCTTGAATCCTCGCATTTTACTTCGTGGGAAGTTCCCCAATCTCCAGGTGATAAGAATGAAACACAATAGTATATTTCCACAAATTTAATGCTGAACGACCCTATTTCGACACTTCGTCAACATTAAAATTGAGCTGAAAATTACTGCTGTATTTAATTCTTAACCCACAGAGCTCTTTCTGCTTCATTTCAAAATGCGGAACAGTATCCCTGGAAACAACTATGGATCGTTAAACACGTGTAACACTCGAAAATTATTTTCCCCGATGCTAAAAATGAATAGAGTCAAGTCATGCATGGAATCTATTACTATGCATATGCGATGTTTGTGCATAGGCCCCGGAGGGGCTGATTTTTTGCATCGCTTCTGTCCTCGGCATATTGCGTATGGGTCGTCCCTTTTGCCGTACAATAACTGCTACGAGTTACGCATCGCACTCATCGAGGTTTTCAAAAACAGCGACCTCACCGCGGAAACGGAGACGAGGTGGGTTAAACAATTCGGTTCGCTCGGTGGGGGGAAAATAAGGCGCGATTACGACGAAATTACCTCGAACCGCCGACGTGCCCGAGGCTATAATACCACTGCTTAAGAACCCCGCCTCGTAATAAGTTGCCCCGCGGACGATTATCTGAGGCCCAATTAAAGCAATCCCGGGGAATAAAATGCGATTAACCTTTTCCAGCGCGGCTTCGCAGTCTTAGCCTTCCCTCTCTCCGTATATCCCCCTACCGGGTCCTTTCTCCGCTGCTCGCGAGTGAAATTAGGCGACAGCGTTAATGCACGCGTCAGAATGAACGAGGAGGACCGCTATCGGTGTTTCCGATTGAATTGGAGTGGAAAAGGTTCCGTGAAGGTGGGGCCCCGAGACGTGAGTTTTTTTTTCCCCGTGCGACCCCTTAATTTTTTTAAGGGGTCGCACGGAGTTGTGAGGGAGGTGGAAAAAGATCGGGAGGGGTTTTGAGAGGGTGGGGGGGGTTTGGAAGAGGGTTATGCATGTGTTAAGGGTAGGTGGGCATGTGTGGTCGGGTTATTTGAAGGCTTTTGGGGTCGGAGTGTGATAGGAGAGTTTTCTCTCTCTCTCTCTCTATACCTCTCGCAATGCGTGAGAGATGGAAGGAGAGGCAGAAGGCCTTTTGTGCTTTGCGTGGCCTCCGTTGGCCGGCAGCACCGTCGCCCCGCCGCCGACGCCACCACCTTTAAAGTAAGACGGCTTTTGTCCACCATCTAAACGGGCCCGGTAATTATTCCGGGCAGACATTGTTCCTCGATGAGACGTAGATGAGAATGGTAGTGGAGGGGGAGGGAGGGGAGGGGAGAGGCGGGATGGGGGGGGGAGAGTCGTCAAAATTGTCGGATGCCGGAGAAAGAGGCGTGGAGGTGGTGGGGGGAAGGGTTTTGAGTCGGGCCCCCTGAATGGGAAGTGCGGTATGACGTGTGTATAGAAGGGGGAGGAGGCGAATAAATAAACAGGGTAGTGCGATGCTGAAGGGAGAGTGAGAGAGAGAGTGCCGGTTGATATGGTGGGAAAGCTGAGGTGGAGGTGGTCGGGCGAGGTGGGGCTCTATGGAGGAATGACAGAGGAGGCGAGTGTAGTGTAGGGTGGTGGGACAGGTGAGGCGTTGGTTGGGTTGTGCCGGGGGAAGAGCGAAGAGCTCGCCAAGAAAGCAAGGGTCCATGCGGGGCGTGGGCGTTGAGGCCGTGTTACGCGGTGCTTATTCCGCTGCAGAAAATCGAACTGGACACTACGGTGCATGGTCAAATATAAAATACAAATGTTACTTTCCACTACATAAGACCTTATATCCATGATACGTAAAATATCCAGGATAAAATATAACCAACAAATAGTAATTTACACACCTTAGTATATAATATCCATGATATAAATAATATCCATGTTCGGTAGTGGATTTCTATATTAAACCTAAGGGCTTCAAAAACTCATCATAATTGCATTCAGTTCTGGTTAATTTTAAAACCTCTGCATGAACGGGGTAGCAATTCAAATCCATAAATAATGGAGCATGTGAAACAGGATATTTTGCTACGAAAATATTATAGGAGATATCTCAAAGAATTATTTTGAAAACATATTCCTTTTTTAATTTTGTTAATTTGGTTTCAATCTCATTGATTTTTCCTTAGTGTACCTTTATTGTATATTTCTTATGAATGAAAGGTTCATGTGACAATAGTCTTTGGGGTCACGTGAAGCTCCAAAATTGGTTTTGTATGAGTGATATTTAAATGTTGAAATTGTTTAAGTAGCAATGCGTTTGTTATGATTATAATTTTTATATGAATATACAGTTATTTTGAGTGCCCAAATTAAATGCTACTTGAAAAAATTCTCTAGACCAAAAATCGAACCGCGGACTCTTTGGCTTTAGGGGTTACTGCGCAGACCTCTCTCCTCTGTAATTAATTACTACGGGAATATTGTTCAAACTGAGGAACCTTGATGTATTGTCTCTACGCAGCGGACCGGTAAGCCCGCGGTTCGATCCCTGGTCTGGGAAAAGTTTTCCAAACCGTGATGGATGTGAATCGCCCTGCCGCTCTCGCGGAGGGTTTGAAATGAATCAGAAATGAATGCAATTATATTGAGATTTTTAGGCCCTATCGTTAAAGTTATGTCATTTTGTGGTCTAAAAATGTAAAGGATTATGCATTGCCTTTTGAATTGCTTGGCACTGGGCCAGATTATAATGCTGCATTAAAGTTTGTGAAGATCACTCACTCTGTGCCCTTAATTCGGGAGTAATGATTTATTCGATTGTTCTGATAATAATCTACCGATTCGAGTATCTACCGATTCGATCGATAGATTTTTCTTCCTCATAGGAAAATCTACTAGAATTGGTAGAAGAATAATTGCGTATGCTTGGTTTCGCTAGGTAGGGCCTCCTTCGCTTCTATAGCGCTGGAGAGTTTTATCCCTATTCCCCTCCCTTCCATTCCTATCCTTTTCCCGGAGGCGTCGGCGGGCTCCGATCGCGACGGCGCCTCTATCCTTTTTCCTTCCCATCCAGCCCCTCCCCGGGTGTCCGGGCGTATAAGCCTCGGGCTTGGTTCCTGGCCCCGGTGCGTTGTACCCTTAAGAGGGTTCGCCTTGAACCCTCAGAATTCTTGTTCTGATAATATATTCGCCTAATGATCATTTCAGTTGGCAGTGGCTTTGCTTGGACGCTCGGTGAATCACATTTCATGTAATTTCAGTTTCCACCGTATGATTTGACCGTTTTTCCTAATTATAAGAACTATCAATGCCTAATATCACTTTCTAACCTCTAAAAATATCTTTCTCTTTTCAGGTAAGTGTGACTTTATTCAGAGGTGATGATGTATGGGAATGAAAATCCATTGGTGAGTTATAAATTTTTATGTTGCAGATTATTATCAAATGAGTAGGAGAGAAATATTCCCTTCACATTATCGAGTTCAGTCTTTCGCAATTCCTAGAAGTGTTTTCCCTTCTCAGTTTCAGCGGTATTATGTTTAAATTTTTTCTGTAATAGTATTTGTTGTTAGATTGTGTTATAGTCGATGAAGGATCACAGTATTGATTTATGACACCAGTATTACGACGCCAGAATTTCAAATAGCTGCAGTATTCGCTTACAATATAGTAAATTAGATATTAAATACGCGATAGTACTCAGCTACGCACTATAGCCCCGCCATGACTTCGATACTTGAATGTGACTTCGACATGTTATGTGATCACACTCTTTACATGATACGATTTCCAGCACTATCAGCTGTTTGATTATCATAGCGTTAATAGGCCGTTAAGTGTGTTTTCATATCTGAGTACGGAGTCAAATTTGTTCACCTGTACTTGAGAAAATACAAATTACATGGAGAACTAAGTACGATCCTTACTTGAGTACATGAAATACTTACTGGCAAATGATGTGGTATTTGATGGAGAAGACCGACAGATAAGGTTACTTTTGCTTTAGAGAGGGCTAAGGATGGAATGGTGGAGAAAAACCCGGCGGCGGCATTAGCCTGCTACCAAAGAAAGGCGCCAAGGGGATCGCGGCCTTACGTCCAATCTTACGAACGGAGTGTTATGGTTGATGTGCCCTGCACAAAGGATCGAGCAGGGATCCGTGAAAGAGTCAATGAAAAAAATCCACTACCGCCGGGATTTGAGCCCGGACCCACTGGGTAGGAAGCCTACACTCAAGCCACCACAACAAGCCGACCCCCTGGTAAACGGCTCGGAGCTAGATTATACCTCATCATCTATAAGTTTAATAAAATGACTTATTTAAAAGGTTTATCTCTAGGTATCTTTAAGTTTTTGAAAACTGCCTCTTTACATGCGCATCCCTCTGGAGAGATGGAACATTGTCACGATAGTAGGCATTCCTTCCCCCTTCGAATCTATTCCTGAATGCCATGATGTTGTACCCTCTTCCAGGCCCATCTCAACAAAATTCTCTTATTCTCTTTTCCTTTCTACGTTTGTAGTCGCGAATTGTAGCTCAAGGTATTAACCAATGTAATGGACAAATTCCGTAAGAGATCTTGGCTATCAGAATGCGGTGGCTTAGGTCAACTCTTGTTATTTTTCGTAGACTGTCGATGTTGAATAATATGTTTTTTATAGTGTACAATTTTCAGTCGACTTTTTTCAGACGATGAGCAATCATTAGGCCATTGGCGATTATAGTTAGTAGACTGTCGATGCCATTGAAGCATAGACTACCAGGTGAATGTCTTTCTTGACCACTATGTTTATAGGATTGTTTAGAGTTGGGATAGAGGGCTGGTCAATGAGATAGCATATAGTTCTTTGCCAGCTCTTTCCTGTTTGCTTGTTGGTGCGCTATTGTTTCATAATTTGTCAGACATTAAATTATTGTTTTGTCGGGTTTCCTAATTGAGTTCCAACGTATGTTATCATTGTAAAAAATGTTTTGAACATAAAATAAGCCATTTTTATGTTGTATGGCTTTTTGTTTGACCTTGGTAAGAAGACGGAACAGCCTCATAGACCATATCTTAGACATGTTGGCATGATATAGACAATCTTTGAGGGAGAAGTGGATGGCAAGAATGGAAAAGGAAGACCTCGAACAAAATATATGTAGAACAGATAAAGAAAGATGTGAAAGAGAAGAAATACGTTAGTGTGAAAATATTAGGCGATAATTAAATTGAGTGGAGAGCTGCGTCAAACCAATCTTCGGAATGTTGACCTGTTATGAATGTTACTTTAAGGCTTTGTTTTTATAATTGCCATCAGGATGTCAGCATAAATGTGGAAACGTTATCAAAGACTGAAACTCTCTCATTGACCAAAACTTAGTTAACAACAAATCATCACATAGCGATGAACTAATGATAGCCATTAGACCTTCAAGGATTGGTGAACCATCGACTATCTAAATTGCGTTGTCGATATATGCCACTGTCATTAAGGGTAGGTAACCATCTCAATGTCGATGGTCAAAACCACCGTGCAAGCGTATCGTGTTGAGGTGTAGGTGGAAGAGGCAATATTTATTAGTCTAGGGCGTGCCGTCCTCATTGCTGCACAGGGATTGAGGGGCGAGGGAAGAATTAAAAAAAATACATGCTTGAGCGCCGTGACGGAAAAAAGCGCGGTACATTCTACGTTAATGAGTGCACAAATTCAATTTTAAGCTCAAGGATGGCATGCAATTTTGCGTTGACGCTACGGTGCACAAACACAGTGGGTGGCTTGTGTGAGAGTGCAGTCGGTAGGGCAGTGCATCCAGGCAACGGGCAACGCTTTTCAATTGTTTTTCTTTTTTCATCGTCGTTTTCTCTTATTTTCGCTGGCTCCGCGGACGCACTGCAAGTCCTCCTTGCTTGGGATGCGCGTCGTGGAAAAAAAAATATTTATGGGCAGTGCATTCTCTTCAAAAATTTCTGTTGCGGCATTGTTTGGTCCGCCTTTTGTTGTTCGATAAATTCGTAATGCCTTTTTCCTCTCTGTCGTGAGGGAAGACGAGGAGTTCAGGGGGATGTTGGTGTGGTCCACGCATGCCTCTCTGTCCGAGTGTTTGCTGTGAATGGGGTCGAAGCGGGGAGCGAATTAAGACTACTCGGATTGTCGGAGGTTTGCATTGCATTAAATAAGCGCAAGAGATGGAAGGCTGCTCGGATGCTGTCGCTTGTGGTGGACGTGCCTTCGGCTTGCTAATATTTTCGCATTCATCCGAATGCCAATGCTATTTTTCTTTCAAAATTCCTCTTGCTTATGATTTTGCCGGAAAATATTTCCGTGGCTTGGTGCTAAAAGGCCCAAGTCAAAAATTTACACTTTTGTAATTGTACTCCATTGCTCTTCAAATTTTGGGAGCTATGTAGTGTAAAAAGGGCCAATGTCTGAAACAAATAGCAAAACATTTATAGCAGTTTTTTAGCCATTGTTACAACACATTATTGAGCACTAAAAATCTACTAATACTGAAAAAATATTGAAAAAACATAACTTTAGAAGAATGCTAGGTAATAATAATAATTCTGGAAATTCCAAGAAGATAACTTTTTTTAGCTTTGGTTTAAAACAAGGTTGAATTTTCCATTATAACTTCAGACTTGACTCCGAAAAAGTAAGCAATTAAGACAATGGCCCTTTTAGTACAATGCCCCGGATTTTATGCCTTAGTATCATTATTAGACACTAGTAAAGTTCGAACATCATTGTGCAACTCTCTCTGTTATCACCTTTTCAAGTACATAATTGGGCTACGCTTCACTCTATTGCAGTCTTCGGGGTGCTGATATTTGCGCTTTAATCTGAATGTCAGCTATTTACCGAAATTCCACTAGGTTATACTTTGTTTGAGCCTTCTTTGTGCCTTAATCAGAACGATTGCTAGCAAGAAGAGAAGCTAAAACCTAATTGTGCTTCTCTCTGTTAGTAGCATTCCACGATAAGAAACGTATATTTTTCAGAATTTCTTTTAATTCGTCGGCTTCGGTGGCGGTAAGATAAAGTCTGCTAATTCGAAGGTCGCAGATTATAGTCCGGTCTGGGTAGGTTGCCCCAACCACAGCATGGAAGTTCGTGTACGCTACATTCTTGATTGTCATAAACGGTATTTTAAAGGCCAACTACCGTTGTTTTGTGTGGCGTGATCATAAATAAATAAAATATTCCGAAGGGTTGCTGTTTTAAATTGATCTATTTAATGCTCCGATGTATATGATTATTAGTCATCATCGAAATACAAGCCTCATTGTGAATCTCTCTTTTGCCATCTCTCCACGATCTTCATTGTGCTGTAGTCCGAAGTGTTTACCGCCAGTTCATTACTTGTAATTAAATTTCATGCGCTTGCAATGTTTATATTAAATGAATATCCCTTTGTGAGCTGGAATTGAATTAATGAGGTTAACATTTTCGACCGCTCATGTAAAGCTTTGGGAAAAGAGAGCAATTTTTGTAGAACCAAGTATTCCCAGAGGTTTGCTTGAGTGACTCCTGTCTCATTTAGTTGAAAAAGGAAGCATACGGTTATTTGGATACCATAGAGAAGGATTGATAATTATTTCCACCCGTTAATTGGTCACCTAATTAGAAACCTTGATTATTAGTAAACTTGCAAAAAGCTTTTATTTTTGCCGCCTTTTAATTAATCTAGGTTATTTTCAGCTTGTTCAGGTAAATATTATTAATTGTCATTAAAATAGCTTACAGAATCAATCTCATACCGTGGAGACTGTAACACTATTTACTTCTAGCACAAAATTAAAAGCATCGGCCTTTTGCCTTTGTGTTTTTATATTATACGAATATTTTAACTGAGAATAGAGATTGTTTTGGTTGCAAGGTATCCTATCCATTAAAGTGGAAATTTTTTAATTCCAGATTTGCGGAAATCCAACCGGAAATCAACTCCTGTTCACAATACTCATATGCTAGTCCAGTGAATGGCTTTGTCTTTTAATGATTACATTGGAATTATTTTATGAATGATACCGTTTTAATACCTCCGTAATAAGTTTATATTTCCATTTTAGTGGACCTTATAAATTATTTGGGAACATTTGTATTCATTATTTGTAATTCACAGGTTTATTGGGCCGCGTATTTTCACCACTTATCTAAGAAATTCAAGTAGCTGACTTACTAGTAATTATCGTCACTCTATTGATGCTGGTAGGTCTTAATTGTGGTTGAACAGCCCTGAAAGCTATTTGCTATCCTTGATTGGTCATATTGGCACGCAGCTGTCGAAAATTGTCAATGAATGGGGTTAATTACCGAAAGCAATGTCAGCTCTTAGTCATCAAACTGGTGCTCCATACATTCACTCTCCGTGTTTCAACTCAAAAGCTGGTTTAGATTGGCGAGGATAGAATTCACCCCAGAGTTGGCTTAAGGCGTGTGAGTATCACACATGGCGCACCTTATTCAACCTTATTGAACCTTATTAAGCCAATTGCTTTTCATTAGCACCAGGGTGTGTGGATATGAGAATGAGTAGTTTTCACTATGTAAACGCACTCACTGATTTGATCCGAATATTGGTTTGGATAAAGAACGGCAGAGCTCACCGTGGACTAAGTCAAAGGTGTGTGAGTTTTACACACATCAGGGATGCCAGTTTATTTTCCAGGGCCACTCCGAATTTAGGGGATTTATTTGAAGGTGTTCGAAGGCCTTACGCGGTATATGAACCCGGGACCTCTTGATCAGTAGCCGAGTGCTCTAATCACTAAGCAACCGGCTCCCAATTAGAGGCTTAGGTAAATCAGATAAATATTGTGGGTGGGTGGCTCATGTCGTAACTTCTGTAAGTGCGAAATCTTCGTTACACACAGTAGGAGTTCATAGTTTAGTTGCTACTCTTTTCATTTGCATTTATAATACCTTTTCATGAGCTCATGCTTGATGAAAAACCATGCAGACACCTCGATGTACCGCGGTCCACTCAACTCTACATCTGAGAGTCATTCATAAACGTAGAGAGTATATTGAAATTATTCCAGTTCTTTGCACATTTACAAAATTTTATTACTCCTATTATAGTGCAGTCTTAGTCATAATTGCAGTCCTCGAGTTTCTGCTCCCATGATTCTTTCGGCGTAAATTTACAGCGAAGATATTTCATTACCCTTCTATCTAGAGTGTCGTTGAGCCTGTATCCGAGGTCGTCTTCCCCGGGTAAATATTCATATATCCCACGTTTGCAAGCCAATTCTAGAGGGTGACGTGTCAACGGAGAGGCATCGCTGATCCTGTAGACGCCTTTATCCGCCATTTCTGCTCTCATTAAGTAGGCCATCGCATAAGTCGTCATTTAACGCCTCCTCCTAGCTCTTTTCCAACCACTGCGTGGTGGACTATTTACGGCGAAGATTATTCGTGGGAAATTTCTCACTTTGTCGGGCCGCGGCAGCCAATGAAATGACGAGTCAAAATTTACCTTGACAAATGTTGTAATCGATATTCGTCCCAACGCAACCTGCTTAATAGGGGCTCTTCATCGAGCCAATTCAAGCCTTTCCTGTCTAATTTTAAATGCTCGAAGAACTTTCCTCCTCGCTACGTGGAGTAATGTCGTCTCTCTTATCTGTAGAGGACCAAATACAACGAGATTATCCCCGCTTCTTTAATTGTCCATTACTAAATCAGTTCAGTGATCAAGACGGACGGCGCGTCGCGTCTCGAGAGGCTCAGAATAAGCTGAGTGAATTTGATATCTTCTGGGGATCTCGAGGCGCAAGCAAAGAGACAAAGATCTAGGTTTCCCCCGCGGGAACCCAAGTACTTGGAGAGCGTGCTTAAATTCTTCCTTGCGTCTTGCATGCACCGAGCACCATTGATTTTTCTCCGGATTAAATTAATTTCATTCCCAGACAAACCTTTTGTATTTTAATTGCTGTTTTCCAGAATGCATCCTCACTCATTTACCTCCTGCGAGCAGCGTCATCAATAAGCAGTAGTTGGGACGGATAAACATTGAGACTAATTCCACTTTGTTGGGAGAGAACGTATTTATTTCTGGGATTAAACTGTCGTAGATTTAATAGCACGTGTTTAGGCGCTGAACTTTGAATACGATCATGTGCCAGCTGTCGCCATCTTGAGAACTGCCTCGGATTAATCCTGCTTTCATAGAGATTCTATCTATTTATCGGGAAAATACTCTATTTCCATCACTAATTGCTATTTACTTGTTTTTAAACTTTTATTTGCTCGCTCTATTGTCTTGCTATTTGCTAGATTTTTAAAGTTTTGCAACCCCTTGGGAATTTATTTTTGCTTGAATTCAAAGTCTAGTTTCTTTAATTAGGAAATGTGATGGGATATTTATGAGGCTGAGGTTCAATAAGAAAGACGCGATAAAGAAATGTTCCGCCGTTGGAATTCTGTTGAAGGCGATAGTTCATGCGACGTCTTCCGCCTCACAAAGAGGAATGTATTTCCCTCGAAATAACTTTTCCCGATATTGTGGAAATGAAAGAGTATGCTCTTTTTCTTTTATCAATATGAAAACCGGACGACTTCAACTGTCTTTCCCATGCTTCGGATAAGTCCTATTCTTCAGGTTTATTTCCTTTGCCTTGAGTTAGCATTCCATCGTGCCTAGTTCAGAGGGGCGTGCTACGCTCAAAGCTCTCGGAGTTGATGTCTTGTGTTGTCTTCCGTTTCACCGAGTAAAATCCTTTCCTCTCCAAGAAACTGTTTGAAAGACTGATATCCCAAATGCTTGCAGAAAGGTCTAATGCTGGTGTTTTGGCTGGGTTTATATTAATATTATGAATTATTAATGGTATATATAGTTAAATTGACGCAAGCCATACACGAGTTAATTATTTATCGTTGAAGGATATATTTTCCCCTTCTAGGAAACTGTTTGAAAGACTCAAATCCCAAATGCTTGCAGAAAAGACTAATCTGGTGTTTTGGCTAGTTTTCTATTAACCCATTATTACCCAATGTTGCTTCTAAGCAACATCAAAAATGTATAAATTTTTTTATCTATTCAGGAAATATCTAAACTACGCATTATTTTGTGGTGTAAATTGTTATGACGAAATATTTTGCTGCCACAATAATTATGATTAGGTCCAAAATTTTCAATTTTTCAAAATGAAAAATCTAGAAATTTGATTTCTTCCAGAAACAGGTCTGGGTTAGAAAGGGTTAATATTATGAATTTTAATGGCATATTTAGTTAAATTGATGAAATACATCCTCGAGTTAATTCTTCATCATTGAAAGATATATTTTCCTCCCTAAGAAACTGTTTGAATTACTCAAATTACAATTGCTCGGAGTAAGGCCTAAGGTGGTGGTTTGGCTAGTTTTGTTAATATTAAAAGTTTTCTATAGTGTATTTAGTTTAATTGATGCAATCCATCTATTATTTAATTCTTCAGCGTTGAGGGAAATATTATTTCGGAATTACGAATTGAAATTTCCTGATTGTAAGTTATATTGCACAAGACCTAGTGGATAGCACACTGACCTTCGGACGTGATGTATCAGGTTTAAAAATTTGGTGAAAGATTTTGGAAATATGCATGCTGAAATATTCGAGATACTTTATGGTGAGTGTCACAATTTCTTGATTAATTATAGTTTGCGCCAAAAAATAAACTGGACGCGAAATTTGTGAATTTAAAATGCCAACGAGTTATTTTTGTGCTACTCCTTCAATCGTCTAACTTGTTATCCAGAATTTTAGCTGATACACTTATTAAATAACCTTGAAATGAATGGTTCTACTGTTCAGAGAAGACAGCTTGACTTCTTCTCCATAGTTCAGGTTAATTTCATTACCATAGTGTTTTTTCGACCCTCTTTCATGGCAATGTTAGCGTAGCTAAGGAATTTTTTAAGGTTTACTACAACACAGGATTCCAGTACCTAGGTTACGAAGAATACTTTTCATTAATTAAAACGAACAAACTTTGTATTAATCCATCAATTTATTTTCGTCGTATGACTGGTTTCGACGCAGCGGCGTCATCCTCAGGTAGACCGACCATGGTTTCAACACTTTCTCTCATTTTCATGGAAAACCTTCAAAATGACACAAAGAGCCATGGTCGGTCGTTGAGTGTTGTATTCAATACTATGGAAATTACCATTTGTGTTTTTTATCATGTTGTATTTATAGTATCATTCTTTCCTTTGCCTTTGAAGCTTGGCTCAATAGTGTAGCTATAACAGGGAAGAATCATTGATGAATTCTCAATGAAGATACAATTGGGCAGTCCCACCACAAATGCCAATGCATTTCAATCTAGCAGTAAGTAAGCAAATCTTGATCTCAAGGTTTAATGAAAATTATTGGGCTGTTAGCCATTGAAAAGCTAGCCTCTAAGCAAAAACTAGGTGGATAACCAAAGAAAAGCATACTCATGCGAAATCTGAAGAGAAATTGAATTTTATGCCCTAGCGATGTTTTTAATGCTGAAGTTATCCAGTACAAAATATGCAGTTATCCACCCATCAGCAGGCAATATGCAGTCATTCATCTCTGTAGTATCTTGTCGTATAAATTGTTAGAAGTAGTCTATTGTCGTAGACTACGTATCTGTTTTTCTGTCCACTAGGTCTTTCCGCACGGCTGCTTGGATTACAAACCAAAGTTAGTACATATGTTTATCTTATCCTCCCGAACCCTGTAGTTATTTTCGGTTGCATCCGATGCGTCCTTCGCGTCGTTTTGTCATTACCATTTGTATCGCCACGTCAAACAACGTCTGTGGTTGGACATACTGCCTGAAAGACACACCTCTTCACTCTCTAAAAGAGAAAACATAACTCAATGAATACCACACTTACCTATTAATATGGGAATTCGTTTTTCCCCCGAACCATAAAAGATTTTAATACGTGCTGATCGTAATTTCGCATTTACTTTTCATGCGTAAGCGGCTCCTGTCCTAAGACCCCCTGCCATACGCCTTTTAGGCAGCTTGTGGGGAAATAGATGTATTTTAGCTCTCGGTGCAAACCTTTTTGCTGGAGCATGAGTTCACGTTTTTGGTCTATGCACGTATGGACTCACATGGCGATCGTTTCTGTGGGATGGGGTATAACCTGACCCTGTGGGCGTTTCACGGCAATCGTTATCTCTATATTATTTGCTATTAAGTGTGCCCAAAAATCCGTCTTTACGACAATGAATTCCAAGTTCCTAGTATCCCACTTCTCTGGATACTATCTTTCCCGAGCAGGGTGGCCTTCTAGTAATAATAATAATATGGAACCATCGGAGGAGTTTTCTATCCATCGTGAGATAGGCGTAACCAGGAATATGCTTTGGGGGGATGATGGGGCCTGGTTGATGACCACCCCAGGCATTGGGGGGTTCGGAAATGTTTTTGAAAAAAATGACTCATCTCTATGTCTCAAAATACTTATTGCTGTGGTATTAGTGAATGATCTTTAACTTTAAGCAGATGCACTAATTATGTCTCAAAACTAGACAATAGTTTTAAATAATTTTTTACTTCTCTAAGGCTTTGGGGGGGATCTATCCCCTCGTCCCCCCCATGCTTACGCCACTGCATCGCGACCGTACTGTCCCTTCCTCACTCAAAAATTCCCTCGATCCACGGCAAATCCTTTTCCCTGGGTCCGAGGCTTTTGCGCTCGGGTTTCGCATGTGTTTAGCCCTCGTCGGATGAAACCCGGTACACTTGTCCCGCAGCACTTCGCGTGTAGGAAGTTTGGCGAGAGGTGTGGGTGGATGGAGGGGGGGTGTCGTAGAAAGTATGCGGGAGGTGGGGTTTGGGATGGAGGGTGGGGGTTGCGTAGCGTGTGAGAGCAGGGAGTTGGGCGGGGGGAGAGGGGAGGAAAGGGTGGGGGAAGGATTTTGGTCGGTTTGGGGATTCAGGAGGTCGGGGAGGGGTAGTTTAGAATTCTCGAGGAGTTTGGTCGGGACACTTTTGTGTGACAATAGGTTGTCGCTACCTATTTACTCCCCAGCGTGACGATGAAGCCGATATCCCCACTCAAAACCACTTTCCCATCCCTTTGTATGTGGACTTTCCCCGTGGTCTGAGAAATTGAAAACATCAACGATGCTTTTTGACCGTAGGTGATGAGATGGTAGCATTTGATCTCAACAGTAGGAATGGTTTTAAAAATTTATGGTGGTCTATGCTAGTCAATTGTAAGATCCGATAGGATCGAAGGTTAATTGTACTTGCAATTCTATTCTATCAACCATCATTGAACTACAGTCAAAAATCGGCTACATTCTACATGCTACCTCAGTATAAGTGTGGCTAGGGGTGTTAGAACTTCAGCCGTTAACAAAACCCTAATTCGTTTTGCATCTTTGTAACACTTTCTGTAACGCTTTTTTACGTAGCAGTAATTGGCGAATGGCACAGCTTTCCATTGCATTTTGTTAAGTTCACGGATTAAGTCTTTCTGCATCGAATCCCATCAGCTTGCTGCGTATTACAGGTGTGGATGGACGAGCAATTTCCTTATTTTATTTATTTATGTAATTTTTCACGCAAAGCCGTGACGGCAAATGAAAGTGAAATTTTTTTAACAATAGCATGAATTAGACACAATACGATAACAATATAAAACTAACAAAGAATTAACCAGTAGAGAAAGGAAATCCTTCGATTGGCAGTCAGATGGAACAGAGCTTGTGCGGTGAATTTCTTTCATGACAGGTCGATGGAAGGAGGGAGCGAATGTAGAAGGGAGGAGAGGCGATATAAAGGCGAGCGCTTGGTCAGGGAGATTCTGGGAATAGGCAGATGGAGTAGGGAGAGCGAGCGGGTGGAACGAGTCGCTATTCTAAAATTCAACAGAGAGAGGAGTTCAGGGTAGTCAGAATCTGCAACTGTCAAAAAACAAGTCATCGACAACAGTCGTATCGGCAAATGATTTTTTCAATGCTCACGAAAGAGTCCATTGGTTTACATTGATATCCCCAGCCTTTGTTAAATATCTTGCATCGAACAGACCTGGTATGGTGTGGTATTTGGAGGAGGCGACCGACAGCCGAGGTCAGCCGCGCCATGAGGAAATGGGTAGGTAAGGAAGGGTGGAGAGAAACCCGGCGTCGGCATTAGCCTGCTCTTTACGAAAGGCGCCAAGGGGACCACGGATTAACGTCCCATCCGACGGACGGAGTGTTGCGCTTGAAATGCCCTCCACACAACACTCAAGCAGGGATCGGGCAGTCTCTGAATATTTTCATGCCACTGTTCGAACAGACCCGGTTAATGGGCTTATACATTCTTCTCATCTTTGGATTTCCGTTTCAATGTATCATTGACATAATATATTGCTTATCTTCAGTCTTCGAGTCGTGATGTAGAGCTGTAATTGTGTTCTTGAGAGTGTAAAAATTCATCTGCATGAATGTAGAACGAGAAGCGTTGTGCCCCGAGGTGTAGAATGCTGGGGCACTGATCAAAGAATCCGGGGATCGAATCTTAGGTGAATCCATCGGACCTCCCCAAACAAATATCATCGAAGTGTGAGGTCCTAGGAAAGGAACTGGATTCCCTAACCTAAGCCGCCGCAGTAGGCGTGTGGGGGTAATAGGACACCAGCCGTTAAGAAATAAAAAGGTAATACTCCAACGAAGTTCCGTCATTCATTTATACATGTCTTTTCTTGTTCGGGTGAAAACAAATTCCCATACCCATCTATCTATACGGCAAAATAAATCTCTTAATCTATCATTTCACTCGGATCTGGCAATATGGAGTGGTTCTAATCAGGGATGGCTCGTAAAACGAAACGAAAATGTTTCGTTTCGACCCGGAGAGAAACGATAATACGAGGCCTAGGTTTAGTTTCGTTCCCGTACGAAATTAAAACCACCCAGGAGTTTAGTTTCGACCCGGGACGAAACTCTACTCCCGGGAATCAAACTAGATTAAACGAAACTCCGCTGCTCATTGTTGAGTTTCGATCCCAAAAGTTGAGTGGAGGGGGATAAGAGAGAATAGTTTCGATCCATTACGTTTGACGTATGTGTGGAGAGGTTAAAACATTGAGCTTACAAACCGAATTCCCAGTTTGCGTTGGCCGTTGGCCTCTTAGTGTTAAAAAAGATGAGGGCCCCATTCATCTAATGGCGGTAGGCCAAGCCTATACTTCATTCAACCATAATTTCGTACTCGGTGTGTGGGTCGAAACTAAACCGTTCGAAGGTGAAGCACGTGGTCTCTCCAGTGCGAAACATTATCCACGTTTCGTTTCGTCCCAGAGTTTTAGTTTAGTTTCGACCCGAAGTAGTTTTGACTCCGATTTCGTTTCGACCATGAGTTTAGCTCCCCAGATTAAAATCCATTTCGTCTCGTTTCTAAACTTCGCTCCCGGGAACGAAACTATGGAAATTTTACTGGTTTTGACTTTCGAATAGTTTCTGTTGCCATCCCTGGTTCTAATATAATGTTCTCTATTTCGCTCTGATAGATATCCATTCTCAATTGCTCAAGCAATCTAAACATAGCGCGCAGCCTCCGAGTCTCTAGCGGCTCCCGGCCGAATTCGTCGAGCATCTGTGTAAATCTTTCCCATGGTAGTTACTAAGGAATCGTGCAGCTTTCATTTGTATTTTATGAAGTTCATGGATTAAGTCTATCTTCACCGTATGCTGCATGTTCACTGCATATTCAAGGTTGACGAATCCTAACTTCCTCCAGGCTCTTCCACAAATATTTTTTTTATACGTTCTCCACGATAAGCTCGAAGTTATTGCAACTCCAAGATGCTTCACTTCATCTGTGGCCTTCAACAAGCTATATCTCAATGTTGCGTGACTTAGAGTTTAACCTTCACGATAGCCATTGTTTTTGATCGAAGAGTATCTTCGCGTATTCGACATAAATGAAAATTACAAGTCTTACTTACCGAATAAATTCGAGTGTGATAAGATATTTTTGCATCGTAAAAAGCATATCTCCATTTAGGTATGTTACAAAAGGTTTTGGTTATCTACCCATAAACAAATGAGTTCATTATACTATCCAATAATAATGAGTCCTGTTTACCGGAGAAATTTGAGTGTCTTAAGATATTTTTGTATCGAAAATGAAAAGGAGACTTCGTTGATTTCCACTAATTTATTTTGTCCGTGCGACATGCTTCGAACCATAGAGGTCATTATCAAGCACAAAAATTGAATGGTAAGCGAAGATATACATACTCTTTGAAGGGGATACGTCGGTAGGTGGAGTGTATATATGTTTGCTTACCATTCAATTTTTGTACTTGATAATGACCTCTATGGTTCCAAACATGTCGTACGGACTAAATAAATTAGTGGAAATCATCGAAGTCTCCTTTTCATTTTCGAGTATTAACTTCCACATTGTTGTACCTAATACAATTGAACATTTTTATATCGTAGAGTGTATGTCGCTGGGCAGATATGACAAGAGAAACGGTTCCGATTACATTTTGAGCGAACCAATATGGCGACCGAGCGCATCGCCACAGCCCTCCGCATTTCCTCCACTTCCCACTGAAGCGTGACTAGTGGTGCATAGCGTATGGGTAGATATCGGAGGGGGAGTGAGGAATTCTGTGGAGGCTACCGCACGTGAAGGTGAATAGAGTGGATGCGTCGGTAGGTGGAGTATCACAGCTGCAGGCGTTGGGATCGGGGTGTTGGCGTGGGGCTATCAAGGAGGGGATAGGGCGATAGGGTGAGAGAAGTGGCGGGTGTTGGGAGGAATATAGAGGCGGGGAAGGGCAGTAGGTGGTGGGGGGCGGGGGGTTTTGCTGTCACGGAGCGAGATGGGTGTGATAGGCCGTGGGAAGAGAGCGGGGGGGACATGACCCCTGCAAACGGGGGTGGTGCCGTCTCCATTACGTGTATTTGTTTATATTAAAATATACCTTTGCTTGAATGAACCCTAATTAAATGAAAGTGGCCACGACTTCATCATCTATGTCCTACTATCAAGATCTTATCATCACTCCTTTAATTACACATCAGTTTACACTGAAATCTTACTTTTATAAATCTACCTTGTTGTAGCCATATTATCTCTTTGGCCAAACCTGTACTGTATTATTAATTTTTAATTTATCTGTCTAATTTCGATTGTTATTTCTATGCTTACAGTATATTAACATGCAAATTATTATGTACTATACATCCATGTTAGCAATGTATGTATTATATGAAGGTTGCCTCAACACTGGTACTCTTTCGAGGCAACCTATCTCGAAATTAAGACGTTTATATTTTGTTTCAATTCGTTATAGTCGTAAGCAATAAATCTATCTTATCTAATGTGTTATTATCTCCTGGCATTAAGATATTCTTTGATAGGAAAAAGTATATCACCTCTCAGATATGAGGCGAAAGGAATGCCTCAGATTAGATATTGAGCTACATAATATGGCGACCGAGCGCATGTTGCGGAGCGAGATGAGGGTGATGGGCCGCGGGAAAAGAGCGGGTAGGGATATGACCCCTGCAAACGGAGATGGGGCTGCCTCTATGACGGGTATTTATTTATATTTAAAAAAATTTGCTTGAATTAAACCTAATTAAATGTAAGTGACCACGGCTTCAACATATATGTGCTGCTATCTTAACTCATTGTATTATCTTATTATTACTACTCTAACGGGTAATGGCACACACAGAATATAATCGTGCTTTTGTAAATCTTTTTGTAAACCTTTTGTAGTTGTCATATTATTTATTTGGCATCACTGCTACTCTTTGTTTATTATTAATTCCTGTGTGTAATTTGTATTTTTAGAAGTATTTCATTAATATGACATCTCCTATCAGCAGAATAGCCCAGGCGAAGAGAGCATTCCACCAAAAGAGAGACCTGCTTACAGCGGGAAACTTAAATATGGAAGTAAAGAAACAATTCATAAGAACCTACATCTGGAGTATGCTCCTATACGGAAGTGAAGCATGGACAATGACCGCAGCGGAGAAAGCAAGGATAGAGGCCTTTGAAATGTGGTGCTACAGAAGAATGATGAAAATCAAATGGATCGACCGAGTTAGTAAAGAGGAAGTCCTAAGAAGGGTAGGAGAGAAGAGAAGCCTCATGAAAACCTTAATAAGAAGACGGAACAACCTTATAGGTCACATCTTGAGACATGATGGCGTGATGAAGACAATCGTCGAAGGACAGGTGGAAGGCAAGAATGGAAAAGGAAGACCTCGAACAAAATATATGGAACAAGTAAAGAGAGATGTGAAAGAGAAGAAATACGTAGGAGTGAAAAGATTAGCTGATAGGAGAACTGAGTGGAGAGCTGCGTCAAACCAATCCTAGGATTGTTGACCAGTGATGATGATGATGATGATGATGATGACATCTCCTGTAATGTACTATTAATTTCTATGTCTAAATTAGATTATTATTTTCTATGTTTACAATGTGTTAACGTGCAAATTATTATTTAATATACATAAAAGTTAACAATGTATATACCATATGAAGGTCGCCTCAATAAAAGTACTCTTTCGTGGCAACCTAGCTTGCGATCATGGCATGTATATCTTGTTTTCCTTCTAGTTCGTTAAGATATTAGAATGGCACGAGATTATGATTTTCAACATCGAATGCTTACGAATGGATCGAGTTTGTCAGTCTGAAGGTGAATACAGAAAATACTACTGAGAGTGCAAGGTAAAGTTACAGTTGAAGAAATTTGAATTCAGAGTCAAGTCTGTATTTATGTAGATTGGCAATGGATCGTAAGTATTGAATGGCAATAGAGGTAAAACTGCAGAGATGGACTGATTGTAACAGTTAAACTTTTTTTGCAAGGACCTGGAACATACACCAAGTGATTGAGTGTGTAGTTTGCTAACTACCATTTTGCATTCGGACACTCTAAGCAGACGGAAGAAGTCTTTCAGGGGTTGCAGCTCTAGCTCAACTTTGGAGGGAGATCAACTGTAGAACTCGGGATGGCTTCGGGTCAAGCGCGGACTCGGACGGACGAGACTTGGGTTTTGCTAAGGACTCCTCCAGCTTGATAGGACCTTCTCAGCTTATCCCCGAATTAGGGTGCAAACGCCGAGGAGGGAGAGAGGTAAGGATCAGGAACATCCGTCACCCCTGCCGTGTCACCCCTGCGGCAGTTGTAAGACGGTGCGCTGTGGCTGGCTCTAGCCTTGGGGCAGATTATGCCCATTCGTCACGCTGAGCGAGATTCACTCTTGACGTATGGTGGCGCCTTGCATTTCCTACATATATACTAAGTATAAACTATTCTGCAATTCACTTCTGAGGTAATAGAGATATTGTTGCAGTTTTCCACTAAATTAATCGACCACACCCCACGCTTCTACTTGAGAGCTATCATCAGGTGCATGACCAAGTACAAGAAACACGTTTTATGGTAATTTTTTTTACAAAAGTTCAAAAGTATTATTTGCTATGGAAACCGTGCACTACATCAAGTTTGAATATGTTGAAATATCATTTAGGGTGTTTGGCAGGGGGTGGTAGAGTGAGTTTTTTTACCTTGTAGACACTGCGATAAATCCTGCACTGTTAGAGATTGGGCTTTTGGTAAAATAACAAAAGGAAGTGCATATATTCGTGTGTATGGATGACTTTCACCAGGCAAACAGTATTAAAAGTAGTTAACACACTAAATTCATATGCTCATCGCAACTGCAAAAATGCAAAAGGTTAAGTGTATCCTCCCGTTGCTTCTAATGTACACCTATAAGATAGTCGGTGGGAAATGTATATGCTATGTACCTACAATGGCGGACAAAAGACCAAGTTTATACATCGCGGTGAAAGCCATTGTGATGATTTAGTCTTTCCGTTCTGAAATCCATTTCCTAAATTTTTATTGATGGCACAAAGTAAATGTTCTGCCTCATTTTCCACTTCTAAAGGATGAATCTTATCTCGCTAGCATTAGCTAGTTTTATTCAGCTCCTCAAGGATCTAATCATACCAGCAGGTTTGAAATTGTCGAAAACTTAGCCTCGGTGAGTTTTAGAAATCCTTCCGTGTTGATCTAAGCTTTACACATCAGATAATGTGGTATTGCGACTCATTTCTATGCGTTATATACAGAGTTTATTACACATCTGTTTTGAGGATATATAGGGATTTTTCCGTGTATCTGTTTCTATGGAAACTATTCATATTTATCCTATACGAGTTCGGGGAAATAAGGGAGCTGAATGTCTCCATGGTTACACGGCTATGGATTATGCCCACTCTTATCTGTGAGAGAAAGTGTCTCTTGACGTAGATACACGTCTTCGGTATCATTCTGCCTTTTACTTGCAAACTCCTTCCACTCTGGTATTCTATAGTTATTTGGGCGCTGTAGGATATTTTTTGTTGGGTTTCAGATGGTAAAGTATTCGTTTGCCTCTTTAGGTGGATGAGGATTAGTTAAATTCCTATGGGACTCCGCAAAGAATGTATAATTGCTCTAACATAAGTATGAAGTTCCTCGGGTTAAAGAAAATGGAACAAATTTTTCGAAAAATCGGATATTTGTTTGCCTTAATTATTTTGCGTACACATCTTTATAGTATTTTTGAAGGACCGAGTAGTGTAAAATGAAATGAGGGCTCATATCATATAATGTCTCAGAGTACTTCTTTGGATCAATCCAAAATTTTCATTTATTGATTAATGGCATTGAGTGCTGCAATTTTAAATCTGTTTCAAAGTTTTCTTGCTTAATATCATCGCCTTTGAGTACGAATTCATTAAATAGAAAGACTTTCAAAGGTATGTCTCAAATTTTACCTTTAAAATTAACATACTATTACCATAAGCCTTGGTTGCAAGCTGGGTCAATTAGTGAATTTCTTATAGAAAGCCTAAATCCGTATGTAAAAATAAGTTCGGAGCGTAGATCTATCGAAACCGTTCTGGTTTGTATGAGACTAGAACCTACCCAGTCAGTCCTATCGTTGTCTATTTGTAAATAATTCCATGTGACCATAACACCGAGAATGATTTTATATTCTTAGTGGATTGAGTGATGGAGGCCTATTGAGCTTAGGAGTGATATATGTTTAAAGTATGATAATTTTCAACCATGACCAAATGAATTTGAGAAAGCATAGATGGGTCCGTTAATTCCTAGCTCGTCAAAATGTTGTGCGGCCTGTGTGAATAGAAACATAATATCATATCATGGTCAGAAAATATTAAATCATGGTCTCATTTGCGTAGGGTTAAAATACCCTTCATTAAAGGTTCAAAAGGTTTTCAATTTTTCATTCTAATATATATATGCTTATTACCTCTATGATATTTATACTTAAGAACATGACCAATTAAAAAAGGAAGTCACCAATTTTCAAAAGAAGGAGAATTCTGACTAAAGAAGCACTTCCCATTTACGATACGACCTTTTGCTGTGCCCGTTTAATTGCTATGTCGCTTTTGTGCTTTCTTGCTTGATCTTAATGCACATTTTTAACTGTACGATATACTATCCAACCACCTCATTATATTTGCGTGATCGGAATAGTAAATAGCATTCAGAATGTGGATAAATATCTGAAGGCACTATTGTTTGCGATCTAAGAGTTTTTTATGTAGGGTGACTGAAATAAATTGAATCGACCAACTAACACCACCGTGGGAAATCCAATCTTATAATAGTAGGAAGACTTAAATTAACTACTGGCCAACCACAATTAAATTTGGAATAAAACGCGCGTTATATTGTCTATGCATGTCTTCAAATGTTTTATGCATACAATTTCATCATTCTGAAGCAATAATTAATGCCATAAAACGGCATGCCCAGAGACTTAACATATACGTGCGTGAGACACACAAGAAAAAGAAATACGGTGGAGGGAATGTCTTCCGAGAATTACTAAGTGTGGTACGGGGTGTGAGAAGCGACAGGTAGTTCGGCAAGAACATATCCTATTAACGTTGGACACGAATTAGCTTTTCGATGCCTTTTTAATGACCAAGAACCGGATTCGCTTTCTCGAAGCATCGTCAAGCTTGTGAGAAAGGACCACAAAGGTATGCTTTTCGGCGTGTTGCAATTACTTCGGGCCATGATTGACCAGGTCGATATCTGATGAAGCTTTTACGAGAGCCGGTCAGCTCCTATCAAAAGAGGTTCCGGGAATCAGGATTCAGCTACGGCTAGATTGTTGTCCATTGTGAGCAGACGTCCCGGCCCTCAAGGGGAAGTTCTGTGGTGTTTCTCCCCTGCGTCACACCTTACCGTTAAATATAGCGTGTAGACTACTATCAGTTGGAACTGAGGACGAACTATTCATTTCCCTTTTGCGATCCGATCCCTCGTCGCAGCAGCGTACTGCGTTTCCTACGCTATCATCGTAACCGTTCCATTCCAAAAATCAGGAGAGGAGGAGTTCGCCTATCTGTGCCCATCTCGTCTCGACTCTGCCGTCTTCCTCGTCAACGGTTTCCGTGACTGTTTAGGTTGATGCTTGTTTATCAACACTTCCATCATCTCGTGAGAGACTCGGCTCTGGACGTGAATGGGTTTGTTGTTCATTGTAGCTACGAACCCGTTGAAATCTGCGTTGCATTGCCCGTAGTGAAATCCGTGAAACTGAATTTTAGCCACAATACCCCAGTACGAAAGCATTGTTCAAATGAGTGATGACGTTTTCCGGCTGATCTCTTGAGCTAAATTTTTCGGAATCAATATGTAGTATCCAGGCAGCACTAAGCAGCATTTTAATTTGCTCCTCAGGAGCTATTTTTTAATTGTCAACTAAGATTTAATTTTTCTCTGTGAAGTCCACTCATTTCACTTTTCAAATATTTTTGATGAGTAGTTGCAATGCCGATAAATTAGTCAAGGGCTTAAATTCATGATTAATTTCTGTTAACATCAAAACTAGTGCAGCGAGTTATTGCTAATGTAGAAGGCAATAGTGATTGCGTTTCCTTTAATAAGTGGTGTTAATGTCACCACATTTACTGTCATCAGTAAAATTTAGTTTGGTATTCGCAGTGGAAAGTACAAAGTGACACAAGAATATTTTGGACTAAAATATATCTAAATATTAATGAAGGTCCACATTCTATTATGAAGCAAGTATTCGTCGTTTTAAATGCTTTGAAGGCTTTTAGTTTTGCGTCATATATAGATAGACCATTATTATGCGTGCCGATGCCTAACATGTCATACCTATTGTGCACTTTCTTTATTGATATGGTATCATTCTTCTGGCATTAGTTTTTCTTCAAGTATTATTCATTGGGGTCTGAAATTATCCTAGGATGAGTTTTTTCATAGATAAGTCATTTATTTCTTTGAAATTATTAAAAAGTATTAGCTAGCATGGCTAATCATCAGTGAGATGTAACGCTGTGCACTAGAACTGGACGTAAAAATAAAAAAAAGCACTTATATGTCTATTACCTCACTCTCTACGCTTGCGGTTTCAGGTTGGAAGATAAGTATTAATTCGAATATAATAATTTAGGGGGCTTGGTTAATCGTCTTGATTCATCTGGCTTGGCTAATCTTCATTGAGATGAAATGGTATGTAATAAAGCTGATCATGAAACTTAAAAGATTCCCACTGATATGTATATTACCTCACTTTTTAGTCTTACAATTCCAGGTGAGAAGATAAGTATTAATTCCAGTTTACTAATTTTTGGGCCCATCCGGGCTTAATTAGCTCGAAAGACTGCGCCCTTTAAAGTATCCAAACTTCCGGCCGAAACAATCCGTGTCCTTGGGCGCTCACAGATATGCATAGTTGTTTAGCCCACCTGCCTCTATGCACGTCGGAGCATTTTCCTCGGCGGAAATTATACCATTAGTCAACGGATAGTTTCGCCGTCGATAGGGAAATGATGGCGAATGAGCCATGCCTGCCAGACGCGTGGACATCCAACGGGTCTAATGATATCCTAACGCGGCGAAACCGGTTGTTGAAAAATACCATTAACCTCGCCGAAAAGTATTGGTCTTTAGTCGTCGGAATATCATCACAAAGATCTTTTGGTGGAAGAAAAAGGGGAAAAAAAGGATGCGACGAAAATGGAAAAGAAAAGACGACGTTCCACGAAGCGTGGCCCGGAGCGGTCTTTAGTAAGGGGTGTGCGTTCGACACGACTCCGACCGAAAATACAGAATCCATGGGCGAATTCTCTGCTCAGCGGGGAGATCTCAAAGCGATGTTAACTGAGCGACGGGGAGTAAGGCTTGCTCAAAGGAAATGTTTCACCATCGAAATTCGATTGTTAAACTAATGATATGCGTGGCATAGTTAATGCTTGAAATAGTGGGCATCGACGGTTTCCAACTCTTTTATTGCATTTCCTTATATTCGATTATCTTAGGGAGTAAAATTACTACTCATCAATTAGTCATCAAAAGCTATCCCATATTGACCGTTTATGGCGTCGATAGATCATTGACGGCCATCGAAAGACGAAAATCAATCAGTTGACTGCTGCCATAGGAATCCAGAAACTGTATCTCATCGCACATTCCAACTACATCCAATACGGATACGGATTTTTCAATACATCGGGTTAGCTCAAGCGATCGAGGAGCCTTCTTAGATGACGGAAATCATAGATGACCATTGGTAGCCGCGGTAAATAAATAATCATCTGCGTTCTACAATTGAAATTACAAACGACTATTTCATTTTACGAACGATTAGTTTTTCTCAAATACTCGAACTATAGGAGTAGGCTTAGTGAAGTCGGGGTCTATCGGTAATCATCTGGCACCTTAAGTTGAAATTGCGAACGACTAATATATTCGATGATTTTTTTTTCAAATATTCGAACCGTAGGACAAGCCTTAAGGCCGTTTTCTACGGGGCATGTCATTGCGCAGGTTAGCACTAAAAACATTTTTGAAATAGGGTGGTTTCCTATTATTTTTTTATTGCCTAAATCGAAAGATTATTACTCCTGGAGTACGCATTTCACGCGCTCAGATTTATAAATGACGATATCTATTTTTCGCGACTAAACGAAAAGTGAAAATTTTCAAGCGCGCGAAAACGCGACGGCTAAGTATGAATGCTGGGAAAACCCCGTGTGATGTCATTCTGGTTCCCGCTGCCGCCAAGTGAGGTGACCTTGGGGCGAGGCTTTGAGCGCTGATACGACGCAGGATGCAGGCAGCAGAGTACCCCGCTTGCGGGTAGCGCTTGGCTTAAAGAAGGATTATTAATACTTTATCAAACGAAGAAAACTTTCCGACCTTAGCCAGTTTTAATAGGTGATTATGAAGAGATGTTTCCCTGAGCTCTGTGCCTCATGTATGGATTGGTAATTTCAGACGATGTAAAACTCCTATCTACTCGTTTAGAAACTAGGTCCCTGTGACGTCACGTGGAGTGGCATCGCATGGGCGCCAATCTGGCCTTTTTCAAATGAGGATAAAATTGACCATTGCCATTCGTCTAAACTGGGATTTCTAAAACGAAATAATTTGTTTACATATTATGAATACACTAATGGTGGGTAAGGAATCGCAATGAATGCCTTGCGTTTTCTCTGATGAAGGAAACTACCCTATTAGAGCAGGGGCTATTTTGCCATCACACATCCATGCATTCTCGCATGCGTACTATCAATTCACCACTTTATACGACGCAATTTTTACTGCGCGGCGACGTGCCCCGTGTGAAACGGCCTTTAGTGAAGGAGGAATTTCCTTGAGCCGAAGCACTTCGAAATCGGAGACCATCAATAGTCACCAGTCGTAATCTGCCCAAATCATAAGTGACGACTTCGATTGATCGAACCACCGTCTAATCCTCGACGGAGGAGGAATGCTCCCCGCTGGTGTGGGTGGAAAGGCTAGGGTAGGGGTAGGCCCGTGGGAATTTGAGGGAGTCTGTCTGGGGATCGTAGGCGTGAATATGGCATTAAACGCAGGGAAGTGAGAGAGAGGTGAGGTGGAGCATCGCCGTAATAGGCCGACGGGGCTCTTCCCTTCCGAGGCGGTTGGGAAGGAAAAGGTTTTTTAGGCGTGGTGGTGGAGTGAGGGAGGCGGTTAATGGGAAGGGAGATACGCTGTCATGACGGGATGAGGGAGCTCCAAGAGCGTGTGTGAAATGAGTGGTGTGGGGAAGTGGTTCAGAGTGGGGGGGATTTTTCTCTCCGAGGTGTTGTTGGTGTTGGAAGTGGGGTAGAGATGGCGTTGAAGCTAACGAGGCGGACGGCTCAGGAGTGAGATGAGGGTTCCGCGTGCATATGGGAATAAAGGAAATATTGCGAGGCCGGCATGGCAGTGGGGTAGGCGGGAAATTCTTTAGGGGGGTTTCAAAACCATTGGGAAAATAAACGATTTTAATTTCTCTTAAACTACTGATGAATATTTCTCGGGTTCTCAGCCAGGTTAATTCTTTTATTAAAGCCATCAATAATATATTAATAATATAATATATAAGAACATCAACCTGGCTGAGAACCCGAGAAATATTTAGCATCGGGAAAATGTTTTGAAAAACATGGTAGAGGGTTTAAACTAATTTTATCACTTTTCATAATCGAAAAAACTTCATATTCAAATAAATATTTAGTAAATTCATGATTTTTATCAATATTTGGTTTTCTTTTGTGATGCAAAGTAATTGTTTTTTTATGTTTCGGGGAGTGTCCGGGCTCCCCGGTCCCCCCCCTCGCTACGCTACTGCAGCATGGACTGGAGCAAGCGGCCTGCAAAGAGAGGGCTCTATTTCATTCCACAGAGGCTGATTTATGCTACCGTTTAGGCCGCATTTCAATTGGTTTTCAAAAATGTCCACAGGGTGGTGATGAGTGAAGTGAGATCCACATTTTTTCCAATATTTTCCAGTACAATGTTCGTGAAATCGAGGAATAGCTTTGAAAAGTCATGTAGTTGATAAATCACATGATCAGGACTATAAATGTCGGTTAAGACCCCTAACTATAAATTATTTCTCCGGGAAACTGGAATTAATTTGTCCGTCAGTGAGGCGAGTGATGACTTTTGTAAACCCATTTAAATGCGCGGTGGGTGACAACACATTTAAAAGTCGACTTGAGGATTCCCTTTTGTAATATTCGTGGTAACGCGTCCGTATGGGAATGAATGAAATATTGCGTGGGCGGGAACAGTGGTGGTCTGGCCAGATCGGCTGGTCGGCAATCGCCGAGGGCCCTGAGCATAGGGGGCCCTCGCAACGTTTGCATCTATCGTGGAGCGTACATGTAAGGTGTAATTAATAAAAGACTCATAATACTTGAAATATTTTTTTTTGAAAATAAGAAAATAATGCGTTTTCATTAGCATTAGAGCAACACACTGAAGGGATACCTCCCGGAAGGTAGGGGAATAGGGCAAATAAGGGACTCGACGGGGTAAAACATAAAAAACTCCTATGGCGAGTTATTTATTATATTACGGCAATATAAATGAACAAGAAAATGGCCGTGATGGTGGTGGAGAAGGCCTAGGAGGAGGGAAAGGAGAGGGTAGGTAAACACGCTAGGCACCGGGGCTGACTGGAAGACCGTCGGACAGCGGCCAGAGCTGCAGCAACGAAGCGGCGACGGCGCACGTTAAGATGCGGAAGCAGTCCCGTCTCGTCCCCGGGAAGGCCTTATATATGCCCCCACAGCCGGTGAGAGGGGTGTCTCCTACGTCGTCCTGCTAGGTCCTCACTTGATTCCCGGTGGGTGCGAAACCTGCCCGAGCCAGCATGCACGGCTCAATACCAAGTGCAAAAAGATTATATAAAAATAAATCATATAAAGATGTCAGAAGATAAAAGAGAATCTGATTCTTATTTAAAAAGGGTTATTCGAAAAGGTTATTTTATATTTTTTTCAGATTTCAGTGCAGTTTCTAGGCATGAATTCACTAAATTGATAATAGAACCATTATAAATTACCAAATTTTATAAGCTGTAAAGTTTTCATTTATCTTATTTACCCATAATGGTATGATTAGCCATTGGAACTGGTATGGAATTTATATATAATATTTTTTCTCGTAACTTTGTGCTGATGCCAATGAAAACGTATTATTTTTCTTAATAGAAAAACTATATTTATTATTTTTTCTTACGAAATTGATATTTTTATTTACTTTTATGAAGGTTATTAAGAGCCAAAATAGCGTCAAAATCCATTTACGGGTATGCAGTTGTGAATAAGGTCGCAGGGGAGGACCACCGAAGGCCCCGGTAAGGAGAGCCCGCGTGCATATGGGAATGAAGGAAATATTGCAATGCTGGCATGGACGGGAGGCTAAGAAACCCCCCCCTTATATCCCCTCTCTTACCCCCACCCTCACCTCCCCCCCTCCGAGTGCTCGTGCAAAGTTCAAAGTTGTCCGTGGCCACGAGGTCTCGTGGTTGATTTCCCATTAGGTCGGCGGGCCGCCATTGTCGAACAAGTTGCTCGCGGAGGAGAATTGCGTGGCATTGGGAACCGCGGACTAATTTCGAGTTAAAACACTAATATCTTGATCTTTTACTTAGCGGATTAGCAAAGTTTCCGTGAGCGGTGCAGCGTTGCGTCGCGGCCACTTATGTCGTTCAAGTGTGCCTGCCTCTTCTCGACTTGGATTTTGTGTGGAGTGTCACTAAGCACGCGAAATGAATTCATGGTGCTCTCCCATTTGAGGTCATTTTGAAATATGAATGGAAAATCCTTCGTCACACACGTTCACGTACTAATCTAACTAAAATATGGAAGAGTTTTGTTTGTGTTTGGTTGGTAACTAAGCACGCGAGATGAATTTATGGTGCTCTTCCGTTTGAGGCTATTTTGAAGGAACATTATTCGTCACTCACATAGCGTCCGATATATCGGACGTGCGTATTTAATTTTTTTTCTTGGCTCCAGCTGACATGCGCTAAATTTGGATGCTGTATTACATTCAATTGGAAGTCTGTTTTCACCGCTGCGCTAATATTTTAGTTGCATCATTGAATTTATCGCTTTAAGAAGCATTTTTGTGAGGCATGGCATTGAAAGAATTTTTAGTCGCTAACACGGGGTAAGTAAATAATTTATCACTGACGTATTTTTCTCAACATACTGACAATTTCAATCTCATTTTTGATCTAAAGATTGATGTTTTATTTTGTAATTTTTCAAGTTTTTTTGTTCTAATTATTTCTGTTACGAACACTAAAAATTAGCCGTCCGATATATCGGACGCCACGCACGAGGGTCAGTTCTCGTAACTATTCTAATGATAGCCTCTCTTACATTTTAGCAATAGATTTTTATTTTAGTATGGTATATTTGATTATAAATTAAATTAATTTTATTTAACGATGGAATACAAGCAAATTGTAAGCAACTATCCATGAAAAGATTTATTGGCCTTGGCAATAAATAAATATAAACACCCGATGGCACCTTTGGAGGTGACTGATGATGCAAGCTTACCCTCAAATGTAACGACTTATAAACTTCGTGAGTGAAGAAAGAGGAATCCTTTTACAAAATTAACTTTATGCACTATTGGGTTGAGTAAAATAAGATCTGAAGCTTTCGCGGCGTATGCTGCTGGTGATAGCTTCTCGAAAGCTCTTCCGGCTAATCTCCTCCATGGCTGCCGAAGTTTAGGGATACGAGTCGTACTCCATCATCAGGGCTGAATGATAGCTGTAGTAATAACTCTATTTTTTTTACTTTTTCGTATTTTCCGGATGGTTGTATACGTGGCGCATAAAATATGTTCTCAGTTATAGAAATTTAATGGTAACTATAACAGGAGTTTTTTCAATTTTTGTTATTGGAATATCTCCAGCTTTAGTGAAGCAATTCTGTGTTATGCTTTTGAGACAGCACCTTCATTCTTCTATGCAACTGATGAATCTGACGGTTCGATATATTTTTGAAGTACAAACTGTTTTAATGTTAATTATTTGTCTTGTGGTCAGTGTTTTTCGATTGAAACAGTAAGCTATATAAAATATCTGGGTATTTATATCGATGAAAACAGCGACTGGAATTCTTCTGTGCAACTGAACTCTATTTTTGAGAAGGTGGCTCGGACAAGGTGACCCCAAAGTGGTTTTTGTTTTCCCACCTATATTCCAATCAAATACATGTAATTGTCTAAAATTATGGTTGGAATGAATTTATTATTATTATTAAATTTATTATTATTAATATGTAATAATTTGCTGTAGTTTCCAATTAAGCCCTAATAATGGACCACAAGTTAAATTTGAAAAATATTTGCCTATGTTTGATCGGTATTAATTTTTCTGTTGAAGTTTTACATTTCATGCAACTGCGGTTGGTACTGGTGTGCAAAAGAACGGAAAATAGTTTGAATGAATGATGAAGTGAATTTTTTAAACAATCAGACAAGCAACGCCACCGTGGTCTCGTGTTTTTTCCGAAGAGAGTAAATCTTTTTTGCATCTCCGAGTCAAGGATCTATGTATCCATAATTTTATGCCTACAATAAACTTGACCGTTCCGTTGGAAATATTTTCACGACGTAGCAAATGAATTTTACTCGAAGAGGAGCCTCATTTGAATGCAAGATATTTAATCGTTATAAATCAAAGCTTTAAGCTGTCCTTCGTGGAAAATTGCTTCTACTTTGCAGATAAGTCTCCTTATATTTGAACTCGTCCTGCTAAGCAGTCTAATGGCGGCGGTTAAATATTTTACTGCAAGCATATATCATTGCGTGTTCTAGCGATGATCATTTAAAGCTCCAATACTATGATTCACCGGCTTGCATATCTTGATAAATTGCTCACCATCGGCAGCCGGATTTGTGGCGTGGAAGGAATTATTGTTGGAATGGGAAACATATTACGGGAGAAATATTGGATTTTCTTGTTCCGGCTGTGAAGTATGTATCGCTCGGATGTTTTCCATCAGTTTGACCAGTCATATCTCTTTTTATAGCAATTCCAAAACGTAAGCTTTTCTTGGAAATGAAAAACACGTTTCCTCTTAATTGAAACGCATATCGTTGTCCTTAGTGGCATACTTGTGAATTATTTGATTTAGTTCCTGCATGCTAACAATTTCCTCGAGCTTTTTCATAAGATATTACGCAGACTTTTATCGAATTTTAAAGTATTGAAGGAAAGGGATTATTTAAAGCGGATTAGCGACGCTTGTTATTTATTGTGCGTTTTTAAAACTTCATGAAAGCAAATGAGAGCTGTGTCTTAATCACATAATGTCTTGAAGATTTCCTAGTGAATTTTCCTTCCTAGTGTCCTTTAATTTAAGTTTTTAAGAGTAATAAATAGAGTATCGAGATTATTTCCGCATTTAATTGCGTGAAATACTTTCATGAGGCCGAAATCATTTTCTTTATTCAAGTTAGGAAAACTGGCCAACTAGCTATTTCCAGGAAATTCGTATATGCAGAGAGAGCATCAAATTCTCGTTATTTAGGTGAATTTAATCGAAGCTAGAAAGATAATATTTCTATTGCTTTAATTTATTCATATTTTCAATGTTTAATGAACAACTCCCTTTATGAGCGGGACGTCAAGGATATTTTTCTCTTGGTGACCGCACAAATTAACCAATTATAGCCAATTATATAGTAAATTATGCATTTTCAGCTCTATTCAGGTAATATTTAAAGTACGTGCTGTAAAAATAATGGCGAAATATGTATCTGAAACAATAATTATGACTAAGCACAACATTTTCGATTTTTAAAATGAGAAGTCTTCAAATTTAATTTCTCTCAGAAGCAGCTCTGGGTTAGAAAGGATTAAAATTATTAGGCGGCGACAGATACAAGGGATCAATACAATGAGGGGGAATACCTCGCGGTTACGGAGGTGTTGGTACAGCCTGGAAGCATGTATCTTGCGAGGGAGCATCTTGTGCGGTTTAAAGCGATGTATCGAGGCAATGGTGGAAGTATATTTATTGAAGCCGAAGGGTGTGAATAAGGAGAGGAGCGCTTAGATAAGGGTGCTGGGGTATAGATTCACTTAGTGGGGCGGGTGTGGAGAGGAGCGGAGACGCAGATTCCCTGCGTAGAGAGGATGGCTTTATGCTGGGTGAAGATGCCGGAGATAACGGATGAGGAGAAGGAGGCGACGGAGCAGTCATTGAAGTGATACCATCCGTGATGAATGTTGGGAATGGAGGATTGGCCATGCAGCGCAAAATTATTTTGTCGATACGCTCACGTGCTACTCGGAATTTCTTTGGGTACAGTTTTTCATGGTTCACCTCCTCCTCTACTAAAATTGTTTGTGCTCTGGTGGGTGCCCATTAGATTTCTAGTACAAGCAAAATATCACTGAGATATTAGTTGAGGAATTCATCTTTTTTTTAAATCAGGGTTGGAGCCAAGGTTTATGCAAGAAAATCACGGACGAATGATCTCTTTGAATTAGTGCCCTATGCGGTATTCCCTCAAATGTTGAGCAACACTTCCTTATCCTTTTCTTCAGGTTGTCTGATAGAAGAGTTCTGCATCTTGCTTTACATCCAAGTTTTGTCATTAGATCTGGAATCAAGTAATAATTTTCCAGGTCAAATGAAATCCATCCCATTATAAGGTCAAGACAAAGTCAAACATTAATGTAATGGACCATATCGATTCTCATTTTATTCTACATGATTCATTTACCAATTATAATTATAATTATGTTGATTGATCTAGCGCATGTTTTTCGATTACAAAAATGTCAGTAGCTGTAATATTTTTATTTCAAGATACTATACATACATAATACATTAAATCGATCATCACAAAAAGTAAATAAGCCACTAAAGGAAAGTTCATATAAATTTTTATCATATCTATCTGTAAATGGTGATCTATTGTTTAAAATTTTCTCGCATTACTTACAATTACTTGTTAGTTATCGATAGAGCATATTTTTTACTTCTTGGATAACTCTCGGATTTTATTAAAATATCTCATTAGTGCAAAAGTTTTTCTACTGATTTTACGTTGTGAATCGGTATCCTGTGATTTTTATGGACTAATTTTGAGTTTATAGATTTTGCAAAAGGACTTGTCTTGGCAGGCCATTTATTTGAGTGCTCTGATTTCAATTGCATGTCTCGGAAATATTACTGGGAGAGTGCTCCGGATTTTTTCGCAATCGAAACTGAGCTTTGGTATCCCTTGTTACGACAGTTCAATTTGATAGTCCATGTAACCTAGCCGGGCGTGCGAGTTTGAATATGTGATAACCGTGCACTAATTCAGTGCCCCAAGTATACTTTTATCAAAGCACTTCAATAAGTTTATTACATAGAATTAAATTTTTAAATCTATTTTATGCGCAAAGCTTTGTAAAAATTAACGTGTTTCAGCTGACGAAGTTTTACGATGGCATGAATTTATGTAGAAATTGAATAAAAGTTTACAGAAAAATTAATTTTATTTGTTTCAAACTCTGCTAAAGTTTTTAAAAATTGGTCGTTTAAGCATTATACATATTCTCTTGATTTGGTTGGGTTTGTACATAATGGCTAAGTTTTGAATCGTGCAATAATTTTACTTTCAGTAATAAATTATGGATCATAGGATTTAGTTGTGATAAGATAGCGTTGAATAGTAAAGTGCGAGTGGATATGAAACAAGGCGGAGACCTTTCAAAAGACCTGTTATTGGGGTTAGTTTATACAGAGCAAATAGAGTCGAGGTCACAGCGTACGATAAAGTTTTGAACTCGGGTTTGAAAGTGACGACAAGATATGCAGTTTCCCTTCTTTTTGTATTTCCTTCTATATCATTTATGCATACGTGGAATATTATTTATTTTTAATACGAGTCCATTTGGTCAATGCAACTTGATGTGCAATTGTCACATTGGTTTATAATATCATGTTCTACTTTCAAATATTTGGTTTCCAGTTCTTTTCCTGGGAAACGTATGCTCAAAAGCAATTTTGTAAGCGCAAATTTATTATGAATTTCCATTTTTTTTAGACCACGAGGTCAGGAATCCAGACACCTCGCAAGAGTTTTTACAGTGCGCTTTGAATTAAAAATGTGCGCAACATCTCTTGTGAAACACTGTCAAGAGAATGACCTCCACTCAGGCTCTTTCACATATCTCTTGAAAAATACCCTTGAAATTGCTTCCATGCTACTAGATATCAAGCTTTAGAGATTCCATTTATTCACGTGGGAATTTATGGTGGAAATCTACCACGTGTCCATCCGGAATCGTTGTTGAATTTATGGAAGTTTTTAATTCCAGTGTCAGTTATGCGTCATTTCAAAAAAGTCCATTTAGTAGCGACTGATAAAGCAGGTACCATCTCGGTTTAAGAAACTGGAACGAGCGTGAAAAAATTACAAAACCGACGTTCGTTTTGACCAAAAATAAAGAATGGCTAGGAAACTCAGCCGGGGTGGGTTATGAATTTTGTTTAGAGGGACTAGCAGCGAACGAAATTAAAGCGTCGCATAAAAATAATGGCGAGTCGAAAGTAGAAGGAAAATTGCATAAAACGAGGGGGAAAAAAATTAAGTCCCGTCCACAGCTGGGAAATTCAAAGTACGTGAATGGAAGGACGTGATTACTGGCTAACTCTCGGAGGACTGCAAGGATAGATTGAATATGCCAGCTTCAGATGGCATGGAAATTCAATAGGGATGCAGAAAAAGGGAGCAATGCACTGATAAAAAGAGACTGGGCATTCATTGTGTTGCAGCTATTACGGAACATGCGCGGACACCGAGGGAAAAACACATTTGGATTTGAAGGAAAAAACTCTCGGATTCTCGGTGTTTATTAAGCGCAAGGAAATGTAAAAGAGTAGGGAAAACGTGTAATGACTCAGTTCGCATGTGATAAACACATTTCGAGGACGCAAGATGTTTGAGACATGCTATGCGGGAGTTGTATAGGGACTAAGGTGAGTTCACAAAGGAGTTAGGAGTGTGAAGAGGAGTTCACACTTCCTTCCTTATGCGCTCGCGGTACAGTGAGTTAGCAAGGACGTATACTGATATCAGGAAAATCCACGAGGGTTTCTACGCCGGAAGTAAATCTTTGTAACCATCATTATTCGTTTACGCTTCTATGGGCGTAGTGCACAATTTTTTTGGTGATTTATATTTTTTATCGTAGGAAAGCGCCTATGCATCAATGTAGGTAGAGGTATCAATAACATAGGCTGGATAGCTATGATGGGAGCTGAAGTGCACAGGATTAGAGTTTGCTGAAATTCCTCATCTGAATATGTACTACTATTTACGATATCTCTCTTTCTTATCTGATATTTTATTACCCCGTCACATTTAGCCAGATATTGTTCCGATAAAAGAGGCGAGTACTTTCTGCTATCACAGTATTTTTTGACGGCCATAATAACTTGTAAAACTTGGGAATAACATCTCTCGCATTATCAACTATGGCTATAGATGAAATTGAATGATAGAAATAATAGTTTCAGGCATTATTTAGTGAAGTTTGTAAAAGCGAATGAAGATTAGCAAATCTGCGTTAAAAATTATGTATGGATAAGGAATGAATGACTATCTGTTTACGATATTTTTGTGATTGATAGAATGAACATTTTTGCAGTTATGTACTTATTTATTGAAACTGACTAGCAATTCTTCGCCGCCTGCGCTGGTTTTATTACTCAAAAGCCGCGATCATGTTTACTTTTCTCCCCGCTCTGAGGTTTGATGTAGCTGTCTGCATCATATCTGAGAAGCTATTTCGGAATTCTTCGCCAATTAGAGTCCACTAAAAAAATGTATGCCCACTTCGCCGCTGCTCTGCCAGGTTTACGTTGCCTGCTATCTTTGCTACTCAAGTATTAGCCTCACTCGACCTACTAATCAGTTTAATAAGGCCGAAAAATGCTCATTGAGAGGTTACTTACTCTAAATGATATCGCTACATTCAAATTGCGTTGTCTACAATTAGTGAAATCTGGCAGTAGTGCCTTCCAGAGTATTTATTAAGCACGATAAAAACAAACTTTTTGTCAAATGAATATTCTTTATTGTCCGTTTAAGTCCAAGAATTATTTTTACCGTCATATTTAATTGTTTTTCTCTGTGATTTGAATGTCTCTTTCTAGTAGCCTATTAGCCCTACGGTAGCTGAGTAATAGTGATAATTGAAACAGCAGTAGTACTTTTCCACACAAAAAAGTGTCTATCCATGGACTTCCTTAAAGTCAACTCGTCAACAATCAGTTTGTTTTGTAGCTGAGTAAGTTCCCTGGAAATAGAATTCACCTCCTCACCTGTGCTGCGATCCGAGATGCTGACTCCCTGGATGCATTTCAAGCATTGTTATTGCAATTTTACGACGGTGGCTCTTTGTATTCTTAACTGCTTTGGTTGTTTCGCCTATCGCATTTAGGTTAAGAGGTTCATCTGTAGATAAGTGAGCCTCTTTTTGGGTTCCAAGCTCAAGGTCCATGGGATGGGTGAACTACGCATCAAAACCGTGGCTTGCATCCCTGTAGGATATTTGGATAATATTTCAAGGATATTAACAAAAGTCTACCACTGTATTAAATCCTCACGTTGTAGACACAACCATTTGTTAACTCACACTCTTTTTCTATTGCACCCTGTGGTCGCTATGCCTCCGCAAAATCCTTAACGGACATCTGGAGGATGATTCTAAGATTTTTATGACCTTCCGCATAGAGCTATCATGTCAACGTTGTTGTCGGCACTGTCATTATTCGCTCGCGTTTTCTTGCCAATTTGGGAAACGGTCGACACCAAAGACGAGCACAATCCTTGAGCGGCATCTGGAACACATCACAAATATTTCTTTTGCCGACCGTCATGCTGTCGGCACAATCATCACTCCTCCCGCGATGTATTGTTTTGATGTGAGAATGCCAAGGACGACACGGGCCTAGTGGTATATCTGGAGCACATTTCTAAGATTTTTACAACCTTCCGCATTGAGCTATCAAGTCAGCGGCGTTGTCGACACAATCATTAGTTCTCCCGTGCTGTTTTGTTGTGATGTGTCAGATGTTCTGCTCGCGGTATAATTAATGAAAGGAATTCAGGATGGAGTCAAAGTGAAGGAGCAGAGCTGGGCAACCGAAAAACAATGCTAAGTCCGATTCTGTGCGGCAGGGGTATCTGTCGTGGTTGAGACACTCGCCCTGCGTGGTGAGAAAAGCGTGTCTTTGATTGACGGGGGCAAAAAGTTCCGCACAGCTGCGGCTAAGCAGTCCTTCATCCTTCAACGAGAGAAAGTGTTGTGTGATGCGCGAGGCAACTGTTTGTGCTCCGGATATGTGATACTGGTGAGGGTGTGCGTTGGTGGGGCCGAAGACAATAGGAGGAAGTTCTCTATGAAGGTGATAGGGTGTGACTATGGGGGAAATTGAATGTAGCGTTACAGGGCCGTAAGGGCTCCCGAAATTCAATGGCTGAAATTAATCTATCGACCTCCATGTCGATGAAGGGCAGCGAACCATGGATTTAATTGTCGTAATTATCCATGATATATCGAGAGTCGAGTGTAAAACAATCACAAAATGATCTTAAGAAGTTGTCGTTAATCGAGCCAAGGACTGTTATAATCTAGTTAACTTAGACATCGAGTTACTATTGACATTGACCAGGTGCTAGACCCATCTATTTTAAATTGGGAATAGTTAAAATTTGAATGTGAGGATAGATATTCTTGAAATTAATCCTTAACCGTTGCTTCGTTTCCCCAATAATATATCTTTCAAATCATAGTTCAAGCCTGTGAATATAATTTGGGGAAGAATTGGTCATTTATGCTCGCATGTACACACATTGGAGGCTATCTGGAGAATCGTCTGCTGTGATATTCTTTGCTAAGGCAATCGACTGTGAGACTCGACTCGTATGCATGGACAGCTTCTGTGAAGAGAGTACGAGTGTATTGAGGACGCGGTGTATCTTGATTTGATCTATTAGCTTAGTTGAAGCAGTTCAACTTTGGACATAGTCGCGTAGAACGTAGTAGCTTCAATGGCTATGGATATAGCGAAAACGACAAATATTTATGCAACAAGCATGGCCCGTATGGGAAGGTGATCCCTGTCTAGGGCATGGATGTTAGTGTCGTGCATTTTTAGCTTCGGTATCCTCGCTGTAATGGCTGTTATGTGCTGTTTATTGGAAATAAATAAATGAAGAATGGGAGAATAAATAATTTCTCTTTCGCTACCGTTACTTCATTTGTTTGCACTCCTCTGACTTTACGAAGCGTGGCAGTATTGGAACGTACCCGTGTTGATAATATATGCGAGATATCGCAAAATGCTATGCCTCATTCACATTACGATTGTTCCAGCGATTGTCGGAACTATCGTGCATTCACACGACGATGGTTAAAACCTGTGCTGCCCTCTAGTGCTGACGTCTAAAGTGAACGGGAAATTGACGGTTAGCAAAGCTGTTGAGGTATGCAGGGACAAGATATTACTGTGTTCAATGTGTATCTACCGAATAATTTTTCTTCCGCCTATATTCTTCCTTCCTAGGACAAATCCATGAAAACATAGAGCTTCACGAGCTTTTCGTCTTTCTCTTGTCGCTTCCTTTTCCGGTCTCCCAGCGCCTAACCATCGAAAAGTGGCAACGTTAGGAACTACGTCTACTGTTGTCAGGACATGCATTCACACGGCTAGTTCGGCCTAATATCGTTAGGACGACCGCTCGGACAGTCGTTGTGTGAACGAGGCACTATAGCAGTCTACTTGGACGTGTGAACCAGGTTTAGCGGTCGAAGTCGATTTCGATTAATCGAAGACGCTGAAGAGGGCTTTTAGTGTCGGCCGTCCGCCTTTCTTCGAGAAGGGGGGCCACTCTAAATGCTGTCAGGGGCGTGCGAGGCGGAGTGGCAGCTTTAGGGAGGAAGTTAAAGTCGCTGATAGCGGTGGAGATTTGCCTTTGGGGTGTGGGAGGGGAGATGCGCTGTCTGTGGGTTGACGGGCGAGGAGGGATGCGAAGGAAATGGACTCAGGTGAGTGGAAGACGGCAGATTCTGGCCATGAAAGAATTCGGATGAGTCGAAGTGGAGAACCACGAATCTCTCATAAGGCCGTCACGGAGGGATTTTGCCCTCAGAATGACGTATTGCGCCCCGGTGAATCGGCTAAGGTTAGCAGGAGGTGTGCAAAATTTTTGCACAATATTCGTTGGACTTTTCTCTCGTAACCATGAAGCATCCACTTCGTTTAGGTATTATTTCCATGCTTATTGTAATGTGCGTAAATGAAATAAGATTTCTACATCTATTTATATACATAATACCCTGCGAGCCACCTGTAGGGTGTTTGGCAGGGGGTGATCAATCACCAGCATGCAGCATGCAATTGGACTCCCACATGCACACCACACGGTCCAAAAATCGTCACGTATGCTAACAAATTATACTATCATATGCTGTTAGAAATAAAAATTAAATTAAGAAGCATGCATTAAGTTTTACATAGGTTAGTAGGCTACACTACAAGTCATGCAATGTATTTATGAGTTCTATCGCTGCCGTTATAATCTCTTATTGATCGTGGAAAAAAAACATTCTAAATCTGTCTGTTCAATATTCTCTCTCGTATTTTATTCATATGATCTGATCTTCCGTAGTATGTTGGCGTCCGTAAGATATGGTTAACTTCGTTAGAAAAGACACTGCTCTTGAATTTATCTAAAACATTTTATGCTTTTCCGGCGAATAATGTGGGTTAACTGTTCTCGGGATTCCCAGCGGGTTGAATTCTCAATTTTTGCCAACGTTTCAAACTGACTCGGTTCTCAACCTCGGGGCTGTAAAATTTAACCCGCTGGGAATCCCGAGAAGAATGTGCGTACATGTTTGCAGATTTGGCATTTTTTTTGTAAACTCAACTCATTTAGTATCTTGCACTTTATTTGATTCGAATTTAGTGTACATCATAGTAAATAGTATTGTCAAAGTAAATTTGTATCGTCAAACCCACGCACGCATGTACGCAACGAATTTCTTTTTATATGTAGTTTCCCAATTCCCAGCTCGTCAGCTGTCTCCTGGTTCTATCTGCAACTTTTTGTTTCTATTTGGAGAATATTGTTAACTCTTGGTACGATTTCAGATAGGAAAATTAAGGGGAAGGGCAGTTTTAGGAGTTTTTTTATTTTAGGTTATGTACGGTTTCATATTCCCAAAGGCGTTTGAGCAGGTTTTTTCTCTCTTTTTTCAAAGGATTTGGCAAATTTGTGCACGCTTGCCCTTAGCTCGTGAAGGAGTGGAGTGTCTTAAGTCTCGCCTGATTTGCTTATTGCTCATAAACCAAGAGGCACCGATGATTTCTCGTAAGATGACGTTCTCGACGGTCTGAAGTTTTTTGAGGTGGGTGGGAGGCACGTGGAGTCAGACTATTGTAAAACCCATAAAAACCCAATTTTTTTGTAAAAGTAGTATGTATAGATATATAATACAAAGGAAAGGGGCGCGATTCGTTAATAACTGCTAAGATCGAACGGAAAGAGTTGATTTTAAAAGTAAAATTTAAGCCGCTAGAAAAGCGGAGGCCACGTGCTAGGCTTAGACTGCTTCAGAAGTTAAGAATATAAGATATCTTACAAAGCAACACGGAGAACATAATATCAGAATGTCACTACAGTTCTTGGGTACGACAGAAACGATTAATTAAGAGGGTTATGTAGAGGGATATTTTGTCGAAAAGAGGGATTAGTGAATATTCCCCAAACAATGAACGACTTTAATAAATTCTTGATGGGACTCAGTTCATTTTATCTTTTTGCTAACGAAAGTTGTCCTAACACCTCACGCCACACGCTGAATTGAATCGGCTTGTGGGGTAGTATTTAGAAGTTCATGTGGTCAATCAAGAATTTATGAAGAACTCTTCGCATTTAAAAATAAGCATGGATATTTATAAATTTGATGCCAACGTAAACAGTGATTTTTAAATATCATCGAATTACGTCACGGATGTGAATTTATTTGTTAATTAATAACTAATCGCAGGAATTCATTCTTGGTGAATTTTCTCTTAGTTACGCCGGAAAATCTAAAATCCGGCTCCGTATTTTTTTTAGATACACTCCTAAAAATATTCTGTTATCGTTTTATGAAGCTCCTTTTCCAGATATAATGTTTCCTATTTTTATTCTAACAATGACTTATAATGTGGTCTTGGTTTGAGTTCGCGGTGGTTTTAAATGTTTTCAAAAGTTGACGAAAATATTCTAATCCACGTAAGTGCCTTTGGTCAATCATCGAGACTCGTTAAGTCCCTGAAAAAACCGCGGTCATCATCCCCTGATCGTCAATATAACGAGTAGTTAAGTTCACCATGTAAAGCTTGGTGAGATTTCGCGCAGACTCGCAGATTTTTATTCCCACCAAAAAAATACGGGACAAGAAGACGGAAGAAAGATGCATGCTTCATTTTTATGACGTGCTTCCTCTTTTAAGTGTATTAAAATTCAATAAAAAATTAAAAAAATATGGTATGAATATTAATTTTTACGACCATATTTATGCATGCTCACTGATTCTCCCTTATCGAGTTTATGGGGTGATGCTTTCTCATTCTCATTTGATGAAACAACTTCCATATGTTCAATAAATATGAGTTTTTCTGCATATCACGTTGGAGACGGAAATCGTTTGGTTTGTGGTGGTATAATATCCCCGATAGCTTTCTTGGAACCGATTTTATAAGTGCTGCGTGCATATAATTCCATTCAGAACGCATGTCTTCGTAAAAAGTTCTGAGCGATTGCAAAAGTTGCTGTGGTCGTGCATTTCGTATCCATGTGCGAAGAATGATTCTTAATTTGAGTCTGAGATGAATAGGACTAGGCCCTTCCCGGTACGATTATCAACTTGAAGAAAATAATAAATCGAGGAAATCCATTTCATTTCCTTGCGATATTCCCACCATGGGATTAAATTTAGATTCATGTAGTGTAGGCGTCCATCTATCAGGTTTTAAGAGTGAAGTCTTCTCCAACGTATGCTCTTGTGCATTAGAACCCCTAGCGTTTCTTTGCTTGAAATGAGGTTGAAACGGCGGTAGAATCCATCTTGTATAAAGTAACCCTCATGTGTCTTAATATTACTAGTGGATATATAATATTCTGGGAAGTTAGTGCGTAGACACTGGAAAAATGCGTGGGAAAGTAATTAAGCAGGGTTTAAAGTTTAAGAAAGACTATTACCCTGAAAAAAGTTGCAATGGCCTTCTTTCATTACGAACTGCATGCAATAATTCAACCTTTCGTCAAATTACTAAAGGTTTCGCGGTCCATGTTTGTAGATTTATGGTTTTTTTTTTTTTTGGGAATATCCCGCGTCAGGTTATTAAAATGGCCGACGTTTCTTCTCCTATGCCGGAGACCTCATCAGGGCGAATGACTGAGGTCTCCGGCATAGGAGAAGAAACGTCGGCCATTTTAATAACCTGACGCGGGATATTCCCAAAAAAAAACCATAAATCTACAATTCAACCTTTGTTATAAATACGATTTAAAAATATATTCCCATTTGTAATTTCGAGTAAAAAAATTTTCTAGGTCGATTCCTCCCTCTGATTTTCTGATTTCTTCCCTTTGGGCATCGTGATGATAGCCTCGTTTAATGTCTTTCTCAGGCGTTGTAATCCTATGCAGCACGATCAGAGGTTGCTTATTGCAGGGAAGACGAAAGGCCTCTATCACCAATACGCTAGTGCATGAGACATGGAATTCCAAGATATTGCTTTTATCAGATTTATTTTATAACGTTTGCCAATCATTGTTTCCGCACTGATCTAGATCTGTTGAAGTGAGATAAAATATTTGTGATTTTACGAGTCACAGTGCACGAATACACAATAAAAATTGCAAAGCCATTTGCAAAGATAATTTTGGATGGTTTGAATTGAAAATTTTCAACTGTTTTTAAAGTGAATGTTTATAAAGCCGTTGGCATTTGGTCAATATTCTGATCTTACTAAGGATTTTGGCTTAGACAACCATTTCCTTATAGGATAATCTCATTTTGATATCTCGCGACTTTTTATTTCAATGCTCTATTGTACATTGCATTTCATTTCAATCATTTACAAATCATTAAATGGTGAAAATGAAGTCATTGGAGTTTTTTTTATCATCGAATTGATTATATCCTGGAAAAGCTTCCTGAGCCATTGATGTTCGTAGTTTTTTATTGAGCATGGTGATTAAATCAGCAAAATTAATTCTTCTCTGATCGTTAACTATCATTGAACTATGAATTTAGTTACGTACGAATTGTGTATTTTATCTCACCTTCGAAATAAATAGACATAATCGGCTGGAATGAAGATTGTTGCGAATGCTTCCGTATCATCATAATTAAATTATTATCAAATGCATTGATTTTTTGCACTTCATTTTTGACTTTTGATTTTTTCACGTCTGTTACCTTAGTAATTTTATTTTTCGTTTCCTGTGTGAGAACCGTTGTCTAGATCTCATAGAAATTGATCTCATGTGCCTCTTCACATACCTCTGAAAAACGTTCACAGCCCCTATTTCCTTTTAAGTGCAACCGATGAAAATTCTCACGGTATTGACGTCACTATCAGGGTTGTTTTGGAGAAATAGACACCTTTTATACTTCATGAATTTCAAATGGAAGTTTCAGAGTATTCGAGGAGCGATGAAAATTCCATCCGCGAGCATGGGATATTGAAATGCCGGAAACAGGTATTGCGTAGCGTAGTGTAACGGAAAGAGAAGATAATGCCATAAGTCGGGCATGGAGAAGGCGAAGAGAAGAATGGTTTAAAACGTCTCTGAAAGCATGTATAAGGCGTGAAAGAACGAGGAAAATTTTTGAGAGGATATCATGTGGAAAGTTTGATTCCCCGTTGTGTATTTGAGTAAAATTGTAGGTGTTTCATTTTCCTATATTTGCTTCGTGATACGGAAATAAATGTAAAATTAAGTAAAGAATTGAAGACTAATTTATAATTTTAGGTGCAAAGATATTTTAGTTAAGGAGTATTCTGGCAGTGTTCCATCCCTTCATGGACTTCCCTCTTCAATTAATAATAGGGCATGCTCCCTTTCATTCTATCCAAAAATCCTATTCTCTTCCTTCCTCTCCCTCGTTTAAGCAACATTCCACCCTCCAACACTACCTTCAACATCCCTTCCCCACTAAGTACTCGCTCCGTTCTTACCTTCTGCATTTTCCGTATCTTATCTAGAAAACATTAATAATCAAGTCTAAGAAGTCGCCTTTTTCGGGAGAGACATCGTAGAGCATAATGAAAAGGCAAGCAAATGTACCTATCGTATTGTCTATTTTTGTCATTTCAAAATTCTAAAAAAAAACGTGTTTCAAAGAGAAATTTCAATGATATCCTCCTTATCGAAGCAATCCCATATTTGTCGCTTGATTTAATTTATGAAAAGGACTTGGTTTAATTTATATACATATATTAAGTCCTTTTTTATAAATTTAATCAAGCGAAAAATATCGGATTGCTTCGATCAGGCGGATATCATTGAAATTTCTCTTGAAGCCTTTTTTCCTGTTTCCCTGAATGATGGGAAAAACTTGAATGCGTTATAGCGGCAGTCCTCTCCCTTACGATTCGGACCTGGCATTATAAAATATTCAACTTCCTCGTCTTTTCACTCCCTTTCCGGTCCGCTTTTGGAGAAATAAATCCCGTTTCATGACGAATGCATTGATTTGATGAAATTCAGTATTGCTTTCATTTTATGACATTTCATATATATACTCCGACTCTTGCAATGCATCGCAGCGGTGCTCACTTGGCCAGTGGCTCTAGTCGCGGACTCTCAAGCGATCGTTCGTTCCTTGATCGCGCCCACTAATATTACAAAAGAGTATCCTAAAGTCGGTCTCTAAGTGTTGCAATCCATCGCGCATTTCATGGGCTTACAAAAGTCGCACTCGCGATGCTGACGGGCAAATTGATCTGAGTTTCTCGGGGAAATTAAGTGTAATTGGGGGCATTATCCGACATTTACACACATTATGATGTGATCTATCCATTTCATTAATTACCAATGCTATTGCTCGCAATTACGAACATTATAATGCAAAATATTGGACCGCATTGCACAATTACTGCGCTGTGGACATTTTTGAAAACTGATTAAAATGCGACCAAAGCGGCAACAGAAATCGCCCTATTATGGGATGGAATTGGCCCTCCTCTATTAGGGTGGTCCTTATTTTTAAAGTTCACGAATATTTTGGGACGCCCCCAAGTTTTGTTCCATTTGGTGACATAATAAATCGTTAAAATTATTTTTGCAATAGGATAGCGGGAAAACGTGCCGCATACCACTTAAAATTTTGAAATTTTGGTATTTTAAGGTGATTTTCGGATATAACTGAAGATGATGTCACTCTTGGGTTATTCTATTACTTTTTGTCTTCCACAACGACTCGTTAGACATTTGCAGTGTATCACCTCAAATATCTTTCATTTCTGCCCTTTGGTTCCCGGGATATCGTACCGAGAGTGAGTTAGCTCCTAAGTTTGCTCAATGTCGTACCACTTACTCCACAATCGGACTTTCTGTATACATAAAGGTTTTTGAAAAGAAATACATCTTGCCTAGAAGCCTCTTCGGCATTTGGCGCAGTAACCCAAGCCTCCACGTAAACACACAACAACCAGGACCGCGTCGCGAATTTATCCCCTAATTCATACATAGGAACTCCTTGCGGAAAAGAAATATTTTCAGACAATACAAAGCTCTTGCAATTCATCTAACATAGAGCAAAGCCCTATGAGAATCGTCAAGAGGGAGCGCGAAACGACATCCCTCGTGGAGGGAAACCGCCCTAAAATGTTACAGTTAATTCGAGGAGTTTTCTCTAGTCCTCTCTCTGGTGATTTTCATCTTATTTCTACAACGCAAATTTCATAATATCTGCGATTCCGTCATGTAAATCTTCTCTAGAACGCCTTTCCGACATGCTTGATTTGTAGTTTTCCATATCCAATACAGGAATTGCAATGGTGCAATTGGCACATGGATCACAGGGGAAATTTTCTCCCGAGTGGCACTGAATGGAACAAATTCCAGTAATATATTAATGCACACAGGTGGATGGTCACTGGGAAATATAACTGAAAATGTTCGTTTATGGGGTTGAAAAAGAGAGGGGATTCATTTCCGGGAATTTATTATTCTATGCCCGAATCGTCAACACCCGGACCCATTAAATACCATTTACAATTGTGTACTATGTCCTCGCCAACCGTTTCTTTCTCCTCCTGCATCCCTACTCTCATTAGCCCCTCGGTTCCGCACCTAATTCTCCCCCTGATGGTCGAAGATCCATCAAAACTGGGAAATCCACCCAATCTAAGGCCGCTCCTTCCCCATTGAACTAACTATTAACTCCCAACTAACCCCACCTCCTCCCGATACAAAGAAATAAACTCTTCTAGGTAGAAACCCAGAGCTTGTACGATGACAAAGAAATACATGCAAGAAGAAGCACCTTCACAAACCATTCAGAGGGTTAGCTCTCAAAAGTGATTTACTGAACTTAGATAGAAGCACTTGGATATAATGTTCAGATGTAGATAATAAACCTTTTCTCTCCTTAGCCCGTTTTGGAAATAAACAGCGATAAATATAGCATTCATGGTTATATTGACGAAGTTTAAAGTTTATCTTAAGAATTTTATGCTTTAACGATGAGTGAGAATGATCATCTCATTCTCGGTGCACTATCCCGGAAACCAAAGGGCAGAAATGAAAGGTATTTGAGGTAATACACTGCAAATGTCTATCGAGTCGTTTTAGATGACAAAAAAGTGATAGAAATATCCGAGAGTGACATCATCTTCAGTTATGTCCGAAAAACACCTAAAAATACCAAAGTTTAAAAATTTTAAGCGCGATGTGGCATATTTCCCCGGTATCCGATTGCAAAAATAACTCACATGGTTTATCATCTCACCAAATGGAACAAAATTAGGGGACGTCCCAAAATAAATTCGAAAATTTTAAAAATATGGACCACCGTACTCCTCCATGCAGTCCTCTAGGTCGCGCCAGTCAAACTGATGGATCGTTCGTGGGATTCCCCGTAATTGAAGCGGAAGTACAACGGAGCGCCGCTGTAAACAGGGAGACGAGTTGATTGCAAAATTTTTGCATCCGCGTGCGCGTAACAAGTGAGCAGCGATTTTGGTCCGAAAGCCTCATGGTCCCTTGCTCGAAAGCGCTAACGGTCGCGGGCTATCTCGCTGGAGGAACAAACGGTTGGTGCAGGTAGTGAGGGATATGTACTCTGTGGGGCTGGAAAGCGTTCGCTTTTCATTGGGACGAGGCCGTTGTGGAGATAGCTAGTGAAAATGATTACGTGAGGAGGGGCGGGAAGCGTGGGTGGGGTGTAGCTCTTGGGGCCGAGATAGGGCGTGGGAGGAAGTTTCGCCCCCCTGGGGAGGTAGGGAGATAGCGTATGGCAGGGAGTGCTGTCATGGGGCGTTCCTTGTCAGGGCATTGTGCGAGCGGGTTGGGTGGAAGTCGTGAGGAAAGATAGAGGCAGTAAGATGAGGCTGTCTTGCTCACCGCAAGAGTTCCTTCCTCTCGTCTCTGGGAGTGTTTCCATCGATGAAGTGTGGTAGGAGGTGGACCTGCAAAGGGTATTGCCACATTATTCACGGAATCCGGCTCGGTGTGCGCGAGTTCGCGGTGAAATTGTTTTATTCTAAATTTTATATAAGAAAGAAGACAAAGTATAAAATCAGGAATAGTAAGGGTGTGATGAAAAATAATATAAATTACTAAAATCCGGATTTTATACATACCATAGCTGGTAGGAGGATAAATTATATATTTTTTTATATATATTTATTTTTTCATATATTTTATGAAGTTCTGGGGGCATTCAATAACTTCTAAAGTTGACAGATTTTTTTAAAATAAATAATACGAAGTCTCCTTTTAGTGAAAGAACAATTTAAGGTTGATCATACAATATTTTAGCAATATTCCTGAGTGCAAACTCCTGATGAAAACAGGAGAATATAAATCAGTAACCTCACTGACAAAAAAGGAAAAAAGTTTCCTTGGAAATATTGCTCATGTATATCAATGAAAAGACAACAAGAAGAACAAAATGAAATTATATATTTTCTGAGAATGCGTAAAAATAGAATAATGAATATAGAAGATAAAATTTGATGTGACAATGTGGAATTGGAATCGGGATATTAATGCAAGGAGAAATAATAAAATTTACGGGAAAACGAAGATTTAAAAACTTAGCACTTTTCCATTGTTCATTTCTCAATTTTACGCAGGATGCGATGTTATATCATCCTCAGGTACTTTTTCGCAGAAAGCAAGGTAAGGATTATTCCTTGTTATGGTATCCCATTTTTGTTACATTGTTGATAAATTAAACGTGTTTTGATGCGTTGTTGGCAAAAATGAAAATTTGACTTTGATTAGTTATCATTAGTAGTACACAGACGTTAAATATCCTTAGAGTCACTAGTCAATTTTGCCAGAGTCAGTTTTCACCATCGTGATCGTGACTAGCTTTTGTTCGAAGAGCATTTCCTCACTTTGTTTTAAACCAATCAGATCGGATGAAATTGCCAATCGTACGATTCGACCCGTAGATTTAGTAACAAACGTTGTTAATACTCTCTCGTTCTAAACTTTACCTATCACTGACAATCCAATGCGATACAGTAAAATCTCGTCTTGCACTGCTGCTCAAAAAAGGAAGTTATTTTGTCATATGTTGTGAGTGATGTTTCAATTGTTTACTAAATGCAAATTTAACGTATTTTTATCTGAAGGCTTCCTTAAATTTCTTGCCAGAGGTGTTAGGTATCCATCCATTTATCAGTTTTTCAGCAGACTTCTAGCAACGAACAAAAGAAATGAATGGTTGTGTTTTGAATTAAGTCTACCAAGTAGTTTAGTGCATCTCGCTGTAATTCACCTGCCTTTACGAAATCGTTTGATAATTACTGCAAATTCGTATAATTAATATAATAGTAATGATAAATTCCTATTATAAATGAAAAGTTAATGAGATAAAACTGCTGACGAGATACAGAGAAATTTTGAAACGTCATACTAAGACCTCCAAGTTCTCATGCGAGGAAAATAAATTGCAAAATAGTAGGAAAGAAGACAAAGTATGGATACGGTAATAGTAAGGGTGTGAGGAGAAAAACAATGAAAGTGACGGAAATAACATTTTTTCAAACTATGGCTGTTAGGAGGATAAATAATGAAGAGAAGAGAAAAGGAGACTTAGTACACACATGAAATCGGAATCGGGGATGGTAATGTGAAGAGAAATAATAAATTCGACGGAGGAGCGAAGACAAAGAAAGAACAATGGTGTTGAGGGTGGTGCAGGCAGATAGGAAGACTATGCAAGGATGAATCTGTGGGAGCGCTGTACGCGGTGAGAGTAATGGGACCGGAATAGAAAAGTTCTCGGAGAAAACAAGGGGAAGCGAGAAGGAAATAGAATACGTGCATCGTCGGGTAAATGATGAACAAACTAAAGGAGAGAGTGGGAGAATGGATGAGCAGAGCTAGGGGAGAGTGTGCTGAGAAAAATAAAGAAACTGTATAAAAATCAGTCGCGCTAAAAACAATGGTGGGGAGATGAGTGGTACTAAAGCTGCAGATGTGGAGGGGAGAGCAATATTCAGTCAGGTTTTAATGCTAACCTCTAATGTTGTGAATGTTTGCTCTTTGCTCATATGTGCTTTATCACCACAAAAAAATGAAAACAAATTAATTTATTGGTTGTAGGAAACTCTTTGGGAGACTATATGAATACAATGACACTCAGAATGTAAAGTTACTATTTATAAAGTCATAAAACAGTTACACACATATAGTGACCGGTATGGAAGCTAAAAAAATAGGAAGTTAAGAAAATTTTCCTCTTCGAACTCGTCAAATATCATTTATAATAACTATTCAGTAATTGAGGAGTGAGGGGTAATATTTTGTACTTAACAACGTTTGTTTTAAGTTTCTGTTCATGTTTTTATGTAAAGCCTTATCAATATTGTTAACCTAACTTTAGCTTCAAAGAGGTGAATAGCATTCTATCTTATATATTATTACCAAAGAAAAATATAAAATACTGTAATGAAACCGTAAACGTAAGTTGATAGTGTTTAGCAAACATTTTAAAAGTGCATACATGCTTTAGATCTCTTTATTAGGCACTGGGAATGTATTCCTCAACGCATTTTTGAGAAAATAAATGGTAAAACCTTTTAAATAATTTTCATTTTATGATTTCTTGGTCGTTTTCTTGGTGTAATATTAATTTCATGCAAGCGATGACCTTAGCAGCTGTACTAGGAACAGAATAACGACCGAAATCAGTAATGTATTGTTTGTGTCTCACCTTTATACGGTTTTGGTAGCATCATAACATGTGACGAGCTCATAACTTATCTCAGCTATATCCGGCTATCGATGCAATCTCCAGTATTTCAGTGATATATTGTTAAAATTTGAAACTATATTCTTGAGGTTTATTGGCCACTATCATGCGTTTTCCTACACAAATATTCGACCCGAATATGAATCTCAGCAATTTTTTTCAAGATTTATTTGAAAAATCATCAGTATTAAGGTTTTATTTTTTAATTCAAATAACTTTATAATCTTTCCTTTAAGTATTTAATTAGGCTTATCATGACAGAAATGTGTCATGTGAGGATCATTCAACCTTACGACGATCAAACTCTATTGCCTCTTCATTTAGAATTTTCCTAAAATTTTGCAATTCCTATATTTGCACGCAACATTTCCCTTTTAAATAAGAGATAATCAAATATTTATCCTGTCATTTAAATATGCTTTCATATGCATGAGTAATTACCGAGTGTAAATGCCATTATTATTGATTAAATCAAATTATTATTTGTTCAAGCTTGTAGATTGAATTGTTTGCCAAAGACTTGACAGAAAATATTCGCGTCGTTATAATTTTCTGTTCAGAAATGACAATTTCGAATCTCAAACAACAAAAAGGTGCATCAATGATGAGGCCAAAATTTGACATGCCGTAATAAAGCAAACAATACTGTAATTAAAAATTCCTGACCCCTCCCATCGATAATACTATCTCAAAAGTGTAGTTTTTCATTCTGGTAATTTTTTACTTATTTTACTCATATAAAATTGTAACCATAACGCGGCGCTCAGTAGCCACAAAAGGGTGAGTAATGAATTCTTTGGGATATTTTTGCATTCATTACTCTTTAATTAAAAAAAAATATTTTTCAGTCTAAATTAAAAATAATGAAGGACAATACGATTCCATAATGCCATGGAAAGAGTAAAAGGAAAGAGGTAAGCGTGAATTTTTGAACGATGCACCAGGAATCAGCCGTTTTCGATGGAAAAATAAACCGCACCAAGTGTCACATTTCTATTTTTCTTTCGGTCATGCAGTTGCTATCTTCATGATTATCGTTTTTAATACTTTTGGAAGATATTCATAAGCCATTCAACTCCAAAAACAGTTTAAAATAAGTCCATAATATATGTTGTACAATATGCGGCACGATGTGTTGGAAGTTCTTAATATTATTTAAATGAAACAGTGCAATATTTCCACAGAATTCATTCAAACACGACGCGTTTCGTTCTTACGGCAACATTAGCTAGTGCTTGAGTGATATCGACGTATGCTTGAGTGGTAATAGTGCTTGAGAACTGACATTATCAAGTGTTATGATAATTGAGCCATAGATAATATTGATTCTCAAGCGCTGCTATAATTCAAGAATACGACGTTATTACTCAAGTGACTGATAATGTTGTTGTAACAAAGAAACGTCTCATGTTGGAATAAATCATGTGGCATTATTGCATTATACATTTAATTAATCCGTAATATATATTTGCTACATGAAATCTCCCACAATACTTAACATAGTGAAAGGTACTCGTCCATTTCCTTAATCATTCCAATCAATCAAGGTTTTGGCACAAAATGCCATTTATAAGGTTTACGTGCCGATACCTGGGTCAGTTGGAATAGGCAAGTACTTTTCATTATGTTATGTATCAAAGATTTCCACCAAACTATGCCGTAAACTGTAGTTCCTTCGCCTGGAGTATCGCACATTTGTGTGAATCCTAGCGGATAACGTTGCGGAGCTGTGTGGAAGGATCCGTGGTTATTTACGCACACGCATTTATGAAGTAAGAATAGACTTCGATCCGTGCCCGGAGAAAGATTCGGAGCTTCAAGCGAAAAACAAGAAGACATTTCGCGGGAGAAGGCGCCTTTCACCTGTTTTATCGCCTACGTGCGTCTATTCCTTCGACTCCACAAAGGAATACACGACTCACAGCTCTCACTATAGGACAATGCATGTATAATTCAAGACAGCCTTCTCCATAGTTTTGCTCACGTCTATTTAGAAATAATTGCACCCATGAATATACTCCGAAATGAATGAAGAGAAATGAAATGTGCCTGGCGGCACATGCTACTCAATTAGCGACGCACCCAAAAGTTTATGGTGAGTCATGAAATTGGCAAAACGGTCATCTTAGTACAAAATAATGACTATTAGGAAAATTGGCCATCCCATGCTTCTTTAGAACTTATGCGTTCATCTCCACGGCACTCCGCAACTTAGTTACCGATGCCTTTTGAGAAGTCACCTGAATAAGTGCCATTGTGCTCCGACGGTGAATGGTGAGGATAAGATGGCGTTACTATAGTGAACAAGTATGCGAGGGGAAAGCTGTAAGCCTTAAGGTTTCCCAGGGAATCATGTGAGTTTCACCAGTTTAGTGCTGCCTAGTTTAACCCTTAGTGGCCAATGGGAGTGGCTCGTTACCCGAAGCTTAGAAAATGTGAATTTATAGGACTAAAACTTTTGAAGTTGATACAATTAACCACATTTGTCGGTAATTGACAAATGTGAATTCATCATCATCATTAGTCAACAATCCTAAGATTGGTTTGACGCAGCTCTCCATTTCTCTCTCCTATCTGGTAATCTCTTCATAGCTACATATTTATTCTCTTTTACATCCTTTATAACCTGTCCGATATAATTCATTCGGGGCCGTCCCTTGCCATTTTTCCCTTCCACTTGTCCTTCAACGATTGTCTTCATCAGACCATCGTGCCTCAAAATGTGGCCAACTAAGTTGTCCCTTCTTCTGCTTAATGTTTTTAGGAGGCTTCTCTTCTCTCCTACTCTCCTTAGCACTTCATGGTTACTCACACGGTCAATCCATTTTATCTTCATCATTCTTCGGTAGCACCACATTTCGAATGCTTCCACTCTTGACTTCTCTGCTGCTGTCAACGTCCAAGCCTCGCTTCCATAGAGAAACATAATCCATATGAAGCATCTGATGAATTGTTTCCTTACTTCTATGCTGGTATTTTCAGCTGTAAATGTGAATTGTGATCCCGTTACATAAGAACCCGAAAAAAACGCGTGAGGGCGCTTCGAGTGTTCCATTTATCGGCGTGGGGTTCATAGCTAGTTATCCCACCCCGATAGGCTTAGGTGAGGCCGCTAAGGGTCAACCTGCTACACTCGAAATATTTCTGTGTTCTTTTTTTGACTAATTTGTAGGATTAAAATCAGGATTTTTGTAAAAAATCAAATAAGAATGTGTTGAAGCCATTTTTGTATCTTAACTTATTTTACTTAAGTCATCAATCAAATGTTAACATAGTTCAGGAAAAATTTGGGAATGAGATTTAATTTCAATATTTATTGAAAAACATGCGGCCAATAGATTCGCTAGTGGCAATCTTTGCATATTCCCCTCGATGGATCACGGCCAATAGATAGGCCGGCTGGCACCTAAAGGGTTAAATCGAGGATTAATGATTATTAACCTTGTAGGAAATTGTAAAAGTTGTCGTAAATTCTTGTGCAGCTAGTTTCGAGGGTTTTGCGTCATCGTCGGGTACTCAGGTATCCGGAATATTTCACACCATCTAGTCATATTCCGTTGAATTTTGACGATAGTCCTATTTTCTATGAGCAATCCTTCGTATTGTTAGATGCTCAGAGCAACCCAGGAGAGATGAGGACAGCTATCATTCCAGAATGGAGTGATTTTTGGTTCATGGAGAGCCATTAGCAGCTAGCCAAAGATTTTAATTGATGGATCATGACGTATTTGTGGTTTAGGGGTAGCTATCCGTCCTAAATGTTAGGTTTGGTGTGCCTTAGACGTTTTTTGACTGGCAGCGTGCATTAGTCGTAATGTATTTCAGGAGTTTTCCCTCATGCGTGAAAGATTTTCCATACAAACACGTTGAAGGGGTGGTCGTAAGTAAAAATAACTGTTACGAAAGAGCATAGGTGGTCACTAGAGGAAAATTGACGCCTTTTTCAGCAGGACAATAACGGACGTTGAATGTACACGTCGCAGCGTTAATGAAGAAATGGTAGGGGCGTATATCGTGCCAATCCTAGTGGAGAGTCACGGTTCATGTTTTTTTTACCGTCGATGAACATTTTTTCACTCTTTGATACCTGTTATAATTTTCTTTTTATCGTATGTGGAAAGAAGGCCATTTAGCCAGCGGTTCTCTGAGACAAATCTTATGAACAGCATTCGATGTCAAAAAGTTAGTTCGGCTGCTAAATATAACGATGGAGAGATGATTATTAATAGTGGAGCTTCAAAATGTGCGGAAATGGAAGAGGAAATTGATTATATTGTGAAAGACAGGCGAGAAGTTAATGTAAAACATTGGTCTCAATCCAAATTGCAGCTAGTTCACTCACCACCGACAGTCTTAGCTGTGTTTCTTAGGTGTCATAGGGAATCCATGTGCATGGACAGATAAATCCATGGTGCACCGAGGCGCATTATTTCCATTAAATCCATGTAAATTGTCCTTACAGCGTGAATTAGGCGTGCAGGCTGAGCTTCGCCACAAGGACTTGCGGTGCGCCTTATTCCAGTTACACTCTATGATCTGCTTCGAGAGCTCGTGTCAGGAGTTATTATTGCTCCAGCCATTAGTAATGTGGCGGCGGGTGAGTCGGTGCAGTGGTATGAGGTGGCTTGAAAGCAATTACGCTCCATCCGTTCTGTTGTGGTCAAAGGTTTCTCTCGGAGATGACGAGATAGAGAATTCTCTTCCCCAAAACGTTCCTCTAAGCAACGCATCGAGATTACTTCGTTTGCACGGCAACGTTTTGGAAGCTCTTGCGGTACATGGAAAATGCATAATTATATTATCCTACCACGAAGCTGAACAATGGAAAGAGGCTGTGAAGTAAGTACTATCTAAATGGCAATTGAAAAAACTTTTTACCACGTTGATATCGACTGCTTTCGGGAGCAGCTGCGTATTGCGCTTTGTCCCGCGAGTTTTCGCGGGCTTTAAATTTTCACTGCGTATTCCACGATTATTTTACTGTGCTACCAGCTTCAGTGCAATTTTCAAGGGACTAACATTCAATCTAACCAATAATATTTAGTCCCTTGCAAACTGGCACTGAATTGTTTTAACCGGTTGATCAATGAAGTAATTGTGGAATACTACACAGCTTGTTTATTTAAATGTAGTGGACTTCCACAAAGTGATGGTTTAAGTTCGCCATATCATTAAAATGGTACCTCAGTGAATATAGTTGATGTAAAATCATACTCATGGTGGCCATACTCAAATTATCAAAGATTATCAGACATTAACTCCTTTCTTATGTCAGAGTCATCAATTAGCATTGCCTCGCACCAGATTGCTTCTCCATATACTTCTCTTCTCATCCACTCCATCGACAACTTTCTCGATTGTTTCGAGTGGAAAATCAAATGCTCTACTAAATATCTAGTTGATCTTGTTTATTTCGTTTACCAAATTTCTGTACCTTATTCTGCTTAGAAAAAGATCACTTGTACCACATGGATTCTCACCCTCTCAATTGTATACTTGTAGGTTTCCCAAAAAATATAAAAATGGCCGGCCTCCAGGGATGAGCAAATATAAAGGGCGCCGAATCAAGAATGAATTAAAAAGAGTTGGCCCTATTGTGAACTGAAGAAAGAAATACAAATTGGAGGGGAGACACACCGCGACGACTCTCACAACGGTCCATAAATAATACCTTAGCCGGTTGAATACTTAAATAACAATATTAATATTCCTTAGACGATTTAGTAGGACAAGAAGACAACGTGAGTTGCTCCATAGATGATACTTCACGACCTGTGTTTTTTTCCCATGGCAGGTAGTCATTGAAAATCCTGTGGAAATTTTCCGCCTCGTCTGGTTTTCATCCTTAGGGCCTCGGGTAGCGTTAGCGGGGACCGGCGTGATGTTTCTACGAAGGAATAGCTTCATAGACGAGGAACTGTTTGTCACTGAGGAGCAGATACCACGAGCATGCGGAGCGCGGAGGATATCCTTCAACCGCCTTGAGGCAGAATTGTGCTATGCGTGACCTGGCCTAGAAAGATGCAACGTGGTACCCTCACGGAAATAAAAGCATCGCTTTGAGGAGACCAGAGTCTCATTTCGTCTCTCGGGACTTCCTTCCCAAGATCCAACAATAGCACGAAAGTTACCGTGGTAACCGTAAACCTCGCGAGCACAATAATGAGGGAGAGTATGAGCGAATACAAAAATTGAAGATTTGTAAAGGAGTAAAAGTTAGGATCGGTATTGAGTCCTTAGCCGCTACGCTTGTTAAAGAAGCGAGGGCTTTGAAAAGCGTTGGATGTGGATCGCCAATGCATAGGACGATGTATTGTGTGATATCTTGTATGATATGTGGCACGATGTCGTGGAAGTCATTGATATTAGTTAAATGCGACGCTGCGTCATTTCCCCTGAAAATATTTTCGCACGATGTGTTTCGTTGCTGCAACAAAAATTTCCAGAGCATCATGTACAGCCAAGGTCTTCCCTGCATATGTCCTACTGCAAAAGGAAATAAGGTAAGACGAAGGATGGGGTTTGGGTGCTCGTAAGTGGGAATATTGAAGGTTTTTATGGAGAAAGGGTGGTTTTTAAGGGTATCAGGAGGGGAATAGTGGGAAAAAAGGTTCCACGGTGAGGATATTATGATTATGACCCTTTCTTCCACCACCTTCAATTTTCCCACATCCCGGCAACCAAAACCAAGGCCGGTTTAAGCGGTAAGCGAAGTACGCCGCAACGTAGGGCGCCAAGGAAAAGATGCATCTAAGCGCTCAGTCCAATGTATGCACGGTGAACGATTGAATTTCTTGAAAGCTAACGCGTGTTGTATTTGTTGATTTATTTGCATTTTTTAACTGAATTTTTATATAAAGAATTGGTTTTTAAGCTAAAAAAATATCACATTCAATATATAAGAGTAAAAACTACAAGTGTGTGGAGTGCCGTATTGCCTCCCTCAACATTGTACACTCTCCCTCCTTTCCCCTTCCCCCGCCTACCCGTCTTACCACCCCCATCCGGCCTTCCCTATTTAAGCGTAGCGCACTTGATATTTTTGTACCTGATGGTGCTGAATAGCGAAACCGGTAGTATTAATAGATTTTAAAATTGTGGAAATTGCTCCTGCTTTTTCATTTTCATTATGTCACGTTTCCACCCCATCTCGCCTGAAACCTCAGACTATATTCGTAATACCAGCATGGCAGAACAGGCGAAACTATATATCAAAGTGTGTGTGAAGTGCCGTATTGCCTCCCTCAACAATGTACACCCTCCCTCCTTTCCCCTTCCCGTCTTACCACCCCCATCCTGCCTTTCCTATTTAAGCGTAGCGCACTTGATATTTTTGTACCTGATGATGCTGAAAAGCGAAACCGGTAGTATTAATAAATTTTAAAATTGTGGAAATTGCTCCTGCTTTTTCATTTTCATTACAAGTTCACGCTGATATTTAAGTCTCCACCCTGATTCTTAAAGTATTTGTATTTATTTTCCAATGTATCCAGAGAGAATCCCTACTACCGCTCAGGTTATTTTAAAGGGACTGTTGTTCGCTTACACTAGAAAAATATCTTGAACCGGCACAGGCCAAACCCTATCACTCCCTCCTCTTAAGCAGAAGGATATATTTAATGAAGCCCTTGACTGGTCATCATTCACTCGAAAAAGTAGTTGCAACAGCGAAACGCGGCGTGGGAAAACAAATTCAAGGGAAATATTGCAATGTTTTATTTAACTTATATTAATAACTTCCACCACATCGTGCCATATATCATACAAGATATCACACAAGACATCATCAAATGTTTTGGCGACCCACAGCCAAGGCTTTTCAAATCCCTCACTTCTTTTGCAAGCGTAGTAGTCGAGGATTCAATAACAATCCTAACTTTTACTCCTTTACAAATATTCAATTTTGTATTCGCTCATTTCTTTCCCTCATTGTTGCACGCGTGAGATTTAGGGTTACCACGGTAACGTTCGTGCTATTGTTAGATCTTGGGAAGGAGGACACGAGAGACGAAATGAGACTTCGGTCTCCTCGTAGCGATATTTAACTAACATATGATGATGAGGTGATCAAATCAATCGATGTCAATCGATGAGTCAGTCAAAGCATATGGCGTGTGTCGGTGGGTTGAGGTTTAGCGTCATATTTCATGGGATTCATTTGTACTCAAGAGTTCGTTTCATACTGTCAGTGATCCTGCGGATGATCCTTCATACGATCGTAGATATTAGGACCGTTTTGAATGGGGCACGTCATTGCGCAAACTGACATACTTACGAAGGCGCAATCAAAATTGCGTCTTATAAAGAGGTAAATTGCTAGATGCGTGGATATGCGATGGTAAAACAGCCCCTGTTCAATTTTCGTCCATGCATTCGCCCAATTCCACACCATTTTAGAAATTAGTGCAGTTCTAACCTGCGCATTTCCGTTCCCCGTGGAAAACAGCCTTTACGATCATGCATAGGGAATTCAACGATGGGAAATTAAGCGGCCCGGAAATAATTCCGCGATCATCTCAGAAAAGTTTAAACTCCCGAAATTATTTATGCCACCTATAGCGAATAATAACTGCTTAGGACTTGACTGCCATATTTGCTGCTATGCTGCTGTTTGTAAGTAGTAAAAAAACAATACATTGCTTTGATTTCCTCGAAATACTTTTAATTAGAACAGCGATTTTACACCGTCATAAAAACATTTAATATTTGCTGTAACTTTTCTTTTTATTCTACGTACCAAATAATTTTAACGTACTACGAGTCCGGGTCCAGAGGAGCAACCTCACACCACTGAGAAAAATTAAACCGGTCAAGGAAAGCGATTATTTTACGATTTTGAAATTTCGTAAGATTTTGCCCAAGGAATTTTCGTCGTTCACCGCTTTCCCGTGTTCAAGCAAAAGGGGCGAGGTGGTTCTCACTGGGAAGGCACTGCGGTGGTGTGCCGCACCCACCCCGGAGCGGTCGCGAAGAACCACACGCCTATTGAGACAGGCGGTGTGCTTAGAGGCGCGGGTGTGTTGTGCCGCGAAGCAGGTGCGAACGTTGAGGGGTGACGCGCCATCAGGGGGGGCTCGGTGTTGCAGAGTTTGCGGCCGGAGGGGAACTGGGCGGCGGGAGGGATTGTATAGTGAGCGATGGGAAATTCAGCGGCCCGTAAATAATTCACGTGGTATTCTCAGAAAAATTAAAACTACCTCAGTCATTTTTGCGACCAATCGTGAATTGAGGAACTTGCGAACAATCGCGAAACTGAGAAGTTCTTCACAACCATAGAGTAGCTACGCTGCTGTTTGTAAATAATTATTTAAAAAATCGCTTTGATTTCCTTGAAGTACTCGGAATTTAAAAAAATGATTTCATATTTAGCGGGAATAATCCAATCCCGGGATTAAGAATTGTGATTACCTTAATCCGGGTGTGCCGATGCCCCTCTGAATTGCGAAAAATGAAGAATCTGAAGATGAGCTTCTAAATTCAAAAGGATATAAACGTTGCTCCGTCTTCTCGTCCAGGTTTTCATAAAGATTCTCTTCTCTCCTACTCTTCTTAGGACTTCCTCATTACTAACTCGGTCGATCTATTTGATCCTCATCATCCTTCTCTACCAAAACATTTCGATTGCCTCTATCCTAGCTTTCTCCGCTGCTGTCGCTATCCATACCTGACTTATATATTGAAGCATACTCCGAATGTATGTTCTGATAAATTGTTTCTTTACTTCCATGTTTAAGTTTCCCGCTGTAAGCAGGTCTCTCTTTTAATGGAATGCTTTCTTCACTTGGGCTATTCTGCTGATAATTTCTTTCTTGCTTCTCGCATCGCTACTTATCCTGCTTCTCAAATATCAGAATTCCTTCCCAGAAAAAGGCCTCTACAATATTTTGCTTCCCTATTTTAATAGTTCACTTGACTTCTTCTCTTATCGTTGATATTTAATTCCCCGCAGTCCAGAGTAAACTTTATTTATGAGGAGAAATGTTTGGCCCACTTCGTAATTATCATCAGTTTAGAATTAGTTGTTAGTCAAAGTCGAAAACACATTGATCTTAGAGAGATTTTATATATTCGTCTCGAAAACCAAGGAACATATTTCCTTCCAGCCCCGAGAACTCGGAATTTTGACCGGGACCCTGGAGTTCGGGAATCCCGTAATCCCGAGATTCCCGGGAAGTATTGTGTGTCGGCGTCTGGGCTGAGTTTCTCCTCTCGAGGTGTGAGAAAGAGTATTCGCGGTGTAGGCGTGGGTGGGGACGGGAGACCGCGGGGGTGTGGGTGGACAAAGAGGGGGTTGCTTCGGGGGTAGATGCGGCGACACGGGTGCGGTAGATGAAGGCACCACTCGAGAACGGCTCCCTCTCTTTCTCCCCTCAAAGATAAACGTTAGATCACTTTTCCGATGATGTGGAAAATATTAATTTTGGACCGTGCTGTTTTGACGTAATGGACCGTGGGGATAAAAAAAAACAAAACGGAAATAAACCTCGGGCGGATGGAGATGCGGCTGAGATTCGTTTTTCTTTTTTTTTTTAATATTACTCGTACAATTCGAGCATGTTTTCGGTGAAAGGGAGCCGAAAGCTTGTCGAAAGTGGAGTTAAGGAAATGCTTATTGAACGTAACATTTTTGAGATTTGTATACTAGCCCTTGACTTTTCTTTCGCTCCACGAATTATTGAAAAACTTTATTGTCATCATTGCTTTTGCGAGAATCATGCGGAAGAGTGAAATGAGCACTCCACAGATTATGGCAGACTTGACGGATCACACGTTTTGACAAGTCTTCTCAGGCAGTTTATAAATTATGAGGTTGTAGTTCTATGTATGTGGGAATGTTTGAATAAAATTAGCATTTCTTGCTCCCCCAATCGCCTACATATTTCTTTAATTAATATTAATTTGGTGGTTCGAATGCTGTTAAAATGTCAAGAAATGCTAAATGTATAGCAAATATCGTAGCAAAATGATCAAGAAAGAACAAATAAAAGACATTTAGAAATGTTATATCCGGCTCAGAAAGTTGGATCAATGTTTCTCATGGTTTTATTTGAAATCATCCCTGCATTCGTGAAAAAATATATTTTTAAATTATTTTTTACCTTTGATGTGTTGTTACTGAACATGCGTGATCACGCAGTACGTCCAAAAGGATATTACTTATTATTCAATATGCTAAAATGCCATCCTGTACATGTAAGATGTAGTTTTGTACACGTAAACAACATGTTTTAAAGGGCGAAAATTGCTATTACTTGCTTCTTGTAAGGCTCTTCAATTAATGAGTGTAGATTTTCATTCTTTCCAATTTCAATCTTTTGTAAATTTGCGTTTTTATCTTATCCATTGAATTAGATGCGTGAAAAATTTTCTAGAACACGTGAAATGAAAAAATAGCTCTTTGATATAATGCTTTCTTGAAATCCACACTAATTTATGAATTCAAATTTGATGAATTCGTTTATGAGGAGAACTGTTTGGCCTATATGATGTTAATGTTCAGTTTAATTTCGGTAATCATTCTACGATATCAGTAAAATCACTAGTGCCAAGAATTACCTATTCATCCGCATCCTGAGTTCTTTTTAGTTGTGTAATTGCGTGAAGCTTTAGCATTAGCATTACATTTTAATATTCACTACTACATGGAAATGTTTTTGAAGACCCTTTTATTCCCTAATATCTCATGGTTTATGTCCATCCACCCTTCGGAATGTGACTAGGGCCATCGGGTTATATGCCATGAGCCCGCCAGGCATATTAATGTAGTTACTGCGCTGTTACTACTTATGGGTGATAACGCATCGCGTTAATAAGTATACGACCTGTTATTCACCTGAATATGCCTTCTTGTATACGTAAAACGTGAGTAAACGAATGTAGTAAAGGATGAATTTCAAGCATTAGAATATATAATTTTTCGTTCACTTAGCCAACACTTTTTCTCACTGTTTGCCCTTTTAATTTTTAAAGCGGGCCACATACGTTACAGCAGATGCTATATTATCGTATAGGATCGTAAAAGGACATGCTCGGATGAAATGTAGACATTAAGCTCTCTCTGGCTCCATATAAAACTGTTCTCGCGAAATGTGAGACCTTTGGGTCATCTCACCGCATCATATTAGGCAGATTTTGGTCGCCTTATTCCATCATGGATTAATAGTTACTTTTTTAATGTGAGCCTCAAAGAAAGTTTTTAATACCTCACTACCCGGATAATCAGTAGGTTAGAACTGTACCAGTGGTTGTAATTATATAGCTGACTTCATTCTAACTGAAATACGTTCATGATCTTTGATACTGTTCACATTGATGAAAACGGTAAAGGTATAAGTCATTGAGGCGCCACGGTTCAAAATTGGAAAATTGGTTAATTTTATAATCAAAATTAATAAATATTGTTATCAGCATAAATGAATTTATGAGTTTAAGTTTTACCGAAACATATGCATGCACATAAAAATTTCTCACCTGCATGAAATTAAAAATTTTTGTCTGAATTAAAAGACAGGTAAGTACTGATTTTAATGAAAACGAAACACATGTGTGTTAGATCCATTGAAGAAATATCTGGTCTTTCCCGACGAATGAATTGTTAAGTTTTCTCGGGTTTTCTTCGGAGTGAGAGATCTCGTCTGACGTTTCGTATTCATTCATTGAGGTATTCACTCCCTGAGGACGAGGAATGTGATGGACCCCGAAGCGTCGGTCAAGGTGAATTCCATCATCCGACTGGTAACCAGAGCGAAATTTATATTAAGTTATTGCATTTCTTCCACTTTTTCAAGCGCACATAATAATAATAATAATAATAATAATAATAATGATAATAATACTAACAATAATAATAATGACGATAATAATAATTATTATAATTGCACTAGTAGTTTATAGTGCAATATATAAAAAAACAACAACAACAATAATAATAATTTTATCACTCCACACACAACAACACACTCCACATTTCTTAGCATGTTTCCTCTGTTTGTCTGCTTCATCGATGGCATGTTGACAATAACTTTTAACCCACTTACCACCGTCGGATCCGCCTGAAATTTTGCACTATTGCTCCTGATGACAGTACAATATTCAATAATCCTATATTTGAAATTTTGTGCCATTGTGCTCGAATTGATTAAATAAATAAATTATGGAAATATAGTTTTAAATTTTCTCAAAAGATGGCGTTTGTTTTTATTTTTTGGCAAAAACAGAATGCACTAAAAAAAAAAGACTTTCATCATTTGAATTATAAAAGGTAGGTGTTGATTTGGTTTACGCATTAACATTGTGTGTCAATCCTTACCAATCAGGCTCTTTCACACCTTTAAGTAAATGAAAGGTCGTAGCACTTTTCCACAAGGAAAGTGCTACGACCTTTCATTTACTTAAATATGTCTAACTTCCACCAATTGAAGCCTGAATCTGTTGAACTCTTTCACACCTATTTTTAATTCACCTAGTGAGCATCAACACTCTATTCTCCGTGTGATCAGAAGCTTATTTTTCGTTTTATAGTGTAATTTATACGATTCTGGGAATAAGCGTATTTTTATGTAATTTTTAAAATTTTTTGAATCAATGCTGGACTACATACCATAGAGTTCCGGATCTAAATCTTGGCGAATCATAAGCAACACCCCATGTATCAAATTCTCGCTATGCTGTTGTATGTATGTCAGAGCTTCGCAATTATTCGCGGGTTTGGTACCATTTGTCCATGACCGTGTCCATTTGGCTTGTCGTCATCTGTACCCGCATCTGCCTAAATGTATCTTCGAATTTAAATGCTGAGTAATGATTGCTCTTTTTATTCAATGCCATTGTCATTTAATACTAGTGTTTTACCAACTTAGGGGTGGATTGCGATGTTTGGTGGAATTGTGTAACATGAAACATAATCGGAGGCACCCTAATGCTGTGTGTTCACGAATTTTTTAATAGTCTTACACAGATTTCGACACTATGTACTATGCCCTTTGAGAATGACATATTGTTCAGCATCGACACCGGGATAAGACTATTAAAAATACAATTGTGGTACATGCAATAATAGTGTATCTGTGGTTATGTATTATAATACTGTTTCATTTTCTAATACACGACAACTTTAGAAAAGTTGGTGCGCAAATAATGAAATTGTTTTACCGTTCCATGGTCTTAATTACACGGTAACAAACACTCTATCCATTCTGCACAACGTATTTGCATGACCAAAAGCGACACCTCCTTTCCGAGGGCATTGACGACTTCTAAAATCCGCCTAAGCATTCTTATCCTTTTCACAGGAAACCTAAGGTTAGAACCATCCTTCCTTCCCATCACTTCAAAGTCTTCGTTGATTGCTTTTTAGCCATCTTAAGCAGGCCTTGTGAAACAAAGTGAAACCTTTCAATAAGGCAATTTCCTTCTAGTTTATTTCCCTCAACACCTATTACCACACGAAACCCTGTTCGGAATAAATAATTGGTTTTCGTGTAATACATTTTTTAACCCTTTAATGACCGAACTAACTTACCAACTGATTTTTATTATTTTTTGCATATCCTATTTATTATTTATTTACAAATAATTAAGGGATATAATGAAAGAAAATCCGGACAAAAATTTTTAAATGCCTTTTCAAGCATGTTCCCAACACGCCACAAAACTTTTCTATTGCTTGAAAAATAACTATACCTACATTTGGCTAAAAACTAAGTTTAACAATGTGATTTGCATTGATCTTTTGAATAAATGAGCATTTGTAACTGGAGAGGGAGCGTAAGGAAAAATATCGAATAAACCGCATACTCACTACAGTGGTGATGAAAATAAGCTATTTTGAAAAGGTATAATTAACGACCAATGCATACACAAGACATGCAGTTCACCTTTAAAAATACTTCCATACTTTATTTACGTAACAAAAGCTATGGAAGTAATCTCAGATACGAATAATATTGTTCATGAAAGTAATATTATCATCATCATCACTGGTCAACAATCCTAGAATTAGCTAGACGTAGCTCTCCACTCAGTTCTCTTATCAGCTAATCTTTTCACACCTACGTATTTCTTCTTTTTCCCATCTTTCTTTACTTGTTCTGTATATTTTGTTCGAGGTCTTCCTTTTCCATTCTTGCCTTCCACTTGTCCTTCGACGATTGTCTTCATCAGGTCATCATGTCTCAAGATGTGGCCAATAAGGTTGTTTCGTCTTCTTGTTAAGATTTTCATGAGGTTTCTCTTCTCTCCTACTCTTCTTTGGACCTCCTTGTTACTAACTCGGTCGATCCATTTGATCTTCATCATTCTTCTGTAGCACCACATTTCGAAGGCCTTGCTTTCTCCGCTGCGGTCATTGTCCATGCCTCACTTCCGTATAGGAACACACTCCAAATGTAGGTTCTTATAAATTGTTTCTTTACTTCCATATTTAAGTTTCCCGCTGTAAGCAGGTCTTTCTTTTGGTGGAATGCTCTTTGCCTGGGCTGTTTTGCTGATAAGTTCTTTCCTTCTTCTCCCGTCTCTAGTTAACTTGCTTCCCAAATAACCGAATTTATCCACCTCTATCAGTTTTTGCTTCCCTATTTTAATGTTAGTCTTGATTTCTTCTCTTCTACTACATACTAATATCTTGGTTTTCTTCGTGCTTATTTTCAGTTGATATTTACCCATTACCCTACCCACATTAACCAGAGAATTTTTCAAATCCTTCTCTGTTTCTGCTATTACGGCTGTGTCATCGGAAAATCTTAGCATGCTAATTTTTTCTCCATGGGTATTCACTCCAAGTGCCTTTTATTTGCCATTTTCATCAATTATAATAAATACGTTCCTAAATGGCAACATTGCACTTTAAACGGTTAAACTGGACAGGATATTTATTTTATGCTTTCTAATATGATAGAGATATCTTCGAGAGTTTCTATGGAGCAACCAGTTAAACCCTTGATTTCATTCTCAGTCAATATCATTTTAAATTTTCATTTTACTATCGATCATTTGACTTAGCAAAAGAAAAATCAAGTAAAAAATCAATGATTACTTTGGAGTTCCTTCAAAAATTATCATTTTTATCGTGCGATGAATCAAAAATTGAGTAAAATTACATTAGGTGAAATAGGAATTGGTTACTTTATGACTTAAACTTCTATTGACTGATTGATGGCTAATGAACCCAAAGGTCAGGGATTAAATTCTTAAATGTGACGAAGAGTTTTTGGATAAAAGATACAGTTTCCTGCATAATTCTGTGCAAGTTGTTATTATTTGACATTATGAAATCACTTAGTCTCATTTCCACAGTCTTTTATTTTTACCGACCTAGTTTCAGCATCTAATGTTATGTTCCGTGGAAATTATATTGATGTGATACTACATTTAAGGAAAATGGCAGTATGTGATGATACCTAGGTCAGTCGAAATATTAGAGGGTGGAAATAAGGATAAGTGATTTCAGTGTGCTGAAATTTTTTTAGGAGAAATCCCTGTTATTTAGAGGTCACTTCACCTGTAGCACTCCAGCTCTTCACTCCCGAAATTTCATCATTGATGATTGTAGCCTCCGCTAGCGCCAGCCTCACAAACTCTCAAACAACTGACGAGTACACTATTTCATTAACTTTTTTCAGATTTATGCAGTTACTTCCGGGCTAACTATAATATCTACATATTAATTAATTGCGGCATAAAACTAAAAAAATTATCAGCTTCTCGCGCAAAATAAATTTTCGGTAGTACAACATCCACTTTAACATGAGGACTCATTATTAAAAAAGAGTTATCGGGTTTCATTGTTCATGGAGCTCACCTATCTTACACACTTTCTTCCAGAATCATGGTAATCTGTCTCCATGACTTTCGTATACAAGGTGAAAAGTACATACCACTATAGATGTGTAGTCTGTTGAACCGCTTGGTAACGCTAAAGAATAAACTTGCCAACGTACCAATTGTGGTGTATGTTGCATATACTTCTCAGTTATTTATGACAAAAAACTTGTCATGTCGTAGAAATTTCACTGAGGGAAATCAGAGCTGCCACTCAACAGAATAAATGCTGAACCAGGTAGTCAAAAATTACTCTCCATTCGTAGAATTTTCGAGTGAATGATGAAGACCAGTGTTTTATGTGAACTAAAGGTTGACTGAGTCTGTCAAGATGTGGAAGAAAGAGTACATATTGGTTGAAGAAAACAAGATAGCACTCTTTCTCAAGTTTTACTTTGGTACTACGCGTTTCAACCGCTAGTTCATCATCAGGTATCGCATGCATCGGATTTAAGGTTCTTTATCTCAACGTTGATATTTTCCTGGCAAGCATTATTTATGCATCTAACGTAAAAAATGTCTTCCTATTTCCTGATCGAGAAGGAGGCCGAGTAGGTTGTTTTAATGCTGAATTTAGGGTCTAAGTAAAGCTGGGTAAAGATTTATGGCACCACCAGCAAAAATCCTCTCACGGTGAGAAACAAAGTCTCCACATTTTCGTGTATTTCACCCATTTTGGTTAACTATTAGTCCTGTTCTCAAGTCAAGCCTTTGGGTTGGAGCACCGTGTGAGTAAATTTTGATCCATTGGCTATCTTGCTATTCTTCTACCTTAGTCCCTGCCAACGAGTGCCACGCCATCTTATCTTGCTGTACGTCATTAATCTACCCGCGCCTGCTGAATCTTTCAGATTTCTTATTATACCTTCCGGAACAGCCTGATCGAATATTTTTCATCCTGTTTGTTCATAGTAGACTCTTTTCTGTTTCTTTAATATTTCTGGATATGAAAAAATGTGCTAATATTTGACCGGAAACAAAGTTTCATGGAGAATTCAGGAGAGGGAAGGGTGTCTTTGTTGATATTTGAAATCAGTAAGACGTACCTGTGTACATTGAGCAGCTCAGATATTTTGCAGCTGCATCTCAAGTTCGGAACTTTCCGCGTCCGGTATTCCCAATTTGGTTATTCTCTCCATGCTTTTTATATTCCGGAATAATTTTTATCAAGTTTTGCTAAAGTAACCCAAAGGAAGTGAAAGAAAACATAATATGTGGAGTGGGGATTTTGAGAACTGCACGGTAATACCGAGGAGATTAATGGATATGTCCTTGGAAAATTGAAATTTGCAGTAATAAACGAATGTTCGCGAAAGTTGCTGCCCACTCATAAATTTTGTGACGCCATTGCGGAATCCCAATTGCCCAGTTACCTTTGGAAATCGAGGGAAGTTTAAAAATGCACTCCACCCGTCGTGATTAAACAAAAAGCGACCGAAAATCTGACATTTGCTGGCTTCGGTGGCGGCGGGGTAAAATCCTTCCCTCCACACCAGAGGCCGCGGGTTGGAATCCCGCCTGGGTAGGTTGCCTCTATCCAGGGGAGGGATGTTTGTGTAAGTTTAACTCTTACGTTAAAAAAATTTAAAAGGCCGATGGTACTACTTCCTATGATTCAGGAATAAAATACCTAGCAGCGAATAGTGTCAATAACTTTATTTTCCCTCGTCCGCGAAATGGCTAAGAACTTGAAGAAAGACCTGGTGCTTTCCAGGCAAATATGCTGAATCATTCCCTGTTAACGAAGAGCATCTCACACCACGAAAAGTAGGAGAGCATGGACCACGAATATTACTTTAGAGATTGTCAAATCCGCCTCTAGAATTATTATCGCTCCGGGCGCATTAAAATCAGATTTCAAAATCGCCACTCGCGGCGCTACTAATAATCGACATCCACTTTTCACGTATAAATGCATGGTAGTAATGCATAGCTGAGCCAATAAATAATTAAAACCACACAATAAACGCATGAGAGACGATTTTCAACTAAAATAGAACACTTCCACAACGGTCAATGGTGAAAGTCACACTGGGCGAGATACCACTGCCTAGTGGCGCCGCCGAATAAAATGAGCGCGAATCGGCAACGGATACATAGCAGTTATCCGCCATGTTCTTGTGCCTCCTTTAATGCATTCCACTTGAAATGGATACTCTGGAAACCTTAGAAAACCTCATTCTGGCGAAGAACCAGCTGAATATCCGCTGATAACTCTTAAACAATGGCTTAAAAATATAAAAAATAACTTCTCTCAACTGTTTCCAATTCCGTCAGAACTATCAATAGGAATAAATCCGCGGTCAATATTCTCTGTTTTCGGGGAAAATTGTTTAAATGGTGACATTTAAAGCTTAACTACGAACGGAATCGTGCCAATTTCATCCTAAGCCGCAGGCTTACGCCTCCATGATGGTGAGCATGGCTGTTTGCCTTCCTCTTCTCCCTATAGTTTTGCTTCGCGGAGTGAAATAATGGTCCCTTTGTGGGAGGCCGTGCGGTCGGCTATCCTATCTGCATTCAGGCCAGTAACACCATAAGATATACGTATCCAGAAAATGGTGGGTGCAAACAAGACTCTTTATTCCATCTATCCTCGCTAATTTGACGGGAGGAAATATCCACCAGCCCCCTATCATAAAAAGGATGGGTAGAGTTGTAGAATGGTGAAAGAGATCTGAAGGAAATAGGAAAGGGAGAAAATCTATGGAATGAAAGGCTGGCACTGTGCTCCCTTTGCGTTCGGAACTTAAAAGTGCTAATTTTCTACCCAGCCCTCTGTGAAATGAAGAGTGGCACTCAAGTGCATGAGTTTCACACAGTCTTTCATTTTTCGCTGTAAATATATTGCCGTAGATGGAATCCTTTTGAGCGCAAAAGGCGTCTTCGTTATTCAGTTTCTCGAAATAATAGTCTTTCCGTTTGACATGATCTCACCATCTGGGAGTAATATTATCCGAATTATTCGACGGATCTGGATTGGAGACTAGAATCTCTCAATCCCTCATCTTCGGCTATTTTAAAGGAATCAATTTCAAATGAGCTCAGTTAACATCCACGGTCTCGCTGCCACGCCATGCGATTGTTGATAAGGTGATATTGTTAAAAATGGCATTATTAATTTAGACTGCCGTGTTAACTGCTTATAAAATATTAATTAGATTATTATGGTGCGAATAAAACTGTACATGAGTTAATTTTCAGATTTTATGGCTCTCTTAGTTTCAATAAAGTCGATGGATATTTGTAACAAATGACTTATCTAAGCCCTTTGTTATCGATGAAACCTGCTAAAACTCTATGGTGTATTTCTTATTTAAATATCTAGTGGTAATTACATTTTAATTACATATGTTGATGAGATGTCGCAACCACTATGAATGTTTTCTCATTCTATTTTTCTTTCCCTTTTAGGTGAGTACTTGGAGATCGAAAATCACATTGCAGCTGTGGTAACGTATAAGTATTTTCCCTTGGCCGTGATGTAAAGTTTTACATCCAATCAACGATACAAATCAGGTGTGGATTTATTCCAGTGAATGGACCCTTAAGAATCTAAGTGAGCGTGGGATATGTGAGTTTCAGAAGACGTTTTCTGCAACGGCGAGTCTATTCTCGCTGAAAGTGACAAATTTCCTTGAAAATCTCCTGTAGGAGTATCTTTTTTATGAATGACGTCGTAAATAATGCGTACGTCGTGATGTTTTACTTAATATTCTTTCATGAATTCATATTTTTGAGGCGCATAGCTTTCCTCTTTTTTTAAATTAAGATGTTCTTTTTACGATTCGTTGCGATGTGATTGCGCACTCTCCAAAGTGTAGGAAAGAGGTAGCGGTAATATTAACAAAACATTCCAATCTTGCCGCGAAGGTCGTGGAATAATAATGTTTTTGAAAATACTCATGCTTGTGAAAAATAATTTTAATGGGACATTTTTCACATTTCTTTGAACGAAAAGTACTCAATCCTTAATGTGTATCTTTTCGTAGCTATATGCTTATGAAGCTTTTCCTTTAATGTAATCCAATAGTAGTGTTGCTTTATCAGTTAACATTTTTATACCCATCATGTAGGTACATATTGAGAAAACGCGCATTTTTGTTATAATTAGAGGTGAATCATTACAATCATCAGCCTTTCACTTATGGTTGGCTAACAGAATTTGTGTATTAATCCAGAATGATTTGGCCAATTATGATTGGGGTGTTTTAAATCGCCATACCGTTAGTGTAACAGCAAATAATTTTATTGCTTTTTTAGCATTATAAAAAACTCGTGTTAATTCGTTATCCCAAATAAACACTCCCCTCTCCCGGCTATATTTATACAAGTGCGGCTATTTTTGAGACGTATCTGACGTGTATGATTTGCAAAACAAACAAGATCGTTTTATGAGCGGCCGAAACTCATATCTTCACTAAATAAAAGCAATCCTGGCAGCCTCGAAAAAATGTATCAGGTCGCTTATATGTATCGATCCGTAGCCATCAAATCATTAAAACTAATATCTTTCTAAAGGTAAATGCTGAATATTTTTATCGTTGCCATGATATTCCCAAAATATGTCCCACTATAAATGCGCTCATTATTAGCGTAAAAAGGATACTAAGGCCTTCATATAAAACGTTGGAGCTTTATTGTTTAAGTTGCGATCTAGTGTTTACTTTCAATTAACAGTAATTTTGATTTTGAGGAGTAATTGTTCACATATCCGAGGTTATTGCGCTAATTATGGCTCATAATTTTTGACTAAATGACATTCAGAACATGTTTTTTACAGGACTTGAGTCACATCTTTCTATTCGCTTCCTTGTGGAGTATATGACGCGGCATTAATTATTCTAACTATAGCTTTCAAATGTCATATAACCTCAAGTACATCCTAGATTCTTTTCTTTACTAATTATTTGGAGGTTTTTAGCTTAATATTGTTGAGAATGTGATCATACGATATATATTTTTATGTATCCTAGTTAAACCTAGCGCTGCCACCGAGGCTGGAAAACAGAAGCAACCAAAATATGCATTGCTAGCTGCTTGTATATCCATTGCTCTTCTGAATTCTTAAAATTACGTCGGCATCAACTTCTGAAACCCTAAAACATCAATTCATTGTACTGATAGCATGGATTTATGTACATGCTTCATCAACTACATATTTTTCTCAGTTTCACGAGTGACTAACATATGTATGGATTCTATTTCTTCTCGGTATCGTTAGCCAGTTTAATACTCCAATTATTTCAGGAAACCATGAATTGCAGTTCTCACAACTCCAAACGGCGTATTTTTCCCATTTTCAATTTCACGTCACATATTTCATCGTAACCTATCTCCACTAAACTTTTATGTTAACATTTTATGCTAGTAGTAGTAGTATTGTGATTTAGGGTGCGTCGACGGCTTAGTCATTTCGCACCACTACTATACCATTTAGGTCCGATATTTCAATGGATGCAGAATAGAAAGATAACTGATAACTTCTTGCTTGGCTTTGTGGTACTTCTCCATATTGGAAATAAAGGAGTCAAACTTTGTGAGGTTCTTTATTATATAAATATGGGCACGATCCGGGTTTCGTAACGTAGTTACATCTTCAGTCTGATGAGTCTTCAGGTGACTGACCTTACATGGAAGATTTCATGTAAGGTCAGTCACCTGAAGATGTAACTACGTTACGAAACCCGGGTCGTGCCCATATTAATATAATAGTGAGCCTGACAAAGTTTTACTCCTTTATTACAGAATAAAAAGGTAGCCATTGTACTTCATAAAATGAGTGAGTCCCTTAAATTTTATTAAAAATATTTATTTCTTTGAGGAACCGAGAGGTATTATTTAAATTGGTAGGGTGGTCACCTAGATGGGACTCTAGGTCTCCCCCTAGATTAATCAGTCTCCGCGCGTCGCGGTACTTATCACATTCTATGAGGATATGTCGAATACTTAACGGGCATCTACAATCATCGCATTGGGGAGGATCCTTATCTTCAGTAAAGAGATGCGCATGAGTCAGAGGGCAGTGCCCTATCATCTATCGTGTGTGTGTGTGTGATTGGAGCATTTTATGCTCCTGCTAATTCAATGGTCTTTTTCCTTCTTGGGCCCCCTCATACCCTATCTTCTAAATTATTTCTACTGTATAGATACATTTTTCCCAACTTATACGCAACCAAACTCTACAAATGAGGAACCAAAATCTACAGAATTTATCAGAGAACATACGACGGCATATCTTACTTCCTAAATATTGCTACTGTTTCCTAAAAATGGTTTTTAAATAATACAAAAAATAACAAAAAAAACCGGTAAATATTCCTGACGTTAACGGCGCACAAAGTGATATATTTGTTCATTTGCAACAATATCTCGCATTATTTAAGTAACTTTTATCAAAATTCGGCTGATTCCACATTCAAGTCTTCTGTTGATACGTAAGTAAGAGTCATCATGTGCGTTTAACAGAGGATAGTGTAATTACTTCCAATGTTGTGTTTAAAGAGGTCCTCTGACCTCAATTTGTACATGAACATTCCAATTAAATTTGTACATAAGATCCTGCCTTTTTTTCTACATTTTAAAATTAGAAACGCGCCTATCCCTCTATGGACCTGCATTGAAAAGAGCGGGGAAAGCCCGCTGGGAGCGGGCGCAGCACGCTCGTCAACTCTATTATTTGTGTAAACCCCGTGTGGCATCATTCTGGTTCCCGTATGCCGCAAGTGAGGTGACCTTGGGGAGAGGCTTTGAGCGCTGATACGACGCAGGATGCTAGCAGGTAGCAGAGTACCCCGCTAGCGGGTAGCAGAGTACCCCGCTAGCGGGTAGCGCATGGCTTAAATAAGTATTATTAATACTTTATCAAACGAAGAAAACTTTCCGACCTTAGCCAGTTTTAATAGATGATTATGAAGAGATGTTTCCCTGAGCTCTGTGCCTCATGCATGGATTGGTAATTTCAGACGATGTAAAACTCCTATCTACTCGTATAGAAACTAGGTCCCTGTGACGTCACGTGGAGTGCCATAGCATGGGCGCCAATCTGGCCTTTTTCAAATGAGGTAAAAATTGACCATTGCCATTCGTCTAAACTGAGATTTCTAAAACCAAATAATTTGTATATTATGAATACACTATGGTTGGTAACGAATCGCAATCAATGCCTTTCGTTTTCTTCGATGAAGGAAACTACCCTATTGTCGATTTCCTTTGATGTGATGAACTTCGAATTTTATGATCATCATAAATATCAAGATCAGAGATTTATCAGAGATCAAGTCCATGAATACTCCCTTCCCTTTTCCATTAGTCAAGTGTATTCAGTTGGAATATATTGTGTGATCACACTCAATAGTTTTACTTTTCTACTACATTTCAAAATTCTTTTCGAATAAAAGTACTTAACACGTACCCTAAGCTGGAAATGTATTCTGTAAGAAAACATAATCTGTTGTGTGATGGTATTAACACTAATGACCTTATTATTTTCGTATGCATGAAATAAATTGCAAAAGCCTGTTTCATATCAATTTCGGGGCGCAAAATCCAAATTTTGGCTTAATAAATACCACGTCTGAATGGGAAAAATAATATGACTCCAAAATTTGTAAACTTAGACGAAAAGAACTTGCGTCTCAAATTCTAAGCGGCATATTTTCTTTCCATGTTCAGCTTGTGTTTTTGGCTTGAATATCATCCAGTTTACAAATGAGGTAGCAGCTTTTTACTTCTTCATATACTTTCACTGCGATCATTTCTCATACCTCTAAATCTATCGAATTCTCTCAGAACAAAGTAGACCTTTTCTTGTCAGCGTTGTATTTTTTTTGGCAAAAGCTTTAAATTTAATTTCTAAGAATAGAATAGAAGCAAATCCTTATAATTAGTATTTTAAGGAAATCAAACTCTCTATTCATTTTAAAACTCATTTTCGATTTGAGAGCTTGCCTATTTTACAATAGCTGTGAATAGACTGGCTTTCTGTTAGTTGAAAAAGTCTTGCTATTGTACTTTTACCAGCGGTTGAGTACATTCGCCGTTTGTAAAATTTAAAAGCTACCTCATCTAAAAGACTAACGAGTTACTAGAAACGTATCTTGGGGATCGGGTTTGTGTGGTGGCTAGAATGTTGGCTTCCCACCCGGTGGGCCCGGGTTCAAATCCCATTAGCGGCAGAGAATTTTCAGAGACTGCCCGATCCCTGCTTGAATGTTGTGTGGAGGACATTTCAAGCGCAGCATTCCGTCCGTCGGATGGGTCGTTAAGCCGTGGTCCCCTTGGTTCCTTTCGTAAAGAGCAGGCTAATGCCGACGCCAGGTTTCTCTCCACTATTCCTTACCTACCTTTCCCTCATGGCGGAAATTATCTCAGCTGTCGGTCGCCTCCTCCAAATACCATACGTACCAGAATTTTATCCTTTCAAATCTAATGCTAATTTTGATGTATATTTCTCGGACGATCTTCATAACTGCCTCATATTGCCTTTCTGCATAGCTAACCCTTTCTCATTTATTTTGCGTGACGTTGTCATAGCTTCTCTTATTTTTGTCCCGTTTTTCTGACTGATTCACCAACCCTTGGGCCTAAATGAATCCTCCGGAAATTCGCGATGCTGCCAACATGATGGAAATGCGTCTCTCAAGAAGATGATTCGCCTGGCTTCACCAAGCAGCTAGAGCAGTGTAGACTCAGTATCATGAAATTACATCCTATTGTTACTCCTCGATTCGCTAGGTTTATTCTTGTATGCCTGCACCTCATTATCGTTACTTTATGTTATATTTGTATGACTGCGTTCATATTTTCCTTCTTGATCTTTAGCAGCTTAAAATTTCCACATGTTTAAGACACACATAGTTTTTCGAGTTATGTTTGTTAAAATTCTTTGAAAACTAGTATTCGGTATTTTGTCTTTGCTCTTAAAACATTTTTTTCGGCTGATTCAAATATATTTCTTCAGCTGAGTAACGCAACGATCCCTTAAGGGCGCGAGAATATTTTTTTGCTCAAATAATAGAACTTTAGCAGCACAATTCCAGTTCTTTCATATATGTCGACCTTTAAATTAATCCTTAAGTCATAGTTAAACGAATATTTTCTCTAGCTTCTCTATGGGCCTTTACACATTCATATTTTTTTTTAATCACGTTGATTTTTGTTGCGGTGACCTAACTCTCGAAATGTAGTCGATCCCTTGACTGCTAACGCGTGAAATATGATTTGAATGGCGATGTGGAGAATGAACCAAATGTAGATCCAAGATGATGGAATCAATTCGTGTCTCAATATCATGTATCTTATCCTCTGTTAATACTGCTCATTCAAGTATAAAAACGCGTCTATTTGTTCATATTTACCTTCTTTTTTTATTTCACATTAGTAAATTCTTACATTTAGTGACGTTGAAGGGTAAGATACATTTTTATTCCAATACGACCATTTACACTCATTAAATCCCTGTTATCTTTCCCATGATTCCATAAAACCTGAGAATAATCATTAAACAACAATTTCATCTCCAAGATGTTCAATAGAGCATTCATAGCACCTCTTTGCATCTTTCATTTTTTCGCTCGCACCCCTGCCGAAATGAATGCTTCGAAATATATCGCGTTGATACTAAAGAGATGAAAAACGTGCTCTGTATGACTCGCATGGATTCAATAAGCGGCTGAAGAACCGAACGCAAAATCAATTCATCTCGATAAACATTCCTCTGTCCGATCAGCTCAGTCGAGTATGCCTGCACCCTTGTTTTCATCCAACGCTCCAGAATGTTTCCTTTGTTTTTTTCTTTTCGTTTTCCTAGCTATCGGTATGAATGTAAGGGGGAAGGTTTAGCGTTTCCCACTTTTGCCCAAATAAAGTCGCCAGTTTTCCTGTTTCCCCACCTCTTCCAGCGTCCTACCCCTCCCCCGTTCGCCGGTGTGTGGCCACTTGAAGAAGTTGCGCTCCTCACGCTCACAGACCTACAGACGCAAGCATTCAAGTGGCTCCATTATCTCTTCTTTTTATTCCTCCTTCCCTTAGCCTTGCGGGAGTAATGCCGCCGTAATATCGAGTGCGCTGTGAATTGATTAGAAAATTCCACGCCGTGCCAATCCTCTTAGGGAATAAGCGGAGCGTAGTATTCGGTGTGTTTTCTCTCTCTCTCACTCTCCCGTTTTTTTAATACTTTTTCCTTCTATCGCGTCTTCCTTCATTGCTTTTATTCTTGGACCATTCCGTTTTTATTGCCCTCTCCCCCTCATACCCTTCCATCCAACGCCGCATATCTGTCATAACCTTTCCCATAGTCCCCACCACACTCCGTATCGAGCGACCTCTTCAAAGACATCGGGCATTTTTCCCGATATTTTCCCATATAATCGCAGATATGCTACGTCTCCTCTCCACCCTGAGGCCACTCAATATTCCTCTGCTCCTCATCGACGACTAATGTACACGGAGGATGATGAAAGTCGCGAGTAGATGGAACAAATCTCAGTGTATGGGAGCGGAATAGAATCAAAATATTCTTCTCATGTATTTTTGTCATTTACTCTTTAATCATTATTTTTGTTGTGCACGTACATTTCCTGGTATTATTAAGTCTCAGGGGCTTGTTTTAGAGTGACCTATTTACATTTGAACTTAATATTTACGTAAGTAAAGTCAATATCGTACAACTAACATATTTATTCAAGTTCATGAAACATAATGTTATTTTTACATTCTTACTATCTTCATCTATATTTAACTAGTTATAATTATATGATGATGCTAGATACCTAGACTACGAAGGGCAGGAGCGCGTCTTCAGGCGTCAAATTAGAATAAAACAAATCTTTTATCTGGTGATTATATATGTATATCAAAGTGCGAGGATAACAACATAAACGAGCAATAAACGTTATTAATTAACGGGTAATAATATCGTTTATTATTCATGCATCAGTAATCCTTGAAGCAATATGATAAGATGAAATTGCGACCATTGGCGGGGAAATAGGTCCAATGGATTGTACAGGAAAATTTCGAATGGGGGCAATTGGTCTTATCAAATGGAGAACGCAAAAGATATTTTCAAATGTTAAAGTAAACCATTATCATACCCATGCTTAGAAATATACGTATTATACTTGTTCTTTCGTGCTCATTTTTAAATTCTTGAATGCTCAAAAGATAACGACCGTTTGAATATTAAAGTGAGACTCAGACATTAAATTCATCTATTATTACCACAAAACTTTTTTATCCTCGGGAGAACTCATTTAATTTCTTTATTTTTGTGTATTTTTCGCCTCTCTTTTTTGTACGATCCCCACAATTTTTTTTACATGTTTTCTCCTCTCGTCGGAAGCTTTTTCCTTTCGGTTGGAGTGGATATTTTTCCGCCGCCGCTATTGTGACCAGGGTCGTCGGTTTTTGGGAGTTGCGGCGTCTCCAGTCTGTCCCTTGTTTTTATGTTTAACCAAGTGAGTTGGCAGCCGCGCGCGGCATCCCATTTAGGGACGCTAATTGATGGGTACTTTACGCGGCAATTATCTCCCCGGCCTAATAGCGATTTAATGATCGTAGGGGAACGGATATGTAATTTCTATAACACTGAAGAAACTTTGGTTAAAGTGCGTTTGGTGGGGACATGAAGCAGGTAGTCCCAGGTTGGGCGTGGCCACCCTCGGAAGGGTCGCTAATCCTCGACCCTTTCCTCGACGAACTCACCTTCGCTGGCCCACGCCTTCCACCCTACCAGCGGGGGGCCTCCCTCCCTAAAAGTGACCGTTCCCACTGCAATTTGAAAATCAATCAATCGATCCAATAATCAAAAAATAAATGTTTTCATCGTACTCCTGTCAAGCGTGTGATCAAGTACGTCTTTGAACCGTGTTTCTGCGATGAAAAATAACGATTTTGTTAACTTTGCTGAAAACGTGGTTTCGGACCACCGGAAAATGGCAACAGCGGTTTGAAATGGGCAAGGTAGCGGGCTGTTTGAATGAGTTACGAGCGTGAGTTTGGCCATGTGGTACCGTTCAGTAGCACGCCAAGGCTTCAGTTAATTTACCAGAGTATTTTCTTACTCACCAGCTACTGATACTAAGTTCGCAGGCTTTCAAAATGTCAATCTTCCATCGTACTGCAAATGATAGCAACGGTATCTCAATAAGTAGATCATTACGTTACTCGCTATGATGACTACCCTAGAGGTGCCTAAGCTGTGTGAGTTTTAGACAGTGACTGCGAATATTTCGGAGTGCGTACATACCTCACGGTTCGTCTACGTCTACATAAAATCCCGCAAGCCGCCTAAAAGGCGTGTGGCAGGGGGCGTTAGGACACCCCCTTAAAGATATCCATTCTAAATTCTTTACGTTAGTCTTGTTAGTGCTAATACCTCATTGATGAACTCGAATGGAAATCTCTATCAGACCGCAGGCTGAAAAATAAACTGAACCAATTAGATAAATTCAAGAGGAGTGTATTTTCAGACGAAGGTAGACATATGTTACCAACCAACGCCATTGTACCACGGTAGATCAAATCATATAAATAATATCAGAGAGATAGACTGTAGAACAGACAGATTCATCGTCTTTTTTCCCACGATTTATGAGACTGTACCGACAGCATTTCCACGATAGATCATTATTGAGGTTTCGCATGATTTACTTTTCCTGAATACATATTGTGCTCTCATTAACAAGTTTTGCGCGTCTAGGTGTTCTACATCTACATTTTAACAATACCCCGCGAGCAACCTCTAGGGTGTTTGGCAGGGGGTGACAAATCACCAACATGCAGCATGCAAGAGGACCGCCACATGCACACCGCACGGTCATATAAATATTACGCATACTAGTAAAATATACATGCTTGTCCATAAAAAAACTTGCTAATGGTTATTTATTCGTAGAGCAAATACATACAAGGTTAGAACTATGAAAAAAACATGCAATGAGTGATCCTAGCGAGCGACGCTATTAATCCTATCAATTGAGACGACGTTGCTATCCTTAATAGAACGAGGGAAGAATGACATTTTAAATCTCTCTGTTCTGCAGTTTATTTATTTTATTTTATTCTCATGATCACGTCTACTATAGTACGATGGTAAACGAAGGATATGATTCTCGTCGTCTGAGAAAATATCTTTTTTTTCCTATCCCTTTTCTAAATCCGTGCTGTTCTTTTACTGAAAGATTTTGGCAATCTAAGTAGAGGTTCGAGGTTATCGTAACTCCCAGGTAGTTCACTTAGTATGTTGCCTTTATGTTAATACCATCCACAGATTAAATATGGCTATAATTGGACGAATTTCGCAAGAAATGTACCGACATGCATTTGCTCAGATAAGATCGAGTCCCCACTCTTGGCTCCACAAATGAACGTTGTTTAACGCCGATGATAGAATTTCATAGTCAGAGTGGTCCATAATTTCGCGATAGATGACAGCGTTGTGACCAAATAAACGAATTTTACTGGTATGCGGGAGCAGAGATCATTAATGTATACAATGAACAACAGGGGGCCGATTACCGAATTCAATGAATCAAACAAGAATTTGGCTTCTACTTTCCCCAAATTATTTGTTTGTTGTGTAATTACAAACAGTGGCGCCGACTCGCTGGGGCTTGAGGGGGCCCGACTCCCCTCAAAAATTCATTATGGGTGTGAGGAAAAAATGTCAGGCTTGTCGATTTTCCCCGGATTGTCTACATATCGACATTCGAGTTATCACGTTTCTAATGTTGATCATATGACTCTTCTAAAATGCTTATAAGCTTAAAACTCACTAATTATAAAATTTCCCAGTGCAAGATCCCCCCCCCAATATTTTTTTAAGTCGGCATCCCTGATTACACATCGGAGGGAAAGGACTTGGTACTCTTCTGGATGAAGTCAACGGAGGCCACCCCCTGCCAAACACCCAAGATGTGGCTCCCACGGTATTGTATAGTACGTACTTGGGGATAGACACAGGTAAAATGATGCTGCATGTGCCACTTTATTTCATCATTTCATAGCCAAGTTGTTAAGTTATAGAACGAATGATTCATTCTAGAATGTAGAGGAGACAGCAAAATATTGTTGATATCTATAATTTTCTCTACCCACCATCTCCATCGCGTTTGGTTGGCATCTAGCTGGGTGACACTGATGATTATTAACAAGTCTGCTACCACTATGAAATTGATTTGCCAAAAAATGCAAAGCAAAGCAAAAAAATATAGGTAGCAGCCCTGAAAAGAGCTTTGTTATGATGAATAGATGCAGCCATAAGCGTTGTCAGTTCCTTTACATACTACTTCTAAACATTTGTGTAAAAGCACTTGTACGCTTTCACCAAATCACGAAATAGGTCCTCCGTCGTTGAGAGCCTGGATCGCCAAACAAATTCTGTGAGGAACGATTCCAGATTTCCCACACGTAATCTGCCGGTCCTCCTCCTCAAGTCCCGTTTCATTACTGACCACACGCTTTCGATGTTTTGCGTGTGGGTGCTTCTATCTCCGGGACGAACAAAATTCTGAGAGTGGTTGACGGTATCATGGATGTACCCCAAACTCTCCAGACCGGCGTACCCTCGCCACATATCTGTTTTAATCGTCGTTCCCATTCTTACGTATTTTGTTATTGCCTCGTTGAGAGTGGCGGCATCCCTTTTCTCCACGACGCAGAGAAAGGTCTCCCTGGTCTCCCGGTCAACACCACCAAGGACCCACTTCGTTTGGCAGAGACGACCGCGGTTATATTTTCGACGCCCGAATGCGCTCTCGTCGATCTCGACCACGTGCCCCGGACCGCCGATTTCTACACTCGTTTCCTGGAGCCAGGTGAAGACCATCTCTTGGAAGGCCCCGATGATGCTGGAAACCGTCCTCCGCTGGATGCCTATCTCCTTAGAAATTACACAGACTGGATAGCGATTAATCCAGCCTATGACTACGGCAAGGAAGTCCTCCGGTCTAGTGGCAAACCATTGAAAAATGGTTCCCACTGTGATGGAGGAACATCTCCGGCATGTAGCCAACGGGCATCTAAATACAGGCAGCCTCCCCTTCCCCTTCGAGAGGGTAGTTCTCATGCTCCCACAGACGCACCAAGCCCCAAAGCACCAAGAATTGCACTATACCCACCACCCTAATATGGGCCTTAAACGCAGATATGCTCTTACAGAACTCCATGTCACTGGTTTGGCAGTTCAGTAGAGAGTAAAACTTTGCACGTAAAACTCTCTTTTTATAAGGAGCCATGCGAGTGTTGGAAAGTGAATGCGAGCACCTTAACGTATTTTCGCAAGAATATTTTCTTAAGAATTCGTCAATTGTCGTAATGACAAGTATTCTTTGAATTTCGCCAGACGTCAGTGACATATAAATGCATTTATCTACCACTCAGTCCTATTTCAGCCATTGCGGCGAAGTTCTTTGTAGATAAGGACTCTAGAACGCTAACAAAAATGCACCCCATGAAAGACCATCCAGATTAGTCGTGCAATTTGCATTGTACAGGGAGGGTCGTGGGAATGAAGTCGAGGACGGAAATTCCGATCTGGACTCTCAGCCTAATGACGGTCGGTCAGGACTAGCTTGGGTTTCGAACAGGTAACAAAAAATTAGCTGGTGCAAACGATAACTCAAAAGCTTTCATAATTTTTCCATGGGCATATGAGACAGCAATTTTTTGAAAATTTTAAAGAAGAACGTAGTTTTCATTTTTAAAAGAGCTGATTTAGATCGGTAAATTTCATGTCATCGATTCATATGTAAAATGCTTTACCCGCGTTTCAATAATCACGTAGTTTTCATTTTTAAAAGAGCTGATTTAGATCGGTTTAAGATTCATCTACATCTACATCCACATCTACATCTACATAATACCCTGCGAGCCACCTCTAGGGTGTTTGGCAGGGGGTGATCAATCACCAGCATGCAGCAGGCATTTGGACTCCCACATGCACACCACACCGTCCAAAAAACGTCCTGTATAATAACAAACTATACTACTATATGCTGTTAGAAATAGAATATAGAATAGAAATTCAGAAACATGCATTAAGTTTTACATAGGTTAGTAGGCTACACTACAAGTCATGCAATCTATTTACGAGTTCTCGTCAATCTATTTACAAGGCATCGCGTGCAAAGAAGAGCTGCCAGGTATGTGAAAGGTCGTTACGATAGTCTTGTTAGTGTAACTGACCTCTTAGATAAACTCGGATGGGAATCTCTGTCGGACCGTAGATTGAAAAACAGACTAAACCTTTTAGATAAATTCAAGAGCAGTGTCTTTTCTGACGAAGTTAACCATATCTTGCGGACGCCAACGTACTACGGAAGATCAGATCATATAAATAAAATAAGAGCGATAGATTGCAGAACAGACAGATTCCGAATGTCATTTTTTCCACGATCAATAAGAGATTATAACGGCAGCAATAGAACTCGTAAATAGCATGATCTACCTTTTCTGAATCCGTGCTGACAGTCATGGAGGAAGTTACGTCTGTCCAAGAAAGTCATGATATTGCTAACGACGATATGCTCAAGTATCTTGCCTATGATCGATGTTATTGAAATTGGACGGTAGTTGCCTGGGTCATGTTTGTTTCCCTTTTTAAATATGGGTGTAACGCTTGCAATGTTCCAGTCTAGCGATAACTTTCCTTCTGATAGTGACTTCTAGATATTATCTCTTAGTAAGGAGTGATCTGTGGAGCTAACTCCTTAGTTATTGAGCGTTGTGGAGCGTAATTTTCTTTAGCTTCAAGTTCCTTCAATTTATTACATGACGTAATGTACTTTCTGTACACGTTGTATAAATTGCTCTGCTTCCTATGTTCCCTTCTGAAATCGTTGTTGAATTTATTATTTAATAAATGTATTTGTGATTTTGAATTTAGGTGTGCAATTAAAAATATGAATAGTTTCTTTTGCTCTCCCGAAAGGTTGCTATTTTTGAGATAATTGTTTGCTGGTAGCTCCTCTTTGCACGCGTTCTAACTCTTTTTTAAGCCTATTTCACGAGGATCCCAAACACTGACAGCGTATTCTACATGGAGTCTAATGAGGGAGAAGTAGCTAATTTCTCTCGCAAAAATGAAAAAGACACGTGTAGATCTTTTTTGTGTGAAAATAAAATAAATGCGGGACAATTATTAAAATCGAAAAATGATACAAAGGAAGCTCTTCTGGGGGCATCGAATGAATTCAAACGAAAAATAATGGGCAAATATGGCCATTATTTTAGCCCTAAGGCTTTTTGATTATTCGTAAGAGAGGTGCAGGTAAATAGCGCTGTAATAATAACGCTATAGCAAATAATTGTCACATGCCAAACACCCTAGAGGTGGTTAGGCCGCGTGAGTTTTAGACGGTGATTGCGAGGCCCTTTATATATTCTCCCCAGAGAAAGGAAAGAAAATTTTTTAAGAATACTTTAACTATCGCACTGACAGGTATTCTTTGAATTTATCACACATAAATGCTCACATATACTACTCACTACTCAGTCCTCTTTCAGCCATTGCAGCAAAGTTTTTTTTGTAGATATGGACTCTTAAAGCGCTAAAAAAATGCACCCCATTAATGACCATCCAAAATGTCGTGCAATTTGTATTATACAGGAAGGGTTGCAGGAATGAAGGCGATGTCGGAAATTCCGATCTGGACTCTCAGCCTAATGAAAGTCGGTCAAGACTAGCTTGGGTTTCGAGCAGGTAGCAAAAAATTAGCTAGTCTAAAGGATAACTCCAAAACAAACATATTTTTCCATGGGCATATGAGACAGCAATTCATACAATGAACTTAATCCGTCTTTGCCGAAATTCTGAGCATTAATCGGAACAGTACAATAGTATCAATACTGTACATTGATACTAACCAATGTTTCCCGGATCTTGGTAAGATTTCGATCGAATAAAAATCTAGCTGGAGGAATCGAGCTGGAGGTGGAGTATTTATAGCTGTAAATAATTCAATCGTCAGCCAAGCGGTAACCGTAACAGAGACCAGGGTTGAATCTTGAATCGTTGAGTTAATAAATGAACAATATAGTTGTCCCAAGCCGCCACGAAGGAAGCGTTCAGGAATGCATTCACGAATTTTAAAAGAAAAACACTAGTAGAGCAGTTACGGAATAACTCAAGAGCATCATGGTCTTATGTCCGGGAAGTTGAAGGTAAAACGATCGATTTTTTCCACGGTCAATAAGAAATTATAACGGTAGCGATAGACGCATAAGTAGATTAAATGACTTTTAATGTAACCTACTAACCTTTGTAAAACTTAATGCGTGCTGCATGCTGGTGATTTATCACCCCCTGCCAAACACCCTAGAGGGGGCTCGCAGGGTATTATGTAGATGTAGATGAACACACCGTATTCAGCTTATTAATTAAACACCTAGACGCGCAAAACTTTAATGAGAGGTCAACATGGATTCAGGAAGCGCAGATCATTTGAAACCTCAAAAATCATCTATCGTGGAATAAAATATATTCGGGAAATAACAGGTATTAAGTAAATTGGGTTTTGTAAAAAAATACTAGGAAAGGGCGACGACAAAGTGAGATACGACGGCCATTCAGTAAGTATTTAGAAAAGGTAATAAAATCAAATTTAACTGGGTCAATTGTTTTACATTGTTCATTATAGTCTTCTTTTATCAATACAAATTTGTCAAGCATTTTTTCAAGCATTATGAGCCGTCGTGAAAATTTAGAAACATGCATTAATGTTTAAGTAAGTTGTAAGCTACAATATAACTCATGTAATCTATTTGTGAGTTCTAATGCTGTCTGTACAGTCTCTTATAAATTGTGGAAAAAATTCTGAATCTGTCTGTTCCACAGTCTATCTCTCATATATTTTTTTAATGATTCGATCTACGTGGTATGCTGGCGTTGGTAAGATATGACTACCTTCGCCAGAAAATACATGTCTCTTGAATTTATCAATTAGGCTAAGTTTATTTTTCAGTCTGCGGTCTTATAGAGATTTCCATTCGAGTTTATCGATGAGGTATTAACACTAACAAGATTAACAAGAAGTAAAGAATTTTACCGTACCTGGCAGCGCCTCTTTGAATGAATGATCATTAATGGGGTGCATTTTTGTCAGCAGTTAAGATTCCTTGTATACAAAGAACTTTGCCGCAATTTTATTTCATTTCTCTGGAGAAAATACGTAAAGGGACTCGCAGTCACCGTCTAAAAATCACGCAACCTATCCACCTTTCGGGTGTTTTTTGACTTTTTGAAGTAGTTCGACTGCTTTAACCCTTCAATATCCGACTTAGGGAATAATTGACCCTTTATCTCGACGCAGGTTATCTAATCGGAGCCTATGTGGAACTGAAGGCAAATTAACTGAAGCCTTGGCGTGCAAATGAGCGGTACCAGATGGCAAAATCATGCTCGTAACTCATTCAAACAGCCCACTACTTTGCCCATTCCAAAGCGCTGTTGCCATTTTCCGGTGGTCCACAGCCACGTGTTTAGCAAAGTTAACAAAATCGTTATTTTTCATCGCAGAATCACGCTTCAAAGACGTACTTGATCGCATGATTGACAGGAGTACTATGCAAACAGTCATTTTTTGATTATTGGATTGATTGATTGATTTCCAAATTGCAGTCATAGGGTCACTTTTCGGGAGGGAAGCCCCCCCCCTGGGAGGGTCCAAGACACGGGCCAGCGAGGCCGAACGCGTCGAGGAAAGGGTTGAGGATTAAGGACCCTACGGAAGGTGTACCACGCCCATCTTCGGACTACCTGCTCCATGTCCCCACCAAACGCACCTTAACCGAAACTTTTATGGCTGTAAAATATTTGGGATACGCGCCGGGTAGACCATTATGGCAAACGCTCTGGGTAGACAATTTTTTTATTATTACTTCAAGTCTGCGGATTATTGTGAAGGATTTTGGGTGGGGTTTGGTTTCTTGCTCGATCGTCCGCGAGGCAAGAGTGCTTTTTGGGAAAAGACTGTCTTTATGTCTTCCATAGTTGTTGCCAGAGAGGTGATGGAATAATGGGGAAATCATAGGGATGGCTCGATTGTACCATTTCCATATTTATGTACAGGAAAACTCGCTTTTAACGATCACGCAGGTAGCGAAGTCCCGCCAATAACAATGTGTGTTAACGGTCCCTCGAGCTTTCCTATTGTTGCCAATGTTAATTACCCCGCCTGTAACGAGTACGGATGATACGAAATATCCACTGTAAGAAATATTCTTTGTTCCCTTTGGTAATTATTTCCTCTTTTACAAATAAAGTACGGCCATCTTCGTTACTTAAACGTTCCTTACGTCATCGCCAGTTATTCTCACGAATGGCAATCACCACACAGTTCTTCTCTTGATCCTAAAATCCTTCCCTTTACAGCCGTTTTATGGGAAAAGTGTGATGATGGTTAATTGTTACGGATCTGTTGCTTATGTAAAGACGGAACATTAGCCGACAATCCTGTGACGCATAGAGCAAAATCGTGTATTGTGGGTAGAACGAAATCCCTTCTATAACAAAATAGAATGATGGTCCACTGAAATTCGTTTTTTGCGAGTTTTTCTGTACTTATTTCAAGTGCAAACTTAAGAGCATAACAATTAATTCACAATATTACATGTGAGAAAAACGAAGATAATAGATTCCTCTTTCTTCCTACGCTTCGTCTAATACGTGCTGTAGCCTTATATTATGTAGAGGCTACCATCTCTATGATGTTTCTGATTCGGCGAGTTGAATATGAACTCTAGTGAAATACTTAAAATACAATATTTGCATGCACTGATTGCCCAACCTTTTTTCGCGGTATTTGTGTCAATTAACTATTACCTGCGGTTTATGACTCGGTCTTTTCGCTGTGATTTTTCCCATGAACTTTCCTATTTCCTTCGACTTTACTATTAGTCGTAGACGGTTATTAATTATCATACTTGGTGTTCAACCATAATAATGCTGGTGGTTGCGCTTTTATCGTGGTACTCTCTCATTGTTCCGGAATTTCCTCAAAGCGGTGACTCTATTTCATTATGCATTGAATTTCTTTAAAAAAATATATTTGGGACAATAACTTGCTAGAGCTGAAAATCGCATCTCATTCGCGGTCTATCATTTCCGCTTTCACATCGTGTTATATCGTATTTAGTGGCATCGAGCAGCCGATAAGGTCTGTGCTGCGTCTAATGAAAGTTTGATTGCTCTGGGGAGACAGTCATGAAGCGATCCTCATATTGCCTCTTTGACAAAGGGTTTGTGCGCGGCTTGCGTTCATCCACGGTGCAGCTCGTGCATTAAATGGCTTGGCTCAAGATAGGCTCATTACGTGACGTCATCGTCTGTAACTGCTTTGGTTAATGATTTTCTCACAGCGCTTGACAGCCATGGCCTTTGTGGGTAGAAAAGTTTTCTTTCAATATTGAAGCACTATACCAATAATTCCGGCATCGGAATTTGAATTAAGCGTGTTTTGTTACTGAATACCTTGGTTTATTCCGTGACATATTTGGCAATACTTATTGCAAAACGTTGAAAATTAAGCCTGTTATGTTTCAGAATGCCTTGGTTTATCTCGGGACATTACTAATGCGTAGTACAAAGCGGTACACTGTGAAATTCTTCGGTAAAATTGATTACTACCAAATTCAATGAAATCCTCTTCTTCCATTTTATTTCATTCCTGTTTCTAGGGAAACTTTTCTCGAACTAATTCTGGCATAGAGGGCGGCATATGTAGCGCAAAGGCAGTATGTGCTATTTTAATGTCTTTTTCGTGATATTATTTGTCAATTTAAGTGGAAAACTACTCTTCCGAGAATTAAAATCATGAAAAGGATGCCTTAGGTTTCTTCGTCCTGCGTTTTACTTTGACTAAATGCGAAACTTCCCACCTATTGCAAGTTTGAAAAAATCCATGATCATCATAAATGCTATCGGAAATCAATGATATTTCTTTGGTTACGAAAACACTACGAGTGGTGTATTGTTTTCGGATTTAAAAATACCTTCAAACTTATCATTGTAAAAACTATGGTACAGAGGCAGCTTTCAAATTTACATTTACTTGCGTGTACACAACCATTACGCTGTATTACCTTTTTGGATCTTGTGTGATTACTGCAATGCATCTGAAACTTCCCTCCTATTGCAGGTTACCATAATAATTATTTTACCATTAATTAATGAGGTTAAGATAAGAAGAAAAAAATTAATTATGCATCTGAAGGTGATTCTTCTCCAGATCCGTTGGGGAGCACTTTATGACTATGTAGCAAGCTGCTTTCGGAGCTTGGAACTTTGACGTGTATGAGACGAAGGCATTTCTTATATTTGCTTCAACTGAGCTACCCTCAGGGCTTGTCATCCACCCCCTGTGCTGGCCATAATAGCCACGGCCATGCCTCACTTTTGAACCCAGGAGCTTGAGGTCAGCAGTCGACCACAAAGCCTCATCAGGGTGCGGCTAAGTATTGAAGGGTGATCGGGAGTATCTTATTGAATGTGAATCACTGAAGTTCCGCATGCTTGGGCTTTGAGCTCGCTCGACTGATGTTCCATACATTATTCATCGCCGAAATATTAGGTACGTCCGTGGATTAACCCCTTCAAAGGTTCCCTCGCCTCGGTCGGAGTGTTTCCTAAGTGGATATTGAAACCATATTACGGGGATTTATCGATTAACGACATACGCCCCACCAGAAATGTGTATTCTGTTGCTCAAGTGACGAAATATCACGGAATTTACCTATTGAGACTCATGTTCGTGCGTGTAAACTTTATCTACTTCTCAGATCAAGTATTTAAGCTATGTTGTACATTCAAAGGTTGTTAGCGAATGCGAGCTCATACTTTTCTTTTATTTTATTTAAAAAGCTCACATTCAGCGATATTGCCCTTGTAAAGTGGCGCAGTAATAAGCGATACATGTAAAGATATCACATGCAAACCGATAATGAATTAAGATATGCCCAATTTATGGACGTATCGAAATATTTTTCTTTCTCCTATACATTATGCCACCCAAAGTGGCGCAGAAAGAATTATTTTCAATGTAAATACCATCAAAAAAGCCCTTTAAGCGTTAAAAAATGTTTGATTAAAATTAATTTAGCTTATTTTTCTTTGTAATATCGTTGGTAAGGGAGCAAAGCAAGAATATAACTCGAGTCTAAAACATCATTTATAGTAAAATTGCCTGAAGTGACCTCATGCAATCCATGGGAGCGAGAATGGAACTCGCTTGAAGTCGTTCATCAAGCAATTCAAAGGCGGAATTTATTGCAAACGATTAAAACTATAAACTGCATGAAAGCCACACTGCTTGCTCGCTCAAATGACAGCCATTTTATTGATTGGAATATTCGGTCCTTGCCTTAATTGCTCCTGCCCAAAAAAGGTAATTCGTTTTCGTGGTTTTATTTGTACCCCTCGATGTAAATATTCTTTAAGCGAACCGTTTGTAAAATAAAACTTACATTTTCGTAATATTTCTTATAAACTCGTTTCAGCGGACGTTCAAGCCCGTAGTGGTGGGGATGTTCATTCGTATTGTATTTTTCTGAGATGTTGAATTTAACGAGCGCACACGCTCATGAAATTTTTCTGCTGCAATTGATGTTATGCCTTTGTGAATAATTCTGTTTGACTTATTGATTGCTAAAATTTGAATTATTTTTGCAACAAATAATGCTTTTATATTCACGATTCGTCTTATTATGCATTGTATTTAACGGCATATCGTTACCGAAAAATTCATAGCATTGGCTCTTGGTTTTGGTTTACATTTATAATAGCGTTGGCTTCACTAGTAATCGAAGGTGGTACTTGTAATGAATTCATTTTCCATGATCGCAGAATTATTTTCAGCCATCCATACATTTATTTGTAGATTATGGTTCAAGTGTTGTCTTCACACCGTTTGATTCTCTCCTATGAATGTTAATGATAATGTATTGCCGGACCCGATGATTTGAATGTCAATTGTATTTTAAAAATTCTCAACTATTGACGATTAGTCATATAAAATGACTTCCTGTTTTACCTGATCAGAATGAGCTGATGATATCTTATTCTTGTTAAGTAGTTGCTATCTTATCTTAAAAAAAATAATCAATGCTTCAATAAAAAAATCCTTGCTTGAACTAGATGAAACAAACTTATGGAGCGATTGTATTATTTTACGCCGATAACTTCCTAAGAGAATTTTAGTTCTTGAAAGCCGTAATTATTGAAATTATTTCGAAAAAGAAATTCCTAGGGTTAAAAGTTATATTGGATTTTGAAGGTATTATCCCATAAAAAGAAATTCAAATAGGGGATTAAGGCTTTGGTGTGGCAACTTAGGTTTTGTTTTCGCGGCCCGCCTATCAGTGTCCCCTATTCCGATGCTGTGCGGTGGGCGTTTTAAGGCTATCGTATGCGCTGCTTAGCAATCACAGCAGGCTTATACAGACTTCGTTTTTTCAGCATTGCGTCCCCCATTCATCATTGCTGCAAATGTCCCCATATCCCAGTAACAAGAATAGGAATGATACGAAGAGGCCAGGACGGCTGGTATTTCGATGAAATTATTGCGGGCTTAAGGTGTTGCATTTCGTTTCATATTTCTTAAGTCCTAACTTCAACCCTACGCCGTTAGATTATCCGTAAAATCACGCTCACTTCAGTTACAACCCAGCATTGGGTACGAATTTTAGCTGTTATTTTTATTGAGTACGACTTATAGTCAATTTTAACTATACCCTCTCATCGTGTCTCATAAACGCTTCATGCTCCTTTCTACCGACAATAAATTAACTCACTTTGGTCACGATTTAGTGATGTTGTTCAGATGGTGTGGAACTAATTGTTCTTCGAAAGTCACCGTCATTTTTCCATCGCATGAATTTTAGCTTCATTAATGAAAGTGGTCGTGTTGGCTGAAATTTTTGTGGACTCCATTATAACGTAAAATTAATTGAAATTCGTAAATTCCACAGAATATATTCATAATTTGTGCCGACACGATTCAGTCTTCTGACGGCAATGTGCAACAATTATGAGCAGAGAACGCAAGGTGGAACAAGAACCCGGCGTATGTATGAGGCTGCTCTAACTGCGAAACACGGCTCAGTTATGACCTTGAAAAGCTTAGCACACAGCATCTAAATAGGAGAATCGAACCAAGGACTTTTGGCATGGCTTTGGTATAATTTCCAGGGGAGCTTAAGAACTTGGATATCGTAGTTATACGTAGTGGACCGTAACGCTAAAGGTCGAAGGTTCGAATCCGGGCTCGGGGAAACTTTTTCCAATGGCAACTAATGTCAATAATTTTCCATTATTTTATTTGACTCGCGGCTGAGCTTAAAGCCACCGAGTGCGTCCACCGGGTTTGTGGATGGTGGGTCGACCTTTAGATAAAAAGGTTAGCTGCGAGATGAGCGAGTTTAGTCGTCTAATAATCAGTTGTGGACAAAAAGCGGCAGTGTTATGAGTGGGTATTGGACTACCCTTGGGTAAGGTAGACAATTTAAATGATACCGAAACCTGTGAAGATACCGTTACTTGGCGACTGGGGGCCGCCAACAATTACGCCTCTCATCACCCGGGGGAGAGGGCAGCAGCTCTTCTTCATTTGTGCGAAGGTGGAGACCATACTGGTCGGTACAGCGAAACACATTTCACTACGGTAACATTTATTTTAACGGCTGTAGTACTGCGATGTGGAAGGCAAGGGGAAACCACCGCATTATTATCCCGAGGAGTCGCAGCTACTCCACTAATTTTATATTTGCCGGCTTCGGTGGCGGTGGGGTAACGTCCTCGCCTGCCAAACAAGAGGTCGCGGGTTCGAATCCGGCCTGGGTAGGTTTCCTCTGTCCAGGGTAAGGTTCTTCGTGTACGTTTACTTGTTAAATGTGTTGAACACCCCGATGTGAAATGGCCAATATGAGCTGTATTCGGTGGTTTGAGAATAAAAGAAAAAAACAAGAATAATGACATTTTATTTGCAGCTCCCGGTGGAGGCGAGTGATAAATTTTCTTACGATGGAAGTCGACTGGTTCATTCGTGGGCGTATTCTAATGGCAGCCTAAGTTTTCAGCCAAGAATAGGGAAGGAGGTATGGGAATGGTGTGCTATTGAGAAGGAGCAGTGATGAATTCCACGGGTGCGTTGGAATTTACGGGGGTGTGGAGTCGGTGCAGACGACGCGCAAAATACGATCGTCAGCTGTTTGGTAGTTCCGCACGCCACCGCCAGTGGAGCGGAGCTGGCCGGTCGGTCGGAGCAACGAGACAGAGAGTTCTACGCCTACCGCCTAGCAGTAAACGTGGTCAAGGCTACTATCTGGTGTAAAGACGTGATCGATTGTAGTTGTCTTCCGCAATAAAAGAAACGCTCACCACGAGCGGTTTCGTTACCTTGTAAAAGTCTTTTCCTTTGAAATTGAACCATCGACGAGGGCAGCCACGCCACATTGGTGACCCCGACGAAGCGCACGATGGCTGACGAGGAAGATATCCGCACAAAAAATCTACTCCTGCAACAACAGTGCGAAGCCCTCCAACAGCAGTTGCAACTTCATATACAGCAGCAACAACCGTTTCCAGAACAAAGCTTCGCTCATGTAGATCGCGTGGTCGTTCGCCTTCCGCCCTTTTGGTCGGATAATCCAAGTCTTTGGATCGCGCAAGTGGAAAGTCAATTCGCACTTCACCGTATCACGTCAGACGTTAGCAAATTTAATATTATTATTTCTCAACTTGAACCTCGGTACGCGGCTGAAATATCCGACATAATTACAAATCCTCCGGCTGAAGGCAAGTTCGAGAAACTTAAAACAGAGTTAGTTTCTCGCATATCTGCATCACGGGAGGAGCGAATACGCCAGCTACTCACGCAAGCGGAAATAGGTGATCGCAAACCATCGCAGTTCCTGCGCTACATGCGTGGTTTGGTTGGAACGGAGACCATACCGGACACCCTTCTAAGGACCTTATGGAGCGGACGCCTGCCCAGCACCATCCAGACGATAATTGCTACGCAGCAAAATCTTCCCCTGGATGTCATCGCCGACCTGGCAGATAAGGTTTTCGAAGTGATCCCTGCCCCACAAGTAGCTACTGTAAGTACCTGTACCACTGATATAAATAAGCGCCTTGATGAACTGTCTCAACAAGTGAATGCCCTAACTGCCAAAATTGAAAAGCTAGGCCACGAGCGATCAAGATTTAGGAGTCGAAGTCGTCCTCCCAAAGAAAATGTCTTTCGGCATAGATCCCCTTCACAAGAACCAAGGCCAACCACCGAAGACATTTGCTGGTATCATAGACGTTACGGCACCAAGGCAAGGAAGTGCACCACCCCGTGTGAGTTTTCCCCAAACGCCCCTGGCAGCCATCCGTAGCGGCGTCATTGGACTGCCTAAACAAGTCGCCGCAACGCTTATTTGTTAAAGATCGGAACACGCAGCGCCGTTATTTAATAGACACTGGCTCCGATCTCTCTATTTTCCCCCGAAGACTCCTTCGAGAAAATCGCCCTAAAACTAGTTATAATTTGTCAGCAGCTAATGACAGTATTATTGCCACTTATGGTTTTCTCACTGCCAATCTTAATTTTGGACTTCGGCGGAATTTTCTTTGGCGTTTTGTCATCGCTGACGTGGCAGATCCTATCCTCGGAGCCGACTTCCTAGGACATTACCATCTATTGCCTGACATAAAAAACTCTCAGCTCATCGATGGTGTTACTCGCCTCTCCTGCCCTGGCATCCGCGCTCCCTCTCTACAACAAAGTGTGAAAACTATTACAGGATCGTCTCCATTTCATTTGATCTTAAAGGAATTTCCTGATATTCTACGCCCTCAGGGAACGCCACGTGAGATCCGCCACAGGACTGTTCACTTCATTAAGACGACCCCGGGACCACCTATCTCCAGCAGGCCACGACGACTCGCTCCCGAACGCCTTCGCGCAGCCCAGGCCGAGTTCGAGCTCATGATCCAAGAGGGTACCGCTCGACGATCTAAAAGTCAATGGACATCGCCACTTCACATGGTACCAAAGAAGGACAATGGATGGCGACCGTGCGGAGACTATCGCCTACTTAATGCCAGAACCATCCCCGATCGTTACCCTGTACGCCATATCCACGACTTCAGCGTGCGACTCCGAGGCTGCACCATTTTCTCAGTCATAGATTTGGTAAAAGCCTACACACAGATACCAGTGGACCCATCGGATATTCCCAAGACGGCAGTAACCACGCCATTTGGACTATTTGAATTTCCATTCATGCCGTTTGGTCTCCGAAACGCAGGTCAAACTTTTCAACGATTCATTGATGAAGTTGTCCAAGGTTTTGACTTTTGCTTCCCATATATCGACGATATTTTGGTCTTCTCACACGACTCGGCCGAGCATGAAGTTCACCTTCGCGCCCTCTTCCAACGCCTGGCCGACAATGGAATAATCATCAATGCCACGAAGAGTGTGTTTGGCTCTCGTGAAGTCACATTCCTGGGCTACCAAATCTCAGCCGAGGGCACTCGACCATTACCAGATCGTGTTATCGCATTGCTAGAGTATCCCCGCCCACCCACCGCCCGCGGCTTGCGCCGATTTTTAGGAATGCTAAATTTTTACCGACGTTTTATGCCCTCCGCAGCAAGTCACCAAGCTCCATTGCACGCCGCCATCGCCGGACTCCGTGGCAGCCAGACCGTGAATTGGACTCCGGCATTGGACCAAGCTTTCGCTGCATGCAAAGAGAACCTTGCCCAAGCCACCCTACTAGCACACCCGGAGAACGACGCCCCGCTTGGCCTATTCACCGACGCTTCGAGCTCCTCCGTCGGTGCTGCATTACAACAACTCGTGAAAAATTCTTGGCAGCCGTTGGCATTTTTCTCCATGAAGCTTACTCCACGCCAGACGCAGTGGCCGGCTTACTACAGAGAACTTCATGCCATCTACTCAGCCATTCAACACTTTCGACATATCCTTGAAGCTCAGCACTGCACAATATTTACCGACCACAAACCGTTAACCTACGCATTCCTCCAACGACGGGAAAAGCTACCACCTGTGCAGCTCAACCAATTGAGTTTCATTTCTCAATATACATCGGACATTCGACACGTGAGCGGTTCGACCAACATCGTTGCAGACGCCCTAAGTCGTGTGGAATCAATCCGCTCTCCTATTAATTTTAATGATTTGTCTCTCTCCCAAGCAGACGATGAGGAGCTCAAATCATATTTATCCCCCAGCTCTTCCTTGTCTTTAAAAAAAGTTAAAATTCCTGGGTGTGATAGTGAAGTGTTCTGTGATACGTCCACCTCTGCAGTGAGACCCTACTTGACACTACCCTTCAGGAAGCCGGCCTTCGACACCCTCCATTCCCTGTCACACCCTGGTGTCCGCGCGTCCACCAAGTTGGTCGCGGAGCGCTTTGTGTGGCCTTCCCTCCGCAAGGACTGCCGCAACTGGTCCCGCAGCTGCCTTCAATGCCAGCAGTCCAAGGTCCAGCGACACACCGCATCACCCATAGGATGTTTCCCGCTGCCATCCGGCAGATTCCAGCACATCCACTTGGACATCATTGGACCGCTGCCCCATTCCAACGGCTTCCGCTACTGCATCACCGTAGTGGACCGTTTTACGCGGTGGCCTGAGGTTTTTCCTGTTGCTGAGATCACTGCAGAGATTGTCGCCAAGACACTGGTGTCCGGATGGTTTGCTCGCTTCGGCATACCGGCGAAAATCACCACTGACCGAGGCCCGCAGTTTACCTCTCATTTGTTTCAGGAACTCACACGAACTGCCGGCGCCGACCATCTCCGCACCACGGCGTATCACCCAGCTGCAAACGGGCTCGTGGAACGTTTTCACCGCCATTTAAAGGCGGCGATAATGTGTCACAATCATCAAAGATGGTCCGACATCCTGCCTTGGGTTCTCCTGGGGATCCGATCCGCCTGGAAGGAAGACCTAAAAGCGACGCCAGCCATGATGGTATACGGCGAAACCCTTCGCCTCCCAGGAGATTTCTTTTCTCTTCCCACAGGTACTAAGGTTGGGCAGAGCGCTTTTGCTGTGCTGCTGAGGACCTTTATGGAGAGCCTGCGCCCCCAACCCACCTCACGGCATGGAAGCAAGGCTATTTTCCAGCATCCGGATTTGGCCCTGTCCTCCCATGTGTTTCTCCGCAATGATGCAGTCCGGAAGCCTCTTCAGCCTCCATACGAGGGACCATACGAAGTTCTCCACCGCTCACCCAAGCACTACACGATACGCATCCGTGGGAAGGAAACTAAAGTGTCCATTGACAGGTTGAAACCGGCCTACTATATGGACGAAAGCATCCCACCACCAAGAGATAATACTGCCTCAGCTGTGCCTGTCGTGATCGAGAAGCCACACCTACCAGCCCAGAACTTGGAACGGACAACCCGCAGTGGCCGCCGTGTCCATTTCCCTCGCCACTTACTTGATTATAACCATTCATTCTTTTGAAATCATTGATATCATGCAGTACATTTTTTTTGTGCGCCCTTATTTTGATTTTCTTCTTCGCCTTAATTATTTTTTTTTTTCCTCTAATTCATCATCCTCCTCCCAGGCCGCATTACTGTGAAGGGGGGTGGTGTGGAGTCGGTGCAGACGACGCGCAAAATACGATCGTCAGCTGTTTGGTAGTTCCGCACGCCACCGCCAGTGGAGCGGAGCTGGCCGGTCGGTCGGAGCAACGAGACAGAGAGTTCTACGCCTACCGCCTAGCAGTAAACGTGGTCAAGGCTACTATCTGGTGTAAAGACGTGATCGATTGTAGTTGTCTTCCGCAATAAAAGAAACGCTCACCACGAGCGGTTTCGTTACCTTGTAAAAGTCTTTTCCTTTGAAATTGAACCATCGACGAGGGCAGCCACGCCACAGGGGCCTCCGTGCGACCCCGTGAGCCAGAATTGGTGGATAGCCGTTCCAGTCAGCATTCAACTATGTTCCTATGAAATTAAAAGGCAGCCGCTATTAAAGCGTTAAGGCATTAAAAATGCTCGCCCTCGAAATGAGCTGGCATCCTTTTCAAAAGATGCCGCAAGGTTGGGAAGTGCGGCCGCTGGGCTCGTAAAGCAGCGCAATTAAGATAATGGCATCCATATAAATTCATTAAAATTCATTGATTTGTGTCAACAAAACATTATTCCTTTCAGACTCGAGAGTGGCAAAAACAAACGCAATTTGGTCATGCCAATGTAGCCGAAATCTCACAGAATGTCTTCTGGAAGTGAAGGCGCGTTATTATATGTGTATTTTTTTCTGCATGAGTCGGAACGATAAACATAGCAATAAAAAAAGAGATTATATATATATTCCGCGATTCGACCATTAATATAGAGCCATGATAAATGTAATAAAAGGTTGCACAGCCATCGTCTGAATTTACGAGCCCACCTTCAGGGAAAAAAAAAGATTTAAAAAAAAAGGAAGAAAAAAGAAAAAAAAAGAACATCGAGAGACCCATTTCCTTCGTTGTCGGGACGACCGCTCTTTTTCCTAGCTTCTCTCTCAGCTCCGCATTCGCTTAGCACTTCCCCCACCCCCTCTCCCAATCCCCCACCACTTCTCCCCCCACCCTCTTTCCTCCCAAAATCCTTAACGGACTTCCTTCCTCCCCCTCCTCGAACACACCCCTCCCTCCACCCCTGGTTTTATGTCTTTTCTCGCCCGACCTCATCCCCTTCGTACTGCGCAGTCCCAGGCCAAGGCTCGTGGCGATTACTCGATGGTTCCATTGATCGAAACCAGTTTAGATGGGAAAAGTCATGCGATGATTATCCTGGGTGTCCATGCACGCCACCCTCGACATCACTGCATTGGCTGACACCCAACAGAATTTTGATGATTTACTCATGAACGAATTCCCGCCAAACAAAATCCTCTAATATCCCCCGTGAATCGCCGACCTTTTTAATTTGGTTTATACTGACCTACGCTCTAAGGTCACGTTGCTTAACAATCACGGCCGGCCAATACATTGTATTTCCCTGAGCGAATGCCGAACGTAATGTTGTCGATAGTCTGAAACCATAAGCTGAGGGAGTGATTCCTTGTGGGATGCGGTTGACTAAGTTCGGAGAAATGCCGATTGGTTCTCATTTCGAACGGTTGATTCCGAGTGAATGGATGCATGATCGGAATCTGTTGTTTTCGCATTTAGACGAAGGAATTAGCCCTTGTAGTTAGTATTTAAAGCGAATAATTTGAGCACAATTTATTCCGATTGGAATCAACCATTCGGAATGGAACCTGATGGAAATAATTCCGATTTGTGCCCACCACATCTCCTCACGATCGTTGAGCGCATCTTCCCTATTTTATATCTTTTATTTTCGTAGTTGATTGTCAAAACCAGGATGAAATCTCTATGTATTGTTAACCTTAAAAGGAACTGGGTGGTTCGAACTTGTGAAAGAACTCTATGAAGACAAAGCAGGTGATAAAATATACGCTCGAATTCGTAATACCATAAGCCATTGACTATATGAATCTAATTAGTTTATAGTAAAAAGCCATCGGTTATACAGTATATGTGAATGAATTCTTGTGGAAGTAAGTGATTATTTTATTTTCTACTGCCAACTTTCGTCTTCTGCACTGCGTTTGCGTCCGTATCCGTCGATTGGCAGGATCGAAAGCTGTGTATTCTGATGTCTATTGTGCAGCAATAGAGAAAATTTTCGATCCCAATGACTAGCATTGACTGTCGGCAATCGAAAACAGACAGAAATTAACTAACATCGATCACTCGCTCAAAACGGATTTTAATTAACTTGTTGGTAATCGACTGCTATTGACTATCAACAGCCAATAATGATCAGCTGCTCACCATCCATTTACTACTCCATTAATCAAGTCAGTCTAGAGATTCTGTGATACCGTAATACCGTATAGCTTAGTATTTTTGACGTACATGCAGAATAAGTATGTGATGATCCGTCTAAACTTCTTTCGAAGCAAGTCGCTATTTCGAGGACTTCCGAGAAATAATTTGTAGGATCAGTTATACTTCTTCTGAGCTTATACGCAGTTTGAAAGATTTTCCTCAAAAATTACCGGATCAGTTCGAGGAATATAAACATTGTGCGTGAGGAATTTTCTTGCTCTGTGGAATAAGTCGGAAAGGAACGCAAGCCATCGGCATCGAAGCCAATATTGATCTAGTTCAACCATAGGAGGTTAACGGTAAAAATAGATCACCTACCTGTGCCTACGCCCTATCTATTCATCCCTTCGACTGTCTGCTCCTTTTCCTGCTCACCTTATTTCTCGTGCGTTCCGTATTTCCCGGAAGAAGGTGGGGGGTTTAGGAGGGGGGAAGAGGGATAGTCTCCGGTTTGCGTCAGTCGTAATTGAGTCCCCTCGCTGCAACACCTCCCCCGTTTGTTGCTACAACGAAATAAAAATCAATGGAGTCGGGTGTGATTCTGTCGAGGTAATTCATGGCGGGCCGAGAAGGTCGTTTAATTTCCTTCGAGGATTGGCTCGAATGGTGTGGGTTGCGTAGCCGCCATGCCATCTTTATGTATTGTCAGTTCATCAGTGGGTCGTCTCATCTGTATAGGTTCCCGTGGAGAGAAAATCCCGCCGTTACCAGACTCTTTTTCGAGAATATCATTTCACCATCTTCCAGAAAGTGTTTTAAGTACCTCTTAAGGTACCGTCCTCTGTATGTAGTAATTTTTCATAGTAATTTTCGCAAAAAGTTTTTCTGCGAAATGCGATAACGTCTTAGTCTCAGTTCAGCAATATTTATTACATTTAAGTTTATCGGAACTAGTGAAAACTTTACAGTCACTCGCAATGCGCAAATTCCATAGAGAAAAAAATTCATTCTCCATGACCGGGATTCGAACCCATATCTCCCGATTTCTGGTTGAGTGCTTTACCCGGTTAAGTAAGAAAGCCATATTTCCTTACGGTGGAAATTAGTCAATAAATATCTATAGAGTTTAACCAGCAGTACCTCAACAGGCTAAAGCACTCGATGGGATGTCGTGAGATTCGGGTTCGAATCTCGGTCAAGGAGAATTTTTTTCTATGGAATTTGTGCACAGTATTTATTATTTATTACTTTGATGCAGGCTACAGAATATATCAATAAAATATGTAAAAAAATGTATGTGCCTGTGTTATAATTATGTAAATAAAGCTCACAGAGCTTAACTGACGTGTTATCTTGGTTCGTGAAAATTCCATGCCTCTTCCTACTTTAGTCCTCTGAAATTACTTACCGAAAATAATTAGCAATGAATTATAGGCAAGAGTTTTGAAAGTTTTGTCTGGTTTTATCAAGCGGAGTACGAGGCATTTGTAACCACTATTATCAGGTTAAAATTCATTTATTTTCACTTGCTAAAGGAGGGAAGTGATTTTTTTAAATATTGCATTATTCTCTCAAAACTACCAATTTTTATTACAAATTAGATGTTATCTATTTGAGTATTGGATCCATATGGGCATTTTATATTTGCTTTCATTCAGCGCTTAGCACACTCATGAAGTCAGCACACGCATCTCATGAAACACAATTTTGTTTTGGCGTGGTTGTATGCTCATGCACATTTGGGTAAATCTTTTTCTCAAATCTTTTTTTCACCGGCGTTTTGGAAAAAAAACCTGCTTGACTTTCGCAATTAAGGGATAAAAGTTATTAAAAATGGGCCTCATGGTAAATTCTCTTAATTATTAATAACTAAATTAAAAGTGACAGCTGTGTTATTTATTATCATTTAAGAAAAGCGATTCCACTCAGTGTATGGACACTCCCTCAATTGAGGTTGCGTCAGCCAATGACGTGCGGCTATAGAAGACACATCCGTTGGAAGGTCCGGTCTGATACATGGAGTATGGAGTACCGGTAGCTTGAGTGATTAAGTGACGAGAGGAGTATTTGTGAAATTAAAGAGGAATGAAGCTACGCTAGTTTGTACAACCGGGTAATCGATGACGTGTTGTTTGCTCTCATTACTCACTAACGTTCTCAAATGATTCACTTAAAAAAATTGATCCCAGTGGCCCTTAGTTAGACGTCGTTCCCGACTAACGTATGCTTTATCAGAGGTGCCATCCTTTAATCACCCTATTGTCCAGGTTACCCAAGTTACCTTTCCCGTCTGAGAAGTTTAAATCGAAAATTCTCAGATAATACCATTCACGATTGAATGATCTCACGACGGAAAAAAGGGTTTTTAAGATTTTATCTTTAAAGATGCTTAAAGAGCTGGGGAGCCCACCTTGGTCACCGTGAGAATAGCTTCCATAGCTATACCGCAGATGGGGTTCATTAAAATTTTTATGGAATCTTACAAAATTTATTTTCCTCAGTGTAATGCTAAGCGTTAATCACGACGGACTCCAGCCACCCCGCCGTCTTCCACAAAATAGACAAAAGTATATTTCAGTTGTGATCTATATCTACATTAGGTGCGCCCACCGGAGTTTGACTACGAATGGAATTATTTTTTTAAAAGACTTATCGAAAGAGGTCATGATTGTCGACAATAAGGAGGCTAAGACAAACGGGGGTGAAATTATAGAAAACTAAATCTCAATCCCGTAGAAGCCTTTCATTCAAGATGAGAATTTGATTATTTGGAATAGATTTTGCATCAATTTTGGATTGCAGTATGGGTGAAGATCTATATTGGTTTTAACGGTATGACTTCTTGGGGTAAATTAATTGTTGCAAAATCTCTATCGCTGGTACGTTTTGGCAATCATTTTCATGTGATCAAAATGAAGTTTAGCCGTTGCTAGGTGTAAGATTTATGTTGATAATAATGCATGAATGTGATGAATTGTAACGTCTGAGTCATCATATGCTCCCCAGAATATGATTACTTTCATCAAATGCTTTAGAATTCGAACCTTTTGGAATCTAAGAAACCTAAATGCTCTCTTTTAGCGAAATGTTGGTGCACAGCATTTGGGCGTAGCGTCACTGCATTCTTCGTCTCTATTGGGAGTCTTCGCCACTTTTTATATTCTTATTATTATCACCATAATTACTGCTAATGAAATGATAGAGAAGAGTGAGTTCAATTTACATCCGGCTGTATCAGTCAGCGTGGACACAGCCGGCAACATTTGAATTTAGAATTTATTGGCCCTATCTTTAATTATAGACCTTAATAGGTGGAAAACAAACATTGTTGTCTTTAGTACGCAGGTAATTGGAGGATGATTGCTCGGCGCTTTTTCCGTGAGCCACAATCTTAATGTGCCTCAGTACCGCTTAAATTCGATAATGCTGCCTATTAAGGAGAGTAATAGCTGAATTGGTTTATTGGGGTGCTCCGAACACCGCAGCCATTCCGTCTGCCTTTCTGGGATTTTTTTCTCCCTCAGGAAAAAGCGGTCTAAAAACAGGGTCTTTGCCGGAGGCACTATTGGACACCGTGACATTTGAATCGAGCTAAATGTCCATCGCTCACTGGACTAATCTGGCCAGCGCGCGTAGTGATGGTAGCTGTGTTAGGTCACCACTTGGACAGAAGTACTTTCTTGGTTTAACCCGTGTTACCCCGTCTCTCTAATTGCAAAATGCTTCAGCTCGGGGCAAAATTCCAACGCTTTTAGCCTTCGACCTATTAGACCTGCCGGTTTTGATCCCTGGTCGCGTAGATAACAAGATACGCCCACCTTGCCAAGTTGATAGATAGCCCAATTGATGAAGTATTCAGCTAAATTTGGGCGACGGGCAAATTGCTGGAGGGACCGTGAGATTTTCTTGGTCTTTCGGTATTTGTTTATGTTGATGAGGTTTGGATTGAATTTTGGGGGAATATTGATCGACACTGATTGGGATTAGTCACCATGGTTCATTCCGAGGGGAGTTAAATTTTGGCTTGAATTTCGCCGCCCCTTAATCACCTGTACAGAATGAAAATGCTCTTTCCTCAAACTTTTCGCTTTAGTGTCACTTTTGGTGGTTCTCGTGTTTTTGAAACAGCTTTCGGATTTCTGTTATAAAATCTCTCCTGACATCATTTGTGTGTTTGTTCTTTATTACGCAATTTTTTTTGCTGTAACCATGATAGAATGTAAATGTCCTATGTCATTCTCACCCTTGGTGGTTTTTACAGGGTGGATAAGAGAAGAGATCATGCGACGAGAGTAATTGCAGAGGAAGCCACGGAACAAGTTTCCAACTAAAGTGCAAGTTTAAGTGCACCTTGATCAATTAAATGAGAGAAAAAATAAAAAAATGAGAAGATATTGATGAGATTAGTAGAAAAAAATTCGTGGGTAAATGGTTAGCTATATAACAAAAACAGGAATATCATATCATTGTTATTGTTCAGTAGTTACAAAGAACTTTTGGAAAAAAACATAAAACACGTTTAATTAAAATCAATTGAATGTCAAATATTGTTTTCATAGGTGTAAATGAAAAATGAAGAAATTTTCACTTCCTAAAAATGTATGATATACTTTGGTTGGGGTTCCTCAAGTGATGTTTCCCTGAAATACAGAGAGAGTGCGTTTTCAAAATTGAATCCATTCTGGTCGTAATCTGGAATGATATCTACATGCATTTTTGGCAGAAATACGGGAGGTAATGGGAAAGACTGTTATAAATCATGCTTGGAACAAATAAAATACACTCCAAACTCGCATCTACATCGAATTCAAAATAAATAGTAATTTTTGACCCAAAATATTTTTTTAAACAACTTGCGCTTTAGTTGGAAACTTGTTCCGTGGCTTCCTCTGCATTTACTCTCGTCGCATGATCTCTTCTCCTATCCACCCTGTAAAAACCACCATTTCGGCTTTTAAGGAATAAGCCACTTAAAATTATAAACATTTACTTCGCAAAAGCCATCTAGTAGTGATGAATTATTTACTCGAGAATCATAGCTAGTAGGAATAATAATTTCTCTGTGAGTATCAAGGGTAGTACCTCTAAACTCAATTACACTAGGATCATCAATTCGAGGTCAATTGACTGCTGTGATGGTAATTAGCGGAGGTTAATATATAGTCATTCTCTCGTGATATTATCAGAATATAATTTATATTCTCAGATAAATATATTTTTAGAGTTATTTCTAGTATTATTACTTTAAGCTTTCAATACAAATATATGAAAATCAATGGTTTATTTGGATTTACGCAGTAGGTATATTCCATAAAGTCAAGGTTGATGGGAAATAATATTTTATCCTGTATGCGGTAGAGGCGGGAGACGTAGCTTCTTTTTCGTCTGTAAAGATTGCATTAAGGAAGTAGACCTAGGGATAAGTCAAAGGCGAAAATACTTCTATGAATATTTGCCTCCCCAGAGGAAAAATAACGACCGAGTAAAATTTGCTTACGATGTTGATAGAAAGTCGATCCTAAAAACACCCGGAGTAGGTCAGTTGGCTCAATTGAAATTATAATTAATATTCAAATAAGTTGGCTATACTCAAAATCCAACAAAGGGGTTGGGGGATTTTTTTCAAAGAATAATCAGGGGCATTGTATTTCCCCTTGCGCGATTTGTATTTAAAGGCCAAAAATAGGTGATCGTGTCATCCATTAGAAAGTCAAAAGAAATTGCTTGAATGCCTTTTGTGATGCGTAATACAAAATAGGAAATGCTGGTTCCGGAGGAAGTAATTAATTTTCGCTCAGAGCCCATACTTAACCATTATAACTGCGGCTCCATTTTTGCAGTATGGAATATTTTGAACACTTTCAGTTACGTATTTTTCTTACTATTGAGCGAAGCTATTACTTGGTACTTCATTGTTAGGTTTTGAAGGATTTATTAAATAAGACATTTAGGTTTCATGGTCTTGCAAAGGAAACATTTGTGGACAAAATGCATATGCTAGCTGTGAGGTGAAGTATTAAGTTTTATTGCCCATATTGCCTACTATGCTTGTTAATAATAAATAAATGACTTTTTCCTGTGTAAACTATAAGGGAACACTGAATTCTTAGCTAAACAACGATTATAGAGTATAGATATAGTAATCAAATAAACTCTAGTTTTCAATCTGGTTATGAACAATCTTTGTAAGATTATTTTTATTTTCGTTAAGCCACAGATACGCTAAATTTTAAAAGATGTTCAAATTTCGTAAAATGTTCAGGTTGTCTTGATCAAGTAATTTTTTTACGTTTTATCTTTAAATGTTTTTTTTTTAGTTTAGTCCCAGTATTTTTGTTTAGTTATTCGACTACGCTGGTCATGTCCCTAATTTCCATTTATTACTTCTTTTCGTTTCTTATTTTCCTTCCTTGAGCCTGTATATTAAGCTGCATTTAAATACCCAAAAATTTTAGTCCCAAATAAAATAAAACCGACCATAATATTTCCCTCATTGAGCTGTGTTCGCTAAAATCTAGGAATGATTCTGAAAAATAATTATTCTCGGATTACTTAATTCTCAAAATCTCTCTTGGAACTTGCCATAATTTTGATCTCTTTCTAAGAGTTTGGCATACTCGACTGCTTAAATAAATATTCGCACGTTAATTTTTCATTTCCATACCTGACGCGTAGCGGTGGTATAAAAATTACGCTTAGCTCATTACTGCTTTCCATTCGGAATGCAAATAGGCAGCAATCCTATTCCTTTCCATTTCCCTTTTCAGTCTGATCTTTTGCTCTACAGGATAGGTAAGTATGATTTTGAAGAGGAGCGTTTTAATTGTGACGTAAGGCAGATTTTCAGGCTTTTCGAGTGGGCATAGATCTCTGGAGCGCGGAACAGGTATTTTTGGAGATGCAGCTCTGGATAATGTCCTTTCCATTTGACTTGATCCCGTGGAATTCTTTCTCTCTGCTTCTCCATCGACCTCTTGCATGATGCACTAAAGTGTGTCATGAACGGGGTCGATGACTGGCGGCGTGCATTTCCCTGCATCCTCTACTAATCAGACTTCCGCTTTCGTCTTGCACTTCTCTCCTCTCCACTCTTATCCCATTTCTCCGCTAGAAGTCGCTCATTCGTTAGTGGTGGACCCATTCTTTGTGTTAGCTGTGTATTCTTCGTCTGTCTAAAATTCTATTTGAATCGCTTTGGATTGAGTTTGTTTTAAGATGCATTTAACCCTGCACTGCATTTTGTATCATTATTGATACACTAAACTCATTGCCGATTATTTCAGAAGGGCACAATTCTTCCTCCCAAAAGCATGGTGTATCAGATATGATACTCTCCTCCGCTACAATATGTGGTTCTCGAAGCAGTCAGTAGGCGTTATAGGTGATCAGCTTCTCATTAAGAAGGAGGAAGTCCCCTCTCCGCATGACAACCTGAAGATTTTTCCAAGCCACCTCAAGAGGAATCAGTAAAATTATGTTATCATTATAAGAAAGTAATTAGTAAAGGTATGGGTGCCAATGAGAAGTTTTCGATGAGTATATGTATCATATGTGATACATATGGGTTGACCGTGTAAGTAACGAGGAAGTTCTAAGAGGAGTGGGAGAAAAAAAAGCCTCCTATAAACCTTAAGCAGAAAACGGAACAACTTAGTTGACCACATTTTGAGGCATGATGGCCTGATGAAGGCAATCGTGGAAGGACAGGTGGAAGGGAAAAAGGGCAAGGAACGGCCCCGAATGAGTTATATAGGACACGTTATAAAGGATGTAAAAGAGAAATGAAATGCGTCGCTATGAAAAGGTTAGCGGATATGAGAGAGAAATGGAGAGCTGCGTCAAATCAATCTTAGGATTGTTGACTAATGATGATGATGATGATTTAATGTAAATGTTGTCTATAACCATAATGTATCATATTTGCTGTTCTGTTATATCATATTTAGGTTATCAGGTTCTAATTATGTTGAAGGTAGACAGCTCCCCGCAGAGAGTACCAGAGTGATATCTATTTATATTGTTAGTAAAGGTACGGGCGCCAATGAAAAGTGTACAATGAGCATGTGAAATGAAAACCTTTTGTGCAAAATTGCCAAATCTGTCATACATATCCATTTCATATCAAAGTTGTCTATAGCTGTATTATATGATACAAATAAAAATGTTTCCTTAAAAAATAAAAAAAGCAGAAAAAGTAACTAAATTGTAGTAATTGAAGCGTCTCTGGATATATTTTATAAAGAAAACTATTTTTTGGGACGTATTTAGAAATCGATGCAGTTAAGGGTTAACTTCTCGGTTCGACTGGACATTTTTCGAGTAGTTTGTCATCAAAGTACCTTTTTATCAATGAAGCAATAGAAATTATTTACTTATTCCCATACCACCGAACGCAGTACGTATTGGCCATTTCACATCGGGGTGTTCAACAGATCAAACAATAACACATGTACGAACAACCATGCCGCGCACAGGGACAACCCATCCAGGAGGGACTAGAACCCGCGACCTCTTGTTTAGCTGGCGAGGACTTTACCTCACCGTCAGCGAGGCCGGCAAAGATTGCATAAAGATTTACTGAAATTGCAATCTGAGTACCTATTTTTACTTTGTGGTGATTATGTTGAGATGCATGCCAACTTGCAGCAACCACATTGAATGCTTACATTTGCATTTCACCAGCTAAGAGTTCAAGTTTTTTTGGACCACGTTAGCAACGCGGCAAGTTTGAATTAAATTTTTGTCTTTGAAAACCGGGAAAGCTTCAGTGACGCTGCCAATAATAAATGTGAAGATTTTTCAAGTTGACGCTGTAAACTAAGAAAATGCTCTGATGGGAATTTTAATGTTTCTTTGTGCACAACATTGGCCAACCGCACCGCGTTTTTCTTAAAATGCGCTTAAAATTCGAATTTAATGGCCACGGTACGAAAATACCTCAGAATTTTCATTTGCCGTGACCATATTTGTGGCTTAGCATTTCCACTGGCATTTGTGCTCTCGAAAATTCGCTCATGTAAGCCAGGATTTAAAATTATTTTTTTAATGCCTGCGAAATTCTTCCACTTTCGAAGCTTTCTTTGATTATTCACTCGGAATGAGAATGTCTTTAGCTTTTCCTCCGAGTTCTGTGATAATTTCTTCATTTATTTCTCTTCCGGTAGCCTTGTTTTCCGTTAGATCTTCCTCTGCTCTGTTGAGTTCCCTCCGCGGATCTAGGCCATTCTTATTTCTCATCTTTCATCAAGTCGTTTTCAAGAGGTTTTTTAAGTCCCGATAAAGTTTCCCCATCCATTCTTTCCATCTGTTTCCGAGCCCTCATCTTCTGTCGGCAGATTCCCGTTTAGTTTCGCCTCTACGTAGTCTCAGCGTATTTGTGATCATTTTAGCGGAAGATTTTCCTTCGAGTTCGTTTTTCTTTGCCGGATCGACGGTGTCACAAGTAATTCGGAGAAAATATAGTTTGGGTTTATTGAAAAGGGTAGTTAGGCCAATTCAGAGTGCCTAATTGGTACTGTGTTATTTATGATGAGTAATAGACATTAAGAATTCGGGAAATCTACATTATTTTCGTTCAAAAATAAGAGAGGAATGCGGGAGCATTGGGACCACGAGAAATAGAGTTTGGTGCTTTCATTTCGCAGCCGGTTGGAGCGAATGAGAATTTCGTTCTTTTATTCCGATCACAAAGAGACCTTGCAGGTATTTTCTGTATAAAAGGCCGTTTCTTCATTGTTCAGCGTTTAATTCCGGGGTAACGCAGAAACATTCCCAACTTGCGGAATTAAATAACAACTTTTGGCCATTGATATTTGCAGGCCTTGTAGTTATTTCATATCGTGTTTGAAAAATACAATCTGGCTTTACATTTCATACAAAGTCACCTTCCTATGGAGCGCGGTGTAGTTCATTGTAACAAAAAATTGAACCCTGTTCTTGCAATAGTAAAATTTGAAATGATTTTTGCTAAGGAATCTCATTCCGTATGCTAGATGGAATTGACAGGCCTGCGCTGCATGGTGAAAATCCGTATTTCAATTTACGTTGGCTATTAAATATTGTGAAGGGGTTTATAAAATTTTATGTCCCCGTGCTACATTTCACGTCGTATGTAAACTTTTTGCAAACTTATTTAAAATATTTTCAGTTTTCTAAAGGGAAGGTGTTTGTAAGCATCATTTGAGTTGAATCTAGGCTACAAAAATTAGTATTGGAACGTGCATTGAAAATTACAAAATGTATTACGTGAAAAACTTCAAAGATCAAATCTCGATCTTGCGTGATTTTTACGAAGAGACGAAATGTAGATTCGTTGCGATTGATTTGACTTTCTCGAACTTGATTTTTCTTGGAAAAGCTGGTCTTTAGGGTTCCATAATGCTCATTGCCGGTCACATGATTGAATCTGGAAATGCTGATACTTCTTTCTCCGTAACCTATAACTGATTTCCTGGTGAAATAATCCTGGTCCTTAATAATGTATTTCTTAATGTTAATTCTTTCCCTATATCTCAAGAATTTTTGTATCAGAATCAAATGAAAGCAGAAATCCAATTCTTCTCTCATTTTTTAAATACGTTTGCCGTCGCGACGACATGTTATGACTTGCATCCTGTCAGCTTTCTTGTCTGAGTAGCTCGCTGAGTCAGAATGAGCATAGATATGAGTTAATTTTCTAGGCTTTAATGTTTTCGAACCAGTCATGTCTAAAAATTAAAAATCCCCAATGAAGCGTGTAAGAGCCCATTTTTTGAACTTTGCCCCTTAATTATATTAATTTTTGCATTTTCCAACTATGTACCTACCCTTAATACATTGTTTCGAAAAGTTATGATTTGAAGCGCAGAGTTTCCCAAGGTTGAGCTTTCCTTTTATTTATATTGATCAAAGGAATTTACTCTCAAATGGAATCGATTGACCGACTTTCTAATTAATAGCCCATAATTGCTGAACTCGGGGAAGAGTTATGAAGCTGTTGATTTTGATCTGAAGGCGTTAATATTTGGTATCAATTATGTTTGATTCTCTGCACGAGTTACTTTTATATATTCGTATTATCAATGGGAGAATAGGTAAGGCAAGAAATGAATACGTGTTCGGATGACTCCTTACTAATTTCCATAATTTTATGTGAGCATGACGCCTAAATACTTTTGATGGTTTTATGTGATCATGTGTGATAGTTGATTGATGAGCGTGAATTTCACCGATTTAATTATGAATATGGAGTTTGATATTCTAATTTCTTTTTCACCACATGCCAGACGGAAAAACTGCGATCCCCTGCATGTTCCTCCTTCATGTGTGACAAGTTTAGCCTTTATGTCTCCACGTTCCATATTTCTACGTGGTAATCTCTCGGCAAAATTCTGGACTGAGTGACTTTTTCCTCTCTCAGTGGTCATTTTATCGCCAACTCCTTCACTGGCTCCGTCCACAAAGCCCATCATGTGGTCAGGGCTGGGCCTCACTTTTGTACACACAGCGGTTGTCGTGGACACAATTGAATCCATCTGGTATATTTGCAAAACTGACTACGATCTAGTAAATTTCATCCTCTTCCAACAATCCTTGAGTACTCGACGGGACCTTTGGCTCCGTCTCGACCCACTCTAAAATAAGTAGTGGAGACCCACTTCTTGGCGTGCAATCCACGAGAAAGAAAGTCTCTCCCTCTTCGCTGGTGACTTTAGGCTGAATGTTTTTCCTCCACAACCGCCTTTCCCATATTCCTCGGTCGCATTACTCATGTTGAAGTATATATATATATCCTTTTAAATTGCCATATCGATCTGACGTCATTTCCGTTCCCATCCACGTTGTTGGCATAACGTGATGGTTTACGGTCTCAAAAGCATTTTGTCAGACTTTCAAAAACTTCTATATCTGTGATGGTTTCTTTTGTGTCCCCTCCGGGCGTAATATCAACTATCTTTGCAGAAAATGTTTGAACTTACATTAGGTGAAGGAATGTTTCATGAGTATTTTTAATCCACTGAAAATATGCGAAAAAGGAATTATTTTTTCCTCGCCGATATTCGCATTAAAATGACTTTAGTAATGACACATAGCCAATTTTATGGACTTCATAAACTGTACCAATGCCATTTTTCCCGCAAATTTTTATAAAGCCTATCGCCTCAGAGATTGAAACAATATGAGTTCCCGTGGAAAATATTTTTTGCCTACGCAGCATTAAAAATTTGTAACGCCGCGGCGCGCCGGCCTTGGTGGCGGTGGGGTAAAGACCTTGCCTACCAAACCGTAGGTCGTGGGTTCGAATCCCGCCTGGGTATGTGGTCCCTGTCCAAGGCATGCTTGTTTATGTTGTGATATGTCAATCCTCTGTCGTAAAGGTCTCTATGTCCTGTTTTCGGGGAAGTTGGAGGTAAAAAAATATGCGAACAAAATCAAATATAAAATTAGTTTGAATGTAAATAAAATGATAGTAAAATGTCTTTATGGCGATGATAGTGTTATTGAATACAAGTTAGTTTGTAATACTTAGTTATTCAATGCTATCTAATTGGTTGCTCTTCTGAAAATGGCCATGCCGATTTTCCTCGCGTTCTGGATTGTTTGCAATGCATGGAATTGTAAATGATAGTTTTTGTTGAATTAAAACTTTTGGGCTATGTCGCCGCGTCAGATTTTGACTGGCCCCAACGTTTCCCGACCGATGCTGGTCGCTTTCTCAAGGGAATCTGAAGAGGTGGGATTTAAAATTGGTGTATATAGGTATACGTGTCAGGTGGTGGGGGGAGGGGAGTGAGAGGTTGGAGGAGTAGGTTGTCGATTATTTTTGCCGATTACGGGTTGCCAAGTACGGCTGATTTTAAGGCCAGTGTCTCTGTTGAAGTTGTTTTTCTCCTCTTTAGATATTTCTATTGCTTCTCTTACGAGTCTCTGTTTAAAGCCTTTCACTCTCCCAACAATTTTTGCTTCCTTAAGGTCGATTGTGTGGCCCAGCGCTGCGTGTTCGGCTACCGCGGACTTCGTTGACTGCCCCAGTCGAATTGCTCTCTCGCGGCGACATAGCCCAAAAGTTTTAATTCAACATGACGAGCACCCGCGAAAGTTTTAACGAAGAATGATAGTTTTTGTAAATAGATCATAGAGGTTATTTTACTTTTCTGCAAGATGTTTCCGCTGGGATATTTTTACCTCTTCTGCCTCAAAGTACCTACTGCATTCCTGGGAAAATATATCTTTCTTGTGTAAATTTATCTCCGGCTCCTAGATGTTCTAAAATTGGCTCCTTTAGGTGCTTCTAAGGCTTAGATATAGCTAAAGGAACGACTTTTCTGAGTGACTTCCTCATATTTTAATATTTTGCGGAATAAGAAAATACGGTATCGTATCCAACATCGTTTCTAGATGTGAAGTTTAATTTTAATTAATTCTGGTATGTAACTGACAAGGCTATATCCGCACTTTTACGGCATCAGCTATCCTTTGTTTTTATATTGAAATAAATTCTTGTAATTTCCACGATTGTAAAGCATATTACGACCTAGTTTGCAATGTAACCACATCATCTTTAAGATTACCACCTCACCTTGAAGGTGATGTAGTAACATTGAAAGATGTGTCTTTATGAATTTCATAACCGTGAAAATTTGCAAGTATTTATTTCAAAACGGAAAAAGTACACTCCGTCACGAATGGATCTTCGAGTTTTTGATTCTTTGTTCAAGCTAGATCAAAGAATCATCTTTTGAAATTTGCACTATGAGTAGTTATCAATTCCCTCCATTCCCATCTTCTGACGAATGAGTGAAAGAGACCCACGAAATATTTCTCCTCATTTCCGTGTTTACCTTCTGCATTCATTCCTCGCTTCGCGTCATCTTCCATTACCCTTTCGTACTCGTGAGGAAATTCAATTGCCGAGGATATCTCTTCTTCTCGCGATATTCCTCGCCTCATCGTATTGATCCGAAAATTGTACCCTTAAAAATTGCACACCGCTCTCTCTAGCTGGGAAAATAACTTCCTGCAATGTTTGATAAGCAATTTTTTCCCAACGCACCGCCCGATGTATTCGACCCTAAAGTCTCATATGATGCACTTTTGTTACCGCATTACGTACCTCCTTTGATACACATTGAAAAAACAATACTTAGGCGCCCCCGTAATAGGTCTCTTAAACGCTCTTTCTCGCAATTTTCTATCTCATTTCACGTATAGTATTGGATACCATTTTTTTCACTCCAGGCAAATTATCCTTTAGTTCTGAAACATTTGTTTTTCTCACCCTATCGCAACGCTCTGCGCTCTACTTGGTAATCTTAAGCCGGCAATGATGTTTTTTTTGCCCGCCTGCAAATCCATCCTCCTTTTTTGCATGCAGTGTCTAGGTCTACTCCGTACCTTTGTGAATTTTCCGAGCATGAACGTGCTGATTATGTCTCGTCTCACACAAAGGTAGGCGGGCGGGTAGGGAAGGCCACCATTCCAAGGGATAGAAGTATTTTTAAGAGGTTTTGGATAAGACCGGTAGGTGGCGTCATGGTGTGGGTGGTTTTCCCGCCGAAGGCACAGGATAAGAACACGCAAAGATGGGCTCAACTGTCGGTTGATGTGGAGCGACACTCGGAGAGATTTAAGTCGTGCCCAAGGCGTGATTCGAACAATCGACAGAATTTCAACTCTTTTGGGTAAGTTTTGCGCCGGTCTTCAGGCAGAAAATGAGATTTGTGTAGCCTTTCCGAGGAGTTATCAAACGAAAGAAGTACCCTACTCGGCGTGGAGCATTTAGGAGGGAGGATAAGACTGGTGCGAATGCTTTATATATATCAGCCACCTCGACGGTTTCGGGAAGAATTCCTCACTGGCGATTACCCGGGCATAAAGGAAAGCCTTGCATCCAAGAAAGAAACGAATTACCCCCAATGAAGGGTGCAAGGGCTTAGTTCCCAGGGTGCTCTCAGCTCACTTGTTCGGTTTGTAAACTACATATATATATCTCAGTTTGTTCGCTTTGTTCTTCCGCGGAGAGTCGAATAATGATAATAGCTTCGTCCGGAATCGCTTTGAGGGCGCCGAAACTCATTGGGGAGCTCTGGGGTTGAAGTGTTCACGGCACAAGTATGTAATTGTAGCGTAATAAATGGTTATGGAAGCGATCGTTTCAAAATGACGCCTATCATCAGCATGTTATACATAAAAACACCCTCTAATGGATACTATTACTCTTTAAATAGTGAGATTGAATGCAGCTACGGTATGAGAATGTGAATCAGCTAGAGCCAAATCGTTACTTCTGGAAAATCTGTGCATGGAAGAGGGATTTATGTGAAATTAAGGATCCATAATGTACGCCATATTTCCTTTACCACAAACCCTCGTGCAGTTGTAAAATAATGGAATGGTGCGATGTGTAAAATATTTGTTCATTGAGTAATGAAGGTAGGGAATTTTTTACTCCAGTGTAGTTAACATTAGGTAAGGGCTGTATCCCAATCTCTAAAAATTAATCATCGAGTTCATAAGGTTTTAAGTATATTTTTAATTAGCTTTCAACCAGAAATTCCCCTTCCGTTTGTTGTTGCAATTAATTTTTGTTTCACATGGACAAAGAGCTTTTTTTGGATGACCCTCAATGAAGTATATTTGCTTATCCTAGTTCGGATTATGGGAGCATCTTCTCTGATTCCAAATGCTTCCTATTTTATTTTCTATTGACAATTCTACTTAACTATGCTCTAAGTGATTCGTAGTCACTTATAATTCATCCACCTTCCTTTTTGCAAGTCATGCATTAAAATAATGTTTTTATGCTCCCGTCAAATATTATTACGCGCGGGAAAATTCTTGCCTGTTGACGCCTTTCATATTATTAGGAAAGGCCAATCGTTCTGAAGATCCCTAGAATATTATTTGTTTTCGTGAATGTTATTCTCCATGAAATATGCCGTTTACGAAAACATCCTATTGCCCACAATTTATTTCTGATTTGACATTCAAATCCCTACTGATTTGGGGATCGGGTTGTTGTAGTGGCCACAGTGTTTGCTTCCCACCCCTTGGACCTGAGTTCAAACCCCGTCGGTGGTAAAGAGTTTTCATACTATCCGATCCCTGCTTGAAATTTGTGTTGAGGATATTTCAAGTGCAACACTCCGTCCGTTGGATGGGACGTTAAACCGTAGTTCCGTTGGCACCTTCCATTCACAGCAATCTAATGCCGAGGCCGAGTTTCTCTCCACCCTTCCATACCTACCCTTCTCTCATTGCGCGAATGACCTCATCTGTTAGTCGCTTCCTCCAAATACCATACCATACCTAAAGGCTTTTCATCAGCATTCTTTTTAATGTTGCGATTAGAGGCTTTTATATTGAGACCTATTTACCATACACTTTTGAACTTCTCTATCATTTCATTACATATTTTATTCGAATGAAAAATGTTGCGAAATCATCATGGTCTTCGCGCGGCATAAGGCGTTAGCAAAAGTTGGGCCTGTGACACTTAGAGATCGCCCTTGGGTATTATTTCCTTCATAAATCATCTTCCTTGAAGTGTAGGCCGGGGTTTTTACAGCGCTCCACCCCGACGGCGTAGTATATCGGGACCAAGGAAAGCCTTATTCATCCTGTAAAAGACTGCTCGAGGAGTGCCTTTATACACCTTGGGCGTTTCTCAAAACAAACTGCATAAAAAGCAAAACGGGACTGTGATATTAACATAAAAATGCCTTGTAAGTATTCTGCACGGCCATACTTGATTTAAACATGAGATTTATAAAATTTGTCTAGTTGCACTGCGGAATTGGTAGTTTTCCTGGAGGGAAAACAATTTTCAAGACTATTTTTAGCTAGCTTTCCGATCATCATGCTATAAAGATATAGCATCAATTTTTTCTTATCACTTACGTGATAGATTGCTGATGTGTGTCATGTACCTACGTGTGGAAGTATTCAAGTCTATTACCCACTAAATAACCGGGTTCAGAGGCAAAAAGAATGCATTTATTTCGCTGATATTGAACTTTTTGGAGCACGGTCGGCTGCAAATCTGATCGAAATGTTGTTTATGTTAGAGTAAAACTCCAGATGCGTTATCCAATTTGCAGTAACGTCAAGCAAAGAGACATTACTAGCAACTGAAGTATCATAGGAGCATAATTGCATTGCATCAAGAGCATTAATTCGCCCATGCGTATGTTCAAACGTTAGCTATAAATCTTTTCCGCTGTGTGAACAATGGAGTGCAGAATTAATGGTGGATGTCCCTTTTAAAGGGTGGCGTTACCTCGTTTATCAATTTTTCATTGACTGTCATATGGTCTCATGCCGATATCATTATAAATTCATTGGAGAAAGTCGTTTATGTTTCTGTAGTAAGAGTTTGATATGGCATCTGGCACCAGATTTGGTTTGATTATTATAATATTTCGTTTTGAGGCTGAGTGTGCTAATGGAGTGAAAATATAATCACTGACGCGCTGAGTTCGCTTTGTCTCTTTTCGACTTCGCCGCTGACTTGGTTTCGATGCATAAGCTCACGAACAGTATTTTTCATATTTTTCTTATTAGATTTTCCTCCTCGTATAATATTGCTGAGCTTTGGGTAAAATCAAATGGTTTACTTCCACTTGATCCACAGGAACGGAATTATAAAATTTATTACATTGCTGGTGCAGTCTATTTGCTCGGATGGAACTTAATGGTGTCATTCTTCAATATATTTTATTATCGATTGTGATAGAGTTTGAAGAAGAAAGATACCAGCATTTTTCGTTTATTCCTCGAGCTGTTCGTGGAAAAGAATTGAAGTCCCTCGCCCTATCGCTGATGAGTTGATGACGTCACTAGGTTATTCCGAGCGTGTCGACACTTCTCAGCTTGCCCACTATGGGCTAGGGAATCGCGTTGTTCTTTCCACCTTTGTGTGCAATTCCTTCCTTCAATGAAAAATTTCCCCTGAACGAGCATATGAGCCAGAACCGTTAATGACACCACCGTTTCATGCAAAGACGGCGTAACACTCGATTTTTCCTGCTTGGAACTTACGATAGAAAGGCTGAATGAGGAAGATTGTTTTCGTCGTAATGCACCTATCCATTTCATCTGCTAAATTACTTTACAGAAATTTCGAGTCTGACTGAACGGCCCCATTTATGAGACTAACTTTTGCTATAAATAAATGATTACCTCACTAATTGTTCCCACCTCTCCATTTCTAATGACATGCGGCCTCTCTTTCAAACTGCCCTTTCTATTTCTTTCCTACCTCTTCGCCTTCCCATTTCACTGGTTCTTTTCCCAGTGTCTTTCTTCTACAGTTATTTCTGAAAATCCTCCTTCTAACCCGCGGTCTATTCGCATCTCTTTAGTTGTCTGTTTCCTCACTGCCTCAACCATGTACGTCTGTTTTCCACCCATTCCTTAAACTTGTAAAATCCTCCTTGTGAAAAATGCCTTGTAATATGTGTCTAAAATGTACTGTGATGTCTTGTACCAGATGATGGCTTTGTGCCGAAACGCTTCGTGCGAATTGAATAGAAGTGCAAAAGTACAACTACCTTTTATTTCAATATGTCAAACTTACCCTAAATCACTTCCGAGTCCGTTGAACTCATAATTGAATGCATTTTTCTCTTAACCCTTTATAGCCCAGGGCTACTTCTGGGGGAAAACAAATTTCACCATTTTTCATTTTGAGAACTTGAAAATTTTGCACTCAATCGTAATTATCTTGGCAGCTAAACATTACGTCATTAATATTTACACCACAAAATAATGCGAAGTTTAGATATTTCCTAAATAGAGATGAAAATGTAAACATTTTTGATGTTTCTTAGAAGCATTGGGTTATAATGGGTTAACGCCGATGGATATTTATCCGCACCAAATATAAAAAATAGCAGTATTTTGGTGCACCTAAACCCTTTCTTAACAGATGGCCATCCTAAAACAGTTCTTCGTGGACTTGTGAGTATAGATTAATTATAAAATGGCACCAATTATCGTGTTCCACTTTTCTATTCGGGTAAAATTCCTCATTTGTGGCTAGAAGGGGTCTCTCTCGTTCGGAGATCGCTGGATCGCACTGAGCTAAGCACTACTCTCAAGCGTGCAATTGATCTGATTAAAATTAAGCTCATGCGCACGAGAGATTGTCGCTCTGGCGTCCTCAGGCTGTTGGAATAAATTGCTCCGAAGTCTATCTGTTTGTTTGCGTTCGGTCGGAGGCTGCAATGACTGATGCTTCGTGGCGTCTCACGCCGCGCTGCACATGACCCAGAGAGAGAGAGGGAGAATTGCGATCCGTGAGCTCATTGTGTGCGCCCGTTGGGATGGAATATGGCGTGTCCCGGACCCTGCTATCTTTTTCGCATCTCCAGCTCGCGGGGACAACGGGGTCTCTGCTATTTCGCGCTCCAGTCACAGCCGCCCACGCTCAGCTCATAGTCTTAAGCAATCAGTCCACGCCTTCGAGTCGAGACGGCTGCCCCTGGAGCTACCGTCACTATGGTCTCGCTGTCCTCTGGACCTGTGTGGATTTCATCGTTCGGTCAATGGTTTCTAAATTTCAATTTATATTATAACTTTTGGAGCCAGATTTGCGATTGGGAATTTCAAAAGGAAGGTCTGTGTAACGGATATGATACAACGTACTACGATGAGAATCAGGGGCGGATCCAGGATTTCTTTCTGGGGGGGCACAAGCTAGGCTGTATCCAGAATTTTGTTCTGGGGGGTACAAGGATACCTCGTAATTCAAAACAAATGCAATGATAATGGGACCGTATTAAAAATCTTTCATATATTTTAAGGATCTGGGGGGGCACGTGCCCCCGTGCGAAATTATTACGAAATTTAGCATCACATTTCCTAAACACTCTCTGAGACCCGTAAGAACGACTCCAGAAGGCTTTCAATTCTTTGGCTTCATTCGTCCTTAGTCCGTCGGTCAATCTTCGCATGTGACGAGCCTCACAAAGGCGCACGATCATCGAGTCTGACGCTCACAGAGGGGGGACTTTGAAGGTACGTCGTTACGAAAGGCGACAAGCTGACGCATTCTGTTGGCTAGGCAAACTATTGCGCCGCAATATCTCTCGCTGATCGCTTTTGAAGCTCGTTGATTTGGTCAGTATCGACGAATATTTCATATAAGAAGTATATCTTAGCGCAAATGCAACTTCGTAACAGGACCACATCGTACGGTTACTAAATTCGTGGGATTTTTTATTTCTATCGGGCAACAAAGAGATTAAACTAAGGTATCTTATTTGACCCCACAACGGAACACCATCATTTACATTAGTATTTCTCTGTACATACAATGGAAGTAAAAAAATTAGTTTCAAGAATAGTTAACTAAAAACATTACCCATGCAATCAAGGAGAACAAAAGGCGTTCAATATTTACATTCGTGACGTATTTGATCTCCTTGGCCGACCCGAGAGAAGTAGATTTGTGCACAGCTCAAAGGAGCGAATGTAACCCCCTCGTATTTAGAATAGCTGGTTCATGAGGTAATTGAGTCGCTCGGATAGCGAGCCCATTAAACTATTCTTGCATTTAACCGAATCGGTATTTGGCCAGTGCCGACGTTTCTTTCACAAGTGAAGTCTTTCCTAGTGAAAATGCCTATACGTAACAGGACTACATCTATTGGATACTAATCTCATGGTATCCTTAACTATTAGCTAGGGATGGATGGGTAAAGAAAATGTCTCATTTCAGCCCACAAGGGAACACCGTCATTTCCATAAATTATATATCTGTTACTGTTATAAAAGGCGAAGTAATTAGCTTGAAGAAGAGTAATTAACCTTAAATAATGAGTATGCAATTAAGGAGAACGTAAGGCAATCGATATTTATATTCGCGATCTCCTTGGCTGAGCCCAAAGGAGTAGATTTGTGCTTAAGTCGTAGGAGCGAATCTCATGGTATTCTTAATTTCTAGCTAGGATTGGATGGGTAAAGAAAATTTCTCATTTCACCCCACAATTGAACACCGTCATTTCCATAAATTATATATCTATTACTGCAATAAAAGGCGAAGGAATTAAGCTTGAAGAAGAGTAATTAGCTTTAAGTAATGACTATACAATCATGGAGAACATAAAGCAATCGCTATTTATATTCGTGATCTCCTTGGCTGAGCCCAAAGGAGTAGATTTGTGCTCAGCGCGAGGGAGCGAACGTCACTACTCGGGCTCCAGTGTGTCACTTGGGGTCTGAGACGTGAATCGGGCGGGCACCTTAAGCCGCGAATGATCCGTGCATCACACCGAGCACAAGCCCGGTCGCCTTCAAAACGCGCGCACCCAATGTTCAATGGCTTCCAATTCACTCTTTTCCGCTCACGAATTCATTTTTTAACCCCCTCCTCCTCCCCACGAGTCCAGAATCGCTGGTTCATGAGGTAATTGAGTCGCTCGGATAGCGAGCTCATTAAACTATTCCAGCATTTAACCGCACCGGTATTTCTCACACTCGACCAATTCGGTTTAATTGGCGCGGAATGAGGAAGCGGAGCAGGTCGAGGAAAGAGATTTGAGGTACGTGGTAATGACTGTGCATGCAAATTGCAATTAAGATTTTCGAGCGAGTGGTGATAGACAAGTCTTGATTTGGATGTGGGACCCAGCGTTTTTTTTTTTTTTATATGACCTGGCCAGTTCCGGGAGTTTTTTAAATGTGCCAACTCCATCCCAAGACGAATGATAATTCGATGAATATCTTTTGAGAATGGGGATAGATTTTTGTGGATATCCAACCGGAGTGTGTCCCTGAATAGAGAGGTTGAACACAAGGGGCGACCGGTCGTGCCAATGGAATGATACGTTCTTTGAAGTCCACGATGGAAGTTTTTAACGGAACAAAGGCCGTCGTGAGGAGTTAATTCCCTTTCCTAATGAGTCCAGTTTGTTAAATGGGACGTGAATAAAAAAAGATAAGCTTGTCTTGAGATATTTTTATCCGGACATTGAACCAAGCCACGCATGTTCCAGTTAACTTACCAGGGCGTGGCATAAAAAAACTACTTTTTCATCCGATATCTGTTCATATGCCCAGCGTGATTAGAGAGAGGGTACCGAACAATCGGAAATGAATTGTGTTAGGATTTAAATCGCGGTGAGCTAAAATGGTAACGTCAATGAGTTTCCATTCCTTTCGGAGAGGGTGATGTTTTTTACTGCACTCGAGGGAAAGAGTGAACGTTGAAAAAGTGCGTGACAATGCATAATTGAAAGATAAACGCCAAAATTTGATTCCCAACTCAACCTAGGTGTATTTTGTTAGCCGCAGAAAAATAATAATTTCTTTTCCAAAAACATTTTCAGAATTTTATTGGAGATCATCATGAAATTTTATCAAAATTTTTAAAAGTTCTGACTTTTGGTCATGGTGATGCTTTCATAAAATGTTATGAAATCTGATGCTTTTTGCAAGAAATAGATATTGTGAGAGTGAGAGGGATATTTTGAGTACATTCCATAGTGTCTTTTTTCTCAGCAATTGAACATCGACATGTAATGAATTCCTTTACGTGTATCGGATTTTTATTTTTGGTGAAAAGTAATTCGTTAGCATTGGCTTCAATATGAAAAAGCAATTGGAAATGAATTCCACTTCATGAAGGCAATTATTTGAATCTATGGTGAGAATGGAAGCATGATATTGAAAAACAAATTGAAGGAAGTATTTAAATGGAACCACAATTGTTTATTTTTCCCATACAATCCCCAGCTGTGTTGATAATATTAATTCTTGCGAAGCTTTGATAGCCGCTATTTATAGTATTCCAATGCCCATAAAGAAACTAAAATAAATGGGGTGTTGAGCAGACTCATGGCTGTGATGATGCGATTTATAGCTAACGGTTTGAATCTCAGGTGGGAAAGGAAAACCTCTTGAGGATTTCCGAGACCCTGAAATAGTTTGAGGCTGTCAACGAAAATTCCCAGAATTTCTGTTGCGCAAAATCTGGTCATGCGGATATCCTCTTGGACGAAAGTATTCCTATGATTTAAAATTTGCCGTTTGCAGTTTGTTTTACTCTATAATTATGCTTGACAACTTATTGCAATTGATTAATTTGTAAAATAATTTTTCTCCAAAATAAGTGTTTTTATGGCGATGAGCAGACCTATTCAAAATGAAAGGATTCCATGACAAATGTGAATATTATTTTCGAAATGAAATTGAAATGTAAAAGCTCTACGTATATCAAAAGAATAATCTTGCGTCATGATGTAATTACTGAAAAAATACTTTATAATATCCAACATCTCGAAACGCTTTTTGCAGTATCCCCAATTTAATTGGAGTTTATTTTGTATCTTTGCTTTGCTTCAAGTTGGTTTGCCCGCTTAGTTCTGAAGGAAGGATTTTTGGCTTGCAGTGATATCGATTTTGTATTTTCAGGAAAAGATTTTCAATTTTCAGTCAGACCTCGCTTTTTTGCATCGTAGTTTTGTTGATTGCTTTGAGGCGCTAGCATTTTCATTTCCGCTCTATCCCTCAGCGGAAGTGGTAATTATACAATCAGTTATACAGCTAATTAGAACTCATTTCACTTCCCATTGTGCCACAAAGCTTTGGAGCCTCATAACCGTGAATAATAGCAAGAGCTCTAGACGAACGATGGAAAATAGTTTCTCGTCGTTTTACATCTTGTGTTCCTTAAGAGAGCTAAAGCACTACAGTTAAGAGGCTGATAATTTCAATTTTCGTCTTCCAGCTTGTGTTTCTATGGTTTAATGGAATTTATTCATATTTCGGATTGTTTTTGTTAGGCCAGGGATAAAACATTTTCGAAAATAACTCAGATTTTGAATATCGTAATTACATATTGACCGCGGTGTTATGAGGGAAATTATGTTACTGTCAATTTGAAAATTCCGAAATTCATTTAGCTGCAGTAACGAGCCTGTGTGTTGTGGAATTTTTGGGGTGAAAAAGTTATTTCTTGGCTAGGTTTTCTCATAGTATAAACTAGCATTCCGTGTTTGTTCATATTAGCTTCCTTTTTGCGCTTTGCTTATTATCTTAAGAATGCAATAACGTCAAAACAGCTTCAAATCATCATATTAGTTGGTAAGGTGCAAATATGCACGTGAAATAATAAAAAAAACTATGTTTTGCTCGGATGTAAGTGCATCTTGCTTCTACTGGTTTCATTTTTGACATCATTACCACCAGCTGTGACAGAGGTTATCTGCATGTCTTGTGGACTGTTATGCGGTGATCTGTAGTAAAGTTTTGTGTCGGAGTAATTTGTTTCCGCTGAGACTATTTTCCCGTTATTTTTCCTCTGATGAATAATGGAAATTATGAGACTTTACGTTAAATATCATCAGACAAATTTTCATATTTTTTGAGCTATAATATCAATTTTTGTGCCACATTTGTAACGATTTGAATGCTTATTTTGGTGCCTTTCCAATATCCCATTAATAAAAAAATATTAATCAATTCACGCTGCGTGTATCCTTCCATATAAACATTTATTTTCCACTGATAGGTAAATCTAGCCACAGATTGGCATATTTGCTGTTCTGACAATTTCCACGATAAACTGATGGCTGATATTCGAAGCTTAATTTAGCTCTGGGTTCAGAGAAGGTGGCCACCAGTTAAGCGTCATGTGCTCGAATCGGCTGAAATCTAAATCTTTTTGTTTGATTGCAATGAATTCCGTTATCCATCTCAATTTCCAGAGTTCGTCAAGAGCTTTGGCGTGGCGTGGTTGTGAAAATCCTGAAACAGGATGCTCAAATGTAGGCTAATTCGTTTACAGCAGTTGGGTGCACCAGCTCGGAGAATGAAAAAGAGTTCCCTCTGAACCTTGTGCCTCACTGGCCGGCATTGTTAGATTCCGCACCTCTGCAATTGGAGGAATCAACTTATCAATGATTGAGACTTTTTTTTCTATTCGGGCCGTTCGCGGAAATGTTTTTGACCAGAGGAATTTCTCACGCATCCGTACATCAAAGGAATGCCGAGTAGATCTTCGAATCCTAAGGACAGTTCCACGTATATGGTAACTAGTTTTACTTCCTCGTTGTAATTACTTTTCGTGCAGTTTGTTGTTTCTCCAAGTTTCGATTGATCTTTACGGGTATTATACTCTTTTATCCGGCGTTAACTGTATGTACCAAAACGAATAGTGATTTTGATTCAGTTTTGAAACTTGGGTTTTTAAGTGTCTAGTGGGGTAAAGTGGATGCTGAATCAATTGCAAATTATATTTTTTTAAATTTACGAATGCATATAATAAAATTCTATCTTTATAATATTAGCTATCTTGGGGGAGAGGGTATTAACTCAAAGGTTTTATTTTTCGTATAGTGATGGTTAATTGACAGATCTTTGTTTACTATTGGTTTAACCTCGGAAAATTCGAGTCTCAGTTTTACCATATGAAATCTTTTTTAAATTGGATATCGTCATCATCTATAATATCCCCAGTTCTTTTATAGCAGTGATAACCTGGTTGCGAGAATCGAGGAGCGGGATGCTCAGATTTAGGCTGATGTGTCTTCCTGGAAATTTTAACGTCCAGTATTTGGTGCATGAATCAGTGGAAAGTAAATGCTGATTTTTACATAAGAATTGTAACTACATATACGAGTAAAGCGCTCATTTGCGGTTACGACTTAGGAAAAATGTAAAATCCCTTGTATGTGCATTATATTATGGTGTACTGAATTGGGTTACATGTGATAATAAAAAAATTGTAAGCATTACATTAACCTAATTTCTTATTTTAATTAAATTTCTCAATATTCCAGGGTGTCAGTCATACAGCAATTCTTCCCCCTTGTTGTAGGGGTTTGATTATAGCGTAGCATTTCTGATATAAAGTCCACCGTAAAAAGTCCATAAGTTAAAAGGTTGAGGTTTTGGAGTTACGAGATTGGAAAATAAACTTCTTTTATTGTATTCCTCAATCGTTTATTCTCTAAGACCAGAATTACGGGAATATTTTAGAAATTTTATGTAAATGTTTAATTAGATTAACTATTTTGATGATAATAATATCATTTAGGGATTAGAAAAGATAGAAAAATAATATTTAACGTTGAATGGTGAGAATAAAAAACCGTAGAGAATGTAAGAACAAGTTGAGGTTCTAGTGGTGTGCGGTTTAATACTCGCTCCGGGTGACTTTCTTCGGGAATGAATGTGGATCAATCGTGAAATCCCTACGACTCCGTGCATTTTCTCTCGCATCTAAATGAGCTCGTCAAACTCCCGAAAGGCCTCTCGCCCCATGAGCGACGTGGGTCTTCGCTCATATCTGTTTTGCATAGACCCCTCCGGGGCGCAGGCCGAGCCAAGCGTTAATGCCACGTAAATCCACGGACATACTTCCCACAATCCTCTGCGCGCAGCCCTCTCAGATCAAAGATGCATGCGCGGCCCTGCTACCGCTCATCCGTCAAGAACAGGCGGCAGTGGCGTGGAGGGACAGGGGGGGCCTGGGAGGGGCGGGCGTCTCCATGTGCCAGCCAAGCGATACCTTTGAGCTAGCTGCTCAGCATCTGCATCTCATCTGCTCCTTTCACTCTTCATTTCTATGGCGGTTCGTGGCACGCTCGTCGGGCCCGCATTCCTCCGGCGGCATCCGCGGCCCTCCAGTTCGCACGGCGGAGTCACCGATCACGCGGGAAGATGAACCGATAGGTTGGTGCTGGTCAGCGGCCCCGCGCGTTTTAGGACCGCGGTGAGCAGGGTGATGCTGTTCATGCTACTGTATGGTATGGTATTTGAAGGAGGCGACCGAAAGCTTAGGACATTAGCGCCATGAGGGAAGGGTATGGAAGGTAGGGTGGAGAGTAACCCGATGTAGGCATTAGCCTGCTCTTAACCTCCTCAGTCCCGGGAGAAACGCAGTTTTTTTGTCTGAATTAAATGCTTTCTGGTTAATTAGATGTCAGCAAACATTATAGGGGATTCATGCGCTTTTTTTATGACGCTGTTAGCTGTCAGAAGCACTGAACAAGTTGCATTAACGACATTTAACTTTGCCAAGTGGTAAAAATGTCATACATGGAAGTATTGTATACAATACGCCAGGACCGAGGAAGGTAATGCAAGGCGCCAAGGGGACCGCGGCTCTACGTCCCATCCGACGGACACACGCGTAATTACGCAAATTTATTTGGTTTTGATTTCCTAGATTTGAAACACTGCACTTGGAGTTGTTGGAGCTCCTCGACTTTCGTAATATATTTTGGAAGGTTTAGCCAGTGCATTTACCCCGTATTATTCAGTATTTAACAGAATCAGAAGATGTACTTTTGCATTTTACGTTGTCAAATGAAAGATTTATGGAAGGTTTTTTTATTTTTGATAACTTTGAAAGCGCACTGCCATAGTTTTTCGTAATTCATTCCACCAGCTGTATGTTGTTAATATGGTTATAATGTTACGTTATCGTGCAATTGTTTTTGGGAAATATGACTTTTCAGTAAGGAATAAAAACAAATTTTTACCGAAAGCAATATTAATGGACCACGCATTCCGAATACATGTCCTATTACCTTCATATGTAATGATGATGGTAATTAATACAAATTTTTTAAGAAATGTGCAAATAAATTGCAAATAAAAGATATGTTTCTGCTAATGGTAACATGAGATAAAAATACCCTTCATCGAAACTTGGAATCATTAGCGCGGTCACAATTATATCTCTTTTTGAGTTAATACAACGATTTATATATTCTAATGGTACACTCAGCCGTAAAAACCATAAAACCGGCCTCAGTGGCGGCGGGGTATAGTCCTCGCCTGCCAAACAAGAGGTCGCGGGTTCGAGTCCCGCCTGAGTAAGTTACCCCTATCCAGGGCATGGTTGTTTGTTACGTGCAATTGTTGACTTTGTTGAATACCACGATATAGAATGGCCTGTGAGAGGTGTATTCGGTGGATTGGGAATAAAAAACCGTGAATAAGCCGGGAATTCCGTCTACCGTGGAAATATCTGAAAAACCGTGAATTTATTATTCCTTTTTATAGTCATAAAAACCTTTAAAATTTCTCAAAATTGATTGTAGAACTATGATTGACATATAGAAAGAATAAGCTCTTATAAAAATTTTTTTTTTTTAAACCAGCCTTTATATTTAGATAACAGGGGATGAGCAACGTTTATATATGACACAAAGCAAAAAAACTCAGTGACCCCGAAAAACCAAAAGTGACGTATTAAAAAAGTCACTATATTTATTAAATTTTCAGTGAATGGTAAGCCCCCTATGTTTCAAAATGCCACCCCTATGCTTTTAAATGCCTACCCCTATGTTAAAAATGCCACCCCGTACGTTTTATGTAACGGTAAAACAATATTCAAACATTTACAAAACCTTACAATTGTTAATAAATATATGAAGATCATAATTAGGTAATTTTATGGTGGATAACTTTTACTGTGGTCGCAAAACACGAAAATCGACCATTTGGAACTTCTTAGATCAAAAACATGTTTTGGGGGGCTATAGGTTGACTGGGGGGTGGTTAAAGGGGGGTTGGAGAGAAAAAGTTATATTTTCATGTATTGTCATCGGAAATGAAGAAGTGTGCAAAATTTCAGCGTTTTTGCTTCACAGGAAGTGAGTCAAATTTGAGTTACAAGATTTGTACCAGACAAACAGACAAACAAACAGACAAACAGACAGGTTGGTGAGTTGATATAAAGGCTGGAAAAATAGATATGTCGATCATATTTCAAGGTCAGTCACGCGAAGACACTGTCCATGCATTTAACTGCACACGTACACTCGAAGCGCTATTGGCCGTCGTGCCATAGTGAGACATTGGTCTTAAGAGTGTACAAAAACCGGTACCGAAAGTGTTCATTAACCCTGGTGAAAAAGACACGACACTTCTTCATTCCCCTGCCACCCTGATCCCTTCATTTTCCCACTCACAACCTTTAGCCGGCCCTGAAATTTGCTAACGATAAGTGACGTAATTGGAGATATTTTTGACGTCGTATTAGATACTTTCGTTGCTTCGTTTGCGGTCACGGCGTCTGTCGCGTTTACTAAATTTTTAGTTTGTTAGTGCGGTGATTGGTATGTGATCAATATTTCTGTCTAAAACGGCTCATCAACAGACCGTGAATTTGACGACATTAAGACCCTGAAAACCTTAATAAAACCGTGGATTTCATAATTTAGTTAGATTCGAAACCCTGACACTCTTTACGCAATATCATACTATTGGCCAACTGATTTTCTTATGGCATTGCACGTTTTAGTTCCTTAGAAAACATGTTCTCAACTTGAAGTACGTAATGTAACCATTGATTCGAGCATCAAAAATGAAATTGCTTGGCACTGAAATAAATACTGCTTTTGGGGAAAGCATATGGAGGATTACCCACTCTCCAGTTCTAAGAAATGTTTTGCTGCAACATACTTGGAATCAGTTGCACATAATGTTTTGCCGCTGTTGTATCTTTGAAATCATTTGGGTTGATAAACAGCATTCGGCATAATTCGGTGGAATTATTTTATATTTAACGTAATGAAGAGTACTTGTATATTTCTACTCTTATTTATTCCAACCGACTCAGGTTTTGTCCCATATTGCTGGGCATGGTTGCGACAGGGTAAAGTCCTTGCCTGTCACAGTAGAGATCGCGGTTTCGAATGCCGACTGGAGAGGTTTACCATATCCCGGGCATGGCTGTTGGTATTCCTTTAACTATTAAGTTCAAAACACCGATCTAATAGGCCAATGCTTTCGGAGATACAGGAACGAATAAATAAAAATGAAATAAATAATGCCATTTTCAAGAAATAGATGCCTTGAAAATGGCATTTTGTGCCAAAACCTGGATTGTTCGCAATAAATATATTAAGAAATAGACAATTCCATATCACTATGTTGAAAATAAATTGGGATAATTTTTTAAAATATCCTCCAAATTTATCTGTGGATCCTGTTTTGCTACAACTTTCGGTTCCCGTGGCTTCGCGTACATTCCACCCTCATACTTCTTCTGATTCTATGTATACTTCCCCTACGTAACATTCTCCCTTCATACGCCCCTACCAAAACTTGTTCATTTGTCCTCCTCTCCATTCAGTTTGCGTTTCCTATTGAGTTTGCCTTTTTCATCTCTCCCGAAAACCTGCGTTTCAAAAGCCACCGACTCCTTCCAAGCTCATCCTCTTTCCCCGCCAGCCAAGTTTTTGAGCCACACGGAGCCGCGCACTCCATATTAAGGTCTTGACTAATCTTTTCTTTACATCTCCATTCAAGTCCGGGGACATCAATTGCCTCCTTTTTTCGAGAGGACGCTACTCTCGCTGATGTAACTCATCCCTTAATCTCCTTACTCATTCTCGTGAAGGGAGGCGACCGGACTATGAGGAGTACGGCTTGCTGGAGTGTTTTTTTTCTCTCACGCCGCGGAAATTGTAAGAGCACCTCGCTATGTAAACATACCTCTCAGATAAAGTGAAAGAAACGAACCTCGACTCTGGGGTACGCGAATATTCTCCTTTTCTTCGCTCGATCGGCAGTCGCTTTAAAACCAATGATGGTGGTTCAAATAGTGAAATGGACGATATTATAACTTCTATTTGGCATATTTTTTCCATAGTCGAAGTAGTAAATGATGACTCTATCTCCTTGAAATTGATTAATTAAAACTTGTGTTTTTGAACTTACAGGCTCAATGCCACGATGATATGGTCAAATGATTTCACCTCATGCCAAAATTTTAGGTGGTATTCACTTAATTGAACCGCCCATTCTTTGAAAATTCCATTTATATTATAAATAGGTCCCACATTTCATCCAAGCTTAAGTCCTCCACGTTAAATTTTCATTGCTAAACCTTGTATCCTAAGTTAATTTAAAAGTGCTGGCCTAGTGAGATATAAAATGGAAAAACTATTTTATTTTATAGGATAAGCTGACCGGAGAATTGAGTGGAAAGCATCCTCATTCGATTATTTGGATTGCTTACTGTAGCTACAAATTGTAAGCTATGGTGATTGAACCAGTGCAATGATTTGAGACGCAAAATTTCATCTCCTCTCGTATAAAATATCGTGAAAATTTCCATATATTCTCATCCATTTATGTCCTCATATCCATTTTAACCATCATGAGGAAGTATGTGTGCACCAGGAAGCTTGAACCAAAAAATAATTATCATAATAAATACTGAGCAGTTGGTTGATCTATCGCAACCAGCTTGCATTTCCACTTTTCCCCTTAAATTATTTTAATGATGGAAATAATTGTCTATTCATTAGGTAACAGTATGAAATCACCAGGATTCTGACCGAAAAATACATTCCGTACGACATCTAGGCATTCGATTTCTCCATTTTCCGTTCGTTTTCTTCAACCCGTGGAATTTTTCCAATTAATTACTATTCCATTCGATAAAAAATTACAAGTATCTCCTTTTCAAAGTGCCAGTTTCAGATTCGATTGCATCTCATCTTTTTGCTTCTGCATATTTTGCGTATAGCATTAACATCTTTTGAAGATTAGGAAAATATGGTGCTGGGTTTCCCTCCTCCGCCATTAAATGCTTTTTTTATTTATTTATTTTCATCTCCCCGAAAACAGCTCATTTAAGGCCTTTTACAAAGGGGGAAATAACATAAAACAACGACTATCACACACAACCATTCCCTAAGTAGGGGCAACCTACCCAGGTGGGACTCGAACCCGCGACCTTCGGTTTGGCAGGACTTAACACCGCCGCCACCGTGGCCGGCAAATTTTTTTTCTAAAACAAATTAAATCACGCCGACATGGGATAGGTTACCCAAAAATCTGAGACTTAAAATTTTTAGGCTTCATTAATTTAGGCTGTAGGTATATAGCAATTAGCGATCCTCTTCTCTCCACTCATGCGAATGGTTGCCCTGCCGAGTCCCTTAGTGGTATCTTGGTAAAATCGTTCTGACCCGAGCGGAATCATGCAGATTTTAGAAAAAAAGTTCTATCTTCTATGCGTTCATTTCCCTGAGAGCCAGCATATTTAAATACGGCTATACTCCCTCCCTACTGCATTTTTCCCTTCACGGTGTGCTTGATCCTATTTTTCCGCTGGCGAAATTAATTTCTTTGCACAGTACACCGTCCTTGAGAATTTTTCCCCGAAAAATTCTCCTTTTAAATACGAGAACAGAATAAAATCCACCTTACGAACTATTATTAAATTTTACTGGGTATTATCGGATTCAGCTACTTTGCTCTTATATCATTATTCGCGACAGCTAGGGGTTTCTCATCCACCTTGCATTTCCTGCCTGTGTCTTATCTCACTGGCCTCATATCTTTACCATAAAGTTCTTTCAAGAATTCTTTCCGCCTCCCTGAGTCTCTTTCGTTTCCATTAGTACATCTCCCGCTTTATCTCTTTTATTTGATATCGTTTTTCGTTTTTCACCTTGAGGCAATTTTTCCACCTTCTCATATTATGTTCCCACTTCTCTCTAGATTCCAGAAATTTCTTTCTACAGTGGCATCGCGTATTCCGCCACTGTTCGCTTTCCCTAGAGATTTCTCCTCTTATTTTCATATTTAAATCCCTTATCATCTTGTTTCCGAGAACCCTCTCAGTCTATTCCCTTGCTAGATTTCACCCTGCTTTTATCGTAACAAAATAATGCCACACCTAAGGACATATAATCATCGTTTGATTATTGTATGTCCTGTACTGTCTCAGTACTTGCACCAGGGATGGGATAATGTGGGGCACATGAGCCCACCCCCCCCAAATTTTAATAAACTATTGAAATTTTTGATAGCGTTATAGATTTTGTATCCTTGCAAAGGAGGAGAGGGAGTGTATATGCTAAAGCTTGGCTAGAAGTCGCAAACGTAAGAGAGGTTGTATTTATAGTATTTTTATTCATCGTAGTAGATAAGTTGTATTTATCGTAGAGCGTAGCACTCACTATTGTAAAAACGCCCCTCTCTCCCGGAGGATATTTTATACTCCCCAGACCCAGGTCATGACCCTTCCCCATTTTTAGCCGAATCCGCCCCTGACTTGCATCCTTGTAGCAGGGATCAAGAGCGGGGTAACTTAGGGCCCATCCTAGAATTATATTCCGTCTCTCCAAGGCGTTTAACGATACTGGTATTATTAATCAAATTCTTCTGAAGAAAAAACTATGGTTTTAATATTTATTTGATTATATAATCGTATTTCATATCGGCTAGAGTTTTTAATCTAAAGTATTCGTAACTTTACAAATTTTCTTTTTCGTTTAAATGCCGTTGAAATGTATCACTATCTCAAAGATATAGTAGTCATCTGATTAAGAATTATGAATAAAGAATGCAGTAATAAAGTTGTTGATTCGGCCGCCGGTTGCGTATTTCTTCAGGGTATTTTGGAATACCGGAATAATTGAAAAAAGTTAGGGAATTAAAAAATCGTTTAGAGAGGCCAATACTCAGACTGACAGAATAAAGTGAAATCGTTTTTTTTTTAGTTTCCAGTACCGCATTCTCAATTTCTCACGATTTTCAGTCAAATTTTTCGATATTAAAAATTCCCGCATTATACTTTTATGCAGATGTACCTTCAGCAAGAATAATGCGCATGCCAACGTCGACGTAACCCAAAAATTTGAGACTTAAAATTTTTAAGCTTCATTAATTTAGGCCGCAATTAGCCCATTCATGAGTTAAAGAATCATTAAGGTGAAATAAAGGAGCATATCTGGAAAAGAATTCATTTCACGTTGCTCAATATCGAAGCATTTCATCCGGTGATCAGCTAACCTTGTTTCCTTGGCACTTATTTTTCCAAGTGGTCATGGGCCACCTTCCCACGGGGCATAAAGATAAAGCTATCGGTGGTTGTCAACTCCAAGGACGTGGCAGTTTGCTTTCGTTCAATTTTTCAATGGTGTTCCTCGGGCATATTTTATTCGCCCGGGTTGATGGGAAGCATGAGGGTATTTGGGGAATGGGAGTAGACATATTCGGGGAGGGCACGCCTCATAGAACGCGCGCACTTCGGATTACTACTTGTTTTAATAAGAGAGCCTATCATGAAAACAGATGATTCCTAGCTAGGGCCAACTATTCGACCCTACTACATAGCTTTTTCAAGAGGTTTCAGGAGGTTCTGAATCACAACCGGCGCACGCCTAATGATGTAGGTTTTGCATTTGCTCCTTGATTTTCGCGAAAAAAATGCTCACGGCTTCATACATTTTTGTTTTTTGTTTACGATTTTAAGTATTCGCAGCGTAATTTACGATTATTCCCGCGGTTTTGGATGATGTTTAGATCTACCACGACAATAAAAAACACTGAAAGCAGTGGTTAGATCGAAAAAACTATCGTGTTCATGAAAATCTGGGAGTAAATACAAATCCTACAACAATAGTCTTGCGGCGGTGTGGTTCGGTCTCTCCTGAAACCTCATGAAAAAGCTAGTTTGTAGGGACAAATTATTGACCCTAGCGAGGACCTCGAGAGACTGCTAGAATGATCGAAGGCTCTCCAGTTTAGATGAACAGTCATGAGTCGCCCTTCGCATGCGCAATTTGAAACTGCTACAACTACTCTCAAATATAGCATGCGCGGTTTACTGGTTTTGCTTTGCAAATTTTTCATGGTTATTTGATCTCCGTTATACATAAAGAGGATGGGCTTTATAAAAAATATATTCTACCATCCACACAATGACTCAGTGAAATGATGACATTTGCGAAAATGTTTGAAAATGTTTGCGAATGCAAATTTCAATCGTACAGAGAAATGGAATTTTGACTATTCAAAGTTTTGGGGGTCCCCTGCCCGTGATTTATGATTGCGATTTGTACTTGAAAATTTGGAGACATGTGGATAAGAACCAAGGAGTGACCTACACTTTATGCACGATTGCGAGTTATGCTTGGGACTTGAAGGTAGCTGAAAACCAAGTCATAAATTGGGTCCTCAGCTGCTGATATAAACAGGTCCGGGTCGACGTTGGAAGCAACCCTGCCTCAATAGTAAAGTGTATTAAGGGACATATCTGTTTACGTGTATGATCGAAAGCGTCCCATGCCGTTGAAATTATACTAGGGAGTCGCATCAATCTCTCTTGCCCTAGGGAGGCGGGGTCGGGGACTATTGCCGCATTATGGGGAGGTTGCGTAGGCTGGCTTGGGGGCTGGTATGTGGGGTGGGGTTGGAGGCGGAAGAGGACGCGGGGGCGGAGTTGGAAGTCTGGCAATTCCTCTTTTTCGTGGATCTCTTCTTTACGACTCGATGCCATGTCGGAAGGGTTTGGGGGCCGGGGGGGGGGGGGGTTGGGAGCATCCTCGTAAGTAATACGAGGTCATGATGTCCTACGTCCTGGAAAAGATTTTCCGGTTGGCTCGGAGAGACAGAAGACAGGGGATGTTATTAACCGATTTGGTTTTTGGGTGGGCTGGAGAGAGAGAGAGAGAGAAGAGAAGATCTCCGGCAAGAAATATGATTTATAAAATTAATTCAGGTCAGGCCTATAATAGGATTAGGGAATGAGTTCAGATCCAGCCCTGTGTCAAGAGAGTTGGAAAATCAATTAGACCTCTCCGGGGAACGGAATTGCGAATGGGGTAGGAACTACGAATGATTGAGCAAGGCTGAAGTGTGGGATGTAAAGGTTGATTAGTGGATGGAATGCACAGTGTGAGGGTATGAAATACCATCTATTATCAATTATTATGTGGGATTGTTGGACCTCAAAGGCTTGGCTTGAACCATTGTTCCGATCGATAAACGGATATGTGCGGTGGGCAAGATTTTTCTCGGGAAAAATGGAGCGAGAACATCGGGGTTAACGACTTATTGACTAATACCTTGAGAAGATACGTTACGAATTATTTTTAAGAGTTTTCACCTAATTTCTATGCCCTCATTTGCGTAGGCTTAAAAGGCCCGAGAAACCTCTTTATCACAAGATGGCTTTAGGAGGTGTATTACCTCGAGTCGCCCGAGATTAATGGTCGCGGACCAGCATTACGGAACAGTGCCTCGCTATTTCCTTTAACTAATCCCGCTTGGACGGCCGTATAGACCAAGACCTTAGAGAACCACAAGGAGTATTTTTCAGAAATTTGCTTAATGAGACGTGCTGTGGAGGTATAGGCAAGATTCATTCTCGGAGGGTTTTCCGGAATTTATTCTCTCACTTGCCGCTGCGTGGATGTGGCTACTGGAAGGGGGACATGGGTGGGGGAAGAGGGGTGGTGGTGAAAGGGGGGGGGGGTCGCGGTTGAGGACCAGCGCAGCTTAGTGCCAGCATTAGCGTGTACCGAAAACCAAACGAAAAGTCTCTCTCGATAAAGGGAATGCTTTTCAGGGTAAAGCGAAGGGCTCGCATTAGGCGATCGCGAATGTCGAAATTCATCCTTCTTTGCAAGGCTAAATTGGGGTCACGGAGTAAATACTTGTTCTCCAAGCGATGTTTGGTTTAATGTTTAAATATATGAATATAAGAGGCCGTGTAGTGACAAAATTGTTGAGAGATAAATCTAAATATTGTTGGTACTACTTTAAGCCTTCAGTACTTCTCTGGGATGAATAATTTTAATTTTGTGCCCCTACCAAAACCAAATTTGACTTTGTTTAAAGATGTTTTTTGTACGTAGGACCTAAGGTTTTTAATTTGTTACCCCAGTCATGCTGTATTTCAAAGTCTTTAAAAAAGTTTTTGCAAAATGCACATTCTTGGCTTCTCACTAAAGAAAGTGTAGAACAATTATTGTTATAAAATATTGATGTAAACGAATTATAAATACTACTTTAGCTGTTTTTTCATGTACGCACTTAAGCTTTGTTAGTATAGATTATCAAGGTAACACAAAATGAGCTACACTATATGTAAAGCATAATCTATTATTATTTTGGATGGTAGCCTCAAACAGGTTATCCTTCGCGGCTACCTAAAATTACTCAAGTTTTGTTATTGTTATGTAATTTGCGTGTGGAGTAATAAAATTATTTATTGTTATTATTATTATTTGTCGACCTCTCCTTCCTTTTATAGTTAAGTATTATTGAGGTGTGGTGGACTTTTAGGATATGTGTATTCATCATAGTTTGCCTTGTCTGTAAACTTTCGCTAGGGATTTTTTTATTAGTTTCATTCCGTGATTTAATGGAGTAAGTTGAGAAATAACTTACCCAAAAGTAAAAATTGCAATGACAACATGGCACTCTTGGGTTAGGATTTGGCCTACTGCGGGACTTGCTTATTTGTCATAGTTCGGCTTACATATAAACCTTCGTAATGGAATTTTGCATAAGTTTAATTATGCTAGAGGCAGTGGTATGACATGTGTTTTGTTATTATTTAATACAGTGGCTAGATTTATGTTTGCAATAAATTGTTAAATACTTATTCATTTAGCTGTAGAGTTCGGTAAATTATAATTTCATTTCTCTAAAATTTCTCTTTGTGGCCAGGAATATCTTATAGCATGAGAAAAATGTTAAATGTTCCTCATAGCTAAAAACGGCACACTTGATCAGAGATAAATTTGAATATGGTTGGTACTAATGTAGGCCTTTAGTACTTCGCTTGATGAATAATTTTCATTTAATCGACCTCTACTTCTTTTTATAGGTGAAAATTGTTAGAGTTTGATCTACTGAAGGACTTGTCCGTTTTTCATAGTTCGGTTTTAATATATACCTTCGTAATGGAATCTTGCTTAAGTTAAATTAATCTAGAGGCAGTGAATATGATATTTATTTTTATATTATTTAACTCAGGGGCTAGATTCATGGTTGTAATAAATGGTTAAATCATTTAGCTCTAATGCTCGGTTTGTTATACCTCCAGCTCTTTAAAAATTCTGTTTGTTGTCAGTAATACCTTAGAACAAGGGCAAATGTGAAATGTCTATAAATATCATTTTAAATTGGCTGAGAAATTTTAATTTTGTATTCGAAACTGCTGGGCTAACGTTTTAGTAGCTATGGCTAGGCTATGAATGAACCTAAAGTGGGAGAGGTATAACAAAGTTGAATAATAGAAATGCCTCAGGGTTATCTTTTCTAATGCGTTTCTAGCTCTGAATTTAAATTAATTATGAATTCCATTGTATTGACGGAGTAAAAATGGCTAGTCCATGAATCTAGAATTCTCTTCTGCTATTTTGTGAATTCATATTTTCCCGTCGACATTTTTATTGATTTTATTTTGCGTTTCCTTTTGGCTTTTGTCCTAACTCAGCTTTCCATATGCTATTGTGGCAGTCCTTTTCGAGGAAACTTGTATTTCCATGAAGAGATCAGATATCTGCGAAAGAAGCGCATTGGAACTGGCGTAATATACGCTTTCTCCTCCACCAGGCTGCCAAAGAAAGGAATTCAACAGCCCCTCAGGAGATGAGGCTGAAATCAATACTGTCGTAGGTCTCTTTCTCCAAATTCTGAAGCATTTTTGCATTATTCCAATGCTTTTTCTTGGGGCATTAACCGACATACCATTCGTTGCTAGCGTGTAAATTAAAACCTTACAGCTTTCATGCTTATAAAGCGTGATTCAATTCAACCTCAGTACGTACATATCTCTCGTCACATGGTATTTTTAATGTTTTACTTTAATCTAAACACCTTTGTTTCGTTACAATGGCCACTTTATTCGTCACTTTAAGTTGTCTTTATAGGTTTTAGTACAAATAAATCATGTGTATCATAATATTTTTTCTTCTTTTTAGTGCACCCTCATGTTTTTCTTACACATTTACCAATTTTTTCACAAACTGGTTTTGAATTTCACGCATATGCATTGTCTCTATAGTGTGCAATTCGGTAAGTATAATCCATACCGTGTGAATTAACGTAAATGACAATCTTCTTATAATGCTGGTGATCACCAAGGGAGATATTTCGTTTTCGGCTGATGTGTTTATTTTGCAAAGCTGGTGAGCGAGGCATCATTTAGGCAGAGGACGTGGTAGTAATAGCACTTTATGTGCCTCCTCTTGATTATGTTAACACGTGCGGCGTCTTACTACAATACCATTTGTGTCTGGGAGGAGAGATGATGACTAATTTTTTCCCAACTTCGTTGTCACCACGAGGTGACTCATGTTCCTCCCAGTGCTCGGCTATTCTACTCGTTGCATCCGGTTTTCTAATCTCTTTAAACACATTGGGTAGGAATTATTCCTTAGGAAGAAAATTTTGAAACGACAATTATGATATTTGATGCAATTTTTCATTCCACAGCACCTACTTGGAATTTCTGAGACCTTTAACTTGGAAGTAATAGGGTGGTTTCCTATTATTTTTTTATTGCCAAAATCGAAAGATTATTACTCCTGGAGTACGTATTTCACGCACTTAGATTTTTAAATAACGATATCTATTTTTCGCGATTAAATGAAGAGTGAAAAACTTTCAAGCGCGCGAAAACGCGACGGTTAAGTATGAATGCTGGGAAAACCCCGTGTGAAGTCATTCTGGTTCCCGCTGCCGCCAAGTGAGGTGACCTTGGGGGAGGCTTGAGCGCTGATACGGCGCAGGCTGCTAGCTGGTAGCTGAGTACCCTGCTAGCTGGTAGCGCTTGGCTTAAATAAGGATTATTAATACCTTATAAAACGAAGAAAACTTTCCGACCTTAGCCAGTTTTAATAAGTGATTATTAAGAGATGTTTCCCTGAGCTCTGTGCCTCTTGCATGCATAGGTAATCTCAGACGATGTATAACTCCTATCTACTCGTATAGAAACTAGGTCCCTGTGACGTCACGTGGAGTGGCATCGCGTGGGCGCCAATCTGGCCGTTTTCAAATGAGGATAAAAATGGACCATTGCCATTCGTCTAAACCGGTATTTCTAAAACGAAATAATTTGTTTACATATTATGAATACACTAATGGTGGGTAACGAATCGCAATCAATGCCTTTCGTTTTCTTTGATGAAGGAGACTACCCTATTGTTCGCCTAATCATATGCCTATTGTAAAAAATGCTATTTTTTAGATTTCTTAATTTTTCTCTCCCTGTGTTCCACTATATATTTTGAGATATATTAATAAATGAATGATTTTAATGCATTTTTTATCTTAACAAGCTGGTAACGTGTTCAAAAATTATCGTGCTGACGAATATGTATTCAGTCCAAGCTTATTTTCATGTGACTGAATCTTCCGTAGCGTAATAATCATGCCCCCGCGCTAAATATTCATTTCAAGGGAAATATTTGATGCTTCTGTAGTTGATTTACATCGATCGATGTTCCAAGTGGAGTTATTCAGTTTTTGCAGATGAAGTTAAATTTAAATAGCAAGTGATAGACTGTTAAGAAGGAGCTCTATCTTTTGAATTTATTTCATCAGCACAATTTATTGTGGAAATCAACTAAGCATTTTATTAATACGATAAATTCCCTCGTATAACTTCTAAATGTTCTGTATTCGTTGATATTAACTTACTCCCATAAAATATTATTAACGATTCGCTCCTCAAATTTTCACATCATTTTTAACATTAAAGCTTTGTCCAATAAACATTAAAGTATTATAATATTATAAGTACTTCCCAATGTACTTTTTCATGAAAATCCATTTGTTTAAGAAATTTCAGATTTCGATCTACGCTTGGGGTAAAAAGGTCCATATTTCACCATTCATTTGGAGGATATATTGCTCGTCTCGTTCGTATTTTTTTCTTCGCCGTGTTCTCTATGCAGGGAGACGGAGAAGCCATTCATCCAATCAAGTCCGGCCAATGAGTCTGAAATACGCCCTCATGTTCCGAAATCATCAGCCGCTGACGCATTCCACCGTTCACACGCGGTCCATCAGTGCCGTCCTCGCTATCTCAGCTTGTCCACGTGACCCCTACGACCGTGTTCCAAGTGACACCTCATACTCAGCCATGCTTTTGAGTGCTACTCGCCTGTGTCAATTCGCCCCGCCCCGAAGTGAGCCTGGCCACACCGATAGCATATGTGCAGCAGCGGGCGAAACATTTCCAAAGGTTATCTCTCTAGTCCGAATGGTTCTAGCTCGCGGGGGTATTCATCACGGGCCGCGTGGATAGCGTTTCAGCCAATGGAACTCCATTGGTGACGAGGCGGCTCATTCTGGCGGCTGCTTTTATCGTACATGCTCCGTTGTCCGACGGTGGATTGGTTCTATTGGGAGCACAATCCGATTTTAAAGGTTCACCCGTGACCTCCGCTTGGCGTTCAAAAATACTTGCAGAGTGAACTGCTGTGGTCTCATGGATTGCAAGCTTGCAGGAACTTTTGGTTGTCTGGCGAGAATATTTAAGCATTAAATTTACTTGAAATTTTTCCTTGCCATTTTTATTTCCCAACCGAATCTCAGTGGCGGCGGAGACGAGTCCATGCCTGCCATACACGGGTTCGAGTCCCGCATAGATAGGTTGCCCTAATACAGGGTATGGATGTTTTTGGACTTCCTGTTATTAATTGTTGATGAAACCCGCGACGTAAAGGCCTTATTGTGCTGTGTTCGGAGGAACATGATATAAATGAAATAAAAATAAATAAAAACATTGAGTGTTATGCCACCTTTCCAAACTGCAAACTTGATGACCATTATTACTCCTTACGATTTTTATCCTCAAGGTAAGAGTCATTTTTATTTCCTAGCCCAAACATGAAGTGCCATGCAAGCTCCTAAAACTACACGCCTCATGACGATTATTTCTAATCGCAATTTTAGCTTAAGGAGGGAGATAATTGAATTTTAGCTATAGCTAATTGCTAAAGCTAAAACTTTTAGCTATAGCTATAGCTATAGCTAATTTAATTTTAGCTATAGGGGATAATCAATCCGGAAGTCTATTACTTCTTTCAGCAAAATTAATTTATATCAAGTATTGGTAACAGTAATTAAGTGTTAATTAAACCCCTTCTTTTTTATTACAGTGCGTAAGTCTAAGAGTCGACGATTTTCGAATCTAAGCGGTCGTTCTCGGGAAATGATTTGTAATAGCCATGATTGTGATGAAGTTATTTCATTATTCCGATCAGTTTATTATGGGACACAGCCAAGAATTTTCATAATATAATTGATTCTTTCGTACAATCATATAATATATCCTTAGTATTTTAATCTGAATTGGTTGATATTAAATTACTCTCACTAACAAGAAAATTTTTCTAAAAAATTGTAAGAAAAGTTTACGATCCACTACTCCAATTGTCATTTCTAATATTAAAATATTATGAGTATTGTCCCACTATAATTTCTGGCGGAAATATAAGCGGAGAAATCCGAAGAGGCGATTATATCTTTATTTCATTTCTTTTTAAACTATCTCTCTCGCATAAGCCAACTCAGTTGTGTTTTTTCCTCATTCGTCTTGGAATTCGATAACCTGATCGGTTTACTGGCATAAGGGTCGGCCGATGCTTCAAATGTTCACTTAGAGCTAAAATATTTTCCATTCCGATGCATTCGTCATGAAAAATTTGCTACATTCAGTGAGTAGAATGGTTTTGTATGATATCTGCTCTATTTTCTTTAGTGTAAATCCCTTTTCTTTTTTCCCATATACCTACTCACGATTTACGTACATATTGTAATCCGTCCCTGGTTCTCGTTGATATTCTTTCCCATACGCGCTCATTCAAGTAGGAGTAATGTATTCGCCGATAATTCCTAATTTATCGAACGGGTCGATAGTTCAGATTATCGGTCGCATCATCTCTAGTCAGACCGTGTCTATCGAGCGAGACTTGGTGCCTTATATATATTTGTATATTTTTATGAATGCACAATGACCCAATAAAAAGGCTTCCCATCCACACGACCTATGTTTTCTTTTTTTCCTTCTGCCTCCGCCGTCTCTGTTCCACGTGAAAGTTTTCGAGGGAATTCCTTGTCCTGTCTTCTTTTCGCTCATTCCGTGGCGTTCGTCCAACTTTATTGTTCCCTCGTTCCCTTCCTGACATCCGGGTGGCATTCCAATCCGTTGCGAAGACGGCCACGGGCGCGCAAGCCGGTAATTATTCATTCTTATTACGCGGCGTCGTTCAACTTGGATTATTTCACGCAACGATGAAAAAAAATGAACGTAGCCGTGCATTTATTTTTTTGCGTTCTCCTTCCTAGGATCACCCGAGGGTGCTTATGGATGGACAAAAAAATAAAGGAACGGTTTTTTTCGTGGCTTTTTTTTCCGCCGCACTTTGAGGGGACTCCACAAAGTTGGGGGGATTCCGAATCAATACATGCGAGAAAAAGTGGAGGAGGAGAGCGCACATCATACGACCGCCACTCTTCGCTCAAATTCTTCGACTTGAAGCGGTCGGGACGAAATAAAAAATTATGTTCCGTCTTCTCTATCAGCCGAGCGTCTTTCCGTGCCGCGTCATTCTTTCCTCCTGCGGTATTACGGGAATTGGAAGAGTGCAATGAGGAATGGTCTCTTAAAGCTTTTCACTCTTCATTCCGGCCTATTTTGTTTTCTTAAATAATTTTTTGGATCTCCGGCGATACATTGTGGAATTTTCTGAAAAATTTGGATGAATAAAATTTGTATTTTATTTTTCCACAGATGTTTTTATTGAAAGATGACGTTTTATCTTCGAAACTATTGTCGTGTTTTTATAAAAATTCTATGGAAAAACGAAGTTTAAATTTGATTCATCCAAAATGTTCTTAAGTAAAAGTTTCCGTAGAAAATCTGACATTATACGTTTAGGTACTCATTTTAAAATTTGCTCTCCTCCATAATTAGATATCTAAAATATCTTCAGTCCCTCGCAAATGTATCTGCTGGGCTAAGGCAATTACCAGCCATTTTTAATTTAAAAAATTTGAACTTATTAAGTGGATGACTCTAGGAACACAATATTCTCTTTAAAATAAATCGAATTCATCCTCGCGAACGATATAAAACACCGATAAAACGATAATTAATGCATGTTGTTTAAAAAAATGTATAATTAGTAATATTTCGATTATTTGGAACAGTATTTAAAGTAACGCTATTCAATGCGGTCCGTTCAAAATTTATTCCGCTTGCATGACGAAATGAAAGCTAGATTGGAGCTTCCAAAGCAAACATTTGTCGCCAAAACTCAGGAATCAAGCGTACGCATTTCTTGAGGAAGATCCTTCAAGAAGCAAAACCTCTTCAGTTTCCAGTAAACTTTGAGCTTTTACAAGGGCTCATTATATTTTCAAGTAAAGTCTGTCGTAATTACATTGATGCTCATTGTCATATTTGTTTTCCTCCTTGCTGAGATCTTAAGACCACAGTCCTAATTACTCGTATTCATTGTCTTGGTATTTGATGACAATTTTGATTTTTACTCTTTTTATGCTTAAATGCACAATCAATACATCCATCATAATTCCACCCTACAATTTCATGATTTTATTGGAATGAATTCTAGCTCCTTCTGTCTTTGAGTCATTATTTGTGCATGGAACTCAGCGAAATAATTAACTGCGGCATTTGATTTCTTCTTTGACCGCGCAAACTCATAACATTCCTTACTTTATACTATCGGACTACTGAAGTGACGGGGTTACTGTAAATGTATCACTGGAGATTAAAGCGGGAAAATTTTGGAGTGATCGACGGTTGAAAAGCCATTATGAAAGATTGCAAAGTGAAATTAACGTCTTCCGTCATAAATTTGGGAAGATTACAAATTTTTCTAAATTGGAAAGTTTGTATCCTCAGTAGACCTTTATTTGAATGTAAAACAAATTTCGCGGTCAATGAAAAATGTTTACTTCCCAGCACGAAATTCTATCAAAATTTTTCATCCTTAGCGTTTCAATACTCTCCGCAGAATATGAAGCGAGCATCAGTGTGGTAAAGGATATATTCGCTATAGGAATTATCCTAGCTTTAAAGAAAGGTTTATGTGATTTAGTAAATTAAACATTGAAAGTTATAGCCCTCAAACTATGCATCAAATCAGCCAAATCTTTGACACACCACCGTCATTTTCAATTCTCGCTGAACCTTAGTATCATCCGAACCTCGGCAAGAAATATGTCCGAATAAATGGAAATCTATTTATGTTTTCTTGTTGCTTATTGAAACGCATTCGTGGAGTTGAACAATAAACTATTTTCGTAATATTTTGGATATTATTATTTTTATTGTCACTTTTGACGGTTCTCCTTGCTTTGGCTATGTTTTTATTGATATTATTAAACGAGAAATTTTAAAAATCGAAACATGAACTCATGTACCTTTTTTTAGTCCAATTTGAATTTTTTAAAGATAACATCAGTCTAAAAATTCTTCAATTTTAAAGGAAAATCATGACTCATACACCCTTGATACTAGTCATGATTTGTATTTGTTTCTCCTGCTGGCATGGCTAGACATAATTGAAAAGGGCCCTATTTTCAAGGCATAAAATTGCATAAAACCCTACTTGTGTGACAACAGTTGAAACGAGTGATTGAAATAGCGGAAAGTTATGTGTTACAATTCTCATTCCGCGGGAAAATTTCTGGTAGGAAGTTTGGAGTTTTTTTTAGAGACGCTTAAGGTTCTTAATTTTTGATTTCATTTTCTTTTTCAGAAAATCTTAGTGCATTATGTACACCCTGTGGCAAAAATTTGTGAAAAATATTTTCGTCCTTCTGTCACATGAATATTCTCTATCCGATGTCGTGTCATAACCATTTCTGTTTTCGATTTCTGAAAGCAAAGCAGACGAGGAGCACATACCACGATAGCATGTATACGTTTGAAGTTGTGTGCGGAAGCGGAGGGGAAATATAGGTTTTTTCAAGCAGCGAGAGTAAGTCTGAATAAGTAAGGAGAGAGGCCCACATATTGTATTCTCTCTTAGCGACGACGCAACCCGGGGATAAGTGTAGACCAACTGAAATTTTGAATGCCCGGATGAAACTTGGAAGTGCAGGCGTCGGTGAGCAGTTCGCAGAAAATATTTTTTCTCCCTTGTTGAGGGAACGTGGCCAGCCAACTAACCAGTCAGCTAACAATGTGCTTTCATAGGAAGAGATAATTCTTACCATTTTTTTACGCAGGGAGTAGACGGCTGAGCAAAATGAAAGGGAGGATAAAACCAAAAAAAGATGAAATCTTGTCGCTCGGTTAACAATCGTTCGTGTCAGGAGCAGGCGATAAATTAAGTTGATCTCCGTAAAGCCACTGCCTCTTCAGCTCTTGCGTTTGTAAACCTGTAAATGGTGTGCACAGTGCACATGGCTGAATGGAATGTGAATTTTAAATGTCTACTACGCGTTGGTTCCTTCACTCGTCATATTTTTTTTTAATCGTCCTTTTCAGCTACGCAGTGTTGCTGAAATTAGTATGAAGAACAATTAGTGCGCGTGCTATCGTTTCGGTTCCTCATATGCGAAGCATCTCCCGTTTTTTACCATTCCAATCGCATTTCATCAAAGTGGTGAGTTCACCCGGAACTGTTGTTTTTAATTCCTCTCAGAAACGTCCCGTATAACTTCAGTCCCAGTCTTTTTCACGTGAACGCACCTACGTTGCACACATGCCGTGCTCCACAACTGGGGTGTTAATGCCACTTCTCAAGTGGTGAGTTACGCTTTCGGATAGATTATTATTGGCTTAACTCGTCTTTTGTCTTTCTTTTTGACACTTAATTTTGACATCTGTTTTATTGTGGTGCCATTACTAATCCCTTGCACTGAAATGACGAGTCTAGCTCGTCATGAATTTCCGATGCCAAATCGTGCGATGACGAGTGTATCTCGTTATCAGATTTTCATCATTTTAGTACAATTTTGGGGAACAATATCATTTTGAGAGTTAAACAATCCTAAAAAAAATCATAATGTAAATAAATAACTCTCAAATTTTATGAGTTATGATGCATCGGAAGTAATAAAATGATTTTATTCGAGTACGATTTTTATGTAGCTGTGTTCTCGATGTATCTAACTACATATTTATTTGAAATAGTAATCACTTTTTGTTTCTCTATTCTACGTTGATTACAAACTGCAAAATATCATTTCATTACCTACCATTCCATTTTAAGAGAACCACAGAAAAAAATAGAGGATGAGAGCATAATATTCAGGAGATAAATTGAAATGGGAAGGGCTTAAGTTTATCAACACCCTTCAAAATATTCCTGTTGCAATTCCTTGATGAAATTAAAGTCTTAGTTCTTCCTTTTCGAGGGACAGTTATCACTCGTTTCGTGTCTCCGTACAAATATGCAACCGTAAAGTGTTTTCATCTGTCTTTGTAGTATAATTCTCCAAAAATGTGTCAAAGAAATAAAATATCAGGGCAGCGGTTTAATAATAACTTAATAAATGTAATCATATCCCTATTTCCATATATGTATCGCTATTTCGGTCTATATTTTCTGCAGTTTATTTTATCGCAATGCATGATGAAGTTTACCAGGAAAAGACGTGCACGAGAATCGTATACAAATGGACAAAATACATATCTCTTTATTACCTTAGGGATTTAATTAAGAATTTCTGGAATGACTAATTGCATTCCCTACGAATCAAAATTAAATTTCTCTTCCATATTATCCTGCAAGCGAATCATAATATTGCTTGTAAATACCAATAAAATTATTGATATACAAAAATTTCCAAATAGTGAGAATCAAAATATGGCATTTTTGCGCTTAAATTTTTTCCAAAGTATTTTCTCCAAAGAAATGAACATTTTATTAGATTTATTAATTACCAGTAATGAGAAGATTCATTACGTTCTTCATTGCTATTAAGGCTGCTTTTGAGGATTTACACCAATCGACCCGCACTAATTAGCAAGCGCTATCCATTGCCCTTAAAGCCATATTTCTTTAACGTTGACCTACGTGCTACCACATTTACATGCATTGAATTCAGTGTGTATGATTTCAGGTCAAGAGGCCTTTCAGTCACAGTACTTTCCCTATTAGTTCAGTTTAGAACTGTGTACGACGGTATGTTTTTCTTCAAGTTTGCCATGAATCATTAGTTGGGATGAAGTTTAGTACCTATCCCTACACCGGCCCCAGTGTTGACTAAAAGCATGGCTTACAGTCAGCAGAATTAGTCTGGTGGTCAGTTTCAGCTCTTTTGTGTGTTGGATACTCGCAGTTTGTGTGTTTTGAAGTTCTCCGTGAGCCCTGGCTGTATGTTTGAGTAAATTTCTGCCCACGATGCAGAACTGGTTCTAGGTTCGTCTTTGTAATTTCCTCTTAAGTCTCATCCTTATTTCAAGTGAACTCACTTTTCATTAAGAGGCTCTCAGCATGCATGACAGATTATCGCTAAGAATATCGTTTAAAGCTATTTTTCATCCCTTTTCTAATATTAAAATCACTAATTCAGCTTAAAATGTCAACTGGATAAAATGTTAATCCCTTGGGAGAAAATGTCTAATTCAAGAGTTTTTTTCCAAGTAAAGATTTCTGATTTGTCTTTTAAAACTTTTCATCGTAGTTATATTTTTTCGGCTCCTGATTAAAGACTACTTTTCTTTATAATAGCTGGGTAGCCTTAAAAATATTTCTAATGTCCAATTTATAATTTTAAAATTTCCTTAAAAATATTGCCTTTAGGGCATGAAGCTTTGGACATAATTTCTCTAACTATCCGTGCTGTAAACTTGATCACTTCCAACTTACTTCAAGAAATACTTCGTTTTAAACTTGGCGATCTTAGTCAGCCTTGAGTTTTAAGGGTAATCCCTTGAAAATCGATGTCGTGTGAACTTCACTCATTTAAATTTCTGGTAGAATCTTGACGTTTTGGATTGTTAGTTAGCTAGAATCATACGGCGCTGTGAAATTCACAGTGAATGGGCTGAGAATGTCGGAGGAGACTTCATACGAATATCCGCGGGAACTGATAAGGCACTCCACGCCTAGATAAGGATTGAAAAAAACGAGGCGTAATTAATTCGTGTAAAGACTGCATCTCTAGGCAGAGGTCAACTAATGAATCCAGATCTTTACCCGCTCCTCCTGACGTGTGCATATTTTCTTCCTAATTCACATCACCCCTGAACTTCTTCGTAATCTTTGACAAATCAAATGATAGGTGCAAACTGAGCCCGTACCTTTCATATCATTTCGTTGGTCGCCTTGTTTGAGGTGACTCTTTCATGAGCCATACCGCTAACGAGCCTTTATGAGAAATTTGTTTCAAAAAGTCCTCAAGGAGGTACTTTGATATCAAAATCAAAAACGTGAAGACAGACAAACACGAAACGTTCCTCAAAACCAGTGAAGTTTTCTGATGGAACGAAGGCAGGGAGATTACTTGCGGGAAAGGGATATATCGTATTGTGCCAGCCCCTCTGACTAACATAATACCTTCCAGCGGGGAAGAGAGAGGCGTTGAAAGGTCTGTACCATCTTGAAGCCCGTAAATTCTGCTGAAAGGGAAGGAAAACAAGAGAACGAATGAAGACGATAGACGTTGAAACGTCACCGAAGAGTCTCCAAACTATTTTCTGGCTCCTTGACTAAAAATCTTTTCAAGTCGGCCAACGAAAGGAAGAAAGGGTTTGCAGCATCCGTCTGGCTTCACTGAATGTGGAGGTCAAAAGCAAATGCTTCCATTTAGCCCTGCCTCCTATTGCCCACTGGGAGAGCACGCCTTATTTTTAGTGATATGAAAATCTATTGTAATGTTGTTTGAGATCGTGGCAAATACCACTTCTCAACTATTCATGGAAAAATCGATTTCGATTAAAATCGGAAATTGAGTTTTAAATGACAAAGATCGAGGAAATCTTCGAGTTTCGATCCAAAAGAAATGTTCAACTTCGACGTTGACCGTTTCGTTTGTTCTGTGCAGCGTCTCATGGAAAAATCGATTTATATCAAAATCGAAAGTTGAGTTTTAAACATCAAAGATCGAGGAAATTGTAATCGAGCTGTTTTCTTTCTTTGATCCAAACTCGATTTTTCAAATTCGATCTTGACCACTCGATTCGTTTGATCTGAGCCGCGTCTGGTGGAAAAATTGATTTCCATTAAAACATTTAATTGTTTTTTTTTAATATTTGAGGATCTGAGAAATCGAGATCAAGTTTTGATCTTCGATTTAAGATCGAAACTCGACTTCTCAGCTGCGTTTTTGACCATTTCTTTTTATCACAGGGGAATCTCAGGGGCAAACTTAAACGTGCGTGCATTTGTAAATTTGTACTACTAATAATTCACGCATGTGTTTACAGGAGATTGTCAGGGATTTTTTTTCTGTCTTAAATGTTTATTTTCAGTGTTTTTCGTCTATATAGTGAACACGTTTTTGTGCAAACTGTCATTTGTCTAAAAGAAGATTTTTCGATCAATCAATCCTTCAGTTCATACTTGGAATTTTGCTCAAAATTCCTGCTTTTCATTTCGATTAAAATTCAATTGCTCGAAAAATCGATTTTGATCTATATATTTCCATCGATATGCTCAATGAAGCGGTCCCGGTGTTCATGACGATGGACTTAGGGCCAGTTTTATAGTATCTAATTTGAACTAACCGAAAAATCATGAAGCCTTTAACGTTGCCTAAATGTGGTTGAAAGATCTTGTTATTTTCTCTAAGATTTTTGCTTGGAAAGAGTTTTTCTCTTCATGCTAGCCAGAACTATCAATACCCGCCAGGTAAGTTGAAGGATGTATCATCTAATGGTTGGCGCTAACCAGACGTTATAAAACTGGCTTTTAATGTTTATGTGGTGGTCGGTACCCGTTTTATTTTAGCTAATTGGTTTAATGCCTCATGAAACAAATTTTTTTTTCGACGTGAAAAAATATCTCAATCAGCTTAAGCGATGAATGCATTCCAGTTCGATGAGCTTCTAAATTCTTTCCGATTATCTCTTTTAAAAATCACATGAACTTGCTAGAAATTCAAATTAATCTATGTACATAACATGCTAGCCATCCTCATTTCTCTATGTTACGGTCTTTATAAAAAAAGACACTGAATTATTTTGCCATCAATTAATTGAACTAATGAAGTGATTTCCATTCATTGAATTAACAAAATTTAGTAATTTATTTTTTATTTATATTCTTATCCGTAATTTTATGTTTATGATTTTCTTGCTTACCTTGCTTGTAATGTGACGATACATAGTAAGTTTTAGTTGGTATTTCAACTTCACATTTTTATGTAAAACTTTACATGTAGAAAGTTGCTGCATTAAAATTTTTGTTGCCCCAATTCCAACAAATTTAATATCATGAGTGCTACAAATTAATTGTACTCAACTTTGGAAGTTCATGTTTTATCCTCGTTGTAAATTGATTATAAAATAGTAGGAAAATTGAGTGGCGTATGGATAATTTTTCTCATTAAAACTCAATTTAATCCAATTTTTCCATTGATAAGTGCACTCGTAAATGGGCTTCCCGCAAACTCTATTGGTTACATTAATTCAGGAATCCATTACCCGTTTCGCGACATGCATCATTGAAAAATAAGAACAAAAAGGGTATTGGCAGCGGAAACGTTGTTACAGTATAACATCATTCCTGGTTTTAGTCCTGTTCTTGATATTTTTATTATGACAAATTTATGGGGAGTCAGTTTCAAAATAAATTTTGATGACTTCTATTTCGATTGGCTAATTATTTTCCCTGTAGGACTAAAAGGTTGCCGATGCATTTTTTTCTTAATATGAGTAATTTTAACTTGGATCATGCGACATATTCCAAGAATATGCATTATCCTGTGCCGTTCTCATTACGTATTTCTTTCATTGAAATATTTTATTTCGTATTTATGCTTGTAACAAATAATGAGTTTAATATATACATTTCCTATGTTTAATTGGAAAATTACATTCTTTACGAACATGGCGTCTTCTTACTTCGCTAACATTTGCCCTTGCCTCTTTACCAGACTCCAATAATGGTACTTAATTGCTCTTAAAATTTCACGTTACTGAGAGAAAATACTGTGAGCATGAACATTCCACTCTTCGCATATATCTACTCTAATATGTTTAACAGCATAGTTAAGAGATCAAATGGCAATAACTCTTATGCCTCACCTGGCATTTTTAATTGCCATTTGTGGAAAATCTTTGAAAATATCTCCAACTATAGCTGTAATATTTCAATCATTTGTGGTATTCATCAAAAAATCAAATAATGAGAAGCGTCAAGACATGGTAACTTTCAATTATTTAATTTTTTTCTTGTAACATGGGATTTATTTTCTCTCCAATTTTTTCTGACTAGCCTCGTAAAAAACCGTAAATTAAATGGAAAAGGCGATAGAATACTCGTGAGTTATTTCTGTCTCTCCTAATTCTCTTTTACGTAACAGTGTTCAGTTGCTTGCGAATTTAAAAAAAAATAAAAAATGTTTTTTTCCTGATATTTGGCGTTAGGATTTGATGCTGGCAAGATGATTCGTCAAAATGATACAGAGACTTCGTGCTTTATTTATCACTGAAATCTTCATTACTTATGTTTTTATGTCCTAGCAAAGAAAATTTCTGTGGCTTATACGGCGAAAATTTAGAATCATTGATGAAATGTGTTTTGATTTTACTGCGTAACTATTTAATCAATTTTTTACAGACATGCCTTCAGTGCATCAGATATTTTTTTGTCGAGCATGATGAGTAATTTAGACATTAGCCAATTCATTGCAGAAGGATGGAAAGCACGTAGCCCTTCATTTCCATCAAAAGCAGTACCTGAAGTACGAGCGGAAACTTATTGGATGCATTCAACCAAAGGACATTTGAATCAGCGATGATGTATTTGAGTTGTCCGCGCGCCAGGTCGAAGTTGTTCCTCATTTTAGATAATTTTTTCCTAGAATATATTGTGGTTCTCTGGATCCTATTCACTGAGTGATCGATGGTGCTAACACGGTGATATAACCCGACATTTCTATCCATTCATTTACAATGCAGCCCATGTCACGTCCATCCCCGAACTTTATATGTTGAATAACCCCCCCCCCCCTACATCAGGATTTGTGTATGTCCGCGCCTTTCGTGGGCCAATCAGATTTGATACACATTTACAAGGATTAGCATTCGGGAGAGCAGTTCACGGATGAGTGCTGATGAGGCGGAAACTCTCAGCCGATTGACTTCATTGTGTGGGGCGACGCACCAAATATTTTCGCGCAGCTTGTTTAACTGATTGAGCTTCCAGCAGATGGCGGCGTGGTCGGCAGCGTTTGTCTGGGTTCAAAGGAGTTCAGACGCTACCCATGGTGCCTGAATTGTTTGAAACGGCCGCATTGTTTATGAGAGTTTTGTGATAAATTTTTTCGATCGCCGCGCAGTGGAATATTCGATCATGAAATATGGCGAAAAGTATATACCTATCTGGGATATTGATCTAAGGTGCGTTGTGATGTCCTCAAAAATTTGGTCATAAGATGCACAATCCCAAAAGTAGCAAAATTGAAGCAAAAAAGTTTAGTACACTAAGGTTCATGCACTTTCTTTACTTGTAAATCATACCGGCTTTTATGAACGCTTTTGCCAAACTAACTTTCATTAATGGCTTTCTATGCTGGCTTTATAAAATGTTGTAAAAAAATTTTAAAAATCGGCATATTAAGTAAATTATTTAAATTTTCCGATAGGTGTAGAAACCAAGCGTTTTATCAGCATGGAAAATTGATTACTCTACCGATGATCGTCGCCATCTTACCGTTTTTTTTTTATTTCACCTCAGTCAATTTCGTTAGTTTTTTGACAATGTCATACGAGTGAATCATATTTTGCCATGATAGAAGTAGAGATTTTTCGAATTTATCGACTTGAGAAGCATTTTTTTGTAGCATGGCAATGAAAGAATTTTCAGTCACCCGCACGGGTAAGTAAATTATTTTTTATTGCATTATTTTGCTCAATATGTTGATAACTTTTATCTCATTTTTCTTCTAAATTTGATCTTTTATTTTCTATATCATCAAAGTTTTCTATACTATTTTGGATATGTAATCAACACTGAAAAATTATTTATTATTATTATTATATATTTTTATTTTTACTATTGATTGTAAAAATTTAAAAATTGCAGGAACAAGTTAATATGAACCTTCTTAGCCAGAATAATTACTTTCTAAATGAATATATGACAAAAAGTAACTTTATGCTCTAATGGGTTAAGAGTTGTAAATAAGTTAAATGAACCACCATGGTTTCAGTAAGTCACAATACATTATGCACGCGCACATTGTTCGCCAGAGTAGTTTGAAACAGTACATCAACCTTGCCTCCTTTCCAGAATGTGGGCTAATAGAAGCGCAGAGTTTTCCTCCGCCCCCAGATTATGCTTCCGTGTCAACTTACGCATCCATTTTTAATGACCTCAGTTCTCGCTTGTCTCCCCGCGAATAACCATCCGGCCGTGCGAGAGCGGAGAAGAAAGAGAGAAAATAAAAGACGTAAAAAAAAACCTAAGGGTGGGCGTTTTTTCGGGGCTTAAAAAGAGGTCTGTGGAGGGGTGGGTTGGGGTGTCGGTGCGTGCGATGGGCGGGGAAACGATTTGCGCTCGCGGGCGGAATTTTTCGAGGTGGCAACCGCCCAGGGAAGAGACGCGGCATTCTTGACTCCGCGGTTTTTCCCCGGCGATGAGTGCGCGAATGATGGCCGCTTAGCAACCCGGCCGTTGAGGGAGCTGGTGTCGTGCGCGAGGGGTACCGTAGCTTGGTAGGAGATTGCGGTCCCTGGAATTGCGGCGAGATGCTGGCAGTCCCTTTTGATGAGAGCGGAGTAATGCCGACGCTGGGTTTCCCTCCACCCTTCCTTCCTCATCCTTACCACGTAGCGCAATTCACTTGGCTGTACGCACACAACGTATTTCAATTTCATTGTTACTAGTAATTCCAAGCCGCTACCACTTTTTTCAATTTTTTTAAAGCTTCAAACGTAATCAAAGCACTGCAGGAACAAGTGACTTTGCACGCAGCCACGCGCACGGGTGCAAAGTTAAATACTCCAAAGGATGGAGCTCGCCATGAAAAAATATTTGACTTAGCCGGGATTCGAACCCGGATCTCCCGTTTACCGGTCAGGCGTGTTAACACTAGCATGCCCGACCAATCCCAACACCCTATAATGCCCCTAGTGGATCCATTTGACCCGATATGACCATGGCTGCATATTTAACTCATAATACTTTATTCCTTCCCAGTTTATTTATTAATATTGCTAATAAAGCGTTTGGGAGGGTAATAGAAAATTTAATTAGACAAAAAATTGAAATTGTAGTTGTTCAGCAATTTGTATGGTGTTATGGGAAACTAGCTTCCACAAATTTGTGAATACCTATCACTTTTCCTCTGAAGGGTTTGGGAGGCATAATGAATTTCAATGGTAACAGGTTAAAACAAATTGGGACAAATTTTGGCAATAAATCAGTGTAAACCACACCGTTACATTGAATACAAAAGAAAAGTAGAACGTCTTCAAATAGATTTGATAGTCTGGGTCAAAATGAGCCATCCGAGCCGAGCAGGTATAAGTGATGAGAAAAAATAGAAAAAATAATAATATCAGGCCTTAATTTTGAACAGAGGAGAACCAAACGAAATAATTAAAAGTCATGAAATATGAGTCTAAAATTTATCTTCCTTTCAAAATAATCAACATAAATGTTCTCTTTTGGGTCAGATTGACCCAGCCGGGCATTCTAATGTTAGCCAGTTCCACCGCAAAGCTATTTTCTCAGAGCGAACTTCGGAATGGGGTTATTTTTTCATGGCGAACTTCATCCTTTGGTGTATTCAAACGCAGTGATGAAGTCATGGCGTTGTCTCCCCCGAATATCCATCCGACCGTGCACAAACAGAGGAGAATGAGAGATAAAATAAAAGACGAAAAAATCAGGAAGATGGGACCTTTTCGGAGCTTAAACGGGTTATAGTAATATATCAGTAAAAATAGTAATAGTAATATATCGGTAAGGTGAATCCTGACTCGGACAGATGCGAGCCACCACATCGGTATAACTACGGCGGAAAATTCATTGCTTTGCCACTACTTTACTACTACTATTAAACAAGTAAGCCAATTCATTCACCGTGACTGAGCTGTCGACCCTTCAAGACCCTGTCGTGGGCCTGCAGGTCACCGAAGTCGCTCGGAGTTTTTAGCACGCGGCGATAGCGGTCATTTTCGACTCAAGAAAAATGTCCAAATGATCATATCACTTACATCACTTCAAGATATTACTTCCAAATACGCTAAAAATTCTAGGTGACTGATATCTTTTTATAATTTCTTCCTGGGGCAGGAATTCCGCCGTCGCACCATCTCCTTCCTTGACAGTATTTCTGGTGAGCGGCGCCGAAATAATAGTTCGCGTACAATTCAAAATTGGCTAAAAAGCTGGCCCTGCCGAATTGAAATTGCCTAAGTTAAAATAGTTGGCCCTGTAGTGCCTCCTCCAAATTCCATGCAAATACTTCACACTGAAACGATGCAGGCTTTTTCGGAAGATATATTGTGTAAATCCATGCTCAATGACCTAAGGCCAATAGGGACCACTTTACCTTACGCTATGCCTTTAAGAACTAACGATATACTTCACATTAATTGCAATGAGAATGAATTCCCCGGGACCATACATAGTATCACTTATGTTTCCATGAGTTTAACCTTGGTTCTTCTGCCAGGTTCCGAATTAATCACATCCATCGCCAAGCGAGCTTTTGCCGCGGGTTTGCCAGAGATTGTGGCTTCTCTGAAGCCCCATCTCCCTTGCTTTGTCATTATTAATGGACCGCGATGGAATGAGACCGAGTCCAATGGACCTCGGCAGAAATTTCCTGAGTATTAAGGAACCTGGATACCGTATTCACTGCTCAGAAGCCCATATAGCCAAAGGTCCGCGGTTCGATTCCCGTGTGGGTTTTTTTTCTTATTGCATTGACGTGAATTTCACCATTCACATTGTGACAGGTTCAAAATTGGTACAAAATCAGCCTACCAGTAGATGTGGAAATCGTTTTGGCTCATAGGGTGTTGATTGAAAGGTCTCGAGTTTGATATCAACCAGAGCGAGGTCTTTGGACCCAACCAAGCAGAAATCCTCGCCAAAAGAGAAAGCTTAGGAAAGGAACTCTCTCTAATATGTAATAAATCCTATGGCGTGGTGAGTAGTGAGCCTTACCTAATGAGGAGTAACCCTTATCTATCCCAATTAGAGGATGTAGATGATGTAGCAACCTCCAAGTTAAATAATTGTGTTGCCAATGGGCTAATATGGGTAGAAAACGAAATTTTTGACATAGTGAAGAATTCCCCCTGTACTGGGAATGGAACTATGGACCTTTGACTTTCCACCTGCGTGGTGGCCCGGGAATCAGAGTCCCGGTCCAGTAGAATTTTTATGTTAGGCGATTTAATGGCTGCGTTCAGCCGACACAAACGGGTGTAAAGTTTCTGCTTAACGCTCTATGATTCTTGTACGACCCGTCAACATGTTTTGGCTTTTTACGCTGCAGTTATAGGACCGGTGAATCGGTGAGTGACCGATCACTCAACGGTGGTATCACAGGGTGTCCAGCGACCTGGAAAATCGAAAATAATGCGTCAATTTTTAGCCCTTGGATTGAATTATTCATGCATTTCGACCGGGAAATTTATAATATTTTATTTCAAATTCATTTCACAATAGTTTTGCCGGTTCAAAACCCATTGTCGGGCCTAAAATGCGTTTGTCGTAATTTTAAGTACATTGTCAGACACTCCACTCCAAATATTAGTAGAATTTTTACAGCCGCATCGAAACGTGGAATGTAAACAACAGAATCGAAATGTCTTGCTCTCTTAACTCAAGTACAATTAAAAAAACACGAAGAATAGAATGCTGGATGACGTCAGTATCTACTTATGAGGTCGGACATGCGTCTTGGCTTGCATTAAATAAATTTAAATTTTAAATAAAATCTGTGCTAACTAACCTATTCCTTGTCCTTGCAAATACATAAATGTAACATTATTTTAAAGTATCGAAGTAATTTTGGTTGTTTTAAAACTCTTACCTATTACAGTAATCACGTAAGGTTAACCTGGCATTTTGTAAAATTTCCCTCGAAAATCGGGAATGAGGAAGAAAATTGACTTCTTGAATCGGTGGTACTTCCTAGTATTAAAGGCATAATGTGGCGGGTCATAACTATTCAAAATTATGCCAAATTCCTATATAAAGCGTGTAATGACTGAGAAAACATTCTTGCGCCAGACCGCCACCACGTTTATGCAAATCTTAAAATAAGTCACTGGCAATTAATATCTTTTCCGTGCATTGATCCAACTGAGACCACTTCTCAGATATGATTATCTTGTATGATGTGAGGCGCGATGAGGTGGAGGTTCTTAAAATTAGTAAAATTGGACATAGAAATATTTCAACTAATATTTCCATGTCCAATTTTACTAATATGATTGTGTAATTATTATTTCATTGGAAGAAGTTCTACGGAGTTAATTAACCCATTACGTACCTCCCGGTGATCTCATATGATATCACCTAAAAATTTGCAGATTTCATAATTATTTGTGTGTATATTTGCATATTTAACCTCCATGCTATATCTGTTAGGTATATTTCTCTGATGTCCACGTGATATTGCTAAAATTTTCGCTTTGATTGGCTGGAAACTGTGTATCAGCTGAACGTGACCGATGTGAATTTAATATTAATAGGGTACTTTCCTTCATCAAAGAAAAGGAAATGCATTGATTGCTACTCGTTACCCACCATTAGTGTATACATAATATACAAATTATTTGGTTTTAGAAATCCCAGTTTAGACGATTGGCAATGATCAATTTTAACCTCATTTGAAAAAGCCCAGATTGGCGCCCATGCGATTCCACTGCACATGACGTCACAGGGACTTAGTTTCTATACGAGTAGATAGGAGTTTTACATCGTCTGAGATTACATATGCATGCAAGAGGCACAGAGCTCAGGGAAACTTCTCTTAATAATTACCTAAATTATATTAAAATTGCCTAAGTTCGGAAAGTTTCCTTCGTTTGATAGGGTATTAATAATCCTTATTTAAGCCAAGCGCTACCTGCTAGCAGGGTACTCTGCTACATGCTAGCATCCTGCGTCGTATCAGCGCTCAAACCTCGCCTCAAGGTTACCTCTCAGGGCGGCAGCGGGAACCAGAAATACGTCACACGGACTTTTCCCATCATTCCTACTTATCCGTCGCGTTTTCGCGCGCTTGAAAATTTTCACTTTTCGTTTAGTCGCGAAAAATAGATATCGTCATTCGAAAATCAAAGAGCGTGAAATGCGTACTCCAGGAGTAATAATCTTTCGATTTTGGCCATTGAAAAATAATAGGAAACCACCCTATTATTCACGCGGCAGGATCGAAATATATGACGGGTCGAATATATGTCTCCACGCTCAAGCCTTCAACCCAGCTCTATATATCCGCTCCGGTCCGGTGCGGAGGTCGAAGTAGCGTGGGGGTAGGCAGGAAGGCAGAAGTGGCAGGGAGGCTTCACTTTAAGGAAGGGAGGAGGCGAGGCAACTCACTTATTTTCTCTCTCACTCGCGCTGCTTCGAGTGGGAAGCCTTGCACACCGTAAGGGCTGCGCGTGAAAGGGAAGGAGCGTGCGTACAAAACGCCTACCCCCCCTAGCACCTTCCCCACGGAGCACGCCTCCGCTAGGAAGGAGCACTATCTAATCACATATCCACCCCCGGTGCGGTGGCACTATGAGGACCTCGTGTGCGTAGAGAGACTCATGGGGGCAGTGACCTGTCGAGAGGATCCCATCTCAACGCTCAGCATTATCCCGGGGGTGGTAGGAGGGAAATATTAAAAAAAGGAAAGAAAAGAAAATAAAAAAAAGTCGCGCGCGAATGTATGTGAGCTGGGAGAATGGCTACGGAAGGGTTGCGCACGTTGGGGTGGTTTGGGTTTGGTTGTATGCAAAAGGTGCACGGGTGGGGCTAGGCGGGATGAGAAGGAAAAGGAGGTTGCAAGGATATATATATACGCTGGGCGTTCGCTCGCTAGAGAGCACAAGCGTCACCATCATGGGTTGTGAACTCGAGTATTCCCCCCGTACTCCTAGCCTAGAGAGGGATGGAAGAAGGGGGGAAATTATGGATGACTTTTTTGTTCTCCACATCCGTGTGTCCCCCTGTTCTGGTCGTCTCTGCTCCTCGGGAAGGTGGAGCCGAGGGTGTAAGGGCTGCCAAGGCTCTGCTCCAGGGGGGTTGGCAGCGTGTAATTCACGTGAAATGGAACCACTCCTGTTTCTCTCTCCTCATCAGCTCTCCCGTCCTGTGCCGCAGCGATGTTTTCACGCACTTCCTCGCTCTCGCGGGAGACAGAACCACCACCCTCCTCCCCGGGCAAAGACCCGTCAGAGATGCTACTAATATGAAAGCTCTAATTGTACAGCTTTCGTTATGCGTCGCGAGGACTTAGGATTTTCTTACTTCATTTATTTTTTTTCTCTTTCTCCGCGGAGTCGTTCCCATATGCGTGCCCGCAGCAGCGTTGTAGGATGGCGCGTGGTGACTATTACTGTACGGGAAAAGGGCTCGGTGCTTGATGATGGTTTTTTTCCTCGCCTGGGTGCTTGTGCTTTTGTGCTTAAAAAAGGAGTCATTATTAAAGGGGGATGCTTTCCGAGGTTGAATGAAGGCTCACGCTTGCCAATGGCAATTTGGTCCCGTTCAATTTTCCCGCCCATGCTTCATGTTTCTCGCACGGTGTATCTCTTCCTTTATGCTGAGGCTTTTGGGTGATGAAAATTATAGCGTGGACTTAGGGGCTCGTTTTCAGAATGTTTTTAGATGCTTCAGAGTGCTGTTGACTTATTGTTGCTTTCTTCACTTCTTTTCATTTTTTCCTCTTTTTCATGAGAGTTCTTTTCTGTAGGATATTTTATTGGAAATGTTTTACTACATGTGATGTGTCCCTGCGTCACTAGGGTGCCAAGTGAATAAAATAATGCGTTGCCTGGAGTAATATACATCAAGTGGTGTTTCATGTAAGCTACTGGGTGTTCAGGAAAGTATATTTAAATCTCGTAACTTAAATAACGTACTTCTAAGAGTGTTTCGTCCATTCTCTCATATTTTTCTTAGATTGAAATATGATACTCGTGATTCGTCGAGGAAAGACGTGAGTATTTGCGGAAATAAATATTTTAATTTACTTTGAACTTGAACGTGAAATTTCTCTCAGGGATTCATTAAGTGGCATATTTAAATCAAAAGTTCTGTCCCGTGTGGTATTATATTAGGTTTCAGGAGCATATTTATAATACTTTTATCCCGGCAGGATAATTCTTATTGTTATGATGGTGATATCTTCAAAATTGTCAAAGATATAGTAGGCACTAGGCGCAATCAACGCAGTCAAGTAATGTTGAGGAGCCTAGGCGAATGAATAGTTGCAGTGCCATTCTATTGTAATAGCGGTGGTAGCTGTTGCGGTATAACGGCAAGATTTCGCACTAGATTATTTTTTAAGAATTTTCTTTGATTCAACCGAACAAATGAAAAAATATTATAGCTTATCTCGAAGGATTAGTGAAATGAATCGATTTTTCTCAGGTCTTATTATGGAACTGCTGCATTACATTGTCTCTGATTTGTAATGCGTTTGTCATTTCCTTCCTATTACCGGGCGGAAGATTTATTACGACAAATATTGTGATAGCGAGCGCAATAATTCAGTACAGTGTGTGCACGATTTTTGGAACCAGCGGTAAATAAATATTTATACCATAGAAACCATAGATTCGATATTTTATAGATTTTTATGGTCTATTTTTTCTTATCATTGACCGATTAAAAATATTATTTTGAATTTTATGCACAAACAGATAGCAGCCGTATCGTTTACTCTCTGACGCATGTTTTAAGAATACAGCTACCGTTTTAGGGGCTGTAGGATTTCTTTTCATTCTCGTTCTGTATTTTTTACTTAATTGTGCTGTAAATATTTGGTACTGTGGCCTAACTACTACCAAAATCTGGCATACAAGTATCCAATGATTTCAATTTTGGAATAAAAGCGAAAAAGTATGGGTTGAAAATTAATATTTCACTTGCATCATTTAATTTGTAGATGATTACAATTGGTAATTCATTCCTAAAAGAACTTGGCTTTTCTTAAAAGAGTTAGAGTCACGTCATACACAATGCAATATAAATGACAATTGCTGTGTGCTGGAGTTTCGTCAATATAGTGAAAGAATAACCGTCAATATGGTGAAAGAACAATAACCTCTCGGTATAAATTTGCGTTGGTTACTACTGCATAGATAACTCTTAACTGCCCTTGCAAATACAATGAAATAAATTCCTATTGCAGGTCATCGAGACCATTTCTATCCTCGTTGTCCAAATGAAACATATGTATTAGGTCTCTAAAATAAAACCCAACCATCCACTTGAACGGGTTAACAGCTGAAGAATCCGAATTTAAACCTGTCCTATTTCAACACTTATCTTCCACCAGAATGTTCTAAAAATTGAAGGTGTTCTTTATTTTCTTTATCGCTACAATTTCGCAGACACACACCCGAATCTTTGTAACACGATTGAGAGAATCGACGTCACGTTGTTAGGATCCAACTTGTGCGTATTTTGCCTAAAGGAATATCTATACGAGAGCAGGGCGCATTAGGTAATTATGTATCAACAGAATAACTACTGTAAGAGCCAGTAACCGAAACTAAAATTTATGGAGACATCATCTACTAAAGCTATGGTATTCTAGTTGTACTCCTAGCCGAAGCAAATGCTCTGATGGTAAGATAAATATGGACTTTTTGGAAGGAGCGTGCATAATGCAGTGCGTATAGTTAACGCTATGAAACAATTTCATGGCAATTCACGCAATGTCTCATGAAAATAACTAGAATCGTCTGCCAATTCCACACTGATGAAACTAAAAAAAAACTCGAATACGTCTTCTTCGCACGAGTCCTTGGCGCTATCGGCGGTATTATCAATCCTAGCAATCTGAGTAACTTTTGTTTCCCGTTAACGTTAAGAGAGATCTTAGTCATGACTCAAGTTTTCATGATTCTCATCCACTGGGCTGGAGTTAAATTAATTTGTAAAATCGAAATTGATTGCGAGAAATCGAATGTCATTTCCACCAAGTTTTTCCTCTTCAGGTTTGCTCTACATAGGTCTTGTTCAATTCAACGGCAGTCATGTATTAGCTTACATCTTCGTTCCATTTGCTTTTATTATATGCTTGTGGGTCCAATCAGTTTGTTCCAAAATGTTTCTCGTCGACCTCTTACGGGAAGCACGTAAATTCTCATAAGCTGGCGTGGAACTCTAAAACTTAGTCTGTGGAAGCGTAGGAACGGATTGACACCTCACCGAGAGAATTTGGAGGGAATGTGCAGCTGCAGTCAATTTGTCCTGCCTGAAGGACACGATAAAAACCGTGGCTTAATGTGCCCGAGTAGGGTAACTTGGTCTCCCTCGCCTCCCGAATTCCATCGTTTGATCTGTGGGCTTAACACGTGTTCCCATTCGTCAGTTTCCATGCTTTCAGGAGCGCTTTATCTCAGCGTTATTGAGCGACATCAACGTGATGCCAGGGGGTCGCTGATAGTCTTAACTGCCCCACAAATTTTAATGCCCAGCGCAAAGGGGATTTGGGAATGCATTAATGTTTTACTGTTCTCCTTGTGTCGGTCATCAACTCAACATCTGTGCTTCGAAATATATTTTTTAAACTGGTTAATCATTTTCTCTGTTGCACTTCATCCTACCATGTATAGTTTTATGACATTGTGTTGCGCCATATTTTAACGATAAAAACTTTTATTGAGGGAAGTGTGTACCTAACTCCTGGTATTTGTTGTAAGATATCGAGCCGATGCAAGAAACGAGATTATGTATTAATCTTTGATATAGATGACTTTGATGGCAACATAGAATATCACGAGCATTTAAGGCCGTTTTACACGGTACACGGAATTACGCAATCTGACGTACGTGCGAAGGCGCAATCAAAATTGCGTCGTTTAAAGCGGTGAATTGCTAGAACACATACGAGAATGCGTGGATGCGAGACGGAAAAATAGCCTCTGTTCTAATTTCGTTCATGCGTTCGCGCAATTCCACACCGTTTTAGAAATTAATGCAGCTCTAAACTGCGCAATTACGTGCCCCGTGTAAAACGGCCTTTAAAACAGTATGTTCGTTAATATGGCATTACATAATTATGCTATTGTTTTTCCTATGTACAGCGAGTCTATGATCCATAAAGGTACTGGCATTTGACTTGTGATTTTGAAAGTGTGGTACCCGTTCTTCATGTAGAATCTGTTATACTTTCATGTCACAGTTGTCATTTTGACTTTTTTAAATTTTTTTTCTTTCAGTTGACGGTCGTTATCAATTTTATGCCAGCTTTGGTTTAGTTTCCATATCTGTTCAATTTTCGTTTTTTATATGGCTGTGTGTCCAACCAGTTTCTTCCAAAATGTTTCTCGTCACCAGGGATGGCAAGTGAAACGAAACGAAAATGTTTCGTTTCCACCCGGAGGGGAACGAAAATACGAGTCCGGGGTTTCGTTTCGTTCCCGCACGAAATTAAAATCACCAAAGAGTTTAGTCTCGACTCGGGACGAAACTTTACTCCCGGGAACGAAACTAAATTAATCGAAACTCCGCTGCTCATAGTTAAGTTTCGATGCTAAAAGTTGAGTGGAGGAGGATCAGAGGGAATAGTTTCGATCCATTACGTTTGACATGCGTGTAGAGATGTTAAAACATTGACCTTAAAAATCGAATGGCCAGTTTGCGCTCACCTTTCCCCTGATAGTGGAAAAAATATGAGTGCCGCATGCATCTAATGACGGTAGGCCGAACATCTACTTCATTCAACCATACTTCGAACTCGGTGTGTGGGTTGAAACTAAACTGTCAGAAGGTGAAGCACGAGGTCCCTCCGGTGCGAAACATTATCTCTGTTTCGTTTCCTCTCAGAGTTTTAGTTTAGTTTCGACCCGAAGTAGTTTTGACTCTGAATTCGTTTCGACCCCGAGTTTAGCTCCCCGGAATTAAGGCCATTTCGTTTCGTTTCCACATTTCGCTCCCGGGAACGAAACTCTTGAAATTTTTACTGGTTTTGACTTTCATTTCGTTTCACTGGACATCCCTGGTCGTCACCTTATTGTCCCTCGGCATGCCTGTATATTTATCAAACAATTTGTTAGGAAATATGGGATAACTTTTCTATATTGATATCAGATATATGGAGGAAATCTTTTTGATTTCCCACTCCTCATTTTAGCTCTGTCAATCGCGATGCTAGTACTGTGCCGCCACTCACATTATAACTTCTTTTAGATCGACTCATCTCAGTCCGAAGTTAGAAGGGAATACATTTCATGAAAATGAAAGATTTGAGGCTTTTGTCTCCTCGGAGTCTGCATAGGATTAGAGTCTCCATATTGGTCTATTCAAAATTTCATTGGAGGGAAATTGAGCAGTTTGTCGTACGCTGTCTTCAAGATTAGAGTTTATTCGTTAAATAATATTTTCTAACAAAAGGTATCCGAATTCGGCTCAGAAATTTAAATATATAGGCGGCCTTTTCAGGGATGTCGTAATTCAGATTCTAACGAAGGCATTAAAATCAGATAAAGCCTGTTCCGTTATGACTACATCATTGAAATTCTTGTATTCTTTTTTCCTCTATTAACTTCTCATTATACATTTTCCTCTTCTTGCTCTAAATATTGGTAGCATGAAATATTTTTTAAGAAAAATTTCTCGGGATTCCCACCGGGCGTGGTATTGGGTTACTTCTCCCACCGTTTCAATGGCTAAGTCTGTCATCGTCTTCAGGGGTTCACTTGTAATGGTACTAACCCAACCCAATACCACACCCGGTGAGAATCCCGAGAAATTTTTCTTCAATCTATACGCCGGGAAAACCTAAATTTTTTAAAATATTTTTTCTTACGATTAGCGTTAATTACACTTCTAACGACTGCTTGCCTTTTTGGCGGTGAGGTCCTAGTCTGCTAAACCGAAGTTCATGGGTTCGAGGCCAGCCTGGTTAGTTGGTCCATGTCTTGGGCATGATGTTTGAGTTGTGCATCGGTAATGTTGGGATCCTGTTGTTAAGGCCGTTATGCGCTGTTTACGGGAAAGTTAGCAAGGTAAAAAATTATTTTAGTTGGATAATCTATAATTTTACCCTCAAATACTAAACTCTATCAGAACTGTTTCGTATGACTCTGAACATACCTCGGTTTCTTGAATCGTATTGTTTAGTTTTAAAATGGAGATAAAATTTTGGAAAGAGCGAGGACTTTTAGGCGTCCTAGATTTAGCGAGAAGACTGATTTAATGTTTTATCCGCCATGAGGGAGCATGTTGCAGTGATTCTTAAATAGCCGTTAATATGGCCCCGCTAACAGTTTAGTCTGTCCCTGGAGTTGAAGGTGATTCTTTGCAGAAAAACCCATTGTTCTTCAAGGAGACCAATCTGAGGAAAACGATTCCCCGGTTACTTACGGTGGAAATATTTTGGGCCGGGTCTCCTCACAAAACGATTCCTTTGGGCTCTCGCTAAATGTGAATGAGGAGAGGCAGAAAAGCATAGAGCTGGAGCTGTTGAATCCTTTGAAATCCATTAATGCATTCTTCGATACGATTTACAAACATGTTGGAATGCTTCAATCTTGAAAACTTGGTAAATGTTCGAGTTTGCAAGAGTTAGGTGCTAATCTTAGTATAATATAAAGTATTTGTGGAAGTAAAATATTAGAGAAAAGTTTCCTTCCGTGGTAATTTAATAACTGAATGTTTGTTGAAGATGTATGTTGCAAATTTAGAGAATATTTATGAATTTAAATACGGATTATGATTTCAAGATTTTTCCTAAGCGACCATTTTCAGTTTGATTTAAGCAGAGTTCTTAACAAAATTCGTTTCATTTTGAATCGGAATTCTATTCTTCAACTACAAAAGTTAATTTATTCAAAACCAACCATCATCTTAGTACAAATCTATGGCACTTTTATTTCTTCATGCCACAGCTCTTTGCTTCGTAGCCCGCGGCTAAAATGTTTCCATCCAGTTTTATTCTAATGGAGTAATTCTTTGAGTGATAAATTCACAAATGTTGCTTGGAGTTTACTGTAAAATGGATTAAATTTGTGCCGAATCGATAACCTCAGTAATAACGCGCTGTCCTCCGCAGTTCTCTTAGTTCGACCGACTTGAAATGCTTATATGTAATCCAAGCATTTTTCTCCTAGTCCTGTTTCTGAAAAGCCGCTTATGTCATCATTAACTCCACTCAGGCGGACCCGAGTCTTTTCTAATGGAAGTATTTTTGTGTCCTCAATGATTTTCCCCCTCAGGCAAGGGTTATCTGGAAGAGTTTCTTTCATTTTCTCAAAACTTTAGTGTGGCGTGCAGAAAGCGGCTGTTTTTCTCCTCAGTATCCGTTTCAAAATTTTCTCAAGCCCAGCGGCTAAAAGAGATGAGGCGTTAGCATGACAGGGTGTTCAATTTTAAGGTAGTGATAGGTATTCAGAGTTTAAAAAAGGGTGCCCTTCATTAAGTGATGTCGATAGACACGTGAGATGCAAGATAGAGAATCTATTTTTTACTCGATTAAATTGGCGACAACAACCTGATTTTGGCTACGGTATCTATTTTCGGAAAAAATTTAATTGTCATTCAGGAGAGGAATCATTATTGTTCTCTCCTTCTAATCCAAGGATGGTAGACTTTCCTCATTTTTGGAAGCCGACAAAGCTTTCGGGAATTTGGATTGATAGGGGAGTTAATTAATTAAGCCTTTTTCCATCTTTCACAGTTCAAAAAATAGAGTAAATTTTTATTTTAAAAAATCTGGGAAATTTCAACGGGGGAGGAGAGTAATTCATGGAAAATCCTTCCTCAGTTTCTCCTCGAGAAATCGAGCTTATTGTCTCTCAATATCTCTAAATGAACTTTTAAGCATCCCCAAAAAGCCACCAGGCCTAAAGGAAATATCAGCTCATGTAATTTGATCCGTACATCCAGCCTCGTAGAAGATGACATGTTTTTTCGCTATTGTGGTAAAAATATCCTTGAAAGATACTATGCGATGAGTTTCGAATTTTGTGCGACATACAAATAGGATATTATCGCTAAGTTTTTCCGTGAGGTAAATTACTTTGCTCAGTTTTCATTACCCGTGTTCCTGTATTTCGATGTAATTATGCGGTGTACAAAGGACTAACTAAAGATTTCCCATACCTCACTTTGGCGTATACATGCGAAAAAATTAAAATAACGCTTTATTTCTTTCCATCCTGCCGTAAAAGGCTCTTATTCTATGCATATATGTAGTTCTCTATTAATTATTATGTCTTAGGGGTGATGGTGCGTTTTTATTACTTTGTTGCCATTAAATTCCTTCCAATTTCGTTCCAGCCATTTTTTTTGTTGGCAATGAATGAATCCTGTATTATCTCCGCTGACATCGTGTTACTCGCTTGAGTGACAAAAAAAGCACTTTTGAGGATAGATATCTTTATCAAAAGGTTTTTAGAATAAATTATTTCTTTCATTTGCTCTTTATTGTGTTTCTATGGTGGCTTGATTGCAAAAACCACCATGTTATTTCATCCATTTCTGCAATTTTGAAGTTAAAACGACTAATTAAGAGGATATAACTTGGAGTTAAGCACAAGTTATTATAAATATAGTTGTATATGCTTTTAGTACACGGTGAATATTAAATGGGAGCGACAGAAGTAATAGTGCAAGGGTAGTTTTATTGAGGCAGATAAGAATATTTAAAACTGATGTGCCTATGTGGTGTGGTTTCGATGTATAAATCAACTTTAACTGAAGTAGGCCTGACATTACGTAATGCTCTGCCTTCCTCCTCTGTCCTCTATCCAATCATATCTTATAAGTTCTAACGAAAGGAGATTTTGGGTGTGATGGTAAATTTCCAAATGGCACAGGAAATGGCCGAGTAGGCTATGGGATTTCCTTACGTTATTCAATAGTTCTTATCTTAGCTAACATTTGAAACGGTTCCAGACATGGGTTTTACCTTAGCATACGAAAATGGGAACTTCAAACAAATTTTCGTTTTCTGCGTCCGCCCTTGTTTGTTCCTGGCGGTCGCTGCTTCCGGGAATGGGAAAAATCCCTTCAAGAGCGTCAGCGTTTAAAATAGGCGGTGCTTAGAGGTTGGAGGTCATTTACATCGAATGGATTGATGGGCTATCAAGACTAGCGATATGAATGGTGTATCGGTCTAAGTCATGAGATCAACGCATCGACCCATTCGCGAAGGACAGGCAAAGGTTCTCAGCAATTGGCATCTTAGACAACCGACTCTGGGTTGTCATATTGTGGAGTTTTCCTTTTTCAGAAACAGCTGTATTGTTAGACAACATGCAGTGCAATATATGCAAATCTTCCATGGAAATGGTGGAGGCTTATAATTAAAGAAATATATGATCCCTTCTTGGGTTTATGTCAAGGACATTGCAAGCACGATATAATGCCACTGATGGTATCTGTTATAGTATTTTCAAGCTTTATCTCTTGAAAATCTAGCTTATTAATAAAATATTTATTGATTTTGATGACTCAAAAATTTATTACTTCTTTGGAAAATTTCAAAAAAAAAAATATTTTTGAATATGGTATCAACTGTACACAGGAAAAGATTTTAAACCGTTATCCACCAAGCATTTTTCGTAAATATCAGATTGTAATAAACCCAATCTTTAGCCTTACCTACTGTCGTCACGGCGCTTGCGAGCAAACCATTAGTAATGAGTTGAAATGATCTCGCAAATTGGCTAATTCCTCTTACTAACTAAAAATTCATCCTTCATGAGCATCAATGTGTAGCACAACTGCGGACTTGCAGGTAGCAAAACTTTTCCGTGGTCTTCGATGAAATGTACTAAGCGTGACGTTTCCGTAAAAGAAATATAATCCATCAATGGTTAACTATGCTCTAACCAGGATAAACCGATTCCGCAACGAGTTAACTAATCAGTTAAGTTACTAAGGATTCTTCCACCCCCGTGTCTTATGTCTGGCTGACCGGTTGACATGTATTTTGAGCCGCAAGGAAGTTGAATAGCTCACATTATGCTATTTCGGACACTTTTTTGAGGCGATTTAGGATATAATGATTTAGTGCCTTAAAAGATGTAATAGTCGGTGCCAGATCAAGGTGTTCTGATGCAGTTAAAGTTCGATGATTTTGCCTTTGTGCACTTTATCGGACTTGCAAGTGACTCAGTAAAAGAAACAGGTTGTGCGCGATTGTTACGAAAAATAGTCAGCATTAATAGACGAAATAATTTAGCCTTTAGATAATAGCCTTCATTTTCCTGTGCAATATGAATTTATGATCAGATTTTGGTGCGTGCGATTTTTTCGAACAATAGTCAGCTTCGATTAACGAAAACATTTGGCAAATAGAAGGAAGGTAGCCCACATATTTTCCTTTGAAATATCAGTTTATGAGGTAAGCAGTGAGCATAACAGAGGTAATTCCGCATTAAAGTACCCCATTTGATATTTTCGCACCGTTTTAGATCAAACGAAAGTATTTTTAAAGACAAGATAGAAGAGAGGTAATGAATCGTGTAACCTTAAATTTCCGTTCTTGAGGGAAATTTGCCTCGAAGTTTCGGAATCCCTCGTGAATTAGCCGAGCGACCCTCGGTACCGCTTCGGTGAATCCTGAGAGGCAAGTGCTAAAGAAAAATTTCAATATCGACTGAAAGATGAGCATCTTCGGATGGTTTGGAAGCGCGAGGCATTGTGAGGGAGAAGAAAGCCGCTTGCTTCAAGCATTTTTGGATCGGGAAAGTCAAAACGCCTTAATCGCTCTTCATCCTCTTATTCGGAGCATAGCGACCACGCTTGAAGCCTAATTGTCATGCAGGGAATTCAACCCGTAGCTACATGAATTTCTATATACGTGTCAAACACCTTTCCCTCATGAAGGATATCCAGAAACGCTTCAATTGCTACATCTCATTACCTTTTTCGACTATTTTTTATTTTTACGGAAAAATTGGATATGTACCAAATATGGTAAATAATGGTTATAGACAACTTTTACATTAAATGTATCATCATCATCATCATGAGTCAACAATCCTAAGATTGGTTTGACGCAGCTCTCCATTTCTCTCTCATATCCGCTCACCTTTTCATAGCGACGTATTTCTTCTCTTTCACATCCTTTATAACGTGTCCTATGTAACTCATTCGGGGCCGTCCCTTGCCCTTTTTCCCTTCCACCTGTCCTTCTACGATTGTCTTCATCAGGCCATCATGCCTCAAAATGTGGCCAACTAAATAATTCCGTCTTCTGCTTCTTAGGAGGCTTCTCTTTTCTCCCACTCTTCTTAGCACTTCCTCGTTACTTACACGCTCAATCCATACGTATCACATATGATATATATACTCTTCGAAAACTTCTCATTGGCACCAGTACCTTTACTAATTACTTTCTAATGATGATAACATAATCATACTGATTCTTCTTGAGGTGGCTTGGAAAAATCTTCAGATTGTCATGCGGAGAGGGGACTTCCTCCTTCTTAATGAGAAGCTGATCACCTTTAACTCCTACGGACTGCTTCGAGAACCACATAGTGTAGCGGAGGAGAGTATCATATGTGATATACCATGAGTTTGGTAGGAAGAATTGTGCCCTTCAGTAATAACCGGCACTTAGTTTAGTGTATCATATATGGTACAAAATGCAGTGAAGGGTTAAAGGGATCGGAAGTGAAAAATAGGCGGCGGAAGAAGCGGAATATCCTCTTGCATCCTCTTTAAGTGTGACTCAAATTCCGGAGTTCGATTGTTTTGTCAGTTTGCTTCCGCCTGAGAGTTGGGAAAAACAGAGGGTAAAGCAGTGTTTGACCCTTGGATTTTGGGACATTTCTGGTCAGTCCTATAATGTTTTTTGTATCCACGTGCATTTCACGCTCTGCTAGGCTCTCTTATATCTGCAGCATGATTAATTTTTAGATTATTTTGAAATATGAGCATCACATGAGCTTATAAGGAGTGTCCTAATTTCTCCATCTGAGTCCTCTCTCAAGCCATATAACCCATTATTACCCAATTTTGCTAGGCTCTAAGTAACATCAAAAATGTATTCATTTACAGCTCTAATCAGGGGAGGCTTAAACTATGTATTCTTTTGTGCTGTAAAATTAAATGGTATAATATGTAGCTGAGACAATATTTATGATTGAGTAGAAAATTTTCACAATTTTAAAGAAAGAAGTAATGGAATTTAATACCTTCCAGAAACAGCTCTGGGTAAGAAAGGGTTAAATCAAATTTATATCCTAATCATAGAATGTAACATTTAATTCGCAGTACTACCGTATTAAATTCTTTCGTATGACGTGGGTTCTGCCTTTATTGTTACCGTCACTACTTCCTCTCCTTCGATGGTCTGCACTTAACTTACTTATTAAACTTACATACGTACTAATTAAATATTTAAATGCCCACCTCGGTGTGTAATTTCGATATATTCTTGTATCACGAGAACATGAGCTGATTTTGCCTTTCAATAACTGAAAATGCTCTCTTTTTCCCTGCTTTCCCGACGCAATGGAATATAGTTTGCATTTGGACTCAATTTTTTTTAGAATTCCCATGGAAATCGCATGCGAATCGCCATTAGGTCCAACTTATTGATCACGAAGTCATTCTGGTGTGTGTACACGGGGATTACTTTGAAGGAAATGAATATTTTACGTTGAGTTTAACTGAATTACTAGAATTACAGCCGTATAGGCGTGTACATAATTTATTACGCAATGGTCATTAGCTTTTTTGATGCTGTAGAGCTCTCATATGATATTTATAATAGTCGATCGTATATTTATAGTTTATAAAGTAAATTCCCTTAAAAATTCATTTCATTTCCTAAAATTTGGGCGGAAATACTGACATTGATGAGAAGTTAAATGTATTGTAAGCGGGCAACCACTTGTGTAACGCTAGCACGTTTCAGAAGCTTGAGTCGTGATTTCATATCTTCCGAGTATTTTTAAAAAATTCATTCGATTTGACTCTTCCGTATGCGTTGTTGATAAGCATTCCCAGAGCCCAATCACTAAAAATCGTTGATTCAAATGTTATTTTTGCAATTTTTAATTACAATCAGTGTTTACCGTGGATATGCTGAAAACTTCATCATAGCCACTTTTCTTATTGCCATCATACTCTTTGAATATGTATTTTAATTGCATTTAACTGCGAATGAATGAGCACCGAAACGCATTTACATGATCTTATAAAGTATTTGCCCTCAAACTTTCTCTACATCGTGATCTAGAAGCTATCTACAGGGTCTAGCTCGTCTACTCTCGTTTTCCTCACTACTTTTTGTATGATTGTCAAAAATAAATATGGGATCATATAATGGAACACGTAATGTTTTTACTTCGAATCCTATTGATCCTTTTATCGAATTGCAGAAAATTATTGCGAAGCTGTCGTAGGACGTTAAAATAAAATTACATTTGGTGATTTGGCAGTGCTGGAAATGGATGCTAAGCATATTCCATTGTACCCCTGTAATTTACTTCATTCAGTAACGGATTCTAACGGACTAATAACCTCTTTGCCACTAGGTGCAATTATCGCTCAACATTTTCAGGCCTTTCCGTTTTCCTTTTATTAGTAAAAGATTGGAATGCCGTGCAATGTAGCCATCAGGTAAACAAATCACTTGCTTGTTCAGGACCGAGTGTCCATTACACTCCCACCTGCCTTGTCATGAATCTCCACTCCTCGTGATTAATTACATGTACACCGTTGCGTACAAGCGACCGAAAAACCCGGGGTGTTATCACTCATTAGTCGATCACTTCGGTTTGATACGACTAAAGCTTTGGATATGCGTAATGAATTCGGGTTAATGAGACACATGTGTAAGCACTAACTCATTTCATACTTGAGCACGTGAGCATAATACCAAAATTAGCCCCTGATTATCTTGGAAATAGATGCTAATGCAGTGTAAAGAGGCTAATAATTCGGCGCTGTTCCTATTTAACATAATCTCTGGACACGTTGATGGTACACATACCAGTCCCTTCGCTGTTGTGCACTTCTATGATATCATGATTATCATTTTATCCATTAAGTCCTGGTGATTATATTGCGGTGTATTGGTGCAACCATGGAATAGCCTCAGAAATAGAAGTATTCGCTTATCACTCAGGGTTAACCAGTGAGGTATTTGTCCTCAAGGAAATAGAAACTATTAAGACCTAATAAAAAATAGTAGGTATAATTAGATTCTATTCTATTAGATATGATGGAAGCTTTACGCTGAAACTTACTAAGGAATAAATGTAAGGAATTCTAATCTTTAATTCAGGAAAAGAAAGTAGTGCGGAGTACATTGAAGAAGAGAAAATCGTGAAGGTAAGGTAACTGCGTTGAATGAATCGTTTTTATAAGAAACAGTTTATCCGCCTATATTTTATCTGGGAACTACAACTGATTGCGCTCAGCCTGTAGTGTGTATTCTTCACCTATTCGGTGTCTAACTGTTGACTGTGACGGTACTCATTTTTTAGCAAATAATGCCTGGAGCTTATTCGTATACCTGGAGTTCTGTGGACTATTAAGTGACGATTGACTGGTTTTCCATGTATTAATATTTCCATACTCACATTTCTCCTGTAATTTCTTCTTTCAAAGACTATTTACATACACATGTACCTACACAGTGTTAGGAAAATAATATTTGTTGCACAGAGTAAAGCCTCAGTGGTTGAAGCCTAATTCTTCACCCTGTGATTGGGTGTAAAGCAACAAATCAACTTTTATGACATTTAACCCATTATAACCCAATGTTGCTTCTAAGCAACATCAAAAATGTTGAAATTTTCTGCACTATTTAGGAAATATCTAAACTACGCATTATTTTGTGTTGTAAATTGTAATGACAAAATATTTAGCTGCCATGATAATGATGATTGAGAGCAAAATTTTAAAGTTTTCAAAATGAAAAATCTTTAAATTTGATTTCTCCCAGAAGCAGCTCTGGGTTAGAAAGGGTTAAAATGGTGCGTTTTCGACCTTAACATCATTAGTAACTTTGTTTCCTCCTGGCATCAGCAATCCAGGGTCAAAATTTCGTGTCATATTTTTTCTCCACCCTACAGAGCCTTTAAAGTTTGGCAGATGGTACAGTCATAGAAAAAACTAGGTGTCTGTCAACATGGTACTTTTCCCATGCTGCGCATACGCTCCGAGATTTCAGTCAATATTTGTGTCGGTAGCCATCAACACCTCCTCACCGTTGAGGACTTCATCATCGAAATGGCCCCAGACCCCTTCCCTCGGTTAACCATCTGCTGAGTGTTTTGTGACACCGCGTCCGCGGTAGCTCGTAAAAACGTCTCGTTCCTCCCGAGCCCTCGGTTTAACTCAAGAGTGGAACAGAGAACTGTTGGGCAGCTTAATTGGACGGGTGTGAATTGGTGAGGAGGGGGGAGGGGCGTGGGAGGGGGGAGAAAACACGTCCGATCCCGACCGATACGACTGAATGGTTTATTTGCCCATTGTGAATTTGGCGCATGGCCGTCCCCTGGGCTGTTCATTTGTGCTTCGGCCGGGTGCGCGTCTTCGCACCTCTGGTGTTCGTCGCGACGCGTCCAGAGTGGCCTCTTGAACCGTCGCGAACCCCTTTCCCACCCCCCCTCCCCCTCAGAAATCCGACGGGTACTCGAGGGTAATTCGAGAGACGGGCCCTACTTACAATGGTCCAGGAGACGACGGCGGACGTGTCGCAGATCATTGATAAGCGATGATTGCGGCCCACCCGACGAAAATGGCATCGCTTCGCGGATGAGATTTAAGTTTGCTCCGCGGACTACAATGCTCTCACTTCTTCCTCGGCTGGCGGCCGCGCCTGGAAAGCCCTTCATATTTCACAACAACTTCCTTTTGAAAAAAAATGGGTGAGGTTCTCCAACCCCCTCCCCTCCCAGAAGGACTGCTTTTAAATATTCATGACTTCCGTGGGCGCGGCTTCGCGCCACGATGCAAGTCCCGGCAACCCTCCACGGCACCTCACACTATCGTCCCCGCACCCTCGGGGGTGCGGAGGATATGCAGGATGTACGCGCGCGGAGGTGGGTAAAAACGTTCGGGTTTGCGGGAGGTAGTGGGGCCGAACTAATTACGACGTGTCCCCCCCCCCCCCCGTCCCCCCCTATCCCCCCCCCCTCTGTAGTTCCCTCTCTCTCTTTCTCCCGCACTTGAGACCGCCTTTATAATATCGTCCGCGTCCCAAGCTGGCTATCCCTGCCGCCCTGTACACTGGAGTGAATGAGAAGGCTTTCTTGATTCAACTCATTTCGCGCGACACAAAAACTGTCAGCCTCGCCCTCTCCCGGTCCCCTTCTTGTGGCGGAACTGCCTCCAATCCCCCTCCCTACTTTTCCACCCCCCCCTCCTCCGCTTCCCCCCCCTCCCCTCGTTGATCCATGGTCTGTCTCTTCCGCACCCCTCCCTTCTTTTCCTCAACTGCCTCCGGTCGAGACGCCCTCGCCTTTGCCGCCTCCGGTGAGACCTCAGACGTTTCCGTGCTCGCTTTTCATGCGCGGTTTCTTGCACGTGCTGACGCGCATTTTTTTCCTCGCCCCAATCCTCGTACTCTTCTTTTTCATCGGCAGCTATAGCTTCCTTCGTGGGTTCTTTCAATGATTCGATCGGTCGAAACCACTGTCGATGTGTTTCAAATGCGGCGAACGAGATAGATATACGTTTTACAGTTTTAAAGGGGCAATCGAATCCCAGGCCAGCTGATGTTGTTAAACGATATCCTTGAGTACACCGAATGCCACTAACCTATAGATTGATAAATACAATTGAGACAGTTTTATCTTGCGGAATGTCAGTATCAATAAAATGGAAGAAATGCACTACAGGTTTCTTTAATGAATAGCTATTACTTATACCCCTTCTTTTTCTTAAATAAAGTGACACGGGTGTTGATGAATAATCATCATTATCAGGCATAAATTTGTGGCTATTTATGTTATTATTGTAACCTTAGTTATATAACGGAAGAAGTAATGATTACTGAATGGCAAAAGGATAAAAATTTCTTAATAATAGGTAGTAATTTATGATAAAATTTTCAAATGAAAATAGCTATTAATTTACCCTTGATGGTGATGATCATTCCTCGAAAATTGGGTCGGTTATTTAAAAAAAAAAGAAATGATAAAGGTAATAGATATTTATCTAAGAAACCTTAAAATGGAATACCACATACTTAAACATGAACTAAAAAAATATCACTTAAGTAATTATTCATACCTTTTAATTAAGAATTTAAGATCTTGAAAATGCAGGTTAAAATTGAAACCTTGGTCGGTGTCTGTTAAATTGAAGGTGTAGGTAATTACAAAAGAAGTATTCCTCTTCTAACGCCATAATGATAGATAATCAAACGTCAGCGGATACCATCAAACCAAGACCATTGTTGGCAATCGCTAATTCTCTGCGTAGAGCCTTATGTAATACAGGCCTGTATGTGAGAAAGAAAGAGTGCTGAAAACAACTTCCTTCACCGTTGTCCATGTATTATATTAAATCTGCAATGTTTTGGTGCAGTTCTTTGCAGCAGCACGGCGGAATGATATGAGGAGATGTGAAATAAATACAAAAGCAAGTACAGAATAATTACATGTACTTTAAATTTATATCAATAGAAAACTATTTTTTTGAAGAAAATTATATGTAACTTGTAGGCTTAAGTCATACCAGCTTACATTAATTGCAAGTTTACGCATTCAATATTTTTGGAAATATTTTTACCAGTAGGAATACCCTAAAAATAATTACGTTCTTGAAAATTAGATAAGTTTGTAATGATTAGTTGGTTTTCATATTGGGAAATTAGATTAGCAAAAAGTGATCACTTCGTTTCTTCAAATGTATGAAAATTTATTTGAGGGCACCCATACTACAATTCCCATTTTGTTGTATAAACTTTAACATTTCAAATAAAACATTGCGAGATCCACTTCATCCTGGGTCTTCGGGTTTAAAGTTTTTCCCGATATTTGGTATTGTGGTTTCTTCCGGTTTGCAATGCCTTTCTCGGCCCGATGACATTCAGTTTTGTTTTTTCCTTCCAATTTCCCTTCCACACCCGTCACGAGTTCGGGCCTGCTCAGCTCATCATCCCCGGGAGATTTTTACGGTCCATGTCACCTATATCATAAAAATCCACACGTGCGGTGGGGAACGCGTTGACAAATCAGCGTCCCCTATGGCGTCTATCCTCCGTCTCCGTTGGCCAAGGCTCTCTAGAGTGACGAGATTTTTTTTACGATGGAACACCCTCTGGTAACAACCATTCATGCAAAGGCTAGTTGAATGACAGACGTTTAATTTTTTCGTTACATATTTGCCTTTTTTTCTTAAGGTGCATTCATGCACAGTTTTTACCTACTTAGTACCTAAACATGTGTGAGTAAGAAGGGATAGATTTACTCATAAGAGCTGGTAGCCCTTCAGAGGAAGCCTACCCTCCGCTCGATCGGTGTATTTCGTGGACAGATTACTCGCGTAAAATTTATGCAATGATGGCGCAGCAGGGTTTCCCGTTTGGCCTCCGCGTCTATTCATCCTCTTGGCGACAGTTTCACCGGTGTTGCAGGAGGTGTCATCATGTTAGACGTCACGAAAATGAATCTACGTGGAAAAAAACCCGGATGAAATTTTCTTGAAGTTCACATATCAATGGCTAAGTCCAAATAACCTCAAAAATAGTAACTTTTCCGGTAAGCAAAAGGAAAGATTTGTATTTTTAATTGTCCACTGAAATTAAAAACCAAAAGTTCATAAAACTAAAAAGGAAGAGTAAATTTGCAAACGAAGAGTTGTTATTTGCTTGAATTTTATTTTTTGAATGCTATTACACATTGTTTAAGATACCTGTCTCCAACCGGCCAAATTTTGTGATACGTGTTGTTAGAACTTAGCCATCGATGTGTACATTTCAAGATTATTACACGGTAGACACTAGTCATAATTTTCTTGAATCTCAAATTAGAAAATTTTACCTCATTATTTTCTCAGATGCAAAGTATTGCTTTATATTAGAGAAACAGAATTTTTTTTATAAAAGCTGAATCGTAGGTACACACCATGTACTGTGAAAGTTTCAAGATGATAACAAAGTTTAAAGGCAGTAGTCCGTCGCCAAAAAGGGCAAAATACGGTTGGGGAGGAATTTGACCTCATGGTATGTCGTTTTACCTGTGTGAAAGGAGTTAGTATTCCATGGAATGAGAGTGCGAATAAGTTAGTATCCACAATGCGAAACGCAATAGTTTTCTTCAGCGCCAACAATACAGAGGTTCCCCATTTTTTTTATTGCCTTAATCAAAAGATTATTACTCCTGGTGTACGTATTTCACGGTTTTAGATTTTTAAATGACGATATCTATTTCTCATGATTGAATGAAAAGTGAAAATTTTCAAGCACGCAAAAACGCGACGGCGAAGTATGAATGCCGGAAAATCTCCGTGTGACGTCGTTCTGGTTCCCGCTGCCGCAAGTGAGGTGACCTTGGGGCGAGGCTTTGAGCGCTGATACGACGCAGGATGCTAGCAGGTAGCAAAGTACCCTGATGGCTGGTAGCGCTTGGCTTAAATAAGGGTTATTAATACCTTATCAAACGAAGAAAACTCTTCTACCTTAGCCAGTTTTAATAGGTGATTATTAAGAGATGTTTCCCTGAACTCTGTGCCTCATGCATGCATTGGTAATCTCAAACGATGTAAAACTCCATTCTACTCGTATAGAAACTAGGTCCCTGTGACGTCACGTGGAGTGGCATCGTATGGGTGCCAATCGGGCCCTTTTCAAATGAGGATAAAATTGACCATTGCCATTCGTCTAAACCGGTATTTCTAAAACCAAATAATTTGTATATTATGAATACACTAATGGTGGGTAAGGAATCGCAATTAATGCATTTCGTTTTCTTTGATGAAGGAAACTACCCTATTCAGAACGAAGCGATGATCAAATCTGATTTTCAATCTCGGTGTGAAAATTTCAGTCGATGTTGAAGATGAGTGACAAGTAAACGGAGTGAGCATTAGTCTGTTTGCTTTCTCTCATCCATGAGAAGCTAGCAATACTAGCATTTAAACTCTCGAGCACTCATACGGTTGTCACTAGATGTTTGATTAGGTGTGCATCTTTAGCTCTGACAGTTTGTGTTCAGGGTTTTTACAATATGTCCTATTAACTATAGGAGTATCATCAAGCACACGCAGTGGATTACGTTTTGGCCGTAAGCTGAATTTTAACAGTATTAAAATTTGATGCTAAATAAACAAGCGAATGTTTATCCGATTTTTCTATGAACAACGAAACAGTGACGCAGCAAAAGGGGGGTTTTGGGGGATATAACCCCCCCCCCCAGAGCTCAGAGAATTTTTTAAGTTTAATCCATTTTACTCATTTGGATCAGTATTACTTATAGAATAGTTCTAGGATTTATCAAATATCCCTTATAAAGCCGTAAAACTCGCCATTTTGAACCATTACTCTTCAATTTTTTTTGGAGGACGGCACCCGCAACTCCAGCTTACCCTGGTGAGTATGCAATACTCCCTCACCCGTAAGTATTAGTTGCGCATAGAACACCCCCTAGCCGTAATTCCTAGCTGCGCCCCTGCAACGAAATGCTATTAGAAAAGATTTTTGGCAGAGATTAAAATTACACATCAAAAATAATTTTTCTATGGGTTATTCACGAATACGGTTGTCGCTTGTATTAAATCTGTCGCTAAACCATCGCCGTGTTTATACGCTTTTTCTTAACTTGCTTCGTCTGTTTGTTTCATCGATGGAATCTTATAACTGATTTTTAACCCCCTTTTCATTGTCGGGTTGTCTCCGAAGTTTACGCCTTTGCTTGGTTCTCATGAAAATACAATATTCAATTATCAGACGTTTGAAATTTTGTTTCATTTTTCTGTTATTATTTTTTTGACGAATTCAATCTCTCTCAAACGTTTCTCAACGAAATCTCAAACGTTTCCCTGACGACGCTCATATCTTTTATCTAGTTAGAGAGCCTTTACTCCGCCTTTTTCTTCTTTCGCTGTAACATTTTTCACTGCAATCATATCCTTAATGCTCCCTCTTACCCGCTACATAGGAAAACTACTTCTCCAAAATGCAATATAGTAAGAACTTATACATTCTATTAGTTTTACCTCCTCCGCTTCCTCTGAAATTGAGGAAAATAGTGGCTTATTGGCTAATGATACACACTCCTGATACACATCAAACATAATGGTCGCAGCTGGAATAAATACATTAAATACAAGTATTGAAAATTAAGGAAATATATGCTTAACAGCTACCCAGGCAGCTGGAGGAATTCTTGATGTAACTCCCTCCGTATCTGTTTCCGAAACGTAACAATCAAAAGGTTTTAATTGACTGCTAGGACTATAAAATTTAATAACACCGAATCCACCATCCGGCACCATTATACCAGGTGTTCTTTAATATTCCGAAAGCCGTAATGGTTGCTGTGAGCATTTCTCGCGATCAGGATACGCGGGATAACGTCGAGTTTCCCCAAATTGGAAGCGATTTGGGAGGGCCTCCGTCGAAGGATATCAAATCTACAGATCCCCGTCCAGGTTGGCATTGTCTTCCCTTTTGGTTGCATGTTAATTCCCTCTCCGAATGCGGCCATTACTCACGCACTCGGCGTTTTCGTTGGCCTAGCGAGGGTTGATGGGGTTGATGTTCCTCGGGACCCCGGGGTCGGTCGATGGACACGGCCTCGGACCAATCACGTGGTCTCTTCCACTCCGGGGGCAGCGGGCGGCCAATTCCAGTAGCGCTAGATCCGGTGGCCATTTTCCCCGTCGAAGTTAGCGGCTTTCTTCCACATTCGTATGGTTTCCCCCGATTATCCGTGGGGTTTTGTTCCACCTCCACGGTAGCGATTGCTCCTAGCTTACACCTCGGCTGCGACGTTCCGCGCAAATCATTGTTCACTCGTTGTTTTTCCTCTAATTCCTTGTTTATTGGGATGTTTCTATTCGTTTCCGGACTGCTTCATGTGGTGAACATGGACGAATCTTGGTAATTGTGCCGTAAAAGCTCCCCTTAACCCGCTTTGTATATGCAGCGAATTACTTTTTGGTGGTAAATTGACCTTTATCAGAAATAGAATTTGATGCTAATTGTAAGTAGACGAGTTTGTATTTGAACTGATTTTTTTCTGAACAGCGATTGACTATAAAAAGATTTTCGACCTAGATAACAATCATAGATCAAAAATAATTATTCTTTGGACCGTTTGCGAATACCTCGGTTTTCGATTTTATTAAATCTGTCGTTGAGAAACAGTTCAATGTTGACAAAGGTCGAAGAGTAGATTTACTCTATGTATTCTGAAAGATGGTAGCAAAGTTTCAAGTGAGCATACCGGTCTTAAAATAACTTAAATACGAGAATAACAGTATCTATTAGGTGACAACCAAAATTGCAATTGGAAGTTAACAACTTTGATTTTATTCGCGTGGTTTTATATGGGTTTCTTTGATTCCCCCCTGTGTCCAATCCGTAAACGGTGTAGCCTAGTTGAAAGTCGTAAGAATTGGAGTCCTTATTAAATGTGGTTCATAGAAAATCTAGTGTTAGATTAATTCATTCAGTATAAAATCCGAAGAATCAAGCTTGATGGAGTGGAAATTTTCCTCATGTAAATAAAGACTTGCAAATCGTGGAAAAATGTGGAAAAGTGTTTGTTTCAATAATTCATTTTGCGCTATATAGTTATGTTTTACCTTTTAGATAGAAAAATGGGCCTCCCTACGTTACCGTCCATGGTATTTTTTTTTGTTGTGTGAGTTTTGGGAAATTACGTCTTTCCGCCCTCGACAAGAATTACTCCACAGCCATTACACAATTAATGCCTTGGACTCACATGTGGTGGAATAACATGAAATGCCTCTTTGCGTAATTCCTGAGTTCTGCACAATGCGTTGCCCTCACCCAAAACGGGTAAATAAAACGAATACGATGTTTCATAAGCCACTAAAAAAGAGTTTCTCCTCTTATCACTTGAAAATTGCTCCCTATTTTTTGTATAACCTAATGTTTATATGCATGCCAGATTCAGATTCAGTTGAATTGTGCTATGCATTCTTTGTAATGTCTTCGGGACGGAATAAACATTATTGTCCTGATAACCATGCGGTGCTAGATATGACATTTCAGTCGGGAAATATTTCAAATTGAATGGCTTTTTCCCTTTTAATTGGTATTGAAAAGTGAATAGAGTCCTGTTTAATAATACTGGTTATATAACCCAGTACGCCCCATGAAATGTTCACTCACCGTATTTAAGCTAAAATATAGGGATAAGTGTAAAGAAAATCCAAGAGGATTTGTTAGTGTTGGTGTTCTGGATTTTAATTAATTTTAGCATAGTACGTAGTGACTTTTACATGTAGTAGTTGTTTTAATCGTGTGATTTGGCAATTATTAGAATAATTTATAGATTGAAAAATAGTAACTTCCACTGTTCGATTTTACGTGACATATGCTGTCAAACAAACTACTCAGATTACATGTTGCGGCATAGAATCTGGTGTGTAATCATATCGGAGCAAAAGGTTATATTTTTATTACAATATTCTATTATGTGAACTGCGAAACAATTACCGTCGTTGCTGCACTCGTAACAATTTAGCCGCTTTTTATTACCAATTTTTTCAAACTTTAATGGCCTTACCCTGGGCGTAAAATTTTTCCTCAAAGATGTATCGGATGTAAATACGCTCATCTTCATCATCATACTAAATTCCATCATATAAGCCTCTTCCTTCATGCAATGAGCAAATCCCTTAAGAGTTAAAAATGTCTATGGGAAGACTTTTAATCAGAATCAGAATTTTAATAAGAAGTATTTTAATCTTATAGCTCCTTCATCGTTGCACATTTTATCATTTTTAATCGTCCATAAGGAGTATGTTTAAACTATTTTTTCTACTGATACCTTATGAAACTTTTATGAATCAAGCTGCTACCGTTTGCTGTATTTCGCGGATTATTTTAAAGCCCTCGGCGAATAGACCCGCTTCCAATTTATGAATAAGCTTTGACCTATATTTTAACTTGCAATCCATTAGTGCCTCACCCCTCATAAAGGCCTTGTTACAGCATTGTGACACGGAAAATTATCGTGACATCCTTTCAAACTTCCGCCCATCTTCCCTTCCGGCATTTTCTAACTCGGTATTTCCCGACCTACCTGTGCGGAATGAATTACTCGAGGTTAGGTAATCGCTAATATTCAAGGGGCTTTATACCGGTCGGGATGACCTCAACTGGGATATTTTTTTTATTTCGAGTGGGGGAAAAATTGGATATCGTGAAATTATCTGAAGCACCGCAGGGGATGTGGTCTTCGTTGGGCGGCAAGGCCCTGTTTGCCCCCATTCAAGACTTTCCACGTCGAGTGCACTTCGCGAAATTCCCCCGTTCACGGTGGAGAGCATTGGACTCTTTTCTTCGGGGAAGAAAGGAACCACTCCACTGTGGCCAAGGATCCCACTCTATCCCCCCCACGGATTACCTCGCCCTTCATAACATTTTTCAAACCTTGAGCTCCCCTCAGCCGTAACCTTCGGCTACGCCGCCGAACCGGATTACAGTTTTTGCCTCCGTTCGGCAAACCCTAGCGTTTCCTCACCCCCGAAACTCACGCAACTCCTGCGCAAGGAATGATTGTGAATCCTACCTTTTTGCTCAAGATCGCAATTGTGGGCCATTTGGGTGGGGATTTTCGGTCATCGAAGGGTTGATGACGAAAATCAATCGATAGGATCCATTGATGGTGTAAGTCATCGATGGGCTTCGACTGGGATGGTTAACTCAACTCACAGACTCAACGATGACTTCGATTGTTAGCGGCCATCTCCGTTGTTGATGGTAAATTACCGTCAACGTTCAAAAAAGTGCTCATTTTTGTTACATTAACCGTACTAACTGTATACAGCCTTGCGGCTTACTGAAATCTGTCACAGCATCGCTGGTGGTCAAAAACCATAGGGCACGGTGTCCGTTTATTCGATTTATATCCACCTTTCGATTATCTATGGTATGCGCATATGTTCGCGGTTGGCAACCGAGTTACCGTGACTATCGTCTGTGAAGTCAGCATCGATTATGGAGACAACAATCGAACAGCTATCAATAGTTAGGTAACTCCAGGAAGCTGAGCCATCATCGAAAATAGGTCGATAATTAGTGACAATTGGCATACATTGACTAATAAAATAAATTTTACAATTACTTGCTATCTTCGGCCTAGTTATCATCCTGAAAGGTCTTCATTGCCTGAAAAGGCTTTCGTTTAGCATTCCAACGTTTCAAATTACTTGTGTTTCAAGTGTTGCACTGATAATGCAATATTTCTGAGTATTTTGTAGTCAATGAAAAATACGTTTATCAACCCAATCTCTTAAGTCAGGAGTCATTATTTAAGTCTGCATTTTATTGTATTTTGCTGTTGATTTGTACTTACGTTTGATTCCATTTGGGGAAATTATATGTTGTCAACATAATTTTGTACAAATCTCGCTGCTTTTGCACCAAACGCAATAAATATCAACTAAGTAAGATTCACTCTTGAGCAACTATCGGTGCTCAAATCTTTCAACATTGTTTCCAATCGATCGTATCGATCGTGTACTCGAGCTAGCCTAGATTCCTTTCGTTGAAACTCCCGATACCTCATTTCAGCCTCGGTAAATAGATGGTTGGGTCCCTTCCTAATCGCAAAAGATGCCAAACATAGTAAAAGATGTTAATCGGGCCCCCTCCGCCAATGGCCTAGTCATTCGCCCTCCTCTGTAGCGGCCTTCCCTGTGAGGTATCGCACCCACCCTCCTACCGTTCGCATTCACCTCTCAATCTCGCGCTGGCCATCTTTGCCTCATTTCCTTCCCCCCCCCCCAAACTTCATCAAATATTTGAACAGCTCCATGGCTCCATCATCCTCGCCACAGGTCTGTCCAACTGACGGCGCGTGGGCCGCATGCAGTAAGTCGTTTGTTATTGAGTCGCCCGCGGGTTTCCTGCGGGCGGTTTCCTTTTTTTTTAAATCGCTTTAGGATATCATCCAAATCTCCCCAAAATAAATTAAGAGCTGTTGACATAATCCGAGGAAATGTTGAAGGTGGAAGCGTGAAGGGGTCGATATGGGCCTGTGGCAGCTTTAAGCCGGACCTTCCTCGCTAGATCTTTGAGCCATTCTCAACTAGCCCACGGCACTGGTCCTATTCCGGAAAATGCTTTTGTATCAAATTCTTGTATGCGTATTCAAAAGAAAAATATCTATTTGTCTTAGTCTTACAAAATAATCGCATGGTAAGGAGTGCTGGCGGAGATTTTACCCGGAAAATTTTAACGATGGTTAGGGACTGAGAATAATGGAAAATATTTTACACATATCTTCCAAATTTATTCAAGTGCGTATGTTTTATCATACTCTAGAATTGAATTTACGCGTGAATGCGCGTGTTTTAACGCCGATAACTCAGAGTCTGATTAATGAATAGAGTCGCTGCCACAATTTTCGATTGACGCTCTCTTGGTAGTTCACCTTTAGAGTCTCTTTTAGAATGCTGTTTGGCTTGTCGTAATATCTCTGTTGCGTTCTCGCCGAAAAATCTTCAAAAAGATCTTTAAAGGAGGTGCTGGCTCACTTAAACTGTAATTTAAATAGTTCGCTCTCGTGACAAACTGAATGGGATGCTCGCAAGCCGCTCTTTCTTTTACTCACTTTTCTTTTTTTATGAAAGGAATTGCTATTCTCCCTGCTCTCTGGCTCCTTAGACTCTTGTTTTGGTGATGATGGCAGACGCCGAACGCTGAAATAATGAACTTTTTTGAGATGCTCCCTTTTAAACGTCGATGTGAAAACGCCGCTCTTGTTTCTGAGTGGCTATTAATTAAATGAAATAGAGCTACTTGTCCGATAAAATTGAACCAAGACTCTCTTAAATCTTGGCTGGAAATTAGGTTGTGTGGCCTACTGTAAACTTTTTTATCTCCCGAGAAACGGTTAGCTTTCGTAAACAATTAGATAGAAGATATTAGCCGCATTTTGTAGAATACATTTATATTTAAGAGGATGGTCTTTTGCTCTCTTTAATAAACTTGAGTCCGCCGCGGAATACTTCCATTGAATCAGCGACAGTATCGCTTCCTGAAATGTTGAGATGGGCTCCCGAGAACTGTTTAAATCAAATATAAATACCAGGTTTTGTTCCAATTCATGGTAGAATTTTTTTTTCGTCCAACAGTTGGTAGAGTTCTTGCTTTTTTTAGAAAGCTTTACCTTATTATGTTAATATACTTGTTAATGATGTTTTTAAGCGTGTATTTTAAGTTCGCATTTGAAATTTCTTATTTGATGAAATATTGATCAATCACTTTTATATTAGATTAAACGCAGCGCGAGAAGGCGCATTACGTTACTGCAATATTAAGTGTATGCATCACTTATTTACCTGGTAAGGCCCAGAACAAGCGGCATGGTTGTGAAAGCATTTTCACTTTCTATGTATACTCGTTTCATTGCATGGCATTCTGGTCCTATTTCTAAAAATCAACTCTCTTGAGAAAACATATTTCCCTGGTTGGTTATATTTTTGTACAAATATGTGACCTCGTATTATTTCAAATGTTAACTCCTCTAAATGAAGCTTTTGGAGAAGTGAGTCAACTCGTATATAACTGTGGATTTTGGAACTGTGGATTTGGACCCCCTGTGGATTTTGAGAATCAAACAGATTATATACAATTCCTATCTGGAAAAGTGCGAAATATTCCAGTACGTATGTAAATAGTTTTGCGTCGCGAAAAAATTATATTCGCCATCAATTTCATTTTTAACTCGTAAATGATGCGACTAGTCAATTAATGAAATGGCATTGTACAGTGAAAATTGTGTATACATTTGGTTGTATGGCTAAGTCGAAATAATTTTCTGTGAGTTTTCTACTTTTACTTATAATTCAACTCGTCATTAATGGGAAAAATTCGTCGAATAAATTAAGTGATTATGAAAAATTTTATGATGAGAGATCTTTCTGTATGGTAAGGAATTTGAAAATTTACGTACCTGAAATCACGTTTCTGGAAGGCCATTTGTGAGCCATTAAAGGTACGAAAGTCCATTTTCCCTTAAATTAGCTGTTCAATGGTTATAGCTTGAAATCATCGCCTTTAAAGGGAATCAGATCTTAATTTTTGAATGTCATCAACAGTGGATAGAGAGAACTTGAAAATATAAATGACTCATAATTATGTATGCTAGTCTCTACTTCCTCACCGAATGCTGAATGATTGGAAATAAAATGAGACGATTGTTAAAGAGATTTTTATAACATCACTTGCTTCTATTTTAACATTAAATCTTTTGGGACTGGTTAACTGATCGCGGAAACCAAATGCATTCATCCTTGAGTAGGTCCACCTTAAGATGGGTCACTACTTCTGCGGAAAACGTCGCTGTGGACTGTCTGAGTCTCCCATTTCTTCACATAACCGTGGACTTGTAGCACTGAAACTTTTCAAGACATTCTAAGGAATAGAATTTGTGCTGTCACCACTAGATATTTTTAATTTTAACGTTGACGTTTCCAAACAAAAGACTAAAAACGTATGTTCTAATTTTTGCAACACATGTACAATATACGTGCAACTTCGACCGCTAAAATGAAGTTATCACGTAACAGCAGCAAATATTGATACTTCATCATGAAATGTAAGGAGCAGAAATACCTTCAATTTGAAATATTAGGCTTTAGAGTGTAAAATACTCACGAATTACCATATTTTTCGCCGATATATGCGTAATCGTCAAAATTCAAAACATGCGTTAGGATTTATATATTCTATGTGTAATCAATGCAGTGTTTCTAATATTTTTCATACAATAATAGAGGACCATTTGTTGTGATCACCTTTCGAGCTGGACGCTGTGTGCTGATGCAGTGTGTGTGCTCTCTTAAGAACATTTAGATTAGGTGTTATAATATCTAATTAGCCTTAACAGGAGCAGGGAGCAGCCGTAACTATGACTTGAGAGTTGAAAGTCACTTTGAAGCAAAGTAGTTCAGAACAACGTTTAGTAAAGCTAGTGAGCATGTATGGCATAATCCTTTCACTAAGTACGATTTCCAAATTACGCGAAAAATTAATTAAGCAGTGCATAAACCGGCCCTTAGAGTTGAACCGTGATAACGTAGAATCTATCACACTCAAGGATATTAACCCGATCTGTAATTTTTTTAGGATTAGCTGATGAAGACAGATTTGTTCGCTCTTTGCAGCAATTTCGAAATCCACGTAGGGTAAATTGGTAGCATTTATCGTCTCTCTAAATTGAAAGAATATCGAGAAAAGGGCTAATTTTGAAGATGACTATTTTGAAGGAAGCGCTGGATGCCAATCTTAACGGACACGATCACAAAAATCACTGGTAGCCCATAAATGTGAAAAGGTTTTCTGTTAACAGACTCTGGATGGAGCTATTTATGAGTCCAGTTATGTGTTTAGCTGAAATGATTATATTAATATTTCGATCCATTGATGCATTTGATTGCTACTCAATTTTGAAGGTTTTAGACTCTATTCTCTCCTAATCTTTCCCTATAGCCATGAGGCGAACAACAGTTGCTGGCTATGTGTACTATTTATGGGTTGTGGGCTCAATAGTGCACTTAGGATATCGTTGAACTTGTAATTCCATGGTTTTCCTTTGAGAAGCAGCAACAGAAATCACTAGATTACCGCAACTCAGGGTGATAATTATGGCCATCCTTTCTGGCCGGAAAAGATGCGAAATTTGTCAATTCGAATTGGCATTCAGTTTAGATTGCCGCTGAAAAAATTGAAATGGTGGTCTGATCAATTAATTCTCTGTGACTAACGCATCGTACAAGATTCAGATGGGTAACTCGCAAACCAGTTTTTTTTTACTATGCCGTGTTGAAACAATATGCTCTCATTAAATTAAAAGGTTTGACATAGTACACCGGCCTCAGTGGCTGCTTGTTACAGTGTCCGCCTGCCACACAAAAGGTCGCGGGTTCGTGTCCCGCCTGGGTAGGTTACCCCTATCCGGGACATGGTTGTTCGAGCTTGTATAATTGTTAACTCGTGGGAAAACCCCGATGTAAAGGCCAATATGAGCTGTCTTCGGTGGGATTGGAACAAATACTTACATGCATAAAGGCCGTAGTGAGCGCAGGGTGTGTATTGTCCACCGCAAATTTATTTCATCTACGTATTAATAAAATTTTGAATTATTAAATGGATTTATACCATGCGGTCGAAGTCATTCGGCCTCGGTGGCTGGCGGGGTAAAGTCCTTGCCTGCCAAACAAAAGGTCGCCGGTTCGTGTCCCTTTGTAGGTTGCCTTTTCCAGGGCTTGATTGTTCTTCTACATGTAATTAGTTGAACGCCCCGATGTAAAATGGCCAAAATGTACCGTATTCGGACGCATGAGAATTCATAAATATTCCCTCGACGTCGAATATTGTCCAAGCACCTTTTTAAACATAGACGAGTGCCAACATACCACTGTGACGAGGAGAAAGCCAACGACCTGAATCGAGTTCTCTGCCACCACCCCCTTTGAATGCGGCAATTAAATTGCAACTGGGCGGAAAGACTCGGCCGCGTCCAGAGACAACGCCACTCCCACCATGCACTCAACTTTGGCCATGAGTTAGTGCCACTTACGCTCCGCGCTTCGCAGTTATTTTTTGCACCGGTAGACTGACATGGGCGTTGATATCTCCGTCGGCATGCAGGCAAATAAACTCATATTACTTCGTGAACTCAGAAGAGTAGGAGAGAGGGTTGAAAATAAGGGAAGCGATTGCAAAATCTTTTCGCCTTCGGGGAAATCGAGTCTCGTTTTTAAAGGCGTCTTGGAATGGTCCAATGGTGATGGGGTATTGTCACCAAACGTTCATTGTTCTTTCCTTTGAGCAACGATTGCCCCCACCTCTCCCATTGAAGTGGAAACGGGTCATAAATCAGTGACAGGAATGAAGTCGTTCTCTTTGCGTGCCCCACGCCATACATATCACGCCTACTCTCCGTGCTTAGCGGGCTCGGAGAAAAACAGTTGAGCGGTGGAAGGCGGTGTGCGTGACGTGTCGTTGCAAGCCTCGGGCCTCGCATTACATCTGTATAAAAGGCAAAGCGTGTTTATGCATAGGAGCTAAGTATCGAGCAGATATGCTGAAGAATTTCTCTACCTAATGCAAAACTAATGACTCGTGAAAAAATGTGACAGTGTACAAGGTAGTTCTTGTAAAATTTTTCCACCGGTACTTCTTGTCACACATGCTCTATCTCTCCTTCCGTTTGTTAAGTTGTTGCACTCTGCGAGATTTCATTGATAGGGAAAGAAATACCTGTTATGGGTATTGTGCTGCAACAAGGCATGCACCTACATTTAAGATAAAGATAAAAAATATGGAAAGACAAAAAATTGTCATCTTTACTGGTCAACAATCCTAAGATTTGTTTGACGGAGCTCTCCACTCGATTCTCTTATCAGCTAATATTTTCACACCTACGTATTTATTTTCTTTCACATCCTTCTATACTTAATCCACATATTTTTTCGAGGTTATTCCTTTTCCGTTCTTTCCATTGACTAGTACCTCGACGATTGTATTCATCAGCCCATCATGTCTCAAGGTTGTTCAAGGTTTTTCCATCTTCTTGTCAAGTTTTTGATGAATTTAAATCGATGACATAACTTCGATATTGCTGTTCGATGTATTTCCTTATTATATTCGAAATATTCGATAACGGTGCCCCAAGTGGTCATTTACTGCGCAGTTTCTTTATTTTTGTACGTTGCCTAAGCTAATACTGATTCACCGAAGTGTAACTCGGTGAATGTACAAGTCGGTCTTCTATCGGCTTGAATTCTTCTTCATGGCTACTGTAAGTGTTCTAACTTATTCTGTCGTTGTCATAGACTTGACTAAGGACACTAAAAGAGCGTTAAACTTAGAATTAGTATTCTGTTATTGGTGACTGAAATACCCTAAATTTTCCTCCAGGTGAGATGGGCCAATGTTTCGTTTTATACCTCTGCCCTCGTCCTCAATACAATACCAGTGTGCTTATTGTGAGGCCCGACATGCATCTGGGGTTGTCAAGCATTCTACGCTGAAGTTCACTACCCTATCTTCTCGCATTTTATTTAACTAGAGATGGAGCCTATATGTCAATAAATTTGATATGGAAAATTCCATTTGAAAACTCATCGTTATTTTTTTCGAAGGGGTCAACATCGAATGCATGTTGGTTAAACGATGTTTTCAGCGGTGAAAAAATAGCTTTCAAAATATCTTGGTATCTTCAGAACTCTATGAATTGTAGTGGTTTGAGCCAGAAAAATTATGCGAACGAATGGAATAAAGTTTTAGTCACCGTTTTCTTCACTTCATGTCCCTTATTTTCGTTTACGAGGTCTACTTCTACATTCTACCCCGCAAGCCACCTAAAAGGCGTGTGGTAAGTGGAGTTAGGACACCAGCCATTTACTCATAAAAAGGAAGTGCTCTAACGAAAATACTAGAATTTATTAAACTCCTTTATGGTTCGGGGGAAAAATGAATTCCCCTATCTATCCGGTCGGCAAAACATCTCTCTTAGTTTATCGCTTCTGTCGGACCTGGAAATGTTGTTGGGCTCTAGTATTATGTTCTCCGTGTCACTCTTAAATATATCCAATCTCAATTGTTCAAGAAATCTAAGCCTAGAGCGCAACCTCCGAGTCTCAAGCAGCTCCCATCCTAATTTGCTTAGCATCTGGGTAACGCTGTCTGTACGCCCATAGCAGTTTTTGACTATCCGCGCAGCCTTTCTTCGTATTTCATTCAGTTCGCGGATTGAGTCTTTCTGCACCGGATCCCATACGCTCGCTGCATATTCAAGGTGCGGTCGGACGAGTGCGAAATAGCACCTTTCTTTTAATTTCTCATTCGAAAATCTTCCCACAATACGCTTGACGAATCCTCATTTCTTCAGGTCTATACCGCAAATATTCCTACATGTGTTCCTCACGAGAGGTTCGAGGTTATTGTAACTCCTAGGTACTTCACTTCGTCTGCTGCCTTTATGTTAATATCATCCACAGCATAAACGACGATTATGGGCCTAGGGATTATGGGATCAGGTCGACGACGATTCTCTTCTTAAACTGCGTTGCATGCTCAAGTTCAAGCTGTACGCATCGGAATGTAAATGCACATGCTAAAAAGTAAATTTAATATTTTATTCGTCCTTTTTCTCTACAAAGAAAACGAGAAAGCACAATCCACCCGTTTTGAGTAGACTATAGATAAGAAGGCATGATATCCTATGCTGTCATAGTTTATAATATTTGTTTGGTGACGTTCATTTCTTTGTAAATATATTCTGCAAAAATTTGTCCACGGACAATATTCCCTCTAACTTCATCACAGTTATGGGGCTTACAGCAGTGAGAAATAAATAAAATAAAACATTCGCTGATATTAATACTTACCCTAATAGGTTAGTGTTCAATCTTATATCGCCAATAATGACATGACATATATTAATTAAAAGGTCAACAATTATTCACCAGTGAAACAAAATAATTAGACTATAATGTACTTCTGGTGGTGTATTTGCTGCCATATTGGTCGCCATACCTCGTTGTGTGTTGTCTGTTTTCGAGTTTGGTTGGTCTGGCTTTTAATGCACGCTTTCACAAGGTGAATTACATCCATGATACCTGTTTTCCAATTTGTAAAGGGTTTCTTCATGACATTTGTGTTGCGGTATGAGCCAGAAAATCTGTGATTATGATAATTTTTCATTAATATTCCGCCATTAAATACTTGAGTCAGCTATATGATATTTTTTAGGTATCACGAGAATGTTATACATAAAATCCCATCTAATATTAATATCGGTTTGTTATCCACAATATCAACGTTACAAGAATGATATCTAGATATATTTTTAGAGCAGATCGCTGTGTATATACCGCTTGCGCACATGCATACCGCTTGTACGGGAGATCTTTAACAATAGGGCAGCAATGCGCGATCAACTCGATCGCGCTCATACTGCAACGATGTGTTGCAGTATGAGCCTGAAAATCTGTGATTATGGTAATTTTTCATTTATATTCCGCCATTAAATAATTGAGTCAGCCATATGATATTTTTAGGTATCACGAGAATAATATATATAAAATCCCATCTTAAATCTCGGTTTGTTATCCTATATGTCAACGTTACAAGAATGATATCTAGATATATTTTTAGAGCAGATCGCTGTGAATGTACCGCTTGTGCACATTGTACGGGAGATCTTCAACAATAGGGGAACAATGCGCGATCAACTCCTGCCACACTCTCTCAAGGCGAATCGCGAATCGAGGCCGTTGGTGACCCATTGCTGGGAGCTGCGCACTTTCGCTTCGGGGACATGGAGGTCTCGACCGCAAGGAGTCCCATTGCCAGGAGCGTAGCCCGTTCACCGCCCGCCACAAAGGCATTCCTCGGTCACGGAGGCCGACCCGCCGCCGGCGACTCTCCGGTAAGGTCCCCGGTCAACCCCACACCACACGATTCGACCACACCAATGCGGCCTTCCGCAATGCGAGCTTCCTTCTTCACTTCCAAGCCGGTTTTTACGATCAGGTGAACCGGGCGGTCACCTCCGGCAAATTTTATTAACTGCCCAATTTTTTTTTACGAGCACACCCATGAAACTATGATTAGGAAAAGTTTCAAAAACGTCATATGTCAGCTGTGGGTAGGCTCCCCTGAAAAAAGTGGATTTCTGCACCTCCGATCATGTTTCGCTGGCGGAAACTAATAACTCAATCCCTTCCTCCGAGCGGAGGGTCATAATCGTAAACGTTAATAAGACTGGAAGAACCAATAGGAAAAGTCGTAAATTCTTATTAAATATTTTTCGGAAGTGTTTCAAGAAACTGGACCTCCCAGCAACTTCTCTCCTTAAACATTTTTCGAAACTTTTTGCGGTACTATGGCGTGTGGGTGAAAAATGTGGCCGTCTAATTAGCCACTCGAGCCCGGGCTCATTGGAAGGCGGTGACATAAGCTGTGGACTCGCCATGAAAGCAAGAGACACTTTATTCATCGGGCGAATTCTTATGGAACTTCAGATTTTCCGGCGGATCTGGATGAAAAATCGTTTTCGGACATCAGTCAACCTCGTCATGTATTAAGTAGCAGCGGGTGAAATATTATGAATAAAAGAAATAAAATAAATACAGGTGGAGTGAATCCTGTACAGTGAAAAAATATTTTCAAATATTGATGCGAGTAATTAAACTCTAGTGGATATGAGGGAGCCCTAGGCTAGGGAAACAGAAATTTGACTGAGAATATTCAGAAACATAATTTAAATATCAAACTTTACCCAAAAAAATAAAGAACATAGCATATATACGATTGTGCACTTATAATATTACACATATTGCTGCTGTTTCTTGCCATAGAAAATATTTTTAAGTCATCATTATCTAACTACGTAGAGTAATTATTTCCAAGATAAGTAATAAGGCCACGCACGCTGAGTGCATAGTTCATACGCAAAACAGAGCTAAAAGCAACTATAAAAACCATCTAAGAAAGTCGAAAAAATATGAAACTTCTATGAAATGATCCACGTTCACTTCTACTGAAAGTCAAATTGTTCAAACAGGTAACGCACAAAACGACAAATTTAATTTAATTGCCGTTGGGTGACGCTTATCAACCATGACAGTTGGAAGATTAAATATTTTTATATCCATGAAACACTCGTTGACGCATAACCGAAATTATCTTATGTATGTTTTGAAGTGCGTTTTATCAGGTATAGCATCATCTTATCCGCTGGTGTTTAATGTTTCATAAAAATTCCAATTAATTAAAAGAATGCCCCACGGCGGTGGTAACGTTATCGTGACGCTTTTAATGTTTACACGCGATCAAATACTTTCTGAAGTTGCGTGCCCGACATTCCTGGAATGCTCACTTCTTTCACTGGTGTCTCACGCAAGTGTCGAGTTGGTCGCCATCCTCGTTAATGTTTTGCTTAAGCATCGTGTAATTTGACGGATTCAAATAATTTTTCTTTTGTAATGCCGCCCTTGCGAGAAGATAATAACTTTTTAATTTGACAGTATTTTTCTGGATAGAAATTAGCTTAGAACAAGCATGTATTGAAATAGGTACTTCTAATTTTTGGGAATGAGAACATCAGTGACAGTGATGTCCTTTAGGGAGTATCGCTATCAAAGTTCATCTACATTTATGTTGTCGTCAGAAAAATTTTTGTTGCCCTCCATCGAGTGCGAGGTAAAACAAAAAACTAAGCCATTTTAAAAATCATATCGTGATGACATTAGTCTGTGTGATGGTTTGTGGCTATCTAGTAAAATTTTCTGATTGCCCAATGGATAGGCCTAAAGCTATGGACTTGGTAGTTTCTTGAGACTCTCACAATGAGTGTTTTATTTTAATGTCTGCTAGCTCTAGGCGTGCAGAAATTTTAACGATACTCTTAACCGCTTCACTTTATCGCGTAATTCCCTATGCTGCTACCACAAAATCACCAAACTCGAAAAAGTAACTTTCCTTAAAATTTAATTGGACCGTTTCGCATTAAAACCGACGGATGGGCCATCAATTATTCGGCAAGCCCACCGTCCGCGAAGGCCTGACCTTACGTACAAGCTAACCACGATCAGCGTCCCCTAAATCAAATTAACGACGCGTTAATTAAGGTGTAGAGGTTTTATAGGATTTGCAAAGGAACTCGGCCTTTTCGACGGTGCAGTTGGGCAACGGACGCATCGAATACAACTTACAGCTTGAGTTCGGCATTTTGGTCGCAAAAACTGAACTCGGCGTAACTTAGCGTAGCTCCGTGCCGTGCGTGCCGTTCGGACCTCGTGAAGAGGGTCTACTGGCTTAATACTAGTTGAGATTGTGTGAATGGAATTGGGATAGCCCAGACCCAACTACCCTCCGCAAATTTTTATTCGAAACCATTCTTATTTGTGACACTTGCTACTTTTTACATTAAATGAATGGTTTGGGCTGATGCATTGTGGAAACCCATTGTAACATATGAAGTAATCATGCTTAACACTTTTCCGCACAAATATGTATTTCAAGGTGTCAACATATTTTACAGTTTAATGATGCTGCAATGCAGCGTAACATGGTGATTCCTTTCAATAAACATTTATGTGGTTAAGTACAAAGCATTATTCCTTCTTCTCTAACTTTTTTCTTTTAACGTTTTATGTAAATTACCCTGTCCGCATTAAATTTTTTGTGCGTTTATTTCTGTTAGTAGTCTCACAGTTCTCATCTTAGGAATTGTTTGAACGCTTAATTAATCGACATGTTGATGATGGTTTCGGACTTGATTTTGTGGTGGTGAGTTTCGGTGTGGAATAAAGGAGCTATCACCGCCATTTCCTTTTGCTAATGGCCATTATCTAAAAATAAGTGATTGGTGAGAGATGGTGGAATATTTGGGGGATTATGTTAGCCAATTATGAGAATTCATTCATTTTTCCATGATATTTTGCTTCCCAAAAATGACTTTTGGCCGCCGAAGACTTTTAAGCACAGAGATGCGATCGAAAAACTGTTGACTTTCGTAAGTGAAATAATTTTATGCCCTTTGCTGACTTCAGATCCCGTCGATTGACTGCAAGCATTGAAACCAAGTGGTAGAATTTGCCCTCAAATAATTCTTTTTATTTTAATTCTGATGAGTTTGAGGGAGTACTGTAAAAACGAAGTTAATTTCATTCCCTTATAACCTCAAATATGACCCTGTTCTTTATCAGATTCTACTCTAAGATTGAGATTCCCATGCTATATTTTTTTTAGAAGTTGCATTGAAAACTACACATATTCTTTGATTCTTCTCATAATTCTTCTTCTACACATAATTCTTCTGGCTCTGTAATGGAATCAAATTACTTGAAAGTTGGGTACTTGCGAAGTCCGATTGAAATATATATTTTCTTCGATGCATAAGAAAATTTAAATGATTTTTACGTTTCCTGTTTGTGGTATCAGAGATTCTGGGAAAAAAATTGTCACAGTTGGTTCCCGCCGACGCTTCTGATTCGGCGTAACCTCTTCTCGGTAAGTTACGATAAGTTAAGCCGCCTTGAACGTGGTTTCACCTCCTCAAAATCTCCAGGTCCCAAGTCAGGGCCTCTCGACCCGTTGACACACCCGCATTGAGGGCCCACAGCGGAAATAATCCGGCGATCCACGGCAGCTCTGAAGCCACTTGAGGCGCGACTCAATGGCCCGGCAGGAGGGTCGAGAAGGCCTCTAAGGACCAAGCATTCCTTCCGCCCTCGAAAAAAGGTTTTAGCACGCTCCACCCCCACGGCCCGCCATCAAGTGGGCCGACCCTTCCTTGGGTCCTTCGCTGGGCATTCTTCAAGAAAGACCACCACCTCCTCTTTTGAGGGCCGATGTATTTCTCCAAGCCGAGGCGACTCCCTTTCTCGCCCCGATGCAAAAGGTGTCCCCCTCTTCTACCCCCGGAAAGCATTCCCTTAATGATCTCCACTGGCAGATTTTCAAGGGAGAGAGAGAGTAGTCTTCGACATGCATTACCTCGCGGCTGGCAGGTGTGTCGGCGGGCCTAGGACGTGATTTACTCACTGCTCGGGACAGGCGAAAGCGGTTTCGCCTGCTGGGTAGACGAGGCAGATGTTGACTGCTACACAAGGGAAGGCATAGAGCCTTTTATTACTTTAGGGCACAAGGGGCTCACTGTGTTTTATTGAAATCTGGCTTACTGCTGGGACATGCGCTAGGCCTCAAAGTACACGGAAGTCTGTCGAAGGAATTGGGGCTGCAGCCGATGCTACAAGTTGCAGAAGCGCCGTCTCCAATAAATGTTATACTGTCTTGACAGGGAAGATCGAAGTATGCTATAAGGCTTCGAGCTTGTGATTACTAATGGGCCTGGTACTCAGCTGTAAAGCTCTTCACTTGTTTAACTTGCTTCAGCGCTCTTCGCTTGAACGTGGGGAATATATGCAAATAAATACCTTTTGAAGCTAAATTCGTTACGGTATCAGGGAATGGTAAGGTTAATAGAGGAAGAGATCGATGAAACTTTAGTAATAATGATTTTCCTTTGCAAGAAATGCTAGTTTAACTATAAATTTTCCGAGCATTTCCCTCTGTCTCTAAACGTTCTTTTCTATTCAGACTTCCTTCTTCCATTAACTCCTATGCCAACTGTGTTCCAAATTTTGATCCTTTTTTCATCCCTCACCCAACTTGCACCATCACTATCGTAACTTTCCCCCCATTCCTCGCACCACCCGATGACTATTCTTTGCTATTTATTTGTAAATACTGTTGAATATTTTTTTGTTATTTTTGCTTACGTTGCTTAATATTATATAATTGTTTCTCCTAATTGGCCTCCTGCTGTTTTTGGATTAAATAAATAAATAGTATGTTTGTGCATTGGTATACAATTATTTAAACTATGAGCTGTGGTAGAAATATAGTTACACCAATGATCCCCTTGTTGAGCCAGTAGTTTCCCCACTACCTGTGCTTGAAATATAGCCGGTTAGTCACTGGTTGAGAATTTTTAACTATTTTCTTCTCTATATGCACATGAGTGAGTCCGTGATGTTTTCTTAACATAATTAAAGAAGACACTGGATTCATATGTTTTTAATGATTTTTTTACGGTCAAGAGAGAACTGAGATGCCCTTCAATTTGCATTTATATCCATTATGAATCTTTGAACCCATAAGAGTGGATATAATTATAATTTTAGCATTTAATTGCTCTTAAGGTGTTTAGTTAATGCTCTTAACAATGATTTACGGCAGTGTTTTTACTCCTTCGTGGTAAGTTATTGGTTGTCGGCGTGACAGTTAGTTGACTGCACCTAATTGCTGAGCCTGGATAGAAGCCGGATAGGAAAATAGCGGAGGGAATACCTTTACTCGCCTCAAACCCCCCATGGACTCGCATTTAGGTCGTAAAATAAACATACTGGCTTGTAGAAGCACTATCGATGGACGTAATTTCGCATAAATTCTCTGGCAGCGACCAAACTAGTGAGCGGAAGGCATAGAGTTATTGATACTTATAAATCATAAGAGTACGGCATTTGGAGTGACCTTTACTGTGGCAGCTTGCTCTACCGGCATTCAGTATAACATACTGTTTGAACTCATATTGAATGTTGGTTTTGCCAAGCGAAATATAAGCCGATATGGTCACGCGTATTTGTTTTACCAAGACATATAGCGTGTTGCTTTCATTAAATTGCATGTTTCAATTCTCTCTCCATCGCAAATGATAGCCATGAAAGGATAAGTTTGTAATCGAAGCTGTGATGGTGCATGTAAGTATGGAGAAAATGCATTATCCACCGATTCAGCCGTCTGAGAAGTTCTCTTCATTTCGCTGTCCTTTTATTTAGATTGAAAAACTCTCGGTTTAGCGCACTTGATATGCAGTCCATGGATATAATATATGGCCCAAGTCACATGCCTTCAAATGAGCTCTCGCATTCTTCAAACTAACACGAATGGAGGTTGCTCTTTCTTGTGTATTCAAGGCAGCATTTGTCGAATATACATTTTCCTTTGCTGGCGAAGCACGTGTAGGTAGGAAGGGTGTATGGTGTTGTCCAACAAAAAACAGACTCCACTTTTCTGCACGACTGCCCTGCCGCCAACTCTCCGGAGTCGTTTTGTTAACTGTGAGTTACGTCATTCCTATTGTTTTCAACGGCGCCTAAGGATTTTCTTTCAGGGCGACAACATTTTTCCAACTTTGAAGCTTTATTTGTGCATTCCTCGCGGAAGGTTCGACGCGTTTGTTTCAATGAACTGAAAAAAAACCTAGGACAGGTCGTCCCACTCTTGAATCTAAAGCAATGTATATTTACGCGCATGTCTTTTTTATTGCTGAAGTACCTTGACCCGATGAATTTTTCTGAACATTACATTTTCCCTGCAGTCTTCTCGCATCATTCATTGCTCCGATTTTTCAGACCGTTCTCATTTTTCGCAAAAAAATATCAGCATTCTCGCGAATATATGTTTTAAAATACAGTGGTATTACTTCTAGCTATTTATTTCCTCCATTCAGGGGAATTTCTTATTTGATTCAAATGTCTGGCTTTGTTTGAAGATTTATTTCGATACAAATTGTCTCTACATCAATGAATATGATCGTATCTGCGTTTTCATTGAATTGCCGTAAGTCGGTTAATTGAATCATGGCGTTTGTTGTTAATTTCCTATCCTAGTAATACTGTTTATGCGGTTGAGGCTGTATCATTAATTGTACCTGAGTTTTCTATTTTATATCCGAGCATTTCCTTTTATTCTGCGATCAAACCAAAGATTTTGGTAGAAACTATGCTCTAAACTTGCCATCGTTATTGCCTCATGTCGCTGTTTGTTGACCCCAGCACCCGTCAGCGCCCACGGGTGCCATATGGCACCCAGTGTAGTGCTGAGCCAATACTCCTGCAATGCATTTAACATGTGAATTTTAACGTACATTTCGGTGCACATACTTAGTAGAAGGTTTCTCTCTTATTCAGTCAGTTTGGATTGTGTTAACTGTGTTGAGCTCATACAGTATGTATGTATCATATTTTTTTAAAATTGAAATGTGTGTGATTAAAAAAAAATTTGGGCGCTGACGGGTGAAGTCACTTTCTTATTTTTTTATAATTTTTTCAGCGTATCTCTTCCAAAACTGTTAGTGGCTGTTTCGACCATTATTTAACATGGACTCATAATGAAATCTAAAAATATAAACGCTAAAAGATGGGAATTGGAATTATTTCTTGTTAGCTGTTACATTTATGAAAGAAAATTTAAGCTTCCTTTATCTGCCACGGTAGATCTGTTGGTTAATCAACACGTTTGTCTGAGAGTTAAGGAAATCAATCACACATTGCTGGGCGAAGACACACATGTGTGACAGAGTCGCTGCAGAATTTCTCCGTCCATGATTAAAGGCGCAAGAATAGTCTTGACCGCACATTCACCGCACTTAGCCACATAATATCTTCTAATGGACCAATTTCACTTATTTCTGCCATTTAAGGGAGGTTCCTATGTTCCCACGCATTTATTTGTTGTTCTATTATTAGAGGATGTTCCCAAACGTTGCCTTTTTTTAGTACCACCGCCTTACCTCGCGTACCCGATATATTTGAGTTTTTATTCTGTTATAGTTCCATTTCTTCCTATCAATACTTGGTTGATTTATCGTACGTATGCTTCGAAATAACTGCATGAATAAATGGTTCCGTGTTAAATCACGTTCTTAATCCCAAGGCCGTCAGTTGTGTCGTTTGAAAAACATTTTATGGTTGCTGGACGAAAAGTGGAGCAACTTTGGGGGATACTGGCTTTCTAGCCTCCACGGAGAAGTTGTAGCGCGAGTAAAAACTCATTTCGAGCATGATGTGTGAGCTGAATTTAATGCCGGCGAGTTTCTCTCGCCGTGTAAGTCAACGGGATACCGCGTGCACGAAAAAGGCTAATTAACAAAAGGGAAGAGCTCCTGTTAATTCAAAGCGTATGCGCGCTTTTTAGGGGATTTCCTCCCCGTGTACGTGTGCGAAAACGGAATAGTTAAATTTGCCCTCGCGAATTTCTAAGCCTCTGTGAGGATACCCGTCGTAATTTTAACTCTCGTGAAAAATGCGAATATCAATTCGGAGTCTGTGACTGAATCCCGCGTTTGTCGAAATGCATCGTGGGGGGAGAAAAAAAATGGCGGATGTGATTCCCTTTCATCGCGCGTGGAATACCTTTTGCGAGGAGTGTGGGAGGCGGGCCGACTTGTTTGCGTGAAAACTTGATGTTTCGCGTCGGTGTAACGAACCCGGCCAATTCCATTATGGAGGGCAGGTCAGCGGGTTCGTGAATGAACCGGAATTTTGGACCTCCAGCCGCGAGTAGTGCCGGGGTCATTGGCGTCAACTCCAAGTCCTCGCAATCGCATTATGCATTACGGATATATTTCATTTATGCCTAGGCGAAATGCTCAAAAAGGTTCCGTTTAGGTTATCCATGCGTAGCACCCATGCCTATGAATAGTTTTGAGTCTAGGTGAGTGGAAGGCGGCGAATGTACCCGGTGTTTAATATAGGATGTTTTCCATGCACAGCCTTTTCCAGCCATCTAGGCCTGTATTCCGGAACGTTTCTCAAGTCTTTTTACTGACGAAGTAGATCCATAGTTATTTAGTAGTACTAATAATTATTATGGATTACTTAGGGCAGGTAAAATGATTGTAAGCACAACGACTTTAAACAATTATTTAAAGCATTTCCTAAAGAGGAAGAGATGATGTTACAAAAGGTAATATGTACTTTTTAAGACGCCACGCACGACATACATATAGGTAGAGTGAATCCTCCACAATGAAAAAATATTTTCAATTATTGATGCGAGTGGTTAAAATGTAGTGGATATGAGGCCAGGGAAACAAAAATTTGGCTGAGAATATTCATAAATATAATTTAAATATCAAATTTTACCCAAAAGATAATGAACTTAGCACATATCCGATTGTAGAATTATAGTATGACACACAATGCTGCAATTTATTGCCACAGAAAATATTTTTAAATCGTCATAATATAACTATGTACAGTATTTATTTACAAGATAATTAATAAGGTCACGCACGCTAAGTACATAGTTCATACCGTAGACTACCAGTGGTATAATTCGTCTAAGGTTCGTACGCAAAACAGAGCTAAATTCAGCTATAAATACCATCTAAGAAGGTCAAAATAATGTTAAACTTCTATGAAATTATCCTCGTTCCCCGCTTCTGAGGGTCAAATTGTTCAAACAGGTAACGCACAAAACGACAAATGTAAGTTAATTGCCGTTGTGTGACGCTGATCAACCAGGACAGTTGGAAAATTAAATATTTTTACATCCATGAAACATCTTTTGACGCATAATCGAAATTTTCAATAGACCAGCACACATCCCTTTTTGGTTTTGAAGGGGTATCCATTAAATATTTTATTAACTTTTACTTCTGACAAGGAAGAAGACATGATCAGAAATTATTGATGAATTAAAATAATAAGCGTAAAGAAATCGTCTTGAGGTGGTTTTGGATAGATGTGGCTGAGGATTTGTATAAGAGAAGCATGTTTGTGGCCTTCACGCAAAAATACCTATTATAAAGTTACCTCATGTGTTCCAAGCAGCCACAGAGGGTGAACTAGGTTCTTAAAAATTAGATTATAATTTGACAGGAGCTGGAAAAAATCTCAAACTCTCATAGAAGCTTAGAAAAAGTGGTTCTGCCCAAGAAGAGAAAGTTAAGAATTTATTGTCTAATTTCTTTTAACCCTCCGATGAGAGATTAAACCAAGAGATTATATACTGACTTTTTCTCTCGTGAACTATTTCTCAATTTATTTAGAATCAAGAGCAATTTATGCGAAGAAAAAGAGGTAGAATTATATTATTCGTCTTAAAAATGAGAGGTTTGATGGTTTGTACTCCGAATTCGGGAAAAAGAATAAAGAGACTTCATAACATTTAGCGTAGTTTGCAATCTAAAGCAGTAAACTTGCAGTAGGCGAAGGAAATGGCGAAATGAAAATAAAGCTGCCATTTTTTTTACCGTGAAACACCGATGATTAAGCTGTATTACCGGAGACTATTCGAAAATGGTGCGGCGTGATAGGCGTGTAAATGCAGCAATTCATCTAGGTTATTACGGCAATATCTTCCTTATTACGCCTTTGCAGTTTCAACCCAGGTGGTGCCTGTTCGAAAAAATTGAACGAACATTATCATTACGGCTACACTACCGATTAATAGCAAGATCGGATTGATCGTAAAAAAATACAAAGCATTTAAGTACACCTAGAATGTTTATTGCTTCATTCCATTCTTTTCTTCTGCTCAAGGTGATCTTAACCTCGGTGTCTTGTTGCCTTTCCCCTGTTGCAAAACTATTTTTCTTGCCATAGAGCTTGTCACTAAATTTCCTCAATAATATGACGTCATTTTCCTTTTTGTAGCTTCATTTGAAGAATACAAGGATATAAGCACAGAAAAAATTAAGTTTCTGAAATCGGCGAAAACGAACTCCAACTCCATATTGTCACCTAATATGGAGAACACTACGAATTTGAAAAATGGGACTTACATTTTAAGCTGTTTATTAGAAGAATTATTCTGGGAGACCATATTACGAAACCATGCACAGTGGTTACCTGAGCTAAAAGAACCCTGGATTTTCGACCAATATCCCATTTGACTCGCGGCTTGCTAATGAGAGAGTGGATGACAATATTATCAATCGCGTCCTGCGTCGAACGCGATCATCATGAAGCATCATTATTGCTCAAGTTCAGTTGGTGGAGAGCACCTTAGTACAATGAAAACCGATTACTGCAAATTCACAACCAATTAATGGATCACCGTGCAGAAAAATGCAGCGGATTTACTCAACATGCATTAACCCCTTACATTTCAATTTACTTTCTGAATATCGTTCTCCTGTCCTCTATTTATTTTTTCTGTGTTTTTTTTTTGAAATGAAATAGTTGGTAATGTAATGATATTTTGTAGTTTGTAATCAATGTAGAACAGTGAAATGAAAAGTTATTATTTTTTCACATTTTAAAGTATCTAGTAAAACACATCGAGAACACAGCTGTCGCTACTCGTATAAAATCATTTTATTCCTTCCAATGCATCATATTTCATGAAATTCGAATCATTTCTGTACATTATGGATGATTTAAAATTGCTAATTTTTATTTTTTAAATATTTATTTTCATGCCACCGAAAACAGCTCGTGTTGGCCTTTACATTGGGGATTTTCAACAAATTTTAACAAATACACGTTCACGTACAACCATGCCCTGTATAGCGGAAACCTACCCAGGCGGGACTCGAACCCGCGACCTCTCGTTTGCCAAGCGGCATGCTGACGGACAAAGTGATCCGAGTTTCACGGGGAAATAAGGCATAATTAGGAGTATTAACCGAAATTTTGGTAATGATGTAATCTATTAAATTCATTAGGCACTTTTCAATGCTATTCTTAGCAATTAAAGACATTATATTGCTAAATATTAGAGAAAAAAGTGGATAGCATTACACTCATCGACGCGCCGCGGACATTTTTAAAAACCAATTAAAATGCGACCAAAATGACCACAGAAATCAGCCTTCTATGGGATGGAATTTGGCCTCCTTTATGCAGTACCTTTGAATCCTAACTTCACGATCATTTGATTCACTTCCGTCCGTCGTAATAAAGCGGTCTACATCCACACAATACCCCGCAAGCCGCCTAAAAAGGCGTTCGGCAGGGTGTGTTAGGATATCAGCCGTCAACATATGGAAAGCAATTGCTCAAACAATATTACGACTAACATTTATTTAATACTTTATGGTTCGAGGGAAAAACGATTTCCCATATCTATCCGTTCGGCTAAATATCTCTTAATTTATCGCTTTTCTCTGACCTGGAAATATAGTATGGCTCTAAGATGATGTTCTCCGTGTCGCTCCTAAATACATCTATTCTCAATTGTTCAAAGAATCTAAGCCTAGGGCGCAGCCTCCGGGTCTCTAGCGGCTCCTAGCCTAATTCGCTTAACATCTAGGTAACGCTGTCTGTACGCCCGTAGCATTTTTTTTCAAATCGCACAGCTTACCTTTGTATTGCATTCAGTTCGCGGATTAAGTCTTTCTGCACCGGATCCCATACGCTAGCTGCATATTCAAGGTACGGTCAGTAGAGTGCGAAATAACACCTTTCTTTTACTTTCTCACCCGAAAATTTTCCCGCAATACGCTTGACGAATCCTAATTTCTTCAGGGCTATGCCGCAAATATTCCTGTATGTGTTCCCCACGAGAGGTTCGAAGTCATCATAACTCCCAGGTACTTCACTTCGTCTGTGGCCATAATGTTAATACCATCCACGGTCGATGACGAAAGCGACCATCGAAGACCAGAGCAATCGTCAACGGCTTCGACTCCTCGCTGCACCGTATGAGCCAACTCGATACCTCGCAGTATCGCACCGCTCTGGGGCCCCTAGCCGACGACGGCCCGGCAACCGAGGGGGCGGGTTGTGGGGGGGAGGGATTGAGGGGGGGGTTTTGGGGCCCCCGCCCTCAACCCTTTCTGCCAGCGTCTCGGTCCCCCTCCCCCGACCCACCGTTCCGGCCCGTCTGCTCGTACCCGATCTTTCATCCTTGGACCTGTGTGTCGCGACAGAGGTCAAAGGATAGCTGACGGGACAAAGAAGCTCGCCCACCTCCTCCCCTTATTCCCGCCCGCCTTTCGCTCCAAGGCCCCTTGTCTCAGCGAGAGCATTGACGGAGGCGGAGTAGGGTGAGTTTTCAGGGGTCTGCCGGCTGGCTGGCTGCGTTGCTACCGCTTGCGTGAGAGGGCCGCCGCGGGTCCTCTCGGAGCCGGGGGCAGCGTGCGAGGCGGCATTGTCGGCCCACGGTGGCCGCAATCAATTCTTGGCCACTTGTCCTCAACGCCTTTCCTTCCTCGTGGCGGCGCTACGGAGCGAGGCTCTCTCCACAGCGTCGGGTGAGAGCAGGAGAAAAAAATATTTCTCGTCGCCGAATTATTAATATTATTAAATATTTTTCAATCTTTTTCGTCCGTGTGAGAGAAATGCGCAAAGACGCATGACAACCCCCGACAACCCCTCACGCGCGTATGTAAAAATGCTCCAGCCGACGGCGTGGATTTGTAATTAACGTAATTAGTTGACGTGGGTGAGTGAGAGGGAGTCTCCAGCGCTCGCAGCTGTATGAATGGTTGATTAAAAGGTCATATTAATTATGTTTACGACGGGAGTCTTTATTGTCGAGGATGCCGTCGGGTCGGTGCGTGGGAGTCACCCGTATTCTCAAAACAAAACTTGAGGCACTGGTTTAGCATATGAATTAATAAGTCAATTATTTACGCCACTAGACGATTTTTCCAGTCAAACTATATGATTGCTTCATCCTCGTGTTTTCAAACAAATGGGAAGCAATGTCGTTTTTCATCCATCCGAGGATCCAAGAATTTAATTTTAAATCATGAAAATCAAGTATTTTAAGCCCACATCGGAATAAATATCAGACAATTAAACGCCATACTTACTGAATAAATCAATTTCACCGGCGTAAGGGGCTGCATGCACAGACGGAGTCATAAAATATCACCAATACCAAATTTTAATCCTTTTTTCATCCCTCATCCATCTTGCACCATCACTATCGTAATTTTCCCCCTATTCCTCGCACCACCCGATGAAATTTACTATTCTTTGTTATTTATTTTGTAAACACGGTTGAATATTTTTTTTCATTACTGGTTACGTTGCTTAATATTATTATATTGTTTCTCCTGTTATTGTGAGTCCTCTTTAATTGGTCTCGTGCTGTTTTTGGACTGGATTTAATAAATAAATGATGCAAGGACTGTCGTGTTAAGTTTCGACTTGTAAAACTAATCAACTCACTTGAGTTTGGGTATTTTTGGTTTAAATTCACAACACTACGTACCTATTTCCCTAAATTATTTTCAATCATGGTCTCCCGCTCATCAAGTTTATTACTCGGAGTCACGTAAATTTAACGTGCCCTTTTATGATCGTTGTAGTCTCATCAATTTCATTAAGGTTCCTATACGATCCATCATATTGGTACGGTTTGCGGAGGAAGCGACCGGCGGCTGAGGTCATTAGCGCCATGAGGGAAGGGGTAGGTAAGGAAGGGTGGAGAAAAACCCAGCGTCGGCATTAGCCTGCTCTTAATGAAAGACGTCAAGGGGACCGCGGCTTAACGTCCCATTCGACGGACGGAGTGTTGCGCTTGAAATGTCCTCCACACATCATTCAAGCAGTGATAAAGTAGTCTCTGAAAATTTTGTGCCACCGCCGGGATTTGAACCCGATCCCGCGGAGTTGGAAACCAACACTCTAGCCACCCCACCAACCAGATCCTTTCTGTCATTTCCATGGTAATAATAATCATAATGCAGTTATCCGTCATGAATGGTCAGATTAATTTTAATCATAGCTTATTTTATATTGTGACTAGATGTCCGTTTACATCCGTTTTCATAAGTTAGCCAAATTACAAGGGAAGGAGCTGGGGATACGGCCATGTTGAAGTATTTCGGTAGATAATTATATCATCGGCTCACGTAATTTGCTGGCGTGAAATGAGATGTTACGAGTGTGATGCACAAATTCATTGACACGGCGCGCGCGGCTAACGTTATGAGACACATGAAATACCGTGATGAATGTAAACATCGGACTCGCGCACTGTGCGAACACTGCGATACTACGTCTGAAAGCCACAGATTTCGAGTGAGATTTTCCGCTCACTTTCAACTCAGATAATTTTGATAAATGGACCTCGAGTTTCTTGTCGAAGAGGTATTTATGGGGCTGTATCAAAAGCGTTTCACAATCTGCGTCTCGGCACGCGTAATGTTAACGTCTGCGTGAGTGGTTTTTCTGCCTCTGGAGCCGAATAGGCGGAGGGCCAGGTTGTTGGGGATTGTGCTTATATGGGCGTTTGCGTGATTTAGACATTAAATGAAAAAGAGAAATCAAGCGAACATGCCGGTGTTCGGTTTAAGGGAAGCTGCTAAACCGGTAGCATTGATACAAGCTTCAAGTTATATTGCTCCGCAAGGGATGTCGAAAGCGACTGTAGTATGTTCTTGTCTTTTTCTGGACCGTTGTCACTCGCCTTTAGAGTTAAATTGAAAAACTCAAACTAAGTTCGTTGCCTTAAGTCAATCATTTGCATTTTGTTGACTTATCTTTAGCTCTTTTTTGCAATTCAACCTAGCATTAGTATCGTGTAATGGTAGGTTTGAGTTCACATTCAACTAAATGGAGGTCTTTTACTCGTTAGGCCACAATCGTTCATTCCAAAGTAAGAAATCGTTCGGAATGATCTATACGTCCATTCAAACCGTTAAGGCATGAATTATTTTTTTGTGATCTGATTAAGATTCTATAAGTTATCAACGAACGTGCAAGCATTCGTTATTTTTAAAAATATTCGAAAAATTCATTACGGCTCATGAAACATAAAGTATAACACGTTTCTTAGGTCAGCAGCGTATGCGGTACATTTATGGAGAACCTAATTTTTTTAATAATTTACCGTCTGGCAATTTTACTCATTTTTAATTACCTTTGGAACTATTTTCAGCAAATTAAAAAAATAAGAGTGACATCGAGGGATAAACCATCAAAATTTTTAATAGATATATGGGAACCTTCATTTCCCTGCGTTCACAACATACAAACGGTACCTAAAGATTTTCTGGGGTTATTATTGTGGCGTTCATTCAAAAGTATATTCATCTGCTGCCACAGATTAAAAAGCCGTCGTAGTCTGCTTCCATCGTGGATGCGAAACTTTACCGAGTAGCATTGAAACGAATTTAACAATTTTCCGCCTGCCAATTTCTGTTTGTCAGCTTTAAATATCGTCTACAAATCGAAAGTAATGGACCAGTTTGCTTAATTGGAAGAACATAGAAGAGGTAAAAGGAAACGGGTTCTCAACGCTCTGGAGTTAATGGACATCGGTTAAAGTGATTTGAGACAACGGCAAACGGTATAAAGCAAGGGAGTTATTCAAGATTTTTACGATAAGATTAATGATTTTTATACATTTTTCTATTTTATTTCTAATTAATGGCTTTCACCCGCATTGCCTTCGTTTTTAGTTGGATTATGTTGATGGCAGTAACTGTGACAAAGTCTGAGAGGCAAGGCGATAGTCATGGCTTCTAAAGTCTCGGTGCTGAATTTGCAACATGTTGTAAGTATTTAGAATTTTTTGATGCCTTTTCCAAGAACAAAATGTACCTGAGCGAGTTAAGTGCTCTCAGTTACCAACACATCACTCGGGGCCGATGACGGACCACTTATTAAGTAAAAATTAAAACAATTTTTAACATGATATTTATAGTTATTATCTTTAGAATTTCAAATTTTTTATCAGTTACATTCATTGAAATGTTAAAAAATGATTTAACCACGACCTTTTTTCTTTCTTAAAATCCTCTCGTATATTTCTCTGCAGCTCACCCCTCACTTTATAAATGAGTGGTAAGTGAACAAAAGCCACATGTCGGGGTATGCTTCATCCAAATTGAAGTTGGTGAAATTTTTCGGTGCTCATAAAAATTACACGAAACGTTTTGCGTTCTTTTAAATATCTCTTTAACTCATGAAACATATTCGAGCAATGCTTATGTGACTATGAATAGTTTCAATCGTGGTCTTTTGGATGAAAGCGAATCGAAACTCCGTGACGTTACCTTGTTTAGACGGTGAATATCTGAACGCAAGGGCGACTTCCGTTGCTACGTACCGGTTTGTTTTCGTTTTGCATTAATTATTACGTAAACAGATAGCCAGAATCGAGGAGGACATGTACCACCAGCGAAGCGGGGAAACGCCCCCTAACCGAATGATTAGTGGCAACCTTATGTTCTTTTCATACACAAGTGGTGTAAAGAGGATTAAAATTTTATGGTGAAAGTAGGAAGGAGTGTTTGTTTACGGTAAATTGTGTGTTTATGGACAATGATATGTATTACCCGGCAATAACTTGGTACTTTCAACGATCTCAGTCAATATCTTTGATTACTCCTGCAATGTCTCATTAAAATACAAACCACAGTAACTCGAACTATCATTTATCTACATTTACATACTACCCCGCAGGCCGTCTGAAAAGGCGTATGGCGAGGATGTTAATTCACCAGCCTCTTACAAATAAGAAAGGGAATGTTATTACGTTGTTCTGTCCGGCAATTATTCAATTCCTTCATTTTTCTGGGGGAAAACGAATCTTATAATTATCCGTTAGGCGAAATATCTTTAAAATGTAATCCGGCAAAACATCTCTGTCAAATTTGCGAATTCAGATGAAATTAAAAACCCAGCGTAACAATTTATGACCGAGGTTTTTTTTTTATTTCATACAGTGTTTTGCTTATCAAGCATTTTCGGTAGCAAACATGCCAAGCAGAAGTCTTTTTTAAATCGATTGAAGCGTTACAAAATATATCTCTTTGACAGATTGATTTTAGAATGAAATGTAAATCAAAACAAATTACATGTTGTAGTAGTAAAAATAACAGTGGTAATCTTGAAGAATCATAGCCTTAAATGGCTTATTACATGAGTTATCTTCTCATGAATGAGTGCGCACTTTATGCTGATAATGAACAACAAAACCTTCAAGTTTGAATTTTGAAATCAAACAATACCGTATTAGAGACAATTATATTTCAAAAGCATACTTTACACTTTTATACTCAAGTGTCGCTTGGTGCCTCGTATTTTTAACAGCTGGAGTGTAGGCTGTAAAAAGCTAGCTATGCTATGTAATCAAAGGAGCAAACAGTTTTGAAGAGGTAATTTCCGTTTTTCCGTTTTTTTTTCTTAGAAATTAATCGGGAGTAAAAAGTCGCCGATTGAGTATATTTATGCTGGATTCATGTCAATTCCATTCCGAAATATTTACAAAAATTTTATTGCGGCACCAAACTTCTCCTTTCACTTTAATCTTCATGCAATTCCTTAAACCTTTAAATTTTAAATTCATGTATTTCCATTTCCATAAGTGTTTTCATTTCTGACCTACTGCTCGAAATGTTACAGGTCAGTCGATTGTTTGCGAAGGGCAACGACAGTTTTAACCGTACGCACCATTTATGGACCTATAGAGATTGAGGAGGAAGGAAGAGGTACTAGAGGAGAGAAGCAAGGGTCAAGAGAAGCCCGCAATCTGTCTCAACTGTCCACTTTTAGAGAAAAGCGCTCGGGGTGATAATTTTTGTAATGGCCATCCGGCCTACGTAATACTCCTCCTCGAATATAGCTTAAGTCCAGCTTATATCTACATGGCACGTTTATATTTCTTCGTATTGTAGCCGTCATGGCGGAATAAAGCGAGCAGTAAGTCTGACGGGAAGCAGCGAACAATTTTTTTTTGCTGAAGGGGCTCCCGTTTTGCCTTTTAATTTCTCCGCATTCGTTCAGGAGAGGAGAAAGAAAAAAAGCGTGTTCTTTCCCCTCTTCTAACCTCCCCTCCGCCTCCGCCCCCCGAAAACATTAATCCGAAAACCTCAACACGAAGCCAGCGGCCCCCCCCCCATCCTACTCCTCACTCTTCTGCCGTGCGCCCCCCCTCCTTCACCCTCCCCTCTTTCCCCCTCCTCACCCTTCCCACCCCTCTTTCACGGCCTCGCTCCCTGCCTCAGCTCCTTGAGAAACCCTCAACGGCGAGAGCACATCCTTTCTCTCAAATTACGCTAAAATGCCAAAATTCACTCGTTGAAACACGGGCTCCCCTCTCTCACACCCAAGACCGTCGCCTGAATTTTTTAAAGTCTATCCCGTTCGCTTAATTTTTTTTTATTTCTTTTTTTATTTTCAAGGAAACGGAAGAAAGTTTTCGGTGATAGTAGTACGTCTTAATCCCCTCGAGAGTCACTTCGTGCCCGGGAGGGAAGGGAATGTGTTGCAGGATGAGCTCAAAGCACTACGAGCGATCGTTTCGCTCGGGAGCACTTCGTGGAAAGTGATATCCAAACGTTTTTGAGCACGTTGGAATATTTTGGTGGGGTTAAAAAATGGGGGAAAACATGTCACCTTTAAACCCTTGCGTTGAAGTGACGAGACTAGCTCGTCATGAACTTCAGATGGCAAATGGTGCAATGACGAATGCAGTTCGTCATCAGATTTCCATAATTTTTTCGCACTATTTAGGGCAAGGGCACCCACTAAGGGCGTCTTCAAACCGCGGTATCCGGGCCGCATGCGGCCCACCGGCTACTTTCTTGCGGCCTCTAGAGGCTAAATAAAATATTGATTGATTGAACTTGCTAATTAATAAAGATTTGGAATTATATGTTTTGGAATTATGTTTTCATTTCATTTTACTGTGTGGTGGTAAAGTGAATTGGGGTACTGTGGCCCTGCGGACGATGCAAAATCGATTTTTGGCCCTTACATTGAAAAAGGTCGAAGACCCCTGGTTTAAGGGAGCATTATAAATATTTTGAAAATTTAGAAATGCTAAAACATCCATTTTATCCATAAATAACTCATATTTCATGAAAAAGATACATTGAAAGGAAGGAAATGATCTTGTTCGAAAAGTGATAGCTATGTTCTCTATTTTCAATTTCACTTTTTCTTCTCGATTTTTAATTTCACTAAAATCACTTTTTATTTCACTTTCCCACGTTGATCACAAAGTGTCAATTCATTACCTACTATTCCATTTAAAGAGAGCCACAGGAAAAATAAGGAGTGAATAGGAGCACGGTATTCAGAAAATAAATTAGAGTGAATGGTGTCAAATTTCAGTAGAGGCTATGCCTATTACGTCGTTGGCGTCCACTTTGGTGTTCAAATAAAAGATTAGGTTCGATGACGGAAGGTGAGAAAATGGCAGTTTGATGAATTGTTGTCCTACTTCCGCGCGGCGAGAATTTGAAGTTTTGCCGTTAGACCGATTTTATTTTCAATTCGGGGGGAAAATGTTACAAGGAGTGTGTTTTACTTATTTATTTAATGCAGTCCAAAAACAGAACAAGGCCAATTACAGAGGTTTCACAATTTCAAAGAAAACGATTATCAAAAAGTAACGAAAACTAAAACAGCAATCAACAAAATGATATTCAACAGTATTATCATAATGTCAACAGTATGAAATAGTTTCAGGCTTGGCGTGGTGTAAATGCGATACATCCATACGTAAATATAAACAACAAATAATAATTTCCACACTTTAATGTATAACTCCGATACAGGTATACTAGGTAGTGGTAGATAGAGGAATAGGTAGCGGAGTAATGCATTAATTTGTGGAAATTACTATTGGTTGTTTATATTTTATTATGGCCTCAAGGAATGCTCTCGATACAGCGTTTTCAGCTGTCCCGTTTACCATCCATAACGGGTCAACGTCTGGCGCATAAAATCCGCGAAACTTTTGAATGAGCTTCGGTAATGTTCCATCGATTATTTGCGGCGGCACGCGCGTCGGCATGACACAAGGTAATGACGTGAAGGCATTACGGAAGGGCCGAGTTGGATGCGCGAAAGAACACAATGTGACTATTCAATGTCTGCCGTGGATGTGGCCGTCAATGTGGGCCCTCGAGGTCAGAGTTTTTTTTTTAACTTCGACGTCCGGATATTTTACCGTAATGAATTGTGTCCATCAATGAGTTCCGGCACTGTGGGCCTGTCCGGAGAATCCAGGGCTAAATTCAGGTAGGATCCGTTGACGTCTAAACCCAATAACTTCTCTTCAATGGCGAATGAATAGGGCTCCTTTATTTTTGCAAATGAAAATTTTCTGTCTTTATTCTTGTTTGAATGCGGTAGTAAGGCCCGAACTTCGTCAAAAATCGTAGAAAATCGTAAATACTGCCTCGAATATTAAAAATCGTGCAAAATGCAAAAAAAATATGAAGTCACATAAAAGTTTATTCGCGAAAATCAAGGAGCCTTACGAATGAGTTGTAGAAATAAAATCTCACTCTCTTAGTGGTTCCACTTTGTAGGTTGCTTTAGAAAGATGATCATCCCAGTCTCAGGTATAGGCGTGATAAGTTCTCTCGTACAGGGAAAGGGCCAGTTCTTTTCCCTAGACCACTTCGCACTCCGAGATAGAATGCAATCTGGATAATTTATCTGCTTATACCTATTTACATTGCCTATCTATCACTATTCATCTAGTGGATCATTCGTTGTAACAAACAGACCAAGATTAACTTTATATAAACGTTGATTTCTTTACATTGGGCCAAAGATATTTAATTTACTGCCCGCTAAAATGAAATAATTAAATCCTTTTATAAAATGTAAAGATTTGCCAAAGACTGGCTTTACTCTCAAGGAATAATTGAACAATTATTTTTATTTTATATCTTAATAACACTTGTGTAATATTTACTGCAATATACTTTAAACATACATTTTTGTTGTTTGGTGGCGGCTTAATTCTGGTCTTATGACCTTGGAGACCACCTAAAACTCTTTCTCTTTTTTATCTCTGTTATTCAAGTGTAAAATCAAAATGTAGGAGTTAATAAAATCTTTTTTATCATTTTTATTAATATAATTATTATTATATTTATTATTATTATTACTATATATTATATTATTTATCCCGCAAAGCACTATTTTTAGATAAACTCAATACAAATATTAATCCTTTTTATTTTTGAGTATTTAATCTTAACCAATGAGCCATCTAAAATTTACTAACTTATTTTTAACTGTGTGGTATTCTATTATAAGGCTTCTTGGATAGTTTTAACTTTGACTTATACCACCGCTTTATTTTACATAAAGTGACTTAGGTTTCGATGAGTAATCATCATCATATGTCGTAAGTTATTATGCATTTTTATTATTGTAACCTAGTTACCTAACGGAGAAAGTTATGCATTTAACCTTTCATCAGTCATCTCCTTTCCACATTGCTGAAAGTTATGGTCTTTGTCGAAAATTTCAAGATAGAGGTGGACCCTTTCGGACGCATATTACGCATTTTCAGAGCACCATTCATAAACGCTTTTTTAGCCGAGACGCTCTTGGTTTGTGAAGAAAATCTGTCACACTCCTCTTCAAGGGAGGGAAAGTCGTGGAAGATTCTCCGTTCTTCGCCGGCGTACAAGAAAAACGACCTTGTGTGTTATCATACTCAGCGCTCTTAGGGTGAAGGGACATGAGCGCCAGGCTATGGGGTCAAGGTTGCGGTATCGAGCCTATCTGTTGGCCCTTCACCGTAGCTTCTCTGATCCTTTGATGCATAAACGTCGGCAGACTTTTTGAGCAAGTCTACGTGAAGTACAAAATTATAGTAAATTAACTGTAACTTTACTATGTAGTTTAATGTCCTCGAAAAATGAAAAAAAAACGAAATAGATAAAATATAATAGCATAAAATAAGAAAATAAATCAAAACAGTAAAAACGACAAGAAATAAGTTAATAAATATGATTGTTAATAGCGATAATATATTTATACGTGGACTTATTGCAAAATTTTTCCAATTTCTTCATCATGCATTACTTTATATTTCAACCAAAAATCATCCATCGTTTAGAAATCGAGTTTCTGCTTACGTAAGCGTAGCACTAAACTCAAAATATATTGTACTGTAAACTGGCTGGTCATGGTGAACCTGGTAGCAATAAGTGAAAAACTTTACCCTGTCCTACCTCACCTTAAATGATTCTTGCGTTCGTTTTTTGTAATTCAAGGAAAGAAAATCAGGATTATTATAAAAAATTTGACGGCGAATTATGATGTCGTGGAAAGAAAAGCAGAAGAGGTAATGTACGACTTTTTGGGTATCTTCGGTTCTACGGATTGAATTGGTAATCTGATATTCATTCCTGCATACAATGAGGGCCAGTCACTGAATATGGGTTGCAGATTAGCATATTAAGAATCGATCATATATGAACCTATTTTGCAAGAATGGATAGATTTTTTTGGACGATTTAAAGACAACCAGTATATGGAAGTTTCGGATAGGAAATTGGGCCAACTAGGCGATACCAAAGCACTAGTCATTACTATTTTACGGGAATTAGAGTAACAGGATGCTTTTTGGCATTGAACCCCAAGTAAGAATGGACGCAGGTGCGAAAAATAAATGGAATTCTTACTATATTAGGGTCAGATTTATTTTTTCATGTTTTACGAATCCCTCAGCTCTCACGAACCAATGCCAATCTTTCCTTGCAACGTGTTCATTTGAGTGCTTTTGTGCGGACTAGCTGTGGCAAAAGTTGAAGGATATGGATGCTACAGCGCCTTACTGCGATATACGAATAGCTTAAATTATTGTGCGTTTGAGCAAATATATATTAGAATGCATCTGAAAGACTCAAACCATCCTCATGATACGAGTTGCTTAATCAGCTCCCTCCAATGAAAACTTCCCCTCTGGCTTGCCGCACTGTCATCCCATCATCCCATATCATTGAATAATGTAAATTTATTTCTCTTTTCCCGTTTTCTTCTTTATTTGATTTCTTAAACGTTAATTACTAATTTATATGATATTATTTAAGTACCCTTAACAAATGTTTTACTTTCTGAGAAAAACATGGCCATTAGAAGAAAGCGTAGTTATACTGTGCAAAGTCGCTTGTGTCCCTTTCATTGGCTTTATAGGTAATTCAAGAAATTTCAGTTTTTTTATATACCATGTAAAATTGAAATGAAAATTGTTTAAACTTGACGAGCATCTGGAATGCGGAGTGGGCTCACGGATGACTTCGTAGTTGCTCTGTAGATATTTCAACCACTACCTTAGAGTTCGCTCTATTGTAACTTCCCTGTTACGTGAAGAAATCTACCATCAATACCTTTTAAATGAGGCAAAAATGAACGGAACAATGATCATTGTATTTAATTTATACTGCATCAGAAGATGCCCCTGTACGGTAAAACTTTTTGTACGGCTACTAAAGCTTCTTCCACGACTATCACGATTGGTGAGATGTACGCGATGATACTGGAAATTAAAAATTGAATAATGAGGAACCTTCTCCATTTTATATAGCAAAGAATCAATATTTGCCGAAGTTCAGGAATGGATTGTAATTTTACATTGATAATTATTTTCATATTTGAACTTAGGCAATAAGGAAAGAGAATTTGCTGGAAGTACTATGGCACTACTCAACGGCACCCAGTAGAAGATAAGTTTTGGTAACGGTGTTTACTCTGCAAACTGCGAATAACTGAAATAAAGAGCTCCTTCCCCATCTATTGACTTGTTTTCTGCATCAAAATGGAAATTTATAGCTTTCCAGCGCATGCCTAAATCGTTGAAAAGGAAATTGTTCCAGAATGTAATTTACGCGTTGCTATATCGGCGGCGATGAAAAAAAATTGAAACGCTGGATGAGCAGATAAGCAAATGAATGAACCGCTGCCGGTTTGTACGTCCTCTTTCGCCGGCAACCATTGACGTCAATGATAGGCACTTTTTTTGTCGCCGTCAAAGCGGCCAGGCATCAAGCCCACCCGGGATATCCCCAGAAAACCCAAACGTGACCTCACGTCCTTCCGCGTCCCTGACAGCCTTTCACGATCATCGGTGATTAATTGGATCATACTTAGGGCCGTTCCTAAAATCTCCCGCACATGTCCGTTAAAAATGATTCAATGACCTCTATTGGGAACGAGCATTCCTCATGAACAAAAGGCCATCGTTCAGAAGTTTTTATTTGCTAATCTGTTACGAGCTTTACTCCAGTATTTATTCTTTGATTGAAAATTCTGTGATAAACGTGAAAATGAGGAAAAGGAGAGGGTTTTTTTGTTGAGTTTTTATGTCTTAGTATCTATTACCTTTATCCGGTGAGGTAGCCATGAATTTCGCTCGGGGGGGGGGGGGTCCATAACCATGGGCAAGGGAATTTAAAAAAAACAGGGCAATTAGTATTTTTTTAAACAGGGTATTAAGTGTGAATTGATTTTAGTACTTTCCATAATCGAAAAAAACTGCATTTTTCAAAGAACTCGTTTGTAAATTCATGATTTTTCAACATTTTGTTTTCTTTAATGAAGCTAAGTTATTGTCTTTTTATATTTATTTCGGAGAGGGGGAAGAGAGGGGTCCAGACCCCCCCTCGCCACGCCACTGCCTATATTCTATCTCTATCTATGCTATGGATTTATAGGCTTTGAGTTTCACGGGAGCGATTTTTCTTTAAAGAAAGAAATTTTAAGAGTGATTTAGAATTCTGAGAAAAACACGGCAATTAGAAGAAAGCGTAGGTATTCTCTGCAGACTGGCTTGTGTCCTTTTCATATCTTTTATAGGTAATTCAGGAAATTTCAGTTTATTTTGTATACCATGTAAAATTGAAATAAAAATTATTAAAATCTTGACGAGCATCTGGAATGCGGACTGGGCTCACGTATGACTTCGTAGTTTCTCTGTAGATATCTTCAACCACTGCCTCGGAGCACCATAGAGTTTGCTCTATTGTAACTTCCCTATTACGTGAAGAACTCTACCATCACCTAACTAAGACGGTATATTCAGTGAGAGAATCCGAGTTCATGACCTTCTTGTGTGCATTGAGGCGATACCTTTCATTTTTGACGAGCGCAAACTACGGGTGGCGTTGAAAATGTAGATTACACCCTCGCGGAAGCGCGAAGATCCTCTTTAAGATGTGCTCCCTATTACTTGTCCTTAGCACGGATTAAGCCGAACTCAACTCGTACGAGGAAGGCATAAACGTGTTTGGTCTCATTATGAATAAATTGGATTGCACGCGGGACGTATAATTGCTCTGCCGGATTCGAGAACCAACTTGGTTCATCCGAAATGACTCCGCCGAAATCTAGTCTGCAACGCCATCACTCCTCTCACCCGTGTAATTCTATCCTTTTGGTGATTTGTTTCCATTTTCCATTCCCATTTCATTATTATTCCGACACTCGAACAATTTTTCCTATTTTTGTGTTCTTCGGGTAAGTTTTCAATGCATTCCTGCTATTATTTATACACTCATTATGCCAGAGTTAATGACAATATAGCTGAGTCAATAACAATAGCTATGGGCCTTGGCTTCCATTATATTTCTTCACATAATTAAATGCAAAAATCTTTAAAGTCGAGGGTGGGTTTTTACTGTAGGGAGTGCTACGCTCTACGATAATTATCTCCAATTTCTCTTAAGTCAGTGACTTGAAACCATCCATCAACATGTATAAGTGGCAGTGATTTAATATCGGGTAAGATTCTCCATATCTCCCTCCGACGTTTCGATGTTAAACTCGCCCATCTTCCTCGGGGATTCATGAATCCAATCATTGAATGGGCGAGTTGCACATCGTAACGACGCGTCGGAAGGAATATGGAGAACCTTACCCGGTGTGAAACCCGATAAACCTTCGCTGCCATTGTTCGATTGTTCGCCGGGGAAAAAACAGACATCGCATCAGTATGAATGGACCTCTATTTTCTGGATTAATCCCATCCTTCATATCGAGATATGACCAACCTAGCATATTCATATTCATGAGCCGTGTTCTCTAACTGCCCCATTGGCCTAGCAATCTTTCCCCTACCAAGAACTGGGCGCGTTTATATTATGAAGGTTTCAATATTGCTCTTATATAGGTTGTGTTTTTTCGCTCAATCTTTGCTAAGTCTGTGCGCACAGACGATTGTATTCTTCTCCATCAAATAGACGTACACCATCACGTGCGGCAATAGCACCCATGTTTCCCCTTTCAATTGCCGTGGGAGTATTGAGGAAGGGGTGGACGTAGTCATTCGCGGTAATTAGAGCCTGTCGGATATCGAGCACCAAACAGTGGCGGCTTGCCCATAAGGACTCCCGGACGCCGCCCCTCCAAAGATTTGAAAAAAAATTAAATACCCATTCAATTATAATTATACATCTGATTAACCTAAGCGTTTTTTCAATCGCGTACATCCAATATGTAGGAAAAACACGCAAAAATAGCGCGAGAAGTTTTCATTAGTAGCCGCGGGGCGCTGGCGAGAACGTCCCAATCCATCGCCATGCAGATATATGAAGAGTGGTAGTGGTGGGGGCTGCTGGTGCTATGACGCGTCTAAGCTTGTTCCTTATGGAAGTCTTTGGACGCCGTCCGAATATGCGCAGAGTGAAGTATCTAGTGAGATGACATCGCCGTTACGGCTGGCGGCAGTATAATCTGGCGTCTACTTGGTGCCTCAGAGTCGCAGAATACCTTGTTTTGGTTTAAATTTTATTATTATAAATATTTAAATTATATTATTTTAAATTTAACAAATTTAACGCCTAGATAGCCGTGAAAATTCATTAAAATACACATAGTATTAAAAAATTTTGAACCCCCGGTGAAGTGTGCCCCCCCCCCCCCCCCGAGCATTTGACTCACGTGCCGCCACTGGCACCAAGCGATGGTCCGGGAAAAAAACTTGGCATCTGCATACGATCACCTACCCCAGATATGAAAGTGGCGTCGAGGGTACGCAGTTCAACGCCCCAACCGGCGGACGGTGTAGCTCTTGCACGAGGATTTATCGATGCGACGCCCACGTGAGATGCGCCTTTAAAAGGGTGCCACCCTTCCAGGGGATTGGACGTTGAGCCTTAGCCGTGGGAGAGCTGTCAGCGTAACCAATCCTCCGTGGTCCGACCGGAGGCTTGTTCGATGCACTCGTGGGTGCATTGGGTCTCCCGTCTTAAGCTCCCGCCGTGAGTGAACAATACGGGGATGGCCCATATGGAATCCAGTCCCCGGAAAATTACTTGAGCCGGAGACGGACCAAGGTGTTCACGAGGGATGTCATCCGGGCTTCAAGCATAGGCTTCCGTTCTGCCCCTCAGATACCCGCCCAAGACGTGTGTATTTGTGTGGAGTAATGCGTGATGACAAGCGTCGCACAATGGTCATGATAGGCAGGGCATTGCTGCTCCACCGTTGAGTTTCGAATGAAAAGGAGGTGAAATTGAGATATCCCTTGCTTTATCGTAGATATTTGTTGGTGGAGAGGAAATCCTCTACCTATTTATATAGTGGGGAAATCAGGGCGATACCATTTTCCTCGTAGAAATGTGGAGCCAATCTGAAAGAATCCTCAAATACGAGAAAATTTGTCTCAGATCTAACTTTTCTCCTGGGTTCTTGCTCAGTAATTCATTTTTTCTCATTTTGCTCAGATTTCGAGATATTCGGGGAGGGAACTTAAAATGGGACACCCTGTATATTATATGCCCTTACTTTTCTTTAATTCTATGGATATAATATTCTGAACTCTATTGAAGGTCGCCAATGATCTCTACGTGTCAGGCTGGTATCTGTTATGCATCCGTTGCATTAGCGGAGGTCAACTTCAAATTTTTCCGAAGCTTCCATCATTAAAAGTCAGGTTTCACCCAGTGAGAGAACTTAATATAATTTCCTGTCAGGTATGTGTTTGTGTTCGTAAAACGAGTTAGTCAAAATTTATTTCGGTATATTTTTCATTTTTTATTTCGCCTTTTGTCCATTTTTGTCGTCCACGTCATCAGATATCCCTGCTAGAAAAGTTTCTATTGTTAATTTCAGCATGAATTAACTAGAGCATGTATGTGATAAGTAATATTATTAATTGAATTTAATACTGTTGTCGTGAAATGGTGTAAGATAGCGATTTATTTCACTGATAGATCAGGAGGTTGTTTAATTCAATATCCCTCTCACTAGGACAATTATATGTATTCTTATAGGACCGTAAGGTGGGTTCTCTTGTTTCTACCGTATGAAGGAAGCGGGGGTTTTGAATTAAAATTGTAGCCAAAGAGTGTCTGTAAATTTATTATCTTGCCTTATCCATTATATCTGTTTAAATATGTTGTAAAATATGGTGTTTCTGAATTTAGAGATTTAAGCCGTTCTAATTGTATTATTTTATGATTCTAATTTCAACTAAAACCAAACTTGTTGAATCCACGTAATTAAAAATCTTGGGACTCCTGTGAAACGGCATAATTACGTTATTATGCCGTAAATAGCAATGTCACTAGGGAATAAAAATTTCGATTCAAATAAAAAAATTGGAGTAATTTCTCATTTTACTGGCTGTTAATGTTTGCGATTGACGTCGTCACTAATTACGGCCTAAATTTTTCATTTAGCTGTAGTTTCACATCAAATGCACTCTTTTCATCCATGCGTCGGCCGTAACCTGTAGTTTGGATTGCGGGTTATCGGTTTTCATTGGTGCATTTGCTATTTATTTTCACAGTGGCCAAAATTACGCTATAAAACTTTGTTTGTTTTCATGAAAAATTATTGATTTGTTGGTGGTCTTTCATTTTCTTGGAATTTTCAACCGCTTTCCTTTATCCGTGCCCAATGATGTCAGTGCGTAACTGTCATATTAGAATTATATTTTGTAAAGAAGGAAGCAAGGAGACACTAATGGTCTTCATGTATTTCCGTGACATCTCCTACACGCTACTTCCGAGACAAAAGAAAGGAGCAGTTAAAGATTAGGTAGATGGAAAGATTTTCTCATTTGGATATTATTCACGGGTATTGTTCTTAATCATCTTAAACCGTTTGATAGCCTCTATATAGCATATTAACTGAATGACCTTTCGTACTCATTTTAATGATAACATTTTTTAGAGGATCCTAATTATTTTTCTAATGCTGATTAGACAAGTTGTCCAGAATGGTCTCGTGAGTAGGGACTCTTTTTTTCGCTTAAAGTGAGGTAACTGTCTCGGATCTCGTACAGATTATTATTTCGGTATTTGATACATTTTTTATTATAATAAATGGATGGGCTATATACCTTCAGCAATTAAAAGATCTATGATAAATGGCATTAGGTAATAAATCAAATCCTCGCCCTAATCATAAATCCCATTGTTGCATTTGTCGCATTTGTTGTGGAAACAAGTAAAACAGTTGTTACTTGGCACTTTTTTTTGCTTAGGTTCAATATGGCACGTTAATTAGTTACGATGCATCAATCGGTGAGGTTTAATCACAAATCAATACTCAAGCAGTTGGTTAAAATTGCAGCTCTAACATCTCAAAATATTTTCAACACAGTTGCATATCTAACATTTCAGCAGTTTTTACGTGGCTAAGGTATGTTATCCGTAATCTTTACTCACACCACTTCCCTGGGTTGTTATGCTCCATGAACGAGGCATGGTTGAGCCTCGGAATATTGCGGCTGTGAATCAAGAGCTCCACCTATCGATGTTTTTCTTATTTTAACGTGACTTAAAATGTTCCAGGTTTTGACGCTAAAATGACGTCTCCTTCGTAACTAAGTAGGCTCAAAAATTCTCCAACTCACCTCAATAATAATAATGCGTCTTTATTGGGCAAATGCGTATGCGTATTATGCGTATTTATTTATATTTGGGAGGTTGGAACTAGAAAGTCCCATCATCCATCTAATCTCTCAAACATTAAAAATGCAGTTAAATACATTGTTGAGTTTCTCTTGGAATTATGTACATTAAATTATGGAAAAAGAGACATAGAAGTACGGTTTTCAATTAGCAAACAAAATTATAAGTTAACAAAGTTACCATGTACCAAGTGTTAAAAGATGTGATCAAAAGTTGGAAAAACCTAGGGAAAATGACTTTCGTCCTTATTGGAAAAAACCCACTGCTGGAAAACGCCCACACAAGAAACACACGCACGTGAAAAACCTGCGGAAACCTACTGAGAGAGAGAGAGAGCTAATGTAAACATGGATGAATACAAATACACGAAAATGTCACCCAGTGCCTGGAAAGAAAAAGAATATTAGATGAAGCAGAGATAAGTGTTGAATCTCTCCCACTCCAATGATGTTTTACGTGACTCGTTGTTGTTCTCGGAGAAGTTTTTCGTATAGTGCCCTTTTGAAGGATGCGATTGATGATGATTTACGTTGCGGTAAGTGAATACTGTGAAGAGGGCACCCAAGACAAAATTCATTCTGGTGTCACTTTTCCTCGTCATTATCAGCCTGCCTTTCGTGGAACAACTTTCGAGAACAACGTCAAAACACAGGAAGTTGATCTCTCTTCACAACCCTGAACCATTATACTCAGTTGGCACCGCAAACACTTTCCTCACACCTCCGTTGGGCTATCGTGAAAAGCTGGGATAGTTTCCCCTCACTTACTTTTCCCTGCTCCCTTTTTCCTTGTTATTCTTCAATTATCTCGAAGCCAGTTGCTGGTTTCAATATCTGAGCAGTGTGCGTATTGCTAGGGGGCAATCTTATGGTGGATACGCTTTTTCCTGTGTTGACACAATGTGTTCTGGACCATCATAACCTTTAGTTTACCATGCCTGCTCAAAAATTGTCATTTTCATCAGTTCAAGAGTCATGTTTTCCGTTTTGAGTAGTGTTATTAGCTCCAATTGGTAATTCGTGTGCCATGATAGTGATCACTGTCCTGAAATATATAGTGTTTTTTGTAAACGTACTGCTTTAAATTAATATAAAATTCAAGTGTCTTTATTGTTTTTATTAATCGATTTCTTTCTTTTTTTGCAGGTAAGTGCAATCTTCAATCAAAGCAGCAAGTGTGGATTTCACATGTGGTGTACATCACTTGCTTGGTAGTCTGTTTACTTCCACGGTGGTAATCTAACGAGCTCTACGATGGTAGGTCTTTTAAAATATTTTTCTTCTCGCCCTTTGCTGTGGAATTGGCGAACGTTTTTCTAACTAGACCTTCAAATAAAACCTCAATCATCTCTCATAAAACGTTTTGTCTGCTCTCTGAGCAGCTTGATGAAATAGCCAAGCACAAAATTGGGTGGATTGTGTTTTTCTGGAAAAATCTCACCCTTATGATTAGAAAAAATCTATACCGTGTACAGTCAATATATCGTGTGTAGTCAATAAATTTAGAAAAAAAACACTATTCACGTTCAATGCGTGGATTTATTATCGCTTTCAAACAAAAATGTAAGCAGGTGTAGAAGATTGAGTATAAATTTCAGAATTTATATAGGTTTGTGTAAGTTTCAGTTCCGCTGGGGTGACTTAATGTCATATTTTTTATGAACAAAATTGCGCGTTTAAAATGGCTTATTATTTCATTTTTGCTTTGTACCGCATACCTGCAGTAAACATTCATTCGCAGCCTTTTAGCTATGCTGGCGTTTTTATCTAATCAACTGAGTGGAATTACTTTGGCTCCCCTTTTTGCTCGTTGCGAGCTGATTTCAATTATGGCGCTGAAAATAATGGATTTCAACTCATAATGTGAATGATATTTAATCTCCTCCAGACCTATTTCACCGCAGTGTACTAATCTAATAACTCTACCGCTCTGGGAGTGGTAAAAAAAAGTTCGCATTTCTATCGAACCGCTTTTTTTGGTCGTAAATTCGTATTGGATAAGAAGAAATTGATTAGGGTACCGAGTGTGTTAAAAGAATTGATTTTGAAGCTCTTCATTTGCGATTGGAACTGTCAATTTAGAGTCCGAAACGTATAGGAACAGGCTTTATGGTCGTTAATCAAAAATCTTAGTCATTCCGGCACATTAAAAAAATTACCACTTTATTTGACCCTGTTGTCATCCCTCGTGCGATTAGTAGTCTTTGATAAATTAGGTTCCGTGATTGCTAATGGTCACAGATTTTTGGTTTTATCATATCTAGAATAATTACTCTTGATATCAAATTTTTCCTTTAATTTCTCTATCGGAATTGTATGGATGCATAATTTTAAACAGTTTACGAATTTGTGTCGAATTCATTTCTTACTGTTTCAGGTCCTTGTAGACTCGCTCTATCGCCAAATTTAATATTCAAGGGATTTCATAATCAATTTATAAAATATATATGTAAGCACATCTTATCTGCACCGCTGTCGGCAATTACTCCTTTTATTCACATTTCCGCGCAAATTGCCTGCCATGCTGATAAGTTTACTGCAATGCCTTTCTATCGCCTTGGGAGCTTCTTACACTCATCTTTACTGCAACTCTCGAAAACTTCCAATGGCCAAGTCTTTATTTTAAGTATTCAGTATGGATATTTTCCGTATTTTTAGACATTAAGCCGCTCAATTACGAATAATTTCGGTAGTAACCTACATGTAAAAATTAAAAAGTAAAATAATTGGCAACTGCATATATACTATAACAGGTTATTGGGTGCGGTGGTGTTGAAATGAGTAACAAAGGATGGCCCATCCTAAATTCCATGGAGGTGGATGAGGTTAGTGAAGAATTAAAAATTAAGAATGGTACTGCCGGTCTAATATTTAATCCCACCGTTGAATCGCTGCTCATTAGGTACTAGCACTGCAAAGTATTTACTACTTTGTACATGATTGGGAATTAGGGCAAGCGCTTTATATAGAACAATATGTATTTAAAATAATAGCTAAATTATTTTGTGAAAGCGTCAAAAGTTGTTCAAAAATTAAAATTGTAGTGAAATATGTTACAATAATAAGAGGTGAACTTCTTTTTGTTTCAATAAAACTCGTATGAGGCCAAAACCTGTGTCTAATATTGTCCTGGAATATTTGAGTAAATGATTCCTGTGTATTATTTTGAGTAAAATCTGCATTACTTTAGTCAGAAAAATCTTGTTTTTCCACCTATGTTTTAGGCCTCATCGACAATGATATTGATATTCCATATGGAAAGATTTATAATGATAGGGGATACTTGCTTCTGTTTCTCAGAAAGGCAGGGTCTCTTGCCCCATTCAATGCAGTACGTCTTTTTCATGACACTTAAACTAATTGGATTTAATATATCGTGGAATATTCCCTCTTTCTATTGTTAGTGTTTTACCCTGCACTGTAGCAATTATGATCTGTTATAAATTCTTCGAAGATACGTGTTGAAGCAATCGGAATGTAATAATATTTTGACAAAATTTCATCTCGGAAAGTGAATCTCTCTTAATAGACATTATGGGGAAATTGGAGGCCAAACATAGTTTTAATTAGAAAATTTCTCAAAGTAAATATAATTGCCTCAGGTAAAATGTGGTAGATCCTTCCTTTCGTGAATAAAGGGCCTTTTTTATAGTCTCTTTTATTCATGATAAAATAATTCGTGCGTACAGTTTTCACAACTTTCTCAGGTAAATTTTTTTAAGGTGATGAATCAAAGGCATATTCATGAATTTTCTGGAAAGACTTGGCGTTTAAAGATATTTAAATATAAACAATAATGAGTAGTGTGCCAGAAAAAAAAACTTAAAAACTTCTGAAAGGCTTTATGAAAATAAAATATGGGTAAAGCAGTGCCTAATGTTGTCATTCCTTTTTTGTTAAAATCTCATTTACTCGCAAAATTCGAGGTTCAACACTCCATTGCACCGACGTCACCTTTCAGCCAATTATATAATGAATTTGAAATATTTATTTCTTTCTCTAAACGATCAATATTGAACGTGTATCGTTCATCGAATCGGTTGCTATGCCGGTGCAGATATATTGTGAATTTGAGGTCATCGCTGATACGATAGGATAAAGTCATGCATATCATTATTTTTTCCTTTCCATTAAAGCTATAAGATTCCGTCCCCACGAATGCTTGGCTCAGAGCGCCATAATCACTTTCATTCCGGTGGGGTGTTATGCGGAGTTTTGCGAGCCTTATGCTCGGGAAAGAGGAGGAAACCGCTTCTCTTGTAGTGCCATTCACGACTCATCGCTTTTTCTCCATTTCTTAAAATGTAATTTCGCTCGCGTCCGTCTAAATTCTCCAAAACTGCAGCCTATCTGTGCGTTCCAAAGCAAGTGGGGAGATATTTTTTTTGTACATCATCAAAGAATGAGGATGCGAAGCCTTTTTGTTGAAGGCATGCGTACTCCGGGCGAAATGGATGGCGGCTACATTTGTAATAAAAATTTCTTGAAAAGGCACGCTGTGTCGAACCGCGAACGAAGCGGCGAGTTCTCGTAATAATAAAAAAAAAACTTGGCGTCTGCATTGTGTCGTCGCTGTTTCTTTTCTCATTTACCTGAGCTGCCTTTCCATAATCTCCTTCCATCTGGATCAACTTCGGCGTACCTTATACCTTAAAAGCTCTCGACGTCGTGAGACTCTGAAATGTTTTTGCAAACGGCTTCACTTTCTTCATTTTTATGCAATTTATTGATTTATCGGGGAACTGTCCTGGGAGTTGAGTCGGTTTTGTGGTGCAAATGCCGCCATCCCATTCCAGTCGTCCGGGTTCGTTTCCCGAACGTATTGTGTATGTTCCTTTGCGAAGGAATTCCTTAAGTTGAAGTGTATAGAGCATCTCAGGCATAAAATTCCGTCTGGTTGAGGTGTATTGACTCCAAAACTGCAACCCTTTTCTGTGTAATGCGCAACCAATGACATTGTCTTGTTTCACTCAACCCTCTTTCCTCGCACGAATTGTTCTTCATCTCGCTCAATAATATCGCTAAAAGGATGATAATGACCTAACCCGTCAATATACTCCCAAATATATGGCCAGAGGTAAAATATAATATATTGTTCTACACTTCGGCACTTTTATTTGAGGTTTTAGACTAGTATCTAGGGCGTTGTTTCATTATGGCTTCTCCCCATGGCTGCTATTCGAGAGGTGGTACCCTGTAGTTCCTTATGACGCCACTGTAGAGTGAAACATGTTGCATCGTTACACAGATTTTATGACTAAAAAGTTCAAGATTATTACTTTTCTATCAGTGGAATTACAAAGTATCGTCGGCCACAGTTATTTTTTTTCTGACAGTAACTAGTGACGGGAGAAGCAAGAAAGAAATTATCAGCAGAATAGCCCAGGCGAAGAGAGCATTCCACCAAAAGAGAGACCTGTTTACAGCGGGAGACTTAAATATGGAAGTAAAGAAACAATTTATAAGAACCTACATCTGGAGTATGCTCCTATACGGAAGTGAGGCATGAATAATGACCGCAGCGGAGAAAGCAAGGATAGAGGCCTTTGAAATGTGGTGCTACAGAAGAATGATGAAAATCAACCGAGTTAGTAACGAGGAAGTCCTAAGAAGGGGAGGAGAGAAGAGAAGCCTCATGAAAACCTTAATAAGAAGACGGAACAACCTTATAGGCCACATCTTGAGACATGATGGCCTGATGAAGACAATCGTCGAAGGGCAAGTGGAAGGCAAGAATGGAAAAGGAAGACCTCGGACAAAATATATGGAACAAGTAAAGAGAGATGTGAAAGAGAAGAATTACGTAGGTGTGAAAAGATTAGCTGATAGGAGAACTGAGTGGAGAGCTGCGTCAAACCAATCCTAGGATTGTTGACCAGTGATGATGATGATGATCATCTCCTCTATGAGATCATATCACAAGGAGTTCTTCATCTGGTTTGCTCGAATCACTATAATACATTATCAATCACATCGTCCGTTAAAAGTTACAACAGCTTGAGTTTAGAATTTTTGTCCATTACTTAGTCCCCACATCCAGCCCTAAGTTTTTCTTAGAATCGCTGTATTTAAATTAGTTAACGAATTCATCAAATATAGATATTTGAAAATCGGCTTTTCAAGGGAAAACCCGAAAATTAATTGCATAATTTTCACGGTAACAAGCAGGAAATGAAATTAACCCCAAATCTCACCTCAGGATTTGGTTTTCCAGTGAAGGTGCAGCGATTGCGATGCAAAGAGGATTTGGTGGAGAATTAATCTCTCTCGGACGCTGAAATCGAATATCAGACTATCTCGTATTCTGGGCTGGTATTTCCTCAATATGTAATTTAGATGACATTGTGGGGATGTTAATTTTCTTGAAAGGCTTGAGTGTGATCATTTCATCGCTTTTCCTGCTATTTCACTCTTGTTAATGGTATGTCATTACCCTTGCCTTTCTCTAGAAGCTCATAACCTATTCACGCATCATTTGGCAAATAAAGATACATAAGGATATACTTATTTATTTCACTTCCCAAAAATTACTCCTAGATACATAGATAATCAGTGAAATTAGGCACCCCTGAAGATACAATCTTATGTTGGGATTGCCATTCAATGAAAATAAGGCAATGCTCGGCAGTACATTTTCAAGTGGGCATTAAACAAAATTAGATCATCTATGACTCATCTTCGTAACATTTGTCTATAGAGAATAAATAAATTGAATAAAAAGCGAGTGAATGGAGGATCATTACAAAATGCAATAATAGAAAATTAACATAAAATTAAAATTACAATCAAGCGAAATTCATGGAGAAATAAAAGAGTGTAAGCCGTTAAAAAAATCCCTCAAACTCTTGTATTGAGGAAAATGAAGTAATTGTCTCAAAGAGAAATTAAAACATTCTCGTGAAGAAACAACCAGACTCTCAATTTATTTATAAACGCGGCTTGAGTATTACAACTACGTAACTTGACAGACCTGATGCTATAATTTTGGCGCTAAATAATTGTACCATGTTTTACTTACTTAAATTTTCGGCTTAGGAACATAAGTAATTTGGTGGCATGTTAGGATTTTTGTGCAGGGAATATAGCCTTCTTTATTTTTTAAGTAAAATCTAAATCATCTCAGCAGATCAGCGTTGAGATTCGTGTCGTTGGCTCCCGGTTTAACATGTGGTTGAAGCCTTTCAATGGATTAGTCGACTATTCCTAGCCAGAAAAGTGGAATAAACTAGTTCTTCATCTCCTATGAGCAGTACTCGCCAGAGTCTTCGCATGCTCAAGTAATCAAATGCGTCCATACTTTGAAATGAAGCGTGTTGGATTTCAGCATGAAAGTTTTTGTGTTATGAAATTGTTTTGGGGTGAAAAAAATGTAACCTTAATGCGGGTCACATAGAGTCAAGTAGGTACACATTCTCTAAGAAAGAAAAAAGAGGTTAATGCGTAGAGTTTTTGAAGTTATTCCTCATGAGTAATCAATTGGTTGTCAATACCCAATCCTTTACTGAATACCAGCTCATGCGATTTCTTTGTGCTGTGGTTCGGTTAACGAATAAGTTTTTCCAGTATTTTCTTTTCTCTTGATAGCCCACTTCACATATATTTCCGGGAGCACACGAGTTCATGCAAAGCAGCGTAATATTTTTTCCTTCCTCGATGCTCCTGTCATTTTATTTTCCAATTCGTGGGCCAGTCGTTTGAGAAATGGGCCTGGCATTTTGAATTTTGAAATAATTATGAGTCCGCTGGCCATGAAGTTTTTTGATTAGATTTTTGAATTTTAAAGTACAAGTCGATGCTGGACGCGATTTTCAATATCCATTTTATACTTTCTTTGCATTCACCGTATTGATACTTAAGTATTGTTGTTTATAAGTTCGTGTCTAATTTTTTTCTGTCAGGTCGGAAAAACAAGTATGCTATATCGTCCAAATATTTAATTCCATCTCGTATTTTCACTCGCCAATATATAAAAGGAAAATACGATCATCGTATACTATGGCATCGACAGATATAAGATTTTACATTTTAATAACTTACTAAAAATTTTTATTAATAAATGTTCATGCTCCTTTGGTTCTTCAAGGAAATGTATTTTGGTTCCATAAAAAAATAAGTAATGACATGTTAAGAGGTGTGGATATGTAAATAGGTGCGCGGAGGTTAAGGTTATTCTCATGAATGCTTCAGCCAAACAATTTCATTGGAAAATGTAATGGCTACATAAATTTCTCATGATATTGTGGGATGGAAAATGAATTTAGCGGGAGAAATTTTCTGTACGCAATGAATTTATTATTAAGGTGGATACTAATTTTTGGCAATCCACCTACTCTTAGAATAAATATATGACAATTTATCTTTTAAGTCGCTTCCAATTCAAATAACTGACATTTATATTTGTAAGTTATCGTTCTCCATATAGTCTCTGCCTTTTCCTATCGTAGTTGGAGCAATTGCAGTCAGAGTGAAGTCTTCACCATCTTATTAGATCACGAAAGCCGTGCATTGTAGAACCAGAATGGTTTGGCAGAAGAATTAAATTCGTGGTTATAATAGTGGTGGTATGTTCTACTTTTGCTGATGCTGAATAGCGGTGTAACAATGAGCAAGGCTCCATTGCCTACTGTTCGACTTAGATACTCATGAATACGGGTGTTTAGGAACACAATAAGGGCATTAAGTTGGAAAAATAAATGCTGACGAGGAATAAGAGCTATGTGATAAGAGTCATTATTTAGGTTGAATCTTAAATGCCGTTTTACACTGAGAACGGAATTTCGTAGGTTAGCCAAGATCGGATCTAGAATTTTGTTAACACTAGAACCGCTGAACTTTCCAACCCCACCAAAACCGCGGCATGGGACTTTATTGTCCCATTGACAAAATACGTTGATCCTGTCATGTTTAAGAACAATTGACGGTTTTTTGTGGTTTGTGTGAACAAAACACGTGATTAGGTAATGTTTAAAACGTTTTATTAAGTATAACTAGGAATGCAGTAAACTTATTTTGAAGCGTTTTGGTTGCAAGCTCAGACCTACAGACTCGCCGGGCAGAGGTGACGCGGCCGGCGCAGTGCACAGATTATTCCCTTCTGCGCTTCTAACTGGCAGAATAACGATATCTGTGCATCGATCCCCTTCGTAATAAACTGTTATTATGCTAAATACAAAATAAGTGTGCAAAAAAAACTGAAATTGTATGTTTTTCCCATATGGGACAAAAAAGTCCCATCCCGCGGTTCTAGGTAAATCGTCGTTTTTCTCGCGAACCAAACATCATACAATATTTTCAATATAACCATTCGGAAGAGCATAAAAAATGAGTATAAGTCAGTAAATTTCAAAGGGATCAAACCACTATTACATGAATGGAAAACATTTGCAAAGGGCGATGGGACAAAAAAGTTCCGTCCGCGGTGCTAGTGTTAATGGGACGCAAAAGGGTACACCTTGATACGCAAAAGAAAACGAACGTATTGATAACGGGACCAAATTAAAAATCTTGCCTGTTTTTTAAGCGTCTGGTGGGGGGGGGGCACGTTCCCCCGTGCCCTCCCCCTAAATCCACCTATGAGGTTAGCTCTGCATCAACTGGTCTTAATGGCTTGGATTTGCGCGAATACACGAACGAAATTAGACAAGGGGCTGTTTTGCTATCTCACGTCCACGCATTCTCGCATGTGTTCTAGCAATTTACCGCTTTACACGACGCAGTTGCGACTGCGCCGTCGTTCACATGTCAGATTATGCAATTACGTACCCGTGTAAAACGCCATTGAGAAATGTCACCCAGAATGCAACATTGTGTTATGGAAGTCATGAACATGTGCGCAAGTATTGAGCTCATAGGTCACGTATCGCGTGGAATCGCAAATAGGGTTAACTCTTTTCCACACCAAAAAATGATCTATCCCACGAACACTAGCACGTCACTTCCTGCTTTCACCGCTCATGCCACACGCCTCGATTATGACGTGTTTTCTCCTCCACCACATCAATGAGAGGCATGACTTCTTTCCGCCGACGGACCGTTTGTCTCGCGACGAGATTAATGATCTTTTAAACGCGGAGCGGAGATGTCCGAAGCTCGATACGGTACTCCTTGCACTTCCGAGACACACAAATCGAATCAATGCCGTTTAGGAGTGAGCCTAGTATTCTCGAGAACGGGTATTCGAGTACCCAGGTTGGCCACTTACATTTGTACTAGTTAACCCGTCTCAACTGCTCAAGGTGCCGATAAATCGGCTTTTTGTTTTCACCTTAAAGCGCTCAACGCTTATAATATTAATCACATTTTTAATAATCGTTCTTCTATCCGAAGGTATGATGTACACAGGGGCGTAGCTATGATTTAAGGCTGGGGGGTCTAGGTGCTCCTAATACCGGGGTGTGTGGGGGCATGGAATACCCACAAGGATAAGCGGTACGGACGAGATTAATAAATGGCGGAATTTTAAGATAAATGGTTCAAAATGGTGAGTTTAACGGCTTTCTGAGGGATATTTTTATTAATCTTTACACTATCCTATTAGCAATATCAATCGAATCAAGTAAAATTGATTAAGCTTAAAAATTTCCCTGACTTCTGGGGAGGGGTTTATCCCCAAAAACCCCCCCTCGCTGCACCACTGGATGTACAATGTACAACAACAAATTGTACATGCTGGGTAATGACATATATGCTATAACTCTTGCTGTAATTTCAATTTACGTCGCACATTATCAGCGCGCGCCTCCAAATTTTAAACCTTTAATCGGTCAGGAAAAACATTTTAAGCAAAAAAAGGACAAACAGAAAAGAAATGCCATATTTTAAAGTATTTATCGGACTTTTAATAATCGTTTTTTTAAATGCAAAGGTATTATGTGCATGCTGGGTAATGACATATTTGTTTCACGCTAAATATCATCTTCTGACATGTATTTGTCAGCCTTTGAGAACCACAAATAATGCATTCGAGTACTTCTCGAATACGACGAATGAACCATGAAAAATATATTCGTGCAGTCAAATACTTCGCTGGTTACTCGATGCCTATTATAGGTATTGGCGTACCAAAACTAATACCCAAGTACCATACGAGTACTCGAAGGCGTGTGCACTAGCACATTTGTCATACTCTTAGCCCAGCTCATGGCTTCTTGTGGTGAGGAACCGCGTTCGTGCCCCGTTACGGATCGCCCCCGCCCCGGAGTCATCGGGGAAATATGTGGCATGGGTTGAGCGGGTGCGGTGAATCACTTTGGTGGCGTGCAGCGCGGGGCGAGAATATTCGATTTTATCGGAGGCAATCGAGGAAATCCGTGGGGCGCTCCCGAGTCGCGTTGAATGGGCCCTCGTCTAGGATAACTCGTCACCGCCGCACCGTCTTCTGCCGTTGTGTGGTAGGGAAGGAAGCATTTCCGAAGACCGTAACCGAAGCTTATTTCCAAAACCGCTCACGTGGCGCTTATCTGCCGTGATTGGCGCATCGTTCTTTTTTAAGCACTCGAGGAGAATGGAACGGCGAGGTTGCGTCTCATCCGTTTGGCTTTTAAATCCGGAACCAAGAAGGGAGGATAAATATTTATCCGACTAGAACCGTTTTCCCATTTGCGTTTAGGGAAGTCCTTTCTCCTGCAGTGGCGTGTCAATCGTGGAAATGCGTGCATTTTTTTCAAAATTCTTCGGAGTTCAAATCAAAATTGATGGGTGAAGTGTTCGACGTTACTGGGCGTTCAACAGCTGTTCTGGTGAATCAATGTTCACCCTAGTCACCAGTTTACAAATGATACAATTTTGGGAGCATTTGTTGCGTTTTGAGCGTAGTAGATTTGCTTTTTGCGTTACGTAGAAAACTTAAAATTAAACACTGTTAAATAATGATCATTAAATTCCTTTAAAAAAAGGAGGCAGATTATTTTACATAAACTTTTTTTTTCATTTTTTGCCAAATTTTTGTTCTTTTTTTCCAATATCCTAATTTTGTCATCTTTGATTTTTTTCTCTTTTTATTCTCCAGGTTTGAATTACACCATTCAACATTTTAAATAAATTCATTTTTTGAAACATTTGACAAACTATTGAGTGCTGATTTATTATTCAAATATTGAAAAACATGGATAATGGAAATAAAGAAATAAAACATTGTAAGGTTCACTATTGTTTTAATATGGGCACGACCCGGGTTTCGTGACGTAGTTAAATCTTCTGGTGTAACTACGTTACGAAACCCGGGTCGTACCCTTAATAAAATAATAGTGAACCTTACAAAGTTTTATTTCTTTATTTCCAATATGGAGAGGTTTCACAAAATAAAGCCTGAAGTTATCAGTTATATAATGGATAATGTATTCCCTATTGCCGGTTCTTTCCACCTTAATGGATGCTGACTAGGCTACACTAATATTGCAGTTGTTTCGTAAGGTCGTACTTGTGTTACTGCAAACGTACTTTGATATAATTTTACACTTATTTTATGCAAATATTTACGAACGTTGACAACAATATCTCTTATGGATCATCCCTGTCATAGCCAACTCGACACTTTCGACGTATAGCAGTAGAGTCCATTCCTTTTCACAGAATAAAGCCATTAGCATCGATTTTTTATTTTATCGATAGTGGTATCTCGCATATCTCCACCACCCTCGTTATGAATCTTATCAATTTCCAGCAAAGTTTGTAGATTAAAATAGATATTAAATATTACCCATTATGTCCACTGACTCTTATCAGTAAAAGGTCTGCTTTTCGGACGATTTATTATTATATTCTGAGCCAAGGGAGGGAGTTTTTTTTTTTGCTAATATCTCTGACCATTGTCAAATTGTAAGGGTTGAAAAATCCAGCTGTTAATAAATTGCAATTAAAATTGATTGCATGATATCAATTAGACGGATATACTGATATTTATAGTAGTTATCTAGATATTGGCCAGTGGTTCATCGATAATGCAAACCTGCGAAAGAACATCATTCATTCAGTATAAAATCATTTCCTTTCATTCAGTTAACACAGGTCCTATGGAATTTTAAAGGGTATCCATTTTTTAAATTTAGGGAGTGAATTTGTATTGGCAATACCGGCTAACTTTGGAGAATGCTGTTTGGTATAAATCCATAAAAGATTGAGGACTCAGCACAGACTGATTGGTTATTGACTATTTTTTAGCATTTCAAATATTTACAGTTACGTCTTTAGCTAACGCTTAAAAACCATGGGGGCAGTTTTAATGGAATGCAGCTCTGAAATCCACTTGGCTAGGTATATTAAAAAAATATTCGTGCATGTTAAAATTTTCGTTTTTAAATACGGCACTTACTCTGCTTTTTTAGTTTACATGGAGAAAAATGCTTGAAAATAAATAAAAATACATGAGATTTCATAAAGCATGCCAACAAGCCTCGATATATATTTTATTTATTCCATTACGGAATTGCAATAAAAGTGGGCAATAAACTAAGCATGCCATATTAGAATATTATTGATGAATTAAATTAATAGTCTTCTAATAGTAATTCTAATTAATAGTCTAGTAATCTTCAAAGATACTTTGTGACTGAATCGAAATATGCTCATCAATACTTAGAGGTTTGTGATATTTAATAGATTCCAAAAGTTTTATCTTGAACGCATCTAATATCATGAGCAAACTAGTCACAATGTATTTGAAATTAAAATTACCAATCCGTTTACACAATTCGTCTAAAAGAATGAACTTTAATGCACTTGGTTAATATTTTGCGAGCAATGTTGATGGGTAATCGCTTAAAGTTGATCGAATCACTTGTAACGATTACTTTTTACGAAATGTAGTTTTATTTGTAATTTACGCCTTGCGGCGAAAGAGGAATCGTTCCTTCCATTGCAATCGTTATTTGCTCGTTCCCTGAGTACCATAATTTCCTTGTTTAGGTTCAGCCACACCTATGTTGTAGCCTACTTATGATGGGTACAAAAAATAAAACCCCTTGTGATGTTACGGCATTTTTAATTGTTTTTTTCTCAAGTGAATTTGCTACTTTAGAAATTCCTATTATTAAACTATTCAAAAATTTTATTGAAATATTCGTAAGTTACCAGGTGGTCTCTAGAGTGGACAGTCTTGCATGAAATAATTCCAATTGCAATTTTAAATCAATAATTTGTACTCGTTACTGATGAACTACTTTTTTGCGGAGCAGCTGAGACTGAACCCAGATACTTTTTCTCAATACTTTTACCAACACTGTTTGGGAGTGTTTCCTTGGTGTGTATTCTTGGAGGCCCGCAGGTAACATTTTAAACGATGGCAAATGTTTATTTTTTTCTGGTGAAAAAAAAATCAATTTTCATCAAGGCTAAGGGGCTCCACCCATAAGAGTGGGCCGGAGGAGCATCATCGATGGTAGAGGGTCCACCGGTTCGTAACCGGGTCTCAGTTTTGGCTGCTGTCGATGTTCCATGCAATATTTTAAGATCGCCGTCTCTTTAAAGGCGTCTCATGGCGGAATAAAATACCCGAGAACATTTCTTTTCAATTCTTTCGTCGGGGAAAATATAAGTTTCTGCAATCATTTTTGGGTCTTATACATTTCCATTTGTCGCTGCCAAAAATATTTATTTTTAGACCTCAGAATTTCGGTGCATAAATTTCTAGTTGCGTCGATTGTCTCATTTCTATTCAATGTTTTTCTCCTGCTTAAAAATTCTCTCTCTCCGACACACTGTGTACCGTCGGTGTTAAAGTATACTAAAGCTGTCAAGTCTACAGGAAAAAACATTTTGCAATCCCAATTCAGCGGAATATTCCAACAGCGAACCCAATTTCAAGTGGCAGAATTGGTACCTGTTATAAATAACATTTATGAGTCAATATGTATCGATTACTCCATGGATTTATTTCAATCAAAAATACATGAACTTACAGTTTACGTTGTACATAGCTTTTTACCTAAAGCTAACTTGAGGATAATTATTTATTCAACTTAAAATACAGCATAGAAGAGTGCTTTCTATCAAAGAATTTGATCAAAAATAAATGCACATATAATTTGCGTAGTACATAGCATTCTTATATCCAAAGCAAACTAGAGGATAATTTCTTCTTTTAACTTTTTGGTGTAAAATACGGTATGCAAGATGGTTTTTCTAATTGGTTTTGCCAAAGTTTGTTATATTGTACAAATTTGAGATTTCCTCAACCCTTAAGGTCTATTAGATCATGGAATGATGTTGCATTTCATTTCTAGATCTTAAATCGATTAATTGCTTGTCTTTCAGCTACATTTTTCGTTTATTTTTCTCTTAGCATACATGAACTGTAATATTCGATTCGTTGAACCTCTAATTCATGATAGCGGTTTGATTAAACAAAAAAGGTGATTAAGGAATAAATTAGAGAAATTACAAGTTCCTAATAGATGACGATAAGAATGGATTAATAAAAGTAATAATTTTTCAAAAATTAAAACATTACGTTGTAGTGCTTTTATTAATGGGATTAGTTATTATCAGCTTCATTCAAAATAGCATGAAAATTTACAAAGAGTTGTTTGTGCATTGGTATTGGTGCTATATTCTCTTTGATATCTACTAGTAATACCAAAGAATGGGCTAATTTGTATGTCATTAATTGCGGAATAATCTGGAGAGTGCAATGGCCTATATATATGTGTGTGTATGTGTTGCTTTTTGGAATACAAATTGACCTTTCCGTGAATTTGGAATTTGATCACATGATTATTTGAATAAATTAATACGCATATTTTTTGCAGACTTAAAGAATCTTCTATCGTTGTGATTCGTTGGATTCGCTGCGTTCGAAATAGCAAAAAAATAATAAGAACACGTTGAGCTTGCTTTGTGATTTAGGTATGCATACTGATCCATCTCTTTCATTAAAAGAATAATGAATAAAATAGATTTTAACTCAATTCATCATTGCAACGCTATTGACCGGAAACATGGCATAAACATGCACTATTCCAAAGGAGTTGAATTGGAGAACATGGATTTCCCTCTCCTAGACTTAAATTTGTGGTATTTATTTTAAATTTTATTACACATTGTGATTTTGCTTTGTATGACTATGAATTGCGATGAATTCGCATTCCAGAAATGATGTTTTGATTGTGACTGTAGTACCTCCTTCAACGCTACCTACAATTAGTCCTAACCGAGAACTGAAATACTCAATGGTAGTTGAATTTACTCCGTGGAAATCCGTTGAGCGAAAACTTCGATTAAATAAGTTCTTGGAAATTGTTTCGTCTATGATCGAAGTAGCCATACAGTGTTTTGAATTATCATAATAATTAATGTGTAGCAGTGAAGCCTTGGCCAATAACATTGACATTTTGAAGATATTAGGCAAGTAAGGTACCAGAATAAACGGCTGGTCTAAGTCACAGTATCTTCTTAAGTTTTGAAATCAGCTAAGAACGCCAAATTCAACTTTAGAAAGGAACTAATTACAGTTAACAAGTTCTGTCATTTTTTGTAAACATTTAAGTGTTTTAAAATGTCCTAAGTTTTTCATTATATGGGGCTTTGCAGAGTTAAAGAATCTTCTATCTGTGCAAGACATTGGTATTGGCTGCGTTCGAAATAGCAAACAAATAATAGGAATACATTTAGCTTCGTCACGGTGAGTTATTTTGAAGATGTAAATAATGCAAGCAAAAAATACTAGATTATAATCATTGCCAGTGAACCAGTTACTTTTGCCAGGCCCACCTGCAAGTGTGTGTAATTATTTGATGCGATAAGGTAATGAACGTGAAGGCTATGGAAACTTGAGTTTTATTTTTTGAGAGTTTGACATCAACTCAAAGCCTTTTCATCGATGGAATTCGTTAGCATCAGCTGCGTCCCAAACTCAACTTTGGGACGCATGGCCCTTGGGACATGTTCACGCATATATAATATTTTGGTGTGTCCCATGGAGCGCTTCGTGCGAATTTCTGATCTGCCCCATCCCCTCAGCCTCCAGAGTGGTCGGTCGCCGCCCCCCTCCCGCCCCCAGAAGTCCTCCAGGACACACCTCCGCCCCTCCACCCCCGACGCCCCACCCCTATTGAGACAAATGTCTCTTTGAATCCGAATGCGAGGCCCCCGAGAGACCAATCACCCGTGGGAAAAGTCCAGCCTCCGGAAAAAAGGTTCCACGGGACACCCAAACCAACCTGGCCTCCAGCCTCGCTTTCTGAACACATCATGTCACTTGACGCGGCACTCTCACACGCAAGGCCCTCTGGGAGATATGTCCCCTCCCCCCCTAAACCTCCTCCCAAAGTGTCTTTCCATCCCTACGGCCATCTCAACCCTTCCCCCTCACACTACTCTTCATCCTCTCCGATCTTGTTTCAACTGCGCTCATCTTGAGGAAGGGGGGGAGGGTCGCAAACTGCCTCCTTCGAAGCGAATTCTTTTCGTGTTTGTTGTCTGAATTTTTTTTGCCACAATAGACGTAGTGGCGGATACATATATGCGGGGCCGCCCTCATTGGCAAACATTGCAGAACCACAAGCGTAATTTTTTTACTTCATAAAATGGCATTGTCTTGTATATGTGCATAATCAGTCGAAATAAAACTTTCTTAAACTTTGCGTGTGACTTGATTAGTTCTTTATTACGATAAAAGTGAAGGTAGTTCAAGATATCTTTTGCGCCCCCTTGAGTTCTTTTTCTGTATCCGCAACAAAATAGACGGGATCTATCGAAGTTAAAATTTTAAATTAGGTGACTCAGAATTACGATAATTCATTGCTTCTATTTTTTAAGTGAACGCTGGTTTGGATGCCTCCGTGGTCATTTAATGACCGTATTCTCATCTGGTCTTTCCCGCGCAGATTCATTTTTGGAGAACCCCCGGAATTCTTTAAATTCAAATATTGCCTTGATTTGCGAAAAATCACAAAGGTATTGTGGTGACTTGCCTTCATTTTAATTTTAGCACGAATTGAGTTCAGTGGTCCAAAATTATTATTGACAATCGTTGAAAAAATCTGAAGGGAATACATTAACTTTTTTCTTGCTATTTAAGAGGAATGCAGTGCTATTTTCTTGTGACTAGTATAATATGGCTTTACGTGCAGCATGTAACTGATTAATAGTCGAAAAGCAACCCGTTTTTATTTTTCTTGTGATTGTTAAGATGTAAAAATTGCTAATCTCCATTTTTCCAAAGCGTCATTTATGTTCTTTTATAAATCAACATATTTCGTACGGTTAGATCATTGTCGCATTCAAAAGGGGATTTAAGATGAATTTTTTTTAGGGAGAATAGCTCTAAAAGGGTATTCTTGTTTCTAGTCGGCGATGGAGTACACTTAGAAGGGCATCCTCTGAAAATTTACGGAGAATCGGATGTGCGTCATTTGTTTGATCAAGGTCCTCAAACATTTGCCTCCTTGACTGCGCGATTCAAATCCAATTTGTAATTAATAGCGGAAAGTTAGCTAACCGACCGGTGTGGATCGTGATCCCAGTGGAGTTTTCCTGAAATGGGTCATGAAGGTCAGACACTTTCGTCACCCAGGGTACAAGCCCTAGAACAACGGCCGAACTACTACAGCGGCAAATAGACATTTATGAAGATCGGGCCGACACATGGATGCTAACCGCAAATCCGCGAAAATGCGTGCACATGACCTTCAGCCGTAGACCCAAAGTAGGCGACGGTGCTCCGATATTCAACGGGAACACAGAACTAAAAAGGCAAGAAACCACGCAATTCCTTGGAGCAGTTTTAGACAAAAATAGTTTTGATCCATCACATCACCAGCACCATAGCAATAGCCAAAGCCGCAGCCGCAGCCCTTGGCTCACTGCTGCAGAAAAGACCACTACTATCCCTTATTACAAAAATCATATTATATAAAACCATGTTGAAACTGCTACTCAGCTACGTCTCACCTGTGTGGCTGGTAGCTTCTAAATCCTACCTTAGGAAAATTCAAAAAAACAAAACATTCTCATCAGAAAGGTTGCAGCCTCAGCCTGGTTCATGAGGAATAAGGACATCCGCAAAGACCCGCGCATCACCCCAGTACTACAAGAACTATAAGCAAACCTCAACATCTTTAGAAAATCACTCCCCCGGACCGAAAATTTCAAACTCATATACCCCTCCCTGGCATTACAACCCCAATCCAACATAAACGCTTAGAACCCCCAATTTTGCATTACTCCCAAACCATATCCTTTCCCCTTAAAATGTAAACCTCCTGCCATACTGTGTGCATAAAGAAAAAACAATGTTCTGAAACAATTGTTCTCGAAATGCACTGGAGACAGCCCAAACGGCTGGACCTTGAGCTCTTAACAAACCTGATATTCCGACGAGGCGAGGCTGAATATTTTTTAAGAAACTTATGCAAAGCGTGCGAATCAGTAAAAGAATACCTACTTGTTTTATTTATTAATAATTCTAGCAATTTTTGAATAATTATTATGAAGCATTTTTAAAATTCAAATGTTGCCTTGATTTGCGAATAGCCCCGAAGGTAATGGAGTGAAGTACCTACGTATTAATGCTAGCTTGAGCTAAGAGCGGCGGTGCACAATTATATTTGACTGTAAATGAAAATCATATTTAGTCCTATTTTCATATTTAATACATTTTTTAACGAATATTTTTAATTAAGACGTGAAAATCATAATTTATTCAGATTTCAGTTTTCACATAGACGGGTATTTTCATGAAATCCCTCCGAAACATGCGAAGTTTGATGCAACTGTCAAAACAACGGAATTAGCCCACTCATTTCCATTAGTAGTCGTCAAAGTGCTAAAAGAAGAGCACATTTCGAAAGTTTCACGAAATTATCATTGTATTAGTATTACGTTGTATTCTCCATTCTAAAAATCAAATTAGAATCCTTTACTTGATGTTATCACACTATTTAGATACCTTGATTTTAAGGACATTAATTCTGCTTCATTTTCAGGAGTGAAAAAAGCAGCATGAATGACTTGCTTCCATTGCTTGCGTCTTTCTCAGGTTTTCCACTGTTCCGTCAATAGAAGAAGGAGGTTTAAGCCAACCATGGGTAACAAGTGACTCCGGTTTTTCAATCATCATGGTATCCCTAGTTATCCGTTGTGTTACAGCTGGCTTTGGTTACTATAGCTTTAAATTGTGCTCCTTGTCAGTGATTGGAGAGTCATGTTTCGCTACTTCCGCCGATTCGAAGTACCATACTGGTTCGATAACCAGTCGCCATGCCATCTATGTAAAAGAAGAGCGGCTAATATTAGTTTCATCTGTCCAACCGCCACCTTCTCCGTGTTACTCGCCTTTAACAATGTGCCCTCATACCAATATTTTTCTTCTCTGAGCGACTTTGGTCATCGATATGCAATTGCTAAAAACTTTCGTTTTGGTGTGATGTCGAACGATATTCAACAATAGACGGTAGCCAACATTGGTCATCGATTGTCGATAACTGTCAATGGACTACCGATTTTCTGTCGACAATGGGTAGCCCATTGGCAATCTGATAAACGTCGGTAATGTGTCGCCAGCCATCGAAATATAGCCGTCGATATGTTCTATCGATATTGAGTGTAGAGGTGAAGCAATATTCTGACTTCATCAATCGGCAATTTTTCGATTTGTTGAAATCATTCTCGTTTTTTATTTTATTTTAAAATTTCTCTCGATTAATCCAACCATAATAGAATCCTCAGAACTTATCTCTATTTCTTTTAATTTCAGTTTTTTTATGCTTTCCTTTAAGTGAACTTATCTTAATAACATATACTCTTTTTCCTTGTAGATTACTTATTCGTTAGAAAATAAGTCTCTTCTGACATCTTCATTTCTTTTCCGCTAATCCTCCCTCTGGACATTTGCGTCGATTAGTCGAACCACAGTATACGCATAACCTATCTCCCTTTTTTAATTGCAGTTTTTTAAATACTCTCCCTTTAGTTAACCCTTCTCTCCTCCGTACACTCTTTTTCCATTTCATTCTACTTATTCGTCACAAAAAAAGTCTCATTTTACATCTTCCTTCGTTTTATTTACTGACTTCATCATTCGGACTTTTCTTCGATTTGTTGAAATATTTCTCGATTTATCGATATTTTTTCGATGAATCGAACCACAGAGTTCTCACAACATAACTCTCTTTTTTACTTCAGTTTTTTAATGCTCTCCTTTTATTTAACTATCTTTCTATCATATACTCTTCTTCCCATTCAGTCTACTCATTCGCCATGATAAAAGAAACCTCATCTTACATCTTCCTTTCTATACCTCTCACCTCCCCCTTCATACCCGCCCTGGCCACCGTCCGATCTTATAAACTTTCGCAATGTCTCCGGGAGAGCGAATTTATCTAAATCGATTCCTTTCCGCCGATAAGTCAGTGATGCTGAAATTTCGTCCTCCGATGGCCAAACAATGGATTTATGCACCCACTCGCCAGCCGTGGAGCGCGGCCCCTTTGACTCTATTCGCTGCACCCGCCCACCTCCTTGAAAGTGTTACGCAAGTTTTATCTCGGCAAGTCTAGTGATTCATTTCCTCTAGCCCACGCTCTTTATAATCTACTGGAAGAGTAAGCAGTGACACGATCATCGTGTCGGATTGCCGCAGCGCGCTCTTGCGTCTAACTGGGGATGCTTCCACCTATGATAACCCCGTCGCTATCTCTGTGCTAGTTAATGCCATTGTAAGGTAGGTGGACGAATAAATTGACACGGTCTACATGATTAAAAGGAGTCACTGGATATTCTACTTTCCATTCATGCATTTCAACTATCGTGCTTTCGTTCACGTATTATGTAGTTTTACATAGAGGTTTTATAAGCACATAAACTGTATAACACACACTTAGAAGTAAGAAATTATGTTGTTTGATGCCATAAAAAAGTAAAAGCGCCTACTCGATTTTTGAATTGCATTTTGTGAATGGAAATTTTGTATAGAAAATTTTGAATGGAGAAATAGAATTTTTTAAAGTTACACTCAAACGAGTACAGAATAACGATATATTTGCTTTTATCTCGCATTTAATCTTGATAATATGTATGAGAGAAACTGCTCCTACTTCATTGTATTAAGAATACAATATCCTTCAATTGCCTAATTACACTTTCATGCTCCGTGAAAACAAGTCTAATTTCATGATACGTGTCAGAAAATTAAGGGGAGTCACTTTATATTAATAGTGAATTACCCTGTAATAATGTTTAAACGACACACTGCCTTTGTGTCGTAGCGGTCTTCAGCGTGAAAACTTGTAATGTAAAGCTACATCGACATATTACCATGTAAGCCATTTTAGTTGAGAGAGTTACAGAGTTTTTTGGGAGGGGGTGAACCGCCACCAATATGCTCTAGAGGATTAAAATTTACCTCCATGAACATGCGCTACACAACATAATCATTAGACAACCATCCTAAGGCGGTGAATTCTTCTCGGGTTTCCATCCGGGTGAGCTCCATCTCCATCGCTGCCGACGTTTCGATAGAATCCTTTTCTATCGTCATCAGGGCCGATTCTAAAAGAGAATAAATGCGCCGCTATGAAAAGGTTAGCTAAAAGGAAGAGAGGAATGGAGAGCTGCGTCAAACCAATTCATCGGCCCTGATGACGATAGAAAAGGATTCTATCGAAACGTCGGCAGCGATGGAGATGGAGCTCACCCGGATAGAAACCCGAGAAGAATTCACCGCCATAATACGCCGGGAAAAAGTGAAATCTTACATAACCATCCTAAGATTGGTTTGACGCAGCTCTCCATTTCTCTCTCTTATCCGCTAATCTCTTCATAGCTACATATTTATTCTCTTTTAGATCCTTTACAACCTCTCGTATGTAACTCACTCGGAGCCGTGTTTTGCCCCTCATCCCTTCCACCTGTCCTTCAACGGTTGTTTTCATCAGGCCATCATGCCTCAAAATGTGGTCAACTAAGCCCTCTTCGCCTGCGCTATTCTACTGACTATTTCTTTCTTGCTGCGTCCATCGTTGGTGATTCGGATTCCCAGGTGAGAAAACTCTTTCACCTCCTCAAGCTTATGCTTTTCTAGGTTAATGTTTGTCCTAGCCTCCCCTCTTTTGCTGCATACTAATATGTTACTCTTCCTTTTGTTGATTTTCAGCTGATATCTGTCCATTGTTCTTTCCATATTTGTCAAAGTGTTCTTCAAATCCTTCTCTGTCTCGGCTATGAATGCTACGCACCATGCACGCTAAATATGACACATAAGCTATGGGATTAATCTATACCCTACTTATGGAGGCAATCTGCCTATAATATAGACTAGAAGAAACTAGAGTATGCAGAGCATGCGTTTAGAAATAGTAGGAAAATTCAGAGACATACATTAAGGAATAAATAAGTTATTAATGTACCACTAGTCAACTAACCTATTTCTGAGTCCTAAGAGCCTTATAGTATCTCATGGATTGCGGAAAAATCATCGTTCTCCCTGCGAAAGTTTCATCTCTATCGAGGAATCGGTGAGAATTTGACGCAGGACTTGATCCGGCGTTGGAGTATGTGATCTATTTATGGAGTGCCGAAGAAATATTTCCGATTCCAAGCAGTCGGTCCTGAGACACGACCTGCAGACAGGTCTGCTTTAACTTACGGAGAGCGACTGCTATTGATCACTTTCTCTATGAGCATTGTGCAGCTTTGTTACGTGGTCGCGGCGTCATGAGAACCTTTCCAATCCGGTCCCGTTTTTCAGTCCGCATATGTCTCGTAGCACTCGCTTAAACGTAATCTTCTGGTCAAACCCACTAAGAACGCAGGCTAAGATCGGCCACAGTCGCGCATTTAGCCAGCGTTTTTTTAATATATTTCGGTCAGGGAGCATTTTAAAGCATGATATACTGCATAATATCCAGGGTGAGAGAGGGAGGAAAACACTTTATCGCGTGACTTTCGGCGCTCCTTTGTTTCAAGTGGCCGAGTCACGAAATTAACGCTTTGTCCGCATAAAAGTTCTAAAAAAAATGGTTATCCGGGTTCTTGGGCCACTTTGCGCTCACATGCGTGGTGCAAACATGTCGTCGGAAGGGTCTCGCCCCAGTGCACTTTTTTCCCTCCATGTGAACTGCTATTTGTCGATGTCTTGTGCAGCACACCGTGGATATGGGGGTCTCATTGTCTTGCTCCCATTTCAAAGAAAATATATCTCACCGCGTCTAAAATTTCCAATTACATGTAATTTTATCCAAGTACCCAGTCGCATGTTCCTGACCTGAGCGCATGCTAGCATGCAAGTCGAGGGAATTTTAAGGTACGCATGGGATAGTGTATAAGGCTGCACGATATGACAAGGCTGTATTGTCATTCTGCTGGCCCATTCTTCTGACCCAGGTATATGCCGATCGATATGGATGTCAAAGTCTTCACCAACTAAACCCTTTGCCCCGATGGTCTTCTTTTAGGTATCCATCACCTTTTTTTCCTCCTTCATTAGCGTCTTCATTTGTTTTATGTCCAGTTCTGGAAAATCTGAGAGAATTTTTCTCTTCGACTTGTTTTTTAAGCCATAAAATTCTAGAACATGTAGTTTTTTTCCTATCAGGAAGTATATAGGAATAAGTCTGTTTGAAAAAGTTACCGGCAGTGGCTCTTCGTGAGCATAATAGTTCTTTTCAGCGACGTGGTTATCTCACAGACAAAAGGAAACAGTAATATTTCACGAAACCTGTCAGCAAACCAGGAAGCTTGGTGATTTATCATTCCCCGCATAACTGTCAAACTTGGCCATTGTATTTGATGGAAACCAATACCAGAGACTCATAGGAAGGCAACTCCTTCGAACCGCGTGTTCTTGATCGTGGTGTTAAATGAACTGGAAGAATAACTGTGGTCCACAATGTTACAATATCTCTATTTAAAACCTGTCGCCTTGTACATTGAGTGTTCGGTAGCCTCTCAAAATATTGCGTAAGCTGATGGAGCTGTTTTGTAATAATACAATTGTGATATTTTAAGTGCTTTTACGGGCATTTGGTAGTCAAACCAACTTGCAACAAAATAAGATTAACGAAAAATGATGTAGCAATATAAGATAAAGTTGTAGAGCAAAAAAATATAGCTGGGGAAAAAGTAGATGAAGGTCATTCTCAATCATCATTTGAAATATTGTAATGCTTTCTTTGATTCGTTTGTTCGTTTATTTCGTTTTCCATTTAACATTTCCAAAAAATAACTTACGACAATCTTCCATAATGTCCGAACACAGAAAATGTACTGAATAAGATCAGGTTTTTATAAAATCCAGTCATTATCTCAGGATTTAGAAATTCTGTAGGTCGATGCAAAATTTATTTTTCACCGAAAAAAAGGCATTGTTCCATTTTCAGCGACTCAATCCTAACTTAAAGAAGACACTAAATTAGCTGCACTGTTGTAAAATTCGTGATGTTTTCAGAAATCTCGGGAAGAAGAGTTTTCTGCAGTTTGCGAGGTAATAGTACATGATCAGCAAGTCATAACGATTGTCTTCGCCCTTCTGGAAAAAGCGAGGAAATGTAATGCTTCCATCGGGTATAATTTTTTATCAATAAAAGATGGATCGCCAAGTGACTCAATGTATGTTTCTTACATTTTTAAAGTGTATTCTCTCATATAATTTAGTAAACGAGAATTTTGAGGATCGTGACAGATAGATCCTGTTCCGGGATTCTGTACGGGAAAACGGGATAGGTTAAATTAGGTCATCGTGTACTTTAGTCATTGCGAAAAAAAATAACAACTTGGGATCGAACGAAAGGCTTCTAATTTTGTTACCCTTTGCTTTGAGCAAATTTTCTCGCCATATTTTTCATTTCGTAATTAATGATGAAATAACATATTTACATCACGCCGTGATCTCTTCAATTGAATCCAAGGCTCCTAGTTTTGCTATGCACTGCTTCAAGCCTGGCTTTTTTCTCACCAGATTCTTCATCTGCCAATTAATGCTGGAATAAATAATAGAGATAGATTCGTGATCTACGCAGTGACGAGGGTTCCCAAACGTCCTTGCCTCGTTTACTTTTGCGGGGTATTTTTTTGCGAGAAAATCGCATGAACGGTGACAAAACATAAATTTTTATACCGTTCGCACGAAAGATATGAACTATTCACTCGAATCGACACGTTTTTTTAAAGTAGGTGCGGCACATGAAAACGTAAACGTTTCCCGCGATTTCACGCTCATCGTCGAGATTTCGCAGAAGTGGATTATCCGCTGGATCGGAAAAATAAGGGTTGGGGAGAAAAAGAGACCAACACGGTTCTGGGCCGAGTTTCGTAAAAGCCTTCATTTATCCGCATCAAGACAAAGGCACGAGTCTTCACCGTCCGTGTGCCCGAACACTGCGGCGAGCACGGTATTCCCAGCTTTCTCCGCATGCCCGAACGCTTTGTCAGACGCGTACGTGACTTAGAGTTCCTCCGTCTCGAAGGGCGTGCCACTTTTAAGAAGGAGGAATAGTAGGCAAGCGGGGAGAGAGGGTGGAATAATGAAACGGGCTCCTTGTAATCTCGGGATGATGGCCGGGAGTCATAGTACGCCCAAGCTTTGGGAAAAAGATTGAAATCACGCCGTGGCTGCGTCTGCGTCGCCCTAACGTGGCGAAATGGATAAAGATGTCCCGACTTCTCACACCCGAATGGAAAGGCATTCATTTACATAGCTCTCGGTGATGGACAGTAGAATCCGTTCTGCATCAAGCAGTGCGCTACATTAGGACTCACGTGGACATTTTCTTCATTTCAATTGCTCTAGTACTTAAGGCTCCGGGCACAGACTATATAGTAGTCATCTTTAAGATGTTCGTGTTCATATGTAGAGGTAAAAATTTGCTAAATTGGAAAATTTGTACGTGTCCCTAAAACATCTCACCTTGCGTAAAGAAATATAGGTTAAACTCTCTAATATCCGTTCTCACAAACGAGAGTTATAAACGAAAATGAAAAGGAGACTTCGTTGATTTCCACTAATTTATTAAGTCCGCACGACATGTTTCGAACCATAGAGGTCATTATCAAGTAGGTACAAAAATTTAATAGTAAGCAAACATATATACTCTTTGAATGGGATGGGGGAGAGAGTGGTAGGAGTGGCTGTCAGGAGGGGAGGGGGAAGGTGTTGGGTTGGAAACCCCAAGTGGGGGTTGTAAATTCATGTGCCGCTTATTTATTAATAGAGTGATATGTCATCATTCAGGTAGAAGGTTAAAACAGATCTTACATTGCCATTTTATCTAGCCAAAAAGTCCTAATTCCAAGGTCCAGATATATCCAAATGTTTTACCAGTCATCTATAAGGACTGTGGCAGCTGCAGACTGCGTCGCCCTAGCGTGGCGAAATGGATAATGATTTCCCGAGTTCAAAGGAAAGGCATTAATGTACATAGGTCTCGGTGATGAACAATATAGTCCGTTATGCGTCAACAGTGGGCTACAATAGGACTCACGTAGTCATTTTCTACGGTTCAATTGCTCTAGTACTTATAAGGCTGTTATATCCAAGCATATACTTATATAGTGCCCTAGCAGTCATTTTTAAGATGTTCCTGTTCATATGTAATTTTAACTCCTTGTTAAATTGGAATATAAGTGCCCTAGTAGTCATGTTTAAGATGTTCATGTTCATATGTAATAGTTACTCTTCATTAAATTTGAATATTTTTACATCTTCCTTAAATAGCTCACCATGTGTGAAGAAATAGAGGTAAAACTCACTAATGTCCGTACCCCAAATGAAATTTATTAATTCATGTGTCGCTAATTTATTAATAGTGTGATATGACATCATTCAAGTAGCGGGCTAAAACATGTCTCACCTTGATATTTTCTCTGGTTAAAAGGGTCTTATCTTCCAGTATTTTGCAACCAGACATACGTCCGCATGTTTTACTAATCATCTCTAAGACGTCCACGCTTCAGGCGTGATAATTTACGTTAATAGTATTTGAATATTTTGAGATTTTGAGAGAATCTCGCCTTGAATTCAGCAAAATAGTCGAGATTCCTATATTCTCACTTACATACGAGTAGTTACTCAATTTATGTGGCTCTTATTAGTTAAATGTTATCATTATGGCAATGGGTTGGCATTGATTTTAGGTATCCATTTTCTCTAGTTTACACGCTTTTACACTCGAGGAGTTATATCCTCGCACATGGATCTGCACTTCCGTCTAACGTGTCTGCATTTATGCGTCCTTTCGGCTTGCAGCAATGGCTTAAAATGCGAATAATTTTGTTTTTCCATCAAATGCTCGCCATAATCTTTTACCCAAAGGGAAGATGTTAATAGCCAAAGTGCTTTTCAAATCGGGGTTAATAATTTGAAGTCGATTCTAATCAGATCTTTCTTTACGAATGCTTTAAAAATTAAACTTAATAAGGAAGAATTAAAATCTTGCCCATTGAATTAGCAGTCAACGGGCGTGCAGATTTAGTGTTATGAATATTTCTGGCAGATTTTAATTTTTTTAAGCATAAATAAAATCCGGCTCATTGGCAAATCAAATTCTATCCTGTGTGCTTGCAGTGTATTGGATACTATTTCGAAGAATTCGCACAGCTCCATATTCAAATGTTATTTTTATAATTATACACGTGAACGATGGAATAGAAACAAAATTTCACGCGCGCATACATCACTGTGTATTTACGCATACATTCTGGAGTGCAAAAGCACTTGCTTGTAATGTGGTCAATACTACACGTTACTACAATGCTAATATTTGCAGTTGAACGTGATCATAAAATTTTGTTTCTTCACTTCGTTTGATGATTCACGGCTAGTTGCCATCTCTATGTTTATTCATAGTTCAACAAAGACGTCTAAAAAAGTAAACTGTGGAGTTAATATTATATTGATAATATGTTAACTACAGTAAGATCCAATTCATAGCAAAAAGGACATTATTGCTGCAGCTATGTATGTTCTTTGAAAATATTTCTTGTTATGAAGTTTTTTCTTCGTCCACGAGTAGGCGTACAAAATGTTTTTAGAATACCTTCGGGCATACCAATTCTTTTAGTGAATGATCTCCGCTATCTACCACCTGAAATTCCATTACATTTTTATTATTTTCTGTTTTTAGCGTCATCTCTTCATATGCCTGAATTTTTCGTGTTCATTTCCTCGGAGTTCAGTTTTAAAATCTATTGGGTTATACAATCTGCTCCAAATGTATTGGAGGGCTAAAAAAGGCCCAAAATACGGAGCAAGACAATTTGAAGCAGTATTTATATGAGGATAATTGTCATCCCCGCATTTTCAATCCGAAAATCATGAGGAAAACCTGTTCCAGCCACTGTCAGCCTCGACTCCGGGCGGAGTTTGAATGTTATCCGAAGAATGTATTGGATCAACATTCGCACATTCCCTGGAGATATTTTCTTCGCGATCCATAGCCGACGAATTTGTAGGCCCCTTTGTTTAGAAAAAAAAGGGATCCGGAGGACAAATTACAAGCTTTTGATGAGAAACGTTTCTATTTCTGGTCTTGTAAACATGTCATGGGACTGATACAGACCTCCCGTCCTCGTGAAAGGGGTGGTATTCATCCTCAGTCGAGTCATAAGGGCACGATTTCGAAAGGAAAAAGTAAGTTTCACTCAGCAAAGCGGATTTTCCCTTCTCCCCCCAGCTGTGACTTTCGTTTGGCATCACGGTCTTTTTAGCGATGGTCTTCTGTCGCCGGCGCGGTGCTTGCTATCCTGCCCGTCGTCTGTGCCCCGGAGTTTCCAGCGAAGCAAACGACCCCTTCACATTTCTTTCCATTTTTGGCCACATTTTTTTTCCTCCTTTGTCTTCGATGAGCATTTTTATATCGCCTTACAAATTCTGGAAGTTATTCTTTTCTTGTTCCACGGCGGTGAAGTTCTCTCTCTCCCTCTCTCTGTGGTGAATTTTCTCACCCAGTAAAGATGAGCATCTACTAAGTATTGAGCTCTTGATCACCATGGTGGACCTAAGTTAGAAATCTTGAAACGAAGAAGTGAATAGCATTTTCAAGAATTAAAATGTACATTGTTTAAAAAAAATATAATTGCCTTGGCCTCCTCGGACTGTAGTGAATTTTGCCGAGTTTAATCATGACACGGATGTTGCCGTAAATCATAGCTTGATGTGTTGTTTAAAAAGGAAGAATATTAGCTGACATTCCTATTTGCTCCTTGATTGGGTTGAAAATATCAAATTATTTGAATATTTATGACGTGCATAAATATGAAGTTGATTATTGTTTTTTCTAGTCTGGTCGTGGAAAAATCTTCATACTATTGTTCATTCATGCCTTACTTTCAGTTTAAGTTTACGATAGTTTTTGAATGTCATAGTTCTAGATATTAAATTTAAATTTCAACTATAAATGCTGCTTGTTGCGAAACTAATGTAATTATTGTTTTAGTTTCACTAGAGAATGAAGTCCGAGATAGACCGTTACAGAATTATTCTTTTGGCTCGTAATTTGTGGGCATATATAAGTTTTAGGTCACAACTACCTAGCTAATGAGTGTGCATGATTTTCTAATGTGTAATGATTTTTATCGTTGTTCCCTCACATTTTCAAACGAACGACATAGATGGTGCAAAAACAAAGAATTGGTAAAGTCTGCAATAAATAAACTTTCTTGCGAAGTTTCCACCAACAAATCGATACCTCGTTACATTTTCACCGGGAAAAAATGGGAAATAACTCCCAAATGGCGTGGTTATCAGCACGTGAGTGTTTTTTAATTAGCCACGTTGATTATGGCACTTAAAATTGCCAATTATGAATGGAATGACTGTTTTTCATTCATTCCAAAAAAATTAATACGTGCTCGCGATTTTTTTGTTTCCCGCAGCCTGCGGGCGGAGACACAGTCCTCGTATTAATCCGCTTCCAGTATCCGATAGCCTGCCACAATACGTATATATGAATATATCAATTGATTTCCTCAATATCTTTGTCGAGAGCCGACGAATATTATACGTACGTGAATGGTGGCGGTGCGATCGCTGTATTAAAATTCATCGGCTGGACGGTGACTCAGCGTCCATCGCGGCGAACAATGGGCAATCATTCCAACGAAGTAGTGCGCACCGAGTCATCTCCGTGCACTCATTTGCATTCTGTTTGGGATATAGAAGCTGCAGCTTACTCCACAACGTGATTCTCCCCCGAAGCGCCTCGCATCTCACGCCGCGGCCGCTAACATTTTTATTCTCCATGCGTCGCTAACACAAACAGTTCTTTTGCTTAGAGCCTAGCATTTACATATTCAAACGCACCGTCCAATTAATATTCTTACCTATGCTCTCCCATAAAAAGGAGTTAATCATATCACAGGGACTCCATTGTGGGTTCTCGCCCGAAAATCACGGCTTCCCTTCAGTTTTCACGTTACAAATTATAATTTTTTTATAATTATGACTTTATTTGGCCTAATGTTTTCGAGCCTCGGCTCAACTACCATCATTTTTTAAATTTGATTTGTTGGCCCAATTAAAATAATCTAAAAGCAATTCCCTCTCGGAATATCTGGGAAATTTTCTATTTGTTTTTTTTTAAATATATATTTAAATGCCTTTCTAACCCCGTATCTAGGGTTCCATTCCGCATACGTACTCAGGCTGAAACGTTGCTCTATCAAGCATAGGGAAATTAATTTTTTTATGATATCAATGGTCCCTCGTGTTAGGATTTCAATTTTAATCCCGTAAACGATTTCCGTAAAATAATAGATTCAGTGACACGGATAAAAATGAGAACATGACAAAGAAATCGATATCTTGCAACGGCAGACAGTTTAAAAAAGCAAACGTTTCTGAATATTCAATTTCCCGTGGAATTGGATAAGAAGAGTTGAGCGATAATTCTTTCAATGAACTCTATACGCCTGGGGAATAGCTGTGTGTTTTACTCTTTCCACTACCATGCTTGTTTACTCCACTAACATAGAAGCATGGTGTTACTCGATTTCATAACCAACCTGCGTTTCAGGTAACTTCATTCAACCATCGTTACCTACCTTGTGACTTAGTTGGAGTCAATTCTCATTTCATTGTCAAAAAAAGATGACTGATGAACTGCACATTTCAGGCATTATTATTATTAAGATTAAGACAATTATTCATGCAATGTCTAGAGGTTATGGAAAGGAATTATTTTGATAGTTAATATATGTTCAGCAGAGTCAGGCTTCAAATGGTGGAAGTTAGACATATTTAAATAAATAAAAGATCGTAGCACTTTTCCACAAAATGTTTTACTGCGTACAACGCGTTTCGGCTCGCTTTGTAAATCCAAACCGCGTGGTACGCTGTAAAAAATGTTGTGGAATAGTGAAGCGATCTTTAATTTATTTCAATAGTTTATATTTGAGTTATATGATATTTATGATGCATTAAAAGTATATTACTTAGATGAGTGGAAACTGTTCACAGAACATGGCACAAAGATCATAAAATGCTGATGAGTGTTAGCTTTTAGAATTTGGGGCACTGCTATGTCCATTTTCTCATCCAAATTCAAGGTGTCCACGTAAAATAAGGTACCGTTGACCGTTTTTTGCAAGCCAATGGTTTATCCGAAGTTTCAAATTAAATGTTTTTAATAGTATTTGGCCCGATTTAATGAAATTACTTGGGTGATAATAATTTACCTACTATGTTATCTTACAGCCTTTTACGCTTTCTTCGATTATTTTGAGGAATGACCTTAGTCCTCCGAGCAAGGAAAGTTAATCGAGGAAAGTGAAAAACTTCCCGCATTGGGATTCCTAGGTTAGGAAACCTCAACAGTAATAAATTTACATTCGTAATTGCTCACGCGATGGAAATATAACGTATATTTTCCCGGGGGAGTCATTTAAAGACTAGGTTTCACAAAAATTAAGTAAAAAGTTTGTACAAAATATGTAATAATTGTAAAAAAATATTATAAATACAGTATGTAATTATTATATAAAAAGTTTGTAAAAAATATGCCATGATCATGTAAAATTAAGTTAAATAGATTATGAAAATTAGCTTCTCGACTGCGGGGATTTAATGGAAGCTCTCGCGGACTGGGAACCTTCCAACCTACTTATGTTTCTACTTGAAAATGACAAAGTGCGTTAGAACTTGCGTGTACACAATTTTAAAATTGAGCTCAGTCGTTCCTTCGCCTGCTTAATGTCTAAACTGAAGCTTATTTTTCAGCGCGAGGAGTCTCCTTCCCGTGATACAATGAGCATATTTAATTTTTAAAACTGTGAAAGTGCTGTAAGAAACGAAATCGTCACACAGAAACTTTTTGGCGCGCACTCAAAATTATCCCAACCCCTTTTTTCTATAAATTCATATAAGTCTACATTTGTTTATTTATTTCCATCAACTCGGAAACAGCACTATTCGGCCTTTGCATCGGGAGGCTACAAAAAATAACAATACACGACCACGAAAAACCATGCCTTGGTTAGGGTTGACCTACCGAGGCGGGACTCGAACCCGCGACTTTCACTTTGACAGTACATTGCTGCCGCCGGGGCTAATATTTCTATGAAAACCGGCATTGATATTTTGGCACTGGAATCTTGCGCGCATTAGAGTTATTTCACCGCAATTTTTTTTACGTTAGCACACTTGCGGTGTCATGGTGCCGGAACGCCGTTCCGGCACTGGTTAGTAGAAGACACAAGAGTCAAATGACACTTTTTTCAATTTTTGTGCCTCAAAATTTCTAATATATACATTCGTAACCAAAGGGAAAAAATAGAATAAAATGTAACTTGTAGTAAAAAAAAAACCGTTTTATTTCACTTGCACAAAAAGTTAAGGAAAGTTTGTTCAGGCACTGCTAATTTTGCCATGCAGCATACCTTCAGTTGTAAACCATGGTTTGGGAATTTCGTACGTAAATCAAGCACGGTGGATTTTCCAACCATTCGCTCCGATGATCAGTGGGCTGAAATCGAAAAAAAAACCTGGGCACAACTTCATAAATGGTTTTTTGAGTATGGAAGTTGAAACTTTGCATAGTTGATCTGATAACATTAGTGCATGTTTTTACGCAAACCGAACGAATTTTAATAGGTTACTATTTTAAACAAAATGCATGATCATTAAGGTAAACAAATTTCGCAACAGCTGCCCGTAATTGAATTTGTTTTCGAAATTCAGTGTGTTAAAACTAATGGAACACCTTTTTTTAGTCATTCAATGGTAACAAAAATTTACAATATTATTAAGCGGTTTGCTATTTTTAATTCTCATTAACTTTCACGGCCTAGTTATATTTGTGGCCGATACGGTACAAAATGGCGAAACCTATTCTTCGCCGAATTTTTGTGTAAGTGTAGGACTATAAAAAATGCATCACCGAGTTATCTCGAGATATTTACACCGCGTGTACAACAAAGCCTGTTGATTATGATAAGTAGAGGTGATCTACGATCGCCTGCGACGCCAAAATTAAGATTGATTTTTCGAACGTGCAGCACGGCACAGGAGCTGCCTGCTGGCCACGGGGAATACAGTACTCGACGGAAGTTGGATAGTGATTTTTTAAAAATACATTCATTAAATAAAAGTTATTCCATAATAGTACCACATTTTTTCCGTTTTTTTTACCAGATATCTTCACTGTCTTGTGATATTTATCGTAAATACGTTACAAAATTGCGGAGGCTGATTTCAGTAGCATTTTTGTCCGTACGTAGCAATCAAGGGAACTGAATGGAAGAGGCCCAATTAAACCCCAAAGAAGGCTGATTTCTGTTGCCACTTCGGTTGTATTTTAATCTGCTTTCAAAAATGTTTACGGCAATGTGGTGAATGCATTGCGATCCACTTTTTTCCAATATTTTGCAGAATATTGTTTTTTATTGCAAGGAATAGCATCGAAATGCTATGAATTTGATGAAACTCTTCATCATGTACATATAATTTTGGTGAACACCCCCAATTACACGTAATTTTCCCGTGAAAATCGGATCACTTTGTCCGTCAGCGACGCGAGTGGGGAGTTTTGTAAACCAATTTAAATGCGCGGTGAGATAAAAGCACATTTAGCGGCCGACTTGAGGATCTTTTATTTTTTAATATTCGTGGTAGCAATATAAAAAGAATTGCACCGAGTTTCCCTTCGCCAACACTACGTTGGTTGCGAGTTTCTTTGGTAGGAATGCTAGTGGCGGGGACAAGGCATCACTCGTAGATAGGGGCGTTTCGTCCACGGCCCTTGGCAGGCCGTGGGGGTGCGGTGATATTCGTCTCGTCACAGCCCCTCATTTCGCCGTCCGGCAGCCCATGTCCAACTTGGCCCCGACTGTCCGTGACATTCTTCCGCGGCACAGGCTGTGTGCGGTAAGGCCCATCACCATTTCTCCCTTTCACTGCGCTGCCATTTAGGGTCCGTGATTCCTGGAAATCCACTGTCATCCACACAGCCGGCTCGTGTCAATAAACTCATACGGGAGTTACGCCGTGTAATTGTAATTGTAATTACCCGCCTCTCGCTGACCGGCGCCCGGAATGTTAAATTCTTGAGTTGTGCGGAAAATCCGCATGAATTACGCCTCTCACAACCTTCGCAGTTTTAGTGCGATATTTACCGCGTCCTAATCCGTTATGAGGGAGTGACTTTCCTCTGCTCCATATTCGGGACCGTTCCAAAAACGTGATTCCCAGTGTGAGTGACAGTTGTTCTCAGACGTGATTTTCTCCGTCCATCTATTTAGAGCGAATAATTTTTTTAAGGGATGTCGATATTGAAGTATGGAGGAATAGCCGCCTGCTTGTTTCTTGACCTGCTTGTTCCAAATGCGGGACTTTCCAACAACGCCGCCTTCTCTTTAACTAATTTCTCCGTAATCCCTACCCTTCTATTAACGCTATTTCATTATTACAAACAAAATAAAAATTACCAAACATTCGAAAAAGTCTCCAAATATCAACACTACTCGCAAACAAGTACTATCCCTTTTGACAGCCATGATGCCCTTCCTCTTATTTCTTCCTGAGGACGCTTTGCACGCTTTGAATCGTGGGAAAAGTGGGGAGAAGGATGCACTTCTCGATGCCTAAATCTGACGGCCACGTTAGCTGCTTAAATTCCCTCCCTTATGCTGGCTAACGAGTTGGCACATCCTTCCAAAATAGCGTCATGCCTACATTCTGGGATTGGTATGGCCAAATGGTCAATTGGGACACGGCTTAAATGTCTTTCCTCACCTCACCTAAGGTATATTTGTGACTGGTCCGTTGGGTACGAGCACTTCGACCGTTATGGGTCGAAGTTTTTATCTTGGCGGAGCCGATCTGTCTCAGTGTCTACATACATGTCAGGCGCAGTCTACTAAAAAGCGTGATGTCATCCAAAGCCTTTCCTCGAAATAGCATTTTCAAAGAGGGATCGGGGAGGTCGCTTCAAAAAGATCAATTTGAGGCAATCCCTTTCAATTATTTATTTTATTATATTTTGGGAAATTTGAAGGATGTTTTTAGATAAACGTCAACCACCATTTCTTCAGTCCAATAAATGCCGTTTTGTCAGTCGCAGTTTGTTCGTGTGGGTTTTCAATGCTTTGTGACAGCTCATAAAAAGAACAGAAATGTTTAATAGATATCTTAGTTCGTTATTTCAACTGCTATCTCTTTAGACAGTAGTTTTCACCTTTCTTGCTAGCAGTATGAAGCAAACTGGAGAGTGAATTATTCTGGAAAGTCTCACACAGAGATCGGTTATTGAGAGAGTTTTGTAATGCACAGCATTTTGTTTAGGATCAATTGCTATTTTTATGTGTATATCCCTAAACAATTAACGTTTTAATATTAAGCGCTCTAAGGGAAACGTCAATTTGCCTCTTTAAATTATCAAAAGCGAATGTGGTATTCAACGGAGTTATCTGGTGAAATCGAAATTATCGTGATCTACAGAATTTTACGTATAGTGTCGAATATTTCATATATGGAGTCAATATGTATAAATTTGTCCCCTACTCGTGGAGATAGAAGCATTGTGTTCGAAAACTCCAAATATTTTTTTTTCTTTTATGAGCGATCGTTTTTAATTTTATTAAGTACGTCAGAGGTAGTGATTTACTGTTTTCATTATTATGTGCTAAGCGCATCATTTATACCTTACTTATTTATTTAGAAAGTGAATTATTTTAATATTTTGCGCCACACACATCACCTATACCTATATATGTCACCTATCTATCTAGGAAGTGAATAATTTCATAAAATGAAAACCATATTCAGTGGATTCTCGTGGTTTCATGAAGTGCCCTTATCTATATCACCTCGTTTATCCCCTTGGAGTTATTTTTAGCTGGAATGCTGACAGTTTCGCTGTGCTAAACTGCGTTCAGGTCGGCTCGGCAATGCGTGGTCATTTCGTGTTGCCTTGCTTCACTGCAGTTGACACAAGAGAGACAAAGCGGGTGATGCACCACCCCTGTCTCCATTCTCAGCCGTCACGGAGTCCGCAGTTGTGATATTTGCGTTTCCAGCGATGAGATGGCTGAGGTCATATCTCACCCCCCAATGACCTCTCTCGCAATTTCACCAGAAACCACTAATCAGAACACAAAATGCATTCCCTTCATTGAATCTGAGCGTGCGGTCGATTTGTGTTCCTCTCAACACTTACCCGACCACCGGCAATACAAAGTGTCCGGAGCGCGGAATACACCCAACTTCATTGTGGTCATAGTTAAGTTTCGTATGAGGAAATCTTCATTTGTAACTGTTTCCCCCATGTGTAAAAACAAAGCAGCAGAATCCCCGGCAATGTGTCATCGTAGAGGGTTTTGTTTTTGACACCCGTGCAAAAATCAAGTTTAATGGTTAACTCCTCGTGTTAATTTATCCCCACAGGAGGAGTGAGCGAGTCAACAGTGAGGAAATTGACTGTCTAGTATATTCATGCTGCACAACATGTCATTTTTTAAGTTTGGCGGCATTTTTGGATTGCGCAGGAAATATTATTGAGCATAAAATTTCAAACGATATGGTAAGAAAGAATGTGGTTGCAAGAATTTGTGATCGAAATATAATTAGTATCCAGCCATGTCACCCAAAATCCCCGTAGTTTATTAGATGAATGTGAATGGGATTCTTGTTTCAATAAATATTGGTGGGTTGAAAGGATCATTGAGGGAACGATTGGATCGAGTTGTATTATTGATATAAGTAGTTGGTGATTAGCATAATCTTTTTCTCTATGACATGGGTGAATTTCCATTTATTTCCCCTTGTACATTTATTATGCAATCCGTCAGAGGGTAATATCGTAAAGCCCATAAATAGACATTTATTTTTGACACTGGTTGGAGTCGGAATCATTTAATCGTCTATTTTTCAATGAATTTGCCTTTTATGCGATCATAAAGTATGCTCCAAACGTGAGCCTATATTTTGACAGCGGATAAAATGAGATTTTAATTAGTTATAATATGTATTAGCTTATATACAGCTTAGCATGATGTCCCCATTTTCCCGTGATCGTAAAACTATTAATCAATAAAAGAATGCATACAAATGATGTGACTATGCTACAGATTTAACTGTGGACGAAATATATATAGCCGATTTAAGCATTGGATTTATTAAAAATATTTATTCGCACACAACGTGTTTTTCAATGAGCATGTTCAACCGTATATTCTTAAGTTTGGTTTGGTGACTGATTCCCTGTTACCTGAGGCGTGGTTCATTAAATCTCTGGATCAGATTATGTATACCGCTCTCAATACGTATCATTTTATCAATTCCTTTAACGAAGTTTTACCTAGGAAAAAAACAGGCCCTTGTTACAGCGCTATGTTTATTTTTGGATACACAATTTTTAGAAGTGACGTCTAATAACGACACCCACGAGCCACAACATATAGAATAGACAATTTTTTGCTCCCGCCGCGAACTGTGCCGAGTATGGCTTGAGCGGGAAGGTTATTAAGCTCATGTCAATCTTGTTCCTCTAGTAAAAAAACACTTGAGGCCTATTTCCATGTTTGACAAGTTTAGCTGGGTTCTAGTGGAGCGATGTGATGGGATATTTTGGGGAAGAATAGACAAAATTTTGTGCCTTGGGTGATATGTTTTGAAGAACCCTCGTAAAATTGTGATATTTTTTCCGTCTTTTTCTGATCCCAGTCTCTTGTGGTTATTATTTTGCGTCATTTTGTGTCGTTGCTGGCGCAATGACGCTCAGTTTTTTTTTCCAAAATGCGGAATAGCTAAGTGTGGTAGGGTTCGTTATAACAGTTTGGAAAAGGATAGAGTTTGAATTCCATTTCGCGTAAATAGAACGTGGACAATTACTCTCATGGTAGGCCTATCTTTCGTTGGACTAGAATTTTTTTTTATTATTATTAAAGTATTCTACCGATTAAGGTAGGTTTCCATAGAGTACTTAAGAAGAATTCTGGCAGCCTCTTCTTCAACAAGCACTTCCCTCTTCAATTCACAATAAGGCCGACTCCCTATCATCTATATATATAAAATAAAGTTGAAAATCGTGTTAGTTACACCATTTATAGCTCGAGAACGGCTGAACTGATTTGAAAGACATTTGTTTTTTAAATTCATCTCAGCCCCTGATAACAGAGTAAGCATTTAAATATGGTAAAAGTTCACACAAAAATGAATCTTGATCTTGTTTTTATGAGTCGGAAAAACTGAGAAAGTTGTCAAGTCGGTCAAAACTAAATGACTTGTTTTGTTTTCTCTAATTCAATGCCTGTGCTTCCTAACAATATCAAAAACATTTTAATAGTTAAAAGATATTAAAAATTTAAAATGATATTGAAACCATTTAATTCAAGTTCAGTTGTCAGCAAACACTTCAAATCTCCAGGCAATTGTGGACTGTCGGTACTGGACGTGTTCCTGTCAACGAATCGAGCCAATTGATTTCATTTCCTCGTAATTTTTACAATTTCGTTTCATCGAAAGATTAGCTCATCAGCAAAGTGTTCCCGAACATGATTGATAACCACAAAAATCACAAATGGCTGAGTGAGCCGGAAACTTAAGCGGATCAGAACGAAGATGTGGATGACTTAAACTTCGAAATTCAGGATCAAATGGTATGTAATCTACATTCGTTCAAGTCTACTGACTGTGTAACAAACGAAGACGAGGTTTAAGGACGATTACAAACTATCCACCAGAATTTTTAAACTTCTAAGATGTGCAAGGCTTACCACCGCACGATTTATAGCTGAAGTTGGGCTCGATGTTCATGATGCTACGAAACCTAAACCAACTAAAACTATGCAATGGAACGCGTTTGGCGATTAAGAAACACTGATAGTCAATGTGATTCAAGCTTCTACACTCAAAGAAAAATTAAAATATGAGGAAGATCTCATTCAGAGGATTCCTATGATCCCAACACTGTCAGTTTTAACGAACTCAATTTCCAATTCGAGTTGCATTTGCGATGACTTAACGAATCACATGGTGAGTTTTTGTGGTCTGAATATAAAAAAGCCATGTTTTTCTCATTGTAAAATATATGTGGCATGTTCACGTGTTGGTTGGTTGGCTTTCTATGTTCTTGCGCCTGATCATGAAACAAAAACTGTCGTAATGTAATTGTCTTCGGAAGTCGTCAGAAGGTAATTGTCTTTAGGGAACAATTCCGAATGTGTTGGGTGTACCGGGGCACGTTTACGCAGTGCACTTTTCCGAACCGACTTCAAACTAGCAAGCCAAAAGTCATGACATATTAATGCTGCTCCCTAGAGGCTATTTTCACGAGATTTCAAGGCTTAATCTACTGACTGGTCATTGGTCTAGCGTTACGTAAACTTGCACCAAGAACGGGTCAAGTGAACGCTACAGAGTTTGATCGAAAAACTTTTTATTACGGTTAAAAATACAAATAGGCAAAGAACTGGCTGCATATAATTTTTACTGTATTAAATGCTTCATAAGACCACGAATTCTAAAATTTCCTAAGTTAAAACATGAAAATTATAAATTTCCTCGGAAAAAATCCTCATTTACGTGCCCCTGTCTACCCTTTATTGATAGAATAAAGAATGTCTTTCTAACAAGCCATTGTAATATGTATTTTTCTACTTTTATTGATTTTTTTCTTATTTTATTATAATAAATCAAAAATTATTAATCTGTACAGCCGCTCTTCATTTATAAATGGTGTAACTAAACTTTTCATTGATTATTAGGTGGTACGAAGTTCGCCGGGTCAGCTAGTTCTATCTAAAAATCCAATTCTTTTCCTTCTTCTTCCTCTTTTACCTCACATTCTGCCCTCTAACACTGTTTTCAACATCCCATCCCCGCTAATTACAGGCTCCATCCGTACCTTGTCTCCTCTGTATCTCATCCAAAAGCTGCCTCTCCTCACCCACCATGTCCAGCACTTCATCGTTCCTCCTCCTCTCCGTCCACTTCACCTTCTCCATTCTTTGCCGCACCCACATCTCGAATGCCTCGAGTCTTCTCTCGTTCTTCTTCCACGTTTCTGCAATGTAAATCGCTACACTCCAGATCAGACTTTTCACTAACCTTTTCTTTAAAGTCTTACATAGCGAACATCTCAGAAGCTCCTTCCTGTTCATGAACTTTTGCTTTGCTAATGCAATTCTCTTCCTGATGTCCTTAATTTTTTTTAACCTACAGATGTTAATACATATAATGTTCAGATATTTTATCCTCTAGTGAACGTACATTCCTCATAAGTCGTTGGGAAAAATTGTGAATAAATTTATTTAAAACATGAAAGATAAGCTGAACTTATTCGCTCAGCTAAGCTGCATACCTTGCTTCTCACAACCCTGCTGCGGAATCTAAAGTGCGCGGATAACATTAATGCTCCGAGTTTTCTTAATCTTATAATCAAGTCCATCTGTGTGACAGCACTGTGGAATGGGTGCTGTACGGATTAAAAACTAAACGTTAACTCACACGTTTTGTGAATAATATGATAGATTTAAAAAAAGGGTAGTTTCGATGGGGATGAAAATTTATTTAATTTTTTTAAATTTGCTGAAAAAAGAAAGAAATCTCCTTTTTGAAAAAATAAATGAATTTGTCGTCTTGGGCATGTCTAATAGTGGTGAACGCGGTTTACATGAGGGCGAAGCTCGAATGTACAAAGACTTTAAATCCGTTTGTTCATTTTATTCTAAATTTACTAAAGTAACCTACTTATTGAAAGCATACCTACGCGTATTTAATTTTATGCTTAAGGTGTTTTTAATATGGAGCACGGGTGGCCAACTCATGGCATTCTTATACATGGCATTCTTCAACCTTATACATTTTTCCGGCCCATGACATTCATCGACTTTATAAAAATAATAGTAAACACAATAATAAGTCACTATGTTTCCATTTCTCGCTAAAGATGCCTATAGAGCATCTTAATCTACTGTCGGGATACAACATTTTATATGTGGCCAACGAAGTCAATATAAGTTTTCCAAGCGGGCCGCGAAAACATTTTGTTTGGCCACCGCTGATATAGAAGATCCTGTTATTTCCCTCATCAAGTATACGCGTCATTTTGCCAATTTGTTGGATGCAGCTTTACCCCGAAAAAATTTAATGTCTAATATCTGTGCACTTATACTTATTTTCCTCTTTCAACTACATATTTTTTCTTGCCAATATCAACAGCAGCCAGGGCCGGTTCTAGACATTTTTCTAGTGTAAGCGAAAAACATTTCGCCATGCCCCCTCAAAATTAACCTGAGCTATATTCTGAGGATTCTCACTGGATTCATTTTAAAATAATACAAATATTTAAGGAATATGGCTAGAGACTTAAATATTAGCGTGAACTTAAAACGTGCTTACTCTTTTATATTGAATGTGTTACTTTTTGAGCTTAAAAACCAGTGATTAGGCGCCCTACGCATGCGCGTACTTTGATTACCGCCAAAACGCGCCTGAGTGCAGTTACGCAATGTCGATGCCATATTGTCGAAAAAAGTTGTACCAAGGGAACTAAGACAATGAATATCAGCGGGAATATACCGGCCTCCATTCTTCATATTTCATTTTCGCAGTAAAGCACTGCCTCTTGGCACAGTATATTACGCTATATGGAGTAGTCACCTAAAATGCCAGTGTATGTGTGGCAACAAGTGAGTAAAGCGTGGAAAAAATAATTCTCAAAATAATCCGAGCTAACTGAGGGGAATGAAGGCGAGTAATCCACAGTTTTTTTTATATCCGCGGATATTCTTTTTGGAGGGATTTGCCGCCTCTTTGAGATGAAAATGATGACCCTAAAGATTTTTCCCTGTTGGCCTAGAGTGTAAGGGTCTCCTCTGGAGAACAAGACCCGCTTAAACTCTCACAAATCTCATTCTAGGGTCCCGCATAAATTCCTTGTGGGATCCGTTTTAAGCGTATGACCTTTCCGTGACCTGTACCCTTTAAAACAGTTTTGATTCTTCCGTTGATCGATAATCCTTTCCCGTCTGCCATCTATTCATTCCAAAGTCTCATGTTCCGATGACGATATGCAGAAGTTTATCGTGACAGCTCTTGATGTGCGGCTCGCCAGTGAGCCATGAAGTCCTCGCCGTTTGGATTTTTTTTTCCTTTTTTTATCGAACTATCTTATCCTTTTGCCCCTTCAAAGAACGGTCTGTCACACATCTGATTTTGAGACAAGATAGGTACACGTTTGACGACGGGACATCAGCTGGGTTATGTTGAGAATTACAGCAATTCAATGGTAAACCCGTACAGTAATTCAATGGTAAAAGCTTCGAAAATAATTTATATTTTAATAAGATTTCCGTGTGGTTGGCGCACTTGAGGCTCAGTATTTTAGTAGCTCAGGAAATCGGAATGCGAAGTGCTTAAAAATATGAAAATGCGAATGTGTTTCAATAAATACAGTTATTTCATTTTTCAAATTGTTTTGTAGCTAAAACGCCTATAAATAAAAGTAAAACTTTAGCGGATAGATTCATGCGATGTTTTCATTATTCAAAACTCTATTGGTAATAATTTTGCTATTTTTTCGGTGAATATGTCCTTATATAGTATTCATATTATTGAAGCCGATCACGGTTTCTGCTCTACTATTCCGAGATTATCATTTATTATCTTCGTTACAAACATTAAAAAATATTTTTCCTATGTTGCGATTGAGACTGCGTATAATGACTGGGCCCGATTAGGCTTGAATAAAACACTCCCCAACCTGGTCATGTAGATCAGTAGAGAAAAATATTGGTCCATTCTGTGAGAGAATATCATTTAATCATTTTATCATTATCATCAATTAATGATAAAAAGAAATCTTCTACACCTGAGAAATATTTCCAATCGTGAGCTTTACCTCGTGATTCCGTTCGCACTGAGCAGAATGAATAATTTACCAGTATTTCCCATTTTTTTCAAAAACCTTACATGCACTCTTTTGGGGATCCCATGTCTCATTCCAGTTGTAGTGCTAATATTCTATAAATGATTGAATAAGCTGTTAGTAGTCTCATAGGTTTTAATGATTAATATCTCAGTTGGTATGCACATGATGGGTGGATAAATTGATCATTATCTGTTGCGTGGTAGGTTCTGAAATATCATTGCGGACAAGTCGTATGATTTCATTTGTTGAGAAAATGAACTCAACAAGCATGGAAATGATTGTATTTAAGTATTTTGAACAGAATTGTTTCGGAATTTGTTTTGCTTGTAACTGATTTTTAACTACTTGAAACTTTTAACTCCCTGTGCAACCAATGTATTCTCACTTTTGGACGCTGACAGTTGAGCCACATTATGCAAAAATCAATTTATACCCCATGGAAGAGAGTGAAAAGAATATGAATAAGTAATGTAGCTAAAAAAAAGGTATGAAAACCTCGTATCTTTGCGTTTTGGTTCGATTAATATGGACAATCCAACCCGTGGTTAGTGTCGTGATTTTGAAGCATCATCGTTTTTATGAAATATTTAAATAAAAGATGATAGAGCATCTGGTACACCAGATGATGGCTCTGTGAGCCAAAACGCGTACTACGTATTAAAATATTGTGGAAAAGTGCTGCCACCTTTTATTTAAATTTGTCGAACTTTCACCAAATAACGGCTGAATCTGTTGAACTTGTTTGTATGAAAATTCGTTTTCAATGCAAAACAGCAGACCAATCTCTACATCTTCCTCCGGTAATTTAAACCGTATTCTCTAGATCAGTAGCCTTAATCGACACTTCGACTGACCTGGATTGCCCTGCTAGAATGCGGGACAAATATTGTCCAAGAGGTTAGAGCGTAGGTTTCCGCGGCGATGGTTTGATCTCTGCATTTCTCCAGGGTTTTCTTCCGCGTCAGATTGTTGGTTGACAACAGTTTCGCTGGCTATCCTGCCAGCGTCTTCAGGTCGAAGGTGTCGGCTGTTGGTTTCTGCCTCGCTTATATACTGTAGGCTGGATGGGAGCTGCACTGTGATTGGCTGTCTGACTGGGTGCTTCTCTCTGGTTGGCTCTCTCTTTGATCACTCTTTTCCAGGCGCTGTGAAGGAAGTATCCATCTTCTCTATTGAAATTCAAAGGTGTTTTTTGAATTTCTATTGCTTCCCTGATTTGTCTAGGGAAATATCGGCACTCCATCTGACGTCGAAGAAAACCCTGGAGAAATGCAGAGATCATTGTCCAAGAGGCTTGGTGACGTAGAAAAATGCTCTGAAAGCGACCCTTTTTCATCTCAATCCCATTTCTCCGTCTCGAGACTCACCGGCGAAAGTGAGACGGGATGTTGTGAGTCTCCGGGAATGTTGCGTACGAAATGCAGCGAGGCATTAGTGTTGCAAAGGAGGTTACTTAGCGCTCTCGCGGGGGGCGTCATGAACGCGACGAATTCAAATTTGATTGCATGTTCACCCGAGCAATCAGCTCCCGCGCGGCCTCTTTCATCCCGCGCCTTGAAAGCTTCGCGAGAAATTTTTGCTTATTTTTCCTTCCCCCGCCATCCCCTATCCCAACGCTCTGATTGTGTTTGCCATCTCCCCCCCCCCCCACCTCCGACATGTCGCCACTCGCCCTTGGGATTGCAAACAGGCCGTTCGACAGGTCACGTCACAGGACGCTTCAAAGGCGATTTCCTTGACTCTTGCAATCGCTATGAATTTTCCCTCACCGGAGCTCTCCGTGCGGAATGCAAAAAAAAAAATCCGTTCATCTTTTATTCGCAGTGGCGTGATTCAGATGTCTACGCGCGCGGGGCGACGCTCTTTTCGTCGCTTTTCACACCTTTGGCGGCGGAGCTCGGCGCAAAGGAGTCGGGTCCGAGTTTTCCCTCTGTGGAGTCCTGTCGTCTTCATCCTTTTCCCCACTTACCAGGTTCCCTCACTTCCATCAGCGGACTATGTAGTGCACGATCTAACCCTTTCGCTACTGCGAGCGTATCTCCTCCGGTCTGCGGGTGCTGGGATGAGTGAGATATTTTTACTTTCTGTTTTAATGTTAGTAAAGTTCGTTTTGAAGAGCAATACAATATATAGAAATAAACAATCTTTTTAATTTTTTAACATTCTTTGGATTTTAAAATTTTGAATTCTGTGAATTTGGAAATTTCTAAATTCTGTGAAAATTTACCAAGGACGTTTATTTTCATTCAGCATGGATTTTCACCAAGTGGGAGACTAATCTATCGATTTCGGCAATAATATCATTTAAGCCCTCATTTTTAAGCACTGTCAGCCTGTAAATATTTATATTACAGCAATGAAAACAATTACAATAACAATCCTTTGGAGCGGAATCCCTTTACATTTGATAGACTTGGAGCAGCAGAGTTCGGAATGTATATTCTGTATTATTTATTGCATCAATGGTAATTTGCAATCGGGGATGGTTAAAGGTAAAGAGAGTTGATGCCTCCACTGGATCAGCAGTCATCGATTTTTTTATCTATTAAAAACCCATATTATAAAACAAATAGTGCTATTCATACTTTCGTGAAACATTTTCACATTCTAGTCTATGGTATTTAGGAACCTCATCGATGGGAATTTTCTTCCCACCCTTTACTAGATTCACTAAACCAAATTAAGACGGATGTGAAGTATTTTATCATTTGACTGACCACCTTTCACTTTATGCTAAATGTCAAGGTTTTAAATAACTATTTTCAGCATTGTTGATCAGAATTCTTCTGATATTGATAGGAGTAGAGAATTTGAAAGCTAGTCCATCGCATGTGTCCCTGATATTCGTTTGAAATGAAATCAAATCACCGTACTTTCAAATCACTTGCACAGTGATAAATAACTAAGATTTGTTAACAAAGTACGTGACACACCTTACGATATATCTTCTTTAGAAGACACCAGCCATGTACGTGACGGAGCTATTAATTAAACATTTAAACAGTTGCTCTTGCCTAGATGCCAATATCGGTCTTTGCCAAGACGTCGCATCGGCTCAGGTCATATTACAGTTGGAAGAAATATGACAGTTCAATGTAAGTACTGGATTATTTGCTTAAGTAAACATTTGGAAAAATTAGTTAGGGAATGATAAATTCTTCTCCTTATCTATACTCAAATTTATCCTCGTACTTTCACTTTGATGGTAAAAATTACCTACTTTTATTATTATAAATGATGTCATGTAAATGTATTTAAAAAACTTGCTCAAAATTATTTTCTTGCCTGCACCTTTATTGATATTCGGCCACTTATATTTACTTTACAATTATACTTATACTTTCACTTTGACGGTAAAAATTACTTTTATTATTATTAATGATGTCATGTCAATGCATTTAAAAAAATTCGCTCAAAATTCGCACACCTTTGGAATAGCTGGGTGAATCCTCAATTTTATTATACCATCTCATCCCTTTCTCCCGCGTTTCGCATCCTTTTCGTCTCCTTTCCACGCTTTCATCTTCCGTACGCTCTCACAGTCTTTCTGGATCCACTCAGGGACTGCGAGCATCCCCACACCCCGACCATTTAATTAGTTTTCGTGTCTAAAATTAGAGTGTGCATATGGCATCGCATGGAAGGTTGGAAGAGGCTGATGACCCCATTCATGTTCCTCCTGACACTCTAGGTCACCAAGCCCTTATTCCTCCACGCCCCGCGAAAATTCCTCGTGTCGTGACCCTAATCTCAGTATTATCCAGGTGTTATGACCATTTTTTTAAGCTCGAGGTGCAAAATAATATATATATCCGCGTAAAAAAATCGTTCCATCGCCGGGGGAATTTTTAAAAATACTTTCCGTGCCCGTGGCAGGTCTATTTATCTCTTGTCGCTGGGGAAAAATTTGACGTAATGATTCGGTGACATGCCGTGAGCTACTAGTTGGTGTTCGCTGTTTTTTTCCTCCCTTGACGCTCTACCTGTGAGCTTACGTAGTGCGGGAGTTATGGGTTGGATTAAAGCGTTAAAAATAGCTTCCTCGTTAGTCTGATTATTGCTCTTTTGAAACGAAAGGAAGTTTGAGCTATTTCAAGTCAATATGGCGGCGTTACTTTCCTCTCTAGGCCGTAAAGTTAATTTCGATTAAAAATTAGGCTTAAAAATTTAATGATAATATTTTGCAAAAACCACAACGTGTGTAATTACTCGTTTAGTGGGCTGGTTCATGGGTACGTAATATTGTTCGAACTGCTCGTTAGTCCCCGTTTAGTATTTATTTTACCAGAAAGAAGGAAACAAACTTACTTCTAAAATGATATAAATATGACATTTTGAACATACTTAGATCATTTGTGCAGTATTTATCCAAATATATTGGTCAAGGGAAAAATTATCTTTCCGACATATATAGTTTATAATGTTATGGATTTTTTTCGTATTTCCTGCGATGCCTTGCATTCCATCATCAAATATTAAAAATCTACTCAACGTAGGATTGCTCAACTCTTCGTGTTATTCAGAGCAAGAAATTCCCTCCTCCAAAATTCCATTTGAAATGTCAATAAATCTATTTCCGAAATAGTATGCTCTTGATGAGAATTTCATGAGATTTTTATCGAGACTATTTGAATATGTCTGTATCCAAGGGAACGATTCCATAAATTCAATGTCTATTTCTGTTTTACGACTTTAATTAATTTCTTGCGACATCCTGGTCTCCAGAACCAGAGCTAGTACGGGAGTCAACTACTCACCAGGTCATCGAATTTCCTACCTAATGATTCTTATCCTCGTGAGCTCTGTCGACCTAATTTTTATTTTAATTCCAAACCAAACGAGTTCTAATGGCTGAGGCGTTCTTTTAATTATCAATGAAATAAATAGTGATCCATTCCTTTAGCATGCAGCTGATGGATTAGTTGGGGCATAGAACTTCTTCAGTTAACTCAACATTTCCAAAATCTATTTGGTAAAATACGTTCATCGGCTATAAAACCGATTCATATATGCCGATTGAAATTTATTTGGCTGTCCTGAAAATACTGGCGGCGTTATCATGGCGTCAATTCGTATGAATATAGCTTTGAGTCACACTGAAAAATAAGAGGTGCAGAATGTACAACCATGATAGATGCCTGATTAGCATCTAAGGGGTATTTTTTTTAGCTATTTCTGTATTGTAGCTAACAGATCGAACGAAACCCTTACAGGTCAGTAAACACGACGCGATTCCGTAGATAACCAAGGAGATGTTTGTATCATTTAGAGGCACCAGAGTAGAAAAATTCTTTACAACATCAGCATTGTTAATTTTTGTGAGGCCATGGAATACTGTATAGGAAATTTGGATATTTGCGTCACCTATATTCCCTACTGAATTGCTAGGGTATTTAAATTTGGTCCCGGGGTCAGGCGATTGCCGGGAGGAGTTTTGTATTTCCTCTTAGTAACGACTATTTTTATTGGAATGAAATCAAGGCATAGAGGGAGGGATATTCCACTTAAAAATAGTATAAAATGATCCATCTGCATAATTAGGATTTGCAATTACGATGACAAAGCTAGATTTTTCCTCGAAAAAGTGGAATTGTGCTCTCTAAGCATCGAAACAAAATGATTTCGCTGGAAAATCCAATAATGCCCACGCTGAAAGCTGCTCAACTGCGATTGATCTCGTATTCAGGCGCTAGAAAAGTGAGAAGTTCCTATTTTATTTCTCATGATCACATTCGTAATTTTTTTCGGGGTACATGTTTTCCTCTATAAGCTATTCATGTGGATTCCTTTAATTGACATGCAATTAATAGCCAGAGCTAGGTATTAGCGCTAACAACAAAAAAAGTGAGAAGTTATTTCTGCCGAATAAGTCTGGGATCCAATTATGTAATATCAATTGAAAAAAAATTAGTAATTTTTGTGCCTACTTATAGTATTTGTTTCTAAAAATTATCTTTTTACCCCAGAATTGATTTGAAACTTGGCTTTCCATTACTTTCGTATGCTTATTTGATGTTATAATCCCTCTATTACGTTAAGTACCCATCTTGCAGAATTTCAATCTTCTCCAATACCTTGCCTTGATTATTGATGTTAGGCTGTTAGTATAGCTGTGAAATTGTGTAAAATATTAGGACACAATTAATGGTGGAAAATTCGATTCAGATTCAAATCTGAAATCGAGTTTTAATTGCCGATGATCGAGGATATCGATATTGAGCAATGAACTAAGAGTTTGAAGAAAGATTTCGCGCTCACCCGGCGAACACTCACAGCCTTGAGGACGATGACCGAGTCGGACATCGAAACGTCGGCAGCTATGGAGTTCCTGACCCGGTGGCGATCCCTAGAACTCTTCACTAACTTAGAGTTTCAATTTAAACTCGATTATTGAACTTCGATCTTGACCATTTCGTTTGATCTCAGCAGCGTTACTACCGTCCTATAATAACTTCATCTATCCCGTGTGAAAGACTTTAATCTAAGGTTGGTAAAATTGGAAAGGTACGCCCTCGATCATCAAGAAAGCATTGCAATCACTTGATCTTTCTTAAATATTTAGTGGAGCGGAATGGTTCCAAGCGATTAGCCCAAAACTTAAATGTGTGTGCTTTTGTAAATGTATACTACTATTAATTCTAGAATCTATTCTATATAATTTTTTTCTAACACTTCAATGTGTCAAAGGATGAAGTTCGCCATGAAAAAATATTTGACTTAGCCGGGATTCGAACCCGGATCTCCCGTTTGCCGGTCAGGCGTGCTACCAGTTACACCACCAAGCCATCTTCACAGAGCGAACTTCGGGATGGGTTTTACCGAACAAGATCGGCAATCGGGAGATCCGGGTTCGAATCCCGGCTAAGTCAAATATTTTTTCATGGCGAACTTCATCCTTTGGTGTATTTAACTTTGCACCCGTGCGCGTGACTGCGTACAAAGTCACTTGTTCCTTCAGGACTTCAATGTGTATTTTACGTGTTTTTCAAATGAGTAATAAACAGACTTTTGTAGAGAACTGTCGACTTTTTTCGATTGATCGTTCTTTTAGTTCAAGCTTCGATGTTTCGATTTTGACTTTCGCTTGGATTAAAAATAGATTTCAAGCGGTATATTTCCATCACTAGACACAACCCCTTCCCACAAGCTAAAACAATAACCAAATTCAGATGCGCGCAAAATCTAATTCACGTGGTATGAAAACTTGTGCGTGACATTCGTATTTTCAGTCATTTTTGCACTACGTTTTTCATGGATTTTTCCCGAATGTATGACACTAAAATGGCATTTTCTTTGCTTTGCGGTTCGGCCTCCTCCTGAATGGGGTGTAAAAAAATTCCATCCGTTCCAAGGGGTTATTTTTTGTTCCCTTCAATAACTTAGTGAGAAATGTCATGGAGGACGTGCTCTCAGAGAGCATTTGTCGCCCTTTCTGTGCTCTAAGTGCCTCAAGTTGCCGGGTCGGCCTCTCCTCCGTGTTTTACGTCATTCCTCGCTCCTTTCTCAGGTAAGTAAGGGGCTGAGCACTTAATCCTTTCAGGATCTACTGTCGCGTGGGATATCCGCGGAATAAGAGGCTTCGTTCAGAATAATGCGCGTTCAGTGCATATCTGCGCGACCTTCCTTGTACTAATTATATTTGTTTTTACTTTGATTTTGAATTCTCATTTTTCCATTATTTTCCATACATGCATGTAATATGAATTGGGCTCCCTGAGCTGTGTTGCATTAGATAGTACCGAGGAGAGGAGGACCAAGCCCATGTTATCAGAGCGTATGCGTTTTTGACGTAGTTTTGGAGCTGTGGCTCAGATGGCTCTAAGGCTCACAGCTCCAATCGCGCGGGCTATTTGACTCTCGTCATATAGAGCGCTCCACATTCAGCTGACAGTATGGGTTCTTAAGGCCGTTTTACACGGTACACGGAATTGCGCAGGTTAGAGCTGCATTCATTTCTAAAATGGCGTGAATTGCGCGAATGCATGAACTAAATTAGAACAGGGGCTATTTAGCCGTCTCGCATCCACGCATTCTCGCATGTGTTCTAGCAATTTACCGCTTTACACGACGCAATTTTGATTGCGCCTTCACACGTACGTCAGACTGCGCAATTCCGTGTACCGTGTAAAACAGCCTTTGTGGAGATTCGTTACGATTCGATACGCCGTTAGCAAAAATCGAAGGATTCCACGAGGAGTAATATGACGCCATGTGTTTTTTGAGAAATCGTAGTTTGCCATTTTTTATCAAAGTGGTAAACCTGGAAAACTACAATTTGAATTAACAAATGAAAAATAATAAAATCAAAATTCATTCGTTAAAGTGATGCATAAAACTTCCATTCCTCTCATCATAGGGTGGTTTTTAAGAAATAACACAAAAGTATTGAAAATCGTCAGCACGTTAAGTATTAAGCTCTATTAAGCTACCGAGGCGTCATTCTCCTCTATGGAAGGTGGGCTATATCACTAGACTGTGGACTTATAGGCTAAAAAACACTTGAGCCGAATTCAGGGGATCCGGGTTCGAATCCCGGTCAAAGCGAATGATTTATTTCCCTCTGGATTTTCGCACATTTGTGCATTGCGGGCGACTCCGAAAAGCTATCGTCCCGGTACACTCAAATTATTGGCCATATCTGTTCATCTTGGTTGCCTTACTGTATGCTTACACCACTCCTTAAGTGCCTACAAATACAATAGCCTCGCGCGTACAATATACTTAGATCAGTCATGGAATTTAGATGGAGTGTAGCGTGGAGTTTTGATGAGGGAATTGCGTCCCGTATTTGTCAAATCGATGAATTAGAGCAAGCATCGATCTTTAGCCTGGAGGTAGGGATTAATGTGGTCTAATAGGCTTCGCTAGCTTGGAAATTAGGCCACAGGGTATTGAAGTCCGTTTGAATTTACTTGAGTAGATATGCGCTACTCAGCCCACACAAGTATATCTATACGGGAAGCATAATATTTCCAATTGCCTTTACTTATTATTATTTGTCCAATTCAAGGATTATAATAGAATTTATGCCTATTTTATAGTCCTATTGAAAAATAGCAATGTCTTTCACGAATTTTTATCATCACATATTTCGGATATGATCTGATAATCATAGTTGCTGCTGAATCATGAATATACCCTTTGCTCTTTTACCACTGGAGGTCAAGCATTCATAATCTCTGTCGTTAGCTCACGAGAACTGTTGTGTCGCATTCATTTAGGAATTGCTTTCATTCCATTATATTTACTTCATAAATATCCTAGGTGTCTTGACAGAACTGAGTTCCTTCTATCTACAATTATATGCTGAACCTTGCAAAGAAAACTCATCCATGACGGCTTTCAAGGAATTGTTTTACCTTCCGATAGTGACTGAAAATTTCTAATCCAATACTGTACCATATAACTTGTGCGAAAAATCCACAGGGAAAAAAATCATATAACCTTTTTGCGTTAGATGATGAAAATCAGAGGTAATCGTTGCATAGAGATTTCTCTTGACTGTTTAGGCGATGACAAAGACAAAAAAATTATTTCTTCGAATATATTTTCTAACACTATTAATATTACTCAGAAGCTAAAACACTCTGCGATTACGATCATTTTAGCATGAAAACATCATTTTCAGAGAGGAATGATGTCTTAAAGTATGGTTTACTATTAAAATCGTATGGTATGCCTCAAGAGAAATATACCATGTCTTGAAAATTAAATCTAATATTATAATTAGGAATTATAATGTTTTTTTATTCTTACTAGGCATAATGTTATTACCATTCATGGCTTTATAACTTGATTGATATTCACAAAAGCCATATGTAGTTATTTTTTATTCTATTTATAATGGCATGATTCTGCAAAGTAACACCCGAGTCTATTTTTCTGAACTATAGTTGATAATATTTCCCACTGCCCTTTCCAATTTCAATTGTTATCCCAATTCAATTATTACAATGGAATTGTCACAATTCTTTATGCCCGACTAGAGATTTGACTTCAGTAACTATCGTGTAACATTTTAAATATGTAGTACTATTAAAGCTAATGGTAACGTGGGTGGTGCAAAATCACCACGACTTTTACATATCCAATTACTTCGCTTGCCAGACGCAATGAATTCTTCGGGGGAAAGAGGACCGTGTGTCAGTGCAATCGAGGCATGAATTCATTGAAACTTTCTCGTCGCTCGTGCACGCGTGAAGCAATCGCTTCGGTTTTTGATGACGCCGGCCGTTCGTGATTATCGACGTCGGCCGTTTCGGATGACTGTTGATTGACGAAGTGAGCCGGGTGGGTGGTGGGTGAGTTGTTTGCAGCGAGTCACGCCCGCAACAGGGTTATGCATGTGCACCGTTCACACTTGCACTTATCTGCTTAGCGCCATCTGTTGGACTCACATGTATACCCGCCCTTTTACGAATCATATCCGCTCGGCGTGAGCCTTTTCACGTGATGTCCGTCGACACGGTGTTTGTCGGCTAGGAGCCCGTGCACGTAAGGGGTATGGCACTCCGCCGTGGCATACCGACGCCTATGGCTCATGGCAGAGGCTCATTTCCAGTCGTTTGGGGCGAGTAAATGCTAATTAGGAATGGTGCGTATTAAATGGGTATTCATCCATGACACCTACTGTTCGTTGAATTGTTAAAATCAGAGTATATCTGATGTTGAACTCTAGCTCTAGAGCTTTAGTGTTACTTCAAGGCTTAGGTGATTCATTTATCCCGAAAGTACTTAAAATATACCGTTTTCATCCTTCAAAAGGACTGTTTTCCTACCTTTTGAATTAAGATATCATTTATTTTTTCCATTTACCCCGGACGATTATGCAACCCCATTGATTTGTCTCTTGCCGTTTCCTTATGGGTGTTTGTCCAAAAAATATTATCTCTTAATTTATACATACCCGGATATATACTTATGACTACGCCCAATTCCATGTACATATCTCCTTATTTCTTGTTATTCTGCAGTAGCTACCCTGCCGGATGGATAGCTCCTTGGTATCATAGGTGTACCTATATTATGTTTCAGAAATAAATTTTCTCATGGCGTTACCATAATTTTGCTGGTTTAATAGGGCTGTCACTTAAGGATGCAATTGGGGAGTCAGTTTTCAAGTCTAAGGGAGGCTGGTAGTCCCAGGGTTGATTCAGAAGTTCACTTTTTATAGAGGAAAAAGATTTTGAAAAGTTGACTAGAGCGCAATAGGATAGATAACATGGGGGGTACTTCGTAATTGTTTTCTTATTTTCCGGTTCCATACAAACCACGGAGGTCCAATAGTCTTCCTTATTATTACTCTCCATGAATACCCCGGGAATATACCTACCTTAATTGTAGTGTATAGCGGGGTATATCATATTTTTAATTTATCTACGACGTAAAAATCTATCTTGCCATTAAGGAGAAATGTTAATGTTCTGCATTTTCAAAATCACGGAATGAAAAGAAATTGGCAGGTATATCCGTTATTTGAACCTATGACCGTGCGGGGAATTTCTTGAATGCCTTCCCCGGCACGACGTGATCTCTGAAAACACGCAGCATTGCATTTGTGTACGTGCGTTTTTGTCCTTTTGGTTTATTTGCCTTTTTGTCATTCCTTCTGACAAGCACCCTAGAATTAATGTTCAATGCCTTATCTAGTGCTGCAACTATAGCTTTCATCGAATCAAATTTCCCTAGTAAGTACCGTGCTTTATAGCCAATATTTTGAGGTGGCTTTATAAAATTTACCAATAACTGTTCGTATTAGATTATTTAAGGAAATAAGAGGAAAGTTATTGGTGTTCATCAAAGTAAAATTTCAATTTTTCTATTAATACCTGACATTTATTTACTTATTTGAATTATTTTAGTCGCTTTCTGCCTAATTGATTCAGGCGATTTCGTTTCCCCGAGCTTTGCACGAGGTGAAATTTTCTCGGACTCTTTGGTAAAATTTCTTATCTTTTCTCCTCCGTATTTTTATTCAATTCCAACATTTTTCTTCGTGCATTGCAACATTTTTCTTTTTTTGGTTATTGTTTTGCCGTTTTGAAATTGGGAATTCCTTCCTTTTCAAGCATTCGCCTGCTATTTCTTCATTCTTCTAAAATAATATTGCTGAATTCTGTGCACACGTTTCTCTTAGTGTTACAAGTCCGAACGCCGAACCGCGTAGGTTTTTCTACGGTTGTGGCCACTCTGAACTGAGACTCGCTGGTAGTAGCTCTGAAGGAAATTATGTGTGGTTGATGATCCGTCAGCAGTTTTAACACCGGACTCTCTGTAATAGGCTCATTGCATTTCCTGCTTGGCCACAGTGTAACTCATTTCTTTGGCCATAAATTGGGTGTTTCAAATTTTCCTCTCTGTTCATGAATAGCTGTCGATATATGCGCTACTTTTTCAATCCCAAGTCTCGCTCCACGCATCGAGAGTTGTGTCGTGCCATAATACCTTACTTTTGATGCAGAGCCTATGCATGTTTGAACTGCCGGAAATTCCCCACGGGCTGTCGCGGTGCCGGCCGTCACCCGATCGTTTGAAGCGGCTGATCGGGACATTCGATTACATATTGTCGAGAAAAATGCGAAGGCGGGCATGCAAATGAACTTACTTTTCCCACCGCGTCGAAATATTTTTTTGCCGAGTTTGTAGAGTGGATTTGGGGAGAAAGTGGATGGCGGCGTGCCGTGAATTTCCCGCGGGGCGGCAGCGGCGACCCCTCACTCCAGGCTCAACTCTGGTCCCCTTGCCTCAAGAGGACGATCGGCCATCATGGGTGTAGGCATTCGTTCGTAGTCTCGATCAGTCGAAGCATTCATCGGTGCTTACGGTAATCGACAATGTGATGACGGGGTGACCGAGGGCAATCCAATATGTATTAGGGCAGAGAAGCGAAAATGTGTAGAATGCCCCTATAGAAATTAAAACATTACCCAAGTTCTATTTCTAATAGAAATTGACGTACCCTTTTGATTATTATTTAACATTTGAACTAATGATATCATTTTGCCTTTTAAGATTTAATTTCGGTCATATTAAAGAAGGCATTTACTTCGTACGTCTTATAATTCGTTTAGTCTAATTAGTTAAATTCTAATTCGTACGTCGGCGGGGTAAAGTCTTCGCCTGACAAACAAGAGGTCGCGGGTTCGAGTCCCGCTCGGGTAGGTTTCCCCGGTCCAGGGCATGGTTGTTTGTGTACGTTTACTTGTTACATATGTTGAACACCCCGGTGTAAAATGGCCCATGAAGAGCTGTATCCGGTGGTTTGAGAATATAATAATAATAATTTTATACATACTGTTGGCAGATGTTTTGTAATTGCGAATAATAGCCGCTGTGTTGTAATAACTGATATATAGGAAATAGATAGCAGAAGTACGGTAATATAGAGCAAATTTATTTTTAAAATACTGAAAAACATTTGGCTTGCCAACCTGTAATATGAAGTCAAAAGAATCGGTTGATATTAATGAAGCAATATATCGACAAATTATCAGTAACTAGGCAATACAATTTACACAAAAAAATCACATTTCCAGGACAAGTCTTTCGCTTCATCATTTCTCCAGCCAGGATATGCAGCATCTCGTCATCATACCCCTTGTCGCCGCTTTGGTTTATAAGTTATTTATCTTTACCCAAGCTTATATTAAAAACCTACGGCAGACATGGTTCTTTACAGGACGAGTCATATTTTGTGACCATTTTCGGAAAGTTAAATATAACGTTCCGTTATCCGTAATTCCTAACTCTAAGAACTGCAAAAAGTACAATCGCGCGGGAAGAAAACACATCTTGCTCCCTTTTGCTCGCAAAACAATCTGGCCCCCATTAAATTGCGGTGACCTTCGTCACTAATCGTCTTCGTACCAGGTAGACCTAGGACTCGTGCTGCTATCTATGAATGCGTGCGATAAAAACCGAGTTCATCATCGTACCCGCCTTTCCCATGCTGAAAATTGGGCGTGTGATCGAAAAATGTTAAAATTAGGATCTCTTTGTTTTTTAAACTCCACCATAATCATAGAACAAAATTACTTTGTGCTATTCCACACTTTATTTTAAATAGCACGATCCGGGTTTCAGCATCTAATGCTATCATCAGGTGATAGCATTAGATGCTGAAACTATTTAAGAAACTGATGCTATTTAAAATAAAGTGTGGAGTAAAACAAAGTTATTTTATTCTATGATGAAGCAATTCCTCAAAGTAACGCCTGAGACCGTGTCTTATATCCACCATTATCGTCCATAAAAAAATGGGGCAGTCGTGGGACTGGCCGACAGAAGTGAAAACTGAAATAATTATTATCCATTTATTTTTTATATGGATTTAATATTATTAAAGAACTAATTTTTCCAGTAATACTCATTTTTCAACAAAAATTGAAATCATTTTTTCAGCAAACTGTTTATTATTAAATATATATTAAAATACGATGTGTATGAATATAAAGTAACATCATTTATACATAAAAATATAATATGCTTTTATTTCTTTTATTTAATATGCTTTAAACCTATAATTGTTCACTATGCACATAAAAGAAACTGCCTTAAATTGTACTGACCTGTATTTTTATAGGGTGTACACTCTTCTGCACGTTCATGCACGAACTCTTTATATTTAATGAACTTATACAATATACACTATAGATTTTTATTTTCAATTTTAATATTTTTAAAACAAAAAGAGTTTAACAGTCTATATATATTAACAAAGTGTATATATTAATCTCTATTAACAGTCTACAAAATAATACGAACTGTATAGAAAAGTACATAATGAACAGTAAAGAACTAGAAGCAGACAGATGCCTGTATTCAGTATGTAAAAGTATAGCGGTGACGCAACCTATACCATTGTATACACTATACACTCTATACATATGTATATCTCGCTGTAGCGATCGCGGTGTCGGGTCGGTGACGCTCACGCGAATTCTATGCTTTTTCCCCATCCCGCAAAAGTGCTTAACGCCGCTAAAGAAGTTTTCAATTCAAAAAAGTTATCGAACGATCCCGTTCGAGATTTTCACGAAAACGGAAACTTCCTATCGTTCCTCCTCGTTTGGGATTCTGAGCGAGGCTCGCTCCTGCCTCCGGAAGGACGCTATAGGGACCCGCTATCCAGGAGGCGGCGGTGACAATGGGACACGGTGGCGGTGAGTCAGAGGAGGCGTGGTTGGAGCTAGGTGCGTGACCGGAGGCCTTCCCACTGCTTCGTCTCCACGGCTGCCGCTGCTCGTGGTCCATAACTCATATAATTGTGACATGCGCCATCCTATCCCATTGTCTCGATCCCTTTGCTCAAGATGACCGGCACACATTTCAATTGCAGTCCCCTCGCGACGCCGGATTTCCCATCTTGTGTCGGCTCGGCTTTCATTGTCACGGGCCGAGAGCAGCCGCGGACGGGATACCCAATCCGTTAGGTTTTCCTCTCCCGTTTAATTCACTAGAGGGGAAATGTGATCCCGCGCATAAATTATTTTATAATGATCTCGTCCTGTGACGAGGTGTCGGGGGAGGTTTTTTTGAGTGAGAAATATTGGGTGGGCGGTTTTTCGAAGAGAAATCATAAAAAAGACAGGATATGGCGATACATTTTAGAAACTATTGAGACTCACATATAGATGACGTTGCTACGTTTCAGTTGAATAGCAAGCTGTTGACCTCTATGCCTCAAATTAAGGCCTAAGAGACTCGGGAATCCTCTTTTAAATGGAGCATCCATTGATATATCCGCGGGTATAATTTTCATTTATAGGCACGTATATGTTTATTATGCTGGGGTGAAATGGTAGCTTAAACTTTATGCGTGAAGTTTTCCTCCTGTGGAGTTTACTCGAAGAGAAAAGCGACTCCATTCTATGTATTCTTTAAATCTCAAGACTATCTTGAGGATTAGGGTAGTAAAGTTTTCATAAATGCTAGGCTTGGTTAATTATAGGACTCGAGAAGGCCGGTAAGAGAGACGTCGACAGTTTGGTGGGAGTAAATTGAATTTGTTAGGAAAATTATCAGCAAGAAAATGTAGAGGCGTAAAAGGATGTCTGATTGAATGGAGGATTTAAAGGGAATTGGTTGAAAGAAAGACGAAATAGAGATGGAATTTTTGGAAATTTGTGAGATAATTTTAAATCTATTTTGTTTTTATCTGGGTTACACAATGTAATATTTTATGATAAGCCCCTACGGAGTAGTCTCAAGAATAGCGGTATTCTCAGATCAACTTCGGGTCTTAATATATTTTCGGATGAGATTTCCTATGCAAAAAATACACACCAACACAACGAAAACCCATTTTTGCCATCCATATAAATTAATCCGTTCGAAATAGTTCTAAATACATGAAACCAAAAACATTCAAGCATTGGAGATACCCAGTTTACGGCACATTTATACTATATAAAGTATTGATTGTCATGGCCATTTCTACCTGTTTTTCGAATAACGTAAGAGAAACCTATGGATTAGTTTTTTTCTACGCTATCCCTTAATACCTCTGATTGGTGATATCTTCGGTTGAGAACGTACGGTATCTTCCTCGCTTTGTATCTCGGCTCAGCAGATGCAACAGTCGTCGGAACACTATTCATTTCGCCTAATTACGCCGTAACTTAGTGGTAGCGTTATCGTAAATAACTTGCTAGGTGAGCGATGTCTACGGCGCTTCCTGGCGCTACACTGTACATCTCCGCCTCTACTTTGTCTCTTGCTACGACTTGCTGGAGTATCTGGACACCTTGCAACAGTAGGTACCCTCCTTTTTCTCCTCATTAAACTCACTAAACTCATTAACCTACCTTCACTCATTGCGGGTGCAGGTTGTACCCGTAAAAAACATGTCGGTCTTAAATAAACGCGAAAATCTCCGTTTACTCAGGACTTAGGTACTCGGATGCTACACGTTTACTGCATGCGTCTGTTTGTTCACGCCGCCTCCCGCGAGGCGTTTTTCTTCTGGCACTGTCTACGAAGAACTGAATTTATGAATTTTCGCTGTGTTCGTCGTCCTTCTCGCTTTTCTGCCTGCTTGTTTACATCCTTCAAACCTTTGCTTCGCATATCAATTACTTAGATACATCGCTACCCTAGCAAAAGCTGAATTTGTTTCAAAACTTTAAAGGAGTGCGATACAGGTCAGTTCCAGTTCTTCTTATGACGACAGTGATTAATTACCATAACGCTGATAGTTTCTTTATGAACCTTGCATATATGAGTGCAGTAATAATATTTTGAATGAGATACACTAATTATTAGCAATAATAGTTGCATCCATTCTTTGTAATATAAACGCAAGGCGTGATTTTTTATGAAAGATCCTCCGAATTCAAGAAAAGCATGATGATTATTAACGAAAGTAATTTTCATGGATGAAATGAATTTTGGAGGCTGATACTATGTGACAATTCGTTGTAGGATATGAAGTAAAGATAGTTTGCACTTTTCCCCATAAATATTTATTTAAAAATGAGTTAAACATGTTGACTCATTATTAAATAAATACATATATATTTAAGTGCTAAGTATCTTTACTCCATATCCATTTTCATAGAAGTTGACCCGGCGTCAAATCGTACTTAATGCACTAAGTATAAGAAAATAGTCAGTCATTTCATACGCATGATAACACATATTTTGTGTTGATTTTTATGAGCACCGTATCGGAGTGCGAAGACTGTCATACCACCCCGGTGAGCGGGAACGCACTTCAAAGAGAGGAATTGGGGACAACCCTCACCCTCATTGGTGCATACTGATGCAATTCTCCTTGGAGTATGCAGTGGAGCATGCATAATTAGAACCGTTAAAGATGTTTCCCCTCACGAAAATATATCGCATTCAGCCTCTCGATATTAAAACCTCTATGGTCTCAAGGGTGCAATCAAAACTTGGCACCTTTGTAAAAATTAAGTATAAATAACCACCGCAGACATTATAATTGCTTCTTGAGCTTGAGCTCTCGCCAAATAACGACCGTCGGAATCACCCTCACTGCTGCAGGGATACGGCGGCGGCAACCCAGCCGATGGTGTATGGCGGGGATTGCGGATGTTCAATGCCCTTGGAACGGAAATGAAACGCCTGGGAGTCATTGTTTAAGGCTCCTGAATTAAAAGAAACGTGTTTATTGCTCACTCGCATTCGTGTTGACTTAAGCACGATTCCTTCCGTTTCTAGTTGCGTCAAATCTCCTTTTTCATAGTTGGGAAACTTCTTGAATATTACCCAGACTTAAAATTGAAAACTGAATTTATTTAATGCAGGGTTTGTCCAATCCGATTCGAAGATGGAAATTTTTATTCTCTAATCTATATTTTTAGTGGAAGCATACATTAATTGGTAGAATACTGTAATAATAATATAATAATGCAACAGGAATAATTATTGTTGAGGTTTAATGTTCTTACTGACTTCCCACTTTTGTAGACAGAATGATAAGGGAAAACTTTGTTTCTACATTGACTATGATACTTTTTGCTGTATTAAACTTATAAAAAAATCATCATATAGGCGTCATGAACTGAATTTTATGCATTCTATGAGGAGAGAAATGAGCGTCTACTCTAATAGAAGATTTTTAGAGTGAAGTTATGGTGTGTTTGGTGGATCGAAAATTTCTCTCATTTTGGACTCAGTAATTGGACCCAAAACAACTTTAACTCTGGAATAATTAATAAAGTGTCTCCGAGAATTCTCGCTTCGTAGTATCCGTATCATTTAAAACTCTTCGTAAAACATCACTGGAAAACATTATTAGCAATTCATCTTGTGTGCTTAATAAGCTCGTTGCCAAAACTATACCTACGTTTGTAGCCTCTTTGAAAATTTTCTTGCCAAACAAAGATAAAGTAACTTAATGACATGGACTAAAATACTTTATTCCACACTGTCCTTTTATTTTCTGAACGGATGTGCATCATTAATTGATTTCTGCTTCGAATTAAATTCTGATTGCAGGTAATAAATTTGTACAATTCGTATAAATTGAGCATTATTGGAAAAACGACTATTTGAGATAATGGATAATGAGATCATTTACACCTTTAAGCTTATTATTCAATATAATTGCCATTATTTCATCAAGTCTGGGCGCGTAGCATACCTACATAATTTGCGTTTTTCATATTATAGTATCTAATCCAACATAAAAATAAGTTTTGTATTCTACTCTGTCTTCTTATATTTAAAGGTACGAGGTTTAAATATATTGGCGGAACCCAGCAGATATAACAGTGCTGGCAAGGCACGTTTTGGCAGCTGAAACGCACATAGGCATAAAATATTTGGAACAAGCATAGTGACTTCCTATTCCTTTTTGTCCTCTTACCATATCTCCGCTCCGAAGGATTAATTCGTTCCCTTCATGTATTAGCTAATTTGTTGATGGAGCATGACGCACTAGTCTTATGCCTGGGGGAGTAACCCGCTAATGCCATGATTAAATGCGAAATTCTCTATAGCCGTGCATGAAACGCGTTTTAAGGGCATCGCACACGATCCCTGTACGCCTCGTCTCAAATATGAGGCATTACGAGTCGCACACCGTACGCTTACCTATGCTAATGTAGTAGTGTATTATTCCCGAGGATCACTCTAGACTTTTTGGAGCGTGAAGCTTAGGTTAAGACAATCCAATATATTCCCCTCGGAGCCCGAGGGGGACATTCGCAGGACCTCCGCTCCTGCCTTTTAAATCTCATATTAGATTCTTTTTATCAAAGCCAGCCGTCCGCGGATATGGCCGGGGTGTAATTAGATCGAGATATCAATAAGACCTGAGGAGGAGTGGAGGCGAGTGAATTCAATATCTCCGTCGGAGCGTAAAATGAAGGAATCCGATCAAAAGCTTGGCTGAGGGTAAGAGGCTGTCTTTTCCGTTGACGAATTGCAGCTCGGATGCCCACCGCCAGTGCGTAAAATACTCGCCATGGTTGTTCATCGGTTCAGATATACACAAAAGTGCAAGCAGAATATGGAGTTACTTAGATGTTTTGGATCGAGGAGTATGGCGGGACTTACTCGGTGATTTCTTGGGTTATTGCATGTCATTTACAAGGGGAGCACATTTCATTCTCTTAGAATCATGATTTCTGTTTCATTTTTGGGCGCATTTAAATCAGTTTCCAAAAATGTCCCTAGAGCAGTGATGATTGCAGACCTATCCATTGATTCCCAATATTTACAATGCAAATCCTCGCGACTGCCTATATTTTATTTTACAGGCCGTTTTACACGGGGCACGGAATTGCGCAGGCTAGAGCTGCATTTATTTCTAAAATGGCGTGGAATTGCGCGAATGCGTGAACGAAATTAGAAAAGGGGGTATTTTGCCGTCTCGCATCCACGCATTCTCGCATGTGTTCTAGCAATTCACAGCTTTACACGACGCAATTTTGAATGCGCCTTCGCACGTACGTCAGATTGCGCATTCCGTGTACCGTGTAAAACGGCCTGAAAGTGATGAAATTGATGGCATGCATGGTCATGTGCATAAATTTCAATCAAAAGCCCTTATCGTGACGTATTTCTTCGTGGAATACGGATGCCTATAATTGCCCACCATGCGAGGGGTGATATTTAAAAAAAAGATGGTACACGCGATCATTTGCCGCGATGGCTCGAGGGATGTAAATGCCATCCCTTTTTCCATAATCAGGCTCGTCCCTTTTTCCGTCGCTGAAACCACGAATACGACAGAAGAGAATCCTCAAGTCGACCTCTAAATGTGTTGTCACCCACCGCGCATTTAAATGGTTTCGCAAAAGTCGCCACTCGCGTCGCTGACGTACAAATTGATCCGATTTTCTCGAGGAAATAAGGTATAACTAGGGGTATTAACCGAAATTTGTGTGCATGATGATGTGATCTTTCAAAGTCATAAATGTTCTATGATATTCCTCGCCATTAAAGATATTATAGCGCAAAATATTGGAAAAAGTGGATCGCATTGCACTCATCACCGCGTCGCGGCCATTTTTGAAAACCGATTAAAATGGGACCGAAGTGGTAGCAGAAATCAACCTTCTTTTCGATTAAATTGGTCCTCCTCTGTGCATTCCCCTAGGCTGATCCGTCAGCCGATCAGAACGCACGACCACTAATAGCGATTGTAACGCCTCGCTTGGATATTAATTGAATGGCTGTTTCAAATACTGAAAGTGACGGAAATAGCGGTGGAGAAACGGTATTTGGAATGAGCTTGTGATTCAAGAAATGATGGCTCGAGCGATCACTCTTTTGATCTCTGAAAAGCTTTCGGTGTAACTATCATTCTGAGAAACGGAAAAAATGATCGTATGATTCAGGCTTAAGAATGAAAGTATTTTAACTCATTCGCTTGTTAGCACATAATAATGTGACGCATGAGTACCGAGAACAAGTGAGCTTCGTCCCTCTTATCTTCGCATCCTGCGGAGAGAAACGTCACGCTTCCCTTTCACGTGTATGATCATCAAACGTCATCATAAATTAGCGCTCGTGGCGTAGATTTCATCTGATTGGCTACAAAAATCTCCGTTTTTTGGTGGAAAATTTCATTTGAGTTGACTGTAGATGGTGAATGGTACTTTAAGTGCTCATTGCTTGTTAGAGAGACAAGATTGAAATAGTAATTTCACTTCATAGCCCTGGGATGGTGTGCATTTGCAAGGAATTAATCCTGTAGATTTGCGCTCCGGCACGTTGTTCAATTAAATTGCGTCTAATCGCCTCCGAGCAAAAGTAGCCCATCGTATTGAGTTGTTAGTGTACATTGTGGTGAATCATCTGATGCTGGTCTTGGAAGAAAATTTATTCAGCAACTGTCAATTTAAAATTTGATTAACTTAACCTTTCTTGAAATATTATTTTACAAGTAACATTTTAAATAAGGGTATTACTTCTTTCAGTTATATATGCTATACAGTATTGGCATGTAATAAAAGCATTGTTTTTGCATAAACTCACCGCTTTTTATCTGTTTATTAATTTTTAGATCTTAAAGTGGATATATTTTTTAGATTCCTACAAAGCATTTTTAAGTTTAAGAAAAGTATTTGTCTATTCCTTTCGACTTCTTAAGCAATGTATTCAAAATAATAGTATTTTATTTTTTCATCTGTATTTCAGAGATCACGTGTAAATTACTAAGTTCCTGAGTGCATACTAATGCTCCAAATCAAATTCAGATCTGTTCTTATGACACATTTTTTGTACCAAGAGTACATCCATCTCACCTAGATTTTTCCCAGTGTTTATTTTGTTTTGCACTCATTATGGAACACTTATCTTAATTCGTGCAAAAAATGATGGCCTTTGACTTTAGTCAGTATACTTTTTCGCATAAGCGTTTTCCTTTTTCAATCATTTGTTTCCCAATTTTTCACGTTGCTATATCATCTCTCAGATGTCACTCGTGTGTACCTTTTGCTTCAAAATTGCTTCCATCCTTACTCGCGAGTTCCGTATTCCTTTGGCTCGGACATTGATTTCGTCGGCTTGCGGCCAAATCGAGCGGCGCAGCTTTTCTTCTTTTTCAAAGCTCACCCGTATATTGTTGTTCCCATTAGCATTCGAAAGAGAGTGTACCTAAGATAGCGACAGAATGAAATCGGACCAATGGTGAGCGTTTGCGCTCGCTCGGATGTTATTGAACTTTTTCAAGTCGCCTTGATGCTTCAAAAACGTTTTTATTTCCTCTCTCTCACCGTTCCCGTGTATGCCTTGTGCCTCGGCGTGGAAATGCAAGCCCTTTCGCCCGGAAATACCTCCCAATACGGGGGAAAAACTCGGGCAGTCAAGTGGAGGAAATTAAATGTCCTCAGATAGGAAGCGGGGAAAAGGTACATTCTATTAAAAAGCAAAGAATCCGCATGGTATTCCCATCAGCAGCGTGGGTATCGATAGGTCGCCCTGCACCGCGCCTTGAAATGGCCAGATGAGAGACATTGTTTCATATTTATTGTTTTATTCCGCGCTGGTGCGGTGGTGTTTGAGGCGCGGTGATGTACTTCATTGACTGTGTTCCGTGCACCACGCTTTAGTTATTCGGTGGTGTTGGCGCTGATGCTCGGCCTGATCCATCGCACCAACCCCGTCATTTTCTTCTCAACCCTTGGATCACAAATATTACAAAAGTGGATACTGAAATAGTCCTCAAAATATTTTGTCAACAGCAGCACATTCAAATGGGTTTACTGACGGACAAAGTAAAGTTTCACGGGGGAATTAAGCATAATTAGGAGCGTTTATCTGAATTTATATACATGATGATATGTTCTACCAAATGCAAGGCTTTTTATTACTATTGCTGGCAACCACTAACTCTATAATGCAAAATCTTGAGAAAAAGTGGATCGCATTGCATTCATCACCGCGCCGCCGATATTTTTGTAAACTAATTAAAATTCGACCGAAATGGCAACAGAAATCAATCTCCTGTGGGATAGTATTGTCCCTTCTCTATTAAGTAACCCGTATTCGCCCTGCACCGCGCTTTGAAAAGGCCAGAAGAGAGACGTGTTATCATTTTTTTTACTACGTCGTGATGCTGGAGGAGCGGTGATGTACTTCATTTACTATTTTCCGTGGACCATGCTGAATTACTCAGTGGCGTTGACGCTGCTGCACGCTCTGATCCGTTGCACCACGAATATTACTAGAGAGGATCCTCAAGTCGACCTCGAAATGTGTTGTGACCTACCGCGCATTTAAATGGATTTACGAAAGTCGCCACTCGCGTCGCTGACGGACAAATTGATCCGAGTTTCACGGGGAAATAATGTATTAAGGAATTGAGGGTGTCAACCGAAATTTATATGCAATATGATGTGATCAATCACATATATAAATTTTAAATACTATTACTAGCAATTACGAACGTTATAATGCAAAATATTGGAGAAAAATTTGGATCGCATGGCATTTGTGACCGTGCCGCGGACATTTTTGAAAACCGATCAAATTGCGACCGAAGAGACAACAGATATCAACCTTCTACGGGATGGAATTGGGCCTCCTCCTTTGGACGACCTGCACCTTGTCTTGACAAGGTCAGATTTTTATTTTGAAGTGGAGCTGGAGGAGCGGCGATGCATTTCATTGACTAGGTGCCGTGCACCACGCTTGATTTACTCGGTGGCGTTGACGCAGATGCTCCCCCTGATCCACCGAACCACCCCCGCCATTCCTATCTCAACCCTTGGATTTTTCGTTTTGAAAACTGCGAGGTGCGAACCGCGTTGCCGACCGTGGGCTAATGCTCAGAGGCTCGTCCGACCGCGTCGACTCGCCATCGGGGAAAATAGCCACCAGGTCTCCATCATTTAATTGATATCTTGCGTAGCACGGATTCGAGCCCGACAGAATGCAATGAGTGTAGTAAATGCGCGGCTTGAAAGCCTACTGAGTGCTAGGCGCTGTTTGTCATTCATCCCGTCATTCTTTCTGATTTTTTCTATTTCCTCCACGCGGAAGTCTGTGACTCCTCGGTAATGACGTCAAATGCCCCGTTCGTGCATTCACCACTTTGGCGACACGTCACCGGCCTCGGCATCCACTCACTCTCCTAGTAAATAGAAATAGAGCCACTAGATAGGGAGGGAGTGGAGGTAAGGAGTCGAGCTAGGAGTGTGTAGTGTTTGTTTTACGAAGTGCTCGATGGAATCGACAGTGGGTCGCCGGCAAGATTTGTAGGAGTTTGAATAACATCGGATTTTGTTGTGCCGTTCGCACCAATGGGGATTTTTCTGTTCTGTTTAACTTTGAAGAAAGATTATTACTTTCGTCGAAATCAGATTTATTTTTCAAGTTTGTTGCATCATGAGGTTACCTCATTTTTATGTTTTGCGCTAGAAATTCAAGAATACCGAATAGAATTAATATTTCTTGATGCAATTATTTCCGGTTCGTTTTTATCTGCAGCTCGATTTTTTATAGATTGTAGAGAGTTTACTTACTTAGTCAGAGTATTTAACAAGATACTTCTCGTTCGCATAATCTCGACTTAATTAATTAACGTGCCAGTTGGACATATTTTATGCGAAGTGAAGACAATATTTTATCTATTACTTATTTTGAATTAACTGTTTTGTTATTTCAGCAAGAATTTTTAAAAAGTTTTACAGTTCTATCTTGAATTATATTAACTCAGGCTTGGATAATTTATCTGGTATTATATCCACGCCGTCAAATGAAAACACATTCTAAATGTTTTTATTTTATCTTTATATCCTTCATCTTTACCTCAAGACATCTAAATCTTATATTGTAACCGTATCATGCATGGTATCTTCATATGAGGACAAGAAATCTCTCTCTCTACGATGTAACCAAATATAACTGTATCGGTTTCCTAATCTATATCTTGAACGTGGTAATTTGTATAAATATGTATTAACAAAATCCTGCTAAATATGTTACCATGAATGTCAACTAAACAATTAAAGGTATTATAATACTTAAAGAGGTTCTGAACATTTTTTCTACCTAAAAGATCCAATTCATAATTATTGTGCATTAACCCTTAAAGGACCAACCTTTTTCCGGTTACACCGTGGCCCAAGGGAGGGTCAAAAATTGTCCACCTATATTTTTCTGTCTTAACTAATCATGAGACACAATATATCTTCAGCAATTGTGTTTTTATGTTGTTGAAACATTTTAAAAGTTATTTATCCAGCTGAAAGTCTTAAAATTGCGATAAAAATATTGACATTTTCAAATCTTTATAAATCGATCAAAAACGAAATTATGATAAAACTTATTCAGAGATGTTCCTGGTCACATGCTCCAATTTGAAAATTAAGTTTCTAAATCAACAATAATTGTGCATCTACGGTAACAATCAGGCATGGTATTTCAAATTTAAGTCAATTTTCAGCAACCGTACTCCAGGACAACAATTTTATAATTATTTTAAATAAAGCGAAAAATTTCCACTCCGTTTTCAGTTACATAATTTAAAAGTTCATGATAGATAATAAAACGTCTCCTAATTAAAATAATAATGTTCTATATTGTTCGTAGTATTTATTTATCAATAATCATATCATTCCGATAAAGTTATAAAATTATTAACATTAGCAAGCAATAATGAATTATCAGCTCGAATCTTCTGATAAGGCAGCATTATTGCCAGTATTGTATAGGTCAGTTTTTTTGCCATGTTACCGCAAATATACCCGTTACATATAGTACATATAATCATAGTTTTTTTATAATTTGTTTAGTTTTTCTCTTTTTGATGTGACTCCGTTGCTGCGCAAGCGGCACCTGCCTGTGCCAATTACTTTGACAGCAACATATGACGGCTGTATTTTTCTAGCCGGGATCCCTTCTTTCATCAATAAAAAGTGGGTCTGTAAACCTATTGTGTTCTCCAACCAATACTGTATATTGTGTTCGCACAAGTTCAATGCCCAGCAAATATGTCCCCTTTGCTTTTTTTGGTAATCTACTGAGGAAAATGAGTATAAAAAGAGAGAATCCATTTAGGGCAGCAATGTCGATCAGTGCAAAGAAGACAGACATCGGCCACCTTCTTGTAAATATTTTGGTGGAATACTTACATAGCATCTGATCAATAACATCAACTCCTCCTTTGGTGTTGTAGTAGAACAAATTCACGTCACAATTATTTTTGAAACAATTACTGACATTTATATCGGATAAGAATGGATTTCGATAGAGAAACGATATTTTTATATCACACTGACCATTTGGAATACCGAAAAATAGGCTCAACTTTGTCTTTTTCTCTTAGGTTTCTCTTTGGTGATGAATGATAACAATCACCGGTGGACTCACAGATCTCGGGTCTTTAAATTCAAATAAACTTGAAAAACTCTCCTGACCAGCTGTTCATTTCAATTGTTCAGGAATATGTTTTCTATTACTCGGCATAGTGCCCACCATAGTCAATCCAAAATCTTTGCAAGGTTCTTCTGCTGGCTCCACAGAATTATAGTATCTACCCATCGACACATTTCTCCCGGAATTCTTGATTGGGACCACCAGGTGTTCAATATTTCGTTTGAAACTCTGCTTGTTGATGGTTCATTATTTTCTCAGGCAATAACTTCCATGTTGAGCACATACCTCTCATCACAGTTTGTGGACATTCTTATAAGTATCCCGTAGTACCATGGTTATTCTTTCATCAATACTATGAATAGACACCTTCCCCTAAGCAACGATAACATTTCATCAACTAAAATATCAGGTCCACAAATGTTATATCTGGGTGATATCACACTGAGCATTTGGAATACCGAAAAATAGGCGCAACTTTGTCTTTTTCTCTCCATCTATCCCGGAGTAGACTTTTCATCAAATCTAATTATAGGCAATAGTTCCTGATATCAGTTTCGACTCTTTGCAGCAATATAGGACGGCCTTCCGAATCTATGTTACCACCAATCATGCAATTCTAACTTGCTATCATCGTTTACACCGAACAATATCAAAACTCCTACGAAGGATTTTAGTTCTGCCGTTTCATTTTTAGACTTCGAGCTCGTTCTGCTTCTTCATTTGAATACCGTAAAATCATGTCAAGAATTTCAGGATTGAAATTTTTTCAAATGACTTATGCATATCCTTTTCCTTACCAGGAGGTAGTATTCATTGCTTTTTCCGCATTATATTTTGAATGGTTCGCCTAGTCACTCGAGGAGAATCACTTAGGTTTTTCCTTGCTGTTTTTGCAAAGTACTCGATATCTTCCTAGCTGCCTTTTTTCTACAAAAATCACTTCCTTCGCCTGCCTCACTTTCATTATTTGAACTAATTTCACTAACATGGACTACTGTTTCACTGAATTCTTCATTACTGATTTATTTTGTATCACTTGTAATTTCCAATGCTCATTACACGTCACTCTGAGTCAAGTAGATAAGCAGATAGGAAAACTTTTCAAAGATATAAAGCCTTTTACTCAAAAGCCACCGCATTGTAGCTCTAGGTTTCAACATTAGGACCAAAATTTTCACAGTAGCTTTACAGACATCTTGTCATGCATCGTAAATGTTCTCCGTATGAGAGGTAATTTGGGGATTGTATCCTGATTGTATACATTACATTATATTGTATACAGATTGCATCTTGAGTGGCGAGAGTTCAAATCATGCTGCAGCTGAGGGTGCGGGTGAAGGTATTGAGTAAATTAGCCGGTGTGTCATAAATTTAAAAACACTAATATCATGGTAAGAAAGTGGGCTAATTCTTGTTGCACACATATTTTTGCATCTATGGCATTCCAATTTGACATGAAGGTAAAATACTTCTAATTCTTGCGAGTCTGATTACATAGGTAACCAAAGTGTTTCCGGAGTATGCAAAAATTCAATATGTGAAAGGTGCTTCATGAATGGCTGGATAGAGCTCTTTGCGCCCTTTCCCGTTCATGAATGAATAAAAGCAATACAGTGGAAAGGTTTTCGAGAAAGTATTATAGAGAAAATGACTTCAATATTCAAAATTTCAGAAGGGCATTCAATAGCTCTCTTCCGATTTAATGTATTAGTTTATAATTAGGCCAAGCAGAGTCTATGAGAGTAAGCAAAGTGAATAGAAACAGAGAGTAATTATTTATAGAAGTAAAAGATTTTAATTCTTCCTGGTGAATATTTCAGGCGAATATTTGTCGGGTTTGCATCCACGTTAAAGCTTTTATACAAGCCAAACCTGGATGCAAACCTGAGAAATATTCGTTAAATTTATACATGTAGTTCAAAGAAAATTAATCAATATGTAAGATAAATACGTTGAAATTATGTAAAGTAAAAATTTGTCAAAGAAAATCAAAGTAAGTAATTACAATTATAGTTAGAGCACATAAATGCAATAAGGAGCCTATTGCTGAATTAAAATAAAAGTTAATAATTAATTTAAAATATTTAAGTTATAAATTATAATGCCAAACAAAAATATTTGTCCCATTACACGATTCCATTCGGTCGAAAAACTTGTCACAGGTTGGACCAAGGGAGGGTTACTTTGTGTCCACCGCGTATTTACGCTCTTATAACATTGTCTGAACAAAATTTTCCATACATATCAAGATATATTTATCTTTTAAAACCTATATTTGACAATATAACGAAGTTTTAAATCTGTATTGGGTGAATAAGTACTTAAAATATTGATAAAAGAAAAAGGTGGACATTTTTTAGCCCTCCCTTGGTCCTTTAAGGGTTAAACCACGATAACCTGTTTCAAGCCTGATGCCCTCATGTGTGGACTTGTAATTTAGCCACTACATGGCAAACATGTTTATTTAGCACTATATTACTTCCATATTATGGTCAATTACATATAGAAATCTGATTTTAAAATATTGTTATCGATCGAATTGAGTAGCTCACGCATGAGAGGGTTAATATGAACATGAAAGTTTCTACTTTTTGAAGCTTTGACAGGTGTTTTCATCCAATAATATTTTACTCTCACAATTTTTAATGGTAGTCATTCCAGGGCGAAATTATTGGCGATAATTTTCGGAATTAATCCAGCATTTATAGAGACACCAAGTCTATTTCCACGCCACAGCGATGTGCCTGCATTCCTCTCCTCGTATTTAATTTATTCGTTAGCGAGACTGAAGCTGGGGGCAATGTCTCATTCATTCGCTATAAGAGCGACGACGGGTAATATCTGGCTCTATCTTATTCTCTCGCTAAATTTTTATGACTCGCCATCAAGTGGATTATGACTTGGTTTAAACTGCTACGTTGGACATTATTTGCTGGGTAAAAAAATAACCGTCATGCGTCACTTTCATGCGAGGAATATGACAGGACGGATATATATGCGAGGAATTTTAAAAGCGCCCCGGGATCTCTTCATCTCTCGATGCTTTAGTTGTGTTTTAATGGACGGCGGTAGAAGATGAAGCATCCGCGGTTCGCAAATAATGTGAAATAAGGAAAGAAGAACCGACGCTTGCTTTTAATGGAAAAATTGTTTTAAAAAATAAATCCCCTCATTACGGATGACAGAGAGAGTCCTCCACAATTGATACTTAAGCGATTTTAATCTCGTGGAGTCGTCATAAAATGGTTGGAATTAAGCGATGAACCATTGATGACAAGTGATGGGATATACCCAGCTCAAGTGGAATATATTTTTTTCCACGGGGATTAAAGGCGTTATGGTTGACGCTTTTACTGATTGCTACCTTGCCCCATACTACCCTATCAGCATGGAAGAACTCCAGGGGAAGTTGGCGCCAGCCCAACAGAATATGCAGGACTGCAGCCGGACCTCAACCTCCCCGCCTTTTATGCCCTACTCACGGCTTTATTGACTTAATAACGATTCCCATTCTCCCGCGTCCACTGGCTCAAAGTCACTCGTGGTGTTGTATTTGGGGAGGGATAGCAAACCCGCGGGCTAATAGACTCGCCTCATACCCCGAAAGTAACCAACCATTTAACCATGTCTCGAACTGTCGTTTCACGAGCCGCCCGCAGGACCTGTGGCACGGATAGGTTTCGGCTGCCTACAACGCGTCCAGAGTAATTTTTCGAGCGGGCCGTGGGATTACGACGTCAGTGAGCGTTGATTTTCCGCTCGCTGCTCATGCAATTCCGATTTTACGAGTCCTTGCAGTCCGCCGAAAAGAATGCGATCGCCGTGCCTGATAAAATCACGCACGTTTCCCTCCTGAAAGTGGCGCCATTCAAACTTAGTGGGAATAAAAGTAACTAGTCACTTTTTTCAGTTCCCTGTTGTTACGACTTCATCCATCGCCGCTTACTAGTTGAAAGTTTTAACTCTCGGCATTAATTCCACAGTAACCTTCTTCACTTTCTTTTTTCTTGAGGATTAATCGACCAGCTTATCGTGGATTTAACTCGAGAGCTTGGACTACTTACACGTTTTTCATTAGGGGTACTTACGTGTTCGGTGAATATTTGTTCCGTAATGATTTTTCTGTTTAGATGCCTTATCTGTGTTTTTTTTCCAAATAAGATAGAGAGATATAGGTTGGTATGCAAACTCTACGCCTTCTTTGCCAGCGTTGAGGAATGCAATGCGCTTCTTAAAGCTAAAGAAGTGCAGTAAAGGCGACGTGAATGAGCTGGTGATAAAATTAGTGCAATTACATGATATAACGATTTTAGGCTTAAAAACAATTGGGAACCAAAGCGTTTGCATTTAAATGATTACAATGAGAGAATCAGCGATCTGCACACTTAAATATACCTGTTTATAGCTTGCGAAGATGTTTTGCAGTAATCTAAGAAGGTGAAGATTAATGCTGACATTCCTCATTATTTTTTATTGTAAAAGTGTATAATGCAGTTAATTTTGCGTTACATCTATCATGCAAATTTTACTTGATAGTTGAGGTCTCTGCTTCGGCCTAGATGATGGAATTCGAAAAAAATCAGGAAAATAGCTCTTGCGTATTTTCTCCTCAACCATTAACTCGATAGCTTCTTACCTAAAGATTTATTCAATTTAATGCATAGAAACAGTTGGTAACGTTACGAATTCTCAAAATGAACCGTATTTTTCCTATCATTTTATGAGATCTGTGTCTTTAACAACCTGTGTTTCATTTACCATTTTAAATAAAATCAGGAAAACCAGGCGTATTCCAGGGAAATTTTTGCATATTGAAATAAACACTTGCAATTTTACACCATTATGGACTTTTATTTCGACCTAAATTTCTATGATACTACATCATATTGAAGGAATATAATGGTTTAGGGACCATTTTTTAGCTTGAAGATGATGTAGTAACGTCGAAACCTCGGCCGGAATAAATGTTTATATAAGTAAGAAATTGCAAGTATTTATTTTAATAAGTACCCTTTTGTTTCCCTATACGAAACGATCAGTGGCGCCGACTCCATGGGGCCTGAGGGGGCCCGAGCCCCCTCAAAAATTCGTTGTGGGTGTGAGGAAAAAATGTGTCAGGCTTGTCGATATTCCCCCGAAGTGTTCAGATATCGATATTCGAGTTATCAGGGTTCTAATGTTGATCATATGACTCTTCTAAAATGCTTAAAAAACTTAAAATTCACTACTTATAAAATTTCTGGGGGCAATATCCCCGGTTTGGCCCCCCCCCAATATTTTTTGTAAGTCGGCGCGCCTGGAAACGATATCCTTATGCCCAAAGATGTTTTCATGTGTGTGTTAATATTCTTGTCAGGTTTTTATAGATGATGGGAAATAACATCTGACTCCCCAGACTGGGCCCATTACTCCATAATAAAGGTAGTCAGGCGGACTTCCTGCATTTCCATGGCAACATTGGTGCCCACTCCAAGTGTTTACTCTTGGCGTCCAGCATTAACCCCATCCCTCATTCTTTCATCGCCGCCTGCGTGCTTTCAACCATTACTCATGGCTAGTTGGTGACTCACGCCAGATTTGAAGTGTTGCTCATGCTATTTCTTCTCTAACTTTATTAGTTTACCTTCTAAATTGTGCTTAATTTGTTCATATCATCGAGTACTTTTAAAACAAAAAGAAAAGCGGCAAATGAGAGTTGGGCAAAATTGTACATATATTGTGAACTTTATATCAGTGTACATGGGCGTACCCAGCGAGGGGGAGGGGGGGCAGCTGCCCCCCCACCTAGAAGCAAAAATTGCAAAAGTCTTTAAGCAAAATCAGTACTGAATTGAAAAGAATGAATTCGCCAAATTGTCTTTAATCCCACGGAAAATGATATGTATTAGCATAAGATATATAACTAAAATAAAACTATTTTTTAAGGAAGTAATCTCATAAACTAATAAAGCGCTGTTATAATTTTCTTAAAAAATTGGTTTCATTCACCTTTCCCATGCTAAAAGGTCACAACTTGTCCTGCCCCCCTAGACCATGGCTTACCCCCCCTGATAAATATGGCTTACCTAGTTATGATTCTGGGTACGCCCTTGTCAGTGTAATTGCATCATGTAATGATCGTAGGCTAAAAAATAATTGGGAACCTAAACATCAGCATTTACATCGCTACGGTGCAAAATACAGCGAGTTGTTAAACACGTTGAAATGAGGTTTAAATATGAAAATAAAAGGAGTGGGGAATTTAATATCACTCAAATTGGAGTAAAACTTTCGCACGTAGATTTTATTCAATATTTTCCATGTCTCACATGCTTGGCAGTCCCGGAATATGTGAAATAAACTGTCAAACCTGATGGAACCCACTCATGTGAGAGAGACATTTTTATGAGAGAGACAAATTCTTTCCTGAAATTCAATAGAAGTACTTATGTAAATAATATTACAAAATTTAAAGAAAAACTTGCCATTTTGAAATGTAACTTTATCTTCCCTCATTGTTCGATTTGAAAAAAGTGTTGTAGTTGAGAATAATTAATTTTGTAAAGGGTGTAAGTCTAGAGGGACAAATTTCACGTGCAGGTATGCCAGAAAAGAACTCATAAATTCTTTTTCTCCAACCGCTAACTCAATATACCTGTTAACTGAGATTGAGTTAAAGAGAAAATAGATGATACGTCAAATTTGTGAAGAAAGCAAGATAGCACTCTTTCCACAAGTTTTACTTTGGTTTTACATGTTTCAACCAAAGTAAAACTTGTGGAAAAATACGTAATACCAAAGTAAAACTTGTGCAAAAGTGCAATCTTGTTTTCTTCTACCAATATGTATTGATTTCACTACATCGCGCCTGCCCCAGCCAATATTAATATGCCAAATGCTCTAAAGACTCCCTTTTTTGTATGATTTTAATACATTTGTTTTCACAAGGACCTATATAGCTCACCCTTTTGTATCCCTGCGCGAAAGATTTTCTCAAGCAGACGTGCTTGCAGCTGCATGGATCCCAATATATAGTGCGAAGAATCCACAGGGAAAAATCATTCGCCTTGACCGGTATTATTTTTCTCTCTGGATTTTTCGCACAGTTTGTGCATTGCAAGTGACTACGTAAAGTTATCCCCGCGGCTAGTCCGGGTATACTTAAATTACCCAATATACAGGAGCAGTAACTGCGAATACCGAGGCAAAAATGCTCATTAAATGTGAATGTATGGTGTGTATTCATTAATGGGTATATGCAGAATGTACTTCCCACGTGACTTAATATATCATCTTCGTAGTGGGATTCTGTGCCCTAAGTCATCATTTCCGGAACCATAAAGCCGGCTATTCCGCGGACATTGTGTCAGCAATCAGGATTACGGCGAAATGGATTACACCGGGTAGAGTCTTGACATGCCTCAAATGGAAGGATTAATAGAGCGCCCATGCAAGCAATTGGAAGGAATCGGTCGGCGATAGATTTGAGACGTCGCGACGCGTCGTTCGTCGCTGGCGGAGCGATTCGAGAAATCGGAAGAGTGAGGAGCAGAACGTGACCCCGCGTGCTCGTGTCCTCTCGTGGGAAAGTGCAAGTTGTCACGGGGCATATTGGGGCGGAGCATTTATGATAGCGCAGCGAATTCTCGCCTTGAAACTGAAATGGAAGTTTCGTTTACCTTTCAGGTAGTTAGGGCGGGATCGGCTGCAATCAAGTGATGCACCACCTATCACTTACGCAAAAGAGTCGCCAAAAAAATTTAAACTAAAGAAAACATAATTAGGAATGAAATTTGCGTGCAATATTGCACCTCAGGGCAATGCAAATGTCAAAAATGGTTTTTAAAGGTATTCATCCCTTTTTCTGCCACCGGGCCGATATATCGGCCCTCGCTGGTTGAGCGAAAACTGCCAGGGGCCGATAGGTCGGCCCAAATTATTTAACTTTTGTTTCGTGTTTGTGGCCTTTTCAACGGCTGTAATTTATGTAAACCCCCATAATCTATCTATGGTTATAAGATATAAATATATATTAAGAATTGGGAAAAAAATCTAGACATATTAAGTAAAATTAAGTGGCTGAAAAATTTTTAAATCTGAAATGTTGCTAATTCCGGAAAAAAGCCTTGGCAGTCTTCGCACATCCCACCTGAAATGGGCTGGCATTAAAAGGGTTAAAATCTCATTTACCATGAACATACACTTTCCTATACATATTTAGATTCGTCACAAAATCTTGCTTCTGATGAGTGCCGTCTCAATAACTCTTTGTTACAAACAGCTTCTCTACCAAAAAAAAAAAACTCATTTCTCAATCAGAGCCCAAATCATCCTAATTTTACCGCCAAATATCTCGAAAACTGCGCATAGGAATCCCTCTTCCTTTGGATCATTCGAAGTGTGTATTTCAAAGAATATGTGACCAAAGTTTTATCAAATTCTTGTCACTTTTCCCGAGGCGCTCTATCTACCTTAAGTAGTTGCGTGAGATAAAGCCAAGCAGCTACTCAGGTCGGGTCATATTGACTTTAAATTTCAACGTTTATGCATCTACATTCTACCCCGCAAGACGCCCAAAAAGGCATGTGGCAGGGTTTATTAGGACATCAGCCGTTTACATATAAAAAGCAAATGTATGATCTTAGGTTTTCCGGCGTATCAGCTGCAGAAAAGCTTCTCGGGTTTTCCACCGGTTGATGTCTTCCATGTCTCCCGACGTTTCGAGCAGCGACTTGCTGTTCATTCTCTGGGGATCTTCCGAATGATGGTGAGCTTAAGTCGTGGCGTTATTTCCTCTACAAGCGTGAAATGACGTGCTCAGTGGACGAATTCTGAAATCCTCTGAGCCAAGTTAGACGGTATTGGTTGGAGGTTTTCATCATCCAACGACAATACGAAGCGAAACTTTCAGTGTAGATCCCCTGAGGATGAACAAGAAGTCGCTCCTCGAAACTTCGGGAGACATGGAAGGCATCAACCGGTGGAAAACCCGAGAAACTTTTCTGCAAAAAGCAAATGCTCAAATAAAATTACGACTAGCCATAGTCCTTTATCGCACGGGAGAAAAATGAATTCCCACATCTATCCGTTCGGCAAAATATCTCTCTTAATAGGGTGGTTTCCTATTATTTTTTTATTGCCTAAATCGAGAGATTATTACTCCTGGAGTACGTATTTCACGCTTTTAGATTTTTAAATGACGATATCTATTTTTCGCGATTAAATGAAAAGTGAAAATTTTCAAGCGCGCGAAAACGCGACGCGTAAGTAGGAATGATGGGAAAAAAGTCCGTGTGACGCATTTCTGGTTCCCCCTCCCGCCTTGTGAGGTGACCTTGGAGAGGCTCTGAGCGCTGATACGACGCAGGATGCTAGCGGGTAGCTGAGTGCCATGCTATCTGGTAGCGCTTGGCTTAAAAAAGGTTTATTAATACCTTATCAAACGAAGAAAACTTTCCGACCTAAGCCAGTTTTAATAGGTGATTATTAAGACATATATCCCTGGGCTCTGTGCCTCATGCATGCATTGGTAACCTCAGACGATGTATAACTCCTATCCTCTCGTGTAGAAACTAGGTCCCTGTGACGTCACGTGGAGTGGAATCGCATGGGCGCCAATCTGGCCTTCTTCAAATGAGGATAAAATTTGACCCTTGCCATTCGTCTAAACCGGTATTTCTAAAACCAAATAATTTGTGTATTATGAATACACTAATGGTGGATAACGAATCGCAATCAATGCCTTTCGTTTTCTTCGATGAAGGAAACTACCCTATTCATCTCTTCTGTCGGACCTGGAAATATAGTGGGGCTCTAAGATGATGTCCGTGTCACTCCTAAATATATCTATTTTCAATTATTCAAACAATCTAAGCCTAACCCGCAGACAAACCTTTACAATCTTATACGGTGTGCGGCACGATGAGATGGAAGGTCTAAATATTAGTTAAAGTAGACATTTCAATATTTCCACAAGATATATACAGTTATCCATTATCAAGTGCTGTGTTGTATTGTAACTTTAAGTTAATAATGGTCACAGTGAAGGAAATAAATCTGAGGGTAGGTTCGAAGATTTTCTCTAAGTTTATCAGATGATGTCTGCATTTTCTTCCTGTTCTCAGAGCATTCGTTGGATTTTGTTAACAATATTTTTGCTGACATTACAGTCAGTGAAACTGTTTTCTTATATTGCGTTTTCATAACATTCAGTGGTCTAATGCATAGTTTTACAGATAATTTGCTAGAACTGTCTTCATGTATGAAATTTATATGTATACCGCTCGCGACGAGTCGTAGAGCGGTACTTTTCAAGACGCAAACACTTGCGTCGGAATAAAACGCTGCATTATGATAGATAATGAATATATCCGGACGCAAATATGGCATAGAATGAAAGAGAAAAGTATGTTATGAGATTAAATGGGACACAAACTGATAAAATATTCAACTGAATGTAAGTTTTGTGCATCAAATACCTGTCGGGTCATATAAACCCGATGCGACTACTTAAAGGTTAAACTGTAATTTGCACGTGTGGTTGAATAAAAAAACAGTAGCTCCAAAACGATGTCTCGCTATTGTCGTCAACACACAAATGTCCAGAAAGTACCACATGCTTCGGGTTAGTAAAAAAAATGGCGGTAGCGAAAGAGGAATGTTTTTACCTCCTCCTCTTTGTAAGAAAATTATATTTTACAATGCCGTTGTTTCCTCATTAGTAAGAAATCGGAAAAGGAAAGCTGTAGCTATAGCTGAAGTGAAAGTATTGAAATTAAAGGTAGTTGCATTTTCTCACCTTTCATTTCAAAGCTTAACTGATTTAATTCCACTATAAAAAGCCTAAATAAATTGAACTTATTTGAAAGGAAAATGTTTGCGTGCGTGTTTTTATTTACATTTTTTATTATGATATATCCAAAGCTATCGATTTCTACTGCGTTCAATATTGAACTGCTTCAACTTTACTAATGGATCAAATTAATTAAGATAGTTAACTCATTCCATTCCTTCTACCTTCAAATTGGATTATAGAAATGTAATTTTAGGTACCAACCGTCATGGTTTGATATGCGAAAATCACCAAAAGTATTCACTGAGAATAATTTTTAAAAATGGGATGTTGGTAGTCCTTGTCTACATGTACAAGTCGAGTGCTGGTTGACTGTCAAATATAAAAGTCAAATTCGACGCTTAAAAATGGCTTGACCCCGCATGGTCAAATGGGCCCGACGCCCCGTCGCGAAAAAGTGCAAGTTGTCGCGGCGATATCGGTCTGAGAGGGATGCATTTATGACTGCGGAGCCGAGTCTCGGCTTGAAACAGAAAATATACGTTTCTTTAAAAAAGAATGTGAGAGCGTTCGACGGCGGACTCAGACTGATCGATAGCGTGCTTCGCAGCCGACTCAAAAAGGTCCCGAGTTCCGATCTCGCTTCAGGCACGGGATTATTTTTCAGCGGCGCGCGCTTCCAACGCGCGCCTCCTCGAGTGATGAGGCTCACGGATCGTTGACCCAACCCCCTCCCCCCCCCCCCATGTTTCATTTGTGACGAATTATTTTGAAAAATACATGAAACGAGCCAGCTTTCAAAAGGATAAAAATTAACATCGATGATGCAAAAACGACGGTGAAAGGGGAATTCTTTTGAGATAATGTTCCATGCATTGCATTTTATTTCATGTAAAAGCGTGGGTTACTCAATGAAATGACGCTCGTCTAAACGTCCTATCTCAAAGCTTGCATTTCACAGCCATGATGTCTCTCCAAATACTTTGTTTGCACTATTCCCCTCCTTCTATAGTTACAAAGTTATTATAAACAGGGTGGAGAAATATCGTCCCGCGAAATTTTAACCCTGGATAGCTGCTGCCAGCTGAAACGAGACTCCAGGGCGGGATGCGTTTTATGTTTTGGTAGTTCGTTCAATTGTACTAGGCTCAACTATGTGGAAGTTAATACTCGAAAATGAAAAGGAGACTTCGTTGATTTCCACTGATTTATTTCGTCCGTACCGTAATTTCGTAGGAAATAAATCAATGAAGTCTCCTTTTCATTATTGAGTTTTGGTAGTTTACTCTGATGGGCGTATTGATACTGAAGATTGTTCTTCTTCGTTCAAGTGTTCTTCATTGTGGTGGGAGTGGTGTTAGGCGAATGGGGAATTTTGGTCTACGATGTTTGAAGAGTGGGTTGGGCTCATAATTTCAAATGCGGTGCAGTTGTGGGTTGTCAATGTTTTCGCGGGATTTTTCGAATCTGTCTTTAATGTCGGTGAGGTGTTGGCCGAGAGGAGGGATTTTTAGGTCGTCACAAATATATTCTATTAATATAAGACACGGTCTCAGGCGTTACTTTGTGGAATTGCTTCATCATAGAATAAAATTACTTTGTTTTATTCCACACTTTATTTTAAATAGCACGACCCAGGTGTCAGCATCTAATGCTATCATCAGGTGTTAAAATAAAGGTTAAAATAAAATTTGGAATTAAACAAAGTAATTTTATTCTCTGAAAATATATTCGTTCCAGACGAACCATGGAGCATTGACGATGCATCTTAGCGGTTTGTTTTGAGAAGTGCACATTTTCTTCAAATTGGTGTAAGCGGTATATGCCCAGGCGGGGCATCCATAAGTGTTTAGGGGTCGGATCATGGAGAGGTAGAGCGTTCTCTTGGTGTCTAGATTATTCTTGCTTCTCCTCTGCCGCATATGGCAATATATACAAGGCATCCGGAAACAGTGCAAACTGACGTCCAATGGGAGTGCTTGGCTCAAAGTTTCCGTAGTTTAAATATGATGCGTTTTCGACTCATACATTATTAGTAATTTTGGTTCCTACTAGCATCAGCTATCGAGGATTAAAATTTCGCGACAATTTTTTTTCACCCTGAGTAAAGGGAGGCATGTCGTCTTCGGCATCTACAAATGCAGAGCATTCGAAGTCGTAAGTTGTCCAGAGCATTCGGCAACGGAGATAACTCGCGGCCGATCGTGGCGCGTGGCTCAAATTTTCGGTAGTATAAAGATGGTGTGTTTTCAACCTGAATATCATTCGTAATTTCGGTTCCTATTGGCACCAAATATCCATCTAACGATTTGATCGTTGGGTTATTCTTCCTCGTAGAATGATCCTCCAAAATCGTTTAAACATTAATGGCTTTGCCTGGTTTCGCTATTTAGTTGGGCCCTTTTCGCTTCCATAGCGATGAGATGTTTTTCCCCGTCCCATCCCTTCCGAACCTATCCTTACCCAGAGGCGTCGACGGGCTCCTATCGCGGCGGAGCCTCTTTCCTTATTCCTTCCTCTCCCGCCCCTCCCCGGGTGATCGGGCGTATAAGCCACGGGCTTGGTTCCCGGCCCCGGTGAGTTGTATCCCTGAAGGCCTTGAACCCTCATTCTCTCTGGCACCAGATATCCAGTCTTTTAATTTCAGACACAATTTTTTTCCACCCTGTAGAATATAGAGTTATTTGTTCAAGTCTATATTTCAAATATTTTATTTCCTCTCAAATCCCCGAATGTTTAGTGCTCCTTCTCCGAGACAGAAGGGACTTCTCTTTTCCCATCAGCGAGGATAAACCTCGGCGTACATTAATGTCACCACCCTCTGGGTCGGACGAATGGAGTGAATGCTCATTTGCCGCGGAGGGGCGAGTGATTATGCTCATTATAATGGCTCACCGTAATTTTATCCCCTGTACGCCGTGGCAGTTACACCGTATCATGTTTTTTTAGCGGTATTTAAAATTACCGACTGACATGGTCACTAATCTCGCGGCAACGATTAGCTGGACGGGATCGAGTTCTGTGTCCCGATTGGCGGTTACACGAGCTTAGTTGACGAGGGAGGAGAGGGGGAGAAAAGTATTAGAGCGCCGGAATTTTATTAGTGGCACGCGATAGAAAAACGGTTTGACGTGCTGGAGTTAGGGGATGGGTTGGGTCGAGTCTTGGTGGGTGGAAGGGGTTGGGTTGGTAACCCGAGATTCTTTGCACGCATTGGCCGTGGCACGGCAGCCAGAGCCAGACCAATATGGTGACTGCGGTCGCGGATCCAATGGGAAGGTCCAGTAGCATGCAGTAGATCGGGGGTGTTAGGTTTCAATAGGGTGGGATGGGTTGAGGGAGCGGGTATGTGGGTTCTCCCTCCTAGGACGACAATAGCGGCAGCCCGGATGTGCTATCCAGAACACCACCACCACCCAAACGGGGTGCAACCACCCCCCCACACCCTACAAATGGGGGTACAAAACCACCCTCCCCACACCTCACGTCTCGGAGACCACTTCCAAGCCGTCAACCCCTATCCAGCGAGGCGCGGCTCAAAAATATATGCCTTCACCTCGCCGATATGAAAGCAATCGTGCCACATCCCTTTCCCTCCGTCCACGTCACTCAACCGTCGATCCAGCCACCTGCCCCAACGCGCCCCACACCACTCTCACCTCCCGGGGACCCCTTTCACACCTACCGCTTGCATCTTACAAGGTGATATCGGGAGGGGGGGGCGGCGGTGGACGTGGTCGGTGATATTTTTGGGATTTTCGGCCTGATTAGCCGCCCCCGCTTTCCCCAGCCCGGCGGAAAGGTGCGACGGGAGAGGAGTATTATGCCGCAATTAATTTAAGCCGCCAGTTCGGTGTCTCTCCGCCTCCAAGCCTCAGAGGGGACCCCGCCCTCCTGCTGAACGTTCGGCAGACAGCTCGCGGCCTCTATCGAGTTCCGCTTGCCGCCAACCGCGGGAGGGTCACGAGTCTAATCTTGGGTGCACGGGTGCTAATTTCTTGGGTCGCATCAGAAAGCACCTATCCATACCGAAGACTTGTTTTTTATCCTGCAGGAAAAATTCATATACATGTGACTGAGTCTCGTTTTATATGGCCAATATTAATTTTATACTCGGACACAAAGCTACCAGAACTCTATATTATCAATATTTTATTCACTTTTAAAAATGGTAAAAGCTAGATTAGTCGTCGTTAGGTTATAAACTATATTAGCATAAATCTGAAACATACTTATAAAGAACAAACACATCCCTTTAATTTCATCCAAATTACATGCATAAAATTCTTCAATTGAGTACAATGGAAGCTTTATAAGCCAGGCACTTAGCCGGTTAATAAATTCACAATTATTTACAGTTCTTAATTCAGCTGGTAACAAATTAAACAGTTTAACATTTATCATACAAAATTACTAATGGTTTTATACTTATATACATTACCAAAATTCTTTGTCTGCAGAATACGGACAAATAAATCCTCTTAGTTTTGTTGAGAGCCACAGGTGAGGGTAATTTAATAGCCAATGTATTATCTTAGAAATATGAAGCCAGAGCTAAGTTGCATTTAGTAAGCTTTAGGGGGAAAATACTGTACTGAATTTTAACTCAATCAACGGGAGCGCTTAAGCACAATGAGGCTTCAACCTAGAAGGAAAGAATTTTTATATTTGGAAATTTTCACCAATTTTTTAATCTTTCGGCAATCACTTCACCTTTACACTTGCTCAATGTATAGTATACATATTTTAAAAGAATACCAATAATTTAGCAAGTTGATAGTGGAGTGAACACTTAATCAACATCTCAGTCCTAATTCTACAGCAACTTGCAGATGTGTGGCAAGGAGTGACAGAACACGATCCATGTGAATGACATAGGAAAGTGTAAAGGTCAAGTACGCCTTAGGTTCTCAGTTTATTAAGTGGTGCTCAAATGTTACCATGGGAAGTCGCTCAGTTATTTAAGCCGACGCGTCGGCTTAAACAACTGAATACCGTCGCGACGGTAGGTTTGGATTATTATAGGCTTGTTGTCTAAGGAAAAAAAATGGAATTTGGAATGCTCCCGTTAAGAACTTAAACTCCTCAATTTCGTTGCTTATTTAGGATCTATAGATGTGAAAAGGGGAATCCAGCTGGAAGGCTTTATTTCTCTGGTCACAAGGGATAATTTGCATCGTAATGAATTGAGTTAATTTTTCGAAAATAATGTCTGTCGATATTAACACCAACCTAAGTTTCCGCTACTTGACAAAACATCGAGGTTTGTCCCTTTCTCGTCAAAGGGATTTAGTTATTCATGATTTGATCAAATATTGACACACGGTTAGGAAGTATAAATTATTTTGAGATGAGGAAGTGAGGAGAATGACGGATAAAGCTTATAAAATGATTTCTGGAAGAAGGTTATTTACATGAGAAAGACCAGAAAGAGGGAAAATCGGAATTGATGCAATATTACCTTGTAACGTTACCTGTGATCGCGGTGTATCGTAGAAATTAGGTTTGGTGACCGTAAACTCGTACATTCATCTCGTATCGAAGTTTTTGCCCGGGCAATTAACGACACCGCTAAGTGAAGTATCTTTCAGAGCAGTTTTTTACACCAGTCGACGTGAACACAGCATTATTCCACGAAGTGATGCCATCCGTTACATTTAAAAAAATAATGTCTCGCGGTATCAATACCAAGACCCCGCCCTTCACCTCCGCTACTTGCCTAAATATCGATTTGTACTTCGGTACCCCATCAAAGATATTTAGGTATTTCTGAGGTCATCCAATCATGACATAAGGATGAGGAGTATGAAAGCTTTTTTCACCGGGATGTGAGGAAAATGAGGGATAAAATATTAATAATTTATTCTGGAAGAAGGATAATTACATGGGAAGGACCAGAAAGAGTGCAAATAGGATCTAATTACGAGGTTATACGCTATATCACCTCGAAATTTTATTTTTTATAATAAATAAAATGGTACACATACGGCAAGACTGCCAGTTCTAACTGTGACTACGGCATCTCATAGAAATCAACGCTGGTGACAGTAAAACCATGGAGTCATCTCGTTTCGATATTTTTGTCGGGACATTTATGAGCCGACACCACAAAGTGAGGTATCATTCCGACCATTTTTTTCACCACTCTACGTGAACACAGCATTATTCCACAAAGTGATGCCATCCGTTTCATCCGCTGGGGAAAGAGTTCTCTCGCGGCCCTTTTGGTTGGAAAAATCATTGCCCGGCCCTTTCGTTCAGAGCCGAGTCCTCCGCCGCGAGCCTCGCGTTCCTTGCCCTCCCCCCCCCCCTGAACCCCCAACCCCCTGCTCGCACTTCCGTCGTCTCGAGTCGCATTCCCACCACCACCGCCCTCCTCAATCACGCCCTCCGCAGATCGTTGCGAGATTTATATGGCAACGCGCGCCCTCCCCTTCGCGCTCATTGTTGAGTGCACGCCGGAGCGGTGAAGGGAAGCTTGGTAAGGGGGGGATGGGGTTCTCACTGTGAAAGAGAACTGGAGGAAGGGGTGGTATTCGTCTTGAAATGAAGGCCCCCGTATGCAGCGACACCATTAGTCATCCGTTTAACGCGTTAACGAAGTGCTTGGTGGGAGGATGATTGTCGGGGAGGAATAATAAGGCATGGGAAAAAATCACGTGCTAGTAGTCTAAGTGATGCACTGGTTGGTTCAGGTCTGAGGGATTGCATGATTGTGGCAGATGAAAGAAAAGAATGGTAGCCAAAGCATTGATTGATCAGTTAATCTGCTATCTGTACAAACATTAGTGCAAAGCTTACTTAATATTGCTTCCTAAAACTTTCTAACCCGGAGCTTCTTCTGGGAGAAATTAAATTTAAAGACTCATTGCATTTTAAAATTGCAAAGTTTTCTGCTCAATCATAATTATAATGGTAGCTATATATTTTGTATATTACCAAAGGAAACGTAGTTAAATTTTTTTATGAATAGAGCTGACACTTCATACATTTTTTATCTTACCTAGAAGCAATATTGGGTCATAATGGGTTAAAATAGAATTTTTCCGTGGAGTTATGTAGTTTCAGATTAGGTTCGACTTTTAAAATCTTATGTTGGTCTATCTATGCATTAATTGGATTCTAGGGCCTTATTAATGCATCGAGTGCCGGTTTTGGATTAAATTTACCTAGCATGGATTACAATTGTATGGCAACTTAAAATTGGAGTAGTTTTTTATGAAACCACATGCGTAAATTTACACAAAATTGTTACAAAGGAAACTCAATCCCGTTAAGAAATGCACTGGATGGTGACGATATTTTTGGGATTTTAAAAATATATTACACCGCTATGCTAAACATGAATAATTATTCTAGTCCTGCTCTGAAATCACATTGTCAATGAACCTCGCCATAATTACAAGTGAGAACGGGTAAAACACTGCAATATTTTGAAATACCAATGTGGTGCATGAATAAACTTAGAGCGCGAATTAACTTTGAACTTATACACATATTACTTCACCTTTTAGAATTTTCCGGACATTTGAGTCTATATGATCACGAAAAGGTGATCAATTACTTTGAGTAAACGAAGTTGACACAATCGTGTTTGCTACGGTGCCTTCTGGCCCGGAAAAAAAGGTATTTTTTGGGGTTGGTATACTTAGAGAGATAGGAGGATTTTGGGATGTGTATTCGAAGGAATTAGATAATGCAATCTATGCTGTGGGAAAAAGGTACAAGGAAAATCATGCGATGTGGAGCGGAAGGCAGTGAGGGTGAGGTGGAGTGCTTGGTGTGTGAACGGAATGTGGTGATGGAGTTGCTGGGAAGGAGGATCAGGGGGAAGGGAACCGGAAACTCGGGTGACCCGTGAGTGGAAATAGAAAAGAAGAATTGGACAGCAGATCACTGTGACATCGACTTTTCAAGCGAAAGTCTAGATGTATAAGAGCAATGATTTCATTATAAACAGGCCAGTCCAATATCCTACTAATTTATAGCAGTACTAGTGAGGATATGCATGCATATACATACATATATAAATATAGAGCACCCGGCCGGAAAGTAGGGGGTTCTGGGTTCGTGTCCCAGTCAGGTAGCATTTTTACCCTCTGATTTCTGGCTTTTTCCATCTACGACAGCATCATTGTCCTCGTCCTTTTTCTATTACATGTTACTATCCCATTTTTTCCTTACCTCTGAATTTATTTGAATGTTTACGCTTAAGGAGTCGTGTGAATGAATGAAGTAGTAATGAATTATTTTTTCCAAACATGGTTTTGTTTCCGTGTAACATTTTCAGGGTGAAAGAAATGTTCTTGTCACCTTGTAACGAAGCTATCGTCGGGCGAAATAAATCACCATTTGGGAAAAGCAAAGTTTTTATACCTTCAATTCCTACAATACTGAAATAATGGCGTTCATAATTCTGGAATGGTGATGTGGCTACCATTTATTAACGGTACATCGGTTTCATTTGTAACCATGTTGTGCCAATTTACGCATGTTCTTTCATGTAAAATACTGCTCCAGATTAAGTTGCCATACAATTGCAATGTATGCTAAATGTAAGCGTTAACCCGGACCTGATGCATTTATAAGGCCCCAGAATCCAAGCCAATCCAACATAAGATATTAAAGTTGAATCAAATCTGAAACAACCTCACTTCGTGAAAAACTTGTACTTTTGAAACAATTTTAAGTGAGCTTTTCGCTTGTTAAATGTTGGTCTAGAAAAGCAAAATATAATTATCGGTCTTAAATAACGAGTTTTAAAATATCATTTCTTATTTATAGACAACTCAAAAGTCGTTAAATGCGGCATTGCTTGGTAAACTGTCATCTACTAAGAAAGAGAAAAACGATTATCTGAGAAAAATTTCATACTTAGAAAGGAAGTAATGGCAAAATTCTCTTAACGGAAATGTTAATTGTTATTTATGAACCATTATAAACAGATTATAAAAGAAGCGGTCTTGATTATGACTATAACCAGTCACATTTTACCGGTATATCAAAATAATTCCCTGTCCTTGATCAAACTTTTTACGCCCGCACTTGTGAACGCTACGGGCAATATTTTTATTTCTCAACAGCATTCCGCTCTTTCATATGATGCTTAATGTTTGATGGGGTATAGGCATTTCGAATGATTTCGTCTGCAGTTTTTTTCTCCTCATCTAACGTTTTGCTGGATTACAGTGGTCAATATTATATTCTGGCTCGCGCAAAAATGCACGCATCATTCCGCTTTGATCGAGCAATTGATGAACTCTTCCATCTTCACTCTCGTTGTAAATATCATTCAACACGAAGACAAATCACACGCACGGGAAAGAAAGAAATGACGAAATTATACGCGACGCGATCCATGATAGGGTGTTGCAAGGCTCGAGTAGGTGTGATATACCAAATGGTGATCATAGTGGGGCGTGTATAGCACGCGTGTTTTTTTTTTTTCTCGTTCCCTCACCTCGGGGCGTAGTGCTAGACGAGAGAGGGGTGGCGTATGCGGGCTCACGCGAAATCACGCCCCCCTCCCCTCCCTACGACTCCCCCTCGCCCAGACGCGCTTGTTCCGTCGGAGTGGCTGCGTAGGGGGTGAGGCGCGAAAAATGTTCATTAGTTTGAGTGACGGCCGAGGCTCAATCGAACGTCTCACCGCAGACTCGCTGCGCGCTCCCGCGCCGCTGCGACTGCAAGCGGTTCCCACTCTACCGGTACGCCTCCAGTGCGCTAGAATACAACTGCGTACTTTTGCAAAGAACATTCCGGATTTATAACCGAGTGCCTATAGATTTCTTTGAATTCACATAAAGCACCTGATAGTATGTAGCTTTGGATCGAATGTTGGTCGGGAATAGGAAATATAATGATCATTGTAAATTATTGACGAGTATTAAACTATGTAATTAAGTACCGATACATTTATTTAAATTCACGTAGAGCACATGAAAATATGTAGATTTTTATTGAATGTTGGTCGGGAATAGGAAATATAACGATCATTATTAATAATTTGCAATTATTAAACTAGTTAATCGAGTAACGATACATTTACATAATTTCACGTAGAGCACCTGGAAATATGTAGCTTTTGATTGAATGTTGGTCGGGAATAGGAAATATAATGATCATTGTTAATTATTGACGAGTATTAAACTAGGTTATCGAATACCGCTACATTTATTTTTATTCACGTAGAGCACCTGAAAGTATGTAGCTTTGGATTGAATGTTTGTTGGTAGAGAAAAGTAAATATAATAATCATTGTTAATTTCTACCAGCTGAAATTTTCTGTCTTATGGAGGAATTCAAATATCCGTCTGAGGAAGGATGAATGAATCAATGAATGGAATTGGAATAGAATGCTTATTTATATCCTGAGGTAACCCGTAAGAGTGAAGATAAGAAATTGCATATTCCGTTTTAATATAAGGTGTACCCAGGGTTTAAAGATAGAGGCGGCTCTACTTATATTTATTTAAATTTACTTGAAGCACTTGAAAGTATGCAAATTTGGAATGAATGCTGGTCTAAGAAAGAAAAGTAATGATCATTTTTAAGAATTGACGAGTATTAAACTATAATTTGTTATTAGTAGGCCACTCAAAAGCCTTTAAATTCGGCGTCGCTAGGTGAATAGTCATCTAAAAGGAGAGAAAATGGTGATTATCTGCGAAAAACTTCATGCCTGGAAAGAAATTAATTCAAAATTCTTCTGAAAGAAAATATTAGTTAATGTTGTACTGAATGCGGCGTTTCTAGGTAAAATCTGTGCGTCCTGTAGTACCCAGACGTGTACTCGAGTACCCATTCGTCTGGGTTCTTACGAGGGTAGTCAGACGAATACAATACTACCCGGACGAGTATGCAAAACCCCTCATTTGTGTGACGAATATTATAATGCCCTCATGATGAATGCTCTCAAATGTCTCAACAAGTACTGCAAAGGTGTTTGGATTAATAATGATAATGTCTGGGTGATCGTGTAGTCGTACGAAATGATGGATAAGCGGGATCATTCAACCAGACATCCGTGTTGCATTCATCGAATGCTCATATAGGCATTCATATATCCGCCTTCGGGAGGAGAAATGACTGGGTGAATGTTTATTAATGCTCTGTGTCAACTCTTAAGAGCAGAAAAAAGGAAAATTTCCTATATTTTACATTCATTTCACAAATAATTTAATATAATTTTAACAAAATATTCAATAATAGTGGTCTAAAATATATATTTTTTTTTGGGTTTTAAAGAAATCATTACGAACAATCACAAGAATACAGTGGCTTGGAAACAAAAAAATACTCAGTTTCAGTAAGAAATATAAAGTTTATGGTTTTGAATTAATCGTAACGAGCACTCATATGAATAAAATATTTTCATGACACAAAAACAAAAAATAGGAAGCAAACTTAAATGCGGGTCTTCAAATAACAGTATTATATTTCTTCAAAGAATTGAAGGGTGTGTAATTATTTGATTTTATTTGGCAAGAAATTCCAGAAGTCATAAGCTTTACCTGGAAAAGAGTGGAGATATATACAATCAAGGGCTTGTAGAATTTGATGGAGGTCAGGAGTTCGGCCCAAGGACATGCTGAACGAATCTCTGAATTAATTACGTCGATTTAGTATAGAATCTCTTCTAGGGTAGAATGAGCATGTACCTGTTAGTCGTCTGCGTAACGCATGTATTTTAAGTGATTGATATACTTAGCCTTATCTAGGGCATACAGATTAAACAACTGGGGTCAGAGGACGGAGCCTTGAGGGACACCGCATGAAACTGGGAGCCAGGAAGATAGCTCACCAACCTGACACTTATTAGCTGCTTCAGTTCTACCCGACTAGTAGGAATAGAACCAGTTTAGGACGGAACTAGGGAAATTGAGGGATTTCAGTTTGCGCAAGAGCAAAAAATAGTTCATTCGATCGAAGACCTTAATGAAGTTTATAATAACTTCATTGTGACCAATTCAGAAGATATTTGTCCACCGTAAACCTGGGATACTCGGACCCATAAGGGTAATTTACTTCAAGGCAAGAAAATAGACTGTATCGCCTGTAATTATTCTGACTAATCGAGTACTAACCTGGGTACTTGAGCAAACTTTCATCTCTACTTTGGTCAAAAATGAATCTTACGCAGGAGTTCATTAGCCGTTTCTAATTCTGTTCAAGTACACCTACTAGATAAGTCACTATAAATTAATATACAGTAATCAACAATGGGAAAAATACTTAAAAGCATAACACTAGTAGAGACAGTTTGATTTTTCATTTGCAGTTTCAATAAATAGATTTATACTCGAGTAGGTACCCACCTGGGTACTTCAGTCCCATCTGGATGCTGGTAAGCAAATGGATTATATCGCCTCAAATTTTTCCGACCGCTCGAGTGCATACACGATTATACTTGTACTCGAGTACAAATTCTACCTGGGGATGTGTTTCCCACCTGCATACTCTTATACCTGTTTCACTCTCTTACTCGCTACCCCGCATGCAACCGGCTCGGAGACCCTTCCGCCCCACCCCGGTGTCGAACCCGCGTGGGTGAATGCGAAAGTCGTCTCTCGCTACCTCCCTCCCATTACAGCGACATCATCGGGCGTCCGTGTAACCTAAAGACTCAATAACGTCTCTCTTCGCGGTCGCAGTCAATTCGCGAGGCTGCTTTTAATGGCCAAGAGCGACAGGGTGGCCGGAGTTAGTGCCTATATACTCCTGGCTGAATTTACTTGCGAAGGTTTTAAAGTTGGCGATTCCCTCGGCCGGTCGGCAGTGGCGTGAGGCGGTCGCGGGGAGGTTTAACCATTCAAACGGGCACATGCGGTCTCCCGGGGTTTTTATTTGCCGTGGTTAATACGCCTTCGGATGAGGGGAACATTCGAATGAATATTTTCCAGTCAACGCCGGAAAACTACCTTGAGCATTATCTTGAGTGCATGTCCATTCCGCTTGGCAGCGGAGAAAATCGCGCTCGGCTGTTTTTGCGCTAAATGTCAGAGGCGTGCGTAAAAATTCTAGAATAACTTCATCTAGCCCGGTATTAGGAATGCATGCTACTTGGAAGGACCATTTATACCCGGATGTTCCAGCTATCGTCTCTTCAACTCGGACGCATATATATTGGGTGCTCAAAACACCGGTTTTTGCGTCTCGACGACTCTCTTGAGGATGAGCATTTTGAAAGGCTTAAAACAATCTGTTGGATCTGCCTGTGGAATTCTGGGCTTAGCGCTCTTTTAAACGGGAACTTAAAGCAAAGCCATCCGAGGCAGTAAAGACGATGAGTCAGGGAGGTTGAGGAAGGGGAAATGGTGTGGAGAGACGGGAAAAAATTGGAATTCCTAGCGGGAAGGGATATATCCTCGGAAATGATGGAGAATTTCAAATTCTTTCGTCCTCGCGATGGTATGATTGTTCCTGACGTTAACCTCTTAACAATTTAAGGAGGATCTTCACCTCGGCTGTTGTTGGAGCTCTCGCCGCCTCGATATTTTTTAAATTAGCCTCCGCGGAAGTGAGAAGCTTTATGGAAATTTAATCTGAGTCAGAAGCAATGCGATGTTTAAAAAAACGGTGCCCTTTACGCTTTAATTGACCTGGTGATGGAAAGATGTCTCCACCTTTCATCCCCTACAGAAATAAATGTATTGTACTGATCCGCATTACTTCCGTCAGGCATTCAAAATGTTATTTTTTATAGATTCTATATGATATTTAAAATATATTCTAAATTTTATTTTAGATAGATGCTGTATGCTGAATTCATGTCAGTGTTGTTTTAACTCAGCATGAAGTTGTCTATTTTGATAACGATATTTTGATGTCTTTTAGTCTAGGATTTGAGAGGGGACCTAATTCGTTGTACATCGGCACTATCTTTTCTGGCTGTTGTCGAAACAATTTTTTGTTATTAGATATATTTCTCATGGTGTTTAGTATAAACCTACTACTTTATATTTGTTGAGAAAAACAATGACATATACCTTGAAAATTTGGAGTACCGAAAGGAGTCTAAAAGAGTGCTGTCAGTTTTAATTGCCCTCAGAATGGCAAAAAATGTGGCTTTTTACGAGTGATGCATACTTAATGCATTTGGATAAAAAACGAATCCATTTTATTGACAGGTATGTACAAAATTTGTGACGAATAATCAACGGTGACAGAAATTTACTTGAAGTTGGGTGTAGACAAATGCGTTTATAAAATCAAAATGACAATTGCTTTAGGACTTATTGATTACATCATCGATATCATGAGACAACTGTGTATTATTTATTATTTGTAGATAGGCTATGTCTAGAAATGTAAAAATACTGATTCTAGGATTTGGATTTTGTAGAAATAAATTGAAACTTTTTTAGAATTGTAAAGCCGTTGGCATGGTTGGATTATTTTCGAGTGAATATCGAAGGAATAGGCAGTATAGTATTCGGCGGAATATGCTTGTTACCTTTTCATGTGGTTTGATCATGTTGTATGGTAAAAGCCTGTCAGCGTTGCTTAAGCATAGCATACAGTTCAATTCACTGATTACGGATTTTTTTCAACTATTTCAAGCCAATCTAGGATTTGAAAGAGGCTAATTCGTTGCATATCGGAACAATATTTTCTGGTGGTCATTTAAGGAATGTGCTGCATAATAATAGGTGACAATAGATCACTATTTTCTCTTTTTCTATTCATCATCCATTGCAAGCTAATCACCTGTCAGTTTTTGCGGTAGCAACGTAGCTAATTATTCTTCAGAAAACGTTTTCTAGCAATGAATGAGTCCTGACCCTTGGTCTTCTGCTGGATTCGCTGCTGCTTAGCGTCGTTACTCATTCTTAATTATCATACTTCAGGCACGTTAACCTCAACCGACCAGTTTGAGAGGAATAATGCATCGAGAATTCAGTGTGAAAAAATGACTGTCCAAGCCTTTTCAAGGACGCATCAATATTAATAAGAATATTCTATATCGTTATTTATCGTAAGGTCTGTGTTAATGACTGGTCTACTCGTAACATCTATTGTGCCGTTTCATTCAGGGTATACAAGCTTATAGTTACTGTTAAAATTAGTAGCAATTTGAGTAATATTTAATGTGAACAGTAGTAGGCAATATCAACCTTCAATTTTCTGTTTTTACGTGCGTCATAGCAGTGTAAGTTTTTTGTATGTTTTCAATCAGCCTGGTATTAAGGATTTCAATTATATTAACGTTTGTATTGGCAAATTATTTCTTAGGCTTAGACACAAATTACACTTGTAGTGTAGCATTCCGTGTTCAGAGAGTAGTTGTATTAATTATATCTTGTTCACGATAGAAATACAAACGACTGTGGTGAATCGATTAATTTTTTGAACACATTTAGCGCTCTGAATTGTTTCAAAACTACAAATCCACCAAGTATGTTCTGTCTGCCAATAATCTACTCTCCACTAATAATGAGCATTTGCATTATCTTAAAATCAATTGAACCCGTGATAACTTGTAGCAGATAAGTTTGTTAGTTGAAATATGTGACTCGTTGATCCCAAGTTTTTTTGCGCCGAAATATCTTCCAGTGTTGCATTTCACGAATAGGCTGTCTCACGGATACTAATGTGTTGATTATTCAGCTTAGCTGTCCAACTTCGCCGTGCTTATGTATCCATTTTTCTTCCGGAGCCAAGATTTATTGCGTAAAAATTCCGTTGATTATTCAGCGATCATTTTAATGCGTTTGTCGGATTGTGCGGTGCGCACGGAAACTAATGAATTAGGACCTTTTATGTTGCATCCTATAGATACATAGGCACTGAGAAGCTTGTCCAAAGAAGTGTGTGCGCAAAATAAGTAGCGCACATGAATGAATACTATTTTTAAACGCAATGAAAGCCTAATTATCGATGAGATATAAATGATTACGTCATTTAATCTCACAGCTCTACAGTAACTTCCCCAAATGTATACCTTGGATGAAATTTTTGTCTTGAGTAGCACTTCTTTTCCTTGTGAAGCACAATAGGAAATATTGGTGCAGGTATAATTAATGTTTAGCAAAAGAGTTTCCGTGGTTTACGTGAGCGCGAATCAGTATTTATTTGAGTTAATCGTTAACATTTCTTGGTTTCCGTTCAAGAGCGGGTCATCATTATATGATACATGACTACCATATGAAAAGGATTATGAGATATTTTTACTTTTTAATCAGATACTTCTTGGCTTGGGCCGTCTTTACCTTGGTTCCGGATAACTACCATGATACGATTTTTGCGACACCAGGCGCTGCATAGAGAATATTTAATTCACGTTTTTCTGCGTTGTGTGAAGCATGGGTATTTATTTACAACGCATTCAACTATTTGGTATTCTAACGAGAGTGACTCAATTTGTGCCCAATTAGCCGTCTAGCCCCATGGCAACGAGCTTCAAGCCCGCAGGAACAATCGTGATTGTGCGGCACCGCGTTCAAATTTTCTCGTCCGCAATTACTACTGACGAAGCGTCTCGGAATATAGGGAAAACGTAATTTAATATGAAAGCTTTGGGGAGAACATGGGGCAACAAGAGCAAATGAGGAGCTAGCTAGGAAAATAGCTAGGAAAACAGGAAGTCATGAAAAAATTATTATTACGAGCCACTCTGGTGAACGTATGTTTTGCCCGTTTCCTCTTACCCGCGAAAATATTTCATTTCGTTGACCTTGATGCAAAATGTACTTGTACCAAATCTAGTTTCTCGAAATATTCGTCCATAATTTATTGTATGAATTATATTTTCATTCTACTCTGTAGGTTTTTGATATTAATAATTTCATACCATACTCACATTGCTCGCTTGTATTTTTGTCTGTCCGAAAAAATGAACTGAATTTTTTAGCGTATTTTTCTTAATTTTCATACGAGCGACACCTCTTGTATATTTTTATTTATTGGGGTATATATATATATATATATATATATATATATATAAATTCTAATTTGGCTTATATCATGAGAATAGCTTCAAGAAGAGTTAATTACTGGCAACTTCCGAGGAGTGTATAATAGACCGAGGAAATACAGAATTAAATAAATTAAGCCTAAGAGGCCGGTTCAGTAAATTAGGAAAGATTTAAGGTTCCACATAATATTAAAATGTCTTGTAAAATAACTTCCGTTCCGCTATCACTACACTGCGTGGTAAAACTTATTTTCATGTAATCCATAGTGAAGAATTTTCATCTTGAATTTGGTGACCCGTAATATTTTTAGCATAGACGTTTAACCGTGGAATATTTATCTGATAAACTCTAATTAATAGCCTCTTTCATCGATTGCTTTAGATGATAGTGATTTTATATGCCGAATTAGATCCACCTTAGGTATAGTATAACATTTAGTAAGCGTTATTTCATCTGAATCTCTATTTATTTTATATTAAGTACTGAAAACGGCTTCCGCGTAACAATATACAATTGCATTTACTCATAAAAATTAGCTGAATTAGAGTGGAAGCATTTTCATATTCAGGAAATTGTGCTAAAGAGAAAAGTAGCCTTTTGATCATTCCATCTATCTATGATATCTTTAAGAACGTTTCATCATAGGAGCTGAACGAAAGAATGAATTATTTAAGAATTGATTCACCGGAGCCTTCCATTGGAAAAGGGTTTTGAGAATAAATGCATCAAAACCGATGAGCACAGAACAATGGTAATTATATTATTTTTCAGGCGGCATATTGTTTTAAAGCGGCCTCTTGTTTTATCGTTTGCGAGCCGCTAAAAACATTCACTTCCCTCTTCATGTGGCAAGGAAAACAGATCTGCGTGGCTGGTTTCCAAAATCGCATTTTTGCGTTAAAACAGCGCCAAACAATTTATTTCTTACAGAGAAGGGAGTGCTTTGATATTCCTTCATTTCAACATCAAATTCATTCGTTCATTTGTCGAGAAACAATCTTCCCATTCCAGTAGACTGAGTGATGAGGTTTTTGTTTATTTGCTCCAATCTTCAATGGAGCCCTTGTCACTCAAATTTTCGTTTTTCTTTGATAGACACTCGAAAATACCTGAATGAAATCCTCCACGTAGTGCTTCTATCTAAAAATAATTAAATAAGTTACCGTCAAAATGGAATTTCAGCGGTCTGAAATGTTTTTCCGGAAATAGAATGAAGTGAGAGGCGTAGTTATTGAGTGGACTTTATCGCCCTTAGGCGTTCTGCTGGCGTCGAGGATAGAGAGGCATTTGGTGGATAAAATTTTTCGAGTTCATTTAAGGATACAAGTCGGGCTCTTATGATGTGCAGCAAAGACATTAATCACATCAACATTAAGCTCATTTCACCTTTTATACATAAATTATACGAAATTATTGCAAAAAATTACGCATCCGTTGCAATTTCTAAAAGTATAATTTATGTCGATTACCGCATTAGTCATGGAAATGATGTCCGAAATATATAAAGAATTAAGGTTTTTTTTCCTTCCCAACTTATGAAACTGGTAAAAATTTCATGGGTTTTTCACTGGGTGAATTGCTAGTACGCCGACGTTTCGACGGCTCCCTCTGCCATCGACCTCAGGACAGGCATAGAAACGTCGGCCTACAAACAACTCACCCGGTGGGAAACCAAAAAAGATGTCACCGCATTAAGGATTTTTATCTTTGATTTCGTAATAAAACATATTTATATAGAAATAACATTTGTCATCATCATTATAAGTCAATAATCCTAAGATTGGTTTGACGCAGCTCTCCATTTCTCTCTCTTATCCGCTAACCTTTTTATAGCGACGTATTTCTTCTCTTTTACATCCTTTATAACATGTCCTATATAACTCACTCGGGGCCGTCTTTTGCCCATCTTCCCTTCCACCTGTCCTTCAACGATTTTCTTCATCCGGCCATCGTGCCTCAAAATGTGGCCAACTAAGTTGTCCCGTTTTATGCTTAAGGTTTTTAGGAGACTTCTCTTTTCTCCCACTCTTCTTAGCACTTCCTCGTTACTTACACGGTCAATCCATTTTATCTTCATCATTCTTCGGTAGCACTACATTTCATTTTTACTGCATTTTATTGTTATTGACGCTTTGTACCATTAATATTTCGGCTTAAGTGTTACCTCTTGAGTATCATTTTCATTTAGTGACCTCTCGATTTTTGATACATTTTATTTTGGATGACGGCCATATATTAGTGACTGTCATTTCATTTTATGTATTCTATTTTTTGTGTTAAATAAGAGATAGACCACTTTATTAGAGGAAATCGTTTCGATGTTTGGAAAATAATATGTGGTATTATTTCATTCACTCATTGAGTTATTTCATGCTCGAGTTATGCTTGAAACCACGAGCGTATTGCGATATGCTAATGGTCTCGGTATTCACAATTCAGGTCGCTCTGATCGCGGAAAAAAATAACAGATTTGATTTTTCATGGAGCCATTTAATACGCCATTCGTGCTTCAAGGACTTCTCGTTTTTTTCCATTGCGAAGGGTACTTATATGCCGACTGTGAAGAGATTCCCGATTACTGTCTTACAGAGCCTCAGCACCCTTGAGCTTAGGGTTTCCGTGCATATCAACCGATGCACAATTCCAGCGACATGGAATTTGGATCAGCAAGTACTGTTGAACGAATTGGTTCAGAGTTCCTCTCGAATTCCCTTAACGATTTCACTAATCTTCCGCTAAATCCTCCCATCATTTCCACGTGATATCTTTTCACTCAATGCCACCTTCCGTGCGCATAAAACTGCTTAATTGTCGATTCGATAGTTTTCTTTTTTGGATCAACAAAGCCTCTTCTAGAAAATCCTCTCGTTTCTAAAGCTCAAGGTCCGAAAATCCAGTGCTTTCTGTTTTCGTTCGGTAGCAGACACGCGTCGAAGGGAAAATATCGTCGTGGTTATTCCATTTCGTGATTCCGATAAAATCCCTTCCACTCATTCCAATGGGAATGCGGTAGGAACAAAGGCAAAATATATTTATTATTCGATATCGATACGCAGTACATCTAAAAACATTGAAATTTAATCCCTTTCAGGTTGAGAGGAGATGAACGCTCATCTCGAGTTTTGCAATCCGCAGTTATTGGGCACAGCATTTTTTCTCCCAGTCAGTCATGACGATTGTGGGAAAGAGCTAAAAAAATTTTTAAAAACAATAAACAAGGCAATATAAAGCTGATTATAGTTTGAATTTGGTAGTTAATAAAATATGGGAGAATACTTTTTAAAAATTAGGTTGTAATTTAGGATTCGCCAAGCCAAGCTGTGGTCTTTTGGTTGAACATGTTATTCCAGGTTTTTTTTTAATTTAGTATAAATTCACCTCTCATTAACTTTCAGTAATAATATTGTACTTCAACAACCCAGTAAATACAGGTAAAGATACTTATGTATTCAGTTTTTCTCACGGTAAGTTAATTTGCCAATATTTTCGCATTTGCGGACGCAATAAATCGCACTCGTAAGCAGTCATACCTCAGCTGGTCCGATGCAGTCAGGCTCGTATGTAATCCCCATTTGTGGGACTCATGAATCTACTTTTATCAGAGTTTATGCAGGGGGAAATAAGGTTTTCCGTTCTTTTGTTCCCCCTCTCCGTTAATGGATCAATACGTTTTTCTGCGTTTTATTGTTCGTGTTCCGTAGTCGCTCGCTCTATGAATCGGAGTGGCTGGCGCCGTAAAATCCGTCACGGAATATTTTTATTTTTCTATTTCCCTCTATTTCCACGGCTGCGGTGAGTCAGGGAATAATTTTATCCTTTCCTGCGATGCACTGTAGTGTTCCGAATGCTGCGCACTGATCCTGGACGCTAAATCTCTCTCTGCCCACAAATCGCGGTATTTGATTTAGCACGTGATACCCGTGGAGAAAGGTGAGAATTTGCGGACGTACTAAAAATTTCCAGATTATAGCACGCAATTTTTCCCCCTAGAAAAATCAGTTTACTAGTCATAACCCTCTTAGAGGTACCTACTTGGAGTGGCGCTGGCGAGAAATGCCATAGGAAGTTAAATAAAATATTTCATCTACGAGAAAAAATTTCTGCTGTGTCATTTTATGGCATAAACATTCTGTTTTTTATCTTAATCTTAGTATATTCATTTAAAGCGTATCATTAATCCTGATTGTTTTATTCGAGGCTTTAGTTGCTGCTTAATTATAATTATGAATAGTTAATTATTACCTCAAAGCCGATATTTCGACTCGTAGCACTTTTCGCCCGAGAAGCAGTAGTCTCTACATCGGTTCTTGACAGTAAGAAGGTTAAATGATATATTTTTAATGCAATGTCATATTTAGTGTACAAATCGCCGGCTCTATGTTTGTAATGCCCTGAAGACGATAAACTGAGTTTTTAAAATTTCATTTTAACAGTATTAAGAATTCACTTCAAGTATGGAGGTCCATGTTATGATCTGGACCGCGTCATATTGCCATATTTGCTTGGATCATTCCATTGGGAAATGCTTGGATTCATCTGACCTGAAGAGGGAAAATTTTTTCTCAAAAGCATCAAGTAAAATTTGTATGAGTCACAAAAGAAAGATGATGTGCCATTGGTTAAAAAAACGTTATCCGCTGGACGCGCTTCGATGCACGAACACCATGGTTAAATGCATATTTGTTCGTGGAAATTCCCACTATATTCAATCCACAGTTTCCACAAGCTTGAATTATTCAATTTTCGCATACGAGCAGTGCAAACAAAACCTTGGATAGATTCGTGTGGAAATTTTATTAAATACGTAAAACTCAGAACTGAATGCTTTCCCTAACGCGAAATCTATAGCTTTCATAGGAATATAAATTACTCTTTGAAATTCTACTTCGCGGGAACTGCCATTTCTTTTTTATGCTCAAACGGTTCAATCCCGTCTCACCTGACGGAGCCTTAGGGCCGTATTCTTAGTGGGCCCTACATATCCGTCCCTACATAACAAAAGGCCCCTACATGCGTTTCTCAGTCGACCCTACATAAGTGGTGGGGGTAATCCCGTCGTCAAGTTCTCTGAAATGACGTAGATGATGGCACAGTGCTAATTTTACACTCTGGTGGTGTAATGGAACTAACTATGAAACTAAGAAAAGACGACCGAAAATTTATGACCGAGCATATAGTTTTTGTAGGGTGTAGGACTGGTTCAGCAACCCTACATCAAGTATAGCCTGTTTAGTTCCAAAAACGGCCTTATGTAGGGCTTGATGTGGCGTATGTAGGGCGAGATCGGTTTATGTAGGGGCTGATGACGTATCCAGGGTCGGTTGGCCCTACAGCGTTGACTAAGAATACGGCCCTTAATGCGCGGAACTTCTCGTGTACAAGTATAACTTATAAGCAGGAAAGACGGTATTACAATGGTTGATAACCGTAAACTTTTTCCGCGTCTTACCGCGTAGTTCAGGTTGTATCCCAACGTTTCCCGACCCCTGCCGGACGCACTGAAGAGGAGGCCATCAGGGGGCGCGTATCGTCGGAATAAAATCTGGCTATGCGGTGAGACCCGAAAAATATTTATTTTTATTTAAATCAACCACGGACCGCGAAAGCCTCAATGAACAAAATTCACTAACTCTTGGTTTAATTTGTGGTATTCCATCATTAGTTTTTCCTGGATGTACACAATTACTTATACCACTTTTTTATATCAGAGCGCGACTCGGGTTTCAATGAATTATCATCATCTTAATTAGCGCCTGAATGTGATGATAATTCATGGAAACCCGGGTCGCGCTCTGATATAAAAAATAAGTGGTATAAGTAATTGTGTATGTATATCCAGGAAAAACTTAGCCTCAATGAAGGTATACCGATGCCACAGCTGACCATGAATCATTCTCATATTAGCTGCAGTAACGTCAGTCCACCTTACCACGGACGCGCGAACGATACGAGATAATTTGCGCCGAAAAGTAGCTAATTCCACCATTATATTTCTTCGGTTGACATCTCAGATTGCACATTTTTTCGCCCGTGTCCGTGCAAAAGCCGTGCGATGGAGTGTCTGCCTTGATAATAGCGTTTCCAGCGAAAACCCTCCGAAAAATCTCGGATTCAAAGAAACTTGATTTGGACCACTTCTGCGGCTAAGTGGCTCAATTCTCCCGTCCGCGTTCGGCCTCTTCCTCTAGCGGCCCTCCCCACCGCCCAGCATCCTTCAAGGAGATCCCCCGCCACAATGGACCCGGGTACGCTCCACTTCTTGGCTTTCTTCTTATTTTTCGACAACCGACCACCTTCCCCGAACTGTCTTGCCATTAAAGCCTGAGTGCTCCTCGGGCCATTTCATTTTATCATATTTTATTTTTTTTTATATTCCGGTCAATTTGTGGAGCGTATCAGGGTCATTTTTACACGCGAAATATCTATGGCGTAACGTACGTTCGTCCAGAATTTAGTGGTAAGTACCGATAAAGGAGGCAGCTAGAGAGATATATTGAAATGTAAAAGTACTTAATAATTCCACATAAGTTTAAACTCCTAAGTCTCGGGACACGTCTACATATTTCTGTTAAATTAGATCTGGTGATGCCATGCCACGTCATAATCCAGGTGGTGTTAATTTATGTGGAATGATGAAGTTCTTTTACATTCCTTACGTCAATTCGACTCCATGATTTCACGCCCGAAACGACGAGCCATACCCAAAGAAAGTATTTTTATCGCCCCGATTTGCTGAAAAAACATCAATGGCTTTCGCCTCGAGCTAACTCGACATTTAATGATTATTATCAATTACATTTTTTTAAATTTAATTGAAAAATCATCTTTTTAATAATTTCAACGCTCACGATAATTTTATCACATGCAATTGGGAATTCAGTATTCAGTAGCAGCTTATTGCCTACAATTTACACTGGACTTGAAATGAATGCATGAAATCCCGAAATAAATGCATGTTTGGCTCATCTAAAAAATTAAAGACATTTTATAATCATCTAGCAAGAAGGTATAATTTGCTGCAACGCAGTAATGATTTCATGAGGCTGAGCATTTATTTTCAATTTTATTTTCAAATTTCCTGTAATAATTGGTTGGCTATTTTTATGAAAATGACTTTTGGCAAATTATTAACCACTCCCCTATATGTAGCGGGTTGTATCCTGTTGCAATGTTAAACACTATAAACCCATTACGTATGTCAACAAAATTTAAATGCAACCCTGAAAAGTGCAAACAAATTGATATCTGAGAGAAGTATCCCATGATTTCCAATCCTTGGACCCTGAATTTCCATATTTACTTCGGCCCACTTTAGTTACTGCGAATTCAATGCGAGGGTCGTGGTCATGTAGATAGAATAGATCATTAAAATCGACACTATAAAGGAATTTTTGCCATGATTGAAGGTCATCATGGTTCATTCCCACTGAATTTCCCTCCAGAAAATATCAATTTTTGCCTACACCAAGGGAACACTGCGGGTGTTGCCGGAATTTCGAACTTCAGCTCTATATTTCTAATCTAATTACGTTCATTCTCCAACAAAAAATATATATGATTTCTGTGGAAGCAGAGAATGGAGAAAATTGGACAGGAGTGAGATATATATTGATTCGATAAATTGAGCTTGATTTAATTTTCGCGTAAGTCTAAAACACGCTATGTAAGTGGAATTCCCCTTTCTACTTAAAAGAGATGAGATATCTGATTAATTCCGTACGGTTTCACTAGACCTCTATTTTGGAAAGAGATATAATACACCTCCCTGATTGAGGATGTAAAAGAAATTCGATTTTTAGTACGGCAGAGACAATTTTATAATAAACTAAAATACTTACGATAAAAAAACTGGTGCAGTTACAGTCTCTTGGTTTAAAATGTTCTGATTTTATTAGTATGCCCATGGGGTTATCCTTGAAAGTTATTTTTTCTACTTAATTGGGGTATCCAAAATGCTATCCAACAATCTCCCGTAGGATATTCACTTGGCCAAATGGCATTGAAAAGTCTTAATTATTATTAAATGTGTCTAATTTCATGGTTCTTTTCCTTTGCAGGTAAGTACGATGAAACCAACCGAAGGACGAATTCAATGCTCGTCCATAATTCATTGATGTCGTCGTCCCAGAATAGTCATATACGGCACAGGTAAGGTTCTGTGGTTTTAGAATTTCTAGCATCGCGTTTTTAACAATGATTCTGATTCAATATCTTGCTTTGCAGACCAAGCGCATAGAAAATGTTTAATGAATTCCTAACCTTTATTCATGAGAAAGTAATTCTTTTGAAGAATTTTAGTTTAGATTCTAATATACATGTTCTTTTGTATCGTGCGAACCGACAGTAATTTTAAATTACTTTCGTCATTAAAATATATTGTTTTTTTTGTTAATTAAACGTATTTTTGCCGATTTTTTTTCATCAGTTGCTCCGTTTTCCAGTGTCCGTTGGAATTTCCTGAGTAAAAAGGAATATTTTCGACTAAAACTGTTGAAGTGCATTCATAGCTAACCGTCCAATTGAATCCAAACTCAACATCTGAGAGGGCTAAATATAATTTTTCCTGAAAAAATAACTTTTTTACAATTATCCTAAAATTTAGTCGTATGGTCGGAATATTATTTTTGTATCTTAGCATAATTTAGGGCATACACTGCAAGGAAGTCCCATATTACTTTTTTGTCCTTATCAAGTTTAGCGAAATTCCTTTTCCAAGATAATTCAGACCTTGAAATTACTGAGGACGGTTTTACAGCACTACAACATCAAATTGTGATTTCTCATGTTTGTTTGCCATTAAAGTAACGAAAAGGAAGGTTAATCAGAAAATATGAGGACTGGAACCCATAATCGGTCCTACGGATCACCTGTTCGGAAGACTTAGCTACAGCGATAATTCAAACATTATATTTTTCTGCGAATGGTGGTACTTCAAGTAAATATTTCGCGCTTAACATAATTGGTTTGAGGAGATGATTCCACCTTTTTAACTCCTAATATTGAATGATATGCTCGGCGTAACTATTTTAAATTCAGAACTGGGAGGTTGGTTATACACACGCGTGTCAAAGAAAATTGGCATTTTCATGATTCCCATTGATCCTTTTCCATTCCATTATCTTTTTTTTCGAATTCTTTCCCTCAATTGTCGCATTAGTGCAAAATTATTTTGAAGGGTTTGAGCAAAGCTGGGAATTATTAATTATTATCGTGTATTGCGTCACGAAATGTGTGCCAGGCAATTTTTCATTTGAATTGATTTTCTAATTTAAATATGCATGATTTCATGTCCTGATAAAATGTCAAATTTTCCCCCCAAAACATGTTTATGCATCGTATTTTTGTGAAGCTGACACAGCTCTTTCCATCAGGAACTTGGAACACCGAAATATTTTTGAGGTAATTTTTGTTTCATATTACCTTTGTCAGAGCTTTATTTTTTCACCGTTTAAACATTATGCAGTTTGTAACTTTCATTTTATTCCTTTCCGTCTTTATGCTCGCTTGTAAAGCAAAACTAGTGCATTACTAATCGGATGCGAAGTAGGTAGATATATATACTTGTACCGATAAAGAATCTCTCGTCTGGCCCTAGTACAATGGAATCTTTTTCATAACTTTTGATTTAATGTGAATTAGGTTTATTTTGCTTCAAAATAAACCACTGCCGTTTGAGGGGAGAGACGAAAAAGTATGAGAATATGAAGATATTTCATGAATGATAATAAGGTAGTTTCCTTCATCAAAGAAAACGAAAGGCATTGATTGCGATTCGTTACCCACCATTAGTGTATTCATAATGTACAAATTATTTGGTTTTAGAAACCCCAGGTCAGACGAATGGCAATGCTCAATTTTAACTGCATTTGAAAAAGGCCAGATTGGCGCCCATGCGATTCCACTACACGTCACGTCACAGGGACCTAGTTTTTATACGAGTAGACAGGAGTTTTACATCGTCTGAGATTACCAATTCATGCATGAGGCACAGAGCTCAGGGAAACATGTCTTAATAATCACCTATTAAAACTTCCTAAGGTCGAAAGTTTCCTTCGTTTGATAAGGTATTAATAATCCTTATTTAAACCAAGCGCTGCCAGCTAGCAGGGTACTCTGCTACCTGCTAGCATCCTGCGTCGTGTCAGCGCTCAAAGCCTCGCCCCAAGGTCACCTCACACGGCGACAGCGGGAACCAGAATGATGCCACACGTGTTTTCCCAGCATTTATACTTAGCCGTCGCGTTTTCGCGCGCTTGAAAATTTTCATTTTTCATTTAATCGCGAAAAAAGTCACCATCATTTAAAAATCTAAAAGCGTGTAAGAGCACTCCAGGAGTAATAATCTTTCGAATTAGACAATAAAAAAATAATAGAAAACCACCCAATTGAGAAATTTTGTCAGTTTCAGTATCGAGGGGGCCAAATTAAAATAAAAGTATCTATAAAAATACTTTTATCGATGGCATTTGCGGGGAAAAATCTTACGCATTATACTTCAAAAGAATGAATATGATGAATTCGAGAGCGATTAAATTTGAACAGCTTATCCTATCTTAATGTGTATTTACGTTCGTCCATCTTAAAGATCAGGCTACCCCCTGTCACGACATCGGATCACCCTGCTCCCCTCGTGGCCCGAATGGCAATATGACCTCAATCACCCGCTCATCTCCGCCGAAACCCTTAATAACCGTCTTCGTAATATGATTCCTGAAACGACGGCCGCCAATGCTTTTCAATTTGTCGTAAATAATTGGAAACTTGATGAATGACTTGACGGTGACCTCCGGTAGTGGGGAGGTGAGAGACATTTGATACCTTCTCTTTGGTTTAAAAAGGTTATGTAATTATCAATGCCCCTAAATTGTAATTTATTTCTACCAATCTGCGATTTTAGTTACCCATTAACATCGAAAGAGGAAATTCTTCGCTAACATGCCTGTTGACTTGACTTAGAATCGAGCCCGGATCTATCGATTTCCATTCCGGACCATGCTACTAATTAGGCCACTAAGCCTTGTTACGCCCAAAAGCGTGACTACATGCAAAGTCACCTTAATATTTCCTGTTATTAAATCATGCGGACCTACGATAAACAGGAACACATCAAAGGATAAGGTGAATGATTTATGCGATTTGACGAAGATAATAGTATCCAGGACCAGTTTCGATTCTGAATATCACTTTCGATCCTCTTAAAATCTTCAATTTTTTAAGCATGCATTCTTTTAAGGAGAGGAAATATCAGTGTAAATTGTAACCAATCAGCCTCTAATTAATACTGAACGTAATAGAGCTAAATAACATATGAATAAAATTACAATGAGCGATGAAATTATTTAAAAACGCGATTTTGCGCATAAAAACGTTTACATTTAATGTATAATAGAAAGTAAATGTCCTGATTACTCATGGAAAGTCAAGTCATAGATATATTTCAGCGATTCAAGGGGTATATAAATGTTCTTTCTAAATGCCTCCTCGAACAAAACACGGGTGGAGAGTGCATGAAAAAAATTACTTCGACTCTGCGCGTTCTAAAGTTTCTCGATAAATTTCTTGGTAATTAATACTAGATCTAATCCCACCCTAATTTTCCCGATAATTTAGCGAGTTTCAAAGCTAATTTCTTGTATGAACACCGCCAGGAACTTATAGGTTCTAGGTTCTCAATTTTAGAGCTCCCTACTAAAAATTTAATAATAAATGACGAAGACACAGTGCGTTCCAAAATTTCTCGATAATTTTTGAGTTAATTCAAAATTGATCACATTGTGCGCCAATTTTCTCTTCCTTAAGCTTTCCTTTTGCCAGGTTTCTTGGTAATGTCTTCTATGAATGCTGCCATTAAAATATACATCCTGGAATCTCAAGCTAGATGATCCCTACGTACAATTTATGAAAAAATAACAAGGTCACTTCGCATTCCAGAATTTTTTATTAATTTTCGAGTTAATTAAAATTGACCGAAAACCTTGCCAATTTTCCAGTTAAGTAAGCCATATTCCACGCTTAAATATTCTACGAACGCCGCAAGTGATACATGGGTACTGGAATCCCAGTGCAAGAGCTCCCTACGGATAATCAATTAAGTAATGACTACGTCACTGTCCTTCGAAAATTTCCCGACGAAATTCCCGTCGTTAGTGATTAACCAAATCCCACCTACTTAAGGGTGGATGGCAGTGTTTGGAGGGACATTGTAACAGGGAACAAATACAGGTACATTAATATTGTCTGTTCCACAAATTTTTTAACGGGTTAAAAAATGTCTGTCTGTCTCAGGTTATGATCTACCGATTCGATCCATGGATTTTTCTTCCTCATAGGAAAATTCACTAGGATTGGTAGTATATTAATTGCGTTTCGCTTGGTTTCGCTGTTAGTAGGGCCCGCCCGCCTTTGTGACGGTGCGGGATTCCTCCTCCCTTCCCTTCCTTCCCCATCCCCTCCCCGGAGGCTACGTCGGGCTCTCATCGCGGCGGCGCCTCCTTCCTTTTTCCTTCCCGTCGTTCCCCTCCTGCGGGCAGAGGAAAAAAGCTAGCGCTTAGAATCCCTGCCCTAGGAGTGTAACCCGCGAGCCCGACCTAGGTGTCTCGTTTCCATTGTCTCAGGTTATGACATTATGCACTTTATCATTTTCAAAGGAATTCCCTTTAAAAATGACACATTTTATAGTGTCGAAATCATATTCTGACTAATAAAAATTTTTGGAACACATAATGATCGTGTATCTGTGCTTATGTTTCCTGACCAATCCCAAGCTAATTTCCTATTAGTTTAGCATGGTTCCACGTTACTTTTTTCTTGAATTTGACGGCCTCGGTGGCGGTGGGGATAGGTCCTCGCCTACCATACCGAAGATCGCGGGTTCGAGTTCCGCCTGGATAAGTTTCCCCTTCCACGACATGGGTGTGTGTGATCGTCTGTTGTTGATTATTTAAAACTCCCGATGTAAAGGCCACATTGTGCTGTTTTCGGGGTTAATTGAGATTAAAAAAATAAATACAAACTCCGCCGCTAGTGGCGAATGGCTACTGGAATCTCAAGGTAAGCTCTCTCTAAGGTTAATTAATAGGGTAGTTTCCATTATCAAATAAAACGAAAGGCATTGATTTCGATTCGTTACCCACCATTAGTGTATTCATAATATACAAATTATTTGGTTTTAGAAATCCCAGTTTAGAGGAATGGCAATGGTCAATTTTAACCTCATTTGAAAAAAGCCAGATTGGCGCCCATGCGATGCTACTCCACGTGACGTCACAGGAACCTAGTTTCTATACGAGTAGATAGGAGTTTTACATCGTCTGAGAATACCAATTCATGCATGAGGCACAGAGCTCAGGGAAACATGTCTTAATAATCACCTATTAAAACTGCCTATGGTCGGAAAGTTTCCTTCGCTTGATAAGGTATTAATAATCCTTATTTAAGCCAAGCGCTACCTGCTAGCAGGGTACTATGCTATCTGCTAGCAGCCTGCATCTCAGCGGCACTCATAGCCTCGCACTAAGGTGGCCTCTCACGGCGGAAGCCGGAACTAGAGTGGCGGGCTTTTCCCAGCGTTCATACTTACGCGTCACGTTTTCGCTCGCATGAAAATTTTCACTTTTCATTTCATCGCGAAAAATAGATATCGTCATTAAAAAATCTAAAGGCGTGAAATGCGTACTCCAGGAGTAATAATCTTTCGATTTGGGCAATAAAATAATAGGAAACTACTCTATTGCTAATTTCATCTATGAACCGCCGTTAACGCGGAGCAATTCCTCCACGTAGACCAACGATCGCTTGTGACTGCGATTGACTCGCGAGCATTCCCTCTTCGCCCCGCGGACAGTCGAAAATAAAGCGGATGCATTCCTCGATCACGGCCTGCGTCTCCAGGCCCCATGCCGGCGGCTCACGTGAGCGGAACTGTAATTGATCGAAGCCCGGTCGCGTGTGCACCAGTCATTGCATTCCGGGTGCAGAATGCGCGAGACGGGAGTTGGAGGCCCTCGCGGATACCTCTGGGGCCGTTGTCAGTGCGGTACCTCCACTCCTCTGGAGAGAAGGCTTTTTGACTGGACGACTTCTTTAGCAGTGGGTCGCGGAACTCATCGGTCACCCACGACCAGGCATAGGGGAGAGGGGTTTTATCCCCCCTCCAATGTTTTTCCCTACGCGGCGGCTACCTGCGATATACCCGCCGAAGACCTTCTCATTTTGTGTATAAGCTTAGGTTTTCCCGGCGTATCAGCTGCAGAAAGGTTTCTCGGGGTTTCCACCGGTTGATGTTTTCCGTCTGGAGAAGGTTTTCTGACTGTAGTTCTTTAGCGGTGGGTCGTGGAACTCATCAGTCACCCACGACCAGGCATAGGGGAGAGGGGTTTTATCCCCCTTCCAAATTTTTTCCCTTGCCTCCGCTACCTGCGATATATCCTCCGAAGACCTTCTCATTTTATGTATAAGCTTAGGTTTTCCCGGCGTATCAGCTGCAGAAATATTTCTCGGGTTTTTACCGGTTGATTTTTTCCATGTCTCCCGACGTTTCGATCAGCAACTTGCTGTTCATCCTCAGGGGATCTTCCGAATGATTGTGAGCTAGCGTCGTTGCGTTATTTCCTCTACGAGCGTGAAATGACTTGCTGAGTGGACGAATTTTGAAATCCTTTGAGCGTTAGGAGGTATTGTCCTATTATCCTAAAAGTTAGACGGTATTTGTTGGAGGTTTTTATCATCCAACGACAATAAGAAGCGAAACTTTCAGTGTCTAAGCATTCTCAAGAATGCGAGAGAAGAAAAGTACGGCCAAACCTCCGCTAATACTATAAAAGTAGTAAATTCAACGCCCGTAACAATTACATGAACCCGGCGAAATAGAAAATGGAAAAAGAATTCAGGATTTCTCATCATTACCAGACATGAAGCGGATTTTAAATTAAAATAAAAGCCTTATAAATTCTAAATGTGCTTATAAAGTCTTGTATTGTTTTTGCTGCCTCTGAAATCCGGAATTTCAACTCATGCTCTGTTTTAAAAAAATCTCAGTCGTCCACCATGCAAAAAATGTTTGCCCCGGGGGCGGCGGGGAAAAGGCCTCGCCTGCTAATTCAGGGGTCGCGGATTCGAATCCTGGCTTAGTTGATTTTCTTGAATTTAGGGTATGAATGCATGTGCGAGTCCATCTACTGGATTTTAATAATGAACTGTGTGTTCCTAAATTCTTCCTACTAATTCCTATCAACTTAATTTTAAGAAAGGAGTCCATAATATACACTGTACGTTCCTAAATTCGTTTGAGAAATAAAGACGAAGTAATTATCATTACCAATCGATACTAGCTAAAATTACTCGTCGTAATAAATCTCAATTATCATTTAAGTGGCAAGGAACTTGAATTATCAATGATTTTTCTAATTTTTTAAAAGCATACTTGAGATTTCTCTCACTAACGAATGTGGGTACATCAAACTCGAAATATTTTTCTCACCACTGTCATCACAAAAGCGTTGAAAGCTGCCCTACGAGCAATATGGCACTGCTCGCTTCATTTGTCATCGGTCTAGGTGACGCTCAATCATTCTAATTCTTACGTGCTTTGATGGGAGCGGAGTACCACGTGACCCAGGTGCTAGCCATATCCCCCACTCCTAGACTGACTAACCCTTAACCCCTCGCCCCAAGCACTACGTAAAACTAATTGGCGCACTATTTCTCTGGCAAATGAGTCAACCCTTAGCGTTCGATGTTTTCCACGTCCTCGTTCTTCTCTCACGTTCCATTTTCCTCTGTCGTTCGCTGCGGTCCGTTTGTCCGACTGCTACGGGAGAACGCATCCAATGCAGTGCAGTGGCAGCCGTGGATTTATGTCAGCCGAGTTTTGGATTTTGCGATGCCAGAGCTTTTACCTTGAGCATAAACAACGGGAAACCGTGGTGAATATTAATGGCTCCCCCGCTCCTCTGTCATCTAGCGTGCATATGTCGTCGATGTGGGGTAAAATGGACACTATTTGCATGAGGGTTTTCTAGTTTTCTATCGCACCGCTCCGCCCATCGCGCAGCCGACGGTCCTAGGGGTTCTATGTATCTATTTTTTAATAATTTTTGTGTTAAGAAAAAGGTATTATATTTGCTAGCTTGTCATAACTTCCATTTTTATTCAAATGTCTTCTTTCATATAAATATTTCACATTTTACCCTTTGAGCCCTTTAATATTTATAAGAAATTATCAGTCATCTTGAGTTTTTCGGTGGATATTTAAATAACATGATGGAATTATAATAATTTCAATTAGTAAAAGTAACGATAATACAACAATTCCAATAACAATAGTTGTTCACACATTGAGCGAAAATTTCTATTGTAAATTTCCCAAAATTGAACGCATGCTTCGTCTGCTACGATATCAACAAGGAGAACGCTGCATTGGCAGTTTATAAATTGCGTTAATTATAATTTCCATTTTCTGTTTTGAATTAGCAAAGCAAAACTTACCTATTCATGAAAAGAGTTCTTTGTAATGTCATATTTGTTATGAGATAATATTTTATGTTTTTAGTTACCTTTAGCTTTGATGAATTATCCGGGCATTTTACTTTCTCATTTCATTTAAAGGACATTTCATTCTCTCATATTTAGTTTGAGGTATATTCTAATATGGGCGCAGTGAAATCTTATTCCATGATCCCTGTTTCACTATTTTTTTATCATGTTTTCACGCCTTTATCAACCAACCCCCGTACTCCTCCATCAACATTTTATTTACCGTACACTTGAATCGCCTATGCTGTGATTCCGGAATTGTCTTTCATCATAGTTATTTTTAATGGCACAATTTGCAATACGTTCGCGGAAATGAGCATTCCTCTTTGTAGCCCAACTTGTTGGAACAGGAACAAAGTTTGATCACCACTCTATGAGCCTTTTGAAGACTTGGAATGGATCTCCTAACGTTTCTGGGCCCTGTTTCCTCCAGTAACCATTCAGCCTGTGGTCCCCGTCAAATCCTTTTCGTTCGCCGACAACATTAAAATTTGACTGGTCTTTCCCCCATGGAACTCTTTACGAGACCTCACAGCCTAGACGAGCTCTTCTCATTCTTTGGGTGTTTCCTGAATCCGATTTGATCTCGGTCTAGGAAATTTCCGAATGGTCATCATCCCAGTATATTTGTTCGTGTTATTTGATCGCAAGAAAACATGTGTCGTGTTCTTTTGAAGAGCTTTGATAGAGAACGTAAAGCTAAGAAAGACGATCACTAACTCGAGCAGGAGGAGCAAATTTATTGCTGAGGTAGAACGAAATTACAGAACGGTTTGGATTTCAGGAATAAACTAGCCTTTTCAAATAGACGTTTACTAGGAGAAAAGATGATGTAAGCATTGAGAGTGTGTGAAGAAAATGGTAGTAAAGAGTCATTGAAATGAATAATTTAATGCTCGTTAATTCCATTTGTAGCATGTTTAGATTCTTATTCAATTTGTTTTCTAATCTTAAATAGACGTTCACTTCATAAACGATAGCTTTCTGTAATCTAATATTCCTTTATGTTATTTTTTATTGGTGCTCTTACAATCCTTTTAATTTTTACTCGCCCTTTATGGCGAATGGTTACCCCTTTATCGCTTCCTAATGCTGCATCCAAAGCCTTTCGAAATAGTCGCATATTTTCTAAGTCCCTTTCTTTCATTTTTATTTATACGAAATATAAAATCGTGCATTTAATGTACGGATAGAATTCGATTCCTATGCCTACTTACCTCTTGTTCTCGTTGTCTTTTGCATGGGTTTGCGCTCTTATGATGTCGTTCAATAAATATATCGGATATCTGTAAAAATATATTGCTATGAAAATATAAAATAAATGTCTGCCCTCGCACGCTGTACTCCCAGTGTCGTGCTATATCAATCAATGATTCAGTGTTTTAACAAGTGCTAATTGCGCTGATTTAATGTATGAATCAAGTATCTATGTATCTAATTTTATTTATGTTGTCCGGCAAGCATTTTTCCATCTTTGGAAAACTGCTATAAACGAAAATTCTTCTCCTGGTGGCAGTGAGGATATGCACATTTGGCACTGTCAATCATGGTCTTTTAAAAATCGTTCTCAAATCATAGGGAAACACTGATAATCCGCTGCTGATTACAGGCTCTTTATAACTTCGTAACCCCTGAGTGCACTACCAAAGTAAGTGTTGGACGTAAATAAGTCTCAAGTAAAATATGTTTTTTGTGATCATCTCACATCATGACACCGAAATGAATTTTCATTGGATCTGTTCCTCTCTCTGCGGGTATGGTATTAATACTAGCCTTCGTAAAAGTTATCTCCAATATAGCCGGTCTCGCTATGGAATCCCGTAGGGAATTTTATTGACTCAGTTGCTCTTTTTTGTGTGAACGATACCGACGTTGTAGTCACAATTAAGCGCTGCTAATTTGCGTGGTGTGGCAGCGCTATTTAAATGCAGCAGCAGCATCATTTAAATGCTTATTTAAATCCACTCTGGTAATAATAATGAAACCTTGGAAGAAAATGTGGAGACAATAGAAAAGTGGTGCGATACCGTTAGGTTGTATTTTATATAATGTTTGCTGAAGAGTTTAATTTTTTTCATCCAAGCTTCTCTGTTGAGTAAGGCAATACCAATAACAGAGCTTTGATACAACTAATGCAACTTTTGAAAAATTCAATAAGTAAGTAAGTAAGTAATTTGTATAAATGTTAAAACTTCAATGATAAATTTTATCTTGATGAAGACTCCACTGGGCGAAATATTTGCAAACGATTGTAATGTACATGAATAATCGCACCGCGTCATAGAGTGGGCCATATTGGTGCTATAGGGAGAGCAGATGAAAGTTCATCAAGGTCTCCAAGTGGAGGACGTCATTTTACTAACTAATGACTCTTATAATCCTCCTCCTTCCTTTTTTTCTTCTAATAGCGTGTATCCCCTTGAATGATGGGTAAATTTTGCCAAAAAAGTCATTGGATTTGTTTATTTGTTTTATTTAATTCTCATTCATATTCGCTTACCGGAATTTTATGTCAAATAAATTTACCTTTTATATGGAATTCAGGGTAGTGTAGCTTGAAATGGTAATTTGCAGATTGGGTGAGATAAATATTGCTGTTTACTTATTGTTCACCAATTATTTTTTGGAAATGCAACTTTAATTTTTTAAAGGGGAGAACGCACTTACGTCATAACTGTAACATGTGTTGAACCTAGAAAACGAATGACTAGGTTCTTGAAATAAATACTATTCTATTCTATGAATAATCGATTATTTTATTGCACATATTTGCGCCTATTTCTACTTTTGAATGTGTGCATCTGGTCTCTAAACGTCATCAACATAATGAAAGGGGAAAAATCTGTAATACTATTCCTAACGAAGTGTTTACTTTGATGTTAGGCCTAGATAGGAGAGCGTGCACCGATAGAATATTTAAATTCTCGATAGAAGTTTCTTTTTCATAAATTGCCCTTTTAGAATACTTTTTTGGTAGCAATTATTGCAATCCTAGTGACCCGTATTTCAATTCTGGATTAACGTTGTATCTCTTCAATACCGATCACGTTTCCTTTCTTTTTTATTTCTCGATTTAGAATTTAATGAGTATTGTTTGCAGCTGGAATAATTGTCTTGCCGTTTTTTTTTATATGCAAATCGTGCCCGAATGCGCGATATGGATAAATTAGCTTATTTTTTGTCGAATTTTATTCTCTCGCTTTGATTGCTACCCGAGTCAAGTTTTTGGGAGGGTCTCCGCCTTTGCTCCCAAGGCTAGAAGGCCAAGAAGGCATCCTCATTATTTCCATCATAAGTAAAGGAGAAAAAAAATTTGTAGGCTTTTTTTCTCCGGAGCAGGATATTAAATTTCCTTTGTTAGGATAAAAAACCTTTTGGCATACATCATTATTTCGATTTATTATAGACTTTTCCCTTTAGTGGGCCCTCTCCCACAGATTTACCCTGTTAGGAAAATTTCGCTGGGGTGAAGAAAAGTAAATGGTAATGATGTAATTGATAAATATATAAATAAAGTTTCTTCTGTGTGATGCGATGTAATCAAACCAAAAAAGAAAATTTCGCAATATCCTCCCAAGGCACATTAATATGGAGATATAGTTTTCTCTCGTGGCCGGGGGAAGATTTTTGGCAAACTTCAAGCTTGTCGGACTCGACTTTTTCCCCTTAATTCCTGATGTAGTAGTATTTATACAGAACAATAAAATTAGTTTGATGTGACCCATGGAGAGAAATTTAATGAACGTGGGAATTTTTGGCAACAGCGGTAAAACTCATTTGTAGCACAAGTTCGTGGATTTTCCGCAAATTGGTTCGCATAAATTTTCCATTTAAATTGGGTTGAGCGTTTTAATCTCTGGGGATATTATTCTGCCCCGAGATGCATTGCGCGGGAGCAATGATTAATTGAGCGTGGTGGTGCAGCGAAGGAGCATTCGGTTGAATATTGATGGAATTCCGATGAAAAAACGGTGGCCTCCATTCTTGAGGGCGTCAATGCAAAATCCCCCCCCCCCCTAGTTTTGCACAGATTGTACCGGGAATCGACATTCCACGACTTCGAATCTAGAGGTGCGAAGAATGTCTCCGTAAATCTGAATCGTTTTCCTCGGGCCAAATTCCAGTCACCTTGGGATTGATGAACGGGAACTAAGGCGCCGACTGTGCGGGATATTGGCAGCTAGGTTACAACCTCTACCTGCCTCCTTTCTTTACTCGAATTCAAACCGCGATATTACTCCCCTGCTGGTCGTAGCTGATGGTTGAATCGGAATTTTTTGCAAATTCTCACCATGCTTCCAGACTCGTCCCATTCAAAAAGCTCGAGTTTTTGTGGAGGTAGTCAGTAATGATGATTATTTTAGGGTATATTTGTGATTGAAACACTTTTTTCGGTAATCTGGCTGTTAATTTTTGTTCTCTGACATTCGAAGCTAAGGTACGGAGGGGCAATATGCACAGAAGTAAATTTCAAATTCAAAAATAACTTCCTTGGCCTCTATTCCGGTATTTCAAAATATTGAGTATTGTGGTTCCTACTCCAAGATGCATTTATAGAGATATTCCTTTACTAATAGTGTAGTGTGAAACATTCGCTGATTTCTGTAATTATATATTCTTATACTGTAGACTTTAGAGGGAACTTGCTAAATGCATTTTTTTATTCGACAAGTATCCCTCGTCATCATTTGAATCCATTTTTATTCACGTCTCCCCAGACTGATAATTTAAGTTTGCATCCGAAATTTTTTATTGGAACGATTGTGCCATGGTGGCATCAGGGTTTTCGCATGTTCCATATACCCTTTTTCTAAATTTTTCATAAATTTTTAACCAAAAGGAATTATAGTTTCCACGAATTTACAAAATGTACTAAATTGCTTGATTTTTCAATCCTATTGTTTTTGTTACAAGATTATATCACTGTTGCGGACAGAGTATCATACCATTTTTTTTAACCATGTCATCCAACCAGTGGTTATCCTAGATAATGAAGCCCTTTTATTGCGGTTCTCGCGCCGTTATGTACCACCATTTTGAAAGTATGCGCTTGGTTTTATTCATGACTCCGTGCAACTTATCCATCGCCGTCCTCTCCCGCCTGGGTCCTTCTCGAATTTATGGGCCTCAGACGGCTTCACTTGGCACACTCGACTCCTTCCTCGCTCCCAATTGCTCCTCCGACTTCCCCGTTCTTCTTCCGCGACGTGTGCTTCTTGCGCGATTGCATGCTCATTGCCCCAATTCCCGCCTTCAAGTCGCCTGCCTCATCGCCCTCCCCCGCAAATCCTGTATTTCATTGACATCCCCGCTCTATATTCCCAAGCGTCAACCATGACTTATTCCACTGTAATTCAGCTGAAAGTTTTTGAATTTTTATCCTCCAGTTAAATATATATAATATATATATATTTGTGTAAAATTACTTCTTAATTTTGCTGTGGTAGATATACATGCCGTGTGAGGGCCGTACATTTATTGGTGAAACTCTTTGTCGGATTACGAGAAGTAAGTAACTAAAAGTTGATTAAAGCGTTATTTTACTGATGTTGAGGCAAACCTACACAAAAACAATGAGCACGACTATCAGATGCCTTACTATAATGGTGCATGGGTTATTTCTTTGAAAACTAGTAAAAAGACCAACTACGCTGACCTTGATCCATTTCGCTCGTTTTCCGCGGTACAGTAATGATTTAGCGGAGCCTTCCCTATGAGAGATCAGCATCAAAGTTGATGGAAGAATCTTCAACTTATCTCTTACGCTGTGCTTGCAAAAAAATTATGAAAGAGTTAAAGATGTCTATCGGTTCGGACCTTAGCGGTTTACTTCATTTTAAAAAGGTGGTAGAGAATACCCATACTTCTTTTCAATATATATTATAAATATCATTGCATCGAAGACCATCATTTACCAATATTTTATGCTTTTATGACCAAGAAATTACTTTAAATAGAGTTAGATGGAGTAACAATCAAGATATTGGATGGTTTTTTGGACGTTGCTGGAATATTGTGAAGGATGGAATTTAGAGAAACGTAGAGATTAATCAATTTGGGATGCGCATGGAAAAGGGAGTCTGAAATTTAGTGACTTTGCGTGCAATAAATATTTTAATTAGGAAAAATGAAGATCGTTGCAAGTCATTTAATTTATGTGGTGATGGAGGTAATTACGAGAGGAATTTTGTGGTAAAAATGACAAGTATTTATTATGAATTGATGTGATCATATTAAATAAGCAATTAGCGCTCATACTAAGAAGGGTATCGTATTAAGAGAGCATTTTTTGACACTTGATTCAGGGATTCATTCATGGTTAACTCATTACCTATTTTCATATGTGATTGTTCAACTCTAATTAATATAGACCGCTATTTATGAAAATTCCTTCTGCTATAGGTACCTTCAGTATTGTCAGTGTATAATTCAATTGTCAAGACTGGTCAGTACTCTCCCATCTGAAGTAATTTATTGGAATCTTTTGGTTACGTTTTTTTAAATCCGTGAATAAAGTACCCGACGTATAGTTTGAAACAATACATCATGGCATTTTACAGGAGACAGTGCCATTTAATGTCGAAAAACACAAATGTTCATATCTTTCCACAGTTTAACGTCGATTTAAAGTCCAGTTGCGTCAGGAATGGATATTTTATAACTTTTTTATCTTCTGTTGCTTTCTGCGCTTTCAGAACTTTAGAATGAATTAATTCCACGGGATTGATAAGGGCATGAATGGACTTCGAATTATGGATAATTGTCGCAGGAGATCAAATTTTATGAGCCTAGAATCTATGATAAATCCCTTAGACTCATTTAACCTTTAAATGAACTTCCATATTGACTAGCGTGTATGCCTATAAATATGTATATTGAGATCCCTTAGGGTGATCAATGATCTTCACTGTGAATATTCAAGAATCTGAGAATAGTGTCTCGTATACCGATAGAGACTCGGCTAGCAACGTACGTAGACTGCTTCCTTCGATTCGCTTGCTTGGTGATGCAATAATCTAGAACGCTTCATGTCACAGTATCCGCCTCAAAGTTCTCCATCTCAAACGTCTTGTGAGTAGCTGCATATGGTATCACAATTGAAGCCTTGGTATCGTAAGCAGCATCGTCTTTCTGACTAGTACTCAGCGGTACGCTCAGTGTTAGATGCAAGCATAGCGGATAGGCGACCGTATATGTACTCTAGGAACTTGTTGCGGGCGAAGTTAATCTTAGCCATATAAAAACCAAGAGAAAAGATGTAGGATCAAATTCTTAGTCAGTAAATGAACTTTATGAAAAGAAAAATAATGCCTCTAATAGGGAATCATGCTTGAGCAAATTCATTCCATTTTTATGCGTCAAGAAGCATATTTTTCAGTTACTTCCTGTGCAATGTCTCTGAGCCTCTCTATGCAAAATTTTAGTATCGATTTGGAATGGTGAATGCCAATATTTGTTTAATTGAGTGATATGCAGATACGAGGCAAAAATGTGGCCCGTGAAAGAAGTAAGGACGACAGGTATGGGAATAGAATAATTAAATAATTCCACAAACTATGTGTGAAATATTCGTTTTTATCGTTGGACGTAGAGAGAAAGACGTATTCCTAGACGCAAAATCAAACTGTACCACAATCTTCGTCGTTGGGGAAGGCAGATAAATTTTGATAATTTTAACATATACCTTTACCCGTCGGTCACTTATGGCGAACAATTTTTTCTAAGAATGAGACTAAATATAAAAAAATGCTCAAAAAATATAAAATACCATAGCATGGTATTTACTGATCTTTAATTTGGGTATTGTTTTTTCTACTTGATAACTGTCAAATGCGTGTGTGTTACGTGATGAATATTGCATATAAGGATAGGAAAGGAAGAACACACCATCAAGTGGGATTGATCTTTTGAAATCATTATCGGATTTTCATCCGGTATTATTCATGTTAATAATGTGGCACAGCAACTGATAGATAAAATAGATCCCCTTTCACTTCGCAATCTCTTCAATGACTGCAATTATCCCAACCGTTGTTTTAACTTTCTCGTGTAATCCTTACCCGCTGCAGCCGTCATTGATTTGCGCGAACCCCCAGAGAATTTCCGTTAATCCCCGCATCTGGTCAAAATCTCTCCCTTTAACGGGATATTTCAGTTCTGGAAAAAAAGAAGCGTTTGTCAACGGCCGACCCGCCGTGTGGGGGACTGAGGAAACACTTTCCTTTGCCGTTCGGGCGAAAAACCGCAAATTGACGGTGCAGACTACGCATGCAATACCGTCTGGATCCCCTGAATTTCCTTTTTTTCCTTCGAACATTTCCTGCGAGTCGCTTAAGAACTTCGATGTTCGACGCAGTGTGACTTTTTTCTGTTAAAAATAATTCAAATGTACACCCACTCGTGGTAGCTATTTAAATTCGAGTGAGTTAACGGCAATTATTTTAAAAATGCATTGCGCGAATAAAATTCAGCTGCCGGGAATGTAACAAAGTTATTTAGGTTTTATGAGATCATATCTACATCGTTTCCAGGGTGCTTATTTTCATAGATAGTTGATGTGAATCCACTGAGTAGGCTGTTATGGGCATTTATGATAGCAGGAATGCAATACAAGGAATTATAGGGTTTCCAAGAAGTAAATCGCTTCAAATAAGCCTTGATTATCTTTTCGCATTTCAATTTTAGAGTTTTTAGAGCGATATGAACAGTCATGTAGATATCTCCCTTTGAATCCCCGTCGCTATGAATTTTTCTCAAAGGAATTCATGCAGACCCGTTTTGAGTTAGAGTTAATTAATCGTTTTATTTTCACGCACGAATAATTTCGGTAAAAAACAACTGTACGACCATCAAAGAATCAAACTCAGCAGCTAAAGAACGTAAATTTATGAAAAAGCGATGGTACCATTGAGGAGAAGTATCCCTGGTCTATTACCACGGAGCTGAGGTTTGGCGAACGATACATTGGTGCGTAATTGGAAAAGATCGCGAACTTTTTCAACGAGGCTCGTACCGTGGTGAAAATAAGACCGGCGGGAGGGATGAGGTGAAAAAAATGGGCGGGGAACTTTCTGAGAGGTAACAACATGGTGAAGAACGAGAGAGGCCGAGGGGAACAGGTTTTTTTGACGTGTTGAAGTGGAGAAAAAGGTACGAAGAGCGTATGATGGATTTATTATCGGGAAAATACATGCAGAAGGAAGATCTTCGCATCCGTGGCGATCATGTGGAGTTCCATGCATGGACCTGCCTCGCACTTTGTGGAGTATCAGGGATAAAGATAATGTTGCATCACATGTATGGATTAGACTGGCTGGATTCCTCCTATGTTGAGTTCTATGACTGAGGGGCAAGTATATGAGGTGGTGCAGATGTTTAAGAGTCCCATTTATTTTTGGATTTATTATCGGGAAAATACATTCAGAGGGAAGGCTTCCTCATCCACGCATTTTGTGGAGTATCAGGGATGAAGTTAATGTTGCATCACATGTATGGATTAGATTGGCTAGATTCCTCCTACGTTGAGTTCTCTGACTGAGGTGCAAGTCCTGGAGGTAGTGCAGATATTTAACACTTACCGTGCAGACGTTTGTACTTAAGATCTGTACTCCAATGCTGGCCATCTTCAATAATAGGGTAGTTTCCTTCATCAACGAAAACGAAAGGCATTGATAGCGATTCGTTACCCACCATTAGTGTATTCATAATACACAAATTATTTGGTTTTTGAAATACCGGTTTAGACGAATGGCAAGGGTCAAATTTTATCCTCATTTGAAAAAGGCCAGATTGGCGCCCATGCGATTCCACTCCGCATGACGTCACAGGGACCTAGTTTCTACACGAGAGGATAGGAGTTATACATCGTCTGAGGTTACCAATGCATGCATGAGGCACAGAGCTCAGGGAAACATGTCTTAATAATCACCTATTAAAACTGGCTAATTTCGGAAAGTTTTCTTCGTTTGATAAGGTATTAATAAACCTTTTTTAAGCCAAGCACTACCATCCAGTAAGGTACTCAGCTATCCGTTAGCATCCTGCGACGTATCAGCGCTAAGCCTCGCCTCGAGGTCACCTCACCGGGCGGGAGGGGGAACCAGAAATACGACGTACGGAGATATTTCCCGGCATTCATACTTAAGCGTCGCGTTTTCGCGCGCTTGAAATTTTTCACTTTTCATTTAATCGCGAAAAATAGATGTTGTCGTTTAAAAATCTAAAAGCGTGAAATACGTACTCCAGGAGTAATAATCTTTCGATTAAAGCAATAAAAAAATAATAGGAAACCACCCTATTATTTGCTATTTCTTAAAAACCAAACTTTGATGCGAGGAATAGGTGTTTGGTATCATATTAAAGATTGAATTATGCTTATTTCATTTGTTTACTTAGAGTTTAGTACCACGTTGTTAGAAAATGGCATACGACGATTTGTCAGATGGCGTAATTACTGCCGTAGCAAAAATCGAAGGGTTTCACGTGGCGTAATATTATGCCCATAGCACTCAAGGTGTTAAAGATTCCCATTTATTTCTCGGTTTAGTTTGGGCAGCATCTTTGGTACAACACTCATTCCGTTCGATGGACCGTTTCGTCGTGGTCCCATTGCTAACTTCGGCTTCGAGTGGTCTGGCGATGACTTTTGCTTGGTTTCTTGCGCTGGGTTTCTCTCCACCTTCCAAAAGGTGGCAGAAATTACGTCACCTTTCGTACACCTTTTGAAGCCAGAAAATAGAGCTTACCTTGTTCTGTTGTTGGTCGTAAGATGCTGATTATATTTGCACTTATATTGGATTACTTTTAATTTTAATCTTAAAATGTTTGATAAATGATATTTCTTCAATCTAGAAATGCGCAAAATTTTGCTCTAAAGAACTCCTTTTACGTCCTAACGTCGTTAATATTTGACTTGGTGGACCAATTCATTTCCAGACTTTTTAATCTCATAATAGGTTTTGGGAATTTTATTTCTTATACTTAGGGGGTGTTAATCCTCAGTTTTTTCTTAAGTACTACATTTAATTATTTAAAACCTTCTTATCAATTTAACCGATTAAGGCGTGATGCAATGGAAGTTCGGCATATTAAAGTAAAAGGTGGTTGCTCTTTTATATATTTATTTTAATGCTTATGACCAAGTTCCTGTACCAGACTGTCTGTGAGCCGAAACACGATAATTGTAAAACTTTTCAACTACCTTTTGTTTCAATTACAACCTAATTTCTCAATTTCTACGATTTCCACAATTTTCATTAGGGGATTTTATTATCGATAGGGTCTTTCAGCAAAATTATCAAAGTCGACCGCAGCCGGGAAAAGTCAGCCATTCTTGAACCAAAGGAATCGATTCTTGATCGTCAATCGGTGCCAATGTCCCTTCAAAGGTTTTGGAACACCTCTCAGACTGAGCGGGAGTCTGGAATGATGATTTAACTAATCATCACCTAGGTCCGTGCTTTTGCATCACACTGCACCAGAGAGTGCACCGTCGCGGGAGATCCCTGCACCTCCTCACGCATTGCGTGACGATTTTAATTAATTCTTAATTGCTGCACGAAAATGTACCCGACCCAATGCACTTAAAAAAAAACAATGCCGTCGGCAAACGACCACCGCCATAGGCGGTTGTCTACGGTTCAAGTGGGGTTTCCTATTCAATATGTCCTCTCTCTCCTTGCAACGAGTCCGCAATCAGTAAGTAACGGTGGGCGCACCACGGCTCACGTAAGGAATAGCTGACGCACCAATTAGGTTTCAATTAAAGATGAAGCGCAGTGAGCGCACTGGTGGAGAGAGACGGGCCCGCTGTGTTTCACTCCCGGCTGTTTGGAGCGTTCAGGTGTGGAGTGGTGGGGGAATTAGCGTCGACAAAGAAAAGGAGTTTTTACGCGAGGCAAGTTTTTGTCTCAATGAAAATTGACTGGGACGGACGGGTGTGGGTGGCGGTTGCTGGGCTCCAAGAGCCGCCCTCGCTCGCAACTACTCATCTTGGTGCAACTTTGCTAAAACAAATCCGAGCCACTGGGTCTTTGATTCATTGTCTCCTGCAACTGCATCTACATACATGTCTTACATCTACATCGACCCACAAGCTGCCTCAATGAGAGTGTCGCGGGGAATGTTGAGGACGGGGAATTCGCAACTACTTATCTTGGCGTAACTTAGCTCAACCAAATCGAGCCAGTGAATCCTTTCTTATTTGTATCACGCATTGAACTGTACATCTACATACTACACTGCAAGTCGCCTCCATTGGCGTGTGGCAGGGGGTGTTTGAAAAGGAGTGGTGTTAGTGGCGGTTGCTGGGGTCCAAAAGCCACCCTCACTCGCAACTACTTATCTTGGCGTAACTTAGTTCAACCTAATCGAGCCAGTGAATCCTTTCTTATTTGTCTCTCGCATTGAATTGCAAATCTACATACTACACACCAAGTCACCTCCATCGGCGTGTGGCAGTGGGTATTTGGAACGGACTGGTGTGGGTGGCGGTTGTTTGACTCCAAGAGCCACCCTCGCTCACAACTACTCATCTTGGCGCAACTTTGCTGAAACAAAACCGAGCCACTGGGTCTTTGATTCGTTTTCTCCTGCAACTGCATCTACATACATCTCTTACCACAAGCCGCCTCAATAGGCATGCTGCGGGGATGTTAGGGACGGACTGTAGTTTGTGATACTTTCTGGAGTCCAAGAGCCACCCTCAATCGCAACTACTTATCCTAGCGTAACATTACTAATACAAAATCGAGCCACTAGATCTTTGCTTCTTTGTCTCCTACTTAGTGCTGTTAACAGAAAAAAACTATTACTGAATTCAATATGACTCAGTGAAAATGGCGGAGTTTTGGAGTTTAGGTAATGTGAAGAGAATTTATTAATTCACTTCTGGTGCAATTGGCACCATTCAAGGTGAAGTAGCTTTCATTTGAGTGAATCTCAATTTTCTAAAAGGGAGTAATATGGTAGTGTATGTCGATGGTCCTAACTAATCGTAAAAGTGTCATTAGTTCAATTCACATACGCATTTTATTTATTTTTATTCGCCAACTTCCCCGTAAACATCAAATAGAGGCCTTTACTATGGAGGAGGACTCAAACATCCATGTCCTAGATAGGGACCTCCTACTCAGGCGGGATTCGAACTCGCGACCTATGGATTGGCAGGCGAGGACTTTACCCCAACGCCACCGAGGCCGGCCTTCTGGCGGAGGTTGGATTTCCACGGATTTTTCTCGGTCGGAAATTGAATCAAGTTACGCCAAAGTTGGGTCCAGGTGAACAAACCTCTTGGATGTTGTTATCCGAGATGTTTAGCCTGAAGATATGTTGCTTTCATCAGTTGCTTTCAACCTTGGCCAATGATAACATATATACTGAGCTCTGCTCAATTGAAGATTCCGCCAATTTACGTTGCTGTAAGTTACTGTGAAATAATGGCTACTCTAAAGTTTTCAACTCCAAAGTCGTTATGGGCTAGGCCGCGTTAAGTCGTTGTGAGTGGGGCTGAAAAAAACTATTGGGGTAGTGACGCGGAGAAAGATACGTGGGGTTTCTTAAGGTTCTATGAACCAATGGGCACAATTTCCGGGGTTCCAAAATGAAATCCACGACAGGGTAAGACAAGTTTCGCCAAGGGAAACTGAGGTGCACCGAGTTAGGAGCTTTCGAGCGTGGAGAAGAGGGTTTGGGTGTAGCATACAGGGTGAGAGAGATGCTAGGATCTTTTAATTTTTTGTGAGCTAATGGACCCTATTTTCAAGATCATCTGACCTTTCTCTTTTCCCGCTTCGTGTTCCTTCGCGCACGACAAAGTCGTGTGACTTATTTAATAGTTTCACCCCCGCCTTTCTGTCTCTAAAAGCTCTTTTCTATTCAGACTTCCTTTATCCATTATTTCTTATTCCAAATGTGTTCCAAATTTTGATCCTTTTTTTCATCCATCTTGCACCATCGTAATTTTTCCCCTACTCCTCGAACCACCCGATCCCAAGTCTACCATTCTTTGTTATTTGTTTGTAATGATACTGCTGAATATTATTTTCTTCATCGTCGGTTACGTTTTGCTTAATATAAGTTAATTATTCTTTTGTTACTGTGAGTCCAATGTAATTGGCCAGGTGCGGTTCTTGGACTGCATTAATTAAATAGAGAAATAAAGGTTCCGAATTCAAATCCGCGACGGGGTAAGCCAAGTTACGCTTAGGGATAACGAGTTGCGCCGCGTTAAATGGTTTGTGAGCGCGGAGAGGGCGTAAGTGTAGTAAACAGGATAATACACACATATGCTTTTAAGTTATTGTGAAATATTTGGCTCTGTTTTCAAAGTGCCAAATTCAAATCCGCGATGGAGTAAGCCAAGTTACGTCGGTGAAAGCCGAGTGGCGCCGCGTTAAATGGTTTGCGATCGTGAATATGGTAATGGGGTGGTAGGGTGTGGAAGAGATGATAGGTTTTCTTAAGTTTCTGGGAACTCTAACGGGCCCGATTTTCAAAGTTCCAAATTCAAATCCGCGATGGGGTAAGACAAGTAACGCCACGTTAAGTGGTTTGCGAGCGTGGTGGATTTAGCGTACACGACATGCTAGGATATTTTAAGTTTCTGTGAACTAATGGACGGTATTTTCAAGGTTCCAAATTCAAGTCCACGATGGAGTAAGTCATGTTGCGCAAAGCGAAGCTGAGTTGCGTCAAGTGTAGTGGTTTTCTAGTTTGCTGTTAACTACCCACCACCGTTGCTACACCCACGACACAGATTGAGAGATATGCTAGGATCTTTTAAGTTTCCGTGACTTAATGGGCCCTATTTTAAAGGTTCCAGATTCAAATCCGCGACGGGGTAGGCCAAGTTACGTCGAGTGAAGACAAGTTGCGTCGCGTTAAGTGGTTTGCGAGCGTGTAGGGGGTGTGGGTGTTGCAGACAGGGTGAGGATCGATGTGTGTGGAAGCAGGACGAACGCTTTGAAAGGGAAGGTGGTGCAAGTGGTTTGAGAAGCGAGAGAAAAGAGGTCTCCCGTTTAGGTCCACGAGGGCGTCAGTCTGGCCGGGTGGGGCGGAGGGTGAGGAATTCTGGGAGGAGGGGGGCACAGCAGAAAAATATTATTTCTCCCGTCGGCTCACGCACGACAATTAGGGACAAAAAATATTTTTTTTAATGCTCCCGAGGTATCCTGACTAATCGGGATGGAATAATTGTTTTTTGCTTCCGTTTTTTGTGTTATTTTTCCATACATTATTATTATTATATAAATATTCTCGTTTTTTTGTGACGTGTTCTTCGCGAGGTGGTGGAAAAAGAAAAAGATTTTTCGCGAGGTAAAAGTGATGTTGGAGGTCGCGACGGCAGGGACTGCTTGTAGCTGCGCACTCAACGGCAGTGCTTCATAATTACGCTCGGCGAAATGTCTCTGTACCGCGTCGCTCATTAAAATATTCCCGGGCGGAGTTTCAAAGAGGCGGCACTAGTGGCGGGGAAATAATTATTTTAATCCAAATATGTCATTATATATATAAATCATTTATTATACATATATTTTATATATGTATAATAAATGATTTAATTAAACTTCTTCTTGTCCTAGGGTGGGCACATAGAAAAACTTAGTAATAGAGGAAAAACGAAAAATAAAAGGAATACTTACGGGGAATGGTTATTTCTTTCGAGTTTTCGATGGGACGCTGCCCATCTTTCTCAAGTGAGAAGAGGAAGAAAAGAGAGGGTTGAAGGAAGGGTGAAAAGGAGAGGGTAAGGATGGAGGGAGGAAAAACGGTTGCAGCATGCACATCGCCCTATCAGTATTTCAGCTAAATGGTTCGCTTAATGGCTCTGAGCAGATCTCACCCTGGAGTGCGACGCTGGCACCTGTAATTTACTCATTGATGATAGGATGAGTTTTTTCTTTCCTTGAATGTTTTTTGAATTTCCGTAATTATGCAAGTAGCGCAGTGAGACACTCAGGGAAAATACTTGTTAGCCGCTTGGATTCGAACCCTGAGCTCTCCATTCGTGGAGCGGCGTTCTCTTCACGTGTTGACCTTTCCTCATGTGTGTCTTTCATCTACAAATTTTATCAAGATTGAACTGATTTAAACTTTGTGCTTAAAAAAACATTAACCCATTGAGAGAGTGAGTGAACTTTTTACTCTTCCCTGGCACTCCAGTATAACTAGATGACAAGTATTTGTAGCTAGGTGTTTCTCCATTAACCCTATGTGGTCCAATGTAATTTAAATTTTAAACAAACTAATTTTTAGGAAAATTGAATTGATCGATGTGCTAGTTTTTATTATCTTTTTAATGTCCATATGTTATTTTTTAAAAGTAAAATTCCAGTGGTTGTGATATTATGCAATCAAATAGTTTATGCCGTGAAAGTTATCAATGTGTGATATCTCTTGAAACATTGCCTTTGTATAATCACAGCGTCTTGTGTTGTTGAACTCAATTTGACGTTGGACTTAGTGCTAGCTTTAGGTTTGTTGAGCCAGCCCCTATGGTGTGCCGTAAAGGGCTAACAATTCAAGTATGTTGATGAATCGATCACCTCAGTTTTGGCCCAACGCATTCGCAAGTGCAGTCAAACGTGTGTCGCATGGGGTTTGGAAATATTGCATATAAATTTCTACTTATGAATAACCAATAAGCGTTCGATCTTTTTCAAAACAGAAAAATTATAACCAAATCAAAGTCGTCGCGAAACTGAGGGGAGGGTATGAGCAGAAATCATTAAACATCCTACAAACGAAAATCTGCCATGGCGGAAAACTACGACTGGCGAAAAGGGTCAAGGACAAAATATTTACCCGGTGAATAGATAGGTAAATAAAAATTTCTTACTCACGACCGGGATAAAATGATCACTGGTGTTGCAATGCCCTTCGCTTTGATTTCTAACGGATATGTTTTTTACGAAACTCGCTGGGTAAGCATGGAAAAATCTTTGAGTAGATAGGTACAAATTATGGACGTCGACCATTTAAATGCGCGTTTTAAATCCACTATTAACCCCCTATGGTCATCATGAAAAGCTTTTCATATATTTTCTCTCGGTTCATCTGGTGATATATTTTCCCACCAAAGCTTTATTTTTTATCGCTTTTTTCTGAAGGATTAAACTAGTTTGATTTTAGTTTTTACGCGTTTTTATTCACCTAATAAAACTGTTTGGATATCATATTGTGTACCTTGCACACATCCATATGACGGGAGTAAAATATCTAAATATACTTTCATGATTCTGTGTGGAGCTGGGATTTCAGACTATAGTGAAGTGTTTAATAAAACATAGATTAGTGCAATTTTATGTCGATAATGCGACATCTCGGGAGGAAAATTAGTATTGAAATATTCATCAAAACTGCACCTCTTTTATGCTGCAAGAACGGAGAGATAATATGTACCGGAGATATTACATTTCTATGCAGTGTTTCATAGCGTGGGAGCTGTCGAAACATGAATATGAATTCGTTTTAGGAAGGCTCACTGTACAAGGCATTTACATTTACTCAGAAGTATCAGAAATTAATTAACACTGTGCAAATATTCTGGAATTTGTTATAAGAAAACTACTAGCATTTTATGGTAAATATAAGAGTTAATACAAAGTAAATGCCTAGTTCCTCCTTTTCATGAGATTAATAAATCTTTGACTCTGTTGTATATGAAAAATCACTTTTATACTTTTTGTTCTTAAGGTCTTTTAAATCATATTGTATAATTTATATTTTAAGTTAGTAATTACCATCGCAAGAGCTCTAGGGCCTTGCGAATTGATATGCAATATGCATAATCGATGAAATAACGTTGCATGTTTTTGCGGCGGAGTCGGGAAAAGTGTACCAGGATATTTAAGTGAGGTAGAAACATGAGTAAGAGAATTAATTTTCCCTGGAAAAATCTTGGCTTATAATTTCTAGCGGTTCCTTGTGGACGAAAAGAGGAACATGTAGCATGAGATGAGAATAAGTCAATAAGTGTATTTCAGCATTGTCTTTATGTTTTAGGGCAATTGATTTGATATAGTTTTTTCTCTAAGCTGGATCTAGTTATCCTCCCGTGTTCCAGAGGATGTGGAAACCCGAGAAAGAGGGAAGGGTATAACGTATACGTGGATGAGAAGGCATGACAGCGGCATTCATGAATGACGTGGAGAGAGATCAGTGTGCTTGGGATGGTGTCCACTTCCCACCCTGGGGGATCACGCTCAAATCCTGGCCGTGGTAGAGGTTATACAGGAATCTCGACACCTATATGAGTGCCTTGTGCGGGGAACTTCAAGCCCAGCGCTCAGTCCGTCAGATTGAACGATCAGCGTTGTCCCACTTTTCACCAACATGGTTGTTTCCTATTTTTTATTGCCTAAATCGAAAGATTATTACTCCTGGAGTACGTATTTCACGCTTTTAGATTTTTAAATGACGACAACTATTTTTAGCGATTAAATGAAAAGTGAAAATTTTCAATCGCGCGAAAATGCGACGGCTAAGTATGAATGCAGGGTAAACCCCGTGTGACGTCATTCTAATTCCCGCTGTCGCAGTGTGAGGTGATCTTGGGGCGAGGCTCTGAACACTGATACGATGCAGGCTGCTAGCAGGTAGCAGAGTACCCTGCTATCAGGTAGCGCTTGGCTTACATAAGGATTATTAATACCCTATCAAACGAAGAAAACTTTCCGACCATAGGCAATTTTAATAGGTGATTAATAAGAGATGTATCCCTGAGCTCTGTGCCTTATGCATGCATTGGTAATCCCAGACGATGTAAAACTCCTGACCACTCGTATAGCATCTAGGCCCTTGTGACGTCATGTGGAGTGGAATCGCATGGGCGCCAATGTGGCCTTTTTCAAATGAGGCTAAAATTGACCATTAACATTCGTCTAAACTGGGATTTCTAAAACTAAATAATTTGTATATTATGAATACACTAATGGTGGATAACGAATCGCAATCAAGGCCTTTCTTTAACTTTGATGAAGGAAACTTCCCTATTGTTAAAATAGCTAATGCCAACACCGGGTTTCTCTCCATCCTTCCTCCCTTCAGATTCTCTTAATGCAAATTAAGGAATCGGTCAGTCCCTTCCTCCAAATGCGATACCGTGCTTTGCGATAACATTTAAACCAATGAATTTAGACTTGCGTGAATGTTTGGGCTCCCAATTTGTTCCAGATTCCAGAATGCCGTGCCTCATGGCAGGGAACCTTTTGGAATAATTCCTAAGACTGAAGAGCAAGCGGGAAAAATTGGATTTGGTTATTTGTTTTTTATGAATGCCCATCGAGAAGATTAAAATTACATTCATTTACTTCATGCACACCACCAATAAGATTGTTGTTGGAAATGCTGCAGACGTTGAAAATTTTCCCGTCAATAAAGCTCTTCTATATTGCTTAATAAAAGGCATTGGCGAACGAAGATCTTGGCATTGCGTTTCAAAGTTTTCTTTACGCAGTAACGTTACGGTGTATATGTCTTACAATTTGACATTATTGTGAAATATTGCATTTCTAGTGCGCTGCAGTCAGTTAACACCACTTAAATAGCTCTTTTTCGTAAATGCAGTATTGGAAGCACCTGGTGATGTTTGGTTGTAGCATGAAAAGTTATTTAGATGCATTATTTTTTTGTTGTGATACCTCATTTTGCTGGTGAACAGTTAACGCTATTTGTACCACCTCAAAATACTTGGCTATTCATGGTCATGAGCGTTGGCAGTAAAAATACGAAGGAAGTTTTATCCTGTCCATAATGTATTTTCTAAGCTGAACTTCAGGTGAATTTATTGTGAGATATCCACTTAGTATCAACGCTTGGTTTCCCGCTCCATTAGATCCGACCTCTCGAAGTCCGACATTACTATTAGTAAGGCTTAAAGGATCCTAATTTATTGGTAGCCCAACTATATTACTTCCGCTTTACTTTCATGCGCTAGAAAAAAAGTGGAACCCGTCATAGCAAATAGCCGTTGGTGTATTGATTGAGAGAGATAAGAATCTTGACCCTTAGTTGTCTCTGAAATACGAGGAAAGGTTTAATGGACTATATGATATGCATAAAATAAAAGAAATACGATACTACGATAGGGCTAGCGGATAATATAGCGGAATGAAGAGCTGCGTCAAACCAATTCTACGATATTTAAATAAATAAAAGAACCTCGTACTAATGTCAAATTGTGAGGCAAATGCACCGCAACGTTACTGTGTAAAGAAAACTTTGCCACGATCTTCGTTCGTCAATGCCTTTCATTAAGCCAGATGATGGCTCAGTGAGCCGAAACGCGTTGTACGCATTAAAAATTCTTGTGGAAAAGTGCTACTATCTTTTATTTATTTAAATATGTCTAACTTCCACCAATTGAAGCCTGAATCTGTTGAACCAATCCTACGATTGTTGACTTATTATGATGAAAGTTTGGTATTTGGAGGAGGCAGAGGTTATTTACGCCATGCCTATGAGTGGAAAAGGCAGGGATGGCAAGTGAAACGAAACAAAAGTCAAAACCAAAAAAAATTCAATAGTTTCGCTCCCGGAAGCAAAATGTAGAAACGAAAAAGAATGAAACCCTTGGAGCTAAACTCATGGTCGAAACGAAATCTGTGTCAAAACTACTTCGGGTCGAAACTAAAGTAAACCTCTGCGGCGAAACGAAACACAAGTAATGTTTCGCACTGGAGGGACTGCGTGCTTCGCCTTCGAACAGTTTAGTTTCGACCCGCACACCGAGCACGAAGAATGGTTGAATGAAGTAGAGGTTCGACCTAGCGCCATTAGATGCGTGGGGCATTCATACTTTTACCACAGAGAGGAGAATGGTATACGCAAACTGGCCATTCGATTTTTAAGCTCTATGTTTTAACCGCTCTGCATCTTTCCCCCCCTCCCTTCAACTTTAGGGAGCGAAACTTAAGTATGAGCAGAGGAGTTTCGATTAATTTATTTTCCTTCCCGGGAGCAATGTTTCGTCGCGGGTCGATACCAAACTCCTTGGTGATTTCAATTTCTAGCTGTAACGAAACTGAATCTAGGCTTCGTATTTTCGTTTCCTTCCGGGTCGAAACGAAACAAAAATATTTGCTTCTTTGAAATTTTTTTTCATTTGCCATCCCTGCGTGAAGGGCGCTTGTAGAGAAACCCGGCGTGGACTATAGCTTGCTCTTAACGAAAGGTGACAAGGGGACAACAGCTTAAAGTCCCATTCGTCGAACTGAGTGCTATACTTGAAGTGCCCTCCACAAAGCACTGAAGCAGGGCAGTCTCTGGAAAGTCTACCATCGCCGGGATCTAAGCCCGGGCCCACGGGGTGGGAAACTAACATTCTAGCCACCAAACCAACCCGATCCCCTTGTAAGTGATGCTTTGTACTATTAATATTCTGGCTGAAGTATGACCACTTGAGTATCCTATAAGTAAATTGATTTCCTATTTTATTTAGATATAACTTGGCCTCGTGTTTTATCATTTACTATAAGAAATTAGTGAAGAAATACTGTCAATATCTTCAGTTTTACCTTGCGATCTGCACCCGGACCCACAGGATGGAAAGCCAATTCTCTAGCCACCAAACCAACCCGATCCCTAATAGACAGTCTGTAATGTGTTACGTCATCAAGAGCAAAATGGTGCTTTTTATCGTGACGTAACGGCTTCCGACATTGGCGTTTCCCTCCATTCTCCCTCACCAATCTTTCGTCGTTTACCATTCCTGTTCTCAAATACTTAAACGATCCGTAGTTGCTGCTCGAAACCCTTTGTAAATCACCGCTGCTATTCGAACGCGAGGAAAATGGTGATGCAATATAGCTGTCGGAACGTGAGGGGTGATGCAGCAAGACCAATTCATGTGCTTAATGACCACATGTATGAAGGAAAGCCGGGTGATTTTCGACGAGAGCAGAGCCGTGTTAGCTCCGAACCTTCCTTATTCTTGCCTCACCGGCCTAACTACCTCGTCCTAAATGGAGTAAGTGACCTCAGCTATCGGCCGCTTCGTGCAGTGATTACTGCTCCTCTTACACTTCCCGTCCCTGCGTCATTGCAACCCTAAATCCTGAGATGCCATAATCCCAGATTCTGCGCCTCGTCTGCTTCCCGCCAAAAGGATTTACTCCGGCTGCAGTGTGAGACAAGATCAAGGATTAGGCAGGTGTCGTATTCGGATCGTCGGTGATAGACCGCCTTTGCGGTTTCGCATTCCTAAAGTCACGACCAAGCTAGATGGAGTGGCGCTCTTGATGTTGTTGTAAGTGACCAATGGCACCTTCTCGTCCCTCGAGCTGTGTGGGGTCGCGCTAACTCCCTGGTCAGCCGGCATCGTCCAGATCTGGCTCCAAGAGGCAGTTCACGTTTTGAGGTGTCATCGCGAATCAGGAAGTGCTCTTCTAACGCGGTCATGTCGCCCTAGTGACCGGAGTGCTCCGACCGCCGGGGCACTGGCCACATCTGCGTTTGGTCGCGGTTTATTTGATTCTGAAGTCTTCTGACTTCTTTTGCTCCCTGGCTTATTCTAACGCCCTTGCGTTCGTTATTTTTTAAGCTTGTTTTCGTCAAATATTTAAAATGTCCTATGTTCTGCGGAATCTGTCCTTATATGTATCTTAAAATGATTACGAGTGTGCTGCGCCCGCTCCCAGCGGGCTTCCCCCGCTCTTTGCAATGCAGATCCACAGAGGAATAGGCGCGTTTCTAATTTAAAAATGTAGAAAAAAAGGCAGGGTCTTATGTACAAATTTAATTGGAATGTTCATGTACAAATTGAGGTCAGAGGACCTCTTTAAACACAACATTGGAAGTAATTACACTATCCTCTGTTAAACGCACACGATGACTCATACTTACTTATCAACCGGAGACTTGAATGTGGAATCAGCCGCATTTTGATAAAAGTTATTTAAAGAATGCGAGATATTGTTGCAAATGAACAAATGTATCAGTTTGTGCGCCGTTAACGTCAGGAATATTTACCGGTTTTTGTTTTTTTTTGTTTTTTTTTTATTATTTAAAAACCAATTTTAGGAAACAATAGCAATATTTAGGAAGTAAGATATGCCGTCGCATGTTCTCTGATAAATTCTGTGAATTTTGGTACCTCATTTGTAGAGTTTGGTTGCGTGTAAGTTGAGAAAAAGGTACCTATACAGTAGAAATAATATAGAAGATGCATCCAGTCCTTCGAAATACTTTGTTGATATAAGTACTTTTTACCATGTCTTTTATGGCCGTCGCCTTACTGATGAAATACACCGCTCGCATACCCAAGCCTTGTCTAATTTTAAAAACTGATCAGTTCCACGTCTGCGTTTTGCGGTGGGCCTGACTTAAGAAGGCACATAGCTCCCGTTCAACCGGTCGTATTGAAAGTGAATGAACTTTTCTCGGGTCTTCAACCGGGTAGTTTGTCTATAGAGCACCTCACGAGTAGGAATATCGGAAAATAGTTCACTCAATTGATACGCCACTAAGTGTCACACCGTTCTATGCTTAACCTTTTTACGTGAAGTAACATATCAGATCTCGATTCTCCGTCTGCGATTTTCCGCCCATCGTTTTCCTAAACTACTTCCCCAAATACTTCCGTGATTCCCTCTCCTAGTATCCTCTATTCTCCTTGTCCTACGATTGTCCTAAAGAAAATAGGTTTCAATAGCAGAGGCTCAAGAAGGGGAAATATTCCCGCCGAGATCAAATTAAAAATTGCTGAGGAAATGATGAGAAATGCGCTATCCACCTCTTTCGATTATCCCTATTCGCTCTCCTCTTTATAAGGTTAGATAATTGAAGGTCTCTTTTTGCAGTTAAAACTTGTGCTATCGCCTTGAAAATTTCGGGGTAATTGCATTTACCCCCTGCCAATATTTACTTGTGCCTCGAATACGAAAGTTTTACCTCAGAGACAACGCCACAGGTAATTTTTCGTAATATGAAACTCGTAACTATCGACAAGGGAGTGTCTGAATATCCCGAATATTTACACATGATTTCTTCATTTTTTAAAGACAAATATTATAGGGTATCCATGAAGTGTCACTTTTATTACACGTGTCCACGATAATATTCGCGCAGTTTGAGCACCGAGCGAGTGGGTAGGTAGTTGCCTTGAAGAATGGAATTGAGTTGTTGCCATGGAAACCCCTTCAGGGACTTGGTGACGTAAGTCCAATTCGCCTCAAGGCAATAAACCCATCTGAGCTGGCTTCAGGAACTATTAATTGATAGAATATCGGTACAATCCCGAAATTATATTCCAATATTTGTCTTGCTCCAGTGTACTAATACTGTGGTTGATTTCAGCCATTCTTTTTCCTAGTGCACACTGAGGTAATATTTCTGCCGTAGTGAGGTAAAACTACTTAATTTAGAAATGTAGTCCTTTTGATTCTGCGTTCAATAGTTTTTATTTTTCTCCTTTTTATCGCATACTAATCATTTTCACTAATAGAAGTGATTGGAAATGAATGATTTTGAAAATTGCGTCATCGCGTAAAAAATATTGTGTTTGAATTGAAGTGTAAGTGCAATCACAAATGTATTTGTTGATTGTCATGTCTACTTTTAGCATCATTGTTTATCTTTTACTTGTCGACTGCTGAGTGTCTAGTCTTGATAGAGACATGTTGTTGCGCGATAGCCATTCTTTCAATAATCCCTCAGGTTTTATCTAAGGGCGCAACTGTTCGCCTAATGCAGTCACATTTATCTCTTTGTTTCTTTACGTCAGCACCAGAATTACGTCAAATAAAGGTTGTAACATACGAATATTTCAATTGGAAAATTTTTAGTAAATTTTTTTCGATTCTCGGAACGGTTTTATTCCTAAGCATTATATTTTTAATTCTCACATTCGTGTTCACGAAAAAAAATGTGCAAGATATATCCTTTCCTCTGATGAAAGCCCGTAAAAATGCCTTGGTGAAAAACAATTATCACTCAAATTTTCAATTTTTCCCCTTCGTTATGAAACACTACCGCAAAATATTATGGAGTTTTTGTTTGTTGATTTCAAATATGAGTTATTGCCATAAAAAATGCAGGAAAATCATTTTCTCCATTCAACTGTCTGACTCTCTCGTAATGTTAAATGAGCATTTTTAAAAGAACAATTCATCCCATCGCCAGAAATAAAAGCATTGCATCCTGCTTCGTCGCCAGGTCGATTGCAATGCATTCATTTCTTTGATCAATTAATGGATATTTGTTTGATGGATACTTTGATTGACAGTCACTTTTAATTTAAATAAAGAATGAATAAATTTTGTTTTGAGTGCATTCGTCATTTTTTTGACATTGTAATGTTTTTCTGCTCAAAACTGAAATATTAGCTGTCAGTTTCTAACATGTAATATACGAACGGAAAATGTACAATATTTTAAGTCAATGTCAGGTTCGATAATCTGCATGGAATATAAGTTTTTCTGTCCTCATTGTGTATCGGTTTTAATTACTGGGTCATATTAAGATATGAAAAAAAAATGTTTGATAAAATCTTCCTGAACAATATAGTACCAAATTTGGCGCAAAGGTCCTCATTCTTACGCTTATGAGTTGTTAAAGTAACACTTTCAATAAACCAGCTGACTTTGTGTGAGCCAAATATCGCTAATGCCCACTTTTTTGCCATCAATTCAAAACAGTATTTACCTACTTTACTCTATTTTCACGAAATATATGTTTTTGTTTACGGCACACAAGTCGTTTATAGTAATGATTTTTTCCTATTACATAAATGTTTAAAATTTCTTCCAAAACTCTTGAACCCACCAATCACTTGCCACCTCATATGGATTTCTGACGGCAGTTTACCTAGTTTAGGAGGTTTATCAAACCTCTCGTATACCTATATTTACTTGAAGCGAGGGTTTTTTGTTTAACTTTTTGTGTACCTATCACTTTGTCACATTTTCTGAATTGTTCAGCTTAAATACTCTTTTTTATGCCCATGCATGTGTTGTAAAAACATTTTAAACCATAGTCATCATATCTGGTGTAACAAGTATGCAGTATTTCCGTGTAATATGTGTCTATTCGCCGTAAATCCATGGATTCTTGGATGCCTAGTATCAAGAAATTTCATCCATGTTTTATAAATATAAGACTTTTCCTCCTCTTCACACTTACGAAAGATATATATATTTATCCACACACACACGCGTAAGAAAATTACCTAGCGGTCGCTCTTCAGTTTGGGTTACTCGGGTATTCTAATTTTTTCTTTTGTTTGCGATGATTGTATCGGGTTTTCCTTCCGGTGATGGATTTCCCAAACACCCTGTTGGCTTGCATTTAAGACGCCTGACATTGTTTACGCTGGATTAGGGAAAAAAGGAGTTGGAGGGGCACATCGGGAAGTTTGCCCCATCGCGATTGTTTATGTTTGCCCAATGGCGTCGTTTATTTGCTCGTCCATGGTTTCAAGTCTTTTCTTCTTCCGAGCCGTTCCACTGGCTATCACACCCTAGTGGATCCACGGCGGAGCGGAGAAAATAAACGGCCGGAAATGCAAGCCAAATGTTTTCCCCGCCAGAAAGGATTTAATCGATGGCGTTAAGGCTGGCTTTTTTGGGGAATTGTTTGTTGGGACGGGCAACAGAATCGAAATAACAGGGGCAAAAAAAGGAGGGAGAGAGTGTGAGAGAGATTATAAAAGTTTTCGTGGGTTCTAGCGTTCTTTTTTGTTTCATGTGGCGGTGGTGGCGATAATTCCAGTGGGGCCATCTAGTAACGCTCAAGTGCGTCACCGGAACGAAGCGTGTGCCATTTTTGCCGCCCTTGTAACTCCCATCACGTCGCGTTAAGACTGCGATCGTTTGCTGATGAGCCAAGTCTTCTTTGGCTTTATCGATAGTCCCTTTCCCTCACTCTCTCTCCCATCTGGTCCCGTAGTCAACAAGTGTCCATTCGGTCAAATTTTAGCGTACCGGCGTGGGGGGGGGGGGGGGGGAGGCGGAAGGGCCGAGGAGTAGCCGCGCCGAGCGATAGTCACTTTAACGGATATATGTGAGGCGGCGTCATCTCCATTTTCGCGCCATCCACCGCCCTGCGTCCCACTGGCCGCGCAAAAAAGCGCGCCATAATACGAGCGGGACGTCCTCTTCAATGGACCATTGCGACTCTTCGATCCTGTGGACGGGGGTGCAAAAGTGCCAACGGGAACTACGAGATGTCCTAATAAAATGAGCGTTTTCTTCCTCTGATTGCGCAAATACCCCTCGTCTATTGCCTGAAAAACCTGTTTTGGAACGGAAATTTCCTGGGCTATGAAGAGTGCACACTCGCTCTTGTTGGAAACATGGATTGCCTGCTCCGGTGCAGTATATATGGTATCGTTCATTGAGATGATCGCAAAATTTTCCTCGATATTGAGTATCATTCGGCCACTCGCCGCGTATAAAATGTGATATTTGTGGAAATGTCGTTGGAAGAGCTTGTAGCATCTTTTTCATTCGTCCGCCGCATTTGTGTCTCAAGTCCATGCTGCATCAATTCGTTTAAAAAAATTCTTGGCCAAATAAAACTACGCGCTCGCGTTAAAATTCACTAATAATTATAAAATCTTCCATTTACTCCAGCTGGATGCAAAATAAGTCTTCCCTTGTCACATAAAAATATAGTTCGTCGCCCATTTTTATGGAAACTGGTGTTCCACCTCATTCCTCTGAAAGTTTTGAGATTTCTTATTTGTGCGGGGAAAGAGCTATGCATACTTAAACCGAGCATGTACTGAAGGTTATAATTGTTGGAAAAAAGGAATAGTATGGGTAGACATTCATCAATCGACGCAATCTTGCCAGAGACAGGAAAAAAAAGACTCACCTCTTGCGTATTTTATTATTCTGCCTCGTACTTTTCACGCCACTTTATCCCTGTCGATATTACGAGAGGGTTAATATTTCGGGTTCAAACTATTTTGTGAAAAGGTCTTGGAAATGTAAAATTTCAAACGCCAAATGTAAGGTATTTTTAAGTCAGGACTAAATAGCAATTTTGTATCACCTTGTGCTCTTCAAATTGAGTGCTAATGACTGACGCAACACAATTTTATTTCAAATTTAAATTTTTAACCTTTAACGGATATTATCAACTCATTATTTGAGGTAAAATATTTGAGGAAGAGATTTGTAAACTCTCTCTTACATAATTAATTCGATGACTTTGAAAAAGTGAGAATAGTGAACTGGTAATGCTGATTTGAGTCTCAATTGAACATATTTGTGTAAGAATCTTAGCATCAGAAGCTGTGCTTAATATTTACTAAAACACTTATTTTAGTGTGGTTTATGGTTAGGCTAAATGCTTTCCAAGTCTTGTCGAAAGAACTTTATCTAAGAAGCCATGTTGCTGTCCTCTTAAAAGCACTGACTAACTTCAAATTTCTTATTTTGAATAAAGATGGTACTTCAATGAAAAGAATTAAGAATAGACTAGCAAGCATTAATTAAGGCCTGTTATTGATTGCTGTGGATTCTTGAAGAATTTTTTTTCAGTGAAAAGGTGTCCGTATCTCAATCTCTTACCTGGCCTGCTTTTCATGGAACGGCACCTTCCTGGAAGTCATTACCAGGACGACGGCTAATGAACGTGCCGATCGTAAGTTTATTGGTGCACATTTCCCACATTTGCGACAAGAATGTTCGCAAGGTTAAATGAGGACACTTGAATCGGGATCTTCGTGTAATAATTTGCCGCTCATATAGAGAGCTCGGCATGATTTCCAAGAGTTTTAACTAAAATTCATTTTTTCCTTTTTCGTTCTAATTATTTTGGGAAACTTATTTGAATCGCCACCAGCATTTAAGGTAAAAATTTTATCGAATTTTTCCTGCGCCATCAAATGAATGAGGTGTGCATCTGGAAATACATTTTATTGAATTCTATCAATATGCTACGGTGCATGAGCCCTTACTAGGCATTTTCCCGATGTGTTTTACTACCAGGAACGTCCTTTCATCTAATACAATAATTATAAAGTATATGTTGTTGAAACGTTTCGTTTTTATATAGAGAGCTCGGCATGATTTCCAAAATTTTTAACTAAAATTCATTTTTCCTCTTTCTTCCAAATTATTTTAGGAAACTTATTTGGATCGCCACCAGTATTTAAGGCAAAATTTTTAGTGAACTTTTCCTGCGCCATCAAATGAATGATGTGTGCATCTGGAATTAAATTTTATTGAATTCTATCAATATGCCACGGTGCATGAGCCCTTATTAGGCATTTCCCCGATGCGTTTCACTACCAGGAACGTCCTTCCATCTCATGCAATAATTATAAATTCTATATTGTGGTAACTGTTCGTTTTTATAGCGTGGGGATATGAATTACGCATCTTTCTCTATGCTAAGTCTTACAAATATATCACTGAATTAATGCTTCAACTATGCTCCCATTCATGGTATTTGCCGAGTTGTTCAATTTGATGCGAGTGGTGTATCTCAAATCCATTGTTATGTCAAATTCTGGGGAAATTATTGTGCTTTTGCCGTAAAATCAGGATAAAATGCTTATTTTTCGTGCATAACGTGCAATCTATAAGTCATGTTTGACTTTCTACGTTCACATGTTTGTATAATGCTATTTCAATCATCATATAGAGACAAAATTGCAGGTTAGCATTTCCATCTCGTACCGTTACTAGTAAACTCGTGGATAAAATTTAATAATCAATGATTCATGTACATATGACGGATTGCATACCAAGAATGTGAAATGTGAAACCGAAAAAAAGGGTTGTTACCAAAAGCCATGTAAGCTATTCCGAGTGCATGAATTCGAAATGTTTTACAATACTTTCGGGTTCTCATACTCAAAAACTCAAGCGCTATTTAAACAGCGGATCATATTCTGATATTTTTTCTGATTTTAGGAAACAGAACCACTGCCAAATTTACTCTCTTGTTATAAGATTGTATGTTTACTATCTCCCCAGAATAAACATGCTGTGCATAGAATGCATGGTCTATTTCATCAAAATTAGAGCAAGCATTCATAACTTTCCCTGATATACATTTATTGCACGACCAGTGTCATTACATTTTGTATTACTTTGCTATAAAATTACCATACGTTAAAATTTAAGCGGCATATGATTAGCCTAACATTAGTACGCACTATTTCAACTGTCTGAGAAAGAAATTTCATCCTCTAGTTAATCAACCCGAAGTTTGGTTGAGAATTGAATTGCTTAGAAAATGGAATACATCGTGCATGATGAACGCGAAGGCGCAATACCAAGTAAGCCCATTAGAGAGGGTTAATATAAAGTGCGGCTTCGGATCACTTCTATGAACCCACTCAGTGTGATCTCTAGTTGTATGTTGGGAATAATTCGTCTGATGTCGATCTCTATCGCAGCCAAGGCGCTAACGCCAACTAAAGATGATTTTACGATTACTTCAAAGCTCTCTTTCTGTATTTTTCACCAAAGTGAATGCTATTTAACCTCTGCTGAAAGAATATCTTAAATTGGCCCCCTCGAAATCGAAATATCTGCCATTCGAGCGTTCCACTTTGGTTGCTGGCATTTAGGCCGAATACATATTCACTTGGGAGATTTTCTCGTCATCTTCTTAAATATCATCTGCAGCGTTTTTTATGCACGTGTACAAGAAGAGGTTATAATGACTTTAGCTGATGGCTTTATAATATTAATTCTAGCCCTATTCACGTTCATGAAGGATAGATGTGAAATAATTGATCTCGCAATGGCTTAGCACAAGGAAAGTATTTAGCTCATCATCATCGGTCAACAATCCTAAGATTGGTTTGACGCAGCTCTCCATTTCTCTCTCCTATCCGCTAATCTCTTCATAGCTACATATTTATTCTCTTTTACATCCTTTATAACCTGTCCTATATGCCCGCTGCCGCCCTGTGAGGTGACCTTGAGGCAAGTTGAGCGCTGATACGACGCAGGCTGCTAGCGGGTAGCTGAGTACCCTGCTGGCTGATAGCGCTTGGCTTAAATAAGGATTATTAATACCTTATCAAATGAAGAAAACTTTCCGACCTTAGCCAGTTTTAATAAGTGATTATTAAGACATGGACGTCACGTGGAGTGGCATCGCATGGGCACCAATCTGGCCCTTTTCAAATGAGGATAATAATGGACCATTGCCATTCGTCTAAACCAGTATTTCTAAAACAAAATAATTTGTATATTATGAATACAGTAATGGTGGGTAACGAATCGCAAACGATGCCTTTCGTTTTCTTTGATGAAGGAAACTACCCTATTCTGACATGATTTATATCAACGTTCCTTATTATCCTTCCCTTTTTAAATCAAGCTAAGCATTCAGAATAAAAAATTGGGGATAGGAAGAAGGAAAATATGTTGGAGCATGCATTGCCTAGATCAGCATCTATGACCTAGTTCACAATGGCCATACTCGACTCGACTCGATACTCGCGAGTAGTTTTCAACTCGACTCGATACTCGACTTGAGATCAAAAAGTACTACTCGCTTATTCCTAACCTTATTTCAATAACGTTTCCATTAATTCTCACAAAAATTAATTTTGGACTTGCATGATTCAAGTATCTTTTATGACCCTTGTTTTCAAGTTTCCCCTTGGTATCTTATTTTTCAAGGTAATGGCAACTATGAAGAATCGTGGTTAAATTTCTATAATCCCAAATTAAAATAATATTTATGCATATTATTTCTCTAATTTAAATAATTTCTCAAATTTCCCAACAAATTTCCCATCGGGTTAAAACCTCTTTTTCATCTTAACCATTTCTGCCTCAATTTTTTTCATTCTTAACCCGGTGGGAATCCCGAAAGAAGTTTACCAACATAATTCGCCGGTAAAGCATCAAATCAAAATCAAGAATCGATTTGGAATATATAATCTTTTTTTCGGTCTTTTCTTAAAGCTTAGAATTGAATAATTCTTCTAGGTGCATGCGTGTAGTTGATAAAATTCCTGTTTGCTTCCCTGAAGTTTTGCTTCCCTTCATCTTTTTTTCTCAGCATCATCGGCGACCTCATTATTGGCTACTTTTAATGTCAGTTTGCTTCCGCGAGCTTTGCGTTACTTCATTGTGACGTTGGTCGGCGAGGTATCCCCCTAAGATAAATGGCTGGAAGAGAATTTCCCCAGCTATTGGCCAGACCTCTTTCTTCTAGGGCAGTTCGTGCTCCGTGCGTTCTGGAATGATGCTCCAAATGGCTGTCGCGAATAAAATTCCAAATCCTCACCGAATGGAGGCTGAAATGTGACATGATGGCCATTCCGCGTGAGTCGTCGATCACTCGTGAACGTGAGTCTGGCCGTTAGGAGAGGTGCATTCTGGATCGCTTAGACGGCGTGAATTGAACCGCAGTGAAGATTAGTGTGAGGTAACCGCCGCTTGACGTATGCAGTTGACGGCCGTGGACTTTGCGTTCGTGGCACGAGTGCTTGGTGGTAAGCCTCGAACACCTCCAGCTTAGTCATGCGATCGCAATCAAAAATTCAATCCTGGGCAAGGACTGAAACGATAGAATTTTTGTGGAAGTTATTTGGCAAGCATACTCTTTTGTACGTAGAGTGAATGCTATTCAGCTGCTATGATATCTATAGTCTTATCATCTTCGCTGGTCAACAATCCTAAGATTGCCGAATTCGGTATGTTATGGTATTTCGAGGAGACGACCGACAGCTGAGGTCATTTGCGCCATGAGATATCGGGTGGGTAAGGAAGGGTGGAGAGAAACTCGGCGTCGGCATTAGCCTGCTCTTAACGAAAGGCGCCAAGGGGACCACGGCTTAACGTCCCATCCGATGGACGGAGTGTTTGGTTTGAAATGTTCTCCACAACATTCAAGCAGGGATCGGGCAGTCTCTGAAAATCCTCTGCCTCCTTCGGGATTTGAACCCGAGTCCACCGGGTGGGAAGCCAACACTCTAGCCACCACACCAACCCGATCCCCCCGAATTAAAATCAGTAAAAAATACAAAAGACATTGTTACGGAATAGCTTATTTGTTCAATGCAATGTGAGGAAAGTGGATTACTATGTAGAGGTCATGCTGATCATATGGAGTCGCCGAGTGAATTCAAGAACTCTTGGCCTTTTTCACCATCACTGGTCCACAATCCTAAGATTGGTTTGACGCAGCTCTACACTATATTCTCCTTTCAGCTATATTTTCACACCTACTTATTTCTTCTTTACATCCTTCTTTACCTGTTCCATGTATTTTGTTCGAGGTCTTCCTTTTCCGTTCTTGTCATCCACTTGTCCCTCAACGATTGTCTACATCTGGCCATCTTGTCTCAAAATATGGTCTGTAAGGTTTTTGCGTCTTCTTATCAAGGATTACATGAAGGTTCTCCTATTTCCTACTCTTTTTAGGTATTCCTCATTACTTACTCTGTCGATCCATTTGATCCTCATTATTCTTCTGCAGCACCTTATTTCAAATAAATCCACTCTTGATTTCTCCGCTGCTGTCATTGTCCATGCCTCAGTTCCGTAGAGAAACATACTCCAAATTTAAGTTTTAATTTTTTGCTCTTAGCTATATGCTTGAATTTCCCGCTATAAGAAGAACTGTCTTAAGCTGGTGTCCCACGTTCAAGTTTACATCAAATTTTTTGTCCAAAAATTTGCATGCAACTGGACGGGGTCTCCCACGATGCATTTCATATGGATCAAAAGATGGAAAACAAACGAAAGACGATATTAGGGTAAACAAATGTGGAAGCTTGTGAAGAGGAGGATTTGGACAAATTTTAGGATTCTGTCTTATTTAGCAGTCAAAATTGCCTTAGCAGGCCTCTTGAATATTAAAGAGGCGAAGAAAAGAAAGTAGAGGGAGAGTTGGACTTGGCCTTGGCCAAAAAGATGAGATGAAAGCGTTGGAATAGGCGTGCTTAACATTTTGGAGAAGGAGTTGGTTGCCGATATTCCCACAATTATCGACATTACTTGACAATGAGTAAGGTGTTTTCATGGCCCTTATCAGCAAAGTTGAGGGAAGAATAAAACGCCAGGATAAAGACATGAGGCAGTTTGTTCCAGCCAGGACAATCTTATTACTAAATGATGGACATTGTAGTTTACATGATGTTAGGAATAGTGCCGCAAACGTGCATTGAAATCACACTTTTTCTATCCTAATCCAGCAGTTGCTAAAAGGTCCTTAGCCAATACTCATGGTGATTGAAACGGATTTCTCTAGTGTTGCACAGGTAGTTATTTCTCCAGCTGCTCGCTCGCTCGGAATCGCATGTCCTCCACAAAGCTAACCTGTACAATTCGGCCTCGATGCCGTACGTAAATCTTATATATTCTTGTGAGTCAGCGCTTGGCGATGCCTTTTTGTCAAATGCCCTGTGATTGGTTGGTTTCATCCAATCGGATGAAAATTTCGAACCTGTCCTATCCAAACTGAGTTTCGTCCAAACGATAGGACCAAAAGCCAGTTGGATGAAATTTTGACCATGGGAGACGGTGCGCGTCCGTTGTATCAAAATTTGATACAAATATTTTGATGCAAATTTGACCGTGGGACACCGGATTTACGATGGAATGCTCCCCTCGCCTGTATAGTCTTGCGTAAGATAATTATTAAGATTTAGTTTCGAATTTCAAGAGATGAGTGGATAAAAATTCTCAAAATCGCTGCACAGCACGGGACATATTTTTATTACTTATTAATCATGTCAAACTGCTATTCGCTCGGAATTAATTACTAGGTGTATTTTTTCTAGCTCGTTTTTAATATTAGTCTCTTAAGACTCCAGCGGCTTCGGAGAAAAATCTTGGCTATTTTAATTAAACTTTGCGTAATCAGTACCTAGTTAATTCCGGGTAATAATCTAAAAAAAGCTACTCTGCCAGGTAGTAAAGTCGGATTTCTTTATTACCGTAAATTTTTCACGATGCCGAGCTTAATTTTGTTCTGAAATTGAGACGAGAGAATACTTGCGGTGAAAAAGATGAATCACGTGACGAAAAAATAAAGAAGGAAGCCGAATATCCCGTTCTTGGAAAGACCGGGGAAACTAGCTCGTGTATCTTTTCGGCTTAACAAGTCCAGTGTGCTTTTTCGGTCATCGTCTCTATTTGAGAAATTCGTGGTCTGCGTTTCAAAATTACAAGGAAATTTCAACAAGCTGCTTTTATCTATCCAATATTTGGCTTGTAGAACTGTCTTTTCTAATGTTTAGAGAGCATCTTCATCAGCGATTTGAATAAATCTGTGGCATGAATGAGAAACGCAACGAAAATACTAGATTTTGTTTTTTCGATAGGTTAGCCACGTCGTTTTTGAAATAGCATATTATCTTTTTTTCAATTAAAGCTTATTCCGTAAAGAAAATAGATTGTGTATGTATGTGATTTGTACTGATAAGTTAAATGACCCCTTGTTCTTGGTTGTTACATATATATGTTGTCAGGTAACCCTTTGTCGAAAATGCTAGTTGTTTATTCTTTAGATAGGTTAGCGACGTTGTTTTACGGTAATATATTACCATTTTCTATTAAAGCTTATTTCCTAAATAAAAAATATTGCTTTATTGTATGTGATTTGTACTGAGAAATTAAATTACCCCTTTTTCTTGGTTGTTACATATATTTTTTGAGGTAACCCCTTGTCGAAAATACTATTTTTTGTTTTTTAATAGGTTAGCCGCGTTTTATTAATAGTATTTTATTTTTATTTATCTATTAATGACGCACGATGATTTGCTTTTCCCTATTCGTAGGAAATCTTGTGTTGGGAAACATGCGAGCTAAAAGATAAATAGGATGAAAAAATAAGTGTCTCCTCCCGCTTTGAACTCATGAACCTCTGCAATTGACGGTGTCGTCATGACAGGTCATTAATCTGGAAAAATCTTCAACTCTATTCTCGTCTACGTTTATACATTGATAAATGTTTATCCTGGCAACTTTCATTGTTTTCCCAATTTGTATAACCCTAGGCTTTACCTGATTCTTTTTACGGCCCTGTACATGGGATATATCTTGTGAAAGAGGGATAGTTAAATCGCCTCTTCCAAAGAGCTAAAGGGACTTAACCCTCCTAGTGCCGCGGGGCGATATATCGGCTTTTTCTTCTCCAACGTAAGTGCCACGAGCCGAAATATCGGCTTTGAGATATTTAGTTGATAAAATTAATAACTATGCAGCACATAAACTCTTTGATTAAAAAATCAAGCTTAATTGTGCAGTTAAAAAGTAATATTATTAGAGGAAAATAAAAACAGCATGTTGATGTACTAAAGAATCACATAACAGAATTGTTATCTCGAAGGTGATATATTTTATTTAAATAACTATGGCTTTTCTCGCCAATGTCACTTCAAGAAGGTGGCGTTAAGGAATTCAATATATAGTGGAATTTTATAATTGCCTTTTCACTGGACCTAATACTAGATATGAGAAAAATACAACATTTCCGAGATATTTAACATTCGTTGTTGTTATCTGAGCTGCTGATTCTGTTAATTCCATCGGAACAGCTAGCACGAAAAAAATATTCGGAGGATTTCGTGGCAGGAACGTGAGAAGGAGGGGGGTCCGCGCTTATGGTCGGGTTGGTATTTTGGATCCCAGCCACGCATTCAGCCGAGGTTCACGCTCCCGGACCGCTGTGGAAGTGTCACGCTGGAGAGGGCCAACCACTCGCCTCGCCTTTCCCTTTCCTAGTCCTCATCTCTCCTGCTCCCGCCCCGAACCGCCCCCGGGGGCAAGAGGTGTCGCGAAGAGGAAGGGGGTGAGAGCGAGTAAGGACTTTCGAAAGTCACACGTGGGTGCGAAATTTTGCGTAAAAAAAGGATGAGCGTCAAGGGTACCTCGGAGGAAAGCGTTGCTGCAGACCTTTACAATATCCCACTCCGTGGTTTAACTTTTGCCCTGGTGCGCTTAACTTAAGGAGCGTACACTTAGGAGAGGGTGAAACTGTACAGTTACTACGAGACATTGTTCATCATATTTATTATTTGTCATGGGAAAGAACGGATCCCAATCAAACCTTTTTCCTTCCTTTTTCAGCATGCATCCATGAAGCTGTGTATTCTTAGAAAACTGCGCAGTTGTTAAGGGACCTTGTTCTTTTTATTGCAAGCGCGACTGGGGAAGTATTCCAGAAAAACCATTTTTCTCCCTTTTTTCGACATTTATCCACGAATTTAAGGAACATTAAAATTAAATTTATCTCGTAACAAATGCAACTATTCTATCTTTATCATCGTGAAAAATACAATATATGTTGTTGTATTCGTCGATATAAAACTTCAGGAAGACATAACGATGCGAACGGTTGTTACGAAGTTTTTCAATGACGTTTCTTTGAGTTGGCGAGCAAAAAAGCTGATTCTAATTGCGTGTATTTAGGAGTTCTAAATCAGGACGCCTTGATTTCCCGCGAATGAAAATGTTTGTTACTTCATATTTTTTTATAATTATCAAACGATTTTTAGAATTCGTGGTTTTTTTACGATTTTATGTACATCAATTTTTGATACTTTTTAACCTTACCACCACATTTAAAAGCTGCAGGCAATGACGAGATCGTGAAAATCAAGGAGCCCTACGCATATGCTGTCAAGTATTCTGATAGCCTTTACCCATCAATGAAGTATTTCATAGTCTTTTCAATCAAAGATACACAGCCAATCGCTGCAGTTTATTTTCGATTCACGCCCTCGACCAAGGTGGCTTACTACCTCGAAAAGTTGGGTCGTCGGAAATGGTTGGGAAAAAAATTCTGTCTCCGTGCTTCGTACTTCTGCTCTTTCCGTGAAGATGGAATGTTAGGTACGTTTGCGTGCGTGCAGGTTTTTCTCCTCTCTTTTTATGTTATTATTTTTTTTTAATTTCGTCCCTTTTTTTCCCGTTCTCTCTGTGTCGTCGGTGGCAAGTGTGTCGCGGGTCCCTCGGCACGAGGGTGACGAGGCTCAAGTGAGTGAAGGTGCATTCCTCACGCGGATAGTCCACTCGAAGCCAATTTGTCCCGGGTGCGACTCTCGTCCAAAAAAGGCGAGCAGTCCTTTTAGCTGTGCTCGGGACTCTGCTTAATGATAGTGCAAGAGAACTCTTTAGTCCCTCGCTTGACTCAACGCTTTCTGAGGCGAATGTGACGAAAGCGCCCATTCATTCATTGGCCATTCCATCAGCTGATGGACTCTATTTCCTTGCTTCCCATTCCTCCATCCTTCCCCTATTTCCGTGGCAAGGTCAAATTCATGCCCTATCGTGAAAGAACAATTTGGAGCGACTATGATTTGGTTCGGTTCCTCACGTCGGCAGCTGTTTTGGTGCTTTTTCATTGAATTTTTCGAAACTACTGCGGGACGCATCACCTGGGTACCGTAGTATCATTAGGATATCAAAGATTCATTAATACCATGACAATTTTCGGTTTAATTTGCTTGCCTTTTCGATATTTTCTGCGAACCTACTTAAGTTGGCTACCTAACTAACTACTTCAATTTCAAGGAGGCCCATCGCAAAACCCTGCATGCCCTGGTTATTTTGCAGTTTTCTGTGCTTGCCGTCACAGGGATCGGGTTGGTGTGGTGGCTAGAGTGTTGGCTTCCCACCCCGTGGGCTAGAACTTAAATCCCGGCGGTGGCAGAGAATTGTCAGAGACCTGCCCGATTCCTGCTTGAATGTTGTGTGGAGGACATTTCACGCACAACACTCCGCCCGTCGGATGGGACGTTGAACCGCGTTCCTCTTGGCGCCGGTTGCCTCCTCCGAAGACTATAGCTCTACACCATAAGCTTGCCTTCTCGATATTTCTGTGTACTGACTAAAATTTAACGGATACTTTCTGTAATTATATCATTTTGTATAATTTTATTTTATCCATGTCTATTTTTAACACATGGTTCTAATCGTACTACGTGTTGCAGTGTCCTCATTACGTGGCTTTGTACGTTCTGGGCAGGCCCGTGCTAGGCCGCCGGGACACCGGAACGTACACGGAAATCTTTGGCGCCCACCTGTTCCGAAACTGACAAATTTCACAGACAGAATACCAACATTGAGCAGTTAATTTGATTTCAATGATGTCTCATTTGACAGCATAATAAACACCGTCTAGAGTAAACAAATTAATAATTTAAGTTAGTATAATTCATTCTGTATGATTCCGGTGGTCCTCCCATTGCATAGTGCTGGCACCCTCTGGCCATGGCTGTCCACCGCCCTACCAGTACGGGCCTGGTTCTGGGAATCAAGATTGGATTTGTGAGTAAAACCGACTCCCCCGTGTGAGTAACCGCAGAGTCTGTGGATACTTATTTGGAAGCAGTGGCGTAGCCAGGAATTTCGTTCGGGGGGGGTCCAAAACCAGGGGGGAGATAAAAAAAACAGGGTACTAAGTAATGGGTTTTAAACTAATTTTAACACTTTTCATAATCGAAAAAACTTCAATTGTTAAAGAAAAATCTTAAAAATTCATGATTTTACAATATTTTTTTTTGTTTTATTAAAGAAAACAATTGTGTTTTTATATTTCGGGGGGGGGGGGGTCCGGACCCCTCGAACCCCCCCTGGCTACGCCACTATTTGGGAGTGAACGTGGAAGTGAATCATGGGAGAGGAAATGGTTAACGGAAATTCTTAGAAGGCGTCAAAAGTAAAAGGAAGCGGTGAGAACATTGGAAGGGTTTGCGTTGTGTGATCAGCGGAAGAGATAAGGCGGGGACAGCGCAAGTGAACGCAGTAGGTACTCAGGGGCGCGGGGATGTGGAAATCCGAGATTGAGAGAAGAACGTGAAAGTTAAAGACGAAATTTTTGTGGACATGATGGAGGGAGACTGGAATAATTTCAAGGAAAAGTATGGATTGACAAAATCTAACCCGTCGTTATTCGCGTGATTGCTTGCTTTCCATCCGTAACTAGCCCTCGAAACTAGTAAATCGCTACTTCTAATATTGCATAAGTCACAAATAAATTGTCATTTTACAAATTCATAGTTATTTCCAATCGCATTACAAACCTATGGTATTTCTCTCATTTCTGTACGAAACCTCTGAACATGCTACTACGAAGGTTTCCGCTATTGAGATTCCAATTTCTTCCGGTAACTACCGTTCGGCCTGAAGACGCTGGCAGTAGTGCCAGCGAAATTTTTGGCGTCCCATACCTCTCAAAAGTCATTGCTTCTTCTTCTGCTATTTATACATTATAAGCATTTCTGCAACTATTTAGCGTAAAAGTCTACATTGTATCGGTGCTGTATATTCAGCATATTGGTAGCATATATTGTTCATCTGATAGAATGGGATCAAATAAATTGTATGCTTTCCACATCATCTACATAAAACCCTGTGAGTAACCTCTAGGGTGTTTTGAAGGGGGGTTTCGGCATTGGCATCATATTTTCATGCGTCACCACATGCATTCTGTCTTTTCCCATAAAGGATTTTATCCCTTGTCGAACCATGTTGAGTTGTATTTGTAATTACATTTTTCTCTTATCTCTTCCTAAGCTAATCCATTAGACTTGAAAGTGTTATTCATGCAATCAAAATTCTTGGCTAATTATCCAATCTAATTTTACGGAAAACTGGCTCCGTGGCTTTAAAACACTTCAGTTTTGCAATTCGGGATCGAAATCATGAAAAAAAACTCTTTGAGAGATTACTGTTTAATAAGGTAGTTCCCATTGATAACTCGCTCTTTTTTCCATGCTAATTCCTTCCTTACCGCACGAACTCCCTCTAAAATCTAATTCCGGATCGACTTTTTCTCAGATGTGGTAATTATCTCTCGTGTGGTCTATTTAAACACTTACTACAGGTTATTTTATAATAACATCAGTTAAACGCATATTTATATACCCCTTCATTATTTTCTGACATCTTGAGATACGCCAGAAAGGGCTAAAACTAGTTGAGGAGAAGATTGCTAACAAACCAATTGATCGGTGTTTTCAGTTGAGGTGAGTCATTCATATTTGCTCTTAAAAAATAGAATTAATTCACCTGCTATATTTTTCCTGCAGTTCCAAAACCCTCAAAAGTAGGTCAGTCGTAGATAACAAAAATTGAAGAGCAATTCCAACCAAGCACCGCGCTTCATTTTCATTGTATAATCAATCTTTTCGCAATATTACGCGTTCCGTTACCTGAATACCTCTCTTTTCTCTGCATACAACTCTTTAATATATGTGCTCAAAGAATTTCTTTTGCTTCTTCCCTATGTCCTCAGGCAACAATATTTTTCAGCGGCCTTGTCGATTCCAATTAATTAATAGCTATAAAGGCATCTCTTTGGGATTCTAGATTTCCTTTGGTTAGGAATTTCTTTCCCGGTAGGCAAGTGCTGCAATAGAGCATGTGAATTCTTTCTAGTGTCTGGATATATTACTCTTTTAAGCTCTAAATATAGCGCTACCATTGAAGGTATTAATAAGGGAGGGCCAATATTGCATTGGATTTTTTTAAATTCGATGAAAGATAATGCAAACAGCGACGAAAGAAAAAAAGGTGATAAAGGTAAAGTAATTTTATTTGGTCCCAGTATATTAACCTTAATTCCATTGACGCAGCTATTCCGCGTATTCCTCTGTTTCCTTGAATATATCTCTTCCATCTCCGTTGTGCATTTCGTGGCTGGCATGCTTTGTCAATGAATCGCCCATTCATCTCCCGTATTTCCCCAATGGAATTTTTCCCACATTGCGATCCCAAATGAATTTTGCTCCGTCTTTTCCCAGTAATTTGATTATTGGCTTTCCTGTTTTAATATTTGGTTGCAAATTTTGCACACAGCTTTCACAATCATTGTATTCGTTGCACATTGCTAGCTTTTACAATGGAATTTTCCTGGTTGGCATTTACTAAATAATTTTGGAACCTTATGGTTATGAACCTTGGAATGGTTAGCTTTCACAATCATTGTATTGGTTGCGCATTGCTAGCTTTCACAATTGAATTGTGCTGGTTGGCATTTACTAAATAATTTTGGAACCACAAGCATATATCACGCACACACGCAACGTATTTCACTTCATTTTGTTATCAGTAGTTCCCCGCCATTGGCTGTCTACTACTTACTTCACTTTTACCGTTTCAGGCGAACGTAGAGTCATGGCATATCTGGTAATGAGATTTTATGGGGAGGGGATATGGTGTGGAAGGAAGGCGGTTTTGGGGACTTTGTGCTTGGATTTTGCAGGCGGGTTGTAATGCCATAGGTGTGAGAAAAGTTCGTTGGCCGTGAGAGGTAGTAATTTTGCGAATTTGTGTAGAGAACTCTTCAGACAGTGCAGTAGGGGGACAATTTTTAGATTTTTGCGGAGTTTTTGTTGCCAATGAACCACGTAGTGCCGACTATTCTGCGAACAATGACGTTTTCAGTTCTTTGCACTTTCTTGAGATGGCACGCCGCAGCGTGAAGCCACACTGGTGATGCATATGAGAGAAGGGTTTTATGGTGCTGGAGTTGAGTAATAGCTTTGTTTTAAGGGAAAACGGTGATAATTACTTGATATATCAGTAAAAGGATTTTTTTATTAGGCACATGCATTCTTTAAGGAATCTGAATGTGCATGCAAGTGATTATTATATTTTCCGATCGATAGGCGACCATAATGAAAACTTATGTGTGCAGAAACACACAATGCCATTTTTATAGATACTAATCTTCTTATTAATAATCAATATTATTTGCGCTATTGTTGCCCGAGTACAGTAAACTATTCAACCTATTGCGCGGCTCTGGAAGGAAGACCAACTATGTAGATCATAGTATAAACCATTGGAACCTCCTATTTCATTACCGATGGTAATAGAAATTAAAACATCTAGACCAAAATTATTTTTCCTACCTTACATTGTTATTTCTTGTGTAAATTAGTGGACTTTTTGAAATTGTGGCGACCAATGTGAATTTTTACTTTTCATTCACAAGTAAATGGTCTAATTTGGTTGCATATTTTTTTCTAGACACCTAATTTCTTACTTGCCGACCAAATCCAGGTAGAAATTGTGAGCTTGGAACCAAGTTAACGTAATTACTGCAATGGTGCACCCCCACGATCGTCTTCATTTAAGATCACCAAATGCAGTTATTAAATAGTATCGAATTTTAATCCAAAGGCCCTCAAGGTTAAGGTATTCCAAAACATTCAATCACTAATTCCCAAACATAAGGCACTGTTATTCTTCCAATACCAGTCGAATTTCATCTATCTTTAATCAAGTCTCATAAGTAATAGTAATTAATGAAGCAGAGGATTAGTGCATATAAAATGGCATTATGGTGCCTGTTTTCTACTCTAGTCACTCATTTTCCTATTTTGTCCTTCATAAATACCCTTCCCTTGGATGCTCAGGAAAATATTCGGTCATTAGTAATTGTTTTTTTTTCTAGTATTGAATCATTGCCAGCAAAACATATACCAAAGGTCTAGTTATTTCTATGGTTGCAAATTTCTCTCCTTTCTACAACTGTTGAATGAAATAATTTGCGGGATTTCAGTATTTTCATCCTTTCAAAATGCAATTATAACGCCTTGTCAGAGAAAACTAAATGTAAGGTTTTACCTTTCATTAAAATAAAATCGTGTGAAGCTTTATTTAGGGTAGATAGCAGCGTCGGTGTTCCAAGGCAAGGATATTATTACGTTCCACCCAAGTATCCTTGTGATAAGGAATCTTTTTCCGCAGATTCAGGAATAATTAGCAGATAAAAATAACTCTGAATCAACTACAGCATTCCCTCAATTGGGATATTACCTCAGTTTGCATTCCCGAATAACTTTTTTGTCTCTCTGTCCACTATTTGGCCTCGCAGACGTTCCAGATTGCATTCCTTCACGTAATTCCTTTATTTTCTGAAAGAATGTCTTTTATTACCAGCCTTAACACTCAATTTTGATCTGTTTTTGGCGTACCACAACTTCCTTTTTAGCTATATGGGCTCGACACCCCATTCCCTTCCTAAATTGATCCACCGAATGGTGTACTGAATTAGATTTTTAATTTAGCCGGAAATTCCAGAACAGGTGGACATTTTTTGCGATTTTACTCTTGTTTATCGGCGGATACGTGAGTTAGGAGAGCTATTTTCGGGCAAATATACACAAAATATGCAACGTCCTTATACTATATAGCTTATACAGGTCCCGAATTCCTGAATTTAATTGCGATATATGGTCGAAATAAACGGATCTCCTGTTGCGACACAACTGGGGATAAGTCAACAGTGAGCCTGAATGGGCAATGCAGAAATTCCTCAGTGAAAATATAATTGATCTTTACGAGTACTCGAACCCGAGACTTCTTGAGTAAGCAATTATTGAATTTTTATAGCATTCGGTGCGAGTTTCGGGTGTCCTTGGTCGTTTCCAGACCAGAGTTAACCCAATGTTGATTCTAAGCAACATCAAAAATGTATGTCTTTTCAGCTCTTTTAAGGAAAGATTTAAATTACATGTTCTTTTTAGCGGTGAAGTTTTATGGAGAATTATGCAGCTGCCACAATAATTATGATTAAGTAATAAAAAGTTCACATTTTCAAGGGGAAAGGTCTTGAAATTTAATTTAATAAGCCCTGAGTTAGAAAGGGTTAATGATCCTGCCCCTAAGGGATTTTCGTAACCCACTCTATATGACGTAAACTCATGACTCAGGCGCTTGGGTTTGTTAGGCAACTCTCTTCACGGCGGAAGAATTCTTTGCGGCTCCTCTGCTCTCGTCGCCAGAGCAATAACGGGCTTGCTCTCCTAATCCTCCTTTCGTGTGTTGACAGTTCGCTAATGCTGATCCAGTGTCTCCGGTCACACCTATGCCACTTATCCATTATCCCCGCCGTTGTCTATCGCAGGAAAGCCGGCGCCGTCGACTGGGAACGCCCGGGGCCCTCAACATCTCGGCCTCGATGGCTGACCACCAACGCAGAAGATGATGGAGGGGTGGCAGGCGGGCTCTCCGATGCGTTATACTGGGACGGAAGGCTAATCCGTGGCCGCATGTCGTACGGTCAGGGAGCGCCATTGAAAGACTGTTTGCCTGGGAACGGAATGCCGCTCCCTGGGCGTCAATACCGTCGTATTCGCGTGTGCCGGGCAGAGTTAATCTGAACTCTTTCCTCTTCCGCTGGCCTCAATTTATGTACCCCACCTTGTCATTCGCAGGCACCAAATGAGGGAGGCGGGACCCTCTTCTTTTGAACTGTTTTTAGGTTTTTAAACAAACGTTAAAAAGCCACAAATGTTGCGAGATAGATTGAATGGGTAGCTGCGGGATCGGGTTGGTGTGGTGCCAAGAGTGTTGGTCTCCCACCTCCAGGGCTCGGGTTCAAGTCTCGGCGGTGGCAGAGAATTTTTTCAGCGTGTGCCTGATCCCGGCTTAAATGTTATGTGGAGGATATTTCAAGCGCAACACTCCGTCCTTCGGATGGGACGTTAAGCCATGGCCCCCCTGGTGTCTTTCGTTAAAAGCAGGCTAATGCCGAAGCCGGGTTTCTCTCCATCCTTCCTTTCCTCTCCTTCCCTTACGGCGTAAATAACTTCAGCTGTCGCTCGCCTCCACCAAATACCATACCATGTGTAGCTGCTTCAGTGGTTCACTCAAGTTTGTCTCACCAGATGGAGCAAATAATCACTCAAACAACTTTTTTTATAAAATAATCTACTCGGGTTTGGCCCCGGGTAAGGCTGTTTAAGGTACGTTTAAACGTTGGCCTTAAACACTGTTTACTAAACAGCCTCAACTGGTGCCGAAGTCGAGAATATTTTTATCAATAGTATTCGCCGGTAAAGCCTACGATCTCTTAACTTCTTCTTTATTGAAATTATGTTAGTTTATGAGAGCTTCTCTCTCCGTTGTACTTTCTGTTTATCAATTTTTTTAAATAGTGATGAGATAGGTAATTTTCATCAGTGCTTTTAACATGTTGTCTTTTGCATAAATACAGCGTTTGTCTCCTTATGAGCCTTCTAGCTAGCAGTAAAGTTCTTCTTACCTTTAGGAACAAAGAAGTAATAAAACAACCTCCTGCTCATCATAGGCGTGTTAGGAATTTGTGAAAATTTATCCTTCTGTCGTCATTTCAGTTTGTTCATTATATTATAAATGTGATGTGATTCTTGGAATACCCTTTGTAAAGCCGTTAAGTGTTCTTTATTGGGATTCGGAAATATTCGATGATTTGAAATTGCTGGCCCAGGTGGCGGCGGGGTAAAGTCCTCGCCTGCCAAACCAAAGGTCGCGGGTTCGAGTCCCGCATGGGTAAGTTATAATAGTGCTGTTTACGGATGTGGAGGAAATGAAGAAAATTATTATAATAATTTTTTCAATTTATATAAATATTTCTAACATAAGGTGATCGATGCGCAAGATTCGTTTCTTTAAAAGCATTTTAAATTTCCATGAAACACAAATATACATCATATGAATTATATACGGAATGATGAGCATTGTTTTAATTATTGGTTGGAGTTGCGCGTTACCAATGTAACCTCTTTTATCTTTCCCTAGTTGATTTTGTATGAAATGATTTTGAAATGAATATAATGCCTACTTTGTAAAAAATGTGCAGTTTTATTTTGTGATTCTAAACCTCTCCCATCTCAGCAATAATCTGAGCAGAAAAGAACTCCGCTCGCATTTACGTCTTCTGAATAATTTTTTCTCAGCTTTACTCCCAGGGTCTAAGCAGGTGAAATTTTGATTATTAGGAGAAGCGCCGCTGTGCGTGTGTGCTGGCAGCGTTAATTACCATTCATCAGCTGCAATCTTCAACCGGTAATCGATAGCTGGCGTAGTGCTATCTTTTGGGGAGTAGGAAACAATCGTGATGCAAGATCGGATTTCCCCATTATTATTGATGTTATTATTATTATTATTCTGATGGCGCGTACTTCTTACCCTCAGATATCTTACCCCTTTCCCGCCTACGTTAATTAAATCCCTTAACTCCATGCTTATTCTCTCTCTCATTAGCCCTTTACTTGCTTCCATGAAGATTTCCAGGAAATGGAGAACTTAACTTCCTGCTCAGGTTTCGTTATAATAGTAGTCATATTATACTCAATTATTTTGCCTTAAACTAATTTATCTGCGAGGGACCACTTAGCGTAAGGTATATCGGTACATATTTCTAGCTAAATAAGAGGACATTATCTCTATGTGTTAAAATATGGCTTATAACAAGGCAAAGATGATTTAAAACCATTTAGCAAGATTGCCTATTTTCTAATGAAGGTTTTCGCGGCGTTTGATGGATTATATTTAAAGAAAAACATGCAATATCCCACGATTATTAGCAATAATTGTGGGAAATTGTATGTGCTTCTTTCAATATGTAAAAATTCCACTCCATCACGCTTGGTTTTTCTGATTTTATTTAATGGATTGATTAGGCTTATTTAATTATTTCATCCCTGTGTTTTTGAAACTATGGCGAGCAGAAAAAAGGTGGCCAATCAGTTCTGCGTATCAGTTCTACACGTAGATACCACCCCGCAAGCCGCTTTAAAAGGCGTGTGGTGTTAGGACGACAGGCTTTAAGGAATAAGTAGGAAATGCGTATAAAAATTCCGCGAAATATGTATTCAAGTCCTCTTTAGTTCAGGGAAAAACGAATTTCTATACTTCTCCGTTCGGGAGAATGTCTCTATTGATTTCTCATTTCTGTCCGACTTGGATACATCGTGGGGTTCTAATATGATTTTTTCCGTGTCCCTCTAAAAGTATCTATTGTCAATAACTAAATAAATCTAACCCTAGCAGATCAGTTCGGATAGAGGAAGGCATACCCTGCTATTGAGCCATGCAAAACACTTAAAAAGCAGTGTTTCCTTGATAAATATAAAAAAATAAGCACGAAATTATGTAGTTATTCAAAATTAAAGTGTAAGTAATTGTGATAAAACGTTAGTAAATAACTTAACTGCGACAAATAATTAATCTAAGCAATTCTGCACTTGTTTGTCACACATCTTAAATTCCGGCAATCCTTTCAACCAAAAAAAACTTGTCCTTCACCTTGGAATATTACTAATTGCCGATATATTATTAGTTTATTTGTTATTTATTATTCATTTATTATTTATTATACTGCATTTGAATTAGTAATTTGTAATGTTTATCATCTGTAAATGTAAACAGGAAAGCGAGAGTGCCACTTCGGAAGGGGCATCACATAAGTTTAAACACTCATAAAAAGTCAAACGCTGCATGTTAAATGATTGGTTGGGATCCCTAGTTGGGATCAGTCACTAGTTAGATATTGAAAAGATGAATAGTAATGAATCCCTCATGGGCTCTGCTGAAGATGGAATAGTTTCAAGCTGAGGTGTCAGCTATAGCGAGGTATGGCTCTCTACGCTATCATCTTGGGGAAGAAGATTTCCTGATGACTATGATATACGTTGCTGCCGAATAAAATCATAATTATTCGATAGAAAAAAAACGATACGAGCATTAAATGATGCGCGTATTTTTTTAGCGAATATTTTACAATTAAAAAGTTTCTCCTGCATTATTCATATGCACACACAAGAATCAATTTTATTTCCCATTTTTACGCGTCCAAGTAATGCCGCTAAAAATCTAGCGTGACGATATCTCACCTCAAGGAATACGTGAGAATTTTTTAAAACTCTCTCTTCACCAAAAAGACATGAAGAGTGAATGGCCATCACGAGGTGTCTAATTTTCCTCGGGCACATGTTCTCTCAGAGCACTTTCCGCTTTATATTCCCACGCCTGGTGTTTATTCATCTCTGTGACCTCGTTGCACGGGGTGAAATTTTCGCCATTCTTCCTGTATCAATTTTTGCACCTCCAAGTAATGCGTCCCCGCGAATTAATCCGTTCCGCTGCGCTTTTGTCGACACGGATTTGGACGCGGCCATTGATCGTCGTCATGTTCGCGGAATTTCCTCCGGGTGCAACCGGTCGATATGGATTAGTGGCAGTCAGAGGTGGGAGTGAAGGTTGAAGAGGTCGGAATCCGCTCCGGCTTATCTGACCGATAGCAATTGGGATGGCACCCATCGCAAAATGATATGCCGCAGACGTCCCACGACGGGAGTTGCCGTCAAGTATGCAAATAAGCCTTCTCGAGCAGTGGTTTCTAACACTGCCAAGGAGTCATTGCATTCGCTAGACGCCGCGCACGGCGGGTGGCATCCCAAGAGCAGAGAGAGAGGAGAAAGTTTACCGACCCCTGTTCGTCTTCTTGCATTGCATTGGGTACGTCTACCTCTTCGTTGCTTCGCTGCACGATTTTTTTTCTTCCTATACCGATGTGACGCATAAACTCATGCCCTCCGATGTTGACAGTAGGATTCAAGTAGGGGAGGGTGGTGTACATAGGGCATAGTGGGTGTACCTAGGAAAACTTGAAATTATGGGCAAGTGGTGCGACCTAGGTGCTTTAAAGTAAGCTATTACGTAAAAGAAGCAATAGAGTGTAGCATAGGTCAATTAGAGTTCATTTGGATTATTTTTACAAAAAAAGACGCTAGTTTGAAGTTTTCACGGTGAAAAGTAAATATATTTGGTTGCATATTGTTTGCATTATGTATTGCATTTGGTTGCAGTCTTTTACCAAAAATGGATCACTCCAACAGTGGCTATCGTAGCATAGGTGAAATCGACAAAAAATGGTGATTAGCATGAACTACTTATTTGCTATTTTAGACGCAGTATTAAACAGTATATTCTGCCGACATTAAAAATGACTACCTCTTGTACCAAGGAACATAAGCCCATGATGTACCTAGGAGCATGTCACTGTGTTTGTGATTTTTGTATTCAGCCGTAATTTATGGTCTAATATTCTATAATTAGCTTTTTTGTGTGAAATTCATTATATAGTTGGACCTAAAAGAATGCTCTTAATTTTGGAGTGTTTAGCCCAGTTTATTTTTACTCGAAAGGAGTTATATTTCAAAATTGAGTTTTTACCTAAGCTACGTTAATTTTCTCTTTAACATACGTTAATGTTTTTTTCAACTTTAATAAACAAATCATATATATTTCTATTTTTCCCTTTTTAATTACTGTTCCCACCAATATAACTTGGTACAATCGGTAGTGTTCCTCGGCACATGAACCTGATGTACCTAGGAAAAATTTTAAACACTTTTAGAAGTTTTAATTAGATCCATCAATAGTAAAATTACAATTCTAAACATTAAAACTTATGATAAGTAACCCTGATAGATTTTACCATTACACTGAATCTTCAGTAAATATATTTTGCTTTATATAAACAAATTAAAAAGTTTTCCGTGGTACAACACTCTTCCCTACTCTTTTCCGTGTTCAGATTTAAAACGATTGCACTTAGTTATTACTTATTCATTGATTGCAATTGGTTTTTCTTTTATCAGTGGCTATTGAACTTCGGGCCTAAGATGATTTTACGACGTCAAGTTAATCATTAAATTTTGATTTTGGTCGACTCTCTATGGTTTTTGATTTCCAATCACTTAAACATCCACATTACAATGTATTGTATCATGTTATTATAGTATACGGTATCATTATTATGGATTAAGGTCTGTAATAATGTGTTTTTCGATGCCAATTGTTAAATTATTGTTAGTCATAAAGCAAAGATGGTCGATTAAAATTAATAATCTGATGAAAAAGTTGACGTTGTAAAATCGTCGTTGGCCTGATGATTGATAGCAACTGATAAAATAACAAACAATTGCACTGAATTGAAGTCTGACGATCGATAAGTATTTGACTTGGCATTATTCCGCGTTTTTTAGTTACATGCGTTACAATACTACGCAATATCACCGCAATCAAAATTTATGATGAAAATGTGTTACCTTATTCAATGTTTACAATGTATCATTTTCATAAAACAAATGACAACATCATAGATCTTAAAAATGCATCATATTTGATAACAATGGAAAAGAACATAGTTTTTCATCGTTTAATGAGAAATGACGACTGGCTAAAACGTGAACCATTGAATCACAAGGAGGATCATGAATTAAAATTACAATATATTCTTTGCCACGTCAGTTTGCGTAACCACGATTTCTTAAAGAAATAGAGGGATGATCCTCAGAAGTCAAAAAGAGAAACAATTTATAATTCCGCACCCAGTTAAACTCGCTGGACATTGTACGCGGTGTGCTCAGAAAATAACGGAAACTAAATTTTTACGTTATGCTGGTGTAAATTCCCCTGAAGTGTGATCAAATTTTCAGCACTCTTCACTGCTTACTTCGTCTGTGGTAGTCGCTAAGGTTAGAAGTGTTTTAATGAGCTAAACGATTTTTAGCACGCACTTCATTGCTTTTTCATGAATTTTTGGCCAAAAACATTACAATAACGATAAGCCTTTAAATTTGCCAGGTATGGTTCAGTGTGACTTTTTGCTATTCCCAAAAATAAAGAGAACATAAAAGGACTTTCTTTCTACAAATACAAATATTACAGTATAAGAAATCGATGACAGAGGTAAATGTTATCCAAAAGACGAAGTTTGAGATGTTTCGAGGATTGAAAGAAGCGCCGGCACAAATGCATGATATCTAATGGTGACTATTTTTGACGGCGACGACATTAACCATTTAAAAACCAAACTAACTTACCAACTGATTTTTATTGTATTTTTGCATATCCTGTTTATTTTACCACTAATTATGAGAGAAAACCCGAACAAAAAGTTTTAAATGCGTTTTCAAGCGTGTTCGCAAATGGGAACACGCCACAAATTTGCCATTGCTTGAAAAATAAATATACACTGGGCCAAAAAACTTCTAACAATGTAATATATGGGTAAACTCTTCTCGGGATTCCCACCGGGTTAATGTTTTAATATCGGCCAAACGTTTTTCGGCGTTTTTTTTTATTTTGCCGATGTTAAAACATTAACCCGGAGGGAATCCCGAGAAAAGTTTACCCACATTATTCGCCGGGAAAGCATTAAATCATAATGTAATATATATTGATCATTTGAATAAATGAGCATTTCTTCGTGGAGAGCGAGTGTAGGGAAAATATCGAATGAACCGCATACTCACTCCAGGGGTGATGAAAATAAGCAATTTTGAAAAGGTATAGTTAACGACCAATGTATGCACAAGTCATGTGATACACTCTTAAAAATACGTCTATACTTTATAAGCATAACAAAAGCAATAAAATTAATCACAGATACTGAATACAATGTCCATGAATTTTTATTAACCTGCTTCCGAAAGGGAACATTGGACTGTAAACAATGTAGTCAAATTTTTCCGGAGAGATATCGTGAAACAGCATATCAAATGATAAACAAAGATATCGTGCTGCCCACTAATTTCATTTAACAGCTTGCAGCACTTGCTTCTGTTGCATTTCGATCAGGTACTGATGATGATTGCAAGGCAATCGAAACAAAAAAGTTTAAATGCGTTTTCAAGCATGTTCCCAAATGGGAACACGCAACAAAATTTTGCCGTGGCTTGAAAAATAAATACATATACACTTGAACAAAAAAGTAAGTTTAACAACGTAATACATATTGATATTTTGAATATCACGCATGAGCATTGGTTACTGGAGAGCGATTGTTGGGGAAAATATCGAATAAACGTCTCTGAATGACTTGGAATCTCAGAGACTTCTTTCAATTTTCAGTATTAAGCTGCAGACTTAACTCCAAACCTTGTGGTTTTTTATCCAATAAAAAAATTAATGTAACTAAGTCAGTCATTCGATTGATTGCCTTTCGATCAGGTACTGATGATGATTGCAAGGCAATCGAAACACGTGTTGTGAGCTGTCAAATAATATTGGTGGGCAATGCGGTTATTTTGTTTATTTTTTTATTTATCTCAGTTACCCCCGAAAACAGCGTAATGAGGCCTTTAAATTTAACCAATGAACAGCTGAGGATTACACACACCCATGTCCTGGAAGGGACAACCTATCCAGGCGGGACTCGAACCCGCGACCTTCGGTATGGTAGGCGAGGTATGGTATCCTGCCGCCACCGTGGCCGACAATTAACATTAATGTAGACGAATAAATATTTTTTTCATAAAAAAACAAAAATTCTCGTTATTTTATGAACACGCTTCGTTTTTATGGTTTTATCAATTCTTGTGCACTATTACCTCTGCGTCCTTAGCAACATCTCTCCGCTCTGCATCTGAAATACTTTGCCAACGCACGCGCTCAGACACACCTCGTAGTCGCCTTATAGTGGTGCGAGAACTTGAGGCCCGCGCAGCCACCCTCTGTGTCAATCACTTCGGAGTCCCCATCCCTCCGACCCTCGCCTTCCGCTGAGATCTGCGCGAGGGAGGAGGCTGGCGGGACTCGGGCGCAGGTGGGGGTGTGGGAAGGTGGAGTGAGAAATGGAGTCGAGATGAACGGAAGGGTTTTCGGATGAAGAATAGGGAACCTATGGCTTCGGAATTTTTCCACCGGGGTGGTTGGTCCGTCAACCGCCCCATCGAGTGGCCATCTCGATGTGTTTGCCGGCCTCGGTAGCGGCGGGGTAACGTTCCCGGGTCTCGGGTTCGAGTCCCACCTGAGTAATTTTCCCATATCCAGGGTATGGTTGTTCGTTTTCGTTAATTGTTGAACTTGTTGAACACTCCGATTTAAAATGGCCCATGAGAGATGTATTCGGAGGTATAGGAATAAAATAAAAATAAAGCTCTTCGTTCACGCCGGTCCAGTCCCTCCGAGGTGTAAACGTGCTCCTCAAAGATTAAAACCGTGTCCCATAACGTTAAGTCCTGGGGAGCAAGTATTTGGGTGGCCAAATGTTGGGTAGCCAGTAGGCAGCGCTTCTAATACGTCCAGTAAAATGGAAAAACGCGGAAGGAAATCCGGAAGAATCGCTGCCTACCGTCATAATCTCCGCGGAAGCCTATTTAGAACCTTTGGGTAGCCAACCCAAAAGCTAAAGGTGCGTGGTACGATTCCCGGTCCAGGGGAATTTTTTCTCAAGGCAATTCATGTATATTTCACCGCCGTTCACGCGGCAATCTTTGAAATATTACACTTGCTCCCAAAATTATATAGTAATCCAGGGGAGGTGGCTAGCAATGTCCACTGCAAACCCTCTGGAAGACTTGAGTTCACTCCGATTGAATGAAAGGTAGTACGAGGACTCTAAATTAAATGAATTTGCCTAAAATCTTCATCGTCATTTATTTTTTATTGGATGAAATCGATACAAATGTTAGCCATTTATTCATTTTTGAGTTAAGTCGGCAGCTTAATACTGAAAATGGAAAGAAGTCTCTGAGATTCTAAGTTAAATGGTTTCGCAAGTTACCTTCCTCGTTCTTTATATTTATATCAGATGAATTTCCCAAAAAATTAGAAAATTCTAATCCTGATCTGTATATGGCTCAAAGCAAAAACATTTGCCCTAATGGTTTGCCAATGATCAAGTGTTTGTGATAAAGGTAACTCCCGCATATGTCACTGATACCCGTGTTGGTTAGTTGGCATCGAAGAAAAATTGTTTAGATTTAAAATGAATACTAATTGATACGTATTGTAATATTGTACATCTACTTATGCAAAGGAAATGTGCGTCTAACATATACACAGTTTATTAGCAATTCATTATCAGCTAAAAAGGCGTTATTCTGAAGCAAAACACTTATTTGTATATTAAGAACATAATATTACCAAAGGCGTCACCCGCTTGAGAAGTTTCTGACATCATCAGTAATCCGAGAAATGGAGGCAAGAAGAAAGCTGCGCAGCAACCTCTGTGAAAGTAGCTGGTGACGAAATCAACTTTCCACGCCCGACTCCATGAAAGGAGCAAATAATTTTATGCTTAGTTGCATGTAGTTTGAGCAGTAGGAGACGAATCATTAAGCGGAAAACAACTGGCCTATAATCATTGAACTCTATCAGAAGCTATGTTTTTCTGATAGAACTACCCCATTGATAGAATGATTAAATTTTGTGCTTTTGATCTACTCTTCCTGCGTCGGGAGAGCTAAGTCCTCACCCATCACCTCTCAGAGACTAGGGTTCGACACCTGTCTAAGTGTATTTCCGCTCGTTATTATCGTTTTTATATCAACTCTCTCAATTTTACGAACTTGGAGTTTTGCATGATTGGTAATAATAGGGCACATCCTTTAGCTGATAGTTTTTTTGCAGTGTGCCTAAGTCGAACGAAAATTATACCTACCAATGAAAAAATTGAAAAAAATAAATAAAACAATTAACTGTTAATTTTCGACATGGTGGTGTGGAATGTCCAAGTTAATTACTGAGCCCGCCATTCACCATGCAAGCTGAAATTTACATCTACCTTATTCTCATGGGTAGATTATTATCCAGATCCTTCGTTATGAGAAATTCAATGTTACCTTCATTTGATGCTGGGATGGAATTTTGCTTTCGGTCCATGATAATATCTGATGCAATGCATCAGATCAGTGATGCATGTCTTTAGCTTTCCTCAATTTCCATGTATTGCACAGAGTTGCATGTGTGGGCGCTATGGAATGTTTGAGATTTCTATATCTGGTTCCATAAACTGAAAGCGCTCTGTTGCAGAAAGTAATCCAGGTAGGCGGACAGTAATACCTCCCGCGCCGCCTGCATTCCGGAGACACGCTAAAGATACGCAAGGCATACAATGGAACTCAGCCTTTCCGAGTCAGGAAATACATGCGAGCGTGTATTTCTAGCATATGTTTCACACTGCTTCCTTTTGGTTTCATCAAAGGTATTCTCCGATATTTTTTCGCGGTGAAATTTGGTCGTGCGAGCTTCAACTTAATTAGCACGAGCTTCAGGTCAGGTCATGAGCTTTTGTGAGTATTTTTTCGGAAGTATCATTGATTTCGTTTGGTGCTCTCCATACCATTACGTTATTTTCGTGGCCAAATTAAACTCAATTTTAAGAATATGTTTGATTTCAGCTGGATTTTCAAAGTCTCTAATGAGTCTTCAAGAAAACTCTGAAATCAGTTCAATCTCTTCTGTGTTTTTCAGAATATATTCCAATGTTAACGGTAACTTCCTTTGAATTTCGTCGGAGCCGTTAGGAACGGTTTTTGAAGAGTTTACTTTTTTCATTTATTCAAAATGCATAACAATATATGTCGCAGAAACGAAAACTATTTTTTTTATGAGGTCGAAGATTCAAGGACTGAAATTGGGTCTTTTTACTATAACTCGCTCATAAAGCTTTCTCAGATTCTCAAAGGATGCAATGATGACAATTGTGATCTATTTTTCCGATTAATTCACGAGACAATTTATTCAGACTCTTAACGAATGCATATAAATAAATATAACACAGAATAAGTAAAATAAAATTACCACTTGTGAAAGTGTTGGAATCGATCAGCTGTCTGAGAATGATGAACAGCCAAACTCAAGGACTACGCTTTTTTATCGGCCTGGTGCGTGCGCGCCTACCAATCCGACACAGGCTTGAATTGACGCTATTTCAGTGAAACATTCATAAAATAGACTAAAATTATCCGAAGTTCATATTGAGAATGCCATATTGAGAATTCATAATTTAAATAATAGACCGCTTTTAAGATTCTCGAGCATAAGAACATGTGAAACTTGTTCCTTGCAATTTTATGTTTGTGTTTATCAAGCATGCTCACCTTGTTTTAGGTGTGCAGTTATTATAGTTATAACTAGTACGATTCAGCATTATTTTATGGCATGCGTTATTTTATTTTTTTAACCGTTACCTAACTAAATCCCAAACTAACCGTGGAATTGAGTCATCGTATCTGGACTGTAAAAGGCAGTCCAGGAATTTTAGGGTTTTTCCAAAAAGTCAGCGCTGTTTGAGTAAACTTTTACCATCCAAAACTATCTCTTCTGAGATTCAATTCTTTCCTTTAATTTCCTATTGAAATCACATCGACCAGTCACATCGACTTAAGATCGTTTATTCGCGTATGAAGCCGATTTTACAGTATATTCATTCAATCACAGACATGCAGGACCTTCAGTTATTTCAACATTCAGGCTACCAGTTTTCCTCTTTTCCGTGGATCCTGTTCTCTCTTGCTTACTAGTAAGCAACTTCTCTTTAGCAAGTCCCGGTTTTCCTAACACGAACTCCAACATCACCTCCAACACTGATACGTGGTCCAAACACACCATCTACATCCTATCTCATTCAGCTATTTCTTCTTATCATTCACCATGTCGAGGCTCGTTTTCATTAAGAGTGGAATAACAAAAGCTCTGAAAACATCTTGTTGGTCGCACTGTTACACGGAATACGAACATAAGAGTGCCTACTATTTGTGGATTCCGTTCTTAGGCTAACGGTAGCTGAGGAAATTTGCATGTAAAAGGGAGAAGTTCGTTCAGTGTAGGATACCATGTTTGGCTGAGGTAACGTGCAAAGAAAGCCGTCTTCATCATTACCCAACTAGTAATGAAAGGCTCGAAAACCCAGCTATTTGTTTTACTCTCCGTACCTTGATCAGTGTAGGTACTTATTTGGGAGCGTTCTTTGCACAGCAAGTAAATTGATGTCGAACTTCAATGCGTAATACTTCAATGGAATACAAACGTGTGCCCGTGGACGTCAGTACACATCTCACCACTCCTATCACTATTGAGATTAAACTGCGCCTGTACAATACCTGCAAACGAACTCAGGGTAGGATTTTTGCAAGGCGTATGAAATGCTGCCTCACTATCACATAATATTGTTTTACTAGGGATATCCCTCCCTAAGCATGCATCCATTATTCTCCTACAAAAGTAGTTAGGCGGCCGAAAAGGCTATATAATTGCATAAATATAAATTTGTATTAATATTTCTCGCATCGAGTGATTGCGTGAGTGGGAATGATATTCGGTCATGAATGTATGAGGAAGGGACTAAAATGTAGCACTCCATGAAAAAAGCGTACGCAGCTATTTCTACTTTGTCAATCAATTGTTTGAGTAACATTAAAGTTTACCACCTGTCCGCTTCGAAGTATAGTCCCTCAGTTATATGATCGCCTGCCAACCTGCCGTACATACGTCGGGAATTTCAAAAGGATTTTGCCATCTTTATAAGAAACCTCACTTTAGAACTTATATAAAAGATCAACGATTCAACTTAGAACGCCGTCAAAAAGACGCTATATTTCAGTGATAAACCTATGCCTATAAGCAGAGATCTGTTCAATATCGTAATGAGTCAAGTTCGAGCCAATCAATAAATGTTGCTTTTGGCCGCAATCCTCCGCTGATTTACTCATCACGGTTAATTCTGGAAGATTCACCGCACAAGATATATTCACCCCCGACTTGTATCGCCGTCATGTCGTGTCGACTATATTAGCGTGTCCCGAGTACGGGGACCGCTACCACTTCCGGTGGCAAGCGACTGGTGCATCTTCGGAGGTCCGGAATCCCACCCTGTGTGGAAATCCTATCTGTTTGCACGCAATTTCCCGTCACAGTTTACGATGCCCCGGTCCCTGTTTCCACGCTTCTCCTTCGGCCAACCATAGGTACCTTCGGACCTACCAGGGTGTGAGAAGGAGGTAGCCTACCACCTCCTCACCCCCAAATTTCCGTTCCAACTGAGCGACCTTAACGTCGTCACTTGCCCCGACATGTTTTTTTATAACACCCTCCAGAAGGCGAATCCCCATGCAAATCATGCTGGTGTATTCTTCGTTTAAAATGTCCAGGTTTTTCGCCTGATCAACTCTTCCTGGTGGTATAACTTCCTCTCTCATCAGTAGCCACATTTACATAAACCCTTGTGGTAGTAGTAATGGCTGTTCGGGTTCTCCATCAGGTATTTTTATAACACTTACCAGAAGGAGAATCCCCCATGTAAATCATGGTGGTTTATTCTTCGTTTAAAATGTCCAGGTTTTTCGCCTGATCAACTCTTCCTGGCTGTTTAACTTTCTCTCTCAACAGAAGCCACTCTGAATAGACCCTTGTGGTGGTAGTAAAGGCTGTTCGGGTGCTCCACCAGGTATTTTTATATCACCTACCAGAAGGAGAATCCCCATGCAAATCATGGTGGTTTATTCATCGTTTAAAATTTCCAGCCATTTTGCTTGATCAACTCTTTCTAGTGGTATAACGTTCTTTCTCATCAGAAGCCACTTAGTATAATCGATTGAGATGGTAGTGAAGGCCGTACGGGTGCTCCTCCGGAAAATCTTCGTGGCTACCTGTTAGGCGATATACATGACGACTTCTTCGCGTGATCAACTCTTCCTGGTGGTTTAACTTCCTCTTTCATCAGCAGCCACTTTGTATAAACCATTGTGGTTGTAGTAATGGCTGCTCAGGTGCTCCATCGGGTAATCTCCTCCATGGCTGCCTATGTAAGGAGACCACTTTCTGAGCCACGACATTCAGCCCTGATGGTGGAGTACGACTCGCACCCCGAAACGTCGGCAGCCATGGAGGAGATTACCCGGTGGAGTACCCGAGCAGCCTTCACTACTAGCATGCGCTGGGAAAGCATCACATCTTCTTTAACGCTAGAACCGCGGACGGGACTTTTTTGTCCCATCGCCCTTTGCAAATGTTTGCCATTCATGTACTAGTGGTTTGATCCCTTTGATTTTTGCTGACTTTTACTCATTTTTTATGCTCTTTCGAATGGTTATATCGAAAATATTGTACGATGTTTGGTTCGCGAGAAAAACGACGATTTGCCTAGAACCGCGGGATGGGACTTTTTTTGTCCCATATGGGGAAAACATACAATTTCCGTTTTTTTTGTACACTTATTTTGTATTTAGCATTATAACAGTTTATTGCGAAGAGGATCAATGCACAGATACCGTTATTCTGCCAGTTAGTAGCGCAGAAGGGAATAATCTGTGCTAGGCGCCGGCCGCCTACTCACGCAGCGCCGGCCGCGTCACCTCTGCCCGGCGCTGCGCCCCTCTTGACAAACAACACTTTTCCTGTCAAAATAAGTATGCTGTATTCCTATTTATACTTAATAAAACGTTTTAAACATTATCTATCATGTGTTTTGTTTACACAAACCACAAAAAACTGTCAATTATACTTAAACATGACAGGATCAACGTATTTTATCAATGAGACAAAAAAGTCCCATGCCACGGTTTTGGTGGGGTTGGAAAGTTCAGCGGTTCTAGTTTTAACCCTTATGGTGGTTTGTGGGGCACTGCATAGATGTGGCTTGTACTCCATTTCGTGGCTTAGGAATTGCGAAAAATAACGACGGTAAATTCATCCACTTTGATCTATGATCTTACCAAAATACCTCGAATTGCGCGGAATGCCTCAATTAATTGTTCTATTAAGTCAGCGGAAATCACTGGCGAAGAAGAAGCCATCGGAACTTGATTGATTCATTGATTCATTTTCTGATGTAAGTTTTCGCGGCGCTGAGGTTCGCAGTAAGGTAGATTTCTGGGTAGACAACGCGGACGGAACCCGGAAAACCACCCTGCTGAATTGATTCATGCACTTGGCACGAAGGCAAAAGATCTTGGTTCGAGACCTTGCGAAGGCGAATGATTTTTTCTCGGTAGAATTTTCTTATTTCGATAGCAGTTTGGAGAGTTAGTGTAGAGTTTCACCGCTCGCTCATCCGCGGTTAAAAATTCTTTGGATCATGTGGAATTGTTGACCATGAGAATGTAGGATGGAAATGAGCGAGTATCTTCTCAACAATGGATCATCATCACTGGTCAACAATCCTAGGATTGGTTTGACGCAACTCTCCACTAAGTTCTCCTATCAGCTAATCTTTTCACACCTACGTATTTCTTCTCCTTCACATCCTTCTTCAGTTGTTCCATATATTTTGTCCGAGGTCTTCCTTTTCCGTTCTTGCCTTACACATGTCCTTCGACGATTGTCTTCATCAGGCCATCATGTCTCAAGATGTGGCCTATATGGTTGTTCGGTCTTCTTGTTAAGGTTTTCATGAGGCTTCTTTTCTCTCCCACTCTTCTTAGGACTTCCTCGTTACTAACTCGGTCGATCCATTTGATTTTCATCGTTCTTCTGTAGCACCACATTTCGAAGGCCTCTATCCTTGCTTTCTCCGCTGCGGTCATTGTCCATGCCTCACTTCCGTATAGGAACATACTCCAAATGTAGGTTCTTATAAATTGTTTCTTCACTGCCATATTTAAGTTTCCCGCTGTAAGCAGGTCTCTCTTTTGGTGGAATGCTCTCTTCACCTGGGCTATTCTGCTGATAATTTCTTTCTTACTTCTCCCGTCACGAGTTATGTTGCTTCCAAAGTAACGGAATTCATCCACCTCTATCAGTTTTTGCTTCCCTATTTTAATGTTAGTCTTGACTTCTTCTCTTCTACTGCATACTAAGATCTTGGTTTTCTTCGTGCTTATTTTCAGTTGATATCTACCCATTACCCTACCCATATTAACAAGAATATTTTTCAAATCCTTCGCTGTTTCTGCTATAACAGAGAAGGATTTGAAAAATATTCTGTTTAATATGGGTGCGATGGTGAATAGGCGCTACTTAAGATAGAGAAGTGGCAGAGGGTGTGGAAGAAGCGTGTACGGAGGTATGAGATGGTCTTGAGGACCGTGATGAGTGAAAGGCGTTGGAAGGTCGAGAAATCAGGAGGGGAAGATAAAGCGTTATCAACTTCAAGGAAAGGTTGACGCTGTGTACGTAATGAAGAGGGAAATTGTGAGAGAATTTGCCCAAGGGTACTGGGCAGGAGTACAATTTCTTAATGGGACACTAATCCCTTCTTGACTGCAATAGATAAATTGGTTAAAGTTATTGCAGACTCACACCATCAGATGCAATATCCAACTCCATAACATTGTAGGTAAAGACCATCGAAGCTAGCTATAATTCCTCTGATTGATTTCCTCCTGGTTATTCAGACGCACTAACCCAAAATGGAGTAGATAGCTTCACCTGTCGATGAACTTCTAATAACTATTCGATCGGAGGTTTAATATCTCTGATTTGCTCTTGATTTTTAGGATGGTTAACCCAAAATTGAGTTGATAGCTTCACCTGTCGATGAACTTTACAAATTATTCTTCCCTCGGCAAACCAATTACTTCGTTTTACCGCCGTAGATTTGCGGAGAATACATTGAAATTTAAAATTCCCTCTCGTAGCCCACCACCTCGTCACTGCCGATTGCATCTACCCCCGTGGACAGTGAAATTATCGGCTAAGTGGTCAATGGCATGCCTTTGAACTGCTGAGGTCATAGCGCCTCGAAAATTCCTTTCCCTCAGCAGCCTGCCCACTTACCCGAAAAGGTGCTAATGACCTCAGCTGTCGGTGGCCTCCACAAATTATCCGCCGGCCTGCTCACCAATCGTTTTATGGAATACCCCCTTCCAACCTATTGCCTGCATCTATTAGAATTTTAGATTTCTCATTGAAAGCCAGAGCCACGTCATTTTTGAGTCCATTCATTCCCGTGGTCTTAGAAAAAATTGACATGATGGCGAATGGCTTAAAACTACAAATTGTATGGCACCTAAACGTAATGTTAGCGCTGGTTTCCCTCTATCTAATCTTTCTGTCGAGGAACTATATACTTTCCAGTAAACAGTGTGCATGTGGGAGTCCTCTTGCATGATGTATGCTGGTGATTGATCACCCCTTGCCAAAACCCTTCGAGGTGGCTCTCAGGGTATTATGTAGATGTAGATGCAAACGCACTAATGACCTCACCGGCTTGTAACCTCGGCATAATCCAACGAAAGCCGAACCAATTATGTTGTGAAGATAAACTCGCGGTGATTTGGCTAGGATCCATTAAAGATTTTCACCCCTATTCGGTCGACTGTGAATTGCGACATTTTTTTCTCGAAATTTATTTTATCGGATGCTTTATTCAAATGGCTTCCCGGAAAACGCTACACACAGCTGCCGATTTCATGCATCATACTAAACGTCTGAAACTGGGTTGCTCTCCCACTAAAATTTCGCTCAACAACTTACCTGTCCACTTACCGCTAAACGTACTCATGACTTGGCCGCCACAAATCATTAACCTGTCGACCAATCATTTTATGGAGTGCCCCTTGCGATTTACCCAGCATCTCATGGAAGTTTCCACTCCCCCGTGGATCCAACCAGTTACACGATAAGCGTTGCGAAGTTTCTTTTCGTGAACTCACTATCGGATGCTTTAGTGCGAGCACAAAATGCGCCTGTGACTCTATGCATTGTGTGCCCTCGAATTATTCAATGACTGATGGAGTCCCTCGGACATTTGCACCGCATGACTTCTGTACTTACGACTAAGGTTGCAAAATTACTCTTCATGTGTCAACTTTTTGCGGAGAGATATGGTGGAATCACATATCGATTCCAAACAAATAATGCTCACTATTTTTTTTAACAGCTTACAACACTTGTTTCGATAGCTTCACAAACGAAAAGTAGTTAGACCTGATGATGATTGTATTGCAGTGGAAACACATGTTGTACGCTGTTGAAATAAAATTAATGGGCAGCACGATTGTTTATCATTACTATTCATGGATGTTCGCCGAGTTCTCCAGTGTGTTTTCTTTATGGAAATCAGCTTATCATTCAGATTGGACTTTAATCCACTGATTTCAGTACACCCTACCCCAAGTTCGGCACTGGGTTTCCTTCCTGCTGCATAAAATTTCCCCTTTTATAATTTACCTGTCCACTTACCCCTAAACATGCTCATGACCTCCCCCGTTGGTGACCCACAACATATTAACCGTCCCACCCATCATTTTGAAGATTTTCCCAGCATCTCTTATATCGTTTCCCTGATGCCCTCCGCGCGGCCCATCGCCGTCTTCGGGCGGAAGTGTGATGATCGTCCGCGGCAAGGGGTGTTGCTCCGCAGGGAGAGTGATGGGCGATTTTTGCCCCTTCGTGTCGGCGCCAGGCCTCCCAACACCACCACCACCGCCCCCCGCCGCCTCCAACACCGCCCCGACCCATGCGTCCGGGGCCCACCGGCCAGACGCCTCCGTGCGGCCGTCTTCTCTCGCGCTCTCTACGGCCGCCCGATGGGTCAACGTGTGTAGAGTTGGCAACGTCGCATCGGCATACCTCCGCCCTCCCGGTCCCGTCTCCCCCTCCCCCCTCCGACTCACACCTCACGTCCCTTCCACAGCCGTGTTATTCCTCCAACCCCGCCCCTTCCTTTCTCACCTCTTCCCGAGGTTCCCTCACCATCCCAAGCGGTCGCCCCTGGACTCACACGAGGTTTGGCAACGGCGCAGTCCACCGTAATTATCGGCGGGGAACGTGTGAAGGTCGGAGTTGTGTTCAGCATGGTAATCAGCGTCGAGGCGCGAGGTGGGGGCAGCCGGCCACCCACTCTCCCGGAGGGTTTGGGGCGGGCCACGGGTTGGTGGTGGGGGCAAGGCTTGCCCATGGTATGAGCGATGCTCTCAGATGCCGGGTCCGGCGGCTTAGGGGGCTCTCTGGCCGTGGCGTGGACATCTTCGGCCGGTTAGCGAAGGTGAACGGCGGATGGGGCGAGGGAATTTTCATTTATTCCATTCGGTACAATCACCTCGAAAATGCCGGAATGAAGCTTATCCACCGAGTTTGGTACTGCTATTGGTATTTTGAGGATACGACCGATGTATTTGGCCATTTCCTAAAATAGGGAAAAGATAATAATAATTTAAGTCCCAAGACGGGGCCTTGAGGGACACCGCATGAAACCGAGAGCAAAGAAGATAGGTTACTTCCCTTACTCTTAATTGCTTGAGTTTTCCCCGACAAGTATGAACTGATCCAGTTTATTTATAATAATAATAATGTTGTCTTTATGACAAGCGATTGTAGGACTAGATAACCCTTCCTTACAATTTACTTGTTTGACAATCACATACATCCTTGCCCTGGATGGTGGTAAATTCACCCGGGCGGGATTCGAACCCGCGACGTTAAGGTTGGCAGACTAGGACACTACCCCGGCGTCACCGATGCCGGCATGAGAAGATGAATGGATGGTCGATGGAAACACGGTGACTCGACGACACGCTCCCATAGTTCGGGCGTTTTCGGCCCGAAATTGCACAAATGATTTTGTGCGAATCAAGCACCCTATCATCTTTCATGATTGTGCCCTTTAGCGCGCTAAAAATTAATGACATCGCAAAAGTGTAGTGGGCCAGTGTATACCTTTCCTGTGTAAGTGATAGGGAAACACGGTGTCGGCATTATAATGCTGGTATCGAAAGGAGTTCGCGGGATCATGTCCCATCCGACGGTCGGAGTGGTGTATATTACCTCCCACTCCATTGAGTGCTTACTTCCCCTCTACCCATCACTGAAGCAGCCTTTAGGCAGTCTCTAAAAAATCTCTGCTGTTATTTGAACCCTGGCTCTCAGGGTATGAGGCCAACATAAACTTACCGCAAAGGGGCTCGAACCAACACCCTTCTATTTGGTTGGCGAAGACTTACCCCGTGACAACTATATCTATTTAATACTACTCGTCTTTTGTAATACCCTTAGAGACACCTTTAGAGTGCAGGTTGCAGGGGTTTACTGATCACCAGCATACTGCATGAATTGAGTTGAGATACATGAGGTGTATGCACGTTGTACACCCCGTGGTTATCGAAAAAAGTCCATCAAACATGCAAATGTATGCAGACTGTGAATACCAACAAGCCTTCATCTCTCTCTGCAACTGAAGACTATGGCACAATGCCCTTGTATGAAGAGCTAAAATTCGTTTATGTTTCGTGATGAAATGATTTCATGCATGCTAGATTAGAATCAAAGGAAAGAGCAAAAGGAAAATATGTGCAAAAAAAGTAACTTAAAATTTAAGAAATAGATAGAAGGATGTATAAGTAGTATATCAAATTTTAGTGAGAAATTTCTTTTCTGATACCTATTCGTTGGGAAAAATTGCGGAAAAATTAATCAGATGGGAAAAGAAAAATCTTCTCAAGTTCCAACAATATTTATTGGTTAGATGGTCTGATGGTTCGTTTGTTTCGGTGGGGCGACATTCCATAATCATTGGTATCGTTGTTGCATGGTCGGCATTTTACGCAAAGCAATCAAAATGCCTATGCTAAAATGGACGTGAACCGTAGTCCGAGACATGTTAGAGTCCATTCCCAACGGCTTACGTATATCCAATCAGAGCGTGTCTTCTGCAGCAATGTTGTCAGGGCAGTGTTTCACCACTGAGTCGTGGATATTCGATTGACCGCTTACTCTCCAAGTGTAAACTACGGGTAGGATATGTAGTTTATTACAAGAGAAATAGTGGAGTGAATATTATTTAAAGGCTTCACTTACCGTGATATTGAATTAGGCATCAATGAATGTAAGAGATGGATGTTAACTACATTTTTTAAAATCAAGGTCCCTGTGAGGATATATGAGCCTCAATTCGCCCAATCTGGTGAAAAGTGAAATTAAAATCAGGAGCAGAGGAAGAGAACGTAAAAGAAATTCATCGTGAATAAAGGAAAAATAAACTGTGGAGAAAATATATTGACTTCCCGGTAATGAACAGAAAAGGTCGAATTCGGTTGAGGTTTGTAATAAATCCTGTGTGGAATGCTAGAAAAATTATTTTTAATCTATAAGCAAGAGAATCTCGAATAACTTCTTTATCGTGCGAAAAAAAACAGATTTTAAAGTTTCCCGTTTGCGAGACATGGCGTTGGAAGTCTAAATTTTTCCATAATTGCATTATTCTCTCACATCTTACGTCTCCCATTACAGATTTTCTTTTGAGTGAAATTTCTCACAGCTTACGTCCGCTGTAGACCGGGAAATTGGGCCGTAAGTTGGGTGGTTCGCTGGGAACGTTTGTGGCCGGCTTTTCGCCGACGAGCCATTCGGTGTCTTCGGTGTTTTCGTAGGCTCGGTTATCACTAGGTGGGCGGGCTCTGTCGGAGGGGAAGAGGTCTCACTCTCTCTCGAGGGTAGGTGGTCACTTCTTGTGAAATCGATACAGGATGCGGGGATAATTGACTTGGCGACACGAATTTTGGTGATGTTCTATCGCATATGTGTCTTTGTGTGTGTGGGGTGTGTGAGAGAGGTTCGGGGAGGGGGGAAAAGTGGCTCGTGGAAGGGGAGGGAGGCTCTGGAGGGGAGGGGTTGGTGGAAGAAGGTTTTGGATGTAAATGCCTCATTCGCGTCGTTAGCTTTGGCCGCTTTATTGCCTCGCGCGCCTTCATAAAATTGTTGTTTGATGTATTCGTACGTTCAGGCCGTATAACTTTAACGAGCTTGTCATTCGCGAAATGTATGTAGCGAATTTCTGTTACGGATGGACAACGATTTAAACCTGTGCCCAAAAAAACACGTATTGTGTAATTTTGTGTGGACCGCGTTGAATCGTATGTCCCGCTTCGGTTGACTGTTCTCCCGAATTCCTCCAGCAACTGGAAACTGAGCTGACCCAATCATTTACAACCCCGGACTCTTCACGGTGAGAATCAAGTTGTTCGGCGGGCTTGGGGAATTCCGCTGAAATGTGACACCGTTTTAGAATGAATGCCACCGTCGCTTTGTAGCAGCCTTTAGCCACCGTAAAATCAATGCTAGATTACCATTGGAGCTAATATTATTTTCAGAACTCAGAGAATGCGCGATATTCCTAGTATTTCCTCTGAATATTTTATTGCCTTTTCATTTATCAGCGGTGTTTATCTTTTAAGTTATTCTAATATTAATACAGTAAAACTCGCTTACAACGATCACGCTTGTAACGAAATCCAGCCAATAACGAAGTAAGTTCCAAGTCCCTAGGACAGGGGCCGTCAAACCTTTTAATGCAACGGCCAAAACTCGATTTTACATCGTCCAGAGGGCCGCTATGCTCCACGTCAATTTATCACCGCATCAATCAATTTAAAACAATTTCAAAGTGCAATATTATTTCTTGGTTACAATATTTCAATCAATTAATGCTATTTTTACCATTGCGTATTATTGACGAGTGTGTCGATGTTTGGATGTTTGTTTTCATTTTTGTAGTTGCAAATATTTCAAAAGCCTCCAAGGGCCGCAAGAAATTAGCCTCCATCCGCAAATTAAAATTGCCTCCATCCGCACTGCTTTTAGAGGCTTTCGCTGAAGCTTGTTTGGTCACGCCTAAAAATTATTCTTGCGGATGCATCGAGTGGTCCGCGTGAGAGCATATCCGGTAAAGGAATGTGCGACAAGGTTTAGCTGGTAATGGAATGGCTGGAAAGGTTTGGCTGGCAGAGTAAACAGGAAATGGGTTGGGAAAGATTGAATGAGTGGCTAAACGCTGAATCCTGTGGTGCATTCCTTTTAAGTCATGCTAAGATTTCCCGGAATCCCTAGATAAGAATTTCTTTCGTTTTATTTTGTTAAGCGTGATGTCATTCATGGCCATCGGATGGGAATCTCTGTCGGACCGTAGATTGAAAAATAGACTAAACCTTTTAGATAAATTCAAGAGCAGTGTCTTTTCTGACGAAGTTAACCATATCTTGCGGACGCCAACGTACTACGGAAGATCAGATCATATAAATTGAATAAGAGAGATAGATTGCAGAACAGACAGATTCCGAATGTCATTTTTTCCACGATCAATAAGAGATTATAACGGCAGCAATAGAACTCGTAAATAGATTGCATGACTTGTAGTGTAGCCTACTAACCTATATCAAACTTAATGCATGTCTCCGAATTTCTATTCTATATTCTATTTCTAACAGCATATAGTAGTATAGTTTGTTATTATACAGGACGTTTTTTGGACGGTGTGGTGTGCATGTGGGAGTCCAAATGCATGCTGCATGCTGGTGATTGATCACCCCCTGCCAAACACCCTAGAGGTTGCTCGCAGGGTATTACGTAGATGTAGATGTAGATGGCATGGTTTTGCCGGTGCTTACATTGAGGTTCTGCTGTATGGTCCGTAATTGGATGCGAGAATCTTGCTGCATCATTGATTTTAGATCATTTTGGAATGCTCTAATGTGGTACGTGACATATTAGTTTCGTCGAATTTTGGCATCGGCAAATTTATTCACTCTTGTGAGTGTCTTATTCCTTGTGAATAACTAAAAGTTAAGCCAGTTTCTTCAAACAGCGTCTATCAATTGGCTGTCAATATTTTTGCTACACTAAATACTTCAAGTTATGGGTAAAATGTTTTAAAATAAGTAGATAATTGCTCATATTCCTTTTTTTGGATTTCAATTTCGGAAAGAAAGTAATATTTTGTGTAGTACATGTGTTTACTATCATTAGGGTAGTTTCCTTCATCAAAGAAAACGAAAGACATTGATTGCGATTCGTTACCCTCCATTAGTGTATTCATAACATGCAATTTTTTTTGTTTTAGAAATCACAGTTTAGACGAATGTTAACGGTCAATTTTAACCATTTGAAAAAGGCCAGATTGGCGCCCACGCGATGCCATTCCACGTGACGTCACAGGGACCTAGTTTCTATACGAGTAGATAGCATTTTTACATCGTCTAAGATTACCAATGCATGCATGAGGCACATACTTCAGGGAAGCATCTCTTAATAATCACCTATTAAAACTGCCTAAGGTCGGAAAGTTTCCTTCGTTTGATAAGGTATTAATAATCCTTATTAAACCAAGCGCTACCTGCTAGCAGCCTGCATCACAGCGGCGCACATATCGTCGTCCAAAGGTCACATCACACGACGGCAGCGGGAACCAGACTGACTTCACAAGGACTTTTTCCATCATTCCTACTTCGCCGTCGCGTTTTCGCGCGCTTGAAATTTTTCACTTTTCATTCAATCGCGAAAAATAGATATTGTAATTTAAAAATCTAAAAGTGCGAAATGCGTACTTCAGGAGTAATAATCTTTCGATGTAGTCAATAAAAAAATAATAGGAAACCACCCTATTGACGTACCTATGCTGTTTGAATAAATTGATGTAAGTTCGATTACTTTATTTGAATCACACCTAAAGTTATGCGAATTTCTTCAAACAGCGTGTCTCAATTGATAGTCAATACATTTGCTAAACAAAATATCAGGTGTAATATTTCTAATCCTGCCACGTGAACGGCGGTAAAATATACAAGAATTGCCATAAAAGAAGAAAAATCCCCTGGACCGGGAATTGAACCACGGACTTTTTGGTTTTCCGGGCCGTTGCGCAGATCATTAGGCTATTCAGGCTCTTTAATGTATCTGGATAGCGCAGAGGTCTGCACTGTGGCCCGGAAAGCCAAAGGTCCGTGGTTCGATTCCCGGTCCAGGGAATTTTCTCTCTGGGTAATTCTTGTATATTTCACCGCCGTTCACGCGGCAGGATTATAAATATTACACGTATCGCTTTGCGCGGCGCGGCTTGTGGCTTGTTGGAAGTCCTTTCTCCCTCGCGTTGCCATCCTTGACGGACCGCGAGGGCCTAACACCTAATACCATGAGCCTCGGTATAATTGTCGTAGGTTCTAAAGAACTTGGATAGCGTAGTGGTCTGCGACGTGGCCCGGAAAGCTAATTTTTAATGTTTATAATGTTGTACTTTTATATACTTGTATGTGATACTAATACGTTTGAAATTGTTCCCACTAGATGTATTATTTATCTGTTTTGTATCAAAAATTAAGCAATAAAAGCTTATTTAATCGAAAGCTGAAGGTTCGTGGTTCGATTCCCGGTCTGGGGGATTTTTTTCTGATGGCAATTCTTGTATAAAATATTAGGCATTTGTTTTTCCCAATTGAAATCCTGTAAAGGAATATATGCAAATATCTGCTCTTGTAAACCATTTTTACTCCCAGATTTGAAGTGTTTGAAAGAATATTTCGTAATAGTAGCCTTGTTCACTCCTCACTATCCATTCTTCTGAGTGTCCTATTCTCAATCCTTGTAAAAAATAAAAGTTACGTTGATTTCTTATGGTAGCGTCAGTCCATTAATAGTCAATACATATGCTAAACAAAATTTTACTAGCTTTGCCAAATTGAAATCCTGTATTGGAATATTTGAAATTATCTAATCTTTTAAAACAATATTACTCCATTTTTTGCTATGGTAGCATTGTTAACTCTTCATTATTCATACTTTTGGGTATCCCATACTTATTCCTTGTGAATAATTTAAAGTTAAACTAATTTGTTTGAACAGCGTCTGTCAATTGGTAGGCAATACATGTGCTAAACATAATATTAGGTACTTGCTTTTTGAAATTGCCAATTTGAAATTTCCAATTGAAACCATGTAAAGCATTATGTGCAGTTATCTACTCTCTTAGAACATTTTTACTGCCACGGTTGAAATATTTTAAAGAATTTTTCGTTATGGGAGTATTATTTGCCATTTTTTGAGTCCCACAGTACATGAGAGCATAATTTTTTATTGATCGTGTATGATGCATAGTCGCTGCCTTTCACTTAACGGACGAAAGGTTTGTCTGGGGCGTTTTTCCCTTCTATGGTTTTCTATGCAGGAGATTTTTTCCTGCATCCAAGCGAATCTGATCAGGAATTTTTGTCATTCTCCTTGTGAATAATTAAAAGTACGCCAATTTCTTCAAACAGCGTCTATCAATTAGTAGTCAATACATGTAGGATGCATTAGTGCAGTTTAAGTATTAAAAATTATAATATCTTTGTTTTTTAACAGAATAAACCAAGTAAACCTATCAGACAGGAGCTTAATCCGATTTAATGTAGAAGTAATCGATGGACATTAATGAAACGTATGCCACTTCTTAGATGTATTTTTTAAGTAACCTTTGGCTGTCAAATATTCATCAAATTATACATTTAAGCCTGCTGTATTCAAAATGGTTTGAAAGCCAAACCTGACAAGCTCCTTGCAAAACAATTGTGTAAATCACGAAGACTTAAATGCAAGTACTAGTATTGCACCTCAAAATGTTGCTTTTCGATATGAAATTTGGGAATATTCAGTCACCTCAATAATGTCCATGATATCTCCATTCTACTTTTAAACACTCACTACTACTTTTCAGTACCTAATGAGCGGTGAATACATCTGGTAGGAGGACAAAAATTGGAAATTCGGGGCATCGTTAGTTTTTTTTCGATTTTTTTTGCACGTCTCCTAGCTCTAATGAGGCGTTTTGCTCTTTCGGTGGAAAACGGGTCAGAGATCCTCACAATACCCTTCCTTGTCTCTTCTTCGGACACATTTTGTGCTAATGGTTGCCCGCATCGCCAGAGCTAAAGTCGATTTTCTTTCCACAGTCGATATCTCGGACGGAGACGTGCATGTGGAAGGGATTCCCTGTGTGTTTCCTTGTGGTCCACTTGGGGGTCTGCGTCTATTTCCGGACGAAATTTAGGAAATGGCTCATATATCACAGCAGAACCTCCCGCGGATGTTTTATTTTTTGCTAGCGTGGCGATAGCTCGATTAGTTCAGACGGAAATTCAAAAACAAAGGAGTCGGTCATCGTGCGCATACGATTGACGGAGCTAAATGCTCAAGGAGCAAGTCTCAAGGATATTTTTCGGATGCAGTCTTGCGAGAGAGAACGCGCCTCCACTATGCCCGGATGTGAGTGAAAACACAGAGGGTGTGTTGAAATTTCCTTTTCCTCGACCGTGGCGCTATAATAACTAACTAATAACGCATTTCCTTTAACAGGGAAAGTTCGTGGGAGTATTGGAACGGAGATGGGGTTTATTCTGAAAGCTACCAGAACCTGCTGAGCAAAGTATTCGTTCAGCATATGAACATAAACTCGTATTGAAAATATCATATTCCAGCTATTGATTAAATTAGGCCAAAGGATTTAGTTATGGACAAACTTGGTTTTATATACATCTGCATTATACCATGCGAGCCTCATATAAGGGTTTTGGTCCACTTAAGAGTCCACGTGGTCTATATAATGCACTTCAGAATGTTGTAGTAACAACGAAACGCGTTGCGTGGAAATAAATTCGGTAAAAATATTACAACACTGTACAAATCAGTATTAATGTCTGTGCATATAATTAATCAGTATTAATAATTTCCACCACACCGTGCAACATGTATTTCATGATAATGACATTCCGGCATTCGGTAACGTTATGCTTTTCGTCACTCGAGTGTAGGATCTGCAGTTTGCATTCGGAAAAATAAATAAGTACTGATAAAATTGAGCGTGAAGATGAGAATGATTACCCCTGCTGGTTTTTTTTATCAGTACATACGGAAACTGCCAGAAAGGTGAGGGGTCATCGTCTCTAAGTATTATACTTTCCCTTCAACGGTGCGCAATATGCAGGATTTAATTATATGCATCATATCATAAGTTTCAGCTTCAGTTTCATAAGTTGCAATATATTAAGCAGGAGGACCGTTTGAATGTGGAGCATCAATACGATCTAAAAAAGTAATGCATCCACATATTACCCTCCAATCTATCTACAGAAGTGTTTGGTAGGGGTTGAACCATCGCGTTCATGCAACTGAGGATCAAAATCTACTTCCAATAGCATGCGCTACACAATATTTACGCTAAGTGTGTCACATAGTGTAATATATCCTATTTATGAAGACAATTTGTCAATGAAGCTAAAGTATGCAAAACATGTTGTTAGGAATACCAAAGAAATTCAGAAACATGCATTAAGGAGTAAGTTATACTAGCAGTCAGCTAATAATAGTGTGAAAAATCCAGAGAAAAATGTTGATTGAAAATATTGGGGGACAAATATGTACTGTAAATAATACGTACCCTCAGTTAAGATTAAAATCTAGGGAAAAGCTTCGGTTCAATTTTTGTGGTAAAAATGTTAGAATTAAATTGACGGTAAGTCTGCAATCGAGTGATCAGGAATTCTCTCGTCTACAATAGTATGGCCTGGAAATCGCTCAATGTTTGAGGAAGATCGAGCTGGATTCACGCAGGCAATTGCGTAGTTTGATATTGTTTTAGGTCGGTCTATGTTGATTTGTTCGATAGTTGGGCTCATCAGAATTGCCCCTTCACTGGGCCAAATTCATCCTGTGAAAGCCTTCGGATGGAATCCGTTGCTATAAAGCATCCTACGTACCTCCTAGCTTCTTTCAATCGATGCAACACACGCATTTCGTGACGCAGTCATGAATTGAATGCCTTGCATATTATTATTAAAATATTTAGTTACAAGTCGACCATAAAGTCGGGTGGTAACATAAATTTAGGAAGTACATTAAGACACAATAATATACATAACCCAAAATACAAAACAAAATACTAAGTAACAAAAAATCTTAAGAAGCCCTCAAAATACCATTTTTCACACAATACATGTCCCCATAGCACCAAATTTTTCACCAAAAATTTCACACAATACATGTCCACATAGCGCCAAATCAGCAAAAAAAAAACAATACATGTCTACATTTACATACCCCTCAAAATCCATTTTTACACAAGAATATACTAAGACCAAAGTAAAAAAGACAAGAAACACCAAAATAAAAAAAAATACGATTATAAAGCCCTCAAAATTCAATTTTATCTATCCTATTGATAAATATAGTGGCGTGAAACGTGGCGTATATTAAAACGACGTTCGATATACAGCTGAACTATTCGACATATCTGAAAAATGCTCATTGATATTGGTAATATAAATCCTTCGAACTCAGAAGTTTTTCTGTGGCACACTTCGTTGGATGCTACCACGCATTTTCATCGAAGGGACTATGAGACTACATGCGCGTTATTTCGCGTCCCTGCTGTTTTCCCATAATTCCATCTGACAGTGATGTTCCATTGCCTATGTTCCCTGTCCCTCAATAAAAAGTAGCCATTATTTGAGTTACGTGTTTAGTACAATCGTGGATGGGGTTTCAGCCGTTGTGACGTTTTCGTGTGGCCTCACTACTCCATGTATATGACTGCGTAATATTCAGATCGCCATCCAATGCGTGTCTATTGGGATGGCGGAGCGTGTCCACACGCAATATTCTTCACTCTTCATCGTTATGTGGGCACTGGAATGCTGCTGGTTCGACCATTGCTCCGTGCACCGCGTACGTGCATATATTTTCGCTGGGATCACGAGGATAGAAAGGGTATGGTAACTTAGGTATAAATTTATTTATTTATTTATTTCATCACCAAAAACGGCACAAAGGCTTTTACAATTGCTATTCATTAAATAAATAATACCTAAAAGATAACAAAAAATAGCACAAGAAAATAAAAACTAACAGAAAACAAAATTATTAAACATAAGAAGGGGCACTATTGATTAGACAATGGTGAATTATTCAAATGGCGTTTTAAGGTGGCTTTGTAACTAGTGTCAGAGGAAAATAGGTCCAGGGAAGGGATTTTTGAAGCCATGGAGTTAAACAAGGAGGGGATTCGGTAGAACAGAGAGCGTTGAGAGATGGAGAGACGGAATCGCGGAATGTGAAGCAAGGAGTTGTTTCGTAAGGGGCAAGGAGGAATATGAAAACGGAAAAGAGGGAGAATTTCGTTTGTCCGTAGAGAACCGCTAAAGATTCTATGCAGAAACATGAGGTCAGATAAGACACGGCGGCTTGAGATGTTAGATATCCTGGCAGTGTTAATTAAATTCTAGCAGTGATAACCATAGAGCGTAGAAAATGGGAAAATATATGATTTCATGCTTTCGCGGCCTACTGGTTGAATAATATCATCATGGAATTTCCTTTGGGGCCAACTAACTTCATTAACGATTTCTTCGGTTCCTGTACGTCCTCAGGGCTGAAGAAGTTCCTAAATTAATGACTGAATTAATTTATTCAGACCTGAGAACGATTTCAGTTAAGGTCTTCAGACACCCCCAAACTGAGTACTCAAAGCGCGATACTACCCTGGGCCAGTGAAAGGAACTATCCTGAATGTGTGACTTAGTCCGAGATGAGATCTACCCTCTCCTGTTCAAGCTAACCTTCGCGTTGGCAATGAAGATACCGCAGGTTTCATGCGTGTAAGGTCCTCCATATCTCCTACCAACATTTCGATGTACAACTCGCCCATCTTCCTCTGGGATTCAGGGATTCAACAATCCAATGATTACTTTACCCGGTGTGAAACCCAAGAAATCTTCATTACCGAACCGAGGGTTGGTTTGAATAGGTGAAGGTAAAGCTCATCTCTCACAAAGCCACTGGTGAATGAATTTCACGCAATCAGGATATTTCCTTTCACGATGGGCGAGTTGTACATAGGAAGGAGATATACAGGACCTTACCCGATATGAAACCCGAGAAATCTTCACTGCTATTGTTTATAGGATAAAAATGGACATAACAACCTTCGGGTTGTCCCACTGATTAAGTAAGGCTAGAGCTCACCTCGTACTAAGTCGCTGGTGAATGTATTTTAAACATTCAAGATAGTTCCTTTCTGGGTGGGCGAGTAGCACATCGTAACGTTGGAAGAACATATGGAGAACCTTACCCGATGGAAAACCCGAGAAATCCACTGAGTACGGCGGTGTACGAGCCGAGCATAGAAACGTTGGCCACAGTGGAAGTGAAATTCTGGTCACATTAACCGGTGAAAAAACGCGGAAAAGGATTCATTTTACTTTATGGGAACTGTCCACCACCAGCATTCCTGTTTCCCCCGGAGGGACAGGGCATTAGAGTTGCTTGTTTGTACACACTTAGGCAGAAACCCCTTACATGAGATGGCTTAGGGGTCATAAACGGTTGGTGATTGTCCTGCACCCTCGGTGGTCCCTTTGCTTTCGTCGAATGGCTCCCTCCCGTATTTTTCGTCCCGGCCGATGAGAGGGTGTTTGCGGCCCTCCGCAGCAGGAGTTGTCCCGTCTCACGCCCACGCAGGCCGGCCCGTGGGCCACACGAGGCGCAACACGCACGCGGTCATCGCCCACGCCCACTCGGCGCGGAGGAGGAAAAAAAATTCGTTTCATCCTCGGCGTGGAAAAATTCTTCCGTCGCTCTCGAATGGAGAGAAGTTTTATCGCCGTCGGATGACGCGTATTTTTTATTCACGCGGGGTCGGTGATCGTCGGCGGGAGGCGTGCGCGGCGCCGCCGGCTGGAATGTTCTCGGGCGGCGTGGCCGTATCAGGGGGTTGATACGAATCGGGGAAGAATCAGGGAAATTACAAACGGTCTTGGGAAAGCGGTCAAGTCAAAGTCAAGAAGACTCAAGATGACCATCGACTGTTCTTTTTTACTGAATGCAATCATCTTTTTTTCTTGCCAGAATTCAGAATTGTTTTTATTTATTTTTATATTCCCGAACCACCGAATACAGCTCATATTGGCCATTTTATATCGTGGTATTCAGCAAATTTAACATTTTCCTTACGGATGACGAAGATTCTCGTCATTTAGACGCGTCAAATTAAGCAATTTTGAAGCATTCTACAAGTATTTGATAGAAGGTTTTCAGTTTCTGTTCGTTACCTATTATGAATGAAAGCATTGTAATGTTTGATTAGTTAAAGTTATTTTTTGGCATTAGTTTTTTAGCCATATTTAAACAAAAGGCAGTTCGTCCAAACTGACACACAAATTCAATCTCAAAACCTCTATCCTGGTACGTCGTGCCTCTACATTTCAACACCCCGGTACGCAACGTGTTAATAATTGAACATACGTGAATAATCATGCCCAGGATAGGGGATACCTATTCAGACGGTACTCGAACCCGAGACCTGTTGTTTGGCAGGTGAGGACTTTAACCCGCCGCCCCTGAGGCTGGCAATGGTTTATTTCAACACTTCAGCTTTACATGTATATTTATGTAGTGAGGTAGGTTTTGTAGATTTATGCATTAACATCCCGGGTACTGGAAAATATTTTCTCATCAGGGCATTCACCATTCGTCATTATTTATACATTGTTTGCGAGCTTGTTGCAGGTATGGTAAAAATTAAAAGCTTGGAACTCTTTGCTCTTTTCCTCCGGGATGGCTATTGGTCCGGCATTCGTCCGTAACTTGAGGGAAACGAGGGAAACCGACAGAACCACACGTGGACCGCCGTGTAAAAATGAATCTGTTGATAATGATGAAGTGCTCGCGTTAATGTCATTTGCTATTATCTCAGTGTCCTAGCACAGATAGTATATCCGGTCTTGCGGTGAAGCTTTTTGCAGTGCTGCAATGTCAGATATCATAATTTATATACATTATAATACGACAGTTTTTTTATAAAAACAGGCCTTATTGTCATAGTTTAGAACAGAAAAGGCTTTAGTCGCTGAGAATATTTACAGTTGCCTTTTTTGTCTTTATCAGCCCTTAGTTAGCGCAATAGTGGTCGCGGAAGCGACCAATGAAACTATTTTGTTTGTGAATATCTCTCAGGCTTCCCACCGGGTTAGTAACTCCATTTCTGACGACGCGTCGTTTCGATGAAATACTTTTTCATCGTCCTCAGGCTAGTTAATGCCAGCTGCTCAGGGTGCAGGCTTATACACATTCTGAGTCAGATGAGACCGGTTCTGATTTGAGCTATAGCGGTGGATAAAATCATTTTTCTCAATTTAGGAATGAAAAGGATTAAATTTATTGAACGTTTTTATCCATTCGTTTAGAATTCATGAATATATTCGCGAGTTCGAGTGGCATCAAATGACACCGTTATTCGAAAAGTAAAGAGTATATTATATTATTTTCAAGATGACCATCGAATCGTAGGAATTATTTTAAAAGTATGTCTTTAGCTACATTATGGTATTGATTAATAGTTACGAGAGTAATGATTCAATTGGAGCAGGCTGTGGGCTCAGACGTAGTAGCAAAGTCGATGTGGGCTCTTCCTCTTCGCCGGATCGCTGGCCGAGGTCAGATTCCATGATGTGATCAACGCTGGGTGGTGGTGTTAATTCGATGAAATCTCGCGGAAAGTTCTTTTAATGCAGCTTTAAAACGAAAGCTTTTAGAAGAAAGGTGTTGGAATTTAGGCTGAAAGGTTTAAGAGTGCTTCCCAGCGAGAGAGATGCGATAAGGAACTGGATCCAAGACTGAGACTCGGGTCTCAGACAAAAGCTGGCAATAGTAGATTTGAGTTCCAATTGCACACGTTAAAATTTTTTGGCGTAATATAAAGGCCATCTATAACGGGGCACGAAATTGCGCAATATGACGTATGCATGAAGGCGAAGTCAAAATTGTGTCGCGTAAAGAGGTGAATTGCTAGAACGCATGCAAGAATGCATGGAAATAGCCCTTGCTCTAATTACGAGCTAGCATACTCGCAATTCCAATAAAGATTTTAATTGATAACCTGCGCAATGACATGCGCCGAATAAAACAGTCTTAAATTCCTTAAAATTGTCACCATAAATTGTAATCTAAAAAACACCAAAACTCCGATTACTAGCAAGCGCTGAATATCGTGACGAAACTGTCTCACAGTTACAAATACAGCGTAGCGTAGCGTTTATTGGCTCGCATTATTCTTAAAAATTAGCTCATGTATACTCTGTGCTAATAATATCTTGGATGATACGGGACAGTTTTTGGTGTTAGTTTTTTTCTATTACTTACTTAAATATATTACTTTCCAAATGCATGCTGCATGCTGGTGATTGATCACCCCCTGCCAAACACCCTAGAGGTGTCTCGCAGGGTACTATGTAGATGTAGAAATAAGGCATAGGAATATTTCCAGTGAATTTATTTTAGCACGACGCATTTCATTGCTACAACACCATTTCAAGTACATCATTTACAGCCAAGTTCTTCCTGAAATATGCCCTAATGGTAAAGGAGAGTGAGTAAGACGAAGAATATGGGTTGTGTTTCCGAGGGTTGCGTGAGAAAGGGTCGTACTTAAGCCAGTAGCAATGAGATCCCAAATGCTCTTTCTATTTTTTTTAAATATTTTTTTTGCATGTATATGCAATCACGAAATATTGTCTTTGAGTATGGCTAATTGTTGAAAAATTACTTTGTTACGACCTGCTTCGAAGTGAAGGCCATATTGTTGACTTACATTATCATTTCTGTGCTTCCCTGCGTAGTTATTTCGTTGAGCGTGTAGTAAAACATCGCTAATGGCCCAAGCGATTCCTCGTTTGAGGAAAACGAATAATTTAATTGGGAATTTATTCCACGCGCATTCAAAGATTTGTAAATAAAAATCGTAAATTTTATTGCTTTCTAGTCCTCATATTACCTACTGGTTATTTCAGGATTTTCTCTTTAAGGGTATTCTTAACACACATTTATTCATTGAAAGGTAATGATATCGGAAAAAAGTGCTTATTTAAGTGTTATATAATAGTATTTGTAGGTGCATAATTTGGCATCACAGTTACGTACACTATTTCCGATCCAAATTCAATAGTAGTACATGTCTGAACTCATCCTTGCCATTAAAAACTTTGGTTGGTCTAAATGTTATGTTCTCTACGTTGATCATCGTTCTGGTGATGCAGATTAGGTTTATAGGACGCAAATACATACCGTTTTTAAATATTCACCCGCTAAGTAATGCAAGGAATGTTCGTTATCCCTTCATCAGAGGGAAAATCGACTTTCATCGTTCGAACTAAGCTTTATGGGACACAGATTGGTCATACTTAGCGAATTATACCGCGGTTAGGTATGCGCTTGTAGCATGAACAAGGTATTATCGGCTCAAGCGAAGGAAAAGCCCGTTTTAAAAGTCAATTTGGCTGTAGAGGGAAAGAAGGCATTACCTTTCGCTAGCTTTGGGACTACCGTTCTCCCTCCCCCACCTCTGCTGGATGCCATCCACGTCCGTGTTTGACAGCACCCAGGCCAGAGGAAGCTTTCCTGGGAATGGACATATTTTGAAATATTTTGCGATGTGCCATAAACTCCCAAGTCAAGAGCTACTTGTGAGGTCCCCCTCAACTGCTAAGGGCCCCGGGAGTTATAACGGCATCCGGAAGGTCCTCGAGTTAGCCGCTGTCTTCCCAGTGGGTCATGTGCGGCGGGGATTAGGGGAGAACCCTTTCTCTGGCGACCGGGGGCTCAAAAAGGGAAGAAAAGAAGTGAAATGAGGTGCTGAAGGCCTTTCATATTTTTTCTTTCTCCTTTCTCGAACGCAGAGCTTTATCTCCCTCTCTCTGCCAGCCATTTCTCGCCTTTAATACCTTCTTTGTTTCTTGTTGAAGTGGCCGTGGACAGTGACGGGGAGTGTCTCTGCATTCTCTCCCTTCACATTGCGATGTCCCCGAGGCGATTGGTGATTGCACCCATCGAGCTGCTTTGGGTAAAAATATGTGGCAGCGTCCGTGGCCGATGGTAGGCATCGAACCATTGTGCAAATGTTAACCATGTATCATTCCTATATTTACTAGGGTGGGCCGAAAAACTTTTATTTCGAATTAACATTAAAGAGAAGAACTTTGTACTTTCAAATTAATATTTATTCACAAATTTACGACCATGGTTTCAACGTTAGACGTAATCATCAGGTGACGTCTAACGTAGAAACCATTGTCGTAAATTTGTGAAAAAATATTAATGCGAAAGTACAAAGTTCTTCTTTTTAGTGTTAATTATGAATCGCTTTCATCAAGTTATGCCTCAAACAATCAATTTTTATTTCGAAGCTTTAATAGCGCGGAAAAGTTGCGACTGAAAGATATCAACTGGTCTAAACTAAATTAAAGCGCAGTGCTTTAAGACTCTATTTGAAGACTTTACAAGCTAATACATTATGTAAAACATGTAATTCAAAGATGCAATTCAATAATCGCAAAAATGAAGTATTCCGCATATTTTTTCAAACTTGCGCGACCGGAAGATGTTAACTCATTTTGAAATTCTTTTTCTTAGACTTCCTCTATATAATTCGCAACTTTTCCGCTCTATTACAGCTTTGGCATAAAAATGGGCTTTTTCGGCCCACCCTAATATCTACGCTATATCTACACACAGGAGTAGATTCCTCGGTGGCGGCGGGGTAAAATCCTCGCAAGGCATTTAAGAGATTGCTGGTTCAAGTCCCCCAAGGGAAGGTTGCCCCTATCCAGGGATTGGTTTTTTGTGAACATGTAATTTTTAAATATGTTGATTAATCATCAAGAGGAAACAGAGAGTAGCGGTTCTATTACATATTAATAATCTGTGTGTTTCTCTTGATAATCGATTTTGTTACCTCTTGATAATGGCCTAAAAACCGGTAGATTTTTAAAATAAATACATCAAGCAATATAAAAAAGTTTTATTTTTGATTCTAACATGTCACCATTCCACAAAGTGATCTCGCGAAACATTCATTCGATAAAAGGTTAGCGTCAAACATTAAACTACATTCTTCATGAGTATTTAGTGGCACATAACACGGTAGAATGGAAGTCAAAACCATTGATGGCGTGTTAGATCAGCTATGGAGTGAGCCCCCTCCCCCCCCTCTCTTGCGCGCCCGCCTCGGCCCACCCAACGGACAAATACTCTCCCGGCTTTATTTACAGTAACGCGGCTCGTGGGAATGCCAATACGCCCACCCCTCTTACCCCCACCCCTCCGACGGTTTTGATCCCTCTCTGGCGTTTCCCCCCCCCTTGAAATTTGTTTTTGTTTCCATTTTATTCCGCATCATTATTATTTTTAGTGTATTTTCTCATTTATGGGAAAAAGGCACTGTTGCATTCGGTCTGTCATAATGTCGAAAAATGATGCGTGCGGCACATAGTAATAAAACAATTGCGAATCACTAGCACTGAATAAAAACACATAGAAAGAGAGTCTTTAAGTTACTAAGTCTTTATCCTCAGGCTCCTTTATGCTCCACCAGTTGCGCTACCAGGACGATTAGATTTACTATGATATAGGCGGTTGGGGGAGTTTTCTGTGTATAAAACCCCGGTAACTCATTGTAAATCTAAGCGTCCTGGTAGAGCACCCAGCCGGCAATCGGGAAAAAGGATGCATGTAGCACATTATATTAATGGTTCAACAGTCAGGCCGTATTTCTACCCTCTGATTTCAGAAAGAAGTTATTGGCTTCTAAAGCTCCGGTAAACGTTTTTCATGAGTGTGTCTCTATTTGTGTTTTTTTATTCAGTGCTAGTGACTCGCTATATAAAAGCGCACTACACGATAATGCATGTACAACGTGGATGCCGGTCGAAAAGAGCGGATCACAAAATTGACTGCGAAAAACACAGAAACACAGACAAATGAGACACTCACAAGAACAGACAGACGTTTCAGCGGGATGACCCGCTATCTTCGGTGCCGAAATTGAACTGAGTTATGCATGAAAATAAATTCAGAGGTAAGGAAAGAAAGGGATAGGAATATATAATGGAAAAAGGACGAGGACAACAGTGCTGCGGTAGATGGAAAAAGTCAGAAATCAGAGGGTAAAAATGCGCCCTGAAAGGGACTCGAACCCAGAACCTTCCGGTTGCCGGTCGGGTGCTCCACCAGTTGCGCTACCAGGACGATTAGATTTACCATGATATGGGCGGTTGGGGGAGTTTTCTGTGTATAAACCCCCGGTAACTCATGGTAAATCTAAGCGTCCTAGTAGCGCGACTGGTAGAGCACCCAGCCGGCAACCGGGAAAAATGATGCATGTTGCACATACTATTAATAGTTCAACAGTCAGGCCGTATTTCTACCCTCTGATTTCAGGCTTTTTCCATCTACCACACAGCATCGTTGTCCGTGTCCATTTTCTATTATATGTTCCTATCCCTTTCTTTCCTTACCTGTGAATTTATTTGTAGGCTTGCGCTTAAGACGTCGTGTGAATGAATGAAGTAGTAGATATGTATAGAAAGTATTACTTCTAGTTTTCTTTAGTATCAACAGTATAATGCACTGATTGCTGTAAAGAACGAATTTAGAGTTTTCTTTGCAATTTACCTTTCTCGGTTAATTTTAGCACTACGCCTATCATAGCGTTATAAACGAATAAACTAATCACAGTTTGATGTACTAATCGCAGTAAAGAAACTGATCTATGCAAGAGAAAAGGCGCTGTATGTCACTCAATGCAGTGAGTACTGATCTTTATTTTTTCTTTTCCCTCGCGGTGCAAGTGAATTCGTCTCGTCGTCCTGGTAACAGAGAGAGGGGGATAGAGTGGCACCAGCGACGGGGTTAGAGAGCCGAAAAGAGGGCCATTTTATGTGCTCGAAACGTCGATAATTGTTCACGACGGTGGCTCGTCCGTCCCTCACCTGCGTCTGTGTACTCGGTCCTCATTTCCCCGTACTCGCTGTGGTTTTTTTTTAATTTCGTTGCCGTTTTGTTTTTTCGTTGCCGTTTTGTTCTTTTTTTGTTTCCGCGTAACAACTCGCCGAGTTTACATGTTTTTCACGTCGTTTGCGTCCTTTTTACCTATTCATCACGTGAGTGTTCCTTAAACTTGTATGATGGTAGATCCGTTCCCGCTGCCGCTGTTTGATTTCGCGGGTAAAAAAAGTTGCTTTTTTAAATTTTTTTGCTCATCCCCTCAGATGCGGAATCCAATAGTGTTGTGCGCATTTATTTTCGCGACCGCTTCCATCGTGGATCCCGGAAACGTTGATATTGTTGCGTGTCCAAATCCTATCTTTTTCTCTCATCCTTTTGCTCCACGATTCCAGCGCGTTTGTATCGTGCGCCTCATATCTTTATCCGTTACCCCCTCGTTTTGCGGGGAATTTAGTCGTATAATTTGATTCAGATGCCATCTCTGCTGCGAGTTATGCATTCGAGTGCATGAGTGGGGATGATAAATTCTATCGTCCAGGTGGAGGAAGTCGCTCTCTCGAAGAAAAATCTTTTGGAGCATCCTCTTTTTTTTTCTCCCGTCTCTATCCATAGAGGTGGAATTGCTTACTCCCTCCGAGATGTAGCTACGTAGAGACTGTTGATGAGTTCGCGAAGTGCCACATTTGTTAATGACTGTACCGAGTGCTGTGCCTTTTCCTATCGCGATTTTTGTTTGCCACTGCCAGCTCTTTCTCAAATACTGAAACATTTGGGAATTCGCCGGTGGAAAAATACATTCCGTCCCGATGGATATTTTCCTCGAATTAGGTATTTGTATTGGATTTTATAATGTCCTTTTATCGTTTCCTCATACGTGTTCTTTTTATCCCCAATTATTTTTAATTTTATTGGCAATAGAAACGCTATTTAGTTAATTGAGTCAGGAATCTGAGCGAATGAAATTGGTAGGGTCCTTCCCTGTAGCCGTCCGTTTCGTTCGCTATTATTTCGTAAGAAATAATGATCAATTTTTTAATTAAACTTTTCATGATGCCTGCCTGTATTAATTATAATTTTTCTTTTATTTATTGTTTTCAATATATGTAAATGCGTTCTTGGAGTAAAATTCCTACCCCGTTGGAGCGGTCCTGCTTGTACGATGTTCAGAGAAACTAAAATAGTGTAGAATATATAGTAACTTATGACAATTATGAAGATAGTTTTGCCATATTTAATTATTTTCTCCGATCCTTTTTATACTAGCACAGAATCCGAATATATAGTTTGGTTCTAAGAAGATTGTATTTACAACTTGATATCGCCCGGCCTGATTGAGTTAAGCTCGTTTTTTTCTAATTCTTTTACCACCGAGTCTAATTTCTTTGAAAATAGAAACTTTTTACCGTTTTACTCTCTGCCTACTTACCATCGAGGAATAATCAACGTTACTGGCTATTTTACGCAAAGGGAGACTTGAGTTGCGTACCTATTACTATCGTCCAATCACTGCGTAGAATTTAGCTACCTTTATTTTCGGCCAACCAATTCGTTGCCCAAGCAGATTTTCATCAGTTTCAACTTTCCGAGAGCGTGGAATGCCTAGTCATTTTTTAAATAATTTTATTCACTCGTGATTGCAGTAATATGGATTACTCTCTTTCACTCGATGCAAATTTTGGCTGCGTTGTATTTCCGCTTCGAAGCCAGGTGGTTACAATGGCGAGCACATACAAGTGGACTTGAGTGGACACTGATTAACCCTGGACCACGTAGTGTTAAGTGATAACTAAATCCGCTGTGATGTGCATTCGGTGGAAAAGCAACTGTAGCAGAGATACTAAAACATGAATCGTGTTTTGTCTAGGAATGATGAAGCACGGCGGAATACAAGCAGGAACCCTCCGACGGTGGGATAAGCGCAGATAAAACAGAGATATGTGTCGGGAGATCTTTAGGCTGACACTTCAAGTTATCTGCAATCTTGCATAAGTGGATACGATGCGGATTCTGCTCTTATTCATTCATAATATCCTGCTTCAGTTTCATTAGTCATGATTATATTTTTGCTGCATGATGTTGTTTCAGAGAGTACACCAATGCTTTTTTGGCGTTGAGTCATTCAGAAACATTTTAAATCTATTTATAAAGACTATTCATCTCATAATTAAAGATTCGTTTTTCTTCGTCCAAGCAGTATATTTTCTGTAGACTTGTTGGAAAATGCAATTATGCCAATACTGCAATGCGAAGGAAGAAAGCAATTATTATACTACCATACTATTTAGTCATGATTGATTTCTGTTTATCTTTTGGTCAGTACTTAAGTCTAGTATTAAAATTTTGCTTCAACAATCCAGGTACCAAGGAAGAAAAATTTTTAAAGTTTAAAAGTTCGGGATCATTTAAATAAAATTTTAGGAAAGACCATCAACGTTTTAATTGCACCCTTTTTCATCGCTCGTTGTAATTTTCTCGCTAATTTGAGATCATAGATGCATAATGTTATCAAAGTAACTTAACCGCTCTGGGAACAAATCGATGAAAATAATACATCAAAGTCTGATGACATCAAATGGATTTTAGGTCGGACAGGGAGAGTAAGATTAGAAGATAATTAATTAATGGAATTAGTGCTTCTCAACGTGAAGATATTTGTAGTAAGCAATTTTTATTGACGAAGTTTTGCACTGAATAAAAAAGCTTTTGAACATTCCTACTTGAAAGTAGTGGTAATGAATGGCGTTCTTAAGGTATTTTGGGAACATTTAATACTTAATATTAAAATTTTAACACCATTAAATTTGGGTTCAATTTCACTTCCAGGCATGTGCCTATTCAATTTTTTCGATTATGAATAATGTGAATGATACAACATTATCATATTTAATGTCGTAAAATGGGGGTAAATATAATTATAGGTGATGTTTCTACTCGCCTATTAGTCGTTAATTCATATAATATCGTTTGCGACGTAACGAAATTCTTGGTATACGGATTTCAAATCATCGAAGATTCGAACTCTTGCTCTTAGGCTGTTAAAATATACATTTTTATTGCTACGTGAAATATAATCCAATAATGAACAGGGAAGCCCAGATTTATCTCCATTTATCGAAGAGATTGCAGCCAGAATCGTACGCATCGGTGGCATTCAGGGCATGAAAACAGACTCAAATCGATTCGGTGAATTTTCCATCCGTTAAAAAGTTTGCTTTTGAAGTTGTTTCTACCTTTTGAGTCGATGTCAGGTTTCATTGGTTAGTTTTGAATGGCTTCCGGCTCCCTGATTGATTTGAACAAGTCGTCATTTGAAAATCATTGCGATCAAGAACAGGCAAAACCTTTTAAAGAAGCCAAAGTACCCAAACGAATATTTGGGTCGCGGTGAATCAGGACCCGCCGAACGCTCGGGAAAAATCATTTATGCCACGGCTTGGTAACTTCTTTTCGCCTATTTTCTCTATTTGCAATGCCTTCATTCTCTTCAGCATCTCTAGTTTGTTCGCATTGGATCTAATCAAGTCTCCGATATGTTCATTCCGAATCAGTCAATATTTCCTTTCATAAATCTAGTTATTGAGTGTGCTTCAATAAATCTCTATTATGCTAATTACAAAATGGTAATGGATTGTGCAAGATTCTCTAAATTTCTCCGTAGTAGCTGATACATTTATGTCCTCAACTCCCCAATAGTTTTATTTCAAGAATAAGAAAGTTTATGCCGATAATTGGCTAGGATTTCCTCATTTATGGATTTTTATTCCCATTGATTGCCACTTCATTGCTCTCTTTGACTGCAAAATCATCAATTTTGCTGTTGAGCATGGTGTATTAGGTACATACCTGGTATTTTGGCCGGAAAATATTTGCTGGGGCTTAAATCTGATTCAAGCGATGATTCCTGTGATCCCTATTTATGAATTTTCTTCCTACTTTGTCGTTATTATTGGTTTTTCCAGTCTTGGTATCTTCTTTGCTGTTTGAGATTATCGGAGATGAGTTTTCTTCCTATCGACCCGTTATCGGAGGATGCGTAAAGAAATGTAGTCGCTCGTTGATTAAAAGGCATATGAAATCGTCCTTGATAATGAATAAATGAGAAAATGTCGAACTATTACGTGATTCATCTCCATGCTTGTCTATCTATCCTGTAATAGTTAAGCGATGGCTACATTCGAGTAGAAAATTGTCCAATATCAGTGCTCATTTGTCGCGATAACTCTGCGTAAGATGATGCATTTCGATGGTAGACTAAATACGTAATCACTTGAAGATTTGATCGAGGTAAATGCTTGCGTATAAACTCCTACGCATTTCAACAGGGAATGCATGCATTGCTGAAGGCGATCATAATAATGTTTTCGTACAATAAATATTTATTTTCCTTCTTGTTTAGGTTTCATTACATTTTGCCCGCTTAAAATTTTGCCGATGGACCATAACTTTATCAAAATATTATTAGTCGAGTAGAATGGAAAATATCTTTAACATTCAATGTAAAATTTTAGGTTTTCCCGGCGTATAGATTGATGAAAAATTTCTCGGGATTCCCACCGGGTGTGGTATTGGGTTAATTCTCCCAACGTTAACTATTTTAACGAGTAATTAATTTAACATTTAACCCAGTACCACACCCGGAATCCCGAGAAATTTTTCATCAATCTTTAACATTCAATGTTTACTAATAATAATTTGTTTTATCTTTCCAGGTGAGTAAGACCTAGTACCCTGACTCATTCATATTTCCCTCAATCTTGCAGAGAAGTTGTAAGTATTACATATCGTTTTAATGTTGAATATTAAGGATTATTTTTTTTAGGAGATCACTATCTTTGTCCATTCATTATTTGAATTTTTGTTATTTCATTAGTAGCTGCGTGTTTGGTCAATAATCTCAAGCACAGAAAAAATACTGAATTATGCGAGTTGTTGTGACTGCGTTAGGAGCATTTACTATCAGGAGAATAACAATGACAGGGACCCTGAGTAAATGCATCCAACAATTGTTAAAAGCTTGTCTTTCAAATTCGTTTCAATATTTCTGAGAATTGAATTGCGATTATTCGGACCAGTTATGGGTGTACTTGGCAACATTTGAAAGCGTACCCATATGTTGTTTGGAGAGGTGGGAAGGTATCTGGCAAATATCGGTAGAAATCTGTGGCTGTAGAAAAAATTGCAGTCATACCCAGCAATAAAAAATCCTGCTAGAAAATAGACTGCTGTTTCGTTTGTAGAAGAAGTAAAACGGGCAAAAGCAAGGGCATTGGGGTTTTGATACCAAGGTGAGGCTGGAAAATGAAGGGAATAGCTGTCGTTGAAGAAAAAAAGGAAGATATGCAAATGATGGCCCATTTAGTCTAGTTCAATGGTATGGAAAGGCATTTATGTATGGTAATTTCATGAAACTTTTTTAGAAGGAAAATTCCTATTTAATTTTTGAATTTATATATTTGGTTACGGTTACTTCTATATTTGAAATTGAAATCCTTGCGAATAGATCTTTCTTAGAATTTGCGAAAAGAAATGTGAAAGAACTTGTAATTCTCAGAAAAAATTCCTTCGATGACGAATTCATCGTTATTTCATCTCATTCGGGTTTAAATGATATAATTTTTCTATATGGTAATGCATAGTTGAGCTCCATATCTTTCGCCATCCTTAAACCACTTAAATATCCTTAATATTATAAATTGAAAAAATAAACAGGATTATTCTTTCCTACACAGTTTATCGACTATTTTTAACTTTGCATGTATGTACTTAGAACTATAATTGACATACCGGTACTTGTTAGTAGGAGATCATGCAATGTGCATTCGTAACACGCGCAATTCTGTCCTCTTTCGCTTTAACTTATTGAGAAATAGCTTCTTCTTATCCCTTCCTCACCTCGCTAAACTTCTCGATCTTACCCCTCTCTTGATTATATAATAATAATAATAATATACGAAAAGAAACACTTGCAATTTCCCACGACAAATAGGACCGAAGAATTAATTTCCGACCTAGGTAATGGAGTTACTAGACCATCTTCAAGGTAAAAAAAACGGGGCAGGCGTGGGACTGGCCGACAGAAGTGAAAACTGAAATAATTATTATCCATTTATTTTTTATATAGATTTAATATTATTAAATAACTAATTTTTCCAGTAATATTCATTTTTCAACAAAAATTGAAATTATTTTTTCCAGCAAACTGTTTATTATTAAATATATATTAAAAATACGATAAGTATGAATGGAAAGTAACATCATTTATGCATTAAAATATAATATGCTTTAAACCTATAATTGTTCACTATGCACATAAAAGAAACTGCCTTAAATTGTACTGACCTGTATTTTTATAGCGGGTACACTCTTCTCTACGTTCATGCACGAGCTCTTTATATTTAATGAACTTATACAATAGACACTATTGATTTTTATTTTCAATTTAAATATTTTTAAAACAAAAAGACTTTAACAGTCTACATATTAAAAATATATTAACAAAGTTTATTTACTACACCTAATCAGCCTGCGTAGTTGAAATATCCATTGTAAAATATTTTAAACTGTATAAGATTGAGAAAAAATTCTCCCCGGCGGGGAATCGAACACCGGTCTCCCGCGTGACAGGCGGGGATACTGACCACTATACTACCGAGGATGTGATACCAAGAGATGAATTTTAAGACGCAAATATATATCTCGCTGTAGCGATCGCGGTGTCGGGTCGGTGACGCTCACGCGAATTCTATGCTTTTTCCCCATCCCGCAAAAGTGCTTAACGCCGCTTAAGAAGTTTTCATTCCAAAAATTGTTCATTTTTCCACCATTTTTAACCCTGAAGATGATATAGTTACATGATAAACCTAGATCAGAATAGAAGTTCATAAAAGTGGAAAAATGCAAGTGTTATGGAAAAATTCCACTCCATCACGCTTAGTTCTTCTGATATTACCAAGGAGGTAGTAAATATACTGGAGGGGGCACCACTGGTTCCGAGCGTTGAGCGCAGAGTGGCAGGAATGGGGGTGCTTGGGTAGGATAGCCACGTCTGCTTTGACCTAAACATCGATAATCCCATAAGGGTCAATGCTAACTATTTGGTGAAATATTCGGTCATGATCGTTGTTACGTTAAAATAAATTACCGCAAACGAATACAGTAAACCTTTTTTCTATCACTATGGGAAGGCTTCGTAAAAATATGCCTCGAATATCTTTTCCCAAGGAAAAATTATTGTTAATCATCTCGGTTTCACTGTGCAACTAGCTTAACCGAAAATGGCATGTTACAAGTGTAAATTATCCATTCTGCTGCACTTCTACTGGTAATATCAGGGTTTTTCTCTTTTCTTGCCCAATAAGTCAAAATATGTGTTGGTTATACAGTGAAAAGCGTGTTAAGAATTTGTAAAGGGATTGTTTTTAATGTATAATATGTATTTTAATTTTTGAGCTATATATTTTTTATGAATTATAATGTATTTAAACAATAATAAATTATAATTTAAAAAAAAATTATTAGATTACAGCCAATTGGAAATCTTACGATAGCGGACCGGTCGCAATTATAATACGAAAGTATGTTCACGACGATATAGTATCACCACGATATGACTATATGGACAGTTTAACATGCACAGTAGTATGAGGAACGATCGGAAAACTACGACCACAATCGAGAAGTAATCGTTGCATTTTCATTTTATAAGTCAGAGGCGATATAAGGAATAGAATACTTGATTATATACGTACACTGTATGAGACTAAGTCCGAAAATTGTCATACCAAGATGGCGGAATGCTGACCACGCCTAAAACTCGAATGCAGCGCCTCCAGATGTTTACAACCTCCTTGGATATTACCCATCAGTATGTTTGAGTAATTCCACTCGTTGTTGAATTCGAATCTCCAATTTGAAGCAGTCTTAAGAGGCAGGACTGGGCAGCATTTCAAATAGAAGTAGTTTAAAAACATCATCATCATCATCACTGGTCAACAATCCTAGGATTGGTTTGACGCAGCTCTCCACTCAGTTCTCCTATCAGCTAATCTTTTCACACCTACGTATTTCTTCTCTTTCACATCTCTCTTTACTTGTTCCATATATTTTGTTCGGGGTCTTCCTTTTCCATTCTTGCCTTCCACTTGTCCTTCGACGATTGTCTTCATCAGGCCATCATGTCTCAAGATGTGGCCTATAACGTTGTTCCGTCTTCTTATTAAGGTTTTCATGAGGCTTCTCTTCTCTCCTACCCTTCTTAGGATTTCCTCGTTACTAACTCGGTCGATCCATTTGATTTTCACCATTCTTCTGTAGCACCACATTTCAAAGGCCTCTATCCTTGCTTTCTCCGCTGCGGTCATTGTCCATGCCTCAACGTATTTGAAATAGATTTGTAATTTGTACTTAGCATTTTAAGTACACGACCTGATTGTATCTTGTATTTTCTATTTCAAAGGAGGATTTCTGGTATTTTCCGATTCTAAAATAAAATATTAAATTGTAAAATACTTTTGAAGTAGCTCTGATTAAACTTCTCTAACATTATCATTCTGGGATTACTTCGTTTTCATTAGAATCGTTTTCTTCATGTTTGCAAATACACATCAAGTGCCAAGGCAGTTTATTTTTTTAGGACCTCTTACTTTCCATACAAATGTATTTTGTTTTTTAAAACGTATTAGAAATACTATTTTGTAGTTTGTTTTCCAAATACCCAAGTCAAAGGTGTTTTGCATTTTGCATTTCAAATGCGTTTGGAGCGGTGTTTTGTATTTCAAATATTCCTCGGCATGTATTTTGCCCAGCCCTTCTGAGAGCGTATGTAAGTGAGCGTTTTACTTGTTTCAAACTTCGCACCAATCCAAGCCGCACCGAACGTTCCATTCTTTGAGAAAATTTAGGGATTCTTATTTTGCATGATTCATTTGATGCGATCTTTCACATAAGTTCCAAACAAGGCACACTCCTTTCCGAGAAAGATAAACAAAGACCCTTCAAGGCGACAACAGTGGCCCCACACCGTTCAATTTCTTTCCTTTCCCTTCCCTTGCGAGTGGAGGCCTTGTTGACGTTGATGTTCTCAGCATTCGTCCGCTGTGGTTTCTTCTTTTTTTTAAGTGCGGACCGAACATAAATTTTCCTAATCCCTCTCGTGGGTCCGCTGGCGTGGAATCAATATGGGTTTTCCTTTCCTTAATATCTTGCTCCCGATTCTCCACGTGGGAGTTTAACGAGTACGGTGACCGTTAGTTTTTATTTGTCGGAGGAAATTCGAGCTCTTCTGCAGCCGCTTCCTCGAGGAAATTTTCCTCGTGCATGAATAAACAGATTTGCTGTCCAATTTCGTCTATTTTCCCCTCTTAACCTAGAAGCACTCCTAGCTTCTTCGTTAGCAGTCCTAGTCTCATCTGATCGGTCGAGTTTTTCTAACAGCAAGCATTATTTCTTGCGCGGCAGCATATATTTCAAAGCATTGATTAGTGCACCTAATTCCATTTATGAAACGTGTCAACCTGCAAGTTTATTGGTCTGTAATAGTTTTTTAACACTAGAACCGCGGACGGGACTTTTTTGTCCCATCGCCCTTTGCAAATGTTTGCCATTCATGTACTAGAGGTTTGATCCTTTTGAAATTTGCTGTTCTTAACTCATCTTTCATGGTCTTTCGAATGGTTATATCGAAAATATTGTACGATGTTTGGTTCGCGAGAAAAACGACGATTTACCTAGAACCGCGGGATGGGACTTTTTTGTCCCATATGGGGAAAAAATACAATTTCAGTTTTTTGTACACTTATTTTGTATTTAGCATAATAACAGTTTATTACGAAGGGGATCGATGCACAGATACCGTTATTCTGCCAGTTGGAAGCGCAGAAGGGAATAATCTGTGCACTGCGCCGGCCACCTTCTCACGCAGCGCCGCCGCGTCACCTCTGCCCGGCGCTGCGCCCCTCTTGACAAACAACACTTTTGCTGTCAAAATAAGTATACTGTATTCCTAGTTATACTTAATAATAAAACGTTTTAAACATTACCTAAAGACGTGTTTCGTTCACACAAACCACAAAAAAACCGTCAATTACCATTAAACATGACAGGATCAACGTATCTTGTCAATGGGACAAAAAAGTCCCATGCCGCGGTTTTGGTGGGTTGGAAAGTTCAGCGGTTCTACTGTTAAAAGTCGTTGTAGCATTTATATTTTGGTATATAGCTCATTTGTTTATCTTTAAAAGGAAAGTGATTTTAAAAGTATATGCTATCTGTTTTTCCCTATTAACGAATAAGCACTCCTAGATTCCTCGTCGTCACTCCTAGTACCATTCCAGTGGTCCAGTTTTTCAAACGTCTAGCTATTTTTTCTTGCGCGATAGAAAACATTTCAAGGTATTGACAAGTGCGCCTAATTGAATACATTGAACTTGTCAGTATGGGTTCTTAAGTGGATTTTTCTTGGTATGTAAGTCTTTTACGAAACAAAATCACAGATACAGTAATATCGTGTGTTTCACAATTTTTGATAGTCTGATCCAGGTTTTTACACTATACACTATGTCATTCTCAAATGTGTATAATGTCGAAACAAAGAAAATTTATGTGGGAACCTGGATCAGACCATAAAAAAATTGTGGAAAGTACGATATTTGTGAATCATTGATTAAGTTGCCTGTGGTACATTTCCACCAAATATTGCCGTCCACCCTTAAGTTGGTCTTTTTCGAATGTTATTGTCGCATTTCTATTTTGGCTCTGTTCATTTGGCTATATTTAAGTGGAAAGTAATGTTTACATTAAAGAATAATATGAACATATTGCATCTTGCATGTTAGCGTGTGTTGTATTCACTCGTATGCTGTAATTAATACCTATAGTTCCCCGAACTGGGCCTGGTTCGTGCTTTGAAATTTATCGTGGCTAAATTTAATCCTATATATCGTTGAATAATCCCTACTTTATGCATTGATATCAAAGGCATTGAGATCCTGTTTCGCAAATACAGGCTAACTAGCGTTGGATTTTGTGGCTTTTGCCTAGTTGTGATTTGAAGACAGAGTTCAAATTTATTAAGCGTCATAAACCTTTGATTGGTGGAACGGAATGCTTCTATTGCAATAAATTAAATTATGACTGATTCCATGCCATCTATTATTTAAGGAAACAATGTAATCAGGCAAAGCTACAGTTCAGAAAATGTTTGGACTCGACGTGAGCATTTCATCTAGCTTCCCCGATGTTTTTATAACCTTCAAATTTGAGTAATGTTGAAAAAATTAATTGCATTTCGGATAAAACACGCAAATTACTGTAACAACGCATTGCCATTCGGGATGGAACATTTCATGAAATAGGGAATCCGATTTTCCAAAGGTGTAATGCGATCATTAGGATCGTACGTCTCATTCGATATGTGGCGAAATTACCTCCGGCGTAGCAGTTGGTCGCATGTCGCGTATGCATCCGGTAATCCTGAAGGTGACTTTATGTGGTGCGGCGTTAGCTGTGGTTCAAGGCTCATCGGCTTCCCAGAGATCCGGAACTTCTATTATCCGGGCTCAACTGCCCGAGCGTCCAATTACTGAGAACTAACATTTTCAATGTCTGATTCCTCATTACGTCTCCTCTGCTGAAGTCTTACCCATGAGTGCGCCGAGTGATTCGATACGCTGTCCTAATCATAGCAATCTTCGTCATTGAGATGATTACAGTCGGTGGTCTTTCAATCAGTTCTGTATCTCCCTCTCATTTTCAGTGATATTTCGTGGCTGATTTTCTAAATGCCAGTACCTTTGCTCGTACCCTCGACTCGAAATGTTTTACTGTGTATTTCCGTTAATCCCTATTTTTTCTAACGTTTTCAGCAACTGTATTCCACTAATTCAATTTACATTCAAAGCATTTCACCATGTCGATCACATGATATTTATCGTCCACGCAGAAATATCCTTTCTTTAGCCTCGGGAGTTGCAGCCAATTAATTATTAATAATTCGGCTCCAATTGCTTCCGAAATAAAAATCTTACTAACGACTCCCTTGTTAAATGTAAAACAGCACAGTATGAGCCATAACAACTTGGTAATTCTGTTGGTAAATATCTATATTTTCGTGTTACGCATGTGTTTACAAAAAGAACAATAAGGTGGTTACAAGAACAATTAGTTATTAGTATGCATCTTGATACAGAAATTTTCTAATGTCATTCTGGTTCCTCATTGCGGGCTTGTGGCAAATGAATATTTGAAATAGTGCGCAAATACAAATTACCCGTTTCTTTGCCGGTCTAATTAGAACAAAGTTACTTCTTTAGTGATGCCTGTTGAGAAGAAGTTGAATCAGATGTATTTCTATTGAGCCGGGGAGGAAATTGTAGAGTTTCGGGAAGTATGGAAGTGGCAATAAAAACCAATCTTATGAATTACGGGCCACCATAGATACTCATTAGGTAGCGGCTACACGGAGTGTTCGCCTACGAACTAATTTATGCATGGCTGAATGCAGATTAAGACTCAGACTTGAGCAAGAACTGTGGGTGAAATTGTTGCTGAAAACAAAGCCCGTTAGCCCGGAGTTGCCGGCATTATTTAAAATGTGGGTTGCATAAATGCACACAAAATCCCACGGCCCGGAAAACTCCGGCAAAGAACTGCACTCCTCGTTGAGTTTCAGAAGACTCGGAGCCCCAGGCTGCTGGCCTTAATGACGCAAAAGTTTTCTTTGTTGGCGAGTATTTTTTGACTCAAGTCTTTTGCCGTGTCCCCGCCAAAAAAAAATTATTTTTACTCTCACGTCAGTGGCCGTTGATAAAGAAAACATTCTATTTGCATTTTATCAACATTCAAACATATCCTCATGAAATGGGGCGCATCAGCAGTATAATGGTTCTTTTGAATGACTTCGGAAAAGTTTTTTTTCTCGACACTCGAGAGTGTATTTTCGGTACAATTTGCTTGAATATGCAAATTTTTACCGTGAGCTACAATCACGTCAGGTGGGTCCCACGTTCGCAGTTTTTCTTCGTGTGGTGTAATGGAGGCCACAGACGAACACGTGGGTGTTCAATAGGGAGGTTTTCCTATTTATTTTTTTATTGCCCAAATCGAAAGATTATTACTCCTGGAGTACGCATTTCACGCTCTTAGATTTTCGAATGACGATATCTATTTTTCGCGATTAAACGAAAAGCGAAAACTTTCAAGCGCGAAAACCCGACGGCTAAGTAGGAATGATGGGAAAAGTCCGTGTGACGTCGTTCTGGTTCCCGCTGCCGCCCTGTGAGGTGACCTTGAGGCGAGGCTTGAGTGCTGATACGTCGCAGGCTGCTAGCAGGTAGTAGAGTACCCTGCTAGCAGGTAGCGCTTATGGATTATTACTACCTTATCAAACGAAGGAAACTTTCCGACCTTAGACAATTTTAATAAGTGATTATTAAGACATGTTTCCCTGAGCTCTGTGACTCATGCATGCATTGGTAATTTCAGACGATGTAAAACTCCTACCCTTTCGTGTAGAAACTAGGTCCCTGTGACGTCACGTGGAGTGGAATCTCATGGGCGCCAATCTGGCCTTTTTCAAATGAGGTTAAAATTGACCATCGCCATTCGTTTAAACTAGGATTTCTAAAACCAAATAATTTGTATATTATGAAAACCCTAATGGTGGGTAACGAATAGCAATCAATGCATTTCGTTTTCTTTGATGAAGGAAACTACCCTATTGGATGGGGATATGGGTAGGTAGATTACTTCGAGGTTAGAATACAAAATCCATCCTGTATTTCTTTGCTTCCATCTTTCACTAATCTTGTGCCGAATTATTATTTTTTCTCAACTAGTCATATCATTTTCGATCATTTGTTCATTTTTCCTCGGGGACGCAGTCCCGTGTGTTAGCTTCAGAGATCATGTCGTCCTCTATAACGATGGCCTAATTTGAGCAACGAGAACCGTGGATAGCATCAGTACCGTAGGTCGTGCACGAAGCCGCTGAAGTTTGATTAGCTAAGGGGCAATTTTCCGGCTCTTTTCATAATTTTCCCGCTGACGAGGTTTAGTGGTACGGTAAAGACGGCTCTTTAAATAAATAAATTTTCCGAAATCGCTCTCGGAGAGGTTTATTTTGATTTCCCAAACGCACTTTTTATCGAACAGCTTCCATTTTTTTAATTCATCTCCCAAAGGGATGCACTATTGTAACCGGGTACTGGAGGTATTAAAGGTGAAGAATAAAAATACTGCAAAGAAAATTTGCGAAGAACCAAAATTTTGGTTTTCAGCGGGACGGTGGAATGAATTAACAATGACCTCCTTCACAATTCACAAGCGTAGATTCCATTATATTTAAAGAGTGCGCAAGTTTCGGGTCATTGTGCGCGCTTATTTTTCATGCATGTGCCACTCAAAATTTATTTCTTTAGAGTGAATCAAATATTGGTTTTGCAATCACCAATAGTCAGTGGGGGCTGATCGGGTGAAGAGGTCGGCAAATTAAGGGTAATTCGGATATTTTTTCGTTGCGAACGAGTTAAAAAGCCTTATTTATCATGAAATTGCATTAATCGGAAGTTCTATAATGTAGTTTAATTAGTTGTTTTTAATTCGATATCATCGCGTTCTTTTACGTTCATGCAACAGTAGATATTCCACCAGCAATAGGACGATGACAATGCTGATTAAAGGGATTTTCGAATTGATACGGAAAATAATCATGAGTTAGATATTTTACCTTCGTGGAAATTAATATGGGATAGCAAATTAAAACGAAATCCATTTAATTGCAGGAAAAACCGTCATAAAAAAAACTCCAATTGAAATTAAAGTCCGGTTCCATTCCTTGACGAGGTTCGGTCGGAAACTTCAAATTACAAACGAATTTAATCTTTTAATGCAAATTAATCAGGCTTTTATCATGTCCACAAATAATTATATTGTTCCCGGCGAAAAAAAATCTCGAGTACTTTGAATTACAATTTTTGATCATTTGTGCTTTGCATCAATTCTCGTTGCTAGGCAGCAAAATCTCTCTCGTTTGACTTTGTTGACCGTCGCTGTTATCCTTTTTATGGTGAAGTATCGGATGAGTGGCCGCAATTAAAAGGATCGAGGTTTCATGTTCCGCTACTATTAGCGTACCGTAAAAACTACTTAGGGAGCGCATCTCTGATGTTATAATTGTGAAACTCTTCACACAGAGTGGGCACGGCGCTATGGGTCGCCCGGCGTCATGTATCTGCGGTCGGCTCGACCCCTGCAAGCTACCGTATCGGTCGCCTGAAAAATATCGGTTATCTTTCGACATGCATTCGGATGAGGAGAGCTCTTTTTCTGCCCCTTCTCATATGGGGGAGGGAATCGAGACAGCAGGAAGTCCAAAGGTAACCCAGAACCCATGTTTATGGGTAAGGGGTTTGAAAATATTTTCTGTTCCATCCATCATGACCTGCTTCATGGTGGTAAGTTTTATTTTCCCTGCGCCTGGGTGATTTAATAGTTCATGATTCTGAATAAAGAGAGGCGCGGCCTTCTGTTCCTTAACAATACTCCATTTTGCCATACAAAACAATGCTGCTTTGACGTGGAAACAAGTCATACATGCACCCCAACGAGTGATGCATGCTGGTCATCGTGGTTATATTCTGGTCTTTCCGGTATCCAGTGGATGATCATAATTAAAAATGCCATTCAAAATACTTATTCAACAACGCATGCCTGGTTATCTGTAATGAACTCAAGTTTTGAATAGCCTCTAGAAAATCATACAAATATCGAGTCCTTAACATGTGGTAGAATCACAGAAGAATTAACATGCATCCAATTCCATTACATTTAGCCAGTTGTGGTGAAAATTCTTACCCATTTCCCGTCAAGAGTGGAAGTTATTGAGCCAGTATATTCTTCCCCTCGAGTCTCGCCTTGTGTAGTTATTTTGATGATCTAAAAATCTATAAATTCAATCACGTGGTGCTTCGCGATGGCAGCCAATTATTGTATTGTCACATATTTCCTTGATGCCATAGTGGTTACCTTATTATATGTGCTCAACGGAGACAGCTTTGATGCTAGATAATTATATCAAAGTGCTTAATAACGGTAACGATGTTAATCCATTATTAACCAAGGAGATTAATTGGTCGCACTGTCGCTCTCTTATGGTCTCCAAATCTGTTGTTTTGTAGAGAAAAGCACAATGAAATCAAACAAACCAAACAAAAAGGATTTATAGATCTCTTGCATCAAGGGTTTTGCAAGGCATTGACTTTTTTTAATAACCGCATGAATTGAATGGAATTTAAAAAGCACTATTTCAAATGACTCTTTTTTTGACATCATAAGCTTAGGATGTGGCGCAAGTGAAAATGCGGGAGTTCCTTACTGAGGAATGAGATTTTATACGTTTCTCCAAGCGTATTATTTAAGGGCAGAGTTATTTCGCGACAAAAGATTCCGTAAATTGGTTATGGAAAATATCATATTTACGGTATTTTTTTCATGCTATCGAAAACTCCATTTAAGTCGGTTCGGATACCTATTCCTGGATCTTTGAGAAGTCAATTAGGGATGGCGTCAGACTTCGTTTAAGGGTCCCATTTCACGGAGAGCTTAACGAGTTCTCTTCTAGAATTAAAGCCGACGGTGTCCTCTACCTGTTCTATTTCAATAATCGACAAGATTAGGCAGGATATTTTTCCGTGAAAAAATACCGTAAACAAATTTTGACGTGGTTGTCTTAAATATTGTCTTTAAGTAACTTGTCAATGTTTATTTGAACGCTGCGATGCCAAAACTCCAAGATAAAAAGAATTGATGCCATCATTGCCTTCATATTGCTATGATAAAGTCGGATGTGGTTTAACGAAGTTTTGAATGGAAATTATTGGAAGCATAATTTTAATACCTCCTAGTATGCTTAATATATTGTATATAATGAGTGGAAAATAAATTTTTTAAGTAATTTATGATATCTGTGAGTGTGTAAGCTTCATCAAAAGCACTAGCGTGTGATCTCTCGCACTGTCTTTAGCAACTTCTTCGTTACGGCGAATAACTGTCCAAATGCAATAAATATTTCCTCTTCCATTTGGTGGCATGATACTTTTTAGTATGACTGTCCCAGGCGCATTGCATTTTCACATTCTCTCCCATTTACATGTGCTATTTCGGATTTACGCATCGAAAAATTGATATGTTTCACACAAATTTTAATATACCAACCCTCTTTTCGACTGCTGTGAGTAACGCTCAACCAGAGCTGAATTATTGGAACATTAGGGAAAAATTTCATTGCACATACGAAGCAAACCTGTCCACAAAAATGATGTGAGCATTGGCACATTGCGACCATAGAAACTGGAATCAATAAATATTATAATCATAAGTGTTTATAGCTGTGAGCGTGTGCAGTATTAAAATTTTCCATTAAGTGTAGTCATTTACATACATCCCCATTCTATTTTGCCTGTGCTAGGAGTCCTCATTGGGATTCCAGCTGCACCCAAAGCCACTCCTTCACTTACTTCTCTGTCCTTATCCGACCCATAATCTAATTAACTGGCAAACTTAGTATAAATTATTTGATGTCGTTACCATTTTAAGAAAACCGCCAATGCCTACACGAGAAGATAGAATGTAAGGTGCGTAACTATATACACTTTATGGTACGAAAATATCGTACCTTTTCGGATCGGCAGTTTTTTTCTTCGAAATGCCATTTAGGATTTGAGTTGGTTTCGTACCCTCTCATTTCGTACCTTTTCGTATTAATACTTTTTCGGATTCTTACCTTAAAGTGAATGCGGTCGGAAACTTTTGAATTTCGTACTTTTAAAGCATTTTTTTCGTATCGGATCACATCCCTGGCAAGGACGCCCTCAGTTTCCTCCCTGTTGAGGGCTCACCATAGATTGCGTCCCTCAAGAGCTCCGACGTCGAAAACTATAATTCCCGAGTACAGCGTTAGGCGCCCTTGATCACGTGCCGTTTGCTCGGGTCGCCTCCGAGTGGGTTCGCTATGCCAGTGTGCCACATGTGATACAATCCTCGGACGTTTTAGCGTCCCGGCCCGGCGATTCTAATTTAATGGGCCCCTACTCATGCGACTCGCCGGTGGTGCCTTCTGCAGTGGTGTGACGCGGAAGGACCGCTCTCGTGAAGAGGTCCTTCCGCGTGTGTACGCTCGATAATGGAGTGATGTCGATGCTGGTGGCATCATGGACCCTCTCGCACCGATGCCTCATTCACATTACGATCGTTCCAGCCATCGTCGGAACCATCGTGCATTCACACAACCATGGTTAAAACCTGTGCTGCCCTCTAGTGCTGACATCTAAAGTGAACGAGAAATTGACGGCTAGCAATGCTGTTGAGGTATGCATGGACAAGATATTACTGTGTTCAACGTGTATTTACCGAAAAGTTTTTCTTCCGCCCATATTCTTCCTTCTTAGGACGAGTCCATGAAAAAAAATAGAGCTTCACGAGCTTTTCGTCTTTCTCTTGTCGCTTCCGTTTCCGGTCTCCCAGCGCCTAACCATCGTAAAGTGGCAACGTTCGGAGCTACGTCAACTATAGTCATGACTTGCATTCACATGGCTAGTTCGGTCAACTATCGTTAGGACGATGGCTCGGACTATCGTAATGTGAACGAGGCACTACCGACGGAAGGGCACGTGGAGTGCGCTCCGCCCACACCCACGAGTTTTTTTTCTCTGGGTCTTGAAAGTTTTGAGTGTGATACGAGCGAGAGGGAACGAATGTCACTCCGAGTTATTTGGTGGTCAAAAGAGGTCGCAATGCGCCCACACTCGCATATTTTTTTGCGGACAGTTTTGCTTTGTAATCGCTGTGAAACTTTTTCCTTAATTTCTCAAAGTTCAGCTCCGATGCCGAGTTTTACTCAAATCAATCGAAAAAAGGGTTGTTGTATTAAAAGTTTTGTGAAGCGTATCAGTTTTTCGTTACTTAAATCCGAAGTAACGCCCGAAAATGTCCAAGTAATTCCGTTGAGGCTCATAGGCTTAAGGGTTTACGTTCTAGTATTGTGCAACATAAAATTAATATTTTTTGCTCGCGATGTTAAGTTGAATTGTATAATAACCCACAGTTCAGCTATGAGTATCACTCAATTTAGTCGCTAATGGGGCTAGTACATTAAAATTAATGTGAACCGTATCAATTTCTCGATAATTAAATCCTAAATAACGCATGTAAATATCCAGTATTTCCGTTTCGGTTCAAGTTGCTAAGGTTTAAACTCTCGTATTATAATACGTAAAATTAGTTTTTGTTTCGTAAATTTACCAGGTATTTCTAAGTTTTCTGCTTACCTAAATTTAAGTTATCGCTACCTAAATTATTTTGCCGACGTAAGCGTTTGAAGAAAAAGCTATTAATACAGCCCCTTCAGAACTTTTAGTCGGTAATATCAATGCATGATTCTCCTTATGTGTTGGAATATAAATTGAAAATACAAACATGAAGGGTCACTCAGTACCAAGTATCCAAAAATTCAAATTTAGTTTTCTTATCAGCAATGCGAAAAAAACACAAAAAGCATGCGAAATAACCAGTATACATTGTATTTTTAAAATATTACCTAATCAACTGTGAAGTCATAAACCCCTTGCGCCTTTAAAGGTAAAAGATATCGTGTTTCGCCGCTTAGGCAATAGCTCAAGGAGGCTATATTATTCAAGAGATGTATAGCTCAAGGAGCCTCAACATTTCAAAAATATGATAAATATTTTTTCGTGTACTTTTCAAGGTAAAGCCGAAATAATATAAAAAATTGGCGAGTATATCCTTAAGCAGATTTGTCCTACGCCATTTCACAGTGAGCGACAGGAATCCATTGATTTTCATTAATTACGGCGTAATTTTTCCGCCAAAGTACTGTGCAACATTATGTTAACTCTTGCTGCAACTTGAACTTTTGCCTCGGAGGAGGGGAAAGAGTTACATTTGTGGAACTCATAAATGAAATGATCGCTCCATTAAGATAAAAAAGTGCCTCAACGCATAAAAATATGTTACTTTGCTCTGTTAATAGTTTTTGTGCGTTGTACGTCAGTAAAATTTTAAATAATTATCCAAGAAAATTTAGTAAAGTTATGAGCTGAATTTGGCACCCTAGCGTGACGCTAGTAGCGTCCTAAGATGCACGATCTCTATCCTTCTAGTGTTAAAACAGTTGTCTTCCTAATGAAAAAGAAGTAAAATGCTGAGTGAGTGTGGTAAAGATCTTGGTAGGGACATGTTCTGGCATGGTGATTTCTTATCTGCACTGAAATATTATTCGCAAATACAAATGAAATAAAAGCTGATAAATAATGAAGCATAAACATTGAATTAAAAACTGATTCACGATCATTTTCCTAATTTTCCCCACACATCTCCCATCTTTTGCAATGCCATATGTATCAATAATGCCATGTATAATGTAGGCATATCTATGCCACAAAAATTGAAACCGCTGTAAAGTTATATTCTCCGCGTAACGCAGAAAAACGATTGTCCTGAAAAGGTGAGGAAGTGCACAAAATTCATTTCAGAGTGATTCGGGGAATCAAGTAATTAAATTGCCGAGAAAGATTGGATTGCATACCCACTCACCCCATCACTTTTCGGAAGCACATCATCGGCCAAAGCGAAAGGATTTATTCATTAATGCACCGACTTAACTTTCAACATTACACTTCACCTCGAAGTTCCGCGCCCTCTTCAAAAGGACAGATTATACATCCCCGAGCCAAGGTGCACGTTCCCCACGGAGTGACGGCACAAAATATCGCTTACAAGCGACAGCGGGCGGAGAGAGCTGCGACATATAACCGTGATTAAGATCGCGAGGAAGAGTTGGGACGGAAGTTCTTCGTGGATTTTCGAAGAAGGCCGCGTGTTCTCTTAGACTCTCCGTAGGAAAAAAAGGGGGATCTTAACCACGGCATCACTAATTAGAAGGGAGTGAAATAAAACCCGGAGGCCTGAGTTGTACGGGAGTGGTAGGGTGAGGTCTTGAATGAGAAGCAATAAAGGCACGACCCCGCGGCTCTTCTATGCCGCTTGGATTGGCGGCTAGGGGGATGGGAATATAGGCTCAGCATGCTAAGAGAAGGGAAGACATGACCCTCGGCTTAGAGGGGAAGTCGCTCTAAGAGAGATAGAGGCCGAACAATGAGAAAGAAGGGTCCTAGACAAAGGGAAAGTAGAGAATAGGACGGACACATGGCAGTGGGGGGTTGGTTGAGTGGAGTGTTGGATAGAGGACTTAGCCGACTCGTCCTCATCCCTAAAGGGTTTTCTTCTTCTTCTTCTTCCATTTCTCGGGGTTTTATCAGTCCCTATCCACATCCTTTGTCGTGTGAGTGCGGAGTGCGCTGACACACAGAGGGACAGCGTCTTTTGAGCCTCCCTCCTCCTATGGAGATCTTAAAAAAAAACTATAAAAAATGAGCCCCGTCCTCCGCCGTGTCCCAAGTCGTTAGGCGTTGGGGAGTATGGGTTCGGGAGGCTAAATCTTGGGTAGCCAATCAAAAAGGGAGCATGAATTGGGACATCCTAACGCAGTTATTTAACGTAAATCAGTTTCCAATTTTTATAGGTGTTTATCTAAATAAATAAATTGTTTTGTTACTCCAAAAAAATAAAAAGTTCAGAATAGAATTAATTACATAAAAAGGAGTAGCTTTAGGTAGCCATTAAGGACAACCTTTTTTATGGCTACCATCATTTACATAGGGTCATGCAGACAGAAACATTTCAGGCACAGCATTTGAACTGAAGTAAGTGCGTACATGTATTACATGGTATTATATCAAAGAAAAATGTCCTCCATACTTTGCATTCTAAACATTCAAGACTGTATATTTTTCATAATAACTAACATAAATACAAATAACAAGGAAGGTTAGAAAGGAATAATCCTTTCTAACCCAGAGCCGCTTCTGGGAGAAATTCAAATTTCTCTTTTGAATACTTCTCATTTTGTGAAAATTTGAAATGTGAAATTTTTTCTACTAATCATAATTATTGTGGCAGCAAAATATTTCACCATTGAACACGTAGCATCACAAAAGAACACGTGGCTTAAATCTCTCCTGAATAGAGCTGAAAATTTATACATTTTTGATGTTACTTAGAACCAACATTGGGTTTTAATGGGTAGGTTGCGGACTTATAATTTAACTTATAATTGCAGAGACTTTTTTTCAATTATTAGTATTAAGCTGTACTCCTAACTCAAAAATTAATAAGTGGCTAATTTTTTGTAATAATATCCAGGATTGAATGTGGTTTTTACCCAATGCAAATATAAATAACGGAGAAGGGTTATGGCAATTTCATATAAGTTAGAATCCTAGTAGCACCTTTCATTCAATCTTGACGCAAATTTTGTGTTAGAGTGAATGAAGTCAAGTCTTCCTGCGGTTTTGAAGTGGAAGTTTCAGTCCAACTTTCCGGCATTTCTTTAAGCCGTGACCCAAATCGTTAGGCATTGGGGAGCATGAATTTGTGTACAAAAAGCAATGAAAAACAAGGGAAATATGGAATTATATGAACAAATGATGAGCGATGCCCCTTAAACTCCATATTGAGTACAACATTTACGGATAATGTTAACTTTCTTGTGCAATTTTGTTTCTCGTATTAGTGATTTTGAGTTTTGGGTATCGAAGAAGAGCATTTTCTATTACTTTTAGTATCTAAGGCAACCTTTTTTGTTTTAGAAGTAGTTCATTGAAGGTATTCCTTTTTAATCTGTAGCTTTAGTTCAATATTTAGTTTTTCAAGTTTCTTAAGTAGGCAGTAAATCACTTTGTGCCGAAAGTACTAAATATTTCCACCTTGGCCACCTTGTTGCACTTCCTCTGATTTCTTCCTAAAGGCGCATTCCACGCTTTGAATCATGGGAAAAAGGATCCACTTGTCGATGCCCAAATCTGACGGCCAATAAAGGTACCTTAATTATACTCCCTTATGCTGCCTAACGAATTGGGACGTCCTTGCAAGATTACGACTTATCCAAATACTGGGATTGGGGTACGCAAATGGCGAATTGAGACACGGATTCAATCTTTGGGGGGCACTTTTATACCTCGGAGGGAATGGGCCGGCGTAAAAGAAAAGGTCAAAATCGATTTTTAATCGAAATGAAAAGCTTTAATTTTAACCCTAGAACGACGGACTGGGTCCAATGGACCCAGTTGGTAGTTTTGAAAGTTTATAAATATGTCAAAAATGCACGAAACTGATTTTGACGCCGTGACTTTTCCTAAATGTATGTCCTCTAAAACATAGCAAGAAATAACGAAAATGGGCTCATTACATTTTATAGTATACTACAAAGTAACATAGTGGACGGACTGGGTCCATTGGACCCAGTCGACTATTTTCAATGCTATGGGTGATTCATTTCAACTTATAAGCAATTTTCTTATTTACTTTGTAGTTTTTGGAGATTAAATGCTTATGTAGTTATAAACAAAGTCGTAGGCGATACTAATAACCAATTAGTGGGCAATTTTTATGGATTTGTGTGAAGCCTTGCATATGCTCTTACAATGTCACATTTAGAGTGATACGGTCAGAAACATGTATCCACATCGTTTCGTAATGGGTAGTTTTTGCAAATTACTCTGGTTTGACGCATAGACAGTGTGAATTATCTACATTCAGTCCCATAATCTGTCAATTTAATATGTGAGACTGCCCATCTAGCGTCTGAGGTGCTTTGGTTGTGGTCAGTCAGAAGTTACGCTCGCAAGCAGGAGTGGTCTTGCTGCCTACCGACATTTGCTTTTATTCCAACTAGCTGACTGAAGACATTGAAGAATTTGAATTCCATGTTTACATTTTGATACCGTACATGGCAAGAAAAACCTTTATGGGTTATATAAAAGAATATACTCGTTCATTCTAATGTACTACTTCAGTATTTACCACATTTACCAAATCGTTTACTCTTCCGATGGATTAGTTAGATGAAGTGGTGCATTGATTTTCATCTACCATTATATATAGCAATTTTATTATTCCTATCTTTACAGGATGCTTAGTGGTACCAAATTTTGTGTTGTGTGGTATTGATGTGACTGAATTCATAGAGTGACTATTGGTATACTGTGTAGCTGAGGAGCTAAGAAATCGGCGTCGCCTTTTGGATATTACAGTCAAAATAACTATCAAGATATTTTTGAGGCAATAATAAAAAAAGCATTTTTTATAATAATTCTAAAAATTAGCTTTTCTCGTAAAATAATTGAGCTCTTAGAATTGCTTTATGATATCAGAAACATAATATGAGACAGTGCTTGGCTAATTTTTACCTCAATTCACAACAAAGGACTAACACGAACAATGTTCCATTATTCCATTTATACCTAAATAAAGTTTGGAATGAAAAATTCTTAAATTTCATCATCACTTTATCCACAGGCTTGGTAATAGTGACACAAATTTGGAGTGCGTTCATCTAAAAATTGCAGAAGGACGTGTTCAGCACCTAAACATACAGCGCTGACAGGAGGAGGGTAGTAGTGACTCCGGTGGACATGAAGCCTAAAATGTTGAATGAGGATAGAGAAGAACCGACCCTTGGGCGATTTTTCTTCATCTTGCTGCGAAGATGATAGAATTACGAAAATGGGGAATTCCTATCTGGAGAAAATTTTTATTTCACGCAATCTGAAAGAGGGGTGATAAACAAAACCTCATGCCACTAAAATGGGTAGAATGCGAAGGCGTAATATTTTGCGTCACATCCTGTGAGCCGTGCGGAATTTTTATTCTGTCTCCTACTTTTGCTAATTTTGCGTCCAAACATCTTTGATGTTGTTAGAAAATGGACCACCAAAGACACTCAGTTTTTAAAGCTCTGTAGAATGAAGAAAATTACTCTGAAATAAATAAGATTGTGGGACTGCTAGTATTTATCTTTTTTACAAGTCAAAAATGAAAATGTTTCACAACTTTGGAGTAAACTAAACTGGCGACCAATATTCAACAGTATTATAGAGTCAAAATAATACTGCGGGTTATTCGATTTGATAATGCGACAGAAAAGCAGAGGAAGACTAAGTTGCAGACTATTAGAGAGATATTTGATGGGTGAAATGAATACTTGAAATATGCACACGTGCCAAGGTTCTGCATGACAGTTGACGAACAGTTATTGATGTTCCATGGGCGCTGTACCTTTAGAGAGTTTGTTTCATCAAAACCAGGAAAGTATGGAATTAAAATTTTAAATAAAATTAAAATTTTGGCTGCAAGTGGTAGTAGTGATTCATACAAGTGGAATATCCAAGTATACACAGGTAGAGACTGTAATATAAGTCAAGAGGTCAATCAAGGGAAAAGATTATTACAGGCATGGTTGACAGCCAGAAACATAAAATGTGAAAGTAGACCGCCTACTATTCAAAGGTTTAGCGATTGTAGAGATCATGAGGTAAAATAAACGAGGGATTCCACCCGAGCTCACGTCTATAAATGCCATACAGCCTACAGGGTTTCCTAACAAAGTAGTATTTCATGAATCTTATGAAATCCAAGAGAAAACCAAATATAGGAAGAATTTACATCGTGAAAAAGAAAATGTGACACAGTCCTTGATAACCTCAGCAACCTAGGAAAATAATTGTTGTAAGTGAAATTACAAAATAGATAGAAATGCATGAGCATCCTCTTCACGATGTGCACAAAAAATATGCCAAGAGCATTCAGAAATTTTATGCAATCAGTGCTTGTAGTAAAATAACAGTTTTTAATAACATTTGTAAATGTATCATACTTTTGTTTCATTCAATTTTTTCTATGACTTATTAGTCATTGACAAATAATCCGTTTTGTAATTTGTGTTAATGTAATTGTGCTAATGAACATACATAAAAATGGTAAAAGTGGAGTGACATTTCTGGTAGAGGGAATAATATTATGCTTCGCTGCAGTAATGTCTTCCAACAATATAACTAAATAATAATAAAGTGGTGAAGAAATATGTTGAGGAAGTAAATAATATGGAAACCATCACTTAACTCAGCCTAAATTCATCATAAACTAATAATATTGTGGAAAAAATGTTTGAGGGTCCATTGGACCCAGTCAGGCTACTACGCGATAATTTTTTTTCAGTCTTCCTAGGGTTAAAGGAAAAAATGGAAACTTGAACCGAATGATCGATTAATCGATACAAACGACAGTACTTTTCTTTATACACGAAAGCATGTTTATTATGCTTTCGAAAAACACTCAAAAAACACTTTTTAATGTAGATGATAATAGCATAAATCTACTTATGATACATGCGTGTATTATTATTATTATTGTTATTATTATTTGAGTTTATGCACTTTCTCAGCTGATTAAAACCAGCTGGAAATATTCACCTATCCCGAGGTCAATTTAGGATTAGGCTCGGATGTTAAGGAAGAGAATTCACCCTATCCTACACTGTCCGATCATGCCCGACCCAGGAATCTTCTCACGATCTGGCAGGTCTGTAGTAAAACAGCTTTTTGCCCGAGGTTAATCAGTTGTTTTTTAATTCCCAGGTCTTCGACTTCTTTTTTGAATCTTTTAGACAAGACTCCCTCCGCAGAGATTATCAGTGGGTGTATGCTGACGCCTTTCAACTTCCAAATATTTTTTATTTTACCGGCCAAATTCTGATATTTTTGTGTTTTCTCTCTTTCCGTAGACTCAACATTGTGATTTAGTGGCACTGCTACATCGACTATGTTTGCTCTTTGCTGTAATTTGTGGATCAATAAAATATCAGGCCTATTGTAATCTATGGTTTTATCTGTAAGTATCGGTCCATCCCAGTATAAAATTATTATTATTATATTATTAAAATCTGACCCAATAAACCCAAATCTGACGGCCAATAAAGGTACCTTAATTCGATCTCAAATGCTGCCTTACGTATTGCGATCCCTAACAAGATGGCGTCCTGCCCAAATCCTGGGATTGGGGTACCCCACTGGTGTATTGGGACATGGCTTAAAGAATATAAAAAAATAACCCCCCCCCCCATCCTCCTCCACGCCTCCCTGGGAGCTCCCGTGCGTTGAGCAAGACGTGCACGCACATTCGAGTCGCACCAGTTGGCCAGCGCCCCGAGCTGCGCCTCGGATAACACGCTGAAATGGTACATGATGGAGAGCCGGGAGCAGAAGAGAATTCCCATTGCCGTGTGACTGGGAACGCATTCCAGTTTCCACCCTAGACGGACGCAATCAATCCGATTTAATTTCAGATCCCGTCGCGTGATCATTGGATCAATTGCGATCCGAAGGAGAAAAACTAGGTGGCCAAGTTCATGTCGGGAGCAAAGGAGTCATTTGCGAAGATTCGCCTCATTCCAGTCTTGATCCAGGATCTTCCAGTTTAGCACCGATTTCTTTCTTATAATCGGAGGTAAAGAAGAGTTTAATGATCCATGACAGTGGCGGATCTATGGGGCTATGGGCCCCCCCCCCTTGGGTATCCAATTTACACTAGATAGAACGGCGATTTTTTTCCGACCCCCACTACAGCTGGAATTTTAACCTCACTTTAACCCCCCCTTTGTCCCTATCCTGGATCCACTGCTGATCCATGATATATATACGAACGCCAGCATACTACGGTAGATCAGATCATAAAAGTATGATAGATCAGATAGACTGTAGAACAAAGAGAAAAAGAAGGTATTTTTTCACGATCAATAAGAAACTATGACGGCAGCGTTTGAACTTACATATTTGTAGTTAGCCTACTAGCTTATGCATTCTTTAATGCATATTTCTGATTTTTGTTAGTATTTCTAACAGCAAAATCTGTGTGTTCTAGCTATATTGGCAGATTACCTTCATGAGTAGTTGGTATGTTTTGCCTTAGCATGAATATGGAAGCATAATTTTTTAGTATGCGTAACATTTTAGCCCGTATGGTGTGCATGTGGGTATTCTCTTGCATTCTGCGTACTATTGATTGAGCACCCCCTGCCAAACACCTAAGAGGTGGCGCGCAGTGTATTATGTAGATCTAGATATATTGTATCTTAGATTTTAGGCTAAAAATTAATATTCCGACCTAGCTTGACTTTTCAGCACCAAAGCCCTCATAATGTCCTGTAAATGCATTTCGCTTGTTAGAAAATCTTCATTGATTATCTGCCAAAAAAGAAAGCATATGTGCCTATTATTAATTCCTTAATCGACTTATTTCTCTTTGCCTATTTCTAAGATACCCCTGATCAGTGGACTTGAGAGTTATAAAAACCTCAGGAAGATAATTCCGTCTGATCGTCCAATTGAGTATTTTGTTGAGGAACTATCGTAAACTAAAAACTTATGTGCGTAAACTCTTCGCGGGATTCCCATCGGGTTAAACTATCCATATTAGCCAACGTCTCAAGCTCCGACTCGGGGCTCATCCTCAGGGCTGCTGAATGTTGTCTTATTAAACCCGGTGGGAATCCCGAGAAGGGTTTCACCCAATTATTCGCAGGGAAATCATCAAGTAATATTTTTAAAACTTATGCTTAAAAATAGGCAAGAATATAAGTCGTTTTATTCTTGTAAAAAAGCCTGATTACACGATTTTAAGAAAGCTTAGCATGGACTATTTGGTTTAAAAACTAAATTCATATTGAAATGGGTCAAATGTTACGTTTATGCTCATCTAGTGACATTTGAATATTTTGCGGAAAAGGCATGGATTAAAGTCAGAATTCTACATCTACATCTACATAATTCCCCGCAAGCCGCCTAAAAGGCGTGTGGCAGGGGGTGTTAGGACACCAGCCGTTTACAGCTATTAAAAAAAAAGGAAGTGCTCTAACGAGGTTGGGACAAGCGTTTATTAAAGTCCTTTATTGTTCGCGGGAAAAACGAATTCTTATATCTATCCGTTCGGCAAAAAATCTCTCTTAATTTATCGCTTCTGTCGGACCTGGAAATATAGTGTGGCTCTAAGATTATGTTCTCTGTGTCGCTCTTAAAGATATCCATTCTTAATTGTTCAAGCAATCTAAGCCTAGCGCGCAGCCTCCGAGTCTCCAACGGCTCCCAGCCTAATTCGCTTAATACACTTCACATTGAATACACTTCAATGTGAACCTATTTGTCTCACTTAGTTCCATAATACTAACTTCGAAAATATTTAACCTTTCTGCTGAAACCCATTTTATATGTCTGAAATCAATTCAAAGAGCATCATTAACTTCACCTTTGACCTGGTTATAGGACAAGGCCTCCTACCATTGACTGATTTAAGAGGAAACTTGATATAGTCGTAATGAAATCTGTGACCGGCATGTGTCCTAGATAAGGAATAGACCTGGAAACAGCCATATTGGATGGGAACTTGCTCTCTTTGGCATCAGTGGTTCATGATCGGAAGGGCTCCGTACCTATTGTGTGTATTTTTTTACCCGCCGTAAAAAAAAACTGGTTATTGTTGGTTCTGCCCCTTGCCACTGTAATATTCAGGGTACGGAGTCGATGTGCTGGATTCAATGCTGCCTTTCTCTCCAAGTCTTCATCATCGACGGTGCATTCGTCATGTTCCACTTTCGTCGATCACTCCTCCCTAGAATCAATCTATTGGTGCTCACTCGTTGCTGGCTTAGGGTCGTATTAATGAGCAATTTTCTATTTTCGATCCCAGGAAAGGAGACTACTCACCGTGCCCCCACTCATTTCACGGAGTACACTGTGTGTGCACGTTTTCAGAATGCGTGTCGTAATTCTTGTCGCCGAGGATTGCATCATATAATTATTCCCCGTAACCGCGGATTATTATGCTGATATTCCAATTAAGCGAATATTCACGAGTGTGTGTTCTCTCTATTTTTCTTTTTTTTTTAATGACTTTGGAGCGTCGATGGCATATTTTTTTTTTTTATCGGGACGGGAGCATAAATGGTTTCATCTCCGGGATTGAAAAATTATTTAATCCTAACTACGTGCAGGAGGGGTGAGCCTGTGGGGTTGTAGCCAGGGAGCGAGTCTGCATTAATTGGTCTGCCCGTGTGTACGCGGAGACGCAAGGATTGTGTACGGTCTCCCCTGAGATTCTCCCAGGAGTATCACTCCTTCCCTGCCTGCCACTCGACTACCTTATTCCTTAGATTGTCTCAGAAGCGAACCTTTGATTTGTCACGCGTTTCTTTTCTTTCTCTCTCTCTCTCTCGACCCGTTTTGAAACCTTCCTTCTGCTGCAACCCCTGCAATTTCTCTCCCTCTCGCTGCGATGCGATGCAAATACCCCAGGGTGGGAAGACTTCGTGATCGTCGTGCATATTTACAGTACCAGGAAGTGAGGTGCTTCCAAGGTGCATTGACATATGCATTGACCATCAAGTGCGTGTGGCAGGGGGTGAGTTCTCAACGCGTTGTCAGAATGCGTAAATAGGGTGGATGCATATGCGGCAGCATGAATTACGCGTCGATGTGGAGAGTGTTGTGCTTCACGTGAGCGCTTTGAATTTCAGCGAAAAATTAACAAGAATTTTAAAAAGAAGGTAGAAATAGGAATAGCCCGAGAGGAATATGAATTATGCAGAAGCATTACTATAAAGCAATAATTTGTCGTTTATTTTTATCGCATCATTTTATTATGTACCACTTCTTGTGCTTTACATGGGCGATTTAAATAGCAACGAAAAATTGACAGATATTTGAAATAGAAGGTAGCCTTACAGCCATACACAGAGATGGTTCAACCATTCATGCTGTTACTCACAAAATCTAAATCCGTGGAAGACATTCTGAGAAGCCAAAAAGTCTATGGTTATCATCAATATGGCCCCCGTAGTGTGTTGCAATGGTGTTCCATTGTACGAAGTATGTTAAATCTCGAATATCTATCACTTTCTCGCAAACTAACTGGACTGAGCGTTATTCCTCCTCAGAAAACAGATTCGTCATACATGCTTTAAGAGTCAGTGTTTTAAATTAAACAAAGTGAATATTATATGCACAGCTTCTCTGTTCTTCTACATCAGATTACACTCTCAGAAATAGCGTAAAGATGTTAAGAAGATTGTCTTACCATGTTGATCGTGCTACGTTAGAAGTGCCTTAGTAACTACTGCTTATTCATAGGCCTTTATCCTATGAATTAATCTGCTTAAAGACGTTTATTACTTGCGCGGTAATTGTGGGGTGGAAATCATGTCTTTTCCCCTTTCTTGAATGACGGAATCAATGGGAGGGCTTTTAGTCGCTCAGGCACACATCCACTTCCGTTGGGTTGCGTTCAACATGCAGTACTCGAGGGAGCATGATCGAGCAATGACTCTTTTCTTTGCATTTCTTCCAGGAGTCGCTTCACGCCATAAAATAATGACTCCCATGGTCCGTACAGTAATTAGCATGATGCCACGTAGCTCGTAAAGCATGTGTACTCGCGTCAGTACCCTTGCAAAGTTGCGTGATGTTGATCCCTTTCTTACCCAGGTTTGCTTTCCCTCGGTCGCGGGGTTTTATCCTTGTGCCATACGTGGTTAATCTTCCTAGTCTGTTATGAGGCTTATTCTTTCATGCATTATCTCCAGCCGCTAACTAGTGTTCCTTTGCGAGTAGTATCACTAGATTGACGAAGAATTCGCTTCGAGAAAAATTAAAAAAGGAAGGTATTTATGGTATGAACCCTTGAATCTGCATCCGCGGTAATCGATTTCACCTTTTTCTCAATTAGTCACACAATTTTTAGGATCTTATCTCGCCAGCCGTAAAGGGTTTTAGCCAACGAGACAGATATGAGCAACACGCTTATCGATTTAAGGGAAAATTTCCCGAGTTCATTTAAGCGTCGTTCAGGCTGATAATTAAAAATTAGGTCTTTTACTCTGTCACGAAATAAAAGTCTAAATTATGAACCCGCAAGATCGATTATAAATGAGATTAGCAATAAAAAAGCGTGCATTCACCTTCTGTATTTTTCTATCACAAATTTTGTCTGGCAGTTACAATCAACCCTTGCGTTATCCGAATTTAGCTTAAGTATGTGTGCTACATTAACGGCATAAATAAATCGATATATCACATGGCAATATAATTTGAAATTCATAATCAAGTTTTAATTTACATTGTTCTAGTGGCATGGCTTACGGAATTGGGCATTTGTTAATGGAATTTCCAAGAAATTTAGGCATATAGGCCTAATTTTTGAAAAAAGTAGGTAGAAAACGATAAGAAGGATGTATTTCCGTTGAAAATTTCGTAAAAATGATTTTATTTCGTTGCGTGGAGCGTTCTCATTTCATAATTTCACATCAGGAGCTATCATGCCATCTGGGTGGCCGTGAACAGCTCTTCCTATTTCCCGAATTCACTCCGAGCATCTCATATCCTGTGATTAGGTCATCTTCTCCTCGTAGGGATTCGCGATGCGGTTCAGTTAAGATGACTCGAGATGGAGATAAATGGTGTGCTGGAGAGGGCACGCACCAAGAGGCACCAATGGTGCGTACGGTAGACATTCCCGTCTTGGATGTAGGCTCATTTGGGTGGCTCATGGAGTGAGTAATTAGCTACAGATTCCAATTCGGTATCATGACTCCGATCTGCCTCAAGAGCCTACAGTGAAACTTTGTTCTCCACGACAAATCTTGCTTAGAATATCGCCGATTTCCGGTCCCGTATCGGGTCATTTACCAGCTTCAACGGAAAGCATGGTGATTTTGGTCTAATTTGTGTGGTTTCCTGGACTCAATTATTGCCTTATAAAGGATCTGAGCCAGCTTAACTCTGATGATATCAATTTAATCATGTTATTTGCATTTGATTACTCCGATAGTTTTTTTTTTGTACTAGAATTTTAAATTTGTTAAAATAGGGATCCCGGAAACTGCAGCTCTGATTTTTTGTTTTTGTTGTCTACTTTCATGGAGTGAACTTGAATATGGTGTGTGGTGCGTAAGTTTTGGAAAAAGCAGCTCATCTTAACCAACACTTTTTCATGAAATCCCCCAATTTAAAATTAAAAATAATGCCGAAGTCAACCACAGCAGCATTTACATGATAGGTTAAATGGAAAAAACACATATATTTTTGCGACAATATTATTAAACAGCCATGAAGTTAAAATATTTTATATGCCTTGTGTTGGTGTTATCTTTTACTTTAATTGATTATTTGACCGTTCGATGAAATGCACTAAATGCTGAAACATTGAAAAAGGTTCATGCTTTATTTTACATCTGACCTTACATCGATATCTCTGTCCCAATTGTGTATTGAAGTCCGACATGGAGAAGAGCATTTATCTTACTGGATACTTATTTGTTGACTTTATGATTCGAATTTTAATTAACAATTGATATTTATCCTATTCGGAGTTAATAAATGGGCAATAAAACCAATTTATGAATTATTAACCAAAGGAGATGCGGAAAGGTACGCTTTTCCTTATTTTTCATACTCAGCGGACAGACCTTATTACAGTGAACTTTTACTTGACCCTTTAAGGTATATTATAATTAAAGAGGTTAGCAGGGTCATAAATGTCGGTAAAATTCATGCCTCTAGCCAATGGACTAGCATTAATTACTATTACCTTAAACAAAAGTCCTCCATAAGTGTGTAATGATTTTTAGCCTGGTGAAATCATTTTTTTCTCGATTGCTCATGACAAGTATGACCTCTGTTGGACCGTTCATTAGAGTTCATTTGTATAATTGACCCATCAATCACGGCTTATGGAGCAAAAGGAATGCCCGCGTTGGACCATTGAGAAGGCTAACAGACGCTCTGAGCCGTCCCCCTATCAACGCACCATAGGCTCAAAGAAACAGCGGAGCCTCCATTGCATGATTCACTCCGGAAATGGCGAAAATTGGATTACTTCGCGAAAGTAAATCACTTTCGCCGAAGGAAACTAATTACTGCCCGCTCGTAAACTTGAATATAGGTCCGGATGTGAGCCCCAAATGAAAATTTAAGTGTTTTCAACCCTTGCAAACTTGATCACTTGTAAGGGTTAAAGAGTTGGCTTGATTTAATTACTCCGCGCTGTTTTCTTTGCTTTTTTTTATATTTTTTGGCCTGGTTTTTCACATGAGCCGCGCTCGCTTCGGATGCTGCGCTTTTCAGGATTGTGGGTCGGAAGTTTCGGGAGGGGGGGGGGAAAGAGAGGATATATAGGAAGAGTTCGGACGTTGCCGGGTGGTATGTGTGGGTGTTTCGACTGGCTAGTCTAACCCGGTCGGTTCTACACTCGTGCGCTCCGGACAATTGCCCCTTGTAGCTTTCATTCAGGGCATGTCCTGTGAGCTTTTAGGGGCCATTTTTTTCCATTTTCACCCCGAGTTGCCGTTGTTAATCGACGTCTCGGTAAGCGAGCTTTTCCGTAGCTCTCTCGTTTCATTGCTTTGACGATAGGCATCACATCTACGCCCGTGTTACAAGCGATTTCGACGTTCAAATTGGTTCTTCTCGCTTTTCTCCCGTTGCCTCCAACCCACTTTCCCCACCCTCGGATGCTCCTCCTCCTACAGTTTCATTAGCGAGAGTCTTTGCCCTTCGTTGTTATTCTTCCATTCCAGTTCCTTTTTTTTACGGAGATTCTTGTAAGTGAAGGTTTCTCGCCTCCATTACAGAACTCATGCCCATTTTAATGAAGCTTCCTATAGGATTAGAGTCGTAGCCACGGATGATATAGTGAAATTTTCTTTTTTCGTCGCCACTCACGATTTCTGGTCGTAGTTGCCCGTGATTTTCATCTGTATCTGCATCTACATACGCCTCAATAGGCGTGTGGCAGGGGATGTTAGGACACCAGCCGTTTGCACATAAAAATTAAATGCTCTAACGAAATTACGACTAGCATTTACTCACGAATTCCCATGCCTATCTGTTCGGCAAAATATGTCTCTTAATTCCCGGTCAAGGCGAATGATTTTTTTCTCTGTGAACTTTTCGCACAATTTGTGCATTGCGGGTGACTCCCGTACAGTTATCACCGTGGCTAGTCCCGGTATACTTAAATTATCGATTCTGTTAGATGTAAAAGTAGTGTGGTTCTAATATAATGTTCTCCGTGTCGCTCTTAAAGATGTCCGTTCTCAATTGCTCAAGCAATCTACGCCTAGCGTGCAGCCTCTGAGTCGCCAGCGGCTCCCAGTATAATTTAATTAACATCTGTGTAACGTAAAATATGACAAATATGAATCTATGAAATCGTTCGAATAACACTTAGTATACAAGATGATAGGGGATAGGGAACGGCTTAGTCTTTTCAAACTCAAGTTTTATTCAATCCAACCTGTTTCAACAGTTCCTGGCAATTGTGAATCGTTCTCAATGGTACAAGAAAGTTGTATTTTTGAGAATGACACAGTAAGAGATGAAACTGGTCGGGTTGAATAAAAATTCTGTGGAAAATTAGTAAGTCGTTATAATTCTCATCATCACGACGAAATTCTGCCAAGTTAAGCCAGCAGAAGTTGAATCACTAAGCATACTCTTCGAACGGCTGTTTTAAGGCAAGAATACCTACCAGATTATCAGTTTACCTCATCAATAGGAAGTAAGCGGGGATCGGGTTGGTGTGGTGGCTAGAGTGTTGGCTTCCCATCCCGTAGGCTCGGGTTCAAATCCCAGCGGTGGCAGAGAATTCTCAAGCACTTCCCGATCCGCTATACCTGCTCACAGCGTTTTCCGCGAATATTCATTGCCAAATTTGGGCCTTCCGCCGCGGAAAAGTGCACAAAAATGCGATGATGACTCCAATCTATTTCCAAATGGCTACCCTTACTTACTGGTATCATTATCTGCTTACTGGACTTTAAGGGATACTTGAATGATGTGTGGAGCACATTTTAAGCGCATCACTCCGTCCGTTGGATGGGACGTTTAGCCGTGATCCCCCTGGAGCATTTCGTGAGAAGCAGGCTAATGCCGACGCCGGGTTTCTCTCCACCCTTCCTTACCTACCCTTCCCTCATGGCGCAAATGACCTAAGCTGTCGGTCGCCTCCTCCAAATACCATACCAGTAAGTAAGCGTTGCCTTTTTGAAATGGATTAGATTCATCACCTCATATTTGTTTAATTTTCCGCGGTGAAAGGCCCATATTTAGTCACGAATTTTCGCGGAAAATGCCGCGAGCAGATATGACGGTTGAGGAGCTGAAAGCTCAAATTTTTCTCTCCATCATCCTCTTCCCTAAATTCTTAATTCAATAATTTGTTCCCGTAGGGGAGATCGCAATGTTTGATAAAGGCGACGAGAGGAAATTATTAATTGCCATATTCACGAGGATAAAATTGCAGCATTCAAGAGCGCACTTTTTGAAAATTGCGAATTAAGTTCGGGCATTTAATTGTCAATAATTAGAAATGGCCCCAGAAATATTAATTTACAATAAACATTGTCCCGTTTGTACCGCAATGCCCTTCGGACTTCGGTGGTTTGTACCAGAGATGTAGCGAGTTAATGTCATCTGCGGTCTATTATCCTAGATATTAATTCGGGGAATTGATTTAGTCTCATCTGCTGTATCATTTAATGGTAGAGATTTCCATGAAGATTGTGGTTACAGCTGAGGTTGTTGTAGAGTGGTACTGTGTACACATGATTTCATTATTCTTCCAAAGCGGCCACCCGTGGGAGTTATCTTTTTGTAACGCATAGTTTCATGGTCTCAAAATTGGAGTTTTTTTTACTCAGTGCCTCACGTGCAAAGCATGCCGCAATAAAACTCGCATAAAATTGGTAGAAATGTATAATCTATGGACCCTTTAATTAAAACTCAATGAGTTAGTGATTACATTGTGTGTAAGACGCCTAGTGAAACGATAACTTTAACCAGGTACCGATTTAAATGGTTAAAACTAATAATCCGATTCCCCAAGCTGGATCCAGCGCATTGATTGCCGTTTAGTTTGCAGAAAAGCCCAATGGGCCCAGTGTTTATTGGCGTTAGCGGATTAATGCTTGTTAGCAAGCTAAAGAAGATATACACCAAATCATTAAACTGAAAACTGAAAATGAAATCGTGATCTTTAAATGCAGTATATGTAATTCATTCATACGTACATTCCTGAAATGAAAGGTATATCTTATTTATATTTTAGGATATCCTTATTCCTTATTTTTTTATATCTATAAGAGTACATTTTCTGCATTTGTACCCACCATTATGGCATATAGTTTTCAAAAATTTACATCGAATCATTTAGTCTCTATAGAATTATGCTGTTATTTTAGTATTTGCGTAATTTAATCCTATTGGCCGGACCTTTCCGTATTCTGTGCTGCGACGCGGGGCCTAATCACAACTCTGCCTAATGCTTAATCCTTCAGTGGTAGAGCAATTAAAAGATATGTTGAGAATCACTGTCTTATGCCCCTCTAGGAGCTATAAAAATTAATAATATTTAAGTACCAGACGTTAAGGTATTTCAGCCATGGATATTTTTTGGGGAATTATTGTACCATCCAGTACAAAACTATATCATTATGTCTTCCACGCCTTGCAGTTTAAATTTCTATAGCGCATTATCGTTCATTCGGATCTTAGATCTCTACATCGTTTATCCTCTTAGATGATCTGTATTCTAGCAATTTTCAACTTGAATTTTCTATAGCATTGTTTGTACTATTTTTTTCAGCAGAGATCACATTTTCCCTTTGCAATATCAATATCGTAAGGTCATTTTATCTCTCGTTCGGAATTTTTCTCTCCGTAAACCCTTAATCTTTCTTGATTGGCATATAAAAAATTCTTACTCCTTTAATTTAAAATTCTATTTTCGCAGTAATATCTTCCATCTATCCGTACATTCAAACAGATGTTTTCCTGATTGGCCACCCAGTTGGTGTTTGGTTCATTTTATTAATTTCTGTGGTTGTTTAGACGTTGTGCGACTACGGAGGGAAGCTCTTTTGTTAGAATTATTATATGTAGTTCATCTCTAAGTGACCTTTTTCCCGTGAATTTTAATTTTGATTGTTGCATCGTTGATCAAGTAATAAAATGTGGAAAAATGTGATTCGAGGAAGTTTAATGATTCCCCTCCCCTTACCCGAACGCATTCTCTTCGATTGACAATTATTTCTCTTTGGTGAGGAGCCATCTAGGGCATGATTAGTTGCTGTATTGATAGTCCATAGATTTACGCTTATACCGGTAGAATTAGAAGCAGATTTTGAAAGAGAATCATATTTTTCCCTGTAATTTGAGGAAATGCCCTATACAGACGTATATTTATACAGACATATAGACGCATTAATTTCTGGGTTCCCGGGATAAGGGCTTGGCCATTAACACTGAAGTGTGTTACTGAAAAGCAGTCCATAATTGTCTTAACAAGTGGCAAAAATCAGAAGCAGGAAACTGAAGTGCCTCAGAAAACAGATAAATTTTTTCTCAGTCAAGATTTTTCGAGTAAGTATAATATTGCTAGCCTCCTCGTATTCATTGGAATCGTTCATACTGACAAAAAGTGTTCCTAAGGCTCATTTCGTGAGGAAATTGTATCCACGATTTCGTTGACTGTTTACTCGTGATTTCTGAAGAAAATGATTTGGGAATTTATCCATTCTATAAAAAAACATTAATCCTTAAAATGTCGTGTCCTTTGGAGTATATTCATTCACAGGGTCTAGTGTATTCTAGTATTTTAGTCTATTCTTATTTCTGCCTTAATTTCTACTGTACTGCTAAAATTACCGAAAATACCTAAATTTCATGTGCGTGCGATCGGGCTTTATTGCTATTTTTAAAAATTGTGGTACAGCTACGACGAAAACTACGCAATCATTGTTCTTCATCAATGATAAATTATTAATGGGGCTAACGAAAGATTGTACCTTTACTATTAGTTATTAGGGATGTTGCGAGTACTCGAACATTCGAGTCGAGTAGTTGGTACTTGACTCGAATACCTCGAGTAGTATTACGAGTGTCGAGTCTAGTCAAGTACTTTCGGGCGCAGAGCTGTCGAGGCCAGTAAGTTTAGAAATCTGCCGACAGGAAGCGCTATCATGAAACTCATGTAATAATATCGTTTATGAGTCGATAAATCGTTGTAATGTCTTAGCCCTACAGTTTCAGATTTTGTATACGTAGCAGTCAACCACTACAGTGGTGGACTAGGGCGCCGAATTACTTTTCCTCAGCCCCGGCGGCCGACCGTTGCGTTTAGTGTATTTCTTGGCCGAACAAAATAGAGTCGCTATGGTTGATTAAAGGAACTAAGGAATAAAGAAAAAAGATTTGGCCCACAATACTAAAGCTAATTTCTATAGCGTTTGCTTCGTTCGATTAAATTCCATGAAGATTCAAAGTCCAAAGATATCGTTGATTTAACTTTAAATAAAAATTCCCAAGGTTCCCAAATCTTGCAACTTTAGCAAGAAAGTACGTTTACAGCCACCCAAGTGTATTGCGAAAGGCAATTTTCTGCGGACAGTAAAAGTTTAAAATGGAGACGTCAAAATCTGCGGTCTGAGAATGTAGAACAATTAGTTTTTCTGCATGAGAATTTTAAAGGATCAAATATTACATGATTCATTTACATGTATAATATTTATTACAATTGTACAAATGCCTTTACAGAGGGCTCTTCTGAGCCGATTGGATAGACGAAGTAGTTAAATTGACGACGAATCACCAGAGGTAAATTCATTTAAATTGTGCTTATGTGACTGTTTACGACACATTAGTTTTCATTCATCTCCTAATGGTGACACAATTATCATCAACGTTCCTCATCATCTTTTCCTCTTTACATCAAGCTAAGCATTCAGAATAGAAAATTCACCAGCGGATTCGAAAAATGGGAATATGGTGGAACATGTATTGTTGCATTGCCTAGTTCAGGAATTGCCAAAATCTACTCGACTCGATACTCGCGAGTAGTTTTCAACTCGACTCGAGATCAAAAAGTACTACTCGCGCATCCCTATCAGTTGTATCGAAATTGGCCTCAATATTGGTATACTACTATTTTGTATTTTGGTATACTAATCAAGGCGCTTTTCACTGTAAGGGATGAAAAACTCACCCTGATCTGTATTCTCATTGTTTGACGCGCAACAGGCTCTCCCGGAAAAATATGTTCACCCTAGCCTGCCATTTAATATTGCTTAATAATTATTTGGTGTATTGGTCTGTACCGTTGGTGTAATGTTATTTTTGTGCCAACAGGAACTCGATACAAACAATTTCGATAGCAATCCGAAAAATAATTTTTAAAGGAATTCCATGAATTAAATATTTCAATAAAATATTTTTTTTTGCTTTTCTCTGTGATATTTTTTTCTGTTGTTTACATTTTTGCGGCCGTATTTTACATGAAAAACTCGAGTGCATGTACTACACTTCACTCGCAGTCTGTTTGTGGAACATTTCTGCTTCTCGATCGATGTACAAACATCTAAATTTTCCCCAACGGAATCTTCATTCACTTTCGGTCCGCGTAACTCGACGCCGCCAGCTGATTATAAAAAAAAATTAAAACGGAGTGAATCCTCTTCCTTCCTTTATTTCGAGTCACCCGACGCGTATTCCAACTAATAGCTACTCTTTTCTTTTTTTCCTGCTTTTCCACGCCTTTTTTTCATCTTTCTCCTTCTCTTTCGTTATCTTTATCTTTCTCTCCCACTCTCTCACTCTCCTGGCGGGAAATGATGGCATTTTGTTGTATAGTGATAATGGCGCCGGGAGATAAAATCAGCTCTGGAGAGAAGCCTCTTTTTGTGAGGGAGGATGATAATGGAAGCGAGTTGGATGCGGGCGAAATGGGGAGAGAGAGGTTGGTGTGGATTTTAGTCTCCTTAAAAACCCCCGGCGAAATCCAAGATAGCGCTTACCCTGGAACGCGGGGGAACTCTGTGGAAGAGGTCCATCACGATAGAAGCTGGGCCCCGCGTAGCGATTTCCACGAGAGCCTCGCGCGATTATTTTAGGCCGCGCGCTTGTTTGTGTTTTTCGATATTGAAACTCCTTCGCGCGGAAGAATCATGCCATCATCGTTAAATTAAGTTTTTTCTTCCCATCTCCCTCACTCTATCCTTCTCTCTCACTCTTGCATTTTTATTAGGCAGTCCGCAGGCTGTGCGGACGTTGAGTGTTTCATTTTTTTGTTATTTTGTTTTTTTTATTTAATCTGTCGTTTCGCGACCGGGACGTTCCTCAAATCCCGTCACCGGGGAAAGTGAAAAAAATGTGGTTTCTTTTGCAATTATGGCGGCCAAAATTTCTCCGTTTCACTCTCGAAACTTTTAGGAAAGTTAAACAAAGTTACAAGTAAGAGTTGCCAAAAAAAGTTACAAAAACTAAAAAGAATACTACATGCTATTTCCTTTATCGTCCCACGTTTTTAGTACTAGTGTGTCATATGGCTATAGATTTGTGGATATTTTACCTAGAGAATAGGGTTGGGCCAAGTTTGCTCGATTACACATATCCGAGTTCTAAAACAGATTCTAAGTAACATGGTGAGTACTTGAGGGCTTATTTATTTGTATATATCCCTGTACCACTGAAACAAGCACCATTAGCCTCTTCTATCGAATTTTTAGCTTAAAAATCTAACGTACACAAACATCCACGACTTGGATAGAGACAATCCATGAAAAAGGCATAATAACAGAGTTAGAACGCGTGCAAAGAAGAGCTGCCAGGTATGTGAAAGGTCTTTACGATAGTCTTGTTAGTTTAACTGACCTCTTAGATAAACTCGGATGGGAATCTCTGTCGGACCGTAGATTGAAAAATAGACTAAACCTTTTAGATAAATTCAAGAGCAGTGTCTTTTCTGACGAAGTTAACCATATCTTGCGGACGCCAACGTACTACGGAAGATCAGATCATATAAATAAAATAAGGGAGATAGATTGTAGAACAGACAGATTCCGAATGTCATTTTTTCCACGATCAATAAGAGATTATAACGGCAGCAATAGAACTCGTAAATAGATTGCATGACTTGTAGTGTAGCCTACTAACCTATGTAAAACTTAATGCATGTTCCTTAATTTCTATTCAATATTCTATTTCTAACAGCATATAGTAGAATAGTTTGTTATTATACGGGACGTTTTTTGGACGGTGTGGTGTGCATGTGGGAGTCCAAATGCATGCTGGTGATTTATCACCCCCTGCCAAACACCCTAGAGGTGGCTCGCAGGGTATTATGTAGATGTAGATGTGAATCCACACTGGCGGATCTAGAACCCGCAGCCTCTTGTGTTCTAGGCAAGGACTTCACCCCGCCGCCACCAGTAGGCCGCAGTATCCGGACAAGAAATCAATTGCCAACTTTAGTACGCGATTATCCGTAAGGGTACTATAGTGCCCTTTTATACTTCTGGGTAGTTGTGTGCCTAAAAGTAAACTACGAGTAAATGACAGTATTCACCCTTACACCCATTTAATATTTGTGGGAGTAATCAGGTGCTCACGAAGTTACTTATTAACCGTCTCAGGTCGGGAGAGGTCATTCTTCATATTCTTTATTTATTATAGAGGAGAGGAGAGCAAGTATGTTACACGAGTTAGGATGGGAATCTTTACAGGAGCGTGGGTCGAAGTACAGGCTTAACTTACTTAGGAAATTCGAAGAAGATATTTTCTCAGATGACGTGAATCATATCCTTCGTTTACCATCGTACTATAGTAGACGCGATCATGAGAATAAAATAAAAGAAATAGACTGCAAAACAGAGAGATTTAAAATGTCATTCTTCCCTCGTACTGTTAAGGATAGCAACGTTGTCTCAATTGATAGGATTAATGGCATCGCTCGCTAGGATCACTCATTGCATGTTTTTTCATAGTTCTGACCTTGCATGTATTTGCTCTAGGAATTACTAACCATTAGCAATTTTTTATGAATAAGCATGTATATTTTGCTAGTGCGCGTAATATTTCTATGACCGTGCGGCGTGCATGTGGCGGTCCTCTTGCATGCTGCATGTTGGTGATTTGTCACCCCCTGCCAAACACACTAGATGTAGCTCGCAGGGTATTATGTAGATGTATTCTATTCTACCGGATATCCATATACTCGTTTGGATATATGCCTGGCAATTCGTGTGCTAATGTAGTAATACGGGAGTATCTCTTTGAGGGCACTGAATTTTTTAGGTCTTAAACTTGTAGAATTCCATTTTAAGTGGGGAAAAATAACAAACTTGGCTTTTTACAACTTAGTTTTCAATCGCTTACATGCACCAAAGGAATTCGTCTTAAATTTCTTCAGCCATTCACGATTGCATTACCCCTCACTTTCGACTCGACGCTGTGGTAAAACAATGCTCAAACCCAAATCGCATCCGGGATAAACTGTGAGCGGTTGATTGGCTCACTCTTCTTCAATTGAAATGAAAAGTTATGATGTAGAAAGCAAATTTTTCCTTACCTATGTGAGAAATGAAAAACATACTTAGTGCCTTGTTTATCATCTAGGTACTTTATTTTTTATACTAGAATACATTTGGCACACTTTTACCTCGGAAGTTTTTCAAAGTAGGGCACTCCATGCTCAACGAATTAGCTTTTATCAATCATAACCGAAAGAAAGTCTTTGTCATTTTTTTTTCTAACAGCCGGGAAGATATTTTTATTTTAAGTACGCGACCGTAGGCACACCTCGTAGCGATACACGTAAAGAATGAATGTTTTCTTAGCCGGGGTTCCCTCTTATCGACGATCTCCGTGGGACGAGGTCCTCCCGCTTTTTTTTTCTCCTCTCTCTACTTAGTATTTTGACGGCTTAGGCGATATTAAGAAACTTCCTGCAGCCCACACACGCTGGGTGGGGTGAGTTATTCCGTGCTCTGGGATTTACCGAACCTCCCTCCCACCTTTGCCTTCTTGACGGGATCTGTTTTGATTTTTTAATGAGCAGTTCGAAGCAATAGGACACCTTCATCCCCTCCCCGGAGCGTTTCCTCGACGTAATCCCCAAGAGGGAGGCTTAACACCGTGACCTGTTTACTTTTTCCCCTCCCTTCATTGAATTTCCTCGCTGTGACCGGACCCGTAAAAAAGCGTGTGCTGCCGTGGGCGCAAGCCGTAATATGGGAGGCGTGGACGAGCCGTAAGGGATCCGTAAGGGGGTGACGCGAATAAGGCGCGCATACCGCAGGCTTACGCCTCTCAGGCGTAGAAGAGTGAGTCAATCAGCCGGCCACATTAATTCAATTGATTCAGGCGTGATATACAAGTAGAAGTTTGGCGTAACTACGGGGGATAAGGGGATAGATCCCCCCCAAATACTCAGAGAAATAAAAGAATTATTAAAACCTATTGTTTAGTTTAACATAATAAGTGCATCTTTTAAAGTTAAATTTTTAGTGCAAAATTATGTAAAATGTATTTCCAGGGATGTCATTTTTTTTTAATTTGCCAGAGGGATTGTCGCCACCCTAAGCCATCCCATCCCCCCAAAGCATATTTCTAGTTACGCCCCTGAGTGGAAGTATTTATAATATATAAAATATATCGCAGTGGAAGCTCAACATGTTGAAATAAAAGGTAGTAGCACTTTCTCACAATTATTTACAAGATCGATCTGCTGCAAAAAGTGCAACTACCTATAATTTCAATCAGCCGGTCACGGTTTATCCCGGCCGCGATTAGGGTTTGGCCATTGTTTTACCACAGCTTTGAGTCGAAAAAATGGCAGTAATCCAATCTTGTAGTGCTGTATTATCTTATGATGAAATCCTTTGGTGCATTAGTGATATTCGCATAACGAAAATTAAGCAAAAGTGAATAAAAGGAAATTTAAATTTGTACAGTTAAGATTCAAATCGTAGGAAACTCATAAAATTGAATTTATTTGAGCATTTGATCATTTTAAGGCCACTTATGGATGCTGTTATCTCCATTCTTACTGGATGTTAGATAAAAATCATCTTTCCTTAACTAAAATCTGTTCCGAGCCAATGCATACAACATCGAGGAGATTATTCACATGAAACAAATTTATAATTAGAATATGTATGTATGGATTTAAAGTATTATGTGTAAGGAATATTTGTTCTTAAAATCATAATTTTACAGTTTTGATTTAGAACTGCGATGCATGATTTGGAGATAGATTAACTGGTAAATTTTTCGGTCTACTCTTTCTCCAGAAGTTTGAGGAAGCAATGGGGTTTGAATCTTACATAGGCTTTTTAAAAAGGACTATTATTTACCCCATTCCAGTTTGTTGAAACTACATGTATTTTGCCATTGTTATCCACATTTTAACATAGTCAAGCATTGTCATAAAAGCCCATAAAAATTAGGAATTTTAAGTAAGAGAAATTGTTTATCACCGGTCCATGAAAGCATTTTCTTTCCATTTTTATGAAAACTACACAGGATTATATATTTTCATTAATTTGCAGAATTTTAAAGTGAACATGTTACAGAACATATAGATTCGAAGGAGAAATCGTTTATCAACAGCCGATGAAGGGAATGTTTTGCAATTTTTATAAAAATTTCATGGAAGTTTCTTTGCAGGAGAACTTCTGATAGCAGTGGTGAAGCTGATTACTCTCTTTTATAGCTCTCAAATTCAATGATCCTCACAGTTATGCCGGGAAAAGTTGTGATCGTGGCTTTGCGTCCGTTTTAAAAACGCCTAGCCTCCCGGAGGTGATTCATCGCGAGCGACGAATCCAGACTTTTTTCACGCCTTCCATCTCAATTTTAGCCGCTTTGATTTTTATGGTAATCTCCCACCTATTAATTCGAAGCGGATATTTTCGCCCTGATGAGCCTTAATGGATCTCGGGTAAATGACTCAACCAACTCTTTTCCTCTCGCGACTTGGCACATGTGTCCCGGCGGAGTGCTTGCTCGAGCCGTTTTGCCTCATGAAAGCTCATAAGTGCTTCCGAAGAGACGTTGGGAGAGTTTACTATTATTGCGCATAGAAATGGGAGTTGTTTCGAGTGTCTGCGCCGTTCCCACGAGTTTCGCCGGCCCTTTCCCGGCGCTCCAAATCGTTTGAAGGGCGTGCGGTTCCCTGAAAGCCTGCCTCCGTCATCTCGGTCGTGACTGACAGCATCGCCCGAGGAATACTGATGCGAGCCCGCCGGAAATTCGCGTATAATGACTAAATTTGCCGAGAAGAATCGCTTTCAATCGCCGAGGCGTCACTCCGATGCGTGGACTTTCCCTAAAACGAAGCGTTTTTCCTTTAAGAGTACCCGACGATGACGAGGTCCTAATGCTAGTCATTTGAACGGTTTACTGAGAACAGTTAGCGATGCGTAGCTTATTAACATTAAGTTCTCTGAACCTCCGTTATATCGTCATGTGAATGAAGGATCCTGGTTGACTCAGACCCGGAAAACCGATGGTTCGATTCTAGATTAAGATATTTTCCGTGCGAGAAAATTTAATTACCTGGATTCATGAATCGGGAAACCGATGACTGAGCTCAAAATAAACTAAATAAACTGTTTGTATTTCACACTTCATTAGGAGCTAGCCTATACCCTTTCCAATCAATGTGGAAGTATTGAGGAAGGTAAAAGATTAGATGGCCATGAGATGAAATCGTATCGGATGCTCCTTTGTTTTTTTCGGTATCCTTACACCGCTCCACAATCAGAAGCGAAAAGGCTTTTTATAGAAGAGAATGCTTTTATGCTCGTACTTTTTCGGAAAATAAGCCTTTCCTGTAGCTGATGAATAAACATGTTGAATTCATATTATTATATTTTCGATTATTTGAATAAAATATCAAATAACTTTAGAATCTACTTAGAAATTAATTAAGAATATCTATTAAATAATGAAACATGTTTATGCTTTTTAATAACTACAAAAAACAACGAAATGAGGAAGCGGGACGAATATAATACTTTTTACAGGGCTTAATGACTCCGTATACACCAATGGATTAAGTTTTTTTTTAAAGAATATGTATAATACACCTCATTTTCTTTAACATTCTTTTTCATGTCGTTTGAATTATATGTTTTATTGTGCTTCGGAAAATTTTATTTAGCCAAAAATTTTGTAAGGCAAGGGAATCCATTATATATAATGTTACTGTATCGGCATTCCATAAGCAGATGTAGAGAATTATATGGGCCACGCACGATTAGTTTGGTACATGGTGCCAATAGACATATTTTTGGTTTTCTTGTCTAATAGAAAAAAATGTTATTGAGATGCAGTATTTTACTCGGGCACTTGCTTCCTTTCAATCATAATACTTTTTCCTTTATTCTTGAAATGAGTTTACCCAGTTTTCAAGTTTTCATCATCACTATCTCTTCCTTCTCATCTCATCTCTAAGCTTAATGACTCCGTGTACACCAATGGATTAGGTATTTTTTGAAAGAAATATGTATAATACACCCCATTTTGTTTAACATTCTTTTTCGTGTCGTCTGAAGTATAGTCGCAAAAAAGCTGTCATCACTAAGAGTATTTTCCTTCACAACTGAGGAAGGATGTAAACGTGGCCAAGGTCAAATTCGTGAAAAAATCACACTTTTAACCATGGAACATTCTTTATTTTTTTCGAGCCGAATGCGCTGCGTTCCCCGGAGTTATATCGCCGGAAATCGCGGCACTTCGATATTTTTGCTGGGAGTGTGCAAGGGAACAATCAGATGTGAACCGGAAACTCCTTCGCTCCGTGTTCATCCGGCTACATTCCCTAAAATACCTCCACTTTGGATGCTATCAGAGCGACGAAACATTTTTCTAGGGACTTCTATAATCCATGCATACCAGGTACCTGTATTCAGGACTACATCGATTTGAAATATTTTTTATCTTTCTCAAATGCGCAAAATTGACCCTTTCGACTTTTCAATGATTCCTCTAAGGTCGTGACATCCGTCTAGGATGCTACCAATATATATTTTATCTCTTTTCAATTCAAATAAAATACTTAGCTCATCACTGATGTGCTTAGTTAAATCTAAATGTGCGGTGAAGGATGCACTCGACATTTCGATTTTACAATCGAAGCCATTTCAGCTGTAAAGAAAACGAAAACTATATCGGCCAGTTTAAAGAAAAAAACTTTTGCACTCAAGAAGAATTCAAAATGTTTTTAATATAGCTACTGTATTAAGACAGAAATATTTGACGATACACTAAAATTTCAATGCAATCAGTTGCAAAGTGGGGAACAGTTGGAAAGGGAGGGCGAGTTTGATGATATCATTCAAGGTTGCCGAGCTATCGATTCATAAATATGTACTTCTGCGTACTTTTAGGTCTGGTAGATAAAGTTTACCATGTTTTTATTTTTGTTGATACAGGCTAGATGTAAGGGATATAGGCTCTCCGCGAAGTCCTCGCTGGGAACGTAGAAGTCATAGTATTACAATGAATGGCCAATGAAAGAATAGAGCTTGGATGCAATGGTACAGGTAAGTGTTTCATAGGATGTGAGGAGATGAAGGTAGAATGTAATTTTTGGGAAAGGAGATTGGTATGAGTTGAATAGGTAGATGGGGTATTCGTGGTTGAAATGTACATAGTATTTACCAAAGAGAGGAAATACTTGGATCACGAAGAAAGAGGAAGGGCATATGAACTTATGATAGCATCACCTGAAAAGTGCTCTTTGATCACCATAAGTGTGCCAGGCAGAGAGTGAGTTATCAATAGCATACTCGTCGCTGTAAAACTATTACTCTAGCAACATCAAGGAGCTCTTACGATTCCATGTTGTTTCTATTCTACTCTTTTTCATTTTTCTATGCGAGAAATAAATTTCATGAAATCGTGCGAGGGAAAATTTTATCATGTTCTGCTTAATTTGATTCGCAGAGAAGCAAAACCAAGTGCCAGTTCACCTTCTATACCGAACTATGTCTCAATTTCAGGGCTTCAATGTTATTAGCTAGATATATTGAATGCAACTAAACGGCTTTAAATTACTATAGAAGGTTTCAAACCACAAACCTGTGCATCAAAACCTTTTTCACAATTTCACCTTCAAATTTTCGTTTGGAGTGAATTGTAAGTACCGATAGTTAAGCCGAGTCCTTGTTTACCAATTTTAAGGCCACGGATTGATATACTACCTGGGTAGAGTATTTGCCTCCCATAGTATGGATTTCAGTGAGTTTTCATAGGATTTAATTATGAAACGTCCTTTATTCTTAGTTTATAAATTGAGCTATTAATAATCCTTCCGCAGTGTATTCAAAACCCAATTATAAATGCAACATAAAATTATGCAAAGCCATGACACAACGCCTCGCTGGCGGCTTGGTAAAGTATTTGCTTGCCAAACGAGATGTCACGGGTTCGAGTCCCGGCTGGGTAGATTGCCCCTATCCAGGGCATGGATTTCCGTTCAAGTCTAATTGTTAAATTTGTTGAAAACCCCGAGGTAAAGGGCCAGCATGTCCTGTAATTGGTGGTTTGGGAATAAATGAGAAAATAAAAGAGCAGTTCGTTAGCCACCGATTATGGAACGTAGGAATGTATTTAAAAAAAAAAGAATGTCCCACAACCTAAATGTTTCGCGGAAAAGGGAAAATTTATGATTGTCAGCTCGGGGTTGAACCACCGCAGATGCAGCGAAACGGGTTAATCAATACCCTCGCATTTTGACGTCTCTGGCTCGGATTCATTTAGTTCCCCCGCGAGAGGAATTTTGACAGTTGCTCATTTCCCGGTGATAGACCGCAGAAAGCGGGTGCGGGAGCACGAGGCGCGGCTCAACTCGCGCTCTGGTGAAATTCAAAACGCGTCTTTCGTTTCACGAAAAAAATGCCGCAGCAGTCAGACGCAAGCGGGCCGTTTTGGAGGGGGAAAGAGAGGTGGGGGGGGGGGGAGGGTACGCTGAGGTGTCAGGGGGGCGGTTACCCCCGGCGCCGAACGGGAACGGTTCAGTCCGTCGGGAAAACCGCCGTCCACGAGGTGTGCGTCCCGCATACCGATCAGCCGCAGGCGTTGTGTTCACGTAGTGGCGCTCACGGAGTGGAGGCCGGTTCCTGGGCGACACAAGCAATCGCTTGGGGCGCCAATCTGAGCAAGGCGCCGGAGCGTGGCGGAAAAAAATGTAGCGGAAGTTATTTTTGTTCCGCAAATACGCAATAGGGAGCATTTTTTTTTTGCAAATACACGGCAAGTCAATGACGGAATCCCAGTCATATGGATTTGGACAGGGTTATAAAGTAGAAAGGACAATTTAATAATAATTAATAATTAACTCATTTATTGCTCTTGGAGTTTTAACTCCTTTGAAACATAGAAATTGTTAAAGTAGTGAGCAGTACAATTAACATAGTAAACTGGAATTAACATAGTAAAACTGGAAAAGAATAATTTCTTTTTCTAACAGAAAAACGAACATTAAACATACCAAGAAATAAATAACACAACCTTAAAAAAGAAAATTTAGCTTAACAAATGAAACAAGAACAAGATTACTACTTCTAACACAACAATAGGTATTAATCACATCAATGAAGAGATAAATGATTATTAAAGTACTTGATCAGTGTTCATGGGTAGCAAGAAAGTAGGTAGGTGACAATCCTTTTCTTAAATATTTCCTATGATGCACTGTCTTTTACATGTTTCGGCAAATCGTTCCACAGCTTTGAGGCAACAACAGTAAATGACCTCTGCGCAGTAGCTGTTCGGAACTGTGGGTCATTCAAAAAACAGGGGTCTTGTCTTGTAACATCATTTGTGTCTGCATAAATTTAGAGAGACTTTTGTAATAATGATCATAAACAGGTATCCACACTGAACAAATGAGTAGTCTAAATTACTTTTTCTAACGTGTTTTATGCTAAAAGAACTTAAAATTTTGTTCTCATTCTTCAGGAATTGAAAACATAAATTCCGGAACGACACAATCTCACCTAACATAAATATAGAATGAAACGTTTCCCTGCTTAACTTTGGAGCTACTGGACCTTTTACTCTGAATTTTTTATACGAATATATTTTACGCATTGGAAAATATCTCTTGTTGGGGAAAAGTCGGAGCAATGGAACTGGTAAGGAAGATTTTGGAGAGAAAGGGATTTTCCTCAAAATTTTATTCTTGCTCTTTTATTGAATTCGCTGCTTCCTAAAGGACCATAATTCCTTAGAAAAAGGAATAAAAATTCAGGTATTTTCTCCCACAGTTACCAGTTCTGTTTAGTCAAACTATATCCATAATTTGAAAATCAGAGTGCATTTCTACAGGCTTTACTATAAGCTTAATATTAAATACGTCCTATAAATATACTTTACAATAAAAATAAATATTATGAATACTGCCAATTCAATAAAAAATTTCAAAATTAGAGGATGTCTCGTATATTTGATATTTCTAATGTAGTACTCGCCATACCGGAGTTATTCAGAAATTATGCTTTTAAAGAGCTTTATATAGAATATATTTTCTTTCTAGATGACCATATAGGCTCGTGTAGAGCAATTTTTGTGAAAAAATTGCATAATTCCTCCGAATCGCAGAACAGAATGATTTGTGATAGTCCACTCTTATAAAACAATTCATTGATGAATATTTACGATGCACTGTATCATTTTTAATTATTTACATTACACATTGTATAGAAATTTGTCGTCACTGAATGGTTTTACAAAAGTGAAAAATTGCTATTCATTCTTTAGTACATACATGATGGAACAGTTCCTCCATGTCAACCTTTACACCTTAAGTTATATCACTCGGAAATTAGGGTGTAATTTTATTCTTGAATATCAATATACACCCCACGTGAACCCATTTTCAAAACAATAAAAAACGCTTAGTTCTTCAACCTAGTGTGTGAGGTTCGGTTTGATTTTCAGCATCAAACTTTATAAAGGCCGTTTTACACGGTACACGGAATTGCGCAATCTGACGTACGTGCGAAGGCGCAATCAAAATTGCGTCGTGTAAAGCGGTGAATTGCTAGAACACATGCGAGAATGCGTGGATGCGAGACGGCAAAATAGCCCCTGTTCTAATTTCGTTCATGCATTCGCGCAATTCTGCGCCATTTTAGAAATTAATGCAACTCTAACCTGCGCAATTCCGTGCCCCGTGTAAAACAGCCTTAATATCCGCAAATGCAAACGTGATGGACTGGAATTTTTCCAACTTGTAATATATACTTGCAATTTTCCACGTGCTTTAAAATTAATACGAGCTATATTATCATTGCGATCTTATTTCAACATCAAATTTTACGCACTAATAACGGCCCAATGTCCGTGAGTGGTAATACTTATGTCACGGTAGGAGTAAATCGTAGGTAATGCAGTCCTTGAAGGAGATTTTTCATTATGTGAACCACGGATCGTCCAACAGAGTTGAGAACCCAGATCCCAGACGGAAAAAAAGTCGAGAATAAAAATGTCCACCGACTGACGGCCTCACAGATCTGAATAGACTTGATGGGTGCGTTGTGCGGGGTTCTCCAAGTTGGGACCGGGGAGGAAAAAAATATCACGAGACGTGAATGCAAGGAGTTTAATTGCTCATGCTCGGTGAACCTATGGATCATTATTATTCTAAAACAGAGGGTCTCATCACAATGAACTACCCTTGGCATTCGAGTAATATAACCCACGGCCCTGAGAAAGGGGGGGGGGGTCAGGGTAGGGTATTGGGAGGACTACTGATCGCCTTGATCCCCCCCCGAGGTCTCCACGCCCGGAGGCAGGACAAAAACTGCGTGCGAACGAAGAGAAGGTGTGCGCAAATTAGGTGAGTCCTTCCCCAGAGGGGGTGGGGAAGGTTTTCCTCGAGAGGGGAGGGGAGGGTGGCGATGTACGGGAGGGGGAACAGGGAAGGGGATGAGGTGGTCTGCTCAATGGGAGATATTTACGCCATGCTGTTTCCATGGGTAGAATGACCTCCATATAAGAGCGAGCTTAAGACATGATTAGTTAAGGCTTAATTTTGTGGAAGTTAACGATATTCATTACAGATATAACATTACTGCTAAAACTCATAAATAGATTAGATGACTTGTAGCGTAGCCTACTAACCTATGTAAAACTTAATGCATGTTTCTTAATTTTATTATCAGGGGGAACAGGGAAGGGGATGAGGTGGTCTGCTCAATGGGAGATATTTACGCCATGCTGTTTCCATGGGTAGAATGACCTCCATATAAGAGCGAGCTTAAGACGTGATTAGTTAAGGATTAATTTTGTGGAAGTTTACGATATTCATTACCGATATAACTTGTTGCCTCGTAATCTTCGGTGGTGTTCAGAACTCGTGGATATCTCCATTTTTTAAAAGAATATTAGGAGAGTGCGACGACAAAGTGAGGGAAATTTGCTACTTTTCCCTCGTTAGACTCTATTTAGAATACGCTGCCAGTGTTTGAGACCCTCTTTAAAAAGGCTTAATAACAGAGTTAGAACGCGTGCAAAGACGAGCTACCAGGTACGTGAAATATCGTTACGATAGTCTTGTTAGTGTAACTGACCTCTTAGATAAACTCGGATGGGAATCTCTGCCAGACTGTAGATTGAAAAATAGACTACACCTTTTAGATAAATTCAAGAGCAGTGTCTTTTCTAACGAAGTTAGCCGTATCTTACGGACGCCAACATACTACGGAAGATCAGATCATATAAATAAAATAAGAGCGATAGACTGTAAAACCGACAGATTCAGAATTTCTTTTTTTCCACGATCAATAAGAGATTATAACGCCAGCGATAGAACTCATAAATAGATTAGATGACTTGTAGCGTAGCCTACTAAGCAATGTAAAACTTAATGCATGTTTCTTAATTTTATTATTATTTCTTGGCTTAAATAAAGAATGTTAATACCCTATCAAACGAAGGAGATATTCCGACTAAAGGCAATTTTAATAGGTGATTATTAAGAGATGTTTTCCTGAGCTCTGTGCCTCATGCATGCATTGGTAATCTCAGACGATGTAAAACTCCTATCCACTCGTATTATATCTAGGTCCCTGTGACATCGCGTGGAGTGGCATCGCATGGGCGCCAATCTGGCCTTTATCAAATGAGGTTAAAATTGACCATTAAATTTCGTCTAAACTGGGATTTCAAAAACCAAAGAACTTTTATATTTTGAATACACTAATGGTGGGTAACAAATCGCAATCAATGCCTTTCGTTTTCTATGATGAAAGAAACGACCCTATTGATCTAACTTGGCATGGTATTTGTAGTAGACGACGGACAGCTGAAGTCATTTGCGCCATGAGGGAAGGGCATGGAAGGAAGGGTGGAGAGAAACCCGGCGATAGCATTAGCCTGTTCTTTACTAAAGGCGCCAAGGGGACCAAAGCTTAACGTCTCATCCGACGGACAAGGTATTGTGCTTGACATGTGCTCCACACAACATGGTTCGGGAAGTCTCTGAAAATTCTCAGCCATCGCCAAGATTTTAATCCGAGCCCTCTGGGTAGGAAGCCAACAGTCTAGCCATCACACCAACCCGATTCCATACGGTGGCGCAGCGAGGGGGGGATTTTGGGGGATAAACCCCCCCCCCCTTGAGCTCAGAGAAATTTTTAAGTTTAATCCGTTTTACTTAATTGGATCGATGTTACTAATAGAATAGTGTAGGGATTAATAAAATATCCGTCAGAAAGCCGTAAAACTCACCATTTTGAACCATTTATCTTTAAAATTCCTCTATTTATTTATGTCACACCTACCGCTTATCCTGGTGGGTATTCCATACCCCCACACACCCGGTATTAGTTGCACCCAACCCCCCTCCCCCCCCCCCCCCCGGCCTAATTCCTAGCTGCGCCTCTGATTCCATGCATAATTTGGCTTTAGCCCACAAAAATATATTACAATCATCGGACTGGGTTTCAAATTTTAGTGCCATCTATTACGGTGAAATAAGTTGAATGGACCCCGGCTCTAACCTTGATAAATACCCCTATGTATGAGGTGCTTCGAGGCAACAGCAAATCGGCACGTTGATCACAAATCGATCGGCACTACACAAATCGATTGCCTATATCCAGATGTAGTGCTATCCCGGATTATTGATGAAAATTACCCGGGTTTTCAACCTACCTAGTCAATTAGTCCATTTCTGCTGATTGTTTGATATATCTTAATGCGAATAGATGTCGAGACGAGCCCCATTCTCCTGGATACCCTAAATGGAAATACATCATTTTCAGCAATACGCAATTGAGAAGATTTGTTTTTAATAATGATAATTATGTGTGTATTTATGAATTCGGTGTGTTATTATTTTCATGAACGTTTGAGGGTAGAGAAATTATTGCTAAAATTAACTACTTTCCTGATATTTTATGACGAATGATTAGCATACCTAACTTGCTAATCCCTACGTGAGATGATCTGAATACCCTTCAGGAAATCGTTGAGTGAAAAAATGTTAGAAAGGGGCATATACAGCTCCGATGTCTTCTAAAGGCTTGGAATGCATGAAAAGGTACACGTATGGCCGATGGCATTGTGATTATCGACGGTCACCTCATTGTCGCTACTTAATCGATTCAAGATTATTATCAATAAGTGGTGGTAAAGGATGGTCCTCGTTGGCAGATGGTTATCGGCGGTGAAATATGGTGATTGGACCACGACTGCAGTGTGCATAAATACCTCTCGAGTTGTATAGAGGTAACATCGAAATAAACAGTAATCGGAACTATTTAAACCGAGTCCCTGAGGCCAGATCTAGTGCTTTTCTAGAGTGTGCTATTGATGAAGATTGCCCGAGTTTTCACCTTAGTCAATTAAAGTCAACTTTCTCTGAAAAGATATAGTGGAACAACGTATCGAATGATAAACAAAGATATCGTACTGCCCATTAGTTTTATTTAACAGTGCATTGAACGTGTTTCGATTGCATTACATCCACCACCAGGTACTTCTCTAAGAGTACCAGATGATGACTGCAAACAGAAGTACCTGTCCAAACGTATACTTTTTCATATGAACGCATGTGTTCCAAGCCCTTAAAAGACACCGAAGCTGTGTTTGCCCCAAACTAATATTTTTTTTACCCAACGATATCCTGGTATTGGCCAAACTCCTGAAGGGTAACTGATGATGATTGTAATGCAATCAAAACACGTTCTGTGAGCTGTTAAGAAAAATTAGTGGGCAGTGCGATATCTTTGTTTATCATTAGTCAATTAGTCCATGATCGAATGGTCTGCAAGATTTCTACATCTACATTTACATAATACCCTGCGAGTCACATCTAGGGTGTTTGTCAGGGGGTGACAAATCACCAACATGCAGCATGCAAGAGGACCGCCACATGCACACCGCACGGTCATAGAAATATTACGCGCACTAGCAAAATATACATGCTTATTCGTAATAAAATTGCTAATGGTTAGTAATTCCTAGAGTAAATACATGCAAGGTTAGAACTATGAAAAAACATGCAATGAGTGATCCTAGCGAGCGACGCCAATTTCAATAAGTTTCGCCTGGTTGAGACCATAAAACAGCCTTTAACGAGGACTTTCTCCATTAAATACCAACTATTCACTCTTAGCAGGTGTCCCCAATAATTTACATGCCGTGTTTCGACGCCCAAATATCCCTCTACGCGATCCGCCCATATCTTTTGGCCCTTCTCTCAGGTAGAGATTCCTAGTCGGGGGCGGAGGGGGTGGGAATGGGGCCAGGGGTGGGGATGGAGGTGGCAGACGGGGTAGAAGGGGTGGGATTGAGTTTTTCGAGGGCTGGGATTAGAGAAGTAGGGGGGGGAGGGGAGAAATTTTTTACTCGTGTCGAAGGGATGTTTGGGGGTGTGGGGCAGTCTATTTTTTTCCACCCTTAAGGACGTGCCATGGCGGGGAGGGGGGGTGGGGTTGCGTTTCTCTCCCTATCCAACCCCCACCCCACCCCGCCCCCTCGACCCAAACCCCTTGAAAGGGGAGAAAGAAATGAGCCCCCCCCTGTTTTGTCTTACGCCCCCATTTTGTCGAAGTGCTCCCAACCCCACCCCCCCCCACCCCCCCGCCTCCTTGCCTCTCTTGCCCCCTGCACGCATCTGCCCTGCCCCCCGACCCGTCTCCTTCGCTCCGCCCACCACGTCCCACACCCCCGTCTGCCCCGGTACCCCCCTCCCCTCCCGACCAAACCCCCATCCTACCACCTCAAGAACCATCCCGACTGTCAGTAGAGGTGACACTTTTAGCACCGCTTGCATGCATGAGGTTGCCACGGGCACCAACACCAACGCACCACGGCCACTATACACTCCCTTCCGTCCTCGTCCGCTCCCTTCTTTTTTTTTTTTTTTTTGGTGCCCTGAGAAAGCAGCGGTGGGAACTTTCCCCCTTCCAATTCCCCCTCCTTTAGGACAAGACAACCCCCCCACCCCTCCCTCAACCTCCTAGGCCACCCACCCACCCACGCCCCCTTGCGGAGGGGGTTGAAAACCGCCGCCCGACAACATTTCACTCAGCGGCTTTTTCGCTACCGCTCTCGCATCGGTTTAAGGAAGCCGAAAGTTCCCTTCCCCCCCCCCCCCCGCACTCCTGCTCCTTCCTGGAGGAGGGGTGGGGGGGGGGAGGAGATCTTCTTGTCACGGGCGTGAATAAATCACCCCATTAGATGATCGCACTCAAAACTGTAAGTTGAAAGGAGATCGCTCGTCGGGGTACTTAGTGTGGAAGGCCCCCAAGTGTGTCTTTCTTTCTCTCGATTCTTATCCGTGGCGCGAGAGATTGGTTTCTTGCTGCAGACACGACACTTCCGACGCGCGGCAAGGGATGGCTTCATTAGCGGCGACGCACTACGACTCTGCCCTAGCGTCGCTTCGATCCATCGAGAATATCGTGCATGCTTCCCATTGTCGATGATGCGAGGTTGATTATGCTGCGAGCAATTCGGTGGAGACGCGATTTGATTTTTTAAAAACTTTTTCTGGTCTTACCTGGTGCTTCAGGTTATATCCCGACGTTTCGGGACCCCTGCTGGTCTCTTCTTCAGAGGTGATTGCCAGAAATCACGAGTCGCGGAACGTCGGGATAAAGCATGAACAACGCGGAAAGACCCGAAAAAGTTTATATTTCTATCAACCATGGACCGCGAAAGCCTCAATGAAGGCCCTATGTGTTCATTTATGGCGATATTACGATCCTGATCTAGCGTCGGTTCGATTCATAGAGCACATCGTCTATGTTTCCCATTGTCAGTGATGCGAGGTTGATTTTGCTATATGCAATGCGGCAAAATCACGAAAAACGATGCGTTCAATATCGGCAATATTACAATTATGCTCTTTGAGGTTTTATCTGTTGGAAATATCGTAGATTTTCCCAATCGTAGACTATGCGAGGGCGAATCGAGATTTAGTTTCAAGTAATTGCAGCCTCGATTAAGTTTGGTGGGCAATATGCGGCATCGGCGCGTTGAGTGATGTGGTCATTATCTGCTTCATAACGATTCGATTTATCGAACATATTGTCGACATACTGCAGGATCACGTAGCGTCACCAATTTTAATTCATCGCATTTGAATTCACCAGGAAAAAAAATATCATTTGGCTTGATCGAGATCCGAAATTTTGTCTCTCAACTACCAACCAGACATGCAAAACAATGAGAATGAGTACTGTTTAGTTTCGTTTCGAACTTGAACATCAATTAGGACCTTTAGATACCATGTATTTTTCTCTTTAAATTTCGTGCATGAAAAATTATATTATTCTGGGTATAGAGCAGGGATGGCAAGTGAAACGAAATTTTTCTCGTATTTTCGTTTCGACCCAGAGGGATACGAAAATACGAGGTCTAGATTTAGTTTCGTTCCCGCACGAAATTAAAATCACCAAGGAGTTTAGTTTCGACCCGGATCGAAAATTTACTTCGAGGAACGAAACTAAATTAATTGAAACTCCGCTGCTTATAGCTATGTTTCGATCCAAGAAGTTGAATGGAGTGGAATAAGAGGGAATAGTTTCGACTCATTTCATGACAGAATATAGAGAGGTTAAAACATTGACTTAAAAATCGAATCGTCAGTTTGGTTTCACTGTTCTTCTGTTAATGGTTAAAAAAATGAGTGCCCTTTGCATCGAATGGCGATAGACCGAACCTCTACTTCATTCAATCATACTTCGTACTCGGTATGTGGGTTGAAACTAAACTTTGCGAAAGCGAAGCACGTGGTCCCGCCGGTGCGTAACGTAATCTGTATTTCGTTTCGTCCCAGAGGTTTAGTTTAGTTTCGACCCGAAGTAGTTTCGAATCCGATTTCGCTTCGATCCCGAGTTCTCCGGGTTTAATTCATTTTCGTTCGGTTTCTGCATTTCGCACCCTGGAAGGAAACTATTGAAATTTTACTGCTTTTGACTTTCGTTTAGTTTCAATTGCCATCCTTGGTCTAGAGCTTAATGCCATCGGTATACCAGCGCAAAAAAAGCTTAGTTAGATTTTTTTGGTGAAATATTTCTGGTGGTATTGGTCATCACCTACGACTCCCATGCTCTTGCCTTTGTCTAAGCCTGTTCTTATATCGCAATATTCGCGACGCTAACGGCTGTAACCCGCATTTATCTTTAAGTACTGGTCCCAAGTTCGGTGAGTTTTTAATTATTCAGTCGAATCTTATACATCGGGTAGTAGAGAAGCTTCAAAAGCATCCATAGCAGATGTGATAGATACGATAGGGGATATAATTATTGCAGCAAAATACCAATTTGTTTGATGATAAGCTTCATTTGAAGTCTGACCTGTTATCATTTATACGTGAATCAGAGCCACTGTAACGGAAGCTCAATGAAGAGTTTTTTTGTTCAAAGCAATGTGCGCAGAGTTACTAAAAGTTGTATAAAGATAAAAGGTAAGAGACGCTATATACGTGGTAAATAGTATGTAAAATTACTTAAATCCCACATTTCACGCAATTTCCCTTTTCATGTGAGTCTACTGAATAATGATTTTTGCTCTCTTCCCGAAAGGGCCTTGGTCTACGTATTCGACATGTGTAAAGACTTCACTGAGTAAGGGTTAATTTCTTGCTCGATGTAATATAGCGAGCGCAACGAGCGTCGACTCAGCAGTTCCGTGAAAAATAAGTCTTTTTCGCCTATTTAATGCACGGATACTCTCTTCCATAATTAAGCAAGCCTTATCGAGTGCCGAAAGGCGTTGAAAGCCCAGTCGAAGCACGGTGGTCGTTCTAGGCTCGCCTGCCAACTGCCCAATCTCTGCTCGCCGTTAAGGTTCCGCAAACGATCATTCTTCTTGGCTTTTCCCTTCAAGAGCGCTTTACCCTGCGTCTCCAAGGCTCACTGGCCGAGGCGAAAGCGCGTAGGTTTATTTTAAATATCTAACCTAAACACAGGCAGGAGAATTCTGGGAAAAAACGGTCCCAAGAGGTGATTTTGAGAAGCTTTTAAAGATCCTTTCATGAAAAAGCCTTTTTTCATTCTGAGACCTCTCTCTTAAGCTCGGCGAAACTGGCTCTTCAGTCTCCACCCACTAACACCAACCCATTTGCCGTGGAGTATTCGCAAATATGACAAGCGGAATGTTTCTCGCCGGAGTCTAATGGTGTGTTAGCTGAATAGCGTGGAGATGAACTGAGTCTCTTATTTTATTCAGGTCGTCGAGGAAAAAAAGCGCAATTTTTATCGCTCTCGTTTTCGCTTTCAAGAGCGTTTGCTTTGTTGGGAAATCTCATTTTTGCGGAGGCTACTCGAAATGAGTGCCAAATTGGCTGGAAACGCTGCAAAATGCTTCCCTCGTCGGAAGTTTTCTGTTGCTATAGTGGGTTCGAGTCTTTCGTTCTTTAATATTCTTAATAACCCTGGTAACCTGAAGGATCTCTTAATTCGGTTAGGTATGCCAACAGAAGTAGCTTTTCTCCAATCTAACTGCAACCCAGCACCAGAAGTTATAAAATAAGTCAGTCTTTTCAGATGGTATTCTGTGGATAGTAGCATAATTATATTTTACGATAGTGTTCAAAATTGAATATACCTCATAGGTAAACCAATATTTGTCAGTTAGTTTTTAAGGCCTCTTCATATTTCAGATAGTATCTTATTGTTCAAAATATAACCACTGAAGAAATCTTTTTCTTTTGCGATGAGTGCTTAATCACTGTTTAGTATAAGTTATGACTTGTGCTCATTTCTCCATTTCAGTCATGCATTCTAAACATAAATTAATTCGCCATCGCCATCTGTATAGCCGTCATCACTCTCACACTGGAATGGAGTGCCGAAAGTATGGTTAGTTTGGAGCAATAAACTGTGGAAAACTCCAGAGGTTCTACCTCTTATTTGCTTCGCGTAGGCTAAGGATGTGTTTGCTTTTGCATGGAAGATTAAAAGATGAATTTCCCATCACAGCTAGATTTCTAAATAATTTATGGCAATAATTGGTGAAGTTTCTTCGTAGTGAAATGAAAACTTTGTGAATTTGACCGCAATATGTCACTGTATTGGATTTATCAATGTCTTGAGTAGCTGCTTGCGGGTTCCATGCAGCATATGGATAAGGTCAATGCTTAGATATTTATTCTGGTGTTGGGATGTCAAAATTAAACCCGATAATTCTCATAACTTTTTAACATATTCAAGGTGTTTTCTTATCGTCAGTTGCCGCTATTTCTGTTCACTGGTCCTTATTCCTAGTCTGGGTTCTGGTCCCTATTTCCTCAGAAGCCGCTCCCGAGGAAGGGTGACTTTTCCACGGTTTTCAACAACCAGCCCCCGCGCTGTCTTCCAGCGGTCCACAATATGTGTGGAGTCGATTATTACCGCCGCGATGACTTCCCAACGTCTGGGGGTCCTTCGCATAAGACACTGAGATATCGTTTCCTTTGACACCGTCCCGAAAAGGGGTGGGGAGCTTGGATTTCTTTTCCCTTCGTTAGTGAGAGAATCAGTCAGGCGCAGTGACGCCAAGGGCTTGCTGTCACGTTCCACGTGAGCAGAAGTCGTCCCGTATCCAATTATTTGTATGCACCAGCACCCAAACGAGCTCTAGAATTAAACAAGTTTGGTGAAACACCTCAAACTTTCGTTAATTCGACATCTCATCCTAGTTAATGTGTAAGTTTTTCATTTTCAAGTGTTTGCCGCACAAATTTTCAAGGGAGGGTAGAAGTTCCTTTTTTTGAGTGAATTTCCCAAGTAAACTTCAGGGTGTTAATGGGAGCGGAACGCCTCAATAAGCAGTTTAAAATCTTTGTAAACTTTTGGGAACAAAAACGTTCAATCCTCTTTCTTTGGCGTCCTCCTCTCAACGGCACACTGACATTTCATTGCATTAGGTATTCTTTTGTTTATATTTTTGCTAGCGGCATTATTTCTGCATGTAACTGTAGCGTAATATTGCCCTCCCAGCCACCTCTACAGCTTATTTCCAATGGGCTAGATTTCTCGCGTACACGGAGCTATATGTGGTATTAATTTATATTAAATTTATTAAGTAAATCCTATACTATCGAAAATATGTCACATTGGCCTTTTACATCGGGGTTTTTAAGAAGATAACATTTACACAAGCATGACCAATCATTCCCTGGGTCGGGGCAACCTATTCAGGTGCAAATTGAACCCTCGACCTCTTGTTTTGCAGTTGAGGACTTTACCCCACCGCCACCGAGATCGGTGAATAAATTGGACACCTGGTAAATATGTTGGTTTTAGTTAAACTACGCTGACGATTAAGTTTTTTTCTGTAAACGCAGGATAAGCTATTATCCTGGAAAATGAAAGACACTGGTTTTGTTCCATATCTTCCTGTGTGTTGTACCACAGAAAATATTACTAGGGAGTAGTTTTAATTCCAATTTTGCAGAAGAAGAATACGATTGCATAAAAGTTACGAATTTTGAGTTGTTCAATGGCAACGAAAAAGTGCAATAGACGGATAGCTATAGAGGGCATAAATAGGGTTGGAATAAGATGCTGTATTTATCATCCACGACTGGAATACGTTCTCTATCAATGAAATATCCCCCATTTCTATTTTCGTAAATTAACTATGCTCGCGAGATCGATTGTGCGCAGGAAACTCTACGGGAGTGAAAAAACACCGGAATGAAATCTTGTTCGTAGGCCCATTGCTTTCATCTCGTGATAAATCTCCTTGCGTAGCGTTTGATCCCATGTACTGAGCCCTAAAACCGCCGTTCCAAGACTCCGTTCATCATCTTTGCGATCGTATTCCTATTTCCAAGACCCCTCTATCCACTCTCGAGGTACATAAAGTAATATCATACTTTTTCCTTCTGAATAGGTACCCTGTTCCCAAGGTAGTCTTTGTGGCGCAAATCCCGTATTGTGTCCCGATTCCTATAAGTCTCCAGCAAACTGGACGACATTATTTGAATTTCTGAGTTATTTTCTGACTCTATATTATTCCCCAAGGCAAGCGAGCTCGTGGAATTATGTTGAATTCTGCGATTTATGTCTTATTAAAAGTCATAAATACCACTGAGGATTCTTTTATGGTCTAGGCTCGAGGAGGCCATTTTATTCGAGAATCTCATCTCCTCTTTATGAGATAATTGTAATGAGCGGAAATGAGGGCAAAATATCATTTTTTTTAGTTAATTTCCTAAGAAGACGTTTTTAATTGGAGCACGTAATCGTGGCCAACCGTTTGGGTCACAGACTCTTAGAATATATAGTGTGCATATTTCTTTAGCAATCATGAATCTTACTCAATTCATTCATTTGAAAACGATAGCACAACTTCATTATTACAGATCGATGCAGAAGAATTTCCTCAGTGTTTATTGTGTTAATAAAATAGAAAAGACACTTTAAAATTGTGTGACAAAGGGAGAATATTTCTTTGCTGAAAACTCCTGATGAAGAAAAATATTTTATGTTCTTTGGTTTTGCTCATTGTCCGTTTTCCTCGGTCAGAATCTTCTTAGCTCCTTTGTATTTCACAGGAAATGCATACATTTATCAGGAAATTTTTACTTTACTACTATAGACTTAGAGTTGAGGTTTCTAAGTTATTTCAACCTTTAAGTAAATATTATTCTCTTCATAATCATCATAAGTCTTCAATCAGTAGACTCGTTTGACCAAGCTCTCCTCTCCGCTTTACAATCTCCCAACCTTTCCGTATTAATGTCTGTCTTTTTCTTTCCAAAATCTCCTTTTAAATCATGCTAAAATATACTGGTTTATATGTTTCAAACAAGTTGTTCACGAGTCATGCTATCAGCCACGAAGCATGAGTTCTCAATATAAAGCTACGAGGGTAGCCTTTTAAGTGTCGGAAAAAGAACTTTTCTTATCATCTGTCAACTATGAATGATGTTTACAAATAACTTTTTTATTTGGTTAATGCCCATGCAAAGTTTCATAAAGGTCGGGCGGATAGTTATAAAACGGTGGCGTGTCAAAGTTGCCAAGTCGCTGCACGAGATGGAATTAAGTCATGAACAATACCGCACCATAAGTTTCTGTAACGTTCGACGAAGCCTCACCCAGCAAGAATGCGTTACTGAACTTTTTGTTGTTTTTGGCGAAGAAGCGCCATTAAAGACAACCGTATATCCCTGATATGCAGAGTTTCAGCGAGGACGCTCTAGCCTCTGTGACGAACCGCGTGAAGGGCGACCAAAATCCGCCGTCACTCAAGAAAACGTGGATGCTGTACGCAACATGACTATGGAAGATCATCATGTTACATACAGTGAGATTCAGGCATCATTGGACATCTCAGGGATCCCAGTTCAAAAGACCTTACACGAAGAGTCAGGTGTTCTAAAATTCGTTTCCCGCTGGATACCGCACCTCTTCACAGAAGAACAGAAAGCAGCTCGAGTCAAATGGTGTCGAAATATTCTACAACGATTCAACTCGGGAGCATCAAAGCTCGTTCACAAAATCGTAAGTGGTGATGAATCATGGATCTATAGGTACGAGCCTTAATCAAAACGCCAATCTTCAGCATGGGTCTTCCAAAGTGAGCTCAAACCGACAAAAGTTCTTCGCTCTCGCAGCGTTTCCAAGAAAATTGTCGCATCGTTCGTAGCCAAATCAGAACATGTAGCGACGATCCTCGATCCATCCCAACCGTTCCCTTCCCTACAGCGCATGAGATGAAAGCCGAGCGAAAAAAAGCGCATAAAATGTGTGGGTAGGGAAGGCGATCGCTATCTCGGAATGCGTCTTAATATATTAACACTATGCTCTTGAAAATCAAAGAACAGTTAATGTTAAATGGTATACGACCATTTGCTTGCCGGAAATGATCGTCAAGCTTCGGATAGATAACCCAAATCGACGCATTACGCTCCACCATGACAATGCAAGCTCACACACCGCTCGAGTCACATAGTCGTTTTCGGAACAGCAAAACGTCGAAATTCTCGATCATCCTCCATACAGCCTGGACTTAACCCCAATGATTTTGACACATTCCCCAAAATCAAGAAAATGCTACGAGGAAAGCGCTTTCAGACGTCTGAAGAAGCGGTTGATACCTACAAAACAGTCATTATGACTACCCCTACGCCGGAATGGAATAAATGCTGTAACGACTGGTTCCATCGAATGCAAAAGTGCATTCACTATCGTGCAGAGTACTTTGAAAAAGAATTTTAAAAATTGCGTTATTGTACTTCTTATTGTTTTCTTCATTCCCGACACTTAAAAGACTAACCTCGTATGATTTACTATAATGATAAGAATATGGGGGTGGTGCAGTTCCACGTTTCAAGAATTCTTTGTAAGAAAATATTTATTGGAGGATAGTATTTGTGGCCTCAAATGCATTTTGTTGTTTAGGCATCAGATTGTTGGACGACGGCACTGAGTGGTTAATGAGTGCTTGTAGACAAGGTTTTAGTTAGGAAAGCTTCAAAGGTTTGCGTGATGTCCATTTTATTATACCTATCATTGCCTCATTTATCTTTTTTACGCCGTTCCAGCCGTTATTTATTTGGAGCCAGTGGTGTGTAATATGACCACGAGTTAATCCTTTTCTGCTCTCTTTTATTCTTCACTTTACTTTCTCCTTAATGTTGCGCTTCGTCGATTTGGTACACTGTTATTCTGCATCTCTGTATTTCAATTGTATCTGGGCTTTCTTCCTCTGACTCCAACGCCTTCCGAACTCAGGGAAAGAGCATTCCTCTAAATACTTTGATGAAGTGTTTTCTGGTACCAAAGCTGTCAAGATTTTTCCGGTAGGATAGCCTTTTTGCATTCGCTCACTTTTACGCATGGCGTAAGCTTAAAAGAAATTCAGTGTGAACATAAATAGCTTTCGTGTCTGGGAATTTCTCTCGTTGAGTTGCACTCGAAAGGCACTTTGGTGCAGCCGCTCCATTGCACCGGGAAGACGAAGAATGTCTTCACCTGCACACTTTTCCATGCGAGCTTCAAGACCGGAACGGACGTATGGCTTTTGTCAACATTATGAGGCGAAGGGGTCAGCGCTCGCGTTTGCTGGGTTGTCCGTAGCAGGGCTAGAAGCACAAGAAGTAACCTTGCGTCCGAACGTATTCAGTATTTTAGTCTAAATTAACGAAAGATTGATAAACCCATACACCCATAAAACTTTCCGCTTGCGATATTTAAGATATTTAACCACTTTTTAACTCTTTTTAAGCTGCTTCTGGGAGAAATTAATTTTTCAAGACTTCTCATTTTAAAAATAGAAAAATTTACTACTCATTCATAATTATTGTGGCAGCTTCATATTTCGCCATTACTATTTACAGCTCAAAAGAAATTGTAGCTAAAATCTTTCCTAAATAGATCTGAAGGTTGGTGTTACTTAGAAACAACATTGGGTTAAACATCGTGCTTAAATGGTCGTCTCAAGTAATCGTACTGATTGTAAGCATTCTGTTGGACTATTTCCTCAAATGAACCCGTGGTCATGTGACTATACGGGGGTGTAAGGGGGTGATAATTGTGAGATATTAATTTTCTGTGATTGCATGAGATAAAAATGATAATATCTTCAAGGCAAGCATGATATTGGATGAGAAATGGTAAAATCATATTTTACTATTTCTATTTTCCCAACATGAATACCCCACGGTCACAAAAATATTACTTGTAATGATAAAAAATTTGTCCGCATTCATGCAAAAGCAAAATCTAATTCTCAGACAGTTTGCGTCCATATTAAAATTCCATGTTTCACCCTTCTCCAGTGGGCTTATTTTTATTGGCTTCAAAAATAAACTGATAGTGCTTTAGGTAAAAAAACTCTAAAATATATTTGTGACAATATGACAACAAAAACGTGTGCGGTTGATTATCTAAAGCCTTTCGTGCGTAGCACAGAAGTGTGCAGCCATTTGGCTTCGGTAGTCGGAAATGAGTTGATGAATAAATGGCCTTAAACCGGCAATTAATTTAAAAAATGGAGGTATGAAAGTAAAAATAATTTTAAAGGTTCAATTCAATTTGTTCGATTTAATGTCCTTCTTTCTGAGCTTAGGATAAAACTCCTCAACCTATAGTCAATTTTTTAACTTATTCTAGTATTTACTTAATGTAAAAATAACCTTATTCGCCTTTTAAATTATTTTTGCCTCTTTCTACCCATTTGATGAGCTGATTTGCGATTTTTTGTCATTCACAGGCTTCATTTATGGCTACAGGAATGGTTTGAGAAGATCTCATTAAAAATAGCCTTTATTACCTTTATTAATACTGTGAATTAGGCATTAAATGCATTTTTTACCCATAGAGACTTAATCTGCCTTGCCGTGACGGTAAGAATGAAATGAATTATTTTTCGTCAAATTCTATTATTTGTTGTAACTAATCCCCTTATTTCTCTGAAATGCGTTCCATTAAATGTCTTTTCTGAGCTGTGGGTGAAATACCTCAATCTGTAGACTATTTTGGTGACTTATTCCATTATTTTACTTAACGTAAAAAAATCTGTTTCACATTTTAGAACTATTTTTGCCTCATCCGATCCAATTGATGGACTCATTTGCGATTTCACGTCCTCTATTTTTCTTCCACTGATTAGGCGTCTTGAGTCACCTTGTCGCGCATAGTAGTCGGTGACAACTCAGCCGGTTGAAGCAGTCCCATGTGGTAGAAAACTCACAAATAGACAGAAACGAAGCATTGAGTCATCCTGCGTCCGGTGGTATAAAAACGCAGCCACACGGAAAGAGCGTCTCTGTGGACGAAGATGAGCAGGGATAGCGTAAAAATGCGCGTGTCATGAGATCCAAGGCCGACTGCGGCAAGTTATTTTCGTTTAGTGTTGTGGAAGTATGACGACTTTTTTCTTTAGCCCGTCATAATATCCTGTACTGATAATATGTTTATGAATGGCTTTCGTCTGGTTACTGTGGCTTAAAAAATAATATAATCACGCATTCCAATGGGCGAATTCCCTGTAAATAAGTCATAGAGCTCGATCGGCGTTCGAAAGCATGTCCCTCAAATGTTACATGCCATTCGAGCGGTTTACGGAAAATCTACGGCCTTAACGCCTTCATAGGTATATTAATGACGTAACGAACTCATGCCTAGCGTTTGACCGCGCCTCGGCTTCTCCACGGTCCTGTGCGTGGACTTCGTGTTGTACATTGCTGTTGACACTCGTGCTAGCCATTCTCCTCTTCAATGGCAGCATATTCCTGAACGAATGAACGCATTGAAACTCTAATGACATCACCAACTCATGGAAAGAGGGCGGCAACTTTCGCGTATTTGTTTTACGTGTAGCTAATAGGGTGGTTTCCTATTATTTTTTTATTGCTTAATTCGAAAGATTATTACTTCTGGAGTACTTATTTCACGGTTTTTATATTTTTAAATGACGATATCTATTTTTCGCCATTAAATGAAAAGTGAAAAATTTCAAGCGCGCGAAAACGCGACGGGTAAGTATGAATCCCGGGAAAACTCCGTGTGACGTCGTTCTGGTTCCCACTGCCGCAAGTGAGGTGACTTTGGGGCGAGGCTCTGAGCGCTGATACGACGCAGGATGCTAGCAGGTAGCAGAGTACCATGCTAGCTGGTAGCGCTTGGCTTAAATAAGGATTATTAATACCTTTTCAAACAAAGAAAACTTTATGACAATAGGCAGTTTTAATAGGTGATTATTAAGACATGTTTCCCTGAGCTCTGTGCCTCATGCATACATTGGTAATCTCAGACGACGTATAACTCCTATCTACTCGTATAGATACTAGGTCCCTGTGACGTCACGTGGAGTGGCATCGCATGGGCGACAATCTGGCCTTTTTCAAATGAGGATAAATTTGACCCTTGCCATTCGTCTAAACCGGTATTTCTAAAACCAAATAATTTGTATATTATGAATACACTAATGGTGGGTAACGAATCGCAATCAATGCTTTTCGTTTTCTTTGATGAAGGAAACCACCCTATTCTAGAATGGATGAATAGAGAAAATTTTATTCAATGCCTTCTCGATTGACTAATCTTTCCATCTACTTAGCGTACTCTTCTGCTGGTTTGCGATTTCCCTTGCTAGCATTTCCTCCCTTCCATGACAGCGTATTCCTGAACGAATAAACGAATCTAAGCTCTAATGACGTCACCAATACATAAAAATTTGGCGGATACTAAAACCTATTGAGTTTTTTTTTATCTTTAACTTATGCGAAAATGGATGCATGGGACATTTTTATCGTCTTCTCGTTTGATTAATCTTTCCCTTTTATTTGGTTAGCTCTTGTGCTGAATTGTGACTTTTCTTGCTAGCAATTCCTCCCTTCAATGGCATCTTATTACAGAACGAGTGAAGGAACCAAAGCTCTAACGACGTCCCCAACTCATGAAAGGTGGGCGGCAAACTTCGCTGTTTTGTTTCATCTATAATTTTTGCGAAAATTGGTGAATGGGAAAGATTTTTTCCATTGTCCTCTCGAATCTTTTCCTTCTATTAAGCGAACTCTTCTGCTGAATTGTGATTTCTTTCGCTACCATTTCCTTCGTTCAATTGCAGCATATTCCTGAACTAATAAATGAACCGAAACTATAATGACGTCACCAACTCATAAAAAGTGAGTGGCAACTTTCCAGTTTTTATTCTGTAAAATATGCGAGAATGAACAAATGGGAAGGATTCTTTCCATTGTCTTCTCGAATTATTAGTCTTTGCCTTCTAGCTCCTCTGCTGGTTTTCGATTGGCCCGCGCGAACGACCCCGTTGCTTGCTCGCAGAGTGCGCCTTCGTGCATCGAAGGGAGAAAGTCCCCAGGGGCTTGCAGTAGGGCGGATCGGAAAAATCGATTTTTTTCAAATCCATCTGGCCCGATGAAAAAAAGTTGTGGCACCGATCAAAAATAAGGCCTGAAAATTTTAAGACCTCTCCGTGAACCCCTGACCCTCGCTCAAATGCAATTTAGGGGGGGGCGGAGGGTCAAAATTCGAAAAATATAATATATTATGGCCATTCTCCATAGATCTTGCCGAGTTACTGTTCTTTAAGGGTAAAAATGTCGTGCATTATGACGTAAACGCCACCGTTTAGCCACAAAATGCCTAATTTGAGTCCGCGACCGCAAAGAAAATATTCCAACGCCCACGCAGCGCCGCGGATACAAGAGCAGCAGGCCGATCCCGTCCCCTCCCCGCTCGCTTCTTCCCCTCCCACGCCTCGAATACAGCAAAATTCATCCCGCGTGAGTTGCTAGGAGGTCGTTATTCTTTGATAATATAAATCGGAAGATGGTGGAAGGTAAAAAAGGATGCGTAGTGAGACGAGGTCTCAAGGGTTCACGTAGAGGTCTCAAAAATTTCAGGCCTTATTTTTGATCGGTGCCACAACTTTTTTTCAGTGGGCCAGATGGATTTGAAAAAAAAATCGATTTTTCCGATCCGCCCTAGCGTGCAGTGACCGACCACGAGGATTCGGCGAACGCCCGTGTATTTGTCACGGCACGTACTAGCGATTGCATGATGCGCTCCTTGGTTCGGATTTCCACGGGCCCCCGTTTTTTGAATCCACTGACGGGAGGAGGCGAGGCATCCTTACTCGGGCCTCTTACCCTTAATTTCCTGTCGCGTGGCCTCCTATCTGCATGCAACTGCCCCCCCAGTGCCCGCTCCCGGAGAAAATTCGAAGCATCCCCATTGGCCGCGCTCGTGTCCTTCCTTCCTCTAGCTTGGGTTATGTTCGCTATCCCCCAACGAGTGGAATTAGTAGCAATTTAGTTGTCCCTTAGCCTCCTCTCTCTCTCATTATTCCGACCCCAAGGTTGGTATGGATAGGTGAGGGTAGAGCTCAACCAGGGTTTAGTCTCCAGCGTGTTAAATTCGCAAATGCATGGTGGGAAGCGAGTGCACAAATGCAATCGCTCTCCTAGGATTTTTTCTTGACTCTGAATTAGTGGCAATTAAGTTTGCAGTAGCCCCTTCGTCTTCTCTCTCTCAGTACTCGGACCCCAAGGTTGGTTTGGATAGGTGAGGGTAGAGCTCAACCGGGGTTTAGTCTCCAGCGTGTTAAATTCGCAAATGCATGGTGGGGAGTGAGTGCACAAATGCAATCGCTCTCCCAGGATTTTTTCTTGACTCTGAATTAGTGGCAATTTAGTTTGCAGTAGCCCCTTCGTCTTCTCTCTCTCAGTACTCGCACCCCAAGGTTGGTTTGGATAGGTGAGGGTAGAGCTCAACCAGGGTTTAGCCTCTAGCGGGTGAAATTCACAAATGCATGGTTGGGCGGCCAATTCCTTTCCTTGGTCCACCTCGCCCTCTGAGTTCCTGCCACTGAAATTTGGTGGTAATAGCGAAAAATGCAGACGCAAATTTAATAATTTTTTAGCTCTTTATGAAAAAACACTATATGAAGTTGCTGTATGTATAATGTTTTTTTTTCTATTTTACTAAGAATTACAGGAATTGTTTGCCGGGTACAATATTCTAATACAATGGATAAAGATTTTTTAAATGTATTAGCTTCTGATGATTTTTAATTCTGTCCACGTTTGAGCCTATGTATCGCTTGAGGCTTTTTACGCTCGTGAAGCAAAAGCTGACACATCGGCCCGTGGTGCAAAGGGGGCTAACATGGGTTTAGCCTCTGCCTTGGTGAAATCTACCAATGCATAGCAGAGAGGAGGGGTCCTTTCCTAGACCCACCTTGCTCTACGAGGATTTTATCCTGATTCTCATCGACCCATATTTTCTGTATGACACGATCATTCCCTTTCCGTATTAACAATTGTCATTCAATTAAAATCCAAGCGTGGCGTTACAATCTATTTTGGATGCTGGATATTTTATCGAAATATTATTATTTGAATTGAAAAAAATGTATCTTCAGCATTCTATGTATACTAATAATGATTTTTTTTATCTTTCCAGGTGAGTAAGACCAAACACTCATACTCATTCATATTTCCCTGAATCCAGCAGAGAAGTAGTAAGTATGAAATGACGTTTAAGTGTAGAATATTCAGGATTTTTTTATCGTTTTATTAGGGGATCAATATCTTTGTCCATTCATCATTTGGACTATTTTTTATTTCATCAATAACTCAGTATTCGGTCCATAATCTCAAATACAGGATAATACTGAATGATGTGAGTTGTTGTGACTGCGTTAGGAGCATTTACTATCAGGAGAATACTTATGACAGGGACCCTGAGTAAATGCATTAAACATTGGATAAAAAGTTTGTCTTGCGAATTTGTTTCAATATCGCTGAAAATTGAATTACGTAGATTCGAATCATTCAAAAATGCACTTGGCAACATTTGAAAGCGTACCTAAATGTTGAAATAGAAAAAAAGTTTGTCTTGAGAAGTCATTTCAATATTTCTGGGAATTGCGATGATTTGAATTAGTTCATGGTGTTCTTGGCAACATTTTAAAACGTACCTAAATGTTAATGAAGGCTGCATTTTTCCGGGTTTCACCGCGTCGTCCTTGTGATGGAGACAACAGTGCCTCCTGTATTCCAGCAGGCGTCCTTAGGTCAAAGTGTTCGATGCCGTTTTTCAATTCAATTCAAAAAGGTTTATTTCCATGCTGCAAGTTTTACATGAATATTTACATAGTGAGGTAGAGTATTATAATACATATATACAGTAGGTCCCCGTTATAGGAATACTTTCCTCTTCAGGGCATGTCATAATTTGTTATTATTTATACAGTGTCTGTGAGCATATAGCAGATATGGCAAAAATAAAAAATCTGGAACTCTTCTCTTCCGGGATGGCTATTGGTCCGACATTCGTCCGAGACGTGGGGGAAACCGGCAAAACCCCACGTGGACCGCCGTGTAATATTGGTGTTGTTGCTGTTGATGGTGCTGTTCTCGCGGTGCTGATAGAGTCTCTGTTATCTCGGTGTCCTTGGATTGCTGGTGCGTCCGGTATTGGAGTACTGGCCGAAGTGCTGCAATGTCAGAGCGTGAATTAATGTACATTATATTACAACCTTAAAATTAGCACAAGTTTCTTATAATATTTACAACCAACAATGTTTGTCATTAGGATCTTTATACATTTATTTACATATTTATATACATGTTCACTTATTTATTGAGCAGAAGTTGCAATACATCATATGAGAGAGTTTCTTGTCTCCTTCGATGCCGTGTCTTGACCGCCCTTATATAGGCAGCCCGGTGGTGTGTGTTGTCGCCGATTGGTCGCCTTGCAGCCAATAGCATTGGGGTGTGGGGCGAAGAGTCTCTTCCACGTGCCGTGGAGTTGCTAGCTATCCTCTCGATTGAAATTAGGAGGATGTTTAGATATTTCAATCGCCTCTCTAATGATCCTGGGAAAATATATGGATTCTCTGATTCTCTGGAAGCCTTCGCACCAACAGTACCTAAATGTTGTTTGGAAAGGCGAGAGGATGTATGGCAAATATCGGTGGAAATCTTTGGCTGGAGAGAAATTTACAAACTTATCTTACAATTAGAAATCGTGCTGGAAAATAAAGTGCTTTTTTTCATAAATGAAGTAAAACGGGTGGAAGCTATGGCTTAGGGGTTGTTGAATTTGATGATACCGAGGGGATAAGGGAAAATGTTTCGTTGAAGTAAGAAAAGACGAAAAACAAAATGATGGCCTGCTTGAGAATGGAAATGGAACTCGAATCATACGATCATTTTTCCGCCCCTCAGAGTGGATAAGTTTTCAGGGACCAAAAGACTGATCGCTCAACCTATCATTTTCTGATTCACACGGTCTTTCCCATCGCTCCTTTTTCCACCGTAAATCCGTCAGTTGCTGTATATACAACTGTCATTCAAAACAAAGCCAAGCGTGGCGTTACGATCGCGCCATGGGTTCTGATTGGCTGAAGGACGGTGCTAGCGATGGTTTCAACGACGAGAAAAAGGAACGTGACGAGTGATGGAAAAAGGGATGGGATTTCCATCCTTGGAGCCATCGCGGAAAATGATCGTGTGAAATGGAATTTTTTTCGCCATAATTGGAACAATCGCTGGAACTGTCCCTCGAAAGGCATGGAAGAAATGATGTTGTTACTCAGGTTTTAGTGTGTCCAGAGGCTGAGGGACATGGAAGCTCGATGGTAGGCTTAGATTGCTTTAGCAATTGAGAATGGTAACCTTTGCGGTTATAGTCACGATGTTCAGCCGTTCCTGGTAATCGAAGTTTGGCTTTTATTTTGTGTGTGGCGTTATTGTTCTAATTGGCTCTGTTTTTTATATTATTTTTTTGACGCGTGATTGCTGTTTTTGATCTGGAATATTTAGTGTGTGTTGTCTGTGTAACTCTAGAGCGGTGTCAGTAGAGTGTTTTCGGTTTTGATGAGTGAATGTTGGAATGATTTTGCGATATCATTAAGGCATTGTGTCAGTGTTTTGATTTTAAGGTTTTCGTGTTGCGAACGAACCAGGCGGCGCCCGTGATACACAGAGAACATCTTATTTACCTCGCAATATTTATAGGTATACGTAGCATATCGTATCTACGTACTATCCCGCAAACCGTCTCGATAGGCGTGTGGGTTTGGCAGAAATGATAAAAAATGAGAGGTATTTTGCCGAGCAGATGAGTACAGTAATCCGTTCTTTCCACGAAATATAAGGGAATTTAATAAATGCTGGGTTGGATTCAGTGCGCACATCTTCTTCCTTTTTTCCCCATGACTGGTGTCTTAACATCCCCAATTATCCATGAATATATATAGTACAATACTAATAATATGCTAGCATTCCTGCATATTGGATTAGCAGAAGAATTTCTATCGTCGTAATGTAGTGAACGTTTTTTTTCCTTAAATTTACGGTGGAACCAAACTTTTTTAAAGTTTAATACCATTGATGTTTTATTAATATTCTTTATAACATGCTTTGATCATATTTATTCTGGTATATTAAAAGCGCATTTTTGATGGCTGAGCGGTATTTATGAAAAATATCTACTTCTCCGTCTCTGCGTTTCGTGGATAAAATCTTTCATCCATGCGAAAAGCCAGGGGAAATCCGTTCGAATGAAATCGCTGAGACGCAGCCAGTGATTTTGAATGTTGACATGGATTTTAATAAACTTCCCTGCCACTGCCTTCCCCTGCACGTTTTACTATTGTAGTTGGCGATGGTCCAAGTGCTACTGGATGACCACCAGAAACTTCTTCGCTTGCTTGGAAGGAGCATGTTGCGGTTGTTTGTAAACAGGTTACCACTGCAAACTTTCCTTCATAGCCGTGCCGACACTGGCCCTTGGCCTTATACATGCTCATTAATTTGATGAAAAGCCGACAGTTATGCTGGGGAGCGTGGCTGACTCAGAACTTATATTTGCACCCATGACATAAAACAACCAGCACTTTGACCTCCATGAAGGCCGGCTTACGGGACAAAGTGTGGAGATGACACGACACAGTCATTATGGCCGGCGATTATAATGATCTCTCCTCTTGATAGCTAAGACACTCGTTTAGACAAGACACACATTTATATTCGAAAATCAGGAATACACCTCAATATCGGAGTAGAAACGAAAAATTTTGCAATGCAGAAATGAATCGTAAAGAAAATAACGTTAAGGTAAATGTGTGAATGACACACATTTATTACGTCACAAATACCTACGTGCGAGCAATTAGTAACATATGTTTGCAACTCCTAAAATTTTATAGTTACGGAAACAACTATCTGCCCCGCCACATTTAAATTTTTCAAATATTGACAGCGTAACTGTGGAAGCATAGGACATATAGTTAACTAGAGGTGGTAAATGTAAAAAACAAAGCATAATTAACCTTAATTTGTTTTACTTATTTATTGCTGATGATATCACAAATAACACTACAACGCAGACACTCGTTTTTGGTCAGTGTGTGTTTTAAAATGCCGGAAAATTTTCCTTTTTAACTATTTTTCGCTCCTCTCCTTGGGAGAGTTTTTTTGTAAAGAATCATAGGAGGTAACTTCTAGAAACGAATTCTACGAAATTTATAGATTCGTCTTTCACTCGGTAAAAATTCATGCTGAATGAAGATGAACAACCCTTGTTAATTTTCACAGGTGCCTTAGCGTCGAAATTCTTTCGCAGCAATAAAAAATTCTGTAAAAAATTTACAAAGTTTCTTAATCTTCATTCAACGAATATTATCCCCACACGGAAGTATGAATTTAATTGGCGAATGTATTAATTTTTATAGTTTTGTACCTTCACTTTCACATCCATTTTCTGGATTAAATTACGCACTGAGTATCTTATCTCGGCGATCAATGTATCATATTGTAGCCTCTTATGGGTTTTTGTTTGAAAGAATATTTGCTTTTAATGCACTATGCTACATGCTCTTGAAGCCACTGCACTAACGCCTGCATATATTCATGAATTAACTCACCTGGCGGTATATATCTATATTATATTATTCCTATGTCTGAGCAGTCAAACTACAGGAGATAATGCGAGAAAAAATTCTTCAGCCATTGAAATTTTTGAATGGAAACCCCCAGCAGAAAATGAGAATTTATGGCAAGAATACGTTTTGTGGAGTGTAGTTATTTTTCGGTGTTTTTCTATTTCCGGCCGAGGGAGCGTGCGGGTGATAATTTCTGGTGTAGGCTCATTGTTGCCCCTTCCTTTCGTTGTCCAGCGTTACAAAGCCAATAATGCCTCCACGCTAGAGTACCCTCACTTGTCCACCGTTATGGGCCGGAATATTTTTAACGAGTGACCGTGTCCGACCCTCCCCTGGATGCCTCAAGGAACCCAAGCACCCTAGGGGTTCCCGAAACCCTTCTCCAGACTTTCTCCCTTCTTTGTCCCCGGGTCCATTGGGAGTGCATAAACCATTGCACCGACACAAACCCCTGCTGGGTGCTTCAAACCCTCGGGAGGAGCAAAGGTGGGTGCCGTGAGTGCTTTCAAAGAGGAGCAGCTTGCCCACACTGCTCATCACTTGCTTCCTTTCACGGCCCCTCAAAGCCAAGTGTTGATTGCTTCCGGCATCATCGCAGGCTTTCCCTGTTACTTTACCTCTGTTACAGGCTACTGTAATTTCACCTAAATTTGTTATTTCCGTGCTCAAAACTGAGAGTAACGAGTTTATAAATTCAATTAGCTAATTTCCTTAGTCTTAACTAAGTTCAATCTACCCACTTGAGTTGCATGAAGCTGGCTATTATAGTAAAAAGTAGCCATTTAATCATTCTTACATGATACGGAAAGGTGATTATCACAGTTTCTGTGCAATCTCTCTGTAATACTAGAGGGTAGGTCAATCCTTTCTTCATAGAGGAATAAAAGAATGGAATGACCTACCTGAAGACATTTTCAAAATAAAGGGTTAAAATTTTTAAGTACGTTACTCGATTCTTGGTTGATGTCATTTTGATTTTTTAGGGAATGTTAGAAATTGGATTATTTTGTTCAAATTTAATTTGGTCACAGAATGGTATTCTAATTAATGCATTTTTTATCCTATACTTAGGTTGATTTTCTGTTCATTCGCTTAGCTAGGGCTTTCCGTTCATTTATTTTAAATCCCATGCTACCACCAGGCTATATCATACTTATAAATAATGTAATAGCAGTGTGTAATAAATAAACACAGATGGATTTTGGTTGAGCGTTTTATTACTAATTTTTACATTTTTGTGTGCTAGGAGCAGGAAGATATTCAAAATGTCGAGTACGAAGTTTTCTTCCCTGAAATGGGATCGTATTATTAATCCAATAATTCTTCGGTACGTAACATTTTATCTCTTGTTGTGTAACAGTTTGAGTAGGAGTATTTTCGCGTTACTTAGAGTCCGTATCCCATCCTCAATTTGCCCTTGTCATACTGGCGTTCGATCTTAAGGCAAGGCCATAAAAGCCAGAAAACAATGTTCTGAAGAACTTACTCATTATACTAAATGAATTTCTAAATAAATTCCTTAGGTATATATCTAAAACTAAAATCTTGCAAAAAAGGTTACTCTTTCCAAATAGGCGATAAAACTTCTTCAGACCGGCACACGTCTGTGATCTTAGTTTTCATGATAGGTACTTTCTCTGATACCTTCATTGCTTCGGTTTTTCGTGTACACCCGGATGATTTTAAAATTTTTTGACCTCTAGAGCCTTTGCCTTTGCGACCCATCGATAAGTATAAGTTCATACAACAGAGATTGAAATTCCGGAAAACTTGATGAATTCACTTTTTGTTCCTCTCTAATTAACGCTTGTTTCGTATTTCTACGAAAACGCCATCTATCGGTCTTTAAAATCGTATAGAATAAAAAAATATATGATTTTATACACTGATTTTTCTTTCACGCTAAAATATAGCACGCTCAAATCACGTGTGGCGAATTTTAGTGGGGTCGCTTTCCGCGAGGGAAAACCTTGCCAGCGCCGTCTGTCTAGCCTGCAATACTAGACAGTGTGAATGGTGTCGCCGCACAGTCTTCCTGAGAAGGCACCTGGCCTACGGAGCTCGTGGGTTCCTATACTTCTCGGCGGGGGTCACCTCTTTTCCCGTGGATTTTTTTCTTTGAACCTCCTTCCCTGGAGGAGTATGGCTTCAGCTGCCGGCCCTTCCATCTCGGACTGCTGTAGCAATATGAAAGATCTTCGTCTCCACGATCGTCATTCCTCGGGTCCTTCGAAGACCACTTCCGGTTTCCATGGGCTTCCAGGAGATATTTACAGGGCCCGGACCGCGTCTGTCGCGTCTGTCTGTCTGGCAGGTTGCTTCCCAGGGATTCTGTGCGAGGATCACAATAGGGAGGAAAAATGCTCCGTCTACGCGCAATCATGGGACGCGTCGTTAGGGTTTGTTGAGGCGGATGTCAGAATGCCACCACTGAGGATCATAAAATATGTAATAGCAGTCACTCATTGTCAGCGCCGTAGGAGCGTATACCTTTTGCTGTACCGGTGAGAACAAAACTCACCACAAGCAGCCAGTTTACAAAATAATTTAAATAAAGTGGCGCATGTGTATCGTTGTCTGTGTAAAGTGTTGCTTGTGTAGAAAAGGAAAGATTACGAAACATCTGCATATTGAATATATGCATATATATTTTTTAAACAATTTTTAATTAGATTATATTCTTTTGTTTTCTTTTGCTTAGAGAATACAATATGTACTTCGCAAGCAACAAAAGGTATATATATTTTTTTTAATTATTTTTGTCTCTTTTGAAATTCCACTTGCAAGGTAATGGAATAATAATTGCCTCGAAAAAGCAAGGACAATTTAAAACCTGTGATTGGAAGAAGATAAGACATACGAAAGACACATAGTCGTGAATAAAGAACCTGGCGTATTATATTCTTATGCAGCTCTTAGCTTTTCGTGTTTTATTTTTATGGACCAGGAAATAAGTACTCTCGGGTTTCTGGTTTTTTATTCACAGTAAAATATTATCTTTGTAATTCCACAATCCAATGCATTAAGATCTTAAAATTATGAAATAAAAATCTAAAGTACCTCGATGAAAAATCTGCTTTAAGGAATCTATCATGGATACTCATTACTTTTCCTAACTGTATAATCAGCACTTACTTCTCAGTTACTATTTTTTTAAAGATTTATAAACGTTTTTCTGTGTTCATGTTATAATCAAAATTTACATTTAGTTCAATATATTCATCTACTTGAGGGCAGTATCTCCTCAGTAAGAAATGTGCATTCAGTGTTCATCCAATACCTCTTTATATTTTTCCCAGATATTCATTTGCTGAGCTTGACACCCCGCAATCCCAACTGATGAGGCTAGGCGAAAATCTTTGAACAGGGAATTTGCTAGCTACGCTTATTTGCAACTTCAAGTTACATGTCGCGGTGAGTTTTCCTTAGGCGATGAGAACGCTAATTAGGAATAATTAATTTGAACGACTTTTCCACAACCCATTTAAGATCTACAAGCGATTCTAAATTTTGATATGGGATAAGTTTTTCCTCCGTGTAAAATGGAACTCCAGAAATGTTTTTGGTGCAATTTCGTCTCGTAGACTGCGATTATCATGTGGAATATAGCTTACTACACCCCCTGCCAAGCACCTATATAGCTGGTGCAAGGTGATGTATAGATGTACATGTACCAAAAATCATTGTGAGGGAAATAATTTTGCTAGCAATGGTTTTATCTTTTTGGATCACTACCGTAGGATAGTTAAAAAATCTTGCTTTGTTAGATGTTCCAACAATTAATGATTACCTGAAGTTTGCAGGGGTTCAGTCTTTCTGCTCAGTGAGTGAGTAAAAGTATGCGATAGTTTGGAAATGCTTCTCAACTGTCGATACTTAATCTTTATTGATCATTATATGGCAGTGGATTTTGTTTACGGGTTTTACGAAGGCCATTTTATGTTCCCTAGAGTTAAAGTTGGAAACCCTATATTACTGCTCTGTCCGCAAAATGGTCCAAGTTTAGAGTGCAGCCGCTATCTCAGTAGAGATGTTTTTTTAGTTTTTACATCTTTTTTGCCGTGTCATTGTGGCTATGAGGGGTTTCCAACTCATCACCATACGTTAACTGGCGTTACTAGGGTATGCCGCTCAAGTTTGGGTCTAATTCATTCCAGTTTAAGGTCCCAGACCTAATTTGATTGTTTAGGGGCAGCTTGTAGCTCAAAGCATGCATGTAAAAATAGCAATTTATGTCCGGTTTTTTCTTTATTTTATTTGGCTGCTGAAGTAATTTATGGCTTAGCGCAAACGCCCTCCACTACCAGGTAACAGTAAAAATTCAGACGCTGTTGGGTTTTTGACGTTTGGGAAAACTGCTTATCCTTGACCACTCACATTAACCCCGAACGCTATGAGGATCTTGCGTGTGATTTATCCCTCGTTCTCAAGCATCAAATATATATCTACATACTACCCCGCAAGCCGCCTAAAAGGCGTGTGGCAGGGGGTGATAGGACACCAGCCGATTACACACAGAAAGGAAATTGCGAAATTACGAATACCATTTATTAAAGTCCTTTATGGCTTGAAGGAAAAACATATTCCCATATCTATCCGTTCGGCAAAAAAACCTCTCTTAATTTATCGCTTCTGTCGGACCTGGAAATATGGTAGGGCTCTAATATTATGTTCTCCGTGTCGCTCTTAAAGATATCTATTCTCAATTGTTAACGCAATCGAAGCCTAGCGCGCAGGCTCCAAGTCTCCAGCGGCTCCCAGCCTAATTCGCTTAACATCTGGGTAACGCTGCTTGCGCTAATGTACGTCGCTTACACGCATCATGTGTACGTAACTGGTAATGAAGCTATGTGGAAATCACTTACTAAGTATAGTATAGTGATGAATAAGGTAATTTTACTTATAATAATAATATTAATTATTTCAGATCAAATTTTATTAAGTCATATCTTTGCTATTACTATGATTTATTACAGAGCTAGATAACGTGCTATAGTTTCTGTGAAATCAGTTACCCTTCCTACCATTTCCAAGGCTGTCAATATAGATTGTGGCTGTATAAAGTCACAATCTCTTAGAGTTAGGCCATCCTGAGCCTTTCATATCTCAATTCTAATTTAAAATTTGAAAGTTCGAATCCGAAATCTAAACAAAGCTGAGCTCGACCATTTTTCGCTCTCGATTCCTTTGGATTTTGCTTGCTAGAACACGACAATAAGAAAGAGTTGCAACAGATATATGAATTTAGCTGCGATGAAGGTCACTTTTCCTATCAGAGTCAATCTTATGTCATCTGCATTGTTGCTAGAAAAGTTTTTGCGTTTAACACGTATTTTTTTAGAATAACACAGTTTCTACCTTTTTTAATCCTATCTCTCAAAGGATTTTGGTCTTACTTAGCCAAGTCGCCATTAAACGGCGACTTGGTTATTGTTTCAAGTTAAGGATGAGGTGGTTATACCCGGATATTTGTCAAGAGCATTGTACACTGTAACTTGACAGTAGCCAACTGAGATAGTGAGGCATCGAAACTTTGCCCGCTTTATCATTTGATGGATTTCCTACGTAAAACATCCGCAGCCTAGTTCACCTATTCATTGCGTTGAATAACGTATTTTCATCAATTTCAGAAATGCAAACAATACCTCCCTGAGAGCTTTCTTTTTCTCTTTTTTATGTGCATTATAATACTCTAACATTTCTTGGTTTTTCTTACCATTTCCTTTCCTAAGTTAACGGGCATTGCTCGTTTTCGCTTTTGGAGTTTTACGGACTTTTGGACCCCCCACAAAGCGATACAGACTTGTTGGTAGCTTACACCACCTGCATGAATTTTTGTTCAGTACTTCAATATTGTATATTTATGACCATGTAGTGTGTTTGTGGCGAAACCTATTGCATGTTGCGTGCTAGGGATAGGTCATCACCTGCCAAACACCCCAGATGTTTTAAAAACAGAGTTAAAAAGTTTACAGAGAATAGCAGACAAGTACGTGGAAAGCCGTTACGATAGTCTTCTTAGTGTTACTGGCCTCTTAGAACAACGCGGTTGGGAATCAATTGCAGACCGTATATTGAGAACTAGAATAAACCGATTATAAACATTTAAGAGCACTCAATTTTTCTACGAAGTTGGCCATATCTTACGAACGCAAACGTACTACTGTAGATCAGATCATAAAAATAAAAATCAGTGTGGAACAGATGGATTTAAAATGTCGTTTTTTCCGCGATCAATAAGAGATTGTAACGATAACTATAGACTTAGTGATAGGTTAGTTGTCTGGTAGTGTAGGTTAATACCTTATGAATTCCTTAATGCATGTTTCTATAATTTCGATCTACTTCTAACACCATGTTTTGCTAGTTCTAGCTTCATAGGTCTATTGCATTCATAAATAGGACGTAGATTAATTCAATAGGCTATGTGTCATATTTACTGTATAAGTTGCGCAGTGCATGCTCGTATAAGTAAATTTTAATCCTTTGGAGCATGTTTATAATTGTTCAACCCCTGCCAAACACGTCTGAAGGTGGATTTCAGGGTAAATTCTAGATGTATTTGCGGGATAGATTACAGAGAAATAGCCCAGGAACTATGATACTAATCTTTCCGTCTCATGTAAGAGCGATTATATGCTCTTTTTCAGAATAATAGCCGGCATGATGGTACTAAAGTTGGTCGATTGAACATAATTAAGACAAAGAACATTAATGAATCGAATTTACGACTCGTAACTCGTGCATGTTGGCAATGGTTTACCCCATGCCAAACATCTCAGTAGATGGCTTGCAGGGTATTATTTACTTTTAGATTTGCGTCACCAGTATGATCATTGCGTATTTAGCGGAGGAGTGTGCTTGTCCGGAGAGTAGAGTAGGGACAGAGGGCAGACCCCGCGTGCGCAGGTCGACCACCTTTTGAAAATTTATTGCGGAGAGCGGCCGGTCCGAGTGGCACTGGACAGGGTTTACCCCTTTGGACGTCCGTCAAGTGTGGGCATTCCCTCGGAAACGTGCCCATTATATCGGCGTGTGGGGTATCTTACCTGCTTTTCCTCTCCGCCTCCATCCTATTTATTGCTTCCTTAAAAGTGTCATCCCGAGAAAGGGGTCCTAATGGTGAGCAGGGAAGGGCGGGCCGGGACTTCCGCCGGGAGCCCTCGACTGTCGGGCCGGGGATGCGACCGGGCGGGCCCGCCTCGCCGTGTCAGCGCTCTTGCCTCCTCACGCGCGTGTCCCGTTACGTTCCTAGTAGTGAGTGGGTAATGCGAACGGCTGCTGTGACTGGCGATTAAAAAGTTCTTGCGCAACCAGAGAGATGAACTGGGTCCACAATATCAGCATGCCTTCGTGCGAAAGCTAGGATAACGTGTGTAATGGATGGAGATATTTTTATTACGACTCTTACGACTGGGTTATACGGCTGCTGTGGCTGGCGATTATGAAGTTCTTGCGCTACAAGAGAGATGAACTGGGTCCACAATATCAGGCTACCTTCGTGCGAAAGCCAGTGTAACGTGTGTAATGGATGGAGATAATTTTATTACAACTTTTAGAGTGGGTTATACGAACGGGCTTTGGAGCTGACGACTAAAAAGTCTTCGCTGTATCAATAAAATTTGTGTTTTCAGAATATCAGTATCACTATGAAATCGTTTCAGGCCTGACTTGGTGGATATATACATGATAAGATATAAACTACAAATGGTAATTTCCACACTTTCATATAAAGCTCCACCGGCGACCTTGATTTTGATATTCTATGTCATTTTCAAGGTAGGCGAGGTAGACCTTGAAAATGACAGAGAATGTCGAAACCATGGTCGGCAGTGGAGTCTTAGATTAAGGAGTGGAAATTATCATTTGTAGTTTATATTTTAGCATAGCAATATCCCCATTTGCGACTTATTGCGCATCGTGTGGTTAGGATTTCTAATCATAAAATGCAGAGTACTGTTAATGATAGTGAATTTAATGGTGGCAGGTTCCTTGTCTTGCATCAAAATATAAGAAGCCTAAGAGCTAATTTTGATAAATTTGTATTTCAACTAATTAATCTCGATATAAAACCCGCTGTAATTGTTTTGACAGAAATTTGGGTCAATGACACTGAAGTATCTATGTATCAAATAACTGACTATCGGAGTTTTGATGTGTGTAACAATAACTATAGGGCTGGAGGAGTTATTGCATATGTAGCAGATACTTATGAGTGTTCTTCTATTGATCTGGGTGAATTAAAAACTGCTGATATGGTTAAAATATCAGTAGGGATAAATGATTCTTCTTGGATAAGCATTATTGGTGTATATAGACTTAATTTTAATCCTGTTGAACATTTTTTGAGTGAATTGGAGAATGTATTAACCATCTCTAGTGAGAGGAATTTAATTGTAATTGGTGATATTAATTTATGTATATTACAACCCAACGATATTTCCTTTGAATATCAAACCCTTATGGCTAGTCATGGACTGGACCAGCTCATTCGAGTACCAACTAGAATTAGCAAAACGGGTAGTACATGTATAGATCACATTTTTTGCAGAAGTAGAGATAACTATAAGTATGAGGGAAGAGCGGACGATTGGGGTTTAACAGACCATCATGCTGTATCATGTTCTTTAAATATTAATGTACCCATTAATATATACGAACGAGTTTATCGAAGCCATTGCCGGATAAACTTTAACCATCTAAATAATAGTTTGCTAAGATGTGACTGGAATGATGTTTATTCACAACAAAATGTCAATGAAGCCTATGAAATATTTATAAATAAATTGAAATGCTGCATTGAAAAAGCTGAATACGTGTCAGACAGTAACAGATCGGGAGGAATGAAGAGGCCATGGATGACTTACGCTTTGTGCGGGAGAATTTCTAGGCGAAATTTTCTGTATAAAAAAATGAGGAAACACCCTGAAAATGAAAAGCTAAATAGGTACTACGCATCGTACACGCAAAGATTAGAATATGATATTAAAAAGCGCAAAGAAAAGTATTACAGGGACCTATTTGATAGTAATGTCAATAATACCGCTGCTCAATGGCGCATTTTAGATTCACTCACGGGAGGAAAGCAAGGAAATGAGAATTGTGTAAAAATTAGAACTAGTAATGGTATCGTTGTCACTAAGAGCCAGGGCATTGTAAACGAATTTAGTTCACATTATGGTAAAGTAATTCAAGAATTGACCCAGAACAATTATTTTGAAAGTAATACGAATAAATACAAAGAAATATTCCCAACCTCCAATTCAATTGACTCACTGTTTTTTGTTCCTACTGATGCGAAAGAAATTAGCAGCATTATTAAGGAATTAAAGTCTAAAAAATCTAAAGGTGTTGATAATATTTCCACACAAGTTATAAAAGAAGTAAATGCAAATATTTCGGAGGTCCTTGCCCATATTGCTAATCTAAGTATGTATACTGGAATATTTCCTAAACAATTAAAAACTGCAATAGTGATACCAATTTTTAAAAAAGGTGATAAAATGAACGTAAATAATTACAGACCAATATCCCTATTATCTGTATTTGCTAAAATAATAGAAAAAGTTGTTAAAGTCAGACTTCTTAAATTTCTAAATCAGCATAGTTTTTTCAATAAAAACCAATTTGGATTTATGAGTGGTAAGAGTACAGAGGATGCATTATTAAAATTCTGTTCAGAGCTGAACGACGGACTGAATAAGAACTGTAGAGTTGCTGGTTTATTTGTAGACATTACCAAAGCCTTCGACTCCATTAATCATAACATACTAATGAATCGATTATGGGAAGCGGGTATACGTGGCACCGCATATGATTGGTTTCAAAGTTATCTTTGTGATCGAGATCAATGTGTGCGTCTCAAAAATTGCTACAGTGAAAAGATTCGACTCACCTGTGGTGTCCCACAGGGTTCTGTGTTGGGACCCATACTGTTTTTAATATATGTAAACAATTTATGTGCTGGCAGGTTTAAAGGTCAATTAACGTCATTCGCAGATGACACTGCACTAAGTTACTCTGTTAATAGTGTTGATGATCTATATGAACACATACAAAGTGATCTATTAACACTCAATATGTGGTTTTCGGCTAATTATATGTTGTTAAGTGAAAAAACGAAATATATTATGTTTAGCATGAGTAAATCTACCTCAAACAAAAGTAAACTATACTATCAATGTGCAAATTGTATAAAAGATAATGTTACTTCCTGTGATAAATGTATTTTGATCGAACAGGTTAGTCACATAAAATATTTAGGTATATATTTTGACCAAAATTGTAAATGGAAGTCTCACATAAATAAATTAAAATCAGAAATGATTACTATTGTAAGAAAATTCTACTTCCTCAGATACATATGCCCTGAATCAGTGTTAAAAATGGTATATTATGCTCTCGTTAATTCAAGATTGCAATACGGAATAGCCTGCTGGGGTGGAGCATATTTTATCAACATTAAACCATTGATAGTGGCGCAAAAAAGGGTTATCAGGGTTATAACACGATCGTATAGGAAAAGCCACTCATTTCCTCTATTCAAAAAATTAGATGTCCTCCCACTAAGGCATTTATTCATTTATAAAGTCCTTAGAATATTCTATAACCGTAGTGGTGAAAAGGCCCGACCACAAAACTATGACATTAGAGCTTGGAGAAACTTCCATATACCTAGGCCGACGACCGAAATTTATCGACAGTCATACAATTACTTAGGGCCTAAATTGTTTAGCATGTTGCCGAGTAATGTAGCAAACTCGGAAAAAAGATGGGGATTTAAATCCGCAGTTAAAAAATGGCTTATGATGTGTGAGGAAGTAGAGTTTCTACTAAGAAAGGTGGGTTAAAAAGTTTACAATAAAAGGTATATTGTATATTCTATGTATGTAATTATGCGTTTATATAAGAAAAATAAGAAAAATAGTTATCCTTGTCCAAATATTTGAAATACGTTTTGTAATAATGAATGCAATCGGCAATAGAACAAATAACTGAATACAAAGAAATTTTACTTCTCATGTGTGCTAGCACCAGACCTATGTAAAAAGTTTATGATGGTAGCCCCAAAACTACTAAAAGGGGTACCTATATATTCCAAAATATTTAAGTATGTTCTAAAATGTAATATTTGATTGTAAATGGAATAAATTATATATTATTATTATTATTATATAACACGTCGTGTTAGAGGATATTTAGTGTTATGGGTCAGAATAATCTAATGCCTGACCTGGTTCTATTGAAATCATAAAGATCGAGAAGCCATTTTGAAAATAGTCAGATAGGAGTTCATGAGAGTAATGTTTCCTCATACAAATCTGTAATCATGTAATAACGCAATTTTGTGCGCAAACCCGTTGGTTTATTGTAGAAGGTCATTAGAGTCCCTCGTTGGTTTAAAATTTTTAAAATTCAATTTAATTTTCAAACTTAAACTTCAACTTTCACCAATAGAGTGTTTGCATGGGTGAGGAATAAGCATGAAACCCTTTCCATTTAGTGCATACATGTTTGAAGTTCTCATATGTTTAATGAAAATTCCATGTGTTTTGTTATTAATTTATTATTTAAGTTTTAATAACCTTTGTTTTAGCATCGAAATTCTGGAGGGTAAAACGACCTGTAATTGGCTATTCGTTATGTGACGTCATCTCCCATATTATAGTTGCAAGCAGACGGGAGCATTGACGAATAACTTATATTTCACGTATTTTACGCGATATTTCTTCATTTTTCTGCAAGTAAATTTGCAAAATGGAACCTGGTTTCGTTAAGGCATTTTCAAATAACCTCACAGACGTTGACTCCTTCGTGATCGGTATATACCTAGGGCCTATCTTCGTTTTTGTAAGGTCTGTAACTTCATTTTCTCCCGAGTTGGGAGAAAATAGACTCGTGAAGCGTTTCATCCAACAATTAAGTCTCTAACTCGATTGCATATAGACGATGAAGTAAAGAGTGAAGTGAGTTGTGAATGTAACATCTTCGAGGAATTTATTTCTTCCATGCTGGTTCAACCAACCGTATGCATTTCGATCAAAGGTATCTGACTATTGCGAAGGGGATATGTTTCATATTTGGACTAGTTGTGCTTTAGGGATACATCGAACGCGTATTAATTTGCATTCGTTTGTTCGCTTCTAAGTTCTGTTTGATTTTATTACGTATTAAACCTATTGCCAATTCATTTTGAGATTTAGTCAGTGTTTACATTTCACGCATATTCGTTGCGCCTTTGTTCATTATTGTTTTGGTTACGGTAGGAGTGATAGTGAAATTCTAAGTTTTTTGATGTTACAATAACTGGTTTAGTAGGTAATTTGTTTCAGACTATTCATTTAATGGTCTTCGCAATGTTAACGTGAAATAACGTTAACTGATTCTAAGTTGTTAGTGATGTGTGGGAAGTGAGATGTGAAGAATCCTTACGAATTTCAAGGAGTGCAAATTCTTTTAGTGTGGTGTGCAGAGTGATTGGAAAACCGATAATTATGCTTTATTAGTGTTACATAATAGTGTTTTATATTTATTGTGAGCCAAGTTCTTCATTGAAACAGTTGATTCGGCATATACTGATTATAAGTATAAAAAAGACAGCTCGTGAAATGTGTGCGTGGTAGTGCTATTTGTGATATGATGAGCAATAAATAAGTACAAGTAAGGGTAATTTTGCATAGTTTTTTATTCATTAACACCTCTAGTAAACTATTTTTCCCTATGTTTCCGCACTTTTATGCTGTCAATATTTGAAAATTTAAATGTATGTGCAAAATGTAGGGAGGCAGGTTGTTGTGTTTCCTCAACTATAACATTTTAGGAGTAAACATATGTTACTAATTGCTCGCATGTAGGTATTTGCAATGCATCAAATTTGTACCATTTATACATTTACCGTAACGTTATTTTCTTTACGATTCTTTACTGCATTGTAAATTCTTTAAATTTTCCTTTTCCATTCCAACGTTGTTTATATCTGCTTTTCGAGTATAAATTCTTAAAATACTGACGTTACCAATTATGTTTTTCCATAGTCATCAAGCATACATAATGAAAGTAAGCATCCGAAGTGAAAAAATATGCAATGTGTATCATCAATGAATACACGGCCGTTTGTATACAAGAATAACTCCATCTCAAACATACATATGCTTCAGTATTACGCATTAGTCTCTCCTTTCTGAACGGAATAATAAACTCTTTTGTGTATAATAATGGCATCGACTTAAGATCCCTCCGGGCTGCCAATAACCATTTCCGTCGTAGTTCAGGCATATCGGGAACATCCACAAAAATCTTGTTCGGTGTAGAAACACGGGTGCTCCCACGTATCGGAACAAAACAATATTCATTCCGGAATTTTGTCCCACAAGCCATTAATCTATCTTCGCTCATGGCTACGAACTTAAAGAATTATTGTACGAAATATACCACTAATTTATAGTAGGACAGATAGTTTATTCCGTCATATTCACCTCAGTGTTCGTAAACAACAATAAACAAGGTTTCCATCAATCGCAGATGATCGGAGGAACTGCAGTCAGTTGAGTATGGGGATTGACGTCACAAGCCGTCTGGCATGGCGGCGTAGTGTTTTAAGCGCAACATTGATTTTGGAATGTTTATTTGTTAATAACAAATTCGCCCATGGTCGTACGACTGTAGGAGTTGGAATTTTGCTTAATTAAACCAAACTGATATTTTTAACAGGCCTCACCAAAAACGTGCAAATACTCTATTTTTCGGAGTCTCGGCCCAAGTTTTAAAAATTGCTTCAATCCAACCATTTACTCGTTTCAGTTTTTACGATAACCTTTTGCATTGAATGTGATGTTTCCATTTACATGGTACCCTATAATCAATATGCAGTCCATCCATCAGGAAATAAAACTTCCATAAAATACACCATATTTATGATATTTTTCAGCTTTACTTAGCGGAAACACAAAACAGGAGAGGAAAGCTCTCTTGGTGCATTCTCTTCTTAAATTTTATTTCCAACGATGGTGTCGACATTGTAATATCGGTAGCAAGGTCGTTGCAAAGCGGTGTCGAAAACATGATCGGAAAAAATGTCGGTATGAAAAGTACTAAGTAAATTTTCTTTTCATATTTCGTGGTTCCTCATAGTAAAGCCACAAACGGCAAACTGTATATTTTACACATAGGTAGACAGTGCCTCTAAGGTTTATCAGAAAGTTATTTCTACACCTTGTGCACTAAATTTTGAGGAAAATTCTTTTAGAAGCTATTTAGTTGATATTTATGGGAAACACTTAGAGATAATGGTCAAATGTGCTTCTATGCAACCAACTGGAAAAAAATGAGGTGGTTACACAATGATCATGTATTACATTATTGAAGGAATGTATTCTAGGTTTAAGAATCCTTCTCTGCATTTTTTCCATTGTGGAAATAAAGCTTTTATGCGTGCTAGGATTCCGCTTCGTGCGTAAAACAACAAGCCTTTTACGTGTTGCCGCTTTTCTTACCTCATGTCCACCATAATTCACTTGAGTGCTATCCTATTGGAGACAGCATTGTGACATAATAATATCCGCTTACTCGTTTGCTCGCTGACGAAACCTTTCAAGTTTTCTGGGTGAAACGAACAGGCATACATTGTCATTCAAAGAAGGAAGGTATTGTTAAGTGCTAACTCGATACTTTCGAACAAGTCATGGGGGAAACGCCTAGCGTTGAACAATAATGAAATATCCTCATAAATAAATTCGAGCCCTAATAGTGCAAAATAAGGAAATTCATCCGTAAGACATAGGAGGCATCTTATGAAACATCTTTATAATTACTCAATACTAGGTATGCTCCAGCATGTAGCAAGACTCAGACAGCGAACGATATATGAAATCGTTTCCGACTGACTTTTTTAACGAACGACCTTGCTGCTGTCCAAGCGTGGTGCGATGATTGGCAGTTGGAATTGAATTTTTAAAAAATGCGTAGTAATGAATTTCTGTAAAAAAAAATAATTCCCCACAACATAACTATATCATTCGGGGCACCTAATTCAAGACAGTTGAATCCGTGAAATATATAGGAGTTAGACTAAATCATGATCTATCGTGGAATAAGCATATTTGGGAAATAACAGATCAAGCTTATCGTAAAATGGATTTTGTTAAAAGAATATTAGGAAAGTACGACGACAAAGTGAGGGAAAAAGCCACTTTTCCCTAGTTAGAACCCATTTAGAATACGCTGCTAGTTTTTGGGACCCCCATGAAAAAGACTTAATAACAGAGTTAGAACGCGTGCACGGAGGAGCCACCAGGTACGTGAAATGTCGTTACGATAGTCTTGTTGACTGACTGACCTCTTAGATAAACTCGGATGGGAATCTCTGTCAGACCGTAGATTGAAAAATAGACTGAACGTTTAATTTAAATTTAAGAGCAGTGTCTTTTCGAAATGATTTTCCAGATGAAGTTAGCTATATCTTATGATCGCCAACATACTACGGGAGGGCAGATCGCATAAATAAAATAAGAGAGACAGACTGTAGAACAAACAGGTTCAGAATGTCTTTTTTTTCCACGGACAATAATAGATTATAACGGCAGCGTTAAACTTACAAATAGATTAGATGACTTGTAGTGTAGGCTACTAACTTATGTATAACTTAATGCATGTTTCTGAATTTTATTATTATTTCTAACAGAATGTGGTAGTATAATTTGTTAGCATGCGTGACGTTATATGGACCGTGTAGTGTGCATGTGGGAGTCCAATTGCATGCTGGTGATTGATCACCTCCTCCCAAACACCCGAGAGGTGGCTCGCAGGGTATTATGTACATGTAGATGTAGATGACTAGGATGGGATCATCATTAAAGCAGTTAGGTTTCTGGGTTATACTCCACGTCTATTCATCTTCGTGACGACAGTTTTACATGAAAGGCAGGTTGAGGGGCTTCAAACCTGAGGACGCCTTCTGCAACGCCGGCAAAACTGTCGCCATGAAGATTTATCGGCACGGAGGACCCCCCCGGAAACCTAGCTGTTCCTATTAGACCACTCCTCGGAAGCCTCCATCAGCATAGGAGCATCATATCAAGAACCTCGTCTTGAATGCATTAAGTAAGAATGCTTGCTTTAATGTCGGCTTCTGGGCATATTTTGATTTTAGGCTGTAATTTTTCCGGGTTTCCTTCCGCGTTTATCAATTTTCCTGGTCAATATGTTGTACTGGGTTTATTTTCAGGCCGGATGGGAATTAATTTGTAACTTCAATCTTAAAAGAACATGTATTCTCTGTTGTAAAGATTCACACACACCCAGAAACATATTTTTTTTAAATCAACAAAACAACAATACACATGGTAACACAGAGAAATTAACATTGAAATTGCATTCACATATATATTCGTATATTTAAATACCTACATTACATACATAAATTCATACATATACATTTCTTACATTAACTCCACAAAAAAGGCACCGACAAGGGTGTATACCTAGAAGACCAAATTTTTCATTGAAACTTCAGTGGAGCTGAGGAAGCCAACTGGAACGTTGGTGAAATACTATCGAGAAAAATCTCCATCTGCATAATACCCTGCGAGTCACCTCCAGGGTATTTGGCAGGGGGTGATCAATCACCAAAATTAGCATGCAAGAGGATTCCCACATGTACACCACACGGACATAAAATTTTTACGCTTACGAAAAAATTATACTTCCACATTCATGCCAAGGAAAAAATTGTCAACTAATAATGGAGGAAATCTGCCAATAAAGGTACAACACACAAAACATGCTGTTAGCAATACGTAGAAAATTCACAAACATGCATTAAGTTATACATAAGTTAGTAGTCAACACTATGATCAACTAACCGATTTGTAAGTTCTAACGCTGCCAATAAAGTCTGTTAGTGATCGTGGAATAAACTGCATTATTATTCTGCCTGTTCTACAGTATATCTCTCTTATTTTATTTAAATGATCTGATTTACCGTAGGATGTTGACTTTCGTAAGATATGGCTAACATCGCCGCAAAATACACTGTTCTTGAATTTTTCTAATAGGTATAGTCGATTTTTCAGTCTACAGTCTGATTCCCATCCGAGTTTATGTTAGAGGCCTGCAACACTAACAACTTTATCGTATCGACTTTTCACGCACCTGGCAGCTCTTCTCTGCACGCGTTCTAAATCTATTCTTAAGCCTATTTCATGAGGATCCCAAACACTGGCAGCGTATTCCAAATGGGGTCTAACGAGGCAGAATTAGCTATTTTTTCTCTCCTTGTCGTAACAGTTTCCTAGTATTGTTTTAACAAATACCAAATTACGATGAGCTTGACATGTAATTTCCCGAATATGTTTTTAGCACGATGGATCATAGTTCAGTCCAGCTCCGAGAAATTTTGCAGATTCTACAGTCTCTGTTTGTCTTTGAGTCTTTAATAAATTCGTCATTAAATTTTCTTAAACCATATGAATCGAATGTGTTGATGTGAGAATGCAAAATGAAAAATAATATGATTATTTCGGATTCGATCCCTCCCTGAACTTCACTGCAATTACCGCGACTTGGGACAACCTACTCGACTACGTTGGCGTTCGCAAGATATGGCTAGCTTCGTCGGAAAATACTCTGCCCTTAAATTTATCTATTAGTTGTAGTCTATTTTTAAGCCTACGGTCTGTCAGACTAAAATGAATGAACGCGAAAGAAAACCCGGAAGGATCAGTGCCTACAAGAATGCTTGCTACTTAAATCCAGAATCGCGTCCTTCATGGGAGAGAGTCAATGCATTAATCCACCCACCTGGGGGCGACGCAAAAAGCTTTCCCGGTGTCTGAGCATTGATTATTTCATCAGGGGAATTAAATCGCGAAGGGGGAGGAGGAAGGTATTTGGGTGGCACTCTGCGGGGACAAAGGGGTAGAAGGACTCGATTGAACTTCCCGAGCGGTGAAGGGAGTATTCCGAAAGAACAGGGATGTGATGACAAGAGGCTTTAAAGCAAAGACTCAAAGGAAAGATTAGTGAAGACTTTGATATGGAGCGTGGCTTTTTATGGTTTCCGTGGAGACTTTGAGGCAGGAGTAAGAGAGGCGGGATTGAAGTCTTTGAGATGATGGCTTGCCGGGGGAGGCGATAGGCGGGTTGGAAAGCATTCATACAAGGGATACGGCTGGGATGTGAAAAGGTGTAGAACTTAGACGCCGGATATCATAATAGAGGTCACGGGTTTTTTTTGACGTTCGTGATGGAAGGAAGGAATGTTCTGTGAGGGGAAAGGTTGAGGGGAATATACGAGATCATTCGATGACACAGTGGAGTACGTAGAATATTAGTATGCAAGATTCTGAAATTTTAAGTCATAGGCCAATGGAATCAAAGTGAAGGCCGGCTTTAGCCTACTTAGTAGGGATTTTTGTATTTCATACATTTTTTTTCCGTTTAATAATGTCCCTTAGATTATCAAACTCATCACCATACGTTAACCGGCGTTACTAAGGTGTGACGCTCAAGTTTGAATCTCATTCATTCCAGTTGAAGGATGCGGACCCAATTTGATTGTTTAGGGCAGCTTGTCGCTCAAAGTATGTATGCTAATGAAGGAATTTATGTCCAGTGTACGAGAGGTGCCAAGGGAACCACGGCTTAACGACGGACGGACTGGTGTACTCGAAGTAACCCCCTCGAAGCATTTGAATAGTGACCTATGAAAAATATCTACTACCGCAGGGATTTGAACCCGGATCCACAGGATGGGAATCACAAATTCTAACAGTAATTAGTACTAAATTCTTATATGTAACTTGAATTCTACATTTCTTCTAATCCAATCTCTATTCCTATACTTCCCAATGTAGTAGTTTTTTCTTGAAAACTCCTTCCTCTCTAGGTGCGAAATGGCTTCTCAGTCAAGATTTCATTCAAGGTTTATATTAAATTTTATAAAATAATGCTTTCAGAATCCTTCTTCTCCCTCTGCCATTTTCCTTCGTGGTGGCTCTGAAAGCGTAGATGAAGCGTCTTAAACCTGTCGCGAGAAACTTCCGAAATGAACGGACACCATATGTTTCTCTGAGTTTAATTACCATAATTGATTATAACAATTCCGACTGGTTTCACTGATGTATAAACGGATACCTATCACGGACTATTCTAATCTATTGAGTCGGGTAATTCTTATTTTTATTTCTGTATAAAAGGTTAAGTTTGTTTCCAGGTGCTAAAATTATTTAACCATCGCAAGAGAGACGATGCAATCAGTGCCGGATAATGCAAAACATTCGTGAAAAATTCCACTGCTAATGAAAGATGAGCTTAATAGCTGTGGGGAGTTAATGGAAGAAAATAGCGCCTACTTTAAAGCATTCATAAATTTTCCAAGAACTAACAGGAAATTCGCAAAGGTCGCAAATATTGTATTGAAATTTAGTCGAGTTGTTCCTTAGCTATTTTGAATCCCTGTCCGGCAGTTATATTCCTAATGCTCGTGTTACTGCTCATCCAAAGGGATCTTCATCCACGACTCACGGTTTGAGCAAACAAAAAACAGAAGCAAAGCGATGAAACAAGTGACTACGACACTGCGCTCTCAATGTATTTCACGCTATTCAAAATTCGATCAAATCTTCGTATGCAATAATTTTATCCGTTAGTTAATTAAGGTTTTCATTATTCTTTCTATTATTGTCAAAATTGACCAAACGGCTCTTTAATATCACGCTAATAAATCCCTGTGGTTAATGTATCGCTAATATTATCTAGTATCTGTCGTATTCCAATTAAAATTCCTGAGATGACTAAGCTATTCCTACTGAGTTGCAACTTCTTCACATAGTAAGGTTTACCCATGAATAAAATGGTTACATGGAATAATTGATCCGTCTTTGTGCCATGAATTATTTTAACTATCCATGCGATGCAAATTCAAATTGTCTTCAAATGAAAATAATTCTGCTCCAAGCAGTTTCAATATTCCGGGACACAGGGATTATCCTCTATGAAGCGCGCATGGAAGTGGATTTAAAGTTGTGGATTAATGTTTTAATGCAAAATAATGACATTATTTAGATACTTTTGACCACTGAATTTCCCATTTATATTATTTGGAAACCTTTATAACTCACTTTCACGCATTTAATCTCAATATTAACAAAATATGTTCTTTTTAAATGCAATGGCGCTGAAATTTACATCAAGTCCTACATCACTTCGCCTTAAATTGCTCTTTTAACTGTAACACTAGTCGGTGACTTGCAATTTTTCCTCTATCATGCTCGGATGCAAAACTTTAATCACGAGAGCGACGTCTCTCACAAATCCGTTCGCTTTTATAAATGACAAAGCTCACACCATCCTAATAGTATACATCGCTCCTGCTCGATCAGTCTTTTATTAACACTGAAGATTCCTCAGCTTTCACACCAGGTAAGGTCCCCCATATATCCTTCGAGCGTTTCGATGTACAACTCGCTCATCGCCCTCAAGGATTCAGTAACCCAATGTTTTGGATATTTTTGGATCCCTGAATACCTGAGGACGATAGGTGAGTTGCACGACAAAACGTTGGAAGGAGGACCTTACCCGGTGCGAGACCAAAGAAATATTCACTGTCATTATTGGCCTGGAAGAAACGGATGTTACATCAGTCTTTTATTGTTATCTATAGCTTATAATTATATCGTAAACATGCTGAAATTTTCTGGGAATATTGAATATAGCATTCTTAAATTTTACTTGTTGCTCAAATTAGAAAATTTAAATCAGTGCTTAATGTCCATTTCACTTTGATATGGTAAAAGATTGATAGGGGACCACTTTCTGTTTTCTGATAAAGAATTTAATATAAAAGAAGCAAAAGAAACAAAAAGTGTGACCGGTGAAGCGTCTTCTTAAGACACCCGAGAGCTAAGGTGCTCTTTCATCAACACCGCGAAACCTCAATCCCTACTCCGATTTACGTGCCGGTCCGCGGTCGCAGAGTCACCGCGGACGATATTGAAGTCGGGCGCGCGGATGACTCGCTGCTGGGCGTCCGACACAATCGGGAGGGGAGATGGGTCTCCTTCATTGGGGATTCATCTGGTGGGGGCGCACTTAGGCGTCGGCCGTGCGCGCGTGACCCGGCCGCGGCGGTCGCAGTTCCGGCCCCCGCCCCAGCCTCTCCACCTCCGCGCCGAGAATTCTTGGGCGATCGCTCGAAGGACAATGCGTTTGTCGTGCTCTCAGCAATATCCAGTGGCCAAGGTAACGGTAAGGGGAAAGGTTTGTTTACGCCCCCGTCGGCGCCGAGAGTAGATTTCCCCTTCGGGTTTCTTCGTAGCGATTGCCCGTTGCGGAAGAGGCTGGGGAGCGAATGTCCGTGTACATCTACATCTGCATCAGTATACTATTCCGCAAGCAAAAAGGTGTTAGGAAACCAGCCATCAACACACGAAAAGGAAATGTATTAACGAAATTACGCCTATTGTTTATCAAAGTCCTTCATTGCTCGGGGGAAATACGAATTCCCGTACCTATCTGTTCGGCAAAATATCTTTCATAACCATTTTACTGCCAGACCATTTCAGGTGGGATGTGCGAAGGCTGCCAAGGCTTTTTTCCGGAATTAGCAACATTTCAGATTTAAAAATTTTTCAGCTACTTAATTTTGTTTAATATGTCTAGATTTTTTTCCCAATTCGTAAGATATATTTACATATTATAACCATAGATAGATTATGGGGGTTTACATAAATTACAGCCGTTGAAAAGGCCACAATCATTAAATAAGGTGAAATAATTCGGGCCGATTTCGCTAAACCAGCGAAGGCCGATATATCGGCCCGGTGACTGTATAAGGGTTAATTTATCGTTTCTGTCAGATTTGGAAATGTAGTCATGTTCTTATATGAGGATCCCCGTGTAGCTCTCAAAGATATCCATTCTCAATTGCTGAAGCAATGTAAGCTTAGCGCGCAGCCTCCGAGTCTCTAGCACCACCCATCCTAACTTGTTTAACATCTGTATGTAGTGTGGTCATTTGTGTGGTCCTGTTAATATATGAACTCTGACGTACTTTTATTTTTGAGCTATTTATTGCATAGATGAGTTGATAATTTTGTCACCCATATCTGACTTCTTCAGGAAAGCGTGCTTCAATCAGATGGTCTTTCTTATCCTGCAGAGTAGTGAGAGATGATATTGCTACGTATAGCGTTGCAGGATTAATGCACAGATTAGCATAACCCCTATCAGATATTGTTATCAACACCATGGTTCGATTTTCTTTTTCATTATTTCATTCGAATTTTTCATTTTTTTATATTTTGCCAGGTTACTCTTCTCACATTAATTCTTCTGGTCCTAATTTCTCCTGATTTTTTTTACGATATCGTGCAATAGCTAACGGTTGCCGAAAAGAGGCTTGATACCAACTTGTCGATGGCGATAGATGTATTCGCTATGGAATAGGTAATGACAAATATTTCGAGCTTATTGGAGATAAGTATTTTCATTTTTCTCTCGGCTTTTGATGGGCCAATATTTCCTCATTTTTCGAGTACAAGAGGTATAAGCGTATAGAATGGACTTGTAACAGTGGCGATTTAAGTATTAAATTGTGGTTATCGAAAGAAAACTTTTATTTCTCCAGCTTAACAAAAATGTTTCAAAATATTTTATGAATATCTAAAAGCCCCTTGTCTGACCACAGACACATCATTGCGTGGAGGTACTGCATACCACCAAGGCGCTGCGAAAAGTGTTGAAACTCCAAAAGAATGACTTTTATCCGCCCCTCAATTGGAATGTGGTAGTTAATCAGAAAAATGTATTGCTCCTTTAATAAACTGAATAATAATTCATTATATGCTGTGAATTGTACTTCACATTAAACACATTGAGTTGAATTTTTTTATATCACTCGTTTTATTGCAATATGGTATTCATTCATGATTCTTCTTAAGACATCATATAGGTAAGATACGGTTATTTTCAGAATTCGCGATTTACTGACAGAAGCAAGCAAATAATTTAGGAAAATAGGAGTACGGTCTGAAGGAGGATTATAAATGAAGATTATTGCCTGTAGGTTTGGTGACTAGATCTGTTTCGCGAAGAACATCATTACTCTCATTAATGCTCTGAATTCGGTACGTCTAAATTGGGTAATTTCAATGTTGCAAATTATCTCAGTAATTAATGTCTCTCCTATCCATTTTTCGTTTATTGACGCTTTTCTCGCCATCACAGCATTCCGATGTCAAATTTCCTGTCAAAATATTTTTAGAAATCAGTAATTAACCTTCCAGGATGTACAATACCATTCATTTCCATCACAACACTAGGTGGAGAATTATTCCCTAAGGGTAGTTCATTGAATTAAAGTAAACGCAGTAATAGAACTCACCGTCATTGTATCGGTTAGTAAAATGTTATTTCTTCATTCATTACATGTAACACCTCATTATATTATCCTTGATTAATCTTTTCCGGTTTCCTTCGCGATGAAAAAGCCTAAATAGTCTGCAGCGATGGGAACTGCGCAGTGGCGCCGTCTCCATGGGCCCTGAGGGGGCCCGAGCCCCCTCAAAAATTCGTTATTGGTGTGAGAAAAAATGTGTCAGGCTTGTCAATTTTCCCCGGAGTGCCCAGATATCGAAATTCGAGTTATCAGGATTCTAATTTTGATCATAGTACTCTTCCAAAATTCTTAAAAAACTTAAAATTCACTATTTATAAAACTTTCCGGTGCAAGATCCCCAATATTTTTTGTAAGACGGCATCCCTGGGACTGCGAGTTACGGCGGTTCACGAGGCGCGGGGTGTATGAATGACATTTACAACTTCGCAAACGTTGCTGCTGACGGTATTGCAAACCGGACAGAGGTCATCTTCGCGAGCTCCTCGCCTTGTCGAGGTACTCATATCCGTCGTATTATCGCCCCGGTAATTGCACGTGACTCACTGCGCCGTACGGCGAAGCGGGTCGACACTCCTGCAGTGAGCTCGCTCGATTGCAGTCTCCGATTTCGATGGAAACGTATGGCATGGTATTTGAAGGAGGCGACCGACAGCTTAGGTCATATGCGCCATGAGGGAAGGGTATGGAAGGAAAGATGGAGAAACCTGGCGTCGGCATTAGCCTGCTCTTAAAGGGAGGCGCCAAGGGAACACGGATTAACGTCCCATCCGGCGGACGGAGTGTTGCGCTTGAAATGTCCTCCACACAGCATTCAAGCAGGAATCGGGCAGTCTCTGAACGTTCTCTGCAATCGCCGGGATTTGAATCCGAGCCCACAGGGTGGGAGGCCAACACGGACAAATTGATCCGATTTTCGCGGGGAAAGAAGGTATAATTGAGTTAACCGGCATTCATACACATTATGATGTGATCGATCAAATTAATTACTTTTCAATTCTATTCCTCGCAATGACAAACATTATACTGCAAAATATAAAAAAGAAGTGGATCGCATTGCACTTACCACCGCGCCGCGGATATTTTTGAAATCCGATTGAAATGCGACCGAAGTGGCAAAATAGATCAGTCTTCTGCGGGATGGAATAGGGTAGTTTCCCTCATCAAAGAAGACGAAAGGCATTGATTGCGATTTGTTACCCACCATTAGTGTATTCATAATATAGAAATTATTTGGTTTTAGAAATCCCAGTTTAGACGAATGGCAACGGTCAATTTTAACCTCATTTGAAAAAGGTCAGATTGGCGCCCATGCGATGCCACTCCACGTGACGTCACAGGAACCTAGTTTCTATACGAGCAGATAGGAATTTTACATCGTCTGAGATTACCAATTCATGCATGAAGCACAGAGCTCAGGGAAACATGTCTTAATAATCACTTATTAAAACTGGCTAAGGTCGTAAAGTTTTCTTCGTTTGATAAGGTATTAATAATCCTTATTTAAGCCAAGCGCTACCAGCTAGCATGGTACTCTGCTACCTGCTAACATCCTGCGTCCTCCCGGGCCTCCTCTATGCAGTCCCCTTGGCACTAGGAATAGATGGGTAAAGAGAAATTGCTAGCGGCATACGTTGATTTACCAACGCGGGTGGGTCGTTAAGTTAAAGCTTGCTTTTATTCAATTTATTACTGATTAGGGACGAATCTTAATCCTAAATTTATTTCAATTTTCTCGCAAAGAAGGGGATGAAAATATTTTTCTTTCGCAATCATAGTTTCCTTTATTTTTCTGTTTTTGCCATCTCCATTTGTCATGGCCCTCTAAGAAACGGGCTTATGTTCATAATATTTATGAGATATCGTTTTGGGGCTGCTATAGAAGTCTAGTTGGAAGTGAAAAACAGACTTCAGAGAAAATAATGGAGAAAAGATATTCGATGATGCTTCCCAATCGCCGTTAAATTTAGATTTTCGATTATTTGTTCGTTGTTTATGGAAAATATTATGCTAATAGTGAAGGATCGTTGAGCAAATAAGATCTCTGACTGTCGATGGTAGCTCATTACCGATGAAAATACCATTTTTGCTATTCGTCCTCATACAAGGATTGTCGTTTTATAAGGAAATTAATTATTCAACTTATTTTTCGCTACCAATGATATATTATTCTTTTTCTTGTGATCCATGGAAAGATGCATGCTTAGTGGAAATTATTGTGGTGTTTATGTAGCGTTATGCATGTCAGTGTAGTGTGCAGCGAGAAGCATGTAGGTGATAGCTCCCTTCATATATTGAACATCCTTGAAGTTATTGGTATGATATCGTACTGATTTAAATGCAGATGAAATGGAATTCATGGTAATTTATGATGAGTGCAACGACTTCCAATGTTGCAGTTTGCTTTCATTCTTAAGATAATTGGAACAAATTATGTTCATTTTGTTAAAATGAATCGTTCTCTGGATTGTTACTTCTTTCACTTTCCCGTGGTATTTGCATGGTGGTCCTCGGTAGACCGCACATATATGCAGGATAAAATTAACCATCAGGTCACCAAATAGATTTCACGTTAGGAAATTATATCAAAGAAATATTAATCAATATTTTTCTGATTGCATATGCATTTTTTAAATTTAGACGGTTATATTTTGAATTACATGAATTTTCCTGACAAAACTGAGAGAAAAAACAGTTACAGGTATTTATAATTTAATTCGATAACTAAGTGATGACCCTATCAGGTTAATAGATTTAGCTGGAAGAGAATTAAAACGGTAACTCAGTTACCCCCCCTGGGGTGCGTAAATTAATATCTGTCTTGGAAGCCTGAGAGGGGTCAAAACCCTATGCGTCGTGAGCACCGTCTGTATACTCCTTCCTTTAGACTGTGGCATAAGCATGGAGCACTTATATTTTTCATTTACATATCACGAGAGGTGTCGTATTATACGCTGCTACACGCCCTACTAGAGACACTGGGGTGCCCGTACGTAGATGTAGATAGACGTGGTTTCCCTCCCAGCGTTCTCCCCCCCTCTTGACGGGAGATATGAGCAGTGCCGTTCACCTCTCTACGATGCGGTGTCTCATAGCAGCCAAGTCTCCGCCATATTGTGTGGTCCACGCCACCGCGTCCCTGCGTAGGCACGCGGTGCAATTGGTCCCTCATTTCCCTGCCATGCAATTTCCGTCCAGCGAGTGAGTTTTCCGTCTAATAAGGGATCGTATAATGCGTAAACGACAGCTACTTTGCCGGATCTAATTGTTCTCTCCGCTCGTTGTAGCGTTATCCCATTCACACAACGTGCCAGCCGAACAGATTCACGTGTAAGTGAAATAGGAGTTACCAACCAGTCGTTACTCATTTTTTTTTCTTCGTCGCGTTCGGCTTCTTTATAGCGCCTTGTGTGGTGGTTTCTGTAGATAATGATGTAGATTTCAACCACCCTATCTCATTTTACGCCGTCATTTTGTTATTTGTGTTCGTTTTATCGTTTCCCTAACCTGTGTGTTCGTTAATTGCATTATCATATTATCGTGAGTAACCTCTAGAGTTTTGCAGAAATTCCCAACCCGATGCGTGAACAGCGATGCACTTCGCGTGGTGAAAGGGCGGATGATTGTACTTCGAATAATATTCGTGCTGATTAAACTATTTCAAAGAGTTCTGTACTTAAGGATTTCGATATATATTAAAGCAAATAGGATTGCGCCTATTTCATGTCGACTAAATGCAATTTTGGAATATTTTCCACCATATGCTAGCATTTTATACCATATCATTACCAATTGAATTCGAAAATATCTTTGCATTTTATGATATCTTGATGGAATAATATTGAATTTAAAGGTAACTACGCAGGTCAAATACGGGCATGAAATTTCGCGAATTGTTTTTGGTGTACTTGAGTAATAGACGTACCCATTTGTTAGATTTAATTTACAGCTAGAATATGAATTATGGTGATAAATTGTTGAATCTTAATCATGTAAATTTGTTATTGTTTCCTTTGAGTCAATTAGTCGGAAAATGACGAAAAATCAAGAGAGAGGTGTTTAAGAGACTCTTGTTATATCTTTTCTTTCGCGATGTGCTTTCACGGCTGGAGCTCAAGTTTGGAAACTCGTCAGCATAACTTGAAACTCGTCATGCATAGCTGGCGGCAAAAACATACCACTACTACCAAAACATATTCCTTACCAGCTGCTTGATTAATATCATGTAACTTCGAAATGAGAGAGCTTTTCGTCATCTGATTCATATACTCTACAATATTACATTGCTTGCGTATATTTTTAGTTCTGATGTTTATTTAGTTCTGATTTTTATTTTTGAGTTCTGATGGATTTTTTTGGCAACGTGCAGATTATTTAGGACATTAAAAAAGCATTAAGAATAGCTAATGGTAATAGTGTAGCTATTCATTTCTTGTGTGTTCAAATCTTCATGCAAATAATTTCGTGATTGCAATTTTTTTATTCAGCATGTTGATCCGAGAATCTTGAGCATAGGTTAAGTATCATGCATATAGCAATAGCATCTCTTAATCTAAGAGATCGTTAAAAATACCGTTTCGATGGTCATTACTGATTTTCTCGGTATTTAGGCAGCATTGCGTGTAAAACTCGCAGCTATTTATTTTCAGTCTAGAGAATTCCTTCACTGGATTTGATATCATAAGCCAAGTGGTTCAGGATGAAAATCTAGACCACTATGTATTCACCAGAAGAAACCACCGAATGTTTTCATAAAAAAAGCCACCGCACGAACGAACTCGTGAACGGCCATAATGTGCGTCAATGCAAAAACATGGGAAGAGGACATTTTAAACGCAGATGAAATATTTTAGAGAAATTCCCTTTTCAATATTCCACCGAAGCGGAAAACGGGAAAAAAGGAGAAAACCGAGCGGCCATACGTGCATTGCCGGGGCGTCAAAGCGATATTTGGCTCAGGGTACCACAGGCCTTCCAGCGACGGCCCTATTTTCGGCCATGGGAATGCGGAGAGTTAAAAAAAGTGAGGAATGAATAACGAAAAGCGCCTGATAAAAAAAGAAAGCCAGGGAATGAGGTGGGAGAGGTGAGAACGTAGTTGCACCGCTAAGCGTGTATCCATTTAAATGCATCGGGTGATGAGCAACAGAAACAAATGATTGGTGTGCACATCCGAAGGCCCCCCCCTTTCCAGCCCGCGGTCCTAAACATTGCAAGCTCTTGTGTCCCTCTTGCGAGCTGGGGTGCTGTGGTTAATGCCTCTGATTTCTCGTTGCAAGCGTGACCAGAGCTTTGTAAATTTCTCGTAAAATACGTGGTTTTATGGGTAAAAGCCCCGTTATCCCTGTGTTCGCTCCGTGCACCACCCTTCGAGTTAGGAGGTGGTAATCTGGCCGTGCCATTGTTTTGCCCAAGAGCGAGTCTGTCTCGTGGCGCGGAATATAATTGAGAGATTTAGAAAAGGCGGGAAAAGAGGGGCGATGGCGGGCGCGAGCAGAGAATGCCGGGACGTACACCGAGCGTGGTTTCGTGCTCATCGAGATGGTGCGCATGGAGATTCCTTTTAATGCGTATATAAAAGGTATTGCCGTGAAAGTGTGACCAGGCCGGGAGAACTCCGTACTATCGTTTGCACGGCCCTTGCTGGCGCGATTAAATCGTGCTGGCCATTAATGTAATTGCGCAACTGGGTCGAATATGACCCGCGAAAAACCCACTCTGGATGCTGCGCGAGAGAGAAAAAAAATCGAAGCATCCAGTAAGTTCTATGTTTACGAGGTGACCTCATGATATATTTTATATTCCCCTTTAGTGAAAGTAAGGTGAAACCTCACCGGAGCCGTTAAGCTCATGCGGACGGTGTTATTAGTGGACGTTTTCATTTGCATAATGTTGAGGTTGCGGTATGGCGGTCGCTTCCGATGTAAAGGCGGAAGAGCATCGCACTTCAGCTGTTGGAAGATTTCTTCAGGTCTTGTTCGAAGGTAGTGGCCGCGTTGCAAAGGGAGCAGTTAGGTGCACAAGGGAACCGGTTTTATGTTGGCTACGGTTGCTAAACGGAAAACAATTACGAAGAAGAGAGAGATAGCACCTTGTCTTTAGATCTCCGCGAATCGCGCATGCTTCAGGAATCGACTTACAATCGGATTCAAATACAGCGCTCCATTTGATATATTTTTTACTTCAGAGTATTGTCTGAAATGATGCTTAAGCATTAGTGGGGGATTCCTCACCACTAGCAAAACCGCGTTCTACTGTAATCCATACTCTTTTTCGCAAAGGAGATCGGTTGAATCGCATCGTAGATCTCGTCAGGGGACGCGGAACGTAGGTTTCTTAATCCTGCACGGAATTTCCTTTCTCGTGATTTGGGATATTTCCCTCACCCTTCTATCATCATAACTCAAATAGCTCATTTTTATTATTCAATAAGTCTAAAAGCTTCTGGAAAATCTGCAATCAGTTATTATTTTAATTACCCTTTTAATCAGCCTAATAATATAATTTCAGCGAAGAGAGATACAATGCGCATTTTCCTCATGTATCCGACCAGAAACAAGGAAAATTTGGTCAGATAATCTTTCAATCAGCCACAATCCCTTCTCATTAGCCCATCATAGGATAATTTTCTGAGTACCATGCACGTGCCATTTGAAAATACTACAAATATTGTTTCATTAAACTTCTTTATTAAATTAAAATTTCTCCAACATTTTTATTCGGGCCGTTCCAATTTTCCCGAAAACCTTTTGACTAATTGATACAATACAATTAGCCAGAATTATTGTGGTCTGGGCTACAGGTAACAGAAAAAAACTGAAGTTACTTTCCTGTTGAATTCCATTCTTTACCATGGGTCGTATAGATTTTAGTTAAAAATTGTGATTAATTAAATATATAGAACTCCTGCTTGGCGTGGGTCCATTAAAACTGCGAAGATCGCATAGATGAAACTTGTAGAAAATTTTTTCAAACATGTACCACCGTTAATGATCGCGCACTATTTGACAGAACTAACTCTAAAGATATTTGAATGAAAACACGACCACCAAGGGTGATGGCAATGGTGCCACAGTGACCATTTGGAGGAGAATAGTGCAGAAACCTGGAGTTTTCAAAACTAACATGATTGCTACGTAGAGTTACTTTATTTCATACGCTGTTTCTGTACCGGTGCTTTTTGATAAACTGGATTAGAGGAAGAAATAAGCGTCGAAGAAATCAGGAAGTAAATAATCCTGACTGAGGCTACCGGTAATTGAATAGATGAAAGTGACGGGATAGAATCGTAACTTTTCATGATGAGCTAACTCAGGGCTGCGCAATTGCAAACATTGAACATATAATCCGTATACACTACTCGTAATGATGACAGTTTTTCAGAATTAAACCTTACTATTTTCCTTAAGTATTATACTAAACATTCTTTTTCACAAGGATAGACTGGTTTGAAATTATAGATGTCAATGATTATGGTTTGAACGTAGACTAATACTAGTTTTTTTGGATTTCAATCTATTGCATTAATTGATTAGAGCAAATTCCAGATCAAGGTTAAGCAATCAATATATATTTCCTATTTTTTGGTTCGAAAAGGAAAGAAAAATGAGGTCAAACAAAATTCTATGAAAAATCGCCACATTGTTGAACAAGGGTGTTTTCTAAAATTATGACCATGAATTGAAGAAATATGAGAAAAGTAGAATATTGAGGTTACTTTGACAAAAAAGAGAGCAAAGTTTGCTCTATCTGAAAAAAGGGCAACATAAAACCAAATTCTATATCCCATCTACTATCTGTGACTATTCTTATCTTCGCGTTCACGTAAAAAAATTTACTACATCGCTTCATTCATCATTCATCGCTTCATATCGAAATTCATGAATAAAAATACCAAATAATTACGGAAACAGTACGAAATTTCACAATTATGACTATAAAACAGTTAGATGTTTTAAGACCGTCTATTTTTGTGCCCAGGAAACTAAAAATTTAGTATAGAGGGAGTCGGGAACCTTCCAAAACATACTGAACTTTTTCCGTTAATCTTCCTCGCGCCAACGATAGTCATTTTGGAGTCTATAAGAGCGAAGCATTACAATGACATTTCCATTAGCACACCTCAGACCTTCAGAGAATCGGTTCATAAATTTGTGAACGTATGGACTTGTGGAGTCAGGGATTTCCCGGGGAAGTAGTTCGGATAGAACTCATCTTGGTGAGATAATTTCGTCGACTCAGCCTCTCAGAGCCATCGGCACTGAATGATATATCGAGCTTACTGGGCCGGAGTGGCAAAACACGTCTGCTTAAAAAGACTCTGAGGAGATAGGTAACGAGAACGGAGCAGAAGACACTCTTGGTCCCAACGAAATAACGCTAAGGATTACGGACGGTAGGAAGAACTTGAAACGGGCCGTAGGGATCAATAATAAAAAAAATGTATGGCCATAAGTAATGGTCTCACCTGAAGCCGTTGAACGGCGCCAAAAACTTGAGGGTGCGGTAGAATGTCCTAAAAAACACAGAAACGCTCCTTGGCATCATATAGGTGTTGAAGTGAATTGAGGAAAACTAAAAAAATAGATACACTGTCCGTTCATGCAAAATACACTTAATAAATATCGTACACTCTTTTCCTCCAGGCGCTATCCTCTCCCAAACCTGTTATCCCGCAATATAACACCTTTCTATGCATATCCTTCAAAGTAAATGTATATTCCGTTATTAAGATGTAAGCTACGAAACAAAGCTATACAGTCTGTTCAGGAGAAAACTTTTAATAAGCACTGTACATCGTTGATGGATTGTAAATATTTTTTTAAATTCCAAAAATTTATTTTAATAATTAAGCTAGTGGAATATGACAAAGTTTTCCATTTCATTAACGATAAAATGAGCTTCCACAAAGTTGAGCCTGAGGTGATAGAGATAAAAACACGGTATACTATTTTCTCTAAACACTTTCATCCCTCGCAGTATTTCCACACTTTTCTATTCTTATCCGTCAGTGACGTAAAATTGTACTCCGAAATTACTGATATTATTATTCGCTCGAAAATAGTTCACTTATCCACATGAAAAATAGAAACATGATTTAAGTGTAACACCAACAGAGTTGCGCATTTTGTGGAAAAATGAAAGGGTAAGCTGGGATTATAGCATCCATTTAGGAATGGAATAATATCAATGAAAAGTAGAATTATCAAACTAAAGTATATATTTTTTAGTCTTACAAAGTATTAAAACACTCCGTGATTCATTTGGCTAGTTTACATTTCATAATTATATCAATTTTATTGCGATAGTCAAATTGAATACTAATATACACTTTCAAATTTACGGATTAAGTAACTGAATGATAATTGAATAGTTTAATGATGCTTATTATCTTTGCCAACTGGCTTCTTTGGTTGGAATAGTCAAGAGAATTTACTGCTAATATAGTGAATTCACGTTCGAACGGAGTAAAGATGCAAGATTTTAATCCAAATGATTTATGGCAACAATCAGCACAGTTTTGACGCCTTAATCGCACCAGAAAAGTATGGTAAGACTGAATACAGATGAGAAAAAGGTGTTCGGAAAAAATAATTAAAGGAAAAATTACTGTCGCCATGTCTCATTTTTGAAGTAATGTATAGGTATGTGAATTTCATGCTTTCATAAATCGAGCGAAATCTTTAATTTTAAAAGCTGAATATATTAGGCATAACTTTTGATTTTCTTTGTCTCCAAAATCACATCTAAACGTAATATTATGCAAATAATTTTCGACAATACATTTTCAGTCTTCGCTTCCATCTCGTGACTAGGTGGCATATTTCATCGTCTGATTATGATATCAAGATCCTTCCGAATGATCGTCCGCTCAATAACTTATGACAATATCTGTGTCAAGAAATTAAAATATCTCTATTGTGCTCATCAAAATGCATATATTTCAAGGCAATTTTCAAAGTCTAGCAATTATTTAAGGAAATTAATTTATGTGCAGTTTAAATAAATGATCAAACACCCCGGATGCATATATTTTGCTTGTGGAGGCTTCTATCCTAACAGTTTGACTTCACCAAAATAGCATTCTACAGAGAAAACTTGAAATGAGTACTAACTTATCGTGCTTGAGCACAACAAGAAAAGGGACAGGATCTTCGCAAAACCTCGAGTTTAATTCCTTTGTTAAACTTCAAGATCCAAATGAAATGAAGTAACAAACACCGTTGGCTATTTTTTTATGATCAAAAAAGAAATTTTCAGCTTTAAACTGGGAAATTATAACGACAAAGGGAATCGTTGAGGATTAATTAATACTTCTATTTCAACAAGTATTTCGAACACAAAACCAGCCAAAATTTATTTCATTGAAACGTGTCACTTGAGTCATCACGAAAAGAATGTTAAAACTTATTTATGGCATAATTTTTTTATGGTGAATGACGATCCATCTATCATCTTTTCTCTGAGTTAAAATGGAACATTGATAAGTACACAGTATTCCAATACATATCATTTTAGTAAGAATTCGAGTGTATAAATTGATTCAAATAGATTGTCATTCTAGTTAGACGATGATATATGGATCCCAAGACAGTGTAATGGACATGCTCTGTGAAAAACAATTTGATTAAACCAGCAAAATGCTGAAGGTAAAACTACCATTTTATGCTAATTGAGGTTGTTTCAATTCACAACAATTCACGCAAAGAGCTGGATAAAAATAGAAATATTTTAATTTTAAAAGCAAGCAATGTGTCCTTCTAACACATGTAGCTAGCTATCGGTTACAACAATACGTTATGTAACGTCCTTGGTTATTAATAGCAGAGTACGGGTGTATTGAGCAACGTTGTTTCTGTCGCGAAAGAAGAAAATTAAATCAATTATAACAGCCACTGAATTTAAAAATACAACTTTTTACTAAGTTTTTTGTAAGGTTGGTAGAAATACTAAGACCATGTATTCCACTAGGGTAGGAACTATGTTGGATATATTTAACCCGTAGTATTGAAATATAAACTTATATTTGTGGATGAACTCACGTACCTAAGGTACAAATTATTTCAATTTCGGTTTCAATAATAGTAAAGCCATTATTTGTACACGCTGAAGTCTAACCTTGTGGGATGAGAATACTTAATTATATGCTTTAGAAAAACTGTAATGCGTAATATTGAATCAATACTGTCATCATTTCGATTACTGCTAACGTAAAATATATTCAATGTTTGATATACCACAGCTCATCATGAAAAATTACAATTCTATCCAGTCACTTTCATCTATTGAATTACCGGTAGCCTCAGTCAGGGTTATTTACTTCCTGATTTCTTCGTCGCTTATTTCTTTCTCTAATACCGTTTATCAAAAACGGCAGGTACAGAAACAGCGTATGAAATAAAGTAACTCTACGTAGCAATCATGTTAGTTTTGAAAACTCCAGGTTTCTGCACTATTCTCCTCCAAATGGTCACTGTGACACCATTGCCATCACCCTTGGTGGTCGTGTTTTCATTCAAATATCTTTAGAGTTAGCTTTGGCAAAGAGTGCGCGATAATTTACGGTGGTAAACATTTAAAACAATTTTTTTACCTGTTTGAAGAAGGGCAGCCCACTAGATATAGTGATTTTCGCAGTTTTCATTCGCAAAATTTTTGTGAAAAATGCCAATTAAAAGTCAAGAATTTTGATTTATCTCCTAACTTCTTTCCCAAATCGGAAATATTTGAATGGAATATACGTATGTTTTCTTGTAATCGCTACTACTCTTCAACTAATACCGCTACACCCGTTACGGTGTCGCCTTTACTTTCAAATTTACACCGGAGTATCGTTTCTGTACGGAACGAAATCTCATTAAGATTCATTAATTCGATATCTGTCTTTCAGTTCTAGTTTTCAATTTCTTTTCCATCTGTGTCCTTTATTCTCGTAAAAAATGTATACCTAAAAATTCACCATAGTTACGCCACTCATCAAATACGATACACTCTTCTTCAAAATGAACCAACAGGTCACTGTAAACTTTTGAGTTACGTATTTCTGAACTGTTTGCTGTAGTGAATAAGCGAAAACATGATTACATTTGTAATATATAACGTTCCGGGGATTTTCACGTTTAATCTTTTGTCAAAGTTTGAATTTTCTAAGGTTATAAAGTGACGATGGCGTAAAATTTAAAAAGATATTTGTTTTTAGATTTAGATTCATAATTTAGGCATGAGGTTATGCATTCTGAGGTTTTAAATGCCATGACAACCTATGGAACATGGGATCCAATTTCTATGGTGAGGAAATAATATTAATTCGGTCGACCAAATTCATATATTTTCCCCCTTTTCTGGTTGCGGTAGTTTGGTCTTTGTTTTCATTTTCGGCATCTTAATAGTTCTATGCAGCTGCATGGGTATTTATGCACTTAATAATTTGTATTTTTGCGTGCTTGGTGTCAACTTGCATGGAGGAATGCATGATCGGTGAGAGCTCATACCGCCTTCAGACATTTCCACTGGCCATATTTTTCGAATAAAATTAATTAGGTTCATATATATTTTTTAATAAATACGACCTGGGTTACATTTCACAGGTGGTACCTGACAATGCTACCATATCATGAAATCCGGGCCGCGATTTTTCAAATATATTAGTGAAACAAGTAAAGTTTATTCTTTTATTTTCCACTATGGAAATTTTTCACGAAGTTAAGCCTGAAATTATCAGTTGTAAATAATTATGATCACAGGTTCGCCCATTAAGATCATTTTAATATAATTGGACAACGCATTTAGATTATAAAGGACACAATAGAAAATTCTTGGCGGAAAACAATATTCTTCGCCTTGCGTTAAGTAAATTTTTACTCGTTTACTATTCGCATACGTTTATGACTCACGTCAATAGGTGCCCTTTACTTCCTTTTTTTCATCTAGCTTTTTCATTGAGCCATTTAAATATTCAGAGTCAAGGTGTGTATTGTAGCCGCGAAGAGCAGCATAGTTCAAACCAAAGTCCTTCGGGCAAGGAAATTTATGAGCGAAGGAGCGTTTGCCGGCGCGTGTGAATTTTCATCCTTTTTAGCAGCTGTCCTCTTCATTTCCTTGTGAGTGGGCTTTTCAGTTGCTTCCTCTGCTGCTGACTGTGCCCTACTCTAGAATTTTATAGCCTAACACCTTTAGGGTTTGTATGTGCAATCAATCCTCGGAAAAGGCGAATGAAAGCTAATATTTATTACATTTGTACTCGATACATTTTACAGTGAATAATCAAGTCAATCGTATTATCGTTTCGTTTTTGTAATCTCTTTCATCCTAGAAAATCTTTTTAAAAATGTAACACACTCTCTTTAGTTGTCTTTAATTTTTATAACTTTGTCTCCATTGTAAAATCCAGTTTTCAATTTTTAGAATATTTAATTTGATAATCATACTCGATGAAATCGAAGGTGATTGGCTCTTTTAATTATTTTTTTGCTACAAGCCTTTCCAAGTAGTTCGAAACGTTTGTCGTGAGTTTGAATTGATCTTTATTTCTTCAATCCAATGCCTTTGGAATTGTAATTTTACCATAGATCTATGAGAAAAGAGTGGTGTTAGGTTAGAAAAATTGGGATGTAAGGCTAATTATACCGTTTGCAGATTAAATAAATTGTTGCCCCTCCTCATAAGGGAGTGCAGTATGCAAACTTCTGTAATGCGTTCAACTTATCTGTAAAACATTGCGTAGAGTTGTTCTTGATTCACCCCCTATCTTACACGAACAGCTTACAGCGATTCATTGCATTGTTACTTGGTATGCAATCATGGTTCATATTTTATAATTTCTTGTAGCCATTATATTCCTTTCTCCGCCAAACTTGGCTGGTAGTGGCACTGATTATGCGCGTTAAGTCGCATGACCATTTAGACCACCTATTAATCCTATTTATGACGGGGGATAAAACTCGGGCTTGTCGTTGGATACTTGCTTATTACCGGTGGGTTGGATGCCGTGTTATCTCCAAGCGGTGAGCAATAAGAGGTGAGTAGATTTAAATGCATTTAATGCCATGCCTCGATATACCTTATGGCCGGCATTTTGTGGCATTACAATAGTTTTATGACTAACGCTACACATTTCGTATTTGATTTTAATAGAGCTTTTAAGCTCGATTCAAAGAGAATTTTTATTTTATTTATGAGCAAGCAATGCAGCATCTTAATGAGCAGTGCACCATTATTTTTTCTGTAATCCCAATTTTTAAGGGGCAATTAAACTTTTCTTGGAGATAGCATGTTGGGTGATTCCATTTACAGTATTTTATAGGCCTTGGCGAAAATGAATTGATAGATCTGTGCTAATGGACAATCTTTTGTTCAAATCATTATAATTTAACGGATCTGAAGTTGTATTTGTGCTAAAAATATCTTAATACATAAGATCACTGGCATAGGATAAGAGAAAATTAAACGATATTATAGGGAAAGGCCTGTTTTCTGAATCTGTTAACCATAATTAAATACGATGCAATTAAAATATCTGCTGAAATTGCAAACTTATTACTTCCTTCTAAAACATCGGAATTTTAATGCATCATAAGAATCTCATTTAGTATTCCATACCCTCAAATTTATAGATTTATCCCGGAAGATGAATTTTTTGGAATTACTGGGAGTTGGAAGCAACGGTTTTGAGCGGAAAATTATCTCTTTCCCTCATTTTACGAACTTGGATATTATTTACTTGTCTCCTTCAACTCTTCGCATAAAAAACACGTCTTTTAAAAAAACCTCGGTTGGTTTTGCTGAGAGTTAAACTCCTCAATCATGATTTTGACTCTCGTTATATTAAATAGATCGTAAATTAAATTTCAGAATATCGAGGCAATCCACAAAAAAAGCGAATGCCGACATGAAGCAAGGGTATGAAATGCTTTTGCTCTCGAGTTCCTTTTTCTTGCACGCTTTTGAGACGCGATTAGCTGCGTTGAATTTTATTCGCAGTCTGACCACGGAAGAGGACTTTCTTGCCGTTTGCAGAATGAAACATTAGTCCCGTGTGGAGAACGAGAGCATTTTTCACTCCGGTTAAAACATTCTCCCTTGGCATTAGTGTCCATCACTAATTGGCATATCTGCTTCGGTCGCGTCTCGACGACAGAGGCCAATGATGTCTCTTTCCATTTTTAACATTCCCTATGCTCCGAAGGCGACCAGCGAGCTTTTATTGAGTTGGCGAGATTTCCTACGCAAGGATATAAGACGGGCACACGAGGCGACGAAGTGGGGTGGAATAATTCCGATTCAAATGTATTCCTCTTTTTACCATATTTCTCCCTTCACATCTCGGAAGACGTCTCGTTTTTACCGGATTGTTTATCTAATAGCCTCCGATGAAAGATGCTCCGAGACTATCCCATGAGAATCATCATAGAATGGACAAGCAAGTGGGTATATTTTGAAGTTTCAAGCTATCTTCTTAGTCGAGTTCACCGACTCATGTCGTTGACGGGTGAAAAAAAAATGTTTCCGTATCGGCAGACGAAGAAATTGCTTTTAAGTTGGTGGTCTTCATAAGGACAGGAAGTTGTAATAAATTACGGCGACTTTTCCTCGTTTTCGGAATTCCCTGCGCATTTAAAATGCGAACAGATTGGCCGATGTTTTTCGCTCCCGAAACCATGAGAAAAGTTTTGCCCGCTCACAAAAACGCGTTCCGAATCAAAAGATGTCTTGAGAATGGCCACGCCTCCGCTCATTGATTCACGTGCTAACAATTTTAATTGTGCCCTAGCTCTTCCGCGCGGGGTAAAAACAATGACCGGCCGCTTACAGAGAGCGCCCGGCTTATCTTCAAGAAGAGTTATAAAAGTTTTTTTCTTCCGCGCTCCTCGGATCGGAAACAGTGAGAAAGCTTAGGGAGAGGCCGTATGGGAACATAAATAAACATTTGGTTCCTACCTTGCCTCCGCCTCCCCCCCTTTAGAATGTATGCATGTTTGTGGCATCTTTCCTAGGCGCGCCGGACAGCGACCTCCGTTTCAGCGAACTGGTACTCGTGAGACTCGCTCCTGTCCCGACGTCACAGCTGCGTTGCGAGCCTGCGCGCTGGCCCGCCTCCTCGCCCGTCGGCCTCCTCGCTGCCGTGCCTCAGAGCAGTCGCGAGTCGTGCTGTGTGTGGTGGGCGAAGCAGACGGACGCACCGGCGTGTGAGCACCGACGGTCTAGCCAAGTGAACATCCACTAGGGTCTTTCCTCCTCCCTACCTTCCCCCCGCACCTTCGCAAGTGTTCCTCGGCGAGTAAACTCCGAAGCCGTCCCGAGCTTTGCCCAAGTGAAGTTGTCAAGGCGAGGGAAAGAAGGATTTTGGCCAGTGTTTATATTATTTTTTTGTTACGTGGCTTTCCTGCTGTACTTCCCTCCCTCTCTCTCACTACCTCCCCCGAATATCAGTTGCCCTCCCCGTGTGATCGGAGGGCTGCGTTCCCTCCCGGTGTTGTCTTCGTCCGAATGGATCATGCCCTCGGCCGTGGATCCTAGAGCCGCGGCGCCTCCGACTCCTTCGGGATGATGCTGAGGTTCTCCCGGCCTATGTGACGGTGGCGGCGTGGGAGAGGTCCGGCGGATAAAGCCGGCGTTCCGCGCCCTAAAAGGCCCGTGTGCGGCTGTGAAGTGTTTTTTTTGCGAGTGCGGTAGTGTGCATTCGAAGGCGGCGGCGGTCATGGCCCGCGCTTTCTCGGCGCCTCGTGGCCAAAGGGTCCACCTAGCGGCGCGCCCCGCCCCCGCCTCCCTGTTAACCGTCGTCGTGGTAATTACTTTGGAAATTTTACTCCTGTCGACAGCGAGCTATTGCAAGCCGCCATTCCACGTGCATTGGAACACGACAAACTCCATGTAAGTCTCCCCATATGCTCTTGTAGTGCTATTCTGTGATCTCATCACTCGCTGCCGATGCGTTGCCTGCCGTGTGTTTGGGTGGATGGATGTGTTTAGTGCATTGTCATATGAATATCGCGCTTGCGATAATCTCTACCCATATTCCAGCCTTATCATTGTGGTGTATTTTGTGTTTCCCTCATATTGTGGTGTATGCTATGCTTGTGTGTGTGCTTTGCTAAGTGTGTTTAGTATCCATGTTTTTATTTCTTGTGTTACTCTGGTTACTATCAACAGTTTGAAACTTTCCTCCTTCGAAGGATTATTTCTATTTTAATTGCTTGCATCCTTATTTTAAAATTTCGAATAGAAATTGTGGCCATGTGCTATTAGTTTACCGTTCTCAGGTTTGGGAAAGCCTTTCGCCAACTTAATTGCTGGTGTATTCAATGGAATTATATGTCATTTTTTCAAAAGGGATAGTTTTGTTGTGACTTAGGAATTTTTTGGGATAGAATGGTCAGTTTCGAGGTGGGGTTGGATGCGGACCCGTCTATTATGAGTCACTTTGTTCCTCCTCTTTGCCCTGGTCACCAATCACTCGCCTTTCCTTGTCTCAAACCAAAGATGATTGCCGTCCGAACTTATTAGAACCCTTGGTTGAACCCCTGGGTCTACCATTCCGGGGTAAATTTCACATACTAAGGCGGAAAACAATAAATCACTTGCGGTCACCTCAGGGCCTTTCTCCGAATTGACCACAGGTCGTCAATTAATATGGTACCGTTGGTTCGTAAGTCCGGGACGTAATTGCAGTGGTTTCACTCGAGTTTAGTTATAATTACGCTTGCATTAATCGTTCGACCCTTTCCCCCATTATTAGCCAGTGTTTTATGAGAAATTGTCATCTCTTGTTCGCAGAGGTATGGCTCGCACCTGAGGATCAGAGCGGTATTTTCGCTGTTTTGGAACGCCTCTGATATCCTCGGAAGATTTTCGTATTTTTTATGTTCACGGAGTCTTCCCAAAATGTGCGCAGCCATGAGATAATTAGTTTCCCTCTTACAATACCCTAGAGAATTGATGCCACAAAATAACCTCCTTCCGTGGAAGATATTTTGTTGCATAGTGCCATAAATGATCAAGGGATCTCTTCTTGCATTTTTCTGTCTCGATAGCGACGTGGTCTAAATTCCGTTGGGGCGCATGTTCGACCGTTGAAATACCTGACGCGAGAAACTTATCGTCCTTCCGAAAACTTGGCTGTTCACGCGTCTCGCCTCCCGTCGGCTGCCTGTTTGAAAATTGCTTTTCGCGATTGGGTTTACGAACGGCGTTTCTTGTTTTAAAAGCCGGAATGGTTATATGTAAGTGATGAGAAGTTTAGTTGCATTAGCTCCATGATTTTGTCTTTGTATTGCGAATAAGGGATTCACAATCGGGAAGTATATCCGACATCTTTATTTTGATTTGGCATCTGAGATGAATCGCTGAAAGTGGAAAGGTTGGTGCACAGAGGTGCAAATGGCGTTTCGTAAAAAATTTTCTCGCTGTATTTATGTTACATATGTATAGGTAGGAATTTTTAGCGTGAAGTATCTTTATGTTTAACGTGAAAAGTTCTATTTTCGTGCATATTACCACCAGCCTTAACCCTACTGTGTCAGCTGTCGGAGTTGCCGATTATTTATACATTTACATGTAAAAACCGGAATCGTTATATGTAAGTGATGAGAAGTTTAGTTGCGTTAGTTCCATGAATTGGTCTTTGTATTGCGAATAACGGTTCTACGAGTTCGTTTTGCGTTAATGCTTTGGATATTTGTTAGTTTCAGTTGTTTTTCCTATTAAGGAGAGTTTTCTTTGATGCATCGCGGGATTCAGCGTTTCTGTTGCTACGTTCATGAGGTAAGAGTGCTTGGGCGTTGAGGTCACTGCCGAATCCAAATGTTCAACTCAAGCGCTCCGCTTCCGCTAGGAACGATTTCCTCCGGTTGGGAAGTTATCGCTTGATTTCTCATGCTATTTAACCAGTGCATATAGTCAATCATTATCATGCCTAGACATCGGACTTTCTTGTTTCGCAGAAAACCAGAGTCAATTTGCTCCACCCCTTTACTTTCACCACGTCACATAATGTTTTGCCCTGCACGCCGAGCAAAGTAAATTGCTTCGTCCTGTCCTGGAAGCCGATGGCCATGTCTGCGCGCTAGGCCGTGACCACTCGCAGAAAACTTGCATCACCGTCGTGGAGTAGTTGACATGGCAAAAAATGTAAAGGCCGCTAGCATCACCTTCGGGACTTCCCTCTATCAGTGTGTTGAGGTCCTGTATTGTGGCCCAGCATTCCCTGGAAGTACGCAATTTTTTTCTCTATCTGAAATTTAGTGTTACAAATCGAAGCAAACTTGAATTTGTGTTTTTTTTTATATTTAAGGTTGGTTGTTTCACCACTTCCTGCAGTTGGGTAATATTTCCTTGTTTTTCTAATGTTTCTTAGTCGGAGTTGACAAGTATGCGTAGGAAGTTTGCTAACATGTATGGGCCAGATAGTTGTCATTAATGCCGTTGCAGATATCTATACGTTTGAATGTGGTCACAAAACTTCGTCATATCACAAGCAGTTCGTTTTGTGAGTGAATTCCTTTGTGTGCTAATCTGATCCAAGAAATATTTAGTGCAGTTAATATAAAAAGCAGTTTTACATATTCACAATTATTTAATGCGTACGAGACGTTTCGTCCCGCATAGCCATCATCTGGTGCAAAACATTTACTAGATGATGACTTTCAAAATCTAATCTAACGAAGATATAAAATGTAGTGTTATAAATCATAGATAATTTGAATTTGTATTGTTTTTTTTGTGATATTCCCGAATCAGAGCTTTTACCAGATGATGGCTCTCTGAGTCGAAAGTCGTCGTGCGTATTACATAGTTGTGAAAAAGTGTAATTACCTTTTACTTCATTAAGTTGAAATTCCACTATATCACGCCTGGATCGGTTAAACTTGTTCAGTGCAGCACTGTTGTCATGTGGGAATCATTTCATCTCGAGGATTCATAGTTCGTCGTCCTATCGTTCCAACACGGCTCGCGTAGCCATGGGAATATTTCCACGCCCCACATACCCTCCATCATCGAAGATGGCGCGTGCGTACATGGCTCGGCAAAAATGCGTTTTCCCAGTTTATCTTGATTATGTGTTTACGAGCCATTTTCCCAGTCATTCTCAAAGCGGCACCACGGCATTTTCATCTTCGCATAACGCTTTGGATCCAATGTGGATCCGGCTCGCGTTAGCACTTTCACTAGCATTGTTTTTTCCCTTAACCAGCCCGTGCTCCAAGCCTCTTAGAAGGATAAGTGATGATTGCCTTTTTGCTGTATATAAAAACCCTCTCCACCCACTGATGCTTAGTCACGGCGAAAAGTGCCCGTAATAGTGGATGTAATGAATGCACTGCTGGGGCATGTGCCCGCGAAAAAGTGGACGGATTGGTCCGATGCGTGTCAATCAACTCCTCATTTTTCCCTCAAAAGGAAGGGTTTGATGTGTCGTTATCTAAAGGCCGTTTACACGGGGCACGTCATTGCGCAGTTTAGCACTTTAACCATTTGTGGTAATTTTTTTTGGTGTGTGGTATTTTGCCATCTCTCTTACCTGCATTCTCGCATGCGTTCTACCAATCTACCGCTTTACTGGACGCGATTCTGATTGTGCCTTCGTACATACGTCAGGCTGCGCAATGGCTTGCCCCGTGTAAAGGCCGTTTTACACGGGGCACGTTATTGCGCTGTTTAGCAGTGTAAACATTTGTTGAAATTGAGAGCAGGGGATATTTTGCCATCTCGCATGCATACATCCTCGCATGAGCCCTAGCGATTCACCACTTTACCAGACGAAATTTTGACTGCGCCTTCATTGAAACGTCAGATTGAGCAATGACGTGTCCCGTGTAAAACGGCCTCAAGTCCTGTTCTCACGATACCTTTTTGTGTAATTGTCGCGTCTCCCCGGTTTGTTCACGCGGCTCGGCCGAGGGTTTTCAAGCGCTGCATTCCGGTCTAGCGGGATTGTTTCGTCCCGAATACTTTTCCCTTGGACTCTTCCTCGCGGTCCTCAACGCCCACTCGCGTTGTTACGAGAGGAAGCGCCGAAGTCCTCGCAGATCGCGAACCCTTCCCTCTGAACTGTCTCCCGCTTGATTAAGTCCATTACCGCTTTTCGCGTCGCTAGATGGAGGGAAGGCATACAGCTTGCTCGTCAGCGCCGAGGAATCGCGTTTTTCGCACCGCACATGGGAAGGTGGTGAAGGATGTATCTGCATGGTAGCCCATTCCTCCGTCTGGACCTTTGATTATGGCTCATAAGTGTAAACGAATTTTGCGTGCCACTACTCCAGGACGGGCCTCAAATGACTGTCGCAATAACTAAGTTGTTATTCCCATACAATACACGAAACAGTGGCGGAAATTGTAGAATTGTATTCACCTGGAGCGATGAGCTGTTTTGAGGATGCCAACATATTCTGTAATACATGTATTTTGAATGGAGCGATGATAAAACACGCTAAAACTTGATCTCGTCCGTCAAAACATCTTAACATGCATAGTCCTTGATCAATATGATTTAATGATTACCAACAATAAAGGGAGTTTTAACTCATTTACTTGGAATAGGAATTACGTTGAATGCCTTTCTCCCAACGTCTGAAATCTCAGCTTTAGCAGTGCCATTTTAGGCTTTAGTGAAGGAAACAGTTCCCATGGTATGTTTTGCTGTAAGTCTTTTCTAAATGTAAATTAAACGTTACTGGCAATTTTACTCAAACTTTTTTATTCGCATGATTGGTTTCAATACATTTTGTATCATCGTCAGGTCGTGGAAACCTGACGATAACACCGATCGTGTGAATACAAATGTGTGCGGAAGTTTACCAGCAAGGTTTAGTTTACAATAGAAAAGACTTACGGCCAAGCCTACCAAGGAAGTTTGTCCCTTCGCCGAAGCCTAAAATTACACTGCACAACCTTAGTTTTCAGTCGTTGGGATAAAGGCATTTAATGAAATTCCATGTAAGAAAAGATTTATCTCCCTTTATTCATAGTACTCATTGCATTGAAATGTTTGTGTGATATTGCCTCTTAGGTTTCATTAACAATATTTTAGAACTCTTCCAGATTACACCTGAATCAAATCAAGAGTCAATCAAAAGTCCTTTCTGTTCCTCATATGTTAGTTTCCATTCCTTTTACTTACAGGTAAATGTTTAAGTAGCTCAGCTGTTGTTATCTGTGCTAATTACGCGAAAAAGTTATTCTTGCTGTTGAGCTGGGCCTGTAGTTCAGTAGCTGAGGTTTCAGTGGCCAATTCTTCTGTTTCCATCGGGAAACTGATATCAAAGATGGCGGAGCTAACCATTAAAACGGTGGCTTCTGAGGATCCGGAGAATAACTCTTCCATTCCCTAGTTGATCTGACTCCTCTAAAGGTAAATTTTTGTTTAATATATGCCTTTTGTTGTTTCGCTAGTACTTTCTAGCCCCTGTATCCACACTAATAGTTTGACATAATTACAGTATAATCGATTATTCAATAACTATTTTATCGTTACTCACTAGAAAAAAACGTTCCCAGTCTTCGATATTTTTATACCTCAGTGTCCTTGTTTCACCCATAGCCAACACCCTTCAACAATGGAAGGGATATATTTGTTCCCCTGTGAGGTATCAGCAAGAATGTGTGTAGAGTGAGAGGATGAATTAGTTTTTGTACCCATATATTTATTGAAATTGCTCTTTTAATGGCTATGAAAATTATAATTCATTGATAACACGATGAAAACCTAGAATTCACGCGTGTAAATAAGGTTTCATATCTCCTTCCCAGTTTATCTAATATTGATGTTGAATTTCCCAGACGTAAATGTTATAAATTATGCAGAGTAGGATGGGAATGATAGTGTTTGCAGTAATGACTTTAGCTCGAAGGCATGTGTTTTTGCAAGGCAGACCCTTTTCATTTCACATTCGAAGTGTTTTCCAGAACCTACTGATACAAGCTTTGACATTTGATAAACCATCGATTGTTTGCGGCTATCGCCAATATATCTAGATCTATTTAGATTTTATAAATAAGTACTCACAATAATCGTTTAAGGCTGTATTCTCGGCTTATCAGTTACCGATGCATCGGTGGGCTGGCTGATAAAAATTTCATTCAGAAAATTGGATTACAAGGGCACTGCCTGGACTGGGTTTGCTAAAGTTAGTTGATGCCGTCGTTGGAAGGGTTCGTTGACGTGCGGCAAATAAATCGGCACTCGTATAAATAAAATGTTAAACGGAGCCATAGGGCACCAGTTAGTTTGCCAGGTCTGACACGTTGGTGCTAATTTTAATCCGGCGTCGGCTTAAGGTCTCCAAATCAATCGATCATCGGTCGTTATGCAGTCATAATCGCTTTGCGTTTGGAGTGAGTCCATTTGTAATTTTGCCCGGGTATTGTCGGTGAATACATTGTGGAGACGTTGTGGTCGAGTCTTGTGGCCAGCAAAACGACACTTGGCCATGTCTTGCGCGTAATATAATGCCATCGGGAATGCTATTGGAGTTGGATGGTCGGCGAGCAATCGTCTACCTCGGCGTTTATCGCGTTCTTTACAAGAGCTCTGTCATTCTATAGCTCTCCTATAATAGGTAGGATGATGAAGTGGAAACTTTCCTCGAACAGCGCGAACTGGGGAAGTTAACACCGAGTAATACTTCTTCCCGTGTCGAGATGCATTCGGAAAAATTCCTCTCCGAGGATTCTGAATTGTGGTCTATCCATGAGGAGGCCGTGGTGTGCGATCTATCATTATAGAGATTCATTTTCCCCGCGTTAAACGTGAGAAGAATTGGATAATGCGTATATTATGTGGAGCTATCCCAAAAATGGCTGCGGAATGGTGATAACTTGAACAAGATATTAATATGGTGGAATATAATGGCTTGTCACTGCAACGCCCGTGCAATGGCCAGGCCAGATAAACACTTACAAACCTGGGTGAACAAGCAGTTAGGCAAGAAGTACATCCATTCAAATGCTTTGCTGAGGGAATATGAATGAATGTATTAGGCATAATAAAAAAGAGGTAGACACAATCCTGACAAGTCGCGACATATATGGGGTAGACGGGATGCTACGTGAGGAAATGTACTCGTATGGTTGGGAGAGGCTGTAATGTTTGGTCAGCTATTCTCAGTTATCTTTTCAATCGACAGGAAAGAGTTAATACGTCACAGGAGGTTAATTGATGAAGGTGACCAACGCATGACTTCATTTTCTCATCCCGACAAAGCATTCTTTGCCAAACTACAAGTAGAGTGGCAATAAATGTTTTGTCGGCAGTTGTGGAAAGGCATAAGTATGTCCGGAATTAATATAATATTGATGCCACGACAAATAATCGACCGCTAAGCGTCCTTAAGCACTAACATATTGCATATTGGTAGATATTTTCTAGCCTTATGGTGGGTTGAATTGTAGCGAAGGGGAGAGCTGTTGCATTTAGGCAATTTTTTTGAATAATTTATGATAAAATTTATGATACTTTTGAGAAACTCATTTACCGGCCTTAATTTTCTTAAAAAAAAGTTTCCTAAACTGGTATTTGTTTATACTCTGCTGCCATTAAGCTTAACTTCATTTGAGATTCCTCATGATTCCCATTTGCATAAGAATAAATCAAAGTCAGTCTCAGTAATCAGTAATGAGTTCCCTTGCGGCATTATTTATGTGTACTTCCATTTTATCAGAGAAAGAATTATAAAAAAATTCTTTTTCAATCTTAGTTAGTAATTTCAATCTACGATCAAACTCAACTTGTAAGCATTTAATCTCTCAAAGATGTAAGTGCACATAACCCCAATACATTCGCGACCCATCCTTGCCTAGTGGTCCTCAAAACAAGAAATTTCTCCAGCCCATTACCTGTTTGTCGATTGGATATTGCACTCGGTGTGGTAACGGAGGATCCAGATTTGATCCAGCCCAAATCGGATAATTCCTTCTGGATGAGAGTGGGAGTGACTATTCAGTTTTTAGGGGGATTTTTTCAGATTTGTTTTTGCAGTTCCGTCCCCCAAGTAAGGATAGGTGTATTCCGTTGCCCCCGAGGGCTAGGCACATTCTGCATGAATGACCGTCGACGGACCTTTCATTCTCGGCGCATACCGGCTGGTTAGCACCCTCACGTGGTCGCCCCTGACCCCAGCTGGTTCACGAAGTCTCGGTGCGCCGCTGACTATGGACGCCATTGCGTGGGCTTTACCTCGAGGCGACCAATTGCAGCTGCGCCCATTTATTCTAGTTGTGGCTAGTTGCGTAGTAATTAGCATAAGTGTAAACAAAACCAGTTTTCTTTCCTTGAATATCCCAAAGTTGTGTCCGGATAAGTAAATAATAAGATAAGTAATGTTAAAGTACCTTCAAATGTATTTGTGAATGAATGTCAGGGATAGCGAGGAATGTGATAGTTTTTCCGAAGAAAATGCCCGATTTAAAATGCTACCAGGACATAAGGTGAATGGAAGTAGTTCTTTCCATCCTCATTGCCCCATCGCGTTTGACATATTGCTATTTATGTTGAGTTTTCAATTACGGTAAGCAAACAAACCACGTTTCGTACAGGAAGGCTTGAGTGGGGTGAGATAGGGTGGAAACGACCGTTATAATATGTTCTGACGAAGTGCTGGTAGGAGATTATAGCGTTAGAGAAACTAGGATTGGCGTGCATTCACCATCATGTCATCAATAGATTTCCTAACGGAACCACCTAACCTTACTCATTGTTTTCATTAATGTAAAAGTCGGTATTCATTTTTTGAACACAAAGAAATACGCTTTGTAAATGAGTATCTTGGCGATACACAACTATGTTTTCAATAGTAAGTGAAGGGTTATTGCCATGCGTTAAAGTAAATTGATTTAATTGACAATTCTACCTTTATACATTTGAAATTGATTGGAGACTATTGGCTACTGATTTTGCACGCATCAGTAATGTATTCTAAGAACATCTCTCGTAAAAATAATGCAGCGAAATGCACAAATAAAGCAACCCTTTATCAGAAGTATCATTACACAAGAGTTTGCTTCTTCGGGAGAGAATAACTTAAGAATAGAAAATAAAGTTAATCTTTAAGAATTTTGTTGTTCGTGAAAAAATAATATAAATTTTCGGAGGAATTGCAAGATACGGATAAAACGGAAAAGAAAAAAAGCTAAGCCGATGCTTTTAAGCTCACCCAGCCGCGTAAGTGGAACGGAAAATGTTTTCATTTTTCTTCCGCCGAACGCAATCCTTGAGAATGTTTATGCGTCGTTGGGCTCGTATGATCACATTGTGGAAGGAAGTCATAATTTGAAAGCCTCGGGACGAGTGCGGGAGAGAAAAAAAAGACTGGAGCCGTCCGCCTGGACTAGGGTTAATCCGATTGTCTTGCCGTCGATGCGAGACATCTCAGCCAGGTGCAAATCGGGATGCGCAAATTCCTCGGATACGCGTGCGTTCGGTTATTGCGAAAAAAAAAAGAGTGACGATGGTGGCAAAAAAAGAGTAAGAAACCTCCGCGACATCTCCTCTACTCGCGGCTCAAACTCATTGTGATCGAGGAGTGGAGGCGAGCTTTTTTTTCCGTCTTTCTCTTTTGTCGTTTTGTGTCCGTTCCACGGCGAATAGCAAAAACATTTTTGTCGAAAGTAAAAGTATTTGTCTCTTCTTATTCTCCGCGTCCGCCGCTCGTGAATGGATGGATGCGAGCGAGCCGTGTGGTGGTGGTGGTGACTCAGGTACGCAAAGCCCCGGATTCGATCCCCGGGCAGCATCCCCGCCGCGTGCGACCCGCCGTCTCCGTCAGAGTGCGGCCCCCGTGCGCCGTCGCGGCGCCGAGTAGGGAGCCGTGGGGTGGAAGAAAGGGGTGGAGACAAAAAAGCATCTGAAAGCGCACAGCTCCCTTTCTTCTTCTCTGGCATTTCTCTCCCTCGGAAGCAATCGGACATGGTCTCCGTCGCGGAAGTGGAAAAAGTAAGCGTCGTGACGCACAAGTAGTTGTGTGCGTGTGCACTATATGTTGGGGGAATAATAAAAGGTAGTGCGTTTACCTCGACTTCCATAATATATTCGCAGTTTTGCCCAACTCCTGGTCTGTGCATCTCTCCTGTTTTTCCGCTGGCGTCCTACGGTTCTACTCTGTGCAAGATTCTTGTCCTATCATATGCATTCAAATTTTTTTCAATCCATATTTAGTTATAACTCTTTATATTTATTGCTCTTTCCACTAATTTATGTGTTGAAGTTGGCGTAATGTAAAGTATACTTTCCATTCCCTCCCTGATTGGATTTTATTCACCATTTCTATGTAGCTTGCCAATTTTCTCGCCGTAAATGTTTAGAACATCAAATATAAATCGCAACATTCCTATAAACTCACATTTGTTGAAGAAATAAAAGTATATGCAAAAGGAATTAATTCCAGAAAACGCCAATATGGCTGAAATACACGATACAGAACATGATTGGGATTACATTACCTTAAGTAAGATAATTATAATTTGGCTTCAACTTTTATGCAAACCAATTAATAGGAATTTTCAAACACGTATATAAATTGGAAGCAGGCCTAGTATCAACGTTCTGTCATAGAATAAAACCATTGATCATTCGGTATAAACTAATTGTCTCTCCCCTCCTGAGTCATGAATAAAGGGTATACGTCATATATAAGTGTATTTATTTCTTCGCGGCTGAGATTTTGAGCAATCGGTTACGTGTCACGCAAGTTAAAATTGAATTTATGTGAATTGGATGCAAATATGAAGCATGACACGACTTGTTGATGCCGTTACATTGCTCATTAGGGAACGTAGCTCACAGAATACCAAAATAACGCAGGTATCGTCGCTCTGTGTCGTACCAACAATCCGTTCATTTATTTTTTCCAGCGAACGCTTTAGCTCCGGCTCAGTTTTCTCGGACGCAGTATACGCGCCATCTTTTTGTACGCTCGCGCCGTGGGGAGGACAAGTTTTAAAGTTTTGTCGTCGCCGTGGCGGTGCATTTTTCGAGTAAGCGGATGCTCCTTTTTCGTTGACTTTTTTCTCCTACACTCAGTCTCCTTTTATTCCCTCAATCTGTCGTTTCTGCCTCACCACTCGTTTCATACCACCCATCCACGAGATATCCTTCCCACTTTCTCATCCTACCCCTCGGAGATTTTAGGCTGGATTAAATCACCCCTCTTAATCCTCCCGAATATCGATTCGATTTCGTCGTCCCCCAGGTGTGGGATATTATATTATTTTTTTTATTATATCCTTTTATATGCGTCAAGCCGGGGAGGCTGGCTCGGTTTGAGGACGGGAGTGGATCTGGTCTCGTGTGTGTGCCATCAAAAGGCGTATGAGTGCGGCGGCGGCGGCCGCTCCACCATTGTCTGCACCTCTCCCCTGCCGGGGGTTCGAACGATGAGAGACCGCTCCGGAGCCGCTGCCGGCGCGGCACGGATGTGGCGTCGGAGGGAGAGGAAGAAAGCCTTTTACTCTTTTCCCCTCCTCATGCCATTTTGCCTACTCCTCCATGCCTTTTTCGCTTCTCCTCCTGACTTTTTCCTCCTCTCCTCCTCTGGTTTCTCTTCCCCTCCCGCCTTTTACCTTATCCTCTTGCATTTTCCCCTTCCTCTTTCGTCTCGTGCACCGCCTTTCGCCAGCCACTCTTATCCTCGCAACCATTGGCGGCGTATCCCTTCCGCCTTTTTCGTTTCCGGCGGGAGTGAGAGAGAGTCGAAAATGAAAGGGGGAATAACGCAAAAAACGTGAGGGAAAGGAGCCGCACGCTCACAAACGCACATGGCTGAGAAATCTCCTCCCTTCTCCTCCTCATCCCCAGCCGAGATTAATATTTGCCTCGGGTTCTCTTTCTCTTCTCTCCATCTCTCTCTCTCCCACACGCATTTCTCCCTTTTGCGCGTGTGTTTCTCCTCGTGTGATTTTTGTTCCGCCGTTGCGTGAGATCAATTCCCCTCCCGTTCCTCGCTCTTGTCTCCTTTCTCTTTCCCCGCGTCTCCGTCTGGCTTGAAAATGCGCTCCGCCTCGACTCCCGTTCGTAGGTTAACCGCATCGGGGAAAAAATGACGGGATGATGATGATGAGAGAGAAATTAAGTTTGTCCACCGCCGTCGCCACATTTTGCCCGATCAAAGTGACTTCGATGGTGCACTCGTCGCCATACCCAGTGGCAATCCCCTTCCGGAAGCTTTGGTAGCGTTGTTCTCAGGCTCATGCGGCGGTTTCCCTAGTCTGTGTTCGCTTTTAGTGGGCAGCAATATGGTTGGCATGAAGTGGTCATCTTCCTCTTGGAGTGGAAGATCCTTTGTGAATTGTTGGCAAAATGTTCGTTGGATGTGCCACCATAAAGTACGCCACAGGATGAAGATGTCTTTATTCTATAGAAAATTTCCACGTATAGCAGTATTGCCAATTTTAAGTGGGCCAATAATATGAAAATACATATAATATAACAAAAATGAAACACTTAAAAGTACAGATCATGTACATAAAAATAAGGGCCAGGATATCATAATTGACGGAAATCGTGTCCTTTAAACGGTGGCGGTGTAAATGTATATTATCTGGTTGACCGATAGGAACGCTTTCATGGTGTTCACATCCATTTTTGCCAAAGGCATTGAAAGTAGAAGGTATTCCGTCAAACTTTGGCAGTTTTACAAGTTTTTTTTAGGGAAGACCTAAGGTGATATTAGGGACGATGTCTTCGGTAAAGCAAGTTTTAATCTTCCTATACATTTTTCTAGGTCTGCCGATGCAAAGAATGATCAAAGTTCCTATATTTTCTTGATGTTATTTCCACGCTTAGCCCTTATCAAATTCACGTTTGTAAAAATCTATACCGACGAGAGAAAAATTTGAAAATCACGTACGTTATCTATTTTTTGAGAGTAAGAAAACCTTAAGGTATGTTGCGTGTCACCAATTTTCTCTCTTCGCACCCTTTTTCTACTCTTTCACCCATGAGAACAGTTGCCATATGCTCGATACTTCCTTGGAAGAAAAGTGGCGCTTATGATAATCAAAACCATTATTCCCGCCGCCAAAGGATTTTTAATTCCTGTAGCTATCGGTGCATTGTCTTCAATGTAAGCCCTTTTCATATAGTGTGGCGTCGATTCTAAAATCTTAAGAAGACGAAACAATCTGGGAAGTATTTTTAAAGGGAAGACATCTTGATATATGTTGATTGCCACTAATTTTTGCCGTGGGCACACTCCTCTTATCGTGGGACCGGCGCCTGGAAGGATTATCACAACACAATTCCCCACGCCAAAGGAGCTTTCATAGTTTTCCGGCCGCCCAGGTATTGCCTTTAGCCTTAGGTCTTTTCGTGCGGCTCATCGAAGTTAACGGCAGCAAAAATTGAAGGCGAAGAAAGAAAGAAAGTCCGCGAATCTCGCGAAATTAATTTTTTTTGTAGACGAAGGAAAGCTTGAGTTACTGCGATTGCCTCCCGATCTGTTCGATGTCCCCTTTCCCTCAACTACATTGTGACAAACACGGGCCTTATTCCCCCGCCACGATCCTTGGAGAGAAGAGGATGATCAAAGGGTTTACCCCATCCCCCTGTTGTCTGGCGCGGTCTTAAAACGCGTCGATATGAGTGGGATAAGTCTCTCGCGTTGCGCGAAGCAAGAACGCCGGAGTTAATGTTTTCTGGCTCTCTCCCTCTCATTTTCCCGGTAAGACTCCCCCCTCTCTCTCTCTCTTCCCACCCCACGTCATCGAGTACTCGCTTGCTCATAACTTCAACCCGAAGGTTGGTGAGGATAGCGCTCAACCCGGAGAGAGTATAAACTTAACGTCTTTTGGGTGGTAGAGGGGAATCCATGTTTAGGAGGTAGAGCTTAGGGTTGGTAAGGATAAGTAAGGGAAGAGCTCGACCCAGGGTATCGTCGACTTAGGGGTATAAGTTTCTCGTGTTAACCCTTTATAACCCAATGTTGCTTCTAAGCAGCATCAAAAATGTTTAAACTTCCATCTCTATTTAGGAGATATCTAAACTAAATATTATTTTGTAGAGTAAATTTTAATGACGAAATATTTAGCGGCCACGATAATTATCATTTAGTGCAAAATTTTCAAGTTTTCAAAGTGAAAAATCTTGAAATTTGATTTCTCACAGAAACAGATCTGGGTTAGAAAGGGTTAAGGGTGGTAAAAAGGAATTTTTTTGGGGGGAGAGCTGAGCGGGAAGGGGGTGATTATATCAATTTTAGAGCGAAGACTGTTAAGTAAGCGGGAAAGATTAAGTGAGAAATCAAAGGATTCAGAAGGGTTCAAGGATTGAATGAAAGAGAATAGCGTTAATGTGAATGGAAGAGGGAAGTTGGAGGGAATGCTGTAGGTAGACAGGCTGTGGTGATAAGATGTAATTTCCCATTGCCGGTATAATGGCTTCAATTAGGGTTGTGCAGTCAATTCCTTTTCTTGAGCTTACTCGCATGGCGAGTATTACTTTTCATATAATGGAAACTACATGTCTATTTCCACACTTATGTATTCCAACCAACCCAGGTTTAGCAACATGATGCCAATTTCAAGGCTTTCCATTTCTACTTGGAAATGGCATTATATGCCGAAACATGGGTCGGTTGGAAACAATAAGTGTGAAAACGGACAAGTACTTTTTGTTACGTTATGTATCAAAGATTTACGCCGAATTACGCCGGGAACTACCTTTTATGATTACTTTTTTTCTTTCTGGGGATTCTCATTGATTTAATCCGGGATATGAACTCGGGACCTTTGGGTCGGTAGCACTCCCCACCAGGCCAATAAGCTTCCCTTAGCCAATGCCTTTTAATTCAAGCCGAGCCGATCGCTGAGCAGCAGACCGTCCATCGGTGTGCTCGTGGAATCGAACCCACGACCTTGGGTCTGGGCCGATAGTGTGGCATCGCCAACCAGTCGGACCAGAACGGCGGATGGGGAGGGGAGGGGGGGGGGCAAAACATCCTCCTTCCCTGGAAGAAACAAAAGAGTGGGGGAATTGCGTGCGTGGGTGTATTTATACGGACGCCCCGATATGCTTTATTTGGAGCTGGAAGAACTCGGTGAGTGCCGTGCGTCTCGCCGCGGGACACGCCGAGGTGATCGCGTCCACATTTGTTTGCACTTAAGCCACGAAAACTTTTCCCTTTCGTCGAAAATCCAGATGTTTTTGTGCGAACGTGGAATCTTTCACGATAGTATTCCTCTTAAGGCCGTTTCTCAGATCGAGTCAGCCTTGGGGAATTAATTTTCTTCCGACTCTTTCGGCGGCCGTAGAACGTTATATTATTTATAAATGGCCCTATTCAGCTGACATGTTTACTTATAAAGATCTGATTCTAAAATTTCGCCAAGGATGGAAAATGGTTGGACAAATACATGCAATATACACTGGGAAGTATACATTAGAACATCAAATACCACAATTAATTCTAACATGACATAATGTATACCGGTGCTTATTATACCGATAATGAAATCATAGATCTAGTGTTCACTTCATTGCTATAACGTCCTCTACAATGTGCTAGCATCTGCATCTCAATTTTATACTCATACCTAGTGCTAGTATTGTGAGTGGATGGGTGGCGGATTTGCGTTCCACTAGGGTTAGTTACCCAATGTAGGGCGTAGATTTAAATATTGTGCTCTGCAAGTATTCTGGTTTACCTGGGAGTGTGTAAACGGTGGTTTTACCGTCATAGTGGGAATCACAATTTGACGTAAAAATTGTCGTCGTGAGATGCTCAGTCACTATCTTCCCTAAGTATTTGGTACATACATTGAATCACTATGGCTTATCTTTTTTACATCCCATTTAATGTGCCAAGAATTTTATTCCTCTTTTCACACTTAGTTGTGTATGTTTTTCCTGAAACTTTCTTTTCTTCGTCATTGTCGGGAATTGGATACATTGCCTTAGGACGTTCATTATTCTTTCGTTTCTCTGTGGCTTCTTTTCCGTCCTCTTTTACCTCTGACAATTTCGTCGTTGTTTTCGGTATCTCCCGTTGAGATTGTCCGGTTTAAGAAGTTCCTCTTGCTAATCCAGTCTGTGCTGTTTTATACCTTTCCTACTGCCTCGTTCAGATTATGATTGTTTCAGCAATAGTTGGAACTATCGTGCATTCACACGACGATGGTTAATTCCTGTGCTGCCCTCTAGTGCTGACATTTAAAGTGAACGAGAAACTGGCGGTTAGCAAAGCTGTTGAGGTATGCAGGGTCAAGATACTACTGTGTTGAACGTGTATTTACCGAATAATTTTTCTTCCGCCCATATTCTTCCTTCCTTGGACAAATCAATGAAAAAAATAAAGCGAAGAGAGCTTAACGAACTTTTCGTCTTTCTTTTGTCGCTTCCTTTTCCGGTCTTCCAGCGCCTAACCATCGTAAAGTGGCAACGTTCGGAACTACGTGAACTATTGTCAAGACATGCATTCATACGGCTAGTTTGGGCACATATCGTTAGGACGATCGCTCGGACAATCGTAATGTGAACGAGGCGCCTTCCTCTCGCCTTGTGCTAGGCCAAGTCGTCTTTGTCCTCCCGTCAGCCTTTGCGGTTGCTGTTCGAATCGGAGGAAGGCTGGAATAGTGGTCGCTGCGCTTTCCGCTGCTCTCTCACCGCCAAGTAGGGGTTGCGTTTTCTTGGGGAATTGTTCAATCCCGTCTCTGAGGAATTGCCATTACCTCATTCCGAGGATCATGGGACAGTGAACTTTAAAAGGGGTAATAAATACAAATTCAGGGGAAATGGTGAATATATTACAACAATTTATTTGCTAATTTTAATGTTGTCTCAGGCATTGCAAGTTATCATAATAATTGACTTACGGTGTTACTAGTGGAAGCTGCTGTCAGGTTGAAGAACCGAAAATAATATTATGTATTAAGGAAGATTATTTTAATCTTTCGTTAGGCTTTTAAATTGTAGAACAATGGAGCATCAAATTCGAAAGCAACACCAATAAATAAGAATAAATAGTAAAATTACATTCTGAATTGGTGATTGTTTTTCGGGTTCATTCCGCGTTGACTCAAAATATGAGTCAAAACGCGGAATGAACCCGAAAAACTATCACCAATACAGAATGTAATTTTACTATTTATTCTTATTTTTGATCTTTTTTGTATACATCCAAATGTGCATTGCATATTTTCGCTAACAATTTTTCGTCCTTTTAGGCATTTTTGAATTAAATCTTTATCAATAAACACATAAGCTGAATAGAGCTATTTTGTTTAGAAGAATACAAAAATAACTGTCACCATCTGTAGATAGTCAATTGAAATATATAGTTCGCTACTGTGAGGATTGATGCTTCGATCCCGGGACTCCGTTATGGCAATCCATACCGCCCGCCTCTGCCCGCAGAGCGCTGCCCTTGTTGTTGAATCCTTTGCGACTCACCATTTTGTGAGCAGCGCGGAGAGTGGTCGACTCCAGCTAGGCGCGGAGGGGAGCGCTTCCGACCCCGGCAACAGACGTCGCTCGTGCCGGAACCTCGCCATCCCCGTCTTCCCCTCTACGCCGTCTGATCCTTCTTCAGGAATCCGACAACTCGGAGGGAAGTTAGCCCGAGTCCGTGGCGAGGCCCTGAAACGCCCAAGGGAAGTCATGCTCGGGTGACGACCTGACCAACGCCATCTGTCACCTTACACCTCGCTCGTAATTGAAAGTTTGTTGACTAATTTTGACGAAAGCGGGTGGATATATTTTAATTACAATCAGGAGGAAAGTGTGACTCTATTTTGAGTGTTTTACGTGTTTCGTGTGATTTTAGGTGTAAAACATGATGGGGAAACTAGGTCAAAAGTCAGCGAAACATAATTTCTATTTTTTATTTTATATCCAAGATAAATAATTTGTCAATTTTAATAAGGATGCCAAGTTACATATCTTCCAATGCACATTTTGTAGTTATAGAGCATTGTTATTGTCAATTTTGTTTTGGTTCATATTGTATCTGATAGATGTCGTTAGCATCGACATTATTCGAGTAGTTTCTGTGTTTTGTTTCGCATTTTTTTCTAGTTTTTCCAAGGTTTATTGACTAAATTGCATGGTCGAAATCGCGTTATTTGGCCATCAGTAATTAGTTATTTCTTATTTTTTTATGTGTTGATTTTGTTGTATCAATCCTATTTCAACTTTTTTCGCTTCAATATAATCCTATAATACTTTATATTTTTTGCCTAACACCGCTTGAAAGGCGACAGACGTGTCAAATGAAACAGATCAGCCTTTGATACTGTCACAGAAGTTCTGATCCATTGTCAAGTACCAAGGAACGTCCATCAGAGTATCATGCCCATGGGGTAAAATATTGAAGTACTTTTTCTGCGTATCTGGTTCTATAAAGGGTTTAAACTACTTTCATGCAGTAATGTATCCCCTATTACATTGATTTGAAGAATTTCTTATCTATTCTAGGAATTTTAATCCATCTGGGTTTATTTTCAGTGGTAGTGAAAAGTAAGACTTTGATAGTTCTGCTATCGGGAATATTGTTTCTGAATTTCTCGCTTTTCTTTATATGAGTAAATATCTATTGTACTAGTCATATAGTTAGTTCATTTGTTTTTATTCGGTTTCTTCGATAAGAATTGAACGAAATGCCTGCACTAAATTCCCTTTTACTTAGCTTTTTGCATTTTCATTTCTAAAGGAAATACTTTTAATTAATCTTGCTGATAATAGAAACCTCTTGGAATATAGTACAGGTTAATTTCACTGATCTCGAATTTCCGTGGTCAAGTTTCACACTAGTGCATGTACTGATGCACTGCACTTGCTCATTTGTTGCGTTGGATCCACGACAAAGGGGGCTTTTACGAGTCGCTGGAGAGACTTAGAGCGTTTCCCCGATCCTAAATTGCTGGGCATTGGGTGCCTTAATGAAGCATCCACTCGAATTCATTTAGCGCATCCGGATTTTGTTTCACGGGCCCAAATCCCTTGGGTGCTTCGGCCGGGAGGTCGGCACAGGAACCGTAGAACATCTGCTAAACTTTGCGGTAACTAGCTCGGAACACGGCGTGGGGGGGGGGGGGGGTGGGTGGAAGTTGCACACGGCCAGCGTGCTTCTCTTGTTCTCGCCCGGAAAATTGAGCAAGAGGGAAGCGGAATCATGCGAGACACCCGAGATCTATTGGACAAATTGCGGAATGCGAGGCCTCCGGGGTCCGCGCCCGTTAACGCCATTAAGAGTTCGAGTTTCGGAGCTATTCGGCGTCCCCCCCCCCCCGATCGGCCGATGGCGTCCAAATGGTGTAGATTTTTTAGACGTCGATTCACACGTCCCTGTTGCGATAACGTCAAAGAGGTCGGGCAGTCCGGGACGCGGGCTATGTGACTGTTGGGTCGGGAATATTAGCCGTGTGGCGGAGACGAATAAATAGGCAATTTGAGGGCTCATTATGGATTGAGATGGGTGGTACACATCGTGACTCCGGAGCTATCTGCGGGAGATGCGTGAAGAGTCACGAAGGTTCCAGTTCGATAATATAAATCCAAGCAGAAAAGTAAACTTCCTGTTTGTTAGAATAACATTTTAAGGCGTATGACATGCCTTATTTGTATTACGTTCCAACTCTGTTGCAAATTATATTGATTTTTGTTATATTTTGGAGAATAGTTTTTATGTTTAATATGATTAATAGCGATTGCAGTATTATTTTATCTGTAGTAATGTTTTTTTAGTTCAGCTATTACAGTAAGTCAAGTACAGTAAAGTAAGTCAACCACTGGAATGGAGACTTGGGAATTGACTACTTTTATTTACGTTTCCACTCTATTTTTAAACGCGTAGATTGATACAGATAGAGATATAATAATTTATCCCGTGCGTAGTCATTAAATTAATTTGTAAAGGCATCCGTTGTTGCAGTCAATTTGAGACGTTTTGCCGTGGTGAGGCGAAGTCAGCTGGTGTTCTTCAACAAGTTATGCACAATGAATTGCAATCGGTTTCATTCAATAAAAGTAAATAAAATGATCTTGCGACATTTTAATTTTTTGACGAAAATCTCAAGGCCAATACGAATGATTACAGAAGACAAGTACGGGAGTCACATTTTTTATTGTACGTACACATGTTATATACATTCTAATACGATGCTCGGCGTTGCGGAAAAAAACCCTAACATACGCAAATGAAACATGATCTATCACGTGTATAAACATTTTGCTGGTGTAAAATGATTAAGTGGATAGCGAGTTACTAAAACGTGCGAGAGATAAGCTTCCTCGTCTAAGAGTTTAGCTCTCGAGCTTACCTAGCAGGATATATTATATCCTTGCGTGGTATTCCGCCCCTTTTGCCTCCCCGACTGTTACCTGGATGTAACATATATGGAAATCCGTTTATCCCACCTAATAGGTGTGTAATCCCCCAGAAATATATTTACGTCTCCGCCCCCATCCATCCATCAAACGGATCAGCTCTGCTAAGAGGAATTGCCCCAAGTCCGGTGGCGAAGCTGCGTGGATGCCCGCGACAGATGAGCCGCGGACACCTCTACACAGTTTGTGGCGGAATAAAAAAGAATCACGCGGCGAAGCGGGTCCCGTGACAAATTGCAAGCGTACCTCGGAATCTTGGCTTGCGTCTCGTGTTTTGGGAGTACTACCCTCTGCGTACGCGCTGCACGCTAATCTCACAAGGTCGGGACGGATCCGTAGCCAAGTTCCATACACATTGACGTCATCCCATAGTTGGACTGCCCGGCCTCACGTTTTTTTACCTCGACTTTTACTTTCAAATGCGATCAATTCACTTTGATTTTATTTTATTTCTGGGTATTGCTGGAGTTAGTTTTCTTCCTAGGCGAAAAGTATACAGGCAGTGCCTTCAGTCTCTTCATGCCTAGTTTCCACCGGGATAGACGTTTCACGGCTGCCGACGTTTCAGAGCCCGATTTAGATTACGTTCGTAAAGGAAATCGTATTCGCCCTGTGTGGATCTAAAAGTACTTTTAGCGTATTTTACCGGAAATTTTCTCTGGCTGAATGTCGGGTCAGTAGCCAACTCTTTTGCGAAGTGCTTTTTGGCTTTTATTGCACAATTTTGATGCCTTTTTAAGGTACCTTGTATCATTGTAGGCATCTCGCAAATTTTTATCACCAAAATTGAATTTAACTTTTAATTTTAACAGTTTGGCCTTCCATTATGTTCTGACACATTAAGTATGTAAATACGTTTGTATTACCATTATTAGCACATTTTAAACTACTCAATTGCATAGAAAGCGAGGGAAATTAGCCTTCATGGTAGAATAATGTAGTTCCTTTCGAGTTAATTTCGAGTTTTGAGTAAGTACCTGAGTACGGATTTAACATAAAATTAATAATCAAACTGTGATCTGTTAATTTTATCGGCAATTCGTGATGAAATGTGATTCCGCAATGTGAATACAGCCTTATTTCATGCTTTGTGAACCAATAATTTCACCAAATAAACCTTCAAAGATGTAGGACTTGAACGGTATTAATTTTAGTCTGCAGGAGCACTGACAATCTGGTTGCCCTAAGGATAACCTATGTTCAACGTGGCTCTGAGAGCTGGCCTGTTGAAGACTTGAAAAAAAAGAACGCTACTAGTGGCCATACATAATGCCGGACTCGTGCTGCTACAACAAAAACGGAACCCATTAACACTTAGAAGCTTTAGATGGGGCCTAGCGCTATTAAAGTTATCACTTTTTTGGGGACCGTTATGGCCTGGTGATAAGGGAGAAGTGGAGTAGGGACCTGTACACCATTGGCGTGATTTCAAAATAAAATATTATTGGGAGGACGTCGATTGCGATCCAGAACAGGAACGGGGAAGTGGATGTGGCTAAAGGTCTCGAGGGCATCCGTTAGAAATAGTGGATCCTCTCAGGAGATACGGAGTGTGGGAGTTTGGAGACCATAAGTGCTCAGTCTCCCTTTCCTTCCGAAGGAGTTGGAAGGAATAGCCCAACACATAACGCACAGGTTAGAGATCACTCGCACGATTTTTATTACCCTGATGTTGTGCCATAATTCACATGCAAATCCATAGGTCAGCTGTTTTGCATCATCGTTTCAAATAATTACACAGGCCAACAAAAAATTTGTTTGAAAACTTTTTTATTTTAATATCTGATCTTTATAGATTTTTATGTGCCGAATCCTAACCTGGCCTTAGTTTTTTTGTATCACCCATAGTTTCCAAACAATAGGTATTTTAATATTTAGTTTAATACCCCTATACGGTATATAGGGAAATCTATGAAACTCTGTGTTACATCATAAAATTGTTTGTATTTACTACACCGTGATAATACAGGGTTCACTTGTCAACTGGAATTGGTCTACATTTTCTTTCCCTTTTTTCCTTGAAGCTTCATGTGCAGCCTTTTCCGCGATGAATCGCTTGCTGAACATCTCGGTTAAGTACCAACAGTAATGCCCCATTATCTTCGTTCATTAGACCTAATTTTTCAATTTTATTATAACTATAAAAAAAGCTGTTAAATTCTAAAAATATTGCTTGATTTCATAAATTTAACTGTAAAATGTGAATAAATGGTGGGTGATACAACTTTAAAACCATCATGTTTGGATTCAGCAACTTAAATAACATAAGAATAAGGTATTTTCAGTAAAAACGTTTTTTCATTGTTGGCTTGTGTTATCCATGGTGGATCCATTTTAAAAACTACAGATGGTAATTTCCACACTTAAATACAAAATTCAACTACCGACCGTGGTTTCGACATTCTATGTCATAAGGGAACCTCGAAAAGGGCGTCGAATGTCGAAGCCATGGTTGGTAGTTTTGCATTAAATTTTGGACAGTAGCATTTGTAGTTTTTATCATTGATATCTCGCACTTCCATCAAGTGAAGCCCGAAACGATTTTGTACTAATTATGGTGGATTTGAATCTGAATTAAAAATTAGCATATACATCAAATTAAGTATTTTGTGAGATATTAGCATAAATTGGTTGCTCAGAAGATCACTACAAGCAAAATGAGTTCCTTATTCTTCACTTTTGAATGTATTCTATGATAGCATTGAAATCGGTGCAAAAAAGTTTGAATCACATTCTGAACTTGTATCGTATTCGATCACTTTTTACTTTTTCTTGCCCGAGCACAGTGACGCTTCCCAGGAATTTACGGAACTGCGCTTTGTAAATAAGCTGCCTCATATTGTTTTGGTTAATTCAGGCAATCTCATGGTATCGTGGAGTAATTGTGAGGAAGTGGCTTGGGTAATTGATTGCGTAGTGATGGAATCACTGATGATTTAGGTGTTTCTATCGATGTATTAATTCCAGCACCGCCTTTTGTTTTCTGTCTTAATTTTGGAATATTCTGATTGAGTATCATTGGTCCTTGATCCTAGATTTGGATGATAGATATCGCCCTTAGCCTCTTTTCGTACTCAGTAATTAAATTCGATCCTGCAACCAATTGTATTCTTCCGTTTACGCGGTTCCTGTGGATTAAGTTTGAAATGGAGCTAAAAATTCTCGGTATTGCCATGATTTCCATTTACGACTCAAGAGTAAGAAAAATTGATCATCATTGTGGAGCCTCTTGCCACTCGTCAATAAATTCTAAATTTCACTTCCAACCATTGCACTTTTCGCACTTAATTCGTCTCCTTGTAAAACTTTATCCCCGGTTTAGGCTAGGCTTGCTAGCGCACTGCTTCCCTGCGTGCATTTTCACTTACGTTTTAGGCAAATGGAGTGGAGAAATCCTTTGAGCAGGTTTTCGCCAAGAAGAGTTTCACGTGAACTGCAGCTCAGATTTGTTGATACTTGCACCGCTTTAGTCAATCGGTATCCTAATTTTCTTAAAAGGATGAACAGAGATGCCGACGTTACTCGTATCACAAGGTTCCATTTTGGCAACGAATGGGAGTGTACTTCGCCGGAAAATTTGTTTTTCCGGAAAGAGGCTGCGTTGTCACTATTAGTTATTTTTTAATTATTAATTAATCATGGGAGTGAAATCACTTAGTTAATTATGAAAGCCGAATGATAATTTGGGCTTGCGTTTCTTTTGAAAAAGTACTTGAGCTGTTGCTTTTTTGGATAGGTGGTTTTTATTTGCGTTTAAAATTTTATTTCCCTATGAAATATTTAGATGGGATTACAACATCTGTGCATGTGATTGAAACGGTATTTATTTCTTCATCTGAATTATCAGGAAAATTTATCATGTTATGAATCGCTATGTTGATAAATTGAGTTTCTCCATTCAAATGAACTGTTTTCGTATTTGTAAAATTACTGGATACTAGTTAAAATAATTTTTGAACGATATAATCCGTTAGTTGCAGCGTCTGCTTAACAAAAAATGATGAAAGTACAGCAATAATGGTAGGTTACCTGTGATGGAAGATCATGACGGAATAAATTGGCATTTTTTCTTACATTAAAGTTGAATTCCTTCGTTTTCCCCCGAACACTTACGCCTATGAACTCCTGTTTTAGAAATACTTCATCTCTGGTAATGGTCTGATATCTTGTCCTTAACATTTCCCACGGTTTCCGTTATCTTACCGTAAGTCTTAGCTAATATTAACGAGTTTTTTTTTCGGTAACGGTGCATCGTCTTTTCTCGTGGGGTAAATTGTCTTTTTGATCGCCAAATGACACCCCTTGTGACTGCGTGAAAAATCATGGCTGCCATCTTCGCTGAATTGGTCAATCAATAGGAGGCGCCGGAAATATACAACTTCCTGCACTCTTCCAAGTCGATGGCCGGACAGCGACATTCAGCGGGGGATGATTGTTGTTGTAATGAGCTGGTGTGCGAGCATATTTTTGATCTTGAAAAATGGCGTCGCTGTGGTGCACATCCGGTCAAAGCGTGTGGTCCAATCGCAAATGTTTCCCGTGTCATTAAACCGTTTGGCATGCATGGAACTCTTCCTGCCAGTGCCGAATTCTCTTTATTCTCTATTCTATTTTGAAATAAATACATACTTACTTGCAATTTTCAATTACTATAAAATTTATTATGACATAGGTTTCAATGTTACTGCATCATCTTCAAGGTACAAGTGGTGTTTAGTGCATTCAATTTATAACATAATTCAATTTATATTCAATGTATGAACGGAATACACTATACACCATTTTTACCTTGAAGAAGATGTAGTAACATTGAAACCTTAGTCGTAATAAATTTTATTATCGTGTGAAATTGTAAGTATTTATTTCAATATTTAAAAATTTCCCTGCGTCAGGCCTGAGTCCTCTTATTTCAGTCTCTATTCGGATATACGTTTCGGTTCCATCAACGCGTCCAAATGCATTCGGTGTAGTATAGCATAACGTATTTATATTGTCGGTGTTCGTAGCTTTTTGCAGATCATGTTTTTACTTATCGCATCTCTCTGAATTTCCTTAAAATCGTCTGATGAATTCTCATGTGTATCTCCATGAATACGAACGTTATTTCCGCACTTATCATTCCAAATGAATGAGGAATTCAGATCATAATTAAGAAAGACTAATGAATTTTAATGCATCATCTTAAAGTTTCATTTTAATATCTACGCGTAATTGCATTACTTTCATCGCTTTACTTTTGAGGTCACCCATTTACAAATCCCATTCTATTCCATTGGGGTGTAAAAATGAATGTTCAAACGACCATGGATATCACTTTCTCTTTTGTGTTTTAACCGGCGGAAATCATCAATGATTGGTACATTTCATGAGAATAGTTATTATGTCTATCCACCCAATTGGAAACTGGTATCAGATAATCATGTTTATTGATTTCTTGGAGATTCTTTTTGCTTTACGTTCCAAGTTAATCAAACGGAAAATATCGTCGGTGAAATATTTTGTCGAGGAGAAGAAGTAAAAATTCGATGGTACGAAAGCGTCTTCCCTCAATAGATGTCGCATTCTTTTCTGCACGCGAATCGCGTTTTTATTAAATATTCTCCCTCCCTCGCTTTATCCTGCACCAAATTCCGTCGATTAAATTGAGCAAGGAGAGTCAATGAAGGGAGGCCAAAGATTCTCGAAATTTCTTTCCTGTTATTTGTGACCGTTAGAAATGCGGTGGGTGTTGGACTTGGGGAGCGTGAGCTCTCTGTATTTCATAAAGAAGTTAAAATCGTAGCCGGGGAAAAATCGTGAAAGGTTCCATCGCTTCCGGTGATAACCGAATTTTTAATTTCCCTTTCCCTAATCCCAGCGAGAAAGTCGGAGAAAGGAACGGTGCGGCGTAAGATTTTTCCGAGGAAAAGAAGTGAAAGAAAATGAATGAAGAGATATATATCCGCCCGGTTTGGAGGATTAATTAAAAGAGGGTGGATATTGTTGGGTGGGGTGTCATTCCTGGATGCCATCGCGATAGCATTTGTGGCTGCTTGACATTTAGTGCGCAATACGTACCGGGGGCACTGCATTCTCCGTCATTTTACCCCATCAGTTGCCCCATATCCAACGTCAGGTGGGCCCTTTTCCTAGAAAATCTGGAAATTCAGCAATTAAAATTTGCCGTGGGAGTTTATGGAATGTAAGAAAAACTCCTGGAACACGTGAAAAATTATTTTTGCTATTAAAGTCGTGCATGGTATTTTCTTTATTAGCCACCAAAGTGTAGGTTTACGTTGGATATTTGTTTTTCCCTCTCAAAACGTGTCGTTCAAGCCGCAATAATGAACTTTTGGAATTCATATTTATATCGTAAATTACACAGTTTGTTTGAACTTGTATTTTACTCCCATAATGACATTCCTATGTTGTGAAAAGATGAATATTATCAAACAAAATGTGTAAAGTGCAAACTTGACCGGATATCGATATTGTTGGGGGAAATTTAGTAGAGAGAATACTGGACATTATTAACTCTTAGTGGTTTTGCACTTTCGACAGCGTAACTAAATGGGAAAAAATATTATGTTTCACATAATGTATCATCAGTGGTACTAAACCTGTTTTAATAATACGCCTGTAGTTTGTGTACGTTTGATAAATTTAGGGACAATGCGGAAGTTTTAAGTTTTGGTTATTGTGTAGAATGTGTCGGGGAATTATATTTCGATGTTTTGAGTGGCGATTCTGATCGAGCCTTTCGTGCCTCGCGTATTGTGCCCCTGAATCCGAGTAGTTGGTCGGAGAGTGGTTGAGGAGATTAAAAAAAAACACATCCCCATTGTAAAGGAGCATTTGCACGATTTTATCGACGATGGGATTTGTCCGTGTAGCTCTTGCCTGTTTAATTTTCTCGCGGAGTTGGCTTCGCCGGAATTACTCGAAAGGAGCGAAATTCCTCGCCAAAATGTTCACGGGCACGCCAATCTATTTGCCTCAGCTGAGTGCGCTGCCCTGGCCTCCGTGGTCGCTTCAATTTCTTTCTCACTATGGCTGCCATCCGCACTCCCCGGCGGCCATTCGTTTCCGGCGAGGTTTTTTCCCCTTCTTATTGATTACGTTAATTTCATTTCGTCTAGATCTCGTCATGTTTTAATCTTAGCCCCCTCACGCAAATTTGGAAATTTATGACCTTTTTTCTCCTAGCGATTACATGCCGCTGGCATGGTTAAGGCGTTAATTATTTTGTGAAGGGCAATGTAATTTCGAGGTGATAGTCTTTGACCACCTCTCACTGTTGGCTCACTAATTGTTATGTTGTAAGGAATTTTTATGTCCCCACAATAGAATTAATTTAGGTAGTAATAATTTTCAATGTAAAATATTAATTGGTGTCTCCTATATCTTTGTAAAATATTATCTCTTATTTTACCATCTCGAATGTTACCCGTGCTAATGTTTTTATGCATTGGAACGAATTGTGTTACCCGAATTCTTTTTCGTAAATTAGCAATATATTATTTACGAACTGACGTTTGATTCAGTTTTCTGTGCTACATGCCCACCTTTAAGCTCGCTCCGACTTTGGTTCCCATTAATTTTGTTGTTACGTTGCTGTAATGAAAACCATTTTTCTTTCAATGATTTTGCATTAAATATATTATCCTTGGAATTTATTGTGAATTTTCATTGGCCGATTGCGTAAATTTTCGCTAAAAAATCTGCCGCCCTGCAGGAACATGTGGATCGGAGGTGATATTTTAATCGGTATTACATTCTTAAATAAAATTCAATAACTTGAAATCATTAATTATTAATTCTTCTGCATGCAATTTCCTTTTCGCACTATTTTTTCCCTACCTACGCATTCTTTTACTGCGTTTCACTTTTGTCTGACTCACCAAAACATTGTGTTCATATCACGTTATTAATACGATGCCATTGTTTTGTCTTCTGGTGTTCATTTTTCGGGGGTAGTCTCTGTAAAATTTGCTGACAGGCGGGGGAGGAGAAACATCGAATTGTGTAGCCCTTATCCAGGGAGCTTCCTCGTGAATCATTTATTTCGCACCTGTTCCTTTGTGATGAACCGATGCAACCGGAAAGTGGATTACTTTGGTATCGACTCGTCCCTCCCCTCGTCTCAACTCGGCGAGAAAACTAAAACGCCGTGAAAAGGCAAAAAACCTTGTCTCAATCGTCATGCTTCGCAATTAAATGTCTCTCGCGTGCGCCCGCTCCACAGGAGATGGGTTTCAAGCCTTCGGTGTTCCGCGAACCTTTAGGGCATGGAAGGTGGTGGTGGGGGAAGATACCACCGCCGTGAAAAAGGCGTAATCACTCCGCCTTAAATATTTCCAGAACAGTGGAAAAATAATTTCCCAAATGGATAACCACAAGATCCATAAAGTGTATAATTAGACGTGATTGGTCCCGGCTTCTTCCACCCCCCCCCCCCCCACTCCCCCTTACCGTCAACCCCTGCGGGACGGACCGCCCTTGATGGCTTGGATGATCACAGGGCGCCCTCGTCCTCCGAAAAGATCTTCTCTCATACCTGTCGTGCGGTCGAACTCTTTTAAAAGGCGGAGGGAACGGTTTCCGATGCCCCATTCAACTCCTCTCGTCCCGCCCGCCGCTATTTAACTAATGACCCCGAATGCCTTGCGAGTTCGATTTAAATCAACGGAGGAATGTGTTGGCTTATGTTAATGCGTGTACTGCGCGCGGTTACTCGCGCCGTCTCACGGTTCGAGAAAGTGTTCATTGTATGTGACTGTTAACTTCTTTTAGAATGTATCGTTGACTGAAATGTTCGACGACAAATTTTGGAGGTTAGCGAAGAAAGTATTCCTCTACGAGATGTCGCACTAACCAAGGGCAAGATAGTTGCAACATTTATTTATTTTCATCTCCCCTTAAACTTCGCATAGTTGGCCTTAACAACGGGAAATCTACAACAATCAACAAAGAAGGACATTCACAGACACCTGGATAGGTCCAATTTACCTAGGTGGGACTCGAACCCGCGACCTTCGGCTTGGCATGCGAGGATTTTACCCCGCCGCCACCGAGGCCGGTAATACTACATTGTAGATGATTTTCGTGGTATAACTTGACGAGAGACTTCCCATTTGGTTAACGTCTTAAATATTATACACAGTTCTTAGTCAGCAAGATGTATTAACGTCGAAAATTTTTTCCCCTCCTAAGGCCCCTTATAGTCACTGCCAGCGGTGCTGGAGCCTTCAACGTCTTCAGAAAGTATTCCTCCCTATCTTGCGCCAACGTATTTCTTTTTTTAACGACAATCCATGTGTCGCGAGAACAAATCGGTCACGAACGACAAACGTCTAATGTCAGTCACGACGCCTATTTTTTTAACCAGGTGAATGCGAATGCCATTGCGAAGTGAAACGATGGATGCCGGTATCGTGGGTTGTTCCAAGGATATCTATCGTAGAATGTTAAATTCGTGCTCCTTGGAGAGATTTCTCGATAGTTTCGTCGTAAGTTTTCTTGGTGTATTAGCCAATACTCTCCCTTTAGGAATTCTTCTTGAAGTAAGTAAAGCCCTGATTTGTAAAGACCTAAAATAGAGTGACATTTCATTGAAATTGTGTATTTTTTATGGATCAGTAAGAAGATTTTTCTCTTCTGCTCATTATTAAGATAACATCTCGCGTGGAATTTAATATTAAGTCCGCGAAGCACCATAAATGGTTATAATGATTGTGATAGTTAGGATTCATGAGGTAGCGAAAACACTTATTTGTCTTAAGGTGTCGTTTTCATATTCTGGGTGATATATGTACGTTATATTTTCATTACTCTCCTCCAGCTGTGGTATGTAGGCGAATAAATTATGCATTACCTCCGCCAAGTCCTCGAATCCTTGACGTGTAATGGTACCGGATAGAAGTGGTAAGAATGCGGTGGGACGTGACAAAAAATGTTGTAATTAATTCATAATCGGTGTCGAGAATACGAATATTATATGACTTTTTTTCTGGCATTAATTGCGTGTTTTCCCGAGACATGTGGAGCATATCACTGCTGTGGAGGGCCCGTAAACATGCCAAACAGGGTACGCAAGGTCATGTTAGAAGTGGTGAAGGGCCTTCAAATAGTCCCCCCCCCACCATAAAGCGTCATGGCTTCGTGAGCGAGTCGGCCGGTTTGCGTGAATTTTATTGTGGAGAGGGGTCGGCGAAATTATTTTAATTTTTATCACGAAATACAGGTCCGGTGGTAAATAAGGAGGCGTTAAGTGCTCATCCTTATTAATTTTTGCCAACGGTCATGGCGCGGGGTTGCGTGGTAGGTAGAACATTTGGCTGCTGACTGAAAGTTCCTGGGTTCAAATCACGAAACCCTCGAAATATCCTCTCTGTGGCCCGCATGAAGCCATCTTACTTGGAGGAGTGAGATTCACGGGTTTGTAACTTGTTTGAGGTGAGTTCTACCCTCACCAATCCAAACCAATATTTCGGGTTGAAGTACTGAGTGAGTTGTCGTGACGTATGATAGAAATGTAGTTTAACTCGGGCTATCCACCGTGCGATGCCAATCATTCACTATCCATGTATGCCAACGTTTCGGAAACCGAGTCGGTCATCGTCCTTCAGGGCGAAATGTCGAAATGTCGGCATCAAAGGTCATAGATTCACCCGGTGGACAGCCCGAGTTCAACTACGAGGCATCTTTCGCCGGGAAACGACGAGATCATATGATAGAATCTTTTTCATCGTAATCTTCCATTCCCAACCATCTTCCTTTCCTGCTCGAACTGTCGCTTTCGACTTGACGTTTTGAGCCTGGCTCCGTGAGTCATCTTTTCCTTGCTGTCGTGGCGTAGCTCCTGATAGTGACTCACTAATGGGAGAAAAGTAATCTCCGTTGACGCGGCATTGAGGCCAGTTTTGACCCCGCATTCCGTGTAACGGGCCGTCGGATTGGGTGTCGGGAATCGGTAACCCTACGCTCTAAAAGGAGGCTGGGAAGGGTGCCAAATCGCAAAGAGGAAGTGTGGACGGGGTGGCACATTTTGGGCTTATTTGACGGTGATTGCTAGTGATAGGGTGGCCCTTTGAGGAGGCGTTTCCCAGGGTTTTTGATCGAAAGGAACAGTCCTCACCAGGCGACTCTCGTGGCGTTTTCGTATCAGTCCAAGGACCGCTACTGTAGTGGATTGAAAATTAATGAGCATTAAGACACGGGCTGTAAAGAAGTGAATTAATTTGGAGAAAGATGAAATATCTGGTGGAAACAGTAATGACAATATGTTTTTCAAGAGGATTTAGGTGGTGAAAGAGAAGGCATGTGCTTCACCGAAACACGGTAAATAGATCGGTAGCTGCCCATCGATAGCATTGTTGCGTTCTAGGGGCGAAAGCGAAATTAGCTATAAGGTTCACCGTATTAGTTTGCCTTTGTGGCAAAACTTATTCGCCGACTTGAATTTTGACACATGATAACTTGTAGAAACTAACCTTGGATCTATTACCTGTGGCGTGATGTGGGAAGCTTACATTGATTTCATCTTATCCTCAAATATTACTTTTAACTTCAGACTGGCGTGGAGCCACAGGAACTCTGGTTGCTATCGATTTAAACCACCAGGTCTTCCTCATCTGACTTCTTTCAATTTTTTCCCAATTATTTTTTCACTTAATGTGTATTAATTTCATTGCCTTTGGTTTTATGGGTATTTCAGGTTTAAAAATAAGCTCTCCCAGACAATGATGGTCCCATTATTTTTATCAATGCAGCTAGCATCCCGTAAATAGGAGCGTGATGAACGATGGTGATTAGAGTTTGACTCCCAATGTGTTACGGCTAGAATTCAGTTCTGGTAGTGAAAATGTTAGAAGGTGTGTTACCAAAAACGTGGTAAAGAGTCGTGCTCTACAAAGATTTAGCTGTAGAGATGTTGAATTTCTATTTGATACTTCAGAGCCAAGCCAGGCGTATTGATAAAGATGGTTTTATTATTTTCCAAATTACCTCAATCACCTTTTTTGTTATCGGCACTTATAATGAACTAGTTCGACTGATTGCTTTCGTGGCTGTATTTCCCAAGTATTAGCCATATGAGCAAAATATTGTCCAAGGAAGGATATGGGGGTGAATATATTGGGGAGAGATAGTGCGGCATCAGCGCTTTGGAATGCTAGCAAGGAATTTACTCTTTATTTTTTTAACGTGCCGCGGTTATCTGTACATTATTCGATCGTCTTAATGCCCTCAGTCATCTCTCCCGCGCTGTTTAAATATATGCGATGATAGCGTCTTCTTCCGTGGGTAAGGACTGAGTTCTCTCTCAGTTCCGGCTGACTTTGCGAATCTCTTCGCTTTGTTGCTCGAAAGCTTTGTTTGCACGTGCCTGCTTAATGAGTCGAGATGTCGGAAATGTATGTGGTCTTTGTTAGAAAGAATTGAAAGCCAGAGTTGTTCCATTTTCTTTTCAAATACAACATTTTACTTCGTTTTGTAATCCTGACTAGTCTTGCTTACTGTTGAAGCACACTCTTCAGGAAGAGACTTACGCTTCTGTGCAACTACAGTCTTATCCAACCATTTATGGCAGTTTTACACGGGGTATGCAATTGCACAATCTGACTAATCATGTCTCCATGGAAACACAAAAAATTCAGTAAAACATCATTAGCACGAAACACATCAAACTTTTTTACACGGGGTATGCAATTGCACAATCTGACGTTTGTACGACGGTGCAGTCAAAATTGCGTCAAGGAAAGCGGTGAATTGCTATAACGCATGCGAGAATGCATGGATGTGAGTTGACAAATAGACCATGTTCTAATTTCGTTAGTGCATTTGCGCCATTGTACGCCATAATGAGTAATTAATGTAATTTTAACCTGCGCAATTATGTGTTCCGTGTAAAAAGATTAATACACATTTGTTATTATTCAGTTGTAAATCGAAGTTGATTGGACTTGACTGTGTTAATATATTGGCAAAGAGTTGTTTGACTCTCTTGATACATCCGAATTTTGGTTCCTAATCCAGTGTCTCAATTTTTTTCTGCAACATAGCAATTTATATTTTATATCATTTCCGACTCCGTTAGAGAAATATTATTCTGCTTTTATTAAGCAGAATCCAGCTCAATCATTTCCATTCACCCAAGCGTTCATCTTGGGTGAAGCATTGCTCCCTCTGGTGGCCGAGGAAAATAGTTTTACCTCAAGATTAGAAGGATGAGATAGACGATCATTAAAGAATTTTGATGTTTTTCGTGCTAATGATGTTTTACTGAATTTTATGCGCTTCCATGGAGACATGATTAGTATGGGCAAGAAATCTTCCGAACAGGAGGTTAAATGAGCATCACCTTGGGTTAATATCGGAGGTCTAAGTTATTTTAATAGGCGCGAAATAAGCTTATTGGCGTCCAGGTCACGTATCCCATGGCCATAAGCATAGACAAATGCCGTGAGTTATGAGTGCAATACTTAGAGAAGTTGCCAGCAATACTCTGCTGCCAGTCGACACCAGGTGTGTTGCCAAGTGGGAAACAGTGTTTCGACATGCTTCTCCCCGGATAGATCAAGTGATTCATATCACAGCACGTCGTGATATTCAGATATGGTATATTACTCAATTACTAGGTTCTAATACTTGTCCCAATAAAGGCTTCACGATATGAATCATGTATATATTCATTTTGGAAGCGACTCGAGGACTCTTCCGAAGTTATGGTCTTCCGCTCAGCGTCTGCTGGCCTTAATGTTATTCGACGTATCGTCTGTGACTTTATCATTTTTGGCCATTTCATAGAATGTTGATTGCCATACAAAATAATGAATAACGAGGTCGAAGCCAAGATTGAATGTAAAGCTGGCCGAAAATGGAAAACAAAAACTTTCTTCCTCGTTGCTAGTCTTTCCCTGTGGTTACAAATGCTCAAAAAACAGGTTTTTTCCGTGCTCATACATTGGAATGCGCGATTTTCAATGTCCACTGTCAGCGGTATCATGCCAGAAAAAAAATTCAAATCGATTTTGAGTTATTTCTTAATGCGATTCAACTTGCGAGCTTTCATCAACATTCAAAAAATGTTCGCTTCTCCGCTCTGCGTTGAATTTTTATGGAGATCCCATCTCGTTGTTACGTTTGATATGGCATTAAAAAGCTGCTGGGAACAAATGTACTGAAATTATTAGGCGTTGCTTATCCTAATTGTAGACCGTCGAGGTCACAGAAGGGCAAATAGGTTCGGTATTCTCTAATGCGCCTTTTTATGTGAAGATGGAACTTGCGGGCATTTCTGTTCTCTGCGTCTCAAGTCATGGTGTAGTAGTTTTTCCTATTCTATTCTCCGTGCTAGTATCGTTTGTAAGCCACGCTGAGATGTAGGCATTTTTTTTCTACCGGATATCGGGTTCCCTTTTTTATTTCATTTATTTCACTTGGGTGGTTAGAATGGCCAAATGATGGAAATTCATTTCGATTTCTTCATTATTTTTGACATCTTTTTCTTATGAATTATTTCTTAAATTTGTTTCTTCTTTCTGTTATTTTTATTTATTGAATGAAAGCAACCAATGATTGATGGACTTGCAGATTCAGTTAAGTGGATTTTGACTGGAGTATTTGCTTGTTTACTTGCTTTGGCTTACGTAAGTATTTTGCGGAGGGATATTTTTTGCCAGGCATGTGCCATACTAACTAAAATTCTATTTCTCCTATACTAACTATTTTAACTTAACTTCTATTTCTCCCTCAATAATATTCCTTGTACCAATTTATGGATTGCCTGCAATCTTTTAAGTTCGCATCAGACGAGGACGACGTAAACCGAGGTGAAATGCTGGACACTCATTCCCCCGTACCCACAAACTTAGGCGTACATACGGTCGCAATTCGATGCTACGTGTTTCTGATCTTCCCGAAAGATATTTCACACGTGGTGTATTTCACGGTACGCGTGTACCTAGTGACGCAAATGCCTCTTTTATCAACCCCGAAATTCCTGCACCCGTGAGTATATTAGTGCCCTTACCCGAGGACCTTCCGATGGATCGAAGTTCGACCGTGGTAGTGTCCCGGACTCCGCGGTAATGTTTTGTTGCCTCGTTTGCGTCCGTCCCCGGAGGTCGTAAGGGCCGTGGTGGCGGTGGTGTCGCGCCGCTCTGGTAACTTGAGAAGTCACTCGGGAGGCGTTGCCGTCGCAACATCGGCAGTCCGTCGCTCCCTCTTAATAGCCCATTTAAAACGAATCCCAGCCTCGTGGTATACCCCGTGTCTCACTCGTACGGATTGCACCATACGAGTTCGATTCATGGCCCCTTTCAATCGATTTTTTTTGGTTTGTCCATCGAGATCAGCAATTGAGGTCGATATGATCTTAGCATCAATGATACACAAAGAAATAGTACTGTCCACGCAATTTTAATGTTATAAACTCTACTACGCTTGTTTCCATTGGTTTATAATCTTCATCAAGTACTCTCTATGTTGAATCGAGAACCTGATGATGGTTGCCAGCCAAACGAAACAACGTCGAAAAGCAATATCGAATCGAATTTAGTAGAGTTTGGAAATTAAAATTAAGTGGACATTATCGCATCTTTTTGTAGCGTTTAATACGCTGTTCCACGATATCGGTACGGAAAAAGTTGACTTAGTATCGATGATGGCGAGAACATTTTTTTATACCTTTTTGTTGATCGCAGGTGGTTGAATGTCGTCGATTCTCTGCAACTAATAACGACTGCCAAGGGCTCTCGATAATCGACGCCTCGCGATAATCAACAAACATGGCTACTCCGTGTATAGACGATCGATACTGACGATATTTTAGCAGCATTCGCAATCGAATCGAAGTTGGTGTAAAATTGAGACGTTTGACAATTGTTATAAGCGACCTTCAAAAATTAGTCCTCCATTTCCTTCAAGAATTTTCGGTCAACGACCGTCGGAAATAGACAACCATCGATTCGATAATCAATTTTTCTTTGCCCGCCGTAGATTTCGGTGTCCACCTATTAATTTGAGCCATCGAAGGTCGACGGGAAAAGTCGCCCATCGATCAAGCCTACTTTTCGGCTGCACCGGAACGCGTCACGATAATAAAAAAAGCCGAGCTTCCCACCCGCAATCCATGATTATCCTCGAATTATGTAAAACTGGTCCCGCGTAATAAGACATTGGGGGAGGGCAAAGAGGTGGATGAAGGGGGTTGGGAGGGGGGGTAAAACCGTGAAGGAGGCGTCACGAGTATAACGCGGACGGAGGTGAGGATATTAGATGGGCTGGAAGGTGAGGGAAGTCGGATTTGGCGTGATTATCGCGAGAACCTCGAGGCGGTCGAGTCGCCTTGTCTTTCCCATCTCATTAAGTGGGGGTAGAAGGAGGAGGATTTGCCATCATGGCGGCCTCCGAAGTACGCCCGCTCCGTGGTTCGATTAATCAAAACCGTTATCGATTATTACGACCGTCGAGGGCTCGATGGTGGTTTTTCGATGTCGGCTCTGGATATTCTGTATTCTTGATGCTCGAATGGTCATAAATTGTCGGTGGGTGACCATTTTATGGTTTAAGGATCCATTTAAACTGTTCGGGATGTAGTGTTTTCTCTATGGTCGATCTTATTCGAGTTCTTTTTCACCGATTGGAAAGAAAGTGCTTAGATAAATTTATCCACTTATGTTCATCTTCCAACTGCAACTAATGAATCGAGTTTAATACCTTTATATTTACGGCTATAAGTATTTTAGTTGTTGGAGAATGGTGGCTCTCTGAAGTCTCTCGCCGCCGACTTGTAAGTATGTCGTTGGGCATCATTAATAGGGGACCTTTGAAATCATGATAAATATAAACCCGATAATCATAGGTAGCAATAAAAATTTTCGATACCAATCCACTGCAGCGGAGGAAAGCATTTTGTATTTGTACGTTTATACCGGTCCGTTGTCTAATCCATTACCCGGAAGATGGGATAGAGCGTAGCTAAGTACCTAAGGCAATTACTTATAGAGTATCATAGGCAGTCGAAGATCGCTGACTTGTGGACGACTATGGACAATGGACAACCTACGGTAATCCCCAATCAACATATTCTATAATCATCAAGATCGTAGACCATCGGCAATCGTCCATTAACAATCTGTTGATACTAATTGATGTGTACGATTTTTCGACTCAAATTACATGTAAACCGACGATTGATATGGTTATCGCCAACCTATGATATTCTATAATCATTGAGATCGTAGCCTATTGACAATCGGCGTCCTCTACATTCTATCGATACATATCTATTTAGTATACCATGTTTCGACTCGATTTTTCCAAATCCCATCGATTGATATCATCCCTCCGCGTTCATCGTGAAAACAGCCCTGAATGAGTCCTGCTCCGGAGGCCTTAGGATGAAATAGCTTTCCGTGGGGACGCCCCAACGGCCCCCAAGTCCAGTGCAGTGCGGCGACATCGAGGAGGAGGATATTATGAGGCTCTCTCTCTCTCCGATGCCTCCTTGCCGCTGTTGCCGAGGAGTGCGCGTGCATGTGTGTGTCTGTGCGTGCGTGCGAGCGAGAGTAGGCGTCTGGTGTGGGGAGAGAGAGGCTGGCTTGGAGATTCGTGGCCTGGACAAAGCCGGGCCGTTGAGTTGCCGTCAGAGGCGGGCCAGCGACCTCCCCGGCTGCCCGGTTTGCGGGCGGCTAGAGTGGGCGGCCGAGAGGAGTGACTCTGCGGAGGAGGAATGTAAGAGGTGAGCCGGAAGGTTGGCGAGCAGGGAGGCATGCTGGGTAGGAGGGGAGGGGAGGCGGTGGAAGAAGGGGGAGGCGGGGAAGTGGAGGAGGAGGCGGGTAAGGCAGTCGGAAGGTTCTTTTCTCGTGTACCGCCCTCCCAATATTTCGCTTTTTTTCCTACCTCATCTTTTATGGTCGGGTCTCTCAAGCATTGACGCGGTGGCGGAGGAGTTTCTATCGAAACGATGAATAGGAGATTACGAGCGATGATAGATGGGAGGGTGTGAGGGAGTGCTGGCCGGCTCATATGAGGGAGTGTGGGGGGGGGGGTGGTTGGTTGTCCCCCCGGTGTGGGTATCGAGAGAGAGGGGAGGGCCGCGAAGGGGTGGTAGGCCGATTGGTGCCCAGAGCGAGGTTCGAACCGCCGCCGCTGCGACGGTGCCGCCGCTCTCGGCCAATGTTGCCACGATTTTGCGCCGGAATCCCAGAGGGAAAATTGAACTACGGTAGGGTTGGTAGAATAGTAGAGAGAGCTTTGGGTTGCCGATCATAGTGCCCTCGGTTCAAATCTCGAGTGAGGCCTTTGGGCTCCCAAAAGAGTGAATCCCAATATATCCCCGCAGTGCGAGGTGGTCATCAGAAAGGCATTTGTTCCGCCACACTCGAACACCTGTGACTTTGTTGGTGGTGAGCTCTATCTATTCAAGTCTTTTGGCTCAACGACGGAGAGTTAGGGCCTCATTTGACCATAGTGAGGGGAAGGCCCAAATGCATAAGCCGAAGAGACGAGTAATCCATTCATGTCAATTTATGTTAGCAATTATAACTTATGTTCCAGTTTTCTGCTTTCTCTGCATCTTCTGCGCACATTCTATTGATAAACAATGTTGCCTTGCGGTGGGTAGGGATTAGAAAAGCGAGAATAGAAGGGGCTTGGAAAGGCGGAGTTGTGGGCAGGGTTTTGGTTAACAGCTAATAACGACTGATAATCTGACGAATAGGTGATCGAGCGACGGAAAATCGATGCTCTAATGCATTAAAATGATCGGCGGATAATTTAAAGAACAGTTGATCGAACGAAGGAAAATCGAGGCTCTAATGTATTGTAATGGTGACATGGGGTCGGAGAATGCGGTGATCCTTCCATGGTGCTGCTTCTCGTAGTTCCTAGCGGCGCACAGCGTCGGTGACATTTGGATTTGCACCAGGTTCGAAGAGGTGACTGGTGGAGGCTGATTCTTTCACGGACATTCCAAGCCGCTGCGCAGTTGCTATCCTTCTGAAATAGTGTTGCGGTAATTCAAATGGCTATTTTTCTTCCGTTCACCTGCTAAAAGTACAAAACCTCGACTAGGTGCCGATATCTCTTTGCTCCCTGGGTGAACGCCCTCCAGATACCGGTGGTTTAGATTGGTTTAAACAACCGATAGTAGGAGGACTCCGTCGTGTTAGGGACTCCGAATATTCTGGGCTGTAATGTCACAGCTTTGGGTTGTCTGCGTGTATGTTGGAATTCTCTTCGTACGCGGATCTGCGAATTTTTTGGTGTTATTTATAATAATTTATTTAAATTCAAAATACAGAGGATGTGTTGACCAGATAATCATTAATTTTCCAGATATTTGCAATATGCTGTAGATAATGTGATTGCTACCAGTACCACGACGCTGGCAACTCAACTGGCGGTGATTAACTTCTCACGAGCGTTATTATGAAGTGAACCCAATCCAAATGCTTAGCTGGTTATCTGTTTTTTAGTCTATTTCATTGTAATTTTTCCTTTATTTTAAGACGGGATGCAGACGGTAGACAATGATATATTCATTGCTTTTCCAATCTACTCTCCTCACTAGTTGTATTCATGGAGTGTATGCATGATCTTTCATGTGTAGCTGATGATGAGATGTTGCTTTCGCGTCCATTGCGAGTGTTCTTTCGTTATTTCGATTGTAATTTTGCGTAGCCTCGTACCGCGTAACTTTTTTTTTGTTTTCGCTGGCGTTAATTTCCACCCAAGGTGAGAATGGAAGTTTTTTGCTCGTTCACGTCGACACTCAAGATGGCCTCTCGCAGATAGGTGCCAAATACTTGATGTACACTCGACAAGTACACGTGTTAGCAAGTGTACTTTTGGAAGGCGCGTGGAAGTGGAGACCCAAATGCCCGCCCCTCGTCCCCGGTCCATTAAAGGCAGGAGTCCATCAATCAATCAACGCGACTGGTCCGCCTAGAGGAGAGGAACGTCTTTCCCATGCTTATTCATCACTTTTAGCCTCCGCTATGCCTTTAGTACAGCTTATTTTCCAGACAGCACCGGGGATTCTTTACACATGTTCGCTCCAGGAAAGGCTGTAATTTATTGTCACACCCCGTCACTGACCCGACCGTTTTTTGTAGCGTATCGTCCGATTTTGTTGCACCTACCTGTTACTATGACACACGGACAAAAATAAAAATCACGACTTGCATTCATTGTGCTCGCCGGCTCGTTTGGGATCGAAAGCGAAAATAATAATGATTTGAAATGCTTTTAAAATGCCTTGTTAGCGTTTAACGGTGGGTGATTTGGAGATAAATTAATGTGTTGCTTGCCCACAGTTCAAGTTTCATCATGAAGCAGGCAGATAGTACTTACTCTTAAGTGCACAACGACTTACGTACCGCGAAATCGTTTTTCTTGGCGCTACGAAACTAGATAACATAATGACAGCATGTTTTTTTTATATGTTATTAAATGGTCTTTGAGTTATTTTCTTTGCTTTTCATTATTCGTCAGCATTGCTTGTAATGCAGTTCAAATGCTCATCATATTCTCGCGCATACGTACTTTTTCTTATCCTTGGCTGTCTTTGCAATCAATTGTTTCCATCAGAAAAATGGCACGATAGTCATAAAATTTTGTTCCCAATGTGCATCTCGGCATTGATGATTATTTTTCAAGAATCATGGAATGTAACAGTGTACGCGTTTACTCCCAGGAATGTGTGAAGGCCTATGATCCATTCCATCACGTTATTTTAGGCAATGCCATTTCTTTCTGTGATGCGAATGGTAAGAGATTCCATTTATAATTGCAGTTTTAAAGTAAAGTATGTCGGAACCAGGTTTTCGTATCTCGAGGTGTAGTGACCGGCAAATTATCAGTTAAACCTATAGTATCATGTATGTATGACCCGCTAAAGAAATACAAGTGGTAATGACGAGTCACGACTGATTCGCGTTCTTTATTTTTCGATACAGGACGAGTAATACTCTTTAAACTTTTATTATTGTCTTTTAAAGTGGGATTAGGCCCTAAGAAAAGGTAATTGTGATATTTTCTCATATTATTCCCTCGTCAAAAGTGGGTTTTTCGTTTTCATATGGTTTCATCGCTGAGAAACGAGTCTTTTTGGATTCTAAAAACCTAAATAACTGATCCAAATCGCTTTACTGTTACTCCGTATTGTTCTCATGTGCCGAGTTCTTTCGAGTGATATATTAATTTAGTAAAATGTAAAAAAATTGTAATTTCACATTAATTTATTGCTCTACTACCTATTGCTTTCGACGTGACACGCCATCATGTGATGATGACGAACGACGTTGGTCGTACAGTAATAAATATGTGAAATTACAGTTTTTTTACATTTCATTGTGTTAAGTTGATTTCATGAAGTCACGCCCGAGACAGCGTATTAGATATATTAATTCTTTCATTGTCGTTAACGTTGCTTTCTGAACTAGATTTTCGGTCACTTCAGAATACGGCATGCGCTTTCATCCTTATTCTTGAGGAACCACTGCTTTCTCAAGCCGTCAACGCTTCCACAGACACACTTTTTAAAGTAGTCCTCCTTAGCCCGAGGCTGTCATAACTGTTTCCTCCATTGATTGTCGCTTACTTGCGTGACTGTATTCCTCAGGGAGCAGCTTTGTCGATGCCTTTTTGAAGCTTCCCATTTGGTTGACTTCCTTTCCCCCACACACGCTCTTCCTTTGCTTCCTAATGGCTCCATTGTGACACTTCCGCCTCTCATTTCTCCCAAACGTGAGATTCAATCAAAATATTTCTATCGTTGCTACATCTGCTCAAAACGATGTGCACAATCACTCATAATTGGTCATTGTGGTTGGTTTACAGTTAGCAGTTTGAGTGCAATGATCCCCGTGCAATGACCGTCAGTATGCGGTAATTTCATTTATAAAAATATTTTAACACCATTATATTACAAACAAAATCATTCACAAAATGTAAGAAGATGTTTTGCTCGGTGCGTTAACAGAGCTGATACAGCAAAAAACATCCAACAGGCCTGAGGATGGAAACAAGTTCCTCTGGCTATCAGAGCCAATGCTTAGATTATGATACTGCGTTGCCTTCGTAATATTTTTGTTTGTTTTACCGTTGTTCAAGATGCTTGATAATAATCCACCATGGTTCTTAGTCGTGGGAAATGTTATTTCATTAATGCAGTAGCTCAGGCCTATATCGCATGTAACAGACTGTATGGTAGATAAGACCCTGCATTAATGGCGATAAATTTGAAATAAATTAGTTCGAAACTGAATTTATGTCAACCACGTTTTTGCTTTAACACTTTCCACTGATAACACGCTATGCCTACGTATTATATCAGTGGCGATACCCTTTGTCGACGGTCCATATGCATCAGCTCTCTTACATATTCGTTTCAATGTTGCCCTTACCTCCTTGGTCCATGCGAAGATATTCTTAGCGTAAGAATGAATAAAGAAATTTTTTGGACGAATCTGGGCTACTTGGCCATGTTGGTTCGTTACTTCCCCGCTGTTTGCCAGACCCTTGCTCATTAATTCCGCGGTTCACGGATGCCAAAAATATTTGCGTGCCTATTTCAGCGCAAACATTCATCGGATCCTTGTTTGATGATACTCTTGAGCTGTCAAAATTGGCTCCATTGAACAGGTAAACCTCCCTCAGCCTTTCCTCCCCGACCGTGTTTTTTTTCGCCATGTTTCTTTCCCTGCGTAAACATTCCTCGTAGAATCAGCCCTAGGGTATTAACCTCTAACGATCCCAGTTTACTCTTGGCCCACGCGCGGCTGTTTACTTCTCGGTGCAAGGAATTTTCGGGGTGATGGAGTTAAGGGCAACTTCGCGGTGTTCCCATTTCCGCCTTGCCACAGAAGTAACAAAGAAAACTTCTGTTGCTCTCGAAAGAATCACTCGGCATGCCCGAAGGGCGATTTTAAGTTGGTATCAAGGTTCGTGAACCGAAAATTATCTAGGTGCACTGATGTCGATGGGTCGTGTTTAGCAATAACCTTCGATTATAGACGATTCTTGTTATTCATTAACAATTATTTAGTTTGTAAGGTTCGCTAATGCATTTGAAAAGACGTGACCAACGTTAGAATCAATCAAAATATATCTATCGTCGCTACATGTGCTCTAAACGATGTACAAACACTCATCATTGATCATTGTGGTTGGTTTACAGTTAATTGTTTGAGTGCAATGATCCCCAGTGAACAGAGTTTCATGACATAGTTACATCGTCAGGTGTTATACGTTATCGTTACTTTGCTTTGAAACCTGGGTCGTGCTTTTACAAATATTTTAGGGGACCTAACAAAGTTTATGCATTCATTTTCCATAATGGAAAGGTTTCACACAATTAAGTCTAAAGTAATCAGTTATAATTATTTGGTTGATTATCGAAAGATATTTGATATTCCACAATAGTAACAATTGTCGGTTGTCATTGAAAGAGCGGTAGTTGACTAGAAGCGATTTTTATTGAGGTCTTCGGTTGTTTATGATCAGTTTTTGTATATCAGGGGATTCGTCGGTTTTCGGTCGTCAATTTTCAGCAGTAAACAATTGACATGGATCGTCGGTGGTCGTTACTATTCGATTGACCGTTGACTATCGGAATAGAGGAGTGGATTCCTACCACTGACATCGAGGGTCACCGTCCTCGGTGGATAGTCCCATAGAGCAACCTTAACTACCGCTATACGTGTGTCGAGGCCGTAGGTCACGCGGGCGTATGGAGACGTGTATATATAGAATACGTTCGTCTGATTATAAGATTTCTCTTGCTCCCTTCCCCTCACGCTCTATGCGTTTTCAATGTCATAATCCCTTCCCCCGTCTCCACTGTATTCACGGGTGCTGGTGTGAGCGTGGAGACCGTTATGAAAGTGACATGGGACGGTAGTGTCGCCCGAAAACGGTTGCCGTCTTACCTCAAGCCCGCTGCCTATATGTAGGTATATGTATATATATTTAGTTTCGGACGTTAATTATGTGCTAAGTTTTCGCGCGAACCCACCTCAGTGATGTTGCCCCATATGGTCATTTTAAATCCCCCGTGACAGGGTGATTCTGGAACCTTAGCCGTCCGTAAAGGTCAGCTGTCGCCGCGTCTATATGTGGTCCAGGGTGTGTGAAAACGAGTTCTCTGAACGTGGGAGTCGTCGGTATGCCATTCGGCCGCACCGCGTTCCTCGCCGGAAAGACCGTCAATGGCCGTTATTAAGACTTCGGGCTTAGGTTTCGGGCGAAATTTATCTTTTAACCGAGTGTTTTGACTCTCGTCTGGGAGTTAAACTGTGAATTTAAACTCGGGTCAATGCTCGCGACGGGTTGCTTCTAGAGTTGCGAAGTGTCGCGCGGTCTCAATGGTTCCGGCGAGTGCTTGTATGCGATGTGTGGCGGTCGGAGATTATTATGAGCACGTTAGTAATTCGATACGACCATTGCCTCTCTTTCACTCTTATTTTTAGTGTCGGAAATTCGAAGCAAAATTGTATGCGGACTGCTTTTTTATCGGTGATGTTCATTTGTGATATCTTCGATTCCCGGCAGATATATTCAGTAACTTAAGATTGTAAAATATCCTCCACCGAAGGTATTCGTAAAACCTCGGCTGTCAATGTCCGTCGAAAAATGAAAGCCATCTCCAGTCGCACAGAGAAATCAACCAAATAAGCATTCTAAGCCCAACTTATCACCCCTATATTATCCATAATTGATGTATAGCTGTGGAAGTTGTCGTTAATGTGGTGGTTATACTTTGTTAGTTATCTAAACTTTCGAAAAAAATTTCCCCTTGAGCAAACACACGTATACTCCGATGACTGAAAGTTGCCTTGTCCTACTGCGTATATCATGTTTAAATTTTTGTGTTTTTTCAACTATTCACGAGTACCGAAACCAGAGCCGCCTCCATTAACATGAAAGGTAAATATCACGTTATCGGGCTTAAATTTACGGAACCTCATTTAGATATATTAGAAATGAAATATCGTCGTAATTTTCCACAGGATCATAAAATGCAGTGGAAAAGGACGTAGTTTTAGAATTTAAAATCTTCAGTATTCATAGTGTTGTCCACAGAATTGTTTTGGTTCAGTGTGGTAGGTAAAGATATTGAAATAAACACTTGCAATTTTCCACGGTTATAAAAATTTATCCCGACTTAGGTTTCGATGTTCCTACATAATCCTCAAGGTACAAGGTACATTTTACCTTTAAGGCGATTTAGTAACATTGGAACCTAGGTCGGAATAAATTTTATACTCGTGGAAAATTGCAATCGTTTTCTTCAATATCGAAAAAATCCACTCCATCACGCTTGAATCTTCGGATTTTATTGGTAGATAAAGACGTAGGACGTGTAACGCAAGAAAGTGTCCCCTCCCTTACTCGTATGCATGCAGGAGGAACTTCCTCAGCTTCTTTCCCGAGGATGTATCTTTCCTAGGTTGTCGAGACGGCAACATGGGGAGGCGTGTGGGGGGGGGACCGGGAGAGGGGGGGTTTGGGTCCCCCCGCAGCGTCGCGCCTTTCGTCGGGGACCACGGGACGTAAGCGGCAGCATGCGTTCCCAGCGCGCCTCGTTTTTGTGCGCGGCCGTTGTTGTAAATTTCGAAGGCAACTGCTTTCGTTAGCGGCGCTCTTCCTTTTTTTTTTCTTCTTCTCTCCCGGTTGAGAGATTGTCCCTCACACGGAGATATTATCGCTCCACTTTTTTATGGCGTTGATTGTGAAACCATTTTCTCTCCTTTATTGCTCCTGGCGGGGATGTTATAGGGGGGTAAGGGGGGTGGCCCCGTGTAAGCCCGGGACGCAATCTTAGCATCTGTGAAGGTATTGACGCGTATGCCATCATTATCATTTGCTAGGCTTGTAAAATGAATGATCAATTGCAAACGTGGTCGTCGCGATTATCGAACTCCCGTTTCCCACGCCTAGTGTCCACTGCGCTCTCTCCAGTGGTATCGGAGCTACTTGAGTGTCGACTGGACGATCATCGAGCAGAGTTGCCTTTCTTCGAGAAAAACTGGAGAGTCCGGGAATTCCATCGTGTCTTAAAGGTCGTGGAATGACACATGAAAGGGGTACATGATAAGAACATCTGGAAATATTGTCTTTCCGGTACGAGCGAAATAGAATATTTCTCTTGTCCACGCACTCTTATGAGTACCTTCAATATTTAAACATCTCATTCCCAACATTCCACTCGAATGGTTCCCTATAGCTGTTAATATTAATTTTTTTGTAGTGTTTACAACTAAAAATATTTAACTGCAAATATATGGAACAAGTAAAGAGAGATGTGAAAGAGAAGAAATACGTAGGTGTGAAAAGATTAGCTGATAGGAGAACTGAGTGGAGAGCTGCGTCAAACCAATCCTAGGATTGTTGACCAGTGATGATGACTTACTTGATCGCATGTTTTACTGAATTATATGTTTTTCTCCCGTCAAGATGAATTTTCCGTGAAGTACAAGATATCAACCTGGAAATTTGCAGAATAGTTTTAGAGTGTCTTAAAGAGTGGGGAGTTTCAGGTTGATAAGTGAGACACCATCGCTGATAGATACATCATTGAGGGAGGCTTTGATTCTGCGAGGTCAACCATGAACCCTGCAAGCCTTCAAATACTAGTAGTTGGTACACCGCTCCACAGAACGAAGCCGTACCACTTCGTAAATATCGTTTCAAAAGCTGCCCTTACGGAAAAAATCAGTAGAAATTAATGCTAAGATGTTTACAGCCACGTTTCCTCCTTCCTTAACAGAGCAGGATATGGTCTTCAATGCGATTGGCGAAGATCTGAATGAGGAGTGAATTGGGGAATATTTGGTATCAGGCTAAAAGCGCTTTCCAACGACCCTTTCATAGTCCCTCTTTCTGTCATCCTTCAGAAGCTCCTCTAATTTCTTCTTGATCTTCCCGCTTGCGAGGAATCCTACTCCGCGTGTGCTGCTCGGAAAATATCCTTCTCGAATGCCATAGTACGTTTGTGGAATAAATGTCTTTTTTCGGTGTAAATAATGCCGTGAGGTGTCTAAACCCGGCTCCTCGTCGTAAAGCGACGAGAGGATAGCAGCGTGTGGTCAATAATTTACGCGAGTCGTAAATAAGTAGAGGTTGGTGGTGTTGGTCGTGGTGTTTGGTGCCCTCATCGCGGTGGCTTGGGCCGTGGTTGGGGATATTTCATACAGTCGCGGATATTAGCACTCGGGGGACCTTCTCTCCCCATCAAGGCGACATTACGCCATGGATCATTCCCTTAACACAAAGCCTCTGGTCTGTCAGCTGGGAGCTCGCGGTGGGCGTTTATGCACAGGGACGTCTGAGCACCGTATTAAGGATTTGTCCACTAACCCCTCCCCCGATCATCGACTTCCATCTCCCAATGCCTTTTCTTAGTGACTCAAGTGATCGCTTTGGAGGCCAACGCGTGGCGGTAGTAAAATATGTATAGAAAAGATTATAAATTGTTGTTTTAAATCACTGGCTCAGTCTTCTCTCTAGCTTTAGTCACCAGCCAATTTACTATCGAAAAGTTGTCTGTCATGTTCTAGGTTGGATTATAAATATTATATCTTGTACAATTTGTCGTTCTTATACGAAAATATTTTGGAATTAACTTTTAAAATGTTCGAACATGTTTGTCAGTAATATTAGAAAGGAAGATTGAGCTAATTAATTTAGAAATGATCTTGCATTGTTCACGAAATTCTTAAGGGTATAAGTTATTAAGTTCAGCTGATTCAGGCATGATATAGTGGAGGTTCGGCGTATTTAAATGAAAGGTAGTTGCTTTTTCCGCAATTATACACACTATCACAATTAAATAATTCTTGATTTTTTTACAATATTCAGTAAATGCAATGGTGGTTGGCGTAACATGGTGAAACTCCTTCATGATGCACAAAGGTTAAGAAAACACTTAGCTGTTTCACAAAATAAAATATATTGCGACCGGTTTCATACGCTGTATCGAAACCGGTCGCAACATATTTTATTTTGTGAAACAGCTAAGTGTTTTCTTAACCTTTGTGCAATATTCAGTAAGTCTATAAAGCTTTGAGAGCTGTCATAGCGCTTCTTGTTTCCCTAGCAAAGAAGAATAATCCTTGGAAATGGTTCGAAATCAAGATTCCATTGCTAAATTCCCAAAACTCTTAATTAATGTCGCGGAAAAAAAATAAAATCACACGGTTGCACGCATGAGGGCGGAAGGACGCGAGGCAAGTGCAAAACGCATTGCCCTTTGTGTGGAAAAATTCTCTCCCACCGTCTCCTCCCCCTCCCACCAACAAAAGACGCCCGAATTTATGTCGCCCCGCTGCAGCTAGTGACAAGGCCTTGAAGAAGTCGCTGTAGTTACACGGGCAGCGATGAACAAAGTTGGGGATGCGGATTCATTAGACGTCCAGTGGTGCGGATTTATGCCGCCGTGATTAGCCTATCTGCAATCTCTCCTCCCCACCACCCCTTGCACCATTTCCACCTCCCCGCCAAGAGTTTCTTATCTCCGACTCCCGGTAGGGAGGGCGGCAATCGCCGTGCATTACAGCTGCCGATCGCCTCCTCCCATCCTACTCCCTTATCCACCGATCGCTGGCCGGTTGAAAAGTGCCGCCGCAGTGACGAATATCCAAGCGGCAGATATGCTAAATATTCGGCGAATTAAGTGGTGGAGGATATAGTGGGGGTGAGGCCTATACACTCGAATGTACAGGCATTCGAGTTCCGAAACGATACTCAAGTGACCAATCAGGTACTTGAGTGCCCACGCGTTTGCCAGGGAACGCGGCTACCCGGGAAGGTACTTCATCTAAATTTACAAGTACATGCTACCCCGCAAGCCGCCTAAAACGGCGTATGGTGGAGGGTGTTAGTAAGATAGAAACTGCTGTAGCATTTTTCCAATCAATTTTATCCACGCAACAGGTTTTAACGTTACGCAACATTATCAAGAGCTGTCTCATGCCATGTAAACGTGGAAAATGGTTAAGTGAATAAAATAGTGTGGAATATTATTAGCTGTTTCCATCTGATTACAATGAATTTCCACAAAGTGAACTCGTCAAAAATCGATCTGTCGGTGTTGGGACATCAGCCGTTTACATATAGAAACCAAGTGCCTAAACGAATTTACGACTAGCAATTATTCTCATATAATTCTCTGGGAAACCGTGTCTAATTCGTTGCTACCATATCGGACTACTTTATTGCATAGAATTCTCAAATGTTTTTGCTGAACATATATTATCCCTTCAGATTATGGCTAGGAAAATATTGCTTGTCTCCTTATAAGTGAATTTTAAGTTATTTCATTCGTCTTCAGTCTAACTTCTATATAAATTCTCCGTTATATCCCATTATTTTAAAGATATAATAAGCTGGGGATTGTAAGCATGCTTTGAGGGAGAAATATCTTTGTTTGTTCAAATACCACGCCACATCTAGCTATTCACATCCTCTTCGGCTGCACAAGTTATAATTGCTATTTCTCTGATGCACCGGGAAGGTTATTACCTGTTCTCAGTAAAAATCCATCCTGTCCCGACTCTTTATTTGTGCTTGCTTTCTTGATTAAAACTTAGCCGACTCATTGCCGTCTCGAACTCGGAGAGTTACCTTAAAGGAATATGGTGCTTAAACATTTCTTTTTTTTAACGGCGAACGTCGGAAATCTCCTTGAGATGGCCCGCCTCCCGCGGGACTCGGAAAAAAATTTAAGTGTATCATGAGGTACTCATCAAAAAACCTAAATGGTTGACATCAATCTAAAGAGCTTATGCTGCGGATAAAAAAAACTCTGTTGAAACTTGTTTCTTACCCGGCTAAAAGTTGAGTTGCAACCTCACGTTTTCCCACGAAGGGGTTTTTCTTTCCTTCCTTCGCCTTTATATACCGGTATCGTCGCTTACCGTGAAGCCTCTATCTCATTATGCCTCGGATGGTAGTGTCCCAATTTATTTCTGTAGTGCCGCCAATTTAATCTGCAGCCGACGGTGGTCGTTCCTCCAATTTGTTTTGGCGTGGATTTTTCGCCTCTTTTCACGGTCACTTTGAGCGCGCGATGGCAAAAAATAAGGGGCAGCCAGCCTGCCGTGGTCGGTGGTGGTTGTTCTTGCAGACCGATGCCGGCTCGACGATGGAGGAGCGCGAGGCTGCTGACGGAGTGGGGGCAGCAGAAGGGCAGCTCGCGAGAAAGGGACAGTACTTGTTCATTCTTGCCCCACCGGTCGCGTTTCGTCTTTTTCCGGACGCATTGCTTGTTTTAAAAGAATATTCCCGCCCTGTAATTTTCATGGTCGACAAGACTCCTGTCGACACTTGCCTGTGACCCAAATACATAGAGGTAAAACCCTGGAAAATTCTGAGGACACTTTTTATTTGAGGTGCTTAAAATTTTAAGATGATAGCTTAAGTTTTTAATACGTATTAAGTCAGGGAATCGGATCGAGCTGTTGTGTCCGGGGGTGGTGTATTTCGAGGTTTCCATCTGATGTAGGCTGGTCACGGGCATTGAACGCGATGAAATGCTATAAACATACCCCTCTAGTGAATGAATTGAAGAAATTGCGCTTTTGGTCATCTGGAAAACGACCTCCGAGAATTTTCAAAGGAGCATCCACACTCCATGGACCAACTTTTGAACTTATGCCCCAAGAAACTTTATGCGTGCTACATTTTTTTTTTATCTCAGCTCAAATTATCGGTATTGAGATGTAATTTGGCTTATAAATTACTAGGGCCGTATACAACAGTTGGAGGAATTCAAAAGAATCTATAAATACTTTGGACTTTGGGCCATCTTCACCATGAAGAAACTTAGCCGCCGGCCGTGTTGGAAGGTCCCAATCCGGCTTTTGCTATGTGCGGTGATCGGCGACCGTCCTTCCATGGTGTTGTTGAGTGCTTGCGTGCCAAGGTAGGACGTGTCATAGATCCACCCCCGCGAGTGCCATCACAAGGGACAGCGTCCGCGCCCGACACAAGGGACCGGAGCACACGGCATTGGCTTTGACGGGCGGAGGAGTTCGGATCCAGCGGCGGAGAAGTTTGCGACGGCCTCGGTCCCCCGGCCGCCTCCCTCCAGCCAACGTTCACGCCGCCACGGTACTTAGCCGGTGTAACCAATCGGCGCGGAGTCACCGCGCGAATTTCACACTTCCCCTTCAATTACGGCCGTAACTCCGCGATGCCCTTTACCCGGATTGGCAATGAGCGAGTGAAAAGCAAATACCTATTGATGAACGGAGCCGGGGAACTCCGCGTCAGTCGTTTGTTTAAGGATATCTTCAAGACAAAGTGGCACTCCTCATATTCCTATTCACAAAAGAACGGTACCCCCTCCCTCTACCCTCTTGCTTTCCTTTTTTGATCGTCTTGCGTCACTTTTTTTCCCGTCTCCCCGCCGGCTTACCAAGGAAGGTCAAATGCTGAGCATACTTGCTCTCCAGCACATCGTTTTTCGCTCATGCCCTGTTCTGCCTTCTATCTCTCGGCGTCGGTGAGTCATATTGCGCCGCCAGTAAGTTCTACGAGTGGACGTTGCTTGGCACATTCGCTTTTTATCCAGCAGAGCAGAGACGTTGTTGAAGTCTTCAGAGCAGAAACGAGAATTTTGTTTTTTATCCTTTTTTATGCTTGGGGAAAAATGCTGTGAAACGGGTGGTAACGCTGTACATAGCATATTTTTTCTCGTTCCTTGTGGCATGCAGGTCAACGTATGTTCACAATGCTTGGCAATACAAAATAGTACTTTAAAGTAATATTTAGGTTAGTTACTGAACCCCAAAAATACATTAGTGGTTACTACATTTACATAGAGACGATTTTAGTTTTCTCGTGAGTATTGATATCATTTGAAAAATATTATACATATTTTTCATCTGAATATGCTTAAAAACTGCAATTACTAAGATGACATTTTTCATAACTTTCTAATAAAATAGGATACTCTTATATTTATTATCCTAACTTTACATAATATAACGGTATTTTCCTTTCCGTATTGCAGTTGAATGTATTTGAAACGAATTAAAATGATCCCGATACTTTTTAACTAGTTTGAGTTCCTTGAGTGGTAGTTTCTGTGAAACGCCTTAAGGTCTTGGTTTCTTTACGGCTGTGTCTGAGAACGCATAATTAAAAGCTGCCAATTCGAGAATCATTCCACCTAATTATCGTGAGGTGCACGGCAAACGCTCGATGATGGTGGGTAAGTTGATAGTGCAAGCGAGGCAATTTCTCGCATGCTGGCGTATCTGAGGCTGCCACCGCTGGAGACACAATGACTTCACCTTGAGGTCGAACCGCCGGGGACTGGGTAATTTCCTCAAGCCACCAACCTTATTGAAGCGGCGAGAATTTCCATATCAGTTGGCCCGTTATTTGCCCGCTTTCAATGAGTGGGATTTTGGTTCTTTTTCCCCCGGTTTCTCATTTGCGATGTGGTTTTGTGCCGGGGAATAGGAGGGAAAGGAAGGGTTGTATTTGGTTGTAAAGAACTTGCATCTTAATCCTCTATCTCTGCTTAATACCGCATTCAGACGGATTTGAGAAATTAGTAGATGCTTGCCTGTGGTCATAATTTCAAGTCTGGCCTATTTAAAAGTTTCTCAGTTATGTTTCTCCTCTTTGTTCGGAGTATCATTAATTGGAGACTGCAGTAAACTAGTAAATGCAGAGAAGGGTATTTTCATTTTATATTTTGCATATATGCCATAAAATATTGTTAGCACCCTTTCGCCGTAGCGATGAATATCGAATGACACGTATCTTTTATTTAATATATTTTATGAGAACGTAATTTTATTTTGTTATAAACTGCACGTGTGTCGAATATATATTAAATATTGGTCGTTCGTCCCATAAGTACTTGTTCATAGGACGTGTTTACTTTATAGAGATAGGCCGTAAATTAACTATCATCTTGTGGTTGTGTAGATGCTTGCAGGAGAGCAACTTGATACTATTTTTATTCTACTAATCATTAGCATAAGTCTTCAAATAGGCTTGAACAATTGTGAACGCATAACCACGGTCCGGTCTCGTGTAAGCGTTTAGAGTAGAGCGTGAGGAGTTCATCCCGTGGGTTGATTATGAATAAGGTCGCTGGGTGATTGAGCGACTACTGGGCGATGGTGGCGTAATATTTTTCCCGTTTCGCATGTGGTTTAACCCAGTTCGTGGAGAAGGGAAGGTTTTACTCACGGGACCCACCCAAGTAATTGTCCTCGCGAATTCGAGTCAGCTGGCTGTGGACTTTTTTTAGTTTGCAGAAGTGAACTCGTGTGTGCATTCCAAGCGAGGAAATGATGCTGCCATTATTTTTTTCGTTTTTCATCCGTTTTTTTTTCTTCTCCACATTGGTCAATGTATGCAGTTACATCGATTGGCTTTTCCCCCAAGGACGGATCGACCGGTCTTAATTACTGAAATAGAATTTCGTCCCTTGTACTGCGGTCATGTTCATCTCTTGCACATCTATTGTTCCAAAAATTTGATGTCCATGTCAGTCGTCTCATGTTTTTTCTTACCCGCAAATAGATTGAATCGAATGTTTTCCGCTATTTAAAAATCACCTGTTTTTCCGTAGTTTATAGAACACAGGCATATTTGACTTTAGGGATGGCTGCATTAGTTAACCAATTAGTCCTGTACTTGTGTTTGTAATAGGTGTTGTTGATGAATGTTATTTGAATACCTGGAAATGAATGGCAAAAATAATAATTTTCTTTTTCTTTTCTCAGTCTTTTGGACAAAAACGTCAGAAGTAATTATTTAATGCTTCCTACAGTTATTTAATTTGTATAAAATGTCTGTCCATGAAACTTTCTTTACTGTTAGCTCATTTAGATTCCTTAGCCTATGTCATTGACTATGGTACGCACGGACTTTACGCATTGTTTTCTTTCTTTGCTGTTCTTTGTTTAAAAACCGTGGTCTAGATCCTCGGGCTATGGCTTCATTATAAGTATCGATGATTTATGTATGATAGCATTCCATAACATCAAAATGATCAAAACTCTGGAGGATGTATTTCATTTCCAATCAGAATACCATCCCTTTGGTACCAAGGGAGTTAATCTTATTGAAATATTATATATACTTCGATGTAATTATTCGAAACTCTCCTGAAATTTCAACAACGAATCTGGAAGCGAGAATGGATTTTTAAAGCAGCTCTTGGTCCTCAGTTGAAGTCTATGCAAAATTACTGTGCGGCATATATTTAAAAAAGGCAAATACATTTACAAATTTTACCCTGCAGCAAGCAATAAGAAGAATTTTTAAGGAAGCTATTGCGATTATTTGTAATTTGCTATCGTATCATATGCGTGATTTTATTTCTGGCTGTTATTTATGATTATTGTTATGGTCCTTCTTTATACCTCTACCAGATTGGCTCTTGGAGTTTCTATGTTCTGAACCGATAGAATCTATCTCATCTATAAATATTAAACTTTTAGCCGTTTTTCTTTCTATTCGAAAAAGTTCTTGTTTATCGTGTACACCTTGATTAGCAAATTGATCTGCAATATTAGCTCCGTAAATTGGCAAAATGGAAGCCTAGCTTCGCATGTGTTTGTCTAAACACAGGTGTGCCATCAATATTTCGTCGGTCCTTTCGCAATGCCTTAAGCCTCCCTAACAAAATCCGCCCTTGTCCCCCTTTCGGAAATCGGAGGGAATTACTTCCCACCTACAAAGGCACCGTTTCTCCCTCTTTCTTGCCTTCAGTCTGCATACTAAACGCCCGGTAGATGTTATCTCATATCCGGTTGGCCTTTGGGCCACAGAGTGACACGTACCAGAAAACTTTTATTCAGGTGGCAAATTCTTCAGCACAGAGAGATACACGATGTGGGAGTCGGTGGAGAACTGAAAAGTAATTATGGCCACCCTGTCTCGCGTTGAGGGGCAAGTCACTGCGTGGAAATTGAATCATCGCAGAGACCCGTGATCCCCAGATCGGTGTCACCAGCTGTACAAGTGGTCAAGATGAATTTAGATATCACGAGGACGTAATAAAAGGAAGTCACACTCGGCGTGGATCTTCGGAGGAAACATTAGGGCTTCCATAGAAAACGAGCCGCTTAAATTATCACTTCCGGTCCAGCATGGTTGCCCCCTCTGCAAGATGGCGGCCGCCTGACTTGAATCACTTTATACGGTTCGGTTAGGAGCGTGGCGTTAAGATGCCCTCAATTGAATTTTGGGGAAAGAAAATCTTGGGATTAATTTTAATTCTTTCCTATCCCTCCCAACTGGTCTGTTCGAGTGCGTGTCAAGCTACATTTATATATCGTAACTCTCCTGGCGAATGATTTTGGTGAGGCTCAAATGAAGATAGCTATATTATTTTAACGTAATATTTGTAGGATATTAAGGCCGAACTTAATATTATTATTCATCCGGAATGGATAGAGAGATTCTACCGAAAGGGGTAATTTTTAGTTGAAATAGACTCTTTTTTTAATGGTAGTGTCTCGTTTTTCCGGTAAAAGGAGTTTTATATTGGGGTATTTTATTAACGTAATTTAAATCTCAGATGAGTTGATTTGATTTGTAATTACTCTTTCTTTAAATAAATATTCATTTTCACGCAATGAGCTAAAAGTAACGTATATCCCAGTCAGGTCAATTTTATTAGCGTCTCCATTGAAATAAGATCTCAAAAGTATGATTATTTCTATCGACTTTGCCATGAAAAATTCTTTGTTTGGAAAAACTAATCCTAAAAGGGGAAACTCAGTGTGTGAATTCTTGGAGAATGATTCATTCTCATCAAAATTTGATCTCGATAATATTTTTTGGGAATACTTTGGAAGGGAGGCGCTTATCACACTCGAATGTCCTTGAGTAAGGTCATTGGTGTTTCTTCTTCGAACATGTTTGCCGATCATGGCTTTATCGAGTTCGTATACTTGGGCAGTGCGGTTTTATCTGTCATGTCGCTCAATGTTTCCCATCGTCCGTGGAAAAAACGGCAACACAAGTCATCTGTCCTTTGAAAGAGAATATCCTTTTTTCATTTTTATTTTCATTGGTCAATCGTTCTTCTCACTTTTCAGTTCCTCGTGAGACGTGTTTGGCAGACTTGAAATACAGTGTCGACGTGAAAGAATGCCCGAGGTGGCCCCATCGTGAGAAGTCTTGAACTAAATTTTGGTCATATCCTTTCTAATTAAGAAATACTTCACTTCCGTTTGCAATAAACAACCAAGGCAAATGTTTCCGCGATAGTCTTGTTTTAGGTTAACCAAAAATTACGCGGTTTTCGATTCGGGAAGATGATACATAGGAAAACGTTTTGTATTCGACTTATAAAACCATAGTCATAGCAAAAACGTTTAAAAGCAGTAATTCCCATTAAATCTCATTGAGCTGCTGAGGGAAAATATTAAGATTAATCCTATAGAATATATGATTTGATGCCGTTATTAAAGTCTTGGAAAGGAAAAAAGTCCTCCTTTGTCTGCTCAAACGTCAGGAAAAGTTGCTCACTTCCCCATTCATCTGCTGTGCAATGTTATTTTACTTTCGGAAACCAAAGGATGCTGTGTTCTGAATCAGAATTTTTTAAAAGCAATGCTTAGGCAAATTGATTGATATTGATTTTTGGTTGTGTAGTCGCTGCGTAGATTTCTCAACATCATGTCTGGATAGCCACGAAGAAAAGAACGAGCTGCGGGTATGTTTCTTTTGTTCCGACATGTGTGGCGCTCCAACTTGCTCTCAGTTCTCTGTGGTGGATTGCATCGGTGGCTCAAGCTCCGTACAACTGATGGCTACACGATTGTATTACATCAGCGTGTAATGCTGAACCTGTGTCGCTCTTATCCGTGTGTCCGGATAATGCTCTCGTCAAGGAATCCTTCCGACATATTAATGGTAGAGTGCGTCGGCTCCCTGAGAATAACGTTTTGACGCCCATATGAGAGCATGTCCCTTGAATGTGTTCCTCTATTTTACTCCATGGTAGAGGGCATGGCCCAGGGTTATAGTAGGTGCCATTGATGTACGAGTTGAAGAGTTCATGGCTTACGAGAGATTTGTCGTGTCTCAGGAATGAACATTTGAAACCTTTCTGTGACTGCATGATCACAAAAACAACGCGAACGTGAGCATATCATTGATACAGTGATGTTAATTTGTTTAAAACGTATCGGTTTTGTACGGCTTTAATTAAAATATTCGATAATATGATGCTCTTGAATTGATCGTATTCAAGAGAAAAAAGTTTCGTGAGGATAAGGTATTGGAACGATTTTTGAAAAAAGCTGATTTGGAACACAACTTTCCTCTTTTTAAATTGACATGTTTGATGGGTGCTGCGTGTCCAATGTAATTCTATTGCTGATTTTATTCAATGAGGCTTGATATCGTAAGGGGGCATAGAAGAACAGCCTTTTTTAGTTTGTGATCAGGCATTGCATTATATTGATAGTTCCTGCCCCGTCACCCATTGCGAATACAATTTTCGATGGTTGAAGATTAAATTTAAACGGCCATAATTAATCATCTCTCTATCGAAAAGTGGTTGAAAATTGACAATATATTTACGTTAATTTTAGTTCGGCATTTGAAAATCGTTAGAGTAAAAAAGTGTGATGTTTACTATCGAAATAGAGGTTTCGTTGGCTGCCGTCGTTATCGAGGTTCCCTATGGCATAATCGATTGTCTTAGCCATCGACGATGGCTTCGATTAATCGCAAGTATCAAACAAACCTATCATTGTGCGGCAAACATGGTCGAGTTACTCTCGGCAGGATGTTTTATCGCCCATGTACACCGCGGATGACTTGTTGACGCCGAGTTACCCGACGTCCATGTTTGAGTGGCGCTGACGGGAACGAGACAAGTTGAAATCAAGCGAGGGCCTCTTGGGTAGAGTGAAATGCGAAGTGATGCATGATTTGGTAACGTTGGTGGTCGTTTGGGTCGGGAATTTATTTCCACCCTCGGCTCATGCTTCTCGTTTTGGTTGAGGCATACCGCCTGGCTTGCGTCACCACCGTGGCCGCCCTGTGCTCGGCTTTTATTGCGTTCTGATCTCGATTCAATAGCGGCCGGTTAATTACCTCGATCATCTGGAGTTTCTCTCCGCCAAGATCGAAATTTTCCTGCGGTTGAATATGTGTCACGGGGCCGTTGATCCGCAGCACTCACTCTCAGTGCATTATTGTCACTCAGTTGATTTCCTCTGTTTCATGCCGCATGGAAAAAGAGTTTTGCATTAGGTGAGTTTGCATTTTAGAACCTGCGCTCAAACGTACTGTTTTCCGCCATTTTACTTTGAAATTTTGTGGGAAGCTTTCGAAATTGCCTTTATTTTCAAATCCATAGATATTGATGCGTTCAAATCGTTTTCTAGTTATGTTATCGTGTCTTATCATCTGTTTTTCTTTGAGGCCACTATCCATGTGCATTATAGTTTCTAAATTTTGTTTGACGCTGAGTTGATAAAAAAACTAAAAGCCATTAAAATCAAGAAGTTAATTGGTGATCTGTTTGGCTAGGTTTGCATTCCAAATATTCTATCTGTTAACCTAAGGAATGTTATTATAGTTTCAGGGCGTTGTTCTTTTCCATAAAGACCCTCTGTTATTGGTGGATTTCTCCACGGAAGACTCCGAGACAACAGTGCCCCTCTGTTACATTAATTCTCATAGAACAGTTTTCCCTTTATTGATCATAAAAATTTTTCCTAGGAAGTTGATTTGAAATCGAGAAAACTCTCCTGCCAATTTGAATTAAGAAATATTAATTATTATAACTTAAGGAAAGTTTTCATGCCTGCCGTCGTTAATTTCACTTTTTCTACCGCAAAGTCACTATTTTCTAGAAATGCAAGATAATTAAGAATTTCCCAATTTATCTTTAGGTGAAAGCTTTTGCAACGGCTATTATGTTTTAACGGTTTTATGGGTTCCTTGAATCATTTTTAGGAGGTTAAAGCGGATGTTTTCATCTGTGCACGTTTTATAGCTCCAAATTTTTTGACATTCGTTGGGTGTGTCAGTTAACACCTATGGTGACGTCGACGAAGTCATTGGGTCCTCTGCCTGTTATCATAGTTTCGTGCGCCCAGCCATTTAATAACGCTGCCTTTTCCTTTAACACGAGCCGCTTTATTTGATCTGTAAATATTCTGTGGAAGAGAAATTGGCGTTTCCTTGGTTAAGCATTATATCGAATCGTTGTATCCTAACATTATCTTTGTCCTTCATACGACCACATTCCTAGCGGATCTTCAATTATTTTCTTCTTTATTATTCGAAAATTTTCATGAATATGCTCTGGAGGCGTGCTTTTTTTTAGTCTTCTGCGACTAGTTGTTGATTGAAGATTCACTTTTTGCCCCGACTATCCCGGCGTGAAGGAACCCTAGGTGCTGAGGAGTATGAAATTGTGAAGCCGTGTTTGTCGGAACTTCGTTTCGCGGTGGCAGACCTCGGCGTGGACGCATTTAAATTCCTGTTGAACGTTATCATTATACGCTGAGGCAATTAATCTATTAGATTGCGTGTGCGAGGAAGGGTATTTGCATGGTTATGAGCCCATTGCTCCATCCGGGCATGAGCTTTCACTCGGGACGTTTTTCGGCTCTCTTCTGCGTCTAAATTTACTCCGGCTTGCGGTCACTAAGTTCTTCCCCCGCCTTAATACGTTTGAGATACGGCTCGCCAAGCTAATTGACCGTAAATTTAGAACTCCGTTCCCTTCAATGGGCGCTGCTGATATGATAGGTGCTTAGTGTCACTTCTCATTATATTTCGCATGAACTGCGCTCATTACCGCGAGGGCCTTGAGCTGGAGATATACATCTGAAAGCTGGTGCCAAGGCACGTTAAAGTCACAGCGTATAATTATACATATTTTCAAAAGCCTAACTAACGACAAACCGTGGGGACAGTGAATGGTGTGGGCTCCAGCTTCCGAGAACCGATTCGATGAAGGTGTGTGATATATTCTCTTCTTTTATAATTGGGAAACTCTTTAATTTCCGCCGTTAGCTCTATACTGACTATACATTCTTCAGCTCTATGGATCCAAAAGCTCACGAAAATAAAGTCATTGTAATAAATGATTCTGGCGATGATAGTGTCACAGGACCTAAATGTGAGATCAACCAATTGATGCCGGGGAGGAAATATTACCTGCCGGTAAAGACAAATAAAAAATGTGTATTTATGATCCAGTTAACTGTCTATTGTTAAGGACCGTTTGAATGTAATATGAATGGCTTTGTATCTAATTTTTATAGATCACTCTTTTTAGTGCTTAGCATTACTACCCTCATTAAGGAACTGGCGAAATGCGTATTTTTTTAGTGTTTTTTTACCGAAACTCTTTTTCTTGACTTTTGTATCACTCGCTCCTTTTGTTTTACAGTTCTATCGTGTGAATCTAACGGAATCACATATTAATTCCCCATCGTTTTTGCGACGTCTATCTTTTCCGCCCCAATTAATCAAAGCTTGTTTCAGCGGAGACCGATACAAGCGGAGTTAACATTCTAAACCAGCCATTTCAATTTGGCATCGTGTATATTTAGTGGCTACTGTCCTCGCCCTCAGCCATGGTCTCTTCAGCTCTCTAGATCCAGTATTTCCATGGAGAACCGGAATTCCCACATTTTGGGGTCAACTTCGCCTCTTTCGCCTTGCCCCAAGCGGACATTAATCGAAATCGTTTGGCGATTGTTCCAACCCACCACTAACTGACCTATCATCTGACCTAATCTCTATGCCGAAGAAACGCTTCGGTAGTCCTCGAAGCTGTCCCACGTCCCTTAAATGAAGAAGGCGTTTGGACATTAAGGCCACTTGAAAATTTTATGTGTGATTAGTTTTGCCTTTGTTGTTGTAAAGGATTGTTTGAACCAGGTACCGATATTTTTATTCCAATAGTTATAGTATGAGTTAGATAATTAAATTTTAGTGGCACTTTCAGTCTCATAATTGCTTAAAAGTTGATTATTTGGGCGTGTTTATAAATCAAGTGTTTTTCGTTAATCGAGTGAGTGGATGTCGTTTTACCTCTATTGCTGCACTAACCAGTAGGGTTCATTTTTTAAGATTCATACCTTGTGAAAGCGTTTCATGTCTTTATTTTACTTATCTGCATTATTTGAGTTGAAAATAATGGTGGAACGTATGTAATTACAATGTTTATAAAAAAAAAGGAAAATGCACGACTACGTTATTGGATGAACTTCTTCATCTCATCACATAGCAATGCGATTATTTTACGTTTTTGCGTTCAGCATTTGGATCCTCCCGATTCTTACCCTAGATTATACCCTAATGCCCTATGAGAAACTTTAATGTGACCTTATTGCTGATGACTGAATTTAGTTTTCGAAGGTGAAAAATATTCACTGCAAGTCGTTTAAGTATTACTTTCAGTGGCATGTTTAAATTTCATTTTTTTAAACAAATTATAGTATTAAAGATACAGCTTCTAGCGTTATTCGGCTGAGACTTTTGATAATGGCATTATTGATCCGTTAAAATGGCATTTAGTGCCGAAACCTGGGTCGTTATAAATGAAGATGCGTGGAAATAGACTAGTGCTTTCACTGTGTTTAATCATGTTATCAGAAAAAATTATTTCTTATGGTTAACGTGCCTTTTTTTACACTGAATTGTTCAGGCCTTAACGTTTAGAATACCATTTTAAGATAGGAAAAATATAAAATGATGCATACATTAAATATATGTGTAATTAATTATATGTATGGCTGATCGAGGAAAGCGGACAAAAATTGACAGTTAAAAAACACAGAAACACATAAAAAAGGGACACTCACAAAAACTTCCTTCGGCACCGAAGATAGCGGGTCAACCCGCTGAAACGTCTGCTAGTTTTTGTGAGTGTCCCTTTTTATATGTTTCTGTGTTTTTTAACTGTCAATTTTTGTCGGCCATATCTACATTATCGCTTAGTGCGCTTTCATCAAGACTTTACATAATTAATTATAGATATTTGTGTATAAATTAAAAGCGAAGTTGTTAACTTGAGTAGATTTTATGACTGAATGCACATCTTACAATTATTGCATTATAATATTGCATTTTATGCAGGAATGGACATGGGGCTTTGTATATCTTCTACGCTTGGTTTGCACACCAGGTTTCTCACCTCCTTCGCTCAATTACCCCAGTCACTGTACCTGCCGTTAGCGGCGCAAATGCCCTCCCCCCTCTCTTCTCGTTGCCTAATTGCCGCAACTACTCCTCGGTTCTCGCGTCCACTCCCGTCCGGGGGAGGAGGGTAGCCTTAGCACGCCCCCCCCCCCGTCGTCTCCCCCGCGCCTTGCGGTTTGGATGCGATGTCGTCGCCCGCGGCGCGTGGTGCCGTGGATAGCGGGGGCGGAGCGCGGTGTGCGGTAATTGCGGCCCCGCGCGTGCGGACGGAGAAACTATCTCCCCTCGCGCCAGTATTATCCACACCCCACGTCGGGCAGTAATAAGTCGTCTTGTGTGTCGGTCTGCTGAGTGTCACATTCCATCCGCGAATCACGCCGTTAGGTTGGTATCAGGCGGACTCAACTGGAGAGCCGTTGACCGCAAGATTTCCGCTCCCATCTCTCTCTCTCTCTATCTCGAAGGAGAGCCTGTTTAGAGGATTGTGGTGTGTTGGGTGGTATTGGTGGTGGGGGTATCTCATTCTGGAGCGCCCGTCTGGGAAGTCGAAAAGGGCCTTCTTAGCCCATTGGCTTGAGACGAGAGCGGCTCGCCAGCTGCTCAGAGCCTGGCCTTGAAATGAGCCGCTGGTGTTGTTTCTGGATTTTGATTCCATGTCGCTTGTGCTTCCGTCGCTAATTAATTCAAAGTGTGGTTTCGGTTTGGTACGAATGAGTTTTAGGGTTGTATATTCGTGTTCAGGAAGTCGAAGATGACCGTTTTCCATTCTAGAGGATTCTTCAAAGCTAAGCGGATATTTTGAGCTATTATTCTTGTCCGGAGAGGTCTCGGGTATCGGAAAGGTTTTGACTGTTTTTATCGGATCCAATCGGTGAAATAACCCCAAAAATTCATGTCAGTGATGTGAGATTATCTTTGAAGGTTTCACTTAAAAACGTTTTTTTATTACGAAAGCGTGCAGGAATGAGAACATTAAAGTATCAAAATTAGCTATCAGGTTCAGAAGTCCTGATTCAGAGAATCCTTAGTTTTCAGGCGGAAATGCGGAATTAAATAAATGCTTCAAGTACTATAAAATAAATATACATCTCGAACTAACATTAACCCGGCGATAGCAAAGCTGTAGGCTTTATTATTTGTGATAGAAGGTGATGCTTGTTGTAAGATATGATTCTTTTCTATTTTACCATCATGGCTTTTCTGCTTTCAGTTACTGGCAATTATTTCTCTTGGAGTTTTTCTTTCACCATTTTATGCTGATACTTTATTTATCTTCTTCTAATATCAGCATAAATCTAAGAATATTTTAATTGTGTCGTTAGTCTTGCTTAAATATTTAAAAACGATCAAGACAATAAGGATGATAATTTACTTAATTCCTTTATAGGATCATTCGCTAGTGATTTTCGTTATATCCCGCTCAATTCTTACCCTCAATCTCTTCCTCTTCCCAAATATATGACGAATGATCGTTGATGAGGAGAGGGTCGTCTGATCAAACTGAGGTAACCGTCCGACCAATCTTCGGTTTGATGACCGGCTTTGGAGATTTGAAATGCCAGCTCACGCATTCTTTTTGCTTGTGGAGGACGACAACCGTGGACCAGCCGTGAGCATTCTGTACCTGGCGTATCTGATACCATATCAGATTTCAGCGGTCTTCGCTGAACGGGAGTTTGTGAGCATAGAACAGCTGTAATGGTATGAGGATTGCCTGAAACTTGTTCTGTCACGGCGTGGTTTAGGGTATGTGGTTAGGGACTGAGATGGGAGTGTCATTGACGTAATGGCACTGCCAGTAGAAGCGCTCCCATGGCACAATGATTAGTATCCTTGTGGTAGCCTCTTTTCAGAATCATCCGCTGTAGTTCTGGGTTTCTTCTTCACCATGGGTTTATTCTCTCTCTAGGCTAACCGCCGGTCATTCAAGTCAACAACCGCGTTTTATTTCTTCTTTATTTTGGCTGACGGTTTTTTCCTCGTCATCATATTCATTAACTCTGTTCTCTCCCCTCTCCTTCCACGCTCATCGAACATCCTTGCCTTTCGTCCTTCAATGTTTGCCAGTTACCCTTTGCATCTTACAGTCAGTACACGTTTGATCCACACCTACCACACCCTTTTGTATCGTATATCAATTTTCTCTCCTTACCCAACATGCTAAGCACCTTTTCTTCTCCATTTCGCCACTGTCATAATCCCTTTTTTTTTCTTCTCCATTTTGCGTCTGTCATAATCCTACATGCCCACCCCACAATGGTGTGGGATTATATATCTCCCTTACTTAAACTCAGGGCTCAGGTATCTTAATTGCCACTAAACTGTCTACCTGGATATAAAAGTCTTGAAGTAATTTACTGGTTTAGGTTTGTAGGTACCGTCATTAGTCAACAATCCTAAGATTGGTGTGACGGAGCTCTCCATTCCTCTCTCCTATCCGCTAATCTTTTCATAGTGACGGTGCCGTTCCCGGCCCTTCTTCCTTTCCACTTGTCCTTCAACGATTGTTTTCATCAGACCACCATACCTCATTATGCGGCCAACTAAGTTCTGTCTTTTCCTTAAGGTTTTTAGAAGAACTCTCTTTTATCCTTTTCTTCGTAGCAATTCCTCATTACTTACACTGTCGATCCATATTATCTTCATCATTCTTCGTAAACACAACATTTCGAATGTAGGTAGTCGTCATAATAGATGGTGATGAATTTCCATTTGTCGATGCATAAGTCGAAGGGAAAATGAAATAATCATTTCCAATAGTAGGATTGAATTTTTTTATTTTTTGCTGGTCTCGTTGGAGGCTGGGTAAAGTCCGTGCCAGCCAAACAGAAAGTTCGAGACCCGCCTGGGTAATTTGCACTTATCCATGGCAAGGGCGTTAGTGAATGTCCTTCTTTGTTTATTGCTGATTCCCGGTTGTAAAGGCCGTAAATTTGCGGTTTACGGGGAGATGAAAATAAATAAATGTATCTATTTCGCTTTCGCTGTACTGGTGATGAAATCCGCACTGTTCCTGTTTCCTTTTATAGGCGGCCAACTTTGAAACGGGCAGCGGCCATGCCTGAGAGCATATTACATCTACGTTGTCGGCTGCTGGTGGATGTTCACGCGGTCAGCGTCTCGCATGGGTCTGCGCAGCGGGTTTCTCCGACGTTTCTTTGGGGCCGGTGGCGTGAGGCAGGGGCTGACACGGAGCCCATTTGGCCAATCGCTAATGAAAGGCGTGGGTGTTAGGTTTTTGGGGAGCAGTGCCGGCGGGGAGGACGTGTTTCCACACCCCAGGGTCGCATTCGCGAGGGCTAATGATGGTTTAATGAGGGTTTTATGGCATGTGGAAAGTCTTTTTCGGGGTGAAGGGGGGTTTTTATCTGGGGGTCTGTCTGCGTGTGTGCGAACCTCGGGGGAGGATGGGGAAGGTTGCGCGTTGGCTTGTGCGCATGTGACCGCGAGTGGTTTGATTTGTCACGTGATAGGAATGGGGGACGGAGGTTAAGGTTCCGCCATGAGGTGTCGCAAATATATGTGCGATGGTGAGGCTTTTATGAGATATTATGCGTCAAAGAGATCTAGTAAGTGAAAGTTCGGTCTTCCTACATTCTTAGGGGTGTTAAATTTACATACTTGAATGGTTTCTTGCCAACCAATTTTTCCTTGCCCGTTAAGTAATTTTGTTGCAGTTTGTAACTTACTATTATCTTCAAGAGAGGGTTACAAATGTTGTAATCTTAGCAGGAACAGGTAGTATTGAGGATTGCTGATATTTATCGATAGATAATTAAGAGTGATAATGTTAAACGTCTTGTTGTACCGGCTTAAGATTCCTAGCATGCGTGTGGTTGATTAATTGCATTCGTTTGAAGATAAGCGTGGGCTAAACGATTTTCTGGAGTTTATTTAATCGCTATGCCAGTCCGAACAATAATGAATATCGGCTGATCTCGTATAAGTAGCTGGGAAACTTAAATAATCCTTCCTAATAGTACGACTGAATTTTTTCAATAGACCAATTTCGCTTTCGATGTTCTAACTTAGAAAATAATCTCGATCTCTAAAAATAGATTCGTTCTTCAGTATTATGCGTCAGGAGAATTGTTCCCGTGTGGTTTTAGCCTGTCATTGTGTTAATCTTCTGTTCAGCATTGCTGCAATTCGACGAATGTTTTACAACTGCGATTTGGTAAATATAATAAGGTACTAAATATTCGATATTCATGCCGACATAAATGTTTGTGGTTAGCGGATCTACAGAGCAACCACTCTTCCAGCCTCTTCAGAGCAATTCCTAATAATAAGCGTATTATAATATATTCGCCCCATATATACCAGGATTATTATAATTCGCCAAGAAGGGACTAAATCTCAGAATCGAAGTATGGTGCTAAGGAAGTTGTGCCTATCGAAGTTTGACTGTATTATGATTTTAAATCCTTTCCTCCAGTCTTTGAGGTGTGGACGACATCACCCGCCTACCTGTCTACCCCCCCTCCCCTTTCGTCTCGGAGACAAACCCCACGCCCCCCTCCACTTCTCCCCCACCCACCGCGTCTACCACCTCCGCCCACTGCTCGTCTCGCCTCCCCCACCCCTTCCCGTCAGACCTTTCTTCTTTCTCGAGAGCGAGCTCTGCCCCACGCCCCGCTCGCACATCCTATCCTCGACGTGTCTCGACTTCCCCCCTCCCCCTTCCCAGATTCTCACCACCACCCCTCCCGCCCCCTTCGCCCGGACGGTGCCTCTCGACCCCAAGTACCACGGAGCTCTCTGCTTGCGTAATTTTTATCCAACCCTAGTCGCATTTTTATCCCCGGATACCATCCCTGCACGTCCTGCGTGACATACCCGCATTTTGCGCATTACGAGGTGCGTTGTCGGGAGCGTGGATGGAGCTGCGGATCGAAGTGTCTCGGGTTCGAATCTCGGATGAAGCCTTCGGACACCCTCAAGTGCGTAGTGACCTAGGGAAGCGGATTGGCCACGCTACCCTCAATGCCTGAAATTGACATCCCTCTGCCATGCGCGATATTTCTATTATGTTCTCATGCATTGTGTCCAGAAACCCTAATTTCTTGCTCACTCTTTCCCGCTTAATTAACATTACGATAGAATAAAATATGTATTTATTTTGCTCTGGTCATCACCGTTATAGTAAAACACAATGTATAAGCAAGTTGAAATTGGCTCACCTAAACCTCAATAGGTGCATGCAGAATTTGCACAATTTTGCATTTTGCATGTTTATGCATAAAGCAGAAAAATAGTTGTTGATATTAGATATATCAGTAGATAAATATAGTAATAAATGTTACACAAAAATAAAGCAGGGTAACAAATAAACATGAATTTAAATTGTACGTCATTCGTAATTAGTACGCTGTGAATTGTTTACCGCAACTATCCGCTCTAAAACTTATTATAACATCCCCTCCGCAAAGTACTTCAATAGCTAGGAGCATAGGACATCATTGTAATCCACCAATTCAATTTTATAGTGGAAAAGAGAATAATTCAGAAAATTGAATACTCAAAGCTGCCCTTTATTAAATCTTGGCTAAAAATCTTTTTTCGTGAGTGTTCCATTCAAAGGAAATAAAATTTTCAGTTACATTATGTAAATATATTTCAGAAGTGAATTATTTCCGCATAATTAGTAAGTTCATAGATTTTCAGGGCCTTGATGAGATGATCTCTGCATTTTTTTCGGGTTCTCACCGCGTCTGTTGACATTTGTTGACAATAGTTTCGCTGACGTTGCATTGCATCCATCGAGGCCATCTACATACCAAGTCTTTTTCATTTTTACAATAATGTTTTATTATTAAGAATAACATGTTCCACAAAGTATCCCCTGACACCATTTCTTGTATTTATAATGGAAATAACCCTTTAAAAAAATATTTTCGTCGGCGTCAGCCAATCGGCGATTTTCTTTGACCCAAAATGGTCGTAGCGGGAGAGGATGGCGATCACGTGACTCGGGATCTCTCCATTTCAATTTCGATCGCATGCGCAGAAGCCGCGAAATCGCTCCTGTTTATTTTTCCTCCCGAGGTCGGACGAAGCGGTGAATTACTCGCCGTTCTCTTTCCGAGCCTCACTCAGACTTCGCTTGTGCTCCAGATTGCAGTTGCAGCTGCGTTCCGGGATTCTCCGCCGTGCATCCAATAGTATGGAGTCTCTCTCTACCTCCCCGCGTTCCTTGAGCAGAGAGGAACTATCCCGCCTAAGTCGGCCCCACATACCTCGCTATTTTCCCACGCGGGCTCGCCTGCCTCCTCCTCCGCCGCCGACTCTTCTTTTTTGGTCATCTCGTCATAAAATTAGCATATCGCGGCCGGCCTCCTCGGGGTCCGACCCCCGAAGGCGTTCGTCTACCGGCGCTCTCGTTACCGCCTTCGGGAGTGCGCGCGGGTTATTGAAGGGAAATCGGGTCAATCCCTTTATTGCGGCGAGATATTTGGCCACCCTCCACCCCCGTCCCTTTTTGCAAATCACTGCTGAGAGCTGGGAAAGGATTTGAATGGGAGTCGAGGAGGATGGGGTTGGACCTGGTTTGGGAGCGAAGTTAGAAATGTGTTCTCAAGGATCAGGGTGGAAAAATTGCTTTTTTTTAGAAATTTATTTTGTATAAAAACCAAGCCGATTTCTTTATTATGTACTTGATTGAGATATCTGTTATAAATAGCATCGAATCTCATACTAAGCCCGTTTTATGCGGGGCACGTACTTGCACAATCTGACGTCTGTACGAATGCGCAGTCAAAATTGCGTCGTGTAAAGCGGTGAATTGCTACAACACATGCGAGAATGCGTGAACGTGAGATGGCAAAATAGCCCCTGCTCTAATTTCGTTCGTGCATTCGCGCAATTCCTCGCCGTTTTAGAATTTAATGCAATTCTAACCTGCGCGATTCCGTGCCCCGTGTAAAAATGCCTTTATACGTAATTGTCGATTTTCTGGTATACTTTGTCGGCGGTAGATGTATCTATTAGGAAAGAAGAAGGCGATTTTGCTTCCCACCTTGTGTATTTCACCGAACAAGGAAACGTGCCAAAAACTTCGTCGTCTATATTAGCTAGCAATAATTACATCCGGCTATTTCCTCCTAATATATATTAATGAACAACGAGACATAGACCCTATTCAATAATTATTGCAGCTGGAGGTTTCCTTATACAGCACCCATGTCTCCATAACTGTTATCTTTGATGGCCATGCAATCAGCCACGTGTTTTTTTTTTAGTTGACCCAAAAAATTCAATTGAGTCAATAACGGCAATGGATTGGTGGTATTATTGTATAAATGTCTTCACGACTATGGAGCTTAGCGTCAACTAATCTTTCCCTTGCGATATACAGCTATCTTTAAAAAAATATTATATGATCTTCCAGGCCGTGCAAAGCCTGTTTACGACAATCAGTGATTGATATTATTGAAAGTTATAAAAACATATAGGTTACCAAAGGAGAAATCGCCTATATTTAGCTTAATAAATGCTAGCCAATGGATATGGTGAATGATGTTTCGCCATTGGTTTATGTTCAAATTTAGAGCGTTACAGTTTCTCACGACCCGTTAACGCGAATCGATTCCTTTATGAGTCGAAATTACGAGAGTTTATTGCTCGATTTCCCCTGAGCAATATCTCCAACTTTTTCTACATTGCAAATCACACGAGGAGCGTCAGGCAAGTCCCGCGGGCGCCGCACACTCCTTTTCCGCCCACATACAGAATCGGAATTTTTTATACGAAAAATTCCCGCTGTGTGAATTTCGTCTTCACTTGAGGTCTTAAATCCATGTCGAGGTGAACCTTTAATGCCCGGCTAGAGTGGGATTGGGAAGGGGATGGTGAGAGGAATTCTCTTTTCCTTTCGGGAAAATGGTTGTGTACCGTTACTTGGAGACCTTCCGCGGTAGGGCACGATGCGAGGAATTTACTTGCGTCGCTGAACATAAAATAACCCTCGCCTGGACTCACATATTTATTTGTCCGCAGTCTTTATGTAATTAGACCACGCATATCATGAGTGAAATGCTTAAGGAGTTTCTTATTCCTCATCGATTACCTTTGCTGTTGATATTTTTTGAAAAAATCTGTTTATTATTTTATGAAAGGGTCATCCCATTTTGCTTCCCACCTTGTGTATTCTATTTCTAGTTGTGGATTCTATGTCATAAATAGTTATTGAATATGCGTATAATAAAATATATTTGGATTTCTTCTGTCAGGTTTATTTAAATAACCTTGCTCTTTGAACTTTTCATTAGGTATATTTAAGAAAATTATCAATACTTCTCCTTAAAAAGTAGAACTCAGTCACCTGAAATAAGTCATTTAAGGTAGTTATAACTTCAACAATAGATATTTCGCATTGTTAAGATCTGGACGTTCTCCTTTGATACCTAGTCATCTTAAATACTACGGCCTTCGAATGTCTTATTTCTTCCTAAATATCCCACAGTCTCCCTAGGTCTTCCATGACGGCACATGATTTTTGCAGATGTTTTCTCCGAATAATTACATTGCATTAAAAAAATAAAGCCTCATCGTAATTTTAGGGATTAACTCGTCATGTTTTCTATCTTTTATCTATTTTAATGAACTCGTTGGAATTGTTTTACACTTTCTACAAAAGTCCCGTTTAGTGTATGAAATCGTTTCAGGCTTGACGTGGTGGAAATGCGATATACCTACGCATGGTAGAATATAAACTGCAAATGGTAATTTCCACACTGTAATGTATAACTTCACCACCGACCATAGTGTGAAATGAATCCTGGAGTGAAATGAATTTTTTATTTGAAAATAACGTATGTGGAGTGTCAAAATGGTCATTAGTTGAGATAAAAGCATTAAAATGTGTAAATTATAATTTCCAGCTAATATTTTACTATGGATATCCCCGTTTAAATTGGATCTTATGTTTATCTTAGATTTTCATTCTTCTCTCGATCTATGTTTTGATATTCGTCATCGCCGTGGTGAATCACCTTATCGAGGTCCATCATTAGATCCGCGCGGATAACTGTTCTAGGGAAGGGACGTGGAAGGTCCTGTGGCCCTAATTCCGCCGCGTGGTGTCCTTGCCGCTGCAACGTCTCTGTCCCCACTCCGCGGGATTCCCCCTCCCCTTTCCCTCCCTCTCGCCCCTTCCACGACCATCCACGGATATACCCCCCTCTCACCCCCTCCCCTCCTTCCGAATGCATTTCCCTTCCGCCCATCTGCCCTGATTGTTAATCCCGACCACGTCTCAGCCTCGAACAACGAGAAGCGACCCTTTTGAAGTCCCGATTTCTGAGAGAAGAACAGTCGCTTGAATTCATCTCCCAAGGAGCTCCAGTTGATCATATTAATATGGCGTGGAGATGGAGGGAAAATATATATACACGCCGGGTGTACATACATATGTTTCCAAATGAATAAATTGTATCAAGGTCGGCTGAAAAAGGAGCGTAGCAGGTCCTGTAGACGTTGGAGTGGAATGTACGGGATGCAAGTGTCTTTTATGGTTGCTATTGTTACTAGGCCGAGTGCCTCGTCGATGCCCACCTCGCTTGGACATGCAGCCCTGCTTCGCTCATGCTGTCGAATGTAATCTGTGCATTTCAAGTCGACGCGAAAAAATTTCTCGTTTCATTCCTCCGTATGATTTTGACTTTCAAATGTTTGCGTTCGTGCTGAATTATGATGTAAATTTTGTGGCGAATGTTTCATTCGTCGCATTACTTATTGGGTGTATTTTTATCACAAAATGATAATCCTGTTTTCTTGCATGTCCACTCCTCTCTTGCGACAGCCATTGTTTATTGAGTGACAAGTCATTCCTTGAACATGATTTTTGCCGATGTTTTCTTCGAATAATTACATTGTATTCACGTGATAAAGCCTCATCGTAATTTTAGGGAGGAGATCGTCGTCTTTAAACTCTTTCATCTGTTAAATGAACTCATGTCAATTTTTATACACCTCTTTCTGTATCCCCGTCTAAATGTAGTATGCGCTTTACATTAGCTATGTAACCAGTATTGTCTTAAGAAATTCATTTCATTTCGAATGTATCTTGCTGCGTATCTCATTTATAAAAAAAGAATAAATTAACATCAAGGAGGAAGCTCTCATCGGAGCATTTTGAATTAATGATTCGGGTAGCCATTGTTTTAGAAATCGGGACGTGTATGGGTTCCGACAGAATCATTTTGAAGGTTTGACGTATTGATATTGTAACAGAATTTCTGTGAAATCAATGGCGAGAAATTTGCTGTTAGCGATACTTATTATGAATTATTACAGTGGAGGCTATTCAGTATGTAGGGTGGCTTTATTTTTTCTTACTGGTTATATTGGCTCTGTGGGGAATTTGTTTTTACAAAAAAAATATATTTTTCAGCTTTAATGACTTGTTCCTATTTTAGGGATCGTCTTCATAGTGTGTTAAACCGTAGAAGTCATTTTTCTATGTAGAGTTATAAGTATGTATTTCTTATGAAAAAACTTGAAGATATTTTCCTTTGTGAATTAACTTCCACTTTGTCGATTGGATTTATTAAACTATTGAGTAATTTTTCATTTACGCTAACTATCCTTGGCTAGGTTGATGCTTTTACACACATGCATCTGGTCTCTGCATGGGCTGTACATTGAGTGCTATCAATTTATATTAAATCTGACTTTTTCTGTGGCACAGGGCATTTGAAATAGCCATTACGAGTTTTGTCTGAATTGAAGGCCTGCGAATTAATTTTATCCTTGAGCATTTTGGTGGGGATGGACTTTAACAAGCTTGTTTCGTTTATTTTTTCAGTCATTTTAAAATTTATATCCCTCTTGAATAATAATTTATGAAATATTCCTGCCGGTCTGGTATATCATTTGCGGCCACTGCTTCTTGTGAAGACAGGTTTTTATTTTATTTGGTCCTGTTCGTTACCTTATGAGTTTAATGACCATGTTATTCTTTTGCCGATCCCCTGGAAAAGCTCCTGGTATTTAAATGCATTTGCTGGGTGCTTTGGGGATTGCGTCTTATTTTAACATTTTGCTGACGATGTGATTCCGGCCTTTTTTATGTAAATCCGCAAATATAGATATCCCAGTCTTTATGGGCGTCTCGAGCGTTACGCACTGTCATTGTAATGAAAAGAAGAATTTCATGACATTTAATAGTTACATTCACGTGTTTTAACTGTTGAAAAAAGTAGGATTTCTCAGGTCCAGTTAACGTATCTCTGGGTAGGAAGGAGTAATAGCCGCTCCAACCGGTTTCAAGGTTAGCGCAAGGGAAAAACCGGTGGTGGACGGGAGTCTTTTTTTCTTTATTAACCGGCGGGAATACAAATTTAAAGCAATGGAAGGACTGGCTTGTCTTTCGAGGCAATAGCACATAAGGATTTTTACTCAGGGTGCTCAACGTGATTTGCCATGGCACTGTAATTGCATGGCTTCCTTCTTAAAACCTTAATTTAGGGAAGAATTTTGAAAACATTACGATTGGATGTGACATATTTACGGAGTCGAATCTGATTGAAGGATTTCGCAAAATAAGATGTTTCACTCGCAATGTATTCGTTCAGGAAAGACGATGAGTATATCCTTTGGTCGGAAATGCTAATTTAGCTTTGAGAAATAACGTGTGAGGAGTCACCAGCCATTGAAAAAATTGAGCAGCCAATTTATTGATCAATTATGTCAATTAAAAAGTTGCTTTCACTCTTGTTTTTGAGGCATTCAAATGTATTTTGTAATGCATACTCGGTGAGTAGATTAACTCGATCATCGGGAATGAAGTAACTCATCTCATGCGGTGGTGTATCTCAGAAGATAAGATATTTGAAGAAACTGATGTATTAATGCATATTTATTAAAATGTGCATTGATGTGTATGAAAGTAAAAATAAATTCGTAAGTTTAAGACCTTATTTCTTACCCCACCCGTGTTTCATGCATATATTTGGCTGTATTTATTTTTTTCTCACATTATATTTCATCAGCTGAGCCATCTTATTATCTAAGACTTGAGAATTGGAAGTCGGAATGATTGGATCCAGTCATTCCTTTTAAATTAACTTATTTGAATTTTATTTGCTATGGAATATGACGGAGTTATACCTGCCACCATTAGGTCGTTAGAATGGCGTATGGAAAGTGTGAAGTAGTTTGTTGGATGCGATGCTGCGTAGCGAAATGATGACTAGATCTGTGATAGGTTGCTGCGGGAAAGGTAAAGAGGAGAATAAGCCCTCTGAATAGGAGGAAAGAAGATGTCCACGTATGTGGAACTATTGAAGGAACTGGTCTGAGAATGTAGTGATTGTAGCAGCTCTTCAGTATTGGGGATCTTCAAAAAGCTTACCCCAGCTGGTCGATTACTGCGGATTAACCAAGAGCCCATTAGAATGAACGGAAAAGATATTTTTTTTGGTAGAGCACGCCGTGGGGTAGCTACAATATAGAATTTCTTTTGTTGCACTCAGTGTGGTGCCGTGTTAAGGACCTTAGTCGTTTCTCAATATTGAGCTTAACCCGTATTTATACGTTTTATAGCTCGCTCTGTCAAAAAAACGAAGAAAAACTGAAGTTTGAGGGTGTAATGTTAAGATGGGGCCTGGGACAGACCATGCATCCCTCACAAGCCGAAAATAGGATATTAGGTTGAGATTTTTGCCGAATTATCTTCCCCCCCGTAAAGTTTTCTGCAGTCGCGAATATTTTGATCCAGGGCTATCGCAAAAGTGACCACTTGAATGGGCGTCCGTTCCGTGAAAAATGAGCTTGCAGCTGCCCGTGTGTGTCCAATCATTGACGTCAGGAGTCCCGACAAACGTTCTCCGGCGTGAGAAGCGACATCTTGGGGCGCAATTTTTCATCGAGTACGCTTGCCGTTCGTCATTTGCGAAAGTGGGATTGCACCCTGGATAGTGTGTGCCGATTGGTTTGACGTTCTGCTACCCCCCCCCCTCCGCCCAGTGCCTCGTATCAGTGATAGAGCGCGGGGCATGTGTGTGAATTTCCGGGAAACTAATGTCAAGGAATTGGGCCGTTCACTCTGACCCGAATTCGATAGATATACCTAGAAACACAGTTTTGGCAATTAAAAATATACATTGACATTAAACCCATCACTTGTTAATTAAATACCGAATTTTTTTAAATTGCCTCCATCTTGACAAGTTAATTACATCGCCGGATTGTTTCATAACTTCAATGGTAATTTGTCGGAAGCATTGATTGACGTCAACAGCCTTCCGTCTCGTTTTCCATGAAATAAAGCGATGCTTTGGTGTTTTCCCAGTTATACCTCATAGTCGAGAGGGATTTAAAAAAAATAAAAATATGGATAACAAGGCGACGCGTCACCTTAGTTCTACCTTCTTATTTTGTATTAATTTTCTGACGCATATCTTGTCTCAGGCTTACGTTATCATCTTGAAATCGGCAGTTGTGTTCATCTTATTCTAGTCAATAATTACATCTCCCTCAAATACGAAATATAGCCCTGCTGAGGTAAAATGTCCATGTTTGAAATACAGGTGATACTAGGTAATTTCTTGATGTAACCGTGAGGTTTTGACTTGTTATGCGTCAATAAATCCGGCTGGTCAATTTGAATTGATGTGTCCTCTTCCAACCATATCAGCAGCGAAAATTTTCGGTAAACGTGACCTCTGGTCGTATGGTCACTGGCCAGGGTGCTATGAACGGTAGCGGAAGGGCAGGGACTGTAAGCTTGCCCAGAGTGGAGAAAAATGACCCGCTAGAAGTTTAACCTATCCTTTGAGAGTGGCTGCTCGTCATGGGACTGAATGGAGAGAAACTTTGTTGTCGAAACACGAGGATTTGCGGGTCGAGTCCGCCATTGTGCTCCTGCTGGATAAAGATCCATCCTCTTGGTCGCCTCGCTTGCACCTCTTAAAGAGTGTCCTTCATTCCACAAAGGGGTTTAGTCAGGAGTGCCCACTTTACGATAGCGTTTTTTTCTCCTTACTCGTGCATTCATCACCAACGCTGTCACAAGTCACGAAAACCCGCAGTCGACGACGTGGAAGTAATTGATTCCGCTCCACCCGCAAATCGAGAAGCATCTCCGTCGCTTCCGCAAGCAAGGTGAAGTTATACCTCCACGCTACTCGTGACGTCACGTCTCCTCCGGGTTATCTGTGAATTTGCCGGATAGGTCGTCGTGTTCCGATCTGGGATGGCAATGAAAACTAAACGAAACTCAAAAACAGTAAAATTTCGATAGTCTCGTTCCCGGGAGCGAAATCTAGAAACAAACGAAATGGATTTAAACCCGGGGATCTAAACTCAGGGTCGGAACGACATCGGAGTCAAAACTACTTCGGATCGAAACTAAACTAAAAATCTGGGACTAAACGGAACGCAGACAGTGGCGCCGACTCCATAGGGCTTGAGGGGGCCCGAGCCCCCTCAAAGATTCGCTTAGGGGGGCGGAGCCCCCTCAATAATTCAAGAAAATAATTAAGTTATATTATGCTTTGTGAAATCACAAAAATGTATTGGTGATTTTTATTTCCCATGCTTGACGATAGTTAGCTTTTAAAATAAATTCAACGATGAGTGTTGAAACAAATAATTATAAGGTTAAGCAGGTTAACTGAATCAAGTGGTGTGAATCATGGTAGTGTTTCCGTGCTGCGACACACTTTCAATTTAACCTCTTCCTGGGGCAAGACCTCCGATATGGGCCCCCCCAATATTTTTTATAAGTCGGCGCCCCTGAACGCAGATAATGTTTCGCATCGGAGGGACCACTTGCTTCACCTTCAATCAGTTTAGTTTCGACCCACACACCGAGTACGAAGTGTGGGTGAATGAAGTAAAGGCCCGGCCTTCCGCCATTAGTTGCATGGGGCACTGATATGTTTACCACTAAGAGGTGAATGGTGAACGCAAACTGGCCATTCGATTTTTAAGCTCAATGCTTTAACCTCTCTACGCGTATGTCAAACGCAATGGGTCGTTACTATTCCCTCTTATCCCCTTCCACTCAACAATTGGGATCGAAACTTAACTATGAGCAGCGGAGTTTCGATTTGTTTAGTTTCGTTCCCGGGAGTAAATTTTCGTCCCGGGTCGAAACTAAACTCCTTGATGATTTTAATTTCGTCCGGGAAGGAAACTAAACCTAGGCCTCGTTTTCGTGTCCCTCCGGGGCGAAACGAAACATTTTCGTTTCGTTTCACTCGTCATCCCTGGTCCTGATGCGCGGTGTTAAGCGGCGTGGGATGCACTTAAGTATGCGAGCTGGACGAATGGTTTTGGTCCGTCGTTGCTGGTAGTATATGTCGTGGGAGTCCAAAGTCACCCCCTGAATTAATTGTGATAAATATTCTAACTAAGTCCCTTGTGTGTCTGCAAGAGTATCGGGAAAGTCTGCGGTACAATCCCTGTTCAGGTGAATTTTAGTAGTGGAAGTTTATACCAGAAGGGTTCATCCTCAACTTTTGGAAATCTTTTATCGAGGCACGAGTGAGATCATTCGATCACACCTTGGATACTGATAGCTAAATTATTTCGGAACATCGTGGAGCGTTCTCTACGAATAGGTTTTAATTGCTTCAACAATTCGATCCGGATGCATATTAGTGACGGAGAATATTGTTTGCGCCGTAACATGTTTTAGGTACGAAAGAAATGACTAGGCGATGGAAATACGTGGTGGAACATCTAAGGAAAAATAAGTTTTTTCTCAGACGATTAATGTCCATAATAGTAATTGCTCTGCACTTATATCAGTTCAAATACTTTAGAATATTGTCTTTAAATACTTCAGAAGCGGTTATTGGCCTTGAGAGCCGATACATATGTACAGAAGATAATATCTGTGATCCAGTTCGTAAAATAACGCCCGACGCCCATACTTCTGTTATTATTTGTTCGTGGAGGAGCAGTTTTCCTTTAGGGTACTATAAAAGCAATTCTTCTTTCGCGTGAGGGCGTAAAATTGATAAATGTTTCGAAAGTCCATAACTTCGTGTGGCGAAGGGGCGTTGGTGGGAATATAGTGATGTCGAACCGCAAGTTATATTTGAAAATTATATTGCAGCGGTTTTTATTGCTATCTAATAAAAATTATGGCGCGCATTTATTTTATGAGTGAAGCGGGTGTGTCGGCATTGCATTGGTTTATGCTGTGCACGGCCTTTTTATGTAGCGATAACAATTCGGTGGTCATTTCAGCCTGAAAATATTTCTAACATAACAGGCGTTTCATCGCCCTGCAATTACCTCGAATTTGATTGCATTTGCTCATCGCAAATGCGTCGGGAATTGTTTCAATTCTTTAGCAGTAATTGGTATGTAGACCATGTGGTCAATATTATTTCCTCGCATGTAAATAAGGATTAGATAGCTTGAATGCCGAATCGTGATCTGAGTTTCTCATTAACCGATATCCGTTCTCTCCCATGTGATTGCTATTATCACCCATGCCCATAACGGATGCCCCTCGTGTAGGTAAATCATAGTTCTACCAAAATAGGCTGAAAACGTTGCGCATCTGGTCCACGTTGGGCGAAGCATTGCAGCACTGACTTTATCCGAGATCACAGCAGTGGAAGTCTTGAGATGAATTTTTGGATTAGAGGTTTTAGACAATACTGAAAGGATATTTCATTTAATGTATTCATGCAACGCAGTGTGGAATGTTGGGGCATAATTTTCCGAACTTTTTCCTATGGTTACTAATTTTGAATCGGCTGTTTTTATGTCAATCTACAAGTAATTCTTGTTGCCAAACACGGTTACAATTTTTCACGTACCTTCGCAGTTTTCTGCGATCATTTTTTTTACGCCCATCAATTTTCCGCGATATCTTATCAATTATTTTTAACTGATTAACAAAGCGAACTACTTAGGGTTGAGTATATGAAATTGATCCACAATAGAAATTAAGGGCGAATGTGAATTTCGCCGGTCTATGTTTTATTGACGATAATACCTGTGTTTGACATCTCGGATGACTGAAATTTTCAAGATACCATTCTTAAAAAAAATATGACCAGAGAAATTGAAAGCAGTTATATGTATTCGAGCATAACTTTAATCGCCTAAGTGTTTGTTCTTCGATCTGCGATCCGTCAGCCAAGTGCCAATTTCCTGTCCGCGCGTAAGTCTCCGTTCGCCAGTCAAGGCGACACCTTCGTACATCATCGCAAAGTTGTGAGACGCTGGAATGTTTCCACAAAGGGGGCGTGTATCGAAATTGACATCGGAGGGATGGATGAGAGGGGCAAATACATGGGGCTCCGTCCCCGTCAATGCGCGCCCGCGAGTCATCAAGCGCGCGACCCCTGTTCTTCCTTCTCACGCGGCCCCGTGTCGTGGATGAATCATCGAAATCGATTGAAGGCGTAAACAGCAATATTGCCGGAGTGAGTATATCAATGATTAACGACGGGCGAAGTGGCAAACCCCCTCGCCACTTTCGTTCGCCGCCGACTCTCATCAGCGGAGTTGCCGGCCGTAGGCGAGGTGAATGGTGTAAACATGTGCTATCATCCCTGTTAAATATTAATTCCCGCGGACGGGACATTGTTCACGGGCCGATTATAATTTTTTCCAACGGCCGGTGCATCGCCTTGCAGATCCTGTACGTGTTGCGTTTCTTTCTTCGAGTAGGCGACAGGGAGGATCGTTTCTCCGGGCGGAACGGATGAGGTCGAGGGCGTTCAAGTCGTCTACATGATTTCCGAACCTTTAATAATTTAGCTAATATCACGGTTCGATTAATGGAATCTATTTGCGATTAATTTCACGGGAAACTATGCGATGGTAGCCCTCAGTATCGTATTAGGAAGCATCAATACGATAATTTTTGTAATCATTAGGTAATTACTCCAGATGGCCTTCTGATTTTTTTATTATATTATTTGATATTATAGCATTATTTTTATGACTTAAATAATTAATTGCATTTGATAGCCGGGATTGTGTAAGTATGTGTCGAATCTATTATTAAGGGAGTGATTCACTGAAGAAATTCTAGCAACTACTTAAATTTTGTAAATTTTCCAGTGTCCACCTATTGCCACTTATAAAAATTCAATTCATCATCATCGTCGACCATTGTGAATTGGCGGCTGTCGGTTAACGCTGACCACCGATAATCAATGACAATTTTTGGCCTAGGGAAATGAATCTAATAATGATTGTTCATAGACCACCATTGACACTCAAGAATCGAAAAAGTTATGGAAGAAGAATCGAGTCGATGGAAGGGTCGAATGAAGTTATTCAAATTAGCAGAAAAGTGACCAGGACAATTAAATGGAAAAGCATGTTCTGTGTTAATCAGATGGTGCTCCTCCATGTTATGTGAATATGGAACGTGTTGAATGGATATCGTTTGGCTGTCGCGACCTTTCCCAGCGTGTGTGGAAATTCTCTCGCTCGAAAACAAGTGCTCGGAGTGTGTAGCGTGAGGTGTATCCTAGACGCATCCAATGTTCCTTTCCAACCCTCGTGAACATTGCCGGCGGAATCCGTTGGAATTCCTCAGCCCTTCTTCGCTGCCTCTTCGCACGGACTTTCCTCATCGTAATGCCGACGGGGAGGGACGCATTCGATGCGGTAGGCGCCTTGAAGTACGGTGGGAAGGTGGCACGGAGCCACGCCAGCCAATGACCGGGAAACGAACCGCGGGCTGCGATACTTACCGAATCTTATGCTGTTCCACGGATTCCGCCGCGAATATTACATAAGAGGATCCTCAAGTCGTCCTCGAAATGTGTTGTCACCCACCGCGTTTTTTAAGTGAGTTTACAAAAGTCACCACTCGCGTCGCTGACGAACAAATTGATCTGAGTTTCACGGGGACATAAGGTATAATTAGCGGTTTTAACTGACATTTATGTACTTCATAATGTGATCTATATAATTCATAACTTTTGTATGCTATCCCATGTATTGGAAGCATTAATATGTAAAATATTGGAAAAAATTGGATCGCATAGCTCTCATCACCGTGCCGCGGAGATTTAAAAATCCGATTACATGCGACCGAAGTGGCAACGGAAATAACCTTCTGTGGGATGGAATTGGGCCTTCTCCATGCAGTCCTCTTGCTTGTGCTGCTCCACGGATTCCGCGGTCGCCTTCTTTCTTCGCGGGAATATTCTTCCGATTCCATTCGATGGCGGGAAGGAAAAACAAAACAGGCTCGCGATGCAAATCCTTTTCCGCCTCATTTCCACCCCACTCCAATCCTCCCGCGCTCTCCTCCGCCCCCGGAGGCAGCTCACGCCATTGGGGACTATCTCTGTTCCTCCCTCCCGCACAGGATTTTTATGGTGGCTTCCAGGATTTTTTGCACCTTGTTGTTTAGATGCGCAAGTCCCTTACCACCCCTCTGCGTTTTAAATGCTCTGAGACGGAACGGAATGGTTCATGCGTGCCTGTCTGTGCTCGCATGCTTGTTTGGCGAATGCCTTTGTCGTCCTTTAGATCGGGCTTGTTTGTGGTGTTGTTCGTCTGTGCCTACATGGCATGTTTACCCGTGTATCCCGCGCACCACCGCGATCTGTAGATGAGTTCAGCAACCCGCACAACTGTGATTCTCCCACTTAATTTTGACGTGATCCGTAATGACTGTTTTACCGTATTTTCAATATCCTTACCTTACATTATCCGTTGGTTTATTTAAACCTTGATGCATGTTCACAATCTTGACTGAAATGTAGACCAAAATGATCAAGTTGACAGCTTTTGAAATTGACGCTCTGATTAAAAAATGGACATTTACGTACAGAGCTTAATAATTTAGTCATCGTTGAATCGCAGACACTTGTGTCCCAAAGAGCATTATCAATATGAACAAGTGGCACGCTTTCATGAAAATGATTCTGACCATGCTCCAGGATAAACGAAGCGAATTAAATTTTTTACTTACAGACCCTCGGTTTTCGAGGAAAAATGTAGTAAATATAGTTCTGGTGTCAAACCGTCTCTAGTGAATTTTTAAGAACTATTTTTTTACAGCCATGATTACGTGTTTTCTTTAATAGTTGGGTGTTGGGTTCCCAAAATTCTGGACGATTATTATACGATCCGCTCACCTTGTTTTCGTAATTGTTTTGGGAAAAAGTGCGCTCGATGTACGGGTGAACAAATAACTTAAATCAGCTGATAATTCGATTTGAAGTGGGATATTCAATTATTTTGCGTGCTCTTATGTTTCCCTTTGAAATTTGGCCTTTCTGATTGTTAGTCCGATGTGCTGGAATTCCTGCAGTGACGGGAATTCCGCGGAAGTATTATTGAAATCATTGTTACTTTTTACCAAGTTTTTTTTGCACGAATGGGTGTATCATTGATCTCTGTAGTAAAATGTAATTTCTCTGAATCTGAATTTTGCAAATTCCTAGCTCATTTCAAAAGTTGTCAATTTGATTATTTTGGTCTAAATTTCAGTTAAGATTGTGTACGTGCATCCATATACAAACACACAAGGCATTTAGAAATATATGCGTGCATGCAGGTGAACGTGTTAATGGTAAATTATTGGAAATTTCGTTTATTTTTGAATATTAATAGAAATGAAATTCGTTCGATAAACGATACTCATGCGTTGTTGTTTTGCTTTAATTTTCCTCTCGGTGAGCACACGGGCGAGTTCACCGTCTGCGGCGCGTGGGAAATTTCACCTTTTCATTTTCCGCCGCGCGTGAGGTTTTCAATTGAAAGTGATGCCTGTCTGCGATTGATGACACTCAATTAATGTTCCCTCTCTCTTTTGGCTTATCATTCGGTTAAAATTTCGGCCGGCCGCTTAAAATTTTTAAGGCGCAACGCGTTTTTTTTTTTATTTCTGCCGTTTTTTTTACCGGATCGCTCTTGCGGGTGTTCTCGGCCGCTAAAATAATTGCTTCGACGAAATATTTACGTTTGAAGCATGAAGAACGAATGTCGTAAAGTAATGAAAATGATTTTTGAAATAATTTCCGATTCCCTTTGGTAAAGCCTTAAATATTTTTTTCCCTTTCAACCGAACAATTTTTAGGGTGAAATGTGCCCTTGAATATCCCGAGGCTTCGAAAAAGAAACCTCTTTATCAAATTTTTGGAAGAGTAATTGATTCGTGAACTGATGGTGTTTAAATTTTATGCAACTGATTTCTATGCTTAAATTGAACTTCAACGGTTTTAATGAAACTTTGACTTGCGCATGTATTTATTGAAAGATTGATTTATTCTGTAGAGCATAATCTAGGTAATTGTTCTATATATTGTCGTATTTTACTTAATCCTCAGGTCGAAAGCATCATGTGTATTTTTACCTTCTTATATTTTCGTGGAATGCAGATGACTAATTCGTCACTGGAATAGGATTGATAAGGATATTTTTAGAAATTTAGGCGTTATTACTAAGGAATTGCAATTATTTCCGAAGACTCGATCATTGGCTAAATAACCAATATTTTTACATTCATTTAGTTGGATGTATATTTATGGGTTTTCCATCTGATGAATTGTTCCGTGTCACCAACATTTCGAAGTCCATATTTTTCGTCTTCATTCACCCCGAAAAAAAAAGAATCGTGTGAGTGCAAAGAAGTATCTACCTTTTTTCCAAATGCTCTTTTCCTAATGCGTTTTCCAAAGTTCTTGTAGCTTCCGAATCTCACTATGCTCCTGAAAACCGAAGATGAAGGAAAAATTGATTCTGTATAGGCAACTCTTTCTGTTGACGCCAATTTCCTCATCTCCTCAATGCGGTTCTGCAAGTCTATTAACCGCCTCCGGTTAGTTTGGCCTTCGAAAAACCTTCGCGTCCCTAGCGATGTGTTGTGGGCCCACCGCGAGTTGCGAACTTAACCCCAGGCATGGGCGTAATGCATCGTCGCGGGGGAAGACTTGCGGTTCAGCAGGAATGCTCTCGTAACGGAGCCTCGAAATTCGTTGGGCATGCCTTTTCATTATGCAGAGGTTAATTAAGATTGGTGTCTTTCAATGTCCTGGGTTAATGAATCCTCAAACGATTTCCGTGACCCATCGATCTTCGTGGCCTCACGCTGAATTTTGGAGTGGAATGCTGGAGGAGATAACTTCACTTCGGTATGTTTACGCCTTGAAGATGACGTCGGGCATATTGAGACTTCGGTAAAATACAGCGCCCGCGGTAAACCTCGCGTTTTATTGACATTTTTATTGTCGCGTTATTTGCCGGCCTCGGTGGCGGCGGGGTAACGTTCTCGCCTGCCAAGGAAGAGGTTGCGAGTTCGAGTCCCGCCTGGGTAGGTTTCCCCCGCCTAGGGCATGGTTGTTCGTGTACGTTTGCTTGTTATATTTGTTGAATACCCCGGTATAAAATAGCTTTAAAAGCTGTATCCGGTGGTTTGAGAATACAATACAATACAACAGTAAAACCTGAGAATTGTTGTCCTGGACAGAAAAGAGGTAAAAGTCGTACATGGCTTGAATAGTATCCTAATGCTGGGGTTACTATTTATTTTAAGCTCGCTTGCGTCATAATTATCTCTTGCAGAACTTCTTCTACACGAACCTATGAAAAAGATAGATGTTACGATATATTTGAGGTAATCCCTCCCTCAAAAATAGCGCAGTCTTCACATTATGTGACAAGGAGACTTCAGTTTAAAGTCACATTCAACGGACGAAGTGCTTTATTAAAATTTTATCCATAAAACGTTCAAGTAGGATTAGAAATATCGATAGAAAGCCAATGGGTATTGTCGGACTTGTGTCTTGCTCGCGTCAGAGACAGTGAGTAGAAGAGTACTCTCCATATATGCTGTGTCATCTTTTGGGTGTTGGCCAGTTAGAGCATGATTAAAAAGTGGTTGATAAAATAATACTATCCGTTTCGTTGGATGTATTTTACCGAGTTTTCTACCCAATGAATTGTCCCATATTTTCGACCTTTTGAGGTCCATATTTTTCGTCTTCATTTACTCTGAAAAAGCCCTAATCGGCGTAAATTACGTAGGAATGCGTCTTGTTGAAAAATCGGAAAAGTTACATCCATTGAATACCCCGGCAAAGTACCAGATCCCTTAGTACCTACCATTCGCTCGCGTCTCCCGATTCTCCTTTTCCAGTTCTCAAGGTTGGTTTCAATCTGACATCCCTCGCCGCGCACTATTGCGAAGCCTCACAGGTGAATTGCACCGCGCTCGCGAATCGGCCAGCGATCATAAATCTGCATACGCGATGAGGAGATTGCTTGGTTATGCCCTCGCTTGAAAGCGTCGTCCTCTCGGTTCATTGAGCCGTTGGCGAGCCAAAGGTCAAGGCATCGATGTCACGGAATCGGCTGTTTAGAGGCCGCCACCGCGTCCGTTGACGCTCCACCCCTCCTCCGCGCCTGTCTCCCTCAACCCCCCCCCCCCCCAATCCTCCCTTCCATCCCCTCTCCTCCCTCGCCGCCATTCCTCATCCGCCGTTGTCTTTGACAGCCGGTGCCACACGCTCCTGCGATAGCTCCCCTTGGCTTGACGTGAAGATGAAGGGGCCCTCAACGGCGAGGCCGGCCAGTTTCCCTCGGTGATCGGGGTTTGCCGCTACGGATCTGTCAATGACTTTGGTGTCTTTCTCTAGCCTCGTCGCACAGGTGCTGGCGAGTGAGGATGAGTGGATTTTTCGGTCGGAGTTTTCAAGCTAATAGGAGGAGCAACGAACTGGAAAAAATGTACTTTGCTTGTCTTATTTGAGATATATGTGGCATTAATTATTCATTTTCCTCAAAATAGCGAAGAAGTATTTTGAAGATCTGAAGGATAAAGAGAACGAAGCAATATAAGAAATAATATCATATAAAGACACCTTCAGGGATAAGTTTAGAATACCAGAGCATATTTTAAACCTATAAACAATACATAAAAAAATGACTAACACAAGGGCGTTATACTAAGACGTCAAGGATGAAAAGAAGTCAGAAGACATCAGTATCCATAGAAATGAAGACCACGCGTATTTTCCTTCTTATGATCTCTTCCTGGTAGAAATACTCCCTTAATCCTGATGACATGGAGATTAATAAATAAATTTCTCGAAGTTTATGTTAAGTAATTTACTTAGATTTTAGGTGTTACTTCCGAAAATATTTTTCTTCGTAGATTTCAATGCACTTGCGTATATTTCCTTTCCATCATTTCTTTTTTGTAATAATTTTTAGTATTTGTTAATTTTAAGGATATTATCCCCCAAAGTGAGGAAAATGGCGTTTTTCTTCTCAAAAGAATTTCCCAATAGGGGTTATCCGTCCTGCGTTCTGACTTTTCCTGAAGAAAATCCTATGAAAATAAATACTGCGTTATTAAAAGAGGTATTACAACTTGATATCGTTTATTTTTTGTTTTTGAAGTTTGATTATCTCGGGCATCTACGCTGCTAATAATTACGTTCTAACCTATTATTTCTTTCTCTATGCCTTCGATATCTTAAGCCCAAAGCTAGTTTTATTCCTTGAGCACTTAATCTTTTTGCCTAGTAGTTTTGTGCGCTGGAGGACCAAGTGTTTTCGTGAAGTTCCATTAATATTCCTCGAAGTAATTTCCTTTACGCGCGCTTGTCTGCCGTTGAAGCAGCTTCTTTGAAAATCTCTAATGAATTCGTCGCGTGGACGTTGTCGGCGTCTGAGGATGCGACTAGGTACTTCGACTTCACGGGATATCCGGCGACATGTGGTCTCTTTGGGTCTTGGAGACGATGAAATCCCTTCCTTCCAGAGAGTAAGTCACTCTTCAGAAATTTTAATGGCGTTCAAGTCAGCCGGATGCGAGACGATGTTCGTGGAATCATTAAGATATGATGGAGTATATTAACGATGGACGTGAGATAACGCGAGTCAGTTAAAACATGATGCATGGTGGGTGTGTGATTCATTAGTCTTGGTTGAGTGAAGTCGTGTTGTAGTAATATGGCTTTGAAATCCTTTGGTGGCTTACTTTGTATCCCATTCGCTTATCGCTGCGAGTGAAAAATGGGGGTAATAATGATGGAACTATCTCGTAGTTAGTGATGAATTAATAAAATGGATCTCGTCCGTTTGGAAATTTTTATTTGTTTGCAATTGTCAGCCAATCCGTCATTTTTATTTAAATAGCTATAATTTTAAGTGGCGTAGTCGTCAAATCTTGTCGATAAACCACATTTCCGTGCGAAAATCAGTGAATGTGTTTCACTGATCCTTTTTCTCATCACGTTCACACACTATTCCTCTGTTTATGGATGATTCTCATTTTTTCTTTTGATATTCAGAATGGGGATGGAAGTTTATCTATATTGCATGCTCACAGCATCAGAATAGACGCTATTTTTTTTAAATCGTGTCGTTTAGTCCATTTGGTGAGCTTCAGCTAGGAAAGGGGTGAGAGTGAAAAATTATAAAATGACCAGTCAATATAATGCCGCCCTAAGTTAATGATACTTGCTCACCTAAAATATGAGTCTATCGCATTGTGTGATCTTTAAGAGGATTGGTATTTCTAACTTTGTTTCCATTAAACTATGACAAGCCCGCATTTTTTCGATCGCAAACATGACTAACGACATGTCACATTAAGAGGCATTATCCTGTAGAGCTGCATTCGGAATCCCCACCTCAGCCTTTATCCTAATGAGATTCTATGATCCGCCACCTGCTCCGTGAGCCGCCCGTCATTGCATGAATTCGAAATGTGTGTGTAGTGAGCGGCTCACGCCGCAACATAAGTTGATTGTCAGGGCTTAATGCGATTTCATGTTCTTCATACGTTTTTCGTGCCAGGCGGAGCGTAAAATGTCATTCTGTTGGTCTCGCACGAGAGGAGTAGGCCCTCCTCCTGAGTGGATCGTCCGGCTGAAGCGACCCTGTCGCGCTGGCGAATTAGGTCCACTGGCCTGAATAGACCGCCTCGCTCAATGGGGCTGCGTTCGCCAGAAAGGCACGCCGGGTGCCTCTTCATTCTTCTAAGCTCTCCTGCCCTGAAGTATATATTTTTACTCACTTGTCAACGCTTCCTTGTGTCGTTCAAATTCCTCCTCGGATCGTTTCGGCACGACTGTCGGAAATATTTCCTGCTGTCACGACATTTTCTCCCAATCCTCCTCGTGCTTCGTATTTTAAGAGTTTCCTTCGGTGCGATCGTGAAAAGTAATCGCTCTAATTCTGTTTTTATCTAGAGACCGGAGCTCGCTAATGCAAGGGGCACTCGAGTGAATGTATAGGCGTGGAAGTTGTATAGTGTTGAAGCGTTTTTTTGCCTCGGCCCGCGAACATCCTTAGCACCTCGGTACCGTCTGTAGGCGCATCTCAAGCCCGATCGGTCGGTAAACAATTATGCAGGGAAACATCTTCTATCATCGAAGCATTTTAGAATTGCCCAATGTTTAATAGGAACTTATCGGTATATCGGTATGCCCGCTGTATCTTTGCGATGCTTTGTCTGGTATCATTTTGAGTTTTCAAAACTCTCCTGAGGGTCATATTTCGCTGTACATGATATATTATCTTTTAGGCATGAAATATTAGTATCATGTGTGCATTTTATGAAAAACACTGACAATAAGCTTTAAATTATGATCTTCAGTGAATTCTTTATTGCTGGAAAGTTGCAAATACCTGCGAAGAATAGCCTGATATACTCAGGTGCATATTTTTGGCCCATACACCTTTAACGATGCATGATAACGCTTTACAGTTTATGATATGTGTTTGAGGGAAGAGGAATGTGGGAGAACTTTCGTGTTCCGCTGTATCGACACATACGCAGCCCATGCCAACGGCGAGCCTTATACAAGCGTGCCGACAAGGTTGTTTTTTTTTCTCGTGTCGCTACACGGGGGCGTTTATCTACCAGGAAGCAGTCGAGAGAACGGAAAATGCCATTAGTGGATGGGATACGAATGTTGTAATGAAGGAATTTATTAGGAATTAAGGAGGTTTTTCCTTTCGGCTCGTCTTTTACTCTCGGCCGCGTGATGGCGGCAACTTCGGAGGGTTGGCCCCAGGGGCAATTTTCTCCCCAACTGCCCCGTCTCATTGGCACGCAAGGCAACCGAGACGCGTCCTCACCCCGGCCCGCCGCTACGTCTCTGTTGGATGCTCCTGGGCCTCCATCCGTGCGGCCTCATGAAAAGCGCGGCCCGCGGCGGTTAATTTCCCCTGACGTGAATGAAAATTGATGAAAATTTAAAGATTTTTCCCGAGGAGGAGCGGTTCGTATCGTTTTGTTAGATCCAGGGAAGGTGGCAAAAATTTTTGCCGAATGCTGAAGGAGGAGAATGATATATGAGCACTCGTGCTAAGAGGCTTAAAAGACTTGGAATGAAGAGGGGGGGAAAAGGAAGATATTACCCATCATGTGTCTCTTGATTGCTAGGTGCAGGATGGAGTATATTTCCTCGGCCGCAGAAATATTTTTCAAAGTATTCTTCCCGGCTCCGTTACGTCTGACGCCAGCCGAGCTATTTAAGGTTTGCTTTTTCGTACTTTTGCCCATTGAGTTCCATTTTTTATTTCGCCTCCTTCTTTAGCTTCATTCGACGAGTAGACTTGTTGGGGTCGTTCGTTACGTCCACTCATTGTCGCCATAGCCGAGAACCCTGGTTCATTTTTGTGTATTTTTTGTTATTTTTTTGCGTGGGAGCCCATCTTTTCTCGGCGTTTCCCGATAATTGGACCATTCAGTCGGGGCGTCGCGGCGGAGGAATGCAGAAGTGTTTGAATTGGACGAGCGAAAATGCGAACGGGACCCAAATTCGGACACTCTTTGTGCGAGTGCGGGAGGGAAGAGGCCTCCATGCTAGCGGGCGAGCCTAGAATTGGCCGCCATTTTTGTTCATTCAGACCCGCGCGATGTTTTCGTTGTGAGCTCCGTCCACCAGTTCTTTTTCGGTGCCAAAATGATTAGCCCGTCTGCGACGCTCAAAGGGCTTTAGCGCTTCAGCTCCTCCTCCCCCTCTTATTGCACTGTCCCCCTTTCTCGCTGCCCGATAATCATTTAATGGATCTCTTCCCTATGGTACCCTAATTTTCCCTCGGGCTCCTATTTTCGGGATGACCCGCAGAGCGCGTTTGAGTCCTGCCGTCGTAAGATTTACACCGTCCCGTATTTAGTTCCGACCCTATCGTTTCTAATTTGTATTTAATTAAACGGTAACATTTTGCCGACCTAGCCGTGCCTTGTAATCTTTCGTGGGTGTAGATATCAGCGGCAATACCTTAAGGGGACTCGGTCCTACGGAGAATATATTGTCTTCACGAAATATAGTGCACTCCCACTGATTCGTGATGCCCTTTTGGGTCGCCGTGGCATTGCGTAATTTTTTCGTATTTCGTGGGTGTCGCTTTCTTAGTCTCCTTTGTTTCCTGCCAAACTCATCGAAGAATTTCCTACCGCAAGGTTTCGGAACGATATAAAATCCTTCTATGGTTACCGGATTTGCATAATTGGGAGTGTCAAACTTTTATGATATCACCCACCGCATAAAGGGCTTACGGCGAAGTTATCGGAATTCGATGATGGATTCTCTCATCTCAACTCCGGTTGCTAATTCCTGGATCTACCTTCGTGGTGAAATTTGAATGAAATCGTTAGGAGTATTGGGTTGACTTTCCTAACCACGAGAGAGATCTTGAAATGGAATGATTATGAGTAGAAATACTCAAGTTGGTTGTGTGGGTGATTTACGGGTTTTCCAAATTATTGTTTCGGGTTCGGCTCCTGGAATCAGGTATTTAAGTTGACTTCCCAAACTCTGCTTGGTGACTTGCTGCATTCATGATTTCATAACTTAATGGTAGATGCTGCAAAAGTCATGTTTAATTCTTGTTCACTTCATGTACGCGCTTTATAGTTTGTTTTCTCGTAGGAGTGTAGAAGGAAATGCTAGGACATTAGCCGTGTAAGGAAAAAGAAAGGGAGTAAAGAAACGATTTAAATGTTGAGACTTCGAGACATAAACTTTTTTACTGTCAATTATTGAACATTTAAAAATGAGTATACTCTCGTGACTTAGGAATTCCTTCAGTGTTTCCTGTCGAGCGTAAGGAATCAGTGAGGATACTGAAATGCCTTTGTAGAAATAGTTCTCCCTTTATAGAGTTGTAGATTAATAGGTATAAGGAAAAGATAAATCTGTGTACATATAATATCTAAGAGCTTTGAGAGCTTAATATGATAATTGACGGCTTAACTGTCTATTCATACGTATCCGTATCCCAACAGCCTAACTATCCTTAAGCCACAATTGACCTCGGTTATCATTCACATTGAGCAAGTCATCCTCACTCGTCATTGTTGTGTGACTTTGCCGAGAGTCAACTGGCAACACGGGCTGGAGGGGCCATCGGCCAACAACGGCGCTTGTCCCTCCAGTTAAACGTCTTCTCAACTCGCCAGCGTAGAGCGGGAGATACCTTGTAATCGCCTTCGAATTGATTCGTACGTGTTTCCCGTAATTGCCCTGACGCTAATTTGAATCCGATTTTCGGCTTAACATGCGGCGGCGGCGGCGACCATAAACTTGCAGGCATCGCCCCGAGTGGGTCCCGTCCAGTCTTGGGCTCGCCTCACGAGCTCTCCTCTGCTCCTTCAAGCTCTCTTCCCTCGGCGGAGGAAGGTTTCTTGCCCCTGACCTTGACTCTGGAAGCTATATCACACCTCGGGAGGGGAAGGGAGGCGGGCGGGTTGGGAAGGAGGGGTGTGGAGGGGCGGGATATTCGAATAGTCTTGTTAATAATGGGCGCGGTGGAGTGGGGTAGAGGGGCCGCAGGGCCTCTTGGCATCAACATCAAGGGCCCCTGGCCCGCCCCAGGGTTGACTCGTTATATACGCCGTCATCCGTGGCTTCGTGCATCCGCGGTGTGATTTTCGAGCGTGCCCGGGTACGGGTTTCCAAGCAGCCGCGAGAGATGAGTTATCTGTGTTGATAACGATTTATCAGTTGGAAATATCGGGTGACTCGTTGGGGATATTTTACGAATGTATTTTGCTCTTAAGAGGGTCTTAATGTGCGCATCGATGAAGTTTGCCGCGAGAAGGGTTAGGAAATATAAGACCTAGCCGTTTTCCCAAAGACTCACTTTTAGTATTTTAGGTTTCATCAGCAAATTTTATGTATTTATAATAATACCTTCACACTTTTGTGTTTGGTTTTAAATTGAAAGAGTAAAAAGCTGGTACAGTTGGTGCTCAATATTTATCGGAAGTTATGCCTGAATATTATCTCATTTGGCGCGGTGTCAACTCTTCGAGGTCTGTGTTTTTGTAGGCAATTTCCTAGCTGTTTTTTCTCAGTCTTTATGCTGATTTAAAAGTGCCGAAAGAAAAGGAGTGAAAGGTAAACATTTGCAAGGGCCTCCTTCTGCTTAAATTGGTAGGCATGCTGCGTGTCATAAAATTTGAAAGTGGAATCATATTTCAGCTTAAGCAGAAAAACAATTTCTTGGTGTGTTTTATAGGGTAGTATTTCAACTTATACGACATTTTAAATATGCCCGTTTTTAGTTGCGCTTTATTAGACTGAGGAATCTTGTGCGATGTATTTGGTCCGAGAGTAAACGTTCTCAGACGTCTCTTCCAGGAGTTTCGCTATCGTGATGTTGTAATCAAAAGGAATCATTAATGAATGAAAATATATTTCTAGAAATAAATGGCTCTTTTTTCTCTGAAATTGTTCTGTTTTTCAAATTCGTCCGTTGAAAAATGGTTGCAGCATTATTTATGATGAGACAGAGCTATATTGAGTGGCCATCAAAGGTGATATGGTTATTTCATCAAATAAATAAATGGGAAAACTTTCGTTGACTTGCGTGCGGTTGACAACTATTGCTCTTTGTATAATTTATGTCTTTTTCCGGAGGGAAATCGTGGAACGGCGTATTAAATGATACACAAAGATGTAAATATAAATGATACATAAATGATACTGCCCACTTAATTTTAACCCGCTGCATCGGGAAGATATATATCTGCATGGAATTGAAATATGTTTGTAGCTGATGATGATTGCAAGCCAATCCAAACATGTGTAGCACATTTTGTGAAATTAAAACGAAGTGGAGAGTACCATATCTTTCTGTATCCTTTAATTGTACATGCAAACGTGCCGCTGTAATTATCATTCATTCATTTTGATTTGTCCATTCTGGTAGTTAGATCTGGTGCGAGTTGTTAGTGACCATCTAACGAGCTAATTATTGGAATCTAACACGGACACCATAACGTGGGAAGTCAACACTCGGCTGCGTGTTTGTCTGTCTCTTTTGAACGAAGAATTATTTGGAAATGACTACGCGAGGGCATGGGTGTTTTCAGCAAAGCTTTCGTGCTGCCTAGTGGGGGTCCTCACGGGAAATAGTCTCATGGGAACCCTGATCTGCTGGCTGAAATACGTTTTTTTCATCTCCTGGCCTAGCTACATTCCACAGAAGGACCTTATATCTTTTATCACATCTGAATTGTAACGAAGTAAATTATCTACACACCAACGTCTCCGATGGAATCGATGCTTTCGGCGAGAGTATCGGCTTATGTAGTCGGAAGCTCGAGTCAAAAGCTAAAACTCGTGAGATTCCCTGACCCGTATTGTTAAGACTGTGGATACATAATGCCTTTTTCAGATGAAGCATCGAGTTCTGTTTCCCCGAACATGCTATCCTCTGAAGAATCCGCTGCTTAGTTGGGAGTCTCAGAATTGATGTTATCTAGTTCTCCGTATCCTTTTCCCGAATGCCGGCGTGGTAGTTTTGGATTCAAAATTGTGGCAATTATGTTCTCCGACCTCTAGAAGCGACACGCTTATATCGGCGGTCGCTTTTCCCTCCCTGGTATTTAAATGCCACGGCGAGAAGTAATTCATTTCCATCTGTTTGAGTTGAGAGGTTCGTTAGTTGAACGTTTCTTATGCCAGTGAAGGGCGCATAAATTGTTGGGCCATTCTTGGGTTCCCAGATCGCTCCATATCTGTGTGACTCGCGTACGGCAGTGGTCGGTGTCTGTTAATAGTATGACTCCTTATTAAGTTCTGCAATGCAGTAAGTGAGCGAAGACCTTGAATTAGGGGTCGTCAATTCCACAAAGCTGCAATCACTGTTGCCCCGTCTCCTCGCGGCCTTTTAAGGGGTTCTCCAGATTATTGTTATTGCCAATTACGTTCATTTGCATGGACAAAGCTATGTCCATTTGCCGTCACCATTCGTTTCTTAGCAATGAAAGGTTATGGTTTTAGGGACATAGCGGGAACATTTTTGTAGGTTCTGCATTCTTGGTGAGATTACTTGCATTACCGCAAAGTTCTTTATCTTTCAGTAATTACCGAATTGATGCTCGACTAGTTTCGTCTGCATCATTTTCATGCAGAGCCTAACGAGCAATAGCTATAGTGGTAGCTTCTGTAGTGTTAATCGTGTGAGAAAGGTGGGAAGTAAGGCCAATGCCACTGGTGGAGTGAGTGTGACTTGGATGACGAAAATAATTTTTGTGTTTTGTGGAATTTTGGCCGTATCAATTTTTACTGGTATTTCGTCATAATGTAGAAAGTTTAGTTCCATATAGTATATCATCGAATACTTTTGCTTATGCCTTCGAACGTTGACGTAATTGCATGCATTTTTAATATTTTTTCCTAATGATTATCATGTTCTCGTCGTTGGTCGTGTGTTTAGTGCATGCGTTAAAGTTTTGTGCTTACTTGACGTAGCCATAATAAGTAATTAAAGAATTACGCATGGTCTTGCATAAGATGGGACTGATACAACATTCAATCAATTGTACGTGGCATATAAGGCTGGTTAGCTCTAAAAATATCATTGACGGATCTTGTATAAGTAGATAAGTGTGTAACCAATCACTGCTATTTAATTGGCCCACGATTATCAATGGACTTCGATTGATTCTGTTGGATGTCTCTAGTGGTCAGTTACCCTCGAGTGTGGATGGTTCTTCACGGTCGATGGCCTTAGATGATTGTCTGTATCTTTCGGTAATCAATATGGCAACAGAAATAGTTACACTCAATTACTGCAATCTATCTAACTTAATGTACTTTGACTACAACAACAATTGCTGATCTTTGAAAAATGGCCAGCGTGGTAGGGTTTATTGAGTATCAGCTGCCATTGAGGGGAGGGGAACGCAAATTTGACGATCATAGCTATTGTGTTCTCCACTATCTCCCAACTAAGACTTCTGGATCCATCGTTGGTCCTTGATATCCTTCGGTAAGTTTATTGAATTCTTCGGTAAATTTCGGTTGTTAAATTTAACTTGAACGAAAATCTTTGATCTGTGAATATGTACTTAGAATACAGTAGATTCCGTTTAATGGGTCCACCGGTAACTTGGGGCAGCCGCTTAATTGGAGCAGATCTTGAAGAACAGAACCCAATAGAGGAATATCACAGAGTATTCTCCGCTTAATTGGGACAGAATTCCGCTTTATTGGGCCATGAGTGGAGACATAGACTCTATACTCGCGACGAAATTAAATTTTTTTTGTTCTCAGAATACTATTTTTTTATATTTTCCCCCTTTGATTTACTCTTATTTTTCGCAAATGTTCCTATTCTTGCCCTATTTTGAAAGCTCTTGTTGTTATAATATCCGCAAGAGGATAGGACTTTTCTTTAATAGGACTCAGTGAAAGACATTCATTCAGCGTCGCCCGAGGCTGTGAAAAATATTTTTAACTAAATTGTTATAATTCTTAAAAATGATAATAAATTAACGAAACTCACTGATTTATGAATCAAATTAATAGTTAGACAAACTTATGTTGTATTATAAACATTCTTTAGTCTTCTTTCTATCATTTCAACGTTTGTTTATGCCCATATATAGGATAGTTTCCCTAATTGGGGCAGCCGCTTAATTGGGGCAAAGTGCGCAAGTCCCAATATGTCCCAATTAATCGGAATCTACTGTAGTTGAAAAATTAGTGGTCATTGACTATCAAAATCCGTCAGCATTCTGCATATGCGGATCTAGGAGGGCACGGGGGCACGTCCCCCCCCCCCAGACCCTTAAAAAATATGCAATATTTTTAATGCGGTCCCGTTATCATTGCGTTCGTTTTGTAGTACGGGGTATCCTTGTGCCCCTCCCAGAACAAAATCCTGGGTACGGCGTTGGTTGTGCCCCCCCCCCCCCCCCCCAGAAAGAAATCCTGGATCCGCCCCTGGCATTCTGCGACCATAGCTATTGTGTTCTATCTTTCGTCATCCTATCTAAGATATAATAATCCATCGGTGAATGTTATCTATCGAAAGTCGATGACCAAAATCGCTCATCGAGTCAACTGACTCGGAGCGAGAAGGAGTATCGGAAAATGCGTTGGAGTGCTTAGCCCCCAGTCACCATTCCCCCCCCAATCTTAGGCGCTCCCGACGTCACTATCCATCATTCTCATTAACTTCCAACTCCTTCCACGGACGTAATTCCGGAGCGCGTGGAGTGGATACTTCGGAGAGAGGTCTTAAAGTCCCGTTTACAAATTAACTTGGCGTAACTTGACTTAATTTCACTCGCACTCGTGTGTGAAATATTCCGACAGTATCAAAGATCAGATCGTGTGTCAGTCATGAATAAGATTCAAGAGAATTTGAGAAATTTCATTGCTCAGTATGTCTGCCGATTAATGTTATTTTCATTGATTGCTTCTTCCCATGGATATTAGATCTTTTTTCAACCTGACCTCTCGCATTCGAGTTATTTTCAGCCCCGTTTAAAGCTTAAATCGGCATATCTTGGCTTGTTTTCAATGGCACTCATGTGTGAAATATTTCTCCAATATCAAATATCGGACCGTATTTAAGTCATGAAGAAGATTTAAGAGAACTTTGATCGGTCTACATGTGTGTCGGTGTAATCATTATTATTATTTTCATTGATGGGCACTGCAAAGATGTATTTGATCTTTCTCAACTAATGATCACTCCTAGTCGTGTTACGACTGCTCAAGTAGTTGTGAATTAGTGGTCGCCTTTTCATGACTCTACTCCGTAGTTACGTCGAGTTAAGTCAAGTTAAGTTGTCGTGAACGGAGCTTAATAGCGTGCCGGGGAGAAAGAATACTCGGAGAAACGAGCAAGGGAGGACGAAGCCTCCAACCCAACCCACCCCCCCGCCGTGGACGGAGAAGCGGCAAAAAACCTTTTCCAAGAGCGGTTAAATACCTCGGGAAGTGGGGAAAACGGACTCTCAGAGGATCGGGACGGCTGCAGCCGCGTGGGGTGGGGGAGAAAATGGGTGAAAAATCGGATGAACGAACGGTGGGAAGCGGCGCAATGAATGGCTCTCTGGGAGTGGAAGTAAATAAGCTAGGAAGACAAGGGAAGGGGGATGAGGGAGAGCGGGGGTGGGGGTACGGAACATGGGGGGGGGGGGGGGGGGAAAACTACGGAAGGCGCTCACAAGGACGAACTGAGCGACGGCCACGCGGAATGCCTATTTATTTAATTTAAATCCAAATTATTTAATGTAATTTATCCAAATCGATGGCATGATGATTTCCATGATATTTTACCACCATAACGACAATCAATGAACAAATTCCAATTACTTTATGTCCAAATTCTTGTCTTTTCTTTTTTATTTATGTAAAATTGCGTTCTTTTTATTTTTTTTAATTTTATTATTACTAAAAACATCGTTGTAATTATCGTTCATCCCTTCATGTATAAATTTATTGTAACCATTACTCATAGCCGTGGTGAAGATATAAGGAAGTATCGAAACGTCAGTTACCACTTTGCATCTCATTTCCCTGACTCTAATACTATATTAAATACTATTATTGTTATTAACCCTGGGTCACTAAACCTTCGTAATTTTACGACACGACAAATTACAATCACAAAGTTTATTAAATTGCATTTGGAATAAAAAATTACGTATCTTATGCTATTTTATATTTTCCTCAGCACGTTGCATCAAAATTTTAACCACATTATATTTATATCTAGGTGTGACGTCATGGCAAAATTAGCAATGCCGTAACGCACTTTCCTTAACTTTCGTTAGAAGTGAAATATTACTTTGTGTTTATTTTTTAATGCGAGTTATTATTTAAATTTTATTATATTTTTTTTTTCGTTTTGGTTACCATTGTATGCATAAGAAATTTTGAGACAACAAAATCGATACAAGTGTTATTTGACCATTATGTCTGTTGTTAACTAGTGCCGGAACGGCTTCCCAGATATAATTTTCAAAGTAGAGCGGCACATCATTTTGACGCGGACAACAGGAAGATTTTCGGGTGAAAAAGTAAAAGGGAGGTTTTACTACGCACTCGTCCGGCCACACCTTGGATATGCAGCGATCACATGGGATACGGCGTAGGAAGTTCAATTTCAGTTCATAAATGCTTATTCCGCGAATAATAACAATGGCATTAAATTTGTGACACTTTAAAAATTACAAAATAAATTTTCGCTCAGGCAAGCGCCTCTTTTGTATTACTGGGGTTGAACAGTGTTACGGCAGCGGTATTGGCCTGGCTTTCTCCCAAGGGATATCAGGAAACTCGTAAAACCAACCTCAGGCCGAAGACTTTAACCGTGGACACATTAAAATTGAAAGTAAAGCTGCGCAATTCGTCAAAAACGGCTACTTGCGTACAGAAGTCGTTATAAAGATGTTTAACGAATTAGGCTGGGAGCCGCTGGAAACTCGGAGGCTGCGCGCTAGGCTAAGATTGCTTGAGTAACCTAGGATTGATGTCTTACAGAGAGACACAGATACACATCATATTAGAACCTCACTATATTTCCAGGATCGACTGAAACGATAAATGAAGGGTGATATTTTGCCCCACGAACAAGGTATTGTAATTCGTTTTTCTCCCGATAAATAAGGTCCTAAAAAAAATACTTTGCGGATTTCGTTAGAGGACTTCCTTTTTAGTTGTTAACGGCTAGTGTGCTTACACCCCCTGCCTCACGCCTATTGAGGAGGCTTGCGGAGTAGTCTGTAGATGTAGATGAAGACCCTGGGTTCGGTAACCATCGTGATCAGAGGAGTAGTGCTAGTTATTTTCCTTCTCGCATACCTGTGCATCTGGCAGAAGCGGTACTGAGATTTTGGGCCGGGGTTATAATTAAAGTACTTCCTTTACGAGAGCGCAAAACAATTAGAATGCAGAAGTTGGAGCCTACACAGCTATTTTGCTGTCTTACCACTATTCATATTAGGAGATGCTTCTCTTTTTACCTGCCGTGAAATCTTGTCTGCCTCTCAGCTGCGAAGGTATTTCCAACGGATAATGGAATTCTGGCGCCAGTCTTGCATCATTAGTGGTTTTGCATTACTTCGTTAAAAAATAACTAATCTCTTTTTTAACGACTTATGTTTTTCGAACTTTCCTCCTATATTTTCAGAGGTATTCCCAAGGTCTCCCTCTGTGCAGCCGATTTTAGTTTCGTAAGCCCCAGTTGGTTATTGGGAGAATCTGAATTATTATATAGATTTAGCTTAATTTTAAATATTTGATATAAATTTTATGTATTAATGAGGAATTAATAAACGTGAAAGTTGCTAATACATAATAAATCAAAGGTAACACAACGTTAGGTCCTTCCGAATCACTTTTAGATTGGCGTCGCAATATAGCTGCGTTGGAGGAGCCGAATTGATCCATCGGACTAACGTGCCTTAACATGACATCACCAGTGTTTTGGTCCAGGACTGAGACGTCATAATAGTTCCCTATCGAGCTTTAATCTTCGTGTATGTGGTCTCCATATAGCACTCGCCGGTGATTACGGCTCTGGGGGTTCAAATTAAGGCGTGATTACGGTACCAAACGACCTGAGGTTCTGCCGAGGTTCAGCAAAAAACACATGGTCTGTCGTGAGGGTAGGTTTAGGAATAGTTAGGATTAGGGATCGACTCGATTCGCCGTCCAGAGAGGGTAGACCGCCCCGCCTCCTCCCAACCCCACTCCGTAATTACGACGCGAGTCCCACGGGGGGCTTGGTACCCCTGCCTTAAGAACAAGAGCACGTCTTTCGACTTAGCCAGAACCACTTGGGAGGAGAATGGGTATTTTTGTTGGGAGATTTTCGTCTTTAAATAGCTAAAACGTAATAATTGCTTCCGACTTCCCATGAATTTTCTCGGAAATCTAGTTTCGAAGAAATCGACTTCGCCGCTGTGTCGATTGTTAACATTGTCATTAGCCAATTATATATCGTCGATAATTATCGTTGGTGTTCGATAATCGTCGTTGGTGATCATAATCGTTGGTGGTCGATGATCGTTCGTCTTACATTATTGGTGTCCGTCATTTTTCGATTTTCATTTATTCTGTTGACTTTTATCGATGCTACTATTTATCTTTTATCCTCATTTTTTTCTATTGTCTCCATGTAAAATTGAAATCGATTTTTCATGTTCGCCAATTATCATTGGTCGTAGATAGTCGAATTATGATTGGTGTCAATGGTCCATTACGTTCTACTTCCATTTTTTTCTCAATTTCCAACCATCAGTATTTTTCATTGCTCGTTATATCCGAATCGCGAGTGGTTAGGTTGTAGTAATTTGAATCATGCACTTCATACCTCTTCGATCAGCTCAAAATGCGCTTTAATCATCGGTAATCGTCGGGAATGGAGGGTATAATTTTCTATTACTACTGTCGACATTGTCATCCATGGCGTCAAACGAACAAACCTGACTCCTCTCGTGTATATTCCCTTTCCGTAGTCTCGACCAATGTGGTCTTGTATGGAGCACCGTCGTCTGATTCCACGTTCGTTACGTGAAGTTGAGTGGTGTGAGCGGTCGTATCGGACGTCGAAGCCGAGCCATTACCTTCCGGAGTCATTAGCTGGGGCGGGTGGGGCAGTGTTGGGGCAGTCGTCAGGATAAGCCGTCCGGATGACGAGGCGGAATCATTGGAGTCTTCTTAGCCGGTGCACAGGAGTGGAAGGAAGTCAGTCGGTGCAACTAAGTAATTGAAAATAGTAATTTGAAAATAGAAAATTTTAATTAAAGGTTTCAATCGTGTAGATTTTTTTCTGGCCTAAGTACAATGCAATAGGTGTCCCATCATGTTCTAAAGTATTGCTAGGTAGAAAAATATTCCAATGCGAAATCCTTCCGTACTCCTTGCTCTCTTGACGGTATCGAAAGTGGTATTTCCGAGTGTGTTGCAATCCGACATTTATTGTGGAATACCACATCTGGTTTGGTTGAGAGTATTTGAAAAAAAATCCTTCCATTTGAGTTTTTGAAAAAAATTAAAATTAGATTCTTAAACCTGACTTTTATTTTTCAAGGAATAAAGTGCTTCATTTACAAGAGCAGTACTTTTAACAAACGGAAATGACGGAATGACACCTGCGTGAAGAAAGTTTTCACAGATGAGTCGTCCACTTTTTACCTGTGACATGGTGCTAGATTTTTTGTTTATGGGAGGGTAATCGAAGCTTAAAGAATCATGCGGTCCTTTTATAATGCTATCAAATATTAGATGTGATTTTCTCTGGCCCACTATGCAAATGCTGGAGGTTGGCCGTATTCGTCGCGGGGCATTTGCAAATGTATTTAAGAATCAATGCATTTTTGCAATGCATGTTACTGATTAAAAAGCATTTCGTAATTGGATAAAATTGTGGGAGGGTGGAGATTATTATTCACCAAGCACTCGCACCGTTATTTTGGGTAAATGCTTTGAATTTGCATTTAAAATAGAAATTATGGCTCCATCTCCTCAATTATGTACTGCATGGTTACTCTGTCGGCGAGGGCTTTGTCAACAAGTTACGGTTTTATAAATATTTTTTAAGGGTTCATTTCCATCATTGGCTGATATGATTTTTTATTCCAATTTTTCCTTCTTTCAATCGTAAAATGCGATGTCAACTCGGTCGATGTGGGCAGGTCACAGCTTAGCGGAATGTGAATTTCACGATTTAGGATAATAGGGGTTAGTTGAGTACCCATCAACATCTGCGGTTTCCCACACTATTTCCGGTAAATCTCGCGGCTCAAATCTTATAACCGGGGGATAGCGTGTGTATTTTAACTCAGGACCCCGTCGGTCAGTTTCCACTCGACTACCTCACCACTTGTCCTATGAATACCCTGACAAAACGCGCTCGCGGCTACCGCGAGTAATGAGCCGTGAAAAAATTACCCCGGTGAAATATTTGGAAAATAAACAACGTCGGCCCGTGCATTATTCTCCCGTACAGTTACATAATTCATGTTTTCGGGAAAATATTCCGTCGGGAGAGGGTTCATAATTATATTGTAGTCCCTCTACCGTTCGGCGATGATCCGATGGGCTAGTTACTGATTCAGGCGCCATACGAGTATGTTTTTTTAGCCTTTCATCCCTTTTGCATTTAGTTCGGTTCCATGTAAATCGAATTTCATATTGCCCCCGACGCCGTTGTCACAGCAGAGGAAAGAGGGAAAGGTCAAGGGGTGGCCTCCTGATTTCCTGTTGAACCCCGTGCCAACGTGTTGTTTACAAGGACCTTCTAAAGTCATCTCACCCTCCTCCTCACTGGCATCCCTCTCTCGTCGGGTTCCGTCTCTGTCTGTCCATTCCTTCCGATCCGCGGAGTCTCATTTTCCAAAAATCTTTGTCGTCCGCTCGCTGTTCTACACGTTTTCATGCTGTTCACTCTCCTTGGCCTTACATTATGCATGAGTCCCCATGCTGTGAAAGGGTTGAGGAGCATCGCCTCCCTTGCTGCCTCAAATCCTTTTGCTCGGAAAACTTCCGTCGTATTCGGATTCCAATGGATCTGCGTGCACGATACACTCGGCTTAAAAGTAGTGGGATTTGGTAGGGTCCCGGGTCAGAGGCGGAGGCCCCGGGCTCGAATCCTTACGTGGTCGTTCTGTTTATTTTTTTTTACCCTACCCCGTGACGCTGAGGTAACTCGATCTTCTTATGCGGGATCTCATGGCAGTGAAGGATTATAAGGAAGTCTTTTAAATATAGCCATGCAAACCCGTAACGTGGTGTTTCGTTGTGCTGATGCCTATTTATATCTTCGAGAAAGCTTTATGAATCGCAATTCATTTGTTATGGTTGATTTGATGTATCTATTGCTCCAATATCCTCTTTTTTCGTCCACAATAGTAAATGTTTATTTTATTATTAATAACGTGGAGCAGAGTTTAACGTGTTTTCTCCATTTTAAAGACGTGAAAATCAATAATTTGATGAGTATTATTAGGTATCCAAGAGATTAATTTCCGGAGTCGAATGATATTCTTGTTTCATATGTAATTGCCCGAAAAATTCGCGGAGAAGCCTAAAAAAGTCTCCCTCAAGCTCTACTTTAATATCAAATGGCTTCGTGTCTTAAATGAAAATTTCTTAAATGAAGTGGCAAAGGTTCTTTCATTCATAATGGAATGGCCCCATGTCTTCCCTCCTGAATCGACCAGTATTATTCAAAATGTGACGTAATGATGTTGGCTGCAATACTTGGACCTCTTTTAACCGGAGTATAACGAAGAACCTCCCAGAGGGAGACAATCATTTGCGACATCTTTCTCTCTAGATTTACAGTGGGCAAAAGGGACCCGTGCACCATCTCCTCCCGCCAGCACCCGATGCTAGCGTGAGTGGATGGTAAGGAGGCGCCCTCGTGGTGCGGGAAGCACCCACCCGCACAGGATTTTGGCCCCTTCCACGGTGAGCATTAGAATTCTGGGAAGCTCTTTTCGTCGTCGAGTAAACAGTGGGCACGGCCTAATCCCCTCTCTCTGCATGCGACGGATTAGTGGATTTTATTATTCGCGACTTCTTCCTTTCTCTTGCTCTCCTCGGCTGCATTGGCGGTGCACATCAGCTGAAGAAGTTCCCACAGTCCAAGAAGAAATAAACCCAGCCCAAATCCATCGCCACTGAACTACTCTAAACGAGTAATTTTTGCGCACTTTGTAAAAAATATTTCGACTGCATCAATGACATCCATTTATGCTGAAAGTCAAAATGAGGTTACACGGAGCCAGTGACGGATACAGAAAAAACTCAAGGGGAGGGCGCAAAAGATATCGTGAGCTACCTTTACCTTTTTCGTAACAAGAAATAATCACATGCATAGTTTAAGAAAGTTTATTTTTATACTGATAATACACTTTTACAAGACGATAATATTTTATGATACAAAAAAGTTACAATTGTTGTTCTGCAACCTTCGGCAATGCGGGAGGCCCCGCTAGGGGGGGACTCCCCCCCGTAAGTATACGCCACTGCTCGGAGTAAGGACGATAGTATGCGCGCGTATTTTAAAATAAACGATTTCTCAAGATTTTAGCATGACCGAAGCGTCAGTTTTATGTAAGCGCCATGATTAGACTTAAATCATTACACGCTCTTGCTAGTAATTCTAACTTTAGTATGGTGACGTGGCTTCAATTTTTATTTATTTTCATACCACCGAAATCAGCTCGATGCGGTCTTTTGCATCGGAGTTATTTGCATGTTAACAAGTGAACGTGCACAAACAACCGTGCCCTGGGTAGGGGAACTTACCCTAATGGGATTCGAACCCGCAACCTCCTGTTTGGCAGGCGCGGACTTTACCCTGCCGCCACCGAGGTTGGCCGGCCAGATTTTATATGCATCATGATTTAAATGCTACATCGGCCATTTACTTTTTTCACAAACACGTTTACAGTATATTTAGAATCAATATTTTTCCTTTACTTTGACCAACATTGCCATGAGAAGCTAACTAAAAATATGGTTTTAGATAAGGTCTATGGGAAGTACAGCGGGGAAAGGTAAACTATTCGTATCGTCAGTCGAGGTTGTGCAGTAAGGGTAACATATTCCGAAGTTTCACGATAAAAATTTTTCTTTCCTTTCTTTGTGGCACCCCAGGCTTTGACCTGTGACCTATTCTCCATATGGACGGGTGTTGGGGCGCTAAGATCCTCCCAAGGTAGGCACCACCTCAGGAAATCCTGGGGATAACGAGAATTAGAGCAGCGAGAAAAAAACTAGGAATTCACTAGTATTACCGTTAAATATTCTGATTTAATTAACTATCAGCTCGGAATCATACTATCCGCTATGCATATTTCTGGACATCCTGGTGTTTTACATTCCATCTAAATATATTTTAAAAATTTAATCGTTGTTCTCGTGAAATACAAAGTCATTCAATGTTTATCTCAGTTGACGTAATAACCGATTGGAATGGATACTTTAAAGATATTACATATCATGCAATGTTCCATTACATTTAGCATATCCACTGCAATCGGTTATTACGTCAAAATTACATTAAATCGTTGCAACAAATTGCATTAAATGAAATACCTCTAGGATATCCATTCCAATCGATTATAATGTCAACTGAGATGAACATTGAATCACCTTGTGATTCTGGCATTTATTCCGATCAATTCCTTATTTTGTACCTGAGAAAACGTCCGGAATGATTTTGAGAAATAACCGGGATGAATAGGTACCCGGTAAAACCGGAAAGACTCGAGAATTTTATTTCTGTAACTAAGTGGCCAACCTGGTTCCCTCTCTCTCTCTCTCTCTCTCTCTCTTCGGTGGTGTGAAGCTCATCTCTTCGGGCCCCCCTGCCCCCCGCCGCCCCCTCACCCCACGCCATAATGAAGACCGTAATCAATCAGAAGTGGCTCCTCCCTCTCCTCGCTCCTCCCCACACCCCACCTACGCTCTTCCACCATGCCCACCCCACCTCCTGGCCCCCCCTACCTCCACGCCCTCCACCCCCTTCCCCTCCGTTCCTTCTCGAAGTTGTGGAGGAAAAACCGGGGCGCTAAGATCCCAGAGGAGGAGAGCAGGAGGAGGATGAAGAAAAAAAAGTTGAACATCGGATGGAGTGAGGCTGTGTTTTCTTCTACGCCGGTCGTCACAGCCACGGCGTCTGCCATTGTCGTGGCCGAGGAGAGTGTGTTTATCTTTTAACGTTGACGAATTATCGCGCGATTAATGTTTTATTGCTCTTGTGAGAGTGCTCGTTGGTGTCTTTTGGTGGCAAAACATCTTCCAAACACGCCGGGGACGAGGGTCGTCTCGGGCTAGCCGTCTCTGCTAATGATTGTGCTGTTTGTGCCCGGGGTACCGTAATTTTTGTATCAGCTTCATTCCGCCTTCCACCCATGATTGGTAGAAAAAGGGTCGTTCATCATGTTTGAAGCCACGTAACTGCTCCAAGAGTAATAGCATGGCTCTCATGTTATTTCTCTGCTTCGGAATAAAAAAATACTGTGACAAAATCGTGAATGGATCATTGAGATTAAATGACTGGGTTCTGGATGAATTAAATATGTATTTATTTTGTTTGAGCCTAGCAGACAATTCAAATAATAATTAATACGATGGAATTATAATGCTCCATCGAAGAAACTGCAGCATTTTTGTTTGGGAAAGATTTTCTTAAGGTTTAGGTATCGAGTGTTTTTCAATTCACTGCTCTTACTTAGTATCGCAGTGCCCATTACACTTTGTACAGTGCATGTAGGCTTGGATTTTATCAGTTAAAACCATTAGAAGCAGGAACATGCCTATAGGTATTTTATGGTCAAAGCTCATTACCGGAATGGAGAATTTGCGAAATACAGACTTCCTTAAAATAGAATTGAACTTATTACAGGTTTTGAAGTCCACATATTGTTTCAGAGCCAAGACTAGGCTAAAATGAATTAGTGTGGAAGTACAGTCCTCAACAGCTTCATAGTTGGTACACTTAAATTCTGTCCTTGTCGACGATTTATGGATTTATTCATGCGTCGACGTTTGCAATGGAGTCATTGTGTTTTTCCTTGTAACACAAAGGAAATTCTCTTTCTTCCCATTTTCTATTATGTTCCTCTTGGCGATAGCATGAAATGATTGGGAACGAAAGTAGCCTCTCCGTAATTGGCAACAGGCCAAGGGACGTTTTTTTACGGTGGTCTAACTCCCCAATTTCTTGTGTTTCGAAAGGGGTTTAAATCTACCTGTCGACACATCGGCAGGCGGGAAAGCCATTTAAGAACTCCCCAAGAGACTTTTTTACTCTGATCTTATCCGCCATAGCCACTCGGTCCCTGAGAAACACTAGCCACTCCGAGTGTGTATCGATATTTTGGTGTTTAGATTATTTCGCTGTGTTTCGACATTATTCCTGTTTCACAAAATGTTTATGTCTCAATACACATATCAACTGTTTATCTGTTCACACATCGTTCATTCCTTTTCATCAATTATTAATTTCGGCCTACCTTCTCATTCGTAAATTTATTTTGATTTCCCTTTATCGCTTTTCACTCGTATGTCCATCAATGCTTTTCACTTGCATTCAGTTTCCCAAAGATGCACATTAATTGTCCGTTTTTACATCTTTTCATTCCGTTTTCTTGCTATTTCGGTATACATCTATATTGTATTGGCGGTATACTATACTCTTCGTACCTCCAGTTGTAGGAATTGCAACACCGATATGCCAGTATCTTTTCTACAGAATAAGTTCAACTTATTCAAACGTGATATAGTGGAAGTTCGACACATTGAAATGAAAGGTAGCTGCAAATTTTCACAATAATTATTAAAAGAAGAAAATTGTGGAAAAGTGCAACAACCTTTCATTTTTACATTTTCTGCTTATCATTTTGCTAATGTATCCATCATAATGTGGTGTAATTGGTTAATTTTCAACGGAAAATAGTGTGTTTCACCATTTAATATGCATGGGAAATTAGTCGGAAAATGTAATTCGTCGGTCCTTCAATGAGGAAGTACCAAGTGGGAAAGTCTAAAAATATCTGATTCCAAAGCATCGTTATATTTTCAAGTTCCGCGCATTCCAGCGGCTCAGCAATGGAGTGCGGAGCTGGGGATCTTTCCGGAGGTAATTGAGACCGATCCAGAGGAATAATCGGGACTGATCCCGAAGCATCGGGACACGATTGGTCACTTTGGACACGTTAACCCCATCGGCCGGTCGTCCTCACAGCTTTCCCCCACCCTCCCAAGCCAATCCTACCTCCCCTCTACGTTCCTTCAACTCCCCCTCCCCTTCTCCCCCGACTTCCCCACCCCCTTCCGCTTTAAACTTGCACTCCTTCTCTCGGAACGGGTGGGGAGGTTAGGGCGGTCTCCCATTCCGGAGATATACACATATCTTCCAATTGCGTTCCTTACAGGACTTGAAGGGCGGAATAGCCAAGTCGGCCGAGACCGGTGGGCAGGTAACTACTTGACATTTGCGCCCCCCCCCCTTTTCCCGACTACGTGTTTTCTTAATGCATTACAGCAATTGACTATCGCGCACGAAATGCCATCCTTATTGCCTCTTTTCATAGGTGAGGGGGGGATGTGGGGTACTGTACGTATTTGGTCGCTCACAGCGTGTGTGTTGCCATCACTTTCAACTCTCTTTCCTCCTCCATATCCTTCCTCAACCCGATGCCATCATCCAGACCCCCGCGTATATGCTAAGCGCAGGAAATTTTCCCGAGTGTGATTTTAATTCCCGTTTCCGGTCGGACTAAAAGTCTCACTCGGACGGTAACAAATGGTGCTATTTCTTTCACCATGGGAATAATATATGTTTCGCGGGGATGTCTCAATTAGAGCGTCTTTAATATGCTGATAGCAAAACACGGAGGCTTCTATCCTCTTGATTTCTCAGCGTGCTAAGGCTAGGAAGATGGCGATTCCGTAAAAATGTTCTTAAGACATTATTTTTTCATTACCCATGACGTTTTGTTATCACAATCTACTCAATAATACTCAACCTTGGAGTTTCTCTGCCTATCTAATAAAATAGGTCATTAGTAGCAATATTTCTTATATTTATTTTGTGGTCTACGAAATTCCTGATATTGCGCATTACGTGGTAGTTTTATAAGCTTCTAAGGAATATTTAATATTTTATCTTGTATTGGCTAAACTCTACAACTTACTGATATCATCAACGTGGAGTTATTGACATGGCATGAACTCGGAAATTAGTTCTTATCGATGAGGGAACATTTCTCCTGCTATGGTTTATCGCTCGCGTGCTAATAATATTTGATCTTCAATATCTAATATCACCCAAGATTTATAATCAAATATAAAATAGATAGGAAATAATGCAATCAACCCGTAACGATTTGATTAAATATTTTCCATTTAACGATCTAGCCAAACAAATGATGTTATTCGTGACATTTTCCACCGCGACGCCAATAAATAAGCATGGAAAAGCGATTAAGGTGCCTTATTCATAGACTTCGTGATTTAGCATGTCGTGTGCCGTCTCAAATGCCTCAGCGCTCGTGCATTCCAAAGTTATTGTCTCCCGCCAGGGAACGAGCAGCGATATTTGTCCACCTTGGGCGTAAAACGACCAACGGGATAGGGGGGTAAAAACTGAAGAAAAGCAGGAGAGGATATTCACTGGCGCGGCTATATACATATTTATGTACACATATATATGCACTGGTATCCCCCCTCCTCTGAAGTGTCCCTTTGGGTGGGTAGCACTTCAAGTTGGCGGCGGGCAATGAAGTTGTCGCGGACGGTCACGAGTCTCCGTTGTTTGCGTCGAGTTCTCTGGAATCCCGGCGCAGCAGTCGCTATGCCGGTGGCCTTCGGGTATTTCAAATCGCGCATAGCGCGGCATAAGAATCGGATTTATATCCGCGGCCGTTTCTCCTTATTCCTCCCCCAGGGTTCCCACTTAACCGTGAATAAGCCGTGAATTTCGTCTACCGTGAAAAAACCTGGAAAAGCCGTGAATTCCGTCATATAATCTTAAAAATCCCTCAAACTTGATTTTTGAACTACGATTGAAAGAGAAAAAGAAAAATTGAAATGTCGATGTATTTTAAAAAATAACACGAAGATGGCAATATTCCACAAGTTTATTGTCCGTACAACGCGTTTCGACCGTTAGGTCATTATCAAATTACGGTCGAAACGCGTTGTACGGACAATAAACTTGTGGAATATTGCCATCTTCGTGTTATTTTTTAAAATACTTAGAATGTCATTCCACTACATAACGCCTGCATCTGTTACTTGAAATGTCGATCATGTTCCAAGGTCAGTCATGCGCAGACACTGTCCACGAATTTATCTGCACACGTATATTCTAAGCGCAATTGTTGGTCCGTGTACCGTGATGACACATTGATCTTAAGCCTGTACCGACTGGTTACCAAAGTGTTCATTAACTCTGGCGAAAATTCAGACACTTCTTAATTGCCCTGGCACCCTGGTCCCTCAATTTTCCCGCTCGCAACCTTTAGCCGGAGCTGAATTTTGCAAACGATATGTGACGTCATAAGAGATTATAGCACTTTCAGTGTTGCGTTTGGATTCACGGCGTCTGTCGCTTTTGTAAAATTGTTAGTTGACCTGCGGCCGATGATCGTTACGCGATCAACATTTCTGCCTAAAATAGTTTATCTAAAAACCTTGAATTTGACGACATCTAGACCGTGAAAACCTGGAAAAAACAGTGAATTTTATGTTTCGGTTTGGGTGGGAACCATGTCCCCGCGAGTTCTTATGCCCCGTCCTTCTCGCACCATCGCGAGCGGAAACGAGCGGCTCATGGGAAGCAGAGGCGAGACCTCTTAGCGTTCGATCCGATGGATAGAGCGATTCTTCCGCGGTGTTGAACGCCTCCGGATCGGCCGGACGAAAAAAATGAAAGAATAACCTCGCCGCGGCCCTTCTAAAATCCATTTAAAATGCTAATGTCGTGGAGAGACTTCCGGGAGATATGATCACCCTCCCGAATCGCCATAACCTATTGACGCCCATGTTGCTCTTCGTTTGGGTGCGAAGGAAATTTGCCGGTAAAATCAATCCATTCGTGTAAGTTGCCGTGTTTTCTGCTTACCCAGTAGTTAGTGCTGAAATATATTGGATCAGTTTTGAAGAAAATTGTCCGATTTTATTACAAAGTAAACGGTCTATTCAATACTCGTTTTTTCGCGCGGTAATGCAATTGGTGGCTGGCGTTATGTTCACCGTGCCGCGCTGTCAGTAAGAAAATATGAAAGGACAATTTTAGGTGAATTGTTTATTCGTAGTGTTTTCTTGTTGCTGAGGATGTGTTGATACTATTTTGAAAGTTTACCCACGCAGTTCTTTATGGATGGTAACATGTGAAAGGCTGCTGGTATAAATTTAGGACATTCGGGTGTATAAAAAATGGTATGCAATGCTATAAAAAAAAGTTAAGCACCACTATTTTGTTGCACATAAACGACATTTTAGGTGAATTACTGGCTGTTATCTCGCATACATAACGTAAATACATTAATTTAATTTATGAGTCGTAGAATTGGGTGTATAGTGTGTGTAGAATTGTTTGATTCTGTAGAAGACTCTGTAGAATTGGGTGTATAATTAAATTTTCAAGGAAAATTCCTTAGTATGAATTCTTGGAATAATCACGGTTGGTAAAAGTTACGTTTAGACGTGAGAATATTGCCTACTTTCATATTATAAGTTAAACATATGTGTTGCTAATTGTTTCTTCATGATGCATTCCGTCGTCTGCATACTTCTAAATAATCATCATTGCCGAAAACCGAAAACATTGAAAAGGGATGTGCTAATCTTCTCATGTTTTCTCTGTAGGCGTAGTTGTATTGCGAAACCTTTTTTGCTGTCTGTTTCTGTTTACAATACCATTAAATTCATCCCGTCAATCTGTTCAGTACTTCACTCTTTCATTAATTGGGAATTCTCATAGGCACAAGTCATTCGTATTTCTTTGCTTGGCAAGAATAATATATTTCGTCTTTCGTCCAGGTATGTTGTACAGGCCCGACTGCACATCATGAGCTCGGGATTGGTGAGAAAATTAAAGTGATAGCCTTTTTAAAACTCGTCCATTTCTGTCTGTTGGAACGGGTTGGAGTCATCGTGGCGTGAAAAGGGTTTTTTTTTCGCGTGGAAACGGTAGAAAGAGTGGTGAAGGTGTGTATATCAACAGTTTTTTTTTGCTCACCCACTAACCGTTTCAAAAGGTAGGAAAAAATGATCGATGAAAATTCCCACTGCCAATGGTTTTGTTTCTTTCTTGTTGCTGCGCTACGTCTATCGTAAAAAAGTGACTTCTCTGTCTCCCGCGAGCGGTTTGTTTGGGAAGTCGGCCAATTAGGAATCGAGACTTGAGTCAATACCGCATGTCGCTATGTCAACAGTGCCCCTTTCGGAATTCACTTTTTTCTTCGGTTTTGCAGGAAATTTGTGTAATTAGGGGGTGAGGTTTCTCTTATTCGAAGAAATGTTTTAACCTTTTTCAGTAGGAATGGAAAGGCAGGGAATTGTTAGAGTAAAACACTTAGGGAATGGCTGTGACCTTTTCATGCGCTTGGAGTTTCTCTTGCTGCGTAACCTTGCCTCATTGCCGGTGCAAGATCCTGTTCAGTTCACGATTGTCCGCGTACATTTCGAAAATCGAAGGAATTTCCTACTTCAATCCAACCACTAGCGTTAGAAGATTCCAGTTTTTTTTCAATTCGGTATATCATGAAATTCATCACGGTGTTACTAAAACTCCAGCTTTTCTTGTTAATACTCGTATGAACTCGTAATGAGTACTTGTATTAAAGTGCGTGCTTTCGCTATATCGTATTCCTAAGTTCTTCTTCTATACTAATTGATCGGGGATATACTAATTAACTTTGCAAATCCGCAGATCTCCATAGGTGCCACATTATCATATTGGAAGGAATAGAAGTCCTAAAGAGAACTTGAAATAAATAGGGTAGTTTCCGAAATTGTGGTTAATCGACCATTGAAATTGACTATTATGCTACAACTGATGATCGTTTGTGTTAGGCGCCGAAAGAAAAAAGCACATGCTAAGTTCTTCTAACTCGATCGTAATGTTGGAAGTAGATTATTCGGTATCACATACCTTAGAATTGGCTCTGAAATATATTTTCATCGAAAATTTTGGAGGTAATCTTTGCGAAATGCCCATGACTTCTCGGCAGGTATTGTTTTCGTCGCAGTTGAATATAAGCTCTTGTTCATAGGTAACTTAGAGGACCAATAACTACCCATTATTTGCCTCTTGGGCATGTATAACCGCCTGTCTGCCTCCATCACTGATACAAATGACGTGGGTATGTATAGTATAATAATATGACACCCTATCCCTCGCAGTACTCGGCGGCTCAACACCAACCTCACCCCTCCCAACGGTCCGCGGTTTCCTCGTCGACTAGGCATCCCCTGTCCATATTCTGCAGTTCTTCTTGTTCATCCTCTCCTCGGGGCTCGGGTTCGATGAGCGGTCCTTAATTTATTCCCCCGCGACACAGCGACACTTTTGCCTCCAGACCCACTGGCTGCTTGTTCCGAAGCGGGGACCTCCGCTTAGCGTGCCCCCACCAGTCCCAGGTTGCTGACCCCCCCCCACAACCAGGGGGTCGGCCCACCGTCCCGACAGTTATTCCGGCCCAGGGGTCACGGGGAGGATGCGTGCGCCCTCTTCAGGGCCGGATTCAAATCGCGACGGAGGATCCGAAGGTGGGGTACGAGGAGGTAAGTGGATAGACGCTGCCTTGTGAGGTGTGCACGCTCCATCTGGAGCCATTGGTTGGCTCTTGAAGGCGTGCTGAATGGATCGTTTTATAGAAAAAGTCGTGGTTTTGGCAATGAGGAGTCAAATAGGAAGTTACGGTTGATACTGCTTAAGTTTTAAGCACATCGAAATGATGACACGGAATTCTAACGTCCCAATTTTTTTTGATAGTTTATTACCTCCTGGATTTCAACGACTGCATCATCTTCCCGTAGATTCACAGTTTAGAATGTTCAGTTGAGATTAGTTCATATTATGAATTATGATTGAAATTTTTAATTTAGTTATTTTTAATACCGTGGTATTTGGGAAGCTCTTGCCGTCACTACAATCGAAGAGTTGAAAACGAATTTACTCGCAGAATTCTCCTTATCATTATGGGGATTCTTCTTTTGATTGTGCTTGACGTTTGCTTCTAGGTAATCGTTCATTATCGATAGCAAGTGATAGACCATGGTCTCCGATTTCCCACGGTCGTTGATTGTTTGCGGTCAATCAACATTCAATAATAAATAACTCACTCCGTTAAATTGACGATAATGTTGGGCAGGCTACGAATGTCTGAAATAAGAGGCCATGCGGAGTCGACGTCCACCTCTTCCGCTCTCCTTCATCGGTGTCTTAGGTCTCCCGATGGAAATTCATCCCGTGAATATCTTGTGGCAAAAGTGGCTGTCCCACGTGTTTGCCTCCCACCCGCTGCACTGGCGCCCCGAGAGCAGCAGCGGCGGACTTGGCAACGCCGCTCGCCATGACCACGGCCCGAGAGAAGAGGAGGCGCCCCCGTCCATGATCCATGAGTTTTCTTAGCGGGGAGAACTTTTCGAGAGGGTTTCATTGTTGGCGGCAAGTGCGGCGGCCCCGTACCATTATTCCCCGGCCAGCCCACCTCTCCCTTTCCCATCACACCACGGGGCAATCTGCTTGGGAGTCGCGGCGGTGGTGGAAGGTGGCAGGTCTAACTCCAGCGAGGCGGCGGGAGGAATTCCAGCCGAAGACTCAATCCCCCCTTCCAGCGAGCCCCCTCCCCACCCCACCCCTCTTCAACACCTCCCTCCGCGCGCTGCACCTCACTCCTCACCTTCCGAGGGTCGTGCACCGTTGCCGGCTGTCCTACCACCACCGGATGCACACCGGCCGGCCCCCGCCCCAGCCTCGAACGCGAAGCACCATCATCAAGGGCCGCACAACATCGTTGTCCTTTTACCACGGACAGATTACATCTACGTACTATTCCGAAAGCCGCGTCAATTGGCGTGTGGCGGGAGGTGTAAGGGTACCAGCCGTCAACTTCTCACAGAATACATCACTTCTCTAAGTCATTAAACGCTAAGTTTGGTTTGGATAGGTGAGGGTAGAGGTCATACCGAATTAAGCTACAGGCGTTCCCTTCCCTGGGCCGCTTTCCTCTTCGAAGATTTTCTTTGGGGGTGTCCGAAGGCTTAGATATAATGTCCTGTACGTATAATAATGTTCTGTACCAATAATTATGCCTACAATAAGGTGCGCTTTTTGAGCGATTTAATCACAGCTTAGCACTTAATACCGTATCAATTTGTCGTGGCGAAAAATCTGCCAGATGGGGATAGAGTTATGAGTAGTGTGTTGACTTCACACCTCGTGGATCCGATTTTAAGTCCTGGCGATTTCAGAGATTTTTCAAAGTTGTACCGATCCCGGATTCAGTTTTATGTGCAGAAGCACAGCACTCCGTGGAATGTTATGCTTTGGTTCCTCACTAGCCCAACGTGAAGCACAGACTTATCGACCCCGGGTTTCTCTTGTGTTCCTTCCACATCCTCGCCTCATGGCAAACAGCACCAAAGTTGTATGTATCCTAATCTATATATTATACCATACCGCACAGATTTAAGTCAAATTTTCGATTCGGTACCTCACCACCTTTCGTGGAGCCTATAGGGTATTCATAATTAAATTCCGTTGGAAAACTACGTTTACATTTACAGTTTTATATCTTGGGGTATTCTCGCCCCCTAGTCTTTCCCCAGGCCACAGCAAGAGAAAATAATTCGGAATGGGGTTCATTTGAGGAGATACATCCCAGGGGGTTCATTAAGAGGGAGGTAGCGCAGTATCTTCTTATGTTTTCGGGGATGTTCGGACCTCTTGACCCTCCTACTAGCTAAGGCTTTTCTCCCCACCCCTATTGGCGTATCTGCCAAACATTTCAGGTGGGTTCTTACCATTTCATCTTCTCTCAGGCCGTAGTCAGAAAAAAATCAGAGGGGTGTATCAATGATAAAATATAAACAACATATGGTAATTTCGTCACCTAGATATATAGCTCCACTTTCTACCATTGTGTCGACACTCTGTCATTTTCAACGAAAATATTTATTTACCATTTTTTGTTCATGTTTAATGATTCAATATCGCATTTCCACCGCATCGAGCCTTAAACGAATTCATACAAATCGGAGGGTGTCCTTTCCGGGGTATTCGTTGGAAGGGGGCACTGAAAACTGTATCTTCAAAGAATTTTGTGGGGTTCGGCTTCCCCTAGAAATCCTCTCCCATTTAATTCGCCCCTGCGTTTCACACCCCGGCGCGGGCCGCGGAGCATTACGCCTCCGCAGCAAGCAGCGAAGAGAGAGAGAGACACGGCCGGACTTGCCCCCCTCCCCTCGCACCCTCCTGGGCCAACTCCCGTTGGCCGCACTACGTGGCAACGCCGCACGCGTGAGGTGGGATTGGCAGGTGAGGGAGTGAAGACTATTCGACGCATTCGGAGAGAAATCCGTGGAAAGGAGAGGGAGGAAGGGAGGGAGGGGGTTGCGGCCCTTGCAAAGTGGTGAATAGATGTGGGGATGATGCCTTTGGGTGGTAGTTGGGGAGGTTTTTCGGCCGGGATGCGAAGGCTTTCGCCGGGGAGGGGCGGGGGACGGGTCCCGGCTCTTGGAGATTTGAGTGGGCGGTTAGGTCGGCCGATCACGAGGCGGTGTGGCAGGGGAAAGGACTCTCGGCCGATGGGCTTTTTCTAAAGGAGGGTCCCACCCCAAAGCGAAGTAAATGTCATTTTCATCATACTCGGGTCGCCTATTGAAAAACGTGTTCTTTAACTGATTATGGCAACAAAGCCTCAGCTTGGCTCGCTACTTTTTTCACACAAATTGAACTGGAAGTGGCGCGGTGTTAAAAATGGGGAACCGGTTAAACCCGGCGAATAATAAAATATATCTGGGCCTAATAAAAGTGACACTTTCCCGGAACACTGTCCATAGGTAGCTTATTATCTCTTTGAATACAACACTGAGAGGGTTAAGGTCTTTCCCAATATAGCTTTTGGGGTATCAGTGGTTGTGGTCAAAATAAGCCAGTAGCGATAAATAAAGATGTACATGGTATTTTTGTTCGTAAAACGTATATAATGTGCTTAAATGCTCCTTGAGTATCATTTTCTTGTGAATTGTTATTCAAAACAATGCACATGTATGGACAATATGTACTAAAATCTATGTTCGAGTTAGTGTTGGGACTTTTTTCTCAATGCAGTATTTGTGAAAAGTGATGGAGTATTTGTCGACTTTTCTTTTATTTCCATACTTTATTTTGTATATGCGGCCAATCCTTTCCGCGAATTAGATCTAAAGTAATAACTTCCCCCCCTCGGTACGTCATTTTATTATTAACGTATTTATACCACATTTCCTTATTTAGTTTTATAGCTATTCCAATTAGAATGTCGTGAGTAACTTAGAAGCCAACGGTCTGAAAACAAACTCCATAGCCATGCATGGCCATGGGCGTACCCAGCGAGGGGCAGGAGGGGCAACTGCCCCCCCCCCCAGAAGCAAAAATCGCAAAAGTCTTTAAGAAAAATCAGTATTGAATCGAAACGAAAGCATTCAACAAATTTTCTTTAAACTCACGAAAAATGATATGTATCAGTATAAGATATGTAACTAAATTAATACTTTTTTTTCAAGGAAATAATCTCGTAAACTAATGCCACAACTTTGATTGCCCCCCCAGTTATGATCCCGGGTACGCCCTTGTGCATGACCTCTACCCTACCGCATTTCTATAAATATCACCCTGGAATAATTCTCGTTCCACTCATACTATTTGAAGTGGTCACCTATTCTACTGCCGTCACAGTTTCCATCCCTTTTCCAAACTCATTTCTTGCGATATAAACAGCGTCGTCTCATGGTTTAAGGCAATGAGACACGCGTTTGTATCTCGTCTACCGCGGTAATGAGATCGTCGGGAGCGCGCTTTTTTATCAGACGTTGAAATTCTAGATGATGTTTTCCTGGGAGAGAGGATGCATTCCCCAGCCGGTAGCTATTTGCTCTCATGCAGTCCGGCACTTCACGATAAACGGCTCTAAACGATTCATCGATTCAAAAGGGGAAACGTTGCATTTTTATTTACTTCTTTTACCTTTTGGCCCTGCAATCTTTATGTTCTAGACTTCTCTTAGGCTTTACATCCTTATCCGGTTTTTATTTTTGAAGTTTAGTCGTTGAAATGCGGTTATGTTTTTTTGAGTCGTCCTAGTGTCAGGCTCTATTCGCCTGATAGATAGAATATCCTCTCCTTCTCTGTTTAGGGACGTAAATAAAATCTCTTCGATAGTGCTATCAGAATTCGTTTGTGGAGGGCTTGACTCTTTGACCTGCACGTGGTTTCTTATCAGCCATGCTACTTTGTACTCTTTCCACTCTCTGCGCTCTCCTGCTCTTCCGGCCGCTGGGACTCGTCGGCCCAAGGGAAAGAAAAACAAAATGCAAATTACGCATCTGTTGATACGTTGCGGCGATCCCTCGTGCGTACAAATATTTTATCTATGCAGAATGAAAGGAAGCTGCCGGCCCTTAACTTTCACCATGCTCTAGCGTTCCAGCAAGGCCCGCACGTGTGACTGATATTTCCGAGTTTTTGGGAATTCTATACGATTTTACAACTCGAAAGCTAATCGTTGGTTTGCATAGAGAGAAAGTGCTGCGTAATTTTGGTGTTGTAAACTTACTTGCAGTACAAGAACCTAGTCGTGTGTTGTCTCCATGTACGAGGCGATATGTAGAGCTTGTAAATTACTTGGTCCGCGCGGTATTTAGTTAGTTTTTTCGGAATTACTTTCCAGCTGAGTAACTTGTCCCTCGATAGATTTCTGATGATGAGGTGAAATTACTTTGGCCCACTTTTACAGTTTTGGGAACAAGTTTCAAAATGCCCGGTTAGCACTCACCTTGTGAAGTAAAATCTTAAGTCTGATTGCGACGCCATTCGCTACCTACTTCAAAATTGTCACTTGGAGCGCCAGCTCTTTTTGTAAATGAAATATTGGTTACTGAATAGTAATCGAATTTACTAAATCTAGATGTATTTAAATGCATTAAAACATAGATCAAGCTTTCATTGTGAACTATGAGTTAACTATATTATTATTTTTAGGTGAATGGAACAATGGAGTATTCTTGCTAAAAATTAACAATTGGTATTTTTTCCACTAGTTTACTTCTTATAGTATCGTTGGCAAATTAGGGGCGCGTTATCTCATTATTAAGTGGTTGCCGAAGTTTTGAAGTTGTCATTTTATTTTACCTAGCATTAATTATCCCGAAAGATTTAAATTCATCGTCTTTCTACCCAAGGCGAGTAGCTTTTCTTCAGTAGAAATTATCATACCTACGTTAAGATATTTTCCCGTAATTCGAGAACGTATATGCCGTCAGCTAAGAGAAAATAAAACATTGATTCATTGTAAATGTTTTTCTGCGACATTTGCAATTTATATTTTGTTATATCATTCTGCCTTGCTCTTTTTCCTGACGTTTGGTATTGTTTGCACCTATCCAACTACGCGGTAATTATGGAGTAGCCAATTCATGAATCACATTCCAAGTTACTGCGATGGGGTATATATACGTACTGATTTGGTTCGTCGAATGCGCAAGAAGCTTGGAAAAATTAGGACGCGTAAAGGGATTGAAGCAGAAAATTACAAAGGCGAAAAGTTTCCGCAAGGAATTGTACGCTTTTCGGAAACTTTTTGAAAAAAAAAGATAAAAAAGAATAAAACACCAACTGAGCTTTAAAGCAGTTTTCTTTCCTGCCTTCTCTTCCAAAGTTTGGCTGGCAGTACGGCGCATCTGAATCTCTTGGAGGTGCACCAATGCATGTCACGTCTTATATTTGAAAGAAATCGCATTCAGTGTTGAGTTGACGGAGGCTTTTATGCCAAAACATGTGAAAAGGCATGCAGGAGAAGTGGAGAAGGTTTCAAGGGGGCATTTACGTCAAATCAGCTTGATGTATGTCTGAAATATTACTTTATTACCCAACTTTCTCGCGAAATTGGCATTTTTCTTTTAGGTTTGCTTCGAACCAGTCGCGGTAGATGAATTTATGGCATTTTTGGACTGTAAGGAACTCCCTCTATGCGACGATGTCACCCAAGCCCAAGGATTCCATGAACTAGTTCTCATTAACTTTCGTGTAAACTTGGACGACATTAAAAATACTATATTCAAGGACTTAGTTTGTTGGGTGCCCTCATCGAAGTTTTTCGGCTCAATGTCTCCTTGAACTAGGGCAAGAACTCTCCAATACGACTTGTATATTTTGCACGCAGGAAACAGACCATTAAGATGAGAATTCTCCGGACCTTTTGATGAAGTCTACGTCGTGTGACCCTTAAAATCTGAATTTCTTTGGAGATATTCCATCCATTATCTGGGTATGATACAAAATTTATAGACCTGTGCCATGTTTCTTGGTGGATGATCGCCAAAGTTGATCTAAGGGCTCTCCTTTGATATAATTTCACTCTGCATTTATTAAAGCATGAATTGAAATGTTAGTTAAAACATATTTCTCGTGAACTTGCCTTTATTTTCATTACTTACCTGCAAGCGTGAATTAAGAATACATATTTATTCTTTTGCTCCATGCGTCTGAGATTTCTTATGGATAATCTGACAAACCATTTAAGGGTTCAACTCATCTCATTTACATTTCACTATCCTTACCTCTTTCATTAAAGTCCTCTTTGCTTCAAGCACTCCGGTTTCCTTAGCAGACTTGTTTTGTTTTCAATTGGAATCCCTGTTGTCCATGAAGCCGTTTTTATGTGCATGGGGTAATAATTTTTTATAGCTTTTAAATCCTTTATTGAGTGACTGTATCCTTAATCTTCGTATTTTGTTTATCATACAGATCTTATGTCTCGATGAGATGACAGTTTTCGGGCCATTCTGGAAATAATTTACCGCTCATTTTTATGACTTCCTTTTCCCAGATATACACATTTCATTCATTTCAGACAGGTACTATGAAATGTCCACTTATTTTATCGGAATAAGTACCGCGAAACATGTTGGATATTACACTGGGGAAGAAATGAAGGGAGTGACGTGTTTTAAACATGAATAAGATGCTGTGGAGGTTTATCTGCATGAAATACGTTCTGTGGTTGCTGGATCGAGACGGTAGTGTGAGGGTTCGACAGAGGTGAAATGGGATACTTGCCGGTGTCGCTAATTTCGGAGTCACGGTTTGGATGGCAACCACGTCTGTAATAAAGGGCGGATCCAGGACTTTTTTTCTGGGGGGGTCTCCTCATATTTGAGAGTGAAAACAGCATGAAACAACTACTGTACGAAATATTGACTTTATGTTAATATGAAAGTTATTAATATGAATACATTAGTAAGGAAATAAAACTTTGTAAGGTTCACTGTCATTTAATTATGGGCACGACGCGGGTTTCGTAACTTGGTTACATCGTCAGGTGACTGATCTTGCATGCATCATACATTTATACACAAAGTACACAAGTGACAGTGAGGACATCTATCGGTAAGGAAAAGGACTGGTTGAAAGGATCTCACTATTCCATTCCGTGTTTAACCCTCACCCCCCCGCCCTTTCAACCAGTCATTTTCCTTTCCGATAGATGTCCTCACTGTCACGTGTGTACTTTGTGTATAAATGTATGATGCATGCAAGATCAGTCACCTGACGATGTAACCAAGTTGCGAAACCCGAGTCGTGCCCATAATTAAATAACAGTGAACCTTACAAAGTTTTATTTCATTACTTCCAGTATGGAGAGGTTTCGCAAAGTAAAGCCTGAAGTTATTAGTTATATCAATACATTAACAAATTACATGTACAGTAACGACGGTTTTCGAGTCCCTATCAAATATCTTGCCTATTTTTTAAGCGTCTGGGGGGGAGGGAAAGTGTCCCCGAGCCCCCCCTTGAATCCGTCTATGTCTGTAATCCGTGCCCCACCTACCCGTTGGATACGGCTCGTAAGGAAAGTGATTGTGCAGGAACTGTTAAGTTTTATCCTTGCATCCGTTCAGAGTCTCATTGCGGGGAGCGGGTATGACCCAAGGCCGTCCAACGCGATGGAGTGGATTGTGAAATTGGAATGGCTCTCCTGACCTGTGTCACGGTCCACTCGGCTCCAGGTTAGCCCGCTGGAAGGTCTTCTGTGCAGTATTGACGCAACTGTGGTCCTCGGCTCGTACGACTGCGAACGGTCCGAGCGAGGGTGATCCACACCAGTGGCGCAGCGAGGGGGGGGGGGTTTGGGGGATAAACCCTCCCCCCCCCCCCCCCCCGAGCTCAGAAAATTTTCAAAATTTAATCCATTTTACTTAATTGGATTGATATTACCAATAGAATAGTGTGAGGATTAATAAAATATTCCTCAGACTGCCGTAAAACTCACCATTTTGAACCATTTATCTTAAAATTCCGCAATTTATTGATCTCGCACCTACCGCTTATCCTGGTGGGCATTCCATATCCCATACGCCCCGGTATTAGTTGCACCTAAACCCCCCCCCCCCCCCCCAGCCTTCATTTCTAGCTGCGCCCCTGATCCACACCGAGACGGTGTTTGTGAAGTGAGCAATGCGCGTTGAGGCTTGTTCAATGATCGATCAATCGAAGCAATGTATGTATAAATTGGCCGCTAAATGTCTGTGGTGGGAATCGATCGTTTCATTTTCACTAGTCGTAGTTCATCGTCGATAGTCCATGGCCGTCCGTGGTCGTATTATGTCCTTTTGCTCTGTATTACATGGATAGACATTTGAATTTTAAATCAAACTGTATGCAATCTTCTAGAGGCCTTTTTTCACAGCAGTTTTACTCTTATATTTCTATAGCTATTCCCGTACTGTATCTCATGATTTTACAAAAGCCATCTTTTCTATCGCTGGTTTGACGATTGTTGGTTGCCCTCGATTAAATCCTGGTTAACACGTAGCAGTGGATTGCTAATAAAAGCTGACTATTATGCTCGACTTGTTCGTGAGAACAGTGACTGTGAAGTACCGTAAATGATGCCCTGATAGTATTTCACAGGCACTGTGTACCATTACACTTGAGCATGATAGTGGGCTGCTTCAGCAGTCGGCTTCGGCGTTTAAAACTGGCTTAAATTTGTCATAAAATGAAAAAAAGAGCTAATGGCGATCGGAATTGAAAAAACAATCCCATTTTCATAGTTACCCCAAGGTTGACTTAGTTATTTTATGTGTTTTAACCTTTTAAAATCTCCTTAATTTCAAAATAAATCGTGCTGTATTTTAAATCGATTCTGAGTATACTACTAATCTAATCAAAATGCATTTGAATTGAATAGTTGGCGGTCTTCCATCGACCTTTATTAACAGCAGATTTACTTATTATATGTTTCTGAAGCCACTTACGTAACGTATCTCATTTTTTTATAATATACTTCATGTCTAACTTGACCTGCTTGAAAGAAATCGGTATCATAAAGGGTGTTTACATGATTAAATGGTGCAAATTTACTTGAATTCATTAAATTTCTTAGCGTGAGTATAGAATATAAAGAATAGACAGCATCGGATTGACCTCGGTCGCTAATAGCTCTTACGAGAAATACCATGGTACCTCTAGGTGCCACATCCCAAGTAGGATTGCAATGAAAAAAGGCCATTAGACTGAGAATGTTAGCAGGGCGCAGGGCAGGGCAATGGTATTTTCACCATACTTTTCATTCTCGCATTAGGGAGTATATTCCCTGGGTGTCTTTCAGGCAGTATTCTTTCGTTTAACGTGGGCAAGTTGCCAGGTTATTCGCACATCCGCTTCTCTGGTTCACACTTGGTGCTGGAGGCGAGCTGGGTTCCAACCTTACTTTGTCCTCGACGAGTAAACCGAAACTATTATTAGGAGTAGTTAAAGCCATGCACCTAGGCCCTCAGAAATGCCTTGTGCGGTCATTTTGAAAGTGGTGTTTCCCTTCGGTATGCGAGTTCTGACCGCCGGCCTTAAAGGTCATCATGCTTTCCCTACATGGTTACATTTTGAAATTCCATTGGAAGTATCGTAGTAATCTGAATTTACTTCCCCGCGACCCGCTGTATTGCCTAGGGCGTTAGAATGTCAGAAGTGTAAATGGTAAGGGCAAGGGTTGAACGTATGATGAAAATGTTTAAACGCAGTTCAATTCTTATTGTAATTTTTATTTATTGCCTTTGAAACGGAGATTTTCAGCCCATTCCATAGGATTGTATTTGTTTTGCTCATTTTATAGTTTCTTTGGTGCCTAAATGTCTTATATATACGAAGTAATATTCAATATGCCACGCAGTATTTCCTTAAATTCTGGGACAATTTCATCTTGCGTGTAGACTCCGAATCACTGATGGCTGTGGTGGCTGGCTGCGTTTCTATGCTGATTGGGATTATTCGTGCCTGATTTCTTCGTGAGGATATGATATTGACGATGTAATATGTAAACTCTAATTATTTGTTCTGCCATCTTTCACTCACCCCCATCTATTGTTCTTTATTATACCCCATTTACCGCGTAAATCAGCCGTGGATAATAGTCGGTTTGGCAAATGGATCAATTAGCGTCTATTTGGATGCCTCCTATTAAATTTTCTGCCGATTGATACTTCGGGTTCGTAGTTTGCCAATAATCCTTTAATCTGGAAAAAATCAACCGTGAACTTATTATTTTTCCCAAAGTAGTACCCCAGGATAAGGGTAAATTATGGAGGATACGCCGTAATTATTTAAAGGAACTAGATTAAACGCTAGGAAGATCCGAAAACTTTGTGGAAATTTTGCTGCTGGTGGGCAGTGGGTATGACAGCCCGTTCGGAGAAGCTTCCCCCTGGCGTAGAAAGGAAAGGACCGGAAAATCATTAGTCTCATCTCTTGAGCTCTTAAGTTGACCTTTGTCTCCGAGAATGAAACTGAGGCCGAAACCATATCAATGGAATGCGAGGTAATATTAAGAGTAAATTAATGCTCTTTGGGAGAAATCTCTTTTTTCCTCGTACGATTCATCAGATCCGAGAATTCTTGGTCGATGAATGAAGTATCTATATAAGTAAAAATTCCTTCATACTTTCGGTATATCGTCTTACCGCAATGAGTGTTTATTACTCAGATAGATTGGGTGAAATCTCTTGTTCCGCGGTAAAATTTCCCCCCTTAATGTTGAAAAAATAATCTTTTCTCGAATGTTATTGATGAAAAGTTATATTGGTGTTAAAAGTCGTACGAAGGAATTATACGATTGAGATGATGAGTTGGAATCCGAGGCTTTTCCGCCGAATGATTAAGGGGAATTATTTTCGGTTCTTCCGCCGGATTAGGGTCGGAATGAGGTATTCCGTCGTTTCGTTGGAAAGCTTGTCAGCAAATCATTGTTAGTCCTGAGGAAGTTGGGAAAGTCTTCCTACGAAATATCGGTGACCATTATACAGTTTCTGAGTCGGAGGGAAACGAGAGAAGAATTCACCCGTAATAGTTAGTTGCTCCCTCAAGGAATATTTTTCGCCATAATATTATGCAATGTAAATCCTGTGTTGGAGAGAAAGGAAAATACTGGTCATTTAGGAAATAAATCAAAGATATACTGCCATTCAGATGACAAATTAATGCATCATTTCATCCATGTTAGCCCTTGAGGTATCATTTTCATGAAACCTGGTCTCACTGTTGTATCTCCCACAGAATCAGGACGAGATATTTACTCTGTTGGTTTGCCAATATGTGCTCGTTCAGCTCAGTGGGTAGGATGCATTGGCATTCCCGCGGCCCATTCAAAGATTCATGCTTGTCTTGGCTAGCCAGTGATTTAAGGGTACCCGTTGGTCTTCCTTTGTGTTTTGTTTGTCTCTCGAGTTACCTTCGAGGAGCAGGTGTGGCTGCGGCCTCTCGTCTTCAGGCCCATGGACGTCTTCTGTCCATCCGTGTCCAGCCGCACTTCTTCAAACCGATTCTGTGCACCCGCCGCTCCTACCCTGGCTGGAGTATCCTCTCCCTTTTCCTACAACCTCTTTCACCCCTCAATAGTCTTTGGGAGAGCCTGCCCTTCTCACTTTGGTTTGTTTGATGGCGGGTCATCGACTTTCGATCAGCGAAATCAATCGATTTGTCTTGTTTTTCATGAAGGCATCGAAAATCAAGTGGGTAATCGATAGGCATGATTTATATCATGGATTTTAGTTGATTGGTGGATTTTAAATAATTAATAATGGCCATGCTCATCTTGGCTCTTTTCGTTCAATTCAGGGTAACTTAACAGGCTGTCTTTATTTTTCTTTCTACCTTTTCTTCCTATTATTAAAATGGCTCGTGCCACTTAATTTGTCGACAGCTTGTGCTGATTCAGGCCTCCTGAATCTCTTAGGCGAATTGTATAAATATATTTTGTGGGTCGAACTGCATTTTCGGATTAATAAGTCGGGAAATAAAGGTACTCGTATTTTCCGTCGCGCTTTTGTTAAGAGCATGTTAAATTGCACGCCAGGTTTTCCTCAAGGATTTCATCCCTTCCCAAATATTTCTAGAGTATGACTTAAAGTTGCATGCGCACGAGTGGAGACTGATTTTACTGGGGAAATCTCATTGCTAGAAAGAGTGGGGGGGTGAATATTGAGTTTATCCTCCAAGAATTGGTGCACACAATATATCTCTTCAAATCATATCAAATGTCCTTTCCTTGGAAAGAATACATCGATGTGCCGCGACTTTCAAACAAGGTTGGCCTTAACCGTGGGCCGCCTGCTCACCACACAATGCTACAGCATACCTCGTCCCTTCTTCTCCTTAATCGCTGCGGACGTTTGCAGCGGCTCTACCGGTCCGCTGCAACCATAGCGGTCGTCCGCAGAGAGGCCGCGGAGTGTCCGTGTTTGAGGATCCCTTGTCGTGTGCCCCAGGCCTTGAATGCTTTTCAAGTGCTACACGCCCCTTTTCCCGACCCTCTCCGCCTCCGGAGGCGGCTGCTGCCACCCTCCAGTAATTGATGCCCGTGGCCCCCGAGGATCCTGCCCCCACCGCCTCCTGCCACTCACCCCTCCACAGCCCTGCCCCCGGGATAATCCATTGTGGATTGAATTTGGCTACGATCCTTATGTATGAGGCTGTCAGTCACACGGCCCGGTAAGTTTTCGGGTCTGCCTCCCGCGACGTCGGGGTCTGGAATGCGCGCTTCTATCCCTTTTCCCGTTCATGAATTATTCCCCGATGTCATAATTGTCCGAATGACGGAGGTCGATGTCTTGGCCCCGCATCAATGCTCCTGCTCAGGTTTTGAGCCGAGGTTGAGCGTGAGTGGGTGGGTGGAGGTTGCCCAGGTTCCCTCAAACTTTTGGAGATGCTGAAGTGCCGTCGTCTGCCTAATCTTGTATCGGGGAATAGATGTGAAGGGTTACTGATAGGGCATTATCCGTCGCATTGAAGCTGTCATGTGATAGGTATCTGCTGATTCCCTTCCCTTCCAAAGACTGGGAATTCCTCTGTGTAAGTCATACAGAAGTAAGGTGAAAACTATTTACACTTCATAGTGTTTTCCACGTTTGCTTCTTGTAATGAATTTTGACTGTTTTAGGTGAATTTTATTAATTTATTCTCTGCAATTGACCGCGTTCTATAATCTCTTGAAAAAGTTTGTATCTTCAATTGGTAATTAGTGTTTCAATTTTACAATAAAAATTGACGCATTGGGTCCGTACAATCCTTTTGAGATTGATTTCAATTGTCAGGAATGACTTTCTTTTAACTTCTAGTGACATTATTTCTAAAGGTTTGTAAAAAATATCTCCTCGAAGTATTTTTAAAATCTCATAATGGGCTACTTAACTCAAGGGATTTGCAACAGTTTAATATTGGAAATTTATTGTTTTAGAAAGCCTCTCATTTGAGTATTTCTTTTTAAAGCGTTTTAAACGTGGCATTGAAACGTGAAAGGTTTTCAATCTTGCCACTTTCTATGTTCATCATATATAAGCGATTCTTGGTGGGAGAAGCTCGAGTTGCATAATGTAGCATAAGTGTAATTTGCTCCGTACAGTTATGTTCTTTCTTACTCAGGGATATAATTTTCTCCGCAATTATTATAGGCCAAATGCAATGATCTCCTAATTGGCTTGAATTGCAATTTCGAATTGAGAGGCTAGGTATGTTATAAATATAATTTACCCATTCACTTGAAAATGTAGAGATATCAGAATGCCAGTTTCTGAAGTAAATTTATTGGCACGCAATTTGTTATGATTGAGATGATGGTGAGAGGATAGATATGTTACGTGAAATGGATACGCATTTTGATCAATATACTAGATTTACTTGTCCGTAAAAAAAATTTTATGAGCCTCGGTTTAATCTCCTCTTCTTTGCTTGGCCTGTTTGTGATGGAATTTTTTTTCCTTCGTACATTTTCTTTCCTTGAAAGTTCCAGGGAACATCAATCATACTTTGGGTGTGGATTATCCTGCACTAGCTCCTTTATATAGATTTCTGCTTTGCGATTGCTCCGGCTCCACAATCTCTAGAAGTAAGCACCGTTAATCAATGAAGTAGACGGAACGGGCTTCTGCGTTGCCTTCCGAAATCGTTATGCATGCGCTTGAATTTTGCCGATCGTAAAACTCTCGGAGAATCCGCTGAGGACGTGCGGTGCACTTAAGTGTACAAGCAAACATTGAATTTTCTATGCGCCCGCTCCTGACCGATCCCATACGTGCTGTATCTGAGGTCGGCGCTCTTTGATTAAATGCGGCTGACTCCATCGTAAATGTGAGCCCAAGGAATTAGGGATTTTTATCATTTTTCTAGATCAGTGTAACTTTTGTCTTGCTTGTCGCAGTGATACTTACTTTTGTGATTTTGAATTAACTACTGAGGTTTTGGAAACAGTTTTGAAAAATATATATCCCATGATACTTCAACCAAATATAATTATAGTTGTTAAATTACTTTGGGTTAAAGTGACGCTAGTAACCGAATGTTTTAGGTGATTAACAGGATATATCATGTAATTTAAGACGGTATGTTTGAGGCGGTGACGATTTTCTGTGCCGATTAAAGAAATCAATTCTACTAAATTTAAGTCACTTAACTTGTCGGAGGGAGGTATAATGAGCTTAGTAATAACATATGTTAGTATTGAAAAAGAGCACGCATTTTCCAAATTGAACGCACGTGTCAATAAACCGGCTAAAAATATAAGCACTCGCTTAATGCGATAAAACCATCTCTAACTCTAAGGAGGTAAATTAACCGTAAATCTTTCCGCAATTTCAAGATTTAAAATAACTTTTTATCCATAGCAGCTCTCCAGAAATAGCTCGACCAAACTAGAGAGAAAAAAACTCAGCTGGCAGCGTCTTAAACTCCGACATGTGGCTCATTCCGGCCTGCCATTGACGCGTTAGTAATTCGTCTAATTCGGCGTTGGACCCGTCCCGGCGTGCGGTAACTGCTGCACCCGAAGTCGTGAATATCTGCTCTCCTTCCCGCTTCCTCCTGATGTGCGCCCGAATAACGACCGTAAAACCGGCATTAACAACCCTGGAATACGTCCGAAGCTATGAGGGCGTTACGTCATTTATCCTATTTTTATGGTTCCTCTCCCCTTCCTATTTCACACTTCGCTCGAAATTTTCATCGCTGTTCCTAATGTCTTACGTCACTCTCATCCTTCGACCCGTATAATTTTTCATGTTAAATTTAATGTTGACATTTCCAATTGGGAACCGTAGCCGTTATTCAATGGAGGGAATTTAGTGAGAATATTCGTTAGTTTAGGAAAACCGTTTAGATTCAATAGATTTTTCCGTGGAGGAAGAAGGTCGGAAAAACTTACTCTAGTGGAATAAGTTTAAGTAGAGTTTTTATGAGGTCGTGAAACTGTGGACATTTGTGGGACTTCTTACTTCGTTTTCTCGATGTAGGCATACTAGATATGTACTGAATAAAAAGGCATTTGACCTGTATTACACCTCATCAAAGAGTGTGGCCGGCTTAGAAATGTATCTGTGACTTGGCTAGATAACATTTTAAATGGAGGTAATTGCGCAAATTGACTTTAAAAACCGTTAACAGCTTAAATTTTTAATGGTAGTTATGTTTTGTTTGGCGTAACATAGTGTACAGTATGAGAGAATGAAACTTTAGGCGAATTGAATGCTGGTAAAAAATATTCCCCTACCAAACACCCAAGAGGTGGGTCGCAAGGCACCACGAAAAAGTCCTCGGAGGACCATTTACGACATATAGGAAAATAATGTGGGGCAAAGTATATTATTCATTCGTTAGGGTGGACACCCCTTGTTTGTTGCTACATAGTCTTCCGCTTTCACCGCGCTGACCTGACCGAAGTTTTATTGTTCGAAGCGAAAAAAAAACAAAGCACTCCCGTCTCCCCTTGTCAGTCTTCCTTTTCCTCTAGGCCCATTTCAAAGCAGGCCCGCGGCGGATTGAAAAGAACGGTAAGCCCACCTCAAGTGTAGATAAATTTTTCTCGTCATTTACTCCGGGTTAGGCCCATTGTGGCAGGGTTTCGCAGTCAGAGTGGTGATTTCTCTTCGGGTCTGAAGAATCCCCTGAATAGCTGAATTTATTCAGCCCTGATGGCGATGCAGGTGTTTTAATTTATGAAGTCCCGGTTTAATATATGAACTGGATGGTGATGATAGCACCCAGAAAATGGTACTTCTACTGTGTTAATGCAGTGGTTTTAAACTAAATTATATTCCATTGTAAGTGTAACAAACTTCCCCAAATTTAAACCTGAAGCGATCATTTAAAATAAATGTAGGCAAATAGTTAGGATCATGTTAATTTTTAGATATTTTTCGAGAGAGTTAAACTAAACTTAACCAAATTTGAGCCTGAAGCGATCACTTGTAAAATACTCTTAATATATGACACGGTCTCAGGCGTTACTTTGTGGAATAGCTTCATCCCAGAATAAAATGAAATTACTTTGTCCTATTCCACACTTTATTTTTAATAGCACGACCCGGGTTTCAGCGTCTAATGCTATCATCAGATGATAGCATTATTATTATATCACCAGATGATAGCATTAGATGCTGAAACCCGGGTCGTGCTATTTAAAATAAGGTGTGGAATAGAACTATGTAATTTTATTTTGTTCTAGGGTGTAAAATACTTGATGACAAATCGTTACGACCATCTTAACTTTAAAATGTATATCCACAGAGTGAAGCCTAGTACGTCCACGTGGAGTTAATCTCTTGGGTATTCGCGTGCATTCTTCCTCCCCGCCTTCTATTCCCACGTTCCGGACTTGCGCTAATTGTCCGATCGCTATTTCCCACCGTGTGCGAAGGTGTGGAAATCCATCCATCCGGCGGGGAGACAAAAATGACGGCAAGTCACGTGTCCGATCATTTCTCTCGCCCGCTGGAAGCGGAAACGCTCCGTTTCTTTTTTTCAACTCCGGGAGGAATACGTCCCTGACCGAACGGCTTTACGCGGAAAAGCGCTCACTTACTGCTCACGTCCGATTTTTTTCGCCAACGCGTCACCTCTCGCGTGAGATCGTTATTTCAGAGACCACCTCCTCGGCAATTATTTCTCCCCGTAATATTTTTTTTACGCCGCCCCGCCATCTTGGTCGGAAATAAGCTTATGAATCGCCACATCCTTTTGTGTGTGTGTGTTACGTGATTGTAATTCAAACGAATCTCACTCGGGCGTGACGCTTAGTTGAATTCATTTTTTTTTCTCTTTAAGTTCCAGGTGCATGCGTTGTGCATAGGTCAATTTTCATTCACTCGTAGCTCTTTGGTACATTCGTAGCACGTTTAATGTTTTTTTTCGCATTTGTCATCTCAAACAGTTTGTTTGCGTAATCAATATTTTTCAATATGTTCGTCCTTAGTCGCTCTGCAAAAGATAAATCCGAGAACGATATTAGCCTGATCCTAACGCAAGGCGTGAAGAGGACTACGGCGTAACGTCCCATCCGACGGACAGAGTGCTGCACTTGAATTGCCCTTCTCAAGGCACTCAAACAGGGATCGGGCAGCCGCTGGAGAATCTCTGCCAACCTATCCCTACTTTCTTCCTATCAATTACTGAAACCGCTCCAATCTTTTATGATAACCCGGTATACTACAGCTCTACATTTATCCCTCTCCATAGCTAGTTCCTTCAGCATACGTCAGGCACTACAGTTAACTTTCCGCAAAATATTCCCCACTCCACCTCAGCAAAATAGTTCCATATTAGTTCTTATGCCCTGTATTCCGACTAAAACGAAGGCTATTAGAAATATTAAATATTTTAGTCTTCAATACCATGAAGAAAATTACTTTTTGCTCAATCGCCATGCTTGGGAAATATAAATGCCTCCGGTCATCATCAATATTTTTAGCTTAAAATTTTATTTGACATCGTACATCTGACTCAGTGGGATGATATGGTCTTTTCAATCTCGAGAAAGCTTAATCAATCAACTGATGTGCTTACTTCTGGAATTGGGAGCAAGGAGCATTTCATCTTACCCTACCATGAGGATTTTCCTTAAAACTTGTCCGTGGCGTTTAAATAAATTTAATTTGGTAAAAAAGTCATGAAACCCATGGAAGACGTCGTCTTCTGAGACGCTGCTTCCGCTCTACGCTCATATTTTTTCCCGTTGCTTTTAACGTATTTTTTTCTTTTGGTTACTTTACGGTTCGCATTTTGGATTTCACGGTCCTAATTTATGATGCGCTCGTATTAGAACCCTCGTGGTGTATTTAGCTGGCAGGTAGCGTTCTCCGAAAATGAGGTTCGTCGACGGTGGCCAATCAAATAAATAAATTTTTAAGGGCTTTGCGTATACGTTTAGGTTTTGCCTCTTTATGCCCAGTGATGGATCCTATATTAATTTAAAGTGGGCAAAGACTGACGTAGTTCTATACATTCCGGCCAAAAGTTTTGCCTCGGATAGGAGCCAACCGTAGTTTCCTCAAAATCTTTGGGTGGATTTGTGAGTTCTTTGAATGCAGACTTAAGTTGAAAACCCATGCTAGTCTGAAAATACCCATCGTGAAGGTGGTGGTGAAGGTGGTGAGGTGCAAGCGAGGTCCATGATAGGCGTGTAATCATCGTGCTCCCAAGAGAAAATAAGATAGGTTCCTATAATTCTGCCCTCATGTGTTCCATTCATTGAATCGTCAGGATTGATGTTTTTGATTAGGTAGAGGTTCTTTTGAACCTTAGAAAATCTACTGAACAAGTAATGCAATGGCTCGCGGGAGTGTTTATAGTTAATATTGAAATGTGATCGAGGTATGTTGATGCATGGGTGAACCCAGTTTTGAGAATGGTTGGAAAATGTAAAAGAATTTATTTTTTCGATTTCCACCTGAAAACTCCAGGAGATAGTGATGATGTTGAAACCTTTTTTTTACTTACGAAACTCTGGGAGCATTTTCATTTTCCGCCAAAGACGTTTTCTGTATAGACATCTTTCAGAAATTAATATTCATTAAGTTTTCATGTCTGGGGACGCCTTCGTTTTATTGAGGCTTATGGTTTCGGAATCCAACGGAAAGTCGAGACTTGAGAGGGTAAGGCTGTCCCTTCCTACTTTCATATATCGAATCAGAATGTCATTAAAAATGGCGAGCCTTGAAGAAATTTCGATTGAAGAAGTCATCGCTGGAGGGATTATGGAAATGACTTTAATTTTTTTGATTCATTAATGTCAACTATGCCATATGAGGGTTACGGATTAATGTTATTAAAATCAGATTCGGTTTTTTTATACCTCTTTAAAGTATTATTTTACCCAAAAAGTTTGAATACACTGATTCACGTTGACTTACTTTTATAAGCTGGGAGTTTATTATATATGAAATTTTTATTATTTTTATTAAATTAATATTAGCTTATTATCTATGCATGCATGAAACTAATATTTATAAACTCTCTTTGGAAAGAATTGAATTTTTTCTTAATACTGGCTGCAATTTCACTAATACTGGTAGCAAGACGTACGAAAGGTAGAACAGGAAGCACGCGTGCTGTTAAGTTGGGATTGAATTTTTTAGACGTTATAATTTTATGAGGATCCATTTCAATGACGTGTTTGATTTAGGAATTCCACCGGTAGAGTTCATAATTAAATTCGGCGTCACATTCGTGGAATGGCTGAATGGCTAATGCACTTTCCTTGTTCAGGGACTAGCTCGCTGAGTTGCCTCGTTGATTCGGATAGCGAGGCTTCCCCGGCTGTTCAATCAACCCAAATCACGTGATTGTGATCAATGATTATGCCCGAAGGACTGCTGTTAAGCAAGCGTAAAGTTCAACACGCCCAATGGCGTGTGACATTAGTGCACCAGTGTTAGATCCTTCCCAAATGACGGTTGTGGTTAACCAGCAAGAGCTTTTGAAAAGATATCACGCAGGCTATCAGCGGACTTACCGTTGTGGGGCTCGCTTTAAACGGGACAGCGCCGCTCTCTTTAGTAACCTGCTTCCTTATTTATAATCATCCTATTTAATTCAAATGGAAATGCTGATGTTGAATTGAATGAAAAAATGAAAAACTAGATTAAATAGTACAACTTTTTATAATATTATTGAATTAAAATGCGCAGGAATATTTAAATATCCCGAGTTTCTACTCATCACACCTTACAGGAATCTCCGAAGGTCCCGTTGACGTGATTGAATTTTATCGGTGGTTAGTACATCTGATATCGTCTTCGCCTAGCGTCGAATTTGTGGGGAGCAAACAACAATCGGGTCTCGAATTGTTCACTAATCAACAGTCGATTGTAGTTTTACTCTTTAGTAACCTGCCTTCTTACTTGTAATCATCCTATTTATATCTTATGGAAACACTGATACTGAAAAAATGAAAATTTAGATGAAATAACTCCGCTTGTTACAATGTTATGGAATTAAAATTGTGAAAACTGCGCAGGGATATTCGAATATTCCTCTCGTCTACTCATTTCACCTCACGGGAATCTCCATAGGATACGAAATATATTGATGGTTAAAGCATCTGATATCGTCTTCGCCTAGCGTCGAATTTGTGGGGAGTAAACAACAATCGGGTCTCGAATTGTTCGCCAATCAACAGTCGATTGTAGTGTTAGTGGGTACCGGCCGAGATCTCCAGTGTCATGAATGGCCAGTATCGGCCCTGACTCTCGTGTTCCCCTCTCAATGTACCCTGGATCGGGCTTGGGGTTTGAGGTTCACTGCCGGTCCAGGCCGGAAGAGAGGTCCTTGCACATGTCGCCAACTGGGGCGGGTGTGCCTTTTGAAAATATTTGCGTGCACCGGCGGTGGCAGGGGGTGTCCTGGAGGGTATCTTTCACGGATTCCTGAGCCCCGTGCTGGATTCTGGTCAACCAAAGGGAGTGGGTGCGGAGATGCCTTTTCACGGGTCTGCAAGGCACGGGACGAACTCGAGGGTTGCACACAACGGCGGAATGTATCGATTATCTTTCCCTCTCTTCCAACCTTCCAACGACCGCCTTGTGTTCCACCTTTTTTTCCTTTTTCTCTTTTATTCGTATCCTCGAGTGATTTCCATTGAAATGTCGTCTTCCATTGACTAACTCGAGCTTACCAAGACCGCTCGACCACACCTCCGCCGACCCATTCCCTTTAACTTCAATGGTCCCCTCCAACACATAAATCTTCGCGGTTACTTCTGTCGGCCAGGTGTCCACTTAGATCACTGCATTGTGCGACTCGAGGACGCTCTCCTTACAAAAATCCATCCGTATAAACTGGAAGGGCTTCGAGATTCTTTCAAATGGCCTGCCCATTTCACTTGACGCCCCCTTTCCTCCCCCCCTTCTCATGAAACTCCTCCCCTTTTACACTTTTCTACCTATTTTTCCTCCTCTCCGGACCAGGGGTGCTTGCTGTCTCTCGGCCTGGAAAATGGTCCCCTTTTGCGATGCCTTTGTCCGGCACAAAACAGTCCCCATACTCGACCTCCTTTTGTCCGAGGCGTTTGTATGTGACTCTCTGGGGGCCCTGGGTGACTGTATGGTGGTATTTTCTGGGGCGGGGGAGGGTCTCTCGTAGGGACCCTGGAGATGGGCCCGGTGTGTATCTAGCCGCTAAGAGGACACTCGAGTTACTGGAATGAAATTCCCAAGTTTTCATCGTTTTGATGTGTACATTTTCATTTTTTCCGGTAATTTCGCGTAAAGTTATTGGTGGTTTTCTTTGCTTAATACAGTGGGAAGAATTAATATTAAAGTCTTGAAAAGAGCGATTAAGTTTTTATCTGAGTAAACCTTGTATTCCATGGAGATAGATAATTGCGACAATAGCGAGTTCAAAAATACATTTTTTTATTTTTTGCGTGGGCTGTGTAATTTCAGGGTATGTCGCCGTGCATTTAGCAGAAGTTATAATTTCGGAATCGTAATTAACGAATTTTCATAGTGATTAAGAGTGAGAATTCCTGTTTTCTCCGAATTCCTTGTCAGCCTCGGTGGTTGAGGGGGGATAGTCCTCGCCCACCATACCAAGATCGCGGGCTCGATTCCCGCCTGGGTAGTTTGCCCCTATCTAGGGCATGGTTGTGTGTAGTCATCTATTGTTAGTTGTCGCTGAAACCCCCGATGTAAAAGCCTCATTGCGCTGTTTTCTAGGGTGATTGAAATAAATATATTTCCTGAGTGGACGGGTATTGCCGGGAGGTATCGGAATAAGTCTTGCAGGCATAGGGAGGGATGAAGTGTCTCTCTGGTGGGCGCAGTCTCTTTCTTCTAGATAGAGAATTTACCGACGGTGTTTGTCCCGTGGTTGAAAATTTAATGCCCGCGATGGTGGGGGCAAGGGGTCCGTTTGCGGCCGGCCACGATTTGTTGTGACCAGACACCGTCGTTTCTTAAGAATCAACGCTGCTACCCACGCGGGAAAGGCCCCATATCAAAAGGGTCGTTCGATTGTATTGCCTCGAATCGGTCACAAGACGTTCTTCCTCCATATATCGGCGAATGAAGTGAGCCACCTGCAGCGTAATGTATATTAATGACTAAGGCTCGGACACCGAGCTTCTCCGATCCCGCTTACCAAAAGCCGTGAAAGAATGACATATTAGTGCCATTCTAGAGCGGCGTGTTGTCTGTCAAATGGGCCGGATAAAAATGGCCGCAGCGGCGCGTCGGGGACCGTGCCACACAGATGCCGTTTAAATTGGATTAAGGAGTGGGAATGCGCATTGAATGAATACAAAAAGGATTTTCATAAATTGACATATGTTCCAGATATCTTGAAGAGATACGTATTCATCAGCTGTGCTCTGAGAGGTTAAATGTATCTAAGCCCATTCTTAATGCTTTGCAGTCATTTAGATCTGACGCTAGGGTCTCGCCGAGTTAGTTACCAATTTCTCTCTATTATTTCAAGTACGATAATGCCTTGATACAAATATATACGAGCATATCATTTTAAGTATTAATTGACAGCATCATACAGTGAGTCAATGTTTATTACCAGTCGTAGGACTTACACCTCTGTCGTAGACTATGTAACTAAAACCTTTATGTGAATTATTTTATTCTTCAGTGCATCAATGGTATTGGAAGTAGACACCCCATTCCTCTCAGATCTGAATTATGGTTCATGCATAGAAAATGTTGATTTAAAGTTGAATTCTCATGAGTCACTTGTCACATTGATGACATTATAGTTATGCTCCGAAAAATACGCGAGTATAAATCCTTCAGAAGCCAAAATACATTCAATAAGGTGAGAGTTTCGACTTAATTTGCGGACGTCACACTGTAATCCAGGATGGACGGTGCACGGAATCAGTTTCTCGGGTATCCGGGGATGCGCGTTGTCATTCAATTAGGTTCTTACCGATCGCACTGTCGTAATTCGTGGAAAATGGTCGTCGTGGAGGTGTTATTTTTCACCATTCATGGCTCGATTCGTCGTAAGCGTGCAGTTGATACTATCTGTGGAGAAGTGAGCCGAGGTCCCGGCATCCGCTTCCAAGATTCTTCGTCTTCCATCTCCGCTTGCGATTCTTCCTACGCTCTCAACCCTTAATGAGGAAGGGAAGAAGAGGGGGGATGAACACAAAAACGTCGAATAAGGGTGAAGTAGCTCCACCCCCGCTTTTGCGATCAATGATTGGAGACGATCGCTTCGGGATAGACGTCTTTGGAGTCTTCGCTTCTTGGTTTCCCTAACCTGTGAGACCCATAAATAAGTATACTGTTAGACAGCTTTTAAGGTTTAAGACCCCATTATCGACGAGTTATTAGTCCATAATGTTAGGAATTGACCTTTTTGTGCTTTGAGAAGTATCATATCAGTGTAATGGCGATGGCGATTTGTAATCTAATCCGAAAGTGGGGTAGCCTGAATTTGGGATGATTTTGTGGCAATTCTTACGCCAAATAATACTCTTATGAGGTTGCTGTAGAGGAGCGTCTATTGCCACTTCAAAATACAGACTGCTCTGGTAACCGAGATGGCTTGCTTATTTATTGGCGGCGAATTTTCTCGAACGCCGCGCCGGAACTTCCGCGAATATTCTTGAATATATCTGGAAAGAGACGGAAAATAATTCCGGCCGGCGCCGAGAATGGAACGCGGGCTGTCCGTTTGGGAGTCAAACGCCTATCTACCGGTTCAACTCCATGTTGTGACGGCTAATTCGACACACTTTCAAAAATTCCAAATTTCCTTTGGAAAGCTTAGGTGATATGTACGATTTATGCTAGATTGCAGAGGAGCAATAGCAACCTGCCGTTAACGGAAATCTGTAGTGTGCATTCCCATGAGCGCACGTATTCAAGAATATCAGCAGAATAGGGTGGTTTCCTATTATTTTTTTATTGCCTAAATCGAAAGATTATTACTCCTGGAGTACGTATTTCACGCATTTAGAATTTTAAATGACGATATCTATTTTTCGCGATCAAATGAAAAGTGAAAAATTTCAAGCGCGCGAAAACGCGACGCGTAAGTAGGAATGAAGGGAAAAAGTCCGTACGACGCATTTCTGGTTCCCCCTCCCGCCTGGTAGGTGACCTTGATCGAGGCTCTGACCGCTGATAGGACGCAGGATGCTAACGGGTAGCTGAGTACCTTCCTGTCTGGTAGCGCATGGCTTAAAAAAGGTTTATTAATACCTTATCAAGCGAAGAAAACTTTCCGACCTTAGCCAGTTTTAATAGGTGATTATTAAGACATGTTTCCCTGAGCTCTGTGCCTCATGCATGCATTGGTAGCCTCTGACGATGCATAACTCCTATCCTCTCGTGTAGAAACTAGGTCCCTGTGACGTCACGTGGAGTGGAATCGCATGGGCGCCAATCTGGCCTTTTTCAAATGAGGATAGAATTTGACCCTTGCCATTCGTCTAAACCGGTATTTCAAAAACCAAATAATTTGTGTATTATGAATACACTAATGGTGGGTAACAAATCGCCATCAATGCCTTTTGTTTTCTTTGATGAAGGAAACTACCCTATTATGAACTGTTATTCTTATTTTTCGGCTGCGTGCCTTTTTTCGTTAGGGTATAAACAATATTTCGAGGATGTTTCCACGAAGAATCCTATTATGAGTTAAAAATGCTGCCGAATGATGCTCGGGTTTTTAATCCTCTTGTGTTGCAAGACAGTCTTCGTAGAGCTGTACGATTGTAGTACACTCGAGTATTGCGATGCTTCTATGGAAATTTCTGTAAAGGAATAACGAAAATTTGAACTGATCGCTCGCATTAACTACCAAATGATTATCCAGTGTGGCGTGATTTCAGAAAGTTATTCAGCGTATGTATTTTCACGGATCGGGTTGGTGCGGTGGCTAGAGAGTTGGCTTCACACCGCGTGGTCTCGGGTTCAAAGCCCGGCGGAGGCAGAGAATTTTCAGAGACTTCCTGATCCATGCTTAAAAGTTGTGTGGAGGATATTGCAAGCGCAACTCTCCGTCCGTCGATTGGGACGTTAAGACGTGGTCCCTTTGGCGCCTTTCGTTAAGAGCAGGCTAATGCCGTCGCCGGGTTTCTCTCTGCACTTCCTTTCTTAAGGCCGTTTTACACGGGGCACGGAATTGCGCAGGTTAGAGTTGCATTAATTTCTAAAATGGCGTGGAATTGCGCGAATTCATGAACGAAATTAGAACAGGCGCTATTTTGCCGTCTCGCATCCACGCATTCTCGCATGTGTTCTAGCAATTCACCGCTTTACACGACGCAATTTTGACTGCGCCTTCGTACACACGTAAGAATGAGCAATTCTGTGTACCGTGTAAAACGACCTTTACACTTCCCTCCGGGCACAAATGACCTCAACTGTCTGTTCGTTCTTACTAACACCATGTATTTTCATCGCATGATCATGTACATATGTGTAAGTCACATGCCTCGTTTGGCGCATTGCAACGGCAAAGGTAGGCGCGGCATTTTAAATCCTCCACGACGATCGTGGGATCTCTGGAATTATGGCACGCGGGTCTTAAAAAATGGCAAGCTCACATGAATGGCCGGGATAATTTTATATTGCCATCAAATTATGTTCGTCCCCGGAAGAAAAGGTTAGGGAACGCTTCTGTCATTTTCAAGAGGATCTTATGGATACGTGGGCTCCACGCGGTGAGGCAATAATTCTTGCATTCAGGAAGACAATCGGCCCAATAGTTCGGTTTCTTAATGAACTTGAAAATATAATGGCGTGCATTTAAAAAAGTCAAGCCCGAAGAAACTGCTTTTAATGCCACGTGACTGTGCGCCATTCGGAGTTCTTTACGTCCCAGCGGGGGACAGCATGCTTGGCGGCCATTCTTCCTTCCCTCCGGCCCGGACCGAGACCTCCTCGCGGGAAGAGGCCACTAACCTCTCTCCACCGACCGAAGACCGTAGGAGGAGAGTTTGATTGTATTATTTTTCGGGCACGGATTGATATCCGATCGACACACTGGGGTGCATTGTCGACAAAAGGAATAATAAACGGTGGTAATTAATTCCATTAGTGAGGTTTTTATTCGCACGACTGGGGTTCAGTGATGGGTTGATACTCCCCCTTCTCACGTAATGCATGTTCGTGATAGTTTTTATGGCGATGGGCTCGTTGTGGTGATGATACTTTGAGGTGAAACCAAGGCGTACGAATTCCAGAATATCAGTAGCATTGTCAACTATTATTCTCTTTTTCGGCTGCGTACCTTGTCATATTTTGGATATAAGCAATATTTCGGCGGTGTTTCCACGAAGACTCATATGTGAAAGTGTACGACAAAACTATATTTAATCCAGAATTTTTTTTAATCTTCCTGGAGCGAGTTTGAAAACCTATTTCATTTTTTAAAACGTTCGACAAATGTAAGTCCTAACACTAAAGCCGAAAACTACTTTTCTTCGATTAAAAATTAAATTTGTAAAGGCTCGCTATAGAAATCCTATGTGAATGCAGTCCAATTTGCCTTCATTACTTTTAAGAGAGTATTTTTGCTTCAGATCATGTAGATACCAATTAAGATAGGAGGACGGTAGTCCTATTTTCCATAAAAATATGGGTGAATAATTATCTCACAAAAAGCTGTAATATCCGCGATAGAGGGGGTGTAATAACTCCAGGGAATATTTTTTTCACTACATGTTTGTGTAAACGATATTTCGGCTGAATGTTTACGCTATAAAAGTCCTCAGTTATAAAATATGGCTCAAAAATCCGCGGAAGTGCTAAAGAAGGAAAAAAAAACTCTCAAGACCACATTAGAGTCAGTTTCTTTTACTGTCGGAGCTGCCCCAACGGTTTTGGCCTGCCCTGCGTCGTGTGGGAATCACTCCCAAGAGAGGTGAGCTAATGCCGATGATGAATAGGTACGTATCAAAAAACGGTGGCAATTTTTTTTTTTTCACGGGGAAGCGACCCATTGGAAGGCAACTCCCGTCGTCGGCGTAGCGGGAAATAATGAGGTAATGAGCTTAGCGGGTGAAAAAAAGAGGTGAGGGATTGCTCTTTGGGGAGTGAAATTTTCGTTGAGTTCATAGGCGGCGCCAGCATCGTCAGGCGTGTGCTAATATGACTAATTTGGGGCGCTAGCATTTCCAGGATCCGCGAGCTGATTAACTCGAGTGGGGATAATCTTTTTCTCACCCCCCCCCCCTCTCTCCCATCGTCTCCGAAAAGTCAACCGAAATGAAAGTGAAATTTGGGTGTAAATCCCATATGAATTCATTGGTTTCGGTAAGTGCGGGAACTCGAAACAAAAGACTGCCTCTCTCCTTTGTTCCGCGGTGGTGGGGAAGAAGTTTTCCTCCCGGGGCTGCACGGGCACTTGGGTAGTTCTATCATGAAGGAAGACATGAATGGTAAATGCTCGCCTTGCTACAGCGTTTTGTTTTTTATGTGGAAAGGTAACTCGGGTATTATGAAATCTCTCTGGACTCTCGTTTTCAGTGGAATTTCCGGTGCAAGTACTTGTACAAACTTATATTTGTGACGTATGTGGGATATCGTCAATTTTCTTGTTCCAAAATCTAAAATCTTGGACGCAACTCTCACATATTCTAATCCGTGACTTCCCACTAGTGGCAAATGACTGAGGGTGCGTGGATATAGTTTCGTTAAGGTTGAAGACAATCAATTCCTCAAGTGAATAATCACAAAGCAGGGTAAACTTGCCTCTGTAAAACTGTATGTTTGTGTGATAAAATGATGAAATACGTTAAATTATGGAAGTGTAAAACAAAAGCATGCAGAATTGATACTCTGAAAATTACAATTAATTGAGTTAGTTCACTGGACCACTATGCAAAAATTTTGGCTGATTGTTTACCCAATAAAAGTCCTCGACCCAGGGATTACAAATCGTTGGAAAAATTTTATACTTAGTACTTTTAACAATAAATGGAAAGATTTTGAGCTGAAATTTGGATACGCATCTATTCTTTTATGACTATCATAAAATTTCTCAAGCTGTATTTTTTTCTAAGCCTGTGTTTCGACTAATTATTTCGACTCAAAAGTCTTACGCTAAAATTTCTCTGAGTATAGATCAAACTAAAGGAGTAGAATGCCTTTTTTTACCACGAGCTCTTTTCGATTTACAAGTGTGTATATAATATGAATCCGTGAAATGCTGTTTAATCACTTAGTTTAAAATTGCCCAGGTGCCGTGCAAGAGTCTCTGGATCGGATTGCAGCGCAGGCAAGGTCGTGTTTGCCATGGGATAAGCCAGGCAAATGCAAGGGAATAAAGTATTAGAGGACCGGAGATTTACTGACGGTAGTGTACTTAAACATCGATCATTGCAGCGCGGGCTTGTGTACACACGAGTATTTGGGCTTCGTCGTCCTCTCGCCAGAGTAAACGGACATGTGTAAAATGGCCTGAAGGTTCCCCTGCGGAGTAGGTTTGTGTGCGACCAGGGTCTCGGAACATCTGAATCGGTCACGGCACACCGCGCCGTGCGGTGGAATTCTATTTGGGTGCTTTGCCTTCATTAAGCCTTTCCCTCAGAGAAAGGTGACCGATCGAGAGAGATACTCGGAGACATTCGTGTATCGTTTGCATTGCTTTTTCTAAGCCAAAAGGGATTCAACCCACCATTTACAATACCGCCATCATATTATTTAACTCTATTTATGGGTTGTAATACTTCGTGTTTCTTTTTATAAATCTATTCACGTATTATTATATTTCATCTTTCGTCTTTACCTCGATATGACGCGGCTCGTAAAGCAATTATATTTATAAGATACGGTCTCAGGCGTTACTTTGTGGAATTGCTTCATCATAGAATGAAGTAAAATAAAATTATTTTTTTTATTCCACACTTTATTTTAAATATTACGACCCGGGTTTCAGCATCTAATGCTATCATCAGGATGTCATGTCATAGTTTTGATATCATCAGGATGATACTTGATGATAGTATTAGATGCTGAAGCCCGGGTCGTGCTATTTAAAATAAAGTGTGGAATATAACAAAGTAATTTTATTTTATTTTATTCTACAATCATATTTCGCAATTACATCATTAAACTCTATTTACGGGTTGTAATACTTCATCTTCCGTGTATATCTGGACAAGACGCGGCTTCGTACCCATTTCCTGTTACTCATTTTGTCTGGCTAGACATTTTATTTCACACAGCTTTGGTTTTAAATAAGCTAGTATGAATTTCGTATTACATAATCATCATGTGTTTGTGGAAAAAGTATTTATTTAGAAGGCGATGCCAAAAGACTACACAATGAAACGTACTTCAAGCGAAATCAATGAGAAGGTATTTATTTTGTTTTTGTACTTCGGTTTGAAATTCCATGTATTGGTACCTCGTAACTTGTTTATTGCGAGAGAAAATTTGTTTACAACCATACTTTGTGATGGCTCGCCATTTTCAAATTTTAATTCAGATATTTTCAGTGTAATTACTTTTGAGATATTAAATTATGATATTATGCTCTTCTTTTATGCTTTAAACTTTTGCACTTATATAAAAGAATTAAAATCTAGCATAAAATGAAACTCAACGGATAGATAGTTTGATTCGACCATTTATTTCCGCCGCTTTATCCACTCTAAAAGAATGCTAAAAAATAATATGTTCTTTCCTCAAAAGGAAATAAACTTCCATGCGTTTTGGCATAAAAATTTTATAAGTTCATTATGCTTTTTGGAATCGTTCCATTTTTTTCTCGCCCAGTTTTTAAACATATACAGATTCTTTGAGGGCATATCAAAAAGTTCGGAGGTCTAAAACTTCTCTAAGCTCCACTTGGCATTTCACTTCTCTTGAATTCAATTTCTCCGGCGTAATCTCATTTTCATATTGGGAAGCGGATGATTTTTTTCCTCTTCTAGTGGAAAAAAAGAGAGGCTTCGTGGTTTATTTCAATTCTGGCGGAATAAGAGCGCCGCCGGACATCGTAATTGGCTTCATTGTGCATCATTCTTAGCAGTTCCGTGGTGACCCTAATTTTAATTCAAATGCCGGCGACTTTCACTTAAATTGCACGGAGGAGAGAAGGTTAAAAAAAAAATCCATTCGTTCGAGTGCCTGAACCGTTTTTGTGGTTCGTTTGTTGAAACTCTGGGGGCGTATTATTGGAGTGGCCCGTGCGGTTCCCGCTTGGGACTCGGGGAATCTCCGGAGTGGCCCTTCGCCAGAAATGATCGAACCCCAATAAATTATAACAACGGGGCGCTGATAGGCCTCATTTGATATATTTTTCCTCTCGTAGCTCGCTTTCCCCCGCACATGTTGGCATCTTTTCCGATGTCTAAATTTCCCGTCCTTAGTAAATAGGGCTCCGTGCCAACGTAAAGGCATGATCGGGCCCGCACTGCGCATTGATTTGATTTACGCTCCAGCGGACGCGTGTGAGAGGGTAATAATTAATTACTCCCATGATGGTATTCGATCATTCCCGGATATCCGGTGTGCTCCGGGTTGCGGAACACGCTCCCCGTCAATTACGCGGCTAATTTGAACACGCACCGGAGTATGGTAAGCAAACCCCTGATTTTGATTGATCTTCGTAGCGAAACGGAAAACTTCCGCCTTCAAATACTGGGGCATTCCCAGGGTTTTAGGCCTATAAACTTGCGCCGGGGTCCTTTGTTACTGCTCCTTGCTCGAAGATCATAAATTGACAAAAAGCTATAGTTGCGCGCAGTTGCAATAGGTTGGGGTACATGCCGTGACACGTGATTACGGAGTCACTGCGGAACTCGGTGGCACGTTTTCATGGAAGCCCTCCACAAACCAGCCAGCTATCAATTAATGCACTTCCTTCATAAGCCGATCCTTTATTGCGGCGCGGAGAGGTGGGGAATTCCAAATATGTTAGCAAGCCTTTGGAGAGTTGAGGTTCATGCATGCATGAGGGAAAGGAACCGATCTAATAGGCGTCTGCTCCTGTTTACCCCGGATAAATGGAAACTATCTGAAAACACTAAATTGTTCTCTTTTCACCGGAGGAATTTTAACGCTTTCCTACCCTTACGTGTTCCACGAACTCATTTTTTTGTAACAGAAGTGGTTCTCGTGAAGGAAAGACATTGCGATGGGCAATTTTAGTATTTTTCCATGGCTCGAACGTTCGACACGGGCCGCTAAAGATTAGAATAAACGTTTTTGAGAGGTTTTCAACCGAGCCTTCGTCCCTCCATTTCTGCTTCTAGGGGTGTGCGTGAAGTATAGCTCACTGCCTATCTCCTCTTGGCTCTTCTCTATGTGGCAGGTTTACCGCAGACGCCAGGTTTTCTCCTTCATTCTCTCCACTCCTCCTTATCCGACCTATTTCCAGATAGCCCTTAATGGCACAAATGACCCCAGCTGCCGGGAGGGCCACCCGACCGATGATCGGACTGAAGATTAAAGGGGAAAAAAGTAGTCTTTTGGGGCGAGGAGATGCTGCCTGTGTTTTTTTCCAAGTAATCCACTCGACACCTAGGTATGTCGTTAATAATCTGTGGTAACAAGAAAATATTTTACATTTTTTACGTAATACTATGCGTAAGGAACATGTTTTTAATAAAAATGGAAAAAGGTTAGCGTATTCATTTGTTAAGTAGTGGTATAGTTGTACGCAGATGTGATCAATTGAAAAATGATCTATAGGATCTTCTATTATTCAATCAAAGCCTAGAGGTTGTGGGTTCCAATACCTTCTGTGTAGGTTTACCAGCAAGGCCTTGCTTATCTCTTTTTCAGGGTTGGACTTTATGTCCGGAATTTTAAGTAGACGACAAGTAGATGAATGAAAGCAGCCTGTTATTTATTTTATGATTTGCTTTAAATTTAGTATGAATTGCACTTTCTCTCAAAACAAAAGGCGTCCCTGTTGCCGCTGTGGATGGAATCAGCCAATCACAAGCGTTTCCAGTCACGGAGAGGTCGAGGCTGGGTCATAAGTGTCCGTCCTATCAGTGTTTGCCGCGTGCGCTGTAAAGGTCTTTTCCTATCCTCACGCCGAGTGACTTTGGGAACGCGTCCTCGGGGCCTCCCCAGACAGAATTCCTCCGTTCCTTATCAGTCGACCCTCGGGGGACTCGACTCACCTCATCGGCGCGCATCGGCCAGGCCTTCTTCCGGTCAAGAGGACCTTTTTCACTCCCTTATCGGCCCGTTTCCTCCGAGCACTCCCGACAGAGCCAGACCGAGTCTTTGCCCCGTGCATTCTGGTCGCGCAGGCCATTGTGTACACTTGTTCCGCCCCCCCTCAGGCCTCCCCTTGCTAGTCCAAAAACTTAATCAACTGAAGTGTTACAGGCTTCCCTCCATTTCACTCCCCCCCGTGCCAACTCAAGTACTGGAGCCCGCCACCTCCCTCCATCACCCGCCAGATGTCAGCAGGGATGCTTTTTTAAGCGTCAATGGAGGATAGAGGCGCTACACGCCCCTCGTAACCCCCCAGGGGTAAAGGTTGGGGGGGATGACTACGTGTTGTCCTCTCGTTCGGCCAATAGGTTTCTACCCTATCTCCTCCTCCCCATGGAGAAACCCTCCATCAGTGAATGCGGGGAATAATCCGTAATCCCACTCCAAGATCCCCCTTTTCCCAATAAGTCTCCAGATCCATCCACTATAATGGAAGAATGAAATTTTGAATGGTGTCGCGAAATGGCTTTGGTTCTGAGTTCCCTCCCGCCAGTGTCTGCGTTGTAACCAATTACGAGTGAGCCTTCGGGGCACATGTGCGCATGAAATATTCAGCCCGGGGTCGTTTGTGTCCCGCCACTATTTCATCATAATGTATCTATAATTTAATTAGAGTCAATATCTGTTTGCCTTTTGGAGGTGGGTTTTTAATGATTGAAATGTATCGGCCTGTGCCCTCGTCATGTTTTTTTTCCCGCTTATGCTAAATCGTTGAATATAAATTTAAGGCAAGTTTCAAATGTGGCGCGGTTTGTACGTTTGATATGCTTTGTTGTAAGTAGTCAATTTGAACGTTGTTTAAATATTTTAGTATAGTAAACCCCATCAGTTTTTTCTAAATTTTAACCCCAAAAAATACCAATTGTGACTATGCCTGGAGTTTTTATTTGAATGTGTATTTTTATATATTTATGTGTAATTCTGTGTATCCATCGCGTTTGTAACGTTTAGGAGGTATTGTTTAACAATGTTTTGTAAAAAAGTAGGCATGCTGCATTCATAACATGTACCAAGACAGTATCCTAACAGATTCTTATACTAGGTGTGCTAAATTTGAATTTATTTCATAGAAATTGGACCCAGTTTTAAGAATTCATGTGCATTGACTTTGTCGTTGTATCGATGGTTTTCTAGTCTCAAGTAAACAATTGCGTAAGTTAGATAATTCACTTTGGGAAAATGATAAAAGTGTGAAGTTTGTGGGTGGCATCCAAGAGTTTGAATGCTTACTCCTGCGGAAGTTTCCATCAAAAAGAGTCGAGTGAGAAAAAAATTGTGTATCTAATGTTTTCTTCTAGTTTTAGAGTGTCTAAACTTGGTACTGGTACGGTGAGAGCCATAGTGCAGCTGGTTTAATCTCTCCCATACGATGACGAACATCGATGCTCCACTATAATTCTCACCTTTATTGCGTGTTGTGCATTAATGCGATCTGAGAAGGCAAAGAGAGAGTAGAAGTCGCAGAAGTCTCTCTCCTCTCGGACCAAATTTGATCTGATTTTTTTATAAGGTCCCAGTCATCCCTTGGGAACAGTATATGTCTTTTTTCCGACTCTCTGCCCTTGTGAATCATCCTTACCGTGCGTGCTCTTACAGATATCCATGTAATTCGCAAGATAGATTCGAGAAATTCGGCTTGCGTTCCCGAGCATGATCGCTCTTACTTCCCATGTTAAAAATTCCGTTAGAGTAATTTGATTTTTCGGGGCTCTCGTTTGAGCCCTTATTTTTTTGTCATTTATAAAATTTCGCCACGACAGTGAAATTGCTACATGACTAACTGTTTGCGGGATTCGCGAGTGAGTTAACGTAGCATATCCTTTTTCCCAAGAAACTAACGTGGTCGATTTGAAATCTCACTCACGCAGCAAGAGGTAACTATGGGATGCGGGACAGTGGAGGCATTAGCGAGTTCATTTCTTGCCATATTTCTCGTGTCCGGAGCGGAGCACTTCCTCGTGGGCCAGAATTCTGTGCACGGCGTTATGGAGTAGATTTTTTTCACCACGGGGTCACTGAAATTTGAACTAGGTGACTGCCCTGCTTTGCTCATTACTACCATTCGCTTGGGAATGCTTTTAGCTCCAATGGGGGTAAAAACGTCCTAATGAAGTTTCTGGGGAACATGTCTTAATTTCAGTTGTTTATCCTCCTCCTAAACCTAAAAGAAGCCTTAATTATGAGTCCATAATATCAATAATTTAATAGTATATTCAATTTCTATGTGTTATTGCTTTAGTAATCGTCAGGCGTAGGAAACAAGGAAAAATATTCACTTAAATAAAATGCATGAACTGGATAAAGTACGTACGGCAATGAAACTACGTAAGTTGGCGTAAATTTACGAACACGTGTGATGATAATATTGATTTTCAAATAAAAAATAGGAAGGATTTGATTCTCCGGGAGTAATAATTTTAAAATTTGGAATGCTAAGTGAAATAAAGGTCCATATTTTTTAGTTGGCATGATCCAGTTTCCATATTTCATTGTATAGTATCGAGTTCGTAGTTCTTTTGGAGATTACGTTAATTGGTTTGAAAATAATGACAGTCTAGTTATTTTTCCGTTATCTATCGAACACGATGCGTTTCGATAAGTTTAAGCATAATCAATTACTTAGGGAAATTTTAAATATATGCGTGATGTAATTCTCCGAAATATTAAGTGAAGGGAAGGAGAAATTTGAATACAAGCGACGTTTTGGAGGAAAAAAAAAATAAAAAAATACTACATTTTTTTCATTTTCTATCATAAACAATTCGTTTTGATGCATCCAAGCAGAATCAATTACTCTGAGAAATTTTAAAACACATGCGTAAGTAATTTTCTGAAATATTTAGGGATGGGAACGAGAAATTTAAAGTCAAGCGAAGGTCTGGGAAGAAAAAACAAAACAGAAACGGTTCGGCGCGGCGCTGCAATACCCCGTTGGCATTTTTCGAATAAATTCGCCGTGTTTTGTTGCATCCGGCACGGGATATCTCGGTCCGTCGCACCAGCGTTCCCCAAACTCTTGCTTCCTCTGCTCCGAGAAGCATTTCTTGCGGCCGTGACTCCGCGGGGAGGAACGGACTGGTAGGCCGGCATTTGAGGAAACCCACGCACGGAATTAATCCGTATCGCTTAATTACATTATGATTACCAAGATTTATTCGCCCTGCCCGCGCGGTCATAATTTTCCTCAAAAACACAACAATGGGATTAGCTGGACACACAAACGGCATCGCACTAAACAAGGCGAGCTGAATACCAGCCCGGAGAAACAAATTAAATTCGCATAATGCTAAAGATTTGCTTTTTTTCTCTCTCTCTCCTTTCCATTCTTCCTCCTCTTTGTTGTTTAGCTTTTTTTTACGTTTTCTCTCCGTTTTTTTTGCGCGTGTTTGGTTTGTTAGTGTTTTTTTCTGTGTGTGTTCGGTTCTTTCTCTCCTCCTGCTGTTTTCCTTTCTCGTTCTGGGGCGTGCGAGGTGGAAAATGGTGGATAGGCGCCTAACGATGCGTGCCGTCTTCATTGTTTGTACTTTTTCCCTCCGACGTGCAGCCTTCTTTCTTTCTACCTCATCCCCCCGACCTCCCGCATCTTTTCTGCCGCGCCGTGATGCGTGCGTCTGGGTCGGCTCGTGCGCCCTTCGCTCGCCTCGTCGAGAGCACGCGCCCCTGGAAAGCTTCTGGTCGGGAGATGGGATGGGAAGGGTTAAGACTAGCCACAGTATTCGTCACGGATCTACCGCAGATGGCCATCACCTCCAGACCAGTGTTATAACTCGGGGTAACTTACTAGGATCACCACTTTAAAAAAACACAAACTCGTTATGTTTACGTCATAGTTTTTTGTGCTAATTCGGGTTAACTTGTTAGGATCACGAGTTTAAAAAAAGCGCAATGGTTATGTTTAACTCATATTTTTTTTAGTATATTTTAGTGAAAATGAAAAAGTATGGCATGGTTTTTATTGAAAAGTTTGCTACTCGCCACGATATTCATCGCGGATCCACCGTAGATAGCCGTCTCGTCCAGAATTGTGCTAACGTGGGGTAACTTGTAAGGATTGAGTTAAAGAAACAAACTCTGGGTATGTTTAAGTCATAGGTTTTGTTTCAAGTATATCCTCTCCTCCAGAGTAGGTAACTATATCCTTCTCCAGATTTGTGCTAAGTGGGGGTAACTTTCTAGAGTAAGGAGGTAAAAAAACACTGGTCGTGCTCAACTCATAGTTTTTTTAGCATATTGTAGTGAAAGCAAAAAAAATATGGTAGGGTGTTTATTGGAAAGATTTTGACTCGCCACAATATTCGTCACGAATCCACCGCAGATTGCTTCCAAAATTTCGTCTGGGTTTTAAAATTGTTTTACACCGCTGACGTTTCACTGAAGCCTATTGTCATCTTCCGAACTCTGCAGTGTTAATACTCTACTTTAAATTTTTGGCCGATAAATAGCAAAATTCTTGATAATTTGGAAAAACTCCTTGTAAATAACTAACCATTGCTTATTTTTTATTCTTCAAAATCCGGATGATGCAAATATTGATATAGTAGCGATACCTTGGGATGTAACAGTTTCTTGTGATACATATTTTTATGACGCCGTGTTTTGGTAGACTTTGAAATACCACTCCATATCCATGTCCCGGCAGCGCGAAAAGATTTATAAGGGATGCTCTAGCAGCGGGAGATAGGGATATAAGAGAAAGGAAGTGCGCTACGTCGGGGGCATCGTGCGCAAAAAAAATTCGCGTGCGTAAGAACGAGCACGAGTCGGACTTTTTCAACCTCGTGTACGTTCGGCCGTCATCGGCGCGCGAATCACGAATACTCCTCTTTCCCTATCCCCTCCCCCTCCCAATCGCGAATGCCAGGGTCCCCGACCGCGATGACAGCGACCAGCTGAAAGCCACGCGCGACTCCCGTCATTTTTTTTCTGTCTGCGCGCTCCCCAGTCGTTCGCTCTCTCTCTCCTTCCTCTTTCGTTTCCCTCTCTCGCTCGACTTTTTGTGGCCCATGTGTCGTTAGCGGAAAGGGAGGAAGGGTGGGAGAAACCTCTTCTCAAAGGACTCGGCTCTGCTTCCAAGTGTGTGACGAGTGGAGTTTGTGTGTGTGTAGTCTACTTAGTCAAAGTAGCGGCCGGCCGGAATGCGAGGGTGGGGGCGGGTCTATCTGCCGATCGGCGTCGCCTTTTGGCTCTCACCCCATTTTCCGCGGCTTGGAAAGTCCTCCACGCCATCACCCTTCCGACTTAATCCAAGCTTTAAATACGTGGTGATCACCCGGGCTATGTGAATGCTGGGAAAAAAATAATTATTTACTGTTGAATCTATTTTTCTCGATTCTTTGCTGCTATTACCAAATATCTATCATGTACAATTCGTTTCGATACATTTGAGCAGAGTACTTTGTGAAATTTTAAATACATTCGTAAGGGAACATATTAATTGAAGGGAACGAGAAATTTAAATTCAAGTGAAGGTTTGGGATGAAGAAAAAACAAAAAAGAAACTAGATTTGAAATCAATGAATATCAAATAATTTTTTTCATTTTCCATCATAGACAATTCGTCTCGATACATTTAAGCAAAATTAATTATTTAGGGAAATATGTTGGTCAATCTATTTTTCTCCACTCCTCTCTGCTATTACTAAATATCTTTCGTAAACAATTCGTGACGAGATTGTTTTGCGTGATGCTTTATTTAAATCTCGTGAAATAAAGATCTCAGGCTCCTTAAAGTGATAACGAATTCTTAGAAAACTCAATGGCTACGAAAATAAGCGTTTTTTTGCGGTGCTTAGATTTTTCATGTAATTTGTTTCTATGCTTTATTCAGTTTCTGTAGTATAACTGGAATCAGAAGAGTCCTAGTGTGCTGTGTTTGCGATTGCATACGATTGTGAAATCGAACTCAATTATCGGTATCGACGGTAAATAAAATAAGATTATCTCTACCTTTCTGTTCTTGGATCCAACGTCCATTGCCCCGTGCATCGGCGTGGGGAAGCGAGAGATTACCAGTAATAATCCTATCTCATCGCAATTATTCGGTGCGGTAGAGTGAAAATCTAAAAAAATCTTATTACAATTATTCTGCAATGCCATAATTTCTATTAGCCTGCAATTCACGCATAATAAAGTGTACTCTAAATAATTCTGCACTATTTGATATTTATATAAGCGCCACTACCCTTTGACCAGCTAGCAGGGATATGTTCCAGACTTGGAAAACAATTTTTGAAAACAACTAATCGATTCGATTTATCAGTTTATTATTTGGGAAATTGCGAATATGGTAGTTCTGTATGTGTAGTTGTTTCAATCTATTTCATTAATGACCTTCTCATATTGGAAAACATTCAACGCTATGATTAAATACAGCATATGTTCCACTCTCTCTTTACCAACGATAAGTGCCGAAGAGGTCTTTATGCAAGACCTCTGAAACGCACCTTGGTTTTTTTTTTAAACCACTTCACTTTTAGAGGGCAGGTGTTCCCGAACACCCTGGTGCAAACCATACAGGGTGGTTTTTAGATGAAAAAGTAAGCATATTTGATGGGGAAAGTAGAATTTTGGCTTAGGAACCTGCTGTTGTTAACCTGAATACTTCAACATGTATACCTCATAAATTGTATGATTATGTGATTGGACGATTAACGTTTTTGAATAAATCAAGCAGTAGCACGGGAATATTTTGAACATTCTGATTCCTTTTTTTTCTATCACCGTTTTTAGCCTATCACCTGCTACTACTTCTGCTGTGCGTTTGTTTGATGAAACCTTTGCAGTTTCAGTGCTGGAAATTAGTCATGTAAGGCATTAGACACCGGGAAGCTCGGTTTTTTTCTTGCCCTATGTAGTCATCATGGGTCATTCATACCGAGTGCTTCTTCGTGCCTTTGAAAAAAAATTGTTTAGAAGGAGACTAGGCCCTGTTGTATTTAAAGATTCAACTAATCAACAAATGTTGCCTAATGCTGTCCTTAAAGCATCCATTGACTTCGTTTTTACTGCTACCCCATAAGTAATTGAAATTCCGGATATTCGTCGAGAGTTCATGTTGGATAGAGGGAAATGGAGCTTCAGCACACCAAACCTTCTGCTTGACCTTCAAAGTGACCTCACTTAAAATTTTATGGACCTTCCAAAAAGATCCGAGCAATTTTAAGTGAAGTCGTTTTAATTTTTGTGGATAATAGTTGGTGTAAACTAATGAATTCAGTATAATTACACCCTCGTTGTCTAAAAAAGGATAAATTGTTACTTGAGCACTTTCATTTTTAACTTTTTTAAGCTCGCGTTTAATTTACGATATGTCATCTGGAGGAATTTTCTTCGTCTGAATTAGCAAAAATTCGTGTTTTATTTTCCTGTTGACATTTTCACTTTTTGATCTTATATACCTTTCCGAATGACATTTATTTAATCTAGACATTTTATCAATCTATGAGTTCATACGTTGAGTTTTCACTTCATTCTATTCTTTGTTCTAATTCTTTTTCTCTATGCTCACGTCTTTTTTAATATTTGAAGCTAATTATGTGAATTTTCAGAATAGAAATGCTTAAGTGAGAAACTTAAGCGTTTAAGGTCCACAGCTAACCTTTTTTTGGCATTATTTACGTGTAAAATGGCGTTGATTATTATGTTTTTTCGTCTTCACTACAATCCGAATAAAAACAAAACGTAGCATGTGGACACATGTAAAGTGACGTTTATTTTCATCAGCGTCTTCTCTGGCACGGGATAGGGATCGGTGAGAGAAACGTTGTAATTTAACACAACCGAGTTTTCATCTTGTTTTCATAATCTGCGAAATGCGGACCGGGGAAATCTTCACCCCGGGGCGGCGGAGTTTTTAATAAACTGCGCTCCCACGCAAAATTCGGGGATGAGGTCTCGACTCGACCGCAAAAGCTGCGACCATTTCCTCTACGATTCAACTGGTCCCTCCCTTTTAACATTTTTATTTACATGTATATAAATATACTCACACACTTTGGGAGCCGTCACGTATCGCCGGGACATATTTCACTCTCGAAAGAAAGAGTATTTTTTGGCCAAATGATGCTCCCACTATTTTTTCCTCCCTTGTCTTCGCCTCCAGCAGCACGTTGGTGGGAGGGGAAGAAAGTTCCATCGCTTTCGTCGCCGTGCATTCTGGGTTTGTGGTGGGGAGGGTTTGGGGGAGTTTCGGGGAACGAGAGCGCCGAGCGAGTCCTCTTTCGGTCGAAGTTGCATTTAAAAAGTACGCGAGTTTCTCCGATGCCTCTTCCCAAAACTCTTTCCTCCTCGCGGAGCGCTTCTGGAAAATTAAGTTTTCGTGTTCTTGACGTCTCGTGATTTGTCTCGTTATTTTATTCGCGGCTTAGCTTCCCCAGATTGGATGCAAGGCTGTCGGAGGTTATGAAGAATTGGGTACCGTTTTAGAGCAAATTTGTTCATAGTCTTTCCCTGTAGTTGATTAAAAAGAATGTAAACGAATGCATTCACTGTACATAATTATGACTTAATCTCTCATGTTTTACCTCTGCTTACCATAAGGGTGAGTTATATTGAAAAATAGGTCGTTAAAGAATTTAAGCACGCTTAGATACTAGTACTATCACAGAGTCTATGGTACTGTGTTGTAGCAAGGGTTGCTTGTTATTTTCTAACTGTACGTGAGTGGATTCATTAAATTTAAATTCACACCTTCCACCTTAATTGCCCTTTTGTTGATATTGACCAAGTGTTAAAATACGTTTTTCACTAGTATCGTTTTAAGTGAACTTAAATGTATGAAAGTGATATAACGGTATGCCGCGAAAAAAAATGCATCAAATTAAAAAAGTGCGTTACTTGTGTAACCGGGAATTTTTAAGCTAACGTTCTATAAAATCTTTCTTGTGCTACGTTTCCTGTTAACAATTCATGCACTTGCAAAAAATATCACATGAAACTTTCGGGTTAGAGTATAATTTCTCGGGAGTAGGTATATTATAAGAAAGAGAGCTGATCTATTCTTTTTGTTTTTTGCGTTCCAAGGAATGACCCTAAGTAGTTGTTGACGTCATCGTAAGTCACTGGCAAAATATTTATGTGCCGGGAAAAATTTTTTGAAAGTAAAAATTCACGGATTCAGACTTCACTTCGTGGAATTCCATCATGAATGAGAGAGATGGATGTCTCGTGGCGAAAGAAGGTGGGGAAGGGATGATGGTACATGAAAAAATTTGCTTTCGTTGAAAAAAATCACTTTCAACGCGAATGTATGCGACCAGTTTCGGTAAACTTTCAAGCCATCTTCTGGACCATAACAAGAGCGGAATTTTTTCCCCCTCCAGAGCTGGGACATTAATCATCCTCTCTTACAATTTTTAAGCTAATGCGTACGCCAGCGGAATATTTTACTTCCCCGGCCGGAAATTTTTAATCCACCCTTGCTTCAATTCAATCTCTGACAGCTGCTGACCGCCATCGCTGCCGCTGTCAGGCATCAGACGACCGCTAGTTGAGGAAAAATAGTTTTGGTTGGATGCTGGTGGTCATAAATAAAACAATTGCCTTCCAAATGGAGACTTAAACCCGATGTAATCCTTGTAGTACTACGAGTTATGCGGATGGAACGGACTGAAAGGGATATCAACCTTGGTGTTTTTTCGTCATCGTCCTGTGTATATGTTGGAAATACTCCGTGTCCTAACAATAAGTAGAGGTTCCACTTTAGAGTTATCAATCGCGATTTTAAATATATAAATTTAGAAATTCCAGGTTATTGTTTCCTTGAGAAGTGAAAGCATTTTTATTTATTTTTTAGAAGTTGGCCATTAAATATTTAGTCGATAAAAAATCCTTACGGGAAATATGTGATGATAATTTCCTTCCATTCCTCATTTTTCTGAAGAAGCACTTTTTTGTGCTTAGCTAATCTTCGAGTTAGTAGAAAAGAGTGAGGCGAGTTAGTTTGAAATGAGAATTCTGTACATTTGTTAAAACAATTTTACCGCGTTTTTAATCTGTATTCATCTAACAGTACCAATAATATTCGAATCACTGGCATTTTAAAGTTAATAGGATTAATTTGTAAAAATTTAATTAATTTAAACATATTTTCATTTCTCAAGTTTTTTTTCCATTGTTTAGTGCCTTTTATTACTTTTTTTATTTCCATTTTAAATTTAATTTCGTAATTTTTTTATGTAACTCTAAGAATGCCCAGTTTATGAGGGAAACATTTTTTGTCAACTTTCGCTTTGTGATTCGGGCGCTTTTTCCGGATTTGGGGGAAGGGTCAGGGAAATATTGTTGGAGGAGAGGGGTCCCGGGGGTGGGGGTTGTACACAGTGGAAAACTGTGTTCCTCGCTTGTGAGCAAGGGGTCGTGGGGGTGCGTGTTGTGGGGGTCTTTGGGGTTTCTCGTCTCTATCGCGGCCGGAGGAAGCAGACACTGCGAGGAGTCAAAGAGGAGGAGGAGGAGAGGCTCTGGGCGGGAAGCGGCGTTGCCAAATTTCCGGAACCATCCCTCTCCTCACGTCGCAGTGCGTGCCTTTAGTCCCGTGGAAAAAAAATCATCAGGGCGGTCGAGAGAGGGGAAGGGGAAGTAGGGGAGGTTTTTTGGAGGGCTCCCCCCACCACCACCACCTTCCCTTCCCCTCCACTCCTTTAGAGCCTCCGCGTGCTAAGATGATCATCGAGTCCCCCCCCCCTCCAGTTCTTCGCGCCCCAAATCCAACGCTCCACACACAATCTCACACTCTGACTGCTTAGCCTTCTCTCGCCACTCCACCCCCTTCAACACTTCTTGCTTTCCCCCCCTCCCCTCCACCTTTCTCTCCCCCTTCCCCTCCGTGCAAATCATTTCTCCTTGAGACTCTTGCTTCTTGCTAGATGAAAAAAAATTGCGAACAACAAGCCCAGTGAGAGTAGCGTGCGCTTAAACGTTTCATACCTTCTTTTCGAGTTAAGGGAAGCTTTATTTATTCCCTGTATGAGGTTGGCAAATGGTATTGTATATTTATGGGATGTTTGCAAAATTGTTTCCTGATAGAGATAGGTCTGAAGTTTGAATTAAATATTCACAACAAAATTGATTTAATCGGTATTGTAGATCGAAGCACTCATTTGCGATTCCTGAGTGACCCATTTCTGAGATACGCTCAACTGGTTACCTACTTATTAGTTTTCATGAACGTGCTTTAGCTGGCTGAGTTTTTAAGCATAAAGTAATATTTTGTAGAAATATTTTAAGTGTAAGGTAGTGGACATCGAGCTTTTCCATTTCATTGGACATAATCCCACCCTGTTTTCGACCTCAGATTCAACTTTCCTCAAATTCAAAAGTTCACTGTTTATTCCCTTTCATTGTACCTATACCAAATATTTTCTTACCATCCCTGCTTGCCTAACACTCTTATTGCTAGCTCAGTTTTCAGGATCCGCTACCCGATTTGAGCATGCTCTAACCTAACCTCCCCTCTCCTGTAAACGTTTCGTCTCCTCACACACAATACCTAGCACTTTGTTCCTTTTTCCATCCACCAATTCGATATTCTCTATTCTCCTCCAAACCTACTTCTCCTACGCTTACTGTTATTTCTCGTCTTCCCTCATCATTTTCACGTCTCTTAAAGCGTAGCGCGCCATGTAAGACTTTTATCGGACCGTAAAAATAAAGGTGCGATTAGTATTCGTGCAACACTTTAGGTTTTTTTTAATTTCTCTTTCGTGGAGTGTATTCAGTATTCGTTCCATCAAAATCTTTTTTTCTCTCCGAATCTCCCCTTGAGTTCCCACGGACGTCATGTCTAGTACTTTCTCCTTTACTTTCCTCTTCGTCCTTTTCGCTTTCTCCATTCTCCGCTGCCACATCTCCAATGCCTCCAGCATTCCTCGTCATCCGTCTTCGTCGTCAAAGTTTCCGCTCCGCAAAGCGCAAGGCTCCGTACGAGACGGAGGAAAAGCGTAAAAAATGGTTGCTTACTCCGGTTGCGACGGGGTTGAAGCTCCCGTCTGCTAAACCCAAGATTATCACTTTGAGTGCCGGCTGCTAAATTTAAAGCCCTACTGAAAAATCCAGCCATTTTTACTATATTCGTAAACTTTTTAAAAACATTAGCATCAAAAATATATTTATATCGATGTGCATTTCAATAAAAATGGACTTTGCTCTTCTTTGTGAATGAGTTGAATAACATTTACTGCTAATTTTTAAATATATAATTTAGCAATGAAAACCTACTGTTTTTTTCAAATAAAAAAGTTGCAACGTATGATGAACCGCCATAACATGCATAATATTTTTTTAATACGCTCAATTTGAACTATTTAAAGCATGGAAATCATAAAAAAGCATTGTTCCAAGCAAAGCATTAAAAATCCTGGATGTTAAAAAGGGTCAATGCACCTTCAACGAATGGTCCATTGGCCCAAAGAATTTTCACACTAAGTGGCCTAAAATGAGGATGCCGGTAGCTACGGAGGACTTTTCGTCCTCAAGACATAATGTGAACCCTTTTTCCATCGAGCAGTTGATTTTTGAAAAAATAGAACCACTAAGCAGTAAATTGGAAAAGTACCACGGGCGAAATATTACGGCTTCACGCATACAAAGCCAATTAAATGGAAAGACGTAATATTACGTCCATAGTAATCCTCAGAAGGATGAGCAGGACGTAATATTACGTCCATGGCACGCAAAGTGTTATGGATTCGAGTCCCATCTGGTGTTCATCCCCCTATTAGGATGTGGATATTAGTGATAGTTCATTAGTTTATGGCTGTTTTAACGAACTGAAAATTATAATAACACTGTATTGCATCACAATTATTATTTCCATAGTAAAAAACGCTGTGTAGTTTGTACACCTCACAGTCAGTATTTCCTACTATTAAAATAATTTCGGTGTAATTTAGTATTATTATAATGGTAACACCACACTATCGTGAATCAGTACTTCTATTTAGAATTGCTATTAATTCATTTTTGCCGCGAATCATTTATACGCATTGTATTAATTTCAGACACATATCGTAGAACCTGTCGTTTCTTCAGGATTTGCTGGGGTAACAACGGTACCCATGCATCTAAAAATCTCCGAAATCAAATCGATAGCAGACATCCGAAAAATACCAATGTGCTGCCTCCAAGCACGGGTTATCGTCGTCAATAGAAGACGCTAGGACTTGAAGAGAGACCTGCGCATAACTGTTGGTGATCCTTTACTTTGATGCGTTAAATAATATCGGGCAACAATTTTGCAGGCGTCCCATTAAAAATGACGGCGCGATTAGTTGTCGTGGCCACCTCATAGTAGTCGTTCGCATCCGGAGTGTCGGCAGTGGGCCCTTGTTCACACTCGGGGTGAGCCCACTTCTCGCCTTTCCTCCTCATACAAGCCATCCAGGAAACATCATCTCTGCCAGCCCGCCCTTTTCACTCTCGTCTCAAAACACACCCCTTGGACTCCTTTCACCTCCACCCCTCCCCCACGTCTTGCAAACCCTTTTCTCAGTTGTTACACTCACCCTCTCTCTGTCTCACGGCCTTTCTCTCTCTCTCTCGCCTTCTCAATCCCCCCACAACTCGCGAATACTTCTCCCCGCGCGTCTACCAACCTCCCTTCCTTCAGCCGCGTCACAGCGCAGTCGTGCTTCAGTTTTTTTTACTCAGCCGCTATCGGGAGTGAGGAGTACGCTACGTAATGTTCGGCTATATTTATTTTTTGATGTAACCTTGGCTACAACGGATTGCTTTACTCAATCTCGGGAGTAAGGAGTGCGCTACGTAATATTTTACTAAAATTATATTTTAATACAACGTAGGCTACAACGGATGGTTTTACTCACTATCGCGAGTGAGGAGTACGCTACGTAATGTTCGGCTATATTTATTTTTAATACAACTTGGATTACAACGGTTGGTGATATCAAGTTATCACTGCAATAACGCCGTGGGATTCGGAAGTGGTAAAGTTTAAGTTATCTATAATAGGTACACCTATGTAATTTTACTCTTTTTTTATTAAAAAAGATGATTTGATCGCTAGAAAACGTTTTATAAAAATGATTTTGATTGATTTTTCCGCACAATAGAGTAGGAGAACACACCACTGAAAGTCCCGCTTATTCGTGGAATTCGCAAAATTAGCTTAATCGATGTAACTTCCTGTCACAGCGCTTGAAAAATTATATCATTTATATATTAAAATATCATTTCATTTATTCCTGTAGTAGCATATGATTCCTGTATGCGTAAATCATCAAGAATCTGGGAAGAAAATCAGTACACAATTACGAGAATCCCTTTGTAGACAGTCGAATCTTGGGTGAAAATGGTATCCATATGTTATAAAAATTTAGATCAGTACTTAATGCCGTAAGGATGAGATTTTAGGTAGCAGACATCCAAAAAATACCAATGTATGGAGATATTTAAGTTAGAAGATCTCCACGTTTATTTAATTAATTTAATAGTGTTCTTTAGGCAAGGCCCTTTACAACCATAGTCTCTGACGTAGATACATAAACAAGACATCCAGGCCTCCTTGGCAACTACATAAAATATGATAGTACCAAAAAAAAAAAAAAAATATGATAGTACCACTTACGGTTGTCACAAATGTCTTACCCCTGAGCACGGGTTGTTGTCGTCAATAGAAGACACTAGGACTTGACAATAGTCCGGCGCGTCAATAGTTCGTGATTCATTGTTTCAGTGTGTCAAATAATACCCGAAAAGAGCGCGAATGTAGTCTTACTGGGTGAGTGATGAGAAGAGATGAGGAATTAGCGAGATCGTAATCAAGTCGTATGGTTTTCCCTCTTCTCCGTGTTCCTGCTTTCCCCTTGGCTGCTCGACGCACCCGTCTAATCCCCTCGCCTTCCGCCCGACAACAACCCTTTCCGCTCACTACACCCGCGCCTCTCCCTTCGCCTCCATCCGCACCCTGCACCCCTCCTCAAGCCCTGTCCGCACACTCGGCTCCTCACGGCATTCACCTACCGACAGCCACCAAACACCCAGTTCTCTTGGAGTTCACTCAGTGGGTGTTAGCCTCGCAACATCTATGATCCCTTACGCGCTCGTTAACGCCTAAGACAAGCAGTGGATGGCACAGGAGGACGTTTGCTACGAATGATGTTAATGGCAATCGCGTTAAGATGGGTTTTCCTCAGCGAATGCTTCCATTTAAACAATTTAATATGACAGTTTATTCATGAGCATATGCACCTTCGAAGTGTCTTCCTATGGGTAAACTCTTGTGTACAAAATCTCTTATGCACAAAAGACTATGCGGTACATACTACTTTGAATTTTTACGTAATGTAGGTAGAAAGGAATTGTATCTTTTCTGTAGTAATGATGAGTAAGTTTATTTCCTATCAGATTTGTGAGAATACGTAGTATTTCAAGTTTACGGATGAAATAGTTTTTTTTTCTTGCAAAATAACTTTTAAGGCGAGACACTTACACTTTTACATAACGTTGGTACAAAGGTATATTATATTTTCCGATATAATATTTAGAAAGGTGATTTCCCATCAGATTTGTGGGAATACACAGTACCTCAAAGTTATGGAAGGAATAGTTCATTTTTTATTTCAAAGTAACATCATATGTGAGACTCCGCGAGGAAGCAGGAGTGCGTGACCTTTGGTTCGTCGGTGATTGTTTTATCGCACTGCTGCGGAGTCGGGGAGAATTCACCGATTTATCATGCGCGGATGTTTTATCAGTAGTACATTGACTTTTCGATGTATTTCCGTCGATGATGTACCGTGGGCTCGACTACACCGCACTCACCTGCCTCGTACAGTTTTGCCCGTCATCCATCCGCCTGGCGGTCCACGGCTGCGGCCTTCCCATCAGCTAGATCATTCGCTGGCTCGCAATGCATCATGGGGCTTCGCCTTCGACAGCTCCGCACCCGACGCTCTAGTCGTGATGGATGGCTCCGCTCTGTCGAGACGGGACCATCAGAATTCCACGGGAAGTATTTTGCCGTCGACGCTGTCTTCACCTACATTCCGACCGGGAGATGTTGACATGGAGTACGGGTAGCGTCGCTCAAAAGTTAAACGTTGGAAGAAGTGCCCCATACACTTCTCCCGTGAATTATGCGATTGTATTTTCTTCGTTTTTTCCTTTGTGTTGTTGAGCATATTTGCGCTTGTCGTTGACGTCAAAAGGGTGTGATAGCGTCCGTGTTTCTCCGTTTAAATCTTTGTCCACTCGCGTCTGGTGGTACAATACGGTCATTAGTCGTTTTGTTCCATATAGTCATTATTTTAGAATCCTTATACTCCATCTACTTCCATTGTCGCTGTTGATTCATTTTACCGATGTCGGTACCACGAATATTACATAAGAGGATCCTCAAGTCGTCCTCTAAATGTGTTGTCACCCACCGCGCATTTAAGTGAGTTTATAAAATTCGCCACTCGCGACGCTAACTAGCAAATTGAACCGAGTTTCACGGGGAAATGAGGTATAATTAGCGATTTTAACTGAAATTTATTTACTTTATTATGTGGTCTATATAATTCATAACTTTTGTATGCTATAATGTATTGGAAGCATTGAAATGTAAAATATTGGGAAAAAAATTGGATCGCATTGCTCTCATCACCGTGCCGCAGGCATTTAAAAAATCCGATTACATGCGACCGAAGTGGAAACGAAAATAACCTTCTGTGGGATGGAATTTGGCCTCCTCTATGCAGTCCCCTTGGTTGCTACTAACATTGTTTTCTAGAAGTCTCCTGCTACCTGTACGTGGTAATCTCGCATATATTTGCCCCAGAGACATCCATCGCTGGTATTTAAGAGTTAATTCATCGGTTCTACGGCGAATTTCGTACGCCATAGGCCTTGTATAACATTACGGGAGGATAGGAATTCGTAAAAGGAAATAAGTCGCCGACGATTACTTAAATTTAATGGAGGTTGCCAGAGAGGGTAAGGTTTTACGTCCCATCCTGCGGACAGGATGTTTTTCTTGGAATACTCTTCACGGAGCGCCGAAGTAGGGACGGAGGTTTTCTTAAATAATCTCCTCCTCTGCTGGTAATTGCACCTAGACCCTCGGGATAGGAGCCAAAACCCATTTGAGTACTTATATATTTATTTTATCATCGTTGTTAACATAAGGGTGTTCACTGTCTAAGGAATGATTAATGGGAAAGGTGAAGTCAGCGATGCGGTTTTATACCCTTGTATATAAGAAAACAGATTTCGTTTTTTTTTTCAAAAAAATTAACTTTTGTGTAACCCATTTCGGGGCCTGGCGAAGGCAGTGTTTTGATTGTAAATTTTTCGAAATTTTCACGGCCATCCGAGCTGGCGCTCGCCCGGAATAGTGAGAGAGTGTTATTCCTCTTCCCCATCAATGTTTTCGTTTAATTTTTGCCGTAATTCTTCCGGTAAATTACTTTCCCTGTTTAGATGAAAAACACTCGGCGGTAAAGACGTCGCTGTCTTCACCTCTCTTCCCACCTCTCCCCCCACCTCGTCTTCTGCCCCCCTCCCCTCCCCCCTCTCCCTGGTCCTAGACCAAAAATATCAGCCGCCCACCGGAACAAGCCGACACCATCACTTTTATCTTCCCCGCCGACACCGCGCCATTCGCCGCTATCCCAGAACCTTCCTTGCTCGTCTGCATCTGGGAGCTGCCCAAGGTGCCGTAACGAAGTCATCTAGCGGACGTTCCTGGCACGTTGGCCGAGGAAAAGTTTTGGGCATCGGCTGAGGATGTGTACATGGGCGTACCCAGCGAGGGGCAGGGGGGGAGGCAGCTGCCCCCCCATAGAACCAAAAATCGCAAAAGTCTGTAAGCAAAATCAGTACTGAATTGAAACGAAAGTATTCAACTAATTTTCTTAAAACCCACGAAAAATGATATGTATTAGTATTACATGAGTAACTAAAATAAAACCCTTTTTTCAAGGAAACAATCTCATAAACTAATAAAGCGTTGTTATAATTTTCTCAAAATGTTGGTTTTATTCACCTTATCCGTGCTAAAATGTCACAACTGGCTTGCTCCCCTCCCCCTAGACCATGGCTTGCTCTCCCCCCTAGACCATGACTTCCCTTCCCCCCAGTTATGATCCTGGGTGCGTCCTTGATAGATGTGTAGAGAAGGAAAGGATTTTTCATACGCCTGCATCCTCATCTACATGTCGCTCGGGCAATTCCATCGTGCGCGTTTGCCCGGCGCGAGCAGGACTCTTTACGCATAAATGAAACTGGAAGATGCAGGTCTTGTAACAATGTGATTGCAGAAAAGTTTTCCTCCTGGCTATCCATTAAACAAAGTGTCGCTACGTCTCGACGTCGAGAAATATTTACTTTATTCCATCGGCTCCTTTTCAAGGACGAGTAAGCCAAGCTAAAAAAAAGTGATTATGTGTTCATAGATGTGAGTCAATATATTATTTCGCGATCGAAGAGTGGTGATTATAATTGACGTGACGTAGAAATTGTTTCAAATATTTCCCCTCTTCCCGCCTTCGTACATTTTGTTTAAAGATTCATTTTAAAATTTTGGAGTGCATATAAAAATGTGCTTAAATCGTGCTTTCCATGGTAAACATATAATCGTGTCAATGGTGAGATCGCTTTAAGCCGTGATCTCCACGGTACCTTTCGATAAGAACAGGCAAATTGCGACGCCGTGTTTCTTTCCACTCTTCCTTCCATAACCTTCCCTCATAGTGCAAATGACCTATGCTGCTGGAGACCTCCTATAGATACATAATACAAAATAGATAAGTCTACAAGCTTGTTTACGCGGATTTTCTTCAATGAATTTCTACACCTACGTATCTCTTCTCTTTCACATCCATCTTTGCCTATTCTACTAGTATATTATGTGCAGCAAATTTCGAGAGAGCTAAGTCACGAGAGGTCACGTATTACTTTACCAAGACCCAACCTTATGCTGTATAAACGTAGTTTCTTGTTTATAGGCCCAAAAGTGTATAACTTAGTACCTGATTCATGTCTCGAAGCAAAAAATAATAACGCAATTATGAAAAATATACAGTCTTGGTTGTTTAGAATGCGAAGTATGGAGGATATTTTTCTTTGATATAATACTATGTAATACATGTACGTACTTACTTCAATTCAAATGCTGTGCCTAAAATGTTTTCTATGTCAGCATGATCCTATGTAAATGATGGTAGTCATAAAACAGGTTGTCCTTAATGGCTACCTAAGGTTACACCTTTTATGTAGTCTGATACGCTTTCAGACCCCTACGTCTCCGGCGTAGACACGCTCCTCATTCCAGGCATTCCCCCGCACAACTCTCTCCCCGAAAAGTCGTCTCCCAATAAGTCTGGTGCCTCCGTCAGCCACGCACTCTCGTTACGCTCTTCCCCTCGGCGGGGGCATAGCCTCCCCTCGGCGCGTATCGCTTGCATTAATTATGGGCCGCTGCATTGTGTGCGTCTCCCACGCTGTCTCTCACTCCGTGCACTCCTCATGCGAGTCTCGTGGAAATCGACTTTTCCTCTTTCCCTTGCTGCTCACCTGCCCCCTCCCCCATCTCCCGCCCCCTTCCCCTTTGGACCACGCGTCTAGCTCGAGGGAAAGTCAGCCCTCGAGACAGCCCCTGCTCACCGTGGAGATGGGGTTTTTGCGGAGACAGTGCTGAATTTTCGCAGAAAAGGGTCTCCTCTAGTCCCTGGTGCCTACCTTATATTCTGAAATACTTTCCTTATCGTTTTCAGTGATTTAAACTTCATGTACATTTCATTTGAGTGTTTGGAGGAATCTATTACGTTTCGTGGTTGAGCATGATCGATATTTTGTAGGAATTCGATGTTTTCCCTCTAATTATTGCAATTTTTCGAGTTAAGTGCCACTGTGCGACATCTGTCTTTGTGAAAAAAATATATGATTATTAATACACCTATATGAGTATTTAGTTATTATGAGTATTTCTTGCACTTGATGTTTTAAATGCATTAGTAGGCTCGAACTAGGTTTTTAATGAATTATATTAGTATTTTTTCACTATTAATTTTTAATCATAGTATGGGCTCGCAAGTATGTCTAATCTAGTTCCTGGAGGCCATTATTATTTTTCCTTCACGATGCAGGCTGGGAAGGTTACTGAATGAAGCATGAAACGTTTTTTTAGTTTCTACAATTGCGATTGTTGCACAGAGGTAGTAAAAATAATATTTTCAATTGTATGCCTCGAAAAACTTGATTGGAAAGCTCAGTAAGAGTAGAGGCTACGTGTGATTAAAGTTTTTACTATTTCTTTGTTGTTAGAGGAAGATTAATTTTTCCTGTATGAGTTGGAATGATATACTTGCGGGATTTTCACAAGAAAGCAATTGTATATTGGAATTTGGTTGTTTTTCAAAACTCTTTGAGGAGGAAAACCAGTTCTGATGGTCAATTCTTGTTGGAATTACTGCCGGAGCCACGTTTATTGGATAAACATCAGTTCGAGCAATTTTTCGCTTCAAAATAAATTTCTTCAACGAAAAAATCTCAATTGCTAATGTTTCCTTGCCCATTTATACCAGCTCGTATTCATCTCTAACATCTAACGAGCAAAGAACGGAGACCAATTTCAAGTAAATTACCAATACTGAACGATAAATGGTATTTCCCTTCTTCCACTCACGATTGAAATAGTATCACTGTGAAGCTCTGAATTAAAATAAAATAAAATTTGGCAGTCGCTGAATTATTTTCCTCGTCCCCTTGTCGCAATAGTTGTGCTGCTTTTTCTATTGAACTCTCTTCCTAATTATATAAACCGGTGAAGTGCTCGGATCTTGGAGGTCTTTTGAGTTCCAGGCCAAATTACCAATTTCCTTGTCATCCGCATGCCTCACATTTCTTTAGCGGTGCCTTCTCCTTGCCCGTTCATGATTGAGGAGGATGAGACGAAGTTGTTCCAATTCTCATCTCTACTTAAGTAGCATTCGTGAATTGGGATCTTGTGAATACATGAGGCATTATTTGAATTGAAATGTCACCACCCTCCTGATTTCTTTCTTTCTCGGTCCTACTATCCGTGCTCTCGGATCTATTGTCTTGAGGGGGGGTCTTGAGGGGGGGTCTTGAGGGGGGGTCTTGAGTTCAGACTAGAATATGAATGTTTATTGCAGACAGCAGCGATTTCCGAGTGACTGTCCCGTATTTCCTTCGCCGTTCGACCCGACCAATTCCACCCACACCTGAATTGAGAGATCCAGAAAACGGTTACGAAGCCCCCCTCCCCCTTCCGAAATGTTCCAGCCGCTTGCTCCCCTCACCCCACCTTCCCGAATGGCCTTGGCCCGCGGGCCATTTCGGCAATCTACTGCGGATGGTCAAAAATTAATCGGCGGATTTCGACGTGAAGAATGGGTATTATATATCGTAACGACAGTCGTCGATTTTTATCGACTGTCTCTTGTCGTCGGATGTCTATTGTTGTCGATTTTTATAGTCGCTCACATAGCGGTGGAATTCAGTTGCTAATTTTTGATCGTCAGTTTTTTTTTAATTTTGACAGTTTTCGGTTGTTTATGTTATTCAGTTGACTTTGATTGCCTATTATCAATGGATCAAAGTTATTTGGGTGTGGATTTTCGATAGCTGTCCATCATGCATGTTTTTCATTTCTCAAACGATATAATTTTTTTTCCAATTATTTAATATTTGTTCATCGGTGTCTGTATGATTTGGATCAGAAACACTGTAAAATGACTAGACTTCGATATTAGTAATCTTAAATACAAGTCTTTAGTAATATAAAATTAAAAAAATAAGCAATTGTTTTTATTAGTCCAACGCAACGAAGCATAGATTTAAGTATTTAAACTGAAAATACGTATTTAGAAACATGTCACGTGGGATAAGTGGGAGGTGGTCGAGCCAAATCTTACGATAACTCACTAAGGAGGGAAGGGGGGTCCAAAATCGCCAAAATCACCTCACGCAATTAGTGGATGCCCCCTAATTCCTGGAATGAAAGTTTATAACCGTGGAAAATTGCAAGTGTTAATTTCAATTGAGAGTCACCTACGCGTCTTCGATTGACTTGACTTGTGATTTTATTTAACCTGGCTCGGGTGAGGCCACAATCCGGCCCCCTCTTCCCCAGGGCCAGGGCTCTTTTACAGAGTTCATTTCAGATGTTTCATGAGATATATAGTTCGTTATTCAAATACATTTGCACGTAGGCCAATTATTTCTTTCTGTCTTGAGCCAAGTCAGGAGGCTGTTGGTGTCAGGTATTCCATCCACCGATGTTGTTCATCCTCCATTGATTTACCACCGCATAACTCGGCAGGAACCACGGCCATATATAACATGATAATGAACAAATAGATAAACAAATTAGTGAATAAATATATAAATAAATTTTTTAAAACTTGTATCAATAAACAGATAAATAAATAGGTAAAAAAAGTTAAATTGCTAAAAATTTGGAACATCCAAGTTCTGAGTAAAATGAATAAATAGCAGAAAAACTTGATATAAGATAAGTTTCATAAAAACAACAATAGTAAAATAGACATTTAACCAATGATGGTCGATGTCGGAAAACGTCGACTACGGCTGTTCGGTGGGTAGGACTGTTGAGCAGAACTCTTCCCCATAGCTCCCCCGACGGCCCAGAGGCGAGCCAGGGGAGGAGGTGTAAGGCATTGTGGTTAACGTGTAAATAATGCCCGGGCCGATGGTATCGTGTCTTTGGTCGTGGGGTTCGTTCAACCCTCGTCGCTGCCCACAGGGTTTTTATTTGGTAAAAGATGTATCTTTCCTCCATGTCCGCCTACGCCGGCTGCTCGGCCAACCCCGCCCAAGCGGAACTTAACTAAGTATTCAAAGATGTAAGTAGGAAAAAAAAATCTTGACGGGGGCCCGAAATTTATGCGCGCGTCCCCGTATTTCTCATCGAATTGTTTCGGCAGAACATCGGTACCTGTTAGCGAATGGCGGTCTTCTTTACGGGGAGTTGAGGAAAGCGCTCTCTGTCGGTGTATTGTTCGAAGTTCGGTATGGTGGGACTGGTAAAATATTATTTTACTGACACGAATATTACATTATATTAATGGATCCCCCTTGGGAAAAATATTTATGGACGCATAGCAGTTTTTCTCCTGATTATTTTACTCAGAATGTCCGTTTCACGATTGAGAATGTCTTAAATGCAATGAAATGGTTGGTGCGAGAGAAATATTCGGAGGAGAAAACAATTTTTTCGTCAAAGAAAAAAATTCATAGTGAACCGTTTCGTGTGAACGTTTTGATCAATGTCTATTATGTTTAACGATTTCTAATCGAATTTAGTTTGCGTGTTCATTTTTAGCATTCTTAACTTCTTCATCTTTATCATGGTGCATATATTGATTCAAACTCCGGTAACTTTGTGGTGAAATTTTAAATATAGATTAAGAAAATAAGATTTTATGAATTAATTTTCTCGCATTCCACACATTTTTTATTTGCGCATCAACTGGTTTCAGACCCTTCGTTATGTATTTAATAGGCATATTGTTAATATTAAGGAATATTCAAATATTCTCTCTCCTAATAATGACACAAAGAAGACCAAACCAATAGAAATTTGAGTAAAATTGCGAGTAATTAGGGTAAATTTATTTTCTCCTATCTTGTTTTATTGTTTTCCTTTCGGTTATCGACACCACGCGCATTTCCAATAAATATTGCCCGTTGATAATTTTCGGTGGAAGTTCCTCTTGCATTATCTCCATTTGGTCCTGCAGGCGGAAGTTCTGTCGCGCCCTGTTTTCCTAGAAGCCGCATAGACAAACCCTTACCTATTTGAGGCAAGCGACCCGCAAATATTGGGTTTTCCTATGCACACGCCCTCACGGGTTTATCAGCCGAACTCAGTTCCGGGAACGAGAAAGTCGTTGCTTCACAAAGTTCACAGTTTATGTCATCCCTGCCCCATCTCTGTAAGCTATCGGCGTTTCTGAGAAACGCGGGAAATAAGTAGTGAGGTAAATCACGTCCATCGGGTCTAAAATTGCTTTCGAAGTTTTCAAACGTTATTTATAGCTTCAACGGTACGTGTATGCAATATGTGTGTTTTAAATTATTTTCAATCCCTTATCTTTTTAGTATGCATATAAAATTGGTGGCGGGGTAATGTCCTTATCTGCTACACAAGAGGTCACATTGTCCCTATCCTGGGCATAGATTTTCGTATGCGTTTGATTGTTGAGTTAAATATCCCTATGTTAAATGGCCAGTGGCGCTGTTTTCGGTTGTACAGGAATTAATAAAAAGTAATAAATAAATTAGTGGGATCAAAACTCTAACCTTGCACTTCGGTGTAATGCCCCTGAAAATTTATTGATTGACTAAAATACATAGTTTTCGTCTATAGAATATTGAGCAATAATGATATGATTCTTACGGTTGAAATGTTTGTCATACTTGAATCTGCTTTGAACATCTCATAAGGCTTTTATTTCCTGAAATCCTTGTACTATATACCGCATCCCTTTTAATAGCTGGTGAAACGATATAATGCAGTAACATTTATGCGTTCGTGATACCAAATCCGCCCGATTGAACTGAAGAGCCATTGCATCAGGGCGAGAAGCGCTGCTCCAATTATCCCTTGCCCTGGGCATCTTTTGGCGCATCCCTCCCTGGATCGGCGAACAACATTGACGGACGCTGCTTAGCGGCTGACGTAGTGATTTTAAGTAATAGGGTGGAGTCCCTCACAGTCTCAATTTCCCCACAGATTAGATCCGGCCTGAGAGTGGACCGAGAGGGAAGGGAGGGGGGACTCCTTCCTCTTCGCGAAGCAACGTTGTGTCTCGTCTCGCGGGGAGGGATAATATATAAAAAAACAAAAGCAATCCTTCAGCCGCCGCTCCCCATGTACCCCCCAGACCCACCCACCACGTCATCTTTGCTGCGCGGAGGGCGGAAAAAAAAAATGAAAACGGGGAAGGAAGAAGTACCCAATAGCGCCGGCTGCTGGCACCCCCCGCCCTTCACCCTTCTTGCAAACCAGTATCCCGCCCACACTCGCCTCTGCCTCCGCCGCCGCCTCCGCCCACATTCCTTCAGAGAGACGTGCCCCCTTCACACCTCGGCCGCCACTGCTTCCTTCCTCAACACCTCTTCAGTCGACCCAGCGAGAAGCGCCTTTAGACGCCACCTCGTCCTGCCCCTGTTGTTCCACCGTGCTACATCTACATCTACGTACTGCCCCGCAAGCCGCCTAAAAAGGCGTGCAACAGGGGGTGTTAGTGCACAAGCCGTTGACACATAAAGAGCAAATTCTCAAATAAAATTACGACTAGAATTTATTATAGTCCCATGTGGTTCGGGGAAAAACGATTTCCCACATCTATCCGTTCGGCAAAATATCTCTCTTAATTCATCGCTTCTGTCGGACGTGGGCATATAGTGGGGCTCTAAGATGATTTTCTCCGCATCGGAAGACCTTGATCCAGTTGCCCTCAGCTGACACGTCTTCAAACTATTGCTACTACTCCTGATCCTTCTCTATCATTTCGTATTCGCTGTCGAGTAAAGCTACTTCATACGTTATCGCGATGCTTGGGTCAGGACGGAAATTAGGGCCGATATCTGAGGATTAACTCTAGGACTTAGCCCTCTTTGATACTTCATGCCATTAGCATGGCTTCGTTTGAACTTCATCTTATAACTTCGTCTTATAATTTCATCAAAGGAGTGTTGTATGAAATTTTTTCGTCAGATATCATAATAATGTGTTAAAATCAGCTCGAGAACTCAAGAAAAGAATTGAGATTGTTTTATAGCTAATATTATTTCGCTAATTTGAGACTGAATATCGAGCTTACCACGATTAAAATCTAATAGTGTCCATGGCGTGATCGTGTCCAGCTACGAAGTAGAATTCAGTTATTAGTACTTGCATGGGACATGGATGCGATACTTATTTTCTATCCGATATGTGAGTCCAGCTCATAGTCGCATGGCAGCGGGGGCATCGAGTGATTCAAGCGAATACCATCCAGAGCTGACGTTAGCATCCTGCAAAGCGACTGCTGGGGGTGGATAAAGGGAGGTCCCCCTCCCCTCTCTCCCCCTCCGCCTCTCCGCGCTATTCAGGTTTTGAAGCCGCTCTCCGCAGGGCGCTCTCTGGGTTGCTGTTTTTGAGGCATTCGTTTGACCCTCTCGATGTTGGAATCTTTATTTATTCGAGCACTTTACCGTTACTTATATATATATTGATACCAGCGGTTATATATCGGTTTGCTCATCCCTTAAGTCTCTCCTTTTCCATCATTGCTCGTAACGTAGTGAGGATTTTGTTTGAATTAAGAAATTATATTTTATACGAATAGAATAGCAGTAAACTCTGGGCGGAGAGCAGAGTTCCACCGAGTGGAACGCATAGTGGAAAATATGTGCAGTAAAGAGAAAGATATCAGAAAACAGTCGCTTTGAGGGGACGTTGAGCTTCTGTTTCGCTACAGCCTGTTTTTCAATCGTTTAGGTTGTTTTCCGCCTTTGGTTGTTTGAAATGCAATGATGTGTGAAATGTAAGGATTGTTTTCGGTTATGAAAATCTGTTTATATTGAAGTATGCTCCCATTTACAAAAATAATATGGGACTTTTGTGTTCAGATACGTCTAGGGGTTGAACAAATATATTTATGAAAGATTTTGGCTTCATCATTGCGTTTTTGTGCAATATTCTTCTCAGCAGCGGGCTAAAATTTCATTTCCCTGCCAAAAAAACAATCAAGATTTTTTATTTAAAGAAAAACTTAGATAAAATTTTCCCATGTTGGCAGGAAATACCGGGGCGTACTTATTTTTTTACTTTATAATAATCTACCATTTTACAACCGTACTTATTTTTGAGTAATTTGCTCTGAGTCCTGCTATATCATTACGTTGAGATAAACTTCCAGAATGCGACGTTCCAGATTATATTTTATATTGAAGTGAATGTAACTCAACTTGTTTGAAGGTCATATTCTCTGTAAGTGCACTTATAATACAACGCATTGCTTGTTGTGATTGAGATTAAACTTCGTGCGTTCTTGATTATATAGATTTCTGTGTTTTCTAAAAGGAAGTAGGCTTGATTTTAATGATATACTGCCAATTTTCTACACTGTGGCATTGTAATTGTCAATGAACCTTATAACAGAGTATACCTCAAGGGGGGAAAAATAGTTGGGAGCTCGCATTAAATAAGTGACTCGCGGAAAGTGAAAGTTAGTTTGCATCGATAGTTACTTCACGTTTCCTTCCTTTACGCCGCTGATAGGTGAGCTCCTATTAACGCGCTCCGAGTACTCCCATTATTTTCGCTTGTCGGGTAATCATTTCGAGATCCCTGCTCTGCTTCCTCAATTGGTCTCACACGTTCGACGAAGGAATAATATTCTTCGGCTCGCTTTTTATTTCGCCTTGGATTCATTTCACCCACATTTGTGAAAGGATATTCTCCTCCCAAGGCCACAGCGTCTAGTATACCGATCATTGTTTCGTTATTTGCCGTCCACGTACGCTCGCCAGTGGTCTCATGAGCAATCCCACTTCGGATTGTCACGTATTTAAATGCAGTCCCGTGCTTATTTATGGAGTGAAAGGCTAGTGGCATGGCAAATCCTCTTGTCTCCTTCCATTGTGCCCATTTTTTTAAAATCGCTTTTATGACTCCCTCTCCCACTCCTCATTACCGTGAGCGTTTGTCGCGGAAGAAAATCGCGTTCTGCATGCGCTGAATTCCGTAGCGTCCATTGTTTTCCTCTCTAGGCCAGTTATGGCTTTCAAAAACTTCGGTTAGATACTCATGTGAATGTGGTGTTGCGTGGTATTGAGTCATTTTTTTCCACATGTCTGCTCCATTCTTCCACGGAAAGGAGTTTACTGATTGAAAATAAGGTTATTTCATATTTCATTCATACTTTGTTGCGGGGTGATGACTCAAGTTTTCTGAGTCATTAGTTGTATCACTGATTTCTTGATTTCTTCTTTTAGGAGGTTACTTTGCGACTACCTTTCAGGAATTATTTTTCATGCATACTCGGTGATTCAACTCCCATAATGGTAGGCTTTTCGTAAGCATCGTTTAAAATGTACTGATTTCACCTATCATATTTTACGCTCTCGAAAAAGGTAAAACTGGGATGCAAGGATTTGAAATTATTCAGTTTGCACTTTCTTAGGGTAATCCAAACTTTATCCCTCAATGAGAGTTGTCTCGACAAATATTTACATTGAAATTATTTATTTTTACTTGAGTTTAAGCATTTATTCGGCAATTAATTTCATATTTATTACCAACTTTCCCGGAAAGCCAAGATTAGAAAAAAAATACTACCAGGAAATCACTTTAGTTTAAATTTTCTCTCAAGTGGTATTTACAACATTTCATTTAGGAATTGAATTCGCCTCAGTTTAGAGCCATTCCTTCTCTCTTTAGGTGAGCCCCTTTCCCTATCTCGTAGTGAGCGTGGCAAAGTGGTCTCTGGGCTCACGAATTGGACTCGAGGTGCTCATCAAAGTAACTGGGTCGGATTAACTGGCAAAACTGGACGTGTTCGAGATTGATTCCAGGCCTGGAATATTGCGGTGCAGTTAACTCCGCCATGCCTGCGTTATGAGCGGCGCAAGAGCGGAGTCAAGTCTCGAGTACAACCTTGAGGTAAAGGGCACTGCTTTTCCTTTTTGCCGCTGATATCCGCTTGGGCGTTCCAGTGCGGTTGTGTATTAAGCTACGCCCTCCTCACTTCACTTCAATATGCAAGTGAAAGAAAACTCGCAGGAAAACCCGTATTTCCTTTGAAAATCAAGAAAATCACACCGCAATTGTTTAGGTAATTACTTTTATTAGCAACAAGCTATGTATTGCTTCCTTTTCTGCCGACTCCAATATTTCCTGGATTTTCCTTTGAAGTAAACGCTAGTCTTGCTGCAAAACAAGAAATTGATTTCCAGAAATCGATCACACTTCAAATTATTGGATATGGTGTGTATGTTGAAGGTAATATTTATTTTATATCTTGCTTATTTCGCAGCTACGTTTCTATTTTTTACAGTTAATTGCATTTTTCTTTCTTTTTCATTTCAATATTTTTTGTTTTCATTTCTGTTTCATACAGTTATCTCAAATTTGTTTTCGTGTTTCTATTTGACGGTAGCAGTCAGTTTTATTCAGTATTTATCAAAAGTCTCAATCTCTTAATCGCCACTACGCTGCTTGAAGGTCATTGTGTTCTAGGGGACTTCTGTTTACCATGAACCGGGTTTCTTAACACTGCAGCACGGTATTTTTAATAATAATAATATTATAATTATAGCGTCATAAACATTTTTACAAGACCACAGAGATGCAAATACGGATGGGAACTTTGCGTTATCCCAAAGGCCTTTGCCTGATGTAGGGATCACCTTCAAAAAATAATGTTAGTACTGTGCAGATTGTTGAGCAGCAAAAATTTCATCTTAATGGCCTGTTGTTATGAGTAATATACAATAATATATTAAAGATAAACAAGGGAGCAGAAATTAAATAAACAAAATTTAATAATATGGTGTCAAAATATTTCTATGAAATACCCCATGTAATACCTATTTTTGTTGTAAAATAGCAGGAGTGTCACCTGATTTAGGAAGGTATAGATGTTGTTACTCTCTTCGTTTTTTAAGCCAAGAGTTGTAAGTTATTTGAGTTATAAGATTTGTAGGCCCTATGTAAGGAAAGCTTTGTTTAAACAAATTGAAAGTTTGAGCAATATACATGATATTCGCTTCGAGACGTGTCTGGCAGTAGCAATTCGTGCGTGAGGTGCGGGGGAAGCCGTCGTCGTAAAGAATCGCGGAATCCAATTATGACGGAAGAAGCGTTCGTCTGCGGGGCGGGGGCACGACTCTTTTTTCGCAACGACGCGACGCGCGTGCAGTCACTCAGTTTTTTATTCTCCTCCCCGTGCCGTTTAGGACTTCATTCTCCGCCGTGCCCCTTGTCTCGCCTCTCGCGTGCTCACGCCTCGTCACGCACCACTTCAACCCCCCTCGACGCACGCTAAGCTGCGATTAATCGAAAAGAACTTTCGATTGATCAAAATTCACTTTCGAATGTTCGGAACATGGTCAAATTTTTCGATTAATCAAACTTTTGATGGTGCCATTGCATCTTTCGATGTCAATAGCGGTCACTGAAGCATTTTTTTTTCAATAGGAGATGGCTGTTCCAGTAGTAATTCCCTTTATTATTATTTCCTCGTGCGTGTGTGTGTATGTAAATAAATTCAGAGGTAAGGAAAGAAAGGGATAGGGGTATATAATGGAAAGAGGACAAGGACAACGGTGCTGTGGTAGATAGAAAAAAGCAAGAAATCAGAGGGTAAAAATGCGGCCTAAAAACAATGTATATATATATTTATATACTAATTCATTCATTCACACGACGCCTTAAGCGCAAATATGCATATAAATTCACAGGTAAGGAAAGAAAGGGAAAGGAACATGGAATAGAAAAAGGACAAGGACAACGGTGCTGTGGTAGATGGAAAAAGCCAGAAATCAGAGGGTAAAAATGCGGCCTGACTGGGACTCGAACCCAGAACCTCCTGGTTGCCGGCCAGGTGCTCTACCAGTTGCGCTACCATGAAATACCCCATGTAATACCTATTTTTGTTGTAAAATAGCAGGAGTGTCACCTGATTTAGGAAGGTATAGATGTTGTTACTCTCTTCGTTTTTTAAGCCAAGAGTTGTAAGTTATTTGAGTTATAAGATTTGTAGGCCCTATGTAAGGAAAGCTTTGTTTAAACAAATTGAAAGTTCATATTATATTATATATTTCATATTTATATACATATATAGGGATCTTCCGAAAATCCGAAAATGCAAGCGTGACGGAGTGGTGTTTTCCATATTGTAATAAATACTGCAATTCTCCTCGATTGTAAATTTTATAATTGTGGAGATTAATTAACGTCGGTTACCGTGGGACCTGTCACCTCACTCGGCTGGCAACCCTTGAAAAATTCAATTCGCCGGGTAAGCACGAGGTTATTTGAGCCGGAAAAATCGTCATTTTTACCCAACGTAACTCGATGGCGTAAAGCCTCCCGTTTTTGAGCGGGGCAGCAGTCGTGTGCATTCCTGTTGTTGCTCGGGCACGCCCCGACTCGCCGTGCACTCTCGCCCTCAAAATGTTCCAATTTCTCTCTCCGTTTTCACTCTCGGTGCGCCAGCAGACGCCTCTCACCCGCCAACCCCCTGCCACACGCCCTTTTCATATTTCCCTCCCCTAACCTCCCCTCTCCCAGCCGGCCGTGACGTCGCCAACATGGCGGAGACTTCGTCAGAAGTTTTTGTCTCGAAAGGAAATGTCTGCAGTCGATGGCACTTCCGAGTTCGTTCGCTCGTGAATCGTATGTGAGGGAGTCGTCCCCTATAACGAAGGGACTACTACTAGTCATAAAGGGGACGCGTTTTTTCGCCTTTATTCCCACTCATAAGGGATAGCTCTTTCTTTTCCTCGAAATGGTTACTTTTCTGGTATTACTGTCTAGCGTCAGTACTTTTCCGATTTTTTTTCGTCGAGTCATCGATTATTTTTGTCTTGATATACAATTGGTCAAAGAAGTTCAACCTAGAGACGAAACTTACGTCGTTATCGTGAAAATTTTTAATATGGTCATGCATTTTAAATATAGGTAGTGAAAAAAGATTTTTCAAGGAAGGAAGGTTTTTGAAGGAAGATTTTTCGTAATTTTTAATTCAGTAACTTACACGGTCCTGACAATGCTTTAGGAATAAGTACCAATGTCAAAACTACTTCCTTTTTTTAACAAGGTCATTCGAATGTTGCCACACGCTTTTATTATAATCGTGTATAGTGCGCAAAAATGGCCCAGTTGTGAAAATTAATGCATTTATTATTGCAGCGTATGTTAAAGGTAAAAATAATCTCGTCAAATATAAGTTAATATTCTTCTTGTATTGCCGCACTTAAGGCCTTAGTGGAAAACCGTTTCGCGTTAAAATAAATCAAGAAATTTCTTCGGACGCGAAAGTTTGTGTGCGAGTCACTTAGAACGTCTACCCTGAGATATCCATTTATGATTCCAAGTATGTGGATGGGTTTGTGTACCATGGATCACCAAAGTTGTATTTTTGTTAAAGTTGAAGGTGTTTGTTTTTCATCCCACCATTGATTGTGAAAAGTTTTAATAAAACTAAATATTTATCCAATCTCGATCCCCGTAAAGTTTTTAGATTTAAGTTTTCCTTGATACGTAGACTGCCTTGGTGAAGGCGTGCCGCTCCGCAGTGTGAGATTATGGTATCAGAGCTGCCTTAAAATTTTCTTTTTCTTAAGGAGTTATGGTATATCCTGGATGGTATTAGTCTGAATGCGTGGAAGAACATAATTACTTGTGCTATGAGGTATCTTGTCCAGTCGTTGTGGTACTGATAAAAGAGCGCGAAGTAAAAATTATACCTTTATTTTTTATCGCTAAGTTTCATTGTATGTGTAGATAGAAGGATACAGAACGTGAGCAAATTGCACAGAATGGGTGAGGACAAAGTTGATACGGAGGTTGAATTTGGTATTCCCAAGTTTGCTAAGGTGGTTGTCTTCATTATACCTTTTTAAATGCTCCTCGGTGGTGTCAGCAACTTTTTTGTGCTTTTTCTAAGTTTCATGTTACCATGTTGTTAATCATGACTAGCTCCATAATTATCTCTTGTTTTCAACATTCCACTCTATAGTGCATCACTGGGGTATTATGAATGGAGTTTTTGATTCTTGAATTCTCAAAAAAATTTAAAACACTCAAACTTTCCTTATTCTTTAACAAACTCAACTCCCATCACCGGCCAAATGTGGAATAATACACGTTGGAAATTTTCCACCCATTTTACCATAAAGTTGCCGGCCTGGTGGCGGGGTGATGTTCTGCCAAACTGAAGGTCGTGGGTTCGACTCCCACCTGGGTAGATGGCTCTTATCGTGTCGTGAATCGATAATGTAGGAACCTCCGTTGTAGAGGCCGTTATGTGTTGTTTAAGGAAAAGTTTTAGATACATATTATAAATATATAAACTTAGTCTCTGATGACGATATATCTGACCTAATATCGAAACCAGTCCGCAAAGAATACTGCCGGAAATGGCCTAACTGCATCATTCATTGCGTCGTCTAGATTCTTCAGAGATAATACGCCCCTCACCATCGTTTTTGTTCTTCGTCCTAGCCTGGATTCGAACCCGCTACCCACCGTTTCGCCTCCTCTACTGTCAGTGCTGCGTGTCGTGCACCGTGGTGCAAAAGCTCCCTTAGCTCTCCCGTGCGCGTCTCATTTTTTTCGTCGCGGACGTGTTTTGTGTCGTGGGAAGGCGAAGCGCGAGCAGTCGCCGCCGATGGAAAAATCCGCTTAATGAGATGCTCCCGTTCGGCGGAGGCAAAGTCACGTCATTAGCGTTGCGGGAACTTTTCCCGACTTTTTTTTTCTCCTCCCGATGATAAGGAGCCTAATAAATGTGCTCTCGGGTAACGATCGGATTCATTCCCGTTCGAAGCCTTTTGCTTAGGGAGAGGAGGTTTGCCAATCCGCTCTCTCTCTCTCTCCATAGAACTTGGCCATCTATAACATCGGTCTCACCGAGTACTGTGTCGAGGCACGACTTGGCGGAACTGGTTCAGTGTAGGCAGAGTGCAGTTTCTCCCGAAATATTTCGTGCCCACAACATGCTCCGTTGCCTAGCAATGTTTCCTAGCGTGGGCGATAGGTAAATGGCCACGTAACCACACGTGTGGTGGATACGCTGTTTTTTTTAAATAAATGTTACAGTGACCGGAATTGGAATAGAAATATGTGATGGCATCATTGAAGGTTCGATAAATCGAAAAATGTGATCAATCGAAAGTGTTCTCTGCATTTTATTCGGGTTCTCACCGCGTCCGTTGGCTATTGCTGACAAAAATATTGTCTCATCCAGTGATTACTTTTGAATTGTACGAGGTGGGTTTACATACGGATATATTGTGGTGCATTTAAAGCATATTAATTTTCTGAATATGGTCTTACTTATCGAAGTTACGGCCTTGCGTATTGAATTACATGCGGTGGTCTATCCAATGCTCTAAAGTACCTCTCTTACCCTATCCTCAAGTTTTCCTTTCTTGTTACGCCTGCTGTGAATAAAATTAGTGTAACCGCCCTTTAGGTTTTTCTTTCAATTTCCAAAACTGTATTTTTACCACTTTACTACACTATTATTGCACGACTTCACCCTAATTTTGCGTGGTAAAGCAATATACTACAATTCAGTGAACGCAAGTAAAATGAAAAATTATTCAGACGGCTTTCGAAACTTTCGCTGTGGGAAAGCTATCGTGTGATCGCTATTAATTCTTCTGGTGAATCCACGATATCACTGGAGGAAAGGCAAAAAAGTTTTAGGTAGGAAAGACTTTCTGTTTCGTGTCGAGTGGCAATCCAGAGATCCCAGGAGAGGTTCCCCATCGAGAGCATCACCTTCTGTTATCATGTCGAGATCAGTTCTCCATCGCGCACGATTGAGTCTCAAAGATCACTTCATCTCCGCGTTTGAGTGGCAACCTGGCTCGGCCATAATGGTCCATCCGACTCTTCCTCCTTCAAGGATGTTGGCGTCACAGACCCTTGGCCGATGAATGTGTCCGATACGTTCCAATCCCATCCTCCATCTTGTGATTGTGAAGAGAATCTTCTATTTCTTCATTCCATATCGTAAGGTCTTGTTCGCCACTTCCGCATCTACATTTTGTCCTCGGACGTAGCACGATTCAGGCTGTCCAGCAACCGGGAAAATCGGGAATTGTGCGTGAATTTTAAGTCCCTGGAATTGTGTATTTTTTAGCGGATGAATACTTTTCGTATGCCTTCCAAAAAGTGCCACAGGCAGTGTGCTAGAAACAAGGGGCTACTTCATCTTTATTTAATACCAGTGCAAGGTCTTTTGGTAAGTGTTTCCTCTTCCTGGAATTAATTACTTACGCACCGAGATACATACATCCGTAGATTTTTTTCTTGTTTCTTATATTTTAGTGCCTCACGATAAGTCACCAAATTTTTGTAAACTGCACTAAGACATTCAGTTCAGGTTAAGGCTTTATTTTTGTAACTAGAATGCAGACTAAATCATGTCTTTAGGCAGTGTGTTCAGCGACCAGCGAAATCGGGAATCGTGCTTGAATTATTATTCATGAATTTTTGCTCCAAACTGTAATTTCTAAATATTTTATTTCAAATTCATTTCACATAACATTTTACCACTTCTACCATTTGCCATTTGCTGGCCTAAAATGTGTTTGTCGTAATTTTAAGAGCAGTTTGTTTGTAGAAGTTTTTGTAGCCGCGGAATGTCGGACAAGATGACAGAATCGAAATGTCTAGCAACCTTGAATCTAGTAGGATTCAAAAACACGAAGAATAGAATGCCAGAAGACGTCACCATGTCCTTGTGAGGTCTAAGCAGCCGTGGTCTTGGCTTGCATTGAATAAATATAAATTTACGTATAATAAGTATGTGTTAACTTACCTATTCCTCGTCCTTGTAAATAAATGAATATAATATCATTTAAAAGTTTTGAAGTAATTTTGGGTGTTTCAAATTCTTATCAATCGCAGTAATGACGTAATATTAACCTGGAATTTTGTAACATTTCCCTGGAAAACCGGGAAATATGCATGAACTTTTCTGCTCTGATTGGGTGGATACCCTGATAATTTCGCAATCACCGCTCCAACCCGGTTGCTTAGCTCAGTTCCAATTATCCGGGGCTCGCTTCATAAAGGCACACGTTCCATTAGTGTGGCCTCACCGCGAGTTTTCTCATTTCGCCGTAAATTTATCTAATTGCAAAGTAGACGGCCGTACTTAAAGCTTGAAAGCCCGTACGGAAACGTTCCGGTCTTAATAGTTGGGAAATATTTGGCACGGATATTCTGGGTGGGTTTTAAAGAAGGAAGGATTTGAAAAATCTCCACTCATGAACTGAATACTTAGTTTTTACTTTTCCCAAGTTTTCACGTGATTTTTCGTTATTTACAAAAATGTAATTTTTCGTGTGTTGAACAACATTAATTTATCCCGAATACTGTCATGTTTGCATCCCTGAAATAATATCACTGTGAGCTCTGTTAAAAAATGGGTTAAGAAATTTTGCGATTTTTTTTTCAATGAACATGTTATGTAGTTATGGTTGTAATTTACGGTCAAACTCATGCATCACCAACTCATATTGAGGGTATTCCCATGAAACGTTTAAATACACCGTGTGAAGCTGGGTAAATCATTATGTCTTTAAGTTTTCTTTTTGTGCCCATAAAGGCTAGATAGCACCGTTCACATCTCAAACCCAACATTTCGTTCCGATACAGCCATATCGGTGGCCATAGTATCGTATCGAATGCGTAGCTTCAGGCGTCCCTATGTCCCTACACCTCCGCATGATGAAAAATCGTTATGCGTTGATGAGGAAGCCATCCCTGGTATTATCAATCGCCCACTCCCGGCTGCTAGAGGCGCGATAAATTTCTTCGTGGTTTCATTTTTTGCCGGCTAGAAGCGGCGACCCTGTTATGAGCAAAATGTCCGAGATTACTTTCACGTCATTTTCCCCATCACTTGACTCTGGGACACTCGAAAATTGAATGCGCGCGGCCGCCATCTTGGTGAGCATTTCCATCACAGCCTATTTGATGTAACGAAGTTACAGCATCATCTCTCAAAGCAATAATATTTTGATCCAGTCCATAATCTTATGGTTCCATGTAATAGTGACTGCATTTCCTATCCCTGTTTCCCATTAAATTATTTATGCGATGGAGGTGTATGAACCTGAATTAAAAGGGCAGGGTAATGGGAAGCTGTGTGTTAGGATAATTAGTTAATAGCGACACGTGTCTATTCTCATACCCTTAATAATGAAAGGTCGTGCGTTCAGAATTTCAATTAAACCTCTCCGCTCGTTCTTGAGAAAATGAATTATTTCCCAAAGTAATTATATCCTGAGTTAATTCAAAGGTGTTAATTTGTAAAAGATCTTAATGCAATATTTTATGAAATGAGGTATTCATCCCCTACCCTTTCTTGCTCGTACTCAAGTAATGTATCTTATAATTGTCATTAATCAATTATTGCCAAAATTTTGCACATCAGACCACAATGTGATTAATAAATTTTTTTATAATATCATTCAGATCTTATTTACGAGCGTTGCAAGTTCATATGAATCTCATATTTAGTGCAGAGTCGGAATCTCTGGAAAAGAATAATTTTATCTTTACTGAAGCATAACTGATAATAGGTGTAAGGAAATCAAAATACGGCATATGTTTAGCAAAGCTAGCCGAAGGATCTGAGTTCTGGGTACCATGGTTCCTACAGTGGTCATATATCATAAATCTCTCATGCATACGAGTTCATTTAGTAATAAATATTAGAAAAATACTTGGGCGCGATAAATAAAGCTTATGAACTTAGTGAAATTTTTTAAAAGATGTGTGCACTCTGCCTCAGCTTTGATTTGTGGTGTGCAGTGACTGTATTTTATAATGCCGTCTCCACGAATTCTGGTTGTGGGGTAGAGTAACACAATAAATTTACGCATGGGGTCCTAAATGCCAAAAAGACATTGCGTAAATATCTCGAGTTTTCGTCCGCGCTTGGAGGATACGAGCTTCCATCGTGTCACAGGAATCGTCGCCTCCGGAGCCGTGATGTAATTCGAAGTCAATGAAACGACCGGCATCTTCCGTTTCATTGCAATCAAACGTGCGCGTGTGGCTTTCTCCGCCTGTTTTTTTTTAAGTGCCGCGTTAAATTCTGCGACCCAGCCCACTCCACTTTCTTCTTCGGTGCGCTACGCCCCTCGCTTTTCAACCCGTCGGCAGCGGCGGCCGACGATTCGCAAACTTTCATGAATAATTTATGCCGCGTAATTACTCATTGCACCTCGGCGCGTTCGCCACCGATAGCGCCATTTCATTAGAGGCGAAATTTGTTAAGCGTTCAGATAAAAATCGGCGGGCGGGGGAGGTGTTTGGGCAATGGAATGGGGAGGACTCGTTGCCGGGGGACGGGGTGGGTAATCGCACTTGGCAGGTATATGACTAGCTTGTTAGTTGGGAGACTTTGGTCGTTGAGACTCAATAATTAACCGAACCATGTATTAATTTGTCAAAATGCTCGGCCTCAAAAGCTGTCGGTTGGCGATTGTTTTCAAAAATGATAATCGGTTATATATAATATTTTCTTTTGCGGAAATCCGTATTAAAACCTCTAAGATGGTAAGTTCATCAGATTCAGGCTTCAATTGGTGGAAGTCAGACACATTTAAATAAACAAAAGATCGTAGCACTTTTCCACAAGAATTTTTAATGCGTACAACGCGTTTCGGCTCACTGAGCCATCATCTGGTACAAGATGTCCTGTACCGAAGTAGCCGAAACGCGTTGTACGCATTAAAAATTCTTGTGGAAAATTGCTACGATCTTTTATTTATTTAAACTTTAAGATGTTCATTAGTTGTCTATTTTCAACATAATTTGGGCGATTTTGGTCGATGAGATTCGAAAGCTAACGAAAGCATGTATTAATTTATAGATGGTGGGCATCAAAAGTCAGCCGGCTGGCGATCGTTTTCAAAGATGACAATCCGTTATCGATATTCATCCGTGGTAAACTATTAAAGTAAGATCTTAATATTAAGTAAGTAAGATTAAGTAATCCTTATCTTAAAGAATTATTAGTTGTCTGTTTTCAATATTGGTAATCGATCTTTACTTTCTACAATGGAGAAGATTGTCGATTGGGTCTGTTGGCTATCGGCTGTCGATTTTTGTTGACTCTCGCTTAACACTAGGAAGAATGTTGGCAATGAGCTGAACGTTGGCTGTTACTTCATCATCAATAGTGAACAGATCAGCGACTATCGACATAAAGCAACCGATATGTTGAGATTTAAATTTTGTCAATCAGTATTCGATATTTTCGATTAATCGAACAAGCTGCAGCATCGTGTGTTTTCTCTTCTGCCTCTTGGCGAGGAAGCGGTGACCCATTTGGGGATCACGCTGGAAATCACTTCCTTGTATTACAAGGTAGCGCGTATTTTGCATGAGTAAACCAGTTTGTTTTCATGCGGCCTCATTTCACGCATTCTTTTCTTTTACTGCGTCACCTCGCATCGGGTCTCAATATCTCCCGGATTCCCAGAGGTGCTCCGGCGATATGCGAAGCGACGGGGATGCGTACTGGCTGGTAATTACCCCGCCTAAATATTCGAGAGCGTGAAGCAAGGGCGGGTGAAGTCTTAACCGCGACGGGACCGTAGAGCGCGAAATAACAATGATTACCTTTGTCCCCAGCCACCCCGCAACAATTCTCTCGAGGCCCTTATGGGTGGAGCCCGCAGTGGCGGCTCTTATGACATCGGTGGGAGGGGGACGGGAGAGCTGTCGGCGCCGAGATTTGAAACGAGATCGGGCGGGTTATTGTGCCGCTCTAGAAAGCGGAAAGCTCGGGATTCATATCCCGGGCAGAGCGCGAGGCCTTCTTTGGGCTTCCCTCTCTGCATGGCGTGACCTATTCAATCCCATGTTTGCCATTCGAGGATTATGAGTGTGCGCGAGTGTAAAATCTGCTCGATTGCAGGTATTCGAGCATCCATATGGTACTCGGATACCCACATAGGCACTCGATTACTCAGACAGGTTATCAAATACCCATGTATGCGTGTGGGTACCCCAGTACCTGGACTAATATATGGCTGAACAGGCAACTGGACAAATACTTCCTGATCTGATGCGGATGCTTGCTAAAACGCGGGTGTCTCTAACCCAGGGATGGCAAGTGAAACGAAACGAAAATGTTTCGTTTCGACCCGGAGGGGTACGAAAATGCGAGGCCTAGGTTTAGTTTCGTTCCTGCACGAAATTAAAATCACCAAGGAGTTTAGTTTCGACTCGGAACGAAACTTTACTCCCAGCAACGAAACTAAATTAATCGAAACTCCGCTGCTCATAGCTAAGTTTCGATCGTAGAAGTTTTGAGTAGAGTGGGATAAGAGGAAATAGTTTCGAACCATTTCATGACAGAATATGGAGAGGCTAAAACATTGAGCTTAAAAAATCGAATGGCCAGTTTGCGTTCACCGTCCTTCCGTTAATGGTAAAAAAATGAGTGCCCTTTGCATTAGCTCCCCGGGTTTAAATCCATTTCGTTTCGTATCTACATTCCGCTCCCGGGGAGGAAACTATGGAAATTTTCCTGGTTTTGACTTTCGTCTAGTTTCGATTGCTATCCCTGCTCTCACCCATGACTCCGTCCGGCTTCTCAAGTACACATGCGAATATATAGGTTTTCAATTATCTATCTTGCTGCTGTTTGAGTACTCATGTTATTTCCTAAACAATGTCTTGAGAATAATGTGGTATAAAAAGATCTCACGTAATAAGAATCGTCAAATAGTAGGAAACGGTGCATTTTATTGAACGTTGTATCCAGTCCCTAGAATAATGACAGTGACGAAGGGATAATTAAAATTATGTTCACTAAAAAAATCGATTACAAAGAAAGGAACTGAGTTTTTTTACCGCTTTACACGCGTAAAATATTATTGTAGTCATACTTATTTCATTTAGTTCACATTGAAAAGAGGTGCTGAATAAATCCGGTGCAGAAAGGTGAATGAAAGGTTATGTGTACCAAAAGAAGCATTCGCGATTTGAGATGGTTGGCAGACTGATCTTTTGATTTGGTGCACCTCTTCCGTGTATATCTTCTCCGCAACCTCTTCATGGATATCAGCACCCGCTTGTAAACGCCTCTGGGCACGTAGGCATTGAGTTTTTCAAGACTTTCATCCCTGCCCTTGCATTGACGCTGCACGCTCGAAAAAAAATATTTATTTCTCTCCGCACCCGTTTGCAGTCCCTTTCCGTGGCCGTGCCGCCGTTCTAAAGGCCTGGTTAATCAGGAAGCAAATGGCAGCACAGTGAATGTCTGTCGAAGTAATCAAGAGCACGCATGTAGAAGATAATGCCTTCATCGCTTTCCTCTCCGGTCTTTGTGCCTGCGCCTCCTCCATCTCGGCGCAAATGACCTCAGCTGTCAATGGCTCTCGAGAAAATATTGCTGATCGATGGATTCCTCTGGCAGCAGTCGTGGAGCATTTTTCTGCTCAGCTCGAGAGCGTCAACAGACGCCAAGAGGAGGCTCGATCATCCTCGCCGTGCTCTCATCCATGAAATAATATTGCGCTTAGTGTGGGCTGTTCGCGTACACTTGTCCTCTGCCACTCCGCAATCCACTGCGCAGGTGGACCGAATCCAACTTTTAGCATGGGGGAGGCAGGTATAATCAAGAGGGCCGACATGTGTGAGCTTTTTCCTCGTTATGAACTATGTTCTGCAACAAAATAATACCAAATATCGCACCAATAGATGATTTGGTCTATTTCACCTAAAGGTGTATTCCTCCCATAACTTTTCCTCGTTAATGCGGAAATCTACTTTAATTATAAGGAACTAACTACTGAAGTCAAACTTATTACATTCTAGTGCAATTATACACTATTTTTTCATTGATTATGCGTGCGTTTTCTTTTCTAAATGCTTATTTATATTATTCAAATAATTAGAGGATGAGCTTTAGGTTGCATGGATTACTTTATACTCTTCATTGTAAAAGCTTTACACGCAAATATGCATGCATGAGTCTTAGTTAAGATTTTCATGAAGGAGTTCTCGTATTATTGCAATCTTTATAACGGTCGTAACGAATCCCTTCCCTGTCCTTAAAACATACATTGGTTTCTCTGTTCTGTTTTCTCTGTCTTCGGGATGTTTGATCCAAACTGTTTGAAATTTAATATTTCATGCCCTACCAAATTGATTCTTACGAAGGTTCCATTAGAGATCCCTTTGTCATCCGCTGTTTTGTCTTGTGCGTCCTCATTGGTGATGGGATTCCACAGAAATTTTGGTTGGCTGCGGGGGTATTGGATGCTGATTTGGGGAGCAGGGCAGTTTAAACTCAAATCCCGAGGGAGTCTCATTGGGAGGCTGGGGACATTGCTTTTTGTCCTTAGGCTCCAGGGGGCGGGGCTTTGAATATCTTTGAACCATCTGGGACCCATAAGTGCCTGGAAGATCTCATGAAGGCTGCATCAGTCAAGGTTTTGTTTTTGGGACCACCCTTTACACCTGTGCTATTGTTTTAAAAACGTTCCTTCCCATATATTAGTTGGAAGGGCTTCTGTGGCTCACTATCCCTCGCACGCAGCCTATTGTTGTCCTTACTTGCTTGATCCTTGAAAGATGTTTTTTTCTTGTATTTGGGTGTTTGTGTTTTCAACCCTTCCAATCGGAAGCCTCTATTTTGAGATCCGGTGCGGGCAAAATTGTTCGCTGCTATCGTTATAAATTGTTGAGTAGATTCAACGCAATATTTTCGTCACGTCCTTAAAGGTTGAGGCGAGCATCTGTGGGCATTGGATAAAGGAGATTCTTATGTTCACTTGCTTTGATCGCTTTCTTTCGCTGTTTTTCTCGCGAGTTATGATCTAGTTTAGAAAATTCGAGTGTAGGCTTACGCAGCCTCTCCTTATAGTTAATGTTATGTTTTTTCCTGAAATAGGGTGTTAATAATTAGATCGACAGTTGTCTTTGGATGTTGAATGAGCGTATTAATTTTGTCAGCCTCGAGAATATTTGTCAGTTGCATGTGATAAAATCGATATTGGTCGCTGTAATCTAGAATATTTTTTCCTAAAACTAGTTATTAATTTTGAAAATGACAGTAATTAAGTAGAATAAATGGCAATACTAAGTCCAAGGTCAAGTCTTTTCTCGTTTACCCTCTTCAAACGAGTGTTTTCCTCTTTTTTGCTTGTTAACATAATTTCAATGTAATCTTATACTTGTTTATTTATGATATGAGAACCTGTGGTTTATTCTATCTGACCACATTAAATCCACAATGAATGTTCTGAACCTTCCACATCCTCCCGATGTTTCTCCACCCGCGGGCCGGTCGCAATTTGTTTATCTTTTGCAAAATTCGTGGCGATCCTTTGTGCTTTGCCGAGCTTGCGAAAATCCCTGTTCATGTTCCAGTGTACACTCATAGTGTGGTCGAGTGATGCGCTCGAAACATTTTCGCCATTCAACCTAATTGGCCCTTCACCGCTCCTTGTCAGTCCGCGACCGCCCTCATCTTTCAACGTGTGATGATTGTGCAACGACGGCTTTTCTCCTCCTTTCGAGGTGCTTCCAGCCACAAGTACTAGGGGGTAGTGACGGGGATAAGTTACCTACAGATGATTTTTTTAAGTTTGCAATCAGGTGCGAGTTGCGATTAAAATTTTAAAAAGGACCTAGTCATAGTCTTATGTGCACTTTAGTTACTTTTCATAAAATTATTAAGTTCCCTACGAGTTCATTTTATGCCAACATGTTTGACATTTCTTCCAAAGTCACAATTTTAATTAATAAAATATATTATTTAAAGTTTACGAATGTGCTTTAGGGATTTTTTTTGGGGATGCAATGACATACCTAGTATTTTTTTTTATTTACGCATTCTTTGACTCTTTGGATTAATTACGTTGCTGTATTAGTATATAAAAAGTAAGATTACTTTTAAATAACCACTTATGGGGTGCGAAGTATGTCAAAAGTTCCCTCGTCCATTTGGATTAATAGCATTGCTACTCTAGTATGGAAAAAGTAGGATTACTTTCAAGTAAGTTATTGGGCTACGGAATATGTTGATATCATATCCCTTTACTTTTTGGATTAAATAAATTGCTCTAGTAGTATGGGAAAGGTAAGATTATTTTAAAATATAAGCTTTTGGGTTACAGAAAATATGGATGCATTTTGAAATGTATGGATGTTTAATAAAATTTTCTTGAATTAAGTCGTTAGCGGTGGCTCAGTGGCTATGTTTCGATTATTCGGTGCCAACCCCCTTTGCTTTCGCGGGGGTGGCTTTCGCCACGACCGCCCCGGGGGAGGGTTTGAGGCCCACCCCTTCGCGTGGGAGGCTCCCCCCATCTCTGCCCCGGAAAGAGAAAGTTTTCGGCTTTCCCGCGGGTTGTGCTCCGTGCTTTCCCCCACTCCACGGTAGCTCTCTCGTGAGCTGCACCGCCTGGGAAGGAGAGGCTGGCTGCAGCAGTTAAAAAAAGGGGATGTAGAAGTGGTGGAGTTTTCTGTGTATGGGTGGGAATGATTTATCACTCGACCTACATATCTCGTACTCGGCCACGATTGCTCTCTCTCTCTCTCTCGAGCACCCCCCTCCATACACCTTTCTCCTCCGCCTCCTCCTCTTCTTGTTCTCTTCCATACCTCCCGCTCCCTCCACCCCTTCCACGGTTGTTTGACGAATCGTCAATATTTGCGCAGCGCCGGGGTCGGAGTGGCGGGGGAGGGGACGGCCCGCCGTCTGCTGCTCTCGCTTTCCGCGGGGCGGGTTCGTCTGTCTGTGTGTGCGTGTGTTGCCCTCTCTATCGATAGCGAGAGTGAGTTCCGTGAGGACGGGTTCCGCGCGCGCTCCCGGGGTCGTCAGGGGGTCGTTGGGGAGGGGGGGGGGGTCGGGGAGGACAAGCACCCCCAATCATGTGTTTCATTGTGAAACGGTGGGTATTATATTCCTACCTGTCTCCTGCGCCACACCTGCGCCGCTAACGCTGTTCTTACTCTGCGCCAAGTGAGCTTTTTTTTGTATCGCTCAGGCCAAGGGAATGTATAAAGGAGGCCCAGTTCCATACCATAGAAGGCTGATTTCAATTGCCGCTTCGGTCGCATTTTAATCGGTTTTCAAAATTGTACGCGGCGCGGTAATGAGTGCGATGCGATCCACTTTTTTCCAATAATTTGCATTCTAATGATTGTAATTGCAAGGGATAGCATTGAGAATTTATGAATTTTAATACATTACATCATCATGTATATAAATGTAGGTTAAAACCCCATGCACACCTTATTCCTCCGTGAAATTCGGATCACTTGAGGGCCGACTGGAGGATTCCCTTTTGTGATATTCGTGGGTATTACATGCCTACCTGACTCCTGCGCCACACCTGCGCCACCCTTGCACTGTCGTTGTTCAGACTCTGCGCCAACATAGGTTGTTTTTGTATCGTTCGTGTCTTGAGAGTTACTTGAGAGGAATAAACTCTTTCAGTTATTGAGATCAAGCTTAATTCAATGTCATTCATGTCATAGAAGAAAATGTGTCGCTGCAATGAATTTTAATTATGGGCCAACTGAAGAATAGATATAAAATAAGTACGCAGCCGAAAGGTTAGATTTTTTGCGTTTAATACTACTGGTGTTTTTAATAGCATCATTTATTTAGTCCGCGTTCCTTACCCGAATACTTGAGATTAATGACTGCACAAGATTTTTTCTAAGGTAATGAGTGGCAGTAATAGACTACTCCTCCGTAGGCTAATTATTACCCGTTTTCACGTACACGTCTCATCATCGTTAGACTTGCTCCCCCGCGACTTTCGTGGGGATCGCCGAGTAATATGTGGATGTAGACGAATTAACAGTTTGTCTGTTCGTAGCAGTGTATCGAGGAGATTAGTTTCGACCGGTTGGAGTTGGCTGCGAGGCCGCGGTTTTGTTTCTTCACCGCCGTGAGATGAGAGAGCCGTGAGGGATAGGGCCGGCTGGGAGGTACACAGGGTGCAAAGAGCAATGAACTGCTCACGAAATGCGGAGCGGTGAAGTGAGAAAGCCTCAATAATTGGAATCTTCATCAGCAGTTATCAGTTCGGAGAAAGGCATACCGCAGCATGGCCTTTCACTCCTCACAGCTTTGTTCCCGCGGACTTATTTCAGCATGAATAGTAATGATGATGGGCAAATGCAATGTTCATGGCAATGTTTTTTCTTAGAAAAAAATTTTGCTGTTGGTAAGCTGTTGGATGAGACTCATACTTATTTGCTGTTTTTGTACTACATGATAAAACCGTGACTCAAACATTTTCGGAATCATAGAAAATCTGTCTCTTTGGCATGTTATAAATCACACAAATAATGTAATTCATAGCGTAAAATATAACTAATAATCAGTTCAAGTTATGTGTTTGTCAAATTCGTTTCGATTGCAACCATATGGAAAGCTATAATAATGAATAAATCGTGATTTTATCTTTTATCTTATAAAAAATATTTAATGGTTGTATGACCATTGAATGAAACTCGTACTTATTTACCGTATTTGCTGTTTTGTACTACATAGTCGAACCGTGATTATAACATTATTTCTATGGTCTGTCATATTTCAAGTATTTTGTGTGCTTCATGATGTCGATGCCCTATTTTCGTGAATGTAACCGAACCCACACTTTTCTCGGAACGAGCTGTTTCTGGTGGCTTTAGCCATTTTTGTTTCCCGTCAGAAATCGTGAATTTTTCTTCGGGCTGCGATATTGTTTCCATCGATGTGTACCACTTGCTATCCAGTCGTAGTATTGGGTGTGCGTTAGAGACACTGCCGTAATATCCCTTCATAAAACTACGAGGACGCAGCGATTGAAGCCTGAGAATACAAGCCGTGTTGATGTTGTCATCAACACCTGCCGATTCCCTGCCTTAACGACTATGCGGTAATATTCACTCAAGTAACGGTTGTCTTGTACATAATATTCCGAAACAGCACTGCCACTTTAGTGACTTCCGTGGTCCATCTGTCTGTTGGTAATAGTGGAATTCTAGTCAGGCCTCTGCCGTTTCAGCAGTTTGCAGTTTCCGGGCGAACATAGGAATCTCTCCGTTCCGGTACTAGCCCTATTGAAGGAAATGGTAGTCCATCAAGTGAGACTCAAATCCAATTGCCACGGCCTATAAGATGACATGAGCCAGGTAATTTGAATTCAAATTCCTTTAAATTATTATTCGAAACTCTTCTAAATAGGGATACGGAAATCAGATCTGTTAAAAAGCACGTAAAAAGATGAGTGGAGTAATTGGAGAAAGATGTAATTTTTTATCGCGAGACTTTTTAACTGGTGAATGATTAAAAACTAGCTTGATTGATACCTAATGTCGTTTTTTATGCTCTTATTCAAGACCATAATGGTTTACATTCGATAATAAGTAGTTTCTAACTTACGACTAAAGTATTTTCAATAATTTTTCCATATTTATTTATTGAATCCTAATTTGTTGTTTTTAAGCTGTCATTTACTATATTTCAGCTTAATTTGAAGTGCCTATTTTTCTTTTGTGATGGAACATTCCTCTCTCTTGGGTGGAATGGCTGCACTGTGATGTTTACTGAGAGTAAAGATTCGGCCGAAATTCATTGTACCTTGTTAGCTTTGCCACAAACATATTAATGGGACCGTGGAGGTGGCATAAATGTCGCAGGAATTAATTTAATGTCGAGGTACGAGTGCGAAAATTGCCTGGAATCTACGGTCTTTTTGGAATTTGCGTCAGCTTTTCAACGTACGTGGGCGTTGCCTTTTACCACTTCCCCTCTCGCTGACCCTCCGCGTCCCCCGTTGGAATTTAAATTGAACTATTTAAAAGCCTCCCATTCGGGTTGCTGGTCAATGGGCCCTTAAGCGTGTATTTCGCTTTAATACTTACTCGGAGGTTGGTAAGCTTTTTTATTTTGCCAAACCTCCATATTATCGCCGGTTTGATGGCACCCTAAGGACTTCGTTTCAAGTGTATCTGGTCGGAAGGGGATGGAGGATATATTTTTTTTGAAACTCTCGACCCAGAGAGGAGGTCAATACTGTCGAAAAAGTACGCGATTCGTTATTGAACGGGCCATTAAGGTCGCTTATGTGGACGAAGTGTTTGACTTCGTCAGGTCAACGAAATTTTATTCATCGCGTCAAGCCGTACGCTCTCGAAGTGTCCCAAGTGTACTCGAGTAATGGTAGTTGAGTACGCGGATAGCTGATAACCCTTAAATTCGTTAGGGTACTCGATTGCCCAGATAAGTACTCCATTACCCAGTGAAATACTCGACTGGCTACGCGATTACCTTTGCATGAGTGAGTGGCAGTATTCACTCAGAAACCCATGACAAGTTTACATCTGTGTACTGCCCCGTAAACCACGTCAACAGGCATGTGGCTTGGGGTGTCAGGACACAAGCCGTTATCGAATAAAAAGGAAATTCTCTAACAAATTACCATCTATAATTTATTTAAGTCCTTTATTGTTCCGAGGAATAACGAATCGCCATATCTATCCGTTCGGCAAAATATTTCTCTCCAATTATCGTTTCTATTTGACGTGGAAATTTAGTAATGCACATTTTCTTCGAATTATTCGGGCCATCACGGATAAATTCAAATAGCCTCCCCAGCTTTGGAGATATTGTCTATTCTTCTGGGTGTTTATGTACTCGACTGTGTATCCAGACTTATACATGACCTGCATGAATCCCCCAAGTACTTTCTAAATATCCCAATACCAGTGCTCTAGTAGACGGGGCACGCTACAAATACGCTCAATTTTTTTCTGAAGCGTTACAAATTTTCATGGCCGCAGGTCGTTCCATAAGATCCCGTTTTTAATGTACACGGCGCATTGAAAGTGGCGAGGGATGTATAGAAACCGCTGCCCAGCTCACGACCTACTTTTTCCCCGTGCCCCATGGCTTCTGCGGACGTGTATACCCCATGGGCGAAGCCTTAAGGGAATACTCCCGTGCCTATCTGCCGTATGTCCCCGCGGAATTCTCTTTTATGGGTCTGTCGTGTGGCCAGTGTTCCAGCTGAGAGAGGGAGAGACGTGCTGAGTATGCGCGACGTGAGTGAGAATTTTGGAGTGGAAGAGGCGCGCTTTGAGGATATTTTTAGTGCGTTCCTCGCGTGAGTTGCATCGCGGTCGGGAAAAAGTGCAAGTATTTTCTCGTAGAAAACAATTGTGGTCGTAATCTCATTTGGAATACTTTGTATGCGGTGGAGGGTACAGAAAAAGATCAATTGGGTGGGTGGGGGGATAAAAGATACCTTGACTTACCTTTACTTTAGTGGTAAAACAAAGAGCTGTGGTAATTTTCCACATTTTTTAATGTGATCGACCGGTTTCTACGTTTTCAAATAATTATCAAGAGATGTCTCTTGATTTTTATTTTATTTTATTATTTTATTCCCAAACCACTGGATAAAGCTTTTATTGACTATTTTATACCAGGGTATTCAACAAATGTAACAACTCTAAACGTACGCTAACAACCATGCCCTGGATAGGGGCAACCTACCCAGGCGGAACTCGAACACGCGACCTCTTAATTGGCAGGCGAGGACGTTACCCCGCCGCCACCGTGGCCGGCAATTGATGATGTAAAAACGTTGAAACCTAGTCGAGCAATTAAAAAAGCGTGGTAAATTTGTTCAGCTCATTGTTTTATTACTGCCGACGAATTTCCACAAAGTAAAATCGTCGACAGTCAATCTGCTACCTTTACTTTTATCGTAGTAAAAAAAATCGTAATAAAATTAAAATCAAGTCACGTGCAAAGTCAAAGAAAGTTTTATTTAATTTGATTACACACGTGTACAATAAAATTCCATCTAATGGTATAAAAAAGTTACAATAGTGGTTCTGCAATGTCCGGCAATACGGGCGGCCCGTCAAGGTGGGGGCGCGCCCCCCCCCCCCCCCCCCCCCGTATCCGTCACTGTATGCAGGTCGTGTATAGAATTGAGCAACATTTCCTTTGATTACCTAATGCTGGGCGGAGTAACTAATCACTCCCGGAAAAATTACGTCACCATTGCAATCACTGAAATTGCCCCGTTCTAATTACATTTTATAACGTAATGTAACGTTTAATGCCTTGCTAGTCCTCTCTCATTGCCTCAACAGTCTTTTCTATTCAACTTTTAGTCATTTCGTTTCATTAGGTTTTCATGAAGCGTTTACGGGGTCCTAAGCGTGAAGGGATTTATGGCAATTTCGTCACCATCATGTACTGTCATAAGCTGCCGAGCGGCAGTGTACTCTTTGCGGCATGGCGTTTCGCAAGTTTTTTTTTTTTGCTTTCTTTTCGAACGGAAAGGTTGAAGAGTGTTTGTTCCCTTGAGTTGACTGGGGCAATTGTCATTTGTCACTGCCATTTAGCCCGACGCAAATCGATTCAACTGGTTTTTAGTGTTGTTACGCCTGAGGCCGTGCGCAGGGCCTTGTTAAGGAAGAGAACGGAATCACAATCGCGTGATTCATTTTCGTGCCACTCATGGAATGGAATTGTTCTCTCAGATTCTTTCCTTCTTCGCGATTTTTGAATCGAATCCTAGAAGTGAGTGCATGCGTAGAAGCTAGACTTTAGTGGCAACAATTATGCATCCGTATATTTGGTAAGGGACTAAAAATAAGAGGTTATTGTGACATTAAATGGAGCTTGTGAAAAATTACTGAGTGAAACATTTATTAATTTTTATTTATCTCTAGTACCCCGAAAACAGCTTGATGAGGTCTTGTAAGACGGGGGAACAGTTCTTTTTTGAGGTCCATTACATTTCTTTAAAAATTGAAGCTTAGAAAATGAAATTTTAGGATAAGATACGAACAGTCTCTCGTTTGAAGATACGTCCATTGCAAACTAAACGATATACACCCTATCGTTATCTCACCCTGCCATTGGTTTGAAGTTTTGAAAACGTATTCTGTATGAATTGACTAGATGTTAAGAAATAATTCAAGTAAGTCGTGGTAGCTTCGTTTCGTTCGTCGATATCTTTTCAGTAGATGCGGAGGTTGAAGTTCATTCAAAGTTGTTTGCATAACCTCGACTCGGCTACTTGAACTGTCGTACTAGTGGGTAAGTTATCGCCGATGGAATAACGTTTCAAGTGATTGGAATCGTCAACGACTCCTCTGTTTTCTGTATCTAAAGCGTGCTATTAGGCGTGGTTCTGTCGTCTGGGGAGAGGGAAGTGAAAAAGTGGAATTTCTCGATCGCGTTGATTGACGCGGTCGCGATTGAGCCTTAGAGGGAAGGAGCAAAACAAGATTAGGGGAAGCGAGCTAAAACTCGGCGAGGGAAAAAAATGTACTCCTTTTCCATTCACACGGCGCCTTAAGCACAAACATACAAATAAATTCATTGAGAAGGAAAGAAAGGGATAAGAACATATTGTGGAAAAAGGACGAGAACAACGGTGCTGTGTAGATGGAAAAAGCCAGAAAATCATAGGGTAAAAATGCGGTCTGATTGGGACTCGAACCCGGAACCTCCCGATTGCCGGCCGGGTGCCATCTGCATTCTGCTCTGTGTGTTGGAAGGCGGGTGATTAAGGTTGGACACCTCGATGGGTGCGCAAGTTTTTTTTATGGATTAATGAAGGGTTACGGGGTTTCTCGTCAGCTGCTCATGTCGAGGAATTCAACCTGCCCGGGTATGATGAGAAGTCGAAAACATAGGGGGCAGGCGATCTCCTCGTCTTTATTCAATGCGATATTTGCTTCTAAGAAGCTGTTATCTATGTTTTCATAGTTCGCTGCCACCCACCCGAGTGATGCTTGCCTGCAGATGTTTTGTCCATAGTGTGCCACACGTTTATTTCTCTGCACAGTTACAAGAATTTCACTTTAATTTTAAAGTTACTCCACAAAGTGACCTAAACATTTAACTGCTAAGAGCCCCCACAAGTCTTCGCCTATTTATGTGATAGTTAAATCAATAGCCAATTACGCGTTCGCATGTTTTACAAATATCTCGCAGAACCATTGATTCCGTACGAGTGATTTTATTGTCATGCCAGCTGGTATTATTTGGACGAGAGAGCAAACTTGCTGCACTATCTGGCAGGCAGTCTTAATGTAATTCTTTGAGATGAAGTGGCTTTAGTCAAGGTGAAAATAAACTTTTATGCCTTAATCGTTGAAAAATCCGCATAACTTTCAGCATTCGGCGTAAAATCGTGGATTTGTATTGGATTCCCGGTCCACACAGTTTATTTAGAATTTTCTTGATTCGAATGCAATGCCATACTTTTTATTTGTCCTATCTCCCCATTCAATGAACTGTGTTTCTATCATTATGCTTATGCTGTGCCTAGCCGTCTTCATGCCTAGTCGTTTCGACCTATATCAGCATGTTTGCGGAGTAGATTTTGCAGACATCGTCTGGGTTTTTTAGTATAGACGTTTTCTTCGATATTTTTATTGGTAGGCACCGGGAAAATCTTTTACCTATAATTTTCGCATTATTTCTGACCTCTATCTCCCTTTTATTAGTATTTCATCGGGTTTCTAACTCTGCCACCGTGCCTTTACTTACCTATTCGGAATATCATTTCACAAGGCATTGTATTTCCTTCATTATTGACAACGTTTTTGTGATATTTCATGTGCATGCATTATTGTTCCCTGTATGGTTGAAGCTTCTGTCGGTGGCATCCCATCTCCTCTCTAGGTACCTTTATCTTCCTCCGGTATTCGGTTGAATGCTCCGTTGAAGAAATGCAAAATCGTTTGCAGGCGAGCGGGAAGCGCTGCTGGACGAGGAGCCGGGGTTAGTGATCCCACCCACCCGCTATCCGCGCCAAACCGCAAACGCTTTATCGTGTGTCGTCTGCGAATGGTGTCGCTATTGGTTTTCATCCGGCACGTGGGTATGGAAACCTTTTCCCGCGGAGCGATTTCGCCACGCATGACGGTTTCAGAGTTTCGCCCGTTCGACAATAGGCGGTGGGAAGTATTACCGGCCCTCGTTATCCAATACGCGGGTTGCAAAACGTTCCGGATCGTCGGTAAATAAACATTTCCCTCTCGGCCGCGGTCGTATTCCGTGCGCAACATTTATCGAAGTAGAGGAATGGTGAATATGTGGCGATTTCCTTGTGCAGGCGAACATAATTTCTGCATTCTAGGTGCCGGTTTTTATTTTCTGCTTATTGACCCCGCCTATTGTGGTCCCCGTCGCACGTTCAAATGATCTCTTCCCTAAGAGTCGACGCGGGAAGCTAAAGGAGAATTGAGTTTCATGCAACCATGCCGGTGTTTAGCATGGCACGAATGCTATGCAAATGGAGTCGGTTATATGCACGATCGGACCCAGTAGTGATGACCGTATTTTTCTGCATTTGGAGTTATTTTTTGTGAAATTTTCAGTGATATCGTTGAGTGGGAGAGAGTATCGTGGGGTTCGGGCTGGTGTGGTGGCTGTAGTGTTGGCCTCCCACCCTGTGGGCCTGGGTTCAAATCCCGGAAGAGATTTGTCAGAGACTGCCACATCCCTACTTGGGTACTTTGTGGGGGGCTCTTCAAGTAAATCTCTTCGTCCGTCGGATGCAAGGAGGCTGTAAAATACTGGAAGGCGTGGCAGGAATGGGGGTGCTTGGGTAGGATTAGACACGCCTGCTTCGACGAAATTATTGACAATCCCGAAAGGGTCAATGCTTACTGCGTGATGAAATGTTTGGACATAACTCGTTAATACATCAAAATAAACCATGTAACGCACACTGTAATCCTTTTTTCATACTTCATTGGCGGGTTTCGCGAAGTTATGCCTCAAACATCTGTTCCCAGGAAAAAAATATTATCAATCACTACGGTTACGTTCTAAAACCAGCTCAGCAGAGGATAAAATTTTACGAGTGTAAACTAGTCATTTCTCTGCGCTTATGTGGGCATTTAATTTATTATAGGCAATAGAAATCTAAAAATTAGAGTACAAAAGTATATTTTCAAGGATATTCCCACCAGTAAAGTGGGTAACAGGACACAAGAGTTTATTAATAGAAGTATCCCGAATTATGGGGATGCTCCGATGACAATTACCGGCTAAATAATAGTGATTATGGAAGCATTTTTCACTTAATGTAGTTAATTTTCAGAAAAAAACTTAGCCACCTCAGTCGGTCGGAGACTTAAGTCCAAAACTTGTGAATCCAAGATGGCGGAACTTTGACCACGCTAAAAACTCAGAAGGAGCGCCTTCAGATATTCCAACCTCATTGGTCGGACGACGCCGAGTTTCTCTCCACCCTTCCTTCCTTACCCTTTCCCTCACGGTGCAAATGAGTTTAGATGTTGGTCGCCTCCTCTAAATGCCATGGCGTCGTGACGTACGTGAAGCGTTACCATGGCGAGTGCCGGCCTTTCAAGCTCTGCTTGAAACCGGGGTGTGCGGAAAGTGAAGGCAAAGGATGTTAAATGAGAAACTCCGTAGAAATGGGACATTTATGTGGGGGGAAAAAGCACTGTTTTTTTGTCTTGTCAATAAATAAGGCTGAAATTGCCTCGCATGCGAGCCAACTGCAATACAAATCCGACCGATGCTGAAGAGCGCTTGGGAAAAAATATATGTCCGCCTCATTGGATTGACTTCTCATTCAGTGGCGAAGGCCTCGTGTATGTTTTCCTTGAAATTATTTGTCTCTTATAAGGCATGCTCGTTTTTATTTATTCAAAGGAGTGTCGATTTCGAGTAAACAGATAATATATTTATTTTTTACTCTGCCAGTCATTGTAAATGAAATCAGCAGCGGGTGCAACGGAAAGAGAATGATTGATCGGGGGCGTGAGTAAAGAATCAACTGGCTCTATTGGTATGTAACAATCGGTGTATAATGATTAGTTTCCAGTCGCTTTGTAAATCGAGTCATATTTCACCAAAGTTTAAAGCGGTAAAAATAATTCCTGAGTCGATAAATTGGGTTCTCAATCTTTTCGTGCAAAAATGTAATATTCGAATTATGTTCAAGTCCGTATTTTTTCATTGCCTGCGATTAATTAGCTAAATATATGGGAGACGTATTTTTTGCATTCATCAAAATGGGGGTGAGGATTATCTGGTTGAAATCATAGTGAAAAATAGAGCTAAATACAACGGATGTTCTAATGAAATTTATGTAGGCGTAAACTGGATTCTTGGCTGTCAAAAGGCAGTAATAATTATTAATTAATGGAAAAGGATTGAAAAACTAATGCATTTATTCCCAATGTAGGTCACATTAAAGTGATAGAAGACATTTGTTTGGCCACTCAATATGGTTGAGTGAAAAGGCAGAGCTCTTTGAATTCTCCAGAATTACCTTGCTAAGCAAATTTGGTGGGACAATTCAATTGAGTTTCATTGAAACTGTTGTCGTCCAACAAATATTTTTGGCAAAATCATAGGTTTCTACTAATATCATGTCCATTTTATATATCGATCTTTCCATACATTGTATTGACTATTATCGGAATTGAATATCTAGGATCCAGTGTTGCGCAAAGTTTGGTTGTCGATTGAATAATTATAGCAAAATTCCAGCATTAATCAATGCTGCCTTCCATTTTTATATAGTCAATGCTATATTCCGTTGTTCCGTATTTTAAGGGCGAATAGAGGAATACATTTTTCTAAGCGAAGTGCGCAGCGTTGTAGTGCCCATAGTTTCTCGGCGTGGTTCATTTCAATGATAAGTTCACTCGCTCCGTCGATATTTTTTCCTCCTGTCGAGGTGATTGGTATGGTTCGATTCGGGCAAATGGGAAAATATCGCTCAAGCCGGTCTCTCCGCTAGCTTTCATGGAGAGCACGGTAATTGCAGCCACGGAGCGAAGTCACGAGGACCAGGCGGCTAAAGTCCCGAGCGAGCAATGTCTGTTTGTGGGTGTGTGAGTGTGCTCCTGACGTTTGGTCTATAGGAATGGTGGCATCCCGTTCTTCGATCGAGTCCAGGTTTTTATTTCATCTCCATCCGCCTCCTGTGACATGCGGTGGCACGGAGCAGAAATGAAGCAATGGGCACGTGATCCGCATACCTCCACCACACGAGCTGCCAATGTTGTTTGGTAGCGGTTGTGGGGGCACGAGCCGTTCTAGAGAAATGATTTGGGAACTTTGTAGTTCATCTCAGTTTGCATTATGGTTCACAATAGAGGGAAGAATTTAAGAGTATTTTTACCTATTTGATCGGCGATTTATTTCCCCATCTTTATAGTTCATCTAAATTAGAAATTTTGTGCAGTGTAAATGCGATATTATCGGAGTGACCTGTATCATATTAGTTCCGATTTAATGTGGTTATCTGAAGGTGAAAATGAACACCAATGGAAGGCGTTATGCTATCGTAAAGAAATGTTATCAGAGAAGCTTACAAATTCTACGAGTAAACTGCTTGCATCTATCTTGTGGTAGCAATCTTTTTTGGACTCTCATAACATATACTTTGGATACCGAATCAATTTTCATGCAAGTCAGCGTCATCTGTTGAAAATTTTGTGGAAATTTCTGTAGTGATCATTATTTGCGACTATGTTACTTTTGGGTGGCGAAGTAGTTCAAGGGTGCGCCGAGATGGTCCAATTTCCGCGTAGTGGCGCTGCGTCGGTGAAGCACGGTTGGCACAGGGTCGGCATATGGTCGGCGCATGGTCGACGCAGGGTCGGCATAGCAGGGGATCAGGGAACGCAGTGGGATGGGTGAAAAGAGTGCAGCGTGCTCTTGCATCGGTGTCAATGGGAGGAGCTGCTCTCTCTTTGACGGGCAGGGACGGGGGAAGTAGGTTACATTAGGTCCCTATGCTCGTGATGCCTCGCGAGTCGCTCTTCCCCTCACCTAGGGCCCCTCCTCACACCTCGTCCTGTCCCATCCACCACCGCCGCCGCCTCCTCGCTCGCATCTCCTTCCCCCGCCTCTCCCGTGACTCGGATACACTCGGTTATTTGCTCGCAAATCACTTCCCTTATTGCTTTTTCGTCCCGGAGATTTTCTCCGCCTCTCTCCATCCAATCTCCCCGCTCCTCCGTCCTTGTCCACTTCTCCAGTCTTGAGCTCTCCGTTCACGGAGCTTGTTAGCGGATGGAAAGGGCTCAAAATTCCCCGCGCATAGGTGTTGCGGGGTGTGGTAGGATTCGCCTGTGTATTGTGTCGTGTTTTGTTGGCTCTATGGAAACAAGGTTTCTCCCGAATTTCTGGATTGAAGCTTTCGCGCCTCATGATGATTAAAAATAAGTCACATGCAGGTGTATGCCGCGTGTCGTAATGGAGATTACCCCGACGTTTCGCGACCGACAGATGGTCACTTTTTCAAGGGAATAATGCTGTGATTGGTTTTTGCTGCCTTTTTTATATTTCTCCATTACGACACGCGGCATACACCCGTATGTGACGTATTTTTAATCAAGGTTCCTCCCGCTTTGAGCGAGGAAGAATTCGGTTACTGAGCGTTTATAAAAGGTGAGCAGTTGGTACATAAGTAGCCTACGACCTTTCATGTGGTCAAGATACTTGCAGTGCTTCTCATACAATAGCCGGAAAAAAAATCAGAATTCCACTGGTTTCATTGAGAGCATTGAAAGCAAATTTTAAGGAAAGCGTGTTTGGTGTTTTTAATAGGTGAGAAATTGGTACATCAGCGGTCCACGTCCTTATGTTTGGGCAAAATACTTGCAGTAATTCTCTCTACAATGGAAAAATCATAATTCGTCTGGTGTCTTAGGGTGTTGAAAGCAAATTTTAAGGAAAGCGTGGCGGAAAAAGACCAGTATCATTTATGTCATCCTCTGTGCACTTCCAGTATCACGTCTCTCGTTATTTTTTTTCTCTCGAATGAAATTGGTTAGCCGAAAATAGTGTCTGTCGTTTCATTTATCATGATGCGTGATTTATTTTGATTCCTGGAGTACATCACGTTGGAAAGCGATTTTTTAAGTACTTTAATTTATTTAGTTTTTTCCGTCTTGTTTTACCCAGTTATTAAGGAGTAATCTTTTCCTTGTTGTAATAAGCCAGCTTCCTTGACGTAAATAGTCTTTTATTTATTTTTAGAGCTAATTGCATTCTTGCGAATGGAATTCATCCCTTGAAAGAAATTGTTTTCCATTTACCGACGTACTTCGGTGATCCTCTTGAAGGCTTTATTTTTTTTCCTGGAATAAAAGGTAGCACCGGCTCTTCACGGTCAAAAAGCATCAAGTCGCGTTAAATCCGTAGATTTTAGGCTCTGGAGTGTGCCACCAATCCTTTTTCCCGGGGTCAACTGCGGTTACCAACGAAGTCCCGCCATCCGGATAATCGCCCCGCTTAGATCTTAGTTTCAACGGGAAAAAGCTCCGCTTTCATTTTTCCCACTGTCACACGTGAAATGTATCGATCTGCTTACTCAGCGCTTCCATTCCCCTGCACCACACCCTCTCCGCGTCCCTCGCCTCGATTTCCTCAGTTTGCCGTGGGCGACGTCCTATTGACCAATCTCGATGGTCGAGCAGTGAGGTTCGCCGCGACGACCGTGTGGTCTGACTTGAGAGTGAGCCGCGTTTTAGGAATTCACATGCCAGGGGACTTGCGACGAAAGCAGTGGAGTCTAGGAAATACCTTTGTCGTGGTTGTCTATCGAAACTTTGTGATTCACTTTGAATTTAGACCAAGCGATGGTGATTTTACATTTCGGAGACGGGTACCTACGATTTCATTTCGATTTTCAACTGTTTTCGATCTTCACTCAATTTTTCATGACTATGGATTTTCAATAGGCAATGACTTAATTTTTTAATTTCAACAGGGATCAGTTTTTGACATTCCGCCTCCATTAGAGATAATAGGATTTTTTCGATTGTGAAGTACCTTTGAAAATATTTTGTACAGTATAAGTCTTCCGGCAATGGAGGGGTATCGTTGTCCATTGGCGAGCTACTGACCATCGGCAATCGATTAGCCGTCGACTATGAGAACAAGGTTCTGATATCCATCATAAGTATCAGAGCGTATCGATACATTTAGCAATCGTAACTCGAAGGTACGGGTCGCCTTAGAACTAACTTGCTTGAAATTAGATGACCATTAACTAGCCTGAAGTCTCCTTTCCTTCTGCTTACAACATGATCTTGATCTTACCCAACCATGTTAACATATCTACATCTACATAATACCCTGCGAGCCACCTCTAGGGTGTTTGGCAGGGGATGATCAATCACCAGCATGCAATAGAATTACCAAGTGAACACATGCCGGCCTTTATTGCCTCATGCAACTAAATTGAAATAAGTGCAACAACTGTTGTCAAATTTAAAGTGTGCGCAAAGGGTGAATTTTCCACTACATATTCAGATTAAGCGTTTCATTATGCATGGCAAACAGGTTTGATTTCAGAGTACGGAGAAAAGCATTCCCTAGGTTATATGCTTTATTTTATGCTTTTACAAGGTTTTTATTTATTTTTTGAAGTAACTTCATTGCATACTTACTTTTGATCCTGAGTTCCGTGCATTCTCGCTTGTTTCTTACAGTGCTGCCCCCTGTAATTTTCTACTAGTAATAATGTAGAGAATCCACAACATTCGAGAAATTTTTTCAGAAAGAATATAAAAAAGAATAGAGAATTGCAGGTACCACATGAATTATTTGTGTGTAATAATAATGTGGAATACCGTTATCGGTTAGTTCTTTGTGTACCATGTAACTCCAAAAGTAAAAATTCTAATCTTTCCTCTCTGAAGTCCACATTTATAATTATTGAAATTCTGAAAACAAATGTAAATGCTTTCCTTATTTCGGCCCCATAGAAGTAAAGTTTTATAGCGTTCTTTTTGAGAACTCGTGCGTCACAAATCATGTCAAAATCATTCAAGTTGCAATTTAGTTTCAATAACAAATGGCCGGTCGTGTCATATGGTTTGGTAAATGCATTCCTTTGGAGGAGAGAGCCAAATGGCTGGCTAGCTGCGTTCCTCCCCTCGTCCACATGACGGAGTCCCTCGGTGTGAGTAATACTTCAGGAACCTCTCCCCCTCCTAGACTGCATTCTCCCCCGATGCAATCCATATAACTCATGAGCTTACCGGATCCTGTTGGGGTGGAGGTCGTAGCATGGAAGGGCTCTTCCCCAGAGGACGTCACCAAAAAGTCGTAAGAAGCTGTAATGCGCCGGTAAACTCTCCCCCAACGGAAACGAGGGCCGCTCACATGAAAAAGATGAATCGGGGTTTGCGTCTCAGGCAGTGTCCCGTGTGGGCCGTCGAAGATTGCTCGACGTCCCGTGAGGAATGAATGGTGTTCAGGAGGGTGACTCGGAGGGTTGGAAGTAATGGGGGATGTGCGGTGGAAGTGTGACGAATGATATGTCATTGTTGCATCCGCGCACAATTAGTACGCTTTTCAATTTCCTTATTTAGGAAATCGTCTACAGGCAGCGGATGTGACAATTGATGGTGGTGCATCGTGATGAACACTATACAAATATCAAAGCACTGCAGGAACAAGTGACTTTGTACGCAGTCACGCGCACGGGTGCAAAGTTAAATACACCAAAGGATGAAGTTCACCATGAAAAAAATTGAGTTAGCCAGGATTCGAACCCGGATTCGAACCTATTGCTGGTCATGCGTGTTAACCAGTTCCATCACCAAGCCATTTTCTCAGAGCGAACTTCGGGATGGGTTTTAACGAACAAGATGTTGACGTTGATTTTTTCATGGCGAACTTCATCCTTTGGTGTATTTAACTAGGTATGCACATAGGCAAAAATGCATAAATTAGCCATATAAAATCAAGTACTTAAATATTTAATACAAGTAAAAATTCGTATTCTGTATAATATTTCCTGGTAAAGAATCGAGGGAATGCAGAAAATCGTCTGCAGACAGTGGATGTGGAAGTGGATGTGCCAATTTATGGTAGTACAGCGTGATGAGCACGATATAAATACATTAAAATACTTATTTTAACTATACGTTAATAATAATAATTCAAAAACTAATGTAAAGTATTTCATATAATTGATAATCCATATTCCTTATGATGTTTCATGGTAAATAATCAAGGGAATGCGGTGATTTTTTTTATATTACATTTTTGTGTTTCATAAAAGTCATAAATTTTTACATAGGGACATTTTTTATTGCTCCACTTTTAATTTAAATGGCACGATACATTTAATGGGCTAAGGGAATTATAGTTGCTATATATTATATCATACTAAACTCAGGGACAAAACGTTTCAGCTATTCTTCTTCGCTTCGCTTCGCTTCTAAACGCTTCTGGCTATTAAAACTGTTCCAAGTTCATGGCAGCTTGTGATGGATAATCATATTTCCTGCGGCATCCATTACTCAAGATGTTTTATTTACCAGAGTCTTAGCCACGACCTCTGGTTGTTACGATATCCGGTGGAAAAAATTATCCAGTCTTGGTTTTTCACGGTGCTCAGGGAATGGTCTCCTTTCATCTCAAAACTTTTTCCCTAGTATCGTGGGAGTACCGCACTTAATTAGGGTTCTTCGTTAATGTCTCATGAACAATTTAAGTCTGCAAATACGCTCTTATTTTTTGCACGGCTGGGGACACGCAGGAAGTCGAATTTTTTTTCGGACCGAAAAGTAACTTAAAAAATTTTTCCCGAGTACAAGAGATCAAGTCTCAGTATTTAAACCCCACGGAAGTTACACGGTTACTAGGCACGCGTGTACCGAGGGTAAAAATGTTGCGTAAATCCATGAGAGCCCGAAGCAGAGGGGTACTTAATTTTAATACACGGTCGATTCGACTACCGTGATTGCCGGTGCGGGTTTAATTCGGTCGTTTTTATGGCGACACGCGTGTTTTATTTTTTTTCGCGTCGCCAAATATGTTTTTTTCTCCTCTGACTCGGCCTATGGTTAAGTAATTGCGCCAAAGTTACTCGGTTTGCTCTGAAAAAAAGTTGAATATTTCGTCGGGGAGTATCTGTGAGCGTATAGCGGCGCGCGCCTCAGCACTTAGCCGTGAATACTTCATGAAGTACTTAAAAGCGCTTTGTGAATCGGCGCATGATGGCAGGCGACTCCTGCCGTCTTTCGGATCGTCTGGTGTGCGGGAGCCTTCGGCCCGTGTCTAGTGTCTCAAGTTTAATTCGGCAGCGGGTGCATTTGTGCAAGCAGTTTTGGAGCATGCCGTGAAGGGTGTTGCTGGCCCCAGGCGATGCATGTGATCGTGGCAGATATTTGGAAAATATTGTGATCGAACTTAGGCTTAGTTATGGAAATAGTATGAAATTTTAAAAAAAGTTTCCATTTTAAATTTTCTCTGAAGTAAAATAACTTCTTTATTCGGAAAACATAATGTAAAATCTTTGTTAGACATTGAAGAGCCCATTTATTTATTTTCAATTTTTATTTATAATGGTAGGGATTTCGCTTTAGAGTAGAAAGTTACTCACAGTTAAATACAAAATTCGTTTTGTCACATTTCGTCAGCTTTGGCGCCTCTCTCCGTCCTAAGCAATACGCTTGTAATTGTTCACTTCAGCGATTTAGTTCCAAGCATGAAGATAAATTTACTATAAGAGTAGCGATAACTGCCTTGAGAGTGTATGTTGATGACTTGATTGACTACAGTTGCCCATCATGTTAGCTACGAGTCAACCACAACGAGCGAACCATGCCGTTTACCAGTTGGTTATTTCTCTGTTATTCGAGCAACTTTGTCCAGTGGAATGCAGTTGGGTAGGTAACCGATAAACCGAAGGAAAAACGGTAGTTGTCAAAACGGTGGTTTAGCACCTGCATACGTTTTTGTCTTAGTTATCATTTATACTAGTTCAATGAAACATTGCAATATTTCTACGGGATTTATTCTTACACAATGCGTTTCGTGCCGTGCTCGAATGTGGAAACACGAAACATGAGAACATGGAAAACATAAACACAACAAATGTGCCACCTAACTAATATTAACCCTCTTAGTGCTATCCTTCAACTGAGGGGTGCTGGCGAGAAATACTTTCATTTACTTCAAATACTTGGCGAGAAGTATTTTCATAAAGTGTAGCAACAAGAAAAATAAAATTCAAAGCTATTTTATTACCTATCCATTAGCGGTTTTTTTTGTAATTATTGTGGTTAAACTGGTTAATATTAAAAATATATTTATACGCTTTCTGAAATAAAATATATCAATGTAATAAGTTATAGGAAATTAAATAATGCACTACGTAAGCGCCGATACATAGGCCCGCCGCACTTTTCGCCCGAGCGGCAAAAGCCGATATATCGGCCCGCCGCACTAAAAGGGTTATGAACTCCCAAAACATCTTGCAGCATATCATATATTTATAAGTCGCATGCTTAGTATTTTAAGTCGATGGGGAGATGAGGTCCTGGATTCTTCTCGGTGTCATCGCATTGTAGTGCCCCTTCGAGTCGATGGGGTTTCTTGTGCCGCGCGGCTTCCCTTTTACGGCGCCTCGTTTCTCCGGGCCGCGTGTCTTTCGCCATCTCGCGACCCGCGAGTGCGCCCCTCGTGTTGGTTTTGGTGGCATTCAGAGACGCGCTCTTCCTCGTCGAGAAGTAGTCACGATCGAGCATCCTTCCCCCCGCCGATGAATTCATTCTTCTCCCGGCTCTATAACGTGATTTGTCACGTTATTGTGAGAACTCTGAAAGGTCACGGGTTGTTCGCTCGAAGGGGAAGGCATGCGGGACCCGCTCACGGCATTCGTGGTGTGGGTGTTGGCGAAAGTGAAAGGCTTGCAGATGGTGATGCCTCTATACTCTTTTTGCCAGGTTTCCTCCCCCTCGCCAAACTCTTTCTGCATCATTTCACCCTGCCATTTTCTCCAGCCATCTCTTCCTGCCACCTCTCTCTTCCTGCACATCGAGTTGGTCCCGTCGTGGTAATTTTGTTTTGTCACTATTTTTTTTCGATGTTCCAGGTGGCAGTTAGTTTTACAGGAATTCAGAATAATATTTACGACCAGAATTCCGCTTGATCCGCAAATAATATCAGCACTATCTAGCGTTATATGCTTTAGGAAAACAGTGGCCTTGTTTGCTCCACCCAAAATGACCGGAATTATTATTATTTACGAAAATATATATATTGGGTCATTTCTATACATTTTAACGCATATGAATGCAGCTAATGTAAGCTTTTATATTATTGTTTGTCGAACATTCAAAATAATCTTTTTCTATTGTTAAGCAATGTTTTTTCCTGTTCCCCATATGTGTATTGAGTACAGGAAGTACTATAAATGCTGTGGAAAGGTTTTATATTGGCAATTTATAAAGCGTGATGAAAATGCGTGACATAAAAATCTCATTCCTTTGGGCAAAATAGCATGATTTTTTTAGGTAAAATCGTCGTTTGCTCTCTCTTTGGCTTAGAAAAGAGAGCAACATTTCTGTCGGGTGTAAGAAAACCGGATATAATACTCGTTTTCATGACTATCTAGAGGAAAAAATAATGCCAACAGTGTAAGCATTGAAAATCTGGTGAGCGTTAGCGATCAAATAGCAATCTATCATCGAAATGAAGCCATAGATACACGTCGATCATCACCAGAGTCGTAGCTTCACTGTAAGGATCACAATGGATCTAGGCCCTCTCCGACATGCCAGAATCCTCTGCCGTGATCATCAAGATCGACTCTGTGCATACGCGCCCGACTATTCGCCATTGTGTGCGCGCTTGACTTTCCACTCATTGAACCTTTTGATAGCACTCCGGTGTAGCCCTGCGGGCCTCGAGGGTGCGGAGGACCGCACCCAGCACTCCTCCCCGGCAAAGAGGGAGATTCCCGCGCCCTCCGGAGCGCGGCGGCCCGCCGAATACAAAGACATAGGCGCGGTAGAGGCGGGAGCTATGATTATCGGCCCTGGGGAATATGTCAATGATAGCCACTTAAGCGAATTAGGGGCTGCGAGGGAGTCAAGGGTGAGCTAGATTTTCGGCTGCGAGAAGGGGCAGGTATCGAAGGTGGTATTAGCGGCGCCAATTAGTAATGCCGCGTAAAGGTGCCGCGCGCGGGGTGCCTAATTACTTCTAATGCCTATTAATTATTTCCACGATTAAAATCCCGCCACGTGTAGGCAGATTTTGAGAGGGAGGAGGGGTGGTGGCCGATATCCAGGTCAGTTGAAGCATTAGTGCTCGGTTGGAGGATTCGTGAGGTTAATTAGGGCCGGAGGAGTGGGGAGGGGCGGAACGCAGTGTTTTTTTTGTTATAGCGGACCCCCTTCGTGAAGCAAATGACGGAAGTTAAGGGGGGTCGGGTTGGTGTGGTTGCTAGAGTGTTGGCTTCCCACCCGGTGGGCCCGGGTTCAAATCCCGGCAGCGGCAGAGAATTTTCAGAGACTGCCCGATCCCTGCTTGAGTGTTGTGTGGAGGACATTTCAAGCGCAACACTCCGTCCGTCGTATGGGACGTTAAGCCGTGGTCCCCTTGGCGCCTTTCGTTAAGAGCAGGCTAATGCCGACGCCAGGTTTCTCTCCACCCTTCCTTACCTACCCCATCCCTCATGGCGCAAATGACCTCAGCTGTCGGTCGCCTCCTCCAAATACCATACCATACCGGAAGTTAAGTCTACACCGAGTGTTCGCAGAGTGTACAGTACCTCTCATCCACGAAATCGAGTAGTCTTTAAGGAAAGAAATTTTCTCATTGTACCGAGGGTATTTTAGGGTATTTACTCGAGTCAGGATGTGATCTTGTGAAGCCTCAAAAAAATTTCTTTCCTTATCGGATCTACCAGGAAGAATTTCGTCTTCTCAAGAATTGTTTTTATTTCAGGGTTTTGAAATATCACATGCTCTAAATTTCAAATAATATTTTCGTATTCCAGTTTATCAGGATACTGAATATGCATCCGCGTCCTGCTTCGAAATTGACGGTGCTACTTGCAACCGCTGTTTAGGCTAAAGAATAGCGTGTCAAATCCCTAGAAGCAAAGGAGCAGGCCTTGAAACAAACCCATGAACGGATTAGAAAATTATGATTCTACCTTTTATGTATATTTTAATTTCTTTATTTTAATTTATCATCGCCAGAATTTTATTTCCCATTTCAAGCCTGAAAAAATGTGGATACACAGTCTATACTGAGACAAGGTGTATCGTAGATAGTGGGACTTGTATCTATTTTTCCCTTCAAGCAGTACCGAGGTCCCAGAAATGTTGTAGTATGATGACCACGCATTCCAGGTCAGGGTTAGAAACCGACAGAAAAAAAGCCGGCACGTCGAAAGAAGAAATGCAGGGGTAAATTATTATTAGAGCTTGAGCGTACTCATTCATTCCTTTGGGATGGAGCGTGAAAAAATGCAGGCGAGCGGTTGATGGGCAACATCAGGGGCGGAGAGGGTGAGGAAGGCGCGTATCAATGCTCCCTTCGCGCCATTGTTTAGGACGGGGCGGCGGAGACCTCGGCAACGTGAAGACACGTAAAACTTCGGGACGTACAAATGGTTTTCGGGGACGGGTTATTTTTTTCCTTTTGCCCTCGCCTTGCACTCTGGAGAAATCGCCTGGGCGACGAGACTGCATGGAGGAGGCCCAATTCTATCCCATATAAGGCAGATTTCTGCTGCCTCTTCGGTCGCTTTTTAATCGGTTTTCAAAAATATCCACGGCGCGGTGATGAGTGCAATGCGATCCACGTTTTTTTCAATATTTTGCAGTGTAATGTTTGTCATTGCGAGGGATAGTACTGAGAAGTAATGAATTTGATATATCAGATCATCATGTGTGTAAATTTCGGTTAATACAGCTAATTATATCTTGAAGAATGATCGTAGGCTTTCCCGGCGTATAGAATTGTGGAAGGTTACACGGGATTTCCACCGGGTCAGGTTCTCCAAGTCCATCTCGACCTAGATGGAGTTGGCTCGGATTAATTTGTCCGTCAGCGACGCGAGAGGCGACTTTTGTAAACCCATTTAAATGCGAAGTGGGTGACCACACATTTACAGGCCGACTTAAGGATCCTCTTTTGTAATATTCGTGCGCCTTGAATTTGAGGGCTTGGCCAGAATTCCGTCCCCGCCTCTTGAAATAATATCAGGGCCTGTCAAAACGCAGAGGTGGAGAGTCACATGGCTGGGCGAAATGTCTGTCCACTCCTCATCTCTCTCGGTGCAGAATTTCGCATCTCGTCAGCGTCTCGAGTGTTGGGCGGGTGATGTGGATCAAATAATGTATTCCGGCGCCATGGACCGTGTTCACTTTCCCTTCTGCGGTCCATTGGACGGGCGAGATTTTCCCCGCGAAGAAAATAATTTATACCTTAGTGCTTATGAGATCAAAAGTCGAATCTGTTATAGATTATTAAGTGATGAGAAAGTGCTAGGAGGAGTGGGAGAATAGAGAACTCTTCTAAAAAACTTAACGGAGAAGACGGGGCAACCTAGTTGGCCACATGATGACCTGATGAAAACAAACGTGGCAAAAACAATTGAATGACAGGTGGAAGGGAAGAAGGGCAAAGGACGGCCCAGAATGAGTTACACAGAACATGCTATAAAGAATGTGAAGAAGGAAAGGAAAGGTTCTGTCTGACATCGGTGTTCCTGTGAAATAAACCTGCTGTAATCGATTAGGTGTTGAATATCTATCTATAATGGGTATGCATGCTCTTATGTTACGAATTTCCCTCTACAATTCATGTCAAGACAATGAAAACCCCCTATTAAACCCACGAGTTGGAGTATCAGTGCGTGTATAACTGTTTTAACATGCTTTCCCTACGATAAGTGATTGTTTTTATGTGACCTCTTCCCTAATTCCTTAAAATGAGGAAAGTGGGGAAAGTCTTCTGTTTCAGTTTCATTTTCGCGTTTCGCCTAAGACTTGTAAATTTGCCGCATCTCTTACGGACGGGTATTGTTTTGTGCGGCAGTTCACGGTATCTTCCGAGTGCACGATGTTATCCCCAGTGATCGCGGTTGGGGGAGGTGAAATAGTTGGCCTAGTTGACGTTAGTCTCTTCGTGTCATGACGTGCTTTCCCTAGCCAAGCATTTCACCCGTTCCAATCGTAGTCAAAGGTGTAATTAAAGAAATACTTCAACGGGATATTTTATTGATCTCCGTGCTATAGTATGTTACTTCTCTCATACATGAAATTAAACTTTCACGAACACCTCAGCAAGCTAGCAGCAGTGTTCGAATGTTGAGCCTTTGGCATTTATGGTATCAGGTTATTAAACTACGTTGTAACTTAACTCATGTCCGGCAATATAGTGTGTGTGGTTGGGCGTCGAAGTTGATTACACCATATACTGCGCTTTGATAACAAATGTTTTAAGTACTAAAAGAGACTTATGACTTGAAAAATGTATGTTTAGAGTACTTGTGCTTAAAATGAAAATATAGATTTTTTGGCATTTCCGAGTCAACTGCACTTTGGAAGTTAAGAATAAACTGTGGTTGTCTTAATGGCTTGTTCTTGCCGAGTTTGTTTCATCTCGTTTATAAAATACATGTACCATTAGCATTTAGCGTGCCTATATAAATCCATTAAGATCCATTACCTTCGCTCTAGATGCGGGATAATTTAAACGCGAATTTAGGCATTTAAATTGATGTGGTTGATGAGTCCAAAATTTTCATACTCTGTTCTCGTTTCATTTCTGCTTCTAATCTAGTAATTATGGAGGTTTATTGTGATAAATCATTGTGCGGTTGTTTGCACACTTTTCAGTCATAAACATTAGTGAGACTGAAATGGTATTTCTGTTCATTTTACCTCCAGCACATTTATATGATTCATCAAATAACAGTCACAACTCTGGGATTCGTGCGAAGTCAATGCAACTAAAGTGCTCTGACATTTTAGCGTTCTAGAGGTAAATGGGGATTTATTCAACCTAATTGAGGCTTTTGGATTCCAAGCCTTTGTTATATCAATTAGATTAGTCCTTTTCCCGCTTTTCGTTTTTGGAATTCGATTCATTTTCCGTTATTGATTCTATAAAACGTTCTATGTCAAGAGTTTTTTTTTGTGCAAATGGTGGCAAAGAACTTGCGCTCTATCATTTTGGAATGTATCTTTTCGTGATAAATACCCGTGTTACTTTTCTGAATAAGAGTTGGTGGTTATTTTTCAGCGTTTTTTTTATACAATGCGTTTCAACACCTAAGTATCCCATTTTCTCACATTCGCGTACGCTTTATTTTGTTATTTCTTTATAGCCTTACTTATTTCTTTTGGAGTACTCTTTTTTCGCTTCTCGCGTAGCCGGTTCTGTTTTTAGCAAGCACTCAGGAATCCATATTTTGAGCTTCTTTATTATATTTTTACTGTTTGCAGAAGTGATAATACCACACAATAATTTAAGTTAGGTTTTGGAATACCATTCTCTCAGCAGTATGTTTGGGGCTCACGACCATCTAGATGTTTATATAACTATTTAATTAAAAGTCGATCATTTTCCTTCGTATTCTTTCAGTTTTTTATCAATCTCCTGGACTGCAATTTTCATTTTGATATTCACGTCATTGGACCCCAAATTACCACGATTAATTACTAATACGTAAGAATTGTGTCATTTTCACATTCCTTTGTGCGCTTTAACCATCGCTACACTCCAAAATTGTTCAAGCCACCGCCCATGATTTAAATACTGCGCTTGATCTGAATGTCCAGCAAAGGCAATATTATAATGCTCACCAAATTGCGTAAAATTCGTTTTCCTTGCAAATCCCAAAATTAATACCGATTGAGAGTACCCGATGGAACAATACTTATCGCCCTCTAATTAATTAGATAGCGCTGTACGCTACTATTATTTCCGTTTATAAATAATTAACTATTTAACAGCGGAATACGCGGTAATATTATTTATAACAACGCGTCTCTCGGGAGCACGATTGTGTGACCGGCTCGTAATCACAATTTCCAATCGAACGCGGAACAAGAGAAAACAATGAGGTCTGGAGTGCACTTCAAAATAGTTGCATATTCATTTCATATTAGTTAATTGGGAAACGGAGGAATTGTCCCATGAAAATGCTCGTGAACTGTTGTGGTCCTTTTCGCTTAGTAATTGCTCAAATGCGTAATATTCACTTCGAATCCTCTCATGCGCCCTAATTATGCTCTGCCCAGTGTCTAGCACCAGTGCGTTGAATGGGATTTGAGGTACCTCAATCGTAAATATTTATAGCAAGGTGCTTATTTAACAAACACATTGAGGATTAGCCTAGATTGGATGCGTTTTGATGGTCATTAGTCGCCTTTTAATGGGTCTGTTGGTTGTATACCCTGTCACTCTCAGTTTTCTGGGAGTGTGATGCATAATTGGGGATGAAAGTGTGGTTATGAGAATGTTGAAAAAGATCTGTGGAAAGTGCTGCTAATGCTATAAATACTTTAATGCGAACGAGGCAATTGAGAACAGGAGAATAAAAAGGCAACCTGAACTGTGGTATTTTGGCATCTTTGTTTGTAAGGCATTTCTCTTGAAAATAGGTATATTAATTAAATTTTCATTTCGTTGTTGAGCCAAACCTTCCTTTGTCATTGCCATGTTTTTCCCCTATCATAGATAATTTTAATTGGCGAAAGCAAATATTTGTTTTATCTTGGTTATTATTGAATTTTCTGAGGAATTAAGTGAAGCATTAAAGTTTAAATAAAATATTTCTCTACGTTAAAATTAGCGCGCGTGCCGCGTAAATTTATGTCAGTTGATAACAAACGATGGTGTTCAGATTATGGCAAAAGTGCGTACGTAATGCTACACAAATACCAAGTGATAATGAAATGTTATTAGTTTCTCTCGCGGGAAGTTAATTTCAGAGGAAACATTTTCTCGAGTATTGAATATTTTCCAAAAAATAATTTGGTAGCCGTTCCAGTAGTAATTTACGTGTTTGCATGAATTATTAAATGTACCAATTTTTCTTTGCATAATTGTTCTTTGTAAAATGTCTAGTCTTTCAATCACGCAGTGCAAGGGCGGATCCAGGATTTTTCTGGGGGGGTGCACTAGGTGTTGACAGGCAAACGGTCTTCTCATATTTGAGATTAAAAATAGCATACTGCTGTGACTATGAAATATTCTCATTATTGTAATACGAGAGTTATTAATATGAAATTAAATGATTGAGGCTTCGACATGCGCAAAACAGACGAACATAATGATAATCGTATTCAAAATCCTGTCCACTTTTTTAGCGTTTGGGGGAGCACGTCCCCCCCCTCCCCCCTAAATCCGCTATGACATAGGGCATTGTTGGATTTATGGTGAAATGGGTAATCAATCGTATGTCTCGATCCAATGACACGTTTTAGTTCTTGAGCTTACAGTGATTGCCACTAGATCTGCCTCCTGGGAGCGAAATTCTCCGAAGACGGAATGCATGCCATGGGTTAATTTCCTCTCTCGTATAACTTCGCTGAATCCATCTCTTCTGCACTACAAGGGCGCGTGTGAAAACCTTTCAGCGTGACTCTGTGGAAGGAATTGAGCCGATGCGAGCGGACTCGAGGCAATAATGCTGTACTCCTTCATCGACGCGCGGTATTCCCTCGGTGAATGACGTGGTATTTCCTCATATTAGCCCCGCAGGGCGAATTCAATTCCTTAAATACCTGCGGTGACTACACCGTGAAACTCAATTCTCGGGAAATATTTTCCAATTCACCCGCATCCAATTTTTTTTCTCGTTTTTGTCTTTCAAATTGCCTTTCCTTCCCATCCCTTTGAATTTGTCAATGAATTTGACGGAACGAAAAAAAAAAGTGTGTGACATATTTTCGCGCCTATTCGAACTGAAGTCGGCGTAAAAAAGATTGGCCGTCTCAGTTCCTGAGTCCATGGTGTGATGCGGTGTTAAACGAAGGATACAGGAGTAAACAAGTTTTTTTCTTGCCGAGGACCACGGACTTCTATAATTTTCCGGTCAATTAGAGCAGTTCTCAGACGGTGTGTCGCTGGATCGCTGGATTTGTGTGGGGCAGTAGTGCGCCCAGGATTCTAGAGTTTTTTTTCTACAATTGACTCCATGGCTGAGGAAATGATCCTCTATTTTTTACGTGCCGGAGAGGTCTGTCAAAATAGTTCCTCAAAGTGTATCTGCATACCTCAATTTTTTTATTATAAAGTCTGCACAGAAAGGATTATATATGTATATCTGCATGGCTTTCATGTCCACGGTAGGCAGTCGGTTGGAACAGCCTTGTCATGCATGAATGAACTGTCAATTTTTTTTTCCCTAAGTGATATTACTTATATCGTGCTTGGCCTTTTCATTCCGTGCTCAGGGGGGCACATCAAAAGCTATTACTTCCCCCTCGGAAAGAGTGGAATCTATATTACTTCCCGATGATAATAAATATAAATGCGTCCCCATTGTATCATTCGATAAAGTATGCCATTTTTAAGATTAAAATGCTACCGTGTTCCAACGAGAGTTGCCGCGTAAATTTAGTATCCATGTAATTTAAACTAGGAGGGACTTTTTGAGCTACCGTAATGGACACTAATAATTAGTTATAATAGAAGTGTACCTCCGAATTACGAGCAATGGATCATGAATGGATGAAGGGTATCCTTCCAATTTAAAAAAATTTCATCCCAGGAAAGGGTTGCAGTGTATTTTTGAGAAACCACCTTTTCAGCAGTCCTGGGCATAAGTGATAGGCTGGTGATGCATGTGGAGATAAATATGAAATAGTGCAGATATTACCAATGATTTTCATATTAGACTTATTTGCAAAAAAGAGAGAAATATACGTTCTATTTTATAAAACAATTTTGTAGCACACCTTCGGATTATCTTAGTCCGAGTTTAATCATGCTTTAAAAAGTGTATGGTGTCTTTCCAAACCTTTTAATGAGGCCGTATTACACAGGGCACGGGATTACGCAGGTTCGAACTGCATTATTACTAAACTGGCGCGGAATTGCGCGAATGCATGAACGAAATTAGAACAGGGGATATTTTACCATCCCATGTGCACGCATTCTCGCATGTGTTCTAGCAATTCACCGCTTTACACGACGCAATTTTGACTGCGCCTTCGTACACACGTCAGATTGTGCAAGTACGTGCCCCTAGTTAAACGGCCTATACAGTACGCAAAAATATTTTCCTCGAGTTTACTTTAAAAAATATTTATTGCTGACTTTTCAACCAATAGAGAAGCGATCGCGTATCTTACATCGTTACGTTACGCTATCCGCCGAGGTAGTGTGTGCTTCCTTAACCCTTTATAGCCCACTGTTGCTTCTAAGCAACATCGAAAATGTTTAAACTTTAAGCTCTACTAAGGAATTTTCTAAACTATCTTTTATTTTGCAGTGAAAATTTTATTGGCGAAATATTTAGCTGCCGGGATAATTATCATTGAGTGTAAAATTTTCAAGTTTTCAAACTGAAAAATCTTGAAATGTGGTTTCTTCCAGAATCAGCTCTGGGTTGGAAAGGGTTCAGGCCTTGTATCTTTGTATAGAGGTCCGTTTAAGGTCCCGAGACTTTCCGAGTGCATTCACTTCATTTTGTCGTCGTTGATGGAAGTCGTGCATTGTCCGCAACCCGGAAGTGACTCCACTGTGGTGAATTCAAGGTGTCTTCGCGAGTGGCCGCGTCCCGCACATCTTTTGTCGCCGCGAGTGCGGATAAATTGGAAAAAGTGACCTTCTTCCAGTCTCTATTTGTTGCTGCATCCAGTGGACGTCGATGAAAGCGCGGGGGGGAGCGGGACTGCACCCGCCTTTCATGTCGTCGGACGCTTCGTCAATACTTGCCCGACGTCGAGCGGCGAAGTCGGAGCGCGGCGCACCGTCCACCCATTCGAAGTGTGTTCATATCTTTTTCATGATCGCTCGCCGACGAGCCTGGCTGTGCAAAGGAAAGAAAAACATATGTGGAAATATTGTGAGCGGCCGACTCTTGGACTCGTGCCGCGGTGAAACGGGATGCACGATTGAGGTCCAAGTGGAATCGGGTGCAGTCTGCAATGGTTTGCGTGTTTGTGGACCGCTTGGTCTTTCCACGAACTGCTTCGGTTTAGTGAGGTTCCAACTCTTCGCAAATGTTATTTTTATGTCTGAGTGACGGTACCAGATGATGATGCTGTTGCCTCTGTCGAAATCGGATTCCGCAAAACCTATAGCTTGAACCGCATGGCATAAATGTGTTTCGTTGTTTCGGGTGTGACTTCATGGAATCCACATTACAAAATGAAATGCAAAATGCTTCATAAGGAAGTATTAAGTCTAAATAGGAGGAATTTATGTGGAATTATAAAGTTTTTTGCATTTCGTTTGCATAAACTTGATTAAATTATATTTTGGGCTATGCATAAATTGGCATGAAAAAATTATCTGAAGCGGGAATCGAACCACTGACCTTTCTGTGGCTTTCCGGGCCACTACGCAGGCCACTACGTTATCCAGGTTCCTAATACCTATGGCAATAGTACTGAGGCTCTTGGTATTGGATACCTTGAGCCTCGGTACATATACCATGAGAATGAAAGAATCATAGCGTGTATGGATAGCGTAGTGGTCTGCGCAGTGGACCGAAAAGGCAAAGGTCAGTAGTTCGTTTCCCGGTCAAGGGGATTTTTTCTCATGGCAGTTCATGTATATTTCACCGGCATTAACGCTGCTGGCTTCGGAATATTACTCATATTTTGGGCGCTTAAGACTTGACTCTGTTATCTCTTCCGGGAATGTACTCCACATTCCAATGTTCCGTTTACCAATTAAAAGCCGTTGAAATATTGTCTAGTCCAGCATCTCTCTGCTCGTTCTGCGTCCGTCCCTTAGTTAGTGCTGTCAGGAGAATCTGATTGGGTCGGTGCCAAGGGCTCATTTATATCCATGTGTTAACGCCTGCATCGGTCGTAAAACAAAGGAATAGATTAAATGGGCTGTTAAAAGGGAAGCTTTGAGTAATTGTATTCCATTTATTCGGGATAATCCGTGTCGTAACTTCATACCTCATGACAGTGGGCGTCATTGTAGTACTATGCTTTCGGGAAAAATGATTTCCGTGCGTGCTACTAAAGCTTCTAGTGCCAAACAATTTTTTTTGAGTCTGTGAGTGGAGCGTGTGGACTAAATTTATTCCCAGCTGTTGTACTAATCGTGATAAAATAAGGTAATACGTTCAGTAAGAGTGAACGAGATGAACTATTTTAATGCATTAAAAGATGTATACCGACCTGATGAAAGAAATAATGCCATCTGTGACTTAATTACTTCGTTCAAGTCTTGAGTATCTAGATACCTGTGATAGAATGCGAAGTTTTATCCTGTGTAAATTAAAGAAAATAGTGGACAGAGTCAAGTATTGCTGTGGCCATACGGTGACATTTATATATGCATACCCATGTTGTAGAAGGGTTTCTTCAACTTTCACAACTTATTCTTTCAATGGTAGGTAATCTACTTCTGAGTGCATTGGAGATCACAGCTGAAGATAAGGTCAACTGTTGAAACAAGAGTCTTGAATCATACAGTTATGGAGACTTGTTAATGCACTCGGCATGAATTTGGTAGACTATGGTTCGATTTCTGAACGATGTTAAAGAATTTTTCTCTGTGGAATTTTCGCTCTAAGAACACACTTTCGATCCATTCCGATTCCATGCTAACGTTGCCCAGTCCGCCATTGTTTACAATTTGATCGAAACATTTCGTTTCCTTTAATTATCGTTCCACCACAATCAAAGGTCTGCAATCTCATGATTGTTTTCATGGAGCTCTCTCTTAATGTTCCTGTCGACTAAGCTGGGCATATGTTCAAGCATCCCGTCATACATATGATTCATCGTTTGTCCTTCATGTCTCATACGAAACTCATATCGCCTTTCTTGCACTCGTCCTTCGAAATCATAATGATCGTTGGCATGGGCGGAGTTTATAGTTTTATGTTGGGGGATTAGCATTCCTGCCGGGGATTTGAGGCTATGGAACAACCCCCAGTGAAAGGGAATCATTGAAATACCTTATTGGAATTAAGAATCCGTTTTGGGGTTAGCGACTCCTTTTACATTTGGAATGTTTTGGTTGTGTTGATACGTATTTGAACAAATGTACATCTACATAATACCCTGCGAGCCACCTCTAGGGTGTTTGGCAGGGGGTGATCAATCACCAGCATGCAGCATGCAATTGGATTCCCTCACGCACACCACACGATCTAAAAAAAACACATACCAACAAATTATACTACCACATTCATGCAAAGGCAAAACTTGCAAACTACTCATTAATTTTATTTGCTAATTAATCTAGAACACACAAAACATTCTATTAGAAGTAATAAGAAAATTCAGAAACATGCATTAAGGCATCAATGTTAGTAGGCTACACTATAAGTCATCTAATCTATTTGTGAGTTCTAAGGCTTCCGTTTAAATCTCTAATTTATTTAGTATATCAGTGTTGGGAGCTACAAGAAAAAACCACGTGTTGAACAAAAAAATTGGAATTTTCAAATGAACAAAACATGTTTTGCATAAATGAACTCAAAACTAGGAAATTTGACATTGCCTGATCTACCTCATTCCATGCATGACATAATCAGTTCAACCGATTCAGGCATTAAATAGCGGAAGTTCGACGTATTGAAATGGAAGGTAGTTGCACTTTTCCACAATAATTTAATGCGTACGACGCGTTACGGCTCATAGAGCCATCATCTTGGACCTGGTCTTGTATGAATTAAATTATTGTGGATAAGTGCACCCAACTTTCATTTAAAAATCATCTGATCAAATTCGATATATCATCAGAGGTAAACAGCAAATTTATTGCACTTCTAAAATACCTATTTTCGTTTCGTATTGGTCGTTAATACATCTGAAGGATTACCCATTTCTCGGAAAGGATAGGAATCGGGATTCAGCATTCACGCTCCAACGTTTGGTCTCTAGAAGCTACTAGTCTCCTGTCCCGCAGATGTAGTAGCTTGGTCCCCCGAGTCGAGAGAGCTTCCGTCAAGTGAGTGCGTCTAGCCTCGTGGCTCGGAAGAGCATCGGCCCGCCATTTGTGGACCGAAGCTTTTAGTACAGCCGAGTCGGTCCATCATGGCTTCTCTTCCGCTGCGTCCCGTAACGGGAGGCGCCTAATAGGGTTTAAGCGGGCTACATATAGAAACGGCGTGGATTTGAAGCGACGCGAGGGAAAGAGCTAAACGACTCGACAGGGTTGAAGGGAAGTCACGGGAAAGAAGACTGTTCACGCTCGAATTCGCCTTATTTATTGATGGGACCTCCCGTAATTAGGGGTCGCTTTGGCCCTACCGCGAGGTTAAGGCACGCATGACGTCAAAAGCATTTGTATTACCATTAGGGTGTCGTCTCAAATTTACCCCACTGTGTACCAGAGAATACCCTGGAAAGTTTCGTCAACGGGCTCCTATATCGAATCTGGGCACAAAAATCGAAGGTTCGTCGTCAATTACCAATGGGTATACTTCATTGATAGCTGTTGATGATCGACCTTATATTTTGGGCGTCGATTTTCAATGTCAGTAATCAACTGCCGTCGGTATTCGATCGAAGGTAGATGTCGATTGTCGGAGGTCGTCGATGGTGGACGAATTGAAATCGTCCGTAGTCGTTACTATTTTTCAAAGCTCGATCATAGGCTGTTATTATTGCTCGTGGTAAGCGGTGCTCATAGCCCTATGTTCCGTGTGTTTTCGATCGTATTTCAAGCCATAACTGTCCGGCGGTTGTCTGTATGCCTGGCGCTGAGTTCTCGGCGAACCGTCAGTGCCCTCAAGCCCTCCAACCTGCGGCTATGTTAGGAAGGCATAGTGGAAAAACTTAAGAACGGAATGTCTTCTCGGCCAATGAGTGTGTGATAAAGCATAGCTTGGCCATCAATAGCCAGTTATAATAAATAGAAGTGAAGTAGGCGCCGATTGACATAGACTTTCGACTTTTAGTCGCTGAAAAGCATCGATTACGATTTCTTGCAATGAGACTATACTTTGAGACTTAGATTAATTGGTCCATTCCGTTTACGTTTTCGTTTAATCGAATACTCGATGGTGATTTCGATGGATCGATGCAGGTTGGGATTGAATCGGAGAGAGAGAGAGGCTGGATAGACCCGGATGCCCGTTCGTTCTTGCCACCCACACCGTCGCGGCTTTGTCCTTCCCACACCTTCCCGCTCACGGACCTCCTCGTCACGTTTCTCGGAGACCCTCGGGGGTGGCGGCGGCTTGTCGGGCGAGTCGCTCGCCGCGAGAGACGCAGATCGGAGCGATGCGCGTGAGGCCCAATGCGTGCTTATGAGAAGCGGCGCTTAATGGTATGCCAGAACCAGGCGCGCACCACGCTTGTGATTCCGTGGCGCTCGTCGCTTATACTGCGGAAGAAAGGAGGGAGGATAATTCCCCGGAGAAAAATAATTATAATGAGAAATAATGGTTTACATAATGTACGTGAATAGGGTAGTTCCCTTCATAAAAAAACGAAAGGCATTGATTGCGATTCGTTACCCACCATTAGTGTATTCATAATGTACAAATTATTTGGTTTTAGAAATCCCAGTTCAGACGAATGGCAATGGTCAATTTTATTCTCATTTGAAAAAGGCCAGATTGGCGCTCATGCGATGCGACTCCACGTGACGTCACAGGGAGCTAGTTTCTATACGAGTAGATAGGAGTTTTACATCGTCTGAGATTACCAATGCATGCATGAGGCATAGAGCTCAGGGAAACATGTCTTAATAATCACCTATTAAAACTGGCTAAGGTCGGAAGGTTTCCTTTGTTTGATAAGGTAGTAATAATCCATATTTACGCCAAGCGCTACCAGCTAGCATGATACTCCGCTACCTGCTAGCATCCTGCGTCGTATCAGCGCTCAAAGCCTCGCCCCAAGGTCACCTCACTTGCGGCAGCGGGAACCAGAACGACGTCACACGGAGATTTCCCGGCATTCATACTTAGCCGTCGCGTTTTCGCGCGCTTGAAAATTTTCACTTTTCATTTAATCAAGGAAAATAGATATTGTCATTTAAAAATCTAAAAGCGTGAAGTACGTACTCTAGGAGTAATAATCTTTCGGTTTTGGCAATAAAAAATAATAGGAAACCACCCTATTGTCATGAGAAAAAATTCCCCTTGTCCGAGAAACGAACCAGGGTCCTTCGGCTTTCCGGGCCGTGGCGGAGACCACTACGCGATCCAGGTCTCTGAATTCCCATGGCAATTGTACCGAGGCTAATGGTACTAGATTTTACTATATGTTTTCAGAGTATTTAGTGCCCTAATAAGTTTTATAATAGTCTGTTTTCCCCCGTCGGTTACTTTGGGGAAGACAAAAGTTTCTCTTGCACTACTGTCGGCATCTTCAGGTCAAAGAGGCTGGCAGTAGTGCCAGCGAAACTGTTGTCTTCTGCAGAGCAACAGACGCGTCAGTAGCCGAAAATTAAGAATTTCATCAAACCCTGCGGAAACCTACGTTCTCACATAGTTTTCCCGCACTGACATCTTACAAGGCTGCTTCATGATCTTTATTTAGAATACTTATTGGTTATAACCTAAGCATGTACTCTTAAAAGGGCATTAGTTTAGTGAAATGGATGAATAAAGACAGAAGAAGCACCGAACTCTTCACAATTCCGTCAGTAAGTTTTGTTTCATAGAGAACATTACTTTGGTGTATTTTAAGTTTCAACGCACGCAAGGTTTACGGGGTCACTCCTACGGCAGCGCTCTTAAAAATAGTGAAAAAGGAGGTATCATGGCTGCCGTAGGTGAAATCCTCGTAAACTCTGTGTACTTTCGTACATGAAATACGAGGTAGACTGTTCTTTAACCTGCAATTTTGCTTGTTGTGTGTTTCCCAATTTTTCTCTTCCCTTTTGCTCGCCTCTGGCCCTTTGACTAGCGCGGCCTGGAAATAATCAATATTCTATTAGTAGCGCACCATAAAAAAGTTCACTATTTATTTTACATAATTTCATGCTCCATGGCGTGGAAACCCCACCAGGGTCAAAGTATAACTTATCTACAGGTTAAAACCGTAGGAATTTACCCTACTGACTCAGATAATGGAGTAGATTAAATCTTAATGTGGGTCGGTATATATCTATGTTACATGATGGGAATTGTTCCTTATGGTGAAAAAAATGTACCTACTTTGTTTTGTCTCAAAAATAATTATTTTCCCAACTCTATTTTCTCACGATACGCTCATCTGGCTGAAACGCTATCGAAAGCGTGTGCCGTCCTATTGGTCGAATAAAATAAAAATCCCGAATTTAAAAACGAAGTTTTCTTCTCAGGTATTCCGATATAGGAAAATTCTCGTCACACTTAGCTGCTACTCGCCGCTGATTTTCCTGGGTAAAAAATAAGTTAAAAACCAAAATAAGCCCCCCTATTTCCCAACCTAAGCAATTGAGATGGAGTATATTACCATCATAAAGAATTATAACACTCGAGGAGAGGGTTTGGACATAATTTTTTCCTGAAAGAGGTTGTGGCTAGATAGATCTTAACAAAACTGCGTGGAAGGACCCATCAACCAATAAATTATTGGGCTCTGCCTTTAAAAATATTTTTCTAAACAAGTGTACAACTAAGATCAACTCGAAGAACGGCTCTCACTCCTGGTGGAAGCCTCACTCGTAGGATTTCGCCGCTACTTTAGGCAATCACGGTTTAAGAATCCGTTGAAAGGACTGATATTGGTGGCGTTTTAAGGGATTACTGCATGCGCAGTCCTAAGGAATCCTCACTCACTGCTGCGATTGACCGCTCTGGAGGAGAGAAAAAAAGGCCAACAAAAAATCTTTCTCTCTAGAGAGATCCTTTCATTTCACGAGGATAATAGTCTTTTGGTCGGCTCGGGTTGTCTACAATTGCTTGTGTATTTCGCGCTAGAGTATGAGCTAGTGAGTTAATTACAGGACGAACGTCTTGGTTTCCGAGTTTCCATTCAGCCCCCAATGTTAATTACTTTCACTCTATAACGTGATGTTTTTCTATTATCCTTGTGCCTCCAGGTGATTCATAGCATTTAAATTTTGGAGGAAGAAATTTATTGCACAGCATTTTGACATGGGATAGCCTTTCATTTCGATGCTGATGGTTCCAGCGGTGTATCGTAAATTACTGCGAAAAGCTCTGTCATTTTTCATAGCATCATTAGTTGCAACGTAAATTTATATTAAAAAAGTAAAATAGCCACATTCATTCAGCCCTGCAAATGTAATTTTTTGGACCGTACTTCCTTTCTATTCGCAGCAGAAAAGAGAAAAATAAAGAGGGTGTTTCACCTATGGCTACCCGGCTTGGGGATCAATAGCACACACTCACTTGCACAAACTGACAGTTTTACAAAACAAGGTCTTAAGGACAATCACGGGCGCCCCCTGGTTCGTCCGCAACCAATACATTCATGACAACCTCAAAATTAAAACACTTACACAATGCCTACACGACATAGCCAAATCTTTCGAACACTCTCTGCACAGAACAAACAACACGCTACTCACACCAATTTGGAACTACGAAGACAACCCACACTTTAAATACAACAGACCCAAAAGAGCCATTACACATCCAAACCGCTGAACAAAATTGAATAATTAACCACAAAACACACAAACGCCATAATACACTAACAACCAACACACCGATTACCAGCTGATGCTGAATATCGTGACATTAACTAATACAGTTAACCAAAAATGCGATGCGATGCGATACCGAAAGATTGGGATAATTAAGGTAGCAAGGCCATAAAAAAACTCTTCCTTCGAGCACTAACACTTATTGCTTTCCTTTACTAATCTGAATGGCATATGGCCTAACGGCCCGGCCACACAGCTATAGGTCGACTTACGAAGTATAATGTGGATGCTGATGAGTATAAGTTATAATTTGAAATTGCGGTTATTTAATTACTACCTATCATGAATAAACTCCATGCAGAGAAATCTCATGCTGTCGCCCACGAAAGAATGAAACTTAGTGCGATTTATTGCCATAATGAAGAGAGCCCATCCCTCTTGCACAATTAATCGAAGGAGTGGGTAGATAATTGGAATCAAACATGTTATTTGCGAGACCGGTTGAGGTATACGCAATTGGTATTTGGCCTGTTTCGGAGGATCAGCGGATTGCTTATGAGGGAGCCTTGATTGTTTCAAATAGAATTGGACCGCATGCAGGAGCGCAGTGTTGCGTAAGGATCAGTTATTTTAAAGCTACAGCATGACCCCTTCACGATTGGAGCACGTGGTATTTTAACTGGCCATTCTGCTAGATTTCATTAAGATTCGACCTCCTTTGCAATGCGATTAATGCCGAGACCGTAGTTCGTGGAGCTCATTTCTCCCTCCATGACTCTAATATTAATTCCATCCCGGATGTAATGGTTTTATCCCGATTGTGGCGTCAACTCTAATGAAGCGAAATCTCTCAAGAACGAGGCACGGAGCATGGGCTTCAATTTTTTTTTCAACTGCCGCCGCGGTGGGAGTCGGTTCCGCAGTTCCATGCCCCCCAAATAGTATTAGTGAAGCCATTTGCATGAAATATGTTAATTCAGAGTGTGAGTCGGTGCATGTAAGCGGGAAATTTGGCTGAATGAACAGAGAATGGAGGGATATTCAACTCGGAAATAGCTTCATGAAACATAGTAATTAAATACTGAGGTCGTAACAGTTCGACGTGCTTAAGGTTTTTAAGGTGTACGTTTGTATAGAAAAATAATGTGAACAACGACGATGGTAATGATACCGTATTGTTTTTTATAATGTAAGACAAAAATTTGTTGACAAATGTACGTATCATATTAAATGGAGGGGATGACAGGATTACTTCGAAGTATGAGCATTGGTAAAACAGCATTCCAGTAATACTTCATATAGCTGATAATATTTATTTGGGGTCGTAATTTAGTATAAATATTCATTCTGATTGTCGTTAACACGCCGCCAATGAGTAACCATCACTTTAGTAGTTTAGTATTAAGAGGTTAAATATTTTATCTGATAGTTGTTCGAAGACTTCGTTTAATGCTGCTTTCCATAATCGCTTGGGCCTCCTCTGATTCGCTACCATTTTGGATATTATTTTGCTAATGTTGCGATTATTGCCTCGATTATTCGATCATAACAGCGATGCCTCTGGAACCTTGGAATGAAGGTAGCAAAATAAAGATTTCTGGCAATTCCTCCGGGAATGAAGGTAGCAAAATAGAAATTTCTGCGCATCATCACGATACTCCCTGACCTCACACCACAGCACGGGAGGAATACCTTTGGTTGGGTATATCGAGATGATTGCTTTATGCTTAGACACACCGCTGCGGCGAATGTGCGATTGGTAGTGGCGAACGGGAAAGGGGTCCGTTAGACGGCCTCATGTACGCGAGTAGGAGTAAGGGGAGAGAAGATGCTTGGTAAGCACCGAGTAAGATAGGGGGATGAATTTAATTGGTCGGATTTTGAGACGACGCCGCCTCCTCTAAAGCTATCAATTGCAATGTTACTACCGCGGCATCGGTTGGCTTACGTACGGTATAAGAATCGACATTTCTTGAGGCTGTTTTGCACGGAACACGTAATTGCGCAAGTTGGGACTAAATTAATTTCTCTATATGGCGTGCAATTGCGCTAATGCACGAACGAAATGAGAACAGGGGCTATTCGCCCATCACACGTCCATGCATTCTCGCATGCGCTCCAGCAATTCACCGCTTTGCACGACACAATTTTGACTGCGCCATCGTACACTCGTCAGATTGTGTGCCGTGCCCCGTCTAAAACGGCCTTTAGGTGTCATTTGCTCAGGAGCAGCTGTGATCGATTTATTAAAAACGAACGCGGAAAAACTCAACAAAATTAATTGGAAAAATATCTGTCGGGCGTCTCAAGAGAAACGTCAATTCCAGGTAGTTCTGACTTCTTTCCGTGCCCCTTTTCTTTTACATTTTTTTCTGTGAATACGTACGTCACTTATCCGGGCCATCGTACTGTCGGCTTCGAGACGGAATGGCTGGTGGAACTCCTGGTGCCAATAGAGAAGCCAGCCACGACTTTTGAACAATATTAGTTCGGGCACCTCCTTCGGGGACACGGTGACCGCAACGCGGGCCAAGGAAGAACCTCATCACGAGGGACACAGCGATACTTCCTGACCCCACACCGGAGCGACGGCCGGAATACTTTTCAAAGGATGTATGGATAGGTACTTGCATTTCGCTTATCCTCACAGCGGCGTCCGATCGGCCGTGGTGGAGCGGGCAAAGAGTCCGTTAGGCGGCCTCATGCAGACGAGGGGGAGCATGGAGTGAGAGTAGATGCTAGATACTAAACACTGAGTAGAATGAAGGGACGAACTTAATTGGTCGCATTGTGAGACGTAACCGTTTCGTGAAAGCCGCAAGCGACGCCATTGACTAGTCTTTGGCATCTTTATTGTAATTGAGTGTGCTAGATTAATTGTGGTCAAGAATAGATAAAGCCGGAAGAACTCACCAAAGCCTTTTAAACGATATCGGTGAGTTGACTCTTATTAGAGGCCAATATCGTATTAGTTATGTTTTTGGCTGGTTTCCAAAATTATTTGAGCAATTAGATCTAACGAGGCCCTCATCTTATATACTAATTTGCTAACGTTACGATTATTGCTTCGATTATTCGATTCTATCGATTATCCTCTTCGATCGATTATGTGATTCGATTGATTATTCGATGATGATAACATCGACTCGGAAACCTCTCTTCAGCCGGTTTAATAGATCCAAAGAAAACTTATAATTCCTAGCGTCCGTGATTTTGTTTTCCACACCTTTGCCATTAAATTCTTTCCAGCAACGGAGGCTGCGCTAGCTCTCCTGCTGTCATGTCTGAAGGCCTGGTTACACGGTACAGTAACCCGTATGCATTAATGTCTGTTTGCGTGAATGTTTTTTGTGGACCGGAATAGAACATGTAAGAATGCATGGACAAAATTAGAACAGACTGTATTTTCTGTTCGTGCATTCGCTCAAGTTGGGTGCATTTTCGTGTTCATTCACGCGTTCATACATTTAGACATTAAAATCGTACGGGTTAATGCATCGTTTAATAAGGCCTGGAGTCCATTAGAGCTATCGTCACAAAGAGACAAACCATCCTGGGCCTTGGAACAATATCGGTCCCCTCGGGGGATGCTGACCGCAACGCGAGGGTCCCGGAAAAAAAACCTCGTCTCGAGGGGCAGCGCGATACTCCCTGACCTCACACCGAGGCCGACGGCCGGAATACTTTTCGGAGGATGTATGGAGTCGCTTGCATTTTGCTTATACACACGGCGCCGTCGGATGGGCCGCGGTGGGGCGAGCGAAGTGTCCGTTAGACGGCCTCTTGCAGACGAGGACCACTCTTGGAGCGGTGGGGTGTGCGCGGAGGATCGAGCCATAGCTAACGGTATCGGACCGGATCAAGGCGCGGGGCCGCAGCAGGGGGGCGGGGCGCACGCTCGTAGATCCTTAGGGAGGCGGGCTTGGGGACGGGAGGGGGGGAGTCCGTAGCCATGATGTGTTGGGGGCAGGACGCAAATATTTCGTGCCCCCCTCCTCTTCCCTCGCTCAATTGGGCTATTCATAACGAGGCGGAACGTCTCAATGAAAGAGCGGCTTCAAAAGTTACACGGCGCGGCTAGAATACTTTATTTCCCCCCCCCAACCACCCCGTCCCCCTACCCGAGGCTGGCAGAGATCGAATTATTTCCCATCAAACGGCCCCGACGTCCAAGCCGCAAAGGAAGCGATGTTAAGAGCGTCGATCATTATCGTCATATGCGCCGATAATTATCGAAATCACGAGATGGAATCGTAATTATCAGCACTTCGATGGGAGGGTAATTACCGACATCTCGTTATGTCGTCCGTCATCGTTCTGACACGTTTGACGATATTCGATACGGTGCTATGGGTATGAAGCCGACACGAGTGGAAGATATTCCTGGATGAACCAGACAGTTCATAAAGAGTTAAACGGATATCCTGGCGCCTTTAAAATACTTTTCATGCAGTAAGGGTCAAGGCCGGAAGAATTGTGAAAGATGAAATCGATGTAGAGTTGCAGTTTCTATCACAAAGTGCTTGGCCCGGGTGCATTTTACATTTGTGCACCCATACATTCCTTTATGTCGCAAACAACGGCAATATATCCCTGTTTACCTCAGGAATCTCTAGAAGGTGAAATTATTGAAATTATTATTATTATTATTGAAATGTAACCAGTTTTATCAGTGCCGATGTTCATGTGGGTCTTTAAGAATGCAATATCTTGCCTGAGGAATTAGTAAATATGAAGAATAGCATGATCGTCATTCAAGAAGGATTTGATTCTTTCCTGGCGAATGGTGGCTGTGAATAAGTCCCTGGCTTTCCACCGGGTTTGGCACCCCATTTCTGCCGACGTTTACATGAAATGCTTTTTCATCGTACTCAGGGTGGTTGATGATCCAGCCCTGAGGATGATGAAGTAGTAATTCATCGAAACGTACGTAGATAGAAATGGAGTGCCTAACCTGGTGGGAAGCCCAAGAAGCATTCGCATTGTCATATAGTTGGCCAAACCGTGGATAATGACATTAAAAATTGCTTGGTGAGGTATTTTTAATACAATACGTATGAATATATGTAATATTGTAGATACGGATAAAATATTTCCTCTTTACTTCTGAAATCGCGGGTCTTCTGTCATACCCGAAAGTAAACGAGTGGTGCAAAATGTTCCTTATTGCTGAGAGAGCGTTGTTGCGGGCCTTGAATTTAACGTTCACATCCAGGTGGTAATTCTTTAAATGCGTTCACCAAAACCCCCACCGTTCAATTGTCTGGGCGCCCGAATTTCGTGAAGGGGCAGGTGGTCTTGGGAAAGGTATTGGGCCACCTGCTCCGAATTTGCGAATTTCACGCGCTTATCGCGGGTCGATCTTTAGCCTCATCGATCAGTCCCAACACCAAGTTTTGATCAATCCGGTGAATGGTTATGGCGCTCGTGGCTAGCGCTCTTTTTGAGTTATATCTCCATTATGCGATACGGTGTAAACTGTCTCGGAGTGGAGCCTTTTTAAGGCCAACGGGTTATCCACGGAATCAGTAATGAATAAGTCGTGGAGAAGTTGATTTTTTTAGCGAAAGCAATTTCTGTACCGATGGTTTGATTGGATTTTTTTTCCTAGTGTCAAGACAAGGTCGCGCTTGCGGCCATTGCTGGTAGTTGTGAGCCAATATGCTGCGCGAGTATCGGGTTTAAGTATTGGCTGAAGTTCCCGCTGGCTACCTGGTTCCTACCAGGCCTCGCTCACTCCCATAAGGCCCTATAGTATAGCTTTTGGCCCTCTCTCTATCTCTCTTTCGACGGTGGAGACATCTGGCTCGGACTTATTTGGCAGCTATCGATAGAAGGTCTCACGATCCATTGAGGCTCTCACAATCGATAGGGGTTCACACTATCGATAGAGATGGTCACCGATTAGGATCGAATTGTCGTTACCCGGATGAATTCCATTGTTTGTTTTGGAAACGGTGATGCATGTGTATCAGTGTGTATCGTTATTTTGATCCCATCACGCGCTGCTATTTAATTATTGATTGTTTTTGTGTCGTGTGCCTGTACTCAGGAGTGTTTTCTTGCTCTTTGGGAGTTGTGCCGAACTTTTACAATATGAATAGCGGACTTTGAAAGAGATGTATCTGGCGATTACACCATGGACTTGTGAAGTTGAAGTTTTGTGTCTGCGAATACCATCAGTTCATATCGTGATGAAGGACAAAAGAGGAAATAGTGACTTCTTCAAGAAATCCAAATTTGATTAGGTTGGCCCGTTAAATGATGCTGTGACTTTCGCATGTTCAGTGAGTAACGCCATTAACAATGTTGTAGTAATGTAAATCAATCTCTTTCTGAAATTAGTGGACACTAACATAGTGAAGCAATAAAATTGGATGAACCAAAAAAATCCATGATTAATGTAAGGTATCCAGCAAATAAATTCTTAAAAAAAGATTGCTGTCTTATTCTTTATCTTTTGTAATATTATGTTAGTAACAAGGAAGGAGGAGGAGGATTGCGCTTCCTCTCCTCCTACTTCCATAGTAGTAGTCTATTTCCTTTTTTTTAATTGATTCTTTTCATATTATTGGTTTCATTGCATACAATACCATTTACTGAGATTTTCCTCATATTGTGTACTCTAAAGACTATTTATGCATATTAATTTAGCAATGTAGTTTATGATTAAAATATAACTTGGCTATTCTTAATGTAAAGGCATGGTATTCTAGTTAACTGCTTACAGTGGACATGGCCGGGCGACGTAGCTAGGGAGCAACCAAATTAGATTGGGGTTATTCCATACCAAACCCCTTGTAATTCGTGGATATCTCATGCCAAAACCCCAGTAGGTGGGCGACAAAACAGTAGTTTTCCGTGGTAAGTATTTTGCCTTGAGCCGGCCCTGACAGTGTACGTCGAGAAAAAGAGTGTAAGAGAAAAAGAGTGAAAGTCACCCGGTAGTCTTATTTAAATCATAGAGGTATCTTGGCTACCTTCGTTTCCCAGCCGGTGAACAACATGAACGTAAATGTCTCTTGCTACATGGTTGCGGCATTGTAGCGAGAGGAAAATCTCAGCCAATAAAGACATAAACTAAATACAAGGATTTCCCCCGTGGATTTTCGAATTCGCGCTTTAATCAGTGCCGAGCCGCCAGAGGCGCTGCTTGCGGCGACTGCCCTGACATCTTCAGGCATTCGTTAGCATCTGCCTAGTGAGCGGGGCCTGGTTCCTACTGTATCATTGAGAAAATTGTCGTATCACTATTGTGTTATTTATTGCTTAGATTTTATTTGCGACACCGATTAATAATAAACGTTGTAACTTCTTACCGAGCATCTTTGCTGGTCAGTCGCCAACGAGTATGATATCGTATTTGACCGTATAAAATAATAAACATTTTTTTATTTATTCACGCGTCATTTTTTATTCAGCAAAGTTATTATAATAATATAACTTCATTCCAGCCGTGTAAAATTACAGTTTACCCTTTACAAAAGCAAAATGAACAACAGCATTATAAATTTAGGCGTTTGTCGATAGACAATTTTGCGTATTGATGTTGGTTACATAATTAAGCGATTGATTTGGAATTCATGGTATAGATCGGTAATTTGTAGAGTATCGAACGTTGATAATCACTAGTATTTTTAGCTCGCCCATGTTTTGGCCGTTCGGTTCAAACGTGAGAACGGCCTCTGGGAGTGCGCTTCACAACAAAAGAGGAGCGTTTTGCGGACGCTCGGTAAAAAGTCATTCTGGGAGCGCCCAAGGAATCCGTCCACGTGGTGGTGGAGTTACAAATAACATGATGAATGATATAATGAAGCGTAGAACCTGGCGCCTTGTCAATCCCCATTAAGTTCCCGTCGACACTTTCAGTGAGTGATGTCAGCATCTTCGCAGCGCCGTCCAATTTTTTCTTCCGCCTCGCCGAGTTCTCATCTGTTTCGCTCTCCTTCCAAGCTTTTTTGGTGCCATTTGCAGACACATCTGCGCGCCGTGTCCCCCCTGGGTGTGGATGAAGGAGATTTTGGATTTCGTCCGTGAGTGTCGTGCAAGACCTTTGTAGTGCACTGTATCTTTCGTGAATCTCTGATTAAAGGGAGGGAAACAAACGCTTGGTGATTACGACGTTAAATGACGTCGATGTCTCAGGGTTGCCATAATTTAATGCATTGGTGATTGCTAACGAGGCTGCTCATATTTTGCTGCAATATTGTTGACCTCGGTGGCGGCGGGGTAGAGTACTCGCAATCAAAGGCAAAGGTCGCGGGTTCGAGTCTCGTCTGAGTAGGTAGTCCCTATTAGAACATGGATGTTTGTGATCGTTCATTGGTAATCGCTGAATATTCTCCGTCGTAAAAGGCCGCATAGATACTTTACTGGAAAATGGGTAATAAATAAATAAAAATATTGTTCATTTTAGGAGATAATTCTCGTTAGATTTTTAGGACGAAAAACGTATTACTCCTCTATTTTGTAATTAAAAATATCTGCGGTAGTTTATTTAGTCTTTTTAAGCTCGGTTAACAGTGATATGTCGATGGTCGTAATTCATTTGCTGATCCTGTGCTTCTTGCTGCTATTTACATTTTCGAATTTCTTCATGAATATTGTGAAAAGGTGGTGAAAAACTAGCTATTAAATATGGTCGAAAGTCGACGGAGATTTTCGATAGTCAACGGTCTCTTATGAGACTACGCCAATAATTTCACTCACGCTTTCCACTTTCACGAAAAGAAATTTCCCTGCAAACCAAGATGAGCATCTATCCATCAGTAGCCTTTAGCGAAGATCATCGCTACTTTTCAACGGTGAGGAATCTTTTTATGGCTCAATCGGAAATATATATACCGACCGTTCATACAAGAGGTAGGATGCCCTCCGTGGTCATCTCACGCCCAGCACCGCCAATCAGAGTGTCGAATACGTTTTTAGGGAGTCCGTTGAGGAGTTTTCTGGGATCTGAGGGGAGGGGAAATGGTTAAGCCATGGGCGGCCGTCATTAAGACGATCCTCCACGCTTTTGTGTTGGTCGGTCAGGTTTTCCTCCTCCGTGGCGCCCTCAACTGCTAAAGGCGCCGACTAATTTCTACGCGGGGAGCTTTATAGAGTTTTATATTTTTCTCCCACCCCGAGGCCTTTGATCGGCTAATTTTTTTTCCTTCAAACCGGTCGTGGCCATTAAATCTTCTTCGTGCGAGGAATGCCCATGCGTGCCAAAAAAATGTATCACTCACCTCGGTTGAAGGTTGAGGTGTGCGAATCTCCATTACCTCGAGAATAACGTGAGACTTCCAATCGGTTATAACAACCCTTCGTGTCAGTGGGTGTTGTTTTTTTGAGAGTTGGGAGGGCGAGTATTGGGTGTGAATTTTTAATACGGAGATAACCGTCATTTTCATTAAATTTCTGGATGGAAAGCTGCGGCTGAATGTGATCATGCGTTTAGGATCTACGTGCCCTTACCACAACCAAATTTGACTTTGTTTAAAAAAAGGAATTTTGGTACGTAGGACCAAAGGTTTTTAATTTGTTACCCCAGTCATGATTTATTTCAAAGTCTTTGAAACAGTTTTTGCAAAATGCACATTCTTGGCTCCTCACTAAAGAAAGTTTAGAACAATTATTGTTATAAAATATTGATTTAAACGAATTATAAAGGCTACTTTAGTTGTTTTTTTCATGTACGCACTTCAGCTTTGTTAGTATAGATTATCAAGGTAACACAAAATGAGCTACAGTATATGTAAAGCATAATGTATTATTATTTTGGATGGTAGCCTCAAACAGGTTATCCTTCGCGGCTACCTAAAATTAATCAATTTTGCTATTGTCATGTAATTTGTGTGTGGAGTAACAAAATTATTTATTATTACTATTATGTGCTTCCAATGTCTTCGTATGTCTGGTATGATGTTGGATATTTTTCATACTTGTTTATTATAGCTTAAGGGCGCAGTGAATGATGCATCTCTTCATATATGGGGTAAAAAGTGCTGCTAACGTGTATTTAAAAAAAGAATTAATGGGTTAGGATGGTCTTGCTCTTTCGGCCTATAATAGGGGTAATATTTAGCTTGCCTTTGATTTGGAAACCTATGTGAAAAGTAGGTGTATCTTAGCAGCATATAGGCCGTCGGATGAATTCATTGAACGATCGAATTAAAATTACGACGTCTTAGTTTTCCAAATAATTTATTCTTCAGTAGCTCCTCGCCCAGAAATATGAGAATAGTGGGTCATCCCACTGAAGCTTCTGAAAAAAATGTGGGTGCTCTTTTTTCTGTTTCTATATTCAATCATCTGTTTACTTATTTTTCTAAGTGTCATCGGCAGAAGCGTTTTATTCAAGACTATAAATGTTATAATGATATATATGTTGATAGTTCCCACGCGTTGTGCAATACGGTTGACCAGGTGGCTTAGGGTATTCCTTAGCCCCCGCCTCGATTCGTTTCTTTAAATGAGAACGAGAGAATTGCTCCCGTTAATTCCTCTTGCCGCTAATTGTAAAACTACCCCACCGGACTGTCTTTTTGTGCGCTTAATGGGCCAGCAAATGACGAATCCTCATTTCATGTTCATCCGCGCCCAATTTTTCGCGGGAAATAAGCATGGCAAATTACGAAAGCGTAATGGAACTCTCCTGGTACGGTTCGCTTCAGGCGTCGAAATAGCTAGGCCGGACTGTACCTCCCCGCACCGCTCGAGACATTCTTCTCTACCGTTTCCCGTAGGCGCCCGCCCGGATGATTAAGTCTGTTCACGGATGTAAAGCGCTCTCCGTGTGGGTGCGGCGGGGTGCGGCAGCGCGGAAGTTGGCAAGGGTGCGGAATTAGGAGTTCACAAGCGTGGTCCGAGATGGTAACATCTCTCTTTCCCTCGTTACCGTATTCACCGTTACACACGCTGGAGGGAGATGAAGATTGGCAAGGGAACTACCGCTAAATGTAACCGGTTTCAAATTTATCGTTCCTACCTTGCGTTTTCTCTCCCTTAATTTTGCTGTTTGAAAGAAATTGTATATGGTTAATGAATGAGCGAATTCGTGAACGCTTTGGACGCTTGAAAGGGAATCTTTTATCTAAATAGCCGTTTATGCTGAAAATTATTCGGTCTGGGAACGGAAAAATAAAAGAGGTATCATCAGCGTTTTGTATAGTCTGGCTTCTAGAATTTTGCTTGATGTGGAGGGAAAGTTGATTAGGTCAACGTTTCGCTGTTATTACTGATGGAATTCGTTTAAAGTAGATTTTTTTACTTGAAGTAGATTCGTATAAATTTTCTGTTCTCGGTGGCGGCGGGGTAAAGACCTTGTCTGCCACACTAGAGTTCGCTGGTTCGAGTCCCCCCAGCGTGGGGAGCCATTATCCAGGGGATAAATGCTCGTGTAGGTTTCATTGTTAAGCTAATAGAAACCGATGAAAAAGGCGAATGATGCTGTTTTCGGAGATACAGGTGACAGGAACATATAAATAAATTTTAGAACGAATAGAAATTTCGCGGCGAAATTTTGTTTGAGAAATCAATTCAACGAATTTGTCAGATGCAATCTTAATGATAGCGCTTCACTGTGAATGAATATTATGCATTATTTTATGAACTACGTCACTGCTATGTTCACTCGTATGGCTTTGTAAATTTCATAATCCGCGCTGTTATTTATATTCATGCTACCGTATCATATCATATTCATTTCCGCTGCTGTTCATATTGTCCTTAACTCCTCGTTTAATCATTGTCGTTCCAATTTATATTTCGTTAAAATTTAGGGTACAATAATACCCGATATACATTAATTTATTAGGGTGCATTTATACCTGTTGATCACGAAGAACCGTGGGTAAAGTTGCCTAATTTGCTCTTCATTGTCAAAAATAAACCATGATACGCGGGGTCTTCCTTGAAGTCATAATTAACCTTCGTGTTCGGCAATCTTTGGTAATCTTCGTAATTAATCTTGCCTTCTTCGTGTTTGGAGGTAGTCCCATCCTAGTTTATCCATCGTCTTAGCTGGACTAATTTCCCGTCCGTACCTACAAAACCTTGCCAATGGCGCGGAAGCGGAACAACCACGTTCGATTACCATTGCCTGACGATCTGCCCGATCCGTTTTGGGCTGTTTGTCCTCAACATCTGCGGACAACCATCATAATTACGTTAAGGGTAGGTGGCAGTGGTGGCGTCATAACCAATTGGCAGAATACATTTAAAATCATGAACTTTGAAAATGGGGAAAATAATCATATATAAGGGCAATTTCCTGTTTAAGGTTTGTTATATTTTGTTAAATTCAATTGAGGTTCACTTGTAGCAATAGTAGTTGCAAAATTTTCTCCGCTGAGCCCCCAGCCCGTTTCAATTATTACATAATAATAACGCACGCTTCTGAGGCGCCGTGAAAAACGCATCGTGTCAAGTGTCAGACCTCGGTAATGAATCCACAAATCCGTGAATGCGGCCGGGAAAAATAGTTCTCCCTCTAATTTTTCTCGCCCATGCTGAACCACACGAATGGCTGGTTGCATCAGTGTGTGCATTTAAATGCCTCGTGTTAAACGGCCTTTAGAGAAGCGCGTAACGGTAAGCAAAGGGTGCCTCCTCCTATTCCCTCACACCCCTCCAAACCCAGAGAGCAGCAGCGAGTGTTTGAACGCTTAAAATACTCCGATCGGGGGGAGGCGGGGGGGGAGAGGCGTTTAAGACGGAAGGCCGCCTCCTCCTGCTCCGCGGCCCCCCGTCACACCCACCGCCGCCGTCCACGCCCACGGGCCGCCGCGGGGGCCGCGCGCGGGGCGTTGCCGCCGTATTCGCCGCGCCTCATGTTTGTCCCTTTTACCGAAGTATTCTTCGTTTGAAACTTACGCTAACATCTTTGAAGTTTCAAGGACTGTAGAGTGGACCCTTTCCAACATTCGCCTCCAGATATCAAAAGTTTATGAATGAAATATCCTGCATCCTTTGAATGTCTGGCAAAAATTAATATCCTTTGAAATATCCTTCAAAATGTTTTTAATCGCACGGCACATTTCTATGTTGTCACATCATTATACGTTAGTTCTTTATTGTGGTTCCTTGCTGAGTCAGAAATTCTATGATGTAGCATCATATGATCGTGCCGCGTCGTCAGTAAAGTATTGAAGTGGAACCAGTGGAAGAATGTTTCATTCATAATGGAACGGTTCCCACAAATCTCACATGGAACAATCATTTACCCCTAAATATTTACGCTAGGAAAGTATCGAGATAATATTTTTATATTTTTGAAAGAGGGAAATGTTTACTGGGTTATAGCTACTCACATTGGATGATAATTTCAACGCAAGATGGTAGTTTTTCCTCTATTTAAACGTCATTTGAGGCTTTCTGTCTTGAGTAGATCGCGAGGATTCTTATCTACGCCGGCAGCAATCGTCTTCCAGCGCTGCAAATTCAAATGCGACGGATTTACGGCTGGAGCCGGTCGAATACTTCGAGCAAACGCACCGCAATCGTGTTTGCGCGTTGAATTTGCGAGAATCTGTATGCAGACTGCCTTTCCTCGCAGTGGCCTGCCATGATTCCGTCACTCCCTGCAAATAAAGGGTCTCTGTGGTCGGTTCTTTGATTCCCAGTGGAATAAAACCAGTAGAGAGGAGAAATTTTTTTTCGGAGCGAACTTCATCCCACTCCGAAGGGAAAGTGGTGCCCATATTTCATCTGCGGGCAGATTAATTGGGCAAATTGCTGCAAAGGCAAGAGGGATGGTGAAATGTAAAAGTTTAATTTATATAATATAATTTATTATTCTTCCATGCATACATATTTTTTGCAGATTATTGTATCCATTCAAGGAAGCAAGGAAGCCTGTAAGGCAATAAGCCTGTGTTTAGGCTAACTTCAAATTTCATAAACTGCGGAAATGAAAACACGGAGAACCAAAATACACTATACCTTGAGAAAAAACATTTTGTGCGTAATAATATTATAACTGAACTGACCGAAAGATGAAATAAAACATGTAATGTACAACACATATGATGCCAAGTGTGTGTAATACAATATACCGACCCTTTACAATAACTTTTCGAAGTCATCAAAAGTCATTATCCATTTCTTTATCAACCTTTTGTATATACCACAAAAATATGTTTCTTTAATTGTATTTGGTAGCATATTATACAGTTTTGGTCCCATATACAAAAACCTCCTGGAGGAAGGTGTTCTTGCATTATACTGATGATATAACATGAGAAATCATATTTGGTGAAGTAAGTAAGGTTAGTGAGATTAACTTTACATGAAAAAAGCCTGTTAGTGCGAATAATTCTGAGTGCCAGTTCGTTGCTCAATCCCATTAAAAATTTCTATATCTGACGATAATGTTTGTTTAAATTGTACGATTTTCGTGTTACCCTTCTCTTTTTTGCCCAAATTAACATCTCGAGTGAATGAAATACGCTGCGTTGAAACCTATGAATGTTTTCATGGGGTTGAAATTGTGAGCGAATAATGCAAGCAACAAACTTTGTGTGCCGTCCAGTTCATTTTAACTGCGTCTAAACCACAAAGAAAAGCGTCCTGTTACTTCTAAGAAGATGACCTCCTGGAACCTTTTCAGTCATCGCGCCATTTGGGGTAGGAATGGAACCGTGGGAGAAGTGGATTTTTCTCCACGCCATGTTTACTCCAGATTCGTTACAGTGTATCCGTGTTGGGTTGACGAGATGCGGTTTCTGTATCGTCCCATGAGCCGAATTTCCCTCCATGGTAGGCGTTTAGTGCCGTGGGAAAATCCTACATACAACCCGATGCTCGTCCTCGTTTGATCATCGGCAAGCTGTGCGCGGATCAAGCCTGTTTTGCGAGCACCTCTGTTGCGCTTGGCATCCCTCACAGTGAGCCTAGTTGTCATGCGGCCACTTGCTCGGGGATATGTTATAACTCCTATCAATATGAGTGAGTTTGGTTCTTGTAGTAGGCATTTAATTTGGAAACTACTTCTGTAGCTGTGCCCAAAATAACAGACCTCCTTAGGAACACTAAAGAGCAGCACGATATGCAAACTGGGGGTGTGTGCGGGTCACATGTAAAACTTGTAACCGCAGTTATATCGGTGAAACGGGGAGTACCTTTTAAACCCGGATAGGAGAACGTGTACAGGCTATCATACTTCGATTTATTGATAGATCCGCCGTCGCTGAACAAGCTGCACATCAGTTCGGCGTGGATATTATTAAAGTTTTAGCAAAATAAAAACTTTATCACCCATCCGGTCAGGGAGGATGTTGAAATCCGAAAACACTGTAATAATTTAAACTAAGACCAGGGGCTGACGCTCCGCGAATAAAGGAGACCCGTGATTTTAAAATTTAAACCCCTATAAAACCATCCTCTGTAACTAAAGTAATAAATTAATTAATATCCTTGTGTGTAATTGATCATACGTCTTTGCCTCACCCGCATCTATTTTTACTATAGGAGATCGCAAAATAATTTGCTCAGAAGGCACAAAAAATTCTCAGTTCCAGCTTACATTCTCCTAATTTTTTCCGTTCTCTTATTGAAGTATTTAAGTTCGCCTATTGGATTTTTGGTCATACTCGTCATTGGAAAGGTATTGAATACCTATTACTTTCCCTTATTCCTTGAGAGCCTTCACGGCGAATATCTTTTGGAAAATCTTCCTTATGCTCGTTTTTACACCGCTGTGTTGAATAAATTGTATTAATAATACTAAAAGGAACAAATTCACTATCGAAAAAAGGAATATATATCCCACAAAAATGATCCTTCCACCGTTGGTTTTCCGATTTTCTATTCAAAGAACGTGGGTGAACTATGATTTAGTGGGGGATTTGTTTCGTTTCTGGGGCTGAGGTTCTTTCGCGTTGATTTAAGCCCGGCAATGAGTATGTCCACGTCGGGGCTGGGACATGAAACTGCAGCTATTACTCGCTCGCATCACTTCCGAGTAAGCGAGCCGATGGTTCGCTGATTGCCACGCTGGTACGGATGGCGTGTAAAAGCCTTATCGTAATGTGTCGGAGTCGTTGGCTGTTTCACCCCAGTTTTATGTATGCAGGCCCCTCCCCCCGTGGGTGGAATCGATTTTGTGAATTGTGTGATTGAGTTCTCGCGCCGCGGACTAAGGCAATTCTCATCTCCGAGCTCGGGTCATCGAGGTGGTAATATTTTAAGTTCGCGAAGCAGCTGAAGCCGCGCTCCCAACCTCGGCGTCTGGCCTACCTCTCGGGCCCCGGCAATATCGTGCCGTAAACGCTCCCCTACTCATAAATTTTCGACTTCATGACCGGAGAGAGTGTGCGAACGTCTGGGTGGTGCTCGAACCCATGGTCCTTTAGAGGCAGCGATGCTACCCTTATCCTCCGTCGACCAGATGGGTCCCAAAATGTTATTTTGCGACGGTGCTCATGCTTTGTTATTGTAAAATCCGGGCGGTCGAGAAATAGCATTATCGCCCGTGAGTTCGTGAATGAATGGGTATTGCGTCACATGAAGTGACCCATGAAAAAACTCCTCACTGGTGGAATGGGACTGCGGTTTTTACGTTGATTAAAATTGATTATCATGAAATTAAGGACTTAACTCTGAGGTTCTGAAATGGTATTCAGATTATTTTGACTGTATTATCAAAGAAATTATTATGATTCAAGTATTTTTATTTATCGTAGAATTGTCTCAATGGAGCTACAGTAGTACTCTGTACTGATATCTGTGCTAACGTTCCACTAAATCGCCGTTTTACTCTGGACGGAATTTTGAATTCTGAATAGACCTCCCAACTGATGTTGTACAAGTGATTATTTTTAAGATTTTCCTTGCTCTTCAATGCGTTGAGGTTACTTTCTATACTGATGTCGCATTGAACTGTAGGTTGAATCGTTGGCTTCGTGAAGTCATTTTTTATGAGAATACCGATGTTGACGCCAAGCTTTTCTCCGCTCCTCGTCTTTACCCGAAATATTCATTCACCAATCAACCTGTCTATTGCAAATGGTGAAAATGACCTCAATGTCGACAACCTCCCAGAGGGCGGACCAATTAGGGTATATCGGTAAATCTAACTCCGCCTTGTTCGAAGTCGCGAAGGAACGGGTGTTTTACAATGCCTCCTTTGTTTTGACTACGCAGGTGGTAGATGTACGGGGGCCAGTGTAGAGATCGCGGTCATCGACGGGCGGTAGCTCCCAAACTTTGAGGCGGCGTCGATCACATTGCCTGAGGCTTTCCTTGTCTCCGGTGTTCGAGTTTTCCAATTCGGGCCGGGTGGAGCCGGGCCACCGGCGTTCTGGGAGCCGGGGTCCCGAATTGAGAAATGCTTTCCAGCAGGTGGTCGCTTATCAAAAGTCAAACGGAAAGAATGGCGCGATTAATAAGGAGTCTCGACGGTGGCATATTGCAAAATTGTTCTCCGGGATACGGTTTGACGTGTGGCTTTGAAAATAGAGCGATCCCGTGGGCTGGAAGGGAAAGTGAGGTGGATAGCGATCGAAGCCTATTCCGAAGCTGTTGTCCCTTTCGTATGTGATGTGGGCCTTGGGATGTGTGAGGCGTGTGATGTGCGTGTGGATCTCGGAGCTGAATAAACACTCTCCCATCAACTTTCATCGTGTCTTGAGGCCGTTTAACACTGTGCTGGTTTTTGGAACTGACAAATGAGCCTGCAACTGTGTATTCGGTATAATTTGCATTTCCAGGTGTAAGTTGGTGAAAGCGTATCATCATGAAGTAAAGTACTTGCCCCTTCTGAAATGGTATTTAGATTATTTTGATGAAATTATTTGAGAAATTAGTACTCAAGTAGTAATTTCTTATCTCGATGGAGCTACAATAATATTCTGTACTGATATCTGTGATAATGTTCCACTATTCACCGTTTTAGTTTGGACGGAATTTTAAAGTCATTCATTAATAATTCTACCAAATTAAAAAGAAAACACGGGGGGCATTAATTTAGGCATTGAAGATTGTCTTAGAAATAAAAATGTATTTATAAAAAACTGCAACTCTACGGTTTTTTATAAATGCTAGTTTATGGAGATTTTTTTAAATTTTGGTCCACATATCGTGTCATTCATGTATTCGAGTATCAAACCAAGGACCTTTTGATTGATAATTTCTTCGCGGCAGCCGTTTTGGTTCTTACCTTTAAATTTAGTAGCACTCTTAGCTTTTATGTATTTTTTATGGGTACAGCGATATAAAGCATTTTATTTCTCCGATGGATTTTACATCCATGTTCATCTTCCCTGTTTCGTTCAGAGCATCCAAGCCTTTCAATCTTACTTATATTCACATATCTATCCTTTTGCGAGATATATACGAAATGCATCAGTATTAGTGCCTCGTGATGTCTGCGAAGTCTCAGCTCTTTAGCGATTGAGCAGTGTGATGGCACAGTGACAATTGGCTGGTACTTCTCAGCACTGCCGTTAAGCATAAGTCATGTTAGAATGGCTTTTGGGTCGGTGGCAGCAAGTTTGATGAGTTTGTGAGCTACGGGCACGCATAAAGAAACCATTTTTTATTGCGCGGAAGTGTAGATGTGAATATGAATTTGAAACAGCGTGATTTACACCTCGATAACTGCTCCGATACCGGGCTATTCGGGTCCATTTATGCGTAGTACATATCATTATCTCCGGTTATGCTGCCTTTTTATGGGATCGAGACTTCCTTCCGATCTCCTACTAAAGTGATTTAGCACCCGTATAATAATACCCTTTGCGCATTATCCGTGAGACAAAAATGTCGCTAATAGTTATTCGGCTTCCATATGGGAATATTAAGCTACGGTATATTGATTATTATAGCACAAGTTACAGTGCAGCGCGAGTCAATTTCCCTTCGCGCTGAGTCGTTGCGTCGCCCTGCCGTTTGAAACTACCTCTGCCGTGTACTTTGGGAACCTCCCACCTCCTGTGGAACACGGAGCATTCATAACTGGAATGGGACGCCTTGGGCCAGCTATATGTAGATGAAAACTCTTATTCCTGATTTATAGCCTCGGAAAATTACGGGAGACGGTTTAATATTATTAATGTTACACCACATAATTTCCTCAAATCCACACTCAGCCTCCTGCTGTGTGCTGTGGCGTTTAGAACATTCCTGTTTCTGTTGTTCCACCTGTATCCCAAGGGCCAGGGTCTACCCCATTGTATCATGCGTAAGGGCCGGCACGTCCGCGGACAATCTAGTGTGTTGCCTGCCCCTCGAGGGGGCCTGTTTTAACTTTCACGGTCTCATAGATTGTTTGAGAGGAAAAAATTACACCCAACTTGCATCAAGCGGTATAGTACATGAATATACGATGCATTTACTCGCACAAGTTAACTGCAGAATGCTAAAAATAGACTCTACTTGGAGCCACCCGACTTTTACATATGCGTGAGCAGAGAAAAAGAACCTATTCCAATTTGGTTCATGATTAATTACATTTCTGGTGAATTAAAACTGTTCATTAAAACATACAAGGACCCATAATGGTGAATATATCATGTAATTAGGCCTTTGCATGAAATACGCTTGTAAGACTAAGGCTAGCTTTCATCAGTATTTACTATTTTCTCACTGCCAAAAAATCCCGCTTTGGAATTACTTACTAAACCACGAAATCATCCTGAAAATTTTAAGGTATTTGAGCTTACCCTTGTCAGTGTACACTTGTATCACAAACATAGAAGTTATTCCTCAACGCATGTGGCGAGTGTGAAGCTTAGTAGTTGAGCGACTGGTAATTTTTGATACGCTTGAATGTTTACTTATTGATTATTTCAGGATGAAAGTTTTAAGCAATTGACAGAATCAGAAATCATGACCAAAACAAGATCGGTCGAGCATGAACGAGAGTTCATCTAAAGGAGTTTCTGTCCAATTCCTCGTTCCCGCACATTGATTTGAATTCAATGCAAATGCTGGCTGATGTTTTCAGAAATCGCGGAGAGGACAGGTCGAGCCATCCATTCGGGAAATTTCGTCCAGCTTTCTGTTTGCAAGAGTAGCGAGTCAATCGTTCCAGTATTGTCAACAGAGCACTTGGCAAACAGCTGCAGGAGAGAGTTAACTTAAAGGCTGGCCAAATGTTTATAGTAGACTCCGGGAGCACATGCCAGGACTTCGTGAAAACTTCCCCGGTGACGATGGAGGTGGACCAGCCGTGAATTTCACTCGGTCTGTGGTGTTTCACTTTATTTGACAGGTGTTGTTTTAGTTACCGGAAGAGTTCGACCCGACGGATCCAATGCCTGCTACCAAGATCAGTCTGCGTAGAAAGTCTATCACGGATAAATTTAGTCAGGAATTTTTCGAAAGTAAATATTTTACTATTTTCAATTCTACACGTTAAGTTTTACTGTTTTAATGGTTACGCACAGCAGCGGTATACTATGCAACATTTTTGTGAAGTACATTCTTCGATATGCAGTAGATTACTATAAAGCTGCTGTTCTTGCTCCAAATTAGGACTCCTCAAGTGAATACTATATTTTCCAATCCTAAAGATAAGCACAGGGAAACCAAGGTAATTACATTTTTAATAGGGTGGCACTTTTTTTGGCCGAATTCCAACGTTGATGTGTATACCATGTTGAGGATATTTAGAGTATTATGTTAGTGGCCAGCCAAGAGAAGATCTTATCATTTCGTTCGAACTTCGAATACCTATCTGCTGCAGTATGAAATAAATATATTGGGAAAACATTTACATTACTGTGACAATTTAAGGTCATAATTAATTACTTCTCTAACTAACGTAAAATATTGAATTTAATGTGAAATGCTGTAAATTATATATTATTTTCAAACTTCCTTATGATTGATTTTTTAAGTCTCGGGGGAAAGTATTGATTATGGCCATTTTTATCGTCCATTGTTTCCAAAACTTTATTCCTTTGGATATTTGGCCGGGTTCATTGAGCATAAAGCAACATGCCCCTAAAAGTGAATTATTAGGCAATCATTGTAGTCGTTAACTTATCATACACGTACCCTTGATTTATTATCTACCTTTTGAAACAGCCCGTTCCAAAGATTCCGAGAGCGAGCGATTTTGTGATGGTGCTAAAATCTGAGCAGATGACGTAAAGGTTAAACCGACATCAGGGCGGTGTAATTCATGGCGCTGGCCGGGTGGTGCCTTATTAGCAGGGGATTTTCTTCCGCCGCTGCCTTTCTTAAGCTCCGTAAAACCCTCGGAGACAGTGGTGTCAGGGAAATTTTTTACCTAACGGTGCGCTTTAAAATAAAAGGGGAATTTAATGATTTAAGGGATATGAGAGTGTTACTCCCCTTCTTTAAGTCCGTAATTCAACCGAATGAGCTTTTAAAACTTAACAGCGAGTCATGCTCCATTAAATGTTATCTTAAAAATTGGAAAATGATATTCATTCAACGCTTTTTCTTTCCTCGTGCTGGAGCAAATTACGACTCTTCTAGTACTTGAAGTGAAGTCCGCATTGCACTGTAGTAATATCTCCTTTCTCAAGTTCTTCAGTCAAGATGAACTACTCAGTCTTGGTAAGTGGCTATGCTGCAACGTAAGAATTTCCTCCTTTTTATATTGTAGTCTGAATAAAGTGAAAGTAACGTTCGCCTCGACATGATAATTATCATAGTTACCTTTGTTACTAGCAAGCGTAACTATAAAGCTCTTTTAGTCAAGGGATGTGTATTTTACGAGCATAATTGCTTGCATTCAAATCCAGAGACTTTCTCCAACTGCTTTTCCCATATGTGTTATGCAGCTAAGTGCACTTTTGATTTTGCTGTCAAGATATAGTAGCAGTCGGCTTGCTATTTAGAAGAGCCATAGCCAGAATTATATCGCTCCATATATGTCCAAGCCTTAATCCTCGGTCAGGAGCTGGAATCATGACCAAATCGGGAATTGCACCCGTAAACTCTCGCATTGTAATGTCAGCACTGCCAGGCTGAGTACCGCAGCCGGCTAGGTGGTAAGTTATGGCTTATTTTTAAGGTTGCGTCGACATCCTTGTTCCTGTGAAATCGCCTCTTTTTCGTTTCGGATTGTTATAATAATAATCAAAAACTAAATATAGGTTTACTTCAACGTATCCGTGGGCATTCCGACGAAATGCTGTTGATTTACATGCTGATTTGGTAAAAACTTTTCGAGCAAACCCTACAAAACCCTATAATATATTAATTCATAACTGTTATGTGTCGATACATCCCGCAACTTCTGAAACAACAAGGTCGTCAATTACGTGATGAAGAGGCTGCTATTTTCCTTTTTATTAGATGTAACAAAATGCTGTGCAAAGGTTGAGAAGATTCTGTTTGGACTTCATAATTTGACGCAGATTTAATTTTTTCAGGATTTTAATATTTTTGTCGGCATTAATTGCATCAAACCAGCTTAACCCACCGCTCATTATTCTTCTTTTTTATCTTTGAAAAACCATGTATTTTAGTAATAATATTTTCTAATTTTTTGTCGCCGCATTTTGAGCGTAAGTATTAATCCGCGCTTCGTGTACATGACGTAAATTTTGCACGCATCCCACGCTTGTAATGAGTGCGTTCGCGTCTACGTGTCGTGAATCAGCGGAGGGATAAAGCCATCCCGGGCTCGGAAGAGTGTGCGAAATTACTCTCGAATGGCTTCTTTCAAAGCGTTTCGCAAAGGCGGGGAAGCCGGGCTCTTCCCTCGGGATGGTTTGCGCTTGGCAAACGGCGCGCTCTGTCGGCCTTTTTCAAGAAACAGTTGATTCGACGGGATCCGCGGTTGGAGCAAATAAGGCGGTTGACACGGGGGCTGTCGCCTTTCCTCCCAGCGACGGTCGACGAGTCAAAGGGAAACGGTGACGGCTCGTCCGAGCCACAGCAAGCATCGATGCGACGATATACCGACATATCGTCGTCCGATATTAATTGGCGTACTTTTTTCAATATGCATGCGTTTCAGCGTGGTCATAATACTTCAACTAATGAAAATGATTACATTTTTTTTGTGGATTTCTCCATTTCTCCGAAAATAACCACTTCAACCTGAAGGCGCCGGGTGGAATCCTGGCGAAACTGTCGTCACCTCTGACCACGAAACGCGGCGATAACCCGGAAAATGGGGAAATCCATAAATTCTGTACGCCACGGAAGACTCCGAGACAAAATGATTACATCACTCGGAACATTAATGATTGATATTCTGCCCCTAGATTGCCGTTCTGGAGCCAAATAGAATTCTAGATTGCCTGCCTCGGTGGCGGTGGGGTAAATTCCTCGCCTGCCAAACCGCAGGTCGCGGTTTCGAATCCTGCCTGGGTAGGTGGTCCATATTTAGGGCATGGATGTTTGTGTCGTACTTTGTTAATCCTCCGTTAAGAAGGCCTCTATGTGCTTTTTACAGGCGAGTTGGAAATAAATAAAAATGCAGAGTAATTTTTGGTATTTTTGTCGGAATATAGGTTTATAAAAATCGTTATTTCAGGAGTGGTTAATTAGTATTTTTTTTAGTAATATTATGATTTTTTACTAGGGATTGAGTTCTTTTACCATTCACATGTTTTCTTAACCCGATAATGAGCAGCAGGTGAGAAAATATTGGAAGGTGTTGTTGATGTGATAATGATATTGTGGGTCTTTATAGTAATTCTATTCGCCAAAAAATTTACGAAAATAATTATGCATGTTACTCCAGAAATTTTTTAATAGTTATACACCGTAGCATAAAATTCTGATTTTAATTCAGTCTCTACGGATTGAATCGTCTTTGTAACATAATCTTCCATTTTCCGGAAGCAAAATAACATTTTCGCAATGTAAAGGAAAATCCTAGAAATAAATTCGGTCGGTATTTGTGCGTGATACAATGAAAATACGTTCGCTTCATGGGAATGCAATGCTCAGGTAAAAATAAATTGTGTTGGAAATATTTATCAGTTACTTTACCGTAGCCATTGTAGTTTCCGTACGATGCCGTCCGGAAAATCCCATGAAGACACCCTACTAAAATAATTCTTTCGATATCCTGCCTACTTCCCGATATCATCGAAGAAAATAGCCAAGGTGCATCGATATATATAAATATAAAACCGCACATCCCTGCGGGAAAGGCCTCTCCTCCTGCTGTGCGTCCCGGAGCCGGAAAAAGATGAGCCGTAGAGCGAGGGATCCCTTTTGTGTTTACGGCCGGAGCGAAAATGTCTCTTCGGCATGCGCTCTGGCTTTCACCCACTGCCTGCAACCGAGCGTCACGTTCTCGAGTCCCCCACCCACTCCCCCCTAACCTTTCCCTTTCTCCCCTCACCCCCCATTCCTCCCACCCGGTATCCCCCCACCTCCCACTTACTCGTGCTCCGTTTGGTAGATAAAGTAGGAGAGGTTTTCCAGGCTGTCAAAAGTGACACGTCGTTGCGAAATTGGGATAAGAAATGTTGGTTGAAACGTTTTGTTGGGAAAAGTCCTGCGCGATGCACAAAAATTCTCCTCTCCTTCTCTCCTCCGTGGAGGAAATGGTGTGGGAGTCGTTTTGCCTCATCTCCCGCAGACTTTTTGGATCGCCAGTGGGGTGTGGATGGACCCGTGGAGATGACCTCCCTCCCCCAAAGCCAAAACAATCTGGTTTCGCTTCGGCAGGCCGGTGGTGGTCCTGCAGTTTTTGTCACTGGCCACTGATTTGCAGTCGTAGATAATCGTGATCTCTCACCCAGAGCTAATGCCTTCAAGGGTTCATGAGTGCCCACAATAAGTTCCCGATTTGCCTCGTTGATGCGGGATGAGTTTGTACGACGTATTCGAAGTGAGGCTACGCGGATCAAAATATTTGTAAACGCTTTTTTTTCCTATTTTACCGCAGTGTAATTTTTATCATGGCGCTGATAGATAAGTATTTCTCCTTTGCTCCAAAACGTAAAATAGTGAATGGCTCTTTTCAAAAGATAACCATTCTTGCAAGCAAATAGAAAGGTTAAATTTTTTACTTATATCTCCCGTGAAAATTGAAAATAATCAATATTTATTTTCTTGGGCTGGACTTTGCATCGTTAAATGAAAGCGAGTGAAAGTAGGAAAATTGTAATCATAATATCAGGGGACGAATCCCGAACTGTTTCCATCAATGCCGTCTTTAGTCATTATTGAGATATTGTGCCATAAATAATAGTGATCGGATAGACAAATGTGCCGTAGCCATATCAGTAAATCTCCCCACAATTAGATGCACCATTTAGTGATTAATCTGCCTGGCCATCGTTAAGTTTTATAAAAATCACAGGTTTTGAATTCATGCATGATTTTTCTTTACTTTCATCGTCAATGTATCGCCCGTAATAGAAGCCTGACAAATGAATTTACTCCGCAAGGTAGAATTGAGGCTATCTTGAAATATATGCGCGCTCTCCACATGCATTTGCAGCCTAATGCATTTAGATAATGATGGTAATTTTCTGTGACTCTCTACGAGCGAAGAAAAGAAAAAATGACGATTTTCAGCTTTGTGGGAAATTGAGAGTATTATTACCCTGGCGTATGGCGCTGCAATGTGCTTGTTTAAGTGCCAGTAACTACCAACTAAAGAGCAGTCAAAGGCTTCCAATGTTTTAGTCTTGAGCACTTGATTTCACACCTTGAGTGCAACCGCTTTCTGTGAAGTGGTTTTTACCTCTTATCCTTTTTTTGAAATTAGTTTTACTTCGTGAAAATCTTTGTATTCCCCTCGCTGAACGTTGCCTAGTATCCTATAAAATATTTGAAAAGTTTTTTTCCATCTTTCCAAGGGCTAACGGGCTCTCTTTACAGTAGATTTGGGTCATCGACAGTTCTTCAAACAGTGTAGAAATTGTATTTGAATGGGTATTGTTGCCAGCAATTGAGTTTTTCTTGAAGTGCTTGTCGCCTATGTGTCCCGATTGAAATTTTCTGCGATGTTTTTCCAGTTCGAACTTCCATTTCCATTGTTTGTCTCCGTCTTCTTGGTGCTTTTAAGCAGGAAATCGAGGAATAAGGAGCTACGTCGTTAATGGCATACGTGATGTGGAGGCCTACCACTTTTCTTTGTGATATGTCTGTAAGAAATCGGGGATTCAAAGTGTGATTACTCAGCCGAGATTCGAAATCGATTTCTTGTTTAAAAAAATTAACTAGCTCTTAATGATAGTTCATTGAATGGGAAATCTGTTAGAATATCCTTTCCATTCTGCCGATGGAGAGGTTATTTTTCTGTTACTTTCGACATCGTCGTGAGAAAATTTTGCTCCACTCAAGAAACTGCACGGAAATGCATCAATCTATTTCAATTGTTCTAAATTGGTTGTTCGTTTTCTCTAACTGTAGTATTGTCGTTAAAATGCACAATGTTTTTGAAATCAATCTAATGTTTCTTTTTTCTTTTCTCGTTACAGGTGAGTACACTTCCCATGATCCTACTGGCGTGGTGAATGCTAAACTGGCGGTGAAAGCAGTCAGGATGAGTAGTTTATAAGTGCACTCAATTGGGACTGTATTGCTATCGTATCGCATATGATTATCAAGCCTGAAATTACACTTGAATTACTTTGCTCTATCCAAAACTCATCCGCGCCTATGTGGCAGTATATCTCTGTCTACAAAATCTTAGTTAGCGTCATGTTAAATAGATATTGAAGACGATGTACGATTAAATTGGGTATTATTTTTCGGAAATCCTTGAAAATTTTCGTGTCTGAAAAAATGCCTTTTATACTTCTTCAAAATTTGCTGTAGAATTTATTCACATGATACGGCCGGTTTTACTGTCTTTGGTGTACTTAGTCGGTCGACGGGTGATGGTGATGCGACGCTTAACTATTTTCGGACGTTGATAAATCTAGTGAAAGATCCACCAATCAAGTCGATTCTACTATTTCAAAACTTTTTAAGACCAATCGTAATAAGTATATCTCCTTACCTATACTCATTGCTGATTTATGCTTTGAAAAACATCGGAATATCTCATTCCTATACCAAGCATCTCGCTTCTGTGAAGTTAGGTTGGAAAATATGTTTCGTAATAATCAAGCTCTCTGCTCCGATTTACCGAGGTGAATTGGCATATAAATACACGAGTTCTTTACAGCCAAATAACCTCGGTGACATTAAAATAACATGTTATGATTGGAAACTTCGATCGTATGGGGTGTGGCAACATGGGCCTTCCATCGTCATGTTACAGCCTGGGGGGCTGAATGCTTGTGTCATATATTGAGGCCAGTTAGGTTTTCGGATATATTTATTGATTATTTCGGTTTTCGATCAGAGATGTCATTAAAGGGAGAATAATAATGGTTCCCCACACCTCCTTCTTTTCAAATTAATCCCATGTCTGACGGGCATAAATTCCAGGTCGAGACAGTCCCAGGTTATTAGGTTTTGAATCCGCCTCTGACTCATCCAACCTGGTTGCGAAAATGAAATTAGCCGCTGGAATGAATGTGAGTCGCTCTTGGGCTGCAACAGAGAGAAAAATCCTGAGTTATTCCCGGTTTCCCGGGTACCTTTTCATTTTTTCCGCTATATTTTGCAATGAGATTTGAAACATGGGGCATGACATGAAGAGAGTTACCATGGGATTCCCGAAACATATAGTGATTGAAGATATAGCATCACTAACCTAATGGTGGATTTGATATGAATAGATTAAGCGTGATATTTATTAGAAGAAAACTGTATTCTTATGAAATCGTTTTAGGCTTGGCGTGGTGGAAATGCGATATATCCATAAACAGCAAATGGTAATTTCCACAATTTAATACATAACTACCTACTACCTACCTATATATAACTACCCTACCGACCATGGTATCGACACTCTTCGTGATCACATTGAAAATGACATAACAGAATGTCGAAACCATGGTCGGCAGTGTAGCTATATCTTAAAGGGTGAAAATTACCATTTGTTGTTTATATTTTATCATAAAAAAGATATGGATTTTTATTTAATAAGTTGGAGAGGATAAAAGCAGGGTGTTCAACAGTATGGAAAGTATGCAGCAAAATTTAAGGGTCGCTGCAGTTTGTAAGTCAATTTCGTGGATGTCAAACAGTTTGCATTATAGATGATAGAATTTCAAGGCTGGAAAACAACGAAGCCAGAAAATTTCCGATCCATTCAATTAAATTTCCAGTTTTTCCTGGTAGCTAATGATTCCCAAGTTTTTTACCAGTTTTCCCTAATGTTCCGGGAAGATGGTCTGCTCGAAGGGCTCCTCTACACTTATCGAGACGTGGTGTTCCCTCACCGGCTTCGTGGTTACCTTTGGCACGTCTTACTCCTGGCACGGTCCGCACAAAGGATAACTTTCACGTCGGCGGCGGCGAATTGTATTCGTCCATTTTGGAGCGTTGCGCAACGCAGTGTCACCGTTCCGCTCTCGTTCATTCCGTGTATGTTTGTGGCCATAAAGGGGAAAATTATGGGGAATCCGTGGCTCCTTAAGCCGCGATTATCCCCTGCTTAGCCATTGTTTATGCATTCATAGTAGCTTGAGCATCGTTATGTGTTACAAATAGGGGCAATCATTGTGTAAGTATCTTTTGTTAATCGGAGTAGGACGCATTATATTTTGATCGTATCGACAGGTACTGGATATAATCTACGGTAGATAAAAATCCTGGGTACGGTTGAACGTGCAATTGAGTACATTAATTATAATTAATGATATCAGATCCTGCTACGTAAATTCCCTTGTATCGGCAAATACAAGTAAACACCTAATCGCTTTATGTTATTTATAGTTTCAAAAACCTTTTTCTTTCGTCTCCAGGTGTTTGTTCATTTAAAAATACATGTATGTAATAGTAAGTGATAATCCTGCTTCTCTTTCATGTAGTTCTGTCTTGCATTAACCGTAATTATATTTAGCGTGACGTACAAGACAAATATCCTAATTAAGAATTCAACTGGAAAAAGTCACGGCATGACTGAGAAAGTAATGTTATATCCTGGGATTAAAAAGTAATCAAGCATTTCATGTTATAGGGCTATACTCTTTAGGGGGTAGCTACCATATTTTTTATTTCCTATTATTTTCCGTTGCTGTTACGAAGAATGGATTTATAGCTGCCTGTCTTGTTGGTGAATGCTCGGGGATTTAAATTGTCGGAAGAGTTGATGTGAATGTAATATTTTACAACTAGTACGCCGCGGGATGGCCAAGGCCTAAAAATTACATTCGAGCCATGCACCATTAGTAAAATGAGTATGATAGTCTAATTAGCCCAGGAATTTTTTAGGTTTCTCTACGGAGGAAGTTAGCAGGGACTTATTTTGCCTCGATAATGGCATTGGAGGGAAAAAGATTTCAAACGATGGAATTTTTTAATGGAATATTTAAATTTACCCGGTTGTATTGCTCACATTTACAGAATTTCAGCCGAGTATTTCGGGGACTAAACAGTAGTCGCAGTATTGTCACTAAAATACGGTTGCACGCAAGGTATAGAATAGCCTCAATGTACAATGTTCCCTTATTACTTAATCCTACCACTGCGTATTTTATTAAGAAGAGTAGTGTCCTTCGGGTAATAAATTATAGTATTTTGAGCAAGGAAAGATGGGATCGAGCTTATCGCTGCGAATTTCTGTAGTGCATCTCTAGGAGGGAAAACTCCGCCAATTAATGGAATCCTTAGTTTATTTAATGAAGAGTTGTAGGAGGAAATGGAGATATAGGTCTGAGAACATTCCTTTTCCACTTTATAAGGCAGTTGAGGAAATTAATTTGAAGGGAAGAATCGTTGATCACCCTTAATGTTTTTGCTTCCCTACAAAATGGTATTTATTTCAATTTTGCCCTGGTTTCGCGCAGTGAATAAGGATATAGATGGAAGCATTTAGAGTAACCGTGCGACAATGCCTTTACATTCCGATGCTGCTATGATCGTTCGTTTTCTTGATGCACGATGCGTTACTCACCGGGATCATGATTAATTTGCATTGACGTGGTTTCATCAATTAATTCACGTATAGCAGAGAATCTTCCAATATTGACATAAAGGACTTGATGAAATTCTTGCGCATTTTCAAACTGGGCTATTAACTAGTGCTTGTTGAAATTAATTTTGATGTACCTCTTAAATGAAGAATATATGGCTTAGGGTAGTTCATAATTAATATCCATCATATAAACCGCACTGGATATACTGGCATCGTTTCATTGAATTTATTAACCAGTCTAATTTGCATTGATTTCTGTTTGGAAGATTTTTTCCCATGCTTAATATTTAACTGTATGAAATTTGTGAAGGTGATTTTGTGTGCGCCTTCTTACCGTTATACAACTTTGTGGCATACCAGTATTTACGGATCCTGTGATTTATTTCGTGTCATTTCCCTGTGGTTATTTGGCATTTAGTATATTTTTTTAGTATTGGATTAGTTTATTAGTCAGGTTGGTTTGGATAGGTGAGGTTGGAGCTCACCCCAGATTAAGTCACAGGCGTGTAATTACCACACTTTTAGGGTAGGAGGACCAGCTTCATTCCCTGGCCCACCTCGCACTTCTAGGATTTTTCTAGAGGGTGTACGAACTCTTCACCCGGGATTTGAACTCTGTACTCATTGGTCAGCATCTAAGCATTCTACCCGATGGGCTACCACTCTCCCACTTCGTTTAAACTACATTAAATTCTCTATTCCTGCGTTAAGTCGTATTCTTTACCTTAAAATAAACACTGATATAAAGATTTTGATGGATTATTATCTGTGTTGACTGTCATTAGGTTTGGAATTGCATAATCTATTGCTTTATAAATTCGTAAATGTTTTTTTGAAAGATTACTCGGTAACATGAGCAGAGACCTGACCCTGTGTCTCGAACTTTGACCTTGACCAGAGATGCTTAGCCATAGGCGATTTCCTTATGCTATTTTCCTCAAGACCTCACCCGTTCTTGTATTCGTACGTCGAGGTGGCTGCAGCCTATCAATGTATGATTTATGTCCTTTTTTGTTTGGTATTCTTGGTCAGAATATTTTCGTTTTTATGCTCTCCGCCAGCCGTCTCCTAGCCCAAGATGGGTTTTCTGCATCTCTCCAATGCAGCCTCTTTCGACCCATGCGCTTTATTTCCTCATAAATCTTTCCCTTAACATTCCCCATAATTTGCGGTCTGTAAATACATGCCCGGTAAGTCTTCCACGGTAATTCTTACCACCAGCATTTCGTTCCGTACGTATTTAAGAGGAGTGGACAGGGAAGGAAATAATTATTTTTTATTATGCTCGCTGAAACGTATTTTCTTTTTGTACAATGGACTTGGGCGTTGTTTACGGACAAATTATTTTCTCTTTTTTTGTGAATATCGATATGTGAGGAAATTTGTGAAGATGACTTTATTTGTGTCTTGTTATTAACTGTATTCAAACTATATTTAAACTATACTATTTGCTATATTTGGGAAATGAGGGAAACAAGGCTTAGGCCGGTTTGTTATTATTATCCGTCACATTAAGCGCACTGTAGATACTGGTATCGTTTCGTTGAACTCACTAACCAGTCTTATTTACATTGATTTTCTGCTTGGATGATTTTCCCCATGCTTTTATTTTTATTATTGTTTATTATAATTAAAGTATTCTACCGATTTAAGTAGGTTTCCATTGTGTAGTTAAAAAGCATTGTGGGAGCCACGCATGCCTTTAAGCACTCCCCTCTTCAATTCACGATAAGGCCTACTCCCTTTCACTCTATCTAAAAATCCAATTCTTTCTTACTATGTCGTATTCTTAACCTTATAATTAACTTTTGGTATATAGATTGTGATGGATAATTATCTGTGTTCACCGTCATCTCTCTCGTTTACCTAACATTCTACCCTCTAACACTTTTGAACATCCCCTCCCCGCTAAGTACTCTCTCCATCCATACCTTCTGTCTCCTCCGTATCTCATATAAAAGATTTAATTTTTGCTGTATAAAAATTTGTGAAGACGATTTTGTGTGTGTCTTCTTCTTACCGATATATGTGGTCAGTGTTGGGTTATTTATATGAGCAGTAGTCTTTTTTTCACTCTGCCCGTGGAAACTTCGATGTGGCGGTATGCCAGGGTCCTCCAGGTAAACCCTGTAGGGAGCAGGGTTGGCTCATAACAGCCCCGGTCGAGATCCCTAGGGTTACGGGCATTATTTTGTCCTTCTCATCTCCCGCTGGGATTGAATGGGCTGCATCACCGCCCTAAAAGGCTTTGCAAGTTCATCTAAATGCTGGGTACTTGATCATCGTCACGTCTAAATTTTAATTTCACGAATTCTGTCGGGTAAATTTATGGCCCAAGCGCCGTCTAAGTACGCTTAATAATGCAAAAGAGTGATAGTACGCGGTGATGAATGGATTTGCGTACGTTAAAATCGTTTGCACCAGACTTTTCCTTGATTTTCACGGTCTTGTGTGAAGACTTGCTGGCTAGCGAGATTGAAGTTTCACTTACAACGCGTTTAGCATTAGATTGAGTGTTATTTTATATTTTAAATAAAACGGTACACGCACAACAAGGGTGCCGATTTTAAGTGCACTTATAAATATATAATGAAACAAAGAAAAGAACTGCAATTACGAAGCAAACTGTATACAAACGAAAAAAAATTACAAACGATTACGGTGACCATATCCTCAGTATTTAGCAAGTTAGATGATCATTTTTCATGAAATGAGATGACGCCAGGTCAGTAAAAAATTTACTTGGTAAGAAAAAGGGATCAGTACCTGTTGGGAGAGAATTTATAAGAACGGAAAGTCGGTAGAATTGGGAACGATTAATTAATGATAGCCTGGGAAATGTGGAGGTGTGAAGTAGGGAGTTCGAACGTGTGTTGCGGGGAGTTACTCTTAGTTTGATGATGGGAACAATATCAGGACATTCAAGTATAACATAGTTGAGTGTCCTGTACGTAATTAGTGAATTTTCGCATCTATTTTTATGTTACAGAGTTCCAATCACTCTTACCACCGCTTTAGCAAATTGCACGAAAACACACGATAGTCTGACTTTTTTCTAGTATCTCTATCAATATGGTAAGCAGACTTTAATCATTATCAACGATCTGGTGATTATAGTGATACCTATGCCGTGACACTGTTTTATTCTTTTCTCATGTTTCCCCCTGAAAGTTTACCACGAGATTAAAAATTCAGTTTACCGTTCATTTGCTTACTTTCCTCTGGTTATTTGTAAAATATTTCACGGAGAGGAAAATCTTTGATAAACGTCAACTACGAGAGAATATCTGGCTATCGGAGAATATAAGCAAGGGAAGACTTTTATGAAGAGTTTCTAGTTCAATTAGGTACATTTCGAGTGGCTGAGTGAGTAAGATTTGAGTAGCCCCTTCATTACTCGGAGGTTTGGGTTTTTATTATTCTTCAAAATCCCGATTCCAAGCTTAAAGCTAGTGTGTGAGGTTTGGAGTCACAGAGATTATGAAAATTAGTGAAGGTAATACAATGTCATCAAGCATACAAAGTTCACCTAAAAGTGGTCGACTGGCAGAAAATGCAAGAGAAAAATTAGTCGCAGAAGTAATATCCTACGTATCGGCAGCGCGGTAATTAGAACAGCTTTTCACCATCCGTCACACAAACGAACGGTGAGTGTGGCTGTTCCCACGGATACAGACTGGGAGTTCAAAAAATAAGTGTCGCGTTATTGTTAAGAGATGCCGTGCACGGCAAAGGCGCTGGATTACCGAAGGGAAACCGTAAGGACGGACTGTGCATAATCACCGTGCAGATCACCGAGCTCCGACGCAAATATCTAGCATTTCCACTCGAGAAATTAATTGATAAAACTGACGCCTAGAGCGACTGCTCACTCATAATGGGTGGTGAAAAATTTCTGCGGCGATAATTCCGGGAGGAAACTGAGTCATTACAGTCTGTGCAGATGCGTAAGCTCTTTTGACACGCTTGAGAGAAGAGAGGTGATTACGGCTTTAATTCGTGTGTTATCAGCTGCCAGGGAAACGGGCTGAAATGAACGACTTTAGCATTCACGCCATGCTCACGAGCCGATTTTTTTATAAGTTTCGTCCCATCTTTTTTTTTGTTCTCACAATGTCCAACTAGTCTCCGGGTACATCCGATGATGTTTATCGTTTCGCTTGCTTGCTGAATTCTTCTCGCCCAGACATCTCTGACGGCTACTGGCTAACAGCTACTTTTTGCCTGGCCACTTTTCCCTACATTGACGTACCCAATCTGGGAATGTCATCCATATTGGTAGGAGTTTTTCTCGAACTTTTCACTGGATGTTGTTTTAAAAGGGCGTCAACCTTCCAAAAAACGAATAGTTTCACATCTTCAGGCCTAGTTCTCCCTGCTTCGTCAGAATTCACAGTGACAGGGTAGGTAGAACACGTTCTGATGATGAAGAAGAAGTCTTTTTTGAAACTTTGACGTATTCACAGAGCACCAAACGAGAAAATATTTACATTCAATTCACCGTGAAAGTATAAAATAATTAATCAACCTCTTATCTTTATTCTTTCAACAAAGTATTCTGCAAGACACAAACTGCGTCATACGTATCGAAATATTCCTGGGTACAGTATGGTACTTGGGAAAGTCGTAGGCTGCTGAGAATATTAGTTCTTAGTAGCAGATATGACGGTTTAATTTTTGCCAAAGGGGAAGTAAGGTGGAGAGAGATCCTGTGTTGATGCTAGCCCTCTTATCAAGTAAGGATCCAAGGAGGCAATGACGTACATTACATCCCAACGCTCTAGGTTGTATAGCAAAAATCTACCCTTCACTACATCCATTCAGGGATCGAGGGTCAATCAGTTAAACTTCCACTAGTGCTAGGATTTGAAATTGGGTCTTTCATAAATCTAGATTACAAGTCAACATCCTAGCCGCCAAAAAAAACAGTCACCTCAATTTTTACTCGCTCATTACAAAAACATGAAGGCAACCTAGCGAGGGTAGAGCTCACCCCGAACTAAGCCATCGGTATGTATTTCACTCATTCATTCAGGGTTGGAGCGAGGTCCTTCCTCTGATTCGCCATAAGATGCGGAGAATTTTGTTTTAATGTGTCATAAGACTACACACGAATATGAAGCCGGGACATTTTAATTAGGAGACATACATTCCACCCATTTGAAAACCGGGCTCCCTCGATTACCTTATCATTTTAATGCCCGAGTCACTATCTGGTTGAAAAATGCTTTTCTCTCCATTCGAGAATTATTTTTCCATCCATCTATTGAACCATTAATAAAAATGTAATGACGAGTCAGAGTAAACGATCCCGTGTGTTCATGTGCGACGTTTCTTCACGAATCGTTTGTTTTGCGCCTTTGCAACATTCAACTCCTCAGCTTTTTCTTGAAATCAAAAGAAGGGTCTCCTTTTCCACGAACTATCAGACATTTTTCCCTTCAACCTCTCAGAAAGAACGCTTTTATCCTCGGGTCTCTTTAAAGCGGCATTATTTCGGCGCGGCTGTTATTTCCGCAAGCTCTCCGGGCGTGGACAAGCCGCAGATTCAGGAAATGGGTTGAGGGGGGGGGGGGGGGGTAGAATTTATGAAAAACAGGGGCGAGGACCACTGGACGCGGGGAGTCATAAATTTATTCATTTCCCCTTGTCCGTCAACCCCTCCCTCCTTCTGGATGCCTCCCGTGGGGGAGAAAGGGACTCAATTTTGTTAACACGCTTTGACTCGTTGATGGCACGGGGGGAGACACCCACTCCGGGGACATTAGGCCTTCTGGAAGTATGTTTAATGCAAGAGGTTGTTATTAGTCCGACTCCCTGTGTCGCTTCGCACCGTTCTCCTTAGCATCTCGCCATCTCCGTTCATATTTCCATCTCCCAATTAAAGAGACTGCACCAAGAAGCGTTATTTTCATTGCTTAAAATATCAAAATATACTCGTATGATATCTTTTTATCGAACGACGACCAGAAAAATACTTCTCAAATTTCTGTATTTTTTTTTAAATTCACCAGAACTTTTAGGCAGGAACTTTTGGCGACAATGGTGTAAGGATAAGAAAATGTTAACACGTTAATTTCATTGTGATTTGAGAATAACTGCTCATCATCATTAGTCAGCCACGATCGCTTTCAATATCTCAATTAAAGAGACTGCACCAAGAAGCGTTATTTTCATTGCTTAAAATATCAAAATATACTCGTATGATATCTTTTTATCGAACGACGACCAGAAAAATACTTCACAAATTTCTGTATTTTTTTTTAAATTCACCAGAACTTCTAGGCAGGATCTTTTGGCGACAATGGTGTAAGGATAAGAAAATGTTAACACGTTAATTTCATTGTGATTTGAGAATAACTGCTCATCATCATTAGTCAGCCACCAACGCTTTCAATATCTCAATTAATGAGACTGCACCAAGAAGCGTTATTTTCATTGCTTAAAATATCGAAATATACTCCTATGATATCTTTTTATCGAACGACAACCAGAAAAATACTTCTCAAATTTCTGTATTTTTTAAAATTCACCAGAACTTCAAGGTAGGATCTTTTGGCGATAATGGTGTAAGGGTAAGAAATATGTTAATCAGAGTTACCACGTAAATTTCATTATGATTTGAGAATAACTGCTCATCATCATTAGTCAGCCACCAACGCTTTCAATATCTCAATTAAAGAGACTGCACCAAAAAGCGTTATTTTCATTGCTTAAAATATCAAAATATACTCTTATGATATCTTTTAATCGAATGACGACCAGCATTTAAACAAATACTACTCAAATTTCTGTATTTTTTTAAATTCACCAGAACCTCAAGGTAGGATCTTTTGGCGAGCATGGTGTCAGTATAGAAAATATGTTGATTACAGTATCAGCGTAAATGCCATTGTGATTAAAAAAAAGTGATCATCATCATAAGTTAGCTGTCCTAAGATTGGTTCGACGCAGCTCTCCATTCCGCTCTCCTATCCGCTAGCCTTTTCGTAGTAACGCATTTCTTCTCTTATACATCCCTTATAATCTATCCTATGTAATTCATCATGCCTCATAATGTGGCCAACTAAATGAAGTTCTTAATGCCATATGTATCGTCAGAAAAATGAAAAACATTTGCTGCTAAGCATGCTTTTTTAGGGTAATCAGAAAATAAATGCAGTAGTTGAAGTCAAATTGTGTCACTTACCTGAAAATGATGCTTTAGTAGCTTTTATTCGGCTCAAAAGTCTGGAAGAAAGACATAAACGTGAAAAAAGGATTGAATTATCCACTATACGTGTAACGTAAATTTTATTTTTAATCTCAAAAAATGTCTGTATCGGCCAAAATTTTAATAACTAGAGGGATAAATATTAGTTTCGAGTAGCGAACCTGCTGCCGTGTCTCCTTACTCTCTGGGGGTATTCCGTTTCATTCCACCGCGTTGCCGTCATGATTCCTCGACGCCGATTTGAGGGGTAACTGCCTCAAGCGCGCGACTTGCTTTTAACTGGTGCTTCTTGTGGCGACCTAATTCTGATTATCGCCGCATGCCGTCTCGTGGCGCCCGCTGCGGCGTTGCGTAGGCATCTATGGAACTGATTCATCTCACTAACGAGCAGGATTATAATAGGGTGGAAAAGGATTTATAGAGCTGTGCTCTCATGCACATGCTCTGTAAAAGTTTTCTTTGGCAGCGAAGGAATTTTTAACTTCCTTTTTTGCTAATTAATAACATTAGCTTGTTAATTATTCAGGGCTTGGGAATCACCTCATTTCAGAGCAAAAAAGGAATGTTTTAGTGGTTTTCCTAAGGAAGTAATAGTACTTTTGCTTTATTTTATTGTCATTAGTAATATAAGAAACTTTTTCGTGATACAGGATGGTTGGATATTGATTGTATAACAACATGATAAAAGTAATTACTGGAGAAATCAGTACATCCTTACTTCTCTCCTTGATTTTGTAGGTAATCGTTGTTGTTTTAAGAATTAAATTATTACTTAAATTAAGTTTTTATGTTGGAATGGTATGGAGAATATACATTTTTGGTTATTTCGCTGCTCTTCGTTCAAAAATGTCAACTCAAATTATTGCTGAAGGGTGATTGTAATTTTTTGTGTGGCAGTTGACGCTTAGTCGTCTTAATGACTGATTTATCTTACAAATGAGCAGGAATATAATTAGTTGAAAAACTGGGAGTCACCAAGTGCTTTCATTAAATTCGTTTGTAAAGGTTTTTCCTCTTGAGGAGTAGTCTCTTTTCCGTCATGTTATACCCCTGCCAATTAATAACTTTATGAAGTTGATAATTAGTCCAATTTTGTAATCGTTGTTGGAAAGAGTATGAAAGTACCCAAGTCGCTGCAGAACTAGCTTAGAGAATCTTAGTAATCATAGAAACTATATTGTTGACATCTTCAAATTGGTTATCTTCTTGCGTAGGCTTTAGTTTTTTTATTAATATTGTTTATTAATTTAAGTTTTAATGGAAGTATTAACGTCCTACCTGGCGCTTTAATACTAAACTGATTCGTCTCTTGAAGAGATGGAACTTTTTAATGAAGACTATTGTATTAGTGGGAAAAGCAGCTATCGAAAAGTGTATTTTACAAATTCATTTCCAAAACCTCTCTCGTCGAAACAATAATCTCTTAGCCTTTTGGTACTGTAATATCCAATTATAACTGCACGAAACTTCGCAATTATTTGAACGTTTTAAGGAAGGTTGTGGTGGTAACACTATTGCGGATAGAATACTGTGGTGATTCTGCTGAACAAAAGTATAATGGATGGAAAAATAGGCTTTTATTCAGATTAAACTGAAACTTTATGTTGGCTAATTTTTTGAATAATTAATGACATTTAATGTAATTTAAAATGGTACTTTACCATATATTCACGACTTGGATGGTACTTTCATGTGAAACCAATTAGATCTGATGCTTTACCGGCGTATGCTGGTAGTGAAGGTTGCCCGAGTGATCCACCGCGTAAACTCCTCCATAGCTGCCATTGAGGAGATTACCCGGTGTAGCATCCGAGGAACATTCCATGACCATGAACCCAATTAGGTTTCGGATTTGTTTTTTAATGATGGCAGCAGTTGTTAGAGAGATAGAAAATATCCTCATTAACATTTATCAAAATCATTTGCTATGCTTACACTGTAGAAAAAATAGTCTTTTTTTAACCTTTCCGTAGCATGTTCTACAATATATGGTGAATGCGTCGGTTGAAAATTTCACTGCTCTCCCATTTACGCCTGTATGCGCTGGTGCCATCGGATCGATTTGATCCTCTCCACTGTTGAAGAGCCCAGGCACAGGTCGGACGATTCAGTCCGAGGGAATAAACACGACGCTCTATTCGAAAGCGAAAGAACCTCCCCATTTGCACTGAAAATGTTATGACTGCCCCGCGAATATCCCCTGATGACTGATGACCCTAGACCTCCCGAGTCCATAACACCCTACTGCGGCTTACTGGGTTATATGTAGATATGGACGGCTACTTATGGGGGCGTCCGGGTGTTTGTGGTTATGTCCGCCGTTTCCCGGTGAATCGGCGTACGAGCCTATTGTAGCGGCCCCGCGCTGCGAGCCTCGAGATGAGTACGGTCTCGCGAACAATTCACTGTCCATTGCGGGCGATTGAGCCCCATGGAGGGTTTCTCGTCAGAGAGAGAGAGGGGTAGAAGGACCGTATTTTCCTTGAGATATCGTCCTGTTTATCTCTTCCCTTTTCAGAGCCGGTGACCTGTGGCTCCATTGTTGGTCCACGCCATATTCACGCGATTCCCATAGAAAGGGATATGGCGGGTGAATTTCTTCCTCGACTCGCGTGCGATTTTGTGGTTCAAGTTCGATCTTTTTGCGGTGAAAAGCGCTCGGTCGGTTCTATCCTGTCCCCGCGTTTTATTTAGCTCCACGGCATGCTGAGAGTCAACGTCATTCGCTCTTTGTATCGTCAGATTCGAAGTTTCCGTTGAAAGGTGCGCCTTTTCTTGTATCCGCGGAAGAAGTGTATAAATAAATAGTGAATAGCGGATTGCTTTCATAGTGTCCACATTCTAGCTAACATTGTGCGTGTCTGAAGAGTTTGAATCTCAGTGAATGTTCGGGTCAGTCATATTTTTCAATTTTTTGCGCATATTCCTAAGATTTTCCGTATACAATGAATCAGATTTTTCTCGGTCAAAGTAATGGAATTTCATTTCAAAGGGATCCTAGTTTAAATTAATATGTTGATATTCTTTATTTTAGCTCATGAATTTTTGGTAGATTTAAACTCGCAGCAGAGCTTGTTGTATCGTTTTTTTGCGATTACGATATTGGTGTGTTTTATTTAGAGAAGCGGAGCAATGTGTGCAGTGCAATTGTTTTGATTTGAATTAGAAGAAAGTAAACCTGACTTTTCTGAACGTAACACTTTTATTCGATGTTCATTTTTTGCCCGCTACTTGTGCAGATAGTATTTAAATAAAAATTAGCATTATTTACTGAACGTAAATTGAACATTTCAACCAAAGGCTGCTACCTATATACATTTCTAGTATTTCTGTACGCATTTAAAAGATCGCTGTATTTTTTAAAATTCCCATACCAACCGAAAACAGCTCTAAATGGCATTTTACATCACGCCTTGCAACATGTTAAATATTTTTACGTACACGAACAACCATACCCTGGATAGGGACAGCCTTCCCAGGCGGGAATCGAACCCGGGACCTCTTGTTTGGCATGTGATGACTTTACCCCGCCGCCACCGAGGCCGGCATTTTTATTTTTTCAGCGGAGCCGTCCTTCGTATTAAAGAAGAGCCCTTTGGAACTATTGAATATGTAAGGTAAATGGTATAGGGCGTAGAGAGGACAAAGGTCATGTCACTGCTTTCGGTTGGACGACTCCCATCAGCGGCGATTTGGATTATTGCACCGAGAGGAGTCCCTCCGCGTTACCAATTATAGACCCCGTTCCAAAAGCCAGCGCTTCCGGCGACACTATTTCGCTCGGATAACCTCGGCTCAGTCTTGACCCACAAGCATGAACAGCGGACGCCGCGATTCTTCGCCAGTTTCCTCTGCCGTGGAAGGATATGCTTAGCGTATACTTTGCCCACGGATGCCCATTATGTCGCTTAGGATTATTGGTACTTAGGTCTAGGAGTGCTACGAAATGAGTTCCACCTAAAACGAATGCGAGGATAAATAACCACTTGAAATATTCAAACAATTTTCATCTCTAGCAGTTTTTAAACGCAAATGAAACCGTAATCAATATTTATTATCCTATTATCATTAATATGTTACAAGTTGATCGTTGGCCTGGTGGTAACGTGAACGTACAAGTAAAACAATTGACATTATTATACCAAGATAAATAAAAAATTATTGAACTTACGTGTTTCTATTGAGGTAGGAAAGAGCGCGGTTTGTAAAGGAGTGGTTTGGAAAGGAAAACGGGTCAATATGATCTGGAAGGGAAGTTATGAGGGAAGAGAGGCGGGAGAGGATGGAACGTTTGGTTGGTGACAATCTGGGAATGGCCATATGGAGGAGCGAATGCGTTCGAGTGGGTCTGCATGGAACTTTAAAATTTAGATTGGAGACGAGATCGGGACAGTCTATGGCAGAGTTTAGAATGCTATGTATTAGTTTTAAATCAGATTTGAGGATTAAATTTGGAAAATTAGATATAGAGAGAGTGTGCAAAACAGTATCAACGGACATATTACGAAGATGAGGAGCTCTACACTTACCTATACTAGAATATCTTTGAAAATTGGCGCTCAAACAACGAGTGTACCCGTGGGCTCTTGTTTTGTGTATAAAGGGATAAAGTTTGCTCTCAATGAAAATCCGTGCATGAGAAGGAGCGAGTACTTGGCATGGGTTTTGTTGTTGTCGTCGTCATATCATCATAGACCCCTAGCACTCTCATTTCCGGGGCCCGTCTCCAAAAAACTGCGAGAGCATTTCTGCAAACGATTTCGGATGGGTTTGCCCACCGATTCCGGCCAATTACAGGCGCCGCGTCGTCTGGGAAGCCGCCGCTTCTCCGAACACTTCACGCCTTCGTCCCACGGAATTTGGACGGTGCAATTCTTTAGGGCCGCTCCTGCCCGCAGCGCCGCCGAGAGCATTACCGTCCCTGGGGCGCTCTTGACCTGGTTCGCAGCCGCCAAAATCCCACCCCCGCCTCACTGCCATGATACACCCCTATTCCCACTCAGCCCATTTCCATTTAATGGGATTGCTTGAAATTATCGGATGAAAAGTTTTTGGCGTTGGGCTGTCGGGGGTTCATATCATGATTTAGTGGTACCCATGATGTCTTGGTTGATAAGATTAGCTATACCTGAAGAAGTGCGTAGTGTGCCCTAAAGCGATCGCTTTTTGGACTTATTACTGGGAAAATACTAAGTTATTTTTTAACATAACTAACTCAGTGGCTGCCATTTAGAAGTCAGAAGATTGTACTTATTTACTAAATCAGTTTGTACGTTGATATGGCTGTTTTACCATTTGATCGTCTGGTTGATCACATGACTAATGCCTCAAACGTTTCTTCTTGCGAAATACGGATGATATTCTTTATATATATTCACTCATGTATTAATTCTTGACATTAAACAAAATATATATCCGTATTTGTGCGTTGCTAATAGTTTGTCTTTTGTCCCAGTGATTCTTAAATCAATATAAATTTCGATATTTATTATCAAAAAATCAAATATTATACCATGCTACACTTCCTGGATGTAACCTCGACTTGTGTGTCTTCATTTTTATCCTGAGCCTATCTTTCGGCGATCTATTGTGAGAAAAAAATGATAGTTCACCCAACGTAAAGCTAATGGGTGGTTCGCGTATTTCACCCCTGAAAGTCTTCCTAAGTTTTTGTTTCTGTGCAGACATTACACGGGAACAGTCGATAAAATATTTCTAAAACTTGGAAATGAATGAGGAATTAATCATCAAAGATTTATCTATCCCGAAATCTGACAGTTGGGATAAATATAAAAGGACGGAGTGGTGTCTTAACATTTAGGCAAGGGAAGCCTAATATGAGGAAAAAAAATAAGTTATACATTGCGGAAAATCGAAGATAACATCCACATGCGCAAATAAAAGCTGCTTACAGCACCGTCACGTCACCACCCGCGAAATTCTTCCCAAGTTTTTGTTTCCGTGTTTTCCTCTATTGTTTCGACTGATTTCATTCGGGCCGGCTCCTCAACAGTCACCGGAGAAGGCAGTGAAGACCTCCGGGCCACGTTTTCTGCATCCCGGAGATTCCGGTAACGATGGTGCTCAGAGTGATCCGTGCTTTCATCTTGCCCGTGCTATCCTCTCCAGCATCCTTGCTGGAAATTTGGATCCTTCCCCCTCGGATGGTTTGCCGTCCGAAGTACACACATACATATATCCTTCATCCCACGAGCGACGCGCGTGTTCAAGACCGACCCCTGCGGGATTAGTTTCGACATGCCTACTTCATGTTTATATTGCAAGATGCGGCCCTGGGGTTCGCCTCGCTGTGGTTAACCACGTGCGTTGGGAATTAACCTTTATTATAATCATCTTCTCTGTAGAGCTTACTAAAATTTCAATTGAAAACGTTAGTGTGGTTTAAATACGCTCGATTTAAGACTTTAATTGCACGTTGAAATTCCAATAACGATTTATTAAAATAAAACATAATTGCACTTTACCATAATTATTTTAATGCGTACGGCGCGTTTCGGGTCGTAGAGCTATCATCTGCTACAAGAATGCTATTATTCATCTGTGAGCAAAACTCGTCGCACGCATTAATATACTTATGGAGAAGTGCTAGTATATTTTATTTTATTAAGTTCAAAATTGCACTATATCACGCCGGAATCGACTGAATTAATTCCAATTACGATATTGTTTACCTCAATATTGTATTTTTCATCCAATTCAAACTTTTTTACCACCTTCAAGTTTTAAGGAGCTCGAGAATCGTTTAGTGATAGAAACATTCAGCCGTGTTTGCCTCTACTTGGTGTAAGAAAATATATTGTGATTAAATTAAATTTGATAATTTTCTACCCTGATAGATAAAGCAGTATATAGCAAAGATAAAGGCCGAATGGATAAAGAGAAACAATGGATCACGGGAAATATGGAGACATAGGATGAGAACAAGAAAGAGGAATTTATCTTCACAATTATTATCTATAAAAAATGAAAATTGAGAATTACTGGAAACGTAGAAACGTATTTGCTTATCATCAGCGCGTGTTGATTTAAGTTTGCTTTCTATTCTTAAGTCAGCTTTTGCCGTCACCCATTATCTTTATGTTATTTTCCTTTTTCAGATAGAAGCATATTTATTTCTTTAGTATTAGTAGCGATATGCCACCACCACTTTACCGGAGGATGCTGAACAATAAATTAGAACTTTGATCCATTGTACCGTTCGAATTTTTATTTGATTCAAACTACAATTGTTTACACAATTCATCTGTTACCATCATGCTTGCCGTTTAGTTTAAAATAATTACTTATATGGACAATACAAAACTAGTTACACTTCTTCGCATTAAATGCTGTTCGATTGAATTTCGCCTGACATGGTTGATGTCGGAAGACACGCGTTCGAATCGCGGTCAAGGTGCATTCATTTTCCGGATACAAGTTCCTATGCAGTGTCTTCATTCGGCTTGCAGGAAAGAAAATTTGGTGGAGCAACCGCGGGCATGATTTTCGATGACGAGGCCAAGGAAGAAGTGTGAGGAGGCGTTTGAATTTCACGCTTCGCCTGTGACGACATGGTTGGGAGCCACTAGAGAGACGCAGGCTGTGAGATAGGCTTAGTTTGCTTGAGCTACTCAAAACAGACGTCTTACAGTGTGGCCCAGGAGTCTCTTTTTGGGGACGAATCCTATTTATAGGTGTAGGAGAAGCGATGAATCAAGGGAAATGCATAGACGTAGGATGAGAATGAGAAATTTGTCCCTCTAATTATAAACAATGGCAAAAATAATGACCGAGTAGTGCTCTAAAGGGTGGAGTTGGTGTGCTTGACTGTCTACGCGTATTTTTTTAAATTAGCCTTCTATTCTCAAGTGAGTTAATGCCATCACCGATTAGCTTTACATATTTTTTTGCCTTTTCTAATTGAAGAATCCTTAGCTCTATTTGAATTTTTAGTAATTTCTATTATAGATCATGGCCAATTGGAAATCTTACAATATTCTCTTCTATTAGACCGCCGAAGGTGCAGCTGTCGTTCCGTTGGAAGAGCCGTAAAACTGAAGCTATTTCGTAGGATTCAGGGCCTCTATCAAGTAGCCAATTTGACCACAATCTTCAGATTTTACGTAGTGCGAGAAACGCTTGGTGAAGGAAACGCTGATCCGTATTTGGCTCTGCTAGATGTAAGAAAATTCATTGTGATAAAAAAATTAAATGTCGTTATTTTTCGACCCTGACAAATAGAGCAGTATATATTAATAGTATATATATATATATATATATATATATATATATATATATATATATATATATATATATAAATATTTATTTATAATTTTTTTCATTCATTTCAATAAATTCAGTGGTAAGGAAATAAAGGGATAGGAACATTTAATAGAAAAAGGACGAGAACAACGGTGCTGTGGTAGATGGAAAAAGACAGAAATCAGGGGGTAAAAATGCTACCTGACTGGGACTCGAACCCAGAACCTCCCGGTTGCCGGCCGGGTGCTCTAACCAGTTGCGATACCAGGAAGCTTAGATTTATCATGATTTCGGCGGGGGTTTATACAAAGAATGGGTATATTATAAGTATAATATTAAAGGCCCAATAGAAACGTTGGATCAAGGGCAATCCGTAGGAGGGGAGACAGTTTGCGGTGGGTTAGATGCCATTGATTCCGTCAATTTTTTCTTTAACTAAGATTCAAACCTCTGCAATCTACGGCAGAGCTCTTCAGGCCAGCACGCGCGCCGACTCGGAGTGAGCTAATGGAATCTGATGTGGCGACCTGAAGGCGTCTGCGAAGGGGTGATCGGTTACCCTGCGCCGTTTTTCCGGTCCCGCTTGCGATGAATGCCCGGCGATCGCGTTTGATTGAATCATCTCGGGTTTCCAATCAAGGCAGCGGAGTGGGAGGGAGGCTTTGCTCTCTTGGGTCGCTTGAGGTTTCCATCCCCTGACTTCGACCGCCCCAAAACTCCTCACTTCTGCCGGATTCCATCAGTTTCCTCGTTGCCAAGGGCGCCGACGTACGCCAAGTCCGCAAGTTTAGGGGCAAGGGCATTAGCCATTCCACTTAAACCGCCCCTGCGAGGCTTTCCTCGTGGGTGTGGGTTGGCATAAACGCGTGTGTGCGATCTCGGAATCGGTGGGGTAAGTAAGTTTGCTGACCTCCCGGCTACGTTTCGGACGTTCGGATCCTCTCCCGGCGTCTTTGATGCCTTGGGCCACGGCTGAGCACATTTCCGCGTCCGCGATCCGCAGAGCGGGGGGGCGGGCGGCGAGTGTTGACCTTCCCCGGGACCCGTCTTGCCAAATGCCGGTCAGAGTTTTCTTCATCTCCGCCCCCCACATCCAGGTCCTATCGTCACGTCATCTCTTGTGTAACCAAATCGGCAGGTCTCCGGGCCAGCGTCGACGAACGGCTCTGCAAGAGGATCGGCTCTAATTGAGTGGCGGACGGAGTCGGGAAATGGGAACCATTCGGAGGAAAAATGTTAATGGTGGTAGGGCTTCTCTCCGCTGTGTGGAAGCTGTGGGATTCTCTCTCTCTCTCTCTCTCTCTCTCTCTGATATATTGTGCGTCGTTGTGTTCACATCACCTTCGTGATTTTTTCCGTTCGTGAAAAATTTATATATTTATATATATACACTAGCTGACCCGGCAAACGTTTGTTTTGTGATATAAATTATTTCTAGTGAACATTTTGGTGGTCAAATAAAAAAATAACTGATTTATTGTAACTGACTTAAAGACTATGACTTAAGGACTTATGAATTTAAGAGGAATTCAGTAATTTTGAAAAATGTTTTGCCCTTATCTTTTTTTGCCCAATATAAAAGGAGATCCGTCAATTTAAGGTGTCGGGATAATGTATCTCAGCCCAATATTTGTCTTTTACTTCGTATTAATGGATATGCATAGTTATTAGACGAGTAGGAACATATCTTTTCCCATGTCCAGTACATTATAGTACGCATAAAACTTATTGATTGTAGCCCTCTTAATTCCCTCTTAAAAACATTCCGTTAGAATGGCATTTTTGTTTATCAAGCAGAGATACATGTTTTCACTATGCTCAGCCCTTTCTCTCATTCACAGTCTCAGTCATAGTTCACTTTCTATGAAGGTAGCGGGGGAAGGGTGGGAAATCCCTCTCAGCTAGTCTCAGCTTCGTAGTAGAAATGACAGGCTCTAATCTTTACAGTAGTTTTTGCAGAAAAAGTGGTGAAGTGTTTGCTATTGATTGTTCTCTCCAAATAAGTGCTTTCTGTCGCGGATTTAAGGGAATGCATAGCTTTAGTATCTCCTTAGCTATCACCTTTCTTTGTCTTTGATGTGTAATGACAAACTCCTTGAGGTGGGAAGTCTACGAAATATTTGCAAGAATCTTATTATTATTTCGTCGTTGATGTGTATGGAAAATGGGGCCCATTCAGGAGCAATTGGTAATATTTTTCGGGCAGAAACGATGGCTCTGTTTCTTCTTGTTATGAATTCATTCGTCTGCTACTGACTTTAAGCCAACGCCCTTTTCTTTCAAGTAACCTCCATTTTCTTTAATTTTCCGTAACAAATTATGCTTAGAAGATATTAGAGGACATTAAATTATAGTTTCATTGTTATAAGACCGCTTATGTCCACGGAATATTAGATAAATAAATGCTCTTTGCCTTTAGGAAGTGTATTTCAGATTAATCGAGCACTCAGTGTTTGTTGTTTCCTTGACAACCACACTATTCAATTCGCACATATTTTTTCACCAATTCAATAAAACAGGCTACAAAGGACACATTTACATGGTTACCGCGTTCCCCAACTGCCTGTTTTCTTTTGTAAAAAATGTAGATGTATATTTTGGAAGCGGGTGTTATATTACTCGCGTACAAACTCATTTTTTAAATTATCTTCAGCGCTCCTGAAGCCGCAATTATATGCATCGCCAATTCTTGAAAGAATAAAAAGCAGATCCTTGTGGTTAAAGATTGTTTTTTGGAAGTGAAGTCCTGACTCACCTAATGAAAGTGACATTTTCGCTGATCCCTAACATATTAATTCATTTTTCTGCAGTTTTACGTACACGCTCCTTGATTCGTGTGAAGTGCGATGAACGTTCTCGGTGGCGCGGGGGTAATATCCCCGTTTGCTATCATAAAGGTCGCGTGTTCGAATCCCTCCTGAATGAATTTTTTACCATCCGGGGCATGGATGTATGCGACTTTCAAGCAAGTAAATTTTAAGAAAGGACTACCTAGTCCTAAAGTCGCTTGTTATCAAAACGGCGTTATTTTTATTACTATCACTGGGTATCATCACCGAATTTCCAATGAAGGATTATGAGCATATTTAGGTCGTTACAAATGTCCCTGATTGCTTTTGTCGCCCACACGTGCCTGCCGTTGAGTTTGGAGACCTCCATATACCTTCACCGTCTCAGCTCCTCCCGGACATAATCTTGTAACTCCTTTGACTCCCGCCCTGCGTTACGAAAGGACCCCCTCCTCACACACCGTCGCGCCAAATTGTTATACGCCCCTTTGAAATTTATATCCGGCGACTCCTGAGTCACCCTTGCTTGTGGACGCTGGCTCGTGACGAATGTTTTTCGGCTCCGTGGGGCTTGCTTCTGTCGTGTGTGCGGCTCACGGCGAGAAGGGGAGCGGCATCCCCTTCCCGCTCCTCCCAGAAGATCCCGAAGTTTCCGCCGAACTGGCTAGCGGTGCCGCCGTGCGTGACGAGGCAGCGGTTTAAAAAAATAGAACCCTTTGGCTCAACCCAGGCAAAGGGTGGGGGGGGGGATGGCGACTAATCCCAGCGATTCATAAAGGATTTTGGGATCAAAGCCAATCCCTCCTGGGCGGAAATGACGGTGAGTTGGAGGGGAGGGCTCTTAAAGATCAGGGGCCCGGGCGGCACCCGGAGTCGCGCGGCGGGCGCGGCCTTTGGGGCTCCCGCCCCTGCGCGCGACCCGCTGGGCTTTCGGTCACTGTCTCAAGAAAGAGTGCCGACGCGGCTCCGAAAAAGAGTAAATATAGTCGGGTGGTCGTAAAGAGAGTCGTTGATGATGCGCTCATCTACCAGGAAGCACTTAGATTCCAGGTTAGCGGGGTAACTGCGCGTGCTGAGGGACCTTTGTGGCGTGTAGACTTGGGGTTAAACATGTTCATTGATTTTCTTGATTGAATGTCGTTAGTGTTGGCAATCATCGTACGATTTCGACTTCCATTGTGGGGGAACTGCGCGTGCCATGAGACCTTTGTGGCGAGTATACTTGAGGTATAATATGTTCAATAATTCTAATGATTGAATGTCATTGCTGTTGGTGATCATCGTTTGATTTTTGCTTCCAATTCTGGCGGTATGAATGCCATTTCGACTTTCCATGGGCTATCTTTTGCATATTGAGGATGAATGAAGCATTGGTACGGTTGACGGTCGTAAAATCAAAACTATAGCCGATAATTCACTAGAACATTTCTTATTTATAAATAAACGGCTGGTGTACTAACACCCCCCGCCACAAGCCTATTGACACCGCTTGCGGGTTAGTATGTAGCTGTAGATGAAACTAAGACTCTTCCAACCGCTGGAAAAACCGACGCAGGATGAGTCTTCGAAAGAACGTAAATAATTAGCAGTTCGCAATTGAGGTCAGACGGTGAAATACGCATCTGGGAAGTTGATAACGTTGCCTAGGGTTGTCAGATGCTTTTCAAATGATCTAAATCATTGGTCTAGTGTAATTAGTGGAGCACCAAATGTGAGACTCGGAAGTCCGTCCTTAAGATTATCCACAGTTGAAACTGCGTCGGGTTTATAAGTTGAAGGAGCTTTTACATGTGTAAAAGCGTGATCAGGATTGCTCAATGGTGTGATGTAGTTAGTCCGATGGAAAGGATCACCGTTAGCTTTTACGATATAGGGCTGACTGTCAATATTATAGTCTGTATACCGTAGGGTGGCGCAAGGGTCCGCCAGCTACGGTCTGGCTACCGTCGGTCCGCGAGCCGCTACCGCCTGGGGACGAAAGGACCGACCATAAAAATTCTATTTCACGGACTCGGGTACCCGGCGGGCCCTTGCGCCACCCTACGGTATGCAGACTATAGTGGTGGGCATAACTTATTCATTTTGATGATCAATGGTCAGTTGATTGAAAGTGGATCAACTGATAGTTAATGTGTGTAGCTCTATAAGGTGAAGGTTCACGGTCTCACTACATAGTGTTCTTTTGATACCTTCATGAAAAGGTGCCGACACAGGAAGGGCTCCAAAAAAGAGTAAATATGGTGGGTAGGTCGTAAAGGGACCAGCAGCGCTGGCGGTGAAGGCATCTCCTTCTGGGAAGCACTTATCCACGGGGTTCGTGGGCTGGGGAGCGGGCGTCATGCTGTCAGGGATTATCCCTCGCGTTTGAAGTGTGGCGGTGCCGGATGTTTTTTCAGTTGATCCCGATCCTTACGTGGGCGCTGCGAGGAGCCTACTTCATGTGGGGTGGCACCTCACTCTCTTGGGTCCGTGGGAGAGGGGGACTTTGGCACGTGCCTAACCCTCCAACATTTCCAACAGATTCACCTGACGACGGAAAATTCCTGATCAGCTGTACAATTATTAAAGATTCTCCAAAATCTCAATATTACAGTTTATATGTTTCAGAATGTGGTACCATAGCTGTTTTTTTGTTATTCGTTTGCCCCGAAAACAGCATTAATGCGGCCTGTTACGACGGGGAATATTCAGCAATTATCAATGAACGATCACAAACACCGACGTCACGGATAGTGGATACCTACCCAGGCGGGACACGAACCGTCAACCTTCGGTTTGTAAGGCGAGAACCGTATCCCGCCGCCCGCGAGGCCGGCCTATTTGAATTGCAATAATTATCTACGTAATTTCACCATTCTTTCCCAGAAATAGAGTGAAAATATCGGACATCGTGATTCATCTTGACTATTTCATGTTTTGATATTAGTCCCTGTATCCGACCTAGTCTATATTTAGTATAGGCTGTACTTAATATAGTCAGTTACCGAAATATTGTTTTTTTCCAGCCGTTAGTATTATATGAATTAGATGGTAATTAAATGGTAGCGCCCAAGTTTTATTTATCTGTTTTTTTTCGTGCCTCCAATTCAGAATTTAAACCATAATTTATTTAAATAAATACGAAAACTATGTTTTTCACTATTAAAGCGTTAATGCAGTAATTACCCTCCCCAGCTCGTTAAAAAAGTCTGAGTTTTATTCCGGAGTCTCCGAGGCTGAAATCAATCAATCAAAAGTAATTTTCATTTTATTACTCATTTGGTTTAGTTCCAAACGCTTTCCAAGAGGAGATAATCGAAAGAGTTGGCAAGGCCTTCAATTTTTTCTCCGTCATGTCTTTCAGGCTCCGTGAGATGTGTTAATGGATGTATGCAGTCGTTGATTGTTACTAATCGAGTAAAGTTTGCGGACCCTGCAACAAGTTAGGGAATTCACTGTTGCGTGTCTGTGTTTGACAGGGACATTTTGGGATTTATCTTTGGGGATCGCACATACCGTTTGAGCATCGCCCAGAGGGATCTGTTGGAGTGAAAGAGATGTTCGTTTTGAAGCGTCGTGGCTTTGGACGGCGTTTTATCCGCGTTTCTGGAACACCGGGGAGGAATTCACGGAAAATAAATCCCCAAAGACGACGGGAAAATTGAGTTGCTGAAGAGATACTAATTTGGATGAAAATTAGCTTGCGCTTAAGGGCAATCGATTAACTATTCAATTATCAGTAGCGTGCCCGCCTGAGTTAGATGATTAGGCGCCAAGGACTAAATTTTTCTGTTTAATTTGTCAGATGTTTCTTTTTGGGCAGGTGACCGATGGATTATGTTGTTTTCTCCTCGATAGACAGGTGTTAAGGTTGCTTAAAGAAATATTGCGATTTTGTTTAGGGGGAAGAGTGGGGAAGAAATGGCATTGCCTTATCTTGCTGTTTTCTTTTACATTAGTGATAAACCTGCGTCCCCTGCAAATTCTTGCGGCCCTTAAAACTAGTCAATAGCCTATTATTTTAAATATGTATTTAAGTATTGTTATAACTAAATAAATTGTTAACTTACTTGTCATTTTGTTGTTTGCAATTATTGCTTACTTAAAAATATCAATGGAGAATTCAAGAATTTCCTCGCCTTTTAACCATGATTACTAAAGTATACGGCTTAAAATCGACGGGAACTGAGAATCAACGTATATAGGCATTCGATCGATTGTCGACGAGTTTACTCTGCGGAAATTCATGGTAACAAGATAGAAAGAGCCGTAGCAATTTGCTTCATTTTTTAATAAGTGTGGAAAATTACGACGGCGGTTTCTATCTTGAATATAGAAATAGAATCGAGAAATTTCGTCAATTAGGGGGCCAAAGGATCATTGGCCACCATCTTTTCATCATTTGCAATTCCGGTGATGGTCATCGGTTGTGGAATCCTTCCATTGGTATTACCAGATTAAGTCGAAAGTCGGTGCTAAAAATCGTCCCTCAGACGTGCTCTTTGATAGCCACTCACGTGGGCCTTACCTTTTCCTAGGTCAGTTTTTCCCCGCCGTTTGCGATCCTTGGCTCCCGTTCCACCCACGCGCGCAAAGTATCGATGTATCGATGCATGCCTTTTATTCGCGGATCTCCGTCGGCTCCCTTTACGGCCCCCCAAACGCTCAAGTTTATGCCCGTGGCCGGCCACAGGCGAGCGAGCAGGAGAAGTTCTCTCTGGGGCCTTCAGTGAAGTGATGAAGTGTCCGTCTCCAGGGGCGGATCTGGCGTCAAGAGGTCTTGATACCCACGCGCGAAATATGAATCCGTCCAGCTCACCATACCCCGTTCTAATTGCTTGGGAAGTTTCGTGTACCGTTGGGGAATGCTGGTAATGTGATGATTTAGGAACATTTTTCAGGGGAAATCTCTGGGGTACTTTGTCAAAATAACTTACTTTGCTAAAAAAAATTCAATGTATAAAATGTAATTACTGGTGCATCACGTGTAATGTACTTATATTTTTTATAATTTTGCTTTCAATCATGAATATTGCATGTATCACTTATATATGCGTAGAAAGTAGCGTTTCTCTTACATGTTCGGCATCATAGCCTTTGAATTTATCATTAGTTTCTTAATTAGGCTTTGGCATGCCACGCGTTAACAGTTAGGAGTTAATGTACAAATGCGTATTTTATAAAATATTCATTTAGAGATAATAGTAATAATTGAGGTTTATCGGTTTCTTTTTTTCTAGGATTAAATTACTCAAAATGTGAGGAAACAATCGCTTCGTTTGTTTCTTTACTCACATTTATAATATTTTTAAATCCTAGAAAAAGGAAAATAATACACATCAATAGTAATAATAATAATCATTATTATTATTATGAATAATAATAATAATAAATTAATAACAATAATAATTAATGTTATTAACTCGAAATGAACATTTTATGAAACATACGTGCAGTAATTCCTATTAAAATATTCTAAATGTGAGCAAACAATCGCTTCATTCGTTACCTTGCTATGGTTAAAAAAAACGTTCACAAGTGCATGAACCTTTTAGTCTCCGGCTGATGAAGTTTTTTCGCTTGGGGAAGTATTTGTTCATTATCTCGTGCGCGTGGATCCGTCGTGCAATCGGCTCTCTGTGCTCACGGGGTGTGCCATGTGCGGGCTGAGTGCGAGACAATGAGGGGACAGTCTCAACCACCACGTTGCACGGCTAACTTCATTGGCGCGACCGACTCGAGTCTCCTACTCCCCGCCGCCAGCGGCGCTAATATCGGCCAAATGGTTTCGTGATCCTTCTCTATCGGTTCAAGTGGCTCCGGTCCCTTTGCGGACACGGCTGTCGGACGGAGAGCCAAGGAAAGCTGATCCGGAGCATAATGGCATGTGTTTTGCTGCCAAACCCCTCCACCTCGGGGCAATCTCAACCACCCCCCCCCCCCCCCAGAACTCTTTGCACAGCCCGTGGGACGTCAGAGTGGGGATCCATTACGTCGGAATTGCGGAGGCGGGACAATCAATTTGTCGGTTAGCAATCAATTCTCCCGAGTCCCACCATGCTCTTCCCAAAGTCCTGCCCCCTGGCTTATTGTGGACCACGCCCCCCCCCCTTTCACCATCCAGGATCTCGGCGTTTCGTATGAAGGGGGGTCTTGGATAGGGTCGCAGCCCCTTTGCCGCGCTCCCACGGTCAGCATCTAACCCTTGGCTTGTTCGATGGTGCATTCCATGAATTCAGGTATAGCGGGAGAGGAACTAAGGAGAAAATTCTTCAACTTCTCGAATATTACTAAAGAGAAACCTCAAGTCGGCCTCTAATCAACCTACCGCCCTTTTAAATGGTTTACAGAAGAATGGTTTACACTCGTGTCGCTGACGGACAAATTGATCCGAGTGTCATGCGGTATCTAACGATTTGATCGTTGGATTATTCTTCCTCATAGAATGATCCTCCAAAGTCATTAGAATATTAATAGCTTTGCTTGGTTTCGCTATTTAGTGGGTCTTCTTCGTTTCTATAGCGTTGAAGTGTTTTCCCCATCTCATCCCTTTCCAGAGGCGTCGACGGGATCCTATCGCGGTGGCGCCTCTTTCCTTTTCCCTTCCTCTCCAGCCCCTCCCCGGGTGATCGGGCGTATAAGCCACGGGCTTGGTTCCCGGCCCGGTGTGTTGTATCCTTGAAGGGTTCCCCTTGAACCCTCATACTTTTTACATACATACATACTCATACGGAAGGAGGCGTCGTCGGGCTCCTATCGCGGCGGCGCCTCCTTCCTTTTTCCTTCCTGTCCTCCCCCTTCTGCGGTGCAGAGGTGATAAGCTAACGCTTCCAGACCTCGGCCCAGGGGAGTAACCCCGCGAGCCCGCTCTAGGGTTTCGTGTCCACTGTCTCATACGGTATAATTTGGGGTATTTATCGACATTTAAATAGATGATGACGTGATGTATCAATGTCGTTACTTTTCAATGCTATTCCTCGCAATGACAAATATTATGCTGCAAAATGTTCGATGAAAGCGGATCGCATTGCACCCATCACCGTGCCTCCGAAATTTTTGAAAACCGATTAAATTGAGACCGAAATCAACGTTCTATAAGATGATATTGGGCCCGCTTAATGCTTGACTATCCTCTATGCAGTCCCCTTGTTCTTGAGGTAGAGAAGGGAACTGGATGGCAAAGAATGCCTGCTGTGTATTAGATCAAGTAAATTAACCTGATAAAACTTTATTCGCGCACAAATGCTGCGATATGGAAGATAATTGAAATCTTGGCTAGAATTTTCCGTGAGAAAAAGAGAAGAATTTTATTTGATAGATTTTTATCCACCGATCTCGGTTGTCAACTATTTGGTAGTCATTCTTAAGCTTTCCATTCTTAGGAATCACTAAAATGTCATGCCATAATATATTTGCGTCATCAGAGGTAAGTGGAATACATAATTTATGGTAGATATGCGAGAAAGTCGTGGGGCAGGGATTATGCTATAGGAGATAAGTAGTATGTAGATATTGTGAGGAAAGGTTAGGAAGAGAACTCAAGGTTCATAGATGGAATGGAGTGTAGTGAACTACGTGCTGAAGTGAAGGAGGAAATTCATAGCGGGAAAGAGGAATGGCCGAGGAAAACCTACCTTAACTGTTATTTGTGTAAAAATGATAATTATCACATATGTCGAGGTCATAGCCAGAAAAGTATTTCGGCGAATTCATCTGAAGGATTTTGTGTTACTGCTTCAATATTAGGGAAAATATCCCTGTTACGCAAGAATATATGCGACTATGACGACATTTCCGTATTCTTAAAACATTGCAACGCATTAAATGACTGCGAAACTTCAAATTTTATCGTTGCTTAAGTAAACCAATTCCAACCTCATCAATCCAACATGCATTCATTGCAGCCTTAATGCGTGTATTTAGCGACTTCGACAGCATGGTTTAAATCCATTTAATATTTTGAAAATATATTTCGCTGGTTGTACTTTTGGTAATAATATTGTTCAATTTATTGGATGGAATTCATCAAATAGTGGTGTTGAATATTACGCCGGTTGGTAGCAGGGCAGGTTGATAGCATAGGCACTGGAGTTCGCCTCCTTGGCCTAGGGATCTGTTTCGCCACTGGGGTCTCGGTCAATTGCAAGAGCGCTCCCTAATTACAGCCCGTGGCGGGGCCCGCCCTCTCTGGGTGCGGCCCGCCGGCAGAGTTCGGCTCGTCGCGACGCGTAGGTTCGAGTCGGCTATCCTACCCTAGGGCTGTACGTGTGGGGCTGCGGCCCGCCGAGCTCCGGGCCACGGCGGGTTGCGTGCTCGAGGAGTGGGTGCCGGTTTTTTTTTTCGACCGATAGTGGTCTGAATCATCGCGGGAGCCCTCTCGAAACGTCTAAGTGGTCGCCTCCCCACACAGACCCCAAGTGATGTTTCCAAATTGCATGGCAGTCGTCAGGAAATCACGAGTCCCGTTACGGGTGCATCTATATGATTGGAAAACGTGGGAACAAAGGTATGCGTTTGTTTTTTTTCGAACGTTGTCGGCATGTAAGAGATTTGGTCGTGAAAGGGGTGTAAACTTTTGTTTACGTTCTTCTCTGCTACTTATTATTCCTCAACATGGTCTTCCAATCCAATACACTTAAATCAACTCATATTTCTACATCACAGAATTACTTACCTTTTGTAAGTAAGATGACTGCACAATATCCTAAAAATTGTTTTGCAATTTTAGTTATTTTTCGTGTTATCATAAACCTGTAGATGCATGGCCGCGAAACTTCTAATTTTATTTCGCTTGCTATTTATAAAAAATTATTTGAATTTATTTTTTCCTATTTGCTTTTTCGCATTCCTATAATCATTTACAGGGGAATTGCTAGTATTCTGTCTACTTTCTATGAGTTTCGGAACTAAAAGTCAAACAGAATAAATTATTGTTCTATAAATTGCTCTTCTGCTTTGAAATAAAATTTAATTAGTCCTAATGTACAGATGATGCCTCTCAGTTTTTTTAGGTATAGGGAAAGAAGGATAAACGTTTTAATTTGGAAGATGAGTAACAGTTATGACTGCGCCATATAATTTAAGTGTTTCTATATGATTGTAAATTGCCAGTTTGTTCGACGTACTTTTCCTTGATTGCTAATTTTATTAGTCATAATTCAAGTTCCAATGGAGTGAAATGAAATATAAAATTATGTTCTCTGAAATATCATTAATAGTACATTCAAAGCGCTGTCACTCACGAGTATTCGTTTCGTGGGTTCATTGTTTTGCGTAATACCTGGTATCTCATGATTTATATATACGTTGAATCGTATCGCATCAAAAATATTTTTTACAGATGCAATATTTTCTGTGTAAAGCTTTTTCAACAGATAACATTTCCGCTCCCTTTTGTAACGGTTTACTTGCTGAGTGGATATGCTTGTGTTTCGTCCGATACCCAGAATCATCGTCAGTTTTGAAGTGGTCGGCTCTACGGGGTACATCCAAGAACCCTAAAGGTATGCTTCTCAATTTCATGAGAGGTCCTCGATAATCAAAAGCCGCGTCCCACCAACGGGTTCTTGTCGACTGATCGCGTTTTCAGCCATCGGAGATTGATTTTCAATTTCAGTGTTTGTGAAAAAATTAAATGTTTTCTATCCGTAAAACCATACGCAGGTGTGGGATATTTTTTTGAAAATATTTTCCTTGTGTAAAAATTTACAATCCCAGTTGCATATTGAAACTAATCTCGTTGTTCAAATGTAAAGAAAAAAAGGTGTCGACACTTGGATTCATTAATTTGAAATTGTTCTCCTTAATTAACAATTAAATTTTAAGTTGTGTCAGTAATGTAATGCGTCGCATTGTTTTAAGACTAGGATAATGCCGTCATAGTAGCATATGTTCTGGTGAAAAAGGGATATTTTTTCATAATATTGATGTAGCAGCACAGAAACGGGTGGGCAAGTTTATTAAATTAGGTTGGCTACTACAAAATTTATTGTGCTTCGATTGAGATTCTATGACACAAGCGCAAGTGGAAAGAAAAAGTTCACGATTTGTCTACATGTGAGTTCGATTTGTGATTGTCCAACTACGCCTTCGATTCGAATCGATGTTGAAGCTGGGTAAATAAATGGATTCCACAAATTTTTAAAAGTTAACCAATTGCTGCTGATAACAATAGTAAGTGGTGAAAATATATTAATTGAAGTTAGTAGTGATATTTTCGATTGCTTAGTTTCATTCCAGATTCGATTAAGCACCTTTTTGATTCGTGTTTGCCGTTACGGATACGATCAAGGTTAGAAATTGGCAATCTCGATTATCAATTTTTCATCTTTTAATCGTCAATCCTCTTTGCCCTTTTGTTTTCGAGCGTCACACCATCCGTGCGGTGCGGTGCGTGAAGGAAGATGCGTGGAAACTATCGGGAAAACTTCTTTTCTCTTTTAATTTTTTTTGTCCATCCCCAAGAACGCATTTAGTCCGTGCCTTCCCTTGCGGGTAATTTATGAAACCTTGAGTTAACTCGAAAAAGGAGCGCAAAAACATGTCGGGACAGGAAGGAGAAGTGAGGCTGGGCCGTTTTACGCTGGAGAGAAGACTTCCACTCGTCAAGATAAAGCACTCTTGGCAGCTAGCGGGCTCCAGTCAGACTCACTCTCTCTCGCACACCAAAGAACCCATCCCTCTCCACCAAAAAATCCGAACGCATCACTCGGCGTGGATAAAAATCGCTTATCTCTCTTATTCTCTTCCATGTGGGCGGATTATTTCATTTTTTTATCTTCCCGCGTCGTTAGATTTTTTGCCTCGTTCGTACGTTTTCCTTAATAAACAACCGAGAATCATCTCTCTCGTATTTTTTTGTTCTATTAAGACGCTAGTTCTGAGTAGTTTCAGCAATGCGTGTAAGTACAGTTGAACTTCGGATTGAGAATTGAGGTTGAGATGAAGATTTTCTTTTCAATCCTTATTTTTTTAGGTTACCCGGAAGAGTTTTATGGCAGACTTACTTATTCATTAGTGCTCTCCTCATCTTAGTCGGGATTTGTTCAAATTTCGGAACACAGGTATTTTTTTTAAATCCAAATGGCCCGTTGAATCCAAGTGGCTCGTTGAAGTAAGGCAAGAGAGAAAAAATTTTTCTTGCGTTTTTGATAATTTTGTGCATGATATATTATTTTTAATCGACCCATTTAATTTTATTTTCATGGATGCTATACAATGATTCCAACTGTCTGAGAGGATGGCTAGTGCTTGATGTGAACAATGAACATAAAGAGTTTTTAAGTAGAGACTTCACTTCCGTCCGAACATGTCCCTTAAAACGCATTACATAAGGAAGTAATTTCTACAATTAAATACATAAAATACAAATTTCGAATGTATTTGCTGCGATTCCTATTTATATGCTTTATTCGTGTCTTGAAAGATACTTGGTTGCCATGTATTTTAACATTCATTTCGCCAAAGTTACAGAATTTCGCCTCCATTTCTTCGAAACGTCCAATTCAATTAATTTTACTTAAAACGAGTACCAAATATATTAATTTTAAGCGAAAGATCCATCTTATTTATCGATCTTAAGAACGTTATGTCATTAATCCATTTCGTTCATTATTTTTCGTTTTCCTAGAAGTTAGACTGAACTTTTTTCAGGCTGCAAATCAACTAAGGACGGAGCAAGCCATTTTAAATTATTCAGACCATTATGCATTCTATAGCGGAAAGGTTCATTACTTGGAAACGCCATTAATTAGGAATGGCGAAGTGTATTTTTTGTCAAAAAATAAGAATTGCTCGGATCCCGAACCTCATAAACAGCTGGTTTATAGGCGTAATTGATGTCTTTAATAGTCAAATAGAATCCTAAACAGTGAAAAACAGCCTCCACGCCCCGTTCACGAAAATACTTACCATTTGCCTCGACGACTCATGCGCAATTGTGTTTACTGCACGTGTTATGTATACTTTATTGCATTTAACGACGATGACTTTTAGCGAGCCGCGAGTGACCTGTCCAGTGTTCCGTGATGTATAGCATCGGAATCTCGGCATCATGGAGCACAGAATTTCTTGTCGGGAAATTTCTCTGCTCGAAGGAATGAGGCACAAAAAGCAATGGAAACATGAGACCTGCCCTTTGCCGCGCGAATCATAAGTAAATCGTGCAGGTAGTGTAACTTGAGGAATGAGGCCTCATTGTTCCGGCTTCGGCCGTAATAAAAAAGCATTGTTTACGTCCAGATTAATTTGTCCGTTTTGCGAGGAATTCTAGTCTGTATGCAAGACGGTGAGTGGTTAAAATTATAATGCCTGCTAACTAGCTCCTGTTGAGCTATTGTTTGATTGCTCTGGTTGTATGTCTGCTGTAAACCCCGGAAAAACCTGCTTTGTCTTGGTTCCCGTTATTTAATAATTGTCTCAGTCAGTTTGCTCAAGCTTCTGAAAATGAAAATGCATACATTTTAGGATATGACGATCTTGGTCGGTATAAAATACATTTGAAATTTTCTCCTGAGCTGCAAGGTGAATTTTTGTATTGTTTGAACGGAAACCTAACCACTAAGTCTTCGTGCAATGTCTATCAGTCAATACTAATATTAAATACGATGTGGTGATAAGATGCTGTAATATCACGAAGACTTAATAGATTTATCTCTGAAATCAACCTTCAAGCTATTCGGTAGCGTCTGAGGAATAATGGAGTGAACTTTATTGGCATGGCAGCATCATGCCAATAAAGTTCATTTGAAGTTCAGTTAAAGGTCACTATGAAAAGACTAGCGGATAGGACAGCTGCATCAAACAAATCTTAGGATTGTTGATTCATGATGGTGATAAGCATGATATTTACTGAATCTCATAATTATTCAACCACGACTATTTTCTTATTTATACTGAGTCTGATAGCAATATTCAATTAGTGTGGTATTATATGTTGATCGCACGAATTAGGTCCGAATCGAAAAAAATTCCGTCCGAATGTGAAGCCCATAAAATTGAAAAAAAATAACGTTATTCTCTCTCGAAATAACGTCGCGAGAGAGAATGGGGAACTGCGTCAAGCCAATCTTAGGATTGTTGACCGGTGTCCTGATACCGCCTGCCACTCGCTTTTTAGGCGGCTTTCGGGCTAGTATTTATATGTAGATGATGCATCATATGACATACTTATAACTGCATCTCATACAATTACTTAAACTCGACTATTTTCCTATTCATGCTCAGCGTGATCGCGAATTTCAGTGAATGTGCTGATATATATGACTGACTGATCGCGCGAATTAAGTCAGAATCGAAAAAAAAAAATTACATCCAAAAACGAATCCCATAAAATTGAAAAAAAAAATAATGAACGTTATTCTCGCACGAAATACCGCCGCGGCCGGTTATTCGGGATGGTCGTGGCTATGAAAGCGTTTATGCCGCCGGAAGAAGGTAATAAAATGCGACGCGCTTGCAGTGCTGCTGACATGCAGTAAAATTCATTGTGGAATAAAAAGTATGGGTCATGGGCGCCACCGCCGTGTCTCCACGCTGTCGAGGGCTTTGATGTCATTTTTCCAGAGGTAAGCTCTCTCGAGCCTACGTGCGTCTCTACCAGTTGACCTGAATACACCCATGTTCGTGGCAGTGGAGTCGGGGGGAAAAAAGCGGCTCCTACACCACTCATCCGTATTCAGTAATTATGTTATTTAGGAATTCCAGGCCTATCGGCTGCATTGTAAATTGTCTGCGCCTGTGTGTACCGAATGAAGCGCCAGTTTTTTTTCCGCGTAGAATTTTATCGTTTATTACGGGAGAATGTTCGAATAATCAATGGTGACTGCTCTCGAAATCACTTTTTTGCCTCGTGTTTGCTTCTGTTTTCACTTCACGTGAAAAAGGTGAATTCTCTGTGGCAGATAAACCTTAATCAAGGCATGGTAGAGATCATTTTAGTCTCCACCGTTTTCTCGTTTGAAAAGTCATTTATTTTTTGAAACTATTGTCAGAAGCTATTGTGGACTCTCAGTGGGTTCATCAACGCCAAAAAATTATATAAACCCAAAATTCAGCTGTTTATGCTGACAGAGTTTTTCCTCCGGTAATGCATAAGGATTTTGTTGATTTTTAAATAGATGTTTAAACGCACAGTACCGCTGGAGTACTTGAAATGGATAGTGTCAACTGCAATGCACACGAGTTACTAGTGAAATGGCACATGTTTAATAGTATCTAGCCTCTAAGAATGAATGATGAATTTTAATTTTTTTATTAATGTTGAGCATTATTTCTCCGAAAACTTTATTTCAAATATTTAGTATGTTTTACCTTTTATGAAGCCTTCCTACCTTACTCTTCTCGCCATTGAAAATTCAAATCAGGAAATAAATTTAGCTGGGGTACAATAAATACAACTTGCAGTTACGCGATAAATATGATGAAGGGTGGAGAATCGAGTTTCTCTGGCGACTTGATTTGATTGTGATCCCTTGACCAAAACTTTAAAAATAAATGCTGGATGTTGGCCCCGGGATTCAAGCTGATCGTTATTTTCCCCTTTAATCGTGTAGATTTTCATTCCTCCGTTCCCGTCCCACTCTGCGGCTGAGTTTACTTAAGGGGATAAGAAATATTGAGTCGCTCGGAAAAAGGGAAATCGTTTGATGTTATATTGTTGGATTAGGACCGCCGAGAATTCCCAGACGGGATTGAAGCTGATGTTCGGCGGCAAAAGTGGATTAGAGAGAGTGGTTTGGAGTGACTGCTTGACAGTCAACTGCTTCAGGTCATTCCCTTCCCTCAGCGGTTTCCATTTTGCTAATAATTGACGATTAAATTCCGGTGAAAGATCCATTTTCTACTTGTTTATCCTAAAATTCCGGCAACTAAAATTGCCTATATCATGTAATTGCTCATACAGATGGTAGATTTTGGGTATGTGATTATATTCTCGTTAAGTTATATTAAGTAATTGCCATGGGAATTAAAGAACCTGGATAGCGTAGTGGTCTGCGCAGTGTCCCGGAAAGCCAAAGGTCCGTGGTCCGATTCCCGGTCCAGGGGAATTTTTTCTCATGGCAATTCTTGTATAAGTTATATTAAGTTTGACCGTCCTAGAGCAAAATATATTTACGTGCAACACATTCAAACTTTATTTGAAACGATGTACCATTGCCCTGCTTCATTTGCTAATATAATAATCCTTTTCAATCAAATCCGAGCCAAGAAGGCAGCATGGTGTTCAGTTAAATCTCGTGTAATAGGTATTGGCTAGTTCTTCGTCTCCGAAAGTAGCTATTAAATTAAACATTTTCTCTAATTTTTTCGACACCAGGCCCCTGCTATCCCGTCTTTTTTGCCATATTTTAATAACGACGAAGATTTATCCAAAAGGAATCTCTATGGGAAGAAGAAAGTTCACACGCATGTTTAAATTGGCATTATCCAGATAAATCTTTCTTGTTTTAAGACGTATTTTTTAATATTTTTATTCGTGCTTCTGTGTTTTCTGTAATAATTTCGAATGTTCGTTTAGGAGAGGCCTGTGTATGGCTCTTGGAACCACACTAGTAATTGCTAGGAAACTAGTCATGGCTAGAAAAAGTCACGGTAACTATTTCTAAATAACGGCGCATGGTTTTCCCGCTAGGCCCATACCGTGGGATTTTGTTTTAACGTTAATTTCGGAGGTTTTTTTCAAGATAAAAAGTTCCCTCCGTGAAGCAGCCAGAACGCTTAGTATGTTAATCAGGGCATGGGCTCGGACGGAGTCGCTAGCCTTTTCCCATCTCGCCGAGAAGTTTCCGAGATATTGGGGGAAACAATGGCTTTCCCTTTATTGCCCCATGATAGGCAGAGCTCATGTCGCGTGATAATTCCAAATATCGTCAATTGGGGGTTCTGGCATTGCAAAGCCGCCGTTATGAACCGGAATTTATTGGGCTTGTCCGTACTTTGTATAACTCCATGATTTTTCGTCTCACCTGTGTGACCGGGGCACTTGCAGGCGATTATTTTGAGCTGTCTCCTCTCTGGAGAGCCAACGAACTCTTTCAGTTATTCTCTCAACTCCGTCTGATTGGTATGCATTTCGCGGTTCCCTCGGATAATCACGAGGCGTAACGTTGTCTTTCTTACCTTCAAGCCTCAAGGAAACGCCATTTTATCTACGGAAGGAGTGCGGCGAATTTTATCTGTTGCTTTTGGCCTCAGTAGCCCTAGTAGAAGTCTATTTCACTCATATCATATTCACGTCACTTGACCTTTTTCAATCTAATTTTCACAGCTTTTCTATATATTTTTTGCAATGGAGAATGCATTGAAAGATACATATATATTATTCGCTGCCCCGCAAATAAAGAGTTTATCTTATACTCGTAATAATACTGTGGAATAGTTGCTGTAAGCTGTACATGTATTTCATCTGTTGACTTTCAGCAGAAATTCTATTACTGACATATCAATTTTACTTCTTAAAGCATAGAATTTGGGTAGTATTATATTGAACTAAGTTTCTCATGAACATCCGGTGCTATATGATTTAATGGTAATTTTTAGATTTCTGAATAGCATTCCCAATTCATTACCGGGTGGGAACAAATATATTCGATAAAAATCGGTTTACAGTAAAACAGATAGCTTTTTAAATACCTAATCTTAAAAGTGAAGTAAACATTATTTTTTGGTGTAGTTCACATAAGTAGATACTTTTTTGTACGTTTTTCTTGATGCTCATTATTTGACAGAAGGAAATGAAAAGGAATGCAAATGGTATTTTCTATTGACACAGTTTGTTTTTCATTTTTATCCTCGTAAAAAAGATCCCTGTATGCGTGTTGTGCCTGGTTGGAGGTTTACCTGTGCGTGAGGAGGACTGCAAGATCCCGGGGGGAAAATGTCTGGGGGGAGAACGCCGAGGAGTTTTCAGGACATATAAACAACATGAAAGACACGTCAGAATTATGTCAGGTAGCAGTTTCGTTTTTAAACACCTGGAATGCCATTGTGAGGTTTTTCACTCTGTGTTTCGCGTGTTCTTCAACGAGTGGGGTAAGGTTGGACGTGATTCGAGCAATTATGTTGACATTACCCATTTTAAACGTGTACGCGATGAATCATGCTGGAAAGTAATTAGAATGGACAGTCATTGTTTGTGAAGTCATTTCTTCCCTCTTTTTTCGCGTATTGAAATCATTTTAAAAGTAAGCTTTTTTCTTACCCTTTTTGGCAAGTCATTCGCAGAATTAGGGCTTTGGAAATGTATACGGGAAGGTTGTATTGCGTAATGACCCAACTTCCTTTAAAAATTTGTCTCATTCGTTCACTAACTTTCATTAGATTTAGTTTCACTAGTACTTGGTGTTCGGATGCTTGAGCGTGTTTAACTGTTGTTTTTTGGAGTGATAATTGGGATTAAAATTACTACTCCAAATAATTATTTAAGTTATCTGTGAGTGTCCTTACATTATATTTAGGGAAAATATCTTCAAGACGACGCTGAAACGCGTCTTGAAGATAAGGCGTCAGAAGCCCGTGAAGCTAAGATTCTCTGCGCATCAACATCGCATGACCTGTTCAAGAAAACTTCCAAAGAACCGTAAGATTTGTTTGAATGAATAAAGTAAATTATGGCATGCTTATTATTGTGTGTTCTTTTCTCTCCGAGTTTCTCTGATCAAAACATGATAAATTTAATTAGGCGAATTAATTAAACCACTTGAGCCTTTTCATCAAAAACCTGATGCCTTTCTGAGTTGACAGTGAAAACAACCTGTCGTCCACCATGTAAATGAGTTTTCAGCAGTTTTTCAATGAGAGAAGGTCCACTTAAAATGGAATGTGCTCTCCGTTTAATTAATTCGGGGCTGAGGTGCTCAAGCCTTGGCAAGTAATATAAACGAAGTCCGGGGCTATCTGGATAAGGGTGGCAGCTGCAAAGTGGAGCTTTATCAGGGAAAATTTATGGCAAACTACTAGCGCGGATCAATCCATGGAATGTTTTAGACAAATATTTATCAAGACAAAACCTAGGCAGAATAAGTAATTGAACATTTTGTGTAGACCCAATCCTCGGCCAATGATCATTTATTACAAATATTGTTATATTTTGTAAAATTAATAAAATTCTTTTCATGTTTGAGGGTACAAAGTTTTTTATCCTTGTAACATCTCGAAAAAGTATTTCGACCGCAATTAAGTGTACTAACCATTTATATGAAAGATATTTCTCATATTTGTATGCGTTACTAGATCCAGTATAGAAGCTTTTCAAGATTCGCTCCCATGTTAACTTTTTTCCAAAGATCGCAATAATTATGAAATAATGAAAGATATTTAATCACAAGATTACCGTTAACGATACTACTTATTTTTCAACCTTCGGCCCCTAAGATTGACTGATAGTATGCGAAATTATTAACTGAAAATACTTTATGAGATAAAGGAAATTTTTGGCGGAAATATTAACCTATTACGATTACTTTACTTTATGTACAATTTATCAATTTCACATATCCATTTTTCATGTAGTTATGTAAAGTTTCTGCTATTGTTAAAAATGTACCAGCGGATTCTTCAAATCAATTCCATAATAAAGAATTTTGGTCTAAACAAAACTTTTACCGCTACTGTTTATGCCCCGCAGCATATGTTAATTCTAACTAAAAGTTCATTAAGTATTTCGCCTTATATTTTGAAATATTTTTATGAAATTCATGGTAGGAAATTGCTCTGTTTTGCAATTTACGATTCGGAGGGTAGATAGATTGAGGGTAGCAAATCCGAGATTTTTATCGAAGAAGATACTCCGGCAAACGAATTACCTAAAGATGCTCTATTAAATTCAGCAACTACGCACGTAGTGAAGAGGTAGGCATTCCTTGAGTGGAGTGGAGTTAATGCAGGAATAGCGTGACGCATAGTAAAAACTTTGCTACGGAGCATTCCAGCAACTTATCATTCCATTCTCACGAGCGAAGTTGGTGACTAGGCAGAGGCGGCGCCGCCGTCTCCCGCTTTCTTATTTTCCCGCGCGCGGGAGTTAACGCGGCCGACCCGCCAAACTTTGCCCGCCGCCTTCGCATTTCCAGCTTTCCGGAGCACTGGACTCCGTAATTGAACAATCAGCCCTTTCGGACGCCGCCGTTAAGACAGCGGGGCTTAGAAACTTGTCCCGGGGTGTGTGCGGAGTAGACTTGGCGGCGTCGGAGGCTGTTAAAGCGAGTGCACCTGCCGAAATGAGTGGCGCTCCGAGTCCATATCATTCCTGGACCAACCGAGATGTACCGGGGCAGGAATAAGGACCCTTTTACACAATGATGATCGAAGTACTGAATAGTGTGAACTGAACTTTGAGTACAGTATGGACACTATTCATCTCCTAATGTGACTCGTCAAGCTTTTAGAATAACTAAATTCACGTTATGGTATTTATTTGTAACTTTTCCTATTAAATTAATGTTGGGCTTATTTTTACATCAACTTTAACCAAGGTGGGCGCCATAAAAACATTTTGATGTACAAACCATTAAATGGTTTCCTGTTTTTTTTTCATTTAGAATTCCCTTCCGTTGAGTTGTGAAAGATCTGAATAGAGTATTACCCGCCGTAAATAATGAAGAACAGATACATTCCCAGTTATTTTGCGAGGAAATTTCTTGAATTTAGTTTTTATAGCGTGCATGAGGTCTGTCATTATTGATACCTTTGAAAATGGATTGTTACCCCGGATGGCGTAGAGTACTCTGGCCGCGAATAGTTGCCGATAACTCAGTGATCAAGCGATAATTTCTGCGGAGCACTCGGACATAATCATACCTTACAAGTGTTGAAATTCTGTCCAATTAAAAAAACCGTCTGTTTCTTATGTCAAGTATGTAACAACTCCCACGCTGTTTCTTGCTGTGAGTCCGTCATTTTAAAATTCTACCTCGCCCAAAATTTGGTAATTATTTGAGAATGGGAAATATGTTAGACAGTGGTAAAACTAAAATGTATTTCCCACAAATTGTTGTGCTTATAAACTCGAGCACTTTATTTTGATGCCATTCTGAAACAGCTTGAGGTTTCATCACTGAGCCATTTCAATCTACCTTTTTCTAGCCCATTTATTTTGCATTATTTATTTCTCTTTACAAGTAGTCCCGTAAAGATTCCCATTTATTATTTTTGGAAGGATTATTATCCGTGGGTAATTCCATTCCTTGAAAATGGAGGTATTTTTCTATTCATTTTTCAGCCATTTATTCGAAGTCCCTGTAGCAATGGGTAATGTATTCTAATATAAATTTATGTTTGAATATGAAACGTTTATGCTGGAAAAGCGTTTAAACATACTTATTGCAAAAGAAGAGACTGTAAATATCACCGTTTCGTACGTGAAATACAATTTGCTTATACTTGCCTCGAAATTGAATATATCCGTAAAATAAGACGCATGAAATTTATATAAAATGCGAGAGGTTAGCTGATGATTTTAATCACCGTGAACAGGTTTTCAACAGTTTTCACTCGTGAAGATATGGCGCTTGTGGTTTTATTTCATCGCAAGAGTTATGGGAGCGAAGCCTCCGCCGTCGTGATTTTGATTTTTACGGCCCAGTCAGTTGTTTATTGGTGGCGATATCGCCGTGAATGTGTATGACACCGAAAGGAAAATCCTCCAATGTAAATTCGGCATCTCCCGGTCCCATCTTGACTTATTGCTCCGTGTTGCATTCAATTCGTCCCTCAGCGTGCGGAGAAGCATTTGACTCGGCCGGCCGGGGAGGTGAGTTATCTTCTTCTTCCTGGGAGCAAAATGTCGAGGGTAACGTATAAAGGTGGCGTGAAGCGTTTCAGCCCAGGTCCTCAATACAGTCTCTCTTACCGGAGGAAGCGCTTAAGCGTAGGAGGAGTATCCGGTTAAGGTTTCGTAAGTCGAGGATTTCCAATTACCATGTTGGAAAAATTTCTCTTCGGCTCAACCTTCTCTACAGACCCCTTATCCGTGGGACACTTGATGTAGAGCGGACAGGACACGTCGCTGTGGTCTCTTGTCGTGTTACGGTCGCGGCTAACGACGAGCCTTGAGTCATTAGCCATCCCGAGGAGGAAATCTTATTTTCCGACACCCCCGCCTCGAGTACCCGGCGATGCCGAGGACGTCACGGCGGGACCGTCCACTCCACGTCCTGCGCAACTAATTTGGACGGCAACGCTCTACCCCCGTTGCATTGTTTATCGGATCTTTTATTCCCGGCGAAGAGTTTTGCCAACTAGTCATTGCCAGTCCATGCGTCCCAGGGAAGCCGTTGTTCGCCAAGAGTTTGTTCTTTGGATAGTTGGTCGTTGTCTAGGGAGGGCAGTAATTACTCCAATGAACGAGGTCTGGGTGTCCTGGTGTTTATATAGCAGTCGGACCTCTGGTTCGTTTTATAATGGATGCCCTAATGCGTAAGCAGTAAAATAAAGTGTCCGCATCTCACTCTTGGAATTCGCTGTTTGATGAAATGAAGCCACGTAAAGCTACGGAGCATTTCAGCGAATGTATGGGTCTTGCATTTCGCTTAGCTTTAATGATGTCTGAGGATATTTCGTGAAGAATATCAGAAAAAAATTGTCGCAGTTAATGTTTATTTTCAATTAGTTCACATTTCAATGGAATCCTGGTGATTTTTTTGAACTAGCTCATAATTTAACCTATTATTCTAAATTTTTGTATAGAATGGCAAGTTTTTTGTCCTCCGTACTATCTGAATCCCTTATACAATTCTTAAATTTGTTTTCACTTTCTTGTATTTTTGTTGAGTCTCTGTTTCTTTCCTATATGCTGCACATATATACATGTTTTATACAGTATTACCTATGTTAATTTGGTTGATTACATGTTTTTGCTAGCTTTGCAGTAGGGTTTCTGTTGCTACTTTACAACAAATTTGATAATGACGAAAAAGTTAACTTCATATGAAGTCTTGTTTTTTTAATCAATGTAAGACAGGTATTGATGAAGCACGTGAAAAGTTATTTTGCGTTATTTAATCGCAATAAGAACTCCGCTCGTGCACCAAGCTCACAGGAAGGCGACCACCAGTCGGAAGTATGCGTATGTATTGTAATTGATTTTGCGCGTCATAAAAGCTGAATTATGCATTCCTTTGCATGAAATTAACCCCTTAGCCATCAAAGTGACCTTGAAAAAAGAGAGAGGTAATTCGCTGTTTCGCTCGCGTCATTTGAATCCCCAAATAATGTAAACAATATAATATTTCGCATTCGCAAAATAATTGAAAGTGTCGCATATGATATACAGTATTGAAGGTTTATTCGCTCGTAAAATTTCAATTTATTCACACGCATACATCAGTGCATTTCTCTTTTTTACGGTCGTGATACTTATGTTGTTTCCATTGATTGGTGATTTGGTGCAGCATTGCAATGGAAGCTGTCCCCAAGGCCTGAGAGAATGTGTCCGTATGATTTTCGGACGTGTTTCAGGTGTTACCCGTGAGGTGCCAGGAATATGTAACATTAAGTGAATTAGCATGTAATAGCATGTGATTCAACTTAAGGTATGCATATGGACTTGTTTTCATCTGAGATCCTGCGTGTTAGTTTGTATTAAAGGCGAGGAAGCGTTTAGAATTGACAGAAGGAAAGAATTTTTATGGGGTGCGTAAAAAGACGCGATCCCTTATCTTTTGAGTATCAATCGCAGGTCTTTGTGCACCCATGGATATTCGTTCTTCATTTACTTTATATTGCTGGGTTTTCTTGTGGCAGTTGCATATAGTGGCTATCCACCAAGGGGATTATGATTCATAGAGACGATTAAATACAAGGATAAATCGTTTATGTATACTCTCATATTCGCATAAACAGAGGTTGTGCACAAGTAATTTTAGAAATTTTTAGGTGTGCTGTTTTTCCTTGCATTTATCACTAGGAGGACTTAATTTATAATGGCAGCTCTGATGGTGGTTTGGTCTTAACTAATTCCTGTGTTTTTATCCCGTATTTCTTCCATATTTTCTCCATGCAATGTGGTTGCTCTCTTTGAGTTGATGCTAATCAGCGGCGCCGACTCCATGGGGCTTGAGGGGGCCCGAGCTCCCTCAAAGATTCGTTTGGGGGGGCGGAGCCCCCTCAATAATTCAAGAAAATTATTAAGCTATATTAGGCTTTGTGAAATCACAAAAATATATTGCTAATTTTTATTTCCCATGCTTGACGATAGTTACCTTTTAAAATAAATTCAACAATGTGTTAAAAAAAATAATTATTAGGTAAAGCAGGTTAACTGAATCAAGTGGTGTGAATCATAATAGTTTCGGTGCTGCGACACACTTGGAATTTAACCTCTTCCCGGGGCAAGACCTCCGATATGGGCCCCCCCAATATTTTTTATAAGTCGGCGCCCCTGATGCTAATTATATTTTTCTTGGTGTACATTTCCAAGCAGCTGTAGCATCTATTAGGCCGTATATCTTACTTCCTGTTGCTTCGAGCTATCTTCGAGAACAATTTCAATATCCGTTCATCGATTGAAGTGAATGCCGTTCGGAAAATCATCGAAAGAAAGTCCCACATTTTACGTCAAATATTTTCGACCTTTTAATATTAGAAATAGAATCGAGTGTACGAATATAGTGGCCCTACGATGTTCATCCTAAATTAGTGGACACTCACTGATTTTGCGTAAAACTCTAAGTTTTCATCGTCCTTCTCTATTATGGAATGATAGTACCTCATTTTACATAAAATATTTTCAACCTTTTAAGATTAGAGATAGAATCGAGTGTACGAATATAGTGGCACTATGATGCGCATCCCAAATTAGAAGGTACTCGATGATTTGGCGTAAAACCTTGTGCGTCAGTGGTCATCCTTCTTTTTATGTTTCAGGATGAAAAATGGTATTTGTGGATACAGGTTCCATTGCTGTATTTTCCCCGTGACGTTGTCTGTCACGAGCCAATTTTGATTCAGAGACGCTCTTGATTTATTGAGGAGGTCGCTTTTAGTTCCGATTCCATTGTGTTATAGAATAGGGCGCATGACCATGAATCCATTAATGTGAGCGTAGTCGCTGGCGGCAGCCTCGCAGTGTTTGCGTAGTGTGGAGGTGGTTAAATCGTTGAATGAAATGTATGTATGCCCGGTGACCAAGTTTGCCAGCGGTAATGGAATCCGAACTCAAGTGGTTTGGATCCTGGGAAGCGTGATTACTGGCTAAGGCCAAGAGGCCAAAGGGGCAAGCGCCCTACCGTATAGGCCGTTGCTGAGCAGAATGATTTTTATTCCTATTATTTCGGGACGTGGCCCACACTCGGCCGAGAGAAAGCTTTCCCCATTGTCGCTTGTGTTGTTTTTCTCTGTTGTCATCTGCTGAGAGTGTGGGGTGTGTGTACACATCTGTGGCGATTTTTTAGCTTTAATCGGACACCACTAGAGTGATGGTGTGACTGGTTATATTTTTTGCAAAACTATCACTCTTTCCAGCTGAAACATCGGAAAATTCTGTGTTCGAATTTCCTCATTTTTATTATGCCTACCTATTCCTTACATTTAAGTTACCATAAATTTTAATTAACTTAACTCTTTGTGCAGTTTTATGGTTAATAACTTCTTTCATATCAGCGGTAGTTTCCATACATGTCAGTCATTCCTGTTTGAAATCAATACAACATTTGAAACAATGAGGGAAAACCCACTTGTTCGGCGGCTTGAGTAATGTATGCATATGTTTGAATACACATTCATGGCTACGGTAAAATATGTGCCCAAACAGGGAATCGGTTTTCGTCCCTTTGTTTTAGCACGCTTTAGCATCGCACCCTGACATTGCGCCTTCAAGTACTTGAAACGCATGTAATGAGTCTTATTAATTACCCCCAGGAGATTTAATTGGTTATACTTTATTTCGGGAAAAAATACTCGAGCCCTATATTGGGAACCTCAACATTTCCTTCCAATCATGCCAGAATCGCATTCATTACATTTTTGTCTATTATAAAATTACCGCAATGCCTTGATAGGAAAAATATTACGCCTATTCTTCCTGGAGTTGTCTAGCCGAAATGGAATGCAAGAGTGACTGAAGTTATTTTGAAAAATAAATGAGCGGAGTATTCTATTTTGTGTGATCTACATAAAAGTTTAATGTCTAAGTTCATGAAAATACCTGGAAATTAAGATGTTGGCTCTGAATGAGACACATGTAGTTCTATTTAAATGCTAATTGTTGAAATATCGTTACGTGAAGCAGGGTTAATTTTCCAGATGGCTGAACACTCGGAGGAAGAATATTTTGCAACAGTAGGTACTCAATTTTTATCTTCACTCATTGGAGGAAGTTCAGAGTTTCCTCTTAGGAAATTATCTTGTCATCTAAAACTTAGACAATCAAATGTAGCTAAGGATTCATGGCTGTGGAAGATACTTTTGAGAGTTTAAGTCATTATTCTTCCATGCTATCAATGCTCTCCTCTACGGACCGATAAATTTAGCATTTTTCGTACTTTCAGGAAATTTGGAAAATAATTGTTGGGGGCTGTTTAGGAGCCATGTTCCCGAAGTACGATGGGTATGATTCAGCGCAAACTTCGGATTCAGCAAATGAACTGAGAGACTATGAACAGCGCACCGGGGTGTGTGGCGAGATTATGCAACACCGATACGTGCAAAACCAGAATTATATCACTTAATTTCAATGATGATGTAGTTTAAATGCCTATTTTGATTTATGGATAGTAATTATACGAGTGTGTACAAATATTTTAATCACTTAGTGACTTTAAAAATCATTTGTCACGGTTTTGGTTTGTTGATTCTTTTTCATTCAATGGAATGAGACGTTCGACGATAAAATTTTGTTTGAATTTCAGTACGAATGTGATACCCAATACTTTCTTAAATTAAAAATATTAAAATAGAAACGTTCAAGTTTCATTCAAAATGTAGTGTCAAACGTGATGTTATTAAACGTTCAGGTGTAGCGTAATGTTGTGTGTGTGGTTTAGCTTCTGAGGACAGTTCCGTACTTGGGCACCTTTTCATGGATGAAGGTGTCTATGTGAATAGCGTGCGGAGGGATGGCGTAAATTCCGTGGGTTGAAAAGAAATAAATGCCGACATGGAAAATAATGGTTCGTGATTAACGTCGGTTCTATTTTCTTCGGCCATTCTCTTTATTTTTGGATGGCTGCGTCGCATGTTCAGTGCCACCATACCCTAATGAGCCAAGGCATGCATCCCCATTCATAGATTCAAAGAAATGTCTCTGACGTGTTATGGGAATGGAAGTTACGGACTGAAATGACGGGGCACTCGCCTTTACTTCGGCGTATCACGCATGCTCGAACCCTTGGTGCGTGATTTTTTTCTCTTCTAAAGTGTGCTATGGATTGAATAGGTCACTACTATTACATTACTGACCTAGACAGCATGTTGTTCCCGAAGTACGATCTTGAAATGGGAGTGCTATATTATATTTTATAATGTCGATGATTTGTGTGAGTGCCGGTACCTTTTCTTATCCACTCACTTTTTCTGGGCATAAAATTTACACTCAATGGATTTCCTGCATAATTTACGCGCCTAATAAATTGCGAAATTCGTTCTTCCCGCCATTTCTCGGCCGTGGTTGGCGAACCAATATTTTCAATGAGCTGAAAAACCATGGCGAGTTTTAAATATTTCGTACCTATGGCCGCAGTTTTTATAGGGTATAACAGCTCCTTTTATAGTTTATTTATGACAAGGGTACAGCCACTGACTTGGGCTGTAGTGGCTTCAATACGGTTGTATATCTTTATAGTTTATTTCCACGGGCGTAAACTGTGGCAGCCCATGCAATCTTTAGAAACTGCCGCTTCCCTGGTGGGAGAACATTTATGAGGCCAGACGTTTCCCGTTGCGATTATCGATTGAAAAATGCACGTCGCGCGATATTCGTGTGTTCTGGATGTTTAAGCGTCGTCATCAAAACAGCGGAACCATAAAAAAATGGGCCGTGGCATCTCGACTATCGCGCAGAGCCTCATGCGTGGGGATTGCTGTTTGGCTGACATTTGCATCGATGCCCGACTCATGTTTTCATGAAGCATAAATCTTCTAGTGTGGACGTGAGAAAAATAGGTTCTCCAGACCCCTTGCTTTCTCCCCATTGCCTTGGAATCCCATGTGTGCACTATCTTGAGTCTTTGAAGAGATCTAATGCGCTTTCAATTATTAGCACTGTTGACTAATGGAGAATTTTATGCTTGGCCTTGGAGTTGGAAAAATTCCCGAGGGGAAATTTTATTCATCTCGCAATAGAATCGAACTATGATTCAAATTTTTCATACCGAGGTTCCATGCCGAGTGACTGGGTGCAATCTGGCTGCAATTCACCTCTTGGTACTCTGTGAGTTTGCAGAATTTATCACCTAACATGCACCTTAAAACCATATGGCTTAAGTTAGCACTATTAATTTTTGACGATATTCTATATTACACTGCAACTCGGTATTAATTGACTTGGTTAAGCCCTGGGTTGGAATCATCTCACATTATTTTCAGTTCCATGCAGTTGCTGAGTGAGTCCTACTGCTAATCGTTCGAAATGCATTTTGGGCACTTTCATTATCATGGATAAGTTCACGTATTGGTGTTACTGTTTTGCTATAAAAAATGGATAATTTTTAAATACTAAATCCCAAGTGCATCGCCGTAAAAACTTATGTAAGTATGTGCGTCTTCGCGAAATGCGTTTTTGTTGCAGTCAGTAGGTATTGTTTCCATTGTTTCAAGTAATGCTGATGGCGTTTTTCGCTGGTTTTCATTGTCCTAACCCTACTTTAAACTATTTATTGATTCATACAACTCCTTCTTTGAGTTACCGAGAACATTTTAGCATGTGTGAATCGATATGGAGATCTTTATATGCTCACATCCTTCGTATTTTCGATATTAATGTTTTACGATTCAATTTTATTAGCTACTTCTCTAAAAAGGTCTATGCGTTTCGTCGTGAGAGCACCATTATATCTTTGTAACGTGCGTTCATGCATTAGTGTATTTCGCGTATTTGATGCGTAAGAACTCTCTTTCAGCTCTTCTATCACGCGATCAGGATGAAGAGCGAACGCCACGCAGCGTACCCGTCCTATTCCTTTTTGTATTCCTAGTAAAAGATCCCCATTCTCCGAGGCTTCAAATAAATACCTTTGACCGCCGGAGCCATTACCGTTTTACAACGGCGAGGCGTTACGCGGCGGTTGCAGTGCATTCTTTTGCGTGCAATCACATTGGCACCTCCGCTTCCTCCCGAGTTCCCCGTCGCCACTAATAAATGCAAAGTGCAGCCCTTGAATCAGCGCTGAAGACTATGTGCTGTGGCAGAACTCAGTGCTCCTCGCAATTCCATTCTTCATCGGTTTCCTCGACTTGCTCACCGTGCTATGCACTTGTTTCACCTTCCATTCACGCCCTTTTTTTCTCCTCGACGTGTTTGACTGGTTAAACCGAGAGAGAGCTCTTCACGGAGGCAGTTTCCGATGCTAATGCGTTCCTTTCATCGCCGTCTCCTCCGCCTCGATTCTTATGCTAATGCACTTCTAATGCGCCACTCCCAGCGGCCATATTCCGCCGCCGCTACAATGGTCAACTGTTTACCCGGCATGCCCCCGCGCGCGCGCGTCCCCGAAGCCTCCTTTAGTGCGGGTCGCACCCCCCCTCCCTTCCCGGCAGCCACTTTGGTTGCGCGGGCCGCGCCGGGATGTCCGCAAACGTCCCGGGCCCATTTAACCGCTCAGACTCGCAGCGCTCTCCAAATTATGTCGTCAAAATTCTTAAAATCGCCCCGCGAGCATGACTGCGGAATTGCTGGGGAATCTCTTAAGAGGTGTCCCAGTTGATTTGCATTTGAGATGACGCATCACTTCCGCCCGACTGGTCTTGATTTCGTGATGAATTGTTTGTTCGGAATGTAGGCTGTAGGCATGATATTTTCAGGCTATGCGCGTCAGACACTTGTTAAGTCCCATGCTCAAATATGAAAAATAATCACTGCGTTGAAACAGATAAAAACTTCAATTTTCAGGATCAGGTGATTCCTGATTGTGAAAAGACCTGATCTCACTACAAATATTCCTGTTAGGACAAGGCTAATTTTGCTACGAGCTCGTTCATTTCTTCACAATACGCCATAAGCACCGAGTAGTTACAGTATCCTTTTAAAGTGGTTCATCCTGAGTAAATATGTAAAAGAAATAGTAACTAGATGACACGTGGAGGGCTAAATTTTTTTATGTCAAACGCAAAATGTAAGAAACCTATCCTAGGACATAGCCTGCTGAGCGAGTGCAGATCCGTTTTCCCATACACGAAGTCTTCCTCCTCTTGACTCCATAATATGGTAATCTTTTGTATTCCCAGTCTCTTGAGGTCTCAAGTGGTATCGAGAGAGGATGGGACAATTTCTTACGAGGAAACTGTCGAAGATCTCCTCAGAATTGGGAACGAATGTAATATCTTGAGGAGCGAGGAAAATTATTTTCCTGCGTCCTCTTGGGGAGGATTTAGGGGAAAACTGAATTGGTTATAGATGGAGGGAAAAACCTGGCGATATATTCTGAAGCAGGAAGTCTTACATTTGTGTTGGTTTCAATTCACGGTTGAGGGTAGAATAGGTATTGCCAGAGTTTTGAAATGATATAGCAGTGAAGACGTGTTTCTTTACCATGATAATATTCATTTAAAATCGATAACGTATGAATAACTCAAAATGCTCATTATTTGCGATTATTGTAATTTGGGATCTGGCGAAGCGTTTGCGGAGGATAGTTTTGTCAAGAACTTTAGGGATCAACTTCGTACTTGTTATGGTTACCTCAACGATTTCACCCACAAGTGTACTAGACATTCAAAAATTCCTTTTCGGAGAAATCATTTGTCTTGACGTGGATTTGAACCAGGATCCCCCGAATCTGCGCCGAGTAATAAAAAAAGCTTATTCGACCGAGTAAATTTTTCTGTAGAAGATTTATTCAGCTGGGGAAGGAATTCGAAAAACTGCTGGAAAAAATGACGAATATATAGCTAAATTGGTCAAAAATCTCGACGGCAACTCTAGAAATCCTCGTTCGAGCCCAGATCAAGGCCTGTAAATTTATTCCTGTTGAATTTTCGTTGGTTTTCTTGGTCGCTCCTTCAACGTTGAGGGGATTCGCCCCTCTGTTCCATTCTCCCCTGAACCCTTATAGAGTATTATTTATGATGTTTTAAACGACTAGGATTATTTCCTTCCCCCAGTCAGACACGGCTGCCGTTGGGGTTGGTATCAGGGGTTGTTCCTACGGGGCTATCCCCAATATGCCCGCGGGGTAAAGGGGTCTGCAAATGGGCAGGGAGATAAGATAACGAAAGGCGATAAAGTCCATTCCCCCCCAAGAGTGTACCGCCAGCTGCGACCCTGCTTGGTGGGGTATTTTGCGGCAAACGTTATCCAAATAAGGTATTCTCTTATTTTTTTCTAAAACCACTCTCCTGCCCGCCCAGGTAAATATTTGCCCGAGCCGCAAATGTTACTTCTCTCGCCATCGCCTCCCGCAAACATTGGACAAGGAGGGCAACGAACCAATGACGCCAATTCGACGTAGAGTTTTGATGGCTTAATCATTTAGCTGTACATCTGGGTCATCAATTGAGCTCCCTTGCTTAGCCTTCTTACGCTCGAGAAAATCGTAACCGTGGAAACGCTCTCCGGCATCGTACGGCGGAAGTATTACTGATGGTAACACGAAAAAAATATTTTATTTCATCTGAAGATGGTCTTAAGTATCGTTATCGAGATTGTTCGAATAATTTTTTTAATTTAGATTTAATTTTTTATTATTTTTCCGAAATTGTAACAATCTATCTCCGTTTTGGAAGCTTTTGTAATTTAACTTTCCCGGGGAGAGTTTTTTTAAAACGACCCACCTTCAGAATAAGTTCCCTATTTTTCTTACGAGCGAGTAAACATTTTTTATTTATTGTTATTTTCCACCATTCTAACTCTGCTCTCAGTTTTAAATTATTTGGATATTGGATGTGAATGCAGGTTGCAAATTTGGTAGGTTTTGTCATAATTTTTGCAATTTCTGTCATGAAAAGTTCCTTTTCCATTTGTAATACCTTAGCAATATTCTCGTCGCGTATGGTCATGTCTGGCATATTTTATTTTATGAGAATTTGGTTTCCAAAATATGCTTAATCGTTGTTATTGCCAGTAAACACTGAGGATGAGATCTATATTTTTAAAGAGATTTAATTTTATTTCAAGCGCTTCAGTTGCACGTTGGCGCAAGGCTGGCCTGGAATTGATTCGTAATAGCACACGATCACGTTTGTAGTGCTGTCATTATTTTTTTGTCATGCAGAGTTTTAAAAGTACTACAAATAATTGTCCTATCATGAGGACTACTGAAAGCATTTTTATACTTCGAATCCAATTTGTTATCTTTAAAAAGGTTTTGTAACTTAAGCAATGCAAACTAACCACAGCAGTGAACGAAGTTGGATCCCTAACAAAAGCAAGTGTCTCCTTCGTCAGCGCGACATGCGAATGTGATTTTGTGGGGCGACAAAGGGTTTGGAGCCTGAATAACGCGCAACTATTATCCATTAAACGATGCTTATCAAACGGTGTCCGTAGCATTGTTGCGCCCCTAAACTTGTTGAGCAATGATTTGTCTGTCATAAAGCTGTTTGATAAGCACAGCAGCTGCACGTGTCATTGCGTTATCGGCCAAGTGTTGCGATATGACGACCTACGTCAACGTCATTTCACCGTAAAAAGGTCATTACGGAGCCCGAAAAAAATTGCAAGAGAAACGTGGAGCGTGGTGACGATATTAAAGTTATCGTGGTTATCCGTGTCTTTCTTTCGGCCCTGGACGCCTCTTGTGAAAGGCACGTTGAGCTTAGCAACTCCCTTCATTCACACCGTCGTCTTCCGGCCAAGCAATCGTAAATGGAAGGCTTGAAGTGCGGAGTTAACAGGCCGTTTGGGGAATTCATAAAGGCGATGTTCCCTTAAAATGGGAGCGAGTGTACTTGAGAGGTTTTAAGGAAAAAAAAAGATCCTCTCACAAGAAGGAATTCCCCGAGAAATTGATTATCATCGCTCCAGGTTCTGAGAATATCTCGGATGAATTCTTAAGTCTCTCTAATTATAGTTCTCTAAGTTCCTAATTGCTCCTCGGCGCCAATGAAAATTTCTGTGGCATATATAATCGTTTAACGGGTTTATCGGGTGTAATTCGTTGGTTTTCTCAGCAAAAAGGGCCTGCTAGTTGTTTATACCGAAAGTTGCATGCAGAGTTGCATGTAACGCCTTGTCGGCCTATTTTTCAACCATTGCTGGAATTATCACGAAAATAATTTCGGTGAATTGTTGGTTCATCGACAATGAGGTTCCCGGTTTTGCTCAGGAGCATCTTTCTCGCAAATTAATTAGCTATTTTTTTGCGCAGAGAACAAAGGAACCATTGTGAATTACCGTCGGCGAAGATAAATGCTTTCATTAATACGGCGGCAGCATTATTTAGTTCATCGCTATTCTCGCTCAATGCTAACAAATTTCCTGAAATGGAAGTTAGTTCTTTCCAAGCGAATTATCTTTTATATGCACATTTTAAGAAAAAATTAATCGTCTTCCTCTTCGCATTCTTTTGCTAATATGTACTTCGTTTCATAATAAGTAATTCGTACTTCATATCATGATTTCTCCCTGGAAAAACAATTATTCGCCCAATTTAATTTAATGAAGTGATAGAGGTGATGTAAAAAATACGTCGTGCTGTTTTATGCTTTATGTTATCCCTGTATATTAGAGTTTTTTTCTAGCATTGTGTAATTAATATTTTCCAACATACTATAGTGAATGTCTGTTGTTTTCTATGGTGCTGCTTTTAGCAATACGTATTTCAACTGTCGGGCCTCATTGTAATCTTATTATGCCTCGTAAGTGCAGGAAATCTTTAGTGTTAGTTCATCATTCATTCAGTATTCCGTCGTAAATGTTTAATTTTGTGACTTCACAGCGGGAGTTTGTCCCATAGAGGCACCTAATTCGAGGGAATAACTTGTTCAATTACCATAAGTGTGTTAAGTGATGAAATCTGAAATAAATTTAAATTATTATTATTTAAAATTAAAAATTCAGTAAGCAAAGGATGTTTATGCAGTTTATTTGCCGTTTAAACATTTGAGATAATTAATTGAGCCAAGGTGAATGGCTTTGTGTTATTATTTCCCGTCGGAATTTTGTTGCACTTGATAGCATTTGTGGCTGACTTCGATGGGATTCAGTACTGCTTAATTCGCAGTTGTTTCCTGAAACTTGCCTCGGAGTCAAATTCCGTATCGCTAAAATGAGTTTTTGTATGCCTATGAGCATACAGGAGACCTTCCTCGGCGTGAAATCTTGTAGGCGTGGATTAATAGGTTCTTTTACCGCGCGTCGGGACAACGATTTCCGCTTAACTTTCCGAAGCCATTCCTGACGTGCATCACGATTCATTCTCCCGGACGGGCATTCCGTCGAATCCTTTTACTGCCGCCCACCTGTTATGAAATTTGCCGAGATAGTCGTGCTCCTCGCGCCTTGCCCATCATAAGCATGTCGGGAACCACTTTCAAAATTCTCTTTCCTCATTGTGCATCACTTCCCTCTTGAACACAGACTTGCCAAAATATCCACTTCTCCTTTTGTTTTCGAATGAAGTGTGAGAATTTGGTCTCCTTTCTTCACGCACGATTTCCTAATTGACTTTTTATGCCAAAAATTTATTCAAACATGCTCATGCCCGTAAAATTTTTAGCACATTTTCATTGAAAATGATGCGAAAGTAATGAAGCACCTTTCGTAGATTTTAAATAGTTTCCCACAGTAGTAAAATAGCCTTTAATTTTGGTGTATCCGAAGTCTGTTTATTAGAATTTTAATTTGTGCGGTATTGCGCGTATTTCTCCTCGCTAAGGCTTTTTATCATCTATATTTTAATAAGAAAAAATATATTATCACGTATATTTATTGATCATTATTTTTGGAAAATGTCCTGAAACGTCCAAATTTTCACTTTCTCCTATATTTATTTAAACACCCCTCGAGTTTCATTAATGCTTATGGAGACATCCATTGTGAATCATGAATTTTACGAAATTAGCGAGTTTTCGCAGCAGTATTTTAGCTGAAAATATTTTACAGGAATGAAAAATATTGCTTATAATGTATTTTTACTATCATTACTCCTGATAGCGAGAGTAAGAAGTTTGATATGATTCATTTGGAAGTTACTTATATAAATGGCGTCTACTTTTGGATAAGTACATAATACAAATGTATTTTCAGCCGCAAACTTAAAATTATCGGCTTTTGTTCTACACGCATCGATTATAACCCGTTAAATGTTAGGGTTTTATAACTGAGAAGAGGGAAAATGAACATCGTGTTAGTACCGGTGACGCTGAAAAATTTGTTGCTGAAATCTGGAATAAATTTATGTTTTTATATTTTGGAATTAAGAATTCAAACTTCTACCAGTCGAAGCCATATGCCTCATCAGCTGATTCTCGTAGTCTGTTCAGGAACACTGTCGCGCGCGTGAATGTAATCACAATCATGCATGAAATTTTGTTTGTAAATTTTTTCGCGTATTCAATTGCGACGGCCGGGATCGGAGTTCTTTTTTTGGAAATCGGCTGGTTTTTGTGGATCATTGTGCGGATGGTCGATTTCTGTGGAGGGGGATCGGTAGATAGGCGGAGGAATGTGGTCGATGTGGTCGGAATGCGTTTCGGCGGTGGGCCAAGTAGTTTTTTTTTTAACCGAGTCGACTCCCAAGAATGGAGTTTGACTCGTGCATTCCGGGAAATGAGTGCGTCCCGGTTTGTCAAACCCGTGGGGACCATGGGAAGCTGCCGAAAGAGTTGACCAAAATATGTGACATGACTCGGCAGGTCATGGTGATGAGGAGGAGTGAATTTTGCGTGCGCAGGTGTGCCTTCGGAGGTGGTCATTTTTTGGCATTGCAACCATCGGAGGTGATTTGAACCTTAGATTATCTACTCCTTTCACCTTTTTTTACTTGGGTGTCGATCAGGGCTACATAGCGAAGCATGACTTCACCCAATACTCGGTCGTGCTTCCCATGATAAATTGTGGTTTTTAGGAACAGTACTGCCTTTGAGTCGGGAGGGTAATTAAGTGGCTCCGGTGTCATTTGTCAGCAATAAACTATTTTTCGGGATCTTCATTGGTCGTTTTTCTGCTATTTTCGATCATAAGTGGTTTTTATGTGCGAATCTATTGGCCACCGGCTACTGGTGAAGTTAGGAAATCGAGCAGTATTCCAAGTGGTCCAAGACAATCATTAATGTCGTAAGCTGAGCAGCGCATTCGCGATGTTTTCGATCGTTCGCTTGTTTCCTTGATCAATCAAACCATGATATTGTCCTGCTGAGATGTGTACATGTACTATAGATATTTGCCCTACCATTCACATTCTCTCTTCCGGAGTAATCTCACTCTTTCTCCCGCTGTACTAAAGGATGGCACCACGTTTTGCTTGGCATATATTGTCTATTCACCATAATCTCAGCCTTGGCAGCCGTGGCGGTTGGTTCACGCGATGAGGGTGGCTGAGTGAGTCTGCGGCCAGTGGTGGTTGGGATGGTTTTTGTGGCATGGCTTTCGCCGAGGATGGTTTGCTGGCGCGGAGGGAAAGAGATGGGAGGGTTGCGATAGCGGCGGCGGGCGTTGGCGGAAACCGAGCGAGGTCTCGAGTATCATTTCGCCACGGAGCCCTCCTTCGGTGGGTGGCCCAGATTTTTCGAGGAACCTTGTGCCCCCCGCCGGCCTCAGGGGATCACTTAGACGTTCACCCGGGCCGTGGAATAGGCGAAGAGCTCCCACGAGGCAAAGGTGTCCATTGCCAAGGGAATAAATGCTTTTCTTCTCCTTTTTGGTATTTAGGCGGCCGACTGGGGGATCCATTGGATGAGGCCCAGTGGCCACCTGCATGCTATAGTCGAGCACTCTTAGATCCCACTGAAAGGCTATAAGAAAATATACTTGATGCTGTCAAGGCAGATTGTTTTCCCTCTGTGGAAGTTTTGCACTAGTGAGAAAAAACGTAAGGTATATTAAAAGAAAAGGTTTTCCTTACATGGATGATATCCTTTGATATTAAAAATCAAACTTAACACTGGAAAAAATCAAAGGAGCGCACAAAATGTGGTCGTTTCTTATATATTAATGACTAAGGCTTTTCAAGCTTATGACCCGACAACAGCTCTTAGCTCTGATTGACGTGCTTGAACTTAAATTACAGGATTCATTTTCTAGGAACTCTAAAAGTAGTGTGGTACCACGAATGCGTTTTATTTATAGCTCGATGCTTTTGAAATGTCGTTTTCCTGTCAGTTTTTTTCACGGAATTTGTATTCTCGTTCTAATAAGCAATCTTTTGTGAATAAATCAGTATTGCCATGAGAACCGCCGCAAAAAGTCAAATTTTCAAATCCAAATTCTTTGTGTTCTAAAAAGCTGAATTTCTCTAGTTGTCGATGGTTGAACTACAATAAGGAGAGTAAGTTTTGTAATGCTCATGAAATTGAAATTTATTTCCTTTCTTTATGCAACCTCCGTAAAGATGTTCGATTGCGATGAATCATCTTAAAAAAATAAGTGGTTCGGACTCTCCGTGAATATTGTTTTGATAACACTGTCTTCTCTCATGGCGTCCTTTGATGTTGGAAGGAAAAATGAAGTTTTCGGTTTCGTAGAATGCAAGTTATTCAATAAATATATTTTTCAGTTAACGCGTTATCCTGCAGTTTATATGACTTCGTCGTATAATACGAAATGTTTTCATATTTTGACCATTTCATCAGGTTCTAAGCAATGATATACATACCGCGTCCAGCGGAAGGGGTCATTATATTTTTGGTAAAAACAAAAAATAAAAATGATAAAATTAATTCTGGTCTTCAAATAACAGTACAATCTTTCTTCAAAAGATTGTATGGATTGTGATGTTATGATATCTAGGGGTAGGTTGAAAACTTTTTAAATATATATTAGTGCGGCCTTGAGGAATTCGAAGGTCAAAAGTATAATATAAGTGGAGGGCTGCAGTAAACAGAGGTAGATCTGTAACACTATGCATGCATGTATGAGCTGATTTCTGCTCTGACCAAGGCATATCGTGTGAGTCGGCTTTCCTTCGAGCGCTCCGAGCCTCGTATTCTAAGGCTCGCTATTCCGAGTTGTGAAATGCACGTGTTATCCCCTCTTTTCATTCCTCTCTTCAATTTTTTTCGATTTCAGATCTCCGATCGATTCCCGTTCTCTTGCGGAACTGTTTTACGCGGCAGTGAAGTCCAATGCCTGACTTCGTGTCTAACTCCGAAGGCCACTTTTACGGATCTTTGATGTTGTCATCGGACATCAAAGGCACATTTTTTGCCCATCCGGATAAATTGTGTTTCCGCCGGCTCGTTGCTTAAGCACTTCGGAGATGGAGTCCGTAGCCTTCGTCTCCCTTGTCCTCGAACTCTTGGAATCCCACTTTACAGTATACAGGGATCTATGATGTTTTCATAAAACATCAAAGGCATTTCCCTCTCCTGGCAGATAAATCGCATATCCGAAGAGTCGTTATTTAGCCTCTTCATCGAAGTTATTTACTCTCAGACACGAGCAAACCCAGTGACTGGCGACCGTGCAAACATCAGCAAGCAGGAGTCGGGAAATGAGGACATAAATACCTCCTCATCGATCTGTTTTTTAAGATGGCTCGTCGTGGAAAAAACTTATCTCGCGTATTTGCGTTGAGAAAGGAAGGCAGCGATGGGGCAAAATGCATTTGAAAGATAAAAGACGATCGTGCTCGAAGACATTAGAGTTCGCTCATTCTCTCTCTGACTCGTCCCAAATTATTGATGTGAATGGGGGTTATGGGAACGGTCATCAGTGAATGAGGAAGAGCCCTGTGTTCCATTTAATCAGCCTTTCGCTTGAAGAGTCGTAAGTGATGTAACAAAATCGTCGAGCATCAAATATTTGTGGATGTCTTATCGATGAAGTAGCCTACCTGTATTTGGCGTTTAGTAAACAGCAGGGTTTATGACAATTGCTGTTTAATTTTAAAAAAAATGGGGAGCATTTGAGGAAAAATAGTTGGTGATTCCTTTTGCCAGTCCTCACAGGTAGTCATTTGCAAATTTCACGGAATGTAATTTAAGCCAGGGAATGATATTTAACATAGTCTAATTGAGATAAGTTTGAGCCATTAGGAAATCTGAGTTCACTGGAAAGGAATTTCTTTGGGCCAAATGACCGTTAAACAGTTGGCACTGAACCTTTTCTCTGAATCGAATTTCATTAGTACGCATAAAACACGAACATACTCGTGAACTCAGTATCCAAACGCCATCTTGATATTACTTGAGTGACGGTGGCGATTTCTACCGCATCAAATTTTTGTACACTTTGTAAAAGGGTTGTTAAAAGTCGTGAGTGATGTAAGAGAGTCGTCGAACATCAAATATTGGTGGCACAGTGGAAATTTGACAGATATGTGAGTTAAGCCAGTGAATAAGATTTAATTTAGAACAGTAAAGCTGTAAACCAAATGGCCATTAAATAGTTGGCACTGAACCTTTTATTCTTAATCAATTTTCATTCGTACGAACACTGCATCAATATTATTCGTCGGCAAATTATATCAATTTTCACGGTGTGCTATCACTAGTAATCTGGAATTTTTTTTTTCGATTTTTCTCTTCCTCTTGTTCGTTTATGTTTGTTCTCATTGTTTACTTGGCGTCATTTCTGCTTCGGTGTATTTTCTGCTTTTTCATTGCAAATAGAATAATGCCTGGTTTATTCTTATTTTTGTAATTTGAGCATAAATTGTTTTATGTGTTTGTATGTGCTATGGGGAAACCCAGAGCGTTAATAAAATTTCATTGATTCATTCATAAAACACAGGCATACTCGTGAACTGTCCTCGGTATCCAAATGCTATCTCGATATCATTTGAGCGACGGTGGCGATTTTTACCGCGCTAAATTTTTGCACTCTTTGTAAAAGGGTCCGCTTGTTTAAGTCTTTAGAGCAGGAGATGGTTATCGCGGCCATATGTGGTCGTCAATAATGATTTATTACTTTCAAAGTCGCCGCGTATTTTTTGCCCATGAATTTTTGTGGAATGAAATATGCCACACTCCCTCGTCCACCATTTGCATATTGATAAACCTTGAATGGCTGATTCTGCCGGTGCGCGAAGCCTCCCTTGTTATTCCCGTCCGAGTCCTCGCTGGACGGAATATAAGTTGACGCTGCTGACTGGTTCTCATTTGTATATCTGGGTGGGTGGACGTCCCAAGGCTTAAGTGCGCATGCGTGCGTAATCATGGAGCGGTGCTTTCTTTTAAATACTTAAGGAAATGCCTGTTCATTTCAAGTCTATCGACGCGCTATTTAAAAAGTTGCTACTAAAAAATTAGCACAAGTAAAACGATGTGAATGGCGAGCAATTGTGACAATATTAATTCAGTTTTCCGTCTCTTTTTTATAACCATATTTGAATTTGGATATAATGCAGGCCTCGGTGGCGGCTGGGTAAAGCTTCCTTAAACTTTGCATGTGCCTTGATTATTTGTCATTATCACAAAAGTGAAGGTAGCTCAAGATAACTCTTGCGCCCCCCTTGAGTTTTTTCTGCACCCGCTACTGTGCCACGAGCAGGATAGTCGGCTGCTGCGCCGCCAAACCCAATTCCGCGCGGCCCGTGAGCAACCCGCTCCCCCAGCACCCGGCCGCAGCAACAGTTTGCCCATCCCGGGACGTCCCCTCCCTTCCTCTCCACCCGAATTCGCCACGCACCCCCCCAGTTTCCCCCCAGAACCTTCCTCCCACACCGCACGGCCCACTTCCTACCAACCCCGAAAACCACCCTGCATAACCATCCCATTACCATTCCGTCGTCATCGTGCAAAACCTCCATCCTTTGTCCTCGCCCGCAACAACCCTGCCCCGAGCAATTCTGATAACCCTCCCTTCTGGCCTCAGCCTGTCTGCTGGCACTAATCCCTCCCTTTTCGCCTATCTGTGCTCTACATCTCAGGGCTGAGCTAGGAGAGACATCACAGAGGGGTTGGTGGGTTGTGTGCTATGAGCAAATAGTAGATGTCAGGCTGGAAATTGTCGCTAGGGATGTGCGAATACCGGAAGTAAACAGAGATGGTTATGACCTCAACATCTTCGGGCCGCGTCCGCATATCTACATCTACATACTAACCCGCAAGCCGCATAAAAAGGCGTGTGGCAGGGGGTGTTAGGACACCATCCATTTAAATATTTAAAGCAAATGCTTAAACAAAATTACGACTAGTATTTATTGTTGTCCTATATGGTCCGGGGGAAAAACGAGATGCCACATCTCTCTTAATTATCTCTCTTAAATATCTGTCCTAATTTATCGCTTCTGTGGGACCTGGGAATACAGTTCGGGGAAACATAGTTCGTATGGTGTTGAATAATCCAAAACAGCTTCGTCAGCTATTCTGCCGGCGTCCTCAGGTGAAGGATAGCAAGAAGCTTGTGGTCCTCTCCTTATACACAGAATTTTGGCGTAAAAACCGGGAATTTTCTGCTATCTAAATCTTTCTATTCTAAATCAAAAATCACTACATAAAAGTATAGAGAAATTCAAGCCCTAAAAATAGTTCAAATTCAATTTTCAATCTTTCTATGGTCAAAACCAGTTGAGTGACCAAATCATAGATTTCAGTTAGTGTATTGTTTTATTCATTAAATATGCCTAAATTCTACTGAGGAAATGTGCCGATCATTTAATGTAATTGTAGCCTTTCTTTCGTTGGAACTTATTTAATCAAAGAAAACGTTTTATTTATTAAATGTGTCTATGGTTTCTCTTAATAAATTTGCCTATAAATCAGTTTAAACTATCGTAAGGAAGTTATGGAATCAAAACAAGTGTTCCACCCATTAAATATGCCACAGTTCGCTTAGTAAATTTGCCTACCATTGAATATAAACCTAAGGAAGTTTGGCGCTGAGGAAACGGGCCATATCACTCTCCCCACCCCTTCTCCCTCGCCTATCTGCACAGAGCATCTGAGGAGGGCTGACCCTCGAAAGCCACCGCAAGGGAAGAGGGATTGGGACGGCTTTGAGCGCGAGGGAGGCGGGCCAGTGTCAACGCACCATGAGATTAGGAGGGGGCAGCCGATGCCCCCCCCCCCACTTCCCATTCCATACCCCCGCGTCCCCCTCCTCCTCGGAAGAGAGTGGGTTCAGTGAGAGGGTAAGGAGAACAGATAGGAGGGTAAGGATGCCATCTACTGGGGACATCCGGAAAACTGGGTTCCCTGAATTCTTACTGCCAACCATTCACGTGAATGCACATCCCGAAAATATACTTCTCTGCTTTACCTGTAATTTATGTGTTCTATTGGAATGCCTAAAATTATACTGGCCACCCCTACATTTTTAAATATTTGTTGTGTGATGAATGGAAATTGTTTTATTATCCTCCCTACTCCAATTGCATGTGAGGCCTACTGAGGAAAAAAATCCTCATGTTGAATGAATGAGACAAAAGATGTTTGAATCTAATGAATATTAAAGTCAGCGATGCAGTTTTTGGGGTTATTCGGGGGAAATCTTTGATAATCAACATGTGGAAACAATTGCCTATTTCCAATTTTATTTATTTTCACCGACCCAGGTTTCAGCACATAATGCCATTTTCAATCTGGAATTATGTGCCAAAACCTGGGCTGGTTTTGGCACATAATTCCAGATTGAAAATGGCATTATGTGCTGAAACCTGGGTCGATAAAAATAAAGAAGTGTGGAAATAGACAAGTGGTTTCATTATGTTAAATAACTGATGAATATTTAATTCGGCGTCACTGATTTCAACGTGTAAGCTTACCGATAGTAGAACAAAATAGTTGTACCGATGAACAAATTCAGTGGGTTCAATAACGCTTTTTTTACTTATTCATCATGAGACCTGACACGATTGAATTTCTCTCTCTTTGTTATGCATAGAAGAGAAAACGTTTAGAAAGTCGTTGCGAAGTAGCTGGGAAAATGGGATGGGAATGGAGGAAAAACTCTGGGATATCGTTCCCGTGAGAGGGTGGCCGGTGGGGGAGGCTGTAAGGCCCTTAGCAGTCGCGGACCCTAGATTCATCTGCAGCCAGCCTTGCGTCCCAGGAGTCCACCCTATCCCCCATTCAGATCACGTGTCGCTCTCGTAAAAACGAACGTCTTAATCTCCCCTCGACCCTCGCAATCTAATTCTCAAATCTTCCCTAACTAATTTAGCCTGCCGAAATAATGAGGACCTCTTCCCGACCCCTCGCCGTTACTATCTGAAGGTGGATTTTTCTCCCGGCCGTTTATGGCCTAAATATTTCAATTAAGCCGCGTGTGGGTATTCAGCTCGTAGCTCGGGGCTACCTCCTTATTCGTAAGAGCGTCTGTGTGACTAGACGATTGCACGCCTGGGTTTTTATTGCGCGTGGAACTGCCTGGCAAGTTCTTCCCTCGGCCTTGTCTATTTATGCGAGCGGTTTTCGCTCTGCTATGCGGCCGCGATTAATATCTCCTTTGTTTGACTTTGGTCTCAATTTTCGCCCACCGGTCGTAGTATAGCTACCCTCACCGCCCGAGCGATGGTCTGCCTTCTAGGAAATTGTTTATTGCCCTCATATTGAAGTCTAAAGTTCCTATACCTGCCCCCATCAGTCCGTAAGATTTTTAAATGGACATCTTAAAGCCTCGTCTAAGTGGTCTCGGCGTGTTTTCCGTTTTCATTAACGCTGCTTCTTGTTTTAAGCTGCTCCGTCTCTGTCCATCTAACTCACGTAGGTAGATATGGAAATTAAAGAGCAGGTCAAATTAAGGTGCCGAAAAAGCGGCGGGGTGCATTGGAAGTCAAACCTACGCTTATAATAGTAATGTGGAATTGAGTATTCAGCCCGTCGTAAAGGGTAGTTATTACGAGCGCGTCCCGGAGCATGTGGCAAGCTTTTTTTAGTGGGCTAGTGATTGCGTGCGATGGCAATTCCCTTGGCTTTGTGGACTATTGCGAATATATTTGGCGTGCCTCAAGCATCATTACAGCTTGTTAAGCCGTTTCCGATAAGGTTTTGCGGCCACTTAGTTGGTTTTCCCCCGAGTAAATTACTTTTGTACGCGAGAGGCTTAGGCATGCTAGAGATTTTCCGATGTCGTTTACATGCATGGCATTCCAACGCAGCATTACGCCCGTATTTGAATCGTTCCAGAGCTCGGTCAACCAGGGGCAAAAATACTCAAGCCGACCGCTAAAGCGGACGATGTTGATGGCAAAAATAAACGTTAATAAAGTATCCCCACTTTTCTTTCGTAATTCCATAATAAATTTTGTGGCAGACGATCTTCTTTCCCTTAGTTTTAATCTTTCCAGAGCTTGTGTGCATGAGCAATAATTTCTCGCGGTAATATCAATCAGACGTGAGTGGGTACGTTATGCGCAGTTTCTCATTTCTCTTGTTTCCTCATGTGTTCCTTTGGGCTCGCGGTGGAAAGTTTGGTCCAACTTTGTTTTTTTTCTCTCCATGATACCGTGAGCGTAATCTCTTCGTTAAAAATTTCTACGAATTTTGAGGCACACGGAAATTTAAGGTTGGTACCTGGCCAAAATACCGATTCTCAAGAGTGTGATCTTTCTGAATCGGCCTCGCCGCTTTATGATGGAAAGATTTTTGAAACTACTTAGAGTTCCAGTCCGTCGTGTCCAATGCGTGAAATCTTTGCATCCAGTGTGAAGTTTTTTCTTTTGGCATCCCACCTTTTGGTTCTTTGCCCCTCACATATCGGTGAATATTTCATTGCTCCGCGGTCATATATATTTTGGGGATGGGTTTCTTCGGTGGGAGAATGCATTGTTTACCGAAGCCCTTTGATGCCGCTCCGCCTTAGGGCCATGCCGTGAACAGGAAGGGCGCGTTTATTAATTCAAGCTATAAAAACCACCATTATAAAATGGAAATATGATACATTTAATAAACCTAGAGGGGCCATTAAATGGTAATTAGTTTATTAATATTGTTGTTTGCCTAGCGATGCGGCTCTAATCCCTTATTTCAACGACTTTATGGAAATTTGTTTTAATCTTATGTGTTATACTTAGTCGTCATTATCTAGATCCTTTCTTTGTGTACTGCCATCTATTGATGAAAGATTAAGTCCTCCGTCGCTCCTATGAAATCATAATTTTTCCCGAAAATTAACGGGATTGGTTTTAGTTTTAATGGCTTCGATAATGTGTTAATTTTCCGTCAAAGCGGGAGAAGTTCACAATACGCCCCACGTGTATCTTTAAAGGCATTTAATTGCATCCAAAACGCTTTCATTAGTATTGTCATGATTATAGCCCGAGGATTTGCGTCTTGTAAATATTTTACGAGGTATGAAGGGCGTTTCACGATATTCAGACCTTGCCTTGCTGGTGCGCATTTGATTGTCTTTTAACGCGCGAACATAAATGGATGTATGGAGTAAATTTTATGTTCGCATAGGCAACGGCTCTGCCAACTCTTGGAATCGATCGTTCGAAATGTGATCCTTTCTTAATCTGTGACTAATTACGAAACGAACGTTGGTGCGTCGGCAAATCGATTTTCAGTCGTAAGGCTTCTTTAGCCCTTGTTGGAGTCTTTGATCTTTGCTATCATGGTCGGTTTTAGCCATTTGCACTTTATCATCGATTGAATTACTGGAGGGATTATGTTGATCCTGGCGACAAAAGTTGCATCGCTCTCATGTCATTAATTCCGTCGCCATTCCCTTCCAATCAGCGCCTGGCACTCGTTCTGCATTCCGTTCTCGTTCGCGACGTCTGTATCGCCCATCAGCATCATAGCAAGGGGCTCGAAATGATCAGGTGTCTACTGATTGGTTAATATTAGTTTCCACGCTCTAAACGTTTTTTTCTGGTAGGATATGAAATATTATGAATCTCTAAATTCGAAAAGGTGGTACACCATCGCGTTTTTAAGATACTCTATGTACTTTCTATGATACGGATTGGTGCCGATGATTTTTCTGTTCTTTTGTGTATCATTTCATGTAAACTGTTCCTGACTTTTTTGTTGACGCAATAGATACAAAGGAACGGAACTTTTCCGTAGTCACTTTGTAAATGTACATTCCTTTGAGGCGGCGAATGGGCAAGCGACGAAAATGTGTTGAGGTCGGTTGAAAAAATAGTGGAGTTAATTTTGGCATTTTCGTCTGACTACTGTTCAAGCGAGATCCTCACCCCGTGGGGATGACATTAGTGAGGTCACATCATCTAGGCATGTGACGCCGTGAGAAAGCCATGTTGTTTTCTTCTTCATTTTAATTGCCAATTTTAATGAAATTGAATTGAGGTGAAATGAAATTTTATGTATGATAATTATTCACTAGGTGAAAATGTTTTGTAGAGAAGAATAAGTTAATTTACATTGCAAATTCACTGAGTAAAATACTATATTTTACCAGCTTTTTCAGCAAATTTAGATTTAAAAGTTTATTATCAAGGGCTTGATGGTGATCCAAACGTAATAGTCATGGCTGTTACCTGTTCAGGACTCGGTAAACACTTATCTACCGATTGCCGATATTTTGCGGACCAATTGGGTGGTTAGGGTAGTGGGGATTTCCACGGATTGTGGCCTCCTAATAGGCAGAAGTTCTCGGATCGAGAGAACTGCGTTTTCCCACGATCCCATGTTCGGCATTCGGGAAGGGGCTTCAATAGGCTTTGCCCTCGGGGACTGGAAGTCAAGAATTTGGTCCTTCGGGTCTTTCGCAACATTTGGGGCCCTGCCGCGCCCCATAGAGGGCCCCCTCTCCCGGGCCACACGAAACCTCAACCCCGTTAGTCATTTGTCAACCATCGGATCGACACCGATTTTGTCATTTCAGCGATGTCGGATTGAAATTGTGTTCGCCTGTTGTGTGCATTGTGGCGCATAGCGATCCAACACTTCAAACGCCCTCCCCACACTGCCAGCCCCAGCAAAGTTAGCACGTTCGGAGTTGGTGTTCAAATCGGCGCGAATTCGAACCGCCACAATGTTTGTCGCCCTATAGTAGCCGCCAATTTTGACTCGCGGGCCATTCTGTTTATGCTTTGTCCACAACCAGTGCATTTGCTCCATCCTGTTTTATTTTTTTTGCATTTTTAATCGATGGAATATCCGAGTTTCGTGTGTAAATTGTCCAAATTGGCTGGATTCGGCGTGTATGACTTTTAAAGGTAAACTCTGCGACTTGCGTTTGTTGGATCGGGTCGGATCAAAGTAATCTAAACAGTTTTATCTGTAAAAATTAGTTTGTGGTACTCTCATGTTGGTCATGGGTACCTTTTGGTGAGACTGGTTGGATTCCATCAAAGGTTGTAAAATATTTACGACGATTTAATAGCCTGGCGATGTCCAATGAATGATTAGCGAGTAGAACTGAAGTCGTGCTGCAACCGAGAAGTAGTTCGAAAGTTCCATCGTTTTTTAAAATGGAAATCAATTTTATTTAATAATTTTCATAGTTAAATGTCTGCATTCTTCACTTTAGCTTGTATTAAAATGAGTGCATATATTTTCAAAATCATAGTTTCAATAGGTCGTTGAAAAATAATTTTCATTTAACATCACCTTTATTATATTTAAAGTTATCAAAATACATAAGTTTTTGATTTCACGTGCTTAAAATTCCCGAATCAAATTTTTGATTTCATATTATCTAGTTTTATGACGCTTTGAGATTGCCATGTCCTTATTTCTGTATTTTAACTGGCAATTGTAATGAAATTAAAGTGAGATGAAATGAAATTTTAATCACGACAATTGATAATTCATTAGGTGGAACCAATGTATACAAAAGAACAAGGTAACTGAAATTGCAAATTCGCTGAGTCAAATAATGCATTTTACCAATTTTTTCGATAAATTTACCATTTTCAAGTGCTCTCTCACTATCAGTTTTGTATCAAGGACTAGATAGTGGAATTTTTCTTCGAAAGCAGTCGTCAAATGCATTACGCCTTTTTGTAAAACTTAAATTTCGGTAACCCCGTACTCCACCGTGGTATTTCATGTCTTATAATCCACGAATGTCGAAAATTCACCCCAGCACGAGGTGAAAAGGGAAGTTTGGAATGCCTTAGAATAAGAATGCCGCGCGGTTGGGTCCAAATATTTGGGCCCTCCGTGGTGAGGCCGTGCCGCTAGATTTGGTACCACTTATCCTTCCGAGGGTAGCACCCATAAGTGTCTTCTTTCGAGGGGTCTAGCGCATTTCATAAATTAAATTGGAGACGCAGGCCGCAGAGGAGAGTCCCAGCCACCCCTGAGGGGCGAGTGCCACCCCTTAGTCGGCTCACGACCCAAATTCCTTGATGGCCGCAACCATCATCTTCACATGGCCCTTAAAAGCTCCCGCGAACGTCTCAACCATTACCCGTCCCACTGCATTTGTAACCTGAAGCGGAACAATGCCCCCGACCCCTTTTCCTTTCGCACCCCCCCCCCCCCGCACCCTCCATTCGGTCTCTTTTAGCCCAACCTTTGCCGTATTCACTGGAATCGAGTCACTTGACATGGTTTTTGATTGTTGGAGTAATGGGTGCTGCCTCAAGGACATGGGTTACCCCCACAGGTTTGTTCCCTAAGCGGTTTTATTCAGCAAGATTTGCAAAGTATTCAAGGGTACGGTGTTGACAGTGTTGTCGCCAGAAAAGCAGTGTTTGATCGTCAATGGTGACAAATTATCGAAAGTCTGTTTTACATGGAGCAAATAATTGCATAATTCAGAGCATGCTTGTTTTTCTCAATCCGGCGTGCGATTGCGCGAATGCGAGAACGTATTATATCGATTGTTTACGTGTTCACTTTATCGAAATTCATCGATAGTAATAAGATACAAACAGATGTAGCCGTTTTCCACACTATTTTATTCGCTCGCTGCATCTCATGTCTGATCAGAGATAGTGTGGAATGAGATAATATAGTGTGGAAAATTACTACATCTGTTTGTATTAGAATGTTCACTGCCAATGCTTAACGAAGGTGCTTGTAGATTACCGATGATAGTTAATTTTCAATTATAATATAATAATATTCGCAATAAATTCTTTGCATTGGTCGTCGATTATCTCTGTTCATTGACATCCACAGGCTGATGATGTGTCGCTATTTGACGAACATTTGTAAAAACATCGGCACTAGGTAGGAATTGGAAATTTTGCTAATTATCGACTGTAGAGAGGTAGTTGTGGACGCTATCTGCGTATAGGGTCACCATCTACAACAGTTTTTTTTACCGTCAAAGATGAGTTCTATTAGTCAAATCGTTGAGCAGGCGTCACCCTTGGCCCTGCCTCGTGGGTGCGTGTTTCATCGATTGCATTCCATTCTTTAGCCCCGGGTCCAGCTGTTTGTTTGAGCCTGGGGCCAAGCGTTCTTGCTGCACGGGAAGGCGTGTTTCGTGATGCCTTCACAAGGTGCACCTACTGGCTTGACGGCGCCGGATTCCCAGCCCAAGGGCCCAAGGTTTAAAACCCGAAATTTTCCCGTTTCGGTTCTTATGAATTGTCGTGAGAATTTTTTACTCTTAGCGGAAACACGTTTTTTTTTCGCCCTACGGCATTGGGTGTAACTTCATAGAGATGAAGAGGAGGACCATTTTCCTCTGTGGTTTTACTTTGAGCGAGCCACAATCGTTGGAAAGGGGGCACTTGACATTTTGGGAATGAGCTGCCCCTATAGATGCAATTCGGGGCGTGGAGTTGCCATTGCTCCTGACTGCGTGTGGTTATTTTTTTTTTCTTTCGCTTCTTTCACCCTGGGGGCAGCTGTTGGGTCGGTCCTCACGCCAACTGTGTCCTTTCAGTGTGGAAAAGAATGTTTTTTAGTGTTCCTTCAAGGTGCGCCACGGACCTTGGGTGATAGCGAAAAGATCGGGTCCCCATCGTGAGGGCTTGTGGTTAAATCCTGATATTTTAGAAGGCCCTCCGTATTGTATGATTTGTATACTGAAAAGGTAGTCGATAGAAATTTTCATAAATGCATTTCTTGGATGAAAAAATGACTGTTTTATCTTATGCGAATGAAAGAAATTTCTGAAGTTTTTTCTGGCTTTTCTTCCCTGTGACCTGAGTATCGGGAAATTGTTGCAAAATTTTTTGGTAACCAATGGGATAATATCACATATGGCATACATGCGACGGATATTAGGTTTGAGAAAATAGAACCATTGTGGAATACGAAGTTACCCTTATCATTCCTCATGCGTAGTCATCAATGTTAACGCGGCGGGTTGGAAATTATGCAGTTGAATGTATTACTCCTATAAAACAATCTATCATCCGTAAATTTTCAGGGTGCATACTTTTCACCTTTGTCAATATTTCAAGTTACCTAAAATTTGAGAATTTTTCTCAGCATATTCTCGTAAAAATTGTTTCGTAAAATTTCTATTCAAAAATTTCACATATTGGATACAAATGTTGACAAAGTATAACTTTATGCATCCTGAAAGTTTCAATATGATAGCCTAAAATTATTATCAAGTGAGTTGTCACGAATAAAAAATAAAAATACACGACCAGTTGAGCAGAGTGACACGTCCTCGCAACCGGTGACAACTCTAACTAGAAATTTCGAAAGTAAAGCTTTCTTGAGTATCCACGTCGAGTTTTATGAATTCATCCTCCAGGAAATTTTCCCACTTGAGCCCATCGGTGAGCGACGCGTGGGAACTACTCGTAGCTGTGATCCCTTGGCGCCGTCATTTCAGGATTGAATGCGAATGCTGACTCTGGGCAAGCGACGAGTCGACGTGTCGCTTCTGCGAAGGGAGACGCAACACGAGCAGTCCTCCGTGTCGCCCGCCACCCACGCCGCCCCGTCCTGCCGTTAGACGAAAGTTAATCCGCAAAGGCCTCGCCGTAGCATGCTCCGCCTACACTTGAGACCGCAGCCGTATCGCTTTCAGCCCTTCATTCGAATCATCTCCGCTAGTGTCTACTCTTTTCTCGGACCAATCCGCGTGTTGTTTACGTCCGGGTGCCCATCGCGGATAGTGTTGCGCGGAATAGGCGGCAGATGTCTCTCGTAAAGTACTGCGTTTGATACGTGATCTTCACATTAGATATTTTGCGAATCGAAGATTGAAATCGCGTTTGTATTCGCCTTTAATGTGCTTAAATGTTTTCTAAGACGGAAGGACGCCATCTTGATGTGTGTCCGAATTCGTTGCGCATCTAAATTATTCAATTGGTCAGTTTTAATTTTCATTTAGTAATTATGAACGATACCTAAGTGGTGATTCTTATTGCCATGTGAAATCGGGTGCAGCGGAAATGAGTAGCATTGGCTGTTCCATTGTGATGCTCGAAGGTAATTCGACTATCGATAGTTAAGCGATTGTCTAACGCGAGTCGATTGCCGAGGATGAATAGACGTCGATGATCAAGCAACTGACTATGTTCACTCTATTGCCAATCAATGGTCTTATAAACCACTTCTCTAGAAACCTTCCTTCCAGAAAATACGAGTCAATCGTATCGTAGAAATTATTGAATGTTTTCCCAAATGAAGTAATTTGTTCTAAGAAAATCGCAAATAAAATAATTTCGTTCTGAAATAACAATTCCCGGTAACTCATGGATATTAAAGATTTTTAAGGCAAATTTAACTTGGAATATCGGCAGTGAATTGGGTACAAAAATCAAATACATATCTAAGTTAAGTTTTTCATGCCATTCACCAATATTCGCGACAGTTCGTCTAATCAAGTAGGTATAAAATTTTGTTAATAAGCTTTTCATGAGATTATGCAAAGCACGCCCATGTTTTTAAGTATATTCCGTCGCTACTCTGCTGGAAAAGAATTTATTACAAACAAATATAATAACGTTTATTTCCATTCCTTTTTGCGTATTTGAAAACTAACCTCCTGTTCTCTTTTTCTTTCCAGATTCAGGATAGACAACACAGATCACATAATAGATGTGAACAAAGGGAATATGCCCTTTGAATATGACCAAGTGAACATCATCTGCCCAGTGTACATGCCAGGTACACACGAAGATGATGCAGAGAAGTACATAATATATAATGTAAGTAATTTCTTTCCCTTGGGTTATACATTTGCAGAAACATTGTTCTCTGTAATACAGCGCATCTTATCAAATATTTAATTAAATTCGTTATGAATTCGCTTGATTCTTTTCGTTTTTAAATATTTTATTTTAAAGCAGAATTTTTCCATATTATAATTTTATATTATTCATATTGCTTCTTTCAAGTAAAAAGACGTACATAATCTCCAAGGTCGAAATATATTTTCTGAACGAGTCATTTCAATTTTGAGTACCTCTGCTCCTTCTCCCATGTGGAATTCTCTGCTATAACCTAGATTCTTTTTTTTCCTAGGACAGGCTCGAAATTTCATTCCTAGTTTTATGTATTTTTTTTTTATTTCTTCACAACTGTTACCAGCGAGTGTTTCATGGGGACCCCAAGATGGAATCCAATATTAGTGTTATGAATCAGAATGGCGACCCCTGAGCTTTGCCTAATTAAGTTCTGTGAAATTTTCACGATCCCAGCTTGCCCAGTGGCGTTGGATATTTTTTTCCCGTAGAAACTCCCCTCGAAAGAGGGCAGCATGAAACAGACAATTACACTGGACTCTCTCGAAACTAAATTGAGAAATTCATATTTGTTTTAATTGCCATTATCCTCTTACGTTTTTAAATAGCTTCGATAAATTTATTACATAAAATATTCAGAATTTACCGTTGTACAGAAATTTATTGTGTTGATAACCATTATTATTTTATTCGTCTATAATTTTGACAGCTTTGAAATTAATAATGACGAGTTCTCTTTTTCGTGGTGAATACTTACGGAAAGTGCTGTTTGCCAGCATAAAATGAAAGCATTCTAGAGGAATATTAATACTCATTATTTAATACTGTAAAATATGGCATTATCTGATTTTAATTTAATGCATGGCCTGTTTTCATGCATGTCTTTCGTTTTAAGGTAGGTCTTTCATTTATATTGATTGCATATCCGAAAGAAGCGTCCCTCTAATGATCGAAATACATTTAATTTAATTTACCAAGTATGAAATGACAAATAATTGTTTCTAATGTGAGAGACCAAAAAATGACTAACAATATCACGCATTGAAACAATTATTTGTCTTTTTATATCCACATGTCTACCCCCGAGGTAGCTGTCATTCTTTTATTATCCATCGTTTTCTTGAGACGGGAATTAAATTTTTAGTTTTATATTATTTCCTCAAGGTTTAACAAGTATTTAATTTTTAGTTACCAGAAAAAAGGTAATGAATGTCAGCATATTAAATATATCTTTTAAACTACAATTTCAGCTGTTGTTCCCGTATACAATTTACTTCTAAATTAATTATTCAGCTCGTGTAAATAAATTTTACTCTTCTATTCGGATGCGAAGATTACACCTGGAATATTTACTTCACGTAACCATTCTCTCTCTAGCTCTACTCTTAGGGAGTAAGGCGTACTATATATTTCCTCTGATAACCCACCCGCTAATCATTTCACGGCGTGGAATGAGAAATATGGGACGAGTCTCCATTTTCTCCCAGATGCTTAGAGACCCCACTTCCATTACCTCGAATTTGAGCATTCCAGCGCACTTTATCCCTTACCACCCTTCCCACGCTCTTAATTGTGCACGTATTTCTCGCTCATAATGCTCCGCGTTAACTCACGTGACATTTTAATGTCACACCCTCTTAGGATGCTCCTTTTCTCCGCGTTATCGTCCTCCCAAATTGCCTGTGGAAAATCACAGGACCCATTGTACACCTCCGCCCGTCAAACAATAAGTTTAGCGTATTATTTCTCTCTTATCTAATTAAGATTTTTTGAAGAGCCCCGTGTTTTTTTTTATAACGTTTCATCTCGACGTCCAGATGTTTTTTTTTTGGTCGAGCCTAAAAAGGCTGTACTTAATCTGGAGATCTCTTTTTAATGCGCCCTGTTTTTTTCCATTTTCAGGTTTCCAAAGAAGAGTACGACACTTGCCGCATCACGAATCCAAATCCTCGTATCATTGCTATCTGTGATAAGCCGCATATGCTGATGTACGTCACCATCACTTTCCGCTCTTTTACGCCCCAGCCTGGTGGGCTAGAATTCCAGCCAGGACAGGACTATTACTTTATCTGTGAGTAAACATTTTATAGAGTACACTGCCACCTAGAATGATATTGATTGTGTGCTACGCCATACCTAAAAATTTTTGTATGATGGCCTATTCAGAGTAATTTCAGTGCTTGTTACAGCTATATTTTTCATGCATAATGATTTTTTGTCTATCATTTATTACTTTATCTGTGAGTAAACATTATGTAGAGTACACTTCCACGTGGAATGAGATTGATTGTGTGCTACGATAACTGAGATACATGAAACAGTTTTTTGTATGATGGCCTGTCAGTAATTGTAGAGTATTTCCAGTGCTGCTTTCAGTTCTTATTTTCCATGCAAAATGTTTTCTTCTTGCTTATTTTTTATTACTTTATCTGTGAGTAAAGAATATGTAAAGTACACTTCCACCTGGAATGTTATTGATTGTGTGCTACGCCATAACGGGGATACCTGAATCAGTGTTTTGCATGATTGCCAAGCAGTAACTGCAGAGAATTTTTAGCGCTTGTTCCATCTTTGTTTTTCATGGAAAACGATTTTTCTGGTCTATTTTTGTCCTTCCATTTGTTCAACCAATGGAAAGAATAATTTTATAACTTTTGCCCGTTTTTAGATGTAAAATTAAGCCCTCATCTTGTTAGTTCAACCATTGGAAAGTATTTATTTAATTTTGCTATTTTTTAGTTCTAAAAATTCAGCCATCTTTTTGTCATTTGATGTTATTCGACAGCTGGTATTGTTTGAAGTTTTTTTCCCAGCAACGTTACTGAAATGACGAACGACTTTCTATCAGCATTTTACGGTCCATATTTTTGTCTCTGAGTCAAATGCAAATTTTACCAATTAAGAAACATCTCATGATCAATAAAGTAAAAATAACTAATCTTGTTTTCTTTATCCCTCAGCTACATCTTCCAAAGATGACCTACACCGTCGCATTGGAGGCCGATGTTCGACAAACAACATGAAGGTGGTTTTCAAAGTCTGCTGTCGTCCAGAAGACACGAATAATCACAGTACGTACTATGGTGGAAAACGACTGTTGCTAGTCGCTGTAAACGCATTCAACCAGGGGGGAATATGTTGCTTTTGAACCTCTTCCTTTTTTTACTGTACTTTCGTCATTCAGGATTTAAAAAAAAAACCTTATAATTTTCTAATTTCCATTATATTTCTATTGAAATTGTTCGATCCTCCATGAATAATTAATTACTGTTTTCCTAAAACCCTAATCTTTATCAATTCAGGATGCCAAATTGTAGCTGTGTTGTGTTTTATCACTTTTTTGGGAAATTCTATGCTAATTTAATCTATACCTAATCACATTATTTAGGAAAACTTTAGTGTATCCTCTTCATCTTTGCATGAAAATACCCCTTTAACTTTGGAAAATATTTTTGCCTTATTTATTATAGACTGAAAAATTCAAGTTGGCATAGATATCAATCTTGTTAAAAGAATAGGATAGTTTTGATATTTCTAATGTGTCATTGAAGAATGAGAAATGGAGGTTGATAGGTCAAGATTTATTTTAACAAAGTGCTCCAGGCTACTCAAATGTTGTCATTTCTTGCAATTGTTTTATGTGACGTGTAAAGATGTTTTTCTCTTTTATAGCCTTCCTCAGCCGCCCAAGCTCAACGTCAACTACAACCACCACTCCAGTTCCATCAACTACTACCACTACAAGCACAACTACCCCGGCACCCACTACTGCCATTTATCACAAAGACACCGACTCTCCATCTCATAATATTAAATCTACTACTAAGAAGACAAGTAAGTTTTTAATGATATTTACTGCTTTTTGTGGTACTTTTAATTGCATATTCAAGGCTCTAAAGTCATCTTATGTGCATGCATAAAAGAGTGGATGGAGAATGTGGTGTAAGACTCAGCTATGGTATTTCCAAAGTTCATACTGTTGAAATTTGTCTTCTTCAAATATCAGATTTTTAAAATATACCTTCAATACCTTTATAATTCATATATTAATTGGATAGTTTGATGAGAATATTTATGCATGCTATTGAATTTGCTGATGTATTTTATATGAAATTTCGTCTAAGGGATCCTCACTTTCACTTGTAATAACTTCTAATTTGTCTCCATGACATGCAAGAAAAATTTGATTGCAACCTTTTAATAGATACGCAAAAAACATTATTACTCTCCGAGTGGCATACTTGTAAAAGCTCTAGCTTAAATATCAAAACCATGATAGCAATTGAAAATCTGGTTTTCTGTGCTATGAATCATTTTCTTGATGCATAGTAAATATCTCTAACATTCATGTATTTTTATGGCATATTTTTTCTTTCTCACTAGCATCCAAGTTTTGTCAGAAATATTTTGTGACTACTAATAATTTCCTTTGCTTTTTTTTCTAGGTGAGTATGATAAACACCCCAATGAAGTGGTCAAGAATGAAGAATTGACTTACAACAGAGCCTCATGTGTCGAGAACCACGTGAGGGTAACCCTTGGATGTATAATCGCCTGCTTAACAGTGCGGCTTTTTGGCCGGTGAGGTGGAACACTATAGACAGAGAGAAATGCTCTTGTATAATAGCTGTATATTATTTATGTGCTGTGTGGCCTCTCTGTGTAAGCAGAGAGAAGGATATTTAAGTGGCTCCTAAGCTGTTGCCTTGCACACAATGCAGGAGGTGGAGCAAAACCGCTGACCAAAGTCCATCCAGGTCTTGGAAGGAAGATAGTGTTGGACAACAAAAGTGTTCTCTGTTTCGTTTGCTCCTTTTCCACGTGTTTCTTTGTAAACCTCCAGTGGAATGTGACCGATTAAGACTGGAATAATCTAGTTCAAGATGATGGCCATGTACAGAGAAAATTATTCTCATGTTAGTGATGGAAATTTTACTCAACTTGTCTCTTATACAGATTAAAAAAAAAAAATTTGTGAAGTGGCGGGCGGACGTGAGTGGGGGAAGTTGAATGATCTCAGCTATGGGGTCGTTTGTGGTATGGACGTTAGTTATTTGAATGAGAAGGACTGATGTCAGTGATGATGAGTGGGTGAAATGAACTCGAAAGAATGTTCATAAGTGGATCAGAAATTTATTGGACAACTATGCAGAGGAAAATATACTGCTACTGTTCAAATAAGTCATAAGATTTCTGAATGAGTGTTAAGGGAATCCTAATTTCATTTTTCTGATGATGTAGTTACTGAAAAGGGATTTGCCAAGTTCTAATTTACTCAATTTTTACCCATTTTGAGCTATTTTGGATCCAATGATTGTCAAAGGCATATAAGTATCTTCAGACATCATCATATCATCGTATTTGTCATCATTTTCTCAGTTATAGAATAGGCATGAGTACTTCTTAAAGATGGTCTCCCTTTGTAACAAAGGAAGTCTTTAGAAATGAGTGAATGATCTCTTGAGTGCTTGTACGTGTGACTTAGTGTGTGAATATGTGTATGTGTGTCTAATCACTCCGGAGAAGTATGTTGTGATAGATAGTAGATGAAATACCAGTCATTGTAAGTGAAGTACTGTTTCTCATAGATGCCTTGTTACAGTGTAAGGACCTATTTCTAGGGCACAGATATAGACAAACATGCTATAACAATAGAATGATTTGTGAAATCCACTAAAATGTTGTCAGTCTTATTTGAATGCTCACAAATTTATTGTTTGTTTGCTGCATATCCCTTTGTAGTTGACATTGAGGGAGGAGAGAATGATTGGTACAACACATAGAGGTAACTTTTCCAGTCTCTTTGGATGATTTAAGCAGAAGAATATGTTGGATGACCCATAGACAATTGAAAACACCAGTGAACTGAGTCATGTATATGTGGGGGAGCAACATCTGGTGTTAATTGGCTCTAATATCAATTTATATCAGTATATCACTGAGTATGTTTGGCTGATGAAGTCACTCACAGCCAACAGCCCGGTTATGCGTGGTGCTGTGGTTTTTGTAGTTGGATTCGTGCCTTAAGACAGCTTACTCTCTGTTTATCCTTCTTAACATCTCTCACCATGTGTGAATTTGCCTGACATCAAGTAGCTAATGGATATAACAAAGCATTAAGTCATAGGGCAGTGCAACGTGCTGCCTTCTGAATGTATGGAATGTTAAATCCTACTGTGAAATCTTTTCCAAAAATACTTTTTCAAAGACTAAGCGAGGGTTGATTCTAAGAGTTAAATTTTAGAAGCATCTTTTCCCCGCAATGATTCATCAGGCTCCAACTACTTTTGAGTGTGGCAATGCTAATTTATCTGTATGAGTGAAGATATGGGCTGTGGTGATATGCAATATGAATCACCACCACCTGTGCTTTTGGTTGCTGTAAGCTCTTAAAACTACAGTTTCCCAACTGATTTTCCCATTGAACTGAAGAGTTCCCATAGCCTATCATGTTATTTTGGGACTTATCCATTAGATTGACAATACAAAGACTCAAAAAATGTGATATAACTAATAGCATCATATTATGTTGACCACTTTTTTGAAGTTGCTGCAGTGTCACTATGTCAGTCACCATTTCATTTGTATCTACATCCTGGTCTTATTATTTGATGAAGTATGTAATGCAAAGCCTGTAAGTTAACATATGGAGTGTGATGATAAAATGATGACTAAATTAGCTATGAATTACTAGAAGAGGAACACTGATAGTTGTGCTATGTAATTAAATGTATATATGGTATATAAGTATTTAAGTGCCATAAGTGGATATGTTTGCTGTGTGTTTTTTACCAGTCACACAAACAGATGTACACACATAACCTGACACATTTACACAAACAATTCTACATATTCATCTCCACACACAAAAATACAATGGTGAACTAAAAAAAAACAAGTTATGTGCAATTGGGAGGGATGTTTTTCTCATAATTTTTGTGAATTTTTTCTGTTGAATCCCGTTTGTACATATTTTGGCAACTTTGCAACTGGTATGCCCATGTGAGAGGTGTTCGTAGCCAGATGCGCAATAGCATAAGGTTATGTCAAGTCACCCACTCAATTCAGTCTTATAGTTAGCTTCACTGGATAATGGCTCCTTTTATTCAGTTTGTAACTCCGGAGAAGGATTATAATGAAGGGTCTTTCATGTATTGGAGCTTCATTGATTTTTTGCATGCAATAATTCCTTTTAAGTATGAAAGGTCATTTTCTCGTTCAAATAAGAATTTAATCCTAATTTTTACTCCTTTTCCTGCATCTATATTTTTTTCCAAATTCATGTGAACTAGTGTATGAGGATATTTATTTATTGGGGAGTAAGACTGTAACTTCCTGTAGGAGTGGGAGTTTCAGCGCGTTGCATTTGCCAAAAGTGTACTCATGAGATTCTGCCGTTCCAAGGTTGCCATCTTTTTATAAATCATACCAGCTCACAAAGTAGGGCATTTATATTACTTTGCATGAACTAGTTTCATTGTTTGTAGAGATTGAGAATTGTTGACTCTCCAGTAGTTCGATGGAATATAGCTGCACGTATTTCTTTTTAAGTTAACTGACTGTCTCATCAATTCAATGAAAAAAAAATCAACTAAACATTGTTGTTGTGTCTCATTTCTCAATGTTTACGTCGATTATGAAGACATGCCATGGATAGCAAACAGGAAACCATTGTGAAATATTTTTTATGGCATATAATTTTTGCATTTTAATCATGAAAATGTTGAATTTCATGTTGTTAATATTCTTATTAGTGATCAATCTACTGTAAATTATGCTTGTAAAGCAGCAGTGAATTTTAAGTTGCCTTGCTTGTCAAAATGGTTTTTATATTGGCCGGACTCATATTTGCTCTGTTGCTGTGATTGCTCGAAAAACAGAAGTTTGAACTGCTGTATTGTTTAAATGTTTATTTATGCCAAAGTATAATTTTTCTTCACAATGGCAGTACAATTTATTTTTGTCTTTGTGATGCACATTTAGATGACGACTACATTTAAGTAGTTCCACTGTAATATTTACCCCCTTCCCCCTAGAATCAGATATGATGCATTTGAATTGTGCATTTCCTCTGCCCTGTACAGTTACGCTGGTATGGAAAATGCATATATTCATGAGATGGAACCTCCGTCAACATCCCCATTTTCCACTTGTACATAAAACTGCTCTCCCAGTTTGACTTATCATTTGTTGTGATGTTTAGAAACCCCTGCTTGCTTGGTTATTTAACAAAACAGTGTGCCCATTAAGATATAATGAATTAAGAGGTGCCCTCACACATTCCCCAAGATGCTCTTTTTATGCTACCAATGATTTCAGATCATTGCTGTCCAACTTGTGGCCTCAAATTACTTGGGTAGTTTGAATTGTTACCCAAGTGACAGTGATTGCAGCAGAGTATTGAAGAAGTGAATGGAATTTTATTTTTCAATCGCATGAATTGAAAGTCTAAACTCTCTTGAGCCTTTCCCTAAGTAGATTAAAATTTTTTGTCCTTATTTTTCAATGAAAGGGTGTATTTCGTGTTAAACTGTTCTGTTGTATAGTTCCTCACAGAACTGAATGAAATTCTACTATTTGTCAATTTTGCCTTGCTTTTCACACCCCACCCGCTACACTTGCCATTGTAGTCGGTCAGTATCATGCTGAAGCAAGTTTAATTTAAAAGCAGTTCTAATGTATATTTATTTTTTAAGTGTTCATGTTTTATTTATTCCAGTGGCTTACAGTTGTAGAATGGGACTATTGGTTAAAATTCATTTTTTGTTGTTGCTGAAACATCTTCTACTCTAGCTTCAATCACACCCAAAAATTATATTTTATCTTCTCCTTAAATCTATATATAGACACACATAGATACAATCACACATGTACATGTGTGTATATATATTTATATCCATCAATTGCCATTCAATGAGTTGAACCTTAGGAGGAAAACGTAGGGATTTAATTCCAAAATTAGATGCAGCAGACATGAATGAATCTTTGTATTTTACAATGAGTAAAATTTTGAAAATGCTACAAAGAAAAAAATGGTGCTTCTTCATAATGATATGCTCTTTAAAAAAAGTGTTTCCTCGGTGGCATTGGACTTGCGATATGAAACACCTGACATTCAAAAAAAAAGTGTAAGTGTAGAAGATTACTCCCTGGGTATTAATGGCAGGCCTTAAAACTGATGTGTCTGTTAGATTGACTAATTGTACAACTTATTCATGCATCAACTGCTAATCATCCACCTGTCATCATGATAAAAAGATGTCCCCTCTCTCAAATCTTCAGTCTTAATCCCACAACCCATGTGTGCAAATGTGTAGTGGATTTATCAAATGGTACTGTGGATGTTTTTTCCTGTTATTTATAATCAGCACCTTTGTCACTATACACCATACTATGTGATGGGAAATATTTTATAACAGACTTTTGTACAGAATAAATAATTGTAATGTGAATGTGTTTTTCAGTGAATGTCTACTATCCTTGCATCTTGTTGAAAGTGAGAGAAGCGACAGAGGTAATGAAGCACATCGGTGATTTGATGTAATTCATTGCCGGCAAGCATTTTAAAGTGTGATACTTATTTTTTCTCACCGTGGACTTAATGTCAAATACCCTGTGACCGAGGATGGTTTTTGTGCATATGTGTGGAGTCTAAATGCATTATGCTAGATTATTATAGTCATTATATTTGGTGGGTTCTAGCTCACTGGTATACAATGTGGTCATGACTGTAGCGTGGGCCATGAGTTACTGTGATCTCAAGGGTTTTATAGAAGATTCAATTCCCATTTTCTGTAAAATTATCACAATTGTGTGTTGCTTCTATTCTGTAATCCATATTTCTCACATCCTTAGCTGACCAGCTTGGGAGCAACTATAATAGCATGGAGTTTGGGGTGCAATTGTATGGTAGTCAATATTTGTTCGCAAAAATCATTCCTGAGGCTTTTATATGTTTCTGTGCAATGGTGATGCATGGGTTTTGTTAATAAGCACAGTTTTTCAAACTGGAACCTCTTATTTGAATTTCTGAAGCATAATTACTTCAACTGAGCAGATCTGCCATCTTTGAAAGATATTCATTTATGTGGCATTGGAAATATTTGTATTCCCCTGTCAAAAAACGGTTGAGAATGTACTTTTCTACCTGTTTCCTCAGTAGGATGATTTTCATTGGTATATGATGGAAATATGAAATATTTATAAAGGAGTTGGAGTATTTAATTATTTAATTTAATTTTCACTTTGAATGCGTATTTTGATCCAAACCCTAATATGGTACAGTGCAATTACCACAATAAGATATATACATGCAATAATGTCTATCCAATCGAATCAAGTTGCCTAACGACTACATGAATGCTTACCATACCTGTGCTTTTCCTTAATTTCATCATTATGATTTTAATTTTGCTGTAATAGCCTCTGAACTCAACTAATTGTCGCTCCAACATCAAAACCTACACTTTTTAGCCGTTATTCCTAGAAAGAGAACATAATGGTTGCATTAGAGTGTACTAGTGGGTGGCAATTAAGGATGGTGGAGGGGGGATGAGCGATTTTTCTTAGGGAGCATTGCCTTCCCAATTATTATGGCCTGGATTCAAATCCCAGTAGTGGTGGAACTTTTTCACTGGAACTCTGAACTTCAGCCCTACCCTTTCAGATATTTGAAGCAAGGTCTGTCTCCCACAAATACAGTGCCATGAATTCTTGCATTAAAACCCTGTGTGATCCTTCATTTTATTCAACAAGGAAATAGCAAATTTCAGGTACCAATATTTTAACTTACGATAAAAGTGACGAGGACAGTGGAGTGCAGAGGTTGTGGTGTACTGCAATAGTCTCTGCTTTTGAGACACTTAAAAGCCATTTGATGCTCACTTCCCCAAAATGACAATCGGTGACGGATCTAGGTTTGGACCAAGGTAGGGGGCAAACTGGGAGTCCGGGGAATTCCTCACAGCCAAAGTGGTTTTCCGGAATTTTGGAAATTTTGGATTTTCAAGGCTCATAAACAGCTTTTATGGGCTAATTCTTTTACAAAAAAGACACAAATATGTCCGAAGTTTGAAACTAATTTGTGATTCAATTCGTAATAGTTGGTAAATTTACCGGAAAATATAACTAAATATTATTCCAAAAATTTCAATTTTACCTAGTGTAAGTTTCGACCCATTTTAATTTTGCTGTAATAGCCTCTGAACTCAACTAATTGTTGCTCCAACATACTGCTATAGCCCCCTTTCCCTCCCACCCCCATTGATCTGCCATTGATGGCAATTCCCTGACTCCGCATTGTATCTGGTGGCATTTTCCCCAGCCAGCCAAGGCTTGAGTCTCGCTCATTCAGTGATTCAAACCTTAAGTTGGTTTGGGTAAGTGAGGTTAGAGCTCACCACAGACTAAAGCTACAGGCATTTGAAAAACAGTTCTTTTCTCAGGACCACTTAACACTCCGATGGTGTGCGGAGGCTTCACTTGAGACCTTTCAATCAGTAGTCCTGCGCTCTAGCCTCTGAATGATCATGATCCCTCGGGTCCATTTGTTTTTATGTTTAATGACGGTTTCACGATCCAGTTTGCCCTCAAATCAATTACCCAAGTAGGCGCTCAACTACTCATGTATTCGTCTCATGAGTACTCAAGAACCCACGTGAATCGATCTATACCCGGACAAGCAGACAAGTATCTCTTGACGTGGGGCATATACTTTAGAGCCTCCGTGATATAAGCTGTGCGGCCGTTAAGAGTGTGGTGATACCGGCGATACAATTTTCCGGTGTAAGTTTCTCTTCATCCTTCCTTTCCTGCCCTACTCCTGTGGTGAAACTCATTTGACTGTGGCCAATTACGGATCCAGCATCAAATCTTAGAGGGACTACCTACAAGGGCGTACCCAGGATCATAACTAGGGGGGGCAAGCCATTGTCTAGGGGGGGCAAGCCAAGTAGCATGGAAAAGGTGAATGAAAATAACATTTTAATAAAATTATAACAGCGCTTTATTAGTTTATGAGATTATTTCCTTGAAAAAATAGTTTTATTTTAGTTACATATCTTATACTAATACATATCATTTTTCGTGAGTTTAAAGAAAATTTGTTGAATACTTTCGTTTCAATCCAGCACTGATTTTGCTCAAAGACTTCTGCAATTTTTGCTTCTAGTGGGGGTAGCTGCCCCCCCCGCCCCTCGCTGGGTACGCCCATAACTATAGCTATATCTTCTAGTGATTGCCGGAATAAGGGGGTCCGTAATTTCGGGAAAATTTTAAAATATGGTCATCTTTGAGGTGGCTCTCCAATGAAAGTTTGTATTCCTCAAGCTTAAAAAGCAATGTTTTTTTTTAAATTATTAATATCTAAAAGCCACTTGACTACACGTATCAGGCCATAAAGGTATTACCGCAGAGAAGTATTGCATACCACCAAGGTGCCATGGAAAGTTATTAACTCACTCCATCAAAGACAACGACCATAATCCGCCCCTGCTTCTGCTATTTCATGTTCCTAGGTGGTAAACCCTTCTTGAATTGGGCAGTCTAATCTGGGTGATTCACTAAAAGATCGCCCTCAACCGCTACGTCATTCTAGTATACTGCCGGCAAAGTCCTCCAAGTTTTAGCTTTTCCTGTTCTTATCGCGGAAATGGTTTACATTGTGAATACCGGGCAGTAGATGTAACTCCAAAGTTGGCCTCATCTGTTTCTAGGTACTTGCCCCACTGATGGGCTGCGCAAAATTAATTATGAAGACGTATCATGTATCGAATATGATAACTCCAACCCTCTTGCGCCCCTTAGAGAATGATATCAATCAGGGAGAGATGAAAGATACTAAATGATGTCAGCTCAGAATTTCAGTTTTATTAGTTTAAAATCTGTTGGTCTGGCAAAATTTTTTTCCCATGAAACATCGCATTCGCTCCGTGATTAAAATCATCGGAGTGTTGCGAACTTAATTTTTTGTAACAATCCCGCTACGAATTTATTGCAAAAAACAAGAGTCCATACGTAAATCACATATTCGGCCTCTGTGACAGACTTTTCCTGTTCAGCTGCTCTGATTCTGAAAATTGAGCAATGCTCACAATTTGTGTGTGTCAAATATGGAGTACCTGGTCTTAAAAATAATGATGCGGGCTGCGCAGTTTTAGGAATCGTAAGTATGCCAGAAAATCATGCAAAGGTTTCGATGGAAGGCAACTTGTGCAGTTTTCCTTGGTGTAGCGAAGAGTTGGACCATGAAATGGTAACCCACTGTTGTGCCGCCATTGTACCATTGAATGAGCTTTAAAACTCAGAGTGTAATATCTACATCTGCAACTTTTAGGGAAGTGATTAAGTTGAGAAATACAATGGATTTCAATCATATTCTGAAGTAAATTCTTTGTGATGCAAATGTTTGCCATTAACAATTGAGGAATGCAATGTATTGCAGCCCAATCCTGGGGTTATTGCTTTTTGATGCCAATGATTGCAATTAACATTGTTGATATAAAAATAAAAACATAGGTACATTCATTTGAATGCTTCAGAATATCAGATGTTGATTAGCGTGTTAGTGAAAGACTTTTAGACGCTGGCGGATGACTTAAGTAAATAGAGTACAATGACATGAAGAAAAATCGCTAAAACCCCATGTTCGGGCCGGAACAGCCTTATGTTTTTCTATTCTTGTAAGTTGAATTTCCCTCCTTTCTTCTATTTTCCCGCCTGCCTTGGTTTTTGTTTTTTTTTGTTCCTCTTCGCCGTTCAGCCGACGGCGAATCGTTCGCCGAGGGCTCTAGAAGCCCAGGAAGAATTCGTGCATGCCTTGCACCAGCGCATTCGTTCGCCTGTGTCAAGGCGAAGAGGAAGGTTTTGTTATCTCACCGGAGCTCGGGCGAGGAACAACTCGTCGACGGACACACGGGGTGCAGAGTTCGGCGGAAGTCAAGGTAAGGCGGGAATTCCCTCTTATTTTCTTTTCCACCCCCTTCATTTCGTCCTTTTTTCAGTTTACTCAAGATTTGGTATCCAGTCCCTCATTTTTTTCTTTTCTTTATTACTTTTCTTTGTAAACGTAAGGCTAAGTTACAGCCCTGCATGGCTTGCATTTCGGGCGGGACACAACGGCCCCGTGACGCGACAACCCAAGTGATACGGCCTAATGCTGAAATCAGTGGCGTAACTATGGGGAGAGGAAATAAGGGGATAGACCCCCCCCAAAGTCTCAGCGAAATGAAAAAGTTATTTCAAAATATAGTCTAGTTTTGCAATTTATTAACTGAATCCACTTAAAGTTTAATTTTTAGTGCCAAAATGGTGAAAAATGTATATCCAGGCATGTCATTTTTCAAAATTTTCCCGGGTTGCCCCAGGCCAACCCATCACCCCAAAGCATATGCCTAGTTACGCCACTGGCTGAAATGGCTTGCTATCACATCCTGAGTTAATTGTTTTCGGATGAAAATGATTGCAATTAAATTTATTGATATACTCAACTATAAAAGCATAGATTCATTCATTTGAAAATTGCAGAATATCAGACGTTGATTAGACCGTAGGTGGAAGACATATAGACGATGCAGCGCTCTGGTGGATGCCTGAAGTAAACACCAAAAATAAGGTGGCACGAAGGAAAATCGCTAAGACCCAAGTGGTACAGCTTAATGCTAACGTGGCGATAGAGAGAAAAACCGATGTCCATTTGAGCCATTTGAATGGATTCCATTTCTCTCGGAACAGAAAACGAAAAGTTTCACCAGTGGTATTCCAACTACCTCAGTGACGGCGCAAGATTTTTGCTTCCAGACCATCCCGAATTTCCCGAATAACCAGGCCGATTTGCTACGCCTGTCACGTCGAGACCCTGGTACTTTTAAGTCCCTCCCAAATTCCAATCTCTTCAGAAAGCACGTAATTTATTTAGTTGATTGAAATCGATATGCATGCAATAAGGCTGCGAAATAAAAAACATTTCTAATTTTTTTTAATTTCATAGACTGAATTACCGCAATTTAATTAACCCTTAAGTAGTCGCGTGAGATAAAGTTACGTAAATAGTCGCGTCGTGCCATATTGACCCAGAATTGAAACCTTAAATCTGGGTTTTAGTAATACGAAACTGAAACTATTTAAAGAATTTTTATTGCTTTCCATAAGATTCAGGGGTCTAATACATAGTTTTACAAATAATTTGTAAGTACTGTTTTCTTATATCAAATTATGTATACCGCTCGCGACAAGTCGTAGAGCGGTATTTTTCTGAGACGCAAACACTCGCGTCGTATCGAAACGTAAAATTACAATACATACTTCACATACCCGGGCACAGAAATGGTATGGCAGGAAGAGAAAGGTACGTTATGATACTACATGGGAAGAAAATTGCTAAAATATTTAACTTAATGTAAGGTTTGTTAGTTAAAACTTCTCGGGTCATTCTCCCTACGCGAATACTTACGGGTCAAAATATTTATCAGAAGTCCGAGGGGAATGTCTTTTATGTGCCATCGTGGTAGCAATTTTGGCGCGAGCGCACATCTGGCTGAAACTGAATAAAGTGACCCTAAACCCTCTGCAGTATTTCGAAAAATATCACCACAAAAAAGGTCAAAATCGATCACTTTAGAAGTTTGGCAAAAGAAAACAAGATCGCACTTTTTCCACTAGTTTTATTTTGGTACTACGCGTTTCAACCGCAAGGTCATCATGGTATGGTACTAGATACGTGTATAGAGTAAAACTTGAGGAAAAAATCTATCTTACCTTTTTCAACCATTATGCATTCTTTCCACTCTATCTCGCATGACTCTGTCCACTATTTGAAGCAATTGTTAAATCAGAATCCATTTTCCAAAGCATCCTTTTTTACATTAGCATATATCTAAGTACTCTTTGCTGAATATTATACATTTGCAGACACGGATTATTTCTTTCGAAGCATTGAGATTCGAAAAATACTTAAGTGCGAAATTCAATCTTGGTGCTCAGGTAGTGGAATAAGAGGAATGAAAAATTTAAAGAATCGAATTTTTGTCGCAAAAACGCTGAGTTCGAGGCCGTTTCTTTTCGAGGGAGACGTCCCCGCCAAATGAGATCGCTTTTGCGTCAAAACGTCGTCCTTTGACGCAGATGGCTCATCAAAGCATTTCGGTCTCACATTGCTCTCACAACCGCTTGGCCACTTCAATTCCTGAAACCTCGACGCTGGACGGATCATCCCGGTGTGAAATGCGTTTGATGCGCTAAACGAACGGCGGGGGGGTGGGGGGGGGCTTAAAAAACCGCCGCCCGAGAGATATTAGAATACCTTGGTCAAATAAGGGATGAAACAGGGTTTCCACTTCGTTATCTCGATTTTAGGCTCTTCAAGCTGCGCTTTCCCAATTACAGCTCACGAAATAGTCCGCGCGTGGAGGAGGACGTGGAGTAAATAGCAAAATCAAAGGTTAGATAGATAACTAGCGCCTGCGGCTCTAGTCGCCGACATCTTCATGGAGATAATTCCGTATGTTTACCCGAGAATTAGAAGCTAAAACTGGAACTTGCGGAGGAAGTGATTTCAAGCATGAGATGGAGTTAGTCACCCATGATAGTGTTGTAGGTGGACAGTTTGCCTATGCGTCGAGGGTTATATACGCTTTCAACTCCCCAACGCTATCTTTGAATTAACTTAATATAATCTACTATAATTAACTTATATAGTCTCCTTTAATAATAATAATAAACTTAATGAAATGTGCTTATAAAACACAGATGTCGGATAAAAATCGCTGAACTCTGTTTTGTTTCGTAAAAGTTGATTATTTTACTACCCAGTAATAGTGTTTACTCCATGTTTTTAAAACAGTTTTTTAGTGGTAAAGTGAATACGATACCTTGAAGGTTATGCTTATACGATACCACTTCCTCTAGTAAGCCTCACGGAATAGTCCGCTCGTGCAAGAGGATGTGGAACAAATAGTAAAATCAGAGGTAGATAGATAACTAGTGCCTGTGGCTCTAGTAGCCTACGTCTTCATGGAGGTGATTCCGTTTTTTCCGAGAATCAGAAGATAAAATTGGAACTTTCGAAAGAAGCGATTTTAAATGTGAGATATAGCAAGTTACCCATGATGACTTTGTAGCCTATAGGTCGAAGGGTCTCTGCTACCTACACGCTTTCAACTCCCCGAAGCAAGTGGCGCAGCGAGGGGGTTTTGGGGGATAACCCCCCCAGAGCTCAGAGAAATTTTTAAGTTTAATCCATTTTACTTTTTTGGACCAGTATTACTTATAGAATAGTGTTAGGATTAATCGAATATCCCTCAGGAAGCCGTAAAACTCGCCATTTTGAACCATTATTCTTAAAAATTTTCTGGAGGAGGTCCCCGCAACTCCTGCTTACCCTGGTTGGTTTGCAATACCCCCACACCCGTAAGTATTAGTAGCGCCTAAAACCCCCCCTAGCCTTAATTCCTGTCTGCGCCTCTGCCCGGAGCTACCATCGAATTAACTTGTTTCGTATACGTGTTCAAAGAAATATGCTTATAATGACACGGATTTTGAATAAAAAGTCAAAAGCAAAGTGACCGAATCGCAATTTGCTAAATAATTGGATCTTGATTGGCACAATTTTCGCGATCCTCGGAGTAATTCGCGGAGAGATATCAAAGCAACATAACACTGCCTAAAATGTCTACTTCTGAAGTCACTCCACGAATGATGCAGCCATTATTATTAGTCATAATACGATGCAGAGGTTTCAAATATATATCCCTAATCTTCTCCATTTATTTTAAATAGTGACCCAATAAAATTGGAACGTAATTTGGGGAGAAGCTGGTTCCCTTTTACCTTCAAAACCCGGTTTCTTGACTTAAAGGAAAATTGATTTACTCATATGTGTCCGATTAACTTCGAATAACGGTCAATCAGACCTTATCAGAGATGGATGGTATTTTTCGGTGGTAAGAAAATGATGGATTATTTTTCTCTCAAAAATAGAGCAGTTGGACTTCTCTTGAATCATAAGAATATATTTAATATTATAAAAATTCTTGGTTTTAAAGCATCCGACAGACTTTTTAGCTTTGAGTGTGACAATAATATAATTCTATTCATTTCTTGCTAGGTAAAACATTAAGGCAGAATTTATTCCATAACGTTATCTTAGTTCGTCCTCATGTCAGCACCTTTTACATGGAAACATCGATAACCCTTTGAAGAATGAACGAGGTCAGCGGAAAGTTCTTCCTAGATGCAATAACGTAAATGAAAGTTTGACGCTTTGCTATCACATAACTATCTAATATTAGAAATCACTCTGCTCCACGCTACTATAGCTGTATAATATTGTCTTGTGCATTTGAAAAGAATTCATGTCAAGATTAACGAATATATAAAGTTAATGTGATGGTGAACAATTGGATTGGTAAAAACATATAAGCGCTCACGTTGTCGTAGGACAAGTGGAAGGGCAGAACTCCAAAGGAACCGCTCGAATGAGAAGCATTGAGCAGACGATTAAGTCTATTTTACACACTCGTAGCATTAATTTTTCTATGTAATTTTATGTAGCAAGATTAGCTGAAAGGAGAATAGAGTGGAGAGCTGCGTCAAACCAATCCTAGGATTGTTGACCAATGATGATGATGATGATGATGATGATGATGTAATTTGTGTTAAATGCAGCCATTTTACTGTATCACTTTGTATTTTGGAACTTGTGATAGGTGATTCTGCCAATAAAAATCAGTTTCAGAAGTTGGAGTGATTACCGTGAGATGCAGATGCATGTAATTTCAAATGAAACTGCGACGTTTCAAACGAAATTAGCCCTAACTTGCAGCTTGAGGAGTGATTTCAGCGGAAGGTGGACAGTTGTGAAACGTCTTCAAATGAGTGAGACGGCCCTTTGAAAATGGCGCCAAGAGAGAAGCACTTCCGTACCTTTAATTCGTTCCTTAAGATGTCACATTCCACGTTAATCGAATCGAGGATTGATTCACGAGGACCGCAACTCCTCCCGTCTTAAAGTCCTAAAACTCTAATGACCCTCTGACCTAGTAGAGGCTACTAGACATGTAAACGTCGGACGACGCGCTTCATTGCTTAGGGTTCTTTAAGTACACCGACTTGTGGTGATAATGGCAATCACGGTTGGATCCGATGGGATGTGAACGAGTTTTCGTGTAATTTGATGAGAGGTATACATAGTGAGAACTCTCGTCTTGACTGTACCAAATAGGGTAGTTTCCTTCATCAAAGAAAACGAGAGGCATTGATTGCGATTCGTTACCCACCATTAGTGTATTCATAATATACAAATTATTTGGTTTTAGAAATCCCAGTTTAGACGAATGGCAACGGTCAATTTTATCCTCATTTGAAAAAGGCCAGATTGGCGCCCATGCGATGCCACTCCACGTGACGTCACAGGGACCTAGTGTCTATACTAGTGGATAGGAGTTTTACATCGTTTGAGATTACCAATGCATGCATGAGGCACAGCGCTCAGGTAAACATGTCTTAATAATCACATATTAAAACTGCCTGTAGTTGGAAAGTTTCCTTCGTTTGATAAGGTATTAATAATCCTTATTTAAGCCAAGCGCTACCAGCTAGCTGGGTGCTCTGCTACTGCTAGCGGCCTGCATCGTATCAGCGCTCAAAGCCTCGCCCCAAGGTCACATCACACGCCGACAGCGGGAACCAGAATGACGTCACACGGCGTTTTCCCAGCATTCATATTTAGCCGTCGCGTTTTCGCGCGCTTGAAAAGTTTTACTTTTCCTTTCATCGCTTAAAGTAGATATCGTCATTTAAAAATCTAAAATCGTGAAATACGTACTCCAGGAGTAATAATCTTGCGATTTAGGCAATAAAAATATAATAGGAAACCACCCTATTCCCCTTCATTCATGGGGCGCACGGAGGATTTCCCGCGCATCGTTGACGATATTACCCTTTATACGATTATTTTTCATCAGAATTGAGGAATTTCTGAAGGAAAAATTCATAACTTTTCGTAAAATGTAAAAATTAGTATATTCTGCACATTTATTTTGAGCGTGACCTATTTACTTATGTTATTTCAAAGGAGTCTCGTTTTCCTTAATTTTTGGTACTTGAAAAATGACAAAGCGATGTCGGAACCGAGAAAATTGGAGAAGTGTGTTGCCATGTAATTTCACTGAATTTCATTGGATTATCGTTATTGAATTCCATCAAATAACGGCCAAAATTGTGAAACTGAAATAATTGAAATCTTTTATCGTAAATATCATAAAATTGTATGTCTCAATGATAGAAAGAGAAAAAAATGTCCTACGATGTTTTTATGCTAGAAGTGGTGACTCTAAAATATTTCTGTCCCTGCCTTCTCCCTTTAACATGCGTAAAATAAGTGCGCCCTTACCACAACCAAATTTGACTTTGTTTAAAAGATGTTTTTTGAATGTAGGACGAAAGGTTTTTAATTTGTTTCACCAGTCATGCTTTATTTCAAAGTCTTTGAAAAAGTTTTTGCAAAATGCACATTCTTGGCTTCTCACTAAGGAAAGGGTAGAACAAATATTGTCATAAAATATTGTTGTAAATGAATTATAAATTCTACTTTAGTTGTTTTTTTTCAAGTACGCACTTTAGCTTTGTTAGTATAGATTACCAAGGTAACACAAAATGCGCTACACTATATGTAAAGCATAATGTATTATTACTTTGGATGGTAGCCTCAAACAGGTTATCCTTCGCGGCTAACTAAAATTACTCAATTTTGCTCTTGTCATGTAATTTGTGTGTGGAGTAATAAAATTACTATTTTAAAAGACAATTCCTTCTCCGAAGCGTTGGCAGCTATGATGGTGTTTTACGGACGAGGATTCCAGTAACACTCTGTCAACTCAAATATATTCTTTATCGGTAGTATTTTAGCACACTAATGCGGTATGCAACTATCTTATTGCCCGTGTTTACCGAAAAACTGTTCTTCATCAAACATTAGAGAGGCCAAAAGAGTTGGCTGAAATTTTTGGGCACTATTGACTATGTTCTGTATAAGGATTTTTAGCCCATTACGTGAACCACTTATTCATGGAAATGGTAATAGCCCAATGTTTTTTTATTCATTCGCGATGTTCTATGACGGTTTAGGTCAACTTTTTTCTTCAAAACTAGAAATTTCTCAACTTTGAAACGCTTTGTTGTGATGACGGAAAAAGGTAACAACCTTCTCTATACCCAGCTCGTAAAAAATATTCCTAAAGTATCAGCACAACCCCTTCATCAATTTAATTCAAATTTTCCAGTGGCTGGTCGAAATAATTAGAGTGACCAAAGTTTTTTCATTAGCAGTCTCTGGGAAAATATCGTTCTATTCATCACTGCACATTTTCTTTTGATAAAAAATAAAATGGCCTTGGCAGGAATTAAGGTTCACCTACCTAACAGGGAAGAAATCGGATGAAAGATAACGGGCATTTCGTACTCCAATTTCGTCTCGTTGGTACTTAGTGAAGAGAATTATGAGGGATTACGGAAAAAATGAAAGTTTGCGTGTGAAGAGGGGGCTTTCCGTGGTTGGGCTTGTGGTGGCGGAGTTCAGAGGGGAGGGTTGCAAATAGTTGGGATGATCCGGTCCCAACCTCTGAGTCGACATAAACAAGAGCGATTTTTTAAATAAGATCTTGAAACGTACTTTGAGGCCCGAGGGTATGCGTAGGAGTGTAAAGTACAAAAAAATTAAAAGGCACGGTTGAACACGAGTTTCAAAATTTATTAACAAAAGAAACGGTCGATTTACAAAAAATATCACCTTTCTGAACTATGGTGGCCCGGAAACCAATTGAAAGACTCGGGGAAAAGGCGAAGTTAGAGACAGGGATGGAGGATGGTTACCTTGGCTGTAGGAGGTAGCGGTGGTCGGAAAAGGTGCCTTCGGTCGCCTCCCGGGAGCAGCTCTTCTCACGCCAAAACACTCGACAAGAGCTTTAGCAAAACAATGCACACCTCTCGCGTTCAGTTCAACAATTTTTATTTCGCGAGATTAACAGTGCATAGAATATGAAATATAACAGGTAACAGGATAACAAAGTAACAATATATATCTCGCGAAGCTGCTTAGGCTTACGCCTCTTCAGCACTACTGGGGTTGAACACTGGTACGGGAGTGGTATTGGCCTGGCATTTACCCTAAGGACGACGGTAAACCCCGTAAAACCGCCGTGAGGCCACCACGGTACAAAAACTATGAAATATTAACGTGACAAGGAAAAACTACGTTAACATATTAACAAGGACAGATACATTCACAAATAAATAACAAATAGTAAATAAATAAATAAATAAACAGTCTCTGCTCCTCTATCACTACACCGCTCGCGGAGAAATATTCCCTTTTATATGTTTGGGCCCATTTGCCACCACCAATGTTAGGCCCCTGCTGACCTGAGGCCATTTCCTTCGGCGGAGGATTTCACCACCCGCCAAGCTGCTCGACCGATAGCGTAGAGTGAGGCACGGCTCAATCCGATACTTTCCCGACGTATGCTGGTAGTGAAGGCTGCTCGGCTGGAAGTCTCAGTGGCGCAGCGAGGGGGAGGTTTTGGGGGATAAACCCCCCCCCCCCCCAGAGCTCAGAGAAATTTTTAAGTTTAATCCATTTTACTTAATATGATTGATATTACTAAAAGAATAGTGTAAGGATTAAAAAGATATCCCTCAGAAAGGCGAAAAACTCACCATTTTGAACCATTTATCTTAAAATTTCGCAATTTATTCATCTCACACCTACCGCTTATTCGGCTGGGTATTCCATACCCCCACACACCCCGGTATTTGTTGCACCTAAACCCCCCAGCCTTAATTCCTAGCTGCGCCCCTGGGAAGTCTTACTCCATCACGAGGGCTGAATACTCCATCATTCAACCCTGATAATAGAGCGCGACCCCGAAACGTCAGCCGCCATGGAGGAGATTACTTGGTGGAGCTCCCGAGCGGCCTTCACTACAAGTGCGATCTTTGGCTTCTGCGCGTTTGCGGAAAGTCGTAGGATTTTCTTCTTCATAGGAAAATCCCTCCTTCCCGTAGAAACATTAACATTATGGTTTCGCTAGTAGTGGCCCAAGTCGCCCTAGTACCGGCGTTGGGATTTCCCTATCCTACTCCTTCCCAGTGGCGCAGCGAGGGGGGGTTTGGGGGATAAAATCCCCCCAGAGCTCAGAGAAATTTTTAAGTTTAATACATTTTACTTAATTGGATTGATATTACTAATAGAAAAGTGTAAGGATTGATAAAAATATCCCTCAGAAAGCCGTAAAACTCACCATTTTGAACCATTTACTTGAAAAATTTCGCAATTGACCGCTTATCTCGCACTTACCGCTTTTCCTGGTGGGTATTCCACACCTCCACACACACCGGTATTAGTTGCACCTAAACCCTCCCCAGCCTTAATTCCTAGCTGCCACCCTGCTCCTTCCATCCCTATCCTTTCCCTACTAGTAGGCTTGTCGTCGGGCTCTCATCGCGGCTGCGCCCAGTGGGCTGAAATCGAAAAAAAGCTGGACAAAACTTCAAAAACGATTTTTTTGAGCACGGAATTTGAAACTTTGCACAATTATTGTCTATACAATATTGCATTTTTGACGTAAACTGTTTATCATAGGTTGCTTTTTTAAACAAATTACTTGGCCTTAAAGTTGAACAAATTTTGCAAAAATTGTCCGCATTGAATTTTTTTCGAAAGTCAGTATCTTTAAACTAGTTCCACACCTTCTGTAATAATTCAGCAGCAACAAAAATTCACAATATTATTAAGCGGTTTATTATTGTTAATTATTGTCAACATTCAAGACTCAGTTGTAGTATTTGTGGCCGATACAATACAAAATGGCAGACCCTGTTTTTCGTCGAAATTTTGTGTTCATGTAGGATTATAAAAAAAGGATCACCGAATTATTAATTACCTCGAGATATTTACATCTCATGTACAACAAAGCCTGTCGAGTGTGATACCTGAGGGAGAATTGCGACCGCCTGCGACGCCGAAATTAAGATCGAATTTTCGAACTTGCGGCGCAGTTTGAAGCTTGCTGCTGGCCACGGGGAAAAACGTGCTCGACGGACGTTGGAAAGTGAATCTTTTAGCAAGTGAATTGTATATAAGATGTAATGTATTAGTGACACGTTTATTTTACATTTCAAATGACCTAATTTCTTCACTGTTTTGCGGTATTAATCGTCGTTACGATACAATTTGGATGACTCTGTTTTTCGTCGAACTTTTGTGTCAATGCACGATTATAAAAAGGATCACCTAGTTACCTCGAGATATTTATATAGAAGAATTACATCAAACTTTTTAAAGTGTCCGTCGGAAGAAATCAACCACGAAAAAGGATAGGAGGCGCTGCAGCGCCTTCCTCTGTCTTTCCCCTCCCGAGGAGTGCGGGTGAAAAGTCTCGGACTTATGTTCAGATTACGATTGTTCCAGTGATCGTCCTAACGATAGTTGTGCCTCGTTCACATTACGATTTTCCGAGCGATGAGAGACCGAGAAAGACGAAAATCTCGTGAAGTCCTATTTTTTTCATGGATTGGTCCCAGGAAGGAAGAATATGGGCGGAAGAAAAATTATTCGGTAAATACACGTTGAACATAGTGATATCTTGTCCCTGCAAGCCTCAACAGCTTTGCTAACCGTCAATTTCCCGTTCACTTTAGATGTCAGCACTAGAGGGCAGCACAGGTTTTAACAATCGTCGTGTGAATGCACGATAGTTCCGACAATCGCTGGAACAATCGTAATGTGAATGAGGCATTGGCAGAAATAGTGGCGTGAACGCATATCCGGACAATAGTACACGTAGTTCCGAACGTTGCCACTTTACGATGGTTAGGCGCTGCGTAACCGGAAGAGGAAGTGACAAGAGAAAGACGAAAATTTTGTGAAGTTCCCATCGCTCCTTTTTTCGTGGAGAAGTCCCAGCAAGGGAGAATATGGGCGGAAGAAGAATTGAGCCTAAATACACGGTAATATATTAACCCTGCATACCTCAACAGCTTTGCTAATCGTCAGTTTCTCGTTCACTTTAGATATCAGCACTGGAGGACAGCACAGGTTTCTCCATCGCAGTGTAAACGCACGATAGTTTCAACGATTGCTGGAACAATCGCAATCTGAACGAGGCTTTACTGACCCGGCCCTGGGGAGAGTAACCTCGCGAGCCCGCCCTTGGTCGACATTTCACTTGCTGCGCATGGGACCAATATTTAAAAAAATAAACACATTAAGTGATCTCCTTATTCTCCCCCTCCGACTCGTGCCAGTCAATATAACTGATTTGTTGATCCTGACGATATAATTCCTTTCATTCCCTCGTTCGGTGATACAACCAGAAGAAAATTGTAAGCACATTAAAATTCTTGAGACAGACCAAAACCTGTCTCACTCCTTTCTTTATTTTTCCTTCTGATTTAATTACAGTTGCTTGGTTTTAGGGTGAATTGGATCTGAGGTTTCCGCGGCGTTTTTCCACTTTAGTAACGGCTTTTGGGCGTTCCTCCGCGTTGTGTTGTGTAAAGGCGACGGCAGTTTAACAGCCATCCTGCTGGTGACTTCGGGTTCTATGATATTTGGCAGCTGCGCATGTGACCAATGTCAGAAAAAATAGATCACTAGACATCCCACATCTCCCCCTTCAACTCCTACCTGTGAAGATATTTGTCAGATTTGGCTGCTTACCCTTAGTGTCAGATTGCCTTAATGAGTTGATGGCAAGTTTTGACTTTGCATGAATGTGGGAGTAAAATTTATTAGTATGCGTAACGTGTTTTTGGACCGTGTGGTGTGCATGTTGGAATCCTATTGCATGCTGCATGCTGGTGATCGATCACCCCCTGCCAAATACCCTAGAGGTGGCTCGCAGTGTATCATGTAGATTTGGATAGCTAATTGGCTGATCCCGACGATAGAATTTGCTTAATTCCCTCATTCGATGATTCAATATGAAGAAAATCGAAAACTCATTAAAAATTCCGGAAGACAGAGCAAAACCTGTGTCACTCCTTTCCTTAATCTTGCTTCTTCGCAGCTGGATTCAGGTTTAATTACAGCTGCTTGGCTTTTGGATAAATTGCAACTGAGGTTTCCGCTGCCTTTCTCCACATTAGTAACGGCTTTCGGGCGTTCCTTCGCGTCGTGTTGCTTAAAGGCGACGACAGTTTCTCCAGCCATCCTACTGGCGACTTCATGTTCTACGGAAGAATTGAAAGGCTTTCCTTCTTCATAGAAAAATCTGCTCCTTCCGTAGATACATCAAAGCATGGTTTCGCTAGTAGTGGCCCACGTCGCCCTATTGACGGCGTGGGCTTTCCCTATCCCTCGCCGCAATCCCACACGCTATCCCTTTCCCTATTTTTCTTGATGGATTTTGTTGATCTCTGGTGGAGTGAAGTGACATCAGATGTTCCACAAGGAAGCGCAATCGGCACCCTTTCGTTCATTATGTACATCAATGACTTACACTCCCGAATTAGCAGTGGAATACGATTATTCGGTGACGACGCTATCATCTATCTTGAAATTAGTGATCACTCTGACTTTGAAATTCTATCATCGGATTTAAACAACGTTCATTTGTGGAGCCAAGAGTGGGGACTCAAACTAGTTCACTAGCGAGTCACAATCACTAAAAACAGAAACATATAAGAAGAAAAAACACGTGAAAAAATATTTTACTGGAGCTTTCGAAGCATCTGCCTCATCCTCAACATCCGAGAGAAAACTGTTAGTATACAAGGGAGGGAGTGTCAAGGAGTAGTTTGAGGAGGGGAGACAGGGAAGGGGTTATGAGGGAGAGGGTGGGGGGTTAGCAGGCCACAGTCAACCCAGATTGGTTACATGCCTGTAATCGCCAAATGCATGCTGATTCTAGGGTGTACTCATTTTCACTTCAATTTACTGAACGCCATGCTACGTAGCATGATTTCGATGGTGGTTTTTAAGTTCGGTATGGAATGCCATTCGCACAAACATGTGATGATGCCCAGGTCTCGAAGCCAAGAGCTTAGTTAGAGGCTTTGTTTGATTAGACATGATGATGTTTTTTGCTATTTTCACAAAATTCTTTATTAAGTTTAATTAGAAATATTTGTTCTGTAAGCATTCCATTAATTTTACATTATTGTGAAAAACTGATTCCTTTGAAATAATTTCTTCTAAAAAATATTATTTCTAATTTTCTTTACTATCAGCAGTATAATGCACTGATTGCTGTAAAAAAACTGATTTAGACTTTCCTCTGCAATTTACTATTTTTGACTAATTTTGACATTTTACGCATCACAGCGTAATAAACTAATCGCAGTGTAATATACTAATCACAGTAAAAACTGATCTATGCAAGAGAAAATGCGCTGTATATCACTCATTGCAGTGAGTGTTGATCTATTTTTTCCTTCCTATACACACCCCTGCCGAGGGGTAATCTTCGACACATAAAGTTAAATTTTATAGCATAAGTTTGCATTTTAAACGCGTTACCGCGGTACTGTGGCGTCCTTAGTGTCTTCAATGATATTTCACCATATGTGTGTACAGAGAGCGCTAGTGGTTTTAAGTGCATGACTAAATTAATTTACCCACATAAATCTGGAAACATTTTCCCTCTATTTAGTTTAACATATTATAGTTGATAATATAATATCATCGTGAAACAAGAAATCATTACACTGGTCAATATCAACATTACTCTGCATTTTATGCACTTTCCTTCAGTTGAACTATTGACACTAAGCCTAAATTAATTTTTGAAATGATTTCTGTGCAATGAGGCAAAGTGCTGGCAAGTGCTCGAGAAAGCAGGTAAGCGAAAATTACAAAAAAATAAGTGGGTTCATCAAATGAAAGTAAGGCGTGTACATAACCAGTTATATTTCACACTTTAAACACACAGTCAATAGATAAAGGCATCTGCGATAGGTGGGGAAAAATAGCAAAATAATTCTAATGATATAGTGTACGAGCACAACTCCTGTCCTCCCCTCAGCGACTTCAAAGGATATTTTGCAAGGCTTTCTATGATATCGTCTGGCATGGCACTCAGTAAAGAAAACATTTAAAATGAAGACAAATTGAATATATGGAGGAATACCTGGGACAGTTGTAGAATGGAAATAACCTTACACCACTAATAATTGAAGAGGAAGGTGGATCCAAAAAGGATAGTATGAGAGCTTCAATCTTAAGATCGTAATTTGACTACCAAGAACCTACGGATGAATAAAGCATCTGCAATGGACGATATTCCTGTAGCGTTATTAAAACCTCAGGGAATAATTAATAGGGCAGAAGTAAAGAAGTAGCAGTAGAGTAAATTACTCTAATAGCATAAATATGGGATTGTATGCATAAACATTATCACTGTTTGAAGGCGTATTTCGCTGCATATCAAATCATGGGATGATTATTTTTCGTAATATAATATACTATTAAATAAATATCTCACAGAAGAGTTCAGTGGTAAAGAGATATGGTTTGAAAATAAAAACTGTATTAAATAAAGGCGTAAACTAAATTTTTTACATTTTGTAAAATTTTTAAATACAGAAAAGAATTCTGGGAGCCTCCCCTTACTCAAGCACTTTCCTCTTCAATTCAGGATAAGGCCTACCCCCTTTCATTCCATCAAAAAATCCTATTTTCTTCCTTCTTCTCCCTCGTTTACCTATCACTCTACCCTCTAACGGCATTTTCAATATCTCCTCCCCGCTAAGTACCACCTCAATCAATAACTTCTGTCTCCATCGGCTCTTATCTGAAAGTTACCTCTCCTCTCCCACCATGTCCAGTACTTCGTCGTTCCCCTTCCTATCCGTACAATTCACCTTCTCCATTCTTCTTCACACCCATATCTCGAATACCTCCAGTCTTCTATGTTCCTCCGTCCTCAGTGTCCACTTTTCCGGACCGTAAAACGCTACCCTCTAGATCGGACTCTTTACTAGCCTTTTCTTTTAACTCTTACATAACGATCTTCTCATAAGCTCATTCCTGTTCATGAACGAAGCCTCTAAAAAAGTTCTGAAGAAAGTTACCGATATACACTTTATCGTAATCCGTGCATTTAATTTTATTTTCACTTGGCTGTTGAAGGGGTGGATCTTACCTTTTGTATTGCAAAGTAGCAGTTACAAGATCACCGCGATGTCAAAATGAGTTCTGAGTTTATCCATGAGGATGAGATTGTCGATTAATTAAGGATAACGTGCACGTGTAAGTCAGTCGACAAAACCTTTGACCGGATGATGATAAATTCTTGAAGTAATGGAAGGTTGTAAGCACGGGGCATTATGAAGCATATGGGGCCTTTTGGCTGTCTGCGAAGTTTGCAAAATGGAACGGAGGAACTTATTCTGAAAAGTATTTAGTTAAGGCATTCAAAATTTGTTTAATTTTTATATCTCCGTAACAAAGGGCGAAGAAAGAAATTGTTACTTTTCGCAACAATACACGTAAAAAGCTACGGAAAAATATTACGATAAAACGTGACGAAATGAATTTGCTTTCTTAAATATCAACAAACATCTGTATTGTATGTATATTATAGGTGTAGCTGATGAAAATACAATTGTCCGTTCCGAAAAAGTACGAAATTTCAGCCACATTAGCGTCGCAAGAGTGGCATGAGACGGAAACTACCGGTTTTCGGATGTTTCCACCTTATAATTTCCGGTTCCCCTCGTCCATGCAAAATTTCAACTCCCCAGCTCTTCCGGAATTGATTGAGAATTTGTATCCACTGTTGAAGCCCTAATCCGGAGTGGGAAATATCATTGAGACCTCACGTGCGCATATTTACCGTACAATATAACGAAGGCTGCATTTTACGGGTTTCAGTGATCTTATATGGTTATCAATCACTAAGTAAATGTAGTTGGAGTTACATGCAATGACCTTGAGCAATGCCAGGGGTCTGCCTTTCATGTTCAATAGATAGGCTGAATACCACTCCCCATATGAAGGAAGTAGTGGAAGAGTTGGATCCACAATCTCTTAAAAGCTAATTGAACGCAATGCAGTATTATTATATGATACTGGATTGCCTCCCGGAATATAATTAGCTCCCATCATATTCGAAGAACGGAGAAAACATGACAAATTTGTGTGTGTCTCGCTCTCAATTACTATTCCAACGACTGCGATAAATATGGCGCATTGTTTGACGTTTTCGTACCAAACGCTTAAAGGAAAATGTGCCGAGAAAAAGAGTAGGAATGCCTTAAATATGCTTCAAATAGTTTATTAATTGTCTACATTTTAAAATTTGAAAAGAAGTAATTTCAATTAGATTCAGTTAGAGGTGCAGCCCTGAGGAACGCTGATTTTGATGGTCTTGCTCACTTCCTTACGGCTGAAGTCGGGGTTGGCTCCCTTCTTCACCATTTCGACGAAGTGACGGCTGGCAGAAGAGTTGGCAATGCAGTGGACGTCGACCTGAAGGCAAGGAAACACAATTAGCATTCGAGGAGAGATGGCAATGGGTGAGATGTGGTCATTTCATTGTTATCTGCATCAGTACTAGAATGCATGAATCAAAGCGATAACGCGATTTTAATTTAAACCAAAGACGTCTTCCATATTATACGGACGAAATGGAAAACACTTGAGATGCAGGATATATCACTCGGAAGTTATCTCGGGTATGTACCGAATCTTATCCATAATAAAGTTCAACACGGAGTAGCGCACTTACTTCACAAAATATTATGTAAGACAACTGAAGAACCTGATAATTTAAAATAATCTTAATTATATATTGACTGATTAATCTAGTGAAATAATCTTCGTTAGTGAAATTCATCTTGAGTTCGTGGAAAGAAAAAGAAAATTGACTGAAGAAGACTTTAGATCACAAAACTTTAAAAAGATATCGTCGGAATGGCGACCTTCATGAAAGGGTTATGAAGAACGTAGGATTCGTCAAAAAACGTTAAATGAATACATCGATATTAACTGAATAAAGATATACTTACGCTCTTCTCGACCTTTCCGGTGGCACGGCAGTTATTGGCACAGGTTGGCTGAGGTCGCATGGAGAAGCAAGTCTGGGTACCCTGCTCGATGATCTTGGTGCGGTGCTGGGTGCAGCCGGAGTTGGAGCTGGAACTGGAGGACCTTCCAGATTGGGCGTTGGAGGAGCGGCTGGATTTGGAGGAGCGGGAGGAGTATCCGCTGTTGGCATCCTCTTCGGTGATCACGTCGTGAGGAGTGAAGGTCTGGTTAAAGCAAGGTGCCGAGGCAGCGCGGCGCTGCCACTCCTTGGCTTCTCCCTGGCAGGTCTGGTCGGGGACGGCCCAGGAAGCGGCGAACATCTTGGGCTGTTCCAGAATGCAGCTCTTGGGAGAAGTGAAGTCGGTGGCGGGTTCACTGTCGTAGGTTCCGCAGAGACCAAGGACATCACCGCGGTAAGTGCTGCCGGCCTACGAGAGAAGATGGGGGTGAGTGAGATGGCAAAAGACGGAAACGGATTGATAGTGGAGTGGGGGCGGCGGGTCGTACCTCGAGCCAAGCGGCCTCTCCGTTGTACATGATGGCGATCTCGTGCTGGGGGGCCTCGAAGATGATGGCGCCACTGGGCAGAGCGTACCAGAAAGCGAGCATTTCACCGTCAGAGTCGGTGACGTTGTTGATCTTACGGTACGATACGCTGCGCTGCTTCTGGTTGAAGTACACGACTCCGTCGGCGTCTCCGCTCTCGGAAGACTTCTTGGAGCTGGAGGATCCGGAGGGCTTGAGGTCGAAGACGTCGTCACCAAGGATAACCTTGACTTCCTGCAAGGGAAATGAGGAGAGTTAGGCACTGTTGTGGTATCACATGGAAGGAGCACGTAACGACCGAGTTCCACGAACCTTCTCGTGAGAGCTGGCATCGCGGACGAGAACGGTAACTTCGGCGGTGAGGTCGTCGTTGCTGCTGGAGCTGGAAGAGTCATCGTCTTCGGGCTGAGAGGTCATCATGACGTGCCAGCATTTTCCAAGGTGGATGGGGTAGGTCTTGTTGTCGAAGGTGGAGACGGAGTCGCGGTCCAAGCCGCAAGAGGCTGTGGGGAGAGTGAGGAGGTAAGTGAGCGCGTGGTGTCTGAGTTGAGCGATCGCTTGGAATGTGAGAAATTTCGTTCCTCAACTTACCGGTCCACTGGGCGTGGAGGGCGTAGGTAAGGAAACGATCGGCAGCGTTCCAGCTGGGGTGCTGGACGGCCAGAGGACGGGCCCATTGGCCTACGCGCACGAGGTCGAAGTCGGCTTCGAAGGATGGGGCGGTGAGGGAAACGTTGGCGGCCTTCAAGTCAGGCTCGAAGTCGATGTCGACGGTGATCTTGCCTTCCTTGTTGTGGACATTAATGGTGTTCTCGTCGAGGTATGGGTAGCCGAGGTACCTGGCCACGGAGTAGGCCTTGTAAGTGAAGTTCTTGAAAGCGGCGGGAAGCTGTGGAGAGAGAGGTGGAGATGGTTGTAGCGATTCATATCTGTGGATGTGGGATACCAAGTGTGGCGCGCGATGAAGCGAGACGACATACCTTCTCATACTGGATGTTGACGCTGTAGGAATCGAGGAAGTTGGCCCTGGCGGTGATGTTGCGGCAAGCGGGTTGGAGGTAGCTTCCGGACTGCATGAGGGACATGCATTTCTGTGCCATGGGACTGCGGCGGATGTATTCCTTCCTCTCCTGGCTCTGTTCGCCCTTAGCCTGCGAAAGAATATGGTTTAAAATTGGACACCAGGACATTCAAAGGAGGCTACGCATTTGGGAATGGGCGACGTCGTCGCTTACCGAGATACTGATTTGAGCGGCTCCGGATCCGCACTTCTCGCCGAAGCTGATCTCAGAGCTGACGTAGGAGGTAGGGTTGGCTCTGAGAGCCTTGGCAATGTTCATGAGTGGAACGTTGGGGTAAACTCCCTTAGCGGCAGCACACACCTGTGGAAGGAGAGATCAATGAGTGAGATCGATAAAGAAAGAATGAGGTGACGGAATTAAATCTAAAGGAAGGTAAGGTTACCTCGTAAGGCTTGGAGTTTCCGTAAGTGGGAGACTTGTAGAAATAGAAGAGAGCACGGCTGGTTTCGTCAACTTCGCTGGAAGCATAGGCGGCGGTGGCCACGTAGGCGATGTTCTTGTTGCCGTTGAATTCGACGGCAAGGTCGAGAACGGAAGCGGAGGCGTCTGCGATGGGGACGAAAGAGGGAAAACGATTAGGAGACGGTAAAATTTAAATGGCATGTAGGAGAGTAGAAAGGAAAGGTTCACCACTTACTTTTAATGCCGGAAGAAGCCCTCCTGAGGAACTCCTGCTGTCTCTTTTCGCTGACGGGTTTGGAGGTGGATGGGTTGGCCATGGAGCTGCTGCTGGATCCGGCGCTCTTGCCGCTGTTGGACTTGCCGCTGTGGGCGCGGCTCTCGTTGGATGCGGAGTCGGATTCGTCGGAGTCGGACGATGAGTGGGATGACTGGGAGTCATCGGAGTTGTCATCTACGGGTAAGACGGATGGCATTTAGTGATGAGGCAATGGTATGGCAGGGAAGAAGGGAATGGCTTGGGGTGAAGCTTAATTGATAGCGTACCGTAAGAGGCGGTGAAGGTGACGGATTTGCTGTTGCTCCTCTGGGGGTCGAAAACGACGTTGATGTTGTTGTACTTGATGGTCCTCTCGGCCCATGGGTAAAGGATGAGGGACATGGCGTCGTGGCGCTGAGCCTTTTCGTAGAGGTATTGGTAGTCGAGGTACTTCTGCTCCGTGGCGTATTTAACGCGGAAGGCGAAACCGGTGCTGTCCTTGCCGACGGTGGTTTCCATCTGTGATGATGAGATAAGGGTGGAATTGGAATCTTGCGGAATTGGGCAAGCGTGCGCAAGGCGTTTTTGATTCACCCGTATCTCACCTGCATGGGCTCACGGACGTGGATGGGCTTGAAGTTGCTTCCTTGGCTGACGGGAGTGAGGTCGAGGATGTTGTGCTTGGCGGTGTAGGGGATGGTGCTGTAGTGGAAGATCTGTGCCTCGCGGTTGTTGTAGAGGGGCTGCAGGGTGACGGAGGCCTCGGAGTTCTCGGCATCGAGGTCGAAAGTGGCTTTGATGGGCACATTGACCTGGATGTTCTTCTGAACACCGGCAATGTAGCGGGTGTGGGTCAGAGGAGCCACGAAGCTGATCTTGGCAGTCATGCGAGTAGAGTACCTGTGGGCGAAGGAAATTTAGTGTCCCGTCACGTACACACGTAAGTATGGGTAGTGAGAAATGGAGAGTTCGTCATCTGGAGAGCTTACACGAATTGGAGACTGGCGGTGGAGTTGATGGTTTCGGGAACCCTGATGGAGTCGCGGGATCCACTGGCCATGTCAGGGTGGGACTTGGCTTGAACTTCTCCCCTGAGGGAAATGTAGGTGGGCTTCTTGATGGAGTAGACGAAGGGAAGACCGGTTTCGGTGGGGAAGGCCAGGGTCAAGGCGAACTGGTTGTACAGCTTGTTGTAGTTGAACTTGTGGCCGGAGCGGAGGGCGGAGGCGGCGGATTTGAGCACTGCAAAGAAAAGGCGAATGAAAAGAAGCCAGGTCGCTCGAACGTGATCGGAGGGGAGGAGAGGAAGCCGACTTACGGGCTGGCAGGTTTTCGATGGTGGTGTTATCGAAGGTGAAGAATCTGCTAGTTCCCATGTAGCGAACGAGGAGGTTTCCTTCCACCTGCTCGTCGTCAGAGGGCTCGATGTTCAGCATCTCGGCAATCTTCTCCGTGGTGAAGGGGCTGTGGCTTCCACTTCCGCTGCCAGAAGACTTCTTTCCGGACTTGCTGCCGTGCTTTCCGCTGTTGGAGGAGTCGGAGTCCTCGAATTGGTCGCTGACGGCGTCGACGAGGTCGTTGAAGCTGGAGGTCATCATGGCGAGCTGAAAGAAGCGAAGACCGTCGGTCACAACGAGCCTATGCGAAATCCCGAAATTCGACGCGAGTCATCGCAAGCGGTACTCACGGCCATGTTCTGTGATTTCCATCCTCCCACGTTGTAGCGGGTGGAAATGAAGGCGCTGGATGGGAGAAGTCCGTCGGAGCTTCCGATCCAACTGAGCTCACGCCTGTAGGCGAGACCCATCTCCTTGACCATGTAGCTCTGGAGGTACTGACGGGAGTAATGGATTCCGAGAGGCTTGGGGTTGAGCAGGTTGGCGGCGGCCTTGGCGTTCATCTTGCTGCAATCGTAAAGGAATGGTTGAGGTTACAAATGCGGTCGTCGATGGCCAAGTGCTAATATTGCCTTTTCAAAGAAGCTTGAGTGGGAAAGCCAGAAATTGAATGTATATTTTCTATACGCTAGACTTACAATTCGTGGTGGTGAGGTCCCTGGAGGGCGGCGGCGGACTGGATCGCAGACTTGACGACGGCGGTGACTTGGAGGCTAGGGTCCCTGTTGGTGAATTCAGCCATCCTCTGGAGCATGAAGGCGGGAGGAGCAGTCCTCATGAGGACGAGAACGGCGGCACAACGCACCTCATGGCTTTCTCCGAGGTTCTGGTAGACGTTGAAGAGGACGCGGCGGGCGACCTGAGGGAACACCTTGGCGAGCTTGTTCAGAGAGGTGACCATGAGAGTCCTCTGGAAGGTGGACATGGGTTCCTTGCCTTCGAGGTAGGGCTCGAACACGCTGAGGATCTTGGGGTGGCCGAGATTTCCAAGAGCGCGGATGTAAACCTGGATCTTGTGGCTGTCTCCGTCCTTGACGGCGGCGCGCAGGTGCTTAGCCATGTAGGGGATGTATTCCTCGGCGACGGCCTTGGGGTTGATGGGAGAGAGACGTCCGAAGGCGTGGACGGGGTAGAGATTGTGAGCCGTGACGTTGTTGACCTGAGCCTTGCGGGCGAGGTTGGCGAAGGAAAGGATGGCGGTAGAGTTGAGAAGGGGCTGCTTGGTGACTTCGGGGCTCGTGGCCAGGGCCTGTAAAGTAATGAGCGAACGTGAGTCCACAGCAAACGGAAACGCATGGAGTCAACATTCATCTATTCGGAAGCGAAACTCACGAAGAGCGCCTTGAGGAACTCAGCGGTTGGGGTCCTGGCACTGGCGGCAAGGGTGGCGAAGATCTCGGCGGCCTCCTCCGTGGCGATCTTTCTGGACTTGATCAAATCCTTGATGGTGGTGAGGCAGGGGCCAGTACCGGCGGCGGCGAGGGCATCGCGGAGAACGGTCCTGAAGCGAGTAATAAGGGATAGCGTTAGATGGGTGAAGGAAAGGGTTTTCGAATCGCCACCGGGAGTGAGCGTCGGATTCTTACCAGGGGTTTTCTCCGGAAGACTTGATGGGAGCGTAGATCTGAGAGACGGCCTTCTGCAGCTGCTCGGCATTCATGGTGCGCACGAGGCGAACGACGATGGCGAACTTGGAGAGGGTGGACTTCTGAGGAATGGTGCTGGGGTGCTGGAGCTCGGAAGCGATTTGAGAGCACAGTTTCTTGACGGCGGAGACGGGTTCGATGTCCTTGGAAGTGGGGATAGCGTTTCCTTCATAGCCGATGAAGTAAGGCAGGAGTGGGATCTTGGGAGCCTTGTTCATTCCGGGCTTGGGGTTGTGCTCTTCACTGGAGCTGGAGCTGGAGCTGGAGCTGCTGGAAGCACTGCTGACGCTTCCGGATTCGCTGCTGGAGCTGCTGGAACTGCTGGAGCTGTCGGAGCAGTTACTGTCGGAGTCATTGCTTTCGGAGCTAGAACTTTCACTGTCAGAGCTGCTGCTTCCGCTACTGCAGCTACTGCTGCTACTACTGCTTCTACTGCTGCTGCTGCTGTTGCTTTCGCTGCTGTTGCTGCTGCTGCTGTCGTTGCTGCTGTTCTGGCTTTCGCTGCTACTCTCGCTGCTGCTGCTATCTTCGCCGTTGCTCACGCTGTCGGAGCTGTCGTTCTCGCTGCTGCTACTGCTGCTTCCGCTGCTGGCGTTCTTGTTCTTCTGCTGGGGTGCGGAGCGACGAAATCGCTTGGGGATCTGGCGCTTGTGTCCGGGCCTCTCGACGCTTTCGCTGCTGTCGCTGCTGCTACTTCCGCTCTCCTGGCTGTTGCTCTGGCTGTCGGAGCTGTCGTTTTCGCTGCTGGAGCTGGACTGAGACTCGCTTTCGGAGGATTTGTTTCCCTTGGCGGGGCTCTTAGCGGAGCTGCTGCTGCGCTCGGAGGGGAAGGGATCGTTGTAGTCGTAGACGAGGTCCTTGACGCGCTGGGGGTTGGGCACGGATGGCGGGGAGCCAGAGCTGGACCGCCTGGAGATCAGGGTGACGTTCATGCGGCTGACCACCATACCTTTCTGGGCGTTGTAGAGGGCGGGGCTGAGGATGACCTTGTTGACGGTGACGGAAGACTGGATGGTGTATTCCTTGAGGGATCCGGAAATGACGATCCTGCTGACGCCGGAACGCTGTGAAGAGATGATAGCGTTAAGACTGCGTGGTTCGTGGCACGGCGCGTTGGAGGCCTACTCGTCCACGCGCGTCTACTTACGGAGAAGAAGTGTCCCATTTCGTTGTCGGCGGGCTCCCAGTCGGTGAGTCCGGTGATTCCGTAGTGGTAGGCCACTCTCTTGTCGCAGTTGCTGAAGTTCTTGGTCTTGGCGATGTCCATAAGAATGCCATCTCCACGGAGCTCGGGCATGGGGGCGAGTTCCGGGTTCACTTGGGTGGCGTACATCGGCAGGGGCGAAATGTCGTACATGACCTCGCACTTGCCGGTGACGGTGTCCTGGAGGAATAAAATCACGGTGTTAAACTCATCTCGAGTGCTTCGTGCTCGTGACGTTTTACCTCACGAGTCGGGCGGCTTACCTCCATGGCGCGGAAAACGCTCTCGCTGGGCCTCTTGGGAGCCTGACTGCCACGATGCCATTTGATCTCGTTTTCACCGTGGGTGTCAACCTGCAGTTGACTCACGACGCTCTTGATGAGGTTCACCTCTGGGTTGGAGAGGTCCTTGCTCACGACCAGCTCATCCACCTGCGGGAGGGAGAGCCTGGTTAGCTATTGCCTCGTCTTGCAGCCGGTGGAAGGATGGTTTTGCGTAGCCAAATTTTTCGCACAATTAATTTAAATTCACAATAAATTAAGCGAAGAATGTTTCCAATTTTTAGTAAGGATTATCTCTTGGTGGATAATTTTATTCTCGCTACTCTTTTAAACATAACTGTACTGAATTTCATCCCATTATTCGTAATGAAAACTTACAAATTTTGAAGCTAAAAATTGTGCCGCTATATCACCAAAATATTTCCATGCTAACATATTTAATATTCATACTCATTTCGCGTTCCATGAATCACGCTGTACAAATCACAATTTTGCAAAATTCAAAACCTTTTCATGGAACATTGTTTTCATCACTCGCCTTCATCCTTCAATTGCTATGTAAAGAAAATTTATTCTGAAGACGAGGGTCATCATATCCTTGAGGAGAAAACCATTCTGCGTTAAATGGAGTAATTTATCTATCCGTGTTTATCCCATCAAAAATGCGTTCTTATCGTCCAAATAACAACAAGGGGTTTTGCTAAAAAGTAATTTTTCCTTCAGATTGGACTGCTGAAATGATGAGAAGTGTTTCAAACAATTGTCGAGGCCGGTATTATGGTACTGCGTCCGAGTACCTTCGATTAATATTTTATTAACAGAACGGAAAATGGCCCGTAGTGAAACCCATAGGTATGTATAACTTCGAGTCAAATGTAATTTTATTTTCGAATCATCGTTCGCTTTTACTTGCGGGCACGATTGGAGGATTTCAAAAGTACTTACAACTCCGTTCTTGAACTTAATCTGGAACGGCTTGCTGGAGAGCGGGAGCGACTTGTAGTTGAGCTCCTTCTCCGGGATCCTGGAAGCCCATCCTCCGGGAAGGGACGCTTGCACCGGAGAGAACTGGGCGTCGGAGATCTGTGGGCAGAGACGAGTGTATGTTGAGATGGGAGTCAATGGCGGAAGGTCTAAAAGAGGGTCGGGTCACTGGTCGGCCCTACTCACCCTGGCAAGGACGGCGTTGGAACTCTGAGGCTGGAGGGTGAGGGTGGCTCGGCTCACCACGCCAACATACTTGTCGGCCACTTGGTGGAGGGCGGCGAGAGTCCTGCCCTTGATCTGGTACTTGTATTCGTAACCAGGTTTCCAGGCTGCAATAAGATTAATCGGCGGTTAGTACTCCAAATTTAAGGTTTGTACTTTGCAAAGCTTAGCCTCACACGAAACGTCGAGGGTGACGGTAAAGTAAACAGTCACACTTACCATTTTCGGCCGTAGCCAGCCCAACTGGAATAGAAAAGAAATTTTTGTGTTAGTTTTGATTCCTTCCATAATCGGTAGGTAGTAGAGTGAATTTTATCATCCACTGTCTAATGTGAAAGTTTCCCTTTCCGATTACGGTTTTGCTTTTCTCATCGCATTTTTTATGTTTCTTCGATTTGAATTCCAGGTATGCTTGGATATATATGGATGTTTTTACCGAATACAATTCCGACGTAATAATATGTAAATGTATTTGTATGCTATGGAAATATTATTATTTTTCTCGAAATATTATCCAACATTATTTTTTGAATTAATGTTTGACGCTTATTTTGGCCATTTTTATGCCCTCTCAATCTTACTCTCGACTGCAAAATTTCTGTTTCACACATTTTCTCTAATTAAAGTGCTATAGAGGTCACTTTCTCCCCGAAATATTATATCTCTCAACATATATTTCTATAAAAATTATGAATTGTAAAATATTTTTTATGTTCCCCATTGCATTGTTTTGATTATTAATCCTTCTTTTTACACTTTATCCGACCATATCATTACTTTGAACATTAATTGATCATTAGTTACCAATTACTCTGCAGGACACTTCATATATTACATTGCAAAGGAAATCGCATTCGTAAAACAAGCCAAATAGAACGAGTGGAATGATGACGCATATTTTATTCTACATGTTTTTAATTCCCTGATTCAGTTCTCGATAAGTTTTGTCCTGAATCCGAATTTCGTAGCCAATATTTGGTAATTTTTCGTGAATTCATTTGAATTCATAAAGGCTTAATCACGCCATAGCACAGTGGTCCCAATTGCGAATCTAGCGGGACAAAATTATTTTTCCCAAAAAACTTAGAGCTTTTGTCGTTAAAATATTCAGAATTGCCAAAATATAGACAAAACACAAAATAACACTAACATAGGCCTTTTCAAGGTGGTTTTTACGAAAAAAAAAAAAAGTTTAATTTACAAAATAATTTCGTGTTACTTAGAAAAATATGCAGAAAATCATTTTAAAAATCTATAGTAATGTGCTTTTCTTAGTTTAATGAACTAATTACGTTAAAAATATACTCATAAACACAGGATTTGCACATAAAATCGTTTTTCACAGAATGTGAACTGCGGAATATTAGTCATCTTCATCATTATTACTCTACCAGCTCCCTTCATCTCCGAAATTTACCGACTCCACATCCTCCATCTCTTTAACATTACTCATTTCATTAGGTACAGGTAATATTGGTTCCCTGAGAAGCTGTCTGACATCCATCGAGAGGAAACAACAATTCCTTGGGTGCAACGAACTAATACTGGAAACATAAGGATCAGATGTGACTAATAGTAGGTTAAAAATATCTCTCATTGTGTCCTTTCATGAGTATTTTAGCGCGTGATTTTCTTTTAATTTCCTAATATGCTTGTTTCTTGGGCCTCTTCGGAAAGCATTCCGATGGGAACTGATGCAATGCAATTCAATGGGGGCAATCAATCACTTTTGTCTCATGAATTAGATTTCATGTATCGTGAAAGGCATATAATACCATGAGTATGACGCATGTATATTTTTTCTGTTTTTTTGAGCATACGTCTCAAATTCACTTGTAGTTATGGAAAACCACAGGAAAGTGCGCTAAGAATTGCTCCAAGTCATTGAAATAATTCCACCTCTACTCCAGTAATGCCTGATGAAATGTCGGGATTCTTTTAACATCAAAATTCTGATACTATGTACAATTTCTTCCGGTTTATTTCGATGACCAAGAGCATCAGTGGAGAGATCTGCGCCTCTATCTTTTGCACTTCTTTCACAGTTATCTCCTAACTTTCATCTTCCAGAAATAATTTAATGGGTCTACAATGCCTGATCGAAGGTGGCCTGGTATTCTGCCATAAGATGTTTTTTTTATCATTTGATTTTAGCTGAAGAGGCAACATAGAAATGGAAAACATATAGGAATCGTCCACTGGACCTGATTCCTTCCGAAATACAAACCTTTGCTTATATTGCTTGTGCCCATGACTCCCATCTTAACCCCACTTAAATATCATCGTTAGTTTGAATTCATTACCAGACCGAAGGAAAGCGGCGACAACATCTTTATGAGCCAAAATAGTGTTATTCACTAGGGCCAGTAATTTGACCTCGGCCGAAGTATCAGTAATGGTCAGTTCTTGTGATGGGGGATAGCAAGACAACTTTGAGTTCAAATTAATCTTGTATGAGGGATAAATATCGCACCGTCTCTGGCCTCTCTTCTGATGTTTACGCACTTTTGCTTAGTAGGTTCTTTCCATGTAAAAGGACAAAGCCTTTAATTCTGAATATATTATTGGAATCAAAGGTGAAGACAATTAAGCCTTCTTATAGTTGGTAGCTCTCTTTGGTATGTTTTCAGTTATGTCTTTTATAATTGCAGCCGCATCTTTTTTCCCAGAGCTTGGCAATGAAATCTGGCTTGCAAAACAGGTTCTACTTTCGATATATCCTTCAAAAGAGACTACACACATCTAACAAAATCTGTCTTATTTTCTGGAGCACTGTTGCCACTTTTTATCAAAATTACTTTTAAATAGCATCACAATTTTCCTGACGTCCTTTGGGGTATCTTCATTACAACTTTCAAATGTACTACTCATTTAATAAATCATCTATAGCCTTTTCTTCCTCAGCAATTATAACAATTCCAATTACCGCCGGTACCTTGAATCGCTCAGAATGTGACATGATTTTCCCTATCGATATAAAAATGTAAAAAACTGTAAGCCATGTAATAACTATACCATAAATATCAATAAAAATTTATGCCGTACAAAACTACAATAGTTAAAATTAAAATTTTGTCTTCTCTAGCGAAATTTATCCCGATATTCCAGGCGTCGTCCGAGGAAATGCCCCCAGTCCCGCGTCTCAACGGCTCTCGTTTGTTAACTTCATGGAACAAAAAGGGCATTATTGTCAAAAAGCGCAAGTAGGCGCAAAATGTGATGAAAATATCTATAACTATAAGGACGTTTCCACATGTCTTTGAAGGTTTCGCAATCCTACCTCGACATATATTTTTTATAAGTCAATTTAAACAATTGAAGTCGATAAAAAACGATGTTATAAAGACTGAGAGATTGCCATTTGAAATATAGTATTTTAAACCAATTATATTTTAAGAAAAATCACTCTAAATAATTCTATATACCGATGGCTATAAGATCCCGTTAGAAATTGTCGTTCCTTGCGTTATTGCTATCTAGCAGGTACGTGTTAATGCTAGCGAGTCAGCTACCGTCGGGGTGTAGGCGGAGGGTAGGCAATCTCAACGCGTGACTTTGCAGCTGCATAACATTGTTATAACTTAAATAAACGTTGTAAAAGTTACCAATCATGATGAAGCATTTAGTTGCGGATATCGCTGAATCTACGGCGACTTTATTTTTAAAAGTTGCAAAACTGACTTTTGTCCCGCTAGATTTGCGATTGGGACCACTGTGCATAGGTGGCATTGCTAAAACAGTTTCATATAATTTCTACTTGATCGACTTTCACTTACCAGAGAGGAGCAGTGTACAATAATTGCGTTAATTTTTTCAACTTGATCGGAAATCATTTAAAATTTAAAGGCATACTGAGACAAAATTATGAAATGGCTTTATTAAAATATTTAATAAATACTTTTTTATCTTTATTGCCCAGCGACGTCTATCTCTCCATCGCGTCCGCTGAATTGGGCGAAGAAGAATATGTAGCAACTCAACTTGGTTTCTTTCATCTAAGTTATAATTTAAAATTTTAAGTTGAAATCAAAAATAGCAGTAAATGTATATTTCAATCGGTGATTTTACTTAGATATCTAATGTCTGGTTTGGTACTCACCTACGAGGAAGACGATCAGAGGAGACCACATCTTGTCCCGGAGTGACGAACCCATTCCCTGTGGCCAATTATATACCCTGTCAGTCGTGCGACATCAAATCCTTGCCTCAGCGGAAAGAGAGCGATCATCATCTTGGCCTTTGGCACTCGGAGCCACGCGCCGCTCGCCAAGCGATTTTCTATCATCGGATTATCTTGCAACGAGCGATGCTCGTGGATTGAAAAATGTGTGGTCACTTGAAATTTATCAGAATCATTTTATGTATGACTAGAATTTTCAGAATTCGTCGAAGTATTAACTTTGCTTGGTAACTGCCTGAATATTCCAACGTATTTACATGGGGTACGATTTTTTTCCGCAAACCTAATCTCCATTTAATCTCCAAAATATTTTTGTTCGTGCCAATACTACACCCTATATTTATTGCACACTTCTTCCAAGATTTTTTCTCTTTATACCAAGATGGCTGAAAACAATGACGCGTGTAGGTTCTTATGTTTGAAATTCCGTATGTCATCCACATAATTGCCTTCTCAATACCCACGTTTACATTTTAAATACACGTGCACTTTGAATCTTATAACTCGTAAAAAGATACAATGCTCGAAATGAAGAATTCAATTTTTTTACTGGGTAATTACGGCAATGAAGCAATGGTTTTCTAGTAGAATTGATTGAATTTACTCTCAGAAAAATTTTTTTAGGATACACATCTACTGCTACAAGCATTGATTCTGAGATTCATGCCTCAAATCTATTCATTAAAGCAAGATGCAATATAGTTGAAGCGTAGAGAGAAAAATGTCAGATAATAAAAAATGTTATGTTTCATTGGTTTCCTTTTTTAGTTTATAAAATTTAGATCATATTTTTTTAATGAATCAAACGATTTTTTATATGTACGGACCAAAATTGGTTCTAAGAAATACGAAAGAGTAAAATAATACGATTTCTTTTAGTGGTTACGTATGTTTATTTGAAATGACGGTTGAACAGGGGGAAGGAGTAGGTACCAATATTCCCTTACTGGAGGAACATTCTTTCTGCTCATACTTTATGAAGATTTTTGCTTAAGGTTGCATTAAAATTATCGAATGAGATCCCTCCTAAAAATATGTTTCTTTTGAAGACTAAGAGATATAAAAGGAAAGTCATCAGCATTGTAATTTTACCCTCTAAGTAATACGTAAGGTTACGCAATGAAAATGCTAGAAATGTTTGCAATCTGTTAATTACAGATTACTTCAGTTTTCTATGGGGAAGCATAATTCGCCATACCCCGATTTCGTAGGCCATTCAAATCGGAATTATTATTTTTTTTAAAGTTTTATAAAAAGGGAAATGTTGTAAAATAATGGGTTACCACAGGATCATTATCATGACTTTGAAACAAATTGAATTATACTTGTGTAGAAGAAATAAAGTAAATCAAACCATTTTAAGAAGAAACTTAAAACTAGTTATATTCTAACCGGCTGTGTTACACTGATAAATGGTATAAAAATCGCATCCCCGATTAAGTGCAGTGACTACTTCTACGTATATATCACCGTATTGTTATTTGTATTTTAGTCTTTTATGTCGGTACTCTGCCACACCTCACTCTCACTGAGTTATACTCACTCACATGTCGCTGAGTTTTCAGTAGCTACCCGTGCAAGATGTATTTCACCTCAGATAAAACATATGTTTTTTTTAAAGTTATATCTTTTGTGGTTAATAGTAGATTTGAAATGAAGGCAAATAGAATAGATCGAAGAATACTTGGGACAGTTGTACAACGGAAATTATCTTACACCACTAATAATTGAATAGGAAGGTGGATTCAAAAAAGATTATATGAGAGCTTCAACATAAGATCCGAATTTGACTAGCAAGTACCCACGGATGAATAAAGCATCTGCAATTGACGATACTCCTGTAGCGTTATTAAAACTTCAGGGAAAATATGAATTGGGTAGAGGTAAAAAAGTAACAGTAGGGTAAAATACTCTAAGAACGTAAATACGGGATTGTATACATAAACATTATCACTGTTTGAAGGCATATTTCGTTGCATATCGAATCATAGGATAATGATTGTTCTTAATATAATACACTATTGAATAAATGAGCCCAAGATAGTTACAACTCAGAGAAGAGTTCAGTGGTAAAGAGATATTGTTTGAAAATAAAAACTATGGTAAATAAACGCGTAAACGAAATTTTTTACATTTTGTAAAATTTTAAACTACAGAAAAGTATTCTGGGAGTTTCATTTTTCAAAAATTAGTGTTTTTCGAGTTCAACTTTGTTTAAGTTTTTTGGGTGCTCCTGACAAGTGGTATATTTTTTATTTGGAAGTTATTCCCACTGTGCCTATGAGCATTTATAAGTGATCCTGAGTTTTCTGTGTCTACCGGGTGCCGAGCAATCATTTTTTGAAAAGTTATCATTGTTTACATTTGGGACTTGGCTCTACCATCACCCGCTGACCTACTGGTCCGAAGTGTTCCTCGCTGGTCTTCACCGTCTTCTGTTTACCGGTGCACTGACCCGGTGGAGACTCCCTTCCATGAAGCACTACCCTCTTCAATTCACAATAAGGCCTACTCCCTTTCATTCTATCAAAAATCCTATTCTATTCCTTCTTTTCCTTCGTTTACCTATCATTCTACCCTCTTAACTAGTGTTGCCACGAGACGAGACGAGACTTGCGCCAGTCTCGTCTCAGTCTCGTTTTCCGCACTCGGGTATCGTCTCGAGTCTCGTCTCGTGCGCCCCAGTCTCGTCTCGGTCTCGAGTCTCGGACGAGACTCTCGTCTCGTCACCTCCAAAATAAATTTATCGCCATAAAAAGCCGTTTCCTTTGCCTACCTAATTGCCTAATCGGTACCACGTAATAGGAAAGCCATTAATATAAATTATAAATATATCCTGATCCGGATACCAATTACGTCAATGCTTGTAAAGTCATTGATTTTATTGATACTCAATCAATAAACTCGTGACATAAAACGAAAAATTTCAACAAAGGGAATAAAGATACAAATTTACTGCATGGAAATAAAGAAAAGGCTTAAGAAAATAAACGTAAAAATAGTGTTTATCCCTCAGCGGAGAGGGCATTTAAACTAATCCCATCCTAGCGGCCGGATGAGATTAAGATTACTTCACCTTTTTGGCATGCTATCATTCAATAGTTTACAACTTTCATGACATATCATCAGTATCGTCGAATATTTCTGTAAACATGCGTTACATAATGCGCTACTCTATGACCATTTTCAAGCAATTTTAATAAATATTTATTGTTTTACGTGTCTCGTTCTCTAAACTAATCAATACATTTTCAGTTTTTAAAGATTTATATTTAGTTTAGATTAAGCTGCGAGATCTATAACATTCTATGATTCTTTTATAATTACATAAGGTATTTTAGTGATATGTAGTTGAAAATTTCATAACCAATTGGATATTTTCGATAGGATTACCCGTTTCGCCTACTTGAAAAATTTTAACTTCGCCCATTTCTTGAAAGATTGGCCCACACAAGAAGTCGAAATCTCACAGGGTTGCCTATAAGTCAACGGGAAAACCCCATAAACTAGCCCATGAATGTCACAGTCAACTTTCTTCCCCTGCATCGATATTTAAAGAACACTGAGTTCTCTGTGGTGAATAATTTAGGTAGTCATAAAGCCTCTAACTGCAATTACGCGCAATATCCCACAAGATATCTAGAGAGCATTCGTAGCCTTGAGAAATGTAATGGGGAAGTAGCAAGCAATGAGATAACATTGTCCAACTTCATTGTAGAAAGTATGAGGATGCTGAAGCGCACTCCTTCGAAAATAGAGCAGATCCCTTCCTTTTTTCTCTTCTCGGTACCTTTCTTCTCTCGCACAGGAATGACCTTGTTCGACTGCATTGTGAAGGCTATGCACCCGAATGGACCCCAAACATAAAAACTCATTGTCAACCGGCCATCACCCTTGTGGAGCCTTTGGTTTAAGCTTATTGTGTTTTTTTATTGGAGCTGGGCGCTGCTGCGTCAATACGGGACTCATATCCATAAGGTAGGATTTTTCTGAAGGAGAAACAACGTGCAGTTTTTCCCCAAATTATTTTTTCACTTACTTTATAATTTACTGAATCGGAAGGAGAAGGACTTCGGGTAGCAATTTGAAGAGTAAGTTTCCTTATGATCATGTTCTAGAGCGTACTATCTTGAAGCATAATCATCGCTGCTCTGCAGCGAAAACAACTTACTATGTACTTCGCTACGAGATCACAAAACGCACGATTTATTAAAGTGGTTTTCCGCTATCAATTCGTACCGTTCTAATTTCTCTAATTACTTAGTACGTCATACCCACCGAAAGTCAAAGCAATACAAAAATATATTCAAGAGCACATGTAAACGAAGCATTCCGTCGTCTGCGACTTCAAAAGCAAATCATGTGATCAGAAACGGTCGGTAATATCGTTAGAATCGAAATCCACTATCGATAGTCGCACCAGTGCGCATCATTTCGGCGCATAAAATTCGCCGAAATCATTCACTGTGTATAGCGGTACCGGCGAATGAATTTAATTCGAATGATCTTTCGAATGAAAATTCACCGTGTCAAGCGGCCTTTACACAGATGACTTAATTTTCAGGTACGACAAAAACGATAAAATAATGGAGGCATTTAGGCAAACGGATAGGTGCGGGGATTCGTTATCTCCCACGCACGACAAAGAACTTAAATAAATGCTAAGCGTAAATTCGTTGGAACATTTCCTTTTCATATGAATACGGCGGGTTTCCCGAAATCCCCCGCCACACGCCTATTGAGGCAGCTTGCGAGGTAGTATGCAGATGTAGATGACCACTATAAAACTGTTATTAATAAAACGGCCTACTACACGTGCACGGTAGTGTCTTTACTTATCAAAGAATTTGCCAAAAACTTCCGTCTTTGAGTCTTAAAAATCCCAAACAAGCCGGAGGGAAATTCCCCAGACGCCCACTCTTTGATCCAAACCTACAATTAGATCCGCCTTTGGTATCAGGCGTATCACTGTAAGTTGTGAAATAGTAGATCGTTTCGTTCCTTTGCGTTCGGCGCAATACGCATATTGAAAATAGAAACTAAGCGCATAAAATATTAACATACGCGTACAAAACGAACTAAAAAATAAACGCAATTGTTGATAGAAGAATGAACCGCACGGAAAGTTGACTCGAAGCGCGTCACAAGGCGGTTTTTTTAACTATTAAGATGAAAATACGAATATTCCAGCGTACCTGAATTAGTATTTAAACTCTCATTGTGTAGTAAATTGATACAGGAACCACTGTTCTTGTTCAGCCAATCACTGAAGTTTTTTGAGTAGTTATTAACTTAAAATTTTTCTCTTCTTCTCATTTCTTTTCGGCGCACCGCTTCTGTAAACACGTTTCATATTAACACTTCAAAGGGGATAAAACTCTCACTAACCAAACCAGCATTCGCTGAACTACTACGGTGTACTAAGTATTTTGCGATATATGTGAGGAAAAATAGAGAATATTTGTGTGCGCGCGCAGCTTCCCCCCTCCAGCAACGCTTCCTTCCCTATATCCAGTCCTGGGAGAACTACTTGGCACTGATTCCCACGGTACCCTCTGTCAAAAAAACATGCAAGAGAAATGTGTAACTATACTCAGACATTGAAATCTGATATTTTTTCTCGATGAATGAATTGGGTTATCGATTACCCAGAAACACCTACAGGGATATCGGGTTTCGCTAGGGAATTGTAGGCTTTGGGGAGAGCGCACTAGGGAAAAATGGAATGCCACATGATCCGTAGCGGTCCCCAAAATATACTGACATATGCACGGTCGCACTGGAGGTTGCCACTGGTTGCCACCGTGGTCTCATCTCACGAGGGAGATTCACACGAACTCGTCGTCGTATATGGCCTAAGCATGGGACAGGATAGGGAGAAGAGACGCGATCAGGTCGATTCATATTGTACGCGAGCGTTGTGTGGGCCCCCGAAGCTCGGGGCCCCCAGAGTCCTCTTGATGGCAGTTCTCTACTCAACACCCTCATAGCGTTATGAGGGTTATGCACAAGACATTATCGACGATCCAGAGGACTCTGGGGGGCCCTGAGCTTGGGGCCCTCGGCAATCGCCGACCAGCCCCTGGGAAGATATCGTATATCAAGCTGAAGTAGCTGACCCTTCTTGACGTCTCACAAGCAGAATGGGCAGCAGTTTACAAGATAGTACAGTTGAGGAAAGGAGTTGATTTTTAAGACCGAATTCGTCAACTCACTGGTTTAAAACGGAATATCATCGAAACATTAAAAAGAACCTGAATGCATAAAATCGCTATTAACATTTTATTGTAAAGAAAACAAATCATCAAAAAGCAGAGTGATTAGTTTTATTTAAAATAAAATATCTGTCGGAGAAAAAATATTAGATACTGAAGTTCAGGAAGAGTACTGCGTACACATGATGGTGTTGAAAGGTTAAAGAACTAGGCCGCACATCGAGGGATCTGGGTTCAAATCCCGGTCAGGGCGAATGATTTTTCCTCTCAGAAATTTCGCACAAATTTGCAAATAGATTTATTCTAGAGGTTTCTGGCCACTTTTAGAATGGACTGCATGCTACTGAAAGAAGATTTCTCTCCCCTAGCTAGTGTTTCTGGAGAAAATATGATGAATGGAGTTAAGATTGGCTGATGAATAAATGTCGGTTAGATGATCCATTATGGACCTTTGATTAAATGAACCTTTGGCTAGCAAAATAAGTCAGAGGAAAGTCGATTGTAGCTATCCTTTTTAATTGTAACATCCTAAACACAATTTAGCGACATTAAACTACATATCCTCACTTACCTCGGAAGATATATCATGCAGGAAGAGGTACATAGTTATTTCAACTATCATCCGTCTTTTTGCCGAGGTAATGTGCTCTGCGCAATTGATGTGGGCCAACATTTTCCCCTAGAAAGCAAACTATAAGAAGGATTGCAAGTGCCGCTGAGCGATACTTTACGCATATGCGAGTATTATCCAAGATATTTTTGTCGTAGGAGTAAGCACTGAAAACTTCCTCTTTGAAAAATAGTTCAAGTTTTTCCGGATGAATTTTCCAAGGCTATTATCGCAGGAAACAAGGAAATGTAGTCAGCCATCAACACTCCCTAACATGGCTCCTGAAGTCACGCATATGCATTCAGAAATTGATCTTTCGGCAAAAATTCTTTTTTTATAGTTTTTATAGATAATTTATCTGGAAGTTATTATTGAATTATATTTCAAATTTAATACTTAATAATAACGTAAAAGTTACTTCTCTTAACAGAAGGACATAGTTTTAGGGTTAAAGCTATACCAAATATCAATTAAGGACATATCTGTATTTCGAGACTTTCGAGAGTCTCGTGGATGTGGTATCGTCTCGTCTCGTCAAAAAGTGGTCTCGTCAAAAAGTGGTCTCTTCAAAAAGTGGTCTCGTCTCGCAGCAACACTACCTCTAACGGCGTTTTCAATATCTCCTCCCCGCTAAGTACCACCTCAATCCAAAACTTCTGTCTCCTTCGGCTCTCTTCTGAAAGCTGCCTCTCCTCATCCACCATGTCCAGCACTTCGTCGTTCCCCCTCCTCTCCGTCCAATTCACCTTCTCCATTCTTCTTCACACCTATATCTCGAACACCTCCAGTCTTCTATGTTCCTCGCCGACAATTGTCTTTCGTTTCGTAAGCTGCCGTGTAGCCACAGGGCTCATTCAAGCCAAGAAGAGGAAACCCAGCCTTATACTAGGGGACTTAAACACAGGCTTGAGCCCAAATCACCTCCGCATCTATGTCAATGAGTCATTATCCCCACAAAATAGACGGCTATAAGCAGCTGCTCGCGACTTGAAGAAAGGAGGTAAAATCCGTTACCTGTGGGTACGAAATGGACGTGTGTTCGCCCGTGTCAGCGACGGTAGCGAGCGGCTTTCCATCGTTGTGGAAGAAGATCTAAACAAACTCTATTAACATCAGGCCCCCCTGTTATTCCCTAAAGTCGACAGGTCTCGGAAAGAAATCAGTGTTTGCCTTGTGAACTGTCAATCTTTATTTGGTCATATTGATGACTTTCGCATTCAGTTTTCCAATGCTCCTTACGATATTATATGTCTCACTGAAACATGGCTCAATCCGAAAATCCCTGAGGAATTTGTGTCTCTCCCAAATTACCATCTGTTGAGGCACGATCGCCTTGGCAAAATAGGGGGAGGCGTTGGTATATTTATTCGTCACGATTTTCATGTTTCAGTTTTAGCCTCCTCTCCTGCAGTGTAGTGTTTTCAACCTGAATAATTGATTGTCGAAATCACTGTACTAGGTTCACAAAAACCAATGCTAAGTGTAATCTATCGCCCCCCAAAAGTTGGATTTATGTCTGTATCTGAGAACGACTTTCTCCGCTTCTTCCCAACTTTTTAAAATGCAGTCATAGTAGGTGACTTCAATTCTGATTTACTTAAAGATAATCACGATGGCCAATATATTCACAAATTTACCTTTAGTAATAATCTGCACATTATCCCTTTCACTGCAACACATCACACTTCGTCCAGCCGCACTTTACTTGATTTATGTATTGTCGATGACCCTGAAAAGGTAGTAGCCTATTCCCACATGCCTGTTCCTTTCTTGTCATTCCATGATCTCACACAAATCACTTATCGCTTCAAATATCACTCTACTCCACCTGAGCCTTTCAAATTTCGTAGGCTTAAAAACTTCGATGTACTCAACTTTCAGAATAAATTGGCGACCTTGGATGGAGTGTTGTTTTGGATTCAAAATGTATTGATCTTAAAGTAAACTATTCAAACTCTCATGTGTTAAAGTGTATCAATCTCACTGCTCCTTTGGTATCGTGCTATCCCAAACGTACTCATGCTCCTTGGTGCAATGAAGAAAGTCGTCAACAAATTCAAGAACGCAATCGCCTCCGCCTTACATACCTTCGCTCAAGAACGCTTACAGATTTTCAATTATACAAGGTTTCGCGGAACTTGCTTAAAGCTCGCATTTCGGAAGCTAAACGCCAGTATTTTAGCTCAAAATTTTCGCAAGTTAGAAATCAACAGACAACATGGCGGGAACTAAGGAATCTGGGGCTGGTACGAAAGCGTTCAAATGTACTACCTAACTATATTTCTATAGATCAAATAAACCAAATTTTCAATTCCTTGCCCACCAGTGGAAGCACCGAGCAAATATCTGCCTTAAATTCTGTCGATTTTTCTCTCCCATTCGATGCTAAAAATTTCTTCTTCCAATGCATCACCCCAAAATGTGCTTTGAAGCACCTGAAGCTTACCAAATCTAGCTCCCTAGGGTACGACCAAATTTCAGTGATGTTCGTTCACAAGGCCACACATGTTCTACTGCCATATATTCTCGAAATTTTCAACCATCTTATTCTCATTTTCCAACTGTGTGGAAAAAGGGCCTTATTACACCTATACGTTAGGTCAGTAAACCCGCAAATCCCTCAGATTTTCCACCTATCTCAATTCTCTGCGGCTTATCAAAAACACTGGAGAGAATTGTTCATACTCAAGTTTTTTATATCTCAAACTGCACGATAAACTTGATCCTTATCAGTCGGGCTTCCGTAAAGGCTTTAGTACCCAGACTGCCTTGCTCAAAGTCACACACGACATTCGTCTCGCCGCCGACAACAAACTGATCACACTTATGGTATTATTTGATTTCAGCAAGGCTTTCGATCGAGTGAACCATTCTCTGCTCTTACGTAAACTGAAATCCCTCAGTTTCTCTAGTTCCGCCCTGAACTGGTTCCAATCCTACTTGACGGGCAGAACTCAAGCAGTCAAGGGCCAGGGTAATCACATATCTTCCTGGCTCCCGGTCTCATGCGGTGTCCCTCAAGGCTCCGTCCTCGGACCTCTCTTGTTTACTCTGTATACTCTCGATCTGACTAAGAGCATCACTCACTGTAAATATATGCTCTACGCAGACGACTTACAAATATATTTTCATTCTACCGTAGAAGAGCTTCCATACAAAATTGACATGATTAACTCAGAGATTCGCTCAATATGCAGCTGGGCTAAATTGAACTGCCTGAACCCAAATAAAACCCAAGCTATTATGTTTGGTAATAAAAGACTTCTAAACACAATTGCTTACAACAGCCTCCCAAATTTAAGTGTCGCTTCCACCACTGTGCCGGTTACCAAGACTGTAAGATATCTTGGACTCACGCTCACCTGCAATCTACCATGGGATCAGCATGTGCTTGAAGTATGCAATAAAGGGAATAAAGCTCTTTATTTATTGAAACTACAAAAGAAAAATCTCCCTATTTCCACGAGAATTGTGCTTGTCACATGTATTATCTTCCCCATTATTGACTACTGTATACTAGTCTATAATGACTTACCTATTGTATTTGAAATGTGTCTGCAACGGTTAATTAACTCCTGTGCTAGATTTATATTTGATTTACGTAGAGATGAAAAATTGTCCAATGTCTACACTGATCTGAATTGGTTACCTCTTCACAACCGAAGGGATTATATCCTGGGATCTTTTCTGTTCTCCTTATGCCAAAAACAGACTCCTGCATACCTATACGAATTATTCATCCCTCGCAATAAAGTTAATGGAATTTCCACCCGCCGTGTTTCTGACCTTCAAATTCCTCAAGCCCGCACCAATATATATTTCAAATGTTTCAATCCAACTGCGTCTAGATTCTGGAACTCTCTTCCGCCAAATATAAAGACGTTACAATCACTTCAGTCGTTTAAAAGAAGGCTGTACTCTTATTTGAAGTCTGGGGCTTAATTCAGTCTCCTCAACTCATTAGAGTTATCATCTTAAAGTTGTGATATTATCAAAACTCTCTACATAAATGTGTATATGTATGTGAGTGTTCATTACTGTCTGAGTTAAAACCTAGATTTTTGTGTTATTAGTATTGAATATTTTACATTTTTTGTATAAACATCTACTACTTGTTAGCCTAGCAGTAATCTCTCTAACGCCTTATTTTTGTGAAAATGCCTTTTATTAAGAGTAGACCATTTCCAGTATTTTCTATTTTTTGCTCTTATAGGTTTTACCTAGAGCATAATAAAAATATTCCATTCCATTCAATTTCTCCTTCCTAAGTGTCCACTTTTCCGGACCGTAAAACGCTACCCTCTAGAGCAGACTCTTTACTGGCCTTTTCTTTTAACTCTTACATAACGATCTCCTCATGAGCTCATTCCTGTTCATGAGCGCAGCCTCTAAAAAGTTCTGAAGAAAGTGACCGATATACACTTTATAGCAATCCGTGCATTTAATTTTATGTACACTAGGGTTATGCCTTTTTTGTAACCCCATGTTCCTGTGCTTTAAATTGATGAACTTTTGTTTAAAAGTAAAGAAAAAGACATTATTTCTATTTTGTTTTTGAAAAAGGTCACCCCCAACCCAAAAAAACTACTTTTACCGTTATAACGTATAAGGTAAAAAAGTCATTTTATAGAAGTTTTTTATTTAGATTACAAATTCAATTATAATGATGCAATTTTATAGCACTTATGTAGTAACACACATCTGTGAAGTGGAATAGCGAGTGGGGTAGGTCCGGGGGGTCAGGACCAACCCCCACCACCGAAAAATAGAACACAATTACTTATCTGCATAAAAGAAAACAAAATATTGAAAAATCATGAATTTACAAAATATTTCTTTGACAAATGAAGTTATTTCGATTATAAAAAGGGTTAAAAGTAGTTTAAAAGCCTCTGCTTATTACCCCGTTGTTCAAACCCCCCCCCTAACGTTATTCATGTCTACCCCACTGGTACTGCCCAACTGTCGGAGATTGTCGGAGTAGCGAGGTCTTTTTTCTGGTAAAAGAATAAATGACAAAAGAGCTAGTATTACTCGGGAATTCCACCTCAAATTACTTAAATTAGGTGAAAAACGAAAATTAAAAGGAGACTTGGTTCATTTCCACAGATTTATTTCGTCCGTACGATATGTTTCGACCATAGAGGTCATTATCAAGTTTTTGATACTGACCTCTATACGTACTTGATAATGACCTCAATTGTCGAAACATGTCGTACGGACGAAATAAATCAGTGGAAATGAACGAAGTCTCCTTTTCATTTTCGTGTATTAATTTCCACATAGTTGAGCCTAATACAATTGAACTTAAATTAGGTATTTTCTGAAACTTTACGAAATCTACTAGTTTCTTCAACAAAAAAAACGGAAAACCCGAGTTAAATGAAATAGAAATTTCATATCATCACGTCATCCCGCTGATTAAGTAATCTCTTCTTTATCATTGCTGAAATCCATTTTTAGTTGTTCGTAATTATTTACAAGTTCCGGATCAAATGGATATTCAATGTTGTGAGATGTCTCTATTTCTCCAATTTCATTATCCATTAATAAGCGAACAACTCGATCAAGAACGTGATGCTGACAGACAATGAATTGTGGTTTTTCCAGTTTCTTTTCAGCAAACTCTGAATAACTATCTCCATTCTTTCTTCCAGTATTCACATTTGTAGTGTTAGCAACAATCATCTTTACACTTTTCCATACATTTTTCCATTTTTTTCGATACTAATTTCCATAATTTTTACCATAGTTTTCTTCATTTCTTCTTTTATTGTGACGGCTTAAGTAATAGTGGAACTGTAAATGCCCTATTTTGAAGGCATATCCACATTAATCCCATCTTGAAATAGCTTTTTACAAACTGCGGATGCTTTGCTGGTTGCTAAATTTAAAGATGTTACTAATTTTGTTGCAGTTTTAGTTTTGCTGTACTTCTTGCATGGGCTTGTGGAATCTTCCTCTTCGGACTCTGGATATTCACTGTCAGTATCTGATATACAAGTTGACATTATTGTTGCAGTTGCTGTTGAAGAAGTACCTAGATGCCAAAGTCATTTTTTTGGGATGGATGGATAAATTCATTACTTGCTGCTTTTTCAGTAGAATACCCTACTTTTCCTTTACTCTCAATCTGTGGATGATATAACTTTCTATCCTCACTGCACACTGCACAGCCATTCAGCATTATTTTTTATGTCAAATTCTTCACTCAAAGAGTAGTACTATCCTCGATTTACACATTCATCATAGGTTTTAGCACATGTTCTAGTTTTGATTGTACTACTTGATTTGATAAAGTTAGGAAATTTCATTTTTTTGCCACAAACTTGTAACTTCTTTCATAATCTCTTTCACTCGTTCCTTCCTTCCTTTGATAGATGTTCCAAGGGTTAGTTAGCGGCCAAAAACTAGGGATTTTCAGTGGTACCCTGCAGTTTTCCAGTGACTGTTTTTCTGGTGGAACAGCTCTCCTTTTCCTATGTGAATCTTGAAATTGAGTAAGATTCTTCTCCCAGATCTTCTCGTTCCTTTCAATAGTAGTTGCATTTATCTTATGAGACATTATAGCTTCAAATTGCAGTTGGAGACTTGGAAAAAATTAATAAAAAATTAAGAATAAGAATTAATGAGAAGAACACAAACTTATACAGTTACATACTGAAAAATTGGAGAATGCTCTTGAACTTTCTGGACACTTCTGTTAGGTAATATAAAATTCAATACTGTCATAGAAGACCAGAGAGTCTTACAAACATCCAGACTACTCTATAGAGTTCCATCATACAGATTGAGATCTTTGAAGAACGTTTGACAAGGCTCTAAAAAGAACAGGGATGTACCTTGTATATGACTGAAATTTTAATTTGCAATTTCTTGTTGGGGGTGACTTTTTTTTAAAGTAGAACAAAACTAAGACTTGTGATATCATTTTTTAGGGAAATTTCATCCTTTTGCGACACAGGAAATCAAATTTTTAACAAGAAGTCATGACCCTAATGTACACCTGGCTGTTGAAGCGAGTGGATCTTACCTTTTGTATTGCAAAGTAGCATTTCCAAGGTCACCGGTATGTCAAAATAAGTTTTTAGTTTATCCATGGGGATACAATTTCGATTAATAATGGATTAAGTGCGCGCGTAAGTCAGTCGCCAAAACCTTTGACCGATTTGATGATGAATTCTTGAGCTGATGGAAGGTTGTGAGCAAGAAGGAAATGGGGCATTTTGTATCTCTGCGAAGTTCGCAAAATGGAACGGAGGAACATATTCTGAAAAGTATTTAATTTATAGATGTGTTCTAAAAAGTATTTAATTTTGGCATTCAAAATTTGTTTACTTTTTCTATCTCGGTTGCCAAGGGGGAAAAAAACTTAATTTTCGCAACAATACACGTAAAAAACTACAGAAAAATATTACGATTAAGCGTGATCAAATTAATTAGCTTTCTTTAAAATCAACAAACATCTGTATAGTGTGTACATTATAGGTGAATCTCAAGAAAATGCGAAAGCCCGTTCCGAGAGAGTGCGAAATTTCCGTGATATTAACGTCACAACAGTGGCAGGTGACGGAAACTTCCGGTTTTCGGATGTCTCCTCCGCGTCATTTCTGGTTCCCCATGTCCCTGCCAATGGGCATAGCTGGATAAGAGGATGAAAAGTCCCCCCACCGAGATTTTTCCCGTACTTAGAATATACGATTTGGGATCCAATAGGACAAACCTCCCCATATTTTCAGTCCGCTAAAAGCCCACCAGCAGCTCGATTCTGTAGATGTGATATCTACGTTTCGCGTGCTTCGAACCACAGTGGAGTTCTCACGCCTCTCACCGTGAAAGACGTTCGAGCGATTCTGAAAGCCGGAGTCGTGAGATGTTTGACAGATTGCGAACGATCTTTCGAGTTTCTTGTGTTGGTAGCAGTGGGGATCCGAAGAACGAATCAGAATCTTCGACACAAACTGTATTCAGCGGCCAACTGCAACTTCAGTTACCATAGAGCAACATATACAATGCCGTGGTAGATTCATTCCCAAAGGAGATAAGACTTCTATACTCAAAGTTGAGTGAAGTCTTTTCTTTTAAAAGTACCTATTAATGATAAGTTACGGTTGCTTAATTAGTTTATAGCTATTAGCTGTATATTACCTCTTTCATATGTTGTCAAGTGCTGCGTATCAAAGCCAGTTATCACGTAGCAGGCTCGTAATTGCACAATCAGCACTAATTTTCTCATAATATGGAGCAAATGCTTACGCGGAATGAGAACAAGTGTTATTTTATTATTTAATAATGGTTCATTCTCGTGTGCGTTTGAGCTGTTCTCATCATTTCAGTACATAATTTTAAATGCGCTGTGGTGCATATTTATTTGTCTGATTGTGCAAGCACATGCCACTATTCACGATTTATACTGGTGAAAATGTTTCTGGCGCGAATACGAGTTGATTATTAACAGTTTCTGCTAGAGGACGAGATGTTTACAAGTCTTAGTATTTCTATTATGTCAACAGAAAAAAGAATCATGTTGGTCGTGTTACTGAACGGCAGCAATAATGCATGGAAGAGATGGAGTGGATGATTAATGTTTACCTTAACGTACTAAATCATGCCCCGGCAAGCCACCTAAACTTCTACGAATTAATCGTGGTGTGAGCTCAGTGAAAATATCCATCGCCAATCCTCGAGATGCGCGGGACAAACCTAATAAATCCTCTTCCCGCATCTCGAAGGGATTGTTGATATCGCGTATTTGCCGCCGAAGTATGTGCATGTATTGCCTCCGTCGACATTGATGCTCATGCAACAGTAGCGGAGCTATGTAAAGAGCCTCCATTCTCCTTAATAAAAACAAATCGAAGGCTTGAACTTGCGAAACAAATATTAAATAAATCTGTTAACATTCAATACCGCACAATACTTTTACCATTGGTTCTACTCCAAATTATTATGAACATTAAGTTTTCAGTATTTGACTTGTATATTCTAGCAGATGCACAAATATAAGATTACACATCCTATTAGGAGGGAACACTCAAAATTAGAAATTGGATTTCGTTATTTTAAATCAAAAAGATATGAATTAAAAACACACACGCCAAATTTCAGAGCTCAAATTCGATTTTTAACCGAGATAAGTAGCTTTAAAAGTCTGCTAGGAGCTTTGGCCACGCCCACGACGCGAAACGTATTTCTATTGGCTGACGCCGTGTGACGTGTGAACCTCATGAATGCCGCGGAAGTAACGGTGAAGAAGCCGTGAAGAGATTGGGTTCGTGGAAATAGTGGCCAAAAGTTTGTCATCAAGGTGAAAAAAAACGTTAATTTTGTTCTGGTTGATTACCGAAATGTACTGACATTATCAACTGGGGCTCGATGAACAATTTTTTTGTCTTTAAACGAATCATTTCATTGAAATGAAACTTCTCAAGATTAAATGTTTAAAGTTTTGATAGAGACAGTAATCACGGCAATTAAAGTGGATGCTTTAATTTGTGGACATACCATCGTAAAATCCTTTACTTATTTATGGTTTTTAGTTTCCGCATGTAAATTATGAAATAAATTTAAAAAATGTGCTATAGTTATAGCTGTTTTCTTGCTCTCTGAAGTGAGGAAGTTCGGGGTTCTCTTAGTTTCTTTTAGGATTAGCATTCAAATTTCGTTGGAACAGCAGTTTTAAAGCAGAGGCCCTGCTTTGGTCAACTGTGCTCCTGATAATTCTTCAAGTCAGTTTCGTTCTATAATAAATGATAAGCAGTTGTCATCAAAATGATAGAGGAACTCAGAGATGGGGATTTTTACGTGAAAATAGCCGTTAGTTCCCTTATATTTACATCTGAGCTACACGTACAGTCACTTTCAAAAGTTTTAGGACAAAGTTTGTGGCACCACTTATGCTTCGAAAGAAAATTTAGTATACTATACTACCTTCGTAGTTTTCTGCTGTGCTTCGATAACATTCCGCTTGTGAGTGAATATATATGTGCACTCACTATATATGCACTATATTTTATACTGCAAATTTATCATTCCGCCTCTATTTATGCAGGCTGTTATGATTATTTCTTAGGCAATTACTGCATACTTGAACCGGTTTTCATCCTTACTTTTTATAATACTTACTTTTTGAGTAATTTTATGTTACCTAGGGGGCCGAGTGGCCATCGATATGAACTATGCTAGTAAAGGTTGAGGGATCGGGTCTGTCTTTCATAATTTCTTCAGCTTTTTCTCTCGTTTTCTTTCTTATTTACAGTTTTTTTTGTATTCGTAATTTCGCTGTCATTGTTAGTACGCTTTCATTGAAGCTAATGCAATTTTTTTTAATTAAGAAAAAAATGGTGGACAAAATCCTGACGTCGGCATTAACGTACAATTTGAAGTCTGGCGAGAGGATTTACACATTACATTGTATAATTTGACACTTGTTCTTTTTCGATTAATGGTAGTTCAAACTATTTGCTAGTATTCATTCAGTACGCATTTACCTTTGGTTTCTCTGTTTTGCTGTAACATTAGAAAAGTTGAAAATGAAAGAAAAGTTACTATCTGTGCTTCTATTTATAAACCTGGCGGCACCGCGACTCAAATGTGCTTATTTCTGCTTGTTGTAGGTAACACGATATTGTAGTATTTCCTGGAGTACAAATTTGTGATTATGATGCCTTCCTTTGTACTATTTGACACATCACCAGGTGAGCGTCGAAGACCCTTTCCGTTACAGTAGTTGGCTTTTAATGCGCAAGATATAAACAAAGAGTGCAAACCGGGGCAAATATATAGTAGATGCACACGAAATAATCATTAAATTCAACATAAATTGAAACATAATGATATATTTGCAATTAAAAAGTAAAATTTCCCGTCAAGAGCGTATGTATTTAAGCATATACGAACTTTTGCGATGTGTGGCAAAAGACAACAAAAGGTGTAATGGAAACTAAATCCCATTTAGAAGCAGAAGAGACTTACATTAAAATGGCCCTCACAAATTCTATAACAGCCCATCTCTGAAGGAATATGCTGTCTCCGTGCAGCGTCGTACCACCGCCTTCCTCGGTCTGGGTCGTTTGGCACAACAAAAAAATACTTTTCTTGTGTTTAGCGAGAGGTAGATTCACATTAGGCACACAACAGTACACGTATGGTTTCCTCCCACTCATTAATAATTTTCCGTTTCATCTACCATTTATTTATACTCGAAATAACGCCTACGATAATGCACTCCTTATGCAAGCAATGCAGATATCATGAGGTGCACACGTCATCAACATGGCGTCGCCCGAGAAATACGTTTTTGGCGCGGAATTCAAGTTGAAACTTCAAACTCTTCTAGGGGCGAAATTATTCAGCGCTCAGTGGTAAAATTTGGTGTGAGGCTTTCTTACACCCATTGCTTTATAAATCAAGCATAATATTTAGTAGTGTAATCCCTTCTATTGTCAAACCCTCAGCGCAAAGTTTAACTTCTCACCAACTTCAATAGCAATAATAGCCAATCAATTTAAATAGTACGCGGATGTAAATTTAACTTTACGCATTTCTTTTATTGTTTTTAATAGATATTACTTATGGGAAGTGACAATATGAAATAGCCACCATCGTAATTAATGAATAATGTGCTATTAATTATCAATCACAGCGTAAATTTCTAATGAAAAATTAGAGCGCATTGCCGCGACGAAGCTACCACGGGCCCTCTTGGGCGTGAATACTTTCACGGACGCGGCAGTGAGAGTGACGTCACTAAAAAGTTTCAGAATCGCTCCAGCGTCAAAGCCGTGAATACATTGACGAAATCCGCTTGTGACGGCCATATCACATTAACAGAATCGAGCTGCAGGGGGTGTTTCAGAGTCTCATAGTATTGGCGGCGTCGGAAACGGATTCATTCCGAGTCGATCGGGAACCTATCCTACGCTCGTCTTCCGTGCGCATCACACATACTATCGGAAAGAGTTCCGCTTTTGGTATGATGACGTCAACAGTCATCGTAAACGGGAAACGAGAAAACGTCACAATTTTCAAGAGACAAGTGAGCAGCGAAAATAACTTCCCGCAAGGTTTCATACTTGACAAGGGAGGCAAAAGGTATATACGGGCATAAATAAGTGCTAATGGATACATTGTCACATAATTGACGTTGTTGGCGGGTAAAATTATTTTAGAATTGTTCGTCTGTAGTTTTTTCAACGTAATACCCTGTCGTTTTGAGCAAATTACGGGAATGAAGGAAAATTTTGAACGAGTTTGTTCTTTCATTCTCGTGAGAGCATAGTTGATTGTTCTTAAGAACTAAACTACAGGTAGTCGCGAAATCCATCATTTTTTCCAACAACATATGGTTTACTTACTCTATTGTTTAACCAAATAGTCATATTTTCATTCAGTATCTCAATTAAATATGAATATTGACCATCATAAATGATGTTATGGCCTTCATGATGTGCCGTAAACGTCTTACAAATTTTCCGTGAAAGTGGAGTTACGGTGGAATAAAATACAGCGATTACATTAGGTTGAATAGTGTCCATTATTAGTAAAGGCTCGAGTTATGTACGTTAAAATAACGCAAAATAATTTGGTTAGTTTGTTATCTGTTTTGCACGTTCTCGGTTGTTTTTATAACACAATTTTATGTGGTACGAAAATGACAAACAGTTCCTATCGTTGCACCTTTAAATACATCTTCTAAATTGTATTTCAGTGTGCGATAATTCAACAAAGAAAAAAATAATCGCTGCAAAAGGGAGGCGATCCCATAGCCTTTGCCATGCTACATCATGCCGTAACCCACTGCACCATTTTTTTCCAAAATACAATTTACTGTTACTAAAAAACCTTAAAATCAAATCAGTTACATAAATCACATGGTTAAATTTCCGTTTCAATAGTTTACTGGTGACCTTTCATAAGCTCTTACTTAATTTTCCGGCGATTTGGGGGCCTGGGGACTCGAACGCCCAGCCTCCTCCGCTCACTGGCCGAGCGCCGATCCACCAGGCCACCGCTGCCAGTTGCTTTCATCACTAGAAGTCACTGTCTAACGCGAGAATCCATTTTCGGCTCCAGTATCCATACAATTCTACCCCTGCGGTGGGCACCTCAATCGTTAGAATAGTATAATAAATAAAAAGGAGTGTTATAGAGGGCCATGGCATAGAGCCAAATGACTAAAATTGCATATTTTTAATCGCATTTTTTCGCGATGTTCCACTACCTAACAATTATTTTTTCAGTGCGCCAGCCGAAAGGTATTAAAACACCTCCAGACAACGCTTTTTCTTTTTGGCCCTCTAAAACATATTTTGTGAAAACATGCGTTCGAAATTTTCAAATCGACGCCATGTCTTCTTGTCCCGCTCAAAAATCTTGAAAAAAATTGGAGATCAGTTCCATTAAATAAGGTTTCAAATGCCGCAAATTGCTTTAAAAATATGCCTTCTTGACTGGGATATTAAAAAAAGAGTGAAAATCGTATTTTCGATCTAGCCGGCCCTGGTGGGCATCTATTGGGCTGGAAATGTGGGGAGGTTTGTTCTATTTGATCCCAAATCGAATACCCCAAGTGCGCAAAAAATCGCAAAGGGGGAACTTTTCACCCTCTTATCCAGCTATGCCCTTTCAACTCCCCAGCTCTTCCGGATTTAATTGAGAATATGTATCCACTTTTGAGCCACCAATTCAGAGTGGAAAAAATCATTGAGACCTCACACGCTCATATTTACCGTGCAATATAACGAAGGCTGCATTTTCCGGGTTTCACCGCGTTGTAGTTGTGATGGAGAAATCAGTTTTTCCTGAATTCCAGCTGGCGCATTCAGCTCGAAGTGTACAATATAATATTGAAAGCAGTATTCACCATAGGTTATAGCAGGAAAATTATCCGTTGCATTCTGCTGTTGTCGATGTTTATTTGTCCGAATGCAGTCTGATTTTATGCAAAATCTTATACTTCAGGGCTCGGTAGCCTAGGGTTGATGATATCCGTTTTTAAAATAACTTCCTATCTGAGACAATTATTTAAGTTAGCAGATGTCTCGCACAAGGCAAATTTTATCCATAGAGCCATTTTTCGGCCCACTCTATAGCATAACTTGCGTAATTATTAACAAATATAACACACGGCGAGATGGGGTTTTCCCTTGCAATAAGTTATGTGCTTCACTGTAATGTAATGTTTTGCTGCAAGGAATTTAGGCAATTCATATAATTAATATTAATTGTAGACGTTAATTATACATCGCATCATAATGTCATTACTATGATAGGTACTTGGCTCGGGGTAATGAAAAAAGTTTTTCTCTAGTACACATTTTCCACCCGAGTATAACATTGCTGTCAGTATATATACATATATATTATTACTGTTCGAAAATTGATAGAGTTGGTGGACTTCTTCGCTGGTCAACGTTTTCTTTGTTGCTAGAGAAAATTAAATCGTGATTCCAATAATTTGCTATGGTACCACACCTTATTTCATATTGTCATTTCATCTCAAAAGAAAGTGTGATCAAAGTAATATTTGACGCCGCAAAAGAAATTGTCCCTTAACGATTTTTATATCCTAACGCGATACCTCCGCACAAGTGAGCCTACATGATTATCAATCACTAAGTAAAAGTTGGAGTTACAGGCAACGACCTTGAGCAACGCCAGGGGTCTGCCTTTCATGTTCAATAGATAGGCTGAACACCACTCCCCATATGAAGGAATCAGTGGAAGACTTGGATCCATAATCTCTTAAAAACTAATAGAACGCAATGCAGTATTTTTATAAGGTACTGCATTGCCTCCCGGAATATAATTAGCTCCCATCATATTCGAAGAACGGAGAAAACTTGACAAATGTGTGTGTTTCTCTCTCAATTACTATTCCACTGACTGCGATAAATATGGCGCATTGTTTGAAGTTTTCGTACCAAACGCTCAAAGGAAAATGTGCCGAGAAAGAGTAAGAATGCCTTAAATATGCTTCAAATAGTTTATTAATTTTCTACATTTTCAAATTTGAAAAGAAGTAATTTCAATTAGATTCAGTTGGAGGTGCATCCCTGAGGAACGTTGATTTTGATGGTCTTGCTCACTTCCTTACGGCTGAAGTCGGGGTTGGCTCCCTTCTTCACCATTTCGACGAAGTGACGGCTGGCAGAAGAGTTGGCAACGCAGTGGACGTCGACCTGAAGGCAAGGAAACACAATTAGCGATCGAGGAGAGATGGCAATGGGTGAGATGTGGTCATTTCATTATTATCTGCATCAGTACTATAATGCATGAATCAAAGCGATAACGCGATTTAAATTTACACCAAAGACGTCTTCCATATTATACTGACGAAATGGAAAACACTTGAGATGCAGGATATATCACTCGGAAGTTATCTCGGGTATGTACCGAATCTTATCCATAATAAAGTTCAACACGGAGTAGCGCACCTATTTAACAAAATATTATTTAAGACAACTGAAGAACCTGATAATTTAATATAATCTTAATTATATATTGACTGATTAATCTAGTGAAATAATCTTCGTTAGTGAAATTCATATTGAGTTCGTGGAAAGAAAAGGAAAATTGACTGAAGAAGACTTTAGATCACAAAACTTTAAAAAGATATCGTCGGAATGGCGACCTTCATGAAAGGGTTATGAAGAACGTAGGATTCGTCAAAAAACGTTAAATGAATCCATCGATATAAACTGAATAAAGATATACTTACGCTCTTCTCGACCTTTCCGGTGGCACGGCAGTTATTGGCACAGGTTGGCAGAGGTCGCATGGAGAAGCAAGTCTGGCTTCCCTGCTCGATGATCTTGGTGCGGTGCTGGGTGCAGCCGGAGTTGGAGCTGGAACTGGAGGACCTTCCAGATTGGGCGTTGGAGGAGCGGCTGGATTTGGAGGAGCGGGAGGAGTATCCGCTGTTGGCATCCTCTTCGGTGATCACGTCGTGAGGAGTGAAGGTCTGGTTAAAGCAAGGTGCCGAAGCAGCGCGGCGCTGCCACTCCTTGGCTTCTCCCTGGCAGGTCTGGTCGGGGACGGCCCAGGAAGCGGCGAACATCTTGGGCTGTTCCAGAATGCAGCTCTTGGGAGAAGTGAAGTCGGTGGCGGGTTCACTGTCGTAGGTTCCGCAAAGACCAAGGACATCACCGCGGTAAGTGCTGCCGGCCTACGAGAGAAGATGGGGGTGAGTGAGATGGCAAAAGACGGAAACGGACTGATAGTGGAGTGGGGGCGGCGGGTCGTACCTCGAGCCAAGCGGCCTCTCCGTTGTACATGATGGCGATCTCGTGCTGGGGGGCCTCGAAGATGACGGCGCCACTGGGCAGAGCGTACCAGAAAGCGAGCATTTCACCGTCAGAGTCGGTGACGTTGTTGATCTTACGGTACGAGACGCTGCGCTGCTTCTGGTTGAAGTACACGACTCCGTCGGCGTCTCCGCTCTCGGAAGACTTCTTGGAGCTGGAGGATCCGGAGGGCTTGAGGTCGAAGACGTCGTCACCAAGGATAACCTTGACTTCCTGCAAGGGAAATGAGGAGAGTTAGGCACTGTTGTGGTATCACATGGAAGGAGCACCTAACGACCGAGTTCCACGAACCTTCTCGTGAGAGCTGGCATCGCGGACGAGAACGGTAACTTCGGCGGTGAGGTCGTCGTTGCTGCTGGAGCTGGAAGAGTCATCGTCTTCGGGCTGAGAGGTCATCATGACGTGCCAGCATTTTCCAAGGTGGATGGGGTAGGTCTTGTTGTCGAAGGTGGAGACGGAGTCACGGTCCAAGCCGCAAGAGGCTGTGGGGAGAGTGAGGAGGCAAGTGAGCGCGTGGTGTCTGAGTTGAGCGATCGCTTGGAATGTGAGAAATTTCGTTCCTCAACTTACCGGTCCACTGGGCGTGGAGGGCGTAGGTAAGGAAACGATCGGCAGCGTTCCAGCTGGGGTGCTGGACGGCCAGAGGACGGGCCCATTGGCCTACGCGCACGAGGTCGAAGTCGGCTTCGAAGGATGGGGCGGTGAGGGAAACGTTGGCGGCCTTCAAGTCAGGCTCGAAGTCGATGTCGACGGTGATCTTGCCTTCCTTGTTGTGGACATTAATGGTGTTCTCGTCGAGGTATGGGTAGCCGAGGTACCTGGCCACGGAGTAGGCCTTGTAAGTGAAGTTCTTGAAAGCGGCGGGAAGCTGTGGAGAGAGAGGTGGAGATGGTTGTAGCGATTCATTTCGGTGGTGGTGGGATACCAAGTGTGGCGCGCGATGAAGCGAGACGACATACCTTCTCGTACTGGATGTTGACGCTGTAGGAATCGAGGAAGTTGGCCCTGGCGGTGATGTTGCGGCAAGCGGGTTGGAGGTAGCTTCCGGACTGCATGAGGGACATGCATTTCTGTGCCATGGGACTGCGGCGGATGTATTCCTTCCCCTCCTGGCTCTGTTCGCCCTTAGCCTGCGAAAGAGGATGGTTTAAAATTGGACACCAGGACATTCAAAGGAGGCTACGCATTTGGGAATGGGCGACGTCGTCGCTTACCGAGATACTGATTTGAGCGGCTCCGGATCCGCACTTCTCGCCGAAGCTGATCTCAGAGCTGGCGTAGGAGGTAGGGTTGGCTCTGAGAGCCTTGGCAATGTTCATGAGTGGAACGTTGGGGTAAACTCCCTTAGCGGCAGCACACACCTGTGGAAGGAGAGATCAATGAGTGAGATCGATAACGAAAGAAAGAGGTGACGGAATTAAATCTAAAGGAAGGTAAGGTTACCTCGTAAGGCTTGGAGTTTCCGTAAGTGGGAGACTTGTAGAAATAGAAGAGAGCACGGCTGGTTTCGTCAACTTCGCTGGAAGCATAGGCGGCGGTGGCCACGTAGGCGATGTTCTTGTTGCCGTTGAATTCGACGGCAAGGTCGAGAACGGAAGCGGAGGCGTCTGCGATGGGGACGAAAGAGGGAAAACGATTAGGAGACGGTAAAATTTAAATGGCATGTAGGAGAGTAGAAAGGAAAGGTTCACCACTTACTTTTAATGCCGGAAGAAGCCCTCCTGAGGAACTCCTGCTGTCTCTTTTCGCTGACGGGTTTGGAGGTGGATGGGTTGGCCATGGAGCTGCTGCTGGATCCGGCGCTCTTGCCGCTGTTGGACTTGCCGCTGTGGGCGCGGCTCTCGTTGGATGCGGAGTCGGATTCGTCGGAGTCGGACCATGAGTGGGATGACTGGGAGTCATCGGAGTTGTCATCTACAGGTAAGACGGACGGCATTTAGTGATGAGGCGATGGTATGGCATGGAAGAAGGGAATGGCTTGGGGTGAAGCTTAATTGATAGCGTACCGTAGGAGGCGGTGAAGGTGACGGATTTGGTGTTGCTCCTCTGGGGGTCGAAAACGACGTTGATGTTGTTGTACTTGATGGTCCTCTCGGCCCATGGGTAAAGGATGAGGGACATGGCGTCGTGGCGCTGAGCCTTTTCGTAGAGGTATTGGTAGTCGAGGTACTTCTGCTCCGTGGCGTATTTAACGCGGAAGGCGAAACCGGTGCTGTCCTTGCCGACGGTGGTTTCCATCTGTGATGATGAGATAAGGGTGGAATTGGAATCTTGCGGAATTGGGCAAGCGTGCGCAAGGCGTTTTTGATTCACCCGTATCTCACCTGCATGGGCTCACGGACGTGGATGGGCTTGAAGTTGCTTCCTTGGCTGACGGGAGTGAGGTCAAGGATGTTGTGCTTGGCGGTGTAGGGGATGGTGCTGTAGTGGATGATCTGTGCCTCGCGGTTGTTGTAGAGGGGCTGCAGGGTGACGGAGGCCTCGGAGTTCTCGGCATCGAGGTCGAAAGTGGCTTTGATGGGCACATTGACCTGGATGTTCTTCTGAACACCGGCAATGTAGCGGGTGTGGGTCAGAGGAGCCACGAAGCTGATCTTGGCAGTCATGCGAGTAGAGTACCTGTGGGCGAAGGAAATTTAAGTGTCCCGTCACGTACACTCGTAAGTATGGGTAGTGAGAAATGGAGAGTTCGTCATCTGGAGAGCTTACACGAATTGGAGACTGGCGGTGGAGTTGATGGTTTCGGGAACCCTGATGGAGTCGCGGGATCCACTGGCCATGTCAGGGTGGGACTTGGCTTGAACTTCTCCCCTGAGGGAAATGTAGGTGGGCTTCTTGATGGAGTAGACGAAGGGAAGACCGGTTTCGGTGGGGAAGGCCAGGGTCAAGGCGAACTGGTTGTACAGCTTGTTGTAGTTGAACTTGTGGCCGGAGCGGAGGGCGGAGGCGGCGGATTTGAGCACTGCAAAGAAAAGGCGAATGAAAAGAAGCCAGGTCGCTCGAACGTGATCGGAGGGGAGGAGAGGAAGCCGACTTACGGGCTGGCAGGTTTTCGATGGTGGTGTTATCGAAGGTGAAGAATCTGCTAGTTCCCATGTAGCGAACGAGGAGGTTTCCTTCCACCTGCTCGTCGTCAGAGGGCTCGATGTTCAGCATCTCGGCAATCTTCTCCGTGGTGAAGGGGCTGTGGCTTCCACTTCCGCTGCCAGAAGACTTCTTTCCGGACTTGCTGCCGTGCTTTCCGCTGTTGGAGGAGTCGGAGTCCTCGAATTGGTCGCTGACGGCGTCGACGAGGTCGTTGAAGCTGGAGGTCATCATGGCGAGCTGAAAGAAGCGAAGACCGTCGGTCACAACGAGCCTATGCGAAATCCCGAAATTCGACGCGAGTCATCGCAAGCGGTACTCACGGCCATGTTCTGTGATTTCCATCCTCCCACGTTGTAGCGGGTGGAAATGAAGGCGCTGGATGGGAGAAGTCCGTCGGAGCTTCCGATCCAACTGAGCTCACGCCTGTAGGCGAGACCCATCTCCTTGACCATGTAGCTCTGGAGGTACTGACGGGAGTAATGGATTCCGAGAGGCTTGGGGTTGAGCAGGTTGGCGGCGGCCTTGGCGTTCATCTTGCTGCAATCGTAAAGGAATGGTTGAGGTTACAAATGCGGTCGTCGATGGCCAAGTGCTAATATTGCCTTTTCAAAGAAGCTTGAGTGGGAAAGCCAGAAATTGAATGTATATTTTCTATACGCTAGACTTACAATTCGTGGTGGTGAGGTCCCTGGAGGGCGGCGGCGGACTGGATCGCAGACTTGACGACGGCGGTGACTTGGAGGCTAGGGTCCCTGTTGGTGAATTCAGCCATCCTCTGGAGCATGAATGCGGGAGGAGCAGTCCTCATGAGGACGAGAACGGCGGCACAACGCACCTCATGGCTTTCTCCGAGGTTCTGGTAGACGTTGAAGAGGACGCGGCGGGCGACCTGAGGGAACACCTTGGCGAGCTTGTTCAGAGAGGTGACCATGAGAGTCCTCTGGAAGGTGGACATGGGTTCCTTGCCTTCGAGGTAGGGCTCGAACACGCTGAGGATCTTGGGGTGGCCGAGATTTCCAAGAGCGCGGATGTAAACCTGGATCTTGTGGCTGTCTCCGTCCTTGACGGCGGCGCGCAGGTGCTTAGCCATGTAGGGGATGTATTCCTCGGCGACGGCCTTGGGGTTGATGGGAGAGAGACGTCCGAAGGCGTGGACGGGGTAGAGATTGTGAGCCGTGACGTTGTTGACCTGAGCCTTGCGGGCGAGGTTGGCGAAGGAAAGGATGGCGGTAGAGTTGAGAAGGGGCTGCTTGGTGACTTCGGGGCTCGTGGCCAGGGCCTGTAAAGTAATGAGCGAACGTGAGTCCACAGCAAACGGAAACGCATGGAGTCAACATTCATCTATTCGGAAGCGAAACTCACGAAGAGCGCCTTGAGGAACTCAGCGGTTGGGGTCCTGGCACTGGCGGCAAGGGTGGCGAAGATCTCGGCGGCCTCCTCCGTGGCGATCTTTCTGGACTTGATCAAATCCTTGATGGTGGTGAGGCAGGGGCCAGTACCGGCGGCGGCGAGGGCATCGCGGAGAACGGTCCTGAAGCGAGTAATAAGGGATAGCGTTAGATGGGTGAAGGAAAGGGTTTTCGAATCGCCACCGGGAGTGAGCGTCGGATTCTTACCAGGGGTTTTCTCCGGAAGACTTGATGGGAGCGTAGATCTGAGAGACGGCCTTCTGCAGCTGCTCGGCATTCATGGTGCGCACGAGGCGAACGACGATGGCGAACTTGGAGAGGGTGGACTTCTGAGGAATGGTGCTGGGGTGCTGGAGCTCGGAAGCGATTTGAGAGCACAGTTTCTTGACGGCGGAGACGGGTTCGATGTCCTTGGAAGTGGGGATAGCGTTTCCTTCATAGCCGATGAAGTAAGGCAGGAGTGGGATCTTGGGAGCCTTGTTCATTCCGGGCTTGGGGTTGTGCTCTTCACTGGAGCTGGAGCTGGAGCTGGAGCTGCTGGAAGCACTGCTGACGCTTCCGGATTCGCTGCTGGAGCTGCTGGAACTGCTGGAGCTGTCGGAGCAGTTACTGTCGGAGTCATTGCTTTCGGAGCTAGAACTTTCACTGTCAGAGCTGCTGCTTCCGCTACTGCAGCTACTGCTGCTACTACTGCTTCTACTGCTGCTGCTGCTGTTGCTTTCGCTGCTGTTGCTGCTGCTGCTGTCGTTGCTGCTGTTCTGGCTTTCGCTGCTACTCTCGCTGCTGCTGCTATCTTCGCCGTTGCTCACGCTGTCGGAGCTGTCGTTCTCGCTGCTGCTACTGCTGCTTCCGCTGCTGGCGTTCTTGTTCTTCTGCTGGGGTGCGGAGCGACGAAATCGCTTGGGGATCTGGCGCTTGTGTCCGGGCCTCTCGACGCTTTCGCTGCTGTCGCTGCTGCTACTTCCGCTCTCCTGGCTGTTGCTCTGGCTGTCGGAGCTGTCGTTTTCGCTGCTGGAGCTGGACTGAGACTCGCTTTCGGAGGATTTGTTTCCCTTGGCGGGGCTCTTAGCGGAGCTGCTGCTGCGCTCGGAGGGGAAGGGATCGTTGTAGTCGTAGACGAGGTCCTTGACGCGCTGGGGGTTGGGCACGGATGGCGGGGAGCCAGAGCTGGACCGCCTGGAGATCAGGGTGACGTTCATGCGGCTGACCACCATACCTTTCTGGGCGTTGTAGAGGGCGGGGCTGAGGATGACCTTGTTGACGGTGACGGAAGACTGGATGGTGTATTCCTTGAGGGATCCGGAAATGACGATCCTGCTGACGCCGGAACGCTGTGAAGAGATGATAGCGTTAAGACTGCGTGGTTCGTGGCACGGCGCGTTGGAGGCCTACTCGTCCACGCGCGTCTACTTACGGAGAAGAAGTGTCCCATTTCGTTGTCGGCGGGCTCCCAGTCGGTGAGTCCGGTGATTCCGTAGTGGTAGGCCACTCTCTTGTCGCAGTTGCTGAAGTTCTTGGTCTTGGCGATGTCCATAAGAATGCCATCTCCACGGAGCTCGGGCATGGGGGCGAGTTCCGGGTTCACTTGGGTGGCGTACATCGGCAGGGGCGAAATGTCGTACATGACCTCGCACTTGCCGGTGACGGTGTCCTGGAGGAATAAAATCACGGTGTTAAACTCATCTCGAGTGCTTCGTGCTCGTGACGTTTTACCTCACGAGTCGGGCGGCTTACCTCCATGGCGCGGAAAACGCTCTCGCTGGGCCTCTTGGGAGCCTGACTGCCACGATGCCATTTGATCTCGTTTTCACCGTGGGTGTCAACCTGCAGTTGACTCACGACGCTCTTGATGAGGTTCACCTCTGGGTTGGAGAGGTCCTTGCTCACGACCAGCTCATCCACCTGCGGGAGGGAGAGCCTGGTTAGCTATTGCCTCGTCTTGCAGCCGGTGGAAGGATGGTTTTGCGTAGCCAAATTTTTCGCACAATTAATTTAAATTCACAATAAATTAAGCGAAGAATGTTTCCAATTTTTAGTAAGGATTATCTCTTGGTGGATAATTTTATTCTCGCTACTCTTTTAAACATAACTGTACTGAATTTCATCCCATTATTCGTAATGAAAACTTACAAATTTTGAAGCTAAAAATTGTGCCGCTATATCACCAAAATATTTCCATGCTAACATATTTAATATTCATACTCATTTCGCGTTCCATGAATCACGCTGTACAAATCACAATTTTGCAAAATTCAAAACCTTTTCATGGAACATTGTTTTCATCACTCGCCTTCATCCTTCAATTGCTATGTAAAGAAAATTTATTCTGAAGACGAGGGTCATCATATCCTTGAGGAGAAAACCATTCTGCGTTAAATGGAGTAATTTATCTATCCGTGTTTATCCCATCAAAAATGCGTTCTTATCGTCCAAATAACAACAAGGGGTTTTGCTAAAAAGTAATTTTTCCTTCAGATTGGACTGCTGAAATGATGAGAAGTGTTTCAAACAATTGTCGAGGCCGGTATTATGGTACTGCGTCCGAGTACCTTCGATTAATATTTTATTAACAGAACGGAAAATGGCCCGTAGTGAAACCCATAGGTATGTATAACTTCGAGTCAAATGTAATTTTATTTTCGAATCATCGTTCGCTTTTACTTGCGGGCACGATTGGAGGATTTCAAAAGTACTTACAACTCCGTTCTTGAACTTAATCTGGAACGGCTTGCTGGAGAGCGGGAGCGACTTGTAGTTGAGCTCCTTCTCCGGGATCCTGGAAGCCCATCCTCCGGGAAGGGACGCTTGCACCGGAGAGAACTGGGCGTCGGAGATCTGTGGGCAGAGACGAGTGTATGTTGAGATGGGAGTCAATGGCGGAAGGTCTAAAAGAGGGTCGGGTCACTGGTCGGCCCTACTCACCCTGGCAAGGACGGCGTTGGAACTCTGAGGCTGGAGGGTGAGGGTGGCTCGGCTCACCACGCCAACATACTTGTCGGCCACTTGGTGGAGGGCGGCGAGAGTCCTGCCCTTGATCTGGTACTTGTATTCGTAACCAGGTTTCCAGGCTGCAATAAGATTAATCGGCGGTTAGTACTCCAAATTTAAGGTTTGTACTTTGCAAAGCTTAGCCTCACACGAAACGTCGAGGGTGACGGTAAAGTAAACAGTCACACTTACCATTTTCGGCCGTAGCCAGCCCAACTGGAATAGAAAAGAAATTTTTGTGTTAGTTTTGATTCCTTCCATAATCGGTAGGTAGTAGAGTGAATTTTATCATCCACTGTCTAATGTGAAAGTTTCCCTTTCCGATTACGGTTTTGCTTTTCTCATCGCATTTTTTATGTTTCTTCGATTTGAATTCCAGGTATGCTTGGATATATATGGATGTTTTTACCGAATACAATTCCGACGTAATAATATGTAAATGTATTTGTATGCTATGGAAATATTATTATTTTTCTCGAAATATTATCCAACATTATTTTTTGAATTAATGTTTGACGCTTATTTTGGCCATTTTTATGCCCTCTCAATCTTACTCTCGACTGCAAAATTTCTGTTTCACACATTTTCTCTAATTAAAGTGCTATAGAGGTCACTTTCTCCCCGAAATATTATATCTCTCAACATATATTTCTATAAAAATTATGAATTGTAAAATATTTTTTATGTTCCCCATTGCATTGTTTTGATTATTAATCCTTCTTTTTACACTTTATCCGACCATATCATTACTTTGAACATTAATTGATCATTAGTTACCAATTACTCTGCAGGACACTTCATATATTACATTGCAAAGGAAATCGCATTCGTAAAACAAGCCAAATAGAACGAGTGGAATGATGACGCATATTTTATTCTACATGTTTTTAATTCCCTGATTCAGTTCTCGATAAGTTTTGTCCTGAATCCGAATTTCGTAGCCAATATTTGGTAATTTTTCGTGAATTCATTTGAATTCATAAAGGCTTAATCACGCCATAGCACAGTGGTCCCAATTGCGAATCTAGCGGGACAAAATTATTTTTCCCAAAAAACTTAGAGCTTTTGTCGTTAAAATATTCAGAATTGCCAAAATATAGACAAAACACAAAATAACACTAACATAGGCCTTTTCAAGGTGGTTTTTACGAAAAAAAAAAAAAGTTTAATTTACAAAATAATTTCGTGTTACTTAGAAAAATATGCAGAAAATCATTTTAAAAATCTATAGTAATGTGCTTTTCTTAGTTTAATGAACTAATTACGTTAAAAATATACTCATAAACACAGGATTTGCACATAAAATCGTTTTTCACAGAATGTGAACTGCGGAATATTAGTCATCTTCATCATTATTACTCTACCAGCTCCCTTCATCTCCGAAATTTACCGACTCCACATCCTCCATCTCTTTAACATTACTCATTTCATTAGGTACAGGTAATATTGGTTCCCTGAGAAGCTGTCTGACATCCATCGAGAGGAAACAACAATTCCTTGGGTGCAACGAACTAATACTGGAAACATAAGGATCAGATGTGACTAATAGTAGGTTAAAAATATCTCTCATTGTGTCCTTTCATGAGTATTTTAGCGCGTGATTTTCTTTTAATTTCCTAATATGCTTGTTTCTTGGGCCTCTTCGGAAAGCATTCCGATGGGAACTGATGCAATGCAATTCAATGGGGGCAATCAATCACTTTTGTCTCATGAATTAGATTTCATGTATCGTGAAAGGCATATAATACCATGAGTATGACGCATGTATATTTTTTCTGTTTTTTTGAGCATACGTCTCAAATTCACTTGTAGTTATGGAAAACCACAGGAAAGTGCGCTAAGAATTGCTCCAAGTCATTGAAATAATTCCACCTCTACTCCAGTAATGCCTGATGAAATGTCGGGATTCTTTTAACATCAAAATTCTGATACTATGTACAATTTCTTCCGGTTTATTTCGATGACCAAGAGCATCAGTGGAGAGATCTGCGCCTCTATCTTTTGCACTTCTTTCACAGTTATCTCCTAACTTTCATCTTCCAGAAATAATTTAATGGGTCTACAATGCCTGATCGAAGGTGGCCTGGTATTCTGCCATAAGATGTTTTTTTTATCATTTGATTTTAGCTGAAGAGGCAACATAGAAATGGAAAACATATAGGAATCGTCCACTGGACCTGATTCCTTCCGAAATACAAACCTTTGCTTATATTGCTTGTGCCCATGACTCCCATCTTAACCCCACTTAAATATCATCGTTAGTTTGAATTCATTACCAGACCGAAGGAAAGCGGCGACAACATCTTTATGAGCCAAAATAGTGTTATTCACTAGGGCCAGTAATTTGACCTCGGCCGAAGTATCAGTAATGGTCAGTTCTTGTGATGGGGGATAGCAAGACAACTTTGAGTTCAAATTAATCTTGTATGAGGGATAAATATCGCACCGTCTCTGGCCTCTCTTCTGATGTTTACGCACTTTTGCTTAGTAGGTTCTTTCCATGTAAAAGGACAAAGCCTTTAATTCTGAATATATTATTGGAATCAAAGGTGAAGACAATTAAGCCTTCTTATAGTTGGTAGCTCTCTTTGGTATGTTTTCAGTTATGTCTTTTATAATTGCAGCCGCATCTTTTTTCCCAGAGCTTGGCAATGAAATCTGGCTTGCAAAACAGGTTCTACTTTCGATATATCCTTCAAAAGAGACTACACACATCTAACAAAATCTGTCTTATTTTCTGGAGCACTGTTGCCACTTTTTATCAAAATTACTTTTAAATAGCATCACAATTTTCCTGACGTCCTTTGGGGTATCTTCATTACAACTTTCAAATGTACTACTCATTTAATAAATCATCTATAGCCTTTTCTTCCTCAGCAATTATAACAATTCCAATTACCGCCGGTACCTTGAATCGCTCAGAATGTGACATGATTTTCCCTATCGATATAAAAATGTAAAAAACTGTAAGCCATGTAATAACTATACCATAAATATCAATAAAAATTTATGCCGTACAAAACTACAATAGTTAAAATTAAAATTTTGTCTTCTCTAGCGAAATTTATCCCGATATTCCAGGCGTCGTCCGAGGAAATGCCCCCAGTCCCGCGTCTCAACGGCTCTCGTTTGTTAACTTCATGGAACAAAAAGGGCATTATTGTCAAAAAGCGCAAGTAGGCGCAAAATGTGATGAAAATATCTATAACTATAAGGACGTTTCCACATGTCTTTGAAGGTTTCGCAATCCTACCTCGACATATATTTTTTATAAGTCAATTTAAACAATTGAAGTCGATAAAAAACGATGTTATAAAGACTGAGAGATTGCCATTTGAAATATAGTATTTTAAACCAATTATATTTTAAGAAAAATCACTCTAAATAATTCTATATACCGATGGCTATAAGATCCCGTTAGAAATTGTCGTTCCTTGCGTTATTGCTATCTAGCAGGTACGTGTTAATGCTAGCGAGTCAGCTACCGTCGGGGTGTAGGCGGAGGGTAGGCAATCTCAACGCGTGACTTTGCAGCTGCATAACATTGTTATAACTTAAATAAACGTTGTAAAAGTTACCAATCATGATGAAGCATTTAGTTGCGGATATCGCTGAATCTACGGCGACTTTATTTTTAAAAGTTGCAAAACTGACTTTTGTCCCGCTAGATTTGCGATTGGGACCACTGTGCATAGGTGGCATTGCTAAAACAGTTTCATATAATTTCTACTTGATCGACTTTCACTTACCAGAGAGGAGCAGTGTACAATAATTGCGTTAATTTTTTCAACTTGATCGGAAATCATTTAAAATTTAAAGGCATACTGAGACAAAATTATGAAATGGCTTTATTAAAATATTTAATAAATACTTTTTTATCTTTATTGCCCAGCGACGTCTATCTCTCCATCGCGTCCGCTGAATTGGGCGAAGAAGAATATGTAGCAACTCAACTTGGTTTCTTTCATCTAAGTTATAATTTAAAATTTTAAGTTGAAATCAAAAATAGCAGTAAATGTATATTTCAATCGGTGATTTTACTTAGATATCTAATGTCTGGTTTGGTACTCACCTACGAGGAAGACGATCAGAGGAGACCACATCTTGTCCCGGAGTGACGAACCCATTCCCTGTGGCCAATTATATACCCTGTCAGTCGTGCGACATCAAATCCTTGCCTCAGCGGAAAGAGAGCGATCATCATCTTGGCCTTTGGCACTCGGAGCCACGCGCCGCTCGCCAAGCGATTTTCTATCATCGGATTATCTTGCAACGAGCGATGCTCGTGGATTGAAAAATGTGTGGTCACTTGAAATTTATCAGAATCATTTTATGTATGACTAGAATTTTCAGAATTCGTCGAAGTATTAACTTTGCTTGGTAACTGCCTGAATATTCCAACGTATTTACATGGGGTACGATTTTTTTCCGCAAACCTAATCTCCATTTAATCTCCAAAATATTTTTGTTCGTGCCAATACTACACCCTATATTTATTGCACACTTCTTCCAAGATTTTTTCTCTTTATACGGAGATGGTTAAAAAAACGACGCGTGTAGGTTCTTATGTTTGGAATTCCATATGTCATCCTCATAATTGCCTTCTCAATGAAAGAATACCAGCACGCTATACGCTTTAATTACCTCCGGCTGTTCCCCAAAGGCATCTACCAATTACTCCTCTATGTTAACATACTATGGTTTACTAACTTTGTCTAAAGAGGTAAATAAAATAGCTAATTCAGGGATTGAGTGTCACTTTATTGATACATACGTATCGAATATTAAATATGAATAACATAAATAGCTAACTTCATCGTCATTTTACGAGAAAAGCCGATTCTGTGTTGATGGGTAGGATATGAAATTATTCGGAGAGAGTATAGTAGCCGTTTTTGGGTAAATCGTCAGAAGTAATAGCCGTTTGTAGGTCTCTGGAATCGCATTTATTTCAATATTATTTCTTATGCCCTGACTAGGAAAACATTTTTAACACCGTGCGGTAATTTTTCAACGCACTTATTTCCCTGGACTAATACCTTCCTTGTCAATGTCGTGCAGGAATTAAAATAATTTTTAATGACCTCACCAGAAAGTACACTCTTTTGGTATATTTACTTAGTGTATTCATTTTTAATAGTCCATCGGAATGAATTATTTTGACGGGTACTGCTCTTCCAACCTTAGATATGCATATTTTAGCCTAGCTAGAATAACAGTATGGTGAGTCTAAGGCGAGGGGAAAATTTTCGCCATCAGGTTACATGTTTCGTCGGCGAAGGATAAAATCAATTTTTAATTGGACCAAGCTTTATGTGTTAATTTTTTCAACAGCGTTTTTAATTCCATTAGATTAGACCTACACTTTTAAATACACATGTAGTTTGAATCTTATAACTCGTATAAAGATAAAAAGCTCGGAATGAAGAATTCAATTTTTTTACTGAGTAATTTCGCCAAGGAAACAATTGTTTTCTATTAGAAATGAGAGAATTTACTCTCGGACAATCTTTTTTAAGATATATATGTACTTTTACAAGCAATGCTTCTGAGATTTATGCCCCCCCTTAAAGGACCAACCTTTTTCCGGTTACACCGTGGCCCAAGGGAGGGTCAAAAAATGTCCACTTATATTTTTTCGTTTTAACTAAACATGAAACAGAATATATCTTCAACAATTGTGTTTTTACATTGTTAAAACATTTTAAAAGTTGTTTATCCAGCTGAATGTCATAAAATCGCAATAAAAATATTAAAATTTTCAAATCTTTTTAAACTGATCATAAACGAAATTATGATAAAACTTCTTCACAGAGGTTCCGGATTTCATGCTCTTATTTGAAAATTAAGTTTCTAAATCACCGATAACTGTGCATCTAAAATAACAATAAGGCATAGTATTTCAAATTTAAGTCAATTTTCAGCAACCGTACTCCAGGGCAACAATTTTATAATTATTTAAGTATACCGGGACTAGCCACGGTGATAACTTTTTACGGAGTCACCCGCAATGCACAAATAGTGCGAAAAATCCACAGAGGAAAAATCATTCGCCTTGACCGGGATCCCGGTCAAGGCGAATGATTTTTCCTCTGTGGATTTTTCGCAATTTTATAATTATTTAAAATAAACCTAAAATTTTCCACTCCGTTTTCAGTTACCTAATTTAAAAGTACATGATAAATCATAATACGTCTCCTAATTAAAAAAATTATGTTCTATATTGTTCGTAGCATTCATTTATCAATAACCATATCATTCCCATAAAGTTATAAAATTATTAACATTAGCAATCACTAATGCCACTAATGAATAATCAACTCGAATCTTCTGATAAGGCAGCATTATTGCCTGTATTGTATACATTAGTTTTTATGCCATGTTTACCGCAAATATAACTGTTACATATAGTACATATAATCATAGTTTTTATAATTTGCTTGGTTTTTCTCTTTTTGATGTGAGTGCGTTGCTGCACACGTGGAAACTTCCTGTGCCAATTACTTTGACAGGAACATATGACGGCTGTATTTTTCTATCCGCGACCCCTTCCATCATCAATAAAATGTGGTTATGAGTATAATGAATGGAAAATGAGTATAAAAAGAGAGAATCCATTTAGGGCAGCAATGTCGATTAGTGCAAAGAAGACAGATTGGCCAACTTCTTGTAGATCTTTTGGTGGAATACTTGCATAGCATCTGATCAGTAACATCAACTCCTCCTTTGGTGTTGTAGTAGAGAAAATTTACGTCACATTTATTTTTGAAACAATTACTGACATTTATATCGGATATGAATAGATTTCTATATGCTGTATGGATAGAGAAACGATATTTTTCTTATGCTTCTCTTTGGTGATGAATGATAAGAGTCACCGGTGGACTCCCAGATCTCGGGTCTGTAAATTCAAACAAACTTGAAAAAATCTTCTGACTAGCTGTTCCCTTCGATTGTTCAGGAATACGTTTTCTGTTACTCTGCATATTTACAACCATAGTCAATCCATAAAGTTCTTGTGCTGGCTCCACAGAATTATAGTATCTACCCATTGACATATTTCTCCCGTAATTCTTGATTGGGACCACCAGGCGTTCACTCGTTTGAACCTCTGCTTGTTGATGGTTCATTATTTTCTGAGGCAACAATTTCCATGTTGAGCACATACCTCTCATAACAGTTGGTGAACATTCTTATAAGTATCCCATACTGCCCTGGTTATAGTTTCATGAATACTATAATTCTACACCTTCCCCTAAACAATGATAACATTTCATCAACTAACATATCGGGTTCACAAATGTAATATTTGGTTGATATCCCATTGACCATTTGGAATACTGAAAAATAAGCGCAACTTTGTCTTTTCATCTTTGTCTTTCCCCGAGTAGACTTTTCATCAAATAAGGCAATAGTTCCTGAAATCAATTTCAACTCTTCGCAGCAATATAGGAGGATCTTCCAAATCTATGTAACCACCAATCATGCAATTCTAACTTGCTATCACTGTTTGCACCGAACAATATCAAAACTCCTACGAAGGATTTTAGTTTTACCGTATCATTTTTAGACTTCGAGCTCGTTCTGCTTCTTCATTTGTAAGCCGTAAAATCATGTCAAGAATTTCAGGGTTGAAATTTTTTCAAATGACTTGCGCATATCCTTTTCCTTACCAGCAGGTAGTAAACATTGCTTTTTCAGCAATATATTTTGAATGGTTCGCCTAGTCACGCGAGGAGGATCACTCAGGTTTTTCCTTGCCATTTTTGCAACGTGCTCGATATCTTCCTAGCTGCCTTTTTTCCTACAAAAGTCACTTCCTTCACCTGCCTTACTTCATTATTTGAACTGATTTCACTAACATAGACTACAGTTTCACTCAATTCTTCATTACTGATTTATTCTGTGTCACTTGTAATTTCCAATTCTCATTACACGTCACTCTCAGTCAAGTAGATAAGCAGATAGGAAAACTTTTCAAAGATATAAACCCTTTCACTCAAAAGCCACCGCATAGTAGCTCTAGATGTCAACATGAGGACCAAAATTTAACAGGAGCTTTGCCGACAGCATGCCATGCATCGTAAATGCTCACCGTATGATAGGTAATTTTGGGATTGTATCCTGATTGTATAAACTATAAATTGCATTATATTGTATACAGATTGCATCTTGAATGGCGAGAGTTCAAATCACGCAGCAGCTGATGGTGAGGGTGAAGGTATTGAGTAAATTAGCCGGTGTGTCATAAATTTAAAAACACTAATAACACGGTAAGAAAGTGGGCTAGTTCTTGTTGCACTCATATTTTCGTATCAATGGCATTCCAGTTTGACATGAAGGTAAAATACTTCGAATTCTTGCGAGTCTGATTAGATAGGTAACCAAAGTGTTTCGGGGGTATGCAAAAATTCATTTTGTAAAAGATGCTTCATGAATGGCTGTATAGAGCTCTTTGCGCCCTTTCCTGTTCATGAATGAATAAAATAAATACAGTAAAAAGGTTCTTGTGAAAGTGTTATAGAGGGAATGACTTCAATATTCAAAATTTCAGAAGGGTATTCAGAAGCTGTTTTTCGATATAATGTATCAGTTTATAATTCTGTCAAGCAGAGCCTATAAGAGTAAGCAAAGTGAATAGAAACAGAGAGTATTTATTTTAAACATACAGTTCAAAATTTTAAAGAAAATTAATCAATATGTAAGATAAATACATTGAAAACTATTTTTACGAATTCTGATTTCTTAGAATAGAAAAATAATTGAAACTATGTAAAGTAGAAATTTGTGAAATAAAATCAAAGTTATTACATCCTATAGTTTAAATACATAAATGCAATATGGAGCCTATTTTTGAATTACAATAAACGTTAATACGTAATTTAAACTAATTAAATTATAAATTATATTGCCAAACAAAACTATTTGTCCCATTACACGATTCCATTCGGTCGAAAAATATGTCACAGGTTGAACCAAGGGAGGGTTACTTTGTGTCCACCGCGTATTTACGCTCTTATAACATTGTAGGAACAAAATTTTCCACATACATCAAGACGTATTTATCTTTTTAAACCTATATTTGACAATATAACGAAGTTATAGATCTTTATTGGGTGAATGAGTACTTAAAATATTGAAAAAATAAAAAGGTGGACATTTTTTAGCCCTCCCTTGGTCCTCTAAGGGTTAAGGAAAGATGCGACGTAGTTGAAGAGCAGTGAGAAAAATGTCAGATATTGAACAATATTACGTTTCATGGATTTCCGTTTTTAGTTTTTAAAATTTATATCATATTTTTTTTAATGAATCAAACGATTTTTTTAATATACGGACCAAAAGTGGTTCTAAGAAATACGAAAGAGTAAAATAATACGATTTCTTTTAGTGGTTATGTATGCATATTAGAAATAACGTTTGAACAGGAGGAAGGAGTACCGTTATTCCCTTATTGGAGGAATTTTTTTCTGCTCATAGTTCATGAAGATTTGATGCTAAAGGTTGCATTAAAATTATCGAATGAGAACCCTCCTAAAAATATTTTTCTTTTGAAGACTAATAGGAAAGTCATCAGCAGTATAATTTGCCCCTCTAAATAATACGTAAGTTTGCGCAATGAAAATGGTTGAAACGTTTGCAATATGTTAATTACATTGACTTCAGTTTTCTATGGGAAAGCATAAATCACCTTATCCCGATTTCCTAGTCCATTCAAATCGGAGTTAATATGTTTTTAAAGTTATATAAAAAGGAAATTGTTGTAAAATGGTGGGTTACCACCGGATCTTTATCATGACTTTAAAACACATTGAATTATACTTGTGCAGAAGAAATAAAGTAAATCAAACCATTTTAAGAAGAGACTTAAAACTAGTTCTACTCTAACAGGATGTGTTATACTGATAAATGGCATAAAAATCGCATCCCCGATTAAGTGCAGTTACTACTTCTACGTATATATCACCGTATTATTATTTGTATTTTAGCCTTTTATGTCGGTACTCTGCCACACCTCGCTATCATGTCGCTATGTTTTCCGTAGTTACTCGTGCAAGATGTATTTCACCTTAAAAAACGTATGTTTTTTCTTTAAGAAGTTATACCTTTAGTAGTTCATCAGCCATTACTTCAACAACATATTTTTTGCTACTGTGAAAGTTCTATCGTCGGTGAAGAATGTTGTATTATACGGCCGGTATATTGCTTTAGAACTCATACTTCTGAATATTTTATATCATTCGGGTCAAGAATTCATTTTATTTCATTGTCATTCTCGTAAAATTATTTCCGTGTCGTTGCAATAATTTAACCAGCTTTTTACTTTCCACAGACCATTGTAATCATATTCTTTCCAACGATTTAAGGCACGGTTGTTGAAATAGGCTTCTTCTTTAGCGTTGATTTCTTTTCGTGGAATTTTTTAGCCGTAATAGTGTAATTCATTTTACTGATAACAGAGGGAGCCCTGATGACGACGGGGATTGTGGTAAATATTCATGATTGAAACGTCGTTGGACAACATTCAAATTAGGTATATGTACTTCCAATTGATTTCTTCATTACATAAAAATCATTAACACCCCGTTTGACAAATGAAACATGTAAAACCATTACGACCATAATGTCAAGATTGGTATTAAATCTCTGTGGCAAGGAGGCATAATACTCTTATTAGGCCGACATCTTCTCGTTTGAAAATCTTAGGTATGAATATTACAAAAGAGGATCCTCAAGTCTGTCCCTACATGTGTTTCCTTAGACCGCGCATTTTAAAGAGATTACAGAAGTCGCTACTCGCCCGCAAACGGAAAAATTGTTCCGAGTTTCACGGGGTAATCAGGTATAATTAGTAACGTTAACCGAAATTTATATTAATGATGATGTAATCTATCACATTTATAACTTTTCAGTGCTATTCCTCGCAATGAAAAACATTATATTGCAAAATATTGGAGAAAAGTAGATCGAATTGCACTCATCACCGCGCCGCGGTTATTTTTGAAAACCGATTTAAATGCGACCGAAGTGGCAGCAGAAATCAGCCTTCTATGGGGTGGAATTGGGCCTCCTGTATGCAATCCCCTTGATCGTAAAGTTGAGCTGTAGGAGCACTGTGAGTTACATATAGTGCTCTCAGGATGGAAAACGTTGGACTCAAGCGTTCACTCAAATAGGGTAGTTTCTTTCATCAAAGAAAACGAAAGGCATTGATTGAGATTCGTTACCCACCATTAGTGTATTCATAACATACAAATTATTTGGTTTTAGAAATCCCAGTTCAGACGAATACCGGTTTAGACGAATGGCAATGGTCAATTTCAACCACATTTGAAAAAGGCCAAATTGGCGCCCATGCGATGCCGCTCCACGTAACGTCACAGGGACCTAGTTTCTATACGAGTAGATAGGAGTTTTACATCGTCCTAGATTACCAATGCATGCATGAGGCTCAGAGCTCAGGGAAACATGCCTCAATAATCTCCTACCAAAACTGGCTAAGTTCGGAAAGTTTCCTTCGTTTGATAGGGTATTTATAATCCTTATTTAAGCAAAGCGCTACCTACTATCAGGGCACTCTTCTACCTGCTAGCAGCTTGCATCGTGTCAGCGCTCAAAGCCTCGCCCCAAGGTCACCTCACACGCCGACAGCGGGAACCAGAGTGACGTCACACCAGGTTTTCCCAACATTCATACCTAGTCGTCGCGTTTTCGCGCGCTTGAAAATGTCCACTTTTCATTTTATCGCGAAAAATAGATATCGTCATTAAAAAATCTAAAAGCGTGAAATACATGCATACTCCAGGAGTAATAATCTTTCGATTTAGGCAATAAAAAAATAATTGGAAACCACCCTATTGTGGAAGCCGAGGTGCCTCTTGAGAGCAGAGATATGATCCGGCACCCTAAGGTAGGTATTTTAAGGTTCGGTGTTCACTGGCAATCCCTCAATGGTGCATTACCAAAATCGCACGAAATAGATTCTCGTAACTCCTTATTAGCAGTGTTGGTAAATGTACTAAACAAAAGTGACTGGGTTCAATCACATTTACTTTGTAAAAAAGAAATAATATACGAGTGCAAATTACTGCTTTTGAAAAGTAATCACTAAAATTACAATTACATTTACAGTTAATTCTTGAGAGAATGTCGTTTCTAGAGACCACCTGGAAAATGTTGAGTTTTGCAGAAAAAATGTGGAATTCAATCATAGAAATTGCTAAAGTTGCAAATCTCGTAACTTCGTAAGAGGTGTCATATCCTGTATCTAACATATGATGGCTACGAAATAAGGGTGGCTGAATCTAAACTAGCAACATATTAGCAACTAAGGGATTCGAAGTTATCTGTAGGCCTAGGTAAGTTATTGCAATCGGTAAAGTAATCGTCGATTGCGAGCAAGTAACGATTAAAACGAAAGTAATGATTCCTCTTTCACCGCTAGGAGTAAATTACAAGTATAGCTTACATTTTGTGAAAAGTAATCGTCACAAGTACAAATTACAGCAAAAGTGTCCGTGACAAGTAATCCGATTTCTTTTATTCGATTACTTACCAACACTCTTCATTACCCGAAATGACCCGGCACTAAATGACTCTCCGTACACTAAGCTACAATTGCTTCATACTTTTTATCATGTTACCATTTATTCTCTGATCATACAAAATTGTAAAGCGATTGGAATGAATGGTAGCAATTTTTCTTGCGTGGAAACAATTTGGTATCTTGATTAAAAACATTAAATCATAGGCAGCGGGAACGAAGCATTGAAAAGCACGAGGATTTCATGCTCAAATTATTCATTTGATAAGTCGCAATATACATGCGCAAAATCCCCGTGAAGCTCTGGAATACGTCATTACATTAATCCTAACGTATATATCCAAAACAAATTCGAATGTGCCTTCAATATGTGACAGTATATTTGTATCATTAGGACATCTCTCAGGGCAAAATTGCCATACTTAGATTTTTTGCATCATCTGGTACAAGATAAGATGATGGCTCTGTTAGCCGAATGACATCGTACGCATTAAATTATATGCGGAAAAGTGCCACTGTCTTTCATTTCAAAATATCAAACTTCCACTTTATCACTGATCGAATTAATCGGTTAACTTTATTTTGAATTTTATAAATTAATGAAATTTGAAACTAAAGCCTATATACTATACAAGCTAGCTATATAGCAAGCTAAGATTCTAACTGATTTATTGGGTGCCTCCGAATCTTAGTGCCACTGAAACGATGTGGTATTCTGCGCAAGCCATTTGACGACACTACCACTTGGGTAGAGAAATGCACATGCTGCAAAGATGATTTCTGATTACTCTAGGCGTTTACTCCGGGAGAATACACTCCAGAGAGTCATGTATGATTTTACACTTTCCTCGCGAATAGAATATTTAATCTTTTCTCGGGATTCTGCGCGGGTAAGACTTTTTATGAGTGCCGACGTTTCGGGTTCCGACTCGTTACCCATTCTCACGGCTATTGAATGAATATTTGAAGTGACCGTTGAAGCTCAGAATTAGGAAGGGCGGGATCGGCCGAGCCCCGATTGTTATCGCGGAGGACCAGCGTAGACTTAGCTCTGGCAATCATAATTATTTTAAGTATTCGATTCCAAGAGCTACTGATCGAATATCCGGTATCTCTATTAACATTTTTGTTTTCCAGTCTTATCTCTATAGCCTCTTTAGTTAAACGATCCCAAAATTGATTTTTTGAAAAATCCGGAGAGTCCTCTGCACGCTGAAATTCGGGAAAGTGAGAGAGTTAGAGAGATAATTTTGTAATTGGAGATTGGGTTTACTTGGTACTACTCAGTACAGGATAAGGCGAAATATCTAGCTCATTTTATTTTGACCCTTTCAATGTGAATGCCATTTATAGACGCCGCAAAATTTTCAAATCTGTGACCGAAGAGTGTCCACAAACGGCATGAATTTTTCGTGCCACACGAATAATCACCGTTTATAATATACTTAGGTTCTGACTGAGTTCTTAGGCTCAGTTCAACCTGATTTTAGTGCTACTGTCCTGACAGTCACTGTACGCAGTCTTTCAGATAGGTAGAAATAGGTCTCCGGGCCCTAACTAAGCTCTGGGGTGAAGATCATCTCGACCTTTACCAACATTATCCTCTCCAAACTTAACTTTCTCTGGAGAAATGTCGTGGAACAACATAACTTATGATCAACGAAGATATCGCCTTCCCCACAATTTTATTAACAGAGTACCGCACGTGCATCAATTGTTATGCAATCATCATCAAGTACAAACAAAGACTCACAAAAAATTACATTTCCGACAGATATATCGATCTTCAAAAATAGTGGGGGGGGGTGAAAATTAGGCGGAAAAATTTGGTATGTGATATAACATTAATTATCAACTAACTGGTGTAACCCCACTTTCTTACCTATTGCCTCTTGACGTGACGTAAGTCCGGATTTTTTTTGTTGTTTGTATGAGGCAATATCTAAACTTTGTTTATGCGCCTCCTCCTAAATTCCCCTTCTCCATTTTAACCGCCCCCCTCTTCCTCTTTCCTCCCCCACCACATTCTTCCTTCGGATCTTTTATCCCCCCCACTAATTTTTAAGATACATATACATCCGTCGGAAATGGAATTTTTTGTTAGTTTCTGTAAGTACCCGATGATGATTGTATAGATTGGAACACGTGAATTAGTCAATGGTTAAAGCATAAATGGTAATATCCACACTATTTTATTATCACTTAACCGACCATGGTTTCGACACTTGATGTCATTTTCAAGGTACCTTGATTATGACACCAAATGTCGAAACCATGGTCGGTTAAGTGATAATAAAATTGCGTGGATATTACCATTTGTGCTTTAATCATGGATATATCATAATTCCACAAAATTAAGCCGGAAACGAGTTTATACGTGAATTAGTACTCTGTCAGTAAAATTGTGGGCAGTGCGATATCTTCATTGATCATTAGTTATCCTATCTATTTGCCTGTGGAAATCCGTTTGATTATCTAGTGGAATATCTAAAAATATTCGTTTGACACAAAGCACGTTTACTGCAGTCCAAATGTCGACAAGAATTCAATACGCGCATATGCTCTGTACTATGCCCTGATGAAATACTTGGTAAGCACAAATTAGAATCGGAGATCCAGCGTTATCATCAACCGAGTCCATACACGAAGCGATCTTTATTGCACTGCAAGAGCTTACGTTCCATTTCATGCCTCGGAATAATGCCGTATGTAATGGTCATTGGATGACTCCGGGTTTGTCAATAAATACAGAGGGACCCGGGATATTACAATAATCATGCACATAGCCGCGGAAACCAATGCATAACTGTCGTATTTTAGCAGTTTTCCGCGAGTTTAAAGGCTTGAGGTACGAGTGTAAAAAGCAAACATTTATGTGATTAAAACTCGTTTTCGAGTATTTTGGTTAAATTCAATATAATATCGAATTGGTCTCAAATTTTTTTCGAAAACTCGTGAAATAAAGTTGCAGCTATCAAATGCCATTATATTAATACAGTGAAACCTCTGTTCACGGACACCTCTTACTTAAGTGCAGTATTCAATTCCTAGACAGAAGGATATGCAATTGTATAAGGATAGAACTCCTTAAAATACGTACTTACGGACACGGAAACTTAAAGGCACAATTTTGCTGTTTTACGGACACCGTCGCCTAGGGTTTTCTGACCGATCTCTCAAAAATTGAGATTTTTTTAAACAAGAAGATCAATCAGGTTGCTTTAATCCCTACTCTGTAATACTTGCGGGGTAATATTAAGTGTAAAAATGAGCTTTTATTTCGGTCACCTCCGACTTATGGTCACCTCTCACTTACGGACACATTTTCGAGGTCCGTTATGCCCCGTTCACAGTACCATCATTCTCAACCAGCGTAAAGATGACGTCAGAACCAGCGTGCGTTCATACATACCATGGTTAGACACTGGCGACATCTGATGAATGGTAAAGTAAGTCCAAGTGGAAAATGAATTGACAAGAGCGAATAACCTGTGGGAAGGAAATAGTGGATGTGCAGGAAAAGTTTCCTGTGTTAATTGCAATGATTTTCGACGTATATGCATGTTAAGAGCTGATTAGGAATGAAATAATTGCTTTCCAGCATCGTCGAGCATTGTTCCTTGCACCAATCTTGCTACGTATAAGTTAATTCAGATGTATTCGTCCAACTATTCATTTCATCGATAGAATAAAATAAAATAACTTTGTTTTATTTTATTTTATAATTAAGCAACTCCAAAAAATAACGCCTGAGACCGTGACTTATATGGTTAGCATTTTTCTACTGTTCTATTGAATTCGAATTAAATTAACTATTAATAATAATGTGGTTGGTATCAACAACATTTACGACTAGTTGCCCCAGAATCAGACCTGTTGACACATCATTAATGTAGGTGATGAAAAGAGGGCCTAATAATCATGAGCCTTAAGCCATAATTGAGGCTTAAGGCTCAAATCCCTAACCATTGGCGCCGACTCAATGGGGCCTGAGGGGGCCCGAGCCCCCTCAATCATTCGTTTCGGGGGGCGGAGCCCCCCAATAATTCAAGAAATTAATTAAGTTATATTATGCTTTGTAAAATCACAAAAATATGTTGGTATTTTTTATTTTTCTTGTTTTACGATATTTACCTTTTAAAATACATTCAATAATGATATAAAAATAATTATTACGGTAGGAAACAAGTAAACTGAAAAAAGTGGTGTGAATCATGATAGTGTTTCGGGGCTCCGGCACACTTTGAATTTTTCCCGGTGCGTAAACCTTCGGGTACAAACTGGCGGGCCAAGAGGGATGTAGGCTGCCTCCCGGTTGATTTAAATGGAAGAATGGCTTATTTTTGCTTAAATAATGATCACAAATTGACCAAATACAACATAAATCCTACTAAAACCGGCCAGATAATAATGGGAGGTTTGTGGCGTTTTGTACCCTTTGTATTACCGTAGTTACTCACACAATAAGACGGCTTTGAAAAAAGAACAATATAGGATTTTAGAGAAAAAATAAGAAATTTGACCTCCTCGCTCCTATTAAGTATTATGGATGACGTTTTGAGGGAGAGTGGCGGTTTGGACTGTCTTTCATGGTCTTACGTAACGAGGGTCTGGAACTATATTACGTAAGATCTTGTCCGTATTGTAACATTGTATTGTTCTTCAATAAAACTTAGTTGTGGAGGTTAAGCATTGGCTCGCTACTTTCATACATTTTGCAATCTCACCCCTACCACAATACTACTCGTCTGTCGCCTGACTGCCTGGCTACATTACCTTCATGGTCAACCAAAACAGGATGTAATGTATGCAGGAGACATTGGTTGATCGATTGGTCAATCCACCTCTTTACATTGTTGTGGAAGGTGCAACAAAGATGCTAGTCAGAAATTGTCGATTTGCGCCTTGGTATCAGATGACATTGCTGCCACACTGGGCTCATCTACACGTTCGCTTCCGAAGCATACGCAGCTTGGAGTCGTCTGCCGCGAATCCTTCTCTCGCGCTCATATGACACACCCGATTTATGCGAGTAAAAGCGACAAGAATCCTCATCCTACTTTTAATTAAATACGGTAGAGAGTTGAATTTTAGAGACTTTTTAGATTTATAATGACTTTTAATGATCAAGATCATCAGAAATAATGGCCAATAATGGTAATAATGACCAATTTGCAGCCCTGCGGGCCAGCGCTCCGGCCGCGGCGACTGCAAAAGGACTGAATCAGAAAGCAGAAGCACCTGAAACCCTGCGCGCCTCCGCCTCGCGTCACCTTAACACTTCAAGACATTACGACGCCGTGGCAATATGAAGATCACCCTGCTAGCGCAGTCATCCAGTGTGGATATTTTCTTTCAGTGCAGACGTGTTTAGCGCTTCGACTTTAGTGTTTAGTAGACTCTTTTATGTGACTATGTAAGCGCGTGGTTTCTAATTGGGTTGGCACTCCAGAGGAATTATGGAATCAACTCATTTCGTGAAGGTATTTATTATCAATCACACACCGTGCGTCGCACACCTGGCCTGCGGCCTTTACACATGAGTACTTTTTGCCGACTGCTCTCTGCCTTTTCCACACGTGGCCTCCGGCTTCCCGGAAGGTGCTGATGGCAGCATCACTCCCACGCACTCACATGAGTGACTAGGCATGGGGATCAGAATAGCATTACCATCCGGTTTCACGTCTCTGCGAACTCAAGATGTTCCGCTTACAACTATACCCCCTCCAAAGTGAATTGTTGAATATCCTAAAAACACAACAATTCAATACTAGAATACATGGAAACCATTAAAATCACAATAAAACAAAGAAAGATGAAAAGTTACCCAATGATAGATGAAAGAAAGAAAAAGAAAGAAAAAAAAACTTAACGCACTTAACAGAAAACCGTACAATTTGAAATATATGAATCAATTCAAGTGGATGAATAGGTCCAGAGTTCAATCTTCGGCCGTGGCCTACACTTTTTTAGAATCACAAATTCCCACCCTCCCAAGCACTCGTCATCTTTGCACGGGAATCCCTGGATTTTAAAAACCCTCTTGGCAATTCACTGCCCACGACCCCGCCCCACACTACTGATGCACTTCACACATTACACATTATCACTGTTAAGCAATACCCTTCATTTTTACAACCTTAAATCTAACATTGCATACCCATTATCTAGGGGTCCCCGCCCCCCATCACGTATCCTCCCCTTAGCTCTGTCAAACAATTGACCTATTAATTTATACTCATTATTCATTCCTTCAAATCAAAATTAATTACCACCATCCAATCGTGTTCTATTAACCCCACATCTTGTCCACGATCAAATACCAAACCGTTTTTTTTTTAATGGCACCAATTCTTGAGCCATTTCAAGTCCCGCTATCCCAGCGGCGACTAAAATGGCAAATACCAAGGTCATTGTTCTTGTTCGTGTTCCTCTAGAACCGTGGACAAGGGTCCTTGTGATCGGAGCGAATAGGAGTGTGAGGGCGCTGGAGAAGGGGACAGGGGAGGGGCTGCGATTCTCTCAGCTGTTCGCTGTCTGCTGCGGAGGGGGTAAGGGGACCGCCTTGTGAGGGGAGGGGAAGGCGGTGGAAGGGAGGCTGCTTCGTTCCGCTGGGAGGAGTTCTCCTCTTGGTGTGGAGGGGGGGAAACAACTCTTTCCCTCTTCGCTGGCGCCTCGCCGTCTGGGGTGGGTGAGGGAGGGGAGTCAAACCCTTCCCCGCTATCCGTTCCCAGCTGGCTGGCTTCTGGAAGGTCGGCGTATCCCCGCGGCTCCACAGATTCGAACTCTATTTCACTGCAAGGGGGTAGAATTGGGGTTTGGGGAGGTAGGGGTGGATTCTTCCGGGGTCTTCCTCGGGGGCGAGCACGTCTCCCTCCTAAATCTGGGGGTGGAATAGAACCTGAGTAAGGTTTCACACGATTCACATGCACCACAATTTTTCGAAAGGGAAGCTCCAACTCTAAATTGCAATCGGACAAAACTCTTATCACTCGATACGGCCCTTCCCAGGGGCAATGAAACTTTTTCACTTGCCCTGGCTTCAAACACGGGTCGCGTAAATATACGTAGTCGCCCACCTCGTATCTGCGTTGTTTTCCCTTTGTTTTTACCCCTTCTGCTTGCGTCTTTTGTGCCCTCCGATTGTTTTCCTTGCAAACTTCCCACAACTTTGTTAGTCTCGCACACAATTCTCCCACAGCCGGGTGCTCAGACGGAACACCGTTCGCCGCCACGACTTCAAAGGGGGAGGCCATCGGAAATCCGAATATCACTTCGTGGGGGGAGTACTCTGTACTACGGTGCTTTTTAATATTATACACAGAGACTGCATAGTCTAATAAAGAATCCCAATTGTTGTTATTGTAATTCACGTAATGGCTCAGTATTTGGGCGATCGTGCGATGCACTCGCTCAACCCTCCCGTTCGCCTCCGGGTGATACGATGACGTGCGTAATCGCTTCACTTCGAGCAGTCTACACATCTCGCGGAACAACTCCGATTCAAAATTGGTTCCCTGATCGGTGAGGATCGTCTTTGGGACTCCGAATCGCAAAATCCAGTTTCTAACAAGCGCCGCAGCCACCGTCTCCGCAGTTTGGTCGGCCATGGCCGTCATGACTACATACCGTGAAAAGTGATCCACAATTGTCAATATGAACCGGTTTCCTTTATCTGTTCGCGGCAAAGGGCCTACAATATCTAGCGCTAAGAACTCAAACGGCCGCGAGGCATAAGGCACTTCCTGCAAGGGGGCCTTAGAGCCTCCATACGGGCTTCTTCGATTGCACGCAATGCAGTGCTTGACGTGCTCCCTCCCGGCTCTTTCCATACCTGGCCACCAATATTGCGATACTAGTCGAGTCACCGTTGCTTCCCTACCTAAATGTCCCGCCATTATATGATCATGGCATTGTTTAAGTATTTCCTCCCTACAGCTTCTCGGCACCACAGTCCTATTCCCCCGTTTCGTTTTCCTAAACAACACGTTGTCGATTGTTGTGGAGGGGAGCGGCGGAGCGGCTTTGAAGGCGCAGGCGCAGCCGGGTATCGATCGCGAACGGCCCGACGGGAAGGATGCGGCGTCGGCGGCGCTGGTCGGCAGTCGGGAGGCGGACGACGGGGCGGGTGGCGGAGGATGGTGTCGCAGGTCGGACGGGGGCAGGAGTCAGGCCCCCACCGCCTCTAACGGCGGGGGCGGCGGAAGGTCGACCAGCTTGATGGATTTGGGTGAGGATGGTGGTGGCGGTGGAGGCAGGGGCGGAGGCGGCAACGCGATCTCGTGCAATGTGGTGGCCTCCCCCAACGTGGTGCCCTCCGGGGCCCACCACCACCAGGCCCAGCAGGGGGTCGTGGGCGGCGGAGGAGGAGGCGGTGGTGTCGGCGTGGTCGTCGACTCCAGGGCCAAGTCCATGGAGTTTCTCCTGGACGAGGGCAACAAGGCAACAGTGTTGCATGCGAACTCGACGCCGAAGGTAACCGCAGCGGAAGCCGTGGTTCCGACAGCGAAGTTCCCAAGAAACGACGGCGAAAGGACCCCAACACGACCTTCCTGGACACCCCCATCACTTCGGGAGACGCCTCCGATGAGGACGAGCTCGGGTCCATCTCCAGATCCAGCAGCCTCCTCCAGTTCGAGTCTTTGGAGCGGCAGCTGGAGAACGAACTCGTGCCCTTCCGGACCACGGCCTCCAGCGACCCCTTTGGGCCACCGCAGTCACCAGACTCGCCCCCGCTATCTTCGCCGTCCAGTTCCTCATCTTCCACATCGTCTTCCGGTGACGATGGTGAGGGAGAAGAGGGCAATAGCGAAAACAGCAGTTCGGACACGCTGACCGGAGATTCCTTCCCGCCCGTCCCCGCCTTGCCCTATTCCTCCTCTTCATCCTCATCTTCGCCGCAGTCATCCGACTCGCCAACTCCTAGCCGCCCGCGGGTGAACCGCCTCAGATCCTACAGGAGTTTCGACAGCCTCAACCTTGTGGCAGGTCGCGGAGATGACCAGGAGGCGGGGGGCGGAGATGGTATGCCTTCAACGGCGCCCTGGAAGGGAGGTTGGAATCACGTCCACAATCGGTCTTTGAGACACATGACCGATCGACAAATATATTCGGGGCGGTCATTAAATGCGTTCAGGATCGAACCGGACAGTCAATATGAACCGGTTTCCTTTATCTGTTCGCGGCAAAGGGCCTACAATATCTAGCGCTAAGAACTCAAACGGCCGCGAGGCATAAGGCACTTCCTGCAAGGGGGCCTTAGAGCCTCCATACGGGCTTCTTCGATTGCACGCAATGCAGTGCTTGACGTGCTCCCTCCCGGCTCTTTCCATACCTGGCCACCAATATTGCGATACTAGTCGAGTCACCGTTGCTTCCCTACCTAAATGTCCCGCCATTATATGATCATGGCATTGTTTAAGTATTTCCTCCCTACAGCTTCTCGGCACCACAGTCCTATTCCCCCGTTTCGTTTTCCTAAACAACACGTTGTCGATTACCGCGAAATTTTTGTCTTCCCTCCACCCTCGGCACTCCTCATCACTCCCTTGCGCATCCGCGAAGTCTATCGCTCCCTCAGCGACCACGCCCCTCACCTTCCGGCTGAGCGTGTCGGCATTTAAATGCGCCTTCCCGGGCTTGTGCGCTACTTCGTAGTCGTACTCGCTTAACTTAAGTGTCCAACGCATTAGCCTGCTGCTTGGATCCTTGAGACCAAACAACCACTTAAGAGCAGCATGGTCAGTTACGATCAAGAATTTACGGCCAAACACGTAACACTTAAACTGTCGCACTGCCCACACGACAGCGAGGAGTTCCTTCTCTGTTGTAGTATAGTTTATTTCGGGGTTTTTCATTTGCCGAGACGCGTATGCCACGGGGTGTTCCTCCCCATCGATCACCTGTGATAACACGGCTCCTATTGCGAAATTACTCGCGTCCGTAGAGATGATGAAAGGTCGGTTGAAGTCGGGGTAAATTAATACCGGACTACTCGTCAACGATTCCTTTAAACTCTCCACAGCCTCGTCACACTCAGGCGTCCAATTAAAAGTAGTCCCTTTCCGCAGCAACGCCGTCAGTGGTCGGGCGAGGACGGCGTAGTTATCCACGAACCGGCGGTAATAGTTCGTAAGTCCTAAAAATGACTGAATTTCCTTTGCCGTTCTCGGGGTTGGGTAATCGCGCACCGCAGCAACTTTTTCTGGGTCGGGCCTGATCCCGTTGGCGCTGATAACATGGCCAAGGTACTTTACTTGTGGGAGGGCAAAGTGGCACTTAGTCAATTTCAACGACAGGCCGGCCGCTTCCAACTTCTCGAATACCTTGCTTAGCCGTGAGGCGTGCGTGTCAATCGAATCGCTAAACACGATGACGTCGTCTAGATAAACTAAACATTCCGACGGCGTCATCCCCCGTAGCACTCCGTCCATCATCCGTTGGAATGTCGCGGGCGCGTTTCTAAGTCCAAATGGCATACGGACGTATTCGTAATGGCCGCTGTTTACGATAAAGGCGGCCTTCTCACGCGAGTCCGCGGCCATCGGAATCTGGTGATATCCGCTAGTGAGGTCGAGGGTCGTGAAGTACTTACATCCGCCTAAATATTCCAAAGTCTCTGTGATATTGGGAAGGGGGTAAACATCTGCTTTAGTGATAGCATTAAGGGCCCTAAAGTCTATGCAGAATCGATAGTTTGGCTTGCCATCCAGTGACTTTTTCGGAACCACCACCACCGGAAACGCCCACGGGCTATTGCTAGGCTGGATGACCCCCCCGTCTAATTGCTCTTTCACGAAATTCTCTATCAGGGGCTTCAGGTGGTGCGGGGTCCTATAGGGTTTTTTATAAATCGGGCGGGCATCACCCGTCGGAATTTCGTGCTCCACTAGATGAGTGGCAGGGGGCCCGCCCGTTTGCGTAAACAAATTCTGAAATTTCTCAATCACTGGGGCTAGTACTTCTCGTTCCTCCCCTTTCAAGTGCCCCAACTTATCCCGAATGTCCCTTCCGAATTCCTTCACTTCCATTACCCCAACGCACTTTTCCTCCCATCCAGTTGTCCCCTCTTCGCGGCCCGTTTGAATGTCCTCACCCGAGTGCACCTCGCTAACTCTCGCGATCAATGTCCCCTTGTTTAGCGTAAGTGTATCAGGTCCAAAATTACTTACGTGTGTGGTGACGCTTCCCTCATCGCTCACCAAGCACACACACCTGGCCACCCAGCACTCCTCCTCCTCCAGGGCAGATTCCACCAGGCACTCCTGACCCGGCCGCCAAACTTCGGTGTCCAAGAAAATAGGCAGGAGTCGCACGCTTCTACCCGGAACGATTTCAGCGCGCAGGAGTCGAACCGGTACGTCAACTGCTCCATGGCGATGGCACGTCCTCGTGGGGTATCCTCGTGGTATCTTTTCGCCCCCTCTCCTCGCCGCGTCGGGGCGGAAAGGAAGATCACGGTCGGTCGCCGCCAGCACCGGGTCCACTACCGGTGAGAGCGGGCTCCTCGTCGCCGCTAGGGCGGCCCCATCAGCCGCGGGCGATGACGGCCCGTCGGTCGGTCTCCTCCTTCCCCCTCTCTCCTTGCGCTGGGGCGAAACCACGCCCACTTTTCCTTCCATCCCGTCGGACGGGGCCCGCTGATAACAACCCACCGCGCCCATCGCCGCCTCCCTCCTAGTCGACGCACTCTCTCGCGCGTCGGCCAAATGAACTATTTTTCCATTCAATACCAACACTCCCCGAGCGAGATCAATCACTGCACCGTTTTCTCTTAAAAAGTCCATCCCCCACAGTCCTGCATAGTCGCCCAGCGAGTCCACCACTTGCGCACGCAGCATCAGTGACATGCCACCAACTCTCAAAGGGGCCACCACTTCGCCGTAATTTCGCATGTGCCCCCCCGAAATCCCTCGTATCCTCAAGGGTGAGAAAGTAGGGGTCAAATTGCCACTGCACTGTCTAGTTATTAGGGAAACTTGGGCTCCTGTGTCCACTAACACGGGCCACACCCGTCCGTCCATCTCCACTCGTACTACCAGTCCATTTGCCTCGCGGAGCGAGCAAACAGGTGTGATCGCCACCTCCTGGGGGGGCCGCGTTCGGCGATTAACTCGGCCCCACCCTAGTTTAAATCCGGCTTCCTGTCGCTCGACAGCCGCGGAGTACTCTTACAGTCCCTCGCAAAATGCCCCTGGCGGCCGCAGGCGAAGCAGAGCCCTCGGGGGCGGCTCGGACATAAGCGTGCGAAATGACCCTCCTTCCCGCACGAAAAACACGCCTTTGCCGTCGATGCAAAGACTTCCATCTCCCCAACTGGCCTCTTCGCACGCCGTTCCACCTCCACGATGCGCGTGGCGTTCTCAATGGCGTCATCAAACGTCGCGGGCATCCTCAGTCGCGTTTGTCTGCCCACCTCGCCAGAGAGACCGTTTAAGAAGGCATCCAATGCCCTCTGGTCGGCCTCTTCCCGGATGGCAGCCACCCTCTCCTCAGTGCCTTCGACAGAATAGGTCCGTACATTCGTTTCACGAACCCGATCCGCGAATTCCTGTATGGTCTCCCCCGCCTTCATCCGCAGAGTGGACAGCAACTCCCGGTAATACCGCCGGCTTTTACTCGACCTGTATCTCTCCTTCAGCAGTCCGGTAATCTCCGGATACGTCAATGCCTCTCTCCCCTCGGCCTTGGCTCGGCAATACGTATCCGCGGCCCCCTTGAGTCGCAGCCTGATCGCATGCTGTTTCTCCTCCTCCGTCCACTTACTCAGCAAGGCAGCCCTATCGAACCGTTCGAGAAAGGCATCCACATCCTCCGCTGGTCCGCCGCAGAAATTCTCAACCGAGGCTAAGAGGGCGAAATTCGGTTGTCTATCCGCGTAGTTCTCAGCGGTCGGGGCGGGGAGATGCATAGGTCTCTCGGCCTCTCGAGCCCTCATTCTAGCGTTCTCCTCCTGCAGGTCCTTTAACTGCGCAGTCAACGTGTCTAACGCGCGTTGGAGATCCATTTCTTGGCCCAATATACTGACCCTGCCCGTCATCCTCACTTACCTTCACTATAGACTTGATTCCTCTTTTTGTTGGAGGCCAACGTCGCACTCTGACACCAGTTGTAAGCGCGTGGTTTCTAATTGGGTTGGCACTCCAGAGGAATTATGGAATCAACTCATTTCGTGAAGGTATTTATTATCAATCACACACCGTGCGTCGCACACCTGGCCTGCGGCCTTTACACATGAGTACTTTTTGCCGACTGCTCTCTGCCTTTTCCACACGTGGCCTCCGGCTTCCCGGAAGGTGCTGATGGCAGCATCACTCCCACGCACTCACATGAGTGACTAGGCATGGGGATCAGAATAGCATTACCATCCGGTTTCACGTCTCTGCGAACTCAAGATGTTCCGCTTACAACTATAATTTATTTGTTTACTTTAGTCTCTTAGTGTATTGTGAATTAAGTTTGCAATGGATAACTTTGTCACCAAAAAGGCGCGCTTGGAATTTGATGGTACTGCAAGTCAACCTCCGACAATTATTGTGTCGTCAATTGATTCATCGTCTTCAGGCGAGAAGTGTTCACAGCCGAAACGTGGACAATATGGCAAGGGAAGGTCATTTCAGAAGCCTTGGTTGACCAAATATGCACGGCTAGAATATGAAGCATCTGCCGAAAAAGTCTATTGCAAAACCTGAAAAGAGGCAGATGCTAAAAATCTATTACAATGTTCTTAAAAAAAAGAAGGTGAATTTATTTCCCTAGGCTTTTCTAACTGGAAAAAGGTGTTTGAAAATTTCCGTCTTCATGAAAATACGTTTACGCATAAAGAAGGTGTTCCGAGACTAAATTCTATCACTAACCGAAGGCTGGTCTCCCAATTGAACGAACAGTTAGACAGTGATATGAAGAAAGGCCGTTTAGCTCCTGAGAAAATGTTTAACTACCGTGTAATTTCTATGCCGACAAGGACTTTTAATTAAGAGACATTAATAATTAAGACAATTTTTAATTTTTTAAGACGAGGAATTTTAATTGAGACAAGGACTTTTTAGCAATTAGAGGGCATGAAGATGTAAACTCAAATTTTTTTCAATTGTTGAAACTCCGAAAGAATGACATACCTGAGTTAAAATATTGGTTAGGGCGTTCGGGGTACAAGTGGACATTCCACGATATTCAAAACGAGATCATTGATCTACTGGGAAAGACTGTGTTGAGAAAGGTATTGGCTTCAATCAAGAAGACTGAAAATTTTTCTATTATAGTTGACGAAACAAGTGATTCTTCGATTCAGGAACAAGAGTCATTTTATATTCGTACTGTCGATGATTCCTTAATCATCAACGAAGACTTTATTGGCTTATACGAGATTCCCAACACTGAATCACAAACTCTAGTTATTATTATAAAAGACGTTCTGGCTCGCCTTGATTTGTCAAATTTGTCAAACTTAGATGGTACCTCGAATGTGAGAGGTAGGTTCAAAGGACTACAAAAGTTAGTTTTGGATGTACAACCAAAAGCACGTTATGTCCACTGCACTGCTCCCAGTGTAAACTTGGAAGTTGTAGACAGTCTCCGCGCTCTTACGTGTATGAGGGATATTATGGCTTTTGCCAAGGACTTAATAAACACCGAAAGGGAATCAACCAAAAGGATGGGACTTTTCAGAAGCATACGCTGTGAGAGCGCCAACGATCAACCTGGTCTACGAACTCTTTGTCCGACTCGATGGACAATGCGAGCTTCCAGTTTCTTGAGAATAGTGAAAAACGTTGAAGAACTTCTAGAGTTTTTTAAAACATTTAGTGCAGAGGACAAAACAGAGGCAGGTTACAAATGTGCAGACTACCTTGAGTCAATATTACAATTTAAGACTCATTTATTTTTACGTCTTTATTGCCATGTAATGAACCCAGTAGAGGATATCAATGAAAAAATTCAATGCCCTCATCTAAGTGTTGCTGATCTCGGAAAAATATATGAGGCTTGATTTGTATATTGAATGGAAGGCGTGATAGTTTTGAACACTTTTGGGAATTGTGTTTAAAAGAGAAACCTTCACAAGTTGATGATCTTTGCTTCCTCGGAATCGACTTATGCCAAAGAAATATGAAAACGACAAAGCCATCTCACCGCTCACTTTCAAAATCCCAAAGGAATACTACAAAGCTATTTGCATTGAAGTTTGTGAAACGGTGCAATCTTGCATTATTGAGCGGTTTGCATTCATTGGACTCACGCAGGTTATTGCAGTTGAACAAGAGTGTTTGCTTTTAGTGAACAGAGGGGAAACAAATTTTGTAAACTCAACTGAGTTTTTTCAAAAATTACCTCGACATTGAGAGATTGCGCTTACACTTGCATATGTTAGCCGAGATCGCAAATAAAAAACAGCTGGTCTTAAAAATATGCGTGATGTAAGAAAGAACATTACACAAGAGCCTGCAGTTGAAGAAATGTTATGCGAATTAGTGAAGTGCATGAAGTTTCTCCAAGTAGTTCCAATAACGACAGCGACAGCGGAACGGTCATTTAGCGCTCTTATACGTATGAAATCATATCTTCGATCAACAATGGGACAGAAACGATTGAACAACTTGGCTGTTCTCCATGCCCACCGTGATATTTTGGATGAATTGGATATCCGACCAGTCATCAAAGACTTCATATGCAGTAAACCGGTCAGACGGTCGACATTTACACTTTTCTAAAGACACTCTTGCACTAATAATGGTATTTATAGAAATATTAAAAATCTTTATAAAACAGATAAATACATACAGAATGTTACATTTTCAGTTTCAAAATGTTAGTGATAAGATAGGATGGTAGGTGAAAATTTTATGCCAGGTACAGTCACTTTCAAAAGTCGGTCCACATACTTGGCGCAGCCGTCTCCGTTATTCTCCGGAGTCGACCATCGCGTACTGCTTACGCGTTCCTTGTCCACTGGGGATGTATTTTATTTGATCGGGTTGTGCAAATGGTGTAACTTGACTACTTTAATTCTCGCCCAATTAAAGCACGATTTCAGTGGTAGGAAGGCCCCAGGCCCCTCCTTCCCACCGCCAAACAATTCCACCATCGAAGAAAGCGAAGAGGAATTTAAGGATTTTTCCGGCGACTAACCCATCGCGCGAGGATGAGGGAGGAACATCTGAGTCGTTCGGTAAACGTACACAGCACATATGGTACAAATATAATTTTCGGAGCGTTTTGAGCATAATACTCCGATATTTATTTCTCCTCATCGTCATGTGAAAAATACGTTAATAATGCCGTTTGCGTCAAGGTTACCATCCAGGCTCGCGTTCATCCGTATCGGCGGCGATGAATTTTCTGTCATTTTTCAATGTTTACAAGTGCAATAGTAGTTACTCCCCAAATTTAAGTTTATTCGAAATACAAGTGGTGCCTAAATTTTGAATACCGTTACTTATTCCCATTCTATAAATAGAAAATAAGACTTTTCTATTCACAACATTTTAATTTTTTACTTGAAAAAACTAACGATCGGTAATTGTTTCATGATAAAAGATTATTTTTGCATTTTATTTTTCAAATGAGCAATCGGATTGGCTTGAATTGCTGTTAAGATAAACATATTTTTTCAATAAAAGAAGCAGAGAGATATTTATGGGTATGAGTAAATGGCAGGCTCTTTGACAGCAGTGCGTCGTAGGTGTATTGTCCTTTTCTTTATGGGGAATACTCACGCAGTTTTGTTCAGTGTTTTTTAAAGAAAAATAATGCGAGCAATATGTGCGTAACAACATGATTGCGGGTCAACCATTTATGGTGGTCATGGAAAAACATAGTTTACCTGCCCTCCCGAAATGAAAAAGGGAGTATATTTGATTATTATTAAATGTATCCTGATAATGTTGGATTACATGGAAGATTTTACGAATAACCCCGCTTGCGCCCCTTTCAAATTGAACTTACAGTAAATGACAGTTAATTAACAGTACCGCCCATTCACAATACGCCCTCTCATTCTACCCATATCATTACTTTCATCCTTCCCCTCACCCCTTACCTCGAATCTCTCCACTATGGATAGCACTTTATTTCTTTTCCTCTCCGTCCTTCCGTTCTTTCCTTTTCCGTTCATCCGTTCTTTTTCATACTCGCATCTTGGGTGCCTTCATTCTTTTCTTGTCCCTCTTTCGTCGTCGTCCAAGTTTCCCCACCGTAAAGCGCTACATCCCCAGCAGTATATTTGGTAGCTATTAAAAATAATTGGTATTAATTGCGCATAAATAGTCATCAGGTACCCGATACGGTATATTTTTATCGGATGAAAATTACACATGCGTAGTTTTGTGTTAGTAGGAATGTGATCGGTATTTGTTCACGCGTAAGGCTTACTCAAGGTATACATTGCGTGAGTGTAAGTTCTATTATTTTTGTGAAGCCACTTATATTTAATAATGTGGAGGACCTTCTCATGCATGATATCATCGGACGCGCATTACGACTGATTCTAGCAAAAAAAAATAAACGAGAAAGGGCAAAGACTTAGTTTGACCTCTCAGTGAAAGGGGCATAGATAAAATATAAACAAAGGGTGCCTTAAAATGGTAATAAATAGGCAAACAAGTCATGTACGTAGTATTTCCGATGTTTTTGTAAATGTCGAAAATATATTTATGATAACTATTAAGACATTCGAAATTTCGATTAACATGAAGATGTGGGTTAATTACTTACTGACATCTGCAGGAATATATTGGGAATTATTTAAAAATTGCTCAGGTAAATATTAGCAACGACTCGAATAAACATCATACCGCAGTAAACATAATAATTAAGCACACATTAGTATTTTTGATTTCTCGTGTGATGAGCCACGTAGAAAATTGTAGGATAATATATGCCCCAAGACAATGCTTAGGAATGCACCTATGAAAGTCTAAAATACTTAAAGCATTTTGCATCAATGGTAATAATGTGTTAAATGCATAATCTAGAAGGTTATTTAGTAGGCAACTTTTGGAATACTCTTTCAGACGTAAGAGCCAATTATCGTTTCTTCCTTATATTTGCGTTGCGACGCATATACGATTCGGTATATTTTAGTACAAGGCAGACTTCTCAGACTATCTATCTCAAAATACTATTAGCGTGAGAATCGCGTGACTGAGAACTTATGCTTCGCCTTGTGTTCTGGCACCGGGAGTCAGGGAAGTCACGAAGAATTTAGGAGTAGAGAAGAATGCCTCGGTAATACTTTCGCGGACGATGAGAGTAAGTCAAACAGGCTCTTCAAGGCATAGAAGGCATAGGAAATACCCGAAGTTCGAGCTCAGCGGAAAACGTAGTTGCTCGTGCTGGGCGTGGGACCAACATTTGGAAGTGACTGTACCTATTAATCATTATTCTAAGCCAAACAGTGGTGTCATGGTGCTGGAACGCCGTTGCGGCACTGGTTGATAATAAACATCAAATAACACTTTTATCAATTTCGGTGCTTCAAAATTTCAAATTCATGCCAAAACCAAATAATAATAAAAATAATAATAAAAACTGGCCTACCAACATAAATTAATAGATACCAAGACCCCATACTATGAATACCACCCGGAAACAGTGCCTGAAAACAGTTCATTTAAAGTTTACCACGATTTGCCGATCCAAACAGATAAAACTATAGTCAATAACAGACCAGACATAATGCTGATTGACAAGAAATATAGAACGTGATACATAGCTGATATTGTAATACCACTGTCGCATAACATCGAAAACACAATCGCTGGAAAGATAAATAAGTACCAAGAATAGGCAATAGAAATGAAAAGAATATGGAACAGATTTTTATAGCTCCAATTGTCATCTCTGCTACCGGTATTATCCCAAAACATATGCAAAAAATGTTCAAAATACTCAACCTTCACCCAAATACATCCATCAAATTACAAAAGGTTGTAATAATTTCAACCTACCATATCACGAGAAAATTTCTCAACGCAATAGAACAGTTAAGAGTTACTTTGGTGAAAACTCGTGCTCCTTACAGTAAAAAAAACTTTGTGAATATAATAATAATAATCCAAAATTAAAAAAACTTGCTATCAAATGTAAATAATAACTTGCAATAAAAACACGCAGAGTAATATTGCACTTTTAAAAAAAAGTTAAGGAAAGTGCGTTCCGGCACTGCTAATTTTGCCATGCCGTCACTGAAGCCAAATATTTTAGACACCACGATATGAATGATTTCAAACATAGGCACGGTATTCTTTCGTGAGTCGTCGTGCCAGTGAAACAAATTGTGCAAATACTCTTTATCGTAGATGATTTTATGAATTTTTTCGGTTTCTATATCAAAGACAACTAATCATCTCCCCCTTTTTTTATTTCCGGCATGTAAGTTTCCCTGTATCAAATATTCCCCAAATCTGCCTTTGGAAATGATGATATATATGTCATTTTACCGTCAAGTTCTTTTTCCTGAGGGAGTAGACGAGGTAAATAAATATCAATGAGCCGAAAGGAAAATGGTCACTAATTATGTTTATTTATAGCGAATCCATCGTCATCATCATCATCAGTCAGCAATCCTAAGATTGGTTTGATGCAGCTCTAAATTCCTCTCTCCTATCCACTAGCCTTTTCATAGCGAAGTATCTCTTCTCTTTTATATCCTTAATAACCTCACTCGGGGCCGTCTTTTGCCCATCTTCCCTTCCTCCTGTCCTTCAACGATTGTCTTCATCCGGGCATCATGCCTCAAAATATGGCTAACTAAGTTGTCCCATCTTCTGCATAAGGTTTTTAGGAGGCTTCTCTTTTCTCCCACTCTTCTTAGCACTTCCTCGTTACACGGTCAATCCATTTTATAAGCATCGATCTTCGGTAGCATCACATTTCTAATGCTTCCAATCTTGACTTCTCTGCTGCTGTCAACGTCCAAGCTTCGCTTCCATAGAGAAATATACTCCATATGTATGATACATGTTAATTCTACGATCATTGTGGAGCATTCCGATTTCAGAATTCCATTCCACGTCATCAAATGCCTTCTCCAAATCGAAAAATGCTAAGAGAGTCGGTTTTTTCTCCATTATCTTCTCTATGAGCAGCGTAAGGACCAAAATTACTTAAATTACATATGAATGATATGGAGATGAAAAATACTCCTGATGAATTGTTTCCTTACTTCTAAGCTTGTGTTCTCATCTGTAAGAAGAGTCTTCTTTTTGCAGAAAGCCCTCTTCGCCTGCGCTATTCTACTGACTATTTCTTTCTTGCTTCGTCCATCGTTGGTAATTCGGCTTCCTTCGGAAAACTCTTTCACCTCTTCAATTTTATGTTTTTCTAGGTTAATTGTTGTCTTAGCCTCCTCTCTTTTGCTTCATACTAATATCTTAGTCTTCTTTTTGTTGATTATCAGCTGATATCTGGCCATTGTTCTTTCCATATTTGTCAGTCTTCTTCAAATCCTATCCAGTCTCGGCTATGAGTGCTATGTCGTCAGTAAATCGCAGCATAATATTTTTTTCTCCTCGATTTTGACATCCAAAGCTTTTTCCTTGATTTCATTGATGGATTTCTCTATGTAAACATTGAAAATTATCGGGGAATAGGCACATTCTTGTCACACCCCTTTTCTTATTCTTGCTTCAGCTCCGTTGGATCCACATTAGATCACAGCTGCTTGGTTTTTATACAAACTATGAACAATTCTACGATCATAGTAGAGCATTCCAATTTCAGAATTCCATTCCACGTCATGAAATGCCTTCTCTAAATCGAAAAATGCTAAGAAAGTCGGTTTTTTCCTCCATTATCTTCTCTATGAGCAGCGTAAGGACCAAAATTACTTTTATTGTGCCCTTGCTTTTCCTAGCTCCGAATTGGTCCTCGCCCAGGAAATCTTCGGCTCTTCGTTCTATTCTCCTGTAAATGATTCTTGTCAGAATCTTCGACGTATATGTTATCAGGCTTATAGCCCTAAAACCATCGCACTTCTCTGCTCTCTTCTTTTTGGGGATGGGAATGATGATATTCTTCTCGAAGTCACTAGGTAAATCTCCTGTTGAGTACATATCGCAGATAGTTTTATACAGTTGAGTTAAGACCATTTCTCCTGCATTTTTTATTAGCTCTGCTGGGATGTCATCTATTCCTGGGGCTTTATTCTTTCTCCGGTCTATTATTGCAGCGTCCAATTCCGACTTTAAGATTCTCGTTCCCATGTCATGCTTTCCTACTTCACTTTCCTCTTCGATAATTTTCGAGCTAAGATTGCTTCCGTTGCATAATTTCTCCAGGAATTCCTTCCATCTCTCGGCTTTGTTATCGTTTTCAATTAGAATATTTCTATACAAGTCCCTTATGGATGGGTATTGAAAATGTAAAATACTGATAACATGATGCCTGCATACCTTAAAATCAATATTAAAGGTGAAAAGGGGCCATGTGACTGGTGTAATATGAAATGAGTTTTTAAAAATAATTATTCCTGATATCAATTGTCTTCGAGATAAGGGATGTGCTGTAATAACTCTATTCCTTACTTCCAGGTATTCTGCAGTAATTAGCGTGTTTAACAATATATGTAGTATGACTCATATTGGATTGCATACATATTCTAAATGAATTAAATTGAAATTTTATTAAGGTAAGTGCTTGTTAAAAATACTCCATCTCCAAAGTGATGGTCTTAACCATGTTTCAATCCTGATTGACCGCAAACGCATATTGCATTTTTTTTATTTTTTTTGCGACTGAGGCTTCAGAAAAATTGGATATGCTGGCAAACATCCCGAAGAAAATGCATTCTTATTTACTTCAGTGCATAATTGAGGAACTACGTTAAGATCACAAAAGTTTCCCAAGAAAACTTTTTATTATTTGAAATTCACATGGCATTTTATCCTCAAACATTCATTCAATAAAGCACATTCCTTACACTCAATGAAGTACTCTGCAGCCAAACCCAGAGAATTATCATAGAGTATATATTTATCAAAAAATAAGGCTATAAGTATATCCAAATACCCTACAATAATGTATGAAAACAATATGCATGCAATATATACTACATTTCCGTATTAGCAAAAGAATTAGAGTCCGGGAAACATGCTCGGGTTGGCAAGTAAATGTTGCCTACCCGAGCTAAATCTCAGTGCAAAGCAGAAAAAGAGGCAAATGAATTGAGCATATAGCTGAACTAAGAGTTTTCAGTCATTTTTATGTTTATAATCATGAATATTTTTGTATTTAATTAATTTCTCTTTTATTTCTTACGGTCATTTATTATGCCCCATAGCGTTAGAACTAAAGCTTCAACAATATAAAATATCGAAGTGGGCTCCATTTAATGAATTCCTTTCTGTATACATTCAAACATTTGTGTGGTAACTTGAAAAATAGGACCTACGTAAATTTAGGTGTTTTCCACGTAAAGTGTCAGTTGATGAGCGGAAAGGATTTTCAGATTTTCTCAGAGCTTTAATATCAATCTTTTCAATACCACCAATTTTGTTTATATTTGGGAAATGGAACGTCTCAAAATCAGTGAAGTGTGTATTAGAAATATGGTCTATCATTATATATATCTTTCCTTTGACGAGTCAACATTTGTTTGAGTCTAGTAGTTTCCGTCACTAATATACCTCGATCTATGCCGTTTTCAGAATGGATCAGTTACCTCGTTTTCATAAAAACCGAAAAAGAGAAATATATATCATTGCTAATTGGCATATCTAGATGTAATTCACTTTTTTCAGTTTCCTGTTTTATATAATATCTACAGGGAATGCAATAGCCAATTCGAGGCTGTCAATAATTAATTGGTGGAAAGATTATTATCGCAAAACGGAGATGTGGTTGCACTGATCCTGAGCCATGGCAATTGCACTGTGACTGTGCTATGGCAACTGCTCTGCATTGTTATGTTTCAATTTAAGTGCAGTCTACGGAGAGTCTCAGTAAAGCCCCAAGTACAGTCATAGTGAAGCTTAAATGCAGTCGCAGTATAGATTTTTTGTATGGGAAGTGGTGGCCACTTTTTTCTTTTAATTATCATCCTACTAGTGTTATTCAGCTCAAGCTATCCTATAAGTCTAATGTTGGGTTAATGCAGTGTTTTTTCAGTCACATTATTCAAAATAATTAACACTCAGGCTTTGGTATTCAATGCGTGAAGTGTGACATTCAAGAACTCAAAAGTGACCAAATATGTCTTTGTGATACAGAACGTTAATTCTGTTGATTAATTTCACGAGAAACTTACAGCATAAATCATGGGAAATTTTTTTATTGCTGATGTTCTAAAATCGCAGTTGTTGCTATTTGATTTATATCCGACACCAAAGCCACACAATATATGAATTTACTGAAAATTTTCCTGATTAACAATTAATTAATACTTGTAACTTCCTAAACACATTTGATCAGGGAAATGGTGCCCAAGAGTAAAACCCAAGCTAGCAAAATGCATGTTTTGAAAGACAATATTGATGAGGAGTCATCCCTTGAAATTCTTAACTTCCTCTTATGAGCATTTCCGATTGGCAATGCTTTAAAATCCGTGTGATATTTTGAAAAACAAGAATGGACTGGAATTATCAACTTAATGGCTAAAATTGAAAAACTAATTTAAAGTGTGAGAGGTATACGAAAGTACTTTTAACGAATTATTAAAGTAAAATCACCTATTCAGTGTGAGCATGCATCCTTTGAGGTTAATAATGGAAGGATTCGATGTGGTAAGATTTGATCATGTGGACTAGTTATGGTACTCGATAAACCATATCATCGTATTCGCCAAAATTTAAATTATTATCGATAAATAACCATTTTCAGACTTCATTGTAGGAATCATTTCCCTTAAAAATATCATTGAGACTTCAAAGGCAAACATGAATCATACACTAGAGTATATAAAACTATATTCATCATTGGTTATGACAAAACGGTCTCATTTGTTATGATTTATTCTCCAATGGTATTTTTCTCCAAATGAGACCTGAATTTACAAAAAATATTATAATTTAGGTCCAAATTATTATAAGATTTTTGGTCAAGGTCGGCAGTTGCTAATAATATTCGATTTTTTTTTAAATTTCGGATCTAACATAAGACAAAGTTATCCGTTGGCCTATTATAAGTGGGACATTTTTTCGTACATAGCAAATTTGATCTTAAAATCCATTTTTCGGCCCAACCTATACTATATCTTATATAATAATTATGAAGTATATCACTCGCCGAGGTGGGGTTTTCTCTTGAAATAAAAAAAATTATGTGCTTCTCTGCTGTATTCAACGGTGTTCGGCGAGATGTTGTGGAACATAATGATACAATGGTAAATGAAGAGCAAACTTAGTGCATGTCCACAGTAATTTTATTTGGTACGACGCGTTTCAGCGACCTTACTTCGCTATCATCAGGTACAAAATGCCTTTTGTACCTGATGATAGCGAAGTAAGGTCGCTGAAACGCGTCGTACCAAATAAAATTACTGTGGACATGCACTAAGTTTGCTCTTCATTTACCATTGCTTCTCTGCTATTTAATTTTATGCCGTTATGAACTTAGGCAATTCATGTAATTAAAATTTATAGTAGAATTTAATTATGCACCGCATTACAATATTATTATGAAAGTAATTGGCTCTGGTTAATGAAAATACGTATCCTATAGTCTGGACTGCGCAGTGTAAAAAAATTCAAGTATTTTAAAATTCCTATTTGAAAAACATTTGTGCTTATAATTGGTATTTCAAGTATTCGACCTGAATGTATCTTACATTATGTATTTCAAATACAGATTTTTGGTATTTTCTCATTCTAAATTACAAAATAGATCCAAAAATACTTTTCAAGTAGCTCTGATAGCACCTTTGTGACAATGTTCTTCGGAAGTTACTTCAAGAATGATTGTACAATTGAACTTCAGGAGTTAATGGCTGTGGCCCTCAGGGCGAATGTGCAACCAAAGTGTCATAAGGGAGCGGATTTATGTTGCCAAGTCTGTCAGGAAAGTTAAGATGTACTAATTCTATCCAAAATTTGCCTCCATTTTGTATTTCCTGTCTCCTACCCTCAATCACATGATTATTTTTTCCGCCTCTTTTCAGGGATAGCTGCAACGATAGATTTTCAGGAATTGCGAAAATGATAGCTCCAGTTACCGTGTAAATCAAGAATGTAAGTTTGCGACTGTAGTTATGGAACAACTAGAGGGAAGTAATGCTTCCAAGAATCTTAAATAGAGTGCTGGGGGTACAGAGGAATAATTCGGACTACCAGCTTTAATTGAAGAAGATTTTTTCAAACATGTGTATAAGAGTCGCGCGCAAAGTGAGATCCATGTTACAGCTACATAAAATTAAAGAAACAGTAATTAGAGATGGATTGATGTCGCCAACAAACTTTAAAATCCCTTCTGGTGGCCAGGCATTAGGCATGGAAGCTTTATCCGTTAATGCTGTGAATATTCTCTAAACTAGGATAACGGAACAAATAAAATTTCAGTAATGTCAGAGTGTGCATTGTCACGCTGATGAATAGTATGAAAAATATAAAGTAGAAAATAAAATATGTGGGAAATTACTCAAACGGAAGAGCGATGATCCAAATAAAAAGAAACTCAAACAATCCAATTTGGATTTTATTCTCGGTTGTAATACTTCCAAAACGACAAAACAGAAATAAATTTGATCAAAATATTATTGACTATGTGATCAGTAGTATGAAATCTTTATCCACTATCGAAGATGGAAAATTCATCCAAAATTTTGAAGGTAATTTCTGCATAATCTATTCCTTACAAAAATGTGGAGATCAATTATAATAATCGATGCATACACTTCAATTCCAGGTCTTGACTCAGAAATCCAAATTATGCCCTGGCGCTTTTTACGGCGTGATTTTAATTAATTAACTAGGTGAAAGTCATAAGTTTATGTGTGAGAATTTAAGACAAACCTCTAAAACAATTCCGTACTTATAAACAATGGCAGACATTTGGTCTGCAAAGCATAAAATTTTCATGAGTGTCATGGCACACTGAGTTTGAAATATGTTTCTTCTCTTTATTAAATAACTATAGAATCCCCTTATTTTCACTTTTTATTATTGACATCTAGTTAAACTGCTGTTCAATTTGAACTGCTCTTTAGAATTTCTTTAAATAAACAAATTATTATATGTCAAACATTCTAGGATAACCACCTCTCATAAGAGCTTGTTTGTGCTCTGTTGGCCTGCAGAAGATCCAAATACATTCGTTCATATGACAGAGACATTTTCTCATGTACTGTAGGTAACTACCTTAGAATGGAGTGACTAGGTTGACTTTTCAACTTACTTGTGCTGTAATTGTTGGACAATGTTAAAAAGCACATTGAATCTAATGCCATTTTATGTGTCTTGGCCTATATTTCTGATTCATTACCTGACACATCTTAATATTTTTATTGGTGAGTTTTTACTATGTTTTTAGTGATCTGATCCTATTGGCCCACAGCAATGGGGTGAATAGACTTTTACACGATATCCACTTGCAGATTCTATCCTAATTTGACCTTGATCAATAGGCTCAATAAACTAAAAACATTGATTTGAATTTATACATGAATTTTCCTTTATAATCAATGCATAAGGTGCATTTTTTATGGTTAATAAAGGTCCGAAATTGTTAAATTGTTTTCAATTTTGATATTTATTTGCTCAAAAGCATCCATTGATTCCAAAACACAACTTAAAAAACATATGGAACTTACTTTCATCACTCCAAGAGAGTTGGGTCAATTGAGAAGTAATGTTGTCCTCGTTGTAGTATCTTCAGTTTCAAAACTGGTATAGTAAGTGCCCCTCAACCAAGTAACTGAGAGTGGTCCGATGAATTGGGAATTCCCTTTCCGAAAAAATTATAATTCTGAGTACAAAGAGTTTTTTCACATCTAGGATAAAACTGTTTGACTACACTGTGGTTTCATGATCGAATTTTTCAGATGTCGTCTGATGACCGAGTAAGGAATATTGTACACAAGGGCAGCATTACAAATACTTTATCCTGATTCCAAAGCTTCCTCAGCCTCATTGATTTCTTCGTTAGTCCTTTGGATGTACCGTTATCTTCTTGGGTCAGGTTTATAATTGCGTAGAATAGTGATGCGTGAGCGTATTCACCCCACTTCAGACAAGATTAGCCACTATCTTAAGGAAATTGGCTGCTGCTTCTCACCTTATAATTTTTAAAATTATCAAACCTTAAGCCCGTATGACACTTCCCAATTAATTGGCCAATTTATTGGCCAATCCATTGGATATTGGATTGTGGTCCAACTGACGCACACCAATTTCTAGTCCAGTATCCTTTTCACAATATTGGACACTATTTCTTGCCCAATTTGGAATTTATCACAGATTCTATTTTCTCGCATCCAATCTCCAATCAGAAGTCAGTGTTGTTGACTCCTAGTGGCCAAAACTAGAAGCTCTTTGCAAAACATTAGGTTTGTCGGTAAAACATTGTTTATTCCCGAAAATTCGCTTGAAGTTTCTAAAATGTGGACGGAAGAAGTTTTTTCCGCAATTGAATGAAGCGTACAAATCACACGGATGCTTATACAACGTAAAAACATCGAAGTACAATGGTGTCCTCTAGCGGGACGTTAGAACACTATCTCGGCCAATATTGGTGCGAATATTGATGCGTGTCGTAACGCCCAATATTTTGAGCAATATTGCGCGCCGATTTATTGGCCAATAAATTGGAAAGTGTCATACGGGCTTTAGGAGTAGGAAGAAAATTCACGAATTATATTAGATTAAAAGTGGCAACAACGTTACCTCAACAGTTTTCGAAAGGTAAACAAAGATTTCCGAACCTTGGAAAAGCTGTCCGCGTTGATCAGTGCCGTGATCGATCTCACACTAAAATTGCTGTCAGAGAAAGAAATATCAATCAATGAATCGCACCTCGGAATCCACCCCAGTCGAAATCTATTGATATTTTCGATCTATCTGCATTCGTTGGAGTTTTTTTTAGAATCTAAAGAATTTTATTGACAAGCAGGTCTATTCGTGCCCGGTAAGTATATTTACCCCGTTTTACGGTATCCATAAGGTGCTAAAATGGGTTATATTTTTTAAGATCTCTCGTTTTCCATAAAATGCTATTTGTATTTTAAAATGTTATTTTAAATACTCTTTTGTATTTCAAAAATCCATATTTTGTATTTCAAATTTAAAATACCTTCATAGCAGTATTTTGCATTCAGTATTTCAAATACTTCTTGCCCTGTACTTTGCCCAGGGTTGCCTCTAGCATCCATTTTCCACTCATGATTGACCACATTCTTGTTAGAGTACCATGTTTAAAGGGACGGACGTGGTGGAAATCTGATATTCGCTGGTCAACGTCTTCTTTGCTTCTAGAAAAATAAAATCGCGATAACAATTATTTTGTACGGTACCTTAACTCATCTCATTCTATTATATCACCTCAACATATCGTGTGATAAAAAATAATTTTTACGCCGCAAAGGATTTTGTCACTCAACCACTTTTACATCCTCACTAAGAGCATTTCCGATTAGTCACATTATTACGACCACTTCTAAATCCGTGTGATATTCCGAAAAACAGAAACAGACTTGGATGATTAACGTAACGGCTAAAAAAAAGTTCAAGACTGAGAGGTATACGAATGTACCTTTACCGAATTATGAAAGTAAAATAACCTATTCGCAGTGAAAATGAATTCTCTGAAGTTAATAATGGAAGGAGTCGATGTGGTAATATTTGACCGAGAGGAGTAGTTATAATAACCGACAAACCATATCATAATATGCGCCATAATTTAAATTGACGAGAAATATGAAAAGATTAGCAACGGACGATCACAAACACCCGTGTCCTGGATATGTGTTACCTATCCAGGCGTGATGGGATATTACCTTAAGTAAACTCCTATCCTCTTAAGTTCCTTGGCAAAATACTTTTCTTGGCCTCACCGGGCTACTCAAGATGTCGTCATAAAGATAATTTTCTCTATTATTAGGGATAAATCTTCCCTTGAAGTGATTTACTTTTCCTAATTTTTTTTATATGTGATACCTTTTATCTATCTATCTAATTTATTCTGGTAGCCTGACCAGCGATGCATTTCACAGGAGAAACGACAGTCAGCCGTAACCGTGATTATAATTACTGTGGCAGAGGGCTCTCTCTATCTCAATACCCCTTTCGCGCCGGATCTTCGTTGAAGGAAATTCTTCCTCAATACGAGTCTCTTGGAAGTTTTCTTTACTCAACTGTACGAAGCCTTTCCGCGTCGGCAAAAGGCAGTGGGTCTCTCCCGAAACATTTTTGGACCCAACTCGCTGGGGCGCTGATCCTTTCCCTCGGCCTCTGTCTAGAGGGATTAAAAGCCCCTTCCTAGCACGAGTCCGCGGTCAACTAGCTAAAATATTAACGCATAATATATGCAAATACTTGTTGTTCGTATCGATTTTTTAAAATTCAAAATCAATTTCGTGTTTTTTCTGAGCGTGCAGAAATTTTAAACGAAGTTCTAACGTTTATATAGACGGATTTAGTATATTTACTAGTTGTTCTATAACTCTGTTGATATTAACGTTAGAATTTCGTTTGAAATTTCCATGTGGCCAGCAAAAAAAGATGAATTCATTTCTAGCATTTGATTTCAAAAGTAAGCAACAAATATTTTTTTGGAAAACACACTGCAAATAACAGTAGTTGACCGCGTGGAGAGGATAGGAAAGGGTCGACCTGAGCGGCCGAAAAAGGGACTGGGCTCGCGCTAAGGCGGATCGCAAGGGGCGACCGCGTCCGTGGGTCTATTGGGTCCGCCACGGTCACTTTTTTCGACCTGTGCCGCACAGGCGCGGCATTCGTTGGTTATGGTGGGAAAATTCACGACGCACAGGTGTGGCATTCGTAGTTGAGGGAAAACAATCCTCGCCGCACAGGTGCGGAATTCGGCGCGAAAGGGATACGAACAGCGCGCTGTCTACGAGAGGTCTATTTATACAACATGCTATTGGACAGCTTGCAGTAGAAAAATAATGGACAAATAACTACATGGACAAAAATCACTTACCGCGCTAACTTTTTGTTTTCTATCACTAACTAATACTTTTATTCGCATGGTAGCGTGTTCGTGTCCTTAGCACTCTCCTAGTTACAGATCTGACCGCATTTCGCTGCCCTGCGTGCTTTGCCTGTGTCTGGTGAACGAGCGCGGTTCTGATTAAGGCTCGGATGAGTGATGCACGCCTGATGTTGAATCAACCCGTGCCACACACCCTGGTGGTGGCTTGCACGGTACCTAGTAGATGTAGATGAAAATAATTTAGAATCTCCTCTTACGTATGTCAGTGGAGTAATAAAAAAAACATTTGAAAATTTAAACCCAGATTAAATTAATGATTTGAGGCGTGGACATGGGAAAGGTAAGGTAAGTCATAAAAAATCAAATTTTCTTTTCAGGAGGGAGCAGCTGTCCCCCCCCAGAAACGAAAATAAAGTCAGTTCGAAATGAAACTGGAAAAAAAATTCTTTTGAAAAAAAATGATATTAATGTAAGACATGGAACCAAAATAATTTTTTCAAACAAATATATAACAAAAAAAATTAAATCATTGCAATAATTCCCTTAAAATTTGGGTTTCATTCACCTTTTCTGTGCTAAAATGTTACTACTTGAACGACCATGGCTTGCCCCCCCCCCCTAATTTTGATCCTAGGTACGCCCCTGATGGAGAAGATAGTACATGCACATGCTAATGGTATGGACAAGGTTGAAAGTCGATAGGTACAATATATCATTTGCTACGATTGACGAAATTTGTTCACGAATGTAAGCTTCACACTGATAGTGCATATTTCTTTCGTGTCCTGTAAATTTCACATTTAGTGACTTACTACCTTTCCCTTACCAACGCTTTATTTATAAATATAAGTGAAAAAAAAATCGCAACCATCAATGGACAAATATTCAAAGAGAGCCGGAAAATTTTTGTCCACAGAATCCAAAGTCAGTGTGAGGAGTTATAATTACTCTGTCTGTCATCGCCATCTTGAGGATTGGTACATCAGAGCAGAAAACTTATCCCTTCTTCTAGCAGTGTTCGCTCCTTCACGGCTTTGATGGGCTTTTGAGTCGGACGCTAGGGTGGACTACACTCATTTATCCGTCCTTGGTGGTCAGCTAAATAGATATATTGCTTAAGCATAATCCAAGGCTGAACCACCGAACTGGTTCCTTTCATCCCACGGTCGAGGTGACCAGCCACATCCATCTATGAATCTGTGGCCTGCCGGTTGGTCCTGCATGTTCAAAGAGGTTTCCTCTCTCCAAGGCACTAACTCCAACAGGAGATAAAACACACAAGTATTTGATGTAAAGTACGCGGATAAACTCCTAATTGCTGGGACAATGCACATTAGTGAAATGAAAAGTTTCTTAATCACACCAGATTGATAAAATAAAAGTATTCAATCGAAAATGTGGAATGTATTCATTTGCATACACCCCTAATACCAGCTAAAGCTAGACTAATGGCCCGGAAAAAATACCATAAAGCTGAAAATTTTGTCAGATGTAGAATATTTTGCATTATACATCAACGAAATGCGAACCTGTGGTGCGCACAGAACATTGCTCCCTGAATATGCAGTATTCCACACTAAAAACAACGTAGGTAAATTATGAAAATATTATCACAAATTTAAAACTAAAGGCTACCATTTTGGATGTCTTAATTATGAATTATTCATGGCGACACATAAATAAAAACATATTGAGGGGTAAATTGGATGAAATAACTATGCAGCATCATCTAAAATTAGTGGTCCTGGTTTTCATGCGTTCAAAGCTATCAAGAGCGGTAAAAAGATGAGCCTCAAGGGAACTGCCTTTGCGGAAATGCATGTGAATTGTTTTCTTGCAATGATGACAACGCCACTATCTCGACATTTCTCTAACGCCAGGTACCGATTTATCTTTAATCATGCCCAAAAATTTTAGATACAACGATCTCAAGGACTTCAAACATTTGGACGAGGTATTCTTACTCGAGTCGTCGTAACAGCTATACAATTATTCCTAAAATGATTTATTATAGAATATTCTAAAAAAATATTCGGGTGTTATTATAAAAATCTTTCTAATCGTCTATCCCTTTTTTGAGTCCCTTCATCTATGATTCCATGAATCAAAAATTGTCTGTATACTACTTTGAAAATGATTTTTGATGATGAAAGTTGCTACTTTACCATCAATTACGTTTTCCTGGGGAGATTGACGAGATCAAATTAAAATCAATGAACCGAAAGGAGAATGGTTACCCATGATGTTTATTTATATCAGATTTACAGGCATAAATAAATGATTGGCAATAAATGATGCGTGAATACCTTAAAATAAAGATCAAATATGATTAGAGGGACCGGACCGTTACTGCCGTCATATGACACGATTTTTTTCAGTGTTATAAAAGCTTTCAATGGACATCGAAGAAAGGTATTTTATTCCCGATGGTCTAAAATCACACTTGTTGCTATTTGTTTTATTTTCGACAACAAAGTCATACAATATATAGATTAACTGGTAAAGCTACTGGTTCTAAATTAATTAACTCTTGTAACATCATTAACATATTTAATCAGGGAAGTGTTGCACAAGAAAGAAACCCAAAATTAGCAAAATACATGTTTTCAAACACAATATGGAGGAAGTTTCTTTACTTGAAATTCTTATCTCCCTCTGATGAGCATTTCCGATTACTCACATTATTACGACCGCTTCAAAATACGAATGATAATCCGAAAAACAGGAACAGACTTGGGTGTATAACAAAATGGCCTAAAAAGGTAAAGACTGAGAGGTATACTAATGTACCTTTACCGAATTATGAAAGTAAAGAAATATTTACAGTAAAAATGCATCCTCTGAATCTAATAATGGTAGTAGTCGATGTGGTAATATTTGACCAAGCGGAGTAGTTATAATAACCGATAAACCATATCATAATATACGCCAAAGTTTTAATTATTATCAACAAATAACTATTCTCAGACATCATTACATGAATTATTTCCCTCTAAAAGAACTATAAGAATTCAAAAGGGAATGTGTACGAATAGGATGGTCCTTAATTTATAATTTTCGAATTACTTTTGGGACGCCGACAAAATGTACATTCCACCATACAATATGATATTCAAAAATATAGTCGTCATTGATTACGGCAAAACGGTCTCAGTTGTCGTGACTTATGATACTGTATAAAATATTTCGCTCAGGAAATTTGGTCCCAAAATCCATTTTCAGCCCACCCTACAGTATAGCTTGTATAATAATTGAGAATCGTTTCACTCGCTGAGGTGGGGTTTTCCCATGCGATTAAAAAATTACATTCTTCTCAGCAATTTAATTTCCTGCCGTAGTGAAATTCATATAATCTATATTCATGTTAAAGTAAATGATCCATCGCGTAACAATATTATTACTTTAATAAATATTGGCTCAGGGTAATGAGAATACATTTCCTCTAGAATGCATTTTCCGCTCATTAATAAAATTTTTGTTGGTTATATATATTCCGTTTTTGTTGTTTGGTTGGTACTGTTAGAAGAGTGATAGAGGTGGAAACTTCTCAGCTGGTCAACGTCTACCTTGATAATGGAGAAAACAACATCGTAATACCAATTATTTGGTATGGTACCTTGTTTCATACTATCACCTCATCTCAAAATATAGCGTGATTCAAAATAATATTTAAGGGAAAAATAATTCTATCACATAACCATTTTCAGATCCTAACACGTAACCTCCTCACAAGTGAGCAATATGATTATCAATTAAATGTGGTTTGAGATACAGCAAATGACTGTGATCAAGGCCGGCGGTCTGCCTTGATGTTCAATCAGCATCCTGAGTACCACTTCTCATATTGAGTAAGGTCAGGAAGAGTTCGATCCGTTATCTCTTAAAGTTAAATAAACGAAATGTATTATTTCCGGTAATTTTTTTAAAGCTTCTGCACCGTCTCCCAGATTAGTATTTGTTCCCAGACGCATTCGAAGAGCTGAGAAACAGGATGACTTTGTGCCCAAATATCTCAATTACTATTCATTGGACAGAGCATAATATCGCGAATTGTCAAGGCCTGTTTACCCGGAACAAAACCCGTACGAGTTAATGTCTAAATGCAAGAACGCAAGAGTGAACACGAATATGTACCGTGTAACAACTCAACTTGTGCGAATGCATGGACGGAGAATAGAACTTGTTCTAATTTGGTTCTTGCATTCAAACATGCTGCGTTCCGGCCCACAAAAATCATTCACGCAAAAAGACATTAACTTGACAGTGTTAATGTATCGTGGAAACAAGCCTTCAGAAGTTTTTGTACCAAAAGAGACAAGGAAAATCGGCAAAGAGGAAGAATAAAAATGCCTTAAATATGCTTCACATGGTTTATTTATCGACAAAATTCTGAGTTTCCTTAAACGCATTATCAAATTTAAATTGTAGAGATTTCGATCAGATTCAGTTGGAGGTGCAGCCCTGAGGAACGCTGATTTTGATGGTCTTGCTCACTTCCTTGCGGCTGAAGTCGGGGTTGGCTCCCTTCTTCACCATTTCGACGAAGTGGCGACTGGCAGAAGAGTTGGCAACGCAGTGGAAGTCAACCTGAAAGCAAGGAAACGCGGTTAGTTATGGAGACTAAATGGCAACGGATTAAAGGTAGTCATTCAATTACTGTCTGCAATAGTACTTCAATGTTTCCATCGAAGCGATTCAAAGAGTTTGACAAACACGAAACTGATCGAATGATAATGATAAAGGTAACCAGATAAATTATGTTGTAATTATTCCATGCCACAAGACGGAGTAGAGAACCCATTCCATAAATAGCGTTAAAAAAAAAAACTAAAAAAATACATATCATTGAGCCCGCAGAAAGGAAGAGAAAACTCCGCGAATACTCCAAAAAACAAGCATTCAAATGGCGAAGTGATTTCATCAATGAATTATTCCGGCAAGATGACATCCTTCACGATGTCCTCCTCCTCCTTCACGATGACATCCTAACGACGCAACGCTCGCCAAGAAAATATTAATGCATCCGTCGATATAAACTGAAAAAAGATAAACTTACGCTCTTCTCGACCTTTCCGGTGGCACGGCAGTTATTGGCACAGGTTGGCTGAGGTCGCATGGAGAAGCAAGTCTGGCTTCCCTGCTCGATGATCTTGGTGCGGTGCTGGGTGCAGCCGGAGTTGGAGCTGGAACTGGAGGACTTTCCAGACTGGGAGTTGGAGGAGCGGCTGGATTTGGAGGAGCGGGATGAGTATCCGCTGTTGGCATCCTCTTCGGTGATCACGTCGTGAGGAGTGAAGGTCTGGTTAAAGCAAGGTGCCGAGGCAGCGCGGCGCTGCCACTCCTTGGCTTCTCCCTGGCAGGTCTGGTCGGGGACGGCCCAGGAAGCGGCGAACATCTTGGGCTGTTCCAGAATGCAGCTCTTGGGAGAAGTGAAGTCGGTGGCGGGTTCACTGTCGTAGGTTCCGCAGAGACCAAGGACATCACCGCGGTAAGTGCTGCCGGCCTACGAGAGAAGATGGGGGTGAGTGAGATGGCAAAAGACGGAAACGGACTGATAGTGGAGTGGGGGCAGCGGGTCGTACCTCGAGCCAAGCGGCCTCTCCGTTGTACATGATGGCGATCTCGTGCTGGGGGGCCTCGAAGATGACGGCGCCACTGGGCAGAGCGTACCAGAAAGCGAGCATTTCACCGTCAGAGTCGGTGACGTTGTTGATCTTACGGTACGAGACGCTGCGCTGCTTCTGGTTGAAGTACACGACTCCGTCGGCGTCTCCGCTCTCGGAAGACTTCTTGGAGCTGGAGGATCCGGAGGGCTTGAGGTCGAAGACGTCGTCACCAAGGATAACCTTGACTTCCTGCAAGGGAAATGAGGAGAGTTAGGCACTGTTGTGGTATCACATGGAAGGAGCACCTAACGACCGAGTTCCACGAACCTTCTCGTGAGAGCTGGCATCGCGGACGAGAACGGTAACTTCGGCGGTGAGGTCGTCGTTGCTGCTGGAGCTGGAAGAGTCATCGTCTTCGGGCTGAGAGGTCATCATGACGTGCCAGCATTTTCCAAGGTGGATGGGGTAGGTCTTGTTGTCGAAGGTGGAGACGGAGTCACGGTCCAAGCCGCAAGAGGCTGTGGGGAGAGTGAGGAGGTAAGTGAGCGCGTGGTGTCTGAGTTGAGCGATCGCTTGGAATGTGAGAAATTTCGTTCCTCAACTTACCGGTCCACTGGGCGTGGAGGGCGTAGGTAAGGAAACGATCGGCAGCGTTCCAGCTGGGGTGCTGGACGGCCAGAGGACGGGCCCATTGGCCTACGCGCACGAGGTCGAAGTCGGCTTCGAAGGATGGGGCGGTGAGGGAAACGTTGGCGGCCTTCAAGTCAGGCTCGAAGTCGATGTCGACGGTGATCTTGCCTTCCTTGTTGTGGACATTAATGGTGTTCTCGTCGAGGTATGGGTAGCCGAGGTACCTGGCCACGGAGTAGGCCTTGTAAGTGAAGTTCTTGAAAGCGGCGGGAAGCTGTGGAGAGAGAGGTGGAGATGGTTGTAGCGATTCATTTCGGTGGTGGTGGGATACCAAGTGTGGCGCGCGATGAAGCGAGACGACATACCTTCTCGTACTGGATGTTGACGCTGTAGGAGTCGAGGAAGTTGGCCCTGGCGGTGATGTTGCGGCAAGCGGGTTGGAGGTAGCTTCCGGACTGCATGAGGGACATGCATTTCTGTGCCATGGGACTGCGGCGGATGTATTCCTTCCTCTCCTGGCTCTGTTCGCCCTTAGCCTGCGAAAGAGGATGGTTTAAAATTGGACACCAGGACATTCAAAGGAGGCTACGCATTTGGGAATGGGCGACGTCGTCGCTTACCGAGATACTGATTTGAGCGGCTCCGGATCCGCACTTCTCGCCGAAGCTGATCTCAGAGCTGGCGTAGGAGGTAGGGTTGGCTCTGAGAGCCTTGGCAATGTTCATGAGTGGAACGTTGGGGTAAACTCCCTTAGCGGCAGCACACACCTGTGGAAGGAGAGATCAATGAGTGAGATCGATAACGAAAGAAAGAGGTGACGGAATTAAATCTAAAGGAAGGTAAGGTTACCTCGTAAGGCTTGGAGTTTCCGTAAGTGGGAGACTTGTAGAAATAGAAGAGAGCACGGCTGGTTTCGTCAACTTCGCTGGAAGCATAGGCGGCGGTGGCCACGTAGGCGATGTTCTTGTTGCCGTTGAATTCGACGGCAAGGTCGAGAACGGAAGCGGAGGCGTCTGCGATGGGGACGAAAGAGGGCAAACGATTAGGAGACGGTAAAATTTAAATGGCATGTAGGAGAGGAGATAGGAAAGGTTCACCACTTACTTTTAATGCCGGAAGAAGCCCTCCTGAGGAACTCCTGCTGTCTCTTTTCGCTGACGGGTTTGGAGGTGGATGGGTTGGCCATGGAGCTGCTGCTGGATCCGGCGCTCTTGCCGCTGTTGGACTTGCCGCTGTGGGCGCGGCTCTCGTTGGATGCGGAGTCGGATTCGTCGGAGTCGGACCATGAGTGGGATGACTGGGAGTCATCGGAGTTGTCATCTACAGGTAAGACGGATGGCATTTAGTGATGAGGCGATGGTATGGCATGGAAGAAGGGAATGGCTTGGGGTGAAGCTTAATTGATAGCGTACCGTAGGAGGCGGTGAAGGTGACGGATTTGGTGTTGCTCCTCTGGGGGTCGAAAACGACGTTGATGTTGTTGTACTTGATGGTCCTCTCGGCCCATGGGTAAAGGATGAGGGACATGGCGTCGTGGCGCTGAGCCTTTTCGTAGAGGTATTGGTAGTCGAGGTACTTCTGCTCCGTGGCGTATTTAACGCGGAAGGCGAAACCGGTGCTGTCCTTGCCGACGGTGGTTTCCATCTGTGATGATGAGATAAGGGTGGAATTGGAATCTTGCGGAATTGGGCAAGCGTGCGCAAGGCGTTTTTGAATCACCCGTATCTCACCTGCATGGGCTCACGGACGTGGATGGGCTTGAAGTTGCTTCCTTGGCTGACGGGAGTGAGGTCAAGGATGTTGTGCTTGGCGGTGTAGGGGATGGTGCTGTAGTGGAAGATCTGTGCCTCGCGGTTGTTGTAGAGGGGCTGCAGGGTGACGGAGGCCTCGGAGTTCTCGGCATCGAGGTCGAAAGTGGCTTTGATGGGCACATTGACCTGGATGTTCTTCTGAACACCGGCAATGTAGCGGGTGTGGGTCAGAGGAGCCACGAAGCTGATCTTGGCAGTCATGCGAGTAGAGTACCTGTGGGCGAAGGAAATTTAGTGTCCCGTCACGTACACACGTAAGTATGGGTAGTGAGAAATGGAGAGTTCGTCATCTGGAGAGCTTACACGAATTGGAGACTGGCGGTGGAGTTGATGGTTTCGGGAACCCTGATGGAGTCGCGGGATCCACTGGCCATGTCAGGGTGGGACTTGGCTTGAACTTCTCCCCTGAGGGAAATGTAAGTGGGCTTCTTGATGGAGTAGACGAAGGGAAGACCGGTTTCGGTGGGGAAGGCCAGGGTCAAGGCGAACTGGTTGTACAGCTTGTTGTAGTTGAACTTGTGGCCGGAGCGGAGGGCGGAGGCGGCGGATTTGAGCACTGCAAAGAAAAGGCGAATGAAAAGAAGCCAGGTCGCTCGAACGTGATCGGAGGGGAGGAGAGGAAGCCGACTTACGGGCTGGCAGGTTTTCGATGGTGGTGTTATCGAAGGTGAAGAATCTGCTAGTTCCCATGTAGCGAACGAGGAGGTTTCCTTCCACCTGCTCGTCGTCAGAGGGCTCGATGTTCAGCATCTCGGCAATCTTCTCCGTGGTGAAGGGGCTGTGGCTTCCACTTCCGCTGCCAGAAGACTTCTTTCCGGACTTGCTGCCGTGCTTTCCGCTGTTGGAGGAGTCGGAGTCCTCGAATTGGTCGCTGACGGCGTCGACGAGGTCGTTGAAGCTGGAGGTCATCATGGCGAGCTGAAAGAAGCGAAGACCGTCGGTCACAACGAGCCTATGCGAAATCCCGAAATTCGACGCGAGTCATCGCAAGCTGTACTCACTGCCATGTTTTGTGATTTCCATCCTCCCACGTTGTAGCGGGTGGAAATGAAGGCGCTGGATGGGAGAAGTCCGTCGGAGCTTCCGATCCAACTGAGCTCACGCCTGTAGGCGAGACCCATCTCCTTGACCATGTAGCTCTGGAGGTACTGACGGGAGTAATGGATTCCGAGAGGCTTGGGGTTGAGCAGGTTGGCGGCGGCCTTGGCGTTCATCTTGCTGCAATCGTAAAGGAATGGTTGAGGTTACAAATGCGGTCGTCGATGGCCAAGTGCTAATATTGCCTTTTCAAAGAAGCTTGAGTGGGAAAGCCAGAAATTGAATGTATATTTTCTATACGCTAGACTTACAATTCGTGGTGGTGAGGTCCCTGGAGGGCGGCGGCGGACTGGATCGCAGACTTGACGACGGCGGTGACTTGGAGGCTAGGGTCCCTGTTGGTGAATTCAGCCATCCTCTGGAGCATGAAGGCGGGAGGAGCAGTCCTCATGAGGACGAGAACGGCGGCACAACGCACCTCATGGCTTTCTCCGAGGTTCTGGTAGACGTTGAAGAGGACGCGGCGGGCGACCTGAGGGAACACCTTGGCGAGCTTGTTCAGAGAGGTGACCATGAGAGTCCTCTGGAAGGTGGACATGGGTTCCTTGCCTTCGAGGTAGGGCTCGAACACGCTGAGGATCTTGGGGTGGCCGAGATTTCCAAGAGCGCGGATGTAAACCTGGATCTTGTGGCTGTCTCCGTCCTTGACGGCGGCGCGCAGGTGCTTAGCCATGTAGGGGATGTATTCCTCAGCGACGGCCTTGGGGTTGATGGGAGAGAGACGTCCGAAGGCGTGGACGGGGTAGAGATTGTGAGCCGTGACGTTGTTGACCTGAGCCTTGCGGGCGAGGTTGGCGAAGGAAAGGATGGCGGTAGAGTTGAGAAGGGGCTGCTTGGTGACTTCGGGGCTCGTGGCCAGGGCCTGTAAAGTAATGAGCGAACGTGAGTCCACAGCAAACGGAAACGCAAGGAATCGAAATTTTTCTACTTGAAAGCGAAACTCACGAAGAGCGCCTTGAGGAACTCAGCGGTTGGGGTCCTGGCACTGGCGGCAAGGGTGGCGAAGATCTCGGCGGCCTCCTCCGTGGCGATCTTTCTGGACTTGATCAAATCCTTGATGGTGGTGAGGCAGGGGCCAGTACCGGCGGCGGCGAGGGCATCGCGGAGAACGGTCCTGAAGCGAGTAATAAGGGATAGCGTGAGATGGGTGAAGGAAAGGGTTTTCGAATCGCCACCGGGAGTGAGCGTCGGATTCTTACCAGGGGTTTTCTCCGGAAGACTTGATGGGAGCGTAGATCTGAGAGACGGCCTTCTGCAGCTGCTCGGCATTCATGGTGCGCACGAGGCGAACGACGATGGCGAACTTGGAGAGGGTGGACTTCTGAGGAATGGTGCTGGGGTGCTGGAGCTCGGAAGCGATTTGAGAGCACAGTTTCTTGACGGCGGAGACGGGTTCGATGTCCTTGGAAGTGGGGATAGCGTTTCCTTCATAGCCGATGAAGTAAGGCAGGAGTGGGATCTTGGGAGCCTTGTTCATTCCGGGCTTGGGGTTGTGCTCTTCACTGGAGCTGGAGCTGGAGCTGGAGCTGCTGGAAGCACTGCTGACGCTTCCGGATTCGCTGCTGGAGCTGCTGGAACTGCTGGAGCTGTCGGAGCAGTTACTGTCGGAGTCATTGCTTTCGGAGCTAGAACTTTCACTGTCAGAGCTGCTGCTTCCGCTACTGCAGCTGCTGCTGCTGCTACTGCTGCTGCTGCTGCTGCTGTTGCTTTCGCTGCTGTTGCTGCTGCTGCTGTCGTTGCTGCTGTTCTGGCTTTCGCTGCTACTCTCGCTGCTGCTGCTATCTTCGCCGTTGCTCACGCTGTCGGAGCTGTCGTTCTCGCTGCTGCTACTGCTGCTTCCGCTGCTGGCGTTCTTGTTCTTCTGCTGGGGTGCGGAGCGACGAAATCGCTTGGGGATCTGGCGCTTGTGTCCGGGCCTCTCGACGCTTTCGCTGCTGTCGCTGCTGCTACTTCCGCTCTCCTGGCTGTTGCTCTGGCTGTCGGAGCTGTCGTTTTCGCTGCTGGAGCTGGACTGAGACTCGCTTTCGGAGGATTTGTTTCCCTTGGCGGGGCTCTTAGCGGAGCTGCTGCTGCGCTCGGAGGGGAAGGGATCGTTGTAGTCGTAGACGAGGTCCTTGACGCGCTGGGGGTTGGGCACGGATGGCGGGGAGCCAGAGCTGGACCGCCTGGAGATCAGGGTGACGTTCATGCGGCTGACCACCATACCTTTCTGGGCGTTGTAGAGGGCGGGGCTGAGGATGACCTTGTTGACGGTGACGGAAGACTGGATGGTGTATTCCTTGAGGGATCCGGAAATGACGATCCTGCTGACGCCGGAACGCTGTGAAGAGATGATAGCGTTAAGACTGCGTGGTTCGTGGCACGGCGCGTTGGAGGCCTACTCGTCCACGCGCGTCTACTTACGGAGAAGAAGTGTCCCATTTCGTTGTCGGCGGGCTCCCAGTCGGTGAGTCCGGTGATTCCGTAGTGGTAGGCCACTCTCTTGTCGCAGTTGCTGAAGTTCTTGGTCTTGGCGATGTCCATAAGGATGCCATCTCCACGGAGCTCGGGCATGGGGGCGAGTTCCGGGTTCACTTGGGTGGCGTACATCGGCAGGGGCGAAATGTCGTACATGACCTCGCACTTGCCGGTGACGGTGTCCTGGAGGAATAAAATCACGGTGTTAAACTCATCTCGAGTGCTTCGTGCTCGTGACGTTTTACCTCACGAGTCGGGCGGCTTACCTCCATGGCGCGGAAAACGCTCTCGCTGGGCCTCTTGGGAGCCTGACTGCCACGATGCCATTTGATCTCGTTTTCACCGTGGGTGTCAACCTGCAGTTGACTCACGACGCTCTTGATGAGGTTCACCTCTGGGTTGGAGAGGTCCTTGCTCACGACCAGCTCATCCACCTGCGGGAGGGAGGACCTGGTTAGCTATTGCCTCGTCTTGCAGCCGGTGGAAGGATGGTTTTGCGTAGCCAAATTTTTCGCGCAATTAATCTAAATTCACAATAAATTAGGCGAAGAATGTTTCCAATTTTTAAAAAGGTTTATCTCTTGGTGGATAATTTTATTCTCGCTACTCTTTTAAATAGAACTGTATTGAATTTCATCCCATTATCCGTAATTAGAACTTATAAATTTTGAAGCTAAAAATTGCGCCGCTACATCACCAAAATATTTCCATGCTAACGTATTTAATATCCATACTCATTTCGCGTTCCATGAATCACGCGGTACAAATCACATTTTCGCAAAATTCATAGCCTTTTGATGGAAAATTGTTTTCATCACTCGCCTTTATCCTTCAATTGTAATGTAAAGAAAATTTGTTCTGAAGATGAGGGTCATCATGTCCGTCAGGAGAAAACCATTCTGCGTTAAATGGAGTAATTTATCTATCCTCGTTAATTCGATCAAAAATGCGTTCTTATCGTCCAAATAACAACAAGGGGTTTTGCTAAAAAGTAATTTTTCCTTTCAGATTGAACAGATGAGATGATGATAAGTTTTTCAAACAATTGTCGAGGCCAGTATAATGGTACTGCGTCCGAGTACCTGCGATTAATATTTTATTAACAGAACGGAAAATGGCCCGTAGTGAAACCGATAGGTATGTTTAACTTCGAGTCAAATGTAATTTTATTTTCGTATCACCGTTCGCTTTTACTTGCGGGCACGATTGGAGGTTTTCAAAAGTACTTACAACTCCGTTCTTGAACTTAATCTGGAACGGCTTGCTGGAGAGCGGGAGCGACTTGTAGTTGAGCTCCTTCTCCGGGATCCTGGAAGCCCATCCTCCGGGAAGGGACGCTTGCACCGGAGAGAACTGGGCGTCGGAGATCTGTGGGCAGAGACGAGTGTATGTTGAGATGGGAGTCAATGGCGGAAGGTCTAAAAGAGGGTCGGGTCACTGGTCGGCCCTACTCACCCTGGCAAGGACGGCGTTGGAACTCTGAGGCTGGAGGGTGAGGGTGGCTCGGCTCACCACGCCAACATACTTGTCGGCCACTTGGTGGAGGGCGGCGAGAGTCCTGCCCTTGATCTGGTACTTGTATTCGTAACCAGGTTTCCAGGCTGCAATAAGATTAATCGGCGGTTAGTACTCCGAATTTAAGGTTTGTACTTTGCAAAGCTTAGCCTCACACGAAACGTCGAGGGTGACGGTAAAGTAAATAGTCATACTCACCATTTTCGGCCGTAGCCAGCCCAACTGGAAAGGAAAAGAAATGTTCGTGTTAGTTTTGATTCGTTCCAAATTCGGTAGTATAGTGAATTTTATCATTCAACTTTCTAATGTGAAAGTTTTTCTTTCCGAATATGGTTTCGCTATTTTCATCATATTTTGTATGTTACTTCAATGGTAATTCCACGTATACTTGGTTATATAGGATGTTTCTACCGAATACAACTCCGACGTAATATTTAGCTGCTATTTCTGTAAATGTATTTGTATGCAAGGAGGATACCTTTAGTTCTCTCGAAATGCTATCCAACAATATTTGTTGAATCAATGTTTGACGCTTATTTTTGCCTTTTTCATTCCCTCAAAATGTTTGTCTTGACTGCAAAATTTCTGTTTCACGCATTTTCTCTAATTAAATGCTATAGACGTCAGTTGTCCCTGTAAATATTATATCTCTCAATACGTATGTCATTAAAAAATTTGAATCATCAAACATTTTTTGTGTTCCCCATTACATTGTTCTGTTTATTAATCCTTCTATTTATACGTAATCGGACCATAACACATCCCCTTTGAACATTAATTATCAATTACTCGGCAGGGCACTTCTTATATTACAATACAAAGGAAATCACATTCGTGAAACAAGCCAAAAGGAACGAGTGGAATATTCACGCATATTTTATTCTACACGTTTTTAATTCCCTGATTCAGTTCTCGATAAGTTGTGTCCTGAATCCAAATTTCGTAGCCATTATTTAGTAATTTTTCGTGAATTCGTTTTAGTTCATCTAAGCTTAATCACGCCACAGAAGGCGTTGCTAAAACAGCTCCATATAATTACTACACGATTGTCATTCACCGACCAGAAAGGAGCAGTGTACAATAATTGCTGTTATTTTTTCATCTTGATTGGAAATCATTGAAAAGCTAAAGGCTTACTCAGACATGGCTTCATTGGAAATAGTTAATAATGTCTTTCTATCTTTAAGGGGACTGGATACCACGCCAGAAAAGGGCCGTTGCAGCAACCTACCATTTAGGTCGCTAGGGGGCCATTTTTGCATGTAACGAGGAACTGTTTCCACTAAAAAACATAGGATATATGTAGCCTTGGTTTGCATGTCTTCACAGTTGCACACGTAAAAACCAATTAGGAGAAAAAAATTGTAAACTTCCCAAAAAAATCGCCTTTTTCTCGTGAGAATTACTCCGCTCCAAATTGAGACTCAGAGATGATCAAACATTTGAGTCAAGGCTGCGTCTTTCATAATTTCAAATATATATACCGGTAGAGCGTGCATGCAACCAGATTCGCGTTATGTTCTTGAGCGTGATGGATGTTTTGGCCTTTCTACGGCTCAACGTCTATCACAGCGCTGGCGGGGACCTGGCGCTGTCGTCTTCCAGAGAAGGATCCCCCACCTCCACTTCCCCTCTCTTTGGCGGTCTCTCTCCTTCCCCTCTCTCTCCCCCACCACCAATCCCTTGCCTTCCTTCCCCTCACACTGCTCCACTACGTCGGGCGTCATATTCGGAGGAAAAAATATTTTGTTTCGGGAGGCTGGAGAGTTCAAGCATGCTACGAGAGCAAGATACACCTGTGTTTTTCGACGGGTCAGTGTCGAGATTGATTGTGGACAGCAGATTATGGAAAAACCAACTCCTTACCTGAAGTGGAGATATCGTAAGTGTTATCAGCCAAAGAAGAGGAAATATCACCCTCCAAAACCTAAGGAAGCAGGTAATTTCACAATGAAATTCAATTCATTTAGCGTTTAAAAAATGACTCTCTTGTATTAATAGTGTACCAATTATTTAAGCTTCAAGAAAAATAACGAGAATAAAAATTCCCTCCTTTGCCTGAAGCCTTATTACACATTTATTTTGTAGCAGTTGAAACCGGAAGCGTTCATTCCGAAGAATCATCGCCATTGGGTTCCGGAACAGGTGTAGTGGAAGGGTAAATATTGCTGCAAAATAATTACATTAAATCTTATACCTACGATTTAGTTGATAATAGTTCAGAAATATTCAATGGAGCGCTAATTGCTAATTATAATTAACGTGTAAATTACATCACCGTCAGCAAATTCGTTTTCTCAAAATTCGTTTTTTCCCCTCAGGCCATCATCACCTCAGCCTGGATGCAGCAATTGCCATGGTGGAGAAATGGACCCTAAGGAACAGGATGAATATCGACGAGCTGAGCAATCAGACGTAGACGATTGCCTTCTCAGAGTTGAGGATCATTTGGAAAAAACGGATAGGTAATTGCAATAAGACTTTGGTGGATTTGTTGATTCGGTTAGGTTGAATTACTCGGAACATAATTTTGAATACGCAAACTCACAGAATTGAAAAACGCATTTTAATGTAGTTCACAATCTCCTATTTTGTACGCCCCTAGTTTAATATATAATGTCACCAACAATCCTGTAGAGTCATACAACTCTTACGTAGCTAATGTGCATAAAATATTTGTTCATTAGAAGCTATATGCATTCATTTTCTTTCAATACTTTAGTTGGAAGTTAATTTTAAAACTTGAATATTTAATATATTTTTATCATAAAATCATTCACGATCAAACAACATCGCTCTCAAGTAATGAAATCCTCTTTATTACAGGTGATGGTGATAGTAGCATAATGCAAAGGCTGTCAAGGGAAATGCCATATGGGCAGCAGTTACCAGTGCAAAAAGTAGAATGCGTCAACCACCTACTTAGAAATTACAGCAGTAGACTGCAAGATATTGCACGACGGCCAAGAAATTCAAAAGGGGCAGTGCCCGTTGGGTACAGGAGAACAATAAACAATAACTTGCAAAGATTGAGGGTAGCTGTGAGTGGGGCAATCTCCTTCAGAGCGAAAATGGCCGGGTCGGAAAGGGTCAAACTCCTACAGAAGGACATAGAGCAAGGGTCGAATCATGTTTTTGGTGACCATAATAAATGTGACAAATATTATTGCAAAGGGCCCAAAGAAGGAGAGGAGAACTTGGTCCCTCATTTCATTAGTTGCGGCATATGGGAGGATATCACCTATGCCAACAGTCTATTATCTCGTCACTCCGCTAGTTTGATATATAACGTGACAAACAATCTTGCGGAGTCCTACAACTCCTATGTAGCTAAGTACGTAGGAGGGAAAAGGTTAAATTTATGTTTAAGGGGGGCCTATGAAACTAGGTGTGCCATTGCATCGGTAGCCTTCAATGTGAAAGATGATGTACATGGCATAATTCATAAAGGACTGACGAGCAAGAGCCCAGGAGAATGCCCAAAAAAATTCTGTTTCCTCCAAAAGGAATAGGGAGTACATAAGAAAGCGACGACTGGAATTCTCTGAAACTTCAACAAAGAAACGTCTGCGAATTGAGGGACCAGACAAACATTATGGGCTTGTTCCTGATGTACGAAGTGACATCGCATTGGCCAGCCAAGATTCCATGAATAATATCCTGTCATCACTAAAAATGGATAAAACCTCAAGGGAAAAGTTGGATAGGGAAACACGAGAGCAAATGCTCAATGCGACGTGGCAGGCGGAAATGTGGAAAAGGTTGACGGCCTCTTTCTTTGGCCGTATTTGCAATTTAAGGCCCACAACATCTCGGGAGAAAGTGGCAGACGATATTTTGTTTCCTTCCTTCAGAGGAAACAAGGCTACAGATTGGGGAAATGCTAACGAAAAATCTGCCATCAGGGAATATGAGTCTTCAATCAAATATAAAGTTTTACCCGCAGGTCTCTTTGTTGATGACAAATTACCTTTTTTGGCTGATAGCCCTGATGGGGTAATATCTGATGGTGAAGGCTTGGTTGAAATCAAGTGCCCCTTTAATTGTAGGTATATTACTCCTGAGGAAGGAGTTAAAAATAAAAGAGCTACCTTCATGGAAGTGAAAGAAGGAAAATATAAGTTACGCAGGAGAAATAGATATTTTTATCAAGTACAGGGACAGCTGGAAATATGGGATAAACAATATTGCGATTTTATTGTGTGGTCTCCTCATGGGATTATAATTGACAGAATTCAAAGGGAAAGCAGTTTTGGGCCACAGCAATGGTGGATAAATTAAAAGAGTTTTACCTGAACTTTATGTTGCCTAAAATATGCCAGAATACACCTGGTTACAATAAATAATTGTACCGGAGTTGATGTTTTTTAATCAATACTTTCCCTCAACTTTTTACCCTTCATTTCTCTTTCCACACCGGCCTCCTGGAGACTAAATATGGTAATATTTTATCCCTGTATATCGCGGTGCGGCCAACAGCAGCCTTCTGCCCCGGCCACTGGTTTTTCCTGGATTATCGCATATATATTATGGCATGGCTGAGTAAGACGCATTTTTCTTTTCTCGACCAATTTTATAAATTAATTAATATTGTAACAAATTTAAGTGCGACTTCCATTAGTGCTTACAATAATTAAATTATTGTAAATTAAATAATTAATAGCTTTCAGCCGCGCGAACCGCATTGTTTATCGAGTCACGCGCGCATCAAAAGTTTCCGGCTTCAGCCTTAAGGCCGTTTTACACGAGGTACGGAATTGCGCAGGTTAGAGCTGCATTAATTTCTAAAATGGCGCGGAATTGCGCGAATGCATGAACGAAATTAAAACAGTGGCTATTTTGCCGTCTCGCATCCACGCATTCTCGCATGTGTTCTAGCAATTCACCGCTTTACACGACGCAATTTTGATTGCGCCTTCGCACGTACGTCAGATTGCGCAATTCCGTGTACCGTGTAAAACGGCCTTTAGATATGGGATTCTTACAGGGTAATGAGATCGCAATACATGAAGTTACTAATTCCACCTCTGAATACCCTTCACCAATTGTGAACCGAGTCGAAATTTTTCGTGCTGCGGCGCGACATTAATTTTCTCCGGGCATTTTCAAACGAGTAAGATAAAAAAATGAGGATATCATGACTCCTCAGCTTCAGTGCCGATTACAGCGCTACAGACTTCAAAGTTAAGAAAAAAATAATTTTGTATGATCCCAGGGGAGTTGAGATTTAATAACTGTGTATGAATTTTTATAAATGTAATCATTAACACGTATATGTATCATAAGAAATAGACTACTTGTAAAAGTTTTCGAATTTTAAGACATACTTTCACCTTTCATACTTGGAGTTGAAGCTTTCGAAATAGAGGTAATTTAGGATTCCTCCCAGCTGTACTAAAAATTATGCTGTCGTTGCCATCATAGGAAAAAATTATAATTGAAGTGCGCAATAAAACGGAGTATTGAAGTAATATAAACGTGGATTTTGTGAAGGATTGCAACAACAAACGGTGGAGAGAAAAATGAAACTGCAATTAACGAAAGTGTTACACGATTTCTCGCGTTCTCGTTTAGATTAATTATATTGTGCAATATTGATTACCGGCGTGGAATAAGTCAAGTCATACGGTCTATTTTATTTTCATATTATAAATTATAAACTGCAATCTTATTTACGATGCATTCATTGAGGTACAGGATGAATAAAAATGGGACACCGTGAAGAAAGCGAGCGGAATTCAATGCGGGAACTATCCAGAGAAAAAGAGACCGACGGAAGGGCTGATCAACTAAAGTAACACAAAAAACACAAAAAGAGTTTTTTGGCCTCAAGAGTTTTTTTGCAACACAAACAACTCCGTGGGGTCTGCATAGGTTATCCGAGATCCCGACCGCCAGCGGACCGAAATCTGACACCGCAGAAGGGGAGTTCAGTCCCTCTCCCCAACCATGAATTTTTCTTCGCTCTCGAGTCCCCCTTCCACCCAGTCAACTTCCCCTCCAATTCAAACGCAGCGGTCGCTTTCGGAACTAAATGCCAACGACCGTTGCAGCGGAGTTCTCCCGAAGTATCCTATCCCCTTAATGCATCCCTCCATCGCGTCCCCAGAATTGGGCGAAAAAGTATAAGTACCAACTCAACTTTGTTTTTTTCATATAAGTTATAATATAAAAAATATTTTAAATTTGAAATCGAAGATAGCAGTAAATGTGTATTTCAATCGGTGAATGTACTTATATATTTAATGTCTGGTTTGGTACTCACCTACGAGGAAGACGATCAGAGGAGACCACATCTTGTCCCGGAGTGACGAACCCGTTCCCTGTGGCCACTTATATACGCTGTCAGTCGTGCGACATCAAATCCTTGCCTCAGCGGAAAGAAAGCGATCATCATCTTGGCCTTTGACACTCGGAGCCACGCGCCGCTCGCCAAGCGATTTTCTATCATCGGATTATCTTGCAACGAGCGATGCTCGTGGATTGAAAAATGTGTGGTCACTTGGCATTTATTTTATGCATGACTAGAATTTTTATCATTCGTCGAAGTATTAATTTTGCTTGGTAACTGCCTGAATATTCCAAAATATCTATCCAGGGTAGGATTTTTTAACTCAAGGCTCAAAAATATTCTTTTTCGTGCCAATAGGACACGCTATATCTAATCCATCCTTATTCTATGATTCGTTTTTTTTATACTGAGATGGTTGTAAAAAACGGCGCGTAGAGGTTCTTATTTTTGGAATTCCGCATTACTTCCACATTATTGCCTTCTCAATGAATAAAATACCTGCATGCCATACATTTTAATTCTCTGCTAGGGCTCCCCAAATCTATCTACCAAATCGTCCTCTATGATAACTTACTAAAGTTTACTAACTTTATCCGTAGGGGTAAATAAAATAACTAATTCAGGGATTGAGTGTCACTTAATTAATACATACGTATTGAGTATTAAATATGAATTGTATGAGTAGCTAACTTCATCGTCATTTTTTCAGAAAAGCCGATTTTATGTTGATGGGTATAATATAAAATTATTTGGAGTGAGTATGGTAAGTGTATTTGGGTAAATCATCAGAACTAATAGCTGTTGGTGGTTCCAACGAATCGTGTTTATTCCAATATTATTTCTTATGTCATGAGTAGGAAAACATTTTTCGACATCGTGTGTTAATGTTCTCATCGCACTTATTTCCTTAGGCTAATAACTTCCTTTTCGACGTCGTACAAGAATTAAAATAATTTACATTTACGTCACCAATAAGTGCACTCTTTTGGTATATTTACGCCATGTAAACATTCAGATACTGATTTTTAATAATCCATCGGAATCAATAATTTTGACGGGTTCTACTCTTTCAATGTTAGATATGTATCTTTTAGCGATTGCCAGAAACGTAGTAAGGCAAGGGGATATTTTTCGTCGTCAGGTTACCTGTTTTTTAGGCGAAGGATAGTTTCCTTTTTTAGTTGGACGAAGTTAAGTTACTGTTAAACTTTCCAATAGTGTTTTTTTACGCCGACCGATAAGACCTACACTAATAGATACAAACACTTATTGAACGGAATAATTCGATTTTTTAACCGAGTAAAAACTCCAAGAAAGCATTGTTTTGGGAGAGAAATGAAACCATTTTCTCCGTGGCAATCTTTTTTAAGATAAATAGCTGCTTTTACAAGCATTGTTAATGAGATTCGTGCCAAAAGCCTGTCCTTTAAAGCAAGATGCGATATAGTTGAAGCGCAGTGAGAAAAATTTCAGAGATTTTAGACAACATTACGTCTCGTTGGTTTCTTTTATTTAGTTTATAAAATGTAGAGCATCACATACCAGTGAATCGAACTATTCGGCTTTAATTAACTGTAGATGACAAGTGTTTCAATGAAATACGAAAGAATAAAAAAATGCGATTCATTTCATTTTACATGAATGCGTATTCGAAATAAAAACGCATCAACAGGCGGGAGGATAATGAATATACCCATGGTGGGGGAACTTCTTTGTCGACTTGTAGTTTCTAAAGATTGTTTGCAGACCTTTGCAGTTATGTTATCGAATGAAAATTCCCTAAATATATGTTTTTTAAAAGACTCTGAGGAATGTCATCAGCCGTATAATTTTCCCCTCTAAGTAGCGCTTAGGTTTTTAAAGTGAAAATGGATGCTGGAATATGGATTGCGTGCATTTTAAGCGCATATCATTGAAATTCTATTTACATAGATATTTGCTTCATATTCAAAGTGGTGGTCTTTATCCTAGTAAACCCAGCTATTCAAAATTTGGATATAGATATCGGAATTTATGTAGCTTTAGTATCAGTTACAGGTACTCCTTATGTGATGGTGATTTCTTGGACTGTGATAATCAATACATGACTGTGAGCAAAGGCATGGTTATCACTCGACAGAAACTAATTAAGTGGAATGCGTCACATGACTTTTTATGCTACGATTCTGGAAAAATAATTCAACCCTGATGGACCACAAACCTGAAATGCATTTTTATTTGTTTTCAGCTACAAAGTTTTCAGAAAATTGAAAGTTTTGGTGGATATTCCGAAGAAATATTAGTGATAATTCCAAGTAAAATCTTTTAAATCGCTCTTCAATTACTTCTAATTCCACGTGAATTCTGTTTTTGTAATGATGACGACAGCTCTACCTCGAAGTTTTAAGTTTGCCAGGTACCGAACCATCTTTTACCTAAGCCAAATATTTTAGATGCAACGGTATGAATGATTTCAAACAATGGGGCACTGTATTCATACAAGGGTCGTCGAACCAGTCAAATAATGGTCCTTATTATTCTATAATATCGAAGATTCAATAAAATTCTTTAGTTTGTAAAGTAAACCATTCAAATCAATTTCTCCTTTTTCGATTGTTTTTATTTCCATATATCAAAAATGTCATTTGTCCGACTTTTAAAATGATGATTCATGTAATTTTTTACCTTATATTGCATTTTTCACTAATTGACGAAATAAAAAAAATCAATGAACCTAAAGGAAAATGCTTAATGATATATTTTATTTGTAGCAAATTAAAGGTACTGGATATTTAAAATAATGATAATATGATATTAAATCAAAACTAACTAATATGACTTTAAATCAAAACTGTTATCAAATGACATGATTTCGTCCCAGTTTAAAAAGCTATGAATGGGCTGGTAGGTGAAGGATGTCTTTTCAGGGCTATTAATCCCACTTCCAGGTATTTTGTAATAGGTAGAATAGTTAACAATGTACGTAGAAGGAATAACTATGCATAATACATGCATTGAATTGCATCCTCTTGTCATGGGCTGATTACGAATTTGTTGTTAGATGAGGTCCCAATTAGATAACAGTTAAATGTCCGCCGTTAACTCCAAGTTTTGCAATCTGCGCCTAAAAGTACCTAAAGTGCCTAAAAGTAAAGTAGAATATTTTGCATTATACATCTCAAGCTTACGAAATGCGAACCTGTGCTGCGCACAAAATATAGCTCCCTGAATATGCAATTATCCACACTAAAAAAAACGCGGGTAAAGCCTAAAAATATATTGAGGGGTAAATTTGATGAAATAACCATGCAGTATCACCTAAAATTAGTTTGCGTTTAAAAATGCGTTTAAAGCTATCAAGTCACGTAAAAAGATGAGCCTCAAGGGAACTGTCTTTGCGGAAATGCATGTGAATTGTTTTCTTGCAATGATGACAACGCCTCTATCTCGACATATCTCTAATGCCAGGTACCGATTTATCTTTAATCATGCCCAAAGATTTTAGATACAACGATCTCAAGGACTTCAAACATTGAGACGAGGCATTCTTACTCGAGTCGTCGTAACAGTTATACAAAAATCCATAAACTGATTTATTATAGAATATTATATAAAATTATTCGGTCGTTATAGTAAAAATCTTTCTAATTGTCCATCCCTTTTTCGAGTTCCTTCATCTATGACTCCATGAATCAAAAATTGTCTGTATACTACTTTGAAAATGATTTTTGATGATGAAAGTTGCTATTTTACCATTAATTGCGTTTTTCTAATGAGATTGACGTGATCAAAATAAAATCAATGAACCGAAAGGAGAATGGTTACCCATGATGTTTATTTATATCAGATTTACAGGCATAAATAAATGACTGACAATAAATGATGCGTGCATACCTTAAAATAAAAATCAAATATGATTAGAGGGACCAGACCGTTACTGCCGTCATATGACACGATTATTTCCACATTTATAAAAGCTTTCAATGGACATCGAGGTAAGGGATTATATATTATATATTATTATATTATGATTTATTTTCGACACCAAAGCCATACAATATATAGATTAACTGGTAAAGCTACGTTAATGCTTGTAACTTCATAAACACATTTGATCAGGGAAGTGTTGCACAAGAGTAAAGCCCAAACTTGCAAAATACATGTTTTGAAGAACAATGTGGAGGAAGATTCTTTACTTGAAATTCATATCTTCCTCTTATGAGCATTTGTCATTAGACACATTATTACGACCGCTTCAATATCCGTGTGATATTCCGAAAAAAGGGAACAGACTAGAATGATTAACATAATGGCTAAAAAAAGTAAAGACTGAGAGGTACGCGAATGTACCTTAACAGAATTATGAAAGTAAAATAACCTATTCAGTGTAAAAATGCATCCTCTGAAGTTAAAAATGGAAGGAGTATATGTGGTAATATTTGACCGAGCAGAGTAGTTATAAAAACCGATAAACCATATCATAATATACGCCAAAATTTAAATTATTGTCGACAAATAACTATTCTCTCAAATCATTGCATGAAATATTTATCTCTAAAAAAACATTTACAATTCAAAGGGGAATATGTACGAATAGGGTGGTCCTTAATTTAAAAATTTCGAATTACTTCTGGGACCCCCCAAAATGTACATTGTGCTATACAATATGATATTGATAGATATATTCATCATTGGTTACGGTAAAACGGTCTCAGCTGTCGTGACTTATTTCCCAAAGGTGTTTGTCTCCAAATGTGACTATACTCTTTGCCAAATCTCATAATAACTCGGTCGGCAGTGGCTAATAATGCCCGATTTGGAAAAAATTCGGATCTGAGACCCCGATATTGTTTAAAATATTTCGCTCAGGAAATTTGGCCCCAAAATCCATTTTTAGCCCACCCTAAAGTATAGCTTGTATAATAATTGAGAATCGTTTCACTCGCTGGGGTGGGGTTTTCCCATGCGATTAAAAAATTACATTCTTCTCAGCAATTTAATTTCCTGCCGTAGTGAAATTCATATAATCTATATTCATGTTAAAGTAAATGATCCATCGCGTAACAATATTATTAATTTAATAAATATTGGCTCAGGGTAATGAGAATACATTTCCTCTAGAATGCATTTTCCGCTCATTAATAAAATTTTTGTTGGTTATATATATCCCGTTTTTGTTGTTTGGTTGGTACTGTTAGAAGAGTGATAGAGGTGGAAACTTCTCAGCTGGTCAACGTCCACCTTGATAATGGAGAAAACAACATCGTAATACCAATTATTTGGTATGGTACCTTGTTTCATACTATCACCTCATCTCAAAATATAGCGTGATTCAAAATAATATTTAAGGGAAAAATAATTCTATCACACAACCATTTTCAGATCCTAACACGTAACCTCCTCACAAGTGAGCAATATGATTATCAATTAAATGTGGTTTGAGATACAGCAAATGACTGTGATCAAGGCCGGCGGTCTGCCTTGATGTTCAATCAGCATCCTGAGTACCACTTCTCATATTGAGTAAGGTCAGGAAGAGTTCGATCCGTTATCTCTTAAAGTTAAATAAACGAAATGTATTATTTCCGGTAATTTTTTTAAAGCTTCTGCACCGTCTCCCAGATTAGTATTTGTTCCCAGACGCATTCGAAGAGCTGAGAAACAGGATGACTTTGTGCCCAAATATCTCAATTACTATTCATTGGACAGAGCATAATATCGCGCATTGTCAAGGCCTGTTTACCCGGAACAAAACCCGTACGAGTTAATGTCTAAATGCAAGAACGCAAGAGTGAACACGAATATGTACCGTGTAACAACTCAACTTATGCGAATGCATGGACGGAGAATAGAACTTGTTCTAATTTGGTTCTTGCATTCAAACATGCTGCGTTCCGGCCCACAAAAATCATTCACGCAAAAAGACATTAACTTGACAGTGTTAATGTATCGTGGAAACAAGCCTTCAGAAGTTTTTGTACCAAAAGAGACAAGGAAAGTCGGCTAAGAGGAAGAATAAAAATGCCTTAAATATGCTTCACATGGTTTATTTATCGACAAAATTCTGAGTTTCCTTAAACGCATTATCAAATTTAAATTGTAGAGATTTCGATCAGATTCAGTTGGAGGTGCAGCCCTGAGGAACGCTGATTTTGATGGTCTTGCTCACTTCCTTGCGGCTGAAGTCGGGGTTGGCTCCCTTCTTCACCATTTCGACGAAGTGGCGACTGGCAGAAGAGTTGGCAACGCAGTGGAAGTCAACCTGAAAGCAAGGAAACGCGGTTAGTTATGGAGACTAAATGGCAACGGATTAAAGGTAGTAATTCAATTACTGTCTGCAATAGTACTTCAATGTTTCAATCGAAGCGATTCAAAGAGTTTGACAAACACGAAACTGATCGAATGATAATGATAAAGGTAACCAGATAAATTATGTTGTAATTATTCCATGCCACAAGATGGAGTAGAGAACCCATTCCATAAATAGCGTTAAAAAAAAAAAACTAAAAAAATACATATCATTGAGCCCGCAGAAAGGAAGAGAAAACTCCGCGAATACTCCAAAAAACAAGCATTCAAATGGCGAAGTGATTTCATCAATGAATTATTCCGGCAAGATGACATCCTTCACGATGTCCTCCTCCTCCTTCACGATGACATCCTAACGACGCAACGCTCGCCAAGAAAATATTAATGCATCCGTCGATATAAACTGAAAAAAGATAAACTTACGCTCTTCTCGACCTTTCCGGTGGCACGGCAGTTATTGGCACAGGTTGGCTGAGGTCGCATGGAGAAGCAAGTCTGGCTTCCCTGCTCGATGATCTTGGTGCGGTGCTGGGTGCAGCCGGAGTTGGAGCTGGAACTGGAGGACTTTCCAGACTGGGAGTTGGAGGAGCGGCTGGATTTGGAGGAGCGGGATGAGTATCCGCTGTTGGCATCCTCTTCGGTGATCACGTCGTGAGGAGTGAAGGTCTGGTTAAAGCAAGGTGCCGAGGCAGCGCGGCGCTGCCACTCCTTGGCTTCTCCCTGGCAGGTCTGGTCGGGGACGGCCCAGGAAGCGGCGAACATCTTGGGCTGTTCCAGAATGCAGCTCTTGGGAGAAGTGAAGTCGGTGGCGGGTTCACTGTCGTAGGTTCCGCAGAGACCAAGGACATCACCGCGGTAAGTGCTGCCGGCCTACGAGAGAAGATGGGGGTGAGTGAGATGGCAAAAGACGGAAACGGACTGATAGTGGAGTGGGGGCAGCGGGTCGTACCTCGAGCCAAGCGGCCTCTCCGTTGTACATGATGGCGATCTCGTGCTGGGGGGCCTCGAAGATGACGGCGCCACTGGGCAGAGCGTACCAGAAAGCGAGCATTTCACCGTCAGAGTCGGTGACGTTGTTGATCTTACGGTACGAGACGCTGCGCTGCTTCTGGTTGAAGTACACGACTCCGTCGGCGTCTCCGCTCTCGGAAGACTTCTTGGAGCTGGAGGATCCGGAGGGCTTGAGGTCGAAGACGTCGTCACCAAGGATAACCTTGACTTCCTGCAAGGGAAATGAGGAGAGTTAGGCACTGTTGTGGTATCACATGGAAGGAGCACCTAACGACCGAGTTCCACGAACCTTCTCGTGAGAGCTGGCATCGCGGACGAGAACGGTAACTTCGGCGGTGAGGTCGTCGTTGCTGCTGGAGCTGGAAGAGTCATCGTCTTCGGGCTGAGAGGTCATCATGACGTGCCAGCATTTTCCAAGGTGGATGGGGTAGGTCTTGTTGTCGAAGGTGGAGACGGAGTCACGGTCCAAGCCGCAAGAGGCTGTGGGGAGAGTGAGGAGGTAAGTGAGCGCGTGGTGTCTGAGTTGAGCGATCGCTTGGAATGTGAGAAATTTCGTTCCTCAACTTACCGGTCCACTGGGCGTGGAGGGCGTAGGTGAGGAAACGATCGGCAGCGTTCCAGCTGGGGTGCTGGACGGCCAGAGGACGGGCACATGGGCCGACGCGCACGAGGTCGAAGTCGGCTTCGAAGGATGGGGCGGTGAGGGAAACGTTGGCGGCCTTCAAGTCAGGCTCGAAGTCGATGTCGACGGTGATCTTGCCTTCCTTGTTGTGGACATTAATGGTGTTCTCGTCGAGGTATGGGTAGCCGAGGTACCTGGCCACGGAGTAGGCCTTGTAAGTGAAGTTCTTGAAAGCGGCGGGAAGCTGTGGAGAGAGAGGTGGAGATGGTTGTAGCGATTCATTTCGGTGGTGGTGGGATACCAAGTGTGGCGCGCGATGAAGCGAGACGACATACCTTCTCGTACTGGATGTTGACGCTGTAGGAATCGAGGAAGTTGGCCCTGGCGGTGATGTTGCGGCAAGCGGGTTGGAGGTAGCTTCCGGACTGCATGAGGGACATGCATTTCTGTGCCATGGGACTGCGGCGGATGTATTCCTTCCTCTCCTGGCTCTGTTCGCCCTTAGCCTGCGAAAGAGGATGGTTTAAAATTGGACACCAGGACATTCAAAGGAGGCTACGCATTTGGGAATGGGCGACGTCGTCGCTTACCGAGATACTGATTTGAGCGGCTCCGGATCCGCACTTCTCGCCGAAGCTGATCTCAGAGCTGGCGTAGGAGGTAGGGTTGGCTCTGAGAGCCTTGGCAATGTTCATGAGTGGAACGTTGGGGTAAACTCCCTTAGCGGCAGCACACACCTGTGGAAGGAGAGATCAATGAGTGAGATCGATAACGAAAGAAAGAGGTGACGGAATTAAATCTAAAGGAAGGTAAGGTTACCTCGTAAGGCTTGGAGTTTCCGTAAGTGGGAGACTTGTAGAAATAGAAGAGAGCACGGCTGGTTTCGTCAACTTCGCTGGAAGCATAGGCGGCGGTGGCCACGTAGGCGATGTTCTTGTTGCCGTTGAATTCGACGGCAAGGTCGAGAACGGAAGCGGAGGCGTCTGCGATGGGGACGAAAGAGGGCAAACGATTAGGAGACGGTAAAATTTAAATGGCATGTAGGAGAGGAGATAGGAAAGGTTCACCACTTACTTTTAATGCCGGAAGAAGCCCTCCTGAGGAACTCCTGCTGTCTCTTTTCGCTGACGGGTTTGGAGGTGGATGGGTTGGCCATGGAGCTGCTGCTGGATCCGGCGCTCTTGCCGCTGTTGGACTTGCCGCTGTGGGCGCGGCTCTCGTTGGATGCGGAGTCGGATTCGTCGGAGTCGGACCATGAGTGGGATGACTGGGAGTCATCGGAGTTGTCATCTACAGGTAAGACGGATGGCATTTAGTGATGAGGCGATGGTATGGCATGGAAGAAGGGAATGGCTTGGGGTGAAGCTTAATTGATAGCGTACCGTAGGAGGCGGTGAAGGTGACGGATTTGGTGTTGCTCCTCTGGGGGTCGAAAACGACGTTGATGTTGTTGTACTTGATGGTCCTCTCGGCCCATGGGTAAAGGATGAGGGACATGGCGTCGTGGCGCTGAGCCTTTTCGTAGAGGTATTGGTAGTCGAGGTACTTCTGCTCCGTGGCGTATTTAACGCGGAAGGCGAAACCGGTGCTGTCCTTGCCGACGGTGGTTTCCATCTGTGATGATTAGATAAGGGTGGAATTGGAATCTTGCGGAATTGGGCAAGCGTGCGCAAGGCGTTTTTGAATCACCCGTATCTCACCTGCATGGGCTCACGGACGTGGATGGGCTTGAAGTTGCTTCCTTGGCTGACGGGAGTGAGGTCAAGGATGTTGTGCTTGGCGGTGTAGGGGATGGTGCTGTAGTGGAAGATCTGTGCCTCGCGGTTGTTGTAGAGGGGCTGCAGGGTGACGGAGGCCTCGGAGTTCTCGGCATCGAGGTCGAAAGTGGCTTTGATGGGCACATTGACCTGGATGTTCTTCTGAACACCGGCAATGTAGCGGGTGTGGGTCAGAGGAGCCACGAAGCTGATCTTGGCAGTCATGCGAGTAGAGTACCTGTGGGCGAAGGAAATTTAGTGTCCCGTCACGTACACACGTAAGTATGGGTAGTGAGAAATGGAGAGTTCGTCATCTGGAGAGCTTACACGAATTGGAGACTGGCGGTGGAGTTGATGGTTTCGGGAACCCTGATGGAGTCGCGGGATCCACTGGCCATGTCAGGGTGGGACTTGGCTTGAACTTCTCCCCTGAGGGAAATGTAAGTGGGCTTCTTGATGGAGTAGACGAAGGGAAGACCGGTTTCGGTGGGGAAGGCCAGGGTCAAGGCGAACTGGTTGTACAGCTTGTTGTAGTTGAACTTGTGGCCGGAGCGGAGGGCGGAGGCGGCGGATTTGAGCACTGCAAAGAAAAGGCGAATGAAAAGAAGCCAGGTCGCTCGAACGTGATCGGAGGGGAGGAGAGGAAGCCGACTTACGGGCTGGCAGGTTTTCGATGGTGGTGTTATCGAAGGTGAAGAATCTGCTAGTTCCCATGTAGCGAACGAGGAGGTTTCCTTCCACCTGCTCGTCGTCAGAGGGCTCGATGTTCAGCATCTCGGCAATCTTCTCCGTGGTGAAGGGGCTGTGGCTTCCACTTCCGCTGCCAGAAGACTTCTTTCCGGACTTGCTGCCGTGCTTTCCGCTGTTGGAGGAGTCGGAGTCCTCGAATTGGTCGCTGACGGCGTCGACGAGGTCGTTGAAGCTGGAGGTCATCATGGCGAGCTGAAAGAAGCGAAGACCGTCGGTCACAACGAGCCTATGCGAAATCCCGAAATTCGACGCGAGTCATCGCAAGCTGTACTCACTGCCATGTTTTGTGATTTCCATCCTCCCACGTTGTAGCGGGTGGAAATGAAGGCGCTGGATGGGAGAAGTCCGTCGGAGCTTCCGATCCAACTGAGCTCACGCCTGTAGGCGAGACCCATCTCCTTGACCATGTAGCTCTGGAGGTACTGACGGGAGTAATGGATTCCGAGAGGCTTGGGGTTGAGCAGGTTGGCGGCGGCCTTGGCGTTCATCTTGCTGCAATCGTAAAGGAATGGTTGAGGTTACAAATGCGGTCGTCGATGGCCAAGTGCTAATATTGCCTTTTCAAAGAAGCTTGAGTGGGAAAGCCAGAAATTGAATGTATATTTTCTATACGCTAGACTTACAATTCGTGGTGGTGAGGTCCCTGGAGGGCGGCGGCGGACTGGATCGCAGACTTGACGACGGCGGTGACTTGGAGGCTAGGGTCCCTGTTGGTGAATTCAGCCATCCTCTGGAGCATGAAGGCGGGAGGAGCAGTCCTCATGAGGACGAGAACGGCGGCACAACGCACCTCATGGCTTTCTCCGAGGTTCTGGTAGACGTTGAAGAGGACGCGGCGGGCGACCTGAGGGAACACCTTGGCGAGCTTGTTCAGAGAGGTGACCATGAGAGTCCTCTGGAAGGTGGACATGGGTTCCTTGCCTTCGAGGTAGGGCTCGAACACGCTGAGGATCTTGGGGTGGCCGAGATTTCCAAGAGCGCGGATGTAAACCTGGATCTTGTGGCTGTCTCCGTCCTTGACGGCGGCGCGCAGGTGCTTAGCCATGTAGGGGATGTATTCCTCAGCGACGGCCTTGGGGTTGATGGGAGAGAGACGTCCGAAGGCGTGGACGGGGTAGAGATTGTGAGCCGTGACGTTGTTGACCTGAGCCTTGCGGGCGAGGTTGGCGAAGGAAAGGATGGCGGTAGAGTTGAGAAGGGGCTGCTTGGTGACTTCGGGGCTCGTGGCCAGGGCCTGTAAAGTAATGAGCGAACGTGAGTCCACAGCAAACGGAAACGCAAGGAATCGAAATTTTTCTACTTGAAAGCGAAACTCACGAAGAGCGCCTTGAGGAACTCAGCGGTTGGGGTCCTGGCACTGGCGGCAAGGGTGGCGAAGATCTCGGCGGCCTCCTCCGTGGCGATCTTTCTGGACTTGATCAAATCCTTGATGGTGGTGAGGCAGGGGCCAGTACCGGCGGCGGCGAGGGCATCGCGGAGAACGGTCCTGAAGCGAGTAATAAGGGATAGCGTGAGATGGGTGAAGGAAAGGGTTTTCGAATCGCCACCGGGAGTGAGCGTCGGATTCTTACCAGGGGTTTTCTCCGGAAGACTTGATGGGAGCGTAGATCTGAGAGACGGCCTTCTGCAGCTGCTCGGCATTCATGGTGCGCACGAGGCGAACGACGATGGCGAACTTGGAGAGGGTGGACTTCTGAGGAATGGTGCTGGGGTGCTGGAGCTCGGAAGCGATTTGAGAGCACAGTTTCTTGACGGCGGAGACGGGTTCGATGTCCTTGGAAGTGGGGATAGCGTTTCCTTCATAGCCGATGAAGTAAGGCAGGAGTGGGATCTTGGGAGCCTTGTTCATTCCGGGCTTGGGGTTGTGCTCTTCACTGGAGCTGGAGCTGGAGCTGGAGCTGCTGGAAGCACTGCTGACGCTTCCGGATTCGCTGCTGGAGCTGCTGGAACTGCTGGAGCTGTCGGAGCAGTTACTGTCGGAGTCATTGCTTTCGGAGCTAGAACTTTCACTGTCAGAGCTGCTGCTTCCGCTACTGCAGCTGCTGCTGCTGCTACTGCTGCTGCTGCTGCTGCTGTTGCTTTCGCTGCTGTTGCTGCTGCTGCTGTCGTTGCTGCTGTTCTGGCTTTCGCTGCTACTCTCGCTGCTGCTGCTATCTTCGCCGTTGCTCACGCTGTCGGAGCTGTCGTTCTCGCTGCTGCTACTGCTGCTTCCGCTGCTGGCGTTCTTGTTCTTCTGCTGGGGTGCGGAGCGACGAAATCGCTTGGGGATCTGGCGCTTGTGTCCGGGCCTCTCGACGCTTTCGCTGCTGTCGCTGCTGCTACTTCCGCTCTCCTGGCTGTTGCTCTGGCTGTCGGAGCTGTCGTTTTCGCTGCTGGAGCTGGACTGAGACTCGCTTTCGGAGGATTTGTTTCCCTTGGCGGGGCTCTTAGCGGAGCTGCTGCTGCGCTCGGAGGGGAAGGGATCGTTGTAGTCGTAGACGAGGTCCTTGACGCGCTGGGGGTTGGGCACGGATGGCGGGGAGCCAGAGCTGGACCGCCTGGAGATCAGGGTGACGTTCATGCGGCTGACCACCATACCTTTCTGGGCGTTGTAGAGGGCGGGGCTGAGGATGACCTTGTTGACGGTGACGGAAGACTGGATGGTGTATTCCTTGAGGGATCCGGAAATGACGATCCTGCTGACGCCGGAACGCTGTGAAGAGATGATAGCGTTAAGACTGCGTGGTTCGTGGCACGGCGCGTTGGAGGCCTACTCGTCCACGCGCGTCTACTTACGGAGAAGAAGTGTCCCATTTCGTTGTCGGCGGGCTCCCAGTCGGTGAGTCCGGTGATTCCGTAGTGGTAGGCCACTCTCTTGTCGCAGTTGCTGAAGTTCTTGGTCTTGGCGATGTCCATAAGAATGCCATCTCCACGGAGCTCGGGCATGGGGGCGAGTTCCGGGTTCACTTGGGTGGCGTACATCGGCAGGGGCGAAATGTCGTACATGACCTCGCACTTGCCGGTGACGGTGTCCTGGAGGAATAAAATCACGGTGTTAAACTCATCTCGAGTGCTTCGTGCTCGTGACGTTTTACCTCACGAGTCGGGCGGCTTACCTCCATGGCGCGGAAAACGCTCTCGCTGGGCCTCTTGGGAGCCTGACTGCCACGATGCCATTTGATCTCGTTTTCACCGTGGGTGTCAACCTGCAGTTGACTCACGACGCTCTTGATGAGGTTCACCTCTGGGTTGGAGAGGTCCTTGCTCACGACCAGCTCATCCACCTGCGGGAGGGAGGACCTGGTTAGCTATTGCCTCGTCTTGCAGCCGGTGGAAGGATGGTTTTGCGTAGCCAAATTTTTCGCGCAATTAATCTAAATTCACAATAAATTAGGCGAAGAATGTTTCCAATTTTTAAAAAGGTTTATCTCTTGGTGGATAATTTTATTCTCGCTACTCTTTTAAATAGAACTGTATTGAATTTCATCCCATTATCCGTAATTAGAACTTATAAATTTTGAAGCTAAAAATTGCGCCGCTACATCACCAAAATATTTCCATGCTAACGTATTTAATATCCATACTCATTTCGCGTTCCATGAATCACGCGGTACAAATCACATTTTCGCAAAATTCATAGCCTTTTGATGGAAAATTGTTTTCATCACTCGCCTTTATCCTTCAATTGTAATGTAAAGAAAATTTGTTCTGAAGATGAGGGTCATCATGTCCGTCAGGAGAAAACCATTCTGCGTTAAATGGAGTAATTTATCTATCCTCGTTAATTCGATCAAAAATGCGTTCTTATCGTCCAAATAACAACAAGGGGTTTTGCTAAAAAGTAATTTTTCCTTTCAGATTGAACAGATGAGATGATGATAAGTTTTTCAAACAATTGTCGAGGCCAGTATAATGGTACTGCGTCCGAGTACCTGCGATTAATATTTTATTAACAGAACGGAAAATGGCCCGTAGTGAAACCGATAGGTATGTTTAACTTCGAGTCAAATGTAATTTTATTTTCGTATCACCGTTCGCTTTTACTTGCGGGCACGATTGGAGGTTTTCAAAAGTACTTACAACTCCGTTCTTGAACTTAATCTGGAACGGCTTGCTGGAGAGCGGGAGCGACTTGTAGTTGAGCTCCTTCTCCGGGATCCTGGAAGCCCATCCTCCGGGAAGGGACGCTTGCACCGGAGAGAACTGGGCGTCGGAGATCTGTGGGCAGAGACGAGTGTATGTTGAGATGGGAGTCAATGGCGGAAGGTCTAAAAGAGGGTCGGGTCACTGGTCGGCCCTACTCACCCTGGCAAGGACGGCGTTGGAACTCTGAGGCTGGAGGGTGAGGGTGGCTCGGCTCACCACGCCAACATACTTGTCGGCCACTTGGTGGAGGGCGGCGAGAGTCCTGCCCTTGATCTGGTACTTGTATTCGTAACCAGGTTTCCAGGCTGCAATAAGATTAATCGGCGGTTAGTACTCCGAATTTAAGGTTTGTACTTTGCAAAGCTTAGCCTCACACGAAACGTCGAGGGTGACGGTAAAGTAAATAGTCATACTCACCATTTTCGGCCGTAGCCAGCCCAACTGGAAAGGAAAAGAAATGTTCGTGTTAGTTTTGATTCGTTCCAAATTCGGTAGTATAGTGAATTTTATCATTCAACTTTCTAATGTGAAAGTTTTTCTTTCCGAATATGGTTTCGCTATTTTCATCATATTTTGTATGTTACTTCAATGGTAATTCCACGTATACTTGGTTATATAGGATGTTTCTACCGAATACAACTCCGACGTAATATTTAGCTGCTATTTCTGTAAATGTATTTGTATGCAAGGAGGATACCTTTAGTTCTCTCGAAATGCTATCCAACAATATTTGTTGAATCAATGTTTGACGCTTATTTTTGCCTTTTTCATTCCCTCAAAATGTTTGTCTTGACTGCAAAATTTCTGTTTCACGCATTTTCTCTAATTAAATGCTATAGACGTCAGTTGTCCCTGTAAATATTATATCTCTCAATACGTATGTCATTAAAAAATTTGAATCATCAAACATTTTTTGTGTTCCCCATTACATTGTTCTGTTTATTAATCCTTCTATTTATACGTAATCGGACCATAACACATCCCCTTTGAACATTAATTATCAATTACTCGGCAGGGCACTTCTTATATTACAATACAAAGGAAATCACATTCGTGAAACAAGCCAAAAGGAACGAGTGGAATATTCACGCATATTTTATTCTACACGTTTTTAATTCCCTGATTCAGTTCTCGATAAGTTGTGTCCTGAATCCAAATTTCGTAGCCATTATTTAGTAATTTTTCGTGAATTCGTTTTAGTTCATCTAAGCTTAATCACGCCACAGAAGGCGTTGCTAAAACAGCTCCATATAATTACTACACGATTGTCATTCACCGACCAGAAAGGAGCAGTGTACAATAATTGCTGTTATTTTTTCATCTTGATTGGAAATCATTGAAAAGCTAAAGGCTTACTCAGACATGGCTTCATTGGAAATAGTTAATAATGTCTTTCTATCTTTAATGCATCCCTCCATTGCGTCCCCAGAATTGGGCGAAAAAGTATAAGTACCAACTCAACTTTGTTTTTTTCATATAAGTTATAATATAAAAAATATTTTAAATTTGAAATCGAAGATAGCAGTAAATGTGTATTTCAATCGGTGAATGTACTTATATATTTAATGTCTGGTTTGGTACTCACCTACGAGGAAGACGATCAGAGGAGACCACATCTTGTCCCGGAGTGACGAACCCATTCCCTGTGGCCACTTATATACCCTGTCAGTCGTGCGACATCAAATCCTTGCCTCAGCGGAAAGAGAGCGATCATCATCTTGGCCTTTGACACTCGGAGCCACGCGCCGCTCGCCAAGCGATTTTCTATCATCGGATTATCTTGCAACGAGCGATGCTCGTGGATTGAAAAATGTGTGGTCACTTGGCATTTATTTTATGCATGACTAGAATTTTTATCATTCGTCGAAGTATTAATTTTGCTTGGTAACTGCCTGAATATTCCAAAATATCTATCCAGGGTAGGATTTTTTAACTCAAGGCTCAAAAATATTTTTTTTTCGTGCCAATAGGACACGCTATATCTAATCCATCCTTATTCTATGATTCGTTTTTTTTATACTGAGATGGTTGTAAAAAACGGCGCGTAGAGGTTCTTATTTTTGGAATTCCGCATTACATCCACATTATTGCCTTCTCAATGAATAAAATACCTGCATGCCATACATTTTAATTCTCTGCTAGGGCTCCCCAAATCTATCTACCAAATCGTCCTCTATGATAACTTACTAAAGTTTACTAACTTTATCCGTAGGGGTAAATAAAATAACTAATTCAGGGATTGAGTGTCACTTAATTAATACATACGTATTGAGTATTAAATATGAATTGTATGAGTAGCTAACTTCATCGTCATTTTTTCAGAAAAGCCGATTTTATGTTGATGGGTATAATATAAAATTATTTGGAGTGAGTATGGTAAGTGTATTTGGGTAAATCATCAGAACTAATAGCTGTTGGTGGTTCCAACGAATCGTGTTTATTCCAATATTATTTCTTATGTCATGAGTAGGAAAACATTTTTCGACATCGTGTGTTAATGTTCTCATCGCACTTATTTCCTTAGGCTAATAACTTCCTTTTCGACGTCGTACAAGAATTAAAATAATTTACATTTACGTCACCAATAAGTGCACTCTTTTGGTATATTTACGCCATGTAAACATTCAGATACTGATTTTTAATAATCCATCGGAATCAATAATTTTGACGGGTTCTACTCTTTCAATGTTAGATATGTATCTTTTAGCGATTGCCAGAAACGTAGTAAGGCAAGGGGATATTTTTCGTCGTCAGGTTACCTGTTTTTTAGGCGAAGGATAGTTTCCTTTTTTAGTTGGACGAAGTTAAGTTACTGTTAAACTTTCCAATAGTGTTTTTTTACGCCGACCGATAAGACCTACACTAATAGATACAAACACTTATTGAACGGAATAATTCGATTTTTTAACCGAGTAAAAACTCCAAGAAAGCATTGTTTTGGGAGAGAAATGAAACCATTTTCTCCGTGGCAATCTTTTTTAAGATAAATAGCTGCTTTTACAAGCATTGTTAATGAGATTCGTGCCAAAAGCCTGTCCTTTAAAGCAAGATGCGATATAGTTGAAGCGCAGTGAGAAAAATTTCAGAGATTTTAGACAACATTACGTCTCGTTGGTTTCTTTTATTTAGTTTATAAAATGTAGAGCATCACATACCAGTGAATCGAACTATTCGGCTTTAATTAACTGTAGATGACAAGTGTTTCAATGAAATACGAAAGAATAAAAAAATGCGATTCATTTCATTTTACATGAATGCGTATTCGAAATAAAAACGCATCAACAGGCGGAAGGATAATGAATATTCCCATGGTGGGGGAACTTCTTTGCCGACTTGTAGTTTCTAAAGATTGTTTGCAGACCTTTGCAGTTATGTTATCGAATGAAAATTCCCTAAATATGTGTTTTTTAAAAGACTCTGAGGAATGTCATCAGCCGTATAATTTTCCCCTCTAAGTAGCGCTTAGGTTTTTAAAGTGAAAATGGATGCTGGAATATGGATTGCGTGCATTTTAAGCGCATATCATTGAAATTCTATTTAAATAGATATTTGCTTCATATTCAAAGTGGTGGTCTTTATCCTAGTAAACCCAGCTATTCAAAATTTGGATATAGATATCGGAATTTATGTAGCTTTAGTATCAGTTATAGGTACTCCTTATGTGATGGTGATTTATTGGACTGTGATAATCAATACATGACAGTGAGCAAAAGCATGGTTATCACATGACAGAAACTAATTAAGTGGAATGCGTCACATGACTCTTTATGCTACGATTCTGGAAAAATAATTCAATCCTGATGGACCACAAACCTGAAATGCATTTTTATTTGTTTTCAGTTAAAAAGTTTTCAGAAAATTGAAAGTTTTGGTGGATATTCCGAAGAAATATTAGTGATAATTCCAAGTAAAATCTTTTAAATCGCTCTTCAATTACTTCTAATTCCACGTGAATTCTGTTTTTGTAATGATGACGACAGCTCTACCTCGAAGTTTTAAGTTTGCCAGGTACCGAACCATCTTTTACCTGAGCCAAATATTTTAGATGCAATGGTATGAATGATTTCAAACAATGGGGCACTGTATTCATACAAGGGTCGTCGAACCAGTCAAATAATGGTCCTTATTATTCTATAATATCGAAGATTCAATAAAATTCTTTAGTTTGTAAAGTAAACTATTCAAATCAATTTCTCCTTTTTCGATTGTCTTTATTTCCATGTATCAAAAATGTCCTTTGTCCGACTTATAAAATGATGATTCATGTAATTTTTTACCTTATATTGCATTTTTCACTAATTGACGAAATAAAAAAAATCAATGAACCTAAAGGAAAATGCTTAATGATATATTTTATTTGTAGCAAATTAAAGGTACTGGATACTTAAAATACTGATAATATGATATCAAATGACATGATTTCGTCTCAGCTATAAAAGCTATGAATGGGCTGGTAGGTGAAGGATGTCTTTTCAGGGCTATTATCCTTACTTCCAGGTATTTTGTACTAGGTAGAATAGTTAACAATGTACGCAGAAGGAATTGCTATGCATAATATATGCATTGAATTACATCCTCTAGTCATGGGCTGATTAGGAATTTGTGTTTAGATGAGGTCCCAAGTAGATAACAGTTAATGTCCGACGTCAACTCCAAGTTTTGCAATCTGCACCTAAAAGTGCCCCTTCCCCCCTAAGTGGGAGAGTGTGTATATTAGAGTTTTTTACCCTTATACAAATGAATATACTTCTGCCGGGTAATTCAATACTGTCCTTAAACTAGAGATGTCCGTGAACAGAGGTTTCACTGTAATAATGTAATGGCATTTGATTGCTATAACTTTATTCCACGGGATTCCGATAACAATTCAAAACCAAGTAGATATTATGTTGGATGTTACCAGAAGACTCGTTTACCACTTTTAATCGCCAAAATATCAGATATATACACGTGAACCTTAAGCCCTGCAAACTCGTGGATAACATCTTAAGTGCGACAGCCTTGCATAGGTTTCCGCGGTGCAGAGCATAATTATTTTAATATCCTGCATTTTTCATCCGCATGTACTGACAGACCTGGAATCATGCAATGGTTATTTCATAAGACAATATTCCGAGGCACGAAAAAAAAACATCAGCTCCTTCAGTGCTGTAAAGATTGTTTCGCATATTAGAACTCGGTTAAAGATAACTTTAGAACTCTGATTTTTTGCTTACTAAGAATTTCATCAGGGCATAGTTCAGACCACATGCACGTCGTACGTTCTTGTCGACTTTTAGACTGGAATAAAACGTATTTTGCGTTTAACAAATGTTTTTTAGATAATCCACTGGACAAAAAAATAAAAAAATTCTACTGGAAAATGTCGAGGATTACGTATGTACTGATAATAAGATCGAGATAGTCTACTATGGAAAATAAGTAAGGGCAGGGATACCTAATATAATTGCCTGAATGGATGCGTTCAGTGATCAATACGTCTAATATAGCCGTATTACATTTTTCACGAAATATTCATGCCGTTTTTAGACACCTTTCGGACATTTGCTGCCTCTATAAATTGCCTTCACCGTGAAAGGGTTAAAAGATAAGCAGTTAAATACTTCGCCTTCCCCTGTACTAACCAATGTCAAAAACACCCCATACATTTTTGATAAATGGAAATGCAGAAAATCGAAAAAGGGGGAATTGATTTGAATGATTTTCTTTGCAAACCGAAGAATTTTATTGAATCTTCGATATTATGGAATAATAAGGACTATTATTTGACTGGTTCGACGACCCTTGTATGAATACAGTGCCCCATGGTTTGAAATCATTCATACCGTTGCATCTAAAATATTTGGCTCAGGTTAAAGATGGTTCGGTACCTGGCAAACTTAAAACTTCGAGGTAGAGCTGTCGTCATCATTACAAAAACAGAATTCACGTGGAATTAGAAGTAATTGAAGAGCGATTTAAAAGATTTTACTTGGAATTATCACTAATATTTCTTCGGAATATCCACCAAAACTTTCAATTTTCTGAAAACTTTTTAACTGAAAACAAATAAAAATGCATTTCAGGTTTGTGGTCCATCAGGGTTGAATTATTTTTCCAGAATCGTAGCATAAAGAGTCATGTGACGCATTCCACTTAATTAGTTTCTGTCATGTGATAACCATGCTTTTGCTCACTGTCATGTATTGATTATCACAGTCCAATAAATCACCATCACATAAGGAGTACCTATAACTGATACTAAAGCTACATAAATTCCGATATCTATATCCAAATTTTGAATAGCTGGGTTTACTAGGATAAAGACCACCACTTTGAATATGAAGCAAATATCTATTTAAATAGAATTTCAATGATATGCGCTTAAAATGCACGCAATCCATATTCCAGCATCCATTTTCACTTTAAAAACCTAAGCGCTACTTAGAGGGGAAAATTATACGGCTGATGACATTCCTCAGAGTCTTTTAAAAAACACATATTTAGGGAATTTTCATTCGATAACATAACTGCAAAGGTCTGCAAACAATCTTTAGAAACTACAAGTCGGCAAAGAAGTTCCCCCACCATGGGAATATTCATTATCCTTCCGCCTGTTGATGCGTTTTTATTTCGAATACGCATTCATGTAAAATGAAATGAATCGCATTTTTTTATTCTTTCGTATTTCATTGAAACACTTGTCATCTACAGTTAATTAAAGCCGAATAGTTCGATTCACTGGTATGTGATGCTCTACATTTTATAAACTAAATAAAAGAAACCAACGAGACGTAATGTTGTCTAAAATCTCTGAAATTTTTCTCACTGCGCTTCAACTATATCGCATCTTGCTTTAAAGGACAGGCTTTTGGCACGAATCTCATTAACAATGCTTGTAAAAGCAGCTATTTATCTTAAAAAAGATTGCCACGGAGAAAATGGTTTCATTTCTCTCCCAAAACAATGCTTTCTTGGAGTTTTTACTCGGTTAAAAAATCGAATTATTCCGTTCAATAAGTGTTTGTATCTATTAGTGTAGGTCTTATCGGTCGGCGTAAAAAAACACTATTGGAAAGTTTAACAGTAACTTAACTTCGTCCAACTAAAAAAGGAAACTATCCTTCGCCTAAAAAACAGGTAACCTGACGACGAAAAATATCCCCTTGCCTTACTACGTTTCTGGCAATCGCTAAAAGATACATATCTAACATTGAAAGAGTAGAACCCGTCAAAATTATTGATTCCGATGGATTATTAAAAATCAGTATCTGAATGTTTACATGGCGTAAATATACCAAAAGAGTGCACTTATTGGTGACGTAAATGTAAATTATTTTAATTCTTGTACGACGTCGAAAAGGAAGTTATTAGCCTAAGGAAATAAGTGCGATGAGAACATTAACACACGATGTCGAAAAATGTTTTCCTACTCATGACATAAGAAATAATATTGGAATAAACACGATTCGTTGGAACCACCAACAGCTATTAGTTCTGATGATTTACCCAAATACACTTACCATACTCACTCCAAATAATTTTATATTATACCCATCAACATAAAATCGGCTTTTCTGAAAAAATGACGATGAAGTTAGCTACTCATACAATTCATATTTAATACTCAATACGTATGTATTAATTAAGTGACACTCAATCCCTGAATTAGTTATTTTATTTACCCCTACGGATAAAGTTAGTAAACTTTAGTAAGTTATCATAGAGGACGATTTGGTAGATAGATTTGGGGAGCCCTAGCAGAGAATTAAAATGTATGGCATGCAGGTATTTTATTCATTGAGAAGGCAATAATGTGGATGTAATGCGGAATTCCAAAAATAAGAACCTCTACGCGCCGTTTTTTACAACCATCTCAGTATAAAAAAAACGAATCATAGAATAAGGATGGATTAGATATAGCGTGTCCTATTGGCACGAAAAAAAAATATTTTTGAGCCTTGAGTTAAAAAATCCTACCCTGGATAGATATTTTGGAATATTCAGGCAGTTACCAAGCAAAATTAATACTTCGACGAATGATAAAAATTCTAGTCATGCATAAAATAAATGCCAAGTGACCACACATTTTTCAATCCACGAGCATCGCTCGTTGCAAGATAATCCGATGATAGAAAATCGCTTGGCGAGCGGCGCGTGGCTCCGAGTGTCAAAGGCCAAGATGATGATCGCTCTCTTTCCGCTGAGGCAAGGATTTGATGTCGCACGACTGACAGGGTATATAAGTGGCCACAGGGAATGGGTTCGTCACTCCGGGACAAGATGTGGTCTCCTCTGATCGTCTTCCTCGTAGGTGAGTACCAAACCAGACATTAAATATATAAGTACATTCACCGATTGAAATACACATTTACTGCTATCTTCGATTTCAAATTTAAAATATTTTTTATATTATAACTTATATGAAAAAAACAAAGTTGAGTTGGTACTTATACTTTTTCGCCCAATTCTGGGGACGCAATGGAGGGATGCATTAAAGATAGAAAGACATTATTAACTATTTCCAATGAAGCCATGTCTGAGTAAGCCTTTAGCTTTTCAATGATTTCCAATCAAGATGAAAAAATAACAGCAATTATTGTACACTGCTCCTTTCTGGTCGGTGAATGACAATCGTGTAGTAATTATATGGAGCTGTTTTAGCAACGCCTTCTGTGGCGTGATTAAGCTTAGATGAACTAAAACGAATTCACGAAAAATTACTAAATAATGGCTACGAAATTTGGATTCAGGACACAACTTATCGAGAACTGAATCAGGGAATTAAAAACGTGTAGAATAAAATATGCGTGAATATTCCACTCGTTCCTTTTGGCTTGTTTCACGAATGTGATTTCCTTTGTATTGTAATATAAGAAGTGCCCTGCCGAGTAATTGATAATTAATGTTCAAAGGGGATGTGTTATGGTCCGATTACGTATAAATAGAAGGATTAATAAACAGAACAATGTAATGGGGAACACAAAAAATGTTTGATGATTCAAATTTTTTAATGACATACGTATTGAGAGATATAATATTTACAGGGACAACTGACGTCTATAGCATTTAATTAGAGAAAATGCGTGAAACAGAAATTTTGCAGTCAAGACAAACATTTTGAGGGAATGAAAAAGGCAAAAATAAGCGTCAAACATTGATTCAACAAATATTGTTGGATAGCATTTCGAGAGAACTAAAGGTATCCTCCTTGCATACAAATACATTTACAGAAATAGCAGCTAAATATTACGTCGGAGTTGTATTCGGTAGAAACATCCTATATAACCAAGTATACGTGGAATTACCATTGAAGTAACATACAAAATATGATGAAAATAGCGAAACCATATTCGGAAAGAAAAACTTTCACATTAGAAAGTTGAATGATAAAATTCACTATACTACCGAATTTGGAACGAATCAAAACTAACACGAACATTTCTTTTCCTTTCCAGTTGGGCTGGCTACGGCCGAAAATGGTGAGTATGACTATTTACTTTACCGTCACCCTCGACGTTTCGTGTGAGGCTAAGCTTTGCAAAGTACAAACCTTAAATTCGGAGTACTAACCGCCGATTAATCTTATTGCAGCCTGGAAACCTGGTTACGAATACAAGTACCAGATCAAGGGCAGGACTCTCGCCGCCCTCCACCAAGTGGCCGACAAGTATGTTGGCGTGGTGAGCCGAGCCACCCTCACCCTCCAGCCTCAGAGTTCCAACGCCGTCCTTGCCAGGGTGAGTAGGGCCGACCAGTGACCCGACCCTCTTTTAGACCTTCCGCCATTGACTCCCATCTCAACATACACTCGTCTCTGCCCACAGATCTCCGACGCCCAGTTCTCTCCGGTGCAAGCGTCCCTTCCCGGAGGATGGGCTTCCAGGATCCCGGAGAAGGAGCTCAACTACAAGTCGCTCCCGCTCTCCAGCAAGCCGTTCCAGATTAAGTTCAAGAACGGAGTTGTAAGTACTTTTGAAAACCTCCAATCGTGCCCGCAAGTAAAAGCGAACGGTGATACGAAAATAAAATTACATTTGACTCGAAGTTAAACATACCTATCGGTTTCACTACGGGCCATTTTCCGTTCTGTTAATAAAATATTAATCGCAGGTACTCGGACGCAGTACCATTATACTGGCCTCGACAATTGTTTGAAAAACTTATCATCATCTCATCTGTTCAATCTGAAAGGAAAAATTACTTTTTAGCAAAACCCCTTGTTGTTATTTGGACGATAAGAACGCATTTTTGATCGAATTAACGAGGATAGATAAATTACTCCATTTAACGCAGAATGGTTTTCTCCTGACGGACATGATGACCCTCATCTTCAGAACAAATTTTCTTTACATTACAATTGAAGGATAAAGGCGAGTGATGAAAACAATTTTCCATCAAAAGGCTATGAATTTTGCGAAAATGTGATTTGTACCGCGTGATTCATGGAACGCGAAATGAGTATGGATATTAAATACGTTAGCATGGAAATATTTTGGTGATGTAGCGGCGCAATTTTTAGCTTCAAAATTTATAAGTTCTAATTACGGATAATGGGATGAAATTCAATACAGTTCTATTTAAAAGAGTAGCGAGAATAAAATTATCCACCAAGAGATAAACCTTTTTAAAAATTGGAAACATTCTTCGCCTAATTTATTGTGAATTTAGATTAATTGCGCGAAAAATTTGGCTACGCAAAACCATCCTTCCACCGGCTGCAAGACGAGGCAATAGCTAACCAGGTCCTCCCTCCCGCAGGTGGATGAGCTGGTCGTGAGCAAGGACCTCTCCAACCCAGAGGTGAACCTCATCAAGAGCGTCGTGAGTCAACTGCAGGTTGACACCCACGGTGAAAACGAGATCAAATGGCATCGTGGCAGTCAGGCTCCCAAGAGGCCCAGCGAGAGCGTTTTCCGCGCCATGGAGGTAAGCCGCCCGACTCGTGAGGTAAAACGTCACGAGCACGAAGCACTCGAGATGAGTTTAACACCGTGATTTTATTCCTCCAGGACACCGTCACCGGCAAGTGCGAGGTCATGTACGACATTTCGCCCCTGCCGATGTACGCCACCCAAGTGAACCCGGAACTCGCCCCCATGCCCGAGCTCCGTGGAGATGGCATTCTTATGGACATCGCCAAGACCAAGAACTTCAGCAACTGCGACAAGAGAGTGGCCTACCACTACGGAATCACCGGACTCACCGACTGGGAGCCCGCCGACAACGAAATGGGACACTTCTTCTCCGTAAGTAGACGCGCGTGGACGAGTAGGCCTCCAACGCGCCGTGCCACGAACCACGCAGTCTTAACGCTATCATCTCTTCACAGCGTTCCGGCGTCAGCAGGATCGTCATTTCCGGATCCCTCAAGGAATACACCATCCAGTCTTCCGTCACCGTCAACAAGGTCATCCTCAGCCCCGCCCTCTACAACGCCCAGAAAGGTATGGTGGTCAGCCGCATGAACGTCACCCTGATCTCCAGGCGGTCCAGCTCTGGCTCCCCGCCATCCGTGCCCAACCCCCAGCGCGTCAAGGACCTCGTCTACGACTACAACGATCCCTTCCCCTCCGAGCGCAGCAGCAGCTCCGCTAAGAGCCCCGCCAAGGGAAACAAATCCTCCGAAAGCGAGTCTCAGTCCAGCTCCAGCAGCGAAAACGACAGCTCCGACAGCCAGAGCAACAGCCAGGAGAGCGGAAGTAGCAGCAGCGACAGCAGCGAAAGCGTCGAGAGGCCCGGACACAAGCGCCAGATCCCCAAGCGATTTCGTCGCTCCGCACCCCAGCAGAAGAACAAGAACGCCAGCAGCGGAAGCAGCAGTAGCAGCAGCGAGAACGACAGCTCCGACAGCGTGAGCAACGGCGAAGATAGCAGCAGCAGCGAGAGTAGCAGCGAAAGCCAGAACAGCAGCAACGACAGCAGCAGCAGCAACAGCAGCGAAAGCAACAGCAGCAGCAGCAGCAGCAGTAGCAGCAGCAGCAGCTGCAGTAGCGGAAGCAGCAGCTCTGACAGTGAAAGTTCTAGCTCCGAAAGCAATGACTCCGACAGTAACTGCTCCGACAGCTCCAGCAGTTCCAGCAGCTCCAGCAGCGAATCCGGAAGCGTCAGCAGTGCTTCCAGCAGCTCCAGCTCCAGCTCCAGCTCCAGTGAAGAGCACAACCCCAAGCCCGGAATGAACAAGGCTCCCAAGATCCCACTCCTGCCTTACTTCATCGGCTATGAAGGAAACGCTATCCCCACTTCCAAGGACATCGAACCCGTCTCCGCCGTCAAGAAACTGTGCTCTCAAATCGCTTCCGAGCTCCAGCACCCCAGCACCATTCCTCAGAAGTCCACCCTCTCCAAGTTCGCCATCGTCGTTCGCCTCGTGCGCACCATGAATGCCGAGCAGCTGCAGAAGGCCGTCTCTCAGATCTACGCTCCCATCAAGTCTTCCGGAGAAAACCCCTGGTAAGAATCCGACGCTCACTCCCGGTGGCGATTCGAAAACCCTTTCCTTCACCCATCTCACGCTATCCCTTATTACTCGCTTCAGGACCGTTCTCCGCGATGCCCTCGCCGCCGCCGGTACTGGCCCCTGCCTCACCACCATCAAGGATTTGATCAAGTCCAGAAAGATCGCCACGGAGGAGGCCGCCGAGATCTTCGCCACCCTTGCCGCCAGTGCCAGGACCCCAACCGCTGAGTTCCTCAAGGCGCTCTTCGTGAGTTTCGCTTTCAAGTAGAAAAATTTCGATTCCTTGCGTTTCCGTTTGCTGTGGACTCACGTTCGCTCATTACTTTACAGGCCCTGGCCACGAGCCCCGAAGTCACCAAGCAGCCCCTTCTCAACTCTACCGCCATCCTTTCCTTCGCCAACCTCGCCCGCAAGGCTCAGGTCAACAACGTCACGGCTCACAATCTCTACCCCGTCCACGCCTTCGGACGTCTCTCTCCCATCAACCCCAAGGCCGTCGCTGAGGAATACATCCCCTACATGGCTAAGCACCTGCGCGCCGCCGTCAAGGACGGAGACAGCCACAAGATCCAGGTTTACATCCGCGCTCTTGGAAATCTCGGCCACCCCAAGATCCTCAGCGTGTTCGAGCCCTACCTCGAAGGCAAGGAACCCATGTCCACCTTCCAGAGGACTCTCATGGTCACCTCTCTGAACAAGCTCGCCAAGGTGTTCCCTCAGGTCGCCCGCCGCGTCCTCTTCAACGTCTACCAGAACCTCGGAGAAAGCCATGAGGTGCGTTGTGCCGCCGTTCTCGTCCTCATGAGGACTGCTCCTCCCGCCTTCATGCTCCAGAGGATGGCTGAATTCACCAACAGGGACCCTAGCCTCCAAGTCACCGCCGTCGTCAAGTCTGCGATCCAGTCCGCCGCCGCCCTCCAGGGACCTCACCACCACGAATTGTAAGTCTAGCGTATAGAAAATATACATTCAATTTCTGGCTTTCCCACTCAAGCTTCTTTGAAAAGGCAATATTAGCACTTGGCCATCGACGACCGCATTTGTAACCTCAACCATTCCTTTACGATTGCAGCAAGATGAACGCCAAGGCCGCCGCCAACCTGCTCAACCCCAAGCCTCTCGGAATCCATTACTCCCGTCAGTACCTCCAGAGCTACATGGTCAAGGAGATGGGTCTCGCCTACAGGCGTGAGCTCAGTTGGATCGGAAGCTCCGACGGACTTCTCCCATCCAGCGCCTTCATTTCCACCCGCTACAACGTGGGAGGATGGAAATCACAAAACATGGCAGTGAGTACAGCTTGCGATGACTCGCGTCGAATTTCGGGATTTCGCATAGGCTCGTTGTGACCGACGGTCTTCGCTTCTTTCAGCTCGCCATGATGACCTCCAGCTTCAACGACCTCGTCGACGCCGTCAGCGACCAATTCGAGGACTCCGACTCCTCCAACAGCGGAAAGCACGGCAGCAAGTCCGGAAAGAAGTCTTCTGGCAGCGGAAGTGGAAGCCACAGCCCCTTCACCACGGAGAAGATTGCCGAGATGCTGAACATCGAGCCCTCTGACGACGAGCAGGTGGAAGGAAACCTCCTCGTTCGCTACATGGGAACTAGCAGATTCTTCACCTTCGATAACACCACCATCGAAAACCTGCCAGCCCGTAAGTCGGCTTCCTCTCCTCCCCTCCGATCACGTTCGAGCGACCTGGCTTCTTTTCATTCGCCTTTTCTTTGCAGTGCTCAAATCCGCCGCCTCCGCCCTCCGCTCCGGCCACAAGTTCAACTACAACAAGCTGTACAACCAGTTCGCCTTGACCCTGGCCTTCCCCACCGAAACCGGTCTTCCCTTCGTCTACTCCATCAAGAAGCCCACTTACATTTCCCTCAGGGGAGAAGTTCAAGCCAAGTCCCACCCTGACATGGCCAGTGGATCCCGCGACTCCATCAGGGTTCCCGAAACCATCAACTCCACCGCCAGTCTCCAATTCGTGTAAGCTCTCCAGATGACGAACTCTCCATTTCTCACTACCCATACTTACGTGTGTACGTGACGGGACACTAAATTTCCTTCGCCCACAGGTACTCTACTCGCATGACTGCCAAGATCAGCTTCGTGGCTCCTCTGACCCACACCCGCTACATTGCCGGTGTTCAGAAGAACATCCAGGTCAATGTGCCCATCAAAGCCACTTTCGACCTCGATGCCGAGAACTCCGAGGCCTCCGTCACCCTGCAGCCCCTCTACAACAACCGCGAGGCACAGATCTTCCACTACAGCACCATCCCCTACACCGCCAAGCACAACATCCTTGACCTCACTCCCGTCAGCCAAGGAAGCAACTTCAAGCCCATCCACGTCCGTGAGCCCATGCAGGTGAGATACGGGTGATTCAAAAACGCCTTGCGCACGCTTGCCCAATTCCGCAAGATTCCAATTCCACCCTTATCTCATCATCACAGATGGAAACCACCGTCGGCAAGGACAGCACCGGTTTCGCCTTCCGCGTTAAATACGCCACGGAGCAGAAGTACCTCGACTACCAATACCTCTACGAAAAGGCTCAGCGCCACGACGCCATGTCCCTCATCCTTTACCCATGGGCCGAGAGGACCATCAAGTACAACAACATCAACGTCGTTTTCGACCCCCAGAGGAGCAACACCAAATCCGTCACCTTCACCGCCTCCTACGGTACGCTATCAATTAAGCTTCACCCCAAGCCATTCCCTTCTTCCATGCCATACCATCGCCTCATCACTAAATGCCATCCGTCTTACCTGTAGATGACAACTCCGATGACTCCCAGTCATCCCACTCATGGTCCGACTCCGACGAATCCGACTCCGCATCCAACGAGAGCCGCGCCCACAGCGGCAAGTCCAACAGCGGCAAGAGCGCCGGATCCAGCAGCAGCTCCATGGCCAACCCATCCACCTCCAAACCCGTCAGCGAAAAGAGACAGCAGGAGTTCCTCAGGAGGGCTTCTTCCGGCATTAAAAGTAAGTGGTGAACCTTTCCTATCTCCTCTCCTACATGCCATTTAAATTTTACCGTCTCCTAATCGTTTGCCCTCTTTCGTCCCCATCGCAGACGCCTCCGCTTCCGTTCTCGACCTTGCCGTCGAATTCAACGGCAACAAGAACATCGCCTACGTGGCCACCGCCGCCTATGCTTCCAGCGAAGTTGACGAAACCAGCCGTGCTCTCTTCTATTTCTACAAGTCTCCCACGTCCGGAAACTCCAAGCCTTACGAGGTAACCTTACCTTCCTTTAGATTTAATTCCGTCACCTCTTTCTTTCGTTATCGATCTCACTCATTGATCTCTCCTTCCACAGGTGTGTGCTGCCGCTAAGGGAGTTTACCCCAACGTTCCACTCATGAACATTGCCAAGGCTCTCAGAGCCAACCCTACCTCCTACGCCAGCTCTGAGATCAGCTTCGGCGAGAAGTGCGGATCCGGAGCCGCTCAAATCAGTATCTCGGTAAGCGACGACGTCGCCCATTCCCAAATGCGTAGCCTCCTTTGAATGTCCTGGTGTCCAATTTTAAACCATCCTCTTTCGCAGGCTAAGGGCGAACAGAGCCAGGAGAGGAAGGAATACATCCGCCGCAGTCCCATGGCACAGAAATGCATGTCCCTCATGCAGTCCGGAAGCTACCTCCAACCCGCTTGCCGCAACATCACCGCCAGGGCCAACTTCCTCGATTCCTACAGCGTCAACATCCAGTACGAGAAGGTATGTCGTCTCGCTTCATCGCGCGCCACACTTGGTATCCCACCACCACCGAAATGAATCGCTACAACCATCTCCACCTCTCTCTCCACAGCTTCCCGCCGCTTTCAAGAACTTCACTTACAAGGCCTACTCCGTGGCCAGGTACCTCGGCTACCCATACCTCGACGAGAACACCATTAATGTCCACAACAAGGAAGGCAAGATCACCGTCGACATCGACTTCGAGCCTGACTTGAAGGCCGCCAACGTTTCCCTCACCGCCCCATCCTTCGAAGCCGACTTCGACCTCGTGCGCGTCGGCCCATGTGCCCGTCCTCTGGCCGTCCAGCACCCCAGCTGGAACGCTGCCGATCGTTTCCTCACCTACGCCCTCCACGCCCAGTGGACCGGTAAGTTGAGGAACGAAATTTCTCACATTCCAAGCGATCGCTCAACTCAGACACCACGCGCTCACTTACCTCCTCACTCTCCCCACAGCCTCTTGCGGCTTGGACCGTGACTCCGTCTCCACCTTCGACAACAAGACCTACCCCATCCACCTTGGAAAATGCTGGCACGTCATGATGACCTCTCAGCCCGAAGACGATGACTCTTCCAGCTCCAGCAGCAACGACGACCTCACCGCCGAAGTTACCGTTCTCGTCCGCGATGCCAGCTCTCACGAGAAGGTTCGTGGAACTCGGTCGTTAGGTGCTCCTTCCATGTGATACCACAACAGTGCCTAACTCTCCTCATTTCCCTTGCAGGAAGTCAAGGTTATCCTTGGTGACGACGTCTTCGACCTCAAGCCCTCCGGATCCTCCAGCTCCAAGAAGTCTTCCGAGAGCGGAGACGCCGACGGAGTCGTGTACTTCAACCAGAAGCAGCGCAGCGTCTCGTACCGTAAGATCAACAACGTCACCGACTCTGACGGTGAAATGCTCGCTTTCTGGTACGCTCTGCCCAGTGGCGCCGTCATCTTCGAGGCCCCCCAGCACGAGATCGCCATCATGTACAACGGAGAGGCCGCTTGGCTCGAGGTACGACCCGCTGCCCCCACTCCACTATCAGTCCGTTTCCGTCTTTTGCCATCTCACTCACCCCCATCTTCTCTCGTAGGCCGGCAGCACTTACCGCGGTGATGTCCTTGGTCTCTGCGGAACCTACGACAGTGAACCCGCCACCGACTTCACTTCTCCCAAGAGCTGCATTCTGGAACAGCCCAAGATGTTCGCCGCTTCCTGGGCCGTCCCCGACCAGACCTGCCAGGGAGAAGCCAAGGAGTGGCAGCGCCGCGCTGCCTCGGCACCTTGCTTTAACCAGACCTTCACTCCTCACGACGTGATCACCGAAGAGGATGCCAACAGCGGATACTCATCCCGCTCCTCCAAATCCAGCCGCTCCTCCAACTCCCAGTCTGGAAAGTCCTCCAGTTCCAGCTCCAACTCCGGCTGCACCCAGCACCGCACCAAGATCATCGAGCAGGGAAGCCAGACTTGCTTCTCCATGCGACCTCAGCCAACCTGTGCCAATAACTGCCGTGCCACCGGAAAGGTCGAGAAGAGCGTAAGTTTATCTTTTTTCAGTTTATATCGACGGATGCATTAATATTTTCTTGGCGAGCGTTGCGTCGTTAGGATGTCATCGTGAAGGAGGAGGAGGACATCGTGAAGGATGTCATCTTGCCGGAATAATTCATTGATGAAATCACTTCGCCATTTGAATGCTTGTTTTTTGGAGTATTCGCGGAGTTTTCTCTTCCTTTCTGCGGGCTCAATGATATGTATTTTTTTAGTTTTTTTTTTTTAACGCTATTTATGGAATGGGTTCTCTACTCCGTCTTGTGGCATGGAATAATTACAACATAATTTATCTGGTTACCTTTATCATTATCATTCGATCAGTTTCGTGTTTGTCAAACTCTTTGAATCGCTTCGATGGAAACATTGAAGTATTATTGCAGACAGTAATTGAATTACTACCTTTAATCCGTTGCCATTTAGTCTCCATAACTAACCGCGTTTCCTTGCTTTCAGGTTGACTTCCACTGCGTTGCCAACTCTTCTGCCAGTCGCCACTTCGTCGAAATGGTGAAGAAGGGAGCCAACCCCGACTTCAGCCGTAAGGAAGTGAGCAAGACCATCAAAATCAGCGTTCCTCAGGGCTGCACCTCCAACTGAATCTGATCGAAATCTCTACAATTTAAATTTGATAATGTGTTTAAGGAAACTCAGAATTTTGTCGATAAATAAACCATGTGAAGCATATTTAAGGCATTTTTATTCTTCCTCTTTGCCGATTTTCCTTGTCTCTTTTGGAACAAAAACTTCTAAAGGCTTGTTTCCACGATACATTTACACTCTCAAGTTAATGTCTTTTTGCGTGAATGATTTTTGTGGGCCGGAACGCAGCATGTTTGAATGCAAGAACCAAATTAGAACAAGTTCTATTCTCCGTCCATGCATTCGCACAAGTTGAGTTGTTACACGGTACATATTCGTGTTCACTCTTGCGTTCTTGCATTTAGACATTAACTCGTACGGGTTTTGTTCCGGGTAAACAGGCCTTGACAATGCGCGATATTATGCTCTGTCCAATGAATAGTAATTGAGATATTTGGGCACAAAGTCATCCTGTTTCTCAGCTCTTGGAATGCGTCTGGGAACAAATACTAATCTGGGAGACGGTGCAGAAGCTTTAAAAAAATTACCGGAAATAATACATTTCGTTTATTTAACTTTAAGAGATAACGGATCGAACTCTTCCTGACCTTACTCAATATGAGAAGTGGTACTCAGGATGCTGATTGAACATCAAGGCAGACCGCCGGCCTTGATCACAGTCATTTGCTGTATCTCAAACCACATTTAATTGATAATCATATTGCTCACTTGTGAGGAGGTTACGTGTTAGGATCTGAAAACGGTTATGTGATAGAATTATTTTTCCCTTAAATATTATTTTGAATCACGCTATATTTTGAGATGAGGTGATAGTATGAAACAAGGTACCATACCAAATATTTGGTATTACGATGTTGTTTTCTCCATTATCAAGGTAGACGTTGACCAGCTGAGAAGTTTCCACCTCTATCACTCTTCTAACAGTACCAACCAAAGAACAAAAGCGGGATATATATAACCAACAAAAATTTTATTAATGAGCGGAAAATGCATTCTAGAGGAAATGTATTCTCATTATCCTGAGCCAATATTTATTAAATTAATAATATTGTTACGCGATGGATCATTTACTTTAACATGAATATAGATTATATGAATTTCACTACGGCAGGAAATTAAATTGCTGAGAAGAATGTAATTTTTTAATCGCATGGGAAAACCCCACCTCAGCGAGTGAAACGATTCTCAATTATTATACAAGCTATACTGTAGGGTGGGCTGAAAATGGATTTTGGGACCAAATTTCCTGAGCGAAATATTTTAAACAATATCGGGGTCTCAGATCCGAATTTTTTCCAAATCGGGCATTATTAGCCACTGCCGACCGAGTTATTATGAGATTTGGCAAAGAGTATAGTCACATTTGGAGACAAACACCTTTGGGAAATAAGTCACGACAGCTGAGACCGTTTTGCCGTAACCAATGATGAATATATCTTTCAGTATCATATTGTATAGCACAATGTACATTTTGGGGGGTCCCAAAAGTAATTCGAAATTTTTAAATTAAGGACCACCCTATTCGTACATATTCCCTTTTGAATTGTAAATGTCTTTTTAGAGATAAATATTTCATGCAATGATTTGAGAGAATAGTTATTTGTCGACAATAATTTAAATTTTGGCGTATATTATGATATGGTTTATCGGTTTTTATAACTAATCTGCTCGGTCAAATATTACCACATCAACTCCTTCCATTATTAACTTCAGAGGATGCATTTTTACTGTGAATAGGTTATTTTACTTTCATAATTCTGTTAAGGTACATTCGCGTACCTCTCAGTCTTTAACTTTTTTTAGCCATTATGTTAATCATTCTAGTCTGTTCCCTTTTTTCGGAATATCACACGGATATTGAAGCGGTCGTAATAATGTGTCTAATGACAAATGCTCATAAGAGGAAGATATGAATTTCAAGTAAAGAATCTTCCTCCACATTGTTCTTCAAAACATGTATTTTGCTAGTTTGGGCTTTACTCTTGTGCAACACTTCCCTGATCAAATGTGTTTATGAAGTTACAAGCGCTAACGTAGCTTTACCAGTTAATCTATATATTGTATGGCTTTGGTGTCGAAAATAAATCAAATAGCAACAAGTGTGATTTTAGATCATCAGGAATAAAATCCCTTACCTCGATGTCCATTGAAAGCTTTTATAAATGTGGAAATAATCGTGTCATATGACGGCAGTAACGGTCTGGTCCCTCTAATCATATTTGATTTTGATTTTAAGGTATGCACGCATCATTTATTGGCAGTCTTTTATTTATGCCTGTAAATCTGATATAAATAAACATCATGGGTAACCATTCTCCTTTCGGTTCATTGATTTTATTTTGATCACGTCAATCTCATTAGAAAAACGCAATTAATGGTAAAATAGCAAATTTCATCATCAAAAATCATTTTCAAAGTAGTATACAGACAATTTTTGATGCATGGAGTCATAGATGAAGGAACTCGAAAAAGGGATGGACAATTAGAAAGATTTTTACTATAACGACCGAGGAATGGGTGTTTGGTATAATTTTAAAGAATGAATTTATATTTTTTTTATTTTTTTTATTTAGAGGTTTGCCATTTTGTTAAAACATGACAAACTACGATTTTTGAAGGACGGATGGCGTAATATTACGCCCGAGGCAAAATTTGAAGCATTTTACGTAGCGTTATATTACGCCCATAGCACGTTAAGTGTTAAATATTTTCCCAGATGTAATTTTTTTATATTTGGGACACAGGTAAATACTGAACAGGTTAACTTCACCTACCCTAAAGATTCTTTTTCCTCTCTGAAATTTCTGTGCGTCCTTAAACGTCTTACCCAAGGGGATTGCATTGAGGAGGCCCAATACCCATAGATGGCTGATTTCTTTTGCCACTTCGGTGATAGGTTTTCAAAAATATCCGCGGCGCGGTGATGAGTGTAACGCGATCCACTTTTTCCCAGTATTCTGCATTATCATGTTTGTCGTTGCGAGCAATAGCATTGAAAAACAAAGAGTTTGATAGATCACATGATCATGTATATAAATTTCGGTAGATACTCCTAATTATACCTTATTTCCCCGTGAAACTCAGATCAATTTTTCCATTAGCGGTACGAGTGGCGACTTTTGTAAACCCATTTAAAATTCGCGGTGTGAGACAGCACATTTAGGGGAGGACTTGAGGATCATCTTTTGTAATATTCGTAGTTTTACCTTTCCCGTTCGTGAGAAAACGCCTCTTCAGCTATCTTCTTGGTGACGGGAGCGTAGGAAAACGAAGTGGTTGCAGGGCGAGCCCGAGAAAAAGCGAGCTATATAGCAGTAGAGGGTTGGGGGCAGTGGAGTAGCCAGGAATTTTGTTCGGGGGGGATCCAAAATCATGGGGGAAAATGTTTGAAAAACAGGCTAAAAAGCAATTGTTTTTAAACTAATTTTCACACTTTAATTAATCGAAAAAACTTCATTTGTTACAGAAATATTTTTAAAAGCATGATTTTCAATATTTTGTTTTCTTTTATGAAGGAAAATAATTGTGTTTTTATGTTTCGGGGGGGGGGATGTCCGGGTGGTCCGGACGCCCCCCCCCCCTGGCTACGCCACATGTTGGGAGTGCTTTGAGGAGGAGCATAGGGGGGCGAAAACATTTGACGCGAGAGTAAGCGAAGCGGTAGAACGCGAAAAAAATAGGCAGGGCGAAGTGAATGGGGCAAGGTGTGAGTGAGAATGGCCATATATCCCGCAAGTTTGATGGTTCCTATTCCGCAAAGCTATTTCAGCGCGATAAATCTCAACCCCGTGGCCTCCTGCTCCTCCGTGGCGAATCGTGTCGGGCATGACTTAGCACCCGAATCATGGCCAAGTCGAAGGCCCTACTCGTTCATTCATTCCGAGAGCTCTTTTGCTGGTATGAGAAAGTAAAATATTTCTCATATTTGCATTTTCCTCCGAGGAATATCGAAACACGGAGTATCTGATGACGTGTTGGTGTTTCGCTTAATATTTTGTGGGTCCCTCATTTCGTTACTAAGGCATGGTAACTCAAACGGACATAACCGGTACATTATAATTATTATTTAATATTTAAAATTATGCCATAGGCCTGGTGGTAACATGGTAACGAAAGCAATTCAAAACATTTTGAGAAACCCTTGAAACTTATTTCTTTGACCGATTTTCAAAATACATAATTTTTTCGGGAAGGTCTCGAATCATGGGTATACCCAGCGAGGGGAAGGAGGGGGCAGCTGCCCCCCCCCCCAGAAGCAAAAGTCGTAAATGTCTTTAAGGAAAATAATATTTTTTATGCAAATAATTTAAAAAACTAAGAAAGAGCCGTTACATTTTCCTTAAAATGTTGATTTCATTCACCTTTTCCATGCTAAAATCTTACCTACAAGTTGAACAGCCATGGCTTACCCAACCCCCTAATTTTGAACCTGGGTACGTCCTTGTCTCGAATATTTTTGATATTTTTGCTAGTAAGTCGTTTCAGTCCCGTATGGTCCCGTTCAAGGAGAACTGCTTTCCATTTGTCCTTTGTGATCGGCACCTTATCTTGAAAATGGTGACCAATTTTCCCAAAAAGCTTGGTCGTGTTATGTGTATCCCAAATTCATCCCATGCTTTTTCCTCACTCGCTATTTTGTACATCCCACTTAGCCTACTCCTTTTTCCCCTCTCCCATCCCAGTACTCGAATCATTTTTGTAACACTCTATGTCCTTGTATTGTCCAAACGCTCGCATAGCAGCTTTTCTATGCACCTCCTCCGACCTTGTCACCTCTCCTTTACTGTGTGGGTCCCAAACAAGGCGTGCATACTCTAAGGTTGGTCGCACTATGTCGCCCAATTTACCATGAGTTCAGTTTTTTTCATGAGGTACGTAAATGCTTCAGAGAGTATAATGTGAACGAAATTAACCCTTAAAAACCTAGTGTTGCTTCTAAGCAACATCAAAAATGTATAAATTTTCAGCTCTATTTAGGAAATATTAAAACCACGCATTATTTTGTGGTGTAAATTTTAATGACGAAATATTTGGTTACCACGATAAACATGATTTTATGCAAAATTTTCAAGTTAAAAAAAAAATGAAAAATCTTGAAATTTGAATTCTCCCTTAAGTAGCTCTGGGTTAGAAAGTGTTAAGGCATTAATTGTTCATCTATTCATAGATAAGATTATCATTGAGGTTTTTACTTGGCCACATTCTAGCGTCATGTAGCCGCTTACTTTTTGGTCGTCTAGATTGGAGAGCATTGCACAATCCCACACATTACCTGTTATCAACTTCTCCATTACTAAAACAAGATAGGTTACACTGTTCCCCTGCATACTTTTTCGCTGATTATTAGTAATCAATTAGGAGTAAATATAACGGCACCTTCGCATTTAATAGCATATACATCGACGTTAGCAGTTTTTTTGTAATATTAACCTCTCCTTTCCATAGGATAACCTTTATAGGAGCGTCGCGAAGAATATGGGCTATGTTTTTGAAACCTTCTCATTAATTAAATTAAAAATTAAGTACTCCCTTGATTCCACTGATTCCAGCCGGTCGCAATAAATAGCGGCGCTCTAGTCCTTGTCAATATACGTGTTGGCCCGCAAGAGATAGGCTACGCGGCGAATGTAATCGTTTATTGATAAAAATTAAGCTAAATATATATTCAATTAGGCTCAACTATAAATACTAATAGTTTAAATAATGAACGCATTCAAACATTCTCAAGTAAAATGTATTTCCTTTAAAACGCTTAATCCGTATGTATTACAGAAGTACTGTACTTACGGTACTCGACTTCCAAATTAAAGTTTCAAGTTCGATTTTCATCGGCGGTAATTTTTTTCATAATTGCCTTCTATTTTTTCCTTTTACAGAATGCCAGCTATTCACAATTGCTTTATTTCTGTGCGAAAAAAATAAAAGGAAAACAAGTACGTGTGTATCTTAAAAATGCGTCGTGTTGCGACACGAAAATATAATAATTCAAAGTGAGCTTCCGAGTGTAAAAATGAGGAAAAAAGGGGGATGCCCGCACGTATGGAAAAAGAATTTCCTCGCACAGGAATGAAATTCGCATTACCAATCATGAAAGTAATTGTGAAAAGCAGGCTTCTGTAAAAGAAAAAGTAGAAAGAAATAATGAAAATTAAGTAACGCAGAGGTGACTCAATCGTGGCATCTTGGTATAGGATTACAGTATCATGACCACGGGACTATAGAAGCATGTATTATCTGGCAGTTCTGAATTGTATTCAACGCCAAATGCATTGATACCTGCCGATCCTCGCGCCTCTAGTGACGAAAGTTGGAGTGCGATTGAATGCGCGAGGACCGAGATCACATTAGGACTACTACTGCTACCTAGTGGAGCTTACTATGTTAATATAAACACTAGGCGTGAAACCACGAATTTTAAAAACGAGGCTCCTCAAGTCGGCCGCTAAATGTCAACCAACGCGCATTTAAATGGGTTTACAAAAGTCGCCACTCGCGTCGCTGACGGACAAATTGAACCAAGTTTCACGGGAAAATAAGGTATAATAAGGGGAATCAACCGAAATTTGTACACATGATGATGTGAACTATCAACTTGATTACTATTCAATACTATTCCTCGCAATGACAAGCATAATACTGAAGCATATTGGAAAAAAGTGGATCGAAATTGCGCTCATCACCGCGCCGCGGACATTTTTGAAAACCGATGAAAATGCGACCGAAGTGGCAACAGAAGTCAGTCTTCTGTGGGTTGGAATCTGGCCTCCTCTATGCGGTCCCCTAGCACGAAACCACGAATATTACAAAAGAGGATCCTCAAGTCTCCCTCTAAATGTGTTGTCAAACAACGCGCATTTAAACAGGTTTACAGAAGTCGCCACTCGCGTCGCTGACGGACAAATTGATCCGACTTTCACCGGAAAATGAGGTATAATTCGGGGTTCCAGCCAAAATTTAGATCTATGACGATGTTATTTATCAAATTCATAACTTTACAATGTAATTCCTCACATTCAAAATCATAATAATGCAAAATATTGGGGGGAAAAAGTGAATCACATTGCACTCTGACATTTTTTTTAAAGCCGATTAAAATGCGATCGCATTGGCAACAGAAATCGACCTTCTGTGGGTTGGATCTGGCCTCCTCTACGCAGTCCCCTAGTGCGAAACTTCGGGTTTTAGTGCTTCGTTTGATTCTACTCCGCTGACGGGAGTGGCTTTGTGCTTTCGTCAGTAGTCTTCTGGGCGTCGTGCGGACTGCATTGGAGGTCTGGGGGGTGTTTCAGAGTCTCCCTTTCCGAGCGGATCGGGAGACTTGACGCGGATTCTACGTCACTTACTATCGGCCAGGCAATCCGTGCGTTTCAGACTGGCTTCCTATCGACTCAAGGCCGGCTTTCCTATCGGATAGAAGTCGAGTGGGCTAGAGGTGCCGGAAACTCATTCCGGTGGCGAGTGGAGATATGTTATATTGCTGTTTTTGATTAAGTATTTGGCTATAATAAAATCATACCACTTTATTTCATGAGTGCTGATATATGTGGATATTATGATAGAGTAATATAAGTGCAAGTGACTTTAATTCTCGTGTAAATTAGGCGATAAATAGGCAGACTGTATCACTGACGGTACAAGTTCGTTTGCGTTGTTATTTGGACGATTAATTTGGCAAAAAGAACGCGAAACAAGTTGGAATGCATGGCGTAATGATTTACAAATATGCAGGTAGCATAATGCATTGAATACGTGTCCGTGGGTTAGGAAGTATAACAATTTGTATAGTTTGAAATGATTGTGTGTATGACTTGGCATCGTAGTCACATCGAAATTAGACGTGGTTATGTACCTAATTCAGTTGATTCCATGGTACATGGTTTCAGTACATTCCATGTACATTCTAAATATTCATTTTAATACGAAATATTAGTTCAAGCATAACGGGAATAGCCACGATAACAACTATACCGAAGCTCCCTCATGCCATCCTTTTGTTTGTATGTTACAAATTTCAGCCTTCCATCAACAATTGACGGTGGCGCAGCGGGTTAAGGCAGTATGCAGCAAGGTAAAGATAATGGGTTCGATTCCCTTGTGCAGCGAATATTTTTTTCTTTGTGGAATTATCGCTCACTGAAATATAATTTAGAAGATGTATTTCAAGGTGCATCAATAGCAACAATTTGTCATTTTCTTACCAAATAAAATGGTGTTATAGAAATAACCGAGATCGTGCAAAACAGATAACAAATTAACAAAATTATTTTGCGTCATTTTAGCGTACATAACTCGAGCCAATACTATTAATGGACACTATTCAACCTAATGTAATCACTGTATTTTCTTCCAGCGTAGCTCCACTTTCACGGAAAATTTGTAAGACGTTTACGGCATATAATGAAGGCCATAACATCATTTATGATGATCAATATTCATATTTAATTGAGATACTGAATGAAAATATGACAATTTGGTTAAACAATTGAGTAAGTAAACCATATGTTGTTGGAAAAAATTATGGATTTCGTGACTGCCTGTAGTTTAGTTCTCAAAAACAATCAACTATGCTCTCACGAGAATGACAGAACAAACTCGTTCCAAATTTTCCTTCATTCCCGTAATTTGCTCAAAACGACAGGGTATTACGTTAAAAAAAACTACATACGAACAATTCTAAAATTATTTTACCCGGCAACAGCGTCAATTATGTGACAATGTATCAATTAGCACTTATTTATGCCCGTATATACCTTTCGCCTCCCTTGTGAAGTATCAAATCTTGCGGGAGGTTATTTTCGCTGCTCACTTGTCACTTGAAAATTGTGACGTTTTCTCGTTCACCGGAGGAGGATGACTGTTGACGTCATACCAAAAGCGGAACGCTTTCCGATAGTATGTGTGAAACGCACGGAAGACGAGCGTAGGATAGGTTCCCGATCGACTCGGAATGAATCCGTTTCCGACGCAGCCAATCCTACGAGACTCTGAAACACCCCCCTGGACTTGGGCAGCCCCCTAGAACTCCCTATCCCTGCCCATTGGAATCCATGTTCCTTTTTTGAAGCCAGTTCCTGCGTTCTCCGCTTTGGTTTGGGGGTGGCGCCACCTGTAGAAAAGCCCAAGCTTAAGAGCCCTGATTCTGAGCATATGATTCGGCCTGAATTTCTCTTGAGAGCACATGTGTTTAAGACTCTTATTTGAAGATTGAGCGAGCTACTGAGGTTATTTACCGCTGTAGTATGATTCGTTTGTTCTATTGAACCTAAAAATCATTTTTATTTAGTAAAAATTCCTACTATTAATCTCTTTCGGAGGGATGCCGTGGTCGTATGTTGTGCCGAATTGTTCCACCGGCTATGACAGTTCGAAGACGGAATATTGTATATTTGAAGTGCCGTCGAACGCCAGAACAGGGGAAAAAGATGGATAAAAGATATTCGTTTATCAGAGTGCTGTCCTGGTTTTCCATAATTTACATAATTTCTAACTGCTCTCTAGTCTAATTCACTACGGTCGTTCCGCTGGATATTTAAATTGGTGTTTTGATTAAATTAATGATGTAAAGCTGGTATAGAATTGTCTTCGTGTTCATTTCTGATAATATTCAGGTCATTTTTTCTGTCTTCATTGACTTTTAAACCGACTTTTTTTTATCCTCTTTTGATAAAGTATCCCTCTATATTCCTCCCGTTCTGTCTTTTGGCCATACTCTTGTGACAATTTTTATTAAAAAAGCATCATGGCATCTTTACCAACAGCTTTGCCGCTTTTGAAACAGAAATCTGTAATACGGATTTTATTTCATCTTTGTTGGCTCAGAGCGTGGGTAACTATATCATCCATGGGTTGCCCCTCCCCCCCCCAGAAGCAAAAATCGCAGAAGTCTTTAAGCAAAATCAGTACTGAATTTAAACGAAAGTTTTCGACAAATTTTCTTTAAACCCACGAATGATATGTAATAGTATAAGATATGTAACTAAAATAAAACTATTTTTCAAGGAAATAATCTAGAAGGATTAATCTCGGATGTATTAATCAAGGAATTATAATTGCATTACTAATAAAGCACTGTTATAATTTTCTTAAAATTTTGGTTACATTCATCTTTTACGTGCTAAAATGTCACAAGTTGGCTTGCCCCCCCTCCCCCGCTAGACCATGGCTTGCCCCCCCCCCTAGTTATGATCCTGGGTACGCCCATGCATCATAACTTAAACATTTATATCCTCTCCCTTTTATTTTCTTCCCTATCTATACTTTCTTCTCAGTTTAAGAGCTCAGTAAAGTTATCTTTCCAAGTTTTCAAAACTTGGGCTGGTTCACTGATAACAATTTCATACTTGTTCTTCACCCCTACTGTGTAAAAACCTTCTTAAAAGTGTCTTAATTTTCTTTAAATGTATCTTTAATTGTGTTGGGTGCAGTCTTACTCTGCCATTGTAACTGCAATGTATTTTCTTTTCTATGCTCCTAGGATTTTGTTTGCTTTCCTATTGAATAGATGGATGATATCTTTTGATTCCTTGCTGTGATTTTTATACTAGGACTTTCCTTTTGGCTCATTGCTTTTAAACGAGTCTGGGTTGCATCACTTCTTAAAATTTTCACATTTTTCCACCTCCTTACCACTATTCCTAAGGCCCGATTTAGTATATAATTGACAACAGCTTCTTATTGCCAATCGATTTTGGCTAATAATTTGAAATTAGATGGTAGTAATAATAACTGAATTCATGCCAAGGGCTTACCCAAGATCAAAACTAGGGGGTGGTGGCAATCTATGATCGTTCAAGACGCATCAGTAGCGGATACAGATGTATACGCTACTGGTGCATTTGGGGAAGAGAGAAAACCAATCTTACCCGTCCCCCTTAAGTTTTCATCGCAGAAAACACAAAAAAGGGAGGGGAGCACAAAAGATATCTTGTCGAGTTACCTTTACTTTTATCGAAATAAAAAATAATGAAGTCACATGCAAAGCTTCAGAAATTTTTAATTAAAGTTATTATACACATATTCAAGACAATGCCATCTTATGGTATAAAAAAGCTTAGAATTGTGGTTTTACAATGTCTGACAATACGGGTGGCCCCGCAAAGGGGGACGGGGGTCCATATCCACCACCGAGATGCACGGATAGAGTGAATGAAACCAATATTTAAAGAAAATTATAATAGCGGTTCATTAGTTTTTTAAATTATTTGCATGAAAACAAATTATTTTTATTTTAGTGGCAGGTCTTACTCTAATATCATTTGTCGTATGCTAAAAGAAAATTTGTTCAAAACTTTCGTTTCAATTCAGTCCTGATTTTCCTTTAAAAAATTTGCTATTTTTGTTCCTGGGGGGGGGGGAGGGGGGCTGGGGGCTGCTCCCTTCTGGTTACGCCCATGATTCATGGTTGCTTATTTCCCTAATAAAAATTTTAAGAAGTGCCTGTACCTGGTATAATTTTATTGGTTAACGGAGCAATTGTCCCATTTCGTCCGCAGTTAAAGATGGTACGTTTTCCTTTCTTTTCTCAATTTATTTTGACTCCTAATTCACCACAGTGCTGAAGCGAATATAATAATTTCATTCCCGGTTTCATCGCCCTAACAGCTATCCCTTTACTCCACCTAGTTAAATAATTGCATTCCTTAAGATACACCTTAACTCGAGCATTTGATTTGGATGTTATTTGAATTAAAAATAACGTATTACATAGACGGTATTCACATTATATTCCGTATCTATTACCGAAAAAATCCAATGTTGAGCCAAGCAACGTAATGCCCCCGATGGGCTCTTCGACTAGTGGCGCCTCTACTGGCCACAGCCCTGAACTGGCTTCAAAATAGGAACATGCCTAAAGCCCTAGTTCCGGGGGGCTGGACTTGGGTAAGGAGTCATCGCAGGGCGGCGCAGCGTGGGACCACATTCGGTGAGTGGCATTCGCCCGCGAGGCTCAACTGGTGTCGTGGCTCAAATGAGTTATAATAATTGTTAATTCATAGTAAAAGTTATTAAAGCCCACTTTGAACCACATACAATAACATTCTGAAGTGATCATATGAGTATGTAAATTGTTGATATTGATCATATGATCCTTCGGGCCAAGACAACTCTAAATTTTTAAGGTCATTTACTTTCCATTTCTCTGCATTACCGAAATCATGCAATTGAAAATGATCTTTCGACGAAGTTGGTGGTTTGAGGCGTCACTTTGTGGAATTTACTCGTGATGAATGAAAACGAACTTTGTTTTTCCACATAAATATTTATTTAATCACGATCGCGGTTTGGACGCACTGCGTCATCCTCGGGCCAAAACTTTCGACGCTTTTATCATCGTCTTGAGAATGGTGATTGAAAACGCGTGACACAAACATGTCTCTTCACCTATCGACTAACCACTTGAAGAATTCAAGCGCTAAAGTACTCGTTTGTCAATGCAGTGTCATTGTTGGTGTACGTAGGTTTATGTTGGTTTTTCCATAACTTGGTTTTAACAGGGGACGTTGAAATGCCGGCGATCGACGATGTAGAGTTTCGTATTTCATTTCTCATAGTGAAGGTGTGTCGCGTCGATAATGTCGCCAATGATTTCTAAAGGAACACGAGTATTGTCGAAAAGAGGAATTTATAACGAGCTATGACAGACCAGGTTGATAATATTTTGACTTGCAGTACCAACCTACCAGTTCCACAGCCAGGCTGACTGCTGCGCTACCAGTCGTTGCCTTGTCGCCTATCGTTGTGGCGCTGTTGCTCATAGTGTTGCAGACGTTTCTGTTTGCTAGAGTTTTGCAAAGGAGAACCACTTCAGTGGGGAGACGAGAATTAATTGTGGCTTGCCTCTGTTTGACCCCCGTTTTGTGGGCAAGCTGTTTTGGTCTGTTTCTGCAGGTTTTTTGCCCGCAACTCTAAAATAAACAACGACGCAATGTCGACCTACAGCACTGAGACCAAGTCTTAAGTCTTCGTGCTGAGGTTCTACGTCGAACGCACCAAATCCTATTCCTGTAGCACTTGGTACGACAGAGATACGCCCTTAAGTGTGATTGCGCAAAATGCAGACAGAGCGACACGCTACAAACAATTATATAAATAGAAGTGATCATGTGTGGTCCTTCGTGCAGCATTTGAACCAGCGACCAATGGATAAACAGTCACCTCAACATAACATTTCCTAGCATATTTTTAAACCCTAATTAATTTAATTTAGCATTTAAATAATTATATTGAGAGGTATGTCATGATTCTTATTTTTTTTGTTACATAATTTAGATACAACGAAAGAATGGGAACCTGGAAACGGGCTCTACTTAAGATAGGCTAGACTTATACATCAATCACACCAATGGTTTCATCAAATCACCATTGACAACCATACTTCTCTGGGTGATAAACCCATGACGAAACTACCCTGTATACTACTTTATAGTGGTGCCGAACTGTCAACGGGCAGTCACGGAAAATAATTTTAATGGCCGAGGGAAAAAAACTATCACAATGCGCAAAGATAAACATTTGGTAAGGTTTCCATATTTTCTCATTTTTACGAACGTTCTAAAAACCAGTTCTACTTTGATTATCCGCAAACTATTTTGAAAAGGCAAAGCGAAACATAATTTATTGACGACATACTAAATTATGCAATTTCAGTTAAAAGTACTGCAAAAAAATTTCTGATCTTTGTGAAGGAATAATAATATTCTAGAGACTAGCATATATGTATCAAGGTCAATGGATAAATCAATATCACAGTAAGTACAATTACGAGGCATGGAATTATCACTTCCTTGCATTAAATGAGATATGTGCTTCACTCCATTCACAACATAACACCTGGGCGTTTACTTTTTCCGCTTGTAGGTATTACCGTGAACTCGGTTCGTGTTTTTGCGAACGTGCATTCACTCTGTTAGAGGTGAACTACGCGATGTATTTTCGAAAGCTTGCATCGTGCCATGCGAGCACAAATTTACGAGGTGCACCTATGGGTGAGAATTTTTCGTTTAGCGCTTCGTGGCCCCCTTCCTCGCACCCGCGATGGTGAGTGCCGAGAGCGGCAGTAAGTGAATGCGTGGTTTGGAGTCGAAGTGGTCCGCTCGCATTGAATGCGAAAATAAAATGCAGTCCGCAGACGAAAGATGGAGCTACGCAAGAATATTACAGAAGAGGATCCTCATTTCGGCCTCAAAATGTGTTGTCCTGGTCGGCCTCAAAAAATACTCGTCCTGGGGCCTGATTGTGGTTCTTTCTGGCTATAGCCAACGCGATTTGTTGAAAATATTGGCAAGTGGTGACTGAATTCATTTTCTCATTTTCATTTGCTAGCTATTTCGCCAGAAAAGCTTCTTTTCGTCCCTCTGGTGACGAAAAAGTTATTCTCGTTCTGTCAGGCGAGCATATAGCGAATGTAAATATTCGGCAAGAGCGAATTTCACTGGCGACGACAGTGAAGTCGCGCTAGCGACTTGGCGAAAGAATTGACGGGAGACCGACACGTGATTTAATTACAGCTATGCACCATTATTATGTCATATTTTTTATCTCAATGAGTTTATTTGTCATTCAAATGCTTGGCATACAACCCGTGTGTTGTTTTGCTCGTCTTGTCGTTCTACGTAATTAAATAGATGGGATTAAAAGTGCATTTGAATGAACCGCGAAGCTTCTGTCTGGCAAGCGTAATGTGTTATCGTGGGAGTGCTGTTATTCTGAGCATATAAATGTGTTGGATTACCTGAGAAAACTTGTTGTTTCGGTTCTTATGCTCGTAAACGTTACATCGGAAACAATAAGAAAGAGACTGACCGGAGTTTGGTCATACAAGAGCATGTCTACATTAATTGAAGCAGTGGTGTAGTGGACAGCTTGGCTATCAATCATCTGAAAGGTCGTGAGGTCGATTCCTGAGGTAGTCAATTTTTTTCTCTCCACGTCAAGAAAAAGGTTCGCATACGATCCTTTTCATCTTCAGAGGCAAGTCACTTGAAGTTGTCAAAATATTTTCTATGTACCTACAGGAAAATCTCTCATCAGTTGTTCAGCTCTTATAAAGATTCTCTGTATTTCACTATTAGGCTTTACATTTATGTCTGGCAGAGCTCTAGGCAGCATAGGATGTGCACTACGCTGTTATGCCGCCTTGGTATTCATCCAACATCAGAGAATTATGTTAATATGAGAAAATTTGACTCCATTTCTAGCCTATTCTTCCCTAAAATCTTAAACTTGCCTTACACAATTTCCTTATCGTACGATAAGCTGCTTGTCATTTTCTTTTTTCATGGTTTTAAGTTCAATTACGGAAAACGACTAATGAAAAAGTAATATTGTGCAACAATAGTTAATGTAACAATTTGATAGTCTCACGCAATAAACAAAACATGGCATAATATATTTTAGAAATATGATTTGAACTTAAGCACGTGCTTCGCGCTCTTCAATTGTTTCGGACTACGGAGGCAGGGTGTTGATCGCTGAAATTATCTTTTGCCCATTGACTTATGGGTTATTTGTCATAGCTTACTTCACAGTATTTCGCCAAGAGAACGAAGTTACCCTAACTGAAGCAATAGGCTTGTAAAGAACGAGGATAATCGCGGAGAAAATTTTCGCTTCGCTTCGAGTTGCCGTGGCGAAGCGGAGACCCGGGCGAAAGGAGAAATATAATCACCATCCAGGTTTTCATTCGGTTCAGATATACATCTACATCTAAAAAATACCCTTAGAGCCACTTCTAGGGTGTTTGGCAGGGGGTGATCAATCACCAGTATGCAGCATGCAATTGGAACTCCCACATGCACACCACACGGTCCAAAAAACGCCACGCATATTAGCAAATAATACTACCATATGCTGTTAGAAATAATAATTAAATTCAGAAACATGCGTTAAGTTTTGCATAAGTTAGTAGGCTACTTTACAATTCATCTAATCTATTTATGAGTTCTAACGCTGCCGTTATAATCTCTTATTGATCGTGGAAAAAAAGACATTCTAAATCTGTCTGCTCTACAGTCTCTCTTATTTTATTTACATGATCTGATCTTCTAGTAGTATGTTGTAGTTTAGTATGTTGGCGTCCGTAAGATATGGCTAACTTCGATGGAAAAGAAACTGCTCTTGAATTTATCTAAATGGTTTAGTCTATTTTTCAATCTACGGTCTGACAGAGATTCCCATATACACAAGAATGCAAGCAGAATATGGAGTTACTTAAATGTTTTAGTTAAAGGAGCATAGCGGGACTTACTCGGTGATTTCTTGGGTTACTGCACGCCATTTACAAGGGAAGTACATGTAGGAGGTCTCAGTCTCTTAGAATCATGATATCCGTCTTAACTTTGGCCGCATTTTAATCAGGTTCCGAAAATGCCCCTAGAGCGGTGATCATTGCAGAGAAATTAGCTGATTCTCAATATTTACAATAAAATATTGGCAAATCGCGAGGATTTGCATTTTAAAGTGATGAATTTGATGGAATGCAAGATTATGTGCATACATTTCAGTCAAAAGCCCTTTTCGTGACGTATTTTTTCGTGAAATACGGATCCCTCTGCTGGTCCACGATGCGAGGAGCGATATTAAAAAAATTACGGTTAACGCGATCGTTTGCCGCGGTGGATAGAGGGATGTAAATGCCATCCCTTTTTCCATAACTAGGCTTGTCCCTTTTTCCGTCGCTGAAACCACGAATATTACAGAAGAGAATCCTCAAGTCAACCTCTGAATGTGTAGTCACACGCCGCGCATCTAAATGGTTTTCCAAAGTCGCCACTCGCGTCGCTGACGGACAAATTGATCCGAGTGTCATGGAAAAGTAAGGTATAATTAGGGGTGTTAAGTAAAATTTATACACATGATGATATGATCCATCAAATTCATAAAAGCCCAATGCTACTCTCCGTAATTAAACGAAATAGTGATGAACTGGATTCGCGACTTTCTGAATGGTTGTAAACAAAAAGTAGTTCTTGACGGAATTAGCTCTGAGGTAGTTAATTGACATCAGGTGTTACACAAGGAAACGTAATCGGCCCTCTGTTGTTCATTATATACATTAATGATCCCTGCTCCCGCATTAGCAGTAAAATACGTTTATTTGCTGCTAGCTGCTTAATAGCTGTCATCTATCGCAAAATTAGTGATCGCTCTGACTATGAAATTCTATCAAACTTAAACAACGTTCATTTGTGGAGTCGAGAGTGGGGACTCGAACTTAATTTTAGCAAATGCATGTCGGTACATTTCTTGCGGAATTCATCCAACTACAACGATGTTTATTCTGTGGATGGTATTAACATAAAGGCAACAGACGAAGTGAAGCACCTGGCAGTTAACATAACCTCGAACCTATCGTGGGTAACACACAGAAGAAATATGTGTGGCATATCCCTGAAGAAATTAGGATTCTTCAAGCGTATTTTGGGTATATTTTCGGATGAGAAAAGTAGTGGACGACGGACGATCACCACATCACAGCGGAAGGAAAGTACCTAATTCGTGGCTGGAGTCGAAGCTGTCCGGTGACATTGAACGCGATAATGAAATGCAGTACGTCGACGTTAGTTCCAGCGACGCTTGCCCCGCTTTTGCATGTGTTTTGCCCGCAACTCTGCGCAGTGTCGAGCTACCACGCCGGGGCCAAGTTTAAAATTAGATGCAGAAATTCTGCGTCGAACGCAATAACCACCATCCTCGTAACATTTATTACGACTGAGATAGACCCTAAAGTGTGACTGCGCAAAATGCAGACAGACTGACACGCTACACACTTAATATAAAATATATAGATATTTGGTACTATTGCGGCGTTTTAGGGTACTGGGACCTCATAATTCCTCATTTTTTGACTCAATTTCCTTCATTTTGTGGGTAGTGGTAATAGCGTCCCAAATGCTTCAAAGGTAGTAATTTGCAGCGAAGATGCCTTATGACTCCTCTGATATTTTGAACTTGGATATCCAAGTTGTCATGTCGGTCAGGTATGCTGCCTGTTACCCCAAAGTCATAATTTTTTAGGGAGTTTACAGATTATGATTGTGTTTCAAGTCTATCTTGTTACGGAGGTTAGGAGACAGGCGAGGAGTTACGGAGGCTAGGAGAGAAAAATGAACGTCTTTTGAAATGACAAAAGAAAACGGAAATATGAATTTTCTCACTCACACCAAGTTCACATTATTTCATTTTCTGCAGTATTAAAATACTTATCAGCTACAATCCGACCCTTTCGTTCGCTGGCCGCGTGTTTCCGGCAGAAATCATCCATCATTCATACTGATTTCCTCATATTATTTTAAAAAAAAATACCCCACCACGAGTGCATACACTATTGAATAAAAAATACAGCTCAAAACTTTCTTTTCTTAAATAATGAAACATTCAACACCTATTTCACGGGTTCGTGAGTTTTAACTTTCTGTGATCTAAAATACATAAGTTGAACAAATTTTCTCCCTAGTAAGTAAAATCTTACATCACAACCTGAACATCGAATTAATATAAAACCCGTCGAAAGATAATGGCAGGCCTCGGTGGCAGCGGGGTAAAGTCCTCGCCTGCCAAACCGAAGGTCGCGGGTTCGAGTCCCGCCTGGGTAAGTTACCCTTATCCGGGGCATGGATGTTTGTGATTGTTAAATGTTATCAGCCCCGATGTAAAGGCCGAACAGTGCTGTTTTCGGTGGTGTATGAAATAAATAAATGTCCAATTCCGAATAAATTACGGTAAATAAGGCGATCCTATAAAATAATATATAGAAGTAGAAAAATAAGAAATAATATCCATGGTAAATATTGTTCTTTACTATCCCTACGTTGCAACTGCGTATCTAAATAGCTAAATTTAATGTTAAACTACTTACTTTTAACTTATTGCTATTGCTAACTATTATTTTCAAGGAAATGTTCCATCTATATCAGAGCGGTCCGAATAGTCGATTTTTGGATTTTTCAGTCTCCGCGACTTTGTTTTTAAAAAAACTCGCGTGGACAATTTTTCAGAAAAATATCATTATATTCATGTTATATAGCCTAAACAAAAAAAAGTTGGAAAGATTTCATCGAGCTACTTATAAAAATATGGAAGATATAATTTGTGGTCACATTTTTTTATTTTAGCCCACTGTGCGTTGGTTTTTGATAAATCTGTCTAATTTTGCCAATCTTCATGTTATAAGCAATAAGTATTAAGAACAGAACTTTATTGTCAATATGTTTTTCTTACTTTGGTCCAAAATTTTCTTATATAATTTCCTTTCTGAGACACTGAATGCAAACTTGGGAGTGATAAATGTAACCCGCTTCGACTACGTTCTTCAAAGGCATACGCCTGCACCTCATCCGCAGACGCCAATGCCTCGGATACGCTACTCTGATGATCGCCGTTCACTTCAGGTTTTTACGAGGAAATTTTTTTGTCAAGATACAAGCCGAAGAAAAATGTCTTAATATATAAGTAGGACTTAATATGATGATGATAATAATGATAAGATGATATTGATATGTAAGAATAATTGGGGGATAGGTTATTGATGAAACAATTTTATACAAAAATGAATTAAAATTATGGTATGGTACTTGGAGGAGGCGACCGACAGCTGAGGTCATTTGCGCTATGAGCGAAGGGTATGCAAGGAAGGGTGGAGAGAAACCCAGCGTCGGCATTAGCCTGCTCTTAACGAAAGGCGCCAAGGGGACCATGGATGAACGTCCCATCCGACAGACGGAGTGTTGCGCTTGAAATGCCCTCCACACAGCATTCAAGCAGGGATCGGGCAGTCTCTGTAAGTTCTCTGCCACCGCCGGGATTTGAACCCGAGCCCGCCAGGTGGGAATCCAACACTCTAGCCACCACACCAACCCGATCCCCTTGAATTAAAATTCATGAATGTGTTAGACCAAATTAAGACTCAAAACACTTACTATTTGAAGAATCCGGTTCAAATCCCGGATACATGCCAGTTCATCCCCATCACATGGAATAACATTCTCAAAGAGAAATTTGACTGACAGTCAAAGAGGCATATAGCAATAATCTTTCTAGGGTGAGGATCGTAAAAAAACTTATATTCATCATTATGTGTCTGTAACCACCAAGGACGGAACACCACTGCACAATCAGTCGTCTACCAAAAAGAGATAACATTTTTTTACCCTACCCATAATTTTATGCTCGTTTTTGAAAAATCTAAATCTTCAAGGTACATCATGAAAAATCAAACCAAATACAATTATATCGTGCTTTAAATAAAATCTTCAGGCGGATATGGAAAATTGATTGCCAGCAGTCATTTTCATTTTAAAAGGTCAATTTACAGGCATAATATCGACGTGATTGAAGTCTCTTTTCGTTATTTACTTAGAAAATGCTGGAATTGCATGTATGATTATAAAATTATGACCTAATCAATAAATGTCATCTTGCATCGCTGCAACCAGCGGATGACTCGTTTGGTGGCAGTTGCGTCACGTCAGAAGCGGTTAGAGATAAGATGAGTTCGCCGTAAGAGATAAGAAGGTGGATTTAGACCCATCGGTCAACCAAGTGCGCTGAAATACATTTCGCCGAGTGTGCCTATATATGATTGGTACGAGGCACGAATATAACAAAAGGGGATCATCAGCACGGCCTCTAATTGTTGTCACCGACCGCGCATTTAAATGGGTTTACTAAAGTCGCCACTCGTGTCACTGACGGACAAATTGAACCAAGTTTCACGGGAAAATAAGGTATAAATAATAATAATATAATAATAATAATTAACTCATTTATTGCTCTGCGAGTTTAAACTCCTTTGAACATAGACATTATTAAAGTGGTGCGCAGTACAATGAACATAGTAATAAACCAATATGGAAACAAATATAGGAAGTGGTCATATGCATGGCTACCAATAGACATATACAATCTTATCATTTAACAATGAACGGGAAAAGAATAATTTCTTTTTCTAACAGAAAAACGAACATTAAACATACCAAGAAACAAATAACACAACTTTAAAAAAGGAAATTTAGCTTAACAAATGAAAAAATAACGAAATTTCTAATTCTCACACAACAATCGGTATTAATCACATCAATCGCCAGAAAGTAAGTGGGTGACAATCCTTTTCTTAAATATTTTCTCTGATGCACTGTCTTTTACCTGTTTCGGCATATCGCTCCACAGCTTTGAGGCAACAAGAGTAAATGATTTCTGAACTGTAGCTGTGCGGAACTGTGGGGCATACAAAAAACAGGGTTCGTGTCTAGTAACAACATTAGTGTATCTACAACTAGGGAGAAAAAGATCCTTTAAATACAGAGGCCTACCATATTTGAAGAGATTGAACATAAAACAAGCCATATTATATTTTCTCCTTGATTTAAGATCAAACCAGGACAGTTTTTAAAATAAGGGGTAATGTGTTCATCTCGCCGTAAATTAAAGATGAATCTCACACGGGAGTTCAACATACATTGCTGCTTGATATTCAGCTCCTCAGTTAAGTCGTTGTACACAAGACTACAGTAGTCTAAGTGAGGGAGAATGAGTGCGGTAACTAGTTTCTCTTTTAGCTGAAGTGGCAGTAAATTTCTATGGATTTTCAATTGATGTAGAATTGCATTTATTTTGTTGGATATCCTCATCGTGTGTTCTTTCTAGGAAAGATTCATGGTTAATTAGAGGTATCAACCGAAATATATACCTACACATGATGATATGATCTATCAAATTCATAACTTTTCAATGCTATTCCTCGCAATAACAAACGTTATACTGCAAAATAGTGGAAAAAAGTGGATCGCATTGCAGTCATCACCGCGCCGCGGACATTTTTGAAAACTGATCAAAATGCGACCGATGTGGCAGCAGAAATCAGAATTCTATGGGATGGAATTGGGCCTCCTCTATGCAGTCTCCATGGTATAAGGACTTGAGCTGTTTACACAATTGTAAAAGTTTTTATTTAAGATTTAGTTTAAAGTTTGTCTTCACGGTGAATTTTTAAGACTCAAGTAAAAGCTCTTCGAATTGTGTGGAACGTCTATAGAGTCGTTCACTTGCCCATAATTACACAGTAATTTATAAAATCGTGGTATGATTAGGAATTATTATTACAAAGTTAAACTTTAGGTGAAATAAATCATCTACACTAATCTGCCCTCTCGTGAATTAAAATTAACTATTTTACGAAGACGCCACCCGCTCAAAAAGTTAGTGACGTCATTAGAGACCCGATTTTATACACACTCGTCGCTGGTTTAATAAACCATCTATATCTATCTGTTCTCCCGATAGTTAAAAACATAATTTTTTTACGAAGACGCTGCCCACTGAAAAAGTTTGGGATGTCATTAAAGGACCGATTTTATGCACACAGGTGGTGATTGGAAAAGAGCAGCATTTTGCGTAAAGAAGTTTTTACGAAGACGCCACCCACTCAAAAAGCTTATGATGTCATTAGATTTTATACACATTCATCGCTAAGAACCGCGGATGACGATTGGAAAAGGACAGCATTTTGCGTAAAATGATTGAGAACTTTGATGCTTCACCGCCGAAAATTAAAACTGTAGGTGGCCTGAAGGAAAGAAAACGGAAAATGTGTACCTTTTATTTTTTAAGCTCTAATTACGATGGGCAATATAAAAAAGACAGGAAAACGAGCTTATTTCGCGATCGATTGCATCATCGTCTGCAAACCACTATGTTCTGCGATCCACGCATTCCAACCACCTCGATCCCACAATTCATCAGTCTTCTCTCGCACACGTGCGTCCATTGTTCTGATTTTCAACTACGGGCGGCGTCACTTGGATGATCAGCGTGCTGAATGATTAAAACAACTTATTGAGCGAACGTGGAGCGCGCCCCCAAATTCAATTAAGGGGGATTCAGGCCTCAGGCAATCGAAATTGAAATGGATGGAAATTTAATTAATATCATCGCAGCAAAAGTTAACAACACCTGTCTGGACCACAGATATATACAATAGATTGGCAGTGCCTATGTTTTCCTCACGGTGGCGCTGAAGCCAGCCGGCAGAAGAATTTTGCGCAACTAGCCATCTTGCTTTCACCGACCGATGCTCATGTGCCATTAACATACGTGTATTTGAGAGGCTACTTTTCCTGCTTTTGGAGCTTTTTAAAAGAAGAATGATGAACCACTGCGTTATGTGGGGGTGCACATTTAAGTATACTACGAGGGGAAATTTTCCTGGGGGCGAAAATGTGTCTCTACACGCGTAAATAATAGATATAAGGAAAGCATGGTTTGCGTTCAGTAATGTCTCCGCTTCCATCTCACAGAGCATGAAAATATTTTCCAAAGCCTTTTTTTTGTACGTATCGCCACGAAATTTATATCACGTGAAGTGCAGGTTATGCTCTACCTTTTTAAATTTATTGTTGACAAAATTCACATAGTTATAGAAATAGCATCATGAAACTGTGACACGTTATTTTTGCTGAAATGCAAATTGCTCTCGAAAACAAATTCTAAAGGTGTGTGACGGAAGCGGATATTTACCGGAGTTTCTGAAAGCGATATCATTTCAAATGCAGTAGCTTCATATCTCTAGGATCGGTAATTAACCCCTCAAGCGCGGCGGGCATTTATTTAAATACCATCCCAGCGGCCGGATGAGATTAAGAAGACTTCACCTTATTGGCATACTATCATTCAATAATTTATATCGTTCATAATATACGATCATTATCATTAAAAAAATTTGTAAACTTGCATAATGTTGTGCGCTACTATATAATAATTTTTCAAGCGATTTGAATAAATATAGGCGTTGAGTTTTTCGACCGAAGTCGTCAATGTGCTGGTTTAAAACGGAATTTCATCGAATCATTTTAAAAATTTCTGAAGGCCTAAAGTCGTTATGAATATTTTATTGGAGAGGGAAAGCATTTCTTCAAAAGATAGAGCAATTTGTTTTAATCTAAAATACAATATCTGGCGGAGAAAAAAAATTATATACAGTAGGTCAGGAAGCGTACTGGGTACGCATGACGGCGTTGAGGGGTTAATAACATGTGCATTCTCTGTCTCGGTGTCTGTGTTTTGATGACGGAATCATCATGATGTTTTCAGTTGTGTTTTCTGTGTTTACCAAGAAAAGACTTTCTCCAGTTTCCATTATGTCATATACTTTCCCCTGTTGCATTATTACATTGTATCGGAATTTTATTTCCGTTGTAGTATTATAATTTATTTAGATATGTAGAGCGTGTATTATGCACCTTTAACTCTATCTGGAAACTTAACGAATTTCTTTCAAAAGCATAAGTTTTGACTTTGTTAATATCTATTGAGTGAAATTCCGAGAAACTGATCGCTTAAATAATGGTTTGCATGTGCTCGCGGTGAAATGACGCGGTCACATTCATTATAATTCAACCTTTCCATGTAGCACTTATCAGGTATTTGATCATTTTGTGGCTTCTATATAGAACATGGTGTCTGTTATAATCACTTATCCCGGTAAGATAGAAATTCTAATTAAAAACGTACCCCCTCATGATGTAAGATTTATATTATAGTCTGCTTCCCCTTCGAATATTATAACAACATGAAACTGATTATTGATGATCATGGATCAAATCGTTGAGTTTTTTAAGCCAATAACTTCTTTTCAAGTTCGCAATTGGGTGATCGTGAGGGGAAATCCAAAACACTGCCTATATAAAATAATGTAAATTATATTTCTGATGCTTAAGGATAGGAATTCAATCGCATTGACTCTTTACGACCTCAGAAAAGCATTTTACAGCACCAAGCAGCATGCCTTGCTCAGAAAGTTAGATCATAATGGGTTTAAATAGGTTGAATCAAATTTAATTACGTAATATTTTTGGCCCGATTACTTATGGCAGTGAAAGGTTAGGTAGCATTGCTTCTACGTTTTTCGTCTAATTGACAACTCTAACTGAGCAACAACTCTTTGACAACAAAAATACAGTAAGTGGAAGCATCAAACCTTTGGAATTTTCGAATTATTTTGTTTGAATAGTGTGACAATGTCGCTGGTAAATCTAAGGGTGAACAATACCATGTATTCACGATTGTAGGCTACCTTCCTACACTAGCAGACGACGTAGTTAACCATTTTCCCCATCTGCTACGCCCCTTCTACATTTGGGACACAATATTTTTTTTTCGAGATAACTCATGCATATGGATTCCAATTCCATAATATTGAGCAGGAACCGAATTAGTATTAATCTTAGCTCAGCTTATATTACCAATTTCATAACTTCGTCACGGTTATGTTCCGCTCAAAGATTGGTTAATTTACCACGTAAGTGTCACGATCGGTCCCTTTCTTTTTAATTGGATACATCTTAAACGAAAATGACAACGTTTTCTATAGTTCATAGCCTTAATCAATGCGCCATTATCTTTCACAATGTAATTTTCCTCCAGTTCCCTACTTACGCAAACGCATAGGTCGGTGAAAGCAACATGGCCGCCAGCTGAAAGGCATGGCTTCACCCCCCCCACTCCCATTGCCAATCTATTGTATATATCTGTGGTCTGGACTCACTTGAGTGCAGTAAAAAATACCAATAGATTAGTGATATGAGGGGAAACGCAACCAAAGCAATTTAAGCTTATCGTAAAAAAATATTTAATTTGCGTATCCATAAAATCGCCCGCCACGTAATACAACTCTGATGCTCTGAACGATACCTTGAATGGCAAAGTTATAATCACCGCGTGAAATTGAGATGCTAAGGCGCGATCTATGCCCGTAATGCATTTTTACCTGATGCTAAAGTGGCAATTATAACAAATCAATTTCAACTCCGAGAAAGAGAGTCCACTTCCGTTTGAGTTGGTCGGCTAATTGGTTGGTTCATGACGGTTTTATGATAAAGTGAGAGTAACCTTAAATGTCATCAAATATCATCAACATGTATCAATCATCATGTCATCAACCTGTCATCAAATACTCATGAAAAGCCTAGAGATTGAATAAATCACTCCATGATATTGTATATTTTCTAATGTCAAACAATATGAAGTCATGTCATTATTCGTACTGTCTGGAGTAAACCAACACTCATAGAAAACCATAAGAACTCGTTTTTGGATACAGAAACAAAATTATTCATTTCCATCTACGCATTACAGCAATAGGGACAGATTCTCACGTAAACCTTCAAATTAGATTTCCGCTTTACTTTCAGACTTATTCAGACGTAATTAAAGAATTGTGTGATTTTTGTGAGGATGCAAAACGTCATTTCCGAGCACACTTGGTCCATTGTTCTAACTACGAACTCTCGGAAACGAGGGAAGGTATGATGATCTGCCGGCCTCGGTGGCGGCGGGGTAACGTTCTCGCCTGCCAAAGAAGAGGTCGAGGGTTCGAGTCCCGCCTGGGTAGGTTTCACCGGTCCAGGGCATGGTCGTTTCTGTACGTTTACTTGTTACGTTTGTTGAACACCCCGGTGTACAATGGCCAATACGAGCTGTATCCGGTGGTTTGAGAATAAAATAAAAAATAAATAAAAAATATAAAATATTTTTTTTTCTAAAATACCACCGCGTTTAAAAGTAAATTCAAAATTTTGGGAGAAACGGCAACAGATATTGTTTAAAACCTTTATTATAACCACCCAGGTTTCAAATATTCATTTCATTTAGTATGGTTGTTACGAATTTCACTTATACTTTTACGTTTTACTGCTTAGTTATAACATTTTATTCTATAGATGGCAAGGGACTTCAAGCTATGGATTAACTTCAAGCTATATATAGCAAGTTCTCTTCAAACCTGGGTAAAACACGTATTGTGTAATTAAACTCCCCCTTCCATGACTGTGGTCGGAGAATTTTTTAAAGAAAATTTATTATTGTCCTCCGTTTAATTCAATAATCTTAATGGTAGGATTTTACCGATGAACTCCAATAAAAATCTATTGGGATCTACTTGCTACCTTGATTTTTTTGATTCCTTGATTTTTGACAGAAAATCTGCTTTTTCCTAATATACTGAAAATTAAAAACTATTTTTTCATGAGGATATTGAGCATAGGAATCTGATTCTTGTACGATAGAGAATGGATCGATTTTGTAAGCTCCATGAAGTTTAGGACAATTTTTCGTTAATCCTATGGTCTACATTTTAAGTTATTTAACATAATATCTCTGGAGAGATAGAAAGCAGAATTACGTTCGTTATAGAGGAAAGCAGTGGCGCCGACTCCATGGGGCATGAGGGGGCCCGAGCCCCCTCAAAAATTCGTTATGGGTGTGAGGAAAAAAATGTGTCAGGCTTGTCGATTTTCCCCGGAGTGTCCGGATATCGAGATTCGAGTTATAAGGGTTCTAATGTTGATCATGCGACTCTTCTAAAATGCTAAAAAAAACTTTTAACTCGCTACTTTCCCGGGAAAATCCCCCGGTTTAGCCCACCCCAATATTTTTTGTGAGTCGGCGTCCCTGGAGGAAATATAAATGTGCAAATATTAATTCTTATTGATGAAGATATCCTCTCATGCTTCTGGTAAACACAATTTTAATTGTAAATTTAAATTAATTACCGATACCGATTAAAGATACCGTACGGTAGGGCAATACCGTGTACCATAATTTTAGATCCACTGGAATATGTAGTGAGCGTTGGGAAGTACTGCTGCTTAGTGGAAGAAAAGCGACACCGATTAAGACATGTGCGTGAAGACACGTGCATGTGACGAAAGTTTTTCTGTTTTGTCAACTTTTCTTATAATTTTAAAGACTAATTCGAGCTGAGGTAAGGGAAACATGTTATTAGTGACTGTATTCAAACTAGTGGTCTTTAATATCCCATATCATGGGCTAATTTTAATGCCAAAAACAAGTCCTTTATTGTTTTTAATTTGGGTTAGGGTTGAAAATGCTGCGTCATGTCGTTTTGGGGCAATTCCGTACACCTTGCATGGGGAAATACCGTACAAGGTGCAAGGTGTATGGTATTGCCCCGTGTAGAACGACAATGCCCCATATAGTAATATAACTTTTCTGAGCAACTGAGCATTTAAATGCTTACGTGAATTACGAAGGACCATTGAATATGTGAGTTGCCGATCCTCCCAAGCACAGGCGAACCTTGATAGTCCGAACACACGATAGTCGGAACACCTCAATAACCCAAACGACCTTCATCCGTCGTGCCGTCAGTTTGTCTGTATTAATTATGGATCGTCATATTTTAATACTACAATAAAATATTTAATCGTATCTAGAAAAGGATTTTAATTAATTTTATTTTTATATTAACTCACTTTCATTACAACTAAGATAGGGGATAAGATTATTTTTATTTTAATGTAAGCTATTATGCTATGTTTTACTTATTTCGATGATGGAATAAGCCTTTAAATTGCATTCTCCATCTTTGTTTTCCCCCACAGTCTTTGCAATATCGTTCATCATCATCAGTTAGGGGCAATACCGCACAGAGCGGTATTGCCCCGGCACTCGGGACAATACCGAGCAGTGTAAGGGTTTTGGAAAATAGGTGTAACACTCAAAGCAAGTTAAATTTTCCAAGCATGAAGTAAATAATGGTGGGAAATCGAATTTCCTTCAAAATTATATGATTGCCTCTTTCGTCAAAGTTTTCAAATTGAAGTTATATAATAAAAATGCTCAAGTGTACGGTATTACCTCTATTGTTACTCACAAACCAATGGAACTACGCAATAAAATTAGGGATTATAACATATATTTTAATGTTTCATAAATTGAGGAAGCAAAACTTAGTTCACCAAAATTTTCGAGAAAAGGTGGTAGTTAACGTCAGACCACAATAGGGGAGGAGAACGTGTGGTGTTGGTTGCGGTGTTTCCGGGGGCTAAATTTGTACCTATGATGCTTTCGCCAAGCAAAGATTTGCTGCCTAGTGTATGTGTGTTTTTTCTCTAACACATTACATTAAAAAAGTACCATAATAAAAATAATAACTCAAGTGTTTATGATATCAGTTTTTTGATCCTGTTTTAAATAACAATTTTTACTGAAAAAGTTGGTTCGTATTTGGAATGCATAATATTAAATATAAGTTTTATAATAGTTGAGACGTCAAAGAAACAGTAAACCAAGCAATAAAAATGGCTTTGCAACGTTTTACGAATTTTTGTTTTATTGGGGTCTCCCAGACCGCACGTCACTGGTAGTCTATCAAATATTTCACATCACTGGTTAAGGGTTAAGTTTTTAGAATACTTCTCTTTTCTCCCAGTCTTCTTAGCACTTCCTCATTACTTCCAGGGTTTGATCCTGGTTTGACTGGGTGGGAAGCCAGCACTCCTGCCACAATATAATACATCCTCTTAGGCTTGCTGATAAAGCATTACATATCTCCTTCCCCAATAGCCGTCACCACTAGTCCTACTAATTACCATCCAAGCTTTGAAAGATACATTTTTTGTGTTGTAGGTCAATTTTTTCACAGTTTTTGATGGAAGCGAACATTTGTGAAGATACAGTTTCACCTTTTGCATTGAGAGATACCTGAATTTTAGCAAAGTTAAAATTAGTTGGAAATTTCCCCATTTTTAATCATTGATAGTTTTACCAATAAAACTGCAAAATTCATATTTGTCTCACAAACTCATGCCTTAAAAAGAGGATATAATTTTTCATCAAAATAGGGATCATAACATGTATTTTAATATACAGCAAACCTCTATGTAGTGAACCTCTTTGCATCATAAACCTCCATACATCATACCACCCCTACAGTCCCATCAGATTTACATGTAAATTTACAGGCAAACCTCTTTGTAGTGAACCTCTTTATCTTGTAAAACCTCCACTTATCATACCAAGGAGACATCCCCAAGATGGCCAAACTACCTCCACAAATCGTACCAAGACAACTAGAGATCATTAATGCAGCTGCGATTACGCACATGGAATGACATTTTCAGCAATAAATGTTCACGCTTTTTTTCTTATACACCTTTAATATGTTGTAATTTTCACATTGATCATTAGATGTGGCCATTTTGTTCCATATGAGAGCATGCCTAACAGTAAATAAGAAAAAAGGTATCCAAGTATCCTAATCATTTTAAGTGACTGTTGAATTAAGAGAGATCACATCGTTTTCTCTCGAATCATGGTAAAAATCATGCGATAGCACTCTTTCTTTAATTATTAAAAAATAAAAATATATTCACTAATGTATGCATGTTTGTTTAAACACATAAATATAATGGTTTAAGAGACAGGAGTGCCTTTCATTTCCGAAAGATATGAAAAAATGGTGCCTATCACTGAAACCTCTCTATAGTGAACCTCCATACATCAAATTGCCCAAATTTTGGTCCCCTCCATTATGGTGTAAAGAGGTTTTACTGTAATTATAATAAATTGAGGAAGTGAAAAGCATTTAATTCACCAACAAATTCTATCTAGTAGTTCTTTCTAGATCAAGCAACTCTTTCTAGATCTAGTAGTGTTGCAAGTATAAATATTTACTTTTGAGGCCTTCCAATCTAAGTCCAGGATAACGGAGAATAGATCCATTCAACCCAAAATATTTTTAGTGAGCATTCCTGAAAAATGGATCTGTTATTCTGCTGAATGAAGTGTGATCGCACATATCTCCAGGCAGGGGCGCAGCTAGGAATTAAGGCTAGGGGGGTTTTCAGGCCCAACTAATAGGTACTGGAGGGCCTGGCGGTATGGAATATTTGCCACGGTAAGCCGGAAGTGCGAAGGGCCTCCTCCAGAAAAAAATTAAGATAAATGATTCAAAATGGTGAGTTTTACAGCCTTCTGAGGGATATTTTATTCATCCTCACCCTATTCTATAAGTAATATTAAACCAATTAAGTAAAATAGATTTAACTTTTTAAAAATTTTGTGAGCTCTGAGGGGGGTTTTATCCCCCAAAACCCGCCCTTGCTGCGCCATTGTCTCCAGGTATCTTGGCAATGCAGCCTCGACGTGCATTTGTGTGAGTCTGGCTTAGCATGTTAAAATGTAGAAATATAATTTATAAATAAGTACACAAAGGAAATAGGCACCGATAACACAGCTTTATTGTATGCACAGTGGATAAACAACATTTTACACTTAAGTCCATGAAACACGTCATGCTATCATAAACATGGTGAAATATAAACAATACAGAATGGGAAGGAGTGTTTCCTAATTGCCATCACAATGACACAGTCAAACAGTGCTGGGGGAAAAGCTGTTTTGCTCAGACTTCAGCTAATATTAACTTCCAATGTACCCCATGCTATGAGATCCATCATTTTTATACAGCTAAACATTACATTCCATTCCATGATACTCTAAAATTACAAGGGGCCACCTATTATTCATCCCAGCACTGCAATGAATCAAAGTGATCAATTAAAGCACCATTTTAAAATATACATGCATTCACAACATGTACCAATGAGAAAAGTCCACCAGTACCCAATTCTAATCCACTGATGAGTAGAGTTTATAAAAATATGTCAACTCTATTTCTATCATAGTCTCTCCAGCACCAGGCTTTATATGTAGATGACCCTTTCATTATAAAATATGAAAAAATAGATAGTCACTCATGGAAGTCTACCTCTGTTTCATTAATTTTTCAAAGCTTTTTTATGTTTAATTTGGCATAAGATTTTACTTCAAATGTGTGAGAAAAACATCCTAACCACCAGGAAAGATGGTACACTGTCTCAACCTACTAGAAAGACTTTTTTAATTAACTTCCAAAAATTCATCTACAATTTCTTTTCTCACTAATAAAATTCCTTCCCTGTACTAGCATGGTTTATTAATCAATCTCACAATGCTACTGCTTCATTCAAATAATATTCCTACATTTCTTAAACACAAACTCAATATACAAGTTAACTTATTATGACCTCTTTCCTTTGAAGAAATTAGCTTATGCAGAGGCATATCAACACCAGTGCATAATTAATTCACCAGTAAAACAATGACTGATGGCAACATTATCATTTGGAAGGGTTATCAATAACATGGGAACTTAAAAAAGCACATTTTAAAATATTAATGACTGAAGATTAAATAGTATGCAATAATAATGCTATCATATAATTAAATTGATAATTATGATGGAATGGCAGTGTTAAAAATACTTTTCATGCATGCTTCCACCACTTACAGCCTTAACCACTAACCATACCTAAAATAATCTAAAAGTAATTAAATCACAATATCATAGAAATCAATACTAGGAGTATGGCAAGGATGAATATCACAATGAAAGTTATAATTCATTATTATCTTTGGAAAAGCAAATGCTACCTAAAATTAATCATCACATTATCATGTTTTAAAGAAACCTGTTCTAAACTGAGTGTGGGCAGTATCAATACTCACACACACACTCCTTGGACCCAAGAGTGAGATTATCTCACCATATATATTTACCGTAAAAAAATTAAAGGAACCAACGGTAGTTGTTGGACACATGAGCATTTTTCGGAGAATTATTTCATTGACGACAAGAAACGCGAACAAAAATATACGTAGTTTCAGGGAATGGATTCATCAAAAGTAGGTAGATGACAAATAATGAGCAAAAGTCACGTTGCTTACATAACTGATGCTATCAGTTATGTGCACACTAATAAACAGAGGGCACCGACAAGGTTTCAGGAAATACCTACCAGAACATCAAATATCTCAGAGACGTATCATGAGAAATTATGATCTCATATGCACAAAGACCTTTCAGAGACACTTCATGTGAGTGATTAAATATGGATCCGGAAAAATATACTTTATTTTCCACAGTTTTCATATCATTCTCTTTATTTTTCCGGACACTTAAGTGGCCACTCGCACATGTTGCTGAGACGTCCACATGGTTATGAGATCATAATGTTTTGTGAGATGTCTCCGAGATATCTCATGCTATGTGGGTATGAGAGAATTAAATCGAGTGATGATAGGGAAGTTTAAAGGTGATAAAAATAAGCTCTTAGAAATGCAAATGTGTGTGTCGTGCAAATTTTGTCAAAAATATGAGAAGCCAAAGCATTTTTGCAAGAAATGCAAGTGCGCCTTGGCTGAGCATCTACCAGATTAACAGTCTCTGGAAGCCACTAATTATGATCACTACCGATTGAAATATCACATTCATATTCTTGTGCATAATGAACTAAAATGCTGAAGTCCTCAACCATTCCTTCATTATAACAAGCGTGTTGCACAAAAAGAATAGTGAACGTCATCAGTAGCAAAGTAAGACTTCCCAACCAGAGGACAAGGATTAACATTCTTCTCCTTGCTTGCTAATTATGTATGCTTGTGCCCTCATCACCAATACCAAATACTTTGCAATGCAGAAACTAGGCCACTGGTATAGAACCATTGGATATGACATATTTCTACAGCCTCAACTGTTTGACATCTGTGCTTCTATGCCTAACAGCAAAGTTCCTAAATTTACACCACATCCAGAACTAAAACGAGAACATACAGGTATGTGAAACAACAAATACACAACAGTTCACTCAACAATAATTTTGCACACTGATAAGAGAAAAAAACATAAGAGCAGAATTCTTCACTAGCAATACAATAATAATGTGTTCCATCAAATACATCACATCAATGAATACAATATCAATTTACTGCCAAATATTCATAAAAAAAAAGAGAGCAATGCTTTTTAACTGAAGGATGAATGTCAACTTTCAGAGGATAAATAATACTCAAACATATTCTCATTTTATCTGGAGGATAGATATTCTCAATACATTCTACGATATTTCAATAAGGGCCAATAGTTTGAATGAAAGAGCCAAGATGTGAATAGTTCGCTCACATCTTATTACAATCAGTTAGAGAATAAATGTCATATTAATTCTTTTTCCAAATCAAACAATTTGAATGCAATATGGTGAACATTGTACTAGCACAGAAAAAAGTATTATATAAAAAAATTGAGATCATCCTGAGATGATTCCAAAATCGTTGAGCAAAATTATTTCTCATGAGATGAAAAAATAATCACATTAAAACCTGATATCATGCACAGAATCAAGCGGAGCAATGATTACGGATCAAGATGTAGAAAAAATATGCCTCCCAACAGAAACAAATGGCAGAAAATTGACTGGCAAAAAAATAACTGAAAGGAAACAGTAATGCACTATATAATTGAGACCATTGCTCTTGAATAGGACTTTGCTTATCATGCATTGCCATTTGGACCACAATTTTCACAAGTTAAGCCTGCAAAATTAAATATTTTGAAGTGAAGAGGATGCAATTTTCCTCAATTTTGTTTCAGTGCTCAATAGAAGTCGGAAGTTTCAAACCACTAATGACCAATCAGTATTGTCTGTATCACTGCTTGTTTCCTTCCTTTTCAATGTAATTCCACTTAAAAAACATCATTTAAATATGGATATGCCATGCAAATATTAAATGAACCTTTGGTTGATGAGACAGCCACACCATATACCTCCACTAAATGAGCTATCTTTTACTAAATGGTTACATGCTATCATAGAAAAAAATCTGTCAGATGATATCGCTTTATGTCTTAGATACTTATTTAAATATGTTTGGGTATGAAAAAGCATAAATTTATTTAGGGAAAAAACGAAAAAAAACATCATTTTCATACAAAATTTGAAATCATAGTTGTAAAAAAGAAACATTCAATTTTTTTAAGACATGGGGTAGTTATGCAAAGCTTTGCTCTCAGTTAACCCTCTGAGTTGTACACACAAAAGTTTACGTCCACAAGCCTCCTCACCATGTAGAGTGCAGTCTTGCATTTATGCCTCTAAAAGTTTGAGCAAGAGCAGCATAGATGCATGTTGTATGCCTCCCTTCTAGAAGGTGCGTATCGCTAATAGCCACCAGTAGTGGACGATAGTGAGCTCAATTTGCACTATATTGTTACTTTGAAGAGTGAGACCAACTGTTCCATAGAATTAAGTTTAGCCATATCATAAATAAAGGTCATTCCCCGGTAAGCATGACAAAAACTCAGTACTCAAAGGGTTGAAAAGAATTTCAGACTGCCCAAAAAAATTACTACCTATATGCTGGTTCACTTAATAGTAAAGTTAGTTATTCTGTTCCGAATTTAAAAATCTGAGTCATAAACATTTTTTTTTTTGCATTTCAGTTGGCTTTACGAAGGCATTCATTTAAAGCTTCATTTTGGTCTACCAAATTAATGACAACGCCATGGAAAATCCTTAAAAACACTATATGAAAGTTTTGATCAATAGCACAGTAAAACTTATAACTGTAGTAATTCCATGACACATTACCTGAATCAGACTTTGGATCAGTGCATATAGCTTTAAATAATTCATTATATAGAGGAGTGAAAACTCACATGAACAGCTACTCAGGGAAAATTTTCCAGATTTCCATTATGCCCATTTCAAGACAAGGTAATTTGATGAATAATATGCCCAAATCAGACTGTAAAACAGTGTTAAATCTTAAAAGCATTAAATGAATTAAGGAACATAAATGCATGTTCCTCAGACTTCTTCGTCCTGTGAATTCAGCAAAACTTTGGCAGGTTAAAGTTGTCTCTAAAATATATGTTCACACTAATATTTTTCACATCTCTATATAAGTAAATCGTTTAAATTCACAGAAACCATTGATATGCTTTAACTTAAAGCTGGTATGCATAGTGACATCTATTAGGACATAACTATGAGCTACGAATACATATATCACATCATGAATGGACTCGTTCACAGGTGCAACCAGCTACCCTTATTAAAAATACAAGTTTCCCTCATATTGATTGAATGATATTTACTAATCAGTCAAATGATTCTCATGGAGTGAGATAGAAAGTTAATCTATTAATTGTTCCAGTTCCGTTTGCTGAGCATCTTATCGGGTATGTTTTAAAACTCCTGAAATTGCATTGTGAAAATATTTTGAGGGTAATTGAGAAACGAGGGAAATCTGTACAACAGAAGCTGTAAATGCATACGAATGAAAATTAACTACTCTCCATTCTTGGCATTACCTGTACACCTATCACATAACCTAATCTTATTGATGCTCATACATGAACATAAACATAGATACACATTATTATACAGAATGGGGAACAAGAAAGATGAGAAAAACTATGTAGCCACTTATGAAACAATCCTCTACATAGCGATATAACTGCTTTTAATGTTAAAACATGTAGATTGGTAACTAAACCACTATACACCTCGAACACAGAATTCAACATCAATATCACACATATTGATATATATATATATATTTATATATTGATAGTAATTAATGACCGCATTCATTGTTACAGTGGGGTTTATGTGTATGGGCAAATATGGACACCTGATATTCATATATATATGTCTTACAATATGAAGCTTTCGTTCATTTTTGAAAACAATCTAAATAACTATAGTCAAAATTTTCCTAAAGATTTTTCCCTTGTCATAATAAATTCAATTAACTCACATTCAAGAGTGGTCGTGAGTCTATCATCATTTTTTAACGACTTAATGAACAGAATATTAGAACCAAGCAAAACGTGAGTTGATTTACAAAAATTCCAGCATTAAAAACAATCTTCACCAATTGACTATTCAAAGAAATAATTTAAGAGCCAAGTAATAGAAATGCTTAATTGAACAAAAGCAATCATTATAAACAATATAAAGGAAAAATTAAAATAATTTATAAAAAATTTGCTCAAGCATATAAACATTATTAAGAGATGGTATAATTTTTTTTATCTGTGTGCATTTGCTATCCCATGTATCACGCAAACATCACTTACATGTATATTTCCATATTCATCCATTCTTGTAACAGAAAGAAATGGAACAGAAAACTTGTGAATTATTCTTCAAAATATTTTCTTACATTCTAGCTTCATAAAATTTTGCAAATAATCATTCAGAGGAGGGAATAGAATGTGGAAGAGACAAAATCTGAAAGAATTCACAGTAGGTCTCTAAGTGATCTTGGCTATTTCCAGATAATCTAAGGTAAGTATATCTCATGGAATGCTATGGAAAATAACGAATGTAATGCAACTAAAAGTGCCCAGTTTAGACAAATAATTTATTGCCAAATATTCTACATATATGCATGTGTTTATAAAATGCATCATCAATGCAATGAACTGCATAAAAGGAAATTTCTTCACATGACTGGAAAAGGCAAAAATTCATGATCTCACAAAATGAGATTATAGCTCTTCATATTTACAGTTTCCAAATCTTAAAATGAAGTATTAAATGTTGAGCTAAATTCAGTCGTTGTAGAATAGAAACTAAAATACATGCTAAAAAGAACTCCATCCTATTGGCATACTTATTCCCTATCCTTATGCCAGATTTCTATGGCCAGGATATACGTATTTGGAAAAAGATTGGCAGCAACATAATAATTCATTAAAAAGTTGCAGGTGAGGTAGTTCGATATCAAAAAGTATAGTTCCTCAATCTAATAGCACAGCCCAAAAGGTAGTTACTAATAGACTGTTCACTAATTACTTTTCAACTAAGTTTTTATGTCCATTAATTAGGAACTTCTAGTGCTCAAGGAACTGCTGGATACAAAGGAAATATTCCAGCAATATCTGCATGGTACTTGGGATTTGAAACGCACACACAATTCTGTAAATGCCCAATGCAAATCTAATTTCTTATATCTAGGTTTCTGGCACAATTCTTCAGAATTAGCTAACATTAAAAATGGATGTCCCCCATTGTATTTATAATTTTTGATCTTATTATATTGAAGAGAGGACTTGCCTACAGCGAAAAATATTTTCAAAAATGCATTTGTTTTTGTCAACAGTGGTGAGCAAATGGGGTTTAATCTGTTCATTTTAAGTAGGCCAATCCTAATAATACAAACTTATTTGCATTCTTCACTATTCCCTCAATTTTTCATTCACAAGAGAAGACAAATTGTGAGAAAAAATGATCAAATGCAAGCAGGATACATTAAAATAATTTGTCAAGTTAGCACACTGGGCCATTACTTACTGAGTGATTGTATAGAAATTTTAATTCCTTCATTAACATTTTATCAATTGCTACGTTACTTAACTGAACATGGCTTCATAATCATCAGGAGATTTAGCTCAATATACCCTTCTCAAAAGAAAATTTGTAATTCTCATACATGAAGCTATCTACTGAATTTCCAAACCGTGTGTTGCTGATGTTGCAAGTAATAAAACCCAAGGCAAGTGTAGCTACTAACTTCATTCAGTAGCAGTCTTGTAAAATACAATATATATAAATTGCAATAATACACAAATATATATAAATTAAAGCAGGAGGGAAATGGAAAAGATCTTTTTCCAATATCCTCATTTTGCACAGCAATATTATTCAAAATAACTTTGATAGAAAATATGTAGAAAATGACTTTATGGTCAAGTGATATCTGTAGGTAAACAACTTATTTTTTCAATGAATGCCTGGACACTCTGGAAAACCACTAAACACTGGACTGTAGTGGTAAATTAATATGTTCACCCCCTCTAAAAGGGGCATTTGGTCTCATGGGAAAAAAACAGTTTTTGACACTATCATCTCATGACCTGAATGGCACAAAAGAGATTCAAATGCAGCGCAACACACCTTATACTAAACAGCATTCATTCATACATTGTAAGAAGAGACTTGCAATTCTCTCCCACATTACAAAATATTTCTCACTAACAAATCCCACAGTGCATTTTCCATAGGTTGCCAACCCTTCACTGAGATCAGTGGCATATCCTGAATGCTCAACTCCACCTAGCGTGACATTTTTTTTAACAACTAGCAGCTTTGACAAATACCTGACACAATCAGTGTTCCATATAAAGCGAAGAAATTGGCTCGTGAGCAGAAAATGTTCTGTAAAGCAGACATTACTTGTTGTTAGCCTGAGTATTTCTTATGACTAGCCAAGATCAGGATATACTACAACCATGCTGAGAATATTCTGCATTTCATCATCAACTTATGGTATTATGCGGTGTGGTGAAGCACAACGCTCAATAGAAATGGATAGCATTTGGACACTGCAGTTTCCTGAAGCCCAAATTGATTAGCTCCACTCAAACTAGACATACCCAAACATCATCCATAATGACAAACATACTCTTTAAAATTAACAAAATATTTACTTAAGCATAACTACTAATTTTAAAATTGAAAAAAGGATTTTGAGATATAAAACTAAAAAAAAAGGAAAACAAAAACTTAGTTCCCAAAATCACATTGGGAACAATGCCATCAGTTTGTGTAATGTTTCAAATAAATTCTATGGGTTGTAGCAAATAACAACGGAGGAGGAAAGCACCAAATTGATTTTCTTCACTAGCTGTACAATAAATAGGGGAATAAATATAGAATTTAAAGATTTCATTCATTCATTCACTACTACTTTCCCTCGCTAAATTCATTATAGCTGCTTAACCTTATTGAATTCCAGCATCCCCTCCTACCCTACCATACAATTCAAAGCACATTAAAATTTGAATACCATTTCACACTTCCACCCTCTTCGTTAATAACAGATCATTGGACTTGAGTAGGAAGGTAAGACCAGTAACTCTGGCTCAACCTCTCTCAAGCTAATCTCAAACTGGTACTTTCTCCTTATATCTCCACCAACTCCATACATAATAGAATGTAGTCTCCCATTCATGCATATCACTTCATAGTTCACGCAAGTTTCACCACATTTCCTTGCATTTCAATTCACACTTTTTACATTGGCTTTTATGGCCAAGAATGATGTCATGTATTTGTTTTCAGAGATTTTTCTCCTCTCAAGTCATTTCCATCCATACGAGATAATATTTCTTCACAGGAATGCTTTCTTGTGGAAAAAAATGTTGAAAATTTTCCACTTCTAAAAAAATTACAACACATGTGTAACTTCTCTTCATTTCTTCAGTTGTGCTGACTAAAAATATCAGACATATCTCAAGACGATGAACTGCCATTGGTTTTAAAACTCATGCTTCCACTTGAAAGCCATGAATGCTAATGCACATCATACATATTTTGGTTGGATATCTTACTTTCTGGGGTGAATCGCCGCGGAAACATTTAGTTAAATATCATAAATGTAATAGCAAATTCACCTCGACCTCGGATACATTAGCAGGAAATTCTTTACACATAAATACATTAAAACATAAACCAATCGCATAAAAATAAATAAAACTTAAACTATCCACCCTCTTTTGGAATTAGATTTTGATCCTTTTCTGCTCGCTGGCTTGCTCCTTTCGCCAATTATTATTTTTTTATGCCGATCCTTTTTGCCTAGAGAGATGATGGGATGAATCTCGTGGACAACATCACCTCCAACATGCGATATTGGGGCAACACTAGGCAGTTCCATATCTGAAAATGGACCATGATTTCATTTAGACATGAATTTGAAAAATAACCATAATCAATAAATTTTAAACTGTCTTAATTACAGATATTCCATTAAACTCCTTCCAATGCATGTATAATGTCCAGTTTTATCACAAATCATAAAACAGTAAAAAGAAATCAATTTTCGATTAAATTAAACTGTTAATCATTTAAAGTATTTGCAAGGCATGAATCTGTTATTTTCAGTGAAAGAATGGATATTTTACAAATTTCACAGCTGCAGTTTCCAGAATCAGAGTTTGTCAGTGAGACTAGAAGAAGCTACATAGAGCAATAGAGATTTTTCTGCACCTACATCAAACATCAGAGGCATATGAGAGGAGAAATATTAAATAAGAAGCAACTGTCATGAATTATCCATGGTATGTTCATCTTTGTATGCAATATCAGCATCAAATCATGATGATCAAATTAATTTAATTCAAAGGAACAGTGATCACCAGAAAGACTTTAGGACTTTGTCTCGATAAAGTTAATTATGCATTTTTAATGTTAGAATATCAACAATATATGTACGTGAAGTCAACTTACCATCTTTATTTTCAGCATCTGGTTGCACAAATCCATTACAATTGCCAGTAGGAACTGAATATATCTCACTTTCTACATTATCTGGAGCATTCGGCCCCAACCAACTTAATATCACAGGTAGAAACAGTAAACCATGGAACAATCCATAAATAACCACACTGAAAAATAACTGTAACAAAGAGTTGTTAGTCATAAGTAACCTTTCAGATACAAAATATGAGGTTTCTCAGAAAATACACATCAATGAATTTATAATAGACTATGGAAATAGATAGGGAGACAATATGAAGAGCAAAAAAATGAAAGTTTGTCTCGTCTTTCCATTTAGAGCAGCATTTTCTCAGGCATGAGATATTCTATACAAAGACCTAAATTACATAGTCATTATTTTTGCCTTGTTTCTGCTCTCTCACACTGTGCTCGATGATAGTAGAAACAGATAATAGCCTTGCATAGGTTTTTAGATTTGCCATACTTTCTTAGAACTTTGTTACCCTGCTGTTGAAAAAAGATAAGCCTTGATTAAGATAATTTTATGTTATAAATAGAGGATTATAAAGTTTGTAGCTCTTTCAACATTTTTTTAATTCGCAGTTATGATCAATTTTAAGAAATAGAGAGAGCTGTATTTTTTCATGTTTTGCTCTGTCACCTATTTCGTGAGATATTCACAGCAATAAATTGGTCTTAATCCTTTCACAGGTAAATTGATGACATCAAGAAATCATACCCAATGAATTAGATCACTCCACTGTTTCTCTACTCCATACATTGGCCTTTATAGGTTCATAATTGCTCACAAAATTATGAGTGATTCCTTCCCTTGATGTGCAATTCTCACTCACAAAAAGCACTCACATAGAAAATGAACCATAATCTAATGATGTCACCTAATGATGAAAAAATGAGGGCAACTTTCACATTTTTTCGTTTTAAACTCAAGAAAAAATGGTTCAATTGGGAATGTTTGTTTTTGTCCAAAATCTTTCACTTCCATCTCCCAAATTCTTTCAATTTTTTTTGGGTCTGAGTGAACTACTTCATTAATGATTTAATCTGCTGTCACGTCCTATCGAAGAGTTGGTAGCTTTTCCAGGACCCACAAATGATCAATCTAACACAGAAGGCAGCTTGTTTAACCCTTTCGCGCCGGACCTTCGTAGAGGGAAATTCTTCCTCAATATGAGTCTCTTGAAAGTTTTCTTTACTCCCCTGTACGAAGCTTTTTCGCGTCGACTGAAGGCAGTGGTTCCCTCCCTAACCATTTTTGGACCCAACTCAGTGGGGCGCCGAACCCTTTCCTCGGCCTCCATCCCAGACCCTAGAGGGATTAAAAGCCCCTTCCTAGGACGAGTCCGCGGTCAACTGGCTAAAATATCAGTGCAAAATGTATGCAAATATTTGTTGTTTGCATCGATTTATTGCATTCAAAATGAATTTTGTGTTTCTTTTCTGAGCGTGCAGAAATTTTAAACGAAGTTCTAACGTTGATATAGACGGATTTCGTATATTTACTAGTTGGTCTAGAACCCCGTTGATATTAATGTTAGAATTTTGTTTGAAATTTCCATGTGGTCAGCAAAAAAAGATGAATTCATTTATAGCAATAGATATCGAAAGTAAGCAACAAATATAGTTTTGGAAAACACACTGCAAATAACAGTAGTTGACCGCATGGAGAGGGTAAGAAAGGGTCGACCTGAGCGGCGGAAGATGGGCCTGGGCTCGCGCTAAGGTGGATCACGAGGGGCGACCGCGTCCGTGGGTCTATTGTGTCCGTCACGGTCACTTTTTTCGACCTGTGCCGCACAGGCGTGGCATTCGTTGCTTAGGTTAGGAAAATTAACGCCGCACAGGTGTGGCATTTGTTGTTTATGGAAAAAAATCCTCGCCGCACATGTGTGGCATTCGGCGCGAAAGGGTTAAAATACTACCATAGGTTCGGGCGTTGACGATTCGGGCATAGGATAATGAATTCCTACAGATAAATACCCCTCTTTTCCAACCCCATAAGGGAACCTTCACAGAGATATTTCCCCGTGACCATCCATCTGTCTGCATTAATATATTCCTGGAATTTGTGCCATTCAGTGCCACTTGAGAACAAATTCCTCTTGTGTTCCGTGTGCCAATTTTACCATTGCAATTCCGGGAATTCATTATCCTCTACCAGAATCGTCAACGCCCATACCCATGAAGTACCATTAATTATTGTGCCCTGTGCCCTCGCCAATCCTTCCTTTCTCCTCCTGCACTCCAACCCTCATTAGCCCCTTGGTCCCTCACCTACTTCTCCTTCTGCCGGATGAAGATCCATTAAAACCTAGAAAATCCACCTAACCTAAGGCCACTCCTCCCCCACCTATCTCTGAAGTCCCAACTCACCCTACACTTCTTTTAAAAAAAATAAATCTCCTAATTTGAAAACCCAGACCTTGTACAATTGTGAAGAAATACATGCAAAAGAAGCACCTTCAGATACCATTCAGAAGGTTACCTCTCAGAAATTTTTACTGAATTTAGATAAAAGCACTTAGATATAAGCTTTAGACTTTGGGAAAAAATCAATACTGCTAAGCCCCTTTTTGGCAATAAACAGTGATTTATATAGTATTCAAGGTTATATTGATGAATTTTAAAGTTTATCTAAAGATTTTTATGGTTTTACGATGGGTGAGAACGATTAACACATTTTGAGAGTATGCAACCCGCGTGACACTCAAAGTGTTGCCTGGGGTGGTGCGCATTTACTCTCGGTGCTATATCCCAAGAACCAATGAGCAGAAATGAAAGATTTTTGAGGTGATACAATATAAATGTCTAAAGAGTCGTTGTAAAAATAGAAAAGTGATAGAATAATCCGAGAGTGACATTATCTTAACTTATGTCCGAAAAACACCTAAAAAACACAAAATTTCTAAACTTTAAGTGCAATGTGGCACGTTTTCCCAGCATCCGATAGCAAGAATAATTTACATGATTTATTTCCTCACCAAATGGAACAAAACTGGGGAGTGTCCCAAAAGAAATTCGAAAACTTTAAAAATAAGGACCACCCTAATGTACATGTATAAAGAATTAAAGAGGAATGATTCAGAACACTAAAATCTACAGAATCTGAAAGAGGTACCAGGTTGATTAGGAGGGTATTACTAAGGAGTTTATTATTTCAGAGAAAATTATTTCAGGAATTGAGTTTCAGATATGATTAGCTGAAAAATATTCATAATAATTTTAGAACTATGATAAAAGTGGTAGTTTTTACCAAGTTAAAAGAAACAACGACCGCCTACACTAATGTGTCTTCAACTCAAACTCAAAAAACATAAGCAAAGAGCTACGAAAAACTTACCTTAAAAAATGTAGTAAAAATATAAGAATCACTCCTGCCAAGAAGAACAAATGCCAGAAAAGTACTCATGCCTCCGTTGAATACAGCAGGTCCCACCTGAACAAGCGTAGCCAAGGCCCTCTCTAAATAAGAACGAAAAAGAAATTTTATTATCATCAATTTTACGTTGAAAATTAATATTTATTACCAAACTCATGATCATTCCAGTAAACTCAATCATATTAGCTTGTAAATTGTAAACTAATGCCCACACAGCAGAGCCTAAGCATAAATTCTACAGGATTGATCCAAATGAGAAATTCATCATAAAGTGAACACACATGTCAACAGATGAGGAATCAGTCGTAAAACATCAGTACCTTACTCAGGACCGTAACAGAGGTTATACAGGTTGTAAATGGTATTAAAACTTATATGACCAATATTTAAAATTTAGATTAAACTCAACTAATAGGGTAGTTTCCTTCATCAAAGAAAACGAAAGGCATTTATTGCGATTCGTTACCCACCATTAGTGTATTCATTATATACAAATTATTTGGTCTTAGAAATACCGATTTAAACGATTGGCAATGGTCAATTTTAACCTCATTTGAAAAGGGCCAGATTGGCACCCATGTGATTCGACTCCGCGTGATGTCACAGGGACCTAGTTTCTACACGAGAGGATAGGAGTTTTACATCATCTGAGATTACCAATGCATGCATGAGGCACAGAGCTAAGGGAAACATCTCCTAATAATCACTTATTAAAATTGTCTAAGGTCGGAAAGTTTCCTTCGTTTAATAAGGTAGTAATAATCCATATTTACGCCAAGCGCTACCTGCTAGCAGGGTACTCAGCCACCTGCTAGCAGCCTGTGTCGTATCAGCGCTCAAGCCTCGCCTCAAGGTCACCTCATTGGGCGGTGACGGGAACCAGAAATACGTCACACGGACTTTTTCCCATCATTCCTACTTAGCCGTTGCGTTTTTGCGCGCTTGAAAATTTTCACTTTTCACTTAATCGCGAAAAATAGATATCGTCATTTAAAAATCTAAAAGCGTGAAATACGTACTCCAGGAGTAATAATCTTTCGATTTAGGCAATAAAAAAATAATGGGAAACCACCCATTTGTCAATGAAGCCCTGAAAAGGGCCTCCCAAACCAAGCAACTGTCTTTCGGCTAGAATTGAAGAGCACAACTTTTTGTTTGTATGTCTGGGGATTACCAAAATCCATAATAAGCACACCCATTATCTACTCATTAAATGTTGTGAAGATAACTAAGAGATGCTGTATATGGACCTCCATATCCTCTGTTGGACATCGCTGCATCGTTGTTTGGCGGGCCCTTTGGATATTGGACGGATATCCATGCAGCGTTAATTGGATTGTCATGGATTTTGCACAGATGTCATATGCTAATGCTGGTAATGTTGTCTGGATGTTGTTGGGATATTGGTTGCTGCTTGGGACCTGCTCAATATTTACCATTGCGGGTTCCAGCAAGTCTTGTGAAGGTGTGTCCAATGTGAGCGGAATAATCAACAGCTAACCCCACACACAGCAGTATGACAATTGAGGTTGAAATTTCAATTGTAAGTCCAAAGAGGTACATGGAACCGACCAAGTTAACCAAAGTGAAACAAACACAGCAGATGACCCAAATGGCACTTTGGAAATTTTGAATCAGCAAGATGGTTACGAGAGCAACAGTCAATATGGTCAGTCCCAAATTCCTCAAGAGCTCTTCTCCAATGACCTGTAAAGAAATACATTGTTCAGTAATATCCATTCTGGCAAGTTTGTCAATTAATGATAACATGTCTCATCAGAAGCAGAATTTGAATAAAATGAGTGCCATTGTGACTGAGCCAGATTGCATCTAAAAAGTGTATTTGATACTGATAGTGCGTGATAAGGATGGACATTATCCACATGATATGGTAGTGAATTTTTAAAATAGATATTTCAGAACCAGCAACCGAGAAGAAAAAAGCCCATTAATTTGATCTATGCACACTCATTAACACATTAATTGCACATGGCATGGTGGAAGAAAGTGGGAGTCGTTACTGCCAAGTGACTATAAACAAAAATATAGCTTGAAGATTATTGTGCTACCAGCTATAACCATTAAGAATTTTATGTCTAATATCACCTTTAGCCAATCAAATTTTGAATTAAATATTTTTCAAGAGAGGAAATGTTATCCAAAAATGATGAGTATTTTCTTTATTACAATGAAGTGGAATTAGCAACAGGGAATGCCAAAGAAAGAAAGTAACCACTACCAAAGCAGTAAACCCATTCATGCCGTTAACCATTTGGCTCCAGCTTAGAGAGGTATTGAACTCATTAGCAATTCCTAAGAAAGCATTACTACATACCTTACGCACTGTATTTGGACTCTTTTTTGAACATTTGAGACATTTATCATACTTTCCTGACAATTTGAAATTTTTATTTCCTAAGTCCTGGGTCAGTATTAATGAATATAATCAAATAAATTTTTTAGCTTGAATTTCGTTAAATGTTTTCATTAAAAGTCATTGTTATTGACATAGCAATTCACTAAAATCTGAGCTCGCCTGTGAAATGCAGATCAATGCGAAGGTTTCATTCAATGCATTCATTTGAAGAATGCATCTTGCATGATTGGCAGTGAATTTTCCATTCCGTCAAATACAATTAATTTCATTATTAAGAAACCCTAAAATTCTATGTACCTATCTCTTCCAAGTACTCACTACAGTATTCCAACCAGCAAATATTTCAGGGGTTTTTTATCTAGTGCAATGAATCAAATAAATATTTGAATAGCATGACTATAAAAAATTCCACCCATTTACCTGATTTGCAGTCCAAGAAACGTATTCAGGGGAATATGCCACAATCCGCGATGGTCCGGTGGTAAAATTTATTGAGTGAATGAGGTCACGAATGGATTGCATGGCTTTCACTTGCTCCGCTGTTGTGTTCATATGGATATGCTGGATGATAATCTGAGATGCCTGTAAATAAGAGGAAAAAAATTAACCTATAAATTAAGCCCTGCATCACCACTAGTTCATGCAGTGTATCATATTGAAAATGAAAGCTAATTGGCCTAGATGAGATTGTATGTCGATATGTCTACAATAAAGACAAGATAATGTGTAGCAGTAGCACACCCATTATCTACACATTAGAGGTTTTGAAGATAGCTAAGAGATGCTGTTTATGGACCTCCATGTCCAATGTTTGACATTGCTGCAACGTTGCACGCAGAATAAATGAACTAAATGTGATCGTCTATGCAAAAGTATGAAATAATTATGTACTCATAGATTATTGGTTTCAGTCGATATAAAAGATCAAACACCTAGTTGGTATATAGGACAATAACTTGCATTGGTAACTTACAGTTATATTGTAGTCACCAAGGGGAAAGCTGCTAAATTTGATGTCCTTAATGTATGGTTGTCCCTCTTTGGTCATGAAAAGGAATTCAACGAGGTAGCCTTTGAATTCATCATAGTTCTCAGGTACATATCCTGCAGATATAAAGTTAAACCATGTTTCAAATTCATCAGGAAAATAAAAAAATAAAAAATTAGCCATTTTCATAGATTGATAGAACATTTTCAGCCACTAGTTGACGCTTAAATAAATTTGTCATTATTATTAACAAGTCACTAAAAATGTCATTATTACTAACAAGTCACTAAATATGTCATTATTATTAACAAATGATTACAAGTCAGCCGGCCCCATGGGAGGAGATAGGTACATATGTTAATAATTTAAAACATGTGGGATTTATCCATTACAGTAATAACTAATCATAAATATATATGTTGAAAAATCAATTAATAATGCTATGTGACGAGCCATTAATGCTACGTGAGTGGCCTGTGAGACTACCTGAACACACTGGTCACAATGCTTCCAGTGTGATGAGAAAAACAGAGAACACAGTATTCTTGTAAATACAGTTGAGGACCTCAAATCTGGAATCCAGAAACCAGGAAAGCCAGAAATCCAGAACGTCTGAAAATTCCTCTGCGTAGTGTTTCGACTTGCCATCTCATGGCAAGTTCTGAGCCTTGTTCTAGGATGAGTAGGAAGTTAGCTTACGCTATGAATATACACTAACAACCTATGCAGGGACACGTAGGGATCTCAAATATCAAGCGCAAGAGCCTGAATGCATTTATAAATTAATTAATTGACAAAATATTGAAGCATTTGCACAGATTTACTTTCCGACTAAGGAAGGTATCGATAGATATCGCAACGTCTGCTAGAGAATGCTATCAATGAAAGCTATTGAGCATGAAGAAAAAGATGTATTTATTGGTCGTTCTCATCCAGTATTGAGCATGTATAGTTTATGCTGCGGAAGCTACGGACATGATTTGACAACTTATTCGGCAAGTTTTTTGCCTCCTTCAATATAGTGTATGTACTTGAATCCATCTATGGCAACGAATGTTCTTCAAGGGGTTATATATATATTATATTGAAATACTGCAAGAAGGTTTATGCTAATCAATTTCAAAATCCCTTTCGTGTGCAATTTCTGAGTCATGGTTTTGTTGCATTAAAATTCTCAAAAAAAGTGTACCACTTTTTCCGCATGCTGAAAACCAGAAATTCAGAAACCCTTTGGTCCCAAGCTTTCCATATTTGAGATCCTCAACTGTACCATTTTTTATGACTTCACCTCACCTGGCAATTTGCTATGCTTACCCTGGTGGAGACTATTTGGGCACAACATAAATTACATATACTTAAAACCACTAATTTGATGGTAGACAATTCAACATATATTATTCTGGTATCAAAGAAATTGCACATAATATTTTGACTTGGGCAGGTTTCCACTGTCTTGATAGATCTATTCAAGGGTAGCTATTCATTCTCACTGGTTGGATCGACAAAATAACTCCTCTGTCTCCACATAATGTGAAATCACCATAATAAGTGCAAGTGCATTTCAAGGATAGATATTTTTTCACGAAAAAATTAGCCAGTTGACATGGGTGGCTCATGAATAGGAGCAGTTGATATGAGAGGTCTCATTACACTGCGATTAATGCAAATAGCAGGACTGCAACTAGGTACATACCAAGTCTGTCAAGCCATTTTTGGTATGATTTCCACCAAAAATCAATTGTTTCCCCATTGATGTAAGGATTATCTTCAACTTGAGTAATTAGTTCATTCAATTTGTCTTTCTCAGCAAAATAATCTATCTCTCCTGAAAGTAAATTAAGGCAAAGTAAATCACAAATAGATCAAATTTATGCTCAGAATTTACAATGAAAATTTATGTACAGAATTTATTCAATAATAATGATTACCCATGTAAATTCCTGCTCGTTTCCCATACTTCGGGAAGTACTGTTTGAGGGCATTTGTATAATGCATTGGATATGAATCAGGGTTCAAATACCAAATAGGATCAAATTTCTGCTCCACTTGAAACACACCCCAGATGTTGAATGCTAAGATGACCAAAGTTATCGTCACTATTATTATCTGCAACAAAAAAGATTTTTCATTATTACCATATCACTTGTTAAAATAATTTCAATGCTTTTTGATCTCATACTTTACCTTCACAGGAAGGCTGAGCACAAAAGGACCGACATATTTTTCAAAGATCAATTTCTGGATGTTTCTTTGGCTGCATGAATTTGGGGTCCAGTTAGGGTGCTTCCTAAATATACATCCATCTCTCTTGGCTTTCATTCTGAACTCATCAATGCACACACAACTAACAAAGAAAGTCAGCTCGAAGATATACAGAAAGAATATACCAAAGGCAGCAAAAACACAGAATGATCTCAATGATGGCATGACCTGAAATAAAAGTGAAGACTTTTTTACGAAGATATATTTGTCAGTTGATTAAAACTTAAGTAGTCTATGAATGCCCTGCGATGTTCCTTTTGGGTGAATTCCAGCATCAAGTGTTAAAAAATCAGGGCTCATGATCTTCCTTTATTGCACATGGAGTTTATATATCATATTGGGAGAGTAGGTGTGAGGCTTCCTGGAGTTTCTTTTTTTTGGAGAGAACTGGATACCAGGATGAGCCTACTTTTTTAAATCCTGATGACACATTCTTAGTCTGGAGACATGAAAGGGAAAAGTTAGAGTCCCACCATTACCTGAATAAAATCAATGAGACCTTTCTAAAAAAGGATATGAAAATGATAGGAAGCTACTAATTCTTGATGTCCTCATCCATGAATATTACAAAAGTGGATCCTCAAGTTGGCCTCTAAATGCGTTCCACGGCACATTTAAATGGGTTTATAGAAGTCGCCACATGTGTCGATTACGAACAATTGATCCAAGCTTCACAGGGAAATTAGGTATAATTTGGGGTGGCAACAGAAATTTACATTCATGATGATGTGATTTATCAAATTCATAACTCTTCACTGCTATTTCTTGCAATTACAAACATTTTACTGCAAAATATTGGAAAAAAGTGGATCGCATTGCACTCATCACCACCCAGCGGACATTTTTGAAAGCTGTATCGACTAGCCAGCTCTCACTGCCACCCAGTGAAAACCAGAAGGGTAATGGCCATGATGATTCACCAATCTATCATACTGAGGGATGAGGACCAAAGGGAAGAGGAATTAACCCTTTCACTGCTGTGAATGGACTTTTTCTTCCTCCCGGCCATGCGCTCAGCACTTTCGCCCAACCACTATGAAGGATCGCTAATCCGGGACCCTTTCCTCGATGAGCTCACCCTCGCTGGCCCCTCTCTTCGACCCTCTGAGTGGGGGGGTCGAAGAGAGGGGCCAGCCTCCCCAAAAGTGACCACTCTGACTGCATTTTGAAAATCTATCAATCAACCCGATCATTAAAAAAATGATTGTTTGCATCGCACTCCTGCCACTCAAGCAATCAAGTAAGTCTTTGAGCCATGCTTCTGCGATGAAAAATAACGATTTTGTTAACTTTACTAAAATGGCCATTTTCCAGTGGTCTGCAGCCACGTTTTTAGCAAAGTTAACAAAATCATTCTTTTTCATCGCAGAAACATGGTTCAAAGATGTACTTGATTGCAGGAGTGCGATGCAAATCATAGGCCAATCTAGGGGGGGGGGGGGGGGGGGGGGGGCACGTGCCCAGACACTTAAAAAATATGTGAGATTTTTAATACGGTCCCATTATCATTGCGTTCATTTTGTATTACGCGGTATCCTTGTGCCCCCCCCAGAACAAAATCTTGGATATGGCCTTGCTTGTGCCCCCCCCCCAGAAAGAAATCCTGGATCCACCCCTGATGCAAACAATCATTTTTGATGATCGGATTCATAGATAGATTTTCAAAATGCAGTCAGAGCGGTCACTTTAGGGGAGGGAGGCCCCCCGCTCGGAGGGTCGAAGAGAGGGGCCAGTGAGGGTGAGTTTGTCAAGGAAAGGGTCCCAGATTTGCGACCCTGCGGAGGGTGTACCACGCCCAACCTGGAAGAATCTGATCCATGGCCACACGTAACGCATTTTAACCTTTTCGGCGCATGTGAGGAGAAGGTTTTCAGGGATTGAACAGCAGTGAAAGGGTAAAAGAAATGAAAAATCCTACAAAGAATATCTACGGAAGAGGAGAATAACGTAGGACCATTCCTGGAAATTATAGTCACCACCACTGCAAATGGAGGAGAATAAAGTCAACAACAAGAAGAAAGTATATTTGCCACACGTCAAGGAAGTCATTGACAAAATATCGAAGATTTTACAAAAGTATGACATTGAACAATATTCAAACCACTCAGGCGAATACGATACATGGTTAGAAGAGTCGAGAATAATGAAAAATGGAAATGGAAGGAGTTTACCAATGAAACTGCCAGGCTGGTGACAAGGTGCATGTGTGAGAAATAGGATGAACCACCCCGATTTGGATTAGATAACACAGCATCTCCATTCGACAGGCACGTTTTCAAAAATGGGCAGGTGCAGAACACACTGCCTTGGGCCATGATATCAAAATGATGAATGTACAAACTCTATCCAAGGAGAAACATTTTAAAACTCGATTCTTCGTGGAGGCATTACAGATAAGGATGCACCCTAACAATGTCAACAGAGATCAAAGACGAGAGATTAGCTTATCCTAGCCACCAGTAGTCTCCAGGAGAGATAGAAACTTCCCGCTCCACACCTACTCTTAACCCATCACATCCCATGATGATATGTAAACTCCACTCAAATAAACACAAACTTTTTTTACATTTTATATGGGCATTTGGAATTAACACAAAAGAAACACTGCTGGACAATGATAAATTTGAAAATATTCGAATCTGTAATTCACAATCCATGAGTGAAATAACAGTGATCAATATTAATGCATCTTGTGGAATTAGATATTGCATGCAATTTTTATTCGTACTCTTGTGATAGAAAAATAAGTAGATGCATGCAATAACAAACAATACTGTTATAAAACTGATGGTATTTTATGGAATTTAAATAGAATAATCCATAATTAACATGATTAGTCAAATAAGCAATTTACTTACATTTTATTTTACATATTTACATCTGCATCTGTATGTTTTAACACAAGCTTTGACAAGAACAACTACAAATAGTTTAAAAATTATTATCCACGGAGTAATATTGGCCAATTAAAATCAGTGTGAATATTGCTAAATTTAGGCATCATGTCATGGATATTAGTGAGTGCATCTTTTCGGGGCATCTAAGAGATGATGCCAAACTTTTCTCATAACATTTGTTTCACAGAGTAGGGTTATTAGATTCATATCTACCACATTGTTCTGATAGCTTAATGCAAGACTGCTTACGGTAGTTGTTCCAATAGCAAACGCAGCGATGTCAGTAACAGAAGTGACTGTGATTGAGGCTCCAGCACGCATCAAAGCACACCCGACCTTTTCTGGAACATCCAGCCTCTTCTCCGCAACAGACAGGTTGTCCAATGCCTAGAACATGATATGAAAAAAGGCACATTAAAATCCATTTATAGTGTGTAGTTGCATACAATATTTTTGGTATATTGATGTTATGGATGAAGTTTAAAATTATTACAATATAAAAGGTTTTAGAATATTCTAATGGCATCAATCATAACTCATTTATGTACTTTCACATTCATAGCCCTTTAGATAGCTTACAAGCCTTTTTAGAACCTATTTATACGAGCTTCCACAGATATCATTGTTCAATAGATTAGTCTACATAAAATAGTATCAATTAAACATCACTTGATTGGCATTTGCTGAATCACCTATTTTTCACTTCCCTAGCCCTGAAAAGGATGGTTCACAAACTAAGGACAATTTGCCAAGAAAATGTTTATGCATGGAATATTTGCCTCTTTTGTTTTTCTGATTGTACTTAACTCTCCGTCAGAATGGATTATCAAAGCTCCACAGGATCTAATACCAGGGTACCCAATGATGGAAAGCTGAATTTATGCTCAAAATATTGAACCTCATTACCCTGACAATGTATCGTTACTCACCTGTACTATCACAAACATGTCGTCCACGCCAATGCCAAGAAGGAGAAAAGGTAAAATAGGATGAATTGGTCCGTAAAAGAAATTCAGGTAGAAACAGAGCCCGTACGATGCAAATATTGACTGACCCACGACTGAGACACCAAACAGTGAGAGATATACCTAAGGTGGAAAGAGATTATTTTTAAGAATCAATATTTGCTGAGGGTAAAATTAAGGACCAGCACGATTAATTTTTCCAAATTGGCAGAAAACAGCATGTATAGCAAACTTACACGTTGACCAATCATATTGCATCTGCCAAGCATGAAAATGACGTAGCAAATGATGAGGGAAAATCCGGCGAACAGAACAGTCATGTTTGTCTCCAAGACCATTTGAAGGAGGTCCTTATAGCTGAAAAATAATTTCAAAAATTAATGGCAATAAGTGCAACACCAAAAAACTGCCATTTAAAAATTTGAATCAAAATTGATAAAAACCTGTTTCCAGTACATGGTAATGGAACAAATTTTTTGACATTGGGTTATACAAGGTGGAGAAAAATTATTTCACAAAATTTTAACCCTGGATAGCTGATGCCAGTAGATGCCTAAATAATAATGATGCTTAGGTTGAAAACGCACCATTTTAGAAGTGCAGAAACTTCGGGCCAAGTGTTCTAATTGTCCAGGAACTTTTACTGTTGCCGGATGCTCTATCTTGACAATTCATGACTTAGAATGCTTTGCCTGCATATGCATTTGCCTTTGTTCAGAATATCCAGCAACAGGGCAAACTCGTGGTCAATTGAAGGCTCAAAGTTTCTGTTTTTTTTGCATCAGAGAACAATATATTCCATAATGACCTTGAAGAAAGTGGAAAAAGTTTCCAAAATTCATGTTTAGCCCAAAACAAGTAAATTTTTATCACACCTATAGAGCAGTCAAAATGAATCTTTTGCTGGAAAGTCCCGGGTTAGTTCAAAATTCTTACACTGAATATGATTCTGAAGTCCGTTTTTTAAATTTCGAGACAAAAAAATTCCAAAAATGGTAAAAAGTTAAAACTTTTCGGATTCTTTTTAAAACTCGGATTCTAGCAATGCTTAACTTGCTTGAAAAAAAAATGACAACGTTAAAATTTGTTTGTCAATCTAAACTCACAGTACATGATATGCCCTACCCAAGGTTTTTTTTTTCATCGGCGAACCGTTCAAATTCAACGCCGTTTGAAAATCGTCGTTTTTTTCCGACTTCGCAAAAACTCACTTTCTCCAGAACTAAGAGAAAAAAGCTTGCGATGGTTGTGCTTCTCGCTTTTTATACTATTTCCCGAAAAATTTTCGGCGCCGAATCCGAAAATCATCATTATTTTCCGTGCGTCAGAAACAATGCGAAATGCAAATTTTAAAATACGCAAAAAGTACGTGTGCGTCGTACAATAATTTTTTGACGTCGCTAATTTAATTCAGGATGATATTCACGATCACGTCGCTAATTCACGATGAATGAAGATAAAATGTTATTTATATCTTCTTTATATTTTTTATCTTTAATCTTATTTATATCTTTAATTTTATCTTCATTCATCGTGAATTTATGAGGTGAACCTCATGGCCAGAAGTTTTGCATTTATTCGGCGTGTCATGCACAATTTATAGGCATGATTGGCATAGGATCGTTCTGGTGGCCATTGGCTGATTACGACGATAGCGTCGCTCGGTCAGTAACGGTGAGTTTATTTCCGTGTTGTTTACATCTATTGAAAATTTTATTTCCATTAGATCAAGCACTCGTGAAGGAGAGGCATGAGGATATAACATACACTTACATGCATTCAAATCACTATTCTTTCATATTACACAATGAAACGGAAGTTGGGGGTTACAATGTCGTCCACACATTTTGGTTACAAGTTTTAATTTCTGCGGAGTGTCCGTCCGTTTTACACGAGGTACGTAATTTCACAATCTGACGTCTGCACGAAGGCGCAGTGAGAATTTCGTCGTGTACAGCGGTGAACTGCGAGAACGCATGCGAGAATGCATGGACGAGAGATGGAAAGATAGCCCGTTTTAATTTCGTTCGTGCATTCGCGTAACTGCACCTCATTATGATGAGTTCCGTGCAGTGATGTATCTCGTGTAAAAAGGCCTTTATGCACCATTTATTGACATAAATGGAATCGGCTAGTTCATTCATTTTTCTTATTGTCGATTATGATAAGTTTGAAAAATACAGAGACCCCTATTTTTTCCATTTTTCTATCCGACACCTACTAAACGAGCTATTCGCGACGAAAAATCGATATCCTAAAAATCGATATCCTAGACCTTTTCGTTGGTAAGTTGATGACGTCATGAGCTCCTGTTTACATTATAGCGAGCGATTCCGTCCCTCAGTGAAAAGTTCCAAAGTAAATCAAACAAAACTATAATGACCTCAGGAGGACATGGAAAGTTGGCGGCAACTTACGCGATTTTTTAGTCTTACGAGGCATTGGCTTAGTTTTTATTTATGATTCAGTTTTTTGTGGCCTCTCCTGGCATTTTTTATATTTATATCACCTTTGGTGTCCTTGTACATGGTGTGCTGTGTCTTATGGTGCATTTGTGTCCTTTGGTACACACATAATAGGGAAATTGCATACTTTTTACAAACAGTATATGCTGGTATACTACAGTAAATACTTATTACCCTAATATACTTTTTTCCGATTAAAATTCAGTTTATACACTAGAAAATGACTCCCAAAAGTCTCTCGAATTTCGCGGGCTAAAGAATACCGCCCCCCTACTATTATACCGTGACGTCAAAATTCAGTAGGAGTCGTAGATCCAAGCCCAGTAACGTCGTAGCTGCAGGTTTGGAGGAGCCGGGTTACTTCCAAAGGGGAACATGGCCGAAAAAAGGAAAAACTACAAGTGGTGCATTGTTCCTCCGAGCAATAACACCCCAGAAAATATTTTCTTCAGCGTTCCCAGGGAGGAAATTAGAAGAAAAGCCTCGATGCATGCCGTCCGTCGGGATGAGCGTTACGGAAAAATAAGTGTCGCGTCACGGGGTCGTTGCGTCCCGCCCGAAATGCAACTCATGCAGGGCCGGAACTTGGCCTTACGTTTACGACGAAAATAATGAGAAAAGAGAAATGAGGGACTGGAAACCAAAAAATTAAATAAAATGAACGGAAGAAATGACGGGGGTGGAAAAGAAAATAAGAATCCCGCCTTGCCTTGGCGTCCGTCGATCACTATTTCCTCGCCACAGCTCCGGCGAGATAAAAGCCTTCCTATTCGCCTGGACACAGACGAACGAATACCGGTGCTAGGCCTGCACTGTTCTTCCTGGGCTTCTCAAGCCCTCTTTAGGCGAAAAAGAACGACAAAACAAAAAAACCGAGGCAGGCGGGAAAAAACAAGAAAGGAGGGAAATTCAAATGAAAAGAAAAGAAAAACATAAGGCTGTTCCGGCCCGAACAATAAGAGTACAAAAAAATGATTAATCCATGCGCTACGTGTGTGAAGATAACTTTTATATAAATAATATTTCATCGACTGAATAACTTGAACCGGAGATTTTTCGTTAATTCGGCCGCCGTATAGAATAAAAACTTCGAGACATTTGTTTCTCGATGGGTACGATGGAATCGAATTATTTATGGTACCTGTTCAATTTCAGTTGCGGAAGGACATGGAAAAGTCCATGATGTTTAAAATCAAGGGAGGAAATATGAAAATAACGAGCAACATTGTTCACCATACATTCGACTGCCAGCCAAGAAGACCAGCTTTCTCCTACTTTCGGCGTCAAAAAGATGTGCCGCTGTACTTTGCAAATTTATATCTGGGCCTCAGGGCATGCTATAATAATGAATTATATGTAGTCTTAAAGAATATTTTATTCTAAATTCTGATTTGTTTTTTGCTTTACGAAAAATTGAAAAATGTAGACACGCTAGGGCAACAAATGACTTCGCGCACCGTAAAATTAGCCGTTTTGTCAACTTGATGAAATTTGTATCTCAACCTAGGGAAAACTACAAGGTCCACAGCACTCATCTCCCACAATAAGTTGAAAACATCAATGTAGATTGATAAAATGGCTTTTGCGTTATTTTAGAGCGCATATTTTGTTGTTTATTAACGAAAATTTTTAAACATTATCTAGTCCTACATTTTACCCCGAAAGAAAAAATAAAACGGATGGAAACACTTTTTAATTTATTTGTGATTTTTCTATGATCCATAATATGTAAAGATATTGATATTTGTGAATGTTAATCAATTCAATTAATGCCATGTTGCCAAACGGGGCCGCGGCGGGTAAATCTAGGGAAGCTGCTGTGAGAATGGATCGGAGACGCATTATGAAGGAAGTTGTATTTAAAAAAGAAAGTAATCCAGAGGTGGTCACAAAAAATGAATCATATAGCATTCTTTGATTTTATTTTATGTCGTTGCTTGCTTTTCAGAAAAAGTTGAATCGCAATCTTTCGGCGCCGACTAAGTCTTCAGTTTCACTAAAATACCTTGGTATCATGATGGATTCAGTAACAGGAAGCTTGATAGAATCATCCTAAGAATGACCATATTCCGTCATCTTTACGCAATCTATCGCTTTCAATGAAGGAAAAATAGATCAAATAATAGCCCTGTAGTCACAATAAATAACTCCATGGCCGCGCCGTCGTGCCTCCGCGTACTGAATAATGACGTCACTATACCACCAACCAATCATCGAGTGTTTTCGGTTCTCACTTCTATTTGAAAATTCTCACGAACTTTGATGAATTAAATATCGCAAACCAAGTCATAAAATAAAATAAAACTTTCTCCGTGATACGCAAACATATATCTTTATATAATTTTGGGGCTCCTGATTATATCCGAATAATATGCAAGTCCCCTACTCACGTGCACCTGTAAACCATACCGTTATATCTTACCTACAAATTTCCTGTAAGATTTCCTGTTAGATTCCTTCATTAGCAAATTTTTTATAACGCAAGAGAAAAAATAGGGTATCCTGTAACTTAAAAAGTTGACGTGATGGACAAAAACTGTGGTAATTTTCCTTTTCAGGGGCCAAAAGTTATTCAAAAACAAGTCACAGATCTAAGACAACAAAATACCTATGTCCCAGTGTTATCACAACGAAGAAACATATCACAAACACATCACAACATCAGAAACTTGTTTAGTTAATGCTGTCGAGAGTTAGATTTTGAGGGAACGGACAAAAACCATCGATTTTCAAATGGCGCTAAATTCCGAACAGGTTCGTCGGAGTAAAAACCCAAGGTGTGTAATTTTCAGGCAATTCCACGCAATTTTTTAGTGTTGTATTGCGAAAATGTTACTATAACGTTTTTAGATTCCGAATTATAATATAAGATTCCATTAACATAACATAATATTATTTTACTATTTTTTTTATGGTGCATCATGGAAATTTATTGGCAAACCTCATATTCGGATTCAGCGTCACAAAAAAGTAAGAGCAACACAAATCTATATTGCTCCCAAACTTTCCAACCAAGGCCCTTTTCAAGCACATATTGACAGGACTACTATGACCATTCAAGAGAACAACAGTCGTCTGTACAACACTTTACATGTTTTAGATACTGAATTATTTTTCATGCAGTCATGGAATTCGTCCAACACTAACAATGTTTATGAAGTGGATGGCATTAACATAAAGGCAACAGACGAAGTGAAGTACCTGGGAGTTACGATAACCTCGAACCTCACGTGGGGAACACATATAAAGAATATTTGCGGCATAGCCCTGAAGAAATTAGGATTCGTCAAGCGTATTGTGGGAAGATTTTCGGATGAGAAAGTAAAAGAAAGGTGCTATTTCGCTCTCGTCCGACCGCACCTTGAATATGCAGCGAATGTATGGGATCCAGTGCAGAAAGACTTAATCCGCGAACTGAATAAGATACAAAGGAAGGCTGCGCGTTTCGTCAAAAACCGCTACGGGCGTACAGACAGTGTTACCCAGATGTTAAGCGAATTAGGCTGGGAGCCGTTGGAGACTCGGAGGCTGCGCGCTAGGCTTAGATTGCTTGAACAATTAAGAATGTATATCTTTAAGAGCGACACAGAGAACATAATCTTAGAGCCACACTATATTTCCAGGTCCGACAGAAGCGATAAATTAAGAGAGATTTTTTGCCGAACGGATAGATATGGGAATTCGTTTTTCCCCCGAACAATAAAGGACTTTAATAAACGCTTGTCCCAACCTCGTTAGAGCACTTCTTTTTTTTTGTAATAGCTGTAAACGGCTGGTGTCCTAACACCCCCTGCCACACGCCTTTTAGGCGGCTTGCGGGGTATTATGTAGATGTAGATATCTTATGAGCTTACAATAAAAACATTTTTTCCATAAAATAAGAGATAGGAAATTACCTTCTTTCAGTAAGAGCGTACACCCTCATTCCATTAGGCAGTGTTCTATTTGAGTGCAAAGTCTGTTCAATGAACTTCAGTTCCCAGTCCGGAGACTTCGAATGAGTCTGGAAAAAAAATATCGATTAATAATTCACCTCAAAATTTTCACATAAAGCATGTCTAAATGAGGGTCTCACACACGTCATTGTGGAGAGAAAATCATAAAATAATGAACTCACAATCTAATTAAGCAATCTCTTCCCATATTTTTCATTACCGGAATGTATGAGTGTCATCCGGGAAACGATTTTAACAAAAAAAAAGTGTAAAATATAACGATAGTCGCGAAAAAAAACATGTACATCTCTTCTGAACATTTTATAGCTAAGTTGCGCCGATTTATTTTCTCATTTTCTATCAATTCATTCTTATTTATATTCTAACCAGTTCGAGTCAACTGAAATTTTACCAATAAAGTGTAAATATAATATTATATCTCGGGATAAGTAATGGGTGACTCTACAATCCACCAAAACAACAAATTAGCATGCAAAACCCTTAAATAACTTTCACCAAAATGAGACTAAAGCAACTGCAATTTTGGTAAAGAGGTATTTGTGCACTTTTAGCTGGTGACATAAGAATGTCTTTATGATGCAATGTATAGTGATGTAATTATGCATTTTTAGTGAATATTTTCGTTGGAAAAGCAACTAAAAATGCACACTGAGTCACACATTCGTATGGAGAAAAATAAGTCGATTTGTGTTATCAAGGGCTCAAAGAGAGTAAACTTCATAAGATGCTGATGAAAATGACTGAGAAATAGAAGAATGCGTGATGCTTTGAGACATAAACATTATTATCTGAAGATTATTATTATACGTCTAGGAATGGTATAAAATGCAAACAACAATGTTAAGGGACTAGATGATGAAAAGATCCTATTTGATGGCAGGTTTAACTAACACCCCCAGGTTATTGATGAAAGAAAATGAAAACCGGAAAAAAGATGAACGAAAACCAGATAATATTAGGCTGACGTTTAGTCTCAGACTCATTCAAATACTATATAATCAACATATTTCTCGACATTTTTGGACCTTATTAATTCATATCACAATGAACACATCAATTCCAAATATTTATTTCAAAATCTCATTGGTCTAAACAGGTCAAATTCCACAGTTGAGTGCAAGATTTACATCAGCAATGGATATCGTGAATCATTTTGAGCCGTAATATGAAAGTTAAGCACGGTCTATCGAGGAATCTATGTCTGAAAGCCATAATGAACTAATTAACTTCCAGAATGAAAAATGCTGCCAACTATTGCCGACAAAATATTTCCACAAGCTATTAAGCTCTGATGAGAATGTTGATAGCAAAAGTAATTGATGTGAATCCAAAGAAATTTTAAGAAAAAAGAGATAACACGTAAATTGAGGTGTTATGATAACATTTATGTAGAAAAAATTATTCAAGAAAAATTATACAAAGCTAAAGGAGGTCTTGTTATGATTAAAATAGCATGCATTTCTGGGTGCAAACCACCACCAGTACCTTGCTTAGCATCCAGTTCATAAGCGTAGCCTTTGCACCTGTGACTAGTGTACCATTTTCATTCCATTCCATCCCAGATAGTAGTGGGCCAATATCTTGCAAGACGTTGAGATTATAGCTGTAAATTGATTGATGAATTTACACATTTCAGGAATGAGGCGTTAAAGACAGTACACTTTAAAAATATGCCAGCGTAAAAGAAATGGCGATATTTACATTGAATTTGAGGATTTTAAAAAGTTGACTGTTTGTTCAATTTTTATCACATTTAGCCCACTTGCCAATGACAGATTTGTGTCACAAAATTAAAGATAAAGTTTTCAAGGAAACAAAAAACCATTTACTTACATTATGATATTTACAACAACCCTGAGGATTGAAAAATAGTTGAATTTTGGTTTAATTTCTAGCAAATTTAGCCCACATGCCAAAGCCAAATTTGTATCATCAAATTAAAAAATGGCTATTAAGGGACCAAAAAAGCACAGAGACGACGTCTTGTTTTTAGTTAATTGTATTCAAAGCCAAAAACTTAATCGATATTTTTTGTAATTTATTACAAATAATCATAATAAAACATACTATTAAACGTAAAACTGCAAAAAATCATGCAAATAAACAAGCCTGTTAATGATCGTACCCCACACGTAGTAGCACCGCGGTGTATAAAGGCCTGGTTACACGGCACATTAACACGTACAAGTTAATGTACGTTTGCGTGAATGGTTTTGGTGGACCAGAACGGAACATGTACGAATGCATGAACCAAATTAGAACAGGTTCTATTTTCCGTTCATGCATTCGCACAAGTTGGGTGGTTACACGGTGCGTTTTGGTATTCATTCTCGCGTTCACACATTTAGACATTAACCCGTACGTGTTAAGTGTAACCAGGCCTTAAGAAACGAGAACACCTTAGACACCAATAACCAACATCCAACTCAAGGCACAGTAAAAAATTCAACGCTGTATTATCAGATTAAAGTTTTGAAATCTGTACACTCAGTTTTACCAGTGAGTATTTCATCAAATAAAATGAATACAGGGCACATTACTGAAAGGGCCTCCAAATCTTCGAGTTTTAAGGCCAAAATGTTTGAATGAATATTCTTTCTCCAATGGGCCAATACGTTAAATGTGCAGCTTGGGTGAAAATGATGATGGGTAAATATAGCAGCTTATGTTTTATCCTTTTTTAGAGCCTCTGGAATAAAAATAACTTTTCAAGTTATGAATAAATATTATACCAAGGTAATCTTAAAGTTTTAATGCCCCAGTATTTGAATAAATATTCTTTTTCCAATGGACCAATATATTATACTTTGCAGATTGGGTGAAAGTTATGATTTATAATAGCATATGATTTTGACTTATTTTTAGAGCCTTTGGAAGAAAAATAACTTTCCAGAATTTGAAAAAGTATTATACCAATGCAAATCGTACCAAAAATTGAAAAAAAGTAGAGAGCATAGGAGCTCTAATGTGAGTAGTATAGAAATTAATAGCCCATTTCACAGAGCAAAACATATTTAAACTCAAAAATTTACAAGGGATAGAAAACAATAGTATTTTTAAAGCCATTAATATGTTTTCGTAATTTAATTTATTAAGTTCGAATTTCCGCTACCGCGTACCTACTTCAAGGAGAAAATATGTAGCGATGGAAAAAATTAGCTACACCAAGGGAAAATTCTCGCTAAGTAATGGGAAGGCAAGGGTTTTCACCATGTCATTGCTTTCAGCTATACGGTTTGAAAATTGAGCTAATTATCAATCTCCGTTTCTTAATGTTCTCAAGTTTCAGTTGAATATCTCCGACTCTACTAAATGCTTCCCTCTTGGGAACTCTATGAATTTTGCTAGAACATTATTAAGACGAAACAATAATATGCTGTACTTTGTCTCCATCAGCAATGAAGAAATTCGCAATCTACGCGAAAGATAAGCATCGCGCAGTATAACTGCTTACGAGGGAGGCTTGCAAGCACTGTCGGGATAATGGTTACGATTTTCGTGGCCAACTGTGAAATATGAACTTTTCAAAATCTTCAATTCACTCACCGAACATTCAAATGAGTTTAAAAAAGGCGCCACTCGAGTCACTAGATGGCAGAGTGATCCAAATTTCACAGTAACGAGCTATTATCTGATCTGCTTACCGAAATTTTTGGTCGGGATGGTATTATATACGAAATTTATAACTGTTAACGATATTCCTAGTGATTGCAAATGTTATGCTGCAAAATAATGTGAATATTATAAAAAAATCGCTTTGAGCTCATCATCGAACAGCAGAAACTTATGAAAACCGAATGAAATTAACCGCAAAGGCAAGAGAAATCAACATTCAACGGGATGGATGCAGCCCCCTTGGAGCTCATGCCACGCAATGATATCGACGCTAATGTCCTACTAAATCAAAATTAGAGGATACTGAACGGGTCCACACGATATTTCCTTCATCAACTATTCCACGGCGCAGTAAAAGTGAAATATGGATTATTTTTCAGGTACAAATAGACGATTAGGTCTCGACAATTTTGGCATTTTACCAGTGACGTGATATCTTAAAGCTTCCTCCGTGTAATCCAGCGCTGAACGTGCAGTGAAAATCATCCTATTTAGCTTTCTAGTAGCTGACTGGTAGCTACCATGCCGACTGGGGTCACAAAAATAGCATTCGGAAGGGTCTAGCCCTTTGCATGAAATTCAGGAGGAAGGGAACAATATTTCACCCTAAATTCTCAGGTCGGACCACTATAATCGTGGATAAGATGACGAGCCATGTGTCGAAAAGATTGAAATAATAAAAATGAAGTATTTACACGTTCGAATAACAGAAATAAGCATGTATTTCATCTTCAAAGCAAAAACCTACCCAATGGAGCCACGGCGATTTCAATTCCTCAAGTGCCGGGTCGTTTTTGACCTACCCAAGGTTGTTAGCGTCGCCCGAAAGATTCAAAATACCCCGATATCTTTGTAAGATGCGATCTTGCACGTATCCCGCGAGCTGAACCCCCCTGAAATTTCTTCCTGGAATCACGGCCTGGGACCCATCTCCATATTTTTCATTTCAAAAAGATTTCATGTATTCGTACCAGAAACAAATTAACTTAGGTACTGAATACAAATCAGACTATCATGAATAATATTGAGATATGTTAACCTTTTGGAGAAAATATGATCGCTTATCAGGTCATTTTCGGATACCAAATCAGCTGGATATATATTTTCCCATCCAGAACAACCTATGCAGCTGTGAAAAACAGTTACTTTTTTCCTATAATGCAATTTTTTAATACCAAAAAAAGTTTTTTTCAACAATGAGAAAATTTTATAATTATTTTGAAAATAATATCAATGTATTCGTAAGACGATGATTTCGTAAGATGAAATTAATATTAATAATTCGGTCTTATGAAACGTTCCAGATATTAAAGCTGAAGACCTGTGGCCACACAATCTAATTCTCAAGCATTAACAAGACTTCAACGGGAATAGAATGATATCGATTTTATACGAACGGAAGCATCCCAACTAGAAAGTTTAAAGGACCGACCTAATCATACCCACAGTATGAGTGAACCATTGACCCTGACATTGCGCGGTGAAAGAATTGGTTCAAGTTTAAAGCTGGCTTTTGGCTACCGTTCAACCGTACCGAAATATGACGCCGTATTGCAGCAACGCCAACTTAAGGAGAGAAATCCTGCGCGTTCTTCGTTTGGTTCCAAAAACAATAAAATAATTGAAAAACTGAGTTCCTCACCCTGACGAAACTAACTTGAATCATTCATTAATAATACTGAATTTTGACAGGTGGGATGAAAAAGTGTATTTTCCCTCTTAAAAATCACCAGCCAATGATAAAATATAATATTTAAAAACAGTGAGGTGGTCACTTTCTATCAGTAATGGGAAATGTAATGCGTTGCAGCATGTCAAACACGTAGAGAAGTATAAATAATAACTCCAGGCTTTACTTTGTGAAACCTCTCCATATTGGAAGTAAGCAAATAAAACTTTGTAAGGTTCACTGTTATTTAATTATGGGCACGACCCGGGTTTCGTAACTTGGTTACATCGTCAGGTGACTGATCTTGCATGCATCATACATTTATACACAAAGTACACAAGTGACAGTGAGGACATCTATCGGAAAGGAAAAGGACTGGTTGAAAGGATCTCACTATTCCATTCCGTGTTTAACCCTCACCCCCCGCCCTTTCAACCAGGCCTTTTCCTTTCCGATAGATGTCCTCACTGTCACTTGTGTACTTTGTGTTTAAATGTATGATGCATGCAAGATCTGTCACCTGACGATGTAACCAAGTTACGAACCCCGGGTCGTGCCCATAATTAAACAACAGTGAACCTTACAAAGTTTTATTTCCTTACTTCCAACGTAGAGAAGTATGTTGTCACAAGTGCATCAAATCATGAAGAAGTTGAAGCTGTAAAGTTATATTCCCGGGTCACTTTTTAACCCAGATATTCGGTCGTAAAAATGCGAATGAAATAAAAATGCTAGTATTTCGTAGCACGAAAGAGACAATGCCCATATCATAACACATATAATGATTCATAAGAATTAAGTCCGCTTCGAGGATGTTATCACCGGAAATGATTCAATAATGCTCCTCTTGCGAGGTCTTCGGCATAGCTCGTGTTCCTCTTTCATTTCCTTGCTAGTGCTTGCACTTACAAGGTTTCAGCTAAAAGATAGGACGCTCACACGCGTATCTTTCGAGTGAACTATCAGTAGGCGTTTCAACCAGTCCCCGATGACGAAACTCCATCGAAGAGCCCAAAGAGGGATGCCAACTTTGAAGAATAAACAAAAAACATCAACCAGTACCAGGAGTTTGACAGTCATACGGAATTTTAACAAAATATGTGCGATAGGAATGGGAAGTTTAAATTTTGAATCAAATTGGTGAATAAATTCTAGTATATTTCAACGATAAACTTTATCAATCGTATAAAAATTTTGTAGTTTCTTTAATGATACTAAAAAAAGAGATGCTAAAAATAAACCAATTTAAATATTTTAATTTTAGGATTTAGCAAAAAGTACGGCCTTAATTTATGATACTTCAGTTTGGTAAGCGTAAAGCAAGCTAAATTACTTACTTAGAAAAGAAAAACAAAAAAAAACGGTTAAGTGAAAGGATGAAGAATTTCGAAGCTACGCCGTCGATAACACCTGAAGTGACAATGGATTTGGAATGGCCACTTAGATTCAAAAGCTCAATCAAAAGTGAAAATAAAAATAAGGAGCAGTCTCCTTGGAGTAACACAAAAAAGAACAATTGAATCACGCTTCCGAATCTCTTGGAATCGAAGAATTAAAGACTCTCGTTGCAACGGATTGGAGCATGTACGATTGAAAAGTACTCTCATAAGCCTAACGGATAAAATGAAAGTAGTATTTCATAAGTTGATAATGGAACATGGACCACAGTATTTACAGTAATGATGCAATTAAAAATCATCAAATACCTGTGTCATTCAGTAGTCTTTTGGAATCAATATGAGGGACAGAGAAGGCAATGAATTATTCGTAGGGTTTTCAGAGAAAATCATCAGTGGAAAAATTTGGCATAGTACATGATTTTTACCGGGCAGATTTTGTGGTACAATAACTTTCGGGCGTAAAAAATCCCATTTAACGGATTAACATTACAACTAGGTTGCATGCTGTTTATCCTCAGGGTTTCCCGCTACTGTGTTAAGATTATTGATGACGATGGAAACGCAGATTAGCTTAATATCAACAGTTTGATCGCACTCGAGCAGTAACTGTGATTATTAGATTCAGTGGAATTAGATTTCATTTTTTGAGGTCTCACACTGAAGCTATTGCGTACAGTTGACTATACTTTTCACATGATTTTTCTTAAACCTGTCGGTCAGTTCATTTAGGATTGCGTCCATCGTGACTAGCTACGGAGTTCGGATCCCCGCTGTCGAGGGAGTTTTGGGTAAGTTATGAAGTTTATCAATGGTATTACACCTGTTCAAGAAAAATCGCAGATAAGATGGTCCGATTAACCCTTAAAGGACCAACCTTTTTCCGGGTACACCGTGGACCAAGGGAGGGTCAAAAAATGTCCACTTATATTTTTTCTTTTCAACTACTCATGAAACAGAATATATCTTCAACAATTGTGTTTTTATGTTGTTAAAACATTTTAAAAGTTGTTTATCCAGCTGAAAGTCATGAAATCTCAATAAAAATATTGAAATTTTCAAATCTTTTTAAACTGATCATAAACGAAATTATGATAAAACTACTTCACAGAGGTTCCGGGTTTCATGCCCTTATTTGAAAATGAAGTTTCTAAATCACCAATAACTGGGCATCTAAATTAACATTAAGGCATAGTATTTCAAATTTAAGTCAATTTTCAGCAACCGTACTCCAGGACAACAATTTTATAATTATTTAAAATAAACCTAAATTTTTCCACTCCGTTTTCAGTTACCTAATTTAAAAGTACATGATAAATCATAATATGTCTCCTGATTTAAAAAAAATGTTATATAGTTCGTAGTATTTATTTATCAACAACCATATCATTCCGATAGTGTTATAAAATTATTAACATTAGCAATCACTAATGAATAATCAACTCGAATCTTCTGATAAGGCAGAATTATTGCCTGCATTGCATGCGTTAGTTTTTATGCCATGTTTACCGCAAATATATTACTGTTACATATAGTGCATATAATCATAGTTTTTTATAATTTGTTTGGTTTTTCTCTTTTTGATGTGAGTGCGTTGCTGCACGCGTGGATACTTAGTTGAAAATCTAGTTTCTCATATTTGAGGACAGGGCCACTTCGTTGGAGGAAGTGGAAGAGGCCATGAATGCTATCGTATGGATCAGACTTTCAGATGTCCCCGATGGTCCCGACTATTCAACGAAGAAGCTAACACCCCCGTCCATTCCCCCCCGCAACTACAGCCAGTCATTGCCCCATTATCCCCCCGCCCTGGGCCCACCCCCTTCATTCGCTTTGTTTCCACGAGCCTCTTTCATGTTTGCCTCTCCATCATTCATAAGGCGGAGCTCCACGACGGACCGAATTCACAATGTGGCAGAATGCGAGAAGAGAAAGGCTGACCACCATATTTATAGGAGACACTGCCCTCTGCCGTCCACCACGGATAGGGATTTTCTCATTCCTGAACTCTAAGAGACCTGATGCCCAGATAAAAGGGCGTAATATTTGTCCACATTCGAGTCACAGGAATTATTCCTAGCTCTTGTTACAGAGACAAGTATCCTTCCAAAAGGGCATAATTTTCCCTGCCTCTAAGTCAGACAATGGGGAATTTGCAAGGGTCATCAATTGCAATAAAAACTATTTTCAACAGGTAAAACGTTGAAATTGAGCTAGCAAAAATACCCCTCTCTTAAACTTTTCTCCATTCATCATCAAAATAAGCAAAAAATTGACTTAAAAATCAAGCACAGTATCAGTGAATGTGTGCCGACCACTGTGCGAAGACACCCGAGCCCTGCCGAGGCCAGGTGTGACGTCATCGGTGCCTAAATTGCCTTTTGAGTAGGGAAATACACCGAAATACTGTTAACATTGTTTTGACGGAGGGTTTAGTCGTCCATTGTCACTTCATGTTTTGTTATTCTAGAGTAAGTTATCCTATTGTTGTTGTGCCACGATTATTGCTTGAGATATTAAAAATACACCATCGGGATGATAAAATACGGCTCTTTACCTCGTGTATTTCAGTAACCAGAAAAATAGATGATTACGTTGTCGCTCGTTCGGATATTATGCCTTTCAAATTTTGTGAGGTCTTCTCTTGGATGAATGAGAGCAGTTCACAAAAATACGGTGTCTCGAGTCCACTTCTAAATCTACTCACTACCCTGCAAGCCTCCTAAACAGGCGTGTCGTAGGGGGTATTAGCCAGCTATCTACATATAAAAAGCAAATGCAGAAACAAAATTACGGCTAGTCCTTTATTTAAGCGATTGATAATTTTGGCTACTTTGACGTATATAGCGTCATTTTCAGCTCTAGATTTCACTTTACCCGAATTCCGATTCCAAATGAAAAAATATGCAACAAATTTCCATTTCATCTGTTTCATTTCCTACACTTATTTTTTTCTTTTGAGTTATAATCTATAACACCCAGTTTAAGGTTTACCATGAATTCCAATTTTATCCATTCGGTATCAGACTTCTAACAGAGGCGCGAGTGAACAGTTTCAATAGAAATTAAAGGTCTACAACCTAAGCTAATCAAAATCGATTTCAGCAACAAAATGAAAACTTCATAGCCTGAACAAATACCATAATATTTCTGAAAATAACCACGAATTTCGGCATTTTATTGTAATTAATTCTCTTAAGTTTCTTCTGTGTCAAATCTTTCTGATACACCAATGTTCATACGTGGATTTAAGGGGGGGGACTGCAGGTGCCCCCCGCAGACACTTAAAAAATAGATAATATTTTAATACTGTTACCATTAAATTCGTTTTCTTTTGTACATTACGGACCCTCAATCATTGAATTTGATATAAATAACTTTCACATTAAAATAAAGAGAATATTTCGTGCAGTAATTGTTTTATCTTGTTTTAATCTCAAGTATGAGTAGATCGTTATCTGTCAGACACCTGTGCCCCCCCAGAAAAATCCTGGATCCGCCCCTGCCAGTGTTCATATAATCTATGTCATGAAACCAAGGAAGGGACATATTTTCCAAAGCTGTGCGGTGAGCCCAATCACTTAAATTGGTCGAAAAAGGTGAGCGAGAGCACTCAGCGAAATTATTCGCGAATGAGATAGAATTCAGCAAAGGAAAATGAGATGCTTGTATTTGAAAAAGCTATTTACTTCTCTGGGTCAAACAAAGCCCGGAAGCTAACACAATGAATGGGAAATTACTACGGCCAAGATTTACATTGTAATTTACGACGGTTCGTGGAGAAAAGAGAGGTTTTATTTATGTGATAAGAAATATTTTCTCGGAAGATTTCAAAAGCCCAGTCGAATTTAGTATTTCGAGGAGAAATTAGAAGCACTTCACACAATTGACCGGAGGTCGTTGGGAGGTATAAGTCTAACAAACTCGAATAGTGAAATACGACAATATAAGGGCAGGCTCAAAGAGCCGCTCAAAAATGAATACAACGGAGCCTTGAGTGAATATACTAATCTATCAACAACTTTCAGTCATTGGCTCTGATCAGCTAAATTCTCATATTACGTACATCTAACTCGCCAATGGGAAGGTGGAGAGCAATAAAATTACGACAATATGGAAGAAAATCCGTGTTAAATTGATATTAACGCTAAACATATGAATAAAAAAAGAACAAGCATACTGGATAAAACAAAAAATTTAATTTTATACTGGAATTACAAAATTGAGTTTTTATAGTAAATTTTATATTGAAAGCGGATGAAATGCTATTCCAGAGGCCGATATCTGCAGTAGATGTCAATCGGATTTTGAAAGCAGTCATGTAAAGATAGCTGAAGTCTGAAAAGTTGATTTACCCTCCAATTTAATGAATGCATCTACAAAATATCGACGGAATCGTCTCTCATTCTCAATCAAACAATGAAAACTTATTATTATCGTATTGGTTTCGTTGGGGGTCCCTCCGGTATAAAACTTACAAGTGTGGCACAACTACCAGCGTAAGAAAACACGCGATCATCTAATAACGCATTTTTTTAAGAAACACTTTTTCACGATTCAACGCATATTTCAGTCATGTTCTCTTAGCGTTCTATTTGAATAGCATTAATTCCGATAAATAATGAAGGAAAATATTTTTCTTATTTTTTCAAGCCAGTACTTCCAGAGATGGGGAGCTAAACATAAAATATGGCGATAATTCCAACTGTGATCAATAAAATGCTTGCTGCTTCAGAATATGAGAACAAGTATCGGTTTGGCCGCGCCTATGCAATAACTTTTGAATGGCGGGTTGAAAAAAACTACAAGAGCAGTATCCTGACCAGTATAGTTAATTGTCAGCATGGAAGACTGCTGGTTTTCCCAGACAATGGTCTCAACAAAAATTGCATGCAAATCAGTGAATTGATTTTAAAATACTGCATTCATTATTATTCATAATAAATGTATAGGTAGATTGTTTTTGAAAAACAAACTTCCTATTTAACTCTCCCATAGATTTCTTGAGCGAACAACTACAACAACGCGCTCTGTGTTTGAATAGAGCGTATTCATTTTGTAATGAGTACGATCTATGACGGAGAAGTTCGTCCCACTTTATCCTGCAAGTTCAATCTTTTCAATGCTAAATCTGCTATGAAGGTTAAAAATATCTTCAGGAAAAATGCTACTGCGATGAGGATTTTCAAATGAAATCGGGAAAAATCAACAACTTAGATTTGAATTTATCATTGAAAAATTCTCTAAATGATTAAAATGTATCACCACATGAAAACCATTCTCACGGAAATAAGTTCCTTGAAATATTCATTCCATCATTAACAAGGGAAAATGATAAAAATATATTGCCTCCCATTTGATACATAGATAAATTGCTTTGACACATTGATTATCGATGCGTAGTTTTCCGCGGCGTTGTCTAGATGATGTCTCCATGTTTCTGGGTTTCACCGCGTGGATTTTCTTCGTGACCACAGTTTCTCCGGTATTCCAACCGGCGTCTTCAGGTCGATGTCGGGATTCACCTTCTTTCACCAATCAGCATCCAGCATGACAAATTGGCGCCAAAAATGAACTATATAAGTCACCAAAAATTGAATCCTGACATCGACCTGGAGACGCCGGTTGGAATACCGGAGAAACTGTCGTCACAAAGAAAATCCACGCGGTGAAACCCAGAAACATGGAGACATCACATTGATTATCGTTGAGTCTGTCTCTTGCATGAATATCGCACGGCGGAAATAACGAGGATAGCATCACTGTAGCAAATAAAGGACATTTTTTCATGCATATCGTAATTGAGAGAGGGTAACTTCCAAGTAACAATTTAAATCAATGCTTTCTCCGACTATTAACATCCTATTAGAGTTCCATCATGCATCAATCACTATTGAAAGGGAATCGAAAAATTATCATGCATTGAAGGGAGGATAGTGGCCTCTAAGGCCAAGCTTTCTATAACTACACATTTACAAAGCATTGAATTGTGCGTAATCAGTGATCATTTGACAAATAGAAATCTATTATTTTGAAGCAAGTATGTAAAGAGTTAGGGAGAGAGTCAGTCGGTCATCAAGATTTTATAACTGCCCATTTATAAATTTTCCACCGACATTTCCCTTATGATTGAAGACAAAGACACCAGTACTCAACAATATGAAATCGGCATCTTTAGTGACAAATATCAGTTTTCCCTTCTAATAACCCGTATTTTATACACCCCACATTTTCATTCAGTGTCATACTAACTTTTTATAAGCACATAATGGCTAAAGTAAGGATAACCAATGAAATCTCACCCTGCATTGATATTTTTGGTGATGTTTTTTAGAATATCATCCTTATTAAATTTTTCCATATCCTCCGGTTTCATTCCTGGCCACAGTTTCAAGATTGACTGAAAAATGCAATCGTTATGGAAAGATCCAGTTGGAACCGTCATTTCTATTTCCTTCACGATTGTATCTTCGTCGAAAGTGCTGTTGTCCGTCAAGAACCAAGACAGATACCTGCAAAGTAAAGGAAAAGGGAAAAATTATAAGTTTCCACAAAATAGGAAAATGAACGTGAAATCAAGTGTTATTGAATAACATGGAACTATTGCAAAAATATAAAAGCTAAAGCCAAATGGCCGCAAAACTTCTTTCTCCAAAATTCTTCACAGTTTTGTAGTCACTTTATTGGCCAATTGAGTTTATCTTTCATATTTTCCATTAGCGCGAACATTTCCCTTGATTTCAAGGGAACTATACTAGTTAGAGGCAATGATAGAGGAAAAATCCTCAACGGAGTGATTTGCGGATTACATCGTTAACGCGAAGCTCTACCAACTTTTGATTATTGATATCAAATTATGAGTATATCTAATTATTTCAAAGAAATAAATAAAACAGGAGTGGATTTAAGAAGAAAAAAACATTTCTCCTTCCAGACTTTCGGGAAAAATTGACTCATAGGTATAAGCATAGTTATCGAGATCAATGGAATGGCATAAACCTAAACATCTTAAACTATATAATTATCGAGAAATAGAAAAAATTAAAAGTGACAAATTATTTTTCAACATTTGTAAACAAAAATGGAGATTATTAATGAAAAATACATTAATTAGACTTATAACACGCTTTTTCCAAACGCAGTATAAATTGCACTAAAAAGTAAAAAAATAAGCTCTCCATCACTAGGGAATTAAAACGTGGTGGCCAATTCATTAGATATTAGAGTAGAAGAGCCTGGGTGTGTATAGATTGGCGCGCAATATTAATAGCCAAAATAGCACCCACGCTTTTGATGAAATGCTTTTATTTACATTTTAGTTTTAGTTACATAGAACATTTCGTTTACTAAATTATAATTTTTTATTATTTTGCGGGCTGATGATGAAGAAAATTGAGTCATATTTATCCAATATTTTATTTAAGAAACCACCAAAACGTTTTTCCACAAGTCCTACGAATTAAGGTATTTTTACAAAAAAAAACATAAAATGGAAATTCGGGAATGATTTTCGAAAACCTTTAAAGGCTCGTATTCTTCTTCCACGGCGGTTGGCTCCCAGTTCAGACATGGTGCATAAGCCACGCACTAATTGTACCAAATCGAGCAGTATGAGCTAAAAACGCTAAGGTGAAACATTTTATCACGGTCTCTTCTCGGATAACAGACTAACTTTAACAGTTTCAAAGAGATTTTAAATAATTATTTATCCCAATTATTGAAACTACTAATTATACTTCCCCGATAATAGTACTTAATATGATAATTACACACCATCTCGGATAAATTCCTTCATTTGAAAATTATTGGCAGGTATCGACCACCCCAATTGATTTACAAAGGTAGAAAATGGAAAGCTGTGATTAGAGGAAAACAACTGTCAGTTATATTCGTGGCCATTCATAATAAATATTCATTGCTGCTCTCAATAGGTATCTCATTAATCAATACTCTTTATTATAGAAGAACTCCAGATGATCGTGAGATACTTGTTTGCGTGACACTACGAGATTCGGCCTCTCTCTCTCTTTTCGGCGTGCAAAGACGAAGCGCAAATAGTATCTCATCATCTCTAGAAGCAATAATTCACATGAAAATTGGGTAATGTTGACCAATCGTTAATAAAAATTCGGTCTAGATCCTCCCCTTTACAAACACAGCAAGTAAGAACGAAAATGCGAGTGAATTGAGCGAATTATATTAATGCCTTATATGAACTGTAAGGTCCCATGGATTCGCGTGACGAAGAACAAATATGCCACTGAAGGACAGATACAACCGTAACCGAAGGCCGAATGATCGGCCTCGCCTAAAATGAAGCCAGCTGGGAATAAAAGTTCAGGGAATTGATTCTATTAGATAAAAGATATTGGGAGAGGTTTGGTGGGAGACGGATGAGGATTCGCGAAAATAATTTCATCAATTAATTGCTTTAAATTACAATTATTAGGAGAAAAACTCTTCGTAAACTATTTTGAAATGTGCACCACTACCCTCAAAGTTGCATCAATCAACTATTTAACCTAAGTAGCTCTGCAACAGATAATTTTCTTAGCATTATGACAAACAAAATTTCTCAATATTACGAGAAAAAATAACACTTTTCTTTAATTGTGAGGGAGAAAAATGTACCACAAAGGCGGCGAAATCTTTGGAGTGAAATCAATAATTACTTAAATAAATTTATATGGCATTCTATTTTCACTTCAAGATTTACGGACGAATTGAAACAATAAAATTTGGTACATTCGTCGGTCCCATTCTGGCCGCGGGCGTAGAAGAAATTTCTATGTAGGCTCAACGAGGAAAGTTCAATGAGTCCATAAACCACCTGAAGTAGGAAAGTTGTGATCACCTTTGGACATTATCCCAAATTTCATCGAAGGTTAATGGTTTACAACTGTGTCCCAGTACAGTAGAGGTTTGAGATTATTTCACTCAATGCATTCACTAGGGGCTGATAAATTGTCACTGGATCCCAATTTTAATGATGAATATCTGATATCCAATGACTTTACCACTGATACTTCCCAAATTTAATACAAAATTCTGTGACACATACTGATCCCTAAGGCTAAATTGAACAAATGTTTTGCTGGCAGCAATAAAATATGGCAAATAAAAAGACGTGTACTTAATTCGAATTTACGGCTCGCTCGCAACGTACTCTTACGTGTACGGTTTATTCTTTTGCATCGCTCATTTACATCAAGTTAGTAGCGTAAAACACCACTTGATACCTATATCTAATGACCAGTATTCCCCTTTCAACGCTCCCTTCCCATTTTTGATGGCTTCACAAACTTATGGAGTGAGCGACACCTTAAGTTAATTTTTGCTCTTAAATTATATATGAAGGGCTGAATAGAGGAGGCTAATGACTTATATGCTCAATCGTATCCCGTAATCTTGAATTAAATTGATTATTCTGGACTGAGTAAATTACTATAATTGAAAACATTTGCCACAATTCCCATGCAAGAGTGACGACTTTCACCATTTTATTGGAGCTGGTCACATGTTGATACCTCAAGAAAAATTGAAATCCTAAATACATATAATGGAAGGACATTATTATTCGCAAAGGGTAGGATTTCTGATTGTATCCTTGCTTTAGAATTTTCGAAAGGTTGTTTACTGTTCCTAATGACAACGAAAAATGAAAATTTGCAGCTCCAAGAGCAGTGGAGTGATCACAAAACCCACCTCTCTCGCTCATAACATCATCACATTTTTATCCATACATTAATTTATTTGTAAATTTGAGCCACTTATTTTTCGCGATTGCTTTACTGCGTTACTGAGATTGAAAGGTTGTAAAATCAATAAAAATCCGTCTCACATTGACGGATAACCAATAACTACTCTTAATTGATATTTCTACATTTACACCTACATTCTCTACACCTTGACGAAACAAAGGGAAAGAGTCTTGGATATGTTCTTCGGTTACTACTAACCACACTTTAAGGTATTAGCCAGCCAGGAATTAGTTCTCGACGCACGCCACAGGAATAAATAATTGCATATCTCCGATATATTTAACTCAACAATACCACTTTTGGGAACAATACATTAAGCGTGCGTAACATTCGACGCCAAGGTCAGCTTTAAAGAAGCAAGTGCGGTCAAGACTCATTTTCTTGGCTGCAGTGAAATGAGGTTATTGGCATGGACGTTTGGGAGACTCCGCGGCCCCTCAGAGAGCCATTGCCCATCTCAGTCACCACTACTTATAGAGTCAGTCCACTTAGTTTCTCCTTAATGGATAAATCGCTGACGGGCCACGGCCCCCACACATGTGCATCTACTTGCTATTCCTTTGTGCTAGGGTGAGAAGCCGCAACAAATTGCGCTTGCGGGGACGAATACGTAATGACCGTACCCGCACTGGTATGTGCTTGATGGGAAAATTCCGAGAATGCTATTTCTGGAAAAGGTAAGATTGACTCACATCGTTACAAACTGCAAGATGGTTTACTAGGATGCGAGCCCGGGCCACGCGCGTAAAAACACATCCCTCTCTAACGGGTTGATTTAGCGAAACAGTAAAGTGTAAGAGGTAAAAGAAGTGTGGAGTAGAAATAAGCACCCCCAAGCTGCCGTAAAAAAGGTGATTCATTTTTATTCGAGAGAGGAATTTTTTCCCATCACTCAGAAAAAGATTTCTCAGTTTTTAGTAACGGAAGCTACGATTACTAGCCTCAAATTAACCAAACCGAGAGTATGGAAGGGACACGAAGTCCACTAAAACATTACTCAGGAAGAATGATAATAAAAGCAATAAAAATCCGAATTATACTGACGACAAACGAATAACTATTCATTCCCGATCATAAGAATTCCGCATATTCACCTTCACCAAAATAAAGGGAAAGCATAATTTTCACTGGTTACAACGAACTATATTTTCAGGATTAGCCGTTCAGGATTGCCTACTTCGATTACATTTTGCCTGATCAGAGTTTTCTCCGATGTTAGTAAATTTTTCATTTAAATTTTACTACACATACGCTATATTCATCCAAATCAATGGTTGAAAATACGACCTAAATTGATCGAGTATCAACGAGAATCGGACTCCGAAATTTCAAGAGAACAAGAATTGACTCTTTAGTAACTACATAAATAATAAAATATTCTTCCTTGACATCGAGAAATGTAGATTAATTGCATTAACCTTAAAAAGTTTTAGAGTGGAGATATGCAAATCATCACTCATGGCAAAAAGTATGTAAAATGTATGTGAAATTTTCTCAACTCTGGCATTGAAGTCTGTAGCCATAAAAATGTACATAAAAATCCATTGGTGCGAAGGAAGATTTGGGGGGCACGTGCCCCCCCCCAAGCGCTTAAAAAAAAGGCAAGATATTTTAAGCGTCATTGATCAAGATTGTAATCATTACGTTCGTTTTGTTATCTCTATTGCGGAGTCTCAGTCATTTAATTTCATATTAATAACTTTCTCATTAAAATAAAGAGGAATTTCTTTCAGTAATTTTTTTATCTTGTTTATAATCTCAAGTGTTAGGGGATTGTTTCCCTGTCAGATCCTTGTGCCCCCCCCCCCCCAGGAAATAAACCTGGATCCGCCCTTGCATTCGTGATTCGTACATAATTCTTTCACTTTGACTCAACGATTCATATTTTCAAGGAAATTAAGTCTATACCTGAATACTTGAAGACGTCAAAGACTCTATGAAGACGTAACAATTTTTCTATGCTTATCATATTAATTTACTACAGAGTGCCTAAAGACATTTGATAAATTTGTCAAACAAGTAAAACGTTGATATTTTTACGATATAGTATGCATCATGCTAAAAAAACCATGAATGCCTGATATTGTTAAGCGAGTGAAGATATTTCATTAGGTTATATTTAGAAAATGTTACGACTTTCAGTGGCAACTAGCTGGATTGTAAATAGAAAGTTTTTTAAAGATAGTGATCACCATTAATTGCCAGAAAATGCTTAATTCGATCCGCTGATACATGAATTTCCCTCAAATTTTGATCAAATATTTCAATTCAACCTCCAAATGGTGCTGCGCAATTAATAGAAACACAAATATTCAACGAAATTTGAATGACATAAAAATTTTTAAAAATCGAGAATTGAGCACTTCATTTGGATTGGCCTCCTCCTCATAATAGTTTAAAAAAATAAATATGGTAGCCAATAACAATAACAGAATTGCTCCTCAAATTTTACAATACTTTTGAATCGAACTTTGACACACGTAAGTATAAAAATTTTGGGTGAGTATTAGGGAGGAGGCTACATTATGAGGCTACCAAGAGGAAGTCGCAAAGGAAAGGACAGGTAGAGGAAGATGATGATTTATATTAAACGCCCATCAATGGAGCAATATATGAGGAGTCATTTTCAACAAATAGATCGTTACAATAGGTTGATAAACGAAAAAAATTTCCCAATTCTAGATAATATAATTGTCGGGGATCGGATTGGTGTGGTGGCTAGAGTGTTGGCTTTCCACCCGGCGGACTCGGGTTCAAATCCCGGCAGTGGCAGAGAATTTTCAGAGACTGCCCGATCCCTGCTTGAGTGTTGTGTGGAGGACATTTCAAGCGCAACACTCCCTCCGTCGGATGGGACGTTAAGCCGTGGTCTCCTTGGCGCCTTTCGTTAAGAGCAGGCTAATGCCGACGCCGGGTTTCTCTCCACCCTTCCTTTCATACCCTTCCCTCATGGCGCAAATGACCTCAACTGTCGGTCGCCTCCTCCAAATACCATACCTAATATAATTGTCGCTCTGCGTGACTTCGTGCGTCTTGCGCTTATAATATGCCACCCACGGGATTAAAGGTAAATGATAGTTCTTTATCCACTTCACTCACGAGGTAGTAAAATGTGTTCTCCGTTATCCGTTCTATCAACCAGTGAGTCTAGCTCGATTAAATTCAGGAAAATTTACCGAGAGAAAATAACAAAACGTGCCATAAAGTTTGTAAAGATTTGCAGATGTAATTGATTGATCGATACAGTTCATTCTAATTCATAATAAAATTAAAAGAGACGCGGGTTTCAACCTCAGAAAAACATGGAATCCAATGATCAAATGAATGAGAAAGCTAAGAGGAGGAAGGAAACCTAAAACTGACCAATCACAGACGACTTGACCGCCCCACATGGGTATATAAGCCCGCCACTAACCATGTCCATCATTCGCCCTGAAGACGATGGCAGAGAAGGCCATTGAAACGCTGGCAGCAATGTCAGTCTTGACCCGGCTGATTTCCCGTGAAGACTTCATCAACAAGATTCGCCAGGAAAGTACCAGATCCTTCATAATGCCTACACCGTTAGTTTCCCTGGGAGCCAGAACCTATGTTCAATCTTCCGCTAGCAGAAGAAGAGCGTTCCCCCTTCCAGTCGTGGAAATCCATATTCATACATAGAGCGCTTCGTTGTCTGACTAAAAAGCTATTATAAATATCCGTCTTCAAATATAAAGGCTAAAACTGCGAAATTCAATATTGATTTGACCTGCTACTCGCTCTCGTGTTTTATTTCATATTGGAATCATATTGTAAATTATTTTTCTTTGAATTCCAATTCTCTCTTAAACAATACGCACTCAGCACCGCCTGTGACTTAATTAATGCAATATATTCACCTATAACTCTGTTAGCAGCTCGACGAAAATTATCCATAACCATATCATAATCATAACAAAGTGCATATATTATACAAGTACATAAATTGATCGTCCTCACACTGCTGCAAAACTTATATCTATTAATATGACTGTAGTAGCTGCTAACTGTAACCATTCTGTGGTTTATTCAAGGCAAGGAAAGGGCGAAATTACAAATATAAATTAGTTATTATTAATAATGAAATGATTATAACAATTGGTAAAACATTACATTAAGATTGATCAATTCATTGTAAGAGAATAATCCAATATTTTATTTCAATGATGAGTTACTGCTGTCATTAGATGGCCATTATTTCCACAGTAAAGAAGGGAACAGATCTTACTACTCGACGCTATTCAAAATGCATTTGAAACGAGAGCTAGGATCTCTCGGATGTTCATCGCGTGACTCGGATCTCTAGGGAATCACATAAAGCCGGCCAATGGAATGCTAGCGGAACATTTACCCCGAATAGCCAAGGCATGAGATGAACCCTACGCAAAAATAAAAAAATGACAATAGAACGACACGAAAGCTGCAGGATAATTACACTTACTACCCAAATGTTCCGTGGAGACTTCAAAATATTAAAGCAAAAGGGATAGGAAAATTCAATCAATGAAACTAAAGTAACTAGCGATATCAGACGTGACAGGTATGGAATCGATTCATTATGCCACGAAAACATCTTGTGAAAACACTTGAAGGCTAACGCATAGCTGAGCCTTACTCTTTAGAAGAAAACTGTCTCAATTTATAAATCGTTGTTATGTTAATAACAAAAATAACAATGTTGCTTCTAAATGTATACATGCAAGACATAAACTACAAAGCCTACAAGGGAAGCAATGATGGTATCTGTTTCTCCACTTCATAACAATAGGAAAATATAACAAGGTTATATGCGTATATACCAAGGGAAGGAGACCATTTAGGACATCGAAATAGTAAAATGATAAAATTTGTAACCGATTAGAGCAGTTTATCGGGTGAATATTCGCGAACAAAGCATTGTATAAATATATACCCTCATACGCTGTCACGTAAATTGGCGCGAAGTTATTTATGGAGTGTCGGAAATCGCTGGAACTGAAGATGGGTGAATGGGGAAACCGAAATTACTTTAGGATAATTGATTCCTCAAACCGAAAGGCACCTCGCCCGGTAGCGCGTTGCCGATGGAATGATCACGGGGATGGACGGTCAGAAACTACACTTACACCCCGCATTATGCAGATTTGCCAATACATTTCACAAAAATTTTCAGAGAGAGAATCATTTTCAGATTTTCAGAGAGAGAATCCCTAATTATCTCCGGGAAATCTTTATGAACAGATCAGTAACCACTCATATGTCATCTCGCAAAAAGGACTATTTATGTTATCCTACTCCACGTACAACTACCTACCAGAAATCATTTCTAGTAACGGCATCTAAATTTTGAAATTCTCTCCCCGAGGATCTAAAGCAGAAGGGCCCCCATCCATGCATTTATATATAAATTATACATGGATTTACTCAATGGAGAGGGAAAATAAACTCCTCCGAAAAAAACAGCCTACATATTCCGTGTGTTGTCAAATTTCAATCCTTATTTACGTGTCATTTCTTTGTTATATGTGTATCAAACAACTTTATTGTTATTACTTGATATTTTCATGAACTTTGTGCTTTGATGAGCCAATTATTGTAAATAGTGTTTTTGCTCCAAGGGTTTACCCAAGGCATGAATAAATATCTATTCTATTCTAAAAATTATTCATACTAAAATTTAGAGTTTGCCGCGAGACTCGAGACGAGACCACTTCTTGACGAGACGATACCACTTCCACGAGACTCTCGTAAGTCTCGAAATACAGATATATGTCCTTAATCGGTATTTGGCATAGCTTTATCCCTAAAACTATGTCCTTCTATTAAGACGAAGTAACTTTTACGCTTTAATTAAGTATAAAATTTGAAATATAATGCAATAATAACGACTCGATAAATTATCTAACTTAAAAAAGAATTTTTGCCGAAAGATCAATTTCTGAATGCATGAGCGTGGCTTCTGGAGCCATGTTAGGGAGTGTTAATGGCTGGAAACATAAGAAAGATACACTGCTGTATGTTTCACAGAAGTAATTTCCACAGTAAGTTTCACACACAACAGTGTATCTTTATTATGTTTCCTGTCACCAAGTTCCACAATGTATCGCCATCCAGCGTTAAGTTGATCAGTGTTAATGGCTGACTACTTTTCCATGTTTCGTGCGATAATAACCTTGGAAAATTTATCCTGAAAAAATTGAACCATATTTTAAAGTGGAAATTTTCAGTGCTTACTCCTACGACAAAATATCTTGGATAATACTCGCCTAAGAGTAATGTATCGCTTCGCGGCACTTGAAATTCTTCTTATGGCTTGCTTGCTAGGGGAAAATGATGGCCCTTTTCGAATTTCACAGAGCACATTACCTCCGCAGAAAGACGGATGATAGTTGAAACAACTATATACCTCTTCCTGTATGATATATCTTCCGAAGTTAGTGAGGATATTTAGCATAATGTCGCCAAATTGTGTTGAGGATGTTACAATTAAAAAGAATGTCTGCAATGGACTTTTCTTTGAATTATTTTGCCAGCCAAAGTTCATTTAATCAAAAAGTCCATATTGGATCATCTGACCGGCATTTATTCATCAGCCACTCATTCAAACTCCATGCATCCTATTATCTCCAGAAACACCAGTCAGCGGAGGGAAATCTTATTTCAGCAGCATGTAGTAGAGTAGCACATTATATTCCGCATGTTTACAAAAATTTTCAACGATACTGATAATATGTCAAGTAAGTTATAAACTATGTAATGATTTCATACCAAAAAGGTGAAGTCGTCTAAATCTCATCCGGCCGCTGGGATGGGATTTAATCAAATGCCCGCTAAGCTTGAGGGGTTAACATTATTTTTACGTTTATTTTCTTAAGCCTTCTGTAGATTTCTCTGTAGTAAATTAGTGTCTACAATCCCTTTTTAGAAATTTTTCGTTTTATGTTACAAGTTTATTCATTGAGTATCAATAAAATCAATGATTTTACAAGTATTGGCGTACTTTGTGTCCGGATCAGGATGTATTTAAAATTTATATTAATGGCTATCCTATTTCGTGGTACCAATTCGGCGAGTATGTACGCAAAGGAAACGGCTTTTATGGTGTTAAATTTATTTTGGAGGTAACGAGACGAGACGAGAGTCTCGTCCGAGACTCGAGATCGAGACGAGACTGGTGTTCACGAGTCGAGACTCGAGACGATACCCGAGTGCGGAAAACGAGAGTGATAGGAGACTGGCGCAAGTCTCGTGTCGTCTCGTCTCGCGGCAACACTACTGAATTTTTTTTAGAAAGTATGAAGAAACAGTATTAATAATAGTGAGACATATGCAATGGAATATAAACCAAAGCATGCATAACTAACCTTTTAATTTTAAGGACAAAAACACGGTGTTGGTTATACAATTGATACAAAAACAGTTGGCCCTTGGTTAAATTAAGGAAATTACGACAAAGAAAAATATTGACATGGCGTTCTGCATCAATAAAATAATATTTATTTTTCGAAGTCTTCACGCGAGATGAAACAATAAATGATTGTAAAATTTTTTACTGTAGGGGAATTACTGCCAAAAATTACCCGAGTTCATAAGTTATTGTAAAGAAAATGAAGGCATCCAACCGTAGTGGGCACATGCTCTGAAAATTTAAACTCTGAAACGATGAAGTTGCCATTCATCTAGCGCTAAAATAAATGTATTCGCAAAGCTTTTATTTCATGACCTAATATAATTGAAAAATTCTCCAGGGTAAACATATCTTGGAACTTATTCCACACAAAAATCATCGATTGATACATTGGGAAAGAATAGTGGCTGGCTAAATCAATTTAATTTGAACGAATGTATTTTAATTTTGTATTCAGCCTCCTAAAAGATTTATGATATTTGTCAACGGCAATAAAAATGAACTTTTGCCTGATATGTTTCAAGTAATTTTTTAGTTTTCAAATAGGCTTAATGAAGATAATACATCACACAATGGAAAATGTGACTCTGCGATCTTTGGTGTTGATGCGCTGTTAATCATCACACTTGGCTCCACGTCTGGAAGCGACTCACTCCGTAATATCTCGTCCCATCTTTCGAGATGCATCCGTCGCCTGCATTACCCTCAACTAGCCATCAATGCACACCACTTATACAACTTTTCCCTCCCAACCAATTGCCGACCCTGGGGTCCGGACAAAGATGACATTAGTAGACGGCGCCATGACCTCTGCTCGAAATCGAATCTAGGAATAGAATCACGTTCCATAGAGAAGACTCACAAGATCAGGAGCTGTTACTGCGCGCCCATACCCGTTTAATAGGTCTTAACCGGGAATTTTCGCTACCATTGGCGCACGTTCGAAGTGGTCGTGAGATACTTGTGGCCGTCCTTGCCCGCCGCCCTCGAAATCAAAGTCTTTTTCTTCTGCTTTTGACCTTTCCCCCGAACCGCTGCCCTCGGCAGGACTAACAATCCCCTGCCGCCACCCCCGGCGCATTCAACGGCCAATGACTCCGTTTCGCGCGCGCGGGAGGAACGCCGCGGTGTCGGAAGGAGACGGAACCGAGTGCGCCCTCCGCCGGGGACCGAACGACCCCTTGGTGGGCCCTTCGGGGGCCGCCTCAGCGCACAAATTGAAGGTTCATCTGAATGTGACGTGACGCAATACTCCCCTCCTCGCCGTGTGGGATGGAGCGGCAGACTGTGCGCGCCCTTGAGCGGGAATTGACCTCCCGATCCTAGGCGAGCGCGGGAAACGATTCTACTTCCTCGACCCATCGAAGAAGTTTCTCCTCTCCCCCTAGGTGACTCGAGTAGGGTGAAGAGAATGGAGTGGGTGATTGGCCCTGCAGTTCCTATTTTTAAAGGGGAACATCGGAGAGGGATAAAGGAATTATTCTCTAAGGCGTCAAATATGCTCTAATGTAACTAATAAACATACACGCATCGGCATGGTTATCTTTGAATGAAAGCTTATAAGAGCCATGTGTGCTCAGTGTCAGAAGCGCTGTATGATATTTTTGGCATGCTGGTATTTAGGGTATTTTCGAAGCAATTTAGGTTATTTTACTCAGTTAGTGTGGGTATATTTGAAATGTCAGATATCTGTTTGTTGAATTATAACAAAACAAAATTGTCTTTTCCTCCGTATATATATAATAAGATGTGTAAATGAATAAGAAGTACACAAGGTTCAGCCTTTGTTTTTCTCTCCTGTGTATACACAAATAAATTCACAGGTAAGGAAACAAAGGGGTAGGAATATATAATAGAGAAAGGACGAGGACAACGGTGCTGTGGTAGATGGAAAAAGCCAGAAATCAGGGGGTAAACCTCCCCGTTCCTCGTTTTTACTCATTTTCTAACATCTACTTACCTAATGGGCTGGATTCTATTTTAACTAAATGATACGCATTACTGTATATATTCAAGATTATGGATTCCATCAGAAGTGAAAGCTTTTTGTGTTCACTCGCATTTGAAAGCCTGATTCATGCGTTCATATTTTCCGGCCTATTAAAGGTCGAATTCTTACTCAAGGATTGCTCCAAAAATATACCCCATCGCGTCCACCATCATTGAAAATATCCTTTTCTCTAACAATACGAACCTCACTTAGCAAATCAGACCCCAAAGATTTTACTGAGCAAAAAAAATTGTTTCAGCTTCCAATAAAACTATTGTTGCTAACAATTGGGGAAAAATTTGGACATACTTAGAGTTATTTCACTCCCACTCTCTCCTGGCCAACTTGAGGGTAACCGATCCACCCCAGTATTTATACTCCATAAAAATAAATAAACTCAACATATGACATGCTTTCAAAAATTTTTATCGGTATTAAAATAAGATGTGTAAAGGAATAAGAAGTCAAAAAAGGTACACCCTGAGTTTTTCTCTCCTGAATGAGAAGATATTTGTTTCTTTCCCATCAATCTCCAACCTATTTCCCAAATGTCTCCATCCAACATATTTTAAGATGCCGATGGTCCTGCTGTGTTCCACAAATTCAACAAACAGACATCTAACATTGAAAATATATCCACACTGATTAAGTCAAATAATCTATACTGCTTCCAACAGTACCCCAACTACCAATAGACCAAAAATATCATATACAGCTTCTAAAACTGGGACACACATCACATAATAGCTTCTATGCCTACCAAGATAATCATAACGATGAGTAATCCATGACCGATGTTTTTATAATTGTAAAAGGTATTCAATATCACCAGTTAATAATAGAATCCCGAAGGAATTAAATGAAAATTTTTGTAACATGCTGAAAACGTGAATAAAAAATTAAATGATATAGAGTAAAATTAATGATCACGTTTCCTCCCAATTTTAAAGCTAGCGTTTACGTGGGTAGCAACCTTTCATATAGTTTGTATTTCGAATACGTTAATACGCTTGAAATGTATATTTCACACGTGTAAACGGATTTAAAATGCCTATAATTGGCTGAAATTGCCTTTTCCTCCACCTATATACAAGATCTCTCGTTTTTACTCCGTTCCATATCAATTCCATTAATGATGGATGCGTAGGAGCTAAGTTATCGATAGAATGCATTCAGCATGTCCTAATAACAGGGCCAATTTACACGATTTCATGTGCACATTGGAGGAAGTCGTCCCATCCCAAAAAAATGAGAATTTCTATTTACGGAAATATTAATATGTATTTCACGTTACTTTAAATATTTCAAAAAAAAAACATTCCACGTTTGGGAACTAGAAATCATTTTTAGGTGAAGATAACTCAAGGGATCGAAACTCACGGAATTGAAAATAATTTTTGGCAATGTAATTTATAATTTTAATCGCAAAGTTACTAGTTTTTCTAGTAAATTAATCTTAGCATAAGAATTTTGGAATATTCTTATAACAGTGCGCAGATGATTGAACAAATTGTAACAATAGTATATAATATTTATACATAATAGTATTAATACGGTTACGGTATTAATACCAATAATATTGTATATTGGATAGAGATTGAGGATAGTCTGCCACTGATACACATTCAAGTATGTAATTAATTTACTTACACTTCTTAAAATGCATAAAAAATTATAATCGTGAGAAAAAAGCACTATTAAAAATAATATAACGCATTAACTTCCAATTAGCGGTACCAGCATGAGAAAAGAATAATACGAATAACAAAAAATAATGAAATAGATCAGTATTTTAAACCGCTCTCATGCTATCAAATTCTGAGAATATCTAAATATTTTCATTAAATTTAAAATTAAATTGCATATGACCCGATATCAATGATTGCCATAGTTAAATCCTTTGCGTAACTACCGAATCTACCTTATCAAAGCGGAAAATACCTTTGCAAGAAGGGAAGAGCGATAAACCAAAAAAAAAAGTATTATGAGAATAAAATATGAGTGAAGAGGATTAATTTAATAAACTTAAAATAAACAAACTTTCTCCATTAAAATTATCGGAAAGTGTAATAAATGCTTTACATTTCCTGTTCCTACATCCTACTTTAGTCATTTGTAGATATCTTTTCGCTTTATCTCACTCATCCTTTTTACCTTCACCTCATCCTGTAGAGAGGGCTGGTTGCCCAGTGGGTAGAGCGCTGGGCAAATGATAGAAAAATATCGTTCGAAATCAATTGTTCGAGCAATTTACTATTAATTGGAACGAAAAGCTCGACTTTTCAACAAAAATCGAAATTTTAATCGAAAAATCGATTAGTCGGAAAAATTGCATATTTTTTTTAATACAGTCATTAGTAAAATATTTTTATTATAAAATGAAAAAACACTAAAAATACACATTTCACGTGTCGAAAAAATCCTAAAAAATCTACTTAGGATACAGGCCTGAATTTTTTGTGGGAAAAATTGACAAATGCACGCACATTAAAGTTCCGGGATTACCGCTTGGAATCATTCGGCTTCCCTAAAATTTTCAACAAAGATCAACTGATTGAGATGCTTTCTTGATGGTCGAGGGCGTGTCTTTCCGATTTTTCAGCCCTTTGAAAGAAGGCTTTCAGTCGGGATGGATGACGTTATCATAGACCGGTAGTGAATCGGCTGGGATAAATTAAAATGGCTTGTTTAAAAAGCGAATTTGGATCGAAGTTCGAAGATCAAGGCTCGATCTTGATTTCCTCGATATTTTAAAATGAAAATATAGATTTTAGAGTTTAATCGAAATCGGTTTTTCCATCACTACGCTAGGGAACTCATCGAAGGCTTTCGCGTTGATGTCCAAGGTGAAGACTTCGCACACACCCCAAACCAAAATCCTTTGAGTTCGAGGTGAACTGGCCCCCATACCCTGAATGCACGAAATTACTCGTTTATTCTTTTAGTTTTGGGTGAGCTCTAATCTCCCTTATTAATACCAACCTTCGGTTGGAAACACGAAGTGAGAGACACATTCTCCAAACTCATGTAGCCATAGGGTGATATAGGGACCTCAGCACCTTATTGGGGTTTTCCTAAATGTATGCCACTATAATTTGTAAAAAAGTAGAAAAATCAATTCGTTAATTACTATTTAAAATAAAAATTACTCCATTTAAACTTTAGTTTTCCTCAGTATTGGAAGCGCTCATGCTGAACGGTGTGCCAATATGATGACAATAAGAAGGAAATGCGTATAGGTTATTAACCCTTTCTAACCCAGAGCTGTTTCTCGGGGAAAACAAATTTCGAGAATTTTCATTTTGAAAACTTGAAAACTTTACACTCAATGACAATTATCCCGGCAGCTAAATATTTCGTCATTAAAATATACATTACAAAATAATATTTAGTTTAGAAATATCCAAAATAGAGCTGAAAGTTTAAACACTTTTGATGTTGCTTAGAAGCAACATTGGGTTATAAAGGGTTAATTAACGGCTTGATGCGCAAAAAGAAACCTATCGCTTGTATGTAAAACATATCCTAATACTGTATGATTTAGCACTTTCCCGGCAAATAGATTGAATAGACTTTTCTCGGGTATCCGCGAGGGTAATAAAATCTGAGAGCGCCTACGTTTCGTGCTCCGTATTGTCACCCATTCTCATGGCCACTGATTAAAAGAGTAAGGACAACTGATTTTTTAATCAGTAGCCTTTAGAATAGGTGACGAGACAGGAATTGAAACGTCGGCGCTCTCAGATTTTCTTAGAGGCGGAAACCTTAGAAAAATTTATTTATAACCTGTAACAAAATTTGAAAAACTTCAAATGAAATGTAACCAAGAAATCAAGTGGGCCAATCAACGTCGTAGAAGAAGTGGGGGGTTTAGAATCTGAGCATAACCCATCCCACTGACATCCTATTCTGATATCCCATGCATTGATTAGATGATTTCGTCTGAGACCTCCGAATAAGCAACGGCTTTCTCCAATTCAAAGTCGCCTTGTTTGAGTGACACCACCTCACAAACTACGATTTCTCATCTCTACCTCTGCCCCCGACTGCCTCTTTCCTCTTATCGCTGCATAGATTAACATCCAGTTCCGGCCCACACGAAAACAACATTAATGCACGATGTAAATGCTGAGTGACAAATAAATTATCCAGGTCCCGTCCACCCAACTCTTCACATTCATATGACATCCAGAGGAAGTGGTCATTTCCCCTCGCAACGCTAACAAATATCTACCATTGATAAATTCTTACTGATGACCTCCAAGAATTTAAGTTTCAATCAAAAGAATCATTCCTTCGACAAGTAACTAGAGCTGAGATTTGACGTGCTGCTTGCTAACGTAATGAACTACCTATGGAGGTATAATACCTTGGGACCGAAAGCGTCGTAGCAGATTCCCTTCGCGAGAACCGAAAGTACATTCTTATAAAAGGATAGACTTTTACAGTTCATAAGTGAAAATGGTCACATTAATCTTTTGGTTGAAGGAAAAACACACGATGAACTTAGCTTTGTCTTATTTTTCCATGCTTTATTTCCGTTCTTTACCCCATAAAAAGATATGCAGCAATAACGGAAAACATTGCTTCTTCTTTATCTTGGATTGAAATGAGCTTATATTATGCATTCATGATCTTCAAACCATAGTATGCACTATACAAATACAATGTTCGAATTTTTCCACTGACGTTTCCACGGCCTCGGTGAGAAAACTCGAAACATATGCCGGTGTATTCTACTATTAATTTTGATGAGGATAATACAGTATTGCCAACATAATAAATGCAATATGCAAATTTTTTCGTACCTAGCTAGAGGAATATCTGTAGCCATCCCTTTTCGAGTTTCACACGTTGAGCTTGTTTACTGAGGAAATAATTTTAATGAAAAATACACTCAATATTTATCCTTCAGTGGATTTTTATTGCTGGTGATATTTTTGAAGATAAAGAATTGAAAGGACATAATTTTACGTAAATAAATGAACCTGCTCTTTCAAAAATTTTAATGCATGAAAAGTAAGTCTATCATGAAACCATCATGAAACGAAGTATTATACACAGTGGCCCGAAGATGTAAACCGGCATATGAACATTTAACGTTTCAGTTTGTGTCCATTATGATTGAGCAATAGATTACAGATAGAAAGAGAAAAGCAAGAGTTTCATTCAGTGCCTCTTCTTCCAGTTGTATGAGTCACTTAGGAACGACTAATATACACCTGTGGAAGCAGGGAGAGCGAAAATTTTAAATTTACAAGTATATTATAAAGCTATCAAACAATTTATGGAAATAATATTTTAATATAAAAATGTAATTTTCCATGTAAAAACACGTTTTATTGAAAAGAAGAAAATAACGGCATAAAGTCTCTTAAATTATTGAAAATGTGAAATATGTTTGAAGAAAAAGTAACCGTAACAATAGAAGAACACATCAAAAATAAAGAAAAACTTGGTGCGCATGTTAGATTCTATTCGCTCCCGCTAAGGGACAAAGATGATATCTATAGACCAGAAATTATTAATTTTATAATATCCCCGCACAGGAGTCACCCAATGTAACAATTGAGCTGCGGCGAACGTTGATATGTCAGTGCTCTCAAGAGAATACATTATACCTGTAATGATTGTAGCGCCTCCTTTGGATTTGGTGGCCATTTTTGGAAATTATCCCCATATTTAATTTTTATTCCTTAAAATCTCTCGAGATAAACTTCCAACCATGGCAAAGGTCACCCAGTTATGAGCTATCCTGATAATTTCAGCGCTCTAGCTTATCAGGAACTGTTCGAAATTTTAGTTGCAAAATTTTGACCTGAAGGACAAACAAACAAGAAAGCGAGTATAAAAAACGTGGTAAAAAATCAGTAAACAACTCTGATTTTCAAACATGAAATTCGTGTGATATGGAATTTGGAGGAGGAGATTGACAGCTGAGTTCATCTGCGCCATGAGGGAAGGGAGGGGAAGGAAGGGTGGATAAAAACCCGGCGTCACCATTAGCGTGCTATTAACGAAGGGCGTCAAGTGGACCACAGTTTAACGTCCCATCCGACGGACGGAGAGTTGCAATAGAGGTGTCCTCCATATGACACTTAGGTAAGGATCGGGCGGTTCCTGAAAATTCTCTGACAACGCCAGATTTGAAGGCTGGCTGTGAATCCAGCACTCAAGCCAACACTCACATGATCCCCCAAAACATTCGTTTTCACCTCTGTTTTGAACATGTGTTTTTCTAATAATAAACCAAAAGATGAGTGATGGACACCAGTCAATCAACTAAAATTAGAGGGTAATTTTAGAGGCATTTATAGTTACTGAGCGTAAACGGAATAAATAACGGATTTCACGATCTGTTATAAGATAAACTGGCACGTCAAATAACTTCCTCGAATTGTAGGGTAAAAACTCCAACTCATCTAGTTTTCACAAGGATTTGGCAAATCAATCACGGTCTCTGTCCCAACTGAAAGTGGGAAAATAAAATTCTTAAAGCAGTGGGTGTCCAGACTTTCCTCCTTTTAAAGAGTCACCCCATTTCAGCTCTAATTCTAAATGAAAGCGCCGCTATCTTTAATAATTTTTTTCAATTTCATCGATGTGAATGCCAGTTTAAAGCCATACTTACATCACTTACTTTACCCTATAATTCTGTTTCCATTTTTAGGGAAAAAGAATATTTAATTTGAACATGTGAACGAATTAAAAATTATATTTTATGTTTTTATTGATCAGTGGACGATTGAACATCTTTTCATTTTGATTGAACATCAACAACATTTGAGCCACTTTCTTCCGCCTTCATTCACTTTTGAAATGTTTTCGTGAAATTCTTAGAAAGAATACCATACCAAGATTTCGTAGAAGAGAACGGCTGAAGATTTATTCTTTGTTTTTCGCTCCTTCATTTTTTCTGCAAGTTCGCCAGCGGTGATTGCGAATTTATTGAAAATTAAAGATTAAAGACTTCGAATTGGAGCAGTTGAAAATCTAATTACTTTGAAATTTTTGCACTCAATAATAGCACGAGGGAATTTTCAACTGAGACTCTCGGAATTTCCAAGGTTAAGAATAGTCAATTTTCCCAGAAATGTCTAGCTATCCTGACCTCTTTAATGATCTTGGGGTGAACATTGAGATTATGCGGTAAGCCTTAAGAGTATGTTTCCTTGACATTGTATCCAACTGCCTTAATAGGGTGGTTTCCTATTATTTTTTTATTGCCTAAATCGAATTACTCCTGGAGCACGTATTTCACGCTTTCAGATTTTTAAATGACGATATCTATTTTTCGCGATCAAATGAAAAGTGAAAACTTTCAAGCTCGCGAAAACGCTACGGCTTAGAATAAATGCAGGGAAAAGCCCGAGTGACGTCATTCTGGCTCCCGCTGTCGCTGTGTGAGATGACCTATGGGCGAGGATATTGTGCGCCGCTGCGATGCTGGCTGCTAGCTGGTAGCGCTTGGCTTAAATAAGGATTATTAATATCTTATCAAACGAAGGAAACTTTCCGACCTTAGGCAGATGCAATAGGTGATTATTAAGAGATGTTTCCCTGAAGTCCGTGCCTCATGCATGCATTGGTAATCTCCGACGATGTAAAACTCCTCTCTACTCGAATAGAAACTACGTCCCTGTGACGTCACGTGGAGTGGCATCGAATGGGCGCCAATCTGACCTTTTTAAAATGCAGTTAAAATTGACCATTGCCATTCGTATAAACTGGGAATTCTAAAACCAAATAATTTGTATATTATGAATACACTCATGGTGGGTAACGAGTCGCAATCAATGCCTTTCGTCTTCTTTGATGAAGGAAACTACCCTTTGGCAACACATATTCTATTTTTACGGCCTATTTAGAGCAAACATTAGCAAGAAATTATCAGTACGAAGTACTTAGTGCGAGATTTCTGTACCCATATGTCAATGGCAGAGTTTAAAAACAATCAGCGCTAAATCTTGTCCAATTGGCGCGAAAATGAACGCTTAATTTGGTCGTTTTGTAATCGACAGGAAAATTAGCGCGAAACTTTGGAACGCGCATTTTCGCAGTCATTTTTTTCATGCGCTTTGCATTCGTGTTTTGTTAGATCTAACCGTGAACCAAGAGTACTGGATAGTGAAGGGCCAATTCCATCCCATATACGGCTGGTTTCTGTTACCACTTCGGTCGCATTTTAATCGGTTTTCAAAGATGTCCGCGGCGCGGTGATGAGTGCGATACGATCCACTCCAATATTTTGCGGCATGGTCTTTGCGAATTCGAGGGATATTATGGAAGAGTTGTGAAGTTGATGTATCACGTAATCAGGAATATAACTTTCGTTCGACAACCCCTAAATTTATCTCATTTTCCCGTGAAACTGGGAACACTTTGTCCGTCGGCGACACGAGTGGTGACTACTATAAACCTATTTAAATGCGTGGTGGGTGACAACACATTTAGAGGTAGATTTACTTCTGTGATATAGGTGCCGTGAAACACGGGAGCAGAAACCTCTAAATGAAAAATAACGTGGATACAACACGAAATGGAGAATTGAACTACGGATAAGATGTGAAACAACTCAACTCAACTCCAATACCTTCTGTGACGCAGTTTGCTTCTACAGTTCAGCATTAGAATGATTAACGGCATTAAGTCCAAGCTAATTTTTTCCATGAACGTCCCGAAGTTGTGAAGCTAATTATTTCGTTAATCATAATTTATGTGACTACGTAGATTTCCGCGGTGTTCAGGTTCCAATTTCTCCATATTTCCGGTGCAACCGCGTCGGTTTGTTGGTGATGACAACAGTTTCGCTGGCACTGCTGCCAGCGTCTTCAGGTCGAAGATGATGCCGGTCCACGATTTTCGTCCTCCTTATATAGGGGGTCAGTCCCGCCAGTTGTGGCTGCCGCTCTCCTATTGGTCCGCCTAATGAGCCTCCTCCAATGGGCATCCAGATGGTAGCCGTCGTCTCTGTTAAAATTGTCCGTCCGGGCTATCTCAATGGATTCGCGGATGAGTCTGGGAAAATATCTGCCTTCTTTCACTATTATCTTGGCGTCGTCAAACTTAATGTCATGTCCCGGGGTCCAGGCGTGCTCCGATATGGCAGACAGCTGGAATTGCCTGTTTTTCGTTGCCCTTCGGTGCTCTTGCATCCGTATCTTGAGTGAACGGCAAGTCTCACCGATGTATGCTTTTCCACATGAGCAAGGGACCTTGTAAACACCTTCATGAAGGTCGTGCTGTAGTCTGTCTTTGGCTGTGGGCAGCAAGTCACCAATTTTTGTCGTACAGTTAAACCTGGTGGTGATGCCGTGCTTTTTCAGGGCCCTGGCAATCCTTTCGGTGGTCCCTGCGACGTAGGGAATGACGGCCCAAGCTCTTTCGTCTTCCGTTTTTTCACTTGAAAGTGGTTTTCTTTTAATGGTCCTTTTCAGGGCCGAATCCGGGTAGCCATTCTTTTTCAATGCTGCAATTAGATGTTTCTCTTCTTCTGCCAGAGACTCAGCATCCGAAACGCGGTGGGCCCGGTGAAAAAGTGTATTTATCAAGGATGCCTTTTGCACAGGATGGTGGTGCGAGGCATAGTCTAGATACCGGTCCGTATGCGTGGCTTTCCGATATACAGAGTGCCCGAGGTGACCGTCACTCCTTTTCTTTACCAAGACGTCCAAAAAAGGTAGCTGGCCGTCTTTCTCTAACTCCATGGTGAATTGTATATCCTTGTGTTGGGAATTCAGGTGCAGTAGGAATTCCTGTAGATTTTCCTTGCCGTGGGGCCAGATGATAAAGGTATCATCCACATATCGAATCCAAAGGGATGGTTTGTGCTTCGCAGAGGCCAGTGCCTTTCTCTCAAATTGCTCCATATACAGGTTCGCTATCACTGGTGACAAAGGCGAACCCATTGCTGCGCCTTTTATCTGCTCGTAGTAATTATTGTTCCACAGAAAATACGAATTCTCAAGACAATATTGCACTAATGACGGGAAATCTTTAGGCAATCCAACTTTTGTGAGTTCTTTGATAATATCTACTGAGTCTTTAACGGGGACACGGGTGAACAGCGAAACGACATCAAAACTGACTAAGAGGTCGTTCTTAGTAATGGTGGTGCTATTTAGGATTTCAATGAAATGGACAGAATTCTTCACAAGGGACTCAGTCTTTCCCACAAACTGTTGCAATGATTGAGAGAGATACTTTGATAAGAGGTAAGTGGGGGCACCGATTTGACTCACTATAGGTCGCAGTGGAACTCCTTCCTTGTGGATCTTCGGTAAACCATATAATCTTGGTGGTTTTGCGGCACGTGGTATGAGGTTCCGCTGCGTCTCCTGAGGGATGGATGACCTCTTGATGAGTTCCTTCACTTGTCGCTCTATCCTGGTGGTAGGGTTCGATTTCAGCTGCTGATATGCAGGATCGTCCAGAAGTTGGGAGATCTTTTCGTTGTAGTCCTTTCTGGTCATGAGAACGGTTGCGTTGCCTTTATCCGCTCTCAGTATGATGAGACTCTCATCGCTCTTGAGTTTTGACAGAGCTTCCCTCTCTGCAGCGGATAAGTTTTGCTTAGGTGGTCTAGCAGTGCGGAGAATGTGAGAGACATCCTCTCTTATTTCAGCGGCGTCATCTTTTGGGAGCTTCCTAATGGCAGATTCAACCTCCGTGATGATCCTCTCCATAGGTAAATTCCTGGGAGCTATGGCGAAGTTATGTCCTTTAGATAGCACTGAGGTGGTAGCGTCGTCTAGTACTCTCTCGGTCAGGTTAACCACAGATCTATCCCGTAGATGTTGATCTGAAGGGTGTTGCCTGTTGTGCAACTTGTCGAACTTCTTTATCTGCGTCTTTCGGGCAGTTATTTCCACGTTTTGAGATGTGAAATAAGTTATCTTCTCAATCTTGTCCCAATCGGTTGCATTCAATGAGCTGCTCAACTGTAAGTGAATCTTGTATAGTTCTTGGGAGCAGCGGTGGAGTGAGAGGCGAGTATGATGCACGCGTTCCCTAAGCAGGGCCTTGCTGGCTCGAAGCAAGATCCTTTTGGCAGAACTCGTTTTCAGATGATGACTTATTTCCACACATACAGGAATCGTGTCCGTGTCCCGGCAGCGAAGAAGAAAGGCTAAGGAAGACAAAAGCCTTCCTTTCTTCCCCCTCAATTTCTCAAATCTTCTGATCAGCCTGTCCACATCCTCCCCGTAGAGGCTTACAATGTGACTACGTAGATTTCCGCGGTGTTCAGGTTCCAATTTCTCCATATTTCCGGTGCAACCGCGTCGGTTTGTTGGTGATGACAACAGTTTCGCTGGCACTGCTGCCAGCGTCTTCAGGTCGAAGATGATGCCGGTCCACGATTTTCGTCCTCCTTATATAGGGGGTCAGTCCCGCTGAAACTGTTGTCATCACCAACAAACCGACGCGGTTGCACCGGAAATATGGAGAAATTGGAATCATAATTTATGTTTATTTATTTTTTTTTTAATAAAAGACCTTTTTGAGGAGAAAATAATCACTCTATCCATTCTGAGAGGAAGGAAGTTGGCTAAAAGATAAATCTGCCAAGAGCTAAGAATGCTCTCGTACAGTGGACTGCGCACCAAATTTTCTACGCCACAGTAGCCATTCTGGCCCATATGAATTCCAAAAAAACGTAAAGAATGAAAAGCATAATGAGAAAATGAAGAGCATTCCACACACAGAAATCACAAAGAATTTATAAACCTATGGTAAAAACAAATATTATCTGAGTAATTGGACCTTTAATTTGATTATATATATTTATTGCTACAGGAACGAAAACAGCAAAATTTGGCCCAAACATCGGCGTTTTTCATAACAGTTAACAGTTATACGTACAAGAGCATCCGTGCCCGGAATTGGAGCAACCTGGCCAGGCGGGACTCGAACCCGCGACTTTCGGTTTGGAAGGCGAGAACTTCACCCTGCTGCTACCGTTGTCGGCGAAAAACGCAACGTAAATCGTAGCATGAAAAATGTAATTACCTTGAAAATGTCGGCATAAGCGTAAAAATGGAACGAACGACAGCCACTCCCAATTGCTGACGCGAAGTCGAGTCACGGCACCTCTGTTCTGAAGTACTTTTCGCGAGGATTCCCTCAGATCCCCGCCTTCCGCTGTCCACTTTTCTCTGGGTGCGACCCGCGTCCATCGGTTGACCTACTGACCCCAACGGGCAGAGAACACGCATAGGATCCGCCAGGGAGTAGGGATAAAGGGTACGTTTTCTTTTCGTCACAGAACCGTGAATGAGAGCAGGAAAAAGGGTAAATAAAGCTAAAGATACGTAAATAAAAGTAGGAACGTAATATAAGCATAAGCATTGGTCGTTGGTTTTATTTTTCTCGCAAGAGTGGGGTAGTTAAGGTAGTCTTTCAGTTCTGACACGCGGAAAACGGATTAGCGAGAATTTACCGCCGTCAACACGACATCTGCTTAAGAAACCACTAGCCTAAGGGCATTTATCAGTAGGTTTTCGCAGGTTTTTCACACCCCCCTTCTTGTGCGGGCGTTTTCTTGCAGTGGGTTTTTCGCTGAAGGGTATTACACCCTTATCCTCATGTTTTTTCCCACAAACAGAAATCTTTTTTACACAAAATTTTCACATATAGTTGTTTATATTTTTGAAATTTCACAAACAGTGTATATTGTATATTCTTTGTATTGTATACGTTTGTCAACCCATTTTTTAATATGTTTGAATTGACGTCAGCGAGGGGTTAGGTGGAAGAGGGGACTTTTTAGTCTCAACCTCGCCCGAATAAAGGCATTTTATTATTATTATTTATCTTCTTACGCTCAATTTTTGGATACAGTAGCACTAGGTACATGATTTCTGCCAATGATGAACCATAATTTTAAGTTTAAATATTTTGCAAACGAAATACAGAGCTGATTTAATGAAATGTTTGGTTTTCTAACACGTGCGAATCGACAACAAAGTATCCGTTTAGGCTGCCCGAATGCCATTCGGAACCCACGAAGTAAAATTCTGGGCTTTATACCCACCAGAAAGTAGGAATAAAAGGGAACGCTACATTTTCGTTACAGATCCATGAATGAGAACAGGAAAATTGTAATGATACATTTGAAAAGTAGCGTGTATAGGCCCACGTAACTTTCTGATACTACGTGTTTGTCAACATGAAAATAAATCGGATTTGTAAGGTTTCATGCACCATGACTAGTGATACGTGAAAATCGCACTTTAATTTTTATTTTATCGCACTTTCGATAACAGTTTATCGCATTTTGTAGCGTCTATTTTTTATTTTCATTATTAGGTAGTTGTCGATAAAATGTAGTGAAACACAGTTATATGACAAAATACAGAATATTTTAAATAATTATGTTGTAGAACAATAATGAATTAAGGAATAAGACGTATAGTGGCGGAGGTGTAGCTTGCCCGCGCCCACTTGTAGTTCGCGGCCACGTAGATTCCCAGCCAACTAACAGCTGGCCAGTCGCTCACATGCTTTAAGCAGTGAGTGTCGGCGGAGCATTTAAACTGCGCTCTGCACACAATGTACGAATTTTGCCGTCGATAAGGCAAATTTGCGTAAAAATATCATAGAAGTCCAGTCATCGCATCTATGCCACATTTATTTGCGCACATCGCATGTATATCGCATTTGCGATTTTCACGCATCTCTAGCCATGACTGTTACGGACTTAGGCTTAAACTATATTTCAGATAGTATCGCTTCTTGATAAGACGTCCTTGAAAAATTACTGTAGCAAAGATATTCTGTGATGATTATTGTAGCATAGTGGCAGTGTGTATACATGTCATTAAATGTCGGTGAAACTCGAATAAATTTATTTTTTCGCATTATAAAAACAGCGGATCGTCTGAAGAAGAGTTTTAGGTCCGTCCGTCTTAGCAGTCTTGAAACGCACCGTGTGTGCGTGGGATCGCTTGTGAAGACGCGCTCATCACGTGTGACTCCAAGCGATGATTGCGAGGCAGTCTGGGGAGCCTTAGACCGATTGCACGGTGAACCTTCTGCGACCTAACGGCCGGGATGAGAACGTCAACCTCCGCGGGAGGGTTAAGCAGTTACGCCACCTTCTTTCGCTTCTTATTTGCGATGATTGTCATTTGCCACTTCATCATCCTTTGCTCCTTCAAAATCAATTTTATGTCCTGCCTCACTCCGTACGTGTTCCTCAATGGCTGATAAATGGTGTTATTTTTTAAATATGATCTTGTTTTCGTATGAAAATTTTCACAGCTTCTTTTATCAATGTTGGTTCAATATCTCCGCGTATGGAGAGGGTTCGTGGCCCAATATAATGACCAACGGCTATCGCCTTCCGTGCAAATTCAAAATCTGGTCAACAATGGGTTAACGAAGCCTATATATGTAAGCTCGGGACGAGAACGGTTTCCCTCCCATTCTCTTGATAACGCTCCCAGTGGGAGGAGTGAAACGTTGAGTAAGAAAATGTTACCTACGCAGCAATTCCCGGAAACAACCACCAACATATGATCTTGTTCTCTGCCGCCGTATGATGCGGGTGAGTTGATTGTAGGCCGACGTTTCGATGGCTGCCTCTGCCATCGTCTTCAGGGCATGCATCATTCAGGGTGGGACACGATGCCCTGAATGTGATGGCTGAGGTAGCTATCGAAACGTCAGCCAACCATCAACTCACCCGGTGGAAACCCGAAAAGAGTTCATCAGGTGTGGTTTTTGTGGTTTGTCTCTGTTAAATGCTCCTTAACCTTCCGGCGGGCGGGCTAACTCTCTTAACATGAGCGGGCGCACTGTTTACAAAGTAAACATTTCTTAAATGATTTAACGTTAGTTTTATCATCGATAAAATTACAGAGTTAGGTATCAGTAAGGGAATAATATGTATTTTGAATCACAAAAACATAAAAAATATCTTTAGAATTAAATGATTCCATGCGATTATAAGCACTCATCACGAAATTTCTCCTAAAGCACTGGAACTGCAAACAGGGATCGCAAATTTTTACACTAACTCGAAAGTAATGGCAAAAGGAATTTGATATAAGAAAATTAGATAAAAATATCCTAACATGGACAATTAAGCATAAATAAATCCTCATAAACCACCTAGTTGTACAAAAAAGAGCTTTCATTGCTTCCTTCTCCATGTCCACGAGCGGGCCCACTGTTTACCCAGTTCACAACGGGCGACCTTCTCCGTAAAAAATCTCGATTCACAATGAGCTGGGACTTAATATTCCGCTGACACCGACATTTTGTACGGAAAAAGACTCCTGGAGGAATACAATGAAAGTTCAAAAATATAACATTGTTTTTTGCAGACTTATCGACCGTAAACTGAAAACCCGTTTACTTTGTAAACGGGTTTTCAGTTTACGGTCGCCCGCCGGAAGGTTATCCTGGCCGACATTCCACCGCATGTTTTTCAAACTTAAATATTGCCATTTCCAATTACAGAAATTAATATCGACTGCCAATCATAACGCATGCAACGAATCATTGAACGATAGTTGATATAAGAATACTGTAGATAGTAAAAATCTGAGGAACATTAATATTCTTTTCTCGCTCAACACCTATTACCGCAACACAGAGTATATAAGGAAATAGAAGTACAGAATATGTAAAGCAATGGTTTTAATTGATAACTTGATTTAAGAATGAAGTGCATTACCTTGAAGTTAGTCTATATTTTAGTGTTTTCCTTCCCTTATTGCATCTCTTTTCACAAATAGTCGGAAATTTATCATTTGCCTCTATAACTCTGTTGTCAAAGATATTGTTACCGGCCGGCTCGCTTGCCAAGCCGAAGGTCGCGGGTTCGAGTCCCGCCTGGATAAATTGCCTTTATCCTGGGCATGGGCGTTTGTGAATGTCCTTCTTTATGAATTGTTGGTTCCCCGTTGAATATGCCGTAAACGTGTTGTGTACGGGGTAATGAAAATAAATAAAGTAATTATTGACACGGGGAGAATTCGCTTATTCCTACATGCTCTCCAATTCAGAGCGAAAAATGTTTCCTTTGTTGGTTCGAGTTCCATCGCGTCTTTCATTCCATAGTTCAAGTTATCGGCTTTTAGTGTAAGTCAAAAGGAAAGAGCGCTCGAAGTAGCTGTGTACTAGCAAAATTCTAAGGCCAGCTTGAGAAGCCCCTTCTATGTTACTATAGAAAATGGGAAAAGTTAGCGAATGAAATACTTAAACATATATATGACCTTGCATGCATTAAAATATAGTATGGTCATTAAATTTTTTCAATAAAGTTCTCACTAAATTATAATTTGAAATCTTACGGTCTAGACGAAGATGTCATTTCCTGGATTAGAGAATTTTTGAGCGACCGCGTCCAAAGAGTAGTATTAGACGGTGCAGTCTCCAATGAGGTTAAAGTGACTTCTGGCGTTCCTCAGGGTAGTGTCATTGGCCCACTCCTATTCCTTCTTTATATAAACGACATTGGCGAAGTAGTGCAGAGTAAGTTACGATTATTTGCAGACGACGCTGTAGTTTACAGAGAAATTCGTTCCAGCAAAGATATAGATGAACTAACGAATGACCTTGCTGCTATCCAAGCTTGGTGCGATGCTTGGCGGTTAGAATTAAATTTGGAAAAATGCGTCGTAATGAATTTCTGGAAGAAGAATAACTCCCTACAGCGTAACTATGTCATTCGGGGCGCCCAGTTAAAGGCAGTTGAATCTGTGAAATATCTAGGGGTTAGACTCAATAATGATCTATCGTGGAATAAACATATTCGAGAAATAACCGGTCAAGCTAATCGTAAAATGGGTTTTGTTAAAAGAATATTAGGAAAGTGCGACGACAAAGTGAGAGAAATTAGCTACTTTTCCCTCGTTAGACCACATTTGGAATACGCTGCCAGTGTTTGGGACCCTCATGAAAAAGGCTTAATAACAGAGTTAGAACGCGTGCAAAGAAGAGCTGCCAGGTATGTGAAAGGTCGTTACGATAGTCTTGTTAGTGTAACTGACCTCTTACATAAACTCGGATGGGAATCTCTGTCGGACCGTAGATTGAAAAATAGACTAAACCTTTTAGATAAATTCAAGAGCAGTGTCTTTTCTGACGAAGTTAACCATATCTTGCGGACGCCAACGTACTACGGAAGATCAGATCATATAAATAAAATAAGAGAGATAGATTGCAGAACAGACAGATTCCGAATGTCATTTTTTCCACGATCAATAAGAGATTATAACGGCAGCAATAGAACGCGTAAATAGATTGCATGACTTGTAGTGTAGCCTACTAACCTATGTAAAACTTACTGCATGTTTCTGAATTTCTATTCTATATTCTATTTCTAACAGCATATAGTAGTATAGCTTGTTATTATACGGGACGTTTCTTGGACGGTGTGGTGTGCATGTGGGAGTCCAAATGCATGCTGCATGCTGGTGATTGATCACCCCCTGCCAAACACCCTAGAGGTGGCTCGCAGGGTAATTTGTAGATGTAGATATTTACTCGTACTTATAAGTTTCGTAAATCTACACGCAATATGCTTGTTATGAAAACGTACTCGCCCATGATATCATCAATTACTATATTTGACTTTAAATTCTAAAAGTCCAGTATGCACACGAAATTTTTTCGGAGAACTTGAAAGAAGTTCACTTAGTTTGGCTTTTTTTGTGAGTATTAATTCTGTAAATGGGAGAAATAATATTAGCACTAGTTTAATTTCCCATCGAATTAGGTATCGTGTAAAAACACTATCGTTGGATTCAGCTTATCAGACTCATTAGGGATCTCGTGATCTCAGATTTTTCCAGTTCACTCGTGGTCACATGTGCAGAAGTGGAAAATCGCTCTTAATTCCTTTATTCTCGGTTTCAACCATAAATCTTTCATATTGGTAGTATTCTGTTCATTGCATATTATAATTCAAAGACAGAACCAATAATTTGTATGAGATAAGTTATTATTGTGCTGGATTGGTGGTTGAAATTCATAGTCTGTGGTTGTGTATATAATTTTTTTCACATGTCATTGACCCCTGTGTTTTTTCTAACTTTTGTCGGATTTATTTACGTATCAAATCGGAGCCTCTGGACATAGGTGATACCCTGCAAAGGATATAAACGAAAACAAACATGTATTGCTATTTGTTGCTTCAGTTGTGCATCATTGGGGAAACTCTTTCTTATTCACACTGGATATGAAATCTATTTTGCTATCATGTACATATATAGTAAAGGAAAACGTAAATAAAAATAAATAACAAAATAGACACGTACTTACATAGCGCTGTAGTTATAAATAACATGTCTTTCGCCGGAGCGGGAACTCTATTTACCACCGAGAATTCAAACGCCGCCATTACTCTGACCCGAATCACGTGACTCCGAGAGCGAAAGGGGGGCGGTATGTTGGCTACGCGTACCGGCCGTAAGGGGCTAGTGGAAAGCGCCATCTACTGTAAAAAAGATGTATGGTTTCGACTACACAACAGGTGGCATCCCAATTTTAAAGATAATTTAGCAGTTTCCCATCTCTGCCATAAATTTAAAACATTTTTATGTTTTGAATCAATGTCAAAATTGATTCCCTGCTTATGCTGATGATTTTTTCTTCATTGGAGGACAAATCTTATATGCTGAAATCAGAGGCAAAAGAAGTGTAAACTGCTGTGAAAACTTACGCTCAAAAATGAATATGTATTTAACTGTTACCTGCTGAATTCTTAGATATCGATATACTCAAAGTATTCTTAGTTTCCTTTGAAAAAGCCATTTTTGAATACTTAAAATCGAGTAAGAAAGGGTCGTGGTCAGGTGGATAGATGCTAACCAACTGGCTGTTAGGTCCTGCATCATTAGATAATACCATAGTAGTTCCATAGTAATGCCATTGTAGTTCCGTTCCAAAGAAAATTCCCATTCAGTTGAGCTTTTAGATCCATCAGCCATACAAATCCTTGAAACTTAAAATTATCCTTTTCATAAGTTATTTTTTGTCGGAGATGCCCTCCTACCCTCAATTGTGAAATTGTCCCTCCAACGACATGGTTTGGCCTGAGTTCCACTCCTACCAAACAAAATGCGAGTAAAACACTGGTTGGAAGTGCCATACCTTAATACAGTCTTTGAATGGATAACTTGAAAAGGACCCAATAGATGATACGCTCTCATTTTTCTTCCTTCTGCGCATGCGCGGCAAAATTAAATATTAATAGGCTGCATCCCTCGCCGATGGGTTCATGATTTATACAGTTTGCAGCCTTATTTTACGGTTCATCTTGCTTCCTCAAGAATTAGTCTCATTTTCATAGTTCCATACGTTCCAAGTAAGCTTTATAGAAGCCTCGAGGATGCTGTCTAGGTAGCATATTCCTGAACTTTACCATATTTAGAGATTGAATTTTTCACTTTCAACTCGGGGTGAAAATTTAAGATTTTGTTGAAACCTTGGCCGGTCTCAGCTTGAACATTCCGTAGCTTCTCGCGCTCATTAGCGGAGTCAGTGGTATCTCTCTTAATGTGCGTGAAAGGTGAAGGGGGCAAGGCGGCGTGGGTAGAAAGCATTCCAAGAGATTGAGCCCCCGAACTGGATTCGTCCGGGGCCAAGACTTCAAGGAATTGAGATATCTGGGGCAACAGGGTTTTAGTATCGGCCATTGACTGGGAGTTCTATCTCTCAACAATCCAATTTGACTACTCTTTGGTATAGAATAGTCAACTTGCTGAACTTCTATAGAATAGAGTAGTCTACTTGGATTGTTGAGATGATAGATGGTCACAAGAGAGATGCTTATTGTGAATACTGTATCATTAGTTTTCATCCTTAAACGCAAACACCCTAATTGCGCGAAAAGAATTTCTAACGTACGATTAGTTTTTAAAGCTTGTAAAGGAATATCAAAATTGTTGTTGTTTACTTTTCTATCATTCCACCTGTTCGAAACAATTAGGTGTTTGGAATACACTCCAAGAACTGATGTTTAATTGGTATTGTTTGCTTGTCGAGAGAGAGTATGGACTCAGATGCTGGTAATTTATAACCTTTGAGTATTGCCGATACAAGTTATAACAATTTTTTTAGTTTTTCGAGTTTTCCTTTGTGCTTCGAACGAGTAGATTAAAAACCATGAATAAGTTTGCAAATAAATTAAAGTTAATGCCAATTGCTCTTGTATACCCATAAATCCTACCTTGTTAGCATCCTAAAAGTTGTAGTGATTTCCTACTACGCCTTCATCAGTGTAAAGTGGCTTGCTTATTTAACTTTATTTTCGCGCTTAGTTTCTAATGATGTCAAAATAGGCGTCATATTACCTAGGTGGTTAGCACACTGGGTCATGAACACACAAATGTTCTTCGGGATTTCTGGCTGGTATGCGAGTTGCCTGATCTTATATTTTTTGTCAATACGCGCGTATCATCATTAAATCATCGATGTATTTCCGTTGCATAATGCTGAAACTTAAATTCATATGTCATAATTGGCAGACATAATGTAAAGTAACTATATGGAAAAAAATAGAGCGTGAGTGTGTATCTTCTTTTCATTCTTGTGTCCTTTACGATTTCTTCTTTTGGTGAGTGGTGAGCTGCCCCAGTGCCATCTATTGGTTACTCTTGTGGGCCAAATCAAAGGGAGTTTTCCATCCACAAGCCCTGCCGAGATCACGGTAAATGTAAACGTCCTGGTAGCGCAACTAGTAGAGCATCCGGCCGGCTACCGGGAGGTTCTGCGTTCGAGTCCCAGTCAGGCCGCATTTTTACCCTCTGAGTTTCTTGATATTTCCATCTACCGCAGCACCGTTGTCGTCGTCCTTTTTTATTATATGATCCTATCCCTTTCTTTCCTTCTCTACAAATATATTTGTATGTTTGCGCTTAAGGCGCCGTGTGAATGAATGAAGGAGTTAGGAGCGTTTCAGTCCGCGCAGTCACACTTTAGGGTCTATCTTAGTCGAACCAAGGGCTACAGGGATGGGGTTTGGTTCGTCGACGTCGATTCTCATCAGAATCTTACGCATTTTAGACTTAGTCTCAGCGCAGTGGCTAAAAATTATTATTAGATACCTTATTATTATGTCAAAAATTGATAAAAAATAATAATAATAAATAATAATAGTAACAGAAAATAATGACTAACAACATAATAAAATCCATTAATAACATCTAATAATTTGAGTAATTGCTTTTACCTACACAAAATAAGAAAAAATACGACCGGTAGAGTAAGTGGGACGTGTAATAGGAAAGTAATAATAAGGAGCATAGAACACATGGTTTACATTGGGCGAGATCTTGAATGCAAGTAAGGAACTTTGACATTAATGAATGATAAGATCTAAACGGTGGACTAAATTATTCGATACTGAGTACAACAGCAATAAACCCATTTGTTTTCTCATATTCGATGAATAATTAAGTTTAGGAATGTTTAAAAATTCAAAATATCCTAAAATTATAGTGAGAAAGGAAAGTTTCCATGGACTATTTATGACACCTAAAAAAATTAGCCACCCTAACAAAAATTCGAGAAAAGTGACTTTCGACGATTTTGTGAGATCGGTAGTTGAAAGCAAGGTAAATGAATCTTTCCTGGAATATACTCCTCCGACTTTAAAATCGATCTTAAGCTCGGTAAATATGGATAGTGATCTTTCACTTTTCAAAAGGACATTACGTCGTCTTCTTGAGGACATAGGCTTCGGGTATGAACGCAGAAGAAAAAGAAACATCCTTATCGACAGGAATGATATTATTCTTTGGTGGCTAATTATTTTAGGTAGCTAAAAATTACTGTCGCGAACAGAGGATCATTGTATTCACAGACGAAACCTGGATTAATGTTGGAAAATCAGTGGAAAAAATAGACTTCCCGCAACAAAAAATAGAAACTCCGCGTCAGGCTTTCCTTGCTGGACTTACAAATAGTGCTGGGCAATGAGCCCCCACTTCTCGAGAAGGACGATTTGCAATTGAACGTGCACGGACAGAAAAAGGGCTCACAAAAGGGACATAAATTCCATCAGCGTGTCAAGGAAGTGAACATTACGCTTAGAGTTAATTTTCATAATAAAATTGAAAAGCCAATTATCCGTCGGATATAACTATCGTGAATTTCGCCTTTCATGGAATACTAGCCAGAGCCAAAAAACATTGCATAATATGGAAGGAATAGAAATAATGTCGCATTCAGAAGTGGCGATAAATGTTATTATCCTTCACTTAATTATTATTTTTTACACTACAGATTATTCACTATTCAGCTTGTGCATATTGAATAAGTAGATACATATCTAAAATAACAATAACTTTTCCTACTATATTGCAGCAAAGGTATTTTAGTTAACGCTAGTAAATTTACGCAGTCTTTCGAGCCATCCCAAACTCCTTTCTGAATTACACCATTTTGGCGCTCTATCATGTATGGTTGCATACACTGTCAGGATGCCTGCCTGCGGAGCGGAAGATTGGCAGCACTGTTCTCCATAAGGCCCGTACAGTCAACTAAACGTGGAACGCTCTATATACGACAGTTCTAATTTCATGGGATTCATGTGTCAATTTTCTACACAGTTAGCTTGCATCTTTTTTCACAATATTTCGATAAATTTGGTTCGTTTCAGTATTGTTTATAACAATATTTAATCATTTATAATTTTAACTATTTTTGGGCTTATTTTGAGCAAAATGTGTTAGTATCGTTTTGTGCTCCTCCGTGCTCCTCGAAGATTTCTATGCATAATCCTTGGAAAGAGTTTATACTATACCTCTCTCTATCTCACCTATACCTACTTCCCTATCTGACACCTAGTGAATTAAAAGTTGAGCGATGCACCGCTTCGCTGAGGGTGGCTGGGCGGAGGATGGCCGAATGGTTTTATCGCTCAAATATTCCTGTAACGGCGGTCGAACTAACGTGGTGTATACTTTTTAGACATATTTTTTGCATCCTGTGAGTTTTCATACATAGTGTTTCACGCTTCTCGTATAAACACTTTATGTATGTATTGCACACTCTCGTTCAAATATTCATGAAACCAATGAGTGCCGATTTTCAATCTCTTAAAGCGTTTTTATGCGTCATCTAAAACGACTACATAAGACACCATACGAGAAACTTACTGTAACCGCTGAATTTATTCCTCCGCAAAACTTTCCCCATATTTTTATAGAACGATGCTGCAAATGTTACGTACGTTGAGGTGCATAGTACATTTACCGAGAGAAAAGAATGCTCATCAACGAAGAGAAAGGAATATTCGGTTACTAGATTTCCACTTAATGAAAGCAAGCATGCCAAAAATATTTTGACGCGCTATATGCGCAGAATGTTTTCCCCGAAATACCTGAGAAAGAGGAATCAAATCTCGATTACAGTTGAGCATTACAAATAGACGTTCAAATTCTGGTGGCAGAAAAAAATCAAATTCCCTCCAGAAGTATATCAATATCTTCCCCTCACATCTGGCGGTATTAATGATTACCATGCTTGAGCAGTTGGCGACTATATGCAGTGAGTAAAATAATCATTAATTAATCTCAATCATAACATTTTATAAGTAAAAAATGAGTTTTAGATTTAACTAAGTCATTAATACACATAAATAAACAATATTAAAAAATTAATAACTGAAAATATAATAAAATCTATTAATTACATCTAAAAATTTGAGTTGTTGCATAGATGAATTGTATAGATCATAGAACGGGACTGGAGTTAGCGGAGCATTCACAATGTAATACTTTACAGCCAAAGGCCTAGAACAGGAAGACCCAACCTTACTTATACTCGCAATGATGCATTTAGAGACTGCTATCGCGCGCGCTATTCCTAAAATTTAAAAATATATATTCCGCCATGTTACCACTAATATTGAAATTATTTCAGGTCTGTCATTTTTTTCAAACCCGTAGGTTATCATTCATTTCATTAAGGAATGATACTTGCCACAGATTGTATTCGGTAAAATAGTCTGAGAATTCACATAAATTTTGCTACGACCTATTGTCTATTCCTGTGCGTCCGCATAAAAATCGAAGTCGACGAACGACTTCATAGGTTCCTCCTAATTGTCGCGGAACACTTATGTCCTAAGAAATCTTTATATCTAAAATGGCTCACAAAATAGGAACGCAAAAAATGAACGCAATGTTCTATAATTTTACGCCTGCCGCTTTGCGCGTCAAGAGCAATGGGCGATCTCTTAAGAGAACCTCACTCGATGGGATGCTGCACGGGGTCGATTGAGAACACTTAGTCTAGAGGGCCTTCGGCACTGGAGTTGATTAGTGCTATTTAGGCACACGATATAAGCAGCCGCTATTCACGGAACTGCCGTTCGCACCGATACCCTCACTAAAGGTTCGACTCCGACCCATCCGAACAAACGGATTGATTGAAATGTAAGTTGGAAACAATAGTTATCAAATGAATCAATCAATCCTAAGATTGGTATGACGCATCTCCCCACTCATTTCTCCTATCAGCTAATCTGTTCAAACCTACGGATTTGCTCTCTTTGACATATTTCTTTAATTGTTCCATATATTATATTAGAGGTTTGCCTTTTCCGTTCTTGCCACCTACTTGTCCCTCGATTATTGTCTTTATTAGGCCATCATGACTCAAAATATGACTTTTAAAGTTTTTGCTATCACCTAATCAAGGTATCGTATCTGTCTTAACAAGGTTTATCAATTATAGCTTTGAACGTAGATTTTCGCAGCGAGAGAGAGGCATCAATTATAATAAAATTAATAGTAATAATAATATTTAAATTCATTGTTCATGGAGTTTTCCATTAAGAATATGATAGGGCAATTCAGTACAATAGAGTTCGTAATAAAAATATATCATACATTTATACAGTGAAAATATAGGGATATTATACATATTATAATGAACGATATTACGTGGATTTCTGGTAAAACGTTTTCCTGTGTACGCATTGGAACATTACCTTGTTAACCGAACATGAATTAATTAACCGAGCGCATAGGAAGAGGCTAGCCAATAACATTATTTTACTCTCTGTAGATATTTCTTGCACTGGCTGACTTTTAATGGATACTTAATCCTCCATTTCAGGAAAAATTTCGGAAAAACTTCCATCTACCGATCTGATTTAATTTCTTTTAAAATCAGGTTATAGTGACGATGATTGGTAATAGTCTCTAGGGTATGGGCACATTTTGATGGTGATTAATTCCTATTTTGCATTTAAATCCTATACACGGAATCACCAGAGGTTCAACAGTTTTTCCGCTTTGATCCAATTCCGCCGTATCCGTGTCCATAAATGTTTTCGGCATCCTTTTAATCCGACGCCTATTGAATTCGGAGAAAAACTGTGAAAGAGAATCCCGAACATGGAAATTCGCTTTACTTGTCATAGCCGGATGCGCAAAGTTGAAGGGCTTCGCCTATTAAATTATACTGCCCGAATCATTCCTCCTGTTCATTCATTTTGTGTAGCCCTATACATCTGCCTCTACTATCGTGAATTCAGAATAATCTCATACTCATTTTTTGTATATAATTAAATGTTTTGATAATGCTTATATAAGAAAATGTTTTGATAAAAAATAGTTAAATATATGCCACTCCAAAAGGGCCCGAGTGAATCGAATACCTGAAAAGAGTAATTTTTAAGCAGTCGATTATTATAAGTTGTTTTTTGCATGCGTCACCGGTTATAAAGTAAATAAAAGAAATCCTCCATAAATTATTTGAAAAAAAATCATATTTTTCCGCCCATAGACCATCATGCTTTCCATTTGAGAAATAATACATTTGTGAATGCCCTGAATTACTTAGGACCGACACCTAAGTGAAACATTTTTAGGCATCGAAGCTCACATTATTTTACAATTAAAAATATTAATGGCAGTAATATTTAAAATTGCGCCGATAGTATTGTCTATAATATTGACAGCGCAGTAATAGGAGCTGCCTCACTTCCTTGGGAATGTATTGATCGTACGACTTTGGAAAAGGTGAACTTACGCTACTGTTATGAATGCATACGTAACAGAGGTACACAATAGACTTTTTATTAAACTCTACTTATAACCATTTAACATAATGATGTAAATGTTAAATACAGTTTTGATCGTAATGTATTTCTTTAAAAAAATACGCAACAAGAATGAAATTTATGGTTCCATAAGACAAAATATGATTCTATCATAATTTTGTATTTCTTTTCTTGAATTTTATTTCTTGATACATTCCACGACAGCGAACATGGTGGATTGGATGGTATTAATAGAGAACTTGTAGAAATATTATTACCAGCTACCTTAACTACCTTATAACTATGTCAAAATTGATAGTAAATAAACAATAAATTATATTAACAGATAAGAATAACTAGCAAAATAATAAAATCCATGAATAGCATCTAATAATTTGAGTAATTGCTTCTACAAACACTAATAACACAAAATACGACTGGAAGAGTGAGCGGGACGAGCCATAGTGAAGTAATGATTATGAGCTTGGAACAGATGGTTTTCATTGGGCCAGATCTTGAATTCATGTAACGAACCTTGATATTAATAAATCATAACATCTGAATAGTGGACTAGATTATTTAATACTGAGTACAACAGCAGTATATTCATATGTTTTCTTATGTTCGATAAAGAATTTTAGCATGTTTAACAATTCAATATATCCTAAAATTATTTAAAAAAAACTTTGCCCCCAAGCCTCGGTGGCGGCGGAGTCAAGTCCAAGCCTGCCAAGCAAGAGGTCGTGGATTCTACTCCCGTCTAGGTAGGTTGCCCCTTACCCAGGGCGTGATTGTTCATGCACGTTATCAAACGTTTTGATCGTTGGATTATTCTTCCTCATAGAACGATCCTTCATGATCGTTAGAACATTAATTAATGGCTTGCCGGGTTTCGCTTATAGCAGGGCCCTCTTCGCATCTATAGCGTTGAGGTGTTTTTCCCCGTCCCGTTCCTTCCGCTCCTATCCTATCCCAGAGGCGTCGGCGGGCTCCTATCGCGGCGGCGCCTCTTTCCTTTTCCCTTCCTCTCCAGCCCCTCCCCGGGTGATCGGGCGTATAAGCCGCTGGCTTGGTTCCCGGCCCCGGTTTGTTGTATCCCTGAAGGGTAACACTCATGCTCTTTGTTCATGTGCGTGTTAACGTTATCTTGTTGAAAACTCCGATGCAAAAGGCCAACGTGAGCTGCTTCTGACGGAATGGAAATAAATTTTTAAAATATATAAATATATTATACATCCTCCCGGCTTAAATATTAACCGATAATCCCTTCATTGTCTCAGCACACTCTTCCCCCCCATTTGGACCCGACCTCCCCACTATTTCCCCTTCCCTCAGCTATCTTTCATCCATTACCTACAGTCTCCTACCTAACTCTGAGGAAGGTGGTAATGCGCCACCGAAAATGTAGTACTCTGAGTGTTTTTATATATTTTTTTGTGTCCTGGGATTCTGCCCAACCTGGGGTATTTTTATGTTATTTAAAATACACAAAATATTCTACGCCATATTAACGTGAATAAAAAAATATCATGACTCATTTGATCCTTCAGAGAAGTGACGACGCTGAGGCTGGAAATGTGCAAGGTTGGATAAGGGAGAGGGGAAGACAGGGACTGAGGGGGTGAGGGAGCGGTGGGAAAGAGTTGGGAGAATTGGGGCAAGACGCTCATTGGGGTGGGGACCTTGAGGAGGTGGGACGTGGTTAGATCCTCGGATTCCGGGTCACATGCAATTGAGGAACATCTTGCGGAGCCGAGTGGGTCGTGAACACATCACCGGCGGCATAAATACACAAGTCGGAGACATTTTTTCGAAATTACAATCCGCTCTCCGGCACAATCACTTGAAAGCGTTAAAGATGAAGACTTCGGTTGCGTGGCCGCGGGTTAAGCGATGCGTCTTACTCTCACTGTTCATGCAAACACGAGAAAGGAGGGAGACTTGTATAATACTTGCCAATACCGTAGTCTTGAAATATTTCCCATTTTTTCCGTCACGAGCCCCACTCACATATGGTTAATTACTCGGGATTGAACAAGCCAAGTCAAAAAGATTTCCTTGCACTCGCTATTTTTACAGGATTTACATCATGGTGTAAATATAATACGTATCAAATAAAAAAGGTGATATATACCGTTCATTCATCACTAACTCAGTGAAGAATCCAGAGGGGCTATACCCACCTGGCTATTGGAGGGGCTAAACCCCCCTTGGGGTAACCGATTTAAACTACATAAAATGGTAATTTTGTTATGTTGTCAAATATATACAGGAGAGGAGAGCCCTTTAGTCCCACCCTCGTCCCTATCGTGATTCCCTCACTGACTAAACTCTTCCGTCAAAGACGCGATAGAGTAGCGGGGAAAAATATTCTCAGCGTTTAGACACTGAAGCAAAATGGCAAGCTCATTTCATTGGAATCTTACCGAGGCAACAAATTTAAGGGATAAACTTGTTCGTATGGAGATATTTTCAAATTCATCACGCAAACATTTTGGTGCAACTGATGCTGCCAGGATGCGAATTTAAGTCCTGGATTGTACGGAGGAACGCTAAAACGTAAGTATGAAGGGATAAGCGGGATTAGCCGTTCCACTCGAGGTACCTACGTTCGATAAAAATGCTTCCCTACGGGCCAAGAAACTAGGCCTCGATGATACCCTGCTCTTAGACAGTCATTTCTGGCCAATTCACCTAATGGCACAAAACTACATACATCCTACTATAAAAGAGACAAAAACACATTCGCCATATCAATTCTTCCTCTGAAACTACACGCAATTCATTCCACCTGTGGCCTTAAACGGCCATTAACAAAGGTATTCAGATAAATTGTAATAGGAGGGAACACTCAAAATTAGAAATTGGATTTCGTTATTTTAAACCAAAAAGATATGAATGAAAAACACATACGCCAAATTTCAGAGCTCCAATTCAATTTTTAACCGAGATGAGTGGCCATGGAGTATGTTTCTCTATGGAAGCGAGGCTTGGACGTTGACAGCAGCAGAGAAGTTAAGAGTGGAAGCATTCGAAATGTGGTGCTATCGAAGAATGATGAAGATAAAATGGATTGACCGTGTGAGTAACCAGGAAGTGCTAAGGAGAGTAGGAGAAAAGAGAAGCCTCCTAAAAACATTAAGCAGAAGAAGGGACAACTTAGTTGGCCACATTTTGAGGCACGATGGTCTGATGAAGACAATCGTTGAAGGATTAGTGGAAGGGAAAAAGGCAAGGGACGGCCCCGAATGAGTTTTATAGGACAGATTATGAAGGATGTAAAAGAGAAGAAATATGTAGCTATGAAAAGATTAGCGGATAGGAGAGAGAAATGGAGAGCTGCGTCAAACCAATCTTAGGATTGTTGACTGATGATGATGATGATGATGAGTGGCTTTAAAAGTCCGCTAGGAGCTTTGGCCACGCCCACGACGCGAAACGTATTTCTATTGGCTGACGCCGTGTGACGTGTGAACCTCATGAATGCCGCGGGAGTAACGCTTGAAGAAGCCGTAAACACATTGGGTTCGTGGAAATAGTGGCCAAAATTTTATCATCATGGTGAAAAAAAACGTTAATTTTGTTCTGGCTGGTAATCGAAATGTACTGACATTATCAACCGAGGCTCGATGAACAATTTTTTTGCCTTAAAACGAATCATTTCATTGAAATGAAACTTCTAAAGATGAAATGTTTACAGTTTTGATAGAGACAGTAATCACGGCAATTGTAGTGGATGCTTTAATTTGTGGACATACTATCGTAAAATCCTTTACTTATTAATAGTTTTTAGTTTCCGGATGTAAATTATGAAATAAATTTAAAAATGTGCAATAGTTATAGCTGTTTTCATGCTCTCTGAAGTGAGGAAGTTCGGGTTTCTCTCCGTTTCTGTTAGGATTAGTATTCAAATTTCGTTGGAACAGCATTTTTAAAGCAGAGGTCTCGCTTTGGTCAACTGTGCTCCTGATAATTCTTCAAGTCAGTTTCGTACTATAAAAAATGGTAAGCAGTTGTCATCAAAATGATAGAGGAACGCAGAGATGGGGATTTTTACGTGAAAATATCCGTTAGTTCCCGTATATTTACATCTGAGTTACACGTACAGTCACTTTTAAAAGTTTTAGAACAAAGTTTGTGGCACCACTTATGCTTCTGAAGTAAAGTTAGTATCCTATACTACTTCCGTAGTTTTCTGCTGTGCTCCACTAACATTCCGCTGGTGAGTGAATATATATATGTACTCAAAGGGATAAATGATTTTATACTGAAAATTTATCATTCCGCTTCTATTCATACAGGATTTAATGATTATTTCCTATGCATTTACTGCATACTTGAACCGGTTTTCACCCTTACTTTTTATAATACTTATTTTTTGAGTAATTTTATGTTACCGAGGCGGCCAAGTGGCCATCGATTTGAACTGTGGAACTGTGGTAAAGGTTGAGGGATCGGGACTGTCTTTCATAATTTTTTCCGATTTTTCCCTCGTTTTCTTTCTTATTTACAAGTTTTTTTGTATTCGTAATTTCGCTGTCATTGCTAATTCGTTTTCATTGAAGCTAATGAAAATTTTTTAAATTAAGAAAAAAGGTGAATACAACCATGACGTCGGCATAAACGCACAGTTTGAAGTCTAGCGAGAGGATTCACACATTACATTGTATAATTTGACACTTATTCTTTTTCGATTGATGATAGTTCAAACTATTTGCTAGTACTCTTTCAGTACGCATTCGCCTTTGGTTTCTCTGTTTTGCTGCAAGATTGCAGAAGTTAAAAAAGGAAGAAAAGTTATTATTTACTATTTGTGCTTCTTTTAATAAACCTGGCGGCACCGTGACTCAAATGTGCTTATTTCTGCTTGTTGTGAGTAATACGATATCGTAGTATTTCCTGGAGTACACATTTGTGATTATGATGTATTAATTTGTACAATTTGACACATCACCAGGTGAGCGTCAAAGACCCTTTCCGTTACAGAAGTTGGCTTTTAATGCGCAAGATAGAAACAAAGTGTAAAAACCGGGGTAAATATGTAGTAAATGCACACGATATAATCATTAAATTCAACATAAATTGAAACATAATGATATATTTGCAATTAAAAAGCAAAATTTACCGTTGAGCGCGTATGTATTTAAGCACATACGAAATTTTGCGATGTGTGGCCAAAGACAACAAAAGGAGTAATGGAAACTAAATCCCTTTGAGAAGCAGAAGAGACTTACATTAAAATGGCCCTCACAAATTCTATAACAGTCCATCTCTGAAGGAATACGCTGTCGTATCACCGCCTACCTCGGTCTGGGTCGTTTGGCACGACAAAAAAATACTTTTCTCTTGTTTGACGAGAGGTAGATTCACATTAGGCACACAACAGTACACGTAAGGTTTCCTCCCACTCATTTAAAATTCTCCGTATTATCTACCATTTATTTATACTCGAAATAACGCCTACGATAATGCACTCCTTATGCAAGCAATGCAGACATCATGAGGTTCACACGTTATCAACATGGCGTCGTCTGAGAAATACGTTTTTGGCACGGAATTCAAGTTGAAACTTCAAACTCTTCTAGGGGCGAAATTATTCAGCGCTCAGTGGTAAAATTTGGTGTGAGGCTTTCTTACACCCATTACTTTATAAATCAAGCATGATATTTGGTAGTGTAATCCCTTCTATTGTAGTATCTATTACGATCCCGAAAGTCAATCTAAAAGATGAAATATTCTAAGACAAATAAATCGAAATTAAAATAAAAAATATGCGGACCTAACCTAAACCGGTGGATTAAATTTTTAATTTAGAAATAGTTGTAATTTGTAATTTAATTGGCTCGAAATAGTGAGGCTTCATCTTATAATAAGGTGTAACTACAACAATATACAAGAATAAATAATATTAATAAAAATTAATAACAGAAAATTATAACTGAAAAAATAATGAAATCTATTTATAACATATAAACTTTCAGTTTTGCATAGATGGAATGTATTAATCATAGGATGGACAAGACTTAGTGGAATATTCACAATGTAATATTTCATAGCCAAAGGTCCAAAAAAGGAAGAACTCGACCCAACCAAACCAATCCTCAAAATGATGCCTTGTAGAGGTGGGTTAAATTTTTCATTTTGATGGACTGTTCAATTAGAACCTGTTCAGTAGCTAAACTGTTCATATTCGTGGATGGATGGGAGTGAAAGAGAAGGAAGAGTAGCTAAACTGTTCATATTCGTGGATGGATGGGAGTGAAAGAGAAGGAAGGGGAGGGGCTAAGTCGTCTATGACGCACTTCGGCGGCCTTGGATGGTGTTTTTACCACCACACACTTACTGGACAAAGCTGCAGTTCAAAATACTTCTTCGTGAGTACACCTGTTGGACCGAATACGCCGCACTTTTGCAGCGTAGACATAAACAGTGAACAGGGAGTTCTAGAGAACTGTTCATTTTCCAACCGATAATTTCAGTGAACAGTTCGTTTTGGGAGTTTTTGACCCATCTCTAATGCCTTGAGAGAATGCTATCACGAGCGGTGCCAACTATTCCTAAAATTTAGAAATATATATTCCGCCATATTACCTCTAATATTAAAATTATTTCAGGACTGTCATTTTTGATAAAACCAGATAAAAATGAACCCATTGTTCAGTATTTTATGCCCGCATCTTTCCGAGTCAAGAGCAATAGGCGAGCTCTAAAGTGAACCTCACTCGATGGCATGCTGCACGAGCTCGATTGCGAACACTTAGTCTAGAGGGCCTTCGGCACTGGAGTTGATTAGTGCTATTTAGGCACGCGAGATAAGTAGCCGCTATTCACAGAATTGCCGTTCGCACCGATACCCTCAGTCACCGATAAACTCACTAATTCGACTACGACCCATCCCAACAAACGGATTGAATTGAAGTGTAAGAAACAAACAATCGTTATCAAATGAATGTACAATAAATTTTACGAGGTCCACGATTGTCATAATAATCATGATCACTGGTAATCAATCCTAAGATTGATTTGACGCATCTCCCCACTCATTTCTCCTATCAGCTAATCTGTTCAAACTTACGGATTTGCTCTCTTTGACATATTTCTTTAATTGTTCCATATATTCTATTAGTGGTTTACCTTTTCCGTTCTTGCCACCTACTTGTCCCTCGTGTATTGTCTTCATTAGGCCATCATTACTCAAAATATTACTTTTAATGTTATTGCGTCACCTTATCAAGGTATAGGTACATCTTAACAAGGTTTATCAGTTATAGTAATAATAACAGTAATAATATTATTTAAATTCATTGTTCATAGAATTTTCCATTAATTATATGATAGAGCAAAGCAGTACATTAAAGTTCGTAATAGAAATATAACTAAAATTTATACGGTGAAAATATAGGGATATTATACAGGTAATAATGGACGATATTACGTGGATTTACGGTAAAAAGTTTTCCTATATACGGATTGGGACATTACCTTCTAAACCGAACATGAATGAATGAACCGTGGGTATAGGAAGAGGCTACTTTATAAAATTATACAACTCTCTGTAGATATTTCTTGCACTGGCTGACTTTAAGTGATAATGGATAGTTAATCCTCCATTTTAGGAAAAACTATTCTCAGTGGAGAAATTGGGAAAAAATATTTCATAATATCATAGATACAGTCCGTCACACGAAAAGAACAAGCTCATGTGGACTATTCAAGGACAATTTCGGAAAAACTTCCATCTACCGATCTGATTTAATTTCTCGATAAATCAGGTTATAGTGACGATAATTGGTAATGGTCTCTAGGGTATGGGCACATTTTGAGGATGATTAATTCCTTTTTTGCATTTAAATCCTATTCAAGGAATCACCAGGGGTTCAACAGTTTTTCCGCTTTGATCCAATTCTGCCGTATCCGTGGCCATAAATGTTTTCGGCATCCTTTTAATCCGACGCCTATTGACTTCGTAGAAAAAGCTGTGAAATTGAATCCCGAACATGGAAATTTGCTTTACTTGTCATAGCCGGATGCGCAAAGTTGTAGGGCTTCGCCTATTAAATTATACTACCCGAATGATTCCTCCTGTTCATTCATTTTGTGTAGCCCTATACATCGGCCTCTACTATCGTTAATTCAGAATAATCTCATTCTTATTTTTTGTATATAATTAAATACTTTGATAATGCTTATACAATAAAATATTTTGATAAAAAAATTGTTAAATTTTTGCCACTCCAAAAGGGCCCGAGTGAATCGAATACCTGAAAAGGGTAATTTTTAAGCAGTCGATTATTACAAGTTATTTTTTGCATGCGTCACCGGGTATAAAGTAATTAAAAGAAATCCTTCATATATTAGTTTTTAAAAATCCGTATTTTTCCACCCATACACCATTTGAGAAATCATAAATTTGTGAATGCGCTGAATGACTTATGGCCGACGCTCGAGTGAAAGATTTTTTGGCATTTAAGCTCCCATTGTTTTAGAATTAGAAATATTTATGGCAGTGTTCCTCTCATAACGTAATGTTAAAATCATCCTCAAGAGAGGAGTCAGCTACCTAAAATATCTTCTCATCGTGATAAATCATCAAGTGTGTCAACCTTATCTCCATGGCACCTGATGACCACCTCAAATATTTGCTACCTACCTATCTTTGCCAAAAACGAGTATGATAGCATCACAGCAATAGGGAATAAATTCTTCCAAGGGTATCAATTAACCCCGAGATATGTTTCATAGGTTTCCGTACTGGGACATGAGAACTTTTTCACGCCGTAAAGTAGAAATTAAGATCGAAAAATCAAAACTCCATGTGTTAATCGCACACTAACCCTTAAATAAGTGGAATCGGCCGAGTTCTTTTATTTCTCTCTCTGATTTGACGAACCCACGAACCCTGATTCCAACGTGTTAAACAGGAACATTCTCTCACGTGCACGTCACAGGCAAAGGTCGAATTTGTGTGGCGGCTAAAGAACCAGCCTCCGATGCTGATTGATTGAGTTCTTATCCCGGCAGAGGAGAATGGTTTCCAGAAAGAAACTGATTCTATGGTCTGCAGATTTGGTACAGCACTCCGCACATGGGATTGGACGTTAAGCCGTTGACCCTTTGGCACCCTGGTAAAGAGCCAGTTATTCACGGCCCTGGGTTTTGCTACACTTCATTTCTCCCACTCCGATATATCAACAAATCCCCAACAGCGGAAACGACAGCAGTTATCGATCACCTCCACCGAAAAGCCAAAATGAATTGCAGAAAAGTTTCTCGGGTTTTCCACCGGTTGATGTCGTCCATGTCTCTCGACGTTTCGATCCGCGACTTGCTGATCATCCTCAGGGGATCTTCCGAATGCCTCAGGGGATCTTCCGAATGGGCATTCGGAAGATCCCTAAGATCTAAGATCATACACCAAAATGAATTAGTTTCTTATCCATGAAGTCCTAACCTAGTTCCTTCATGTTCTCAGAGGTGATCATATTGATTTAACCTAATAATAGGGCTGGGCGTGGATGTACGCTTAACCCCGACCATTGTTCGTATGTTAATGAGAATAGTATACGGGATTTCCACGTTTTGTCACTTCCGAAATAAGTCTCTGGTGCGCTCTTCCCAACCTCCTGGGGACATCTGGCGGGAAAGATATGGCAAGAGTTGTTGGTCAGGAAGAACAAGCCCAGGTTTGGGGAGAGGTTAAACACGATTTAGCCAACCGAAATTTTATCGATCGTAAAGGCCGTTTTACACGGGGCACGGAATTGCGCAGGTTAGAGCTGCATTAATTTCTAAAATGGCGTGGAATTGCGCGAATGCATGAACGAAATTATAACAGGGGCTATTTTGCCATCTCGCATCCACGCATTCTCGCATGTGTTCTAGCAATTCACCGCTTTACGCGACGCAATTTTGATTGCGCCTTCGCACGTACATCAGACTGCGCAATTCCGTGTACCGAGTAAAACGGCCTTAGTATTTAAAATTGCTCCGATAGTATTGCCTATAATAATTATAGCGCAGTTAAAGGAGCTGCTTCACTTCGTTGGAAATTTATGGATCGTACGATTTTTGCAAAAGGTGGACTTACGCTACTGTTATGAATGCATGCGCTAATAGAGGTACGCTATAGATTTTTTATTAAGCTCTACTTACAACCATTTAATATCATGATGTAAATGTCAAACACAAGTTTAGGGCGTACGCTATTTCTTAAAAAAATAAGTAACTAGAGTGAAATTCATGGTTTCCATAAGGAAAAACATGATTCTATAATTATTTTATATAGTTTTTTGCTAGAATTTAATTTTTGGACACATTCCACGACAGTGAACGTGGTGGGTTCGATGATATATATAGTGTGTGCTAGTGCTTTAACGGAATTTGATCCTCATATTTATTTGACGGAGTCGAAAAGAATAAAAATCACCTGCAAAAAATCTCCAGAATTTAGCGAAAGGTTTTTAGTAGTGAAAGGTGAGGGTGGACCTCTCCCATAACTAAGCCGTTTGTCCACAAGCATCACAGATCCACATAAATGCGAAAGCACCAGAAAAATGATGATTTTTTTTATCAGACATTTGATAATAGCTAATGATGGTATCTCACTACGAATACCGGCATAGCGGAGACAAACACACGACGCACAGTGGTCCCAAATTATGAATAAAAACTTTTGGGCTATGCCGTCGCGTCAATTCTTGGGTGGCCCCAACGTATCCCGACCGACGCTGGTCGCTTTCTCAAGGGCTTCTGAAGGGTTGGGAATTTAAACTCTTTTATATAGGTATCTGTGTCAGGCGGTGGGGGGAGGGGAGCGGGAGGTCGGGGGAGTGGGTTGCTGATTGTTTTTTCTCACTACGGGTTGCTAAGTACGGCTAATTTTAATCCCGGTGTCCCTGTTGAAATTGCTCTTTTCTTCTTTGGATATTTCAATGTCTTCTCTGACGAGTCTCTGTTTAAAACCTTTTACTGCTCTGCAGTACTGCTCAAATTCCATTGTTTAAAAAAATTAATTGTTTAAAAAATATGAAATAACAATAAAAGTATTGCAAATACATTAAAAAAATGGTTATAAATCCAGAATTAGTGGATCAAAAAAAAATGGAATAGACCTTTAGGTCAAATGTATACATAATAATAACGGCGCGGCGTGCTTAATTTTGGCCAGCCTTTTTCGATTCGGAACCACTGTGCGACGGCAGAGCTGACGCCCATGCGGCCCCACGCACTTAATAAACGAGGGCCTGGTGTCTTTTTGCTCTTCAATGTAGTGCCGCTACCTTCCTTCACCGGATCCTTTGAGTGAATCACACGCGACGCAACCCGACAGATTGACAACGACCCTACATTCTCCATTATCCACTCCATCTCCATCGTTCGACAACAGAAAAAAAATAGATTGCGCAGCGAGAAAGCGTTAGGCTATGCTGAACGCTAGGTGACTCAGAAATTTACGCATAAGCCATTTCAACAAAACAATATTCGATTGACCACATTTAACACTTTGAGACCTAGCGTCATCTACAGATGACGCGCCGGTCTCAGCCTATGTCCGAGCTACACCTACAGGTTTTTTTTGCAAGGAATCTGCAGTACTTCAGAGATGGTACAGGAGACAATAGGGTGGTTTCCTATTATTTTTTTATTGACTAAATCGAAAGATTATTACTCCTGGAGTACGTATTTCACGCTTTTAGATTTTTAAATGACGATATCTATTTTTCGCGATTAAATGAAAAGTGAAAATTTTCTAGCGCGCGAAAACGCGACGCGTAAGTATGAATGTCGGGAAATCTCTCCGTGTGACATATTTCTGGTTCCCGTTGCCGCCTTGTGAGGTGACCTTGAGGCGAGTTGAGCGCTGATACGACGCAGGCTGCTAGCGGGTAGCTGAGTACCCTGCTGGCTGGTAGCGCTTGGCTTAAATAAGGATTATTAATACCTTATCAAATGAAGAAAACTTTCCGACCTTAGCCAGTTTTAAAAAGTGATTATTAAGACATGTTTCCCTGAGCTCTGTGCCTCATGCATGCATTGGTAACCTCAGACGACGTATAACTCCTATCTTCTCGTATAGAAACTAGGTCCCTGTGACGTCACGTGGAGTGGCATCGCATGGGCGCCAATCTGGCCCTTTTCAAATGAGGATAGGATAATTTTTAGATACATATTTTGACATGAGAGATAAGTAACTATTATGCGAAATTGCTTCTTTGGATCTACATTTTTTCCTTGGAACTGTGTTCACTTTGAAAAGGAAAGAATTTCAGTCATGTTCGCTATGAGTGCAAACTGAAATTACGCTCATGCTTTTTTAACCTAATCTACAGATTATGATTTGTTCAGTTAGTCATGGCAAAATGGCGTATCATCGACTCGGAGGAAGACTTAAATACGATCAACTCTGTGTGTCATGATTATGAGGGTCGGGGATAGATATTTATATTTATTTATTTTTCTTTCAGAATACGCGCACACACAGAAGTATTATATGTATCATTACTTGGGCTTTAAAAAGAAGTTAAAAAGTTTGCACCAATGGGTTTATTAAGGCTGAATTATGACTTTCTGCTTAGGACGCCATATTAACGAAACCAAACATACTAATTCAAAATAAATATACCCTATGTTCCCTTAATTCTTCCCATACGATTATGACTGTCGCGTTATTAAATATAAATCGTTTTTCATCATAATCTATTGTATGATTCCTCAAAACCTGAAGGAGACTGTTCCATAACAAGCGCATTAATTTGAAACCTTAATTTAAAAAGGGTTGCATGGATTATATAGTATTTTTCCTGCATTAAACGGTACCGAATGAAACAATCAAAATATATCATTTTCACTTATATAATTCGTGGCCTCGGGCGTGACTTCATCGAATCGAATTAACGTAATGAAATGTAATAAACTCCATAATTCCACATAAATTTATTTTATCAAAATTTCATTATATCATTTTCACATATAAAGAAATAAAATCATATGCATCGAGAGAAGACATTGAGAAAAAGGATCTCAGACAAGATCCTTGTCTCCAAACATAGCCCAAAAGCTGGAATGAATGCGATTGCCTACCGCATTGGATTCGGTTTAACAAAATGCCTGGAACGAAAATCAGTCACGGCTTGGCGATTTGAAACAGTTCTTATCACAGCCCCCGGCGGACCTCAAAATTGCAGTCAATGAATGCTTCTTTAGATCGTCTTAAATTGTAAAAAAAATCACATAGATGTACCGACGTCAAAAAATGGCATCTAAGGCTCGGGGAGACCTTGTCAAATAACGAGCAGAATTCCAGGCCTCTATCACAAAATCCGATAGTAATTTAGAGCACCGAGTTATAGATAAAGCCAAATAGTGATAATTAAATATATGATATATAATTAAAAATATGATGTGGATATGGATTAATATTGCGGTAAGCATCGACGACATACCAATTTTAATCAATTCTTGCTACTCTGGGAAGTTAGGTAAAAATTTGGAATTTATTAATGAATATATATTAATGAAATACCACACCAAATGCATAACTTTTTGGAATTTATAAATGAAATACTACAACAAATCCATAGCTAACGTAGCTGAACAAATTGAAATAACACGAAAGCAAAGTATACTCCAGGAATAACGGCGATCGTGCATTTGTCGGAAAAGAATAAAATTATTAGTGAAGCACTCATTGATAGTAAATATTATCTGAAATTCTCCTACACGACCGGTGTTCCTTTATTGCATGCAATCTTAAGGAACTAAATTGTTGGAAATCAAATATTGTCAACTCGAGAGAATCTGGTCCTATTAGTTTCATTGATCCGTGAAGAAGAAATTTCCTAGGCATATTAGAATCCTGAAAAAGTTCCGATTTTCATATTCAGAAGAAATTTTATCTCCATATAACAGGTTGAAATTCAAGATCTATGAAAAGTTAATTGCTAAAGAGTTTGGGGGTACACTTAAGTTATGATTTTACTGTTATATATTTTATTTATGGCCCTTTTTGATGTTCATTCTTCTTTACACTCTGTTTATTATCTTCCCTCAGTCAAGACTCGGCAAGAATGCCAAAGCATATGTGCACCATATTTACAAATATTGCCGCACTATGCAATCATCACTAAATCATATTGTTTGTTTTATTTAGGACTTCATTGTTTTATTCCTGCCCTGTTGTCATTCAACGTATTGATGTATGACATTCCAATGTGTTTTAATAACAGAAGACTATTCTCATATAAATTGAGATGGTATAATTAATTTATGGAATTTATTTGCGAGTGAAATTAACCCCAAAGTAATTGATTTAGGAAATTACTCATGAAAAGCCAATTAAGAGCAAATTAGCAAAAGCAAACCACATCATAAAATTAGTATAAATTATTGCAACATATGCAGCTAAAGCCAAATACTGATAATTAATTTAATAAAATATAATTAAATATGTGACATGGATATAAATTGGCATAGCGGTAAGCATCGACGACATACGAATTAGAATCAATTCTTGCTACTCCGGGAAGTGTAGAATTAGAATCAATTCTTGCTACTCCGGAAAGTGTAGCAAGAATTGATTCTAATTAAATATCATATTTATGGGATTTATATAAATTCATTTATGTATAGAAGAGACAAGAATTGAAGGTTACGCTAAAAAATTATTTCGAAATTAAGTTCGAATTAAAAACACTAGTGAAATGGTCAAGAAACTGCGAATAATTATGAATGTAATTTATTTCCACAAAGTGAAGACTTAAATTTCATATTATAGCGAAATTTAAAAAAAAATTAAATGAAAATTGCGCGTGTGGAAATATCAGGACGGAGGTGAAGTGAAGGATAGGTATGTGAATTGAAAAATTGTATCGAACCTGAAATTTTGAAGAAAAAATAGAAAAATACTCGTTAAGTTGATTTTTAAAGAGTAGAAATGAAAAAATATTCGTTTCCTGATCGGAAATCCATTTACTCAAAAATTCGTACACATGAAGCGGAGATCAAAAGGGATGATGTTGACTGGATTAATATAGATAACTGGATTAATTGCATCACAATTGCGTGGGAAATCGAAGCTAGAGAATAAAATCCAGGGGAAAGTCAGGGCACATTAAAATAGAAAGACTTTAGTACCTGCATTGCTGTTCGATGTATATTCCAGGTAAGGCTAACTAAAGCGTGGGAGGAGCTCGACAACGGAACGTGTGAAGGAGGAACACTTGATGCGGAGATTTCGACGGCAATGATTTGGCTGATAGTATCCAATAAATGGATTTAGCTTACCAAGGGAAATTTGCGAATTGATTCACTTATAGAATATTTTATCAGTTAATATGATGCAAAAGACAATATTGTCAATCATTTCGCTTTGGTCTTCATTCAAAAATATACATTTGAACAATCACAAAAAGTAATTAGTTAGAACTCGCGGATAAACTATTTTCTATACGATAGTCAGGGATAGACAATGTTTTAAAGGCTTAAAAGGTTAAATACATAAAATGTGCAATAAAGTTGAGACGTACTGAAGCGAATGGAATTAAAACATCATACACAAATTATGGAGGCATAATAGTTAGAGTAACTATAACGAAATTCCTCAACTATGTAAATGTTTGAACACAAAACAAGGATACAATTTCGGAATTAAAAATTAATGGTATTAAGGTAGTACTTGATAATAAACAATAACATAATTAAGTGGATTGTTATTATTCTGCATATTTATTTCACTGATAAAAAATATGAAATTTAGTTTTAGTTTCTTCATAATTAAAGAAAATATTCATTGTACCTAATCAACTAATGCAATTTACTCTACTTAACTATTTTTCCCATACAAGATTCTGACGATCCAGTGGCTCAGAAAAGACTCAAATTGTAATTATTTTTAAGAGTCACATGTAATGTTATTACACATTTTACCCGGCGACATTATAAAATTTACATTACATGGTGATTTGGTTGATGAATATCTGCCTAGAGACAAGAATTAATAATTAAAATGCTATTTTTGTAGGCAACATGTGTGTATTAATAATGATGCATCATATATCATGCATGTGATCTTTGCACCAATCAAAAACTTCATCATGAAAAAACATGGGGGAAATTTAAACAAGTTATTAATTTTAGAAAACAATTATTGAACATCTATTATATCCCAAAAGAGAGTCACTTATAAATCCACATCGAATATCATGGTCAGACAGAGGGGAGACGAAAGGGGACACTCTTAAATCCTGGGCGAAATATGTGTTGCCAATTTTCCCTATTCGAAAAACACTTTTTTTCAAAGTTTAGTCCTTGTGTCATAGATTTGGTGCGTCATTTTCCTTGAACCTTCTTCGTATCCGCATTAGCACGGTAAAAGATAACCCAATAACAATTGGAAACTGGACCAGTTCGTTGGTTAGAGCATTTCGATATTCAATGGAAGGATGAAATGATATTAGGAGTCACCGCCACCCACATGGCGGCGACTGATATTCCTGGCCCTTTTCATTCTCTGACTATAGGCATTAATTAAATTTTTCCAGCGCAAAAGGCTTTAATAAACTTTTTATCCTTCACCCCCAAGGACACGCATCTTCAAGTTCATTATGTTATTTTATTCCATCCTAACACCATCTGTACCTTCAAAAATAATTATGATCGAGTAGAAAATTTTCACATTTTGTTAATGATAAGCCTTGAAATTTGATTTCTCCCTGAAGCAGCACTGGACTAGAAAGGGCTAACCACTAAGTCTTCAAGTTAATTATGTTATTTTACTTTAATGTCCGGAAAATAACAGTTAATTATGATATACATGTAAATCAACTAGATTACCATGAAACATTATAACATGATTTCATGATAATCATGAAACCTAGTTCCTCATTAAAAAAACACGTGCGATTGAAAAATCACGAAAACTTATTAATTAGAACTCGTCAAATAAATTTTTCCTATACTACAACCAGGGATAGAAAATATTTCAACATTTAAAGGCTAATTTCCACAAATTAATAGTTGTACGAAAAAGTTTTGAACCTGTACAAATCTACTATTACCCAAAAGAGAGTCATTTAAAAATCCTCACCGAATATCAATGCCAGACACTGGAGAGGAAAGGGCACACTGCTAAAAATGCTGGGCGTAATATTGTTATTTCCTGGGAAATGATCAGATCCATCAGAAAAATCAACTTTAAAAAGTCCTCTTTGCGCTTATTGCGCTCATGTGTCATCCAAACACCGTATGTAGCTTCAAAAATAATTATGATCGAGAAGAAAATTTTCACATTTTGTTAATGATAAGCCTTGAAATTTGATTTCTCCCTGAAGCAGCTCTGGATTAGAAAGAGTTAACCTCTAACCCGCCTTTCCTATTTGAACAGAATATAACACCCCCTGCAATACGCCTATTGACGCGGCTGCCGGCGTAGCAAGTAGATGATTCGCCCATGAGACGACGGACAGTCCTCAAGTGTCGCCACTCATTACCCTCCTCTCAGAAGGGGACCTCGCGAGCTGGTCACATGAGGTGGTGCGGCCCCTTGGTGGTCGGGTCACCCCCCGGGGCCAATCGCCGACTCAGGGCGGCGGGGGCGAGGAGGGAGGGGATCCGTCTCCCAGGGATGTGGGTCACTTGTGTTGGCGGAGCGAGGGTGAGGCATTGGGGACGAGGGGGCTGCGGGAGTTCCCCACTTCCGCAGGCTGCACAGTGGTCTCAAATCGAAAAAGACCGGCCAAAATTAAGAACGTCGTTATTTTTCGCAAGTAAGCGACGAAAATGAATCCTTCTCATTTCTTTTGGTCGCTTGAATCTAATTTTGACATTATATTTACTCTATCTCTTCATTTTAACATTTTTGAGCCGTTATTATTCAAACAATTTTAGAAAATCTCTATATCTTGTGTGGGCGTTTTCCTACAGTAGGTTTTTTCCAATAAGGACGATAGTGAAAATCCTTAGGTTTTTCCCACGTTCACTAACATCTTTTTGCACTTGGTCAACGGCAACTTTGTTAATTTATAATTTTATTTGTTGATTGAAAATGGAACTTCTATTTCTTTTTATGTAACTTCCCTGCATGTAGTTTCGTGAGCAGCTTGGCAATGTATTTAACTGCATATATTTCATGTTTGACGAGGGGTTAGATGGAGGATGGAACTTTCTAGTCCCAATGTCGCCCAGTAAAGACCTTTCCTATTATTATTAATATTATTATTATATGTCTATAATCTATATCTGCGTATGAATCTTTCAAGAGCACGGAGGTGCACAAAACTATATCGACACATTTTACTTAAAATGAGCCTTAAAATAGTTAAAATTATAGATAGTTAATTATTGCTATTCACAATTGATTAACGAACCAAAATTATCGTTGTGTTGTACAAAAAGATACAAACTTACCTTGTGAATATTAACAGACGAATCACATGAAATGTATACAGTCATATATTAAGTTGAAATTCCCTAAAATCCATTGTTTCTACGCGTCGGGCGTTTTGGCCTCAATATGCCTATTTTTGTCGGACTAAAGGGGTCAACATAATAATTACACTGATCTATAAGGTACGTATTATTGTGGACCATACCCTGTAGAATGCGAATATATAATCCAAAGGTTCCATTTATAAAGTCGAAAAAAATGACTTTTGGCCAGCTTTTTTCGATTGGGACCACTGTGGGCCGGTGGCACGTGGGAGACAGAGTGATATATGCACAAGGGCCAAACTAAACCACAGGCCCACAAAACTTTCCACGGCAATTCATAGATATGTTTCTCAAATCGAAAAAATCAATTATGAAGGAAGTTTATTTCTTTTGTGAAAAGTTTACTGACAAAACTGCATTCTTAATAACTGCAAGCTATTACCATGACAAATTCATCTTCAGCAGCATATAATGTTTCCCTAGTGAGTACCTACCGTTAAAAATTTGTTGTATTTTTTGGAACTTTTGGCACTCGATATGTTTCGCAAATCGTAAAGATCAATTACGATGAGCAATTCATTTCTTTTGAAAGAGTTTGCCAACAAAACTAATTTTTTCGCCGTGTCTCAACTTCAAAGTACATTTAATAACTATTTTATTACTACTACTTTTCTATTGCTTTAGCTCCGCAGCTACTTTCCTGTTTATGGATTCTCTTTGGCTCAAAAATATAAAAAAGGCTCTAAGTTCATAAAACAATGTATGAGTGAAGGATAATCACGTAAACGCTATCGAATGTTAACAAAATGCAGATGCAACCACTAAAATACTAAGTCATTGGCTCCCAATGTAAAAAATTCTAATTGTAGGACATTTTCACATATCTAGGCGCAATAAGACCTCAGTAAAATACTTAATGATGGAAACTCACGATGCCAAGCGATACTCGTTGGAACAGTATGTCGACTCATAAATTAATGTATCTATTATTTTACATTTATGTGCCATGAACCTCGCAGTTTTACTTATTTCTTCATTAACGTATTATTTTTTAAAAAATTAAATAAGCTCATTGGGTAATTTCCTATTCCATTTGAAAAATATCCTCAACAATACTAAATGTATGGCATATGAGCGCAATAATCGCAAAGAAGACCTTTTAAAGTTGTTTATTCTGATGGATCTGATCATTCCCCAGGAAATTACAATATTACGCCCAGCATTTAGCAGTTTCAGCAGTGTGCCCTCTCCTCGCCAATGTCTGGCCTTGATATTCGGTGAGGATTTTTAAATGACTCTCTTTTGGGTAATACTAGATTTGTACAGGTTCAAAACTTTTTCGTACAACTATTAATTTGTGGAAATTAGCCTTTAAATTTTGAAATATTTTCTATCCCTGGTTGTAGTATAGAAAAAAATTTATTTGACGAGTTCTAATTAATAAGGTTTCGTGATTTTTCAATCGCGCGTGTTTTTTTAATGAGGAACTAGGTTTCGTGATTGGTAATCTATTTAATTTACATGTATATCATAATAAACTTATTTTCCGGACATATATTAAGTAAAATAACATAATTAACTTGAAGACTTAGTGGTTAGCCCTTTCTAGTCCAGAGCTGCTTCAGGGAGAAATCAAATTTCAAGGCTTATCATTAACGAAATGTGAAAATTTTCTACTCGATCATAATTATTTTAGAAGCTACATATGGTGTTAGGATGGAGTAAAATAACGTAATGAACTTGAAGATGCGTGTCCTTGGAGGTGAAGGATAAAGAGTTTATTAAAGCCTTTTGGGCTGGAAAAATTTAAGTGATGCCTATAGTCACATAACGAAAAGGACCAGGAATATCAATCGCCGCCATGTGGGTGGCGGTGGCTTCTAATATCATTTCATCCTTCCATTGAACACCGAAATGCTCTAACCAACGAACCAGCCCAGATTCCAATTGTTATTGGGTTAGCTTTTACCATGCTATAGTGGATACGAGGTAGTTTCAAGGGAAATGATGCAGCAAAATTTCTGACACGTGGATTTAGCTTTGAAAAAAGGCGTTGTTCAAATTGGGAAAATTGACAATATTTCGCCCAGCATTTAGCAGTGTGCCCACTCCTCTCCAATGCCTGACCTTGACATTCGGTGAGGATTTTTAAATGACTCTCTTTTGGGCAATACTAGATTATACAGGTTAAATACGTTTTCGTAGAACTATCAATTTGTGGAAATTAGCCTTTAAATGTTGAAATATTTTCTATCCCCGGTTGTAGTACAGGAAAAATTTATTTGACGAGTTCTAATTAATAAGTTTTCTTGATTTTTCAATGGCACGTGTTCATTTAATGAGGAACTAGGTTTCATGATTGGTAATCTAGTTAATTTACATATATATCCTAATAAACTGTCATATTCCATGAAAGAATTAATTCGCGAAGATTCCTTGGGAACCTAAAACATATTTATTGGATAACTATCATCCGTATCGTCGCCGTCAAAAACTCATCCTCAAGTTAAGTCTCGGCTTACAAACGTTCCCCTTTCCAAGTTTCTCGTACACTTTAGTCAGCCTTTTCTTGTAATATTCGTCGAACAACAAAGCCAATGAAGTCGCATTCAAGACAGATGAAATAATTCAGACTAACGAAAGAAGTTTGAAATAGATTAAGCTAAAGTACAACTTAATAAAACTCATACGGCCGTATTCATAGTTTCCTTAGTAAGCTACTTACTCTTAAGTAGCGTTCTAATTAGTAGAATACTAGCACAATGGTAGTCATAGATCGCTACTAAGGGCTACTAAGCTTAGTATGCAACTATCTTGGTAGCTGGCTCTTAGTCGCCTTGCCCAAGGGAGCTACTAAATACGGCGTTGTGGATGATTGACTCCGGTTCTATTTGTATACACTTATAGATTTTTTTACGCATTTTTGCCAAAACAGAACCCCAAAAATACATTCTTCTAGTAAGGCAGCGTATGTTGCGTAATTGCTGACAGGAATTGAAAGTTTTTTTTATAGCTGCAAGACACTAAGACATGCAGTGAGCTTGTGCCTCCCTCTAGTGTAAGTGAACACAATTTGCGCAGTTAGTGTACCCCTAAGTGCATATAGACGATGAAGTAAAGAGTGAAGCGACAAATGAAGTGATTTGTGAGTGTATGACCTTCGGCTAAATTATTTATTTCTTCCATACTGGTTTAATTAACCGCATGCATTTCGATCAAAGGTATCTAACCGTTGCGAAGGGGATATGTTTCATATTTCAAAAATAGGAATTTAGGATATAATTAAAAATAGGAAAGGTTTTTAGGAATACATAGAACGCGTATAAATTTTCATTCCTTTGTACGCTTATAAGTTCCGTTTGATTTTATTACCTATTCTGGTCACTCCATCGTGAGTTTTCACCAGCGTTTACATTTCACGCATTTCGTTGCGCTTTTGTTTTTGATTTGGTTACGGTATGAGTGATGGTGAGATTCGAAGTTTTTTGATGCTACAGTTACTGGTTTAGCAATTTATTTCAGCCAATTCATTTCATTTTAAACGTCATGGCAATGCGAAATAATATAAACTGATTGCGAAAAAATATAAACACTTCAGTTGTCGTAAGTGATGAGTGGGAAGTGAGATGTGAAGAATCCTTACGAACTTCGAGTGCAAATTCTTTTAATGAGTACAGGGTGATTGGAAAACTGATTATCATTATTTATTAGTGCTACGTTATGGTGTTTTAAATTAATCGTGAGCCAAGTTCTTCATTGAATCAGTTGATTCGGAATATACTGATTATAAATATCACAAAGACAGCTCGTGAAATGTACAGTGAAACGTTGTGTGCGTTGTATTGCTATTTGTGATATGATCAGCAATAAACAAGCGCAAAAAGATAGGTTTATGATGCTATGTTTTTTATATTAGCCACCTCTAGTAAACTATATGCCCTATGTTTCCGCACTTCTACGCTGTCAATATTTAAAAAAATTTAATGTGGCGGGGCAGATTTTTGTTTCCATGACTGTAACATTTTAGGAGTTGCAAATATATGTTACTAATTTCTTGCACGTAGGTATTTTTAAGGTAATAAATGTATATAATTCACACATTTACCTTAACGTTATTTCTCTACGATTCTTTTCTGAAATTTTTTTATAATTTTCCGTCTCTACTCCAACGTTAAGGTGTATTCACTGCTTTTTAAATATAAATTTGCATAATACTGCCGTAGCTAATTATGTTTTTCCATACTCATCACGCATACACCAATGCACCATTGAAAATAAATATCCGAAGTGCAAAATACAATCAATAAACATTGGTAACAATGAATGCACGGTCGATTTGTGCAAGAATAACTGCATCTCAAGCATACAAACGGTAGTACCGATAATTCTCTCCTTTCTCAACAGTATAACATAACTGCTAGTGTTCAATTATTAATAAGTATCTGCGATGGAATCACATCGATTTATCCATTACCAAGTAAAAATTTCGGTGCATTTCGCTGCATCATTTTCTTTTGTTTGATAGTTTTACAATTTTCCGCGCCGCAGAGGAACCGGATGCAATGTTGTCAAGATTAGCCTAACGGGTTGAACACAAATCGCTACCGAGTGTCAGCTGCCGAGCTGGCTAGTAGCATACTAAGTTAGTAGCTCATTTAATCGAATTCATGAATATCAATTCCTTAGTATGCGACTTAAAGGTCTTAGTAGCCGACTAAGTTAGTCACCCTGCTAGCGTGTTTTAGCGGAAATCCATGAATACGGCCGATAGTCACTAATTCCGCTCATTAGCGCCATCTTCAAATGGGTGATTTTGCTCAGACGAGGCCTAACAATATTCAGGCAATGGAGTGTAAATGAAGAAGGTGGGCGCACAACGCAAACCCAATTACCTCCGTGTTGTGAGTGGTGTCTACATTTAGGAGTTACCATCCAAATTTGAATGAAGCGGGAACGTCGACGGATTCACAGATTAATTTTTGCAACACTATAAACAAATACGCTTTTGTTGGTTATTAAACTATTGGCGAATACAAACAGGGTGACTACTCTCAATTAATACTGGTCGGTGGGTCCTGTGACTTATTCTCACTTATCAAAATACTTCCAGAATATTTTAAGTATATGATATTTGTGTATTTTACTGAACATCCGTCTCTACAGGATACGTGTGGAGTAATTTATGGAGAAAGTAAACGTAAACCTTGAATTAAACCAAGTAATATTAAGACATAAGCTGAATTTTTAATACAATGAAGTCCTTCCTTGTTTGGCATGTTAGAATGCTAAATATCGGAGATGATATACAGGATGCGCAACATAATTTGATTTTTTCAAACTTATTAAATCCCATTTTATAGATCAGAAATTATTTGTTTTTTTTTATAACGTAGGCACATATCTAAAGTTCTGTTTCATGCAATTTTGAAGACCAAGCCATGTAGGTGACGTCCCCTATTCTTCAGACACTGAGTAAAGCGTTTTCTGACGTTTGTCATGACTGTTACCAGCATATCAGGGGTTATGCTGGCAAATTCATCCCGAGTGTTGGTATTCAAAGCTTGCAGGGTCCATGTACTGTGCACGTAAACATAAGATATGAAAAAATTCCATAGAATTAAATTACGAGGGGCCAAATCAGGAGAAAGGGGCGGCCACTTTAAATCATCCCTAGTTGAGATGAAGCGCTCAGGGAAGTGTTCCTTCAAAACAACCATCCATGCTTTTGAAGTGTGCGCCGACTGAACGACGCATGAAGAATCTGAGCTTTTCCCGGTGAATAGCGTGGATGAAAGCTTCTCGGGTTTCCAACCGGGTCAGGGTCTGCATGGTGTAGGCCGACGTTTCGTTGGGAGACTTTCCCAACATCCTCAGGGCTGATGATGCCGTTGTCGCGGTGTTTCGATATATATACCCTCCTCCTTCACCTAGGTGGTCTCTGATTGGTCCGAGATTTTTCCTCCTTCCTCGTCCTATTTAATGCCAGGTTCCAAGCGCTACTTAGCTGCAGTCCTCGATCTCTATTGATATTGTTGGGGTGAAGACGGATCTCCACGGCTTCTTTAGTTATACGGTCCCAATAGCCCCGTGTTCTTCCAAGTTGGGCAGTTTCTTCCCAGTGGATATTGTGATTTTCCTGGACACAGTGTTCAGCAATGGCCGATTTTTCAAACTGTCTGAGTCGGAGCGCATGAACGACGCATTATAGCAAATGAATTCTGCAGAAACAAAACTTAATATCCACGCCTCTAGAACTAAACCACTAGCGCTCCGCTACGACATCAACCGACTGAATGGTGCCCGTTTAAAAAAAAAGGAAGTTATGTTGCCGGACCCTGTACGTGTCAGAAGTTGAGGGAAAATTAACATTTCATCAGAGAAAATATTATGTCACTTGATATTTTGTCATCTCCGTGATATAAACCAAATTTGTAATCACAGCAAAATTATCAGATTTTTCAGGTTTCATAAGAGAGTTTTAAATAAAAATGTACGTTCAAAGAATAACCACCGGATAAGTCTTTGCGGTACATTGCTTCGGCCGTCAGAACATCGTAGCAAACTGACAGTGCTCGCTTCTTTCTCGCATGCTTATTTACGTATTTGCGGTCGAGGAAAAGCGAGGGGAATAACTGTACCCAGAGATCTGATTGCAGATCATTGAAGCGTAGCGATAAAATTTACCCCTAACTAAGTCCCTACTGCCCGAAGTTTCCATTTTAAGCCTAGGCAAGCCATGAAATAAGAAATGGTAAGCGGTAACACTTTGGCGATAATATTTTCATCATCTTAGCAACAGGAATAATCGGTCACTTACATTATTCACTCTTGATCTACATTTAACAATTCAAGCTTCTTTGCTGAGGTTAAGCTTGATTTTACATAGAATAGAGTAAAAAGTATGTTAACACGAACAATTTATAATGACGCGATTTCATGGTGTATTTTACTCCGTTGAGCCAAACCCGATTTGAAATTACAAAAAAATTTGATTTATAACAGCAGCGACAGGTGCTCGTTGTGATCGAAATCGTAGAAGTTGCTACCTGTAAATTTCACCAATATGTCGAGGTGATGGACAACTAAGATTTTACTAATTACATGTTGTTTTACATTTTATTCTAACGCTTTGTATTTAAAAGGAAATGAGACTGATTTAGAGGACCGATGACAGAGATGATATTTTATTAGTATTTTATTAGCTGTACACCATTAACTGCTGTCAACTCGAAATCAAGAACGTTTTGACTGTCCAGTGGCGGGGACCAATATATTCAGGCAAGATCGAGACGATAAGACCTTAGATTTGATGAAATTTGATGGTGGAGGCTGATACTTTGTGGGAGTCCATAATAGGAAATGAAGTAAAGATGCTTTGCACTTTTTTATATGAATATTTATTATAATATGAGTCGATGACTCTTTAAAAAATTAAAAAAGGGCGGAATAATTCATTTGAATGACTCATTTAAAATTGACACATTTTTAAATAAATATTTACGTGGAAAAAGTGCAAAGTATCTTTACTTCAATTCCTATCTTGGATTTGTTTAAACGTTATACGAAATTCATCGAGAGAATCAACCATTAGTATCCATAGATAAGACCTTTAATGAGATGGAATAAATGACGGAGGTTGATACTTTTTGGAAGTCTATTGTGGGATATTAATTAGAGTTAATTAGCGCTTTTCCGCATAAATATTTATTTAGTCAAGGAATCATTAAAAATTAAAAAAGGACTAATTTAATTAAAATGACTCATTTTAAATACATATTTACGTGAAAAAGTACAAAGTATCTTTAATTTAAATCCAACATGGATTTGTTAAAATATTATTAAAACTTCTTGGAGAGAAACTGCCTTCGGTAATCATAGATCAATAAAGGAATAACGTTAGGACAAGGTCTTGATTTTCATTGGACAAGAGAAAGAGAATGGAAGAAGGTAGGGAACGTGTTCTTGACAGCTCCTGTCACATTTTTTCCACGAGAAGTCCGCGCGGCCATTCGCGATTCTACAGAATAAGTAGTTGTCATCGGGGGATGATAGAATAACGGGAACTAATTGCGCGGTAAAACCACGGAAAACTCAATGGACTTTAAGCAATTCCCCGTGCCGACTTCACGCGCATCGTGTTTCCACCTAGGGTTTTTTTCTCTGCGAGGCCACAAGATACAGCTGGAAGTGCCATTACTACATCCTCAGGATGAAGAGCAGCAAGAAAGGGAATTGCTGACCCGGATAACTAATTGGCGTCATACGAGTTGGACCATTATACTTGAGCTTTAAAACTTTCACTATTTTGATTCCTATCCTTCACTATTATTGCTATTATTACTAAAAAATGAAGTTACAAGTCGACGATTCGGTCGGGTGGTAACATAGATTGGTTACAGGTCACCCAAATTCATACATGGCTTTGAAATGAGGAAAATACATACACATGGAGAAACACAAAAACAAGTAATACGATATAAACTTTATCTTAAGCATATTAAATATACATCAATGAAAATGCTCTAGCAATCCTTCTAGATATTGCCGTGATCAAAAGAAACATAATTTTAGGCGAAATTTAGGGGATATTGGACTATAAATTTACATCTCATAAACTTGTTTACGACTAGCTGAATTGACGGCAACAAACGAGTGGGACCATCTTACCTGACTAGCAAGAAGTAAAACATACCTAGTTAAACTTTTCCAGATTCTAAGGTTTGATAGACATTTAGGTTATTAGTTCCGAAAAAAGGAAAAATTCGGAAGGAAATAAATCGGAAATTAAACTTTCGAAATCGGTTTGTCGACTGCCTAAGTGTTTTGTTTGTAGTATTCGTAAATTAACAATAAGTTAATAATAAGAGAAAATTTTCCATCCGATGGGACTGATTTACATTGAAAAGTGCCCCCAAGGGCAAAAAAAATACCTAGATTCCCAAACATGGCTTCCTGCTTCCAGTCGCAGCGAAACTGATTTTATCTAGAAAGCAGAAATCGTGTTCCTTTGATTAACAAGGTATTAATAAATTCAACCCCATTCTCCTCCACTCCCTACTGTAATTTTAAGGATCAAAGAGGTAGAAATTGCAAAAAAAGCAAAGAAATAGGGCTGCCCTCGGCTTTGAGTATGTCTCCAAAGCAACTGCAAGCATTTTCTCAGATGTTGTGCGAGCTTATTCCCACGCTGCACGTGCGTATCGCAGGTGGGCTGTGTGCAATACGTGATTGCTTTCTTTTGATGGACCCCAGCTAGGATATATCAGATTGAGTGGAGACAGGATAAAATAATTATTTAGCCTTGGTTTCCACCGTGGGTTACGAGCTAAAATTTCCTAAAATAGCTCACTATATCACTGAAACCTTAATCAAGGACAGATACACGTGTCGTCAATACTTCAAAGGCTGGTCACGCCGCACGCTTCTCTAATTTGCATAACCTAGAGAGATAAAATCATCATCCTAATGTTGTTTTAAGACGAATAAAAGAAGGTAGGAATATTAAGTAGCTCTTGCATGGACTTAAGAACTTACTGCGGGGGCATTTCGATACATGTTCAAGTCTGATTACGATGTTGAATAGTTGAAATCACGCATTAATATCTTAAAAGCAGGCCTTTCAAATTCAAATGCTCTCTTCTAAATTTGAACAATAATGGCCGTGATTAACATTCAATGAAGTTATGTCAGAGTCACTGGATCGTCTACACCATCAACGCCAATGTTAACATACTTTATCTCACGAGGAAATCATTCTTTTATATTCCAGGAATTTAAAAAGTCATACAAAAGTAAAAATACCAATTTTATTGCTAAACTGTGCAAGAATTAGTACTGAATATTCCAACGACAGAGCGGAGAATATTGTTTACCAACACATTCGAATGAAATCTATCCCATTACCTTATGCATCATCTTCCATCAGAGATATTTTGCAGTCGTATCGCTATTGTAACCCTGGGGGTTTCTATCATTCCCGTACGATAGGTACAGTGTGGGATCGTTAAGATTACCTTAACGACTTTTCAGGTTATATCGAAATGTTTTACTGATGTAACAGACTTTAAAACGGTGTCATACGTCAAAATTCTACCGTACACAATCCACACCACGCTAATTATGGATTCAGTGCCTGGAGCTGTAAATATTACACCCTTAGCTGTCAAATGTTTTCTTTCAAAAACGGTAGAATCTCTGATTGATATTTTTCTTGCTATCCAAGTCAGCAATATGTTTGAAAAATATCCAGCGTTTGCTGGAAATGCAATATGCTGGAAAACCCTTGGGCATTGTAAAATTGTATACTGTTTCATTGCTTAATATTATGACAGAATAACTAATTGTAAAAGACAAATTACTCTTGTTCCATTCTGATTCATGTTTTGTAAAAAAGAGATTTTCGCAAAAATGTCCTTTAGACAATATTTCATACATATTTATGTATAATTTAATATTTTACGCTGAAGATATTAACACAATGTTTCTTCAAGAATAAAAACCTTTTACGGAATACTATCATGTACCATAGATAATGCTTTGTGCGTAGAAATCTAAAATGGGCAAACGTTTTTGAAAGGGTCTACTTCGTGGCTAGATTTCTTTGCGTTCATCAGAAATCCAAAGAAAGAACAGTAGTGCTATACTTGCTTAGTACCAAAGTTTTCAATCACATCAGCCTTCCCTCTCAATTCGCTTTCACGAGGGAAACTTCAAACACAATTTTTTATTATTCTACCCTTGAAAAACAGTCCCTTGAAGGAAATTATCACCTAATCTTCCAGCTGGCTTCCACTGCTTTTTCCCATCTAAAATCCTTTCCTCTAGTCTCGCCCTTAGCAATTACTGGTCCATTTTTTCCCACCTCTTTTGCATTTGAGGTCCACATGCATGATTACGCCTGTGATCCAATCTGCATCTACGGCCCAAATTGCCTTGACGGTTGACACCCCAAGGACCATTAAATCCCGTGCGAAATTCGAACTCATCTCAAATTTCTTGTATTCCCCAGCGATGAGAGCACCCGTCTAAAGTGGAGGAAAGAGTCGCGGTTTCTTCTCTCTCATTATGAGAATCAGCGTACACGTCGCTCACGCCTCGACCGCTGCTCCACCCGACAACACCACACTCCCGCCTCACCAGAAATTGACGAGATTTGGACTCTGGATAGGGATATGAAAACTGGCGTCATATAATGGCCGACAAAAACACGTTCGTGAACAATGGGACTGCAACGAGAGTACTAATTCCATTCCATGGCTAATTTCTATTGCCCCAAGTCATGTTGGTCTGGAGATTGCTAGAAAAACTCGTTGAAGATGTGTGCAAACCTGTCTTAGCCGGTAGGATACATGTACATATTTGTTCAGTATTTAACTCCTGCTCGGCTGGTCTTATTTCCAAGCGTATTACTTGTTTTAAACTTATGCTATAATCTTGAAATTATTGTGAGGCATGGAAAACACTCATTGCAACATTGACTAGTATCCGAAGTGTGAAATGTTTACCTTAGTAGGTATTTCCTTTGAGATAAAATTACATGTGTGATACATGTAAATGCTGAAAAGGGGCTAACCTACACTACTCAGGAAAGTGATCACTATGTAGTAATGTGGCGTGGGTGGAGAAAGAATTGGATGAGAAGTTAACGGATGAAGAAAAGTTGAGGAAGAAGATGAAAGTAATAAATGAATCTATATCATGTGGCCAGACGAGGAAGATGTTATCCATGTATTGAACCCGAAGGAAGTTATTGAATACTTATAAGAATACTTATTTCAACAGTTTATCAGTGGAATTCAACTTCCTGAGTGGCGAACAGGCAATTATATTTCAGGGAGATATATATGATGCTACGGAACTAAACGCTGTACTAGAAGTGATTGCACGTCATAGTTGTTGTAATAATCGAGGTGGAAGGAACAGAATGAACTACTAAGGCCCTCACTACTGGCTGAAAATGCTCAACTTCAACAGTAACAGTAGCTACTAAAAATATTCCCCCTGCAGCAGTAAAAACGTTTGAGGCTGAAGATCTAATGGGTCAGATATAGAAACGTCAACGAAGTCAGTTCCACAGCAAGGAATTCGTTTTCTCTCTCTCAAAAGAATCAAAAAACTTCGGTGACAAAAAAATTAATGAAATTATCTATTTGTACTTGAGAATGACGCCTCAGCGTCGAAATGCGTCGTACCAATAAATAATTTTCCAGTGAAAAGTTACCAGGGTTGTGCATTTTCATTTCAACATGGATTTTCACAAAGAAAAAGCCGAATCGATTGAATTCATCTGAAGAAATCGCAATAAATACTAAGCATTTTTCACCGTATTTCCAAGCGATTTCCATTACTAACACCTGTGATAGATGAGGAAAAAAACAATGGGAATGAAGTCGATCTTAATAAAGAACCACAGAAATCGATCGGAATATATTTATTACACTATGTTTTTGCTAGTAATAAAGTTTCTTTAAGTGTATCAGTCTTCATCCTTATCGAAACATGTGACACTCCTCGCTCTCTAAGTGGTTTCCCTTTTGTTTTCGGGGTGGAAGTCAAATATTTTGGGTCCAATGGAAAATGAAATAGTACATAGTACACCATAGCAGTTGTGGTTGCCTTCATATATTTTCTGCGAATTATCCGACAAAATGTTACTTTTCGTTAAATACTTGTAAAAACTAAGGTTTTAAGCATGTGAAACCTCAGCAAGCATTTTATAATTCATTGAGCAAAGTTAGACTCCGATAAATCATAGCATTCGTATAAAATGAAAATTGCCTGCCTCGGTGGCGGCGGGTTAAGGTCCTCACCCGCCAAATAAGAGGTTGCATGTTCTTGTCCCGTCTTGGTAGGTTACCTCTATCCAGGACATTGTTGTTCGTCCACGAGTAATTGTTGAAATTTTTAATAAAAACCGATGGAAAAGGCCAATCTGCGCTATTTTCGTTTGAATGGAAATAAATAAAATAAAATTTATTAATGTGAGTTTTTTTAAGGATCCATTATCTCACTTGCTCAAATACTCCTTAAACATAGTTATAATAAGTGCTGAGTAAAGAATCATTGCAACGGAATAACACGGTACTAACCTCGGATATTGCTCACCCATGATCACATATTTCTTCCAACTTATTTCCTCCGGCAAAAATGCTTCTGTCAACTATTTTGTCCCGGATAGAGGTGAAAATCTTTTCTGGGAATGGCATCAGCCCACGTCTTCAACATAAACATATCCCTGATCACTAGAAAAAAGCTTTCCTTCTCCGGGTTACTATGGTAACCAAACGTGTATTCCGAATCAATGAATCGATGTCCTGGCATCCTTATACGATGCTGTTAATATCTGAAGAAAATTGATCGTTCTAAAGTAGTTTCTATATTTTAAAGTATGCTGGGAAAAGATCACTCCCGAGCATACTCCTAATATGTTTCGGGGTAGCTATAATGCTGCCACCATCGTGAATAATTTATCTTCAGCCACAAAAGCGACGACAGATGAAGCTTCAAGTTCTCCCACCAGATTTTTTAGGCCTTATAATTTAACTTTTGTCCGTTGGGCCAGATGGATTTGAAAAAAAAAATTCCGATCCACCCGATCACACACCTCTACGAGGCTACAACCCGCCCAACATTTTTACGCAGGCATAGCATACCAGGGAAGTTTCAGTCAAGCAGAGCAAGAAAAAGTACAAGCCCATTACGCAAATACCCATAACAGGGAAGAGTCAAGTAGATCCATACATAGTCGCAAGACACCAAATTTTACCCTAAATGTTCGTAATATATTTTAAAGATAATGATCGCTCAAATACTCCTTAAACATAGTTATAATAAGTGCTAAGTAAAGAATAATTGCAACGGAATTCGTGTTCTCGTGGAATACACGATATCAGCAATAAAGGATAAAAGATTATTTTCAACCACATCAGATTGGATACAAAAGTATTAGGGATGTGCGAGTAGTACTTTTTGACCTCGAGTCGAGTTGAAAGCTACTCGCGAGTATCGAGTCGAGTCGAGTGTGGTAATTCTTGAACTAGGCAATACAGCAATGCATGCTTCAACATATTCTTATTTTTTCAATCCCCTTGCGAATTTTCCATTTTGAATGCTTACCTTGATGCAAAAAGGGAAACGAGGAACGCTGGTGGTAATTAAGTCACAATTAGGAGATTAATGAAAATTAATGTATCTTAAACGGTTCCATAAACACCATTGAAATGAGTTAACCTCTAGCATTGTGTCGTCAATGTATGCATCCAAACTGCTCAGAAGAACCCTCAATAAAGATGTTTGTACAATTTTAATTAAGATTGTATACGTAAATGTTTCATGTAATATTTGATCCTTTCGAATTCTCATGCAGAAAAGCAAATTGTTCTAGATGCTCAGGCAGCAGATTTTGACGTTTCCACGTCGCAGTACTACTGCCTGCAGAAAAATGTCTTCGACAACACACTTGAGTAGCTGGAAAAGTACTTTCTTTCCAAAGTTGAAAGATTTGGGAACCTTGGGAAGTTTTATTAAAAATTATATCAACGATTTAGCCATATGGTTCTTGAATATTCATGGAATTTCAGTGGACGAAGTGAACGAACTATAGAACTTAGCTTTGTAGATAAAAAAGAAGTTTTCTTTATTTCTTCCTTCGTTTAACCGAACATAGACTCTATTTTCTGTTTGTTCAAGAGGGAAACTAAACGCAACAAAGGAGTAAACGAAAATAAACACTGGGCGAACTTAGTGCTCAAAAAAGCTACAAGATGGCACCACTTGTGACTCAAACATCGGGAAAACCGTCATTGCCCGCTGAAACGTAAAAGTTGCATTTTTTCCATTCTAATCCTAACAATTTTTGCGTGTTTCCTTTGCATTTGAGTAAATAAAGTATGTTAGAGTACAAAATTATCGCATATCGCAAGAAAAAGGCACCACTTGCGACGCCAAATTCCGGGAAAAACCGGCATTGTCTTCTTAAACCTAACAATTGCATTTTTTCCATACAAATCCTTACAATTTTTGCGCATTCTCACGGCGTGTGAGTAAATGAATTATGGAAGGGAATAAAAAAAGAAAGTATGAGCGATAAGGTGGTCCACTCCGATTACTCCGAAAACGCCTCCGGGGCGGAAGACGGCCGGACGCCGCGGTTGACAAAGGCACTTACTATAAAGTGGTTTACTGCTACGTATACAAAAGCTGAAACTCCTAGGCCAAGGTATTGGAACGACTTTATAAACGATATGACTACAAGAGTTTTATGATAGCGCCTTCTGTCGGCAGATTTCTGAACTTATTGTCCACGACAGCTCTGTAACCGAAGCTACTCGACTCGACATTCGTAATACTATTCGAATCATTCGAGTCGAGTACCAACTACTCGACTCGACTTGAATTTTCAAGTACTCCCACATCCCTAAAAATTGTTCTATGCCTCAAGTTCAAAGTTACGCCACGTGTAAAAATAAAACTTAGCACTTCACTGCGAATTCAGAGACAAGTGAGAGAAAACGTTTCAAAAACGATACTTACCGAGAACACACGCGATCCCAGGTGTAACCATCTACGTTGATAGATCTCACTGCGTCGTCCAGCTGACTTATCTATAAAGCAAAGAAATTTTAACATAGTTAGATTTTGCAGGAAAGGTAATGAAATCGATCAAGGCAATGAAACATCCCAAGAAGGTAAAAGTGTCCCACATATGCTGATGCTACTGTTTCAAAAGTGCTGACACGAAAAGCTTTACTTAATTCTGAAGTATTTTAAGCATACCGGAACAGCCACTGTGATAACTTTATGTAGTCACCCGTAATTCACTTACTGTGCGAAAATTCCGCAAAGAAAACTTAATTGTCTCAATAATAATCCCGGTTAAAACGAATGATTTCTTTTCAGTGGATTTTCACACAATTAATGCTGAGGTGCAATCAAGTTTTAGCAAAGTCTACTAAAAGGACTTCCGAAAGGAAGACGCTAAGTGGTAAATATCCTTGGAAGGGTGAATGGCTTAACAAGGAAGAGGGATAGAATGTGCGAGTCACAACGGATAACTATTCGATACTAGACAATTCATGAAAAGAACACTCATCGCGAAGAAGGAAAGACGAGAAGGCCGTCGAAAGACAAAGGGTACTTGAAATCAATTGATTAGTAAAAGATATGATAGAAAAAAACCCAAAATGTGATGTTTTCTCATCTAAGCGTCAGCATATTTGAATAAGTTAATTTCAAATAATTTATCCTATGATGAAATTGACAAACCTTAATCTAATTATAATATATAATACCTGGATAAATAATAATGGAAAGATCGATATTTATGACGACATTACTAAAAGTCAACCGATATATTCAACAGGTGTTAAAGGAAAAAATCTCCTGTGAGAAAGTCGTACACCGAAATCTACCGATACCGATATTTTATATTCTATCGAAAAAAAGAGTAAAGGTGGAATATAGTATCGTCACACTTGTTACGTACATAAGTTATATTTCATATTCTTATCAAGTCGGGAAAAGTGTGAAATTTCTTTGGGCTTGTTCACAAATATAAACGAAGAAATTTATTACGGTGGTTGAAAAACCCTTGACAAATGCGGAATGGGACTTTATATAGGCAAATAGGATTGAATATCGTAAGTGAGCTCAAATAAAATTGTGAGTCATGTTACCGAGCAAGTAAAGACACTAAAGAACGGATCATCACACATATTGGAAATATTTAGTAGAGTAATACACACAGCTGTGGGTTTAAATGAAGAGAACACACAAAAAAGATAAAAAGTTATTCGTACATATTGCATAAATTCTGCACGTAGGATTGATGATTGGATAATGCTAATGCATGGGTGAACTAAAATTTGAACAAATGATGGCATTTTTTATTAATGATTACCAATTAAATATCTATATGCTTGCAAGGCAGCACTTAAATTCCGACATTCCCGTAAAAAAAGTAATAATTAAGGAATAAAATTACAGAATTATAAAAATTGTCTAAACTCTGAAGAAAACCTAGCCCAACGAATAGGTCAATTAAGAGGTTTAATTGGAGAGCTTATAAGAAGTAATATTTTTTTCTGAGACGAGAATTTCATTTAAACAATATTTATGCAACACAATTAGGCCATTATTTAATAGTAACTACCTGGCTCCGTTTGATTCCTTACATTATTGAAATGTGTTCATTGTGTAGGAAGATGGCTTAAGAATGAAACTTTGATAAGTTGGGCGATTAAAGAGATTTTGAACAGGACCCTAACCTTGCAAGCGACACAAGTTTTCTCGGAATCACGTTTCACACGAGAGCGCATGCAAATGCCTTTAATCACTTATGATGCCCCGAGAGCGTCAATTAGCTCAATCACACAGCCAATGATGCAGAATATTGGGTGATTAGGCGAAGCGAACCCAATGAGTGCTACTCAGCCTCCTAGTACGTAACTGGATTCGTGTCACAAGAGAGCTTCTATGTGACAGTTATCTACTCCGCTGCTACCCAGATAAATTCCAATAGAATCACGCGAGACAATGGAACAAGAAGTATACAAACTTCGGTTATAATAAATACTAACAGAAAAAGCCGCTTAGATAATAATTATAATTCTTTGTCAAATATTCAGCTTAAATTACGCCTGTTAATCGAGATTTTCGCTCCAGTACAATAGCTAGCTGGTTCTTGATATTGATGACGAAAACCACAATTATTGAAGCTATCCGAGAAGGTCAAAATGAATGAAGTTAATAACATTAATTTAATTTAATTCATTCATTTTATCCGTATGCATCCATGACAAAACGTTTAGAATGGTCGGGACAAAGATTTATATCGTTCAAATTTAAGAATACAGAAGAGCATTATTTGAACATCATTGATATAGCGATAGCTACGAGATTGTTGCCTAACAAAATACGGACAAATATGTCCTGTGAAAAAAGTGATTCTTTTTGGGAATTATTATTATGAATAATTGGGATATTTTAGCAGAAATTCTTCCCATTATTAGGAAACAGAGGAAAGAGAAAATTCAATGAGTTGCATGATGAAAATTAGTCCATATTGAACGAGAATAGGTGTAATAGAGGAAAGAAGGTCGTGAAAACGAAAGAAAACGCTCAGCACCGATGTAAACACGAACATACAACGTCACAGTTGGGAGCAATGAAGTGAAAAACACCTCTCGGATAAAATGCTATGGGAAAAGAATGGGTCTTTAAACTGAGGTCCTCGCAGACACTTTTTTACGACCACATTCAAGCCATCAGCGAGCTCCATGCCTCCATCGACCCTACCTTACAACGGCACTCTCTTGATACCTTCCAAATGGCGCTGAGCACACCGTCCGCGCGAAATAGTCTTCAAATATGATATCGCGGCTAGGATTAAAGAAACTTAAACAGCGCATATGCATGCGATGGCAGCAAGAAACATTATCGGAGCTTCGAAGTGATATCTAGTTAGCGACCCCTAACTGAAATGAAATTTTCATGGTTATTGCACTGCCATGAAGTGATTGTTTCCTCATGCCGTATATACTACTATACCAGACATTTTGTTTCGATTTTCAATGTTTGACTAGTTAAAATTTGACATTAAATGCATTATGAGTGCAGCAAATAATGGAAAAATCATTTGTTCAAATGATTATTCCAATTTTCGCACAAATTTTAAACCTCTTCGCACAAATTTATTGCCATTTATTTATTTATTGCCACAGCACCGAAAAGGGCACTATTTGGCCTTTAAATCGGGTTTCTCATAAAATTTAACAATTGAACGTACACGAATATCCATGACCGGGATGGAGGTAACCTACCCAGACGGGACTTGAACCCGCGGCCTTTCGGTTTGGCAGGTGAAGACTTCACCCCGCCGCCGCATTATACGTAAGTTACTAAGGTTTTAGCCAGATTTTTTTCCATTTTATTCCACTGTGTGCCTAGTGATGGAACAATCGATTTCAGCCCAAATCGAAAATCGAGTTTCAATAGCCAAATATAGACGAAAATCTGACATTTAAAAATTTTACTCATCGGGCATTAACATATTTATCGCATAAATGACTAGATAGCCGGATAAATGTTTGTTTTTCTTTTTTATTCTATTTAAATTTGTAATCAAATCATTATTATTTAATTATTTAATATTTGTTGTTATAAGTGCACTTTAAATTGGCAGTATTGCTGTATGTGTATCTCTTTATTAAAATTAAATAAAATAAATAAAATAAATCGAGATCAAGGTATGCTCTTCGGGTTTCGATCCAAAATCGAATTTTCAACTTCGATCTTGACTATTTCGTTTGAGCTCAGATTTGTCTCTACCAACCTATGATAACGTCAACCATGGCGAGTGAAAGACTTAACTCTAATTGTAAGACCACAAAAATTGGGAAGGCACGCCCTCCATTTTCAAGATAATATCTTGACCGGTTAATCTTTCTTCAAAATATTGGTGAAGCAGAATGTTTCCAGGCGTCGATCCCAAAACTTTAATGTGCGTACAATTGGAAAATATTTAGTACCGATAATTCAATCAAATATTGAGTTGATTATTTGGGATTTTTTTTCTGCTATTGAAATGAGTAGTTTTTTTCGAATGAATAATAAAAAAACGTTTTGCACGAACTGTATAATTTTCTACTTTTTCGATTAATTGATCTTTTTGCTCAAATTTCGATTTTTGTTGAAAATTCGAGCTTTTTATTTCGTTTAAAAATCGATTGCTCAAAAAAATCGATTTTTACCGACATTTTTCCCTCACTATGTGCGTCACGACGAATTGTAATTAGGGTGTACGGAATAACTACGAATACATGAAATAAAACCGTGGTCAGCAGATAGTAGTTGGAACATCGTCTATACTACCGTTTCCATTACGGAATGCATCGATTTTTCTTACAAGTTGTGGTGAGGTAATCGTAGTAAAAATTAGGAATCCGTTTGCCTGAGGTAGAGTTTGCTTCGTCATGATGACAACATATGATATGGTTAGGATTAAGAGGAACTTCGGTGCATTTCTCTCGTCTTTTTTAAAATTGTGGTATTAGTAATGCTTCAATGGTTGCCTGCTCTTTTACTGGAAAATGAATTAGCAAGGTAAATTTGAATTTGCTTCCGTTAACTTTTGAAACGCTACCTACAAACGAATGTAATGTAATGCTGCGTTGAACTATTCTCTCATTAGTTTATTTTTATTTCAATTCCACACACATTTATTTGACACGCTAGAAAAAGCGCACGACAACAGAAAGATGGCTCTATCATCTTAAAATTACGAAGATTCACAATATTTAAAAAAAATTAAATTTACTTATCCAAATTTGTTATCAAATATGAGTACTAATTACTATTTTAAAGACGAAGTACCTACAGTTAAAATTATAATTACTATGCATGAAATTATTCTTGAACTTCTAAGAGATGGATTCCCAAGAATCAATTTTACGGTGTTTCAGAAGCTTAAATTGTGGGTAATGAAGTATTGAAAAAACTAATTTTATCCAATATTTCAGCAGAAACAGTAAAGCTCTTGCAGATAAAATTAGGTATTCACATTAATTTTTTTCCGAGGCGTGTTGGCAAATTAGAACAAAATATCACCAGGAATGTCAAAACATTTTAAATTTTATTGTGCAATATAAAATATAATCGTTCCCGGTAACTAAGTAGCATTCACACAGCTCCGGCCCCTCTCCGTACACATGTTCTTCCTCGCTGCACCATATTGAGGTCCTCACCACACGTTTCGGGTCCTTTTCCTTGTCTATAGACACAATAGTTGTGTGTTCTCATAGCCAGCTGCGAGGGCCACAGATCCCAGACCTAAGGCACGTAGCACGTCGCCCAGCCTCATTGAGACAGGGCTACCCGGTTAGTTGGAATCTGTCCTCATCCATGTATCAAATCCTAAAACACTCTCAAACAAACAAAATACCCTCAGTCGCCTCCACTGACATCTTTAAGTGAATTTTTATTTCATTTTTGGCAAGTGATACGCGATTCACAAAATTCAGACTCGCCAAGACACGTAGGCAGCGCTCTCCATATCAACCGGAAGCAAGTCCACAAAATTTAAATGAATTTTAAAAACTGAATACCATAAATAGAAATTATTTATCTAAATATTTGAACCTGGCTCTGAAATTTATTGCTTGCGTTTAATATTTGAAAATCATGTCTGAATTTGGTCGTCAATGATTGAAAATTACATCGCTTTTATATAAATCATTCAGGCATTAAACGTAGTCATTAAATGCTACGAGGTTTATGCTCGAAATCGGAATCCAAGGTATAATTAAAATTTTATTTGCCCATAAAATAGTAATCAAAGATTTTATTTATAAATTTGTGCATTTAAAAACGCTATATTGATCCTGCAACGGAATTTTTAAAGATCCTAATTCCCTTATTTCATTAAAATTAAATAAAATCTTTTCATTAACCAATTTCTTAAAATTACGCGATACTCCTATGGCAGTTAAGATAGTATCAGCACAACTTAGAATGTTGACAGATCTCGTTTTATATAAATTTTCAAAAGCCCCTGAGGAAGTTAAAAACAGGATAAACATCTTGCAATTCGAAACTCAGGACACAGTCACAGTCCTGCCAACGAATTAGTCATCTGCACATTGACCTACGACTAATGGGGAGCACTGGTTCATGAATCCCTTAGGCTGAGGCAATTGAGGAAGAGTGGGATGGGGAAGTCCAAAGAGATTTTCACTTCTAAGTACTGTAATAATATTATACTGTAATAATATATACAATGTAATACATTTTAAGATAATTCAACCTGCCGAGCAGGTACACCTTTTGATATACGCAAAGAGAAAATATATTAATCCTGCGCGACCATTTTCCCACTTCTCTGTGCACTATCCTTCCCGAGCAACGCTAGGTGATCCGCTAGTTATCACTCAAAGTTATCCTTCCCTAAAAGCAAGCTGAAATCGTTGTCCCATCGATTTCAGCCTTACTTTCCGCAACCCCAAAATATGCTACTCAATTTATTTTTCGAATTAAGCCTTTCTTCCTCCATTTCATAAACATTGCGAGTACATGTGTTAGCTAACGTAAAGACTTCCAACCCAAACACTCGGGTTCATAGCTCGGCAGCGGAGGATTTTTTTGGCGATCCCTAATGATGTGATGAGTTCCTGCAGTTCACTCGTTGAAAAAAAATCAAGATAACAATAACCAATGTCGGCCACTTGCCAAGTTAAAACTCATCCCCTATTCTATTTTTTCCAAGACTCGTCGACGATTTTGGCGAACGGGTATTCAATTCCATGATATATCTCCGATTTCCCGGATTTATAACAGTTCTTATTAAAATCTTAAGATTTTAACCCTTTATAATCCAATGTTGCTTCTAAGCAACATCAAAAATGTTTAAACTTTCAGCTCTACTTAGGAAGAATCTAAACTACACATTATTTTGTAGAGTAAATTTTAATGACGAAATATTTAGCCGCCACGATTCTTATAATTGAGTGTTAAATTTTCGAGTTTTCGAAATGAAAAATCTTCAAATTTGATTTCTCCCATAATCAGCTCTGGGTTAGAAAGTGTTGAGTCGCGCGGTTTCGATTCTGGCTTCCGCCTACGCAAAACTGAGAAGTGAACTCGAGCGATTTCCTATACGACTAATGTGAGCATCACTCCCGAACCTCAACTCGCCTCGAATCAGAGGCGCGTTTGCAGGTCGCTTTTCGCGCCAAGAGACCACGTGACGGCGGAGCAAGTCGAGGCCAGCCGAACGCGTCGCCAGGGTCAGCAGAGGAGGGGAGAGCGATCGTCTGAGCGGTACGCCCGAGGCGGAAGAACGATTGCCGGCGGAAGAGGGATAGCCGGCGGGAGACCGCCTCCCTCTCCGCCCAGAGTCCAATGCCCTGCTGCATGCTTCAACCACGCGCCGTGGGGGATCGCGAAATCGCAAGACAGGTATGCTTCTTAAGCGGAGGACCTTGGTTCGGGGGAAAGTGATGTAAACTGACGAGCCGACTGCTAATTTATTTGCTTCTTTGATTAAGTAGGGCGCCAATTAAAGTCATTAGTAATTTTCATAAAGACGACGTATCACTCCCGTTCCACCGTTCTGATTTCCTGATCCATGCAGTCAGTCAGTGATTCAACCTGAAGATTGGCTTCGATAGCCTAAGGTAGAGAGAGCTCATCCTAGGCTAAGCCAAGGGGTTTGGATATCACACATTTAGGGTAGGGGTAGGCAGTTCCTTTCCCTGGGCAACCTCGCACTTAGAGGATTTTTTTACTGATCCATTACTTGTTTAAAACAAATTGATCATTAATGATTTAAAACATACGCTATGACCTTGAACTTTTCAGGGTGTATAGAGTACACATTTCCTGATACTCAAATTCAACAAGATATCAATAGTTCTGAGGTAAAATTTTAAATTATGTGATAAACGTAAATTTTAATAAAGGCCTACTCTTTATGCTCTATAGATTTCAAGATGATAACGTAAGTTTTGAACGAGCCATAATTGATGAAATCATTGCGATCAAGTGAATGTGATGCGTTCATCGATGCCATCAAGGTTGCTTTACACTGAGAACTGGGGCCGTATTCTGTAACTCCAAACCGATCGGTGCGGCACCGATTCGTCGGGTGCGACGTCACACCGACTCCCGGTAAGAAGTCGTGCGATTCTGTACGAACCCGATCGGTGCGGCACCGACGTGAGGGCGAGAGATCGTCGGTAGCCTTGCCGACAGCAAAAAGGTGTCGGTACGGCCACCGACAAGTGGGTTTCATCAACTCCCTGGTGCGCATTGTACGTTTTATTTTGTTTTTATCTCATCACCGAGTAAATAATGAGGTTTGCTGCAATGTTATCTTTTTCTGCCCCTTCGAATAGGCCACTATAATTCACTGTGTCATCATGTATATTGATTACCTTGACATAAATATAAGATATTGGTTAATAAACATGAGGTTTGCCACTATATAACGACTTTCTCTCATTTATGTTACCACTTTCACTCGCTTTTAATAGGATTTCTTTCACTCTATCATCATTTATTTGCTCCTTTGACATAAAAAAGATATTTTTGATGTAAATATGAGTTTTGCCGCAATGTTATCAATCTATCTCACTTTGAATAGGCAACTATTATTTCACTCGATCATCATTTGGCGTTTCTCTTGACATAGAAATAAGATCTTTTTATTTAAATATGAAGTTTCCCGTAACGGTATTAGTTTCTTTCATTTGTAATAGGCAACTATATTTCATTTTATCGTCAGCCATTGATTCCCTTGACGACAAAAGAAGATATTTGTTAATAAGTATGAGGTTTGCCGCTATATTATCATTTTCTCTCACTTGGAATGCGCTCTACTTATACATATGTATTTCACCCAATCACAATTTCTTTACTTCCTCGTCATTACACTTCTTTTAATTACACCCAGCTCCATATTTTTATAACAATTTCCTAACTTGTTCCTCTAACATGTCATTTGCATTTGCTTTTGAATCCTACGTTCACGTTCCATGGTATGTTATTTTCGTCTGCTACGGTGCCAATGGCATAACCTTCCGTTGATAATATTTAGACGGAACTTACTTAATGACAACTTTATTACCAAATCATGAATAAATAGCAATATACGGAACCAATATTTAAAAGAAACTACGATCTCAAGGATAGTTTCAATAATTCATTCCAGCAAAAACAATCTCCATCACATACAAACTATATTGTGATGTTGTAATATTGTTTCCTTCGATTCTGTAGGTACAGCATTACTACCACGCATTATATAAGCATTGTTAACAACTTATCCAATATTGATTATCTTAATCTAGCAATAAGTCGTAATTTCCGCAAATAAAAAGATTGAGAATGACGACAACAAACTGTGCCAATGAGTCTTCACTTGTTTTTACCCTTCTCATTGGTGGAGACACGTTAGATGACTTCTAACTTCGGATATATTCGGATTTTCCCTGTTTGGGAAGGAGAGGGAACCGTACCGACTGGTTTGATACCGACGACCATACTGAATCGCTGAATTTGCCGTCGTCGGTATGGAAACCGTCGTCGGTACGGAATGATGTGCTGTCGCACAGTGGGCTAGAATAGAAAAAAGCTGGCCAAAAGTCGCTAGAGTCTAAGTTATTAGTAAATTAACGAAACATTTTACAAATTGTGTATTGTAAATGTGCAATTTAACTTATTTAGGATTATGTAGGCCAAAATGTTGTTTAGAAGGGCGATAACAATTAAAATAGGCGAATGTGATGCGGGAAGCATACTCTACAGGGGCACGCCTATCTTCTGCTCAGGAAATATCAAGGGAAAAATAGAATTTTTTCTACTGCTAACAACGTTAAAGCAATCAAATAGTTTAGCATAAGGTAAATTTTGAGTCAAAAAGTCAACTTTTCTGGTATGTTTTACCCGATTTTTTCTAATCTTCTAATGTTCTAATCCTTGTGTCGGGCTTCCAATGCCTCTTCGGAAAGCTGCCCAATAGGAAGAATGTCATATTTCACGATTCCCGCTCCATGTATAAAAACTTTGTGATTAGTTCCCTCTCTATTTGCCAAGACGACACTATGTAAATCTTGACTAGTCACTGTCGTTGTATCCATAACTGAGCAACTACTCTGTGGACGTCCTTCGGCAATTCGACAAGGAATACTGAAAGGAAACTGACTCGGCTAGAAATGAGCGAGCCAATCGCTTAGACGGCTTATTTTGGGAAAATTAAATTTCTAGATTGGAAACATTTGCACGTGTTCAAAGTAAAAGAACAAATCTGGGGACACAAGTGGGCAGCCGCCGAGTGAAAAGGGCTAGGAAAGCGCGCGAACCGTTAGGTTTATTACCGTCCGCACGCGGCCTCCGCGCGAAGACCCAAGGGTAAAACCGTCAGATAAGGGTACATACCATAAAGTCACCGCAAATAATAAGTAGTTGAGAGCAATGCAACATAAATGTAAACCAGTGGCAGAGACCATAATAATTTATAATTTTAATATTGAAGAAATACTAGCTAATAATTTCACTGTCAAAAACTTGAATCAAAAAGAAATTAAAAAATATCAGGTAATCAGTTCCATCGAAAACCGAACTATCATCATTCTGACATGGGTAGCAAAAAAAAATTGCGGACTACAACTAGGAATCATTTTAAAAATTTTGCTTAACTTCGAACTGCTTCTCGCTACAATGGAAAGTAAAATCTTTTTCGATGGATGCGACGAACACTTATTGAAGTCATAACGAAAGGGAGGCGGGTGCAAGGAGGCTTTGGTTCCCAGGAACAAGTAGGTAACTATATCCACTTTTAAAGCGCTTCTGACGTTGAACAGATCAATCCAGTGTTATAGTGGATGTTCACTCGACACTCTCTCTAGGACAACTGATGGATGTGGTACGCAAAAACAACCGAAAAACCCTAACTAAGAATTCCATTTGTCGGAACAAGTGGCGGTAAGGGTCGGCAAAAAGAGACAAAAAAGTGTAAAAAGCATAACATGGGATAGCTACCGATGAATTAGGGGAAGTAGAAAAGAGTCATTACTGCTAAGGTTGTAAAACCAGCATTGTCGGGCCAGTAAGTACGGAGGGTCGCAAATCCTCAACCATTCGGCGTGGGCGCCTATCGCTGCACGTGCATGACCTTCCTAAACCCCTCGACCGCAGCCTGCCCATGATGCTTTAGGGAAATCCGAAATTCTGAGAAAATCCTTTCAAACATATTTTAGCCATAACTCTGCCGAGGAACCTTCCAATGACCTAATCGTAGAATTGTCTGTCACCAATATAGCAAGAAATTGTTATTTGCGACAAGATGTTCGTTGAATTTAGCCATTTACAGTATAATGTGCAAAGACAATATGACAATTATTCATAAAATATGTATTCAAGTGACAAATGTCATTGGACTTTTAGTATTCCGTAGTCTTTATGCACGGATATCATATCCTTTCTTCGCTTAGTCCCGCCGCCGTTTCGTGGCCGCCACAGTGGACCGTGCGGCCGGGGTGGATTCACAGAAATATGGTTGTTAAAATTAGGATCGCAAGTTATCGCAAAAACTGCATTCTGGACATTATTCTATATGCTTTTGTCTATCTCACAGTGCAAATAACTCCGTGTATTCTGATGTATAAACAAACGATAATTGCCGTTAAAAATGAAATTCAATGAAAAATCAACACAGTTTTTGAAAAATTATAAAAATATGAATTAACAAGTAAAATCAAACAAACACTGTCCATATTCATTTTATGAAGACCAATTTTATGGATAAAAATACATTGAAACCAATATTCGTAACAACGACACTGTAATGAAGCTACAAATTTAGCTATTTTCAACGGAAAAAATTTGGTCGCTAAAATCACTCCGACATGCTCTACTTTAAACAGCTGTAAAAATTATATTAACGTATTCCATGCTCTGTATGGTATCCTATATTATAGAGTACATGCTTAATAATGAATATCAACTGTTTTTGGTTGATTTGCGCTAACTTCATTTTTCGACTTTTGGCCAGCTTTTTTGGATTTTGGCCCACTGTGTGTCGGTGGGCTGGGAAGGGAAACCGGTGCGGTACCGACGAAATACAGAATACGGCCCCTGAAACGAGTTAATGAGTGAAATTTATGACGTAAAAAGGTAAATTATAATGCACAATTTTCTGGAAAATCAATTCATGGGTAAGAACAGTTAGGATACAAATGTTTGTCCAACGTCATACTCCGCTTTTATATGAAAACGGAAAAAAACCTGGGATGGTCTGAAGGCTATAGGTTTTATATAAGACCTCGACTCTTTCGCGCTGTCATAGTCGTCAGAGGATAGTGTGATAGACGACAGGGATTAATTTCTTCCGAATGAAATATGCGGCTTTTCCTAGAAGTATTGAAGGAGAGCATCCGCAACATTTTATCTTAAAAAATGACGCAAGAGAAAGGAAATCCGTTAGAGATGACAATACAATATTGGGTAATCTACTATGTGCTCACTTGATTCAAGCTGACATGAGTTCTTCGAGAAGACTACGGGATACGGGATTCGGCATGGTGAAATTAAAAGAAGATATAAAAGTAGCGAGGGAGCTTTTTTTTTAAGAGGAAACTGATTAGGAATACACCAAGAAAAATTGCTCGGAAAACTGAATCAACTAATATTATTACCATTCTAATAAAAAAGAGAGATGACACTTAACCTCCAAATTTATTAATTAACGGACGACGCTTTCGACCCCTTGGTCATTTTCAAGTAAACTATGTACATTTTCAAGTGCAGTGCATTTGAGAATAACCAAGCGGTTGACACGCACCGTACATTAATATGGGATGGCGTGGCATGTGATACCATGGATAAAATTTTACAGTTTAGTGATTTTGAGGCAGTGAGCTGAGGAAAACGCATCATTTACTCGAAGTTCAATCGATACAGCTCTCAAAATTACTGAGAAGCGGGTAATTAGATCCTCTAACATTCCTGGATGAGGATTGTATATGGTACTCTATTAGGATTGTCGATTACTTATAGTTTACCAAATCACGCAATCATAACATCCAAACTAATGATTAAGAAAACCCACTGAGGTGGCAAGTTGTCAGAAATCTACTATTCATTTTGAAGCACTCATCCCACTTTCGAAAATATTGATGAAAAAACATTTTTTGATTTAAGGCCGCAAGCAACTTTTTCAATTACTCATCTCCTTCCAAAATTTTTTTTTAGTAAAAACTCCAATATGAATGATTTCTTCTGCTTCGTGGACCCCCCTCTATTTACCAAGATCACCCTATATTAATCTTGGCGAGTCACTTTCGTTGTATTCGTAACTTGGCATCTTCTCTGTGCACGTCCTTCGGCATCTTCTCTGTGCAAGTCCTTCGGCACACACTTCAGCAATGAATACTGAATGGAGACAAACGTTGTACTCTCGGTTACAAATGAACGAGCCAAGCGCATAGACGGCATATTTTTGGAAAACACAAATTGTAGAATGGCAATATTTGCACGAGTTTATATTAAAAGGACAAATATGGGTGCATAAAGGGGTAACCGCCAAGGACAAAGGGCTTGGGGAGCGCGCGGAACGTTGAGGCTTATTGTCGTACGCACACAGCTGGCGCACAAAGACTCGGGGGTGAAACCGTTAGAAGAGGGTAAATGCCATACATACACCGAAAATAAAAAGTATTTGAATTCCATGCACTCAAAATTTAGGGAAAATCCAGTCTCTCAAACGGACTGCTATGCATGTCACGCTATGTTCCCGAATGCCTTCGTGTATTGCGGGTCATGGGGCGCGACAACGGCCCGACATCATTTTGCTTTGTCTCAAAAAATATCCTAGGGTTGCAAGTTGGAGCAAGATTTTTCTTTGCCGCCTAATGATATAGACTTCAGTCTAACTCCTACTGTAAATATCTCGGGAGCTGCAAGCGGCGGCAACTACTTTCATTCTCGCATTCGGTAAAAACTTGGCGAAAAACGGTGATATTTTAATTAAGTCGTAATGTTAATTTTAAAAAACCAAAAAAAACAACAAAATTTTGCTTTTAATTAATTAAAAGAATACTACTATCAATAAAAATCCTCAAAAATCGGTAATATTAATTGTATTTCATTGCTTTGGGAACAAACATTGAACTTTTTTGTAAATATCGCGCACTCAAGATTTCGTAGATTTTAATTGATTTTTGGCCAGCTATAAAAATTAATCAAATTATTTTAAAAAATATTAACTTTACTTTTACATGCCCTGGACATTCTAAAGTGTTGATACACTACTCCCGGTGCGAAATGAAAAAGTCGATATATTGATTTTTGGCCAGCTTTTTTTATTTCAGCCCATTGTGCGCAGTTATTTTAATTCTTATCAAATTCCGATCGAAAAATATGCAAAACATTACAAGATGATAACTTCACTTTTCTACCGCATACGACCTGCAGGTTTACGGAATTGTACTATAGCGAAATTGTAACTCAGTTGACTGTGATATTATTTTACATTCGATCGATGCTCGATGAAGTGCCAGAATAATCTCGTGCTCTCGGCAACAAAATAGTAGAGGGGAAAAATCCTAGCTGACAAGAATTATGGAAGCGAAATGCGACGGCAGTCATGTAGTGATATCATCTGCGTTCCAGCGAAATTAAAGTCACTGCTGTGATCGTTTCTGGTAGGGTAAACGGCTAGTAGGTATGTCTTCAAAGAGAGAGTTGCAAATAAATGGTTGAAATAAAACGTTAGCATCTTTTTAGGTAATTATCAAGGATTGTCCATGTCCAAAAACATTCACTGACCACGAGTCCCCATCACCGTATCAGCATCTAAATGCCAAAATTACGGAGAGGCAATTTATTTGCCTTAACCAGAGTTCAAACAGCGATCTCCTGAAATTGCGTCAAGTGCCAACCGATATTCAACCGAAAATCCTCATGGAAAAAAATATGTTTTAGTTAGATCTTAGCAGATCCAGAATCATATTTAGGGGAAGGTAACTCTAATATTCCTTACTATCCGGAAGAAGGATATCCACTAATATGCTACGTTGCTGGCTATGGTCAGGGGTAACAGAATGTCTACTCTAAAGCCTCACATCATTCATCTCGGTGCAGGGGGGTTGTTGCAACAGTTGACCACCTAGATCCACGGACAATTCTCAGGGTGGGCAACTCTACCTCGAAGGGACAATATCTACCAATATGGCACGTTATCAGGAGAAAATGAGTGTATGGAATACGTCCACTAATGCTGAAGGCATTACACATATATTTCTTTGAGGAGGGTAGTGGGCGCCTTATCTCCAGGAGCCCCTTATTTCAGTATCTACTGTCGGGTAGGGCAGCTCTATCTTGGGGGGATAAATTCGTAACTACTAACATTCCACGTTACCCGCTGGGGTTCGGGATGCGTAAAATCCCTCAATTTTATGTTTACGTTACATACACATGGGGTCCGGTTTGGTGTGGTGGCTAGAGTGATGTGGGTCCAGGTTCCAATCCCGGCGTTGGCGAAGATTTTTCAGAGAATTCCCGATCCCTAATAGCTTTATGGAGGGAGGTCACTTCAAATCTAGTATTTCGTCCGTCTGGTGGGACGTTAAGTCGTAATCACCTTTCACCCTTTCCTTGAAGACAAACTATTACCGACGTTGGGTTCTCTTCACCCTTCATCTCCTCCAAATACCATACGTTAATGACATTGCACATTCTCCAATTCTTCAACCTCCCCCACCCGAAACCCGCCACTGTTCAGCGCACTCGGCACATCTCGGCAACTCGGTAGGCCCTGGTTCGAATCCGTGCTAAGGCAAAGGATTCTTGGAATTCCTGCACTAAATCGGTGCAAATCCAACGCGTACGCCACCAAACCTGCAGCGGATGAGGACCCAGCGCAGCTCCTTAGAAGGGTATAACACGCGAGGGCCGGGAACTGAGTACCAAAAACGTATTTCCCTAGTCATCCTCGTGAGGGGTTTGGAGAAGAGATAGAATTAGGAAAGGAAGCGCCGCCGCGATGTGTGCCCGACGCCGCCTCCAGGGTAAGGATAGGGATGAAAGAAATGGGATAGGGAAATCCCACGCCGTCATCAGGGTAACGTGGGTCACCATTAGCGAAACCATGATTAAATGTTCCCAGATAAATGGAAGAGTATTCTTTAAATAATAATATTCCACAAATTGTTCCGTATATTACACCCAAGGGGATTCCATAAAAGGAGGGTCAAGAACATGTCGGTTAAGCTTTGTATCTATTGCCATTTCGCGCGCATTTTATTCGGCGGCGCCACTAGGCAACTGTATCTCGTTCAGTGTGACTTTCACGTTTAACGGTAGTGGAAGTGGCCTTTTTTAGTTGAAAATCGTCTCGCATGCGTTAAATGTGTGGTTTATATAATTTATTGGATTCTTTGCACATTACTGCCGCGTATTTCTTTGTGAAAAGTCGATTTAGATGAATGGTAGCACCACGGGCGGCGATATTGAAATCTTATTTCATTGCGCGCGGAGTGACAACAATTCTAGCGGCAGACTTGAGAATCCTCTAGCGTAATATTCGTGATCACACCAAACCTGCAATGCACCTTGGCATGCTTTCCAGCGGCCTATCTCACCGCCTACGTGGGCGCGTGCGGCACGGCTCCCGCACCTCCACCTAGGGTGCCGCACGAAATGCCGCGCGCCGCGAAAGGGAAGGTTACGATGTGGAAGGGGGTGCAGGGGGGGGGGGAGTGGAGGGGTAGGGGCATACGGCGCGAATGAAACAACCTCCCCTCCCCCCTGGGCCCCCAACTCGATCAATGGCCTCACGGCTTCGGCGTCGTCATGGAAACCGAGGGGGAGGGGTAAGCGGGAGGCCGGTGGGGTAAGGGGAAAGAGTGAATGTGAATTGCTGGTGGAAAGCGAGAGTGCGCAACGGAACACGAGGGAAGAAAGGTGGGCGCGTGGACCGAGGAAGTATTATGTCCCCCTGCAATGGACGCATGGCGTGAGGAATGTCTATACCAGCGCAAACGCCTCGCTTTGTGTCGTATAATCGGTACAACGGATCAAAAAAGTTTCCCTGGAAATAAAGTGGCACCATATATAATTGTAAACGATTTTTGACATCCTTTATTGCTCTATATTATTATAAGGCCTGGTTACAAGATACATTAACACGTACGAGTTAATGTGTGATTGCATGAAAGATTTTGGTGGAACGGAACCGATACGAATGCATCAACCAAATTAGAACAAATCAATGTTCTGTACATGCGTTTGCACAAGTTGGGTGGTTACGCGGCGCATTTTGGCATTCATTCTCGCGTTCATATAGTTAGGCGTTAAAGCGTGAGTTTTTATGTATTGTATAACCAGGCCTTGAGTCCATGCTCAAGAAGACTTAAATTTTAATGCTGTTTATCAATATGTTCTGAAGCGAGAAATATCATATACACCGCTTAGTGAAAAGCAAGTAAAATTGTATTTAAAGTTGATTGTTTGATGCGTAACTTGGTGAAAGCGATTCATTAGCACAGAGTTATTCTTTTTTGTATTTAAAGTATTCTACCGATTTAGGTATGTTTCAATGGAGTACTCAAGAAGTATTCTGGCTGCCTCCACTCCCTTCGTGGACTTCCCTCTTCAATTCACAATAAGGCCTACTCCCTTTTATTCTATCCAAAAATCCCATTCTCTTCTTTCTCTTCCTCGTTTACCCAACATTCTACCTTCATAAAGTTCAATTATAAAACGAAAATTTAAATTCCCAATACGCTATACTTTGAGTGAAAAGTAAAGTAATAAACCTGTTGCTATGTTACCCAGATAGGTAAACACATTCATCGAAAAGTCGTCGCTGGAGGGTGTACATTGGCGGCAACCGAAATGCTTCATCTTGTGCGATTTTTAGCAAGTCGATTAACTAGATTCAATAAGCTCACCCTTGGCATTCATGCATGAAGCTATGCTAAATTTCTGACGTTGCAACGAGAGGAAGCAAAGAGGATAAAATATGGTGCTACTCAAATTGCTGGAAAATATTTTTGACCCATATTACAATACAAACGATAAATGTAATAATGAAATTAAAATTTCTACCAAGTGAAGTTTGTAACAAGGTTCAGTTGACATTAAAATACGTGGAACGTATAGACGGATTTAGGGAGTGGGATATGGGGGCACGTGCCCCATATGCCAAGCGCTTAAAAAATAAACAACATTTTAATACGGTTATCATTACGTTCGTTTTATTTAGTTAATTAAGGGGCCTCAATCATTTAATTTAATATTAATAGTTTTCATCTCAAAATAAAGAATATTTTCTACAGTAATTGTAGTATTTTGTATTTAATCTCAATAATGAGGAGACCTGTCAGACCCTTGTGCTACCCTTCCAGAAAAAATCCTGGAGATCCATCCCTGAGGGAATGTGTAAAATATTCTTTTTCACTGGCACTGCAGCGAAAACGGCGTTTTATTCAGAATCTTCGACAAGATATCCCCCAAGAGAAGCCGTGCAGTGGAAGGTAAACTTCAAAATCACGGAGCACACTAAAGAATTCGATTTCGAATACCATGACGGCCAATCATGTATTTACATATTTTGTATTCTCACATAATGGAGTTGTTTCCCGAGCTGATGTTTCCAACTTCAATTTTATTAACTCTCAAAAAATTCCTGTAACACTCTTTAAAACTGTCACATTTTGCAATCCTTTATATACTGTGAGTACAAATACAAAATTTGAGTTATTCTATGAAAATAATCAAGCGCATAAGGAAGTGCCACCACCAAAATCATTTTTTCACGATTTCAGTATGCGTTTTACTAATTGCACTCAATCATTATCTTTATTTTATTGTTTTATTTTTTAAATTGTTTTAGTAAATCTACATGGAGTTGCGACACATGGTGGCAACTCAGCCAAGAAGAAAAACATCGATAGAATATTTTAACTGACATATGGAAGAAGCTGATTCTAAATTTTAAGTTCATTAATGTTTATTTACAACAGCCACTCATGAAAATATTACCCCCCTCGATAATACCCACTGCGTAATATTGCATATTAATTCATCTCTCGTCGCTGAATTTTAGGGGCTAGTCTATTAATAGGGTATTATCGTCAGTTTTTTTACTCAGAAATGTGTGCTTAGTTATGAGGACTATAGCTTATCCGAAGTATTATCCAAATTCTAAATTCCCAATACCTAAGAAGGTATTTTGCATCACTTATGATGCCTCTATTCTTCCCGTTCACCGTATTATGAAAAATAGCGTCCATATTTCTACCACTGTTTTCTGTTCGTATTCGTCTCCGTGGATTTCAATTGTTTTTAGTGTCACCGGGAATCGCAAAAGAAACATATGAAGTCTTTTGAATTAGATATACAGCGGCAATGAGTAAATTAAATGAATAGAGAGAGGACCGGTAAATAGCTACACGTGATTTCACAAAGTTGGTGAACACAATGATAGGAATTTTACTGGGTTCACATTTCACTTCATGGCGCGCTTGATTCAACTTTTTCTGAAACTACGCGGCATTGAGATCAACTTAGAAGGAGTAATGGATAACAGGGTCCATAAAATACACATAAGGGATTGAAATAGATAGATAACATGGCGAAAAACCTTGAACGCAGGCAGACTAATAGGACTTAAAGAGACAGCTATGTTTTTTCTTGAATTCAATATTGCTCTATGGTCCAGCTTCATTTAAAATGATAGGAAAAGCAAAAACTCGGTCGGTTTGTCTGGAATCGACCGTTAAATTATGCGTATTAAATTTCGTTTCCATTGTAATGGCATTTAATGGATGTGAGACATAAAAACTGATATTAAATATAAACATAAGTCATAATTTGATGGATTATTGACATGAACTAACATGAAAAACATCACTATCAGCGATTACTCTGCCTCGAACCTAAACAAAAAAATTCTTTTCTGTCCTTTGAGTTCAATCCAAAATGAATAAATCTTTTCTCAGTTTCCTAAAAAGTAACTTTAGGAATACAAGTATTAATAAAATAAAAGTAATGCTAACATAAAAAATATAAGGCTAGATCTAAATAGTGATTAATTAATGGTAATCAATCTAAGCGGTAATTATTCTTACTAATTTTTGTCTGATTCATATGGTTCTCCCGATACTAGAAAAGGTGTTTCGTACTGACTGATGAGAATGAATGAGAAATTATACCATACTGTTTGACTTTACCGTGTAATTTCTGCTGAAGTTTACTGACGCTGAAGAAGGATACAGTATTTTTAAGCCATTTATGGTTGTTATTCATTTATTTTTGCGTCAACGTGTAGGAGTTATATGTTATACTCGGTAACATCTAAATAACAGTAAATCTTGCTAATTTTCATTCGATTCATATACTTCTCCCGATGTAAAAAAAAGGATTTTTTATTAATGATGTGAATTCATGTTCTAGCAACATAACAATGACACTCAGTGCGGAATGTTAAGACCTAAAAAGATCTCTTCGATCCATCTAAATTAAATAATGATCGCTTCTACCACACCGTCAGCATGTTCAACACATTCATACATAGTAAAGAATACATTACTGTCAGTTTACAACGGCAATTTAAGATTTCTGTTTGTACGTAATTCAATAAATTTTAAAAGAATATTCTAAATTTCTAGTAAGAAGTAATATCCTGGTCACAATACATCTACGAGATTAACAGCAACGAAAGCCTAGCAGTCCTTGGCGGCCATTTTAATAAATATATATGTATATTGATATGTATTAGACTCTTTGCATTTCACATGTGCGTTGAAGAAAGCATACCACCAAGGATGATGCAGAAGAATATCTTTTAATCAGAATCCGAGTTCGGCGTTTACTTGTAAACCCGACCTTCAAACTTGATATATAAACGCAAAATTAGCAAATTACCGTAAGAAACTACAGGAGTAGCGATTGGAATAGTTCAAGTTATAAGAAAATTACGACAAAATGGTAAATTTGTAGTAGCAAAAAATCTACAAGCATAGTCAAATAATTACTCTTAGGGAAAGTTTTACAGCCACTTCACTTCAAAACTAATACACCTACTTTAAATAGGTAAAATAAATGATAAAATATTTAAGCACTACTGAATAATAATTGTCAACCAATTTCCAACTATTTTTAATAACAAGCTTACGATTCAATAGGAACGAGACTCAAATATCCATGTAAGTATTATTAAGAGATTTTAAAATATGTAAAGCTCATATTTTTACCGAACAATAACCATATATGGTTAAAAAAGCTGTGTGTTTCTTTAGTATCAGCAAACTTCAGCATTAATTCTAGGATAAAGTCAAAAGTAGTGTTTAGCATAGCAAAATGAATGTATACTTCCGCGTGCTCTGTACTCATATGGTAAAACTACACATTTACAATAATATCCCTCCGGCAATTATATTCTCCTTATAAAATTTCCCTTAAAAGTAAAAACCGCTCGTTTTAATTACTGGAAGAGGAAGTTGAAAATACTTTCCAACAATTCATCGTATTTTCAAACGATACCCTTAAACTTAACTATCTCATTATACTCTAAATAAGCTCGAGATGCTGAAAAATATATGTCTTGAAAAAAATAACTCATTTGAGCTTACACGATTATTTTCAGACCCTGAATTGTAAACTCATTATTTAGGAGTTTCATCATTGGAATTCCCTCAACCATAGTCAATAATCATCTACGTTATACATTGAAGTTCTGCTCGATAACGCCTTAAGACACGGAAAGTTTATGGATAGACCTGGATTGTAGTCAGTCCTGAACAACTCGTGGAGGTCTATACGTGAACAAATGTCAAAAAATACCCGCAACTCAGAACATAATTTTGCACACCACCAAAGTCTATAAATTTGTGTACACTGCACTGAGGGATTTCATCTCCAGTCAGATCAAAGAGAAAATGTTTCCCAGGGACTTATTATTTAAGAAGTATTTAAGTCTGGGTTTACCTCAAACTATCCGGGAGTTTCGAAGTTTATATTCCTCAACGATGCATCATAGCAGTGTCAATGAAATTGGGAAATTCGACTAGGGATACTTACTGTATGCTAGTATCTTGGTGAGGGTATGTCCCCAATAAGAACTAAGTCGTCCCGAGTTACATGAAGGAAAGACACGCAATAAAATGATATTCTGTGTCAAATAATCAAAATTAATCGGGGCAACTAAGGACCAAAGACATACCACTGGAGTAGACAGTGGTATGTCTAACGCTTATTTATATGCAGATGCACTGAATGGGGTTACATATCAAAATATTATCAATGTCGACTCTGATGGCCTGAAGAAAGAATCTTTACATATTCTTTCCCTCTTTATTTTTCATTCGTCCTTACATCTTGATTCCTTGGCTGCAAACCACTTCACGGAAAGAGGCTCGCAAAGTTGTCGACGTCACGAGCGGCTCCCGATCAATCACCATTAAAAAGTTGAAGAATTCGTGGCATTCTCTTCCTTTACTTTACTTTGGATCTATGACTACGTCTCCGATGTGGGATCGTCATATTCATTTAAGTTAACTGAAACACTTGAGAAACTTAATTCGGAAGAATTTTTCGTGCCCATGATTTTTTCATTCATTACTACTGAGCTGCCTCTTCCAGTCTTCTAACCATTGATCCCGCTTCAAATATCCCAAAAGTAAACTTATGAGCCCGAAGATGTTGAGAGCGGTATGTAGTTAAATAATACTGATGGGAACATAACATTTTTTTAATCAGAGGAAAAGTTATCCCTCAAGGTTGGAACTTGAAATTGAACCCCCAGCAATATCTCTGGATTTTGGGGGAAATGCTACAGCTAATAATATAGTAAGTTTGAGAGTAATCAAGGCAAAAGAGTTATTATCTGACTACTTTTCTCAGCATCCAAATTTTCACATTTTTGTCACATAATTTCGCATTGGCACGTAGGAGTTGTAGTAGGAGTAAGGAGTACTCCTTTTTGTAACGCTAAGTAATGAATTGCTAGTATTTATATGATTTCTTCGTAAACGTGGATAAGCATTCAAAGATCGGATGACCCCAAACTAATAAATTCAAGTAAAATGATCAACACGACCTCGTTCCTCCAATACGAGAAACAAACCTTGGACTAATAGATCAGTTAGCGTATGCGGCATCATTATTGTAAGAAAATTTTAGTGTATGGTGTCAATTATATCAATGTTGCCTACGTGCACCAATCTCACATTATTTATCATAAAATACGATAAATTAATTAATACTTATTGAAGGAATTAGAGAGAATGCTGCCTATTTTTTTCATTGGAGCAGGATCAGCTATGACAATGCCGCCACGAGTAATAATTAACAATAGGTTCTCGGTCCACAGTCTGTTGTTACCGGCTTGAGACATGATGCTTACAGATTACAGCTATCATCCCATATTGAGTGACCCAATGATGTAATAGAAGCACTTTTTAATAATTCATCGCACACATATCACTTAAGGCTAAAACTTACTGACTGCTTCATTCCTATTGCGCTCAAACCTAATATTATTTTTGAACGGTGATAATTCACCCCGTGAAAAGTCAAAGGTGAATACATTTTTCACTTTCAGGTAAGAGGTGATAGTACTGTAGGCCACCTCACACTCCGAGGATTTTTTCTTAGGGGTGTACTAAAACGGCTTCACCCGGGATTCAAACTCGGGACCATGCAATCAAATCAGCGGTCGAACAATCTTCCCCTTTGCCAATACCCTCCCCACCGGCTAAAAAAAGTAGTTAAAAATAAGAATGCATGAAACGAACGAAGCGAGCACGATAAATGAATACATTATTATTTAAAATGAAATAAACTAGCCTATAACAGCTAATTGAGAGAGAATATATATAATAATAATCCTATGGTTGATGATAATGAGGGGCAACTTCGATGTATATAGTGGTTTTGTGGTCCTGCGGTAGTGGATATTGAACCTTCCCATGAAGAAACATATAATTGACCTTGACATTAAAAGTTTGAAATCGAAAAATTTGCGGAAGGATTACCGCAACCGAATTTCCACTGGCTTCTCAAACCTGGCATCCGGCCAAATTCTAGAGAAAGTACGACAATGCTCCTTCTCCGATTTTATTAGATCAAATTGTCCAAGGATCAAACATTTCCCGCTGAAGATTTAGAATTTAAGGATTAACACGGGTTTTAAAAAGCCGCGAGGAAAATTGATCAGAATGGAAAAAGAATTATTGATATATTTAAAAAACTGTAAATAATGGGAAAAATAATTATTTTTAACAGAAGTGCCTCATTACTTAAGTCATGGAATTATGCCTAGTAGATCTGAAAATCATTTTTTGGTCATTTCAGTTATAAAATATACATGCGTGACTCTTTTTTCTTCTAATTTTAAATACCTTGAATATAAGGAATTCATGTTCTAACGATTTAGTCCGAGTTGACCTTTACTCTCGATTGTCACGCCAGCCTATAGGTAGAAAAACTTGCCTGGGAGATGAAGAATGAACCCGAGTACACGCAAAAAGCAGTGACTTCGTTATAAATTATATTGCAAGTATTATAATTGTTATTTGGTTTATCAGTGCTGGCAGATTGGTCAATTACTCCATAATGAAGGAATGAATGAAATTTTTGTACGGTAAGTAACCTTATATTACGGCTTGCTACCATCGGAAGATGGGTTGGTGAGCGGGTCAATTACTCCATAATGAAGGAATGAATGAAATTTTGTACGGTTAGTAACCTTATATTACGGCTTGCTACCATCAGAAGATGGGTTGGTGAGACACCAGTATTCTACAGCAAAGATCAACCGTTCGATATCAACCCGCGGTAGGGTGTTAGCTCCACGTCAATAAAGTGTCCTCATTGCTTTTCTTGTCTTTTAATGTTACATCCAACCAATAAAGTTAAAAGTGCCCAAAAACTAGCCTTGCTAATGCTTGCCTATCAATAGATCACGAATACTAACAGATTGCTAACTCCATTAATAACGACCAAAGAGTGGGCAAAAGCGGATTGAGTTCTGGTAATATGACGACAAATATGACGAGTGAAGATGAGAGAAACTATCACTCATCAAGTGAAGAATTATTCTAACCTCGAAATGTCGGCTATCATCGTAATCGACTCATGCGGTGGGAAACCCGTTAAAAGTTCATCCAATCAATGCACCGGAAAACTAATCTTTCGGAAAGGCCGTGTCTACGGAATGAGCGTCAAATTTCAGGCATTGGCTCATCTGCTCTGGAATTCTTGACCGCGGGCAGTACTGAGGACATTTTGATTCGACAGGTCAAATAGGGCCACGGACCCTCGACAGATTCCCACGAGGAACAAGCAGGAGCAATGCAGTGTGAGTCGATGGTCAACAAGGCCGACACGTGCACGGGGTAACACCCATAGACCTCGAATGTGCGGACCATTACGTCACGAAATAGAAGATGGGTCACGTGGTGGGTGGCACATGCAATGCGAAACGGTCTCTTGAAATAACCTTTCTGCTACGCGTAAAACTGGAATGGCGATGAAGAACATGAGCTAGATGGTTCGAGTACCCCGACTTCAATGATTCGAACGCAACCAATTTTCCGCCACCCATCACGTGGTTCACGCTGACTTCACCGACCACTCACCCTTGAGCTTTGCGAAGCGTCATAGCCTATTTTCAAGGTCACAGCGTGCCCACGCGGGACGAATATAGATCGGTAGCGATTTCAAATGTCTCCGGGAATCTGTGCTGAGTGGAGAATTGGTGGCTCGGATCTAAGACCGTATAAAAATGCAAAAGTAATGACTCCCTCTTGAGAATTACACTACCTACTACTATGGCTACAGTGCTTATGAACCAATCTTCCAGCATTTGTTGACTTGTAGGTAATGATCGTGTCCTTGTCGACGAATCGTTCCTTAATTTCCCCGGAATTTTTGCAATTTCTTTTTATCGAAAGATGACCTCATCAACTAAGTGTTCGCGAACATAATTGACAGCCACAAAAATCACAAATGGTTGAGTGATTGACCAATTTGGCGGTTAAGAAAGAAGATGTGGATTAGTTAACTTCGTAATTCAGAATCAAATCGTTGGTACTCTGCATTCACGCAAATCTATTGACTGTTACAAAGGAAGACGAATCACCAACTATCCCTCTGAATTGTTAAACACCTTGGATGCGCCTGGCTTACCAAACCACAATTTAGAGCTGAAGGTTGGGTCGGTGATCATAATGCTTTGAAACCTAAACCAACCAAAACCATGCAATTGTACGCGTTTGGTGATTTAGATAGCTGGCAACCAATGTGAATTACGCGACTACACTCGAAGGAAATTCAAAGATGAGGAAGGATGTCATATCTCATACCGAGGATTCCCATAATCCCAACCGATATCGATCCCAACCCTTGGAAACAAATTCAATTTCCAATTCGTATTGCATTCGCGATGACGAAATCTTAAGGTGAGTTTTTGTGTTGGAAAAACCGTGTTTTTTTCATGGTCAAATATAAGTGGCATGTTAACGTGCTGGTAAATCATCCGATTTATTTGTTCTTGCGCCTGGTATAAAAAAAACAAAAACAGTTACATATCAGAAGGTACTTGACTCAAGAGAATAAAGCCAAATGGTAGACCGGGGCACGTTTACGCCAGTGCAATTTTCCGCACCGAGTTATAACAAGCGCGCCACAAGTCATGACATATGAATGCTGGTGTCTAGGGGGTATTCACACGAGGTTTTCAGCGTCAGTCAAGCATCGGTCTACCGTTGCGTAAACTTGACCCAAGAACGGGGCAAGTTTACGCAACAGTCTTGTGCCTAAAAAAACATTTTTTACGGTAAAAAAACAAATAGGCTAACTACTGAATGCTAACAATTTTTAATTTATTAATTATATGACTAAAATGTCTAAATTTTTCCAAGTAAAAACATAAAAATTAGAAAGATCATCGTAAAAAATCCACGTATACGTGCCCCGGTCTGCCTTATGTAGATTGAATAAAGAAAATGTTTTTATAACAAGCCATCGTAGCGTATTTTTTTAGTTTTGTTGATTTTTTATTTTATTTAAAGAAGAGAAAACTATAAAAAATAGTACAGCTGCTCTTGATTCATCAATTTTAGGGTCATTTATTATTAGGCGGTATGAAGTTCGCCGGGTCAGCTAGTAACATATATTACATTATAAAAATTTTATAAGCTGTGACAGTCTCACTTTTAATAATATATTTTTCCTTGCAAAATTGCTATTTTATTGACTTTTATCAGCTTTTTAAGAGCCAAAAAAGCGTCAAAATCTATTTCCGTTAAATATTCGTTAAAAATATATATCGTTAAATTTTCCGGGAAAGGACACCCAAATCGCCCGGTAAGGGAGGCCACATCATCAGCCCTAGCCGAGGGCCCCTAATCACCCCACACCGCCCCTGATAATGCATGCAAATTCACGCATTGTTATCTAGCTTTTACACCAGGGCACACATATACAGGGATATTCTCGGATAAATAGTCAACAACGACTGATTAATATGATTTAAGATGGTCTCCGACTGCTTATCGATAGCAATTCATATACTTCGTACCTATGTACTACCTGCATACCTGCCAAATATTATCCTTGCCCCAAATTAAGCTATCTGTGATGAAATCATATGTTACTGAAAGATATTAGAAGACTTGAGATTTAGGCTTTGGCAGAAAAAGAAGTTGTCACTCCATTCTTTTAAATATTGATCATAGTCAAGATATTTTATGATTCGCAAAAACATTTGAAAGAATTTCTCTAGAATGTTTGTGTCGCCAAAAGCGATAGAACTGATGTTCAGTAAAAGGAAGAAATCGGCGTTAATACAACGTGTATGCTTTAAATTAAATATTTTTAAAAATTATATGCTTTTGTAATTAATTAGAGGGATATGATTCAAGCTTTGTCACTCTATACCTTGAAATATTGAATATATTCTATATATTTTTTGAAATGCGCTAAAACATGCTCTCACTTAAAACTAATTCTGTATAATTTTCGCGTCGCCACAAGTGATCAGATTCAAGCTATGTCAAAGGAAGAAATCGGCATAAAATAACATGTATGGATCAAATTTAAATTTATTTAATGTAATTTTGTGTTACTAAACGAATTATAAAGACGGGATTCAATTTCTGTCACCCGAATCATTGAAATAATGATTGAACTCACGACTTTTCTACATTTGCAAAAACATGTTGCCACTTAAAACGATTTCTCTAGAATTTTTGTTCCGTCAATAGCGATCGGATTTAAACTCTGTAAACGGAATATATCTCATGTGTAATTAGAGATAATATGCATGGATAAAGTTAACATATTTTCGATGAAATCACATGTTACTGTAATGAATTAAAGGAATGAGGTTCAAGTTTTGTCACTTAATTCCTTTACAAATTGATAACACTAATGAGTTTTTCAAATTTGCTAAAATATATCACCACTTCAAATTTTTTCAGTGGAATTTTTGTATCAACAAAAGTGATCGTATATTAGTGCTGTAAAAGGAAGAAATTGGAGTAAAAATTGCATTTTTGCGTCAAATTTATTTATTTACGATAAAATTACATTGAACTAGAATAAGTTATAGGGATTAAATTCAAGTTCTGTCACACAATTCCTGAAACATTGATGGTACCCAAGACTTTTTCCAAATTCGCAAACATATGTTGCCACTAAAAAGATTCCTCCAGAATGTTTGTGTCGCCAAAAGCGATGGGATTGAAACTGCGCAAAAGGAAGATATCATCGTTATAATAAGAAACGATGCAAATGAAAATAATGTGGGTCAAACATGCATGGACCAAATTTCAATATTTGAGACGAAATTATACATTAATGACACGAATAACATGGATGAGATTCAGCCTTTGTCACTCAATTCCTAGAAATGTTGATAATACTATAGGCATTTTTAAATTCGCAAAAATATGTTCCCACTTAAAACCATTTCTCGAGAATTTTTGCGTCGCCAAAAGCGATCGGGTTTAAGTTCTGTAATATGAAGAAATGAGCGTTAAAAAGTGCGTGCATCAAATTAAAATATTTGTGATAATATTGTATGTTAATAAAATGAATTATAGAGATGCATTTTAACTTTGCCACTATATTATTTGAAATTTTGATCACACTGAAGATTTCTTGTAATTCGTAAAAACCCTTTGCCACTTAAAACGATATCTTTAGAATATTTTTTTGTCACCACAAGCGTTCGGAAGGAAGAAATTGGCGTTCAAATAATATAAATATAATATATCTAAACATTTCTGATGCAATTATATGTTACTGTAATGAATTACAGGGATGAGATTCAAGCTTGGTCACTTGATACCTTGAAACAGGGTGAGTGTTTCAGATTTGTAAAAACATGACGCCAATTAAAACGAATTCTCTAAAACATTTCTGTCACCAAAAGCAATGTAAAAGGATTAAATCGGCCTAAAAATAACATGCATTGACCGAATAAATATATTTCTGATGAAACTATTCATTACTGACATGAATTACAGGGATCAGATTCAAGCTGTGTAGCCCGATTCCTTAAAATAATGATTTTACGTACTCTAGAGTTTTCCAAATTCAAAAAATACAGGTTGCCACTCACAACGACTTCTCTAGAACATTTCTTTCAGAAAGAAAATCAACTCCTCCCCCAAATGACGGTTACTTGGCAATGACTGGGACATTTTCACGCCACAATAACGATTTGACGCCAACATAAACTCACCATTGTCGTGAAGCGGTTTGTTTACCTAGTGTCTAAGCTTGGTTTTCGAAAAGTCGAAATCGACCTGCAATAACAGGTATAGCCATCTAATAATAAAGAGCGGGAACGTAGATGCGCATCTAATATTTCTGATCAAATTATTTATTACTGGCATGAATTACAGGGATGAGATTCAAGCTTTGTCGCCCGATTCCTTGAAACATTGATTTTACTCAAGAGTTTTCTAAATTCAAAAAAAACAGGTTGCCACTAATAACGACTTCTCAAGAATATTTCTTTCACCAAAAACGAACGTAATAAAGATTTGAAAAAGGAATACATCGCGTCCAACTCCCAGATCTGAAAGGAATCATTGGCAGAAAATCACGCTTCATCTACTGGGAAAGTCACACGTGCCCTCTCGATTCTCATCCACCTCAACCGGCAATTCTCTCTCTCTCTCTCTCCCATCGAGGAGCATCATTTTAATAACTGTCGTCCACATCGCCTCCACTACATGCGCGGCCCTGCCGTCTCCCACTTACCAATTTTCCCCATCACTCCGCACATCACTTTCCGGTAGAAATAAACAAAAATCTTTCGTCGCGTTGAAATATCAATATTCACAGACCGATACGACAATTGAATAGAATAAAGATCATGGGTCCTGAGGTTCTGAATTGATATCGTCAAAAATATTAGCTTGAAGCAAAATTAAGTGCTATTCTGGCACATAAGATAGTAGAAATATTCGATTCTAAATTAAATAACAACCGTGCGTTTAGTATGGGAGACATTAATTACGGTAGCCAAACTAACAAATGCATCGCGAAATTTACCTACCGTAAAATTTAACCAAAATTTTCAAGAGCAAACGTCTCCCAAATTACCGTTGCGGAGTATCGAAGACATCAGCTGAAGCGAATTATCCAAAGGTCTTCGACGGTGTGGTTGCCAATGACCAATAATACTAAGGGTCACTTTTTCATTAACTACCTTAATATTTAGCAAATGATTTAACTGATGTTTTATCAACATGAAAGCGTTGCTATTGATGGCATTTTTTTGTAAACCGTCACAAAGTCACACGTGGAGGGCGAGGAGTTGACGAGTATTTGTCAGACAGAATTTTTATCATCTACCCCTCAGACAATATTTTGATGACTATAGTTGGCAAATTAATAATTAAACGCCGTTATTGCCATGGAAAAAGATTGTTATCTACTGAAATTAGAGAAAATGCTATAATTTCATAAAGATTGAGGACTTATAAAAAGATTTCATTATGATTCTGCATTCTCTAAATCATGGCATTATTGTCAGTCTGTTGATTTCTTACCAATTACAAAATCTTACGTTTCAGTGAAAAAGCTGAGATAAATTACGATTGAGGTCAAACCATTCGAAGGAGATATGCATGAAATTAAAATATTCCACGCTGGTGCATAATTTCTTCCCCCTGGGATTTCAGCAATTTATAACGAAGTTCTGACCACCATAAAATCATAACGTAAGCATATTCCACGCGGTTCCCTTAGTACTTCCACCGGTTTTAAGTTTGGACTCTACGGACGTTGGTTCATTGCACGATGGACGTGGGTAAACTACTGCAATTTCCACCCCAGGTCATGAGAATTTTCTCCAGCGCTTTAGAGAACGACAAGCTCATATTCCTCAGAATCCTGAATAGCCTTTCGAAATTTTGCAGAGGTTGAAAACTTGACCTCGTTTAATACCACACAAATCTCGATTCAAAAGATGCACCGGAAATATATAAGAGCCTTTGATGGAACAAGATGTCCGAGGCATTTAAAATCTCATTATGGTCGGCAGCATTACGGATCGGAAAACCGTACAGAAACCATTTGCACCAAGAATGTATCCTCTTCGAACATTTTTAAACAGATATCGCTACAATGTGCGTAAAAATATTATTTTTATTATAAAATCAATTATTTGTTACTCAAAAGCTTATTCCTCATTCCTTAGTTTTATAATTTCGAACTATATACCGTGCACTATAGAGGTGGTAAAGAGAAAAACACACTATGTAAAATGGTCAGTGATAGACTTCAGTTTCGTCCGCAGAAGGAATTTTTATGTATGTTGGTTAATCCACAATTGAATATTCAGCATATTATACCGTTAATTTTTTTTAACCTCCAAAGATGCAATAGTTTCCATTTTCCTATGTAGTGGTATACTCTCTCTTCTAATGGATTAGTTTTTTCCACTAGTCAACTATACAATTGATAATAAAAAACTAGCAATGCTTACGTATTTTCTTTAGACTAGCAAAGCATTAAATTCGATACTCATAGTGCCTGCACTGATGCAAAACTACTAAAGCCGCCAAAAATTGTTATTTGTGACAAAAAATGAATTTCCTCCTAGCATAAGAGGAGTTATAAATTCATTGTCATATACAAGCTCTCCCAGGCCATAGACTGAAGTTATCCCATTCAGGGAAATAATCACAGCGGTAAGGCCGAAACTTGAAAACAGATTGAGTATAAAATAATACTGCGATTGAAAAATGCATTAACTTAGAAAAAAAATAATATTTATCTTTTTCCACAGAATTTGCGTACCCACTTTTTACGCTATTCTAGCAGAAAACGGCAATATGAATATATTTTTCAGTCCATGTCGTGTATTAAGTGACATGAAATCGTCGAGATACATCAAATATGTTGGAAAATCGCTTAAAGTTATATCTGGCCTTAGAAAGCATTAAACGTGATAATAAGTGTCAATATACCTCAGTGATGACTTTAATTTAGTTTTCCATCATCATATCGATTGATAGCACCCATGAGAAACTCCCGCAGGAAAACGTTACCACCTCCATTTCCCCGCTCATCCTCTGTCAAATGCTCGCGTATGAATTTCAATGCAAGAAATCGTTCTGCTCGTAGTTGAAAGGAGTGGAGCCAGTTGGTGCATGAATGACAAATATTGATGTCTTGCACAACACCACGTTCACATAAATATCTCCGAACGCAGTCGAAGGCCAACGATACGCAATGTAAAGGAAAATGTCACCATAAAAACTAAATCATACTGCATCGGATAAGAATAGTAATCTCCATGGGACCGTTTACGTGTGCTGCAAGCATGTGGGATTATCGGGTCTAAATCTTGGCCAGGACCAAATGATTACGTCGGAGCTAATCTCGTTCATGTTTTCACACGCAAGTGGAACTGTGTACGAGAGGTGAACGCAATATTTTAAGTCTACTACACGGCGATTAAAATTTACGTGAACGAATGCATTTTAATTTTTTTTATACGCCACCAAAATATTTACTAAAGCGTCTATATTTTCATAACGTAAAGATCTATGGGGATATCCAAAAAGAGTCATTTGAAATTCAATAATTTCACCTAATTCATAAAATGAGAAAAAATGAAACAGGCCAGACGAAAATGAAACAGGACTCATGAGGAAGAAGCCGAAAATTTCCCTGGATTCAGGAAGACACGAGTAAGGTTCTTAATGAAAAGACACACTCCTCCACATATTGAAAGTGGATACCATTTCCAGGTATCAATTGCTCAGTTTGATATGATGACGGAACAGGAAATCGCTTCGAGGGCAACCCCAGGTAAAAAGTTCAATCTAAAAAATCTATTTTTGTATGCAAATATGACCACGTCTCACGTAACAAAAGTAGTCCTCGTCGATATTAGCTGTGATGTAGTTAATGTGACATCAGGTTTTCCACAAAAAAAGCGTAATTGGCCCTCTTTTGTTCATTATACACATTAATGACCTCTGCTCCCGAATTAACAGTAAAATACATTTATTTGCTGACGACGATGCCATCTATCACGAAATTAGTGATCACTCTGACTATGAAATTCTATCATCGGAATTAAACAATGTGCATGCGTGGAGCCAAGAGTGGGGACTCGAACTTAATCTGAGTAAATGCATATCGGTACGTTTTTGCAGTTTGTCCAACAATAACCATGTTTATGATGTGGATGGCATTAACATAAAGGCAACAGACGAAGTGAAGTACCTGGGAGTTACAATAACCTCGAACATATCGTGGGGAACACACATATGAAATGTTTCTGGCATAGCCCTGAAGAAATTAGGATTCTTCAAGCGTATTTTGGGTAGATTTTCGGATGAGAAAGTAAAAGAAAGGTGCTATTTCGCACTCATCCATCCGTTCCTTAAATATGCAGCCAGCATATGGGATCCGGTGCAGAAAGACTTAATCCGCGAACTGAATAAAATACAAAGGTAGGCGGCAAGGTTCGTCAAAAACTGCTACGGGCGTACAGACAGCGTTACTCATACGTTAAGCTAATTAGGCTGGGAGCCGCTGGAGACTCGGAGGCTGCGCGCTAGGCTTAGATTGCTTGACCTATTGAGAATAGATATCTTTAAGAGCGACATGGAGAACATCATATTAGAGCCCCACTATATGTCAAGGTGCGACAGAAGCGATAAATTAACACTACAACCGCTGAACTTTCCAACCCCACCAAAACCGCGGCGTGCGACTTTTTTGTCCCATTGACAAAATACGTTGATCCTGTCACGTTAAGTATAATTGACGGTTTTTTGTGGTTTGCGTGAACAAAACACGTGTTCAGGTAATGTTTAAAACGTTTTATTAAGTATAACTAGGAATACAGTAAACTTTTTCTGACGTGTTGGTTGCAAGCTCAGACCTGCAGACGCGCCGGGCAGAGGTGACGCGGGCCGGCGCTGCGTGAGTAAGGGACCGGCGTAGTGCACAGATTATTCCCTTCTGCGCTTCTAACTGGCAGAATAACGGTATCTGTGCATCGATCCCCTTCGTAATAAACTGTTATTATGCTAAATACAAAATAAGTGTAAAAAAAACTGAAATTGTATGTTTTCCTGTGGGACAAATAAGTCCCATCCCGCGGTTCTAGGGAAATCGTCGTTTTTCTCGCGAACCAAACGTCGTACAATATTTTCAATACAACCATTCGATAGAGCATAAAAAATGAGTAAACGTCAGTAAATTACAAAGGGATCAAACCACTAGTACATGAATGGCAAACATTTGTAAAGGACGATGGGACAAAAAAGTCCCGTCCGCGGTTCTAGTGTTAAGAGAAATGTAGATTATAGATATGGGAATTCGTTTTTCCCCCGAGCCATAAAGGACTTTAATAAATGGTAGTCGTAATTTTGTTAGAGCATTTCCTTTTTATGTGTAAATAGCTGTTGTCCTAACACCTCCTGCCACCCGCCATTTCGGCGGCTTGCGGGGTAGTAGGTAGATGTAGATGTATCTAAAATTCACTGTATCGTTCGCCTGAAGGAGGGGGTGCATGAATACGTTTGTTGAATCGTATACCCGGTAAAATATTTTGAGTATCAATTAGATAGCTCAAAAGTGACTCTTAATGTTCTTGCCGACTCATCGTAGTATCGGTTAATCATTCGCAGGCGGAAAGTGACACGGACCGACATTATCAATGCTGAATTAATTTAATTATAATTAATAATAAAAATTTACTTTTGACCGGACTGGTAATATTAATCGGAATATAAAACAAGAACATTGTGGTACATCCGCACGTCAATGTGAGAGCAAAAATTGCATGGAGGATTTATAATCCACGTAAACCAGCCAGATATTTGCCTCAGGGAAACTCGGATGATATGGGGGTAGCCTGCAAGCAATGAAATTTAGTTATATCACTTTGTACGCATTTGAAAGCGAAATAATTGAATCAGCTGTATCATTTGCTTGCACTAAACTGAGAGTTAAATTCATTATTGGTCATTGGCATACAAAAAGAAATTCGACTATTTCGAAAAATGGAGGGTCAGTGCCTTCGCGATAAATCTGCTGAGAAGATGCGTGATCTGTTCGGCAGATTTATCGAAAGTGGTGGTCACAAGGGAAAAATTTCTGGGGGGCCCCCTGGTTACGTGATAGACCTGAACCTATCCCGGACCCATTCTTCTCAGGTTTCGTGCGGAGTTGTCTGATCAATTACATTTCCTCCACCCTGCCACTTAAGTGCTGTTTCGACTTTGGTTATCTCGGGGGAAATTTACCTGCCGTGCGCCCAGTGTGTGATATAGCCAATTCGTATTAGCATCTCTTCATTACATTTTTATTATACGTCCTTCTTACTATGCTCCTGAAAATTCTAGTACCTTCCAGGCTCTTCCGAAAATATTTCTTGCCGTTTACTCTGGCTAATCCATGTCATGGTTGATTGCTCCCCTGCAGGGTGGTAACTTCATTGGAATTTTCACGGGGAATGCTACTACTCAGAGACTACACTCGAACGTAAGAGCCCAGGAGAGGAATGATAATAGTGGTGGGAATTCGCTGAGCAGGAAACCTCTATGGGCGGAATAGTAACAGACGTTTGCAAACTGGAACTTCAATGGAGGTCAAGATGTTTGGCAGTGAGAAGCACAAGGCACACGACACTGGTATCCAATACCTTGACTTACCACGGACAGTCGAATGATAGGTCTGATGATCTCCGAAAACACAACCGTCATAATTTTTCCCCCTCCATTTTCCGGTGAGTCTGAGGGTTTAGGTGTGAATATTTTGTAACTAGAGGCAGCGGAGATATTGAGGTTAACTCTCAGAAGCATGTTGGTAACTTATAAATGGGTAAGTGGTCCTCTCTACGACATCGGGAGGTAAACGAGTTTTACGGGTTTAGAATTAAGTCCCTAACCAAAGGGAGATGATTCACTCGCAAAAAATTGAAATGGAAATATAGAAAATTGTTTTGTACGGAATTATTTCCTCGACTAAAATTCGGAAATTCCGTATTTTTGAGGGAAAAATGTTCTATCCATAAATTGACAATATTTTATCAGTCTCTATTATTCTTTAAAGATAATATTGAAGCACAGCGAAATAGCTTTTCTTCGGATCTCCGATAAGCCCCTCGTAAATTACGAGCGGCTAGGGCAGAAATATAACGCAAAAATAATGCTCGCCACATTCATATTTCGTTACTCTAATCAATTTCATTGAGCATTCGGTGGCTTTAGCATGGTAACTTAATGGTGGATTGTATTTTTACTTTCGTTCAGCAATTTCATGGAGCTCTTTAGATGACCTTCTGCTTCCTATGACGGTAATGGATACGTAAGGTGCACAAAGGCCGCTATATACGGCGAATGATTTCATTCGCATGATCGTTCAGCATGATCATGCGCATGATCATTCACCGTGTATGACGGAACAATTCGCGAATGAACCTTCATGCGCATGATCATTCAGTGAAAATTAGAACATTTGCTATTTTGCTCGCATGATCCTGTGAATGATCACATGATCATTCAGCGTGTATAGCGGCCTTAAGATTTTAGTATTGAAAATCCTAATTAGATATCCGTCTGGTCACTTATTTACGCCTATGGTCGCTGCTTGCTGAAAATTTATCTGCCGAGCATGAACATTTATTATATGTTTTATCACCGTGGACATGATTTCTTCCTGCTATCTTCGCAAAGTCTAGAGATCTCCCTACGTGTTCATTCACACCGATGTTTGGAAGGGCGCTTGAGCGAGGCAACTTCTGTTTTGAGGAGCCAGGAGTGCCCAATGGTATGAGATCATCTTGTCTTGGCAGCTGTTCTTGAGAAAATGTAATTTTGTCCTCAACTTCCTCGATGGGCGGACATCCGTTGCCGGAAAATCGTACTTCAGAAAAACAACCCACTTCATAGGAGAGATTTGGGAGTATCAATATCCTGTTCTTAACTTAGTTCCATTTAGCGGTAACCACAAAAGGAGGGACATTTCTCATGTTTTTGGGGACATCCTGAAATCCTTTGAGCTAAAGGAAGTAATGCAAGAAGTTACCGCTGACAAAGCCTCAATAAATACAATTTCATGAAGGAACTCAGCAGGATACCACCAAGTTTTGATTGCATTGATAAACAATTTAGACGCACGGCTCATATAGTAAACCTCGCAGTACAGAATACTTTAGAACGTTGTCTCCGGAATTTACTGAAGACCAGCTTCTACTAATAGGCAGTGATGATAAAGATTTCGAATATGAAGAAGATAATACAAACACAGTTGCTAAATTAGATCTATATTTTAATAAAGTTAATAAGAGAAAGCAGTTGCGAAATAAATTCCGTAGGATTAAATTAGGAAGAAATAATTACGTTACCCAGTCAATCGTTACCTCTCCATTTAATTATCGTTTCATGAAATAGAAAACGTAGAGGAAACACTGGACAATATGCCAGAAAAAATGACGGTGATGAAAAACTGTTGCTTGCCTTTCAAGCCGCTCAGGGAGAGATGTTAAAGCACTACCGCCAGACGAAATGGATTTATTGCACGATATTGATTTTAGATCCCCGTCGTAAATATGTAAAATTTTCCACCGTGGGGAAAAATATTTAGATCCCGAAAGAATAACTATGTTGCGTTATGCGGAAGGCAATGCAGTGAATTCCGAGACAGAGAGGGATTGTAGAAGATTGTGATAAGTATGGAAGAGACAATGGGAAGACATAATCAGCTGAAAATAAATAAAAGTTATAAAATATTATTAACTACCACTGAAAGTAGATCAAGACCAATAGTATCAAGGAAAACAAAAGATTGAAGATGTGAAAGAGTTTTCTTAGTTGGGAAGTCGAGTTACCAACGATGTAAGAAGCATGAACCGGGGGTCTGGACACCCCCCTCTCCCGAAATATAAAAACACAATCATTTTCCTTCATAAAAGAAAACAAAATATTGAAAAATCATGAATTTAAAAAATATTTTTTTTAATACCCATTATTTAGTACCCTGTTTTTCAAAAAATCCCCCCCCCCGGTTGTGGACACCCCCCCTTACAAATTCCTGGCTACGCCACTGACCATATTTCTTTAGCGAAACGACGCATGGGCGTCCACAGCTGAGATATCAAAAGAAGAAGCCTTTTCTGACGAGATGTCAAGATTGGAAGCATTTGAAATGTGGAGCTATTGAAGAATTATTAATATAAAATGGATCCACCGAGTGAAGAAAGCGGAAGTCCTTCGAAGAGTGGGAGAAAATAGAAGCCTTCTGAATACCTTACGGATGATGAAGGAGAAACGTAATCGGCAGCATCAAGAGGCATGATGGCCTGATGAAGACAATCGTGGAAGGACATTGAATGTGAAGAAAGGGAAGGAAAGGCCCATAGTAAGTTACGCCGAAAATATTATAAAGGACGTATAAGAGAATAAATACACAAATATGAAAAGGTTAGCTCACATGATAGCTGAGCAGAGAGCCAATCTCTGGATCAGTGGCGCAGCGAGGGGGGGGTTTTGGGGGATAACCCCCCCCCCCCCCAGAGCTAAGAGAAATTTTTAAGTTTAATCCATTTTACTTATTTGGATCAGTATTACTTATAGAATAGTGTTAGGATTTATCAAATATCCCTCAGAAGGCCGTAAAACTCGCCATTTTGAACCATTATTCTTAAAAAATTTCTGGAGAAGGGCCCACGCAACTCCTGCTTACCCTGGTAGGTATGCACCCGTAAGTATTAGTTACCATAAACCCCCCTAGCCTTAATTTCTAGCTGCGCCCCTGCTCTGGATCGTTGACTTTCGACAATGAATTTTACAGTCTCACGTATAAGTGTGCCTTTGGCATCGGAAGGTTTCAACATACCCTCAAAATCCACAAACACTTTATCTAATCTTCGTTAAATAATAGTAAAACTATTACTGTCATCGAGGTAAATATTTTCACATGGCAAAGTAAAATCGTGGCAGCGCAAAAAGTCTGTGGTTCCATTTCCGGTCCAGGGGAATTTTTTCCCATCGAAATAAAAACTAATTTCACCGCCGTCCACGCGGAAGGTTATAAGTGCATCAAAATTCCCAGTGATGATTCGCCATTCAAACATATCACAATGCCCAGCGTAGCTTTGAGATTTAACCCTCCGTCAGTCGCGTCGCATTAAGGAACGATATTTGCCGCGCGGCGTCTCACGGACACCATTTTGGAATGTTTCAACAAAATGCATGAAAGTAGAAATGACTGTTTTAAATACAATAAATATTTTTTTGAATACTTAATCTCATGAATGGATGACAAATTCATGCATAATAATTATTGACACATTCGTATTGATAAAAGTTTGAATACCACTTATTATGACGTTTCTCACAGTTTTTCTTTCATCGAAATTATGTCAACATGTTTGATTTGGACAGTAAATGCAAACATATTTTTCACAGTTTCACAGTACAGATTTTGCTAATAAGCTAACAAATAATTTTGACTACAAGGGGAACTATGGATTTTGGAGACCTTTTATATTCATGGCGCGTTCAGTTGAACTTGAACGAAAATATCTTCCATTATATTGGAAAGTTATCATTCGATGCAACCATAAAATTGTTCTATGTATGTTTACGGCCAATGTTATGCACCTACATCAATGTGATAAGCCACCATAAACGTATGTAGCAAGGAGAAAACGATGTATTATACGCCAAAGTTCACACAAATTATGTGAGAACCATAGTAAATTCTTTGAAATAATAGTTTTCAACAGGTCATTAACCCATTATAACCCAATGTCACTTCTAAGCAACATCAAAAATGCACATATTATATGCTCTGTTTAGGAAATATCTAAACTACGCATTATTTTGTGTAGTTAATTGTATTGAAGAAATATCCAGCTTCCACGATAATTATGATAGATTGAAAAATTTTCAAGTTTTCATAATGAAAAATCTTGAAATTTGAATTCTCCCAAAAGTAGCTCTGGGTTAGAAAGGGTTGATTGATAACAGTAACAAAATTCGCAGACATAAGACGCATATCCAAAATTTAATGCTTTCAATGGTTGTTAGTTTAAAGTATAAACGCATTTAAAAACTTTGCGATGAATATCACAAATATTAGCATGAAGCGTATTGTAACTCAAGTTGTCGCGTGGCGTCTACCAGACTCTAAAAGCAACAAAATATCACCATTATTCCCATAAATGTAACAAAACATAGAATCATATCGGTGACTATTTAAGAATCATAAAATAATGAGATACAAGGAATATACGTTTCCTAACTATGAAAACACGATATGGGCAAACAAAATAAAATTGCCTGGCGTCTGGCAGACGACATGCAAACAACGGAGGGTTAAATATACCGAAATTCTTAGCGAGAATTCGCAATTTTTTTATTTTTTTATACATATAACCAGCCAAGACTGGCAGAGTTTTACTTACCGCCGACAGTGTTCCTGGATCAAGGATGTTATCAGCGACAACAATGACGCTTTCATATCTGATTTCGTCTCGGAAGTACTTCTCCACCCATTTGGCATCACCCCGCACCTCTGAGTCCTTCGCCATGAATAACTCAACATCGCTCAATTCCTCTCGCCAAAACAATATACCAGACCCGGCGGCAGCGCATACCAGCATGGAGACAGCAAGGGTGATCCCTGGGTTCCTTCCAACCATTTGACCAAGCCTGAGGACAAAACAAATAGAAGATAACAGCATTAACAAAAATATATTCCACAGTTTTCGTGTAAAAAAAACATATATCCGTGCATTTTTTTCAATGTTTTTAAATAGCTCAACCTTTACCGCACATCTAAAATGTGTACGGACGGCCTGAATCATACGATCACTTATTATGTCCCTCATCGAGCTAGCGATAGTTTTCCATCTGTGTGTCAGGGCAAAATTTTCGCTTTCGGTGACCTTAGAAATAATAGGCTATTATTAAATCACTCGTTTGATCCCGCCATTTTTCCCATAGTCTTCACGCTAAGTTTCTCTGCAAATAATGTTTACCCCGCAATATATACTAATTGGCTCGATGATAGCGCAAGTGATGGTTGTTCGGGAACCAAAAGACTGATTGCTAGACCCATCCTTTTCTGAAACACAGGGTGACCCCTTCCTTTCCTTTTTCCATTGATTTTTCGTCACTTTCCGCATTTACAAAATTCATTCAGTTAAAAGCAAAGCGTGGCTCTTCAATTCCTGTTTCAGTCATGCCTTCTGGTCGGCTTAAAAACGGTGCCAGCAATGGTTTCAACGACGGAAAAAGGAACGTGCTTGGTGATGGAAAAAATTAACCTTTGCTCTTGAAAATTCTGTTTGGTTAAATTTTGCGTTACTTCACTTTCGCGATGCATTTGCTAGTTTGGCTACCGTAAGCCGAAATCTCGCGAACATACCATCAGTGGGCCAGGGCAAAATTTTAGCTTTCGGTGACCTTAGAAATGATAGGCTATTATTAAATCACTCGTTTGATCATCCCCGCCATTTCTTCCATAATTTTCACACTAAGTTTCTCAGCAAATAATGGTTACCTCGCAATATATAATAATTGGCTCGATGATAGTGCTGTGAACGAAAAACAGGACAGATAAGTGGAAGCGGGATGGAGACTCCCTGCAATTCCAGACAGGGGCGGATCCAGGATTTCTTTCTAGGGGGGGCACAAGCAAGGCCGTATCCAGGATTTTTTTCTGGGGGGGCACAAGGATACCTCGTAATACAAAACGAGCGCAATGATAATGGGGCCGTATTAAAAATCTTGCATATTTTTAAGGGTCTGGGGGGGGGGGGGGCACGTGCCTCCGTGCCCCCCCCCTAGATCCGCCTATGATTCCAGAGATTAAATCATAGGACCGTCTTTGAGTGATCATTTGAGTCTTCATTGGAGCTATGCACGGGAAATTAGGCTGCGGTGCAGGACTTAATGCAAATAATAATACGCTGCTGAAATAGCTTTGAAACTTATTTTCCTTCCATCGGACATGGCCTCATGTGAAAGTAAATATTTTGTATCGCATGATAAAAGCACGGTTGTTCTTTAATTAAACATCGAATATTTCTACTATCTAATGTGCCAGAATAGCATTTTAATTTTACTTCAAGCTGATATTTTTTACGAAATCAATTCAGAACCTCAGGACCCACGATCTTAATCTATTCAATTGTCGTTTCGGTCTGTGAATATTGATATTTCAACTCAACGAAAGATTTTTGTTTATTTCTACCGGAAATTGATGTGCGGAGTGATGGGGGGTAAAATTGGTAAGTGGGAGACGGCAGGGCCGCGCATGTAGTGGAGGTGATGTGGACGACAGTTATTAAAATGATGCTCCTCGATGGGGGAGAGTAGAGAGAATTGCCGGTTGAGGTGGATGGGATTCGATTGGGCACGTGTGACTTTCCCAGGAGATGAAGCGTGATTTTCTGCCAATGATTCCTTTCAGATCTGGGAGTTGGACGCGATTTATTCCTTTTTCAAATCTTTAATACTTCGGATTTTGGTGACAGAAGTATTCTAGAGAAGTCATTATGAGTGGCAAAATGTTTATTTTTTTATTTAGAAAACTCCGGAGTAAAATCAATATTTCAAGGAATCGGGCGACAAAGCTTGAATCTCACCCCTGTAATTCATGCCAGTAATAAATAATTTCATCAGAAATATTAAATGCGCATCTACGTTTCCGCTGTTTGTTATTAGATGGCTCTAGCAGTGACTGCAGCGCCATTTTGACTTTACGGAAAAGTTAGGAACCAAGCTTAGATAGTTGGTAAACAAACCGCTTCACGACAATGGTGAGTTAATGTTGGCGTCAAATCCTTATTGTGGCGTGAAATGTCCGAGGTGTTGCCAAGTAACCGTCATTTGGGGGAAGAGTTGATTTTCTTTCTGAAAGAAATATTCTAAAGAAGTCGTTATGAGTGGCAACCTGTTTTTTTTTATATAGAAAACTCTAGAGTAAGATCAATATTTCAAGGAATCAGGCGACAAATCTTGAATCTCATCCCTGTAATTCATGTCAGTAATGAATAGTTTCATCAGAAATATTAGGTGCGCAAGTTCCCGCTGTTTGTTATTAGATGGCTCTAGCAGTGATTGCAGCGCCATTTCCACTTTACGGAAACGTTATTAACCAAGCTTAGACAGTTGGTAAACAAACGGCTTCACGACAATGGTGAGTTTATGTTGGCGTCAAATCGTTATTGTGGCGTGAAAATGTCCCAGTTATTGCCAAGTAACCGTCATTTGGGGGAGGAGTTGATTTTCTTCTTTAATTCGAATAAAATGGCAGTCGAAGCGCATCGAATACTCCAAAAAGTTTTCGGAACAACTGCTACAAGTCAAACAACGTGCCGTGATTCGTTCCGTCGCTTCCAAGACGGTCATTTCAACGTTGATAATATGAATTGCACGAACGCGAGAATATTACACCGCGGGTGAATGGGAGTAATATGAGAATAATGGGAGAAACTTCCACTGAGAAAAATATCATTCACCTTGCCGGAGATTCGATCACGGAACCCCCATATATTCTGATCGAGTTCTTTAGCCAATTGAGCTATCAAGGCGTCATTCTCGTCTGTGCAAAAATTTTCCCTCTGTGGACGCCTCGTTTGCTTCACCGGAGAATAACTCGACCGGAAATCGACCGGGTTCGAGTCCCGGTTAAGGACAATGATTTTTTCTCCGTGGAATTTACGCACAATTTGTGTATTGCGGATAACGCCGTGTAGTTATCACCGTGGCTAATCCAGGTACACTTAAATTATATTAGGAGAAATTGTTATGGGATACTTTGTGGGATAAAAGGGGCTAAAGACTTTCACCAAAGTGGCAGCACTCAGCTTTAACCTCGATCCCCTTCTGTGAGGAGTTTTTCAAAGGCTGTAAATGTGATCACATGAAGACGGAAGTGCAGCAGTGGCATGATGGCCATGACTTGGCAGCAAGCCAATAAATAATTGATACCCGTGAAAGCCTGGGCATAGTCGCCGAGTACGCCATTGTGAAAGAAATTGTCTGATGTACAATACCCCCTCGCAACTATTAGCACCAGTTGAGAGGATGTCCATTTTGACGGACTTCTCTCTTAACTGCCTAAAGGAGCCGCCTAAAGGTCTGTGAATCTCGAATTCAGTCAGAATCCATGGTGAATAGAGAACAGCACATTTTCATCAAATCGGCTAAGTAAATAAACATGTTAAACTAGTTTTCGATGAATTTCTAATTCACATAGTATTCCGTATACATCAATAACACCCAATATTTAAATTAAAATTTAATAATTTCATATTTACATCAATTAATTTACAAACACGTAATAACAAAATGACGACTCCTAACATCAGTCTCGCCCTAATATTAAACAATATTTAAAAAGCACGCTGTTTCCAAAAGTAGTATAAAAGGCACGAAAAAGGAAAAAATAGCCATTCATCATTTGGAGAATAAAGCACCAGGGTTGATTAGGTTTATTTTGAATGAGTATAGAAGAGCCTGATAGATGATTAAGGACTGGAATGCAATAATAATATTTAAAATAAAATCAGCACCCATGTTTTATTCCCCAAGTGATCCGAAGCTTATTTTTTTATTTCCAGTGCATTTCATGCTGTTTTTGAAAAAAGCGTCTTTTTTTTCTCATTTTATTTATTTTTACTTATGACTTACCGTGAAATATAAAGAGTTAAAGTTTGAAAAAACAATGGGAACGTTTTGCGCTTGAATTCGTTTCCCATAACTTTCAATGCTGAGATGTCTAGAAAAACTAACGCCATCCATTGAGATTTTTCAAAACTATTTTTCCAAATATAAATTCAGTTAATTTATTTGAGCACAATGGAACACAATTTCATTTATCTGATTACTATATAGTATATCGTTCTGCAAAATTTGAAGCCAATCCGACCGTGGGAAGTGGGTTAAAAATGGTATGGTATGGTATTTGGAGGAGGCGACCGACAGCTGAGGTCATTTGCGCCATGAGGGAAGGGTGTGAAAGGAAGGGTGGAGAGAAACCCGGCGTCGGCGTTAGCCTGCTCTTAACGAAAGGCGCCAAGGGGACTACGGCTTAACGTCCCATCCGACGGACGGAGTGTTGTGCTTGAAATGTCCTCCACACAATATTCAAGCAGGGATCGGGCAGTCTGAAAATTCTCTGCCACTGCCGGGCTTTGAACCCGAGCCCGCCGGGTGGGAAGCCAACACTCTAGCCACCACACCAACCCGATCCCCTGGGTTAAAAATCAATTGGAAGATTCCATTGATGAAACAGACGAATCGAGCTATGGAAAAAAATCGTAAGGTGAAAACACTGCCATATGTATGATTCCACTCATTCCCGGCGAGCTATCTTCGTGAAGTCTTCTGACTCTGGCGGCCTAGTAATTAATTAATGAACAGTCAACTTTTCCATTAGCGACTCGCGTTTTCGGGTTTCATCGCCTAACATCGACAGATTTAATGCGAGACAAAGCCAACCCGTGGAGACCCCGAAAATACTTCGATAATACTTAGGCTCATAAGATTAATACGATCATAATAATATGTATTATTTCCATTGCTAAGCAACAGCCAACAAAGCTAACGCCCAGAATATAACCTGAAGATAACCAACGTATGCGGTCACTTGTATAGAGGGAAGCTTAGCCTGTACGCAGTCAGAAAGCAGGAGCAAACGCGAAGACAGGTCACTAGCCTCCTTTTACAATTTGGCAACAGAGCCCAAGAATCCCATAGCGAAAGATCAACTACGGGCGGCAGCAACCTTAACGACTCATCACCACAGCCAGCTGAGGATAAAATACAAACTTACTCCCACGATACAACCTTCTTCACCCACACGGGAAACCTTGGCCTCCCCCTGGCTACGGCGTCAATCAAGCCATCTCTACGTCATAGCCTTCCCCTACAAACTCCACCCTCCCCTCCAGATCCCATTATACCCCCCACCCACACCTCTTCCCCTCCCGTGGCTCACACCGATATGGGTTCGCCCTCTCCTCCTCAAGAATCCTTCCACCTTCTAAAATAGAAAAAAAGTTCTCGGGAAAGGGTCAAGAGCAAGCATTGCCATCCCCTTGTGCCGCCCGTTATCAAGAAGAACCCTGAATCCTTTTCTTCCGCCACGTTCATCTTCGTCTTAGCGTTGACAGGAGACCTAACTTGATGAAGTGCGGCAGGGGGTCTTGGAGAAACTATAGGATATGGTTGAAAGGGGAGAGGACTTCAGCAACTACATAAAGCATAATGAAATAGTTGGAACCGTCACCAGTAAAATAAAGAGCTTTTCACTGGGTCAATTTAAAAGGATAAAACATTTGACTGCCGTTTAATGAATAGATGCTGTACATCCTATTGTATTTCAAGAGTTGCACTCCTTCAGTGTTTCAAACAGAAGGTCTCTTTGGAGAAAGAGACGTCGGTGCAGAAAAACCCTTGGACCCGGCTGGAAACCCGATAACTCTACCTCCAGTCTATTCGCCGGGAAAACCTTAAATCCTTCAGAAGGTCTCTTTGTATACACATGCGTTTGACTCACATTTGAGGCTGGGGGCCAGATCATTTCCTTAAGCCACACTGAGCACTTGAATTTTTTTGTCATGTGTTTCTCCTGGGAACCAAAGACCAAAACGTTCTAGAAGACAGTGAAGACTCACATGGTGTCCTCACCCTGGAACCTTCTTTCCCCCTTGGCCTCCCGAGACCCAAAAAAGCGACCCTTTCTCCCACAATTTTTTATGTTCCCACGTCCCCACACCCAATCTCTACCATTCCTCTTACCCCCTCCCCTTTGCAGAAGGTCATATTTAATGAAGATTTGACTGCACATGATGCACTTGAAAATGTTGTGACAACGAAACGTATCGTGCGAAAATAAATTCAACGGAAATATTGCAAAGTCTCATTTAACGAATATCAAAAACTTCCTCCACATCGTGCCATATATCATACCAAATATTTAGACAGTCTAACATGTGTAAGTGCTCTACCCACTAGGCTAACACAGTTATCGTATTTAACGCGTAGAGTTTCTCAGATATGTTTTTAATATCCCCGTATGCTTTGATGATTTTTTACATCAACTGATGCCAACTGGCATCAAACTATCATTATCGATCGATGGCATTTACCATTAATGGCCATAATTTATATATAACCATCGTTTTATCACGCCTGTTTATAAAAAAAAACCATCAGCATACCAATCCATCCATTAATTCAGCCTTCGACCATCAATGGCTGAAATCGATTACGAAAATAGCTTATTATCAATCACAATGATTATGCCTTATATTGCGTAAACATTTTCGCTGTATGCAAAGGAAAGAGGAAAAACCGGCGTGCACGTGTAAATAATTAACAATTGGCAAGCAATCACAGGGTGAAAAAGGAAACTATATTTTGACTATAATCACTGTAGACCATTGCGTAACGCAGAAAGCGAATTATTGCAAGTTTTTGCAATGAAAAAGGCACCAGCCAGAGAACCTTCCTCCCGCCTAACATATACCTACGTGGTTTTAAAATAATAAAGCTGGGAGCCGCGAGAAATTCGGAGGCTAAATGGTAGGTATACATTTCTTGAGCTATTTATTTATTTATTTATTTATTTGCAATAAACCCAAAAACAGTACATGAGACCTTTTACATTGGATTTTTAAACAAATGGATAAATAAGAAAGTGGAACAAGAAACAACGACAAAAAAAAAAATAAAATAAAACTTGATTAAATACACTCAGATATACATAATACTCCACTTCTATGAACGCCTCATCCGCTCATATGCTATTTGGGAAGGGTGGACAAAGAAAGAGGGAATTAAAGAGGAAGTTTCCTGATGGCGGTCGTAAATGATGACATTGATGATGTTATGTCAACAGAAGGAGCTTTGATGGAATTGTAGGTAAGAGGTAGCCGGTAGGTAAGGGATCTCTGGGTCACTGATAAACGGTGGAGAGGTAGATGGAAAAGAGATGAGTTCCGTGTTTTACGGGAAGGGACACGGAGGGAGAACATTGAAAGAATGTCGTTAGACCTGAAATGGCCATTCATGATTCGGTGGAAAAACCTGAGATCACTTAGAGTACGTCTTCGCCCTAAGGGCACTATGTCAAGTTGAGAGAGGAGATCATCAGCAGTGAGATTACGGAGGGAAGGGTTACGGTTTTTCACGATGTTTACGAAGAAATTAACAGGTCTATTAAGAATTTTGAGATTTGAGGGACAGGCTGAAGACCATATGGGCGAACAATAATCAATAAGTGGAAGAACACATCCGGAAAAGACAGATTTCAGAGCTAAAGGACTCCGTATTTCTGTAAATCTGTACAAAAGTCCAACTAGAGCCATCGCTTTGGTAGATATGTGCTTAAGGTGAGGGGTGAAGGTAAGCTTGGAGTCAAAATGGACTCCCAAATCACTGAGGCATGTAACTTTCGGAATTGGTTGTCCAGAGAAACTATAGGATGAATTTAAAGGATTAGCACGTAGAGAGAAGGTCATGGTTTTGGACTTCAGGGGATTTACCTTTAGCTTCCAGATGGAACTCCAATTTGAAATGGAAGCGAGGGCATCCTGTAGGATTGAACTGTCGGCGTGGCTGTTAACTCTTCTGAAAACCTTGCAGTCATCAGCGTATAGAAGAATTCCACAGTCACGCAACGAGATGGATTGTGTTATATCATCGATGTAAAGGGTGAATAAAAGTGGGCCAAGCACACTGCCTTGGGGGACACCGGAGGTTACTCTGAGGGATGTAGAGGAGACACCGTCTAGAATTACTCTTTGTGCTCTATTGGATAGGAAGTCAACGAGAAGATGAAGAAAGGTACCGTTAATATTGAAGCGGTTACTTAGCTTGTGTGATAGGAGGTGATGGTCTACGGTATCAAACGCTTTTGAAAAATCAATATAGCAGACATCAAGTTGGGAGGATTGCTCAAACGCTTCATTGATATGGCTGCTAATGACTGTGAGATTGCTGAGGCATGATCCACCTGGAAGGAAACCGTGCTGGTTAGGAGATAAATAGGGAAGAGTGAATGAAAGGAGGCGGTCATGGATGATTCTTTCGAAGATAATAGATAGGACAGGTAAGATGGAGATTGGTCGATAATTATCTATAGAAATTTTGCATTTTGATTTTAATATCGGAGTGACATTGGCCATTTTCCACTGGAGAGGGAATACACCACCTGAAAATGCTTTGTTGAATATCATAGAAATGGGAGCATGTAAGGTGTTGGCTGTGCGTTTGAGGAATAGCGACCCGATGCCATCATGGCCAGTAGCTTTGTTGGCGGGTAAGGAAGAAAGAAGACTGAGGACTTCATTCGGTGAAGTGGAAATGGTTGACAATGAATGGGAACAAATAGGAGAGGTGGATGGAAAATTTTGGCGGGGAGACGGCTTTTACAAAAGTTACCTTTCAGAGCGATTCAGAGAACGTCACCTTCCTCACCTCACCACGTTTCCTGGTCCGACAGAAACTATGAAATGATATGTTAATACTATTTCTCTTCTCCAATTACGGTCTAAATAATTATTCTACGATTTCCTGGTAAACAGCCAATATCCGAATTTAAATTGACCCTTAACTGGAATCCCTTCATTCCATATTCAAGAATGTCGCAGCCTAACCCACTCGATCAACTCGTAATAGCACAGAAATACTGGTAATGATGGCTCTCCAATATTTATTTTCTGCGGATAGTGCTAGTGATAGTGTTCGCCGTACCTTTTCCATCGAAACGGCCGCGTTTTCCACCCGTTAGTGTGAAATTTGTTTCAAATCATTGCAAGGCAAAAATAAATTTTAAAAGAATTATGTTAGATATTTTCAACCGTCTATTGAGAATTGATTAACTCCATTGCAATACAAATGACCGTGAGATATTGGAAACAATGGCATAAAAGAAAGCATCATTCCCACTTGACCAGTCGCATTTTGTCATTTTTCTTGACATATAATTTGATTAAAAATAAAGCTGTATTCCCGAAATGGTGAATGTAATTAAAGTGGACCTGTAACAATATTTATCTATGGCTTTAATATGAAATTTTGATCCTCACCGAAAATAATGAGGTAAAATGTATGATGCAGGGTACTGTTGTAAATTTTCAATTCCACATAGTCTGAAATTTTCAAGATGATGGCTTAAGTTTAAAAAGAAGTAATAATACCAGAAATTAGACCGGGCGAGGAGGAGTGACGTATCCCCGCTGTAATTTTCGCTATCAATTAAGTACGTGTGGTGAATAAACCGCAGGCTTATAAATGAAGGTGTGATTCAAGCAATAAACATTAGGCAAAGAATGTAAGGTAAATATTCGCCAAATTCTGAAGATGATCTCCAGAAGATGTACCCTTGATTAAATCATTAAACATTTCACTCCGTAAAAACCAGTGATCCCAGTTTGGACGAGTTTCGCCATTTCCAATCACGCATTCTCTGCAGTGAATTCTTTAAGATTCCTACACCATCGATCGGTAGAGCTGGGTTGGGGAAGATAGAAAGAGGGTAGGTATATATAAGTAGAAAAGGAAGACAAAATGAAACATGTCGCTTTAAAGAGAGGCATTATTCAGAGAGAGAGAGAGGGAGGCTTTATTCCGGAGGAAGGATGGCGAGGAAAATGAGAGAATGGCTGGCGTCGCGGCTCGTAAGCCATGCCGCAAATTGTTCCCGCCTAAGATACGCGAGCGCCGCTCCTCCCCCGCGGCTGGCGGGAGATCGACTTGTCTCCGTGGCGGCGGGCGAGGGAGACAGGTGCTGGCCGCCCCGCTAAGCCACGTGCTCCGCCCGGAGAGTGCTGAATGGGGCCAGGTTTCGATCGCGGAGGGATGATATCGGGAGGCGAATACAGATGACGCCATGATCCAACCTCTGCACGACCAACCGCGGGAGCACATATCTGCTAAAAAAAACTTAAGCCAAACCCTTCACCCCATCGAACGCCAGGATTCCTTCCCTCCCCTTTCGCGGAAGGAAATGAGGGAAATTAAGTTGGCGTATATGTTTCCTTCGAAGCGGAAATGTTTTCCGTCGTTTCCATTCCGTCCTCACTCCTTTCAATGAGTCTGCTCCGCATGAATCGTCGCCTCAAGCGGAGGATGAATCTATAGAACGCAGGGGTGTACCTGGGGGATTTGAGCTAATTCAGAAGAGAGGCATCGCGAATATTAATCGCGGCCATGAAGGTGAAGAAATAACTGTATGGTTGCTCTTAGTGGACAATATATCATAAATTTAAGCGCAAGACCAAAGTATTTAAAGGCTTATTGAAATGAAAGGTAGTTGCACTTTTCCATAATTATTTTATGAACCTGCATCAGGTCTTGTACCAGATGATGGCTTTGTGAGCCGAAACGTGTCGTACGCATTAATTAATTGTGGAAAAGAGCAATTACCTTTCATTTAAATATGCCGAACTTCCACTATATCACGCCTGAATCGGTTGAATTTATCTTTCAAGGCCAGACTAAACTATTCAACAAATACATTATATTTTATATGTACATGAGTAAACGCGAAAATGACCATGAAAATGCACTGAGTAACCAACTTCCAAGTGCATACGCATGAAAAGGAAATATAACCTACTCGAAATGACTTCATACATGCGTACATATACCGTTCCGGCCCACCAAAATCGTTAAAGCATCCAAACATTAACTCGAACGCGCAATGGGTCGTGTGACCAGGCCGAAACATGCATAAATGGGGGAAGTAGTGGAATTTCTGACTAAATTATGTCCCCCCCCCTTTTCGCAGAGGAAAATTTAGTGGATTTAGTCGGTGTGAATGCTTCTCGATCCCTACAATGGATCTCTTTCGTATAAATCACGCTCAGAAAGAATGCGCGGCTCAAGAACGTTCAACACGGGATCTACTGCTTAGGTAAGTAGCTCAAATCCTGATTGAGGATGTTCTTGGAATCAATACCGTTATATGAGAATTCGAGAGTTCTGAGAAGGAACGTTTCACAAAATAATGTTTCACTGACTTTTTAACTGAATACTTCGACAGGAAAATCATTGAGTAAGTATGTAAATCAAAATTACTGCCGTTGGATCCCACAAAAATATATTTATGGAGAATGATAAATGAAAGGAAATCAATGAAAAAATAAGGAAATACAACATACCTACATGTAAAACAGTTTATCACTAACATTATCGTGAGAAGAGTTTGTAATCTATAACTAACGCCTGTTATCGGAACCACCACAAGGTATCGGTGGGAGCTGATAAGGCAATAGCCATTATTAGTGGAGATAGTGTAAAATATTCATCGGTTGAGGACGGCTGATTTACCTTTTGAGACTTAAGCGATCCAAATACGTTCTTCTGAGATAACTATCCTTTCTATGCAAACCATTCATCCATGCGGTTTAATAGCGGAACAATATAGTAAATCTCTCACACTCCAAGACGATTGATTAAGAAAAGAATGCGGAAAGAAGTAAGGGATTCCAGGTTCACACCCAGCGCCACAATATCGACTGGAACTGTGGATCGAATACGTTAGCTCTACAGATGAATTTTTTCACAAAAAATTGCTTCCTACGGCATTACATTAATGCTCTTGGCAATGATGTACGTTGCATTAAAATCTTGTCCAGAAAGAAATTTCCCAGCTTAGCATTTTCTATAACATAGGATAAGCTACGGAAAAATGGAATATCCGTCTGAAAAAATTATTTTAGAAAGAAATTCCTTTTAATTGTGAAGAAAATAATATCGCAAGAAATTTTTTCTATGGAAATAATATATTCTTCTCCGTTATTTCTACGGGAGATATACTGCTTAGGGGAAAATCTTCAACTGGGAAATAATACGTTGAATAAATAATGTTCATGAGAATAGAGGTTTATTGCATAAGGGATCTTCCCAACATGGCGACTGGTTAGCCATATAAAAGATTATTGCAGCTAATCCTCATTAAAGAATTTCTACAACGTTACCCTCACCATCACTACGCTAGTACAAAGATAGAAACAAAAAACTAGGACTGCCGGGATACAAGCTCTGGGTGTCAACGTGGAAAGCATTGTATGCATTCCAGAATTCCAGCCCTCTCTATTTCCTCCATTTCACATGACGTCACGCCCATCTCGGGCGAGTACAGTCAACGGAGAAAGGTGCGCCACGATAACATTGGCCCAAGAGCCGTGACATAGCGTAGAACACCGGACCATCTGGCCCCAATTAGACGCCCGCCGTGGAAACCTTTCAAGAAACGGACATTTCTTGATTTATTTATACTCTAAGTGCGCGAAGTGGGTACCACGACTTGGATCCTTGCATTGATCCCAGCTTCGTGTGGGCAGACGATTTATTTATACAAACTCTTACGTGGACAATTGCACTCGAAAAATTGAGTTAGACAGCAGAAAATGACGCAAACGCTTGTGCATTGCTTAATGAGGATGAAATATGAAAGGAGACCAAATCGCGAATCTCGGCACTTCGGCATGAAGAAGGGAACTGGAAAGTTTCCGAATATATTGTCATTTATGAATAAGCAACGCGAGAGAGAACCCGAGAGACCCGATTTTTCAGAGCCATTCTATAAATGTCTATTGTCCTAAGCTTTCGCAACCGTTTGAAGAACTCGGAGAAAATAATGAATCGTTCGAGTTCCATTCAGGCAAGTACGCAACTTCCAAATAGTTTGACATAACAGAATGGTTTTCATGTTTATCAATTTGAACAATCAGGGAGTATCTTTGATAGTTTGACTTCATTAATTCACAATCTTGAGTTTTATCTCATCCATTTCATCTCTCTGGAAAGTAGTTTCTTTTCTACATCTACATATTACCCTGCAATCTACCTGCTGAGGTGTTTGGCTGGGGTTGAACCCTCACCAACATTCACCAGAGGATTAAAATTTACTTCCAAGAACATGAATTACGCAACATTTATGTTACAAATGACACATAAGCTATGGGATTAATCTTTATCCTACTCATGAAGGCAATCTGCCTATAAAGCTTGAACATACAAAATTGTTATGTCACTCTCTGAAGAGCATGGAGCGACGTATTCTTCGTGAATGCAGACACCAACCGAATGTACATGCACATTTGCGTTTATATATTTGTACAGAAATGCAAATGAACACGTAATGAATGGTGGCGAAAACCTAACCCCTGCCAAACACCCTTGAAGTGGTTCAAGAGGTATTACGTAGATAGAGAATATTAGCCGCGATGCTCGGGCCAGGCACCATACAGCCTAATGATTAGTAAACAAACAAACGGTAGACTGCGCCGCCATAACCTAGCGCAGCACATTCCTCTTAACGGATGCATAGTAATTTGATGACGACGCGAGCCATAATTTAATAATCGAACTCTTCGAACGAATCGAGTCTTCGAGAGTTCACCGATCGCGGTCCCCAAACCGATTGTAGTCACGAATTTCCCAATGTGAGCGCTTCCACGGGAATGTTAACGCGGCCCAAAGCCGGAAGTTGGGAAAACACGACGTACGATACCATAGAATACACTTTTCCGTATGCATTAGGCTTCAAGAGGAAAACTTAAGAGTGGAACTAAGAACCAGGAGGATCGGTTTGATGGTTCAAACCGCGGGAATAAAACATTCTTACGGCAATTATCCGATGTCATGGATCACACTGTTTTAACGGTAATACTAAGAGTATATCATAGACGAATCCATTTCTTATAAAATCGTTTCAGGCTTAATTTTGTGGAATAATGCTATATCCATGATTAAAGCACAAATGGTAATATCCACACCATTTTATTTATCACTTAACCGACCATAGTTTCGACACTTGGTGTCATTTTCACCATTTTAATTAAGTGTTAATTAAAATGATGTTGATATTACCGTTTGTGCTTTGACCATTTCTTACAGTTAAAATACATAGGTATTCATAAATAAATTCTTCCCTTCCCAAAGCACTTTCGGACCTATTTCAGATAAATAAGCGAGATTCTGCTATCATTGTATTGAAATTTATAATTCATTGCAAATTTACTTGCATAGAATGTGAAGATATAGATGAAACCAGTTATGTTTAAGAATTTCCCAAGGGTTGTCTTCGGTTTTCCAGGATTTCCGCAACAGATTTGATGATGAGAAAAAGCGATGCAGGGTGCTACGACCAAGATATAAGAACAGAATCACAGACAGAAATTCAGAGATAACTCACGAAACTCAAACGAGGAGAAGTTTCCAAGAAACGGCATCGTCAATCCATCCAAAAATACCCGTTCTGTGAGATAAGAGTGTACGCGAGAAATTTAAAATATCCTCACCGACGAAGTATCCCTGCGATTTCGAGAGAAAATATTACACGTAAATGAATACGGCAAGGTGGATGGTTTCTAAGACCGAAAAATAAACACGGAAACAAAATCGTCAATGTGCGAAAGACATAGTGTAAAAGAGAGGCCCGTGACTGCGTAATTCAAAACCAATATTTTTCACGTAAGCTACTTGAAAATTTTTCCATCATAGGTAACGTACGGTACTGCAGTTGGAAGCAAAATTAATGACAGGCATGTACACAGAATGCGGATATTGAGCCATTTTAAATTCTTAACTAAATCTGCCCATAAAAGTTCATTTTTTATTAACTCAAAAAGCAGTGAATTGAGAGACATTAGCTTCATTTGCATAGTGATAGTAACCTTCCGCAAAAATCACATAATTCATAGTATAATTCAATACGTAATTTATAAAATTTTAAAATATAATAAAATTAATTTTTAACGAATATTTTCCGAAATCTTGGACAAGTACCTCTTTCAGAGCTTAAGATTGCGGATTTCGAATGCATTTTTCGTTTTTTGTCGTTAATCGATAAAACATAATTAGGGGTGAGTATTCCAAAATTTAGATTGCAATTAACCGAGAATAAAGGATGAAAAGCCAAGTTTTCATCCATTAGTCGATATTAGTCGATTATTATGGGAATAAATTTCGGAATTTCGATTGCATTTTCCCATAAATATAGCGTATAAAGTCAAGCTTTTATCCGTCAGTCGATAATACATAATGAGGGTAGTATACTGCAAAATCTCGATTGCATTTTAACGAGAATACAACATTAAAAGCCAATTTTTCAGCCATCAGTCGATAAAATACAATTATGAGAGTATGAGTACAATTATGACAATAAGAGAATATGTTGAGGTATTTCGATGGCAATTTCCCGAAAATATTGATTGAAAAGCCAAGCTTTCAGCCATCAGTCGATAAAATGTATTCAGGGGAATATTTTGAAATTTCCACAAAAATTACTTATGCTTCGTTTCTCGACAACCCGACCTCCTTGCAAGTATTCCGGCGTTCCGTGTTTATTTCCTCGCGAAGTAACGTGAATGCATGCGTAAGTCGCGGCGCCCTCGGGGTGAGGAAACCGAAAGCGTTTCAACCTAGAGCGAGAAGGGAGACTGGGGAAGGTGAAAACGGAGGGGAGGGGCGATGACGGGGAGGGGAGCTGGAGGGGAGGGGCGATGATGGGGAGGGGAGCTGGAGGGGAAGTGCCAGCAGAACGAAACTTTATTCGCAAGTGCACGTGCACTTGGGCCGCTGACTACCACCGCGACGGCGAGCCAAGGTCCCCCCCCTACTTTCACCCACACCACAACCCCTCCCCCCTCTCGTCCCGGCCCCCGTGTTTTCTTCCTTCGCTTGGGTTTTATTTGCCCCGTCGAGTCTGCTCTCCCCGCCCGCCCGTGTTGGCCGAGTCAGGCCAGCCAGCTGATACCCCACGGGGAGAGGGGAGAATACCTCTCCCTCCCTTCCCACCATTTCATGACTCCACAAGAGCGTCTCCACCGCGAGAGCGCAGCTGTTGGCTCGCTCTCTCGATGGGTGATTGTTGCCGTCGACTTATCGACCACAAAAGTTAAAGGGTGCCCAGTCGATAGTCGATGATGGTTGATTGTCAGGGATTGTAGATCATCATCAGTTACCAGTTAAAAATTGAAACTTGAGACAGAAAAGATAAAGAATGACACAAGGCTAGTTACAGAAATTAGGTTAACGCCGCAAGGCTTGTCTCAAAACCGAAAGCAAATTATGAGAGAATAGAGATGATTAAAATTTCTTAGCGCTTCCTTGGCGGTAAATGCATGTGTAGGTCAGTCAGAGCAAGGAAAACTAGTAACTGTAGAGATGATTATTTACTTGGTATCAATATATATTGGAACTTGAATTGGAAAATTGTAAGTTCAAGCGTCAAAACAAATATGTACAACTGCTTACTTATCGTAAGTTGGCAGAGTTCATAAATCGACAAATAAAATTATGATGATGACTTCAGGCTAACATAAGCTGTGAGAAACCTTATAGAAAATAAAAAACAATGAATTTCTATTACCGAAAATGAGAATAACAAAGTTTATTCTTTCATTTTACAACAAAGAATCCTGTACTACTGATGTAATTTGTGTCCACTGTCATTTATTACATGGAAGACCTGTGCTTCGACATTTATCGTGTCATTATCAGGTAATGATGTTAAAATGTATCAACTTCGTCTTTATTCGCTTTAAAAAGTACCTAATTAAAATATAAATAATGAATAATAGGTCTAAATGTATATAATAAGTTTTAATAGTCGCAGTCCATTAAAACTGAATGCTGATTCGACGGTATTCGCTGTTTATTATTTATTTTTCTTTTGCCGAAGTCGTCCACTTGAGACATCCAAAGGCGACTGACATCGTTTACCATACTATATAGGCAACTGAAGGTTTCATATCAGCTACGAGTACTCCATTTAATCAAAACAATCACATACTAAATCGATTTTCCTCGATTTTCGACGGTCTCAGCAGTCGATGGTGATTGATTTGCGATGATCGTCGAGTATCTATCTGTAATTGATAATTTTGTCGATTGTCAGTTCGTAGTGAATTTTTGAGCTCCAACTTTCAGTTAAATACACCAGCTTCTTGTTTCTAGAAACCAGATCAGAGCAATGTTCCCGCTAGAGCGCTACAGAATTAATTCTTCAATTTCCGGCGTGGCATGGTAATCGTGGCCACGGCAGATCCCGTGGAGGGTCAATGCTCCGAGAAGTCGGGCGATTTTAAGAACCCTGAAGGCCTTTTTGCGCGATCATTTTTTCCACACACGGACCATGCACTGCTATTTTATGAAAATAATAAAACAAGCAAACTCCCACTCATATTGCTGGTGTGAGCTTCCAAGCACGCATCACAGAATGCACCAAACATAACTAGAAAAAAAATTGAAACTTGAGACAGACAAGATAGAGAATGACACAAGGCTAGTAACAGAAATTAGGTTAGCGCCGCAAGGCTTGCCTCAAAACAAAATCGAAAGCAAATTATGAATGACTAGAGATGATTACTATTTCTTATCGCTTCCTTGGCGGTAAATGCATCTGTAGGTCAGTCTGAGCAAGGAAAACTAGTAACTGGATAAATGATGATTTACTTGGTATCAATATACATATATTGGGACTTGAAATGGAAAATTGCAAGTTCAAGCGTGAAGACAAATAAGCATACGCTAATATTCAAAATATCATATTTAAAATTTCACTGTATTTCAATAGGACACTTTTGTTAGCATATGGGAGAATTTTTCGCACATAATCAGAAATTTTCTGACATCCTGTCATTAGTGCTAGTCTTGTTAGTGTAACTGACCTCTTAGATAAACTCGGATGGGAATCTCTGTCGGACCGTAGATTGAAAAATAGACTAAACCTTTTAGATAAATTCAAGAGCAGTGTCTTTTCTGACGAAGTTAACCATATCTTGCGGACGCCAACGTACTACGGAAGATCAGACCATATAAATAAAATAAGAGAGATAGATTGCAGAACAGACAGATTCCGAATGTCATTTTTTCCTCGATCAATAAGAGATTATAACGGCAGCAATAGACCTCGTAAATAGATTGCATGACTTGTAGTGTAGCCTACTAACCTATGTAAAACTTAAAGCATGTTTCTGAATTTCTATTCTATATTCTATTTCTAACAGCATATAGTATAGTTTGTTAGTATACGGGACGTTTTTTGGACGGTGTGGTGTGCATGAGGGAGGGTCCAAATGCATGCTGCATGCTGGTGATTGATCACCCCCTGCCAAACACCCTAGAGGTGGCTCGCAGGGTATTATGTAGATGTAGATGTAGATGTACAATCGATGGAAAAACTGATTTTGCCGAAGAGGAAATACATCCGTTTTCCACGTCTGCTACTAAAATAGCTTTTTACGCACTGGGCCAGGGACCATGCACCACATGTAACGGAAGTTGTTCTCCAGCAATAGGACTCTTAATTGAAGATAGGTTTGTTACGATGAGCACACTCCATCCGTCTGGTAGGCCATGAAACCGTGACTTCCTTCCCGTCAGGTCTAAAATGTTTGCAGACTCCAGATGAAGAGGAGAAGGCACTGCCCTACCATTCAATCCCGCCATACTGTTATGCCTCATTCACATTACGATAGTTCCAGCCATCGTCGGAACTATCGTGCATTCACACAACGATGGTTAAAACCTGTGCTGCCCTCCAGTGCTGACATCTTAAAGTGAACGGGAAATTGACGGTTAGCAAAGATGTTGAGGTATGCATGAACAAGATATTACTGTGTTCAACGTGTATTTACCGAATAATTTTTCTTCCGCCCATATTCTTCCTTCCTAGGACAAATCCATGAAAAAAATAGAGCTTCACGAGCTTTTCGTCTTTCTCTTGTCGCTTCCGTTTCCGGTCTCCCAGCGCCCAACCATCGTAAAGTGGCAACGTTCGGAACTACGTCAACTATAGTCAGGACATGCATTCACACGGCTAGTTCGGTCACCTATCGTTAGGCCGATGGCTAGGACGATCGTAATGTGAACGAGGCATTAGTCGCACATGCCCAGACGCCAGACACGCGCGGAACGGACAAACAATTGTGAGTGAACCAGCAGGCTTTCCTTCCAACGAGGAAAGAGTTAGCCGAGCCGAGGCGCTGACGCATAGCTATGTCAGCGACACTCATCCGACCTTACCCGGTTCTGGGAAACTTGAATGGAACTTAGCCCTTCGTGACATAATGAATGGAACAATCGCGGCGCTCCTTTTTCTTTTGTCGTCGCGCGAATGATATTCACCATCACACGGGCAGCGCTTTTTATTTCGCAACCAGAACATTGATAACCGAATCGTGAACTGAGGAGAAGATAAACGAAGCAGTACACCCTTCACTTGAAATTCTCTGGATTCCTCATCGTCACTAATAGCAAATCATCGCAGGTTTACACGATGTATTTACCGCAGTAAATATGGAGCAAGCTTTTGGAATATGGAATTTGCGTATGCTTCACCACCATAAGTGGATAGAAGCCAATTACACAAAAGGATATCAAAGTTATTTTGAAATTATTCCACTGAATTGAGTATAAAATTCAATTGCAGAAGTCTGAATGATAGGATATTTCTTCATGTAGATTTTCTGCCTCTTTATAGTTATACGGCATTTACGGCTCACGTAATAATTTCTCAAGTATTATTCGCCACTCACACGATTCCTTCTGCTGCCGTTCCATCTTTTAAAACGGTATCACCCGCCCTATAAATTGTTAATGCTTTTCATATCATTACTAAATTGAGTTGATGCAGGAAACCTGATATCATATAAGGGACCCAAAAAAGAGACGTGAACAAATATTTGAAATATAGGCAAGGATCTCTCTAATTATCACTATTATGGTGATCAAAAACTAAAAAGATGATTTTGAAAGAGGTATCATGAGTGGCCTTATTCTCATTGAAAAGTTATCGAGAATGATCCAATTACACAGGCCAACAATGAAAAAACCTTTTTATTGAAAATACCTTATTCTTATGTTTTTTAAGTTGCTGACTCCAAATGTGATGCTTAAAAAGTTGTATCACCCACCATTTATTCACATTTTACAGTTAAATTTATGAAATCAAGAAATATTTTTAGAATTTAACAGCTTTTTTATAGTTAAAATAAAATTGAAAAAGCAGGTCTAATGAACGAAGATAATGGGGGGTTACTGTTGGTACTTCACCGAGAAGTTCAGCAAGAGAAAGCTACACAAGAAGCTTCAAGGGAAAAAGGGAAAGCAGGATAATGGGGACCAATTCCAGTTGACAAGTGAACCCCGTATTATCACGCTACATTACTAAGTAATTTAGCAGTTAATACAAACAATTTTATGATGTAACACAGTGTTTCATTGATTTCCCTGCATACCGTATAGGGGGGATAAGTCTAAATATTAAAATACATATTGCATGGAAACTATGGGTGATAAAAAAAACTAAGGCCAGTTTTGGATTCGGCACATAAATATCTATAAAGATCAGCTATTGAAATAAAAAAATTTCAAACAAAATTTTTTTGTTGGCCTCTGTTATTCAGAATTGAGTAAAATCCATGTAACCAGTAACTCCAAATCAAAATAAAGTTTACACACTAGAAAGAGAGAAGAGGATAGCGAAGGGGCACGGGTGAACGGGACGACAGAGCAAGGAAGCCACAGCGGCCCAACAAACACGACCATGACCTTGAATGCTCCACGCTCGGCTAGAGACGGCATCAGAGACGTCTGACGTGAATGCTCAGATGATTCCACAGACTGGTAAAGGGCCAATTTTTGAGGCACCATTTCGCTCCACCGTACTCGCTGCGTGCATTTGGAACCCAGAGCCGAAAGAATTGTTCCAAATAAAACAGGAAGGAAAGTAGCGCTCTCCTCCAGTTTGCGAACAGCGTATAGAGCGACACAGCAATTTTAATCCTTCTACGATCAAGCGTAAATTTGTCTTCTAATCAAAGGTCATATAGATGAACTTGGTTATGAATAGAGGAGGAAAAAGTAATGCTAAAATCAACGTATTGGATATAATTGAATTCAAGTGGTCGAGAAATTCTTCATCCAGTAACATCACCTACACCTGCATATTACCCTGCAAGCCACCTGCAGAGGTGTTTGGCAGGGGGTGAATCATTACCAACATGCAATCATCACCCACACTTACCAAGTAAAATACCATCCATGGGGATTAAAGTTCACTCCCGCGATCATTAACTACGCAGCATGCAACATCATTCCGATTTACGTATTTCCGATATACGTAGCATACTGATACATATCCCCGGCATGAATATGTGATGGGGATAGTGTTGGTGTGGTGGCTAGTGTGTTGGCTTCCCACCCGGTGGGCCCGGGTTCAAATTCCGGCAGCGGCGGAGAATTTTCAGAGACTGCCCGATCCCTGCTTGAATTTTGTGTGGAGGGCATTTCAAGCGCAACACTTTGTCCGTCGGATGGGACATTAAGCCGTGGTCCCCTTGGCGCCTTTCGTTAAGAGCAGGCTAATGCCGACGCCGGATTTCTCTCCACCCTTCCTTACTTGCCCTTCCCTCATGGAGCAAATTACCTCAGCTGTCGGTCGCCTCCTCCAAATACCATACCAATATGTGACTTAACGAATGCAATAAAGCAATACAAATCATATCGAAGCATTGCGAAAGGCTGTGGCGCCAACTTATGATATCAAATTTTTGGAAACTACGTCTGTCTCCGAGTCTCAGGGCCTGAGTGCCTTTGCACCGAGGGACGAGGCAAGCAGGCACAATAGGAGCTTTTGTGATGGGCTCCGAGACGCCACTTCAACTCAACGGGGCAGTGGCATAGCTATAGAACCCACCCAGAACCCTTACGTTCATGTTTAGAAGGAATATTTCTTGTTTTATGGTCTAGAGTGATGTGCTATTCAACATGATTCACCTCTCCCCCAAGCAGTGGCGCCGACTCCATGGGGCCTGAGGGGGCCCGAGCCCCCTTAAAAATTCGTTATGGGTGTGAGGGAAAAGGTTTCAGGCTTGTCGATTTTTCCTGGAGAGTCCAGATATCTAGTTTCGAGTTATCAAGGTTCGAATGTTGATCATATAACTCTGCTTAAATGCTTAAAAAAAACTTTAAACTCACCACATGTAAAATTTCCAGGGGTAAGATCACCGGTTTGGGCCCCCCCAATATTTTTTGTAAGTCGGCATCCCTGCCCCCAAGTCCTGCTTATGCCACGGAATTTTTTCCTATTTTCATATTTGTTCAATATACGTTGGTAATTAAAAAGTGACATTTGGGTGCATGCCGTAGATCGGATTTTTCTCCGACGTTTCGTGACCGACTGTTGATGTTTTACAAGGTGATGGTGTTTGGCTAGTGGTGGCGATCACTGCTGACTTTTTATTACCAGTGGGAGAGATGGGCAGAGGGGGTGAGGAGTAAGGACTGAAGGGGGAAGATGGAGAAATTTGGGGATAACTGGGTTTCGTTTATTGCTGATCAGAAAATCCGAAAAACGACGCGGCATATGCCCTAATGTATGTCACCATGTGTATGTCACTTTTTAATCATCATGAGCCGCGAAAGCTTTGATCAAGAAGTAATTTAAATACACCAAGGATGAAGTTCGCTATGCATTTGAGTTAGCCGGAATTCGAACCTGGGGCCGTATTCTGTAACTCCAAACCGATCGGTGCGGCACCGATTCGTCGGGTGCGACGTCACACCGACTCCCGGTAAGAAGTTGTGCGATTCTGTACGAACCCGATCGGGGCGGCACCGACGTGAGGGCGAGAGATCGTCGGTAGCCGTACCGACAGCAAAAAGGTGTCGGTACGGCCACCGACTAGTGGGTTTCATCAACTCCCCGGTGCGCATTGTACGTTTTATTTTGTTTTTATCTCATCACCGAGTAAATAATGAGGTTTGCTGCAATGTTATCTTTTTCTGCCCCTTCGAATAGGCCACTATAATTCACTGTGTCAACATCTATATTGATTACCTTGACATAAATATAAGATATTGGAATAAACATGACGTTTGCCACTATACAATGACTTTCTCTCATTTATGTTACCACTTTCACTCGCTTGTAATAGGATTTCTTTCACTCTATCATCATTTATTTGCTCCTTTGACATAAAAAAGATATTTTTGATTAAATATGAATTTTGCCGCAATGTTATCACTTTATCTCACTCTGAATAGGCAACTATTATTTCACTCAATCATCATTTGGCGTTTCTCTCGGCATAGAAATAAGATCTTTTTATTTAAGTATGAAGTTTGCCACAACGGTATCAGTTTCTTTCATTTGTGACAGGCAACTATAATTCATTTTATCGTCAGCCATTGATTCCCTTGACGATAAAAGAAGATATTTGTTAAAGTATGAGGTTTACCGCAATATTATCATTTTCTCTCACTTGGAATGCGCAACTTAAACATATGTATTTCAACCAATCACAATTTCTTTACTTCCTCGTCATTACACTTCTTTTAATTACACCCAGTTCCATATTTTTATAACAATTTCCTAACTTGTTCCTCTAATATGACATTTACATTTGCTTTTGAATCCTACGTTCACGTTCCATGGTATGTTATTTTCGTCTGCTACGGTGCCAATGGTATAACCTTCCGTTGATAACATTTAGACGGAACTTACTTAATGACAACTATATTACCAAATCATGAATAAATAGCAATATACGGAACCAATATTTAAAAGAAACTACGATCTCAAGGATAGTTTCAATAATTCATTCCAGCAAAAACAATCTCCATCACATACAAACTATATTGTGATGTTGTAATATTGTTTCCTTCGATTCTGTAGGTACAGCATTACTACCACACATTATATAAGCATTGTTAACAACTTATCCAATATCGTTTATCTTAATCTAGCAATAAGTCGTAATTTCCGCAAATAAAAAGATTGAGAATGACGACAACAAACTGTGCCAATGAGTCTTCACTTGTTTTCACCCTTCTTTCATTGGTGGAGACACCTTAGATGACTTCTAACTTCGGATATATTCGGATTTTCCCTGTTTGAGAAGGAGGGGGAACCGTACCGACTGGTTTGATACCGACGACCATACTGAATCGCTGAATTAGCCGTCGTCGGTATGGAAACCATCGTCGGTACGGAATGATGTGCTGTCGGTGGGCTGGGAAGGGAAACCGACCGGTGCGGTACCGACGAAATACAGAATACGGCCCCTGGGTCTCCCAATCGCCGGTCAGACGCGTTAGCGAGCTACGCCACCAAGCCATTTTCTCAGAGTGAACTTCGGTATTGGCTTGGTGGAGTGACTGGCTAACATGCCGCATCCTTGGTGTATTTAACTTTACACCCGTGCCAGTGGCGTAGCCAGGAATTTCGTTCGGGGGGTCCAAAATCAGGGGTTAACATTTTTGAAAAACAGGGTACAAAGTAGAGGGTTTTTAACTCATTTAAACGCTTTTCATAATCGAAAACACTTCATTTGTTAAAATAATATTTTGTAAACTCATGATTTTCCAATACTTTGTTATCTTTCACGGAGAAAATTAATTGTGCTTTTATATTTCGGGGGGGTCCGGATCCCCCCCTGGCTACGCCACTGACCCGTGCTCTTGACAGCGTAAAATGTCACTTGTTTCATGCAGTGCTAAGAAAAAAGTTGTTCAGTTTAAAGCAAGAACTACTTCGGCAGATTAAGCCTGGTCGAACGTAGGTAATGCGTAATCCTAATCACCGATGAGACCATACTAATTATACTGAAACAACTTGAAAGCCTTTCGCGCTCCACGACGAAATTTCCCACAACAGTATCGGTATCTGGGGCTCCGTGCCTCAAGCACGGAGAGTCGAGGGACAAAAGGAGCTCTTATGCGAGGCGAGAGCACCTTAAGATCCGTGAAGAGGCGCTACTATGGTGCGCGGTGCAGCTGCCGACGGGGAAGAGGAGGAATCGACCCAGCACCAAAGGGCACACTGAAAAAAGGGTAGAAAATCCCCGACTGCCGACGCTGAAAGCTCTCCGCTTCACATTTAATATCTGCGCCTCCACATTAACGCGCCGCATAATACTCAAAACTTTCGGCCAGGATCACGAATGCCGCCGTGAGTTGTTCGCGAACGCCAAACGGTGCGAGTTGTTCGCGTTTTTCCCCGGAGTTGCAACGATTTGAGTTGCCCTGCGAAATCCTAAATTCATTTTCCACTTTTGGAGTAGACGGCCACCTCCCAGGGCGGATCCAGGATTTTTTCAGGGGGGCACAAGGGTCTGACAGTCTTCTCATATTTGAGATTACAACATAAAACAATTGCTGCACGAAAAAATCTCTTTTTTTTACCATGAAAGTTATTAATATGATAATATGAACAAGTTATATATACATCGGTCCTGTTTCTGAAGTAATACCTACAAATATAACAGCATCGTTATCTTTGAAATCGCAATGGTGTGAGACGTAATTAATTATTGTAACACAAAATAAGCAAGTACTGTGTTTATCTAAATCTGGTAGTCTCGTTAAATAAAAAATTTTCATTTAAAAAAAACGATGAATCAAACAAAGGTGCTTACATGGTTTTTTGCCGCAACTTTCTCGCATACCTCGCTCTTGCCCAACGTCGTTCCCCTACTTATTTTTTATTTGTTTTCTATTACCCTTGCGTGGTATTCGGCAAGGTAAATTAACAAATCCTTCCACAAAAACGTCATATTTGGGCTTTTCTAACTCTCAATATTAACACTGTTGCTGTTCATTTTCTCACTCTGTACTTGGTTGTCCATTTACCGGCTCATTAAAGCTCACTGCATGTCATGCGGTTGGTTACCGTCATTTGTTTTTCCCGCGTCAGAGTTATGAAAAACGTACGAGCCAAATAATTTATTCTGATTATCTCAGTTTTTGAAACCTAAATTAAAACGTTGTTGGTGAAACACGAACCAAAAATTACTGAGATAATAATTTTAACCGAGTTTTCGAAAACTGCTATAATAGAGAATATTCTCCTTGTTATTGAAACTGGCCCTTTGAAGACAAAGGCTAAGACGCTGCCACGTAACAAATCGACCCAACCAAGATTTGTTTCACTTTCCCTGCGAGCTCAATTAAAGAATATTGCGGTCCATTACCTCCAATGAATGACAAAATCTGAGGCTAGAAGACCCCATGAGAATGCGCAATTCAATTACTACGAAGCTAAATACTGCCGCTATTGAAATTTAATTTCTAAAACCTCTGGAAAAATTCTGAATACCGGGTAGGATAAATTATCACTGTGGCGTGCGACGGAGATAAAAGAAATACTATTAAAAATGGCTAATAATCAACCATGAAAATGCACTCCAAACATCTGAAAATAACAAAAAAATCAACTAAAGTATTTTCCTGGGGAACTCATGCTTAGATGATGGATGATTATAAATGACTAAAAACTTAGATAACTGAGGGATAATGGCCTCGATGAAATAATGAGGCTATCTGAGAGAAAAATTCTAGCACAGAAATCTAGAGTATGAAAAGAGTTTAACAGGCCAAATAAATAAAAAATAGGAAAGTCATATCGGGTATCTAAAGGTTTTTTTGGGCACCATTGAAGAAAAAATAAGGCAAGAAAACTGTTGTCACAAGCAAAAATGCTGCGAGTTGCGGATGAAAAAATTACATTAAATAGCAATGATTCAATGGATAATGAAACTTGAAGATGCCAGGGGCACAGGTCTACAAGACTCGGATTTGAATGAATTGATAATGAGCAAAAAAGGTCCCGTACAATAGGAAGCGAGATTCTATGGGCAATCTACATCTTATTCACTCATACCCAGTCGTAATTTTGAAGCACAGTATATATTTAGACGATAATAGCGTAACGCGACATAGAATTGGAATAATCATTTGCCTTTGTCTTCCCTTCAATTTTTTTCTGGCATATCCTCACAAATTATACGGAGCGAAGTCATCTATATGCAACGAAGGAGTCGCAGACCATTCTCACTCAATTCATGTTCGTAACGGTTTTCAGAGGCACGGAATAAATGGGACTCTTCGCATCGACAGGAAACCAAGAGGGCCTTCGAGGAAGTACTATTTCTCGTATTTATTACTGTCCTAACACTTTGAGTGCTGGACGCTAATTTTAAAGCCCTACTGAAAAATTCAGCCATTTCTACTAAATTTGGAATTTTTTTGAAACATTAGCATCAAAAGTATATTTATATCGATGTGTATTTCAATAAAAATGGACTTTATAACTAATAACTTCAGGCTTTACTTTGTGAAACCTATCCATATTGGAAGTAAGGAAATAAAACTTTGTAAGGTTCACTGTTATTTAATTATGGGCACGACCCGGGTTTCGTAACTTGGTTACATCGTTTGCTCTTCTTCATGAATGAGTAGAATAACATTTATTGCTAACTCTTAATATATATATTTTAATAATGAAAACCTACTGTTTTTTTTAAATAAAAAAGTTGCAACAAATTATGTACCGCCATAAAATGCATAATATTTTTTATTACGCTCAATTTGAACTATTTAAACCATGGAAATGATACAAAAGCTTTGTTCCAAGCAAATCATTCAAAATCCTGGATGACAAAAACGGTCACTGCACCCTAGACGAACGGTTCTTTCCTCCAAAGAATTTTCACACAAAGTAGGCTGAGATAAGGGTGCCGGTAGCTACAGAGGACTTCTCGTCCTCAAGACATTAAAAGAACTCTTTTACATCGAAAATTGAATTGAAAATCCATTTATGAAATAACAGAACCACGAAGCAGTAAACTGGAAAAGTACGATGGGCGAAATATTACAGCTTCACGCAAACAAAGTCAATAAAATAGATAGACGTGATATTACGTCCATGGCAATCCTCACAAGGAATAGCAGGACGTAATATTACGCCCATGGCACGCGAAATGCTAATCAGATTCCTTATAATGTCAGCTAGCGTTTTCCCGTAACGTTCCGGATTCGTGGATATGTCCATCTTCAGGGATTTTGCCGCATTGGTTGTCTGATCAAAGTGCCTTTCGTCCTAAAGATGCCTGGTGGAATCCCGGTAAAGCGGTCGTACACCTCTGATCAGGGCCGGAACAAGGAGTTTTCCAGGGGCGCAAAGATCAGTTAGCCCCCGCCCCCCGCCCCTGATCTCCCTCCGTCTCCCTCACCACCACTTAAATATAATAATCTGCATGCTAATTTTTTGAGATGCGATAGTTGAAATTACACACCGTATGTTTGCTAATAAGAAGTTTTATTAATATTTTGTTTAATAATTTGAAATTAAAAATTATTCTTAAATGCTTTAATTAGAAAAATTAATCAACTTTTTTAAAAATAAAATTTTCCAATTTTGCCTCCTTTGAAATATGCCGCCCGGGGAACGTGCAATCTCTGCACCAGTTCCGGGCCTGCCTCTGACAACCAACGCGGCGAAAACCCAGAGAGATCCACAGATTTTACATAGTTTTGCAGCTCCCAGTATACTTGGCATATCTGTTCTCGAAAAAGTAATATTAAACAAGTAAAACGAATACTTGTATATTTGCTACGATGAACATCAAAAAGTTAACGTAAAAAACTGTGATATTAAGTATTAGGGTAGGATGAAAAATTTATCCATTGGTGATATGAGGGAAGTGATAAGATCGCAATCTGTCCGCTAAAAACACGCCACTATTGAGCCAATAACGTGTCACGAAAGGGAAATTATTTCATGCCTCGTATAAGATTTTTCATCGTTCGGGAACCTCAACGGGAAAAGAAAAAACAATGTAAGGCAATTCCATTTCGCGGAGGTTGAGACGGAGGCTGAGGAGAGGAGCAGACACATTGTCCTTGGATATGCAGAGCCGAAGAAAGGCAGTCTCGAACACAATGGCTATGCTTCTTTCACATCACAGTATCCTTTCAGCAGCCGACCAGAATGCAATTACCAGCACACCAATCTAAGCTCCCGATCTTATGAAGTCAATATCGCTAGGGATATGTCTCGAATAAGTTCACTCTAAATGCACGATCCCATAAACAAAAACTTTAGATATAACTTGGAAAGTCGCCATTTTCTCCATTCATGCATGAATAAACTTATATACAAATATCTGGTTATTTAGACGCTTCGAAAACCAGGAATTAATTAAATTATGTCTGATTCGCTTTCTGTACACCAAGGATGAAATTAAACATGAAAAATTATTAAACTTATCCGGGATTATTTTCCACTAATTATTTATGGCGACTACCATAGTTGGTGTATATAAATTAGCATCCGTGCGTGTTTATGCGTACAAAGTTATTTGCTTCATGCAGTGCTAATTTGCTGAGATTTTGAAGAAATCACGTAAATCTGTAATCATTTTTATATGTCACTCACGTATTACTGAAAATAAGCGACGCTAATATTTTTCGAAAATCTTTCTTATTCAAACGTATCATTTCTAAACAAATTACAGATATTTTACTCCTCAAAACCAGAGCTGTATTAAGTATTTACACACACACAGAGGTCAGAGCATTTTGTAAAAATAAGCTAAACAGATAGAAATAAACTTGAGCATATTCCACTAGAGAGCTTAAGATTGAAGTACATTCGTCCACTAGATCATCAGGAAAATTCATACCATTAAATGCTGTATTCAGGAAAACGACTAGTTTATCTGAAGTGCCTCAAGTTGTATGGGTACATTTCGGGCCATTATTCAAATTCTGCCGTTTAATAATACATTATACAAGGCATCCTCGATGACTTCCCGGTAGATGAAACAATATAAAATATTCATGAGGTAAATTTGTGCCCAAATACCAAAGCAGCAAAAAATGGACTGCCTTTGGTATTGACGAGATAAAGGCAAACAAAAAATATAAGGAAGGATCCTCTCATTTCACGAAGAATGAATAATTATTACAGGAAAATTAAAATAAACATCAAAAGTAAGGAAGAAAATAAATTAGGTTTATTTAATTAAAAAGAGGAATGAAATGTATAAACTATGAATCAGCTAAAAGCAGAGAGCTTATCGGCAGCAGGTGAAATAATTTTACACAGATCGTAGGAACATTTGCGTTATCTGATGGAAAAATTAAAGATATGACAGAAAAAATCCTGCGTTCATTTCCAGTCCCAAATAATGGATAAGTTCCAGGTTTTAGTGGGGAAGAATGAAGAAGGCGAAATGTAGGATGAGCACTAAAAAGACATTTTCTTGAATTAATTAAGAATGAGAGCCGTAATTGACGTAAATATACTCAAGAACATGAGAAAAATATATTAAAAAATCAATAGTTCACCAGCAGATTACTTTGGAATTTCGTCATTGTCTTAAAGTAAAAAACTACCTCTAATTCTATGTTCCTTGAAACCGCAACACTCTCACTCTAGATATTTTTCATACTTCCATTACAAAATTAAAAACCTCGGTGGCATAGTTTTATTAGAAAGATTTTTTTCGATAAAACGGCAATTTCGTCAACCTACATTTTGGCTCTTATTACCACATAAACTTGTAATTTTCTGGCACTTCCTTTGCCCAGTGGTTATCATCTACATAAAAACATCTCTCTTTTTCATTGCTAATGTATAAAAAATCCCGCGCCCCTTAGATGCCAGTCTTAGAAATGTAAAACCATAGTATAATTTATAATTTGCTCCATGACCTACTGCACCGACGGCAATCGGACAATCGGCTGGGATGCTAAACGCATGTATTTTTCAGCAGCTAAAAATTATCGATCAATACATGACTTAGCTGGATCTTGATTATCATCCACTTCACGCGCTACTCCGGAGGTCACTAACACAGAAATGGCTTATGCGAATCCAAAACAGTATTAAGAATGATCATACTTCCCTTCTTGCTCTGCGTGATTTTTATACGATCTTTTGTGTTGCACCCAATAAGCTGTAACCTCAGCGTTCCACATAGCTTTTGAGGTGACAGCGAGTGTATTTGTGGTAATTATGGCTCGTAGCTTCCAAAGAGTGGGTAAGAAGAACGATCACATGATTGTTAACTCAGGAGATGAAACTTAAAGCGAAAATCCGGGGCAAGTAGACCAGAGAAATGTATAATTTCCCACACGCGAGGAATGCTCGCTCCTGAGAAGGAATTCGAAGCTTCTTCGGGGAAGAAATCGTTGAGTAAAACCAGGAAGTACAAGAGACTACGGCCACGGAAAGAGAAAATGCTTTCATATCGGGCGGCCGTATCATGTGCGATGCACAGCTGCCGATTTTACATCACCGTTAACACACACGGATGTGACAGATTCAAGGTCTAAACGTACGATACAAATTTAAAATAAAGATTTTTGTAGTTTAAAATATCTCCGTATTAGCACAGATAAAAATCAACGCTTGATTTTTAATTTTCAATCGAATTCAGTGCACGAGCTGAGGCTCAGTGAAAACTGCATCGTAATAAGTGGCAAATTTCGGAGACAAATCCGCAAATGCATGAAAATTCGACGAAAAAAATAGTTATAGCTTTGATTTTTTCGGACGAATGCTGTAATACGAATTTTGTCTACCTAGTAGAAGATAGCGTTGAGACGTTGATCGTAAAAGAAACAGCACATAAAGCCGCATATTAATTCTTGAATGGAATGTAAAACTGTAACTTTATTACCAACACGTATCAATCACCCGTATGAACAGTTTCGCGAATCACATCTCTGCATATCGGATCGAGTGAAACTGATCCTAACACTGCTAATGAGCACAAGCAATTACTAAATTTTTTAAAATATCACTAATATAGGGCAATCGGATACACGTATTCAAAGAGTTAGCATCCCTGGATATTCGATAACAATGCCAAATTTGAGAAAAAAATCATATAAATAAGAAATTTTATGAGTAATAAATAATTTTCCATTTACAATTTAGAAATGATTCCACAAATTACAGAAATATGTCGCACAATAATCTTAATCCCCGGTTAAAGGTCGATTATAGACAACGCTGTGGTCAGCGTGAAGTATTACACCGGTTACTTGAGGTTAATGACGAAATTAAAGAAAATATTTACTTAAGTACGCTGTACAACTATGCAAATAGACATATGTCTCAATGGGCGAGATGATTTTTTTTCTGAATACAGTTGGGTAGGAGTAGCAAAAATTATTCACACAGAGATGCTAGTGGTCTTGCCCCGTGAGTAATTGCTATGGGAGCTCACAAGGGTGCAATGGTACCGCAAGTAGTTTTAGTACGAGCCACCAATTACTCCACGTCTGTGGGGACATTTTATCTTGACTATTTCCCTAGACGTGGAACGGCCTGGAAGTGAACTATATTTATCCTGTGGCCATTCCAAGTTTTTACTCCATTTTTCATGGATTCAAACAAGAAATATTCCTGGGGCGTTAATTAACTCTTCCTTATTTTAACAGTGGAAGCCGTTTATAATGTCTTTTAAGCTCCATGATGCAAGTAAGTAGAGTTTATTCATTATTCATAGGAGAAATGCATGTCGCAGACTCTTTTTCACTGTCGTCTTACTGCAATAATAAGTATGCCTCGTAATAAGCCTAAATTAATGCCTTATGTGCAATTATTTCTAAACCCGTGAACAGTCCCGTTTGGCTATGCAACCTATTACACTTCTTAGTCGTATCCACTTTCTTTTAGAATATAAGCCCGTTATTGGGGAGTAGCGTTTTTAAATTGGAATCTTTTTTATCCTATTGCATATACGAATACTAATAAATAATATATAATAATAAAACGTACATAATCCTTTGACGTCCTTGATATCTACTCCCATAGTCTAACGTGAGACCATGAGTTTAGGGTCTTGTATTATCAGTATGTACGTTACGTACGTCGTTCCTATGTTAAGCTATTTAAATGCAGCATTTTGATAGATTACTGTTAGGTATTAAACATGTATTTCGCTAGCTACCATCTATGCAGTGTTACCCTAAGAATCGAGACGAGACCATAGTGGCAAAATCGAGACGACTCCACTTCCACGAAACTCTCGAAAATTTCGAAATACGGATTTATGAGGTTAATTTTTATTTAGTGAAAAAAATTATGTTAAAACTACGCCTGTCTCCTAATACGTAATACAGATCACGTATTCCAAAAGTATTAAACGATAAGTGCAATGATAACTTTGTGAGGTATTATTTGACAATTCTAAATTATTTCCCTAATACTACTATTTATGGTAGCATAATGCTACCAAGTGTAGCCAAGTAAGTTAGATTCATTAGCTTATGACTTTTTCCAACGATCTTATTTTCTTATTACATTTGAAATTTTGTTGGGCCAACATTTTCACTTACTTTTGAAGTAGGTATTTACCATATACCATACAGCCCATAAAAGATTGGAGATATGAAAGAGTTTTGATAAGCTAAGAAACCGGCATGAGTGTCACGTCCGAGATTCTCGACCGAGACGAGACTCGAGACGATACCCGAGTTCAGAAAACGAGACAGAGACGAGACTGTCTTATGTCTCGTCTCGCCTCGTGTCTACCTTGGCTATTTACTTATGTAACGTTTTGGCAAGCTCTCTTCCTCAGTGCCGCTGCACTATGAAGTCCATCTCTCCGTATCCTGCTATGCCCAAAGAAAAAAATTGATGCACTATAATTAAGAAAGCAATCATACATTAAGTGTATATATAATTTTTAAGCCTTTCAGAACTCCTTTCGGGCATTTTTCATTGCTGGCTATTAAAGATAAATTTGAATTGCCTACTATAACTGCTGTTTATTTTCATTTACATTTCTGGCAAATTTATCAAGGATATATAGCAGTAACATGAGAGAGGTGATAAAAATTATGCTCAAACGCGTTTGCAGAAGTAGCTGAAGTGCTAGATACATTAAAAGGGATTCGTACTAACCGACGGATGCCAATGAATATATCATGATGCATAAAATGAAAAACAGAAAACTTTGAAGTACTCTTTATGGTAGCATCTCTGAGACACAGCTTTGATTTTCAAGCTAGAGATGCAATGCCGAACGGGTTGATTATGAAAATGCTGTAACCGACATATCACACAGCTACGACGGAATGACGTTCAAGTGATTACTTACTACCCCATATTTGGAAAACGACGGTAAATATACCGTCAGTAGTTTCTTTTTTCCAATTAAAATAACCAACCAAGGTCGGCGGAACATATTCTACGCAAACCTAATGGCCAATCAAAAACCGCCAACGAACACCATATCATTAACAGACAGCAACTTAGTTTGCAAATGAGCGTTGGAAGAGTAAATACAACGCAATTAGCAACGGTAAAACAAGATAAATTTGCGCTACATGCTCATGGAAAATTGTCGACAAGAAATTTGTATGCTGTGTATGGTAAATTACCTGATACAAAATAGGCAGTCATTATTTAGTACGATCAAACTCAAACTAAAAAACTTTTACAGATGTGATTCGCAAAATAAACGTATGGGTAAGGTTTGGATGTTTATCTATGACTCTAAACGAATAGATAGACCTAAGAGAATCCACCAGCTAATTAAATTAGGAACGATTTCAAAAGGATTACAGGTATAGTACAAAAATTAGGTCTAGATTCAGGATCAAGTTTTGTCATTTATTCTATTTAACAAATCGGACAACTTTAATAAAAGTACACTGCAGTCGGGGAACTATTTCCATTTAGTTATAGATGGCTATAAAGAAAAGTCTATGAAAATGCTTACCCTTCGACAATCCTCAAGGGAAAAATGAAGACAATTCCCAAACAGAATGTAAAAATTTTTTGTATACATGAGTTGGAACCTTTTCAATCTCCATCCAAAAATTTGAGTGGCGCAAATTGTAGCCACTGTATGCACTTTCAATTGAATGCTAAAAGAAGATTCCTGCTGTATGATATGAAAATATTTTGTGTGATTTTTTTATTGCGGAAATCACGCTTTTGTATTCGGGCAGCGCTCATTATCTGTACAAATAATGCTGAAGCATAAACATAATAATTTTTTTGTTTGAAAGTAAAAATTTTAAAAATACGTCCTAAAGTTGCTGCATGTTATGTCCTTCAATGCAAATACCACCCGCGGTTATCTGGGCGCAAATTCTGGAGCTGTAACCCTGAGTAAGATCGGGTCAGCAAAAATGGGGCACAGGAGGTGTGGGGAAAATGACAATCGTCACATCTTCCGCACAACGTCCGCTTTCCAAGGCTGCCAACCCGACCACGCAAAAAAAACTCCAAACGCGAGCAATTGAGGCACTTATCTTTCACACAATTCCACCCGTTTCTCCGTTTTTTTCTTCTTTAGAAATGCTCCTTTCGGCATCCACGACCGTCGTCATCATCAACATCACCATAACTACTTCTTCCTTTCCCCCTAACTAGTCTCTCCCTTCACGTTCTCCTCCGAGGCAATACTCCGTGACAGCTACATGTACAGTGGCTACGTATCGACAAACTTGTATACATGCGATCTCCATGTAAAGTCATAAGTTGCGTAAATCGCACTCAGTGTAAGCACTTTCAATTGAATTTTATAATAAGATCCCTGCAGTATAATATGAAAATCTTTGGTAAGATATTGATGATGGTTATTTTTTTCGGTTCCGCCCCGCGTACTTATTCGGTTTATATGCATATTCGGTTATACACAATAATGAAGCATAAATATAATGAGTTTTCTTTGCTCTAAACTAAAAATTTAAAATCGACGTCCTATAGGCACCGTGGGTAATATCCTTCAATGCAAAAAGCACCCGCGGTTACATTCGCTAAGAAAAGGTGACCAGTAACGGCCACGAAACGTCGGTAAAAATCCGGATAAGTACGCGGGGAACAACCTAAAAAACATCGTGAAATGGTCATTTTTTCCATCATTATTGGCGCGATCGCTGTAGCTGTCCCACAAAAAGGATTTTAAAAAGTGTCGTGTGATTCATGCATTACCAGATACCAATTAACCTTTTCCCTTGCTCTAGCTTCCCTACTCATCATCACCGGTCAACAGTCCTAAGATTGGTTTGACGCAGCTCTCCACACAATTCTCCTATGAGCTATCTTTTCACACCTACGTATTTGTTCTATTTCAGATCCTTCCTTACCAGCTCTATATATATTTCATTCGAGGTTTTCCTTTTCCGCTCTCGCCATCTAAGAGCCCCTCGACGATTGCCTTCACCAGGCCATCATGTCTCAAGATATGGCCTATAATGTTGTCCCGTCTTCTTGTCAGGGTTTTTATGAGGCTTCTCTTCTCTTTTACTCTTCCTAGGAATTCCTCATTGCTTCCTCGGTCGATCCATTTGATCCTCATCATTGTTCAATAGCACCACCTTCCCCACTAGCCTCCTCACCTCACGCTTCTCGACATCCCTTTATCGGTACCTCGCCTTCACGATACCCTCTTTCTCCTCTTTAGAGCCTCTAGTAGTTTCCTTTCACCAACCATTAGGTCTGAAAGTTCCTAGTCCCTTTTCCTCTCCGTCTATCACACTCATTTCCATTACCATGTCTTGAACACATCGCGCTTATTCTCATCTTCCTTAGGGTGTGTCCATTAATTACGCGAGGTGCTTTTGGCGACTTTCGTACCCCCCTTCTCCCCCTTAATGAAATGCAGTGAGATGAAGCTCGACACCCTCCCTCTGATCTGACGCGAGACTGTTCAAAATGCGTAATTTCAGTGCAAATACGTAAATCTATGCCTCATTGCGTCGGTTTTGTTATTGGCTGTTTAGTTATTATTATTTAGTACTAGCATTTAAGATTACTAAGATCTTAATTTTACTCTTTTTTTTCGGAAAAAAATGACGTGATACTTGTCGAGGCACTGATCTCCACCACGTGAGATTCGCCTTGACCCCCTCACCCCCTAAATGCCGCACGTAATTAATTCACGCCCCCTTCCATATCATACTTTCCGTGATCTTTATCTTTCCACCCCAACTCATTGCTTCTCTCATCAGTGCTTCACGAAAGCATTTTTCCATACATTTTAGGTTTACCTCAACTATCCTCACTTTAATGCACTTTCTGATCCAAAAAGCTGGCAAAAAAAGTATAATCTTTTTTCCTTCTCGAGTTTGCACTCCCGATGCAAGGAAATAGCATTGGAGGATAAACGAATTAGGTTGGGAGCCGCTAGAGACTCGGAGGCTGCGCGCTAGGCTTAGATTGATAGAGAACGATACGAAGAACGTCACGTTAGAACCCCACCATATTTCCAGGTCCGACAGAGGCGATAAATTGAGAGAAATATTTTTCGGATCGGATAGATATGGGAATTCGTTTTTCCCCCGAGCAATAACAGACTTAAACGAATGCTGGTCGTAATTTCGTTAAAGCATACCCATTTTATTTTTAAGCGGCTGGTATTCCATCACCCCCCGCCAAAAGGCTATTCAGGTGGCTTGGGGAGTAGTATGTAGATGTAGATTAAATTATTTACGCATAACAACATGATGATCATTTTCAGAATTTGAGAAGGGGATGTTTCATGAGTGAGCAATATATTTTACTCACTAACATATGACCGAAAAATTGAAGTTACAGCAATTAATAAGATTCCATTAGGGGCGAATCGGTCGTTGGGAGAAATAAAAGTGCTGTCAAATTGGATCATCCATAGTATTCCCACTTCCCCACTGATTTCATCATCATTAAAATGCGACAAGTTTAGCATGAAAGACTATCGGAAGTGCTATTATTCACATTGGTTGAATAAAGCTGGTTGTTACAGGTGAGATCCGGTGGAATCATTCAACCATAAATGAAATAGATACTGCGTGTTCGACTTCAACACTTCATTCCCTCCGCTTCATGACGCATTCTGACGAGTACACGTCAATTTTTAGTACACTTGAAAATTATGTGGAAGCATCGGAACGCATCGTGCAGTGTACTGAATAAGTTTTTTATTGCAACCAGCCTCTCTGTCTCTAAACGTTCTTTTCTATTCAGACTTCCTTCTTCCATTAACTCCTATGCCAAATGTGTTCCAAATTTTGATCCTTTTTTTTCATCCCTCATCCATCTTGCACTATCACTATCGTAATTTTCCCCCTATTCCTCGCACCACCCGATGAAAGGTACTATTCTTTGTTAAATCAAATTAAATCGAAACTTGAAGCATTTACGTGGTGGAAGGGCTCCATATTAATAATGAAAAACACTTTGTTACTTCCACAAAATTCACAGTTTCTATTTTATTACCGGTTTCGGCTATTACAATAATATTTCGGCTATTACAGTAATAGCCGCAACCGGTAATAAAATAGAAACTGTGAATTTTGTGGATGTAACAAAGTGTTTTTCATTATTATTACCATTCTTTGTTATTTATTTGTAAATACTGTTGAATATTCTTTTCCATTATTGATTACGCTGCTTAATATTATCAAATTGTTTCTCCTGTTTTTGTGAGTCCTCTGTAATTGGCCTCGTGTTGTTTTTGGACTGGATTAAATAAATAAAATAAATAAATAAAATCTTTTATCTACGATAGATTGATTATTTTACAACGTAGAGGCAAGTAACTTTATGATAGCAATTCATTGTCAATTATGAGAACCTGTCCCATGACGGCATGAGTCAGTGAATATTACATGGTTTTCGCCGAGAAATATATTTGACTGAAAGTCTCGGCGATGTTCGCGATATCAAGCCATTCCCTGATTTGAAAATGGAGTAAGGTTGAAACTCCACAAATATTTAATTCTCTTGAAAAATGTGTTTCATTCATCTCATCCTACATTATCTTTAAATGAAGCATATCGATATATCCATTTAAACTTCACTGTCCTCACTTCAATAATTTTTGAAACGCATTGTGAAATATATTTGACTGAAAGTCTCGGCGATGTTCGCGATATCAAGCCATTCCCTGATTTGAAAATGGAGTAAGGTTGAAACTCCACAAATATTTAATTCTCTTGAAAAATGTGTTTCATTCATCTCATCCTACATTATCTTTAAATGAAGCATATCGATATATCCATTTAAACTTCACTGTCCTCACTTCAATAATTCTTGAAACGCATTGTGAAATATATTTGACTGAAAAATTCGACAATTAACAGGATATCTAGTCCTTCAATGATTTTAAAATCGCTTACGGTTGAAACTAGTATAAAAATATTTATTGCTCTTGAAAAATGTCTATTCCATCCACTTAATCCTACATTATCTTTAAATGAAGTAATCCGACATGTCCATTTAACCTTCATTGCCATCAATTGAATCACGATGCACCTATATAATTGAGGGGGTGAGAATTTATATTATAAAATTTGTTGCCACAAATGACACGCAGTCCAACCGCGCCCGCCCCCGCGGCTACAGCGGCCGCCCCCACTCCCAGGCATATCTACCGCTCCCCACACGCTCAGCGACAGCCGCATCCACGCGGCATCTTCATTGCAGCGGCTCTCGATCGCGGGAGGGGGGAGAAGGGCTTATCGTATGCGAAAAAAGGGTTGCGCGCGTAACGACGGATTAACATTTTCCATCGTCGTCACTTTTATTTCCCAGACACGTGGACAGAAAATATGAGAAGAGGTGCGGATAGGGAGCCTTTGGCTGTGCAGACTGTGGGAGCAGAGGAAAACTACACACAAACTGGAATGCTTCCCCGACCAACATCCCAACCACGGGCAAGCGAAGCCATGGGCGCATATTAGGGAAACGGTTTTTCACAGACGTAATAATTATGGGTTATATTCCCGCAGGGGTGGATCCAGGATTTTTTACTGGGGGGAGGCACAGGGGGCTGACAGGTAAAAGTTCTCCTCATACTTGAGATAAAAATCAAGACACGACAATTAGTTTGTGAAATATTCTCTTTATTTTAATTTGAAAGTTATTAATGTGAAATTAGATCATCGAGGATTCGTAATACACAAAAAAAACGAACGCAATGATAATCGTATATATATATTATATGTGTGTGTATTTTTTTTAAGAGTCTGCGGGGGGAGGGCACGTGCCCCCGAGACCCCCCACCCCAAAATCCGCCTATGTATACCTGTGACAATAATTTCACTTGGCAATCGACACCCAATATTACTTCACATATTTAAAGCATTGCATTTAGGTTCCCTTCGGGAACCCGAGAAAATATAAGTGAAAATTGTAAGACTAAAACGAAATAATAATTTATGCTGCCATAAAACACTTACTACTATTACAGAAAAGCATTTAACATACATTATTAATGTTTAAATTAAAATGTTGTTAAAATTGGAAATCTAGATACCTCGGTGATTTACATATGAAAAACTTGTATGAAATGGATAGAAATAAAAAAAGGCCATTAATGATGCCGCTAATGATAGTTCAGTGATTCTTTAAAATCTTGGATTTGAAATTTGAATTATTACCCTTGCTGCTGGCTTCTTTTCACAGCTGGACAGTCCGCCATTATGTCCCAAATTGAATAAATTACACGAATCTATTACTTTTGTATTTTACTTTTGATGAAAAGTAATCGATAGATGAATTGTTCTCGTCGAAATACGATGGTAGAAAGCGACTTCACGATTTCACATGACGCTCAAGCAAAGGGCGAATAAGAATAGCGGCATTGCAAGTGTGGATACAATAGCTAGACTAAGAAGCCTGTCTCATAAAGCGTAGGAGACTTTCTACCCATAGATACGAGCTGAAGAATAGAAAAACTGCTATAGCCGACAGTGACGCTACGCTGTGAAACCTAGTATCATGCCGACGCTGCAAAGATGAAACTTCTTGTTGGTTGAAAGAGGAAAGAATGGACACTTTCAAAGTTGTCTTCTCGCGGTTAGTAAGAGAACTCGGTTATGACGCTAAACTTTCCACGTACTATTAATCACGGTTCCTCAGCACAAACGGGTGATAAGCGTCGACATTTGCATCTATTTCAATTGAAGATGAAATTAATACATATAAAATCATTGTAGGCGATCAAGTAAAACTGGAATTTTTTTCAAACTTTAATTTATTTTCATCTCGAACGTTATCGAAGTTTTTCATGCCATGCCCTGGAGGCTACCATGAACCAAGCGTTCGTTATGCCCATTTCTATTTGAACAGAAATGATAGGAGTCGATTCCCTGAGAAAGGAGATTAAGGTAAGCAAATATAGTATGGTAACGACGCAGGTTTAGCGTACTGGATTTCATGGAGAAATAAGCTATAATCAGGGCTGTTAGTCCAAATTTATATTCCCGATAATGGGGCCTATGGAAGTCATAACGTTTCAATGCTACTCTTTACAATTGCAAATACTGTAACGCAAAAGACTAGAAAAATTGGGATTGAATTTCACTCACTGCCGCGCTGCGGTCATTTTTGAAAACCGATTAAAAAGTTGCCGAAGTGGCAGCAAAAAATCAACCTCCCATGGGATGGAATGTGGCCCCCTCTGTGTAGTCCCCTCAGATTTAACCGAAACGGGAATTGTTTGAAATTGTGTTAAGAGACCGCCTACGGCGAGCAACAGACCGGTCATTTGAAGGGTTAATTACCAAGAGAATAGTAGTAATATCAATAGTAATTCTTAAAGGCACCAAAGCTTCAAGAGATAGGCTTCACAGTGTGGCTATTGAACGTTTATCCATACCTGTATTGCCACTATTCTGAATAACCCTTTGCGTGAGGGTTAGCTAATAGGCTGAATATTCATTATTTAATTGACATGACCCGATTTAAGATTCAAGGGAAATTGGAAAATTTTCAAAAACATCAAAATAAGTCACCTCAAAAAAATTGACGGACTGAAGTAATTCGGATCAAGATTCTCCGCGTAGAATCTGAAGCAATCATGGTGCTGATTTAGGCAAAGTGTTTGATGTACCTGATGAGACCGCTACCAAGGCAGGGAAAAACAAAGACCGAGGAGTATTTGAAATGCAAAATATCCAAGATCAGAACTGGGGGCAAGCCTTTGTTACTCAAGATGTAACATTTAAGCATCGAAAAGGTGAATAAAACCAACATTTTGAGGAAACTATAACGGCGCTTTATTAGCTTTTAAAATTATTTGCTTGAAAAAAAGTATTTCAGTTACATATTTTACACTAATATCATTTTTCGTGGGTTTAAAGAAAATTTGTGGATAACTTTCGTTTCAATGCAGTCCTGATTTTCCTGAAAGAATTTCGCGATTTTTGCTTCTAGGGGCGACAGCTGCCCCCTCCTGCCCCTCGCTGGGAACGCTCATGGCTCCAAATGTATTTGAAATGCAAAATACGAGTTAACTTTGTTTTGGGTATTTGAAAAATAAACTACAAAATAGCATTTTAAATAACTTTTAAAATACAAATTCCATGTGCATGAAAAGTAAAAGATCTTAAAAAAATATAACCTTCGTTGGCACGCTATGGAAAGTTGCAAACATGAAGAAAACGATTCTAACGAAAAAGAAGTAATTTCAGAATTATAATGTAGCGGAAGTGTTATCAGAGCTACTTCAAAATTATTTTACAAATGTATTTTTTATTTTAGAATGGCTAAATACCAAAAATCTGTATTTGAAATACAAAACACAAGATACATTCAGGCCGTGTATTCGAAATACCCAATGCAAATTACAAATGTACTTCATATACGTATTTTAAAATACTGGTATTTGAAATACTGCCCAGCCCTAACCGTCAACCATAGGATAGCTTAATTACTACATCTTTCGAGCCGAAATAAGTATATAGTCCATTAATATAAAAGCGCGTCTGAGAGTCAAATTGCTCACGGTTTCCATTTCCCTCGAATGTTTCGGACACGAATATTACAAAGGAGGATCCTCAGTCGGCCTTTAAATGTGTTGCCACACACTGCGCATTTAAATGGGTTTACGAAAGCCACCACTGGTGTCGCTGACGGACAATTTGATCCGAGTTTCACGGGTAAATAAGGTAAAATCAGCGGTTTTGACCAAAATTCAGATACGTGATGACGTGATCCATCAAATTCATAAAAGCTCAATGCTAATCCTCACAATTACAAACATTATAATGAAAAATATAGGGGAAAAAATTGGATCGCATTGCACTCATCACCGCGCCGGAGACTTTTTTGAAAACCGATTAAAATGCGGCCGAAGTGACAACAGAAATCAGCCTTCTTTAGGATGGTTTTGGGCCTCCTCTATGCAGTCACCTTGCCGCTACCAATAGGATAGATTAATTACTTCGTTTCTCGATTCGAAATAAATGTCTAGCCCACGAATATAAAAGCGCTCCTAAGAGTTGAATTGCTCGCAGTTTCCATTTCTTTCGAATGTTTTGGAGTTAAATTCCATAGTCGCTCGACGCGACTCCAAATCCTAGTCGTTAAGTGGAGAGGGAGAGGGAAGGGGACCTGGGTCGCGGTGCCCTTAATTAGTGGCCGCGCGTAAAAAACATGGGAACTCTGGCCGAGTTCATGGACGAAAATGGCAAGACCGGCTGGGCAGCGCATTTCCCACAATTACAGCTGACATACCATTCCAAATATTCACGGAGGCGGTCAAAACTTTGGGGCCAATCAATGCTACAGGATACTACACGTATATCATAAAATCAGAAGAATCAAACGCGATGGAGGGAAATTTTTACCTATTGAAATAAACATAAATATAAACTTTCATTCCGACCTACGTTTCGATGTTACTACATCATATTCAAGGTACAAAAACCATATAGTATGCGTAGCTATACTCGTTCAAACAGTGGATATACCAGTATTGAAATAAATACTTTCCATGAAATTGTATTGCATAAATGTATAAAGGTAATTTTCCACGAACATAGAATTTTATTCCGACCTATGTTTCGATGTAACTTCATCATCTTCAAAGTAAAAAATTCATTTTGTACACATGGCTTGTTATGAGAAAAAATTCCCCTGGACCGGGACTTTAAGGTGCATTTACACCGATTGTGAGTAACATATTATATACACAAGTTACATATAACATGTTTTACGAAAATGTTATAAATCCAAACACGAAGCGGGAAACCAAAAAACTTGTTTTATAACATAATGTTACATGTAACATGTTACACGGATTTGTAACTTTTTCGTAAAACATGCTATATGTAACTTGTGTATATAACATGCTACTAAGTGAAAACGCACCTTTAGGCTTTCCGGGCCACTGCGCGGACTCCTATGCTCTCTAGGTTTCTGATTTCTCATGATAATTGTACTAGATGTTAGGGTGTATCAAGAACCTGGATATCGTAATGGTGTGCGAAGAGGCCCGGAAAGCTTAAGGTTCGTAGTTCGATTCCCGATCCAGGGGAATTTCGCATGGCATTTCACCGCCGTTAACGCGGAAGACTTTGAAATATTACACCATTTTCCACCTTGAAGATTATGTAGTAACATCGAAAACTAGGTCGGAATAAAAGTTAATATTCGTGGAAAATTGCAAGTGTTTATTTCACTACAGGTAAATCGATTGTTTAAACGAGTATGCCTCTTATTTATGCCGAGTGATATACAGCAAGGATGATAATCGCCATGAAGAAATCATCTGCCTTCGCCAGGATTCTGAGATTTACCTTGGAAGAAGATACTAATAAGGTGGTATAACTGGTAGCTTACCTGACCGGCAATCAGGAGATCCGGGTTCGTATCCCGGCTAAACCAAATGATTTATTCATGTCGAATTTCATCCTTGGTGTATATACTTTTCACCCGTGCGCGTACTGGCGTAAAAATTCACTTTTTCTATGCAGTGCTTCGAAAATACTGAGTGGTGCATATAAATCCTCCATTAGGTTGGAAGGGTCTCCTCCAGTGGTGCCGACTCCATGGGGCCTGAGGGGGCCCGAGCCCCCCCCAAAAGTTCGTTACAGATGTGGGAAAAAAATGTTTCAGGCTTGTCGATCTTCCCCGAAGTGTCCAGATATCGAGATTCGAATGATCAGGGTTCTACTGTTGATCATATGACTCTTCTAAAATGCTTAGAAACCAAAAATTCACTACTTATAAAATTTACCGGGGCAAGGTCTCCGGTTTGGGCCCCCCCAATATTTTTTGTAAGTCGGCACCCCTGGTCTCCTCTATAAAATTCGCCAATGAGAATGCTACCATTAGAAACTCGAACGATTTTGGCACTTCAGGGTTGCCTTTATATCTTACGCGTAACCAGCTTAGCAATAACTTACGATGATAGATCGATAATCGCAGGGCAGAGGGGCAAGATCAATGCAAGGTTAGGGTATCTGATTTTATACAAGGACACCCATTGATGCTTTTTTATTTAGGAATATACCATGTTTCGTTTAATTTAAGAATTGTCAAATGTTTTCTGCATGTTTCTCGTACTTATCACATTCGATTTAAATAAATCACTCTAACCTATTGCGAATAATTATTATGAAATATCAAGCGGAAAACTTCTCCACCAAAAAATATTTCATTTTTATGCCTCTGAATTCACTAAATAAAGAAGTGAGAGATATCACTGCAAATATTGGAAGCACGTCGGATATTAAAACGAATCAGCCAGCCCACTTAAAGCAGTGTCCATATTTTTTTGGGATGGTTTAGTGAAAACTTTTTGGCCTTGAAAATTAAAAATCACATTCTCTTCAACCGTATAATGATTCTCCGTAACCAAACCGAACTTTGATCTAGGGCAGGGAGCTCGCATTGGCGGTGACGATCGACATTCCAGGAAATGCTCCTTTATCTTTGACGGTAAGCAGCCTACAAAACACTGTTAAACTTCTGGGCGTAATACATTTCGCTCCCGTGAACTAACACGCACTAAATCATAAATGACCATGAAAAGCATTCGTCGCTTTCCGGGAAGTGAGGACAATTCTGGTAAATAAATCTGGGCGGTTTAAGCGAGGAAAAAGTTATAACAAGAGATGCTATAAAACTCCACGGCTTCGGGGAAAATAAAAAGATGCATTAGACATGCATGGGAAAAAATTAAATGCACAAACCAAATTTTCAGGACGATGGATAAATGCCCACCAGGGATGGAAGAGCAAGCTAGTTAAAATGAAAATAACTGCTCAAAATACAAAGCTGATTTCAAAACAAAATTCCACCTCCTGGAAAAATCTTCACGTCTCGAAGTCACCAGTTAACTGAAAATTGACATTTGAGGACCATTCAATTCAATTCTTAGCCGTAAAAGCTGCATTTCCAAGGAAAATTTCATTTGACCAGAAAAAATTGGACAATGATTAAAAGAGTCCATCTCTTAGCTATTTTAGATTGGTGGGTGAATTACGAACCAGTTTTTGGCTTTTTTTGTCAAGTACATAGAGTTTAGTAAAAGGTCAATTTTTCCGATAAATTAGGCGACTCACCCTTCTCCTGTATGACCCATTGAGAATAATACCATTTTTAAGTATTAATACATCGCAGCTACGCTGTTAATTCCAAAGACACCTGGAAGGGAGCTCCGTCCAAGTTCTAAACAATTTTTCGCGGGCCTCCTGTCTTGCTGAAACGTAACACACACCTCTCAATTGGATATCTTCTATCGCAGAAAAACCCAGAGTGTATCTATTCGGAGTAGCTCAATGGTTTACTAAAGAGCAAAGTTCTATTGTTCAAGATAAAATTCATCAAAGAACTATTAAATGTAGTAGGTAACGTGAATACAAATATTTACTCTGAATTATTTTACATTTCTCTGGACTATTCCACTCCGAATATCATGAATATTTCAAGTAAATACATACAAGATAATGTAGGTTTAAGCGAAAAAATCGTAATTAATATACAGGAGAATATTTTTCGACAAAATATGAATGACTACAATACTAATTACATCGCACTCAGAAAATCTGGAGTATGAATTTCAGTTTTTTTCCTATTATTTCTAAGGTAGTATCAAAACACACTTTTCCGTAAGCCCGTTGATACGGCTCGCGGAGTAGTATGTAGATGCATATGAGCATACATACATTGCTTTTCCATCGATACGGGGTCTTTGATTCGCTCCACAAGCCAGCAATATTTTTGTCCTCATACGTGTTTATAGGAATCTCGCATGAATTGTAGAATGAGTCTCCGATTGTTGCTTGATGAATGAAAAAATTGAAGCAATTGATGCAAGCATGAATCTCGGTTGGATAACTCCTTTAGTAGGCGAGTTTCAAGGAATTTCCATATTATCTTCCTTTACAAACAAATCTTTAAAGGAATATACCCAGCATATATGCCGAGTGAGCACATGACTTTTGCCGAAAGGGTCAGCATATGGGCTAACTATCATTTATGTAATTGAAACGACCCGATTTGAAATTCAAAGGAGATATTTGGTAAATCTCAAAATTAACCACCTCAAAAAAAAACATAAAAAGACTGAAGGCTTCACTCAATCATTTTCACTTATTCAATCAAGATTCACTGCACAGAATCCGAAGCTGTCATGGTGCTGATATACGGCAAAGCGCTTTGCATTAAGGTTAGCTGAATATGTGCGTTACAGTTCTCATAAAAAATGGAAACAACGAGGATTATTAATGAAAAAAGTCTAAGGTTATAGGCTTTTTCACATTTAACGAGCCAAGGGAACAATCCTGAGGCGTCCATAATATTTCTCTGCCACAGACGAATATACTAGCAAGATTTACAGCTGACATGAGGTCATTAATCCGAATCTAACGGTAATAACTTATGTTATAAGTTATGACCTGTAGTAAAACGTGAAGCAATTTCCGTTCACTCGTGCTCCCGTAAAACGACAAGAATCACAGAGAGCAGAATTACCGCAACCAGAAAATAACAGCGGAGAAAACCAATGCACGAGGAGATCAGTTCCCCGGGAAACTTTCTCGTAAAACACTTGAGCATTAACCCACCAACGGATAACAATTGCGGTCACACAATATGCAGAGAAACGTTACGAGACTAGCGGATTATCCTTCTTATTTTCTTTAGTCTTTCCCCTGTGCGAAATGATGGTAAACGGAACGCCAGGTATTTGTGAAGCTGTGTTGAAATTTAATAGCCACTTGCTTTAAATGTACTGAGATACAGATCAACAGAGTCCTTCACGGAAACATAAAATATTTAAGGTTTGATGTAATTTATTGATTTTAACCTCGCGGATATGCTTGAAGTCACCGATTGTGTCCACCAGGTTGCGGATGGTGGGTCGATATGCTGAGGTTAGCTATGATATAAGCGAGTTTAGTCGTCGAATAAGCAGTCGTGGATAAATTTGACATCATTTCGAGGTGGTATGGGTCTATCACTGGGTAAGATACGCCATCTATATGATACTTTAGCCAGTAACGATGTCGTGATTTGATGAAGAGAGGCCGCCAACAATTATTATTCCCGTCACCTGGGGGAGAAGGAAGCAGCTAGCTCTTTTTTACATGAGTGAAGGTGTAGGCCACAGTGGTCAGTACAGCGACACTCATTTCACTACAAGAATGGTAAAATTTACTTCTACGGCTTCAGCACTGCAATGTGGAAGGCAAGAGAAAACAACCTCATAATTTTCACGAGGAGTCGCAGCTACTCCAACCATTACTTAAAAGACATGATGGTATTCTCTCGAGTAAAATATCTTGGAGGTGAACTAGTCCCCCGTTCGGATTCTCCAGGAGGGGGGTCCTTGACAGGGTACACCGGTCAAAGGTGTCATTCTGAAGATAGGAACATGGAACGTTAGATCGCTTAGGACCTGCGGAAAGCTACAGAACTCGAAGGCTAAAAAGCGAAGATTGGATCTTGAAAGCGATAACTAGGAATAAGCAGAAAGAAGTGGCCAGAAGAGGTACATTTTTGGAGTGGAAGTTTTAGGGTTATACTCAGGATCTCAAACAGTAATGCTGGAGTTGGGATGATGCTGAGGGGCCAGAATACGAGTTTTTTGCTGGATAATTAAAGGAAAATCATGGCTAGGCATGAGATCTAACCGGTAGATACCGAGGTATTACAGGCTTACATGCAACGATGGACCATGAAGACGAATAGGTAGACAACGTATAGGAGGATATCGCGGAAGTAATCAAACATGTAAGAGGAGAAGGGAATCATATTATTTTAGGAAATTGGAATGCTGTTTTCGGAGAAGATCAAGATGGAAGAATGACCGGAGAATATGGATTAGGTAGAGGAAATGAAAGAGGAGAAAGATTATTCGAAATCAGCACGAAATACAAGGCAATGGTTGATAACACTTCGTTTAATAATCATAACCGAAGACGATAGACCTGAAAAATACCATGAGAAGTGAGAAGATTTCAATTACGTTCCGCATCTTAGTGAAACACAGATTTAGGAACCAGACGAAGGACTACAAAAGCTACCCCGGGGCTAAGCTACATCGATAGCGATTATAATTTGGTGATGATGAAATGCCACCTGAAATTCAAGAAACTGAAGATAATTGTGAAAAACTTATGGCAGGTAGAAAAATTGAAGGAGGCTCAACATCAGCTAATATTTCGAGAATAATTAGACATAGAAGTGAAAAAGTATGTTACCGAGAAAATGTAGGAAGGAAGCTGGAATACCACTAAAAGTGGACCAAGAGGCGGCAAAAGAAGTTTTTGGAGGAAGAAAAGCTATCCAAACAAATGTATGGATTATAGAAGAAGTCATAGAACTCATTGAAGGAAGAACTTTGGATGAAGAATATCAGCAAATAAAATGTGGAGAACAACCTCTCATGGGGATAAGTATAAGCTGCGTGTAGGATACTGAGGAGTCGCTTCAAGGAGCAGCGCGCAAGATACAATGCCATTAAGAACAAGAACGTAGATCTCCTGGTTTAAAATTAAGACAAATTGAATAGATGGAATGAGTATCTGGATGAGTTAAGTATACGACGGAAACTATCATTCCTCGCAAATATATGAAGAATAAAGTGTAGTCGAAAAGGAATGATGTGGGAGCTTGAATCGTAAGATCCGAATTTGACGCCGTGGTAAAGGACCAACGGATGAATAAAGCATTTGGAATTGACGATATTCCTGCACGGCTTATTGAAAATGCACGGCAAAAGATATCGACTCAGCTCTACAAAACCATCCCTGACATGTACACAACAGGAAATATACCAAGTGGCTTCGAGGAGAACATCATCATTTCCTAAAAAGAAGAGAGCGGAGAAATGTAAAATTTTAGCGCCATTAGTCTGACGATTCATGATGAGGGTCTAATAAAAATTATCGCTGAAGGACAAGTGGAATGGAAGAGAAGGCTTAGGCAGACCACGGATGAGAGTCATAGAGTTGATGATGAAGACAGCTGAGAGGAGAGCAGCGTCCAACCAACCATAGGATTTACGACTGTTGATAATGATGATGACTGGTTTTAAACACCTTTTTGAACTGAATGACGTAGATATTTTCGGGCTGCGTCCACGTATGTTATGAGTCTTGGCTTCCGGGCGTTCCTCCGCGTTTAGATGTCCATAAGTGACGACAGTTTCTCCAGCCATCCTGCTGGCGTCTTCAGGTCAGAATTCACTTCACTTCTGACCTGAAGACGCCAGCAGGATGGCTGGAGAAACTGTCGTCACTTATGGACATCTAAACGCGGAGGAACGCCCGGAAGCCAAGACTCATATTAAGAAACGGCGCGGAAACCTCAGGTCAAACTGTCCACGTATGTTGTTGAATAATCCACTACAGCATCGCCTGCTACTCTGCTGGAGTCCTGCCTGCTATTCAGGTGATGGATACCAAGAAGCTCGCGGATTTCAAGAATGAACTTCCCACAACGAATGGAAAAGAATCATTCCGCAGAAATGGGAGGATGTTCCCTGATTGGCTGAAGAAAATTCCCGGTTTTGGCGCCAAAATTCCCTACATAACGGCCGTTTTACACGGGGCACGTCATTGCGCAGGTATGCACTGCATTCATTTCTCAATCTTGCGCGCAATAATTATTGCGTAGACGAATGCGTTACCGCTTTTCACGGTAGTCGCAATAAAGCATTCATTCACGAAATTTCGTCTCCTATTGAGTACGCGAGTTGAGTGCTACTTGCTAGAACAAGGGAGAAACGGAATTCGGTGCGCGGCGTTTTTGACATACTTGTTTGTTTCAGTAAATGCACTGACACAAAAGCGATTATCCTGAAACTTAAGCAGACGATAATGCGTACAATAAATAAGGTATAACAGTGAAAAGGAAGACGAAGAATCCGCGCATAGTTAAGGTTGCTTTTGCCACTACCTAGAGTGTATACATTTCCGCGACTCGCACTAGTTGCAATAAGAAGGAAATCATAATCGAAAATTACAAATTTTTCACGCCTATCAAATTCATGGAATGCTCTAGAATATTGTAGCATATATGTAAATGGTGAATCTCATATCTCTCGGAAATGTAGTGGAACTTACCATGAACTTAAACTAATATGTATGTTCATAGAACGTACACTCGATATGAATCAATGAATCATTCACCCATTAAACAAACCGGTATGGCAGAATAAGAAATATTATGCGTTGCACACGTTCCTATAGTTCAATAATTAATGTAACACGTATACATAAATTCGCGAAAAACGATGCTATAATCATATTTCCTTAGGTTTACTTATCTACCACTGGAGTATCGCGAGACATTATTCAAGACACCATGATCGGCAAATCACTCAAAGTTAGCAAAGGAAATATTTCATATAGGTACTCAGACATTTTTTCTCACGCAACTTGTCATTTTCATATCCGATACTCAAACTGATTTATGCTCAGTTCACGATAATATTCTGAATAATATTCATGGTTACCACAGCGACATCTATCGGAAAAAATTGTTGAAATTGCGAAAATTCGAGCTCGAAATTAGAACAGGGGCTAGAGAACGTCAGCAGTATACCTAGCGAAACTGTAATGGATTATTCAACAATATACGCGGACGCAGCCTGAAAACGTCGACACCATCCACTCATCGCCACGGAAACCTGTGAACGAACACTTTTCTAAACTTTTAACACGTCGGCTGAATTTCTTGATTACTTTTCACCAAGTAACAAAACTGATGCGAGAATGTATTTCACCTTCATAGAAAACCAGTTTAAGGAAAAGGGAATAATTGCCAAACTCATACTTTAAAAAAATGCCTAAGTTATTTCCGAATGCTATGACAAACATTTCGAACGAAACAAAGTTACCCAACGCGTTAACAACTCTCACGTGTAATCTCTATGGTTACGAGAAGACATGAATGATTCAGCAGCTTCCAATCCACCCTTCACTCCCATGAGATGAACATGTCAGCATGAATGCTTTGCCAAATTAGTGGAGTATGATTTCGTGGAATGAGGCTTCTCTCCCCGGAAATCTAGAGCTATCCTGCGTAGGCTTATGGCAAGATAAACTGAATATGGACTGATGATACAGTTTCGAGGCGCATGATAACACCGTATCATTGAGTTTTTTACAAACTAGAGCCATATGTTTCCTTTAACCAATGTTAAAAACGACAAGCCAATGGAAAACTACCAATATGAAGGGTGGAGAATAATTATGTCGCGATATTTGAACTCCTCATGCCAAAGCCAGAAGGAATCAAAATTATTGATGATGAATAGATCGAAAACGTACCTTTTTTAAACTACAGAAACTTTGAGCGAGGCGCTCCGATCCTTCCTTTAGAGTAGTAGGTAGTTTCCTTCATCAAAGAAAACGATTCGTTACCCACCATCAGTGTATTCATAATATACAAATTATTTGGCTTTAGAAATCCCAGTTTAGACGAATGTTAATGGTCAATTTTAACCTAATTTGAAAAAGGCCAGATTGGCGCCCATGCGATTCCACTCCACGTGACATCACAGGGATTCTAGATTCTATATGAGAAGTCAGGAGTTTTACATCGTCTGAGATTACCAATGCATGCATATGGCACAGAGCTCAAGGAAACATTTCTTAATTGCCTATGGTCGGAAAGTTTCCTTCGTTTGATAGGGTATCAAATATCCTTAGTTAAGCCAAGCGCGACCTGCTATCTGGGTACTCTGCTACCTGCTAGCAGCCTGCATCATATCGGCGTTTATAGCCTCGCACCAAGGTGGCCTCACAAGGCGACAGCGGGAACCAGAATGACGTCACACGGGATTTCCCAGCATTCATCCGTCGCATTTTCGCGCGCTTGAAATTTTTCACATTTCATTTAATCGCGAAAAATAGATATCGTCATTTAAAAATCTAAAAGCGTAACATACGTACTCCAGTAGTAATAATCTTTCAATTTGGACAATTAAGAAAAGGAAACCACCCTATTGGAACCTGATAAGGAGTTTCTTAGTTTAAAAATGTTGCGTTTTCGGCCAAAATATCATCACTAAGTTTGGATCCTACGGGCATCAGCTATTCAGGGTAAAAACTTCGTGACATATGTTTTCTCCACCCAGTATTTAAGTACACAATTTTAACATTTATTTTCATTTTAGTGTTTTTGATTGTTCATCACTCATAGTTTCTAATTAAGGATGGGTTGATTCTAGTTTTTCAATAAGGTCTAAAGAAACGAATATCACAAGGCGATACAGCCTTCATTTAATAAATCTCTCCAGCGAATCAAATGAATTGCGGTAACAGTTTACTTGGTCGTCATTTCTAAACAGAAATGAAGTCTTACTCTGCGCTACAACGTGAAATATGGTTTGACAGCTGACGATAGAGATTATCTCGTGACATGCTATTATATAAATTCCTTACACGAGAGCTGGTGTTTACTGAAGTTCTTTTCCTTAAGGAATTCCGATTTTTCTTGCACTTTCGCTAATACAAAAATATTTCGTTGAGGACGTTATCGATGGGTGCCAAAAGTCCCGTGCTCGAGCCAGTAACCCTTCTCATCAGGCGCCGTCAAAGAAATAACGCCGATGGCTAAAGGCTTACATCCTTAGCTATGGATGCAATTAGCCAGATATACGCCATAGATCCCGTAGCATCAAAATTTAACTTAACGTTTTCTGAGGTATACAATGCGTCTTCAAAATTAGCATATCAAAAGATCAAATTAAACCAAATATATTGAAAATAATGCATAAAATATTGAAACCAAATTGAAATGTATGGCTAAACGCAAAACTTGAATCTGAGAACTTTACATCCGTAGCCGCAAGCTTTAACTGCAAGGTCTCTACTTCCCGGGTAGTTAGTGAATAAATAGTTATCGAGGAGAGAACAAAGGTAGCATCTATGGTTATGGAAGATTATAAATACTTTTATTATAGATTGCAAAACAATATTCTTAGTAGCGAGAGGAAAATCCGATTTCTGCACTCGGAAACGCTTACATATTTTCGCGTACTCAAAAGGTTTAACCCATTATAACCCAATTTTGCGTCTAAGCAACATCAAAAATGCATAAATTTTCAGATGCTCTTAGGAAGTATCTAAACTACGTATTATTCGGTGTTTTAAAGGTTTATAACGAAATATTTACTTGCCATGATAAATATGATTGAGTGCAAAATTTTCAATTTAAAAACAAAAAAATCTTGAACTTTGATTTCTCAACAGCTCTGGGTTAGAAAGGGTTAAGGAACGCTTTTGCTTTCCCTTCCCTGAACATTATTTCTCCTCTACAGTACGGGTATTCCCATTGAATTCAGTTACCCGAAGCGCTGGAGATGAAGGAAAACCGGATGTTGAGTCCCCAAATATTCGTCGTACCCACTCCCACGCATAAGGAAACGAGACGGTACCGCTACACAGAAATGGCAGGCATGCCTCCCAACTAACCGACAACATCGGAACGATATAGCGCGCGCGATTTCACATGTCTCCCACAGTCGCTATGGAGGATATAAAGGCAGCAGTTAATGTGCGTAAAACCAGCGTTTTCGTGCCTGCTGCTAAAGCCTGCCGCACTGCGGTCGGCCATGTACCACATAAATACTGATCTCAAAGCGCCCCAGGCTGAAGGTGGAATTACATATGAGAGGGGGACCATTTGCGATTCACAATTCCTGGAACAAGATTAAAAATATCCGGACGAGGAAAGAGTTCGATACTTGAACAATCGGATGTCGTGAAGGATCGACTGCACGGGCTTATGGACCCTCACTAGTTCGAAAGAGTTTGAGTTATCGGAGCCATGGTCGATGAGTTTGTCTATTGACGATGAGACGGTAACTTTACCTGACGATAGAAGAATGAATAATCAAGAATCAAAGAACTAGTCTATGGTTGCCAAATACCACAGTCATCGAATGTAAAAGTCATGGATTTTCAGGAATTTTCAATTCTCCGGATCGTAAGGTTTGACGCTAATTACGGTTGGATGTTCTTCTAATCTCTGATTATATTAAGCAGTTTACTGAAAATTAACCGCGATCGAAAACGTAGGATGTTAACGAAGGGTCATAAGGTTATTGAAAATTGCCCGCGATCGAGAACAAAGGATACATTACGTTAATCGATGATCTAAAAAAGTAAGACGTGCCATAATCGATGAAGATTGAAAATCGACAGCTGATGGCCATTGACAATGCACGTCTATGGGCAATATACCATTCCTCATAAACTATACAGAACAGGGAGCAATTTGAAACTGACTGCCATAGGAAACCAGCAATCACGTCCAAGGGCAAAAGATTATTTGGTAATTTCGACAACCGAAAAAAATCTGCGATCATAAGCTATAAACTGCCGATGTATGAATGTCCAACATTTGCCTCATTGAAAGCCACCTAAGAACAATTCAGCATACACGTTTGCAATCGGCACAAAATATTATTTCGGTAATTTCGACGACCGCGAAAAATCGGTAGCCATTAGCCATCAACTATCAAAGGATCAATATCGAATATCTACCAAATTTAAAGCCACGTAAGAACAATTTTATGTATAAAATTGCGATACCCATCATCGATATGATTTATGTCATCGGCACTCGATGACATAAACCGCAAATCGAACGCGCTAACCTAATCCGCCGTGCTCTGCTCTTTCGCGACTACTGAGGTGAAAGCATAACCCATCCCACATACTCTTACCCCCACCCACCCGTTGTTTCCATCCACCCACCGAGCAATCTCCTTATTTATGCCGGCTTTCTCTCCAAGAACGGGGGTGGGGTGCTGAGCCGCTGGTACCACAGGAGGCCTGTAGGGGCGGCACCATCGAGCGCCCCGCGAAACCCTTCCCCCTCCCTGCCACCTCCCACCACAACACGAAACTCTCCCCTCCACTCGGCTACCGTCCTGGGTGCAGGCAGACGGGACATGAGTGCGCGTGCACTCGGCTGAGGCTTCGTGTTTTATCATTTAGGAGAGGGGGGGAGAGAAAAAACACACGCTGTGGAAACGGGGTGGGAAGCTTGGCAACATGAAGAACGTCACAAACACGAGGATTTCCCTCTTCCTGGAAGGGGAGAAAAAAAATGTACACAAGAAAGGGTCATACAGAGATGATGCGGTTTCACCGCCATCCGCGTTCATTTCCGCTGCAGCATCCATTGCTCGGGTGATAGCGTTTCGAAACGTGTCTTTCATAAAAGGCCCACAGTTTCGCCTCGTGACCCCTTGAACTCCGAGACGAAGCTTGACTTTGAAAGATTCTTTCGAAAAAATTCTTTCGCAAAGGGTCTCTACTTAATATTTCGGGAGAAATAAATCTCTCCACCAGTGAAAACAAACTCAATTCTCCACTTCAACAAGGATCACTCACATTCGTCTGATTCACGTAGTGGTATTACATTCTTAAAACTGGAGAAAAGAAACAACATTAATAATTGCACTAGCATTCTCTAAACACGACTTGGGTTTCAATACGAATTCAACTCATCATCAGGATATACCTGATGGCGGAGTGATTACACATTGACACCAGGATCATTAGGAAACTTGTAGTATTTAAGTTTTCTTTTTCTCATTTCCCCACTTTGACTTGAAACGCGAAAATATTACACGCTTCATTACTATAGTTTACAGAGTTCATACTTACCGAAAATAATTGAGTGCCAATAATCGCTACATTGAAAATATTATTTCGCAAATAATAACGCAAACTAAGTCATACTGTTTGTGCAAAGTAAATGGTACAACATCCGACCGAAAATGGAGAGATACAGGTTCCATTCTCGGTTAAGGCATACGATTTTTCACAGGAACCTCTATCGTTGGTGTGGCCAACTGAATCTAGTTCAAGTTTCTGAACCACTTAAATTATTTTTTTATGGAATCATTGATTGCTGTCTTCGTTTATATCATTCACTGAAAATAAATAATTCATTCATATTGGAATGGCTTTAAAAATGCCATATGTATTAATGCGTCATTAATACACTAAGTTATGATGCATTGGAGTGATTTATTTTTCACATTCAATTTTCGACGAACTAATATTGAATCGGACGTTAATTGGAACGATCAAAACAGAAAATTAACTCAATGAAACCGATATCCGTCAGATTCGTTAAAATTTCGGACTAGCCAACTTGTCCCGTGGCTACGCTTTTTCACCCTTTTACTGCCATTATGCCCCAAAATTTGAAACTACTACCTTATTGATACCATGACCTGATGGAATCAGGTGAATTGAATAAAAAAACAGAAATAATTCAATAATCACGGCCACAAAATTGAGAAGGCAATTAAAATTTTATCCATTGCATTAACTGAAACATGTAGCTAAGTTTGTACCAGTTACAGCGGCTTATGCTCCATATAATTCAAATTACTAATGATCGATATTTATATTGAGTCTTTCTCAGGGACGCATTGTGAGACAATTCCTTCCTTGTAAATACGAGAACTTGGAATTTAATGGGTTAAATATTTCTGGTAGAAATCGCGGACTCTGGTTTGAAACCGCCATAAAGCGATCTATGTTAGCGTTCCACCATAAAGCGATCTATGAAATTCATTTCGAATAATTTCAGATCACTAAGAAAGACCAATAGAAGACGGTAAATAAGAAGTTTTGTAAAACGCTACGTAAAAGAAATTTTCAAACGGTGGGAAACTGATGAGAAAGTACCAATTAAACTAAATTAATTATAATGGAAACTGCTTCAGCAACTTATATAATCGTAGACATGAAAGAGGAGGATAAATGCCTGTCAGGTAGGGAAGCTACTCAATATGAGGACTACTCTGTGTTTACATTCCAATTGTTCACATAGTGAAAATGGGAGAGTGATACATTGAGGGAAATGTATATTGAAAACGGGGTTACACACGGATTTGCTGCCTCTCCTCTCATCTATTTACTAATGTACAAATGAATACATTCGGCGCTGTCACCAGTAAAGGTGAAATAAAACGTTCAAGCACTGCCTCATAAGGCCAAGAGGCATAGGAAAGATAGCGTAGCAAATGAAACACTACAATTTTCCATCGAATGAAGATCTAGAATTTCAACTATTATTATTCATCGCCATCAACACTTTTTATTCTCATGAAACAAGCAAGGGAAATGAAAATTTAAAGGTATAAACTTTCTTGGGGACAGAATTCCAGTTGATTCTACGAATAAATTTTCATATAAGTTTTCCCGAATAACGTGAAAGCTGACCGATCGATCGCGGTTTTCCATCTCCCATATAGTGCGTGACTATCAATGTGAATCAATAGCGAGATATTTCGCTGGAAGTACGCAAATAGAGAAGTTCCTAAAAATCTCGTTTATAGACAACCCTGATATGTTAGAAAGGCGGTTTTTACAATTACTATCAGTTTAGGTAATCCCCAGTACATTTCGATGTGCATTGAAACTCGTAGCATGATTAATATTCTTTTAATAATATCGATTATTTTTCTTTCCATGCAATACTTATATACAAATAATTTCATTTCATAAATTTGTAAAATTATTTTTAAAGTCAGCATGCTTCATAAAGTAAAATAATTATTGCATTTCAGTGTCTGCATAGAACTGAGTCGATGGGTACAGCATCTGAGCGACGTCAATTATAGCACATTCTGCAAAAAAGGTAAGATTTTAATTTGTAATGTGTGGAGGGACACGGCACTAATATCGTCGTGGTCGAGATTTACTCAAGTTGGCTTACCCTTTTTCTATCATGAGACGTATGCTACATACTTCCCTATCATAAAACGTATTCTATAAATACGGGATATTTAATATAAAATTTTAAAAAAATTGAAATTTAGCTAAGTCATGGATACTGGCTAATGATAATGTTGTAAGATCCTTTAATGTCATTAGATTTTGTTTTCTCTTTTTGTAAAAAGAACACTCGTTGTTCTTTATATGTACTCATATCAGTAATGATTCAGATTGAAATGGTATTTTTTGTCTAATGCTACTCTTTTACGAAACTTGCACTTCCTACTAACACTACTCTATGAACAAATGGAAACCTTAGCGATGAATATAATATTATGAAGGTTGCTTCAACACAAGTTCTCCTTTGAGGTGACCAAGCTTTCATTCTTATTCTCTTATCGTAATAAATTCAGTACTTTGTATTTTTTTGCTGAAAGCAATAGATTTACCGTACTCTGTAACAATCGCTAATACTGCAGTCTTTTCCTGGCTACGAGATATTTTAGCGGTTCTCTTAAGGTAAAATTTTTGCATCCACGCGTCCATTGCTGGTTGGGATATAACCTAGTTGTAGGATATAAAAATCAGAAGAGCGAGTTAAATTCATATTCAGAGTAATGCATGCGCAAATAACAACGCGGCATCGCTCGCATTGATATCGAGTTTGCACCGACCGGATGCAATGATATAAGTCGTCACCCATGGCCGTGGTTTTAAATGCCCCGTCCTTCCTCATGCAAGCGCATAATCGCCAAGGTCGAGTCTCCAACCTCTGGCAATTATTTCCGACTCTCTCATTTGCATTTTTTTTTCTCCCAGAAAGTTTGAAAAAATTAATGATTCCCAATAATGACATGCTTCAACAAGCCCATTTTCCTCTTTACTTTGTTGAGGTCTCACGGTGCGGTGAGAGTATGAAGTAGATACCGAGAGATTGATTTTCAGAAGTGTTAACATGACCTTGTTTTTCGTGATAAACGAGTAAAAATGCTGTAGATATGATTATATAACATTCATATTCCAGATATCAAGACTCGTAGGCACAGAAAAGAAAATTACATCTTGATATTATATTCCTCATAGGTAACGTAGAAGAATTAGTTCAAGGAGTAAGTAACGTACAGTGACCACTGAATTTCATGATTACGGAACGCGTACATTATAGCACCGAGCCGCATGTCATTAAGAATAACTTGTTTCTAAAATATCACAATATATAATAAATCTCTTCAAACCTCTCTATTAAAAGCAACGATGTTACCGACTATACATCAGTGATTTATTAAGAAAGTATGGGCACATCACTTTTCACAAACACCTGAGTATGTATATAATTATAAACATCTCGCTTGCAACAAATAATATCTTGATTCGACCATGTATTTTATGTAAAGTTTTCCAGCAATAAGACATGCATTCAGGAACAATGATTTGTCTATTTTTTTTACAAGAGATGAGAAGCATGATGCCACATTAAATACGTGATTTCTTCAGTAAAAGAGAATAAAAACACTAAAACAGATATACTAAAATATTCAATTTTAACATTTTCTATGAGAACTGCACACATAACATTTTCCAGAAGAACTGCACACGCTAAATCCTCTTAGAATTAGATATTTAAATGAAGGCAGAGAAATTAATTAATTTGCCTAAAATCGTGACAGAGCATCCTATATTCATATGTTTAGTTAAGTACCAAGGAATAGAAAGAGTCTTAATCCAACATCACTTCCAACTACATCCAACAGCATTTTTAAAATTTATAATAATACAGCAAAGGGAAGAGGGTTTACTCAGGTTGTAAACGAACCTTACAGAGCTCACTCTCTCCTTGTAGAGCCTTCAAGTACGCGGTCATTAAAACTTATTTTTCGACATCATCTACGACAACTAGGCCGGACTTTAAAAAAAGCGTAATTATTTCACCCAGCTTCGAAGTTCATCAAGTTTATCGGCCGGAGTCAGGTCGTGAAACCGTAAATATATTTCACCACACTTATGTCGGGCGATTGAAGAATTGGCTCGGAGGAATAACAACTACCTACCTTAGAGAATAAGCATCAGAAATCGGATCGAATGGTTTCGACAAATGAAGAAATTAATTTTCCGAAAATTCTATATCATTATACGCATGCTATCTCTTCCAAAGGAGGATTCGTATTTTAAATCACGTAAAGGAATTTGAAACTCACTCATTGCTATAATCAGTCATTTCTCCTCCTCACAAAATGCCCAAATAAGGTACTTAGAGCCCTAATCCTAACTATTGTTTCCCTTGCAGATACACAGTTAGTAGAATTAAACGAGCTTTGATTAAAAGACGTACTTATAGCATTGTCATATTGAAATGGTGACAGGCTTAGGCTGTACAAAGGGATGAAAGATATGCTGATGGCCAAGAAGACTCGAGCTAATCACAAGACAGTAACAAAAACCAAACAAGGTAAAGACACAAAATGAGTAAGACCAAGTGAGACTGACCACACAAAGTGTAAAATACTAATTAGCTTACAAACATTCAAATATAGAAAATGATTTACTTGTATATTTCTATAGAGAAAGTTATGGGCTCACTGAAATAATCAGCAAATACATATTTATTCCTCTTTTTGAGACAAATAAACGTAGAAAACATTAATGTCCATACGTCGTCGCGCAGTGACTCCAGGCACAAATTCGTAATTAATCGGAACAAAGCAGTAACTAAAGATTTGCATCCCTTTACAACGATTTTGCAGTTTAATAGGAAATGTTGACGATCAGAATCAGATTTTGTACTTATGATCGCGTTAATGGCGATTAATTAGAAACAGCGAAGACAATTGTAGCTTAGTCCGTACATACAACCATATAGCATACGCTTGCTTATCCATTTATGGCCACAGATTAATTTTTAACCTTTGGCAGTCCACGAATAAAATCATCTATTCTAAATTCTAGGAGCGTTAATGGCAATTAAGTACAATAGGGTGGTTTCCTATTATTTTTTTATTGCCTAAATCGAAAGATTATTCCTCCTGGAGTACGTATTTAACCCTTTTAGACTTTTAAATGACGATATCTATTTTTCGCGATTAAATGAAAAGCGGAAATTTTCAAGCGCGCGAAAACGCGACGGCTAAGTATGAATGCTGGGAAAACACCGTGTGACGTCGTTCTGGTTCCCGCTGCCGCAAGAGAGGTGACCTTTGGGCGACGCTTTGAGCACTGATGTGATGCAGGATGCTAGCAGGTAGCAGAGTACCCTGCTAGCTGGTCGCGCTTGACTTAAATAAGAATTATTAATACCTTATCAAACGAAGGAAACTTTCCGACCTTAGGCAGTTTTAATAGGTGATTATTAAGACATGCTTCCCTGAGCTCTGTGCCTCATGCATGCATTGGTAATCTCAAACGATGTAAAACTCCTATCCACTCGTATAAAAACTAGGTCCCTGCGACGTCACGTGGGGTGGCATCGCAAGGGCGCCAATCTGGCCTTTTTCAAATGAGGATAAAATTGACCATTGCCATTCGTCTAAACTGGGATTTCGAAAACCTAATGATTAGTATATTGTGAATACACTAATGGTAGGTAACGAATCGAAATCAATGTCTTTCGTTTTCTTTAATGAAGGAAACTACCCTATTAGCGACGAGAATTACAGCTTGGTCCGTGAATGAAACCATAGACGTTACGCTCGCTTATCTATTTATGATCATAGATTAATGTAATCCTTTGGCAGCCCATGAATAAAATCGCCTATTCCAAAATTCTAGGCGCGATCTCTCCGGGACGACGCAGAGTGATTCCTCTCGAAGACATGCTCTGCGCCTCCGACACAGCAAGCTAGAGGTCCGCCTCGTCAAGATCCGCATCCCTCGCATCCTTTCGTTGGGAATTAACTTCCACGAAACCCTACACGCTGGGAGAGCGAGCAAGGCTTCGTCACCAAGACCAAGCAATTGTCCCGTCCAGGGAAAGAAATAGCGACGGGAAAGGAGCCTTCCACAAGCATAGAGAGGAAGTCAATCCCCTGATGAAAAGCAGTGATTACCTGGAGACAGTCCGAACTCATGTTTACAGCAACTATACAAGTTAAAGCGCAATTTTTAGTATGGTAAGACGTTACAAATCTCCACGGAAAACTCATAAAAAACTGCAACCATTTCCTAGTACATTCGGCTAATTTTTTCGATCTGTGGCTTCTTCTATTCTCTCCTCCAATGTTGTACTCGTAATTGGTTACCAATACCAAGCAACTGCCCGTCCAGGGAAAGAAATGGGAACGGGATAGGAGCCTTCTGAAAGCATACAATACAAGTCAATCCCCTGATGAAAAGCAGTGATTTTCTGGAGACAGTCCGAATTCATGTTAACGCCAACAATACAAGTTCAAGTGGTATTTTTTTACTATAGTAAGGCGCTATAAAACTTCACGGAACACTCCTACAAAACTTCAATCATTTCCTAATTCATTCGGCTATTTTTTTCTATCTGTGGCTTCTTTTATTCTCTCCTCCAATGTTGTACTCGTAATTGGTTACCAAGACCAAGCAATTGCCCGTCCAGGGGAAGAAATGGGAACGCAATAGGAACCTTCCGCAAGCATGCAATAGAAGTCAAGCCCCTAATTAAACGCAGTGATTTCCTAGAGACAGTCCAAATTCATTTTTACAGCAACTATACAAGTTAAAGCGCTATTTTTACAATAGTAAGACGTTACAAAACTCCACGGAAATCTCATAAAAAACTTCAATCATTTCCTAGTTCATTCGACTAATTTTTTAGATCTGTGGCTTCTATTCTCTCCTCCAATGTTGTACTAGTAATTGGTTACCAAGACCAAGCAATTGCCCGTCCAGGGAAAGAAATAGGAACGCGAAAGGAACCTTCTGCAAGCATACAATAGAAGTCAATCCCCTGATGAAAAGCAGTAATTACCTGGCGACAGTCCGAATTCATGTTAACACCATCTGTACAAGTTCAAGTGCTATTTTTTACAACAGTAAGACGTTATAAAACTCAGCGGAAAACTCTTACAAGACTTCAATTATTTCCTAGGCTATTTGACTGACTTTTTCGATCTGTGGCTTCTTCTATTCTTTCCTACGTTGTCGTACTGGTATTTGGTTGTCGAGTGCAATATAAATTCGTCGATATTTTTTATTTCAATCATAGGCTGTTCTTGAAATTTATTTACACCAGACAAATGAGAATATTCTCCATTTCTAAACGCAAGTTGACGCAATTAGTGTATAAATATTCCGATTTTAACAATGGATGACTATCGGAAAAACATAATCATTGAGTAATCCACAGCTGGTTCTAAACTAAATTATGCCTGTGGCTGACATCTATAGTAGAAACGAAGTAAAGTGTAAGTATCCATTACCCTCAGCTTCAATGTCCGTAATTCCCAAGGATTAGGATTCATCCTGTAGATGATAGCACACCACGAATTTGACAAATCTTAGCCCAAATCACCCTACACCCTAACACATCCATGAGGTTGAAAACTAGTCTTCGCGGGGTAAACAAAAGATACGACCCAAAATACCGCAAATCCACGATAATTTTCTCATTATGGAACTACAGAGCATCATCTTACATTCTACGAAGGAGAATTCAAGATCTTGCAATCGAAAACGGAAAATCGACTTTCATACCTCCTATTCACACAACACCGGCTTTAGGATAGAATGTAAATGATCATCAACTGAACAAGAATCACCGTGGAAGTTGTCGATGAGACTTGAATCAAAGAACAGAGTAACCACTATACGTGCAACGCTTGGTCACTGCGTAGGATTCAAGTAGTATTTCGTGTCTCAAAATGAATCGCAATTTCATTCCATGAGCCCTGATCAAATATTCTCACTTTTACACATATGTACGAGGGATAAAACTCCCTCCCATTGAGGCCATAAAGATCTACTCAACTACTATCTGAAATGATGATATAACACACAGATATCTGAAGTACCTAACTATTGCATACCACCTTTAATCTTAAAGTACAACTTTAAGCTAAAAGTTCAAATTTAGTAACAACTATCGACATCAGTGGCGCAGCGAGGGGGGGGGTTTTGGGGGATAAAATCCCCCCAGAGCTCACAGAAATTTTTAATTTAAATCTATTTCACTTAATTGGATTGATATTGCTTATAGAATAGTGTGAGGATTAATAAAAATATCCCTCGGAAGGCCGTAAAAATCACCATTTTGAACCATAATATTAATTTTTTCCGGAGGAAGGCTCCGCACCTCCCGCTAACCCTGGCGGGTATGCAATACCCCACACACCCCAGTATTAGTTGCGCCTGAAACCCCCCCCTAGACTTTAATTCCCAGCTGCGCCCCTGATCGACATCACATCTAGACACAATATCAGACACAAGATAAAACACTGACAAGATACAATACATCTCTGTACTACAGATACATCTTCCTCGACTTACAAATTTTACTACGATAGCATCTGATTCGTCATTTTGCGCAGCTAGAGTTGTGAAATTTCCAGGGCATGCGACATCAATGACTAATTCCTTCAATCAATACAAAGGAATAAAATGACTGCACAGGGAACTTTAAGGCCCGACATGGTCCGGGACGTAGATACATGTGTTATTAACAGTCTTTTATATAAAGTTGCAATTACAAAAATTGAGAGGAATGCAATGAAATATTACTATCTCAATAACTTCCTTTTAGTTTAAAGTTTGACAAAAATATTAATTTACTTGTAAAAGAACACATTCTATTAGTCGTCCACACATATATAAAATAATTTTTTCGCGTCTTAAATAATAAAACACTTATTTTTCATCCACATTTTTCATTTATTGGCCATATTTGGTTCCATATTAGCTGAAATATCCTGTATAGAGAAAAAAGATACGATAAACCAGAAACAATCAGATTTGTAAACAAATATCGCGAGGGATCTGAGAAATCCTACTTGGTTCGCCACGTGCTTTTTACCACCTGGTTAACCCACGTTTACTGTATGTAAGCCGCATTGCGTGGCAAATGGCGATGAAAATCGTTTAACGACCCAAATACCTACAACTCCGTGTGACCGTCATCGACACGAAGAGGATTCGACATAACAAACGCAACGACGCGTTGAGGCAAACTTTTTCCCAGTGGTGGAACGAAGGGCAATTCTCGCGTTTTGTGGCACGCAAGGAATCAGCCCGACGCAATTATTTGATGACCCGTTTAGTAGAGAGCGGCTCTGGGTGCGGAGGCGCCGCACACAACCTGCGTATCGTCGGCCGCGCCATCGATCTCTGCTCCCAACACAGACCTCAACCCGTGAGTCGATGCATGGGATAGGAGGGGAGCGGCCGTGTCGCGTATCCCTCTGGCCACGGCCGCGCGCTCTTTCGCTGAAAAACCAATTAATTTCACTCATTCAACGCTGGGGACCAAATCAGCTGACTCGGAGTTTTCGACAACCTTTACCCATATTTCCGGATTCGCTTCAAACGGTCCCTCCCATGCATCCGTGAGCGCAGAGGGTTAACTTACTGCCCTAGAGAAAAAATGAAGTCGTGAGCCTCGAGTTTAAATTGCCGTATCTCGGTAATTATTTGAAAGATTGCAACGAAATGAATGGGAAGTGAAATAAAATTTATTTAAACCTTTTAGTAATAACATCTTACCTATTTGCCTCTTACCTTACCTTGTAGTAATAACATCATACTTATTGGAGTTGTTAAATATAGTGACAATATGCAACAATGAAAAAAAATCATGAATTCAAAGCAATAAAACGAGAAAAACTAGAAAGAATAATAACTCGATAACAATACAAAATAAGTAACAGATCAAAAATCATCAAGATTAAAAAACAACTTTGAACAGTTTTTCCGACATTTTCACTCTCTTGGGACAAGAGCCATTGTTTTAATATTGCCAGATACAGCAAAGCCGAAGATTTTTTACTCAAAAACTCAACCGGGAGGAAACAGAAAAAAATTGGTACAGGAAAATTGTATGTATGCTTGAGGGCCTCGTTTTTGAGCTTAGGATCCTGACTATTTCATGATGATAGCATGCGTTTCCAACGATTGGCTAAAATGTCACCAAAAAGACCAGTGAAGTGGAATCGATTCGTCCTCTTAAGAACTTAAATGCTAATTTTATTAAGTACTCTTCCCAACTAGTGCAGGCTATTAGCATTACCCAAGCTTCTCCTTTGAATGTGACCACGGTAAACGGCTTCAAACCACCTGCATGGTTTGAAGCCGTTTACCATGGACGAAACGGGACAGAAATTTTCTATCCTGCTCCCATACACTTTTCAACCCTAGCTTACACTTAAGATATATGGGGATGGCGGGGAAACCCATATGCTGGGAAGCCGAAGCAGTCTATATTCATAAGTTCTGGTGCCGCTGTCTGACTTGAATTAGTTAAAGGAGGTAGGGCCCCGAGCGGAAAGTCAAAGCACGGAGAGCGGTAGCTCAAAAATTGATAGCAATTATTCTCCCGCCCATTACGCGCCAAGAATAAAGACACTAAGACGGCTTCCTTAAATTACTTACGAATCTCGAAATCAAAATCTATTGACGTGAAGTGCTCCAGTACGAATCGATTTATCATTAAGAGCACCACCATTAGGAGCAAAACAGGAATTTGAAAGAAAATGTGCGATTTTCTCGTTTCTAAACGTTATCAATATATTAAGTGAAACTTGATTGCACCATATTTTAAACAAAAGTTTTCATTTTTTGCCTAACATTATTCTTTTAATTCTTTTGAATCTATTTAACCTCCCTACATCAATCACAATGCCTAATAAAGCATTATGTCAGTTTCAGAAGCAACTTTTCCAGCACCAATATTCACAGGTAATCGTGTCATAATATTTTCTCCTTTTCCCGCTATTAAATCAAACGATCAACAAATGATTCTCCAGGAAAATATTTTGGCAACATGCGTGGTTATGAGGGATAGTTAAGTTCTCCGACATTAATTAGCAATAAACATATCAATAAAACTGAAGTATAACCAGTCGAACGCAATCAAAATTGCAACAATAACAATCGATCGAAGATTCCTACTGACAACATTTCAGCGTAGCCCAAAGTTGTGGTTTTATTAATTAGGAGATTATTTACAGCTTAATTCTGCGAGATGTGGTGGAACATCACGAGCGAATGAATGAAATAAAACTTTTTCGTATCGTCCACTTTTTATTGCGAAAAATTAAAACGTAATTCTATTTGTAACATCAACATCAGGCCGATAAGAATAATGCTGATACTTGAACTTGAACAAGAAAAATGAGGATCTGATAAAGGCTTAATAGAACGTAGACCTCCTGCTCGACCGGTTTTTCCTGGTGACGGATCAATCGCTTTAAAAGTATGATATCATCTTGAGCACTGTAGCCAAAAAAGAAGGTTACTAAGAAATAAGACAGTATTTTTCCTACATTTGAAGCGCTTGACACTGTCACTCGCTACATCATTCCTAATTGCGGTTGAAATATAGCAAATTATGAACGGATATTTTGAAATACATTTAAAATAAATCCATTGAGCAGACCGTGGCCAACAAATAAAAATTTGATGGTTTTAACTTTCAACCATTTTCTCGGATGTAATTTATCTACGTTTGAGATGCAGGAAAATATCGAAAAAGGTATGCTTAGCAAAACCAAAAAAATACAAGATGAAAGCAAGTTTGAGGCGAATAATCTCATCATCATCATCACTGGTCAACAATCCTAGGATTGGTTTGACGCAGCTCTCCACTCAGTTCTCCTATCAGCTAATCTTTTCACACCTACGTATTTCTTCTCTTTCACATCTCTCTTTACTTGTTCCATATATTTTGTTCGAGGTCTTCCTTTTCCATTCTTGCCTTCCACTTGTCCTTCGACGATTGTCTTCATCAGGCCATCATGTCTCAAGATGTGGCCTATAAGGTTGTTCCGTCTTCTTATTAAGGTTTTCATGAGGCTTCTCTTCTCTCCTACCCTTCTTAGGACTTCCTCGTTACTAACTCGGTCGATCCATTTGATTTTCATCATTCTTCTGTAGCACCACATTTCAAAGGCATCAGCAAAAAATACAGTCTAGCGGGGGGTATGCGTCCTCATCCGCGAAATTATTAATTAATTGACTCGAGAGGATATAAGGGCACGAATGGCTTTCTCAACGCAAGAGGCCTAGTGGGTCAACGCACTACCTCAGGACGGTGCGGTGCTCACATGGGCGACCTTGAAAAATCTCCACAGCAGACGCCTCAGACGAAGGCCATTCCACGAGAGAAAGAGAGTGTCTTTTAACCATCGAAAGTGCAACGCCTCGAAGGGCGACGCCAAATTTATTGAGATCAGAATCTCGTTATATACATTAATAGTTTACGATGCAAATACAGGAAAAAAGAGCACCTAAAACCAGATTGTAGGGACAAATCGGACACATGAGACTGTGAAACTCAGATAACCATTTTGAGCGCAAAAAGAGATGAAATAACAATTCTTTTTCAATCTTAATTTGGCTTTCGTGTTTTATTCTATTTATATGCGTATTACGGAAGTATAGCAGAGCAAAGAAACCGGTTGAGGTGAGACGGGTAGGTCGATGTCACTCGGATGAAAGGTGTTACGCTAAATGAGAATGTTAGTAGTTTAAAAGTTTTATTTATATTTAATTTTAATCAGAGGTAATTCTTAACCGCAAGGACACGCATACTTTATCATTACTGTACAGAAATATTTATAACGTCCGCTATTTTAAGGAAATTTGCTAAAAGCGGAGATTTTGGAACAAAAATTAAGATAAAAATTAGTTAACCTAGACTGGGTAATATCATGGAAAAATAAGACTTGTTAAAGAGGATGAAATAATAGAAAATATCATTTGTATGCGATAAACTAGTGGAAGGAACCCGTTGAAATTCAACAGAAATCATAACTTTTTTTTATTAATACAGAGGTAAATTAAGAATGAGTTTCTTTTTCGACAAGTGTAGTTAGACGAATTTATTCACCATCAATATGGCACCACCTTTCGCATCGTATTCTTTATCACGGAAAATAACCTATCTCTAATCCTCTATAGAATTAATCAGTGTCCTCTTTCTTCTCTTATCTCGCGTAACCAGTGTCCACGCTGTAACACGGAGTTAGGGAACACTCATCTTTTATAATGTTTCAACCGTCTACTCCATCTGTTTCTTATGCCCTTCAACGGTATTATCTCCTTCCAAAACATAATAAATGCGACCTCTTTCGCTTTTCTCTCAACCACCACTCCTTATCCATCCTGCCAACCTGGTATGGTATGGTATTTGGAGGAGGTGACCGACAGCTGAGGTCATTTGCGCCATGTGGAAAGGGTATGGAAGGGGGTAGAGAGAAACCCGGCGTCGGCATTAGCCTGCTCTTAACGAAAGGCGCCAAGGGGACCACGGCTTAACGTCCCATCCGACGGACGAAGTGTTGCGCTCAACATTCAAGCAGGGATCGGGCAGTCTCTGAAAATTCTCTGCCGCTGCCGGGATTTGAACCCGAGCCCACCGGGTAGGAAGCCAACACTCTAGCCACAACACCAACCCGATCCCCTCCTGCCAACCTGACCTTGATGGAACTATGGCCTATTCATAAAATTTTTCAGGGTCATCGTTTTGAATACAAATTATGCATCCAATCGATGATGTATTTTCGCATGCCCCTACCTGAGCTTCGCGTTCTCTTCCAAATAAAAAATCTTGGATTTGTTACTCATTTTTCTTTCATTGCCACAAAGCATAACTCTCAATTATTATTTTAGGTTAATTCCTTTAAATTTACATTTTCCAACGCAGGTTATCTAGGTTATTACTGAGATCGGAGCGAAATAATTTTCTAAAACGACGTAAATAATAAAATGATTATAGCAAAAAGATCTACGCTTATAAATGAAATCGAGAATATATTCTGAAAACGAATCCGCTTTATTTCCAGCACTTTTTTGATTCTTCCGTAGAATGAAAGTATTTAAACCTATAAAACTTTAAAGATGAATTCAACCCAAGAAAATGTTTATTGCAATAACATTTTATTGAAGACATCTGAAACCCTCAATGCAAACATATACTGAATATTTCACGATTGCAGCATAATTAGTTTGGTCTGTGCGTAATTGAGAGAATGAATTGGTCAGTCAGGAAATCTTCAGACTTCACAGAACTACAACCTTTGGTCTGTCTTAGAGGTTCACCCACGAACCATACTTAGGGTTTGCTCAGGGTTGCACGAACCATGCTCAGGGTTGCAGATTAATAAGACGCCGAGAGGATCGAGTTGGTTTTCTACCAAGAGTGCTGTCTCCAAGGCCATGACACCGAGTTAAAACCTCGGCGCCTAACCTAAGATTTTTTTTAATTTGCCCGATCCTTGTTTTAATCTCGCCATTTCTACCCTAACCCATGGCACAAATTACCTAAGCCCTCGGGCGCCTTTTCCGAATACTGACCTACCTCACCAAGTGCATTTAACGAATCAACATTCCGACCTAAAAGAAATAGAAGAGATTTTACTATTGATTTTCGAGGTCCATACGTCGTAGTGAACATTCTCAGTTAACTTCAGATTCCATCGTCTCTAAATTTAGCAATTGCATATCCTCGACCCGTTATATTCACTACAGTTATGATAGCAAAATTCTAGTATCACCTCGGCGTTGCTATTTTCATACCAGGCACGTGCGTGATCGGTGAAAAGAAAAACTTCGCCGACTTGAAAAATTTCATTACGTTCTCCCCAATCACTCATGAAGTCCGGAATCTTACCCACGAAAAATCCAGCCATCGTATGTTCATTAATTCCAAATTCCTGGTATCTCCAATATTCTTTCCATGAGAAAAGTTGTCATCGGGCGCGCATTTTACCACGAATTCCTTCAATGCACGAGATTCTATTTAAATTTTCCAATTACTAGAGTATGTAGGAAACGGATGTCGCCTATTCTCCGTCTCACAAAATTTTCCTATCTTTCACACAAGAGTTCCTACGGGTTTGAGTTTTGCCATACATTTTGAGCACAGTAATAATAATATAAGACTTGGTATTTTCCCGGCGTTTGGTTTTAAATTAGGTTTTTCTAAGGGAAGCATCTGTGCCAATATTTTTAATTTAAACTCATGATATACTACTTAAATTCAAAGTATTATTTACAATACACGGCCCAAGGGAGCCACAATCAAAATTATATATTTTAATTACCTTTAAATATAGAGGTTAATTCAAGTTTAAATATATACTTTAAAAGAACTGAAATGTACCGAATCCGCAACCGGATAATTGCTTCGCAACTGTAAACCATTATCGGCAGCTTATTATTATATTCTCATGAATTTGAGGCGAATAACTTTCTACAAAAGTAATGAACAAAAAATTAATTTCTTAATCAAAACAATACACAAACATTTCCTAAAAATAATCACAGATAAGTAAAAAAAATAACACATTTCCTTTGTTATATAAATACCTTCTTTGCTCGGATACAAAAGCTAGGGCTAGCGAAACTGATTACATTATCCTGCGAACAAATAAGCACTAAACAGCTACCACGGCGAGAGATACCTTTCTCTGCAAATAAATGAAACATTATACACGGGTCATCACTCTCCCGGGCGATAACTTTGCATGCGCCCGCTACTAACCATGCAATCATTAAATGACTACGTAATTGAGAGAAGCCACTTTACGCTATGAATGGTGTTATAGCAACGCCACCGCACTTAACCACGCGTAAAAATTTATGTACGTCACCCACTTACACTCCTACTTATATTTCCGTCAAACCTAGCGTACGGCCCTTCAACAGCCATTTAACGCGTAACTAGGTAACCATATCACCGCTTAATGAAGTCGGTCGGACGCTTCAAAAATGTTACGAGTGTTTGAGTCACAGTGATCGTAAACTACACTGCCGTTCATTGGAATATATTTTCCTTCGAATAATATCCCTGTGAGTAAGTTGCTGAGGAAAAATATTCATAACTTTTTATGAAGAATTTAACCTTATCTCAGTGAGATATGGACTAGGGACAAGCAGAGAAAGAAACCCTAGAGACTTCGGTGATTTGGTGCCATGGGATATGTAAAACAATGCAAAGGACATTAATAAACTTCTCTCAAGTTTGCGCACGTGTAATCAAATCTAAGGCACTCTTATTATTAAATAATCAAGGTAATTATCTAAAAACCTAAGGATGCCTTAGTTTTTTATTACCCGCGCACAAATCAGAGAGAAGTTTATTCATGTCATCTCATTGTTTTATGTATCCAATGGCACCAAACCTAAATGATAATTATATCTAAGGCAACCTTATATTTTCAGGTGATTACTTTAATAATTAAATAATAAGACCGCTTTAGATTTTATTACCCGCACGCAAAGCCGAGAGAAGTTTACTCACTCTATTCACCGGGAAAGTGTGAAATCCTACAAGGCAGATGACAGAATGAAAGGGGCATAGAGGAGGATATCGAGGTTTGATTCATATAATAGAGAAAATTGGATATAGGAGGCTTTAAGAATTAAAACAGCGGTAGAGAAGGGCAGACACCGGTCAATCCTTATAAATTGACAACTGGAGAAGAGAAATAACACCACACTTACGTTTGACAATCAATGCACAAGAAAATGCGTATTGGATCAAATAAATCACATTCGTATTTTAGGAGATAATAAATACATACATTATTTCTTAATCTGAGGAATTTCCTAATTCGCATGTAACATTATATAAGGGTTACAAATCAATTAAACTGATATAGCCACCCTCGGTGGCAGCGGGGTAAATTCTTTGTCTGCCACACAAGAGGTAGCGGTTTCCAGCCAGCCTGGGTATATTGCCCCAATCGAGGGCATCAGGGTGTTCCTGTGCGTTTGAATGTTAAGTTGAAAACCCCGATGCAAAAGTCTATTGGCGCTGTTTGAGATGGTACAAGAATGAATAAAATGAATGAATATATATAAGAATCAATGTGGCACGTGCGATTTAGAATGCGTGTGGGATGATGAAGGTATTCGAAACGCATCTTTGTGCGTAGTTTCAAAATGTACGTCATATTCTGCGGTGTGGAATGGTAATCAATATTTTATATGCAGGTATTATCAATTAGTATCTATTATTACCTGTATTATCAGTTCTACTCTGAGATTGTTTCATTAGCAAAAGTAAATAGGAGCGACGATAAGCATTTAACTATCGGAGCTAATATTACACGACAAAAATTCAGCAAACCGAAACGCTTGGCGGTCGAAAATTCGAAATTTATTGCACTAATGATAAAAAATTTTTATATTAATTGACAAATACTTCATATACCTCAAATCGACTTTCCTGTCAAATATTCACAATACATACCACAAAACTTGAAATGCTATGTGCAGAGATTTGTTTTGTATGGATGCGAAATGTTGGCCTTGGGAGAAAGAGATAGGGATAGGATCAATGCTTTTGAGGTGTGAATGTGGAGGACGCTGGAGAGTGTGAAGTGCGGGTGGATAAAGTGAGGCATGAGGAGGCGCTGGAAAGAGTTGGTGAGGAAACAATTTATTTATTTATTGAATCATTCAAAAGCAGCCAAAACGGCCTTTACATTGAATAGAAAACTTAAAATCTGCAGCTTTAACAAATATAAACAATAAAAAAAACTATTAAAAAGGATATTGAAGAAAAAAAGATTCAGCTTTCAGATTTCGAAGCTGCCTCTAGAATGATCTGATGGGCATTGAAAGATCCAGGGAAGGGTGAGTAGTCGAAATCGTATTGAAAGAGGTAGGGAGTCTGTAAAAAAAGTGATCTCTGGGAGAGAGAAAGACGGAATTTCTGTTGGTGTAGTAGGTGATTATTACGAAAGGTGCGGGTGGGAATGTGGAGTAAAAAAAGAATGGCAGTATTTCTGAGGATTGGAACTTGCCATTGAAGGCATTGTAAATGAAGGAAAGATCGTGAAAATTCCTACGGGAGGATAGTGGAACCAATAATAGGGCAGGCATTACTTCAGAGCGAAAAGAATTACGGAGGTGAGGAACATGGTGTCGGACTACTGAAATAAAGAAATTAACGGGATTTTCAAGGTTGGAGGGACAGTGGAGTGGAGCTTAAGGAAAGGACACTGGAATTAAGGAGTGAGGGCAGTAGAGTTAATAACGGAGCAGTACTCGAGGATTGAGAGAACGCAACCGGTGAAAATAGCTCTCATGGCGATAGGGTCGGTAACAGTGGTGAGTCAATTAAGAACTCCCACGACTGACATGGCTTTGTATTTCATTTTGTTGAGGTGCGGAAGAAAAGTTAGTTTGGGGAGAAAGCAGGGGGATATTCAGCTCCCACTTATCACGTCTGGGCATTGGATCAGTAATATTTGAAAAAGAAAGGAGATTTTAAATACAGCCGTCGAGGGAACAGAGGAAGGAAAAAAGAGATGGCGAAGAAGAAGGTTGAAGCTGACAGACGGAGTGAGGCTAAAAGGATGGTATAAGGAAACCAAGAACGAGGTACGGGACAGGAGGAGGTGGAGGCCACCTTGTTGTTTGTGAACTGCCAGTGGGCAGAAAACCAGCTGATGATGTTTCCACAAAAACCAGTGGCAATTTGAGATGTAGCACCCATGATGGCCTGATGAAGACAATCATCGAGGGACAAGTGAATGGCAAGAACGGAAAAGGTAGACCTCGAACAAAAGATACGGAACAAGTAAGGAAGGATGTAAAAGAGAAGAAATACGTAGGTGTGAAAAAATTAGCTGATTAGTGGAGAGCTTCGTTAAACCAATTTTAGGATTGTTGATCGATGATGAGCACGAACTCGCCACCCTTAGGCTGGCATCCAATGGATTTTAATTTTAGTCGACCACCAAGGTCGGCAAAAATACCATGCATTAGTCAATGCGTATCGCAATCAACACGTGAATTCGAGCGAAGAGTCCTCAGTATTTCTGGAAAAACAGCGCGTGCATCGGGGAAATCAGCGGGAAATTCAGCTTCCACTTATCGCCTCTGGGCGCCAATCATGAGCACCCACACCGGCATGCAAACCACACCCACAATTCCGCGCGCGAGACTGCGCATGTTTCAATTTTTTTCAACCTTGATGAAATCAATCCCGCGAAAATTAATGTCAGATGGAATCCGAGACTGCCTCTCCACGCAGGATTTATGGACCGAATGAAAAATTCCTGAGCATTCCTCGGACAGGCGTTGCGCTACTATTTCGTCCAAGTTTTCATATTGCTAGCGCGTGCAATTAGGACTCGTACACGATCGCACGTAGGTGTATTTTTGGCAAGCTATTTTCAGGTATCCAAACTAACTGTTCCACGAGAAAATTTGCGAAAAGCTAGCTACCGATTCAAAGGCTCAAGACACATAATTAATATGGCTTTCGATAGCTTTTCATTAAATGTGCGTAAACACATAATTATGCTCATTGAAATTTATTTAAAATAATGGAATTTATTAGACAGTGAAGGCTACTAGACAATAATCACAATGCCAGTATAAAACATCCAATAAATCTATATTAGCCTTGAAATTATTTTTTATCACGCAAGGGAAATACAATAAAATTGTCCTGAGATATCCCAGCGATAGCAGAGGAACATCCATGGTATCCATATAATTAAAATGGTATGACATTGGGAGATAAAACTGAATCTTTGAAAATTCAAATGAATAATATACATATTTGAGTTGATACCAATACATTTCGATTAGCGAACTTATTTTAAAATGTTGACACTAATTCAGTACCAAAATTTCAATTATTGATTTCTCTTTAAATTAAAATTTATCGTCGCATTTTTACGCTCATTGAAATCATGGCAGCATCGTACCGATCCGTACAGAAACGTTGGAAAAATCTAATAAAGAGAGATTTGGATTTGGGATGTGCCCCAATACGCCCTTCACATCGGGTCTGTAGCCACCATTATGAACCAGCGACACTAGGAGAAACTGGCCAAAGATTAAAATCACTTCAGCGTCGGATACTGTCACACGAAGAACGCTGGGAAAGATAGAGCAGTTGTACGTACACTCCCCCTTGGAAATGGGGTCAAAATTGATCACACTCAGATAGGGAGATCCAGTGTCAGAGGGCTTTTCGGGATCAATAATATTCTAACTGTTCCGGTCTCACGGTCCACCTTAAGGTTTCATGCAAGTATGACGTGCTTTTTCAACTAATCTAACGAAACTGGTAAATATATACTCTCTACGGGCTGAATAAATAGCCTCAATTTAAAAATTAGGAGCTACGACCCTTGCGGCGCCAAAGCTAATTCGACACAAAATAAGCCTCAAGACTTTCTCCTCATTACTTGAAAAAAAAATAGGATTGAAAAGGAAAAGTTGGCAAAAAAACACAAATGGACAAAAACACTAACTTATTTCCCTACTACCAAATGTTTGAATGAACATTTTCTTATGCTCTGTAATAGGATAACCTGTAAGAGCAACGATACGAAACAACATTCCATGTTCTGTGCAGAAATAAATATCATTAAAACAAAATATTCAATATCATCGATACAAAAAGTATACAGTTTAGGTTTTAAAAAAAATTTAGCGAACAGTCACCAGTAAAGAATTTACCGACAACAAAACAACAAAATATTAAACATCGATAATACAAAAAATGTGAGTGTTGATGTTTAAATAAATATTAACGAACACTTACACGAATGGAAAGTTTTGACAACAACAAATAAAGAAATATGATAAATCATGAAATGAATCATCACCATGAAGGCTAGTAAATCCCTTACACCTAAAATTCTGATAATGCACATAAAAGAATTAATTTACCTGAATAATTTTTTTACGTTTTTCGTTCGGTTAATCACACCATTATCACGTATATTAAGAAACCTAATGACCGAAATGAATTTTACGTATCATTAACCAATTATCACCCAATGCTGCTTCTATGTACCATCAAAAATGCGTACATTTCAAGCACTATTAAGGAAAAATTTAAACAACGAGTTCTTTTGTACTGCAGAGTTAAATGGTGAAATATGTAGCTGCCACAATAATTATGATTAAGTAGAAAATTTTCACATTTTTAAAACGAGAAGTCTTGAAATTTAATTTACCCCAGAAGCAGTTTTAGGTTAAAAAGAATTAAAAATCTCACCATCCAATCCCGTTATCCAATATCCCGGCATCCAATTCCGTTACGTAAAATATTCGCCAGCGATAAACTTTTTATTGCTAAAAATTATGTGAAGGGACATCTAACTTTCAAATCCATGCCTCTCTCTTAAATGGCATATGAGGAGGTAAAGTTTGAAAATGCTATGGGAATGAGAAGTTTTATGCTTATAAAAATTATTAATAATCATCAGGGTGCAATGGCTTCCGGAGTCAAGTCTTGGAACACTCCAACAAAAGTTCTGGTATCGCGAGGTGTCCCACGGATAGGAGTTAGATTCCAATGCCCTGAATGTAAGAATCTCACCCGCCTGTAGCTTTCTCTATCCCCAGCCATAAAAAACATACAGATTGAGCCACAGAGAGATAGTATTACGAATAGTAATGACTTTGCTCTATTCTGACAAATAAAATTAGGGAAGTTTTTTTTTGTTTCTACATCGGGTTGTATACCTATTTAATAGCGGTCAACGTTTCGAGTTCCTTTCCAGATTGTTCATTCAACAACAACGACTCACGTTCTTGCAAGTCTCCCCTACTCGACAATAGTTCTTACTACGGTTTTCCGAGCGCCAAAATCGTGCCCATCGCATAAAATCTGGATTGAAAAAGTAGCTAATGTTATAATGAATTATTGATTACATTAACCCTTTCGCGAACCGTAACTATCAAGACACCTTTCTCAGGAGCAAACATAATTTTGTGCGCCAATCCTTTTCCTACAAAAATGGACTGCAAAGAATTCATGCCCCAGGGAGACCTCGTCTTTTCCGCGACAGGGCTAAAGAAACTTAAAAATTAACATCCTTTTATTTTCAGGCTGTTTCATTGAATCCGATTGATTACCCAGTCAACACAACAATTGTGGCCACAATGTGGTCGCACTGAGGTCATAGTGGGTTGCCATTATGGCCCCATAGTGGTTTTGACCCCCGGCCATAGTGTGGCCAAAGTGTGACTAGCCATAATGTGGCTTAAGTGTGTATAATACACTTTCTTTGTAAGTTCAACAGATTTAGGCTTCAATTGGTGGAAGTTAGACATATTTAAATAAATATATAAATTGAATCAATCAACTTCCATTATAATAACTTACCAACTAACCTGTATCAATAGCAACCGTAATATACTTATGTTTACAAATGTTTAGTTTGCCAATCTGTGGCATTCCTGAGACGATCCACAGTGTGGCCATAGTTTGGCATGTTTGGCAAGCCAGACTATGGCTTGCCGCATGGCAGCCACAGTCTGGCCATAAAATGGCAAGCTGTGGCTAGCCATAGCCATAGTTGCCACAGGCAAACCACAATTCAACCACGATGTGGCCATAATTGTTGTGTTGACTGGGTAGTCACAGAGATGCAGAGCACTTCCAACTGGAAAGACTCGACTTTTTCCAAGGGCAGTAGCAGAGAATTCGCGCAAGGATTTTGGGAACCCTTTCGGAAGGCACGCTTCGCCACGCGAGAGGAAACAGGTCGAAGTCAGACAGACTGCGGGGTGCCTTCGCGCGCGCGCCTGCAGCCAGAGACGACGGCTCCGCAACAATGGATCACGGGCGTCGATTTTGCGCTTCGAGAGAACTGGGGGGAGGGGAGAGAAACAATGGGCCGTGTTCCCGAGTCTCGACCGGTCTGTAGCGAGTGCTTCTGCACTCAGTCAACACGGGTCGGCCGACGAGCGGTCGGAAACTGGGTCAAAGCATACGCGGGGTAGGACGGCACGCCGTGCGATGAACCCTGGAAAGCGGGGGGAAGGGGTAAGGGTCTCTCGCGCCCAGGGACAGGGGTACGGTCGCGTAAGGAAAGGGGGAGGGGAGACTAGGGTTCACGGGGGGGTGGGGCGGGGGCGGGATTTCTTCCAAAATCGATTGGGGGCTAGCGCGGAAAAGGTGGGGCCCTTGGGTGTGGGGCGAAGCGCGGGACTATCTTTTTTGCTGTTTTTTTTTACAATCGGACCGTTCCTACGCCCGCCCTTTTATGCTGTGATCCCCCAGAGAGAAAAAAAAATGTTCCCGAGAATTCGGAGTCTTAACAGGAATCCGACCCGCATACTTTAACTCGGTCGCCCCTCGCAGACATTTTAAACGTTGGCCTCTCTCGCTCGCGTACTCTCCAATCCCACGGATGTTTTACTTGTGTAAACCTCAATCGCTGCACCACGAAAGTTCCAGGATGAGAGCTGACGCATATGGCAATCGCACTACTTCCAGTGCTGAGAGCGTATGACACTTTCATGGTATGGTATGGTATTTGGAGGAGGCGACCGACAGTTTAGGCTATATGCGCCGTGATGGAAGGGTAGGTAAGGAAGGGTGGAGAGAAACCCGGCGTCGACATTAGCCTGCTCTTAACGAAAGGCGCCAAGGGGACCACGGATTAACGTCCCATCCGACGGACGGAGTGTTGCGCTTGAAATATCCTCCACAAAACATTCAAGCAGGGATCGGGCAATCTCTGAAAAATCTCTGCCACCGCTGGGATTTGCACCCGAGCCCACAGGGTGGGAAGCCAACACTCTAGCCACCACACCAACCCTTACACTTTCATTTCGAATTTAATCGTCTCGAAACATCTCTAATCGAATGGAAACGATCTAAAAAATAATTGAAGATGGGAATAGCATTGAAGTCGAAAGGGACACTGACGCAAGTAAAGATTGAAAAGCTGATCGAAGTACAGAGTTACGGTACGCAATGCTCATTTTATCGGCAGATTAGGCAATAATTTAGGGGTGAAGGAAAGATATAAATAATTGGAATACAAGGTAGTTGCACTTTTCCGCAATGACTTAATGAGTACGATACGAACGTCCGGACGCATTAATGTGGAAAAGTACAATAAATTTTTATTTCAATGTATAGAGGTTCCACTATATCGCGCCTGAATCGGATGATCGTATTGTGAAAAGAAGAAGTTAAGAGAATAAGGACAATAAAGAGAAAAAAATGAGAACAATACCATGTTTGCCCACACTTTTGTTCATGAAAACAATAGCTTAAAACAATTATAATTAAGCGATACACAAAAGAGAAGTGCATCTCTGTCATAAAAAGGGAATGAATATCAATTAAGGCAATGATACGATGGTTTGAGTACGAAATGAGAGCGCAGAAAGAGTTTGGCAAAACTTTGGCAAGATTGAAAATTCAAGGGTAAAGAAGAGAAATTGGACAACGGAAGAAATTTATGGACTCATAAAATAAGAATGACGTTAAAAGGTATATGCATATAAGCGATAGAAGAGAAGCAAATACTTTTTAGAATATCGAAAAAGAGGCTCAACTATGTAACCAGGAGATTGGAGCTGCCTAACCGATGATGGGGATTTATGGAGGGAAGAATAGTTTCTTGGTTGAGTCTCAGCAACAATTAACATCACATGTAAAGGAGCGAATACCTATTTTTTTTCGAAAAATAATCAATAAATTCGAATCTAACATAGTGAGGGCGCTACGAAATATTTTCTTCCTTTCGCTAAACCTCATTTCTCTTATTTTAGAAGGGAGGACCTTTTGAGAATTCTACTTTTTCACCAACGAGATAAAGCGCTTAATCCAGTAAAATTTATTTAGGTCAAAAATCTATGTCCCAATTCGTATATCGAAATCATATCTGTATTGCGATTTAAGGTCCGTGTACAAGACACCAGAGCTAAGAATTAGCTAAAAGTATCTACCGTATACGTTCCATTATGGCATGCTGTTAATTGCGATTTTCTGCTTTCATTACGTCCAAAGTTCCACTTCCTTCGTAATGTGTATCGTATGCTCAAACTGGTCTTCCGGGGTAATGGTTATCGGTCAAACACCTTCACCATTCTTCCAAAGAGTTAAAATGCCTTTTTTTAAAGTCCCATCCACTTAACGAAGCTTTCCCGCAGAGCTACCCCTTTATGAAGTTCCAGGTACACACATAACCGAATTAACCCATGAATTAGACCTCCTGGCCAGAAGATGGAAGTTTCAGAGTGGACGACAATTTTATCTCAATTAAGCCCTCTCAAACGAAGAACTTGAATACACTCACCAAGACTAATTCTCCGACCATCTTCATCCTTGTCAACCACCGACGTCAATCAGAAAGAAAAGCTATCTGATGAAAGCAAAATAAAAGCTCATTATATGGGACGAAAATTTTGTTTGCTAAACAGCAGAGATTTAATCACTTTGGTGTTCATTTCTTGGGCGCTTCGTTTGTGGACTAAAATCTTTCTTTTAGAAGCGTGATAAAAATGTCTTCGTCGATTTAATAGATCCCACAGAATTTCCTAGCGATTCCAGAGTGAAGGGGCACCACTAAAATCAAAAGTGCACACTCATTCAGCTTTTCCGAAATTATGACCTTCCCCATACCGTATTCCGTATCATCATCACAATTACCATACGCACCTTGCTTATAATATTGTTTGCATCGGTTCAAATGTGCGCCTTGCGTAAATTTTAGTCCAACTCTTGCCGCTTGGGAAATTGCCTACTGCGCAACTTTTTAGCGCACCTGCCAAGTTACCTCTCTGAGGGCTTTTTCCACGGATATTGCAATGAGGATCCTCAAGTCGGCCTCTAAATGTGTTGTCAACCACCGCGCATTTAAATTGGTTGGCTATAGTCGCCACTCGCGTCGATGACGAACCAATTGATCCGAGTTTCACGGGGAAATAATGTATAATTTTTAAATAAATAAGGTAATAAGGTTTTAACCGAGATTTTCATATATAATGATGCGATCTATCATATGCATAAAAGTTCAATGACATTCTTGCAAATACGAACATAGTACTGCAAAATATTGGACAAAAGTGGATCGCATTGCAATCATCACCGCGCCGCGGACATTTTTGAAAACCGATTAAAATGCGACCGAAGTGGCAACAGAAATCAGCCTTCTTTGGGATGCAATTGGGCCTCTTCTTTGCAGTCCCCTTGGCTCGTTCACTCTCTCTCTCGTGCCGTCATCTGTCCAGAGCACTTCTCTCCTGCAATAGGGTGGTTTCCTATTATTTTTTTATTGCCTAAATCGAGAGATTATTACTCCTGGATTACTCATTTCACGCTTTTAGATTGTTTAATGACTATATCTATTTTTCGCGATTATATGAAAAGTGAAGATTTCCAAGCGCGCGAAAACGCGACAGCTAAGAATGAATGCTGGGAAAACTCCGTGTGACGTCATTCTGGTTCCCGCTATCGTCGTGTGAGGTGACCTTGGGGCGAGGCTTTGAGCTTTGATACGATGCAGGCTGCAAGCAGGTAGCCGAGTACCCTGCTAGAAGGTAGCGCTTGGCTTAAATAAGGATTATTAATGCCCTATCAAACGAAGAAAGCTTTCCGACCTTAGGCACTTTTAATAGGTGATTATTAAGAGATGTTTCCCTGACCTCTGTGCCTCATGCATGCATTGGTAAGCTCAGACGATGTAAAACTCCTATCTACTCGTATAGAAACTATGTCTCTGTGACGTCACGTGGAGTGGCATCGCAAGGGCGCCAATCCGCTTTTTCAAATGCGGTTAAAATTGACCATTGCCATTCGTCTAAACTGGGATTTGTAAAACCAAATAATTTGTATAATATGAATACACTAATGGTGGGTAATGAATCGCAATTAATGCCTCGTTTTCGTTTCGTTAATAATTATAATAATAATAATTATAATAGTATTTCGTTTTCTTTGATGAAATAAACTACCCTATTAATCTCCGCGACATTCTCGTCCGCTTTGATTATTGTCTTAACATGATCAAGCTTACTTCGAAAGGTACTAAAATGCCTTTGTCCTAAAAAAAAATCCGAAACAGCTTTCTTTCTTATAACATTTGCTTCTCTTCTACCGCTTGTTTGCTTTTACCTTTCAACACCATTCTTCTTTTATGAGCCCAATGAATTTTTTCCTTGCTCCATTCACTCTTCTTTACCCTTGAATATTCTTTTTTGCCAAACTCTTCCTGCGCTTTCATTTCGTGTGCAAACCATCGTATCATTGCCTTAAATGATATTTATTCTTTTTCGTGACATGGATAAACTTCTCCGTTGTATAAATCACTACATTCTAATGTTTCTAAGTTTAAGTTTCAACGGATAAAAGTATGGGCAATTCAACAACATACCAAGAACCAACTTACCACTGCAAATGAATGAACTTATTACAGACAGAAATTTGGCCGAATTCACTTAAATGAAAAAGCCGCACTGAAATTAAAGACTATCAAAGAATAAAAATGAAATGTAATTTTTATTACATTTAGCGCTAAAAATCAAATGACATCCCCAATTAACGTGCAAATATCAGTATTTAATATTAGAAATATGAAAAATATTTTGAAATTTGTGGCCCGAATCATGCTAAATTAAAAGCAAACAGAAATCGTCCCGCTGCTAAGGGGGTATTCGGGGCTTGAATACTTCGATATAATGACTTTTAGGATACAAAGCAATGATTACCACCAACGAATGGGAAATAAAATGACCCAACAGACTCCGACATTATCGCTCGGACATCCGTCGTCGTTTCGGTAACCAACAGATATGCGGTGTTTTCAGTCATGAAACCTTGAGACTATTAAACTTATTTTCCTCTGAAACACTGGCATAGTAATGAGCTACAGATCTAAATCATTTATATAAATCCTTCATCCGAAAACTTTTGTAAAAATATTCGTTACACTGACCACATCCGTGTTGGTGATTGCGCGTGACTTAATCGCTAATTTGGGGTTAGCAAATATCTCACGCAAGAAGAGCCTAAAAAGAGGATTTGTGTGTGTCCACGCAATTTTAAAACTAGTGAATGAAGGTTGGAGGCCGCTACAATGCCAGAGCAAATACGGAAAAACTCTAAAGCTAACAGTTAATGAAACAATTTAACAATAGAAGCACGTTACTTGAATGTTAGAATACTTACTGCGCTCGTTAATTATGATCAATGTTCTCATCACGGAAGCTACGTTCCTCACGTTAAAATTGCATTTAATTAAATTATTTAAAGTGAAGATTTCATCAATATGTAATATTTAAATAGGGCTGTTCATTTAATCGTTGTATTCAAGCTGAGGAAAGAGTTGGAAGAGAATCAAGGTCGATTATCGGTCTCTAGTAGGTATATTGGTCAGTGGCTGTCAGTAACGAGCAAAGTTCATTCGAAATAATATTATTTTATAAATTTTATGTAATCAATTGAATTCAGTCATTTTCTGTTCTCGCTAAGATAAAGTGCTATTAATGTTTCGTTCCACCTTTATTTGGATTATGACCTAGACTATAACAGCAGATGCTTATTCCTAAACCGGAGGCTGAATTTATTATCTTCCGTTGGTTGTCCTGTCAAAAACAGCAAACAATCTCGGATATTTGACTTCCAATTTCAGTGAAAAGTGGAGGATATCTATCTCTAAAAACATTTAATAGCTGGAAATAAGTTTTAAAAGTTCCACGAAGCAAAATATCGTGGTAATACAAGCCAAAGGGTCACTGTCATCCTAACTTTCCATTAATATATCAAATACAGGTCTTAAATTAATTACATAGTAACTTGATGCCGAAATTAAATTCTTTAGGTATGAATGCCATAAAAATATTTAATGCGATGATTATAGATGGGAAAGTTAAATTCATTCTATTTTCACGCACATCAAGTAGAAAATGAGCATTATAAGGCTCAGTTATAATAAAGACACCTTGTACTTTCCAAATTATTTTAGAATCGGCAAATGGTTTCGACGTATTCTACGTCATTATTAAGCGCAACTGCCTAAAAGGTGGAATTGTGCGTGTCCACGCAATTATAAAACTGGTGAATGAAACTTGATGGCCGCTACCGATACATGCAATAACGCAACAAATACGGAAAAACTCCAAAGCCAACTAATAATGAATCGATTTCACAGTGGACGCAGTTGGCAGTTAGGCTTGATGATGAGGTAGAATAGAAACCGATTGCCGATTATTGAATAAGATTGGAAAGTAGAAAACGCATTTATTATTACCAAGCATAACTTCCACAAAGTAAATTCACCCACTATCAATTTCATTAGAAGTCTCAGTTCATGCGAGAGAAACCCCGTTATCAGGAACCATTGTATCGTGCGGGCACCCGCCCTTCCAATCGAAAGCGATGCGAGGCTCCACACCTCTCAAGAGTCGTAAACCTTTTGCTCTTCCACGGGCAACAAAGCGGGAGACAGCGCGGGAATGGGCGGCAGTCGACGTAAAAGGTCACATGACATTAGTTCGAGCAGCTGCTTACGACCGTTCCGCAATTTTTATCCAGAAATTCGGGGCGGGAGGAGATTTGGCAGCAAGAGGCAGGTCTGGACTATCATCGTCTAGGCTTCCCAAGTTCATCCCTCCCCGCCTGAAACCCCTCCCCGCGGCCCAAACACATCGGCCCGGACCAGTGCCAAGACTCCGAAGCAAACTAGGGCAAAAGTCATCTTTTCGCGCCGCGTGTGAACCCAACAACGAAACACCGTACCGTTCATTAATAACGTGAGGTGATTTTGGCGATTTTTTTGAAGCACAGTCTCGTCTCCCCATAGCGAGATATCGTGAGATTTGGCTCGACCCCCTCCCTCTAATCTCATGTGATATTGTTCAAAATGCGTATCTACGAAAAATCGTAGAAATTTCCTTCCTCATAGGAATTATTTTCTTTTCTGTAGAAACATTAAATTATGGTTTCGGTAGTAGTGGGGCCTGGTCGCTTCCATAGCGACGAGGGTATTCCCGTCCCGCCCTTCCATCCCTATCCTATCCCAGGAAGCGTCGTCGGGCTCGTCGTCGGGGAAGGCTTGTAGACCCTGCCCCGGGAGTGAAAACCTGCGAGCCCGCCCTGGAGGCTCCTTTCAGCTGCTCAAAATGCGTATTTTGAGAATAAATACGTTAATATATGCTTCATTGCAATGAATTTCTCTAAAAAAAACTATTTGTATAATAATTTTCAATAAAGAAAGACGTTTTGCTCAATCCAACCCAGTTTTCTTCAAATTTTACACTGTTTCTCGCAGAAAAAAATTACGTGACACTCGCCAGGACCCCCCCTCTCCCCCACGTGAGATTGGGTGAGAATCAGCTTGACGCCCTCACCCCGAAAATGCCTCACGTAATTAACGGATGCCCCCATACTTCTCCACACGGAAAACATTTCGAGCGGCGCTGGTGATGGTTACCTGCGGGTTAAGCAACCCATGCCACGTCCAAAATGAATGTCATGGTCGCGAATCAGCAGTCATACGACACCCTATTATCCAACCCAACCGGGCAGGAAATGCTCGCTATGAGGCACCGCATTGAATGTAATTACATTCACCTAGAGCCTCCTCCTCGCACAAGCATGTTATGGTACGAATGAATCCAGTCGTCATGTGCAATTATTTGGATAATTCCGAACGTCTCTCGCCATCTAGCGGCATTGTCGAGGTCGTATCGTACGTATCTGATGACCTTGATGATGCCTCAAGATGATAAAAAGGGTCGGGAGCAATAAAATTATTTGTATAACACAGCTAGATTTATTCTATCGCGTATCTCCCTTGAAATAACGCATTAGATGTATATTGAAATAAACACTGGCAATTTTCCAAGATTATAATTATTTTTATTCTGACCTAGGTTTCAATGATACTGCATCATTTTCTAGGTACAAATTAGTTCAAGACCTAGGTCGGAATATAAAAAGGATTATAATCGTGGAAAATTGGAAGTGTTTATTTCAATATGGAAAAATTCCACTCCATTACGCTTGGATCTTTGGATTGTATATTAGTTGAACATTGACAATCTTCACTTTATTTTCTTAGGCCAAATAATGAATGTTCGCCCAAGCGCATAATACAGCACGATTAATTTCTATTTAATTCTTTACTTTCATCATTTTCATGATGAATATTACATTTTATTATTATATTACATACATTTATGAGTTTACATTTCCATCTAAGATAAATTTCCCGCGGGAAAATCGAGAAATGACATGAATTTAGCATAATTTTGCATTGAAGTTAATCGAATACGAGCGATATTTCCTGGCTGCGACAAGGATCTGTTATCGGGTACCTACTATATGTACTACCGCTTTTACACCTTAGCAAAAAGATCAACATAGATTGAAAGATCATCATATTACCACACCAAGACTTTGCTCCACAAAACAGGATTTGGAAGAACATTTTGTCCATCAAAAGCCCAAAACAACACAAAGAAACTACGCAGACACTGAAAGAATTAATAGGAGGCCACCCTTACGTAGAGTCACAAGAGGACCGAAAACAGTAACCGCTAACGTCATCCTCGCAGATGATATGATACCAGGAGGAACGAGTCTGGGGTAGCCAGAAGAAATGTGAGATAGAGATGAGACCGATCGAATGAATAAAAGTACGGAATACGAGGAGATGGGCAAGGATGCCGAGGATGAAAGGTCTGATTAAGTAGGAAACGAGTCAGAGCACATAATATTATGAGATGTGAGGGTATTGAAAGGCACCATTGGACAAAGAAGAACATGCTGGGCTGGTAACACCGTGATACACAGTGGTCACGTGAAAAAATAAGTGAGGTAAAATGACGAATCAGAGCGTGGTGAAATACTCAAAGTATAATTATTCTGGTTCAAGTACTCAGGGGTAAGGGGAACAAGAATCGAGGTATTGGTACTCGCATTACGAGATAAATGGCGGGAATCAATAAGATAATCTCAGATTTGTGACACTAATGATTATTAGAGTCACAAATTGTACGATTATAATCGTAGTAAATGATTAAATCTTTTTAGAGCCTTATGCTTTGAGTCAGGAGGAAATTGTTCCGTAGCGCAGAGTGCATGCTAACCCCTTGTTATGGCGACGACTCCGAACTGACTCTCAACCAGCCCAACAACTAACTCCGCTAATTGGACACGCAAGCGCAGGTGAGATTGGGACACGCCCATCGCCTTTAGGACACGTCCTCACCACACACTCTCTCTCTCTGACCCGGTCAATCACGAAAGCCCATCACTCATCTCGTGACGATTTTTTCCGATTCTCTAACCGGCATGGAGTTAAAATTATGCCTGGATATTTTGGCTAAGTAAGGTAAGGTGCAGGGGCGGATCCAGGATTTCTTTCTGGGGGGGCACAAACAAAGCCGTATCCAGGATTTTGTTCTGGGGGGGGCACAAGGATACCTCGTAGTACATAACGAGTGCAATGATAATGGGACTGTGCTAAAAATCTTGTGTATTTTTAAGGGTCTGGGGGGCACGTCCCCCCCTTGATCCGCCTATGGTAAGGTGGATATTCTGGCTGAATACAAGCTAAAAAGGCGTTATGGGGACGTGAAAATTCACCCCATAACATACCTAACGGGTTTATATGATAATTCTTTTCCCATTGGAAGACGTCGGTACCTAATAATGTTCTGATACAAAATATTTACCGGATATAATTCTCATATTAAGGCTTCCACGGTCCATGAGTGATAAAAATCACTAACTTTTCTGGATCTTACCGCGGGGTCTAGGCTTTATACCGACGTTTCGCGACTCCTGCTGGTCGCTTCTTAAGTGGTGATTTACGGATATTATTTTGAAAAGTGCGTTTATTTCGAGATGTCATTGATAAATTTCTTTTTTAATAATGCTTTGCCTAAATTTGAGTGTTGCCGGTACACGCTGTACTTGCAAAGGTACATCGCCTCTACGTGACACAAATCGTTTTCCAGTCCTCCTCAAGTAAGGAATTTTAATTGAGATCCCATATCTTCAAGGTCTTTGTTATTTTTCTCTCCATGGTCGTCTTAAGACGAAGAGCAGAAGGTTTCCTTCTTGAGGCTTCTTCCCGCTACTTATACCACTCCGCTTGCAAATGTACGTTAGGTATAGGTATCGATAAGCCACGGGTATTGTCTGAGCTAGAAACAGTTTTCGATTGGAAACATTTTCCAATTAGTGCATTTAAAACAATCACTCCAAAAAGAAATAGTATTCAACCCAATACGAAGTTAAAAACATTTCGCAAAATAATTTTTGGCACATTTTAAGATGATACTCTCAAAACATACGAGCAAACTTTTTATATTTAATTTGAGAAAAGTAAAGGGTATTGAATAGAGGCTGTGAAAGGAATTTTAATAAAGGTGCAAAATTCCATTTTCAATCATCTGATGTCTAAGTGGAAAATGGCAAAATACTTTAAAGCAGGTCAACGTTTCCTACCATTTATGCGATATCATTAATTATTTTTCGATAGATTTACTCATCATAGTTTGCCTTCGCATTATTTTTAAGTATTCATACTACAAGGAAAAAATTTTACATCTGGCATCTAGCTAATGGCACGCTTGACCACAGGCACGTAAAACGCAGCATTTTAAAATTCTGTGGTGGAAATGCGTTTGCTTTGACTAGAATTTGAAATATGACCTCACAGAGTACTATGATACCGGACATATCGTGCTACAAGACAACATGATTGCGTCCACTATCCCATAGTCTAAAGAAAAAATCAAAAAAAGTTGTTTTTGTGATAATTTTCGTAAAAACCGCGGAATAGGTTGCTGTGAAACCTTCAAAATTCACCAGCAAGAGCACTCAATGCGAGAAAACTACAAATAAGAAAAAATGGACACTTAGGAATCCTGGTTCGCTGGAGCGTATTTTAAATCTAAAGCATTTAAAAATTCCCAAGGGAGGAAGATGCCCACTATAAATTCTCATAGTACAGCTCTGTAGAGAGTACACCCGTATCAATAATCACTTTAATCTACGCCTGAAAATTTAGCTCAATGTTTTCTTTGAGCTGAATACATCATGTTTGACGTATAGATTTTCACTAATGAGCATATACTCCGTACAACCTCCTCGGTCCAGGTGTATTGTACAAGAGGTTTGAATTTTTTCACCGCTTGGTTAAGTGAAATGACGTAACTAGTTCAGAGAGTTCTGTCTGATAACAGCATCATATAGAGGCATTATTCACAGAAATTGCTAATCTTGTGTGTTGACATCTAATTAACCCGAAATACGTAGATATGACACCAGCATTGAGGGGGATAAAATGAAATTATCAAGATAATAGGATTTTTTCAAACGAAAAATGCGTCATATTAAGCATTAGCTAAATAACACCTCGGTAGCAAAACAGTAAAGAATTGAGACAGATAACTCACGAGAAATTTATCATCAAATAGGGTAGTTTCCTTCATCAAAGAAAACGAAAGGCATTAATTGCGATTCGTTACCCACCATTAGTGTATTCATAATGTACAAATTATTTTGTTTTAGAAATACCGGTTTAGACGAATTGCAATGGTCAATTCTTATCCTCATTTGAAGAAGGCAAGATGGGCGCCCATGCGATTCCACTCCACGTGACGTCACAGGGACCTAGTTTCTATACGAGTAGATAGGAGTTTTACATCGTCTGAGGTTACCAATGCATGCATGAGGGACAGAGCTCAGGGAAACATCTCTTAATAATCACCTTTTAAAACTGCCTATAGTCGGAAAGTTTCCTTCGTTTGATAATGTATAAATAATCCTTATTTAAGCCAAGCGCTACCAGCTAGCAGGGTACTCGGCTACCGGCTAGCATCCTGCGTCGTATCAGCGCTCAAAGCCTCGCTCCAAGGTGACCTCACTTGCGGCAGCGGCAACCAGAATGATGTCACACGAAGATTTCCCGGCGGTCATACTTAGCCGTCGCGTTTTCGCGCGCTTGAAAATTTTCACTCTCCATTTAATCGCGAAAAATAGATATCGTATTTAAAAAATATAAAAGCGTGAAATACGAACTCCAGGAATAATAATCTTTCGATTTAGGTAATAAAAAAATAAAGAGCGTGCTGCGCCCGCTCCCAGCGGGCTTCCCCCGCTCTTTTCAATGCAGGTCCACAGAGGGATAGGCGCGTTTCTAATTTTAAAATGTAGAAAAAAAGGCAGGGTCTTATGTACAAATTTAATTGGAATGTTCATGTACAAATTGAGGTCAGAGGACCTCTTAAAACACAACATCGGAAGTAATTACACTATCCTCTGTTAAACGCGCATGATGACTCAAACTTACGCACCAACAGGAGACTTGAATGTGGAATCAGCCGCATTTTGATAAAAGTTATTTAAAGAATGCGAGATATTGTTGCAAATGAACAAATGTATCAGTTTGTGCGCCGTAAACTTCAGGAATATTTACCGATTTTTGTTTTTTTGTTATTTTTTTAATTATTTAAAAACCAATTTTAGGAAACAACAGCAATATTTAGGAAGTAAGATATGCCGTCGCATGTTCTCTGATAAATTCTGTGCATTTTGGTACCTCATTTGTAGAGTTTGGTTGCGTATAATTTGAGAAAAAAGTATCTATGCAGTAGAAATAATATAGAGGATAGGAAACCACCCTATTTCGCGAGTCATCACACGAGCTGTGAATCCATCGGAGGGAGAAATCACCTACGTCGCACGGAAGCCAGTGGAGTGGGATAACCGGTAAATTAATCAACTCGGAATGCACGCGAAAACGGCACCTAACGAGAGTTAAGAGGCCAACGAGAGTATGCAGCACTTTCCGGGTCGACGATGCCGCCCACGGAGCTCCCTCACGAGTGGTTTTGTCACCCCACTTGAGCACACTTGAGACGGCTAAGGTTAGGACGACTGGTGTCGGGTAACGCACACCTAAGTAGCAAGTAGATTCTTTCCGTGGCTGCGGATCTTGCCGAGAGGTCCTCTGCGGGAAGCTCGTGACGGGTAACCCGAGAAAGAAGGGGAAACGTGGGAGACAGCGAGGTAAATTCACCCTTGACACGAAGGCTCCGGAAGCAGTCTTATATATACACCCACGCATTGACAGAAAAAGGAAAAACAAGATGGCGGTGGAGAGGTAGCTTCCGGTCGAGAGAATTCGGGACAGCAGAAAGTGATACCACTTCGCTTGATTTGACGAAATACGGGAACTGCGCCATATTCACAGTCTCGGCTCACATCAGCCGCAGTTTTCAATTTTCATTCAATTTATTCAGTTCAATTTTCATTCTCAATTTTAATTCAATTTCCTAGCACTTACTGAATATTTTACCGACTAGTAACTACTTGCGCATTGAACCTCTCTCTGAAAAAGGTAGAAAGTCGAAATTCGAAAGACTCGGTTTCAAATCCCGGCTGTGGCAGAGAATTTTCGGAGACTGACCGATCCCTGCTTGAATTTTGTGTGAAGGGCATTTCAAGCACAACACTCCTTCCGTCGGATGGTACGTTAAGCCATGGTCCCCTTGGCGCCTTTCGTTAAGGGTAGGCTAATGCCGACGCCGGGTTTCTCTCCACCCTTCCTGTCATACCCTTCTATCATGGCGCGAATGACCCTAGCTATCGGTCGACACCTCAAAATACCATATCATACGTGGTGAAGTCCTCGCCTGCTAAACAAGAGGTCGCGGGTTCAAGACCCACCAGGTAGATATCCCCTATCCAGGGCATGGTTGTTTGTGTACGTGCAATTGTTGAATACCCCGATATAAAATGGTCGATAAGTGCTGTAACCGGTGGTATGGGACTAAAAAAAATTGATATGGGTAGCCCACTTTGAGTAGCTAGAAAAGTTAGAAAAAAACACCCGATTTGGATCGAAATGGAGCATGGGCATGGTATGCCTTTTTCTCTGGAAGAAAAACACTTGTAAGTAGATGTAAAATATACTTGCAGCGGGAAATTTAAGGAAAGGAGGAATGATAAAATTAGGAGATACATTTGGTGTGCGCTGCTCTACGAGTAACGAACAGCGAGGCAGCGAAGTAATCAAGGACAGAGGCTTTCGAAATGAGGTACTACAAGATAATGATGAGGATCAACGGGATCGACCGAGTAAGTAATGACGAAGTTCCAAGAACAAAAGAAGAAAAAAAACCACCGAAGAAGAAGACGGATACACTAATCGGTCATATCTTGAGGTAAGTAGGATTGATGAAGGTAATAGTCGAGGGGCAAGTGGATGGCAAAGAAAGGCAGTGACGTGAAGGCAATGACGATACAATGCATTTTGATTCAACAGATCAAGTAACTATATTATAAACAATACCTTTGATGTTTTCTTTCGTTTTCTTAATATTCAGTCCGTATTTACTCGCGTAAACCTAGTATGACCCACGACTACCGTTTTGGGGAAGGAGCAATAATCGATTTAAATATACGTATTTATCCTAGAGCCTACGCTTTTTCAAAGCCAAAAATAAGTGCGCAGTCAAAACCTTTGAGGAAAGGGTACATGCAGACTTAGTGCAGCACGCAACTGACGAACAAGTCCAGGACTAATAAGCAATTCCATATGAGAAGCCATTTTTAGCATTTAATCTATAATTTATTCTTCTCGTAATATATTACTCTTTATAAATAATATATTTCTGATGATATTATACTTTGGTTTCCATGGCCTTAATTCATGGAGTACAGTAGGTAGGATTACTTCCCCATGACTTGTAACTTTTTAAAAGTATTTAACAAATACCGATTTAACTTATTGAATCCCTAGTAAACAATTTAGCTTTGAATATGCTCTACAACGTTCTGTAAAAAAATTTCCAACCATATTGTCCGCATTCAATCGTTAATCTTCAGTCAAGATTGAAAATGGCGTTCTTTATGAGACGCATATAACGTCAATGTTAGCGTTCTAAAATGAACATTCAAGTCTCGCATCGGTCTTACGAAAGGTGTTTTCGCTGAGATGGGGTCATTAAATTACAAAAACTGAGAAGATTCCACTTAGGTTGAACTTTTCTGCAACGGCATTTTTTTAAGAAGCTACGTATAGCGCATGAGTAAATTCAATGCCTTACTACGCATAATACGCAACAGTTTCTTGTCATGAAACGTAAGAGGTGGATCTAAGCTATCAATGCGGGGAGCTCTGTTACAATGTTACATGGCTGAAGCGGGTGATTCTTTTAAAGAACAGTTTTGATACGAAGACGTACATCCAACCCACAAATACCGAAAGCTCAAGTAATACCAAGCATTGGTGATGGTTTTCCGGGTTTACACCGCGTTTACACCCGGAAAACCATCACCAATCAACTAACCGCGGAAGCCTCCGTAATAATTTAATACCAAGCATTGTTTAATTACATAATGTTAAGCCCAAAGGAAGAACTAACAATGTTCTTCTTCGTCGGTTTTCAAATCAAAATTTTTCGAATGGAATAAACGCTTCGCAAAGTTCCTAAGTTATCTCAATAATACATTACATTCTTGATTAGAACAGGTTGAAAACGAAAACTGTGAATATTCACTAATTACAAAATATACAAGCACGACTTTTTTGATTATTTAAGGAAGTAACCCTAAAACGATTTTGGTCACCGATTTATACCCGATTGATTTTTTAATGGGTGGGATGAAAGCAACTGAAAAAAATGCATGAAAATATTATGCGAATACAAATCAATTAAATAACAATTTAATTCAGAATACCATTATTACATTGTATGCTAAATTTAAATTTTGAAAACTGAATATTACATTAAACGCATCAAAATATCACGTGCTAAACTCGGAATTGGACACTTTCGTACGTTGGAAATGGGAGAACTAGAAAATCCGAGGTATCTTTGGTAAGAATGATAAAAGTACTAGAATATCACACATTTTTGTCCTTGAGAGCGAAGTTTTGCTCTACCTGGATACTTGAAAGCCACTAACAAAGAGTTTGCGGAACCAATAGAAAAACTTTTTAAGGAATATTAAAAAATTAGAGTTAGTCTGATACCCTTTAAAAACCCTAAAGCTATTTCACCAAGGAATACTGGACAACAACCGATTTTAGAAAAATAGTAAGCTCACTATTTTGGGGGAAATTTCAATGCATCCAACATATAACAGATTTTAAGAAATTTAATATTATTTGGATGGATGGAAGATCCTTAAAATGGATGAAAGATTTCATCGGATAGATTCAAAAGTAAATTTACTTCTGAAGACGAGACAGCTCCTATACACCGTTATTCTTTTGCATTGTGAGAACCTAATGCGATATCCTGAGGATTTTCAAGGACACCATTTCAATATCTCGCATGATTACCTTATTAAATCTTTTCAGCAAATGACAGCAATGCAGTCAGATCAGCTCAAAACCGATGAGGAAATTTTGAAACCGATTAAAAAAATATACACTTGCTTCTTCCTTGAAACATTCGCGGGAGGTCGTCATGGTGATTAAAACTTGGCGCGGTAAATTACCCAAAAATATTTTAATCGTCACATACTTGCTTCAATATCAAACAAACGATTGAATGGAGTTCTGACGTGAAACAAGATTATTTAATAACTTTCCAAACTGATTCAAGAAGAGATTCTCAAACTAATGCAGATTCTCACCCAATGCAACATTCTCTTTGCAGCACGGCAGATGCTCTCTTTGGCATACGGGGAATGAAACAAGGAACCGTTTAATAAAACACAGACGTTTCTAAACGATTGAGTGTCTCAAGAATAATAATAATAATAAATAATTTTATTACTCCACACACAAATTACATGACAATAGCAAAATTGAGTAATTTTAGGTAGCCGCGAAGGGTAACCTGTTTGAGGCCATCCAAAATAATAATTCATTATGCTTTACATACAGGTAGTGTAGCTCATTTTGTGTTACCTTGATAATCTATACTAACAAATCTTAAGTGCGTATATGAAAAAAATAACTAAAGTAGTATTTATAATTCGTTTACATCAATATTTATAAGAATATTTGTTCTACACTTTCTTTAGTGAGAAGCCGAGAATGTGCATTTTGCAAAAACTTTTTCAAAGACTTTGAAATGCAGCATGACTGGGGTAACAAATTAAAAACCTCTGATCCTACGTACAAAATACATCTTTTAAACAAAGTCAAATTTGGTTGTGGTAAGGGCACACTTATGTTACGCAGGGTATAAATATAGATGCCTCAACGGAAGCAAACGCAAATGAAAAAAAGTAGCTTTGGCATTAAAAAATAATTACATACTTCTAAAATTACAAATTTACTAACATTATAAATCCAGAATTATTTACCTGCCAGATATTTTACGAACAGCCACGTACTATATAGCCATAGTTATAACTACGCGAAACGGCTATTCCCGAATGTCCAATTTTTCCTGGGAAGAGGACTGAGCCACTCGTTTGAATATCCATAGCAAGAGAAGTTTATGCCCATAAAATGCACCGTTCCCCAAAGCCCCTTGAAAAAAGCTGCTTATCCGAGAAAAAAACCATAAGGATGCACGCATAAAACATGAATATGAACCTGATAGCCGAAAAATATTGGACAATAACGGAGAGCTTTCTGTATTCCCTGCATAAAAATATAACTATGACGTTGTTGACGAAAAATAACAACAAGAAATTTACCATTTACACCGATTTCCTCAGCAAATCATTCCGGAAACCCATAATTTCACCTCACATTTGAAGACTGCCGTTTCCTCTATCCTAGGGTTCTCTGAGAAATGGAATTGGCATCGTCCATCTCTGAGCTGCGTGCTTTAAAGGAACACCCTCAGCATCGGTCTAAATTCTTAATGCATGAAAAAATTGAGGCATTCGCAAAATTTGGAAATTCCACGAATCCAAAATAATATCATTTATATTATCCTTACTTTCATATTATTTCAATAATTACTGCCATTACTTATCTGAGTAATAGCTCGCCTTTTGAGATTTGGAATTATAAATACGCCAATATATATTACTATGGATCAACATTATCATAGTTTATTCGGGACTGAAGGAATCAAGCAGTAAAAAGAAACTTTCATAGGATTTTTCTCAATGTAAGCCAGCTATAATATGTTTTTGCGAATGGATATTCGCAACTACGTATAAAATATTGGCTTCAGCGAACGAATCATAAAATTCACATTAAGTTCAGAACTTCATTTTAATGCAAATTAAAAAATTTCAAATCTCATTAAATTTCACCAACTGATTACTTTAGGAAATGGTGCGAACCTTCAGGAGAAACACGCTGCATTACAGAAACAGAAAATCTGGAGAACTCATTGACCAGCATTGACCACGAGAGCCAACACAATCAGCAGACCTTTCAAGATTCCGATTAGATTCGTGGCTGCAGTGGATGTAGTTCCATTGGTTTATTCCCTTCTCGCTTCGATCCATCGGGAAAAACGAACCAACCAGCTTACAGTTGGCCTTCCTTAAACACGAAGTTTGTTTAGTTTGCCTTAAGTTTTGAACCTTCTATAAATTTATGATTTGCAGACTTAAACCAAGATTTTATACACAGTTGAAAATATTCATCAACAGAAACATATTGCGCATTGACCAGCATTGACCACGAGAGCCAACACAATCAGCAGACCTTTCAAGATTGCATCTTGCTTACATTGAGAAGCCAACGAATCGTAAAATTTATAGAAGGTTCAAAACTTGAGGCAAATTAAACAAACTTTATGTAAATGCAAATCAAATAAAAAATCTTATATATTTTCAACAATAGGATGTTACGTAGGAAATGATGAATATCACCAGAAAAAAACACGCTGCATTACAGAAACAGAAAAGCTGGAGAACGCATTGACCAGCATTGACCACGAGAGCCAACACAATCAGCAGACCTTTCAAGATTCCGAGTAGCTCCGTGGCTGCAGTGGTCGTAGTTCCATTGGTTTATTCGCTTCTCGCTTCGATCCATCGGGAAAAACGAACCAACAAGCTAAGAGTTGGCCTCGAAAAAATAACTGAAAACCCAAAAACCTGACATCCAGCAGACAAGCTCTCCATCCAATCCAGAGGAGGGAAGTGGACGATAAGGATGTGGGGACCAGCACGCGACTGCGTGACTTATATTCCGCGGTTTATCTCGCCTCTGCCTTACGTAAATTTTGCATAGTGTGTGTGCGATACGTGAATACACATCGACATAAGAATCAAATACTGTCTATCTATTGGCGGGTTTAGTGCACGAGATTGTGTAGTGTAGTTCTGTGTAGTTGCCTCTGAATATTAAAATTTAACTTATGGATTATCGATAAACCACCTTTTCCTCCGATTTATGTGTGTCTTCGATCCGATATAAGATAGATTTCGTTAGAATTAATGAGCAAGGAATTAAACCCACGTCATTATATTTTCTAAGGAATCGTGATTTTTTTTGCTAGTTACAGATTTCACATGATGACAAGATTTAGATGATAATTTATAAAAGCGTGAACTCTCTCTCTCTTCAACCCCTTGAGTAATATTGCTCCGTAACTTCTTCGTATCATTATAAACTTGGGACAATCCTGGACAAAAATGCTTGGATGGGCGTTTTATTCCTATCATGTTAACCTCCATGACAGGAGGTACCTTAGCAAGTTCTGATTTCGCAACTATAAACGGCATTTACTCATGCCTACTGTCGGTAAAAAAAAACAACAAGACACCCTAGTGTGAGTCCATCCAAGCATTTTTTTCCAGGAAAGTTATAAATGATAGAGAGAAGTTAGAGAACAAAATTACTAAAGCGGTTGACGAGAGAGTTTATATTTTTCTTAATTGTCCATTAAAACTTGTTATCGTGTAAAATCAGTTAATAGCAACATAAGGACAATTACTTAAAAAAAACAGAATGACGCCGATTTAATTATATCAATTTTCCACGGTAATATTGCAAGTGTTTATTTCAACATAGAAAAATTCCACTGCATCACACTTGGATCTTCGAAATTTATTCGACTTAATTCATCTGGCTATTCATTTAACTCAATCTAGCCCTAAATCGGAGACAAAAATGGTTCATCGATGCTGCTTAAATTCAATTTTAATATTCACAGGCAACTTCACTAAACTACCTTACACAATCTCGTCCACCAAATCCACCAAATACCCGAAAGAAAGTAAGGTATGTTGTTTTTAACCAATTGAAGCACTGGGAAAGTACTCAGAGAATCTTCATTTCTAGTAAGTGCTCATTTATTGAAAGTAAGGTAGTTCGCACCGGTGGGTGACTTCGAAAAAATTACCGCAAGTTAGTCTGCAGTTTTCTGTAAAACCGATAACAATTAGTCTCTTTAGCACAAGTTATGATTCAACGCCAAGTTTCAACGTCAGACCTCTTTTCGTAACAGAGGAGTGAGTGATACGTCAGGAGAACTTATATATTTACACGCGTATATATTATCGGTGATTCTTGATTAAATGAAAAGCAAGAAGTGACGTGAATCATGGGCCTATGATGGCACAGCGAAAAGTTGGTTATAACACCCCAAAAAAGATGGAGACGGCTGGGCCGGGGCCAATAAAAGGGTGCACGGTTTATGCGTTCAGAAATTTGCCAGCCGGAAGGTGTAAGAATGCGGACAGTCAAGAGCATATCTAGAAAAAAATGTCAGCCTCAACCTCCTAGAGCCCTCCTTCAGCTAAGTACGTACTCGCCGTAAGTCACCATACGCATTTCCTTTTTATACACCCTTCCTAATGTCTCGAAGGACTGCGTCGCCATCGTTAAGTTGGCTTGATCGTAAATAAAGACCATCAGTTTTTCTGCATCTTCGGAGCCTCGTTTAAAAAAAGAGTTGATTCATCAATCCTCTACAGAACTGCAGCCGTTAACGTACCAAAATTTCATGGGGAGACATGTGTTTCTGCCTCGGAAGTGCGATTTACGAGGAAATCAAAACGGTTTTCCACGGTAAAGACCGTATTTTTCGATGTACTAACAATAACATGGGATTTTATACTTAAGCTATACCACTCACATTTTTCTCAGAGCTTACTTACACCACGTTACTCAACGTATTTTTTTAAATTAACTGTATATATTTAAGTCGCACGCGTACCCACAATTCTTTTGGGATAATCCTTAGCCGGAGAATTTCGGCTACATCAATCATAGCTGATCTATATCTATAGCATTACGCAGTTCCTCTTCCTTACGTTATTTTGCATATAATTCGAGGGCACCTGAAATTTCGATTACTGAGACAAAATACGGCGTTTAAAGAGACTAAAATATGAGCAGAGCTGGAATAGGAAGGAAGATATCAAGTTTTTTTATCATCAATTTTAATCATAAATTAAATGAATATGGCTCTATTCTCCTACATGATTCATAACAACGAATCTCACCAAAGAGCTAAAAATATATATTTTGGGATTGCCTGGTACAGAGGGGTAATATTATTCAGAATTTCACTCAAACCTTGAAATCATAATTTTCCTCGAACATAGATTTAACGAAGTACAATGAAAGGTTAGGAAATAATTCGGCTCCTCGTACGCTTTCGTTATTGATTTTTACATTTCTCATTCATTTATCATTTTCAATATCACTCATTTTATTTTATCTCTCATATTGCATAATAACCAATATTTATATTTTTGGAATTTAATAACCAAGGAGAATAATATTTCTATCTATATTGTATTGATTAATATTAGTATGAGCAAAACTGGAATATGAGCAAAGATTCCAACTTTTAAGTTGTGAATATTAATTAAAAATTAATCGAATATGGTACAACAGAATATCCGGAAAAACCGATTGAAATCGCAATTGAATTGTAAATTTGGGTGCTACATGACGAATGAATGGTACCAAACAGTCATCAATTCATGAGAAAAATGTATCGCTTTGATAGTTAATTTAGCTCTGAAGCTTTAAAGTTAATTGATACACAAGCTTTCGCTTGAAATCTGTCAACATTTAAGTGATCTAGTATGAGATCAGTAGGAGGTAATGGGCTGAGGAAATAATTTTTTCCCCGAAAATAATATCCTTCCCATCTCCCAAATTCTCGAATTCAATTCCGATCTTTGGTCAGAGTAAACGATTCCATTGACGCCTCCTTCCTTTTAATTTGTAACGGCAGTCCGAATTCGAAATTCAGCCTGTCGCACTCTTCCAGCCAGTCCGGAACGTCTTCTCCGTCAGGCCCTCTGCATCCACACCACAGGAGTCGACCGTGCACTGAGCGTGCATAGAGGACTAATTACTGGTATTTGCTCCATATTGATCTTCGTCGGTGGTGGTCGCATGACCCAACAACACGCTCCTTTCTCCCGCAAAGGTGCAGCGGGGAGGGGGAGTGGACGAAACTTAGCCGCATGTCCCAAGCCGTGACCCTCACCTCACCGCACGGGAGATACTCGAGTGCCCTCCGGGGCGGGCAGAAAAAAACGCGTCCTTCTTAATTAACGCGGACGCCGCGACCTTTGCCACACTTCTCCCTATCTCTCCCCCGCAAGCGGACTCCGGGATCGATTTCACCGAAATGCGACCAATTCTCCACCCATTAGGTACAGCTTCCAGTACCTAAGCAAGCGAGCATTCCGTACCCTAGCTCAGGGCCGTCGCGAGTGGGGTGGGAGTGACAGCTGGTTCAAACCCATCCCCCGAAATTTTGAACCAAAAACAGTTTGAAGCAGATAAAATTGATTGTTTGAGGCGTAACTTGGTGAAAGCGATTCATAATTAACATTAAAAAGAAGAACTTTGTGCTTTCACATTCACATTTATTCACGACCATGGTTTCAACGTTAGACGTCATCATCAGGTGAACTTTACAGAGGTCCTCTGTAGAGTTCACCTGATGATGACGTCTAACGTTGAAACCATGGTCGTGAATAAATATTAATGTGAATAGTTGAAACAGATTTCCCCAGTTGAAAAAAAGAATTAGCCCTTACAATTAGTAAGGCAGAGAGTATGAAACACCACAGACAAAATAATAACTATCGTGCGTCAATAATCCCGAGATTGGTTTGACGCAGCTCTCCATTCATTCTTCCTATTAGCTAATCTTACAACACTAATATCATTCTTCTGTTTTATCACCCTCACCATCCTTCATCTCTTTTCCATACATCTAATCATGTACCTTCCTTTTGCGTTCATCCTTTCTACTTCTCCTTCACCGATTGTCTCCATAGAGCCATCGTGTGTCAAAATGTGACCCATTACGCCATCCCGAAAATACTAATAACCTAAAGAAATATTTCGTTACGGTTACTCCTTGACTGGAAGCATGGTGGTCCGGTGGGCAGACCGCTACGCTACTGATAGACGGTTCAAATCCTGGATGAAGTCCCTGTACATACAACCAAACAAATATCCGAGGAAGCGCGAGGTGGCCGTGGGAAAGGAACTCCCTAACTCTAAGTGTGTCAATTTATACGTCTGTAGTGGCGTAGTTCTAAGAGAAGTTCAAATCAACTTTAAGCTTAGAGCGACGAGTAACTTCTTGATTACAAAAGAAATGGCAGCTAATAGTACTAATATGATGCAATAAGAAGGTCTCTAATGAGTAAAAAATAATGTTCTGAAATCTCCCCTATTTAAAATCTTGCAGCAGTATACTTCTCAGCCAATCTCGACGGGAGGTGGAACTTGTGATCCAATGAGCACAGAAATTTCCGGACGTAGTAGTGTTCCAGATTACTACAGCAGAAATATCGCATATTCATTGCTTCAATTTTTGGCAGAGCCTTAATAAAGCTACGATTCGTCAAACGTGTTGCGGGCAGGTCTTCGGAGAAAAAAGTGAAATAAAGGTGCATCTTCCCACTCGTCAGACTGCAACTCGAATACACGGCAAAGGTATGGTATCCGGAGCAAAAGGTCCTACGGTGAACTAAATAAAATACTTAGGAAAGCGACACAATTCGTCAAAACTGCTTAGAGAAAGCTGGGAGGACTACAGAGCTGTCACAAACATTAAGCTGGGAGCCGCTTCAGACTCAGGGGTCACGCTTGCATTGCTTGAACAATGAAGAACAGATATCTTTCAGGCGGCACAGGAAATATCATTATAGAACCGCTAAATAAAAACTCTCAATTGAAAGTTATGAATGATCTCAATTTTCTGCATTGCTAAAGGCTGTAGTTAACGTTAAAGTTGAAATTTGTTTATCCTCACTTGATATCTCGACTTTTGTTAGACTATTATGAGATTTTTAGCTGCTTTATATGTTAAAAATTTTTCAATCTTGCTCTTTTCCCAGGTCCAGCAGAAACTATATAATAAGAGAGATATTTTGCCAAACGGATAGGTAAAGGTATTCGTCCTTGCCCCAATCAATGAAGGAATTCACTAAATTATACAACGACCTTAATAAAATAACCGCTTTAAATAATTTGATTTAACTATAGTAATTTTTAAGATATATTTACGCACAGCTCAACGGCTGGTGTCCCAGGGTCTCTCAACATGCGCCTATCGATACCGCTTGAGCGGTAATATACATAATGTAACTGTGATATATATAATGTCGTCATCATTTAAAAGTGAATAGAGGTATACTTAGCCTCTTCTAAGAATTAATTAGACAAACGCACGTCCGCGCTTTGGATGGTGGATATCTAGCCCAGGAGAGATTGGAACTCGCGAAATTTGAGATGACAGGCAAGGAGGATACCCCGTAGCGATCTCTAATGGCTGAAATCAATACTAGGGCGCATCATTATCAGAGAACCCCCAGACTTATTGTAAGACGCAGAGCGCACTCCTATTCAAACATGAAACGCATCTTCTCAGAATTAGAGAGTTAGGTATTTGGTCAGGTATATTAAGTGCCAGAAGGACCAATGGTAAATCAAGCGAAAGCTGGATGCACACATCAACTACAAGATAAAACATGAAATGAAATTACACACCGAATAAAACAATGCTTCGGTAGGAAACCAATTATTCATGCCTAAGGGTCAGCAATACAGCACCTTTTCGCAGGGCCTGCGACCGACGCGACGTTAAGATACGGCCGATACGTCAAATTCTGTTCAACGATCTTTTGCTGTGACATATTTATTTCCATTTTAAGACGATTATAAAGATTACATTTCGAGCCAGTATATTTTTAAACGCTTTTTCCTTAACTTGCTTCGTCTGTTTGTCTGTTTCATGGGTGGCATCTTGTAATTAATTATTTACCCATTTCCCACTGTCGGAACGGATTGAAATTTTCAGTAAAGATCAGAACCAGATGATAATGCATTCTTACACTATTCCTATATCTTTAGAGAGTGCATGAGCCATCCTTTTTCGAAAATTAACATTTGCATTGAACGCTAAGCTACAGTGCTAGGTATTAACAATTTCATTCTACATCACCTGTCACCTGGCGCAACGGTTAACGCATCTGCTTAACGACTTGAGGATTACAGGTTCGAATACTGGAAAATTTGATTGTTTACCTTATAGTTTTATATTCTGTTTACAAGTTGACTTAACGCGTCCTCCATCTTTATATGCTTTCCTATTTCGCACTTTATGTACGGAAGTTTTTGGTATGCCCCACTTTTGTAAAATAAACTTATTATAACAATATTAAATTGGATTAAAATATATATTTAAAATTCATATTTATATTTTAACTATAAATAGAAATAAATAAATATAAAATAAAAAAGTTTCAATGACACGTTTTTTTCCAAAAAGATTATAAATGCACAAGCATAAAGTAAGATTTTCATCGTTTGGAGAATATAGCGTGGGTGCCAGTCCGCGTATTTTTTAAACTTTTCATTTTAATACCTAAGAATTCTAATATTAAAACTTCTTTCCTAAAGCGGCTCATTCACATTAACAGCCTACCATATTCATTCCATTTAGTTTCTGATGAATATTCTTCACGTTGCGGCGACACATTAGGTACACCGCTGAGGAATGAACTTACATTATATGGAAGGGTATAACATATGCTAAAGGGACAAAATAGGGTAAGGTCCGATCTCATCCATTCATAAAATAACGAAAGTGAAAATAATGATCGGAATCATAATATCTAGTAAAAATGCATCCGAGACATGAAACCAAAATTACACTGTTGAGCAATGAACTGATACGTTCCGCGTTAGATTCAAGGGGACTATTTGGCACTCACGATTTCGAACAAAGCGCAATTGATTTTAATAAAGTCGAAAACTCCCGGGAAACATCGTAATGAAAAGTAACTTGGAACTCTAATCTATATTATATGCTAGCATATGTTAGAGGGTAAGCGCAGATCTCATCCGTAAGAAAATAACGAAAGTGAAATTAACGTTCGGTTCCGTAATGTCTCGCAAAAATTCATTGAAGCAATGCCACCAAAATTGATGAATAGGGTAGTTTCCTTCATCAAAGAAAACGAAATGCATTGATTGCGATTCCTTACCCACCATTAGTGTATTCACAATACATAATAAATTAATTTGTATTAGAAATCCCAGTTTAGACGAATGGCAACGGTCAATTTTAACCTCATTTGAAAAAGGCCAGATTGGCACCCATGCGATTACACTCCACGTGACGTCACAGGTTCCTAGTTTCTATTCGAGTAGATACGAGTTTTACATCGTCTGAGATTACCAATGCATGCATGAGGCACAGAGCTCAGGGAAACATCTCTTCATAATCACACATTAAAAATACCTAAGTTCGTAAAGTTTCCTTCGTTTGAAAGGGGAATAATAATCCTTATTTAAGCCAAGCGCTACCTGCTAGCAGGGTACTCAGCTATCTGCTAGCAGCCTGCATCGTATCAGCGCTCAAGCCTCGCCCCAAGGTCACCTCACACGCCGCCAGCTGGATCCAGAAATACGTCACACGGACTTTTCCCATCATTCCTACTTAGCCGTTGCGTTTTCGCGCTCTTGAAATTTTTCACTTTTCGTTTAATCGCGAAAAATAGATATCGTCATTCGAAAATCTTAGAGCGTGAAATGCGCACTCCAGGAGTAATAATCTTTCGATTTAGGCAATAAAAAATAATAGGAAACCACCCTATTATTTATCTCTACGTCCTCAAGTGTTCCTATTTGCTTCATTGCGACTAATGGACTACCCATGATTGCGACCATCACACTTTCTCTAAGGAAGGTTGCAACACCGGAGAACAAAACAAAACACGAGCAGCGGCACGACAATCACCAGGGCATCGGCATTCGGAGGAAATTTCTGCCGAGGCACGGGACCGCCGCGGCGGAAGTCAACGCGCTGCTGCGTCCGTATTGTGACGAGAGAGGCTTGAATCAGCGGAGGTCATTCGCGCCCGGAGGATGTGTGACTCAGAGTGGGAGGCGGTATTAGAAAGGCAGAGCGGGAGGAGGGGACGGGAAGAAAGCGGCGAAGAGCCCGACCGCGGCGAGGCGGCTTTCGAGGAAAAGCCCAGGCCACCCGTGCACCCGAAGGCCTGCTGCAACTCCACGTGGCTTGCGAGCCCTTCTACCAGCCCCCAGCGTCTTGCGTTTCCTTCGATTGTGAGTGCGCAACGCATGGTGTGATCACGAACAGGGACGGAGCTAGGAATAGGGTGGTTTCCTATTATTTTTTTATTGCCTAAATCGAAAGATTATTACTCCTGGGGAACGAATTTCACACTTTTAGATTTTTAAATGACGATATCTATTTTTCGCGATTAAACGAAAAGTGAAAAATTTCAAGCGCGCGAAAACGCGACGGCTAAGTAGGAATGATGGGAAAAAGTCCGTGTAACGTATTTCTGGTTCCCCCTGCCGCCTTGTGAAGTGACCTTTGGGCGAGGCTTGAGCGCTGATACGACGCAGGCTGCCAGCAGGTAGCTGAGTACCCTGCTAGCTGGTAGCGCTTGGCTTAAATAAGGATTATTAATACCTTATCAAACGAAGGAAACTTTACGAACTTAGGTATTTTTAATGTGTGATTATGAAGAGATGTTTCCCTGAGCTCTGTGCCTCATGCATGCATTGGTAATCTCAGACGATGTAAAACTCCTATCTACTCGTATAGAAACTAGGTCCCTGTGACATCACGTGGAGTGGCATCGCATGGGCGCCAATCTGGCCTTTTTCAAATGAGGATAAAATTGACCGTTGCCATTCGTCTAAACTGGGATTTCTAAAACCAAATAATTTGTATATTATGAATATACTAATGGTGGGTAAGGAATCGCAATCATTGCATTTCGTCTTCTTTGATGAAGGAAACTACGCTATTAAGGCTAGGGGGGGGGGGGTTTTAGGCGCAACTAATACTTAAGGGTGTGGGGGTATTGCATACCTACCAGGGTAAGCAGGAGTTGCGGGGGCCCTCCTTCAGAAACATTTGAAGAATAATAGTTCAAAATGGCGAGTTTTACGGCTTGCGGAGGAATATTTGATATATCCTATCTTTATTCTTTAAGTAATACTGATCCAAATAAGTAAAATGGATTAAACTTAGAAATATCTCTGAGCTCTGGGGGGGTTTTATCCCCCAAAACCCCCCCTCGCTGCGCCACTGATCACGAATATTAAAATAGAGGATTCTCAACTCCCCCGCAAGAATTTTTGTCGCTCAGCGCGCATTAAAATCAGATTTCAAAATCGCCACTCGCGGCGCTACCAGTCATTTATATCCACTTTTCACGAGGAAATACACGGCAATAATGCGTAACTGAGCAATAAATCACGCATTTAGCAAACGCGAGACGATTTTCAACTAAAAAAATACTACTAATGCGATTAATGGCGAAAGTCACGCTCACGAATATTAAAAAAGAAGATCTTCAAGTTGGCCTCTACATGTGTTATCACCCACCGCGCATTTCAATGGGTTTGCAAAATTCGCCACTCGCCTCGCTGACGGACAAATGGATCCGTTGATGTTGTCGTATGATAAAAATTTATTTATACCGTTTTTCGGGGTAATCGATGACGGATAATGGGATGCAATATAAATTTTAAAAATGTACATTCATTCCATTTCTTGATGTTTAGCAATTCGCAATAGACACAAAAAAAAACGAATAGAGCATAAAGAGGGGATAAGCCGAAAGAATATTTTGTTTCGACCATAAGCTACTCACTCATCCACTCCCACTAGTTCATTTCTGATATTTTAGTATCACGAACGGAACATTTCATTGAACTTGTGTTCGTTAGAGCTCTGTATAAATAAAACAGGAATATGAATGAACATTACTGTTATAAATGAACACCACAAACGCCAAGATCACAAGAAGTGTTAATTAGTAAACAACTAGTGTAGTGGAAGCGGATCACGGCACCAAGGGATAATTGCGGTCTGTTCAATGACCGCGCCTGCTTCGATTCTTTTCCCGCTTTTCAAGGTTAAGGGGATTTCCGGTTTGCAAGGAGCTCAAATGCGATAAATTACCTGCAACCATGTGAGAATGAGTAGAAATAATGGAAAAGTATCCACTCTGCAGATGTTTGTTCACATGCCCTCATCGGGCTCACGGGCGGCCGCGACGAACTTTCCACTTTCCATATGCCATGAAGAGAGTGTGATTGTACTAGTGAACAAATATTATCCTTTGCTATTAAATTTAGCATCTTTCCTAATAATTGGAGTAAAAATCATAATGGTGGAAACTTTATTTGCTTTAGATTGGAGCAACAACCAAATCAGGAAATTCCGCGGCTTATTATCGGGCCGAGCGGCTACCAATACCTACCCCATGCTACATGGAAAAGGTGGGAGTTCGAGCAAGATTTTTCCTCTGAAACATATAGAGAAGATTCTGGTCTATCTTGTTATATACAATGAGTGTCACATCGTATATGTCAAGATATCTTTTTCGCGTCTCGTCGACCTCATAAATATTTTTTTCCATTTTATGAAAATATTGTCAAAAATGAGTAAACTTTTGAATGTTTAATTACCTACTTTATGAAACATTAAAATCAATATATTTTCCCTTTAATTCTTAGTTCACGTTTACTCTTTCCGTAAATATGCTTTGAAATTTATAGAAAATAGGCTGATCGACTCATGAGCGAAAGTAAAAACTCGATTTTTGTACAAATTCCGATTGGAATTTTTTCTCATTTTTAACGGCGTCTGGTGACTTTATGGATGAACTAAATATTGAAATAGTCATAGTTCCTTAATCCTCAGACATTATATTATCAGACTGTTCCATTTTTGCTTTCCAAAAAATAGTGAAAATATAGGGTTTTGTGAAGTTTTCTTTTTATTATCGCCCACTGTGAGACGTGGCAAAAGTAATCTGTCTTCTATGGGATGAAATTAGGACTCCACTACGCAGTTCCCTTGGGTGTGGTATGGGGAGGAAGCGAATGACTGCTAAGGCGGCTCTTTTGTTTCTTGAGGGGAGGAGAGTAGGGAAGGGTGGAGAGAAGCGTGGCGTCTGGATTAGCCTACTAATCGGAGTACTTTGAAGTTATTTATTTGTAAATGGAACGGATGAATCTCTTTTGATAATTAAGGCAAGTTTCCCCAACGAGGGTGAAATTTCCTGTCACCTCAGTTTACATTATCACCGTTAAAATTATTATCTAGATAATGTCTCGTTTGCGTTCAACCACTTTTATTATTACCTCGGTTTTATAAAACAAATTTATCAGAGAACGCTAAAGTTGGTCATACTCATTGGTCATACTCATAATTTCTCATACTCATGACGTCAACAAACCAATAAAAACGCCTCACCGATTCGCTTTATTTTTCTTCGTATTGTAACTAAAGGCATTTACAATGTAACCATTAAGCACAGAATGCAATGTAAACGGACACGAAATATCGATGTCAACTTCTATACACAATTGAATTCAAATGCTACAAAATTAAGAGGATAGGTAATTCAAAAGTCGTTCACTAACTCGATTAATCCCAAAATTAACCAAGTTAAATCGATTATCTTCGTTGCTGAAACCGGCCCTTATATTATGTTTCAACTTTTTCTTTACGCGTCGCAGGAATAGGAAGAAGAATCGGCTTCTCTTTACGTCGCCTCAGAGCTCATTACCATTACATTGTCATTGAGCGATAAAACTGTTCGATTTGCGATACATTTTTGTGCTGAAGACCCATGAAAACGATTCAGATCTACTACCGGTGGCAAACTCACAATTGTGGCGCCCTTAATGAGGGCACCATGGGGGCATCGGCTCAACGCCCCACGCGACGGAGTGTGTGCCCCATTTTAAGTAAGTGCCCTTAATAAAGCACTCAAGTACGGATCGGGCTTCTAAAAAATCGTCATCTTCTTGGATTAGAGCCGGGCCCTCGGGATGAGGTGATTGCTGGGAGTGCACCACGCATTTTATCTACACGGTCAAACATTCGCCGGCGTCGTAGTTTTTACGCCGCTCGTCGGCACTAAGCCGTTCACGCCGTCGCTCATTATGCGACGAATTTATCATGGACGAATGAAAATTCATCTCCAGCAAATAAAATAAGCAAAGCCAAGGATTAATAAAGAGAAGATTTTTCAATGTTCACTTACAGTTTTAACTGAATACTAAAGAAAAGGTTAATGAAGAGTTTGATCTGGAGTGAAGCGCTCTACGGTGCAGAAACGTGGACACTGAGGAAAGAAGACGAGAGAAGATTGGAGGCATTCGAGATGTGGGTATGGAGAAGAATGGAGAAGGTGAAATGGACGGAGAGGAAAAGGAACGACGAAATGCTGGATAAGGCAGCTTTTAGATGAGGTACGGAGGAGACAGAATGTATGGATGGAGCGAATACTTAGCGGGGAGGGGATGTTGAAAATGGTGTAAGAGGGTAGAATGTTAGGGAAACGAGGGAGGGGAAGGAAAAGAATAGGATTTTAGAGAGACTGAAAGGGAATAGGCATTACAGTGAATTGAAGAAGGTAGCGATGGAAGGAAAGGGAGGCTTCCAGATCACTTCTTTAGTACCTACTCCATGGAAACCTACCTTAATCGGTAGAATACTGTAATAATAATAACGCGCATCAACGCTACAGCGTCATCATCAGGTACACTGATTTTTTAAAGTTCATTTTTTTCTTTTTATAGTCTGCGATAATGAGTGTGAGGTGAAGTGGGGGAAGTGAAAGGGGTTGGATTGGGAATCGCGGAATAAGGTTTATGAGGAATGGAGATGGATGGGTTGTGTAGTCCAGTGTTTAGGCCGGTATATTAAAACTGAGTATTTAATCTAGTAGTTAGTAATTTTTAGGAGTTTAGCCATCCTAATTTGTCCGCGACAGCACGGTGGCTGTAAGAAGACGACTAACCTCGAAGGAAGAGTTAAAATAATTAAAAATAAATCGTGATTGCTCTTTTCCACAGTTTCTTTAATTGGTGCGACGCGTTTCGGCTAACATAGTCATCATTTGGCACATGACTTGTGAGTGTGGGCGTTCATAAGAGGACGAAATATATGTAAGATGGCATGTAATGAATGTTATGTAGGGCCAGGACATAGAAAAAAACAGCAAAAAATGGTCAAAATCGCATATCCTATTTTTTTGCGCAATGCTCCACCACCTATAACTTATTTTCCATTAGCCGAAAGGTATTTAGAAACGACACCGGAAAAGATTTTTTTCTTTGTGGCCCTCTCAAAAATATTTTTTTAAATACGCGTAAATAATTTTCAAATCGACGCCGTTCCTCCTTGTCTCAATGAAAATTCTTGAAAACAAGCGGACATCTGCTCCATTAAAACCGCTTTCAAATGCCGCAAACCGCATTAAAAAATATGCTTTCTAGTCCGAGATATCTAAAAAAAACAGTGAAATTCGTACTTTCGAGCTAGCCGGCCCTGGTGGGCCTCTATCGGGCTAGAAGTGTGGGGAGGTTAGTCCTATTTGATCCCAAATTGTATGCCCTGAATACGGGAACAATCCCGGATGGGGGACTTTTCACCCTCTTATTCAGCTATGCCCTTTTCGTAAACGTTATACTTGAAACCATTTAATGAAAACGATAAATAAAAATTCTAGCTTCCAGAAATGAATCCAAATCCCTATTTATCACGAGGCACATTTAAATGCACATTCTGATCTAAGAGTTGAAAATGAGGCGAAACATAATTTGTATCTTGAAAAATTAGGGGAACATAGTTGCTTGTAAATGAAAGCGAAATGGCAACATAATTCCTTATTCACCTTGGTGCGCAAAGTAGGATCCCGCGCGGAACGACCTTGCAGAATGAAAAAGAATTTGAGCATCATTCCGTAGACCTTGAACTCGCCGCATCCCACTGTGACAAAATTACCATCATCTGGTCGAGTTCGTGAATGTAGTCAACCCCGAAGAGCAGAATTTCCAATCAGAGCGAACCAATCAGCCAGAGTAGCCCAAGTCAACATTTTCGATCGACCGCCCTTGGGCGTTGGAGTATCTTAAAAGGGCGGGAGGGGAGGAGAAGATAGGTCATGTTAACTTCGGCGAAGTGAGTATCTCATTGGAAATCTTCCGGTCTGCCTTCGACAAGTGAGGGAATGGAGTGATTGGCGATGCGTCAGAAGGGAGGGTCTAGCGATCACTGGCCGACATCTCGTTTAGAAGCAGGAGCTAAAGACTACAGGATCCACGTCCGACATCATTTCACACAATTGAACGCTTTACATGCATAGCAAAATACAACTGAAATCAAAGAAGGTTGAACAATTGGTTGATTGAGGTGTACTAAAAACATTTCTTAAATAGTGATCTACTATACAGGGTGTCCCATTTATCTTGACCACCCGAAATAACTTTTTGTCCAGATGCAAATTCAAAAATAGGTCAAGCAAATGTTCATTAGCCGTCAGGGGGACATTAATCAGCATGATTGCCTTCCTTGTAGCTTTGTTATTTACAAAGATATGAACAGCGGTATGTCTTTTTTAAATGGCACCCTATATTTTTTATTCGGCGATTCATTTCCTCTCCTAAAGACTTGTTCAAAAATGTTGCACAGTGGACCATTAAATAAACACAGTGCTATGAAAAATGACTGACATGATAGGGTGGTTTCCTATTATTTTTTATTGCCTAATTCGAGAGATTATTACTCCTGGAGTACATATTTCACGTTTTTAGATTTTTAAATGACGATATCTATTTTTCGCGATTAAATGAAAAATGAAAAATTTCAAGCGATTGAAAAAGCGACGGCTTAGTATGAATGCTGGGTAAAGCCCGTGTGGCGTCAGGCTGCTGCTGTGTGAGGCCACCTGGGTGCGAGGCTATGAACGCCGCTACGAGCAGGCTGCTTGCTGGCGAGCATGGCGGTAGCGTAGAGTACCCTACTAGCATGTAGCGCTTGACTTAAATAAGGATTATTAATACCTTATCAAACGAAAGAAACTTTCCGACCATAGGCAATTTTAATGGATGGTTATTAAGACATGTTTCCCTGAGCTCTGTGCCTCATGCATGCATGAGTAATCTCAGACGATGTAAAACTCGTATCTACTCGTATAGAATCTAGGTCCCTGTGACGTCACGTGGATTGGCATCGCATGGGCGCCAATCTGGCCTTTTTCAAAGGAGGTTAAATTGACCATTAACATTCGTCTAACCTGGGATTTGTAAAACCAAATAATTTGTATATTATGAATACGCTAATGGAGAGTAACGAATCGCAATCAATGCCTTCCGTTTTCTTTGATGAAGAAACTACCGTATTAAAGCCTTCAACTTCAGATAAATAAAGTCGCAACGCATGACAGGATGGAAAATACAATGGAATAAGTGGGGAGCGCTAAGTTATATCTTGAAATAAGTTCTATAAGTATCTCCGTAGCATAGAAACTGTTAATTCAAGGCAGTCACATGCGCAATCTACGGATATGAATTTCCACCTAGCTATCTAACAGGCAAATGAACATAATATTGAAAGATTTCACAGTTTCCTAGAGACATTTAAAGGAAAGATACTTGAATTAGTAATTAGCTAGAGTGAATATTTTAGTACACAATGCATTAAAAGGTTAGAATAGAACTCTCATTCACGTAAGAAAAATTAGGACCAAAAGAGAAACAGAGTATTAATATAGACAACTAAAAGCAATCGAAAAGAAGAATAAGGATAATTTTTACTGATGGCAGCAACTATGGCGTCCAACAGAGTTAGAAGGAAATAGAGAATCTTTATATCTTTACTCTAAATATTAATTCATAAAAGAATAACATACCACTAACCAAAGAAGTTAGAATTTCTTCTGCTAGTTACTTCTGCATGAACTAGCATGGCAGTTTACATTAATATATCACATTGCGCGCTTAAGTTCCACAAATTTCCTGTAAGAGTGATTTATGAAAACGTGTGGTAAACCTTTTGGGATCAAAACTTCCGGAAGCTATCTCTGGAACTTCATTTTTTTTATTTTCATGTTCATTTTAGAATTTCAATATTTTCTGTCTCTATTTAATCCTATCAGAGGTTTATATTCATCAGAAACAGTGCTTTTACTTATTTAAGAACATTCAAACACGTGAAAATAGCAATGGGTAAAAAAACGGTAGGACTTTATTGCCGTCTGAGAAATAAAAAAACTGAAATGTATACAAATGGTCAATTCGCACAATATGTGGAAAAAAGCTGGGTGGAAAACAGCGTGCTGCAAGGAGAGTGTCAAAATATCCTTCGAATTTGCAATTAATATTCTTCCGTGTGTTTATCGTACTGAGCGTACATAACTAAGTGTGTTACGATTTAATGACAACAAATAAAGAGTAACCGCAAAGTGTCCAGCTACGTTGAAACAAGAGTACAAACCATTTTTAGACGTTCTTTTGGCTACAGGAAATGTTAATTATTCAATTTGACTGAAGTGAAAATCGTAAAATAAGAACATTGCTGAAACAATATTTGTTTCGTTGATAGCTGAGTGGCATGGATTTAAAAGGAAACATTGATGCACAAACACTGCTAACCTATAAAAATAAAGGTCCAGAATACGGATTTTGGAGGTTCGTCTTTTACGAAGACAATAGCGTACGAAAGCATTGAAGGAGATGGAAGTAGGTGACAGGGGTGATAAGTATTTTTTTTATAACTTTTGTTCCACTCACACCGGAAGATTTAGAAATTTTGCTGCATCTGACGTCATTCAGAGTGCATACAATTCGTACCATTAGTGCCATTTCGCTTCATTATTCTTAGCGGTTCATGTCGCATTTACTAGTTACATTAAAACTAATCGCAACAAGAAGATATTTACAAATTATTTTTACTTGCTGACTTTAGTGCCTATAACGCCGACCCTTTCAAATACGATGTGATATTTTTTTTATTTTTTGCATTTACCAGTGGGAACGACGAAAGGAGAAATGAAAATGCACTTTGCATACTATGCATTAAAATTTGAACAACACATTACAACTTATAAAAATGATACAAATATTCATGAAGATGCCGCACTTTAAAAATCTACTTCACCCTCAAAACGTAAATTTGGCAATGGTCGATGAGTCACCAAACGCACGAATTTTTCACGTCATCAAAAAAAGTTCCTGCAAGTGAATGGAAAAAACACGATTGGATAATTATTCGGCAAGTAAATTGCATAATAAGGATGATCGATGCTGCTGACAACAGCTTGTGCAAGCAAATTCCAATGAACTTCGAAGACTGCCACAAGCCAGCTTGCAGACGCATTTGCACCAGCAACTTTTAACACACGACTTCCGCAATTTCATTGCCCATGTAACCGCAGACTGAGGAGAGGAGACGTTTCCAGTGGCACAAGCCTCAGGCTAAGGTGCACATACCGAGAAAATAATACTTACTGAATCAGAAATATGTAGTAATACCGAAGAGGAAAAGATTGGGACATGCCAAATTACCATGGTAGTTAAGCTAGGCCTATAAAACTGAGGCTTGCCAATGAGTTATCTTCCGATTGAGGTGAACTAACAGACAACCGCAATTAAAAACAATATTTCATTCATTTGTAGGTGAATAGTTTCTAAGAATGGTATTTAATCACAATCGTTTCGTTCAGCAATAAATCTTCGAACCAATTTACAAAAGCAATCTAATCGAAGGTTGATGCTGAGTCATGAGGCAGAAGCAAGTATCGGGGGTCAAGTGGTTCAAACCGAAATGACTGCGAGATACAGCCTTAGGTGCACCCCTGCAGATGAATCCCCCCCAAAATGTATTTCCCCCTCATAATAACACCCCTGCCTCCAAACTAAACTGGCTACGCCCTTGCTACACACTGAAAACATGGCTTACGTACCTCCTTACCAATCAAAACATCTTCAAACAGCTATATTTCCTCCATCGGATTCTTTAGATTTATTTCCCGTATAATCTCACAAAACGCCGACGTTCCTCCTTTGGATTCCATGGTTACCAAAAGGGTTCGTTCAGTATACAACTTCGAGCACTCCCCTACAAAACTCAATCCATTCCTCCCCCGACCACCTCTTCCTCTCCACTTTCTCCATCTCCCCGGGACATATCTAAGACTCCTCCGCTTGTCTTCCCTATCCAGCTTACCCTTTTTCTACGCCTAGCGGAATCTCAAAAGCCTCCAGCCTCCGCTGATCCTCTATCCCCTTAGTCGTGATTTCGTGGGGCCATAGAGCGCTAAGCTCCATCTCAAAGGACGTGGGCTTCTCCTGACGTCTTTCCCTGAGGGACCGCGCCCTTCAATTTCCACCTCGCCGTGGAAATCGTCAATTACCGCGGAAAGTCTTTTCCTTGCTTCCGCTAACATATATTCTTACTTCGATTCATATAGATAAGCATCCCATACTAAAGTGAGATGGTTAAAAATATTTTGTAAATATATTCTTGTTGTGAATTGTTTCAATGTAACCAGCAAAAGCTAATTGAACCCATATTCCATCTAGAGCCCTGCACTCCATCCAGTGACGTGGGCCTAAAATAAGTCATCGTAGGGCATTACGAATATTTTTACGTGTGTGCTGCATTGGTCTGAAGGGTTTTGTAAAAATACGTCGTAATAACTTGGTTGGAACGCTTAATAAATGTTTGTTAAACCAAGGTATACGTTATCTCTATCATCTGATGATGAAGCCACTGCGTCGAAACTAGTCATATCTTTAAAGAAATTGATGGAATAAAACTGTTTTTTATTTCATTATCATATAAGTTATTAGGTATAGGTTTTTCAATACTTAGGAGACGGATAAGATAAAAAATATAATGAGGGATTTTTTTAAAACTGGGTTTTTAAGGAAATAATAGAAGTAAAAAAAGAAAACTCAATGGATGACTACCAGTAGGTGGACCCATTATTTCTTTATCACACCTACTCTGCATTCAATTCAATTCCACTACTAAAAATAAAAATAAATAGCAGAAAAGAATCAAATGTCTATCGGGAACACAAAAAATCAAAAGAGGAGAAAGTAAAATCAGAGGGAAGGAATAATGCTATGCACTCAATATGTAATGGAAATAGATAAAGTTAAATTGTAGGGTAGATTAATAATGCCCATGTGAAAGCATACGTACCCGGAAAAAGGGGATTATTGTTCCCACAATTAATCAGGATTCTAGATTATCGGATAATTAGTTAGCAATCGGACATCGGTTAATTATTGAACAATCATGTTAGCCTCGTGGCACACGTTTCGAATAAAGAGAATTACCCTCAACACAAAAACCCTATCGATAGACATAGACGCATTAGGATGCCTTACACAAAATCTGATTCAGTATTCAGAATATTCCTCATATTATTACTACTGGCAACCAAATACGAATATTATTTCAATTTCAGCATTAACTTCTCCAAAAGGCCGCCGCAAGCACCCCAAAAAAGGTTATTAGTATTCATTGATTAGTCAGAGATCTCAAGGTTCATGACTTCAGTCGTCTCTTTCACGGTGTAATAAAACGCGCTAAGGTAGGAGAGGTCGAAAATAACATCAGTTGTTTCTTTAAAATCATATCTCTACACTCGTGAGGTGAGTACGTGAATGAACATTTTTCACGAAGAAATTGAGTACTGAATCAAAATCAATACAAGCAACTAATATTTGGATTGCAGCTTCGAACAATTTTCAGCGGATTGTAAGTACCCCCATTTCCCACATAATATGCAATATGCATTTGACCTCATTACTCGAGCTGCATCCAAACCCTTCGCATCAAAAGCCCTAAGCAGGGTGTTCACAGAAGCCAGGGAATAAATCTAAGTATAATGCCAGGTTTTTAAGGCTAAAATTTTTATAATCTCCAAACGATTTTACCGCGATTTTTACAGGCAAAAATGTGTATATTTAGTATTTTGTTGTATTTCACGGGCTTTCTCGGCTGAAACCAGAAAGTTGTAGAAATCAATCAACATTTATACAAGCATTTCAATTCCAAGAATATAGCCATATGTTTAGGTGTCCAACATTCTGCAGATATCTTACCAGAATGAATCTTACCACTTTATCAACAACTATTAAAAAACATAACCATATCAATGATATAATACATTCACAACAATCATATAGAACATATCCATATTAATCACGTGAAAACATATCCAAAAACATATTTATTAATCCAAAACATTCAAGGAAATACGAGCACAGTAAAAAATGCCGTGCAATGGAAATAATTAAAATTCTAAAATAGGATAAAAAATAACAGCATTAAAAAGCTCAAGCAGTAAAAATGCAATTAGTTCAGCCAAGGAATAATGCTTCGGTAAGAATCTCAAAAGTAAGTGTGCTACACAAGAAAAAATTGCTGAGAATAAAGCAGTGATTACATCAAACCGAATTAGAGCCCTGACTTTTCATGGAGAGAAATTCCCATCGCAATCACATTTTTTCCAAAAAAGAGTCATTATTTTCCTTTATGTTTCAAGAAATCCTCTTGGTCACGAAAACTATATTTCAAAAACATATGGAACAATCTATTGGAGACTCAGCTAGCAACCTTTACGGAATAGAAAGGCGAAGAAATATTTTGCGCCGAGGATGGCTTGTACGAATATTGCCGAGGGAGGAATAGGTAAACATCCCACGCAACGAACGGTGTATTAAACATGAAGTGCCATCCCAATAACAAGCAAACGGATCGGTATTTACCAGAAAAATCTCAACCACAACTGATATTTGAATCAGAGTCCTGGAAACTGTTACTTAAGCCACCACATTAACCTGATCTTTTATCAAAACGGGAATTGGGTATAAATAGACCCTCAACATTCAATCGTGCAGAAATAATTGTGGAATACAGGTCTTCTTCGGTACTGCTAAGATAATTTGACAACACCCACATCACAATGCAACCCTCAAGGGAAACGTGAAAATAAATAGGCAGTCATATCCAGAGAGGACGACGAAAACTTAATATTTGACAAGTCAGTAACAAGTACGAATTCCCCTTTACGGCGTGCGATGCTGGGAGATTTCTCTAAGGTTTCCCATCGCATTAATGTTTGCTAATTTAGTAAGCTGTCTGCAGTATATATAGAATAAGCTAGTAATTACAGTACGCTATGTTATCTTTATCCATTATTACAGAAGGATAAAATTCAGACCACCTTCTCAGCAATGAAAGATAACTGATACTTTTATTACATCCGCATGATTATTCTATTATTTTTCCTTATTCCGTTAACTTAACCACTTATACGAGATTCCGAAAGTTCCTTGCATACTGTGAGCGCATTGATTGTAAGAACAAAAACAAGCCTCTCAAACTCTGGCTTCCATTTGAATCAGGCTTTTTCGGGTATGATGTGTAAATACAGGCCACTGACATGGCACCAGCATCTTTCCCTGATGACCTATAACGTGTTGGATCTCGAAAAGTTGGAGAAAATGGACCCTACTACCTGGCTGAAAACCCGGGAAACCCTTATTCAAGTCTGTTCGCCGGAGGACTTCCGATTTGACTTGCGAAGTTAAATAGAGAAAATATTTGTGTTAGACTGTCAAAAACACAAATGCTGCAGCTGCGAGCGACTGCCAAGGCTCCGAAATATCGAACATTGAATAATACTACGCCTTTAGGCTTTTCCCAGAAGTTTGGAAAGTGTTCTGATCAGAAAGGAAATTGAGTTTAGTGTTATTACCTGAACACAATAATATTTGTTTTGTAAAGCAGGTTTCCAATCAAAGCAATTTCAAATCAGAACACCGTTCAAAATTTCATATGAAATTAGTAATAATCAAGGAAATAGGAAACTGAGTATCAAATTTAATTTCATGCATTACTTGGATCCAAAATTCGAGGCAGAGGTCATCCATTCAATCACACGAATAGAACTTCAAATGCAATTAGCACGCAACGTGGAATAGAATTGACTAACTGAAACGATAGGAGTTTGAACATTTATTGGCTGAAGTACCATCAGTAACGTTAAATTTTAACCAGTAACTGTAATTATTGTTTTTAAGTTCGATGAACAGGCGACATGCTAACAAACATATCTCTAAACCCTGAATAAAGCGACAGAGTTTCCGTGTTATTCTGAGCGTCATCTCTCGGAAACTTTACAACGCACTGAAACTACCTAAGTCACGTGAAAATAAAAAACAACTAATCTCCAGCTTTTCCGACTCCATATCCTTTGCACGGCATGGAAAAGGAAAGAGTTTTCAACAACTTTAAATTAATACGAGCTCTTTTATAAAACGCGTACCGTTTACATCCATATACGTACAAAATGCACAAAACAAGAGGCAAGAAACTCGATTCGATTGAGTTTCGTCAACTCGGATCATATATCACGATATTAAAGAAAAGCTATCAATTATGACGGAAATAAAGAGTTTCATGAGAGAAAACAGAAAAAAATTCCACCAATAATCGTAATTAAATTACGATGCGTGTTCAGGATTTAAAAATAAATTATTGATTTTACATAGGGTTATTTATTATCTGACAAATGAATTATTTTTCAATTTTGTTTTCCCAGATTTATTTGTTTATTAAATACAGCAAATCAATGATTTTGGCCAAGTTTGTGGCATCGAAATAAATTACACAGTCTACAATATTTATAAAATGTGGCAATTTAACATTAAATGCACACCATTTTATTAATTTAACATTATGGCCCTGCTAAGCCACTATTTCGAGTACATTTCAGTAATGCTGCACATAAATACTCCATAGAACGCAGTGCTACCATTAAATATAATAACACTACCCTTATAATACAAAAGAGCGAAATTAGGTTGCGATCAAGCCTTTCACGGAGTGAAACCTACCTGCGCCCTTTCAAAAGACCGAGGTTATTGTGAAAAATTATCATGTGTGTTTCTTCATAATTATCGACAACCAACAGCATAAAAATGATTACGTTACAAACAACTTTAATTACAACTATTTTTACGTGAAATTATTCACCAGAACATATTTTAATGCAAAACAAATTCATGAAAATTAGAATTATACCACCAATATTAGCAATTAAACAGCATACACAAACTATGAATAGCATTATAGCGTAAAATTTCAATACTGGTATAAATAACGATCATCAATGCAACTGTAGCTACTTTCTCAACGATTTATTAATTAATTATTAAGTGTATGGTCGACGTATATTTCATTATTCATCGTCAGTAAATTACAGGGATATAGAATTAATGATACTTGAGAGAGGATCTCAGCACTTAGTTGCCCTTTGATCATCAACTCATCGAACTGCAACGCCAGCTTTATGCGCGGAAAGGCGTTAACTTAGTTCGACGGCTGAGGTTTATTGCTTTTTCTTGTCGAAAAAGAGCCATAAAAAAGTCTTGTTCCTTAACCGCAAAGGTTATTAACATGAATGCTTTGCATCCACTAATTTGGAATACTTTATGGCCAATTTTTTCGATCACGTGCGAAAGCCACTCCACTCCCGATTTTTATTAACTCTACACAGTACTCAGAAGAGGGAGCAAAAAACAGTTAATTATCCGCTAAAACATTTGCCTCATGTGCCAATCACATGAAATTTTAAATCTCAGTAACACTACATTAAACGCCGATTGTAATTTCCCACGGGGCGGTCAGTTCACGGTTATACATGGCTTTTATAGGAATTAACTCGGGCACTCACCCACGCGAAAAACTATATAATAGTATAACTGATAACTTCAGGCTTTCCTTTGTGAAACCTCTCCATATTGGAAATAAAGAAATAAAACTTTGTAAGGTTCATTAATATTTTACTATGGGCACGACCCGGGTTTCGTAACGTGGTTACATCGTCATGTAACCACGATACGTAACCCGGGTCGTGCCCATAGTAAAATAATGGTGAACCTTACAAAGTTTTATTTCTTTAGTTCCTAAATAATAGTACTTGAACATGACCTAATCATGGTAACGCTGCGTTACCCGATTATTTTAGCTATCACAAATAGGGCAGAAAATAAAGCGAGCGAAAATCGATGGAATTCAGAGGTTGTGATATCATCCGCTGGAACGGGAGGGCCAAATACAAGGGCTCGGTGTACATGAAGCATGCGTAGGCGTTGATTACCAGTAACGTGACCCGCGAAACACGACCTCCGATTTCCGCCCACGTACGCACAGAGGAAGAACATACAGAGAGGGCAAAATGAGAATTAACCATTGTAAGTAAGAATTTACCTGCTAATACCTTTAAAACAAGACAATACGCCGATATGTATGGTAACTACAGGTCGCTGACTTGGTACACATGGAAAACTGCTTCTTTGGTAAACTTACCCTAAATTCACCATAATTATACCAGAAATTATTTTATGAGTGTATTCTACGATTCCAGGATAGAGCTTAATTCAAATTGAAATACACGCATTGCGCTTTGGTAGCCCCCCTACGAGTAATGAAGGCCCAATTTTGTATTTTCACTAAAAGGCCTAAAATATTTAGATACTATTTCAAGCTTTCGATTAAGCAATTACGTGACACATCCAGAAAATAATTAATCAACTGAGTTAAAATCTCCCAAATAGTGTCAATAAACGGTTTTCAAATTGAATGCTGAAATTCATACACTAAATTTCGCAGCCCCCATTGCTTTAATTTTTTTTCATTCTGGCAAATTCCCTTTCATATCACCCACTACCCAATAATCAGGATATTTTTCTAAAGGAAAATAAATTCCTACACATTATGACAAATGTGACGAGGCCAAACGAAGCGCTTGTTTCCTGTTTAGCTACCGCATTTAGAACGTAGAGGACGTGCATCAGAACGATTACCGTGGTCAGATTCCTCTGACATCACCGCTCTCTTCTTAGTCCGAGCTATAACGTCTAATTTGTTATAAATTTAATTTAAGTAATTCATGCTTCTCCACCATGACACGACAAACTTTAATCTTTGCTGTGATGATGATATATGATGTAAGGATCAAATTAAGCACATTTTCTGTCCCTAAAAAGAGAGTCTTACTTAATCATTTCAACAATGGGAATGATATTCAAAGAAATTTTTGAGAAAACGCACATGTAGAAGAAAGCAGGTCCTTATTTTGTTCTCAAATGATGGCTCAAAAATTTAAAAATCCGCCTAATAGCGATAAGTACGGAAAATATGAACATGACCGGGAGTTAAAAGTTGAGTCGAAGAATAGCAATGCAACATGCAAGAAAAATGTTAAAAAAGAGACCGATGCGGAATGTGCGAAATGTAGTAACAATAAAAACTTTCCCGTTTGGTAAGTAAATGGTGGAAAAGGTACAAAAATGGCATGAAGAAAACAGCCTTAAAAGGTAAGATGTTTAGTTAAGTCAGTAGAGAGAGCTTCGATGAACACGAAAGTAAAAGCCGATTCGTCTAGTAAGGATAAAAATAACGATGTTTGGCTGAGAAGTTTACATGTGAACAGACACATGGAGACAATAGAATACTTGCGGTGATGAAGTGTGACCAGTGCCAAATGAACTTATCCAGATGATTTTTATCCTTGAACATTTAAGACCTAAGAAAGAAATCGCGGACAGCTGAGAAATAAGCAAAATAATTTCCGAAAAGAATACGGTACCAAAGCATGTTCACCGCATTCAGACTAAGGGGCTTCTAGAAAGAAGAAGACGATATGAAAAAGCTACAGAAGCAAGAAACTAGTGAATTTCACAGATCTCCAGAGAAACTTAGTAACACTAACATTGATGAACGCAGGGTAGTGGTTGCCAACACTTTATTCAAAAATTCAATGCAAAGAAGATACACGAGGGAAATGCTGAGAGAAGTTCGAAGAATCCAACTCCACTACATTCTAGTGAAACAAAGATTCAGGAACCAGGTGAAGAACTGCAAAAGCTACCGTGGGGGAGATATCGACTGTGACCCTAAGTTAGTTATGATTAAATACCAACTAAAATTTAAAGAAATGAAGAAAGCTGTGAGAAACATTTGGCAGGCTTAAAAATAGGAGGAGGCTGAGCATCACATATCTTTTAAAGAAACTGTTCAAAAAGAAAAGGAGATGATATAGCCAACAAACCAGTGCAAGCGAGTTGGAAAAACATTAGTAGTGGGCTACATGCAGCAGCCGAAGAAGTTCTTAGTAGAAGAAGAGTCGTTTTGAAAAAACATGGATCACGCAGGAAGTTTAAGATCTCATTAAAGAAAAAAGAAAGTACACGGATGCGGAAACAGAGGAAGGACAGAATAATTACATGAGATAAAGAATGAGATATGTCGTAAAGCGAAGAAGATTGAAATATATGTATATAGACAAAGAAAAATATCTGGAAACGTAAAGGCCGCCTATAGGAGAGTGAGGAATCACTTCAAGGAAAGGGTCGTAAGATGCAATATCCTATGGGACAAAATGGAGAACCAAGGATTGAAAACAAAGACATTCAAAAGAGGGAAATTATAAATGGAAGAGTTACACAACGGAAACAGCTTACGAACAAAAGCTTCGAAAACGAAAGGGAAGTGGATAAAGATGGCATGAGAGCTCCAATGTTAAGATCAGAATTAAATGCGGCCGTAAGAGACTTGCGGATGAATAAAGCATCTTGAGTTGACGATATTCCAGCAGAGATAATTACAAATTCAGAAGAAAATACGTTGAACCAGCTGGACAAAATTGTAAGTGTAATTTAATTATCAGTCAAAATATCATAGAACTTCGACAGGATCATTATAATCCCAATTCCCAAGAAGAAAAAAGCGGAGAGCTGTGAAGATTTTAGGACCATAAGCCTGACAACACATTCGTAGGAGATACTTACAACGTAAGTTACAAGGAGCATTTATGGAAGAATAGAACGAAGAGCGGAAGAGTACTTGGATGAGGACCAATTCGGATTCAGAAAAATCAAAGGCGCAAGGGAAGCAATATTGGCCCTTTGACTGCTCATAGAGAAGAGAATGGAAAGGAACAAGCCCACGTTCGAGGACTTAAAGTAGGCGTTTAAAAACGTATATTAGAACACAATACTGGGAATCGTGAAAGAAATAGGAGCTCTTTACAATGACAGAAGAATCACCCACAGTTATTTCAAAAACCAAGTCGCGGTGATAAAATCAGGACCCAACTGTGAATAAGCAAGAATCAGGAAAGGAATGAGAAAGACTGTGCTTCGTCAACCGTAATTTTTAACTTTTATATCTAGAAAGCCTTTAATGAAAACAAAAATAAGGCCTCGGGAGTGAATATCCACAGATAAAAAATTAGCGTGCAACGACTTGCCGACGACATACCTGTCATATGAGAGACGGAGAAGGATTTGAAAAAGATTCTGATCCGTAATATTAGAGTAATGGGTAGATATCAGCTGAAAATAAGCTCAAAGAATACCGAGATATTAGTATGTAACAGAAGAGAAGAGGTCAAGGCTAACATTAAAATAGGTAAACAAAGACTATAGGAGGTGAATGAATTCTGTTATTTGGAAAGCAGAATAACTAGCAATGGAAGAAGCGAGAAAGAAATTATCAGCAGAATAGCCTAACAGAAGAGAGCATTTCACCAAAAGGGATACCTGCTTGTAGCGGGAAACTTAAACACAGAAGTAAGGAAACAGTTTATCAGACATGTATTTGGAGCATGCTTCTCTATGGAAGTGAGGCATGGGCAATGACAGCTTCGGAGAATTCAAGGGTAGTGGCCCACGATATGTGGTGCTGCAGAAGAATGATGAGGATCAAATGGAAGAAATGAGGAAGTTCTAAGATGAGTAGGAGAGAAAAGAAGCCTCATGAAAACCTTAATAAGAAGATAGAGCAGACCAATAGGTCATATCTTGAGACATGATGACCTGATGAAGACAATCGTCGAGGGACAAGTAGATGGGAAGAACAGAAAAGAAACACCTCGAATGAAATATTGGGAACAGGTAAAGTAGGATGAGAAAGAGAATAAATACGTAAGTGTGAAAAGATAGCTGATAGGAGAATTGAGAGGGGAGCTGCGTCAAACAAATCTTAGGAATGTTGACTAGTGATGACGATGAACCTTAATGAAGAGGAAGAAGATATCACATGCTAAGTCATAACATTTCATGAATGTTACTATGGATTCCAATGCAAAAGGGTCATAGGATATTGTCATTGGTAGTTAATGAAGACTTTAATTAACAATGAGTTATATGAACGCCACTGTACATAGTAATACAAGCCACTTCAAAACATTTACTTGATGCAAAATAATTCAGAATGTTCAAGAGCCTAATTCTTAATTTTTATGAAGGATTTTTTTTTTCCATATAATAATGACAACTTGATCGCGAGGCATGATAGACTGATGAAGAAAATCGTCGAGAGACAAGTTGATGGCAAGAACGGAAAAGGAAGACCTCGAATGAAATACATGGGACAGGTAATGTAGGGTGTAAAAGAGAAGAAAGATACGTAGATGTGAAAAGATCATCTGATAGAAGAATTGAATGGAGAGCTGCGTCAAGCCAATCATTGGATTGTTGACCAGTGATGATGGTGGTGATAATGGCACTAGCCATCCGATGGCTACCTAAAAATGCGATTCAAGAACCATTATTTGAAAACTCCAACCCGTGAATGAACCGTATGGAGTACCAAAATGGACTGGGAGATGAAAGGACTAAGTATTCCACGCCCCCAAAATCGAGCGTATGAATTTGAGAGTTTTAAAAGGACCATTCAATATTCACATGTCGTTTTACTCTCTCCCGGCCTGCAGCTCCGGAGTGCACGAGGCGTGGTCACTGCGCCGCCTTCCCCAGCCTTCATTCATAATTAATCCCATCCGAGCAAAATACTTGAGCGCCCATAATGGCCCCCAGTAGAGTCCCTTGAGATGTCTTAAGCCTCCGTTGCAGGCGTCAGTTAAGAGAATGGAAACACCTGAGGTTGAGCGCCCCACACAACAGACGCCTCCAAGCCATGATCTAGAAACCGTGGATATTCTCCGTGGAGATCAATGTATTCTCTCTCACATAATACTTCTACAGTACCTGCATAAAATCAGTATGTGTGCACGCAGAGAAAGACGCTGTTAAAATTTCATTAGAGAATTCATTATTTGGCTTTCATTTCTACTAAAAGATTTTGAGCTGATAAGTAAATAATGTTTCCGACCTGAATGCGGTAACGTTCAAAATAAACTGGATTAATTTTGCAAGGCTTGGTTAGGGCTAACCGTAGTATGATATATACATAACCTTAACTAGAGAATAATTCAAGTTAAAAGCAACAACATTAGCGCAAAATAAAATTCAGTTAAACCAGCGGACTTAAAGAATATAATTCGACTTGTACACACCGTTAAATTATAACTAGACATTTTAAAACTGGTCAGTGTTGTGGCATACTGCGCTCGGTCCGTATTGACTATTCGCGGCCCACTTCAAAATCAGAGGCAGATAATTTGCAAAAATTAACAGTATTTTACAAAATTGTGAATTAACACAATAAAATAACCCTAGTTAAATTTTTTTATGATATAGTACATGAAGTAAAGATACTTTAAGATTTTACACACAAATATTAATTTAAAAATGAGTGAATATATTTCACTGCACTGCAGCATCATCGGGACTCGGTGAAACATGTTGACTCATTAAAAAAAAATATTTATGCGGAAAAGTGCACAGTATCTTTGCTTAATACCCTTCAATGAACTTCCATAAAGTATCAGCCTCGCCCATTCATTTCGCTGATTGTATAGCCCGAAAAACTTAACAAAGATCAAACTTGGCCTTCTATCCAGAGTAAAAACAATGTCAATAACTAGAAAATAAAACAGCGATGACGATCGGTAATACAAAAGAATGGGACGTCAAAAATATTATTGAATCATCAACCAATCACACTACTCATCAAGGCCTTCAGGACTAGTGCAGGAATGTTCCGTTTCATTGATAAAATAAGAAAAAAAGCTGAATTAAACGATAGACGTCTTTAATGATATTATTTAAATTTAATCTGAATATTTCTACGATCAAGATTATTACCTCAAACCTCTCTACAATGGCTGATTAGCCGTTGCAGAGAGGTTTCAGGAAATGAAGATTTTCAGTTTTCAATGAAGGCGGCTCCCCCTTGCGGCGACGAAGGCTTTGAACATAATTTTCTACACAAGAAAGGAAGGAACACACGAAATTTATACCGCATGACGTTATTTTGCGGAATATCCTATTAAGAAATGAGAACATCTTTGAGCGATAAAAATGGCAATTACTTATTGCTCTACGACTTATTAATTATTTCCCATGACCGCGTAAGAAGAAACCAGGGTCCGCTTTAAGTATCACTAAATCAGTGGATAAAACGTTATCTTTATTTTTTCCGGAAGGCACTTGAATTGTTTTTTCAATCAAAGGATGAACCTGACGTCTTCTTTGCCAAGAAGATTACGCAGAGAAGAGTGGTCTTCGCAGACGAAAAGAAAAAGCTCAACCGACGTTTGGCCGTAAATCGATGAGGTGGCGGAATTGGATTGGGCTCCACGGCATCCCGCAACCACATCATGACATGTTGCCTTTTCACCCACCGTGAAGTGCATATTGTGTTTCCCGGGGGGCGGATGTTAAGTGATTCATGTCAATCCCTTGCACGTGAAGATCTTTCTTCGCGGCGGGATACGATGAAAGATCCTTTTAGCGAGGCAATTCCGCTCGAATGGGCCAAGACCGTGAAACCGTGAGCCGATGTCAATGCGATCCCTGGTTCTCGACCGCGGCGAACATTGACGGCCAATCGGGTAAATTGACTGTTTGCCCAATCCTTGCAGCTCAGCTGACTCGCACCAAATCGGTAGAAGAACACGATTAATAGGCCTTTTCACTGCATTCTTTTCATTTAATTTCATCCATTACATATAACCATGCATTGCTATTTTTCTCCACTGAGTGGATTAAAATCCTTATTGACCCATTGAAAATCACATTAGTGTTCCAGGGTACTTCCTGCTCACTGGTAAACTATGATCCATAGGTTGGAGTACATAATAACAGCTTGATATAATAACAACTTGACTTCCTGATATCGCTTTAAAGCAACTCTCCACTCAATTCTCCTATCAGCTAATCTTTTCACACGAAAGTATTCCTTCTCTTTCAAATCTCTCTCTAGCTGTTCCATACATTTCATTCGAGGTTTTCCTTTTCCGTTCTTGCCATCTAAGAGTCCCTCCACGATTGTCCTCATCAGGCTATCGCGTCGCACGATATGGCCTGTAAGGATGCTCCGTCTCTGTCAGGGTTTTCATGAGGCTTATCTTCTCTCCTACTCTTCTTAGGACTTCCTCATTTCTTACTCAGTTGTTCCATTTGATCCTCATCATTGTTTGCTAGCACCATATCTCGAAGGCCTCTAGCCATGATTTGTCCGCAGCTGTCATTGTCAATGCCTCACTTCCGTAGATGCATACTCCAAATGTAACTTCTGATTTTTCCTTACTTCTGTGTTTAAATTTCCCGTATTTTAAATAGATCTTTCGTTAGGTGGAATGCTCTCTTCGCCTGGGCTATTCTACTGATAATTTCTTTCTAGCTTCCCCCATTGCCAGTTACATCTCATAGCTTAAAAATGAATTAATGCGAAAGTTACCACTCACTTTTGATGAGTTTGTTACGTCATTGGAGTTAACTCGTACAGAGACACTTAATCCTTGACAGAAAGAATCGATCACTAGAGTTTAAATACAACCTAATCACGTGAGTCACGTAAAAGGAACCGAGGAGCAGCGGAGAAGCGGTGAGCCGCTAGGCAAGAGTCAGTAACGTCATTAAACTATATGGAATTGGGTAAAACCCTTCGATTTTTCGCCTCAACTACCTTGGGAAGTAGGAGGCGGATCGAAATACGGAAAATTACGAGTCCCTTTAGTTTTCTAAAACGATCACTATCGGCAATAAAAAATTGTGAACGAGCCAATTCTAACGATTCTTCACCACATCGTCGTAGATCGCGAAGAAAAATTAATTTAAGCAGCGAAATTGGAGAATTAGAGATCAATTTTCAACTCAAACCTCTGTCCATTTTAAGAATGACCAAAAGTCTGAGGGGTTCTAAAATTCTACCTCAGAATATTGATCATTTACAGAAAATCGAAAGCCGGACTAAATTCGAGAATATTGATTTGATGAGCCGCTGGCTTAAGACGCTCGCCTTGGGTCAAATTTAGCTGCCCATGCTATATTAATAATTCACGCCACCTTCACTATAGCTCTTTCAAGTTCAGCTTTGACTTTAGGCGAAAAGGATACAGGAAAATATTCTTGGCAATTTAAAAACTGTAAAAGCGCAACTGCCTAATATGATTTTATACTCTGAGTGATTGAACAAATTACAGTCATTCTCGTTTCAACATCAGCATTCCGGACCAGAATAAAATGTAAAAAAACCATCATTGTAAATTTGAAGAGAAAATCCAAAATGTAATATAAATAAACCATTTGCAAAAAACGACCGCGAGAGACATCGGTAACTATCGCTGATCGTAAAATCCCAGAAGGACACCTACAGATTTAAAAAAACAGCTCACACACCAAATGTGATAGGAGCGGATATGTCAGTGATACATTAGTAATATAAAAGTATTTATCTACCTCATAACTTTACCCGGAATTGTATTAGTTATTTAAGCTTTTAGTTAGATATATTCACCATAAAATACACGCAGTTTGATGAAAATATCTGAAATATTACGGTCCGGTGCTCAAGTTGAGCCTAAATTACACTTGGATTTTCTCGCTCGGAACTAGCGAATGCTAGAGGCTGCTCTTTTAATATACTTCGTCCGCTCTCCTCATTGTTAATCCCGCACCAAACTGCTTGTGGTGCACACAATTTCAAGGGCTAGAAGCCAAAGCTAAAATCTGGGCGATGTATTATCAATTTTCCCTATTCGAACATCGCTTTTTTTTCAAAGGTTAATCCACGTGTAAGACCTTTGCTGCACCGTTTTCCTTGGACCGAAGGCACTCTAAAAGCTAACTCAATAACTACTCGAAACTGGGCTACTGCGTTGGCTACAGCATTTCGATAGTCAAAGGAAGGATGAAATGATATTACAAGCCACCGCTACCCACATGGCGATAGCTATTCCTGGTCCTATCCTTCCTCTGCCTAGAGACTTTGCTTGCTAAAAACATTCAAAAGCAAAAGGTTTTAATAAGCTTTTCATCTCCAAGGCCACTTATCTTCAAGTTTATTACGTTATTTAACTCCATACATCCGTCCATCAGAAAAATCAACTATAAAAGCGCTTCCATTGAGTTCCCTAGGGAAGTGTTATCCAGATCAATATACATCCACGGTTAGTCGTGTGAGCGAATGCTAGAACTCGGAACAGGAGTTTTCTGGAACATTTTAACCGAAAATGAACAATGGATAGTGATCAATTGATGCTTAATCGCTAAAATGGATGACGGGAAGTATAACTATATTTAGCTATGTCCGGTATATGCAAAAAATGAGAAGAATTTAGTTGGCCTCACAATAAGACATGATGGTCTATTGAAAACAATCGTAAAAGGAGAGGTGGAAGGGAATAAGGGCAAGAGACGGCCCCGAATGAATTATATAGAACAGGTTGTAAAGGATGTTTAAGAGAAGAAATATGTCACTATGAAATGGCTGGCGGATCGGAGGGAGGAATGGAGAACTGCGCCGAACCAATCATAGGATTGTAGACTAATCATGATGATGACTCCAAAAAATCTGGATGAACAATTTTTTTATAACTTACGAATGACGGAGAGGAAGCCAGCGTTAAACAACCCTCTCATTATAATTACGTTACATAACCCGAGATTTTCTTTTTTAATTTCAGAAACTGCTGGAATTCTAGGTTTTCTCGCAGAACGATTCGATAACATTGGGTTGCTCATAGCAGAAATCGTGCGATTCCTGCAATACCCCCACAAACCAATATTATGTGCCTCTATACTCAAGTTAGGGTTTAACAAAGTAATACACAGGATAAATGTGAAGAGTCGATGGTAACATAAGTCAACCTTCAACATATTAAACACCAAAACTTGGCATATAAACTGAAAATCGTCAATAAAATAATTACCCAATTACGCCAAGAAAAATACGAAAATAAGAACCAGCGTAGTGAATAATGAGAAGATAACCATCGAAAGTACCTAAAAAGAAATTTACTTATGAAAATTTTGCAATAAATGTTACTATAAATACAACCCCCTCCTTTGCTACTCTCTTTGTAGCGATAAGTAAGTAAGAGAAAAGGATATGAAGCAAAAATGAGTGTTTCACTAAATAAATAACCTTGGTAACATTAAAAAGAACTCAGAGGGCACACCGGATATGGAGAGAAAAGAAATCATTTTGAATCAAGTCAAAATCATCGCGAGGAAATCCTAAGTGGTTTAGAAGGACGAGGCATTGTAAAGACAAATTGCAGGTGGAAGGAGTAATTGCAATCAACCCGTGGCATAGTGGGCGGAAATCGGAAAAAGCCGGAAAAAATTACAAAATGGATTTTTTTATTTATAGACTTGAAACTTCGCAGGTATACTCAAAAAGTTTTGAAATTTGTGGATGTGTACTTCATTTGACATAGGTCTTACAGAGATACAGGGGCTCAAACGTTAGCAAATTTCCATAAAAATGCCCGTCTTCAATTTTCTCTGAAAACCTTCCAAAGTAAGTAGATGGTGAAGTTATAGGTGGATTTTTGCGGAATAAAAAAACAGACAATCTGTTGCCGTGGTGCTTTTTCTTTAATTTCCCGTAATCTTAAATAATATCATCGATAAATTCTTACCATGCAGGTACAAAATGGCGGACAGTGTTTTTCGACAAAGTTTTACATTTAGGCAGAGTTTCAAAAGGGTTTTCGACGAAGTCACGCAAAATAACTTAAATAAGAGCATTATTTTTAGATTTCTTGAGGTGTTTATGGAGTTATCTTTGATTGAATGATTGAAGTTTGCAACGCCGGAAATTACATTGATTTTTCGATCGCGCGGCATGGTTCGTCTCCGCGCGTCGGGAGTTGGATTAGCCGCGACGCGGTAAGGTTATTGAAACTGTATGGGTTTTAACGCTGAGCATTCACCGTTTTTAAGTTTTGCTTAAGACACCGATTCTCAAATAGTCTATGGTGAAGACAGCGGAGGATTTTCAGCAGAGGTAAGTGCATGTTTCATTGAAGTTCATGCAGCTTTCTTTATTAACAATCGAAGACCATGCACCTATTAAAAGCGTTCAAACCTCGAAAAAGTGTGTTATTTTCATGGGACTCATACAAAAAAACCTCTCAGAAGGACACTAGCGGAGACCCTAATACCTATTTTACTCTCTAATCCCTGATCCCCAGGATTCTTTCGCGAAAACGATCGTTTTATGACACCGCGGATCGGAGCCTTTGACGGTCTTAACGGAGTATTTCCAAGGGAACTTCTTGTTTTTTCATGTGCATCATATTCTCAGTTCTACTTTGACTGTAGTGAAGGAATCTTGAGTTCTCTTAAGTGAGCACAGTTTGTGAAAGTGATTTGAATTAGTTTGTTGTACACCAACTACTTACTTAGGAAGATTTTCAGATAGGATTGAGGAGGGGCGTTTTTATGGAAATTTGCCCACGTTTGAGCCTCTGTATCTCTGTGAGACCTATGTCATATGAAGAACATATCTGCAAATTTCAATCATTTTTAGTATACCTGCGAAGTTTCAAGTCTATAACTCAAAAAAAAAACATTTTGAAATTTTGTCCGGCTTTTTCCGATTTCCGCCCACTGAGCGCGGACTGGAAATAGCACTGAACGGGAAGAAAGTGGCAGGATGGAACTGTGGAGGAAGAAAATCTTAAGTTTCGAAGTCATTCACGATAAAGGAGCAACTTGAGTGTTCATGAAGGAGGCAATTACATGCATCAAACGAATACTTGAGGAGTGAAACTCTCAGACATCTCAGCCCGCAATCAGTCGACTTCACCCGTCCAGTACTCAACGAGATACCCAATAAAAGATCATAACACCACTGATTACTTAGGTGAAACATGAAATCACAGACTGATTGGATAACTCTGATAATGACTGAGAGGACTTGAATGAAGCTGGGTTTAATATATATCAGAGGCGTGGTCTGTAAGAAAGAAACGACCATCGATAAATGGAGTCATTGATACTCGATACTGTTGGCTTGTACAAAAAAATCGAGCTAAGGATAAAATATTATAGGAAGTCATAAAAAGTAAATAAAAAATAAGTAAATCACTGTAGTGCAAACAATAGAGAAAAATGTAACTCTCAGACACCATAAATGCATGACGGAAGAAAGAATAAGAAAAACTATAAGTAATGTGCTCAGAGCTGTGTTCAACATATATCAGCGGCGTGGGCCGAAAGAAAAAAATGACCATAGATAAATAAAGCCATTGATACTCGATACTGTTGTGGCATGTACGGAAAATCGAATTCAGAATGACATATTATAGGGAGTCATGAAAAATAAATGTAAAAAATAATAAATCAATGTAACTCTTAGACACTGTAAATGCATGTCGGAGGCCAGAATAAGTAAATAAAAACTTAATAAGTAACATGCCCAAAGCGTGAAATAATCGTTTTCACGCCACTATCACCGAGTAAGATACCAGATTATGCCTCCGTGACAACCAGTACCCGTGCAGTATGACCTCCAATCGTTCGGTAATATGGAAAGAAAAATATTTTTCGTGAATCCGCCATTCGGTTGTTACTAACATGGCTTCACTGAACTAGGGGAAGAGAAGAATGAGAAAGGTGCCAGGCCACAACCAAAGTACTAAAGCAAATTCAATATTGAATAATGGAAAGGGGAGCAATTAATGAAAGAAAAAGATGGGTTTGGAAAGCGACCGAGGGATATGGTGAACTAAATACAGAAATACTCAATGATGGACTCCAAATAAATGGTTCCATAAAAAGATTGAACAATTGAAGAAGTCGGGTTTAAGTTCCGAGAGAGGGTAAAGAAAATCATCAACCAAGTAATCGTAGATTCCACAGACCGAGGGACACATGCCTATCACGTTTATTTACAGCTTTCACTTCTTCTTCTACGAAATCTACTTTCAACGCTTATTATACAATTATTATTATTAAAGATACCATTCGGCGTTGAATTTTTATTCACAATTTTACCAAAATTGGTCATTCGACGAGGTATTGTATGTACCACGACCCATGTGGTAAGTTAATTCATGGATTTCACAAGGCGATGCGGTAGGTATGACTACTTCTAAACTGAATGAAGGATCGAATTTTTCGTTTTTATGCTATGACAGTGTACCGCCACTTTCTCTCCAGTGCAATATATTTTTTCTGTTTCAACTATGTTGTGGCATACAAACATGACTCCAATTAAGAGGGGTCTCTCATACGGAAGAGATGTTTGATGGGTTGTCCTTTCTCCATAGGGATATGGATAGTATGTATATGATAAAGTATTGGCTTCCATAGTTGCGACCCGGGGCAAAACATATGCGGGACATCTGCAAACCCACACATTCCCATCAATGACTGGGGCATGGGCATCTCTGGGACATAGGATTCGGCTACTCTTCCCTCACGGCGGGCCTATTCGATTCCTATTCCCGGGGGGGAGGGAGGTAAAAGGTGGAAATCCAGGCAGTGGGAGAGCTGTTTCTGAAAATCCCTGACCCCTGTAGGTGCAGTGTGATCATTAGTATTTACATTAATTGAATCCTACGATTTGGTACCCTTTACCGCTTACTGATAAAGTTATTCAATGAAGCCCCTAAATTTCTCGACACCCATTCCTTACTTCCTAACATCCCTCCAATGTAGTGGTGTTATGGTGCCGGAACGCGCCAGAGCGCCGTTCCGGCACTGGTTAACGAAAGACATAAATGTTAAAAAAAAAACACTTTTATCAATTTCGTTTTCTTAAAATTTCTAATCTATAGATACGTAACCAAAACAAAACCTTTAGTAATAAAAAGTATATAATGACTTGTAATAAAAAAACACACAGATTAACATCTCACTTCGAAAGAAAGTTAAGGAAAGTGCGTTCCGACACTGCTATTTTTGCCATGATGTCAGTGCTCCAATGGCAAACCCGTAACAAAGGAAATAAAATAGCATCGAATAAATGCAGTGGATAGCGAGGTGGCATCTTACGTGGTGACAGAAGTTCAAACCCCGTCCGAGCGAGAAACGACTGGTTTTTCGAAAGTGAAATCTAGCAAAGAAGGTATACAACGAGTGTGCAGTCCTAAAGGTACTCGTACTGATCGAAGATTTTAGATACGATCTTTTAGATTTACATCATAGTTGATACCATACCACCAATGGATTAAACTTCGTTATTTAATAAAAGCTCGCCTTTCAAAACTAATTTTCATATATATCTTCAACGCGAAATAATGGTAATAAAGAGGGAAGTGTCGGGTATTTATCGATATGCGAGAAATCAATCAGGGTCGCTTTGAATTCCATCTTCCTATCCCCCCTTCCCCCGGCCAGGAATCGGCACACCTGCAAGCTTAGACCCCGAGAATCATATTCATCCCACGTGCTGCTAAGCTATTGAAGGAGCCCCCCGCCCCCGCTCGCAATAGGGTAGTTTCTTTCATAAAAGAAAACGAAAGGCATAGATTGCGATTCGTTACCCAACATTAATGTATTCATAATATACAAATTATTTGGTTTTAGAAATCCTAGTTTAGACGAATGACAATGGTCAATTTTAAACTCATTTGAAAAAGGCCAGATTTGCGCCCATGCGATGCCACTCCACGTGACGTTACAGGGACCTAGTTTCTATACGAGTAGTCAGGAGATTTACATCGTCTGAGATTACCAATGCCTGCATGTGGCACTGAGCTCAGGGAAGCATTTCTGAATAATCATCTATTAAAATTGCCTATGGTCGGAAAATTTCCTTCGTTTGATAGGGTATTAGTAATCTTTATTTGAGCCAAGCGCTATCTAATAGCAGCCTACATCGTATCGACGCTCATGGCCTCGCACCAAGGTGGCCTCACACGGCGGCAGCTGGAACCAGAATGACGTCACACGGGCTTTTCCCAGCATTAGCCGTAGAAAACCACCCTATTTGCAAAAATCTGTCTGTCGCTGTCTACCGCCTGCCGCTAATAGGGTGTAGCACTTAAATCCTTCCATTTATACTATTTAACTTCTGCAGTTTGACACAATCGTATTCATCTACTGATATACCGTGCAATGAGGAATCTACATGAGAAAAATAATACGCGAATGGCAGCGCTACAGCATATAATGCTAAATTGGTCAAAAATCCAGGGCAGTGCACAGCATACAGGAGAATATTTCCACCTGTCCATATCGAAAACACTCAAAAACACTTGGTAGTAAATGACAGTTAACTTTATGCCATTTAAAGACAGGGCATCAAAATCCAATTTGCTAAAAGTGCAGCGGTAAAATATTCACCTGTCACATAAATAAAATACGCGGCACATGATTAAAAGCTTCCGTTGCTTGCAAAACTTAAAAAACTAATAACATTTACGTATACTATACTTCTGAAAAATACACACAGGCCCTAGGCCTAGAACACGTAGACCCTTAATCCAAAACTGAAGGAGTTCACACATCCGGAAAACACAAAATAGCGCGCGACTCAGTGCGCGAGGAAGTGCGGTAGGCCATGGAGTTCGAACATGCGTTCACATCCGTAGCGAGGTGACAATGACAGCTGGAGGATGTTCCCGCAATCGGAGAATATAAGAGCGCGTGCCGACAACGATTTCACTGTCCGATAGATTCAAATTAAGGGCAATGTAAAACAGCGAAACTAAAGCAAAATTACGAACAAATAAGAAAGCACAAGATCTCCCAACAAACCTACGTCTATAAGCCGCTCAACATTACGATACTATGCAGCCAAGACACTGGTCCCCAAAAATTGTAAATTTTCATAATTTTCAATATAAGTAAAAAGTATCATCTCCCAGTCGGAATTGGCAGTAAGACGGATGACTCGCAGATGACAACTTAGATTCGAATTACCGGCGTTATGACCTGAGCTCGATACCGAAAATTTCACTTTTCTACCATAAGACAATTTTCAAAGGAATTCATTGGGCATTGAGGTAGTGAGAATGATGGACGGAAATATGTCTTCCAATCATATGATCTGCGGGAGACCCAGTAGTTGAACTGATACTGCACCAGTGTTCACGCACAAATAAATGCAAGACAACACAACAATACTAAGATCTCAACGCATTATTTGAACCTCATCCCACTTATTCAAATGCTGTCCATAGTCAGTAATTGAAAGCTAAAATAACATTAGCACTGTGGAAAAATCCTGTTGCACTATAATTTCAGGCCATTTTTGGCTGTACAATGCTGTTTTAATTTTCCTTTTTTCAGGCATGATCTACCTCGTCCCTATGTTTTTTCTCCTATGTTTTTTCTCACTGTTATTATTATGCTCACTGACAATTTTGGTCACTGTTTCATACTACATCTACTTCACGGGAGTAACTTCTTAGCATATATTAATAATAACTTAGTGCTACATAAGGTTCAAGTCCACCGCCTTTTCCGTTTTAATAATTTTGATGCGAAAACATTCGACACGAACCGCCACTCCACAGAAATTCAGTTGGATCGGAGTAACAAGATTTCTCGATAAATACCGATACATTGGCACAGATCACTTTCAAACGTTGCGGAAAGTTCGCAAAGGTAAAAATAATTCTTCCTCATGTTAGAACGGAAAGAAATACTCGATATAAAGGGTGCGCAGGCGATAAAGTGAAACTTGGGCACAACAATTAATATCTTCGCGCAACTTAATATTCTCCATCCGCAGAAAAAAATATTTTCCCGCATCCTTTCAAAAGCTAAATAATGAAGACGCCCCGATAAAATGAAAATTAAATCGAGAAGCGTGAAGGGAGCCGAAATAGACTCACCGAAAAAAGAATCTTTCCAGCCAGTTGCAGCTAAGGCGGGCATGCACTCTCTCGCAGTTCGCTGGTCTCGCATCCTGCGTTAGTTGTTCTTGAGGGAGCGGTTGTTCTATGTCCCCAACGTCCATGGTGATTTGGTGGAGGTTCGATGCCGGAGAGATGCGTTCACCGGAATGTACCACCGCTCCGTATCCCAAATTCACCCACTCTAGAGCGCTGCCGAACCTACACTGACTTCCAGAGCCGCAAGCGCGAGTAAAAAACCCGCTGCGCCCGCTGCCAAAGTGAACCGAAGTAGTTACACTTTACGCCACGCTACACTAGCGCGTCTTTGCGCACAAGAGGTTTCGGAAACTGCCGCTGAGGGACATCTCAATAGGTACCAAATACAAATAACATAAGTGGCTCGTATTATTCGTATTATTAAACTCCACCGAAACTGGAAAAGTTGAAAACTGGAAACAAATACATTGAAGCATTCTCATTGAAATAAAAATTAATCTTATATATTGCAGCCATGTCGATGTTTTGAAACAAAGCATGACTTGGATTGAAATCAGTTCATTCTCTCAAGGCACTGAACTTGAAGCAATTTATAATGTATGCTGCGCACTATTCCAAGGCATTCAATATTTTTTATGGTGCGAAAAAGCATGGTATATTTTTTGATCTTTTGAGATACTGATAGCCTTCTGATCCTTCAGCATTTGATATTTAACTTAAGAAATCTGACAGAAAATTAAGTACATAGTTGGAAATTTTTTTGAAATAGTACCTGAACTGCATTTTCCTTCTCGAATATTAATCTTTATTAATATGCAAGTACATTCACAAGTAAGGAAAGAAAGGGATAGGAACATACAATAGCAAAAGGTTGAGGACAACGGTGCTGTGGTAGATGGAAAAAGCCAGAAATCAGAGGTAGTAATATTTATTAATATGTATTAATTTCTTCAGAGAGCTCCCTATGAATCAAACCATGCATCATAATCATTACTTACGGTGGATATAGCCATTAATTCAAACAAAGTAATATACTTCTAATTTCAGATAATTTACAGGGCCCACAGTTTATGGAAACTTCCAAAATATCATTACTGAAGTTAATGAGAGATCTGAGAATGCCCAAACTGATTTCAAATGAAAAGCTAAATACATAAGCTCAATCATCCATTTATATTTCCGAGAAAATGGGGAAGAATGACATTTTTTCTCATTGCCCATGGATCACAATGCTTTGAAGTATTATGGATGCTTCAGTCTGGCTGTCAGTAGTCTCCCAAATTACCTGATGATGCTTGTGCAAACACCTATCTGTAGCTGCATGTTAACAACAAAATCAATGCAATTCTTCAGCACCGAGATATCTTGAGTAATAAGAGCAATGCAAAAGAAACATACCATAAAGGTTCTGCACGTACATGCAAATCATGCATTCAAAATCGTTTGTCATGATCCTACAGATTATATTGCCAGGAAGACCACAGAATGGATAAAATAGTCTGAAATACTTGAGGAAAATTAGAGAACCTATGACCCAAGGCTACAACTCCACCTATGATATACAGTATGCCCTAGATTGATAAGGCTGGAACACTGCTACAGCCCATTGTCTTTGCCATTCAAACCTCCTATCAATACAGCAAAATACTTGAGTGGAGTATCAGTGCCTTTTGTGGATGGTGAGACTACCCCATGAAGAATTCCATGGCATTTAAAACCTTGCATCTGACAGATGTCATAGTCAGCATAGATGTGGTGTTATTTTTTGCATTAGTACCTCCATTCAATATCTTGACTCTTCTGGGAAAAATATTAGACTCATGAATGGTGGAGCTCTTCCACCACAGACTAACCCCCAGCACCTTCCTCTTCAACGGGGATTTCTATGACCAAACAGATGGGAGTGTCAATGAGATTACCGATTTCACCAACCATAGTTAATTTTTACATGGAGAACATCATGGAACTCCCTAAACTTGGCTCTGCTGGGATGGACAGTAGGTTTTCAGCAACCAAAAGAGTGATCACACAACCCATCATTTTCTGAACCACAACGTGATTCCCACTGTCGATTTTTCCGTATTTACATCTGTTATTCAATTAAATGCCTCCAGAACTAGTTAGTCCATTATTTTTATTCATAGAGGCTAGGCTAAAGCCATACCAAATCAAAATCAATACCATTTCTGACTATATCAAATGGAACAATTGGCCATGGTAAAGAAGTGCATCCTGGGAAACCATTGCATCCATTAGGAAGAAACTACCTAACATGGAAGGACAAGAGATCATTGGGAAAGAATAAGCAAGAGCCAACAGAAATCTGGGCTTCATCTCAAAACAAGAACAAAGATTAGGGGCACCCAGCAGCACATGAAACCCTCCATTAAAAAAGGCTGGAAATACTAGAAAAAAGAAAGGGAAATCAATGAGGGATGCCATAAGAGAAGCAGGAAGTATACTTACCAGACCACAGCAGACATCCTGCATATATTGGAAATCTCCCGACGAAATGTTGGCATCCATCTATATATAAACCATAAACCAGTGGGAAACTAGAGAAGAAATCATCCTAATCATTTGCCTGCAAAGCCTTAGATCCTTTGCCAATTCTCACTGTCTTTCTCTATTCTTTCCCAAATAATTATTGATAGGTTTTGTAGCAATACAATTGAGGATCCCAAATTTGGAATCCAGAAACCTGGAGAACTAGTAACCCGGAACGTTTGAAAATTCCTCTGCGTAGTGTTTTGACTTGCCACCTTGTGGCACCACTCTCCGAGCCTTGTTCTGGGACAAGTAGGAAGTTAGCGCATGCTATGAACATATGCAAGCAACCTAGGCAGGGACACTTATGGATCTCAAATATCGAGCACAAGAACCTGTATATATTTATAAATTAATTAATTAACAAAATATAGAAGCATTTGCACAGATTTACTGTCCGACTAAGGAAGGTATGGAAAGATATTGCAACATTTGCTAGCGAATGCTATCAACAAAAGCTATTGAGAATGAAGAAAAAGATGCGTTTATTGCTCGTTCTCATCCAGAATTAAGCACATATAGTTTATGCTGCGGAAGCTACGGTCATGATTTGACGACTTATTCAGCAAGTTTTTTGCCTCCTTAAATGTAGTGTACTTGAATCCATCAAAGGCGACGAATTTTCTTCTAGGGGTTGTTCAACAAAGCATCCACACATTCACAAGTAACTAGACCTCTGCTCCTAAACAGCTGAGAGGATAGAGACTGTATATTTGGTATCCATTGTTTGCGTACTTTAGTTGCAAGGTGCACTGTGAATATTTCACAATTTATGACTGACGCAAGGCAGCACCCACACGTCTTAATGACAAGATGAGCTTTGCGAGCGAAACAAAAATTGCCATATCAAGCTACTATCTTTGCATGACATGTTCAGTAAAAATAGCATGTCTTCTGATCTAAGTGATGAATCTGGGGCCTGTTGCTCAAAATCAAAATAATGATTTGAAGTGTATGAGTATTAAATCACTTACTACTTTTTCTCTAATCATTTTAAAGCAAAAAAAATGAAATAAGGTTTATGCCAATTAATGTAAAATCTCTTTCATATCTAATTCCTGAGTTATGGTTTTATTGCACTAAAACTCTCAAAAAAAGTGCACCCCTTTTTCCGCAAACTGAAGATCAGAAATCCAGAAAAACCTGAATTACAGAAAAACCCTTTAGTGCCAAGCTTTCCGGATTAGAAGTCCTCAACTGTGTATGGTTTTAAATAATAAATAGTAATGAGGGTATAAATAATGATATAGTAATGAGGGTATTCACAAGGTGATATGTAATAACGTTTTCCTCCACTCTATATTTTAATGAAACTTTGGGACAGCATATATAATGTAGATTTTGTATTGGGGAGGATCAATCACTCCCACCACATCTCTCTTTTATCCATGTACTGGATTAGAATTACACATGTTTCTAAAACCAACACAGTCAGAGAATTAAGAAGAAAGGATCACTTATAGCATTATCATCAGGAGTACTGGTTTCCCATTTACGTAACAACTCACTCAATGATATGCAAAGGCAATATAACAAAGCAAATTTGGAATGGAAAGTCTTTCAAACCTTATAAGCTGCCTGTATATTTTGTTGCATGCAGGATGCTTCTCTCAGAGGAGGTAAAATCATACAATGTAATCTCACTTTCTGGAATACTTTCATATTAAAATATGACAACAAAGTTCAGTGGTTGCATTAAATGAGAGCAGGGGTGGACTAAGGTAGTTTTTTTTTGGGAAGGGGATAGACAGTGTGAACAGCTAGATGTGAGGGAGTGGTCTCCAATAGAAGGGAAATTCAATGCAGGCATTAAACAATCTGGATAGAACTTAGCAAACAAGTTTGGTCAATCGGAGCCCTCTTCATTCATTCACAACAATAAGAGTCTGGAATTCAGTGGTAAATACACAAGGCACACTGCCTTAAACAACCCATGGACTATACTTCACTTTTTAATAATCACCCACCTTTCAAAACTAATATTGATTTATCTTCTATGTAAAATAATGGTACAGTTGAGGGCCTCAAATACGGAATCCTGAAAACCAGAAATCCAGAATGGCTCACGGCTTACTTTGCTACATAAGCATCTACGTAGAGGAGTCATAGGTGACCACATGTACACCCTTCACTATGGAAAAATACGAGTGGTGAAACAAGTCATCAGCTTCACTCTCCTTGATTATATGACTTAGAGAAATGGAGAATTCACCTGTCCTACTTTCAATCAAAGAGGAGTTATTAAAAATGGGAAATATATTTGGGAAGGCCCTCAAAACCGGAAATCCAGAAAAACCAGTAATCCAGAAACCCTTTGGTCCCAAGCTTTCTGGATTTGAGGTCCTCAACTGTATTAAAAAGGGACAGTCGTGCAGCAAGGGGGAGTTTTGGGGGAAAACCCCCCCTCTCAGAACTCAGAGAAATTTAAAAATTTAATCCATTTTACTTAATTGGATAAATATTACTAATAGATCAGTGTAAGGATTAATAGAATATCCATCAGAAAGCCATAAAACTCACCATATTAAGCCATTTACCATAAAAATTTTCTCGGGGAGGGCACCTGCACCTCCCATACTCCATACCCCCCAGTATTAGTACCTCCTAAAACCCCCCCTTAGCCTTAATTCCTAACTGCATGCTTGAAAAGGGACAAGTGGATAATTTCCCAACATCTGAGAGACTATAATAAGGGCGGTTTATATTCTATCTTCCCTATACCCCCGGCCAGGAATCAGCATACCTGATAGCATAGACTGTGAGAATCATATTCATCCCACATGCCACAAAGCTATATATTTGCCCCCAATTAAGAATATATGTAAGATGAATAATGGTTATAGTACCAATAAACATCTTCATTATGAAAAAAATATGTGGAAAATTTTTTAAAAATTATCAGTTTTTGGAAATTAATTTTGAACCCCTAGAATATCCATTATGACACAAAAGAGAGTCAATTAAAATCCTCATAGAATATCAAGGTCAGACAAAGAGGAAAATAGAGGTGGCTCTTAAAAGCTGGGCGAAATATCGTCAGTTTTCCTCATTCGAACAACGCTTTTTTTCAAAGCTTTATCCACGTGTCACAGATTTTCTGGAGGATTTTCCCGAAACCTATAGCATGCTAAAAGCTAATCCAATTACAACTGGAACCCGGGCAAGTGTGTTCATTGCAGCATTTCGATAGTCAAATGAAGGATATAATAGTATTAAAAGCCACCGCCACCCACACGGCCGTGATAGATATTCCTGGTCCCATCCTTCCTCTTCCTATAGAGTTTGTTAAAAAAATTCTAAAGGAAAAGGTTTTAATAATCTTTTATCTTTCATCTCCAATGCACGCATCATCAAGCCAATTACGTTCTTTAACTCCATTTATCCATGCATCGGAAAAATCAATTACAACAGCTCTTCCATTGAGCTCCATGGGGAAGTGTTTCTCCGAATCAATGCGCACCAATGGTAAGTCGTATGAGCGAATGCTAGAACTTGGAACAGGAGTTATAATGGAACATTTTTTAGACTAGGATATTCGACAACATTCTAGAATGACTGATGGGAAGTACCATCACATTATCAAAGTCCAAAATATGCAAAAATTGATGCATTTATGCACATGCAGAATTAAAGAAAAAAAGGCATTTTTAAGTAAATAACTATTATATTACCAGGAAACCATTAATCTCTTAAATCAAACCTTGTGACTGAGTAAGTTATGAGGAAGTGCCGAGAAGTATGAGAGAAAAGGGAACTCTTATAAAAACTTATATGAGGAAATCTTAGTTGGCCACGTAATAATATGTGACGGTCTGATGAAAACAACGGCTGAAGGACAGGTGTGAGGGAATAAGGGCAAGGTACAGCTCTGAATGAATAACATAGAAGAGGTCATAAAGGTTGCAAAAGGAAAGAAATATGTGGCTTTGAAAAGGCTAGTGAATAGAAGAGGGCACTCCAGGCATGCATAGAAAAGAAATCTTTGTGAATTAAATCAAAATCACGCGAGGAAATCCCAAGTGGTTTAGAAGGAGGAGGCATTGTGGAGACAAATTGCAGGTGGGAGAGGTTATTGCAATCAACCCATGACCTGAAAATAGAATTGAACTGGAAAGAAGTGGCAATATAGAACTCTGAAGAAAATCTTAAGTTTAGAAGTCATTCACGATAAAGGAGCAACTTGAGTGTTCAAGAAGGAAGCAATTACATGCCTCAAAATAATACTTGAGGAGTGAGACTCTCAGACATCTCACCCTGCAGTCAGTCGACTTCACCCGTCCAGTACTCAACGAGATACCTACCCAATAAAAGATCATAACACCACTGATTACTTAGGTGAAACATGAAATCACAGAGTGATTGGATAACTCTGATAATGTCTGAGAGGACTTGAGTGAAGCTGGGTTTAATATATATCAGAGGTTTGGTCTGTAAGAAAGAAACGACCATCGATAAATAGTTATTGATACTCGATACTGTTGGCATGTATAAAAAATCGAGCTAAGGATAAAATATTATAGGAAGTCATAAAAAGGAAATCAAAAAAGAAGTAAAGCACTGTAGTGTGAACAATACAGAAAAATGTAACTCTCTGACACCATAAATGCATGACGGAAGAAAGAATAAGAAAAACTATAAGTAATGCCCTCAGAGCGTGGAATAATCGCTTTCACACAACTATCACCAAGTGAGATACCAGTATCCACCACTGTGATGACCAATATTTGTGCATTATGACTTCCGGTCTTTCGATACAATGGCAAGAAAAATATTTTTGAAAAGCGACACAGGGGTATGGTGAGCAAATTACCAAAATGCTTAATGATGAACTCAACACAAATGACACAATGAAAAAAGAAATCAGGTTTACAAACAGATAAGATGTTGAAAATCATTAACCAAGTAAACGTAGAGTCAACAGATTGAGAGACACACCTATCACATTTATTTACAGCTTTTCTGTCTTCATCAGCAACATCTACTTTCAATGTTTAATCAACAATTATTATTATTAAAGATGTCATTTGGCATTAAACGTTCATTTAAAAATATCCCCAAAAACTCCACCAGGTATTCCATGAGTATATTACACGACCCATGTGTAAATGTTATTCATGTATTTCACCAGCCGCAGCTGTAGGTATTACTACTTCTAGACAGAATGTAGGATACAATTTTTCTTTTTTTTTGCTTTGACAGTGTAACTCCACTTCCTTTCCAGCGCAATATCTTTTTTACTGTTCCATGATGAAGTAGCAGATAAATCATAACTACACACACAAATCATAACTATCAAAAGGCAGAGATGTTACTTTATGACAGAATAAAATTCAATGCAGCTTAATTCGTTCAATTTCAATGAACTATCATTTGGTCCTAGGAAGCGGAAATGTGTTCTGATCAAGTATACATAGAAAATTGCCAACCCTTCTCTTTGCTGCATAATATTTCCACTAAAAATCGCATGACAGAGAAGTGATGCCTTCCCCTTTCTCCATGTGATCTGGTTACTATCCTGGATAAATCATTACCTTCCAGAGCCGCGACCCGGGACAAAATCCAGGAGGTGCTGATATGCAGGGCATCTGCAAACCCGCATCTTCCCATTAATGACTGGGGCATGGGCATTTCTAACATAGGATTTGCCTACTTTTCCCTCACGGCGCGCCGAAGCGGTGGGTACGACGGGGGACCCAAAAATAACCGGACAAAATTTTAAAAAATTAATTTTTTGTGTTACAAACACCAGTCACCATCGAAATACTATCCATTTAAACTGATACATTGGTTAAAACGTTTTTTCCCACTGCGCGAAACACCTTTGGTACTCGTTGTTTCTGATGCCTTGCAGGACCTTCGATTCCATTTTCGTCTTCGTAATGCGATGAAAACATTTCCCTTTCATCACTATTTTCATCCGGGGGAACAAAAGGAAACCACAAGGTGCGAGATCTACTGAGTTGGGTGGGTGGGAAAGCAGTGTCATGCAATAGGGTGGTTTCATAGTACTTTTTTAATGCATAAATCGAAAGATTATTACTCCTGGAGTACGTATTTCACGCTTTTGGATTTTTAAATGACGATATCTATTTTTCGCGATTAAATGAAAAGTGAAAATTTTCAAGCGCGCGAAAACGCGACGGCGAAGTATGACTGCTGGGTAAACCCCGTGTGACGTCGTTCTGGTTCCCGCTGCCACAAGTGAGGTGACCTTGAGGCGAGGCTTTGAGCGCTGATACGACGCAGGGTGCTAGCAGGTAGCAGAGTACTATGCTAGCTGGTAGCGCTTGGCTTATATAAGGATTATTAATACCTTATCAAACGAAGGAAACTTTCCGACCTTAGGCAGTTTAAATAGGTGATTATTAAGACATGTTTCCCTGAGCTCTGTGCCTCATGCATGCATTGGTAATCTCAGACGATGTAAAACTCCTATCTACTCCTATCTAGAAACTGTCCCTGTGACGTCACGTGAAGTGGCATCGCATGGGCGCCAATCTGGCCTTTTTCAAATGAGGATAAAATAGACCATTCGTCTAAACCGGTATTTCTAAAAACAAATAATTTGTACATTATGAATACACTAATGGTGGGTAGCGAATCGCAATCAATGCCTTTCGTTTTCTTTGATGAAGGAAACTACCCTATTTTTACCAAAAACTCAAGTCGCGGCAAGCAGCAACATGTGCCACATGCCGCCTCTATTATGTTAATGTGACAGCGACGACGGCGATAAATGAATATCACGTTCTCCTATCATATTCTGTTGCATGGAGCGATCCAGTAGCGGATACAGTAAACACTCAAGGAGGGGGGGGGGGGCGCAAAAGATATTTTGAGCTACCTGTACTCTTATCGTAATGAAAAATAATCAAGTTACATGCAAAGTTAAAGAAAATTTTATTTAAACTGATTATTCACAAATACAAGACAATGCCATTATATGATATAAAAAAGTTACAATAGGGTAGTTTCCTTCATCATAAAAAACGAAAGGCATTAATGGCGATTCGTTACCCAACATTAGTGTACTCATAATATACAAATTAGGAGTTTTACATCGTCTGAGATTACCAATGCATGCATGAGGCACAGAGCTCAGGGAAACATGTCTTAATAACCACCTATTAAAACTGCCTAAGTTCGGAAATTTTCCTTCGTTTGATAGGGTATTAATAATCCTTATTTAAGCCAAGCGCTACCAACTAGCAGGGTACTCTTCTACCTGCTAGCAGCCTGCATCGTATCAGCGCTCAAAGCCTCGCCCCAAGGTCACCTCACACGCCGGCAGCGGTAACCAGAATGACGTCACACGGCGTTTTCCCAGGATTCATACTTAGCCGTCGCGTTTTCGCGCGCTTGAAAATTTTCACTTTTCATTTAATCGCGAAAAATAGATATCGTCATTTAAAAATCTAAAAGCGTGAAATAAGTACTCCAGGAGTTATAATCTCTCGATTTAGGCAATAAAAAAATAATAGGAAACCACCCTATTGTGGTTCTGCAACGCTCGGCAATGAAGGCGGCCCCGCAAGGAGAGGGCGCGCGCCCCCCATTTGCATCCGCCACTGGAGCGATCATGTAAGCCACCGTCATCGCGCGTATCATATAGGTACGAGCGCGCGAGATTGGTATCATCGGGAAATCTGGAGAGCCAATGGAATCCTTCGACACATCTCCGTCCGAGAATGCGTCGTCTGCGGTATCTTTGAAGTACCATTAACAAACAACGAAATCATAAAATGGAGGCAGTTCAAGTAGTGTCGCAGCGAGGCAGGGGTTTTGTGGGATAAACCCCCCCCCCCCCCCCAGAGGTCAGAGAAATATTCAAGTTTAAAGCATTTTACTTAATTGGATTAGGATTACTTATAAAATAGTGTTAGGATTAATCAAATATCCCTCAGAAAGCCAAAAAACAAAACATATCGAACCATTAAACTTAAAATTTTTCTGGAGGGGGACCCCCCGCAAATCCCGCTTACCCTGGTGGGTATACAATGCCCCCACACACCTTAGTATTAGTTGCGCCTAAAACCCCCCTAGCCTTTATTCTAAGCGAGATGACATAGCAAATGGAGGATGTTCTTACACTAGGAAAACGTAAGACCGCGTGCGAACAAGGACTTCAATATCCAGCAATGCCAAATTAGCGGCAAGGTAAAACAGAGAAACTCGATAAAAAATAATGAAAAAGAAAGCGCAATCTCTCTCAGCCCACCTGCGTATATAAGCCGCTGAACATTACGATACTACGCAGCGAAAATATTTTCCCCAAATATGTTCACAATTTTTAATGGGAAGCAAAAAGTATCATCTCCTTGTCACAATTGGCAGTAAGATGTAATGTTCGCTGCGTGACCACTTATATGCCAATTACCGGCATTATGAATTGAGATCGATCCCGAAGTGTTCCTTCTATATCGTAAGATAATTTTTGAATTAATTCATTAAGTAATGAGGTACACCGAATGATGGATGGAAATATGTCTTCCAATTGCGTGATAATCTGAAAACCCACTAAATGAACCAACTAATACTTGATATTAAACTAGCGCCAGCGTTCACTTAGTAATAAAGCAAGTGAACACACAAAAAATCTATAGGGCTCAAAGAATTATTTTTATCTCATCCCATTAATTCAATTAATCGTCATGGTCAACTCATGGCCACTAAAACAACATTAACATTTAGGAAAATTCCTTTTGCACTACAATTTAAGATTATTTCTGTCTGTACAATATTTCAATTTCCTTTTCCTTATGGCATCATGTACATGTTTTTATTATGACAATTATGTTCACTGTTTTATAATATCTAATTCACGTTAGTGAAGACTAACGAGCATATACTCGCAAGAGCACAGTACTACAGAAGGTTCAAGTCTACCACCTTCTTCGTTTTAATAATTTTGATGCGAAAACATTCGACAGAAACCGCCACTCCACAGAAACTCAGTTGGTTCGAAGCAACATGATATTACGATAAATACCGATACATTGGCACAAATTACATTTAAACATTGCGGAAAGTTCGCAAAGTTAAAAAATATATTCTAACTCATTCAATGTTAAAACAGAAGTAAATACTCGATAAAAAGGGTGCGCGGGCCATGGAGATTAACTTGGTAACAACAGTTTTATGTTTCCGAACAGTGTTAAAAATGTTAAAATTCCTAAACACGGTAAAAAATATACTATCGCATTCTTTCACAATTCCAAAGCTGAATTATGAAGACACCGCGATAAAATTTAAAGCCTGAAGGCAGCCGAAATAGACTCACCGAAAAAAGAATCTTTCCATCCAGTTGTAGCGTAAGTAAGCAGACTCTCTCCTGCAGTCAGCTGGTCTCGCATTCTGCGTTAGTTCTTCTTGAGGGAGCTGTTGTTCAATGTCCCCAAAGTCCATGATGATTTGGTGGAGGCTGAATGCAAGAGAGATGAGATTACCGGAATGTACCTTCGCACTGGATCCCAAAGTCGTCTACTCCGTCTACTCTAGAGCGCTGCCGATCATGAACTGACTTCGGGATTCGGGGAAGCGAGCGCGAGTAAAAATCCCGCTCATGCGCTGCCGAAGGGGAAGTAGTTACACTTCACGTCACGCTACACCTACGCCCACCCACGCTCCGTTCGAGAAGTTTCGGAAACTGCCGCTGTAGGACATCACAATGGGCGTGAAATACAAATCACATAAGCGACTCCGTTCATATTATTAAACTGCACCGAAACTGTAAAATATCGATCAATAATTTAAATTATTCCGAAAATATATTAGAAAAATTAATTTAATCCATTAATGCCATGTCGATTTTATGTAACAATGCGCACAACTTGAATTCAAATAAATTCCTTCACTCTAGGCACTAAACTGAAGAAACTTTAAATATATGATGCACACTATTCAAAGGCATTCAATACTTCGTCAGGTACGAAATAACCTAGAATATTTTTAGATCTCTTGAGAAAATGGTAACCTCTTGATCCTTTAGCATTTGATTATTAACATTTAAGGGAGTTTTATTAAATTTATAAATGCCGATGCTCACATACAGTAATTCAGTCGATTTACAGTGAATCAGTTACAAATATTTAATATAAACATAAATAATCAAAACAAAGACTACAGACTAAAAATAGTAAAGAAAAGAAATACAAGACAGGTGGAAAGGTAGACAAAGAGGTTTATTTATTCATTCGGTATGGGGTGTCACGAGGTTGATCAATGAATGTGAGGGCAGAAAAAAATCTACCAATATTATCCGGCAACGATTTAAGTAAAGACGGTAATGGAGTGATCGCCTAAAAGCGATAGTCTAGGGATGGGCACTAACGTGCCTCGTATTGCCACTTTTTTTAGGAGCGAATCGTAATACACGGCAAAAGATGCGTAACCGGTTGGGTATTACAGATATGATTTTTTTTTTCGAAATTGGTTAATATCTTCTCTTCGCCATTTTGTCCTGAAATAACGAAAATTTTTCACGAAAAACGTTAAAAATGTACATAATTTAAATCTAGTATATAAAATGAGTATGGTATTTAATATAACTATGGTCAATACAGTCGGCGATGGCATAAAAGAGCATACTCTCATCCTAGTGACTACCCTTGACAACTTCAGACATGATGTTTTTGACTGAAAAACATCTCTATTTCGCGTTATTTATCGCATGCATGGTTTTAAATGAGAAGGCGTGTTTTGGGTTGCCTATCCCACAAAACTGCTTTCGGAGACACGATAAAAGGTTATTTTCTCGATAATTAAAATCAATAGAGCTGACGTGTTTGGTCTAAAATATCAAGGAAAGACGAATACTGTACTTAATTGGAAAGAATAAGTGCTTGCTAAAACCAGATTTAAATTATTTTCATTTTTAACGTTTTTCGTTAAAAATATCGAAATTTCAAGACAAAATGGCGAACAGGAGATATTAACCGATTTTGAAAAAAATCATATCTGTTATACCCACCCGGGTACGCAAATTTTTCCGGGTGTAAGGATTCGCTCCTAAAAAATTGGCAAAACGAGGCACCCAAATGGGCACATGGAGTAAGGAATGCGGAAATGTAGATCGATTAGGAACTCTGAAATTAAAAGTAGAAAGCAGATTAGGACGACCAATGTTTGAGCTTGGTGACATCTATGTTGGTCAGTCAGAAGAATTAGTAAGGCACACATTTGTATTATTTGATTGGGTAGAGGAGGTAATTTAATATAATTTGTTGATGGCAATTCTCTCTCAAACAGAGGATAGGATTGGTGGAAATGATATAGTTCACAATTTAACATTTAGAATAAGTTTTGTGAATAGGAATAATGTTTGCCATTCACCATTGATACGGAAAGACATCGAAGAGAGAGAAGAATCGCGTGGGAAGAGGCGTAGAACACAAGGATAAGACAGGACATCAGGACCTGGCGAACGGTGGAGAGGTATTTTTAAAAGGAAAGTGAAATGCCTCTGCTGGGTTGGTCTCAATGCGGGATTCATAGTGTGTAAACCATATGTGATGGAGTGGTCTCCGATAAAAGAGATATTGGATGCGGTCATTATACGATCTGAATAGAATTTAGCAAAGTAGTTTAGTCTACCAGAGCCCTCGACATTAATTCATTACAAACAGTGTCTGAATTCTGGTAATGGATACGTAAGGCAAACGGCCTTAAACAACCTATGGACTAAACTTCATTTTTGAATTATCGCCCACCTTTCAAAGCTAGTATTGATATATATTCAACGTGGAATAATGGTAGTAAAGAGGGAAAAGTGGGTATTTCTCAACACGAAAGAAAGTAATCAGGGCCGGTTTGACTTTTGACAAACGGTTTATTTCGAAGCATAATCCTCGTTTCACAGACTTTCTGCATGATTTTCCTGAAACCTATAGTATGCTAAAAGCTAACCCAATAACAACTGGAAACCGGGTCAGTGCGTTGATCGGAGTGTTTCGATTGTCAAAGGAAGGATATAATGGTATTACAGGCCACCGCCACCCACATGGCGGTGAAAAATATTCCTGGTCTTATCCTTCCTCTACCTACACACTTCGCTTAAAAACCCAGAGCAAAAGGTTTTAATAAGCTTTCATCTCGATACCACGCATTTTTTAGTAAATTACGTTATTTAACTCCATTTATCCATACATCATATAATCAACTATAAAATCTTTTCCAGGACTACCCGCTGATGATGTATTGGGGAGAGACCAGGGTACCTCCGGTTATATCTGACCTAAGCACTGTGGAAATGCAAAAATATTTGGAGAAACGTTCAAATTTGCAGTTAAATATTCCTTTTATTATACATGCGGTCGATAGATTCGTGAAAGAGCTCACCCAAACTTTGTTGACAGCAGCGAAAGGCGATGAACGACACTGACATAAGTAATACAGACTGGAAAGCAGATAATTGAGTAATTCTTTCGTAATTTTTCTTCCACAGACGATGCTCATGAATCAAATTTTAGTTAGACTAACGAAGAAAGACGCACTTGGTGTGAATTTTGGATCATTTGGGGCGTGAGAGAGGTGAGCATGGAGGGGACGCGAGCGGCCTTCACCCTAAATCCATTTAATCACAGCTGTCGGACAATACTGGAATAGAAGCGCATATCCAAAGTTCGCACACCTTTATAACCACTCGATAGGCATCTTCATAGACCGTAGACCCCTTTCCTGCATTCTCAGATCTAAAAATATTTCATCACTTCTCTGAAAGTTGTTAACATCGATTTGTTTAACGCCGACGACGCGCCAAATGAGGGACAAGTCGTATTACTACGCATCCTTTTTTACCTTCTACCATCTTCCGATTTACATTATCAAAGATGAATGCCTTCCTAGCAGCACACGCGGGATGAATTCTGCTGTGTTCGAGGCGCGGGAGTGCGAGAAGCGATCGGGGAGGGGACGGAAGGGGCCGGCCGCTCTTGTATCCGCGACTCTATCTTGCATTATCACACACTATCTTGAAGCATAATCATGTTGCACTGCAGCGAAAACAACTTATTACTTCGTTACGTGATCAAAAAACGCACGATTTACTTAAGTTGTTTTCCGCTATCAATTCGTACCGTTTTAATCCCTGTCAATACTAAGTTCGTCATACCCCACCGAAAGTCAAAGCAATACAAATATATATTCAAGCGCACATGTAAACGAAGCATTCTGTCGTCTGCAACTTCCAAAACATATCATGTGGTGAGGAAATTAATTATGAATTGTTAACATGATCACGTAGTTTCGGGGAGAATATTTTGTTAATAGATTTTTTTTAAATTGTCGTCATCTCTAAGCAAAGGAGACGGAATACATTTTCCGCCTTCCATGAAAGATATAACGTATCGGCAGAGATGGTACCTCAGTTATATCACTTGTTAAACATTGTGACTATGCAACACGTGATTGATTTGAAATGAATTTTTCAAATTGTGATCTAGGAAATGTTGCATTTTAAGTATTCGTTCAGAAATCTCTCCCTCACCACCTTCCCCTCTTCCCCTTTCTTCCACTCCCCTCTTCCCCCTCCCCTCAACGCAGAAGTGCTTTGCTGAGTCGCTCTCAGAGAGCGGCTCTCTGGAGTGTGCTGTGAGCGGAGAGGCAGCTCCACGAAGAGTCGTTAATGCCATCACTAGATCAATGCATACCCACGGTTAGTCGCATAAGCAAATACTGGAACTTGGAACAAGAGGTAATTTGGATAGAATTGTGATCGACACACCGGTGCGAATAAAAAAAAACTCGTTTGATTCTAATTCCAGGTGAGTTTTATTGCCTAAATTTACGCTATCGCTTTCATCGCTTTCAACGTAGATGGCGCCTTAATAACCTCCGCGAGTTTGCCTCGTGCTAGGAAGATTATTCCTTAATTCGAAAGAGAAATCCTAATTCCTTCCCAAAAAAACACTATTTCCCTGATTAATAGAATTATAAAATAAAGTTGCCGCAGAGGCTAAAGCTGATTGCTACAGGAGGAATTTCATAACACTCGAAAACGTGAAGTAAATATGATATGAAAAAATACGCGATATTTTCAAACCAAAAAGTATGTAAAAAAAGAAGTAAAAGAATATAGTGAAAATGATATAGTAAAATATAACCCTCACATTCAATATATGCAAAACGGAGGAAAAATATGAAAAACTATAAGTAATGCACCCAAAGCAGAATATAATCGCTCTCACTTAACTATCAACAAGTGAGATACCATACTCCGCCTCCGTGAGACTGATGTTGGTGCAGAACGACTTCCAGTCGATGATACATCCCTTGAGAAAATAAATTTAATACATCGATTAACAACTGTCACAATTGTCGGCACATTTTTTGCAGAGTTCGTCCAACTTCAACTATGTTTATGCTGTGGATGGTATTAACATAAAGGCAACAGACGAAGTGAAGTACCTAGGAGTTACGATAACCTCGAAACTATCGTGGGGAACACATATAAGAAATAGTTGCGGTATAGCCATGAAGAAATTAGGATTCGTCGAGCGTATTGTGGGAAGATTTTCGGATGAGAAAGTAAAAGAAAGGTGCTATTTCACACTCACCCGACCGCACCTTAAATATGCAGCGAGCGTATGGAATCCGGTGCAGAAAGACTTAATCCGCGAACTGAACAAAATACAAAGGAAGGCTCAAAAATCGCCACGGGCGTACAGACAGCGTTACCCAGATGTAAAGCGAATTAGGCTGGGAGCCGCTGGAGACTCGGAGGTTGCGCGCTATGCTTAGATTGCTCGAACAATTGAGAATGGATATCTTAAAGAGCGACACGGAGAACATAATATTAGAGCCCCACTATATTTCCAGGTCCGATAGAAGCGATAAATTAAGAGAGATGTTTTGCCGAACGAAGAGATATGGGAATTCGTTTTTCCCCCAACAATAAAGGATTTCAATAAATGCTAGTCGTAATTTCCTTAGAGCACTTCCTTTTTATTTGTAAACGGCTGGTGTCCTAACACCCCCTGCCCTACGTCTTTTAGGCGGCTTGCGGGGTATTATGTAGATGAACTCTGATATAATAGAAGCACATTAAATGAGCTCCTACATTGCTAGCCATTTACGACGCGATAATCTACACAGTTCTTATGAGAAACAAAAATCAATGCCAAACGATGGGAATTTCGAAAGTTAAATCCGTAATCTAGAAGGGAAGGTGTAAATACAACAATTGGGAAATCCTATAGTTTCACGTATTGTCCCGAGGCCTTTCTTTTAGGTCTGCGTGATAGTTAAACCACGCGACGTTAAACAAACTATGGACTTCATTTATTAATAATCGCTCTCCTTTCAAAACTAATTTTGATATATCTTCAAAATGCGAAATAATGGCAGTTAAGAGGGACAAGTGGTGTATTTCTCCACATGTGAGAAACCAATCAGGGTCGCTTTGAATTCTGTCTTACCTGCCCCCCGACCAGGAATCGGCACACCAGCTAGCATAGACCCCGAGAACAGCGGCGGATACATATGGGGGTCGCAGGGGGCACCCCCCCCCCCCTTGCGGGGCCAATTGCAATAACAAACATAGCAGAACCACAATTGTAACTTTTTTATATCATAAGATAGCATTATCTTGTATGTGTATAATCATCTGATATGATACTCTCTCAAACTTTGCATGCGACTTATTTTTCATTCCGATAAAAGTTCTCGAGAAATATTTTGCGCCCCCCCCCCCCTTGAGTTTTTTCTGTATCCGCCACTGCCCGAGAATCACATTCAACCTACGCGCTAAACAGCCATTGAAGGAGCCCCCCCCCACCCCCCCCCCCCCCCCCCCCGCCGACTCGCTCGCCATTAGGAAAAATCTAAGCTGTCTACTACCTGCTGCTAATAGGATATATCACATATTGTCATACCACTGGTACTATTTTAATTCTGCATTCGGGCACAATTATACGCATCTACTAATATGCCGTGTAATGAAGTATCCACATAAAAATAATGCGAGAAAGGCAAACGCTAGTCAGCATGAAATGACTAATTGGTCAAAAATCCCATGAGTGCAGTGCACAGCAATCGGGAGAACATTTCCAACATCGAAATATCGACGATATATCGAAAATACCGGTAAAAAAATAGGCAAGAAATGACAATTAATGATCAACGATTATATCGTATTGCCCACAATTTTATTAACAGAGTACTACACATGTTTCGATTGTTAAAAATACGTCATCTGGTATCAACGGAAACAGGAATGACAGGTAACGTATAATTCCATATAAAGATGAAGGGCATCAAAATAAATTTTACTGAAAGTGAAGCTGTAATATATTCACCTGTCACAGAAAATAAATCCGATGCACGTGACATTAACATTCCGCTTTTACAAAATTAATAACTTATAACCTACACGTTTTCCTGTCTTATGAAATTACAAATATGAGTACGCACACCCTAATTCCAAAGCTATCGGAGGATGGCACACGTCCGGAAATAAAATAGCACGCGGCACAGAGCGAAAGGAAGGGCGGTAGGCTATGGTTTTCGAACATCCATTTAAATTCGAAGCGAGATGACATAACAACTGTAAAGGCTATCGCGGGATAAGATGGTAAAATCTGCACTAGGCTGGGACTATGCACTCAGAAGTAAATATTTAGAAGCCCGTTTAGCGAAATTTTTAGATGTCTAGGTGGTCCCACGGTCCTCATATTGTAAAAAAACGTGTTATTCCGAAAAAAAAATTTCCTGAGTGATCCTTTGCTTAAAGAAATCTGAAAAAATCCATGAACATATATTTTTATGTCCAAAAACACACTAATTTTTTGGAGACAGATCAAAATTCAGTTTAGGAAAAATATTTGAAATTTTTAATGAATTTTTAGGTTATGTAAGCAATGTTTGGCAAACTTGTGCATAATTATTTTTCGTTTTTCTTTTATTGTTCTTTTGAATGGCCGTGTTAGATTTGCCATTTTCACCCCGGAAAATCCTCAACATTCGAAAGAACCCAATTTTTGGTGTTTCCCCCATTGTTTTTGGCCGATAAACTCAACTGCGTGTCAATTAATAACAATTTATACATATATATATATTTTCGCTTTTTTAAATAGTGGGATCAGGTATTCCGTTTGAACTTTAAAAAAATATAGTCATGCGTCTTAGTTAGTTCTCTGAATACATGCTACACGGTATACAACTGCTATATAAAATCACTGAAATTGAGCAAGCGTACCGATTTCTCAAAACATTAAGTTTCCGCATGTAGTATTCATATTTTAAAAGTCTTTTTACTATAATAGGAACTGTTAATTTTTATTTTTTTCCTTTTCAGTGAGAGTTTTATTTTATCGTAATTTTTTCCTCCGATATGTGCGAGACAACAGTTACAATAGACAGCAGACATTCAACTACGCGCGTGTATGAACGAGCGAGAAAAACGAATTAATTTCGTGAATCACCCACATTATTACGACATATTTACTTTTAATAGGTAGTCCAATTTTAAAAGACCCAAATAGTGATTTTATTTTTTAATTCTAAAAATAATTTTTGAGAAAAAACACAAAAGACTATAATATATTTTTTTGTAAAATCTTTCATTTATAGGTCTAGAACAAACTAGAACAAGGACAAGTTAAGTGCGAAAGGGAAATAAAACCTCATGCGTCTATAGAAATACAATAGTGCAATTATGAATCTATCACTAAATGAGTGTGTTTGTTACGATTGTGTTGACGGATTGTTTCTGGAAAAATGAATTCCTTGAAACATGGAGAGATAAGCATTTTACGTTGATAAGTATCCATTAGCTACAAATATTCACATTACTGCTTGATTTCATAATTCCAGACGCCCTACACTGAAGTTCACATTCCGTTTACTTTGCATATTAAAATGATAAAAGGGAAAAATATTTTTAAAAACTGATATTAACTATGCTTAATTAGCATCATTTTTTGAATTTTGAAACTTTATTGAATGCGTATTATAATTTTGGTCGAAGCCGCATACTTTAACAGATAGTCAATACTTATGTTCGCATTTTAAAGCGAGACTTGGAGTCTTTGTAAAGATTATTTTGTTCAGATTATTTGAATATGTTTGGGTGAATAATACAGAACTATTGGGGATTGATGAGATATATTGTTGCAATGGCACGCTGAGGATATTGTTTAATTAAGTGCGCGGGATTGTTGCGAGGATTGAGCAGTTTGGCTGAGGGAAATGTATTTTTGACAGTCAGTTATCACTCGAGAACTGAACTGATTGGTGGTATTTTCGGTGCGCGTGAGTGTACTAAATACGGCGAGTCATAACTGTGAGTGTGCGGAACTCTGAGTGAACTGAATTGTGTGTGAACTGACCTGTGAGTTAACTAAACTGTGAGTGTGAGAGTGGTGGAACTGTACGTTTGCAAGAGGTGGGACTTTAATACTTAGGGAATTGAGCATGAACTGAGTTGTCTGACTGTATATCTGCTACGCCTCTATACTAAAAATTCTTTAAAAAATTCGTATATTTTATCAAAAGTCAATTTTGATCCAAAAAGACTGAAAAAATCATTGTTTTTTGACATAAACATATAAAAGTCGTTCTTCATTCACAAGCAGTTGAGATTGTGTGCTAAAAAAGTGGAAAATATAAAAAAAGAGGGTTTTTCCCATTTTGATCATGTTCTGGTCTCAAATCGGCAAACCTGATCCCACTATTTAAAAAAACGGAAATATATATTTAAAAAATCGTTATTAATTGACATTCAGTTGAGTTTATATGCTAAAAACAATGGGGAAAAACACCAAAAAATGGGTTTTTTTCATATTTTGAGGATTTTCCGGAGTGAAAATGGCAAATCTAACACGGTCATTCAAAATAACGGTAAGATAAACGCGAAAAATAATTGTGTAGAAGTTTGCCAAATATTACTTACATAACCTAAACATTCATTAAATCATTCAAATATTTTTCCTAAAATCAATTTTGATCAAAAAGTCTTAAAAATTAGTAGGTTTCTGGACATAAAAATATATGTTCATGAATTTTTTCAGATTTATGTAAGCAAATAATCACTCAGGATTTTTTTTCGGTAAAACACGTATTTTACGGTATGAGGACCGAGGGACCACCTAGGACCATCTAAAAATTTCGCTAAACGGGTTTCTAAATATTTACTTCTCAGTGCATAATCCCAGCCTATTGTAGATTTTATCATCTTACCCAACTATACTTAGCCTTTAAGGAAATGTTTTTTATAGCCTTTGCTATAATTTTTATGTTAAAATTATTGACACCAATGAATGCATCGTCTCTTTCTACAGTGAAATACACTGTTAAATAGTGCATAGCACAATATTGATTTTTTATGCTGCTATTGACAACAATGCGCTCCCGGTCTTTAGGAGATAAACATGTGAAACGAATTTCCATAAGAGCCCATGCAGTCAACTAAATGTGGAACGCTCTATTGAAAGGTTTTCGAACATGCATTCAATTTTTAGCGAGATGACATAACAACTGGAGGATGTTCCCACACTCGGAAAATGTAAACGTAAAAACGCGTGCCGACAACGATTTCAATACCCGGCAGAGCCTAATTAGCGACAAGGTAAAACCGAGAAACTCAATAAAAATAATAAAGAAGAAAGCGCAATTTCTCTCAGCCCACCTGCGCCTGTAAGCCACTGAACATTACGATACTACGCCGCGAAAACATTTTCCCCCAAATATGTTCACAATTTTTAATGGCAAGCAAAAAGTATCATCTCGGGCATCTAGGGGATCGAGTTGGTGTGGTGGCTAGAGTGTCGGCTTCCCATCCCGTGGGCTCGGGTTCAAATCTCGTGGTGGCAGGGAATTATCAGACACTGCCCGATCCCTGGTAGACTTGGTAACAACAGTTTTATTTAAGATTATATCTGTCTGCACAATGCTGTTTTAATTTCCTTTTCTTTATGGCATCACCCAGGTTTTTTATGACAATTATGCTCACTGTTTTATAATATCTATTTCACGTTAGTGAAGACTAACGAGCACATACTCGTAAGAGCACAGTACTAGAGAAGGTCCACCACCTTCTTCGTTTTAATAATTTTGATGCGAAAACATTCGACACAAACCGCCACTCCACGGAAACTCAGTTGGTTCGAAGCAACAAGATATTACGATAAATACCGACATTGGCACAAATTACATTCAAACATTGCGGAAAGTTCGCAAAATTAAAAAATATATACTAACTTATTCGATGTTAAACCAGAAGTAAATACTCGATAAAAAGTGTGCGTGGGCCGAGGAGATTAACTTGGTAAAAACAGTTTTATGTCTCCGAACAATGTTAAAAATGTTAAAATTCCTAAACACGGTAAAAAATATACTATCGCATCCTCTCACAATTCCAAAGCTGAATTATGAAAACACCGTGATAAAATTTAAAGCCTGAAGGCAGCCGAAATAGACTCACCGAAAAAAGAATCTTTCCAACCAGTTGCAGCGTAGGTAAGCATACTCTCTCCTGTAGTCAGCTGGTCTCGCATCCTGAGTCAGTTCTTCTTGAGGGAGCTGTTGTTCAATGCCCCCAAAGTCCATGATGATTTGGTGGAGGCTGGATGCAAGAGAGATGAGATTACCGGAATGTACCTTCGCTCTGGATCCCAAAGTCGTCTACTCTAGAGCGCTGCCGATCATGAACTGACTTCGGGATTCGGGGAAGCGAGCGCGAGTAAAAATCCCGCTCATGCGCTGCCGAAGGGGACCGAAGTAGTTGCACCTCACGTCACGCTACACCTACGCCCTGTTTCTCCGTTCAAGAAGTTTCGGAAACTGCCGCTGTAGGACAATAGGCGTGAAATACAAATCACATACGCCACTCCGTTCGCATTATTAAACTCCACCGAAACTGTAAAATATCGATTTATAATTTAAATTATTCCGAAAAAAATATTAGAAAAATTAATTCAATTTATTATTGCAATGTCGATTTTATGTGACAATGCACGACTTGAATTCAAATCAATTCCTTCATTCTAGGCACTAAACTGGAAGAAATTTTAAATATATGCAGCGCACTATTCGAAGGCATTCAATACTTTGTCAGTTACGAAATGACCTATAATATTTTTAGATCTCTTGAGAAAATGATAACCTACTGATCCTTTAGCATTTCATCAAAAACATGTAAGTGGGTTTTATTAATTTATGGAAGCAATTGCTCACACACAGCAAAACTCCAATTTTCAGTGCATCAGTTAAAAACATTAAATGTAAACATAAATAATCAAAACAAAGACTACAGGCTAAAAATAGTAAAGAACAGAAAAACAATACATGTGGAAAAGTAGAAAAGAAGTTTATTTATTCATCAGGAATGGGGAGTCGCGAGATTGATAAATGGATGTGAGGGCAGAAAAAATCTGGAGAATATTATCTAGCAATGATTTTAGCAAGGAGCAAATACGGTAATGGAGAGAGTGCTGAAAAGGAATATTAAAGGAATGGGCACATGGAGTAAGGAATGCGGAAATGTAGATCGACTAGGAACTCTAAAATTAATAGTGGAAAGCAAATCGGGACGACCAATGTTTCAGCTTGGTGACAGCTATGTTGGTCAGTCAGAAGGATTAGGAAGGCACCCATTTGGATTATTTGATTGGGTAGAGGAGTAAAGTAATATAATTTGTTGAGGGCAATTCTCTCTCAAACAGATGATAGGATTGGTAGAAATTATATAGGGCAATAGTTCACAATTTCACGTTTAGAATAAGTTTTGTGAATAGGAATAATGTTTGCCATTCACCATTGATTCGGAAAGACACCGAAGAGAGAGAAGAATCGCGATGGAGGAGGCGCAGTTATGCACAAGGATATGACTGAGGCCATCAGGACCTGACGAAATGTGGGGACGTAATTTTAAGGAAAGTGAAATGCCTCTGCTGGATTGGTCTCAATGCGGGATTCATTGTGTGTACAAACATGTGTGAGGGAGTGGTCTCTGATAGATGAGATATTGGATGCGGTCATTAAACGATCTGAATAGAATTTAGCAAAGTAGTTTGGTCTACCAGAGCCCTCGGCATTGATTCATAAATAACAGTGTCTGAATTCCGGAAATGAATACTTAAGGCACACTGCCTTAAACAACCTACAGACTAATCTCTATTTTAAATAATAGCCCACCTTTAAAAACTACTGTTAATTTCAACGCGAAATAATGGTAGTGAAGAGGGAAAAGTGGGTACCTATCTTTCAACATGTGCGAAAGTAATCAGAGCCAGTTTGAGTTCTATCTTCACTTTACCCCTGGTTAGGCATCGGCAACCCGCCTAGTAAAGACCCCCAGAATAGGGAACTTGCATATATTTCAGATATAATCAATAGCCCCAAAATTATATAAAAATATATGTTTGCATACCTCGGTGATAGTTTTTTTATTATTTTATGACGTGGTTTGCGATATTTAATGCATCAAAGTTCACGAGAATTTTCAAATGCAAGTGAGAAGCGAAAACGCCCGATGATTGGCTGGTAGAAAAGTGACGTCATAGTTCAGTACGAGGCACGGCGGCACGGCCATAGTATAGGTTGCATACTTGAATACATGCGACGGCGTGGTTATGATTCATTTATTGAAGTGCAGACTTATCGGAGTTGTTCATTGTGACTTCAGGGCTATTATTTGATCTATTTCTCCTCCATTGAAAGCGATAGATTGCGTAAAGATGAAGGCATATGGTTATTCTTAGGCTGATCCTAGCAAGCTTCCTGTTACTGATTCCATCATGATAACAGGGTATTTTAGTGAAACTGTAGACTTCGTCGGCTCGGAAAGTCGATGCCGAGAAATGTAAAGGTAGCTGATGTGCATCTGTAATGTTTTATAGTTTATAACTAAGTGAGACTTGCGTATAATATTGGCGAAAGCGTATACTCATGTGAAATGTGTATTCTTTTGGCAGTCCGGTAGAGTCTTATGGTGAACTTATTTCCACCTCGAAGCTGTCGATGATACTTTCAACTTAAAAATACCTTGCCTGGAGGGCGACAGGAAGCTCTGAGGAAGCCAGACTATTAATGTTTCAATTTAGTAGCGATAATATAGACGAACTGCCAACACAATCTACCATCTTGTGACTAAAAACCCCGAAGCCACTTCCTATTCTGCAGAAAGAATCGGTCAATCGCACTTCGATCAATATAATAAACACAACGTCTTCAGGTGTTAATAAGTTACTTTTGAAATGAAATACTTCCTAAATTAGCATTAAAATGTGCATGTTTTCCAAACAGAGTCTTTAATACATTTTGGGAGCTTTTCTCACGATATATCTGAAACCTTCTCTAAAGGCGAGCTCATCGTCATTGCGATCGGTTGTCACTTAAAAATTCCGTATCGGAAATCCTAGAGGGATGACTTTCGACGATGACCGTGATCACCTGCACTCTCACTATCACTGGAACCCGTGGTGAAAATATCACCCCAATCAAATATCTATTTGGTTTTAACTGGGGAAAGAGCAACATAGAACTGCACATTCTTTGGGCAACTTTGGGTTTGACTTTCCCTCAAACACACCATTTCCCCTGTGGTGCACATCAGTCCTATCTTTATACGATGGCCTGACAACCTTTAAATGGATCCTTGGTTTATCCTGACAACCAACTAAATGGAAATTGCTGATCCACACATGTCCATTCTTATCTCCATAATTTCCAAATCAAAGGCCGCGGAACATTCCTCTTGTGACTCAACTTTTTTTTTAAAAGCAAGCAACGGCGCAGAATAAAATCAAAGAATGCTGCGATTCATTTTTTTTTACCACCTCTGGATTCCATTCTTTTTCCATCTACAACTTCCTTTATCTTTCGGGGTAAACTATGGGACGAGATAATGTTTAAATATTTTCATTAATTTATAACAAAATATAAGTTCTAAAAATACCCAAAAGCCATTTTATTAATCCGCACTGATGAGTGTAAATTAATGTGGAAGATGAATGCTGTAGACGTATTAGTTTTCCCTAGGTTGAGTTGCAAAGTTCATGAAGTTGACAAAACGGCTAATTTTTCGGTGCGCGGAGTCATTTATTGCACTGGCCGTGTCTACATTTTTGAATTTTTTTGTAATAAAATAAATCAGAATTTAGGATAAAATTTCCTTAAAATGACGTATAGTTCATTTTTATAGCATGTAGTGAAGCCAGGATATAAATTTGCAAAGTACAGCGGCACATCATTTTGACGCCGACAGTAGAAGAAAACGCTGTCTTCTTGGCTGGCACTCGAATGCATGATCATGCATGCATCCTCGAGGATCAACGTTGCTCTATATTTTCATATTTCCTCCCTTGATTTTAAACATCATGGAATTTTCTATGTCCTTCCGTAACTGAAATTGAACAAGTGCCTTAATAATTTGAGTCCATCGTAACGATCGTAACCATCGAGAAACACCTATCTCGATTTTTGTTCGGAAGTTGAGTTTTTATTCTTCGGCGGCCGAATTATCGAAAAATCTCAGTTTCAAGTTATTCAGTCAATGAAATATGGAAATATTATTTATATTAAAGTTATCTTCGCTCACATAGCACACGGGTTTATCATTCCGTTTATTATACTCTTATTTTTCCGTAACGCTCATCCCGACAGACGGCATGCATCGAGGCTTTTCTTCTAATTTCCTCCGTGGGAACGCAGACGAAATTTTTTTCTGGGGTGTTATTGCACAGAGGAACAATGCACCACTTGTAATTTTTCCTTATTTCAGCCATGCCCAAGTAACATTTTTGGTTGGCCCTCTGTTGGCAGATGGTGGGACACAGCGGTTGGCCCATGGTATGATTTGGCCACCTCGCCAACCGTATCCCAACCAACGATTCCCCAACGATGGGCCAACAGAGCATTACAGTCGGGCCTTCGTATTCCCAACCCAAGGCCAACAAATCTCCAACCGTTGGCCCTTTTAAATTCTGCCATCCGTTTCCCAACAAAAGCTATATTTTACTGGCATTTCTCATTTTTATAGAATGAGAGTTAAATTAATTTACCTTCTCACTTGATACAATACCGGTAGATAGAATCTTTACCTTTAACTCCCTATAAATCAAAATGAAATTAAATACATTAACAATCAATGCTATAGGACAAAGTAAGGTTACAGTGGTTAAAAGTGGAAAACAAAAAATCATTATCAGTTCAGAAGGTCCCCAACTTTTATTTTCGCAAATTAGGACAATTTTTATTAGGACAAAATTAGGAAAATTTCAACAGCACCTTTCCATATTACAATATGGCACACACAAAAACTGTCCATCTTCTTTGTAGGGCAACAAAACACACTTAGATAAAATCTGGGTGGACTGCAATTTGCATCCAGGTACTAATTTTTTCACTACAAATATACCAATGGTACCACTTCGAAGAGGTAAATAAAAGAAATCCTCCTTAATTTCAAACATGTCACACTGCAAGATGTACACCCCTGAGTTATTTATTCCTATTCTCTGGTCTTCGGTAACGAAATCTTTAAGTTTAGTCCATTTTACTCAATTGGATTAATAAGTGCGAGATTTAGGGATATTAATAGGAATCACAGAAACACTGATTGAGTATAATAGTTGATGCATTTTCCATAAAATAATAGTAGTGCAGATGTTATTTAGGTTTACTCATACAAATTCAATCTCATTCTCTTCAGAGGGGACTAAATCACTCACTTTGTCCATTGAAACACTGTTTTCATTAAAACTTCCACGTATACTAGATATGCCACAATCTGAAAAAAATATACATATCGATCTATCTAAATTAATGATGAAAAGTTTAAAATTCCACGAAACTATCTGTTTAAGGTAACATGATTTTAGGAATGCCAGTTTTGTAAGACTTACCAAATGAGGTCAATGACTTATTTTTGTTAGAAGCACTCGACTTATTTTATTTAACTGCTATCACAAAGACATAGTGAATGATTAACATATAAAAGCAATCCCTAACAACCAAAACTTGTTTGGTTGTTAGGTTGCTAGGGAACCATGTGAACCGTATCCTGCAACGTATGCAATCGTAGTATACATCGTGCTTATTTTCGGCCCATATCGAACTTCCATCGGTTAAGTTAGACTCGAAACAGACAGATCTTATAAGTCTACACTTTTTCATGTGTCCTCCGGGATATATATACTAACAAGTTGCATTAAAGAAGCCTCCACTTCTTGGAACCATTTATGTCAAATACGTTGAAGATCTTGTCGGAATTTTGTTTGCAGCGCTCATGGCGGAAATTGAGGAAATGGTATGATGTCCCAACGGTGGCCCAACGATAATCCATTTCGTAGGGCCATTGTTGGGGATTTCCGTTGGGCCAACAGCATAAACCGTTTCGTTGGGCCAACGAACAATATCTGCGTTGGGCCAATAGCGGAATTTGGTTGGCATATCCACCCACAATGAGCCAACCGTGACTACGGTTCCCCAACAGAGGCCCAACGGTCAATGTTACTTGGGTGTTCTCCTTTAAACGCAACGTAGCTCTTCCAAACCTGCAGTTACTGGGCTTGGATCTTGGACTCGTACTGAACTATGACGTCACAGCCAAAGATTAGTGGGGGCGGTGTTTTTTAGCCCGCGAAACTCGGGCGACTTTTGGGAGTCATTTTCTAGGGTATAAACTGAATTTTAAGCGGAAAAAAGTTTATTGCGGTACTAAGTGTTTACTGTAGTATATCAGCATTCTGTTTATAAAAAGTATGCAATTTCCCTATTATATTCATCCCACATGCAACAAAGCTATATGCGTCCCCCCGCCAGCAATTAGGAATGTTTGAATGATGTACAATGGTCTTCGTGCATAGAACTAACATCACTACAATAACAATACGAGGATTTTTTTAGCTTATTAATTTTAGGAAATTAGTTTTAACCCATTAAGTATCCATTATTACACAAAAGAGAGGCACTTTAAACCCTCATCGAAAATAATGGTCAGACAAAGAGGAAAAGAGGGAAGACACACTTTATTGCTAGGCGAAATATTGTCAATTTTCCCCATTCGAACCTTGCTTTTTTTTCGAAGCTTAATCCACAGGTCAGAGATATGATGCATAATTTTCCTTGAACCTATAGCATGCAAAAATCTAACCCAATAACTACTGGAAACCGGGTCAGTGCGTTGATCGGAGTATTTCGATTGTCAAAGGAAGGCTATAATGGTATTACAGTCCACCGCCACCCACATGGCGGTGAAAAATATTCCTGGTCTTATCCTTCCTCTACCTTCCCACTTCGCTTAAAAAAATTCAGAGCAAAAGGTTTTAATAAGCTTTCATTTCGAAAGCACGCATTTTTAAGTTAATTGCGTTATTTAACTCCATTCATCCATCCGTCAGATAATGAACCATAAAAGCTTTTCCATTGAGTTCCTTGGGGAAGTGGTTTTCGGAAATTTATCTTTTCTTATTTTGATCGCGTTATATGAAAAAATTGCCCGCTAAATACAGGAATATTTCCACATTACAGACTTCTCCTGACTTGAATTTCCCTCCGCGACCATCCATCTCTTGGCATCACCTTTTTCTGGACTTACCGGCATACGTGCCTATCTATGTATTGCTCATTACAAAACATCTTATGTAAAAGAGCCCAGGCCCAGGGGAAGAGGGGGCAGGATTGTTGCCTCATCTGGGACTGGTTAAATAAACAACAAGTCAAGTATTAATCTCTTGTAAATTTATAGAATTATCATATGGGGCTGAGTAGCCTCCGAGTATTTAACACATTTTTGATTAATATTCTGTGTTGGCATCAGCAAATAAAATATTACGCCAGATTAAATAGCAGGAAAAGACTTGAATATCTAGAGAGGATGGAAAACTTCTTTAATTGGAGAAGTTTCTCTCGATCTGCCATCTCACATAAAATTTAAAAGTATTTTCACAATGCCCTCTGTCACACTTGAAAATAATTCCTCTTCCCCACAAGAAATCATGTATGGAATAACACTGTTGATTAAAAAAATCAAACGAGAATAAAATAGGCACGGATAATTCATTAGCCTTGCTCAAAAGGCAGGAGTGCTAAAAATGAACATTCGTACCGGAAAAGTTTTCCCCAACAATAAAAAAAGGAAACGGTTTTTCCTCATTTCTGCCGTAAATTGGCAAGTTAGTAGTTAATTTTCTAATGAGCATCATCTCATGGGTGTCAGAGTAGGAGCAATAGAATTTCCAGGCGGCTCTGAACAGGGTATGGGATCGCAAGGAAGCGAAGCCAATTGTAAAACATTGCAAATCTATTCAATCCCTCTACAATTGGATAAACTTTCGGGGATTTGAGAAGTGAAAAACTGTCATAATACCGTTGGTATAATTTTTTAGCCCTCGATGACCGCAATCCGTAATTACCAATTACGTTTCTCGCTAAGTGTAATTTTTAATATGTTTTTTCATCTTTCAAATTTAAATTCTAAGGTTCAAATTCGAGCGCACTCCAACAGCTTTTGATGTTATATTTACAATTATGTATATTATTTATCCATCGCTTTCTTATTTGTATGAGACCGCAGTGGACTCACTGTGTTTTGCGGTTTTCTGTACATTTTCGGTCACTCACATAAGAGCTATTCTGATCCGATGACAGAATTTCACCGCAAAAGTGATCAATAGTGTCGCTTTTTTATGCCAACACACACAAAAACATCCTACTACACTTTGTACTACACGTATTATAGAACACCCAAACCAGATATAACACCAAAGTTCGATTTTGAAACCCAAATAAACAGCATAGCATCCGAGTGTCCTGAAAGAAATTTGATTGTAGGTATAGATTTCAACGTAACGACAATAGATTACGAGCTGTATAACTTCATTTTTCGCGGGAGAAATAAAGTGTTACCGCACGCTTTTTCATGACATTCATAGCTTCAAATAGCCTCCGCACCGATTGTTAGACGGCGCTGATTCCAACAATGTAAGAGTCACTTCCGGCATCATTCACAGTAGTATCATTTGCCCTCTCATGTTCCTTCCTTATATCAACGATATTGGTGAAATAGTACAGAAATATCTACAATTATTTGCAGACGACGCTGTAGTTTACAGGGGAATTCGCTCAGTAAGGTTATTGATGGAATAACAAACGACCTTGCTGCTATTCAAGCGATGCGTGGCAGTTAGAGTTAATTTTTTTTAAATGCGTAGTAAATAATTTCAGGAAAAAATTACTCCCCACAACATGTCTATATCGTTCAGGGTACCCAACTAGAGACCGCAGAATTCGTGAAATACCTAGAGGTTAGAATTTATAATGATCTCTTATGGAATAAACACATTGGAGAACAAAAGGTGGCGCTGATTTTTAAACTGGGTTTTGTTAGAAGAATGCTAAGATATTGAGATGACAAAGTAAGAGAAATTAGCTACTTCTCCCTCTTTAGACCCCATTTGGAATATACTGACAGTGTTCGGGATTCTCATGAAATAGGCTAAAAACAAAGTTAGAACTCGTGCAGACAATAGCTGCCAGGTACGTTAAAAGTCGTTAAGATAGTTTTTTATAATATTACTGACCTCTAATAAGGGGAGTTATCGAAAACCGGGTCTAGGATTTCAATCAAACTATGAAGTGCTGTAGTCCTTTCCACGAATCATCCCCCATTTAGCGCTATATAACTAAAATTTTAAACAAAAAACGCTGTTTTAACATTTACAGGGCAATATACTCCCTTAGAAATGTACCTCAAATTGCAGTTAGCAGTAGGCTACTGGGTACAGTAATTAAGTAATATCCGGGGGTCCTGAGATCCATTTTCGGACGTGACACATATTTTGCATATTTTGTTCCTACTTTTCATTTTAAATAACATTGATATTCATCATTATTTCCATGATTTTCACTGAATTTTTTTCTGCATGTGGATCTTTTTCTACCTTTCATTATTTCTTTTCCCATTTTTTTTCACACGGAAACCTACTTTCAACTACCTATGTTATATCCGTGTCGAAAACGAAGCGTTTTCGCAGTACACATATTTGGATAGTCTAAATTTTAATTGTTCGACAGTAACTGAAATATAATTTCTCAAGGAAACGTAGATATATTCCATTACTTGTGGATGGACGACTCCTATTAGCTAAGACCTGCTCACACTGGAAGAAAAAACCTCATACCTTGCGCACGCTTCAAAAGACAGGCTCTAACACTTTCGTGGCCTATCCCCTGCGATAGGGTACGAATGCAAGTGTAAAGAGGCTCGTAAGAATTTCGGAAAAGAACCATTGTAATCCGAAGGAGGCCAGCCCGGGAGGAAAATGTGTCTTCTTCCGAAGCTCTGGGACATCATCCATCTTGAAGATGAAGTCTTCACGGGAAATCAGCCGGGTCAAGATTGACATTGCTGCCAACGCTTCAATTGTCTTCTCTGCCATCGTCTTTAGGGCGAATGATGGCAGAGAAGGCCATCAACAGCACAAGGAGGCACGGCTGCTGTCGGGGAACTTACGGGGACAGACTCCGAGTTAGCGCTCTCCCCTTCCTCTGCCCCTCCTCCCGCACGCTTAGATTCGTTCAGAGGATAGCGGGGATGTAAACGGGAGGCACTGGTGTCCTAATGGCGAATTAATTTACAAAATTCCTGCAAGGGAGCTTATTGATCTCTTTAGCGAAAAGTTACCAAAATATGCTGTTTAACAAATGTGAGGTTTTGCATCCATTCCTGGTTATGCTACAGTTACTGGTTGTACCTGGTTATACCACAGTACTTGAAGCTACGCTTCGGCATATCGAGGGATAACTACGACACGAAAATTACGGCGTAATAACCACAGTATCTAACGAAATTGGAAAAGAAAAAATGGGAGAGAAAGGATGAATAGCTTAGAGAGTTTCGGTGTCCTATTGAGGGATTAGCGAGTGTCGGTAGTAAAGGAAGGGTTGGGAATTTACAAAGGGAAACAACGGAGTAGGTGGGGCTCAACAGGGAGTAGAAGGTAGAGGAATGCAAAACACAACGGGAAATCCAAATGGTGGGAGAGAGCGCCGTTTCGTATAACGAAGGTGGAATAGGGAAGGGTTACTTTCCAGAAAAAAGAAACAGGTGTTGAGGAGGTAGAGTACATGTGTGTAGCTACACAAATGGAAGATCAATATTTCATTGAGGGGGGACGTGGAAGACAGAGCAGAATGGTTAGCAAGCAATCGGTCGCGCTGAAATATTTTTTTAAAATAATATTTTCTCGCTTTCCTAATATTTTCAATATTATTCCCAAGTTCTCAGTAATAAGGTCTCACATTTTAAAATGCACAATCAAAGGTAGCTAGATTTACATTAGAAACCGTTCGAAGACTTTCGTTGTCCGAGATAACCAATAAAAGTACTGAATCAATCGCAAAATAGTTCTTTTTTACGAAATTGATGATAAAATAAAAAACATTGTATTTGGAAATAACATAATATTGTTTGTGGTCCAAAGTCATCAAATCCGGCTTATGGGTATGAAATGTTAGGTATAAAATAACGTATCTGTTTGCGTATTATTTTCACTCACATTTGGAGCGGCAAAACTGTTTCATAAACTTTCATTCATTGTTTTTATTTGTAGTTATTTTAAAAAAATCTCTGTGAACGAATCCATAACAAAACATTTCCCTGGTATACGTTGTGTTAGCTTTGGAGGGACTAAAGATGGTATTATCATATCTCGAAAGCATGGCTGATGAATGAGAATTTCGGTGATGTAAAGGTTGAAACAGAGAAATATTAAAGGTTATGGATTGCAATGCCTTCACTGAGAAAAATAGTTGCATGCCGTTACAGCAGTCTCTTTGAGACGTTCACGCTATGCATGGCTTTATGCTGGATACACAATTACATTTTTCTTGTAGAGTTCTGCATTAATTAATTCCTTTTTTTCTTTTATTCATTTTTAATACCTATTGGCTTGGATTAACCGATTAGATTAATTTTTATATCTTTATTCCATGATATAATTAACTGCAAATTTTCCTTAAACATCTTTCTTCCTACTCCTATTTATACTCGATAATTAGCCGGAACGATTCCTGATCTTATCAAGCCAACATTTCTATCCTTCCGAAAATGTAAATATGTGTTATTGCGGTTACCTCAGGGCGTACACGTCATCTTTGAGTTCTTGCTATCCGATTTCTGAGGGTTCTTGTAATTCCAAATTCAAATAACAAAAGCCTTCAATTAGTGATAGTTGTAATACAAGGGATATGAAAATTATATTCCCCGAGTGATGAATTTTATTTCATTATGCATTTTAATTAATTGTATAATGTAAAAAATTAACGAAAGGCATTTGTTATCTTGGGCGAGTTATTCTTTCAATTCACGGTGAATTTGGATTGTGCTATCGGTTTCAAGGTCTCAAGAGAAGACAAAATCATACATTAGATGATCCCCGCCCCCGTACGTAAGACTATTTGAGATGAGTCGGAGGAACCTTTTTCATTTTCGACATTATAACAGAATGTGCCATTACTCATCCCGCCATCATGCAAACAAATCAAGGTCACCGACCAAAATATTCCCTAAATATAATGCTAGTGCTGATGCCTACCTCTTGCATTCGTTTTTGCAGCGGCGCGCTTAAGATTTCATTACTAAATACTTTTACAGCTATTGATATCTACTGTGGTGAAGAGGCTATGACCGATAGCGAAAGGCAAACAGTGCATTGTTTTATAGCTAAGAGATCCAGTCTCGCATTCCTATTTTAATTTAATTTTCCGGCACTAAACGATTAAAATAACATTTACACTTCACCAAAGTGAGGTAATGTTAGGCTAACAAAAGTTTCGAAGCTGAAGTAAGTTTGTGTCGAAGATTCTGATTCGTTCTTCGCATCCGCACAGCTACCAACATAAGAAACTCAAGTCATCGTTCACAACCCGTCAAACATCTCACGGCGCTGGCTTGCAGAATCACTCGAACGCCATTGACGGCGAGAGGCGTCAGAACTCCACTGTGTTCGAAGCACGCGAAACGTAGATATGACATTTACAGAATCGAGCAGCTGGCCGGGCTTCGAGAGGTGTTGAGTGACAATGCCTCCTTCCGCTCAAGCTGGGGTTTATGTGCTTTAAGGACGTTTTACACGGTACACGGAATTGCGCAGTCTGACGTACGTGTGAAGGCGCAATCAAAATTGCGTCGTATAAAGCGGTGAATTGCTAGAACACATGCGAGAATGCGTGGATGCGAGACGGCAAAATAGCCCCTGTTCTAATTTCGTTCATGCATTCGCGCAATTCCACGCCATTTTAGAAATTAATGCAGCTCTAACCTGCGCAATTCCGTGTACCGTGTAAAACGGCCTTCAGCGATTGTGTGTGACGTGTTGGGATGCTGAATGCTTTCCTCTGTGGTTCATTATCATCTGCTTTTCTGCGTCATCATTTCCTTTCTCTCTCTCATCGAGGCAATGATAGCAAAGGCATGGATAGTCCAAGGGCGCATTTCATAAGCATTCACCAGACGCTGACCCTTGAGGACAGGGGCGCAGCTAGGAATTAAGGCTGGAGGGGGTTTCAGGCGCAACTAATACTGGGGTGTCTGGGGGTATGGCATACCTGCCAGGGTAAGCGGGAGGTGCGAGGACCCTCCGCCAGAAAAAATTGAAGATAAATGGTTAAAATTGGTGAGTTTTACGGCCTTCTGAGGGATATTTTATTAATCCTTACACTATTCCATAAGTAATATTAATCCAAATAAATAAAATAGATTAAACTTTAAAAAATTTCTGAGCTCTGGGAGGGGGGTTTATCCCCCAAACCCCATCCCCCTCGCTGCGCCAGTGCTTGAGGAAGCATTTCTTTCCTGATATCAGCAGGAAAAAAATATTCTAAAAAATACGAGAACGCAAACACCCACAGGGAGAATTATACTCGTGTATGCTAAGTCGGAATAACGGTGCGGTCCGTTGAACGCTACCAATGCTTAGGAGCGCCACCAAGCGGTCCGTGGATGAAGAATGAAATCTCTGCTCTGACAATATAGAATATAACAATCGGCCATGGCAGAGCAGTGCATTCTGGAAAACCATTGCATCCATCAGGAGGGAACCACTGAACTTGGTAGTGCGAGAGGTAATCGGGAAAGAATAAGCAAGAACCAATAGAAATTGGCTTCATCCCTAAAACAAGAGTAGAGATCAGGTACACTCAGCAGCACATGGATCCTTAACTTAAAAAAGACGGAAAATACTAGAAAAAGGGTAACCAACAAGGAGTGACCTAGGTGAAGGAGAAAGCATACATACCATACCGCAGCAGACATCAGCGCTGAGATGTTGGGAATCTCCCAATGAAATATTGCCATCCACCATATAGGCCCTAAACCAGTGGAAAACCAGAGAAGAAATCACCCAAATCACTTGCCTAGAAAGCCTTCGACTCTTTGCCAATTTTTACCATCTTTCACCATTCTTTCCCAGAATAAATAATAATTGATAGGTACTACAGTAATATACATGTGAATGTAGTATTCGATAATGATACAGTAATGAGATTATTTAGTAAGTATTAATAACTTTTTCCCTCAACTCTTTACTATCATGAAACTGAGGGATAACATGAGCATATATGATTGTAACGCCAGCGACGGCGATCAACGGATTCGGCTGAAGGGAGGAAGGGCTATGACAGACAGTCAAACGTTGGATATCGTTACATCCCTCGCGCGACTGCCGCGCGCCAACAGTGCCTCTGTGTCTCGGCGTGCCCCTCGTGACATCCCTCGAAGCCCTCATTGGCTCCCGATGTCGTCAGTGCATCGCACGTCTTGGTACACAGTACGCTGCTAACTCGATAGGTGAGAAGGAGGTGCAGAAAATTCAAGAGGAAAGGGGAAAGTGGGCGGGAAGAGGTGGATGAAGGAATGCCTACGTAGGCAGAGGTCTCGAGGACAGGAAGGGAAAAGTATAGGCGAAAAGAGATGAACACGAATCATAGGCTGGTCAGTAATATTACTCCATAACACCCCCAAAATTTAAAATTTACATGCATAGTAATTTTAAACACAATGATACCAAAATATGGAGTTCTTAGACGCGAGCAAAAAATGAAAAATAATACAAGCACAAAAATAAGCAATTAGATAAACTGAAGAATATTCGACCCCACTAGTCATCACTGTCAAAATATACTCATCGTCACGTATCATGTAAAACTCTGAGCATCTATCCACACACCATGCAAAGTCCTAACCTATACTACTCTCCAAAAGTTTAGATTGAAGGGCGTTTTCTCATTATAATAAAATAATTAGACGCCCACATAACAGACACAATTGACAATAACTCTTATCCTCTGAAAAATTAGGAAGGAAAAATTAACAATAGACTCCCTTGAAAAAACACCACAAATACTTCAGAATAAATCAAAATGTTGTCATTGAACAGTGTAAAATCAACACAATAAAAAGACGATGTAATCAGAAGTTGAAGGAAGAGCAGCGCGCGCAGGTGCCGTTTCCCTCCTCGTGAACACACCCCTTTTAAGCACAAACCACACACAAAATGTCTCCGAAAACCGCTTTTAAAATAGCGCCTCCCACATTTATGAAGCCCTGCTTCAGTCTCTTACTACCCATAATACCTAGGAGGACCTCCAACTCTTCTTTAATTCACTCATATTCGTCTGGCATTCTACTCATGGCGGTCACATAATTTTCACCCAATTTCCATTCGGCCTTTCCCTTCACGCTCGCATTAATCTTCACGAATGCCGTTTACAACTTATTTTATTTTATTTTTATTTTTTTCTCAAACTACCGGATACAGCTCTTATTGGCCATTTTACACCGGGGTGTTCAACAAATGTAACAAGTAAACGTACACAAACGACCATGCCCTGGACCGGGGAAACCTACCCAGGCGGGACTCGAACCCGCGACCTCTTGATTGGCAGGCGAGAACGTTACCCCGCCGCCACCGAGGCCGGCAGATCATCATACCTTCCCTCGTTTCCGAGAGTTCGTAGTTAGAACAATGGACCAAGTGTGCTCGGAAATGACGTTTTGCATCCTCACAAAAATCACACAATTCTTTAATTACGTAGCTCTTAAGGCCGTTTTACACGGTACACGGAATTGCGCAATCTGACGTACGTGAGAAGGCGCAATCAAAATTGCGTCGTGTAAAACGGTGAATTGCTAGAACACATGCGAGAATGCATGGATGCGAGACGGCAAAATAGCCCGTGTTCTAATTTCGTTCATGCATTCGCGCAATTCCACGCCATTTTAGAAATCAATGCAGCTCTAACCAGCGCAATTCCGTGCCCCGTGCAAAACGGCCTTTACGGCCGATCCACCCAAAATAAAACCCAAAACCCACACGAAACACATCCTCGCTTCGGCGTATCTCGCCACTCACTCTTAACACTTTCGGGTGGAGGGGAGGGGTCACCGCACACTTCACAGGGAGATGGGGGGGAGGGCCAAGGGATCGGAGTGCGTAGGGACGACGGGGGTTGAGGGGGGCATCTCTCTCTCCTGCATTGCTGCACTCGGGGGCGGGTGTGGCGGGGAAATTGGAGGGGGAAGGAAAATTCTTCTCTCTCGTCCTCGCGGGATGGCGACGGGCCGTCTGCTCTCTCCGGCGATAAGAGGTTGCGCTACGGGGAAATATCTCGCGCCGCTTCTTCCTCCTCCGGGGATTCCGCTGCTCTCGATCGTAAGCTGTAAGGCGATCGCAGCAGCGCTTCGGCGGTTGGTTCTGCGTGAGGCACCCACTCTTCGTGTTCGTCGTATTGGTGGAGAGCTCTTCTTTTATTCCTCCGCTGCGGAAGACGTATGTCTCCCACTACTGCATCATCATTTCCCCACTCATCCCCACCCTCGCAATATGATGGCGTGTGGAATTCGGGAAATTCTTTGGTCGGGGAAATAACTTCTTTCGCGTCTTTAGCACACGGAAATTTCCTAAGCCTCCCACGGGGTCTATTATCCCTGCCTTCACAAAGGGAGGGAACTGATGCACTAGGGTGGGGTTTAAGGCGATTCTTGTGGACGAGAATCACTCTGTTGCGAAGGCGGAGCTTTGCACTTGTTGGGGGAATAACTTCAACTACCTCATAGGGGCCTTCCACAATTTTTTCAATTTCTTAACTTGACCCACCAAAATCTCTCAGATAGACCCACTGACCATTGATACATTGTCTCTTTCACACCCTTATTGTATTGATTCTCCCGCCTACTACATGCTCGTTTACTGTTTTTACGACACATATTCCAGATGTCACCAAGTTTTCACACATGTAGCTCTCACCAGGGCCTTCGACTTTCCCACCTACCTGCTCGAACGGTGAGCTCATTGAATGGCCAAAAATCACTTGGTGCGGATAGAAACCTAAAATAGAGTGTTCACTTGAATTGCACGCTGAAACAGCGTACGGGAGCCACTATTCCAATCTGTGTGACAGCAATTAACATAATGGCTCAACATTTTGGCTATCATTCTGTGTCCGCGCTCAAGGCGGCCATTCCTCTCTGGATTCCACGACGATGTTCTCAGACGCTTTACCTATTTCCCAAAATAACCCCGACATAAAATTAGTCCCTTAATCGGACAACACTACCTCTGGGACGCTGACTTTAAGAACCCACCGCCGCGCAAGACCAGCGGCCACAGTTTCGGCAGTCCGATCGTAGATCGCCACCATCTCCAAATATCGGGAGAAGTGGTCCATTTTGTTCGTATGGTTTCCAAAAAGTTTCGATTATTTGATAAGGACTATAGCTATTCTGCAATCTTGCCTTTATCTAATCTTCCATCCATGTTCAAGCGAAGACAGTGCTCTAATGTTATCTTCCTATATAAGGATATATTAACCTAGTTGATTCCCCTGTATTAATAACATAAGTGAATTTTAAATAAAAGTTCCATCTTACTCCACTAGATGAGACACTATTTTTGACAATATTTATCATTCACATAACTACACCTACTTTTCTCCATTAGAGCAAATAATGCTTGATGGAAACCTATCTTAAAGGGACCTATTTTTTGATTCTTTGCCTTCTATAATGATGTACCTGAAAGGAATACCAGATAGGATGTTATCTAATTTCTTAATTAGCTATTACAGTATGTATTTGATTGTCTTTTTTATGATATTTTATGAAATTTTTATGTAATAAAAATTTCATAAAATATCATAAAAACGAGGCCGCGGCGGGTAAACCAAGGGCAGCTGCTGTGAGAATGGATCGGAGACGCATTATAAAGGAAGTTATAGATGGAAAAAGAATGGAATCAAGAGTTGGTAACAAAAAATGAATCATATAGCATTCTTTGATTTTATTCTACGCCGTTGCTTGCTTTTCAGAAAAATTTGAATAACTAGAAGAATGTTCGGCGGCCCTTGATTTAGAAACTTTGGAGGAAGAAGCAGAAGACATGCGTGGATCAGCAATTTCCATTTAGTTGGTTGTCAGGATAAAGCAAGGATGCCTTTAAAGGTTGTCAGGCAATCGTATAGAGTACGACCAATTGAAGGTAGGATGAATTGCACCACAGGGGAAATGGGGTGTTTGATGGAAAGTCATACCCAAAGTTGCCAAAAGAATGTGCATTTCTCTCTCATGTTGCTCTTTCCCCAGTTAAAACCAAAGAGAAATTGGTCGTACCCTACTCCTGCAAGTTATCCAGGGGAATACCCAAGTTCTCATGGGTAAAGGTTACTCCTCTTCTTAACCCCATCCAAATTTCGGTCGAAAATTTTTGGTAGCCTTCAGTTTCTCCTTTTCTATCGATGTGAACACATGCACATCACCAAATGAGAAGTCCTATTTCGGCTACGGTTTTTGTGATTTAAGTGATCTCGCAAAGAAGTTCCGTAGTTGTTGTGATAACTAAATAATTTGTGATTTATTAGTTCCTGAAAACCACGGAAATAAGGATTATTGAGCAGGTATCCTAAGTTTTATTTTTTTCCGTTTCTAGTTTCCGTTTTTAAAAATTGGTCTGAGACGAGGCACTACACTATAGTGTAGTGCCTCGTCTCAGACCAATTTTTAAAAACCAAAACCAACCAGACAAATATATATATATTTGTCATGATTTTCCTTCCGTTGAATATTTCAATTTTTTAGAAATAGAATATTGTGTAGCTTTTGGTAAACCAGTGTTTTTTATTGATGATTGTCAAAAATCTAGAAGTCAAATCTGTAAATTCTCAACAATTTTGAGATCTTTGTCTTGCGAATTTTTAATTGATCCAATCAAATTTAAAAGGTAATGTATGGATACAGCTGAGGATACTAACTGATACGGAGGAGGCCCAGGAATCGCGGAATAAAGATATTAGAAAATATCGCGAGCATCATGCGAGAAAAATATCTTGAACTCACACGAACGAGGATATTTTCCGAAGACTGATCCTATCATCTGATCCTTATATTATTACATTAGGGACTGAATTGAACAAATGCTGGGGCCTTAAAGATCTTCCGCAGGATGTTCGTGATCTCTTGATCTTACAAGGGTTGCAAAATTCTGCGAGCGAATGCGAAGAGGAGGAGGATGGGAGGGATTCAGAAGAATCTGAGGCTGAATAATCATAATACAAAATTGTAAAGTTATATGGCATTAACCATGCTTATATGAAAATAAAAGAGTCACTTAAATACTATTTTGATGCTTATTTAATAACTCCTTTTTACATACAGGAGTACCTCAGGAAATCGCCCCTCTTCAACGTTAATCAACGCACCTAACAACACTATTTTTAGCCGTTTTCTGTTTCTTTACGAATTTCAATGATCATAATTCATACTATGTAACATAATTGTCATTTATTTTCAAATTTAATCATGATTACAGTTTTTCTATGCAGTCAGCGTTATTATTAGCCAGTTGATATGTTATAATTCCACAATATTTTCTAAAATAAGATTTTTTCGTAAAAATAACTGCAGAAATGAAATTAGCCAGCCAAAAAACTTTTGAGGTGCAATTTTCAAAGAAATCCGTCGAAAAAATTATTTTTGTCCCACTTTTTCGCGATCCGGACCCCTGTGCGTTGCCTTCGCCTGTACTCCCTCCTAAAGTGCCTGGTCTGGCCTCAGATGAAACAGGCGCGATCATTCGGCGTCCGGAATACCCTCCGCGCCGCAGGAGCGTCTCGCGGTCTCCTCTCCGCCTCCCTCGCGCGGATGGCCTCTTCGAAGGACCCGGGCGCCGCCAACCGACACTGCCGCCCCAAATAATCCAGGCGGTTGAGAAAGGCGTCGAGGGCGCGCTGGTCTGCTGCGAATCGGATAGCGGCCAGGTACTCCGCGCTTCCGGAGGCATCGTAGGTGCGGTCTTCCGCACTCTGTCTGCAAAAGACCCAACGCTCTCCTGCGAGTCCATTCGAATGAGCGACAACTGCGCTCGGAAAAATCGTGTGCTCCTTTTTACACGTGTATCGCTCCAACAGAACTTTCTTTAATTCTGCGTACGTGCGTGCGCCACGACAATCCTCCCGGCTATCATATCAGAGCCTACTATATTTCCTGATGGGGCAGAAGTGATAAATTAAGAGGGATGATTTGCCGAACAGATAGGCAGGAGAATTCCTTTTACCACCAACCATAAAGGGCTTTAGTAAATGCTAGTTGAGATTTCCTTTTATGTGTAAACAGCCGGTGTAACACCCTCCGACACACACCATTTAGCTGGCTTGTGGATGATCAACCACTCCCAGCATATCCCTCTTCTATCTATGTATCGGATTATAATCACACGTGTGTTAAACCTAAACCACCACAGTTAAAGCTTTCCAAAGATTCGATTACGATCACTTTTAGCGTTACTAAAACAGTATGATCGGCTACCCAATTTACAACATGACTCATTCATTATGCAAAGGCATAACAAGGGAAATTTGGAATAGAAAACCTTTCTAACCTCCTTATTAATGCTGTAGTACACAGGATGTTTCCCTCAGGGGAGTTAAAATCGTACGATGTAGATTTCACTTGTTGGAATCTTTTCGTATTAAAACATGACTACAAAGTTGAGTTCATATATTACCTGAGAGCAGGAATGGACAAAGGGAGTTGTTTTTGGGCAGGAGGGATATTATAACTTACCATGGCCCATTGGTGTCATAAGTTTCTTAAAGTAATAATGGACATGAGGTGTACTGTACAGGCAAGTGACTTTATAGATATTCATCAAATATTTTTAAACATTGTTAAGCAGGTGAAATTAAGCTCACATTGAAAAGCCACCTTACATATTACCATGTACACAATTTTTGAAAAAAAAATATGGGGCAGAGGAGACACCACACTCTAAGTCATACAAGTTGGCCAGGAAGTCTTCCAAGTAGGTACTTGCTCTTCAGGAGATCCTTGTGTAGTAGGGAAGAGAGCATAGATAATGGTATCCCAGTCAGTCTGCCTCTAGCCTTTCACTGACCAAGTGAGCAGATTGGGATGGTTGGAAGGGCAGCGGGGTAGGGACATGGGAGAACTTGAAGAAAGGGTGGTCAGACTAGGAAATCTTCCTGCAGGTGGTGGGGAAGTGGATAGCAAACCATTACAGGATAAGGTCTAATGGTGTCCAATTCTGGGTGGGAAAAGGATTTCTCTGGAAGATACTCATGTCTATGATGAGCTCAATTTAAAAAATGCCATTGGAGTTGGCACTCCTTCCACCTACCTCCAGAAAAACCTTACAAGAAGTGTAGAAAGCAAATGATAACACCATAATACACAAAATTAGCAAAGAACAATCCATGTTAACAGTTTAATCCAAAAATATCAACATTAAAACGTTTTTATTCAGTAAATAAAATAAATCTTCAACAAACACACTTTAACATATGAAGTGCACAGTCCAATTCCTAACAAAAGTTAAAATTATTGAATAAAATTACAACCAAAACTTGCATACAGTTACTTCACAAGTACATTATAAATATCCTCGAAGGACTTCCTCAGGCAATTTACAAAGTCAGCACCATCACGGTGAGGAGGATAACTGGAAACAATTGTTCCCAACATGTCATCAGCTATCAGGTACCTGTTTCAAAAGAGTAATAAAAAAATAAAAATAAGGCTATGATACATCAGTCAATTTCAGGCATCAAATGATAAAAGAAGTAGATTTGTGGTGAGGAAAAACTATACCTACCACAGAATTACAAAAAACAATTCAATTACAGTTAATCTCAAAAATGCGTACTAGCGATTCATTTAATATTGCAAAAGTACAATTTTAAATGAAAAATTACTTCACGATACAACACAACCATTATAATCTAAAGTTCATATACAATAGGGCAACCTGAGCTGAGTGGACTTCAGACTTCCCCCTTGAATCTTTCTCCACATGGCAATTGCTTATATTCATTCCCCAACACATTTGGATTTGATGGCCAATCATGCAGTAAATGTCTTTTAACATGAAGAATAGCGTGTAACTTCATCAATAGGCTTAAAAGAGTGTTTAATTGCCAACCTCTGTGGAGGAGCCATATAAAGGCCTTGCCTTCCACATGAGAGGTTCTGTGTTCGAGTTCTGCCTCAGTAGGTTGCCCATATCTAGGACATGGATGTTCGTGTACATTTAAGTGTAAAGTTAAAAACCCAGATGTAAAAGGCAAATGGTGCAATTTTTGGTGATACAGGAATACATAAATAAAATAAATACAGTGGAACCTCGTTAAAGCGAGTACGGGCTATAGCGACACCCCCGCTATTACGAGAGATAGCCGATGCACCGTCAATTGACCCTATAATAAGCGTGTTAAAAAATTCGTTTTTACGAGACCCTTTCGGTGTTGGCTCTCGCCATAGCGAGGGTTTCACCGCCGGAAGACTTTCATCAAGACTCCTTAACCTCTGTAACTGCTAGCGATCTGTTAGAAATGAAGTTAATGGAGTGCTCAGTCTCAAATTTATGTGGTAAACTGTCGTTCGATAAATATAATGATTGACGAAACAATGCTTTGCATGATTTTTATTCAGTGCGGCGCTTATAAATTGTTTGAATAGTTAGTCGTTATTTGAGTAAGGAAATTTAGTGATGCAAAAAAACATCGCCTTTCGTCTGGATTTATGCTTACGTTTATCGGATAGATGTTTATCTGTCGCCGCACCACTCCTGTTCCTGTATATCTGTTCTCAACAGGGATATTGGCTATTATTTGCTCCACCTCCGGTAAAGCGACAATTCGCTATAGCGAGTGTTTATTAGTGCACCGTGGGGTGTCGTTATATCGAGGTTGCACTTCTTTTCAATCTTTCTAAAGTAGGGCCGAAATTTTGTCACGGGCCAGACTAATTAACAGCTTATCCGGTGAATTTTCCGGACGATTTTCTTCCCCCTAGTTATTTTCACTGAAACGCAAACAATGAAAATTACTATGGAGAAGAGAATTGTCCTGAAAATTCACGGGATAGATTTATGACAATTTGACACTGACTTAGAACAGGCTTTGGACAGCATGAAAGTGTGTGGATAAGAATATGAGAGAGTAATCAATAAAATGCAAGCAAAGAGCTTTATGTCAGAACCCATAACTGTCCAGAAGTTATCAATAAGTGCTTGAGACAGCAACCCACTTTAACATACATCACCTTATGAAATAAAAAGAGAGCAATTGATTAATTAAGCAACTGTCATTACCCAATGCCATATCCATCTTTGACGACTGGTCCAAACGCTCCAGCTTGCACATAGGGAGATGAAAGGGTAGACGTAGATAGCACATTGTGATTTATTGCACTATATGCAGGGTCCCTATATATTTGTGGTAGTTCTTTGGAGTATTCTGGATGCACTTCAGCAAATTTTCTGAGCCCAAATAAGTGCCTGTCAAACCCTTGGCCTGAAGTAAAAAAAAAAATATTTGGTAAGGATTAAGACGATTGCTGAAATTTGCCTTTCATAATCACAAAAACCATCAAATCATTAAAAATAAGATAAACATGTCTCTAGAAAATACTTAAACTGATGCAGACAGCAATATGAAAAACTCTAATACATATGGGTACACAAACTAGCAAATGCAATCTTTAACTACGTGTAACTAATTAGGTATGTATACCCTTATGTCCCTTGAGAAGACTACTTACCCATTGCTGCATCTCTAGTCAAGGCACCATGAACCTCTGAACATTTTCTAATCATGGCTTGCAGTTCTGAGATGCTTGGGGGATTATTGGAGTTAATACTTTCACTAAAGGCCTGAGGAAGAGATAAAGATGTTGCCATGATAGGCTTTTCTTGACAGAGAACATTTTTGAATGGAAAATTAACTTTTTCCTCCCAAAAAATCATAATATTTACCTTAGTAGCCATTGTACACGGCCTAATTGTTTCTGTCCTTCCATGTCTAAAGGCAGATGTGCTACAAGACTCGTAAGTGGCCACTTGTTTTCCTGTTTGCTTATGGAATGCTACCTGAAATTCCAATCAAGAAACAAGAAGACAAGCATCAGACATAATCAAGATGAAGTACATTTTTATCAGATCCTTCAATTCATCCTTATTAACTAATGCTTTTAGTGTACATCCACCTTATACCATAACATAAACAGTAATTATGGACTAGTTTCCTCACCTGAAACCCAAGCTGCATTACAGCATCAGGGCTTACTTTATGCTTTTTACATATTTTCTTTCCAAATCCTGGAAATTCCATGATGTCTATTTTCAGCTGGTTAGTAATGGAATCATACTGGCATTTGGCATCAGAAATAATACCCTTCATTTCTTGATCCAGCAGAAAATCTATAATAAAATATTTTTGGTAATATTAGCATGAAAACTGGTAGCAATGCTTATTTGTACCAATTACAATCAAGGAAACCATAGGGTGCTCACTACATTTTACAAAATGCATGATTTCCCCAATTTTCGGAACTTCTTCGACTCCCAACGCTATATTAGCACTACCTATTCTACAAGTTAATGGGTCATTTACTGAAATTACAATTCATGAAATGAATTTGGTGGATGGAAGGAAGAGATAAGATTATATGAAAAAAATCATCTCTTAACATCATCCCTCTCTCCTGTAACCAAAATCTTGCGATGCGGCATAGAGGAACTTGCACTTTGGGCATAATGCGAACGAAGTATCAATGAATCCGGTGTGAAGTCAGGAATTTTTCAGCATTTTGCCCGCTCTTCCTTCCCGCCGACCGATTTTTTTTGGCTCCGGCTGCACGCACGCCCAACCAGATCAGTTCGTCACCGTGAGTTAACGCACAACTGTGATGCAGTGTTGCATTCTGTAGGATAACCACACTCCTCGATGGCTTGCATCAGTTTATCAACTTACGAGCAAGGCCTACGAACGCATCTTTATTGTACATTGAGGATTTACTGTATTCGGGAAGATATCAACCCTAGATTGGGTCGTGCCATATTCTTCTATTGAGAAATGAAACAAATGCGCTTGTTTTTATATATTTGCACATAATTTAATCGCGTATATTATGCACTTGACCCTGAAGCTATTTCACAGTGTACCTTTAACCCTTAGACTGTGGGAACGTTTTAAACGTTTTGTTTTCTGGGATGGCCGGGGAGAGTGAAGCAGCATTAGGGATCCATTAGGTGAGGGAGAGTGCACTTGGGCTCAACCTGCATAGCAATAAAAGTTTTGGGAAACCGAAGAAGGTAATGTCTCCATGTTTCTGGGTTTCACCGCATGGATTTTCTTTGTGACGACAGTTTCTACGGTATTCCAACCGGCCCAGAAACCCAGAAACATGGAGACATCATCTAGACAACGCCGCGGAACACTACGCATCAACCGAAGAAGGTAGTTGAATTTTTTAAAATGTTTTTCCACAGTCAGTGTACAAAACATATAAAAACATTCTCGTAGTCTAAGGGTTAAGTTTGGGAGATCAAAGCGAGAAGAAATTATGACAAAATATGTTTTTTTCAACGACTCCTAAAATAAACTTTTATACGAACTTTGTTATAGTGCTGACGGGCATAATAACTTAGAGGAATTCCTTGTGAGAACTCGGTTTATTGCAGAGAGCGAAAAACAGAGCAACAATTTCGTAACAGTACAACACGACAACTCTCCCGCTCCGCCGTCAGCCCGCCATATTTATACACGTTGGCCGACACCCCGGGATGAAGGTCACCCTGTTCGACCGCCAGAGCTCGAACCTGCCACAGTTATTATGAACCTCCAGTTTTTATGTACCGTGATTTTCATAATAAGGAGAATCTACAGTAAATTCTCTGGTGGTGTTGCCATTACAATCAGATAAGTAAGGTTAACAGCTCCAGGATATTTGAAATAATGATGGAGGGTGAGTTAGTTTTAGGTTAGTACCCACTGCACAGGTAACTTACTTTTCAGTTAATTTGAAAGTTCTTCAAAAATTTTCGGTAGGCTTTTGAATGATAACTCATATGGTCATTTTTATGTTCCAATTTTTTTGCTTCTGAAACTGATCATCCTTACCAACCCAAAGATGTAATCTACATACCTACCACTACCATATTTTATCAACCACCTCCAAATCAACTCATTTAAAAAAAGTGTACAAATCCAGATTTAATAATCAACTCAACTCAAAGTTTGAGTAACTTGCATGCCCCCATTAAATGTTAATTCATTCCTCACTTAACCAGATATCCTCAATCGTTTACATTCTAAGATTTGAGTAAGAATCCAAAAGAATTAAGAACCTACCCAGCTGTGTGACTTCAGGCGTTTCATTAGTTTGCATATCAGGATGTACTCTTGGTTTAGTGGTGCTGTCTTTAAAGATGTCATTGAAGTAGCGGAGAACTGCCACACCATCACCCCAAGAGTGCTCAAAATTGATAGCAGTTTCTCCATCTTTGTCAATTATCAGACTGAATGATTTGTCAAACCACCTGAAAATTAAAAATCATGAAATAATAATTATAAAAAATACTATGTAAAGGCTCATTATGTCACATACATTTAGAATTAATTTCTTTCCCATAACATTTAACAGAAATAATTTCAATCCATTCTACAATTCCTTTTGCCTTGAAATTTTTTAGCACTGAGCAAATCATCTATCTAACAGGAACTTTCATGATGGACTTTATGTTAGTTGATTTTCAAATTTACGTAATGAGGAAGTGCTCAGAAGAGTGAGAGAAAAGAGAGCCTTCTAAAATCCTTAAGGAGAAGACAGTACAACTTGAATGGCCACATTATGAGGCATTTTCCTGATGAAGACAATTGAAGAGGGACAGGTGGACGGGAAGAAGAGTAGGGGAGGGCCCCGATTGAATTACACGGGACAGGTTACAACGGATATAAAAGAGATTAAATAGGCCACTATGAAAAGGTTAGCAGGGAGAGTGGAATGGAGAGCTTCATCGAACCAAACTTATGATTGTTGATTTATAATGATGATTACAGAGAAGTCTTCACGACTTAAGGTGATTAAAATATGCAATAAACACAATGGTACATTCAAGTTTTCCCAGTTTGACTGTTTCCTCTGAATACAAATAGTCTCCCCTCCCTTCAATCATAGTCTGCTTCAATTCTGGAAAAGCTTCAGAAGTGGAAGCTATGACTTATGCATGGATTTTGCATTTAGCGTGAATAATTTACAATATTTGATTGTTTTTGAGGGTTTCATTCTCAACTGAAGACGGAAAAGTACCCCTTTTTCAGTAATCTTCATGCAACCTCTGTTAATTGGCCTTTAAAACCAAAATAAATATGCAAAACTTAGTACCCAATTCCAGTTGGTGAATGAGTTTATGCAGTTGCAAAAAGCCACATCAAATACATGGAAAGTTTGATCACTGCCATTTGGCTGAAGCACAAACTGCATTGCCATTGAAAAAATACACCCCATCATGCTACACAGGAACAAATTACTTTTTTATCTTAGCATTCCATGCATTACATTAAGAAGCAAGAATACAAATAATCACCGATTACAACAAACAACCATTTTCTGCCAGCCATTCACACAAGATTCAGTATAACCTAGAAGTGAAACAGTACATAACATTTTCTCAGATTCTGAATAAACAATTAAGACATTCTCGAACTGAAATCAGATAAAAGTGAGAATGAAAACTTAAGGGAATTCTACCCAATAATTATTCCTTGTCCATTAAATTCTAATCAACAATAGAACATTCAAGAAATTTTCATTCTCTTGATTCACACCATCTATGCTTGATCAAAAAAGCCAAGAACACCAAGTAACTGATACCATACAAGTCTGCCACAAGAAATGGTTCACCACAAATGAAGATTTTTACCTTACTCACACTACAGGCTGAGTTTTACAAATGAGGGCTGATCAGAAAGTAAGGTCTGTTAAGGAGTAAAAGAAAACTTTTTATTCTATAAATCATAAAAACCACGCCTTTAAAATATTTTCCCATTTAAATACCAATCATGTTCAGCTACTTTTCATACCTATGGACAAATGGATACCGAAGAATGTTTCAAGAATCTCAGAAATATAACTACATATGCTACTTTTACATTGGTCCCATTGTACACGAAAACCTTGTCAAATATACAGTAAAACCTCTATATAGTGAACCTCTTTACATCATAAACCTCCATACATCATACCACCCCTATGGTCCCGTCTGATTTACATGTAAATTAATAGGCAAACCTCTTTGTAGTGAACCTCTTTATATCATAAAACCTCCACTTATCATACCAAGGAGATACCCCCGAGATGGCCTAACTACCTCCGCAAATCGTACCAATACAACTAGAATAAAACATAAGAATTAATGCAGCCACGATTACGTACATGGAATGACATTTTCTGCAATAAATGTTTCACTCTTTTTTTTTTCTTATATACCTTATTATGCTGAAATTTTCATGTGAGTCATTAGTTGTGGCCATTTTGTTCCATATGAGAGCATATACCTAACAGTAAATAAGAAAAAAGGTATCCAACTATCCCAATCATTTTAAGTGACTGTTGAATTGAGAGAGATCACATCATTTTCTCTCGAATCATGGTAAAAATCATGCGATAGCGCTCGCTTTCTGTAATTATTAAATAATAAATATGTGTTCACTGATGCGTGCTTGTTTGTTTAAACACATAAATATAACGGTTTTAAAGACAGTAGTGCCTTTCATTTCCAAAGGATATGAAAAAATGGTGCCTATCACTAAAAACTCTCTATAGTGAACCTCCATACATCAAATTGTCCAAATTTTGGTCCCCTCCATTACGATGTAAAGAGGTTTTACTGTATCTCTAATTTTCATCATAAATTTACTGTCTTCTGAAAAACACTTACATTAAATACTTCAATACTGATTCGTATTTTTAACCAGCCATTATGTGGTCTGGAAGGAACTGTTATAAAATTTTTGGTTACTATTTGCTTCTTTTTTCATTCCCGACTGTGTTCTAATGAGTTACATTGAGGCACCATTCATTAAATGAAAAATACCCTTATTGGCTATATGCACTAAGAAATTTGTGATGACCATGCAGGGCCTTTTCTGACAATACTGATCTGAACATCTTTGGTTGCATTAATTCGTGACCAACTTCTTAGTGACAACATGATCCTGCACAAAAAAATTCAAATAAATTCTGGTGTGGTCCAATGCATCTAGACTTCATATGCTCATTTCAGCCTTATCAAGGAAAAAACCTGAACACACAATACCAATAATATGGTCTAGGTGCTTCAATTGTTTTGCGATTTACTGAGGCACTCACAATGCAGCATCCTGGTAAATACCATTTTGTGTTCGACAACTCATTCGCATAAAATAAATGCTGTGAAGCCAATGAATCTTTTTGAATTTTGTCGCCGTGTGGCCTGTCACTATGGTAATACTGCTGACCCTGGTGGGAAGGGGAGACCATCTATGAATCGTAAACTTGACTCACATCACGACGGCATGAATCATTAGAATGTAAAGCAGGGAAAGCAAACTCGCTGTCTCCAATGTCACAAAAATACCATTTTTATCAATGTAAAAATTGAAACGTATCCTTGCAAGTTAAGTGTTCACCGGGATACCATTCTTAATAGTGAGTTAATAAATGTCTGAGTCAATTATTTTGCATGTTATCAATGAGTATGCCATAGTAGTGGATTTGCCTAGTGTTCCAGTTTTGGAACACCTCGTAATTAATAATTGGCAAGAGATACATTGTTTTTTCTTTCGGATATTGTTTTCATTATGTATTTTTATCTACAATATGTAAAAATCAGGGTAAAATTCGCATTTTTCAAACCTTCAGCATAAATGGGTTAATCCAAGACAAGCCTCTAAGCAGCAATATGATTATCTTTGGTTGTATTAATTCCATAAAAACTAAGAAGAAAAAATGTAATACATATTTTTTAACAAGTAAACAGGACTCACCATCCACACCTTTCTAATGAATTGTTGTTTTTTGGTAGGGGGAGTTACTTGACCTCTACTGACATGATCGAATTTAAAAAATTAACTGTTGGATTTTTTTAATCAATTACCCTATAGCAGCGGTTCCCAAACTTGGGGTCGCGACCCCCAGGGGGGTCGCGGGCCGTTCGGAAAGGGGTCGCGAGATGTGCGAATAATAAAGTGAACTATGTACTTAAACTTAGACAACCATTTTTAGGGGGTCGCGGCTAAAACGTATGGGCTAAAATGGGTCGCAGAAAGAAAAAGTTTGGGAACCGCTGCCCTATAGCAAACCAAATGTCATCAAAATCCATTCATGGCTTATGTGCTTCATTATTGAATACAAGAACAATCTGTGGTCAAGATAGATAATTCTACGAAACACTTAGACCAAAGAATGATTACTGTATTTCTCTGAATATAGTCCCCCTCTGCATATAGTCCCCCCCTAATTTTGAGGCTTCATTTTTGGGAAAAGTTAAAAAAATGCATTTGAATATAGTCCCCCCTTTACTTTTACCACAGGCATTTTTGGAAAAAAAGGGGGGACTACATTCAGACATATATGGTATATGAGAATTTCAGGATTATATCTAAGCACCACAAAGAGCTTCCTTCAAAAAGTTTCCATTGGAAAAAAGAAAGTGACAATAGCACGAGTTTATTTGGACAAGCATATCAATGCAGAAATTCTTCTGCTTCTCTACGTCTTCTTCTCCGTTTGTCCTCTGAGGAAAACCTGACCCAGTGGAGAACCCAAAAAGAATTCCAGCTACAATTGCAATGGTAAAGCCGACAATCCTAAAGGATATCTACGACTTCAAATGACCTTTGCACCAATTCTAAACATAAAAAAATTACAGGAATAGAAGGATCAACAACTTTGCTGTTTCCACATAGTAATTTATTGCCACCGACCATGGTTTCGTTACAGAGTAACATTATCAAGGTGATACCGTTACCTTGGGCACCTTGGCCATAAAGGCACCTGGGAAAAGTCAAACTGAGAAACACATAAAGGCACCTTGATAATGTTACTCTGTAACGAAACCATGGTCGGTGGTAATACATTACTATGTGGAAACAGCAAAGTTGTTGATCCTTCTATTCCTGCGATTATGGATTTCCACCAAGTTACACCCACTACGATTAATTAAATTAACTATAAAAAAATTAACTAATACAAGATTGAAGTAATAAGCATTACCTAAATGCTCTAGTAATTACCACGTAGTACACATTACACTAAACTCTAAATTGGGGTAAATAATGACCTGTTTGTTCCATCTCCATGCAGGAAATTCTGTACAAGAGGTATATGACCACTGCATGATTTGTCATCAAGAATCAAAGCAAAGAGGGCTGAATCCACGAGTTTCAGTGCAGTTTCATTTTGAGGGGAGATGGCTTTCAGGCGCTTCCTGGCTTTTGCCCATGAATCTCTTTCCATAGTGGTCAGTACACCAACAGGGTACTCAGGAGTAGGGGGGTGTTCATCACTCATTGAAATGACCTTTTGAAGGTTGGCCAGTATAACCTCTGGTGGGAAAATATTCCCTGAAAATAAAGTGGAGGACTACAATGATTAAAAACCCAGGATAAAGACATAAAAATCACACAAATGATGTATGATTATGAGAAAATATTTCAAACTTTTGCAATCAATATGAGGAAGTAGGTAGTTCTATCAACCTCGAGGGCCTAAATTCTTGAAAGAAAACATTGACAACACAATGGTGCCCTCACATTTGATGGCAGTAGAGCACTACAAAGTACTTATCTTCCACACTTGCCTGCTACTTAAATATACACAGATTTTGAATGTCTGCATTCAAGTTCCAAGTCGACAAAATCTGACTTTATTACACCACTCACTTGCATCAAGTTCACAATCAACCACCACCAATCATGAGCATACTTTGCAACTGTTTTCATGTCCACCTAGTTGAGCTGAGGGGTAATGACTCATATATATCCAGCTTCATCAGTAATAAAATGGACATCTTTAAGATGATGCATACAAACATCATATGTATATGCTGCAATATACCTATATCCAGACTATCATATTCCAGTCAGTGTTAGGACACCAGCTGTTAACAAATAAAAAGGAAAAGCTCCAACAAAGTTCCACCAAGCATTTATTTAAAACCTTTACGTTCGGCGAAAAAACATATTCCCATCGTTATCCATTCCACAAAACATCTCTCTTAATTTTTCATTTCTGCAGGACCTGGAAATATAGTGTGGTTCCAATATGATGTCCTCTGTATCACACTGAAAGATATCTATTCCCAATTTCTCAAGTAATATTAGCCTAGTGCACAGCGTCTCTAGCACCTCCCAGCCCAATTCGTTTTAAAACTGTGTATGTAATGCCTTCTGTTCACTCGAAGCAGATCTAAACAAATTGCAAAGCTTGCCTTTGTATTCCATCATTTTCACCAGTTAAGTCTTTCTGAGCCGGATTACATATGCTCGTTGAAGCTAGTCACGGTTTCCACGGCTACATCTACGCTCAGCTGATCGAAAATTTTAGTTCCTGGGTATTCAGCGATCGACAATGCGTAATATGAACAGGTTTGGGCATACAACTCTCCTCTCCCTCCTTTCCTCCCCTCCCTGCAATTTCCAGGATAGCCGACCTGCATGAGGCTTGCGTGGCCACTGGTCTTTTTGGGATTTAAGCCGTTGCCTAAGACGGTCCTCTCTGATAAGCCACCCTATCGGGTTTGTTTTCGGACTGAGAGTTTAACTAATTGCATGATGCTTTCCACCATGCGGCAGTTGAGAGGCACACCTCCTCTCACAATATATGGTGCCCACTGCAGTTTTTTTTTGTTATGACAGGAGTCATATTTTATTTTATTTGTTTCGCAATCTTACAAGTGATGTAAGGTAATAATGTTTGGAGAGTGTGACCTTTGTGGGATATTCTAGAGAAAACCAACCTAAAAGATGGAAAATTTTTTAATGGTGCCAATAATTTTGTTAATCTCTAAATGACTCTGAAGTGTTATTTAATCTATAAGTAAATTATTCCTGTGTCTGTTTATATACAACTTGCCGAAGGTCAGTGTGACATACCTTAATTTGGTGGTGTATCCTGTGCATTCACCTGGCGCCCTATTCATAAAAAAATACTCTTCAACCAAAGTTTTGGGAACCACACCCATTTCTACCATCGGTGGTGCTGAGTAATGCCTGGGCAACAGACTGCTTAAGTATGTAATTGGCGTTTCCCACATTGTGGGGAGCAGTAGACGTTGGGGTCGTAAGCTCAAGGAATCTTTGCTACAGTGCTTAATGTATCTTCTCCACATATTCGTAGTGATGTTTTCATATGCATCAAGTTTTAGTGATGAATGAATAAATGATCTACTCTATGATTTTATACCAATATTTTGTATAAAGATCAAGACTTATACATATTTTCTTTTTTTCTGTGCACATACCATTGTGCCAAAGTTGAAGGAGAGAGCTCATGTAAAATCTTGGGAGGGATTTCACAGCTGCAATCACAAGGGATATTTTTTTCAAGCAGCCAGCCAAGTATAAACACACCTAAAAATCTGCCATTAAGTATAATTACCGCAGACTCTCGATTATCCGGTTACGGTTTATCCGTGCTGCGTATTATCCGTGCATGAATTCACGCTCCTTTTTCCGTGAATTTTATTAAAAAAATAAAATCGGACACAAAAGCACTATAATAATGCAAGGCTACACAGGGCTTATTATTTGCACTATAATTCCCTTAGAAAAATAGGATTATTTTATTTACTTGCTGACAAGGAATGTGTGAAGTTTACTTGGACGTCTGCTCTAGCATTGCAGACTACGATCAGTGGCGGGAAAAAACTCTTGATTAAATTTAGACGATTTTTCAATAGTTAACCAATCGCAAATTAAGAGAAATGTTATCTACGATCTTTAATTTTGTATTTCATATCGCAAATGCAGAATTATTGCCGTGGTATCGTATGCGGTTGAATATGACCCTAGGGAATCGGAGATTTTGTCGCACTCGGGCATGTTTATGCCGTGATTAGTCAAGGTCGAACTGGAGATGAAAGGGTAAGAAGTAGAGGCAGCATGGGAAGTGGAAGTAGAGATAGCGTGAGTCATAGTCAAGCACTCGCCTACGTAGACAAGTTGTCATAAGTTATGGTTTCCTTTAACAACTGCTGCGTGATCGCGCACCTGTTGCCAAACGGGAGTTCCGTCCAAGCATCGAGGTGCGATCATGGATCAGCAAGACACAGCCATTTCATCCCTGGCAACTTGTTCGTGAGGCGACTACGCGATGTCGTGCTTGACAGCGTAGTTTCCAGAATCGTGCAGTGGTTTTCAAGCATTCGTACAAACCACTTATCTGAATCCGTGATATTGAAGCCACGGGTGCGTGGATTACGGAAACCATGAATTACACCAAGCAGTAGGAATACAACTAAAATCAAGTTATCGTCGCTAAAAAGATTGCGATCGGGATAGCAAGCTCTTAATGATTCCGGAGGCATCTACAATAACATAAAATGTGCTTGAATAATAATATCTTGTCTGATATCCATTTATTATGAAATTACAAGAAATTAAAGTGATAGTATGGATTATTCGTGTTTTCCGATTCTACGTGCCACCTCTCCCCTTCATTAGCCCGGATAATCGGGAGCTTGCTGTATAGTATACAGCCTTGGATTTTCTATAACTCAAACTGTTGTCGATTTCCAATTATCAATGGTAAGCAGTGAGAGTGAATGGTGAGAGAAAATTTTCTAACAAATGTTGATATTCTACCAACGACCACTCATTACCATAATTAAGCAGTTTGATTTCTTAGATCGACATGGGAGCTCACAGATTGCCTTTAGCTTAAATTAACCCATGGACAAGCCTAAAAACATGGGAATTATTTCAATTATTTCGTGGTACGCAGACTAGCCAACATAGTAAATTTAAGGCATCACCTATGAGTACAAAGAAGAGAAAAGAATTCAAGGAGGGATATTCATCCACTTTGACCAAGACTTGAAACAAGATCCCCGGATTTAATGCCCAATGCTCCATATAATATACAGGCATCAAAGCAGCTGTAAATGATGACTTCAAGACTAATAGATTACACATTTATCTATAGTACAAGCAATGCCATACACGGCAAAATCATACCCAGATATTAATAAATTTAATCACAAACAAACATCTCAACTTCATGCACAAAGCTGGGGAGCAGTTACCCATTCAGTTTCCACCAATCTTTTCATCCCAGAGGTTTCCAACTAAATTGTCGGTAAAGAATGCTCAATCATGACCAGTTTTGTAGACAATTATAAATAATTGGCTTGGTTTGGAAATTAATTTCAAGTGCACTGAATATATGATTATAAAATAAAACATATTGCCACATCAGAAATGATGGCTACATCCACACAGGGATTCCAATTTGATCACCATAATTATAATTAGTGATAGGTCGACTCCAAAATTTTAACGATTCTGACATTTCGATTCCGATTCTACCGATTCCATCAATTCTGACACCATAGGCTCCAAGAAAAATATCACTTAATTCCAGGCAACAAGACAACACTTAAAAAATTATTACTCCATGAAAGAATCAGTTGACAAAAGCATCTTTCATATCATCACTTTGTAATTAAAATATAATAGCTAAAATTTCAAAACAGAGTATACCTGAAAAGTGGTGTTACCTCATAGGTATTACTTTAGGGTCTCCCAATTTACTAAGCCACGAGGGCCACAGTCCAAGTTCCGAATCGCCCAGCGGGCCAGATAGCAAATTTGCCGATTACTGAAGTATACGATATTCAATATTTGAAACGAGTGCGCGGGCCGAATGAAAGCCCTCTGCAGGCCATATTTTGGAGCCCCCTGATTTAGATTATTAGCACTCATGTTTAAATTTAAAATAAAAGTGTCTCCTTTGATATCTATCTTTTATTTTAAATATCTTATCATTATCAATAATGTCTCACATATTTAATCCCCTTTTATAGATTTTGTATTTTCTTTGCAGAAAGCAAAGCATCTTCACTGTTGCATTTTACATCACATATTTTTCCTGCCTAACTAAAAAGTCTTTCACTGAACACAGTGGATGGCGGTATGGCAAGAAACTTTTTCGCTACTACTCTCAGCCCTGGGTAGGAGATGCAAGTCTTCCAGTATTTCCCAGGGAAGGAATTTGGTGGTGCATTTATCTCTGATAAATAAGCTTCCACTTCAGCTTCAACAGTGTTTGCTAGGGTGACTTAGGGTACTTTTCCAAAAAACGCATCACTGTATCTTGGCCATATACCTGTCACAGGCTCCCTAGTCTGCATTTGCTCCTCCAGAAGTGGTGTGCCATTTAGAATCTATACAGTGGAGCCTCGATCTATCATTTTTCAGGGGGATGGACGAAAAAAAAAAAAACCGATGAATGCAGGAATGTTTGGCTTGGTTGCCTATGTCCCAGGAAACACATCATTTTGGCGTGTAATTATGATATTCGTTAAAGGATTCAAACAAGATTTTAGATAATTACGGGAATACTATTATGTACTTTATCGAGACACTTAGGTCATATTGTTGATTCGATTAATATCACTTTCAAATATCCTAAAGGAACACACCACCTCGCTAAAAAAGGTTTGCTCTCCACTTGGCATTCAAACTGCTAAGTGACGTAGCCAGGGGGGGTTCCAGGGGGTCCGGACCCCCCCTAAAATATAAAAACACAATTATTTTCCTTTAAGAAAGAAAACAAAGTACTGAAAAATCAAAATATGAATTTACAAAATATTTCTTTAACAAATGAAGTTTTTTCGATTATAAAAAGTGTTAAAATTAGTTTAAAACCCATTACTTAGTACCCTGTTTTTCAAAATTTTTCCCCCTGGTTTGGACCCCCCCCCCGAACAATATGGACCCCCCCTGGCTACGCTACTGACACTGCTATTATAGATTTCTGTCAGATGTAAAAATTCTTATCCATCAAACACCATTTCCAGTACACGTACTCACGAGAGCATTGTGCATGTTATGCCTAAATCAACCCCTTTCGCCAGCACAGTGATTGGTCGTGAGATGGATCACGAAGGGCAAAAATAGTCTGTTATTTGAAATGTTCCTGTCTAATAAACATATTTTTCATATAATTTAGGCAATGTGTAAAGCATGAACAATATTGCGATAATCGTCATCGACATGCCCACCTGATCCTTGGTTTTGTCTCCCTACTTGTTTTCACCAGGTAGCTCGCTCTACCCCACCCCTACCGTCATATGCTCGCGGAAAAACCAAGGCATTCTGCTACACTCATGCGCTTCTAGCCTGGATTATTTTCAGTCCATCTATTTAAGTTCTCATCTGTTTCTTCGGAAGGGCCTTGGTCCAAAGACAAATAAAAATAAAACTAATGAAAATGAAACCTGACTTAAACTCTCACGGAAACCACTCGCTAGTTTGAAGTCAACCCATCCTGGAAAGTACGGAACCACTCATACGAGGTGCAGTTCGGAACTGATGCTATCGCTTACAGCGTACACAGAGCATACTGCAGAGGGCGAAGCATGACCATATGAATGCGCCATGAAATTTTTTGTCCTAAAGATAAGGCAACTTACCCATTCTTTCCTAATTAGCGAAGCGCCAGATGAGCAGATGAGTTCAGATTGTTAGGTAAATTAGTTGTTATTTTTCAATTGTTAGATTGGTAGGGAGAAACAAAATATCCTGAGAAGATATCTCTTCATCAGTAACTCTGACAAGTGAGACTTATAGTATAACTTGTAAATTGATAACTGATAATAACCTGATAACCCATTTTTGGAAAAAAATGCTGCATTAACTGCCGGGAAGCACAGCTACAAGGACATAAAGTTTCACCAGAAACCACCATCGTATATTTCCAACTATTTCCTTGCTTAAAATGCTTGAAAACTGTTAGAAATATGCCGTGTTTGGTCTCGTTCTTTTTTTAATTATGTGCACATTACTAAAATTTCAATCTAATAAAAGTATAATAGAAATTGCTGAAATTCAATGTTAGACACTTTTTCAGCTAATAGGTGATTCATGCAGCAGTTCACCTCCAGAAACTGGGAACTTTGAAGCAGGTAGGCTGAAAAAGTTCAGTGGGCGAGAAAGGGGGAAGCATGAAACACGTTTCTATTTTTCTCATGTAACTTGATATTTTTTTCGAAGCTAAGGCTTTCGTAATATGATCCCTGCGCAAGGTGTTGTTTGCTTTGGAAAAGAGGAAAGTGTCGGAGGAGGGAGGCGAGTGCTGAGTGGAAGCGGATAATGGATCTTGGGAAAAGCACCAATTTTACTTTCTCACGGCACTGAGCTTCTTCCTATGGCAGTTCTATCTCCTGGGGAAGATTCAAATTATGTGCCTTTCCTAACTAGCCATAAATGACACATGGTATATATTTCGTCTTATTTTCATCAAACGATGGATGCGGGAAAATTATCCCTCGGAACCACGATCTTCAAACGATCAATGCGGGAAAACGATACTTTGGGGAACAATAGATGCGGCAAAAAATTACATTGTCTGTATGGAACTTTATTTGGGACCAGGAAAGGCGAACGATGAATGCGGGAAAACGATCAAGGCAGGAACGATAGATCGGGGTTCCACTGTAATGTATTTTGTTATTACGATTACGTGGCGCAAAAATTCAAATGACTGTAGGAAACGTGGTCGTATATAAATTTGTGGTTTGAAGTATTACTGGAATCAGAATCGACTTTTCACCTTGGCAAGTACTCATTTTCGATTCCGGTTCTTGGCCAAGAATCGAAGAATCGAACCGACCCATCACTAATTATAATAATAACATTCACATCAAAGTGATTATTTTCATTAGCAGTAGAAATAAATTGAAAATAAAACTTAGGTCAATTAATGTTCACAATATTTCCAATGCAAGGCGACATGAAAATTATTAACCCTTTAGATTTTTATCGATTCAACAGGGAAATACTAATGTCAATATCAAAACATTACACAGCCTCTGTATGACCTTAATACTACAGTACCACTGACACAATGATGAAATTTTTTTGCATGCCATGACAGAGAAATAAACAAAGAAAACACTATGTGGCTTCACAGACGTGCTTAATGAGACACTCAATACACTATGGTTATCTTGGCTTCCATTCACAGAATTACCATATTGGTGCGACATGTTTAGATGCATTATTGTCAACATAGGTAACACGGTGCTATCATTTGCCAAGGTCATTCAACAATTCAATTGGTGCCACTTTTGCTCAATATGGATTATGCTTGCCACCCAATGAAATTAAGGTATATGGTGCAAGCCAACTGATTATTCATGGATTGTGATAGCAACAACTTGGAAAGTCGGTGGATGAGTTTGTTAGCCTTTTTATTCCCAAGAGTTGATTGTTACCATTCAATTGAAGTAACTTTCACAATATTCCCACAAACAAAGTATTGCATTTAATTCAGGAGGAAAGTATGAGGGTAGTCCCATGGAGGGATTTCAAAAAATTAGTGACTCTTTCATAATGATCTTAGATCTTTCTGATAGCTGGAGATCCTGATTGACTCAGAGTGAACATGATAGACTTGTTTATTGGCACCTTCCCATGTCATGATGAACCATTCACGGTGATCATTACAGAGCTGACATGAGCCACAAAGATTCATTCCCACAAAGTGATTAGTCAAGTTCATTGTTTGGAATGTACATATTGACAAAGGAGCAAAAGTGGTACTGCTAGATTTGCACCATAGCTTTTGCAAATGATGGCACCTACTGATGTGTTAAAACATGCTGAACCACGGATATGAATCTATGGAAGAAAACAAAGTTACTGTTCCATTTATGTGATGAATGTAATTTATATTATGAAATGAAAGGTTTCTGAGTAAAAAATATAAATAAAATTGGAGAAACCTCACAAACTGCATCAATGCAACAAGGAATAGCTTGACACACCTATGCACATATATTATGGATGCTGATACATAAGTAAAATATTTTACGTCTCATATTTTTAAAATGTATATTGGTACTAAGCAAGTAGATGCAATTAGATAGGAGGTCAAAGGATTAAAAAGATATTTGGTAAACCCCAATACACACCAAAACAAACATTTGGTGCTTCAGTATTACCTTCACTGTCCAAAACATCGAACACATAAAATTCTCCTTTCCTTAAAACCAATATGTGTTTAGCAGAGGTATCTTGAAATAGGACATCTTTGCCAATCTCTGGTATTCTATTTGCATTGAACAAACTGGGGAACTGGGACATATCAAGAGGAAATGCCTGTAACGATACATGAATAAGGATACATTTCCTAGGAGAAAATTCGAAGATGATCAACAATGAGTTTTAGAGGTTGAAAGCAAAAGATTACTGGGTGAAGTAAATCATAAGACAAATTATGATCATTTCACCATATCAAAGCTCCCAGTAGAAGTATGATAAAAACTGTACCTAATCACTGAAGCAAAGGAGCAATTTACATTAATAAGCATGGCTTCAAATATGGTTTAAAAAGTTCACAAATAAGAAGTGCACTTGAATTTACAACTTCATGCTACATATATTACTCAGTACATGCCCATCCAATATCTTTTTGAGAGTTTCAGCCTCACCTTGAACAAATAGGCCCCATACCAAGATACCATCGAAGGTAAAAGACCAGTGACTGTCCTGAATGTGTCATTATCACTCTTCTTAGGATTTAGATGATACACTTCAGGCTCTAAAATTCCAGCTCTTAGAGACTTCATGAACCTATGAATAACAAAAGGAAAAATATAAAGATTCATTGACAAGAATCAACACATGGATACATGTATTTTTCTTAAGACCTGGTATTGGAATACATTAACATGCATTAGTAAATTACTAAATGCAAAGATAAAAATTGTATGAATGTAAGGGTAGAGAATAGAAACTGAGGTTCTATTTTCTGTCCATTGAAAAAAGACTAACATTACAATAGAAAAGCAAACACTGGTGGAGGTGGATGAATTTTGTCATTTGGGAAGCAGGATCTCTAGTGAAAGGAGAAGCAAGAAAGAAATTATCAGCAGAATAGCCCAAGCAAAGACAGCATTCCACCAAAAGAGAGACCTGCTAACAGCAGGAAACTTAAATATGGTAGTAAAAAAATAATTTAAAAGAACCTACATTTGAGGATGCTCCTATATGGGAATGAGGCATGGACAATGACAACAGCAGAGAAAGCAAGGATAGAGGTCTTCAAAATGTGGTGCTAGAGAAGAATGATGAGAATCTAATGGATCGACCAACTTAGTAATGAGAAAGTCATAAGAAGGGTTGGAGAGAAGCTCAGAAGACTCGTGAAAACCTTAATAAGAATACGGAACAACCTTATAGGCCACATCTTGAGACATGATGGCCTGATGAAGACAATCGTCGAGGGACATGTGGATGACAAGAATGGTAAAGGAAGACCTCGAACAAAATATACAGAACAAGTAAAGAAAGATGTGAATAAGCTCTTATAAAAAATTTTTTTTTAAAAAACCAGCCTTTATATTTAGATTACAGGGGATGAGCAACGTTTATATATGACACAAAGCAAAAAAACTCAGTGACCCCGAAAAACCAAAAGTGACGTATAGGGGGGCTATAGGTTGACTGGGGGGTGGTTAAAGGGGGGTTGGAGAGAAAAAGTTATATTTTCATGTATTGTCATCGGAAATGAAGAAGTGTGCAAAATTTCAGCGTTTTTGCTTCACAGGAAGTGAGTCAAATTTGAGTTACAAGATTTGTACCAGACAAACAAACAGACAGGTTGGTGAGTTGATATAAAGGCTGGAAAAATAAGAAATACTTAGGTGTAAAAAGATTAGCTGATAGAAGAAGGATAGAAGCTGTGTCAAACCAATCTTAGGATTGTTGACCAGTGATGATGAAAAAAATGCACCGTGGTACATGGTGCATTTTTGGGCTCATGCCAACACATAAATTTGTACATGTTGATGTATCATGTAACCAGGCCTTGAGGAAATGATATAAGGCCAACACTTAAATTAATTAGGTTACGAAAAAATAATAACTTTTCTTTTCTACAAACACATTCATATTGTCAACTAGTTTCGATACACAGTATCATTCTCAGGACTAGTGCAACAAAATAAATAAAATTGCAAGTTTATAAGCATCAGAGCTATGTAGTTGCACTAATTGAGTATATATCTTCAGGTTGGAATTGAAGGGGTAGGGTTTAAAGAGTGCCAACCACAATTTCTAGTGCTTTGAGATATTTTCATTTTAAAGTTTGGCTAACCCTTTCCTGTCGGTACCTACGATAGGAAAATGTTTTCCACGCTATGAGTAGCATAATAATATTTTAAACCTCTCCGTACGGAGCTCTTTTTTGGGAAGGAGTAAGTATTAACCCTGGTATTTTCGTCCACCCAAGTTGGTACCCAACTCCATGGGGCGCCAATTCCTAACCCCGGCCACTGGACTAAACCCTCTAACCCCATCTTAGCACGAGTCCATGGCCAACTTATGGTGTTACCACTGTTTTTTCAACCAAATGTTGCTTTTCATTTTCAATAATTCATCTTCTAAAAGAATTACTAACATCTTTTCAAGCATTGTGGGATTTTAAACGGATTTCTAGCTTTAATAACAAAAAATTTAGTGAAAAAAAGATACTAAGACGGTAATTCCAGAAGTCTGTTATTTTTAACGCTAAAATTTTGTTTAAAAACGGTTTACGCATACAACAAAACAGAATACATTTCAAAGTATAAATAATTGTCATATGCAACAAAATATATCATAGCAAAAACCATTGACAATATCACAACTTCGCAACAGATTCCCGTGGTGGGGATGATAATAAATGAGTGGAAGAGTCAGGCTTAATTGCTGAGGAGTGGCCCTGAGCTGGGTCTCAGGCCGTGCCTTAATGCATCCGACAATTGCTACCTCAGCAATCACTTCCCTTCCTTCTCGTCGGCTAGAGCCGACATCCGGTTGTTTTCATTGAAAAATCCACAAAAGTTATACCCAGCGTTAAGTCTTCTGCATATGAAAATGCCCATCAGCTCCACCCGACGCATGGCGCAAACAGGTTAAATCCATACATCTTTGTAATTTTTTTAACAACCAATTTCAACACATTAGTATTAAGTCTACAAATTTAAATATTAAATTACATAATAAATTAGAGCTTGAAGTTCATTATTTTCCTCAAATAGCGTGGGCAGCTCTGTTTGGTCAAAAATTATGGTTGACACTCTTTTGATCCGACCCTTTCAATTGCAATATTCAGGAACAGTTCAGTGTTACAGAGATTTGTAACTATCATTGCCAAGTAAATTCAAACGGTAAAATATGAAAAGCTTTTAGTATTATAAATTATTATCCTCCACAACATCTTGCCTCATGCAAAAAGATATAAGCCATGCAGTTTTTAACACAATAAACATCCTACTGGTTTCGTCAATCTTATGTCATTATCCTTTGCAATAATCACAATGATAATGACTTGAGAGCAACGGAATTGGATATGAGTTTTTTGGGGAATATATCAATTGTGAGGGAAACATAGCTAGTGCCTTTTTTCATCAAGAGCATGGGAAAAAGAATGAACATCAATGAAGGCTACCAGATTTACTAGAGAAAACAAAAGAAAAAACGTTTTCATTAGGAAATAGAATCCAACCCCACAGGAATATGTTACATATGTATCAATCAGGGATGTGATCCGATATGAAAAAGCACTTTAAAGCACGAAATTTTAATAGTTTCGGACCGCCGTCACTTTATGGGCGCTAAACCGAAATTGCACAAAATGGGACGGCACAAAACCTCCTCAAATCCGAAATGGCATATTAAGAAAAAAACTGCCGATCCGAAAAGGCATAATAGTTTCGTACCATAAAGTGGAATATAGTTTCGGATCTTACATCTCACTCACTCAAAGGCAAATACGGGCTTGAGAGGAAGAACATTTATCTATAAAAATTCTAGGAAAGAGGAAATGGAGGGAAAGAGAAGGAAAGGTCATTGGCCACTCAAATGAGGTAGTAAGCTGGGGAATTCCGCGCAGGAGAAATCCCGTACAGGAAGGGACGGGAGAACGTCTGTTTTCTGGACTCTATTGAGGGATTATACGGCACATGCTGGAGTTGTGCACTCTTAAAGAAGGGGCCAAGGAGTTGTTTGAGAAGGTTTGGGCATCGGGTGAAGACATAGGTAAAGAGATAATGTGAAGTAGTCAAGAGTCTGGGGCGTCTAGGGAATATGAGAGGGAATATCCAAGGGGTAAATGAGAGACAAAAAGGGAAGAGGAAGGAGTTAAGAAGGTGGGAAGGGGTTGGAGTTTCCAACGCGAGAAGTGAGCAGCTATGGATAAATAAACCAAGTATGGGAATTGAGATTGGACAATATTTCAGAAGGGAAGGGTCCGGGGAAGTAGTTTGTTTATTTGAGAATGGAATGTTGAGGAGACGTGCATAGTTTGCAAAAATTTGACCATTTATTAAATCAAGCTTATGACACTGTACAAGATAATGCTCAATCTTTTTTCCTTTATCCCCAGATGAATTACCTCTAATGCATAGAATTTTAGCATCCATGTGACTTTGCAGTGGAGTAAGATTTTATTAGGTGCTTAGCAGAGAGAAAAGAATCCTTTTTTTATTGCCGTATGGATAAAAATTGCATGTATATTATAAAATAAGATCAAATAATATTAATGTATACATATTAATATTTTCAGAACAAATTAAAATTTGGGACTATTTGTGTACACTTTCGCGCTGGAGCCTAATTGAGGGAAATTCTTCCACATTAGGAGTCCCTTGAAATTTTTTTGCACCCCCTGTACAAAGCTCTCTCGTGTGGAAAGAAAGCAGAAGTTCGCACCCGTCCTAAGGCTGGGACCCAACTCAGCGGGATGCCGATCCTTTTCCTCGGCCACTGTCCCAGACCCTAGAAGGATTAAAAAACTCCTTCACAGTGCTAGCCCACGATAAATTGACTGAAATAGCCATATTATATATAATCAAATATTTGCTGTTCCCATCGATTATTTAATATATAAAATGAATTCCTTGTGTTTGTCTGAGCGTGAAGAAATTTTAAGCGTAGTTCTAACGATAATATTGACGGATTTAGGCTATTAGCATATTGGCTAATTTGGAACTGAACTGAACTCCGTTGATAATAACGCTAGAACTGCAATTGAACTTTCCATGTGATAAGTGAAATATAAATACATGATTCAGTTATTAAAGGTGAGCTACGAATATATTTTTGGAAAAAACACTGCAAATAGCAGTGGATGACCGCGCCGAGGGGATAGAAAAGGGTTGTTCAGTTCGAGGAAGGGCCTGGGCTCGAGGGACATCCACTAAGCTGGTCTATTGTGTCCGCGGTGGTCCCTTTCCTAAACCCCGCGCGGCACTGCATGGTCAGGCACTTTAACCACTTTTTTGGATAATTTCGTGCCACCCAGCATGAAACTATACGACGCAGAAAATAAAATGTATGGGATCCTAAACTTCTAAAAGTGAAAATTTTCGTGCCGGCCTGGTTCGAAATGAATCGGATTGTTTCGTGCCTTTTCGGACCGGGTACAAAGTACCGAAGTACAAAGGGCAGTAAGAAAATATCACTTAAAGTAGTCAACAATTCTACCTCCCAAATTTTGACCCAAAACTGATGAAGGTAATTCAGGTAGTTGACCAACTTCGCAGATAACTTAGAGGTATAGTCACTATTGAGCATCAATGGCTTAAAAATTGGATGATAGAAAATAGGAAGCTCTAACCAATTCAAACGCAAAAAAGTATGGCATCTTGACATGTCTTCTCCAAAAGTATTAATGGAAGTACATATGGAACTTACCTCACAGAAGATATAAGCATATTTGCAGCCCTAATAACTTGTCTGTTATATGCTTCATTTGGATCCCTTATATAGACCAGAATTGGGTTGTAATTGATCGGAAGAGGAACGCGATCACTCAAATACATATCGAACCATGGCTTAGTTATGTAGCTGGTATGTTTGTTTTTCTTGTCATGATCCACAAGCTGTTGATGCAGTTTCGGCCCAGCACCATTAGGCCCAACAAATGATTTCACAATTTCTTCAGTCTTCGAAAAATCTGCAGCGGATAGAAGTGGTCTTTGAGCATTTAAGTAACGTTCTGCAGTTTTACTAAGCTCTGGAATGGGTAATCGAGGTAATGATGGCTGGAAGTGCATCGTAGGAACTTTACTCCGCTGCAAAAATTGGTATTCATCTTGGGTGGAGGAACTGCAGAGATGAGAGAAAAATATTAACCCAAGTCACAAAAGGATCACAATAACCAGAGTATCGAAATCGCCCACTTCACACGATACTTACCTCTTAAACCTAACAACATAGTAAGCTGAGACAGTCTGAAATGAATGAGAGTAATCTTAAAACCACAGATTAACTAAGTGCTGAATAATTAAATTTTAAATAAATGAATGGGATTTCATTATCTAAATTTGTAAAAATAACCTTCTCAAACGAGTGAAAAATGAAGTGATTAACCAAGGAAAAACACTGCACCAATACTCTACCTTAGTTTTACTGCAGAATCCTTTTCGAAGCATGGTCACTTTGGTTATTACACCTCCTTAGAGACAGCTTTTTATAAATGCCAAGTAAATTCTATAAATATCGCAAACAATTTGGCACACTCATTGGACGTTCAATTCTTCATTGGAAAGTCAAGAGTACATCACATAAGAACTATGATCACTTTCGATACGTCATTGACGACAACCATGGATTAGCAAGGACACGGCCACAAAGATTCCTACAGCGCGACACTCACCAGCTGTTTCTCATTACGTCCATCAGCATTCAAACTTTATCCACCAGTATCTTCATTCCATTTCAACACCATCATCACTTTTTATCTTGTCATACAACAGCGGCTAGCGCATTCAGTTGTTTAATTTTAGGAATTAGTGATCGAGTACATAGTGTCGAGGACGGTACGATGGCACTGATATGTTTGATGATATCAGGTTAGCGCTAGTATCGCAAAGGCTCATCAAAGCCGGGCAGTCTCGTTAGATGTCTTAGCAATGTAAAAAAATCTCTTATTTATCATGGCTACCGGTTCACCATCGATAAAAACATTCATGAGGCATTTTATTAGCATCAATTCACGCTTTATGCTTATTTTGATCAACAATAATGGCTTTCCTATTTTGAATTGGTAGAATTTCCGTCGATCGTGAAATGCATAAATATATAATAGATTCAAGATCATTTGTAATTAAATATGAATTTTACGTGGGAAATCTTTATTGACAAATATTTCACTCATCTCACTGTCTTATGATTACATTAATGGAAAACTTTAACCATACCAAAATTTTTAGACACCGTTTTTATTTTCTTTATTCCAGAACTTCAGCTACAGCTTAGAACTTCAATTAACTATGCGCAGCGTATCATTGAACTAATTTTAAGTGCATTTTCAGTACATGCATAAACTTCGATGAAAATATCTTTTAAATAAATCTATTCCATGTTTCCATACCTCAGCTAAGGCAATCGAATAAATGGAATTTGTGACAATAATAGGAAATATTTCAAAGGTAAAGCCACCCACTTCTAAATATAGATTCCCGTTGCACACCGCTTTCCATTATATTTGCTTACATTTTTCCACTGTCAACTAATGAGTAATTAAAAATGCGAAAGATCTTCACATTATATTCGTTCTATGGTCGTGGAAGTTGAAACAAAAAAAGGAACATCACCGAAGGATCATAAGAAAGAGTTGAAAAAAGAACGGCAAGAACTACTTGACTGGATTCCATTCAAAATCCATTATTGAAAATGACAATTAACCCCAGTTCAAATGTAGTCAGAACTTTTAAATACAAGAAAAATAATTAATTTACTGACTGATCATCAAATTTTGGTAAAATATTAATAGTATATGATAAAATCTTATATGAAATTGTGTATCCTACTCAAAGATCCGTTCATGATGACCGACTCATTTAGAGCACGATTTCACAGTGCTTTGTTTTGAACCACCACCTGAAATAAATATTGTCTTCCGTGCTTGTTGATAAGGAATTTTGAAATGTTTTATCAAATATTTAGTGGTGCATTTTTACGCCGGGGGAAATGGATGTTGTGGACTTCCATGATTGAATAAGTGTATCATTTCTTGGTGAATAAGGGGCATTATTTGTAGAATGGATGTACCAATTCAAGTTGCTGTCAGGGTTTGTATTCTTTGGCCATTTACAGCAATTATCAATGTTTAAAACTGATTGTATTTTTTGCGTTTTCTGCGGTAACTATAATAGCACTTTGTGACGATTACTTTTCCTTTTCTTCGTTTGGGCAGGTTCGGCCGCTAATATATCAAGACAGAAACCATGATGTTGTTTGTATTAGCACCCCACCTCTTACCAACCAAATTATTGTTGGTGATGGTAATGTTTTTAAATTTGACTACGTGCTTCCAACTGGCTGCACGCAAAGTCAGTTCTTCAACACTACGGTCGGTCCTCTACTGGGCTTTGTCCTGGAAGGTAAGTAAGGTTGGCATAAACAATTATTGAGCTTGTGTTCATGGACAAAAAGTGAGCCTTTTGGCATTTTATTTCAATTTTTAGTTCTATTTTTCTGCAATATAACGCTAAATTGATGGAAATTGAATATACTTCCGTTTTGCGGTCAATATGTCGATATATTGTATTTAAACCATATTTTCAGATCACGAGCTATTTCATTCTAATTTTTCAAATTTTGCTGCCTCGATTCTTCCGATTTGTTAGGGGAACTTACGTGGTAGTGAGCTGTCACTCATTTCCTTGCTTGCTCAATAAGGTATTAATTATGAATTCAAAAGGTGAAAAGATTGTTGTGACTGTCTATTGGATCTACTTAAGTACCTTTCGCGTCCTAGCACGGAGACCGTGGTGTCATGGCTCACCTAGGTATATCGTAGCTGTTAGCTGGACTATCACGTTTATAATTATTTGGTGAGTACATCTTTGGTAAATATAATTGTCTACCAATGGTCATGTGTTTGCTGAAGATTACTGGTCATTCTTTGGGTAAATGACAGACAAATTATACCATGGAATTATTGCCTCAATAATGTTGATGCTGGGCAATCAGATGGAATTTTGGCAGCCTTAGATTTATTTCAAGTGGCCATGGAGGGCATCCTAAGCGGTGCATTTACAAAGGGTCTATCTGAGTGGGCATTTTGTGGAACATAATGCATCATAGAATCATCTTACTTAAGTTTTTGCATTGCCTCACCAAATTATCAAGCCATCGATGAAAATGAAGTTTTTCAAGAACGAAGTGAAGAAATAGTGTGCAACGTATAGATGAGTGAATAACCCTCTTATCCAGATTTATAATATTTTGCATAGAACGTATTTCAAGTGACCTGGTAAAAAGTTTCAGCTGTTGGGATTGTGTGGGTAAATGCCAGGACCAGGGTTGATAAAAATCATGATTTTTTAAATTTAAATCAGATTTTATTGATTTAAATGAGGTTTTTATTATTCACCATTCATCGAAAATTCAGTTATTTGCAAAACTAACTATTTGGGCAGCAAATTGGAGAATGAGGTGGTATGGTATTTGGAGGAGGCGACCGACAGCTGAGGTCATTTGCGCCATGAGGGAAGGGTATGGAAGGAACGGTGGAGAGAAACCCGGTGTCGGCATTAGCCTGCTCTTGAAGAAAGGCGCCAAGGGGACCACGGCTTAACGTCCCATCCGACGGACGGAGTGTTGCGCTTGAAATGTCCTCCACACAACACTCAAGCAGGGATCGGGCAGTCTCTGAAAATTCTCTGCCACTGCCGGGATTTGAACCCGAGCCCGTCGGGTGGGAAGCCAACACTCTAGCCACCACACCAACCCGATCCCCCTTGGAGAATGATCGTTTGCGGAAACAATAAGAGGCAAAATACTCTAAACTTAATATAACATTTAGTCAATCAGGGGGAGAGAACTATGGAAATGCCAATGGTATCAAATTAAAAATTACACCAGCATAATATAAAATTGCCATTGGAAGTATCAAATGTGCAATATTATGCGGTTCTAAAGCATATGAAGTTGAGAAAAATCTGTAATTGTGACTTTGTATGGTGCCTACGCTTAGAAGTTAAATCAGAAAACAATTTTTTTTCAACGGATACACTAGTATTCTAACCAAAGCCATTTTTTTTTCATGTCACATGCATTCCTACAGTATCATTTCTATTTAAGAGCCACCATTGTGCTGATAACTGTCGATTCATTGTATTAATTAAGAAATAAAAATCGAAATTATACACTTACAGCTTCCTTTTCTTGACTCTTTAAAAATCAAACAAATAGATCACATTATGATTTAAATCACCTGATTTTTTAAAATAAAAATCAAGTGATTTAAATCAATCAACCCTGGCCAGGACCTTTGCGAAATAAGGCCTGCCCATGCATGAAATTTTGTTTTGTTTGTGTAGAACTAAGAAAAATGCATATCCGAATTTTTTCATTGATTTTATTGTTATTTCTCAATATTTCTTCTTTTACAAGAGTACATTTCTTTCATCAGCTTTGGAGATGATGGGAAATGTGTGCAAACTTGAGTTCATAAGTGCAAACTAAGTTTGTGATCTCATGGGTTAAATCAGTGTTATGTATGGAAGTGAAAATGGATAATATTGTTACACTAGCCAGACTATTTTGAGCGTTCAACATTTCCAGCTTAACTTTTTAGTACCATGATATATGTATAGGAAAATAAAATTTACTCTGTACATCCCTCAATTATTATGTATTTACTATGGACATGATTTTGAGACCAATTTTACTATCAAGGGCTACATTCTTTCATTTTTTTTCTTGATAAATTAAAATTCCTCATTGAGTTAATCCGTACACATAAGTGTCGGGACCATGGCTAGTAATAAATCGTCAGTGTGGAACAAACTAAGTCAATTTTAGTTTTCCTCATTGTGAGCTTTGTGGCTGATAATGAAACTGATACTAGTCTTTAATCTGAAAAGTTCCCTTTAAAATTCATATTTTATGTGACAGAAGCAAACTAATACTCATGCCCTTTGATGTTGCGTCATATGTCTTTTGAAATATATTATTCTGTTGTGCATTTTTTTTATTACACCCATCATACTGTTAAAGAGCAGAGCATAGGTTAATTTGTATCCAAGGTTGAAAGCTGGCCGATTGCTCACATAGTAATAAAAAAGCAGGGCATGTTTGGCAAAATCTAGGTATCTGATCGCCCTTGCCTTATTAGCCCAACACCTTTATAATCTGGTCATCATATCAGATGGTCGTCATTCCTTTTTTTGGTCTGAGACAATGCCAAGATAATGGACCAATGCTTGGGTGCAATAGGGGGAATTTATCCTAGAAATAAATATTGAGCTGTTGATGAATTGATTAATATCATAAAAAAATCATCGTATATGAAAATGAAGGAATTGTGAAAATGTTTTTTTCTAGACAACACTTTTGCAAGCTGTTTTTGAGGTAGTATGTGTTGACTCACAAATTGATTGATTGATCACATACACTTTGCTCAAACTTCATGTGTTTTATTGATTATAACATGTCTCGTTCATTCAGCAATTCAGCTTCTTCTGCAATCTAAAACTCAAAATGTTCTCTGTTGGATGTATGATACAAGAGATAATGGTTATCTGATAGTTCTACTTGTGTATAAATTAGATTGATTTCATTAAATTGCATTGGTACCGGAGAAAATGCAATAGCACTATTGAGACACTACTGGCATATTAGGAATAGGGGTGGATTTTCTCATGTCCAACCCAAATTTCATAGTTTTGGTTTCATTATTATTTTTAGAATGAATGGCATTTAAATTGGTTTTCATTCATCATTAAAAACTTGCCAATTTTTCATCTTAACTTCTTCACTAGAATTGTAATCGATAAGAGGAACCCCCAAAATCTGTATTGTGTAAATGTTGCATTTACCATTATGCCTAAATTATACAAAATATTATTTTATAGGTTTCAACGCTTCTGTGGTTGTCTATGGCCAGGCAGGTTCAGGGAAATCGTACACATTGTTTGGGCCTGGTCTCCACTGTGCCTTGAGTGAGACGGAATATGGGGTGGTGCCAAGGGCCATGAGGGAATTGTTCCATCAGTTTGGGGTAAGTGGACTTAAAAATCACCACATTGCACATTCTGAAGTCTTAGGCTTAACTTGGTGTGACCAAGAGGTTGTAAAGTAGTCTTTGCTGTGTAAATTTCTGGGAAATATTCTGAACTTTTTACAAACCTTGAAAATGACAGTTATTGTCAAACCCATTATTGGCCAGTGGTCAATATAACAAGCAAAGTTTATTTTCTTTTCTTACCATGCTGTCCTACTCGTCTAATGTTTTTTTTTCAGTTTTATTTGAAAAAAATTTTTCAATCCCTTTCCAGGAGCTTCCAGAAAGAAATTTTCTTGTTAAGGTCATGTTCTTGGAAATACATGACGATATAGTATGTGACCTACTTAATACTAGCCAGTTTCAACAGGATATTACCATTTCTGAAGATCCGCATGTAAGTAATTCCAGTTTTGTGAAAATGGTTGATGTGAGTCTTCAATTTTGGTTCTATGCTCACTATACATATTGTGAATGTCTTGAAACTTAGGTGTTAAGAGTGGTACCGTGAATTGACATAATAGCCTATTTTTAATCAATTGAGCTCCACTAAATTCTGTGAGTAGGAGTTCCCAAACTGCTTGCATGGTATACAATGGTATGTACCAAGGGTACTTTTGTATGGATAATATAGGTAGCAACTCTTTCATTGTCATCTTTTAACATAGCTAGAATTAGAATTCTATCGTGGACTTTCTCAGAATAAAAATCTGAGTTACTCGAAGAAAAAGTTCTTGCTTCAAATTTTTATTTAAAATTATGTGATTCTTTTTTAAATCTCCCAAATAATGGATACTATCTCCATGTGGTATACATCACCATACGAGTGGATATTTTGTTGAATGATTATTTTGCTTTCCTTTATACAAAGTACTGATAGAATATTTGGTTCATTTAACTAATTCTAGTCCGAACAACCTCAACTATCAATGTAGTGTGTATACATGCATTTACAAATGAGAATAATTTTTAATCCTAGAAGTGAGGTCATCATGTGATAGATTACTATGCAACATCAAGAGAAATATTTACTCCAAGTCAAATGATAATTTGCGAAAATTTGTCAGGAAATAAGCAACAAATGACAACTAAAACTTATCAATTATTTTTATCAACTATCATTTTCATTTTTAAGAGCACAAATAGATAACAGTTAGATAATTTGGGTTTATTTACAATTTATTTTTGAACAGTGTACTGCTGTAATTTCATCAAACATTAGGTCTGCACCAGTGGACCAAGCTAGTAATTTATAACGTGGCAGTTACCAAACAACTTGGGTATAAGTTGTGTTGCAAGATTGTAATAAGAGTGGGAAGAGTTTTGCGGTAGAGGCATGTGCCATATATTTGACATAGAATGGATTGAAATATTTTGCCCCTAATATGCCAAAAATATCACTTGCCTCAGGTGTTTGTAGCATGTGGTCACACAAACAGCTTTATCTCCTTATAAAGTCTTCTCTTGTCATTGTTTCTTAGTTTGCATTGAAAATTCATGCTGTCTGAAATATGAAATAGTAAAGATATCTGCTCATCAGAGGAAGTCTTAGTTTTTTTCCTATTATCCTGGTGGCTTTGAATTCCTTTTTTGCATAAAAACCTGCTGCTTTTGTTAAAATGGTGTATTGCAATCACATACTTTTTAATTTGTCCATGAACTGTGATACTTTTTTGGCGAAGAGCTTTTTGCTTTCCACCTTGTATGGACACAGCCAATGAGCCCTTTGGTCACATACTAATTCTCATTGTTGGGCTGATATATGTGTATAAAATCAATGCTATTTCTTTTGACCCGAATAAATCCTCTTTCCAGTCATTATTTTCATCACCATTGAGACATAATGACATTGGGCAATTTACTGAAGTCTTTATTATGAGTATTATTTCAGCGATGTTTACTTGATCACTTATTGTGTGTGTATAATTTTATGTGATAAATTTTTTGTCTGTTTATGTGGTACGTACATAAATAAGTACGTATAAAAATTTTCCTGTGGTTGGTCAATAATTTATTGAGTTTATTCAATGGAAGTTAATGCTTAGCCAACTCACGTTATGTGGTGAATTTTCCTTCAAGTTGTATTTTTTAAATAATTGCAGTACATATATACATATTTTGGAGGTAATGTCTTTGAAATGTGTTTTTTTATTATATCACTTCTTTCTTAGGGAGGTGCTATCATAAGTGGTGCTGAAGAGGCTGTTTGTCAAAATGTGATGGAAGTATTTAACTGCATTCATATAGGAATGAGTAATCGGCACACAAATGTTTCATCCATTTCAAATTCAAGCCAGTGTCATACTGTTTTCATTTTGACTCTGGATCAACAGTGGGAAGTGGGTATGTATTCCTTCTAAGTGAAGCAGCTAGTATAGTTAAAATGATACCATAGATGAGCAAATGCATTTACATTGGCATTCATCAAATTGTGCAGTTATATTATTGTAGCATCCCATTTTTTATTTCAGGAAATGTATACATACATGTATGCTTTCCCACTCTCTTTTACTGATTTTTATGAGTTCATCAAAATTATCTATTTTAGTTTTATACAAATATCAACTGAAGTTAACTAACTTGCCTTTTTGCCTTAAATTCTTCCATTCTGCAAACTTGATTTTTATATGCATTTGGAAAGATTAATGTAGAAAGCTGGTTGTAGTGTGTTATTATTTTATGGATCTATACCTAAGGAAGTGTTGGCAAAAATGAGGCAATTTTCTTCAAGCCAAAATGAAACCATTATGAAAAAATTACAGAATATGATGTTATGTGCTGGAAGTAGTTATCAGGTACCACATATGTTGGCCACATGAAAATAAGGCCCATTTTTAACCAAATCCCAACTGACATAAATATGGAAGGGGATTGTATTCTTGATTTTAAGGTCCTCGAACGTGTTTGGCCCTTGAAGGTGGTGAACAATATCAGGGATGGGATGGTTACCCCAGGGCCCCAGCAGCAACTTGGTCAAAGGGGCCCAATGAGCAAACTCTTCCCCTCCTCAAATAAAAGTGAGGGGACACATTTTGGTGGCATGAATCCTCTCACCTGCAACATTGTTTAGAGATAGCAGCTTGGCATTTGGCGTTGTGGTCTCGATTTTTCATTCAAATTTTTAAAGTGCTCAATCCATACAGCTGGAAGATGAAAACTAAACCAAAAGGGAATGGGTCCCCATCCCTGATGTGTCTTGATAGTTACCGTATTTCTATGAATATAGTCCCCCTCTGAATATAGTCCCCCCCTTTACTTTTACCACAGGCATTTTTGAATAAAAGGGGGGACTATATTTAGACATATACAGTAATATGTTGGAGCGTAGACAAGTGCGAGAAGAAAGAGCGAGAGGCAGTAACCACTGCAACAGAAACGAGGACCCAGGGCGGGCTCGTAGGGTTTCACTCCTGAGGACTGTGTCTGCAAGTGTGAGACTTTTCACCCGCGCACTTCCAGAGGGGAAGGACAGAGAAAGGAAAAAAAGATAGGAGGCACCATGGTGATGAGAGCCTGACAACACCTCCAGGCAGGGGCGGATCCAGGATTTTTTTTCTGGCAGGGGCACAAGGGCAAACGATCTTCTCCTTCTTGAAATTAAAAACAAGATGCAACAATTAGTGTAGGATATATTATATTTATTTTAACCTTTTCCCTACTAAAGACGAAAATATACGTGTGGATGTTTCTTGACCCGGGAGACAAAATCCGCATATTTTCGTCGGAGGTTTTCTTATGCAAATGAACGAATGCCGAATGTATGCATTTCCTAGCTCTCCCCCTTTTTATGATGGTCGAGGGTGTAAGATGTCTTTGTTTCAGGGCCCAGCACTGTGGGGTTTAGGCTTTACCCTCGAAATCTGAGAGCAGATACCCAGACCCCTCGTCTTATATTACCCCTCTTAGCGGTAAGGGACTGCGGTCATACCATTGTTTATGCAGTCAGGTTTCGAAAGAAATATTTCTTCTTTTCTCAGGAAATATAAACAAAGAATGAATTCTTTGTCTTTTGAGCAGCGTTTACAGTTTTTAAACGAAATTCTATGATAAAAATTAACTAATATCTCGAGTTCTGTATAAACATCTACATGGAAATTGTTGCTGCAATATATGCGTTAATATTAACCTTAGAACTTCATTTAAAATTTGACAATGCTCAGAAAAAAATGAGGAATTCAATTCAAAGTCTGTATTTTACGTGCAAACAACAATCATCCATGTGCCAAATGCATATGAGCAATCCATAAGTTGCCTGCGAACTAATGCCGCAGGTAGGGTCGTAAACCCGGAAAGAAAGGAGCATAACTACTCTCGGAGTCGGTGATAATGCGGAGTCCCCACTGGGAGGGGTTGAAGCTGAGAGCTTGTGATTATCCGCAAGACCCTTCTTAACGAATGTCTCACAAAAATGCTCCGTACCAGGGGAAAGAAGAGTCTCTTGCGGCTCAGTACAGCAGTCATGCTAAGACGAAAACTCCACCGTCTCGAAAGGGTTAATATGAAATTAAACGATTGAGGCTCCATAATACACAATACAAAATGAATGTAAGGATTACCATAAAAAAAATTTTGTCTATTTTTTAAATGTCTGGGAAGGGCGTATGCCCCCGTGGCCCCATAGGGAAGGAAGAAATGGGGTAGGGTTACCTTACGCTGTCATTAAGGCGGTCTGGGCCACTATCAGCAAATCCAGTTTCTGTTCCTACAGAAAAGGAAGAATACTCTGATAGTGAAAATATTCCACCGATTTTTCTCTAGATTCATAACCACTGCAGTGGTTTTGTGTGTTCTTTCATTTTACAGTTCGCATAGTTGCAGGGTCCAAGGAAAATGGAAGGTGCTGAAAGAACATTTGAACACACGGTCACTCAGTCAAAGAAAGCGAAGGAGCAGCTTGTTGTTGCTACTACTGAAGCATTTTTAAAGGCTTTATTTAGTGTAGAGAAACTTGATAGTCCAAAAATTCTGGAATGGCTGTCGAAGTTAACACATGTAAGGTAGTGGGGATTCGCTGTTTGCCGATCGTATTCACCAAGATTACATACTTGAACCATTCATATACCTTGGACCAATATAACTTGAACCATTTCCTTCATTTAGTTTTATCAGAGATTTTGTATAATCAAAATTGTGTTAAATGTTATGTAGGATGCTTAATAAAAGTCTAAGTAATCATGAAACGTCTACCATAAAATAATAAAACGCCTATAAACGTGGAAAAATTGTAGCATTGTAATAACACCGCCAAGATTTTCTATGACACTGAAATCACAAGGCTTTAAAATGAATTTTAGCAAAAAATAAAACCACTTTCATGGACCTCTACTCATCGTGAAAGGCCAATAATTTTTAATGCCTTAAACAGGGTCAGGTCTTACAGATTCATAAGTTTAAGGTTAATCACTGTGCAGGTATTTAGGTACATACATATATGTATATAATCTGAGGTTTCAGGCGAGATGGAGTGGAAACGTGGCATAATGAAAAATGAAAAAGCAGGAGCAATTTCCACAATTCACAAAATTGTGGAAATTGCTCCTGCTTTTTCATTTTTCATTACATATATGTATTTTTTAAATATTGATGATCGTCAAAATAACTTTATTTTATTCCTTTAGGCAATGGAATGGTGCAGCATAGGACTTCCAAGGTTGTGTTTGCAGATTTGGGTGGGCCAGAGAGAATGTATTCAAGTCAAGGAACTGGTAATTGGTATCCTGGAATTGTGAGGATGGACCCTGGACTAACAGCATTGGCCAATGTTGTGTCCGTACTTAGTGATCCTGTGTGGCAGAATCATAAAACTGTAGTGCCATACATGGAATCCAACCTGACTAAAATTCTGAAGGTGTGTTTTAGTGCCATAGTGTGGGTAAATGTATGACATAGTCCTGTGCTTCTGCTTTAAAAAACTCCACACAGTCTAGGATATGGTTCATAGTTTTATTCTAACGTTGAATTTTTAAGGCTGATGTTTAGAGCTTCTACAATAATTTTTTTGTGTACGTACTTGTGCTTATTGTATGAGGATGCTGTGAGTGTTCATCTCCTTTTAATGTGTCTGATTTTTTCTTGAAGGATGCCTTTGGTGGAAAGTCAAGGACATTATTTGTATGTTGCCTCTCTCCTGCTTCTCTTGATTTTGATGAGAGCTTAAATACTCTACGGTATGCAACTAGAGTCCAAAATATACTTAACCATACAGTGATGAATGTTTGTGTGTATAGCAATCAAGTTAAAGGAGTCCATACAAACTGCAGTAGCAACTCGAGGCTTACTGTGGGGAACAAAAGTACAAATGATGAAATTTTTGGGTGAGTGTGATGTATTTTATATTTTTTTACCTCTCAGTTTTCTAGGAAATGTCGCCATCATAATGTTCTTAATATTTTAGGTTAGAATTTGCTGCTCTTCAATGGATGAAGCTAGTGTCAAATGCTGAGGGTTTGTTCAAGAAAATGGTGCTAAATGAAAGCCTTAATGCTGAGGAGAAAGAGCAGATTCAACTATGGCTGTGTTTGAAACAGGAATGTGATGAATGTGTTGGTCGCGATGAGTCTGTACTTCTTGGAGAGATAGAGGAAGTTGCTCGTAGATCATTGGGGAAAATAGGTATGAGTGAGTTATAAAGTTTAAGCCTTACTTACTTGATTTTTAACCTCTTCTGACATTGTGATTTTCCTTTATGGCTTGTGTGTCAGGATTCATCTATCACATTCTTTGGTCTGTTTTAATGTTCTCTACTGTGAGGGTCGGTTTCACTGGAATTATCTGGCATCAATTTTCTGCCTACTATGTACTTTTTCTATATCTTGACTGGAAGTATGCTTAGAATATTGTTTATGTGTGGAAGAATATTAATTTATCAATTTCCACTAAATATTAATGATTGGTTGACATTATGGAAGCAGTAGAGTACTTTTTGTGTGTGCTTATGTTAAAAAATCTAATCAAATCAACTTCAGTCAGGCATATTTTGATTTGATTTAGTGATGAATTGAAATGCTCCATTGCAAAATGATTCAAATATGCAGAATTTTTTCTGATTTCTAACATTAGGCTTTTTGTTTCTTATGCATGAATGAGAACATCATCTCTTGGGCTATTGTGGAAAGTTCTTTTACTCAATGCTTGCGTAATAGTTTATGCATTTTTTAAATCCATAATTGATTAAAAAAGTGTTTTCTGGTTTCTTAGGTGTATGCACCCATTATATTATGCAATTTATTTTCACTTGGATTCAAAGATTTTGTAGTAGATTCGGTTTGGTTTAATCTAGTTTGATGATGCCACATGGCTAAGGATAATTAAAGTACCTAATTGAAAAGGGTTAAAGCATTTATTGACACATGTCATTTGTTAATGTATTCGCTCTTCTTTGCAGATGAATTGACGGAGAGTGGAGAAAAGACTGATGGTACTGGTGATGTGAATCAGAATACTCGTATTTCTTTGACAAGAAATGATGAGTTTTCGATTGACAGTAATCAGGATCTATCTCAATACGCTTCAGAGGATGAAAGTGACTTGAATGCTCAAACTCCAGATTTTTTAGATAAACTAGATGAATATATGAAAATGTTTAAGGAGAAGACTGATAGCTTCATCTGGGACACCATTGAATCTCTTCAGTTTAAAATATCTGATGAGCTGTTTGCCTTGTCAGCATCAGTTGGTAGGTAGTTCAGTAATTATTTCTTCTATTTGTGATTGGTCATTTCTAATATTTTAAACTGTTCACAACAGGATATAGGAAGTTTAGATAAAAATACTAATTCTCTTAAAATTCTGTGGTAACTCAAACGTTTCTTAAATCTACATGCATGACTACAACAAAATGCTGTTTGTCTTGATTCCTGTGGACAGAAGCAGAAAACGGCCGGATTATGATAAAAAATCTCCTCGGTAAAATGTTACTAAACGTTGGTTACTTTCATATTTTCCATGTGAATTCAGATTATTGTTGCTAGTTTGGAACTAACCATAACTTTATGATTTGAAGGCCGGAAAACAAAATGTCCGGCAAGGTTTATCTTAAGCCATGGTATGAATGTAGCAGTTTTTGGCATTACTCAGAGATATTTATCCATCTGGAAAAGAGAAATAAAAACTTCAATTCCATGTTTTAATGAATGACCTGAGCTAGACACATAGCTAGAAATTTGATTTTGGGAGGGCCATGGTGCAATGCAGTTTGGCTTTGCTGGTCATACGTTGTCAATTCATGCATATAGAAAATCCATGAATTTCATTAAATATTCTATCAATGTCACGTAGAAAATGCAGGAAGTTAAAGTCACCATTTCCCTCTACCAAAATGGCTGTAGTTATTATGGCTTGGTATCTGTAGGCAGTTGATCCTGAACTTTGCCTGAATATTATTATAATTTTAAACTATAACTAATTTTAAACTTATGACATGGCAGGCATTGTTTATGCTATTTCATTTTGAAAAATTCTTTGAGAATTGTTCAATTCATAAATTTACTCGTAATTGAATTATAGACATTCTTATTGCATTGCCTACATGAAAATTCAGAAAAGATTCCTGAAAAATGTCCTTTCAAATTTAAATTGAGTTCAACAGATTTGTATATTTTGCATAGTGGTACAATCCTACAAGGTTGTAGGATTGTATGTCGGAGGATAGGTTATCATCTCCGTAGTGGATATATTGCGGGCAGTTGCTGCAAGGGAAAAACCTTCAGCCGGGAGTTGATGCCCCTATTCCTCCACCCCCCTAACCCCACCACCCCAATATAGATGGATAGAAAAATATTTATTGTTCAGTAAAAATTCCATAAGAACAGAAATAATATTAAATTACATTTTGATAGTATATTACATTAAATTCAATATCAATGATTACAATGATATTTCATTTCGTGGAATAATCAATTTAGCAAATGCATGAAATATAGTAAAAAAACGGCAAATGGAACTATTTTCCAAGCTGGATTTTTTACAAACACACAAAAAAGTCACATATTCTTAACTAAACAAAAATGTTACAACAAAAAATGAACCATAATAATCAGAACACAAATTTGAAAAAAATAAGAGTAACTTGTGATAATAAAATAACTTGTGATATGACATTATCGAGATAGTAAATAACCATAATATTTTAGTTTAAATTTTTTGACAGATATGCAATTTTTGATGTCAGCTGGTATCTCATTCCAAATCCAACAAGCTGTAATGAGAAAAGATTGACTGTAAACAGCAGTGCGATGCCCAGGGAAATGTAACGTATTCAGATCAGGCCTAGTGTACATTGTAGAGACCGAGGGACAACTAAGGAACAAATCATACTATATGCTACACGTATGCTACTCTGTGGTGAAATCTAGGTCATCCATTAAAATAATATGTGGATGTTTGGTATTTTTTAATTTTTATCTCCACGGTGGTATAAAGTACTTGTTGTTTAGCTGTGGTTGTGGCTCTCTTCTGTTCCCATCCATGGTGGACAATGGACACAACACCTAGTGCCATGACCCCCTTAAATTGCCATGAGAATTAAATTTGCTGAATAGTACAGTGTTCTGCACAGGGGCCTGAATTGCCATTGGTCTGTTGTGTTATTCCTGGTCTGGATGAAATTTTCTCTTGGGAATCAAAGCCACAAAAATTAGAATCTCAAGTGGACTATTGAAGTACATTATACTGAAAAATGTAGAGGAGTATCCCACTAGGAAATTTTACTCTCAATTCTGGTAAATATTGAGGCATTTCAATGATATTTTGCAACTATTTTAAAGTACGAGACTTATCGGAAAGGATTTGGGTATGTTAATGCTTCAGTGGTTACCAGGACCACCTGTATCAGGTATTACTTCATTCAGAATGATATCTTTGTGTCCAGGGACCTGTTATTGTTATAATATTTCAGTGTATGACATTCACTTGTGTGTGAGAATGATTTCAAAATGGTTCTAATTGTTGCAGAGAAAGAGGTTGAAGCAGTGGGGAGATCAAATTCATCATCTGATGACCTACTGGCAAAGTTAAGATCACCTCTTGGGTTATCGCAGGTGAATTCCCTCAACACCAGGAGGCACAGCATACATCCAGGAGCAGTTGATGCAGAAATGCAGAATATTGCAAAAGCTCTGGCAAAGAAGGATTTAAGAGAATCTTTGCCTACTCATGTGGTATGTTCATTTATTCATTCATGATCTTAAAGTTATGTGCTAAAATAACAGTGGCAGTCTATTATAAAATGTGAAGTTCCTGCTGTCTAAAGGTAATTCCTATTGTCTCATATTTTTGTGTTGAAGTTATGAAAATTTCTATTAGCCTGAAAACTTTTTGATTGAAGAATTCCCCATTTGTATGAGAATTAGGTTTTAAGATTAAGCAGAAAATTATTGGGCAAAAATTGTCACTTTGGGTGGTAGTGTAGTGGTGGGGTACTCTGTTGTTACGTACTGAATGCCACCCTATATGGGAGGTAGCTTTTTCTTTCATGGATTCATCTTTACCTGTATTCTTCTTTCTTAGTTTTTTTGTGTAAATAAATTTTAGGTCATCATGTAATTATTGAAAAGGCCATTTTTGGTGGGGAATGACTTTAAATTCATTCAGCAGGACTTTGTTATGGATGGGTTGATTATAAATGGGCTAGAATGTATCTATGTATGTAGCATCTAGTTCAGGGCAAAGATCTCTCTAACACATCTCTGTCTCTTTTGAGATAGAAACCCACGGGCAATGGTATTGTTTTGGATCATGGGAAGTATTACAAAATGGAATGTTGTTTCTGCTATGGAATATGATACTCATTACTTGCCATTTTTATTTGTAAAGAAATTTACTCTTTAAGAATTTTAATGACAAAGTATTTGTAAAAATCAAATTTGTCATTGCCCTAAAATCTAACCTTGACCTAATTCGTTGCCTAAAATCATTTTAATTATTCTTCTCTTCTCTAGGTTGATGCTGTTTGTTTGTTATTTGTAATTTTGCTCTTTCTTTACTTAAAGTGCACCTATATTATTGAAATTAACCGACACTTGGGTTTACTTTGTTATTTTAGGGCATTTGTGGCGATGGCGATGAAGATCAAGGCAAGAATACTGGCAAGAGTCGTCCTCCTTTGAATGAAACAGACCCATTGCCTGAAGTGCCTGCATTAGGTGTTCCTCCGGTCAAAGATGCAGCCACACAGAAGCTTCTTGATGGTAACGCATGTGGTCCAACGAAAGAGCTGAAACTCTTGGCTGCGAACAAAGAAGCTCACCAGAATCAAATCCGTCAAATTCTGCTCGACCTTCAAGGTGCTCAGAGGAGGATAGAGGAGTTGCAGAATACAATTACTATCAAGGTAAACATTGTTTGTGTTTCAGCTCTGAACCTTCAATATTGTGTTTCTTGGTATATTAAATATTGTCATTTACTATCAACCTCGTTTTCAGTAGGCTGAGTTTTAAAATACCATTTATGTCAGATTTTAACAATTTTATTGCCTAAAGGTTTCGTCCTCTTGGGGCGATAATTGTCGGCAGCATGTTGCCACACAATATAGCTCAGCAATGTTAACAAGTGTCTGGATACAAAGAAAAGACACTGGTGCCCGGCAACAAATTTCACCAGAGTGTTAGTGTTGCTGTGTATCCCACTCGAAAAAGAAAATGTTAATGTGATTACCGTATAAGCTTGTGTAAGAGGCGCACCCCTATTTTGAGGAAGAAAGCTATAAAGAAAAAAATTTACGGTATTTTTTTTATCCTATCGTGTGGTGTTGGAGACGTATGCCTGGAATTTCGACAGTTATCGAAATTTCCTCTTTCAGTACTATTTGAAAGAGGAAATTTTGATAACTGCGGCGGTAATAGCGGCATAAGAGGGAGTAGAAAGAGTTCCGATCCTCTCTTCGCATACGTCATCGCTCTACGTTACTTGTCCTACTCACGAACAATTTTGTTCAATAGCTCTCGCAGGAGTATTGCAATAGAATTGCAGCCGTGGAAAATTTTAAGGCAAAACACGACAGGCACATAGCATGAACCTTCCCAAGAGATAGGACAACAATCGGGGCAATCTCAGCGCCTTAGGATAATAACCACGTCGTAGATTTAAGTCCCCTTGCACACACATCGATTTTGGAAGGCCGGAAAAATATATGCCGTCCACATTCCAATAGTGAACAATGGGAGAGCATTGGAGCTTGCACACGTACCAAACTGGCGCCGGCACCGGCTAAATGCCGGTTAGCTGCCGGCCATTGTCACTGTGGATCGCCGTCGCCGGCTCAAAAACATAGCAACTTATCGTTTGACCGGTAAAAATCCGGTGTGTGTGCAAGCATCGCTTCGCCGGTAAAATATCAGCCGATATTTTACCGGCCGTCCAAAATCGGTGTGTGTGCAAGGGGCCGTTTTTTTTCCTTTCCGGGACTCCATAGGAAAATAGGAAATTATCAAGTTACAGGGGATCAATGGAAACGCGTTTCATCCCTACCCCATCTCACCAACTGACCTTTTCCAGTCTACCAGGTTCAATTCTCAGAGTTTCTGGAGGTCAAATGCTAGGTGAGTCACCTTCTGAGCTCGAAAATATATCTCGATATCTTTCAGCAATTGTATGACACGCACGAGGTTATAAAAAGAATTAGACCTAACGCGACGTATATCTGACAGCATTTAAGTTTTTTGAGCTCTAATTGATTGATACAAAGATTTATAGCTAAAACAAGGATACTAATATTCAACTTAGTCCTAACAGCACAATTTCGGAAGAAACAAGCGTAGCGTAAGCGCATTCAAACAAGACGTGACGGACTAGAAACTTCAGGCAACGCAAACTGCGTATATATCACATTGCTGTGCCTTCGCCTCTTCACTTTAAAGGCAACGACGTCACATGCAAGATCGGACGTGTTCTTCCCTTGCTCCTTCGCTCATAGCCTCGTAGCTTGAAATATGGAGCGCGCTCCTTCCCCTCGACCTCTCCTTCAGCGCTAGTCCAACAATGAACACACTCGTTCAAATTTTTTAAACCGCAGGTTTTGACACCAATATAATTTTCAGTTGCAAAAATCCTCATATTAGCGTCTGAAGATAATTTTTGAAAAATCAGGTGCTCAGAGTAATGGAAATTGCTCGGCAAGACAGATGTTGACGAATCAGGTATGTCCTTCAAAACTACGCGTTTCTATACGTTTGATAAGCGATTACTATATGCAGTATAAATGCTGCGGGATGCCCACTCGTGGCAGTAAATTTAGCGCGCGCTCCTGAGCGAATCACCCCGCGCGATCTTTTCAATGTTCACCTCTGGGGTACCGACGTGACGGCGCAATGCTTACAAGAAATTCAAACAGGAGCATTTTAAAAATACGTCACTAAGGGAGAAACTCCCCTACCTGCCGCTTGATTTTGACCCAGGGTTTCAGATGACTGACTCGCGCCGTAAACCAAGGCCCCTCAGTTCCCCTTGGACTTGCGACCGGGTAGGGGAGGGGGGGAAGATAAGAAGTTTGTGTAAGAGGCGCACCCCCATTTTCGGCTGCAATGTTTGGGGAAAAAGGTGCGCCTCTTACACGCGCTTATACGGTATTAGTATTTTATAATTTGGCATAATGGCTCTCTTGTTTATATTTAAATTTAAAATCTCTTGTACTCCTCACCTTTATAATTGCTGTTTGTGTGTCCATCAAGGCTTTAGAATATGTATCCTTCAGAAATTTGGTACTTCTCCTACGTATCTAAAAAAATTAGTGTTTTCTTCAGGTCAAAAGTATTGGAGTTAATGCTGATTTGGGCTGTTATTAAAAATTACTTTTTAAAATTACTATTTTCTTACCTAAGCCCTTAGGATTTTGGGAATATAATAATGCTGAAAGGCACCCAAGCTCAGTGTATTAAAATGTCTGGTGGAATGTATGTTATTAAATCCTGTAATATTTTATTATAGGAACAATTTATAGCTGACATGATAAAGAATAGTGAAACCAGGGCCTCCGCCAAGCATCGTTTTGAAAGGAAAATCCATAAATTGGAAGAGGACTTTTTTCAAGCAAAAGTTAAATTGGCCCAAGCTGAAAAAACGTATGCCCAGGCAACTAAGGGATCCACAAGAGTGGTTTCCAAAGACGAGGAAATGAGGTACAAGAAAGATGTGGACAAGTACAAAAAGCTTGCTGATCACTATGAGCAGCGTCTCAGAGATATTGAAAACATAAAACAGCTTGCCGGAGATAGTGCCAAGAAGTAAGTATATGTTCCATTTGCTTGTATCTTCATCACAGCATGGGAACTGGACTAATGGATAATGACAGTGTCAAAAGCCAACCATGAAAAACTGTTCCAAGAATTTTCATTCAGGTTTTTGACATAAATAAATTGCAGGAATCTTTTTTGAATGATATAAAAGTTAGATACGTTTAAGTATTTGCTGTTTTGAGCCTTGAAAAATCTTAATTGTGGCTTGTATTTTAATTATTTTAGTGAACTCGTAAGCTCTCAAGGAGACATATTTATCTTAAGAGATTAGTCATACGTTGAACGTTTTTCTTGGGTACTTAAAAATAAAGTTGAAAATACAATGCTTAGTGATGCAGCGTTTAAGTGTTGAACGCATCATATTTCAAGGTAGCAGTCCTAATTTTTTGCCTTGTAAATATCTTAATTGCTAATTGTATCATCATTTTTACAAACAGGGTTCTAGAACTGGAGCACAGCCTTCAGTCATCTAAAAGGCAAATGGAGAAACTGAAGAAGCAACTTCAAAAAGAGGAGAAAAATAAACAATGTCTAGAGCTAGAGCTTATGGAAGACCAAAAGAAAATAAAAGACTTGGAACAGAAGTATGCTGATCAAACTCTCTTGGTAAGATATTTCCATTGTTCACTATTCGTTAAAATAAGAGAAAAGTGACCAATAATTTCACAATAGCTTATTGCAATATGGTTATTTTAACCCTTTTGCTACTAATGACAAAAATATGCAGTGAGGCATTTCTTGACCCAGGAGACGAACGCTGCAAATTTTCATTGGAGATTTTTCTATGCCTGAGAATGAATGCCAAAAATATACATTTCCTTACTCTCCCCCTTTTATGACTTTTGTGGGTTCGCGGACTATTATGTTCAAGGCCTAACAAAGCGGGAATCAGGCCGTACCCTCAAAATCACACAGTACGGCGGTCATTCAATTCAGTCAGTTTTCGAAATAAATATTTGTTCCTTTCTCAAAAAATATAAACTAAGATTTGAATTCTTTGTCTTTTGAGCAGCGCATACAATTTTTATACGAAATTCTACGATAAATATTAACTTATATTACAATTTCAGTGTAAACATAAGAGTCTTTGGGCTCAGTACAGCAGTCATGCTAAGGAGAGATCTCCAACGTCACGAAAGGGTTAATATTATATGGTTTTTTTTCATTGCTATTGAATACATACTTATCTAATTCTATGATAATAATTGAGTTAAGTTGGATCCACACTTTTGTCAGTCCCTATCATGATTCAGTTCTAGTTCTTGGTTCTGGTTTTAATCATGTGTTTTAATTTCCTTGTTTGATTTTTAAAATCTAATGATGATTCCCATCAGAGTACAATAGAGACTACCTAAGTTAATAGGTCAAGTTATCTTATAAGTGATTGATTCCATGGCATCAATCTGTTTAAAATATGTACTGTCAAATATACTCAACAAAAGATTCCAAATTGGGTGTAGTGCAAATTATTTCGGAACTGATTCTCCTTGGTTTTGGCTCTAATTCTGGATCTAAGCTCAAGAGGGGTTGGAACATAGAATCGATCTGACCCTTATCTCATTGTCATTAATAATTCTTTTGATTCTGTAATATAATTATGATATCTTCATTCAAACGTAGCTGAGCAAGAAAACTTCTATGGAAATGATGGAGGAAGACAGACTGAAATGGATTCATGAGGAAGAAGAAAGAATAGTGAGTATGAGAGAGTCATCTAAAAGGTTTCAAGAGCAGTTACTTCAGCAGCAATCCATGCTAGAAAAACGGGAGACATTTTTGAAGGAAAAGTTGGCCCTGGAAAAGCAGAAGTCTAAGGTAAGTTAAAAACTTTTCACTAATGTGAATCAAATTATAATTGCCATGTCGTTCTTCTAATTCTCTGCATTTCTTGATTCAGAGTCTTCATAAAGTCAGTGCACGGATCCTGCACCTAGATGATGTGATGAAGGAGAAGTCAACTCATATGGAGAAAACTGCTAATCAAGATGAGAAAGAAGCTTTGAGGCATGAAATACAAAATTTACGACGCACTAGGGACTGCCTCACTAATCAGCGATATAAATTGGATGAGAAGTATCAAAAGGCAAGACAGCTTTTGTTTATATAGGATATGTATTATACATCATTAATTTACACAGTATGCCTTAGAATCGTATCCAACAAATATAACAAATTTGATAAGTAATTACATAATTGGTATCATTGTAATCAGATTGTCATGCATTCTGTGAAATGGGATTTTTTCCATGCATATTTCAAAGATTCATTTACCTTCTTGTATTAATTTTTTGGATACCTTCTTGACATTGACTTTAGACGTAGGTTACTATTTGGATTTGATTTTAGCTTATCTATTATTGACCCCTACTTACTTATGTAAGCTCTACACTTATATCCCAAAATACTTCTGGATAATACATGGTCCTTAACTTTCAATAATTCTCTAGATTTTTGTAATATTATCACTGATTTTTCACTATTTGAGTCGAGTTGAGTAGTTGGTACTGGACTTGGTTATTTTGAGTAGCATTACTAATGTCAAGTCGAGTCAAGTAGTTACGCTTACAGAGCTTTCGAGGCTAGCAGGTCCAGCAATCTGCCGACAGGAATCACTATCATGAAACTCATGTAATAATACAGTTTTTAAAGCAGATTAGTTATTCTAATGCCTTGGCCTGGTAGATTCAGCTTGCTGTATACACTATAGTTGTCAACGTGGTCGCCGAATACCTTTACGTCAGCTGCGGCGGCCGATTGTCTTCCGACCCGACGCACAGTGGTCCGAAATAGGAAAAAGCTGGACTAAAGTCCAAAATAACCTTTTTTGAGGCAGAGACTTGAAACTTTGTCTACATGCTCATAAATTATCACCAGTTATATATTTATATGCCATTTTACATAAATACGACCCTTTAGTGAGATACAGTGGCCCAAACAAGATGAATTTTTCAAAACCACGCGCAATCTCGTTTTTCCTCGAAAATCTTTGAATTTATCCAGGTGGTGTTGTGTTGGTATGACTTTCATGGGATAAAAAATGCAATATTCCTTTAACCTGGTGTTTTGTCTATACTTTCAATGACTTTTGAAGATTTTGGCTCTCATCTGTCTGGTTTTACAATGCAAAATGGACGACCTGTTTTTCATGCGAAATTTGACATAAAGTAGACATAATATATGGCTCGGAAATTTTTAACTACAATATAAAGTATAAATTTCTGAAGAGTACTAAGCAGATATTATAAAAAAAGTTTGTGACGATGGAAATGAAAGTGATTTCTCAATTGCGCGTCAATGCTGAGCTTCTCGCCACAGGACACTGAGGCTCGGTAACTGAGGTTGATTTTTCAAGTTTTTTGAAACTTTATTCTTAAAATTGTCATTTAAAGCACGGAATATCATCTTCATTGGCCTAAAACACTAAACTTAGGATGTTAAAAAGGATTATGTATGAATTCACTTGACCATTTACCGCATTACTTAAGTGAAAATACTAAGGATTGGATATTTTTCGGAACTATCCCACGTGTAAGAAATATGGCTCGGGTATAGAAGTAGAATGAAGAAATTAAGTCAGCATGCTTAAGAGAGAGAAAAATGAACTGTTTTCATGAAGGGCAACAACCGATACCCATTTTCCCTTTCCATCCTTGCTGAGGTTGGTCGTGCAGAATGGGGAGTTTTCACGTCACAATTAATGCCATGTTTTAGCCTTTTTTATTACTGCGTTTGCCCGATGTTATATTCATTTGTTGCATTTAGTTCTTTATTGAACTTGAAAAATAAGAGTTTTTAAGATTGATTAAACAACGTGAGAAATATAGAAAAAATTTTGACACTACAAAACTAAATCTAAGTTCTATAATTCGTTTGCTTTGTCCACTTGAATTCCATGAAGATTCAAGATCCATAAAAATCCTTGATATAATTTTTAATAAAAATTCCAGAGGTTCCGAAATCTTTCAATTTTGGCAGGTAGGTAAGTACTTGCCCAGCCACACACGTGTGTAACAAAAGGCAATTTTCTGCAGGCAGTAATACTGTAACATGGAGACGTCAAAACCTGCTGGCTGAGCATGTGGAACAATTGGTTTTTCTGCTTGAGAATTTGAAAGGACCAAATATTACAAGATGCATGTATATACATAATGTGTAATCTTTATTATAGCTGTGAAAATGACTTTACTCAGGGCTATCTCTTGTAGTTTGTACACATATATCACTTAAATTGTCAACATATTACTTGAGGTTAATTCATTTCAATTGTGCCTGTGGAACTATTAAAGACACATTAATTTACATTCATCTCCTACTTCTGGCAGTGACCATCAACGATCCTCATTATATTTTCCTTCTTACATTAGGCTAGGCATTCAGAATAGAAAAAATAGGGGTAGAATATATTTAAGTATGCATTGCTGTATTGCCTGGTTCAGAAATTATCATACTCAACTCTTTACTCGTGAGTAATTTTCGACTTGATACTTGACTCAAGATCTAAAAGTGCTACTCGCACATCCCTACCATTTTGTCAAGTTTGTGAGTATAAAGAATATTCCGCCAATTGTAGTTAGATATGCATATGTACCTACATGATATTTAAAATTTATTGTTTTTAAATTTGGAATTACATATTTTGGTTCCTGGTCTAATCCCTGGTCTAATTGTAGCCTAATCCCTGTTTTAAGTTTTGCTTTGAGTTCACCTCATTCTTTTGAATTGGCATTGTTTTTAAGGATGAAATTTTGAATACAGACTAGTGTTTCCAAATTCCTAGGATATATTAGCGTTGCTAAAGGTTAAATTATACATAAGTGTAAGTATTTCTTCTGTTTTTGATCTTGTGTTCACTGTATTTTTTGTTAAGTTAAATATTGATAGGAGGTGGATGAGAAAGAATAGTGGGCATAAATAGGAAGTTATTATTCACCTTGGGTTATCAATGAAAAATATTAATGTTGGCTTAAAAATTACAGGAGAAAACACTGACATCAGCAGAGGAAAGAAAATTGCTGGAACTGGATGAAGCCTTAGAAGCAATTGACGCTGCAATTGAATATAAAAATGAGCTTATATGTGGGCGGGAAGATAAGCTTGGCTGTGTGAAGAAGACTGGAATTGAGGTAAATATCTTCTCTATTGATCCAACTGCCAGTAGCGAATCTAGGCTTGGACCTAGGTGGGGGCAAAGTGGAGGTCTGGGAAATTCTTCCCCAGTCAAATGGGGGTTTGCAGGTTTTAAAAATTTTGGATTTTCAACATTTAAAAACTGTGTCTATAGGATTATTCTTTGATAAAGAAAGACACTACTAAGCACTTGTAGTAGGTGGTTTTATTAGCACCAAAGCTTGTTGAATAGGTCCCAAGTTTAAAGCTAATTTGTATTTTAATTCATTATAGTGGGCAAATTTAGTGGAAAATATAACTAGTACAAAGAAGTAACCTCCAAAAATTTTGATTTTATCCAGTGGATGTTGCAGCTCAAAAGCCTCGATCTGCCAAAGATCCGCCACACCAGAATATTATTATGCGAGTCAAATTTTACTTGTTGGGAAGTAATCACAAATAGGTATTTCTGGAATTTACGGAACCTATAACATAGTAGCAGTTGTGTCAAAACATATTTACACTATCATTATAATGTTGCATCATATATCTTGGGCATGGGCCTCCTTCATTATTGTCAGTAGTATGAAACCCAAACCCATGTTAGCACCCTCACATCTAGTGCATCCACTAAAATTTGAAAATGATATCCTTCTCCACATCTCAGGAAGCAATGTAGTCTTTTTAGTCTATGATCCTATTTTGGGAGTTGTTTGTTGATCATTGAGAGCCCTTGCCTTTTAAAGCTTCTTCTATAATTTTTTTAGTGGTACTAAACTTCTCAGACTCCCTACTTGCAGTGCCATTTGATTAATTCTGTGTGACAGAACAATTCTTACACCCAGTATTGATGTTTAACCCTCTCTATGTTTATGTTTTTTTGTTTTATGTTGCCATGTATTTCAGATATATTGTTATTCATTTAAGTACTCTTTTCGTAATAATGAATGTTTATATGTAGCTTAATAAGGTGTTCCTAGGCAGATTCCTTAGAAATGAAAGTTCTTAGGTATTATGTATACTATCATAGGCCATACCAGTGCCGTAACAAGGAACATGCTTTGGGAGGGAATGATGGGATCTGGGGGGTGACCCAACCCCCCCAGGCAATGGGAAAATTTTTGAAAAACGACATGCCATACATTTTACATCATTTTGGCACGTAAAAATTTGGGTTTCACTTGTAATTCCGCAGGAAAGCATCACGACAGGGAAAACATTAGTATACTATAAAATTTTCTGAGGCTTTCCCCCCATAGTTAAGCCACTGGCCCATAAAGTCGATGATAGCAAAAATCAAGGCATAGAATTATTTTTTACATGATTTCCGTGCAGCATTTTATTTTGTATTCTCATGATAATTGTTTGCAATTTTTGTTGCAGGATGAAGACTTACTAATGGCTCGCCTCATGAGCCTTTCACCCATGGAAACAAGGACACTTTTGTACAAGTACTTTCAGAGAGTGATTGACTTGCGAGAAGGGGGTAGAAAAATGGAAGTTCAGATTGCTGAGCTGGATGTAAGTAAAAATAAACACAAAATAGTCGGTAATAATCCAAAAAAATCTGTAGTGGAATAATTATTATCAGCTGTTTTGTAATGTGGATTTTGATGGAATATTAGTTTGGGAATTTGAATATTCACTCTCATTTACAGACTTGAAGAACACTTAGGTGTTTTTCAATCCTATTTACACCTTGTAATATATTTTGAAGTGAGCTGTTTGCAGTAGAATCCTGTTATCATCTTGTGCACTGACTGACATCAGTTGTTGTCAGCTGGGTGCTATCGCGTGAACGTCAGTTGTTCATCGTGCTTGCTTTCTCTTCAAAATGCCATTTTAGAGCTGTGCTGCCATACATCTTCTCCGTTTTACTCATTAGTCACTGAATTCTTATATCAATATCAATCTATAAATATGAATTGGAGCGTATGCAGTGGGCAAAGTCGAAGTTGCCTACGCTAAGGAGTGCTATTGAAACTTTTAATTTGAAACTGCTTAATTTTTGTATGCTATTCCTCTTTTAAATGCATCTCCTTTATGGAGTAACCATAATTTTGACTTTTATCAGTATTTTTGATGCAAATCAATAAGTGGTGTGTCCATAAACTTAACACGCGTGCATTTTATTTTCATGTCATGCTGTATTATTATTTTCATGTTGTGCTGCAAATACCGTATTTCTCCGAATATAATCCCCCTCTAAATATAGTCCCCCCCCCCCTAATTTTGAGGCTTCAGTTTCGGGAAAAGTTAAAAAAATGTGTTTGAATATAGTCCCCCCCCTTTACTTTTGCCACAGGCATTTTTGGAAAAAAAGGGGGGACTATATTCAGACATATACGGTGAGCGTTTTTAGCAGCAATTGATAATTGCTGGAGATGGAATTTAAATGAGAGAATTGAACTTATAGAATAAAACAAAGTTATTTTATTTTATTCTATAATGAAGCAATTCCGCAAAATAACGCCTGAGACTTTGTCTTATAAGAATTGAACTTTTTAAATTTTGGTAATCAATCCCACACAATTATGAATATTTATTCGCTTTCATCTACACTAGAGCTTCAGTTATCCATCCTAATGTAGGGGAAAACCAAAGCAAATGATTGACAGAGGGGTAAGCCATTCATGGTCATTTTCTGAGCAATATTTATTTTCATTTGTTTCTGTGCCACACTGTTGTTTTCTCTCCTTATTTTGTAACTCTTCTATTGAAAAGCTAGCTTTCTTGACTTCAGGAATGCTTGGAAAAGTAGATTAAAATAGGTAGGTGAAGGGAGATTTAGGGTTTGGTAGAAATAACCAGGAAAGTGAAAGGTGGGTAATTTAATTAATGAGTGATCAGGAAATGAATGGATAATGGAGGCTCTACTGTAACTTTGTGCTGGAATCCAATATCTGTTTCATTCATGAATCACTAGGAATTTTACGCACATTAAAACAGAGGCATTTTTACCAATAGATCTAATGATTCCTTATTTTCAGTCTCAAACTGAAGCTCAGTCATGGAAGATCCATGCGTTGAGCAATGCTCTGCAGCAGGCCCACGTTGAAATGGATCAGCGGATTGTGGTGATGCAGAAGGAGCATCAGGAGAGAGTCCATCTTCTGCTGCGTCATTTTGCGGAAGAATCAAGTGGTGGGTCAGGAGCTGACTCATCTGCACTCTGGGACCTGAAAAACCAACTTATCAAATCTAAGCGGGAGAATAAGCATCTTAGGAGGAGACTTCTTGAGGTTGAATCTGCTTTTCAGATGACTAATGGAGGTCAGTGTTACTAATTATTTATGTGATGTAGACAGAGATGGGTCGAGAACCGAAATAATGTAAATTGGCTCAACAACATTTACTTTGAATTTTAAAGCAATTATGATTACCAAATATTTGAATAAAATTGACTGAGGCAGGAGAGGTGTGGTGGAAGGAATACTGGTTGAAGAAAACAAGCTAGCACTTTTTCCACAAGTTTTGTGTGTGGAAAAAGTGCAAAAACTTGTGGAAAAGTGTTCTCTTGCTTTCTTTAACCATTGGCAAATATTCTTTTAAAAAGGAACTACATAGTTACTGTTACTTTTTATAAAACTTCTGAGAAATGTCTTTAAAATTCTACCATGAGGAAGTGTTACACTCCCTTTTTTAGCTAAAATGTATTTATTTAGTTATATGTAACAAGTAATGGATACATTTTGCCTAAAATTCCCTGGTGAAACAATTTTGTTGTTATTGTTGGTAGTTGATTTTTCATAATTTTTGTGGCCTAGGTATGTTTGTTTGTGCCTCAGTTAGTAAAACATAATGATTGATTTCAGAATGCAGCTATTAAATTTCAAGTAGAGTTGCATAGAGTACCAAGTATAAATTACTGGGCTCAGTTACAGTTGCATACTTGTTTAATTTGTAATCAGTTACAAGTACGTGATACAATTTCATAAAAGTAACTAGTTACTGTTACTTTTGGCAAAATCTTTTGAGAACTGCCCTCAAGATTTATGTTGGAGGATCGATTGAATGTTTCCTTAAGATACTAGTTAAGCGCATTGCATTTGGTTGGTACTTTGGCAGAGTTACGCTCATATGAATATGTCAGGTCACATTAAGTTTCAGGCATATGCCAATCTGTACAGTTGGGAAAGTAACGATTACTTTCCAAAAGAAATGAGTAGATTGCAAGTAATAGTTGTATTTTTTCAAGTATAAAGGCTGGAATTAAAAAATGCTTGAAGTGTTATCATTACCATTTACTGAGCTACTTTTACTCAGTCACTTCACGCCTCTGATTGAAAGTACACATTTTGAAAATATAATGATTGCAGATGAAAAATAGCCTAAAGTTTAATTTTTATTGCCTACTCAGATACTTGTCTGTAGTCACTCACCATGTATGGATGTTAATTTAAGTTTGTCATTTTCCGTGGGACTTTCAAATTACATAATATCAATAAATCATTGTTTCATTCCATATTTTCAGCCTATGAAACTCGTGCACTGCACCTCGAAAGTGCTGTTCCTCAGCACAATCTGATCAAGCGTTTGCAAGCCCCAGGAGCTGTCAGTGTTCCAACTACCAAAGTGACAAGGGAAAGGAACAAACTCATTATACAGCAGCAGAAGCCAAACAGGTCATGAAGAGAAGTCTTAAGAAGATACCAGGTGTTTAGTTGGATTCTATTACAAAATGGTTTGTACTCTAGCTTACTGTAATGGAAACATTTGGGTTCATACTGTCAGCAAATAAGCAATCCAGCCTACCTGAGCCTGGTTGTGTTAGAATCTGCTGAATGCATAATGATATGTATTAGGTGGTTGCTTATTGTTGCTTACAGGTGATTCTCTGCTGTGCTATGCGCAATGCGTTAGAATTGTCTCAGCAATTATTTTACCCTTGCAATTTTTAGATGTGGAATCCACATTGTTGTTAGACAATATGACAAGGGAACCAGCTCTATGTTACCAGACAATATCCAATTTCACTCAAAAACATTTAGTTTTTAATTGTATGTATGATTATGCTGTTCTACTTTAATCTAGTTGTGGTGTGAAACATTAATGCATCCGGGAAACTCTCCATACATTGCTTGCTCAATGAATTGGATTGGGAAATTGTGCAATTGATTGTGCCATGCTTTTTGCAACTGATACACTGCATTGTGTTCTTCCCCTATCATTTGTACAAAAGTGTTTTGAATTTTTGTAAGATTTATTGTCCCCGTACTTTCAGAAAATCAAGTTCATTCAATGTACTTGGAAAAATGTTTGTAGAATTAAGGCCAATTTTGTTACCAGTGGGTAGGCATTGAAATTTTAACTGATATTAAATACTCATAGATATACTTGAATGTGTAGATAAATGGATGTATGCCTTTGTGCCTGTAATTAATACATGTCAAGCCTCTTTACCAAGAGTTAACTGTGATATATGACCAGGGATATATTTACCTTAGATTCATTATTTTATTTTTATTTTGTCATGATATGACTCTTTAGTGTTTAAGAGAATTAATTGACAAATTAACTGCTTCACTCATATTCCCTCGGGCTAACTGAAAATGCTATCATACTCATCGAAAATGTACTATGTGTATTTCGGTCTCTATAGGTGGTAATTTTTCGTTAAAATCGTCATCGTTACATATCATAGTGGATGGTCAATTCCCAATGCATTCAAATTCCTGATGTGAGGCTAATATTAGACTCAATTGTAGTTAAACGTTGATAGCTTGACTTAATACTTGGTTAAAAAATTGCCTGTAATTACATAGCAATTGCAGTGTGATATATTTTTGATTGGCCACTAGAAAAGAGGAAAAATTGGGAACCCCAAAAGCTTTGGGAATTTGAAATTCCTAGTTTGTTCTAGTTTGGATGGTGTGTCATGTTTTCAGATGTTTGTATGTTGCATTTATGGGGAAATTCTATGCTATTATTTCACTTAATTGCATTTAATTAATATTGATTTCAATGCTCATTTCACGTTGATGTGAAATGAGAATTGAAAATGTGTCAACCTTTGATGGCCTGATTACTCATAAAATTTACCTGTATGAGATAATGTGTGAATGGATAAACGATTTTGGTATAATGGAACTGAACATGTATGAATACATGAACCATATTTGAACAAGTTCCTCTTTATGTTCATGCATTTGTGCAGTGTGGGTGGTATCCATAGCAGCGTAACAAAAATCATTAATATATTTTGAAAATGAACGTATGCAAATGGAACATTCGATGGAAAAGGGACCGACAACCTAAAATGAACTGATGCAGCCTAGAATGATGCCAGGAGCTGAACCGATGCAGTTGTCAAAAAAATGGAACCGACTCATTCTTATTTTTATTAGAGTAATGCTGAGAAAGCTGAATAACTAATTATTTAAGCTGTGGAGATCATGTTATGCTCTATGTTAATGATCTAGTTGTATTTCAGGTCATACATAGCTTGTCAAAAATTTTATGATAGATATTTATCTTCAGTTTTGTGAAATGAAATTAGAAAAAATCTGTGATTTGAATGTATATTTCACTTTATGATTATCAAGTTAATGGCTATTAGGTATGAGTTTGTGAGTTTTTCTTGAAGGAACTTTATAGTTATCTCCAAAACGTACTCCCACCCCTTATCCATGAGTATATTAAATTGATGTAGAATATAATTTTACGCTTAGAAATTGATTGTCATCCATCAGTCATGCACCGAATTTACTCTATTAGGAAATATATACAAAATTAATTTTAAAATACCTCTGAGGAGCTAGGATTCATTTCGTAGTACCTAATAATGTGTATCACATTGCATATTCTCTGTGATATTTATCCCCAAAATGTATCTCTGCATCCTCTGCATTTTATGAGTTCTTCAAGTTTTGTCCCTGAGTGAACAGAATTGATTAAAAAATCCAGGTCTAAATGTTTAGAATCAAGTTTATGTAAAATCTTGTTCTTTTAGTCTTTTTGAATCAACTAAATGTGTCCTCTACCTTAACCTAAGAAAATTTTTACTCTAACTCAATTGCAAATACTGTTTTTTGCTTTGCAATATTCTTTACCAATAATTTATATGGAAATGTTACACTTGTCTAATTCGAAATAAACCATATTCTATTGTTCATTCAGGCCTTCAAAAAATGTGCACAAGTGTTTAATATTTACTTTGTGTTACACTCTAATTTTCGACCGATGAGTGTGTAGGCTAAGGTTTGTACAAATGAAGTTATATACAGTGCAACCTCGATATAACGACACCCCACGGTTTACTAATAAACACTCGCTATAGCGAATTGTCGCTTTACCGGAGGTGGAGAAAATAATAGCCAATATACCTGTTGCGAACAGATATACAGGAACAGGAGTGGTGCGGTGACAGATAAACATCTATCTGATAAACGTAAGCATAAATCCAGACGAAAGGCGATGTTTTTTTGCATCACTAAATTTCCTTACTCAAATAACGACTAACTATTCAAACAATTTATAAGCGCCTCACTGAATAAAAATCATGCAAAGCATTGCTTCGTCAATCATTATATTCATCGAACGACAGTTTACCACGTAAATTTGAGACTGAGCACTCCATTAACTTCATTTCTAACAGATCGCTAGCAATTACAGAGGTTAAGGAGTCTTGATGAAAGTCTTCCGGCGGTGAAACCCTCGCTATGGCGAGAGCCAACACGGAAAGGGTCTCGTAAAAACGAATTTTTTAACACGCTTATTATAAGGTCGATTGACGGTGCATCGGCTATCTCTCGTAATAGCGGGGGTGTCGCTATAGCCCGTACTCGCTTTAACGAGGTTCCACTGTACTTGTGAAATTGGATGGAATTTTTAAAGAAAAAGTACTCTTGTTTTCTGGGTTGTGTTTATTTTCTTCAATGTATTATGCAATTAAAACAATGACAGTTTTCATCATGGTAATAGCATGAGTGTCTGTAGCTAGCTGTCATTGTTATAATTGTTTAGTGTATGTGTATGACTTAGGTTGAAGAAGGTAGTCCCAGTTATTATTTCACGGTGAAATAATTTAACTGTGAATTCTTTTAGTTATACTGCTGTGGTGATGTCTTGAAATAATGTTATATCATATTTATTCAACTTTTTTTAATTTAACAAATCAAGAAGTTTTAAACTTTTCATTAAATTTCTATTTGGAAAATAGTTTTTTATAGCACTTTTCAAATTATTAAACCGACAAAAACATTTTGTCCTTGTGTTCGAAAATATTGGGTCATAAAAAGATTCCTTATATTTTGTAGTAATGCACATAACATGCATTAACAGATTGTAAATTAGATCGGTACCCTAAGTAACCATGTCCTTTTTCTGTGATTCAGGACACATTTCAATAATTGAATCTCATAGTTTCCTTTTTAACTTCACAATTGCATTATAATTAAAATAAATCGTGATGAAATATAGTAGTGTTCAGGTAAACATAGAGTTTAGTTAATAAGCAACTTTGCTTATTTAATGAAATCATGACTATTCTTCTTTTTTTACTGGTCAGTGTTTCTGAGTTTTGCAATTCAGGTCTTTTTTTTAAAGTTGCATCCAGTAATGCTTTTTATGCCTCTCTATAGTTAGTATTTATACTTCCTTTTGGTTGCTTCGAATATATTTACATTTTTTGTGTGTATTATTTTAAATGTTTTATCACGTCAAATGAAATGAAACCCTGGTTATACATATTTCTGAAATTGTTTCCAACAGTGCAAATTCATTTTTTGTCTGTTGGGCTGGTGCTCTTGATTTCAGAAGTTAAATATCAGTTATTAACTGATTAATTATAATAATTGCAAAAAATTGGAAGAAATACTCATTGTATATAGGTTTTTTTGTGAGGGGCTTGGTATTTGTTGAGCCAGTGGTATTTACTGCAATTGTTTGAAAATTGTACCCTGTGATTTAGACAGTTGGTAACTATTTCATGTTAGTGAATCGTAGAGCATTTCACTGTTTTGATAGTTTTTATTTACATGATTCTGTTAGAGCATTTTCCTATCATGAGTGTAATTTTATAGTGTATATATTATTTTTGTACAATAATTTTAAGCATGTACTTTTGTTTAGTACAGTTTACCCTCAGTATTTTTGTCCCTGTGAATCATCAAGTGCTGTATAAATAAACTTTTACTTTTGTAATGTGATAGATATGTCCTTTCTTGACATTCGCTCGATTTTAATAATATTTTTAAACTAATGATCCAAGAGTTATTTAATTACTCTGAGAAATCATTTGAGCTTGTAGATCATAGGGATGGGCTATGCCAATATGAATATTTTTCCAAATTATTGAAAATTTGCAATCTTTTTGTGCAACAGCCAACATTGGCGTCGATTGCAGCAGAACTTTGTGGGGAATGGACTTCCATAAGGTCTAGTTAGGTGCTAGAGTGTTTGTGTTGGCATTGTTGGCCAGACCAGTATAAAACTGGTCATATATACTAATGACAATCCATTGCTGCACACATACAGCCATATTTTATTTTGTGTCTTCTCTTTAACTGCATTGTCGTCATTGCTTACGCTTTGTCATTGGAGGCAAGCAAAAGCTATGCGGCACTGTTTGCATATAGCATGTTACATTATTATTCATCTCACTCTTTCCTGCTCGAGGACTGAGGGGAATGTGAAAATGTGAGTAATCATAAAATTTCTCATTCAATTCGATTTCAAGTTTCAAGCATTCAATTTGAAGCATACTGTCCAAGTTTTGAATAATGCAAAACAAACTGTTTTAAGGCAATGAAGCTGAAATACTGTTTTGGTTTGTTTGTACAAATCGTACTGTTACCATATAAAATAGCACCCTAAGAAGTACTTAAAAACACAACTGCGCTAATTCATAATAACCTCATTAAATTCTGTGGAGGACATATCCTACATATCAAATATGTACTGGGTTTGCATATCCCTCACAGGATCAATGTCAGTGACAGCCAATACAGAGCATGAACGTTGAATTACTTTGACTCGTTATATCAATTGTTATAGAACTTTGTATCTGATGAACTGTGACAGATAGGGTATGAAAACAATTTTAAAATTCAGTTATTGCTGAACTCTGCATGACAGTGCCTATAGGCTGTTTTACAAGGGGCATATAATTGCACAGGTTAGAATTGCATTAATTTCCCATTATGACATGAAATTGTGCGAATGCACGAATGAAATTAGAGTGGGATATTTTGCTATCTCACGTCTGTGCATTCTTGCATCCTTTGCAGAAATTCACTGCTTTCCATTTGCTGTGATTTTGACTGCACCTACATACAAACGTCAGGTTGTGCAATTACGAGCCCTATGTAAAACAACCTTTAGAGATATCAAAGTAATATGCCAATGATATAACTCTACCCTGTACCATTTTTTTTCTCTTGGATCATACGTCAGATTTCACCAAGTGTATTATTTGCACTTGTTATTTTGATATTATAAGGTGATATTTTTCCGCAGTTATTGATACATATAGTATTCCATATTTGATTATCCCATTTCCAGCACGTAATTCAGGTAGTTCTTTGTAACCATTTAAATCAATTTTTATATTTTGATTTTACTTTTAATTTGTTTCACTTTGAATAATTAGGTGTACTGAAACGCTTTCTTCTTAGTCAGTCATGAGGAAGTGCTAAGATATGTGGGAGAAAAGAGAACTTCTAAAAACCTTTAGGAGGAGATGGGGCAGCTTAGTTGGCCATGCAATGAGACATGCTGGCCTGATGAAAACAATCGTAGAGTGACAGGTGGAAGGGAAGAAGGGCAAGGGACGGCCCCAAATGAGTTACATAATGACAGGTTATAAAGGATAAAAAAAAAGATGAAATAAATCGCTATGAACTAACTATAAGGCTAACTGATAGGAGTAGTAAGTTGCGTCAAATCAATCTCAGGATTGTTGACTTATGATGATGAAATGCCTTTTTATCCCCTGAGCGTGGATACTCTGTAACAGTGCCAGAAGTAGGAGTTTTGTCAGAGGGTGCAAAGACCGGTTTGCCACCCCCTCTCCCCAGATCCCTTCCTTACCCTCCCCCGCCTCTAAATGATTATACGTACGCAAGATATTTTTTGAGATGCGGTCTTTGAGATCACCCTCCGTACGTTTGCTACTGAGAAGTTTTTTTTCATTAACCCATCAGGTATAACTAAATATTGCTTCTAAGTAGCATCTAAAATGTCTACATTTTCAGCTCTATTCAGGAAAGATTTAAACTACGTGTTTTCTATTGCTTTAAAGTTTTATGGAGAAATATTTAGCTACTACAATAATTATGATTGAGTATAAAATTCTCACTTTTAAAAAAATGAGAAGTCTTGAAATTTAATTTCTCCCAGAAGCAGTTCTGGGTTATAAAGGGTTTAAATACATATTATTGTTTAGTAATTTATTTCACAATAATCATTCTTAAATAATTTAATTATAAAATAAAATAACCTTTTTGTAATAAGCATTTCAAATTTTGCCGCCCCCTGAAATCTGCCGCCTGGGGAACGCGCCCCCTCAGCTCCGCCCTTGTTCCGGGCCTGCTCGGCAAAATGCGTGCAGTCTGTAATATTGCAAAATTAGCTAATGAAGTCTGCAAAAGTCTGGGAATTTCGGTGGTACCACTGCGGAGTGTGTGCGTGCACCCGGCTTGCCTCGCCGGATGGGGTCCGGGCTAGTCGTCCGTTGCTGCTTTGAAGGGATATGAGCCTTGGCGGCAGCATGGGACATCGCGTGAACCAAGGGAAGGGGGACATTTCCTCTCCCCCTCCCCCCCCCCGGAATGGGTTAGTCCGAGCCGCAGCACGCCCGGAAGCGAGTTTTTTTTTACGAGTGAGCGACCATGGCTTTGTCCCGTGCCCCCCCTCCTCCTCCTAAGCAAATGTGGGCCCTGTCGCCAGAGATTCGGTTAATGTGGGGCACACTCCGGTCATCGGTAAAGGGTTTGCCGCCGACTTGGACTGAAAGAGAGCGTGTTTTCCCCCGATTGCGGAAAGAGAAATGCGAAAATTACAGTGGTCAACACTGGTTTTGGTGCCAGGGTTTTCAAGCTCAACGCAGGGGTGCACAATTGACGTCCTGCATCCAAATCAGGCACTAGTTTTTGCTAGCTCTATTTTTTTTGATATTAGACTCTTTTGGCTAAATGTGGCTATTTACCTAATGTTAAGGTGCACATGAGAGAAATAAAATTTCACTGTCTGTTAATATCTTACATTTTTCGAGAAAATGAAGAGAGAAATGCCTCGTAAAAGATGCTGGGATTACGTATTCACAACTGCAATTCACTTGAAGAAAAAACATTGAAAAAGAGTCAGCACATCTGCCTTCTGAGATAATAATTATTCTTCTCTTTGGTGGATGTGCAACGATAGCTTCAAGGTTGAACTCGGTTTCCTATGTTTAGATAACTACTAATTACTGTGATTATAATCATGCGAATGAGCAAGATGTGAGGCAAACTAGGTTTTAATTTCTCGTATATTTTTGCCCATGTAGTTTGAACGTAACTTTTTCAGTGTAGAAACGAAAGGACTCTTCTTCAATATTCGGCGTTAATAGCTACTACATATATAATACCCAGAGACGTGAAGTACTTGAAGAAAGTGGCGTAGCTATATTTTATTCGGTTATTCAGAGGTCATTCTTCTCAGAATGTTTCCGCAGTTAGAAGTAATTTTGCAATGATTCAAAATAGCGGCCGAGGGCGTTGGTTGCTATCAGTAGGAATTACAGTGGGAGTGCTCCCCTTGTCAATACGCACTTACTCTTTTTTCCTTGTATTAACTAAATCGTCCGAAAATTCAATTCGAAGGTCGAACAAATTAGGATGCACAGTTGCCGGATGTAGTCAACAATCCACTTCAAGTCAATTTCGTGATATTATTTCCTACTTCAAGTCAGGTTGGAAGTGCAAGAGGTGTTCTTGGCGTGGCTTTTGTCTCGTGATATTCCTCTCTTAATTTCCCATTACCTCCCTCGTAAATAGCTGCTTAAGTCAATCCGAGACCCGGTGTTGGATATTTTATTTTCAATTTTAATTGGCGTTCCAGTATTCCCGTCATGGGAAAAAATACTTGATGCCATTAAGCAGCTCATTTAAGTTATACATTGGGTAGGTTCTCAGGTCTCGCACGCGTTTGTAAGATGACGATGATGACGTTGACTTGAAGTTCAGCCTGTTCTGAGAACGTCTAAACAGCAGTGGCAGATATGTCTCCACCGGTTCATTTTTCCTTTGACGCTCCACTGCGTGGGAGAGAGAAAATCTGGTTTTGTCAAATTGACTTGGGCAACCTTCAATGACATTGCGATTGCTTGTATCTTTCCAACCACAGCCTTAACCTCTTCTCCTCTTTGACCGGTCCGGTGGAACTCTTATCCTTGGCTGCCTGTAGAGAATAGGGTAGTTTCCATCGTCAAAGAAAACGAAAGGCATTGACTGCGATTCGTTACCCACCATTAGTGTATTCATAATATATAAATTATTTGGTTTTAGAAATACCGGTTTAGACGAATGGGAATGGTCAATTTTAACCTCATTTGAAAAAGTCCAGATTGGCGGCTACGTGATGCCACTCCACGTGACGTCAAAGGGGCCCAGATGCTATACGAGTAGTCAGGAGTTCTACATCGTCTGAGATTACCAATGCATGTATGAGGCACAGAGCTCAGGGAAACATTTAATAAAAATCACCTATTAAAATTGCCTATGGTCGGAAAGTTTCCTTCGTTTGATAGGGTATTAGTAATCCTTATTTAAGCCAAGCGCTACCTGCTATCAGCCTGCATCGTAGCAGCGCTCATAGCCTCGCACCAAGGTGGCCTAACACAGTGGCAGCCGTAACCAGACGTCACACGGGCTGTTCCCAGCATTAACATTTAGCCGTCGTGTTTTCGCGCGCTTGAAAATTTTCACGTTTCATTTAATCGCGAAAAATTAGTCGATATCGTCGATTAAAACTCCAAAAGCGCGAAACACGTACTCCAGCAGGGTTATTCCACTAATCGTATGGCCGGGCCATAAGTCGAAATCGACCATAACTACGGCCTCGAGACATACGTATGGCTTCGAGCGATTCTACTCTGAGCGAAAGGCCATAAGTCGGGCGGTCGCTATGGCCTAAAGGCCGTAATAATATGGCCTGCCTAAGAGGCGGTCATAACTCGGGCCATACGAAATAACATTGCTCGCCTAAGGTGTTATAAAAGAAACTTACGAAGTGTCATCGATTACATAGCGATTGTTTCAAGAAATATATGAGTATTGTGGGTGAGCACATACGGATTCGACGGGCATTGGCTAGATATATTTAAAAAAAGACGTCGATTTCATAAGGAGGATACGGGATACGTGTAGGTAATCCGTTCGCATACGATGATGATATTTTCATTAACTATTTCCGTGCGTCAAAAGTTGTTACTTAATTTTTAAGTAGATATAGCGGATGAACTAAAAGTTCGCATGTAGTTAAAACGTTAGGAATACTTTTAACGGATGCTCTGTTAAAGTGAACGGAGGAACGGGCCCGTTCCTCTTCCCGGAGCTGGCTTTTATTTGCTTTCTGTGCTACATTTGCTAGCAGATTCCTTACTTGTTTCGAAAAGCTGTAGGTAGTTTGAAATATCCGCTATTAAATGTTTTATATTTTAAGATTCTCGTAGCATAACGGTTCATGAGGGAGGATATCTAAGAAACATAGGGCAAGAATTTTTTTTGGCAGTAAGGCAATCTTCAGTAAGTCGATGCGTAAAGGACAAATGTCGTCCACAAATCAAGGAAAGAATGATAGTCTCATATTGATGTTTTAACTTTATACAGCTACCGAAACATAAGCCTCTGATAATAAAATTGATGAAACTTAAAGTTTCAATTTCATCTTTAGATTTCGTGCATTGTCTGGATTTATAAGGCATTTGGGGGCAAATGATTGCAGCCATGAGACAATAGTTACACCATTGGAAGGAGAGGAAGGGGGTTAGAACTACAATAGGATGTCATGTTCTAACTATATCCATTACATGCACAATTCACGAATATTATAATACTGCACGGTACAAATTTCTTCTGCTTCTTCTCGCCCGTGATTTGCGTTCTTCATTTGTTTTAAAGATCTTCAGCGTCTGCCGCTAGATTAGTGTTTAAAGAAAATCCAAATTTATCCTTTAATAAGAGTCCATTTCGGTTAAGTAACATATAATTAATATTTTATTCACGTTGGAACAAACTTCCTTCTCAAAAAAATGACTAATATACAAAAAAGTGAACCAAACTTATAGTACCAATTATAATTCTCATACTCGCCTGCAGAAAGGGCGTTAAGACTTTTGGCCGGGCCATACGATATGGCCCCTCGAGAGTGGAATCGGTTTAGGCCGTAATTTCGGGTCAGACCATAAGAAAGTTACGGCCGGCCATACGTATGGCCCCGTTTAGTAGAATAGCCCTGCAGGAGTAATAATCTTTCGATTTAGGCAATAAAAAAATAGGAAACCACTCTATCCCCTTTCATACAGTGGCTGCCTATAGAGAATACGGTAGTTTCCATCATCAAAGAAAACGAAAGGTATTGATTGCGATTCGTTACCCACAATTAGTGTATTCATAATATACAAATTATTTGGTTTTATAAATACCGGTTTAGACGAATGGGAATGGTCAATTGTAACCTCATTTGAAAGAGGCGATGCCACTCCACGTGACGTCTCAGGGACCTAGTTTCTATACGAGTAGATAGGAGTTTTACATCGTCTGAGATTGCCAATGCATGCATGACGTACAGAGGTCAGGGAAACATGCCTTAATAATCACCTATTAAAACTAAGGTCGGAAAGTTTTCTTCGTTTGATAAGGCATTAATAATCCTTATTTAAGCCAAGTACTACCAGCTAGCAAGGTACTCTGCTACCTGCTAGCATCCTGCGTCGTATCAGCGCTCAGAGCCTCGCCCCAAGGTCACCTCACTTGCGGCAGCGGGAACCAGAACGACGTCACACGGAGTTTTCCCAGCATTCATACTTGGCCGTCGCGCCACCACCACCGCCCTATTTTTTAGATGTCTCTCCAATGTAAGTTTTTATTGTAGGAGCCTAAAATAAACAATATTTTAAAAAGTACTTGATGAATATCTAAAACCCTTATTCATGATTATTAGACCTAAGACGCATTTTACCTTATAGGATTTTCATACGACCAAGGCGTCGCTGAAAGTGATGAACCTCAAAACAACGGCCACGATCTGCCCCTGGGGTTTGCCCGAATTAATGTAGCCTTTTTGATATATCCGGCGGTAAAATATTTTGGCATTTCCAGATTTTTATTGTATGATCGCCAATTCTCGCCATGCTCTAATTGGTTGAAAATCGTCATCGTATAATGTGAAAAAGCAATTTGAAGCTACATTTGAAACCAAAAGATACTTTACGAATATTTTGGGAGCCGTCACATTTCTATGAGGCCGAAAATATCTTATATATCTTTTCATTTCACATTCGTTGCAGAAAACATTTGGCATAGATTTTTATATCGCCTGCAAATGCAGCAGTTACCATATTGCCTGGACTCCCTTATCTAACGGAAGTCACCTGGCAAAGCCACTTCCGTCAACACGGAGTTCCATCACCTGACCGTCAGCTGCGTTCAGCCTGCGGCGAGCGATTCCTCGATAGGACAATAGTTTTCTGTTGCGGCGCAATCTTACGTCATTCGTCTGTGGCTGAAATCTCTCACGAACGAAGGAGCTTAATATGCATTTACGTGACGGTTGTTTCTCCAAAATTTCACGAGGGTAAAACGCATATTAAAACATGTTTATGGATTAAATTCATTTTATTCCACCCTGTAATCAGTGCTGTAGTTGGGCCGATACGGCGTACCCCCTAAAATCCAAACTCGTTATAAGCGTACTTACCGGTTAAAATACCTTCGCGGCTGGATTTATAATACATGTTCAGCTGTTGCAATTTTTGGTGAGTACCGCCTACATTTTTTCCAACTACAGCACTGTCTGTAATGCATTCTAATGCATGAGGCACTGAAGATGAGGGACAAAAGATAGGTCTTCAGCCCTAGGGACTGGTTTTGGAGTTCCCACCTCCATTTCTGTGAATACCTCTACAATGAACAAAACCGGCCTCAATGAGCACTCAAATTTCAGCAATAAATTGCAAATGTTGATTACTAAAGGTACTGGGATTGGTTTGCTATTGATTTTCTTCCTGAGTGAGATCATTATACTCTTTAATTTAAGTAATGAGGAGGGATCTATCATAAACATTTCCCTTCGAAATTTTAACTATTTGATAGCGGATATGGAATTGCATGCGAAGTATTTTCTTTTCAATCCATTCAAGTACAGGATTATCATAAAAGAATGGTGCGGTTCCAGTAATTCTTAGGAAGAAAGTAGGGTGGCAAGGATTTTTCAGAGCCTCCCGATCCCTGCTTGAGGTCACTTCAAGTGCAGCAACCCGTCCGTCGGATGGGATGTTAAGTCATCATCCTCTAGACGCCTTTCGTTAGGTGTAGGCTAATGTCCACTCCTGTTTTCTTTTTTCGAGCGACCAAAGCCCGTATGACACGTTCCAATTTATTGGCCAATACATCGGCGTGCAATATTGCTTAAAATATTGGGCGTTACGTAGATACCGTATGACACGTATCAATATTTACACCAATATTGGCCGAAGTAGTGTTCGAATGTCCCACTAGAGAACGCCATTGTATTTAAATGATTTTACTTTTTATAACCATTCGTGTGATTTGTACGCTTCAATCAATAGCGAAACAATTTCTTTCGTCCGCATTTTATAAACTTCAAGCGCATTTTCGGAAAGAACAATGTTTTATAGCCAAACCTGATGTTTTGCAAAGAGCTTGTTTTGGCCACTAGGAGGAAACCAGTGGCGGATACAGAAAAAACTCAAGGGGGGGGGCGCAACATATCTTGAGTTGTCTTTACTTTTATCGTAATAAAAGATGATCAAGTCACAGGCAAAGTATATGAAAATTTATTTAAAGTGATTATAAACATGTAAAAGACAATGCCATCTTATGATATAAAAGAGTTACAATTGTGGTTTTGCAATGTTCGGCAATACAGGCGGACCCGCAAGGGGGGGCGCGCGCCCCCTGCGCCTCCCATCTGTATCCGCCACTGGAGGAAACAGAACGGACTTCTGTTTGGAGATTGGCCGCGAGAAAATAGAACCTGTTCTAAATTCCAAATTGGGCAAGAAATTGTGCCCAATATTGTGAAAGTGATATTGGACTAGAAATAGGTGTGTGTCGGTTGGACCACAATCCAATATCCAATGGATTGGCTAATAAATTGGGTAGTGTCATGCGGGCTTAAGGGTGCACATGTTGAAATTTATTAATTATCTAAAGGCCGTTTAACACGTGACACATACCTGCTCAATCTGACGTGTGTACGAAAGCGCAGTCAAAACTTTGTCGTGTAAAGCGGGAAATTGCTAGAACACATGCGGGAATGCGTGGACGTGAGATGGCAAAATAGTCCCTGCTGTAATTTCGTTCATGCATTCGCGCAATTCCTCGCCGTTTTCGAAATTAATGCAGTTCTGACCTGCACAATTGCGTGCCCCGTTTAAAACGGCCTTTAAAAAATGTTTGAGACGACAAATTCGAAAAATAAAAAAAGCAACTGTTAGTAATTCTGTTTTCATTTAACCCTCTTAAGACCGAACAGACTTACCAACTGATTTTTATTATTTTTTGCATATCCCATTTATTTTACAACTAAGTAAGAGATATTATGAAAGAAAACCCGAGCAAAAATTTTTGAATGCGTTTACAAGTATGTACCCAAGAGGGAACACGCCACAAAATTTTGCTACTGCTTGAAAAATAAATTTACACTTGACCAAAAAACCAAGTTCAACAGTATAATTTATATTGATCTTTTAAATTTATGAGCATTTGTCATTGGAGAGCGAGGAGAACATTATATATTTCATATACAATGCTTCCCGATAGACGCGAGTGTTGTAGGGGCCCCCTAAGCTCGGAGCCCTCGGCGATTGCCGGCCAGCCGACCTGGCCAGACCGCCCCTGTGTGGAAGGGAAGAAATGTGAAGGTATGAAAAGATTAGCTGATAGGAGAATTGAGTGGAGAGCTGCGCCAAACCAATATTAAGATGGTTGACAATGATGAGCAAGTAAATATACAAATGCCTCCATCCTGCTCTTTCTCCCTGTGCCAAACTCCCCAACACTCCCTCTCACCCTTAACGTCACATACCCCACCTCGCATCTCTTTTCACAATTTATCCATTAGATCTCTTAATAATAATACGCATCAATCCCTCTAATACGGTCGTATTTTTATTGTTTTTGAGTTACATGTAAATGTTCTAAAACTTGCGATATCATCTTGAAATTTTCTGTTTGAACAGAATACACCTTTTACAGCATTTCTACATGCATATTAAGTTAGCTGGGTGCTCATCTGTCACGCTTTAGCTCATAAGGTGAGGTTAAACAATGCCGTGGGAGTCCTAGGGGCGAAAAAGTCCACTTCATGAGCCTTATTTCGGTCAGGCGTGGCTGCGCTCTTGGATCATTCGGTGTCCATTTCTGAGAATGCCTTCGTTCCGGGATTTTTATTCTCGAAAACCGTCAGGTTACATTTGCGGAAATCCGACGGAAAAAGGTCATCCGGGGACCTTAGCTGGTCGCAACACCGGGGTAATCGGAAAACAGCGAAATTCAAATACACTTTCGTAGAAGCGTCCCGGAAAAAATCGCCAAAATATTCCGTAATACCTTAAGTACGGTACAAATGATCGAAATAGATCATTTTCTGTGGCTGTGGATTGCAATACGGCGGCATAGATGTTTTTTGATATAAAAGTCGCCGCAAGTTTTTCGTATGAAATTTATCATTGGCTTGGATGATTTTCTGTATAAATATCGACTTGAAAAACAAGTTTTTCTATAGAAAAAAATAGCTCATTCTGCAGATTTCCGTGAAATCTAGCTGCTTGCAAAAATTGATTCTCGCGTCATCCAATCGAGGCCGTAAACTAGGAAAAACAAAAATCATTGGATATATGTGGGCTGCAATACATAGCATATTTAGGTGCTATAACACAAAGGCCTGTAAAGCACTGCTCCCAAAGACATAGGTGGCACTGCCATGCTATATAGACCTGTTCTCGATACCATTTGGTTGCAGTACTGCTACACTAGCTATAACCAATGGGCCAGACCTGGCTACGGAGCAGGCAAAATTAGACGGCGATTCCCGGTATTTTAAATTAAAAAAAATGACATCCGAGAAATTAATGGGGTAACATTTTCAAAGTTGAAACACGGGAATATATTAAAAAGGGTCTACATTATATATCCTGAAAATTTCAAGATGATATCCCAATTTTTAAAAGAGACGTAAGTACTTGACAAGGAAAGACTAGTCATGCGGGAGTGACGCGTCCTCTTAAATATCCACTCGTTCCCCCAGCTCCAATATTCCATTTCCCTATTACTTCTTTTTCTCATCTGTAAACCTGGTGATAATGAATTGTAATGCTGATAGACGCTAAATGATGATATTCACAAATTTGGCTGCGGAATGACTGAGAGCCATTAGACTCGAAATCGCCTTGTACAATATATAATAGGGTAGTTTCCTTCATCAAAGAAAACGAAATGCATTGATTGCGATTCCTTGCCCACCATTAGTGTTTTCATAATATACAAATTATTTTGTTTTAGAAATCCCAGTTTAGACAAATGGCAACGGTCAATTTTAACCTCATTTGAAAAAGGCCAGATTGGCGCCCATGCGATGCCACTCCACGTGACGTCACAGGGACCTAGTTTCTATACGAGTAGATAGGAGTTTTACATCGTCTGAGATTACCAATGCATGTATGAGGCACAGAGCTCAGGGAAACATGTCTTAATAATCACCTGGCTAAGGTCGGAATGTTTTCTTCGTTTGATAAGGTATTAATAATCATTATTTAAGCCAAGCGCTACCAGCTAGCAAGGTACTCTGCTACCTGCTAGCATCCTGCGTCGTATCAGCGCTCAGAGCCTCGCCCCAAGGTCACCTCACTTGCGGCAGCGGGAACCAGAACGACGTCACACGGAGTTTTCCCAGCATTCATACTTAGCCGTCGCGTTTTCGCGCGCTTGAAAATTTTTACTTTTCATTTAATCGCGAAAAATAGATATCGTCATTTAAAAATCTAAGAGCGTGAAATGCGCACTCCAGGAGTAATAATCTTTCGATTGAGGCAATAAAAAAATAATAGGAAACCACCCTATTCGCCCTACTGCGGTGAGGTCGAGCCCCTTATGAAGTGAGGACCCACGTGGACATTTTTAAAAGGCCCTCACCACCTCCCCTTGCTGAGGGAAATCCTGGATGGGGGGAAGTGGAAGGGGCGGGCTGAGGGTGGGGAGGCCAGGTGTCCCTTCCTCGAGGGGGGGGAGGGAGGCCCGGCCCTTCTTCCATGGTCACGATCCCTCGGGGTCTCGCGTGATTCAGCCGGAAATGTTGGGCCGGGGGCAAGTTGGGGTGTGGGGGATCGAGCGAGGCAGATGGCAAGGGCTGCTGCTCTGATAAAGCGTTGGATTTTTGGGGGAGTTGCCTCGCGGCCCACGCTCATGTTTATAACCAGGTCGGTCCCCGATCGCGGGGAACATAGCGAGACGGACCGCGAGACTGGGCAAAGGGACGGATATATTGGGAGGAGGAAAATGGTGTAAGGAAATTTTAGTTCGTTAGCTGATGTGAAGAGAAATCGTGTGAACAGGCATTACCGATAATTTCCTACATCACAAAAACTGTACCTGTTCGAGGGGGAAAAAGCCTTGCGGGACGGACAGCGAGTCTGGCCAAAGGGATGGATATACAGGATTGGAGAATAATTATGTCACGAAATGTTCCTGGATACCTGTAATTACCAAACCTGTACAAATTCATGAGCATTTAATAAAAACAGTTGCAATTTGATCCATTCATTCGTACATGTTCCGTTCCTGTCCACGAAAATAGTTCATGCAATCGGACATAACCTCGTTCGTGTTAAGGTATCATGTGAACTGGCCTCGCGGAAAATTTCCTAGATCACTAAAATGTACTACCTATACATGGCGGAGAAAATTATGTCACAAATATGCAAAAATATGTACACAAATAACGTAAATGAAATTTTGGAACTCTCCCCGTATACCCTTTAAATTAAATTCGTCAGTTTTATCTTTCAAAACGAAATCATAAGAATCATTAATGGAAAAATTGAACATTTCAAATTGTATCAGGATTGTAGAGCTACACAGCATTAATTTAAGATAAATATATATGCAAAAATGCTCTCGAAATTCCAGCCAAGTTCCTTTTATCCAACAATTAAAAAAGTATATCAATTGCGTTATAACTAAAAATGAGCGTAAGAAAAATAAATATATGGATATCATTTGTCTACTCTGACGTGTTACAATTTCCTTTGCAGACACTGTGCGACAAGTTTAGTAAAACAAAGCATAAACTTGCACCAAATGTATATATTCTTAAGGCCTGTTTACACGGTACATTAGCTCGTGCGAGTTATTGGCTAAATGCATGAACGCGAGAATGAACGCCGAAATGCACCGTGTTACAACCCAACTTGAGAAAATACATGGACAGAAAATGGAACTTGGTCTGATTTGGTTCATGCATTCGTATATGTTCCGTTAAGGTCCACCAAAATCATTCATTCAAACGTACATTACCTCGTACGTGTTAATGTACCGTGTAACCAGGCCTTAAGACTATGTACATTTATTGCAAATTTATGCTGTTTCACAAAAGTTCTCGCAAGGTACATAAAATAGTTACACGTCAAAGTAGACAAATGATATTCATACATATTCTTCTAACGCTCAATCTTAGCTATCACACAATTGATTAATAACGTTTTTTTATTAGTTGGATTTTTTCTTGAATTATGAGAAAATTTCTGCATGAATATTTATAATCCTTAAATACTCTTTTTCGTTCTACAGTCGTCATACAACTTGAAATGTTCTATTGTTTATAATTCTGAAATAATCCTTATAATTTTGTTTTGAAAGGTATAACTAATGAATTTCATTTCAAGAGTGTAGGGAGAGAGTTCCAAAATTGTATTTACGTATTTATAATTTGGCCTGAGTTATGGAAGGGAAAGGTGTGATGATTGGAGGAATGGGAAATACCTTGAATTTGATCGAGTTTCATGAATTAGGCTCCAAGTTTTTTCGTAAACATTTGAAACAAAAAATGAGGATTTCTACCAACTAACAGTTTGAATAAAACTCCCGTTGAATAGATAGAGGTTGCTTTGTGTGCATGCTAACCGATCCTGAACCCACTCTTTCAAATTATCACTGGATACTGTGCGGATTTGTGCTTACCGTGCATGTTGTATCATCTACATACAAGGTGATAAGGAATTACAACGATTACCGGGTACCAGTGAGCATTTACATCAAGTCGTGTAATGAGGATTTTTAATTTCTTGTCCACCTTCTAGCACTAGTTTCGGTTAATACATTTTTGACGTCATAATCAGTCAAACATCCAAGGAATGTATTCAAGCAGCTCTTCGCCCTATACCCCTATCTGCTAAACTTTCCATACGTCATTTTCCCCTTTTTCATGGTTGAATACGATCCGTATATTTAGGCATTCCTTCGTCGTTCTTGCCGTTTATCTGTTTTTCGATGACTGTCGTTATCACCTCATCTTGTCACATGATGTGGAGGCTAGGTGTCGGGGGAAGCCTAGAATACAATCTAGGCGATGATCCTAATCATCAAAGCCGAGTCACAATTTTCCTTAGGAAAACTGACCTTTTAAATTCAATATAGTGAGTAAAAAAATTATTTCCATTCATAATCTCTATCTGCTGTCCAATAAAATTGGGAATATTATGATGCAATTAGATTGTGCGTGCTGCTAATGATCTTAGTCATCGACGCACACAGTCCCAAACCTACTACTACACATGATGTGGACAATTTTGTGGTTTCGTCTCTTTTTCTTTTCTTCTGAAGATTTTCAAAATCTTTTCTCCCACTCTTCGTACTCCTATTTGCCACCACAGTTGAACGCTCTCTCACCTTTGCTGTTGTTATCGTCAATGCCTCACTGCCATAGAGGAAAATAAAAATACTCTGGGGATCGGGTTGGTGTGGTGGCTAGAGTGTTGGCTTCCCACCCGGCGGGCTCGCGTTCAAATCCCGGCAGTGGCAGAGAATTTTCAGAGACTGCCCGATCCCTGCTTGAATGTTGTGTGGAGGACATTTCAAGCGCAACACTCCGTCCGTCGGATGGGACGTAAAGCCGTGGTCCCCTAGGCGCCTTTCGTTAATAGCAGGCTAACGCCGACGCCGGGTTTCTCTCCACCCTTCCTTCCACGCCCTTCCCTCATGGCGCAAATGACCTCAGCTGTCGGTCGCCTCCTCCAAATACCATACCAAAAATACTCTGGAGTATTTCAATTGTTGGCTGATAATGCCCTGATGAATTGTTTCCTTACTTCAACGATTTTATTCCTAGATGCGCAAAGATCCTTCCTTTTTTCGAATACTTGCAGGGATATATTTTTTGAACTGGGGATAATATGTGTTGAACTGTGAAATCGTGCCAGTTGGCATGGGTGAGCTTTATTTAATGGCTAGCGATGTCACTCTGTTGCACTATATTGACAAATGGAATAGGATGCATCGCATAAATTTCCTCGAATATTATACAGGTACTGCTAATTGCATCGTCTAGGCTCCATCATCAGGACGGCTAAGTATTGACAATGGTTGGTGCGGAATAAATTGGAGGCTGAAAATGGATGGTGAGTACGTTTGCTCTTCCTTTATGAACTTGGCGATGTGATTCGATATTTTTTAAACTCTTTGTATTACGTGAATTCGTATGAGACTGTAGTAAACCCCTACAAATCATACGCCGTCGCGTATGTCAAGAAAGTTAGGAAAGACTGAACTAAGTATCATACAAATGCATGTATAATTATATGTCCCATAAATTAGTAAAATGTAAAGTAGCTCCGTTCGTGGTCACTCAAAATTAATTGCAAAAGATAATAATACGTGTAAATAGACATACAGAGATGCAAAATAGAATAGTAAGGAGCAATACAAATTTGCATTTAAGTAAATTAAATGAATGCGTGAACCGGGCCTTTCCAGTCACAACAAGCCACAAAAAGCATTTGGCTGGACCAGGTTCCATCAACTGCCGTTAAGGTGGGCCACCGGTTTCTGTCAAGTTATGTATTTTTTAAATCCAATTTCATGGAATTCTAAGCTATGTAGCTGTTGAGTCACCTGGCTGGTAATTGCGAGGCTACCGTTCACATCAAATGATTTTTCATAACAAATTTCACTCTACGGTTTATGCATCTCTTTACTTTTATCCATCTCTGCGTGCAAATTTATTTGAGAAAATAATTCTGATTCTTCGTATTTTCCTCTTTAACTTTATCCTGATTCTAGTATAGCCAATATGCACCTTCAAGCTGAGGACGACCCCTACGCAATTTGACTAGCAGTGATCAAATGATATCGTGAGGGAATGTGTGTGGATTTTTTTCTTTTGTAACTGAAGCCACATATTGAGACGCTCTATTTACTTCGATGACTTGAAGATGCCTCGCAATCGTGGTGGCAGATATGGATATGTGCATATTTTCCCGCTACAAATCCGTCGGGGTTATTTTAGAATCTGCTACGGATATCTTGCGTTCGCTTCCACCAGGCCACCGAGATGGCTGGTAGGAACACGTGTCTCGCGATGCGGGCCTGACAAGAGGCACTACATCTCACCTCCACTGGCCGACCGAATTGTGACGTCACACCTCGCTCCATAGCGAAAGACAATTTCGCAGAGCAATACTGACGCTACAATACATCCGATGGGACGTCACAGGAAAAGGGTATTGGATGTATGCTTGCTGAATGGTCGTGTTTTCCTTCAAATTAATTGGGTCAAGTGTAATTGATCGGTGTGGTGGTGTAAATAAGTCTTTTCTTTGTTGCTAAATTTGTTACTAAATAAATTGACTCAGGTTTCTGCACTTTCTGTCAATAGCAAGGTTTCCTTGATGGCGGCATAAACATATCGCCTTAATATTGGCAAAATATGTTGGCCTTAAAAAACTTGGCCTGTTTATTTAGTAATCAAGCCTATCAGTCTCTTTTACTTTCATTATGAAGCGTAGAAAACATTTCCTCTGAGTAACATCATGCATAACGCCATGTCTTCTGTTAATGGATAGCCTCAAAGTTCGATTATTGGCATCGACAATGTGGGAAAATTAATGATATTCCTCGATGTTCTTGATAGTAAATGGTAGTTCCTTATCGACAATGGATCTTACTTAATGATTGACGTCAATTTAAAATCGTTGTCGGCCCATATGTGTATTCTTTTGTAAATTTTAGATCATGGATAGATATCATTCTCGAACCATAGGTATTTGCGGAATTGTAGATCGGAAACAAAGAAGCACGACGTTCAACTCGGCGTTCTACAGTCAATGCGTTCGAAGTATAAGTCGCTCATTGAAAATACTTCCTCGGTGAACCTTACTATTAATTACTATGAGAGATTATAACATTAGATATAATTTAATTGGCGCTTATCACGTAACGGCGGTTACAGGAAGCTTAAAAAATAATAATGTGGAACAAATTTCCTGACCAATATGTTATATGAAATGACATATTTAATAAAATCATGGTGATAAAATTTGGGTAATTCATTTGCTTAAAACTTGTAAATGATTCATCATATTCCCATGGAAGTGGTCCACATATCAAGCTATTATAAACATTTTTTGAAAATGTAGTAAAATTTAAGTTATTCGACAATGCGCCAAATTAATTAATCAACTTACAGACTGCTCTGCATATGCACTGGCCTTTTGAATTCATTCTGTTCTTGAATTGCACTTTTTATCAGCACGAAAATAATTTTAGAGGTTGAAATTCTTCTAAATAGAGAATAAAGTGCTGTACTTCGGGTCGGAATGGGTCTGGCTCAAATCAGTATATGATTTAACTGATGATTTCAGGTTTAGCTGTGTGAAGCCTTTCCATTATGGAAAACGAAAGAATAAACTTTGTCAGGTTAACTAATATATCTGGGAAAGCACGAGCGGGGTTTTATAACATGTAGCATAAAAACACGACATAACGTAATTACATCGTCACCTGATTGTTACCTGATCAACCGTCACCTGATCAACTATGTTATGTCGTGCTTCTTAAAATATTTTAGTAAACCCAACAACGATTGTTCCTTTATTTTCCATAGTATATGATTACGAGTAACCCTGAGCCTGAATCTTCGTAATGCTATTTTATGAGTGAATTACCTACAAAAGTCCGGTGATAGGGATTTCTCCCTTCTCTGAATGCACAAATCTCATGCGTCGACGACTTAGTCCAATGTTAGCTCTACCCTAACCTGTTACACATTACAGAGTAACAGATGCACAGAGTAACTCACATTCCAAAGAAAAACTGCTTGTATTTCCTTGCTCAATGGTGGTCAGAACTTTTTAGAAAAAAGCTACGAACTTCTTCTCCATATCTCTTAACATTCAATTGTTTAAATTATTTGATAGCATTAAAGTAACTGTCAACGATTAATAAAAATAACATAAAAAAAACTTCATTAAAGACGTTTCAGACTAGGATAAAGTTAAAACAATATCCAAAACCATCCAAATATCCAAATATTTTTTGTTATTGTTGGTTACGTTGTTAAATGTTATGAAATTGTTTCTCCTGTTATTGTAGTCCTCTGTCATTGGCCTCGTGCTGTTTTTTGGATTAAATAAATAAATAAAAACATGTTCAGAGAATGTCTCACATAAATGCTTATCAAGTCGATAAATTCAAAGAGTCAACTAAAATATTAGCGGGGCGGTGAAGACCCATTTGAACTTAAAATAGTATCAAAATGTAACGCAAGTCAATTAGAGCCCAGAAAAAAATATAAATACGCGCGTCCTATATATCGGTCGCTGTGCACTAATGGGTTAATTATCTCGAAATTAAATTCCCTCATCCGGATCCGTGAATGACCGGCGTAAATTTAGCGTTTCAATTTTAATACACCTCCCCCAATCATGGTGCCAAACACCTTATTTGATCGAGTGCGGCAGGTGAGGTTGCCGGGCCTTTTATTTACCCACCCCACCCCACGGCTTTCCAGGAAATGTCCTCCCGGTTAATACATTTTTCAGGCGCGAGGGAGGGAGTTTTATTCCTTTCGAGGCAAATCCAATGGCCTTCGAGGGCCCGGCGGAGGACAGATGTCGCCGCGTGGAGTTGTGGGGGGAAAAGCCCTGTTCGGCCGTGGCTCGGCCACTCCACACCTCGGCCACTGGGCAATTGACTGCAGGAGAGCAGTTTTGAAGACTCTAAAGCGAGCGTTGCTGCCAATAAGACTTAGAGGGGGGTTCTCCGTCGCACGGCAGGCCATTAAGTCATGGCTATCGCGTCCTGCCGATGAGTTACGTTCCTTAGCATGGCTCGGTGCGGGGTCTTCGTGGGCAAGAAAAAGCCCCATCGTCGGTCACCTCCGTCTTCTCTGTTTTTTTCACCCAAATACGCCCGCGTCATCTAAATTTTGCATCGTGCGCTTCGAGTTGGCTTAGGGGTCACTAGATTATTTGAAAATTATCATTATATTATTGTAATCCATTACCGGCAGATCCGTTACAAACCAAATTCTACTTTTGGAGCGATTATTATTATGCTTCACTTAGGCCTGAATCGTAAATATGTAATGACGAAAAACGTTTAAATTAATGACGTCCTTTTTTAAACTGGAAGAACCAATACATGTATCTAATTATTTTACACGCATGGCATGTAAGTATGCATTCCTGTTTTGTGTAGTCGTTTCTACATGATGGATGAGAGATTTTTTAGGCTCCGATGGCGAATGCAATAAATACGAAAGTGAGCAACAAAATTAATGATGACAAAACTTCTTATAGTTCACGGCATCAAATAATTTTCATATTTTTATGGCTCATTGCTGCGGATGTATCAAAGGAAAAGATCATGAACAATGCAGGTACACTAATAATTTAAATTTTATATATGGCTACAGTTTCTCTGAGTAACAGTATCGTCGGTCCAACACTTATTTTTATCCCGATTGTTGCCTTTTATTCTTATAATCCACGCTATTTCGCAAAATTATTGTCGGATGGCTGTCATTAATTAAAGGTCCCGTACATCGACAGTAGTACTGTGTAGAATGATTTTCCTTCTTAAAACTGTGAGTGATTTTGTGAAATAGAACTATGAAAGTGCTTTTTTTGACATGGAAAATTTCCATGAAGTTTTATCAGAGTCTAGTAATTTAGTTTATGATCAACATAATCTGTTAAATTATTTCGAGTTGTAGAAAAAACCTTTATCTGTTGCTCGCATGAGCCACCAGCAAGAGGCAAAATTTCCTCCATACCTCGACATTATTCTATTTTCTTGTGCATGGTTTATTTTTACCGGATGAAGAGTTAAGATTCACGTTAAAATTATATATTATTCTTCTGCTTCTAGATGTGAATTAAAGTTAAAAACGAATCGTATTAGTTTGATTTGATTCGTTTTGAAAATTTTCAATCCTGCTTCTACAATGAGTGATTTTGGATAAAAGTTCTGTAAATACCGAAGCATTTATCTCCGAAACGGATGAGTAGTTCCAATAGGGTGGTTTCCCATTATTTTTTTATTGCCTAAATCGAAAGATTATTACTCCTTGAGTACGTATTTCACGCTTTTAGATTTTTAAATGACTTACCTATTTTATGCGATTCAATGGGAAGTGAAAATTTTCAAGCGCGCGAAAACGCGACGGCTAAGTATGAATACTGGGTAAACCCCGTGTGACGTCGTTCTGGTTCCCGCTACCGCAAGTGAGGTGACCTTGGGGAGAGGCTTTGAGCGCTGATACGACGCAGGATGCTAGCAGGTAGCAGAGTACCCTGCTCGCTGGTAGCGCTTGGATTAAATAAGGGTTATTAATACCTTATCAAACGAAGAAAACTTTCCGACCTTAGCCAGTTTTAATAGGTGATTATTAAGGCATGTTTCCCTGAGATCTGTGCCTCATGCATGCTTTGGTAATCTCAGATGATGTAAAACCTCTATCTACTCGTATAGAAACTAGGTCACTGTGCGTCACGTGGAGTGGAATCGCATGGGCGCCAATCTGGCCTTTTTCAAATGAGGATAAAATTGATCATTGCCATTCGTCTAAACCGGTATTTCTAAAACCAAATAATTTTTATATTATGAATACTCTAATGGTGGGTAACCAATCGCAATCGATGCCTTTCGTTTTCTTTGATGAAGGAAACTACCCTATTCCTTATAATTGATGCCTGTTGCCATTGCATCGATCAAGATTTGTGGTACATTGATAATACTGAGAATATTTCTGAGTGGTGAGAGCTTCACTGATTGTTGCTCGTTTTTCATTCGATTGAGGAATGAGTACGTAAAAAGTAGGGTCCAACCATTTGCTGCCAATTCTGAGTCACAGTTCTTTAAACTTTTCAATATAAGGGCCACATAATATATATGCTGGCCGAAGGAATAAAAAATATTTTAAAAATCAGTGCTAGTAACTCAATTCCTCAAAAATAAGAGTATGGACATGGAAAAATTAAAAAAGTATCTTGTTAGAAAAAATCAGGGTAAAATAAATAAATTTCTGTCTTTAATTTTAATATAAAAAAATTGGTGTGACGAATGATGCTGTCTTTTTCACTTCAAAATTTCATTAAAATCAGGTTATAAATTAGATGAGTAATTGTCAGAATTGATTTCAAATGATCATCAGACACCAGTCAGCAGCTCCAGCTTTAGCAGCTCCAGCGATGTCGGCCGTACGATAATTATTTTTTCAAAGCACAACGTACAGGTAATTGTTTGGGGGTCGGATAAAATTAAGTATCGGGCCGGATGTCATTGGAGTCTCGGGTTGAGTACTCGGGTCATTGGAGACCCATGATATAAGATTGTGAAATTTTAGATCTGCTGGGCCGATTCCTTTGAAAAATCTAATTTACGATCCATAGAGATCGACATATTTATGTTTGCTGCGACTAATGCCGATATTTTTACCAATACGATTCAGTGAGGTGATCGAATGACACCTATGAAGTTCTCTATCGGGAAGAAAAGGTTTTATGGGTCGTACGTGTTACAGGTCTTCAAGAACACTGTCCTGATTGAGTTACGATTAGAGGTATTGATAGGCTTTCATTTAATATAGTTGTAGGTAAAATGCAAAAAAATCTGCTATATATATTTATTCAATATATTTGCTTTAAGTATTTTCTTTTTGTCTTCATAGTTCAATGGAATAAATTCATAAATAAAATTTGTGTCATTATCTTGATTAATTAATAATTTTGGAGATGATTTTTAATTAACATATTAAATTAGCTAAATGAAAAAGTTTCGATGCGAGGTGTAATATATACAGTTATTATTCAATTGTTTTTATATGATCGAAGGTAATTGCCCGATCAAATTATTTTTTATTTCCCAAGCTTTACATTTTTATTTGATAAGAGTGCGAGGTACTTGAATTGTTTATCCTTTTTTGAAATTTAATTAGTCCGCAGCACTTTTCAAGCATTTTTACTGGGTATTTTTTATTAATTTACGGCTAAAAATAAGATAAATACCATCCTACCACAATATTATAAAAACCTTCTAGCACATTCTATAAACGATGAGTCGTTGAATCATACGAGCTACTTTAGCTACGAGTTGATACTTGATTTGATTCGTTTTGAAAATGGTGCGTGATTCATTCAGTGCGATTTTTGTAAAGTATTCAATTTTTTTTCGGTAGAAGATGACATTTAGCCCGTTTCAAAATGAGAATCTTTATTTGCTCTGCCTTATCGCTGTTATCTATTAAAATTTTTAGAACAATTCTTTTGCTGCTTCAAGTTACTTATTGATGTAATTAATTTTTTAGGTCTCCCTTATTATAACTACCATTTTCTCATTGTTATGTTTACGTTTTTCACTTCTTGTTTAAGTTTTTCCCGCTTATCCGCCCAATTATTTGGGTATTGAATTATTCACACCCTATTGAATGACACTATATTGTAATGCTTTTTAGTATGTAATTACTGAAACAAAAAGTGATCATATTTATTTGAACAATGGAAGGTCTCTGGCAATTATAAGAAATAATTAAAACCTGAAAAGAGCTTAATATCAGGAAAGCCGTAAAAAATTTCATTGAAATCCGTAATTAGCAGAGAGGCCAAAAAACTCTCTCATATTGAGAGGCATACTGCTAATAGTAGAATGAGTTTTAATTATGAATTACTTGGATCTGAATAGCTTTTAATGCCCAAAAACGCAAAAAAATTATTGACGATCTTTTTTAATCTTTTGAAACCAATATATCACAACAATTATGAGATTTAAAATTATTAATGTGAATAAATAATATACTGCTTGATCAAATCAGTGTTTAGCGAGTAAAAAAAGCTTGGATTTAGAGTGAAATGAACTCAAAGTGCTTTAAGATATCACATATATGACGTACACTTCAAAGTTACTTATGTGGGCTTTCATTGAAACAATTATTTCTAATGAATTAGACATAATAACTACTTGTGAACTTGAACAACTAATGTTATGCATCACATCATTATAAGTCTAGGATCAGCATTCGATAATAGAATATAGAAACGCATCGAAAACAAAAATTTCATCCAGGAACCACGATGGCTATTGACGACATCTATTTTAAAGCACCCTTATGACAATACATGTATCGAAGCCCGGAAAAATCCTCAGTACCACAGGATTGCGGACGTTGTCCTCATTATTGAGGTTCTTCACTATTTGCGAGAACTTTCGACTTATAACGTCATTGCAGCTACTTCCAAAGATTGATTTCTCAGTTCTTTTTTATTATTTGAGGAGGGCCAATAAATTATATGCATTTATAAAAAATATTCAAAGAAAGGATTTAATATATTTGTGAAAAAATTCTTTTGCATTTCCGTTATTTCATCATCGTCTTCTGATATGTATCGTCGATCCGTCACAAAATGGCGGACGCTGATTTGAGTAAACTTTTTGCCAGTATGGAGCAATATAAGAAGGATTTCGATTTGCTTCTCTTAGATATTTATATCACAATTACAATCAAGTTTTTTGGTTGTCCATTCAAAGAAATCATCTGCGATCATTTTAACAATAATCACACCGCGGCATTTTTGCAGGCGGAATACATCAATAAAGGAACAAGCCCAGACTCAACAAAGGGAACGCACGCACGCCTATCATGACGATTGTCGATGGTGAATTTCCTAGATGAATATCTCTGGATCATTCTCTTCATAGGGTGATCTACAATTTATCTAGGAAGATTGAATTCGGTTTCGGTTGTCGTGACCCGCGTCGCCTTAATGTCGACGCGGGGTTCTTCCGTTCTTTCCCTTAGCACCTATTCTTACTCCAGAGGCAAAAGCGGCCTATTGCGGCGGCGAACAGTGGGCTGAAATAAAAAAGAAGCTGGCCAAAGCCTCAAAAATAATATTTTGAGTATACAAATTTTAAACTTTATCACATTTTTTGTCATTAAGTTAGTGCATGCCTTGACGCATGCAGTTTTTCTTAGGTTGCTTCTTTAACGTAAAACGTGGCCTCAAAGTTCAACTAATTTCGCAAAATTTCCCGTATTGAATGTTTTTCGCAATTCAACACATTAATACCAATTGTACACCTTTTTTAGCAAGGCATTGAAACCAAAAAGTATATACTTAGTGTTATTCAATGGTTGGTGATTGTAAATTCTCATTAGCTTTCACGACTTAGTTGTTGTACTTGTGGCCGATGTGGTACAAAATAGCGGAATTTTCCTGTTTCCTGAACCTGTTTTTCCGTAGAATTTATGCATTTATGTAGGATTATAAAAAAGGGTCACCTTCATGTAACCCCTTGTTTCTTGCGTGTGGTCGGTCCTCTTGGGCTATTTCCGGAAATTCCGCTCTTGGATAGAAATGCACGTTTGCATTTAGTCTTGAGCATACAGTGAAAGAGGTTAGTTGTGCTTCGGTGATTATTTTATACACTCGGATACGCTTGCTTTGGTTACTAAGATCTCCCGAGAATCTCCTAGGTTTCCAGCTCTAGCTGCCTTGGTGGCATTCATTCACCACACTTCTATCATCCAAACTGGTATATGATTTGTAAATTGGTGCTCTATATATTTTGTCTTATTATAAATAGCCGGAGCTGCAATTTACATTAGTCAAGGTTAGATTTACGCTTATCGAATCGAATCTTTCTTTAATTTCCATTGTAACGCTTTTTATTGGTTTCTCGTTTGTCTGAAATGATTTGAAAAAAAACTCATTTGGACCATTCATTAAAACGTCCGCTCTCGAGGTTACTCGTCTTTTACCTCATAAAAAAAAGACGTCAATCATTCACTGAAAGTTTTCGAATGTTTAATGCAATATTTTGACTAAGAGTGGGAGTATTGCGTTGCTACGAATGTGTCAAAAACATCTCAGGTATGAATCAGATTGAGATGTGAAAGATCGACTCTTGAAGAGAGAAAATTTTTATTTTTCACATTACACTGCTGCATCTAATTCTATAGGTACAAATTTTATTTTCAACAGTGCCTGTTAGATTATGCATTTCCTTACAAGAGAAGTATTTCTTTCACTCCATCAAAATTACTTATCATATCATTGGATATCACTATCTCAATCAGACCCGTGGGGAGTAAAAACAACGGCTAATTAACCGAAAAGGATTTTTACTAAATTAGTATAGAGAAGAAAAGGATTTCATTATTGGCGTGACAAAATAATGATCTGGAACTACAAACGACAGCACTGCTGCTCGCCGTTTCTTTGAAAATCCCACTCTTTCTTCTGAAATATAAGGGGAAAGCTTTTAATTTGATTTTATGACAAAAGCGCATATACTTGTTTACACCTTCGACTGGCAGTGTCATTCAACAGCTTATACCTAATAACTTGAGTTAAACAGCCTACGTTTAAATTACATAAATCGATGAGCAACTAAATAAAAGATTTTCTACGAAATTTTTAATGCTATTTCCCGCGATACACTCATAAAAGAAGATAATTTCAAACAGTACTGCTGGGAAACCTTTGAGCTCTAGATCATACCCTACTCATGGTTCTATATGCCTCAAAATGTTCTTAAGTTCCTTGTATAAATCACGTAGCAGATATAGCTGCTGAGGTGATCTTCCCCTAGAGCAATTACCTGAGGGAATCGAAGCACGAAGTAATAATGCCGGATAATACCGAGAAAGCTTTAGCAGGAAGTACTCTAGAATATCCGCCAATGAAGACTTATTTTTCCGGCTCCTCCTGACCTGAGATTAATTAAAATCAATTTCCTCACCCCTTATAACAAATAAAGTCAGAAGCATGGCGATGGAAGAGAGGAATTAACTCTTAGCAAATACGATGAGCAGGAAATCTCGCAGTCTTGAAGTGAAACGGATAGTTCTTCTACCGATTTGGAGTGACTCAATTAGGTGTGAAAGAGAAATATTCAACAGCCATGCAGTGATAATCCTTTATTGAAATAGAGAGGCTGAGGATAAAGGCTAAAATATATGTGCAGCTTTATAAGTTGATTACAAGACTAAATATGTCCGCAACTAAGACTGTACATTCATAGCGTAATGTAGTTACCATCGCAACTTCGATTCAAATACTCTGATCATTGTTTCCATTAATTCTGCCATCAAGCAAGCCCGAAATGGGCCACTCAAAAACGCGGACATATCTTTGAAAACATAATCACCGGATTAATAAAGATAATCATTCAGTATCCCATTCTTCGGTCATACCACACCTTGATCGTCACCTTTGAAGACTCAATTCGATCGCAGGATTGGGAGCAGGGTCAAGGGAAAAGTGTATAAAACCGTTGTGCGGCCAGCCCTGACGTATGGAAATGAAACCTGGCCTGCTGAGAAAGCCCACGAAAATAAAATGGATATGGCCGAGATGAGAATGCTGAGATGGATAAATGGGAAAAACAAGAGGATTGATTGTAGACGAGTTTACTTTGTGGAAATTCATTGATAGTAATGATACAAAGAGCTGTAGTAATTTTACACATTTTGAGATCCGAAATTAAAAAGTAGGTAAGAGAAAATTAAAATAAAGGAAAATTACTACAGCTGTTTGTATGATTAAAAACAAGAGGAGATAAGATTAGGAAAAGATAAGGGAGGTGGCAGGATTTGTTGAGATCTCAAGAAAGGTACAAGAGGGAAAGATGCAACGGTTCGGACATATTTGGCATGAGGAGTATGTGGGGAATAAAATTCGAAATTTGCATGTAGAAGGGACGAGAACGAGGGGAAGACCAGAAAGAAGATGGAGGGTCTGTGTCGTGAATGATTTGAGGGAGAAGGATTTGACTGAAAAGTATGCCCAGGATCGAGTGACTTGGAGGCGACTAGTTAGGAACAGAGACCCATAACGGCAATGGCTGCAGAGAAAGGAGAGGTAGGGGGTCTACATCTAGGGGAGAGTTTCCTAAACCACACCGCTTCCCAAATCGTACCACCATCCTAGAAACCAATGTATTAATTAGACATCTATGCAATCTAATGTCTGCATTTGGAACTCCCTTCGTCACCAGTGCAGTGACAAGTCATGTGCGTAGGTATTAAGAAGTGTCTCTTCTGCTATTTCTCTCGTCTTTTTACGAGAATATTGAGAACAAATTAGTTGTATTTACATATTCTTAGCTACATATCATATTTTTGAAGTCTATGGTGTTTCATCTAGTGCTATTAACAGCGTGGTATGATCACATGTTTAGGCAGTGGAAATGATTTCATATAAAATGGCGGTCGCTCCCAAATCGCACCACGTGTTTCTACACCTGTGCGATGTAAGAAGTCTTAAAAAAGCTGCCGCGAAAAGGTTATTCCAAAGAATAAACACTTCTACAAAAGACTTGTATATTTTGTTTCAATTATTGCAGATTTTTTATCAAGCAAAAAAACTACATCATTATTAATTTCAAAGATATGACTTATTTAACTTTTTTCGTACCTTATGTGGCGGGTATTTTAATGCACATGTTTGCTCTGTTAAGGGATCTAAAAATAGCATTGAATAACTTACCTCTCTGCCTCTCATTTTCGTTGAAACATCATTTCCTAATTTTGGCCTCCAGTGGTGCAATTTGAGAAACCGGTTGCTTAAATCGCACCGTTTGAAGAGGTTTGATTTTGAATTTTAATACATGTGTTCAACTTGGAGTTCATTGACCCCAGAAGATTGCGAGAGAATTAGGCGTTCCTCCTCATATTAAGCAGCATTAAAAACTTATATTGCATCACTTATTTTGAGTTAATTCGTTTTATTTCCAAAATTGGTGCGATTTAGGCAACCTTCCCCTACATGCTAACCAGCAAGCCGTCTCAATGGGCGTATGATCTTGGGATATTAATAATAATGACATGATTTATTGTTCTTGGACTTGTCCATTAAGAACATAATGGGCTTATTCAATACTTTAGAGCTCATAATAGATAAATAACAAAAATATACATGGAAAAAATAAGGGATGGGCGGATACATTGTAGTGAGAATAACATGAGAATATAAAAGACAAGGAGTAACAACAGAAGTTATACACTTTCTAGAGTTTTTATAAAGCGAAGAAAATCTTTACTCGTCGAAATTGACTGCTATAGTTGTCGACTACTACGCTCAACTCGCACGTTTATACAGTGACTGCCAAGCACTATGAGGTCACTATTCTCTTCTCAGTACTTCGCAGGCACTATCCATACCCATAAATGGAGCATGATAGTTGACTGCTATGGCAGCCCTCTGCGATGAGTTAACATGGCTTTACACCATATGGGCGTTCCCAGCGAGGAGCAGGAGGGGGCAGCTCCCCCCCAGAAGCAGAAATCGCAAATGACTTTAAGGAAAATAATATATTTTTCAAGCAAATAATTTTAAAAACTAATAAACAGCTGTTACAGTTTCCTTAAAATGTTGATTTCATTCACCTTTTCCATGCTTAAATCTTACCTACAACTTGAACAACCATGGCTTGCCCCCCTCCCCCAGTTTTGATCCTTGGTACACCCTTGTCACACCAGCCTTTAATCTGGAAGATAAATCGTGATATACTAAAATAGTAGGGCGCATTTGGAGTTTTTTGATAATAGCCTAGTTCGTATCATGGGGCTTAACTGTCCATGTAAAAAACGGATGCCAATATCCATCCGTTCGGCAATACATCTCTCTCATTGCATCGTTTTTAGTCGGCCTGGAAATATATTGCGGTGTCAAAACGATTTCGTTTAAGTGGGAGGCTATCTTTCTAAAACATTCTTCGACGGCCGGGATACGATCTCGGTTCTATTCAGTTCCCTGGACACCACCCTAGCCCGAACGCACATTCACTCTAAGGGGAAGGGCCGCTCCCTTCTCCCCCAACCCCCCGAACATTTCTCAACGCCTCCGTGCCTTACACACTATAGCTCTCCAACCGGCAATCCCCATCTTATACTCCCCATACACACTGTAGCTCCGGCAGAAAAAAAAACAAGTCTTTTCACGGCCCGTCTTCGAGTCCACAGATTTCCGATTCCTCTCTCCCTTCCCTGACTGCATTTCTTTGGAAACCTCCGATGTGCACCCCTTTCGCTCTGCACTAGGCTTTTCTTCACGTTCTCTCACCTCCCGTCTGCCCCCCACTCCACCGTGGACGAAAGCCTTAAAGATACCATCCTCCCAGCATCCACCATTCTCCGATTTTTCGCCCGCGGATGACTTCGCTCCGCGACATATCTTTGAACAGCTCCTTTCCCTCATCCTTGGGCGTCCTCTTGCCCTTTGTCACCCATCCGTGAACTCCACCCACGCGCCCTCCTCCCAATATTCTTTCCTGATTCCATCTCTCCTCCATTTTTTCTCTCCCTTTACTTCCCACCCTGTCGCCATCACCCGTCTATATTTCTTACCGTATTCCTCCCCCGGCAAGATTCCGCCCAGAGCTCCTTAATGAAGCTAAGCTCAACCCTTTGCCAACCATCGCCCGTCCACGAACCGGAAGGTAAAGAGATTTTTTTTTCATTTCTGTTCATTTTTTTTGTGTCTTAATATCCATTTTGACGGATTGTAGCGTGTGCTGTGCGGCTGAGGATGTGGTCGTTGGGAAGGGTGACGCTAATAGGTTGTATACGAAGACACTGGTTGAGGCAGACGGATTCCTGAGTATTTCCAAGGCGTTGCGATGCAGGGTTGCCTCTCAGATTTTTGAAGCAGTGGCCTGCTTATTTCAATGGGAAGTCATTCTGAAATATTCCCAAATTTCGCAGCCGGCGGTCAAAATTTTGAGCCAAGGATTTTTCTCGTTTTGAGGGCAAATATTTTGCTCATAAATGGATATGGATTCGCCGCCAATCTTTTAATTCAATCTCAAGGCCTTGTCTAACTCTTAAGCCGATGAATTAACATCGTTCAGCGTCAACATAGTCAAATGCTCATCATTATAATATGATATAAAAGGTCATCATTAAGATTACTACCTAATTTAAATGTTACTGCAGTCATTCTTGTTACGCCTGTTATTCAAAACTTTCACATTATTATACCAGGTAAGGTAGAAGCCTTTCAAATATCGAAATATAACATTCTCTCATCCCACTTTGTGTTATTGATATGAGCCAATTGAAGTTGCACGGTATCGAACATGACCTTGTTCAAGTCAGTCATTGTTTTTGGTTATTAAATTATTAAAAATTTCCGAGTTCATCATATTTCCGCTAATTCCAGATGATTTACACTATTTGGATCAACTAATGTCTTGATTCTTCGAAAGCTATCATCAGCAGAGGAAACACATCTTAAAAGCATATTAGTTTTATTTTTTAGCGGACACAACTTTTAAAAAATGATTGTGTAATGGTGGATTCAGAAATCAAGGTACAGCATACATATATGATTCAGGCGTAATCTGGTGGAATTCTAACACGTCGTAAATTAAAATTTACTTGTGATTCTCCAGAAACACTTTTATTCACATATTTTATTTTACGGTGAATCATGGGATGAGATTTTGCCACAAGCGGTCAACTTACATGACCGGTTTCAATCCCAATCGTCACCTGACGATGATTCAAAACGTATTTATATAACGGCAAACGTATATACCGATGGTATGAATGAAGGTGCTTATGAAATATTTCCATGATGGTTTAATTTACCCAAGAGATATAGTGATAACCAACTGCAAAATATTTTCACAGACTTTTTTTATTTCAAACTATTTTGTATACTTCTCCATGTGGAGCCATCTCCGTATGGCAATCGTGAAAAAATTAATTTCTACGTTCCACAAATAATCAAAATTTTCTGTATTCTATTTGCGCATTCTTGCCATCGTGGTGTTTTTCTATTGATCAGCCATCATCTGGTACTCACACATCCACGAGGAAAACACAATTCACATTAATGGATCAAATGCCTGATTTGTAGGGTATAACATGTGTCTGTATGCTTCACTTACCCTTTTCATACTTTCTCTTCACATAGTATTACTCAATACTCTATATTCAATTTCGTTTGGAGCCCTTTCCACAGCTTATTAACATTGGCTTCCATTTTTCCGCCATAACCCTTGACGCTCACATTCCGAATTCAATTTTATTAAATAAAAGATTAATGAGCAGAAAATAGCTTCATTATCATGTTATTAATGAGCCAGAATTTATGCAAAACATTAATCTAAACTTTAACTTTTGTTTCAATTCATGCACATGCATTTCCATTAAATTGAGCCAAGCCATTGTGCCAAATTTCACTGACGTATATTTGAATCAAATTTTGAGCTACTGGCTAATCAATTATTATTTTAGACCTACATTCGTTATTTTCGAGCACTATTTTCCATTTCAATAGCCATACAGGGTAGCATTGGTAGTACTACTCGCGTATTTACCACAAAATATGTGAAGAAATTCGGTAGTATTTTGAAGAACATCAAATGAAATTCCATCCATTCCATGAAGAGGTTATGAATGTAAAATTTATATCCCGCAAGCCGTCATACGCTAAATTTTAATTAACAGCGTAAACCAGCGTACGCAAAACGTATAATTTTCCATTCCATCAACCAAAGGTTTCATCGGTGAGCAAAAATTCTACAATTTTTGCTCATTCTCCTTATAACACTAACCTGTTTCATCCCAAAATGCATTTTAGTAAGATAAAAATGAATCATTTTCCAATAATTTTCCTCGTGCTCTCCAGCATAACGATTTCTCTTTTACTACCTAATTACTCTCTATTTTAATTGACTCTGACCGAAGGAACGCCGTATGTTCCTCCAAGGGAATTTAAGCGTCATTCGTAGAGTTATTCTGTGATGTAAATGAGCAGTTATAAATAAGTTAATGCTTTGGACTGGGAACAGTTATTTATATACATTTTCGTCTGCTGACGACGAAATGAAACGAAATATAACCGAATTCCGTGAAATATCTTTTTACCACCTAAGGAAACTGTGAAAAGGGTAATTTATTTAGCTCCGACACGCAATTTTTTCACCAAGCCCTTGTTTTTAATCAATAACCATTCCGATACAACTTCAAAAGATGAAGGGGTGAATGGGTAAAATTGCCCCGCGAACGATAACAGTGCACGGAATATATAATAACAATAATCTTAATTTCTAGCTGAGGTTAAACTTGAGGAATTTATCGTTAAGCTTATGGCGTGAAAAGCGATATGCATTTAAATGATGGTAGCAATTTTAATGTCAGAGGTAAATAATAATTTGGATCTAAAGTTTCAAATACCCGAGTATTACGTAAGAGCTGAAAAAGGCGAAGGCCTCCTATCTTCTATTCAATCCCATCAAACAAATTTGAACTGGAAAAGGCGACGGTTGTGAGGTTATGATCATGACGGCCCGTAAACTAAAATATCAAAAAATAGAGACCCGCATGAACGAAGCTTCAATATTAATTTGATGGATTCCTTATTGAAATGCCCCTTCATTTTTAACGAATGGACAAGAGTAATGCTTTTATCGTAGCCTACGACGCTTTCCTTGCACACATATACACTAATCTAATGAATATTTCATTTGCACTTAGGTTCAGGAACTATTTTAAGTGGAAGTACCCATTTGAAAATCCGATGCACTGATGTGAACATTTTTTGCTTAACTTATGTTAATTTGAAAATGGTTTGGCTAGCTGACCATTTGGCCACCAATTAGGTGTGGAAAAGAAATTGTTGAATCCTATATAATTAGGCAGTAAGTCAAAGGAAATATAATTTTTATTCCTGGCTTTTACATCCATTGAATAATATGGCACTAGTGGGAGTGAAAAATACTTATTCAGTATGTGCGCAGTATATATTCTAGAAATCGTTCTTGTTATCTCTATTTTTATCTAAATTGGTAATGGGATGGTCTGTGGAATGCATTGAAAATGCTGAAAGGCTGTAATATAATAAATAAAATTGCTTGTTTTAATAATTGGGCTGTGCTGTCTCTCTCAAATAAGGTATCAGACATAATAATTGAGATTTCCACGTGAATCATCGGATGCAGTCTTAACTGCAAGTGGTCACAGCAACGAAAAAATTGGATAAAAGATATAGTTTGCGGCATATTTATTTGTATATATTTCATATTTAGCATCATGGAAGTACTAGTCTACTTCCATACTACTTTATTACAACCGATCCAGGTGTCGGCACATGATGTTATTTTCAAGGTCTTTTTCTGTCATTATGCCATTTGCATCATCCTATCTTCAAATACCTTGAAACCTAAACCTGGGTCGGCATAAATAAGGCAGTGTGGAAATATACAAGTACTTCCATTATGCTAAATGAAAAAAAAAATTGGTTTGACCCTCGCATTCGTGATTTCTCTGTTCTTTCAGTTGTCTTTGTGATCGTATGTGATTAACACTATCCTTTTTTAACTCACTGTGCAGCGTGTGAAAACGAGTGAAGGAATTTGAAACGCGGAACTGACTTTATAAAATTCCAATCACGGAAAGGAATTTAATGCGTGTAAACCGTATTGAGGGAAAAATGAGTAATGGAGGGAAAAACTGTGAAAATTAGTCTCGTGAAAATGAAATTTATTCTCTAAAATTAAATTAGTTCATAATCAATCACCTTTCTCGTGGTATAATCACGTTTTAACCTTGAACTAATGAGATTTCTCCCTGGATGTAAATTCCCAATTAATAATTCATTACTAATTTATGCTGCGATAAATTCGCTGTTAATATTTAATTTAATGAGTATTCTTTTGTTGCACCTATAGCTGAAATCATGTATCTAGCAGTCATCAATCTTTGAGGGGTAAATATTCATTTAACATTGAATAGAGTTTTGCCATTTCCTCTATGATATAAAGTTAGAGAACTTACACTCCTTTATGTGTTGCTACATAAATAAATTGTGAATGGAAGAATAAATAATACTGGCAACTACTTTGATTGAAAAATTTTCATAAATGCTGAGGCGTTCCTTTGTTATTTTTTGTCTGTCCGCATTATATATTTATCTACCATGTTTTAAATCGCTACCCTTTTTCCTGTGAAATAGCTCCTATACTTGTCACCCATGAGCAGCTGACTAGCTCGGAATTTATTATTTGCCTCTCTTAAGACTAAAGGGTAGGATATGATAGAAATGCAGCCTTCCGCTGCAATTATACTTCTAATTTATATTTTGGAGATTGTTTTCAAGCAAAATGACGAAACATAGATCATCTCTCCACTTGATAGCCTGAAAAATATTTTTTTTGCTTTGTTTTTCGCTTCGTGGACGGCAAAAACGTCGGAGGTACGTATGTACTTAAATCTATTTTAACCTGAGAGTGATTCCTGCTCATCTTGGCGAATATTGGCTAGCAGTACCGGAGGATTGAGAACCGAGGGGCATACCACATGACTTGAGAGAAAAAATTAAAATTATGCTCCCCCAAAAATATTCCGGGGAGCCGTCAGTGGCTCGTATATTAGGCGTAATGTTCCGCTGAGCGAAGAGTCAGCTTTCTCCGTGGTGGCCATCCATCGCGTGTCCGATCGGCTCTCTGGAAGGGTGTTCGGCAAGGGGACAGCCCCACCAAGGGTATGAGGACCGGGAAGGTTTCCCCAAACCTCATAACCGGGGTGGGAGGAGGGTCAGGGAAGTGTTTGCAGAAGGGGAAGTGGACTCGCGCCTAACCATGGGTCCTCCCCCGCTCTCACTCGCCTTTGCTGAGCTCAACACCACTCCTTTATCCTATCCAACGGGGACCTTTAGGGTGCTTAAGAGCGCGGTTCCCCTTCATCTCCGGGCCAGGATACCATTTATTATTGAGTTATACCCCATGTTAATCTCGCGCAAAAACCAGCCCCGCTGCGGTGGGCTTCGAGCCAAAACCTCGCTGAGTTTATATCTCTCCCACCACGGCAAGTCACTAAGTTGCCAAGAATTGTCTGATTACCCAGTTTACTCAACGGCTGTACCGGCGCCACCGATGCACGCAGGTGAAAACGAGTGGAGGCAAGTCTGTCATGTTTTCTTAAAAAGTTGAGAATTGCGTATGTGAAAGAATATATCAGTGGTGGCCGAAGCAGTCGAAGGAGTTTATTTAATCAAAGCGGCAACAATTATGACCAAACATTCCCGGAGGAAATCAATATTAAACCATGGCTTGTTATATCTCTACCCGCAAGCGCTGTCTTTCCATAGTTTATGAACGTTGAGGTCGAAATTAGAGAATGAAATGAGAAAATGTATTACCCAGTCACTTTGTCGTGAAACATGAAGAGGAGAGGAAATTAAGCTATTTTAATTCATTCAGTCACATTTAATTGATATATTGGTGGCGGCTGGGTAAAGTTCTCGTATGCCAAATGATAGGTCGCGGGTTCGAGTCCCGCCTGGATAGGTATCCCTTATCCAGATCATGGATTTTCATGTGCGTTTAATTTTTGATTAAACCCCTATCTTAAAGGTCAATATGGGCTGTTTTCAGTGGTACGGGAATAAATAAAAATATAAAAAAATCACATATATACCATTAAAGATAAGTGTTTTCACCAAATAAATTTGATCTTCGCTCATATTTTCTCAGCTACTCGCTCAAGAGTAGCCGAGTGTAACGCACGAATTACTGTTGTATATAACCACCCTGAGAGGCTCGGAGCATGGCTGAACACTTTGTGAGAACGTAAATGCGCCTGCTGAAGGTTCCCCCAGACCTCACTATCCCTCACAAAACCTCCATGTTAACACTCTCACACTCGTCGACACCAAACCGTTCGGAGTGACCAAAAGATCACATTTGTTTATGTTCCCCCAACCCTTCCCTTGCGCCCCTCTGCGAGCCAATCCCATCAACGAAGCGTAAGATCATTAAGACCTGATCAGCCGAGGCGAACGGCTTAACTCAATTAGAGTCAGCTTCGGGAGATTTCGAGGGTGCGGGGATCGCGTTGAATAGTTGGCCCCTCCAAGTATTTGTGTCTAGTAGAGGTATTCCCATTGTTAGTCTCACGCCGTCTCAGAAGGTAGTGGTCAACGTCATGTTACCCCGAGAGTGATCACTGAGGAAAATAAAACTTTGTAAAATTCAACCATAAACGCTCACGGTGGCGCGTAAGTCCTCGCCATCCAGTACAGAGATCGTGTATTCGAGTCCCGCCTGAGTAGAAAGGACCCAGCCAGGGAATGGGTCTTGGTAATTGTCTTGCATTAAATTGATTGTAATTGGGAATACCTGTTAAGCCCTGGTTACACGGTACATTAACACGTACGAGTGAATGTCTAAATGTATGAATGCGCAAATGAACAAGATAGCGCACCGTGTCACCACCCAACTTGTGCGAATGCATTAACACAAGGTAGAGCCTGTTCTAATTTGGTTCATACATCTGTACAAGTTCTGTTCCGGTCCACCAAAATCTTTCTTGCATTCACCCATTAATTAGTGCGTGTTAATGTGCCGTCTAATCGGGCCCAAAGAAATGAATAAATTATTAAAAGGGTTTTGATATTAGACTGGGTAAATTCTATTTATTTTCCTCAGTGACCTCACGCTAAACAGCCATACTATTGGCCATCATCATAAGTTAACGAGTCTTAATAGTATATTAAAAGGTGATGACGTAACGTGATGTAGAGTAGGGCGGGAGAAAAGATGAGTGATAGATTGTCTTCATTGAAGGAGATTGTGGCGAAGATTTCCCAGGTATATGAAAGACATCTAAAGTATCATTGTTATCATCTTGTATCATTGCTTTCCAGGTATTCACAGCGATGGTAATCGCCTAAAGACGAAGGCTTTTCAGGTAATCCCGCCGGCATCCTTAGGTCAGAAGCTACTGACACTTCTGCATGAGGATGTTTCAGGATTGTTGACGAAACCGTCGTGTTTTCGCAACAAGCGATGCGGTGGAGAGCCCAAAAACATGGTGGTACTTCAATGAGGAAGGTTCAGTTTGGTCGGAGAACGGAGGAATGGTATAGTCATAACGGACGAGTGTGAAGGTTAGCTATCGAATCTGTAGCACACAACTAACTCACCTTAATAAAAATCCGAGGACTATTACTTCTAGGGAAAAATTGATTTGTTTCCTGTATAATTCCAATCCCCTGGCTCACCAGTGAGTACGTAGTTTTCCTTCGAAATATTTTATCATCTTACCTTGAAGTGACTGAAACAAATATATTCATCGTGTACACTGTGAGGTTGAATGGTTTCTGACGATAAAAGGTGTCAGAAATATAATTGGTCTTAGTTAATGGCTGTCGACATGCGACCAAAAATTTTGGTGCCGAAGAACTTCATGTGAAAGCAAGATCTCGTGCAGGGATTCATCAACTCACGTTGACATTTGGTGGCTGAGTGCTATTGCTGGCAGTCATGTTTTCTTAAAATTTTGAGAATGGCATATGTATAAAAGAATATAAATGTGGCTGAAGTAGTCCAAGGAATTTATTTAATCAAAGCGGCAATAATAATGATCAATCATTCCCGGAGGAAATGAATATTTAGCTATGACTTGTTAAATCTTTTCGTGTTTCGCCGAAAAATGTCCTGGCTTACGAGGTGTGATCAAAGATTAATGCAATTGGTTGTTTTGTGATGCTCCTCTTGGCCCTAACGCTATCCCAAATGCAAATAATAGTGGAGGGGAGTATCAACTATCCATCGCTGCCTTTTGTAGCTCTCTCTAAGCTATGAAACGGTGAACATCGTTGCTTGCGTGAATCCTGTTTCAGTGACTTTGTAGTATTCTTGTGATTTTACGCATCCATTTCTTAAAAAAATGTGTCATGGAGATCTGAATCAGGTTCTTGTACAAAGTAAAGGATCGTATCAGGTATTACATTCGTATTGTTCACCGAACTGTAATTAAAAATGTTTGATTGGTGAATGATCTTAGTGGTGTATGAACAGGTGCAAGATCTGAAGGTAGGAAGTCAGATTTAACGCTATTCTTACAGCCGGATGAACAGCTGAAATGCCTTTTCCATTCAACCACCATTTAGCTACGTGTGATATTATGATTTCATTTTTTGGTGGAGAAGAGGAGACCTCTTCAGAAAGTTTAATAGTGCACATGCAAGTAATTTGAAAAAGTTGATATCTAATATATTTATCAACGTTCGTCATCAGTATTCCAATAAAAATTTAGCTGAAATTCAAACTTTGGATATGAGAGTTAATACAGCAGACATTTTTCAAAATCGTTCCCTATTCTAATGTATTCGAGGGAGAAAAGTGACTGAAGCAGTAAGGGTTTAAAAAAATTGAGGGTATTCAAAATGAGGTTCTTTTCAGGCGGGTGAAAGGTATTGGTTATCAATCAGTTTTCCTGGAAGAAAAGAAAATTATTAAGTTCACGTACCGCTGCCTCTTTACGTATGACTTTTGTGGAAGAATGGGCAAGAATATGAGATCTAAAATTTATATCCAGTAAAATGAAGGATACACTTCATTCATACGTTGTGGAAGTAGTAACGAGTTACCCAAATCACTAATTGAGTCTGTTAGCAAGTAAATATCCTTCTTGAAAACATCAATTCATGACGTATTATATCTATTATCATATTTTACTATAATAGAGCTCGTGGCTCAAACATTACACTATAGCGATGTGCTTGCAGTGTGTAATATTTGATGCATAACAATGAACTAGCCAAAATTGAAGCGAAATTTTTTAGAAGTTTTAACGTGTTCTTATTCCCATGCCATGGCTGATCTCATGTAGTTATTTCAAAAAAATCAATGGAATCAGTGATATTATATTTTAATAATGGTATCATATTAGTCAGTCAACATCAATCGCCATAAAAGGAACCAGAGTGCAGCAATCATGCATGAAACTTAGTTATCACTGCACGATTGCTTGGGGTAACTCAATATTTAGCAATGATTAGCGCCATATTTTAAAGAGAATGAATATATGTGGTTATTTTAAACGACAAAAACCATAAACAACGTAGCGTATTTTTAAATTTCTGTTCTGAGGGTTTTTATTTGCAAATTAGTCTATAGCTTTACTCACTGCCATCAAAACATAGGTACTCTCATCAATACGTGTGAGGTTGATTGAGATAAAGAGTGGACTTTCTTTTGATGTGACCTGAGTCGTAAAATATTTCTGAATGAAATAATTCCTTCACTAGCCTTCTTAACGTCGTAATAAGCCATCGCAACACGGCTTTCTCAAAGATGTAAACATTACTTTGCGCATATAAAACGTGATAATGCAGTAAATGAAGTGGGATTCGTTTGCGAATTGAAAATTACGATAGAGCCGACTGGCAGAAATAGTATTTCCTTCAAACTTTTAATAACTGAATTTTATGCGTATAGCAAGCTTTGATTTTGTAGTATTGATGGATGTCGCATGTGAATAAAACGACATTAATCTTTAAAAATATTAACGGAAAGTTGGGAGCAAGTAATTTTTCAATGGAATTGTGACAGTGGAGCTATTAACTTTGCGAGAAGCGTCGCTTAGGAGACTCAGGATACCGTTTTTAAAAGCTTAAAAGTTATGTGTAGCGTAGCGAAACTTCTACATTCCAGTTTATCCTTTGGAAAGGATGTTTATGGAGTTTATTTGTAGATTTATCTCACTTCAGTGTAGAGGAAATCGTGAAAATACAGACTGCCAACCTATACTTATTCTCTTTTCGTTTTTCAACCTGATCTTACGCATTTTCTGACTCCAGAATGGAATATTTCATATAATAGTTGAAAAAAATTCCCTCTATCTTCGAGTAAAAGAAGGATTCATATATATTACACTGCATTTTTCAATATTAAGCAAAAACATGGAATGGGCGAAGGCCTGTATCGAGATCTTACACTAACGTGTCCCGAGCGTATGTAGCTTTGTATTCTTTAAAATTGTATTGCGTTCTCTTTTCCGGGAAAGAGAAAAGAGAAAGGATTGGCTTTCGTAATCAACGGAGGCTGTGATTCTCCTAAATTCTCTTCACCTGTGGCGGCCTTAGCACCCTTGCCACTCGCTAGTGTGCATTTTGAATGATCCACTTCTACTATCTCGCCCACGACCAGAGGATATCAAATTTCAGAATTAGTGCAAAGAAATCAAAATATGTGTTCGAAAATGACATAAAGTAAGTACCTATATACATTGAAAATTCATAAATGTACTTTTTTGTGGTTTTCATGCAATGATAATAGGGCGTATTGGTGCGGTGATTACTTTCCTCGATTACGCCATCTGCCCTCAGTGATTCAACCTGAATATTGGTTTGGTTAGGCAAGGATAGAGCTCACCAAGGACTAAGCCACAGGCGTGTGAAGAGTACACATTCAGGGTAGGGGAGCCAACTCCTTAGAACTTCAATTAAATACTGGCTGACTTTATGGAATTTGCTCATGGTAAATTAAATAAGTTGATCTCTTTGTTTATTCTACACACTAAACTAAGTACACCTCGACCATTTTCAAAATTTCTATATCATTTTCTAGAGGACAGATTGTATTGTATTTCTCAATAATATAATTATCGCACTTTTTATTTCATGATGATTGATATTAACTGATGCATATGATATCATTATTAAAATACAACATCACTGATTCCACTGATTTTATGGAATGAGCATACCAACGGAAATTAAGAGACGCTAAAATGTCTTTTAAAAATGTTGCTTCAATTTTATCTAGTTCGTTGTTATTCGTAAAATATTACACATATGAAGCACAGTGCAGTACAGTTGCACCCGCTGTAGTGTATTATTTGAGCAACGAGCGGCTCTTATGGTAAAATAAGGTTACAAGTATCGACTGAAGCATACAAAACGTCATGAATTGATGTTTTCAAGGAGCATATTTAGTTGCCAACAAACTCAATTAGTGACTATCACATGCTTCCAAAACGTATGATTCCGTAGATTCAGAATTTTACTGAATTTAACTTTCAGACAAAGTGATCGACTTATTTGATTTAACCAGCTCCTTTCACTGGGCCGCTTCGAACTTCAAGGATTTGTTTAAGAGTACCCAAAGGCTTCATCCAGGATAAAACTCGGGCTCCTTTGGTTATACACACTCATGCAGATTTGGATGATTGCGTACGTCCATTCCCTCGTCCACAGAAATAACAATAGAGGAGTCGTATTTCAATGGGTTCACAAAAGTCGCCACTCGCGTCGCTGACGGTCCAAGTCGATTTAGTTAAATCACTTTTTCTTATGACAACTCAAGAAATTTAAATTCGCTCATTAGAAAATGCTAATATTTATAATATTTCATAGTTTATTAATACCAAACGAAATAGAGCTAAACGAATTTAATTTAAAATTTTCCTATCGGTTGATGTCATTAAGGAGTAGATTAAAATTAACATTGTTTTGTTTGCAAAATGAACGAATAAATTAAATATTAATTAAAGGTAACTTTACGGGTGTGATCCAGATTTTAAGTAGAAAAAAAGCTATCATTAAATCTGGCTGTAAAGCGAAATTTATATTCGTGATGATAAGATCTATAATTTTTTTTCCTTCTTACCTTGACCTCGTTTAATTCATGGTAAATAGTTCTCGGAGTATAGGTCAAATGTATGTGATGCAAAAACGTTTTTGCCAACGTTTCAGTTTATTTTAAACTATCAATAGGACTATGAAAGAAAACATAAGATAAGATCTAAGAAATAATTCATAACAATTCAATGTAATTCTTCAAGATTGAAAATATTATGTCGCAAAGAGGAAAATAAATAGATCGCTCTGAATTCACCGCTGCGGTGCGTACATTTTTGGAAACCAATTAAGATGGGCCAAAAGTGGCAAGATGAATAAAGCTTCTACCGGACGAAATCACTGCGTATAACATGTAAATTTGTAAGCAGTCACTTGCACGAGTGCGAACACATAACAACGGTGATATTCGCCATTAACCCGGTAACACCTAAATTTAAAAGTTTCTGGGATTTTTGTGGTAATCATGTATCTAAATGTCAATGAAATTCTGAGTCATTAGGTGCAAACTTTATTCTTTTACCACTAATAGCAACGCCTAGATATACTTTATATGAAATATGCATGTTATAACAATCATAAAAACATGATAAGACTTATGTATTAATAGTACATGAGGCGTAAGCAAAGAAATTCGAAATGCTTGCTCCAAAAATTCCGTTTTTTCTCGGGCTAGTTGATAATTCCCAGTTTTCAAACGGCGTTAATTACAGCTTTAATATTAAAAACGTTTTGTAAAAATGCTATTTAAAATATTTTAATTAATTTCAAAATTTCAAAAACCCTAAAAAATTACGATAAATGGCAATAAAGTTACGTTTAGCACTGCACTACCAGCTGGTACCATTTGGTGCCGCTAGGTATTAACGGTTTAAAATATCATTGACTTAGCGGGAATTCGAACCCGATCGTAAGGTGTGGCACGAGTTACAACACCATGCCATCTTCTTCGGCAATTGCAGCAAAAACGTCCTATTTGGTCAGCCATGATGGCGGCAGTAATAAGACTTAGCCTACTATACCGAAGGTCGCGGATTCGTGTCTCGCCTGGATAGGTTGCCCCTATCCAGGGAATGTATGTGTGTAGTAGTCTACTATTTATTATTGTTTAAACCCTCGCTGTTAAGACCTCATTGAACTTTTTCGGGGGTAATTGAGATAATTTAAAAATTCGGGAGACCCGGGTTCGAATCCCGGCCAAATGATTTTTTTAAAGGCAAATTTTGTCCTTGATAACGCGGGACGGACTGCAGTCTCCTTAATATAGTTGGCCTATCGTCCCTCCCCGACTCTAGGACATCCTCGGATTTCGAGCGAAGCGACCGACAGATCTGCCAACCCACACCACCCACGCTCCGGCAAAGTGAGCGGTGGAGCAGCCCATGCCACGCACCCGGAGGCTCTCCCCAGCACCCACCTCGTTAGCGTCTTGAGACGCTCGCGTCCCATTGCGCGGCCGGCGGAATAAAAACAAAAACAATGCAAAGGGTACAAAACTAGCAAAAGGAGCCGTCGAACGGAGGGAGGGATATCGGCGTGTCGTCGCGTGGGGGCGGTTGGGGGCGGTGGGGGGGCAGGCGTTGTTGATGTGTGGCCGCGGGGGGCGGGTGAGGAATCTTCGAAGGATCGAGAAAATGAACGGGGGCGGTATAAAAGGGGGCGGGGGCAGCAGAGTGGGGGTGTGGAGCTGGCGATTGATTACGACGAGAAGAAAACGAGGCCAACGCTTCTCAGGCAGTCATTTTTTTTTATTTTTTAGTTTTTTTTAAGAAACCGTTGGGTGGTGAAGGTGGAAGGGGAAATGAGTGTTGGGAGTATATTGGTAGGGGTGGAAGACCAAAACATCTTTCACAGAGATCTGTCTCCCACCTCCCTGTCTGTCTTACCCCCGTAACAAACACCAATCCCTTCTCATATCGAGAGATGTTTCGCGGAACGCGGTTCGCAAGACAATGGGCGAATGTGTCGGGAATGTACGTGCGAATGGGTGGGGGAGGGTAAAGAGAGGAGGGGTTCTTTTTATTTACAATAACCCCCCTCACCCTAAGTCCTCCCCCGACCCTCGTAATGCATACTTCCCTCCCCATAAAAGTGTGAGGGAAAAATCTCACGTCTTTTAAAAGAGCATGTTTAACTATTTGCTTCATCCCGCGTGCAATATTTTTAATAGAGATGTGCGAACGGTTCCAAATAACATCTTCTCTGCTGTGATCAGTCATGATTCGATTCTTCCCGCCGGCAAATCAGAATGTGTTGCTAGCCAAGGACTCGAAATGTTCTACTCTACACTTAAGCTAAAATTCCAATTTAGATTACTCGTTTTTGATTGGGTATATCAGTATATATTCTTTCACTTGTACAATTAGTGATAGAAATCGCCTCGTCAAGAAAACTTCTTGTTCCAGAATCCCTAATTTTACCCAAAATTTTTAACGTAAATGAAGCTTTAGGTATATTCATATTTCGATGAAAAAAAAACGATTTCTTTCGGTTTGGTTGCATCAGCTTCGAACAGTTCTATAATATTTTGATTCTAATTTTGTTTTTACTCGATGCGTTAAAAATAATTAGTTCAATGAGACTAGAGACGAAATTTTCTTGACTGAAAACACTAATTATTCAATATGATTTATGGATAATTCGCCATTTTTACGCATGTGAACGCTATTCTCTCCCCCCACCCTTCTCTTCGCATCTAAGATAACTCGAAACGCGAACATCTGATTGAGTTACTTCGCTTTTCCCGTGTGATAACAGAAGAATTAAAAAATATGAAGCACTATTCATTACAAAATGTTAATATTTACAATTTTCTTAATTGCAAACGAATGGAACTAAACGATTTAAATTTTACCATTGGTCAACTAGATTTAGGGTTAGATTGAAAGTAAAATTGGTTTGCTTGAAAATGAATGGAAATGGAAAGCATTACTTAATTTTACTAAAAGTAACCGTCACCGGTAGTTAGATTTTGTGCTACAGAAGAATGATGGAGATCAAATGGATTGAGTGTGTGAATAAATATGGAAGTCCTAGAAGTACACGTCTCTCCTAAGTAGTCTTTGCCACATGAACATGGCACCTCATAGATACTAATATTATACACACATAATATATTTCACTATACTTATACACACTTCATAACACTTATAGTAATGATAAAATTTATTTTTCGGGCCTACGCCCTACGGGTTTTCAATTGAGTACAAAATATGCGATACATATTAATTTGCAATTTGCAATTAATATGTATCGCATATCGCAATAATTAATGCACTCATATGGTAAGTTATGCATATGGTCAGTTAAGAGGAATCAACTAACGTGATATCCGATGAAATAAAAAATACAATATGCAATAGAAAATATGAGTCTTAATTCAGTTAAGTTTCATGTTTAAAATTTCCTGGAAGTCATTATACTCAGTAAAGTTGATTTTAAATATAGATTAAGCAGTAATGTTATTTTTTACAAACTTCTTTAAGGTCAATAAAGAGAATTAAATATATCGAAATTAACACAGAGTACTTTAAAGTCCTTCATTGCTCTGAAGTACAACCAAGTTTTTCATATAATTGGTTGGAAGGTGGGGATACAAAATAGAGTAACATCCCTTTATTTACCTTACGAACTGAAATTGTGATAAGAGCTAATAATTTTGAGTATTTTATGTAATTATGATATACTTCACACAAAAATAAAAGTCTTAATTGCTTTTGACAAACGGTTAGAGGTGGAAATGAGAGTAAATGGTAATTCGGGATAATTTTATTCTTTTTTATACGGTAATGGGGGGGGAGAGTTTATTCCGGATCTCTTCAAGAATAGGAATGTGTGTATTACGGAAGGAATTCCAAACCACGGAACCATATTCAAGGATGGGCCTTACCAAGGTAGTGAATATCAAAGATATTCAGTTTGGGTTCTTCAAGTCGTTACATGCGCAGTTGTAAAATTTTATGAGCTATAATTAAGATTTGACCAGCATGCATACCTTCAAATACGAGGCCCAGTCAGAAATGAGTTTACCCTTTACAGTGACGTATCAGAAACATCTATATAGAAATTTTATATTGTTTTTAAATAAGTAAATGCATTGCAGTTATCTAAATTTAAATGCATGTGGTTGATATTGCACCTAAGAAAGGAGTTATTAAGGCAGTTTCGCTGCTCGTTGATATGCCTATACCTGTCAATTGGATGGAGGATTTTCAGAACATCAGCATGCAGAAAATATTTGAATGGATGGATGTAAGGACACGCATAATTGATAAATAGTATTAAGAAAATGGGACCAAGGTGGGATATTTAAGGTATCCATGAGGTTGCAACGAAGGCATTATTTTGTGAATTATTAATTTTCACCCTGAGATTTCTTCCTGAAATATAACTCTTAAACCGTGGTAGCCGTCGGCCAATGATACCTCAAGCTTCCAATTTGAAGTGTAAAACAGAGTAATTTACCTTATCAATCGCCTAGGGAATATTAGCCGTAAAAGGCATAAAGCAAAGTTGTTAGCGAACCTAGCCACCGAAGACATCCCGTATAATTTCCATATTTCCAAGATGTATGAGAGACAGTGTCTACGTCATTAGTGTTCCTCATCATCACCCATTCATCTGATGAATTTTTTTAGTTTCTCTATCATTAAAGGTGGTTAAGTGAAATACTTCTGTGAATTTCTTCCTTTTATCCTGCTATTTTCCTTCGTTAATAACTAACCCTTTTATAATTTGAGTGGTTGACTCACATGGGGTATCCTTTACAAAGGCTCTTATTCCTTATCTATCACTGTTCTTCAATGAATTTTTTTGTCGTAAAATCGTTTGTATTTCACATGTAATGTTTTATTTTCTTCTCAGTTCGAATTGTAACCCACTATGAGTGCGTGGATAGGAAGATTGATTCTCGGTGAACATTATGGTATATCCAATGGAAATGCGCATTAAATTTTTACTTTAAAAAAAGTTACTTGGTTCTCTGAGAAATAGTTCATATGTTTCCGAAGCTATTTTTTTAACAGTCAGGGTAATTCAAATTAGTTCCTTCAAGCCCATTAATTTTTTCCTATGAAAGTGCGTTTCCTTTTGTTTTTGGCAAGGTTAAATTACTCTGGCCTTAGGATAAATTTAGTATGGGCATGGTTAGCTGATTTAACCGTTTAGGGTAACTTGGTTTTGCTAATTGGAGTTTTGGGCTGGCTATAATAAAAAATATAGTTATTTTACAGATTGCTAAATATTGTATCATGTTAGTATTTGAATTAGGTTTAATACCGGAGAAGTTACTTTTGCTCGTACTGCTTATGTAAGTTGCCAGATATCAGATAGGAATGGGTATTCGTTGGCTTGCAGTGAACCTAATGCGACCTTTGGTATGGAGGAGCAAGGAAGGATTGCGTTTCTCCACAATGATAACATTTTTAATTGCATGCTTGGGTTTCAGTTACCTCCATTTACTGTGAAAAAAAACTTTTCGTTAATAATCTTTGTTTACAACAATAACAGCTTTATTTTATCACTTATGGAGCATAACTCAACTCGATTTTTTTTGCAAATAGAAATATTCTCAGTTTTAAATTTTAAAATAGATGTGCGTAACAGTCTGTTTGGAAACTCAATGTCACATACTCGATTACATAAAAACTTCCACTAGAGTGACTAGTTGATTTCCTATTCCATGAATTAAATTGAGCCTCAAATCCGTAGGTTAGACAGGATAGGAAATTTGTGATCCCTGCCCCATTTTAAAATTGAAATAAATGTAAAATTTATAAAAGGGTACTAAATTGTACCATTTTTCCAAAACTAATGCCAATAAGTCTCTTTGTGAATTTATAATATTGAAGTAAAGATATTCGATAAAACCTGGTATGGGCAATACTTGGGTTCGAGCTATTCCTCAATTTGAGGGAAAATACGGTGAGCCCATCTGAGGACAAATTTTGCATTCCAGTAGTCTACAGATCCAGGGAATTGCCCACCTAGAGCAATCCTCCACCTAGTTTGGCTAGAACTTGCCAGTAGTTTAGTGGTTCTAGGGTCTAATTACACTGGACGGCAAAAAATATTTTTTTTCGAGCCCTGATACCATTCCTGCTGATTCTTATGTAAAATGATCTTCTGAATCTGAGTACGACATCCGTCTTCCTCCATCACACACCATTTTCGGGGAAGCCCCTCTCTAATTTTCATCACTTTGCAATAATTTGGAGGAATGAAAAGGATTGTACTAGCATTTATATTTCTTATTAGGTTTTTGAGAGGTAAAAAGTTCTAAAGCATGATCATTTATGTTAAGGATGTAGATTTGGGGGGATAAGTTTCCGTAAATGATTTAACACTTTGAGTGCCGGCCACTAATTTCAAAGCCCTACTGAAAAATCCAGCCATTTTTACCAAATTCGTACATTTTTTAAAACATTAGCATCAAAAATATATTATTATATGTGTATTTCAATAAAAATGGACTTTGCGAATGGACTTTGTGAATGAGTTGAATAACATTTATTGCTAATTTTTAAGTATATAATTTAACAATGAAAACATACTGCTTTTGAAAAATAAAAAAAAGTTGCAACATATGATGTATCGCCATAACATGCAATATCATTTTTTGTTCCAAGCAAAGCATTATAAATCCTGGATGACAGAAAGGGTCACTGTACCCTCAACGAACGGTTCACTGGCCCAAAGAATTTTCACACAAAGTGGTCTAAGATAAGGATGCCGGTAGCTACAGAGGACTTTTCGTCCTGAAGACATAAAGCGAACTCTTTATTTTTTCCATTGAGCAGTGATTTTTGAAATAACAGAACCACTAAGCAGTAAACTGGAAAAGTACCACGGGCGAAATATTACGGCTTCACGCATACAAAGCCAATTAAATAGAAAGACGTAATATTACGTCCATGGTAATCTTCAGAAATATTAACAGGACGTAATATTACGTCCATGGCACTCAAAGTGTTAAAAAAAAACACATTATAAATGATCAACCTTTCCTTTTTTCCGCAATTTTTTCACTTATTACCTTTATATTTCAGCTCCTATTTCATCTTCTCCTACCCCAAATATCCCAGAGTGATGGAAAAATATATCAACAGCTTATATAAGCAATAATAAAAATATTTAAGAACACGGCATAGAAAAATAATCAAACTGTGTGCCAACAGTTCAGAAGGTACGCTACCACGCTGGCGCCCTCAATACCACACTCGCATCAATAAAGAGTAAACTATCAAATGTGAATAACGATGGATAAACCTCAATTTGGTATTTGATTTCCCTTTATACTCTGAGGTAGAAGTTTCTCATGCAAAAACCAGCAGTAGACATAATATGCCAACATGTCCGCATTCAACTTCCCAGAAAATCTCCTCTCCAATTTGATGATGTCTTCATGGATCCGCTCCCTCTGTTAATCTGAAACTGTTCCTAAATTTTCTAGGAAAAAGTCTGGGTGCGAATGAAGGAAACGCATTTTTAGCGATATGTTACACTCCTCATACGCTGACAGCAATTCTTTGACATGAGCGACATAATCATCACTTTTTTGTTAGCCAAAAAGTTCGAACACACGTTTCAGAATCCAAGCGCATTCACAAAGGAAGCAGCCGTATTTCATGAAGCCTGATTGCAGGCATGTTAGTAGAGCGACAAATTTCAGATCAGCGCAAACTTACCAATTATAATCACGATAATTAATATTTTCAAGGATGCGGGTGATATTTCTGTACGTCTCCTTCATATCAGCAGAGTATGCACACAGGACAGTCCTGGAGGATGCTTGGTAGTTAACAGACACGGGACAACTAAAGCTCGCTCTGTAATCCACACAATCAAACAGGCTGTGACACTAACAAATTCAGATATAATGACGTACAGTACTCAAAATCTAACCATGAATGACTTCATTGTGTGTTTCCGAAAAACCTGGTCAAACCTGATTTCAAAAATCACTGCAGTGTCTTTAGAAGAGAATGACATTAGTGTCTCACTTATGCATCCACATGGTCCATCGAAATGTTCCACATGGCCCAAAGTAGAAGAAAGACTTATGTGAACTGCCATTGAAAAATACTCTGTGCAAATTGCGACTCATTCACCGTTTCCAGCCAGTAGCAGTGGGTGTTTGCACACATTGGATGCCATGGAAGTAAACAAGATTGGACTTGCTTTCAGTCAATAGATGTAACCAATCATTCAGATATGAACTTTTCACTGTTATGAATGCTAAGTAGAATGAAACCGCATTTTCCCCCCTCGAAGGTATGCAATCTTGGCGTAAAATGGTCGTAAACATGCCTAGCTTTGACATGCCTTAAAACAAAAAGTATAAAAATACTACCTTTTTTTATTTTTTTATTTGAAAGCAGAACATTTAAACTACCCGCTGAGAAATTTTAAAGAAAATTAAAGGTGGCCTTTTTTAGTAATAAATTGTTAAATAATGACTAATTTTTATTGTTTAAACAAGTCATATTTGTTTATTATTGCTTCAAATGACTTGCAAGTTATGCCATAATGTGCATAAATAAATTGTCTTCAAAATAAAACAATGACCACTGCTTTATGGGCCATGGTTCCTTAGTAATCAGCATTTATGTGATTTTTCATTTTTTACTCTGAGGCCTGACACTGCAATGTTCAAGGGGCGGTAACATTATGACGGTTCAGTTCTGAGCAGAGATAAAGTCATGGTTATTCATCATAAGGATACTGCTTTCACATATATAAATTTAAGAGAAATTGGTGATGGTCACCTGACATGATTTTGCACTATCTGCCTGATTTGAGATGAAATGGCCCAGGAGGTGACTTATTCCAATTGGCCAACAGGACCACTTTAAAGCTTGTTTTTGACGAATCTATAAACAGCCTCCATTTTTCTCGGTTACATGGCATTATCAAGTCTATCAGCAATACATTTAACTGCATTAAAAACCAAGCCTTCATCTTCGATAATAATTAATTTCAGTGCTGAGGGTCTTGTCCTATAGGAAAATATTTTTATGCCCTTTTCTAAGAGATTAGCATCCATTTACGCGTAACTCTGTGCCATTTGGTCAAACTACTGTAACAAGTGGTGCAGCAAACTATTTTAGCCCAATCCTAGCTCTGACCGCCTACTTGGCAGCCAAAGTAAAATTTATAAGCAGTTTTAAGAATTAAAGAAAGAGGTTATTGTAGTGATGTTTTAATCAATCTACCGCAAACATAGCAGAAGCGGAGAGGATGCTTTTTACACACGAGTAGCATAATTACACATTAAATCACGGTAATAATCATAACTCAAGCCCACATACTGACATTCAATTGGAAAATCCGGACTAAAAAAACCTTTTTTTTTCACAATTTAAATTTCTTGGAAAAAAGGATCCTTGTCTAGAACACCGAAAGAGTTGACTCTTCGATCGTTAGAGATTCTTTGTGGAACTTCATGATTAAGGAGAAAGAATACTTTTTAACTCCAATGAGAATATAAAATTTCAATCTTACATTTTTCGTGGAATTAGAAAGTATTAGTTTTCCTATTTTGCTGCGAAAGCAAGAGAATTGCCGTCCAAGCCAGAGCGGGGAGGCATTGCGAGGGCCAGTGCAGTAAAGTGAATCTTCCGAGATATTGCTACATATTTTAATTATTGTTACTATGTTATGCAGCAAATTATTTTTATTATTACTGCTGTTTCTTGTTGTTAAATATTTTCATCATTCGGGGGAGGATGATGTGAAATGGAAGCTGACATTTTAGAAAATACGTGGAAATTTACGAAAAAATGACAAAATTGATTATTCTCAATGCGTTTTTATACAATTTACGGAGATTAATTCTCCCCAAATCTCCCTCCACACTATAAACATAGATGTTTTAGAATTCTGCACCCCTCAGAACCTCTAGGGAAAATAAAAAAAGCTAAAATAATTCTTTTAATTCCTCCAAATGACCGAAAAGTGATAAAAATTGAAGGGGGGCTCCCCCAAAAATAGTGGCTGATGAGGAAAATCGGAGTTCATATTCGGATTTAGGAGGTAATTTTACATAAGAATAAGAAGGAATGGTGTCGGGGTCGATTTTCATGCCGTCCATTGTTATACGAGAAACTTAATAAAAATTTAAATGGTGTAGATTTATGACTTTCAACAGATTCCAGTTGATTTCAATGGCCCTAAATACGTGATTTAATTTTCTGGCTGTTTTTTTCTCTGTTTTTGATGTGGTGCTATAGGGCAGACTCGGTAAATACGTCCTAATTATGTTGTAATATGTGAGTGAAATAGGGAGATGAACGTAGAGAAAATGGTGCTGATGAGTCTTTGATAATAAGAGAAAGTATCAGTTAGAGGAACTTAAGCGATCATTGCATAAGTTAGATCGTCGCAGGTAAATTTATTCCGACTATGTATAAAATGTAACAAAAAGCGGAAAAAAGACCCTTACGTCACCCCGTGCTACCGACGTCGAGGATATAAGAAACGGAGTTGCTTATCGTTTAGTGTCAATTGTTGAGATTTTAATGTTAAACTTATCACGTACATCCCTGAGAGGTAACGGGAAATATGAAGTAATGTGTAAGCCAATAATTAGTAAATAGAAGCATGAGTAACTTTCAAATATGGTCTTGTTATTTAATTTTTTAGTCGTACAAATTGTACCACTTTCCATGTAGATTTTTTCATTTTATTCCTGCTTTGAATTATAATTCACCAAGAGTGCAACCATAGGGAGATGGGTTTTCGGTGGATAGTGGTAGTGTCTTGTATGGAATCTGGAAGCGTGCTATTGTTGCACGCATAAGTACGTTTTTGAGATGCATTATGATTCTCATGCGCAGCATATTTTAGTACCTATCTCTCGTATTGGTTAATGCAGTCTTTGGCTTATTACTCTCAGAACCTTACATCTGCTGCTAAAACATGTCTCGCTGGGAATGTCAAAAAGTGGAAATGTTGCTGATTGAGATATTGGCCGTTCCCGATTATAATTACCTGCCCGATCTAAACACATCATTCTTATATATACTATAAACTTTCCATTTAACAGTATATGAAGGAGTTAGTGTCTGTTGTATAGGCGATTTGGGAAATTTTCACACATTCTCTCTTTTTATTTCATATCGAGCGGAGGCTGAAACAGCAATAATAAAAACTTTGTCCATACAATCCTCCGATTTCAACCGGTGCCAATTTAAACGTCGACGAGGAAAATCTAAATAAAATCTATTTTTCTTTGTGATTCCATTTTTCGTTGTTGCCAAATACTAACTGATCAGCCAGGGTGCGGTTTAGAACTATGCTAAATACTCGTGAATACGGTGCAGTTAGCCTATATGGACGTTTGAAGATATATAAATTTGCTTTGCTATTGACACATTTGTTGATGCCAAATACACCCCAGCCTACCTCACCACAAGATGTGGAAAGGCCAACCTTTTGTCAGCATTAGCAAACCACGCAGTCTTAAACCGGACTTAGATTACGAGGACTCATTACTCGACCGGTCGTATTTTGTCTTAATTTCCTGAAACACTTTAAATTCTAATTTATTGGAGCTTAGGCTACAATATTGAAAGTTTCAGAGTTCACGCATTGACCCTTCCTAATAACCATTTGTATCTGTGTTTTATTAAAATGATTACCTCAAGAATATACAATTGTGTGATTTCTATATTTCGAATACAGATTTTTTGATAAGTTCACGATACGACGATTCATATTTCAACATTATAGCTAAGTTTACAAACTCGTGATATGTCAAAAATATCGGGTTGATGGAAAATATGGGACTTCTTACGCAATGCTGATGAAAAATGACAAATGATATTTGCTCAGCAACAAGCGAAAGGTATCTGCAAGGTATAAGCAATGCTAAGCGAGCGAATTGAATACTATCACTTGGCTATATATTTATTACTATGGAGGAAGTAATGATAGCTATTTTATTATTCCCAAATAGCTCATAAATGGTGCAATTTATTTTTACACTAATATATTACACCAAGAACCTTAATAAAGGCATTTTAGGATACACGTTCCCTCTTGCTAAAAAGTAAAGTCTGGATAATACAAAATGATGATTATTATTTTCTGCGGAAAAGTTCAAGGATACCACAAGTGATAGGTTTCGCCAGTATTTTCCCCATCATTTTAATGGCAATTATGATCATAGTGCTTACCGTTTCTGAATACATACCTGAAATCGTTGCTGCCAGTCAGTGTCTTGAAGCAAATTTTTTTTACCACCTTTAAGAAAAATAATAAACATTATTTTCCATCGCAGATGCGAAAATGACTACAACACAAATGGCCTAGGTGTATTTCATGAGGGCTTCTTTCCATGTACTTTGACAAGTGTTGCTTGAATGGTGCTTGGACTTGTGGCTGAAAGATGATCGTTTGTTGCTGACTAAATTAAGTGAAGTTATCTCGTTGACGATAATACTATTAACCCAAAGTCTATCTCCTTACTGCTAGTCAATGTTTCGTAAATTATCATCATCCCTATCCCTCTTCGCCCCACTTAATTAATCTATGCCCACTAAGAAAGAAAACTTACGGTAGGGGTCAGTTATGAACGCCGCTACTGAAAGAATGGATGATAAAACTTTTTGTCGAACAGACACCTGGAAACGCAGAATGAATTTCAAAGGGAAGACAAAGCCTCTGTGATTGGAGTATTATTGAAAATCATTTAGTTCCCTCTGTTTCCTCCTGTTCGTCTCAGCGTGATTTTTTTCATTATTTGGTGATTTTTGGGTCTGCACACAGCCTCCTTAGCCCTATTCTTTACTTTAAACCGTGAAACCTTCTTTTCTGTCATACTTAGCCATTTTCTGGCGTTGTATATGGGCGAAATCTTTACGATTGAATCAGCTATAAAAATGTTGGCTACGGATGAAAAGTTCGCTTGGTGGAAAACTGTGGAAATTTCACCTGCATACTTATTGCGATGGACAATTGAGGGCAATTTATCCCCGAAGTGTTTCCGCTTATATAATAAAACTTACAATTTATAATCTATTTTGCCTGCTTAGCTAAAATAATTGCCTTCGACAGTGTATACTTCAAGCAAATATCTATTTCGTTACAATTGGATCAGTTAATTTTTCTTTATCCTAGATACAATTGTTTAGATTTCTAAGGAGTGTTTTCTCTCTGGCCCAAGAAAAAAAGTCTTCCTTATCAACTCCCTGTTATTAAGTTTTTGATATTAATGAAGCAGAGAAAACGCGCTTTTCATGTGTTTATATATCCTATTAGACAATATTCTTAATTAATACATCGAAATTATGAATAGAGCTTAAGAACTCTGTGTTAATTCATGTCCTAGAAAATCGTTGAAATAAAATTTTTAATCAAAAGGAAACTTTTCAAATTGATGAAAAGGTGATGCTTTGAAGTTGAATAATGTGTTATTTTCTCTCTTTAAAGAAAATGTTGTATTTTTACCAAGAACGTTCTCAGTGAAGCTTGCTAAGTAACCTCTTCTCTGGATCTATATAACGTATAAGCCGTTATTAGGGGTGAACTTTTTACTGCAACCCGTTTCTCGTATTCCTCCTTCATGTTTTTACGTCGATTTACAATTAATAGTATTTTAACACTTTAATTTTAGAGCTATGATTAGGAAATAGTATGTTATGCAGACATTATTTTAAAAGTAACGCTCTTAAATTTTTAATGACACTGAAATCAATATAATGTTGTAAATCGTCAATATAAATTTAGAAAAGGACTTAAAGGCAACTTATTGCCTTTTTCAGACATAAAAATTTGATGCATTAATTTAAATAATACTGAATTTAATATAAATAATACTATAATGAATTAAATTTAAAAAATATTTTAAAATATTGTTAGCATATTATAGCTGTAATTAGGAAAAAGTACTCTTTAGAAACAAAAATTTAAAACACTTTCAAAATTTAAATCAATGAGGCTACCATGAAATTGCTTACAAATCATCGATATAAATTTATAAAAAGTGTAAGGCGACTCCTATTGTTGCACTTGAATGTTTTAATTCACCATGTAGCCACACTCCATACAATTTATTCACATCTTTGCTTCCTCGGTTGGTAAGCCGTACAAGCCTACACCATGTGGCAATGCGCGAACTCACGACCTTGTACGCTCCCGTAAAACATGTTTTCCACGAAAGGTGAAACACGGGTGAGTGGTCTGTTATGCGCTCCTGCAGCGTAGGCAACGTTAGCCTACACGCACGTCGTGCGTATAGACTAACGTTGTTGAAATTTTTCCTTGCATATTTCATTGCAAGAGAAACAGCATGAGCTTTATCTGTTTTGCTTCGTTGCACAAGAGATGTTTGAGGCCTTGCCTCTGATACATGTTCATCCTGCATTGTCATTTTGGCTTCACAGGGTTGGTAACACAGAAAAGGACAAAATGGGCGATATTTACCACAAGTTGTCGGATAGTTTTTAACCTGGCTCTTCAGTATGTATTGTACCACATTTCTGTCGCTGTCACTTAGAGAAGTTACACGACTTGGGAAAAAAATCACCTTCTCGAATAGGTATATTGCTCCTTTATGAACTAATGGAAATTCAATACTGGGACTATATTTTAACATTACACTGTGGCAGTTACTCTCCTCTGTGTGTTCATTGTCTCGAACTCATGCAAAATGTATAATTGAGTGACCCCATCATGAATTATTCCATATAATGGATAAGGTTGCGAATGGCATGCAATTTTTTGTCACTAATATCACTTAATGGAGAGTATTATCAAATTATCCGCTGACATATATTTTTAGAGGTTTAAACGTTGAAAAGAGTATTAAACAACCTAACCTAAGCCTATGTATAAGAATGCACATGATTGCATGTGCATAATCCTTAATTTGTTAATGTACCCAGGCTAGGATGATTCCTAGATAAATGATAAGTACCCCAACAGGAGTATATTTTCTCACCTCATATCCTCACTGAAGTCTTTAATTCGAAGAACGCTATAGCTGATAAAACGCTATAGTTAGTCAATATCATTCATGAACATGAGTTACTGACATAAGGGAAACAAATGAATATTGAAAGAAATTTCATGTTATGATGGCTTATTTCAAGGAAAACTGGCTGGCTGCAGGATTCAAAATAATATGGGGAATCTTGAAAAATTCTATTATTGGCTTAATTTGCAATTCACATTGAAAATGGTTTTATAAAACTTGTAAATGGTTTTTAAATAAGTGTTAATACTTTCCTCGTTTGAAACCAGGTCACGACTTTCGTGACTGTCATCGCACAAATTAGGAATCGCATCGAATGGGAAATACTAAAAGAAATTCATCTAAATAATTTTGCGAGTTAAACTTAAAATGTTTACTATTAAACTAAAAAGCACTTACGAGGAGAGTTGACCAATAAATATTGCTGAAACAAAATTATGACAGATCATTATCCATTGGAACGGAAATTAATGTATTCACAAACTCACTAATGAAAAATTCAATAGTTCAAGAGATTTACTTAGGGATGATATAGTCCTTGACGAAGAATGAAAATACACTTCGTACCTTCAATTAACAGGTTTCCTTTCTTTGTTCTTCTGGATTATCATCGATGAGCACTTAGAGTACTAATAAGTTAATTTTCACTACGCATTATTTCTAGGACTCGTAGATATGGTAAAAATTAATTCTATTGGATTAAAGCTGGTAGCAAAGGAAATGGATTTAATTAAATTAAGAGCTCAAGGCCCTTATTTTTTTCGTATCTATTTCTATCATATAATAATCAATTAATCTGCTCTTAAGAATCAGGAAATACGAAAAAGTAAGAAAGAAAAATTTTATCCTGCGTAGAAAAGTTTGGATTTATTTGATATTACGTAGACAAATTTAAATATAACAATACTTGGCCATCATTTCAAATCACCGCATCGACGACTATTTTTCAAGATCAAGTTAATGTCATTCATGAGCATCAGTTACTGACATAAGGGAAACAAATGAACATTGAAAGAAATTTTACCAAATTTTATTTCAACCAGAAAATTTCACCGGGCAAACTTAACAATGAGTGAAGATAAATGTTAGTAATCAGCACGAAGTCGGTCTGAAGTAACTTAGAGGTAGCAGTGTAGACAATATTCTGACATTCGTTGATTGGCAGATGTCCTTATTTTTTAATGCATTATTTTGACGATTAATTTGTTTTGTAAAGCAATTTTTAAATACATTTCACTCAAACCGTTAGAATAATTTGGCTAAAGATTAACTCAATTATGTAAAACATCTGATAAGATTGATCGGTTTATATTTGAGTCACGAGCATGCAGCACGTCGATTCTTAAGTTCATTGACTGTTCATATTAAAATCAATGACCCAACGATGAGAGAAGGATCTAAACGACAAGCCAAAATACAGTATACATAATAGCGATTTAACTAAGGCGGAATTTTCCGATTTTAACGTGATAAGACTTTCGCTTCTTCCACCCAAGAGAAAATAACAATGAAAATTGTATCCTATCAAGCAAAATAACATCGTTCAAAGTGGATAGTAATTTTATGTATTGTACCGTGTTCTATCCTTTGGCCACTTTCCGGCGTTATTTCACCTACTTAGTATTTAATTCGTCTTAAGTTTAGTGTGCATTTTACGCTGTCACTGGCAGCCTGTCTTCCATGTCTACTTACTTATGAACACAAGGTAGAGCATTTACATTTTTATGCATATATTTCGGAGTAAAAGCTGCGAAGATTTTTAACATGCCGGATGAAAATCATATTCCTGGTATTTCTTTAGATTTTTTATGATTTAAAGATTATGCGCTTCCATTCCGATTTTGGCAAAAATTGATAGAAAATAATTTGCGTAAATACTCCTAAACATTCTCAAAGGGATCACCATTCGGTAACTTGCAATAAAAAGGTTATTGGTTATAAATTATCTCAGAAAATCGTTGATATTTTCAATGGAAAGACTTGGATAGTAATTTTATGGAGCCCTGCAATCAAAGGGAATAAGGAAATCGGAAAACCGTCTATTTAACCCAATGAAATGTGCAACACGTCCATTCCACACTTAAAAAATACAAAAAAAAATCCACTCAGTTTCAGTAAGTTTTGATGAAAACATGATTATTCATATATTAATTAGGAGTACAATTAGAGCAGAAATAAATAAAATAAATTACGTTGTGCATGCCAAAACCACACATAGCCATCACATACCATGGATGTATTCTGGAAATAATGAACGAAACAGTCAAAATCCCAATTGATGCATTTTTTGCGTTCTAATCATCGAAAAATATAGCTTTTTTGGCTAACGCTGGTTGAGAAATTGTGTCAACTTCGTTGCAAATATCTAGGTTTTAATTTTGAAAATTCTGTCATCCATTCGTGACAGTGAAAACCAGGAGGGGGGTTGTAGAAAGCCTTCGCCAAATCCATAATAAGTACCTTTCCAAGATTGGTTATAAAGTCTTATTAGGTATTCCATATGTATGGTGGAAACTTCTCGGAAGTTTCCACCATAAAATGTTATGCCTGGATCCATCTCTGGTTTCATAATGACGTGATATCTTACCCAAATCTTGATTGCCCGACTGTATTGCAGAAATCTTCATCATCGCTATTTTTTGGGAAGAAATTGTTCATTCGTTAAAGAATGAACGTTAGAATGAAAAATAAAATAAATGATAGGCAAACACGCCAATTTCATAGGATTTATATTGCAAATCGGGTAAATTTCGCTCCGAAAAGTTTTCCAATTCAAATAATAAGCAAGGTAAAAATACAAATATTTTAATGGCTCCTGAATAAATAACGCCCCATTGTTTTTAAAAATAATTTTCAATTAGGTCATCAGGGTATATAACACACGTAATTTTTTTGTAAACTAATAGAATGGCTTTAATAACCGTTCACTTTTTAAATAGTTAAATTGGAGGTATGTTTCTTACCCCTTCTTATGTTTTGTTCAAGGCTTAGATGTTTTCTTAGAATTATTTGAATCTGTGGCTCTGCCTATTTCCAGTAACGAGCGTGCTTTTCTACTGACCTCATTATAATTTCTCAAACTAAAGTCTAATGAACTGTTTCAATAACTTAATTATATCAAAAAATTTTATTTACTGCTGTTATCTTTCTCGGCTAAGTTTTCCATGAACCGATGCCTGTGAAAAACGTAATCACTGCAATTTTTTTCCTGTGAATTGCATAATTTGGTGGTCATTCTGAAAAACACATTTCTTCCAAACACCGAAAAAATTAAAACCTATGTAGCATTCGATATTTTTAAGGGATAATTAGAATATGTCTCTACGAAATTCTTTTAAAGCAATAGACGAAGTTCTTTGATGTAACCACCAAAAGTACAAAGGTCTATTTTTCTCAATTTTTTCATCCTTTCCGAATGTTAAAACCCGTTTTAACCACATGCACAACTTTATAATCAGTTATTTTTTACAATAAGTTATTCTTCTAGAATTATCTGTTATGCTGAGCATTCTTATACACGTTGAGTTTACCCATTTTGTGTGGAAAAAAGTATGTGTTGTACGAAAATCCTGCATCAATGGTTAGAGCTTGACCTTCCCCAAACACAATTTGATCGTGTACGTTCGATTTATCGTCCAATATACTGCCCAAATATTTGAGTAATCCCTGATTGAAGACCAAAAAATCCGTAAGTAGCGCTATGCTGAACAAATATTTTTTATAAAATATTAATGATACTATGATGGCTTACATTCTAGAACGTGAAGCCTTAACGCCTCAATAACAATAATTGATGTTGAGCTGCATTCAATACATTCATTTCCTCCCAAAATGGCTTTAAGTTGATTAACTGCTTGGTGAATCGTTGTAAATATTCTAAAATTGGCGAAATTTTTAAGTAGGTTGCGAAAATAGTGGGAAGCTTGAGGGAAAACTGTTAGCGTTTAGAAAATATCTTTTATCCTATTGCGGTAATTGTTAATTAATGGGAGGCACATAGGCTTACACGAATGGCAATGGTGAATATATATCTGAAATTTATATGGGAGATAAATAAACACCTATCTGCAAAATATGCGAATACCGTTTAGCCTGCGAGACTAATGCAACAAAGAAAGATGGGCTCGAAATCAGCCACAAGTGGAAACCAGTCATTGATAAAATTTCCATCCTGCACGTTCTTTCTCAATTCCACATTCACTGCCATCCTTTCCGTTTGGGGTAACTTCAAATGGGTCGCATACCTACGTCTGCGGATAAAAATACGTGGTAAAATTTGTTTAATATAAAATAGTTGCACATACAACTTGAAGTCTGAAATAGGGATACTAGGAGAGGCATCAAAGGAAAATGGAGACTACGGGAGATTGCAATAAAAATGAACCCAGTGCCTTCTATTGGTTACTCTTGTGGTTCAAAGCAAAGGGAGTTTTATGTATATTAACCCCCGCGTTAATCATGGTAAATCTAAGCATCCTGGTAACGCAATTGGTTGAGCACCCGGCCGGCAACCGGGAGGTTCTGGGTCTTGCATCCTCTTTGTCATGTATTTACCTCCTCATTACCATTACCCTGAAATGATAATAATAACAATAATTTATGAGCCTCGATATTAACCATCAGACTACAGAAATGTCGCAGCATCTTAGTATTTTCTGCCCGGAAATATTATCAATCAGCCAGTTATTTTACACAATCAATCGTCATCCTTCTAGGTACATTGCTTTTGCTAATATCTAGTTATCTTTTTATTCTTTCTTTGCAAAAAGATTGGCTGTAGACTTATTATTTTTTAAGATTGGGAAAAGGTCTTTAAGAATAGATTGCAGGGATTGTATTTCAGGAAAGTAATTGGTGTAGAGGGAAAGGTCGTGTAGTTTGTTTCTCTTGCAAGGTTTTGGGGGGTATCTGTGCTTGAAATTTTTTTTTAGTATATAATAGGTTTAAGTTATTAAGTTTTGTTTTAAATTAAGTTTTAATAAGTTTAGACATTTTATTAGCTATAAAGTAGACAACGTTCTTAAAGATTTTTATTATAATAAGCTTTAGTATCTGTATATGAATGTATTGCATTTCACATGTCACTCGTATATCCAGCTTACCTCAGGGATATTACCTTCTTGTTCAGCTTTAAATCCTATCTCACATTTATCATAGAGGTCGACATCACCATTCCCGGCTCCTTTATACGCAGCTCAAAAAAAGAGTGCGACGAATAGTACTATTTATGTTATTTCACAATAAAGAAATTAATCTTTATGGTGAAGTGTCATTTAAAAAACATTATTGCTATTATTGGTAAATAAAATACTTAAGAATGATGAACATCTTCAGCTGAAGAGCGAAGAATCGACACGACGCCCGAAAATAACAGTTACGTCGAAGAATATTATCAAATAAAATACAATGTGCGTCACATTTTTTGCATAAAATTCAGTGTGATAAGCGAATTGTGTGAGCGGAGATTGGAATCTTATTTTGTTAGTGCCACATTGCTAGCGTCCTACATCATAGCCAAAAATTATAATCTAGCAACAAAAGACTAGACTTTCCCAGTGAACATCGTGAATGAATTATTGAAGTTTCGTTCATAAATAAGATTTTGCAGGCAAAAATATTCCATAAAGACTCGTCAACTTTGAACAAAGGTATGCAGAACTGGTGTTTAGGAACGATGAAGATGCTAATAAAATTAATTAATTTTTAATTAGTCAAGATGCTACACGAGAGCCAAAATAAGCAAATATAAGTGTGATTTCCATCTGATTGCATAACGTATTTTATCAATTTCCGGATAGAATATTATTCCCATTAGTGGGATTTTATTCATGTTCTACCCACACATCTTTCTATCATAATACGTTCACAAGAACACTTGAGATGAAATCAATAGCCAGCAAAATTAAGCAAGAGCTACTTGAATCAGAAGGAAATTATCCTTAGCAAGGTTGAAAATAGGATAATATCAATTTATCCTTGAGTGTCTGAGAGATTTGCAATTACTAATGATTATTTCTCGCTACTTGTGACAAGGGAATCAAGTTTAAACCACGCTGCATCTTCGCTTACCTTTCCTAGAAACGGTAATTAACTATTATCGTTTCGATAAGCTCTATCATTTCAAGTAATTCAGCAGAAAAATCTCTGGATTAATATCTTGCGTCGCTTCTGTTCCTCTCACGGGCTCGTCGAGAGCATTGCGTGGGGCTCAATTGTCTTACTCGTCTTCCTATCGCTTTTGTGCGTCCACTCGTGTTAACCTGGCTGAACACTGACTTTGCACGACCCTTGTGCGTTTACGTGCAAGGTTAGATGCTCTACTATGGCATAACAGCGACCCTGGACCATGACCTAGGCGATGTACTGCATCATTTCAAAGGCAATGCCTCCGAATAAGACAACATCGGATGCAAGCAGCCGAGGCTTACTTGCTTCAGCTCGGGAATCCCAAACGGGGAACATATGATACTTCCTTGAGACCATACAAGAAACTGTGAATTTCGGATTTTAAAGGAGAATTTTCAAGCACACGAAACACGTACCGGATAGGGTTGTAACTATTTAGATCTATATCTTGTATGGCATGTTATTAATATTAGTTAAATGAAACATTGTAATATTTCCATTAGTTTATTCGAACGCGAGGAGTTTCGTTGTATCGATGAAGCATTGTTTACAATAATTTCGTGCGATTAAGATTAGCAAAGATTTATTAGCGAGCCTGTTACCGAAATCGCCTTTTGCCTGTTGCCGGTGTATCATCTATTGCAAAGCTAGAGAGAAGAGAAAGATATTTTCTACTTTATCAACTCAAGAGAGGGTAAATGCGATTTTTATGTCTGATAATTCAATTGTATTCAATGTACAACCAGAAGGGATATCACAAAGGGACATAATTATTCGTATATATAGAATATTAAACATCTTATTTCTCAGTGATTATAACAAATTTATGTTCTCCGGGTCTTGAATGGTATGAATGTGACTTGGAAAATACGGTTCAAGGCAAATAAAAAGCATTTTCTACTTAAGAATTGCATAAATTTCATGATACACGTATGTATTATTTCCGAGGTGAATAGCAGTGAAAAACTATGTGCCTATGAAGGCATTAAGTTGGCCATAAAAATCAACAAGTGGTCATCCCCCTCTTATTTGAAAATACCGACCCGTTTCAACTTATAAACGTCATCCTAAAAACAGTTCCCTCGGAATATCTCTTTCCAATTGCTATTCGTCGATGCATCAAACATTTATTCCCATCTACCACACTTCCAAACGGGCACTTTCATAATAAGCACTTCTTTCAAATCAATTAATTCCATGGTTGATTAAACGCATTTTCGAATTTCAAAAATAATGCCATCAGTAAGCTAACAAATAAGCTTCCAAAATATTTTTTATTATCCAAGGGGCAAATGCACTCTGCTTTACATGCATGCATGCATTCGTTTTTTGAATGTCAAAAATTAAATTTTCCACGAATTCCAGGTGAATTTATGCATGCACCAGCAAAAGGCCGTAGCAACCTTACGAGAGGTAGTATGAGTTCTAACGCCCATCCCCTAATGCCTGGACGATAGGGTCTTGAGCGAGCCTCATCTAACTGAAACCCCTACGATGTGTATCCGAAAATATTTTCTTGCCACCATCTTACAAAAGCATGATAATTACTTCTGAGATTTATGGCGACAACACCTTACTATGGATCATTACTAATTCTATTCGGCTCAAAAGTTATGTATTGTGAATCTTGGGTTATCTACATTACATAATGTCAAAGTTGAAATATTTAAAACACTAGAGGTTAACTAAGTACTCAGTAGGATATCTTCGCTAGAAAAAATAACCAGAGCTTTACCTTCAGCCACTTTTAATAATGAAAAAATTCGATTCCAACTGTTTGCTTTTTCGTACAACCCATGCTTTGCCGTGATCCCTCGCCAAAGGTAAATAGTAACGCACCTGCCATGCCAATTGTGGTGTTCTGTCCATAAAAATACGCAGCAGTGGAAACCGTTTCTCCTTCATCGCTACATCTCTGGTCTACAGCATTTTTTAAGTATCCTTTAGATTTTCCGCTAAACATAACTTTTCATTCTGTAATTCTACATGAAAAAATGAAAGCAAACATACTACTTTTTATCAGTTAGATATCAGGTAAATGGAATGAAATGATACATTTTAATTGAACAAAGTGTAACGACGACAGAAGCGAATAGTTTCCTGAGTAAAGATGCAAGCTACTATTGGCGATTGAGTACTGAGACACCGACATCTGGCATTAATGTTATCTATTCACAGTTAGTCCATTCCTAGGGTAGTTTTCCCACGGAGAATAGTCTGATAGGGGCTTTCGAGAAAGATGAAAAATAAATATTATTTACCTTTTGTAAAAACAACATTTTTGCAACACAAATTATATTTATTCTTTCAAAGAAAGATTCTTGGGTTAAAAATCCACATATTTTAGGATTTTCTAACTGTATCCATAAAAAATTATAGCAGAGTACCACTCATATATTTTTCTTTGTGAATGATAACAAAGTTAAACTAAGTATTATTTATTACAACCTGAGATGTACCTAAGCCGTTACCACGGGTATTTCATCAAGTTACTTGTGAAATAACTGTAATTACTTAAAACTCTTTTATTTTATTACAAAATATTTACGCTTCTGCTAATGATCTTGATTATATATGTAAGCTTTTAACTTCTTAATACATTCTCCAAATCTTATCATAACTGTTCTGATAAAGCTCTCTCCTGAATTCACTCTAATTTATCAACAATCAACGCTAGGCTGATGGATTAAAATTTATTTATGTTAACATTTTAGTATTAACAGACTTAAAATGTGCATTGGATTCCTAAAACACACTAAAATGCGCCCAACTTATTCATAAGAAAACATTAAAAGCTGCTTTGAATATTTTTCGCGGGCTCCTCGTGAAGATCTTATTTACTACGTTGACACAATTACATTCTAAACACAATGGTTATCGTTGGCCGAGTGTCATTCTTGGCACTGGCTTTCACATTCCATCGCTTACCGTGGTTTTTATCTTGTGTACTGTCATCTACACACAGTTCGCTGACCTTAATTGGGACTGGGGGAGAGGGTGGGGGGTTCTTTGGTGACGGGGTCTTTCTTACGGAAGACTCTCCCTCCTCTTCCAAGGGAAAATATCTCCACCTACGTGGCCTTCCCTTGGGGATAATATTTTTCATGCGTCGCCATTCGGCTGCTTTGAGCTGCCGAAAATCAGAATCATGTTTTGACCGTAATGATGCCAATTTGGCTTCAAACTCTCTAGCTATAACGCAATGCCTCCTCCACGTTTGTACTTCATGATGTGAGTCACGGTTGGGACACCGAGATGATCTCAACTGCCAGCCAAAATGCCCCTTTTGTGTTGACAGGTCATTTATTGCTGTTTGGCCATCATCCGGACATCTTTCCATTATCTCAGCGAAATCTTAAATTAACAACACACAGCAATAATTACAAGGTGTTTTCCTCATTCAAAGGGTAAATTTATATCAAAACGCTCCTACCTTTCACGTAGTTCCAATTCTCACAATGGTGGTTATTCTTCACATCTCGAAATCCACACACATTTGAAACTGACCTCATTGTTCTATCCTTTGCAACGTGAAGAATGGATAATCTTCTTCATTACTATTCTCACTCTCAGTAACGATTATGTACCCTCCTGAATATCACAGAAAGCATGCAAAAATTAGCAACGTAAATAATGAATTTCACCTAAGCTTCCTATATTCAGACAATTAAGTAATAATAACATAGAGCAAATACACGCAATTCTTATCCACTTCGATGCACGTAACATATGAGATGGAAGCAAAAATTTAGCAAAACATAGAGATGCAACACTGATTTTCATATCACAGTTGATAGCACACAAACTGCTGAATTCAGACTTACTCGAGATTCGGTGGCGTTTGAGAATTTGGATCTCAAGCGAAGCGTCCTGTCACTGTTCACCAAGCTTATATCCCCACAAACAGTATTGCAAAAGAAAACTTATAGAGAGAAACGTCGTAGAGTCCTCGCGCTATCCCGCACCACGCTGTTCTGAGACCACATGGTAATTATTATTGATTCGGAGACATCAAAATTATCGGAATTTCGTCTGCCTTGAATCAATATCCATGCCTTTGCCATGTGCTTCTCGGTTAGACGCAAGGATTGCGAGAAAAAATTTCAAAGGGGGCATGACAGCTCGTGCAATTGGTGCGAAAATAATGATATCAGTGGCGAGGATCGTGGCGTTAATGCACTCAGTCATTCCCAGCCTCGTACGCGAGATATGCAAGACAATAGAACAACAGCTCGCTACGGAGACACGGGAGCCATTGCGTTCGCATATGGCGACTGTCGAGAGGGAGTGAAGCCCGTCCGATGAAACTCGTCGCTGTGGACGCGGGGCCGGTTAGGGATTGACGGCGAGGGGGGTGAGGGTAAGCAGCTGCAAGGGACGGTCTCCATGGAGACATGCGGGCGATCGAAGGCACGTGCCTACCGCTGAGGGGTTCCAAGCCACCCATGCGCATTTATTCCCTCTCAACAGTCATCCGTGCGCAATTGGATGCGCGTCGCCCATCCTCGCAAACATGGACGTTCGAAGGCTGTCCAAAATGGTGTGTATGGGACATTTACATCGGTTAAATTATTGAGTGGGGGCTAAATGAAGACTGTAAAACGGTGTTTGTGAATGGGATAAACATTGGAAACTCTGTTAGTGACGTTAGCAACGAGGACTGTGCGTGGAGTGATGAGTAAAATGGGTGAAATCGGTGATCAAGCAAGTTTGAGCGAGCCCTTGCCGGGGGAGTCGGTCGATTCGCCAGCGGCGTCTACGCATGCCGACCTGATGTCGCCGAGCGAGCTGAGCCCGAGTATTTCACGCTCGGCCGTCCCTAGGTCAGTGGCCACTTCCCACGAGTCGCTGGCGGAGTCGGTCGCGGGGGAGCAGGCTGCCATTGGCATCCAGATCAAGGAGGAGCAGCTGCCTTGCGCCGCCGTCGTAGTCACTGCTGCCCCTTCCTCCCTCTCCTCCGCGCCCGACTCGGCGCCTTCTTCGACGCCGGCGCCGACGGACTCGGCCGCGCCGACTGTCGTTGTCGTCACTTCCAGCGTCGTCTCTACGGGAGCAGGAGCGGACGCCGACCCGGACGAAGAGGACGAGGAGGAGGAGGAAGAGGAGGAAGAAGAGGACCTTTCAGCCGCAGAGGGGGTGAGTTTGGCAAGCGACAGCAAACCGGAAGCAGAGGCGGCCGAGGCCTCCCACGACGCGGAGCAGGAACAGCCGCTGTCAGTCATCGTGCCCGCTCAAGACGACTCTCATGACTCAGAACTGCTAAGTCCTGGGAAATTGTCGCCCACATCAGGGATATCGGTGAGTGTCGCCAGCATGATCGACGCATCAGACTTCCGTGCCCTCCAACCGGAGCCGACTTACCAGACGCTCACCTCCGTGAACGGAAGGATGTCGCCTCCCGGATTCAGCCCCAGCTCTTCCTACGCAACCCTTACGCCCCTCCAACCCTTACCACCCATCTCCACCATGTCCGACAAATTCGCCTACGGTCATGCGGGCAACGTTTCTGGGTCTTTCACCGTCATGCAGAATAACGGCCTCGGAAATCTCGGGCTCGGCATGGGGGTCAACTCCCCGTACGGCTACGACAAATTGCCGTCGATGGGCATGTCCCCGCCGCATTACGCCTCACCGAATAACGGCCTCGGAGGCTTGGGAATCCCTCAACAGCACTCGCCGCTTTCGCCTCAGAGCTCGTACAGCCAAAACGGTGGCCTACACTCGCCGCAGAAGTCCATGTCGCCCACCGGCTACGACTCCCCGTACGCGGGCCGCGACTTGGGCAGGGCCCTGCCGCAGAGCCCGACCCTGAGTCCTCCCTCGGCCTCGCTCCACTCGCCGCCCAACACCATGGTCGGAGGGTTCGGCGCCGCGGCGGCGGCCGCCGGCCTTCCGCCCCTCAACGGTCTCGCCTCCTTAGCCCCGCACGCGGTATCACCGCACCACTCCCCCGGCATGTCGGCGGGCTCTGGGCCCCCACTCCCGCCCCCGCGGGAGGCGGTCCCCGTGGCGGTGGCGTCTCCCTCGCCGCCTGCCCCCGCCTCCCTCGCCGCCGCCGCACACGTGGGGCCGCCGACCCACGCCCCACCGCCCCAGCAACCCCAACACCCTCCGCCGCAACCGCCGCAGCAGCAGCAAGCGGCCCCGCAGTCTCAGCAGCCGGCGCCGCCACCGCCGCCGCCGCCACCACCTCCGCAGCCCCAGCACCCGCCCCCGCAGCAGGCGCCCCCCCAGCAGCAACCGCCGCCCCAACAGCAACAGCAGCAGGTGCCGGTGGCACCGCAGAGCACCCCCGTGGCAATAAAGGCCCCCGCCTCGGGGAGCGCGGTAGCGGCGGCCGCGGCCGAGGTCGAGGAGATAAACACAAAAGAGCTCGCTCAAAGAATAAGCGCGGAGCTGAAGAGATATAGCATCCCGCAAGCGATCTTCGCCCAGCGGGTGCTCTGCCGGTCTCAAGGCACGCTCTCCGATCTGCTTCGCAACCCAAAGCCATGGTCCAAGCTCAAGTCGGGCCGCGAAACGTTTCGCCGCATGTGGAAATGGCTCCAGGAACCCGAGTTCCAGAGGATGTCGGCCCTCAGACTAGCAGGTGGGTGAAACCAAGAACCCTCTGCAACCTTCCTTTAAAAAACCCTTTTTTCATTATATTTATGTTTTTGTTATCCCTGCACGCGAGAGTTTATTCTAAATAGACCCATGTGTGTTGTCCTTACGACGCACTCTGTTTCCTCTTGTTTTCCTTGGAGTTGCGCGGTCTCATTCCTCGTAATTGTATCTCACCGTCCGTATTATTTCAACGCGCGAGGCGACAGCGTGTCATCAGGGAGCAGGGTATAGGCGCCCGCGCGCACCATCCCCTGAGCGGGCCGCGTGGAGTTGAGATCCCCGTATCACGGCAGCTGGGCCATGTGCTTTTTGTGTTTATATCGGGGAGCCACGCGGAAGCTGGGGAATCCCCTCGCCCACGTGCGCAAGTCGATAAAAGCGGATTTGAAATCGCACAGGCGGCGGCAGCGTCATTGAACGTAAGGAGCCCGCGGGAGAGACGATTTCCTTGCCGCCTGACCCATGCCTTCCTTCGCGCCAATCCACGAGCCATAAATATCATAATATTTACCAATTCCTCTCCGAAGAAATTTCGTAGCAATACATGAGTCCCAATTTGTTTCCCTGGAATCGTCCTTTTAACTTTTTTTGAGGAAACATTGCTCCCTTCGCGTTTTTTACTACCATTTTCTTATAAGCGAAATTTAGTGCACCATGTGATTGCGTAAGTCACGTATTTTTGTTGTCTATTAATTGCTCAGCCACCATTATTTCATTTTTCTGAACGTGTCTATGATAACTAACGTCGTAATCATGAATTAATATCCTTCCTTATGTTCTTGCGTTTCAAATTTTTTTACTGGCCACCATATTTCGTGCAAAGAAAAGAGATGAGACAGTAGGAATTCAAAGTATTTTCCTTTTGTTATATTTCTCGATGAGTAATATTTGGTAGGGAATAAAGTAAGTCGTCTGGTGAAGTTTCGCGAAATTTGTCTTTTTGTTTGTTTACGGGGATGTCACAACTTGTCACGGCGTTTTAAGTGCTCTTCGTTTGTGTATTTGCTAAAGGTATACATTTTTATGTTTACCTATGCTTTTGAAACATTTTGGAACACAGAAAGCATTTTTGCTGCGAATTCTATTAATTGTTCACTGATGCTCTGATTTGTAAGACCATCCTCTCCTACTCTTTTACATTCATCGTTCCGTCTAAGAAATAACAGTTATTCACTACGGATAAATGTTAGAGGATCGTTTTAAACTTATATTTCACTTCTTCTATTTCCCCGACATTAAGTAAGGCTTCATTCATTTTTAGTTTAGTGTTTTCCTCTATTTTATGCGATTATATTTAGTTAATTGTCCTACTGTAGCATCTAAATGAGGAGAATCATTAAAATAACTGATGAGGGATTAAACATAGTTAAGGTAGATAAATGGCAAACGCTATCAACACAAATGTATTCTTTTCACTTAATATTAACGGTATTTTACCCAAGGTTCATATTCATGTTTTATTAGATGTTCCAACTAGTGAAATCATTTTTCAGCCACATGCATGGTTTATATTCCTAATCTAATATTTCAGAATTGACGTTCACTGTATGGGTGCTGATTAAGAGCATGAATTAAAAGGCAGAGTTGATTTAATTGTTTCTTCTCTTTGCCCTCTCTGTCAAAAAAATGTATTGTCGTCCTAATGATAATTCTGAATGGGGTATGACTTTTTCATCCCTTTTCTCTCAAAGAGTAAAATTAATCGTCATGTGTAGCCTTTTCTTTTCAAAAGTTTTGTCAGAGATTTTGATGGACTTGTATTTGAAATTATTCTCACTACAGATTTTCCAGTCTTTATGTAGCGTAGGATAACTAATGTGTCATTTTTCCTCTTCAAAATAGGAACTTTTGAGGACCATGTCCTATTGCACTTACGTACCTACATGCTTTCTTGTGCCAGTTAACGACATTAAAATGTTGCTTAAGTCCAAACTTAAGTCATGGTTCCATTTCCTTACATGATATGGATTTTATAACGTCATCGGGTAATTATTTAAATATCGCAATTGTTCTCACTTGAGTAATAATGCTTGTTCTTTGTTCTTTAGTGGGGTAAAAAAGTCGGGGTGAGTCATTGTCTCAGCTACCAGTAGCTTTCCTGGAGAATTTCGTTACGAGCTGTTATTAATTGTGCATAACCCATGTAATACTTATTTTAGTTCTGGAATAAGGTTTAGCAAGGTCTGATTTGGAATCTTATCCGTAACATTACTTGTAATTTTTCATTGATTAGCACATCATTATTTATTCTTTGTTTTATTTAATAATATTTGTGGAATGCAGTGGATTATAAGGCAGTGAGATAAATTTACGCATGTTATGTGAGTTTCGACGTTAAATTCAAGGAATTAACCTCGTCCGCACTTCGCTACTCATGAAAAGCTCTATTTCATTCTTTGTAACTCCATGGTATATATGGCTGGAGAGACCAATAATTTCGTGTAATGCTGCTGAATTTTAAAATAGCCCTACAGGTAATGGTGACATTCATTGACTAATCCGCTGTTTGTACCTGTTGCCTCTTAGAGGATGATGTTAACATTCGATGTCTCCACATCTCTTTTTTTCAGAGAAAATGTCTCGTGGTTTTTATTATTAACTTTCATGAGCACTGTTTTCCGCGTGCGCTATTTTTTTTAACGAGCTTAGAGCTATGAGATACTGTTGGAGTTGTGCCTCTAAAAATGCTAATATTTTATTGCTGCATACTCTTCATTATTAACTCTGTGATTCAGTAATCGTGCTCTTTAAAATGAAAAATTTCAATGCGTTTTTTTCTCTGAGCCAAAGATTTGTCGAAGTATCCGGACACCTGTTTTTTCACATATCTGGAGAGTTTTTTTCGGCATTACGTTCCTTTCTGAACCAAGATTGTAAAGCAAAGAGCCCGTTTAGGACGCTTGTTTATTAGCTTTCTCGTTAAATCGAAGTAGAAAAAGATTCTCATTACTCAGCTGCAATAAATTAAAAATGCATAATGGAGAGAATGGTAGAGACGTTATTGAATTGCAATGCAAAAGGAAAAATTAGACGTTTAAAGTAAACTAACTTAAGATAATAGTACTAAAAAATAATGGCAAATATTTTGAAGGGATGTTTGTCGCAAGGTCATTGCGTCATAATCTGTAATAGAAGTAAATGCCGGAGCATCTTTATGACGGCTTTGTTTCTTCCGTTGTTGAAGTTCATTTCCACGTAGCTATCTGTTCCTTCGAAGGCTTCGAAATGGAAATTTCTCATTTACATTCCGTGCCGTGTGAGCGTTACAAACTCCTTGCGTGCCAATGACGAAAATCCTCCATACTCTCAATTTCCTTCCCACCGTCTTGGATTCAATGAGCACTTCATTCATCCGGCGCCTTTGCCTCTGTTCCCTCACGCGTCACCCATCATCCCAGGCAATCCTACTCGGCGCCACGTTATTTCGATATCCGCCGTGTCCCGATGCTGTAATTACTAAGTGCTGTTGTTTTCATATCACGTATTTTTATGGCATATCGTAATTATAACTACACTTTATGAATGAATACGATTCTTTGAGATGATGATTAAATTGAAACTCGTATGTTGGATAATACTGATTTGGAGAAATCTGAAAAAAAAACAGCGCATTTCACAAAATAAATTAGCACCCAGCTCAACTTCCGTTTTCGGGCCACCTACGAGTTGGAGAAAGTTCAATCTTCCATAGAACCGCGTTGAGAGAAGTTTCCGTCGGAGGTTTTTGAGGGTTTCACCCTGACCTCAGTGCCTACCATGTCTTTGATTCGTGCTCCATTCTCTAAGGAACCTTTGCCCCCAAATGTTGCTATATTTCTCCATTTTCAGCGTCAGAGAACGTAGATTTTTTCCTCTTCGATTTTGATCACCTTAATCTTACGTAATGACGTGCGTTGATATGTTTTCATTCCCAAAATATACAATAAAATCGGAAAAGTTGAGTATTTTACATACATATTTGAGCACAGTTTCAACAACGTCAGGATGCACAAAAAAGAATCAAAATAAATATCTCTAGTCGAAATCTTACCTGGGAATAATTTCTCGTCCTATGAAAAGGATAATTATCTCTTTTACCCCCGGTAATCATTCAAAGAGTATGAATCATACGTATCGTATTCATCGGTAAATATCAGAGAGCCGGATTGTGTTGTCAGCGAATTAAGCCTCTCTCTCTCCCTTGAGAAATTGAGCCAAAATCTTACCATTGAGCCACTTTTTCAGTTCCAAATATCATTCAAAGTGACTTAGACAAAGTTGATCAATTAAAACTGTAGTTCTATTAATTACTATCATTAATAAATACTAAATAACGCTCTGTTCTTAATATACTGCTCTTAATTTACCTCCACCGCAGTGTGCATAACAAAAATACACCTCGTATAGGCGCAGAGTTATGTATTTTATTCAAACGTATTGCGTACGGGGAGAAGTGATCCGTCTTTTGCCGAAGTTCACGGGAAGCGCCACCTGACGGACGAGCGAGAGGGATGGCTGATTGAGAACGTGCACTCGCACCGTCGGGCGCTGCATATCAGAGGGTCGGATTGTGTTGTCAGTGAATTCAGCCCTTCGCCAAACCCGTGCGCCTATTCCTTCCGTGAACGAAGCCCATCCATCGTGCCCCCAACCCCTCTCCCCGATATGCCGCAAGCCTCCCCACCTGCCTCTCCCCGCTCTCCCCCATCTCCTTCCCCGAACCATTGTCGCACCTTCCCCGCGAACACGCTCGCCCCAAAGGGCTGACTATACCTCGCCGACTCCACTGAACATCATCCCTCACCGTGCTTGCCTCATGTACGTACGCGGTTTTTTTCGATAGGGCCACGCGCGGCTTTAGACCCCGCGATAACCCTCTCCATCGTACGGTAAATGTTTTTATTTACATTCGCGTATCACCTCGCTCGCCGTTTAGCTCAGAGCGGGCGTGATCATTAATTTGGTTATGAATATTGATTCCAATATTCAAAATGCCATTGAAACTCTTTTTTCTGTTTCAATTATCACTGACAGCGATTGAAGTATGCTCGATTCAAACTACTATTCTCAATAACAGAATAAATAAGGAGCGGAAAGTGCCTAATACTTACCGTTGAGCCATTTTTCAGTTTCAAATAACATTCAAAGCCACTTAACTGATGATAAATTCAAACTTTTGACCGATTATTAACTGTAATTATTAACGCTCTACTGTTAATTTGCCTGATCTTGTAGATTAAATTTGTTATATTACATACGATTTTAATAAAATCACATTTTCTGGTTTCCACCGCTCTCATTGTATGTTTTCGTTTTTCAAGTATCATTGACTGTTATCGCAATGACGATTACGGCAATATCTCAGTTATAATACGAATTTTTATATGCGACTCGAACCTCGTAAACAAGGTAGATTTTTGCTGTTGATTACGAAGTGCGCGCAAACATTGAGCCACTTTTTCAATCCCAAATGTAATTCAAAGTGATTCAACTATTGCACAATTCAAACTATAATTCTTATATCAACTATAATTAATAATCAAATGACTAATATCTCACCGATCCTATACACACTCGATTTATCTTTCTCATTTTTGTTATCTCTTCAATTTATCGCGTTTCCTATGATTGCTAAGCCTCCTTTAGCACTTCAGTGATTTTTTGTGCATCGCACGTGATTTTCTCCGCCAAAATCATTTCACAATTTGTCTTTTATTGGAACTACTTCACATGCACATAGTTTTTACCCTGTCCCTATCATAAGAATACGGAAAAAGAGGTTCTTCTTCCTGTTTCCGACAAAGGACTATCTCTCAGTTATTACGCCGCTCAATCGTGACATTTTTACAGTCCACGTGAATCAGTCCAACCACTACATAGACTTGGTCTTGATTATAGAGGAGGAGGATGATGAAATCACCACACGTGCATGATTGAAGCTGATTGAGTGACTCCTCACGGTTCATAAATGTTTTTGGTTTCCTTCGCCATTGTTTTCTATGCTTTTTGCTAAATATTTAGGATGTTTTAAAACATGGTGCGGTCTTAATATCCTTATATTTTTTATTGGGCGAATTTCAATCTCAATAAATAAAGATGAAATACAAATTAATTTACAGAGTCATGTAGTATTGTAAGTAGCTACAGGAAAACCTATGTAGATGCTTTTACTTGCTTTTAGGTTTTGTCCTGTCGAAATACTCGAAAAAAAAACAGTATTCGCTTCAGTTCTGCATCTCATGAAATACACCCCCTGATTAAAAATTTTAGAAAATTACTTGAGAATAAATTTCGTTGCCATATCTTCAATTTTTAGTGCGATTCAATTGGAAGAAATTCATTTTTTAAATGAAGCTTATTATTTAATGCGTTGATTAACTAACCTCGAACATCTCGCCTTGGAGGAGATTACCTTCGTGTAGAACTATGCTATGGTATGATGTGTGGAGGAGGCGACCGAGAGCTGGGGTCATTCGTGCCGTTAGGCTAGGGTAGGGAAGCAGGTGGAGAGAAACCCGGCGTTCAACGATAGGCTCCAAGAGGACCAAGGACCTTAACGCCCGAAGGACGGAGTGCCTTACTTGAAGTACCCTCCGCAAAGCACTGTAGCGGGGATCGGGCAGTCTGAATATTCCGTAGCCGCCAGGATCTGAACCAGAGCCCTCAGAGTGGGAATCCAATACAGTAGCCGCCACACCAACCTGATCCTTGCAGTACTTTCCCTCTCTTTCCGTATTATTATTGTATGAATGGGCTTGAAAAACGTATAAACGTGGTGTAGTTTCAGTCAAAACTAAATTGTGAAATGATTTGGACGGAGCAAATGACAATTAAATGCTATGGCCGCTGTAGGACTAAAGGGACATTAGTGTGGAAATAAATTAAAATGTTGGAGTAAATAGAATCAAAGTTTGAAAAACATCTTATACGAATGAAAAAAATATTTTTCCTATGCCCTTTAAATGAAGAGGTAGAAGCAATACTGCGCCGGTTGCAAGTAATGCATTGGTAAGAAGACGATATTATCATTATGTGCTCGACGTAAAGGGGCATTAATGTAGGGAAAAATTGAAACTTTGGAGTGTAAAATAATTATACATTGAAAAACATCTTATCCAAATGGAAAAGTATATTTTTCGTATTCTCTTAAAATGAACTGATAAAATCATGTATAACAATATTGCACCAATGGCAAATGATACATTCGTATGAAGACGATATTATCATTATGTGCTCGGCATACCATCCCTTGCGATCCTGCCAAGTTTTCCTCCCTCGTGGTGAGTTGGGGCTAGCGAGCACTTTCCTATTCACGGGCATTGTCCCTTCCTGCCGAATGTTAGCCTCCCGCTTCCTCGCACCCGCCTCCTGCCCTCCCACCTTCACGCAAGCCACACTTCCGTGACTTTTCGCCATCGGGGGGCCCACCCACAACCCCCGACCCGCCCCCTCTTCCTTCGCCGGCCCACGGATAACTTTCCCTCCGAAGCGAAGGGAAAGCCGTGCTCGGCGACTCTATAAAAACTTGCCTTCATCGCGCCCGATTTTATTTCGTGCCCTTTTCAAGCGCTTTCGGAAGAAAACGTCTCCGTTTCCCTACCTCATTCTTATCAGAAAGAGCTTCCGTGCGGTTGTCCCGATCCTCAGGCCCTCTGTTTGACTCCGAAGGTTCTATGTTAACAAGATTATGATATTTGGACTTGATCGTGCCCCCTCGGTCACCGGCGACTTTGTGTTGGATATGGTTTGGAAATCGCTTTACGAATGTTTCAGCTGTGCGTTGAGAAACTATGTGGAGTAAATATGTGTGTAAAGAGGTGGTGAATCGTGCCTCAAGTTTAAATGGCGGCGTAGATTATTTTTTAGGTTTTGTTACGATTGATTTTTGTATTATGGGCGAATTGAATGGACGAGGCAGACACTTTGTGGAGATCCATTATGAGATATGAAGTAAAACACTTTGCACTTTCCACATAAAAATTTATTAAACTACAGTCGACATGTTTCGCTGTACTGCAGCATTATCAAGACTCAATTTAGATTATCAAGACTCAATCAAGATTATCAAGAGTCTTAATAATGCTGCAGTGCAGCGAAACATGTCGACTGTAGTGTAATAAATTTTTATGTGGAAAGCGAAAAGTGTTTTACTTCATTTCACTTATTATGGGCGATTCGTAGAGCTGTTTTTCCTTTCCCATAGTTCATAAAAATCTTGGAATGAGGACCGAAACCGTTACATCTGTCGAAGTGATTTTTTTCCTATTCCTTATTGGAATGTCATGGTTTTAATCAAAGGGGAGCTCGACGATTGAAACTAGAGTTTATCGGGTGCAAAATTATTCTTTACGGTTGAAATGAAATTTATTTTTCGCCATTTTATTGTTCATTGGTTGTTTGAACATTATTTTTCCTCAGATGCAATTTTGCCGTTTATATCAAAACCCATTAGGCCTATTGCAATTCTCATGAGAAACGGAAACCGAATATGGGAATGGAAAGTAAAGTTTAGTAGAATTTATTTACTGCCATCAGCTAACGGTGTCAATTACAACATAAAGATACTGTCGACAGATATTTTTTCTATTCCTTGGAATTCTTTCTTTCCCTAACATGTTCGGAACACAGGTCAGTGGAGATGAGGAATTTTAGTAAGACATCTACATAGCATCCAGCAAATCACCGCGTTATTCTCATCACCTCGTGAGTTTCTTGTACTCCTCCATAATGTTTTGGCGCCACTGAAACACTGGTCAACAAATACCGCGCACCTAATTCCCCCAAGTAGTCATGTGGAGGGTGTAAATTACTTTAACTGCATTTCGTTGGAGAACATGAGTTAAGAAAAGTGATATACTCTCGTGGATTAAAATAAGAAAAAAAAAATTCCTCGTCATCACTTTGACATTTAATGATCCTGACGGGAGCGTGTCATGTCATTACCTATCAAGGTACTTGTTTAAAATTTGGATGGTAGTTCAGAGGCCTTGTTGAGGAAATATCGGAGCTATAAAGTCATTGCGTATTCAAGAAAGCAACTTCATAAAAGTAAAATTTTATTTTTCAATTTCGCCTCATAGAAAGACGCACGTGTCGATGCACGGAGTTGTCTTGGCTTAACTTTACGTAACCGTAGTAACGGTTTCGGGAGTTATCCATGTAGCTTGTTATGGTTCGTGAAGGGTAGTGAACAATTCCCCACTTGCTTAGTTCCCCTGTTGAACTCGCAAGGCATTGAAGAATTTCCGTCCGTCGAAAAATAAATAGAAAATCTGGTTTAAGAGAAACTTTCCTGGCATAGTAACTTTCCTAGCATTCCCTCTCTGGTAGCATTTATTCATAGCGACAATTTGTTGCAAAAACTCCGTTCCCAACGTAAGCGTCGAGTGTACGGCATAGACATGGAAGCTTTTAAAATTCCTGGCTAACGTGAAACAGCACAATGCAGTCATTAATTAAACTGAAAATGATTTAAATTATATATAGGTATAGACGGAACAAAAGAACATTTTAATTAATCGCAAAAAGTATTGGAAATCGGTACCTCAGGTTTTTTGTTCTAGAATATTATGATTAGGTATTATTAAAATATAAAATTGGGTCTTTGTTGCATTTTCATCGCCAAGGGTCTACCTTAGTATTCGTGAAGGTTGTCCGTGATGTTCCATTACGAGGGGTAGGTGTTTTAGTTGCTCGGTATCAAAATGTTGCTATTCAAGTATACTTTTATGTTAACGAAACTAATTGTAGAATGTATCAACATGATAGGGAGCAGCAATGCTAGCATGCGGGTCTCCATACTCGAGCATTGGATACCGGCGATATTTCGAAGTTGTCGCGTAAAAATTATTTTATTGCCGACGCGCAAATATTCCGAAGCTTCGTTGAAATCTAGGCCCATGCCGCTCTTGATGCTAATGCGGTATCGTAAAAAAATTATTCAACGTTTCTTAGACTACATCTTCATCTACATAATACACTGCAAGCCGCCTAAAAGGCCTGTGGCAGGAGGTGTTAGGACACCAGCCATTAGCGCATGAAAAGGAAATACTCAAACGAAATTACGACTGGCATTTATTTAAGGCCTTTATGGTTCGGGAGAAAATGAAACTCGCATATATATCCGTTCATCAAAATATCTCTCTTAACTTATCGCTTCTGTCGGACCTGGAAATATATTGTGGGGCTCTAATATTATGTTCTCTGTGTCGCTCTTGAAGAAATCCATTCTCAATAGTTCAAAAAATCTAAGCCTACCGCGCAGCCTCCGAGTCTCTAGCGGCTCCCAGCCTAATTCGCTTAACATCTGGGTAATTCTGTCTGTTCGCCCTTAGCAGTTTTTGATGAAGAGCGCAGCCTTCCTTTGTATTTTAATCAGATCGCAGATTAAGTCTTTCTGCACCGGATCCCATACGCTCTCTGCATATTCAAGGTGCGGTCGGACGAGTGCAAATAGCCCCTTTCTTTTACTTTCTCATCCGAAAATCTTCCCACAATACGAATCCTAATTTCTTCAGGGCTTTGCCGCAAATACTCCTTGTATGTGTTCCCCACGAGAGGTTCGAGGTTATCGTAACTCCCAGGTACTTCTCTTCGTCTGTTGCCTTTATGTTAACACCATCCACTGCCTAAACATGGTTAGAGTTGGACGAATTCCGCAAGAAATGTACCGTCATGCATTTGCTCAGATTAAGTTCGAGTCCCCACTCTAGGCTCCACAAATAAACGTAGTTTAAATCCGATAATAGAATTTCATAGTCCGAATGATCACTAATTTAGCGATTGATGACAGCGTCGTCCGCAAATAAACGTATTTTACTGCTAAATCGGGAGCAGAGGTCATTAATGTATATAATGAGCAAAAGTGGGCCGATTGCGCTTCCTTGTGGAACACCTGATGCCACTTCAACTACATCAGAGCTAATTCCGTCAAGAACTACATTTTGTTTACGATCATTCAGAAAGTCGTTTATCCAGTTTACCGCTGTTTCGTTTCATTCGCGTGACTGTAATTTGTATAAAAGTTTATGGTGAGGTACCGTGTTGAAAGCTTTCTCAATATATAGAAATAATGCATCAACTCGTCTTTTCGATTCTCCAGATTTAAGAACGTCGTGAAGAAAGAGCGCGGGCTGTGTTTCGCATGATCTACCTTTTCGTAATCCGTGCTGACACCATGGAGGAAGTTACGACTGTCCAAGAAAGTCATGATATTGCTATCGACGATATGCTCGAGTATCATGCCTGGAATCGATGTTATTGAGATTGGATGATAGTTGCCTGGGTCTTGTCTGTTTCCCTTTTTGAATATCGGTGTAACGCTTGCAATTTTCCAGTCTAGCGGTAACTTTCCTTCAGATATTGACTTCTTGAATATTATCTCTAAGTAAGGTGCGATCTGTGGAGCTAACTCCTTGAGGACACGCGCGGGTATTTCCTCCGGACCCGGAGATTTACTATTCTTTATCGATTGAAGTTGTTTAGTTTAAGGAGATAGTAAGTTGTGGCCTAGTTAAAAAAGGAGACCGCTCACCCAGGTTATGCCAATTCACTATTCGCTAGTAGTTGCTAGTAGTATTTAGTATGTGAATATGTAATCGGCGAAAGCCTGCACCGTGTTTACCTCCACCTAATCCTCCTAAAAGGGGAGCATGATAGCCTTCTGGGTAGATAGCGGGGTTGCTGATCGAAGTGTCCCGCGTTCAAATTCCGGAAGAATCCTTCGGACTCCCCAAAGCAAAATCCTAGAAGTGCGAGGTGACTTAGGGAAAATAACTAGCCCCCCACCCTGAATGTATGAAATCCACACGCCTATGGCTTGTTCGGGATGAGCTCTACCCTCTCCTTACCTAAACAACCTTCGGATTGAATCACCAGGCGAGGGAGTGAATCCTCCTAAATAATGCTCTCTTTCCGTTGCCAACCTGTCCTAAATGACGCAAGTGACCTCAGCTTTCACCCGCCACCACGAGAGTGACGTCGCCGAGCGGAAGAAACTTTACAAGGAGGGATTACGAGGAAGGCGGGTAAAGGGCGCGAAGCTACCCCTTTACCCGCCTGCCCCCCCTAAGTTTATCTCCTCACCCCAACGGGGGACGTATTTCGTTTGCGTAGACCCGCGATAGCTCCGTCGTCGAAGGCTGCCCATTGTAATTACCACCCCAGTCCACCTTCCGCACACTATCCCCTCCGCTACAACACTCTCCCCCTCCTCCGCTACTAAACAGCCGCCTCCCCTCTTTCTCCCCCTCCCTCCCTCTCTCTCCTCCTCTCCCCTACTCCCGTTCCCATCGATCGGTCGGCCAAAGGGGTGCGCTGTGGAGGGTTGAAGGAGTGGGGGGTGCCTTGCCGCTCGCTCTTGCTTGCCTTTGCCTCATGGCGATGTTGGGGTTTGAATAGAAGGGGCTCTCACGCGCTCTGTTCTCCAGCTTCCGAAGCCAGCTGGCAGAGGGCAGGTAAAGCCAGGGGAGTGAGCTTCGCTGGTCGCCTCTGCGGTGATGATGGTGGCTCGAGTCTCCAGAAGGTGGCAGAGGGAGAGTCAGTCGGCCACCACGATCGCGCGTCCACCCTTGTTCATTTTTTCGCGCGCTTCCTTCCCGTGGTTTGTTTATTTTATTGGGACGTCTATAAATGTGATTACGGCCTTGGAAGGGCTTTTTCCACTTATTTTATAAAGGTATGAAGTAAAGATATTTATACGTATGTGATAAAGTGCAAAGTAGCTCTACTTCGTATCTTACAATGAACTTCCACAAAGAATCAGCCTCAACCATTCATTTCATATTATTTTATAGCTTGATATAAATGTTTACCCCAAATTTAAATGCATTTTTAATTTACGCATAAATTAGAACGTTTGGGAATCTCGTGGGATTCGCCTATTGGTAAATTGGCTTCATCGGTGAATTTAATTTATATTTAGATTTAAGGAAAGCAAAGCCAAAGTTCCCGAAAAATAAAGCACTTGGAGAGGTAAATTCCCGAGTTAAAAATATTGCAGCAATGGGAAGCATATTCTTCGATGTGTATGGCCATCCTATATATACAATTTTGGTCCCTTTGGTTATCTCTCATCTAATTTTTTATTATTATTTAATTTATCTTGGGGCGCGATTTTTAGATCTTTCTCATAAGATGTTATTTTGGGTATTTGAGATGGTGGGTGGCTTTGGAAGTCATTAAGAATAGATTCTTGATATATTTGGAGAAGGATTTAATAGAATATACTACGGAAATACAGAAGGAAACACTGAATATAAACCCAATGTTATTAACAGGAGGAAACGAAAATATCGCTGCGTGGGTCACATAATAATAAAGCCAACGTTAATTTTTCATATTGAGCCATTTTAAACGATTGAAGTTCTTAATGAACTATTTCATCTTTTCTGCCAGGAAATTCAGAAGTGTCAGAAATGAAAGAAAGAGAGGGACTTTATTTGAAGAATAATAAATAAAAGCCTACCGGTAGTCATTTATAATTTATTTTATCAAAATTCATCACTCTTTAGAAATTGCAAAGGATATAGGAAGGTATATTAATTTTTGTAAATATTGAGGGAATAAATTATTTTTTGCTCTTGAGCTTGTCGTAATATGAAGGTACGTGGCATATACCAGAAAGTATAATATTCAAGTGAATTGTGTGTGACAATTTATTTTGGTTGTCCTCTCATATACCTCAAGCGGGAAGCTAAATTCTATTCAGAGGAAATTTGATAGTTTGTGGAATGCTGTATCAGTCAGAGCTCTGGAGTGTGTAGCAGTAATTACTTTACACATAGCATGAAAAACAAGAACATACGCTCATTTCTAGCCTATATCAATGGAAAACAGTGGCATATAGTGCAATGGTATTCCGTTAGGATCTGGGTGGTAATCTCCTTCATCGCGTAGTGCCGATCTCTGGACCTTTGAATGCAGAAACATTAATTTGGAGGCCACGGAAAACAAAACCTCTCTCGTATTTCCTTACGCTTCTTTCTCGAAAGGAAGTTTCTATCATCCCTTCTTTTGTTCGTCTCTCGTTTTTCGTTGAGGCCCCCCATGAATCAAGGAAAGGCAATTCTCTCACAGTCGTACAAATATTTGGGGTCCCACTAGAGATAGGTCTCATTTCAGCTGCTCCGTTGATGTTTCGTCTGGAGATAAGGAACTCAAAGCCTACCGCTCGAACATGGTCATACGCCTGTTTTTTTGTCCAGGAGCCGGACGAAGAGTTAACGTGAGAGACGAAGATTCTTTTTATAATAAATGAATAAATAAATGAAATGAAAAATCTCGTTGTCTTCACCTACTACGTTTATAGCTTCAGTAGACTCTACAATAGTTTCTACAGGTTCTGCCCTCTTCCTTATATTATCTCAAGATATTATAATAGGGTGGTTTCCTATTATTTTTTTATTGCCTAAATCGAAAGATTATTACACCGGGAGTACGTACTTCACGCTTTTAGATTTTTAAATGACGATATCTATTTTTCGCGATTAAATGAAAAGTGAAAAATTTCAAGCGCGCGAAAACGCGACGGCTAAGTATGAATGCTGGGAAAACTCCACGTGACGTCGTTCTGGTTCCCGCTGCCTTTTAAATACTAAATCTCTTTTTTACGTAGTTAATGTATCGGTTTATGGCGCTCTGTTTACCAGTTCCCAATCTCCATGTCTTCCCATCCCTCATGTAATCCTTTTTCAGCCATTTCTTTCTGCAGCCCTTGTATCCACCCTTTCCTTGGCCTCCTTCTCCGTCGCATTTCTCCTGGGTGCCTATGCAACATTGGTTATGGTAGTCCTTCATTTCTCATTCGTTGTACGTGCCCGTACCACTTCTATTGTCGTCCTCTTTCATTATCAACTTATTATGATATAGTATTATGACGGAACCTGCCGAACCCGTGGACATTTTTCTCCCAAAATCGTGGTTTGTCATTATTTAGTTCGTATAATGTTTTATGCTTAGGGTGTCATTACAAGAGTATGTTAATTAGTACTAGGAGGAAAGGTAGGATGTCTGTCGACCTGTGACCCAGAGCATGTGGTAGGGATTGTATCATATCGAATTCGTTGTTTATGAAGAATAGTTAAGCTTGCATTAGAACCTAAATTGATCTATAAACAATAATCAATCATTGCGTGATGTCGTCAATTATTAAGAGAGGCTCAAAAATGTTCACAAGCGGGAGGTCAGTTCTCTTTGTGTTTTAATAATTTTCAATAATACTGCCTAATAGCTGTAAGAAGTCCATTTTGGTATTCACTGCGTATTATGGACTATTCACAGACCTTCAGTGAAAGTAGTAAAATTGGCTTCAAAGCAAATTGATAATGCAGTGTGGAATTTTAAAATTAGTTTTACGAATGCTCTTTAACTGTCACAGGTAGAGGTGACTTTATAAATAATCGTAATCATACTTTCCATTGTTTAATTTAATCATTCTCGAGGTTATTCGACTGGAATATTCAGGTAACATATGTAGGTGTCCTCTGTCTATTCGCTCATTCAACCATGCATTTTATTTTACGCTGCTTTTTCCCGAGATATTTTTTTACGTAAAGATGATTTTCAGTGCATTTTCTCTCAAGAGGAAAAAAAATGCACATAAAACGCAACCTATATTTGTTGCGGCGGTATCCAGTCGGGTTCGTCTTCCGTGAGAAAACATGAACGTACACTTTACAGTAAACTGCGTGCAGAAAAATCTTCGCGTGGATTTTTAAAAACTTTGAACCATAGGTTCACTTTGCCATCCCTCCTACCGCATCGGGGTAGAGCATGAAAATATTATCAAAGGAGGAATGACAGACGGGCTTATTTCACTGTGTATCGCATGCCGCTGCACACGAAACCTGGGTGACCAAAGCGAGGTCTACTCTCCTCCCATCAAATACATGCACATGTATTTGATGCGCATATACATATATATATATGTATCGAGGCGGTACAGTCAGACACACGGTAAGGTGGAGAGTTTGATGTAATTAAAAAATCCTTGCGGCTCTCTCTCCCCGCACTCCGCGTTTCTTTTATTATTTAAAAGCTCTTCCTTTACAATTAAATCACTCCAGTGGAACCGAACGTGGGTTGGTCATGCCTGTTATTTTTAGGGGGGTTATAGTTCTATCAGATTTTACACCTCAGTCAATCTTTTCCCCAAGTCTCATTCATCTTCAGGTCCAGCGGATAAAAGTCATCCACGGTCCGACGCGCCTGTGGCTTTCACTGCTCACAGCCCTATGGAGAATGCGTTCTGATTCCGCCCTTTCGTCCGTTCCGAATAACCACCCTTCATACACACCCCGCCCCCTCCTCCCCACCTCTTTCGCCCCCCCTCCCACCCTGGATTCGTTGGGCCCGGTGAACCCTTTCCAGTGTGTTTCTCCGTCTCTCTTTCGAAACACCAATCTCTCACTCGCTGAATGAGAAGAATGACGGCGAATGCAAAGGCGGGAGTGGGCGCACACTCTCTGGTGGGATTGATCGAAAACATATGGGTTTGACCATCGACAATTCGAACGTGATTCAGAGTATCGTTTTCGACTCATTCATAATAACAACGTATCTCATTATTCCAGTGTCGTATCGGTATGCTCACATTTTAAGCCCACTTTCTCGATGGCGTTAGCCCACTTAAGACGTTATGGGAAACATCCACTCGTATTGCAATAATTATTTTTATTGGTATTTTAGGTGCATAATTTTGTTCTCAACTTATTGAGTTATTATAATTATGGATCAATCCGTAGATGACTTATTTATCGGTATCAGTGTTCACTCCTTTATAGAATTATAGGTGTTTTTTAATTTTTTTGCATGGTTTTGTACACATAAATACTCTAAACGATTAATTACCTAAATGTGGCACTTTACGAGGAGAAAATTGTTGGTGTTGCAATCAGTTGAATATATTGCGGTGTTAAGAAGTACTTTTCGAAAATGCAAACTCTGTTAGAATTAGCCTGAGTTGAATGGAGAGATGGGTAAAACAAATATCAGCATTTGTAACCGATACTAATGATTATCATAAGCTTAATGGCTTATAAAATATGTTTTATGTGGCCCAACAGCGAATGAAATGATACGGTATAATTTATTGCAATAGTTGGAGCGATCGAGTGACGATCGAATTGTACCGTAGGTGGTCAGGTGTCAAAGATTGTCGGTAATCAATATTAGGCGATTGTCAATGATCTTCGAGTATCCTTAATCAACTTGGGTCGCTTTCCTGGCCAATGACCTATGATAGACTTCCGTCAATTCTCGTTCGTAATCGCATACATTTTATTCTGCAGTGGTACGGTAGTTTTTGCCTTGTTCAAAACTACCAACCACTATAACTGTTAATTACCAGTAAAAGTTAGACAAAGTGACTTGAGTTGTCATCACGATGACTTGTTATTAATATTTGTTGCCAAAGGGTCAATGTGAATGTTATGAAAATGAGTGATTGGATTCATTCTTTAATGGTATTCTCGTATTACCGTTGAAGATGTCTGATATCCGTCGTAGATAGCCAGACTATCATCGAATCGGTATTCGATCGCTAAGCCTTCTTTACACCTCGAATCAGATGGCTGCAACAGTAGCTACAAAACGATATCTCGCTACTAATGTCAGCACGGCAGTGCCCCAAGAGTTTCAATACGATTCTTGTTGGCAGATGTAGAAAAATAGAAGTGAGTGTTGTGCAATAGAAATAATTTCATTACCTCTTATTCATGAGAAAATTAATTAAATTTCCACTTGCCATTGATCCGTCATAAGAAATAAATTGAAAAAAGCAATACGTAATTACATCCTTTGCCTACGTAGTTAAGTCGGCATTTGCCGCTTGCGGTGTACCCATCACGCATCGAGTCATTTTTTATATTTTTATTTTTTGTGTACACATGTATAAGCTAAAAGATCAGTTGCCATTTATTTACTGTTTTGCAAAATCCACAAAGTTTATATCCAAATGGGCTCACATTTAGCCTTATTTTTTATTAACATTGCGTGCTGAAATATAGTGGTAACCTTATTCGGGTTTGGTTCCTATAGCCTCAAAGTTACTCTCAACGTCGCTAATAGATGAAGTTAAGACTTCCATCAAATTTTACCCAATTCGCAGTGTTATGCCGCCGATGCCCTCACGAAGGAGTAACAGTGGACTACCGGACCAGTCCCTTCGACGTGTGATTAAGGCTTTAGGCATCCCATCGAAAACCATGCGGAGATTGGAGGCCTGAGACCCCCTCCCCCCAATCGAGCAAGCGTGGAAGGGTGGGATGCGGTCCGTGCATCTCTCCATCGCACCCCCGAGGTGGCCAGCCCAGCACGACCCCCTACGCCGTATTTTATGCGCCTCGCTTTGTCGGACCCAGAAATGTGTCCATCTCTCTCTCTCTCTTTCCCAGCGTGCATTTCGTTTCTCACGCCGGGGCGAGTCCCTCATTTTTCGTCCGACTTCTCTCTTCTTCAAACGTTCGCGTGCGTGCGATGGTTTTCACATCCCCACCCCCGTTTTTTTTCGATCCATTTTTTTCCATCGTTTTTGTGTGTTTTATCCTTTCCCTCGCCGATGTCTCTCAAGCCTGTGGTGGCATAGAGGTTTGTTGGATTGCGTGCTATTGGCTCCAAAAGAAACCTTTATGGTCGGTATTTGGTGTAGCTTCGTATATATTGGTTTAATTTTCATGTTTACCAGTAAATAACTGTGGGGTGCTACTTTTTAAAATGCACAAAATTTATTTTCAAATTTCGACTTAATTGCTTTCAGCATTGAGTCCTTCAGTATGATGTAGTATTATGACGGAACCTACCGAAGCCTTATTCGGTTTTGATTCTTTTACGGCTTTCACTTATGTATGTATAATCTTGGCTATGGAGTGCTACTCAAACCTGTTATATCATATCATTTAATCGACCTTAGCTTAGTCTGGAAGATCTTCTTCCTAGTCTTCAGTACATGTTGGCAATTTTACATCATGCACTTTTATTTTTGTTTATTTTTATTAAAACTATACAGGATATGGGACTACATTTTTATGGTATAGACGATGATATAGATGAAAGTGATTTGAATTTCATTGACAGAGACATATAAAGCGCAAATTCTATTTTAATTTTGACGCAAAAGGCCGCGCCTCTTCTACCGTGTAGGAAGCTAATATTTTATCAATAACCTAGTGAAAGAAAACCTTAAAAGGCGGGACACATCCCGATGTTGTAAACAAAGCTAAGGCGTAGGAGAGAGGCGAGCGCGTACCTGATCATCTGGGCTCTTAGCCCCAAACTTTGACGAGTAGCCAGTGAACCCAGTATCCCGTGTGGATATTAGAGGAGGTGTCGGGGTGCGTTGGCACGCACGGGAGATTCGGAAAAAGGGTGAAGCGCGGTCAAATGATTCCAAAGCGTGGTTATTCCAATGCGTCCGACCGAGGGATCGGAGCATGGAGAATTTTTGGGGAATTTTGTGGTCTGGGAAATTTGGGGAAATCCCCGTTGTCTTTTTGGGAGCTCGACGGTGACATAAGGGCTCGCAGTAGGAGGAACGCCGGCATGAAATATTCATTGTCCCTCAACGTGCTGATTGTTGCGGTCATTTTCAATGCGTTGTCTCTTTATTCTTTGAAGTAAGTCGAAGGGAACCGATGTGTTCTCAACGCATGAAGGTTAAACCGTCAGTTTTTCAGATTCAACGCCAAATTTTCCCATATTTTTCACAGTATTTCGGTTCATCCCCCTATATCATTTAATACGCCTACGCCTAGATTATTTGTTTGGCTTGACTCCAATTTCCCTCTGTTTCCATCGTGTAGCTTACGACGTGGAGTTCGTTGCTATCCAGAGGTTGGCCAGATTTTCCACCGTTTTTTCTGTAGATGGTTACCTTTAAATTAATTTAAGTATATATCCACTCCTAAATACGTTGTAACTTGCGTTTATTTTCAACTCCAGGTCTTTTTGCATGAACTACTCTTTCACCTCGATGTTTATTTTCATGGATAATTCCGTGGCTAATGATGTTTTTTTAGCTTTTCATGTATTTTCTCCGTTGCTCCGCAGTGTATGGTCGTCATTTTGCCGCAGCGAATGTTCACTGCTGATTGAATTTCTAGTAGGAGTAGCAAACCTTCGGGCATGTACTGAGAATTTCTAAAGTTTCCTCAAAAACGTCTGTACTACATGTTCAAATATCATATACAACGTGGGGTAACTTCGTACATATCTAATATCAAACCTCATTAATTTCCGAATCACATCCTCGGCATGTGTTTGGAATTTCATCCAAAAACTTTTAAGTGCCCCGAAAAAGAACTACGCTACAAAAACAATTCGTTATAATCCCTGTTTAAATGCACCGTAACAAAGTTGAGGCTATCTTTTCCTCCGTTTAACTCTTACTACCCAACTCAAAAATAAAGTGTGCCTTTATTGGATTTGAACTTGACTCCTACTTAATATTTGCGTGAGACATTTTGCCAAAGTATTCAAATTAAACTCGACCGATTCGTCAAAATATCATCGTCATGTAGGTAACTTTTCAGCTAGGCCGATTACCAGCCTAGGTATTTCATTTACAGGTCATGCAACCGGCCTCTTGATTTTCGTTCTCATTCGGGTTTTTCAGATATTGCTAGTATCAGGATAGATTGCGTTTATTAGAGCCACCTTCTCGTACAGAGCACTACAAATATGTAACTTAACATGAGAGAAATTTACAATTCAGTGGTTATTTCTCCAGAAATAGTTACGCCTAGATTATTTGTTTGGTTTGACTCCAATTTCCCTCTGTTTCCATCGTGTAGCTTACGACGTGGAGTTCGTTGCTATCCAGAGGTTGGCCAGATTTTCCACCGTTTTTTCTGTAGATGGTTACCTTTAAATTAATTTAAGTATATATCCACTCCTAAATACGTTGTAACTTGCGTTTATTTTCAATTTTAAAAATGGAAAATATTTTAGAGATGCAGGTCTTGTGAATTCTAATCCTAACCCAAATTCCGTTCAAGATATTTTGTGTGGAAATACCTCAAAGTGGTAATTGTAGCCAGAGATTATTGAATTAATTAAGTGATTAATTTTTATTATGATAATATCAGCGTAACCTCGAATTTTATCTCTGTGAACTATAAAATTGTTGTTCTATTTGTCAACGTTCAGGTTAGGTAACTGAAAGATTTGATGAAATAATACATCGCCTGCCTTTCACACTTGTGAGCGGTTTTTGCCCTAGGATGCTAGTCGTGAATTGATTCACTCTCCTTCGGAGAATTTCTGTTGATGTGAAATGCATTGTGGTGGCGTGTAGAGGACGCGGATAGTAATCTGCCGGTGGTCAGCATGCTACGCGATCTCTAATAGACAGGTATCTTTGTGCTCGCCGGTTTCGTCGGACGCTAACACGGGTGCTATTATAGCACCCTTGTTAGGAGCAGCATGGCCCTAACTCATCATGCTCGCTAGCGGATCGATCGCATGGGGGTTGATGTGGTTATTGACCTATGTGGTAAAATTCGGATTCGAGGAAATTTTTGATTGCCTTTTGCCGTAAAATTCCTGTTTCAGCTGCGTGCAGGAAGGGTTAGGGAAGATTCGGTCGTACGCTCTCGTTTTTTGTTCCTCGTCAAAATGAGACGCGAGCCGACCGCTTCATATGTCCGGCGGCATTGCCTTCAATCATCCATGGCTCGGTCTCTTTCCTCTTAGGAGTCATGGGGTATGGCAGGTGGTGACAAATTTTTTTCAGGTCGCTCTCCGCCAAATACCTTTGTGAAAGTGACCAAGGGGGCTTTTCACTTGGGACGTGGACGGTGTTGTGAGCAATGCTTAAGTAAATTGGAGTACGAAAAATGTGCGTGAAGGAATTTTAGGGAACATGGTTGAATGTAAGGCTACAGCCCATCTTGGACTTACTAAATAGGATCATTATAAAGATTGTAAAATTGATAGACTCGTCCCTTTATCTCAAAACTTCCCTTAAATGCTTGGAATTTTAAAAATAATTTTGCAAGTCATTTTATTTAATTACTGCGAGTTCGTAACATCTGTTCCATGTAGGTACCTTCTTTCTTATGGTAAGCTGATATCTCAATAGGTACTTCGTAAAAGACCTCTGATTAAATTACGATCATCATACCCTGGAAAATTCATGCGTTTCTTTTTTCATAACTTTTAGTTAAAAATAAGCGTTTACTGAAATTTCATAACTCACAATCAGTAATTTTTTCCAAGTGGTCTTTGAGCTGATGACTTCATTCCATATTGTCTCTTCTCTTATTTTACAATTTTATTCATCATCTCAGGTGAGTTCGTGAAATTGTGCAGAATGTGATCTTCGTTTCATTGATTTGACTTCTTTTTCTGGTCTGATATTTTCTTGCGTTGAATAAATCCTTCTCGGTTATTCGTTATTCCAAGTTTATCCTTGCATGATTCCAGCAAACTGTTATTCGCACTTAGGGTGAATTTAATCGGTGTTCCTGAATTAGCGCGCTGTCATCTCATCGGCATTTCCGAACACTTAGATGTTCAGTTTTTAATTATAGTAAGAAGCTGAAATGGCTCAGTTAAATTTGGGACGTTAGCGTTAATTTTACTTTTACGCAATATCTTAACGCTACGGGTAGCTCGGAGAGCGCGTTATCCGGGTAAATTTCCTGTTAATGTCCAGTCAACATTTGTGAATAATTTGGGAATAGGCGATGTGCGTTTGAGATTGTTTGTATATGTATTGTGCGGTTGAGATCGCTTGTTTCTATTATGGCACGTTTCACCATCGTCATCCGTTTGCATTGGTAATGGAAAGTAGTTTTCACCCTCATCAGCGTATCGCAGCAATCCCTCTGAGAGTTACCTGCTTAATCCCATGTAACTTCAACTTAGCTGTTAAAGTCGCCAGACGTTTTTTGGTGAGTACTTTGAGATATACTTTTTAGCCTAATGTTTCAGGTATATTAGTCGTTGATATTTCCCCCTCATTATGATAGGATTACTTCTAGTGACTCAAACTAACTCAAATAAGGCATTTAATTTTTTCCGTGATTTTGACATCTCTGAAGAATTCGGGCTTCAAACTCTCCGTAAGAAATCAGTGTATACTTTAAGCTCCAATTCAGCTCTTATCTCATCCTTCATGTTTTTATATGATTTTGGCTATGTAATACATGTACCGTATAGCCTTTATTTGTAGCATATCGATCGTAACTCACGTTATAGTGCATCAATTTTGCCCGATTTCGGACGGAAGTCCTATTCATTTCAGTCCTACTAGTAAGTTTTGAGAAAACAATCAAGAGAAGTAAGAATAAGAACGTAAATGTAGGAAAACATGGTAAATCTCTTGATTGATGGACTGGTTTTTGTTGTATTTGCCTTTTTTATAATCTTCATTTAAGAATCTTTAATTTAAGGATACCGAGACTAGCCCCGGTGATATCTTTACGGAGTCACCCGCAATGCACAAATTTGCAGACGAATGATTTTTTTCTCCGTGGATTTTTCGCACGACTCATTTAAGATTTTTAGCTAAGCAGCGTCCCGGCAGGAAAGGACACTCGGGTCCTGATGAGGGATTCGGCCGGTCGCTTCAACTTGGCGGGACCCTGCGAACATTCTTGCGGAGGGCGGCAAAACAGCAGCCGTTGTCGCAAACTGTGTGTCGCGCCTCACAACGGACGGTGGAAAATCGAATGGGCTAATTCCAGGTCTTACGGTTTTATTATTTGGTTATGCCGAACACACTCACTTTACTACAGTTTTAACTTGATAAAGGGCAAAATTAGTTGCATAACAGTATTACGTTCTTACGTTTCAAAGGATGCAAAAATTGCTGTTTACGTTGTTGCTGTTTGCAATTTCATGTTTAAAAATGAGGTCACCATGTTTACTTTTGGAAGTACTCACGACCATGCAGGGGAGAATGTCATTACTGATCGTTTTTTAGGTAGGACACAGATCGCATTCCAAAGTTAAATTTTAATTATTTTCTTCTCGAACTAGTTATGCTGTTATATTCGCTTTTAAAACATAAATGAGCTTATGCTTATCAAAAATATTGGTTTATGTGCACCTTAAGAAGGCAGAAATAACTGCTGTTGGCGTCTTTGATGAACACTTTCACTTGTTCTTTGAACCTTATGATACTATTTTCATTCAAGAAATTTACAGATGACGGTAAAGATAGTGTGGGTGCTGTGAATTTGCAAATATGCGTATTAACATGTTTTTCTCTCTGTAAATATTTTGATGGGGCATCTTCTTATTTTAAGCATGTTATCGAAGTTTTCAAAGTAATTCGCAATTGCGGATTTGTTGAAAATGCTCTGTGAATTGGCTCGCATCTTTCGCGGGAAAACCCAATACGCGAAGCCGCCCAAGGATCGGCAGAGAGGTTTGCGGACTGAGCCGAGGTACATATCCGCGCTGGAGAAATATTTTCTCTCCGTCAAGCGTCAGTGATCCTCAGGATGAAGCATCAGGGCTCCTGTGACGGGCTAAGATGCTCCTGGGGACCGGCGTCTGTGTTCCGCTCTCAGCGCCGGTGCGGAGATTAAGTTCTCGCGGTTCTTTTTATCTTAATCTTGGTACTACCCCGCAAACCTCCTCAATGGGCGTGTGGCAGGGAGTGTTAGGACACCAGCCGTCAAAAAATGTAAAGTAAATACGCATTCTAAGTTCTTTCTTGCATTTATTTAAGTTCCTTATTGTTTAACCTTCCGTCGGGAACAATGGATCTGACTGGCACAGCACGAGTTCTTCTTTTCATTACTCTGCGGCATTTCTTATGCGGCATAGACCCTTGATGCTTATATTAGCTGTTTGTTTTGACACGCTCTAACAAAGGCAGCCTTTCACTTTTCGTATTTGTGCCGACGGATCAGTGGTGCATTGTTTGGCATAGTTGAACAAAATAATGGCATAATGAAGAAAAATAAAAGCACTATTTTATAAATAAGATAAAAAAATAAAAAACTCTGATCTTATAGAATTCACATACTAAAATGCATTACATGTAATAATACTTATTAGCCTAAAGAACACGTTAAATATCAACTTGCTTGATCGGTCTGAGGCCATATGACGGCATGTAAAGGGGTCTATGCATAGCACGTAAGACATCATGTAAGAGTTCAACATCATTTATTAATGGTGCTTTAAACTTTAAAGGTGTATCACTGTGCCATGCGAAGAGTTAATAATATTTTTTCACATCTGTGCCTGTCAGGCACATTGCGACTGAACTCAGCAATTCCTATATTGCTCCTGACGTAAGGTTAAGGGAAGAATGAATTCGTATGCCTATCCGTTCGGCAAAACATCTCTCCAAATTGATCATTTCTGACGAACCTAGAAAAATAGTGGGGTTATAATATGGTGTTCTCCGTGTCGCTCTGCAAGATATCAATTCTTAATTCCTCAAGCAACCAAGCACGTAACCTTCGGGTCTCTAGCGGCTCATTTAATATCTGTGTAACGCTTTCTGCACGCCCGAATAAGTTTTTGACGAATCTCGCAGCTTTCCTTTGTATTTGATTAGGTTCACAGATTTAGTCTTTCTGCACCGGATCCTATGTGAATCGCTAACTGCAGTAAGGCATTATGTCTAAGTTGGAAGATTTTTGGACGGTTGGACGGAAATCTGTGGCCAACTCTCTTAAAATATTTTACTTACTTTATTAGTATTTATACAAGTTCCAAATGCCCAGTCATACATAGCAAAATTATTGAAAAATTAAACAAGTGGTGCATATGGGTTTACTTGTTTTTTTCCTCTCCTGTAAATTTAGCCAAATCGGACATGATGCCTTTCTGCAATCAGCGGTTCATATGCTCGCTGCATATTCCAGGTGTGGCCGGACGAGTGCGAAATAGCGCTTTTCTTTTACTCTTTCTTCCGAAAATCTTCCTACAAGACGCCTGACGAATCCACAACCACGCTTTAGCGCCCACTATTCGTCGTGCGAGCCCCTTACTATAATTATCAAATACCATCGGGTAGGGTATGGAGGTCAGTATTCCAAAAGTGTACTCATTTTTAAAAAATTGGTTGTGAATTTCATGTTTATCCGCGATAAACCTTGATCATTGCCAGTCGGCAGTGGTTTGTTTGAATCTTCAGATACCGGAAAGGGGAGGCTAGTATTTCACCTGAATAGCATTTGGTGTATTTTTGTTTTGCTTTCACAAGGAAAAGTTGAAGAAATAAACAAATTCGTAGATTTTAAATTATGTTTTACATCGAATTCGAAGGTCAAAACCTCGAGAATCTCCTGGAAATGTTGTTTAGCTATTGTAATCCCGTAGGAAAGTAAATATAATAATTGTGGATGTTTTTCATACCTGTGAGTTCATTGTGGCTGACGATCGCGAGTGTAACTCATCACCGTTATTTGGAAAATTTTCCCTCCCGATTTGAATAGCTGTCACGAGTTCGCCAGGGATTTGCAGTGTCCAGGGGAAATAATTGTTATGTTGTTCACCCGCTAACCTTGTCTCTTTTCCTACCTATAAAGCAATAAAATGGTATAGATTTTGGTGTGAAAGTTAAATTTGTCACTATCCATGAAAAAGAGAAACCGATCAAGTCGGTGGAATTTTATCTTAAGAGTACGAACCGAATTTGCTTTTTAGACTCGTGCGTCGCGGTATTTAGTTTGCCAGTCTTGTCTTTACGTAAAAATTTCATGACATACTGTGTATATTTTCAACGCATGAAACCGAAATTTTGCATATCAAATTCAATTTCTACTTTTGTTACCATTAGCTTTTTGTAAAACGCGTTGACTTACGGATTTGAATGTTTTATTGCCTAAAAGTTCGCTACGGTTTTAAGAATATGCTATGGATTAGCGGCTCGTGCTTTGTTGTATATAGCTGTGTAAATACGGGTGAAATTCAAGTGCGACATAAACGGCCGTGTATCACTGATCCATATTCAATTATGACTTATTATTACGCGATTCTCCCATTTTATGGGGAAGTTAACTTTAACAGTGCTCAGGAGATTTGCTGTATGTTTGATGGCAAATGGGGCTAGTATTTCGCGTAGTGGAGTGAAGTAACGGAGAATAGCGTCTGAATTTATTATCCTTTCCATGGCTATGCGCGTCGTATAAGTGAGTAAGTAAAGCCCCTTAAAAGATGATTGTTGTAAAAAGAGGAGTAGGATTCTCTCCAGTGCCCTTTGTGTTTAGATTAAAAAATTCCGAGTGTAATATCTGCACCATGCGCATGAGGAAATCCATTAGCATTCACGCCATAACTGCAGTATCTAGCTAACGATTTTGCTTCGAAATGTTTCGATAAAATTTCTGCAGAATCGAATTGGGTGTGCAAAAACGAGGTGCTCCGCTGGTGATTCCCTGTTTCTCCAGCCATTCATCCGTATTGTCTGTGATACGAATTTACTTAAAAACTAACCGTACTATTCAAATGAACGTTATATATTTTTCAGCGTTTGGCGTAAATTGACTAGATGGAAACTTGTGACTTGTGCTTTTCTGCTGACTAATTTGCTGGGTTAAATTTCCATTTCTCTGCCTTTTATTCTTTTTCGCTCAAGTTTTGTGTTCAAATTTTCCTTTTACGATTAAATAAAAAGTTCGTCTTGGGTCGCGTGAGTATTACGGATTAGTCGCATCTCCCGACACTTAGCTCAATTCTTTGAGAGCAGTGTGATAAAAGTTTGGAATTTTTTTATTTGGAAGTTTAACCCCTCAGCACATTTTGGCCCCTAAAATCACTTGCCAACTTTTTTCCCACTGAGTTCGAAAACGCTGAAGGGCTGTAACAGGTAAATATTGAAACAAACTAGTATTCTGTAAGTTCGAAATTATTTAATATCGCATGGTAAATCTACCGTACGTTTGGTTGAAAATACAGCTCTTGGGAAAGAATTTTAAACTATTTCTTATATAATACTGAATTTTTCCTCCGCTGCGAGAATTCTTTCAGTTACCCTTGAATAGTTAATATGCTAGGAATCCTGCCCTAACTAACTTACGTTGAAGGTCGGAGAATAGGACAGAAAATTTCACCTAATTCGTATCCTTGCTTTGGCGTGTGTGTGAAATACTGAAAAGTGCCGGACCAAATCTTTGGAGTAGCATGACGTTGAGTTTCCAAATACAGACCCACAGGGCTCGGAGGGCACAAGGAGGCAATATAAATGACTGATTTATTATTGGCGCAATTAATCGTTTTTTTTATGTCTTTGAAGCGTAAGAGAGTGGTGTAATGTCGGATATAAGTTCCGGAACTTTTTTTAATTCCTTGAAAGTGTTAAATTGTCCAACGTGTGCTAGTATGCACTACCTCATGTATTAACTGTTCAAACTAAAGATCTCCTTGCCTCCGTATGGTTTATTTATTAACTGTAATACTATATTATCATTTCATCTTCTTGCTCTGACTTTAGTGTGGTCTTGGTATATCTTTACGCCAGGATACGAGTTTTTCGCTCTTTTATTTTCTCGAATATCGTATCAATTTCTCTAACTGTGCACATTTTGTATATTCTCGCCATTTGAAGGCTTATGGTCAAGATCTCCGCGGCGAAATAGAGACTTATATAGAATATCAGTTTTTACTTCACGAACTACTAATCATATTGGACATGGTCGTGTTTCAACAGCAAATGTATTGTGCAATCAGAGACTCAAAATTTGCTGTCTTTTGGAACTCGGCTTGTGGGGCAGGAATTGGTGAATAGTTTTTTTAGCATGCTCTCATCTTGATCTGACTACCAAGTGGCTACGGATTACGTTGTACAAATATTGAGGCTGTGAACTATTTTATTGCAACGCATATTGTGGCTTTCTGTCAAGCAATGGGTAATTTCTCCGTTTTACAGTCGAGTTTGAAGAGCACCTTGCGTAGATCGAGAGCTTTCTGTAGCCTTAGCAGTGTAAAAGTCTCGTGTTTTTCTGTCAACTTCTGTGGAGTGTTTATGTAACAGTTCTATTAATGCCAATACGTAACATTTGTGATGTCATCATATTCCCTTACTTTCAGAATCATGGGCCATGATAGGTAATTTCACCGTGATAGGTAATTTCACGGTGATAGGTAATATCACCATTTGAAAGTCGAATTTGAAGAGCTCCTTGAACAGATAGAGAGCTCTTCGTGACCTTAGCAAGGTTAAATGTCGTATATATCCGTCAAATTCTGTAGAGTAAAGCAGTTCTATTAATGCCAATACGAAATCATATCTCTGCCGTCCGTGTGGTTGAAAATACAATTCGTACAAAAGAAGTTTAAAACTAATTCTATTACATGGCTGAAGTGATCCTCCACGTATTGAATTCTTTCAGTTATCCTCGAACAATATAGACTGCTAAGTATTGTACCCAAACTAACTCTCATTCAGGGTAGGAGGGAACAGGGAAAGGAGGGTTTAAAGTATCTATCAATAAATTCTGTGATACCATCATGTCCCCTAACTTTCAGAATCATAAAATCATTTTCCGCGATGTACTGCGAATGAACATGTGATTAATTAACGAGATTAAATAATTATGATCGAGTACATAGTACATCGAGTACATACATTATGATGACGCGCGCTGTGGGTGGGGAGTCAGCTTGTGATGGAATGTGTCGTTACTGTCGACGATAAGGCGTGGAAAATGTCCGATAATTTAATCAACCGACCGAATGGCTTACTCACGCAAGAGAAGGATAAACATGCTCGTTAACCCCCACGCCCTGCGCGCAAGCCGCGTCATACCCGGAGTGTTTGCCGGTGGCGGGTAAGACAGCGTGTCCTCAGCCACTCTCTCCGCTACATTGTGTCCTCATGGTTCGCACCCAGTGTTCTTTCTTCACTCGCAACCCTTCGCGACTTTTTCTCCTGCCTCGTCTATATAATGGGAATAATGCCTTATCCTGGTCGATCGTATTGCCAACCTCGGGGAGGAATGGTGCGAGTTCTCGCGTTTCATTTTGTATGTGGCTTATTATCCCTCTAATGATGCGAGTCGTGATGATGATATAGCCGTGAAAAAACCCCCCTGCTCCTATACACCCCCCCCCCTTCTATCTCCGACTACCCTTTGAATGAAAGAGCTGGTTGAAAAAGTCGAGGGTTGCGCGCAATGCTGTGACCTTAGGCCATCGTTCCACGGACGCGTATTGTCTCATTCTCTCTCACAGATGTGGAAACGAACTTACATTCGGTATCTCCTACCCCTCATACAGGCTAAACCCCACCCCCCTCATCGCCGAGGGAGCTAAAAAATCACTTGCATCTGAAAAGTGTTTGTCCAAGCGTTTTCCCCCCATGGGTTTTGGTTAATTACGAGGGGTTGGGAAAATAAAGCTCGCGCGATAAATGACGGCTCTCTGGCCGGGAGAAATTACTTGGGGAAAAAATGTTCAGGGTGCGTGCTCATATATGTAAGTATATACTTATTGTGTTTCCCTTCCAACTCATCGGGGCACGCAAAATTGTAAGGGTAATTATGGTGTTTGATATTCACGACAAATAATAACTAGGGGAAATTTGGGGATCGAATTTGTGAGAATGTGGAATATTATAAGACCCTCGAGATTGGAATTGGAAAATATTCATAAGAAGTGAATTGATTTCAGTTGAAGGAATAGAAGTTGTCTTATTACCTAATGGTATCAAGTGATTCGTTAAAGCTGCATAGATAATGTGTTTATGCAGGGTCTATTTTTTAAAAAAAGGTACTTTAAAAATTTGCGTGCTACCTCCTCATTCATTTTTCGCTAAACCTTTGTTACGCATGTTATAATTCTGTTTTGTTTTTCCTTATTTACCATACGTCTGGAAAATAGGATGTAAGCTCTTCAATAATATAGGTGATGCTATAGCAAAAACTTACTTACTCGTAGGCGCCCTAGGTTTTGTTTGGTTAAATATTAATTAGCTTTCACTTTTCATCGGTAAAATATCTATTTTGATAAAATTGACGTGCGAAAGTGTACAGTCCGCGCTTAAGGCGAATTAATATATATTGGAAACTTCGTGAAATTTTCTCAAATTTCCAATGCTCAAACGTAGGTAGCGAACTCGATGTATACTCGGCAATTCTCCAACGGCTAACTACTTTCACAAGTAAGAGAAATATGTGATCACTATCCATTTCTTTGTCTTTGGTACTTGTGAGGTTTACTGAATGGTTTACATTTGAGAGTTAGCTGGGGTTCACATTTACCGTTTAACTCTGATCTTGAGTGTTGCAATTATACCTATTGCCGGTAGGTAGAATGACATGTGATCCCAAGTTATTTAGTACGTATATTTTTATTAATCACTACGCCGTATAATTTGTGGTGTCGGCATAGCATTTAGGTGCGCGGCAATAAAAATTATTCCCAAGATCAGTGATTTTATTTTCTGTATTCACTATCATGTTTTTGCAATTATGTCCCTCATTCATAGAATCTGCTGGCTCTAGATCTCCATTCAATCTGTCGTGATAAATATTTAGGCCCTATCCTCCTTTTATAATTATATGAAGGTTTTAAAGCCTTATTTTTTTAAATCGTCCTTGTATTGAGGATCGTTCTACTTTTTATCCTTCATTTAGAATGTAAATTCTTTACTGAAAATATGGAAGGAATGTTGTTGTTAGGTCATATACTTCTATTATTTGACCATTTTCTGTATTTTACTGTAATTATTCACGATAGTGGTCATTTCATTTTCTGTAAAATTTAGCCATGAGTTTGATTCTGCCACTCATATATTGCTTTATCTCGTATAGATTAGTTGTTTTTCATTGTGGTTTCCTGAGTAAGCGATAGATTTGATGCGGGGGTGAAAGGTAGAACGAAATGCTCGGAGGAGCTGTGATGCGGAGAATAGGTGCAAGTATTAGAAACTATTTTACTTGAGATTGACTTTTTAAAACTTTTTCCTGAAATTGCTTGAGTTTTTGTTTCTAATTTAACAGTCTACATGTATTCACTTTACTTCGTGTCCTTTGGCTACCCCGTCAATGCGTTATCACTTGGTATATTTCGTGGGGCCAATGCACTTCCTTCTATCTAAATGATGTACTCGTAGTTTAAGTTTTCGTCTTCTAGCCTATTGTTAAATCGTCCATGGGATTTGGGATATATCATACCACTGGAAATTTACATCATGTGTATATTCTAATACTGGGATAAAGTAATGTGAAGTAGTATATTTTTGTACACTGTGAAGTGAACTGTAAATTCAGCAATTTAATGAAAAGAGTTTTTCTCATTTAGCTGCTGTGATCTTTTCGTTGCAAATGTTCGTGAGGTTAGCGAAATGAAAAAGGAGGGACTATCTGCCCTAAAATATTTACTTATTTTAAATACTACCATATTCCTCTCTGTATTGCTTAGGTATTTTTCACGAAATGCTAGGTCAAGTACGTTCGCGGAAATCGAGAGGCACGCATCGTGAAATACCCGGGGGAATCGTTCTACGGAACGACGCGCGGGCATCGAAGTTTTTATTTTGCCGTCCTTCCGGCAGAGGGTGGGCCGGTCGACCCGAGCGATAACGTCCGCCGATCCCACGCGTCCCTGTCTCCGAGAAGCGAAAGATCAAAACCCATTCTGGAACTTGCACGCCTTCGGATGTTCGACTCCCCCACCCTCCACTTCGGGCGACTTCCCTCTGATTTTAGCGTCGATGACGACCTGATGGAGAAGGAGCGAACCGTTCGCATGGATTTCGGCGAGGTTGTCATTCCGCGAATCCAAGGAAGTGTTCCCCGTGGTAAAACGCTGGTTCAACCGGCGTATCCCCAGGAGTCAGGGTGGGAGTGCCAAATGTCCCCCACCACCTCCGTAGCACCGCTATACCCTCACCAGAATCCTCCGAAAATCATTTCTTCAAACTCGCTACGCGCTCTCCTGGGTGCTTCTCATTAGGAGAGGAGCCTTTTCATCGACATTTGATACAAAATGAAGCGGAGAGGTCGTTGCATGCGATGTTCTGTCCTCCTTGTGTCTCCACTCCCTTCCCTACCCCTCGAAGTGCCTTAAAATACCAATCGTCCGGGACTTCCCCGCAGAAAAACAGTTCGACAATGCTCTCCACCCGGTTTTACTCGAGAATTCGTGAGTCCTTGTATCGTGGGGTGCTGTGCACAGTCTGTCCGCTCCCTTCTTCTCCTCCCGCGTTTGGGGTTTTCTAGAGAAGAGGCTCGAGTCCTCCCACACGAAGAGGGAGAGAGCGCGGTTGGGTTCTCTGCGGAAACAATTTGGCCGGATTCAGAGGTATCCTTTGTCTTTCCCCAATGGCGACGGCCTCTCCCTTCTCCGTGCAGACGACGTCGTCGGGGAGAACCGGGCTCGCAGCCTAGCATCGCTCAGAAAATGCTTTCTCCCCTTCGGCAGCTAAAAAAGTCTGCCTGGGTGGGCCTTTGTTCCCCCCATCCACTGTGTATCTCTTCTCTCTCTCTGGCTGTGTTCGCTAGTGGTGGGGCATCCTCTTCCCCCCTCCAGTTCGTTTCCTCCTCGGCGACGCTCAACCCTCTTGCGATGTAATGAGGCATTGATTCCGGCCGGGAGGTTGTATCGGGAAACTGCCCAAGCAGTCTGGTTGGGTGGGGGGGGGGGACCACGCTGCCATTGCACCCATCGTTCTCAAGCGTATACGGCACAAATATATGCGTGTTCGTTTTGGTGTGTGTGTTTGATGCTGCCCCTCCAATGGTCTGCTCGACCCCTGCATGTCCCCCTCCCTCCCCCATCTACCCGTGTCTCTTTCCTCGCGCCAGCCCAACTCTTCAGGATGTCCTCTCTTCGGGCTCCTCTTCCGCCGTCCTGGTAGCCTTCTCCCCTCCGTCACCCGATACCATCCGACTCTGCGGCCCACACCCTTCCGAAGAGGACAGCGGTTTCCAGCCGGGGGTCATGCGAGCGATTCCACCTTCCCCGGCCCCCCACCCAATCCGCGGATGCATTCGGATCGTCGCCCCAGGTCCGCGCCGTGGTTCGAACCCGACCCTCCCCGTCGACGCGGTCCGGGCCCGGCGGCCGCCGCGGGCCTTCGTCGTAGCGCGGCGGTGGCCGTCTGCGCATGGCGGGCAACACCGCCGCGTGCCCGCGGGCGGTTCCGCGCCGGTCGGCGGTCGTGGAGTGGGGACTAATATGACATTACTTTTGATGGCAGGGAATGTTTTCAATGAATGGTGCTGAGGCTTGGCTTTTTATTCCGCGTTGAAGCGGGCGCTGATGAATCCAGCAGCGAAAGATTACAGTGTTCATTCGGAGAGCGTGTTTTTGTTTTGCATCTGGTCAGATCAACGGGGGTAGGATTTTTTGTGGCATACTTGTGGTCTTTTTGGCATTTGTTTCATGTGGATTTTGCGACGTCGCGTTTGCTCAGGTTGATACGAAATGAAACTATAAGAATGCATAGTGAAGCCGGTTTTTTTATTTATTCAGTTAAGGGATTTTTAATGAAAGCATCGTGGATATTAAATACTTGAATGTTGTTACTTTTCCAAATAAGCTCCAGCCTTAGTAAAAACGAGAAAATATAAATGATTTACCACGTTTTATGATTCATCGGGCTTGAATTTTTCTTGTACGTTAGTCTCAGTTTTGTCTGGATTGCTCGACATTACACATTTGTAAATGTTTTAGGAATGTTATCGAGGTCTTGATGTTGAAAAAGTTTCTTATAGCGAAATTCAGTTCGCTATGCATGTGAATAATGATTGGATATAATAATAATATTGATGCGTAAGAAGCTTCATGAATTGTGTTGTGTAGTATTCCCGTTGCTACCGACTGATTTATTACTTCATGACCGCGGTGTAATTGATGCACAGGAATGCAGGAGGAAGGCTGTGATTCGTTGATGTTTAAAATAGAAAATAGATTACTTTTCCGGAATAACTAACGCTCGGTTTGTTTACAATGCATTAAGTTCTTTAATTAGCAACGTCTTCCTTGAAACGTAACTTTAAATGTTATGTTTGTTTAGGTAGGAGGGCTGCAGTGCTTCATACTTCTTAGTATTAGCTGTATTGGCTCAAAATGTCTCAGGATTCGAGGACGATCTATGGAATGATATAAAGGAGTTATAATAATGATTTAAATAACCATTAAGTTGTGATTTCATCTTAGTTTTTTGTACAAATAGGTAGTATTGATATATATCTCTTCAATAACTTTTTTGGGAAATCTTCCGTTTATCTTCCGAATAGTGCTCATCGTTAGTTAACCATGAACTCTTTGGTCCATGTTCACTTCTCTAGGCCTCAAGCGGATTTCATCCAATATCTTTTCACTTGGCTATATTAATGCAAAGCCGTGAAAACGAGTTATTGGTATGGGACTATTCATCCACATTAGAAGGATAATTTTCTGAAAGGGTAATAAAAAATATTATACTATGCGTGACTATTTTCAGCAGAATTTATATCATTGACCTTTAAATGTAAGGAGTGTTCCTTCCCGGACAAATAATCGGAAGGCTTTTGAGAGACGGTAGGGCGAAACACCATGGTGCTCTGTCGAGAAAAGCGCTTGTCTTTCTTCTGATACAATCACTGAGACACTATGAAATGAAATGGAAAAGTTTCTCAATCCAGGTATAAAATATGAAAATTGAACGTAGATATTTCCTGAGTGTTGTCTGTAAACGGATGCCCTTGCGAAATATGGCATTGCTAGCGGTATACATCGGATTGTTCTAAATTAATTTTCCATATTTGGTATCAAATACCGGAGGATGCGTGATGGCACCAAAAAACGTAGTAACATCCTCCACGCACAAAGTGGCTTAAATTGTTTTTCTTACTTGAAAGCTACTCTGGTAATGTGAAAGCAAACAGGCTGTAAAAGGATTTTCTGTAATGGTCGAGGCGGCGTTGGCGGCGGATGCGGACCGCGGGGTGCCGCTCACTTTCCCGCACCCGTAATCGGGCGGCGCCAGTCTCCTGGCGAGCATAATTAATAGGCGCCACTCAAGTTCGTTTCGCATGAAAGGTTTCGCGGTCCGCAGCAAGCGAAGGCAAATGCGCTCGCCGTGGACTGCATGAAGACGATTAGGCGTAATTTTGCGGGACGGCCGTAATGTTGATAGCCGCGTTTTTGGACAGGCCGGGCAGGTCATTCCTCTGGAACGGAATAAAATTGGGTGTCGTCGCGTGGAAAATAGGTGTCGTCCAAATGTGCATCCGGAGCGGTGTTCCTCAAACGTGTCGGGGAAGTGGTTGAAAACCACCTTTAATTTCCTTTCAAGGCTCTATTTTGTCTCGTTTGTCAATCGCCCTAATCCACCCATTTAGTTCGATTGATACTGCTTGCATTCTTTTGCGATCGATAATTATTTGCGGAGCCTATTGAGAAAAAGTTATCTTTTTCACCAGTGCATGGTGTTCAAAATTCCTGGAAATCTGCTGGATTATTTTGTTAAAAATGTAATTATGGTACTTAAAATCTTTTTGGGCAGTGCGTAAATGTTTTGGTGGATCCGGTGGTGTGACCGATTAATTAATATATTAGTTCACGGAATTACTCACAGTGATACGCTATGAAGTATTGGAACTGAATAAAAGAATTTTTTATATTTGGGTATCACAGAATTCGTGTTATTTCCACTTAACTATTACCACTGTTCAGTATTTGTGATCGCTAATTAAAGTTTTAATCGATAAGTAGTGTGTTTAGTGCTATGTAATAGTCAAGGAACTCCTCCATGGAGAACGTATTTGTGGAAATTGTCTGAGGCACGTTACCTAGCCGAGTTAATTTGTGTATGAATGATATATTTTGGTTTCATAGAGGCATTTAAGTTTCAAAGACTTGATCTTGAATTTTGGCCGCTAAACGATAGACGGGTTCGCGCAATCATACGGGAACATTGGGTTTGAAGTATTGGAATTGCAAAAGAAGCTTGAGGAGAGAGATTTGAGATTGTTTGCGTGTGTAAAAGGAAATCAATAGAGCGGTTCGATTAAAAACACCGTTATATAGAATACTGAACCACTTTATAGCCGACGTCCCTAAGTTCAGGGCGAATTCAAAGGAGAATGATCTTCATCTATCCCGCTTCTGTCACATTTTAAAATTCATGTGTTACGTTATATATCTTACTTTTGTATTGACTATACTGATGGTTGTTCCGCCTATCACCTGTTTTCTTTCTTGTAGCTCTAAGTATGCTTCTATAAACTGAAAATTATAGTTTATTGTGGCCTTTCATTTCTAAATGTGGAATACAAGCGGTTGGCTTCTTACGTTGGGTAAAATGCTAGAGGGCAGGTTTTAGGCGTGATAGTGGTTTTTAGAGTTCAAAAGTCCTCTGGCAACAAGCACTATGCTCTCCGTGGTAATCATTTTCGTGAAATGAAGAATGTTTGGAAAGAGGATACATTCGTTTTGTGAATTCGTGATCAATTATCTGGGGATGTTACCCTTCTTTGATATTCAGCAGCAAAGAATATTCAGCGACGGTTTATTCCATAACTAGTTGTTTTGCCATTTTAGCTTTTTTGTCGCCTATCTTTCCATTTAGTCTTTGATGCTTATTCAACTAGCTTCAGCCCCAAACACTTAGCAAGGGTTGTGACGAAAACAAGGAAAGGACCGCTCTGAGGAGTACCATGAAAATTTTGCCCTACCTCTCATAGGAAAGCGAGCTTGAGCACACGCGTGGCAGAGAGATAAATGTACATATTGTATATTATTTACTTGTAATTTGTACTCACTGCTGAAGTATTTCACGACCTTAGTAGAGGAATAGGTATTATTACGGGGCAATTCCAAGGCGGTAAATAGCAACAAAATTTTTATGGCTAACGTATGCCTACCTTAGAATGAGCTGGCTTTTATCTCACGTTGTTTTGATATATTCAGTGACAAGTTTCGAGAAAGTTTTGGTTTTCCCTCACCTTTCAACTTAAAGATGGGAAACTGGAGATTTTCCGCACGTGATTGTGGCCATGACAATATATTAAGACACAGAGATAGAGAGAGAGAGACAAGAAAGGTTAGCGTCTTCAAGTAATAAAATTCGTAGAAAGATTTCAAAACTTTCTCATTGTGCCCGACTAGTTTTAGCCCCCTTGTTAATGGAACGTAAATTATGAAACCTGTAAAGTCAAATAGGAAATGTTGTGCAATGATGCTCTCTCAGTGTGTAATTTGAGTTGGAGTGGTATTCCACCAGGTATTAGTGTTAATAATCTGTGTCTTGTCATAAAGAGCTTTTAAAATTCATGAGATTGTTCCAAGGTATAATTTCTTCTCATCATCATTAGTTAACAATACTAGCATTAGTTTGATGCAATTCTCCATTCCTCTCTCCTATCCGCTAGCCTTTCCATAGCGACGTATTAAATCTCTTTTACATCCATTATAACCGGTGCGAAAATTCCACATAGAAAAATCATTCGCCTTGACCGGGACTCGAATCCGGGTCTCCCGAGATCCCCCAATAATCGTCAGATCCGTGTTCGAATCCCGGTCAAGGAGAATGATTTTTTATCTGTGGAATTTTAACATAATTTTTGCATTGCAGGTGACTCCATAAAGATTTCACCCTGGCTAGGTCCCGGTATACTTAAATTACTAAAGAACCTGTTGTATATATCTTCGACGTATTTAATTTTTAACACTAAAGTTCTTTAATTTCGTATTCCTTAGACGTCAATTTAAAGAAGGCGTTTCTATCGAGGTCGAACGGAGTGTAGTGCGGCGACCGACGCAGACGGATCTCGGCTCGCCGCGCGGCGAGGCGTGCCGGCATAAATTTTTCAAGCGTTCGCCGCCGCTGATACCCCGGGTGGCGGCCTCTCAGCACTGCCGACTGGGGTGCCTTAGAGTGGCAGTGGGGCAGGTCCTCGAGCACCCCGAGGGTCAAGTAGCGGCCCGCGAGCACCATCCGACGGCCCCCGCCACCCTTCCCCGGCCGACCTACCTTCGCAAAAAACCCCTCCCTTTCTCCCGGCCCCCGGGGGGGGCGGGTCAGGAGCGGGGGAGGAGGAGGAGGAGTAGGTGGGCCAGCCGGCAACACACAACAATAGCCTCCGGGGGGCGGCGGGGGGGGGGGGGGAAGTGGAGCAGTAAGTGCTTCCCCAAGCCCCACCGTGAGGAGTGACGAGCCTTGAGTCTCCTTGAGAGACGGGCCCGTGACGTCATGAGCCCCCGCCCCCCGATCCTCGTCCGCTTGAAACAATGCTGGGCTACATGTTCGGGCTGCTCGCTCTCCGTTGCAAGGAGTGGAGTGGACACAGGGGTGGGGGGGAGCACTGTTTGGATGTGGGAATGTGTGGATGCGATGGGGATTTTGGGAGGCCCAGGGAGGATCGGGGGATTTTGGAGGGTCCGTCGCCTCTTAGTCTCGGCCTCCTCGCCGCTTCGTTCGACTTCCCTCCGGGATGGATTTTGACCCGACCCGGATTTGGTGTTGTGTTGCATCGGTGCCCGAGCGCGGCCGCCCAGGCGGACCAGGAAAACCCCAAGTCCCGACCCCGGAAGGTCTCCTCTCGTTGCCATTTTTCCGTAAATTACTAAGATCAGGCATTCAAGCGTCCGCCGTTTTGTGTGGACCGTAAATCATCAAGGTCCAAGTTTGATAAAACCTCATTTTGTGTGTGTATAAAAATTATAATCCTTTCAGAGACGGATCTTTTAACAATTGTAAGGCTCGGAAAGTCTCCTCGCGTTGTCATTTTTAAACAAATTACTACACCAGGAATTCACGCGTCTGTCGTTTTGTATGAACGCCCTTGTATTCTGTGCCCAATTTTAAGAATATATGCTTGCGAAGGGACTGGAGCCGTAAACCTCTAACTCCCAAAACTGATATAGCATCATTCTGCGTTTGTCTAAAATTTGTAAGCCTGTTTGTAGTTAATCTTGAAACAATCGGAAGGCTCGTAAGATCTCCTCGCGTTGCCATTTTTTCACAAATTACTAAGATCAGGAATTCACGCGTTTGCCGTTTTGTGTGAGCGCGCTGGTATTTTGTGCTCATGGTAACATTTGGAGAGTAATGGGCATTTTTAAGAAAGTGTACTTGCAGAGACACTGATACCGTAAACCTTCACGTTTAAAGCCTGATAAAGCTTCCAACTGTCTAAAAATAATAAGCTCGTGAATACATAGATCTACCGTTTGTTTGTGCGAAGGCAGACTTAATATTTACCGCTGATAAAATTGAGAAATATTGTAAGCTTTTTAAGAAACTAGGGTAGCGGCGAAAGCGATCCGAAAAAACTTCAGTTCTCTTTCAGGGTGACAACATTATTTCTATGTATTCAGCGAGTTAAATTAATTGAAAAATAAACAGCAGCGATGAATATTATGACTGGGTGAGAAATTCGCCGATTCTCTACAGTTGTTAATTAAAGAAACAGAAATTATTTTATGGGAAATTTATGTATTTTTCCCCTCAATTTCTTTGAGTTTAAACAACCGGTCTCTTGTCGCAATGCCTTTTGTAGTTAGTTAAACTGCGTAGTTGTTTCATAGATTCACTGGTTTTTGTATTTGCATTTGAATTGTGATTTTTTTCCTCAAGGAAAGAACATACCACAATATACATTTCACTTATGATAACGGAAACCCAGGTCGCACTCGCGGAGATTAACTCCTTGAACTAGGCTCATAAGTCCGAGAATTTTTTTCCCCTCGCTATATATCTCTTTGTTAGGATTTTATTTTATTTACACCCGCTATTTCATATCCTTTGATAATTTTTCTTCCAGTGAAATATATTCAACGCCGTGTAATGTGTGAATTATTTCACGCAGTATGAGAGGTAATTTATAGGTGGTCACAATTAATTGAGAGTGCAATCGGTACGCCTTTTTAGATCAACTTCATGCGCTACTTCAGTGAAAAACTTTTTTGGCGAATGTATCAAGCGGTTTTATTGGAGCGTTGTTGGTAGGGCGATGATACTCGTGTTAGCTGTTTGAAGAGCCTTAAATACAATTTATGGTTTCATTTTTCTCTCCTTTATCCCTTTAATCTTATTCATGCCAAAATATTAAAAGCTTGAACACACGTTTGCTTTGCGAACTAATATATTTTATCTTCTTATTGTTGTACTATATTTATGAACTAAATTATTTACCCCATTTTGTCTTTGTTACTTTATGTTAAGAGTATTAACTATTCTATCCGCCTCATTTATAATATTTTGTTTACAATTCAGTTTATCTTGGTTCTCATTTTAGGATATATGGTTGTAAATGTGCCTTAGTGGTGGTTTTCAAGCTGAAAAAGCGGTAGCTTTCCATAGGTTCATCAATATTCAGGCAAGCTAAGGATCTTCCCAAGCGTTCCTTGATTCTTCAAGACTCTGCTAATTATTTATTCAAACAGCGAACCGTTCTGCATTTCTCCGAGATTCCCCCGTCATCTTCCGGATGATATTATGGAGTACGCTAGTGATCATCCGCTCATTTGCTCTACTTCTTTGCAAAGGCATACCCAGAATCCATAGAGAGATTGAATACCATTTTAGACTCCCACGAGGAAGGGAGTAGAGCTGAGAACAAAGGAATATGTACATTTGTTACGTAATTTTTTGTAGGTATCGTGGTAATATTGAGAAGACGAGAGTGATTCTTTGATTTATTGGTAATGGTGTAGTGGTTCCGACAAAAACCGGATCAGATTTTAACTGTTATTTTGTAATTTCAGCTTTGGAGGAATAGTTTGTTTTAATTGTAGCCATTTTCATGCTTATAAGTGTCTCTAATGGTCTTTTAATCATTTTGCAATGGAAGTGATGCAATTCTAATGTCATCTCATACGCTTATTGTATCCACCTTATTGAGTTGAGTGTGAAGGAAATGCTTGTATTCAGTTTACCATGTCAGTTTTTTTCGAATCGTTATCCTTGCCATATGACCCAGAATTATGTATTTTGAAAATAGGTAAGACATTAGCGGGGTTTCTTTTGCATTTGTTAATGATCGAAATTCTTGTATTAAATTTACCGTTTCAGCGTTTTTCCATGCCATATGACCCAGAATTACCTATTGTGAAAATTGACATGATATCAGCGGGCTTTCTTTTGCATTTTGTTTGTTTCAGACATCAAATGTGTCCGAGTCTACCACGTCATGTTCGCCGCTGAGCTTTGATGCATGACTTGGGGCAAAACCCTAATCCCTTGCTTCCCTATCTGGAACCCTTGCTTTTCGAATCCCCGGACCATTGATGCCATACATTGAAGTTTCTCGCACGTGCATCGGCGCACAATAGACCCGGAGTTACGAGAAACTCTCGTGTAATTCTATACAATCCACTCTTATCACTACATCGGGCTCAATCGGTGTGGAGATCACCCTGGAATATGGCCTTTTAATCGACAGTTAGTTCATCGAATGGGGGGGTATCACTTGCTATCCGTGCCTTGTGGGCTAAACCAGATTCTACGAATTGGAGTATATCAATTTACATTGTTTCCTGTAAATTGTAGCGTGATACCGATCGAGTAAAACATTTCTCAAGCCTCCAGTCCAATTAATACAAAGAAATCTACAATTTTAATCCCTAGAATCTTGATAGAATCTTCAATTTTTAAATCTCCTAGTAGATACGAGGCTGGACTTGATGCAGACGAGGTTGATCGTCTAATAAATTGAAGAAAATGTAATCAAAATATTTGATTGAGGGGTTGAAAGAGAAATTGTATTGTTTTGTTGAACGGGGTAGCAACTCTGACCTTTGTTCTCAAAAACTATGAATACAATATTAGCAACGGAAAGAGGATCACAATAGTCCTCGTACTTTATGCGTATGATTGAGATGGTTTCCTATGCACCCTTGTGGGCTCTTAATTACTGGGATCGCTGGGTTTTTTGTCGAAAGTACCTCAAAAAAGTTTAACTTCTGTAAGTTTAGTAACTTTTAAGTTTTGTTAATTACAGTGCCAACACACCGATGGACGGCGTAATGAAATCTTGCTGCTGCTCACTCGGTGTGTTAGAGAGACGGCGAGTTGGAAAGTCACGAGGACCTTTTGTAATCGCAAAATATTAAATCTGATTAAAAACATTGATTACCGCGCACTAATCTGGGTAAGCCCGTTAGCTCCTCTATGGGCGCGATATATCGCCGAGGACGGCAAGTAGACTATCGGGTTCGTCTCTCCGCGGTGTTCCGTTTATTGCCCGCAGCGGTGAAGCGTTGTGATGGGCCAAGAGTATGCGCAGGTCGCTTAGATCGAAATTCAAGTGATCGACCAGGATTCCCACTCAACCGTGAAAACCTTAAAACCGTGAATAAGCCGCGAATGCCGTCAACCGTGAAAAAAACTGGAAATAGCCGTGGAATTCGTCGCAAAACCTTAAAAAGCGCTCAAAATTGAATGCAGAACTACGATTGATGGATTAAAAGAGATATCGATATGTTGATCATATTTCAAGGTCAGTCACTCGCAGACACTGTCCACGCATATATCTGCGCACGTGTATTCGAAGCGCAATTATTAATTGGTTCGTGTGCCATGACAGCATATCGATCTAAAGCCTGCGATTTCAAGACATTAACCCTGGCAAAAAATCAGGGACTTCTTCACTTCCCTGCCACCCTGCTCTCTCCATTGTCCCACTCTCACCCTTTAGCCGGACCAAACAGGTGACGCCACAGGGGATTGCACGTTCGTTGCTGCATTTGCATTCATCTGTTTCGTTTGCCACAATTTTAGTTGACGTGCGGCCGATGATTGTTACGTGATCAATATTTCTGCCCAAAATACCTAATCTGCAAACCGTGAATTTGATGACATTTAGACCGTGAAAAACCTGGAAAAAACCGTGAATTTTATAATGTAGTTAGAGTGGGAACCCTGTCGACAGAGAGAGTGAGATTTCTTGGGCCCGGAGGAGGTGGTGAAAGGCAGAGGATTGGATTGATGCAGTTCACACCCTGCGCTTACAATTTCTCCGGAAAGCAACCGTTGGAGTGAAGTGAGGGGAAAAATATTACAAAGAGCGCTCCGCTCCGTGGATTAATTTTTTCAAAAAATGCGATTATTATAGGGAACGAGGTCACGCGGAATTAAGTTTGCTGCATGCGTGCATGGTACGGATTATCGGGGGTCGGGATTGTGTGGTGTGGGGCGGTGAAGTTGATATTTCTTTTGTTTCTTATCTGGAAAACGAGGAGATCTCTGTGGAAAGTTGATGCTGAAATCCATTCGTGGGCCGCGTCTCAAGTGATGAGCTTTGAAACTGTGTTGTGCAAGCTTGTTCTTCCTTAGTGGATCTTTCGTAGCCGACAATCGAGGAAAAAAAATGTCCCAGATCTTACGTTTTGGTTAACCCTTGATATTTTCTATCCCTTGTAAAGATGAATTCAACTTTTATCCAATTAAATTCTTAAAAAGCACGAAAGTATTTTTGGGAGAAGTCATAAGCGCCGAAACAACATGTTGGACGGACAAATGAAGTAATCAACCGCTAGTAAAAGTTAAGAAATACTGGAGAATGCAAATACTAAGCAAAATAAATCCATTGTTGACCGCAACACAGAAGTATGAAATGTTTAAATACCTTAGCGCGATGTCAGTCTAATCCACAAGGATATGTATAGTGTTTTTGCGTATTTGCCAGGAATTGATCTTCTCTATGACGATAGAAAAACACGCTATTCATATTATTCTTGTTTAGCATAAGGGCATCACTAAATTCTTGCGATGGTCTCTCTCCCTCGGCCTTTACATAGAAGAACATGGATGAATAGGATTTTCAAAATATTCACCGTATATGATAGGGTATTCCCCAGCGACTGTCGATGATTATAATTAATAGGCCGTCTGCCACGTGGATGATGAGTATTGAAAAATCGATTGATTGGCCGATGGTAGGGAGTTTGCGTAGATTTTCAGTTAATTGTTATTTTTTACTACGGGTAGTGGTTATTGCTCTTGGTGCAGAGGATTAGCTTAAATATTGTGAGAGTTTAATCAATTATGCCGTTTAAGAGATGGTCTACCATCGTTGGATCATGAACAATGGACTATCGATTGATCTTTTGGTTATTAATTGACCATCAACAATTGAATGAGCATTGACAATCGGCTTATCATCGATAATCGATCGGCCATTGGCAATCGACAGCCATCGACAATCGAAAATGAAGCTGTTGAAGGGTTAGGATTTTTCCTTCGCATCATTGGTTGCCGAAGCCGTGGATAATGTTTTCGATTAATCGGGCCATCGAAAAAGCTTTATGCTCCGACGTGGATGGGAAAGAGAAACTTTTTTGCGGCAAGCGCTGTCAAAATGAGAAATTTTCTATTCTACCCTTGAATTTGTTACCTCTGGTATCGGGTTGGTGTGGTGGCTTGAGTATTGGATTCTCTCCTTATGGGCTCGGGTTCAAATCCCGGGGGTGGCAGAGAATTTTCCGAGTCTGGTCGATCCCTGCTGGAATGATGGGTGGAAGACATTTCAAGCGAAACCCTCCGCCTGTGTGATGGGATGTTAAGCCGCGGTCCCCTTTGCGCCTTTCGTTAAGAGCAGGCTAATGCAGACGCCGGGTTTCCCTCCACCCTACCTTCCATACTCTTCCTTCAGTCCCCAAATGACCTCAGCTGTCGGTCGCTTCCTCCAAGTACTATTACCAGTTGTCACTTGCTGCCTATCTGTCCAATTCAGAATTACTTGCGAGTGTTTGTGTGGATATATATTAGCTGAAATTGTGCTATTATTTCTCCTCTTTGCACTTGAATCGTGGTCGGTATGCAACAAAAAAAATGTGACAATTAAAACAGTGTGGGAGCAAGCCAGTGTGTTTTCCCTGCCTTCATGTATGTCATTCATACGTTTCCACCAAATTAAGCTCGAAACGATGCGATGGATCTTCTTCTCCCGCACGAGTGGGTTGGTTGGTTGTTCATCTCGGGGGGGGAAGGGGGTGGAGCGCTTGCAGGCGCTGGCATTCAGGTTGGCGCGTGGTGGAGTGTGGGTGTTTTTTTTTTTGCAGGGGACGAGTTTAGCGAAATCCCGCTCCGATTTCCGCCGAACTCATCAGGAGCTCCTTTTTTTCATTTTCACTCCACCTGCGGGAGTGAGTGTGTTTTCTTTCCTCAAGGCTCGTGTCTCCCTCATTTCTCACAAATGTTCGCATTCGAGGATTCCCGTGATTGTCGCGAAAGGCAGGGTGGGGGAGTTCTGCGGAAAAAAAAGAAAAGAAATTAATGCTCAAGTGGGGAAGTGAGGGAAGGGAATGGGAGGGAGAGAGACGAGCTGGAGAGAAAAAAAAATAGAAAAACAACTCAAGATTAATGAATATACGGGATCCAGACTCCTAATCCCGCTAAGGATTATTCTCTCGTAGAACGAGGTTGGGAGGGAAATGAAGCTATTCCATTCGTGACTCGTATTTTCGCGAATTTTTCGCAACTTTATTTTTTTTTTCTTCTCTCCTCCCTACGTCGTAGCCTGTATCCCCTCCCGCTCATGCCCCACCTCCCCTTGGGGGTGTCTTCCCCCCTCTCTAGGCTCAGCCCCGTGTACCCCTGTTCAACTCTCTACGTGATATCTTCGCCCAACTCCTTCCGACTTCCGTCATTGTGTCCCCTTCTCCGTTCCCCTCAATCACTGTGCTCACCCCAACCCTTCCAGGGTTCCCCAGGCCGCTTGCAATCCGTCTCCCCAACCACCACTCCCCCTACCTCCGCCCGCCCCCCCCCTCGCCCGCTCCCCACTCCCCGCTTTCGACAAGTACCGCACAAATGATGCACCGGCAATCGGCCTCTTCGCTTGCCGCCGATAGATGCTCCCATCCCCCACTTTACAGCAATGTCTTCCCTCCCACGCGCTATCCTATTGTCTTCTTCCCCCTATTGTGTTACTCACGAGCCAGGGAGAGTAAAGCGATATATTCCGAAAATTGAGGCTACTTTTATTTTTGATGTCTTAAAAGTGAGAGAATATCTGTTATTTTCAATGAAGTGGGAAAAGTGTTATTATTCGAAATAGGGTTTAATTTCCTTAAAGAATAATTTGGCCTTGGAAGGTAAAATAGAAGAAAAAAATAATAATTATTATGTTCAATGGAGTGGGTGTGAAGTGTTTTACGTGATAAACGAAGAGTGGGTAGACGCATTTCCAATTTTTTAATAATCAGGTTTTTTGCAGCCTGCAGGTTACACATCTGTTATTTTGAATCTAGTGGGAAAAGTTTTTTTTATTCCTAATAGGCCGCAGCACAGTGGGCGGAAATCGGAAAAAGCCGGACAAAATTACAAAATGGCTTTTTTTGAGTTATAAGCTTGAAACTTCGCAGGTATACTCAAAAATGATTGAAATTTATTGATATGTACTTCATTTGACATTGATTTTACCCGTTTCTGAGACACAGAGGCTCAAACGTGAGCAAATTTCCATAAAAACGCCCGTCTTCAATTTTCTCTGAAAATCTTTCAAAGTAAGTGGATGGTGAAGTTATGGGTGGATTCTTGCCGAATAAAAAACCACGTAATCTGTCGGCATGGTGTTTTTTCTTTATTTTTCCGTAATCTTAAAGAATACAGTCCATAAATTCTTACCGTGCAGTAACAAAATGGTGGATACTGTTTTTCGACGAAGTTTTACATTTAGGTAGAGTTTCAAATAGGTTTTCGGCAAGGTCGCGCAGAGTAACTTATATGAGAGCATTCTTCAAAGAGTTCTTGAGGTGTTTATGCAGTTTTCTTTGAAATAAGTTTGCGTCGCCGGAAATCACATTGATTTTTCGATCGCGCGGCCGGGTTCATCTCCGCGCGTCGGGAGTTGGATTAGCCGCGACGCGGTAAGGTTATTGAAGCTGTATGGGTTTTAACGCTCAGCATTCACCGTTTTTATGTTTTGCTTCAAGACACCGATTCTCAAATGGTCCATGGTGAAGACAGTGGAGGTTTTTCATGCCATGTAAGTGCACGTTTCATCGAAGTTCATTTCGTTTTCTTTGGATACGATCGAAGACCATACTTCTTTAAAAGCGTTCAAACCTCGAAAAAGTGAGTTGTTTTCCTGGGACTCATACAAAAAGACCTACCATAAAGATACCAGCTGAGACCCTTATACCTTCTTCACTCTCCGATCCCTGACCCTAAGGATTCTACTTCGAAAACGGTCGTTTTATGACATCGCGGAGTGGAGCCTTTGACCGTCTTAACGGGGGTATTTCCACGGGAACTTCTAGCTTTTTTAAAATGCGTATCATACCCTCAGTTCTACTTTATATCCATAAAATGTTTTCTTCTTGAGAAGAAGACAATAATGTTAAAAAATATGGCTAATAATACAGTATTCAGTGGCTTAACATAACTACTAATCATGAACATAGGTTACTGATGGCAACTAAATAATCTAAAGTTTATGGACGAAAATTATGGATCGCGTGACAATCTCATGTTCGGCACCTTCAGTAAGCACTAGAAAGTTGTTGAAGAAGATACGATGAAGACAGGGTATTTTAGGTAGACAATTCATCGGGAACTTCTAGTTTTTTAAAACGTGTATCATACCCTCAGTTCTACTTTGACTGTGGTGAAGGAAAGTTAAGTTCTCTTGAGTGCGCAGAATTTGTGAAAGTGTTTTGAATTTGTTTGTGGAGCGTTGAAATTTCAAACTTCCACTTGCGTGTAAGTACGTTTTTTAATAAATCCCCGAACATCTTTTTCAAAATAGTTATTTTAATTTATATTACTAATTTTAGCTGAAAAATTTCTTAGCATTCCTTTCCTAACTAAAATAAATTATAGCTTAAATTATCAAATGACACTGTTTAAATTCCAATCGATACGACATATACAATATGCATTCAGAAAATCGTATATGGCAGTGCAGCGTACACAAACCAACAGAATATTTATCGATATCAGGTGTACGATATTTTACATCTCCTAAGTTATTCATACCCGACGCTATTGCACCGCAGATTTAGAACCCCATGATTCAGCTGTCCTTCAGTGTGTTGCTAACTAAAAACTATCGTTTTTCTTAATTTCGAAATGACTCTACTTCCCTGTAGGATAATAAATTATATGGGTTTTAAGATTAAGAAAAATTTAGGAAAATAAGGTAAGCAATGTAAGCATTACTTTTCCGTTGATCATGGTCAGTAGTAAACAGAACTTGATCGTGTAAAATCCAGAGTTGAAATCATTAAGGCCATCCACCTGCCTTTCGATATAGGTAATGTCTTTCTGATTTTGTAACTTCTTTTGCCTCTTTTTTCACCTAAAGCGGATGGGATGGCAAAGTCGTGTCGACGTCGGCAGTGGATTTTCCCAGATAGTGTCATCTAAAATTGTAGAGCGTATATGTGAGAAGTGCCTCCGATGCAATTTAAATTCTTTGTCAAAAGTTTAGAGATAAATGTAATTAACCAAAAGAAAGTGGAAACTTCAGTCGTTACCTGTAGCGCTGTTAATGAAACTAAGAGGTACAAGGGAACTCATGGCTAGGAATTTATCTGAAGCATCCACATGTTGCCACATTTGCTTATATTGAGAGTGGCCCGAACTTCCATCAAAACCGTACTTAGAGATTAATGTATAGTTCACCACACATTTTGATTCTTGAGAGGTGGAAGTGGTGGCTAAGCAGGCTATTGTTCCCGATATGGTGTGGTTCAGTGGTGCTTGAAGGTTTACTTCGTACATGGTCTCAGTTATTTTAATTCCTGCGTTATAATCTGCCTTTTTTTTGCAATCGCTATTCTATCATAGCTGGGATACAATTCGTGTCCATGGCTCAGAACTGCCCTACGAAAAGACCGATATTGACTCTTGGTCAAATCAGAGGCAATCATCAATAACAGTGCCTCTTCCACTGACATCTCAGGGTGGACCTTTTCACTCGTCCTCCTCTTTGAAAGAACTCTCTTAGCCCGAGTAGGGGTCGTAGTTGTTATTTCTGCAATTAGGTGAGCGACTGCAGTGTCTTCCCTCTCTCTCTCAAACTCACAGATGCCGCGAGAGCAAGCTCAGCAGTAGTAGCAGTAGTTTTTAAAGTTTTAATTTTCTTCTGCGTGATCTAACACATTAGGTGCGACATTTTTTGGCCGCCCGGGAATGCCTGGCAAATATAATATGAATTATGCAACATGAAGCCACAGGGGGAATTTTATTTAATCAATCAATTTGAGAGGAGTAGATTTTTACGAAAATACAATGCTAAACCGGCTGTCGTTGAAGTATCGGGAAAGTGATGCATAACAAATTCTGGAAATGTTATAGATTCAGCGAGCCAACTTTTGTGTAAATACAAAAATCGTTCATTATTTCGAGAACTCTCTGCCCATTTCTTAAGGTATGGCCATAGGATACGTTTTGTCAGGAAGTCATTGAGAAATTTCAGAGCATGAGGGTCTTGTCTTAAATTCAGCCTCCGCGATAAATAATGGAGCAAATATGTTTTACCGTGTGAATGATTTTTTTTACCAATTCCGATATTATTTTATAGGTATCAAGTCGTGTAATAATGTGAGGTGGCATTTTCTATTGAATGGCGGATGGAGCCTATGTAAAATTTAGAAATAATAAATTTGTCGAACCTAAGGTTATCCAATGTCCTAATGAGTACACGGGGAAGAACGTATGGTAAACGTGTAAAGACATGGTAATCTGTAAATCAAAGTAGAACTGAGGGTAGCTAGATCTTCCCGTGGAAATAGAAGTATGGTCTTCGATCGTATCCAAAGAAAACGAAATGAACTTCGATGAAACGTGCACTTACATGGCATGAAAAACCTCCACTGTCTTCACCATGGACCATTTGAGAATCGGTGTCTTGAAGCAAAACATAAAAACGGTGAATGCTGAGCGTTAAAACCCATACAGCTTCAATAACCTTACCGCGTCGCGGCTAATCCAACTCCCGACGCGCGGAGATGAACCCGGCCGCGCGATCGAAAAATCAATGTGATTTCCGGCGACGCAAACTTATTTCAAAGAAAACTGCATAAACACCTCAAGAACTCTTTGAAGAATGCTCTCATATAAGTTACTCTGCGCGACCTTGCCGAAAACCTATTTGAAACTCTACCTAAATGTAAAACTTCGTCGAAAAACAGTATCCACCATTTTGTTACTGCACGGTAAGAATTTATGGACTGTATTCTTTAAGATTACGGAAAAATAAAGAAAAAACACCATGCCGACAGATTACGTGGTTTTTTATTCGGCAAGAATCCACCCATAACTTCACCATCCACTTACTTTGAAAGATTTTCAGAGAAAATTGAAGACGGGCGTTTTTATGGAAATTTGCTCACGTTTGAGCCTCTGTGTCTCAGAAACGGGTAAAATCAATGTCAAATGAAGTACATATCAATAAATTTCAATCATTTTTGAGTATACCTGCGAAGTTTCAAGCTTATAACTCAAAAAAAGCCATTTTGTAATTTTGTCCGGCTTTTTCCGATTTCCGCCCACTGTGCGCAGGTTTAATTTCCTTTTAAATCATTTGGCCTTGGAGGGAAAAATAATGGGGAAAAAACTAATTTTAATACTTTGTGGAGTAGGTGCGAAGTTTTTTTACGTGCCATATAAAGAACGGGTTCATGCATATCCAATAATCAGATTTTTTGCTACGAAATGAAACCATTCTTTTTGTTTCAGAAAAAGCTTTACACGCTCTAAACCACGATGCTCTCTTTTTTGAAGGACTATTTTTGGCGTAGTGACATTTTTATTTTTTACTCCATCTAGTAAAAATTATAATTTTGTGCCAGTTGAATAGTAGGTGCAATAATTTCAGCTGCTTTTAATAAGAAGGATTGTTTTTTTCTCGTTGAAGGCTTGCTAATACTTTTCAGTGGTATATTTGTCATATGATACACAAGGTATGTTCCTCTTTGCTTTTCTTTGCGATAGATTCTCCTTCACGTCCAATTAGCACGTGTGACGAGCTATACAACGATCTTTTCCTCATTGTGTTCGACGCGAGATGCGGAGAGAAAAACGATAATGCTTCACTTTTGGTTTTCTTCGCAAGAATCAGTTAACTTTATTGGAATCGGAAGAATTATTTCCGGTAAAATGAGAAGATATAATTATTTTATGAATATCCGCACATGGAATAAAATTCTGCTCGGAAAGAATTCATTTAGGTCATCATTCAGAAGGTATGAATTGTTTTTTTTTCAGTAAATGAAAATTTGGGCATAAAATTCCCAATTTTGCAAATATTGCTTTATCGCGTGGTGTGACAATCAAATGCTGTAGGAAATAGCTACTCTCATTCCTAGTCTCAAATGGTGTCTTTTGAGAATCTATTTATGTAGTTCCATTTCGATAATTTTGCAGTGGGGTGGAAATAAGATAATTTTTCGCAAACGGAGAGAATGTCAGTTTTTCTCCTTTTTAAATTGTAAGATTGTTTTACCTCGCGTTTAAGGTGTCTCAATATCTGTTTTTAGCTGAATTTTGGCCTTCATACTGTTGGCTTCTTTTCTTGCCGGTGATAGCTGCTCCTTACCCTCCAATTCTCTATCACTCCCTCATAACCACTACCCCATTCTTCTGTTCCTTCCACTCCCACAGGCAATGGGTGAAACTGTTTATTCCATTAAGCCCACTACTTTAATATATCTTAAAAGGGTGAAAAATCTGTTTCTTATTCAAACGGAAAGAAAACAGAGGCTAGCTTAAATTCTTTTTCGAGTATTTTGCCATGCAAAGAAGATTGGAATAATTAATTTTATCCTAGCGGTATTGGCAAGGATTGTGTATTTTCAAAATATGTTAAGAAAGAATCAGGGCGTTTTAAAATTTAAACAGATATAATTTCACCATGACATGAATCCATCAATATTTTTGTAAAAGCTGACTACTCGCGTTTTGTAACTTACCCTTTTCTGTTAAGTTTTTTTTCACGAAAGGGAGCATTGGGTATTTTATCGATGGAGCAGGAATTGATTTTTTCTTAACGAGAATTATGTGTGACTCTTTCGTTTTTGCTTAAGTATTTTCTGTTAGCCGATGGGGTGCCATCCCTCCCGTAAAACGCAGGCCTATTGTATTATGTTGACTTTTTTTGAATATAATATGGTTATTGCGGTTACGCTCAATCCAAATCCTATCGTCCAATATTGGCCTTGAAATTTGAATCCTAATTAATGGATACGTAGTTTTTTCACCGATCAAAGGTTATCTCATTTTCTGTAGCATAATCTGCGGGAAACCTACTTCATGGCTCATTCCTCTAGTCTTCTCAATTTTTCCGACTTCGTCGGCCTTACGGCAACAAGATCTTCTGTAATGAAGGAAATCTGTTCCTTTCCGTGGTTACGCCATTCGCAAGCCTACCTTCCGTGACACTCATTCGTTCCAGTCTCGTCTTTACGACCCTGGTGCATCCACTGCCTTTACACCTGTCGCCTCCTGAATTTTAGGAAAAGAACTTAGAACAGTAGAAGCGGCGTCACACGTCGGCCTAAAAATATCTGCGGTCTCACATCACTCCTCGGTTTAATGCCTCGTTCACATTACGATTGTCCGAGCGATCGTTCTAACGGTAGTTGGCCGAACTAGCCGTGTGAATGCATGTCCTGACAATAGTTGACGTAGTTCCGAATGTTGCCACTTTACGATGGTTAGGCGCTGGGAGACCGGAAGCGGAAGCGACAAGAGAAAGACGAAAAGCTCGTGAAGCTCTCTTTCGTGGTTTCGGCCTAGGAAGGAAGAATATGGGCGGAAGAAAAATTATTCGGTAAATACACGTTGAACACAGTAATAATTTGTCCCTGTATACCTCAACAGCTTTGCTAACCGTCAATTTCTCGTTCACTTTAGATGTCAGCACAAGAGGGCAGCACAGGTTTTAACAATCGTCGTGTGAATGCACGATAGTTCCGACAATCGCTGGAACAATCGTAATGTGAATGAGGCATAACTGCTGAAGGTAGCCAGCTGTCTGCAGGTGGTCACGAGTCCGTCGTCTCATCCGCGCGATGCATTTTTCGTTCGCGGCTCGTGTGACGAGATCGATGTGAATGTGGTCCCTCCGGATGTGGTTGCACTCATCTTCCCTCGAGTTTGCTTCCTTGCAAAACCGTTAGGATACGCCTCGTACCGGCCACGATCGCTCGCCGGCCATTTCATTCAGGACCTCCCCGTATTCGGCGCGTGATTGTGCCGCCTCCCGTGAGATTGAGGCGAATCCTTGCGGTCGCTTGACCGCCGGTGTCGTTTCCTACCTTTTTTTACATCCTGGAACCGCGACAAATTGAAGTTGTGAGAATTGAGTCGATCTCATCAAAGTAAATGAAGATTGGATCAGGAAATTATATTTTAATGGGCAAAGGCCGTAGCGTTATAATGCCCCAGGGAAGCTCTCTGAGGGTTCTCTTGAAGCTTAATTACCAATCTTCGTCGAGATAACGTTGTCAAGGTTATGTCGAATGAAAATTCCTTGTCTTTCCTGAATATTTTTTTTTGTTTGTATCGTTAATATTTTTATTATTTTTTTTGCGTGACTCCGTATCTTCTCTCAATCAACTCATGTCGTCTGCAGGAGTGATATTTGCGTGATGATGGGCGGAGAATGTTTTATGATTGAATTTCGTTGTTATTGGTAGGCGTTGAAGGTCATTATCCAGCCATATTGTTCGAACTCTGAGGAAAGTAAAAAGTCGCAACATAATAGCTACTGAATTAATTTTGCTACTTCGTGGAAACGGTTGCTGAACACTCAAATCCTAATTCATTTTTTTAACACCTTAGTAGTCGTTATCTTATGTTTTATTTTCCTCGGTGATGACTTGATTCGATTTCACAATTTATTCCAGCTATTCTGATCTATAATCAGTGGAATGCATTATTTTTATAAAATATCATGCAATAATTAGTCCTTACCTGACATCCAATAATGGAGATAGGAGATTAGATACACATTAAGGATTGATGAATGGAAATCTTAGGGACTTGAAAAGGTGTCTTATTTGTAATGTTACCATGAAATATGTTTATGAGTATTTCAAACATGAGTATTTCAATCATTCTTCTGTGATGTCATTATGTTCAACAGACACTAATAATAGTACAAAACTAATTGCGAAGAAAGTAAGATAAAGGCATTTTCAGGAAATTAACTAGATTTAAAATTATAGTTCTCCGTTCTAGGATGGCCCTCTGAAATACATTGATTTTCGCATCTTACGGTTTCAGCTAAAATTTATGAATAGAAAATAACCGTAATTATTTGATGGAAAAGAGTTTAAAGCAAGGGTTTCCCTGCCTTGATCGTGATTGTAATCAAATGCATTCTCGAGTTTAACCTTAGCCCCTTTGATTTTTTAATGCTAACTATAGAGGTTCCTTTGATGAGCTTACCGCAAAAACGCAGTTCAGTGCACGAATTTTTGCACCTCAATATCGCCTGATAATAGTTTAATTATCTTGCCATGTCACTGTACACCGCATATCATACAAAATCCTCCTTTGATCCGATTGAGGTACGTCGTATTAATTGATGAGGGCTCGTTCGATCCGCACTTACGTTCATGCGCGAAGTATGATGCTGGTGTAATGCACAGAGAGCTTTTATGCAAAGAATTCCGAAGGGGTCCATCCAATAATCGATTCTTGCCTCTCGATATGCCAGCTATAAAGTTCGGGACTTTGTATATGAGAAACGTGGAATGCAGTCGGAATTAAAAGTAAACAAAAATAGATTTATTGATCAGCTTTGGCCCCGCGAGTGGCTGTGAGGTAAGGAAAGAAGCGTATAAGAGGATGGTCGGGCGACCGGGCGGTATATAATTTGACGAGGCCTCGGGGTTACGTCGCTTTGTGCCTTTTCTTTGATGTGGCCCAAAACGCAACCGAATATAATGTGCCTCGTGTCTTCTCCTATTCGTTTTCTCTTCGACGGGAGTATAGGCGTACATGAATAGAAACCGTCAGCACCGCGTCTATATCCTTGGATGGCTCACGAGAATGCCTTAGGTGAGGATATGATGAATAATTAATAATATATGATGAATAATAAATAATTTGCTAGGTTGGCTTTGTAATCGATACTTGCCCGTTGACTGGAGCTACTGATCTCTATTTTCTTTTAAAGAATGCACTTTTTTCAAATTAACACGCCGTTTCTCATGCCCAGAGCAATATAATGGACGGGTTATAAGTACTAATATTAAAATTTTGTCCAATGTATGGGCTGTTTGTCATGTCCAAAGTGTAATTATGAATGGGTAATAAGTATTAATATAATGATTTTGTTATTTGTCAGATGACTAAGGTGAACTACTGTAATTTAACTGCAATCAATTCAATTTGTGAAGTTTAGAAGGCAAGAAAACTGTGTAAATGAATGTACTTCGGCGAATTTATATTCGCATTTGTTGATTCAATGACTTTGGTTAAAAGGACCATCGGCGTAGCCATTGTCGCGAAATTGAATTAATAAATGCTGGAAGGCAGTATTTTATTTCTCGCCCAGAATTGCACGGCCTTAAAATTCTTCCAAATAACGCTTTATAGTGTTTACTTGGGCTATTTTTGCACAGAAAATGAACAAATATCCATTCCTGAGGTCAGTTGCCATCTGATGTGATTGTAAATGCCTTTTTTTAGTCAAAGTTTATTTTTCTTGGAATAGTTTGAATGAAATGCATGAGCATATTTTTGAACAACCTGTAACATTTTTTTTTTCAAAGCTTTTTGATACACAAGTCAGTGTATGCTTGCGCATACTTTAGCTTTTTATGTAAGCGATTGACATTTTTATTAGGAAATAGTTGACATTACGCTTCCTGAATTAAAATGTGGATTTATTTCCTTAGGATTCAATAGTGAAATTTTCGTGTCTTTTATTGATATAGTAAAGGATGATACTCATTTTTCTGCGCTTTCACGTTAAAATTTCACGACAGATTTCCGAAACTAACGTACTAACTTTATCTTTTCTCCTTCGTAGTATGCTTGAATTTGTTTTGAAACCGTCAGCCCTCTCTCCTCGTCGTTATTGAATTATTCTGAGTCTAATGAGCCTATTCAATTCATTTAATGGTGAAACCAATATTTAGAAAATTTAACCATTTTACAGGTAGATATGAGTTTTTTGCTCTTATTTGGCCTTCGATTTTTCATCGTAGCGTACTTTTGTTGTTTTTAAATTTCATTCATTGAAAAAGGCCGTTATTTCTGATTTCAATTTCCCATTTTATACATTGATCTTCTGTCTCTCTTCACACTAGTTTTTACACTTTCCCTCGCTGGGTGTCATTATTCTCTTAAACATTCTGTCAACGCTGAAGTCACCATCGGGTGATGCTATCTGTAATTGATTCATTGCTTTCCGATCGGTTCCGTTTCAAGCAATTTAATTCGGAGTATATTTTTTCGCTCCAGCCCCAAGCCCTCCACTAAACTCGCCAGATAGTGGGTGTCAATGCCCTTTATTGATTATCATTCTCCCTTTTCGACTTTTACTTTCGGCTACGATCGACATTTGACCCACCTGGGGGTAGCTTCCCAGTGGAAATTCAGTTCGGCCGCTACTCCTTGAGTCTTGCTTGAGGGGAAAGTTACTGGTGAAGTTCAAGTCGTCGGGGTTTCACGAATTTCATTTCTTGTTCTTTCTGGGAGGATCAACTCAAGTCATAATGCCCTAGTTTTGCTCCCTAAAAATGTACCCCCAAATCTCTTATGAATGTGTATGTACCGGAATAATGTGAAATGTGGAATTTTTTAGTGGAAATAGTGTATCGTTGTTCTTGGTAGGACGTCGCGGGAATAATATTCTGTATTTTTTGGGAGATTGATATTAAAATGATACTCTTTCACGGATAAGTAAGAGAATTTTTATTAAAGTTTGTGTACTATCAGTTGCTGTATAGCTCCAAATGAAAACTTAAAATCATAGGAGGCATTACTAAAGTTACCATTACTCTTTATTGATTTTGTTTGTGTAATTGTGCCCTGCTACTCTTTCCCTTACTTTGCTTGCACGGAATGCTTTGGAATGAAGTGAAATACCTTAAGAATTTGAAGTTTCTCTCTCTTATTTCCCTCGAAACTTTTGAGTTATATCTTTCATCCGAATTCGTGTATTTATTAATAAATATTCCCAGCTCCCTAATGCTATCACACTTATGAGAAGATCGGTTTATGGGCATCTGTCGGTTACACCAGATGCTCTTCCTCAAATGTTTACAAATGAGTCCTAATATTCTTAAATCGAAGAATATGGCATATGCCCTTATTACTAAATACCAGCGTGGCATAACATTGCTTGTATTCACGAGGTAAAAAAATGAAAGCATTTCCACGTGTTTACCGTGGAAATAAAGCGATGAATATTTTCCTCTATCAATTTTGAACTCTTGAAACGAGCAGATATTACGTGCTGCGCCGTTTGTATCTCACTGAAGTATTTTGACTGCAAAAAAGTATTAAAACTAATATTCATCCTGGTCAGTAAAATCAGGAAGCCTTTCTGTTCCGATATTGTTTCTCGGGGAAAACAATCAAGCCATTCTTCCGTTTCGAATATCACGACACATTGATTTTCCGCGAGTGAAATTATTCCCCATAGTTGCTTTGTTGGAAAAAATAAAAACTCAACCAAACACCTGATTCCATGGTGACGACAATTCTCACAGTATTTTTTTCGTTTTGATGAGGTTTGTGAAGCGGGAAAAAATTAGGCGTGAATAGCTTTGGAATTCTTTTGGCGTAAACAGGAGAATGGTTTTCTCATGTATGGAGAAAATACTTTATGCGGTACATTCCTGCCCTCGATCTCATCTATGGCTGTTTCGTGTTGCCCCTCCGTTACACACCTTGAGTCATTCCGTGGGCTTGTAGTCGCCGCGGAAAATTCATGGGTGCATCAATGTTTTGTTTCTTTTTGTCACACGTTGGTATGCATGTTGTGGCACCTAGTTGTAATTTTCATTGCATTGCATAATGTGGTGAAGGTCATATGGAGAGTTTTCACGGGACGTCTATTATCCACCGCGCCGAGCTTTCTCGGGGTTTCAGCTACTGGCTTCTTGACGTCGAGTAGCCATGAGTCGGAAAAAGGGTAGGTCACGATCACTCCAGGGCCTCCGTTTGCAATATCGTAACACGCGTGGCCCCTGCAGTTTACGGCTTTCGGTTATAAAGAAGCAAGGGATCAAGCGGACTCGTCCAGACGATTTGATTGGTGAGGTAGCTAGACTTGTAGATTCGGCGGTGGTAGAGATTTTTCAGAGACTTCCTACTTAAGTGCTTTGTTCAAGTACTGCACTTCGCCCGTCGGATGGGACGTTAAGCCGTGGTCCCCGTGGAACATTTCGTTAGATCAGGCTAATGCCAACGCCGGGTTTCTCTCCACCCTTTCTCCCCTATCTTTTCCTCATTGCACAAATGACTTAACTGTCAATTGCCTCCTCCAAATACCATTATATTTCTCGTTGTCCATGGAGAGGGAGCGGATGCTCAGGGATGCCGACTTACAAAAAATATTGGGGGGCTCAAACCGTGGATCTTGTCCGGGAAATTTTTTAAGTAGTGAGTTTTAAGTTTTTTAAGCATTTTAGAATAGTCATATGATCAACGTTAGAACCCTGATAGCTCGAATCTCAATATATGGACACTCCGGGGAAAATCGACAAGCCTGACATATTTTTTCCTCGAATTTTTGAGGGGGCTACGAATTTTTGAGGGGGCTAGGGCCCCCTCTAGCCCCCTGGAGTCGGCGCCACAGCGGACGCTATACATCTATCTTCATTGTAAAGATTTTTCACGAGGTGTTGCATACTCAGACAGTTTGACCCAGCCGTCGTGATTTTGGGAAAAGGGTTGGCTGAGATAATTGGTGGAGAAGACGCCGAGAAGTCCGCTACGCAAAAACATAGCCCTATCGAACCACTGCGCCCTGTGCCCTGCACTTCCGGAGTGGGGTTCGAAGCAACGGATTAAGCAAACTCGTCGCTCGTTGGGAGGAGGAAATGTCTAGGACCCTTCCCCCGACGGTCTTTCCCCGCTCACCGCCACACCTACGTTGCGGGGGCCTCCGGGGGCGACACAGGATAGGGGGCCCCACCGCCCCCGGGGGCGGGGCGCGTGCGGCGACTTTATGGCAATTGGCGGCGAGGAATGCAGGGGGGGGGGGCGGTCTAGCTGAAAGGTAAGAGGGGCGATAGAAGCTGTTTTTTCCGTACCGCCTCGCCCCGGGCTGGCCAATCTACCTTTGTCATTCGTGTTCGCAGAAACCGCAGGCTGGGAGCGAGAGTGGGGTGTGCGGGCAGATTGATTCCACCCCCAGCCGGGGGCAGGACGCCCTACCCTGCCCCCAGAACCACCCACAGGCCCCCATCCGGCCTCGGGCTATGCCACTGGAATGGCTGGCGAGCTTCGAATCGGATTATATGCATTCTTCTTTCACCGTAAAAGCAAATGCCAAACATATTTTAGCAGGAATGGCGAGTTGAAAAGTTATATTAAAACTGGATCCCGTTACCTGCGTTGTCTGAAAGGGGGAGAGTAGCGCACAGGGGGGGTCCAAATTCTCCGTTTCTTCTCTCCCACGTGACTCAACCCCCGCCCTTCCCCTGCCGTAATGATTGGCAGGCAGATATTAATTAGTTCCCTTTCGGCAAAGCCGCACCTGGCCCCAAAAATATTTTAATATCATACAAGGATCTCTGATAAAATTATGTGACTACGGCTCCGGCATGTTCTCCTCCTCCTCCGCTTCCCCCTCCACCTTTCCCCCTCCCCCCAGCGGAGGGGGACCCCTGCCCCCAGTGCCATCTTTCCTTCCCTCTCAAAAAGCAGCCCGGCCCCCACGGCGGTCCCACCTCTTCTCCGACTTGCCCTCTAGCTCTCATCTTTTTCGCCCGAGCTTTATGAAGCGACGGCGCGGCTCCCGGGGGCGGTGCTACGTGCGGCGGGGGCGGTGGGCTCCCTCCTCTCCGGTTACTTTTCGTCTTCCGCTGGTGTTCCTCGTCCTGATCCACAGAGGCGATGATGTTTAGTGCGGCGGGCCGCGTGGGACTCCGATTTTAAGGATAGCATAGGGATTTCTTGCGGTTGGACTTGCTGATTGGGCCAAGAGTCGTTTCGATCTGATATTGGTGCTGAGGAAAAATTATGGGCTGCAATGGACTGCATTGTCATGGGTGAATGGTAGCATCGACGCAATTTGATTCGCATTTAGTGAACTTTTTATTAGTGAGTGTCTCTTGCTTATACCTTACGGGGAGGAAATTCTTATGAATTTACTCGAGGCATGATTTCTCATAAATTTAATGGATGAATTATTCTGCGCGACAGATGATAAGGTTACAGACCGTTGGATTTACGCGTGAATCGATAGACTGTTAGATATCCGGTGATCTAAATTATTATATTCTTAATAAAATTGCCATATTGATTAAAGGTTATAGTTAAATTCATGGTTTACAAATTGGCCGTAAATATTCTAATATCTGAGGCACTAATCATAGCGTTTCACATTGCTGTTTTAGCCATGTACGTTTGTGTGTCGGCAGCCTATAAAAAATAGTTTGACAGTTGAAAATCGGAATACTAAAGGAAATCAGAACTCACGTGGGATTTCTAATGGGAAGTTTATGAATAAATTTTCGTGAAAAAGTTAGTGATTTACTTCATCCCTCTCCTATGTCGTTTATTTCATAACTTAATATTTAACCTCATAACTTACCTCAATAATACATAAGCCCTGCTGGGAAAATCCTGATTCCTATATAGGTAAAGAAGGATGAATTTCATCCGGAGATTATCCAAACTGCTGAACCGCTCCAACTTCATAAAAATGGATTGGAGAGGCAGAGAGAGTATGAGAGTTCAAGGCGAACCCTTCAGGGATACAACACACCGGGACCGGGAACCAAGCCCGTGGCTTATACGCCCGATCACCCGGGGAGGGGCGGGAGAGGAAGGAATAAGGAAAGAGGCTCCGCCGCGATATGAGCCCGTCGACGCCTCTGGGAAGGGATAGGTTCGGAAGGAATGGGACGGGGAAAAACACTTCAACGCTATAGAAGCGTAGAAGGCCCACTAAATAGCGAAACCAAGCAAAGCTATTAATGTTCTAACGATTTTGGAGGATCATTCTATTAGAAAGAATAATCCAACGATCAAATCGTTAGATAGATTGGAGAGGCAAATAGATTTCTTTGAAAAGAAACCAGTATCGTAAGTGGCACATACAATTATCTTGTATGGCTGACGGTCAGCGATCCATCCTCCCACCATCGCTCCTGTCATCCTCAAATCGAACGCAGTTCAGCCGTTTCCGAACGAGGAGAGAGAGCGCGTGGGACGCGAATGAAGAAGAAAAATACCGGAGGTTTGGTACCGTCCTCCGTCCTCCTTCCATAGCAAACCAACCTGGGCGTTGGTTCGCTATGGAAGGACGCTAAATAAACACAAATAAAATGCGGAAAACGTTTTAATAGCGTGGCCCATTAAGGTTTCCACTCGGTCGGCCGCGTATTCTGGGCGAGCGTCCCGCGGGTCGGCGGGCGGAAGGAAATTCGCCCGTCAAACTGATCGGAATAACGAGGTGGGACGCTGTGTTCTCCCGTCGTCCACGCACCGACCCACTAGCTCACTTCCACCCCGCCCACGCCCCCTGACTCGCGACTGACTTTTTGTGCGGCGTTCTTGTCTTAGGCCGCGAGTCACAGGTGATTTTAGAAGACTCATCACTCCCATCGGACCGGTATGGTTATTTGAAATATTGATGAAGACATCAGTAAATGAAGGTTGCACTCATGGAAAAGTTGAGATATTGCAACAAAAAACATATTAAATTGATTAATCAGACAGGAAATGATGTAAGAAACACTCAGTTTCAAGTGGCAACATAACACCAACCTCGTAAATACTGAACTAATATTTAGATTTCCTTCCATCCATCTTCATTCTTGCATTCTTATATCCTCTAGACTCAAGTTATCCTCTTCTCGTAGTGTCCACTGAAATTCAGCAGTGAATGGAAAAGAAGGGGCAGTCGTGTTTTTTGTATGGATGCCATTGTTTTTATGCAATGAATAATCTTCAACTTCAATTTTCTCGAAAAGTAGGATTTTTATCATAACATCTTCCAGTCATGTCTTCAATTGTATGTCAGTGGCCTTGCCAGGCCTTGTCCATGCCCCCCACACAAGCGGTCGACAGATCGACTCCCGCCTGAGTAAATTGCCCCTATTCAGAGCATGGTTGTTCACGTACGTTGAATTGTTTAGTTAAAAATCCCGATGTAAAAGGCCAATGGTGCTGTTTTAGGTGGTACAGGAATAAATGAATAAATTAATCGTGTGCAGCGATTTTCCTTACGGTTTTGTTCCTGCACCAAGTATTAAAATGCTAGCGTATCGTACCCGATGTTGAAGACTTCACCTCGAGAACGTTTCCAGCCTCGGGGGCGAAACATTGGCATTTTTGTGCTTGACGCGGAATCAACCCAAAAGGAACATTGCTGGACATGATTAGGCGTGCGTGAAAGTCTTTGGATACAGAGAATGTCCTTAGGCTTCGCACATCTGGAGTCCTCAAAGCTCTCTCTATATTCCCATTTTTGTCTCGATTCAATGCTTAAATCCTTTCGGGTAAAAATTCCAGTTCTTTCTCTCTCTGTTCCATATTTGCCTATCAACCTTTTTTCTGTGCATCTGTTTGCCCCGATCAGTATGCTTTTCTCCCTCCTCTTAATATCTTCTAAGAAGGTTCAATCCTCGCCCATCAAGTTGCTTGCTACCTCATCCCTTTTCCTCTACGCTTATTTAGATTTCCTTCCATCCATCTTCATTCTTGCATTCTTATATCCTCTAGCATCATGTTATCCTCTTCTCGTAGTGTCCACTGAAATTCAGCAGTGAATGGAAAAGAAGTGGTAGTCGTGTTATTTTGTATGGATGCCATTGTTTTTATGCAATTCATTTATAAAGTTGAAGTAATTAGTAAATTATGATCAATTATTTCCTTTAATTAGACATCTCCGATTGCCTTTTACATTTTTCTCCGCGTGAGATCTCATTTTCCAAAAAAACGAATCACGCCACTGAGCCTGATGTCATTGGAAATTCGCTATTTTTGCAAATTTCTAATTGATGGAAAATAAGATTCTAAGAAGATGATCACACAGTTTTTTTTACCTGTAAACTGGAATACTTGTTGCGGATTTTTCTCGCGTTGAATCCCAAATGAATGCAGGTTGATTATTAAAAACGGAAGGTGACTACCTCCGAGATTCCGATCGGCGGCATTTTTCAGGTATTTTTTTCCAGCTGTTCACGTAGCGATTGAGAGTACTGAATGTGAGAGAGTGTTATATTTTAAAGGACAAACCGTATACATGGAGAATTCCATGTAAATAAAGCCATTGCCCACATATTTTGAATATCAGTGTCGTGTATTGCGTTCTTCAAAAAGGAAAACAGCATCATGAGAATTTATCTCCATGGAAACCAGAGCAAAGTGCGGCGGATCGGAGTTGCGATAATTTTTTTTCCTCCCAGAATTCAGTTTTTCAGCGGATGCTGAATATTTTCTTTCAGCGGCCTCTCCATTTGATGCGGATTTATTGATCTCTTCATTTTTTGACAATATTTTTCATTACGATTTTTCGAGAAAAATGACGATGCACCTTGCTATGTTAGCTGATTCGTGGTATGAGGAAACATAGATCAATAAAGCGGAGTATAGTTTTAAGTTCTTTTACCGAAAAAAGTTTAGTCCAGTTTATTACAATTTTTTGCCAATGGTCTGATTTTTGCCTTATTGTTCGTAATACGCTTTTTCTCATGAATTTTGCTATAAAAATGGTGTGGAAACTTTTAAACGTTGGGTTACGCTCTACGAGTTTTTAAACAATGATTCAAAAGGCCTGAAATATTTTTTTACATAGTTGTAAAAAGCGTTTCAGTTCTTCCCAATTCGTGAAAATTAATGTTAACACCATCGGGGTCACGAGAAAACATGACACTGATCCCAGCTTTTACTTAGAAATGAATAAACAAAGTGTTGAGAACATTATTGAAAATATCTTGTTGTATTTTTTAACTTCGATGAGGATTCCAAAATTAAATACATTTGATGACTCGATATAGAATTTCTAGAACGACTGCGTTAAGCGTAAAACTAATTCTAATATTTTTAAAGGATAATTTCACGTAGAAATACGTGGGTGTGAAAATATTAGCTGATAGGAGAACTGAGTAGAGAGCCGTGTCAAACCAATCCTAGGATTGTTGACCAATGATGATGATGATGATGATGAATTTCACGTGAAAACATTATGGGTTTTAATTCTTAAATTAAGAAAGAAGAACTTTGTACTTTCACATTAATATTTATTCACGACCATGGTTTCAACGTTAGACGTCATCTTAATTCTTTATATACTATACTCACCTCGGTTGACATTTTTTTATTAGTTCCCAATTCATTATGTCACGTTATTATAAAATTATTGCAATGATCTACGCACTTATAATCGCGAGACTGCCCAATGTGATATGGGGGGAGTAGAAAACTGTTCATTTCTAATATTTTTCGGGGCAAAAAAATAAAGAATTCAATAAGGCGAAGGGATCGTTAGTCGTCTGGGGAGTGGAGTGGGTGTCGGGATGATTGGGAGAAAGGAACTACCACGTCGGAAAAATGTCGCCCAATTATGAGAGTTTGTTGGGGGGTAAAATTCGGTTCGTTTCCATGGCCCCGTTCCATTGCCATCTGAGGGGGGAACACCATAGGCTGCCCCTGCGTGCCTGTGCATCAGGGCGCGAGGTTTAAGCATTCGCTTGGTTAGTTGGCTATTATGGGAGGCGACCGAAAACCCAGATCATTTGCTCGCACTGGAGGCTGTTTGGAAGGAGGTTTTAGGCAAGGGAGATGGGAGTGGGAGATGGCTGAAAAGAAATTTCCATCGCCATCGGAAGATCCAAATAGGTCTACATTGTTCTTCATTTAATTTTAAGCACGTGTCATTGAAAATATTTGTACTTATGTTTGTTAAATAAATACAAAAGTGACTGTGAGGACATCTAACGGAAAGGAAAAGGACTGGTTGAAAGAGCGGGGGTGAGGGTTAAACACGGACTGAAATAGGGAGAGGGGGTGGGGGAAGGGGGCAGCCTTGATTTGGGACGAGGACTTGTGTACTTTGTGTATAAATGTATGATGCATGCAAGATCAGTCACCTGACGATGTAACCAAGTTACGAAACCCGGGTCGTGCCCATAATTAAATAACAGTGAACCTTACAAAGTTTTATTTCCTTACTTCCAATATGGAGAGGTTTCACAAAGTAAATCCTGAAGTTATTAGTTATATTTATTACTAGGTTCTATTGAGTGTTAAGGAGAGAAAGGTCTGTATTCTTTCGTATTTTTTTTGTTTCGTTCAGGTTATCGGTGGGAAAAAGGAAGATTCGTATGGGTGTGCAGTGTTCTCCATTTAATTTAAACGTACGTGTCACCGGAAATTATTTGTAGATTGATTAAGCTGTAATAAATGGCCTTATCAGTTATTTATTACTAGATGCCATGGAGTGTTTAAAAGAGAAAGATCTGTATTCTTTCGTATTTTTATGTGTCGTTCAGGTTATCGGCAGAAAAACTAAGAAGTTCCAAATCTTCAATTGCTATCAATACTTGGAAGAAACGGTTGTGAAAACTTGTGATGTTACTCCCTTCTACCGGCCCATTACTTAAGGCACTGTTCAGCGCTTTCTCTCTTAGTTTTTCAGTGATCATTTCAAAAACGGATCCGCATCTCTGACGCCATTGTGAACATTTTGAGTGGGAAGAGCGTTGCGAATTCATGTTTTCATATAATGGGTGGCTTTAGCGATTTCACCAAATTCTGGATATTTCATACCAAAAATATTTTTTAAAGCCCTTGAAATCCTGCAGAATCCACTAATTCTGCTGCAATTTTGAATCTGTTGGAATTTCCTCATTTTTTAATTTATAGGATATAGCGAGGTCTTGCAGTTACATTGATGTAGAAGTTCAGACCTAAAGGAGAACGGACTAAAGGAGGAGCTACGGACTCAAACCATATGAGTAAAAATGCTTAAAGGAGTTCATATTGTGAGCGGAGGCAGTTTATATGTCCGCTGATGACCCCACTAGCCAATAGAATGGTGTTTGACGGGGTTGAATGCTAGATTTATGAACATGCATTGCCCTAGTACGTATCGTTAGAAGTCTGCAATTCCTACATACCTGCTGGAAATGCCGTGACTGATTCATTACGCAAGCTTAAAATTATAGGCATTACATTGCCTTTGCAATTTGAGCAATTAGTTTTAATTTGTTTTTATTTTTATCTTCACACATGAAGAGTATTTATGCTCATAGTTTTAGGTTGAGCTCGTTTTCTCTGAAGTGGTTAAATATCAGCAAACTTTAATGCGTAAAGTTGAAATTGCTTCCTCCTAGCGTCGGATGGCGAATTTTTTTTCACTTTTTATTCATTTCCATGTCGCTATGGCTACATGTAATCCAAAGGCTTGAAATCAGTTCCCACTTTGACGTAAAACCGTTTCTTAGAAACCACCAATCTTTTCATTCCTTTGGCGATTATCCTTTCAACCTCAATCCAAGCGCGGTATAATCCCGTGCGGATCGCCTTTCGCGAGGCAACTTTCATCCCGCGCACGGCGCGCACACCAATTAACTCGCATTCCCACCCTCAGATGGCAGCACGACGAAAAGGCGACCGCGGCCAACACCCTAGACGAACGCGGGAGCAATATAAAGTGTCCGAACCCTCTTCTCTCCTCCCCCATTCGTCCACCTGACCGAGGTTTTAGAAACACGAAGAGAGAGGGAGTCTGTCTCGCGGTGGAAGAAGCTCCTCCGCCCCCTCCCCGCCCCAAAGACGTCCAACCAAAAGGCCGCGCGCGCACTCTTGCATATGACAGATACTGCTCGCGCCTTTTATGTCGAGAGGAGTTTCAACCGAGTGCGAGGGCGAGACAAGAGAGCCAGCGGGAAAAGAGGGAGGGCGGCAGTGTTTAGGAGGCTTCTCTACCTCCCCTCAACCACACATTTTTTTTTCGCTCTTCTCTCTTTCGAGCTTTTTTCATTTTTCTCCTCCCCCACCCACCCACCCTCTCCCCTTCTCGCCCGAGCCCTAGTGGGACTCGGACCCCGACTTTGTTACCCTTCCCACCCTTCGCGAGACTTCATCCGGTGCCCGCCGCCCTCAGAACAAAAGACGGAAGATCCCCGCCCCCGCTCCCCGGTATTAAGAGGCAGCGCGAGAGGAAGTCGGGGGTGGCGGAGAGGGGGAGGTGGGGGCGGGAAAGGTGAGGTGGGGGCGCGGAGGGGTTGGCCTCACAGCTGCCCCACGAATAGTCCAGCTGGCTTCGCGGGGGATTGTGTCGCTGATGATGGGTAGAGCAATGGGATGGTGAACGAAAGGTCTCGGGTTCAAACCTGGGTCTCCTGAACTGTAATCCTCGCGGTAAAAGGTGGTCTAGGGAAAGGTCCCTCTATATTTGAAATGAACACGTTTGAAGTTACTGTTTTATTGTCACAGCAGTCCCACGAATGCTGGTTTCGCGGGGGACTGTGTCGCTGATGATGGATAGAGCGTTTGGCTGGTGAAATTAAGATCCCGGTTTCAAACCCGGCTGAGTGGGTTCTCATGAAAGTATTTTAAGGTGCGAATTTCAATTAGAAAGGGATGAGTTAGGAATATTTTTAGACATTAACTCAAAATTAATTAAAATATGAATTGAAAAAAATAAGTAACTGAGACAGTGATACGAACAAATTAACATGAAAGATAACAAATTAATTGTCTAGCCTGAATCTTTACTCGTCGTCTGGACGTGATACTTCTTGTAATATGTCGGATGTTTCAAGTAGTATAAGAATTAAATGATCATATTTTAGTCTACAATCTCTAATTAACGTTGCCTACGTGATTTTTTATTCTTCTTAATTTTACCTTTGAAATCCTCGCGGTAAAAGGCGTTCTATGGAAAGGAATCGGTCTCCACTATCTTTGAAATTCGCGCGTTTGAAGATAGTGTGTTATCGTCAAAAGAAATTTAGCGGTAAAGTGAACAATTTACTTCCCATTATTGGAAATCCATCACGCGAAATCAGGAATTTCACCATAAAAAGATTTCGTTGACTATTGTAAATTATTTTACTGGCCTTTATTTATTTGTTATCGGAAATTATTATAGTCCTTACATAAGTCCTGGTAATTGGTCGATCATCCCTTAGAGAAATTTTTCAAATTTCCTTATTGATCATCTTTTTTCTTGAAGTTAAAAATGGATATCATATCTTCATCACGAATTTCGTAATGAATGTTGGACTTTACTACAGAGAAGAATTTTTATTTTCCATTATGGAAGATGCCGTCCAACTAAGTCACACCTGTCGCTGTCGGATTCGTTGGCGAGCTGGTACATCTTTCACGGCTTGCAGTGTGGTCAGCGGGCGTTGTCGTAAGTGAGGTTGGATTGTTCGGACGAAAAACTATTGCGGGGCAGCCATATCCCGTTGGGCGGAATAGCGACACGAGCCATCGGTATCATTACTCAATCCTGAATGTTGCTGTGGGCCCGCATAGCCGTGTGTGATATTCGCTCGCCTCTCCATCCGCAGACCGCATGCCTCCTCCGACCTCTATTTGGATCCGTGGTGTGATTGAGTTTAACAATGCAGCCTCGGAGACAAGCCGCTCCCTTACGAATATATTGCTTAGCTCCCTCGCGAGTGTTTCCTAGGCTTCGACTTCGGGAGTCGAGCGTCCATCTCAACTTGGGAGAAATTGATCGCGATACGTGTCCGAACACAATTCAGCAGTTAGACGGCCTCGACAGAAATACAAATGTGATTCCATCTGACCGTTTCCGGAACGCAAGGTGAAAAGTCTTATAGTGATAGAGTTCGATTTTTAATCCGCGTCATCATTAAGAGTAACTAGTATTACGTTAAAAACATATTGGCATTAACTCTTTGAAAAAAAAACTCATTTCCATATCTGACTCTCCAAAAGGAGTGTCCCTAATTCATAGTTTATTTTTAATTGCGAGGCTATCTTCGGAAAATTAGTTTTTTTTAGCCGCGCATTTTCAACTTCTCGGAATTTGTTTTCATGGCAAAATCACGCAATATCCTGTAAAATGGTATTTGTTTGCTCACGTTGCAGAAAATCCGATAAAATTCTCAATTTTGAAAATTATAAATTTTTGGGATACCCTTAATGATTAAACTTAAATATAAACTGTCGTGTAACAACAAAGTGTGGCTAAGTGGTAGTAAATGCATGCATCTGCATGCGTAATTATCGAATTTGTGTATGGAAATACGGTTTTTGAGCCATCATATGTAAGGAATTCGATTAGATCTCGTTTCTTTAAGCAAAAAGTCCATTCGGGCGAAAAATTTTAACCTAGGACGGTATGTGGCAATATATATTTTTCTCAACTGCGGGTGGCAAACGCTTGGAATTGTGCTATATCTGCGTGGGATGGTAGAAGGGAGGAGTCATAGCGTAGAGCCGGACTCTCCAGCGACTTACTGTACCATAAAACTGTCGAAGAAGCTCGCGGCGTGAACTCACTTGAAAGACTGCCTTTATATCGTTCGTCGAGGCCGATGTGTCTCAGAAAAGAGTTTCATATGGGCTCTAAGAATTCGGTTTTGAGGAAAGACTTGAGGTGATAAATAATGTGACATGTGGTGTTTTTACTGAACGCATAGCTATCTTAGAATGTAGTTCTCTCGTAACGCTTATTCAATTTTATGCTTGAATGCATAGACTAAATATCATCATTAATTGAGCTTCTTTTCATTTGAGATGACTCCGATCATTTCCGTTTTTTTTTCAGTTCCTTTCTTTTTTCCAAATATGTTGGACCACAATTAGAATATGACAAAGTGTAGTAATTTTGATTTTGAGTTGAGGTACAAAAGGCAGAAGAATGGTCCTCAAAGTTACCTTAACAATCACAGCCTCTGGATCACAAAACGCAAATGTAGCAAATGCGTTTAGATTCGAGTTTGAGAAGAAGAATGGGCCGAACAATGTTAGATGCCAATTTTGTATTCTTTGAATTTGAGGGAACTATGTATCATTTTGTTTGCTCTATACCGGTTTAATTTCACCAATTAGGTCCTCAGATTTCAATTTTGATCTCAGCTTAAAAGGACGGTTACTTTTTTAAATATTTTTTGCTCCCCGAGGAAACCTCTGGGATCGATTGATGCCCATTGAATATCGATAAATCGTCCCTTCCGAGCTTCTCTCGACAAAATTCTTGACTGAATCCTATCTTGTGTGCCAAACCTTCCTTTTTTGGCCGTTTTCTGTTATTTCAGATATTTAAGCGGAATGTCGGAAGGGGAAATGTAGCACCTTTTTGACTCGGAATGAAGTATCCATAAGGGTTTTATAACTAATTTTCAGGAGATGAAATGATATGTTTTCACCTAATTTCTCCGTTATGTTAAGTCTCATTCTGTCTCTGGATATATTTTGTCTGGGTCTATTTCCACCTTTTCGTCAAATTTCAAAATGTGTCAATGTAAAAATCTTTTGAATTTTTTGCTCTTCAAATCTCTTTCTATTATTTACAAAGGGCAATGATCATACTTAGTCGTATTTAGCGAGTGATTAAAAAGTTGGGGAATATTATTACCCATTTTATTGATGGTAAAATTTCCTGCTGTTTTATTACTTTCATCTTTCTATTGCCGTTCACGCATTTTATTATTCTTCTAAAAGAAAAGAAATTGTGCTATCTTGCCATTCGTTCCCTTATTTAGGCTTCACTTGGCATCAGTTTGTTCAACAATGTGATTTATTTTTTTCGAAAATCCTCATTCCTAAACAATTTCCTTCTTTTAAAAATTACCCAATTGAAATAAATGGTGGCCAAGGACATGCTTATACGGTTGAATATTGTTTCTTCTATGCATAAATTTCAATTGTGCTTGACTTAATTCAGTTGGAAATATTGCATTCCGTTTTGATCCATTAAATTTGATCATTCTTAGTAATTGTAGAATGTTATCCCGTTCCCATATTAAAAGTCACGACCATTGTGCCTCCTTATTTGCAAAGTAAGTCATAGTAGGCCCTCGACTTGCCATCAAAACTTGTGTATCATTTATCTAACACTTTCTTATGCCGTCCTCATATATACGGTCAAATTCTGGCGTGATACGCAAGCGTGTAGTGCCTCCCTTCTGGGGTGGCAACCTATTCGCCTTGAGGTCAGTGTATTGTGGGACTCGGTGGTGAACGCATTTAATGCCGTCCTTATTCGTATTGTAGGGTATATCGCGCATCATCTGGAGGTAGAAGAGTCGCGTCCCGTGTTCAGATGTACAGCTTCCGTTGATGCGACCCGTTACATTGGCGTATCATTGGTGAACTGTCAGTAACATAACTTTGGTGTTGTGCATGTTGGCATAAGGGTGGCAGTGGGTGCTTATCAATTGACCCGAGTGCCTGCGATCGCCGGTACCCTCTATCGGCAATAGAATCACCCAGTCGTCATGCGTGGAAGTGATGGTGGTGGCAAGGGCTTTTAAAAGAGATTAGGATATTATTATATTTTAATTTGGTTTCACTAGTTTGTATCGTCGAAAAATGACAGCATTTAATTAATCAAACGAAAGATATTGAAGATAACCTATATCTCCTGTACAGAAGGTGATATCGGTTTAATGTGAATCAATTGTTTTATTTGAGCAAAGACAATTTTAGTGTGCTTGGGCCTAGTATATGATAGGATTTATTTGAAAATTAAATAAATTGAAAATATCCTCTGTTTTGTCGACTTATTTAGGTTTTATACATACATTTTTCATATAAGAATCTAGTATATTGCTGTGAGATTAAACTTGCTTGATGTATTATGATACCTTGCCGTCTTTTTGGATGTTCAAAATATTCATTCTACATTTTCTTAATCATACCAAATGTAATGCTGCATAAAAATATAATGTCAACTCTTTCAGCCACTTCTGACTTTGATTTTCCTCAATCAGTGACGATCGATACCAATTCCTAGGAAGGGATAAGCATGGATGACTTAAAATTAGATTATTTAATACCTCTATTTTGGTTCGGAAATGCTGTTTTAGCTTGTAATTGGCGCAAAAGTTCCTCACGTCCTGCTGTTACGTGGCGCGTCAATGTTGCGGTTTCGCAAGAAATGACTCGCAGCGGAGCTATTTATTTGCTCTTCAGAAACGAGTCGACCCGAATAGTCGTAGTGATAATGATGACATTCTCAATCCGTCTAACAATACTTCGTTTAACTTCATTTAAGTTAACTTTTCTGATGTAGATAAAGCATTCAATAACATCCATATTATAATTATCTACGAAAGGTGAAAATTGGTACGTGGGTAGAGTTCGATTGTTAATCCGTGTCATTAGTCAGAGTAACTAGTATTCTGCTAAAAAACATATCGGCATTAACTCTTTGAAAAAGACTCATTTCCACATCTGAATCTTGAAGTGGAGTGTCCCTATAACTGGAGTACTCGTAATTCGTGGTTTATTTATAATTGCGTGTTTATCTTCAGAAAAATCGCTGTATATAACCTCGTATTTTCTAGCTCTCGCCATTTGTTTTCATGACAAAATCTCGCTATATCCTTGAAAAAGGCATTTGCTTGCTAAGGGCTCATATAATCTGATAGCATCCTCAGTATTAAAAAATTTGTATTTTTGGGATACCCTTAATGATTAAATTTAAACAGCATTCAATGATATCATTACTACATCATTATATTTACTGTTGTTGCCTCAAAGCTGTGGAACGATTTGCCGAAACATGTAAAAGACAGTGCTTCACAGGAAATATTTAAGAAAAGGATAATCACCCGCCTACTTTCTTGCTACCCATGAACACTGATCATGTAATTTAATAATCATTTATCTCCTCATTGATGTGATTAATACCTATTGTTGTGTTAGAAGTAGTAATCTAATTCTTGTTTCATTTGTTAAGCTAAATATCCTTTTTTAAGGCTGTGTTATTTATTTCTTGGTATGTTTTTATGTTCGTTTTTCTGTTAGAAAAAGAAATTATTCTTTTCCAGTTTTACTATATTAATTCCAGTTTACTATGATAATTGTACTGCTCACCACTTTAACAATTTCTATTTTCCAAAGGAGTTAAAACTCCTAGAGCAATAAATGAGTTAATTATTATTATTATTAATCATCTACGGTAGGAGATAGAAAATGGCCGGAGCCTCCAGCACGCTACTCAAGGATCCTCACTTAGGCTAAGAGCATGATTGAAGTATTGGCCTGAGAGATCACGGAGGTAGGAAGTGAACGCATTCGGTGATTACGTTGCCGTACGCTCTCGTCTCCGTGCGTATCGGAAGAAGATGGATTAAAATAAAAAGAAGAAGCATAGACAAGGGGGTTTCGTAACCATCACCGTGTGCTAAAACCTTAAATATAAAAGGGAGCGTAATAGCCTCTGCCATTTTCCCCGATCCGTATGAATTTCTCTCGTGACAATGGGTCCGTGCAGTTGCTTATGGGTTCTTTCAATAACTTTTTCCGTTCGCGGTAGAGTGATTTCCTACGAAATATTAGCGCGCTCTCGTGTAATTTTTTTGTGTGTGCATATGTACGTATGTATATATGTATACATATATCTGTATTATTCCTCGTTATTCATTGTTGGTAATCACTCAGAATAGAAGGGAAGGATGGAGAGTGGATGTGGGAGTTGTCGCCTGGGTGTTTCCCGAGGAAGGAAGGCTGGGTGAGTGGTAAGGAGTTGGGTGGGTTTCGCAAGAAAGGTTCAAGTTGGACGGAGGAAGCATCATTTTAGTTCAAACAGGAGCGACAGAGCAGTCCCTCCGTCGCCGTGTATGCAAAGGCAACAATGGCTTCATGCCAGACATTATACTGATGATTCCGAGCTTTATTTTTGCCATCCCGTGAGGCAACTCTTCCCCCCGCCCCCTGTATCTTCCCCATCCTTTCCCTTCCTCAAGAACTGTGTCTTAATATTTTCCCCCTTTTTTCTACATTCCTCACGCCTGAGAAAATTCCCTCCCATTCACCCCGAAGGTTTTGATGACGAACGCATTTGAAAGCTGACCAGATTGATATTTTTCTTTAGTATATGTTAATTCCGCAGCTGACGAAGAGCTTGCCTCCCCCCCCCCCCATCCCACCAACTCTTTCTTATCCTTACCATCCTTGTCGCGTCTTTTTTTTCTTCTTCTTCTCTCTCCTTTTCTCATTCTCCTCGTGTCTTTTTTTTTACCCCTCCCTAACCCCCGTCTCCTCCTCCCTCCCTTCACCTCGCAACGAAAATTGCGGCCAGATCGCTGTCGAGCTAAGTGTTCCGTACAATCTTCCTTCCCCGCCCGTTGGACTACCCTCGAATTGCAATGTCTCTTCACCCTTGAAGTACCAGCTATTGTTTCGGAGGCCTCCTTCTTCCCCTCCCCCCTCTCTCCTCCCCGCCCACTCCTCCTCCCGGTACCTACAAACTGGCAACCTCTTCTTGGGTCTTCTCCCCCCTCGCCTCTCCCGCTTCCTTCAACACCACTCGGTGTTCCCCGACGCGGCGTCTTATCCCCAACTAGCTCCCGGCTTTCAACTCTTCCCCCGACCGCCGCGGTCTATCACTCTATGCTCGCTGACACTCCAGTTCTCCGTGGTCCTATATCTCACGGGTCCGTCTATACTTCACGAGCTTGGGTTTGGAAACATAGCACCAATGCACTACTGATTCACGTTCCGACTAGAATTTTCGTGAAATTAATGGTTCTGATGAAATGATGAAAATGGATCGGGTTCGAATCGGAATCAAAAACTCTGAAAAAATCAAGAATTATTCGTAATGTATTCCTTAGACGAGTGTAACCGTACCGTACCGTAGACCGTAAATGCTACTCGTCTCCATCATACCTTGAAACGATTTTCACCATCTCAATTTTTTTCATGAAAAGAGTCCGTAAAGAAATAGACTACATAGTTCGGGTCCTAGATAAACCCATGGAATAACTTTCCTTGGCATGTAATACGACAGTTAGAGCTCTACTCGGACTCACGTCCCTCGCAGGAATAATACATCCCGAGGTGTACTCGGGCTTGGGCTACATTGTATTAACGTTCAAATAAAAAATAAAAACTCTGTAATCATCAGGGATTAATTGTAATATATTCTTATGACGAATGTAACTAATGATCCACCATACTTATGCCTCAAAACTCGTATTTCCACCATCACTATTTTCTTCGAAAAACGTGTCCGTTTTTAATAATTAGAAGGCTACTTTTCGTCGTGATCGCAGGCAGTATTGGGGTTCGCGTAAACTAAAACGGCCAATTTCTATCATGGACAGCTTTCAGTGTTGGCTGCAGTTTTCATTTCATTGTCAACTTGGTCTGTATCTCATGAATTGCTCCGATAAAACGCCGTGCACTCTATAGCTTCTGCTGTTCGCACTCATCTCCCAATTGTTGGTGATTAATTTACGTGACCTCCATCAGTCTGTTTGTCACTGGTCACGATATACGTTTTGAACTTTCTCATTTTTCCCTATTCGCCGTCAAACACTGTCATGGGATGAATGAAATATATTCTGGTGCCCCAAATGTTTTTGTGGCCTCCCTTCCGATTGAAAAAAATACCCTGTGGGCGGTGAAGGCTTAATGGATTACTGGTATTTGTGTGGTGAAGAGGTGTATGGCTTCTCTGTTTCCCCGATGCGTTCCAAAGGGGCAAGCTGGCATTGAACGGTCTCTTGTTGCAGGGAAACTTTTATTCCGCGTCTCGGGTAATGCCTAATGTTCCGGGTGTAAACTCGATTGGGAGCAACCAATGCTCAATTACTCTCTCTGTAACTGCACTGCTCCGTGCGGCCGTCATTGTGTGATGGAAGTGAGTGTAGAGCGAAGGTAATTTGATGAGAGGTTCACTTGTGGGGACAAGAATAGTTTCATTCGCCTTCTGAGTTCACGGTTAGAGCAGCCCATGGCAGTCCCAGCGAAAGCTTATTGCATTTTCCTGTGGACAATTTTTAGGCTGAAAGAGTTTATTTTCTAAAAACCGGTATCCTCGGGTGAAAAGTCAGCATCTAATTTTGATGATAGTTGCTATATATTTGATTGTTCGGTAACGCATTATAATGAATTTGAATTCAGGAAGAGGAAGAAAGAGAATAAGGTTTTTGAATGATATAATCATGCTTAATAATAGTTATAGTATTCCATAATCATAATATTTATTTACTTAATGTTTATGTAATATTTATTTATCTATCAAATAACCCATTTCAATGTATGAAATGTTAAACGCTGACATAGATGGCCGTTAAAATGTGCTCAATTTATATGACACCTCAAAATTAGTCCTGTTTACGCATGTATCATCGCAAGTGAAAAAGGAGAGTAGGTTTTACGGTGGATAGCGGGGGGTAGAGTATTGTAGTAGAGGGGAAGGCTAGATTGAACCCCAAAGTAATCCATATAAACCTATCTTCACCGGTAGAATGCCTAAAATAATAATTTTTTAACTTATTCCATTTTTGTTATAATGAAATTGATTTTATTCGAAACTAAACAGCTTTTAAGTTGACTTCATTTGTCATTAAGTGAACAGCCGAATCGAGCACTCTTGTTTATACCAACTCACTTGGAGAATAATACTTGACCCTTCGTGTCCCTGTGTGGGTCTTCGAATCAATCGGATGACTTGGCCAGCAGCGCCAAGGAGGCCTTCGGTGGAGAGGGCTACAGCCCGGCGGTCTTTATCGCGAGGACATGCCCCGACAAAGTCGTGGATGAGTGTCAGACGCAAGTCTCCGGGTCCCCTCCGCTATCCAGCTCCCATCTTCCTGCCGCTGCCAACCAATCAACCCTCTCTCAAGATGTTCCTTTTTAACCTGTGCGCTTTGATGATCAGCGCCGATAGCGTGCGGCTCCCTACAATCTCCCCTCCTAGACCCCTTCCCCAGCGAGTCAAAGAGGTCTGCTTACCCCGACGAGAAATGTTCAGCAGCGCAGTTTTTCGTCCCGTCGTCTTCCGTGGCCGCTATCGTGCATCTTACCATTCTACGTGATCGAGTTTTCCATGCCGATGCGCTCGGGTTCATTTCTTTGCCGGACCCAGCTCAAACGTCATCTCATTCTTGTTGACTGTCCCCTTCCTTATTCTCCCTGTTTGGCGTTCAGCAGGAGAAAGGGTAGACAGCTCCGGTCCAGAGCGGAAAACCCATCCCGCATTCCTGATCCGTGCGGGATTTCATTTCGACCGGCGATAATCATCACGTTTGTGGTTTTTCATCCTTCCGGAGGACGTGTCTTGTTGAGGTTGCCTCAGCAAGTCAAGCGCAGTTCTTTCGTTTTCGTGAGGAAAGTGGAGTACCTACCTCCTCTCGGTGATTTGGGCTTCTTAGGTTTGTGTTCGGATAAGTTGTTCCAAGCGGACTATATAAAGGAGGCTCCATTAAATCTCATAGACAGATGGATTTCTGTTGCCACCTCGGTCGCTTTTTAATCGGTTTTCAAAAATGTCCGTAGGGCGGCGATGAGTGCACCGCGATCCACTTTTTTCCCAATATTTTAGGGGGTATATTGTTTGAAATTGCGAGGAATAGCCATGAAAGGACTTTGATAGATTACATCATTTGGGTCGTTTTATACGGGACACGGAATTGCGCAGGTTAGAACTGCATTAATTTCTAAAATGGCGTGGAATTATGCGAAGGCACGAACTTAGAGAAAGGGCTATTTTGCCATCTCACGTCCACGCATTCTCGCATTTGTTCTAGCAATTCACCGCTTTACACGACGCAATTTTGACTGCGCCTTCGTACACACGCCAGATCGTGCAAGTATCGTGTAAAACGGCCTTTAGGAATGTAAATTTTGGTTAAAAACCCCGATTATAACTTATTTCTCCGTGAATTTCGGATCGCTTTGCCCGTAAGCGGGACTTTTGTTATCCCATTTAAATGCGCGGTGGGTGGCAATACATTTGGTGGGCTGACTTGAGGATGTTTTATTGTCGTATTCGTGAGTTATTAAATCCGCGGCTTGCTAGGCTCGTTCAATGTGCTGCTTTCTTACGATAGTGTCATCCGTAATTGCTATTTTTTCCAGTCGACTGTATCGGAGTACGCTGCCAAAATATGTTGAAGATAGAATTACTCACCCGGATACGAGCCTAAAAATCCTGCAGACTTAGAATCCACTTGCAAAAATCGTAAACCTTTCTATTAATCTCCATTTGAGGAATGGGTGATACTCAGTTACCCCACAGTTTTCGTTGGCTTCGCTTGTATTCGGTTTTAAGCTTTTTGGTATTACTGAAAACATGGTAGTATTTCTTTCGATCGACTCCCTCGAGTTCCCTCCTGAATCCGCTACTAATTATGCAGAATCGAAGGACCACTACAGACTAAGGTTCAAATTATACTGTTTGAAACTGTAAAATTATAATTAAAATTATCAAATCTCCGAATGATAAAGGCTAAGTGTGAAGTCCATGGAAATGTTAATTGGCCACGCACCGAAATAATACTGTGTAAAATTACGCGCTTAGCCGATTTTAGCCAGTGGTACTTTATTGAGCGGCTGTATATTTCATTGTAGGTCATATTTTACGGGCTTCATCAATGCCCAAAAGCAATCCAAACTCGTTTATCCGTTTTTATTGCATATGTATACCACTATGGATTTTTTTCCACTATTTTGCTCGCAATTCTCATTTTATTGCTTCTTACAGCTCTCCATTCTGCGTCCATATTGTCATGGTTTCCCACTCGATTGTTTTATTCGGCGTATTTTTGCATTCAAATCCCATAAATGGAAATTAATTTACGATAGGACGTGCTACTTATCACCTGTCCCATGCTGAAGCTGTTGAAGTTCTGGCGGCACGACGATCTGGTGTTGCTATGGTTACACCTTGGACCAATTAAACTCATTTTGTTTTTCTACCCACGGGTGTTAATACAATTCAAACGCATTCTGGAGCGGAATCGTGTGGTTTTACGTTATTCTGTCGTATATCTACGTTATTATATTCGTATTGTGAGTTTCAGGAGTTAAAAATTGGAATGAAATACAACTCTTTACCCTAGTCATGGATATAATCGTCGGAAATGTACTTCGTACGTTAGGCGTTTTTGCAATTGAGACAGGCTTCAAGTTGGACTTTTAGGTATTACCATCATTGTATCGTTGTTACGTAGTGTACTTAGGGTAATTGGCAGCGCAAGAGCAGCTCTTCGTTAAAACTTACCTAAGGATTTTTTTACATATCCATATAATTTTTACATTCTCAAACTGGAAACAGTATTAGCAGGAAATATTTAATGTACCCCATAGTTAAAATTTTATATGTTAGATGCCTATATGGCTAAAATACATGATGTAGGTGTGCTAACTTTGTAAACTTCGATTCTATTGCAAAGATGTATCTGGCCTTGACCATGGTTGCGAATGATTTTTCCACTTGTGGATTTTTCACACAATTTGTGCATTGCGGGTGACTCCCGGAAAAGTTATCACCGTGGCTAGTCCCGGTATACTTAAATCATGCTGACCGTGACTTTTGTTTTCAGAGAAAATTGTTGTTATGGATAGGTCAGATGAATAGTATCTGAGGTTTCAGGCGAGATGGAGTGGAAACCGAACATAACAAAGAATAAGGAGAAATTTCCACAATTTTATATTTATTGTACGACCGGTTTCGCTACGCTGATTTACTTGATGATGATATAAGTGTAACCAGTCGTACAATAAATATAAAATTGTGGAAAATGCTCCTGCTTCTTTGTTAGTGCCGATGAAGGCTTCGTTGACTTTGCTTTATATTTATTGAAACAAGTTATTCCATTATTTCATTTATTGAACTAATTATTGTTGGGCTTCATTGCCTTATTTTGGCGTGAGGTCAATCACATAACTGTATACCACTATATTCTGTTTTTTATGCTATTTATGAATTAACTGTAATAGAGTAGTGTCCTTCATCAAAGAAAACGAAAGGCATTGAATACGATTCGTTACCCACCATTAGTGTATTCATAATATATAAATTATTTGGTTTTATAAATCCCAGTTTATACGAACGTTAATGGTTAATTTTAAACTCATTTGAAAAAGCCCAGATTGCCGCCCATGCGATGCCACTCCACGCGACGTCACAGGGACCTAGTTGCTATGCGAGTAGTCAGGAGTTTCATATCGACTGAGATTACCAATGCATGCATGAGGCACAGAGCTCAGGGATACATTTCTTAATAATCACCTATTAAAATTGCCTATGGTCGGAAAGTTGCCTTCGTTTGATATTTAGAAAATTGAAGATTTTCTTGAAAACTTGAAAGTTTTCACTTTTCATTTAGTCGCGAAAAATAGATATCGTCATTTAAAAATCTAACAGCGTAAAATACGTACTCCAGCAGTAATAATATTTCAATTTAAGCAATAAAAAAATAATAGGGAACCACCGTATTGGAGGACGATTGTGAACATTATTCATACTAACCGTCCCTGTTGAAACTATTACAGGCTCAAATTTCGTCTTAACCTTGATGCGGAAATATTTGAGTTTCCCGTCAATTTTCATTCTCCGTGCTCATTTAATTAGCATTTGGCTAAAATAGGGAAGGTGGGTATAGAGGGAACATACAAGCACTTGCCGCGTCTCGGCGTTTTGCCATGATTCAAGTGATGAATGGATTAAGCGAAGCACTCGGGGAAATTTGTTTTAGTGGCCGTTCTCCCTCAATTCCACTTCTCTTGAGTACAGTGCGGTGGATATATTTTATTTTGTCCCGCGTACCCTGCTACCCTCATTTTAAGGATATTACCGTCTCGTATTCTCTAATCTTTAGCTCTCTGTATCGGGACTTTTCCTCGGTCTCATTCACTAATAACTCACGCCATCGGTGCGGGTGTTAGCGTGAAAGGCCATAATTCAAAATCGATTTCTTCCCCTCTATTTACGGTCCTGCCTCTATCACACATTCGTAATTCGTTCTCCGCTTCCCCCTTCTCTCGTGAGTTTCCGAATCCGTCCTGGAATTCTACTTCCATGCGATCTGTCTTCAATCTTCTCTCCATTCGTTATTCACTCCTATCCCCGTTCTAGCACAAAACACGATCCGTTTTCATTTATGTCCTAAGATTAGTGTCGTTGTGGAATTTACGTACCTTCCAGCCGTTGGTTATTTCCAGTGAAAATATTTTAGGCCTTCGCTGCCATTCCCATTTCGACCCCTCTGCGATTATTAGGCCTTATTACTCCTTCCTAATATATTAGTGAACGCTATTTTACCTTCGCTTTTTTGGTTGCCTTCTTCATCCTCGCGTTCGATTTTTGATGTCATACGCTTTAGAGACATATCAATCAATTCAACTTCTATATGCGAAGGGTCTGGCAAAGATATCAGATTGGTCTCCATCGGCATTTCATATTGCATTTTCCGGGTAATTTTTTAAATAAAACATTCATTTTATTATTAATATTTGTTAATAACCCGTGCTAGGATTTGCGGCTGATGGAATTACATCTACTTCTACTAGCTCCATAAGGATGCGTCACTTTCGGTAAAAGTTGTTCTTCACTTCGGAATTCGTATTGCCTCTCTTCGCAGTTACAATTATTCACTTTCTCTCCCTTGCAATGCTGGCGAAAATTATGCCGCAAAAAAATGGAGAAACGCAGAAGAGTACTCGGAAGACAAGCCCCTTCAGGCTGTCAGCAGTGAGCAATCTGAGCCTCCGAACGTGAGTCTGATAACTCGTTGGCTATGCTTAGCAGCACCACTGTCGAAAGAATGAACACTCTAATCGTGAAAAAGGCACCTTGGAATGGAGTTTTAATATGGCTCCTATATTTTATTATCATAGGAAACTCTAGGGGAACCATAAAGGTGTCTGTTGAAGAGTGGAGGCGAGTGATTCGGTCAGAATGCGCTCAGCTGCTCGGCAGACGAAATATTTGATCGAAGTACCTGGCCTGCTCCTGGCAAAGTGGGCTGTGTACCATGGAGCACCTAACGTGTTTCATGTGAATTGGAGATGAAAATAACACCCATGTCATCACCCAATCGTGAAAATTACTTTTTTTGTGACGAATTCCATCGTTATGCATGGCAAAAATAAAACGGGGCTCGTTCATTTGATATTCCATTCTGAAAGGCATTCATTTTTACCTAGTATGAGAGAGAGATATTTCAAAATTTATTCCCTGCTGCCATCGGTTTTATCGGTTTTTTGCCCGCTGTGCACAAAATAAATATTTGTGTCTGAGCTTATTTTCCGGGAGGAAGTATGTCTGTGCTGGTGCATTAGTTTATCCCACCAATTTCACGCGAGATGGCTCTGGGAAATGTAAAAATGATTATCACCTAAAAAGTCGTATTTGGGTTTCCCTGTATTGTTGTGTTCTTATTTGGTCTTGACTTGGGATTTTTTTTCTTTCTTGTTAAAACTTTGTACCTTGCTGCAATGTCTTGAGGGTGCGTTTTCATTGTGCATATACGTGATATTAATTGTCCTGATCTGAATAACATTGTTCGCGGCTATAACTTCCGCACGCTTTCTCGAGGAAAATACCATAGGAAATTTAATTGGCGAGTGATAAAGCATAATTCTTTACATTTTTATCTTCATCTAGGATGTCCATCGAAGTAATGCGCTAATTAAATCATATCTATGCATGGGGTCACGTTCTCGGTCGAGTGATCGTTGTTCTTTTTTTTAATGAAAGTTCTTCATTAGATAGAGTAAAAACATTCAAACATTCAGAGGGAATAGTTTTCAGGTGGGAGACTTTTCTGTATCCTACCTCATTGGGCATGGCCAATTTTACCTTTCTCCTCAAACGTTGTGTAAACAGGTAAATCATTCACTTCTTCAAAAGGATTTTACTAAGAACATGCAATTAGCTAATGCTTTTGGTAAGCCCTTTGATCGAGTAATCCCTCTCTCGCCGTTATTGTGGTGACACGCCTGCTTTTCCTTGTTACGGACCATCAATCATCTCATTCGGTTATTACAGTGTTCTTTGAAGTAGTCCAACCATAGCGCACGCTGCATTGCTATCAAATTAATTAGTTGTTATTGCAAGGGGTTTTCTGAGGATTGCATTCGATGGAGTAGCCGCGGGCAGTGCGCCTGCATTTTTATTTTAGGTTGGCCATTCTGAGTTGACACGTGGACAAATAAGCCTACGACCAATAGAGTTTTGGCTTGCTTAGGGCTTAGGTTGCGGCATGCGATTCGTAACTTCGAGGACAATCCACCTCGGTGGGTTGCCCTTGAAGTGATTTTCATTTATTATTCTCTAACTGGCTCTAAATTAACCAGGAACTGGATAAAATTTACGCCCGTCCTTGATGGAATTTATAGGGTACCGTGGTGGTTTAAACATAGCTTTACTTATAATGTTCAACGTTAGAGGTCCAGTGTTTTCTCTTTAAGGCTGGAAAATTTAGTAGCAGGATTTAGTTAAGTTTAGCCCATTGCGGATAGAAATACCTATAATTGTCTGTTAATTGCCTTAACCACGGCGGACGCGTATTCTGCTCAGCGCCAGTCATATTCAGGAAGACTCGAGACGCGTCGGTTCCCATCAACGCTTTCAGTCGCTCGGAAAGCTCGTGGGGGACATTAGGCAATATCGTTTTTCTTTTCCTTTTTAATTCGATTCCACCGGCGCAGAACGAACGAACGGCATCGGGAAGAGATTGAGGAGGGGGTCGCAGCCGAGTGCGAACGGATGTAAAATACATACACGCGGACGCGTTATTTAAGCGCGGATTGTGCACTTGGTCGGACGGCCCTTCTCCGACTTGGGGAAGGGGGGGTGGAGGTGTTATTTCTATTTTGTTTTGTTATTGGCTGGAAAATGTGCGAGTGTAGCGTGGCGGAAGACTGTCTCACCGTGCGATCTTCTCTCGTTCAGCTCCATTGGTTATTGACCTGCGATTGATGCACGTGCTGGTCCGCGCTTGGGGCAGCGCAGATTTCACTCCTCGGCGAGCATTCCGCACGCCCGGCGGCCTCCTTCGGATGCGCCACCTCAAATCGGATGGTCAAATGGGGCTCGCTCCGGGGCGGGCGCGGGAATCCGGCCGAGTGGTTCGCGTTTCTTCTCGCTTTGCTCCGAAAATGCCCTCTGTCGCCCACCCGCTGAAGTACGACGCGCCCGCTGTCGGAGCGCTGTAAAGGACTGGTTTTGACGGCAGAACAGTATGCATGACATTCATACCCGAGTATGCTCGCGTTCTGATCAGCGAGCACGGTTCTGTTACATTGTATTATTATGCAAGTTGCAAATAGGCTAATTGCCAGGTGGTAACAGTTAATATATAATGAAAATGGAATAAATGGAAATAGATCACCAAAATAAAACTGGATCAGTGAAATCGAAAATAAAATTAACAATAAAATCAATTTTCCGAGATAATACTCTGCACCTATTCTTGAGCATCTTTATGTTGCTGGGATTGTTCTGATCTTAACCATTAAATCGTATTGTAATGGATGCGCTAGGTAATTCTTATGGGGAAACTTTGAAATTGGCCTATAGCTTTATGTTTAAATTAAAAGTAAATTTTTGCCGGCTGATAATTCGTGTTGGTGAAGCTCTTTGCAGGTATATTCTTTTTTGTTGCATATTTTAGTGTTTGAAAAAGCTCAAAATGCGATGAAGGACTCTTTTAAGTGATTCAAAATAGGGATTTTGACTCAAAGGTTATTTAGATGACATCAATCCTGACTTATTCCACTACTGCAGTGAGCGTTATTTCGCCAGTTAATGGATGCCTTATGCCGTCTGTTTTATTAATAATTCGTACTCGGTTCATTTTTGGATGATTTTAGTTTGTCCGAGGTTAGCATCGTGTGAGGATTCGTTTGGGTAAGACTTTTTGTTATCTGTTGAATTGAATACATCGTTTGCGACTGAGCATAATTTTATTAAATAGAAAGAGACTCCGTGCAGTCGGTATTCATTGGTAGTAAAGATGCAAGAAGCAGATTTTCAATGAAAATTAGAGATTCCCAGTATTTCACCTTCCATCTTGCATGGTAATTGTGAGTTGATTATTATTCCGGAAAGGGTGGACTTCATTGCCTAGTGAAATAGATTACACCCATTCTTCATAACCTGCCATTCTAACGCTCGTTGTCCGTTTTTCGCTTCAGTAAGCTTTTGTGAAATAGCCGTTCGTGAACTCGATTAAAAAGCTCCTGCCGTCTCAATAAGGGAAATATTTGAGGAAGTTGGATAAAAAATGAAGTGGAGTTGTCGGGAAAGATTTTCGTCGTCTTATTTTACGTCTACGCATTGTTGGAGTTTTGACGAAGCAAAGGCTGGAATTTTTGAGGCTGGAATACATCGAGGTGCCCTTTGGTGCTTTTTCCGCTATAACTATTGCCATTATTTCAGCATTATGGCCGCATCTATAGGGTACTAATTCGGCAATAACGCATCGTGATGGACTATTTAAGGACTATTTATTTTTCGTCACGCCGAAAGTCCAAAAAGCAGAGATTACATGAGCAAAATTGTTTTGCTAGAGACAAAATGTGTCTCGAACAAGGCTAAAATGATCAGAATTCCCAACTGGAATGTTTCCGACGTTTTCTTAATATCAAACCCATAATCTTGCCCTCTGGGACGGATCAATAGTTATAATTCTGAATACAAATGCCCTAGTTGGGAATTTTCAACCCCGAGAAAGCCGTGTGGGGCTCTTGTGGACTCCTATTACAATTTCAAAACACCTTTCCAATTTCCACCTTAGCAATAGCGTGACCCTAATTTCTACCGTGGCTCATATTTAATCGAGTGACACTCTTGGCCTAACATTCGCTCGAGTTAGGCGATGTTTTGCTAATATTATGACACCTTTACGTGATCATTGAAAGCCGTTATTGGTTGGTTTAGAAAATTCGAATTCTTATTCCGCTCTAAGTATCCTGCAGGATTTAAAATATCCTAAGCGTTATAATCCAAGCACTGCCATAAACGGGTATCAACTGAGTGAAACTCTTGTTGAATGAAGTGCTTATATTTTTTGAGGTTTTGAAGTCAATCTTATTTTGATTTTATAAATTTACATAGACCGGAAATAATCGAATTTCTTCTGAATAGTCATTGTTTTCGATCATAGACTAGAAATTTTAAATTTAAAAATTCACGTGTGACTTGCATATCTTCAAAAAGTCATAAAAGTTATCGAATGACCATAGACTTAAATAGGGTTAGTATGAAGTGAGGGAATGCTAGGAACATTTTAAAAGAAGAGATGAAGGAATTGATTTAATGAGCTAGTATTGTCGATTTATCGATTATCGAATTTTTGCAGCCAGCACTGAATATGCTTTATCAGGGGTCGTCATGTGGAAGCGCAGAAAGCATGAAATATTCGTTTCAAATTCCTTATATATCACATTACTCAGGCCCCTTAAGTTGCACCTTAAATTGATTCCCAAATCCTATTGCTTCCTCGATTATTTATTTGGAAATTCCTCCTTTCAAATATTTCTGATCCAGGATTCATGAGGTCAGTCCATTCCTCAGAATCCCGTAGTGAAAAGAAAAATGGTAACGGATTAACGATAGTTGATTGCTACCTTTAATTGTGTCACGTCTTCGCAGTTATTTCTCCGATAATCCATGGAATGATAACTTAATTATTGAAAATTGACCATTGTTTCCGTATTACGAAACAGTCGTCCCCGGGATAGTATCGTGGCTGTGAGAATCAAACTCGGGATAAAAATTGCCCCAATACTGAGAATTGAGTAAGACGTTTGTAGCAATGTATATCGCATTCATCGTTGGCCTTGTGCACTCGTGTCTATTTGTACCGCAGTCAGTGGTATTTACTAGAGAATCACGCTAATTATTCCAATGAAATGATTACGGAAGTTATAATTGTAGTCTTAATGTGTTTGCTACCAAAAATTTTGACCTCAATGATATTCAATTCCTTTATTTGATTCTGTTGCCTTGCGATGGGATTGACTGACTTTAAGTAATTTTTTTCGCCCTAGTTACTCCTAAAACTGACTTTTTTCTTTCAGTCTGGTGTTGGCTTTAGAAGGCATATTACTCCCTCTTCTGTTTTATCACGAATCCCTTATGTGTTCTCAGGTTATCCTCGATTTTAATCTTTGCGATACAGATAATTAATGAGGAGTATGTTTGTACTTTGAAAAATATCACGACGAGAGGTTTTAAAAAGTAGTACGTCTTAAAATCAACATAGAATATGACCGATTGAGTGGGAGTGATACGTTTTATATAGGTTTACTTGTGCTCATGTACGGCTTTTCTTCTACGAATTCTGAGGAAGAGTCTATACGATGACAAATATAAGGTTAATTATGCATCATTTAGGCCATCGAAACAAATTATTGAACTTTAATATTTTTTCATTCCCATAACCTAGTGATGCAGTATATTAATCCAATCTATTTCACCCCTTGTTATTTTTAATAAGGACTCATGATTATTTTTTAACAGAATGTATTCTTAGTGGAGTTCTTGCTTCCATATAGCAGAGCGTTGAGTCTCTATTCATAAATTCTGCCTCAGTGGTGAACCAATTGAATACCGTGTGTTTAAGAAAAATATGGACTTTCTGTATGTGATTAGTAGGACACAGTCATGTAGCTCCTCTGGATAGCAGCTCAAAATGGCTGATTGTCTGTCATAAGCTTCAGTTAGCTTTCTCATGCCACAAAAACAATTCCTAGAGTTTCCCTATGAACCCTGCGGTGGATACGTAATGTCATTTGGGCAATTTAAGAATAGCTACCCAATGCATTGTATCAGCCTAAACTTTGAGTTAGCGCTTAATTAGTGAGTAAGGGAAAAGTATTCCATCCCTGCTCTAGTCATCCGTCCCATCTCCTATTCCAGTTCTATGGATGACTATGGAAAAATTTGTGGTCAAACCCAATATCCCTGGCTGATACTTATACAGTTTGCATTACACTTAGAAGTATATGACGGTCGATCCACGAATTTCAGTTTTTTTTACCCAGCTTTTTAAAAATCGCAGCAAGAAAATAGGTTACAATAACCTAATTCTCTAACGAATCATGATTGATATTTCAAGCCGACTTTATGGGAGGGATTCATCAGAATCATTGACCCGTGACGATACTACAACTCTGTTCACAATTGTTATACTCTCATTGAAATTTGTGTGTCATTTATACGTCCAGAGGTAAATCGGCAAATGGAAGCCGAAAGGTCTCAGCCCAATTTTCTGCCTAAAATTGATTATGATAAAGCGATGTCGATATACAAGTACTTGACCAAGAATAAATCTCTTTTCCTCATATTAGTGGGTGTATTGGTGGAGCTTTTGAAAAGGTTTTTGAGAAATCAGAAACCATGAATGGCCCTGGAAAAGCCGCTAGGTGACGTGTGGAATCTAATGCGCATGGGCATGTAATGAAGGTAGTACGGTTGCCTTTCATTGCCTAAATACTTTGTTTCATGATGTATTTTACTAATATCGTGTTACACTCAAGGAGATCTCGCAATACCTATTTTCTGAGAATTTCTGCCACGAATTAGGCGTGGGCGATTTTCATTCTCCTTTAGCTCCCCACTCATTCGTTGTTGACTTGTGCTTATATATGGCTTTTCTTCTATAAATGCTATGGAAGAATCAATAGGATTCCAAGTATATGCTTCACCATACATCACTTAGTTCATCGAAAAATATTACTGAACTCTTTATCTTTTTTCATTTACCCATTACCTAGTGATCCATTTTATTTATCCAATATATTTCACCTGCAATTATGGTCGGTTCTTTTGTTTGCAGCATATATTTTTTCCGACATTCTCTCCGTCAATAATTTCTATCCGTCCACTAGAGGCACTTCTGGCAATAAAGAATAAATTTACGTTATGTAGAATCAAACCTGAACCTTCCTATTGAAATTTTCGCGTGTAACCATTAATACAGCTATGCACAATTTGTAGCTTACCTGTTTGGCAGTTAGGATGCCTCAGTGTGTATCCTAATGAATTCAAGTAACTTTTTTATTAGCACATTTCATCCGTTACTTAATGTACCTTAGCGCCTGTAGGTTCGTGACTGTACCAGGTTACGATCCTCCGTCATAATTTATATCTAATAAAACTATTTTCCGCCAAAAATAGCTTAAATGATCTTCGACATTCATTTATTATTGATTGCTGATTTTTAACAAAGTAAAAACTATTTTTTATCTCTTTGAATCCATGGTTTCCCGATGATGAAAATTAAAGATCGAGTCATCATTCGTGGCGTGAGATCACATGATTTTGATTTGAGTGACAATTTTTCGCTCTATGATACTCCTTATGAACTGTCGATTCGTAGCGTACGGCATATGAAAGGCAAGGCATGTGTTTACTTAAGCTGCTGCGTCCGTTTATTTCGGACCGTGGTGCTTGGGTGCGAAGATAATAAGTGGTACGAAAATACATGCGATAAGATGAAATCGAGGTATAAATATCGGGAGTAGGCACACGATAATACGGGTCTTTTCCAACGGCTTCGACGGGGCTTTTGCTTCACCGGAAGATATTCCGTTAACGGATGAAATTAGACACCCTTGAACACGAAGTGTGAATGTTTCTCTTCAAATGGAGGAAACGAGAGTCCTTGCCAGAAATGAATCCTTTCGAGATAATATGGTGCACACCGTGAATATTATGTCCAAAAGCATCAGAAAGGGGATCACTGTTTATTCAATCTCCATGGAAACTTGACTGTAAGGGGATTTATTTGACGCGTTCCAAGTGTCTTTAATTGTAAAATCCGTTTTCTCTTGTATGATTAATTCCCTAAATACCATGATCTTCACCGGCTTATTTAAATTGTAAATTTTGAAGCGAACATTGACCGCAGATACACGATTTAATTGAAGAGATTCCGTTGGGCTGATTCCTGAAATTCGACACTTTCTCTCATTTATGTAATGGTACCAGGAGCAATGGATATTTATAGTTATTGGTCAAACTTAATTTCTCAATTAGTTAAAAAATAGCATAACCGGTGAACAATTTCTAAGAGAAAAGCCTCTGCCTCCTGTGTTTTGGGAAGGGAATACGTCTCGTAAAGACAAGAGACCAAAAGTCTGTATGAAGTGCACATAGTTAAAATCGGAGAACAATTATTGCTTTCGATATTTTACTGTCAAAATTTTTTACAAATGAGGAGAAATAAAAGAAAAAAATTGTATAAAAATGAAAGTTAACTATTCAGAATTAAAGGTATTAAATGCTGTCCATTTATCAAAAAAAATATTCATCACTCAAAAGAATACCTCAACTTAGGTACTTCTGTTAGGAAATCTGAGGTTTGGCGCATTAAATGGGGCACACATGCAAGAGTCATTCGAGTCAATCAGGTTGGCAACTCAAGTGCGCCGATTCCGCGCCGATCGCTTCGTCGGCGCGGAGTATGTCCGCCAGCTGCGTCGGCGAGCGACTATTCAGTCACGCGGTGATCCTTCGGCGAGATATCCGCGGCTGCACGTGACGGCTAATTGTGTCACTAGATTCCCTCTACGCCCGCATCAATTGATTCAGGGGGTCATTCGCTCATTGCACCCGTCCATGCTGACGTCTCCACAATTGACCACACCTTTCTAAACCTTCCCATGAAAGTCTCTCAGCACGACCTAACGCGATGGTATGTATTTTTGGATCTATTGCTAGAGGTGTATTGGGAAAGGTTTCGGCAAACAGATCGCTATGCTGCTAGATTTATTCCGTGATGTTCCGATTTTGCAATAATTTCTTTCTATAGAATTCATGGGGATTTTTTTCTATTTAACATGCCCGAATGAAAAATATGCGTCACAAGTATGTCGAAAATGTTCAACTATTGCTAACAAAAAATATAATGATTGGGAACACGACTCGTTTCATGGTACAGGAGTTATCTTCAATAAAGAAATGGCCCTGCAAGGAAAAATATATTCTCTAAAGCTTTCTCAAAATTTAATTTTCCACGTTTCTCGTATCCTATTCATAATTTAATTCATTCATAATTGCCATTAGCATGACCTGCTGTTCCACGATATTTTTGCCCGGGAGATCATGAGTTGTCCTCGTTCTGAGGTGAATGAATCTCGCTTTAGTTTTATCATGGTCGTCGACGATAAAAAATATCATTATATACCATGATATCCGGAACTCTAGATGGCAAATGACTTAAATTTGTATTTTTTCCAAAACAATATATTTGCCGGTTTTGATGCCATTTACACGGAGAAGTTAGAGATGACTTACTTTATTCACCGTCAGATCTAGCTCGTGCAAGTTAATGCTCTAACAATGATGCGTAAGTAGAATTGGATCGAGAAATAAAGTTAAATCGTGGTGCTAATTACGATCTTTAATCGTTCACCTTGCCAAAATTCAATGAAGTTACTACGACTTCCATCGTCCTCATGGGGAAGTCCATGACATAGAATCAGCATTTGGCGTAGTTTTGATTTTTCCATCAGACTAGTATCCCATCGGCAGATCCAGTCTTGGAAGGCGGTCCGCGAGTGGGCGGCTTGACTCCTCGAAACAATGGCTCCAAATTTTCTCCGTCCAGCCTCCTAAGACGTTCTTTCTGTCATTTGTCGGTAGGGCGACATTTGGAAACAGCGGCGGCGGGGTTAATCCGTGAGAGGAGGGATTTTTTTTACGTAAGCACTGGAGTGTTGCCTGTTTATTTTCTTTCGGTGGCTGAGAGCGGGACTTTCTCTCCGGGAGGACTTATCTGAAATAAGCCGGCATTCTTCTCGGGGAAGAGGTGGGTGCGGAGATCAACAGAGGGTGCGGTCGCGCGTGGGTGCATTCAAGGAGGGGTGCGGGCCGGGTGTGTGCGGGGTGGAAGGGCTTTGCATGTGTCCCGGCTCCGTCGTGAGGGTGATGTAGCTGGGGCTCTGCTCGTTCGATAGGCGATTTCTTCCATCCAAGTCCGAAGAATGAACTCATTGGGGTTCTATCGTCAATGATGGTGATAACAAAGTCGAATATTGTATTTTATCGTCGATTTTAGATGGTGTTCCACTATCGATTGTTGTCGACCATGATTATTGCTTTTTGACGGTCGTTTTAATGACCGTGGTTGATATTTATAGTTTTCAGATAGTAGGATCATCATCGTCAGTTCTGTATCATCAATTTTCATTGGTCTTCGATTTTATATTGTTTTTCTTTACACATGATCGTCGATTTTTTATTGTCATCGATATTCGTTAGCCGTTGAATGACGATGGTCGTCAATTTTCTTTATCCCCCAATCTTAAATCCTTGCTATCCACTTCCATCGCATCGTCGCTAGCCCAAAGCATCCATGATGTTTCCGATCAATTAGCCCATGGGCCACTGCTTTCTGGGGTCACCGACGACACCCTCCGATGCGCCGATAGGGCCGTCCTCCATTGGCCGCACGAGGGAGACTAAGAAAGACGACGAGGAAACCCGCTTGTGAGTGTGGATCTCAGGAGAATAAATGAGGACGCTCAAAGTGTTTGCGTAGTCATTGAATGATGAGGCCAAAATTGAAACATCAACTTTAGAATTATTATGGGAAAGGAAAAAAAAGCTAGTGAATGAGCCATTTATGTATAGATGTTATGAGAATCTGATAATTCTCCATCTATTTCTCATTACGTTAAATAATTATCTTGAATTTAACTCAGATAGGTCTATATCTTTATATTTTTTAAATTAACCTATTCTCTTTCCCATGTTTCGCAATTATATTTCTCTGTCATCAGCAATTAAGAAAGTTATTAACTAATGTATCGTTGAAAAATCTCAAATCCGACGAAAAAGTCTTATAAATTTCCCTGGACCGTCTTTCAGCACGGCAGGGTACCCTTACGTGGTAGGACAATTTACGTGGAATGTATTTTTGGCTCCACTGATGTGTATTGGAAAGCTCGAATCATAGATATTGCTCTGCTGCTAGTTTTATTCTGTGATGATCTGATTTGGCAATAATTTCTTCCGATAGAGTTCGTAGAGATTTTTTTCTGTTTCACATACCGGTCCGTCTGGTTACCGTCCTAACGGTCTGAAAAGTATACAAAATTACCCTGGCCGGGAGCGAACCACGGATCTTTGACTTTCCAGGTAACTGTGCCGACCGCTATGCTATCCGGGTATTCAACTCTTAAAATGAGTGGAGATTAAATTTCCAATCGAAATGAGCAATGTGAAAACAAACGCTATCTTCAAATTCTGCCAATCAGACCCATCACTTAACCTCGGATCTTGCCGTCTCTTTCTTGGTCGTATGCGCAGAGGCCGAAAATCGCTGTTGTTTATGTGTGCTCTGTGGTGTGGATGGAGAAAGAAGGAGGAGGAGGAGTGGGCGGGCGGCTCCGGATGTATTCCCGTCCTCTCTTGTCTGTGTATGGGAATGTGGCAGGGGCTGAGCGCAGAGAATGAGCGGTGGGAAGCAGTAAAGCCATCAACCCCCCTGAGGCAACTCCCTTCACTGATGTATTTTTATTCCGCGTGTGCGTGGGCCCCTTCGTTTTCCCTCCTTTTTTTATCATTCGCGTGAATCTTTGACACATTTACTATAGAAAAGAGCATGTATGGCTTTCAACTCTTTTCTGTTATTGTAATCCAAACAAATATTAACCCCCACCCAGGGAAGGGAGAGAGAAAAAAAAGAGACACCCTTTCTCGCCGATGCCCCGCCTGCAAAAACATGTATTAATTAAGAAGAAGTGCTTTCCCCAACGTTGCCAAAGCTCCCATTGAGAAGAGCCCGTGTGTTCCTTGTCGCCCCCGGGGGGCGGGGCGGGGGCCGCGGTAGGGGTAGTGGGGTGGGTAGGGTCGTGGGGCAGGGGGGATGGTGGAGGGGGACTGTTTCGGTGCACCTCATTTCCGAGGTGCGAGGAGCGACAATAGCAAAGCGACTCTCATTAAGGGAGCGACTTGCAAATCTGGGAAGTTGGGATGGGGAGACACAAAGAGTGCGAGATTAATCCCGATTCTTTGTTCGCGACAGGAAGGTGCCTGTACGTCATCTCGGCGGAAATCACTGCCTTTACCCCCTCCACCCCCCACCCTGCCTCCCCCCCTCTCTCCGTGTAACCCCTCATCCGTCCCTCACCCCAATACCCCTGCCCCGTCTCGACCTCTTGTGTCGTACTTCGCAGGAAAAAAAAGACGCACGGAATAAAAATCACGAAAAAAATAGTACCACTAGTCCCTCCTCCTCTCCTCACGGCACAAGAGGGGGCAGAGTCATCAGCACCTCCTCTCTCACGAGGTGCCGAAATTCTCCCGCTTGCAGCTCCTCCCCGCCTCCTCCTCCGCCCCCCCCCCCTCGCGTTCCTATCTGCCCCCCCCCCCTGGTGTCTCAACATGGCGCCCGGGAGTCCGACACCCTCCTCCCCACACCCTAAACTACAAGTCCACCTCCCCAAGTGATGGCTGTTCATGCGTTGCTCCTCCTCCCGTGGCGACCTCATCCCGTTCACGTTTGCCATATGCCAACGACCAAACTAGGGGCAAGCACGGCAGACGTCCCCCGCCTTCATGGCAAGCCCTCGGCCGCACCTGCCACCTCACGGACACATAGCCGCTTGCATCCACGAGCCGTCTGAATGCATCCACGCGGTCCGACCCGCCAAGGGTTTGACATCTCCACAGCACATTGGAGTCGCGTGGCGAACGAGAAAGTCTACGGGTTGCCAGGGCAGACATCTGTTCACGGTGACTTGGGTTGTTTTGTGATTTCTGGAGATAAAGGTCGTTAGACTGCTGTTATTTTTATAATTTATGTTAATACCCTGGTATTGGTTGCGATGAGGTTTTTCTTCCTCCTTACTAACTGCCTGGTCATAAGCCGTGATTGTTACTGAATTTCACTATATTATATATTAGTAACTACATTCAATGAGTGTTCTAATACTTGAAACCATTATCTTAGACTTCTTGAATTGTACCGACTCTTGCCTTAAGAAAATTTCTGTAAAGCCCCATTTTTTCTCATGCCTATACGAAAGCATTCACGCCGTGCTCGATCCTGTTGTGAAGGATGACGTCTCCACAACATATAGGAGTCGCTTGGCCGTCTTCTATAAAAGAGAAAGTCACCGAGTTGTCGAGGCTGACATATCTCTATGGTGATTTTGGTTACTCTAGAGAATGACGACTATTGAGACTTCTGTTGTTGATAAAATTGGCTCGTTAGCCAAATTTCTTTTAAGGTCAAAGGCAGCATAGTACGAAAAATAGAAATGCCCAAATTTTTTTCTATTGTTCGATCCAACGCCAATTTCTTTAGCTATTACCGACGAAAAATCATTGGCTTTAGCCCAAGTGAAAATAATTTGATGACGTCGCGAACTCTTGCCAACGGTATTACCGCTCCTCAGGTTCTCCTCAGCCTTGTGCATGGACCTCGCCTGGTTCATTGTTGTTCACCATTTGCGAGCAATTCCTTCCCTCACGGGCAGGTTCTCCCTGAACGAGTAAATGAACCGTAACTCTAGTGGCATCAATAACTCATGAAAGGTGGGATGAAAATTTTTGAGTTTTTCTTTTAACGCACGAGGGAATGGCTGAATGGAGAAAGTGTCTTTTCGCCATAAATTAGCATATACTTTCGTCTACCGAATTCCTTTATTGAATTGCTAATTTCGGATCTCAGTCAATGATCACCACCATTTGTGCTACCACCCGACGATTGATTTTGATTTCGATTTTCTCCTTCCTTTCGCCATTCCAAATGCGGAGTCATGATCATTACTTCCCCGTCATTTATTGACTATTCCAATAATTGTTTACCATTGCCCTAAAATCTTCATTTGACCCGAGTTTTTGTTTTAGTGGAATTTCTGACTGAAGACTGACGGAAGACTGCCGTAATTGCTATAATGGTTAATGTTGCAATCCTGGGATTGGTTTTACTGCGGCTCCTCTTGTTTTTTTTCCTATGATATTGCCGATGTGTCACGTGTTCTTAGAACTTTACGGGGTCCTTGTTATAGGCCAGTGATGAATCTGTTCTTGCGTTGTACACTTTGTGTTATTATACAAAAATATTTTAGTTAAATAATTCGTTATCCTCTGGGGTAATGATATTGCATTTACATTAATTATTTATCGCTTGACGCACTTTTTTCCGTCCACCTGCATTGACTATATAACTTATTTATAAAAGTGTGAAGAGGCCATCATTATTTATTATCAACGAATTCAATGGACGGCAGAAAAAACGATACTTATGTGAACATTTTGGCCAGTTTGTTTGGTCCGGTATGTTATAGGACCCTGTTACTGTAAGTTTATGAGTTAAAAATCAGCCGCACTCTCGCGAGCTACGGTCTGAGATTATTTGCTTCCCCTGGCGGCTCCCCCATTTGACTCCCTACTGTTCGTCTCATTCTCAGCCGCCGTTGCCGGCATTGCTTCATCGACCTTTCAGTTGTCTTTCGTTTCCCCGCCCACCATTCCCTTCCCGGTACCCTTGTACCCTTCCTTGCACCCCTTCCGAACCCTACCGCTACCCCCGAATCCCCCTTGCATCCTTTTCATCTTCCCCTTGTTTACTAGCATCCGGATTATTCGAAACGTTACTGATGGGTGGAGGTGTTAATTTTGATCAAATTTCTTAATGTATTTAGGGAGAATCTCCCGCGGCTTAAAATCCCTTAATGAGTGCGTCTGTCGAGTAAGACTGGGATTTTTGGGAGTAGGGAGAATTATGTGTCGAAAAACATTTGCTTCCGCATTTTGATTTCGAGAATATTCGGCTATCTCAATACCGGATGTGAATTAAAATTAGATGTTGAAACTAATTGCTTCGTTTTCAAGTGCCAATGATATTTTCTTTTTAAACTCTCATGAGTTAACTTTAAGTTTGATCTTGTATAATATGTTTTATGTAATAAGTTATATAAGTTTGTAGTATCCCTATTGCGATGTGGCTTATTATTATAAGATTTTCTCTTGTATCTCTGTGAATTTTCGCGCAGAGTGAAGGGAATGTTTATCGGAAATTGTAATTATAAAAAGAAAGTGCTCATTTGTATGCGGTTATCATTTCGTAATTATCATTTTTAGAATAGCTTTTTTCTGTCCCGAATAACGAGGTATTAAAATGTTGCTCCAATTTCGTTGTCTGAGCGTGAATTCTCCAACCTGGTAATTTATATCTTTGATAGTTTGAAGCAGAAGTCATAGAATAGAGAAATGCGAAAAAAGAATTATGACTTGAATAAAAAATATTAGTCTTAATGGAATTAAAAAAAGTAGTTTGTACGGTTACTTTCCCGATAAAAGTTAAAACACTCCGCGGTTAGCCCGTGGTCCGACTAGTATCGGATAGTTTCTTTTTGAGAAAAAATTTATCCCGTATTTCATTCGGTACAATCCTTGTAATTGTTACCTTTACTGCGTATGAAGTCATTGAAAATGCTTTTCGTACTACTAGTTTACATGTAATTACGTCAAATGCGAATGTAACATTAACTGACAATAACCATATTTATCGATCGTTAAATACCTGTTCGAAACTTAGACTTATTACGTTAAAAAGTACCTAGAAATAGCTCTGACTAAATAGGTTAAAATCTGCTTATACTCTCCGAGATCGACAAATAGTTAATAACTAAGACCAATTGTCCTAAATTCGCGGAGCCAGCCGAAAATTTTGTTGATATAGTGTTGTTCCTTATGTTATTTCTACTCGTCTTTACTGTGTTTCATGGGTCGTGCACTTGTTTATCTAGCATTAAACAGTCGCGGCGTTGCTCCATTTCCAATATATCCTCCCTCTCTTCACTTCCCTTCCATGCCCCCCCTCCTATACGTGCCCGTCCCCCCTACCACCGCATATCTCTTCCCCTCTTACCCCCCTTCCCTATCGGGGCGATCCCAATGGATGGTCCCAAAACCTTCGCCGCCTGCCCAGTGATGAGAGCCTCCCCTCCCCCGTGAACTTGAGATGACGGGGAGGGTGTCGCGCGGGAGTCGACAGCGCCTCGCCCGAGATGAGTTCGTCCGCCGCGGGTCCCACAGCCCCTCCGCACCCCGCTCCCCCTCCCAAGGGATAGAGGGGCCGATTAAGAAGGCCTTCTCCCTTCCGTCTCTCTCACTAAGCGCCCCACACTCGGGACTTGGGATGGCAACAGCTACGGAAGAATGAAAGGACGCGAAGACTAATCTTGACGTAGTTTTTTCTCACACACGTCTTTTTGAAGCTAAATTCAATCTTTTTTGTGTGCCGTCGTAGCATATTTTTACCGCTATTAGTGTAAGTTGTATCGCTTTTAGAATATATAAGAGTAATGTGCTAAATTTCATGGTCACGACGTGTTCCCAAGTGGTTGTACCGGAGGAGATTTTCTAGTTTTCTGTTATTAAGGAGAAATTCATTTTATTTGCTATGAATTTCCTGTATTTATTTTCGCTGGATCATAACAACAGTGGAACGGACTTAACCACGCCATAGTTTTTGTCTTGTACGCGTCCTGAGTTTTTTAAAAGATAAATTCATTCTTATGTGTGCGCCGTAGAATACTTTTACCACGGTTAGTGGTGAGTTGCATCGCTTTTGGAAGTATTTGTGTAATGCGTTGAATTTCATGGTCACGCTCAAGTGGTTATACCGGAGCCAAAGGTTTTCTATCATTTGGTAAAAGTTTACTTTGCTTTCTATGCATTTCCTGCATGTATGTTCGCCGGTAAAAGTTGTTATGAACATTTTGAAATTTAGTATTCTATGATATTGAACCTGGAACATCGTAATTTTCATAATAATTATGTTTGTCAAATTTTTGCAAGGAATCTATAAAACTTACATTTTTCTAGTAGGTGTGCGATATGACCTGAATATTTTATGTGTCCTTTACAATGCTGCCTAAAATATAGAATCAGAGAAGTTTTTTTTTCATATCCAGAAGCATAACTCATCCATTTAATACTTATATTTTATATATCACCGTGAACAATTTCCGAGGAATTCAGCTTGGCGGTGCGATTTGCATTATTAACTTTAATCGCGAATGTTGCCGAACAAGAGTAACGTAAAAGTATTTCTTGTTTTTTTTATGTATAAGATTCATTTCAAAAACATCTTTTCAGGTTGTAAGTGAAGAGCTAAAGCCATTGCTCTAGAATGAGGAAATTTAAATCCACTTTAGCGATATTTCTCACATTAAACTTCATTTATGTGAGCTTTGCTGGAAATACGGCGTTAACGAGGCTCAATAACTTCAGGATATGGCGTTGTTAACTCTAGATGTTTATCCAAGGTAATTGCGGTGAGTACTTATGTCATTTCGGGCGGTACTGCTGTTTGATGGTGGAGGGCGATTACTGGGTTACTGAGTACGTCAGGTGTCTGTAGATGGTGGAAGTGGACGAAATTATTTAGTGTTTGCTTTTATCGCACTTTAAAGGTCCCTTATCGGTGAAGAGAGATGATTGAGTGGTGCTTGTTGGAAAAGTAACCAGTAGCTTTTTATAACATTACGTTTTTCCTCCGTCACAATGAGGGTTTTTTGTGTCACACATTTGTGATTCACGATTTGGGAAAGTGTGTCTTAAATTTTGTATTCTCCAAAAGAGAATACGGTTAAGGTTTTAAATAAATTATTATTTCAATGAAATACTTGACATCGTAATGCTGGCCATGGGAGTGCAATGCAAACGAGCCGTAATAGCTTCAGGATATGGCGTTGTTAAATCTAGATGTTTATCCAAGGTAATTGCGGGAGTAATTATGTCATTTCAGGCGGTACTGCCGTTTGATGAGGAAGCACGATTACTGTTACTCATAACGTCAGGTCAAAAATGTGGCGGAACTCGACAAAACCGTCAATTGGAACTGACATACATTATCATTCACCTATTTAGCCAATTATTTGACATTTTGGACAAAAATGATATTTTATTTCACTTTATTGATAAATTGAGTAGTATTGGTGTGGACGTTATTCCTTAGCAGTAATTTCGTGAATTCTTGATTCCTACTCTCGAGATGAAACCTGACTCTAGTCTGCAAGTGCCTATGATGCCATTGCGTTATCAATAACTTAGCATTATCAATTACACGTTATAAATAGCAATTAAACTTCTGGAGTTGCTATTTATAGCCTATTTTTAACGTATATTTCTTCCGTGCTTAAAAATACACTGTTTTTTCAACTATTTCTCACAAATGTTCAAATATATACAAATATTTGTGTATGTTATATATGGGATGTGTGAGATACAAGGTTGTGGGAGTAGTTGAATTTTGATTGTGAACTAATGCTTATATGTGGCCTCTGTTATAGAGGCAACCACTTAACAAGTACGATACTCTTTCCTCTGCTAAATCATGCATATAGCTTACTTTGGAAACCTTTTCTTATTTTGTGCCTTTTCAAGTTCAACAACGTGCCTTTCAATCATTAGTGGGGTTATTGTATGTGACCTGACCTCTGTTTAGCCGGGCAATGTGGAATAGCAGTCTTCATGTAGAGTTGAGGCGGAACTCGAAAAAATCTGCAATTGCCACTTTGGTACATTATCATTCATCGATTTAGCCAATTAAATGTCATTTTCCTGGTGATATTTATTTTGAATTATCGATAAATTGAGTAGGATTATTGAGGAGGTAGAACCTTAGCTGTCGAGGTCTCAAAGCAGAAATAATATCTATTTTGTATATTACTGCAAGTAATGGTGATATTCCAAGTTAATTCCTGCGCAACGGTATAATACCGATTTTTTTCATCATCAAATCGACTATTATTGAAAACGATAAGAATAAATTTGTATATTTGTTTTCGAGAGTTCTCGACTTGTTCGTGGGTAGCCATAAAAACATGAGCATTTGCATACCAAAAATGAGCTAAGGACATCGTTAGAAAACACTGCGAAATGATTGGAAGTGACCAGTTCGAAAAACTGGAATTAGTTTTTTCCATTAAATTTAATTGATGTGGTTAACAACTTAATGGGTTCCACAAATATTTACTCGCGGTATGCCATGTTCGATTTTTGACCGCCTTGGACACGTAGGCACATATTTTCTTTGGGAGGGGGGCTAAATTCAGTATTAAATGCACTAAATTATAAATCCTGAAATGGTGGTAGCCATTGTTACTATGGTAGTTGTCATAATTGAGTATGTATATCCTGTATTTTTAGTACATTAGGCTAATAATGTTAACTACTTAGGACCGGTAACATGTGTTAAATAATTTTGAGTGTAAATTATTGGTTTAACAGCGAAGTCTTGGAATAAAATAATCACTGCGCAATATTTTTATTTTTGTTAAACAAAAAAATGGTAGCTTTTGAAACCCTTATACGGACTAGTGAAGCTGGCTTAGCAGTCAAAACACGGTTGTCTGTAAGGAAAAGTATTCTTAGGTTAAAAAAGAGTTGAGCAATGGAAGTCATGTCATTGTTCTACCACATTCAGGCATCAAATTTTTATTTTTTCCTCAGAATTTTTTGCGAGGACTACCTTAAGTCATTTATTTCTCTAATATTTGGTGGGAATTGGTATTTCCCCGATGTATAGAGTGATTTATTTCGTCGCGGGAGATTATCCGGATGAAAAGTTTTGACTCTACTTTTCGACTGCTTGGTCTACCGTTTCGTTAAAGGCAATGATGATTTCCATCATGGCGATGGCAAGCAAGCCATTGAAACGTAATGCATGAATTATGAATACGCGAAGGACGGGCTCAATGAATTCTATCCATTTATTACCTTTTGGGGAATGGGATGTAAAAGTCGGGACAGAATAACAGGGGTCGCGGGAGTATAATAAAAATTGGGATAAAAATGCATGGTGAGGCAACTTGGTCTCATCGCACCAAGGTCCTCGATAGGGTGGTTTCCTATTATTTTTTTAATGCCTAAATCGAAAGATTATTACTCCTGGATTACGTATTTCAAGATTTTAGATTTTTAAATTACGATATCTATTTTTCGCGATTAAATGAAAAGTGAAAATTTTCAAGTGCGCGAAAACGCGACGGCTAAGTATGAATGCTGGGAAAACTCCGTGTGACGTCGTTCTGGTTCCCGCTGCCACAAGTGAGGTGACCTTGGGGCGAGGCTTTGAGCGTTGATACGACGCAGGATGCTTGCAGGTAGCAGAGTACCCTGCTAACTGGTAGCGCTTGGCTTAAATAAGGATTATTAATACCTTATCAAACGAAGAAAACTTTCCGACCTTAGCCAGTTTTAATAGGTGATTATTAAGACATGTTTCCCTGAGCTCTGTGCCTCATGCATGGATTGGTAATCTCAGACGATGTAAAACTCCTATCTACTCGTATAGAAAATAGGTCCCTGTGACGTCACGTGGAGTGGCATCGCATGGGCGCCAATCTGGCCTTTTTCAAATGAGGATAAAATTGACCATTGCCATTCGTCTAAACCGGTATTTCTAAAACCAAATAATTTTTGTATTATGAATACACTAATGGTGGGTAACGAATTGCAATCAATATCTTTCGTTTTATTTGATTAAGGAAACTACCGTATTGTTGTATATTGAAGGCAATAAGCGCATGTTACTCACCTCCGTACTACCGAAGGTTAGAAAGTTAGGTTCCGCTCGCCGTCAGTCCCTAGGACCGAGGTCTACGGTAACGAAGGGGCGTTTGTAATTTGTTCCCCCCTCCCTCCGCAAACAACACCGACCCGGTTATTTTAAGGGTGCAAACGTTTTAACCCAATCCGACTCCTCAGGAAACGATTACCATCGCCGCCGCCACCACTGCTTTATTCGCTGCGTCCCCGAGAGCGCTTTCACCGTGGTATCGCAAAAGGAGGAGGAGGAGAGGGTTCCGTGGTCCTTTGTGCGCCCGACGGGCGGTGTTCTGTGAGGTGGGCGCCGCACGGCGGTGGTTTGAAGCTCCCGAAATGGTAGGGCCACATCTACCGTGCGCGGAGGGGGACGAGTCATGGAGGAAACACGGTCAGGAATGGACGAGCGTCGTTTGAAGTGGTGAGGAACGCTTTGTCGAATTCCTCCATAAGCTCCGTTGGCCGTAATGTGTTTTCCAGGGGACTCCGGTGTGACCGTTGAGCGTACAGAGGCGGCAGGGGTGGGCGCGTCGCCTTTGCCCTGCCCCCTTTCCTCCTCTGTTTTTCTTTTTCGCATTCTTCCCGGAGCTCGCTTTCGGTGGTGAGCGACATGATAGGGTTGGCTTGCGTAACGCCGGCGCGACGTGAGGCAGGCTGCCGATAGACGCCTCTAAATAGTGCCGTCGAAGGGAGGGCTCATTTGGTTTTCTTTCGCTCGGCTAGTGAGCTATTCTTCGGCGGCCGTGATCGATTTTCGGTGGCGAGGAGTGTGGGATGCGGGAGTAGTTTTTGGTGGTGCTAGCGGTCAGACTTTCTTGAGCATCGCGCCCGCGAGCAAAGAAGTTGGTATTTTCAGGGAGCCTCAGAGGTTGTTGCCGGCACATTCCGCTCGATTTAACGGGCGAGTAATGACTATGTGGATCGTTACGAAACGGTAGTGTTGTAAACGAGAGGAGCCAATCCCAACGGAGGTTTATTCGTTTCGAAAAGCGCGACCCATTGTCTTCGGTTGTCATTAGTTTTAGATTAACAGATTCTGAATGAAATTCTCCTCCTTTCCTGAATCAGAGGCTACTTCTGAGCAGTCACAACCGAGTTTGAATCGCCGCATTTAGTTTGTAGTTCCACCGTGGAGGCATAACGATTGATTTGGTTGTAATTTTATCAGTCGGTCGCGCGAAATATTTTGGTGCAACCCGTGGGATTACTTTGTACCCATTAAAAATCCAGTTATTCGTGGGGCTTAATTTGAGTTAAATGCTCACGATCTCCTATGGCATGAAGGGGTAATCTTAGAGTCTTCAAGTATCTAAAAGTACAGTCTTGAAGGCTATATTTTATACAGTTGAATTTTCTCCATCTTCCATCCTGTAATCTTTCATTTAAATAGGTTGATATGATAAATGAATGAATACATACATTTATTTAGGTTTATACGTGTTTTATTAGGTCCTCTTGTAACCAATGCTTTCCCATTAGTGATTACATTAATTATCGATATCCCGGAAATAATTAAAACCCCTGATCATTTTGATTTATTCCCGTGCTATATTTTGGGCGATCCATGAGAGGGAAGGAAAAATTAAGTGCGTGATATATAGGTTTCAGCGTTTGAGCTGCCGTGGATGTAGAGGGAAAATAAAGGGGAAGTGGGTGAGGAGGGAAAAGTGTTGGAGAGAATGAGGATAAGGTAGAGGGTGTGGATGGATCGTACAATGCATGAGGGCTCAGGGGAGCCCTTCGAGGATACAACGCACCGGGGCCAGGAACCAAGCCCGTGGCTTATACGCCCGGTCACCCGGGGAGGGGCTGGAGAGGAAGGAAAAAAGGATAGAGGCGCCGCCGCGATGGGAGCCCGACGAAGCCTCTGGGAGGGGATAGGAGCGGAAGGGAGGGGACGGGGAAAAACACTTCAACGCTACAGAGCGAAAAGGGCCCACTAAATAGCGAAACCAAGAATACGCAATTTATTTTCCACCATCCCGAGGAGATTTTCCTATGAGGAAGAAAAATCCCAGATAGGGACAGTGGATGGATCGCACAATAAGGAGATCTTGATGATTGTGATGGAGGGGTGGGTGTTGGGGAAGCTGGGGAGGGAGAGAAAAATAGGGAATGAAAGGGTAAGGCCGTTACAGCAGTGAATAAAAAATATGATCGGAAAGCAGAGACGTGTAAGTGAGCGCTCTTAATGCCGTCTATCGACTTTATAAAGCCTAGCATGACCTTTATTTATAAATTAACCATATTCCAAAATTAACCGAAGTCACTTGCTCTTAGTGCTAACAATTATATGCTCGTCTCAAGTTGATGTGCTCGTTGTTTGTAAGCATAAAGTTTTTATCGCTTGTTTCTTAGCCGACAGTAGTTGTGGTTTAGGTGGCATTAAGTTGCTTACTTCCGAATGTCCCCCATTGCTTCACTTATTTTGTGAGTACCAGACTCTTCCCGGTGTGCTAGGAGTGTATCTCAATCTAATACTCATGTTGCACTTTTTCTGCACCATATTTGCGTCAATATATTGTCTTTCCCACCGTAAAAAAAACTCGTTTTTCGAGGTTTTGGCTGATCCATCATTTGCTAAATTTCGAAAACTACAGCCTAATCCTGGAGTCAGGAAATCCTCATTAAACGCGCCGAACCTTGGTCGTAGCAGTTTTTGACGATGCCACTTTATTATGCTTTTTGTATTATACGTGAAGTGTTTTTGCGCCAAATCCACCTAACTCCTCTTATTCGAAGTTTTAATGTAACGGGTGTTTAGTACTCATCCACATATTCTACTAGTTACTTAGGCCGCATATATGCTGATATGGTATGAGCGATGCATAAACTACAGGATAAAAAAAACCGCGCATCTCTAAAAGCCCCCTTTTAAGTCTATTTTCTACCGAAGTAATGCCGAATAAAAGTCAAAACATAGCAATCAAAAATCTAAATAACGCTGCAGTCTGCCAAGAAGTGTCATTGCACTTGATTAGCAACATCTCACCGAATAATACTTGTTTCAACTATTCAAATTTTGCTTTGACAATAAAAGAATGTTGTGAATGAAAGAAGAAATTTTACATTTTTAATTACAAAAGTTATAACTTAATATTAAAGGAGAATCTCGTACAGTAGCGAAACTTTCATGAAAGAACGTATCGTCCCAATTGATCGATTTTATTTTGCGCTTATCTTGACTTATTGCTTGTTTAAAATTTTTACCTACATGCTGTAGACCCTCATCATCATGTAACTATTTTTCAAGCATGAAAAGTGTAAATAAGTGACAATACTGAGATGACATTTTCTTATTCAAATAGAAGATTTGATCAACTTCCGCATTGTTTTCGTTTCAAAACGACAGCGTAAATTTGAAACATGTATCTACTGCACGTAAGGAAAAAAGACCGACGGAGTGGTAGCGGTGCGTCCTTTTAAGAGACAAGTCTTTTCATGACAATTTATTCCACGTGGAGGGGACTGAGCTGTCGTAACGGTCCGAGCGGCTCAAGTTAAGAAAAAACTCTGGGTGAACACGAACAGCGGGATCCAATAGTCAGCTTGCCTGCCGCCACCGTGTAACTGGCGAGGGATTGCTGGACGAGGTAGGTGGAAAGAAGTCGTCTCTCTCTCTCTCTGGAACGCCCTCTGTCCTGATGGGAATGTACATCGGATCGGCCTTTTGTCGACCGGCCACGGAAGGAGTTTGGTATTCGTCCCCGCGTCCTATCTTCGAACCCCTCTCTGCCACACGCCGCCTTCCTAACCTTAGCGCGTTTCCCATTGATTAATCCTTTGATTGGACTCCCCAGTGTTTGGGAGGACGGACGGACACGAGTGATTCCCCGGCTGTCGAGTTTTGAGAATTCAGCGGCGTGCTCGTTTAGGTGGGATGGGACTTTTTACACGGTCCGCTCCAATTGAGAGATCGGCGTCCGAGGTGTTTGGGAAAACGGTCGGAAATTGGTTCGATAAACGGTTCTTGACGATTTTTCCGGGGAGCGGGTTAAGAAGTTTTTCTTTCTTTCGGTCGTCGAGCCGGTTTTGGGAAGGATTGAGGAGGACGCATGTGACACGAAGTGAATTTTGGGGTCCTCTCTCCGCGGAGGATCGAAAATGAAATGACAACTCAATTATATTTTCCGATACTTAAGCGTGCTGGAGCGGTAATTCGTGAAATGAAGGGGTCTCCGGGGAAGAAGATTGAGGAAGAGTTGTGTGTCTTCGGGGGTGATTGAAACTGCGCTCGTATGAGTCGTTTAATGGGAGAGGAAAGGATTATCAGCCGATTGGGATACACACGAGTATTTCACAGCGTCGGTATATGGCTATGCGACTATAAATTTCGTAGCTTCATAATCGGTTGTTATACATCATCCCTGCTTTGCGTTTCTAATTATTGGCTTAGTAGTTAAAATTATAATGAAAGAATGCTTTGAACAAAGCAAAAGTTTGAGATTCCTGCAGACCTTCATCTTTGGTGTTGGTGTATATTGTTAAAATTTTTGTTATCTTTCAGAGAATATTACCTACCTCGGTACTATCTCATTTCATAAGTTATTTTATATTATTAATGAAATATTTTACATTATAATTATGTTAATATTACCAGCACAAGGTAGATATGGACTCAGATTTTTTCCCGCTAAATTTGTGATTTTTATTGTATTTTAATAATTCAGCAGAACTTTCATTCAAATTAACGAAGAATATGAGAAAAAATTGACTTCGAAACTGAAAATATTCTTCACCAGGGACAGGTCTTTTAATTTCAATCGATATCGAAATCTGCTCTTGGAAAATTGAAGAAATGAGTTTTGGTACGTGAGGATTAAATGTAACCTTTCATAGTGTTTTTTTTAGTACAAACTTATAATAATGAGCGTGGAAGTGATCATGTTGTCGTGCTCTTTATAGAAAGGGTATTTGGGTAAGATTTTGAGTCAATCACACCGCCGTGTGTAAAACAAAACGAATTTCGTATTTGCGGCGCCGTTACAGTTTATATGGATAAACTCCATTTCGTTTTCTCGCCTACTCCAACTGACCATGATGACTGTTTTGGGATAGTGAATTTTCGAAATATATATCCGTAGATTTTGGAAAAGTAATCGGAATAACCTTTCGATGAGGATTGTATTTCTTCGTAACTGCTCTTGTTTTATAGTTTCCCGAAGTGCGAGATATCCTTCACTTGCGGCATGGGAAAGCGGTAAACTCTTAAACGCAATCAAACTCTCCCAATTTCGCACGTAACTCCTTAAAACGCAGCGGGGCTATAAATAACGCCTTCTTTTTTCCCGAAACATCTTAATAAGGGATCGTTCTTCCATCCATTTTGAATCCCAGCCCACCCAGGGATAAGTTCACGGGCGCTATCAGTGAGCAATATTGAGGACTGGTGATTACTTCAAATCCTCGGGTTTATGACACCTTCATTCCGTTTCGACTAGGAGAAGGATAGCCTTAATGGCCTGCCTTCCCTCAAAACCTCCAACCTCTCACCCCCAAGGTTTCTTATGACGAAAGCCTCTCTAATTGAATAACTGGAGAGCGTGAGTTGTCCATTTACTATCCTTGCGGGGCTCATCTCTCATTTATGCAAATACTCAGGGAGTCGGGAGCTGTCTCTGCCCATATTTCGGTGGGGAAGGGTCAGGGGCGTTCCGCAGGGTTTATGGAGGGTGGGAATTTCTCGATCGGGAAGAGGGGTTTATTTTTCTCGAGTGAGCGGGGTGGCTGGCTACGCGGATGGGAAGCAGGTGGAAATCGTCTGCAGGGTATGAGGCTGAGAGAGTTTGGAAGGGACGGAGTCCGCTAAGGGCCCCGTGTTGGAGGATAACCGTTCTCTCCGAAAGCCAGCTAACGGATTGATTAAGGACGGAGAGAGGGGTTTATTTCTCGACGGGAAGAGTGAGGCGGGGATTTTCAGAGAAAGGAATTGGAGGGGAAAGAGTGGTGTATTTGGGTGTTTTCGAAATCTCCCGACTCGTAAATATGGAATAAGTTTAGCTCTCGTGTTGGTGGATAACGAATGCTCGGATGCAGTCCCTCCCGAAGTCTTGGTTAAGGCATCATCTTTTGCGAGGAGCGATTTCGACCCGCGGCCGTAAGCTTCGGACGTAAATGTTCGGGAAAATTGGTGTCGGTGGAGGGGGGGGGGGGAAAGATTAGTTGTCACGCGGGGAGATATTGATGCAAAACTTGTTCAGGGCTCAAGAGATGGTATTCCGCTCCGCTGATACAGCGTCGTTTTTCTTTTCCCAATCTCCGCGCGCATTCTTCTCCGACCTGTGTTTCTCCTTTTTTAGCCCAAAAACCACGTATTTATCAAGCAAAGTTTCGAAGTTATTATTTCCTCGGAATGCCTTGATAAAAATGTAGCTGGCTCCCTCGCTTTGTTCCGGCGCCAATTTCCATTCCTCGGAATGTGCGTCAAGTGGTTTGCGTGGGGATATTCGTACGAAAATGCTCATTTCTGTGAAACGAAGCGAAAATATTTCTTCTGTTGCTTGAGAAAGTGTAAACAGATTTTTGAAGTGATCTTCGTTTGTGACAGGAGTAACGGCAAGTCACCGTCATTATAATGTAAAAATCGTAATATCAATGTAATATAATCGTATATTGGTGGAAAATGAGCTGAAAAACTAATGGTCTTTCGTGAAAACAACTGTGAGATGGTAAATAATTTCATCAAGTGTCCTGAGTACAATATCTGTAGGGTTTCTTGAGAAGATAATACCCATATTAAAATAGATCCGTTTTGGAATGCCATCCATGTCGGGTTTTCCTTGAAAGCCGTCACAGACAATCAAAAGGTATTAACTATTAATCATTCATGTGTTTTTATTTCTCGCCTACTTCTCTCTCTAAAATATTATTTACCTGCATGAAAACGTAAGATTAATTTTTATGCCACAGGAAGAAAAGCGGCTTCATTTCATTTATTTGAAATTTATGAATCCATAGCTGATCCTGCCTGTTACTGATCCCGTGTTATTATGTGGGAAAACTTAATTTGAACGAATAGTATTGCAGTGGGTGAATCATTGTGAAATTATTAGCTACCCGAAAATTTTAGAATTTTGCTGTGGGGGCTTGGCATTGGACTCTACATGCGGGAGAGATGGATGCCGAGAACGTAACAATAATCGAATATTCACGTTATTGTGACATGCTAACCGTTAAAATACACGTATATACATCGGAATAATGTACGCATTGTAATTAATATCCTGGGAAAAATAGAAATGCTGAAAAACACGTTCGTAACCATCATTAAGCAATTGAGTGAGATGTAAGGTACCAGTAATTTCACGAATGTAGTGCCTGCAGAAAAATAGATTTGCAGCAGATATTTAACACGCACCTGGTGGCTTAACACTATGGGAATACTACATGTCACGCAGTGGTGGTACTCGGGGCGCGCAACATTTTTTGGAATGTTATCAGCCGATTTCTCTTGCATGGGCTGTGGATTCCCATCACCCTCCCCTTGCCTGCCTCGTGTGGAGCTGCGCACATTGTACCCTTCCCAGTGATACGAGCACGTGTTAAGGTCATGAGGCTTGCTGCAAAGAATTCTGGAGGGGGCTCAGGCATGACGTAATTTCGGGAAGGCTTTCAGTTGGCGTGACTTCGTGTAATAGCATCGAAAGTTGGAATCGAAAATTGCTTAACAACAGCTTAACGTTATCATGGAATCGCCCCCCCGTTTAGACGAACCGTGACATTTCATTGTGTTCCGATGTCCGTAATTCAGTGCCTTTCTGTGGGTAAGTTCATGTAACCCCCTATAGACTCTTAAGCTTAGTGAACGTGTCATTGAGTAATCCTCAGTTCATTCAACTTAATATTTTCCGGATCCGATAGTTATGTGGTATTTGCGTTGACTTTAGCTCAATCCCGTCCTTCTCTATTGAAAACCCCATTGTTTTTCATTTTAGGATAATTGGTAAAATAAGTTCAACAGATTCAGGCTTCAATCGGTGGAAGTTAGACATATTTAAATAAATAAAAATTCGTCGTACTTTTCCACAAAATTTTTGGATAATTTTGTGTAAAAGTGCTACGATCTTTTATTTATTTAAATTATTGGTAAAAGTTAAACGACTAAAGTAGGTTTTTTTAATATCAGTAGTTAATAGCTATTCGTGATTTATACATTTGCTTTATCTTTACGAAGTAAATTGGAATTACCTTCTAGGATTGCTGTATTTTCTAAGAATCGAATAATAAGTAATATAATGCTATTCATGATTTATCTATGCATTTCATCTTTTAAAAGTTCATTGTCTATTCTCTAGGATTTTTGGATTCCCTAACAATCGAAAAAATGTTTTCACATTTGATAATCTTAAGAAAATTGTATTAAACTCTACTTTGCGTCCTTTCTATTTGCCTGTATTACGTACATTGCCTGTATGAGTTAAACTCCCATACGATGAGAGGTCTTATCATGTTCTTCGAAAAATTGTTTCATTTTTTTTAGTATTATAGTGGTTGAGCTAATATCCTCAATACGCACTCAAAATTGTAGTGGATAGTGCATAGTGAATGTATAATTTTAATCTAGACAATAAAATCAGGTTAAAATTGAGGTAAAAATGAGGAAAAGCAGTGTAGGTGGCTCAGATACATCAATTCTGGAGCAATAATTTTATTACGGCGCGTAAATGCTTAGTTTATAGGTACTAAAGAATATGATTACCTCCTCTTGGCGCAATATTGTGGGATGGACTCGTAAAGGAAACGAAATGTGTATCAGCCACCCATTTTCCTTTAGCTCCTTTTATTTCTCAGTTTTGAATAAAAGAAGATACTTAGGCCATTATTTTGCACCTCTAAGTCTTGCCTCCCCTCCAAGTCCCTGTTTTTCCATTTGCTAGCTTTGTCTTATCCTTGTGTAGCCTTGTCTTATGGTTCTTGGCCATTCTCTGTGAAAATTATCGCGGAATAATTCCAGCCTCATTATTTTGCTATGAGTTAAACTCCCACGGTGGCTTTCCTGCTGTGAGTTGATAATGTTATCCACTAGATTTATCTCAGTTATTACATCCGTTTTCAATGTGGGAAAAGTATCAGGTGTTTGATTTAGAGGGCGAGTTTATTTGTTGGCGGATTTGTATTTCTCTGCTTTTTCGCTTTTTCAGTTGTGTTTTTTTGACGGTCGTGCGTATCAGAGGAAATAATATGAGTTTAAAATCGGGATAGTTCAAAGTACTCCAAATGTGATATGAAAATGTAGTCTTCTCGTGATCTTGTAAAGCGCTTCACATATTTTCAGCAGCTCTTTTTTTGTGAAGACGTATGAAAACATATATTGGCATGTAACGTAAGGGGATCGGGTTGGTGTGGTGGCTGGAGTGCCAGCTTCCTACCCCATGACCTGGTTTAACAAACGAAACGATTGTGCGGAATGTATTGGAAAAGTTTGGTTCAGGCAAAGGTACCGTAAGACCTGATAAAGTAGCGCTCCGTCCGTCGGATGGGACGCTAAGCCGTGGTCCCCCTTGCGCCTTTCGTTAAGATAACGCAAAAGCCAACGCAGGGTGTCTATTCACCCTTCCTTCCTTTCTCAAATGATCTCATCTGTCGGTCGCCTGCCCCAAATACGATAACATTCCAGTATTGTATCATAGTAAGGAATTTAGCTGCCTTTTGAGAGAAGCGTTGGGCTATTAATGGAGTGGTCCTTGATTCTAATCCGGTGTATCCAATAACTTAATTAGTCTTCCTGAGGGAATGGAACAGTAGTAACGACTACTAAATTTGAATTTATTTAAAACTGTGATGCAATCATTTCCATTTGTTCTGCTTCTAAAGCGGGCGTAATCTTTAGAAATTGCCATAAATTAGGTGTAATCTTCTACAAAAGTTGGTGGATTGGCCATTGGATTTTCATCTTATTCAGCTAATTGATTGCTCATGGTCGCGTGTCAAAGCACTGGACACAAGTGTGGATTTCATTTGAAACTAAAATTCCAATGAGACCTTTCCCATTTGCCCGGAATGAAGTTGCCATCACTCAAAGTACTTCGCTAATACGACTTCAGTTGGCAGAGCACTATTTCGGTAAATTCTACAGGTAGGAAGCGTTTGATGGAATTGTCTGCCGATGTATGATCATTTTATTTTGACTTAGTGTGATAAAATTATATCAATATGCTTCATAAATTATAGTTTCTTCAAGGATGGCTGTGATTCCTTCTCTTGACTGGTCTAAATTTTGGGAAAAAGCGAAGATGGGTTGCGAGCGACTTTTAATCCATGATCACTTCTTTTATACCCTGCTCACAGCACCCAAGTGATAAGTACAGATTTGTAAATAGGGATTGTATATCTAGATATTTTTAATAGCATAAAAATAAAGGAGGTGGGCGCAATTCTTTTATGCCTCTCGTATAAATACTTTCAACGTAGTTTTTAATTCTCGTCCCCCGCTGAGCGTGAGGAATGGATTACAATATGCTTAATAAACTGTAGCATCCTTCAGAAAGTGCCGCGACTACATATTCATATTTTCTATTGATTGGTCAGAAGTTAGGATAACTTTTGGCGAAAAATTGGCGGGAGAAAAATAAGGACGACTGATATAGCACATTCCTCGAAGAATCCGATTGTGAAAAAAATGTATTTGTGACGCAATTTTTTAATCTTTCTAAAATAAAACGGAATTTCTCGAAAGATTTAGAATACTGAATGTTTCTGTCATTACTTGATGGGACTTCATGGTTAGTGAAATTAAAAAAATCTCTTTATAGTCCACGATAGTTTAATAAATAGTATCATTAAAATTATTTTTATTAAAATGAATTTATTTAAAAATTGGCTAAATGCTTTTTTGCGTCCATGATCAAATATAAACTACATATTTTAATATCTAAACTTGACATAATGTATAATTCTACCACCGACCATGGTTTCGACATATTATGTCATTTCCTTGAAAATGATGCTTAGTGTCGAAACCATTGAAAGTGTGGAAATTACCATTTGTTTTTCTATATTTTATCATGAATATGTAGAATTTCCACCACGTCAAGCCTGAAACGATTTTCCTTAATTACATAATTATTTTTATTTCATTGATAGTTAATAAACTAAAATCGCAAGTAGGAAACTGTTTTCCTCTTGGAAGGCGAGACATGGCCCCCCTCTCCGCGTGGCATAACTTGATCCCCCATTCTGATGCGACCCCAGTTCCAAGTCCGCAACACGGGCCCCGCGTTCCTTCACGGCGGAGCGTGTGACGGAATCATGTTCCTGCTCCGTAAGGGGCTTTTCCTCTTGTCTTCTGCGGGAGAGGCGGAAAGAACGAGACGGCGGCATGGTGCGGGGGTGCGGACGAGCGTGAGGAAGGCTAAGGGGTGTTGGAGCAAAAAAACGCGCACCTCTCCCTCCACTCCACTCTCTCGACATTCGTTTCGTTTCCTTTGTAACAGTTCCACCCCCACTCCCGTCCCGAAAGTCGCCCCACCCCACCTTTCCAATCTATTCCCCGAACCGCCCCCCCCCCTTTCTCCCGCCCTCCTCTCCCCCTCTCTAAGGGACTAGCCAGCCTGGGGGAATTATTGATCCTTTGCTCGTTATTAATGAGTCAATTCGGGAGTGGGTGGGGAGGTTGGGAGCGTTTGTTGTGGGCGGTGGGGGGCGTAGTAGGGGGTGGGGCGTAGGTTGGCTCGTGTCGCGTGGGAATCATAGGGGAGGTTGTGTGTCGTGGGGTGGTGGTTTAGAAAAAGGGTGGGGGGATCCCCCTTATACATATAATAGTGAAGGCGTTTTCTTTTTTTTTCATTTTCCTCGACGGAGTGGTCGAGAGCCACTGAGGGGAGTAAGCGTGAGGTTTAGTGAGAAGAATGGTTGTTCTTTACGTGAAGTATGGAAGAGAAATAGTTTTTTATCTCTTATAAATTTCAAATGCGAAATTCGCGTTGCGTAATCGAAATACGTAGTATCTCAAATATGTATGTCATAAAACGAAGGTGAATTGAAGTAGGTTCTCAATAGTTATTGTTCGTAATGTTAGCTATTTGCTATTTTTCAATCGCTTGAATACTGCGAAATAATATATGCAAAAATTTATCGGAATACATGAATTAATAAAACGATTAAGTTGCGGGATAATTTATGGGTTTTCACTATGAAGTTCAATATTTTTAATTCCAAAAATGATTCGAGTTTTTAAACGCTTTTCTGCCATGTATCAATATGCGGGAGGAAGTTCATTCGTTATAAATTAAAGAATAAATTCACTTTTAAAGTACGAATTTCACACACCAAAACGTAGGTGCATTGAAATGAGTTTTAAAGGGATATTTTGTCTAAATAAACAATTTTTTATTTCAAACGCTTACATTTTACTCGTCATCAAATGCAGAAATACATTGAAATACACCTAATGAGTGAAAAAATCGATATACTCTTGTTACTAGGGGAGGTTTTGTATTCCATGACGTTTAGATATAAATAATATTATAAATGCATAAAACGTGTGGAGTTTTGAAATATTTCTTTCAGTTATCAATAAACACAAGGACTTACATTTTAATACATATAATAAGTAAATATATATATTGATTTTCGTGTCTATCAAATGCGTTTTACAAGGTAGTTTTGTTATGTTTAAATAGTGTTCCGCAAAGCACTTATTTAGAGATTTATTAGTGTCACTTTATAAATTCTAAATATTAACTTCAGTATATTGATAGTAGTTATCTAAAACCTGAAACAACAACTTTTATCTACATATCGTATTTTTATCAATGTATTTAGGTATAGTGCAATACTTTGATTTTAATTAAGCGTTTTATGATCTATGAAAAGGTTTAATCTTTCGAGCTGGAGGAAAGCACGTAAAAATCTTTCCTGCTAATTCTTACTAATCTTGATTTTATGGCTTCGGAAGGTCGTAAAAAAATGAAGAGAAAGTGATCTACCCTTAGCGTTTGAGTTCACGTGACAGTGCTTCATTGCCTGCATTTCTACCCTCCTCATAATTCCAACTCTGAGCATGGGCGTTGATTTAGGCTGTTGTTATTAACATCAATTTCATTCCTCCGACTCCCAAGTTTTCTCAGCAGGAAAAGGAGTCGTCGTGGTGTCTTTAACGCTATCGAAGCCAAGGACCGATGTTGCATGTGCGACCCTGCCGGTCATCAATTAGCCGCAGTCGGCGATCTAGTCTTGCGTTGTCGAGGAATGCCGTCCGTATATCGCTTCGTCCGGTGACCCAGTAAACTGGCCGGTTGCCCGAGTATAATCACACTCTGGCCTTTACCTGAAAACGGCTCGGAAGGGGGTAATATTGTCTTCGAGAAGAATTCATCTTGCTCGTAGCTGGTCGATTGAATGCTCCAATTTCGGAGGTGGTGCTGTTTAATAATTAGATAAAGTTGAGGATGAGGCAGAAGATACGATCTGGATGTCGTTGCGTCGTCATTAAGACAATTGTTTCATATTTTTGAGTGGTATGACACCTCTTACTTACTGTGGTACTTACCATTATTTTCGGCCCATCAAAAGGATGAGGTATTTTAAAAATGAAAGTGAAATGCCTATCAAATTACAATAGAACTTAAAATATTTATGCATGTGAACCATTCTGCTCACGGTTATCAGTAACTTTTCTAGTGATTCTGACAAATAATAATCATTGCAGTAATCAACGATATTTTCTCAACTGTAGTTAAAGAATGTGCAATTATAAAGGCCATTGTTATTATCCTGATGCAGGTAGCAATTTCTTTTGAAAATGGAGCTAGAAATTTTGACTGGAAATTATTTTAAATTATGCCGAAACCTTGGCCATGACATTCTTCACGCTTTTATTATTCGTTCTCTTGAAAAACATAGTCAGCGAGCGTGTTAAGTAATTGTTTTAAGTAAATCATTTGTCAAAGATATCTAGCAATAACAACGAGCCCACTGATTAATATCCGCCCGATAAATCATCGACTCGGTGACCCCGTGTCTCTGCACCTTAGCCCGAAACTCCTTCATAAAATTGCTGAATCTAAAACGGTTCCTTGAAAAAAGTTCAGCGAAAGTTTAAATCGATTGACCAGTGTAGTTTCTCGAAGGTATTCGCGAATTCTTACCTATAATAAGTTCCGCTCGGTAGCGTGTCGACTCGCTTACTCGTTTCCCTTAGCCCGAAAGCCATCCGACGAAAGACGTCGTTAATACATTAAGTGACGAGTTTAGGCAACTTAATGTTTATAAGTTGACCGAAATCATTTTACAAAGATATTTGGAAATAGAAATTGTACAGAACGAGCGTATTCTGTTGTGTCTTCTCAGTAGCCTATCGGCTCAATTACCCCGTTTCATTAACACCTGGCCCAAATATAAAATAAATATCCCCTCTTATAAACTCTCAAAACACTTATTGGTAGATATGGCTGCGCAATTTCTAATCAACTGGCCGACATCATTTATCATTAATTTTTGGATCTATGAGATTAACTGATCGAGTACATTGCGAGTCGTCCGTCAAACAATCCGTCCACTCGATGACCCCGTGTCTTCTCCCGGGCCCTCGGCAAATGGCCCACTTGAACCGCGTTCCATTGTGTCCCACCACCTCCGTCCCGCGCCCCATTTTGTCACCTGGGCGCAGTCGAGAGGAGTTGAAGAGCGCGGATGAGGAAAACTTCTCGTCGGGACTGCCTCTCCCGCCTCCACGGCTCTGTCCTCACCCATTCTCAGACCCCGCAAAACGCATTCCACCAATTACCCTCCCCTGCACTGCCTTGTCTGGGGCACACGACCGCCTCAACTCTTTGCTGGGAAGGGGCCTTGCGCCCCTATATCTCTCCTCCTCGCCCAAACCCCGCCCCCCTCCCTCCGTGTTAATATCATTTCCGGCACGCCGCCCCCACGGCCCATCCATTAGTGTGTGTTTATGTGTTGCCATGACGACGCGTGTGATTCACCCCGTGGCCACCATTTATTTCCCCTTAAACTCCTCCTCCGCTTCCCCTACTTTCCCTTCCTCGCTGCTGAGTGAGTGAAAAAGAAAACTCGAGGGGACGCCCGGTCCCTCCCCCCCAGTTCTTGCTCAAGAATTGTAGGCCGGATGGGGAAGTTTTTATTTCATTTTCTTTTTTGAATTTTTTTCCCTTTCCCGCTCGTGTTTATGCTTTCGAGGAAAGGCTCGCCACTCGTCCTTCACGCTGCTTATTCCCCCTCCACGAGCGCGTGGCCGCCGTCCGTCCGTGGCTGTCGGTCGAGCCTATGCGCCCTTTTGTGTCCCGACGCTTCCTCCTTTGGTCGTGTGTGTGCGGAGTTGTGTTTTGAAAGGGGTCGGGAATGTTTTCTCTTCTCTCGCTTCCCATGCACTTGTCACCTGCCACCCGTTGGTTCTCCTCCCACGACCCCCACTGGAAATGCGTTCTGAAGGAAGGGAACCGTGGCCATCGTTTTCGGGCATCGCGGTCTCATTCCGGTTCGCTCCTTCCGTAAGCAGTTACCCCTTGGTCCTCGAAATTTTGGTCATCGATAAGTCATATCGTTTAAAGGATTCATTTTTCCCACTTCACCTGTCGTAATTACCTCGATCTTCCGGTGTATTTATTCCGGTGTATTTATTTATGTGTAATGTAATGCCTGGTTTTTTTTCCCGGCGAACGTTCGCAGTGAAGATTTCTCGAAATCCACACTGGGCAAGATTCTCCTTATCTCTTTCCGACGTTTCGATTAGCAACTCGCCCATCGTCCTTAGGGATTCAGAATTCAAAAGTTCAGGAATTCAAAAATTCCGGAATAGTCACGCTGCATGTCGAAACGTCGGAGAGAGTTCGCTAGAAATTTTAAATATGAAGAACATCACTCGGACTGAGACCTGAGAAATCTTCACTCTCTCGGTGTGCTGCTTGTTTAAAACGTACGCTATCGTCTTGCAAACTTCAGGGTAGTGTGGATGGAGCAGTCCGCAGTAAACAATTACCCGTACCTCAAGTACGAAATCTTTAACTTGGAGAATACACTTAAGGTTCTCATCTTTTATTTATATTTCTCGTCCTCCGGTATTTTGATCAGTCCGGCGAATATAAGCGAGAAGAAGAACTAGGAGTTTAGGTTTCGCTGGAGCGCTAGACTTCAAATATTTTTCCTGGCTTTCCTCATTATTCTCGATTCACCCATTAGTTACAATAAAAACACCCCTTGCAGTGTAAGAACATAAATTCTTTTTTCTTCTTCTACACACCAATATATGCGATACCGAACGATCCTGTGCCCTATTTCGCTAGAAATTTTTAATGTGTGATCATATGATAACAGTGGCAGTAACAGCCCTTTAGTCCGGAAAGACAATTAATATAAATTCCCATCACGTTCGTCTGCAAAATATTTTTCCAGAATACATAGATCCAAGTTTTTCTTCTTTTTTTGGTATCAATGCTTAATTTGAAGGAAACGCATTGAGATAATAATACGACGGAACATCTGAATTTCCCTTTCTTCCATTTAACCAATTTTCTTGAAGTTTCTAAGTTTATATTTTTGATGTCCCACCACACCAGCCATGTGTTATTATTGCAGCGACTCTCGTACTCACACGTGTACCGAGATATTCCGACGCTTACCCTGTTTCGCCCTCCATCTCATCATTTTATCCCCCTCGGTGTTTCAATTACGGGGCATGGAAGTCCCTGTTTTACGCGAGCATCTCACCTCAATTTTCTGCTGCCCGTCGCCGGTTTTTTTGTCAAGTCCTGAAGGACTTGTCTTTGAGGTGCCCCTGTGCCAGCCCTCTCCTTCGACCAAAGAAATGAGTCTTATTTCCCGTTTATAGTATTCCTAGTTCCAAGTGACTTGTCGAATACTCGCTAATTGATTAGTATCGGTAATAGGCTGGCCGCGCATCGTACATTTGTTGCGATGTTTTTTCCTTCAGTTGCTACTCTTAGAGCTGTATTGGAAATCATTTTGGTGTAGCAACGTATTTTAATATGAATGGCATGAATCAGTACGTACCTACGCTATTTTCTATCAATATTTCTATCAATTGTAGTAATTACGTATGCATCTAGTGACAGAATCTGATTGAGTAACCCTTAAAAAAACACGATTGTGAGAGAAGCTTTCATTCCGACTTTCACAAATTTAAATGTACTTCAGATTCCTGGAAAGTTCCTAATTTTCTGGCGTTTATTCATCCCTGATAAATTATTCTGGGGCCTAATGAGTTACTAATCCTGTTTTCCTGTGATGATGAATAGTTAATATTCCGTAATGAAAGAAAATATTGATCCTAGGAAAATGAAATGTACCCTTATGAATTATATTCATATTGTAATTTCGATGAGAGATGACGCAGAATAACGAAGTCGGGGCCCTTTAAAAACGTTTTATACTTGAGGAGTTCAACAAGGTATTTTTTTTATCTTTCCGAGTTAAAATTATTTCTGCATTTACAGACTGGCACGATTTTTTAACTAATATTTTTTGGATTTTAAAAAAAACTTCTGGATATAATATCTGATTTATACCATCCTTTTAAATTCATAGGAGAAATATCGCGACTTGTCTCGAAAAGGTTCATCGTACGACTCATCCACAGCATATCTTTTGCTTGGATAGTTTCTGTCCCAAGCCTTTGCTCTGAAACCTCCTCCCATTCAGTGTATTATGCTCTTAACTTTTCATGCAACAAAAATAATACGTTTCCAGAGCTTTTATTTTGTGATTTCTATAGAAAATCGATTTATTAATCCGTGATTTCTCATTCAAACGCACTTAAAAGTTTATTATGTCCTCCATTCTCCGATTTTCCTTCAGACTCCAGGTTGCTTTGGAGCATAAAAACACAATAATTCTTTTTTTATTTTAAGCGTAAAATATGTAAATATTTAAATGCAAACAAACTTTTCGCCGACTGTTTTCACAAACATGTTCCTGCTTTTCATTTATCATTCATGGTTGCCTTGTGCGTCTACGTTTTCGTTGAGTTTTTCCAGTCACCGAACATCGATCGATAAATGAAAGGTGGGCAGCGTTTATTCATGAATATATTACGGAGATAAGGGCCCATGCCACATGGAACTTCTGGAGAGAGGAAATAAAACTGGGAGAGAGTATAGAAAAAGAGACTGCGGAAACAATCTTTCAATTCACTCGCGAGACCCACGGCGCTCCTTAATGCGATCTTCTTAACGCTTGCGAGGCCCCAGTCTATGAACTCGGCGGGTGAGCAAACATTGGCTCGACATCTCGTCAACTCCCTTCTGCTCGCGCCTTCAGTCCCCGAGCTCGGTCAATTTGCGCCAGCGCTCTCGCTTGGAGCGAAATTCAGTGGGCCGAAGCGATCCCGAATTTGTGCTTTAATTTCGGAGGACGACTCACTCTTACTTGAGGCGTAGTCTTAATTCACCTTCTTCAGGAAAACTTTGAAGAAAATACGTGCCCGTCTTTTCGTGGTAAAAAGAGAGATGCAACTTACAGATTACTCTGACAGATATGTCCTCGTGAGCTATTACCGTACTGCACTGTTGCTATGGTGCGGAACAAATTCAGAATTATAGTATAGAATTCACTTCACCAAAACATATGCCCTCTGTGAACGAAGATGAAATTGAGATACGAATTAGGAAAAAGAGGTTGAGTTATTACTCTGCTACGATCTAATGGAAATATTTAAAATTATCAAGGAAAAATTAGTATAGTATATTTCAAATCATTAAATTAACTCTTTATATATTTGAAAAATATTAAGGAGTGATTACTGTTTATTTCGAATTATGAAACTCACTTTCTAGATATTGTCATTATATGCCGCTCGTATGTTTAAGATAATATTACTATGGTCCATACTTAGTGGGGTAATGAATTGTGGGGTAATTATCGTATTTGTGGTGACCTTCATGAGTTCTGTTCCTGAATTTATGTACTTGAGTCTTAAGAGGCATAAAGATTTTTACTCTTTCTGAGGGTGCACTAGTATCACACATTTGGTCGTCGTGTTGACAAAGGGGGGTCGACAAGAAACGGATATAATGTCGCCATACCACCCACTACGGTCGCCTCGCCCAGCCACAAATTATTCCTCTCTTAAGGTCCTCATTAGGTGGCGATAAGGAAATTTCTTTCAGTAGAGATCCTATGGGACCTGATAGTCTTCCGACCCTTGGATCGCCGAAATCTAGTTCCTTATCTCCTGTGTGACGCGGTGGTAGTTTATTTTATGGCGTCAGATTAAGGGCACCGAAGGGTTTTTGGGGGGACGGTCAAGTGGTGGTCAGGGGGCGAGGTCTCAGCTGCCCCCCTCCTCCCTCCCCCCTCGAAAGGCGGCAACCGGGGGAAGGGTGGCGGCAGTGCTTCGCTGTCCCATCCCTCGGCTTGCTCCCGCCGATAAATAATCCTCGGTAATCCTGGACCGACCTGATGATCGGCCGGGGCAGAATACTCGGCTCGCCTCGGGGTCCAGCGGTGTGAGTGTGTCGGTGGGGGTCCCGGGAGCGGACAAGGGGTTTGATGCCCCTTTTGGTTCCAGGGTTGGAAGGAATTAGGGTTGGCTCTGTGATGGGGAGAGTGGTTACGCTTGTCCCTGCCTCTCTCTCTCTCTCTCTTATTTTAAGAAAATTAAAATGTTCTCGCAAGGTCATCTTACGAGCTAGGTTTCTACTCGGGTCATTCATTCAGTAGATTAAATATTCAGTGAGTGAATTCCATGTTAATGAATCATGGGAACGATCTCGGTATCGGAGAGGCAGTTTCATGTAGAGAAAAATTGGCAAATATGTCGAAAATTTTATCTTAAGATATTAGTAAAATGAGACTAAATTGAGATTGTTTTTTCTAATTCTTCTATTCTTGCTTTATCACGTGGAGTGACCCCCATAGTTCGAGCTGATAAGTATGTGCATCAATATTAACGTCACTTTGCATTGCTTTACGACAGTTGTAATTTTTTAAAATTTATATTTCTTAAAAACAGTACCTTGGCCTTGAGTATCAGGAGAAGCGCAATGTATAGTGTTATATTATTTAGTCAAAATATCAACCGAATGCCTGTCGTGACCGGTCAAGGTTATTCATGTAGGACTATTTGGCGACCTGCACGCTAAAATGCCATCAGTTAGTGAAAATATCTGCTCCTTAAGTTTATTGATTTAAAATTTGAGGATAAGTTTTCCAAAGGCTGTTAGAATATTTTTTTATATAACTGATAACTTCAGGCTTGACTCTGCGAAACGTCTCAATGTTAGAAATGAAAGAATAAAACTTTGTAAGGTTCACTTGTGTATCAATTAAACCTTACAAAGTTTTATTATTTTATTTCCAATATTTTTTTAATTTAGTTGGTCAATATGCAATCCTGAATTGCATTTTTTAGGATTATTTCAAACGGACCATCTTTGATAGCTAGATTTCCGCGGCCTCTTTCGTTCGCCTCTGAGGCATCTAATCCCTAACCTCCAATGCTCTTTAATTCGTGTGCCTGCCCTCTGGAATTCGTTTCCATTATCTCGTGAGGAGAGGGCTAAGGTATTGAATTGGGCCGATGTTGTTCCCTCGCCAGCACACCCTAGTGCTCATTCCTTTCGCTCTGATTCCAAGTCCCCTGGGGTACCCCCAGCAGTGGTCCCTGTCTCTTTCGTCACCTGGGAGTTAATAAGGGGACTTGAGAAGGGGGGTGGGAGGGGGTGGTGTATTGTGGGTTGATTATCCTGCCTCTCCACTGCTTCGGACTGTCTCTTCGAGTGACTGCCATCCGCATTACCATATCTATCCGATGGAACCTTTTGACCCTCGGAGTTGCTTGCGATCCGCTCCCTTCTTGGGGTAGCCATAAGTAAAATCGGCTTATAGTTGCCCCGTAACCTGGCGTGGAATTGAAAATTAGCGTAACCCGTAGCATGAGCAGCGCTTGTGTGGGATTAGTCGGGGGGGAGGGGATTATTTTGGGAGGTTGGCCCTCCGTTGATCAGTCCTTGGGGTGGTTTCACCTCCTCTTATCTAGATGAGCTTCCGTGCGGTCTCTTAGTCCCGTTTTTATTTTTCATTCCGTTCGCTTCCTATTGTGCTCCTTCATGTAAAGTAGAAATACCGTAACAGAAGAATAAAAAGTCATGGTACCTTGTCACACGATTTATTCAATTTGACCGGTTTCGTCGCAGAGGCGACATCATCAGGTACAGAAATCATTATATTAACAGTTATTTTGTTGTTGTTTATCTGGTTGCTATTACGCGTTGGTAGGGGAGGGTTGCGTTGGGGTTGGAGCGTTACTCAGCTTCAGGGGAATTTCCAAGAGGGGGAGTAGTTGATAAAAATATTTTCATTCGCTAAAATTCCATTCTTGATGTGCTTCCTAATCTCCAACTCCTCCAAGCAGTCCATCCTTCTTCCCTTTTTCTCAAGGTGGAGAATAAACCAGATAAACAACAACAAAATAACTGTTAGTATAACGATTTCTTTACCTGATGATGTCGCCTCTGCGACGAAACCGGTCGTATTGAATAAATCGTGTGAAAAGGTACCATAACTTTTTATTGTTCAGAATGGATTTTCACAAGGTAAAGCCAGAAACAATCGTTTCTGTTTTCAAGATCTCTGAAAGAATTGAGCCCTCCTTCGTATTTTTATCGTTTGATTGTACTGTCAGGTTAGAATTTGGAGCTGTTTATAGTGTCTTTGTTAGTTTTGCCCCATGAAAGCATCCAAGTAAGTATTGGAAAATTGATTTTGAAACCTACGATACCCTTTTTACGAGGCGTGGGACTCATTCCCGTATAGTCACATTTATATCGTATTTTAGCAAAGGAATGCTGAATGGCTAAGTAATTTTTACTCGCTGGATCAACTAAGGTCCATAATTTCATGGGTTCAAATTTTGGTTTGTGCCTTTAATGATTGTACGAATGTTACCGTGAGGTATAATTTAAACCTTCACCGCCTATTTTTATCGTAGCAAAGGGAAACACGGAGATCATCTTTCACACTTTATGCGTGAGACCGACTCGTGTTTCGGAAAGCTCATCATCAATTTTAATAGCGCGCGTTTTTCTATATTCAATACCTACCGTCGTATGGATAAAAATCAAGGAGAACTCTGATAGCACTTAGATGGAGGGGAGCCGGTTGATTCGTTGATTTTCGACTTTTCTGCACTGACTGTCTTTCGATTATTCTCAGATCTCGACCTTGGGTTGGAATTACCACTAATCGAAAGATCACTAATCGAAAGATTTCCATCGAAGATCGATGGAAATTTCACTATAATCGATATTAAGTTAACGATTCCTGCCGAAATTCGACATCTCATCACTGATAGCTCATACCATCGGCAACAGTTTCGATCTTTCGATAATAGTTTCGATTTATCGATCCGCCTACTAGCCTAGCCGTAAGCACTTTTCGAGTTTTGACGTCGTGTGCGGTCCTCATCGCTTTTGTTTAGCCGTCTGCCTCTCACTTATATGCATCTTTTCCCCCCCTCATCCCACCCTCGTACCACCTATCTGTCTCTCCGCGGGCAAATTCATCAAAATATTTGTCTTCCACGTAAAATATCTAGGGCAGTGACTGTTATTTTAGGCCTTGTTTGCTTTGCATTACGCCCTCGGCGAGGTGGGTAAGGCGCCCGGGAGAGTAGGGAGGAAGCGCTGTGGGTCCTCACTCGGTTCTTCGCCGAAGGGCCGTCTGGGTTGGCTCGTCGATGGGTCGTGTCCAAAGAGCTCTCTCTCTTCTCAGGCGTTCGCCCGTTCTTCCCCAAAAGCCTCTCTCTCTCTCCTCGCGAAACCACTTGAGATGGGCTGTGGATTGGGTGTTGCGACAACATCCGCGGATAAAGGCAGCCCCAAGAGAGGATGCGTTTGTTCAATGCCTAATTGTTTTTCCTTCGCCGCCCGTGATCCAAGCAAGAAGGGCGGAGACTCTCTCCGAATGTATCCTGTTGTTAGGCAATCCTCTATACGTTGTGGTTTCTTCATATTTAGCTTCTTTTGACCGGCTTCGGGGTTAGGAGTTAGTTTTCCGTGAAGTATCCTGGTCGGAATGGTGTCAGAAATTAAGATATTGCCCATATTCGCTGTCCTTCTTTACGAATTATGTGAGTCAGGAAGAATCTACATCTACACAATATCCCGCAAGGCGCCTAAAAGGCGGGTGGCAGAGGGTGTTAGGACACCAGCCGTTTACGTCTTAAAAAAATAAATGAAGTGCTCTAACGAAGTTGGGACTAGCGTTTATTAAAGTCCTTTATGTTTCGGGGGAAAAACGAATGCCCATATCTATCCGTTCGGCAAAAAATCTCTCTGAATTTATCGCTTCTATCGGACATGGAAATACAGTGTGGCTCCAATATTATGTCCTCTGTGTCGCTCTTAAAGATATCCATTCTCAATTGTTCAAGAAATCTAAGCTTAGCGCGCAGCCTCCTGCATGTTTGGCATACTGTTATCAGTGAATCTTCAAATGTCGGGAAACGGTCTTTTCATTACGGTATTCTCGTGTTTCAGAGGTTAGAAGTCTGTTTATCCCGAAGTTAACTGGCTCGTAGGGTCCGTTTATAATGTTTTTGCTTTTTGTATTTTCCACCTTTGAGCTGAGTCGAGAAGACGTAATCTTCCTGCATATTCTAAGTGGTGGGTCTTTTAGTGACGCCGTGCGGTCTCTCTTTCCCTGAGGGTTGTCAGGATGCGGCCATGCTCATGGAACCACATTTTAACTCTTTGACCATCTCGATCATTAGTATTTGCCTTGTTCTGATTCTTCATTTTAAAATTTTCAAATTAGCACAATATTTTTGTTTTGATTTTTATCATTTGGATCTCTTTTCATGCAACAACTTACTGTTTTATTTATAAGTACACACTCATGCTGGCTGTTAGTTTAGAAATTATATGTTGACAAAGAGCTCCCTTGTTGCTTGGGTTAGAAGTTTCTTTTCTTTAATACCTGATGATTCACCAATAATTTCATTCAGTTTCAATCATTACTGAGTCCTATATGAGACCAATCCATTTCGTGAAGGAACCTTAATAACTTATTAGTGAATTCACCAAACGCTATCATAAAGAACCCTATAACAGATCCCTGTTTGATTTATTACGTTTTTCTGTTGTAGTTGGGAACCGAGTGAGTGAAAGTAATGGCCCAAATAAATCGACTGCACCTTCTTATTTGATGTATTTGTTGTAAGTCAGTCCTGCTCAATGTAACGCTTCAAACTGGAGCTCTAGTTATTACGATGGAGGATGACGGGATGGATGATATCAGCCTGCCTAAGCGAAAGACGGCGAATGGATCCTGGATATTTTGTGCTGTCCGACAACCAGTCAACTGTTCTCAAGTGCTCAACTCGCAAGCACTCTAATCATGCGCTTATCATGTTTTTGCTCATTATATTTTCCATCTTTGCGAATGAGATGGGTCAGAAAGATATGATCTGCCTGTGTATACTAAGTAATGGATCTTTTACTGCTTTCCGGATTGTCTCTGAAAAATTTCTGCCGGCAGCAGCATTTGAACTCGTGCCCCCCTCGTCGTGCGCTAATACCTCAGTGAACGCGTCAATCTTGAACGTTCCCGAAATTACCAAAAGTGTAGAAACATCCTCAACAAACTAACGTATCCCTTTCCTTCGGAATTAAAATTGGGTACATCTCATCTTTTTGCATCTCGTCCGTCGCAGTGTCGTAAAGGGAGCAGTGAGAGTCCACGGTCAAAGAATTTGCCTCTCGTTTGCAAGTTGCGCAAGCGTAACTTCGGCCTGGCTTTATCCTTGGAGGCCGCACTGGGTTTGCTAAACGAATTTCAGGGGTTCCATTCTTGCCATCACCCCTCGACCTTTTTGAGGTTAGCACGAAGCGAAGTGGTCCGGAGGCCACGGAGTCCCGATAACGCATTATCCTCGGGAACGATTATACGAACGACAACACTGGAGATCGCATATCTTCCCGTATATGTACCGCCCGCGGCAACCCTCTTACCCTCCTCTCCTAACCCATACCCCCTGCCATATTCATACGGAGAACACGCATATGATAAGCGTACACGTATTTAAATGAGTTTTTCGAAGATGGTATGATGTTGTATTATTTCTGGACCGTTCCTTATTCCCTGGATGACAGGTTAAGTGTGCATATATGCATTTATTTTTTGGCAAAATAAAACCGTTGTAATACCTCTGCGGTGGGAATCGTGGTGGTTGTAATGATCTAGGTAACGTGCTTTTGGTTTCATGGATGTTGGCTCTTTTCAACGTTCCATCAGCGATAATCTATGGCTATTACAATGATAAATCATGCTAATGTTAAACATATTAAACGTGTTGTAAGCTTACTTTAAAAATTTGTCATTTTAAAATTTATTTGCTGATTAAAATAAAATAATAATCAGATTTATTGAGGTAGATTTTTAGGTGCTAAATCTTGCATTTCTAATATTTTATAGAAGTAGCTATGCACGCTTTTAAACAATATTTTTTCCTTCTGAAAATACATTGGATGTTCAATATCTCACCTCGCGTATAGTATCCACTGCCCCCCGCTGCCTCTCTCGTGGTACGAAGGCCGTAACTCAGTCAGGGCCTCCCGCATGCGACTCCGAAGCAGCGCGTTATCGTGAGTAAGTTATCTGTCCGCGGCGATGACGGCCGTCGCTGTTGTAATCCACTGGGGTGTGTACCCGCTCATTACCAGTCCTTTGGCGGCGTGTTGCGTTCGGTTTACCCGTCTTTTCTCACGTGTCCCTCCTCTGGTCGGGCCTTCCGTGGACTCAACAGGCGGCAAATGCCCAACGACGGAGTATCATGCAATTTTTTTCTGTCAACTCGAGAGTAATTCTATCGCTTTTCTGCGCTGCCAAGCGAAGCTCCGCACTTACGAGTCATGTCACAGTTGTGCATGTTCGTCCCGAGTTTACTCGAGCTTGCGCAATTAAATGATTACTTCAATTCAAAATTATTATTAGAATGCAAATTTTTTCGTGAGCAAGTGGCTGTTAATTAGTAAGAAATAAATAGAACCCTGTTGAAGGAAAACTAGGAGGTAAATTAGCCCTTGGTAATGGAAGGTGCGCTGTAATCACTAAGTGAGGATGACGCAAAACTATAATTTATCTTCTGGATAATAGAAGAACAAAACTTATCAGGTTCACTTGTATATTTGAATGGGTACGACCTAGGTTTCATGACATAGTTACGTCATCAGGTGAAACCCTAGTACATATGTTTATGAAAACCGGGTCTTGCCTATCTATGTGTACAATTGAGCCTAAAAAAGTTTTATCATTTTATTTTCCATAATGGAAAGGTTTCTCATAGTTAGTAGTAGTAGACTGAAGTTATCAGTTATAAAATTTACCTGTTGCATGGTATATTCAAAAGCGTTTTAGGCAAATAGGGAAGGTGGGAATGAAAGAAGGATTTATCGATTGAAGGGAAGAGAATAGGAGCGCATCATTTTAAATTTAAGGCCGAGTTCCAGTTCAAAAGGGGGGACAGGCGTGAGTAATTCTCAACATGATTCACGTAAACTTGCGGAAGTTGGTAGAATTACTCAAAATTAATGTAACATTATGGAAGATTTGTAGATACTTCATTGCTTTTGCTATGATATTGCTGCTGTTGCTGCGTGCTTCACAGTCCTTGGGGGAAAATAACAAAATTCACCTCTGAGTCATGTATAACATTTCCTATGACTTTTCCCAGTTTTTCTTTTTTTTCTTGGCAGACCCCGCTCCAATTCTGCCTTCATTTTCTCTAATTGGTATCCCAGATCATGGTTGGGGTTGGAGTGGTTTATTAGGTCCGCGGAGGTTAGATTGCACAGTAGTCGCGCGTTAATGAAGTGGCCTCGCCTTCTCCTTTGCCCGCGACCTAATCATATTAGCGGTCATAGTGTCCATGCCTTAAAAAACAAATAAGCTATTAAATAATTAATTTTTTAAATCATTCCTAAAGTTAAAGCTTTTAAATGTATGCTGATGCAGTAAAAACATTTAAATGGCAAATTTATTCCTACTTGAAATCATCTTTAATTCGTAAGTTATCGTTAATAGATTCTTCTTAGAATACATAAGATCGCGTGCACAGATTGAAGTTCTAACAGCCAAAAATCAGGAAGGAGCTTCACATATCTTGGTACCGTGACCATGCGTGCGAGATGTATAATTTGTTTCCTTAAATTAAAAGTTGTCACCTAAAAATCACTTGTAACCAGAAACGGCAAACTAGTGATTGGTGAACTTAGAAATAGAACCACCCAATGCCGTTGTAGGTATAAGAGAACTGTTACCTTTGTATAATGCAAAACACCTCACTCAGCGAATAAATTAGTCAATGAATGGGCAAAGCAAGAGGACTTCGCAGAGGAACCTGTCCGTCAATGGGATGCTTTATTTGTGTTGCCATTTTCATCGGCTTACGATAATTTCTGCTGGGCGGCTGCGATCCATTAATTTCAAAATTTGCTGTAGAGCATTTCCTCTTTCTTAGAATGGCTTTGAAGAGTTATATATTTGATTTATAATATCATAACGAAAATACATTTAGGTAAATAGACCTAATTTCATCTTATTCCCCCGTGAAATTCGTATTTTTTGGCGTCAGCGACGCTAGTGGTGACTTTAGTGAATCCATACGCGGTGGGTGACGTCTTTCAGCGACGTACCGGAGAACCATTTATTGAAATATTCGTAATGTAAAGTTTCTATAGGGGTAAATGATTCGCATACGCGCGAGCATTAGGGTACATAAGATCGTTTTTTATAGGCATAAGATAGGCCTTCGGCATTTATTTGTATCTTTGTGCTGTCTTTATATACGTTTTATCGTTATAATATACAAGGATTACACCGCCCGTCTGAAGACTTAGGTTTTAGTCTTTTTATATTATTTTCATCAACTTCTGCTTTCATGTACACCACTTTTGTCATAATTACTCGGAATTATCCCAGTGCGAAACAACTAACGGCTCCATATTTTTTGCCTACAGCTTTTTGTTATTCAGTGATCTGGCTGAATGGGTGACGAAATGTCGTTCACCAAATGACGAACCTGTTGTTATCTCCGGAGTAGTTGGAGTTCACAAAAAGTCGTTAAAATGCTTTCCCCAGGAACCGACGAGGTAGGGATTTTCCACCTCCTCTCGGGGTTCTTTCATTCTGTGGGTGCAAATGAAGTCGAGGGTGTCGCGAGTGAGAGCATCCGTGCGACGGCTTTAGGGTGGTGCGCAAAACGGTTCGCTGGGCGTATTAATTTATAAGCCACCGCGGTCCCCTCCCTCCTTCACCTGTTGCGAAGCCTCTTCCCTTGACGGGCGTTCAGTGCACTGTTTTTTTATGATTGTGATCGGCGTATTTTTTACTTCTTCCATCTGTTCAATCTCTTTCAACCCGCGCAATTTTGCGTAGGAAGAATCGGGACTGATTTGCTCGCGAAATATTTGAGTGCACCCCTTGTCAGCCTCGAATTTTTTCTTTGCGATGACTTCAATGATTAAGTTGCCTGCGCATGGTGTTTATAAAATCCGCTCTGTGAGGTAATGCACTTAGGGCCGTTTTCATAATGTCTGGTTAGCGTTCATTGGAGCATGGTTCAACCAAAACCATAGCTGGAGAATTATAGACGTTAAAGTGAGTAAAAGTTGTTCGGACTAACGTTTCGTTAAACGCACGTTCTCAAAAGCAATGATTATTTAGCACCAGTTTTCATACTCCGCAAAATTTCAATCTGACATTATAAAACCGGCCCTTAGTCGTTCTTTGAAATAATATTTCGCGAGACATATATGGGCGTGGTAATGAGCCTTTGAAGTGGTGCAAATGGATGACGAAAGCTTAGGTAGTCTGGTAAATAAGGTTAAAGTTGTATATCTAACCTGTCGCATTATGCTCGTGCAAGTGTAATGAACAAAGTAATTTCTCCTTTACCGTTTGTTATTTTGTTTTATTTTGCCTTCCTTCGGCATTTATTTGTATCTTTGTGTTGTCTTTATATACGTTTTATAGTTATAATATACCAGGATTACGCCGCCCGTCTGAACACTAAGGTTTTAGTATTTTTCTATCATTTTCATCGACTTCTGCTTTCATGTACACCACTTTTGTCATAATTACTCGGAATTATCCCTCTGCGAAACAACTAACGGCTCCATATTTTTTTGCCCACAGCGTTTTGTTATTAACTGACCTGGCTTATTTCTTGGCATCATGCAATTCCCTTATGCTCATCAATATCTTAGGCAGGCCAACTTCATTTGCTAATTGGGTACCCGTCAAGCACTTGTCCTAGGGACGGCCGTATCACTGAATAAAGAAATGTCAATTGAATGTTTCTAAGTGGCATTCTTGGATGTTTGAAATTTCTCTTCATTTCATTATACCAGTTAAAAAATTAAACAAGCGCTGATTAGAGACGACTTTTTGAAGCCGTAAGTGATATTAATTTCTGTGCCCTCAAGGGTATAACCTATGATTAATCCTGCAGGACCATTACTCTAAAATTTCGTTATCTAACCCGATTTTCGACTGAGACATCTTCACAGTTGATGAGAATTTCTCGATTTTAGGCTGAATATTTAGGAGGTATTCAAATGAACGACCCGCGATGAGATCACATGGAGCATTCCTAATTCAGGAGTGGAATTCCGAGAAGTGACACAAGTGATCATTGATTGGTTTCACAACCGAGTTTCCGAACCGCGACCCGGGCGTGAGTCACGCAACGGGAAGACAGGTCGTGCGGCTATGAGTTGTAAAATTGTACGAGTTTGGCGGCTGTAGGCGGGGGAAGTGGAGTCAGCGGCTGATAAGATACCGGGTGGTGTTTTAGGGATCTGAGGGGCTGCAAACGTTTGAGCGATTTTCTGCAGGGACAGCGAACACAGGCAGTAACGCTGGCTGCCGGATTACGGTGTTCTCCACTTGGTCACTCCAAGTCTATCCATTTAAACAATAGTCCGAGATAATTCTAAGTAAATTCTGTTGCACTAATACATTCTAGAGTTAAGTAATCAATTCCAAATTTAAGAAAATATCATATTAAAATATTTCTTTCCCAACCGGCTGCCAAAATGTCGAAGAAAACTACGTAGCCTACTGGTCAGTGGATAAAAATTTTTGTAAATCACTGCTATTCCCTCATTTTTAGTCGACTCTTTGCCATTTCCGCGAACCTTTCTATTTCAAATTCATCCTAATAGTTTTAGAATTCTTTCAAATTATTAATTTTTTTTTGCTTCGAAAGTATACAGTGATGTAGATGTGTTTTACCGTAAATATGTTTACTTAGCAACAAATAACCTCACCCTTGTTTTTTTACGCGAGGGGCAGTTGAAGTTTAGATGCAGAGTTATTTACGCGATACTTTCCTCTTTGTAAAAGCCTGCTGAAACGTTGCTGTACTTGTATGGAATTGGAAAATTTTCCGGTTCAAATTTAATGATGGAATTGTCGCAATGATGAATTTTAACGCTACAAGAAATTCTGGCAGAATTCGGAATTTACAATGGTTGATGATTTAGAAAGGTTAAATAACAATCCAATATGTTAGAAGAATCTACCTGCCAATTGAAGATGAGAGTGAAGGCGTAGTGTATAGGGAATGGGGAAAAATCCTTGATGGATTAGTCATAACCGAGATGTCAGTTTAAGATTCCTCTTTGAGAAAAAAAGAAGCATACCTCTCATCTTTTTAATCATTTCCCCTGACGGGAGTTCGACATGCCTCGACATACTCGTTAGTCATTCATTACCGGGTATTTTGACTAAATGACTCCGGGGCTGGGATTTTATATTTATTTCGAGAGAAGGTCCAAGGCACTTGCGCCATACCGGCTAATCAGTTTAATGACAACTTTTCTTTCATTGAGGATGACGAGTCAGGAGATCAAGAGCAAGCACTCACCGAAAGTGTCGCCCTTGGCATATTTTAAAGATTCCCCCCCCCCCCCCCGTTAATTTTACCAGCCTGGTCGTTCTCCTCTTCTTTCCCCTTCGTCACCCGTTTCCTGAAAGACAGGAGTTCCCTCAGGGGGAGGACAGGGGAGGTCGCGAGCTTGTCCTGGGGACGCGCACGCCATACCCCATTTGACCGGGACTCCACACCACGGCGTCGTCTCCCTCCCACGGGTCTCGCGGACGGGGGCATTTGACCGGGATCTCACTAATTCCGTTTGAGGTTTTCCCAGTCGAGCGCCATTTTGCTTTTCTCGCCCTCTTGAATGTCTGATTCATGGCGAGAATTAACCGTTCCTGTTTTCCCTAACACTCACTCGCTCTCTTCCCAGCGACTTGTCCGCCCTCCCCCCCAACTCCTCCGCCTCCGAAGGCTTACCCTTTCCATATTTTTCCGCCCCCGACCTCCAGCGTTTCCCCACTCAAATCTCCCCCCCCCCCCTCCCCGCCCCACATCCCACCCTTAACCCTCCGCTCTGTTGTGAATGTTACCATGGAGACGTGGTTTGTTGAGGTTGTATTCGGTGGGCGGACGGTGAGGGAGGCGTGGGAAGGGGGTGGGGGTGCACGTATTGTGGCGTGCCGACCTCGGCAGTTGTAAAAGACGACGGAGGGTGGTGTGTGGCGGGGACTGCAAAGGGCGTTTTGTTTGGTTTTCATCGGGAGGGAATCTTCTTACTAGTTGAGGCGCATGTGTCCAGCTGTAATAGGGGAAAAGAATTCGCGAGAAGGATAGAAAAAAATTGAGAATGAAGTTATGAGAATTACGTGGTACTGCGAGAAATATATTTATAAAACATTTGGGGATATTCTGTTGAGGATTATACAAACTCTGAATTTTAAATAACACCCAATCCTGGTTACGACGCTAAAGCACAAAGTCTTCAGGTGCTCCTGCTTCTCGTTTTATTTAAAATGTGTTCTGCTGTAAAAGGAAAAAGAATTCGCGATAAGAATAGAAATTTAGTGGATTAGGTGATGAGAATTACGTAGTACTGCGAGCATTGTATTCATAAAAAATTAGAGATAATTTGTTAAACATTTTTGAAAAAACCTTGAATTTAACACACAGTCCTTTTTCGGTACTTAAATCTTCAGGTGCACCTGTTTCTCGTGTAATTTTTATTGTGGGGCTTGTAAATTTTGCATTCGAAAAAATCTATTTATGTAATGGATTTCCAAAAAGATATCTGAGCTGGAACTTAATTACAAAATACAATTATTCTTGAAAAATAATGGCTATGGCATAAAAGTCCTTGTGACCTGGCTTATTGATAAAACCTTATTTCATTTAAGTCATTCCTTAATCTGCATTCGGATAGATTTTTCTTGCTCATATTGATTTGATTTCTTGCTGTTTTTCCCATTTTAAGGCCTCTTCCTAATAATTGGTCTCTTAATCATTCGCAATCGAACAAAATAAGGTGGGCTAATACATCTTACTTCAGTCACATTATATGATGATAAAGGCAGTCCGGAGGATGTATTCCGTGAAACGACTGCGAAAATAGCGTGATCGCGTTGTGGTAGCGTTCTTATTAGTTTTGCTTCTTTGTATTCCTGTCGTTTTTATTTAGTTCCATCCAGCTTCAGCTCATTCGTTCCATAATGAGGAGGTTTTACCTTTTGATAGGGCTGTGTCCCTCAAAATGTCACAAACGGGTTGATACCCGTGTAGTCAAAATTGGTAGATTGTTACGACGTTATATTTATTAGATTAAATTAGACGTAGATAGAAATTTTACGGTCATTTGAGTTAGGGTTTAAGGGCATTGCAAACAGTTTCACGAGTTTTGAAACTTAGCATTATTTTCCGGAATATTTGTGGTGATGCTGTTACCGCTCCTGTGAATGTTATTCATCGTCGTGGGCTCAATGGCCATTCTCTTCGGCGATGAAAGTGATGAATCAGCAAAATATTCGTGATAATTTTCACATATTTTTATTTCTTTAACATTTTACAAAATAAATGTTATTGCAAAGTGTTATTGAGAAACGCTTCTGACGTCAATTAGTTGGTGGTATGAATAACATCTAGATGCGAAATATTGAAAAGTTTAGTCACCATCCGTATTTCAAAACAGTTCATTGCGGGCAAGCGTGGTGCAGTTGAACAAATTAGATAAATTCAATCTGAGGGTTGTCATCATGTTCAGCACGGTGTGGTACTATAATCGACTTCTGCTTTCATGCTCACCCTAATAGAACAGGTCCTGAAAATAATGAGATGCGCCGTCAAACTTGGCTCTGGTACTCGGGAACACCCCTGTAAAATCGGATGAAATTAATGGGTAGGGTCAATTCAGTGTGAGGCGTGGATTTGCAAATATTTTCTTGATGAAAAGTCATCATAACACAAAATGGTGGGGAATGATTGTTTGAGACCGGCCCCAGCTTGTAGGCATTAGTATTAAGGTTGTAAAATTGACCCAGTGACGTCCACTCTCATACTTCAATGCCTCATGACGTTTCGTCTTCTTTATCGAGCATATATTCTAGTTCCTCTTCGTGTTTCCCCTCCTCCAGCGCCGCATGCAATTTTCCAAATGTTTAGAGGGAAGGTGGCGGCCAGGCGTGTGCGACTCCCCTCCGCTTTGTCTTCGCTTCTCCTTTCCGTGTGTCTTTTTTATGTTTGCGTGTGACTACCTAGGCATTATCGTTTCCGGTAGAAAGGGTTTAGGGAACCGTGCTGCCACACGCCGCCATTCGCTTGAGGTCGGGCTACGTTTTATGAATCATTGTCATTTAGTTGATTATATACCTCAAATGAGACCACAAAAACCCTGTTTCTGCTGGTTTATCTCCTTTTAGATAAGGCTAATACTGTCACCGGTAGTATTCGCTCTTAAATATTTCCCATCGTGTTCTTTCGACTTGGATGAAACAACTTCGCATTTAGGTGGGAGTTTTTCTTGTATCAAGCTTAAGTTTTCAATGTAATATATCATTTCTATTTTGTTAATGGGAAAAGGAATTGACGATATATTATCTTTTATCTTTCATTTGAGATGATCAATTTTCATTCATGCAATTCCACGGATTTGGTATTGCGTTTAATTTTCTAGCAATGGCCTTAATTGAACAACTCGATGGAGAAACGAATACGTTTTTGGGGCTGGGATACTCTTTCACTTAAAGACAAAACTTTAATTCAGGGGTACTAATTTAAAATAAAGATTATTATAGCTTCTCTCCTTAATTTTCGTATTATTAATTTATGGCATTTGTTCGTATTTTAAATTTAATAATTTTATTGTTCATTAATAATAAATATTTATTCATTTCGTTAATCATTTTTGGGTTTCCTTACTCTCTACTTGTTGTTGCGTACTACATGCTCACCACCATCCACGACGCAGTAGTCGTGTGCAGTTCCCTCGCGATACGCTATAATGGACTTTTACTGCTGCGTCCGTAAGGCGAGAGGGGTAACTTTTATGAGGGGCGGGGAGAGCCACTTCCGAGCTCCGTCTCAAATATGGCAAGCGTTCGGAGGGGGGAAGGGTAATTTTTGATGGGGAGTGGGGGGACTTTATTTTTTTCGGAAGTTTCACCGTCGACTTTCACGGAATGAGGAGGCGAGGATGCCCTCTCGGGTACTAGGGGAGTGGGGGAGGGTTAGGGTCGGTCGGTGAAGGGTTTGGCGAAGTGTAGCTAGGGGTGAAAGGGGGACCGTGGCTATCTGTGGTCGGCAGCTCTCCCTGTTGTCGGCGTAGTCCGAGCGAAGTGACCGAATGAGATAGGACGGGGGGGTTGGGGGAGGGACAAGGGTGGGGGTCAGTGTTTTCGCCCCCTCCCTCGTCCCCAGCCGCCCCCCTGACGCGTTCCCAACTCGCCGCCCCCGCGTCGCGCTCCTCCAAGGAAAACAATGAACTCAGCTGACTGGGTTCTTCGCCTGGCTTTTTCTGCCACGATGTAGTTTTCCCTTCACGCCGTGTCGGTGGGACGATCGCCGTGGTTGGGAATGTTTCGCGCCACTTGGGTCTTTTCCATCTGTTTCGTCCTATCCCCTATCTCTCCCTCCCTTTCTTCCACATGTTCCATTCCTCGTTGGTCCAGCCCGCCGCTCAAGCGGCTGTGGAAACTCGATACGGTTAGGCGGGATTACGGAGCCTAAATATTAACGGACATTTTAAGGATGATGCTCTGAATTTTCTCTTTCTAGGATATTACCTTTGCTTTTTACTTGCGCGTAACCGTAACTGTTACTTACGTGAGCAGGAAAATATTAATGAACTGTCAACTTGCGCCTCAAAGACAGTTAAGCTTCACATAAACTTCAATTAAAAATTGGTATAATTACATCTAATTTTGGCTCATTTGGTGTAGAGTTGTAATTTTTGCATTGAGATTACTTTTCTAGGAATAAATAAAATATTAAAAAATAATATGTTTTGTTAAGTTACAGTACTTCTAAAAATGTTGTCAGAGCTATTGGCCGGAAGAAATTTTTTTTTATTCTTAAGAATTACTAAATGTTTAACGGCACGAAATTAATAGTGTTTTTTAGGATTTAGTAGATCTTCATTGGGGACAATGGCATCATTGTAATTTTTTCCTAATGGAAATATTTCTAAAATATTTTCTCTTATTTTTCGCTAATAATGTTTTTTATAGAATGGAACTGAAATTTGTGCCTTAAAATGTATTTCCGGGGAATATTAAACGATTAGAAAATTATTTTTCCGTCTTATTCAATTATACTTGAAATTGGTGATAGTTTTGGTTTAAAATACATTTTCAAGGAATTTATAAATAATGAGGCATTATTCTGGTTCTCAAAATAAATGTATGTATTTCTGGATAAAATACCATTTTTACGCATAAATTTATGCAAATTGAACCAGAAAGGAAATGAATAAAAATCGCTTACTTCGTTCATTACATGCATTCAAATTTTCTATTTTGAACAGTTAATACTGTAATTCATTCATTTCGCGTACATTCTACTATCATTGGCCGTCTAAATTATTGGGCGTATTGGGGGTAAATGTAAGTGGGTCATTCCATCTCAATTCACCAAACGTTTGTCCTTTAGATCTCGGATGTTATTGAAGTTTTTTATACGATTTCATATCCACCTCAAATTAAATATCCCGGGACCGTTTTGCGAAAAACATTAGTGCGTTTGATGAGCATTTTAATTTTTTCGCTTTTTTGCCAAAAAAACGTACCTTGAGTCATACAATTCCCACTATTTTACCACCAAATAGTCGTAGAGCCATGACTTAAGGCTGATTTTGAAGCTAAGACTTTTCATAAGACTCAGAATGGGTAAAAAATTCATCAATTTTTATTCCTATTATTAACATATTTTAATGTTAAATAATTGTTGATTAATTTATCTCATGCAATCAATCACAGTATTTCCCGATTCTTATATGTTATAATCAAGCCATTCTGCGTTACTATTCGAAGAATAAAATTTAGTGGTAATTCATAAATGGATTCATATAAAATTTAAACATTTGCCTTTTTCTCCCACACGGCTTTCCAGCTCCTCTAATGGAAATGTAAACCGAAGGCTTTAATAAATACCGTTCGATTAATATCTCATCTTTGTGAACCAATGCATTATATCTTACATGACCGTTACGGCACAGTAAATTTGCAAATAAGGTCAATCTAGCTGCTTGTCTGACTCAAATCTTCAGTAAAACTGTCGGCTAAGGTTCGTAAAAAGTCTAATGTTTCTCATTAATATTACTTGCGGACTTTAGTCCTATTGTTATGGCCTGGAAAAGATATCACATTTGTATTAAAAGCCTACGATACACATATATTTCCATTAGAGGTGCTAGAGCAGCGCGCGGGAGAAAATTGTATACGTTAAATTTTTTCTAAAAATCCATTTATGAGTTTCCACTCAATTTTATTCTTGTAATATCAATGCAGATGTGTCCATATTATCATATATAAGTTTGGGCCAATTCTGAGGTGGGTTGTTTGAGATAAATTAATTAAAGTTTTGAATCATTTAATTATGACAATAATGAGAAAGGGAACTTGATGACATTGTTTACATGTATAGTGTGTTACGCATAGTCTTAGCATTAAAGTCATCTATTAGTCATGGCTCTGCGACAATTTTTTGGTGAAATAGAAGGAACTATATATTTTAAGACACGTTTGTTTGGGCAAAAATGCAAAAAATTTAAATGCGCATAGAACGCGCAAAATGTTGTTTTGCTGAACGGTCTCGGGGTATTTAGTTTGAGGTGAATACTAACCCATACAGAAATTTTCATCGAAATCTGAGACCCTAAGGATAAACGTTTGTTGACCTGAGGTGGAATGTCCGAGGTTTATTGTACGCACTTGATTTATGTTCCAGGCCCAATACTCGGTGGCCGACATCCACTTAAATCCGCTTAGTGACTGGGATGTGCTGCGATTATATATTCCTTTTTAGATTTCTGAGAAAATAAGTAAGCGTGTATTGATTTTGAAAAAATAAGTCTACAGCTAGAATTTTATAAGTTTGCCCTATATTTGCACGTGATATGAATTTATTATTACCCTGACGACTTTGTAAATTTTACTAAAAAAGTAGAATTTAAGTTTTTCCGGCGTATGCTCCTTCTCCTCTTTCCTAAAACTGGTTTAAATTTTTTGTATGCTCTTTGTAGCTAAACATTTCAAACAAACTCGATAAAATTTTTCTGTGATTTGCTGTAATTATAATTTATTTTTATATCGTATCTAAGATGGGTCATTAAAAAAACCGATTCAAATGACTATCGATAGAAGGAAAAATACATATCGCTAAAGTTCCCTGGAAACATTATTATCGAGATTTCACGAATACTGCTTTCACCTGATCTTTTACGCATCCTTTCCTAAGGCTTTCCAAAACTTTCACATTTACTCTCGCGTGACAGTGGTGTTGTTCATGTTTATCCCTATTTATTATATTGATTATGTTTGTTTGTTTGTGTTTATCCCTGCATGTGCCGATTGACACCTTTCCATGTCATTTCCATGCCTAACTTAATTTCCTTATTTTTTCATATCATAAAATATGCCTTAATGCATGTCATAAAATTGATTTAAGATCTGATGTTTTCATGTCATTGTCGCTCTTTCTCGTGTCACTAAGTGGTTACATATGAGTGCAGCTCGAGAAAAGCAAATGATTTGGTATTTATGCTTGAGGGAGTGTAAAATTTATGTTTAACTGGTGACGTCAACGAGAAAAGTGTCCCCCGTGGAATGAGATTTCTCAAGAGAATAATAATGGCCGTTTGGGATCAAGTGGTCATGTGCATGAAGTGTAAAAGGAGATTATTTGCTCTGTGACGAAGAGCCAATATCTAAAGGCTGCTTCAATGGAGAAGGGAAGTACAGAATCATTTCTAATTACCTGCTTTATGAAAGTTATGGTAAAGCTAAATATGTTCACGATGCTTATCGGGCTGTGAGCGTAGACTTGAAAATCATTTGGAAAATATCAGTTCCTGAACCATTCTTTTTTGTATTCTTCCCTGATTTTTAGTTCAATGCTGATGGAAGTATTTATTGAAGTACCTTTATAGGTCTTCATTGGGAATTTGACGTGGGAAAATTTAAAGTTGGATGCAATTCTTTTCTCCTTATATTTGCAATCTAATATTTTAAGATCTTCTCAGATATGACCATTTTCGGTGCATATGAACGCATTAAATTGGGAATAAATCGCGGAATATTCTTTTTAACCATTAATTCGGGAAAGAATTGTAGTAGACCGAATTCTATTTTGGTCGCGATGGGTTTCAGGACGTACTCTCAGATTATTAGCTCCATCCAGTCAGATTAATTCGGCAAACACAACTATATACTGCATGATACTAGTTAATTTTATTATTGAATAATTCAAACAATGGGAACTCTTGCGATGGAGATACAAAATAAATATTCATTATTTTATTTTTTAAGGCTCTAAATTATATGATTTAGAACTATCTGAAAGTGGAGTTCACACTTTCGGAGTCGCCAAATTTTCCTTTCTCCTTGAAACAGCTACTTATAATCAAAATTTCACCAGTTGAATATGTATGGTGCATCCCCAACATCATATTTACCTTTTTTAATATGTTTTTTAAGGTTATTATTTTTTGGTTTACATCTTTGTCGGCATAGTGACTTAAGTTAATAAGAAATATAAGGTAAGTCATCGTAGTTGAGTGCAATATAAAGCTTTATTGCCATCATATCTGTAGTGTATGTGTTAATTACTCGCTCTGTCAGTTGAAGTTATTGCCACACTCACGTCAAAAAAGCCTGCCAGCTGTTCCTTATGAGAATTTTGGTGAAATTCCAGTGTTACGCTCAAGTTCCTTGAGCGCCCTACGTACTGCTTCTTGGATAAACAATGAAAAAGGAACCTATTTTATACAATATTAAGGTGCGTTACAGCCCAGTGTCTGTGTGGTTCTGTGTGAACACTCATTTAAACTCGTCAGAAATCAGCTATCATCCATGAAGCGGCCATTTTTTAAACAAATCATAGGGTATATAATATTTCCTCCGTGCTTTTTTTCTTTCCTTTAGTGCTGCAAGATCGGCAGCCATCAGTTAAGACTTTGTTAATGTCTAAGCTATCTATTTAGAAGATATGGTATAGGCTGGTACAAATAACCATTGCGGTACTACCCATTATCGTCCGTTGATCATTTCACAAGACGAGAGACAACAGTTACTTTCGTCACTTTTTCAACGTTAAACATGGTCAGCCCTGCAAAAACTTGTGGGGGTCCTCAAAATTTCACCTACCACTATTTCGCTAAATTTTAGCACGCGAGCTAGGTTGGTTAGGTTTCACTTCAGTTTCTTAGATGATCTTTTCATTGTGTGGCTCCCCTTCGTCGTAAAAAAAAACTTCACGACGCCTACTTTCGCGCAAAATTTGCTCGTGAAGCAGTCGCTAGAAATATCGGTTTGGCATGCCCCCTCTGTTTTTCTCGGAACTTTTCGTCGAAGGATTTCGTCCGCATGCAACAGGCATAAAGCGCCCGTCAAGAGTTTGAGGGGCTCTCAGTCGAGGATTTTTAAGCGCTCAGCCGGCGATCAGAGGAAGTAAAACCTTCCGCTTGGTCGCGGGTATATCATCGCACCGCGTTCTATCGCGCTGCGTCCCCTCTGCTGCCTTTATCCTTCGCTACAGAGGGAATGGTTGATGAAGTTCCCAGCGGACGCTCTCTCTAACTCTTCTTCACGTCCAGGGAAACCCTCTCAAGTGCCGGAGACTTGCGTCCCGGCGGAGAAGTATGTTGACACCGTGAATTCTTAAAAAATGTAACACCTAAGTCGCGGCGGTCAAAGCCTCAAGATTCGTCCCAACATTGCGTTGTATATCGACGTTGAAATATTCATCGAATCCTTTTTTGAGGGAGTGGTGGGAGGCAGGCTAGGTTGACAAGGCTATGTCGGGCTGGAGAAAGAACAGAATATTCTGGTTTGATTGCTGATTGACCCTCCCCACCTTGGGGGCTTTGTAGAGGAGACGCTCAGCGCGGCGGTGGGGTGGGGACGGACCGTGGAGGTCCCCTGAAGTGGGGGCAAAGTAGGGGGCCTTTTCTGGAGCGTCGCAAGTGACAGTGGGGGTGGTGAGGAGGGAGGGGGTTCTTCATCCCCTTCTCTCTCCGCCTCCTCCAGACGTCCCCCAGAAAGGTAAACACGCCCCCACCCGCCTCCAGTCCTCCAACCCCCCCTTCCACCTCTCCCCCCGCCGTCCGCTCTCGCTAGGGCCGGCCACTCGCGTTATCTGCGCATTGACAGTCCCCTGTTAAGTTCCGGCCGCTGAATAAGCAAAGGCTACTTCGTCCGCATGAATTTTAGATCGACTTTCGGTGGGAAGGTCTCTTACTGCCCCCTCCTATACCTTTCGTGCCTCTTCCTTCTATATCCTTCGCCCTCTGCTCCCTTCCATCGTGGGAGCGTCGGCGGAAGACTTCTGGAAATGTGTGCTGGGAGGGAGAAAGCTCGTCGTAGTTTCCATTTCGGTGGTCGGCGTCGAGTATTTTATTTCGATTGTCGACTGTCATTCGATTTCCACGTTTCATTGTTTGGCTAGTGGTTAACCAATTGCGTATAGGTAACCGAAGACTCATGTTCATTCGATGGTCGCTGCTCATTCTTTAGTGGAAAATAATTTTTGAATGGTCTCTTGATTCTTTTTTACCAGCTAATTGTCATTTATATCCCGGCTCTTAAAGAGTAACTGGTCATAGATGATTATCCGTTTTTGCTAGTTATCACTTATCGACAGCCAATGATCATAAAATGATTCTGTTAAGTAAGAGATTCGGTCTATATAACTTCGAGTTTCAAATTTTGTTGTTTATCGTGAACGTCAATCGACATATTTTTACATGCCTGTGTACAAAAGAGGAAAGTAATAACAAATTTTTACATGCCTGTGGAAAGTAATAAGTCATTTCTTTGCCACTATGGAGACTTTTGTTTTAGTCATGCATTATAAGTCGGTCGAAATGTTGCTATGCTTATTCATGTTTGTTTATTTATCGAATAATGTAATTTTCTATATATGTTGCTGTGACCCTGGGGGTAGCCCTAGGCTTGTTTCACGGTTTTTTTCTTCGTCGAGCTTTGATAGCTAAAATTGATCCGCAGACTCCGAGGCCTAGACTAAGAAACCACTTAGTGGTAAATAGTCTTCATTTTCACGCAACTGAGTAGCATTGTCTTTTTTCGATATTCAAGGCTATTCTTTGACTGTCAGTTGTATTTGATGAACAATGTCCATCGATTTTCTAAGATCTTCGGTTATCGCTTATAAAAGGCTAATGTTGCTGATAGCCTAAGAACTAAGTAATCGATAATTGGTTGACCACTAAAAACTGTAATAAAAATTTTCGCTACTTTGTATCGACAATAAGAGCGACCATTTTATCGTCAGTGGTGAAAACCATCGACGATTATTTCTATTTATCGAGCCATCGAGCCGCCAGCGAGCCATTGCTTGCCTCGCAGGATCTTTCGTTTCAATTAGTTTGATTTGCTCCATATTTCGGCTTGAAGTTTGCGTCTCCATTTTTCTTTCTCATTTGGCTTTCGACCGTTTTCGGTTGCTTTATAGTGGGGCATTTACGTGGATGGTCATTTTCGCGAGGCCCGTTTGCTGACTCTTCCAGAGTTTTGTGTGCGGAGAATACTGTAAGGATTCTGAGGGCCTGCTTGGACGAGATTTTATCTCTTTCCTGATAGGAACTCCTCCTCTTCTGTCGTTTTACGTTCGGGACTGTGCAAATAGCGTCTGCATTTCAAGTACCTTTAACTTATTTCGGAGTAGGTAAACTTTAATAGTTTGAACAATTAGATTAAAGGAAGGCTAGAGATGGAAAACGCAAAAACTGGTTATTACGTTTTAAATCTCTAATTCCATTGTTTCCATGAGGTAAATAATAGTCTTTAAGGATAATCATGTTAACTAAATAGGAATTTGTAGCCTCTCTTGGCCTCTAAAGCCAAGTTACGAGTGTATTACACCGCTGTTCTTAACTCGTCAGCAAATATACTATGGCGTTGAGTTCCATTCGAATAGGAAAGAAATTAAAAGTCATCGCTTGCTTTCTTTGATAAATACGTGACAGTTTTTGATTGTGTTTAGCCAAGTCACAAATATTGCTTAACTAATTAAATGTATTTAGTAACGTCAAATAGAGAACTTATAAGCGAAGTAATGAATAAAATGTAGTAAATGGCTGGGTTTTTATTACAAAAGTTTCACAAAGTATTTCACTTACGTGAAGGATATAGCAGATTGTGGTTAAAGCAAGTGTATAAAAGATCTTCCTCGAAATATGTATGTTATATTCTGACAAAAATGGTACTTAAAAATTATCGTTTACTCACTAGCGTGCTAGAATTAAATTGGGAAATCAAATTCAGGTCTAGTGTACCTATTTTACTCATTTAGCGCATAAGTTTCTTTACCAAAAATCAAACCAAACATTTTTATTCTCTTGTTCTTATGTGCATAGGTTCGTGCCTTAGTTCTTAACGTTCTTCCTTCTGGCATTATCAATTTCCTTATTAATTTTTAATTCATTATATTAATTGATATGTTCCACAAAATCTCGCCAAACACCGTTGAATGCATATCATTATGTTAAATTACTCCCATCAGTTTTGGTTCAAATTTCCGGCTGTTCCCCGAGACCTTTCCTTATCTTTCTTTCAAATATGTTTGATTATTCTCTTTTTTAATGGATGAAAGACTAACCACGTTAATATTCGCCAATGGGACCATTCTTGAGAGCATTTTCATGTTGTTTTGCAATGACTTATAGTTTCATGACTGAATTTAACATACCTTACATCGCATTACAAGTAATTCAACGATAGTTGATGTTCCTCACAACATGGGCAATCTTAATGGTTCCCAAGGGATGGATGTGTTTTTTTATGATAAGTATGTAATATAATTGACCTATGAAGGAAATAATAATGCGATGGTTATTGCGGTTTTCTCTTTTAATATTTGAAATTATATGATGCCGTTTTCAGGTTGACGTCATGATTTGACCTGTAATCTCTTTTCTGAAATAGCTTACTTGACTCAGTAATTTATTCCACCCTATTCCAGTACTTAAGATAGCAAATTTACTCGTCCAATTTCTCAACTCGCCGCATGATACAAGGGAGTGTCAATTCACTTCTTTGAAGGAGTTAATATTTCACCGTGTTCGTTTTTATTTTGGCTTCTTCATTTGGTTTTTCTTTTTCTTGAGTTTTGACATTGACCTTTTCAATCACGAAAAAACATACATCCATATATCCCCTTCAAGTTGGAATGAGGGTTAAAAATTTTGTTATCCACGCGTAACTAGCAGCAAATTATAAACATTTATCACCTGTAAGCAGCATGTCCGAATCAATATGGTGTAGCGAGAAGATGAAGTATGCGCATAACAATAGTCATTTACTTTAAACCGAACTCGCAAATCAAGCGAGAACCTTGATGATTGATCTTATATTTATATGAACGAACTTGGAATGAGTCAGGTGTATTTTTTTCATTTCATTCAACTGTCACTGCCCTGCATTATGGTGCCAGTCAAAGTCATGGAATAAGAATATTTCTGTATTTAGTTACCAAAGCCGAATACGGGCTTATTTAGTATTTTCCCGTCTTCTGGGTCTTGATCATTTATGATCTCTAATGAGTAATAATTATTTCTTTCGTTGAAGAAAATAAATTGCATATAGTCCGTTCAATTATTTATTAAAGGATTTCCGCTCGTATTAACATGCTTTCAAGTTCAATTGGCAAAGTTCACTACTGTCTTGGTTTTACCTCGTAACTGGTAAGATTACTGTTCGTAGCTTCCTTATCAGAAATAAATAATACCTTTGCTTGCTTTGAGTCAGTCAGTATATGTTACATATATGAATTTTATCAAATATTTAAAGTAAATATCGATGAATGCGATGAGTATCAGATGAACTTTTGGTGTATTCATGAAATGAAGGCGATTTAATCCTAGATTTTTACTCTTTCTAAATGTAGCACTGAGGACTACCATTGTATTTCGGTAGTTGTTTTTGTAATGGCTGCTAGAATTCAGATCAGTATTTATGTGAATGGAAATGTCTGTTTAAATGGAGGTGATGTGTCATATTCATCCTCTCGGCCAATTTGTAGTCTTGAGTAATCCTTTTAACTTCATCAAAACTCCATCTTAAGTTTACTTTCAGTGATATCTGGATTTTATTCAAACGATTTAGTAAGTTTATAATTCAGGCTTCAAATCTTTCATAAGGCACAGTGTTAATGAAGACTTTTCAAAACGTGATTTATCTTGGAATATTGCAGTAGCTCATATCTTGCAGTAAAGAAAACAACTGATTGACAATGGGTGAATTCCCACGTTGTTTTAATGAATAATTACGCAAATAATGACTGTTTCTGAGCATCTTCTTGCATTGCATGCTTTATCACTAATTTAATAATCACCTCGCTGCTTATCAAGCAGCCTTTGTCTCCACAGGTTTCACCTTACGAGGTAAGTGGATATTATATGCTTCGACTGTGGTCATAACAAATGATAACAGTTTTTTGGTAGATCATTCACAGTAGTATTATCACTGCTTACAAAAAGCTTTTATGAGAGCAACAAGCTGATAACACGCTCAAAGGTATTTATGATGCTCATTAACCGTCATATGCGCAATTTGGTCACTTTTGAACGAAATGTATGGTTCCGGAGACATTTTAAATAATCTCCGCCTCTTTTTTAACGCTGTGCCTCGCCTTCAAATGTTCGAATAATGTTTGATATCAAAATTTTAGTCATTTTAGGTGACTTTTGTGGGTTCCGTAGTAATTGGGTGCAGTAATTGAGGAAAAGTATAATCTCGTGCCGTATTACAGATAAGTTTGCGGAAGGAAAGTAAACTTCATCGGTATCTTCCAAGTGTGGATTTTCTTATCCGTGAATGCCCTAATCTTAGTGAGAACTGATTTAAATGTTTTAAATGTGATAAATGGGAATAATTATTTAATATATGCAGGAAGCTGTTTAATCCGTAAAACTGATAGCTATGTAAGATCCCTTTTGAGCAGGAATGAGATATAATCTTTTGTCACGAATTAAATATTTCGATACCTGATGAAATATTCTTATCTTCTGGACTGGCGACCCCAAAGCAGTTTCACGACCGTTTCGAGGACAACTTACGAACTTCTAAAAGGAACGCCCTCATGAATTTTATGCGGACATTCTGAACGTGTTTAAATTTTGGATACATTAAATATCTTTATTTCATTTTCATGCATAATTAATTAATTTTTTCAGTCACCCTTGGTCTATTTCACGTTCTTTGTCTAACATCGCTAGCTCGGCTAAGGTAAGGTTGATAACTGACCCTTCGAATGACCGCGTGCTATCTTATGGAGCAGCAAATTTATCGGTTTTATCAATTTCATTAATCTATCCCATTCTTAGGATATCAATCATTATCTCCATCGTGACTCGACCGAAAACAATAAATAGCCCTCTAACACGGCGAAAATGATTTAGTTCAGTGTTTGAAATTTTTCTTTTTTCTTTTCTGTCGATATATTTTGAGGAAAGTCAATATTATAATATTCTATATTCTTGCTTTCAATCGTGTTTCTATTTGCCATGCAATAGCTTATTATTTTACCGTAAGATTTTGAGTGACAGTTTTTATTCTCGTTAAATTTGATTATTTCATAATATATTCAAATACAGCGTAAGCAATATGAGGTAATGAAAGAATGACGTTGCCTTAGATATTGAATAGCGAACTCATGACAGTAACTACGAGTACATGGCTGCTATTAGTAAAGGGTAATGTTTAACCCTCAAGTGGATACTTTTCGAACTCAGAGGTGGAAATGCTGCTTACGTTCAATATGTTCTCGGTGGCTATCCCAGACCCCATTTATATGAGAAATTACCGCTGATTTTTTTGTTAATCTTCATTGCCTATGGAATGTGTTTTTCGTAATCATATTCGTTTCACGTAAACTCGGTGCCAATTATTTTCCTTTTGTAAGGAATATGAGATTATTTTTATTGAATTGTGGAGCTATTTTCTTATGTGACAGAATCCAAGAGCGGCTATACTCTTACCATCGTTTTTTTACGAAACATTTCAATACTTTATTCAATCATTGCATGTATATAATCGGGGAATTAATATCAACCTGAGAAAATTTAAACGTTACGAACTCAGCTCTACACGATAGTACAGCACATATGATTCAATTATAGGTATTTTTAAATTTCCTTGGTACTTGAATGCAAGGGATGTTTGTGAAAACATCCCCATTGGTATTTTTGATCGGCCCTTATGCAGCTTATTTGGAATTAATGGGGCGTAATGTAGTCCACTTTATTTTTTATATTGCGAGACATTTACCTGCCAAATTAAAGTTATAATTATTAAGTTTTTCAACCGTAATGAATGATCTCATAAGCGTATTAATATTATTCATAAAACCCTTCAACGTTCCATTTTCGTGCGATTGAGATTTTTATCATTAAAATTAGTTTGCGTAATAGCTTTTATGTCGTTTCAGCTCTCTTTTATGTACATGAATATCTTCCTTAAAAATTACCGTTATTTCATGGGTATTAAACTATATTTTAGTCCTGTACTTTATCGAGTTACCGATCTTTCATGAAAAAAGTTGATCTTAACACTCATAATCGTGAGCTGGTAGATATATTTACCGAGCCCCTTTACTAAGTTTTTGGATGTTTCTGTGAATTTTTATCGTACCATTAATGTTCAAAGTAATAAATAATTTTGCCCTTTCATTCATCTTTCTCGCGCAGAAGGAGCCAACTTGCGTTCAATGGTCGTCATGAAATGCGTGCGTATGACTCCTTTTCTGCTGTGATGGTATGGATGCGATGCATTGTTTTCATAACTAAAAAGTACTTATGTCTTACATTTTAACGCCAGTCTTTCAATGAAATATCGGTGACTCGGGCAGTTAACGTTAGGTTTCAACCTCTTGGAATCAAGGAATACCTACTAAATATATTTTATTGCATGAAATAGAGTTATCGAAGCGCTAGATTACTCATTGAGCTGATAGTATTTCAGATTGAAAGCCTTAAGATGCACGGAAATAAAATATGCGAGAGTAATAGGCAAATATCAGCTCACGAGTTAGGGCGCGCAATTCATGGTGTTCGTCAACTGTATTAGGATAATGGGGTAAAAAATTGTATTTGGGCCATTTAGTTCCAAAATACATTTTTTTAGGTACATTTTATTCTTTTTAGAAGATTTTTTACTCACCCTCGTGGAATAGAAAGTAACACGACGCAATATGTGGCAAAATACCATTTGGAGAGATAAACGCATCTTTCTGAAGCTTAAGGACGAGGCAGAATGGAATTTCTTGTCGATAAATGGGTTGGAGATATTTTCTATGCTAGACATTACAGGCAAATATTTTTACTCACAGGAATCTGGAAGAGCTAGTCTTTCTGTTGCGCCATGAAAGAATTATAATTAAAGTTCTTGACCATCCACTCGTTTAATTTGTGTAGGTTCTCCTAGCCTTCCTCTGAAATCAGCGTTCTCCTCGGAAATCTCTATCAGTATGATTTACATGCATTCTGAGATGTTCCAAATGAGTCATTTACACCTATATTTATGTAATTATTCATTAACGGCGAAAGATTGACTACACTCCTTTTTAATTGAGTGGCTAAACTAGTATTATTTATGATGAGCGTAAAAAGGACTTTGCTATTGGCACAGAAGATGCTCAGTTTTTTTGAATCTTGAATTTTCGTGGAACAAATATCTTCATCACCCATGCCGAGATCGAAGCAGTGTCATTAAAATATTCTTCGCAGAGCCACGGTCAGAGGCCATCGGCAACGATTTGGAACAATCAGTGAGTCTTTAACCGTAGCGCAATGGGGACGGGTTAAAGCCTGTCCCATTTGCGGTTGATGAATTGCATATCGGAGAGAGGATGGGGAATCGAAATACCGAGAAGGACACTCGCTGAATCTGGCCTGATCAGGCCCCGCTTCTCCCGATAGCAATAGTATTAGATATTCTTTGGAAGCGGCCGTCCAGCGGGTTTGATACCCGTGCCGCCATACCGATTATAGGCTTGATAAAGAGGCCTGGCATGTAAATGATTTAAGGAAGGCATTTGCTGAGACCTTAAACATTCTGCGTGCCGTGGATTGGCGGATATTAATCCTAAATCTAGCTTTCTGAAATATATCCTGGAAATTCTGCTATATTTATAGGAATAATCACTTAGCTTGTTTCCATCTCTCCCAAAGAGGTCCCGCGCATGGCTCTTTTAAAAGAGTCGGTTGACTCTTCAAGACGGGTCGTGGACCGAGGTTGGTTACGTAAGCAGCTTCACGATCGTTGGTATGAGAAAGATAAATTTTACACACCGCGAAACTGCGACATTATTTCGCTATATCCGACCTAATCAATCGCTTATCGCTCACTATCGAAGTCGGGGGCCGGGGGAAAACACTCCGGACGGCCAACGTGTCACCTACCACGCTTGCGGCCGCCTGAAGGGGACATGCCGTAATATTACGGAGGAGGCTCCACAGTATCGAGCCTAAAATGGTCCCGCACCGCCCGCTATCGAACCCGAGGGCTCTCTGAAAATATTCGGGATGTCCAACGGGTCGAGAACGTGGCTGGTGCCGCGAACAACCTAACGTTCTATTACGGAGGGAAATACCTGAGTTCTGAAACATCTCGCCTGTAAAGTTTCCGTTCCGTCCGCTAACAAAAACGATGGCCCCCGTAAAATCTTCTAGGAGTCCCAAGTTTCGTAGGACGTGGTTGGTGCCGCCGATGGTGGACTTAATGTAATATCACGGGGACTGTTTGCTTGGCTCCATGAATTTCGTCTCGTGAGGACCCGCAGCGGCCGCTATCGAACTCGGCGGCACCCGTAAAATCTTTGGGGCGTCGAATCAGCTCGTGGATCGTAGCTGGTGCCGCGGAATAGTTGGGAGGGTGGCCGCTGAGCCTGAGGATAGGCCCCGCACTGCAAGCTATCGGCATCAATGACCTCTGTTGCTCCTTGGGTAGTTCCGACGAATCTCCGTGCGTAGTTGACGGCGTTCATAGTAATACGTGAAGGTGTAGTCTTGGAGCCCCGAAAAATTCCGCCGAAAAAGCTGCCGCACTCTCCGCTACCAAACTCGCAGGCCCCCGGACACCATTCGCTCCTCCGTTGGGGTCGGGGGCCGCGATCTGTGGCGCACGGAGTCAGGGAAAGCGGAGTGTTCGTCTCCGCCCCCGTCCCGGCACCGGGTTTCGACGCTGGGCGGTCCATCCCGCGGGGTGGGCCGCTTTCCGCCCGCGCCAGTGGGGCGCCGTCTCCGGCGCCGCCTCCAACCCACCTCGGCCCATCGGAGGCGTCCGTGCGGTGCGCACGCCCCGAAAAAGCGAAGAGGAGGAAGGACCCAAGGAATGCGGCGAGGGAGGAAGGATGTCGAAGTGCGGGAGGAGATACGACGCCGCGTTTGCCCATCGATCCCCGCGGTGTGCGGACGGGGGAGGCCACGCCCCCGGCCGGGACCCGCCCCCAACGCCCGCACCCAATGGCGCGGCGCCAGGTGCGGCGCGGATGTGGGCGGCGCCACGGGGATGCGGCTCACGAGCGCGGTCGAGCCCGCCTCGGCCGTGGCCTCCGTCTTATGTCGCACGGCCCCTCCCTCCTCCACTCTTCTGGAGGATTCTGGTGTCGGGTGCGTCGTAATTAAGGCCGCCGGGTGCAGGGTAGGGGTACGGCACGGTCGGAGCGCGGTGCTCCTTCCCTTCTCGCGGGGTTTTTTCTGGAGGACCCGGCTCATTAGTTACGTATCCACGGGAGCGAAAGAAAGTCGACGCTGGTGGTTCAGGGGTCGCTTTGTGGGGCGGGAGGGGGTGGGGTGGAGGTGTGTGTGTCGGGGGCGGGAGAGTCGCCCGGCCCGCTGAGGGGAATCGCCGCCTCCACGCCCCTCCCTGCACGCGGCCAAATTTCGTTCCCGCAGCAATGAGAAGCTAGAGTGGATTTATTCTCAACGACACACATGAGTGCTATGTGAAAACTAATGCTTAACAATCGATTTTAACAGATCCATGTGCACAAATAAGCATAGTGTAAAATTCATTAACTTACTGGTGAATTTTCGGATAGATTAATGCAGGGTTGTAGGCAAATTAATATAAATGGTAGCAGTAAACCCTTGCTAATCATACACGCCTGCACCTGGTGAAATAGCACTTCCTTGCTTCAGTAGCATCAGAAAGCTAGTGATGAAATTATTTCATTAATGCACATGCGTGCCATGTGAGGAGTAGTCCTTTTAAGAACTAATTATGAAGAGTAATCAGCAACGATTAAGATTTTGCAACAACTATTCATTTTTGGCCGATCAGAAAATGTGTAATATAGTAATATCGAAGTGAAGTGTTGAAGGCTGTACACCAGAGCAAGTGTTCTTTATGCTTTTTCTCTATCTGTGTACCCTTCCGATCACTCTCAATAATCTATTGTGATGATTCTGACGCATTTTTTGTTTGGTATCAAATCTATTTTGACGATTAATCAATAAGGATCCATGAAGTTTATCTCAATGAAGTCTAACTATTGAGATATATTCGCCAAGTCAATTCATACGAACATGCGTAGTTTTGACAATATTCTTCTATTTCCTGTCCCCATTTTTCACTATGTTAAAATATCTCCTTTGTTTCCGGATCGTGAAGTATGCAATGACTTTATATCCGTTCGTGAACGTGCTATGAAAGTGCCAAACAATCTAACTGCTGGAAGATAATTGTGCCGCGATTTAACTAATTTTTTTATCTAACTTCCTAAACTTTTCTCTGTTTTTTATTAATGTAAGTTAAATTTTTTAGAGTTTGACACATTTCGCGCAAGGAGTCTGATACAGCATAAGAGTATTTATCCAAACTCCCTATTCCGTGAAGTTGTGCAAACTTGCGTCACTCTCGGTTATTATATTTTCAAGTTTTACACAGAATCTGTAGAATGGCGCCTTTAGGATTGAGGAGTTGAGGACATCTCCTTCGCTCTCTTGTGCAAATTTCGGCATTAATTTTCTATGTTTCTATTTAATTTTTGTCAGCGCATTGTGAAAACCCCGAGCAGAAATTTCAATGTTGTAAAAAACTATTCTACATTGGATGTTTGAATTTAATAACATTGCGACGGCTAACCGATGTGGACCTGCTTTTCCAGCCTGTGAAATCAACCTAAGAATTAATATCCTGACCGAATGAAGTTTAAATTGAGTATGACTACAGTACACGCATCCATCCTGAAGCTTTCCTTAGTCGCTAGCGTTTTTCAATCAAGCGTCGCGTGATCAAAGAAGTGATTTTAAATCACTTCTTTAACATTATGATATTGCCTTTCATAGTATTTTGTGACTTCGGTGAATATTTACTTCTTTTATGCATCTGCGAGATGAATTGAGTGCCGTAAATCATTGTTTTGTTATTAAGGTTTGCTTTAATCTGCAACTATTATTCATAATTGGGCAGATAATATCACTTAAAGACTTCGCTGGGCGACTACAATAATGGTTGCAGCTATATGACCGTCCTTACCAATGAAAATCATTCATCTGTGACTAAGAGCATTGATTTTTTGCTCAGCTAAATATAGTTTCTTTGGGCTATGGATAAAATGTCGGGTGCATCGCATTCTCATTCGAAGAAAACAATCCGGATATTCCTACAGTAAAAAATCTCCTGTCTCAAATGAGTTACTTCTTACCATACATTGACGAGACTGGTGAAAATCTATTCCAAGTTCTAATGATCATTTTTCCGTAATTAACTTGAAAATATTTCGTAACACCTGGTTTAGCTTTTTTGTTGGTTTGCAATCCAATGATCGCCGCGCCAAATTACAAAATAGTCGAGAATACTTGGTAATTAGTTAATTAATATGATGCAGTTTCCATTCATTACTATAAGTGATAAGCGCATAACTGTGTGTTGCAAGTTTAGTGTTATAAATAAAGCTGAAATCTATTAGTAGTGATAACTTAACATCATCGTTAGAATTCTTGGTATTTCTTTGCATTTCTCATCAATTACCTGATTCCGTCGTATCAGTACAACAGATCTTTCTTCGTTATGAATCTATTATGGACGGTTACGAATGATAAAATAGGCATCCGAAGATCACTTTTAACACGGTTCTGCCAGTACGTTGCAATAAAAAATTATGTTTAAAATATAGCTTTAGCTCTACAAATCAAAAAAATCATTTATTTTTCAACTTATCGTAGTGATATTGTTTCCCAATATGACTGCGTACTAATTCGCGTAAGAGGATATATTTTAGGGAAACGTGGAAAAGAGAGGGCTGAACCGTTTAATCGATGTTAGCACTATTTCCATGGTAAAGAATGAGGTCTTGTAATAGAGGGCATGCTTGTGAGGGGTTTTTATATGCTGGGAAATATTTAAATGCTCTAATTTCCACGCATTTGACAATCTCTCGTTCTACGTGTGCAGTACTGGTCCCTAAGAAGAGCAGATTTGATGATTTAGCCATGTCTGAGATGAGTTAGTGTGATAGTTTTCCCTGGATAGGAGATGGAGCCGTATGCGTTGCTCCGTACGAATGGAAAAGACTGCTCGAAATCTGGCCGCCCAGAGTAGAGCAGATTCCGCGGTTACATACTGGCCATGCCGCTTGAGACTATTTCGCATTATTTTGCGTCGAATTCCTAGTCAAGCTCTCTAAGCTGGCGAATGAACTAATAACAGAAAGTTCGCATGCTTGCGTGAGTTAGCGGTATATGTATTTTTTCTATTTTTTTGAAGCGTGAAACCTCGTGTTTCAGTAACGAGAGTGACAGAGTCGCGGAATATTTAACTAAATTGTGGAATACACCGACCTTATTCAACTTATACTTCTTCGACTTGCTTGCACGCTTTAATAGTATTTTCAATTTGACCGAATCAATTTACACGTAAATAAACGCACATTTATTTACTGTATCCAAAGAAATTTAATTGTATGCCACTAACTATCTTATTGAGCGAAAATAATTTGAGAATCCAAGCAGCAGTCTCAGCTCCGATTATATAATGTTATGATAAGCAAAGAAATATTAATTTATAACTGCTTATTGTTGAACTTCTAATTTTCTTTAGTGAGGTATATTTTCGTCATTCATATTATTCCTGATTGGAGACATTTTATCGTATCTTAATGCTGAAGGGTGTGCTAAATTTTTAGTTCACGTTTGGCTAAGGAATTATCGGATGCTCCCGTTTGTGAGTTTAAATTTTTAGTACACTTAGGAGGAGCATGATTTTAGGATTCACTTAGAATAACTAATAGACTCCCTTGCCTATTTCCTTGAGGACTTGACAGTTAACTTACACTCTGAAGTCTCTAATTTTAAGGGCACATATAGAGACCAGTTTTAAAATTAGGATTTGATAATTTCATCTCTGTATTTTTCGGAGATAAAATCTTTTGTGAGGTACAGGCATATGATTAGATGTTTCCCTCAGTGTAATGGAATTATCAGTATTCCAACGAAAGATTCAAGACTCAGAGCATGGTTTTAGCCTGGCATTGGGCTCAGTCACCGCAACATTTCCCCAACTTGAACACCGTCCCAGTTTCTCGGTCCACAGACCAGGACCGCATTCACTTTATTTTCAAACAAACGCACGTTCGCGACGGATGAGGTGCACGAAGAGAGAGAGAGAGAGAGAGCTTCTCTCTCAGTTTGAATGTCTTCCCTCGGAAATTTGGGCCAGTAATTAAAAAAAACTGAATAAAAGAAAAACATCCGCCACGCTTCATTTGAGTGCAGTTTCACGGGTGGATGGAAAAATGGGCATCGGCTGCCCCACCCCGTCGTGTCGGTGCAAATACTCGTGTCCCTCGCCTCCACCCACGGTCGCACCGTTGCCGTCTCAAATGAAGAGGCAATCGCTCGGAAGTAGGAGCCCGCATCCGGATGCGATGCACATCAAAGGCTGGGCTGCGCTCTGCTCAGCCAAGCTTGTCCCTTGGCGCCGGGCGCGGCTGTGTGCACCAATCTGCTCCTCACATCCACGCGAGACGCGTGTATTCCGCACCATCCGTTTCGATACACCCCCTGCCATGCACACTCGGACGGGGCCGGCGATACCCCCGCATCCGCGAGTCGCCCGAACTGTCGCCCGAGTTTGCCCGACTGAGGAGGTTGCTAAAAGGGTCGCATCGAACTTTCGCGTCGAGCTCCGTGCTCAATGCAATAGAATGACTGTCGTCGTGCGCCGTGTGTGGGACCAACTGAAGCCAGGCCGGGACTCACTAATTTGGCCGGTTATAATGAATTAGATATGGCAAAATTTGTTTTTGGGCGTAATTCATGTGGAAGTTCTGTAACCAACGTTATGAGGACGCTTCAATTCCGCTAGGCCGGTATTTTCCTGACGTAAAATTTGTTTAAAATTGTGAGCTCATCATCATCATTAGTCAACAATTCTAAGATTGGTTTGACACTGCTCTCCATTCCTCTCTCTTATCTGCTAATCATTTCATAGCGACGTATGTCTTCTCTTTTACATCATTCATAACCTGTCCTATGTAACTCATTAGGATCCGTCCTTTGCCCTTGTTCCCTTCCACCTGTCCCACGATTGTTTTCCTCAGCCCGTCATGCCTCATTATGTAGCCCACTAAGTTGTCACGTTTTCTCCTTAAGGTTTTTAGAAGACTTTTCTTTTCCTCACTTCTTCCAGCACTTCCTCATTACTTCCTCGGTCCATCCATTTTATCCTCATCATTCTTCGGTAGCACCAAATTTCGAACGCTTCCATCATCTTGAGATTTTAATGGCATGTAGAAACCTGTTTCAACGCACGGATTCGATACTTTCACGTTTGGCTAAGAAATAATCGAATGCTTCAGTTTGTGGCTTAGCTAAATGTGTAGTATACTTTAAGGGAGCTTAATTTGAGGATTCACTTAGGGTATCACCTTGCCTGCTTTCTTGCCTGTTTCATTTGAAACTTGCCACGAACTTTAACTCTGAAGTGTCTAATTTTAAGGGTATGAAGAGACCTGTTTCAATGTACTGATTTGATAATTTTACTATTTTTTTCAGAGCTAATGTCTTCTTTTTTTGAGATAGAGGCAAATGTTTCTACCCTATTTCCCATGAAATTTCAAGATGAAAGTTGAAGTATTACGTTAGGAAAAATACGATACCGCGGTCCGTCTAAGGTTAAGCGTCTATATAACTGTCCAGATGATGGGTCATATTAAATTGGAACCCATTCGGAATTACATGGGGTGTGGAAAAATGTCAAAGATGTTGCATTTCGTTTGTATTTAAATGGGGTGAAATACTTGAATGTTCTTCCCACGATGGGCGGTGCTTCACTCGGGGATGGGGTATTGTCGGTCCTTTACATTGAGCTCAGTACCTGAGTGAGGTCACGGTCCCCCTTAGATTGTGCTCCTCAGGCGGGAGTCGGTTGTTTTTTCGGCCGGCCCGCAATGGTCCCGGCTCCCGGCGAACGATCCGTCGTCGCCGCCTTCTTGCAGCCGCGCTCGCGAAGTGTTCTTTGAGATAGGGAGCTCTCTCAGAGGATGCTGACCCGCGAGGTATGCGCTCGTCGAAGTTTAATTCCTCTGCAACGATTCATTATGACAACGAATGACACTTCTGTGGTAGTTAAAAAAAGTTATTCCGACTGTCCAAATCAATTTTATGACCGTTTGATGTATCAAGAGTTTCAACATTGGTGCTGATTGTCACCCAGTCGATACCTTTATCGATGTTTATAGACATGTTTTGGAGGATTGTCACGTGTTATCTTATTCGCACGAATGAAAAGTTTTCTCATTTTAATGTGTACCTTCTCAGTCCATCTCAAATGACGTATGTTTTGTGATTCATGGCTTTGGCTCAAAGTTATTTGGTGTTAGAATTTAGGGACTTTGGGAGATTCAAAACGTCTATCAGAAGCTAAGTTATTGGAAACAGGTGAACAATACTGAATATCAAAGCGCTCTAACCAACTGCTCTAATTCATTGATAAAATTAGGGCATTTGTGAGTAAAGGATAAAGTTTTTGCATGGAGGGATTGGATGCCAGCCAGTGAAATATTTACGAATTAGTTGTTTCACGCTACATTACTTCTCATTTAAGTTCTATTTTTCTCGATAAAACACAGTCTAGACAGTTTACTAAATTTCATCGCAGAAATAGCATTTAAAGTTTCATAGGCTTCTTCTTACATTTCTGTGTCTCCTTTTTCGTGTATGTCGATAAGGCAAGAGCTTATTTGGTCACAAAAGGCAATTGTCGAAGGACAACTGGATGGGTATAAAGGCAAGGACGGTCCCATATGAGTTACATAGGACAAGTTATTAAATGTGTGAAAGGGATGAAATATTTAAGGGTATTAAGGAAAGATGAAAAGGCTATAAGGTTGAAGAGCGTGTTGGAGAGATGTGTCAATTAAATCTTGCATCGTTGACTTATGATGATGATGTTTGACTGAGGCGTGATTTTTCTCCCAATCAGTAAAGAGTGAATTTTCAAAGTATTTCAAACTGGAAGCTCATCCGTCCTCTTATTAATTAAAAAAAATTATTTTCTCCGCCGGAAATCCCTTTTGGGTTCATCTTTTCGTTCGTGTGTTAAGTTTCCTCAAAATTTCTTTATCTGAAATCCAAAGGCTGAATTTATGTTTTATCAAATGATAATTTCAGTATTTTCAATGGTCAAGGAAATATTCATAGCTTTTTTTAGGCCTTACTTTTTTGCTCTTATTGAATTCACTTAATACATCAAATTAACCTAATTTCTTAGATAGAAAAATTCATGAGGAAGTCGGAGGAATCTTTCTGGGCATTTTTGGATATTTGCCTCAAGTCGAGGAATATCTTGAACGCCCACCTTCGACTGGGACGAAGAGCTCGTTATATCCTCAATTTTAGAATCAATCTTGGTTTTAATCCACCTTGGAATTCAATTGGTGTAATACCCTAGTGTAGCCAATAGAAGTGGCTGAAATTTCAAGGGATATAAATATTGCTCTTTTGTTTTCCCGTTTCCTACGTGAAATATCACGTAGCCTAATCAGCAAAGTAGGAACAGTAATAAAATCCGCCTTACTTACCGGGGAGCGAAAAACATACTGCTTTCTTGGGCGTATTTTGAAAAATTAGAAGGAATTGTATTTTCTGTTGTTTTCATGATTGATCTCCATGTTTTTATTTCAATTTTGGTAAAATTCAGGTGCAAAATTTTTGTTATCACATTGATGAAGGCTGCCTATAATTGCCGTTTTACCTTTCATCAGTCCTCAAGTTGACTTCAATAAAATTGTACAAGCAATATTGCTACGCAGGTTCCTTCATTTTAGGTAATATTGTCCTTTTTCCCGCAAGCTAACGAATCATGATTTTCTCTGTTGTTATTTGAAAATTCTTTCGTGGAAAAGAAGGAGATTAAGTTCATTTCACGGCAATGCTTCTATTTCCACGGAATGGTATCACGTTAAAGGTAGAATTGGTGTTCTAATTAGAGAGGTATGAAGTGTGCAATTAGTCTTTGGGGGATAATTCAATTTTCTTAATGGTACTTCGTCTAACGGCTTATTAGATGAATGGGGATTTCATTTGCTAATTGAGTGAGAAACGAAACAAAATTGGTTTGTGAGTGTGCTCCCTGAGATACCGTTCCCGCTCTTAAGCCGGAAATATAAGCGGCTTGTGCGCATTGCTCAATGCTCTTTGATTCTCGATTGAACAGGAAAATTTACTTATTATTTTCCGTAAAAATATTAGTATCCGCGAGTTTTGAGTGCCGTTCCGTTCGTACTTTTCATCATCGATTTCCATCTCAACCGAAATTGAAGAGGATAAATTTCAGTAGTACTAATTCTTTAAACATTTCCTCTCCAAAATATCACTCATTCATTCAGTGATTCAACCCTAATGCTAGTTTGCTATTATGGGTTAATTGCAAACGAGCGTTAAGGCTTCATTGAGGGTAAAGTTCATCCTGAATTAAGCTCCCTGATTATTTCGTCGTTGAGAGATGCCGTAGATGGAAACAATATTTGTCAGTAATTCATGCCGAAACTTAAAGTTATGTAAATGTTTCGAATGGTGTAGTCGTTGAAATAACACGTTATTGATTACATGGTGCACTGCATTTCCTTGGCAAATATTCAGAATATATTCAGGGTTGATGGTGATCGTTAGAATGCAGTATCTTGGGAAATCCTTCCGGCGAAATATCGGCCAGCATGAGAAATGAACTCGGTGGTAAATTCATGAGCATGAGAGAAATAATCGCCAGGAAAGCACATAATCTTCCGTCAGTTAGGTGCTTTCCGTCAGGGGCTGGAAAGCAGGGATGCGATTAATAAAATTCTCCTGGTTGCTTCAAAATTCGCGTGATACGAAACCAACGACGCTTTTTTCCTTCACCACGAAACACTGACGTCCCCCTTGCAAAGTTGACGATCATCCACAGGCCTTTTTCCTCGACATTCTGTCGTGGGCTTTTCCCGCGAAAAGGTTTTAACCCTCCCTTACTCTTAAGAGAGAGAGACCATCCATTAAGAGTTGAAGTGTTCGCACTCGAGCCGATAAGACGAAGGCAGAAGGCGTTCGTCCATCACAACGATTTTAAATAATTAATCTAGCATAAAAACCGATAACGGTGTCTTTGTTTTCTTTCGTCTATATCTTAAGGCTTTGCGGTGTGCTGAACGCGGAGGGCTCGGGATATCTCGGGCGATTTTTTTTGTGTGTGGGGAGCGGGTGCCCTGTCCTTATACCCTAGCTTTTCCCCCATTCCTTAGCAGCACGCGCCATAGCTCCCCCTGACTCTTATCCAGGGGTGAGCAGTATTTTGATCCCTTTCTTCTTAATCTACCCTCCTTAACCTTACTCCTCCCCTCCCCAATCTGGGTTTCTTTTTACCATATCGTCAAGGGAACCCCCCCCTAAGGAGGCCTAACTCCCTCTCAATTTCCAACTCGTCGAACTTGGAGGAAGAAGAGAGGCTTGCTAATAATCCCTGGCGATGAAACGAGAGCGGTTATTTTCCTCGTCTGTGATGTATCCGTTCTGTCCAGGGTGAAATAATGAGGAATTGACGGTGTCGCTTTCTTGATCCCCGAGTTCCTCCCGCTACCTGCTTGAGATCATATTACTTTTAGCCCAACTTTTTTGCTCTATCGCTATTGTAAGGGATTTGTGTGAGGATTCGTTGTACAGATGCGATGATTGTGGGATTTTCTTGGGAGCCAAATTTGATACCAATGTCGCTTCTCTCGATTTGGCTTCTCGCTTGCGCATAAGATATTGCATGTTACTCCAGAAAAGACAGGATGCATCGGAGAAAAAGCCGTTTCAATGAAGTTATCAGAGACATTTCGTGGGGATACCAAATGGTGATGGAGTGTGGAAAATTTTCTTCAATGTTTCTCAAGTGCTCTTCCTTATGTCTATGTATATTGATATCAATATCATATCCAGGCTTTGATTTGTGTGACAGCTCTCAGTTGTGTGCTGATAAATGGTACTTTCAACTCCCATCAAGTGTTCAAAGCCTAACAATTTCGCTATTAAAGGTGCTTGTTTTCTGAAGTGTAGGCACAGAAAATAATGTTGCATAATTCAAGAAATATTAATTTTCGTCGAAAAAATTTATACGATTCAGCGTTCATTCCCATTATTAAACTTCCTCTTAAAAAGTTAGCCGGTGAGTATGTCAGTATTCATGAACTTTCTGTATTTTTGCTCATCGCCCGGCTGCAGTTTTCCGTCCGGCGGGCGGGCGCGTGGTCCCCGTGAGGAGTGTCGTGCGACATCCCGGACAGAATGCGTGAAACACACCTTATTCGTGGTACCTCTGTGCTAGTGGCCTATAGAAAGGAAGGGAAAATAGTATCTAGGCTTTAGTTGGTGTGGCAATCCTTGGTTCCATGATAAATTTAACGCCCATTAAATTGCTAAAAATTATTGACGCTGAAGACTGACTGACATTGAAGTTTTTTCAATCTCCACATTAAAACTCAACTGTAAACTCATAACTTGCTGTGTGTTAACCGACCTAGGTTTGAGCAGCTCCGTTCCATTTTCCAGATGGAATATTCTGTAGCGGTTGGGCGCATGTTGGTAAAAATATGGAGGAGAGAGGGGATGAAAGAAATTCTTATCTATTCCTACCCATCCACATTTTACCTAGATATACCCAACCGCCTCAGAACATTTCACATATGAAATGGCTCCGAGCTGCTGGAAGCCAGGTCGGTCAACGTTAAATAAGCGTTGAGTTAACAATTTGGTGTCTTTATGAAAATGTACAACTTCCACACAGAGAATTGCCTGAGACGATTTCTTAAGTTTGGCATTGTTCATTCCCGTGAATTCCCAAGTCGCGTTCCCGACCGAATAGTATGTTTCAGCATGGACTTCTCTCGCGATATTTCTTGGAAATTAAATTCTAAAACCTACTCATTTTTATAGTGCCATTCATTCTTGCTTTTTTGTCGCAGATTGAATTAATCAATAACATACTGCTCCTCAAAGAAGAAATTTTCAAGGCAGTATGTAAATTCTAACTCAGATAACCTCAGCCAACAAACTCAGATAACCTCAGTTAAGTCTACAAGGTCCTGTATTTTAAATTTGAAAAGTTTACCCTCGACAGTCTAATTATTTTCTCAGATATATTTCTCACACTTGAGATACAGGCGAATATCGTGCGGAGTCGACCCTACTTGACCTGAAAATTGCAATATGTAAGCTTCAAGTTTGATCTGAGGTTTCCGCGGCGTTTCTTCATTTGAGTCTTGGCTTCCGGGCCTACCTCCGCGTTTAGATGTCCATAAGTGACGACAGTTTCTCCAGCCATCCTGCTGGCGTCTTCAGTTCGGAAGTTCTTTTGACCTGAAGACGCCAGCAGGATGGCTGGAGTAACTGTCGTCACTTATGGACATCTAAACGCGGAGGAACGCCCGGAAGCCAAGACTAATAATATGTAAGCTTAAATTTTATATGAGTAATCCGCCACCAGATAAAGACCGGTCGTTAGAAGGGGAGGTATGCTTAGTTACCAATGCGTAATGCCTAGTTACTAAGCCGAATTAAGTTTTTATTAAAGAGTATCATTGTCTGAGCCGTTACCAATGATCACGCACTTCTCAGAAGGTTTCCCATGCTCCCGAAGACATGCCGAATTGAGTCAATTCCAAGGGGACTGCATAGAGGAGGCCCAATACCATTCCATAAAAGGCCGATTCTGTTGTCACTTCGTTCGCATTTTAATCGGTTTTCAAAAATGTCCGCGGCGCGGTGATGAGTACGATGCGATCCTTTTTTTCCAATAGTTTGCATTATAATGTTTGTAATTGCAAGGAATAGCATGGAAAAGTAATGAATTAGATAGGTAGTATTATCATTAGTATAAATTTCAGTTAATACCCTAATTATACCTTATTTCCCCTTGCAACTCGGATCAATTTGCTCTTCGGCGACGCGAGTGGCGATTTTTAAACCCATTAAAATGCGCGGTGGTTGACAACACTTTTAGAGGCCACTTGAGGATTCTCTCTTGTAGTATTCGTGGTCAATTCACTAGGAGTGACGCTAGGTGACTCCGAATTGGGGCAGTTCGCGTCGTACCTAGTCGCTTTCGTAAGAGAGGAAGACTGTGTGACCGTTTCTCGCGTTCGTTTTCCGGACCAGTGCCCCCCCACTCCCCGAGAATTCCACCCCGGTCCCCGGCCAGAAGGGAAAAGGGTGGGGGGGGGTGAGATTTCCTTTGGGCTAATGTTCTCGGGAGGCGATTGGTGCGGAAGACGGCTGCACCCACCACTCCTTCGTACTATCTAGCCAGCCCTAAGCCCCTTGACTGCGCACTCCCCCCCCCCCCCCCCCCCACCTCACTTTATCTGTTCTCTGTTAAAAAGCAATGCGGGGACGTTATCAAAATTTATGCATCATTTGACTAAGCGAGAACGATCAGCTCTCCCAAGAGGTTTTCTCGGGGAGAAACCAAAACATAAGCCTAACGATGGTATAATGTATCTTTTTGGGCGGCCGGGAACCCTGTTGAACCGCGGCTGAGGTGAGGAGGCTGGCTCAGGGGTTGTTGTAGCCCTCGCCAGGGGCTTGGGTAAGGTGCTTTTCTCACTTCCGAGGTGCCTTGTGGCGTTTTGAAGAAGGCAGGGGTTTTTCGGATAGACCGCCTGACTCCCCAAGGCTCCCTGCTGGTCGATGGTGGAGCCCGAACGCGGCATTAGCGCGCTGCAAAATAAAACGAAGCCAATTTTCGTCGAGTCTTTAGGAAGGTAAGGGTTGGGTTGGGGGTGCGGGTATTTGGATGTGGCTCCAGGAGTGGGTGCATTTCTTGGGGAGGGGTAAGCTACGTTGCTTGGGTTGGATTTTCGCTTTTTTCCTCGCTCCTGCCATTCTTAGGCCGTCCCCAACAAAATTCCCCGTCCCACGAAATCCGCCGAGCTTAAAGATCCCAAGTATTCTCCTTCGTCTTCCACTCTGTTGCCACTTAGGTGTCCCAAGAGCTACGGCGTACCGTAATGATTCCTCACCGAAGATGAAATGTGTGTGGAATTTAGTTATGTTAATTTAACGGCTTGTGCAAAAATGGTGGCACGAGTTTCTTGAGGGAGGTACATAGCTTCAAGGCAGTAATTTGAGCAAAAAAGCGGGTTTACCGATTTACTTCGTCGGTGTACATATCGTAGTCCAATTTTAAGTTATTTTTGATGCATAATTTTCTTCAAGTGCGCTTATTTTTCCTAAAATTCTGTGATGGTTATCTGCCCCAACATCATGTAAAATGATACATAGATTCCCATTATTTTCGGTGGTAATACCAACTTCCAGTTAGGGTATGTTCAACTTCAATTGGAATTGTCAATATTCGTTATGTTGTCATTTTCACTAAGTGGCGATGATGATTTTATCGACTCTTAACTTTTGCGGCAGCATAAAGAACGCGCTAGCAAATAAATTATTGCGTGTTTAAAATAAGCTACCTCCTACCACTCGTGGTTTTTCTTCTTCTTTTCTTCATTTTCGTGGTCCCTAGTTCGTGTAATATTGGTGGGTATAGTGCCTCCTGAATTTTCCCCCAGCACTTGGTGTAGAGTTCACGGAGCTTTCCCTCACTCCAGATTTTTACATGAAAATAACTTAAATTTGTGCTTGAGTGTGTTATTATACCTTACGCAACGCAATTTCGGTAAATGCTTCACCGTTATGTATTGCGATGTTCAGCTGCTGCTGGTAACCAAAGTTTGGCTTGTTTGTTTACTAATGGCGGTATTAGCGTTACATGGCAATTTTTCGTGTATTACCGCGTAGGATGTGTCATTGCCTTTTTAGGTCTATTGTATTTGAAGGTTCATTGTAATTCCAAGGAGTAAAGTGATACATAAATTCCCACTAATTTCAATGGTAACATCAACTCCCAGTTAAGGCACGGTCAATATTCGTAACGTTGTCACTTTCGCCAAATGGCTATTTTTTAATTTATAATCGCTCAACTTTTGCGGAAACATAAAGAACGCGCTGAAAAATAAATAAACTCGCGTGTAAAATAAGCAGCTTACAATGCAATAGTGTTCGGTGGCAATTTTTATCCTCTCGTCATCAATGGTGGTGCTTCAAGTCTTGTTTATGATCGAAACGTTGGAACGGGCAACTCGTGAGCGATGCGTGGCGGGGGAATTGCCATCCGTCATACTGTGGCTGTCTTTTTTTTCCAGACCGCATCCCACGATTGCTAAATCCCCCCTTACTTCTTCGGTTCAGCCACCCCTAGCAAATGTATTCGTGGGGGCTGAGTCCGCCACGGAAGGCTTACGGGCGATCGAGCAACTCTTCCACGCCGGTTTCAGTTTTACACGCTCCAGTTGGCGGCTGGCTGATAAGCGCTCCGAAATGCGAATAAAACTTGTCTCAATGCCTCCCTTTGCTTAATAAGGTCATTTCAACCTCGAATATTCTTGTTTTCCGTTATAGTTCCGCGTTCAACGGTGGTCCCTCGTGCCGCACGTTATTCGCGCGGCATTTCTCGTTTATTATTTCGTTTTCATGCCCCAATTTGCCGTGTTTTCAAAACTTTTATTTTTTATGTGATAGTAAAGGTCGTTTACTGAATTTAATGCTATGTAACATTGCTATTTTAATGTAAATTCCACTGTTCTTAGGAGCGTATTCTTGAATATGGAAATATTTTTATTGAGAGGCATGAGGTTATGATAAGAAATTACAGTGTGAAAGCGGTTTAGATACACATTTACTTCTTCGGTTGACTTTACCTGTCTTATATTGGTGAAGGTACGTAGAGGAAAATTCACATTCTGTAATGTTGAAATTATTCTCTCCAGGACGATGCTTTGCTTATGAATAGCATTACTTAAGTAACAGATAAAGATTTGATACATGTGTTCATCATTTTGACAAAAGACTACATTGCCGTAGTATATGTAGCCGAATTCTTATTGGTTACCTTTGATTCGGAATAGGTTTTGACATTCGAACGGATTAGCGGAACGAAATTTAATTTATTGATCAAATACTAAAATGAAGTTAATGTGCCTGCGGCATAATTACGTAGTCGAAACTGCTTATGAGGTTCCCCTTGAGAGGAACCTAAGAGATTTTCAGGTATTAGTTAGTATCAGGTATTATTATTATTTCAATTTTCAGATATTAGTGTCTGTTTCGAAGATATCTGTTAACAATTTCCGTGTGGGAACCGAACTCGTTAACGAAAATGCCTACATCTAAATGCATTACTGTAGTAATTTTAAAATTCCAACGAGTTTATTACTAATAAGGATACATATGAAATAAACTAGTTCTTGTCTCATTTATTTTTATCTTCTAAAATATCACTCTTTTGTGACCTTTTTGATGGAATTTAGGTTAATTTGCATAATTTTTGCCGTTACTTATTGATACCACTTGGTTTTCTTCTCCGTATTTTTACAGAACCTTTGAACGTTAAATTATACAGTTGTTTCTCTCGACTGCTCAATAGATGTATCCTTGATCAAGTTGAGATATATTCGCCGTTAGTAATTCGAATGAGTCTTGATAGAACAGTTTGCAAAGGAGGGTCTTATCCTTGACTACCTGATAATTACTCAAACTAATCTCCTTCCCAGATAATCCTTGAATTGATGGAATGCTTGAATTTCGAGGGAATTTTGTCGGCTGGAATTACAAGTGGCTTTCCTTAAGCAATGTACGCAAAACAGTTTCAAACGTAAGAGACCAAAGAAACATGAGCTCAGGTATTTTCTGGTACCTAATCAAAGATGAGAATTATAATCAGGTAGTCAAGAATAGGATCGTCTGTTGCAAACTGTTATATCAAGACTCAGTCGAATGATTTAAGGTGGATAATTCTCTACTTGCTCAAGGATATAAGGTTTGAGCAGTCGAGGAAAACATTTGAAGTGCCTTTCCTTAAGCTATGCATCTTCAATTCCTAGCGTAAAAGACCAAAAAATAATAGCCCATGTATTTTCTTATATCTAAGCAAAGATGGAATTTGAGTCAGAATATGAAGGCTTGTGTTTGAAAAACCTGCTTCATTTGCAATACTAAGATGTGCTTTTCCATCTCCCTACCATGTTTGAACGAAAACTCCTAAAGCACTCACTGATTGTGGCAACCGGTTCCCATCTCGAAAAAAATATGGATGTCGTCAGACCTTAAGCATTACATCTTCAATGTTAGACGTGAAAGAACTAATAAATAAGTGCTCATGTGTTTTCTTGTATCTTAGCAATGATGAGGATTATAGTCAGAATATGAATAATTATCTTTGCAAAGCGTACTTTATACGCAATTTTCAATTGATTCCATCTCCCCACCAAGTTAGAACGAAAACTCCAACTACCTGGCTGTAGCAACCGTTTCTCATCTCGAAAAAAATAAGGATAGCATCGTGCGGTTGATGAAGTTATTGGTCCAGTGTCCTTTCGCAATGCACCTTGAAATCAGAAGTAAAAGACCAAAGAAGTATGATCTCATGTATTTTGTGGTACCTTAGCGAAGATGAGAATTATTTTCAGACTGTGAACACCTAAGTTTGCCAAACCTGCTTCATTTTCAATACTTATTGAAGAAATTCGAATGAGTCTTTTACGAAAGACTATATTGCCGTAGTATATGTAGCCGAATCTTTATTGGTTATCTTTGATTCGGAATAGGTTTGGACATTAGAACGGATTAGCTGAACGAAATTTAATTTAAAGATCAAATACTATTTAATACACTCACTCAATCAATGCTGGGATGTGTGCTTCCATCTCCCTACTATGTTAGAACGAAAACGTCAATTGCACACTCTTACTTGTGGCAACAATTTTGCATCTCGAAAAATAAGGATACTGTCGTACCGAGTGATAAACTTTTTGGTCCAGTACCAGAGGGTTCAGTGTTTACGCTTGGCTCCTCAAGAAGGACCTCCCCCGTAGTCATTCCCGATCCATACTAGGACCACTAATGCCTCTTCTGCTTCTCTCTCTCTCTCTCTCTGGCATTTTCCATTTCAACAAAAGGCACGGGCTTGCCTCGCAAACGCCTCAACCGCCACTCCTACCCACTCCCGATGGTCTTTTCCGATAGGTTGGCCGTGCATCAATGCCTCCGCGTTTTTGTGGTTTTGCGCGGAGAGAAGAGGGTTTCGAAGAGAAGGAGCGATTCCACGTTTTTAAGCACCGCGGGAAAGATGGGTAAATGATTCGTAAAGATGGGTGGGGGGGAGGGCGAGGGAGTGGTGGGTACGTTTTTTTTTTTATTATTCTCCTCCTTTCTTATACCCCGGCACACAAATTCACCCATGTAAATCTTTGGGGAAGGGATAACTGTGGCGTAGTAATAATAATAATATTGCGCGTAATAAGAACGACACTCTTTGAGTTACAATAACGATAATGGTAAACAGCCCTCACCGCCGGATTCGGCTTAAATATCCTCGTCCGCTCTTCTGGGAAGATTAGTTCCTCCTCCTTCCCTTCTCCCGGATAGCCTTGTACGTAAACCCTCCCACACCAATCCAGGGGTTATACTTTTCTCCCCACTTCACTCCCACAACCCCCAATCCACCCTCAACGGGCAATACACCCTCGCCAATGCCTCCCGTACCCCCTTTCTCTACCCTAGCGGGGGGGGGGTCTCGGCTCACCCGAAATTCCTCGAGACCAGTCTGTGGGATACCCCCTCCCCAATCCTCTCTCCCGCCTCCTGTGTCCCGGGGATTATATGTTTCGTTGGGGAGGGAGGGAGAGAGAGACGCGATGGGTCCCTTACTGCTATCGCGGATTGAGCTGCTTTTTAAAAAGTTCCTTTTGAAAACTTCTCGTTTAATATCCTGCTATCGTCTCCCTCAATCGGGCCACAATATTCTTACGTAGTAGACCTCATTCGAACAGATTTTTGCGCGGAGAGGGCTCCAGAGTTGCGGGGTCGTGCGGGCGGGGTGGATCTCAGCTCGGGAGCGGAGGGAAAAAAAAAGTCGTCCGAGCAAGCAATCTCACTCTTTTCCTCCCGGACTACGAGAGAGAGCATTCTTCTCCCCACCCCCTATTATAAGTGACATTTAGTACCTTCCAGCTGAAAGCAAACTATACACAAAATCTGTGGACGGAGTCGGTGGGTTGAGGGGTGAGTTGGGTGCGGGGCCCGTCGTGAGGGATGCTGGGATGTGGGCAGGAGCATGGGAGATGACAACAATGCGAGCCCAGTTCTGGAGGGTTTTTGGTCGTGGTGGGGAGGGGGGCCGCTCCAACTTTGGAATAAATTAACCTATTGTGGAGCCCGGGAAGCTAATTTGAGAAGGATCCTGCGCTGGGAAGTACTTCTTTTCATGTCTCGGAGGTTTGGAAGCTAATGAAGTCGTGAGGAGAGAACGGTGCCTCCAGGAATAATTTAACTGATCAGGCAGCCGCGTCCTCCTCTCTTGCCTCCCCACCGCCGCCCCCGAGGCGCTACCATCCCCTGCCCCCAGGGGGGGGCCTCCCGTGCCTGGGTGGGGGCAGAGGGGGGAGAGGAGGTTTCACTCTGCCGCCCCTTCCCGCTCCGAATAGCGCCACCCGCAGTCGTTTTCCCCGTCGGCGTGCATCACTCGTAGGCATTGCAAGGAGGTAGCTCCGTGGACGACTCTGGGATGGCTGAGAATGGGCCGGGGTGGGGATTTTTCCTTGTGTGTGTGGTGGTATTGGATAAAATGGTGGGGAGTAGGGGTTTTGGTCCCCCTAATCGTCGATTGTTCCTACCTTCCGAGAGTAGGCTAAGATTGCTTGCTGAGTCTTCCCTGCTCCCCCTATCTTTCTCGTCAATGCCACGGGGGCGCTTGCTAGGGGGGTTCTTGCAACACCCCCCCTCCGCCTTGAGGGACGCCCCTCTCTACCGGCTTACAATCCTTCACGTCGTCGTCCCCTTCTCTGCGTAGCACAATGAATTCTCCAGTGTGTCCGACTGCCTCCTGATATGGCCTTCTACCGTGCGCGCTCCTCCGAAACCCGGTACCCTGTTCTCTTTACAGTAAATGCCCTTCTTCTGTCTTCGTTTATTTTTTCTTGCCCAGATAAGGGCATAATGTCCCTGTTTTAATCGTGTTTTTTTTTTTCATAGCACTCGATTTTAAAAGTGGTGTTTTAATATTGCGATACGTTGAGATGGGTATGTTTTTGTACAAAATTAGATTGTAGTTTCAAGCATAAAATGTTGGATACAAATTACATCCTTTCACGTCTTCAGTGAAATTTAATGCTGTTGTTTATTAATGAACATAAATTTTGATACTTACTATTATATTATTTTGAGGACCTAAAACGGTTTTGCATGTAGATATGTTTCATTTTTAATATGCCTAATGAATAGTTGAAAGATACGGCAATAATGCTATCATTCTCGCGGATAATTATGACCCTACGAATAGCTGCGATCATCACATAGATCAAGACTGCCCGCTGAGAATAACCGAGGCTATTAAGGGAAAGGCTAGTCTTTATCTTTCTTTAAAGTGCAATTTTTAAGATAGAAAGCCAGGAACAGCAGTGTTGCCATTTTATAGTGACCAGGTACCAATAAATAAATTGTAGGTCGTACAGGCAATATAGCAATATTTGAAAATTGCTTAATTCTTTTCAGTCCATAAGTTGGAAAATTCGTGGATAAAATGCATTTTTGGCTGAAATTGTTGAAAAATATCGGAAATCTCTATATTGAAATTCATGTAATTTCGATACTGCCCATTCCTGTTCATTCATTACCCATCATTCATCATTCTTCCCTTGCTTCCACGAGTCACCTCATCATAACCATCTCCTCCTGATACCACAGCGTCGTTTTTCCCTCTCCTTTTGTCCCCTTTCCAAAATGCCTTCAAATCGTCGGGGACGCATTTATTTTAATGCGAGCTCTCGAAATCGGCCGTTCTTATTCTCGCTCCCAGTTCTTTTTCGTGCACGAAGGGACTTCTCTTTTTGTCCTTCTCGGTACATTTCCTTCGACCGCCTCTCTCTTTCTCTCTCTCTCTTCTTTCCCCGCCCCCATGATCATTCTCGGCTCATCTGGGCTCGGTGGGACGTCTTCGCTGAAAGGACGACGATGGGACTCGTTACCTCCCGCTCCCCTCCCTCAAAGGGTTGGTGGAGCGGTTAGGATGATGGTTTTCTATCCTAGAGACCCGGTTTAACCCTTTCTAACCCAGAGCTACTTCTGGGAGAAATCGAATTCCACGATTTTTCATTTTGAAACTTGAGACTTTTGCACTCAATCGTAATTATCTTGGCAGCTAAACATTTCGTCAATAATATTTACACCACAAAATAATGCGTAGTTTATATAATTCCTAAATTAAGCTGAAATGTATAATTTTTGATGTCGCTTAGAAGCAGCATCGGGTTATAATGGGTTAAATCCCCGGCTGGGGTGAGGAGGAAGGCCGATACACAAGGGAACTGAGTGTTACGGGGAGAGCATCTGGGGTGATGATAACCCCTATCTCATCATCTGGACTGTGTCAATTATTGTACGAACGCATTTTTTTGGAAGGCCCATATCGGAGTCCGGTAGCTACGGGAACCCAAAATATTTTTAATTTCCTTCAAGTATAACGAATTATTGAAAGAAATATCCACAGAGACATATCTTTTCAAAGAAACAAGGCCTTTGGGTCTTAAAAGTGAACCATGGGCGTTAGAAAATGAAATTTAAAATATATTTTTAGCGGGAAAGTTAACTTTAAAGAAGGAGTAGAGAAGGTGCAGGGGAAAGAGTTCGGATTGTTACATAATCGGCTTTCACTTTTTTCCTTTATTTACTTTTATTTACTTTATGAGGAACTTTCCATCATTAGATCGATGAGTTTCTTTTTCGATCAATCGATCGTCCAGAATTCCGAAGGAAATTGGGACATCTGGGGAGCGTGTTTTTTTTAGGCATCAGCGTATTTCCTCTTTAGCACTATTATAGCCGTGTGCCATTAGATTTTCCGCTCAAAATATTTAATATTTAATTTTGTGACGCATATATTCATGATATCCCGCCGCTTCCTCTATTTCATTAAAAAAATTTATATTTTCAGACAGTTTTCAGTAATTCGTTATACTTGCAGGAAAGTACACATATTTTAGGTTCCATGCAGGTAGGAGTTTTTCAGATCGATTATCCTTCTCTTTTCACAGTTGAATGGAATTTTGTTTCCCTCAAGCAATTGAAAAGATGGAGAAATAAGTATTCAGTCAAGTTCACTTTAAGATTACAAATGGCTTGCTCCATTAAGAAATTACCCAAAAGTCCCACAGAATAACGTTATTACTGATACCGTATGCGAGTCTATTTTATTAATTTATTGGTATTAGCTGCTAACACCAATTTTTATCATTCGCTGTTTTTATTATTTCAAACTTCCTGTCTGTTTTATATCCATAAAAATCGGTTTGCCTTCCGAGTGTCGTGAGCCACTTTGGTTATTAATCTGAGAGTAATTTTCCCATTATGGTAAATTTTTTAACTCTTTCAAATTGACGCTCGACTTTATCGGATAGAGATATTTTTGACTATTTTTTTAAATTTAGCAGGTCTCTCTCTCCTACCTCTAATTCAATTCGTTTGGATTTTACTCTTGGACAGAAACCAGAAAGGCCTGTCTCTTTTTCCCGTGTGCTTTGCGTGTCCAGATCTTTTATCTGCTACTCTCCGGGCTAAGAAATACCGTTTTTTTCTCCAATCACATTTGATTCGTTATTGATGAAATCATTGATACAGCCGACCAGCTGAAATTTACATTTTCTCCATTTGGCTACCCCAGTTGACTATTGAGCAAATCTCAACTTTCAGTTATAGCGGCGGTATCAAAGTAAATGGAATGTGAAATAAGGTCCTAGTGTCTAAACACCTTTGGCATTAAGAGTCCTCACTTATCGAATTCGTGTCGGATTTAAGTTATTTTCGGACCGCGCAGAGGGTAAAGCATTCAAAATAACGATACGTGAATATAATATTAATTTTTATCATTCCTCCCTTTCTTTCATTTTCGCCGTATCTCTGGAGTTATAACTCTTAAATAACTAATGAGACTCGTAAATGCATGTTTTTGAATTAACTGGATTCGTGTCGAAGCATTGTATTGGTGTGATATTTTTAATTCTTAGCGAGACACGGCAAATGTTTTTATTCGTAATTAGTTGGGCCGTCATGACGATAGATCAACCTTTTACTTATTCAAGTGTTTCATGGTAGGTAAAAATTATTACCCTGGTGTCATGCTGAATTATTATAATTTCAACTTTAACGGCGATATCATCATTTTTATAGCTTAGATGGATAGTTTTTTAGCATTCTTCAGGCCTTGTAGATTTTTTAAATTCAAAATAGTTATTTTTTATATGATCTACATATATCCAAATAATAATTGTCGATACGTAATTCATGTTGTAAAATGGGGTGGTTTTAGACCTTTCAAGAAGCTTTTTCATCACTTTCTTTCATGAAAACTTTATGACATGCGCCGCATTTTTTTCTCCTTTATGCAAGCTGTAGCGCTAGTATCTACGCATTTGTTTTGTGTTTCGAGAATGTTTTGGTTAAGCCGCTGTACGAGAGTTTGATGACCGATATCAGGAGACCGTGCTGACGATACGCCTCTAGTAATTTGCAATTCGGGTCAGTCAAAAATTGAAGCCGTCCGATTCGTTACATGCCTGTGGGTTGTGTCGTGGTTTTTAATATGTCGCGAATGTGGAATCGAAGAAGTGAGTGGAGGATAAAATAAACTTCCCAAACTCACTTCCTTGTGCACGACCTCTCTTCCTGCCTGTTTTATTTTTTATTAATAATGCATTCAATTAGCGTTATGGAGGGTAACCTTCTCCTGCTCTATCGAAGCTTATTTTCCCTTCTCGGACGCGGGCAAGTGATTTATGTGTCCCGGGGTCATTAATTTGTACGCGATCAGTTAGTCCTGCGGAGAGGGGATGGGCGCTTCATGAAGTGTTTCCCTACTCTCTAACCTCTCCGGGGTTGAAAGTCGGCCGCGCACTTTCTCAGGCTGTTAAGGGCGGAGCGTATTTGATTAAGTAAATGGAAAGTGGGCACAAACATGGACATATTATGAAGTAGCCGATTTCCAGCACACAAGCCAACATAAACCACGTTCTGAATGGCAAAAAAGAAAGCGTGCAGTACGCCTTTTGACTCATTTGACTCTGGGTCTGTGGCGTTGGGATACCTAGCAACTCGTGTTCCGTAAAAATGAAATACTTGTATCCAAACGGGGTACTTGAGCCCTGCGTGTAAAATAGGTTATATATTAAATGAGTTTTCGATATGAAGTTTCAGGTTCCTAGTTTCCTGATTTTGTAACAGCTTGGGACTTAAGTAGTTGCCACTTCGCATATAATATTATCTAAATTTTCTCGTCAGGTTCCATTTATCTTCGTATCGGTTATTCTCAAGTTATCCTCAAGTTAGCTTGGGTTACCGTTTGGTGACGTCACTCCAGCTTTACCGTGGAAAATTAATAAGTATATAAACTTACATTAGATAACCGCTTTTCCTATTCTCTTCCGCTCATTGTTCTGCTGAGGCCTGTCGCCTAGCTCATGCCCTCTTACCTTGTAATGTTCCGATAACTTTTAACCCTTAATTACACGCTAAGCGGAGATTTTGTCGCATTTTTCGAAAATTCGAAATAGCGTGTTTACTGCGTATAGATCACTGGTGGCGCACTTTGGTATTCTGTTTCTTTACCTTTTCCTCGACCAAGAACATTTTCGTCTACAATTCCTTAAGAAAAAGTATTCAAAGTATTTACCAAGAAATGTTCATATCAATATGCTTTATGTTTGTTTATGAATGAAAAAGAAAATATTTTAAGTGCTTTTAATTATTATAAGTTATCCAAATGCGTTAAATACCCTAAAATTCTAATGTATATTTAGAAAAACTAAAAATATTAAAGTGCGGCCAAATAGCCGCCAGCGTGCATTGGCGCTATCCTCGCGGGCGCGTTTATCTAAGGGTTAACGCGAAAACTTGTCTTGTGACATGCCCCTTGATTTATACACACCCGCGATACGTGAACGTAGTGATGATGAGAGGTAACAAGGGGCAGTTCTCCTTCGACGGGTGATCCCGCCTGAGATTCTCCGTGGAGGTGGAGGATATTCGTGTGGGTAGCCGGCCAGTGGATTAGGGTTTTGGGTCATGAGGTGGGGCGGGGACGGGCGAGTCTGAAGGTGTCGTGGTGGAGTTTCCAAGAGTTATGCCCGTGGGTGAGAAAACCGCGATTAGCGATGTGCCAGCAACCGCACGATTAATGGCATTTTAATAGAAAATCAATCACTGGGGGGCGAGACCCCCCTCCCCACCACCCCCCCCCACACTCCTCCAGATTCGGGTGGCGTGTCCGGAGGTTTGAGGCAACGCTTTGGGTGGGGTAGATATTGTTCCATTTACGGGATTGACTGCCTCTTTGTGTAAGAAATGATTATTTTGGACTGGGGCGGTGAAGGGCCGCTGGGCTGGTCCTCCCAGTGTGTTGTTTGGATTTGGGCGGGCGTGTAGGGCGAGTGTTTGTTTGCGCTCCCCGGAGAGTTGAGGAAATTTCTTCCGTGCAGCCGGTAAACTTTCGTGTTTCTTTTTTTTCCGAAAATATTCTTTTATTCCAGTCAATTGACCCCTTTCCACTGGAATACTTGCAATAATTGAAACTTCTACCCATTATTTATTGTTTGATATTGTATCATGGTGCGCAACGCTTAGACCTACTAATCTTACCGTTCTCGATCCAATTCATATTAACCCATTCCCGTCCAAACAATTTTCTACTTTCGATTGTGAAGATATTTAGCTACGTTGCTCCGATGGTTGTCTCCAATATTTCTATACAAAATATTAAAATATTTTGGTGACTCATCAACTTTTTTTATTCAGAATGACCCGTAGACATATAGTTACAGTGGGCGATGATGAGGTCGGCACTTAAGGTTGTTTCTACTAGTGACTTTTATAGAAAGGATGAATTCTTCTGCTTCAGCATATTTTTGTATGGAGGAAAATTAAAATAATCTATGGAATGCCGTGTGCGTTTAAATTTATGACCCTTGAATGAAATTTACAGATATTAGTCGTCCACATCGTGAATTTCCGTGTCACATCTGTCTCTTTCTGTCAGTGGGCTTATTTCGACCGGCTTCATAAATAAACTAATAAGTGGATGAAGTTATTGCTATCTTCAATTGTATATTTGTGACATTTGGACCGCAGAAAGGAATGCGGGTTTTCTCCAAGGCCTCACGAGCTCAGAATGGTAGGATGTAGCCAAATGGCTACGGTGGGCGGAAATGGGCTCATGGTTCCAACCCAATTGGTCGTATTTTGTCTTTCTTTGTAGCTTAGAATTCCTTAAAATTTACTGCATCACGAGCGAGAAATGTGAGACTCAAGATAAAGGTGGGTGGTGAAAAACTTGAGCAGGTTGAGCAATTCAACCATTTAGGCAGTACGTTAGAGGAAAACGGATACAGTAGTAAGGACATCAGGAAGAGAATAGCATTAGCGAAAGAGGCGTTCATGAGCAGGAAGGAGCTTCTGAGAGGATCGTTGTGTAAGAGTTTAAAGAAAAGGTTAGTGAAGAGTTTGGTTTAGAGTGTAGCTCTCTACGGTGCGGAAACGTGGACTCTGAGGAAAGAAGACGAGAGAAGATTGGAGGCGTTCGAGATGTGGGTATGGAGAAGAATGGAGAGGGTGAAATGGACGGAGAGGAAAAGGAACGACGAAGTGCTGGATATGGTTGGCGAGGAGAGAAAGCTTTTAGATGAGATACGCAGGAGACAGAAGGTTTGGATGGAGTTAGTGCTTAGCGGTGAGGGGATGTTGAAAATGGTGTTGGAGGGTAGAATGTTGGGGAAACGAGGGAGGGGAAGGAAAAGAATAGGATTTTTAGATAGATTGAAAGAGAGTAGGCCTTACAGTGAATTAAAGAAGGCAGTGCTGGAAGGAAATGGAGGCTCCCAGATCACCTCTTTAGTACTCCATGGAAACCTACCTTAATCGGTAGAATACTATAATAATATAATAATATTGAATATTTCAGGGAACATTGAGCGAATCCTTGTGCTAAAAAAATGCCTCCTCTTTGTTTAGGTTTTCATATTTATGGCGCAGGCAAATGTTGGCAAGGATCTCTTCTACGTAATGTGAAAATTTCAAGGTTTGAGGATAACTTCTAACAAGATATACGTCACGAAGAAATACCGGGAGGGCGGGAGTAAAGTGACATATTGAGGTTTTATTGAAACTGACTGGTAATTTTCAGGGAACTCCGGTCACTTGACGATGGTAAGAAATGTATCGAAACCTCTTAATTGTGGATTGCGGCGGAGAAAGACCGCTGAACTGATCGTCCCATTGTGTGGTTTGCGTGAGGGTGTTTCCTTATGAATTGGTTCGTGATCCGGCCGTTGTTTGGCGGAAGAGGCGGTCCCTTGTCCCGTTTTTCTTCCAGACCCACGTCTGGCACGCGCTGTGGGCGGATGGAACTCGATCCTTCCCCATTCTAATTTCGCGTCTTTTCTCAAGTCTCAATATCCGACTTGTCTTATGCCATGCGAACGGAGAATGAAATAAATATCAGGGTTCACTTTGTGGAATTTATTTCACTGAAGAAAAAACTCGCCTTGCAAATTACACGCTTTCTTTTCTGCCTCCGGCGTGTATGTAATTGGTGTTTAGGCTCTTGATCAACCTTGATGCTAATATCAATGGACAAAACTAAATTCAATGCTGTAAATTATGCTAGGGATGTGGATACTAAGGGAAGTATCTCTGTAAGTGACTACATTGATCGCATAGTATAAGAATAGTTAAATAATTTCGCACCGCCTATTATGAAACAATTACGTTTTGCGCTGTATTTATCAATTGATGAAACGCTTTGATATAGGTTATATTATTATATCTACGATAGAAGAAACATAATTAGATAAATTTTCGTCATGACATAAGAAATTGTATTGAGTTGAGTGGCACTCAATCTATAAAGGAAATTATTTAAGCATTAATTTTAAAGGGCATTGACTTTAGTAAATTTGGAGGTATTTATTGTTCCTGCTCTTTATCACAATACATTTATATTAATTCAATTAAATATAGACCTATTAAATGTTCTATTTGTCAACACAAACCTAATGTGTGGATGAACTATTGCTTTCCAAGAGTAGAAAAAACATATCCAGAAAAATATTTTTAAACATCATTAACTATCAAGAACAAGAATTAAAAATCTACCTGTGAGACATTGTCGACTGAGGATACTTATGCCATGCATTCTGGATTCACCATTCTGGATTCACCATTCTGGATTCGTAATTAAAAATCAGGATTTTTATTTTAGTTTTATCACTAATACACGTAACTGTGAGGGCACCTAATACCGCTCTACCCTCCGCTTCATAGTTAGTCTGTACGTACTGGGAAATTTCATTTCCAATCCACTTTCTTCGTTCACTCCTTTGGAGGATGCAGACATCGAGCGATCGTGGAAAGGGGCCCTTCTTATAGATAGGAAGGCGGTCCCGCTACCCCCAGCCCAATCGTCCTTTGGCATTCAAAATCACCGACCTCTCTTGCACGAACCAGCGGGTGGTTGGTGGCGTGAAAGAGCCCTTGTTAAGGCTCGCCACTTCGTCCTCGGCATCGAGTGCCAGCCAACCACCCCCAACACCCCCGGAACCCGCCCCCCAACCAAAAAATGTCGACTGGAACTCCTCCCCCTTCCCTTAACCGCCCCAATCCGAATCGAACGCGACAATTGAGTCGTTCGAGGAATCTTTTAACTCGCACTACTTTTCGCATTCGACCAATTTTTTTCCCTCTCCCTCGTTCCCTTTCATCCTCCTTTACGAGCCCGTACCCTTTTTCCGCCCCACCTAACCCTTACCCCTACTCCTCAGGGGGCGTGAGAGGGCTTTGGAGGCGTGGGGGGTGGCTTGGCACACACTGGGAAATGGATTTAAAGGTGTCGGCGGATCGTGCGTTGATCGGAGCTGAACCTTTACGTGCTGTCCCTTTCTCTCCTGTTATAGAGAGGGTTTAGGCGTTAGCCTCGCAGTGTGATTTATTAGGGCACGAGGGGAGATGTTGGTCATCTGGGTCAGCATCGGCCATTGTGTTTCGCTTCAGTTACGTTTTCGCTTCAATTTTTTTGTTAAGATACGCCATCCCATGGAAATATGTAGATCGGGATTAAAAATTAAAAGAGAACAGTATTTCCCTTCCGTGATTTTTTTATTTTTAAAAAGGTTATTTCTTATCTCATTTAAGTACAGATTGTACTTATAAGTTTTGTTAGGCATTTATTCGGATACACACTTTGCGTTTACCCTTGCCTGTGGTTTTATTGGATGTAAAAGTGAATGCAAAAATAAATAAGCCGTCATTATACTGCTTTTGGCTCCTGGGCCCAATGCAACATACCGTGGTTTGCGGTAAAAGAAACGTTAAGGTTTGGCTACAATAGTTGAAGAATAATGGTAGTTAAAATTAAAAAGCCATGAGATGGGAGGTTCTAATAGAGGCCAAAAAGGACACTTACTCAGTCCCATAGTAGGAAAGTAGCGATCACTTGGAACGTGACAGTAATCTCTCCCCTGCGGGTTTGTCTTACCACCAAGACAATCGATCTGTAGTGGAAATTATTTAAGTATTTATTTGAATGGTCTGTAACTAAGACTTTAAGATATAATTCCTGTTTTCTTATTATTATAATTTTTTGTTTATTATTGCTCTGAGTAAAAATATTATTTTTTTTATTAAGAAACGAATTAAACTCCCGAAAAAAAAACTCCAAATAGGCCTTCCTTTTCCACCTGGATGCTGGAATCTAGATCATCAAAATATGGCAGAAATTTTGCTTGGGCAATTTAGATGGCCCCTCGTGCTAGCTAAGGGCTATTTTACTTCTCTAACTTCCCGCTTGTTTTTTATATTATTTCTATGTAATTATTATCATTTTCCAGTTATGAAATGAACCAGAACTCTAATGACGTCACCAACTTATGGAAAGTTAACGGGATATTTCGCGTTTTATTATTTTAAACGTATGATAGGATGGCCGAATGGAGAAGATTTTTGTTTCCCCTTAAGCCCGCTTTGTGTGGGGCATGTACTTGTACAATCTGACGTATGCGTGAGAGTAGAATTCCAATTGCGCGTGTAAAGCGGTAGATTGCTAGAACATATGCAATGTTGCATGAACGGGAAATGGCGAAATAGCCCGTGTTCTAATTTCGTCCGTGAATGCACTTGTACGTCAGATTGAGAAAAAAAATGCTGTTATGAGTTGTGTTATTACATGCCTCGTGTAAAACTGCCTTTATATTTCCCTTCTAATGTTTATATTATATTTCTCCTATATTTTCTGAATTTTGTTTATGAATTGTGATTTCGGGTGAATGTGAATAACCCCATTTTCACTTGAGGGTCGACTCTGTCCTCGCGTTAACTCTAGCGATTCGTGCATCCATTCGATTCTTAGGCACCGTGACGCAGGTTCCTTGCTTCAAGTGGTCGCGGCGCGGGGCTTAGTAGTGAGGGTTCCTCCGGAGGAGCTCGAGCCGAGGTGATTGGATGGGCCGGGGTGGTGTGCGCGCGGATGAAGAATTGAGCCGATCCATTGATTTTCCCCGTGTTAATTGCAAACCGATGCGGTCAGGTTCAAAGGTGGCAGGTTTAATGTGCACTGGTGGGCTCTCGTGTGGGGAAGAGGGACTCTTGGGTCGGGAGAGTCGCTGGGTGGGAGAGGATTGGTTATTTTTTTTCTCTCTCTCGCTCGGGCCAAGTTGGATGTGATGATGTAGTGGGTACGTGGGGGTGAAAAAAGAACACTGTTAAGGGGCAGTTAACGGGAGCAGAAGAAGTGGTGGGGCTGAGGTCTGCTGGGTGAGGGGGACTCCCGAAGGCGCGGAGAGTCGGTGGGAGATTGGCTTAATTTATCGGCTCCATTAAACCAACAGGAGTGGAACCGCTTCCTCCCCCACCCCCAGCACCATCTCCGCACCCCGTTTCCCTCACCCCCCCCACGCGGGGTACCTCCTCCGCTCCCGGCACCCCCAGGGTTCCGCTCCTCTCGGAGGCCCCCGGAGACCCCTTACGTCGCCACCCATAGCCCCGCCCACCCCCGTACCCTATAACCACCCCCACACCCCTCCGGCCGCCTCCGCACGCCCTCCCGCCTCCTCCCTGTGCATTTTAATAGTGGCCCTAACGAGGGCGGCTCCCGGAAAATGTGCTGAGTTGTTGAGCAAATCGCAGTGGCCGTTTCCGTGGGGGTATGTGTGAGGAAGGGAGGGTGGTGCGGTGTTGAGTGCGGGAGAAAGAGAAGGAGCGGTAGGGTGCGGATCAGGTTGAGGGTTTGAAAAAAAGATGGGGTGGTGTAGTGTGGAAGCTGCTCTCTCACCGCTGTATCAGCGCCAAAATGCCTTCGCACAACCCTCCCCCACCCGCAGCCGACGAAACATATTCTCAGTCTCTTCCGGAGTTGGGGAATGAATGGTGTAAACATTTGGGGCGTCCGAGGGTTTTGGTCTCCGCTGCGTTTGTGTGCGTGTGAGTGGGGAAGGAGCGAGTGGAGAGCGGTGATGGTCCACCCTTGGGACGCTGCGATGCCCACTCATCCCTCACACTACTTCCCTCGCTTCTCTCACTGCTCTTTCCGCCATCCTGAAACATCTCCCCCGTCTCCGTATCCCGTACCGTTTGCCGCTCATGTGGCTAGTGGGCCCCTCTTTCTCTGCTCGGGCCCTTTTCCTTTGGAGCAGCATACGCAAAAATCCACCTTGGCCTCCGCCGCCGCCCCACCGCGCCTTTTGATTAATGGCGGAAGGTATTTAAAGCCTCGGTGGGCATAAATGGGTTGCTGATTTGGCTGTGTTCAAGGGAAGCTCGGGAGGGGTCGGAGAGTTTTTCCTCGTGAGAGTCTACACGCGGGGGGTGTGGTATCAAGCTTTTTATCGTGGAGTCGTCCCTCCCGCCTCGTTCGGGGGAAATGTGCGGTGAAGTTTTTCGCCTCCGCCCTCGATCAAGGTGAGAGCATGGCCAAGAGTCTCGACTTAGGGAAATCTCACGATTTTTTAAATATTTATTTTTCCTTTCCCTTCTTTTTTTTAAATTGCGGTGGCAAACATTTTGTCGGCCTTTTGAGGAGAAGGGTTTTTAATGCGAGGAGCGGGAAAGGCGCAGCTGATAAGCCAAAAGTGTTTATGCGTGGAAAATAATGTAAGATGATGACTTGACACTGCTACGGAATGGAGGAAGGGTATCGTATTTACGCAATATATATCCGCGCGTTTATGAGCTCTAATTTCTCGTGCTCATGAGTGAGCCTGGTGTTTAAGGTGCTCCAAATTTCAACGTAATATCGGAGCGTCTTACTCGAGCCCTCAATCCCTCTATCTCGCATATCTATGCCCTAGGTAGCACTCAGCTCGGTTTATATCTAGGTAAATTCCTACCCTACCTCTTTGGCTATACAACTTCAGCTATTAAAATAGTAGTTTGGATCTTGAACTAAGTTTCATGTGATATGTTGTAGAGTGTAATGAATTATAAGGAAAGTCTTTATGAATTATAAGATTTAGTGGCTGTAAACTGTACGGTGTGGAAACTGAAAGGTTCCATCATTCCGAAGGCTTTGATTTATTGTAGAAAGAAAACCTTTGCTTTTTCAATTTAAATGTTGTCAATATTACCTTTCGTTGAATTATTTAGTAAATTTCGTCCATCTTGGACAGACTTTTAACTCACTGGCCTCAATTAGTATCGAGCAGTTCTTCCTTTAACGAGCACTTATTACCTATCTTCGAGAGGGAAAATTCTATGGGCTACCTTAAACCCTTAATTTTTCCCTTTAAATTTCTAGCCTGTATATCACCCATCATTTTGATTTATAAATTTTACAATCAGTATATTATCATGAATTAGCTTCTGCGTGAAATTAAAATATACGGCCCTGATAACTTTTCTCTGGAAAATTATTTATTGGTACTTCGTTAATAGCTTCTGCGTAATTCATAATTTTGATAACTCTCTTGGAAGGAAGTATTTTTTCTGGAGCGCCTGACCCACTAGGTCATCACGCAACCGTAGTAGGTGGTCGTTTTAGTTATTATTGATTCGTTTCACTTGTTATATTTCATTTTAAAAGTGATAAAGACGTACCTTTAAGTAATCGGAAAGAAATTAATGAAAATTTTATGTGCATGTGCCAATGAAATGTTGACCCCATTCTTCATTCATCTCTGTTATATTTTCCGAACATCTTGACGCTGGGGTGCGAGGTTAATATTAGTGGGCGAATTTTGGAAAATCGCGAAATGTTTCGCAAAAAAAAAAACATTTCTAATAGGCTCTCAGAAAGATTTCCTCCGTCATGCTCAAATATGTTAGGCCTTTCAGCTCATAAGATTTTCGGAAAGGACCACTGTTTGGTTAGTGGGTCAGTGTTTCAAATAAAGGCTGACTTATCTAACAGGAGGCGATTGGGTAGAGCTGTTACATTTTGCCATGAAGATGTGTAAATATGAATTAATTTTTGAAAGTTCGAATACGTTCAACCGATTTAGGCGAGATATAGTGTAAGTTTGACGTATTGAAATAAAAGGAACTTGCACTTTTGCACAATTATTTAATACTAACGGCGCGTTTCGGCTCGTAGAGACGTCATCTCGAGCAAGACTAGTCGTAACGCGTCGCCGCATTAGATAATTGTGGAACAGCGCAATTACCTTTTGTTTCAATGTATTTTGAGAGTCAGCTTGAAAGGAAACATAATGAAGATACACTTTTGTATGTTCCACAGGAGTTTTAATAACCGACCCAGGTTTCAACAGTACACTATGTCACTATCATGGTGTACTAGTGTACTGTCGAAACCTGGGTCGGTTATTCTCTCCTGTGGAACATACAAAAGTGTATCTTCATTATGTTTCCTGTCACCAAGTTCCACCAAGTATCGCCTTCCAGCCTTAAGTTTATCCGCTTGAAAGGAATGAGGAGTGCCTATTGTCTTGTCTATGCCATAAAATTGGGTATTATTTCCCATTGTTCGACATACCGTGGCTATTCTCAATTCACGATGTCGTCATGTGCAGGGCTGCAATTCGAGCCCCGATAAAACTAGGGCCATGACTATGGCAAATGTGCCTACACGGCACAGCAAAACGATGGTCAAAGCGAGCAATGTGGCCTGCTGTCGAAACGTTGTTGCCATCATCGGTGGTAAACGGCTGGAAAGTATCAGGTCCTATACGGATGTGGTTTTTGGCCATCCGCGAATGAATAAATGGCGCCGGAGAGTGAAGGACACGGTCGGAAAGAAGCTGTGATCGGCGGGCCAATTTGTGGAGGGTAGGGAAAATATGCAGCCTGTAGATGCGTAATTGACGTCTCCTTGATTCTCAGTCCGGGCTGTAAAGAGGCATTTGAGTGGGTGTGTGCGGCAAGGGGAAAATCGGGAGCACGAAGGCGGAGTAAAAAGGATGAAAAAAAGGCGAACGAAAAAAAATGAGGAGCGAAATAAAGAGCCAAGTGGTGAAACGAGTGCTGGGTGCGCGCATTATTTGAGCATGGCCAGCGACGCGTGAGTAAATCGCTCTCTTTCTCTCTCTCTGTCTCTCTCTCTCTCTCCCCTTCGCGACACAATAGCATTACGGAAATAACGTCGAAATAAGACTGGTAAATGCGTGCACTTAGCCATCCTTCCTCCCGCGCTCCGCTTGCGACGGCGGCCGTGGCTCAATTGTTAACTGCGGGACCTTCCCTCGCGGGGTCTCCCTCCGCCGCGACCTCGGCCGCATAGACCGCCCCCCGCGCCTCCGGAGCGACGAAGATCGCATCTCCACCCCCACAGTGCCCCACGATCTCCACCGCCGCTCCCCGTACCCCTCTCCCTCTCTCGTGACGGACGAATTTCCAGTCAACTTCACCCGGCCCCTGGAGGGAGGACTTCGGGGTCATGGAAATGGAAGGGTATGGGTTAAGAGTGCGGTGTGAGGGTGGTCCCCCCCCCCTTCCCCTTCTACCCTCAGAACGTCGAGCTCGGAGTGGATGTGCCCCGTAAAGACACCACTCTAACCCCGACCGCCCCTCTGGGCCTAAGCTCAACTACCCTTCTCTTTCTCCTCCCGCCCGGAAAATTAAGGTATAATTTTCTCCAAAAATTGGATAATTCGAGTAATTTCGTCGTCGTTGTCAAGGAGTCATAATTTCAGTACACTTTGTTCGATGGGGTTCGCGGACAGCTGGGCAGTTAAGCGTAATGTTCCGCACCTAATCGTCCTCTGCTCTCAACTGCTTCGGTTTCCTTCGGCCTGGTGTCTTCCTACTCCCCCCACATCAAGTCAAGGTTCGAATTTGAGCCGGGGGAGGCCTCTAGTGAGTGGAGGTGGGCTCCGGACGAAGCCTAGAACACTGTTCTCTGGCACGGAGGGACCCTGAGTGTAATTACCATCGTCTTCAAGTGGTGGAGAAGGGTTTTAAAGAGAGATTGCTCCGCTGCGGGTTAAAAGATGTTCGCTGAGTCTTCGAGAGGGTCTTGTGGCTGGACGTGGAGTGGATTTCGGAGAGGCGATGACTATAATGGGGTGTCCATTAACCGCGTGATGCACTTTAAGGCCCCTAAGTGACCCCACCCTCATGTCGTGATGGTTCATGATATTTGAATCACTCCATCCCCATGTGGGTGGAGTTTCACGTCAATGGTTGGGTAATATATAAAATACATGTAGTTCCTCGGGTATTTCGATAATGACTGCTGATCGTGTGCTACGTAAATATTTACGATTTCATCTGCAGCAATATTTTAGGACCACATAAGCAAGTTTTTGTCTTAATTGCGTTCATTTCAAATTTTCCTTTCCCCTTACGGAATTTCACGTCAATTTTTGGGTAATTTATAAGCTACATAGTGTCACTCATATATTTCGAATATGATTGCTTATCATGTCAGCGTAAATATTTACGATTTCAAATACATCAATATTTTTAAGACCACTTAAACAACTTTATTCGTAACTAATTTTCCTTTCCTCTTTCGGGGAGAAATATATTTCATTGGCTTATGTTGAAGACAGTTGTACTTGAACGACTGCGCGGCTTTGTGCCTTCATGAACATGCAGTTTTATGGACGTTAACATCAAATAATTTGGAGCGTGAAGTAAATCAACATAAATTGGAGCTACACAATTTGAAGATTTCTTGTTGTATGAAACACTTTTATGTGGATCGGATTTCGATGAGGCAAGCTCTTGAATGAGATTCCGTTTCTTAGCAAAAACGGGAGTTCCTTAAAACGTAATCCTGTTTATGCGATCTTTTGGTTAGGGTTATTCAAATCACTGTCGCTAAAAAATGATGAAAACCATTCAATGAAAATGTTCGTAAACACTGAAGCGGCATGTAACTAAGAGAGAAAAAGACAGAAATGAGAAACACTAAAAGAACTGCTTACTGGAAGGACAACATGATAATTTACTGGAAATCTGAATATTATTCCTCGATGAGAAGGTTTTTTTTGCTTAGTGTTTATTATGTTTTCTATTCAAGCTGTAGTAAACGAAACTTCTCGCAGAAAAAGGGAAGACGTATATGAAAACTTGGTTTGCTTCATCTACGCACGCGCGTTGATTGAAGCAGGTTCATCTGGATGATAACAATTTACTTGACGAGCGGGACACCCCAATGCTACTCCAAGGTGTTTCTTTATGGATTTGCATTAATCTCATTCCTCTTCTATTTAGCATTCGTAATTCGTGGAGTTGCCCTTTCCGTTTTCAGGAATGTAGTGCTCAAGTATTTTACTTCCTCTAATACCTCTAGGGCGTGAGAGGTCCCGACGAATCAAGAGGTGATGAAGTCCATTGAATGTCGTCAGCAGTTGTCACGAAGCCAAGATTTCTTTGAAACTCTTAGTCCTATTTTCTCCTTTTTCCTAAGATGTTGCGGGCCTTCGCTATACGAGTTTTTGAGCCGCCTTCTCCAAATTTTAGTCATATTTTTTCTAATTGAGGTTTTTTATCCTTATTCCAGCCGTCTTTTTATTCCCACCTCATGTTTATTTGCCACTTAGAGATCTTTCAATTTATTTTGCTTAACTTAGTTTGACTAATTTAATTTTCGTCCTCCGAAGTCATTGATACTTGTAAAAGGCTTCATTAAAGTTGAGCTGAATTTTCTTTGTGCATTCATACAGTAAAAGTGTTGATGTCCGATGCTGAATCTTTACGAACTCCTTAATTTTATGCTTGATTCTGGCTCATGATGCCGGTGATGTGTTGGTGATTTGAAATATGCGGATAAATATGTGCTAAATTTGATACAGTGTACAATGTGTGAAAGGCCATTGAATTAAATACTATCAGATGATTCATGTAAAAAAAATACGGATGATTTTTTACAAAATATTGATCCTCAATTCTGTTCAGAAATTTGCAAAAAAATGGGGTTTTGTAATGTTGAAGACCCTCTTGTGTCCCTCGCTGAATTGCTACTACATTTATGAAAAACATTTCAAGATAAACTGGAAATAATGATAAATGTGAATGGTGTTCCTTTCATTCAGAACGCGTGGGACCCGTATTTGGGAGAAGGATCCCTCCTATAGCAACCTACGGCCCCGGAAGAGGAGAGGAGTATCGGGAGGAGTGTATGGGAGATGACGGAGGTGGGTCTAGCAAGAGGAGAATGTCTGCCTCGCACGCCTCCCTCCAAACGTCCCCGATTTTTTGACGACGTCCCTGCGGTGCATGGTTGAGGTAGTGGGGTGGGTGAGAGGGACCAGAAGTCGACGGTCAAATCAAGTGTGCCGATGCCTTAACGACCTCCACAGCTAGATTTCCCAATTAATCAAAAACGATTCCTCGTGGGATGTGCAGTGGTTCCCAGATGGTGCAAACACGAATTAGATTCTATTTCTCAGGCAAACGGGGGTTCGAAGACCCTCAACGACCTCCTCAGCTAGATCTCTCCCAGGGAATGCCCTCATGGGATACAGTGGTGCCTTCAAGGTGCAAACCTTAATTTGATTCTATTTCGTAGGCAAACAAGAGTGCCTTAAGACGTAATTTTGTGTATGTGATCTCTTAGACCGATTGATACAAATCAAAGACCATCAACGACCACGTCTGCTAGATCTCCCAATTAATCATAAACGATTCCTCAGGGGATATGCAGCGGTTCCATGATGGTACTAACACGAATTAGATTCTATTTTTCTGGGAAACGGGAGTTTATTCTGTATGTTATCTTTAAGCTGGATCAATTCAAATCACAATAAAGCGGTGAAACAATTCCATATAGCTAGCACCCTGGTGTCAGGAGGAACAAAATAAGAGCGAGACGAAATAAAAATCGGACCATTCCTCACGGGATACATAGTGGCGCCTTGATGGTGCAAATCTGAATTAGATACCATTTTTCAGGCTAATAGGAGTTCCTTTAGACGTAATTTTCTGTATGTGGTCACTTGGTTAGATTGATTCAAATCACTGTAAAGTGGTGAAAATCATTCGATTTAGCTAGGTGAATCCTGGTGTTAGGGGGACAGAATAACAGCGAGACGAACTGAGGAATCATAGCAAAGACTTCAATGAAGGATGTAGTACAGAGAAACGAGCACACAGTGGTGACTTACGCAACATATGGTAATGTGCAATCTGTTTTGGTGAGCCCGTCCTCAGCTCTATATTTAACCATCTCTATTTGCCCATACAAAACAACCAAGGACTAGACAAAGGGAAAGATAAAGGAAATGTTATGGAGTTGCCAGTAAGGTCACCTGCATGGATGAATTCTTTGCTTTGATCAGTACTCGAACTCCAGAGTTCGCATGCCTCTCATTCGAGCACTGCAAAGGTGTGCTGGAATCATTTGAGTCTAATTCCGGTACGGATATGATACGACTTGTCATGTAAAAAACAAGGAGAGTTCTGGATTATTCCGCACACGAATCAATCACAAACGAATCAAGCACACCATCCCAAGTCAAAGCGGGCAGTTCTTTCCCTTGCAGAATTTTTTCATTTCTTCCCGACCACTGGTTGGCAGTTTATGACCAGTATTTATCTCCTGACATGAATCTCTGGCTTAAATGACCTTAAGGGGCCGCTTGAAGCTCTTGATAATTTCAAAACAGGATCATAAATGAATAATTATTTTAGTTTAACAGCCAAGTCCATTTCTAACCCATTATGATGAACTATGGAAGTCACTAATGTCATCTTTGTTTCTTATTAATGGGAGAGATTTAAGGGGGGATAGGGTCCATTGGGGTGAAGACCACGGTACCGCACTGGTAGTATAATTCCGGTCAGTTTGAGGGGGGTCCCAGGGTCGAAGGAGGAGGGAAGGAAAAGTACGCTGAAGTGTCCGAGTGCCGGCCCTGGGAGTTTAGGTCTTCCTCACCCCGACCGGATTGCCGCTCGATCACAACACCAAATTTCCATTAATTCTGGCATCCGCGTACCTTCCGACTGTGTGACTTCTGAGTCCCCTCAGCCCAACCCCCGCAACCCCTCCTATCACCCCTCACGTTTCCCTTACACCCCCGTCCCGCTAATCAGCTTATTCCCATCTGGAGAGGAGGCTAGAGGTGGCCCCCAGTTTGGTTTCCCCCCCTTGGAGTAGCCCCTTTGGGAGTTGGGTCCGGTATCTCTCGCTGAAGTGGGGGTTTGGAGGGTGCTCCAGAAGAATGTTTCTGGCCCGAGGGTAGGTTTTTGGTGGGATGGGCCCGTTTGTGTGCTTGGGAGGCGTAAAGTGGTCAATGGGGGGTGGTGGCGGCTTGTCTGGGGCGGAGTTGCCGGTCGGCCTGTCCAGGGAGCGGCTGTCGGTGTTGCGGAGGGACCCGCCGGGTCGTGGCCGCTTCCAACGCTGCCCGTTGGGATCACTCATGCGGCTAACGGGATTGGTTGAAATTTGCCCCCCCCCCCTCGTGGGATAGCCCACCACGGTGTGTTGGATCGTTTCGGCGGGCCTGGTATGATCTGGCTGGTCATGGAGAAGAAGATTTTGGGCGACCAGGGTTACGACTTAAGTTAGGGGGGAGTCGTCGAGTTCGATGGGAGGGGAACGCCTAGTTCCCTCGTAATCAGTTTTTAAAAGAGCACTTTTGCGCTAGGTTCTCGTGTATCTTATAGTGGTCATACCATGCTTAGTTTTTGGGAATTGGCTAGAGTCATTAAGATTAAATTTTATGAGGAATCTGTCACCTATAGTGCAGTTTCAATGGGAATAAATGAGTTACCAAGCTACCAGACATTTTAATTCTTGATGAAATTTGTCAAAATCGTATGATGAGGTAACTAGCTACATTTGGTGGAAATATCGGCACCTTTCTCATGTGGAATTTCTGGCGATTCTTGACGATATTTGTTTTGATATTTTGATTTATGACTGGGAACAACTCTGAGGCCAATACCGAATGAACTGGAAATTTTTAAAAACAATTTCTGATTGCGGATTCATCTCACTATTCTTGAAATGGAATTGAGCCCTTCAATCATATTTGTTTATCATTACAGCTCTTCTCCTTGATTACGTTTTACGAAGTCTTGCTGTCAGTGTCCGCAATTAACGTAATAATTCTCGTAAATTTGAAGTTGTATCGCATTTTCTCTTCCGTGTGGGAATGCTTCTGAGAGCATTCCATATTGGTTATCATCTTTAACTTTGGGAATAAATCTTTTGTCTGGCTGTTCAGAATACTATGCACTACTCCGTGAATCTTTTTCTTCGCTTCCGAAAAATTTGATCGTGTTTTCTTATAATACAATTGGCTATTTCTATCCAGCAGGCATACAATTTTCAAGAATTATATGAGAATTTTTTTCGTATTTACCTCTCAATCGCGAATGCATTCTATGATCGGTTGGAATCAAGTATCGACAAGTTACGACAGAAATCGACCTCAAGTGGGAAAGGAAATGTGTAAAAGCGTAAAACATTGTTTGACTATAAGACATTGGTCAATTTAAGTTTTTTTCGGGGGAGAAAAAAAGAGAGGCTATTTAATTGTGGGTCATAAACTGCAGGAGGCAAAACGAGTTTATGCCTCAGTAAGTTTATTTCAAAATAGTGTTTTAGAAGAGTCTGGTGTGGTATAAAATCAATTCTATGGATTTGAAATTCTCTTTAGGGCTCAGAAAGGAAGAAAATCGGTGCATCCGTGTCGAAGTTAGTTATTTTATTACAGTTTAGCATTCAATAGGCTTACCATTAATGGTTTTGGGAGATGTGAGCAAAATAATGACCACCCATAAATTTGAAATGGACGTTTATTATCTTTACTACGATTTTCTCATTGGTGGCGTTTTTCAACTCGTTACTTAGGCTCAAAAAAGTGGTTCCAAGAATGGTTGAAAAAGAAGGGTTGTGATAAATTCTTCTTGATCTCTGGATCCAAGAGGAAACAGCTGGAGATTTCTGTATCGTATGCAGAATCAGATTTTTCATAAAAGGAGTTAGGGATGGAGTAAGTTGGAAATCAGAGGAGATGAAATTTTAGGGAAACGTTTTAATAGGCCGATATCTTGGGACGAAACAAGCAGGGGATTCAAGGAAGGGCAAAGGCGCCATGAATATTCATCAAGAGTCGTCCCTGGGTCGTGCATTTTTCTTTCAAGGCGAAAGAAATTAGGTTTCTCCCAATCAACAATTTGCTTTCATTGGCGTCGGGATAACTGCAAGGAATGGGAAGGGAAAACCTCGCGCTGTGGATGGCGCTTAAATTCCCGCCTTCTCCTCACTCCCAAAGATTATGGGGGTCCCATTCCTTCCCCAGGCATGCTTAAATAATTAATATCGAGAGTCAAGAGTTCATGAAATCCTTTCCTCAACACCCGCACCCTTTATCCTTTAATTAAAACAAAAATTCCGATGGATTTTGCCGCATTTTGCATGGGGCAGGCGTGCGGGAATTTATTTTTACAGGAGGGTGGAACATAAGGGTTGGGGAATTGCGAGTTCCTGCAGCGCTGGGGGGAGTAGTCGCTCATGGGTTATGAAAGGTGACCGCGGTATTTTGTTGCGTGTTGCCTCGGTGGATGAGGAAGCAATATTCTTTGTGAAAGGAGTCTTTGGAGGGGGAGTAGCGGGGCTGGGATGGGCCCGGAAGAAGCATTGGAGTTGGTGTTACAGGGGTAGGTTCTGGGGAGACAAGGGCTTCAAGGCGTTTTTGAGCCGGTTGGAATGGAGCGAGAAGATTTCCCCATTGTTTCCAGAGGTTTTTTTTCTCTACTCCCCTCGATGGGCTGGATAAATAGAAGTTGTAGGGGGTAAGAGTTGTGGTAGTGTGGGGAGGGGGTTTGAAGGCATGGGGGAGGGTTCCGTGTGTGGGGAGTTGGGGAATCCCTGGTTGAAGGGATTGAGGGGTGGGTCAATCCATATTCATGGTTGTCGAAAGAGGTTTCTTCTTCCTTGGGAAAATCTGATTTGTACCGGCTGAGAGACGAAGGAAATGCTCTTCGGGGAAAGGTATTTGGCGGTGGCTGCCGTCAAAACGGACCCTAAGGAATTGGTCCGCAGCGGTTCCCAACAGGCGGAGGAGCCTGTAATTCAATCACGGCGGCATGGGTTTAATGAGCCGTGTTCCAACTCCTCGGCGAAGTTTGTGGCCGTCTATCCTTTCCGTCTTTTCTCGGCGCGTAAACCTCACGAGAGATCCCCTCGCCCTCCCATCCGAAGAAAAGCATTGCTCGAACCACTCGGCACACACACAACAGGTTGGTTCTTCCTAGGTCCCCGTTATCCCGTTCGCTGCCGCGTCCGATCATTTATGAGATGCAAATTCATGATTGTTTCTCCGCGTTGGCGGGACATATAGGAGTTTCGGCGGTGGCGTTTGACTTGGAGGTTAAGAGTTGGTATTTCCCTTCCGCATGCCTAAGCCTCGGAAGTTTGTTCTTCCCAATTACCCTCTCTTCATTTCTACACACCACCAAAGTCTTTGCGTCGAGCACTCGAAAAGAGTCCATTTTGTTTTGCTGCACTAACTATCAAAGTCACTCTTTGATTAACCCATTTACTTATGACCTGAAGTGACACAGCAGCACACGGCATGTGGCATCGTAACTTAGAAATATTTTGAAATTTGTCTCTCGCGGATTCAATTTGAGAGTATTATTCACGTATGAGAGCAAGTAATGGCATTGATTCAATGACATCAAAACATCAGTAAGATGGTATGATTTATCGTGGAAAAAAATCTTTTATATTTTAAGCATTTAAAATATATTTCCTTGATTAGAGACATATTTGACTCGAATGTTGCGACATATCAATAATTTGTGCTATCAAGTCCAATGTCAACATTATTTGAATATTGCCGTGTTAGTTTTTCTCAGTTAATACATTATTGAAGTGCTTAAGTGTAAGCATTTTGCATATATCGGTGGTAGTAATGAAGAAATGTGGTTATAAAATTCAGAAAGTGGTGGAAGCATTCTTAAAATTGTGGAATTTTAATTATCAACTTCTTTCCCAACCAGGAAAAATATTTCATTGCCGCTTTTCTTTTTTTAATGTATCTTTTTAGCATCATTTCCACCGCCAGCGAGCCTTCCGAATAATTCTGGCAAGGTATTCTTTCGAAGGGAAACAATTTTTAGCTTGAAATCTGATTTATACGCCTCCCACGTCGGAATTCATCTAGCTTAGAAGAGGAATGATGTTTATAATTATCGAAGGTGGGCTCTAATTTGGATCTAAAGGTATAATATATTTAAATTTCAATTGCATGTTCCACAATTACAGATAAATTGGAATATAAATCTTAGATCAGATTCGAACAAGTTTTTGACGAGGTGTGTACTCTTTTTAAAGTAGTGGTGGGTAGAAATGAAGGTGGAGATATAGAAAATGTAATTTATTGTCACTATAGTAATGAATGTTGAAGAAGAAGAATTGTACTTCTCCACTCTCACTTTATTCCTAAACTTTCTCACTTTTCGGGGAATGGGGGTAAGTAATTTCTGAATCACTATGGTGCCTTTTCCAACACAATGAGCTATAGTAACTGCCGCAGTTCCGTATTAATCGATAGTCGAGTAGTGCAACGGAGCTGTTACCTTTTGCCAAAATATTGCGTTTGTATAAAAATCGTTGGGTATTAATGCAGTAATTTTTTTATTTTAAAATTTAAATCCACCCATTAATTTACTACCCTTGTGCATTTTAAGTTCATGAAGTTTTATTCCCATTCTCCTTGCGATCGCGATGCTTTGCCAGGGTTATTTGCCAAGGGATCCCAGCAATATGCAGCATAGCTGTTACTTGCATTATGCCAAAATATTGCGTTATTTTAAATATATTTTGGTATCAATATAGTAGTGATTGATTTTGAATTTTCGAAGCACCCATTATTTCAGTGCCCTAATGCATTTGAAGTTGATGAAGTTTTATTCCCATTCTCTAAGTGATCGCCATGCTTCTCCAGGGTCATTTGCAGGGGGGTTTTCCTTCGTAGTAATCCTATTTTTCCCTCTCGTATCGGGTCACCCATCCAGGCCCGCCCCCTTTGGGGTTGGGGTCCGCGACAGATGGAGTACGCTCTGGCGTGGGGCGGCTCCCACATGGGGGGCCGCGACCTTATGTCGGGGGCGAGCTCGTTCGTCAGCGCGGGTGGCATCGGAGCACCGCGGGTTGGGAATTCTTGAAATTCTGTTCTCTTTATATCGATGTGCCTCGCACTTTTCTTGTATATATTACAAATTTTAATATGCCATCCGATAATCAATGCATCTGTTGTTCCTGCCTCGTCTGGCATACCGCGGCAGCGAGCATACCTTCGACCCACCTTCCTGCTCTGACTACGCCTCACTCCACTCCAAAATCTTCCGTTTCCCCCAACGCTTGTTTATTCTCATCTAAATTCGGGATTCGAAAGTTTTTTGGGCGCGCGTAACTTTGACTGTTTTAATGGAAAACCCGCTCTGAGTTTTCCTTCATTTTTATCTCCCGAGCGGAAGAAGTGGTGTGGAAGGAGGTTGAGTTGGGGCATGTATTATTTACGGCGATCAGTGTGTGCCATGTGTGAGCAGTATTCTTGTCCCCGGCTATTGGGGGGGGGGGTGGTTCTCGGAGGGAAATGGGGACTTGGGTTGTCTTGTTGGTGTCATAAGGAGTTTCAAGGGTGGTTCTGCTCTTATCCGTCAGGAGACGCCGTTCCTGCAATGTTGTGGTTCTTGCTGCTAACCTCCCGCCTCGGCATTCAGCTCGATGGCGATGGCTTTACAGGGAGCCATATGTGTCTAGATGTCTTATGTCCTCCAAATGGGGGGATGCATAAATTTCCCTCAGCCCAATACCTTCCAGATTCTTCCACACACACACAGCATGTTTTTAGGACTGAGCCTCTGTGACCAGTTTTCCTTTAATCTACCCAATTCAAGTGTGTTGAAAGGCCTTTTCAGGCGTGAATCAATCGTTTTTTTTTAAGTAAACAAGACATTACATTACGTACACTGGCATTTTAAGGACTTTTTTCACTGCCGGGCTATCACTGTGCGGCGGTGTTCATCTGATGAACATTTAATTCCTTCGAAGGTATACCGTAGTGTCATCTTTGGATTATAGCTTGTTAGGCAGGCTTGGGTATTTCCGCCAAATATGTTAAGGTTGAAGGAATTATTGCAGTTTTATGGAGTTATATATTTGTTTCGCTATGAGTGCAATCTTTATGGTAGTTATAATTTCGAAACATCTTCAGAAAATAATAATAGTGTGAATTTTCGTGGGGAAATCTGTATTGTTTTATATTCAGCACTAGCTAATCGTAGTATGTGGTGTAAAAAAGAGTTAAAAGATTCTCGTATATCTACACAAAAATGTTGTTTTCACCATTTATATTTCTGTGGATTAAGAATACAATGTATTTCTCGCCATGTCTTTATTTGAGATGATAATTTTTTGTGAGGTATGCTGCATATGAAATGTCATTATCTGTTTGGAAACAGTTTTGGAGCATCACTACTTCGCCCAATGTTTTGTTCCATAAATAACTGGGTCCAACGATACGTCTTATGACGTTGATCTTATGGGAACCATAGTTTCCACGTAGGTATTAGCTGTTGTTCTTAGATGAACATGCTACACAGTGAACTTAGGCCGTGAAAAACAACTCCTTCATGTGAATGCTAAATATGTTTGTGTGTCTTAAACTTTCCTCCTCATTTCTTATCCTTAGCGCAAATTAAACAAGTATTTAGTTACCGCTTCTTTCTTTAATTTTAACACTCTTTCACGCCTGGTGATAAGTCTCATATTCTCTCACGCTTTTCCATTACGATCATAGGCTTCATCATCTCATTAAATAGCCTCTTTCGACCAGTTTCCCCACGAAATTGCCCCTTCCCTCCATAGTCCTATTTTAAACACCTTGACTCCCCCTTCCTCTGCTCTGAAACCTTGTTCTTCGGCTGAGCGGGAGACCTGGTCTCGACCCCTGGAACCACGGCTCGTGGGCTGCGGGGATATCAAGGACCGAGGCGGCGAACCCGTGCGAGACTTCCCCCGGAGCCGGCGCAGGCTAATTGCCCGCTACAGACGGTCGCCTCCGCAGAGTCCTTCGCTGCACTTTGGGGGTGAACCCCCAAAACATACCAACTCCCAGCCCCCGAGCAACAAAGTCGTTAGCAAACCCACCAAGAGAACGATCTTTTCCCCGTTGTGCTTAATGATTTTTATTGTTTTCGTTACAGGTAAGTGGAACGCCACTACCCCACCATGGAACGTACACGCAATGGACTTCAACTATGTGCAGGGTAAGAACCAAAAATTACTTCGTTTCTTTAATTTCACCATACGTATAATATTTATATTTATGTGTGTATATGCTTATATTTATATTATGCATAATATGTAAAGCTCTCCTAATATAGGGGGAGTGTGCTATATACTAATATGATGATAATCACTTTTTCTTTATGTATATTTGTGCTCTTTTTTGCGCGCCATTGTTTCTATTTACAATATGTCATGCTAATAAGTAAAAAGTGAACAATGTTTTGATGATATAACTATTTCTTCGGAAAAAAACTAAGAGTAATTTATTTGGAAATTTTCTTCAATCCATATATGATGTTTTAAATATATCTTCCCCGTCTTATATTGTTAACATTTTTTCATTCCTTCCTTGAATGTAATTGTTACGCTCGGTGTGGGGGACTCGTTCCTCGTGAAGAGTCTACCCCCGTGAGCGGAGTGACACTAAAAAGACTGCCTGGTGTGTGATTGTGTGTGATGTGGTGCGTGGATGCGCGTTGCCTAGGGTGTTGCTCGAAATGTTTGCTGGGCCGGGCGAGGATTTGGCACGCGTTCGACTTAGCACATTCAATGCTGGTGTCTCGAATTCAAGGCAACATTTCCCCAATATTTCTTGGCCAATCATCTCTCTCAGCATTCACTGCGAGATGTGGAGATTATTTTTACATTGCGTGTAATAAAAGTTTTATAGAAGAAGGCCATAATTGTCTTCACATTTTGATTCCTTCATCCCATTTAACCCAATGTTGCTTCCGATTGCGAGTGACATCAAAAGTGCATACATTTTCAGCTCAATTCAGGAAATATTTAAACTGTGTTCTTTTGTGTGCTTTAATGTTTAATGGCGAAATATGTAGCCACCACAACAAGTATGATTGAGCAGAAAATGTTCACATTTTTAAAATGAGAAGTCGTGGAATTTCTCTGTTCTGGGTGAGAAAGGTTTTAATCGAAAATAGAATCTAAAACGTGATGGAAGGGCTCCATATTAGCAATGATCACACTTCATGACTTCTACAATTGATTTAAAAAAATTACGACCTTTTTCGGCTATCAAACCATTATCAAGTGCATAAACAACCATACAACATGTCCATAATCTGCCACATTTACTTCACCCATTGTAATTATGAAAATGAAAATAACTTAGTGAAATCCTCAAAGAATTGAAGATTCCCGGGCTTCGGCGCATTTTATCTTCCACTGTTGAACATACAGTTTTGCAATCCGTACATATTCATGGTAGGTAGGGTGCATTATCAACTACATAAATAACGTTGTTTAAGTACTTTATAATAGCTTGATAGCCGTAATCGGTGATTCTGAGTTAATTTTTTAAATAAATTGTGGACTTCGAGTTCTTCTGAGCCATATTTGGGGTTCTCTATCTTTACTGTCTAAGTATGTCTTCATCAAGAATAGTGGGAAGTAGTTGTAATTTCCATGTGGCAAATTTATACTGATCTCACCTATTACCTCTTTTGCAAATTTTTGGCGATATCATTTATTTACCTATCATCAAACAAATTGCTCCTATCATCAAAAACATTTTGCCTTGACGAGTGAATTGCTTTCATATATATTTACAGCATTAAGTGTGTTAACTTGGGTGCGTGTTCTGAGGTGTGGGACTCGTCGGTGGCACCGGACACAGACCACGAGGGAGGAAATATATTGTAGCGTTGTATACAATCTGGAAGTTATCCGGCAGGGAAAATGTCTCCTTGAGATATCAATGACGAATTGCTCAAGGTTCCATTCTATTTTTAGGATATCTGCCTGTCCCTTGATTTTCGATCTTTTTCCTCCCATTTTAGAGTTGTCTCCAGGTCGAAGTTGATATTCAACCCGAAGAACTCATGGGTGGAAGGAGAAACGTCTGAAACTAATGTACTACTGATAGTCTGAAAGAAGGATGGAACTCCTTGAAAATAGGGTGATGTATTCCACTGAGAATTGCATTGGCATCGTCACCGGATACAGATCATAAGGGAGGGAATACATTATAGCTTTGTATACCGTCTGAAAGATATCCGGTAGTGCAAATGTCTTCTGTGGGTTACCTTCGACCAATCGGTTAAGGTTCCATTCTGTTCTTTGGATACCCACCTTTCCCTTGCTTTCCGACCTTTTTTCCTCCCATATTAGAGTTGTCTTCAGTTTGAAGATGATTTTCAACCTAAAGACCTAACGGATGGGAGGATAAAAGTCTGAAATTAATGTACTACGGATTGTCTGGAAGAAGAATGGAACTCCTTGAAAATAAGTTTGCGTATTCCACTGCGAATCGTATTGACGCTGCTCGGGTCTCTACAATTATCTTCATCTGCGGATAAAAATACAAATATTTTTGCGCCATGTTCAATTTCATGGAGAGAATGAGCCATTACCTATTTCTCTACCATCTACCTCCCGTGAATATGTATGGCCAACAGAGCTGTATGGTCACGGTTGATGATGAAATGTGTCGAAGCCCGGGAAGCTTGTGGAGTTCACAAAGTTATTTCCATTTTCGTAATTACAACGGTTTAGGTAAACGTGGCAGATAATGGTGACAATGTTTTTCTGTATTTTCATGCATCCGATTTCGCGCTGTCGAAGATTTCCATTGCAGTACATTAAATAAATTACTTACAACTTAGACTCTTACAGCGTTTCATCTTCCAATATATAAATTGCGTCGCTAGAGGCTGCGAAGTCAATGATGAACTTTTTTTCATTTAGGATAATAAAGGTATTTTGGTTCTTCATCGCGTAATATATTTGCGGTAAATTTTTTTGCATTCCTCGGAAAGTTCGAAGAAATACGCACAGATATGGCCTAAGAAATTTTATATTTCCATAGGGATGACTGTTACACTCGTATAAACACTCTTAAGAGTGGGGTTATTGGTAGTCCATTTCAGTAGCTATGAGCCAATGGCTTAATGAGGACGTATCACTCCGGCTCGGTTGCTCTTTTCCCTGACCCGTAACTTGTTTAAAACCTACGCCGTCGTCTCTTAATTTTCAGGGAATATACTGCTGACGCTATTCAACATATGTGATATGTATATGCGTCTCAAGTATGTCAATTTGGCGACTGTAATTTATGCTAAGGAAAAATACTAATATTTTCCTAGCAGATTAGTGTTTACCATGGTCCAACGTATACCCTCTGAGAATTTTAAAACGATAGGAAGAGTATTTGTTAGTAATACATCTGGGAAAAGACAAAGCGTGACGAATCGAAAGGAAGAATTACGTCCTCTTAAACTTGGGATGCCATCACGGTACGCTTAACTTCCAACGGGTAATAAATCTTACTTCTGACGTGAATCCCCTTCCTAATCTTAGTGAGCCATTTCGACCACGAAATATTTCCACAAAAAAATGGCAACGAAGTTTTCAGAAACTTATCCACAACACGGTTGAATACTGATAGGTGTTGCAGCCGAAAGTGTAATACTGTGGAAGTGAGAACGGTAGTGTATCGCGTAACGTAGCCGTTAGAGAGCAGGTTCATGGTGCTGTCAGCCGTTTCTGCGCACGTATTTGCTGTCTTCGCAACGCGTATCGCTACAATCGTAAACATTCTACGTGCCTGTGAGGGAGAGGATGCAAGTGATGAGCAAATTAGATCAATGTAAAAATTTATTTGTAAAAATTGATATGAGCTGGATTTAATTTTGTCGCCTTTGAAATGAACTTTTTTTTCATCCTTTCTACTCGTTCCTCCTAGCTTGGAATTCCTAATCGTTTGTCCCGTCTCTTCCGTCAGTGACATCAGAGCATACGATCTTTACTTTGCGAACTGTTAGGAACTGCAATTTATCTGCGAAAAATATTACTTTTCGAACAAAATATTTCTTGAAATGTATTATTATGATGTGAATTTCATCATTTTTATGAGTATTTCATACAATTTTCACTTCAAGCGAATGTTTCAGACAATTTCTAAATCTCCAAAAATGAAAAAATTGTTCTTTTTAAGTATTTTTGAAAGTCTATTCTAATGGAAACAATGCATAAAATTTTATTGACCTCTCCGCGGAAGATAGAGCCACTGTGCGTATTTATTGGATTTATGTATTTAAATAGGTCGTAGAATTTCAAAGAATACTAAGCAGAATGTATAGGTACGTGAGAAACATCGATTTTGGGCGAAGCTTTCGCTGGGCTTTTTTACGTACGCTCATAGATACAAACATTGCGTGAACATCACGCGGACGGGACTCGAAAAGTCTAGAAGAGCGCCTTTTCGCAGCGCTGGGATGTGTAGCGATGCAGCGGTGACACGTCGAAAAATCGGATGCATGCAAAGGTAGCTTTTCGTCCTTTCCGTTCATGCACGAGGGGAGTTGGAGGCGGAGACATAGACTCCTCATCGACCGCCCCCTCGGCGGAGGCGGGACCGCTACACCCCCACCTCACATCCGCCGCCTCCGTAACCCGCCATCCACGCTCATCACCGGTCCCCGGTGAGGACGGTCGCGCGCGGGGGGCGGGGCAGAGGGGGGTACGTTCTTGTTTCTCTGCCTAGCTAGGAGGTACAGCGAAAAAAAAAATAATGCCAAGTGGAACGGACTCGAGTTTTCATCCTTCGTGGGTTTTTCCCTCTCTCTCTCGTTGCTTTCCGTCGGTGAGGTGCTGAGTGCGGCCCACGAAGGTGGGTGAACTCCTCCCCCGGGGGCGGTTTTTCCGATTCCGCCCCCGTCCAGCCGCCTACCGCTTCTCTCTTGTTTATCTTCCCTCCCTCTCTTATGCCCAACCCATCCCCGGCTGCGTGTTTCCTTCGCATCATCCCAACCGCTCACTCTCCACGCGTTTCTCCCTCCTCTCTTTTGCGATCGAATTCGCGCGCGCACCACTCCTTCTAATCCACTTCCTCTGTACGGCTCAGTCTTCCTCTCGTCCCTACATCTCTCCGGATACACGTCGGTGGACACCTCTCTCCCAGCGATCACCGCGTCTCCCGAAGGCAAGAAAATGTTTTAGCACTCATCAAGTCACACACGAAGTCTGGAGATATGAAAGGGCTGAAATGTTTTCGCGGAAGGGCTTAATATAGGATAGAGTACGGAAAATTTTGGCAATTAATAATCTTAAGGCCATCTATCGTTCTAGATTAGCAAAATTCACTCATTGTTTACTTTTATATGCTTATTAATTAGTAAAAATGTATCTCTATTATTTTTCACAGACGATTCGTTGAATTTTATACGACGGCGTATGAAATTTTTATTACGGAACTACTATCGCGTTGTCAGAGGCCTCAAATGTGGTTATTTTTCCCCGTCCATGTCACTCTGCGAGCAAATATGCGCGCGCGTAAAATCAAAAGGTATATTCAAATCATACGAAAAATTGTAATAAAATCTAAAATATTGACAAAGAAATCCATTTTTGAGAATGGGAAAAGCGATATTATTAATTTTTGGATGAAATATAATTATTCAACTTCCTACAGCGATCATCACATCTTTGGGCCGTTACTGAACCCTAGCGAGCTCATACACTAAATCCGCGCGCAGGTATCGAAAAGTAGAGATTGCGTTGTATATTCTCCTGAGATTTTAGTAATACTTACGTTACAGTGTAGAAAAATAAAAATCCCTTACAATTGGAATTCAATGTTAATACACCACATTCAGTTGCAGAAGGAGGTGATTTATCAACATGAAATCCTTAAGAAATCGATCTTGAATAAACACCTCCACGCTATTACTTCAGTATGTACTTATTCCGCAGCATTTTTCCCGAATCCTTAAATGTTATTGTGCTAATGTTTGATATCTTCATAGAAAGATACAACAGGAAACTCTTTTCGGTCCTGAAAAATTACGTACCTTGCCATAGCATTCGAATACCCCCTTATCAACACAATTATTCTTTTTATTGTCTCTGATTCATCCCCGCAATCTCGTCATAAAAGCTATTTTCGATGTTTTACTCTTAAGCACCATGATACCCTTTTGATTAGTGACTATTTATTGCGATGTATGCAGCTTGGTTGAATGCAGCTTGGTTTAAAACACCAAAGAAGAAATAAATCATTACCTTTAACCTTTTCGGTTTTAGCGAGTTTCATTTTGAAGAACTTTCGCTAATACAAGGTTTCAAACTGTTGGGGGTGGTGGTACATTGTAGAGATATACGTTTTCTAAAAGACTGATCACTATTGAGTATAGCCGTGAATGGGATACGTTGGAAAAGCTCTTTGTTCCCTTTTTCAGTTCCACCATCTATCCAAATTATCTTTTCAGGCAATCGTACTCCGTTTCACTGCAGTTTAAAACCATCGACGAGACAGCCACGTTCAACCAAGCCCGTACGCACATGAATACGTGCGCGTACAATTTGTCTCTTGCCCACCCCTCTCCGACAATTTCTTTTCCTCTTTATTTTTTTTTTCGGATGCACACCATACGCTCGCGATGGCGAATGGCTTGCCGGAGGCCTATGATGGTCGCGGAGAACCAATCGGGAGAGTCCCTGCTCGTCTCCCGTCCCCACCCCCGCCTTGCCCTGGGGCGGTGGGGGCGGAGCGGTGGGCTGTCGGGGGCCAACCTTGTCTCCTGTCGAATGGGCGGAGGGAGAGGAGGAAAGTCGTGGTGCCGTACAATTTTCCCCACCTTTCCCCACCCATCACTAACCCTTCCCGGATAAAGCAAGGGAAAATGAAGAAAAAATAAATAAACAAAAGGCTTAAAATTCTCTCCTCCCGCAACAACCGCCATCATTCTACTCATCCTTCTCTTAGAGTTGCCATTCACCGTGGATGAAACCCTGCCTCGCTCGTCCCTGCCGGATATTTTCCTATTAATTATGCCCTCTTTTTTGCGGAGAAAAAATGAGGAGAGGTGAATATAAAAAACGTGCTTTTATTATTTTTTTATGCCATGATTGTAAGGATTTTGTGAGAAAAAAATTCGGGGGGTGGTCGGGGGAAATGTTTACGCGAAGCCTAGTAGCATCAGGCTTAGAGGTTTCAGTCGTTCTTTTCCCGGAGATTGTGTCGGGAAACCTCGGTCTTCTCTGCTACTTCGTAATGCAATGGTTTTGTCCGGATGGTTTTATTTCCTTTGTTTTGTTTTCCCCGTTCACTCTCGTGGGTAGACGGATTGCTAGTGTGGGGGAGGTGGGAGGTCTGGTGGGCTGGGGCCGGCCTGGACCGTTAGGAGGCTGTTTGGGGCATCACTGTATCTTCTCTTTGGTGTGTGCTTTTCTCCATCCGGCCGAAGTCTCGTAGAGCAGGGAAGGGGGAGTTTTGGGGCGAAAGCTGAGGCGGCACGGTAAGTTCATTTTACGCTCACCACACTCCTGCACTTGGTCTTTTATTTACCTCATCGGCTTCCACGTTCCTCTTTCGTCTCTCTTTCTCTGACGACGCTAGGTTACGGTCTCACGGCATCAATCGCGGATGGATCGTTCCGATCCCTACGCAATCGGATCGCTCACAAGAGAACGCAATACTCCCGCTCGAACGGTCTTCATTCGTCACGTATGACTTATTTGTAACTTATGCTTACATTTGTATCAAGTGTTCCGGCTTCACATCGTGAAACTACGTATCTATACTGCGAAAGAACTCACTTTGTAATGTTCCACAAAACTTTACTATTCCGACCCTGATTATCTACTACTAAGTTATTATCAAGGTCTAATTGATTACCTATGGTAATTGATATTAATTATCAAAGTTATCAATTAGACCTTCATAATGACTATTTAGTGAGAATCCCTTCGCTTCTTAATTTTTCATGGAATTTCTGGACCTAAACCTCTCCATAATTTGTTAAAAATTTCATTTATGTGTTAATTTAATTTGAATAAAATTTCATGGCACGGTTCATGTCTTTATTTGTTATGGAATGGATGTTTTTTCAGTATAACATAATATTTATACATTATTTATGAACAATTTTTAAAATGCAACAGAAGCAACGCAGCCAGCAATTAGTCGGCTTTTTACCTTAAGGAAAATCGGGGCAGGCCGGCGAATCGCGAGTCCTTTAACCGAATGGGTTAAAATAACTTTTGGGTTATGTCGCCACGTCAATTTTCGGGTGGTCCCAGCGTTTCCCGACCGATGCTGGTCGCTTTTGTCCCTTGAAAAAGCGACAAGCGTCGGTCGAGAAACGTTGGGGCCACCCAAAAATTGACGCGGCAACATAACCCAAAAGATTTTTAACTAACATGCCGAGAACCCGCGAAAGTTTTAACGAAGGGTGAAACCCAGAGTCGGAATTATTAAGTTTTGTAGTAAATTACAAAGTGATTTTGTTCGCACTATAGTTATGCTTGTATCTTGCAAATTTCCGTGGTATATTGTCCCATATCAATATTTTCATGCGCCTCAAATTTTCTCGTTTAATCGAAATAACTTTTTAGATTTCTCATAGATACCTTTAATCTCGGCCCGTTTCGTTGCTGTGCGATATCCTGGCGATGGCGATAAATTTTCCCGAATATCTGACCAATTTTTGATGGCAATACGAAACTGGTTGAGATCAAAGTTATCATTGTGAAATCTACCAAGTTTTTTTTTGATTCAACAGGAAGCATCTTCACGGAGTCACGCCTCAAAAAATCCATAAAATATTCTCATCATGCCCCGTTCGCTTTCATTATTTCGGTATCAAAGTTAATTGTATATGTTGGCAAGCGTCTACCCCATAAAATTCAAGATGGTTTCTTAAGTTTTTAACGAAAAAGGTGCCTGAACAAAGACGGAATACGCCCCTCTTGGGCGGGAGAAACGTGTTTTCCTAGAGCACTTTCTTGGCTCCCCGGGAGTAAGTTACCCGAATATTTGACCTAGTTTGATGGCAATACGAACGATATCCTCGCAAGGGTGACAATTTCTACTTTTCTTCTCTCTTTTACCAATGTTGATATTTTTCTATCCCACGTGTCTTATGAGGCTAGATCTTTTGTCGATAAGGTTTCATGGAAGAAAATTATTCAGAACGATCGAGACATATTTCGACATTATGCCTTTTACGGAAAAGTAATCATTTTCTTACCATTATCTACCACTCAGCAATAAATTTATGACCTGTAAATTTGTATTCACGCAGCACCATTGTAACGCTGCAGAGGAGTAGTTGTTTCTTCATTGAATTGCGTTAATATTTGTTTTCAAGTAAAAAATTAAATACTATAGTAAAAAGTAACTCTTTCTATTCCTTCTTATGTTTTTATTATAATGACTGCGGAAAGGAGGGCAATTGTTGATAAAGGGAAAAGAAAAGCTAAGTTGGCCTGGTATTTGCAAACAGAGAAAATAAAATTCTGATATGCTATTTCTATCCTTCATATCCATTCTCTGTTGTCTTTCTCATTTTTCTCAGTTGTTACGTATCTGAATCCATGCATTGATTTCAGTGAATGCGGCTCTGTACTTTCACATGAGTCGTATCAATTTTTCTGCGCTGCACTGAATGATCAGTGGATGCCTCATTTAGAGTTCAGGAAAGTAACTCCTCATTATTCCCTGTTAGAGATACATCAATTATCTATCCCGCAATTATTACAATATTGGATTTGCCAAAGTGAATATTCTGGCTAATCATGCTCTTATTTTCTATTTTAGCACCCCAAGATGTCACCTGCGTGAAGGTTTGGTCGTACTGCTGTGAAATTTAAATTTACAATATCTTCTGCGAAAATTGAAACCACGAGGTCCCTGACAACAGGGTAAACTCTTTCCACGTACCTCATGATCTGAGCGAGATGACTATAAGCCAAGATTTTCGCTTAGGGTCGTTTAATTGACTATATTTAATTGACCGTCTTTTCACAGATTCTCACTGCTGGGACGCACTCTGCACCAAGAAATAGCACTGCACGTTGACTTATCGCAAATAATTCCGCAAAACATGTAGTTTTATCATCTATTCACCTCTGTAGCGCTGCTCACCTGTCACGCTATTCACGTCACTTACGGCTTCATATTGGAGTACTTTTTGTTTACGAGCAATGTTGACTCATCGGAACGAGGAAAGCTGATAAATTGAGTTCCTATACCAAAAGGAAGGATGGTGTACTTCAACCTTGGCTAGCATATACGTCTTCCTCTATCCTACTTCTACCATGGCTGGAGAAGAAAGGAGCGTTGATCAGAAACTGAGATCTCTTGATATTGATGTCTCTGTGCGATATTGTGGTGTTTTCGTTTCTTCGATATGTAAAGAGCGAATAACCCCAATTTTACAGTAATAGTATCAGGAAACATCGCCCATTTTACCATACGAAATATGGAATATGTATAGAAAATTTTTTTGAGAGTTAATAAATTAATAACCAAAATTCACCCTTACTAGTCTTAAAAAAAACTATTTCCTTGCTTATACTTACTACTTAATTTAATAAAGTTTTTCATTCGTCCATTTCTTTATAACTTTTCTCTGCAGTTGTTGAAGTTAAACTTCACCACCCAGTTCTAGATATTTTATCTTTGCTATCGCCTTTTTTGACTGCTGTAAATTGTCGATTGCTCTTGTTTTCTTTTCGGAATTTGAATTGCAATGACTGTATTTACCTTTCTTTTCTTAGACCCGACTACTTCCGGAGTGTGTGGCGGAATTGGAATGAGAAAAGAACAGTGAATTGGAAGTTTTTTTTACATGCACGGTATTCTTATGACCATGAAACTTAAAGCCGTGTCATTCCCCGTAGAATTGCCGCCACTGATTTTGAATTTTAAACCTCTTCCGTTATTGAGAAAAAATTGCATATTCGTTTAATGTTTTTCAATTCCAGCATGATTCATTGTCATCTGACAAATTACTTCCGAAATGCAGATCAGCATAAACACTTTTAGATTGTTGAGATATTTCTAATAATTTTTTTATGATTTTATGTTGTATTAATGCCCTTCTTTCATTTCCCTTGTTATCTCCGATAATTTCCTCACTCATGAACAAATGTGGGAAAGTTTGAGTCTTGTTAATGAAAGACAGTTCATAGCATTTTAATCAATACATACACGTCAGGCAACCTAAAATCCTAATTTATATCCAAAATAATTTCCTCTTGTTCTCTTTTCAGTTCGTTGTCAAGTAAATCTGGCGCATGATTTCATAAGCGTGGAGGGTAGAAAATTCCTTGATTCTTATTTGTAAAATGCAAATCTATTCCGGGAAATGGGCAGTGCTTAATGAAACTCCATCAACCTTGATTCCGAGGCTATTCATTTTTAATCCAGTTTGATTTTCGTAAATATATTCTGCACACCACTTCCACTGCGTCAACCGCATTTCTCTTTCGCTCAATGAATATTCACCATAAATTTGTGGAATCCAGAAAATTAAATTATTTTTTTCAAATTTCTTTGCATTCCATAAAGGTATGTCTTTAATTAGTGTTCTCAACTTAATTACATTACTTATCCAATAAGAAAATGGAATCCGTTAGTTATCTGAGGTTTTGATTCGAATTATTTTTCTCGCAGCAACTCTTTCTTTGCCGGCGTTAACGGATAATTTGAGATTGGTTATGCATATAAATACTAATTCACGGGCCATTATGTGGATCCATTGAGACAACAGGTGCTTAGTGTAAAAAAGATGGGAATAATTGAATAGTTTTTCGTGTGGTTCAGTTTTTATTTTGGTGACCATTTACATGTGGCATAAGGGAATCCTTGTTTGACATTGATTCTTCCTTATTCTTTGGAGAGTACACTGCGAGTTCCGTGAATGTGAAAAAGGGCAAAATAACATTTCAAACGTATGAGTTGCTACACGTTTATGGTATGCAAATATTGCATATGATATGTCTACGTATCTTAATATTCCAGGAATTTACTTTTTTACTTTTACTTTTTATGGTAAAGCCAATTTTCATCGGATTTAATGAAGAGAAAATATCGCCTTGGATGCGTTCAAGTACGGCAGCTTCTGAAAAGTTGCTTTTTTAAATAAATATATGTTTTACTGGAGCGGGAAGGCTTTAACATATAATCTAGATTTAGACCTAACCCAGGCCCGCCCAGGGTCTGAGACCTGGTCTAATTCACAGTTGTATACGGGCCCATCGACAGAAGAGTCAGCCGAAGACGCACGGTGCCTTCCGCCGTTCGCCAAGGAAGGACTATGTGGCAGGCTTTCCCTCTCTACCTCGCGTCTCCCGGCCGCTGTCCTCTACCAGCATTAGACCTTTAGTTCTCTTCGTTGTTGCCTAACCCTTTTCGGTTAATGTTGTTGAAGTTTTTAAGGCTATCAAGGGGGCGAGTTCATACACTGATTTAGGTGATTCTTTCTCCACGCTGACACTCATATGTGATTCATCAACTTCAATGAGGATTTTTCGCATTAATCGAACACAAACTGTCAAATACGTCAAAAATGAATTTCTTGCATCCAATTTTGCAGTTTTAGTAGTTGCGTAACCAATCATAAGTGAACATTTTCACGCCAGAAGAATTGCCAACGGAGGTGACCATCTTTCAACTTTGATTGCACCGGGCTAAGAGCTATAAGCGCCTTCTGATCGTCATTTCATCGTCGCCTTTTTTTTAAATTAAGGGTGGAGACACTAAAAGTAACTTAATGGAATGAATCCTAGTCCAGGTGGTGATAAACATTGCATTCAGTATTTGATTTCAGAAAAAGACGGTCATTTTCGCCAGCGCATTTCCTACGAGGTGATCGAAGGAGCCTTAGGGCTTCCAAAGAATGAAAGTGCGGCAAAGTGTTTACATTATAATCAGTCGCTTTATTGTGATAAACTATTTGCAATAATTGCGAGTTAGGTCAAAGCAAGAGTCCGTTTTCGTGTAGAGCGGCACATGCATGGTATTTGACACCGAAATAAGTTTAAACTAACAAATATATGATCGAAAGAAACAATTTAAGAGCCTGGCAGTCTATAGTTTAATGTTAAATCTTAGGGTCTTTGGACAAGCCCAAACAGAATTCATCGCGGTCCAAGTTTCTGAAGTTGGGGACTTCATAAGGTGGCCCAGGGGAAGTACAGCCTCCTATATATTTCGGAATTTTTACTGCCTGCAGGTTATTAAGGCTTGAACTTGACCTAATGTACCGGAAGCTAACCTCGGGTTGAAACACTCGGCGAAGGAGCGCGGCGTTTCCCACCGTCACCACCTGGCGGGCCACGTGGCGGCTGCCGCGGGATTTACGCGCGCGCGGGATTTCGCGCTCGACGTCGCCTCCCGCAGTCGCCGTTCTCCTCGGCCGGCGGGGCGGCTCGAAACGGCTGGGACCTCGGCCCAGCGCGCAGCCGATGAGCCGTCGGAGGGGTCTGGGGCATTGCTAGCAGCCGGTTGGCCGTTTTCCCACGATGCTTTCAACAGTTTCTCTCCCGCTCGCCCACACCGACCCCACTCCGGGTGGGTGCGGGGCGGAGGAACGCATGGAAATGGTGCGGAGCAGGGGATGCCCGAACGCCACCCACTCCGGTTTTTTTTATTACCCGAAGCTCCCGCCCGTACATATACTCAAACGCCGCTTCCCACTCCCCGCCACTCATGCGAAGGTTTCGACTAATCTGGACGGCCTACAGCGTTCGCGCATCTCAGGTTGCCGGAGGAGGATTTGCTTAGCAGCCATGCTCCCCCAATCCAGTGCGGAGAGCTCCCGGGGACCATTCCTTTCTCTCTATCTACATCCTCTTCCTTCCTTGCCCGTTTCTCTCGTATAGTGCTCGCGGGGAATCTTGTAGAGTTATCATTATTTCGTGCGCGGAAGTGTGTTAGGGGAAGGGTAGGTTGAGGAGGGGGTACGGTTTTTTTGCGAGTGCCGTGGTGTGGACTCCACCCACTCTCCCGCTGCTCCCAACGGTGGGAGTGGGTGTGGAGGAATTGGATGTGTCACTGCTCTGCGTCTCGATTTAAAATTATCGGTCCTAGGGTTGTTTTTATTCCCCTCTCTGCCGTATTTTCGGAGTCTTTTACCGCCGCTAAAATGCCATTCAGCCGACTCCTGACATGAGGAAACCTTTTCAAGAGCCGAGCACGCGAAATTTTTCCCCGGAAATCCCCTCGGGCCGAGATGGGAATTATTTTCCCAACGACGATCCGAATGAATAGCATGCTTCTGCAGAGTACGATTGTGGGCATGATTTGAAAAAGAGCGCAGTATTTTCTCTGGATGTGAGTTATCGAGGCATAGGGAGTCACGAGCACTTTCTAACGCTCTAAAAGTTTTTTATCAGAGTACGTCATTTGATAAAAGCGTATTTACTTATTAGGTGACCTCGATCAGTGAATTATCTCAAGTTTTTTAGCGCATTTATTGATACCGTCTCAGGAGTGTGGCTCTTCATAGTAGTGTAAGCTGGGTCATTTCAAAAATGATGAGAAATGACCTCTCTTTTCGCATTCAATTCTATATTGCAGATCTATATCGCGCATTTGTGAACCAAGTAATAAAGAAATTGATTATTCGATTTTTACTTCGCCCATCAAAGCGTAGTAGCCAGATAATCGGTCCCTATATTTGAATGTGATTTTGGTCTGCATAGGTTGTTAAATTTTGTCTTTTGTCCGTAGGGCATTTTGCAGGTTTTCCTTGTAGAATTCAAAATTTTCCACTTTCTTTCCTTGTTTGAGTTCATGAGGATGGTTCCTCCTTTTAAAAATTTTTGGTCAGCACGTATGTAAACGGAGCACGCAAATTGATGCATAGATTTCTTTTCTCGTATTAATGGAGGAGCTGTTTACACTACATGCTTTCACTCAAAGAAAATTTTGAATGAATATCAGTTTGGTGGCATTTCGTTACGCTACCCCTTCATTTTCAAGTGTCAGGATTGAACCTCAATGCAAGCAATCGATGAAATATCTATAATATAAGGATAGAATATCTTGTTGCTTTGCTGATGGGTTGATATATTCATAGGCTTTAGAAGAGACAGAGTTATCCAGTAACCTCGTCAGAGTTTTTTGCCAAAGTTTTTGGATCCACACGGTTATTTCTGTAGTCTCATCATCCAAATCATTCATATCATGACTTTTTTCATCACCGAATCTCTGGGCGCCAAGCGAAATGTTGCAATTCTACGATAATGCGTTCTGTTGTGATAGTACGTGTATATTTTTAGTCTGTACACGCGATAGAAATTTCGTGTGAGGAAAAAAATGCCCTTCCACTGAACACTAAATCTGATCCCCCGATTTCGCTCCATATTTTCGAACCATTTTTGCTCCCAAGACTTCCTTCAGGAAATGATACCTTCAGAGGATAGGGATTTTATGTTATATCACGTAGTACGTCGAGAAACATAAAAAAACATCCTGAACTTATTAAAGCACCTTTTCCATGGGGTGTGAGTGTGTATAGGTAGACTAATTTGTCTGGACGTTTTTTACGTCGCAGGAGTTTCTGATTTGAGCCAAAATTATTGCGTATGATTTCCTCATGCGAATTTGCCGCACATACAAAGGCTCAGGAAAGGCATTGTATTGCGGAAGAGCCTCGTATTAGCGATTCAAATCAAGACCTATATGATGGCTGTGACAGAACCACCGCCTGGCTTTCGTCGAATATAGCATTTGAAACGGAGAGGCAGAACGCGCCCGAGAGATTGCTGGCTTTGAGATGAGGTTGGCGGGTTGGGCGGTCAAATAGGGCATGGTAGGGGAGCCGAGGAGGGAGAAAATGGGGCGCAGGTGGAAGGCTAATACTCGCAATTAATGAACTGTCTTACGGGCCAAGATTGATAGGTATCCCCTCGGTCCCTTTACCCCACCCTCTGTTCTTCTACCCCCTCTCGTCCCTTTCTCTTTCCTTTTTAAGAAGGCGAGAGAGGCCTCTTGGCTCCTTTGTTAGTCCCGCCTGCCCCCTACCCTCTCCCTCCAACACAGAAGCGTGCGAAGTATGCAGGCCCTCCCCCATCATGCTCAAGGGGTACTGAATTCCTCTCGCATCGGTTCCTAGTCCTTCGGCCATGAAATTTCGCTCTCACCTTACTTACGCGTTTCAATCCGCTGTATTTAGTAGAAGTTAGTCGTGAGCCTGCGCTAATGCTTCGATATCGAATCGACTTAGAATAAATTTGATTCGGTTCTCTGGTCACGCCTGTGGCATCATTTCAAGATCAACTTGTAGGATAAAACTGCTTGGAAAGAGTCTCTGGGATTTTTTATTTGATATAATAAAAACATTAGCGTATATTTTTACCTGCCTTTTCTAATATCGTCGAAATTATCCGTATGATTGAGTTTTTATATCATCGATACCAACTGGTGCTTTAGGGTACAAATGCAGAATATTCTGTTATTTTAAATAATAGAATATGTTGCATTTTCATCTTTGAATCGCATCAGTATTCATCCGCTCATAATACTTGAGTCACTGATGATAAATGCCTATTCCAGACATTTAACCTTCATGATCAGCGAATTCTTAGAACTTCTCGTTAAATATGGAAAACACCAACTCTTGCATCAGCTACTGTACCTAATCTTTTTTTAATTAAAAACTTATTTTGTTTATTTCTTTATAACTTCCGAAAAAACAACAAAATTCGTACCGAATGAGTAACATTTTGGGAATATTCCTTATGAAATACAAATCCCCGATTCGCTATCACATATTATGAATATGAAAAAGCAATTTTTCCTGTAGATAAGGTGGCTCAATCGTCTAGTTTTTATTTATGCATTGATATATCACACAACAATACGCTAAACCACCTGAAGGTAGTTTTTATGAAGGGGACCAAGCTCTAGGTCTGGTCACGTCTATGGTCATGATCAGCTTGTGAGATGAAACTGATTGAAAAAGGTTAGTGCAATTAATTATTTGAAATGATAAAAACGTTTGCGTACATTTATACGAATCTATGCAAATACCGTTGAATATACCTGAGAGATTAAGTTATTATATCAAAAGTAACAACTGGTGTTTTACAGTACAAATGAGTGAGAATGAGTTCGGAATGTTGTCGCGAGGATTGCTGTTCCCCCGAAGATGTCACCGTCTTGCGTCGGTAGGCGAATGGAAGGCGTACGCTCTGTGGGGCGGTCTTGGGAGTTTTCTAAGGTGTTGTCTCAAAAGAAAGGCCTAAGTGTGGAGTGAAGGGCGGATACGTACGAGTGGCGTGGTTTCCACCGTCCCTCATACACCCTGCCTCCTCTCGACAGCTTTTAAGCAAGCGGGGACCCCCGGGGGTGAGGGGGGAGCGGAGAGGTGTGGAAGAAGCGTGTGAGGGTGCCGCGAGAAGAAGTGGGGAGGGTTGGGTGAAAGAGGGAAGTTCGGAAAAAAGCCTTGTCGGAATCCCTCAAACCTGGGCCCTTAAAAAATCTTTCTTCTCCGACCCCCCCCCCCCCTCCGACACCACTCCGATCCACGCGAGAGGGTGGGGTTGGGCACCTCCATCTTCTCGGCCCATCTAAAACTCTTCCTGCGAAGGGGAAGGTGGTGTTCTTCCATTCCCCCGCCTCCCTTCCTCGCACCCCCTCTCCCTCCGCAAGTTATCTGACACCCTAAGATGAAGTGCTCCTCAATGTGCTGGCGGATGGGATAGGAAGTGATTCTCAATTCGTTTCCCTCCTCTCTCTCTCTCCCTTTCTGCCTCAAACTCGCTAGCTCACCCGCAAAGTCCTCCCCCTACTTCCTTTTTCCCTTTCATTCTCGAGCCCCGAAATCCGCTCCCGCGCGTCTCCCTGCACACGACCGACTTCGGCAGCCCAAATATCCGCCCCGCACTCCGTTCCGTCTGATTGACCGCGGAGCTAACGGGGGTCCGCGGGTTGCCCATTCCGCCCGCCCTTCGGGATTCTATTGGCTCTAATGGGGAGAGACGGGCTCGGGTGTTTCTGGCGGAGCTGTGCGAAGTTTTCGGATGGAATCCGTCGCGCCGAAAGCGGCCGCGGAGACGAATTAGCGCAGCAGAATTGCGCCGCGCCGGTTAACGATGCTCTTAGTTAACTTTCTCGGATTAGTGTCCATTCCGTCAGTTAGTATCGTGCAATAATCAGAGTAACTACTCTACCAATGTATGTCGTGAATTTTTTGTCGCTGATTTAGGCCCGGCATTGTATACTTACTTACTTACTCTTACTCCTGTGGCCATTGTAAACCTAAGTGGTCTTTGGCCTCACCAACCATGCGCCTCCATGCACTTCTGTCTTCTGCTAGCTCTATATCTGTTCCCATTCTTCTCAAGTCCTTCGTCACCTCGTCAATCCATCGCATCCTTGGTCTTCCTAGCGGTCTCCTACCCTCTGGCTTGCCTCTTAACACTTGTCTTATCATTTCTCTCTCATTTCTGCGTTGAATGTGGCCCAGCCACCTCAACCTCCTACTTTTTACTACGCCCACAATATCTGGCTCCCTATACAATTCTTTCAATTCTCTATTCTTCCTTATCCTCCATGTATCTCCTTCTTTTATCGGTCCAAAAATCCTTCTCAATATCTTATTTTCGAAAGTACTGAGGCTCTTCTGAGATTTTTTGGTGAATGCCCACGTTTCTGATCCATATATAACTACAGGTTGTACATGCATAAAATATATTATTTGGTGGTATGATAGTTAGGATACCTAACCGCCAGTTGTAACAGGGTTTGAAGTCCAATCTTGCCTATGAAGACCAATACTTCTACCAGTCAAATAATTTGCAGTTGCCATAAAACCACTCACTATTTTTAATGGATACTTTGACTATATATGAGGAAATATGCGCTGACGTTCTGATTATTAATTCAAATAATCTATTGCACAAGTCTCCTACTGGGTATAGGCGGCCGTTCTTCATATTTATGATAACCTTCGCCGAACTTACTCTAATCATACTATTTATTCCTTTTATTATGCGGCTGCATAGGTTTCTCTTTTATTCGATTGTTGACTTACGTAAATAACATCGCATCCTTGTGTTGTAAATAGGTTGATTCGCTCATTGTGCCGCTTTTTACCACTCTCCTATGAGAATTTTATTTCCAAATTAGTCCGCATTGGTTCAATATAGGATATTGCACTTTATTTTACCACAAGAAAAGTCAAGGATGTTTGCGCTCCGAGATCAAATCAAAGCGATGCCTGAGTACGCCCTCTGTGCCCACCTAATTTTAATAATTCCCGACTGCCAGTGATACCTGGGAAGTAGCTTGTGGTTTGATAGAAATCGAATATTTCAGCTGAATTTAGCGGTTGATTTTGATTGGGAGGTGCTCGCGATTTGATGAATTTTCGGTAGGTCTCTTTTTTATTCTAATTACAATACAATGAGAATATGTTCTGCAATACGCAGAATTTTTAATTGATAGAAACAGTGCTAGGGAGTGTAAGGTAGGTGAACAATCTAACTAATTGCTACTAGAATTATTTTTTCGGTGGGCAATAGAAGACTTTAAATACTTGGACCGGCTTAAAAGCTAACTGTCAAAGGCAGATTGGAAGTGTCGAGTGCAGACGCGCGAATGGGAAGCGCCGCGTGAAATTATGGCGGTTACACCTCCCGGCAATCACTTTTTCCTGTTTTTCAGTCTATCTTTAAAAGCTGCTTTCTGCTTGATCACTGAAATGTGAGCACGACGAGTGGCTATCCTGAAGATGATTGGTGCGTGGCATTGGCTTAATCCCCTATGACGATCGCTTAAGTGTGTTATCGCCTCGCTTAACGCCAAAAGCTGGCTATGAATTGGTAAGTGTCATTTGGACCAACGGTTCCCTCCACGATTTGACCATAGTACCTTTGTGAAGAGGTGCGACCTTTTTTGTTATTTTCAGTAATTCTCTTGCGTCAGGGGGCGTTGTCTCCGCTAGCCTTACCTGATAGAAATTAGTGGCAGGCAACGTAAAACTTATCTATGCGTTGCTGTCATGTTGATCATGAACAACTCGTCATTTCATTTATATATAGAATAAATTATTTGGTGGAACGACTGATTAGGATACTTGCCCAGCAGTTGTTTAAAGATTTGGAGTGTAATCTAGTCAATCAAGTCCGATAAGTCTACTTATTAAATGATTCGCAGGCTCCATATAACCACTTAATATTTTTTAATATGTAATTTGCGGGTATTTTACTTACTGATTTGTTGCTTTTAGGACATGAAATCAAGTTATAATTTCAGGTACCTACATATGTAGACGACCAGGAAAGTACAGAGTATATGAGACTTTACCTTTATCTATTTAAAATATATGATTACGAAATATTAACTAATGATATTCGTCAAAATTCGCTGCCATCAGTGAAGTATTCTTCAGCCCTCAGTATTATGCCTACTCTGATTCAAATCATTAATGTTTTCTCGTTTTCTACGCGATGTTTTGAAATAATAGTAAACCTCTTGCACAAATCCTGTCGGCACCAAAAACTGAATTATTGAAACACATGAGAAGAATGGAAAACTAAAAATGCTTGTGCCCAGAATTTACCGAGAACTTTGGTTTGACTTGAATTTAAAATATTTTTTTTAAATAGGATCTGCTGGCTTGGCGTTCGAAAGCAATATTTCGAGATCCATTGGCATTGTGGTATTTTATAAGCTAATTTTTTACTAATCAGAAGTGAACGTGCTTGAAAATTTTTCTGGAGCATTGTATTTCATGCATTGGATGTAAGCTTTATTGTATTGAGGTTTTTCTCTGGTGGAGTTCTTTGTAATTTCAGAAACTGCTCTTTAACATTACCTATGAATCAAAAGTAGTTTTTTTACCCAGAATTTTTTTAATTGTGCTGAAAAGCTTCTCGGAAAATATGTAATGTTATGGCCATTCTATCGGTGAAAACCATCTTGAGCCGTCCCTTACTCAAAGGAACGGCTCAAGATGGTTTTCATGATAGATGTGGGTAGAGCTGCTAATCGAGTGGTTTAATCCTCCACCACATTACCGGGCAAGGCACCGCTCAATAGGGGTATATGACACCTAGGGTACACATGACTCCCAAGGTATATAAAGATAAACCGCAATCTTTTGTGCTCTTTGTTCGTTGGGGAAGTATCTATAATGAAAGGCGAACCAACGCCGAAACATATAGAGAGCCTCACCACCCGCCTAGGTGATCTACCGACTCTCTTTTGAGTGAGGGATGGCTCAATCGGATGCTCGAACAAAAACAAACTGATTTTTTCTCAGTGGAGCATAGGAAAGATCTGAAAACTCTCCTCGACTGCCTTTTTAACTGCTCCCAAATGGTGTTCCTTTTCCCTATGTTGCCCTGAAGGCGCTGAAGTTTCTTCGCTGAGTGACTGCCAGCCATGTATCGTCTTGCATGCGCTCTTACTGAAAGAAAAATGCATGTCCTACCAATTTCCTGAAAAAATTCATACCTTGGAGCATCGAGAGTTTTTCATTCTTTTCCTGTGTATCAATATTTCATATTTAGGTGTCTGCAGAATTTGTGTGAGAAAGTTCTTTTTCATGTATAGTGGGCGTATTTAATTCTAGTAAATTTGGACCATAAATGTGAAAATATTAGTGAAAAGAATGATGAAAAAAAATTATTCCTCCTGGAAATGCTTAAAGAATTGTATCCCTCGTCCTGTTCCCAACTCTAATCCTTGTTTACTTATGGTGCGGATTATATTACGGAAATGTTAGAGCGTTTAATTTACAATTTTGGTAAATGTGATGATATTATCCCATGTAATTTGATTGTTACAGTTTCTTTTTGTTATTTATTGACTCTCTATGTTAATACTTATTTTCTGTTAATTGCATAAAGAAAAATATTATAATGTATCTAAAGGTAACAATTTAGTTCTTTTCTTCATCATCAGCAACTTTTGGATTGCATCCATCCCATGTTTGTTGTTTTAAATGGTTTTATTTCTATTTTTTAATTACGTAATATACATTTGTGGTCAAATGAAATTTTCGAGCAATAACATGTGTGCGTTTTGTTTAATCATATTTTACGCCCAACTTGAAACGAAAACGTAGTTGTTTCCACCTCTTCGGCAGCCTGCTGCAGTCATCAATAGAACCAATCATTTCTAAACGAGCCCGTCCACATCGGTGGAGATGTGTAGTAAGTAAGAGTTGCACTTATAAATGAGCATTGCGAACTCGAAGAAAGATGCTTGCTGCAAATGACCCGCTCGGAGCCGGTGGAAAGCCTTCTTAGCTGGGCCCTCTGCCGGAATCCAACCCAATGAGACCAGTCTTTCTGTCTCTCTAATCGCTGGGCTCTCTGCTCGATAGTCTTATGGAAACACTCAAGGCGACCGATTTAGTGGATTGGCTCGATCTCGAAGAGTTTTATTCAAGGGGGGGGGGCTCCCGCAAAGATTCTGGGGGAAGAGGGAAAAGAATGCTCCCATCTTGTGGGATTTAAGCGAAGGCCGTGGCGGTGGGGTTCGGCGAACGGCGGTATCGGATGTGTTCAGTCGGCGCTGGATGTTTCTTCATTCCCTTTCATTTTGGAGCCTCATTCCTTCGTCTCCCCGCGCTATTGAGCCGTCACCGCGCGATATCGTCGGCGGCCAGGCGCCGGGAGACCTGAACGTGGGAACCCCAATTGGGGTGCTGCCCTCGCCCATTGGCGATCTGATCAGATCCGGGCGCGGGGGATGGGAGAGATCAATTGTTTTTACTCTTTTGTGCCATTGAGTGGGGCTCGCCCGTGGGAGTGGTCCCGGAGGGTGGCTTCACCCCCCCTGGCCCCTTCTCCCCGCTCTCTCTCTATCGGATTTTGAATTGTTGCCTTGTGGCCGGGCGCGCGGATGGGACGGCTATCCCTGGAAGTCGGCGGTGAGCGGAGGAATGCATGGTTGTGGGTGTTTATCGACTGTGGGGAGGCTACGTGGTTTGTTGGAAGTCTTTTAAATAGAGAGGTGTGCCTATCTCGTTAATGCCGCGCGAGTATTCGTTTCAATCTGGCAATATCTTTATCAAAAGTGTTGTTTTCATGGGAGATATTGAATGAAAACATTTCTGTGGTTTTATCATTACGCATGGCAATCAATTCCACCGAAACAATAGTTCTAATTTATACCTACTTTATTCCAAAGGAAATGAGTATACTGAATGTTCTCTATGTGAAACTATTATTTTATTGCTTTTGTGCATATCATGTATCACAATAGCTCATGATTGTGAGATGCCGGGCCGGTAAAATGTTTACCCTTGTGTGCTGTGTTGAATAAATCAAAATGGTAGTTTTTCTCGGAAAATATTATAATCTTTATGGCTAATGTGTAGCGGTGGCAGAGTAATGTGAGATATTACGATTGTTTTGAAATTAGTTTGAAATAGTAACCATTCTGAGCATTTTCTCGGATCCAAAAAAAGTTTTTTTCCGGAATGTAGCGTTGAACGAAATAAACGTGCTCTCTTTCCTTCTCCCATTTTGGCAATCCATGGAGTATTCCTAGGTTCGGCGAAATCTCCTCCTTATATACCCTCTGCTCAAGTCACAAATAAATGGCTCTTGACTTTGCCTTTCAATTGTCACTTTAATGGATCAGCAAAGCTCTCAACCATCAACCCATTATCTGTAAAATTGAAGAGTCGAACACAAACATAGAGACAAAATCCGCTCAAGGGGAGGTTTTTACTACTTAACCCTTTCTAGCCCAGAGCTGCTTTTGGGATAAATTAAATTTCAAGACTTACCATTTGAAAAATGTGAAAATTTTCTAATCATTCATAATTATTGTGGCAGCTATATATTTCGTCGTTAAAATTTATAGCACAAAAGATCACGTAGCTTATATCTTACCGGAATGGAGCTGCAAATGTATATTTTTGATGTTACTTAGAAGCAACATTGGGTTATTATGGGTTTATTTGTTCTTTTCCTCATAAAAATGTATTTACGTTGCTGAATAATGGGACATATCTCTTTTTCATTATAAGTTAAATTGTGAGTTTCACTATCTAAATAATTAACATTTTTTTTAAACACTTCATGTACTAAAACTATTGAAATGATATAATGCAATGTTGTACGCTAAATGAGGGTGATAATTGTATGTGCTAGGGCATGAAATATAGCAAAATTCCCTCTTTTCAAAACCTGCCCAGCTGTTCTGTCCCTGGAATATCATATTATTATTTCCCAGGCCATCAATTAATTTGGGGCCTCCGCTAAGCGGTCGGAGTCGAGGGCGATATTGGCACTTTTGCTGGAGGGGGATACTGCGAGCAAATTTCTCATCGGCGGTCAAATCCAATCCTGGGGGCGAGTCCGCCGTTCGCGGAGGAGCGAGTCATTTGTCAGACAAGGAAAAGGCCGCTTCACCGGCTCGTGGTACTCGCTCCCAAGGTCATAATTGCGCTTGTGTACTCCTTGCCGCGAGGGAGGAGAGATCTGTTCCGTCCCCAGAGTGACACGACTTAATAACACAGACTGCGGTGGAGGAGAGCCTTTCGCGCGGGCAATAAATCAGGCGCCGGTCGAATAGCGAAGCGGCCCTCCACCGGGAACGTGTGACCAGGCGGCCTTACCCAAAGAGAGAGGGTTATACACATTTGGTTCCGTAGTGTGGGTAGGTCCTCAATGAACCCGACGCCGAAAAGTATCCATAACCTCCCCTGCTCCAGTCTGCATATGGAATATTGAAGTGATTAAGCCGACCTGTCGTCACGCCCAAAACATGGGATCCCTTCGTACCGCACCGGTCTATAGCCCGAATCCGTCTCTCTCGGCCGCAGTCGGTTGGTGTAGTTTGCGGAAGTAGTTATCGGGAAAAGTAGCAGACAATATTCCGTTGTATATAATATCCAGTGATGGGAAGTAACCGAATTAATACATATTAGTTAACGGTAGTGATTACTGCTGATGATATTTTTACTTGTGACCGTTATATTAAAAACCGCACCACTTTTAGTCGATTCTTTGTTTTCTGGGAGTAAATTTTAACCCATTAATAATTTTTGTATCGAGTGATAACGTCTTGCTCCAGTTTATTACATATTACTCTTCAGGATCATCTGCTATTCGAGTATTCGCTATGGCATTATCGAAAGTTAAGTGATTCTATTTAATTAGCGTAGAATTGTAAAGAACGTTTCGTTATATATTTTATTGAACGCCAAGATGAAAATGGCTCTTTAGTGTTCTGAGGTAGTAGACATTTCCTTTAAATAATATTTAACATGGAATGGCGGCTTTTTACCAGAAATTACATAGCACTGTTATTTATTTTACGTATTGCAGCCAGAAATTGCGGGTAAAAGTTGGATGAAAACACTACTTAGTATATTTATTTATGTAATAGAAATAGTGAATACCTAGGGAATGGTTAGAAGAAAGTGAAATTCAAATACCCGTATTGCCAAATCTGCATTGTTTAGCTGTATATAGATTTTCGTTAGAATGTTTTCGTTACCAGCGGAAGTGTTTGGAAACTTCACTGTTCTCTCTATAATAGACATCATTTTTTAGGAACAATGGTTATAACCCGCTAACGGATACACTTAGGGTGCAGTTCGCATTATCCTGCTTGGAATGGAGAGAAGAAAATGTAAGCGAATATAATTATTTGTATTCACATGATTTCAGTTTGAACTCTAACGCAATCGATGGAAGAAAATTGAAACGAAGTGAATTGAGTACTAAATAATTTATGTTTTGTGCCATCGGTCCATATTTATATTTGACCCCTAAAACGTTTGGAAAGAATAAATTTTAGTAGCGTCGCACACAGTATTGCATCAGTATGAGTGCCTGTTTCTGCGTAACTCTGTTATTCTTCCTACGCTATTATACTTTTAAATACGTTCCATGTATGATCCGATATTTTCTTAAGAAATTTTGAGTCATAATGACGTGTTTACCCTTTCTACACCCATTTTATCTGCGTTAGCTCGTAGTAACTTTAACGCCTGAATTCCAAAAAGTTAAAATATCCATTTCCATGGAGTTTTCTTTTCGTTTTTTAATTGTTTTCAGGAAATATTTATCGAAAGAAAGCTTTTATCGCCACAGGAAGCTTAATTTCTGTTTAATGTCACACTTTTAACTTAAGTTAACACTCTATGGCATAGCTTTCTCTCCATGCAGGCGTTGGAATTTTACTTTTTATCTCGTTTATGCTTCACGGCATGTTTCATGTTTGGAAAATGCTCGTCATGAGTAAGTCGCCTTAATTCCTCAATGCGACGAATCTTCAATTTTTGTGCAAAATATTTAAAACTAGCTCAGAGATCAGTTTAAATACCTCGCCGCCCACTAAATGTTCTGTATGATGCCCATGTTCTCTACCTCGTTGCTTACTACCTATTTTTATTTTAAATTTCATCGATTCTGGCTTAACTCAGCGATACACCGTGGCCTATTCAAGGGAGTCATCGGTAATTTCATTATTCTCGTAACTATTGCCTGTTGGCTTGGAAAACTCCTTGAAGTTCGACATGGTAGAGAGAAAGATACTGCTCCTAATACCGGGAATGTATAAAAAAGCACTTTTGGCTTAGTAGATAGAGAGCTCTACCCTAACCTACCCCAACCAGCCACGTAGTTGAATTACTGAGTAATTGAGGCTATGAAAATGTTTTATCGGATGTTGCGTCGTCTTTATTGGTATCTAATGTCAGTTGGTCGAAGTCACTTAAAAATTTATTGAAGCATTTCAACCGATGGGGTTTAAAATGCCCTCATATGGAAATTTGGACGTTTTTTCCCATTTTATTTTTATTCGTGCATGGAGAAAGTAGATGATAATTTATTAAGTGCAAAGTTACGGCATTAGTTTTATCCTCAGCCTGCCTTAACTGTTATATACGTCGCATTACCTGGCGAGCCACTGACTTGAAGGCCATATGATGGCCAGTACTGTGGAATCACCTCTTAAAAGAATTTTATAACGTGGCGTTGGTTCAACTCCAATAAATGAAGTGATCGATTGATCGATTTTCTCCGTCAAAAGTGTCATTTTTATCGACATAAGAGGCGAGGAAGTGTTTTATCGTTTGAAACTGTGTGCTCAAGGAATTAGTGGCGCTGGCGTATACCAACTTTCATTTTCGTCATACTTTCTAGCAAATTTCATACTCTTAGGAATTTGCGCATGTAACGGACCAAAGCATTCATTGCTTTACGATATTTTTGTGTCCATTACATCGAGTTTGTAATAGCTAAAAGGATATATAAGTAAAATCCAACGAAGTAGTAAATGTTTCTAAGGATCGAATGTTAAATCAACCCAGAAATCAAAGCATTGCATTTAATAGGGATCAATAAGCATTGTCCTGATTAGAGCATAGAATATCTGAGCTAAAAGGATGACGTACGTAGCTGGGACTGAGTGCGTTAAAAGCATTAATAAGCAATAATAATAAAGCAATAATATCGCATTAAAATCCGTTAATTTATGTTTTTTATTTCCTTTCCGGCGGAATAATTAAATGAAATATTCTTAGATTTTTTAACCAGGTTAAGCGGTTTCTTTGTTACCGGAGTAATAAGGTGCTATTTTCTCGTCTTCGACGGGGTAAAAATAATATTTTAATATTTATCAGGGTCTTGTATGGGTATAACATTTACCGTATCGAAATGGATCTCAAAACTTCGTTTACGATGGACCACTTCACGCGGTTGAGAACCCGGGAAATTTCCATCGCATTTAATCGCCTAATAAATACGTGGTAGGTATACACTAAGATTCTTATGCTTAAATGCGCGATTATTTTTACGGGTTCCTTCCTCGGCTTTTCACACTTGACCGTTCATTCTTTAACGAAACTAGCTAAGCAATCGCAGAGTACGTTTTGTGAACATATATATATATATATTATTATGTACTCAGCTCTGGTAGATTTTATGTGCACAGTATTGGACAAAATCAACTGCCAAAAAACTCACAATTAACATATTTCATTTCGCACACATATTTCAGCGTTTGAGCAAATTTAATCGCTCGGTTTTTACGTCGGAACACCTCTCACCCGTTCGAAAACCCGATAAAGCTTCATCTCCGTCAGTCTCCCTCGGAACCTCATCTTCGGTCACTCATCCATAATGCTTCGCGGGGAGCACTTCCCTCGCTCGCTCGCTTGATTTTCTATCAAGGAGGCGGAAGGCCCGTATTTCTCACCACGCCCTGCAGAGGGTGCTGGCGCATGGGGGGTCGGTTAGATCAACGGAACCATGGGTTGATTGAGGTCCCCCCCCACCGCCACACCCTCGTCTCATTCCCTAATCCACCCAGGGTCGCGAGCTCCTCAAGAGGAGGGGGAAGGAGCGCGGGATACCAGCATCGCCTCCTCCTTGGTTTCATTCAGCCGAGAGAACAAGATGAAAAGTGTAATGGATTGGTGGGGTGAGCTCTAGGGGTGGTGTACTTGCAGCGGGCTTTTTAGTGGGAGGCATCGGGAGAAGTGATGTAGTTTCTCCCTCTCCCGAACGGTGCTGGTAGGGTGGGGGTTGGTTTAAAAATAAAATGGGTGCCCGGATTGGGGTGGTGGGTTCTCTCCTTGGTTGTGCCTTGAGAAGAGACGGATTAGCTTTATCAGTGCGGTGGTGGAGTACGAGAGAATTGAATGAATCAGCTGCATATGTAACAGTGTACGTTTAGTTTAGATATTAAGAGCTTTGGTAGATTGTATGTGCGGGCTACAGAAAAAAATCAGCCGCAAAAAGTCACATTATGCCTGCAGGATAATGACGAGTGAAGGAACTTAAATATCACTATATTAAGAGCTTTGGTGGATTTGTTTTCAGGGTACTGAAAATATCCGCCCCAAAAAACTCAATTGTGCATGTAAGATGATAATGAGTGGAGGTATTAAAACATCACTATAATTAAGGTGATTTTTAAAGTAAGATGCCGTTTATTATAAGCCCAAATATTATTCACCAGCTTTGTAAGACAGTTCTGTCTTAGAATGTTTCGTGTGATAGTGTGAAATATTCAGAGCAAGTGCTAGGAAAAGTTCTTAAAAATTTGGTTAAATTTAGAATTACGAAAAAATATTTTTAAGTATGCTCTGTGAGCCATAACGAAGTGTCCTCTTCTTGCACCTCATTCCTACATGTCGCCACATGACCTATTACCTCGAGTGTGATCTACCTCCATACGCCTCAGGCTCCCCCATTTCACCTCCATTTTTGTATAATCGGACTTTTTATTCCCGCCTACTCTTGATTTAGACGTATTTATTAATAATATTCCACAACTTCTCATCTTGATATGACATTATATCCTTGCTGACCACCCTGTTATTCTCTATCTGCTGAATGCGTCCACCCCATCAAAGTGTCACTTGTTTAATTGCCATCGGGTTTCCGGTGTCGCCTTTAAATTAATTGTGTTTATATTTAATTCCTTTCTCTCGATTTTATCATGCCACTGAGTATTGTAACGAATTTCTACCTTCTCATTATTTCTTATTGTGTTGCATTTAGTTTCTACGAGTTATATTTCTCTTGGAATAGGTTTGCTTTAGTAATAGCAAATGTTGCCGGGAATACATATCCGGTGTTCATTTATGTTTTGATTAAGTTAAACGGTATTTGCTGATGTTCAACTACCACCTGGTGAAGCGGTGACAATGGTTTTTTTTTATTTAGCCGAGCCAACTCGTACACTATTGATATCATTTCATTCACTAAATTCTGATGACGTCAACGCTGGGAAACCCAAATTGCTCACTATTAAACTGTTTTGAATAGACTAAAAATACATCAGCGCCACAAACCTTAAAATAAAGTGGGAATAGGACCCAGGAGAGTCTTCGCTTCCTGCATCCAACCGGGATCACCAACTCTTCTTTCCCGCTTTCTCCGTCAGGCTGAACAAATTTAAGCGGGACAGCCACGCAGTCTGTCAAAGAGGTGGGGGTCACGCGGGAAATAAGTCGACCCCCGAGTGACACCACCACTCCGGGAATCTCCGAGAATCGGGCCGCGACGGAGGAGAGGAAATACTTGGCTACCTATTTCGGTCCCTGCCTCACCGTAAACCTTCCCTCTTCAGTTCCTCCACCACTCTTCTTTTCCTTCCACCTACTTCTCCCTCAGCGCTACCCTCCTTACTCTGATTTATCGAGGCTCCCCGGTTCTCAAACCGGGCGATACATTTTATTGGCATCTGTAGATGAACGGAAGATTAAGTGAAATCCTCGAGGGTTTGGGGAGCTTTTTAGCCTCGCTGCCGAAGAGGGTGTCTTCTGGAGACGGGACGGATTCAATAGTGGAAGGATTTCCAGAATCCTTTTATTTTTTTATTTTTTTCCGCTTGATTTTTTTTCCCCGCAGAGGAAAACCCTTACCTCTTCGCCTTCCATCTTCTCCAACAGGCTGGCCCTTTTACCGATGCCATCTCTGCTCCTTCTCCGACATGCACCCTGATTCACTCTCTTGAGGGAACGATTTCGCTCCGGAATGAGTTGTGAATAGATAAAGTAATTTAGTGGCTGACTGGCTGCCGGGCAGATTGTCGCGATGGAGTCGGATAGCCATTTCTCGGGCGCTCAGAGATTTATTGTTTCTCCCCGGGAAGTGACGGGGATCGATCACTTACCCCTGTACCCTGTTTCCTCCTTTCTTAAGTGGATGGATCCCTTCCCTTCGCTTATGCTCGCAACCTTACCACCCTCCTTCCCGAACCCTACGGTTTCTACTTCACTACTTCCCCGGCGTATTCCTTAAACGCCCCCTTCCATACACATTGGCCACGTAGTGGGCTGACTGCTCGCGTAATTAAGAGACCCTCCAACTAAGTTTAGTGTCCACTTTTTCTGACAAAATACACTTATTCGGGTCTCCCTCCTCATTGTGGACTATGCTTTCGGCTTAATCGTGTATTTTTATGTCTTATATATTCAGTTCAAACGATTCGCTTCGGAAAAAAGCTAAATGTAAACAAGTGTTTCGGAAACCTACACATTTCATTTTAATGCAGCAACTAGGTATACTAGTCCAAAGATCGTCAGTCATGACGCCGAATGGCGCTTTTACTTGAGGAAATGGTTGTAATTTTTAATAGAAATATAAATATCTATAAGCAATTTTCTTGTTAACAAGAGCTTTATCGCACTTTTTCACCTATATAGCTTTTATATGTTTCATTAATGGTTTATACGCTTAAATTCATGACTTCTTAATGTCTTGAATTTCACTTTTTACTGGCTGCAGTACGCATTAAAACTAAAGTATTATCGATATCCCTGTTGTTTCCTTTTCGATGCCGGTTCACGATGCTTCATGTAACTGCGTATCCTCCTTCGGTTCGTTGTTCCCTTCAATTATCTCACGTTTTCCTTTAGACGATCTGGAGTGTGGTCAGGGTTACACACCGCGGGGGTCAAGCCTTTTATTCTGCTGCACTCCATGATCTGGGGGGGTTATCCCAGAGTCTACTCCCGCCACCACCGTCTTTCACGCAGTCAAAGCCCCCTACCGATTCGCCAGTATGTTTTCAGCACCGAGACCTGGGAGCTCCCTCCGTTGCTCTCTGACTCAATTGCGGGAATCCACGGGTCGCTCATCGGAAGCGCCGATTAATTTGACAGCGGGAGTGCTATCACAATTCTGGAGTTTAATAAGGTTTTCTCAGGATGTATGGGTGTTTACTGTATGTCGGATGAAAAATACTCAGCAGTGCTCCTTGCTAACCATTTAAAAAGGACGTAAAACCAACCAATGTGACCAAAAAGTAGAAAACTTTATTTTACACCTGATTTTTTATGGATTTATATCTTATTTTTACAGTAGCGTGACCAAGGGTGTAATTATACGTATGTTAAAAGAATTTTGAATGAAATCAACTTATGAACTCATGAAATAGGCTCGAAAATTATCTCGGTAATTTGGTCTCCCGACTAACGTCATTGGTGAGTGATTGGGAAATACAAAAGAGTGATATAATCCAAATTTTAGCTATGGATTCTAAGTCTCCCCTGTTAATCATGGAAAAATTATCTAATTAAAATTGAGTGTCTCCAACGTTTTAATTTTGTCTCGAGAAAAATATCTTTACATGTATTGACACTGAGGCACCTATACTCGGTAACCGCTTCTCCACTTGTTGCGAGCCATGAAATTCTATCGAATCGAGTGATTCTAAAGTAATTTTTCATGTGTCAGGGCCCCATCCTAAATATAATGCCATTATAATTTCTTTCTCATTTAGCCTTAATAAATCGCTGTTGATTGAACGAAGTGAGTGTGCCTCAAGTTGAACGTCGGAGGAAATCTATGTGGGCGATTACCCATGAAAATTGCTAGCTTGTAACACTCCGTATCCAATCTCTTTACGTCTCCCTCTGTCATTTTTTTCAATTCTTCTCGAAACCATCCCCTCATGTAATCCAGAGCATTATTATTTGACCCTTTTTTGGAAGCGTTGGATTTCTTATGTATATCGCCCGCGCAAATTTTAGGCTTATTTTATTTAAAGCCACCATACGTCTAACTCAGCGTGAGCCTGATCGGTAATTTTTTCACAGCTTCATTTCCGTGTCTGATCGTCTTTTTCCCCCCGGAAATCCATCCAAGAGCATAGACTGAGTAGGGTAGGGTTTACACTCCTTGATGCATAACGCCCGTGGGATTTACGCGGTACTTGACCAACTTTTGCGTTTCTGTTTGAGATTTTTTTAAGTCTTTGGTTCAGACCATTAGCGTCTCGAATGTTTCGCTGCAGTCAAGGTGAAACATTCATTTCTATTTTCCTGTTTTTTTCATGTTCATATCTTTATTTAAATTCCTGGGTGATCTTAATGATACCTGTAATTCTAAAGCATTCTTTAGAGTGTTTTAAGTTTAGGTACAAATTGTTTTTCAGTTTAGGATGTTGACATTGTGGCATTATGCAAATATATATCATCATTTTAATACCCGTTTACGTCGAAAGACGGAGGAGAGGGTCGTAGATCCTCGTCTGGCTATTTACGCTTAGGCTTGATTAAAATATCGGTGGAATCTGATAGGTTCAACCGAGTTTCATACAGGACTTCATTCCCAGATTAATCTGAAGATAATCATAGTATGGAACTGATCAGAAACTGGATTCAGTGTGGTTAGTTTGCTAGGGATCTTCCCTCTGCTGGCGATCCTGTCATAAATAAATCATTTCAACTTCTTTTAGGAAATTTATTATTTCGAATTTATTTAAAGGCATTCAAACTGTATTTTATAAACTCATCATGATATACATCATATATGATGAAGCTTCGAAGAATAAGACAGTAGTGCTTCAGCTCTCGCCATAAACCCTCAAATTTCATCATCTACCACACTCCGGAAAAACTCTTCCCCACTTTCGGTACCTCAGGGGCGCTATCAGTACGGGTGGAGCGGCCGCGCGGCTTACAGAGGGCGCGACGGAGGTTCGCGATGGTTTTGAGCGCGCCGTAATCTGCGATCGCCCCCAAAGCAACACAGATGCCGCGCTAATTGGCGCCCGCCTTTCCTTCGCGGAGGGTTATAAGTCCTCTCGGAAGAACGCGGTGAGGGTTTTAAGGAGAAATGAGCCAATCGCCCCCTTCCTTCACTAATCAAGCGAATCCTTAAACTCGTTTCGGTTATTACTAGTCCCCGTCGATTAAGATCCCTTCGGTGATTTCAACCCCTGCCGGCATGCTACGATATTTTTTCCACGTCCCTCCCCCTTAGGGAAATTTTGATCGTGCCAAATGATTGGATCACGGTTCATACTTTCACGCATACACGAGTTCTTCCCCGAGCATTTTGACCCATTAATTCCCGCTACCTCCCGCCGCAATTACCGTCCATCTAATACAATACCGTCCTGGCTTCCCTTCCATCTTCCGCGGTGAAACGGAGAAGACTTTTTGTGACAATGGCTGACTCAAATCATGTGTGCCTCAAATTCTAGTAAAGGAAATAATCTCCTTAGAGATGTTGGAAGTTTAAAGTTGCTCCAATTTTAAGGTACATAAAAATGTGAAACTCGCATTTTAATGTACTTTAAAAGCAAGTCATGTTCATCGGCTCGTCACACAATCTTTTAAGTATCGTTCCGTCGCTTCCAGTGAATCAACTATTTTCGTGAAATTATGTGATACCATTGATAAATATGCAAATTTATTTTTACACGATATGTATTCCGCTTTTAAACTTTTAACGCGATGATTTCTTAAAAATTTTTCTAAACGATTAAAAATCTCTCGTTATCTCTTAAAAATGATATCATACTTTTTAAGTGTGTCCTCATTGTGTAAATTACCTTAGGCCTCGGTTATTTTCACCAAATATATCACCAGCTCTTTGGACCGCAGCTGAGCCTGGCACGAACGAGCCTCGATGTCGTTTCTCGGGGCGTTGGGCCTTTGCCCCGTATTCTACGCAACTCTTACGAACATTCCAGTTTTGCGGGTTATCGCTGCGTAAGGATTCTTCTCCACTCGCGTTTAGGGCAAGAATATTCTCGTTAGGTTTGTTCAATATGCGATTTTTTTATGGCTGAAATGTGTCTGTAGAAACATCGAAGTCGGTCATTACAAGTTAGATTCTTTATATCATGGTCTACGGTGGTAGTTGATGATCAAGGTTTCGTATTATGATGACCGCAGGTAGCCAAGGATCAGAATGGATGAAAGTTTGCCTACCCAACAGAGTAATACTCGGTTAAAGAAAATTTCATTGAAACATTATTTACTAATAGATAACCAGATAACTCTGAGACGCCATTATTGGTATTTAAGATAAAAAATCAGTAAAAACATAGAATTATTGGTTTTTCTGGTTTAAATATGAATTTTATGAATTTATAACCGACTCAATTCATCTAAATTAAAATAGGCTATAAATTTACCATAAGAAATTAACAGATGATAAAAAATATCTACCGTCTATTATCGACAGCGGGGTGACAAATGCCTTCACAATCTTATCCTATAATACCAAAGCTATCGATGATGATTTCAGTTAATTCAATCATGGATTTTGTTCCCAATTAATCGGACCGTTCGCTAATTTTCGATCAATGGAATCGTTGAACATAACAAATAGTCGTACTTACTTTTGTTTACTCTTCGTTTTACTGAAAATCGTCGATGATATCTTCGATCGATGAAATAATTGAACTTTCTTCATACCCTAACCTCCTCTTTTACACTTGTTGTCGTGGTTTACCTCGCCCTCCGCATTTCCCATCCCCGGTCGGCAGCCAGTGAGAGGGTTTCCTGCATTCATGCTTCGGCCGCCTAATTTACGCAAACAGCAGCTAATCGGTGGCAATTATGGGACCGCCATCTTAGGCCCCACGCCTCCGAAATATTCCGCCGTCAACCCATCCTCTTGTTCTTCGTTCGCCCTCGACTGCTCCTCTTCCCCCCCCCCATGCACGTGCATTAAGCGGGCCTAATTTGGAGTGCGGAAGACGCGGCTTTCGGGTGCGGGGAAATATTTTTAGGCCCTCTCGTTGGCCCTTCCCCGTCTCCACATGCCTCTTTCCCATTCCTTTAAAAGGCGCTAATTTGCCTGATGACCTGCCAAATGTTATCGATCTTTGACGAGCGGCCGGAAAGCATTCATCACGCGTCCCGCGGCTGCCACTTAGTCCACCCTCCTCACTCCACTTGCCCACAAAAATTTTTAAGCCCTAATCCCCCGCTTGTGTACTTAGAGCCTGCCCACCCTCTCCCCCCAAGGTTTCCCCTCGGCTGGGCCCCAAAAGGTGTACAAGCATGGAAAAGAATAAGTTTCTCATGCAGCCCGAACAATTAAGCTTTCTAAAGCTGTCAGAAAAGTTTTGGTGGCGAAGACAGCATTCGCGAAAAATTATTGGCAAAACCTTTTAGTGACCATCTACGTTGGAGCTGCCACTTCCTATTTTGAGAATCACACTATGACGATACAGTAGTAGGTACTTATTTACTTACAAATTTTGTGATTTTACTCCCATGAGTGTGTACCCTGGATCTCTCACTAGTTAATTCCAATTGTATGGATTGTCCGAATTCATCAAGGTGTTTTGGTCGACTGTTAATACCGCTTCCTATATTTTTGGACAAGGGTTAGTTCCCTGACATTCATTTCGATGTAAATGCAATTCATCGCTAGGCTATTCTAGGTGTAATTTATATGTGTTATTTTCTGAAAGAAGGTTTCTTTTCGGGATTGGAAAAATTATTCACCGCGTTTGTAAGTAATCAGTTATTTTATTAAATTATTATCTTAAAATGAATATAAAGTATTAAAATAACATTCCTTTTTGTTTTGCTTGTTATTTAACTTTTTATTACTGTGTTCGAAAAATGTTCTATGCTCTCAAGTAAGCTCTCAAAAATAGTCAAGTGGATGTATTAATTGTAAGTGCTTGATTGAGTGAACTTTGTACCCCTCCGTTTTCAATTAGGAAAAGTAATTTGTTCTGAGTAATCGGCAAACCTATTTATTTACTCATTATTGTCAACCGTGACAGTTCATCAAATGTCATCTGGTTGATTTCATTGATTCCGTCTCATACATTTTATGAACACGTTTCACTGGGTACCTACTGCTCCGTATCTCTCCTCCCTTAGGTGCGGTGTTAAGGGTCAGTATATTGAAATGAACTCTCCGACCTTGTCTCTCGGTATCATGCACGTGTTTGATGGATGGCTTTTTATGTCCGCGGACGAGGTTTCCCCGCGTATGGTGGTGAGGTATTGGACGGCGAGAGAAGGGTGCGGCGAGAAGGCTCCCCAAATTCTAACTAAGCCCCAAGACTGCCAGTGTACCGTTCGGACACGATCCCGGGTCGAAATTCTCGTGCTAACATCAGTTATTCTGGTGATTGCAAGAATGCCGCGGTCCATTTCGTGGTGGCCACTAGCAGAGTGTTGGATGCCGGACACTCTGCCCCTTACGCGCCGTACTTATTGACGGGAAGCGCTCGCCGGTTCAAGTTCCGTCTCGGAAGGGCCCTCTTCCGTCGTGCCAATCAGTGGCCAGTTGCTCACATTCGGCCGACTCACTGCCCAGCTTCCAACTCGCTGCGTCATGCTAGCTTCAGCGAAACGTTGAGGTGATTACTCGGTGCTCCTCAGCTCCAACTTCAGTTGTCTCAATGAAATATACATTCGGTAATTAAATTTGTCTTTTAAAAAAATGATTCAATTTTACCGGAACTCAATCAGTTTTATGGGGATTGGGTTGGTGGGGTGGCTAGAGTGTTGGCTCCCAACGTATGGGTCAGGGTTCAAATCCTGGTGATGGCAGAGACTTTCCACAGAATACCCGACCCCTTCTAAAGTGCTTAGTGGAGGGAACTTTAAACAAAGGACTGCGTCCATCGGTTGGGACATTAAGCCGTGGTCCCCTAGCTGTTAAATGCGGACGTCACTCTCCTACCTTATTTCCCTAACTTTCCTAATGGCGCAAATACCTGCTGCCGGTTGCCTCCTCCAATTACCATATCATCAAACCGTTATTATTTAAACCGTTTTCTAACATTTCCTTACTGTATTGTTTCTGCACCTTTTATAAACATATGAAAGTGTCGAAACTGGTCACGTGTGTAATAAATTGTGTAAATGCTTATATTGTTCTTATATTTTTAAACGTCAATTTTTCGCATCGTATCTTCTGAATCTATGGAAGCTGTAAATGGGGTCGAGTATGTCCCAACTCATTCTATCTTTCGAAAAAAGATTATATGGCAATTTGGGAGCACAAATGTTCTCGGATAATTTACGCCTAGGATTAACTCATTAACAACTCATTAATATTAATTGCGTCCGTAACTTCTGACAGTAATTTTTTATGTAATGCTTTTGCCGCATTCCCAGAAATTTCCCATTCCTCTAGAAATGAATGAATTTGCTCTCCTCCAATAGAAGCGAATAACTGCCTCAAAACTTGACTGTATCAAGATAGTCTTGCATCAATTAATTCAGCTTTCCAAACCTAAATTACATGTAAGGCGATACCTAACAGATTTTAATCTCCGTTTAACTTTCGGGTGATAACCCGAAGTACCTTCGAATGTTCCTCCACGAGGAATAATGATAGCCCTTTACTCAAATGTCAGCAAAACACAATAGCGGAGATAATTGTTGCTTGAGGGATGCTAATTGTCTTTGTAGTTAGTATAGGTTTATTACGTTGGAGTCTTTCTAGGTACATACATACTATGAATTGTGTCGATAAGACTTCGATGATTCTATGTACTTCTCATATGTATTCTTCGTTGTATTCATCATTGAAGGGTATTATCATCTCAAACTGCCCACATTGTATGAATGTTTAATTATTGATCTTTTAAACTTCTCATTCAATATTCTCGTAATTAGCATTGGCAGAAGGTACAGGAACAGGTTTAAAGAGACTAAAATATCAATTAGTAAATGTAAGCCCAGTTATTAAGGTGATGACGTAATTTAAGAGTCATGTAACTGCATGTTGACATGGTTGATAAATTGATTGATATTTATTGCTGACACGTCTTCATTCTTTTGCCACAAAATGTGTGAGATCATTGAATAATACTATCATTTCTCTCTATTTCTCTTGAAATAACTAGCGGAACAGCTCCAAATAGCTTCTTTTAAGATGATTATATCCCATTATGATAGCTTGAATTATTCAATATTATTACCCTCCTTCCCCCAGAAGTCATTAAATATTCTTCATTGTAGACCAGGAGAAAAGGCGAGTATTGGCCAATTTACTCAATTGGATAATATTAGCCACAATTTGTAAGCCATTTTTTGGAGTCCGGTCGTCAAAAAGTTCTCTCTTCGTATGTTTCCATCAGACAGACGATTTCAGTTATTGAGCTGGAAAATACTCGTCATCAACATTCAGCATTTCTTTTAAAGAACATTTGCACCAAAATTTGATGTTTTCTCTCATTTTCTCCATCGCTCTATCGTTTCAATTTCTCATCGCAATTTTTAATGCAATTTTTCGCGTCAGGCTTCATCACAAGGTCAATCTTTGATTCTTAATCTTTCTAACCCATTAATCTCTTTTCTTACTTTCACATATAACGCCAGTGAACTATCTTAACAGTAAAAACGCCATGTGATTTATGTGTTTTTCCTACATTTAAATTTTACTCTAATATTCTCTCATGGGAGCTTCCATTGATTAATGTGCTCCTTTTTGCAATACGTTAAAATTCAAGTCTCCCAAAGAGAATCTTCTATTGTTCTCTATGCCTTGCTTTCATATTTGCAATTCTTGTTTTACTTCCTGTGGACATTTTTCTTTAAATATGCATCTCTCGCTTTACTCTGCTAACCATTAACTTGTCTTTCCTTTGGTCGGTGGTCCTGCTAACCTGGTTTCCTGGAATTGGAGCCTTTAGTGGTGCGAAGACTCATCAAAAGAAACAACAAAATCTGAAGATATCATTCTCGTACTTTCTATATCATCGTTGAGGAAAACATTGTTTCCCCACTCCAAATCGGTATGTTAGATGTCGTCGAAAAAATAATGATTAAGTTTCAATGGATTCAATGACAAGTTTTCTTCAGAAACTTTGCGATATCACAGAATTTTTTTGCTGGAGAAATTTCCACTTTTCTATTTTGCTGTCGATGTGTATTTTTCATGTCTTATCTCCTTGCAGGGAATGTATTATCTCCTATTTTGATTACTTATTTTCCCCTCAATGTCATCGCAAACGCTTTATGCCCTTCACTTCATTTATGCTTCAATAAGGACGACTGCGTTTTAAGTAAACCAGGACTAGCCACGGTGATAACTTTACGGAGTCACCCGCAATGCACAGTCAAGGCGAATGAATTTTTCCCTGGATTTTTTGCTCGGGGTCTTTCTTCTTTGCTACCTTTCATCTCATAAAATTTCTGCCGTTTGGAAAACGCAATTCTCTGTTCATGTTCTTTTTTTCCCAACATTTACTCTAGATAGCATTATCCTTAGCGCCAAAACGTGTAGTTGCACAAATGGAAGTAGTTTGCTCGATGTCTCGAGTACGGCTAAAGATGACTATGGTAAACATTTCATTTCATTTTTTCTCCATGGTGAACTTTCAAAATCCTATTTGGAGGATAACAGACGCTGGATACCTCAGTATTTTGACCCAGGATTTGAAATATTCTTCATTATTTCGTACTCCCAGTTCCACGCGTTAAACATTAGTTTTTCTTGGAAAATAGTTATCGCTAATATCATAAATAAATCCTTGTAGGAACGGTCTCATTTCCTTTGTTTGAGGCTTGAATTTTTTCGCAGAAGTATATTTTAAAGCCTAATATTTCAAGGAATCCTAGTGGAAATAGTATTTTGTATTTCTTTTTCCGTATTATTTACATGATTTGATGTTGATTTCATGATTTCACAAGTTATGGCGTAAATATTTGAGCTCGTTTATCTCAAAATGGACTCCAGATTCATATTAGTCGTAAAAAAAATCACCTCATCCTATAATTGTTTTGCCAGTTTTGTTGAAAGCTGAAAATCCTGCTCATGTTGATCATCTTAGGATATTACCTATTCAACATTTGCTTGTGTATTCAATATATAGGCACTTCAGAATTTTCCTAGATGATTTATTTTGTTTGAGGTGAGAAGAATGTTGAAAATGGTTTACTCAGAATGCTCCGAAATTTTCAAGATGAAAGCGTAAGTTTTTAAATGAGTTATGTGACACTTCAAAAGACGCACCGTTTCGTTCGGAGTGATGCGCCCTCTTAAGGCCCACCCATCAAGATGCAAGCCCAAATAAGATTTCCTTCCGCCCATCGAGGTGGTGGGTTTTGCTTTTCCCTCCTTCCTCCCCTACGGCTCCTTTTGTTTGCACGTCTTATCTGCCAAACGCAAGGTCTTCAGGACTCTTTCCAACCAATCCCTCCCCATCCGTCCAGGACCCTTTCCCCGCAATGCCCTCGCAAACATCTCCACAAAGGACGAGCCGCCGCAGATAACAACTCGATATATCGGGGGAGGGCAATTCGTTCGTTTCGTCCCCCGCCCGCACCGCCCCCGGGCACCTTCGGCAACGAGAGCAGGTGAGAGGGTGCTTGGTGTTGGCATTTCCCCGTGCCTCGGGTGCCACCGCGGTGCGGGCACCTTACCACCGCGCCTGTTGCTGCGAGGTCTGGCGCCGTCTTTGCTCCGTGACGTATTTCCTTGTGTAATCCGGGATCCCTTCATCTCGGGGCTTGGTGGAGAAATTTTGGTCCGCGACTTGAAAGTTTCCTGCAGATTTTTGTGATTTTTCTGTCGCGCGTTGCAGAGTCGTATCGTATCCAGTTGAAATGCGTGGAGTTGTATCATTAATGGAAAAACAATGTCTTTGAATTCGATAAATATGTCGATAGTCGTGACGAAAAATGCGTGGCTCATTGGAAAAACGTTGTTTTGGCTAGTGATGTTTTCGCTTCAGCTAGGAAAAGACGTAGGTTTTGTAATCTTTCATTCGCGCCTTGCAGAATCGTATCTTCTCCGGTTTTAGTTGCTTATGGTTTTATTTTTTATGGCTATCATTGAAATCAGAATTCGATGAATATGACAAAAATGGCTAGCTTATTGGAAAAACGTTTTTTCGTTAATGATATTTTTCGTGTTAGGTAGGAAAACGTATGCTCTGGTTTTTAATAATTCGCTTCCACTTTTACTCTTGAAAATATCACATCATTCAGTAGCGTACGAGGAAAATTGTAAGGGTAGTGGTGAGAAAAATAGAGTCATGCCATTTTCCTCCTTATTTTGTTATTAGCTCTCACATTTTTTTCCGGATCCCTACACCCTGTGGTTCGCCAGAGTTTATGCCTGAAATAAATTCCACGGCCCAGAGTGGGAGAGTTGCTTTATTTTCATTTCCTTTTGTCGTGGCTGTGATTGGTTGGTATAGTCCAAGGGGGTTCGGGTGTAGGCGGAGGGGCAGGGTAATCTAGGGGCCGCAGAGGTGTCGATGGGGCCTCGCCGATCCACCCCAATGACGACGGCATTTCTCGTGAGGAAAAGTAGCTGGGGAATGTGGTAATTATGAGGGCGCGTTCGTTACCCGTCACTCGCTCCGCTATTAAATTCCGCGGCGAGCAGCGCTGAAACCCCGAGGGGGCCTTCTTCTCGTGGAATCAGGAGTATGGCTGGGGGATACATTTTCTTCCACGAGTGCAGGCAGTGCAGATGACGTTCTTTCCTCCGGGTTGGGATTTCAGGGTCCCCGCATAATCGTAAGGGTGGCGTACTCCGCGGTCATGCCCATTTTTTTCTCTCAAGATGCTAAAGGAGAAATGAATGTGAATACTCTCTCCCACACTTTTCATTCCCTTTCCGCCTTTGCTCGGTTCGGACGGAGCCTATAAATTCCTACCTAACACGTAAAATATCATTAACGAAAGCAACTTTTTTCCAATGAGCTAACCATTTTTTTCATAAAAATAAATGTATTCATCGAATTCTGATTTCAATGATAGTGTTTTTCCATTAAAAAAATAAAACTATAATCAACTTAAACCGGATAAGATACGATTCGGTTGAGGACCTTCCTTATAACTTTTGTGTGAAATATTTTTCCTCTTTTGCCCACTATTTTTGAAAAAAATATGCTTAATATTTTGATGAAGCGTCGAGTAAGTGGTAGCTATATATAAAGTTATTGATGAGAGAACATAGCCATCAGGAACTGAAGGAGAAAAACTAGTGTTCCTAAATACCTTTCCCCACTGTTCCACTCCTTGTTGTGTATTAATACTAATTTATACAGCCGTTTGTATGCACGAAAGATAAAAGTTTTCGAAGATGAGTCAGGTCGGATAGCATGCTCAAAATCGCTCGCTTTCCTACGTATAGCTTTGTCTTCCACAATGTTAGCACATCGTGTACATCGTTGGCACATCTGTGCCTACCAATTATCTCTCCGTCCACCCATCATGGTGAAGGAAGAATTAAGGCTTTTTTGGAGATGAAAAGTCGACAGGGAGGAAGTTAAATTAGGGTTTCGATGAGAGGCAATTAGTTGCTGAAGGCGATGTTGGAATGAGTGTGCGTATTTGCAGATCCGCAGAGATTAAAGAGGCGACGTGGACTGGTTATTGTAATCCTATTAGAGAAGCCAAATATGATGCGTCATTACACCTACTCAATGAAGTAGGCTAGCGGTATTTTTGAACCAAGTTTCGAGAACACAATTTCTGGTAAAGAACAATAGATGTTGTAGAATTGTCTGTTCAGAATATATTATTTACCTCATTTCTTACAATAAAGAATTGGGCCTATTTTAACTTTTAAAAATTATAATTTTATACTATCCGCTTCAAAATTTAGAGAACTAATATCTTGGCGACAATTAAACGCTTAATCCACTTGTTTAGGTTATATTTTCACTCTATAAAGTCTGCGTAACTTATATTATTAACTACTTAGTAACCAAAAGTAATTTATTGATGCCTCTTGACGATTTGGGAGACTTGTTTGAGATGATATTTTATTGCTGCTTGGACCCTTCCATGTCATTCATCTAATAATGTACAGCGTTTTGTGATCGTTGCTCTGTTTTTAACTTCTGATGCCTTCAAGGATGAATTATACAGGTATTAGTTTTGTACCAACTCTAACCTGATCTGCTACTTTTTTGGGAGGAGTTTTCTAATACCCTCTTTGTTCATACCCTTTTCTCAATTACTCTTTCCATTGAAGACTTTTCTTATGCCCTCAAACCGTCTGTCTTAGGGTTCGCGCCCATCGGACCCATTGCTGTTCTCATCCCATTTCCTCGTCCCGAGTTAGTGTCCTCCCAGCCGATAATTCACTCCACCTCTGCACTCTCTCTCTCTCTCTCTCCAAGAATACGCCGCCGTCGCCTTCCCCAAGGCTTGCACATCCACTTGGAGTGCCCCCCGAAGGCTGCTGCGAAGAATCTCCCCTACCCTTTACATCCTCGTCCTCTCCTTCACTCCGGGCTCTTCTTCCACTTTATACTTCGCGCCGTGGGCGCTTCAAGTGACACGTGTTGTTGGGACGGTCGGCAAAAGCAAAGAGTTTTCTCGCCTTCTCGGCCCCTTCCTCGCTCGAGCTCACCCCCCCCCCTCCCTTGCCCCAAAATGCCCCGGGAATATCGGCACCCCCCTTCGTACCATCCCTACCCTCCCATGCCCCTAATACCGCCGGCGTCGAGAAATTCGGACCGGTCGGAATTCGGAAATCCGAGGGCAAAATGTGTACCTACCACCGCCGTCATTCGCTCGCTAAAAACATGGAGGTTTACACGCAAGAACATTCTGAGGATGATGTCAAATAGTTGAGGCTGGTGCAGAGGCTGTGTTTTCCTCCCCCACTCCTAGGTATCTGATTTATCTCCATTCTCTTCGTGTGCCACATCTCTTACTGGAATTTTGTTAATTACGTTGGCTCTTTCGGAGGAAGTATGATAATGGGGCTCGATTTTGCGGCATTTTAGCTGAAAAGCGAGCGCAGAGTCGAAAGAAAGTGACTGTGTAATAATTCCGAAATTTGGATGGAAACAGGAAAAATGTAGCGTAAGTATAAGATATTAGTTCCATCCTATAAATCGTTAGAATTATGACAAAGATATCGCACTGTTCATTAATTTTACTGGAAGGCATGTTTCGATTGCCTTGCAATCAGGTACCTGATGATGATTGCAAGGCAATCAAAACACGTGTTATGAGCTGTTAGGTAAAATTAGTGTGTAGTACGATAGCCTAGTTTATCGTACGATATTCTGTGCCCCCAAACCTCCCGAAGAATCCCTACTTTATGCGGTAGAATTAGTTTCAATTGGTAGTTTGATAGTTCATCTTCAATACAAGTACATCTACCAAACAGTTAACTGAGTGGCTCACAGGGTACCATGTAGATTCAGATGAATGACATTGACGGCGAAAAAAATTATCTCAAAGGATGTCTGGTATCGAAATTTTCTCCTCTTAGCCAGACGTTTGAATCTTCTCTTGAAGAAGGAGACCATTTCGCGCATCACTTGCTTTTTTTTACCTCTCCGTCGTCTCGTCCAAATGGTTTGGCTACTTCCGCGGCCACTCGTCGTGGAGGCAGCATCCTTACGGTTGTCACCTCCCCGAAGAAGGGGCAAACACCACTCGAGCAGACGCCTTTCCTGTCATCCGCCATTTACCCCTACAGGCCTACAGGAAGTTTTTGAACCTTCCCTGAAAGGAAGCTTTTCCTAGCCCCAACTTAGTGCGAAAAAGGGTCAGCAGTGAATTTTCCTGAAACTTCCATAAATGGAGTTCCACGGAAGCAAAGTTGGAGAATTGTCACCTCGTGACAGGTGTAACACCACCTTCTTACTGTGGTGAGAATTGGACTTTGGAAGGATTTAGCCTTAGGAATTTCTAAAAATATCCCAAGCAGTCGTTTTCGTATCTCCTAGACGTACATTCTTCCGATCCATATCCTCGACAATCTGCCGATATCCATAATCGGCATTCAAGTAAAATCGACGCTCTTAGAGATAGAGAATTGATTTCATATTAGATTTGGATATGGCAGTGGAATGTTTGGTTGTCGACTTTAGGCGACCATCGACCGTCAACGTGTATGGCAATTAACAATAAAATACTCAGTGCCAACCATTTTAATCGAATGTCACCACCTCAACTTTTAGCGCCAAAACTATCGGTGATAATTTCTCTCAGCTGAACCATTGAGCAAGATTACCTATACATGTTGGATCGCGACACAACTCGATTTTCCCACATTAAAAGTTGGCAATTATCAAGTATGCAATTTTTTATACTTTCCTGTCTGATTTTACATTGATATGTCATGTAAAGGGTGTTGAGGGAGTAATAGTATTATTCCTCACTATGTCAATACAATTCGTCTTTACTTTCCTTTTTGTTCATTTTATTATAACTCTCGAAGGTGATCTCATTGTCTTGTGATTTAATGAGAAATAGTTTTCTTGCCCAGACAGCCTCATTTAGTTTGATTTTTACTTCCCTGAGAGCTTGCAGTCTAAATATTAACGGCCATAGAAATACGGCAAGTTTAGAGTCAAATCATAAGCTAGAATACCTGAAATAGAACATGAGAAAGAGATTACAGTGTGCCCTTGTCATTATTTTGGGCGAGGTTTTCTGTATATTTTCATACTTCATGATGAAACTTGGTGCATAAAATTACTTTCGTTTTTTTCACCGCGTTAAAAAAAAACTTAATAATTTTAATGACTTTATGAGTCAAATAATCATTTAAGAATTGATTTCATTCGTACTAGATGGATTTGTCTTCAGCATTGATGATATCTTAGCCCTATCTAGTTTCCCAATCATTGTCAAGCATTTAAATATGAGAGGGGGAAAACTGTTTCAGCCCCGGGGCCTGACTAAAACAGGTATGAAGAATTTCTCGAATGGTAAGGATTTCAATTAATTCCGTTTCTTTTGATGTGTCCTCCCATCCAACCCACCTCTCTTGCTACTCTTTCACTGCTGCTCCATTCATTGTTTCTCAACTGCGGAAGATTCTTTCATCTCAGTAATTGAGTTGTAGATAGGTTCGCTTTGACGTAGCAAAAACATCACTTCTTAAGTTTTATTTTTTGATGGGATCATTTTTTTGTATCGTTTTACGAAGAAATTTCTTTTATGTTTTTAAGGATAATCGATTTTATTATTCGATGATAACTCCTGAAATATCTTCATGCATGATTCTAAAAAAAAGTCTCTGCGTTTGTATCAATTAGGTAGAGGGGCAAGGTACGAACCGGGACGAAGCTTACAACGGCTCCTTAACATGACAAATTTTTCATTTCATTTAGAACCACACCTTTATCTTTGTTTAGTTTTATTCCCAGAGCACAGTGCCCTAATAGGTGGTTAATACCAGCCCTATCTTTTAAACTAGCCTTCGGGTCGATTTAGTAGCGTGATTGTTCATGAAGCACGCTGTAACGTCTACTCCCGTTGAGTGAAATCTCAGGGTTAGGACAGGAAAGAGCAGTTGTTGGCCTCACCACATGCAGCCTTTATGAAGTACCCAAAACCACTCAAGACCTAAAAATTGTTTTCATTTTATACTTACGCATGTATATAGCGTTTTATTTCAATAATATTTATGGCTCACGAGTGGGATTAAACAGCAAGCATTAAATTTCGAAAGAAAAGAAAAAATATTTTAAAAATGAACGATATTCTCCAGCCTCGATATAAATATCGGCATTGTTAGGAAATTATGTGATTTCAGTGTTGGCATAAGCATTTGAGTAATGCGTTTCAACATTCGACTTTCGTCTTTGTAGTTATTCTAGGAGCACAACTGTACGCGGTCATTGCAAGAGCTCACAGTTGGCTCTGTAATACTCACCTGTCTTCATGCGGCTCAACACCCCCTGGGAACCTCCAGAGTGAAACTTCTCTTTTTTACGCGCTTCCGTCTCTTCATCCTAATTTCACCAGCCCCTTAAACCGTGGGCGAGGGCACCTCTCCATTCGGGCTCCCAAGTAGAACAGCGACCTTACCCCGAACCACCACCCGGTCCACCTTTTATTCTTATCCTTACGCAAGTGCTCGATATCTTTCTTCCGTTGCTCCACTTGTCAGACATAACAATTGCCTTTTGGGACTTGCATGAGTTTAATCCCCGGGTCCCCTGATCCTTTCGGGGGAGAGACTATCTCACGCCACCCTCCGTCTTCTCTCAGGGTTCGCTTCAAAAATCCCTCCCGTGCTATTCCTCGCAGGCATCAAACTCACTCCTTCCCTGCCCCCCGCCCTTCTCAACACTCCCGCGTCAAGGAAGAGGGTTTCTCAATCCTTCAGTGGAAGGTGGCGTTGGTTTTTATTTTCTCCTTCCGAGGGTTGGTGCGTGCCCCCTTCCTACAGGCGAGCTCTCGGGGAGGGTGACGGAAAGCAGAGATTTTGATGGAGGCGCCGGGTCTCCTTAAAGGAGGGAGTGGGTTGTGCAGAGTTTGGAGCCCCATAGTTGAGTGCACCCCCGAGGGGCAGTAGTTGTATCGTGCGAGAGCCTACACTTCATCCATAGCCTCCAGTGTTTCCATTCCTTCAGCACTATCCCCCTCTTCCCTAGATGACCGACGCCTCCGCAAAGATTTCTCCTTTCTTCCAACCCTCCCGTAGACCTGGCTTAAATGTGCTCTTGGCTATCCAAAAAATCTTAGCCAGCAAGTCTGGGGAGCCGTAATTGTCGTGTTCGTTCCCGAGATTGGCCTAATTGTGCGGGCGCCTGGCTGTCAAGCGACCGCCCGCCCACCCCTCGCCTCCTCGCCAAGAAATGCCGTCGACTTCCACCGCTGCGCCCTCGTTCACAGTTGTCTTATGTTCTTTTCTTCCCTGCCGCCCACTTTGCTACACAGTAGAAATATGGCGTGGCCTCCCCATTAAGTCCCCCGTTCTCCCCCCCTCTCTGTATCCACCCCGTGACACGAACTCTTGCTCTCCCAAGCGGTGATCTCAATTTTTTGCCAATGCCATTTCGCTTGACAAGGGTTACTACCGCCACTTATTCCTCCCTTAACGAGGTGGGGGTTGGAGACGGCTGGCACTCCGGAAGACTTGAGCGCTATGGAGGAGGGTCGGCTGCCCTTGTACGAGGGGTCTCGGGAAGGCGGCGTCTCAGCAGGGGGCGGGTGAAGTGGCCGCCGACGCGAAAGAGGCGAGCCACAGAAATTGCGCGTTTTTCGCTACCGGGAACGTTCGCTCTCCACGCTGCGACCCGAGGTGGTTGACGGCCGCTTAGGTGTCACATTCTTTGTCGGTGATACTTTTTCTTTTTGGGAATCATTGTCGGGACGGACCACATAAATTAGCTGCCCAAATTGCGGGGTGGCCTTGTGTTAACCATGAGAAATAAGAAATTGTTTGTAATGGGAGGTTTTTTTTCGTCAATTTAACCTTCGTCTTTCCAACGGTTATGAGTAAAGCCTATGCGCCCCTGTTTTTAATTGTATTTGGTAGAAAAATTCTAAAATCTAGTATCTTCTTAGCCGTAATGAATATCTATCCTATTTATGTTATTGAGGCATTCATGAGTGTAGAAATTAGAAAGTTTTGGTGTTGATCCTAATCGTGCTGACTAGTTTTCCGTCGTAATATAATCGCATTGTATATGTATTTTATTTGCCCTCACAATTGAATCTGTTAAGTTGCTGATTAGTCTGCGGTATTATCCCTCAATGTCACATCCTATATATAAATGGAAATACCATATCGTTACCAGCCTCAACGTTTATGACCACCGTAAATGGCATGTCGTTTGAAATCTGTGGATGAGTGAAATTTATTTCCGTCCCATACGTATGTTACCCATAATTTTTGGCGATATTTTACGGCGAAATGAATATTTCCCATCTCTCGTCTTAAATAAACTATTCTTTGCGGAGCGTAATGATTGGACTTGGTATCCCTGAACATTATCAATGAAATTATGCCTGACCATTGCAGTGGTAGGTGAAAACTTCGCCTCTATCAGTCAAAAAAATAGTTTCGAATACATTTTTTGAGTTTTTCAAAACATTTTTCAGTAGATGAACTGATTTCCTTTTGAAATAACACTAATTAAACTTTTTGAAGTAGCTTTATACCAATCGAACCATCAGTTTCATCCTGGGATCGAATTTCCTCATTAGGTTGTGTAGTCTTCAACCTTACCCATAGTAATAATGGCTTTTTCGTGTAGGTTTTATATTGAATTAATACGTTGGCACTTATCTCCGGGAACGAGAAAATCTTAAAAATACGTTGAAGTGGTCATTTCCTCCCCGCTGTAATAACCTCTGTTTCCTTCCACGATGATATTCCGATTTTGAGAAAGATGTTGGGTTGAAGGTGATGTGGAAATGAGAATTATCTGGTCGCGGCATTTGGATCTTTATTAAAAAGTCACTCGCCTAATCTATATGATAAATGCTCTCCCAGCGACGATAGGCTCAATCCGTTGATTCTCCTTATGATGTGGAATAATTTAACGGCAACTTTTTCTCGCATACTTAATTTTGTTTTCGGAAAAACTTTATCTCGTGGTGATACGTTGGATTTACGCCACAGCGTGGTCCTTCTGTAGGGATGGCAATCAGAGGCAAGTGAAGTTTCTTCGCGTATGATTTGTAAGTCATCTATACTACTCATGTTTATCTTGCATGGGACACAATTTATAGTCTAAGAAGCTGGTCATCTGCGCATTGTGTGAATAGATAAATTTCTGCGTAAAGTTTTGACGCATTGAAGTCGACTGGAGCGATTGATGAACTGAAACCAAAATTTGTAGTTGTTTTCGCTCAAGATATTCGTTTTTCTTCCAACTCATATTAGTTTTTAATCGGTTTTAAGTGTTCTTCATCTTCTTAAATAATAGTCTTATTTCTTAGCTACATTACAAAGGTATCCCATAAAAATTCCCTGCTTTATTCTTTCTCTATGTGTACTGAAAACCTTTTCCCTATGTAATTGCTGGTACACCTGAGGCTTTTTGATGATAGCATGTCACCTTTCTTTACCGCCAAACATGAAGGTACTAGTTAATGATATTAATGCCTTGTTTTCAGTTAATAACGGTAAATTTTCTGATTTTTTCAGTGCGCTTTTCTCTTTTGATTTTTGTGTCATTTCCTCTAGCTTTCAATCCACTTCAATGCCTCCGATTGGATTGTTCACGTCAAGCTTCTCAACAGTCATATTGAATTAGTTTTCATCTAGCCTTTCAGGGAAATAATCGCCGAAGCGGAACGGCAACTTGAGTGTCGCTGGAGAGTGGCGTTTATCGGGAGACGGGTGAAAAATACCACTTGATCCTACTTCCACGCCGCGCGCACGGTGGACGGGGAGTGGGACCCCAGAGAGCATGAGAATTGTCGGGAAAAGGGCGGCCTCGCCTGATATTCACTTTCAAGAGGTATCAGAGAGGGTGGAGGACAAGTCTCTGTCGACCGCCCAGCCGTCGGGACACAATCTACCGGAGTCATCCAGGGAGGAGGGCGAGTGTTCTTTTCATCGCGGCCCGGGACGAGAAGAAGTTACCATTCCTTCCACACGAAGACGCCACAACCCACCTCGCTGCAAAGTCTCCTGTTTCTCTTTCTCTCTCTCTCTCTCTCTCTCTTACTCTTGTCCTCCAGACCCCCCCTACTTCAAAAACTCCTGTCCCACGCCACCCGGAATTTGCAAGGACTCGCCCGTCCGCAGGAGTATTTTTCGGTTTTTCCGATGACGCGGTCTCAAGCGTCGGGCGTTTAGCTCGGGGTCTCGGCCGCCCAGGAGGCGAGACGCCCGCCGGTGAACGTGCAACCACTTCAAGCCCACCAACCGCTCTCACACCGGCCACACGAGGGTCCTTCTGAGACCTCCCCCCTGACTTCTCGCCGTCTCCTTCAGGGACCGACTCCGTAAGCGGCTAAAGAGTTGATTACATCGCTTTACCTCTCCCCCCTCCCCTCAACGGTCCCGTTCTTTCTCTCAAAGCGCGACGCAATTTGGTGGAGACCTCCGCGCCGAACTGAACAACGATCTCGCGGAGGTAGAGTTGTTAACTCGCCGCTGCCTCCCCCCGTCTCCCTCGGATAATGGGATCTTCTCGTGTACTCGTCGTTTTTGCATTGTGTGGCGAGAGCGAAGAATGGACGCCTTGAAGAGGTTACACGTCTCCATACTCCTCGTCCACCCCGAAGACACTGTCGCTAACCACCTAACCCCTCTTCTCGATTGACGTGTCCTTGAGCTCAGCACCGTCCTCGCCCCCTGCACAGCCCTATCAGTTAGACTCCACCGCCGCGGAACCAAAAAACAAAAGAAGTGTGCGGCTCCGTTCCAATTTGCTAGGATGAAACTGAATTCATTCCCTCCTGAGTTCGTAAATTGACGTGATGACGTAACAGTTTATGGCCAACCTTTATGGTGGACAAATTATTATTAACGGGTATCATGAACGTCTTTCAACGCCGTGTTATTTTTCCATAATAAACGGGCATACCGCCGTGCGGTAATATTAAATATAGTCTGAATTTCCTCGGTTCATGTACAGTATTTCAATCCACATTTCATCATCTCGTGATTCCTATTGAAACCGACTCGATTATCCAAAATGCTCTCTTAGGTGTGCTGAAACCCTTAATTCCAATATTTTCACTATATGGGTAGCGTTCTGGAAAGATTCTTTCTATCCGAGCGGGCCTTGAGATTTACAATTTCGTTATTACGAATTTTCGGCCGCTTCTGTGATTAAAACGGGTACAAGGAGAATTTCTTTTGAGAAATGGTAATTCTCAAAGAAGGAACTGGGTATTTAACATCCGTTCGTATAAGAGGAACGTTTTAACCGAATTGAATTCCAAACTTTATGAAAGTCTCCGTTGTGAACCCAACACCAACTTATTCCAAAATACCATGTTGAATCTTAAACCGACTATCTTAATGAACCTTCTCGAATCAGTAGGATTACGAAACTATTTATGCCTTCAGTAATGGATTATGCGAATAATATCTTTTCTCGTGGCCAATTTCTACATCGTATGTCGCGTTCGAAGCGAAAATTAATGAATTTTTTTCTATTAAGCTGTTTATTCTCTTAATGTTCCTGTATCCTTCAATCAAGAAAATTTGAAGCGATATTATCTCCATTGGCCTCCCGAAAGTAATTTTAAAGCATGTCAACTTCAATGCGTCGAGACCTAATAGCGTATTCAGTAATTTAATTCCTCAACTGGAAGTTGAAGACTAAGATACGATTGCGTAAATCAAGACGTACACCGAGCGGCGCATAACTTTATCCCAGAAAATATTCTTTCTTATGAGCTATACGTAATTCATTTTACTCATTCACGATCCGAATTCCGCTCCTTATGTTTTTATCTTCCTCTCACCATATTTATTCGAGGTCAGTTGACAAGAGGAGCTTATATCACACTGAGAGAATGGAGAAATTATGGACATTCTTTACTAAATTGCGCGCCGTGAAAAGTGATATTTTAATAATTAATATGTACCTTTCTCGATTACGGGCAATTGGCGGGAGGAGGTGGTCGTCACTTGTATACGGATTAGTGATGCTGCTCCTAACCGTATTTTTCGTTAAGAAATAGACGTTCATCAATTTTAGCACAGTGTCTTAATGCTTATTCTTTGATAAAAATAGTTCTCAAGGAGAAGTGAGTCTAACGACGGGCATTTTCAAAATGACGAGATATGTCAGCGATCTTAAAAGCCTAAAGTATCAAACTAACGGAGCACTTGGATTCAGCGAAGCAAGGCGGCTAAGGGGCCGCAATTCGCCGGCTTCCGCGTTGTCGAGTCAGTCCGGGTGCCAAAGCGGCCCGAGCCGGGAGCTCGACAAGTCTCCCACGAGATGGGCAAATTATTCTGCGACCCGCTCCCTTGCCTCAGACGTCGTCGTCAAAAATCTTCGATTGATCCGCGCACGAGGCGGTCGGAAGGGGAGTGGAGAGCGTTAAGGACGATAGGGAAGATAAAGATCGCGCGTGTAGCCTTTTTAATTTTCCGGGAAAGCGCGAGAGGGCACACGTAGTCGGTGATGCGTGCAGACGTCCAACTCGACGCACTTGGATTTATCGGAGAAATATCATCCGGGATCCGCTCCCGTCAGGCAGAAGTCCGCTCTCCGGCTTCCGGAAGGGGGAGATCCCGTACACGGGGTGTATTTTTCAGTCGCACCGCGTTTCCATCTGTCCCATCCCACCCCCTTGCTCGTGATGATTCTCGGGGAGAAAACTACGGTCGCAGGACGAATGATTCCTATATTCCTCCCCACGCCACCCTCCAACGTCACCAAGAGCGTGGAGTGAGGATCGGGGAATGTACGTACGAAGTATGCACGGGATAAATGAAGATGTGCACTCTCAGAGCAAGGGGCCTACGAGCAAACGTTTATATTTTTTTAGTGAGACGGTGAGTGCACCTACGGGAAGCATAACGTAGGGCGGAAAGTAGGGGGAGAAAAGAAATTTTTTAAAAATGCAAGGGGGCGGAAAAAATTGATGTCGTTTTTTTTTCTACATACGGAGAAAAAAAGAGAAGGATGATTCCTCACAAAACCCCGCCCTGCAAATATTGGAGCTCGCCAGCAATTGGTTTGGTGTCGCTCCGTTGGTTTCAATTTTTTTTCCTCTTCGATCTTTTTTTGTCCATGCCACCGCGCGTCCCCTGGAGTGTGTGACTGTGTCTCATTTTGTCCCAGCAGGGTCTTGAAAGGTGATTATTAGCCTGGAGATTGCAGTGTCAACGGCTCAATCATATACGACGTGTTCTCTCATTGCCCCATTTTTTGTCTTTTTGTTGCCTTTTTGAAGGAGGAATGGGGATCTACTTCCCCGCAGCCTTTTCAACCACTCAAGCCCCTCAACGGAAGGATAAGCATACGTGATCCGCAAATGAAAAAAAGTGATCCCCCCAGTCACCGGTCTTTTCAGAACCCCACCCAGACATCCATATCTCTCGTCTTTTCTCTTGTCACCCTGGAAAAAAACCATGCTACCCGTCCTCAACGTTCTCTCCATCTCACTTTCTTCAGCGTTTTCTCTCAGTGCTTTAGTCTACCTTTCTTTCCATCCGTCCACCCACCACCAAGATGTGTCTAATCACCGCCTATCTCTTTTCAATGTCCCGCACCAGTCATTTTCCAACCGTTCCGACTGCCCCTGCGTCGGAACGTTTTCCCGTGGCTCGTGCCCTGCCTCGCTTTGAGCCTTGATACCCGCTTCTTGCCACCTTTCAACCTCTTGTAACTCTCTGTTTCCACTCCCCTTAGCTGCTCCCCCTTGGCCGCAAATTAATATTCCCTTGTCAACCGTATGTCATCTCTCATTTTCATCACCCGATTTCTTTTCATTCGATGCTTCAGTTTCTCTTGTTTATTCAAAGGACATTTTTTAATCTTTTCAATGCCTCCCGCTGATAAAGACTTCAAATTTAACTCTCCCCATGTCCCTTTTACTTAAATATGTAACCTCTCACATTAATGATTCTGTTTCCCTCGTCACAGTCGACACCAATTGATAACAATGACAGTACATCTTCTTAATGAACTTTTTACACTTTTTCTTTCCGATCTTTCCTTATTATTACCATGCATAAATACTTATTACTATGATTTCTATCTTCACTTTTTAGTCCTACATCTACAGTGGGGCCGTGATTATTCCTTTACCGGTATTGCTTCGTATATTATTCCTCTTCATTGTTTTCACACGTTAACAATTTACATTTCGTCCATTTTTATGTTATTATTCCTTCTCATGGTGTTATGCAATACTCTCTTTCATTTTCCATTTTCACTTTTTTAATCAGTATTCCTATTTCCTCTTGGTTTGTTAGCGCCACTTTGAACACCTTTCACGCTTTTCATTAAGGCCGTTTTACACGGGGCACGTACTTGCACAATCTGACGTGTGTATGAGGGCACCGTCTACATTGCGTCGTGTAAAGCGGTGAATTGCTAGAACACATGCGAGAATGCGTGGACGTGAGATGGCAAAATAGCCCCTGTTCTACTTTCGTTCATGTATTCGCGCAATTCCATGCCATTTTAGAAATTAATGCAGTTCTAACCTGCACAATTCCGTGCCCCGTGTAAAACGGCCTTAAAAAAGTCCTTCTCAACATAGCCCCCATCAATACTGTTTCTGCTTGGTTTACCTAAGCTTTCTATTTTCAAACTGTAAGCTTGTACATAGTGAATCTCATTTTCCTGAATTTAAGCCACCATCTCCGATACTCTTTTATTATTATGTTCTTTTTTCGATCTTCTGTGGCTGGTAATGAACTTTGTCTTGTTCTTCATTTCCATTCACGAGAAATCCGTTTTTTTCCTTGTTAGTTCCAATAAACCTGATACTCTGCTCATTACTCTACATTTATCTTTTTCGCTCGCATCTCCTTCTTCATGTAACGAACTCTCAGTGAACGTCTCATCTTTGGAACGAACCCCTGAAGTTACTGCTCCATTATTACCTCCTGCGCATTTTCTACATTTTTCTCATTTTTTTACTTTCCCTTTCTCTGAAGAGCATTCATATCAGCTCTACCTTCCCAAAATTTTCAAACGCTTCTTGCTTTTGCAGAGCGAAATCATCTATTTCCTAATTGTTTCGTTTGATCTTTGAAACAACTGCAATCTGTTCCGTCCTTCTCTACTCTTTTCTTTTTATGCACTAATACCTTTCCTCTGTTATTACTCTAGACGCCATTATGCCTTGACTCCATGGCTGATACCCTCAGCGGCCGAAACTCTTTATTAACTCCTGTATTATTACCTTCTGCCTGTTTTCTATAGTTCTATTTTGTTCCTTTCTCTGAAGAGCATTCCCATCAGCTCTACCATTCCAACATTTTCAAACGCTTCTCGCTTTTGCTAAGCTAAATCGTGTTTGTCTCCAAAATATTTCTTTTGAGCTGTGCCACAACTTCAATCTGCTCAATCCGTCTGTGCTCTTTCTCCTTATGTACTAATACCTTTCCTCTGCTGTTACCATAGACGCAATTCTGCCTCGACTCCATGGCTGATCCCCTAACCCATGACCCGCTAGTCTCTCCCCGCTCTGTACTATTCTCATATCTCTCTCTCTCTCTCTATCTGTCACCTCTTCTCTCTTTCATCTTCTCTTTCTCTCCTCCCATTAAAGAACAATTTTTTCTCCCGGATATTGTCTAAATTTTGACTACTCTCTGTTCTCATTGCAGACTGCCAGATGCGCAATGTTAACGTGAGAGCAGTCAACTCGAAACGAAGGAAAACACCCTCCTCTTCGTGCTTGTGAGTCACAGTTTCCTCTTAGCCAAACTCAAAATAGTCAGTCTCGCTTAGATTTCTCCCAGCATCTTCGGTCTTGCCTTTGGTGTCCAGTGGCTTTTGCATGAGAAATGTGTCATAAAACCTGACCCCGCCCCTTTTCGTATGGGAACCCCCGAACCACCCTCCTATTTTCTCTTTGGCTTTCCGTTGGTAGGATGCCGTGTCTCAACCCACTTTTAAATCATCCCGAAAACATCTCCCTGACCACCCCGCATTGCCACACCAGATATCCCCTTAGAAAAAAAAGCCCTGAATCACCCCAAATCCCCTCGGCGTCCCCGGTCAACCTATTCCCATGCTCCAAGATCCCAAAGCTCCCTTGAACGATTATTAAGTGGATTCAGTCTCAAGCATATTATGTACGTATGTGTGGTGTAAACCTATTTAACCCTTACTTTTTTGCTTGTTTGTCGCAACATGGATGCTGGCTCGTTCGTTATATATCTATATATATTTTTTATATGTTCTTATGTGGTGCGAATTAGGCAATGTTTTCCCGTATTAGGTGCTAGATGTGTTATTCTGTGGAGCGAGTGGTGGGTGCTGGCTGGCTGGCTGGCTTTTCTTTGTCTATGATGTTGTGTTTATGTATGACATTTAAACATTTCTACACTTGGTTATGATGCTCACGTATTCACCACGAAGACCGGGGAAAAGGAATCCTGCTGGACACAGAAGAAAATATTCTGAATCCTCTCTTTGGAACTTCTTTACCGGGGTAAAATATTTCGATCGAGGCTTTAGTAATGACATTTATTCACGGCCTATGCCAGATAGATTCATCTGGTGAATATATACAGCTTTTAGAGGTTATGCAAGTTACAAGTCTTCATGCTAGAAGGGTAGGAAATGCGGATGGTGTGGATAACGTTAGATTTTCGGAAATTTTCTTACATTGATGCAGTAGCAAAATCACAATCTTTTACCGAAATTTTTAATGCGTTGCAAACGTGTTGACATTTCTACGATGGGACGACAATTTTTTTGCTCGAATTAGACTGCGCAATACTCAGTTTCCAAACTTAGCCGCATCAACATGTGACAGGAATGGAAGTATATTCTCTTAAAGTTTCTTAAGCAGATAAAATACTCACCAGACTATGCTACCTAGCAAAGTCGGCCATGACTAGAGAATATTATCGTTGAGTCAGCAGAGTCCTTTTTTTCCCATCATGAGACAATATGATGCGGTCAGGCGGTCTCATCTCGCCTCTCGCGAAAGTGACCCATACATTTATGCGGCGCTCGTTGGCTCATCATCCCCATGAATGCCTACTCGTGGTTGCCGTCTCCAGCCTTTCCTTTCGCGCACAAAATAGTGACGGCAATGACCGATTGACTCCTTCCCACCTCAGATTCTGATGCATTCGTGAGGTTCTCCGAGAATGAGGGCGACTTCGCGCTAGTCAGGACTGCCCTCTCATAGTACTGCATAATCCGTCCTATTCGCGTTATTAATTGAGTTTTAGTCGCTTTTCTCTTTATTAATTTACGTATAAAATGTGAAGCTTTTCTCATTGGGTCTAATCATAGATCAAGTTTCCCGTATTATCCTACGTTTTGAGAAGCGTTTCGAACAACGTCACCATAATTTTCCGCGAATATGCTGTCCGTGAAATGTTGGCGAATATCGAAAAAATTCTCACCGTGCTCTTAGCATAAATTGTTGATTCTGAAGTCACGGCCGTGCTTTTTTCATTCTTTAATGGCGAGTTTAAGCTGCTGATATATAATTGCGTAGACTGCTTAGTTCAAGGATATTTTAGGTAGACACATGAACAGTGATGACAGAGTTAAAACATTGCAAAAGTTGTTCACATTAGAACGTATCACTGTTCACTTTGAAAGTTCAGCTGCCGGGTATGAGTAGTTTGCATTGGCGTGAAAACCATTAAATCTTAATTAACTAGCAGCGAGATACTAAGGTGATTACTTGTCGCCCGAAGAAGCACCGCGACTTTCAACTTTCATTTGCCTTCACCTGATACCTGATGTTGTCCTTTATCTTTAATTTGATACATATTCTCCTGTATTCTACCTCAACATACACGCGGAGGCAGATTCTTGTCTTTGCTAATCTATAATATTCCTGCTGAGCTCTGTAAATAATAGAAGTGACATTAATCTCTGGCTTTATTTCCGTTTCCAAGCATTTTATTGGAATGAAGGTATTCAATCATTCTACTTAAGTTTATGTTGCAGATTATTTTCGCCTTAAAAAGACACGCCAATGCCATTGAATTTCATGTAGCGCCACTGAATTTGTGCTTTTTATTTAAATCTGAAGCTACTTCCCCGAAGTTTGGTGCAAATAGTACTTTTTCAGCGTTTTGAAATGTTGCAAACTTAATCGAAAAGGTGGACACACTAGTATATTATAATTCAGCAATAACCTGACAATATATAATCGGCAGTTAAATCTCGCCATTACAAATAAAACTAGAAAAATACTTCACTAGGTTGAACTATCGGCATTTGGAGTTGATTTTGTTTAGGTAGCTAGCATAAATCTTGAGTGGAAGAGGTACGCTAGGTTTAGGGGGGAATTGAGAAATACAGGTATTAGAGAGAAATACAGAAAGATAGTTTGAGGGTGACTTTCAATTTGTTCCGTGGAGGTGGGGGATAGGGAAGAGTTTTCTGGGGTGCCTTTGGGGTTTTTTGGCAGTTACTTATACGCGGGGAAGGGAAGTTGAGGAGGGCCACAAAAGAGTAGGTAACCGATCCGCGCGGTTGTGTCTTGCGGAAACGGGGTTTGGCTTTCTTATCTTAATGCCGGTTCCCTTTGTCCGTTCAAATTAAACATCAGCTGCAGCCGGGTGAGCTAAGACGTTTTGGGGTGGGCGGATTTAGCCTTTGAAGAGGCCGCCTCACCTTTGCTACCTTCTCCCCTGAAGGCGGGTGCCTTTCAAATTGACAGGCAAATTAGTCGTGAAAAGCATTTTTGGCCAGGGAGGATGATATTATGGCTGAGGGGGCGGGGCGGGTGGGGGAGCTGTAAGAGGGTTACACTTTGTGGGGTGAGTAGATGCGGGTACCGCATCCCCTATTCCCCAATTGCGTCTCAGCAGTAGCTTCACGTATTGAGTGCGGGGCATTTTTAACTACGCGTCTTCCTTTGGGGCAGTGATACCATAAACAACTTCGCCAAATTATTATCCTCGTATTACGCGTTATTTTTCAATGCATGCAGGGTAATTTTTACGCATTTTTATCTTGAAAGGTGTAGGTTAATACGGATATATTTGTTTTCTAATGCGTATATTTCTGCGTGTTGCGGCCTCAACCATCGTGTATTCGACCAACCTAAAGTGAAAGGGCAGGAAATAGTAACTAATTAAAAATTACTTTAGGAAATAATTTTGTTCTGAGGTTTTTATATGCTTTCTGCGCATTTTATTGAGTAAGTATGAGAGCAAGAGGGCTCTCAGATCATCAGAATAAGTTCTGAGCATTAAAACATGAGCATATTCCTAACCCATTCCATGACAAGCGGCACAAATGAACACGAGGAGCTTGCGTCTACATTGTTTGTAAAGCTAGCCCCTCTCATACTCCAGTCTCCAAAATTTCTGTGAAATAGAATACTTGCAATCGTTGTTCTTCGACCGAAAGCCATCCAACCATCCTGTATCTCCATTCGACCCAACTCATATCTCTCGCTCCTAATGGAAAAAAATTAATACCCTTTCCTCTATGATTATGTATTTTTTTTATTTATCTACTTTGATAAGTATACGTATTTATATCTATTCTGGTACATCTGTAGAGGACTACGATCTCCCCCCCTCCATGAAGGCGATGGTTCATACTGTATGTCGTTTTCGGCACCTTGCACGGAGAAAGGTGAGTTGGACTGCTCGGGACGGGAAAGCTCAGTTGCTCTCTATTATCAGACCGACTGGCTTTCTCCGTTCCATGTTACGTACTTTATTATTTTTTATTTGTTTTTTTTTGTTAATTCGTATGAGATAAAAATTGTAAAAAATTATATTCGATAAACCTAGCCGGCCGAATGCTCTTGACTCAGCAACCATAGTCTTGACTTCGGCCGGCTTCACGGGGTAACGGGCCGCTGTTTCGGCATGGGTAACCGGCGGCCCTTCCTTGTGCCAATGGGCGTGACGCAGGCCTGATGGGAAGCTGACTGGACTATCGGTGAGTAGGAATCATTAAAGCAAAAAAGTGTCCCCAATACCCTAAGCTCGCTCGGGTCGGAAATGTTTGCTGTATTGTTGAAAGATGGGAAAAGTATCATAAGTAAGAGGGTCCCGCTCCCCGGAAGACTCGGCTACTCCGCCCGGAGCATGCCGGAGGTCGCAGGTCCGGGTGACCGGGGAAACCCAAGCATACATTTTCCCGGATTGTAATGCATCTATTTATGACTTCCCATATTTTCAACAATCCCATTACCCAATCTCCCCCCTCCTACCCTCTTGAACGTTGTTCATTTTCTCTACGATGGAGAGCAGATGCGTGAATCTCACCCAGGCAGTCTTTTTGTGTGTCTCTCATAAAAATATACATGTCAATTATAATTAATATATATACATTTAAAAATAAAAAACGTGCATAATTAAATTATGTGTGCGTGCGTGTGTGTGTCAATGGTGTTCTTTGGTAAACTAATTATTTACTTTTTGTGTTCTTTACCCTTGTGCCTCTTGCGTGTGGGATACAAGTCCCAGGACGGTATGATGATTTCATTTATTCGTTGTTTCCGTATGCTTGTTTATTCGTGTACATGTGAATATATGTGTTGTGGAGGTGATGATTGTCTTCTTGTCAAACAAAAAATATCAGCGTTTGCTTTTATTTCTTTTGTTTCAGCTGCGCAGATACCGCAACGCGGCAGTAAGTACCTTCATCCTCCGTTGACGTCTGCCTGCTCCAAAAATAGTAAGACAAGTAGTATTAGAAATTTATGTTTTCTCGAAGCAGTAGGAATCATGGCCACAAGGAGAACTGAAAAAAAGATAACTACTAAGCACGTTCTGTGGTGTTTTTGGTTGAGGCTTCGAGTACATTTTTGCATTTCAATCTTAATTTTTGTGTGGTACTCACTGTTTCGCTTTTGCCTGGTAATTTTTAAACTCTTGAACGAAGAGAATAAATTGCACTTTTAAATTAAATTTTTTAAATGACTAAAAACCACTTGCTGAATTCAGTGGTACTTGTTACCTCAATTTAATTTTGAACTACGTTTAAAGTTCTATGAGAGGAAATGCCATTTGCGAAGGTGTTGTAATCACCTCTGAGAGTTTGTGTTATTGTCCTTTCTACGGAGTGTGACGGAAACATTGTTTCTAGAAAATATGCATGTATTTTTGTCATCCTTCTTCCCATCTACTTCGAAGTGAACATTTGCCTGTTTCAAGAAATGTCAATGCTCGTTTCACAGATGGTAAGTGTTACATTTTTTTATTTCAATACCTACCTTATTTTCATTGTAAGAATTTTGACAACTGGCGTAAGTTACAGTTTATAATAGTTTTTATTAACCAGCCACATGGAAAATGTTGGGACTGATTGTATCCCAGCTATTTTTATAAAACATTTTCGTATCTTTGTTCGCCTATTTCGGAGGTGCATACTGCGTCTGAATGCATTCACTTTCATTCTACTCCACTTTTCATGAACTCCAAATAGAGTCAGTTAAGGTATTTTATTTATCGATATAAACGGTGTTAAGATTCCGTGTAGATCACTATAAGCTGTTATAGGATAAAAAATGACGTATGTATTATGTATATACCTTCCGACAACCGAAGGGAATCTTCTAGGTTTTCCATACGACGCGTAATATAATTTTTTTACATCTCAGCACCGTCGAAGACTGTTTCTGGTTACAATGTGATCTGCGACCCTAGTAAATCATCGCCAGGAAGTGGTACTTTTTTGACGATTCGACTCTCCGTCTCAACGTTCGTTGTGTGGCCAGGAGAAATATTATGAATCCCTAGAATCACGGATGATTGTATGTAACGAGCGGGTAATTTGAAGGCTGCAATTTTATCCCAAAACGATGGAAAACTCATATTATGGTTATAGGCCTCCCCTACGAGTTAGATAATGTAATGAAAATTTGATTCCCGAAATCCCTGTATGTATCTTAATTTTGTGACATTATTTAAATCGATGACAAGCAGAGCCAGATTCCATGGACATTTTTATACTCGTTTTTTTTACCAAAGCGTTTCTCTCGGCTTCTAATTTTCTTTTTCATTAAATATTATTTCAATAATGATTGTGCGTTTACATTTAAGTAAGATAGATGATGGTTCATCTGTGCTTAGTGTTCATTTTCGAGTGTGTTGTTGTTTTTATGTTTGTTGGTTTTTGTTTGTTGTGTTATTTTTGTTGTAATTGTTTAGTTTTCAATTTCGTTTTTGCGTAACATCGCGTGGGACGTAAATCGAAGCAACATAAGTGGACGAAAATGTTCCCTAAGGTTATGTACGCTTTGAAAATAGGGTAAGATGTATAGATAGTAATCATGTGGAGATGGTTACTAGGTGTGTATATGGAGGTGATTTGATTCGTTGTACCGCTATTTTCAAAGGCCAAAACTTTCAAGCACAGTTGGCTAAGTAAAAGTATCAGAGATTACTAACGTTACATTAACTGTAAGGAATCTTTGGATTTAAAACTGAACATAAAGGACTTGGAGTTGGTTGTTGAGCTGGAGAGAGAACTCAAAGAGCAGGTGCACTGAACTAGGAAATATTTGGGGCTCACTTTATGGATACCGATATTAAGCATGCGAGGAAAAGAATTCTAATAATCATCCTGAATAGATTAATGGCCCGCTTAATATTCAAGAGAGCCAAAGGTACAAGGTTTGTTTCCCCGCTCAGGTGATTTTACTCTCACCAATTTTACTCTCACTTTGCTGAAAGGTTCGCGGTAGAGAACGAGGTGCCCACTAGTCTCCGATTGAGAATGATTCGGGGATGGGGAGTAGGCGTGGGCGCCCTCGACCCTTATACCCTCTCCCTTAATACGCCTGATTTGTTACGTTAACTGCACTTTGGATAAATTTTATCTCGGCATTAATTTGTTTCCATTCGGCGCTCCGTGATAGATCTGTGGTAAGAGGAAATGATTTAGCCAGAGGGGGTTTCGGGTGAGCGGTAGGGGTGAGATTAGGGCGTAGGTAACACGTGGAAGGGTCTCTTCCCCCCCTACCAAACCCCGATACTGCCTCACCCTCGTACCAAACCCCTTATCTCATCTCTAGGCAGCTTGCCAAATTGCCTACGTAAAAATTTTCCTAATCCGAACTACATGATTTTCCCATAAACCTTGCATGGTTTGGAGGATACATTTTGTAAATGAGTCCATAGGGCAAGGTTCGTTTGCAAGAAGCCTTTTTATGGCTTTCTTAGGGCCTTTATTGATGATCCCATTCTAAAATCATCCGTAGGCTGTTTAAAGACCCGGTTCAGTGTGGTTTTTCCTTCTGCTATGGCATAAACCTCTCCTGAACAAGAAATTTCAGCGCTCATTTTTTTTTATCCGGGGCGAGTCACATAGTTGAAAATGGTCGAGAGCTGGCTTTTGAGCTTTCCCTCGATTTATCGAGTATTTTCATAAGGTACCTTACGTTCATTTTTCTTCAAAAATTTCTACTTCTGTCATTTCGGAGAAATTCAATCAAGAAAAATACCTAATGATAACCGCGAGCCAGGTAAAACACGTCCTGTGGAACTTTGAAAACAAAATAACTAGACAATACGATATATTAGTGTATCTCCGCACTATTCTGTTCTACAATATTTCCCAAAAAAGTTGACTTCAATGAAATATTCAGTTTTCCATCGCATATTAATCTTGAAAAATACATAATTCTTGTCTTCACCGTGTCATTTTCGGAGCCATTTATCAAATCCCTGACTTAATATTAATTTTCTAATCAATGACTCTGTGGAATAAAATAATTGGCATTATAAGCATTTTTAATGGTATTGAAGTCACTTTCATAAACTTTTCTGTGCACAATTTTTTAGGGAAATTAGCTTTCATGATAAGATTTCAGAGCTTTTTTTATCATCTCACCTCTTTTCCCTTCAAAATATGGGGTCTTCGGATGTAATGTGGTCATATTTCAAATATTAAGATTCTTTATAGCCCATGAAGCGTTAGTATCTCTGAATTTTTAACTGTTTGAAGATTGAAGCCACTGAAACTAATGGTACAACGTATCAAATCATATCCACATACGCCTAGGATCCATCTCCACATGGCTAATATTCACGTTTCTCTCAATGTGTACGCACTTTTATTTATGCCAAAAACGACCACGAAGTGAGAGCTAATGTTATCGAGTGTTCTTGAAAATCATAGTGACTTTGCTCTCGCCGGGCTTTTTGGCGGGCGCGGCACTCGGCGCTGCCGTTCCGCCGACACCCCACCGCTCGGAACCTTCCGCGCTTTGAGCGTGTGGGGAGCGAGTTTTCTTCGCAGAGGGAACAGCACCCTTGCCTGTAGAGCATCGAAGCAGCAGATGTGGGGAAGGCCTTCTCCTTGCTATAGCTCTCATGTCCCGGATTTGGCAGTTTAGTAAGTAACGCTTCCGAAGGGCGTAAGGTGGATCGCAGCTTAGAAAGACCCTCTTTAGGCCCTGGAAAGGGTAAGGGCGCGCGGGGGGGATAAGTAAGGATCTCTGATTTGCAATAGCACCTCGATCGTGCGTTATTGCTAGGTTATGTGGGCGAGCCGACCGAAGAAATTTCCCACGAATGCCGTTTCGAGACCGCTATTCACATTGCCCGTAAGGTGTGCCCAGGCACAGGCTCTCAGACCTTTCGGTGCGCAGGGCAACCGCAAATAAATGCTTCATCCCCTCTCGGTGTTCTTTATCGCCGTTTGAGTGTTAATGGCCGCTCCGCGCTTTTTTCAGGGCCTGAACCACGCGTTCTTTTTCCAAAAAAGCACTCCACATCGAGACAGATTCATGAATTCTTTATTTAGTTTTTCCCACTCAAGCTTTTTATCATATTTTTGTGTGGCTGTTGTGTATAAAAACATAAATTAGACGCGTAAACATACATAGGCACTAATTGTACTTTTTATGTCAACCATACTTATATAATATATTCATCGCTATAGAATACTATACTAATACATTTTCAAAATACTTACGCGTGACTATGGATTCACGTGCAGCTAAAATATTCTTGCTCTAACCATAAACATTTCAATTTATCATGTGGTGACAGAGAAGCGAAGTCTGCTGATTTATGTGTCAATATATGAGAATATCTCGTTAGTCGTGTGGTTTAGAGATCATATACAGGGTCTAAAGGCCGTTTTACACGGTACACGGAATTGCGCAGGTTAGAGCTGCATTAATTTCTAAAATGGCGTGGAATTGCGCGAATGCATGAACGAAATTAGAACATGGGCTATTTTGCCGTCTCGCGTCCACGCATTCTCGCATGTGTTCTAGCAATTCACCGCTTTACACGACGCAATTTTGATTGCGCCTTCGCACGTACGTCAGATTGCGCAATTCCGTGTACCGTGTAAAACGGCCTTAACAGTGGATACAGGTTTTTATGATATTGAATTCTAGAATTCACCATTACTAACACCATTACTTATAACAATATAACTGAAGCAGCGCTAAAAACTGTATTGCTCGAAATTTCTTTTCCCTTTGATGTTTTCCTGAAGCTATTCAAGGAAATTTATTATCAAGACAGGGAAAATAAATCACATTGATCTTCAGCCCGTAGGAAAGAATTACTATTTCCTAACTTCCTATAGCTCTTGGTAACTTTTCTCTTGAACACCTTGTAACCATTTATATACTCATCTTTAACCTCCCTCTAAAGTTGCGTAATTTCACCGAAATGCCTCTAGAGAATTCATTACATTGTATGAAATATTAGAAATTTAATTTTTTTAATCGTAATATATCATATTTATGAATATCCGCGCCTCTTTCATACTTTTGATCAGTCCTCCTTCGTAAATCACAAACCAGAACTGCTTACAGCTAATCCGCCATCCCACCTTTTTTCATCCTTACGAATATGCAACGACTTTCACGTAAGCCTTGTGTATTGCCGCTGTTTCAGGAAAAGGAAGGCAACCTGCCCTGATATTGAGAGACTTCTGAAACTCACCTTCGCTTTTACGGCGCAATAAAAAAAGAATCTTATGTCTCGGTGAAATAGAACTCTGCATAATCCATGCCAGATTTTTTTCTTTTTCCAAGTGAAGCAAGTCACAGTAACTTTTGATTAATCTGCCTACCATTGGTAAATAAATGCATTTTTGAAAACGGATTTGCTGTTTTGTTTTGTCAGTTCAACTTTTCCACAGGCAGCTATTAATATTTGTCATATTCATCGGTTTTCCATTATAATCATAAATCTAGTTAACTTTTGAGGTAAATGGCATTCCTATATTTTAATATTTATGCATTTTATAATATTCCCCTCAATCTTCGCATTCGGCTTCGGTGAAATTTCAATATATTTTTGATTCTCACACTTCCGTGATGTTTCTGATTTAAATTATTATTGTGCTATCTAAATACAGTGGTTGTACTGGAAAACTTAATTTCTCGTTATTTTTGGGAGAATCTCTATCTTGAGCAACATTTACACCAATTATCAAGACTTGAGTAAGAATATTTGTTGCGCTAAATATATCATATCTTACGACGATTCGATAGATGCAAAACAAACTGGGCCTTATTTTCAATTTCAAAATTCGTGAAAATAGTCTATTTCTCCTCAATCTTCTTTCAATGTTGCGGAAGTTGATTGAGTAATCGACATCAGTATTCCATTTTCGTACTCTACCACTCTCCATCATAACACCATATTTGGGGTATGTTTTTGTCCCAAAACTCGAAAATAAGTGATAGGATTGCACCTGTTTCATCTATGACGGTGAAAATTTGTTCATAATGTTTCACATCAATCCTATTTTACCTGCTTAATACACTCAGTTTTTCGGCTCTCACTGTGTATCGTTAAGCCTTAGCGTTGTTTTACGTTTTAAGCCTCGTGTAATAACATTTTTTTTCAATATTCTCTAAGCAAAATCTAAGTAAACTTTTGTTTCCTTCTTGGAACTCCAGTGATAATGAATTCTTTTTAATATTTTGCTATCTTAGTACCTTTAAATACAGATAAACGACTGACAGTATCCTGACTAGTAGGCTTATTTCGCAACATTCATCAATTCAAACTTAAATATTAAAATTGAGTAATAATGAAGAGTAGATAAGCGTTAAAAATAATGATTTTTATGTAATAACAATTGAAAATGGCCATAAATGAATTAAATAAAGTATTCAGGCTCACCAAAACATGAGGCCACAATTGTTTCACCTTTAGCCGGCTTCAGTTGTAGGTGTCCGAATTTGGCGGCTAAAAAGCGATAAAAACAATCAGACGCCCTTGAGTATGGGTTCACACTTATGAGGGAATATAAACTCCATTTCCATTGGTGAAAGGAGGTGAAAGAGGAGTGTATTATATCCAAAACAGGAGGCCTGACATATATTTACAGGAAACCTCTTTCCGATCGTCGATTTATCGGACGCCGTCTCGCCGACTCCAGGCTGGTCCCATAACCGCTGCGCGTCCCGCACCAATGCGGTCCTGGGAGTTCGTCCCACGCCGGCACCTCTGCTTCTCCGGCAAATCCCCGCACTTCTTTACGGTGAATTCTTCGGCCGTTATCCCTGCCATTCTCCGTAGGGACCCTTTTTCTGTATTACTTTTAAGTCTGTGAACGATCAAAATTGTATCTATACTACTGAGTGAAAAGCATAGGAAGGGTTCGGGTAGAATGTCTTTTAATCAAACATCCAACTTATTTTAACTCGACTGTTGCATCCATGATGACGAATAAAATATTTATATTATCGAGTGATTTTGTTTTTTCACAATCTTATGGGAAACGAAGTGACTCTCTTTTGCTACGTTTCAAAATTTTTGAAATCAATGTAGGAAGACGATAGAAAATTAATGAATATTAGTGCTACGAGTTGAATAAAAAGCGTTTTGTAGAAAGCTTTTCCTGTTTAATTGTCATTTCTCAGCTGGCATATCAGCGTAAATATCAAGTGAAAAGATTGATCATTTTTGGAAGAGGTTGGCAGAATATTTTCACTGTTGTAATCTGTAATCCGGTAAAAAAAATTATATTTGTCAGTTTATTTTTATTGTTTCAATCGAAAGTAGAAATGATATCGCGTCAAAATTAACATTAAACACAAAATTAATTAAAAAACATCGTGACACAGAAAGACAGAAGAAAAATGTTTCAACTCCAATTTAACTAGGGCTGCATAACACTTCTCTTCCTATATTAAGCATCGTAAATACTTGAATAGTTAAGATTGTGGCTGTTTATTTGTATGCATATCCCACATGACAGGTGTTATGCAGTGAAATCTACCAGATATTTGGCATCCCTTTCTTTTATTTCCACCCATTGTTCTTTAAGGCGATGGTTCTATTTTTATAGCAAAGTTACAGCCATGTATTTGCTAGTTTAAAAATTATTTCATATCCCCAATGCGGAATCTGCGTGGACGTTGTTTAGGTCCGATGAATGAATTCTATCATCACCTTTGCCAATTACATAATCTATGTGTGATTAAAGTACATCTAGTAAGATATGTAAAAGTCTTACGCTGCCGCGTTTGAGGGTAAGGAAGTCATAAAATTTCTCGGTCCATCATCGTAAGACATTCGCGGTCTCTGGGAGGCCTGCTGTAAACGGTACTAGGTTTGAGACCACCTGGACAGCATCCCAATTCCAGTTGGTGCATTAGGGCGACCCTCTGCGGGAGTATCAAGTTTAAGAGTTACCTTGGCTTCACTTCACAATAGGCCCGTGCAAAATAAGAAAGAGCATTGTCATGATATGATTTTTTTCCCGTCCTAACTCTTCTCTGCACTTTCTGGCCTCGTATCGGTTATTCGATTGCGTCCCGTCCGTGACGTTCGATTTGGAATGCTTACCGGTGGCAACCATTTCGAAATGGGATATTTTCCTTGTCGAGGAAAAATTTCGATACGGATCCCTTATGGCGCGATTTCACGGAGTCTTTAAAGATGCTTGCACCACACATTTTTTTCGGATCTCCGTATTCCAACGGGGAAACATGCATCAGTCCGTAAGAAAAATAGTGCACCCATCATTTGATGCAGAGGCATAAGGCCTAGATTTGTGTAGGAGCGTAGCATTGCAAAGTCAACGCTTTTACTGCGGCCTATGGTTGGCTATAGATGCAGCATTTATGCTTGATGGCTAGAGCAAGTACGGGAGTCGTGCAAATGGGCAATGATGGGATGCTATTGTAGTCGTAAATATTGTGCAAAGTTGTCACATTCCGGATTGCTTTGTTGAAATAAACTGTGCACTTAAATATTATAAATAGGCTGTTATTTTGTTTTAAGTTGTTTACGTAGAGCTCTCAGAAACAGTTGCCTCCAGCTTCCTATTTGCTAAGTGCTACTAACTGCGGGTTTGAATTGCTTGGGAAATTGTTTATTTTATAGAAATTTATTCTCCTTTTCGATGCATCGTAGTATATTACTTCATAAAATTCTTTCTTACTAACATCCCTGGTGAAGCTTAGGAGTATATTGAGGATATTTACTGACTCAAAGAATCCATTTCAATGTATCTAGCAACTCGGTTGTTATCCATCTTCTTCACGTACCTTAAATCATTTTAAATCAAGTAGTATCTCAGAAGCAGCAATCTTCATGTAGCCTATTTGAGATACCAAACTTTCATCTTTAAGGACAAGAAGCCATTGCCAGATTATGTAAGGAATAGTTTGGATATCAATGCCATAACAAAATTAAAATTTCGATCTAAGTACCTAGTAAGATGTAAAATAAGCTGGTTGTCTAAAACCTTGTGATATTACTTCAGCAAGCATGCATAAAATTCCGTTATCTCGAGTTTATTAGTTATATTCCTCGTTCTATCATGTGCTTCATGAGCTAAATCTTTCGACTTGTTTTTCCTTAAATATGCGCGGGAAAATTATTTTTATTCTTTTCGTTATTGGTATTCCACCGGTAAGGGTAGGCTTTTATGATGATTTTTACTAATCTCCCCTTTCCCTCTTCACATTAAATTTGTCCGTTTGTTAATTCTGCAAATTCAAGTTACATGTTCCTTAAGGGAACTTTGCGTCATCGTGTGGTAACTGCATACCAAATAAATGTATACAATAATAATTATATAGTCAGATCAATGAATTAAGTTCCTTTACTTTTTATTTTAACAGGTTAGCTAAATTCTAGCCATATTTCTAGATAAACCTTTGGGAATAAACCGAGCGTAATTGATTTTTTGGGTTTAATTGTAGCTGTGGAAAACAAATGGCATACTTCACCTTATTGTAAAAACTCTTTCCTTTGTTATCTTCTCCAAGCAGCACATTTTCACAGCACTCTTTTCCATTGGAGCGCGCAAATACCTGCAGATCTTGTAAATCCATCGCGGAAGTGTTTTTTTTTTGCGCGCGTTTCCGCGGGCCACCATTGATGACAGAAAAGGTTCGGGGCGTACATTATCGGCCGCAGCATCGACAGCGGCGGTAGGGGAGAGCGGGCTGCTCCGCGGCGGGGAAAAAATGAGACGAGCGGAAACTCTCGCATCTAATCCTCGCGGCTCAATTAGCGGAGGGGTGAGAGGTGGGAAAGTTAATGAGGGGGGGCAGGGCGCATCCCGTGAGCAAACAATGAGCCCTCCGCAGTGTCGCCCCCGATTTTCATCCGGGCGGGAAGCAGCCCCGTTTGCCGAATGCGTGGCGCGAGCGCGGATATTCGGCACGTCGCATCTCCGCCAGTTTCGAGTGCCGCACCGCGATAGTCCTCGGCGCGATTTCCAGCCCGTGCGCCGTGCTTCCGTTGGATGCGTGAACTTCGTGGTCCTCCATTGTTCTCCGTAAATTCTTTCCGTGAGTTCTTCTCAAAAGGTTGGCTTTTATGGCGGGTGAAATTTTGGTGCACTCGAAGCGTCGGTATGTTGCATGCTACGAAGTAATTGCCGGGCCCTGCACCGTTTGCGTTTCGTGTATCGAAAATTGGATGGATGATTGTCATTTTGCTGCGCAATGGGAATGCTAAATAGTTGAATACAGACGTCTTTCAGCCAGTTGATCACAGAGGAGTTAATTTTTGATCCGTGCTGTATTTCTCTTTCTGGAAGAAACGATAAAATGGGATGGATGATTGTCTGGTTCATTCTGCTGTGCGATAAGAATTCTAAGTCATTGTTGAGCCGATGGCTGAAAGAACCCATTTGAAATTGATGATATTATGAGCAAGAAAGGACCATATTCAAAATTAAACACCAGGAAAAACATTCCCAACGCATGCCTAAAAGTTTTTGGGACTGAAACTGTAATCAAAGATAATCATAAACCCATAATGTTGCTTCAGCAAGCGTTTAAGGTACTTTTTGCAGTTTCACAATAGTTTATTTGCACCGCCACTCAACCATTAAGACAGTCAGTGGCGTTTCACGCCGGTGTTAATTGCTGCTGGTTGTCTATAGACCCCTAATCTTACTTAAGCGAGGGATTACAAAATTGAATCATCTTGACTTCTGTTATGGAGATACTCAGAAGGAATATTATATTGCTTACGTGTAATCTTGCAAATTTTGAGGGCTATTTTTAGTTTAGGGACTAAAACTGTAAACAAAGATAATTATTACCCCATAAATTACTTCAGCTAGCAAAATTAAATAATCTTGTCTTCTATCTTTTTCGGAGATACTCTAGAGAAATATTATGTTGTTTACGCTTAATCCTTCCTAAATTTAGGGGCTATTCATTCCATTGGTGAAACTAAAGCTCAATTCAAAGATAAGCCGTTGCAACCTCATAGGTATTGACTGCAAACATTAGCAAACCATTTTTTCGAAGGTTTTAATTTGCGTGTTCTAAAATCGTAGAAGCTTAGACTGAAGGGGCTTGAAGACAAGCTTTCTTTTTCTTAGTAAAACGCAGCAGACTTTTTTCGTGTGGCACGGATTATATTTAGAACTGCACTATATTTCTCATTATATTAGAATCGGGTAAATTATGGCTGATTCATTACCGTGACGAAAGGTCTGACAATTTCCTTTTTACGTACGCTACATGGCCATTCTTTTAAGCTCAACTGATTTTAGACCATTCCCAAATTAAGGGTGACATTTTTTAATTGATTTAGGATCGGAATTAATAAATAAATCTTATTACATTTTAAAGGTTTTATTGGATTTTTAGTTTTTCCGAAATGCTGCGAGTACTGTCTTGCTTACAGCACGCATGCGGTTTCTATGTCATCCTAGGTTGGTATTCATAGATTGTCTAATTTTCTAGGGATTTGGTATATCCTATTTTTAATTCTTAAATTTCGTTTTTAAAAGCTGAAGTTAGGACCTCATAGGGTTCATTTTGATCTCTGCGACTCAATTTCGTTATTTTTTCTTGAAATCTTTTTTATTTAAGCGCCAAGCACATTTTATGATAGACACTTGACTTGACTTTTAGTTTATTTATGCAAGACAGGCATATACTGAGAAATGGCACCGCTATTTTACTCTTTTAAAACAAATCTAACATGAATTTTAGGCCTCATATGTAGATGAAGAAGAAAGATGAAATGAAGTAGAATAAATTTAAATATAGGGATTTCCTGGGTTACATGAGGTATTTTATCAGGGATTACACGAGGACTGGCTAATCATTTTTATTTTCATGTGAAATAATCTCGCATATAATGAAAAAAAACTTAGGAACGGTCAGATTGTGGCACATACTCGTCGTATTTGTTTTTATTAAAAGCAGAAGAGATACGGAGTTGAAATGGCTTTAAATTAGTGGATTATCTCTATATTTCTATCATTTTTGCATTGAGTATCTGCGATCATATACGATTACTATCATCTGCGATTAAGTACCGTGCGATCGATCAAATACTTGCTTCCACCTTCCACCTTTTCCAAAATACATTTTGCTGCATTTACAAATCACACAAAGAATCAAAAAATCATTGCTAAGCCCTTTCCTGTCTCATTACTACAAGACGCTGCGTGACCTGAAAATCTGCGAATACGAGGCGTTTTGAAATTCTCCAAAATATAATCTTCTAGATTTGGCGACGCATCCTCCCCAGTGTCACGATCGCTCGCAACCGGCATATTCATTTGGAGGCGGAGAAAGGCCCTCTTCACCACCTCAGCCCCCCATCCACCCCCAACCCCGCCTCCAGATGGGGGAGGAAATGGAGTGAAAACGGAGACGCCGCGACTGATTAGGGGGAGAACTTGTTTCTGCATACGACCCGGCTTGTATGCTGGAATTTCTACGCCTCCCCCTGCGGGGCCGAGGTCCCGCCCCCGACTCTTAAAAAAATTCCCACTCCCTTGAATGCGTTTCCATACCAAACCCCTTCTTAGCAACACCCCGTTTATCAGGCAATCAATGAAGCCTCCACGGTTTTTCGGCGTCACGGGTTCAGGCGACCGGAAATGCGGGCCCCCATCTACTTCCCGTTCTTTTCATCCTCATCCCCCCGCCTCTTCCAATCCGTCGGCTCCTCTTGAAACGCCTTTCCTCTTCCACTGCATCTTCCCGCTCCTTCCCACGCTGTTTTTCCACCCGTGCACTTTATGTCTAGTACCCCATGCCGTACACCCTCCGCTCCTACCGCTAATGCCTCTCCCGGCAACCCCACGGGTCCTTCCGCGGGAACATAGCCGCCCACTCCTCCCGCACCGCCCGATCTTAATGTATAGTAAGTGTTTCCGCGCGTCACCATTGCTCTCTCGAGTGGGTCCGTAGTCTTTGGCGCGTTCCCTCACGGCGTCGTATCTCTCCTTTTGGGAAGGTTTTTCCTTCGATGGGGTCTAGAAGGCCGTGGGATCCCCAATTTTGGCCACTCAGCGCGCGGCCCAGGCTCTTAGCCTGTTGATGGACAATCCCTACCGATTACAATGCTGATTGAATTAAATGTAACATCTATTTACAGTGCCCCAGTGCAAGTTATTGCGCTCTATTGTTTTGAATCACTACTTATGAAGGGATAATAATTTGCACCAATTTTCATTGCAGAGTTTTCCGCTTGATCCAGAATTTTTGTGTTGCGACCTTTCGTTCAGCAAAATAATAAATTCGTCGATATATCATAATGATTTGGCAGACACATAAGTATTCAATCCCTTCACATTCTTGGCTACTTATTTAAATGCTGATGATGGTGTTGGCAAGGCATTAAAACGATTTGGTGATATTTCAGGTTGGAAGTGATGAGTATCATAGCGTTATGAGAAATTGGTTGTAATGCAACAGTATTAACGCATCCTATTTTCAATTACAATTCCAAACTTATGTAGATATAGACACTTTAGTTCCGCTGAGCACCTCAATCTATTTATTCCACGATCTCTTTTGTTGATTGCAATAAAAAGCGCGTTTTCTCCAAACATGGACCTTTTCTATTCGATTTATTACTTTTTCATTATAAATATATATTTGAATATTTATAACAAAATTACTCGCACTTAAAGTCACTTAAGCCTGTTTGTATAATGTTTTAAACTGAAAGCATCGGGAATATTGTTGGAATTGTAAAAATAGAAAAACCGGTAGATTTCTGCTTCATTGTAAGAGAGCCTTTGGATATATTGTTAAGTTGCTGCTACCGCATCTGAATGAAGATAAAATTTTTGATCAGCTTGAAGCTAAATACTAAGCTGTGTCACTTAGTTATTGGCATGGAAAATAAAATATTGAAATGTGCCGTTGAGAACGCTCCCGTTACATAAATTGGCTTCTCTTAAAAGAATAAGTCTTACAATTAGTGTCCCTTTCGGGAGGAGGAAGACAAAGACGTGGCCACGGAAATGATATGTGGTGTTTTATTTCGCTTTATCTGCTGTTGGTTCACATTTGATGAATTCTTGAAAGTAAATGGCTTGTGTAGTAATTGATGAGGATATATTTCCATAGTCATTTATGTAAGGGATAGATAAAATCACGTTAGCTACTAGGGAAACCAAATGATAGCTGACGTTATAAGTAACCAAGTTAAGTTGCCGGAGAGGTTGAGTGCGTTAATGCTAACCAGAATATGAGTTGGATAATCTGGTAACTAAATTTTGGAAAAAGAAATAACTTCCAGGTTTTTAGTACTAAAAAGGAATATATTTACTGTGATGAACTCCATCTGTTTGTCATAATCAATTATGAAGTGGGATTTGGCTATTATTTCAATGTCATAATTAGAGTCCGGATATAAGTTCCCGTGATGAAATATAAAGAAGTCACTTTTCCCACTCAATATTTCCATAGTCATTTATGTAAGGGATTGATAAAATCACGTTAGCTACTAGGGAAACCAAATGATAGCTGACATTATAAGTAACCAAGTTAAGTTGCCGGCTAGGTTGAGTGTGAGAATGGTGTCGTTAAAAATACATCTCTCAACCTTACATCCTTGCCGTTGAATATCGGTATCTTGCGACAAGGAAGAAATAAAAATGTGTTAGAAATATAAATATTGTTGTTCGCCTGCGGTTGTTCCACTCATGTAATGTCGTTTAAACTTCGTATTTTTTCTGCCTCTAATCCAAATTGATACGCCGAGTACATGCCATAATCTTACAGTTCTATAACTTTTTTAGAATACCTCTTGCAACGCAGGTATTCCCTATGGTTAGATTTATTCTGCTTCATAGCGTCTTTCATCTCAGTTTTTACGAGGCCTAAATTCATTTAATATTTATTGTAACGTTGTGGTGCGACTTTTCAATACCTGCATGTTATCATGAGTTTTTTGTCAAAATTCTTTTATGAATGGAGAATAAACCTAGGCAATTGGGCGATTAACAGACTGAATAATTTCTTTGATGGACTTAAGGAAAATTGAATTTAAATATGGCTGAATAGAAATATCTCCAGTCCACCCAGGAGGAATGCATCCCTTTGCGATACCAGACATTCCCATTGATTAGATACTTTTGGTTTCCTAGCATCTTCTCTCTCTCTCTCTCTCTGCGAAACCCTCAATCCGGCTAAGGTATGCCTCGGAAAGGTAATGTGGCGGCAGGAATTTTTCAATATCCACGCGGTATGCATCGGATAATTGAATCCGCGTAAAGATAGCCCTTGGCGGAATCATTCGGCTCCGTCCGCACCGCGTCTTCCCGCACCCCGCCGAATCGGAATGCAATAGACAGAGTCGCCTTATCAGGCCTTTCGCGGCATCCGCGCTGGAGCGGGTGTTCTCTGGGGTAGCTGAAGGAGTTTGGTGGGGGAGAAGGCATTTCGACTGCGTCCCGGGCCAGGTGGAGAAAAATGTTTCGGTTTTGCGCTCCGTAGGTAGAGGGGGTTCGCAGATGCGTATCGGGGTATAAATACACCCGCTTGCATTCCTCACGGGCCATTAAGCGGGGGAAGGGAGTTGAGAGCGGCCAAGGAAATACGATTAACTAGTCGAGAAGGAATGGAGGGGGAGTGTAGTGGAGTATTGGGTCGCCGTGCTCAGTGTTTTGGCCCAAATGCAATAATAGAGGTATCGTAAAACGGTCTTGAAGACCCAGTTTCATCTCTCAAATTGTAAAAGAAACTTTTTTTAATTTATTCCGCTCTTACCTATTACCATATGAATCATCACATATCACGTCGTTCCCGAATTATAAAAGAAACTTCTTTTATATATTCCACTCTTATTTAGCTACGGTTATGGTTCAGCATTTTAATCATCTCATATCACGCTGATACCTCGAAGATGTAATACATTGTTGATGTCATTAATATTGTGAAGCCACGATCGATCATACTTCATGCATTCTTGAAAATAAATTGCTTGTGTGATAATGGATGAGGATATATTTTCATTTATACAGGGTATTGATAAATCATGTCAGCTACAAAGGAAATAGAGGAAATAGTACAGCGTGGAATACGTAATGTGAAGTTCCCTTTCAAATACCGTAGTTCCACAAACTTAAGCTTTAACCCCCTAGAAACCGTTAAACCCTCGGAATAACAATTTTTTTGTCATGGTTACAGTACAAATTTCCAGCTTGGCCTATCACAATATTTTTATAAGCCCTGCTGTTAGTCGATAATTTATATTTCCAGTAAATATAATTAGTGAAAATTAGGGAACAATAAACTAGCCAAATTCATGTTAAAATTCTCTTTCAATATTTAACCAATGACCCATCCAGGTTAAATGTTTCTATTTTAAGGCCTTTTCTGCTTATCAAAGGCTAAGCCATCAGTGCCTTCCCTCTAGATACGTGCGTAATTTATTAATAAAAGAGTTGATATCAATATGCAGTAAAAGCCATTTATTTGCATTTTATTAACTATTTCATATCATCTCTCATATGATTAAACAGTTCTATAACAAAAGCATTCCAGTTTTTCAGCCTTTTCAGACATGAAATCTTCTTCCTCATAAAATCATATTAATTAGTTTTTTGTTCAGTTCAATATCTTATTGGGGCACTTATTCCGCTTTCATGTATCATTGAAATGATTTGTAATTATTATAGTAAGTTGAAATAACTTTTCAACTCTTTGAAATTTTAACTTCTAACATAAATTTGTCTTGCATGTTCACTCATGTCTCTTGTAATACGGAAGTATGTTCAAAGTGAATTAAGAGCGACTTCTAATGACAAAATTCGAGTATCTAATAGAACCTGATACCTGGAGTTAGTGTCTAAAATATTGCATCGTTGGCATGAGGTACTCGTGTTCATTTTATCGAATAATTTCCTGATTGTCGCCGCGCGGAGCGGTGCCGAAGCGGCTGCAGACCTGAGAAGTACGTTGTGGCCCCATAGAGTCGGTGAAACCATACTACGGTATGCCAAATTCTTGAATTTGATTTCAATGGCTTTTAATGCTTGTACATCTCTGACTTAATCGCCACCACTATCGCCGAGTTAATTATTAGCAGTAAATTCATTGTTAAAATAATTTTATGGGTAGATTATCGAGTGCTGATGAGTTCCGAAGGTCGGTTGATGGATGGGAATTTGCCATTGGTTTTATTATATTGATATGGATATCACCAAACTCATAGCGTTATGCCTGGTACTTTGTAAATAATATAGTGATGTATCATTTGAAAGTCTTCCAAACGTATTTACCTATAATAGGGTAGTTTCCTTCATCAAAGAAAACGAAATGCATTCCTAATCGTTACCCAACATTAGGGTTTTCATAATATACAAATTATTTGGTTTTATAAATCCCAGTTTAGACGATTGGCAATGATCAATTTTATCCTCATTTGAAAAAGGCCAGATTGGCGCCCATGCGATGCCACTCCACGTGACGTCACAGGGACCTAGTTTCTATACGAGTAGATAGGAGTTTTACATTGTCTGAGATTACCAATGCATGCATGAGGCACAGAGCTCAGGGAAACATGTCTCAATAATCACCTATTAAACCTGCCTAAGTTCGGAAAGTTTCCTTCGTTTGATAATCCTTATTTAAGCCAAGCCCTACCTGCTAGCACGGTACTCTGCTACCTGCTAGCAGCCTGCGTCGTATCAGCGCTCAAGCCTCGCGTCAAGGTCACCTCACAGGGCGGAAGCGGGAACCAGAAATACGTCACACGGACTTTTCCCATCATTCCTACTTAGCCGTCGCGTTTTCGCGCTTTTGAAAATTTTCACTTTTCGTTTAATCTCAAAAAATAGATATCGTCATTCGAAAATCTAAGAGCGTGAAATGCGTACTCCAGGAGTAATAATCTTTCGATTTAGGCTATAAAAAATAAAAGGAAACCACCCTATTCTCTGCTCAGTCAGTCTAATCACTTCACCATTGATTGTTCTGAAGTCATGATAGTATCAGCTAAAATGAAGCCTCATTTATCTCACGAGGTACACATCGAGGAGTTAAGTATTATATTCAGAATACAAGGCGTATGTAAGTAAAGTTAAATTAGAAGTAGGAAAATAGTTTCAATGTTGGCATGTTGATTAACAATTTTCTATAATGTTTCTCAACTCATGGCGGTTGCGCGACGCGGAGCGAGTGTCGAACACTTTGTGAAATTCCTACGCATCTGAAAATTATTTTAATTTAAAAGAAGAATGTACGCACGTTACGTGGCTAGAATTTTCGCCTGCTACGAATTTGATAAAATTTACGAGTTTTTTCCATTGTTGGTAAATTTAAAGAATCGGCTAACCACAGTGCTTATGAAGAAACTATCATAGGCCGAGCTGGAAACATGAATTGTAACCAGGGCCACACATTTTTATTCCTAAAAAAATTTAAGGAAGTTAACAGTTGAAAGTTAAGGTCACGGTCATGGTTAATATATTATGGAACGTAATTTTATTGTAGATTATCAAGTGCCGATGTGCGCGTCAGCTTCCGAAGGTCTGTTAATGAATCGAATTTGTAAGAAAATTTACAATTGGTTTCTTTTTTTTTTGACGTGAGTATTACCAACTTCAAAAGTGAAGTATGATACGTTTGTTAAGATTTTGGTATATCATTAGAAAGTCTTGCACCTGTATTTTCTCATGTGTAAGATTCTGATAACTTGAATTGTAGCCACGGCAACAGATTTTTATTCCGAAAAAAACTAGGGTATTTAACGGTTGAAGCTTTTTTAAATCACAAGAAGCGAAATTTAGCTACCACGAATAGGGAAGAAGGGCATAAACTTTAATCTTACTCGGTTACCACCCCCCTTCCGCTTGTATCCTTGCATTCACTTGATGGGATGAAACAATCAAGGTAGGAAACACTTCGACGGAAGTGAGCTCAAATCACGCGTACCCGTGAAAAGTCAACCACGGTGGGAGAAGCGTCCTGTGGAGACGCGCACAATAGGTTTGGGTGAGGGATTGTCGTGGGGATGGATTGAGAGGCAGAGGATGTTCCGCAAAAAAAATGAAGGCGGCAAAGGCGTGTATCGCGAGCGAGTCAGGCTGAGTGAATCAGAAAAGAATTGGATCGCCCATTTGCGGGGGGATGTCTCCTTTGGGGTTGACGGGGAAGGGCTGCCACGACGGCTGGGAAGTTTTGCAAGTCGCTTGGGGTGGAAAGTAAAAAAAGATAATAATAAAGGAATGCTTGAAAGATGGTTCCCTCCTCTCTTCTTCTCGGTGTAACCAGCGTCACGTATTGGGGCACCCTCTACACCACACTCCCCAGTCCCAATACGATTTCCTCCCCGTTCCCAACCAGTGGTGGGTGGATCAAAAAAATTCTTCCCCCCCATCTCTTTCTCTCTATACGTCTTAAGTCCGCTTCGCTCTCGCCATTAGAATGACTGGCTCCTTGTTAGAACGTCTTTTCGGGAGGGTCTTACCCCCGCACGCGGTCCGTATCCTTAGTCACGCCCTGTTTCCTTGTCTTCCTTTCCCCATCCGTCGTATCCCACCCCTGCCAACCCTGACGCATCCTCCCGTCGGTGTAACCCCTGGCTGTTAATTGTATAGCGCGGTGTTTGTGGCGGAGGTCGAGATCCGTAATTTTCTGTTTTTTTTTTGTTTTTTTATTCTTCCACTCGAGCATTTTCTGCGTGGGGGAGTCTCTTTGTCGGACCAGGGTAATCGCGTGGGAGGCGTAAGAGCGGCAGAAAGAGGATTTAGTCGTTCAAAGATCGTCCCCAAGTTGGGGTTGTGGCTGAGTGTGAAGATCTAAGATTGAGCTAAGAGCATTCAATGAGATCGGTGTGGGTTCCCTTCCTAATGGACATCTCTGGGTTCACCACATGCGTGCAAAAAAATAATATAATATTTGCTTGTTAATATTATCTTCGTAATTTTTCGCATAACTATATTGGTCACTTGCGCAGCCCAGCGTGCCTGAACAAAATGAACGTTTTTTTTTTCTTTTCTCATTCGTACATTGTTGCATTATTTTCTGTTTTTATTTTTTTTACTTTTTATGACTCAATTAACTAGGAATAGAAGGATCAACAACTTTGCCATTTCCACGTTTAGTAATTTATTGACACCGACCATGGTTTCGTTACAGAGTAACATTATAGTAACAGAGTACGTCAAGTATGTCAAGACCTTGATAATGTCACTCTGTAACGAAACCATGGTCGGTGTCAATAAATTACTATGTGGAAATGGCAAAGTTGTTGATCCTTCTATTCCTGCGATTATGGATTTCCACCAAGTTACGCCCGCTACGATTAATCAATTAACTAGACTAGCTATGCGACAAACCGCAAAGCTACCGCATCCCCTGAGACTCATCCTGAGTCATTTTGGGATTAAAATAACTGTGGAGGACGCAAACGCTTTGAAATTAGTTTTGTTCCAAATAAATGACAACTTCTCACGAGATAATTTTACGTAATTGCTAGCAGTGTATTTTCTTTCCTCCCGTCCCCCGCAGTTGAATGTATTTATATGTTACGGTAGTGGTTGAGCATGAAATAAACGCATTCAGTCGAATCAGTGTGAGTTCCTTTCCTTATTGTCATCTCTAGGCTCAATACATGCGTGTAACAAATATAAGATTTTATTATTAATATCCTTTTTGTAATCTATCGCATAACTAGAGTATTTATACGATAAATAGAAAGGCCCTCGCTGCCCCTTCGGCTCATCCTCGTTATATTTTATTACAGTAATCGGGGATAACAATCGTGGTGAAATTAGTTTTTTTCCCAATAAATAATATATTTTGAGGGATAATTCTACATATTGTTAGCAGCGCAAGTGCTTTCCTTTCGCCTTCAACGGTTGCATTTTATTTATTTGTAGGCGCAACAAATATTCATTTATTTTTCTTACCTCACCTTTTATTTAAGGTGTGAGAGGCTTGATAAACTTGCATTCAATACCGTGACTCAAGTTCCTTTCCGAACTTCCAGTTTAGATTCACTAAGCGGTTTTGTGCCCCTAACGAATAGCCAGAAAGCCTTTCTCCTCATGCATTGACAAGTGATTTGTTAGATTCTCCGTTAAGAGCAGTACTAATCAAGTCAGCTTGATTTTAAAGCATCCAAACGGATGCTCTGTTCTTTAATATCGTTTTACACGTATATACGTGTGTTATTATTCTTTTCGCATTTTTTTCACTCTGATAAATGCATTCATTTGCCCAGTCCACTTTGCCTGAACAAAATAAACGGGCTTTTTTCTTCTCTCGGTCGTATACACTGTTACACTACCTGGAACAGTGTTGCTTGATACACTGGTACACTGTTGCATTACTTTTTTGATTTTTTTTTACTTATTATGACTCAATTTCCATAATATGTACCATAACGACTCGCGTGAATCTGTTGTTGAGGCTTTCGATGGCGTATGGCTGCCATTTTCTTTATTTCGATAAATGTTGCATTTCTATCGTTTCACAAATACTTTAAGAGCAGTCCTGAAAAGAAACAATCAACTCTATGCCTCAATTGGATGTCCGGGAAATCTTTCAGAACAGCACATTTGGTTTCACTAGATAAATTTCGGCGGCTACGGTGATGCCCTATTCGCTTGTCCCGTCCCCTCATTCGCAATCATATCCGAGAAAATAGCTGAAGACCGGCAGCCGTGGGTAGACCCTCTCGAGTCGATCTACATCCTGACTTCGATTGAACGGAGACTACCAATGACGATATCATAATCTAGCGTTACGCCATCTGTGCGCGATTCTGTTCACTTAGGTTGAACAATATAGAGCCGTAGCACTCACGTCGTCATCAAGGTGCCCGTAAAGGATGGTTTGTGGGGTGGAGAGTGAACCTGATGCTCCTGGGGGGGTCGGGCCACGACGCGTGGCCCCCACAATGCGTCCCCTGTCCCTCAAACGAGTGACTCCGGGGGTTATTTTTTTATCCGGACGGTTTCAGCCTGACGAGGGGGATCGTAAGTTGTTCCGTACCCTTAAACCATCGCTCCTGGGGGATCCGTCGTGTTACCCGCCCCGCCCCGCCTTATGCTGCTGCCTCTATCCCCCAAGGCTCTATTGATGGAAACATTTGTAGGGGTGGTTCTTAAGTTCCTTAATATGTTGCATCACTCCTGCCCAATCGGTCTTTTTTCTTGGCATATCACTTATATAAAATTTGTGTCATTAACTATGAAGTTTCAGGGTTTATAGATTTGACCCTTTTCAACCTTTAACTGTGTGTTTAATATGAAAATATTACCTCAGTATCTTCTCAGAATGAACATTTTGGCAGTTGAAGTACATTTCAATTTTGGCAAGGGGCTACTGTGTAAAGTTCAACATGATTACGTACGTTTTAAAAGCGTAGTATTTCAGGAAATAAGGCCGATCAAATGGTAGCATTATCAGTTCGATATATTTAAGTTGTACAGGGAAAGCCCCTGTCAAAGTTATTATTTTTCACAATAACTAAAATTTTATTCCATTGTTTTCTCATAGGTGAGAGATTTGATTTTGAGATAAAGCTAATTGGAGTCAATCGTTTACTGATTAAGTACGTTTTAAAAGCTGAGTACGTCAGGAAATACGACAAAATAAGACCGATCAAATGGGAGCATTACTTGTTAAAAACTTACGTTATCGTCTCTATGTTTTCGGGAGAACCCTTGTTAATATTATTCTTTATCTCAAGTATGAAAATTTCATCCCATTTCTTTCTCATAGGTGAAATATTTAACTTTGAGGTACAGGTAATTGTAGCAAAAAGTTTACTCCACATACTCTGAAGTTTTAGAGATGATAGAGCCTGAAGTTATAAATAAGGAAACTGAAATATACGACCGGTCTAGCGGGAGCGATGCATACCCTTAAACCGTCGCCCTGAGGGGGGTGGGAAGCTGTCGTGTTCCACGCCTTATGCCGCCACCTCTGCCCCTTAAAGCGCTATCGATGGAACAATTTGTAGTGGGGCCACTCTTTTAAGTCCCTTAAGGGTGTGATGGGAGGGTAACCCTCAGGGTTCACCCCTGTGGTCAATATACTCACTCCTTGGGCACCGTGCCTCCTTTCCTTCTTCCTCAAGCACCCCTTCTGGGTACAGCGTCGTCTCACTGGCTCCTTACACCCTTCCCCACGTCGAAAATCACTCAGGAAACTATTATGGAAATGAGCCGCTCCGAAGTATAGCGTTTTCGGTGGGGTATGAGGTGTTTTCTCTCTCTCTACCCCGTAGGGCCGTCGACCGTGTACCCCTACAGTGAGGCCTGGTGTCTCCGCCGTCTGCAGCATATCCTCTATCTTCTCATTTTTATGTTCTCTCTTCCTTTTTCTCCCGCTCCGAGGCTGGCTTCATCGAGAAAATCGCATATTAAGCCGGGCGGAATGTCTCTTTGATGGGAAAGCAAGAGTGGTCGGGTATCCCCTCGTGCGGTGTGTTCGTCCCGAGGAAAAGGCGTGATCGGAGGGTGGCCTAGAGGTAGCCAAGGGTTCAGTTTACGGTTCCCTTCTTAGCATACGTCAATGATATTCAAATGTTACTACGTAGTCTCCCGCCACATTTGGCCTCTCAATTTTTTTCCGTTTTTCGAGAGAGTCGTTTTGGGATGGCATATTTATTAGGTTGGCTCTTCAGTCAGGCGACCGCACTTCCGTGCAGAGAGGAACACTTTTGCCGTGGTCATTTATCCTCTCAAGCGTCCTCTTTGGAAAAATGTAATGTCTACATTATTGAGAAACATTGTGCATGGTTATGTTCAGGACTTATGTGAGTCCTTGGGGATGGAGCCATTTTGAATCACGTGTGATCCTATTCGATTTTCCAGCGATATTAGAATTCTTCAATACTGATATATTAGAATTTTAAGAATTAGTTTTGATGCTGTTACATATGGGCTTCGCTCTCTTGAACGTGAATGGTAGGTATGGTCTCCGACAATATGAAGAATCCTTTCTCCAATGCCCTGAATAGTGGTTACTTTTTGAACTAAAGTTCTACGTAGCTAAGTATTTAGATTTTTCATAAATTCGGATGTGGATCAAAAATCAATGTTCATATTTTGATTTCATCCGCGAGTATCGACATGTATAGGGTCCCAATCACTATTTTCCATGGATAACGTATATAGAATAATAGATTTTCCTCCACGCCCAAACCAAAAATAGGTCTAAATCCATCTCTCAAGTTTTTGTTTCTTATTTACTATTACTTTAGGAATAGGATTATAAATTCAATGGTTCGAGGTGTTACTTGATGACACTCCTTCATGACTATTAGGAAAGAATAAAAATTTGCTGGTTCCAAAATAAAGTATTCACTTGCGACTGGTTTCGATACCAGAAGATAATAAACAGTATCGAAAGTAATAATTTATTCACGTCGGTATGCTGTATTGAAGTAAATACATTATTATGGAACTAGCAAAGTTTTATTCTTTCCTAATAATAATTACTAATCTTCGGGATTCTCTTCAATTCCTACAATAAGACATATTGTGGTGTAGAATCCTGCACCAGCAAGCAAGTAGAATCCTGATCTCGTGCCGATGGTTTTGTTTGAGGCAGATTTCACTCCGTTAATGTGATAATTCAGGCCGCGGCCAAAAATACTTCTACGTCTCGAACGGATCCACTCGTGCTAAGGAGAGCGGAATCGTGTTTTTCGCGGCTTTCCGATAAGCACCTGCATTATTTCCTGAATTATTTCCCCTCTCGCTCTCTCGTTTCATCGTCAAGTTCCACCTCTCCTTCGGTCTCCACCACGCCATTGTCCCGCTAACCGCTGTAATTATCGAGTCGGGCTGGACTCGGGAGTGCCACTCGTGTGGTTTCCACGCTTAGCCCTCGACTGCGGGGCTGATATCTTGAGAAACGCCGCCGGGCTTAGGTTTGCGTGCGTGGGAGTGGAGGTGAGTCTCGCTGAGGAGAGGTGGGGTGGAAAGGATATCGGTCCCCTTAGGAAAGAAATGTTTGTTCCGCGTTGCTTGGGACATTCCGTCCACGGGTGCGGCCTGCAGATGGAATGTCCTAAGTTGGTTGGCCCTACCTGGCAGCAAGGGGAGGAGGCCTGCAGGTGATGTGCTGGAGGAAGTTTATTGTAATTGTTAAGCATGAATTTAAGCAATATTGATTGACCCGCGGATGGAATGCCCTAAGTTGGTCGGCCCTACGTAGGAGCAAGGGGAGGTGGTCAGTAAATGCTGTGCTGCCTCTGAGTGGCGTAGGCCGTTATTGTAATTGTTAATCGTAAATTTAAACAACATAGAATGGCTGACTAGACTCGATCTCACCTAGAGAAAAATATCTGAATCACTCTCTCCATTGGATGCTCTACAATTTCTCCAGGAAGATTGAATTCAGCGTCACTTACCCTTTTTCCCCGATTCATAGCTGCTGAATTTTGCGCCTTGAGATTTAATAAGCGGAAACTTCGTTGCGTTCGTAACAAGCGAAAACCCTAGTCATTTAAGGTGCTTTCTTTTTTACCTCAAAGCATTTTTCCGATGTGCAGAGATTTCACAAGGTTTTAGCCACTCGCTCCACATCGCTCAACCGCCATCAGTTGAGAAAGTAGATTATGGCGCGGATTTCTTCAATTCTTTCTCCTCCGCAATTAGCGTTACCCCTGAGGGCTTTCTTTCCTATGCAAAGCATGAAAAAATTGTTTATTAATGCTATATTATATACCTACATATGTTTCGACAAAAACTGGAAAATGCTCAACATAGCTGAAACTATTTTGATTATAATTACATTTAGGCTATCGGGCCAGTATTTTAAGATATTTTCACCTGAAAGTGGAAAATAGAAGTTTCTGGACATTATTGGGAGTGAGTGCTAATGTGAGAAAATATTTAGGTCCAAAACTTACCATGCCGTCGTTATTTGCAAATGAAATCTGTTTTTAAACTCCGAAGTATAATGCTCCGTGATATTCAACAGAGGTTCACATAGTATACAAAGCAAGGTGGCCAGTGTTCTGATGTCAGTGGCGCTGAGCTGAATTTTAATCCGTTTGGACTCATTCAAACTGCTATGTATGAAAAGTTGGTAAAACGTGTGCACTGTGCATACATGGCGTTCAAACTGAAAAACTATTCCAATTTTTTGGGTGGTGAAATTTTTTTCCGGCAGAACTGAGCTCCTAAAATACTATTTGTGAATTTTTGGTGAGAAGATCTCAAGGTTCCTACGTGAAAGCGTAATTCTATGAACAAATGTGGATGATGCATGCAAATAAATTCAAAAGTGAATCTGGTGCCTGATAAAAATTTCTTGTCGATAAACGTAATAGCGGGGTCCTACCCTGGCGACACCTCCTCCTTTTTTTCTTCCTTTTGCCCTGCCTCCTCATGAGGTCTGGGCGTAAAAATCACCGTTAAAATAATGTTGAAAGCGGCCGCAATAGTAAAAAGTATTTTACCATTAATATTCTAAAGCCATACAATTTCGGCAAATATCTTGACCAAAGATACCATTAAGTAGATATCTTGAAACAAATTGCTGTAAGACCATTGAAAACGCGTTAAATTCCATGATTAATTTAGGTAATAATTCATGTCGTATCAATCTTTGGGCAATGCCGGGGATATATTTATGGCTCTAATGGTGAAGAGCAGTTCTGAACACAGAATTAAGCCAATCCTTCTCAGGGTTAAAAACCAGAATACCAGCTCTCTGACATGTAAATACTTTTTCTTTGTTCCATGGATTAGTTCAAATCGGTTTATTTTGATGACGATTGCAACATTTTTAGATGCTACATTGGATCGTCAGAGTACCTGCCAAATATTTTAGGTGTACGCCCCCGTAAAACGGACCTTGGCAAGTAGTGTTTTTTTTATTTACCCGTAATATTCTGAAGCCACACAATTTCGGCAGTAACTTAGCCAAAGGGACCACTCAGTAGGTATCTTGAAAAAATTTTCTGTTCATGCATTGAAAGCACGTTAAATCCCATTATTAACTTGTCACTCAACAATCACTGGTTGGTTTGTTAATTGCGCTTATGTCATTGTGATTATTCGTAAAATGGTTAATTATGTAAATAGAATACAACTGATATAATGAATTATTACTTCATGGGAACATCCTTTTAAAATTAACGTTTATTCTTCAAACTGAAAAATACTACTGTATTATATTCAAATTGTACTTTTCTAATATTTACTTTTTAAAAATAGCTGCGTTAAAACGTTAATTAAACTACTAGAGTAGCTCCTTACTCGTTTTTCGGAAGGTTAATGAATTACTGCCGTTGAGTCGTTTAAAGAATAAATATTATTGTGTATTTAAATAGTATACTATTGTATTCATAAATTTGCACATTTCATTTTTCTTATTCCTACCTGATTTTTCTTAGTTACTTAACATTTTTACCGTATTGTTTAATAAATTTTTATTCATTTCAAATTATTTGGCCTCTGTCAATACAGTGGACGCAGGAAAGAGGGGATGAGAGAATAGAATCAAAATTTCCGAAAGATTTTTTCCCGTAGAAAATATTTGCGTGAATAGTTAATTTTTAGTATTGACCCGATAATTACAATTTATTTTTTCGCCTCATTCCAGAGTTTTATTTACATATCTAATAGGGCTAATCCCTGTGAACATTGAGGAAAGCTGAGGAAACACCGTTTTTAGTCAGCATTTCTGGTGAAAAATGAAATATTTTCCGTGTTTTTCTTCCTTTTCGATCGTTGGATTGAAGTGATTCTGCACGTGGCTGTATGGGCTTGAGTGATGGTTCTTATTTAACAGTGGCAGGCTTTGCATGCTCGGAGACAGAAGGGTTAACTTCACGTCAAAGGTTATCTAGAGAAGAAGAGATCAGGAAAATGTCTACCTCCTTTGACGAATATTAGTTTTAGCTGTCATAAACGGTTTCCAATCATATTTCAGTCTGCTGGAGGCCTTGAATAATATTTGCGAGGAAATGAATTTTGATTGGCGTGCTTACTGGCGTACTTTGGGCTAACAACTGATTCTCATTAAATGCCACATTTCAGGGAGAAAGGTGTGCTACTTGAGAACCAACTAATTCATTGGTGAAGACCTTAAGGAGCACCTTGGGCTCTGTAATACTTCTTTCATGATATCTAGCTGTTTCATTTTTTTATTGATATTTTGGGATTGATAGATAAAGTAAACCTAGAAAAAAGGAGACATTTTTAGAACGCAACGTCACGTGTCTAATACTAATCGTGATGAATTTCTCTCATGAACATTTATGTGTACTCCACAACCGTCAACGGAGCTATCTCTTAGTAAATATTAGAATTTTTTTATTTGAGTATAATAGATTAGTATGTTTAATTATGAATTATTTGCTTCATCCATTACTTTCCTTCGCCTTGGTGTTGGATTGCATGGTCTCAAAGAGGTTTAGCTGTTCGTTTCGGTGATTTTCATTGACCAACCCCGGTTTTTAGATTACCAGTTACATTATTCTACACGAGAATCCTTGATCAAACGACAAAACCTGTGTATCATATAAAAAGTGCCCTACCCGTCGCGTGACACCGTTAAGTGGATTAAGTTGAGCGTTGAGAGTGTGAAAGAAAGGCTCTCTTTGTTAAATAATAGGATGGGAAAGTCCCACTTGACGGTTGTCTTTCCGGAACCGTACAGCGTGAGAATCCACCGTAGGAAATCAGATTCGGTTTTTCATGCCCTCAATAACCTCGACTGAAAAGCAGCGGTTACACGCCTTTCCCAACGGGTCTTCGTGGAAACTCATCCCCCGCGAGGCCTCGTGAATAAATCAAGCGCGGACGAATTCCGCGTGAGGGCGCGCTGAACCCACAGGGATTGCCGCGACACGCAACGGAGTCCGAGCCTGCGGACCGCATCCACGAGATTTCCGTGAATTGAATGAATAATAGGTTGGGATCATATTCGGCCGGCCTTCACGAGAGGGGATGTTGTTCGAGTTGCGTGCCGTTCCCCTCCGCGACCGAACGTAAACTAGCCGGCGTTGCCGTGGCAACGAGAGGGGAGGTAGGGTAGCGTGTGTGTTTGTAACCGAGGACTCCCTCCCCTCCGCTTCATTCAACCAGGTCCACTAGTATCACCTCCCCTCTCCTTTCTCCCTCAAAGATTTTCAACGTATTGAGGGTGATTGGGTCGCGCCACTTGCTTTGATATCGTGGTCTAATTTTATTCTCTGGATCCCCTGTGCCCACGCTCTTGGCGATGCACGGAGCTGTGTCGAAAGTTTCTGAAGAGGACTTGTGCCTTTCCCTCTACCGGTCTTTTCTGGTGGTGCATTGCTCATGTTTATGGGAGTAATAGTGACTTAGTAATTTTCCGTACAACTTTTATTTGACCCAAGTGGTTCCGACAAAGTAAGTTTCGAAGCCGGCTTGGTTATTACTACGATTTTGAGTCGTTACCACTCCCATTAACTCGGTGGTATCCTACAAAGTTAAGCCGGTAACGATTTCATCGTTGATCATTACTCATTTAAAACTTATTACGGCATCATGACATTTCCAGTATATAGAGTAGAACCTTGAAAAAAATTGCTTGTATCTCAAATTCGAAAATTTTTCAAAAGTATATTCTCAGATGCATTTCTTTTAACTTGAGAAACAGGGAAATGTTGACAATGGTTTAAATTATGTAACCTGAAAATTTCAACTCGATAGCTAAGTTTAAATGCCATCAAAATGTTTATATGCCATCAAAAAATACAAAATAGTCTGTAGAGAGAGAAAGCTCTTAAGTTGCGTTTTCGACACATTGGTCTTGCTATTTTCGCGTCGATGATGTTAACGTGGGGATCATCTTATTCAAGATTTTATTACACTGATTGGTTATTTATTTGACAGGGACGACATGCGCGTCGGCCCATATATCCTCAAGGTATATCCTAATTCCTATCGTAATATCAAAGTACAACCCATGATATTTCGATATCGTATCTTGATAAATCATCGTAGAATATGCATCAATACTTTTACCCGTTGTCAGAAATTAACTCGTAGGAACTGACTTTTTATGTGTATTCATAGATAAAAGTTGACTGGCATCTTAATATTCAAGAAAGGATTTTATTGCTTCCAATGTTTTGCTGTAGAGATCCGATTTATTGGTTCGAACGGAGCCAAACCCATGTTTTGTATTCTGAGGGTTAAAATCTTATGAAATGGAAAGTTTATTTTCATTAGTAACACAGGTAAGAATTTCATGTAGTCCATTTTCCCACATATTGTGCAGCATTATAATTTCCCGACATTTTACCCTTTCTTCAATTTTCCTAGTTTTGTCAAATTAGAAGAGGCAAATTAGGTATATTATTAATTTCCCATAATTCTGCTTTTTGAAATGGTAAAATCGAAATTATTTTTGAAGCGCCTCGGGACGAAACGCCCAATGAATATTTCCTGTTGGTTAGATTACACTCATTGCAATTAAGTCGTTAAGATGCATGATGCACAGGATAATAATTTTATAATCCTTGCGTACTCTAGGGTCTATCACATTTAGCCTCCTAAGTCACCGCGTGGGACTGTTTTTTACTGATGGGAAACTAAGTATGAAGTACGAGAGACAGGTTTGTTCGAATGATCTGACGAATAAAGTAAATATGTATTTGTAGTGAATGACTTATTTTTCCCGGTTTGTTACGAGGCTATCGTTATCGCTTAGGAGCTACATGGTTAAACACAAAATTAAATTATTCACTTTCCTAAAATGCTTTTTTGACTTATTTATGGATGATCTCCGTTTACTTTCGCATAAAAACTTAATAATGGCGAATATGAACTTAATATTTATGCTAATAAGTTGAAATTAACCTTAGGTAATTATATTGCACGAATGCAAAATATCGCCTGAATATGACGTTAAATAGATGAAGTGCAAGATAAGTACTAAGTCAATTCTGGTATCCAATTTTCTCCATTTTTAACCTCGCCATATATGCCACATCAAAGATTGAAATTACTTGCCTTTATCCGATACCCGTATGATCTGGGAGATGAATTTTTATTTAAGCTCCTTTCGTGCAGTGGAACTGAAAGTATCATTAAAATAATCTTTTTCCGCTTCTTCGCGTTGCTAAGTTACCGCAGCCTCTGAAATACATTCAAAGGATCCATCCTCGTCCAATCCAAGCGGCGAAGGTTGAGGGTGACGTGGATGCTGATATTTCCTTGTGCTGTCGAATTTCCTGGAAATCTTGTTTCCTTCCAAAATCTGTGGGTGTTATGAACCTTGATAAAGCCTAGTATATAATTTTCACGTCAATTTCCTTCTAATCAAAGCAAAAACAGCCATATATGACCCCCTCGGGAGTTTATCTTATGTAGTAAATTTCCCCAGGGTACTCACATTAGATGATTATGAGGGATCGGGAACTAATGAAGGAATTACAACGTTCTCATGTAAATAGAGGAAATAACTTGATATTTAGCAAAATATTGAACTAAAGGGATAAATTCAGTGACTATTACATTTTGATGGAAAGGCGTTTGAGAAAAGCGCATTTTCTCCCGTGACTGAGGGAAAGCATATTTACCCACCTTTACTGCACTGCTTGGAGATAATCTGGAAATTGAAATGGAGAAGTTTAGGACACCTGAGCTTTTGCTCCTAAAATTTTCCAATTTAATGCTGCGCACTTCGCCAATTATGGTAATCTACGTATCAATCGAATCAACAACACCAAATTTGCATGTTTGAGGTTCATTTAATCCATGTCCTCGACTACGTGAAATTTTTCCTTCTGTTCCCATTTTATAAGCTTTTATACTCATGAAGGTACAAATAGAAGATTTTTTACTTCAATTTATTTTCTCATATTTGCGAGATATTCTATAGGAAGCACTTTATAAAAATAGCCGTAAAAATTTTAATCCCTAATCAAATAAACTGAATAAAATAATTCCGTATAAAACCGAATAAAACCGTTAAGATATTTCAATCATCATCATAAGTCAAAATTCCTGAGATTAGTTTGACGTGGCTCTCCATTCCGCCATTTTACGTGCTAGCATTTCCATTGGGACGTTTTTCCTCTGTAATACATATTGCTCTATGTAATTCATTCGGGCCCGTCCCTTACCCGTCTTCCAATCCACCTGTCTTTCCACGATTTTTTCATCAGGCCATCATTCCCCATAATTTGGCCTGCTAAGTTTAAGTCCTGTTTTCTCCTCTGTGTTTTATGAAGACTTCTCTTTTCTCCCACTCTTCGTAGCACTTACTCGTTACTTACTCGGTCGATTCATTTTATCTTCGTAATTCTTCGGTTGCACCACATTACGAATGATGCCACTCTGTATAAGTCCAAGCCTCTCTCCCATAGAGCAACATGCTCCATATGCAGCATCCATTGAATTTTTCCTCGCTTTCATACTTGTATTTTCAGCTGTAAATAGATTCTTCTTTTTGTAGAATGCCCTCTTCCCCTGCGCCATTCTAATGTCTATTTCCTTCTTGCTTTTTCCATCGCTGGTTACCGGGCTTCCTAGGTTAAAAAAAACTCTTTCACATCTTCAAACTTTTGTTTTCCTAATTAAATGTTTGTCCTAACCTCCTCCCTTTACACTGCATACTAATACCTTAGTCTTCTTTTGATGATGCCTGCTGATATTTAGCCATCGTCTATTCCATAATTGTCAAATTCTTCTTACAATCGTTCTCTGTCTTGGCTATGACAGCTATATTGTCATCAAAACGTAGCTTACTTATTCTTTCTCTGTGGATATTGACACCCAGAGCCTTCTCTTTGATTACATTGATGGCTTTATCGATGACAATATTAATAATTACGGAGGATAGTGCACACCCTTATCTTAATCATTTATCTATGCTTGTTTTTTCACATTTGGGACCAAATTTTTATCACAGCTACTAGGTTTTTATGAAACTGTGCACTTCAGCACCATCGAAATCAAAGTGTGAATGCCTTGTTATATCAAGAAAATGTAATTTCATCGAACATCTTGAAATCTTAGTTACCATCACATTCACTGGAATATGGCAAATATGAAAATATTTTTCTTATATGATTCGAATGTTAATACGGACCATGGACGTATTGCAATGTTTGATTAGGTAAAGCTGTATTTTAAGCATCAGCTTTTAAACCGTGTTTAAACCAAATAAAGTTCGCCTAAATTGGATCATATGTTCAATATGAACACCTCTACTCTGGTACGTAGTTCCTCCACAAGTAAATACACTGGTACGCAACGTGATAAGGTGGCTTTCCGATGAAATTTTTGATTTCACCGTCTTAACAAGCAATGTTTGAAAATAATTGATGAAGATCTAAAAGCTACTTGTCTCCGCATATCAGACCTCAGACGCATTATCGCTAAGAGTCGCTAAATGCGAAAGTAATAGACCCCCCCAAAATAAAACGAACTTAATCCACTCCTGCTCTCAAGTAAATTGGGCACGCCCCCTCTCGACTCACTTCTCTGGCTCAGGAGTCGTTTCACTCACTTTCCCTGTTCCGTTGCCACATCTTTCACGGCACGTCTCGGGCTTGTCGTTTGGCCAATCGAGCAAGGAACGCAGGGGGGTCGCGCGTGGAGGCGTTGATGATGAGCTGCCCTCCGAGGGCGGTGCCCTGCTAGGAGTCTCCCGGAAAGGGGGAGGACTTGAACAGAGCAGAGTTGGTATAACGAGAGCCATATTTCAAATCGCCATTTTCTCCCGTTCGCGAGTAAACAAGGGAAAAATATAAATTGGGCATTTTTGGCCGAAACGAATAGGTGGTGGGGTGCGGGGCGCGACCCCCCCCCCCCCCTCTCCTTCCCCCCGTTCCCCTGGGAATGGTCCCACCTGCTCTCTCGGGGGGACTCTCGCAGCCCTCCTGGGTTCTGGTCATCGTAGGGTGGAAAACTTGTGAGGTGGCCGGTTAGTTCCCGCGCCCGTGACAATAAGGTTGGCTGAAAGATGGCCCAGCGGGCCTTGATGATTGGGTCTTCGGGGGTGGTGCAGTTGTTTGTTGAGGCTTCCGGATGGACTGGTGATGGGAAATGAGGAAGGTGGGAGGGGAGGTCTCAGGCAGAGTACGTAAGACTTGGCGGACCTTTCCCTCTCAAGCCTCACAGACCGATAACTACTTCCTTCCCCCATCCACGTGAGTACCTCCACGAAAGCGAAAATGGAGGTTCGGAGAAATGAGGAAAAGCTTTTACAGGCTTCAGGGAGTGAAGGAGAAATTTTATAATAGCAAGCGTCGTGTCTAATTTATGGCCCACCTTCCCTTCAGATGCGTTCCCGTTGTGTGATCCTTTTGATCGGAGTTTTGGACTTTTTCTTCCGTTCTCTCGGAGATGGGTTGATTCATTGTTTGCGGGTCCAGGGGTCCTATTCAGGGAATACTTGAGAAGTGTAGATTTCTCGTAGTTAGAAATGATATTTTAGCTTCACTCGCTCATTCAGTGATTCTATCCGGATGTAGGTATGGGTGCGTCACATTCTGGCATATTCTCGATTGTTACATCAAAGTAAAAATAGTACAAATTAATAAAATTAAAGTACAGAGATAATTAGGATAGCTGCTCTTCCATTGATAAATTAACATTTTACTCTACATTTTGTGAGTCGGGTTCCCCAAAAATTTTCCTTAGTTGAAACAATATGAAAACCGGTTATATTCACAAACAAACCTTGATAGACGTAGATTTAATGAAAATACCATGTGTTCTTCGAAAAATCTCGGAAATTAGTGAGAAAGAAAGTACTAATTTCCCTCTTCCATGCAGTATGCATTAAATCGTGTTCCAGAATCTGAAAGCATCTTCAATGCTGAATTGAGGTACGTTGTAGCATCAATTTTTATGAGTATAAAATGCTCCATTAAGTTTTCGCTCGTTTTGTCTGCATATATCGATTCTTTTGTGCCCTCTTTTTTTCATGCATTATCAACCGGTTGATGCGCAAATAATTTCAAGTCTTTACTAACCCTGTGCCTTTTTCATTATTTTCATCGTGTATTAAATTCATAGGAGACATTTTCGATGATATAATGCCAGGTATATTTGGTTTCTTATGCTGTTTTCACTTGTAATTTGTCTGTCTTTTTTAGAATAAAAATACTGAAGAATGCGTTGTGTTGAGTTAGGATTTAGCGTCTGCTACATTCTTTTTTATCGCTACCAAGGAGTAATAATGGAATCCTTGATCGGTTCTCTCCAGATTATAGTGAAAAACCGCTTCGTGGCGACGTTTTCAGTAAAAAAATATCAGATCTTCTCCGTCACTATATGCTTCTTTACATACCGCGAGTGAGAATGATAATTTTATTTCATATGTCGTAGCTTCATCAAAGAGATGGAATCCAGAAAGATGGATTGCTGGCATTGTCATTTTAAAAATCAATTTGATTTCGTGTCGATATGCTTCTGGCCGTTCTTTTAATTGCGCGCTCCTTATATTTTGCCTGAGGCTAATGGATGACTCCTCATCAAACTTACTTCTTATTTGCTCCATAAGTCAATGATATTCATTTGTCATCCATTTCGTATACGCTAACATTAATCACTATCTTGACAAAGGTATCATTACTTTATTAAAGAAGTAAAACGCAGGTATCAATCGAGTGAAAGACGAAAGATAATAAGCCATATTTCTCCATCCAATCATATTTCTCTTGAATAATAAAAAAAATGCCACTTTTTTCAATAAATTTTCATTATTTTCGGAGTGGAGTCGTGAAATTGTAATTGCTTCTATAATTTTAGACTTCCCTTTGTAAATTTCTTCCTCGTGATAACTCATCGCCCAGTATCACACATAAGTCGCCGATGGAAATGGTCTGAGGGGTAGGGACACAACCAAATGTCACAGTTTTGAGTTCTGCTAATTCCTGCTAAAGTAATGTTTTATTATCCTTTGATTGTCTTTTATTTTCTGATTTCTTCCAATCGCTTGCTATTCTAACTTGCATAACTTCCATACAGCATCCTACCTAAAATCATTGCTTTACGATTTTTGCCACTATTATGGTGTTGTACTGTCGGCACATGTGGTGTTTTTCAATCTGATAAACACGTTATTCCTAAGTCCATAATGATGGTATTATTCATTGAATCATATTTTGCTCTCAGTTGCGTCATCTAACGCACTTGTTTTGTGCTTCTCGATGCATTTTGTGCTGGGATATAATGCTATGTCCATTTCTTCATAGCCATGGGTATCCAAATCGTTAAGCCTGAGAGAGTTGAAAATTCCAACTATTCTCTTGACAAAGGTTAATTCATAATAAAATTAAAACGCTGGCATCAAACGAGTGAAAGACGAGCAATGATATACCATACCATAATGGTATACAATTATGCATCATAATTACATACCATACCATAATGGCATACAATTATATACGATAATTATATACCATTTTGGCACAACTTCGAAACGCTTACAGAGTGAGACGAAGGCTCAGGCTCTTAATCCTAAAATAGTGTCATCCACCTTAGAGCCACGACCGCCTACCTACCTCTGCTTAACTCTCCCTCTCTGAGGTCGTTTATCCTCTCAACTTAACACCAGACGACACTTGACCGGGAATCTGTCAAGCGATGCTGGAAGGAACGGCACGGGGCAATCGGTATCAGCTGTGAGCGCTCATGCCTCGGATTCATTTGGTGCTCTTGTACTCAGCGCTGCCACGCGCTCAACGTTCCGTAAATTATCAAAAGCGATCATCGGACTATTGTCTCGGAGAGGACGTTTCAACATGTCCATAATCTCCTTATTTTTTCCCTCCACGTGGATCTTTAGACGATGGGAAAGGATTTCCGTCCCAGCTTCCTCATCATCTCGGAGTTTCCACGATGGTTGTCGAGACAACTCGGAATACAGCGTGCCCACCGACGCGTTGATCGCTTGTCCAGGCATTTAGAGGGAATCCGCAAGAGAAAAAAAGACTCGTGTCTCATCACAGGGTCGAGATGGAGAGGTCGTCGAAGGAGAAACAAGGTGGACATGCACGTGTGGGAACTGCGGAACATTTGACCCGTCTCGGAAAGGATGATAGATTCCCTCTGGGATGGTCGGCTGTCGGAAGAGAGGCGGCTACTCCGCCCCCGCCGAGTGGTCCCTCGATAAAGGGGACAGGGTTGAAGTCGACAAGCGTTGAGGAAAAGAAAGCAGGGTAGTTCCTTGAGAAAACTACCATGTGAATTATGTACGAATTCTTACTCTTCGAAATTTTTTTCAACAATACTGCTCCTACTAATGACATTCTACGATTTATTTATAAGCAAGCTTTGATTACTATTGCGCCCATTTCCTTTTCAAACAACGTGTTCTGACTTCCATCATACAATTAATTTTCTTATAACTCAAGAAGTCATGTGACTCTTATCTAATGACTCTTTCTGTATCAAATTCTAGTCAAAAAAGCTTGCATGCTACTCAACAATAATACTTTTTTAAAAAAAATTTCTAGGTGGCTGACTATTGCGCCCGTTTCCATTCAACCAACGTATTTCGACTTCCGTCTTATAATTAATTTTCTTATAACCCAAGAATGGATACGGCTCCTCTGTTATGACTCCACGTATCGCGACGACAATATTTTGAATGCAGACAAGATTCGTCGTGACAGCCCATGTAAAGGATCTGATACTTCAATTAAGTGAATACCGCTGGCTTATTTTCCGAATTACAAGCTTTATTTCATAATTTGGCGTTACCAAGTACGAATACAGACCTAGGTCGATTGAAATAGAACGCAGAAATCAGGCTCTCCTGCTATTAACGAATTACAGTAACATTGAATAAAACTTCGTTTTTTGCCACAATCGCTTGTTTGTCGATTTAGGGTCGAATTATTTTGACGTAAAGTTCAATAAGTGTAATGTGTATTAAAAATTAAAAAAAAAAGCTGTTCTTGTGAAAAATTTATGAAAATTATCATTCTGAAAGTATTCATTATTTTTATATAGTCATTTTCAAGTAACCATTCCATTCAGGTAAGCCATATACGTCATAATGACCAGAGATAGTCGGAAGCGGTCGCGATTTTCATTAAATCATTATTAGCATTACTTCTCGCTTCCTCAAAGTAAACTCATTTACTATTGTTTTCAGTTTGAGCACTAACCTCGATAAGTGTAAAAACTGCCTAATTTAAGTAATTCTTTTGCGAAAACGAGTGAATATGTGGAAAATATTTGTACACATGTGAGCATTCGGTCGCACGCAGAAACTCCACGATGCCCAAGATGTATGGAAGAAGAAGTATATGCTGCAGGGATAGGATTGAGCCGGAGTTCTCCCGGCCGTAAGGGAGAAGGGGGTGTTTGGTAATAATGGGCCCCCGGGCGTAGAGCTAATGCGTGGGCTGGGCCGTGCGTTGGGACGTCCCGCGGCTTGAAATGTGTGCTACGCGGCGGATGGCATCGGAAAACGCTTGGAAAGACGCTCTAGAGTGATGGAGTGAGTGATTTGCAGGGCCGGGTGAATAATTCCTTTCCTCCTGACGATTCACTCGGGGACGGCTTGCGTTGGGGAAGAGGGAAGACCATGCAGGCTGAAAGAAAATGGAGGGCGCGTGCGCATAAGGACTCGTAGGCGAATATGATACGGAAATTACAATTGGTATGGTTAAAGTCGGAAGACTACCAAAGATATTACAATGGAGAATCCCCAGTCGGCCTCTAAATGTACTGTCATTTAAATGAACTTTCTAAAGTCGGCACTCGCGTCTCCGGCAAGGAGATCGATCCCGATTTTACGGAGTAATAAGTTGTAATTGGGACTTCAAAGCACTGCAGGAACAAGTGACGTTGTACGCAGTCACGCGCACGGGTGCAAAGTTAAATACACCAACGGATGAAGTTCGCCTTGAAAAAATATTTGACTTAGCCGGGATTCGAACCCAGATCTCACGATTGCCGGTCAGGTGTGTTAGCCAGTTTCACCCCGACAGTGGCTTAGTAAGCACGACCCTCGCCACATGTGCCACAGTGTGGACTTGCGACGTCAACATCTTGTTCGGTAAAACCCATCCCGAAGTTTGCTCTGAGAAAATGGCTCGGTGGTGTAACTGGCTAACACACCTGACCGGTAATCGGGATATCTGGGTTCGAATCTCGGGTAATTCAAATATTTTTTCAAGGCCAACTTCATCCGTTGGTGTATATAATTGGGACTGCTGATAAAATTTATGTAATCGTGACGATCTGATCCATCATATTTATAACTTTCCCATTATATTCCTCGCGATTGTAAATATTATGTAGTAAGTATACAGGGCAAATTGATCGCTTTCATTTCATCGCCTCGGTGCAGGCGTTATTGAAAACTGATAAAAATATGAACGAATTGCCTCTATACAGTCCTCTATGGCAGGGTTCGGCAACCTACGCCTCTCGAGACGCATGCGGCTCTTTCGATTTCAAATAGCGCCCTTCCAATTCCGCGTACGCAAAAATAGTATTCATATCATTCTATTTTCAAAACTCAAAAGAAGGATTGCAAACAGGATAAAAACCATGAATGTAGTAAGGAGAGAGCATAAAGCGTCCGTATAATAAATGCATTGCCGGTAGTCAAAATAAAGCACTGTCGAAATGTATCTGAGAAGCTAGTTGCAAAAATGTAGGCTCTTCCGTCTCTAAATGTTACCGATCCCTGCCTTAAGGGTTAATATGAAGGAATCCCCGGTTTGTCCCGTAGGGGCTTGATTTTTGAGGCCACAAAGGGGTTATTTTAATCTATTTTGAAAATATTCGCGACGCGGAGATTAGCGCAGATTCATTTATTCTCCGTATTTTCAAGAGGGTATTTGTACTCGCGAGGAATGCCTTTGAAAATATATCGATGCGATATTTTATCATTGCAAACATAATTTTCGGTAAACATCCCTAATTATAGCTAATTTCCCCGTGGAATTCGGATCGCTCCGCCGTCGGTGACGCGAGTGGCCACTTTTGTAAATCTATTCAAATACGCGGTGAGTTTCGACGTACATAATGACCTACAGGAGAATCCTTTGTTGTAATCGAGGGGACTACATAAAAGAGGCTCTTTCCATCCCTTAAGAGGTTGATATCTGTTGCCACCTCGGTCGCTTTTTAATCGGTTTTCAAAAATGTCCGCAGGGCGGCGATGAGTGCACAGTGATCCGTTTTTTTCCCTATATTTTGTGGCATAGTATTTTCAACAATGAGGAAGAGCATTGAAAAGTAATGATTTTGCTAGATAACATTCCTGATGACATGCATTATCGGGAATGTAAATTTTGGTTAACAGCTTATTCCTCCGCAAAATTCGGATCGTTTGCCCGTCAGCGACGCGAATATCGACTTTTTTTAAACTCGTTTAAATGCGTGGTGGGTGACAACACACCAAGAGGACGAATTTAGGATCCTCTATTGTAATATTCTTGGTCTTGTTCACCGTCAAGATCATATCTCTAGTTCAGATGTAGCCGACACTACGTGATCTGTCTCCTGAGACAGTTGAGCCACTCTTAATGTTCATCTACATCCACATACTACCCCGCAAGCAGCTTTAGCAGGCGTGTGGCGGGGGGCGTTAGGACACCAGCCATTAACAAGTAATAAGGAAATGCTCTAACGAAATTACGCCTAGCATTTATTATAATCCTTTCGTGTTCGAGGGAATAACGAATTTGCCATGCCTATCCGTTCAGCAAAGCATCTCTCTTAATTTATTGTTTCTGTTGAACCTGGAAATAAAATAGGGTTCTAATATGATTTTCTCCTTGTCGCTCTCAATGATATCTATTCTCATTTGCTCCAGCAGCTCAAGTCTAGCGCACAGCCTCCGAGTCTCTAGCGGCCTCCAGCCTAATTCGTATAAAACCTGTGTAACGCTTCCTGTACGCCCATAGCAGTTTTTGACGAATCGCGCAGCTTTCCTTTGTATTTGATTAGGTTCACGGATTGAGTATTCCTGCGCCTGATCTCGTATGATCGCTGCATATTCAAGGTGTGGCCAGACGAGTGCGAAATAGCGTCTCTTTTTTGCTTTTTCATCCGGAAATCTTTCCACACCACACCTGACGAATCCTAGCTTCTTCAGAGCTCTGCCACAAATATTGCTAATGTGTTCTCCACGATAGTCTCGAAGCTATCGTAACCCACAAGTACCTACTTCAATGCATCTGTATGCTCTTTATATCATGGCCCAAAGACACGGTTCTCCCCTAATCCTGCGACGCTCAAATCCAGTTCATACGACCCTTTTTTACCACCTCCGGTATATGTTCAATCTCCTCAAGTCTTAAGGCCTGTTTACACGATACATTAACACGTGCGAGTTAATATCTGTTTGCGTGAATGATTTTTGTGGACCGGAACGGAACATGTACGAATGCATGAACCAAATTAGAACAGGTTCTGTTTTCTGTGAATGCATTCGCACAAGTTGGGTGGTTACACGGTGAAATTTGGCGTTCATTCTCGCGTTCATACATTTAGACATTAACCCGTACGTGTTAATGCACCGTGTAAACAGGCCTTAAGGCTTGATTGTTAGCCTGGAAATAGGTGAGGTCGCTGCCACCCATCGAGGCTGGTCTCAATAAAATAAACGCATTACTCCTGCTCAAGGGATATTTTTCCTGGTGCATTACTTGTGTCAAACTCAAGCAATCATCTTGAATTTTTCCGTTTTTATAGAGTAAACCCCTGTCAGCATTATCCAGTATCTCAAATATTTAAATCTTCACGCAATATTTTCTCAGGGTTGAAATTCTGGGGGTTATAATTTTCTCAGGGTTAAAAAAAACACTATTTTCCCTGAAATTTTCATGATGAAAGCACAAGTTTGAAACTAGCAATACTCCAGCAGTAAAGGCAGCGGTCTCGACTAGTCGGGCAATAGTGATGCGTCATCTTAGCCCACCGACTCCCTCCCCCATCCTCTTCCTCCAGCCCATTCCAATCCTTCCCGTGACCGCCCCGAGTTTAATCCAGCCGACGTTTCCTCGCCCAAGAGTTTCCCAAGCCAAGAACCCCTTATCCACCACGCACCTTTCAGGGGGATCTCTTGAAAATTCGATTTCGTATCGGAAATTGATATTAATCTTTGGAAGTAATTTTGGTTTCAGGGATGAGGGAAGAGGGTTTTGCAACGCGAGAGGATAGGGGTGGAGGTTGCGCGCCCACGAGACGCCAGGCATATCGTGTTATCCTTCCCTCCCCCACTTTCGTCCCCCTCCAATCTTTGGGGCCCTCTTGCGCGGCCAACAATATACCAAATGGAACTAGCGGGGGTCAGACCTTGCCGATGTGCTTCCACCTCTCCGGTGATGAGTTGAGAAGTTTCCACCACGTTGTAATCCACTAGAAGGCCGCATTTCCCGCTCCGTTCGTTTCCACTCCCTCCCCCCCTCCCGCGCCAATCGCCGCGAAAACTTCATTTGTTTATACCGTCGCCGTACGATCGCGGGAGCCGCGACCACCTCTCTCAATGCGGGGAAGAAATACGGGGATGTGAGATGCGAGCACATTCTGTCGAGATCATCGGTGACGCAGGAAAAGAGTCGTTCCCCCCTCTGGTCATTTGCTAATGTTTTTCTCCGTCATTCAGTCCTTTCTCGAGCGTTTAATCCCTGTGACTCGGGGGCGTTAGTTTATTCACATGATTGTATTGGGAACAAAAGGTTCACACCTCTCTCGCGGTTCAAATTTTAGCGTTCGTTTCTTGCGTGAAAGGACGAAATCTCGTTCAAAGCAGGCGTAAAAATTTCATTTTCATTGTTCTGGGTATCAATTTCGAGGATGTAATATTTTTTCACGCCAGATGCGTATATTCTGGCCGTTTTTTTTTAGCCCGTTCTCACTAAAGCATAACCAAACGGCAGGGTATAATACACTTCATTATTCAGCGCCGTAAAATTCACCCTCTATTGTAGCATGAAGCTGCGTGGTTGAGGTAAAGTGCGGTATATGGAGGATGTGACCGAGAATAAAGGTCATTTTCCTTGTGGGAAGGGTAGGAATGAAGGATGGAGAGAAACCTGGCGCCAACATTAGCCTTATCTTAGCGAAAGGCGCCAAGAGAACCAGAGCTTAATGTTCAATCTGATGAATGGGAAGCTGTGCTTTAGGTAACCCCTCCACCAGGATTTGAACCCATGCCTTTAGGATGGGAAGCCAACACTCTGGCCACCACTCTTTGAAGAGTATTAGTATTTGCTTGACTGAGCAGAGTGAATCCTGCCCATCATCTGAAGTTGGTGCATGACGATTTCCGAGTGTTATATTCTTTAACTCTGCGAAAACCTTTTTGCTACATTTTGAGGGGAGAAGATAATTTCCCCCATCACCCCGCTATCCATGTCTGCATTCAATATTGTTAACACTACGCATTAATCATCTTATATTGAAAGATTTGTTGTTACTCAGTCTTAAAACCGGGTAGAGTAAGAATGAGTGGGTTTCTCTATCACTTTGGAATCAAACATTTTGAAAATGAATGTCCATGACAATTCTTCAGACTTCTTGGCAATAGCTGAATCCCCCTCCTAAGAAAGGACAATAATACACGGTGTACTTATTTAGGTTGTACCAAGGACATGAAAATGATTGAAATATTTCATTAACAACACTAATTTCATCTGTGTTTTTGAGATGATATATTTCTATTTTTGCATGTTTACAATAATAAATTCTTGCATTTACTGCTAGCATTCAGTAGATTATTGAATACCCTTACCTGAATGATTTGGAAAAGTGAAAATGATGTCAATTTTTAGGAAAAGTGCTAATTTGAGGGCTGTATTTTATTCTCATTATTTATAAAATATATCAATGATTTTTGTTCAAAAATAATGGATGCATGAGTCAACAGTATAAAATCATAAATTCATCTGGATTAAGAGGTTTAATTAATTTTGAAATTTTTGTTCAGTTATCAGCATCCTAGTGTGTGAAGTAAAAGATAGTAATGTAAACTAAATTGATTAAAGTTACTCTAATTCATCAATGGCCCATGGTGAACTTAATGAAATTTTTCTACTCACCCTGTTAAAAATGCCATTCCCCTAGGTGGTATTAGATTTTTTTGTGTATATTTAATTTATCGCATAAATATTTGGAAAACATCAAGTCAGTTCTTTGTATGTATATGAATATTTGCATCTACATTCCTCAATGATCAAGTGAAGCATAATTCCTAGTTGTGATTGTGTAATGTATGGTATGTGGTAAGCATAAGTGTGATTTGCATGATATGGTTCTAATTATTTGTCTCCTAAGTAAAAACTTGGTGCATAATGAATTTTAGATGCATGCTATTCTTTTGAGACGAGGATAGAGTATTAGCATGCCTAGCTACTGTGTTAGTCAATTTGAGCAAAAAATTAAAATTTTTAAAGCATTTGAGACTCTCAATTTAATTTATGTATTCCCCTTGAATGACTTTCAATGCTACAGTCTCGATGAGAATGACCTTCTCTAATGAATGGAGCCTATGCTGATGGAATTGATGACTACCAAGGGTGTACCCAGGATCATACCTGGGGGGGCAAGCCATGGTCTAGGGGGGGGCGAACCAAGTTGTGACATTAGTTTATGAGATTATTTCCTTGAAAAAATAGTTTTAATCTAATTACATATCCTATATAAATATTTATAATTTTTTGTGGGTTTAAAGAAAATTTGTTGAATGCTTTCATTTCAATTCAGTACTGATTTTGGTTGAAGACTTTTCCAATTTTTGATTCTAGGGGGGCAGCGCCCCCCTCCCCCTTGCCCCTCGCTGGGTACGCCCATGATGACTACAGCCACTTTTTTAACATTTGCCAAAATGTTGAGAATTCTTACTCTAAATGAAAAATATAGCAAGGCCTATCTGTCCTCAAAGAGATTTTTTTACTCAGAATTGACTTTTAGAATGAACTGTGTAAATATTTCTGCTCTTAGTTACTTTATACCTTATTCTTGAAAGGTCTTTGGTTGGAATTCCATTTGAGAAGGAATGTCCATGGCATTTACTCATGTCCTCTCATCCTTGGTAATAGTGTTCCAAAGTTCATTCTTTTCCATTCAAGTTAGCATTTCTCCCTTTATGCAACTGAGATGTCTCTTATAGTTATCTACAGTATGTCCCTAAAGAAGTAGTCTTATTTACTAAAGCATTGATTAATATCCATGGTTACTTATTTTCAACCGATATAATGTTGGATATTTGTTGTTCTCTTACATTGCAGCTTGCAAGAGGAAAGAAGACCCACAGACCCAACCAGAGCACCCACCCGCCCCCAAGAAGCCGCGGTTGGTTTTCACCGACCTCCAACGGCGTACTCTGCAGGCTATTTTTAAGGTGGCTTCTGCGTCCCAATTTGGGTCTCAAATCGTAGCCTTTCTAAGGCTCTCTACACTGCTCGTGACTTGAGCACCCTTGTCTCTCAGCCCTCAGCCCTAACCTGTGACCCCAAAACACGGCCTAACCCAACGTGCAACACACGTGGGTTTCCATCCATCTCAGTGAGCGAATAATCCAAGTAACCGAGGTCAAAGTGGCGAGAGAGATAATCATTCAGTGAGGCCTCGTCCACGTAGAGTGGACTTGCTTTTGAGAGAATGAGAGATCAGTTATGAAATGCTGATTGAGAATGAAAAATGTTTCGAGGAATGGCACAAAAAAGGATAAGATGATGTGAGGAGCGGTTTAGTACTAATGGAGCAAAAATTGACCAGTCTCCACACAGCTCCTGTCGTCCTTGGCTGTTGGATCTCGGGGTACCAACGTTTTTGGACCTATTGGTCACGTTCAAGTCTCAGTTTAGATGGCCTCTTTGGAGATTCCCATGGAGTTCATAGAGTTCGGTATCTCCAGCTTGCTTGCTGAAGAAATAAGAGAGTGATTGGCTGCAGAGGCAATTGAATAAGAGTTTATGGTGTCACATTTCACATTGTGGTATTGTGATGAAATGCGCCCCAAAGGGGTTAGCATTTCCTACAAATTCTGGGTTTTGGCATGTAGTCCAGAATTCTGGCCTGTTGAGGGGCCACCTATCTAAGGAGGAAAGCGTATGGCTCTTGAGATGCATTTGAAGGAAAACGGATACAAGTGACCACAACCTTATTGAAAATCGAGCAGAATGATAGATAGTTTACCTGTGTAATTCATGACCATAAGTTCATACTATTCTTGCATAAATAGATGAAGAGAGATTTGCTTGGTTCCTATGCTTAAATGATGATGGAAACTTAATGGAAAGTGCATTAAAATCACTATGGTTAAATGCTGTGTCGGGCTCAGGGGAATGGGCTGTCGGCAAGTGGGAGTTGTTAGGAAGGGAGCAATGGGTGCCCTTCACTATTTTAACAATGGTAAATCATAGAGCACTTGTTGATCATTATCACTGCTGATATTCTGGATGATATAATCCCTCACATGGAAATTTTTGTCCTGGCTTGTTCCCTGGCGATGCAAATGATGATCAGGCTTCTGGTACATGAGGACCATTAGTGCAGCTTCACTTGCATCAATTGAAGAAAGCACAATGGTGTACTACTACACTTATTTCTGTGCATGACCGAAATTCTTTCCTGGAGCCAATAAGTTTTCTGTGCCAACAATTGGAACTGCTCGCTACTTGTGAGTTGCAGACAGTTTTGAATATTTCAAATGCTGTAAGCTGCAACTCAAATGCAGCTTGTGGTCACTATCTGTTATTGCCTTTATGTTTAGCTAAAATATTTTAACTTTCTGAAAATAGGAACTATTGCCATTATTGAAAATTAATTTGCCGTAAGACCAACTGAATTGTTTTATGCGTGACTGCTATCCATTCTCTTCATCTAAAGTATACCCTCTATGATGCAACAACCTCGTGATGAAATTCATAGATGGAGTGGATGGAAGGAATCAAAAGAATGACTGCAGATTCTGTTTTTCAATAAAAGTACAGATATTACTCTTTAGAGTTGAGTAAAGGAATGATGATGCTTAATATTGAGTCATGAAGAGTAGATCAACAACAAATCATACTCCAGCCTGGTGATATCTGATGGTGATAGTGCCTTAAATGTGATGCACTGGACTGAAAAATGAATTGACTCCACCCTTCTCATAGACAGTGTCTTCTGCATCAACACACAAAAAGTGAAAATTCTAAGGGAATCAAATATCTTCATGCTTTTTTTGGTGCCTGTTACTTGTCTTGTTATCCTGGGCAAGAAAGGCAATAAAAGTGATTATTCCCATGAAGCAGATCATTAAGAATCAGGGGTGTTAATTATTGCAAGTAATGAGTGATGCAAGTGATTTAGGGGATGTCATAAACATCTTGCCCCAAAAAATCTGAAATTAACATCCTTCCACCTGGTGACTGAGGCTGGTGATTTTATACTCCATGCAAGTGCATTTTGTGTCTAAAGTGGAAAAGTATATGAGTGATGAAATAAAAGTGCAAATATTTATACTGCGCTTCAAAGAGATAGTGAGTCAAGTCTAAGGTGTGACGCTATTGAATCTAAGTTTCTCCTCACTCTTCAGCTTTGGCCACATTTAAATGGAAATATCAAAGCTTGAAAATATTTTTGCCAGTCAGGAGCCATTTTATGAGGCAATACAGTTCAGGATTAAAACTGAGCTTAGCAAGAAGTACTGTTTTGTTTTATTCCTGCCTTCAGAAGCTCCAAACATCAAGCAGTGAAATTCATAAGTAGACTGCTGCAATGGAAAAACTGGTTGCTTCTCAATGAGTTAAGTAAATCATAATTTGACTCCATTTGAATTGGGATACATGAGTATTCAATTCATTTTCAATGTTGTTATACAAGAATGAAGTGATTGGAAGTATTAAATGCCCTTGGTCATTGGCGAAAACCAAATATAAATGCTGCATTAAAAATTATGAGAACTTCTTCTGAACCCAAATGTAATATGTCCTGCATATTCATTGAACGGAAGTGAAATAAAAGAGAATGAACCAGCAGCAGTGCATAAAATATGGCAGATAAATATAGCAGATGCTGTATTTGTATGAAGTGACTCTTCTGATGCTGATCTATCATTCTCCATCTTAGTTCTTCGTTCAGTGACTTTATGGAATGCACTCAAAGCTTTCATTATTTTATTTAGTGGAGATACGATAAAGATGAAGTATTCTGCTACAGATAGACTCTGAGTCCCCAATGTGCCACGTTTGGAAAAATATTTACAAGGGAAAAACTAAATGAAGACCAACTCTCTTATTGGTGCATTTGTTCCAGAATCATCTTCATGATGCCTGCATGTAAATTTTGATTAATTTTTGACTGGGATATGAATTGCTCGCTCCCATTATTTTGAGGAATCATGTTGCATCCAGAAAGTGAGTTCTCACAGGCTCTCATTATTTGAGTTATTGACATGGAAGATCAAAACTTTGTGTGTGATGGATGAAGAGTTTAAAAATATCAGGGATTATTTTGCTGCCCATGGCAGTAGATATTACATGGACATAGAATAAAAGACAGGCTTGTAGAAAATAATCGTTCATGACTTCAAGTGTCTATGTTGTTATATCCACCAAAAAAGTCATGAAGTTATCTGTGATATTATAGGAATGGCTGTGTTAATTTCATCTCCCAAAACCATTTTAAGAAACTCCTAAGGAGACAGTATTATTTCATGAGAAATGTTTTGAAATGCCTGTGGTGCTGAATACGAAGGATTGCAAATTTTAACTGCTGATTACACCTGTGTTGTTCACTCATAATAAGTTGTTTGTCTTCATGACATAATGACGGAAGTTAAGTTGATGCTGAAATTTCTCACCAGTGTGAATTAATGTGGCTTCATATCTCTCTACCTCCGCAATAAATGCTGCGTGCAAGAAAACTACTGAGGTGTCCACCTGATACAATGGTACTTCAATGCCATGTGCAAGAAAATAAAACTTTCTTGTGGAAGAATGTCTTAGCATAAGACATCAACAATCTCTCCACGAAATGCCAGCTACCAACTACAGCTATAATCACAGCAGAAGTTGATGTTTTAGAAGTTTGTGCTGCATCACCAATCAGCATCTCCTAAATGCCACATGAATGATGTGATATTTCCAAAAGTAAAATAGTGTCAGGTTACCAACTCTTTTTGCTGCAAAACTTGTGAAAAATCCTGAATTAATTGGCTGGATGAAACAACTTGACACCTAAAGGCTAATTCAATCCATTCATCCTGGAGCATTTTAGGTCTGTGATCCTATAAATGGGATGGGTTTTTTTGCCACATAAAATGCAGTCCAACAGTGATACAAATGTACGTCCTTCGGTATCATGGCAATGTAGCCCGTATGGGCATTCACGTCCGTCAAGTTGAACATGCTAAAAGAACGGACGAGATTGCATCAACGACGAAAAAACAGCAGTGCTATATCAAGACAGGAAATTTTATCCAAGAATGTCTTCGTCCCTGAAATGCATTTTTTAAGAGCACAAAAAAGATGCTGAATCACACAAGTTTAAGTTATCACACTAAAGAGTGTTTTTATGAGGTGATCCATCATCTTGTGATTCGGAAACAAGTGAGGATGATGCCCAACTTTACTCATGAATTTAATGTGTGACCATGATGATAACCTTGCTGTATATGGTACGTTTAATAGTGGTGGAATGTGAACGTCAGTGAAGTTTTGTAATACATTAAAGCTATTGCTTTGGAAAGGAAAATGGAAAAATTTTATTATTGCCACTTGGAGGATATTTTGTTCATCACGAACTGAAAAAAAGGAAGTGATTTTGTATAATGGCAACATATAATTTCTCTGTGTCAGAGTTCTTACGAATTTTTTTTTATCTTCATGGGAGAAGATATGTGCAAAACTCTCTGCATCATTATTCAAGGTGGAAGAGTATTGAAAAGAACTGCATCAAAATAATTGGCTTTCCACCATGAAGAGCACCTAAGAAGTACCAATGAATTTGTAAAAGCAAAGTTAGCTCACGTCGATGCTTTATTTCAAACAAGAAGTGCTACATAGAACTACATATATGAACAAAGTATCTGTTAGCTTCATCCATATCATTGAAATAGTGACAGAGTGAGTGTACAACCATTCACATGTTCTCAGCAGAGAAAGGAGGCAGTATTTGAGGCACCACATGCTGCATATTGTTTTATTTTGTATGATTTAATAAATAAAATTCATGAACCTAATGGCATGGTCTGGAGAGTCCTGTGCAACATGGAGGAATGTGTTTCCAGGAGTCCATGTCTTGGGAGGGTTGCTGTGGGAACCTGGACGTTGGCATGGGATATACTTTAAAAGAGCAGTTTCAGAATGCCCGAGTTCAATGATTTGTTTAAAGGGGACCCTAAAGGAAGCATGTATCCTCTGGTTGCGGAGGACTCTTCACTGGGCCGCCTTCTCTGCTCCTGACGTCCAAATGCCCCTTATTCACATCCGAAACCAATCCGGAACCCACTTTGACCGTGGTCAGCACCTCCTCATATGGCTGGAGATACCGAACGCAAGCTCTACACCTGATATCCAATCCGCCTCGGACACATTAGCACATCAGAAATGATATGGCTCTTTGGTAGCGAAGTAAAAGTGATCACTTTGAAATGACAATCGCTCAGCCTCACTATCAATTGGGCAAAATTAAATGGTAGTTTTACACCTGTATGTTTTGACTCTCGGTTACTAGATTATTGGCATACTTGATTTCACTTTCAGAGACGTGATCAACATAATCTTGTCTCTGGGTGAAGGATATTCTATATTTTATGTTGTCTTTTGGTTTCCCCTCTTCATTGTAATCACGCATTGTAATCAAATGTCAAGCTTAACGGAGTGCACATATGAGCATTAAAAATATAATGCTGGCTCCATAAACGTAAGGTGTTCATTCTACTCAGAATTACTTGCATGTGCAGTGTTGAGTGGATTGAATATGCCTAATTTTTTTAAAAAAAAGATAGGTTGATAAGTAACACTTAATCATAACCTGATATTGCATATGTCAGCACTGTCCGTAGTGTGAGTGGAAATCAGGTGAAGAGTTTGTCTGCGTCATTCAACTCAAAGCAGCGGCCAAATTTTTAAGAAGTTAGAAAAATTTTCATTGGATATTGCTGAAAAATCATATTTCCCAACTTCAACTCTGAGCATATGTAATGAAAAGTAAAGAAAACTTTGTAATTCCACTTAAATATTTAATGTACGACCTAGGTTTCGACATGTCACATCATCGTCTGGTACAGATACACAGAATGACCAGATGTACTAGACAATGACGTACCACGCTGAAGCCTTACCTTAAATATTTATCGTACTTTAAATATTTATCTGGAATTACAAAGGTTTCTTTTCTTTTTATTATGTCAAGTTGATTCCATTAAGTCACGGCTGAAACAGCTAATTAAACCTAAGCATGTTAATGTATATTTTGAGAAAATATTAGGAGTCAAAAAAATTTTCGTTACACACTCGTTAAAAGCCCGATTTTCATAAAGCTACTCCTCTAAATTCCAGGCTGCAATCTTATGAGCAACTTGGATTTCTGACTTTTTCACAATTTATATCTCAATATCTCTTCAAAATGTAATTTTCATATTGTTAACACAGCATAGTTGAGAGGGTTAATGATTAAATAAAATTTTTAGTTTACATAATAATATTAAAATGGCAGGTTGTGGAAAAACACCCATTTTTTGAGTGTCTGTCATTATCATTCTAAAGTTACTATTTCTTTGACTTTCAATGGGTAATTAAAGAAATTTTGCAAATAAATGCAATGATATTATTGGGGCATTTAGATGAGTTATTGCGTGCGCATGTCATCAACCTCCAGTTCCTAAGCTGGATGTCTGACATGGGTAAGAATCGAAGGTTGATAGAATACCGGTACCTGACCATCTGGGGAAGACTTTGGAGAATTGATGATGAACAACTCATAAAGGAACAGTTGAGGTAAAAAGTAGTCAGTTATAAGCTCTCCCATTTGATTGCATTGCTTTTACAAACTTGTAAGTTTCCATGCAAAGCCCTTTCTCATTCATGTCTATATTGGCTTCTATGTGGTTATATCATCTCCACACACAATGTCTTGCATTGCTGTTTCTTCTATGCCAGCTCCTTTTGTACTAGTGCAGAAGTTGCAGCTTTCTAAGTAATTGGGGTTAATTAATAATCAATTTTCTAAGAATTTTCATTCCACTTTGGATGAAATATGCTGTTTCTAATTTTTTTCTAGTGTAATATTCAGTAAAATATTGAAGCCAATGGAATACTTGAAAAGAAAGGGTTGATGAAGAATATTTTGGTTTATCTGAAATACTATGGAAAGATATGATGTATTTGGCTAAATATCTTTATCTATTTTTCTCCACCTTGTTATACTCAAAATCGCAAGTGCTCTAAATGATTCAATTTAATGTTGCAGGCATGTAATGTTTAAATTAAATTAATCTGTTATCACGAAAATATCATTTGGCCATAGAAAAGTCATTGTGAATATTGTCATCTTTCACCTATATAAGGAACATATAAAACTATACCAATATTGGTGTTAATTATTGATTTTTATTCTTAAATCATCAGTTATTAACTATTCTCACATTAATGGTCACTTGATTTTCAAATGCATTATTAAATGCTCTCTGAAACAAAAAGATTTGGGTTGGATGATATTGAGCATTTTTTAAGAGATGTTGTTCAACATTCCAGGAAACTAAGAGGCCATCGAAGGAGATGCAGGTTACCATCGCAAGGCAACTTGGGCTTGAACCAACAACGGTGGGGAATTTCTTCATGAATGCCCGAAGACGATCAATGGACAAGTGGAAGGATGAGGAGCCAGCGAGTAAGGCATCGGTGGCAGGGCAGAGTCCACCGGGAGGCCACGGAGGCGGGCCTGGCAGTGGACAGGGTGGTGGAGGTCAGCAGGCATCACAGCCTGGCTCCCTTCATGCGACGGATGCCTCATTGTGACATCATGCAAGCTACCCCACACGACAGCAGCACCATTTGGTGTTTCTTTGAAGAAAACCTATTTTTTTTAGTTAAAGATTGCCAACATTGATGAGTACATTGGTGTTTTTTTCTCGTGGGGGAGAAACTCGATTGTGTTTGGTTTACAAACTCAAAAAAAAAACAAGCACATAAATTTCATACCAATCCTTTGAGGATTATTTTTTTGTTGTATGTGATGAGATGAATTTAATGACAGCTAGTGAGAATCATCTTCTAAAGGTCACTAGACGATCCAATCGGCAGTATAGAAACCCACTTTTAAGGGCAAGTTGGGAGCCTATTTTCATTAAGAATGAATGTGACGCCTAGATATCCTTCGGGAATGAAGGATCTGCAGAGTGTAGCGTACCACAATTGAAGTGTATATTCCCTTACACATAACTGCATGTTCTCTTGATATAGCAGGGAGCTGAGATGAAATGTTTTTGTGAAGGACTGATAAAATATCCCTACTGAGAAATAGCTGCATACCCACTGCAGAGCGTAAATATTATTAGCTACCTTCTTTCTTGTTGATGAATTAGAAAGTGAAATGATTTAAAGGAAGTTAAATCTCAGGGGTTTGAATACAAATCTAACTGTCCGATAAATATCCTGTAAGAAAAGTTTCATGAAAGCTTATATTTGGAAGATAATTTGATGGAATGTGTAAAAAACTTCTGGTAGAATGTATGCGTTCTTGAGTTTGTTTTCATCGTCGTTCATGGTATAAATCAGCTGCTTAAGCAAGGTAATACTTCACTGAATATTTGCATGTTAACCTTTTCAAAACCCATACTACTGGTGCTCATTTACAAATGCTCACTAATGTAATTTTAATCATAGGAATGAGAGAAGCATCACATTTGCATGGTGTTGTATCTGATGAGGAAATATTTCTGTCATTCATTGTCAATGCCATTATCTTTGAGGTTGGAAAATTGGATTTTGAGATCATAACATCAAGTATTTTATCATCATATATTTTGTAGAAAATGCATGTTATCCCATATAATCTCTCTCTTCAATAACTTCATTGAATGTAATTGCTGTGATATTCTATCCCTCAGAATTAACTCTCCAAATTTTGCCTTTAACTGTTCAATAGTGTTAGTTAAAAAATACTTAGGAACTTAAAAAGTATAATGTGTGTGGTCGATCACACTTATATTGATAGTGAGGGATAATTTTTTATGTTAATAGCCTCAAAAATCAGAAAAATCTTCACAATAATAGAGATATCATAAATACATGATGAGTGATAATAATTTCTCAATGGAAGCATCAAGTTTTACAGCATATTGTCTAAGAGACCCTCATCTAAGTGATTTTTAACTTGTCCCATTCCAACTTATCGCAGGAATGAAAAGGAGCATCCTTAATTATATTGTTTTGCTAGGGTTGAATCATGGGATGCTGCATTGTTTAAAATTTTGTGACTCAAAATACTGCATGGCAGTGATAGTCTTCTCCAGAATATTACTGTTTTAAAGAGTCTCCCTCAAAACACATTTCTAGTCAGAGACTGTTTCCTTTAGAGCTATTTACAGCATTTTGCCATGTGAATTCTAGTCAAACTTGAATGGTATTCCATTTTTATTGCTGTACATTTGAGTATTAATTTATTTTTAGCAGGTTTACTTTTATAATTATTCTTCCGTTAATTCCGAAAAGCCCCTATTGGCTTATTATGAGATCTCTCTTGTTGAATAACCTGAAATAATACAAAGTAAAGATATATAATATTATATGGGTCAGAACATTAAGTAATGCCTATTTTATATGGAAAGGCAAAGTCTCCTAGTCTCCTTAAGAAAATCCATCATTATTTTCTTTTTATTAAGTATGGACTGTGTCGTTATTGTTTATAAAATATTATAGCCAAATATTTATCATTGAATAGCATGCATGGGGCAAGTCCTGTATTATTTAGCAAGAGTTCCAAAAGCCCAAAACCATCACCTTTTATTCCAAAATGAGCAATCCATTGTTGTGATCAAATGAAGTACTCATTGTTTTTCCTAATTATATTTTTTGGGTGGGATTCTTTCATGGGAAGCTAAAATTACAGTATGTACGTATTTATGCTGCTCAGGTATGAGTTTGAATGTCATCATGTGACATATTCCACTGATGCTTTACCATCTCTTCGTTCAAAAAAGTTATTTAGACAGCATTTTATTTCTTTTGCTGCTCTCTACCCTTGGCTTTTTCACCAACTTATCCCATGCATGCTCTCTCTTCATTACACGTAGCTTTGGTGATGAAGACGCTGATTCACCTCTACAGTTCCTTTGTTTAACAAATTAGTTACTATTGGAGGAATAATGGGGAGTGTGGTAGCCTTGGTGGGTAGAGCTCTTGGCTGCTGACTGAGAAGTCCTGAATTCAAATCCTAGATAAAGCTATTGGACATCCCTAAGCAAATTCCTTGAAATATGAGGTGGATTTGGGAAAGGCATTGGCCCCTACCCTCATTGTGGCAAATTCACATGCTTGTGACATGGGTTGAGGTGAGCTCTACCCTTGCCTATCAGTACCAACCTTTGGGTTGCCTCACAGAGTGAGGAAGTATAATACTTTTGGTTTTTATTTTACCATTAGTTAGTCTTCTGCCCGTAGTCATTAATATAGCTTCCAATGCATTCCCTGTGTTGGGGGAGACATTCCGCTGATAGAGTTCACTGATGAAACCTAATACACCAAAAAGCATTAGTTATCAGTCTTTGGTAACATCCATGGCATTTAAGGAATTAAATTGTCATTTGCTGTCAAATGAATTTGAAAAGCTGAGCAAATGATATTTGTGTGCTATGGCTGTGATAAAATGATTAAAACTTTTGCATAGGCCATTTAGCTTTTGCGTGTATGTAATTTCATATATTAATGAGTGCCTTTTAATGAAAGGATATGTTAAGTACAAATGCAGATAATTTTCAAGTGAAGTAGCATTGATAAAACTTGCCTTTGATTTTTGAATCTTTATTAGCAACGATAATTTGTGCGGAACATATGAGAGCACATTAAACATTTCATGCTACATTGGTGAGCCTTTGTAAACTATGCACCACCAAATCATCTAAAAATATGATTGTGGAAACTACTTAATGAGCGTAGCTTTCAAACCCCTGTGAATCAGATCTAGTCATTTTATTAATTTGAAATGAAATTTTTAGTAATTTATGAAGTATATATATTTAAAATTTTCCTATATTTAATTTATTTCCATGATGTTGTTATGAAAATTTTTATTTATTGAAAAATTGTAATGGTTGTAATGAATTTAAAAGTCAGTATTTCAAGCTAGTCAGTGAAATGTGCAAGTGCTTGTTTTAAACATTAAATTATTTATTTATATTTTTAATCATATTCACATTTTCTATTGCCAGTTTTCTTGGCATTAAAGTGAGGCATTTGTTATGAGGGTATCGTATGAGCATTGGCTAACTTGAGCCACTGCAAGCTGAATTGAAATGCTGAACTCTAGTCATCTGGTACAACATAGGTTGAATGAATTCGAGTACATTTAATAACAAAGCAATAGCCTTTTTGTGTGTTGCTGTTTGTCCTAGGTGTTAGTGGACTCATGGATTCCCTCACCTGCACACCCAGCCATCTTGTTAATTAATATTATATCTCATTGCGATCTCCTTGTTAAACATTCCAGGGACCTGGAGCTTTTATTTTTGTAGTATTTATTTATCAAATTATAATTGTCTCATGTGTCAATGTAATTTATGTGTATTTACTTATTTAATGGGGCACGTGGTAAAGCTTTGATGACTTTTCCAGAGTGTCACCGCACCATCATGATAGCTTACACATTTAGAAGTCTTTGGCAGATGTAATTTAATGAGTCTTCTGCCAAGAAGTGTGCTTCTTGAATTGTCTAATGGACTGACCTGTCAATATTATCAGCTCCTGTGTTAGAATAGGGGAAGGTATTCTATATTCATGATGTTAACATCAAGTGTTGAAGCTTTATGAGGTGTGTGTAGGGTTGAGAAGTGACTCAAATCTCGTCATTGTGAGGACTTGGACTATTTGAACTGAGAATCTCCCTGCAATATACAAAAAATGTTTTATGTCGCTAAGGCAAGCTAGTGATTTGTCTACAAATATGCACAGATTTTTACATTTTTATAGCATGTTTGATTTGTAGAGAGATGACATTTCATTTTCTACTTGATTACCAAGGAGCTCAAGGGTAGAATGGAAACACTGCAATCATTGGGCATTGGTTATTTGATGTATTTTGTTCTGAACGAAGAAATAGTGTTACTCTGTACTTGCCTGTATGAGGCAAAGGTATGCTGGCTGGTGCACTTACCCCAAACCTCTGGGCATCATGTTCTTCAACAACCCTCTCATCAATCCCTAGATGAACTCCAGCTGTGTTATGATCAAGTTTATAAAATTCCCTATCTAAACCGTTTTGTTCTGAAATAGTGAAAGTGAATTGGGGCAGTGCACTGGGAAAGACTGGCAAGTGGGTACAAAAGATTTTTTCTCCTGGACATTGTATGTTCTTCTGTAGCTATTACTTGTAAGAAGCAGAGTTAAAAATGGTGTGTTGAATAATTTAGTACCATGTTACATGTGTGCACAAAATGTACAAACGGTTCCTACAGTGGCAAGAACCAAATGAATTAACACAATTTCAGGTTGAATCGCCATTCAATTCCGAAAAAAAATAATCCAATTTCTCACCCATTACACACATAGTTCAGTGCCAGATATGTCTTGACTCCATGTATAGCAGAACTAATAAAATAATATTCTTAACACATCCTGGTGGCTAAATATATTCATGTTTTAATGCCATACATTAAAATTTAGGTTCTGTCTTCATGATTGCCCGTGCAAATTACATAGCATGTCTGTCTATGCCGTTAATCGCCTCCCGGCATAAAACAGATGTACGAATGGCTCTTCTCTCAGAAAAAATCCTTTGATTCTTGCCACCTGCATTTAAGTCTGTACTGTGCAAATAATTCTCTTTCATTTTTGGTGTGAATTGTGTCTTGATAACATATCATTGTGAATTTTTGTATGTGTCGTGATAAGATACTGGAACTTCTCTTCAGGGTATCAGAGAGCTCTACTTCCCCTTATTAGTCACTTGTAAGAGGCAAAAACGTAACCATATTAATCCTATTACAGAGAAATATGTTACAGTTAAGATAAAAGAGAAGTTTATAGCATCTTATATACAACACACAGCCCTCTAGAAGTGCATATTGCATTTTCAGAGAGCAGTTAGTATAAAGTGGCGCATTCTTTATAGCAGAAATGTATGGCAGGTTATTAATCTGGTCGAACCATTTAAGAATAATGCAGCTTAGGACTGATAATATCCTGACTACATTTTAAAAAGAAAAGTTTAAATTAATTAAAAGAGTGAATAAACTGCACATTGGGTTGTCCGAATCAGGCCTTCCCTTGGCCCTGCAGTCACAGTACAAGACAAATAATTAATAATATACAATAATATTGATAGTAAGCTACAAAAAATATCTAGTTGAGTGTAAGAGAACGGCTTGTGCCGATCGTGTTAGCCTCTGATACTGGTTCTTTTTTTAGTATGCGGTAGTTTTTTGCGAGACTTTTGTGAATCTTCCTCCCTCCTGTTCATCAATGATGCCTCAATAGCCGCCGCACTGAGTGCGTGGTTTTGAACGCCTGAATGTTTACATGCCTTGTTTGTCTGATTGTAATGATGCCCGTATGTGTGTGTGTGTTAGTTGGCGGCTTGTGCTGGCTTGTGTGCAGGAGGGTTAGGGTGGATACAGTGTGGTGGCCCCGTGCCTGACCGGTGCTGAGCAACTGCTACTAGTAGATATTTTTCTCGAAACCGGCGCTGTGAGATCAGCTTTTTTTAAGAAAGAACGAAAAATATGATATATATTATACATACATATGTATATATATGAATATATATATACATATTATATATACACACACCAAAGGATATCAACTTGAATTACAAATAAGGGGCTGGCTGACGTTTAGGCACGACCACCTCTGCGACTGTAAGACTCTGTTTTCTCAGTATACTACTCGCATAGACACTTGTAAAAAATTTCGTTGTGACAGTGAATAGAACCAAAACATTGATGAATAGCAGTCAAGGGTGTGTTATTCTTTCTTATTGTCAAGATGTTACCATGGAAAAAGTTACTCCTTTACTACCAAATCCCATTTTCCTGTGACATAAAATATTCTCCCATTGACTTGTAGAATCAGATATGAAACGTAATAAAAAAATCTCACGATTGATTCCGAATAATCCGAGTCGCTCGTTTACTGACTAGTGTAATGGCATATAAATCTCTCCGGGTATATAAAGTGACCTTGACCAAAGACAATTTATTACTCACATTACACTCCACATTGTTTGTTAGTGTGGGAACGTGTGTGTATGGGTGTGTGTGTGTGTGCATACAAACAATTTGGACCTTAGTTGTAATGACCAATTAGAAAACTCAGTATTCACTGTAAATCACAACAAAGTCACGCTTAATTTTGTTGGTAGACATAGTTGTATCTTGAAAAGCTGAACAGAATAAAACTTTTCCTATAGACAGATAAGTGTGTCATAATTAATAATGTGCGGCTTATTGGCTTTAATTTTCTTCATTTTACTCAAAAGGGAGAGAAATTAAGAGACATCAAAAGTAATGTTTAACACATTATGTTTGTCATTACCACATCAGCAAATATTTTACAGACTAAGCTGCTGAATAAGGCAATAATAAAAACATCAATGGTAGCAAAATGTATTTTATGATTGTTGGAGAAAGTAATAAAGAATTTTACCTCTCTGCTGCACTGTGGGTATGGAGCAGCTTTTGCATGGATTCTATAATGTGCATTATGTCATAACCAACATAAGCACATGAGGAGTAAAGCAAATCTGGAAGGTGCTGGAAAGGTGGAGTATGGTAATTGTAATCTCACTGCAAAAAACATGCTTTAAAAGAATAGAAATATTGACTTGCTTCTCTATGCTTTTACTTTATAATGTACATTCTTATATATCTTTTGCAGCTGTGGCAATCATACTTACACATTTGTTTTCATTTTCACTTTAGTAATGGCTGGAATAAAAATATTTGTGATTTAAATCAACCCCTCTCATAGAAAATCATTTTTCACTTCCGTGAGCTTTTTGGATGCTTCATTAGTCCGACACAGGGAATTTGGACAATTATTTTACTAATGAGTAGTCAATGCAAGGTAATCAAATGGCAAATACATATATGACAAAGTAGCCAAAAATTTTGCATTAGATTTCAGAAAAACTTAAATGTTTATTTTCGTTTGCCATTTCATGCAAATAGAGGGTTGATTCAAGCTTAATTTGATGGAATCCTAACATGGTAAATTGAAACTTCCTAGCGATTTTCAAAGAACTCTTATTCACACGACCAGTTGCAATACATTTCACATTATAGGGAGGTCATTTCATTTTCTTCAGTTCATTTCATTCTCTTGAAATTATGCCTAAATGTTATAAATCTAGAGAGGCCACCTCATAATCAAGCAAGATTTGATCTAGCCAGCCTCCGGGTCATTTCCCTCATAATCCACTGAAGAAGGCACTTTTATCTTTTGTTCAATTTTTTTTTCATCTTTACAGGTAATACTTGATTGCAATACATTAATTTATCCAACATTTTCCTCCCTGCCCTTTGCATTCCAACTATAAACTCAACTCCTCCCTGCAGCAGTGTAATGTTGGTCATTGCTTGATTAACTTAGCTATTTTTCCATTATACCTCCTAAAACAATTCCTTTTAAATCATACATCTTTTTTGCAAGAATTTTCATTGTCTTCTTAGGGACAAAAGAAAATACTAGAAATCTCTACACTGCCCATGAAAACTCTGTAAAACAATGCAACTGAATACTGAGTGGCCTATTTTCCATTTTATTAGCTATATTAGTACTAGGTCAAAGGAATGAGATGACTAAGAGTCAATGATCTGATGAGGAAAGAAAAAATGTATTTTGTGATTGTTCAAATAAACTTAGTTATGATCAGTTAAGTGAGACTGGTAGACCAAACTGTACATGGAAATTTAAATAAGATAGTCCCAGTAAGAACCTCAAAAACATGAATGTTTGTAGTTTGTTCCACCATACCATATTTCATTCATCGTGATCACCTAATGCATTCCTCTATCAACATCCCCTTCAGCTCATAAATAATGTCCCTATACACACCATAAATTTTATGTTCTAATATTCAAGCTTATTCATTTGAGGATGGTTGCAAGAATGAAATTTTGTTACTTATGACAAAGAACGATGAGAAGGGTTGAGAGAAGGCTCTTGCCACCAATGAAATGATAACAAAAATCAAAAAAAGCTTACAATCCTAGTGAAAGTTGAAAAGTGTTCTCAGGCCTTAATATCATCCAATAAAATTACTATCTCTTGAAGGTTTCCTCTCCTGTCAGTCATGCAGATTTCTGCATTCTTATGGTGCAATTGTATACTAGAGCATTTAGAATGGGAGGTTAGATGACTTCATGTAATGTGGGTATTGCCATTATGGCTCAATACTGACTTGGCTTCGTTTGACTCAATTATATTTATCATTCAAATATATTATGAACATAATCTATAATAAACACATGTCCCAAGTTTCATTTATGCACTGATTTCAGGATGCCCTGTATCAGCCACTGAATGACCCTATAAGTCACCATTTGAATGGGTGAGAAATTTCTACATTTAAAAGATCATACTATATCCACACAGTACTTCAAATAGGTTCTTGGTCAAAAAATACTTAATAAATTAATAAAGCTAGTTTTTTATTTTATCAGTCTAAAGAATTAGAATCTGCTCATGATTGTAGTTGTTATTATTTATCGCTGATTTAAAAGGTGGCATGAGACCATTTGTCCGTTAACAAGTCAGTCAATTAATGAAGACCATAGATGCCGGTTTGACGTAGTGGAGTGAGGTACCCTGGGGGGACATTTACGAAGTAAAATATGGTGGCTTTTATTTACATCAGGTGATAGGGTCAACATCGATAAGTTTTATTGAGAATACAACAATATTTTGTTGATACATTCGCTAAAATGCAGAGGAAATCTGCTTAGCATACTTCTACTCCCTTTGATGTATGCTACTAAATACTCACATATGAAATGCATGGTGGCGGATTGCAAGGAGTAGACCAGGAAGCGCACCTGTTTAAATTACGGCTATAGGATTAGACCATGACTGCTTTTACATTCTGATTATCATCTACTGCAGACATTAGGGTTCAGAATGGGGATTTCTATTCACTTTTACGATTACAGAGTGTAATATTTTCTCTTTATCTACTATGGTTGCTCATATATTAAAATTCATATTTACCTATAGGTTCAGTGTGCCCTTTGCAAACGGATTTTCTTCCTTCTATTTTTGTAGGTAAGTAGCTATGCACTAACTCATCATGGGTATCAACATAAGCACTCTAACAGATTAATACTACTTCAATGGTTTTTGTCGACATCTTAAAAATTGAAATTTAAAAATACCCATACTTTTTCTTTAATATGATGAATCCATCAGCTTCATAGCAGATGGATTCATCATTTTCTAGAAAATTTCTTTGAATTAGTAATTTCAAGCAAATTTAATTTAATAACTAATGCTATCTACGAAAAATGGCCTCTCGTCCGAATTAATATTTCTACAGCACCGTTGGCCTCATATGGAAGCCTTTACTTGAAGATAATAATTGTCAACTTCCCATCTAAAAATGATGCATCTTACTATGATGACTAGTTTACAATGCGCATAATTTAATTTGTTGGTTGTACTTCCGTTTGCAGTTTATTTTGTCCTTCGACAACATTAGGGTCATATATCACAGAAGTTGAGCTTTTGTTGACAACAGTAATCGATAATATGTTTTAAACTATATAGTGAAAGAGCGCAAAGAGATTACAGTATAGATGCTTTTACGTAAATTCTGCAGAACTATGCCTTATGACAATTTAAGCTTTCCAATACGGGTGACGATAATAGCAGAAAATGAGAAAACCGGGTGGTAGATGGATTTGAGAAACACCCAGCGTTATGTGCACTCTTTCATTGAGAATTTTTAGCTTATACTTCTGAAAAGCAATAACATAAAAAGGTTCTCCTCATTAATTGCTTGCCGCAGATTACATACATTCCCATGAACGTCGTCCATAACCGTATATCGTACGTCATATGCTTTCAATGCGGATCAGAAACGAATTTCTGTTTCGTTACACAGCTTAAATGAAAAAAATTAAAACATGTGATTGTTTTAGTGGAACCAGGGACAGTCTGGTCAGGTCAACTGGTCGGCAATCGCCGAGGGCCCCGAGCTTAGGGGGGGCCAACAACGCTTGCGTCTTTCGTGAAACGTACATGAAAGTTTTAATAAAAAAGACTCAGATTACTCGATCCAAAGTTTTTTTACAATTATAAAATTCTTCGTTTTCATTAGTTGCTTTACACTGCATGCATTATCGGTGTAAAATATTTTATAGAAAATAAATAAAATGAAGGTGTCAGAAGATAAAAGAGAACCTTTTTGAAAACGTTATAAGATAAGGTTATTTAAGAGTTTTTTTTTATTGAAGCGCAATTTCAAGGAGAAATTTCACTAAAAACTAGATGATGGAACCATAATAAATCATTAAATTTTATAAACTGTGGAATTTCTGGAAGCATCCTTAACATAGCATCTATTTTACAAAATACTTATATTTTATTAACTTTCATCTGGTTTTTAGGAGCCAGAATAGCGTCAAAATCCATTTCCGTACATATTAATTCCCAATTTTTTTTTCCGAAAGAGGACCTCCAAATCCCCTAATAAGGGGGGCCCCATCATGAGCCCCAGCCGAGGGCCCCCAAGCACCCAAGATCGCCCCTGAGTGGAACACAGGCTTTCATAAAAAAAACGTAAAAAACAATTCATTATCTTAAAAGTGAACATTTCTCTGGAACTATCCATCCCACATTAGGCCTCAACCGAAGGCAACAAGGCAAAAATACCCAGTAAATATAAATGTGCGATTGTTATACTGCTGAATATTATGAACCAAGAATTACTTAAAACCTTTCTTTTGTTCGAGTATTAGCTATACATTACCGGAAATTCTCTCTTAGTTCCAAATAGACAGGAAAAGGATAAATCGAATATTTACTGGCATTAATAAACTGGCACTGGCTTGGCATATTGAACCAGCGCTGCCCATTGGTCGGAGGTTTAAATGCCTAGTTTATCTAATCCAATTGCCGTACTATGTGTAATTTAGTTTGCTTTCTGGTTTACTCCGTGAAATCCTCCACCATGCATTTCACATATGAGTTGTAATAGCATACCTCAAAGGATAATGCCAGTAAATATTCGATTTATCCACTTCCTGTCTATTCGGAACTAAGAGAGAATTTCCGGTAATGTATAGCTAATACTCGAACAAAAGAAAGGTTTTAAGTTATTCTTGGTCCATAAAATTCAGCAGTATAATGATTGTACATTTACCGGGTATTTTTATCTTGGTATCAAATGCACCGGATCTTCCCTTATTTCCCTTCCAAATTCTTATCGACTCAAACAGGTCACTTGTTGCGTGCTTCTCCAGTTTCCAACGTCGACTGAAATTCCCATTAGGAATTTCACGTATTTCATTTATTAATCATTTATAATTAAATAAAAAGCGTAAGCTAAGCACTTGGCCTTAGCCTCATGCCACATTCTTAAAACTATGCTGACCTAAGGAACTTCATTCCAACCACCTCCTACTATAGAGCCGTCTTATCCTCAGGGAAGGAGCTCTCGTGGGTAACTCAATTTAATAAAGGATAATGGCTTTAATTTCAGAGATCCTGGTTTGAGTCGAAATCAAATTGGATGATTATTCCTCTCTGAAACTTTTGCACCTAAACAAATTAAGATTTAAGTGATAAGAGTTACAGAATGTAAATGTGGATATTATGCAAATAAATAATAATTTTTTACTAGATTCAATGGTTTCCGGCTCAACTTTGTGGAAGTTGAAGTTCTCAAATGACAAAATGACTTCGTTTTGTCATTTTTGGACCGTTTTTTTTACATTCAACTGGCCCGCAAAGGAATTAAAAGGAATAAAGGCAACCATGATCATAATAGTAAATAAGCATCTTAAATTTTAACATAATAAATAGTAAATGTCTTTAATATACGCTTTGGCACCTCCATTAGCCAGAAATTCTTCCCCATAACAAAAGCTGTGCATTAGTCGGAAACTTTTAAAAGAACTTTTGAAATAGCCAAGGGGTAAGATTTGTAAGTTATGTGAATATGCGGCTTGTTACAAATTGAGGATTGTGTACTGAAGGGGACATTTTTGCATTTTTCCTACACACCGATGTCATGTTTTCTCGACGAGACGAGTTAATGTTACCTACATTTTGTCGGGAAAAGTTTGGAGTATTTCTTTACTAAAATAGTGCAGTGAAATCTTTGCAGAGGGAAAAGGAATGTTGTCCAAGAAAATAAGGTTTACTTTCTGTTTGAAAGAGTACCCTAGACATAAAAGTTTTTGCCTTTTTGTAAAGGATGAACGCTTTTCTGATGGAAGAACGTGGAAATCGTCAATTTTCGAAACTAATTCAGCCAAAAAATTCACCGGTGTATTGTAGGTGTGTGGGGGATTAGGGTCGTACTTATATGCATGAAAAAGACCGCTGAGCGTTCAGGTATCATGGAAAGGATTGCTTCCGTCTTAATTTGGAGAGAAAATCTGATTTACAGTTAATACACAGACGTCATCTTTCTGATGGTTGGGCATCTTACAACGTCTCGGTTTGATAAAACTTATCAAAGTCCATGGGATGTTGCACGGCCATTGAATTCCTACCCGTTTATTTATTTGTTGAAATTCAACTCCTATATTGCATAAACATTTGGGCAGTTGACCATGGGGTGGATTTTGACTACCTTTTCTGCGTCGTTCAGCCCCGATTCATGGCTCCTAACATTAGCTGCATGTGCGAATTATAGTTAATTAATTAGTTAATTCCACTATAGAAGAAAGCGGAGAAGAAAGTAAGGATTTTCTCGGCGAGTAACGCCTCGCGCAGGAAGAGAGAGGAACATCCGAGTCGTTTGGTAAACTTATACAAAACATATAATACAAATAAAATTATCGGAGCATTTCGAGCATAATACTCCAATATGCTTTCTCCACATCTTTTTCTGAAAAATACGTAAATACACAGGCCAAAATAAATATTGTCGTTTGCGTCACGGTTACCATCCGTGCTCGCGTTCACCCGTACCGGCGGCGACGGCGGTATAAGTCATTTTGATTGTTTACTAGTGAATTAGCAGTTATTCCCCAAGTTTAAGTTTATTCGGAATTCAAGTAGTGCCAACATTTTGAATACCGCAACTTATTCCCATACTGTGAGTAGAAAATAAGGAGAAGTATTTTAATTTTTTACCTTTCAAAATTACCGGCAAGGCAATTTTTTATGAGAGAAGATAATTTGCATTATTTTTTCAGACGAGCAATCGGATTGCCTTTAAATTTTATTGAATTAATTGCAATTAAATTTTATTGAGTTGCTTTTAAGATAAATGCCATTTTTCACCGAAAGAAGTAGCGAAATATTAATGGACATCGAGTAAAATGGGTTGCTTTTAGATCATAATGCGTCATAGGAAGTGTTGTCCTTTTCTTTCGGATGAATACTCGTACACAAGTATTGCTTAGTGTTTTTTTAAGAAAAAGTGCACGAGCAACATGGGCGTGGAATTATGATTGTTAGTCAACCAGCTATGATGATCATAGAAAAACATAATTTACCTCCCCTTCTGAGATGAAAAAGGGAGTAAGTTTGACTATGATTAAAGATATGCTGATAATGTGGGATTATGTGGAAGATTTTACGAATTGCTGCCTGCCATTCGCATTTATAACTATCGTAAACGTGGTAAATAGGTTATGTATTTTTTAACATATCTCATTTTCCATACAAATATATTTTTTATTTTAAAAAGTATTTGTAATAATATTTTGTATTTCAAATACACAAGTCTAAGGTATTCTGTATTTTGCATTTCAAATATCTTTGGAGCAGTATTTTAAATTTTATATTTCAAAAACTCCTCGGCCTGTATTTTGAGAGCTACCACAAAGATTTTGCATCCTGCATTTTAAATCCTTGTATGGATTAACGATTTGTGTTAAATACATAGAGACCAAACAGTCCCTTGCCAACCTATGGGTGGATTTTGGTCGTTGAATCGGCGGCGGCGCGCCACTTGTCCAAAGGGTGCATTAAATATTAAGATAAGTCTACATTCTTCTAATTTTCACGAAAGAATTCCATTATTTTGGTTTCGGTATCATTTAATAGCGTGGTTTCCTATTATTTTTATTGCCTAAATCGAAAGATTATTTCTCCTGGAGTACGTATTTCACGCTTTTAGATTTTTAAATGACGATATCTATTTTTCGCGATTAAATGAAAGGTGAAAATTTTCAAGCGCGCGAAAACGCGACGGGTAAGTATGAATGCCGGCAAAACTCCGTGTCACGTCGTTCTGGTTCCCGCTGCCGCAACTGAGGTGACCTTGGGACGAGGCTTTGAGCGCTGATACGACGCAGGATGCTATCAGGTAGCGGAGTACCCTGTTAGCTGGTAGCGCTTGGCTTAAATAAGGATTATTAATACCTTATCAAACGAAGAAAACTTGCCGACCTTAGGCAGGTTTAATAGGTGATTATTGAGACATGTTTCCCTGAGCTCTGTGCCTCATACATACATTGGAAATCTCAGACGATGTAAAACTCTTATCTACTCGTACAGAAACTAGGTCCCTGTGACGTCACGTGGAGTGGCATCGCATAGGCGCCAATCTGGCCTTTTTCAAATGAGGATAAAATTGACCCTTGCCATTCGTCTAAACCGGTATTTCTAAAACCAAATAATTTGCATAATATGAATAGACTAATGATGGGTAACGAATCGCAATCAATGCCTTTCGTTTTCTTTTATGAAGGAAACTACCCCATTCCGAACAATTCGATTGATACTGTGATGATCTACGGAAAATCGTAGGGTTTTTCTTCTCCAAAGAATTTCCTTTCCGTAGAAACATTTAAGTCGCTCTAATGACGGCATGGGATTTCCCTATCCCCTCCCTTCCAACCCTATCCTCACCGCGTCGGTGGGCTCCCTATCGCGGCGGAGCTTCCTTCCTTTTGCCCCCTACTCCAAACCCCTCCCTAGGATGACTAGGCGTATAAGTCCCGGACTTGGTTCCTGGCCTTAGTGCGCTATATACTCCTAAGGGTCCACCCTGGGTCCTCATCCGCTGATGCTGTGACGATTCTAATTTAAAAAGGCGTTCTGAAGTCATGGCAAAAGAGAAAAAAGACGGGAAATTATTGGTCACCAGCACGTGGAGGGGAAATCCGTTGGCTTGCCCACTGAAGGAGAAGGTCTAAAAAGTGACATGACGGTAAGTTTCACTACGCAAGTTCTACCGGGCTGTAGGATGATAGGAATCCTGACTATCATAAAGTGATAGCAAAACGTCTTATCGTGAAATATGGCCGAATTGAATAGAGATCACAGCATCATCACTTTCGCGAGTGGTATCCATGCATAAAAGAGTTATTTCTGGGTCTCCAAGCGTCAATTATAAAAGTGGCCAACGTCATCCCTGACAAAGTCTCTGGTAGAGGAGATGAAACGTTGGAGGAGTGAGGACGATGCCCTCACTCATAACCCTGAGAATGATGGCAGAGTTGGACATCGAAACGTCGAGACGGCAGAAATGCAGTTCCTGACCCGGTGGCGCTCCCGAGCAATGAAAATCAAGGGTTCACAAAATCCGGATAGGGTGGTTTCCTATTTTTTTATTGCCTAAATCGAAAGATTATTACTCCTGGAGCGCGCATTTCACGCTCCTAGATTTTTAAATGACGATATCTATTTTTCGCGATAAAACGAAAAGTGAAAAATTTCAAGCGCACGAAAACGCGACGGCTAAGTAGGAATGATGGGAAAAGTCGGTGTGACGTATTTCTGGTTCCAGCTGTCGGCGTGTGAGGTGACCTTGGGGCGAGGCTTTGAGCACTGATACGACGCAGGCTGCTAGCAGGTAGCAGAGTACCATGCTATCAGGTAGCGCTTGGCTTAAATAAGGATTAATAATACCCTATCAAACTAAGGACACTTTCCGACCTTAGCCAGTTTTAATAGGTGATTATTAAGACATGTTTCCTGAGCCTGAGCTCTGCGACTCATGCATGCATTGGTAATCTCAGACAATGTAAAACTCCTGACTCCTCGTACAGCATATATGCCCCTGTGATGTCACGTGGAGTGGTATCACATGGGCGCCAATCTGGCCTTTTTCACATGAGGTTAAAATTGACCATTAACATTAATTAAAATATTTATTAAAATTAATTAAAATCTTAGCTGGGATTTCTAAAACGAAATGATTTTTATATGATGAATATACTAATGGTGAGTAACGATTCGTAGTCAATGCCTTTCGTTTCCTTTGATGAAGGAAACTACCCTATTGCACGATGGATAATCGTTACGCAAAGTTGGAGGAAGAAGAGAACACGACAAATGCGTTGAAGGAAGAGGATTTGGCTGTTTTCCTTAATAAATGTGTGCGTTATAACACCGTTCAGTCGGTAGAAAATTTTTACTTCCATCGAGACCTGCCGTAAAAATTAAATCACTGGTAAAAATAATTTCAAACGGAAAACAATTACTTTCCTCTCCCCTATGAATTTCAACGTATACCTTCCCCCAGAGCACAAATGGGGACATGATAAGGGATTTTTGTTCCCTATCTCAACTGGCCGTTTTACTCTAGGCACGCCAGTGCCCAAGTTAGCGCTGAAAAAATTTGAAATTGCGGGAATGCGAGCTTGGAATTAGTGTAGGGGCTATTTCGTCGTTTCGCATCCACGAATTCTCGCACGTGTTGTAGCAATAGGGTGATTTCCTATTTTTTTTATTGCCTAAATCGAAAGATAATCACTCCTGGAGTAGGTATTTCACGCTTTTAGATTTTTTAATGTGGATATCTATTTTTCACGATTAAATGAAAAGTGAAAATTTTCAAGCGCGCGAAACGCGACGGGTAAGTATGAATGCCGGGAAAACTCCCGTGTGACGTCGTTCTGGTTCCCGCTGCCGCAACTGAGGTGGCCTTGGGGCGAGGCTCTGAGCGCTGATACGACGCAGGATCCTAGCAGGTAGCCGAGTACCCTGCTAGCTGCTAGCGCTTGGCTTAGATAACGATTATTAATACCTTATCAAACGAAGAAAACTTGCCGACCTTAGGCAGGTTTAATAGGTGATTATTGAGACATGTTTCCCTGAGCTCTGTGCCTCATGCATACATTGGAAATCTCAGACGATGTAAAACTCCTATCTACGCGTACAGAAACTAGGTCCCTGTGACGTCACGTGGAGTGGCATCGCATGGACGCCAATCTGACCTTTTTCACATGAGGTTAAAATTGACCATTAACATTAATTAAAATCTTTATTAAAATTAATTAAAATCTTAGCTAGGATTTCTAAAACGAAATAATTTTTATATGATGAATATACTAATGGTGAGTAACGATTCGTAGTCAATGCCTTTCGTTTCCTTTGATGAAGGAAACTACCCTATTGCACGATGGATAATCGTTACGCAAAGTTGGAGGAAGAAGAGAACACGACAAATGCGTTGAAGGAAGAGGATTTGGCTGTTTTCCTTAATAAATGTGTGCGTTATAACACCGTTCAGTCGGTAGAAAATTTTTACTTCCATCGAGACCTGCCGTAAAAATTAAATCACTGGTAAAAATAATTTCAAACGGAAAACAATTACTTTCCTCTCCCCTATGAATTTCAACGTATACCTTCCCCCAGAGCACAAATGGGGACATGATAAGGGATTTTTGTTCCCTATCTCAACTGGCCGTTTTACTCTAGGCACGCCAGTACCCAAGTTAGCGCTGAAAAATTTGAAATTGCGGGAATGCGAGCTTGGAATTAGTGTAGGGGCTATTTCGTCGTTTCGCATCCACGAATTCTCGCACGTGTTGTAGCAATAGGGTGATTTCCTATTTTTTTTATTGCCTAAATCGAAAGATAATCACTCCTGGAGTAGGTATTTCACGCTTTTAGATTTTTTAATGCGGATATCTATTTTACACGATTAAATGAAAAGTGAAAATTTTCAAGCGCGCGAAACGCGACGGGTAAGTATGAATGCCGGGAAAACTCCCGTGTGACGTCGTTCTGGTTCCCGCTGCCGCAACTGAGGTGGCCTTGGGGCGAGGCTCTGAGCGCTGATACGACGCAGGATCCTAGCAGGTAGCCGAGTACCCTGCTAGCTGCTAGCGCTTGGCTTAGATAACGATTATTAATACCTTATCAAACGAAGAAAACTTGCCGACCTTAGGCAGGTTTAATAGGTGATTATTGAGACATGTTTCCCTGAGCTCTGTGCCTCATGCATACATTGGAAATCTCAGACGATGTAAAACTCCTATCTACGCGTACAGAAACTAGGTCCCTGTGACGTCACGTGGAGTGGCATCGCATGGACGCCAATCTGACCTTTTTCACATGAGGTTAAAATTGACCATTAACATTAATTAAAATCTTTATTAAAATTAATTAAAATCTTAGCTAGGATTTCTAAAACGAAATAATTTTTATATGATGAATATACTAATGGTGAGTAACGATTCGTAGTCAATGCCTTTCGTTTCCTTTGATGAAGGAAACTACCCTATTGCACGATGGATAATCGTTACGCAAAGTTGGAGGAAGAAGAGAACACGACAAATGCGTTGAAGGAAGAGGATTTGGCTGTTTTCCTTAATAAATGTGTGCGTTATAACACCGTTCAGTCGGTAGAAAATTTTTACTTCCATCGAGACCTGCCGTAAAAATTAAATCACTGGTAAAAATAATTTCAAACGGAAAACAATTACTTTCCTCTCCCCTATGAATTTCAACGTATACCTTCCCCCAGAGCACAAATGGGGACATGATAAGGGATTTTTGTTCCCTATCTCAACTGGCCGTTTTACTCTAGGCACGCCAGTGCCCAAGTTAGCGCTGAAAAAATTTGAAATTGCGAGAATGCGAGCTTGGAATTAGTGCAGGGGCTATTTCGCTGTCTCGCATCCACGAATTCTCGCACGTGTTCTAGCAATAGGGTGATTTCATATTAATTTTTATTGCCTAAATCGAAAGATTATTACTCCTGGATAAGTATTTCACGCTTTTAGATTTTTTATGTGGATATCTATTTTTCACGATTAAATGAAAAGTGAAAATTTTCAAGCGCGCGAAACGCGACGGGTAAGTATGAATGCCGGGAAAACTCCCGTGTGACGTCGTTCTGGTTCCCGCTGCCGCAACTGAGGTGGCCTTGGGGCGAGGCTCTGAGCGCTGATACGACGCAGGATCCTAGCAGGTAGCCGAGTACCCTGCTAGCTGGTAGCGCTTGGGTTAAATAAGGATTATTAATACCTTATCAAACGAGGAAAACTTTCCGACCTTAACCAGTTTTAAAAGGTGATTATTAAGACATGTTTCCCTGAGCTCTGTGCCTCTTGCATGCATTGGTAATCTCAGACGATGTAAAACTCTTATCTAGTCGTATAGAAATTAGGTCCCTGTGACGTCACGTGGAGTGGCATCGCATGGGCGCCAATCTGGCCTTTTACAAATGAGGATAAAATTGACCCTTGCCATTCGTCTGAACCGGTATTTCTAAAACCAAATAATTTGTATATTATGAATAGACTAATGATGGGTAACGAATCGCAAACAATGCCTTTCGTTTTCTTTGATGAAGGAAACTACCCTATTTACCGCTTTACACGATGCAATTTTGATTGCGCCTTTGTGCATACGTCAGATTGCGCAATGATGTGCCCCGCGCAAAACGTCCTCAAGGAAAGCAGCGATATGTGTTGCCTATCTCTTTCAAGAGAAGTAGGGGTGTTACCTACAATTAGGGATGGTTAAGGGTCGAAAATAGTTTCGACGGTGGCCATCTTTCAGCGAGGAGTTAGCAGGGGTGGGCAAAATATATTTCAATATTATTTTAGATACAAAATAAAAGATACAAAATAAAAATGACTCCTAAACATTGTATTACAAATTCAAGATAAAAAGCGTCTCTTCAAAATTGTATTTGACATACATAAATACAATTTTAATTTGAAAATACTCTCTCAAAATACAAAATAGAGTCCATCTTCGGTCTATGAAATTCAAAATTTTCTATTCCGTCAGTTAAAAGGTAACATATAACTACTTTCACTGAAAATATAATGCAGGGGCTTACTAAATAATTCCGTATAATTTTATTGTGCACGACCTAAGTCTCGGCGTTGCACTCTAAAATAAGATTATTGCATTTAAAAAATTATCATTTCCATGAAAAGTACTAAGTTGGGAGGAAAAAGGACCGATGATTTGGTGGCTGAAAGCCTTTAGAGAGAGATGAGAGGAGGCATAACCAATGTTTCAGTTTTTGCTGATTTCCTGGTTTATAAAAAGTGAACTAGAAGTTAAAGTTATTTTTCTACTGGACGAATTAACATGGGAGGAATAATGAATGGACGTCGAGGTGGAATACTGGAAGCGAAAGTGAAAATTGCCATTCAATACTCCCAAAGACTCCGCGTTGCTCAAAGTGAAGAAGTTTAAAAATAAATGATGAATATCTAATAGAATCTAGTCTAGAATCTAATAGAGTCTGCGCGTATCAGCCCTCATTATTTTGTTGACTGCTGTTTACGTTTTGCTTACCATTTGTTAATTGTTTTCTTGGTCATTATGAGTCCTCTCTAATTGGCCTGTTGGTGTTTTTGGACTGCAATAAATAAATAAGCTATTTTTTTATATATTTTATTATATTTCTTGGAGTTTATGTCAGTATAAAACAAGTTATAGCCAACGTTTCGATTTATTTAAAATCATCCTCTGGGCTATGAAAGAGAAAACATGAACAATATAAAATACAAAGATGACAACGATATACAATATTTTTACATAAAAATGTTACGATCGCGTTTTTTATACAGTAATATAATTTAAAGTATACGCCCCACCACTTCACCTGTCATCAATAGATATACCGTCTTGTACCTCCATACCGTCTTGTACCTCCTTCAACGTTGTCTACAAGCTACTTTGTAATTTTTGCCCCTCGTACTACATAGGAGAATGCACCACACCCATATCCATCCGAATGAACAACCACAGACACTCCTGCAAACCCCCCCCCCCCCTTTCATGAACCCGTCCCCATTCACACCGCCTCACACAATAGTTCCTTCGATAAATGTTTTTCCCTAACCATCATTGAAATTCTGCCAGAAAAGGCAACCATCATCGAGGTGAGAACGAGGGAAATGGCACATATTTGGGTTGAAAAGGCGTTTGAAACGCCCGGGCTAAACATTGCCCACTAATAGTCAAAGCAAACCCTACCCTCCCTTCCCCCCTCTCCCCTTCCCCTTCTTCCACCCCCACTACTTCACCAAGGAGAGCTTCTGGAGGATCGGCCTGCAGCAGTTCACCTTCAGCACTGACGATAGCGGGTCAACCCGCTGAAACGTTTGCAAGCTTCTTTGTGAGTGTCCTTTTCTATGTGTTCCTATGTTTTTTATTAGTGTTTATTTTGTCCGTTATTTATACTATCGCGTAGTGCGTTTTCCTCAAGACTTCACATATATATACCCATATATATATAAGAACAGAATAGAATACACACAAAAAATATATATCGTTGTCATCTTTGTATTTTATATTGTTCATGTTTTCTCTTTCATAGCCCAGAGGATGATTTTAAATAAATCGAAACGTTGGCTATAACTTGTTTTATATTGACCTAAACTCCAAGAAATATAATAAAATGTATTAGACAAGGTCAAGAATGGAAGAGGAAAAAAAATAATAATAATAATTATCTAAGCTATTTTTATACAATTATTTACAAGTAATTTACTCCTCGTTATCTTGGATTATTCCACTTTAAAAAGTAATTAAAAGTATCATTCTTGAATAAGTTCAACAGATTCAGCCTTCAATTGGTGGAAGTTAGACATATTTAAATAAATAAAAGATCGTAGCACTTTTCTACATAATGTTTTACTGCGTACAACGCGTTTCAGCTCACTGAGCCATCATCTGGTAAAAGACAGTGCAAAACATTTGAAAATCACTTTTATACCCTTGAGAAAGAGGATTGGGGAGGATCTTCAAAGATGTCAAATCCTATTTTTGGGCAGAATTAGGGTCGCGCTTACACAGATTAGTGAAGTAACTGTACTCTTCGATTAGATTCGATCGTATGCCAGTTAATTTCTCTATGTCATCTCGCCCTAGGAGGATATCCTAGCAAGTATGGGTATCAGTAGGATTTATGTGGTGTTCGTATCCAGGATCTTGCGACCAGTAGCAACCGTTATACCTAAAGCGGATCCAGGATTGTTTCTGAAGAGGGGGCACAAAGGCCTGACAGGCAAACAGACCTCTCATGTTTAAGATTGTAAACAGCATACAATAATTACTATACGGAATATTCTCTCTACTTTAACATGAAAGTTATTCATATAAAATTACATTATTGAGGCTCCGTAAAACACAAAACGAACATAATGATAATCGTATTAAATATTTTGTCTATTTTGAAGTGAAAACTTCTTATGGCGCGTTGAGCACTTAGTAGATGGGTAAAAGACATTGGACTCGCGACACCGTCACTATACCGCTACTACATATATGTATAATTGTATATAACTATAAACACAGCACTTGTGGAGGGATACAAACCATTAGACTCGTATCACCGTCACCAGCCCATACTCGTACAGAAGAGTGGACTCGATACAAGAATAGTGGAGGCTAGTACAATAAAACTTAATTTCTTTTTATACGTCCAATTTGAGTAGCTTATTCGAATGTTGTGCCATAAAATTTATTTATAAATGTGAAGTGTTTACAATTATATTTTGTAGAAATATAAAAGAGGAAACACGTGGAGAAAAATTTTTGAAGTGAAACTTTCTTATGGCGCGTTAGGCACTTTTTTTCAGATTGGTAAAAAAAACTCTGAACTTGCGTGATCGTCACCTCAAAATCGTCACCGCCTCGCTGATAACGAAGGAGAGGGAAATAAAGGGAGAAAGCGTTTTGAATTTGCTCGTTCCTCATGTATGAAAATATATTCTGAAGCAGAAATGATCGCTACGTTTAGTGTTGACCATAGTTAGTCGATTTTCTTCATAGCAATGGTTATAAAAAATATTTTCTTAAATTTCGGCTAGTAAATTGACTTTTCCGAGTTTATATTCCTAATCCAGTTAGTATCATAGGCTTCTTGTACATTTTTTAACATCAATCAGCGTCCAAAATTTTTAAAAATAAAATGTTTTCACTTCCAGCGGATGTCCCACGACTGCCATGTTTTTTTTAGCATCTGGGGAGGGCACGTGCCCCCGTTCCCCCTAAATTGCCGGCATAAGTGGCGCCGGGGTAAAGTCCCCGGATGCTAACTTAGAGGTCCGAATCTCGCCTAGGTGGTTTGATCACCATCCACAGCATGGATTTATGTGATTTTCAAACAAGTTAATAGGGTAGTTTCCTTCATCAAAGAAAACTAAAGGCATTGATTGCGATACCTTGCCCACCATTAGTGTATTCATAATATACAAATTATTTGGTTTTAGAAATACCGGTTTAGACGAATGGCAATGGTCAATTTTTATCCTCATTTGAAAAAGGCCAGATTGGCGCCCATGCGATGCCACTCCACGTGACGTCACAGGGACCTAGTTTCTGTACGCGTAGATAGGAGTTTTACATCGTCTGAGATTTCCAATGTATGCATGAGGCACAGAGCTCAGGGAAACATGTCTCAATAGTCACCTATTAAACCTGCCTAAGGTCGGCAAGTTTTCTTCGTTTGATGAGGTATTAATAATTCTTATTTAAGCCAAGCGCTACCAGCTAGCAGGGTACTCGGCTACCTGCTAGCATCCTGCGTCGTATCAGCGCTCAGAGCCTCGCCCCAAGGTCACCTCACTTGCGGCAGCGGGAACCAGAACGACGTCACACGGAGTTCTCCCGGCATTCATACTTACCCGTCGCGTTTTCGCGCGCTTGAAAATTTTCACTTTTCATTTAATCGCGAAAAATAGATATCGTCATTTAAAAATTTAATCTAGTTCTAAATTCGCTGGTGAAATAAATATACATTAGTAATATTAAATCCGTTATGGCTTTACCCATCAGGCGGTATACCACCGAAGCGGGAAAATATAAAGAAGGTAAGATGATCTGTTTTTGTTATCAATAATATTTAAGAACAGCCTCCTGTCATTGAGGACACGGCGCTCAACTAGAGTTGCGCAATACCAAAAGAGGATCTTTCTTTTTCTGAGTTTTCTTTTATAATTTGATTTCACCAGCCTGTTGGTTGTCTTTTTCATACGATACTTTTTTTTTGCAAAAACCTTCGCGTGAAGAGTTTCAAGGGCGGACTGGCCAGGTCGGCTGGTCGGCAATCGCCGAGGGCATCTTCCACGAGACCAATCACTACATACAGAGATGTAACTCTATTTTTCGTTGTTACTCTCGAACTGGTTTATCAACACTGCTGTTTAAATATCTTCACTCTTTAAGATTCATGTATACTTATCGCCTTCTCAATTTGATAAATTGCTCTTATCAGTGGAAAAAGTTGAACTCACTCGAGGCCCCAGAAGTGTGCGGTCCAGCATAGCATCACTTACCGCTCTATGATGGCTACGGCAATGCAACTGTATATAACCATAAAAGGTAATAATTTTATTTAAGTTTTTGGTTACCTATAGCAAAGAGTAAAGGTTGAATCACAGGTAGGAGCTGTGGCTAATTAATGTCGCATATATTCTTACTCACTTATTGTGTTAAAATATCAATGAAAAAACTCTTTTAGTGAGATGAAAGTCTTAATTTGAAATTTTACGGCCACGTATTAAAATTTACCATCTCTAATTTAAATCGATCAACAGAGTTCAGTTTGGCATGAGTGCTGCGTGTTCTGCCTTTAGTAAGTTTGAATTCAAGCGCGTACAATGAATCACAGAGGCGTCGTGCTTCTAAAATTCAACAGAAGGGGACAGCACCAACAATGCTGGCCCTGGCAGTCTCATTCCTTGGAAACACACTGTAGACACCTACATTGAAAGTGAAATACTTATTTATGAGGTAAAGAGTTTTCGTCTGTAAAATTTAACTAAATTTATCTGGAAAAAGTGTGAGTGTGCTGGAAGCACCAGACAAGTGTGATTCGCATTTACCGTGGCCAACAGTTTCTTTTTCCTTGTAAGTGTACGGGAGGACAGACTGCGCTTGAGGACAACCTTGACCGAGGCTTTCTGTATATGAATAGGACTTCCAGTATCGGGATGTTATTCGACCAGTGCCTTCCCATTTTCGCCACAGAGTAATGAGTGGAATTGTGCTTATTCATTCATCTCGAGCTCAGTTCAGTTGAATTTCTTTTGTTTAGTTTCTGTGTGTTTCCTAATGGTAAACAAAAAACTACGTAATCAAGTGTTAAAATCAATGCACATGAGAGGGGAGACTTTTCAAACTAATCATATAAAGATTAATACGCTTGTTCATGTATGCTTCCCCATCTTAAAATCTACGATGTAACTATGACATCAACCGATAGTGGTAAAATTATAGCAACGTTTGTGAAATACTCTCTGGTTGAGTTCAATGGTAATATTGTGATTTATCATGGTGTTAGCATGGATACTACCTCCAGTAACAAGTTATTCAGTGTTTAATGGAAGCTATTTCTTGATAGTTTACACAAGCCATCACGAGAAACTCTGAAGACATGGGGAACTGTTTGAAAGGGTCAACCGCTGACGATATATCTTTGCTGAGAGGAGGTGATAGTACGCGGGATTCTTCCTCGTCTGATCAGCTGGCTTCTTCTCCGCCATATCCGGTATGCTGCTCAGTGCGTTTGTAAACACTTTCCCATTTAAATGCCCTACTTTCGTTTGAAAAGGCATCCCGTTTTATATTTTTGCATTTGCAGTTCTTACTTATCAGGGGATGCTTTTTCGCTCTATCCTTGAGATTTAAGCATGAGTGGTAGTTTTTCGCGTTAACTGGAAATATGTACTTCACGTTTTACACTGATTGTAATTTAATATTCGTCTCGAGTATCTTGGAAGTTTTTTCGAAGAAATTATGATTTAAATCCATTCCACCTGTCATAAGTGTTACCGGTTATATGCGAAAGATATCCAAACATCATAGAGGGTTATTTTGAAGTTATTTATTTGCGTACAAATAAAAGTGTGATATCATAGTTTTATATTTGTAAACGTGCCAAAATGCCAATTATCCAAGTTTCCGGTGAACATGCAGCTTCTCAATAACAGTTGAATTAAATTACTTTATGAATCTCATGTTCCTCGTGATTACCTTGTGTTTGTTCTCCCTGGTTCTAGTAATGTAGTGTCTGCGTGTGCGGCGAAAGTGAGTGAAGCTAGACGAGCTTCTAGTATTATCAATTGACTTAGACTTATCACTCCTTTTCGCGACCCCAAACAACTGTGTGAAGCTATGATATGAACCTTTGGACATTCATTCACAAACAATGGGCTGTGGTTGTTACAATGAAATGGGGTGATAAGGAATTATGTGACTGTAGCAAACATCGGTTGAAAATGGTTTTTAGTAAATTGTTCATTAGTGTCCAATCATGCCAGATTTCAAGTTATGTTTAGCCAACAGTCATATGAATAATTTGTTTTAAACTATTTTGCTATTCATTGCATTCTCAAAATGATGAGTTTTATACAGTATATGAGGATATTTTTAGAATCCCAGGCCTCGTGTGAGTCTGTTGATGCTTTGAAATGATCCACCAGAATTCATTTCTTTGGCAGTTGCACTTAAGAGTTCAATCCTCAGGATAGTTATTAAAAAACCTCAGCATACAAATAAGGTTGCATAGGCCTCAGGTTTTGTGTTAGATGCCGAAGATAATGAGTTTGTACCTGGATCTCACACCCATTCCATTCATTCATCGCTTACTAAATTATATGTCTATTTTCCAGGCTTCAATTAGTATTTCAAGGCCTTTTCTCCTTCTGTGCAGTGGCGTAACTGTGGGGGTGATGAGGGAATAGATACCCCCCAAAACACGGAGAAAAAATATTTATAATTATTGTCTAGTTTTGGTATTTAATAACTGCATTTTCTTAAAGTTAATTTTTTGGCCAAAATTATGTAAAATGTATTTCCAGGTATGTCATTTTTCAAAAATTTTCCCGGACCTCCCTTTGCCTGGGGTAGGGGGTCGCCACCCCAGGCTATCCCTTCCCCCTCCAAAGCATATTACTAGTTACACCACTGCTGCCATAAAAATGAGGATAAGGTAATATGGTTCCCTCTCTGATAATAAAAAAAATCAATAAAAATATTTTCCCCAGCATGGCTGAAATTGTGTTTATGCTCTTAAGTGAGCTGATGTCATTCTCATTGAAATTGAGTTCTATTTCTGCAATAGTGTGCTGAAAGTATTTTTTATCAAAAAAGTAGAATTCAATTGGGATCGCATTTGATGTAGATATTTCATGGTCATCATATACACTTGATATTTTCTCCAAGTTACCCTTATGAAGAGTATCCAGTTCCAGGGAAGGCTATACCAATTCCTTTTAATCCATTGTGAAAGCATCTCCTTTTTAGTAGTTAAACTGTAGTTGAATTCAAAATAAGAGTTTTTTACACTCATATTTTACTTTTTTTTATTTTTTATTTAAGCTTAAGGAGTTACTGTCATAATTCTAATTACAATTTAATATTAATATTCTGACAATAATTTTTTTATCTTGCAATTCTTCATGGGTGATATCTCAGGTTTTCCCTACAAACTCTTAAAACCTGTATACACAGCACATTAATCCATACAAGTTAATGTCTATATGCTTGATCGATTTTGGTGGACTGCAACAGAAAATGTATAATTGCATAAATCAGATTAAAATTTCTTAAGGCAACAACAGTTTCTCCCATCCATTTTGCAAACATCTTCTGATCAGAACTTCAAAATGGCTGTAAAGTTGTATACAGGTCTGTTTACATGGTACATCAGCCTGTATGAGTTAATATATAAATGTGTGAATGAACACCAAAATGCATCATGTAACCACCCAATTTGTGCAAATGCATGAATAGAAAATAGAGGCTGTTCTAATTTGATTCATGCATTCCTACATGTTCTGTTCCAGTCCACCAAAATTGTTCATGCAATCAGACGTTCACTCCTACATGTTAATGTATTGTGTGAACTGGCCTTTAGACATTAGCCCTTAAGGGTGTATGTATTTTGTAACCAGGCCTTAAGGATATACCTGTTGGAAGTGCTTACCCTCCTCAATCCTCACAAATTTGACTGTCGAACCTCCTTCCCTCTCATGTTTATCTTAATGCAGTGACGGGTTTGATGTATGTTGCTATGATGGGTGTGACTTCTGACGTATCAGTATATGATCTGAGCTGATTTTGCGAATAATTTTTAAACTTTCATATTTTGCTGACTTTGTTTCAATCAGTCATGTAATTCTTGACCAATTGTAACTTGTCACTACTTAAATATTATTAAGTACATAGCAAAATGGGGTTGAATTTTTTAAGAAGATTTATAAAAAGAACAATTAAAATATGTCACTGAGATAAAATCCAGTCCTGCTGAAAAATGCTTTAATGTTAAAACAATGCACTTCCCAGTGATCAGTCACTCCGTTCCCTACCCATTCAGTGGTTGACTGACATATTTTAATGGAAAGTTTGCAGATTAGAGTATTCTGGTTGAGGTTGTTTGAAATGGCCAGAAGAAAATCATATTTCCAGCAGCACACATCCACTTATCATCTTCTTCTCTTAAACCTCTAAAATTCCATGGGCATAGAAAAGTCCTTGATAGATTAGTAAGTCAATTTTTTTTCATTCTGAAGTATTCGTCATTTTTTACTTCACCAGTGTTTACTGTCTAGTGACAAAAGGAAGGTTATCACCATCTCTAACAACTCTATTTATCACTGCAAGAACTACCCTAGGAATCAGATAATGTAAAAAGTATATTAATGACTGTTACGCTGAATTCTTTTGGGGAATAAAACTTGCTTCAATAAATTGAAGTAATGCCTGGTATAAATTATGCATCATTTTCTTCTTCTCTCAAGTATTTTCCATTTCTCCTTAGGATAAACTATCATCCAGCCTTCCCTAGGAAAAGTTCTCCCTCGTAAAACTTTTATTTATTTCCAATAAATTGTATTCTTTACCTATTTATTATTTTGTGTAGCCACAAGAAACAGCTGGTTTTTGGTATTTTAATTGAGATTTATATAGAGTATAATGACCGAGATCCCGAGTAGAATCTAAACAATGTGAATTATAATGAAACAGTCAATATCAAACTGTGTTCCAGCTCTACAAATTTTCTTCCAACTTCCTCCAGTTGTGTATTATTTAGTGGTGCTGGAAATGAAAGTCATTGTATTGATAATAATGAATTATTTAATTAATTGATCATGTGATCGTATGGAAGGTATCTATGAATATTATTGTTAAACATTTTTTTAAGCTATGCTAACTACTTTATGGTGAGCGATAAGTGACATCATTATGTTGGCATTCCTTTCCCCTTCAGTTTGAAAGGTACTCTTACAGACAATATGCTTTTTCTACAAAGAGTGATTTATTTGGTTTGCACAAAAAAAGTCCCCATGCTGGTAGCTGCTTTTTATAGATATATATGTGTGTAGTGGGATGAATGCTTGGAAGTAGGGCAAAGGCTATTGTATGTTCCAGTGGGAGATACAGAGAAAACTCGAGGGGGGCGCAAAAAATATCTTGAGCTTTAAAAATACCTTTACTTTTATCATGGTAAAAATATAATCAAGTCACATGCAAAGTTCAAGAAATTTTTAGTTAAACCAGTAATACACATATACAAGACAATGCCATCTTACGATATAAAAAAGTTTCAATTGTGGTTCTTCTATGTTTGGCAATAATATAAAAAATAAGGGGGGGTGCCTGCCTCCCATCTGTATCCCCCACTGGTATGTTCATGTATCAACTCATGCTATAGTGACCAAGACTTTTATTCTTTATGAGCCTGGTCTTCTGCCAGGATAAATATGTAAATTTCTGTTAAAAGAAAACAATATTTGAATATATAATTTTTAGGACGTAAAAATCTGTTTATGAAAAGATAGATCAACTGGATATTCAGCTTGACTTAAGTGTTAAAATGGTTCATCTGCAGCCAGCAATTTCCGTTCAGGGCATGGGTATACCCAGCGGGGGGCAGAAGCATTAGTAAATTAAATTCAAAACGAAATTTTTGAACAAATTTTCTTTAAATCCTAGAAAAGTGATATATAATAGTGTTAAACATGTGATTAAAATAAAAATACTTTTTCGGAGCAAATAATTCAAAAAGCCAATACAGAGCGTAATAATTTTCTTGAAATTTTGGTTTCACAACCTTTTCTGTGTTCCAACCTGAACGACCACAGCTTGCCCCCCTCTAGTTTTGATCCTGAGTAGGCCCTTGGTTCAGAGCACAAAAAATCTCGCCAGTCGTCTTTCAAATATATTGGCATTTTAATTTCATGATATTTTGAGTATACATTCAGTGAAATCCTGTGAAAATATATTTATTTCATATTTTTGATGTAAGAATAAGTAATAGCCATATGTAAAAGAAAGTATGACTGGTGCTACATTTAAATTTATCTCTGGGTTATAAATAAATACAAATAAATTTATCTGAATTATAAAGGGTGATAATTGGGCAACTAATGTTCATCAAATTCAGTTGATTCAGAAATTCAGTGAGTGCATTCAAGCAGCTATTAATCCTATATTCATTGAACTGGACCAAAGCCAACATCCCTCTATCCTACCTAGGCACAGTATCTTTGATTACGAATAGCCAAAACAAACAGCAAGACCAACTAGCTTTAACTATAATGGACCCTCTATAGACCCTGACCTAAAAGAAAACTAAAAGCACTTTAATTTGGGTGCATGGTATATTATTCATGACAAGAAATAGTCCTACTAGTCATCACACTGAGAATTTGTCCAGCAAAGTACATGATGTGTATTCAAGTTTTTCTCTCTTCCATGTGTATCCAGGTCTATATTATGTACGTAATACCCTGGAGGCTCTGCCCATGAATCATGGCTATATATAATGTGTTTGTCCCAGGTTAATGTCTAAGAAAAGCTTGAGGAATAAAAATATTTCTGCTGTGGATTTTTGAGCTTGTTAGAACTCCGTGGGTAATTGGCCCATGCAAAGAATTCCTCCCTTTGTTGATTGTTTACACACTGTACTACCTAACAGTTTATTTCAGCGTTCATCCCTAACATATCAAGCCAGCATTTGGGCTGAAATAGTGAGAGTAAAGTTGCATAATCTCAGTCTCTGTTATTCATCTATCATTCTCTCTCTCTAATCATGTCATTTTTAACCTCTACCAAATTTATTTGTGGTGGTAATTTGATGACCTGGATGTGTCTAAGTTAGAGAGAGAACTTAATTCTTGGGATGTGTGCATCCCTCTTAGTGTCAAGATTCTGTAAAACTTAATTCAAATTATGTAAGGGTTGATATTAAGATTTGTCATGCCTCAACAATTTTCAGGGGAAGGAAGGATAGGGCAGATGCAACACTAGTCTACCTCTTATGCCTGGCAATATCCTTGAAACCATGATTAAAATAGGTGGTATTTGTCCTGATGCTCCTTGAAATAAGATTTTACCACTAAGAGATATTTTATGATACTGTATCTGCTAATGGGTACGTGTAGTTTATTTTCTTACTACAAAATGAAACCACTCTCTTGTATTTAGCATGTGCACTGTTATATTGTTGGCAACTGAATTAAAAGGACTTGCACACAAATAGAGCAATTACTAGCCATTATTTTGGGAATTTACATAGCTGTATAGCTCTACATTTTAAACGTTCACTTTATGTATGCATATCAATATATTTTTTTCTTAAGTTGCACAATGAAAGAAGTTATGTGGAGTCATCTCTCCCTTTCAGCTGGTCTTATTTTTCTCATCTTGGTGACTTATTACTAGCATAAAACATATGCCATCATCTTCAGGATATGTAGAGAAGCCTAGGGCATATAAATGCATTTCCCAGGTAATTCATGTTCACATCAGTACACACGTAGAAATTACCAGCAAATCAGAGCATTTACAGTGCATTTTTATAGAAAGAAATCAGTGCATAAAAAATACTTAAGCAAGCTTTGTTGTATCTCTGTATTTTCTAACAGAAGGTAATATTTTATTATATTCAGGTATTTAGTGATTATCCATATTTACTAATATCATATTATGATGATGATATTATTCAATGATGGTTGAAATATCTCCTCCTGTTGATCAATGCTGACAACATGCATGCTATAGACATGAGCCAGGATCGTACTGGTATGAGTGATCGTTTCTCGTAAGAAAATCATTGGCCTGTGGCACTCTTTGCACGTACACACCCGGGCTGATAGATTGGCCCACTGGCACTATAAGGGTTAATGAGGCTTGCACATGTTCTATCTTTGCCTCCAAGGATGCACATTAGGTCTTTAACACACTCAATGCTGAAAAAATTTATCATAACATACCGCCACGCGGAAAAAATATTTTGCAATAATATCAGATATTGTGTCTTCCTTAATCGTATACAATCATACATAGTTGAAAATCATTAAAATTTTCACTATTAATAAAAAAAATATTAAATATTATAATAAATATATTATAATAAAAAGAAGGCAAAAAATCTGCTGCAAGCAAACGACATGTATCCAGTCACAGGAGAAGACACACAGAGACGCTGGGCACAATGGCAGGGTCTAGTAGAAGACGCGGAGGCAGATGGCGGGCCGAGAAACCTAACGAGACCGATGCCTTGTATTCAAGGCATCCGCGTCCTAGGCTAGCGCGGGATGCCTTGAATTCAAGGCATCCGCATTGAGTGTGTTAATGGAGTGTGGTACAAACTTCTGCCAAAATAGTTGCTATTTATCACATCAAAAATCCATATATTGATTAGATTATCTTGATTTATCCCAGTAGTCTGGGAGAAGACATCTTATAAAATGACTCATTACTGTGGTAGTTACTTTTAGATGTTATCCTACGTTATTGGCGGAGCACTGTATCTAGAGGACAGAATGGATCTGAATTATTACCTTGACAGTTAATCATTGATCACATATCCTCCTACTGATTTTTTGCTCGTCTGGAAAACACAGTAAAGTAGGAATAAAGATATGTTTTAATGAAATCACAAATAAGAAAACATTAGAAGGAGCCTGATCGAGAAAAGACACTCCTGCCAACTCACCGCTTACCTCTAGTAGGGTATCTTTATAAATAAATATCAGTCACTCAAAAATGGTTGCAAACAAGGCTTAAAAAGCTTCTGGAATACTAATTTACCCCATTATTGATAAATGGCCCCTTGGCAGCAAACACAGTGTTTCCTTCACTGCACAGGGCACAGATTTCCTGGTGGGCTGGCCAAAATAGTTGTGTAACTAATTTTCGTGAAGTCTAATTCATTGTTGTGTACACATTTAGCTTAGAAATCTAGGATTTGCACATATATTTATATTTACATCAAAGTTTATTGGGATGAATTGAGGAAGCTATGTAGGCCTTTCTTATCCAAAATAATAAAGAATCATTTCTCGGTGTTTCTAATATATTAGGCCGTAACAACACCATCATGGGATAATTTTTTTATGCACTACCCAATTCCAAATTTCTTATCAGTAGATTATTTCTGTAAGCATATATTTTTAGAGGAATATATGGTAATAATGAAGGATATTTAGTGAAATGGGTTCACAAATCCACATCAGTATGCAATCATGACCGTAATCATAATTTGTTATATTTTGAGTCGTGGCATGTATTTTTTTGAGCCTGTGTCACATTATCGCTTTTCCTGACCCTGACAGGGATAGCTGTTATAATAAAGTGAAGATTAGCTTAAAGCAATCATTTTCTGAATCACATGGTCAGTTTTGTTCCTTTTTCCATTATTTTCCACTCAGCATATCGATCTTGTTCCTTTGAAGGCCAAGTTAGGTCCCTATTGGAAAAAATCTGCTGAATCAATTGAAAATTTCAATTGAATGTGCCAATTTCCAATTGAATTTCCATATATTCAATTGAAATTTGTCACTTTTCAATTGAACGCAATTGAATATTTCCAATGGGGGCACAAGCATTGCTGTTTGCAACATTTGGGCTCTGATAGGGTAAATAGCAATTTCAGTGGAAAAGGAGGGATATGCTAAATGATGGAAAAGACTTATGGGTTGCTTGAGTCATCCATAGATATGGTTGCGTGATTCAGTCTTAACAGTGTGAAAGCAGGGTGTCCAGCAACCTAGGTGATAATAGTCAGGGATGTTTATGAAAAACCTCATCGCCTCTAGGACAGAGAACTCCCTTGTCATCCTTCTGCTTGGCTCAGCTTAGCTTGTTCATGTGCCACTCCACTCGTTATTTTTTGTGAATGTTCCTCCTGCCACAATTAGGTGACTGCGACTTTGGCAATATGTGGATTTTATACGAATTTCTATCAAACTTTGTTAGTAGCAAAGTGGAATAAATGTATGTTTACACGATACACTAACGCTTACGAGTCAATGTCTGATAGCAAGAACGATTTTTGTGCAAGTTGGCATTTGCACAAGTTGGGTGGTTACATGGTGAATTTTGGCGTTCATAACTTGTACGGGCTAATGTACCATGTAAACAGGCCTTAAGACTGGCTTTTTTAAGTATTTACCAGAGAGCTTGGAAAAATAAAATAAAAAAATCTACCAAGAAATGCTGCAGGTGCCTCATTTATACCACTTGTATTGATATTTTATTACTTAAATTTAGCTTTATAAGAAAATTCATTTTCAAAGCTCTCATGAGCTCCCCCTCCACCCCAAAATCCAGCGTTGTACTCTGCACCATGGTGCCTTCCCCTACACCCCACTGAGAACCCCTGGTTACTTGGAAAGAGTTTCAAAGATAAGATTAGGCTAAGGGCTTATTTAATCCTCTTTCAGCACATCCCTGGAGGAAATTATATGTAAAACCCACCATGAATCCCATTTTCCTACCTTGGAGTTTTGCCCTGCCCATACATAATGTAGGTAATTTTCGACTTCCATTTGAGTACTTCACTGAGTGATGGAGTCAGTTACATAATCATGTGTAAGATTGGGTTAATGGGACGAATGTGTATCGCGGTATCTTAAAATTTCACTATTGAAGAGCATGGAAAAAGTGGTGGTTGTTATTTTGTAATATATTTCCCGTTCGGCCTGCTGGGCTGGATTTACCGTGAGTTATGCTTCAGGCACCTCTCCATTGAGCTCCCCTCCTCACTCCCCAATTTTTATGATATGGCATAGCCACTCGCATGAGATAAGGTTCAGAAAAAAGGAATAAACAGATATATGGCTGACAGCATAAGTTATGCTTGAATTTTTACGCTGGGAAAACATGGACAATTCAATTTTTAAAAACAGCTTGGAGCAAAACTATATGAAACAGTTTAACTGTTATGCAACTAAAACACTTTATGAAAACCCTTTCCAAAAATAATTTTTAGCCTTAATTCATGCAACAAAAAAGAAGAGTATCTTCAAAAATAAAAACATTACGTACTGCTGTAACCGAATGAACTGCGGTAGCGCGAAATATAGTATAAATCAGTGGCGCAGCGAGGGGGGTTTTGGGGATAAACCCCCCCCCCCCCAGAGCTCAGACAATTTTTTAAGTTTAATCTATTTTATTTATTTAGAATAATATTACTTATAGAATAGTGTAAGGATTAATAAAATATCCTTCAGAAGGCCGTAAAACTCACCATTTTCAACCATTTATTTTAATTTTTTTCCGGCAGAAGGCCCTCGCACCTCCCGCTTACCCTGGCAGGTATGCCATACCCCCAGACACCCCAGTATTAGTTGCGCCTGAAACCCCCCTAGCCTTAATTCCTAGCTGCACCCCTGGTATAAATTAACTAATTTTAAAACGCGTAAATAACAGTGGTATGAACTAAATTTTCAGTTGAACAAAGCCTCTAAAAACAAATGCGGCCTATTGCATATCTTCCAGAGAAATTAAGTGCAGATTAAAAACATGAATGAAGACATATTGGGGCCTACCTCAAGCACAACGAGAACTACTTCAAACTTCTTGTCTTCTTTTCGGCATATTCAGTAATTATGGCATCGTTGTTCAAGTTATGCTATAGTCTTAACTTAGCACATTTAAAGCCCTAGCAAAGAGGACACTTGCAGGCAGTCATAACCCACATAATTAGCCTGCTGACGGCGGTGCAATTCGAGGCGCCTCCAGTACAGATCATTGCTGGCTGCCTAACAGAAAGGGCCCCTTGGACTGCGACGCCCCTCAGCACGTGCCTATTTTGCCTTACGGTATATCCGGCCCTGTTCGGCCTCTCACTTAAGCACCATTACCAATGGATCAACGAAGGTGTATAAAAAGATTTTCGGTGCATATTTGTTTCAATCTACTGCAGTATGACTTTCGCGCTTATACGAAATTGTTGGCTTCCAAATTTCGTTTAATATTCGCCTCTATTCTCTCGCCGTCTCGATTCCTCCGGAAAGCTCGTATACCATGTAGTTTTGAGGGCAATCAACTTTGAACGATGATGCGAAAATTAGTTTTTTTTCATAATATTTCTTTAGTTTCTTCATAGGTAAAATTAGGTATTTTGCATTCATTCACAGCGGAATTAAAGTCCTCTAGTGAGATTACGTTCAGGAAGTCTAACTTCACATCGGAACTGTAAGACGGCTTTAGAATATCGGTGGAATCGTGAAAATAATAAACGAGCTCCAATTTCGTTTTCTCAACTCTCTTTTTATTGTGTGTCGCGGCATAATCGTTCAAAAATCGCTGAAGAATTTTCTGTTTACTGAATTTCACAGGACGTCCCTAGCTAAAATTGCCATCCTTAGTGAAATACATGGAAATACATCTACCGGTTTGATCTGATTGGAGCACCAAACATTTATTGAGCGTCAAGAAAAAAATCTACTTCAAGAAGAAATATTGATGGAGTAAAAAATCGCGTTTCGTATTGAATGTGGCGGAAGACCTCTGACTGCCCTGGTTAATCTTCTTACGTAAGATGTTTTTATTTTGCGTGGTCACTGTGCTATGTGGGACTTCAGTTTTTTTAACAATTATAGAAGTACCTTGTTCAGATAAGAGAGAGCGCTGGTGTGGCGCGCAGCTGTTTACTGTTGTGCCACATTAAATCACCTGGTACTATGTCATCTCTGTGTTATCGATAAATTGTGTTCATATTTTTCAAATACATCATGTATGAAAGATATTACGTCGCCGAAAAGGCTTGGGGATATCATTCCAGGGAAAACTGCCTCTTAAGTAGCTTGTGGAAAGTAGTTTTGGACACGTGAAGAAGGTTGGCATAGTGTCCGAGTGAAAACTAATCGTCATGAAAATGACAACAATTTGGTCTGAGCTTCCATGTGGAAGCCCGTCGCCAAATTTTCCTCCAGAATCGTTGCCCGAATCACCACCTGAAACTGATACTACTATACATTACGAGCTTTTAAATTGTGACTACATTATCAAACCAAACCTCATCCCCCCGTGCTCTCTGGAATCCCATGGCGATTATAGAGGATATAAAGCGGTAATCACAACCCATATCATGGTTTTTTTTTCTCAATTTCACATCGGTGTAACTCACAGTTTGAAATTCATACGTATTAACTTACTATTTATTAGTGTCGTAGGTATTTGGGTGCTCACTTTGAAAATCACTGAATCCATTGTGTAATGTTTTTGTATTTATCATTGAAATATCAATGTGTACACGTAGTGTGTTCATTATTGGATTGCATGCATGAACTTGTACTAACGAGGTACATCTTCCTTGTAGGAAACAGCACCTGTATATTATCCATCCCCTAACGTTAGTAGAACAGCGACGCAGTTGACGGAGGAAGAACAAGTAAAAATTGCTAAACGTATTGGATTGATACAACATCTTCCTACTGGAACTTACGACGGTTGCAAAAAGAATAGAGAGTGAGTATAATGGGTTCTTGATACTCTTCTTAACTGTCAATAATCCATAAATGCATAGAATTATGTCCGTATTGCGAATGGTACATAATATGAAACATTATTAATTATGCGTCAGTAATTGTTTTTACGTTCTCGGTATTCAGTGCATTCAGTATTTGGCTGCAGTATTAAGACTGCTCTATCTATGAGAAAACATTTTGTATTGATAGTAAATTTATTGCTCATCTATGCCATTCCTCAACAAAGTTATCGCTGTACGAATTCCCAGCCACAAGTGTTAATGTGCTTGAGCGCTATCATTAAACTTATTCAAATAAATTTTAATTAATGAAAGTTTTTAATTACTCGGATATTAATTATTGTTCTGCTTTTTATCCCAGATGTGTAATATGTATGATAGAGTTCATGATTGGTGATGCAGTGCGTTACCTGCCTTGTATGCACACTTATCATGTAGATTGTATTGATGACTGGCTTATGAGAAGCTTTACTTGTCCATCGTGCATGGAACCTGTGGATGCTGCCCTGCTCACCACCTATGAAACTAATTGAGAGGAGTCTGTTCAGGGCGTGGAAGAACCTTGAGAAGTGGAGTAAATGCATTGCAGCAACCCTTAGTGTTTTACTGTTTTACAGAACTGCTAAAGTGCTTCTCTGAAGACTGACTGTAGCTGTACTGTCCATGATTTTCTGTGATGAATTTATAATGCTGTAGGATAATGAAAGTCTCTTCAAATGGTGGAATGCAGGGTACTCAGGTACAATTTACTATCTGCTGTAATAATCCGATCTAAATTTTTGTGCGTCAAGGATGATTTTGCCTATGCCATGATTATTATTTTCATAATCGCAAAGATGTGCAAGGAGATGTACAAGTTGTGATAATTTATTCTAGTTTATAGTTAAAAGCCAACAATATAGTGTTATCAATCTTTTTTAAGAGATGAGAATGTCTTGTTTATTGGGAAGTGCTGACCTGCACTTCCCATTCCACACTTCTTGATTTAATCTAATGGGTGCTCTCAAAAGACATTCTCTCAAAATTTTGGCTATGCCTGGCAAAATTAACTAACTCAATTTCTGCTGTATAAATGGCTACTCAAAAGTACTCCCAGGTATCCACAGAAATTGTTTCTCATTTAATAGTTGCTAAGGCATTCATATTTGCCCAAGGGCTATATGGCATGGCTTTCTCTATCTGTGACTCCAATATGACTGATTGAATTTGGCTATTGATTGATTCTATATGTAAAATGTGCTACTGCACCAAGGTATATTATATATATATAAATATGTGTAGATCACAGAGCATAGAACTATATTTTATGAAAATACATTTTTAGGTAATCTCAAGTTGTTATGTTTTAAACTAAGAACAATCTTAAACTGGTAAGGCAGCCTTCAACTGGCATTATAAATTATGTGAATGGAAGACCCAAAGCTGGATTGCTGGTCATGACGGCATCTGATTGATTCTAGTCTGAAGTTCATTGACTCAATTTTGCTTGCCACATGGTATTGGCATGGTTATAGTGCTGTCAGTACTTCTTATGCAAAGATGATACCAATTGTGTTGTGAACTTGTCACTGATTTTATTTTGGCTGATGAGTCCTTTTTTTTAGTATTTTCCCTATTTTAGAGGAGAGTCACAGGCATTTTACGTAATGTTTGCCTGCCAAGAAGCAATTTTGTCATGTGCATATGCAAGACATTATCAAGTATTGGTTGAATGTGTGGAAGGTATATGATTGGCTGTTTCCGTCATAAATGTCAGTGAAGAAATATATTGTAGATAATTTAATTAATTCCACAATAAAGTGTATCTTAATTTATGTTTTGGCTACTCCGGTATTTCACATTCAGCATTTTAATGTTTCTCAGTGACTTGTGAATTTGTCCTTCAACGATTGTTTTATTAGCTGTGGCAGTTTTCAAAAAGTGTTGGATTCTTAGTTTGGCAATTTGCTGGTATGTGTGTCCAATATTTAAATGTCTCACAAGCTGATGAAGGATTTTCAGCTTTTCCTTCACTGGCAAGAACTTGTGATATTTTTAAGTATTAAATAAATGAAAGCTATTCCACAGTTTTCTAGTTTAGAGGAAGTAGAACTCTGTGGTAATGGAAGCTCTCATTGCCCCTTGCTTTCGTTAATTGCTGTTCTGTTGAATGAGTGATTGTGCTTGATATAATGTCCTTCACTAGACTATGTGCCAAATATTATTTATGCTAAAATTTACCATGTGTAAACGAGTGAAGCCTACACTAACCTGACAAACATTTTGTCTCTTAAAAATCTCCACAAGTAAAATTGTTTGTAAAGTGAATAATCTCTTGAAAAATCTGCTTGATAACAGTAATTCTTTTTTGCAGAATGGGCACATATTTTTTTAAAAGGTTTCTTGCAAAAATATTTAAGTCCGGTGCTTAAGTTGTTATGCTTCATCTCTTGTGGGAGGTAGTCTAAAGTGATAGCAAGGAAAGTGCAAATCTTTGTGGTATATCTGTATTTTGTACTGTGCAGTTTCCAAAATAACTATGTAAGGAGGAGATATGTGCTATTAGTATGATGTGGTACATTTGATGTGTGAAATAAGTTAATTCTCCATCAAGAGATTTGAGTCGTTTTTGAGGTGAAAGTGGATAATTATTTTATCCTTGAGGGTATTCCTGTGGAGTTCAAAAAAAATGTAAGAGGAGTGTTCCAACAGCGTGAAGCAACATTGTGCTATCATTGATCAAAGACACCTTGTGAAGTGTATTTTTTAATTATTCAACATTCGACTCAGCCATTTGAATGCCGGATTGGCTTGAAAAATAAGGTAGGGAAGTTGTAGTATATTAGTGTTGCAATTCTTAAATAGATGGCATATTTTTAACTGCATCAAGGGTGGGAACAATTAATGAAAATTCCAACTTGTAGTGAGGCACTGTAATTTATGACTGAAAGGAATTAAGGAACAAGGGGTCTTTTGGTTGTTTATTGCACTGTGTTAAGTACACCATGCGTTTTCCTTCAAAGTTCATTGTTGTTTACCTTTATGGGGAGGTGCCTATTAGCAGATTATTTCATAAAATGTAACTAAAATTATTATACTCAAATTTAATTATTTTTCACAGCTTTCATATTGCTCTTATGACTGTCATTATTTTTCCTAAGTACATATTTGAAATGTGTTACCAGCATGCCTAACTTCCTGCATGGCAAGCAGCTCTATGTTTTAAAGATTGTATACTGTAAGAAGTGTTCATGGCACTTTCTTAGCTTATTTTAATTTCAGCATTTTTTCCATTTTACTGTTATATTTGTCCAATTGACAATTTTTAAAGTTAAATATACATTTCTGCTTTTCATGAAGAAATAAAATGCTGCCAGCCAATTACTGCTGTCTGTGAATTTGAAGGCCAGAGGCTTTGTGAATATAGGTTATGCATACTTTTTCCCTAAATGCCTAGTGCATTTAGATCAGCAGCAATAAATTAATCTCTAGAATTTATTTATTTATAAATTTTATTGTTACAGACTACAGTAGTTAATTTGAACCAAAGAGAAGTGTATTTTTCACTGTTAAATTCGTAGCCTTGCATTTTAATATCATTTTAGTGTGGACAATTGTTATTAGCCTGTATCTTTTGGCTCATCTAGTCTTGATTCAGTTTACTTTCACTAATATTTATTCTTCTTTAGCATAAAAATGTTGTGATGGTCTCCTCATTGAGCAGTAATTCTCTTGCAATGGAATTTTTCATCTTCAGATCTTCACTCGGTGCCTTAGAAGGATATTCTCCTATAAATAATTCATAGTAAGCTTGTTCTCTCTCTATATATATGTGATATGGTCATGTGTTATGTATTCACTCATAGTAGCCATACTTTTCATAGTCACATTTTCTTCATTCATTACACCTAACATATTAATTTTGCTTTGATCATTAAATTGTTATTTTGGACACCTGGCTCTCAGCATTTGTTATTATTCTCATAAAAATCAAATTACATTTGCCTTTCAATATTTTGCATCAGAAATCCAGAGTGCCACCAATCATCGTATCGTATTCCTTTAAAATCCTCTTATCTTCCTGCCAGTTGGTTTTCGGATAGTTTTGCTGCATTTTCTCTCTTTTGTGAGTGTAAAATTTTGACCAGTTCTTCATGAAAGTTAGGTGATGCATCTGAACCTATGTTTGTCCTATCTCAAAACCTATGGTTGCTGGTGTGTGGTAAAATGTAAAGGGTGACTGCATGAGTAGCAGGATAAAGACATAGTGCGTTTTTTTAATCGTATGAAGGCATTTTGGAATGTCTCCAGCCATAGTTTCATTGATTTTTAAAAATGTATTTGTATTTCATTCTGCTCTTCGGCTGTCATCCTTTTCTGGTAGTGTGAATGCCCATGCCAATATAGTTTAATATTTTGGTTCAATACATATATACAATGCATAGTGATACTAATAAGTTATCATTTGACTCTCATGTTATGCCTCTATCCTGCCTGTGTTCTCAGATGTCGCTTTTGCTGTCTTTAAATGTTGACGTATGATAAAACGTATAATGACATCTTATTCAGTCATACCTCTGCCTACTGTTTCCAGCACTATCAGTGTACATCATTTGTGTCCCGTCTTCAGTTTGCAGTTCTACCAGTGGTGTCATGGCGCTGGAACGCCCTTCCGGCACTGGTTAAGAAAATACATTATAGTCAAATAACACTTATCAATTTTGGTGCCACAAAATTTCTAATATATACATTCGTAACCAAAACAATTTTTTTATTTGTTTGTTCTATATTTGCTGAAAAAATTAGTGGTTGGGTGAATTGCTAGTATGAATTGTTGTACTATAAGTGCGTTCCGGCAGTGCAAATTTTGCCATGATACCACTGAATTCTACCTACTCTTTAGTTAAATATGCCTCACCAATCTAGGTCCTTGCTTCAATGAAGATTCCATTGTTGATAATCTTCTTGTATTGTGTGAATTTTTTTCTTCTTTTAATTTCCTCATTTAATAATGTTGAAATTTAGGAGCTCTTGTTTCTATTCAGTAGTATGTATTTATGCTTGTGGACCTTCTCTCTTGACTTTTGAAAAGTGTATGTCTCTGTGATCATTGTCAATCAAATTTCCGACCAAAGGAAGCCTTAGGAAAAACCAAGTGATTGAATTAAGTATAAAAATTTGCAATTCTCTCAAAAAGTAATAAAGGCGCATGCATATAAAAATAGTTAAGTGGAAATCATCATAGGGGGCAATTGAATTTTAAACATATGCTTCCAAGGGCGTACCCAGGATCAAATCTAGGGGGGACAAGTATGGTTGTTCAAGTTGTAACATTTAAGCGTGGGAATGGTAAATTAAACTAATATTTTAATAAAACTAAAACAGCAGTTTTAAAATTTATTTGTTTGAAAAAGCATTATTTTAGTTACATGTCTTATACTAATATCATTTTTCGTGGGTTTAAAGAAAATGTGTTGAAAACTTAAGTTTCAATCCAGTCCTGATTTACCTTAAAGACTTTTGCGATTTTTGCTTCTGGGGGGGACCGGCTGCCCCCTCCTATCCCTTGCTGGGTATGCCCATGGGTGCTTCTTTAATAATAGAAGATGGAAGTAGCTTTAAAAGGGCTAAAATAAATTTGCTAATGCTCTCAGAAATGGATCAGTTTAGAAGAAGCAGGTTTGCTAATGATTATTCTTAGATCTGGCCATTGTAGGTAGTCCATTTTTCAAGAAATGATGAAAAAATTTGATTTTGCTACCTTATCAAATTTTTTCACTGAATATGGGCAAATCCTTGGAGGAAGTGAGGGAAGGAGTGTATGTATGTCCCCTACTTTTTTTTAAGGCTATTCCTGTGAAAAGCTAGATCACCCTTTGATTCCTAAAGTTTGAATACAGCTACCCTCCATTTTAAGCACTCGATGTACCCTTGAATGCCTCAGAGGTAGTGCACTGTGAAATATCTGGTCTGGTGTGCCGTACTGTTTGGAGAATGAGTGATATCGTGTGTGGGAGTGAATTTCTGGGCTAAAATTTAATGTGGTAAAACTGTAATTAGGGTAATCTCATTTAAGTCTTTGACTATGCATGTTGCATTAATATTGATCATTCATTGTGTACATAGAAGTAATTTCCATACTTGAACGTGTTGATTGGCTTGAGCTTCGAAAATATTTTGCGATACTAAAACAGCATTTAATGAGTCGCTAGTAAATATGAAGTTCTGAATAGCTCCGATACCACGTGAAAAAAGTATTTATCAATAAGAACTTATCCCTGACCTCAGAAAGTGTATCCCCTAGGAATTTCAACTCATTTGTCACGCCATTATGATTAATCATAGGCATTTTAAAATATACTAAGTGGCTATGATTTTCTCTTTTAAGCTCTCTTCTAGATAAAAAGACCATTAAATTACTTTGCTATGTGCCACTTTATTTATAAATGACTAATGTTGATGTAGATGCTTGATTTTGAGGCCCATGCTCCATGTTTCCAATGCTTTCATATAGTATTTCTATGAAATGCTTATCGATCTTCACTTGGCTCTCAAATTGTCATTTATTCCTATCTTACTCATTGTGAATGTGAAGTGTTCATTTAGTGATGGTATACATATTCATTAGGGCCTTCTCTGTGGTCATCACTTACAATGTGCCTGTTATCAACCTGCATACTGGTGGGGGCACCCTAATAATAGTATTCCAGGGCAGAGAATATTAGATATTGGTGTAATATTGTGCAGTAATTAGCAATAATTCTTTAACTGAATGAATAGCAATAAATTGCAAACTGTCATATTCCGAACTATGCAACAAAAAAAATTCCCTCGGTTTTTAATAATAAAGAATTGCAGAGGTCAAACCAGATGAGGTTTTAGCAAATGTAATTTAGAAGTGTGCATCGCAATAATGTCAAATGCACCATGATATTTTCTCTTTCCTGATAAAGGGAACATATGTATAAATCTTTTACCTCGTAAAAGTCACATTATGGATAAATTGTAATTATTTGTTTTGACCCCTCAAAGAGAATGTTCGTAATTCCCTCATTGACTGCTGTGTATATTTCTTCTGCCTATATATGTGTGTGGACTCTGCCTGATTTGGGCATAACTATTTAAAATCTCTTAGGCATCTCTGGTTGCATGAACCATTGGATATTTGAGGAATGGAAAGTATTGGGCTTGATTCTCACCTGAATGTCGAGCCAACTGAAATTATCAAATTACATGCAGATGTTTAGCACTGCACATGTGTTTGTTTTATCTTTATTTTTTGCCAAATCCATCAATATCCATCATCTCAATTTGGCTATTCTATCTTGTCTGTTATATTCTTACTGCCGATTTTCTAATGGAAAATGACTGCATCTAATGGCAAAGTCAATGGATGAAGTTCTGGAGCCCTTTCTTCCTGTAAAGCCTATGTAATCCATTTTACCTTCTTAAAAAATGTAAGGACCTGCCTAATTAGTGCTTAAGTAAAATCCTCAAAAGCAGATGAGCAACCAAAATTTCTCCCCAATTTTTTTAACTTGATTGCTTTTCCTCAATAATGGTTGTTTTTGTCTTTGCATTATTCAATGAACTTCTAAATAACCTCTAAAAAAATTTCTTCGATTGAATTCTCAATGGCCCATGTAAATTGTGACAGCTCTTGATTGATTATAGCCAAGTTTCTGAGGATGGTGCCATGCTAGACATGGCATGCCACATTTTTCACATTCTTGTATGGGATGGCACATTTTATATAGTATATTATCACTTGGGCCTTTCTTGCTGTAAAATGGTCGCAATTAGACTATGAATGCTGCTATCTTTTCGTCATTTTAGCGTGAAATAAAAAAGGACGTATTGTACTGTCACCAATGGTTAGGAGGAACGTTAAGCTTTTACTGTTAAATTGATGATGACAATATTTACTATTGCCCAATTGTTTCTCTTGTTCTCAAATAAAATTGATTTACCGATTAGGCTTTTCAAAGGTATGTGTTTGGAATTGAATCTGGTATCAATTATGAGGACCTTTTAAGAGATAAGCCTAATTAAGAGCTCTCTTGTATTCTCTAAATGATATTTCATAGCAGGAGGATGTGAAAAGTTCATTGAGGAACTTCAATGACGTCTTCCATTATAGTGCTGGGCTCCTCTGCAATCATGCTGCAGTAGTGTGAGGTTGGCATTAAAATTGCTCCAAGGAGGCTATGCCCAACTATAATTACTGTTATAGGTAATTAGTGAAACCTTAACGCTAATGCATCAACTAGAATTTGATACCATGATCTTGGGGTAGTCAAGCTCATACACCCGAATAACCATAGATTACTTATTGATTTTTCATAATGGCCCATGTATTATAGGGGAACATAAGATTACTAGTCCAATGGTTTGTCAGTGGATTGTTATATGAAAAATATTAGTTGTTATTGACAGTCACAAAGTCATTGATTGTCATAACTCCTCTGGTTAGAGTTAAAATCAATGCTGTCATGTACAGGTTAGGTCAGGATCATAGATGGGAGAGTGCACCCATTACCTGTGCAAAAGGAGACACAGTAAACATAAAGGTAAAGAGTATAGGCAATCTTAATTTTATCCTGGAAAAAGAATTGAAAACTCGGCGGAAAAAAATGTTTCATACCTCCCAGCTTCATGCATTAATAGAAGAGCTCCTAGTCAACGACTGTAAATTCACTCCATTGCTTAAAATATACTGATGATGGACACAAAATTGCATAGTGACTTGGCTGTGGCTCCTGTAAATACAAGTTTGTGTATACTGCATTTCTGTCCTTGAATATCAGCCTATCCCTAAACTGCACCTATTTCTCGTATTTCTTCCCATGTTATTCTACCCTGCCAGTGTACATTTTTGCTAATCCCCAGTTGATGATGCAGACGCTTAGAAACCTCGGTTGTGGAGTTTTTATTTTTGTACTTGTGGTTTGTAAAAGTTATTCAAATAAAAATTTGTTAAAATGTAACGCCACAGTATTGATGGAAAGAGTTATTTTTAATGGAATTATTTTTTTAAACTAATCACTTGTGGAGTATGCAGCCTCAGAAATGCTGGTGACACCACGTTTACCTTTTCCCTCTCATGAGAAACCCTTGGCGTGAGTGTGCAATTCTGCAGTGATGTGGAGGGGCATTGTTCCCTCTCTATTGGTAGCAAGATATTATAAACTTCAGCTTGAAAAGTCCATCCACTCAACAGCCAAAGGGTTGGCCCACTGTTCATGATGCTGCTTGGATTTTCCCTTGTTCCTTGGACTGTCAACAAATTATACTCGCCCTTAAAAAAAGTTCAACCTGCCTGAAAGACATTACAGTGGAAGCTGTTGCAGGATTTATTGGTGTGAAAATGTGCAGGAACTGATCCACTGCCCTTGCAGGATGTTACTACTGCTATAGTTAGAGGCCATGAGGACTGTGGTTATCTAACAAGGAAGTGGAAAAAATGGATCATTGAACTTCCAATATTAGTCATTTGGAAGTGGAGGAAGTTGAGGACTATTTTAATAGGAAAGTGACCACATTGAAATTTATAAATTGTTTATGGTTTACTGTATCTTATTTACATTCTGCTCCTGTCATTGCAATCTTATAAAGCATACCCATTGTTTTGCTCATTAAATTGCAATTTTTTAAAGATCCAGTGTTTTATTTTTTTGTTGACTTTTTTTCTGTGTGTGATCGTTGTAAATCAACCATGAATGCAAAATTGCCCTTTATTCATCAGCTAGTTGCATTAAGTATTCTCAACTGCTCCTGTGAAAAAAACGTTCTCAAAGTGAATAAAAACAGTGCTCTTTTATTCAATCTGTTCAATTGAAATTTACTCTACTCTTTAAATTTGTCCCTGCATATTGTTTCCATTTGATCTATCATACTTAATAGGACATCACTTTCCATTGCTGTGAAACATCTCATGCATTTGCATGATATTCAGTAGTGAAAATGTCATAGAGTAATAATGAAGATAAACTTCCTTTAAACTAAGGTTTCCATGCAAGAGGAGTTATTATTCACTTATCATTGTTACACTTTCACACATTCAAAATCAATTTGTTCATATTTGTATCAATATGATGTTGGATGGAATAAGTTTTAGATAAGTGATGCTGTTACCTTTTTGCAGACTGATGCGAACTAGAGTAAGATTCAGCAATAGGTTGAAATTCAGCCATTTGACAGACTGACCTTGCTTGTTTATACGGGATCATCACTTGGACAAATTTGAGAATGAAAATTTTTTTCTGCTATGGATTGAAATAATTTTTGGCCTCACATGAGCCACCTTTTCTAAAATTGTTGATGGGTCTTCAATCATGTGAATAATACTTTAAATAAATTTAATTTTGTTGTCGAATTGAGGGCTCTGATTGTGAACTTCCTTAAAATATTATTTTATTTGCTGCATGACTCCCAACTGGAAACCAAAATTATCTGGAATAATCAGTATTTTTTTGCCCAAATTTTCAAATTCCTGGATTTTGTGGGGAAGGAAAGTTAATCCAAGGGGAAGGGGAGCTGATGTGTGTAACCTTAGATTGTTTGATATCAGTTCTCCTTGAATCTATAATTGGTGTGTGGTAATGAGTCTCCTATTCTTGAAATGCCTTTATTGCATTTCCTTTGTGAAGAGGTGATGAGATATAGAAAAGCAACCTCCAAATATTCATGAGCTTAAACAATAAGGTGCCTTGCCTTGTAGTAATACAATGTGGTACTTAATTTTGACCGGAACGGCATTCTAAGACCTCTCGGGGAAAATTGGGCCATGTCAAAAAATTTTATCATTTTATTTTATACTTGGTAGTACATGATTCCATATTTATTTATTCCTATACTGTCTAATCCAGCACGTATTGGCCATTTTACATCAGGGTGTTCAATAATTTTAACAAATACACATACGACCTTAACCATGCCCTTGATGGGAGCAAACTCCTTTGCCAGACTCAAACCCTCTTGTTTGGCGGGCGAGGACCACCACTGAGTCCAGCTGGGATTTTTTGTATTGTCAATTTATTGTAGTTAGAAATTTACCACAACTTTAATAACATTTGAAATTTTAAGGGGTTATATATATGAAAATTGTGTGGATTAAATGTGTGTACCAGTAACTAAAATTTTAGAAATTAAGCACCGCCTCAAAGTTGCTGGGAAACACTTCGGAGTTGCAGGTTTCACACTTTTTCCTGTGGTATACATGCAACACGCCATATGTCAGCATGTATTCATAGGGAAGGTGAGTTAATACCAAGGCAGTGCTAGTGGGATTCCTAGGGAGCCAATGAGAAAGTAGGTTGCTGCTTGTCATTTTTTTTACAGGTAGGTGGTGGTATAAAATTTACAAAATATTGAATGGGGAGTGCTTAAATTATCTTGCTGATGGTAGGGCTAATCATAGATATTTGGCAGTAGCGTAGCCAGGAATTTTGTTCGAGGGGGCGGGGTCCAAAACCAGTGGGGAAAATTTATGAAAAACAGGGTACTAAGTAATGGGGTTGTAAACTAATTTTAACTCATTTCATAATCGAAAAAACTTCATTTGTTAAAGAAATATTTTGTAAATTCATGATTTTTCAATATTCTTTCTTTAATGTAGGAAAATAATTGTGTTTTTATAGTTCTAGGGGGGGTCCGGACTGTGGCTGTGCCACTGATATTAGGGTAGCCCTGCACCCAGTATAATACCATTTGTTTTGACTCCACCACTGCTGTATCTTTAAAAATGCTGAGGACATCCCCTCAAAGCGGTGGTGAAACTTGAGGATAATCTGAGAATCAAGGGGTTAATTATTAAGATGGCTCTTAAATGCTACTTCCTTTTTCACCTGATGAACATTCTATGTTTAGAGATAATTGAAGAGAGTAAAAAAGAAACCTGTGTTCACAGACCTATGGGGTAAATAGGAATTTGCTTTGGAGGGGGGGCGGGCATAGCATGGGGGTCCAGGGAAATTTTTCGAAAAATGACATGCCTGGAAATATATTTTACATCATTTTAGCACTTAAAATTTGGGTTCCTCATGTAATTTCGTGGGAAATCATCACAACAGGAAAAACATTAGTATAGCATAAAATTTATTTCTCATTCTCAGAGGCTTTGGGGTGATGTTTACCCCCCCCCCCCATAGTTACGTAACCCCCATAGTTACGTAACCCCCATAGTTACGTAACCCCCATAGTTGCATACACCACTGATGCAGATGCATTATCACTGAGGGGCAGTGCATACCAACAAGGAGCCACAGAAAGCTGTGATCCCCTACTTTCGACTACCTTACCCTTATGTGGTCCAATATTGAGGCTGGCTCGACAGGCCTGGTGCAAACATTAGGTTCAACGTCAAGTTAAGCTCAACAACACATGGTTATATAAGGGAAATGTTTCATAAATGTCACGCATGGATAATTATTAAATAATGAACTTTTTAATTGAACCTATAGCATAATATTACAGTCAGTGGAAGTGTACTTGGACTGCAAAGGGTTAATCTTCCCCTGTTTAAAAGACAGAATACCCAAACTAATTACAGTAAAACATGTAATGTGTATGAGCCTAATCAACTATTTTATGTTCAACAGAAAACAGGGAAAAATGGTTTTACTTATATTTCCCAGGGGCCTACTGCTAAATCCGTTGTGCCTTGCAATATAATGCATTTGTTGAGGTGATATAATGATATCTTCAAATAAAGTATTTTATTAGAATAAATATATATATATATATATGGTAGTATTGAATTTTTACTTAATTTCAAATCTAATAAATTACCAAAAAAATACTATGCGTACATTTAAAAAAAGTATTTTATATACAAATGAGACACCTCTACCGCAGACCACAATCCCACAATGGTCATTTCAGCCATTTGAATTACCCTCGCGTTTCAAGATAATTAACGATAGATGGCATAGCAAAACTAGTAAGCTGCTGCCAACCTAATAGGAATTAGTGGGCCTAAGAGCAACGCCTTCGAGTCTAGCTCGCCCCTCGAGAAACCAACCTAGTGTGTTGGCGTTCTGAATGTTTTCTCACGCCCATTCACGGATCAGTCATTGGTCATTGGTGAATTCAGGTGAATTCATGAACATACATATGCATCTTCATGGGTGAATTGGTCATGTGTGAATTATGCACGCACTGGGGTGCTGGAGTTATTATTTTATCCTCAGAAAGCGATTTTTGAAGATTTTTTTAGAAAAATAGGAATTTAGATATTTTTTTTCGCAAGATTATGAGTCCCATAAAAATAAAAATATTATAAATAACTGGAAAATCGTTCATCAACATCTGGAAACATTAGCGTTAATCAAGTACACTATCTGACGAGACTAACCAGAAATACAGCAAATCTATGTTTCGAGCTATTTTGCGGCGATGTTTTGTAAAGTAATGGTGATTTCAAACTTCGGTCTTCTGCTAAAATGCCATGCGTTTCGGAACATTTTTATGGCTAAGTGAATAATAATGATCTCAGATAATTATTTAAGCTCAGACTAGCCAGTGGTACACCTTTACGGTGTCATCTGCTAATCTATTTTAAGAACAAAAAGTCAACTGAAAAAACTCATTTGCCTTTATCGGGACGAATACATATTACTCCTAACTGTCCAATTTTCGTACCCTGAAAATTCTGTTAGAGACAGAATTGTGATGTAGATTTTCGAAGAATCGGAATAGTGAAAGACTTAATTTGAATGCTGTAGATATAAGTTGAAGTAAGAACCAGGTACTTTCATAATTTGTGAGATAAATTTGGTGAACTCATGGAAACTTAAAAATGCAATTCAAAAAGAGCGGTCGAGTTATAGTTCACGTGAATCGTTCACGTCCTCGGCGATCGTCACGTCTGACCCATCTCCACCAAAGCAATCGCTTTCGAGCCGACAGTCAATCAAGGAAGTCAGGTTTCGATAATATTGAAGTGGGAGTGGTCTTTTGGATAAGAACTACGAAATTTGGTGAGTGGTCGTACCTTAATCAGTCATTAATAGTCTTGATTTCAGAAAATAATTAGGTGAAATCGTTGATGAGACAATTGTTTTCTCGGATAACTGATGTACGGAAGTGCTTCGTTCCTCATCACGGATGTTACTGCTGTTGATGAGTTGTGCATGTGTATGCTCATCTTTTGTGGTGATTAATCGATTTGTACGAAGACAGTAAATGTGTTTTGCATTTATATTGTAAAATTTTCTACCAAAAGTAGGGCATGAAAAGAATCAAATATGAATTTCGGTAAGATATTCTCAAGGAAGAGGCCTGTAACCGACGGGCCGTCAGATATAGGGCATCCCACCAATGTCCAGCATGAATTTCATGTTGTTAAGAATAGCGAAACTGGTCAGCTGGAAGGACTACCCGCAGCCTGGCTTCTGTTTATGGACACTCAAATCAGGTTTGTGACTGGTATTTTATATATTTTTCCCTGGGGTAAAAGTAATTTTATTTGTTATTTAACGGACTGTATTTTTCTCATATTTCGTTGATCTTATAGCTAAGTATGACTTCTACGATTTCTTAACAGAATATTTAAGAATTTCCCATCTGATTTCGGAGGCATGGAGTTTTTGCAATTTCTTGAAGTGTTAAAGTACTTGTTATTTTGAGTTTTATGCAATTTCCTCTTAAATAAATTATTCCTATATTTTGTTCATGAGCTTGGAAATTTGGCGTATTCACTCAATAGTCCTAGTCTTGAAATTATGTTGTGCTATCACTGCCATTACCAATGGTCTAGGAAATGTATTGGTTTGACGCATGATATTATATTAGAATGTATCATCTTCTTGTCCTTTTTCATATGTTTCAAACTAGAAGAGCATAATTATTATGAAAGGCCTTGACTAAATATTTATCAAGCCTGGGAGCTGAACCATAGACTTCTAGCTTTCTGAGCCAGGGGATAGATAACAGTATCCAGGGTCAGTTATTCATGTGTCCCCTATTGGAAAAATTCAATGGGAAAAAATTCAATGGGAAAAAATTCAATTGAAATGTTCCATTGAAAAGTGACAAATTTCAATGGAACAGTTCAATTGAAAAATTTTCAATGGAACCGTTCAAATGAAAATTTTTACAATTGAAAAAAAATTCCATTGAAATTTGTCACTTTTCAATGGAACAGTTCAATTGAAAAAATTACAAATACATTAATACATCCAATATGGTAAACTTATTATTAGGTAGAATATACTTAACATCTAAATTTCACGAATCCCGAATTCTGAATATATAAAACATGTGAACAAAAATTAAAGTTGAAATATTTTTAGAAGCAGTGTCATGAAAACTTTAATTGGGCTTTTCCACATCTTACATCACTTCTCACAATCATGAATAGTTATCGAAAATCTGTATAGTTTTGCCATGATTATCAGAACAACAACTATACCATGAGAGCCACATCTTTTACCAGTTCAAACAACGTTGAATAGTTGTCGAAAAGAAGACGTTTTTCCGCGATTAGCGATAACAACTTCACCAACAAATATCTCACACGTCTTTATCTAAGAAAGGCTTCTTTAAAATACTGATAAATAAACTTCTGGTTTGACATGAAGCCAACATAACTTGTTTTTCACAACAGAAACATGTCACTCATGTTTATACAAGAACACGGGAATTTCACTTCACACAAACAAACCTGCGTGATACACACTTTCCGACAATGCTAGTAGTTGTTTGTCGGCGACGTAACGCGCGTACGCATAATTAAGTTATATAAATATGCTTACATTTTAAACACAAACGTTAGTATTACCAGTCAAAAAACTGAAGGCAAACGATACATTACTAAATGAACACACTACAGCACAACAATCACATCAAGACTTCCACTATATCACGGAAGAAACACACGAATGACCTAAAACAACGCTGTGGGGATCAAGCACAGGTTAAATAACAACGATTCTAAATAGTCTTTTCTCCACAAGCAAAAAATTAACCACAACTGACCACAACAACCATGTGCACGTAAACATATGAATAACGGTATAACGGTATTTTTTATTTCAATTGAGTATTTGAGATTTCAATGGAGTATTTGAGATTTCAATAGGATATTTGGGAATTCCATTGAAAATTTGAGAATCCAATGGAATACTTGACAATTCAATTGTATCTTTTCTTCGAATTCCATTGAATTTCCTAATATTCAATGGAATATTCGTATTTTCAGTTGTAAATTTGAAAATCCGATTGAATTTTTGGATATTCCATTGAAAACAAGAAAATTCCATTGAAAATTGGCATTTTCAATTGATTTCAATTGGAATTTTCAATGGAATCGGCTGATTTTTTCCAATAGGGTCAATGTTTTGATGGTTGAAAGTTGACTGATGGAATGCCTTTGCTACCCATCATGAATGGTAACAGAGGAAGAGAGGGCTTTAATTAAGCCATAGCATGTAGTGGACTCGAGAAACTCAATGACATGGCATCTTGCAAAATTTCCATCAAAGTAAAAGATACAGAGTAGTTTTATAGTCAGTTCATCGGCATGGGAAATCCAGAGTTTGGTGGTTTCACCCCCTGATAAAGGTGGATTTTTCTTGCTGCTTGTGTATAAATCCTTATCCATTCAAGTTGCAAATTTTAAACTACCACACCTCACCTACTTGTTGTAGAAATTTATTTTTTACAATTTAGGTTTTTGTTCTAGTATCCTAAATGACATTGCAGTAATTAAAGATGTTTTTTTATTACAGCAAGGCAGAACAAAATGAGAATCCTGATGCAGCCCTTCAAGCACTTAAATATTATAACTACTCCATCAGGAAAAAACCCACTGAACCATTCAAAACGTTGGTTACAAAAGAAGTTATTGAAGAGGAATCTGAGGAAATTGAAAATATTTTGGGTAATTTTTTAAATATTTTATCACAAAATGATGGTTGATAAAAATCATAATTCTGAGTTCATCATGTGTGCAGATCACTTCAAATGAAGTAGTTGGTTCACCATGGAGAATATAAAATTCTATACCCATTGCCATTCATTATGAGTAGGCTAACATAGATGTTTTCTCCACCCACCATTACCTAAATCAGGGGTCTCCAAATTACTCGGCCACGAGGGCCACATTCCAAGTTCCGAATTGCCCCGCGGGCCCGATAGCAAATTTGCTGATGACTGAAGTATTCGATACCAACGTCTACTGAAGAATCCGGTGGTGTATTTCTTATTTACGAACAGTTGAAGGCAACTTAAACATGCAGTACAGCACTGCAATGCTCCTAGCGGTGTCTCACAGAGTTAAACAAGCGAGAATCGCGCGCTACTTGAAGTGAGCGTGCAGGCCGGATGTAAGCCCTCTGTGGGCCGGATCGGGCCCGCAGGCCGTATTTTGGAGACCCCTGACCTAAATAATCCTTCCAGAGAAAGTTTATGCAGGTAACAGAGGGTTGAGGATGAAGGGCTTTTTAATTTTAGTGGCATATTCTACCACCAATTTCAAATTAAAAATGCTATTTGTGTTACTACCCATATTGCTTACAGTACACTTCATTTTTATGGCAGATGTGGCAAGAATCTGAGTGTGAAATTCCTCCCCTCATGCCTTCCTTTTTCTCTTGTTCCTTATCCACTTGCATATGTTGGATTTGGTGTATCAGGACCAAGTTTCTATGGCCAAATGAACTCGGAAATAGTTTTTTGATTTCCAAAAAAGTTTCAGTAGGAGAAAAGAGACTATACTTCATCCATCCATGTTAAATGTTCAGCTGCAACTCTCTATCCACCCACAAACTTACTACTAATGGTCACATATGTAAACCATCCCCATCTGAAGGGAATTTTTTACTCCCATGGGTCTCTCAATTTGTGCCTGTGTCCTCCTATCCATTGCTCATATCTCATCTACACCAAATAGTTTTACTTCCTTATGTAAAATAATTTTTTCCTATTGTCCTTACTTTCTAATCTCTTGTCAAAATTGACTTTTTAACTAAAGTTTGAGTTTTTAGACATATTTGCATTTTGCCTTTGCCCATGTTACTCATGTCATACTCATGTTGCCCATGTTTAGCTCATGGGAGCAATCTGGGTTATCTAATGACTTCATTTTGGTTCGGTCACTCATTGGTGTACCGTGTATGTTATAGAAAATATTAATCAATTATTTTCAATATTTACTTTTTCAGGTGGCAAGGAAAGGAAAGTTGTTGATATTAGCCCATCGAAGGTAGGTTTAATGTATGCTGTAATAATGTTTGATTTATGAATCAGTTCATTGCATTATTTAAAGTTGTATCTTATTGTTAGGACCAAGCATGTTCTGATGTAGACCAAATTACCACTGAGTTGGAATCAGCTGAAATTAAAGCTGGTGAGAGTGATGAGCAGAAATGGAGTGATCAAAGTTCTGATGATCAGTTACTAAGGACTAAGGCTGACAGTAATCAGAAAAGTGATGAATACATTTATGAAGAACTTAGAAAAATTTGTCGGCCTAGCAGTGAATTCAAAAAGTTCACCAGGAGTTTAGAATTAGGTTCTGGGTAAGGCATATCATTCTATTACCTCATATTTACCATGAAACACATATGATTTTAGATAATCTATTTTGTCCTCATATTATTATGTAACTCTTGCATATTCATCCTACACTAGGTAGGTAGAACAACCATAGTGGTCACCACAAATGGCTCATTTCACCTTCTGTGCAATGTGAACGAGGATTGATAATTTTTTAACGATTTATATATTTATATTTATAGCTTATATAGTGGCAATGTCAAATTTCTCACTCACAGACAACTTTTCCCTCTCTCCTGTCAACAGTCACTGCCTCTCGGAAATTCATACTGATCCCAAGGAAGTTGCTCAATATCTATCAAAGATCCCCTCCTCCATTCACATGGCCCCTTATGGTCTCTGTCCTGTATTCATATGTAACTGTGCTCAGTCCCTCTAGTTCCATTTCCCTCTTTTTAAATCACTGCCTCCACTATGGCATATTTCCTTCTCAATGGAAAATAGCCTAAGAATATGTGATTCCTATGTGTAAATCTGGCCCTAAAATGATGTCTCAAACTATCGTCCCATCTCGATAAAGTAGAAGCAAGGTCTAACGAAGCAAGGTCTGACGCAAGAGAGAGAGTTTTGAATGTTTAACCAGTACGTCAGTCAGTGAGGAAAATTGGCTGAAAGATTCACTGAAATACGCCATGATTTGGTGGTTGAAGATATTTTTCCCCACTGGAAATGTAGTAAGCTTTTGTCTTTAACATTGCACCGTTTATGGGCAGTCCTGCAGACCTATGTTGACAAAACCCCTTGATTAGTGCAGATTCCATTTGCGGATGTTCCCTTTGCCGCAAATATTTTTTGCTGCTATATGTTCCTAGTTTGGTCATTGCTGAATTGTATCTTTGTTCTTTAATATTGTGAACAACATAAATGACGTGACACCAAACCGCCTCCTGGTATCAATCTTTGAAGTTGTGCTACTTTTACTCTTGTCCTTAATTTTAATTTTAGTTTTAAGGCCCAAAAATTTACGTTTCACGGACATGATGCAATTGCACAAACCACCTGAAACCACTAAGCCCCAGATATTGAGTAAATTCCCCTCCCCCTACCTTCCAAGCGAGTTCCTCTGTTGGCTCAACTTACAAGGAGAGGTCGCATACTTTGCTCCGCTTTTTTCAATGCTGTATTTTTTATGGCATTCGGAATGGGAAACGTGAGCTGGTGGTGGTTCTATTGAATGGGCCGTAGTTTAGCTGTAATTAATTAATTTTTATGCGGTAATGTTTATAATTCGAAAATAGTGCCATCACCTACAGATGGGACAGTTGGTGTAGTGGTTAGCGACAGAAAAAATATCCTCTTCCTTGGATCGTGCTTAAAGGATTGGGTGCAGTGAGTTCCTCCGTCTGCGAGTTTTTTGGAGAGCAATTTCGATGAAAAAATATTTTATTTAATGAACAAAATTTTCAGTTGCTCCGAAAAAAATAACCCTGGGCAGTTAACTTATCTATGATAAAAGCACCGCGTGAGAAAGGATTAGGGAAGATGCATATGCTGCATCACAAAATTTGGAGCGGAATGTAATTTTTGACATTGGAGTCTGTATATAGGAACTTTTAATCATTGCCTAGAGATCTAAGGATCTGGTGTAGGAAATTGCAATTGTGCTCACATAGTACATGGCCCTTGAGGGTAACCCGCATCTAACAAGGAGAGGTCATGTACCTTGCTCAGCCTTTTTCAATGCCATAATTTTTAATGGCATTGGGAATGGCAAACACTTTTCTGAACTGTGGTGGTTCCATTGAATGGGCCTTAGTTTAGCTGTAATTAATTAATTTTCATGCGGTAATGTTTATATTCCGAAAATAGTGCTGTCACTTAAGATGGGACAGTTGGTGTAGTGGTTAGTGTCGACGACTCACCCAGGCCAGGGATTGGGGCTTTGTCATGGCCATGTCATATTTTGTAGCCTTTATTTTGATCATATGGCGACAAGTATTTTATTAATTTATTTGCTGAAAGCATAGGCATGAGAGAAATTATTTTATCATCATACTGGCATTTAGGTATTTAAGCAGTGTCATTTCAAGCACGGAAATAAGAAGACTATGCTCGCTACACTCCTCGAAAACATGCCGAGAGATAAAAGGGGAACAAGAACAGTGGCTTATTATTTTGGAAGAATTTTGAAAGAAAAAGGAGTTTGTTGGTGGTACTCTTGTTATTATGCTGGAAGGGAAGATTTTGGGAAGTGGCAAGCACAAGAAACATTTGGCATAATTGCTGATTTAACATAATCAACTTTTATTTCATCGTATTTGTTAATTGAAAAAATATTTTGGAATGGCTATTTTAGTACATAGGTACTTTGTAAGTTAACTCCCTTTGGAGTAATGTGATATACAGGTGTTCGAGAGATATGGCAATTTATATTTGTTTTGTGTTCTTATTTATAACATCTGCACGCATATTGCTGCTTGCCGCGAGCCTTAATGGCAAGTGCTATCGCAAGAAGTGGTTTTCATTAATAATTTGGAAGGTGATCAGTATAAGTAACACAAAAAATACAGTAAACTCTAGATTATACGAAGTCAGCAGGACCAGAAAATTGGCACTTCATTATTTCGAGCTTCGTAATTTCAAACCTTTCAAATAAGTTGCAAAAAAATGTTTACTTATGTTCCCACCGCCCTTTTTTTGTCTTTAGTGGCCTTTTTGTAAACGTTTTTGGTGATTATTTACACTAGAATCTTTAAAAATGTTTTTGTTATTGATTTTACGCTGTGAAAGATCATTAAAAAATTCATACGACCCCAAACTTCCCATTCTTTAAAGTTAAATATCAACGATCTTAGCACGAAAGAAATTCCCGTCTATTTAAAAAAAGTAATTAAATAACGAATTAAAGATTTTTGTATACGAATTAAATCTTACAAACATGTGGTCAATAGTGAATAGCAACTATTATCTACGCATAACATACATATTTGTTTTCAATGCCTACGAAATTTTAACGGCAGCTGGCCTTGCCACCATTTATGTTGCCCTCTATCACTCAGTGACAAGAAAAAAAGGAAAATAAAAGGGTCTTAACCCGTTTCCAAAATAGCCATCTTGGGCTAATATTTGTAGTTCCCTCCATATTGTCAGATGAACGTACGATCTTTTTAATTAGTTATTTTCATTATGTTTCAGTTTTGATCATTAATTGCGTAGGATATGATTTTCTACCGGGGAATATTTGAAGTAAATACTTTTCAGGCTCTTCGTCCTATTGCCGTGTTCCATCATCTTTGTAGACGTTAAAATGGAAGATTCGTCATCAAGGCCATTCATGTCGGGTGTGAGTTGCCATGTTTATTTAATGTCTCTCTTTTTTTTATGCTGACAGGATCAAGCAAGGTTCCTACTGGAGAAAGGCTGGAAAAGCATCTTCAATTATTGGGGAAATAAAGAGAGAAACATTATTATCCATATTCATATTTTTCCTAAAACATACGTGTTGTCATTTCTCAACATATTTTGGTGAAGTATTGGTTCACTTGGGTGAATTCTGCGTGAATACCTTAACCTCATTTAGTTATTGTTTTGTTATTGTTAACAGGATGCCTATTCTTAGCACTAAAACTAAAAATCTTTTTTTCTATATCAACGTTACATAGCATCATTTTAAATGCGGGGAAGAATGAAACTGTAAAACTGAAGATGGCCTATGTATTAAGATATCATTTTCAAGAGTTTTACAAAAGTAAATCAACATTGAAAAATTACATATCTACACTATATTTAGAAAATAATTAGCCCACAACACGACATATTTCTGGGATCATTTAAGTTTGTTTATCATGTTTATAGTAGTTTAATAAAACCAAAAAATTACCTCATAATTTCAGATTGACGTCATGTTTTTCAGCCGACTGAAGCCCTTCGCATATTCTCTCGTGACTTTATTTTTACAAATATTAAGCAGATTGCTGATTTTTCAAATCCATGTAGATAAAATGATTAATTTAAAAAAGTTTTCATTTAGTTTTCCCCATGCGCGACTCGTGCTTCCTAATTTTGCTAAAATGATTAGGGTCCATTATGGGATTTGTGAAGCAGGTAGCCCAGTCGTGTCTTTGGGTGAACGGCGTGGAAGGGGATCCCAATCTACCAAGTCTCATGGGAGCTAGGACAGACAAAAAATTTGTCAAGAAATGACAAAACACGTGTAGTAGACAATAAAATGATTGTGGATAACAAATTTTTCCTCTTCATTTCCTTGATCGTGGAAAATACTTCTCCAGCCTCTCTGTAGTTGGAAACATATCCCTGTTGCCAGAAGAGATGAAACATATCCTTCTCTACAGTCGCCAAACGTTCAAACGGTTAGTAAGAGTGGGATGGGTATTGCCTTGTCGAGGAAGTGGGGGCAGGATAAAGAGAGGTGGAGAGTACGGGAGGAAGAGGGGTGGGTAAAGGGACTCCAGTCTTGCCTGAGACTATATTTGGGGGCAGTGTTTTTTTACGACGCACTCAAGCTCCGTCACTGGAGGGAGGGGTGGAAATGCTGGGGGAGGGGGGTTTTTGATGTACAAGTTAGGTGTCAGGAAGATCAGCATAAGGCAGTAGGAGAGAGTCTTGGAATTGGGGATGGGGAGGAGTGCTAGAAGAAAGTTCATGGTTAGAGTTGGAAGTGCCTCTTCATTACAAGTAGCCTGCAAAATAATTAGGTGGTAAATAGAGCCTAACAATGAAGATAACCCCTCACTTTCATCTTCTTCGTCACTGCTGTCGTGTCCAGGCCGCTGCTTCTTCTCTACTGTTTGTTGCTAAGACACTCAACTAGGCACCGACTGAAGCCCTTCGCATATTCTCTCGTGACTTTATTTTCAAGCCCATTCCGCACAATTCAGCACTTTCAGGATGAGAGACAGTCAGACGCTGCCTCCCTCGTGGATAGATAGCAAGCTACTGACGGCAAAGCTTAATGCTCGGAATCATCAAATCCGCGTTGAAATTGGCTGTAGAGGACCCATTTTGCCCTAAATATGGGCTTGTGTGTACAGTATATATCATCAGTGATATCCATACTAACTCTCCCCACCTCTCGTCGTCGACATCAGAATCCACAGAGTATCTCTTACAGTCCTACTTCGAAAAAGTAGGAGTGTAAAAAATACCCCTTGTGACCTTATTCACATGTTAAACGACGAAGTATTGTCGACGCATTGTTTAGGAGTAGGCACATAAATAGGAGCAATGTGTCAGCCACGATATTTTTACAGAACTCCAACTTCCCCTCGATTCCCACCGTAAGTTTTTAGGTGAACCCCAAAGCTGCACTATCATTTGCGATTTCACACTTTTGATGGACCACAGTCGGAAGCAGTGATATTTTTGCTACTTACGCAGGCTTAACTAGTTTTGTTGACAAATTTTTCGCCATAGTTCGTATAAACGAATTCCATTTGCTCCTTGGAACCGAGACAGATGTTTGTAATTTCAAAACATTTCGTATTTTCAAAACTTCATATTATCGAATAGCGCCATGTATTTACCATAGGCCTTTCGCCAGGACCACAATTTCACTACGTGTTATCGAAAACTTTGTAATATCCTGCTTCGTATAATCAAGAGTTTACTGTAACATTTTAGCACACACCAACTCTTTCTGGTGTGGTCGTCATATCCCCGCATTCAAAATGACACTGCTTAAATACCCAAATGCCATTATGATGATGAAAAAATTTCTCCTATGCTTGCTGCAAATAAAATTAATGAAATACTTGTCGCCATATGATCAAAATGGAGACTACAAAATATACTGCTGCGACGAAGCCCTGATCCCTGACCCCCTGGGTGAGAGTTGACGACACTAACCACTACACCAACTGTCCCATCTGTAAGTGACGGCATTATTTTTTAATTATATAGAGCTTGTTAAAAGTACCGCATGAAAATTAATAGATTACAGCTAAACTAAGGCCCATTCAATGGAACCACTACCAGTTCAGAGATGTGTTCTCCATTCTGAATGCCACAAAAAAATACAGCATTGGAAAAGGTGGAGCAAGGTATGTGACCTCTCCTTGTAAGTTCAGTCCTCCATATACGAGGAAGATTCGTTCCAAGACCTTGCTCGTAAGTTGATAAAACTATACAAGGCAGCGAGGAGAGTGGTTATCCTGCAGAATGCAACACTGCATCACTATAGTGCGTCAACTCAGGATTGTAACGAACTGATCTAGCTTGCAACGTCACCGGAGCCGAAAAAATCGCTGTCCGCCGGAAGAAAGAATGGGCGAAGCGCTGAACAGCTGACTTCACACCGGATTATATAATACTTTGTTCAGATTATGCCCAAAGTTAGAGTTCCTCTACGCCTCGTTGTGTCGCATCGGCAAACTCCAAAGGCGTCAAATTTAAAATTTCGGGCTCGCTTGAATTTTTCGAATGTTCGCATCTCTAAAAGTTCGTTAATAGAATGTGCGTAGGAAGAGGACTACCTTAACGTCGAATTTACGCGCGTAAATGAGTGGGTCACCATAATTCCTTAGGAATGATCATTATTATATGATTTTTCATGCATATTGAAGTATCTCCTACTGAAGAAAGAACCAAAATAGATGCTCTTGGGCATAGTACAAGAAGAGAACTTAAACGTAGATCAATGTTGATAACGTAGCATAGTGTATATCCACCTAAATACCGATGCTTTATCGCGGAACTTCGTAATACAGTTCATTTTTCTAGCGCCGGGACCGGGAAAGGATCGTAATAACGAAAGTTTCGTAATAACGTTTGTTTTGCCACAGATCGGATAGGACTTTCGTCGGAACCAACTAATTGCTTCGTAATAACGAGAAATTTGTAATAGAGTTGTTCGTATTAATACTTCGAGATTAATAATTCGAGAGTCTTCTGTATTCTGTAGAACGGGAGCGCCAGGAAAGTAGGTGATGAGCAGAGAAGGGTAGCAATATTTGTCAGTGCGGGGTTTATTGGAAATGTTCGGTTTTTTTCTAATTTTATTTACCAAAAGTTTTTCGGGGTAGCCACAGTGAAGAAGAGAGGTGTGAAGTTTGGAGAGGAACTTCTAAAGGTCTTCCTGGTTGTTACAATTCCTATGTCCACGGACGGATAGGGAATGAGGGATGGAACGCTTGGTGTGAGGTGGATGGCAGCTATTATGGTGGAGGTATTGTTGCTTGTTAGTGGTTTTGATGTGAACCGATGTCTTGAATTTGTTATTGCTAGAAAGGTGTATGTTCACATCCAAGAAAGTGATATTAGTGTTGGAGATTGAAGAAGTGAAAGAGACAGAGACAGGAGAGTTGAGTGAAGAAACAAAGGTGTTAGGAGATTTGATGTCATGAGGCCAGAGAAAAAATGTCTATGTATACAAGCCAAAGAAGAGGTTTTAGAGGGTGATTTGCCAGGAAGTTTTCTTTCGAAAAGGATTAACTAAGATTAACTTAAATTAATTAGGATTTACTCCACCACTCTCCTCACGGATGTTTTTCATTTTCGCCGAAACCTTCATTGGAAGGTTTTTTGGAATTCCCATTCAAAACACCAGGTGCCCTTGGCTATACACAATCCTCTCCTCTAATTCCGCTCCCCTTCCTCCCACCAGCCAAAACCCTGTCCATCACACCTCCCACTTGAAAATTTCATCAACTGTCTCCTTTCCAGGGTCTCCAGTGATTCTTTCCTACGCTCTCTCAACACATCACCCAACGTCACCCCTTCAGAATCTGCCGCCATAAGTAAACTCTGAAAAAACCCAAATATAGTGATTACCATGGCCGACAAAGGTTCCGCCTTCATTTTCCTCGACATATGCAACTATATCGCTGAGTGCAAGAGGCTTTTAGGAGACTCCTCCTCCTTCTGACCCCTTCTCTCGTCAGACCCAAACTCTGAATTCTACAGGGAATTGAACGCCCTACTAAAAATAAAAGGTCCCAGTGGGGGTCTAAGCCAGTTAGACATTTCCCTTCTTTCACCACTTCGCCATCTTTCTATATCCTTTCCAAAATACATAAAGCAAACAACCCAGGCCACCCCATAGTTTCCTCCCGAAACTCTCCTACGGAACGCATTTCTGCATTCATTGATTTCTCTTTCCAACCCTTCGTTCGGTCCCTTCCATTGTGCATCAAAGACTCCTATGACTTCCTCTCTAAACTCAATTCCATTTCCCTCTTTCCCAATCAGCCCATTATCATGGCCACGATTGATGAAACCTCACTTTATTCCTCTATCCCCCATACTGAGGGACTCGTGGCTCTCTACCACTCTCTCTCACTACGACCCACACCACAAATCCCCAGCACTGACTTTCTTCTTGACCTCTCCCATTTTATTCTCACCCACAATGCCTTCTCTTTCAATAATAACTACAATCTGCTAGTGTTTGGCTGCGCAATGGGAATCAGGTTCAGCCCTTCTTATGCCAATGTTTTCCTCGGCCTTTTTGAAGAAAACTTCCCAGAAAAGTTTGTATTTAGTGTTAAAAATACAATTGAAATGTATTTTGCCCACCTAGATATATGACCAGAAAATATATTGCTTAGTGAAAGACAAACTTATTGTCAGTTTTACAACTTACAACAAAGCTATTTTCAGAGAATCTTGTAAAAGTTGAGATGCTTGCGACTATTATTTGTGCGATTTTTGTGCTCAGTAAATGGTCTAGGGTTTTCCAAGAGAGTATTGGGATATATTATGCATGTATTTAACATAAATGTGTATCTTAGCTAATCCATATGATGAATATGATCTGACGGCAACTATGCTTGTGTTCAAGGGCATACCCAGGGTCATAACTAGGGGGGGGGGAGCCATATTCTAGGGGAAGACAAACCAAGTTGTGATATTTCAGCGTGGAAAAGGTGAATGAAACCAAAATTTTAAGAAAATTATAACAGCGCTTTAATAGTTTATGAGATTATTTCCTTGGAAAAATAGTTTTATTTTAGTTACGAATCTTATACTAATACATATAATTTTTGTGGGATAAAAGAAAATTTGTTGAATACTTATATTTCAATTCAGTTATGATTTTGCTTAAATAGGTACTTAGTGATTTTTGGCTCTAAGGGGAGGGGGCAGCTGCCCCCCCCCCCCTCCTGCCCCTCGCTGGGTACGCCCATGCGTGTGTTTGTAAGCAGCCAGGGAGTCATTTCTGAGAGGAAATCTGATATGAAAGCTCACTCATCTGATTATTACAATTCTTTATTAAATTTATCTTTGTTTAGTTAGTTAATCAGTTTCTATGTCTATGCTATGTTTTTGTAGGCAACCTAAAAATAAGGAGCAAGGGAAAGAGACAAGCTCAAATAAATACATCCTGGTGTCATACATTCTTTTACTCAAGTTAAAGGATGTTTGTATTTTCAAGTATTCTTGTCAAGAATGTATTGTATGTAATAATTTTCGAGAATCATTGCATAGTCTCTCCTGGAGCTGGGTCAAATCTTACAAAATGAGGCTTTTTCTGAGTGTAGAAAACATTGTAATTAGCTGAATTCATCAAATATTTGTTTGATTGGAGATGATAATTATTTAGTGATTAATGAACTGTGTGTTAATTCCTGATAAACATATCTCAATCATTTTTAATCAAATTTTTGTTTGTTGTGATAACTGTCAGTAACTCATAGGCACTGTACTTTCATTTCAGAGCCTCTGGTACTGTATTTATTGCCACAGATGAGGTAACGAATCAGCGTGTAGCCATTAAAGACATAGATATGTTGAAACAGCAGAAGAAGGAGTTGATACTGAATGAAATAAGAGTTATGAAGGATTTCAATCATGAAAATTTAGTCAACTTCCTTGATGCATATCTTGTTGATAACCATTTGTATGTAAGTACATATGTATTCTAAATTTTTCTTATTACATTATTTAGCATAAAATTAACCTTTCACCTTTCCAATTGAGTGCACATAAAAATCTTCCCCTTCACGTATATTTTAATGGGGTTTATGTAATTGCATTTATATTCAATGATAATTTACCATATTAAGTAATTTGCACTGTCACTATATATACTAGAGATGGGTTGAATAGCAGATTCTCAAACTCGAATATCAAATTTGAATATAAAAACATTGCTCGAATATTCAAGTTTCGAATACCGCGAATACTAGAATTGCAAAGCACGTTAAACTCACCAAGCATGTTAGAGCTCACCTTTTTATCTACCATGTTAAACATGTTTTTTCTTCTTTTTCACTTGGTGAATGTTTAAATAAAAAGGTATATTTCAAATACATTTTAAAATCAACTTTTTTATTTTGAATAAATTCCCCGCATTAATAGGGTAGTTTCCTTCATCAAAGAAAACGAAAGGCATTGATTGCGATTCGTTACCCACCATTAGTGTATTCATAATACACAAATTATTTGGTTTTTGAAATACCGGTTTAGACGAATGGCAAGGGTCAAATTTTATCCTCATTTGAAAAAGGCCAGATTGGCGCCCATGCGATTCCACTCCGCATGACGTCACAGGGACCTAGTTTCTACACGAGAGGATAGGAGTTATGCATCGTCTGAGGTTACCAATGCAAGCATGAGGCACAGAGCTCAGGGAAACATGTCTTAATAATCACCTATTAAAACTGGCTAATGTCGGAAAGTTTTCTTCGTTTGATAAGGTATTAATAAACCTTTTTTAAGCCAAGCGCTACCGTTCAGCAAGGTACTCAGCTATCCGCTAGCATCCTGCGACGTATCAGAGCTAAGCCTCGCCTCAAGGTCATCTCACCGGGCGGGAGGGGGAACCAGAAATACGACGTACGGAGATATTTCCCGACATTCATACTTAAGCGTCGCGTTTTCGCGCGCTTGAAAATTTTCACTTTTCATTTAATCGCGAAAAATAGATGTTGTCATTTAAAAATCTAAAAGCGCGAAATACGTACTCCAGGAGTAATAATCTTTCGATTAAGGCAATAAAAAAATAATAGGAAACCACCCTATTGTTATTGCTTTACATCTGCTATTTTCGGTTGCACTTGTCCTAAGGTATCTGTTTTTTTTGGGTGGCTTTGTTTAGACAGACTTGGATTCTCCAAAGCCAAGTGATGTTTTATCATCTCAACTTTATTTGAATAGAATGAGAAGTGGTGAAAATAATTTTTTGAATGTTGGTGTATTGATACATTCAGCCAAGACCCCGCGGACATGTCGTTTTTTACTACAGTGTAACTTGGTTATAACGGCATCGGCTGTAACTTCAACTCGGGTTTAACTTCACATTTTATACAGATCAGCCAAAATTGAACATTTTATGTAGTATGAAAACCCGTTTATATCGTCGACAAATATTGCGACGCTCGGGTATAGCGTCAAAAATTTAGCGATTCTTAGGTTGCATAAGTGCTTCACTGCTTCAACACTCAGCGCGCTTCAAGACGTTTGTTGCACAACGGAGAGAATTTATATTTCTGAAAGGACCGTTCAAAAGAAGATCACAGATTTTTTTCGACAGTAAAGTAAGATTTTTATTAGGCTATAAAATATTTAATTGTGAATATCATTTTTTTATTAACATTTTTATTATACATATTCCAATGTACGAGTAGATTTCAATAAACAGTGTTGTATATAGCAGAACATTTGCGTCTTTACTTCGTCCTTTCACTCAGATTAAAGGCTACTTTTTTATAACGTCACTCGGATATAACGTTAGAAATCTTCTGGTACCTTTGATGACGTTATAACCAAGTTCCACTGTATTATTATGGTGAAAATTTCGATCCTTTGATTTGATTTCGATTTTCAGCTTTGACATGTTATTGCAGAGCCGTCGTTCGGCAAAAAGTTAGACTATAAACTAAAATGACGTCAAGGGAAGCCGGTATCCTTGTAGTCTTCGAATTCATAATGATCTTTCCGATGAGTGGAACGGTTCGGGAGTAGAGGCTCAATGCGCAACGGAAGGTACCCCAAAAGTCGATTTTATTTTCCCGCCATTTTAATTTTTTGAAGGGGTTTCGTGGGGAAACCGGGGATTTTTGGATTTTTTCCCCTCATCATTTTTAGTTCCCCACATCGAACGAGATCTTTTCACCACTCTTATCCATGAATTTGATGTAGTTCGTCAACTTGTCTAAAACAGCGCTGCATGCACTAAACGACTAGAGTCCTCTACATTTTTGGGAGTCAAATACCAACAACGTGCATGCAACAGTGTATGGTGCGAAATTCAAATTATTCGAGGTATTCATGATCATACTTTTAGTATAATTATTCAAGATCTTTAATATTGAATACTTTCTTGTATTTGAGGCATTCGAGTATTTGCGGATACTATTCATGCATCTCTAATATATACTGTTAAATAATCAACAGATTATAGTTATTTTGGTGGTTTAAAATTGTCTAGAAGCTGGCATGCAGGATAATAATCCCTTCAGTTAATAAAAGTGAAGAGTTAATGAAAGTTCTCTACTTAACTCTACTTACTTACTTAGCACTACTTAACAGTACTGGGGTAGCTCTGTCTGCACATTTCAGAAGTGTGAATTACTGCACATTCTCAGCATTTATACACCTATCCAGCAATTTTGGAATCCATCTAGACTGTTTTATTGTGTAAGTCATCTTTATTTATTTAAATTCCAGCTATTATGGTAAGAATATGTTTTAAAAAGTGCAGATAAATATTTTGAATATTTTCAATAAAGGGTCTTCTGTAGTTTTAGCTGTATATCTTTTCCAATTTTTTTATCAAATTGTATTTATGTTAAGCTTTGGTTCTTGGCATATTGTTAATTTTGGAAATAAATGGAGCGAATGATCCTCGGAGAAAAAATCATTCGCCTTGACCGGGATTCGAACCCGGATCCCCCGATTTCCGGTCGAGTGCTTTAGCCAGTTAAGCTATCGAGGCGTCTTTCTTCCCTGTGGATATTTTCGGACACTACCGGACAAGATGGTAGATGACAGACAAGATGGTCCCGGGATACTTTAAACCCGACATAATTGGACATTTCCAGACACCTCTGGGACTTTTTGTCATAATCATGTGACAATTTTACCATTGGTATCTGGTCAATCCATCATCGAAACATTTTCATGGTGAAGAGCATAATTTCAGTGTTAAAATGAAAATGTAAGAATAGGATTCATTTATATATGTAGTAGAATGTTTAGTATAGTGGTACTTGAACTTTTTGATTTTTGGTGTTATGTTTTCGATTTTTTCTGATAGAGCATCCTGTAAAAAGGATGCGTGTGTATTACATCATACTCTTGATTATCTGGGCTAATGAGAGGCAGCACGAATAACTGGAAAACATGAATAATCCAAACTTTCACTTGAATATCGTTTAATTTTCATCTTCTATATTATTTCTACTGTATAGATACCTTTTTCTCAACTTATACGCAACCAAACTCTACAAATGAGGTACCAAAATGCACAGAATTTATCAGAGAACATGCGACGGCATATCTTACTTCCTAAACATTGCTATTGTTTCCTAAAATTGGTTTTTAAATAATTTAGAAAAAAAACAAAAAACAAAAACCGGTATATACTCCTGACGTTAACGGCGCACAAACTGATACATTTGTTCATTTTCAACAATATCTCGCATTCTTTAAATAACTTTTATCAAAATAATCGTTCATATGAACTTCGTTATTACGAACATCTGGTTTTTCGGTCCCATGAACTTTGTAATAACGAGAGTCTATTCCCTTTCTCTCAAGTTTGACCTTGACTTGTCCGACATGCCCGAGTGCGACGAAATCTCCGGTTCCCTTAGGCTGTTTGCAACCGCATGCGAGGCCAATAATTGTGAATTTGCGATATGGAATATTCAATTATAGATCGTTAATAGCATTTTCCTAATTTACGATTGGTTAAGCATTGAAGAAATTTTTAAAATTAATCTAGAGTTTTTTTCCCACCGCTGATCGTCATCAGCAGGTTAGAGTTGCATTGATTTCTAAAATAGCGTGGAATTGCACGAATGCATGAACAAAATTAGATCAGGGGCTATTTTGCCGTCTCGCATTCACACATTCTCGCATGTGTTCTAGCAATTCACCGCTTTACACGACGCAATTTTGATTGCGCCTTTGCACGTACGTCAGATTGTGCAATTCCGTGTACCGTGTAAAATGGCCTTAAGGATCACGGAAAAAATTGAAAAAGTGTAAAACTCGTGCACGGATAAGCTGCAACAAGGATATACCGTAGCCGGATAGTCAGGAGTCTGCTGTATATGTGTTAGATATATATACATATTAGAGTTCTTAACTGTGTATTCCATGAATGTATTTCAGGCTGTTATGGAGCTTCTTGATGGTGGGCCATTGACTGATGTAGTTACTGAAACTGTAATGAAAGAGGGCCAAATTGCTGCTGTATGTAGAGAAGTGCTGAAGGCAATTAGTTTTCTTCATTCTAAGGTATGCATTTTATTTTTCTGTTTTCATAGTTGATTCTAATGTACAATAATTGCTAATTAATATAATATATTGCATTAATTAAGAGTGATAGCTGGTGGTTAGTGCTCCTGAAAGAGATTCTTATGCCTGGAAGGATTGATATTATTGTTGTCATGTATATTATTGTCATGTACATTATTTTTATTATAATACCCATAGTGTCATTGCTGAAAATTTGTTGAATACTTTCATTTCAATTCAGTACTGATTTTGCTTAAATAATTTTGTGATTTTTGCTTCAAAGGGGGGGGGCAGCTGTGGAAATTTTAAGATATTTATCCCCTCAAGCATGTGCGATGCAGTATATGCATCTTTGCTATTCCGTTCCTATATGGTGCTTTAATCGTAGGTATTTAAATCGCCCAGGAAAACATATTGGAGCTACTGGGTCAGTTTTGTATTGGGTCATTCAATCTGCTGTGTTATCAAAATGGAGACTCATAAGAAATATAGTAAACCATTGTCCAGACATATCTGATTGGAAAATTTCCCTTACTGAATCATCTGTGAGAATCATTCTGCAAATGTCTTCATCATTAGATTTGAAATTTGTAGAATTAGACATAAGACCAAGAAAGCTTTTAATTCCATAAAATCAACAGTTTGTAGCTCTGGTATGCTATCCCTTTTTATACTTTTTCTTTTAGCTTGAAGCTTTGTATTTGTCCAGTGCAAACTCAATTGCAGCTTTCGATCATCAAGAATCTGAGACCAATAATCAAGACGATCAATATTCTTACCTAGTGATATGATGCAATCCTTCAAACCAGGTGTCTGAGTAAATGTGTTAAGGAAGGATGTACGAATTTTCCTCTTTGGCTCATTTGATGACCACTGCGAGCGATTTCTCCTGTAAAAAAAATTTCCTTGTCTGGGGACAATTTATACTACATCACTTCTGTCATATGCTCCATCTTTCAGTATCAGTTGTATTTGCTGGCATGAGTTGACAGATTTTTGCACTACTTTAGGCACTACGCGCTCGAGGACTCAACTCTGGTTGTTTTAAAAAAATAGCCAACAAAAATATACAAAATAATAAAAAAATACGCTTCGAACAAATGTATACGTAAGGGCACTTGCGGTAAAACTCGATGATTAAATGTTCTGCCCCAAATACTTAGAAAGAGACCGAATTTCAAAAGATAGGCACAAATGAATCTTACACTCCAGACATGGATGCGCGAAATTTCGGGGTTCAATTGGTTCCAAGGTACGAAATGCCTTATATGCACACTACCTAGGCAGCTGCTTACACAAAATTTACCACTGTTTTATTCTTATCATTGATAACATCTTTGAAAATCTTAACATTTAAATAAATAAATGAGTGATATTTCCAAAAGAAACAGATTTCATTTGTTTTGCATTTGCCTTCAGCAAAGACTTGAATTGTTATTTATGCTTACATGAAGTATATATGAAAAATTTAATCCCTTATTATACATGTTATATGATGAAAAATATTGCTTAACAAATTATTAATTATTCTTATACTTGAAAAATCACCACGAATTGTTTTTAACAACTTTTTGAATCATTTCCACCAGCATTGCGTTCATTGATTTTTCTAATTTAAGTGACGTGCGGTCTCTCAGACTGCAAATCGAATTCAGTTGCAAATGAACAGAAATTAACAATAGAAACGTTCATTTTTAAGTGTGTGATGTCCTTATCATACAAAAGTATGAAGCTATCGAGAATCATAGGTAACTGGAAATAGTAATTTTTAAAATACAGTAAAACCCCGTATTTGCGTTATCGGAATTTACGTTTTCCCGCAAATTGCAAGTTTTTTTCTGGGTCCCGTCATATTTCCTATCCCTCCAATGTAAATAGAACCCGGTATTTACGCCGTGTTTTTTTCGTTTTCCCGCCATGTGCATCACGACGTGCCGACTAAAAAATTTTTTTTGCGTAGTAAAACAATTAATCGCGCGTATCAGCCCTTAAAAACTGTCTTTTGGCTTCCTTTCGCGCATTTTTATTTAAAAATCCAAGAGAGAGAGAGACGTAATGAGAACTATTTTCGGGAAGAATTTGAATGTGGCGGGACAGAACGCCACTAACGTCGGAAAGTTGAACTACGTCATCTCGTTTTCTGTCAGAGGCGAAAAGATTCACGATATGAAAGTAGGTGTTTTGAGCAATCGAGCTATGTATTAATTATAATGCAAGAACTCCTGAAGGAATGTTGACAATAATCATGTAGTCGATAATTTGATACGAGAGTTTGAAAGGAAACCAGACGTGATGAAACGTGATAAATGCCGGAACTATAAAACTTGACCGACAACTGGGATCATTTGCGCTGACTTCATTCAACAGTTGCGTAGCAATTATGGGTTAATTAAATACTTAAAAAACTTATATAAACTTGAATTATCCCATTCAAATAGCAGTGTATCGCAAACTATTGTAACCTTCAAAAATTATGAAGTCCCATGACATTTTGTACCGTTTGTACTACGCACTTGATCGCCGAGGAGTAGTTCAGATACTCGTGTGTTGCCGAGTTACCCTCAATTCGTACGGGAAATAGAATTGATCCGGCTTGAAAATGGAAATTCGAGGTGAAAAACGGACATTTTTAATTGACGAGAAAATTAAAATTTTAGAGATAGTTGATTCCCACACCGGAACCCGCATCGATTCAAACGCTGGCGAAGCAACTCGAATGTTGGGACTGGCAATCCGATCGGATTCCCAGTCTCAACATTCAATACCGTGGTGAAAAATCGCGATGCCATTGTAAAATATGCAAACCAGTGCGGACATTTATAGAAAAAGAGAACATATGTGAAGAATTCCAGGTAAGAATAAATAGAACGAATTCTAAAAAGAGTAGTTTTTAGGTACAAGATCATCAAATGTCCCAGCAAATGGTGTCATCTAAAGGCCTGTTTACATAGTACATTAACCCGTACAAGTTAATGTCTAAATTATGAACACGAAAATGCACCCTGTATTCACCCAACTTGTGCGTATGGACAATCAGAAAATAGAACCTGTTCAAATTTGGTTCATGCATTCATAGTCGGATTTAGGGGCAGGGGACGTGCCCCCCAGATGCTTAAAAAAAGAGACAAAATTTGAATACGGTTATCATAGGATCTATGGGGGGGGGGGCACGTGCCCCCCCAGACACTTAAAAACATGCAAGATTTTTAATACGGTCCGGTTATCATTGCGTTCGTTTTGTATAACGTGGTGTCATTGTTCCCCCCCCCTCCAGAACAAAATCCTGGATACGGCATTGCTTGTGCCCCCCAGAAAGAAATCCTGGATCCGCCCCTGATGGTCATCATTAGGTTCGTTTTGTTTTGTGTATTGCTCAAGGAGGCTCAATCATTTAATTCAATAAGAATAACTTTGATATAAAAATAAAGAAAATTTTGTAAAGTCATTGTTATATCTTGTTTTTAATCTCAATTAAGACAAGATCTTTTGCCTGTCAGGCCCTCTGTGCCCCTCCCAGAAAAAAAATCCTGGATCTGCACCTGCCTACATTCGTACATGTCCCGTTCCGGTCCACAAAAATCATTCATGCAAGCAGAAATTAACTCGTTCGTGCTAATGTATCGTGTAAACAGGCCCAAAGGCCCTTGAGAAAAAGTATTTCCCCACAAGATTGGGAATCGAAGATTCCACGGCATCTATAATGGTTGGTTGGATAGATTCAAAAATAGGTACAGTCTTGTATATAAGATGGTGAGTGTTGAAAGCAAATATGTTAACATAGAGACAGCAACTCAGTGGAAGGAATCTGAATATATGTATTAGAGTTCTGGAAGGTTACAGCTCAAAAGATGTTTTCAGTGCAGACAAAACAGGATTATCTTTTAATTTTTTCTGCCAGCAAAAACACTGTGCTTCAGAGGGAAACAGTATTGTGGAATAATGCTTAGTGAACAATTAAAAAATTGACATTTCCAAAGCCAGTATATGAATAAAAGTGAAAATTCTCTATTTCCCACTATTTGCATTTTCCCGCAATTTACACTTTTTTTCTTGGGTCCCAAAAAAGTGTAAATAAGGGGTTTTACTGTATTCATAATTTTAGAAACACAGCAGTCTCTCAGACGGCACGTCACCAGTTAAGGGTTAAAATTGCCTATGGTCAGAAAGTTTCCTTTGTTTGATAGGGTATTAATAATCCTTATTTAAGCCAAGCGTTATCTGATAGCAGGGTACTCTGCTACCTGCTAGCAGCCTGCATCATAGTGGCGCTCATAGCCTCGCATTAAGGTGGCCTCACTCAACAGCCGTGGGAACCAGAATGACGTCACACGGGCTTTTCCCAGCATTCATACTTAGCCGTCGCGTTTTCGCGCGCTTGAAAATTTTCACTTTTTATTTAATCGCAAAAAATAGATATCATCATTTAAAAATCTAAAAGCGTGACATACGTACTCCAAGAGTAATAATATTTTGATTTAGGGAATAAAAATGAAATAGGAAACCACCCTATTGCGATAGTGTGGAATAAAGAGACCCTATTTGTCCGTTTTTTGATCTGTCACCTACTTCTTAACCCTTGAGCCCTTTGCTATTTAGTTCATGATGTTTCTGACTCTTACTGAACGGCTCACCACTTCAGACTTGTTTATGCTGCTTCTCGGCCTAGTACATTTGTCTCACTTGGTTCATTGTCATTAACACTGTAATGAGCAATTCTTTCCAGCTAAGATCGGGTATCAGAATGACCTAATGGACTAGAAGTTAAATGATGTCGCCAACTCATGAAAAATGGGCAGCAACTTTTGCATTTTTTTTCCAATTTAAAGTTATGAGAAAATGGCTTAGTGAGGAAGATTTTGTTTTTGGGGAAGATTTCTCAGTATAAGTTTGCTTCCCCATCCATCTACTGAATGAGCTTATTTTTATAATTATAGTTGTTCCCTTTGACTGGAATAAAAATTTTTTTAAAAATTCAAATCAGAGATTTAGTTTTATGTATTCACTGGTGACTTACTTTTTCCTCAGGGAATTATCCACCGTGATATTAAGTCTGATAATGTTCTCTTGGGCATGGATGGAACTGTGAAGGTGACTGATTTTGGATTTTGTGCTAATATTGTCGGTGACGAGAAAAGGAAGACATTTGTTGGAACGCCCTATTGGATGGCACCTGAGGTAAGTTGCAGAGCTTTTACTATTTTGAATTTCCAATGTTTTCTTGCAGCCTGATTTAAATCTCATGCTACACGTCATGGATAACTGCCATTTTTAGAGAAACGCAAGTTTAATTCTCATTGCCAGTGTGGCCAAAATCTTATAGCCCAGAAGCATGCATATATGTGTAATGTAATTGGTGATGAAATTAATGGTAAATTCCCAACCTTATTGTAAGTTCCTTTGGGATTGTGCCATCATCATTGTGCTTATGCAGGTCCTAGATGTTTGCTGTAATTTCCCCTATCATCATCAATTTTCTGTTAAAAAAGATTGAATCCAGGAAAACCAGAAAATGTTTGCAAGGTTGGCAAGGAAGTGCCACCCCCAGGAATGAAACAGTTACTTTTTGTAGTGTTGGACATTCATGCTGTACAGGCATTAGTTCAAAGTTGTGCACCTGACACAAAGGAGGCCCTAAAAAAATGTAAATCTCTAGGTTAACCTGAGATCTTATCACAATTACCTTTAATGAGAGGACAGGTTGAAATGTGAAAAATGTATTATTTTTGTATTCATTCCCAGTAGATTTTGCTGACTTTTAATAGCAAAAATTTTGTCCATATTGTGTCTTGTGCCTGTGGTGCTTGCTGACTGTGAATGAAGCAAAATACGTGGTCCAAGCATTCGTCTTTAAGGATCAAACTAATATGCAATATCTAAACAATCTTTAAGAATAAAACTCAAACAATGGTGGGAAAATTATCCAAAACCAAATTAATATAACTTGTTGCGATGGGAAATCAAGAAAAAATTCCTGATCTATCAGGATTGATAAGATGAGGGTAAAGAATCTAGTTACCATACCCTATCACATTGAAGTGCATGAGTCTCTTAATTCCCCAGTTCTCTCTTAAAATTTAGAAGATATCACCCTCATGAGGTCAGTATATTACTTTGACAAAATGTAATAGTTAATTTGTATAAAGAAATGGTAGAAGTCTTTACAAGCATTTGTTTCAATGCATTATTTTCATAGGCCATAACCAGTATTTCCAGTAGTTTTCTTTGAGTATTGTGGAAGTTAACAAAGCATGAGTGATGTCTTTCACAAATGTCTACTGCTTGAGATCAGAAAACCAAAAACATCTTAGCACATTTAATTACCAAAAACTCATTTTATTCTCAAGTGTCTTCTCTTCATATCCTCTTCCATTTGATCTGGAATTCTGAATCTTCTTTGATGACTTCAAAAAATTGTATGCAGAAACCTCTCGTATTTTTATTTATTTGTGATTAAAATATTCTATCCAGGCATCTCTTTCAACTCCCATTACCGTTCATCATTGATTGTTAATTTTTTGGATCCCCAAAGCATTTGTTTCTGTAATGAATGCGAGAAACAACATTTTTAAGGTTTCTTGGGAGATGTTTTGTCCAATGATAGTATATACTAGAGATGGGTCAGTTCCAGTACCCAGTTCTCGGTACTGCCGGTTCTTGGCCTGGTATCAAGAACTGATCGCATAAAGTCGGTACTTTGGAATCGGCGTGGAATGGTAGCAAAGATTTGACTTTGGCACCCAAAGCCGAATGGTCTGCAGCATATTTAAGGCCATGGCTAGTGCCTCAAAGAAGATTTTTTCAGTTTTCATTCATAAATTAAAATACCGCACTGTAAGAGAGCATTATTGGCAATTCTTTAAAACTCTTTTCCATGTTCAATCTACTTATCGTTGTTGCAGTCGTTGCAATATTATGATGTCATCAGTTGGTATTGAAGGCTGTCGCGTGGCTGCTCAGGGAAGCCTTCACAGCTCTGCGTTGCGTCGACACGATGAGAGCTCCTACCCTGCAGGCAAATTGTGCACTTCACAGCTCTGCCCATGTTTTACATACTTTCCGATTGCATGGTGTCCAACTTATTTTTACTTTTGAGAGTTGCTCGCTAACACGTGCAGTTAAAGATTTGTCAGTTAATCACTCTTGCCAACATTGTAACATATCCGTAGCCGCAGCCGCTTTCAAACTAGCTGACTTTTCGCCGGCTGCCGTCCACGGCATGCTTTCAAATTATAGGTCTCAATGGATGTCTTCAAATGAGTCAAATCAATTGAGCAGATGTTGACGGCACAGCACCCATTTCGATTCGGACTGGCAGTACTCCGTCTACGGCATGAAATAAACACAATGTACAACATTGAGGCCGCTTTCAGATGAAACGACTTTTTGCCGGTCGCCGTTCACGTGAAATTCAGGTGGCTTTCAGACAAGATGACTCTCTGCAACGCTGTGTGCCGTGCCGTGAATGGCGTTTTGTCTGAAAGCTGTCTAGGTGTGTGCACAACGGCGGACGTATCTACCGTGGTGAAGCCGAGAAGCCACTCAGTTTATCCATGGTGTTGCAGTACAAGCTTTTTGAGCAGTAAGGCATGGAAATAAGTTGTCAATTAAAGTAAGAATTTAAGCTAAATCGCAGAATACAGAATATATTTTGAACTGACTCACAAGTTAAAACCAGTTAACAGATGATGTCGTCAGAAGTTAGGGGAGTTTCACCATTGATTCTGATGCTCTGCTAACTATCCGTGCTGTATGTACAGTGTGCTCTAAGCATATTTTACGCGGCCCTTCAAAATCAACCTCGACCACTACTGTTTTTTAGTGAATGCCGTTCAGTACTGCAGGCAATATTTCTGTCAAAAAAGAATAGATTAGACCCAGATATGGTAAAAATGTTGAATTTTTAAAATCAAAGCCTGGAGAAAGAACCAGTGGCTGCAAGATTTAATCTGATGCATTGGCCGATCATGCATTCTTAAACAACGTGTTATTTGAACTTTTTTACTTTGCAAATAAAATTATGGAGATGATTTTAAGTTTTTTTAGAGAGCTTTCCTGCGTATTCTCATTATTAGTGAAATTATTTTCATTCACATGTTGTAGTTGTTCATTTAAATTTCCCATTAATTCAGATAATAAGTGTTCATCCTTGGAACTGTGTATCGAGAACTTAGAATAGGGGAGAACCAGACCTGTTACCAAGAACTGAAAAAATTTAAGAACCCACTCATCCTTAGTATGTATCACACATTTACAGCACCATAGTGTAAATCAAAGAAATTTAAACAAATTGGAAATCACTTGGGCTCAAATAATGTAGTGCAAATTATGTGTGGTAAATTAGTACTTGGCTTCTCTGCTGACATGAAGAATCTAGTCTGCCAGTTGGCCCATGTCAGCGGTGAAAATGACTCGAACTGTATCATCTCATGATAATATTGCTGGCAACAGGATTTGGGAAAGATTACACCCATGCCTCACTTAGCGCAAGGGATGCATTCCTTGGGGTCTGCGCTAATCGAATTTGTATTATTTGAGACCATTTTAACATTGGGAAGATAGGGATGCATTCCGAGAAGCATAATGCTGTTCATATGCAACTCAGCCATTACTCCATTAGTCTCCCCTGTGAATACTGATGACCTTGAAGGCTTTAAGGTGGACCCTTTACATGGAAGTCAATTTGCCCGATGACCTATGACGGCAAATATTACATCTCAAACATATTGCTTTCAAAAACTCATTTCCACTAGCTCCAATTTTAATAATTGGTCTAAATTAACTAATGACATTCAGTCAAGGAGATGAGAAAAATTACTTCAGTAGGTCACCTATCCAGATGCATGAGGAGTAATGTTTGTGGCCATTGTGCAGCAATGGATTTTGAGTAATACATGTCCAAGAATAAGATTTGAGGCTAGCAATACTATTAATAAGCGTAAAATGTGAGTAATTTAGTGTGTACTTAGCGCAAGTTCATGTTTTATCAAGAAAATGTTAAGGTTGTTCGATCAGGCTAATCAGTGTTGGGATGTTTCCCAGGGGAACAAATTTGCGCTATATCGAGATTGCGCTAAGCAAGGCATAGGTGTATAGACCTGCAATAATAAATTATTTGTCTATTTTTGAACATAAATATCCCTTGATTACTCATTCAAAAGCAATGAGAAAATAAATTAGTGTTAGGGATTTTTTTATCTCAACTCTGACCAGTATTTACATGGGTATTTTTGCATGAAATCATTTTAAAATCGACATATCTATATATTCCCTCAAAAGCTATCAAAAATCGTCTGGCCAATTTTCTGTCAAATTTCAATTGTTTCAGCATTACTATTATCAAAATGCAGCTCTACTATAGCTTTTTTTCTTTTCTTCTTTCTTTTCTGCTTTCCCTTGATATCTACTAGGATTATCTTCTTCCTAGCGTCTGTAAGTAATTCGGTCCACAGCCTTTGATGTTCCAAAGACATAAGTCAAGTAGTGGCCTAGGATGTGATGAAAAAACATATTATTCTGCCAAGAATAAATAAGGTGGTTTGCGCACATGCCTTTGCAAAAGTATTAAAAATACATACATATTTCAAATACACATATTTTTGATACTGCCTATCTTTGACTACTTTAGTGTAAGGAATGTAACTTCTGGAGAACAAGATTTTGTTAATGTCGCCACGTTAGATTGTAATGTCGGAGAATTTCTATGGCACAGTACTCACACAATAATTATTATGAACATTCAGTGATGCTTTAAAGATATGACACAACAAAGCTCCCTTTTGCCTTATAGATGTAAACTTTCCCATGCAGGAAAGAGATTCAAATTGCAAAGCATTGAATATTTTAAAGCATGCAGACAAAAGGTAGGTATCTTACAATAGTCATAAAGTTTTGTCTGCAACTATTTCCAAATCTGGAATAGTTTTCTGCAATAACTAACTGTTTTGTTTGAAAGAGAGTTGTGGTCATTAAAACTTCAGGCCCTATTTTTTTCTCAAATGCACCCAACTAGCTGATGAATTGGAAATATAAAAAGGTTAATTGCAGGTTTTGGGAATGTAGAGAATACTCGGAAAGCTTCTCTTCTACTGTTTCTGTTGGGGAATGGTTGTTCAAGTTCATTGTGAAAGCACTCATGAACTTCTCTGACCAATGTTAATATTTTGCATGTCTGATGGGATGATGGTTACCAATTGTCCCTTGAAATTTAATGTTGCGTTCACGAAGACGCATTTGTAATTTGAGAATCATTGCTCCATTTATTTCAGGTTGTGACGCGGAAGCAGTATGGGAAGAAGGTGGATATTTGGTCCCTGGGAATTATGGCAATAGAAATGATTGAGGGTGAGCCACCATATTTGAAGGAATTACCCTTCAGGGCAATGTACCTTATTGCTGCAAATGGCAGGCCTCAAATCCCACGATGGCTTACATTGTCTCCCAACTTCCAAGTAAGTATTTTGTGAGAATAAAATCATTGTAAAGTAGAATTCTAACTCTTAGCCTGTGAGGAGGGTTGTCAGCCAGATGAAGATGGCTTTGTGCACTAGTCAATTTTGGTTATACATGTGTATGCAAGTGGTGTCGTAGTGTTCATTAAATTAGCCCTAACATGGGGAGTGTGGAATAATAGGGTCTCCAAATTCATTCATACTTTGCCGACCTAAAGTTTGAAAATGAAAAAGCAGGAGCAATTTCCACAATTTTACATTTATTAATACTAAGGTACCTGATGATGTTGAAAAGCGAAACCGGTAGTATTAATAAATGTAAAATTGTGGAAATTGCTCCTGCTTTTTCATTTTCATTATGTCACGTTTCCACTCCATCTCGCCTGAAACCTCATACTGTAGACCTAAAGTTTGCTGTATGTGGATTATGAATCGTCCACATATGGGGTTGTATATCCAGTAGTTCAAACAAAAAATTTCTAAATATTTAGAACTCCAATGTTGGCGTCACTAAATATGTAAGTTTGAGGTAATGTCAGGTAGTTAAGGAGCTTGACATGTGAATACTTTGCTCAACGATCTTAGTGAATGCTAGTTTTTCATTGTATTTTTGTGGTTTAATATTATAGAAACCCTACAGGGCGTCTATTTTCATTTTTCCTCTAAGTAGAATTATTATGCATGGATAATTCTTATTTTGGTATCATGGCATCCTACTTTTTTTCTGACAAAAGTAGCCTTATAATTATTTTATGTCCATTTATGTATATGACATATTTTGTTTGTTTTCACACTTTGTTTCATTTTCTTTATGTTAAATTGATATTGCCGGCGGATATAAAATATTTACAGTTGAGGACAGGAATAGAACGTAAAGAGAATGACCCCCACTATCCATGAAAAACCTTATGTTTTGATGGCAGTTTAGAGGCATATTTCAAAAAATAGTTTTGAGTGAGCAGCGTAAAAGTAGGAGCACTATCGAGAATTTGACTTTAGGTTAACCTCAAAAATATAAAAATACAATACCTTCACTAAGGTCTCAAACATTGTTGCACTTTTCCACAATTATTTTAATGCAGGCAACGTGTTTCAGCTCACAGAGCCATCATCTGGTGCAAGACTAGAACTATTATTTTATCCCAAGGCTGGTACAAGACCAGATGATGGCTCTTGTACCGGACCAGATGGTCTTGTACCAGATGATGGCTCTGTGAGGTGAAACATATGATATGCATTAAAGTAATTTTGGAAAAGGCAATTACCTTTAATTTCGAATGACCCAAATTTCGTAACTTTGTATATCAAAAGGTTTATGAAAGGGAGGTTGTATTGGAGTATTGCATGTGTTACCCAGTATTCACCAGGCACGCATGTTATTACCCACAAAAACATCTCCCCCCTCACTTTCTATCGCCAGTACTTCAGGAAAAATGGGAGAAAATTGGGGATGGATGGATCCAAGATTTTTCGGACCTGTATCCGGATCAGATACTTGATTTCAGGTGTCAGACCTTCGCATATTTTCAGATCTAGATGCATTTTCAATGGCCCTCTATACAAAGAAGTTGAGTTTCTTCTAGGTACATACAATCAAAGGAATGCTATTTAGATCTTCATACACATTTTAATATTTTTACTCATTAAAAATCATTGTTATAACTTTTGTCAGCTTTAAAGTTATTTTTTTAAAAACACTAACTACACGTGCAGGATCTAAACTTTTATGCTTACGGTTGGAAATGAAAAAAGGTTTCTATCTTCTGATAAACCGTTGACTGAAATTTAATTTACCTCACGCAGGTTTCCTCCAAATTTCGTCACTTTCTCATTGCATACTGTTGTTTCACCCGCAAATGCTTCAGTTGTGGTGAGGTGGATTTTTCACTTTCTTGCGATAGTTTCACTTCACAGTGCACGCATATGGTTCCTTATGTGTCAATAAAAAATGTTTCTATGCAATGAAAGAAATTTCATCGGTATATTATTAAATTAAATTGCAACTGCGCAATCTGCAGCAACATTAACGTCACATGCGATGAGTTGCGGGAACAGAACAAGATGACCGCTCAGCAAGAGGAAGGGGTGGGCAGCAGAAGTGCGTACAGGGTAGGTGGAAGGAAAGAAGCGTGCTCCCTCTTGTCTTTCAAGCAACTAGGCTACAAATGAGGGATTCAAGGACGAACATGTCAGATCTTGCTATTTTGTGGAATGACATGCTTTGTAGTTAGGGGTCTACTGAACAATGTCTTAACTGATGTTCGATAGCACCTATTTCGAAATTTGAAATTTCAATTTTTTTTTCTGAATACTCACAATCAGTCTTTAAGTGAAACCTCATTGTTTAAGTTCCCATATTTCCTGCTAGAAAGAATAATTGTTACGGGCAGGAAAAAGTTCACATACACATCTGTGAAAGACGAAATATGCATTTGGCGAAATGCGGTGAAGAAATTTTACATGCTGAAAGTCATTAAATACGTTTAAACATGTATTTTAAATTTGAAACACAACGGACAGTATTGTATTATTCATAATTGTTGTTGAATAGGTTATTGACATATTGATGAATATTAGTCCACTTTCAGAGGGTTATCATTGTGCTAAGAATCTGATATTTCTTTATAAAATGTTATATTCCAAAATTTAAACATAAAAATAAGATAAGCATATAAACACGCGGTGAATTGCAATTAAATCTTGCTTTGCTATCACATTCGAGTAACCCTTCATTATATTCGTATGCAGTTAATTATTGGAGATTTGTCATTGAAAAATATGCACTTCCAAGTGGCAATAGAATTTCTGGAATAATGTAAACCTCATATAGACTCTGAATAACCAGAGGGGAACAGCATTAATAACAATTCGCTGCACTCAGGGGAGCTCCAAAATGCCGCTCCACCCGAGTAATCCACTCCAAATTCGCTCCTACCTGCTCCATTCCGCTATGGCCAGAGTGGAGTGGAGCACCTAACAGCAACAATGAAAATTAACTCCACTCCCCGTTGCTCCAAGTCCCTGATTTGTTATCCAGAAACTGAGAATTGAAACAGGTAGAATGAAAAAGGTCCGTGGGTGAGATGGGATAGAAACACGTTCCCATTCTTCTTGTGTAAACCGACATTTTCCTTCAAAGATAATGGTTCATGAACTGTGTGTTCTCAGAAAGGAAAAAAAATATCAGAGGCATGGGCTGATGGAGGGCCGAGGGTGTTTTTTATTAATCTGCAACGTAGTTACTTTCGACGTGGCTATTATCCTATGGCTTTGACATTCTCCCGATGGTTGTTCAATTGCTTGGGAAGACTCACCCTATGTGCCTGTCGTATTTTCCCTTGAAATTTTCCACAGCTGAAATTCTGTTGCGCGTAACTCCTATGAGAGCTTTTAAACAAAATGGTTCATGAGTGGGACAAGCATCACATTGTAACGGCGCATCAGAATCAGAGACTGTCAGAAATCTTTCCACTCCCACTTATGGGACACTGCATTCACAGAAGCATAAATTTAAAATTTCGTATCCAGATCCAATGCCTTTAGTGAATTTGGAAGTGTGTATCTGGTGAATATCTGTGGATATTTGGATCCGAGGTATCCAATCCATCCCTAGACAAAATTCTTATGCTTAGAATGTTGCACTCAAATACTGATTGTTTTAAGTTCTGTTCTCTATTGTGTTTTTGTGTTTCTTTTTAGGATTTCTTGGATAAATGTTTACAGGTAGATGTTGATCTAAGGGCTTCTGCTGACCAGCTGTTGAGGCATAAATTCCTCCAGAATTGTATGAAGTTAGAAACGCTGACTCCTCTTATTCAAGCTGCTCAAAAGATCCTGAGAAAAGCTATGTAACCAATAAATTAATTTTCTGTTGAGGTCGAAAGGTGAAGGGTTTTTTAATGCTTGGAATACATTATATCCAATATGTCGTTTTATCATCATCAGGCATACCAGGCATGTTCCTAAAGATGTGACTTCGATGGAATTTATTTTATATTACGGTGACAACTTATCGGTAATGCACATTGACTGCTCTGCCAAATACCACATTTTAGTGCTTTGGCAAAAACATCTAACAATGATAACCAATGTCATGTTTTTATTGGCTGGTAATGTACTTTTATGATGAATTCTGTTCATACCCATTCTGGTGACTCCAAATAATATTTTTCTAAGAACTGGTAAGGGGTATTGAATAACTCCATGTACCATTTACGTTTAAGAAATTTTTTATTAATCAAATCCATATATGCGGCCACCATGAAAATTGTTGAAAGTATTCCTGTGATTTTTTTACTACTAAGGTAATAGAATTTATACATGCTTACTGGTTAAAATATTGTTATGATTTTTAAAATATAAATATTTAATTTCCCAATATTTTGTCATTTCAAACTGTATGTTATGACATATTGTGCCTTCATCTGATGTAAAAGTATTTGTGTACAGATATTGTGCCAAAATGTGAAACAATTCATTTACATGCATTTTTCTAGTTTTTGCATTTACGTTCAGTGTGCTGTGTGAATATTTAGCAAGATGGTAAACTGGATATAAAGCTCCACTTAATTATGTGCCAAATTGAAATTTTTACTGCTGTCTATTTATCGCTATTGTATCCGAAAGCGTGTTGTATATGCCTTGAATCAGTAGTGCAAATAAACGAGTTGCTACTGTTTGTTCCTGCGCATTTTGTAAACATTCCAGCAGGTTGAACTATTTGCTATTTTTGTACGCCTTGTATAGTATTCACAGTGCCAACAACATGTACCAAATCACTATCAGTGTGTGACATATTGTGCCTTGGAGGTACTCCGATAATATCCAAGTTAAATTCAATTTTCCATCTCCATTCTATAAATAATTTGTAATTTGGTGACAGTTACAAGTTTTGAATGTTGTGCTTGATTGTTGCTCTCATTTTCCAGTTGTATAAAGTATGATTCTTTATTTAGGTCCCCACTTCAGTAATAATTATTTTGTTTTAATGTTTGCAAGTGGTGAAGTTCCTATAAGAATTTTGTGATTCTTAAATATCACTTGGATTGAACTCAAAGCAGTGTCGAAACTTGGGTCTTGTTATTTCTAAATTTTTTACAAGATATCATAAATTTTTATCTCCTTGACTAGATGAATTTTTGGCATTGGCCAAATTAATACGCACAAATTTTTGATACACTGGATTTATTTAGGTAATCATGATTTATTAAGTGTTCTACATATTTTTGTAATCAGTATTTTCTCAGAAAAAAAATGAAATTTGCTGTGAGAAGAATATAAGTATTTGAGGTGAGCTCTGCCGAAATATTTTTATAAATTGATGTGCAATATTTTCCTAGCATTATTCCAGTTACTGGTGGTACTTTGGAATCTAGTGTGCATTAAACTTTCAAATTTTAACTGTTGTTAAAAGTTTGTACTTTCATTCCTTGTAGTTTTTTATTGAAATAAAAGCTTTATTGATTACATTGATGGGCGTTAGTAAGTTATTGTTGATAATCAGCTAATTAATACAGCTTGAAAGTGCATGTAATTTGTTTCCTATCACCCACTTAGTGTTTGTACTAAATGTTTAGAAATTAGGCATCATTCTCAGGAAAGTTTTTCCTTCGTGTATGGAATTTTTTAAGTACCTTCCACCCCAGAAATTTTTCCTTGGAAATTTACCCTCTGTGGAAAATTTTACCCTCCAGACTTAGCTGGAAGACTTCATAGAAAGGAATTCACACTAATGAATTTAACGCAAAGAACGTCAAAAATAACGCGGTCTCAAAAAGTCGGAGAGACTATTGCCAGAACTCTATCCAGAACCTGCCTCCCATCTTGCCTGCCAATATGTCAACTTTTAAATAACAGGACAATAAAAGAGAATTAGTTCACAAATTTCCAATCATTTCTCTCTCTGTACTCTTCCAAGAGCTCATCCCTATATCTCCCTCCCCTCCATGGTTACCGATTGCTTCATTCCACCTCTAACCTGGTGAGCAGACGTAGTATGAAGGGGAAAAATCAAGGAGCTATATCCCCGCCTGTTGTACTGCCTCCCCTCCATTCTGATGTATTATGCATTGGCATTTTTGGATTTCCTGGATGATTGGCTTTGGGTCCATAAATTGTGTAGGCACGCTCAGACTCGGTGAGTCTGGCATTGGATGGCATATGGTGTAGCTGCATTCCATGATTTCAATGCACTCTAGCCTCTCAATTATATCATTTAAACCGAACTCTCGCCTTGCTCCCTGACTGTCTTCCCCTAGCACATTACTTGCAGTTGAAATTTTACAACATGTAAGCAAGAAACATCTATGTTGGCGACCCCTCATCTCCTGAGTGAATTCCAATAAAAATGGCCAACAAACAAGACATACCTAAAATAGCATGTTTTCAATAGATAATCACATATGTAGTGGAGTCAAACCTGTCCATAAGTCCTCTCGCCGGTGGTTAGTTGTCTGATATCCCTGTCGGCATTGAAAACTTCCTCGGTCAGCGCTGTGATGATGCCTTGTTGGTAGGCAACCCTTCTTACTTTTGTGTCACGGGGGTTGCTGCCTTAAATTTGTCAAGGCTCTACAGTAGCTTTGATAGATTGCGGCATAAATGAATAGTCTGAATTTCCACTTTCAGTCGCGGCGACGCGAGGCAGATAAATTTGGGATGATGCCTATCGGGAAAGATTCACCGAAATTTCTTTTATTATTTATATATTATATTTTTCTGGGTTTGGTTTTTCAATTCAGATAAATGCAAAAATTACAGTTTAGCACACTCGCTACACTAAAAAGATTTTGCTCAGTAGACCAGCATATGCCTAAGAGCATTGAAAAGACATTGAAAATCCGTCAGTGGGGCTAATAGTCATTTAAATATAAAATAAATTGAATCTATTTAAAAATGAAGCAGAAGCCATTTTTAGATTCTGCAGCAAAATATTCAACATTCTAATGTAACTTATTCGAGCTTTCAATAATCTTTGCAAGGATATTCACTTGAAAAAAACTCTTTTGATCCAACAATGTGTGAATTGTGTCGTTTTGCGATACCGCTATAGTTATTATACCGATAAATTTCTCCTAGGAACCGAAATTCTCTGTGCTATAGTTACAAGTGATATTTCACTCAGTGAATGCTATAATCATTGTTTCGTAACCATTTGATTGAATTCACGGAAAAGAAATCTTGATTTTAGCTATAAAATTGAAATGTGATACCTATTACGGTGAAATAATTTCGATCATTGACCTTTCTTTTATTCACAGTTATTATGTCGATCGAGTACCTATCTGCCAGAAAACCAATTAATGGTTTTAATAAAACCTGACAGATCCATTGACTCAGCAAGGCAGCTCAAGTATGAATATAATGAAGCTAATTCAAATGACATTTATATATTACGATTTTCACACAAAAAATATTTCACATAGGAGCAACTATAATTTTGATGAAATGACTGGTTTGGATAGGCTTTATCATGAAAATTTAATAGGGATTATATGAAACAAGAGGTTTTTATGGATAATAAATTTTATTTCAAAATTTCACGTTGTATCACCTCACTCCTCATGCCATATTAGACAATCACAGTTAACTCGTGTGCCTACAATGAACACTATGTGGATAATACAGTCTCTTGTAATGCTACAAATTAAACTGCCAATGGACATAAAGGTGAACTTACTTTAATAAACAAACTGTACACCCAATTCATTATTATCGATAAACATAATGCAGATGATAACATAAGTGCCATTTACAAGACAATAGCAGTGCAGTCAATTCATCACTCCTGGGCATATAATAATGACACTCAAAATTCCAATGTCAAAATCTGTGCATTACTACCACTGACACTTCAGTCAGCAATTTATTGGCAAACGATGATACGATGACATTAAGATCACGATGAAAATTACTAAATTATGTGCCACAAAAGATCTTCATAGAAATTGCCAAGTAATAAATAAGCTTAAGAATTTGGGCAGTCTCCATCAAAGATTGTTTATTTGGCTTTTCTGCACCTTAAACTGGGTTCATGAAGCAAAAAAGGATATACAAAAATGAATATAATGCTATTAAATGAATGCATAACGGTGAGGTGAGTTTAATGGAAATCAACTTACAACAGCAATGTATTTCCGATATTGGTGTCGATGTATTCCAAACATTTTGGTATCCAACAACTCCAATTTCACATTACTTGCATTTACTCAAATATTAATAATGGAATTAACACAAAAAATACACTTCCGAGCCCATATCGTTTGCATATATTTTTTTTCAAAAACGGCAGCTTGACTCAAAATAGATAATCATTTATCTGCTGAAAACTATATCAGGCGGTGTCTCAATGGCAGGGTAGTTGGCTGCGGTACATATCTCACTAACCCCGTAGCTGCTGTGTGTCACTGCCCAATGGGGAGTTGTGATAGCCTATGAGTGGTAAGAGTGTTCAGGATGGTGTGGCACCGTTGGCGGAGTTCTACTGTACACCAGTTTCATGCAGTTTATCTCAAATATCTTTCTCATTGTATCATGAACTTTCACTTTCTCGTACATACTTTGAGTCATCACAAGATTTTGCTTCTAATGAGTGCCACCTCAACAGCATCTTGTTATTAACGGCTTCGCTAGCTTAAAAAAACTGTTTTTCTCCATAAGAGCCCATGTTAAATTATCCTAATTTTACCATCAAATATCTCAAAAACGGCGCGAGGGAATCCCTTTTTCTTTGGATCATTGGAAAGTGCGTCTTTCAAAGAATACATATGTGATCAAGGTTTCATCAAATTCTTGTTACTTTTACGAGTAGTTACTTATAACTACTTTAAGGTTGATTGGGGTGGCACGCTAGCCAAGTGGGTAGAGCGCTCAGCCACTACATTTTGGGTAAATATCCTGGGTTACAAATACATTAACACTTGGTTGCAATGTGAGGCTGGTAATGATGACAAAAGTGGGAAATGAGTTGGACAGTAAGGAATTACTAAATGAAATTCATGTGGTGATATGTAATGTCACACTACCTGCCTCCTAATTGAAAGAGCCGAACTTCAATTGCTATATGCATAGCCACCACCATCAATCCCGGCGGTATGACGGCAGGAAAATGAAGCCACCCTCAATACTCTTCCATGATGCGGGTAGCTGTATTTACAGGATATCAAAACAATATTCGAAAGCTTACGTCTGATGAAAAAAAGATCATGAATGATCCTTCCCAAAAAAATTTACTACAGGGACGACTTGTTTAGGATTTCAGGTAATGAGTAAGAAGAGAACATCATAATGATGTTTCACACCTTTGGTATTTCTTATTTAGGACATATCTCTCAACCTTACCTAGCAGCACTGCTCACAATGGGAGCAGTGCAAGAATAATAATGATATATTTTATTCCACATTATGGTACATGAAATTTTAATAACTTAGTTTTTACAACCCCTGTGGTAAGGACCAGTTTTGGGGTTGCCACCTCTTTAATTAACAAACTGACAGCTGGCTGGTGTGGCCAAAACAAAAGAATATGCCATAATTGTAAGTCAAAATATGCTTTCCCTATTGGAAATTTCTTATATGTCTTCAATAAATTCTTATAAGAATTCTGTAAGACATAGGTTTCTATAAGTCTTACAGAATTCTGATAGGATTCTATAAGTCTTACAGAAATTCTTATAGGATCCTATAAGTCTTACAGAAATTCCTATAAGAACTTAGCATTTCTTATAGAATTCTATGAGAATGTTGCGCAGGTCGCATAACTTTCAGGCATTTAAGTCACCATAACTTATGTTGGCAATTGATAATTATTTAAGAAATTCTTATAAGATTTTTTTTTGGAAATAATGTATTACTCTTTGTTAAGTAATGTTCTGCTAATTTATTGGCGTTTTCAGCATGGTATTTGACATAAATCCCCATGCCATGGCAATTGTATAAATTGTATAAAATTTTGAAACAGGTTTATACAATTTTTTCATAGGGGATGGTTCCAAGAAGTGGAGGCTTCTTTTTATGAGACTTGTTAATATATATCCCTGAGAGCACACGAAAAATTATAGACTTATAAAATCTGTCTGTTTCGAGTCTATAGATTACTTAACCGATGGAAGTTCGATAAGGGCCATGAATAAGCACGATGTATACTGAGATTGCATACATTGCAGGATACGGTTACCACGGAAACCTTGTTTGGTTGTTAGGTATTGCTTTTATATGTTAATCATTCACCATGTTTTTGTGATAGCAGTTTAATAAAATAAGTCATGTGCTTCTAGCAAAAATAAGGCATTGACCTCATTTGGTAAGTCTTACAAAACTGGCATTCCTAAAATCATGTTACCTTCAACAGACAGTTTCGTGGAATTTTAAACTTTTCATCATTAATTTAGACGTTGGTTTCACTGCTTTTAGATTGTTTTAGAATGTAGGAACGTTAACCCATATGCAGAACCCATGACCTGAAGGACCTCTATGGTATCTCGCATTGTCTGGCCAGTCAGGTGAACTTTACAGAACTTGAATGTCCTTGCTTGATGCACACTAAAGATAGACATCTACATTTGGTACATGGGAAATCATTAGGTTTGCTGTGTACCAGATAGAGGCACCTACATTTGGAAAAAATTAGGTATAATGCTAACTTTGTACTCTCAGGAGGGATGTAAATCTCATGTAGCTTTTTATAGAAGTTTGCGCAAGTGTTTTAAGCATGATGATATGATATTTATAATAATAATTTCCATGAGAAAATTTCTTATAAATAACATTTTGTAATTGATACTTATAAGAAATTTCTTATAAGAAACATTCTTATAAGAAAAACGTCCAATTTCTGATAAGAAATTTTTTTATAGAAAAATTCTTATAAGAATTTTTCTTATATTAATATTGTGATGAACAGGCCTTTTCCCAGCTTATTTCTTTTCCAAAAGAGGGTCTAGCCCAGTATTCATGCAGGGAGCGGTTTTTTGCAAGGCGGGTATTTGGTGACCTTAACAGGAGTCACACAGTAAAATTGCACTAGCATAGTTTTAAGTTGAATGGTAACGAGTGAACATCACACCACTGTCACAGGGGCATCACACCATTCGTATTATGGTATATGATTGGTTATACGCATGATGTAAGTTCAGCAGCGATTGGTGGAGACACTCGTCAGTGGACTCGCATGGTAGACTCCTGGGCAGTCATCACTGGGATTCGGACACAGTCAGTCATCACTGGGGTCTCGGGGACAGTCGTCCAAGGCAAACGCTTGTAACTTGTGCCCGAAGGAGCCAGCCAGCTTTTAGCCAACGACTATTGAGAGAAGGGAATTTTCAGCAAAAGACTTGGAGGAGTCTGGTGGCTACTGGAAGAATTGCAGTCGGGAAGACTGCTGACACTGTTCCTGTCCACAGGGAGTGAATATAGTCTCGATGCTTTTGGTCAACTTACCTGCCAGGAATCTTCATTCGCCACGTCAATTGACTTTTCAACAGGACAGCATCATTATCTCTCTGACGTTCGCTGACGACGAGACATTCATTGTATTCACCCACCCTAAATCGCTACACTAAGTGTCATTTTCCTGTCTTTTCCTCCCATAAAGCAGTATTTCCTCAGTGCAACACGGAAATCTTAAAGATTCCCTCAACATAATCGTGTTCTGCTTTTCCCAAAAGTGATTGATTAAGTGCCAACATGGAAATTGTTAATGCATTAAATCTGTTAATACTGACGATAGAGCTTCGTTCAAAATTTGAAAATTCTCAGAATAAAATGAGGAATTCAATTGGAAGTCTGCAATTTACATGCAAGCAACAATTATCCATATCCAATTTGTATAAACAAAGCATGAGTTGACAGCGAACCAATGCCACTGGTAGGAAAAGAAGGAGCCCAGCTACCCTCGTGGTCCGAGATAATGTGGAGTCCCCACCAGGAAGGATTGAAATAGGTTGGTGTAGAGAGTGTATGATTATCCGCAAGACCCTTCTTAACAAATGTCCAACATAAATGCTCCATACAGAGGGGACCGAAGAATCTTTTGGGGCTCAGTCCTACATTCATGCTAAGGAGAGAACTTCTCTTGAAAGAGTTGAAAATGAGCCTCGAGAATATTCATAAGAGTACTTTTTTTCGATAAAGCCACTTATTACATTTGCAAAACATGATAACCTCTATAGCAGCTGCTGTAAAGTCAATGCTAATGCAAATGGCTTAAAAGGCATCGACCAAACTTAGTTCTCTTATGGTAGAAGACCTAAGCAGAAAAATAGGTACCGTATAAGCTTGTGTAAGAGGCGCACACGTGTAAGAGGCGCACCCCTATTTTGATGAAGGAAGCTATAAAGAAAATAAAATTTTACGGTATTTTTTTTATCCTATCGTGCGGTGTTGCAGACGTATGCCTGGAATTTCGACAGTTATCGAAATTTCCTCTTTCAGTACTATTTGAAAGAGGAAATTTTGATAACTGCGGCGGTAATAGCAGCATAAGAGGGAGTAGAAAGAGTTCCGATCCTCTCTTCGCATAAGTCATCGCTCTACGTTGCTTGTCCTACTCACGAACAATTTTGTTTAAAAGCTCTCGCAGGAGTATTGCAATAGAATTGCAGCCGTGGAAAATTTTAAGGCAAAACACGACAGGCACATAGCATGAACCTTCCCAAGAGATTGGACAACAATCGGGGCAATCTCAGCGCTTAAGGATAATAACCACGTCGTAGATTTAAGGCCCCTTGCACACACGCCGATTTTGGACGGCCGGTAAAATATCGGCCGTCCACATTCCAATAGTGAACAATGGGAGAGCATTGGAGCTTGCACACGTACCGAACACGCGCCGGCACCGGCTAAATGCCGGTTAGCTGCCGGCCATTGTCACTGTGGATCGCCGTCGCCGGCTTAAAAACATAGCAACTTATCGTTTGACCGGTAAAAATCCGGCGTGTGTGCAAGCATCGCTTCGCCGGTAAACTATCATGTGAACATTGAAAAGATCGCGCGGGGTGATTCGCTCCGGAGCGCGCGCTAAATTTACTGCCACGAGTGGGCATCCCGCGGCATTTATACTGCATATAGTATCAAACGTATAGAAACGCGTAGTTTTGAAGGACATACCTGATTCGTCAACATCTGTCTTGCCGAGCAATTTCCATTACGCTGAGCTCCTGATTTTTCAAAAATTATCTTCAGACGCTAATATGAGGATTTTTGCAACTGAAAATTATATTGGTGTCAAAACCTGCGGTTTAAAAAATTCGAACGAGTGTGTTCATTGTTGGACTAGCGCTGAAGGAGAGGTCGAGGGGAAGAAGCGCGCTCCATATTTCAAGCTACGAGGCTATGAGCGAAGGAGCAAGGGAAGAACACGTCCGATCTTGCATGTGACGTCGTTGCCTTTAAAGTGAAGAGGCGAAGGCACAGCAATGTGATATACGCAGTTTGCGTTGCCTGAAGTTTCCAGTCCGTCTCGTCTTGTTTGAATGCGCTTATGCTACGCTTGTTTCTTCCGAAATTGTGCTGTTAGGACTAAGTTGAATATTAGTAGCCTTGTTTTAGCTATAAATCTTTGTGTCAATCAATTAGAGCTCAAAAAACTTAATTGCTGTCAGATATACGTCGCGTTAGGTCTAATTCTTTTTATAACCTCGTGCGTGTCATACAATTGCTGAAATATATCGAGATATATTTTCGAGCTCAGAAGGTGACTCACCTAGCATTTGACCTCCAGAAACTCGGAGAATTGAACCTGGTAGACCGAAAAAGGTCAGTTGGTGAGACGGGTACCGACGTGACGGCGCGATGCTTACAAGAAATTCAAACAGGAGCATTTTAAAAATACGTCACTAAGGGAGAAACTCCCCTACCTGCCGCTTGATTTTGACCCAGGGTTTCAGATGACTGACTCACGCTTTAAACCAAGGCCCCTCAGTTCCCCTTGGACTTGCGACCGGGTAGGGGAGGGGGGGAAGATAAGAAGTTTGTGTAAGAGGCGCACCCCCATTTTCGGCTGAAATGTTTGGGAAAAAAGGTGCGCCTCTTACACGCGCTTATACGGTATTTGAAAAGATCTCAGTTTTTGATCCCCAAGAAGTTCCCACAACTGGAACCCTGACTTTAGGACAAAAAATTCATGGCCTCGAGTCAATGGAGACAGAGAAGTTGATGTTGGGATTGGGAGAATTAAAGAAATTACAACAAAAGCAAAATTCCAACGGTTCAGTGAATATAAATAAGGCAATGCAAGAGCTCAAATTGTCTCTGAAACATCACTTGTATCTAAGTGCCTTTATGCAATTTGGACCGCCTCTGCAAATGTGGACTCAGAAAGATTTCTTTCCTGCCATAGAACTGTGTTAACTGATATGAGAACAAATCTAAAAGAAGACAATTTGATCGCGATTGCAATATTTCATTTGAAACTACAGACATTTAAAAGTAATTTCTCTCTCCAAGTAAGCTGGATATATGGATACATGAAGGATACAATTTATAAAATAGGTGAATTCAGCCAATGCTCCATGTATATTATTGCTTAAATTATCCCCAGTCAATAATATCCTAAATTTAGGGCAATGGGTGGGCCGCTGGAAGGATGGCTCTCATTCAACATCAATTATTTTGCCACTAAAATAACACCGATTTCAGGGCAAAATAACATCGCTTTTGTAAAAGTATATCACCACTTTTAGCTATAAAATAACCCCAACTTTTGCATATCCCTACTCAGGTATCATAATTTCCCATCCAATACACATGAGTTAAGGGTGGGCGAGGCCCTGTAGCCCTTGTAAGCCCCTTTCATTACGTGATTTAACCGATCCCCAATGGGACATGTTGTCTGCACAGTGTTTCGGGGAAGTGAGGTAAGGAGGGGTTCCAATCTTGGCATTGTGAGGGCTGAGACAGGAGGTTGACCAGTGGCGAAACTTGAGGTTGTATCATCACAATATATACATATGTGCAAATGGTAGGATGGCATATGAAATGGGGTAGCCTACTAATATAGTCCAGTGAAATGCATCATCTGACAACTAGATAATGACCGTCTATACATATTTTAATAGGATGATTCATGATTACACACATGAGCTGAGACAGATTTTGAAATTTGCAAGAGAATCTTGAAATGGACCTAAAGCAGTGCAAATCAGGGACTTCCATTTTGAACTCAATGGATCCTAATCTCCTCAATCATTTTTGAATTGGAGTAAAGCAAGTTCAGGGCATTATGTGCTTGAAATAAAGGGGTGATGCATCTTTTAATGAATTGAATTAAGGCTTGCACATAGTAAAAATTTCTATTTAATTACTGTCCACATTACTTCATTTTGACTACTTGTCAGGAAGCTTTATTTGGTTTTGATATGGCACAAAAGACCTTACTTATAAAAGAGTGGCTCGCAGCTGTTGGTTACTTTTGGTGTCATTCAATGCCAAATCAAAATTAGGATCGACACGTTTCAATATGATTTCATAATGTACAAAAAATCTCCAATTAGAACCTCATTCTTTAACTCAATCACATGTCCAATTCAACTGTTTTTAAGATAGACTGGAGTCACATTACCTTAACTTAGAAACCACAATGGATTTCACCAAAAAATCCAAACACATGACACAGGGTTAAAAATGAAAAAAATAGATATTCCTAAGCATTTATTGGACCCAGGAAAGTTATCTTTGATATGAGCCAATGAATTTAATGCAAGAAAGCTGAAAAAAGCAATAGCTGCTAGAAAAGTAACCATAAGTACCCTCTTAAGGTAGACCTTCATGAATATGCACAATAATATCAATTCAAACAAATATTTCAAGGAACGCCTTTTTTTGCAACCAGGTGCTCAATGACACAAAGGTTGATAAAATTGATGAACAAAACAGGCAAAGAACAAGGTTCATATAAAGCATTAAAAATAACATTGAAAAAACGGGAAATACATAAGACACTGTCTCTACCAAACCATTTCCTACAAGTTAACAGTCTATGATATTGGTGAGCAATAAAGATTTATTTTATGAATATGTAAAATGCTTGGTTTTAATAAACTAACTAACTAAAATGATGCAAAAAAATCATTAAGTGATACCTGATCAATTCCTAACCCGTTTTTATTGAGCAACAGCATCCCAAAATTAAAAAGCAATTACTGTGACATCGGACACCTCAACAACTGTCTATGAAAGGCCCAGAATTTGATAAAAAAATATTTTTATCTGTAAAAAAATATTCAATGACAGTAATAAGGCTCTGCAACAACAATGTAAACGTTTTTTTTCAGTTTTTTTTTCTAGTTTACAAATTTTATCTCGAAATGCTAATAGAAATTTTTACGCTCATCCCACAATTCACCAAGCTTGCCCTGAATAATTAACATGAAGTACAAAATATAATCAAACCACATTTTTAGAAGTGATTTCATAGTGCAACAATACATTGAGCAAGTTGAGCAACTAAATATATATTGAGCTACAAATTATAGCCTAAAAAAACAAACAGACATCTATAAAAAAATAAAACTTCCCCCAACAAAGATAAAAAAATTTCTAACATGATAACAAGTTCTCTTATACCAATATAATATCATCAAAATTAACCAACTTTATATCACAGGTAAACTGATACTATGTAAACCAATGGTGATTTGTCTATGGCACTATTTAACCACAACTGCTACCACACAATTGTGCGCAACCACACTAAGACAAATATTATTGTTTTCCGTCATCAGATCCCAAAATAACATTTCAACAAGTAACCACTGAAATGGCAGCAAATCCATATCCAAATTTAAATCCATACTTCTGCATCTATATGAATGATTAAACTTTCCCAAAAATAAGGGCTGTACGAGCTGGTATGTATGCCTGAAAAGAAATACATGTGAAGTTATTAAAATTGACAGGGCCATCGTTTATTCAACTGAATTGACAAAGATGTCACAAAGACCACTCATTGAATAGAATTGCAAAAGTAAACAAAGAAATAAGGATTATACACAAAATATTTTTACATGAAATTCAAATCTAAATAATCAAACTCATACATTAAACGGCAAGGGGGGCAGAGCAGATTTCTTTCAATGCATCCATCAAATGCTTAGACTAACAAAACATAACACTTCCTTTTATTATTAAACCAGAAATAAGAGATGCAGAGCAGAGCTTTTCCTTTGAGTTAAAGATTTATAAAAAAAAATATCAGCCTTTATCAAATCATTTATCAGCTCGAAGTGCAATTTAAATTTTATCAATAACACATTCAGTATGCTTATCAGTAGTGGACATGAAAACTCACAAAATGGTTCATTAATAATGTTAAATCCATATAAAAATAAAATAAATGAAGAAAATTCCTTCATTAACCCCTTGATACCATCATGCGCACCCAGTATGCTTCCTGAACTTCTGTATCTAATACATATTTTTTTCTCCGTCAGATATTGTATTTTTAACTAAAACTAATTACTCTACTTTTTGAAGAAATGTTTTTCCTTTACAATAAAATATTCATAGTAACTTTATGCCTTCACGTTTTTTTTAATGTTTCGATAAAATTCTGTTTTACATCAGCAAGTTGACGAATTTGGTGTAAAAAATCAATGCCTTTCTTCAACTGTACTATCTTGAAAACTGCTGCCTATTCTGCATGTCAGATGTCAAGATGGGTCAGCTACTTTAGCTTGAGATAAGATATCTTCCTTACAAGCTGACAGCCTTCTCTCTGTCTTCTCCTTGTGTGTCATCACCTTGTGTGTCATCACCTTGCGTGTCATCACCTTGTGCCCCAAGTGTGTTTGGTCCACCTCGTTAGTCCTAAGCGAAGGGTCCATGTGCTTCGCTTTGCATTTATTTTTTCTTCTTTTATGTACAGTAATCAATGAAGATAAGATTCCTTCTTAACAGTCAGCATATACCAGGACCCCTTCGAGATATTTTTTCACCTCTTGATGGAGCTTCGAAACCACACATTTCAGTCCACAAGCTGCTAGTATTCATGCTGTGTGGTGTTCTTTCAGGCAGTGTGATGAATTTCTTGTTGGGTGTACTTCTTGTGTGTGGTTATTTTTATTTACCCCATGATTTTTACGAAATGGGAATAGTATTGAAAGGCAAAAAAGAGACTCAGAAGTTTGTTGGTGTGTTAGGTTATAATAAATTCATCGGTGAGGTGGATCTATCCTGTTATTGCACTCCTACCTAATGGAAAATGCTGTAACAAGTGATGTATGAAGATATTTTGGAGACTATTGAAAGCTGCAGTCATAAATTCATATGTTATTGACAGGGAGAACACATATAAAAAATTGACCCTCTTATCATTTCGCATGTTGCCTATCAAGGCAACATTTTTTAAACATGCAACTGCATAAAGACCGTTTGGAGACGGCAGTCACTCCGTAGACAATTTAGTACCAAGACTCACAGAAAGACATTTCCTAAGGACAATTCCTGCAGCTGGAAGAAATCAAAGGCCTAAAGAAGGTGTGCAGTTTGTACCAAGCATGGGAAATGAAGGGACAGCGGGTACTGGTGTGAAAAATATGCTGTGGGCTTATGCTTCGATTGCTTCAATTTATGTCACACACAGCAGAAATACTGAGGTAAAGTCATTTGAATATTTACATATTGATGTTTGAAACAACATAACATGAGTACCTGTATAAAATGATTCGGTAATAATAGAACAAAGTCAAAGGAATGGGCAAAGGGATGAATTTTCAAGAGGACGAAATGGGTAATCCCATCGAAAATATCCAATTGGTTATGAAATTTTCAACCCCAAATTACTGAAATACATAATGTAATTACATAAAAAAATTCATGGAATTTTAGAGATTTCGCAGCCCAATCAAAACAAAATTTAAATCTTTAAAAACTGAAAATTTATTCACAAGTTCAGAGAACGAGATACACAAAACAATAAATATTTTTTCAAATTGCTAGAAAAATATCATATAGTAGCGCATTATATTATGCAAATTTACAAATATTTTCAACAATACTGATCGTATACAATTAAAATTATTGAATGATAGCATGCCAAAAAGACGAAGTCATTTAAATCTCATTCAGCCACTGGGATGGGGTTTAATTAAATGCCTGCCATGCACGAGGGGTTAAGGAATTTTGAGAAAAATGACTAGAATTTCTTACAAAGGAACTGAGTGTCATTAAATTTAAAAGGATTAATTGTACTGCCATCATTGAAATCAATTTTGAACACGAAGAAATAATAAATACTTTCCAACGTCACTAGAGATCTGGTTTATGTACTCATTCAGCCTGAACCATTTAAGGTGACGGGTAGGGATCACTAACTGGAGTGTAAACAACAATGAACCACACAAGACCCAAGTAGCAACGCCAAGGAGTAACTGAGAAGGTGTGAACCGCTTGGAGTGAGGTCATGAACTCAGTCCTCAGGAACATTGCATATGAGAGTAAAATTATATCATCTCACGGGTAGATGCATAAGTACATATTATGGAGACAAACTTATTTTGCCACAGGAAAAGCAATTAGAAAGATTTTCCAGGGAAGTATTAAGAAAGTCAGCCATACTCTGTAAGGCACTCATATACAGTGCAACCTCGATATAACGACACCCCACGACGCACTAATAAACACTCGCTATAGCGAATTGTCGCTTTACCGGAGGTGGAGCAAATAATAGCCAATATACCTCTTGCGAACAGATATACAGGAACAGGAGTGGTGCGGCGACAGATAAACATCTATCCGATAAACGTAAGCATAAATCCAGACAAAAGGCGATGTTTTTTTGCATCACTAGATTTCCTTACTCAAATAACGACTAACTATTCAAACAATTTATAAGCGCCGCACTGAATAAAAACCATGCAAAGCATTGTTTCGTCAATCATTATATTTATCGAACGACAGTTTACCACATAAATTTGAGACAGCACTCCTTTAACTTCATTTCTAACAGATCGCTAGCAATTACAGAGGTTAAGGATTCTTGATGAAAGTCTTTCGGCGGTGAAACCCTCGCTATGGCGAGAGCCAACACCGAAAGGGTCTCGTAAAAACGAATTTTTAACACGCTTATTATAGGGTCAATTGACGGTGCATCGGCTATCTCTCGTAATAGCGGGGGTGTCGCTATAGCCCGTACTCGCTTTAACGAGGTTCCACTGTATATGAAATTTATTGCTGACTAATTGCTTGAATGTCAGCATTATTTTCCCAGCAAAGACAAAGAAAAGTAAAAAAATATACACACCTGCAGTGAATGCTTGCGCCCACCAAAAGGCTCATCTGATGTATGATGGTGGACACTGTGGTCTACTCTTTTGTGGCCTCCAAAGCGCTCCTCATCAGAGTCCAGGACAACTTGATACTCTCCCGGTACATTAACGCCAATCCTGTAGTTTGTAAAGCTCTTGCTGTGGTGAAAGTTTAGAACAAAGAGCAGTCCTGCCCTCTCAAATGCAATAATTTTGTCATCCTCATGCTTCCAGCTCACATAACCCTGCAAATACAACAATTGCTCAAATTGATGCATCAGAAGTAGACGTTTACCATTCAGTAGAAGTAGTTTATTCCAACTAATGAGAAAAACTAACAAACTACAGAACGAATATCAAATGATAGTTCGAAAAAAGTAAGCTAAATACATAAAATTGAAACAAAATATCTTTACCAAACCTTTATAAATTTGAGAATTCCGAAATTAGAAAATCTACCATTCCAAGCCAAGAGCAGCTTCCCAGGAATATCAAGCACTTAAAAGGTCACTTGAGTCATAAACAACGAGATACCAAGAAAATTTATATAAAGAAGGGCAACTGTGCTTACTGCTCAAACCAAATGCATTATTTACAAATCAACAATATACATTCCAACAATAGCATTCCAAGTTACACATAGCTGCCCATAGCTCATCTGGCTACTTCCTCTTACATTAGCTTTCACAGTGCATGCACAAATCAAATGAAAACATTTCTCTAGAAAAAGGATGCTTAAAGAATTACACCGCAAGAAAACCACAACACTTCATCTCGCCATACACCAATTAGCTTATCAATCTTCTCACATGAAGAACATAAACATTCTCAACACAAGGAAATTTCTCCTCTAAATTAAAGATGTACCTTTTAAACAATACCTTTTATTCTATTGAGGAATTCCTCAATTCTTAATTGTTTTGTTGTAACTGTGTAACATTCTTTTATGTATTGTTCATTCAGAATCTCTTGTGTAAGTGTTTATCTTTTTTGACGGGTCCTATATATGTTTTTGCATATCTTTTGGCACCAATAAATTTATTATTATTATTACTTTCAACCTGTCATATTGCATGGTATGATGAATTGTTGGTGTCAGTGCACACTTGTTATGAGGGCTCACTGAATGGATATCCTATGCCCGAAAAGTGTAAACTGCTCAGCAACTTGCTCAGTGAAACCTCATAAAACAATTTCAGTAAAACTTGTGTATCCCACACAATTTATATACCTTTCACAACCATAAATTCAGGAGTAACAGAATTACCTACATGCTCAATTCCAAATAAGAGTTCCAATAATTTTTCATCACTCTCTTCCTAATTCTTAAGAATGTGGAAGGCCCTGATCAGAAGTATTATTTTACCTCATAAAACAATTTCAGTAAAACTTGTCATTCTGTCTTCAATATTTCTCCAACAAAAAAAAACCCAGCCAGAATGCCTAATATATTGAGCCGAGAAAATTCTTGATAATCAAATTCACTTGTTTCAGGCATAATATGATTCTATTGCCCAACAAAATGAAATGTTTAAAATCTCAAACCATTTAAATATGTATTTGAATCTGAGGGACTCTGCTTTCACTTTTAACAACTCTTGCACGTAAGAAAGTCAATTGTTGCATTCAATAAAAATATTAAGTAAACTCACCCATGTTGGTTTGAAATTTCACCACACCAACTAAGCAGGAGAATTTTTATTGAAGCAATATTCACATTTGACTTGAATGCAAGCCTTCTCATTTGATGTGCTTCTAAAAGTTCATAACATCTTTTAAATGTTTTTTGGAGTTTCCATTCAAAGTATAAATCCCTGATTAGCCCACTAGTAAAATTAACAAACAAAATAACCTTAACTTAAACGGCAATAAATCAAAAAATATTTCAAGAACAGTTGTCAACAACTAATGTGGAGACCTTGATGGCTTGATTTGGTCCCACACTCCTGACAAGATGTACAATCTCCACCATTCACCCCAAAAATACAAAATGGGCACTCACTGGGTCACTGTGTAACCATCCGTATTTCTCTTCCAGAGAATTCATGGCCGCATCAAATTCTGCCAAAAATTTGTACTTCAGGAGCGGATCATCCACCAAATTCCACTGACGCCGCGCATAGTGATAGGAGTCATTGTTGCCCACACGAGGAAAATCAAGCCATTCTGGATGACCAAACTCATTCCCTACAGTGGAGACAAATTTTCATAAAAGACAGCTCGATATTCCTATTTTCATTTCTATGATGATATTCTTCACAGAGGTGACTGTGACTCACCAACTACAGCTTATAAATACAATACACTCACCGATAAAATTTAAATATGCTTCACCTCCCAAACCATGAGTGATGAGGCGAATCATTTTGTGAAGAGCAAGGCCGCGGTCGATGATGTCTGAAGGCGGGGACAAGAGAGACATATGGGTATACATTTCTTTGTCCATCAGCCAAAATGCAATAGTTTTATCTCCAACAAGTGCCTGCAGAGACAATGATACTATTATCCTAACATAATCCCAGTATAATAACAATATTTAAGACATTGGTTCAACAGCAATAGATTAATGTAGAAATTACATTTTAAACTGGAACAAAAAACAGCTACATGGCCAAATAAAGAAAACAAATAAAAGAATAGGAATTTCATTTTCAAAATAAAGAGTTGATAGCATAAAAAGCTACTTTGTGTGAGTGACTTTCAATGGTACCACTCAAAATAAAACTATATTCCAACCTGATCGTGTGATTCTGCATATGCCACTGTTTTTTCCATCCATCTGCGGTTCGTAAGCGTGTGCACTATATTCCCCATATTCCAAGCATCATCCTTAACTTCCTTCAGAAGTTTTATCCACTTATCAGGAATGGCCATTCCCAGCCTGAAATCAAATCCAACTCCACCTTCATTCACTGGACGACACATCCCAGGCATACCAGATACATCCTGGAAAAAAAAAGATATGCCCACATTTAAAACAGAAAAACAATTATTTAACAAATTGATATGAAGGAAAATCCACTATTTCTATTATTTAGTGATTACAAATCACATATTTAAAGGATAAATAATAAATTTATGAAGTAAATTTACATAAACACAATATTTTTCCTGAAGAAAGTTCCATTTGTTCCTATGTCAATAAATTAATGAATTTTGGCCAAGTCAACAGCTAATTCCTTCACCATATTCAAAATATTTCATCATCAAAAAGCTATTTTCCCATTATTACAACCCTTTCAAGCAATTTACAACCAAAAGATCAACAGTGTTACAAATTATACAAAGAATTCAAGGGTAACAGGACCTTAAGAAGACACTCTTTCCTTTTTACCTTTCAAATGAAAGGAAAATAAAAGAAATGACGATATAATGATGAAAACAATAACTCCTCATCAGGAAGAATCATGCAAGAATTAAGATTGAGAAGTACCTCATTTATTCATATTGAATCCTTCAAGCATCATGCTGGCATTTTTTTATAATTATGATGGCTGTACAAACAAAGCCCGCATAAACTGCCGCAAAGAAGAACACTGACATCAACATGCCCAAAATGAATTCAACATTCAGCAAATACAAGTTTGAAGAAAAACATTCAAATTAGCTTATGACATGAAAAAAACATACCACACTTCATACAATTTAACACTTGCTTGGTTTTAGGGTGCCAACAGAGGACAGTCTACTTCACCAACACAGAAAGCATAGCTCATTTCGCCGGAGTGAGGAATGATATTTACCTCAGCAATAGTAACAGATTCTGGATAAAGTTTATGAAGCATGTAGTTGGCTAACATCAAGTAAACCAAAGCCTCTGTATCAGTATTTAGTCCAAAGTATTCATCATAGTTTCCACTAAAACCTTGCCCAATGCCACGAGAATGGTATAGCATAGAAGTGACACCATCAAACCTAAATGGGAAGAAACAATATAAAACCACGTGGTTATTGGCCCATGCTATCTCCAAGCGATTTAAAACCCATTAGAAAAGAGTTTAAATAAAAGACTACATCGCGGCAGATATTACTGATATCTTCTGGAATGCAAGACTTCTCACATAATGCCGACATCTTACGAAATTATCAGCACTACAAACAACAACAATCTAATGAAAACTACAAGTAAACATGTTTTTCCAGACATCAGTGTAACAAATATTAATTGCGGATTGTCCAAAGTGAATAATAGATAATAAAGAGTACCAAGAAAGAAAAGAAGATCTGAAAGACCAACTCCAAAATTATAAATCAATTCACAAATATAAATCAATTCTTTTTGAAAAATTAAATAAAAATACAAGCAAGAATTTTAGCCCTCGAAGAATACCCCCTACATGAGTTAAAATATTTATAATTATTGTAAAGCTATGATATAGATTTGAATACAGTACTAAACCTCTATACATGCAACACCATGATTACTGAGATTTAGGACAAAAATGTGCAAGTATTATGAAAATAGGGACGTTAATATCATGGTCACATCCATCATCATCACCGTCTTCAGTAAGTCTACTTCATCCATTACCTGAGATATCAAATACATTACTCTCTTGAGATTGGTGTACAAGCCGAGAGAGTAAAATTTAGAAATTCACAGAATTGTTGCCTCATTTAGTGCAAAAAGAGAAAAACTAACCTAACAATGAGCTTAACTATTCTAAGATCATCTCTACTAAGTCATAATCAGCAAAATTATTTAATAAGTCACCCTCCTTCAAAGGTGAAAACTATGTTTTTGGAAAATATACACTTTAAGCTAGATTCACTGAGCCTAATACACTCCATAGAGTGGAAGGGTGGCACATTGCTTTAAATAGGCAACACATTGACCAGGCCCACAAGCCATTTCCAGCGTGGTTAGATGCATCTGAAGGCAGCCACTGAAGCCCAATATCATTTTAACTCCACACAGTATTGACAAACAAAGAAAGTATGAGCATCTGAAAGTGGCCTTATCTAAATACTGCTCAAAAGGAGTGTAAAGATATACATGGGCAGGGTTGACAAAAATCACGATTTTTTTCAAAAAAATCATTTTTGTTGATTTTTTTTATTTAAATCAGATTTTAATGATTTAAATCGGATTTTATTGATTTAAATGAGATTTTTATGATTCTCCATTCATCAAAAATTCAGTTATTTGCAAAACTAACTATTTGGGCAGCATATTGGAGAATGATCGTTTGCAGAAACAATAAGAGGCAACATACTCTAAACTTAATACAACATTTAGTCAATCAGGGGAGAGAACTATGGAAATGCCAATGGTATCAAATTAAAAATTACACCAGCATAATATAAAATTGCCATTGGAAGTATCAAATGTGCAATATTATGCGGTTCTAAAGCATATGAAGTTTAGAAAAGTTCTGTAATTGCAACTTTGTATGGTGCCTACGCTTAGAAGTTAAATCAGAAAACAATTTTTTTTCAACGGATACACTAGTATTCTAACCAAAGCCATTTTTTTAAATTTTCATGTTACATGCATTCCTACAGTATCATTTCTATTTAAGAGCCACCATTGTGCTGATAACTGTCGATTCATTGTATTAATTAAGAAATAAAAATCAAAATTATACACTTACAGCTTCCTTTTCTTGACTCTTTAAAAATCAAACATATAGATCACATTATGATTTAAATCACCTGATTTTTAAAAATAAAAATCAAGTGATTTAAATCGTGATTTAAATCATGAATTAAATCAAAGTGATTTAAATCAATCAACCCTGTCTATGGGTGAAAATTTTATTTAACTGTACATAATTTATTTGCAGAAAAGGGGTTTCCTGTATAGAGAGTGAAAGCACAGATAGCTTATCGGAGGAAAATCAGGACCATAGCTTTAATTTCCACTGTAAAGTGAAACTTCACTTCACGTTTCCGTGGTAATTTATAAAAAGGTTAAACTGCACTGAGCAGCACAAATGGAGCATAAAATACAAAGAAGAAAATACACATAAAAGCAATAGCATTGCATGAAAACTCAGAGAAGGAAAACAAAAAGAGAGGAACATACAAGTAAACAGAAACTAGAGACATAGAAGCAACTAGATTACAAGAAAGAATAACTAATCAATAAAGCAAAAAGTTTTGTTTACAGGACACTACTCATAATTAAATTTTGGGTAGAACTAGTAACTACATCCACTATCAATTGCAATCACTACCATTAAAAATAGAATACAGTAAACAAGAAGTCCCATTTAAAATTAGTAAAGTATTTGAAAAACTAAAATGTACCATCACACATGCCTATCCAAAATGTTTTCAATTTCATGTAATCTTTTTACATACTTTCATGACATTACATCTTAATTTTTCAACATTCCTAATAGGATTGGCTTTCTCTCCCAAAAAATGTTCACATTTAATTACAACTCAAAATATACAAGAGGCAGCCTTGCATTGCAGGGTACAGTGAAGAATAGGAAAGACAACCAACAATGCAGTTCATATCACCAGTTTTTCCTTTAATGAAACACATGCTCTCACAGTAGTGTGCACAAAATATAATAGAAATTATGAATTACCTAAATCCATCAAAGTGATACACATCAGCGTACCACCTTAGATTTGAGAGAAGAAACCTCAGGACTTCATACCTGAAAAGAAAAAGATACAGCTTCAGAAAACACTTTCCTTAATTTTATGCATTTTTACAACAGACTTAAAAAGATGCACCAAAGAAAATATCTCATCACTTGGGACATCTCTTTACAAATCAGATGAATCAAATATGCATTATGTAGTTCATTTGATTAGAGCCACAGGACTTTTCCAGCTTGTCAGTCCTGATTTCATATTAAAGAGAGGGCTATATCCTGAATTGGAACACTGTTACTTTGAATTCCCATTGCTGTCATTTCTTTCATAAAAACATTTTTAACCCTTAACCAGTGACGTGCGGTCTGAGAGACCGCTGCATTTCTAAAATTATGAATATTTTCAAAATTAAGATTTCATATCAAACAGATTTCATATATTTCAGATCAAATATCCATAATTCTTGTTAGCTTCATATTTTTGCATAACAAGGACATCCCACTCTTAAAATTTAACCTTCCTTTTATTAATTTCTGTAAATTTGCAATTGAACTCGATTGGTGGTCTGTGAGACCGCACGTCACTTACTAAAAATGCATCAAGAAAAGGAATAAGCTGGATAAATTTCATGGCTACTTACTACTTAGCCTTCCAACTTTAACATTTAAGGCCTTTTTTGAATCTGGCAAAATATTGATACATAAATATAATAATTATAACTCAAGTGTTTTTGGCATCAGTTTTTTGATCCTGCTTCAAATCACAATTTTTTATGACAAATTGGTTCGTATTGGGAGTGTAAAAATTTTAATATAAGTTTTAAAATAGTTAAGCATTCAAAGAAAAATTAAACAAAACAATAAAAATGGCGTAGCAATATTTTATCAATTTTTTATTTATTGTGGTCTCCCAGACCGCAATAAATCAAAAATTTAGTAGTCACTGGTAGTGTAACAAGAATTGCACGTCACTGGTTAAGGGTTATAATCAAAAAAATATATCATAATATTGACCACATTGATGGATATTACATAAAGAGACTTCTTAATAATAGCACAAATATTTTCAGATGGAAAAAGTAAAAACAATTTTCCATGAAAAAATAGTTGTCAAATTGAAATACCATTTTTCAAAACTAAAGAGACGTTAGGATAATAACAAATCATCTTCTACTTGGATTTTCGACATTCATAAATGATGCCAAATTCTGATTAACTTACTCAGAATAATTAAATAAACGGCTGTCCCAAAGGGGATGCTCCCCTCTTGACCCAGTGTGGAAGTAGCAAGAGTCAGTCCCATCAAACTGATTCAGCCCATCGAGGACGTTTTTTGAGGCATGGGAATGAACTATGTCCAGCAGTACATATAATCCATGAGCATGAGCTGCATCAATCAACTCCTTCAGCTCTTCAGGAGTCCCATGGCGGCTACAAAAATAATTATCTTTAGGTTTTTAAAATGCAGACAGAGAGGACTTCTCATAAAACCATAACCAAACACATACAAAAACATAGGGCATATCAACAAAAATTAACTATGCAAGTAAGCACTTCTAAAGATGTATGTTAATTCAAACATTGATTCAGAGGCAAAATTTAATTCAAAACTGTTTAGCTTCAAATATAAAATAAAGTATTACATAATTGACAACCAACAAAAATTGATCGAGGCATAAAAAAGGTAATTAAACAGCATCATAAAAGTAAAATCAATATAAACATAGCCTACATTTCCCAAGTTTCTGTTTTTGCTTTCAGATAGTTGAAAATATATTAATAAAGGGCATACAATTAACACAGAATTATAATTAATTTTAAAAAATTGAATCACTACACACAATCTTTACAAATAAATTTGTCAACGGAATAAACTACCCAGTTTTTATTTCTGTTTTTCTTATAAATCTTATCTGGTGACTAAAAAATGCTACTCATTTTCTATCTACCACCTGGGATTGTTCAGGCAGTTTTATCTCTGCACTCTTGAATGCTACTTTATTATGCTAATATTGAGCCTGTAGTTGGCTATGACAATGTTTTTGGGAGGTATCTAATCTGTAAGCACGGTTTTCTCTTGCCAAAAGGCAATCTACATTCTCGCAAGTGCCACTTTTGTAGAATCTAATCCAGACCTATTCCTAAAGAACGTGAGCAAGAGAGCTTGTTCATAACTAGATAAACCTATGCAAGGCATCGAAACGTGTAGTTATCCTGCAGAATGCAACACTGCATGACAATTTTGCATTAACTCACAGCCGCTCAGTTTACCCATGGTGTCACCGTACCGGTATGTTGAGCAGTTTATTGTTGAGGTTATAAGAACTGTGGCAGTGAAGCATGCGAATAAGTTGTCAATTGAGATAACAATTTAAGCTACATCGCTGAATACAGAGTATATTGTGAACTGACTCACAAGTTACAAAAATTAATGGAGGATGACGTCAGAAGTTGGGGGAGTTTCGTGCAGCCCTTCAAAATCAACATCGACCATTACTATTTCCAGTGAACGCCTATTCAGTACTGCAGGCAATATTTCTACCAAAAAAAGAATAGACTAGACCCAGATAGGGTAAAAATGTCGAATTTTTTAAATCAAAACCTTGAGAAAGAACCAATGGCTGCCTGATTTTATGAGACATATTGGTCAATCATCAGGGCTATTCTGCTAGGACCATACGCATGGCCGGCCGTAAGTTTCATATGGCCTGGCCCGAAATTACGGCCTACACCAGGGTTCCCACTCCAACTACATTATAAAATTCACGGTTTTTTCCAGGTTTTCACGGTCTAAATGTCATCAAATTCACGATTTTTAAATAAGGCATTTTAGGCAGGAATATTGATCACGTAACAATCATCGGCCGCATGTTAACTAAAAATGTAACAAACGCGACAGATGCCTTGAATGAAAATGCAGCAATGACAGTGCTATCTCTCATGACGTCACCTATCGTTAGCAAAATTCATGTCCGGCTATAAGGATGTGAGTGGGAAAATGGAGAGAGCAGGGAGGCAGGGAAGTGAAGAAGAGCCTGATTTTTTGCCAGGATTAACGTCTTCCAATCGCAGGCTTAAGGTCAATGTGCTGTCATGGCACACACGGACCAATTAATAGTTCATCATCACTGGTCAACAATCCTAGGATTGGTTTGACGCAGCTCTCCACTCAGTTCTCCTATCAGCTAATCTTTTCACACCTACGTATTTCTTCTCTTTCACATCTCTCTTTACATGTTCCATATATTTTGTACGAGGTCTTCCTTTTCCATTCTTGCCTTCCACTTGTCCTTCGACGATTGTCTTCATCAGGCCATCATGTCTCAAGATGTGCGCTTTCGAATACACGTCTGCAGATAAATGCGTGGACATTGCCTGCACGTGAATGACCTTGAAACATGATTGAAATATCGTTTTTTTTTCTTTTAACCTGTCTATTGTTGTTCTACAATTAAGCTTGAGAGATTTTTAAGGTTTTATGACGAAATTCACAGCTACATATTTCCAGGTTTTTTCACGGTACAAGAAATTCACGGCTTATCTACGGCACGGCACGGAAATCTAAAGATGAAATTGAAACTTTAAGTTTCATTAATTTTATTATCAGAGGCATATGTTTAGGTAGCTGTATAAAATTATAACATCAATATGAGACTATCATTATTTCCTTGATTTGTGGACAGCATTTGTCCTTTACGTATCGACTTACTGAAGATTGCCTCACTGCCAAAAAGATGTCTTGCCCTATGTTTCTTTGATATCCTCCCACGTGAACAATAGTGCAACACGAATCTTAAAATATAAAACATTTCATAGTGGATATTTCAAGTTACTTACAGCTTTTCGAGACAAATAAATAAGAAATCTGCTAGAAAATGTAGCACATAAAGCAAATAAAAGCCTGTTAGGAAACATAATGAAATACACTTTTGTATGTTCCACAAGAGTTTTTAATCCCGACCTAGGTTTCGGCAGTACACACTGTCATTATCAAGGTGAATATACAAACATTTTGCGAGCTTATATAGCTTAGGGAGAGGGGGGTTAAGGCAGGGAGGAGGTGGTGATGGTGGGAGGGGAAAGCTAACGAGGAATAGTTTCCTCAAGGTCAGTAGGTTTACTTGCCGAGTCCAGCAGAACTGATAATTCCCTTTATTATCAGTTCTGCTGGACTCGGCAAGTAAACCTACTGACCTTGAGGAAACTATTCCTCGTTAGCTTTCCCCTCCCACCATCACCACCTCCTCCCTGCCTTAACCCCCCTCTCCCTAAGCTATATAAGCTCGCAAAATGTTTGTATATTCACCTTGATAATGACAGTGTGTACTGCCGAAACCTAGGTCGGGATTAAAAACTCTTGTGGAACATACAAAAGTGTATTTCATTATGTTTCCTGCGAACAAGTTCCACCAAATATCGTCATCCAACCTTAAGCTGAAAAGCCTGTTACTCCGATCACTTCAACAGAGCATCCATTTAAAAAGTATCCCTAACTTTTTAACTACAAGCAAACTCTTAGTCCATCAACTATATCTAATTACAAGGTAAGTAACAACTTCTTTTGATGCACGGAAATATTTAATGAAAATATCATCATCATATGCAAACGGATTACACGCATCCCGTATCCTCCTCCTTTCCAGATGAAATCAACGTCTTTCTTTTATACATCTAGCCAATGCCCGTTGAATCCGTATTTGCTCCCCTGCAATATTCATATATTTCTCGAAACAATCGCTATGTAATTGATGACACTTCGTAAATTTCTTTCATTACTCATAAGGCGAGCAATGTTATTTCGTACGGCCCGTGTTATGACGGCCTCCTAGGCAGGCCATAGCTACCGCCCAACTTATGGCTTTTCGCTCAGAGTACAATCACTCGAAGCCATGCGTATGTCTCGAGGCCGTAGTTATGGTCGATTTAGACTTATGGCCTGGCCATACGATTGGTGGAATAACCCTGCATGTGTTATTTTATATATAATACCCCCTCCAAACCCCCCGAAATATACCCCCCCAAACTTAGGAGCATCTCCTCAATGAACAGACTTAAAGCTGACCTAAAAAGATATCTTCTAAACAAATCTTACAACAGCATCCAAGAGTTCTATATTGATCCCTAAAAATATGTATAAATGTATGTGAATGTCACCTATTGTTACATTGTGTTCAATTGTTTAGTGTTACATCTACTGTTCAGTATGTTACATTTTTATGATTCATTTAACATTCATGACGTGTCCTAAATCTATGTTCTGTGGCTCACTGTAATATATGATCTTCTGGACAAATAAAATAAATAAATAATTAATTAATTTAAACTTTTTTACTGGGCAAATAAAATTATGGAGACGATCATAACTTTTTCTAACAGAGCTTTCCCTCTAATTTACATCTTAAGTGAAATTATTTTAATTCAATTTTTGTGGTTTCTCATTTAAATTTGCCATTAATTCAGATAATAAGAGTTCATCCTTGGAACAGAGTATCAAGAACCGATGGGGGAGAACCAGACCAGTACCGAGAACCAAAAAATTTAATAACCAACTCATCCTTAAAATAAACCCTGAAAATTTGTTACGCAATTTTTCCAGGCAATTACCTGATATAAGAATTCCAAAAGCCAGAAGATATTCAGTCTCAATATTTCCAGATTTGAGGTCATAAAATACATGCAGCGTGATAATGGCATGAAACTACTCACCTCGATACAGCAAAGAAACTGGTCACTTGATAGCCAAAACTTGCATAGTAAGCATGTTCCATAATGGCCATCAACTGAATAGCATTGTAACCTTAAAAAAATGTATAAAAGTCAATATTAATTTAGGAATAACTTAAATTAAGAAAAATAAAATCAGCCGTTACTCCATGATCTTTACCACTATTACACATATAATTGCTTTTATTAACTCTCATTCTTTGGCTTGCCAACATTAAAAAAGGAACAGATCAGGGAGCTGATACAAATTCAATGGAAAATACTTAAACGTAGCGAATGGAAAGCATGCACTCAAAGACACACTTATTTCATACATACCTTTATTTTAAATTTTAAGCATAAAAGGTTCTTAAGTCATTATCACTAAGAAAGTAATTTTAACAGTACACAAAATAAAGAAAACAACTTTGGCCCAATGTTGCCGTGTCTGAAATCATTTCATAAATTCATACAAATGTTTTCAAAGCAATGTTCATCTCATTAAAAATTAAAAAGCATAATTAAGATGTGCCAGGGAGATTTGAGTAAATTAGATATGTATTCGATGAGTAAATTAGATATTTGAATATGATTAGAATGAGATTAAATTCTTGAGGAAGAAAATACTAGGTTGAGCTTACATGATTAAGGCCAATGGCTAATTTGTTCATGAAATCTCATAAATGATGGAACATTTTAAGGGGAAAAAGAAATAAAAAAGTCAGGGGGGAAAACCACATTCCAAGCAGGAGAGTGCAAAAATTAATCTGAGTTTAAGTTCAAGGGACAACGACAACGTCATTAAAAAAAAGTACATGATCAGCTCACTTGTCATTTAATCTTCTCTCCATCATCAAATGTACAGAGCGGAGAGGCAATTTTTCCAGGCAATTACCTAAAATAAGAATTCCAAAATCCAGAAGATATTCAGTCACAATATTTCCAGATTCGAGGTCATAAAATACATGCATCTAACTGGAGGATATACCTTCTCATCCAGTTCACAGATGATCAGAAGGTAAGCACCCTTTCGATAAAACTTTCCATCCATTCTAGAATACTTCTCACTTCCTCACCACCATCATCTTTCCCTAACCCCGATAGAGACCATAATATTCCATTATCACAATATTTTCCTTAAATACCATGATTTCCTTAATGAAACTAAAATATTGCCTAAAGAAAAATTAATTCCAAGAGTTTAAGTTCAAGGGACGACAACGTCATTAAAAAAAAGTACATGATCAGCTCACTTGTCATTTAATCTTCTCTCCATCATCAAATGTACAGAGCGGAGAGGCAATTTTTCCAGGCAATTACCTAAAATAAGAATTCCAAAATCCAGAAGATATTCAGTCACAATATTTCCAGATTCGAGGTCATAAAATACATGCATCTACCTGGAGGATATACCTTCTCATCCAGTTCACAGATGATCAGAAGGTAAGCACCCTTTCGATAAAACTTTCCATCCATTCTAGAATACTTCTCACTTCCTCACCACCATCATCTTTCCCTAACCCCGATAGAGACCATAATATTCCATTATCACAATATTTTCCTTAAATACAATGATTTCCTTAATGAAACTAAAATATTGCCTAAAGAAAAATTAATTCCAAGAGTTGCAATTTCTATGACTGATTTTGGATTTACAAGACTGAGCTGGATTTTGGTTGACTCAAGTTTGGCCAACATAATAATAATAATTTTTATTGGTTCCTGAGGAGTAAGCACATGGGAATTATAAAATATGTTATTTATATCATTAAATGATTTATATACTAGCATAGCCTCCGCTCTTTAAAAACAGGGATGACCTACCTTGCATGATGTTAGGAACGATGTGGTGGAAGTTCTTAATATAAATAAAATTGGACATTGCAATATTTCTAAAATTCAAAATAAAACTCAGTGGAAAGAGTCTTCAGTTGTTACACTCTCTAGTGCTAGGCTGATGAACATCAGTAACAGTATGCAGGCTGAATAAAATTTCATTGCGAAGCACAAAAATTATGGTACGAAAACATATAAAGATAGATGAATGCTATGAGTTTTGAACTGAGGTCGACAACGTCCTTGAGATCTTTGTCATAATTCTTATAGCCGATTTTTGGAGTTTGAAAAGGCAATACATATGATGTGAGGGCCCCCATACAGTTATGCCATATTTTAGCTGACTGCGGAGAGCAGTGGCATTATCAACCATGGTCACTATTTTCCTAAGAAGTTAGCAGCCAGAGGCAACCTTGGCACATGTTTTGTGCCCCTTGAACATGGATTCCTGGAACTTTTGTAACAGTGGAGGATTTGAGAGCAGATGCATTTAGTTTTGATACTGGACATGAAGCAATTTTCATTTGGTGCGGGTGGAACTGGATGACTGAAGTTACTTCATTGTTAATGAAAACCAAGTTGATATTGTACCATTTGCCCGTGCCATCAATATTCATTAGCACCCTCATATGATTTAGGATTGTGGAGGAGGTAGTATCATCAGCATACATAAATACTGAACAATTGTCAACATAACTAAGGAGGTACGTTTACATAAATGAGGAATTATAGGGGACCCAGGATTGATCCTTGGCGTACACCTCTTTCAATCCTCAAGGCACTGAAAGTGGTGTAGGGTTTGGATTCAGCTGAGAAGATTTTTACAGCTTGTGACCATCCATTCAAACAAAACTGAATCCACTGGTGGCTCAACCCATAAATCTCACTTTCCTCAGTTACACTACCTGATCAACTGATTAAAAGCTATTTTAACGTCATAGAAAATCCCAACCACAAGTCACATAACCAGAAATTTCTTATTGAGAGAAGGCTAAGTGTAGTAGAAGTTATCAGATCAAATCTTATCACTGAGAAATTAAAACACATAAGAGAAATAAAATATCTTGGAGCCACTATAGATTAGTACTTTAAACAGAGTAAACAAATCCCACAATTAAAAGGCGATGGCATATTGCTCAATAAGTATTTTAAATCCTTAAAAATCGAACAAAATTGCTATTTTTTGACTTTTGGAAAATGCTTCAAATGCTTCAACTAACCTACTCACATGCATTAATCAGTTTTAACATGCGGCATGGTAGTGCCACTTCAACACAATGGCAACTGCCAAAAAGAAAACCAAATTAGGAGAAGGAAATAAGTTATTTTCCCCATAAGGGAAAAAGAATCTATCACTTCCATATGGCATTCCTTAACAGTAAGATCACACGAATGACTGTAATCCTTTTTCACCAAATGGTTATCCAGTTGGGATATGAAATTAACGCGATAATTTTTTCACTATTGAAAATGTTTTGACATGCTCAGCAATTTTTCTCGGGCTCTATATCATGTTAATTCAATCGTACTGGCCAATGTTTCAGAATATGACTTATCTTCCATTCTCAAGGTATGTTACTATCTGAATGTCCAAATTCATACATGCATAGCTCAAGAACAATTCCTGAATATAATTCACCAGGAAAAATTAAAATTGTTATTGTGACATGCTCTTATTGGGCAAAAAAATAAAGCTTTAATATACCTACTATTCCTGGCTTATTATTAGGTTTCCTGTTTTCTACGATGAATTATATGGATTCCGCTCTTAAACATGATATGGTGATGCCTCATGACAAAGTAATGAAATTGATAACACGAGCGGCAAAGGAAAGCATTTATCGATAAAAAAATTAAGAAAAACTTAGGTGATTTAAAAAAATAATTAAAATTGTAACTATAAAACCAACTCCTGATAATATATCTTACCAAGTTTGACGATCCTGGGAAGAACATTTTGGATGAATTCTTTGTAGGACCCAATTTTGGCATCTGGAGTAGCTATTCCCACATGGCATTCATAAATTCTAAAGCTTTGCGGCTTCTTCGGTTTTTCATGCTTGAAGTGATATTTCTGCAAAACAAATATATTACGTAACATTTGAAATGCTTAAATTTTTATCACCACTCAGTCTATAACAGCCAATTACATTTATGCTAACAATATGTCTTATCAAAACAAAACTTCCTTCTACATATGCTACACAATGAAATCTGGGAAGCACAGCCTCGATTTATTATAATAAAATCTTCAGTCCCAATTCCACTAAAACAACCTTGAAATAGAACCACCTTATGTAATGATCCTCTTCAAATATGAAGGAATATGAGATGAATTATTAATATTTATGTTCATTCCATCCATTTTTCTCTTCAAGAAAAATAATTATACTGAAAAAAATCTGATGCTTTCCTGGCGTATGCTGGTAGTGAAGGCTGTTTGGGTGCTCCACCGGGTCATCTCCTTCATGGCTGCCGACATTTCGAGGTACGAGTCGTACTCCATCCTCAGTGCTGAATATCATTTCTCGGAAAGTGTTCATGTTATACAGTGCTGCTGGGATCTCAGGTTCCCTCTGATTGGTCCTTGGTATTATACCATTTTTCCGAACTGATGGCGGCTGGGTGGAAAGAAGCAAGTAGCCAATCAGAAGCGCTGACCCTTCCGCCTCTCCCTTCCCCTCCATCCCCTTCCCTTTTCTCCTCCGCTCCCCTCCATCCGGCCGACCGGCGTTACCATCCTTGAGAAAAAACGGTACTTTTGGGGGTGGCGGTAGATTCTCAGACAAACGCTGAGCAATTCAATTTGGCAACACTGCTAGCTGGAGAGCGATCTGCACTGCACGGAGTTCGGAGAGAGACTGCGGGCTCCTACACACTTTCTCCTTTCGCTCTTCTGTGATTGGCTAGAAGAGTGGGTGGGTCTCAAGCACGCTCGAGGTCAGCCGCCGTCAGTTCAGAAAAAGGGTATAGCCAATCAGATTCTATGCAATACTGGTTTCCAGACATTACTGATGGAGTAACCGCCATTTCTATTGAAGTTCTTTTCCGTTAGCCGGATCTCTATGGCCTCCTTCGTAATCCTTTCCCAATATTTCTTCCCTCGAGAGATGATCTTCACATCTCCCCAATGAATGGAATGGTTTTGGTTGATGCCGTGCTCGGCCGCTGCAGATTTTTCAGGTTGACATAGCCTGAAATGCCTTTGACGTTCCTTTATTCTCGTGGCAATTGTCCCGCCAGTTTCACCCAAGTAAACTTCTCCACATTCACAGGGAATCTGGTATATTCCGGGAGTTGCAAGGCCACAGGGATCCTTGGCTCTAACTAGTTGCCCTGAGGATGAAGTACGACTCGTACCCCAAAACGTTGGCAGCCATGAAGGAGATTACCCGGTGGAGCACCCAAACAGCCTCCACTACCTGTAATTATACTGTTTCATTTTGTATCATTCCTTATGGTAGTTTGGATGCCTGTAATTTCTCGTAAATAAGATTGATTAACCTGGTCAGTTTTGTGTTATTCTAACGGTAGTCTGAATCTGAAGCCCAGGAGTCATGAGTCTATGGGACTTCTCACTCATTTATGCACGGAGCATTCCTTCTAAAGTAGATGTACAATTATGATGATCAGGTGCTCAATCTAAGGTCCTTAATCAACTGGTTGCCGTAGCCTTTCATGGGGATACCAAAACTCCTTCCATTCATAAGGTAGGCTAATATGGTCTTCCTCCATGACTTCCTTAACCAGTTTTTTGGGCAATCCCTTTCCAATCTTTTCCAACATCCTTCCCTCTGTTACAGATTTCAGGATTCCCTCCCCCTATCGTAGCCTTACTCTGTCCTCTACTCATTCTATGCAAGAACATTTGCCTTGCTTCCACAACTAAAACTCACAGATCATTAGAGAATTACAGGTATCCAGACTAGCATTAGGAATGATGCAAAATTAACCAGTTTAATTATTTTTCTTTTGGAGAAAAATTAATGGAATGAACATAAATATCAAAACAAAGTTAACAGCAGAAATTCAAAGGTCAGATTCCAGAGCAGAAATATTGAAACAAATAGGTGAGGAGATCGAACATAGAAGCTCTGAAGGGGCCAAAAAAGAGGGGAATACTGCTAAATAGTGCAGATTACTATCTGTAAGAAGGGTGATATGCAGACTGGAGTGGGGGTGGGATAAGATTGAAATGGGAATATTGAAAGCAGCAGAGAAGTTAATTGGAGATGTAGAGAGAACAAGGATAAAGAAACTATGAATCACAGAGAAGATGATAATAAAAATGGAGAAGAGAAGAAAGTGGATGAATGTGGACAGAGAGCAAGGCAAAAAACCACAAAAATACAACACATGTCCTCACCTGTTCAGGAGGGGGATTCCACATTAGCTGCCTATAAGTGACCCCTTCATTTTTTGGTGGAGGGACAACGTACTGTGCCCAAGGAGACAGCCTGTCCAAGAGAGAGCCATTTGGTTGCCTCACAACAATCTGGAACATTAATAGAGCCCATGCATTCACAAATTAACTTGCAAAAGTTAACATACCTTGAAAACAGGCCTTAAGGATAAAAGGATTATGATACCTTAATCTGAGACAGATGATTAATTGGGCAAGAGCCATCCGGACGTGCTGGTATGGTGATTTCCCACTTTCCGTAAGGGAGCTTATTGTACGGATGGCTTTCACGATTCCAACCATCTAGAAAGAGAAGAAAGAATGTAGCGAGTGTGTACCCACAACGCATAGCTATGTAATACCCCCATGCATCCTCTACCCAAATATTCCAATTCCCAAAAATGGGGCCCACATGGTCCAATTAATAGGAGCTTCAGACCAAATTGAAAACAGATCTAAACAACATACGTATCAAGCGGCATGCTTTCATGAAAATTTCCAACACTTATTCTAGAACTGCTAGTACTCTTTTAGACCTAGCGTTTTCCTCCAGTTTTTTAGATGCAAAAGTATGTCAAGCATTGGAACTCATACTGCCAATTGAGTCTCATTCAAATTTGGAAATGGAGTTTCTGATGACATGTCAAAATTGCCCTGAGGCAAAGCTTAAACCCACCGAGTGCAAACACCAGGCAGCAGACGGTAGGTTAACCTCTACAAATAAGGTTTCTGCTGCAATATGTCTGACTTTAATTGACAAATAGGCACTCACAGACAAAATTAAATGCCATTCTGAGGGGAAATTGATCCATACTTGGATAAGGAAGGCCATTTAAATGATTCTGAAACCTGGAAAGAGGCTGTGACTTGGTGAAGAGAGATCGGTAAAAATTGTGCCTCCCCATTCCCAATGGAGAGAGTAGAAGCTCTTCTCCATGTGAGTAAGGCTGGAGACCATTCGTATCACCTCAAAAATCACACGCTTCCCATGATTACCTTGAACCAGAAATCAATAATTGAAAATCAAATTTTTTTCGACATGTTTTAACGCAAGCATATTAATGTCTCGTAACAAGGATCCTGAATTAAAAATATGGCTCAATTGAAGCAATGCAATGCAATTATATTTCTCAAAATCACAAAACTCTTAACATAGTAATTATATAGGTACATTAGTATACTCAGTTACATAACACTGTGGTTCAATTATGTTACATAACTTCCAGTGCATTGAATCTACATTAATTGGGTATGTTGTGTGAAGTAGAACACTGAGAATGAAGTAACCTGCGGTTCATTGATGCACCTGCCCAACTCTGCCCAGTATTTCAGTCTTACATACCGGTCTTCATTACACATAGAATGTTCTCACAATCACTTCACCAGAATGTTTGAAGCAAGTACCACATAGGATGACGCATGTCGTTCCCACCATTGAAAATACCAATATCATAAAGAAAACTACCTCATTAAGAGATAAGGTAATCCAAATATTAATGAACAAAAAGCATCCTTAAAAAGAAAATACAAAACGGAAAAATAATAAAATTGTGATAACAAAACACTACGAGCATCTTGACTATATTTTCATCCCAAAATTCATTGGACATTTAATGAAAGAGGCTGTCATCTGGTCCTTATATTTTTTGGTCGCATTTACGACCAAATGAAGGCAGTAACAGTTTTATCACTGGATGGAATATTGTTTGAGAAATAGAAAAAAAACATACGAAATCACGAGCGACTAATTTCATTAGATGAAAAATGCTTCCCCGTAAACGTAGCTTGCCAGAGCAAAATTGGAAACGATATAGGTAAATACTCACTAAAATCTCCAGTCAAATACAGCTGCTCAGCTCCTGGTGCCCATTCCCGAGAAGTTACGGAATTATCATCATTCACATGAAATCCAAAATATTTATACCCCTGGGTGAAGTTTTCTAAGCCCCCCTCTTGTTCTGACACTTTGTCGACGTAGTCCTTATAACAAGCATATCTAATGCAAAAAAATAATACAAAATGAAGAAAATGGACACAACAGGGTTGTCTAAATTTTAGAGGAAATTTTTTTGCTAATAATAAAAGTACACTTATGTCATTATCTACGAACTTGAGCCAAGAATTTGCTTGATAGTGCTGAAGTAATTTTTCTCGCCACTTTAAATACATACATGTTACACAAATAAAATGAAATATTTAAACAAAATTAGAACGTACCGGCGGCGTATTTCCTTCTCGTACGGTTTTAAATACGAATCTCGCTCCAACATAGATTTAAGATCAGGGACTTCGACATCCATAGGATCCATCGAAGAGTATTTTCCACCCATTTTAATACAAATTTGGGTACTAGGTTGAAGTTTTCACGCCTGCTGCAGATGCCCTTGGCTTGAAAGTCGTTCGTATCAGATTCGTAACAAAAGCACCCTACCACGAAGCGCCCGCTACATGAAATTCAATACGCATTAATGAAAGAGGACTGAAAGGAGTACACCCACCTACTACAGCGCCAAGATGATGGATAATGAAATTTCACGCGAAGTTTCAATGAGTGCCAAAGACAGCAGTTACATCATACCAATGGATTATTCTGGTTATTCAAGGATAATTGGCATTTTTTCAATTACATTCTCCATGGTTTAGATGCCGCGAGCTTTAATCAGTCTGCATAACTTGCCAATACATATCCCTCACTTTAGAGCTGTCATCGATGTTTACTCTTAATTATCATCAGCAAAGCCGGTTCTTACACCATGAACACGAACATGTAGCTCATGACGAGAGCAAATGAAGTAAACAATGGTAAATAAGAAAATGCAATTAAATGTTCAATTTTAATTTTTGTAAGAACATAGCAAGCGTCCGCGAATTTGATGATGTCCACAACAAGGAGCGCTAGCTGACAATTATCATTAAAGAAGGTAGCATGGAGAAAAGAGTAATAATATTCGTAAATAATTAATTAAATTGAACTGTCATCGACGAGCATATTGATTTTATCTCGGCATTTTTTGACTATGATCTCCTAGATAAGTACAGCTGTAACCCTTATTCGAAGATTTGGTCGTGCTGTAATTTGAAATGCAGTTCAGCGAATGAGGCAAGGTCATACCCAGGATCAAAACTATGGGGGGGGGGGGGTTAGCCATGGCTGTTCAAGTTATTGGTAAGATTTAAGCATAAAAAAGGTGAATGAAACCAACATTATAGGGAAACTTCAACAGCTCTTTATTAGTTTTAAAATTATTTGCTTGAAAAAATGTCATTTTCCTTAAAGACACTTGCGAATTTTGCTTCGGGGGGGCAGCTGCCCCTCGCTGGGTACGTCCATGGAATGAGGCATTATTTCCTCACTCAGAAAAAGCATTACTATTCAAAAGCGCACGATAGAGATTCTTACTACATACTGCCTTTTCCCAATCTTGAACATTTGCATTACTTTTTCAAATAGTTTACAAAATATTAAGCCCATTGTATGCGAACGCCATCACGTGCCGACTGACAGATCAGCCAATCCGAATCCATCGTTTCATCCATGTTCGTCTTTCTTTCAAATGAAATTCAAATTTCGCACATTTAAACGGCAACACAACATGAGGTTATGCACGTGAAAATTTGTTGTTGTTGTTGACCATGGGTGACTTCATGAAGATGTTTAGTTTGTGCGGAATTGCATGATGTGTGTGCGTAAATGGAATTAGTAGTATTTGAGGTGGTTGTAACTCTTGAAGCGTTCAGTTTGATTTAAAGTTATTACGTTGGTGGTCCGTTAATCATCGATACTTTAACTTAAAGTGGTTATTTCTATAACCATTGGCCATGAGTGACAATGCCTCCAACAGCCTAATGTACGAGGGAAGTAATTACTTTCGGATGCGGCTGATCCTCTCCCTTTTGAGTGGCAAACCTTTGACTATAACTCGGATTCGTCACGACGATGTAAATCCCGGGTTAAACGGTAATTATTAATCAGATTTTTTTCCTAAAATGCAGTGTCTAATGGGAATGTTATGTCACAAATTTATGTATTTTACAGAGGCAGAGGTGAATGTCGTGAGGTTGATTGATAAAATAACGAATGGTTCGCATATCCACGTGAATGAGACCGGCACTGAACTAAATTTTCAACCGGGACTGCTTGTTGGTGGTAAGGTGCACCATAAATGTTCAACTCAGCGTGGAATAGGCTATTATTTGGAAGTCCTGCTGTGTGTGGGTCCGTTTTGTAAATATCCTCTTGATGTTACTCTGCGCGGGGCTACTAATCACAAGGTTAGATTTCGTGTTAACAAATCTATCTCATCAATTTTGACCCGAAAATAATGAATGTTTATCATTGCAGATGGACCTTTCTGTGGAAGCTATTCGAGCAGCGTCAGTACCTATTTTAAGTAAGTTCTTTCTCCTCGAAAATGAAGTTGAATTGAAAGTGGTTAAAAGAGCATTAAATCCAAACGCAGATGGAGAGGTTGCTTTCAAATGTCCCATATCGCGGAAGCTTAAACCAGTACAGGTAATCATAGACGTCGATTATCTTGTATGATCATCTTCTGCCTGCACGTTAACACTTTAATATTTTATCTGTCAGATTACCAAACAGGGAAAGGTGAAAAGGATCAGAGGTGTAGCGTACACTACAAAAGTCTCTCCTGCCTTAGGACATAGGATGGTCTTTGAAGCCAAAAGAATCTTAATGCAGTGCATCCCAGATGTGTATATAAATGTTGATCATTCCAAAGGAACGAAGACTGGATCATCCCCAGGTATGGCTGGCATTATTCATTTCGATACTCTTATCAGCTTTAGTTTTTAAGTATAGAAGCCTTAAACGCTGGTTACTTTATGTTAATGCGTCATAAGGCCATTTCTCGACTTCGATTTATTTTTTATATTGAATGTCAATGAAATCATTGGTGCTTTTCTCAGGAAGAGAGCTACTCTCTTTGAAAAGCCTTGTTCACCATTCAATTTTTTATCATCAGGAGGTATGAATTTTGTGTTATGTAAATTTGGAAAGTACAATACCGTGCACACTATACTTGCTGGCATTATTCACCACTTAATGTGACTTCTACTATTAAATTGGTTTGCTTCATTTGATGATAATAATAATAATAATGGCATTTTACTTTGGAAACCATCAAAGTAAAGTTTGGTCTACATCATTATGTATACTATGATAGGTGCACTGAGCATTATTGCTTGCCTACAAGAGAGTGCAAACTGACATCAACTCTCAGAATATAAGTGTATGTATTAGGTCAAGGATTAGAGGGATAATTTTAAAAGTATGAAGCTGCTGTATCACTGACATTTACGCATTCTTACATGGGAATGCTCTGCAATAGAGGATTGTTACAGTGTGTGTATATACTCTTGTAAGGCTCTTGTTTTCTGCATTATATTTCTTTTTAATATATTGTTACACTCTTCCCAGACCACGGAGGTTGATTGAAACTAATGTATTGGGTCTGCAGTAGTTCAGAGTGGGTTTAAGTAAAATTTCAGTTCAAGTAAGTTAACATGTTAACGGAATGAGAAATGAAAGTCTCAGAGCAAATAGGAAGTGGAAGTATATGCAATAAAAGCCCAATGTAAACAAAAACATGTTTTGCTTGAATGTTGAAAAGTTTCATTCTCACTACTATTCCATGTTTCCAAGTTTCGTGCTTAGATGTGCAGTTTTCTCTATGTTCTGCAACCATTTTCAAATACTGCGCTGCTTATTCCTTCCTCATTCACTTTTTTGCCAGTGTTTTTTCAAGTTGTACAAATATGCAATGCTTTAATTTCATTAACTGTGGACCAAAAGTACAATCCTTGGAAAAAATTATTGTCTTTACTTTTTCCACTTTCATTCCAGTTTCGGGTGCATTTTTTCTGAAATTGCTTCTGTCTTTAACTTGGAAATTATTCAACATCATGAACCAATCTGGAATGATGTTTTTGTTCCTTTCAAACTTCAGTTTTGTCAACAGAATTTAATTCAAGTTGTCCTTTCAGTTTCATTCCTAAACAAAATATGTCAAAAACATAAAGCTTTAAATTTCATTAGAGAGCAATACTTTTTGGTGGTTTGTTAAATAACCTTGGCCCGGACCACATGGAAGGCACTGAAAATTTTTCCATTACTTAGTTAAATTTTCTGATTAATATTGCTGTAGTTGTTCCATTGGGCAAACCTTAGTATCATTTCCAATGGAGCAACTTTAGATAAAGATAGAATTTGAAAATACTAGCTGATAGAAGTAATCATGTGCTGGTGCACAGTGGCGCAGCGAGGGGAGGGTTTAGGAGGATAAACCCCCCCCAGAGCTCAGAGAAATTTTTACGTTTAATCCATTTAACATAATGGATTAGTATTACTTATAGAATAGTTTTAGGGTTAATCAAATATCCCCCAGAAAGTGGTAAAACTCACCATTTTGAACCATTAATCTTAAAAGTTTCTGGAGGAGGGCCCCCCCCCGCAACACCTACTTACCCTGGCGGGTATGCAATACCACCACACTCCAAAGTATTAGTTACGCCTAAAACCCCCTAGCCTTAATTCCTAGCTGCGCCCCTGCTGGTGCACCAAGTTGGACTGTCGTCAGAAAATAAAAGGAGATTTTTGTGAGAAAATAAGATTTTTATACTTGCTCTGTTAGTGTGAAAGAAGTGCATCCTTTCAAGAACCATTCAGTAAACATGAGAATGTGGGAAATGCTCATATCAGGTGTTGGAATTGATTGTGGCAAGTGGAATAAAAAAATTTAGAGCCAGAATGAAATCCTGCTCTGTAGATTGAGTGTTTGATATTTAAATCGGGGTCGTAGAGGTGAGAAGAAAATGTTTTTGCTTTCCAGAAATTATTTTCTTTTTTGTATAAATGTGCAGGTTTTGGTGTACACTTAGTCGCGGAAACTACCGAGGGTGTGTTTTTTGTGGCTGAAGCAATGTCTCCACCTGCCAGCCCAGGTGTAGATCCAGTTATTCCAGAGGACTTGGGAAGAGAGGCTGCCATGAAACTGCTGGAAGAAATTCATAATGGTGGTTGTGTAAGCTCTTGCAGTCAGGCTCTTGTGATTTTATTAATGGCCCTGGGCGAGAAAGATGTTTCAAAATATACAGTTGGACCACTGACTCCTTACTCGTAAGTAACCCCTTAGTTTTGACTCTCTTCAATCTCTAGTGAATTCCTTTCCATTTGTCATTTTGCCTGTCACTAATTCAAGAATTAGGATTTTGAAAGTTTTATTATATGCCTCCAGGTATTGGAATTGATTGTGGCAAGTGGAATAAAATAATTTAGAGCCAGAATGAAATCCATATAAGGTGCTTAAGGTGCCTACCCATATAAGGTGCTTAATTTTTCTGTCTCTGCGTGAATAATTGAAACCTAATGATGATTGGTTTCCGGGTTAATTCCGGTGGACCAAAAATGAGTCGACGAGGAATAATCCGGAAACTAATCATCAATTTAATCACCGTGGCAGCCTCCGTAATAATTGAAACCTAATTTTCAAAGAAAAAATTAGGAGCTTTTAGCCCTCAAGATTGGACTTATTGATGAATGGTTACTTAAATTCTGTCCTTCCACTTGGAACCAAGCATTTTATAGACTTTTCATTGACTTGGCATGACCACACTAGTCCTGATTTAATTGTGTAATTGTTTAATGTGTTCTAATTAAATGACAAGTATTGTGCTTGTGAAGGGCTCAAGCATTTGTGTTGTTTGGTCACAGAAAATGTGCTCTTATAAAATGTGTTGTTTAACCCAATTTTCAGGATTCAGCAGCTTAGGCATTTGATGGACTGCTTCTCACTGAAGTTCCAGTTGGATCTAGTGTCAGGAGATTCGGCAGAAGAAGACCTAGATTTTGGATCTTCCAAAGTTGGATTAACATGTATCGGTGTTGGTATGAGAAACATAAGCAAGAGAGTCCTCTAACACAAATAAAATTTTATTGTAAAGTAACCAACTCATAATCAAATTTTCATTTCAATGCAGTTTACAAATTCTGAACACATCGAAATGTAAGATGAGATGAATGAAATATTCTTGGAAATTCTTTTGTAACAGTTTTTTTAATAAATTTTATGTCGTTTGATATTATTTATATGTTTGAATACAAACAGCTAATTCCTTTATAATTATGTCATGGTCAACAGTTAATAATATTTAAGGCACTTATCTCTTAATCTAATGCCACAAAAAATATTGGTCCCACATAATGCTTAATATATAAACATACTCTCCAAAATGCCAAACTGGAGTATTTTGGAGGTTCAGATGAGGGAGGGAGGGATATTTAAGCAAATTCATTGCATTTCACAGCTATAACAAAACAACTAAGGGCTGTAAGAATGCTCTGTCATTGAGATATAATAGGTTTTGGCATACTTCCCTTCACCTGCACACACACCTCCAATTTTGTCCTGACTATGCCACCATTTAAATTGAATTCTTAGAGAATTCTATGGCCCACAAGGAGATGGCCTTACATATTTTAATTAAAGGCATTTGTTTATTGAGCACAAGCTCTATGTTACAAAACAATTAACTAAACACATAGTAACAGAATAATCTGGCCCGTATGCACTTCGGTGAATCTAATTCACTTCAAATGAAGCAACATAGTTGTTGGATCTTCAATATACTGCTTCCATAAATTCGAGAATCTGGCAATAGTTGCACCATCTAAAATCCTGTGATCAGCAGACCAACTGATGTTGAGGATTGATGATTTAACAACATTTCCCTCAGCGTCAAACCGAGGAAGAACCTGTAATTAAAGTTGATTGATACATTATAAATCCCTCGGTCATGATTCAACCCAAAACAAAATTTGCTTTCCTGTAAAAATTAGTTTTTTTATCAATACTTCATAGAAAAACTTTGGCACCAGCAACAATTAATTATGAAAGGAGAAAATCATTATCCTCTTTAACCAGTAATAATAATACACAGGGTTGCCACTCAACCGTGAAAACCTCAAAGCCGTGAATATCGTCCACCGTGAAAAAGCCGTGAATTTCGTCATTAAACCTTAAAAAAATCTCTCAAACTTGATTTTAGAACTGCGATTGATATTTCAACATCAGTCACGCGCAGACACTGTCCACGAATTTATCTGCACACGTATATTCGAAGCGCAATTATTGGTCCGTGTGCCATGATGACACATTGACCTTAAGCCTGTACCAAACAAGACAGGTAACCAAAGTATTCATTAACCCTGGCGAAAATTCAGATACTTCTTAACTTCCCTGGTCTCTCCATTTTCCCGCTCACAACCTTTAGCCGGAGCTGAATTTTACAAACGATATGTGACGTCATGAGATAGCCCTTTCATTGCTGCATTTGCATTCACGGTGTCTGTCGCGTTTGTTAACTTTTTAATTAACCTGCGGCCGATGATCGTTACGCGACCAATATTTCTGCCTAAAATGGTTTATCGAACACCCGTGAATTTGATGACATTTGGCCGTGAAAACCTGGAAAAAGCCGTGAATTTTATACTTTAGTTTGAGTTGGAACCATGATAGATCATTCCACCTTATTTTAACAGAAAATGTCCTTTTGGATCTCCGCTTTTGACCAAATAATTACACTAAACATCAATATTGATTGATACATGAACACTGGAACTTGGCCCATAAATGCTGGAATTGTTTCATTCACATAGCTTATCCTTAAAAGAAATTATTTCGTTAAGTTAAGCTTTGTAATAGTCTCTCTGAAAACACCAAATTTTTCAAGTTCAGTTGGACTAAAACTCACGAGTTTGAGTTGAGTTCAACTTACAATGCTACTACTATCTGTTCACTTTATGTTAGCGGGCGAGCTTTCATGATAGCCCAGACAGTCTCAGATGGGGGAGGTGTAATACCGATAGAGAGAGAGCACGCAAGAGCAAACTTAACAATGCCAAATTTACGTAGCCACCCAAGTTTGTAAATGAAAACGTGGGAGTCCTCGGTGGCCACAGGTATTTTGAGCCCAGCACCGAGACAATTTTCCTAATCATTCGGAAGGTATTGAGGATCCCTTCACAGAAGCCCATGAAATAGTTGGCTACCATGCTTAATGCGGCACTGTGGTTGGAAGGCATCCTTAAATACAAACAAGGAGAACACGTGAGGTATGGCAACACTGCTCAACGAGCAGTTTCACAATATAAACATGACGGAGGTCTGAGAGCAACTGAATTTCTAAAGCACAAGGCCACGACTACTGTTTGCTGATTGGGGATGTCAAGTGTCGAGAAATTTACCCTCCCCTTCAACCCTACTTACTTCATCCACACCAGCTCACCCACAAAGATAAAATGAACAGAGAATAATTTGGGAAAGGTAGCTTTGGTTCTAAGATCCATTGGTTCTTTAGGTGAGAACAGCCACCAAAAAGAATCGGTACCAAAATAATTGGAGCAAAAACCAGTTTAAAACCTGTCCATATACTAAGTTTAGGAACTGCTACATATAAAAAAACCTTGGATCATTAAAGTTTCGACTAAAGAGTCAAAGTGAGCAATTGAATATGCTACACCAGCAATAGTTTAAGACTGCTTTTTTGCCTGAAAGTTGATATCGTCAACAATAACAGTAATTTCATTCCATTGATCACTTCATTAGCAATTTTGCTAATGAAGCATCATCCCTAAGGCACCGGTTCTCTGCTCCTGTAACTTCTTTAGCACTTTAATTGGCTAAATTATAAATAGCTACAGACGATTTTTTTGTCTGAAATTTGATCTTGAATATGATAACATTAATTTCATTCAATTGTTCATCAAATACGCAAAAAATCATCACTGAAAACACTGGTTCTTGGCACCTGTTCTAGGCTCCGTTTCTCGGCTCCTGTTCCTGCTTTAGCACTTTAATATGCTAAATAATAAATGGCTACCTAAGATTTACTTGCCTGAATGTTAATCTTGTCTACAATAACATTAATTAAATACAATTTATCACCCAATTAACAAAAAAAACATCCCAAAGACACCAGTTTTGGGTTCCTGTTCCTATTTTAGCACTTTAATATGCTGTATAAATGATTTCTTACTATGATTTGTCTGCCTGAATATAAATTTCATCGACAATAACACCAATTTAATTCAATTGATCAAATAATTAGCAAAAATGTCATTCCAAAGACAGTGGTTCTTGGCACCACTCCTTGGTTCCTCTTCCTTTCTTTTCTACGATTAACAAATGCTTAGGATGACTTGTTTGCCTGAATGTTAATCTTGTTAGTGATGACATCAATTTAATTCAATTGATCATCTAATAACTGAATAAATCTTCCCAAGAACACCGGTTTCAGTTCTTGTTCCCAATCCTTTTTTAGCACTATTACACACTAAATAAACAGTTGTTTAGAATAATGTGTTTGCCTAGTTGTAAATCTATCTACAATAATATCTACAGCAGACTCCCGATTATCCAGCTGCGGTATATTTGTGTTGCGGATTATCCGTGCAGGATTTTCTCTCTCACTCAATATTTTCCGCGATCTTTATAAAAAAATAAAATCGGACGCAAGATCACCAGAATTACTGCATTAATGCTAGGATACACCGGGACTATGATTTCCGTCGGAATCCCCTTGATAAAACAGAAGCGATCGGACCCTAGCTGCATTCATGGGAGCGCCGTGTTCCCGTTGTCCAAGCCTCGCAGTGCACGACCCCACTCCGTGATTACAGATACACGTCCCGCAGCAGTTGCAACCCAGGCAACTTGTGCAAGACGGGACTATGTGGTGTGGTGCCTGACAGTGTAGTTTCTGAGATGGAGCAGTGGTTTTGATGCATTCGTGCAAACCACTTTTCTGTATCCGTGATCACACATCCATGGATGTGTGATTTTCGAAACCAGGCCTTACATGGAGCATTAATACTACGAGTACAACCATGTTATCACCGCTAAAAAGATCACGAACTAGCAAAGAAAGCTCTCATTGGGTCTAGGAAGCACTCTAAAATAACAGAATACCAGCATAAATAATAATATATTGTTTGTTTTACGTAAATTATGAACACTGCAAGACATTTAAGTGAAATTTTGGGTTATTCGTGTTTTCTGATTATTCGTGCCGTCTCTCCCCATCATTAGCCCAGATAATCGGGAGTGTACTGTATATCGATACCTTCCTAGGTCGGACAGTAAATTTGTGCAAATGCTTCTATATTTTGTTAATTAATTAATTTATAAATGTGTTCAGGTTCTTGTGCTCGATATTTGAAATCCGTACACGTTCCTGCCTTGGTGGTTAGCATATGTTCATAGCATGTGCTATCTTCCTGCTCATCCCAGAACAAGGCTCGGAGAGTGGTGCCATGAGGTGGCAAGTCGAAACACTACGCAGAGGAATTTTCAAACATTCCGGGTTTCTGGATTCCGGATTTGAAGCCCTCAACTGTAGTTGATAATTCTCATACATTGAAGAACCATAGAATTCTAACAATAAAATTAAAATTTCATACTTATAAAATGCTGAGAGTTAGAATCATAATTTGCTATCACCAAAATGGACTCTGTTGTAGCGATATCTTTGCAAATTCCACCTGAATTTTTTTTTTTATTTCTAATTTAAGAGCTCACGTACAAGTGGTTAATATTATCCAGTTTTGAAAAATTTTTTGATCTGAGTAAACAATGACATGATATACAACTTTCCTGCACAGGCAACTCATCCCAAAAAATTCATTTATATGCCCACCCTATTATACACACCATAGCCACTTATTTGCCACCACTAGAGTATAACCAGTACAAAACATTATTTCTCATCCTAAAACTCTTATTAGGAGTTTAACGTAGTAAGGAATGAATTAATGCCTGATAAAAAACTGTTAGCCCACAGCCCAGATTCAATAACCACAGCAAGATGATGGATATAAACTTCAGAAGGTAGGCCACATAGACATTCTGATTTCAGATAAGATACACAGGTATGTCCATCAGATGCATGAAAATGAGGCTTTAAGCCACAATATGAACAGAGAATATCAGGGTGTAGTGCAGATTTCGGACCTAAAATAGCTCATTAATGCATTGTTAAATGATTAATGAGTAGAAAACATATTTTTGAAAGGTAATTTTCCAGCCTAGGGCACCACAGACTTCTTCTATGGATGTTTCAAAATAATAGAGGTCCTACATTGGAGGTTCTTTTAACACATTATGCATGGGTAGAGCCTTGAAGTAGAATTATGACTTCTTATTACGTGTTAGGTTTTCATGAAATTTGGTAGCATGCACATTCATACGAGGGGTTTTACTGCATTTATACATATCCTCCTGACTCACAAAAGTCATATTCTATGGCAATTCACAGCCAAATGAACCATATGCACAAATCATTAGCAACTTAATATTAACACGTTGTGTACCTGGGTATTTAAATTCCTAGGAACACCGATTCTGGGTGGAGGTGTTGAGATTGGAAATATGTGCCTATTAGGGCATAATGCCTATGGTTTAAACATGGTTAAAAAGGCAATGTTTAGAATTTAACTTTACCAAATCAAACGTTATGATGCATCAATTCATTATGAATAACGAACAACAACTGAAAACGTACTAACGAATACATATTGTACGCTTTAAAATTGTTTAGGTTGACGCGCCTAAATGACGAGAATCTTTGTCATCCGTCCGGAATGTTCGGGAAAAAAATGACGAGAATTCTCGCCATCCATACGCAACGTGTTAATAGGCTTTGACAAGATGCAATCTAAATTCAACACGAAAATATGTAAGCCAGGTATTTAAATTAAAACCAGAATACATACTTGAATTTTTCCAATAGCTCCAATGGCCACTTCTGGAGGGAGTATGACAGGTTTGGTGTAAGTCCCACCAATCTGAAAATAATTTAAAAAAACAAGTTATCTCATTTACACTCATCAGACAAACTAGAAGTTTCTAACTCCCTGATAGACGACACACATTACCATCTGAAAGACAATTTATATGTGTACCACCATTACTTCACATCCAATTCAAATCAACTCAGCAGTCTAGGAACTCTACTACCAACATGGCCCACTGTAGAGCATCTGCCCATGTTCTAATAATCGGAAATACAGGCGGTCCTCGACTTTCGTACACTCGACTTTCGTACAATTCGCACTTTCGCACATTCAAAATTGACACCTTTTACTCGACTTTCGTACGCTAAATTCGGACTTTCGGACGCTAGTCTGTAATTTTTTTAAAATTCCCGCTATGTTTATTGCGCATCCCAACATTCAATTGTTTCAAATTGCAGTATCGGCAGTATATGCGAACAATATGAACGTATATAATGAAGGGAATTGTTGGTAATTGACTCTGATCTAGGTGATTTATTTGGGAGAGAGACTGCCTGTTATAGGCTCCTTTATCAAGAGAAGAGGAAAGCCTTCATTGAAGATATTTTTCAAAAGAAGTTGACTAGACATCATCGAATAGCTTTCAATAAAACTAGTAAGACCTTCTTTCTGATTGTGTTTTTTCGTTTGAGTGCTGTTTTTCATGTAAACCTTCAGCAACGATATTGCACGAAATATCACCCGAATTCCGTTTGTCTTTTGTCTTTTTTGAATAACATGCGGAATATACGCGATCACGAATGTCACCTGCCAAATATCGAATTTTGGTGTAAAAATTAAAAGGTATCCAGAGTACGAGTTCAACGAATACATTTTGTTATGCTATTTGATATTTCCTTTTATTTATAGTGGACGTAATAAGTGGAATGTCAACTTAAACGCCAAGACGTAGTTTCACTCGATAGCCAACGGATTTCTTGTTTTTTAAACTTATATTAGCTTTTTCTGCGTATTATCGAAATAAATTAGATGATTTGAGGAGTTTTATTAATATATTATTAAAATTAAGTCAATTGAAATGAATGCCGTGGAAAAAAAAGGTTTTAGTACATAAATTCCGCTCTTTTAGAACGTAACCCCTAATTAGTATGGAAGTCAATGGTTCGACTTTCGTACAATTCAACTTTCGTACAAGTTTTCGGGAACGCATTGTGTACGAAAGTCGGGGACCGCCTGTATGTCAAGAGTCAAAATTGCACACTAGGGTGGATCTAATTGGACTGGACCGGTGGTAATGTGTTTGACAACCAATGCAAAGGTTGCAGGTTCAAAATGGAATAACGGAAAAAATTGTTCTGGCTACAGTCACTTTCAACTTCAACTTTTACACACTAAGTGAAATTATCCCACTATTGAGAGGCAGCAGTCTCAGCAGAAGGCAATTATAGCAGAGATCAATTGCATTGGTCCGGTATCAACAGCCACACTTTTAAGCATGAGTGAAGTTCACTAAATCAGTTAAAGTACTGTGATGTGGAAGGCAATGGGGAACCACCACATTAGTCTCCCAAGGAGATTCAGCCCTGCAACTAACCTAAATGAGACATGATGGAATTCTTCCCAGTTAAGCATTCCAGAGGTAAAATAGTCCCCCAATTGGATCTCTGTGGGGGGACTACTGGGTAGGGGACATTATAGTCAGGAAAGACAGATGCAGAATAGGGATATGAAACTTAAGATCCCTGGGAAGACTGGGAAGTTAGAAAATATGGAGATGGAACGGCTTGGGATATATACACTGGGAGTCAGTGAGATCAAGTGGACAGGGACAGATGATAGGAGCAACGGATATCAAGTGATATTCTCTGAAGAGAACCTAAAGATCACAGATGGCGGATGTAGGAATCATACTGAGGAAAGAATGAAGTATGAGAGTGAGGTCAGTCCGACTTTACAGAGAAGGCATTCTGATAGTGAAGCTGGAAGGAGAACCCATGAATACCATGATAGTGCAGCTCTACATTACAACCTCTAGCCATACGGAAGATGAAATAGAAGAGGTGTATGAGCAAATGGAAGAAGTACTCAGTGGAGTGAGGGGGAAGGAGAATCTCATCATACTCGGATACTGGAACACTGTGGTTGGAGAAAGAAAAGAGGGCAACAGTGCTGAAAACTTTGGATTGGGAATACGGAATGCAAAAGGATAGACAACTTCAATGAGAAAATATGGTGGCATCAAATAGACTTCCAACACCACCGATGGAGGAAATATACACGGGAAATGCAAGGGGATATTGCCAGATACCAGATAGAGTATATACTTGTGAGAGGCAGAAACATGAACCAGGTGAAACAGTGTAAGATCATCCTGGAGGAGATATAAATAGTGATCACAACCTTGTACTCATGAACAGCCTACTCTGTTACAAGACAATAAAGAGGACCAAACAAGAGCCAAGATGAAATACAAAACTTCTGACAGAAAGAAAATGGAGAAATATTTGCCTCAGCAGTAAATTAAGACATGGGCACCGGAGAGAGATGGGATGAACTCAGAAGGACAATTGCATAAGTTGCTGAAGAGCAGCTGGTGAGTAAGAGAGCAGACACGAAGAAACCATGGATGCTGACATTTATTAGGGAACTATTAGAAAAAAGAAGAAAATGCAAGGATACCAGAAATGAGGAGGGGGAAAATCTCTACAAGAAGCTTAATAATTAAGTCAATTCGGAATGCAAGATTGCTCAGGAGTTTTTTATAGAAAGCTGCTGTGAAGAAATCAACAAAATCATGGAGAAAGGGAACACAGAAACAGCCTACAACCTGTTAAAGAAGCACTTTGGGGACAGCAAAGCAAAAAGCAGCAACTCGTGCAAAAAGCAAGCACAAGATACATATCTGACCTGCTCATGAGTGAAGACTTAGGGAATAGATGGAGGCAATAGATCAAAGAACTCTGACAAGGGCCGAGGTCGCTGGACCTAATGAAGGCCGGGAGCATTGTTGACAAGGGAGACTGGAGGCCACACATATCGAGGAGTGAATTCAAGAGAGCTATAAAGGACCTTAAGATGAACAAAGCACCTGGAGCAGACAACATCAATGGAGAAATCATCAAGGCACTCGGAAATAAAGCCAAGCATACCCTCTATGATGTAATAATTACAGCTACCAAAGCGGAAGACTTCCAGAGGACTTTCAAAAGTGTGTGATGATCGCTATACGGAAGAAGGCAAGGACTGAGAAACGTGAGGAACACCAAACCTTGAGTCTAGTGCCACAAGCATTCAATATGCACACGCACTTGTACATGCAACTGTACTGTGTAACCAGGCTTATACAGAGGGAAATGGGGTAGCAGAAAGAGGGTTAATTAAAAGGTGAAATGTAATATATATTTAATTTAGTTAAAAGGTAAAATGTAATACATATTTAATTAGAAAATCATAGCATAGCAAGAGTATAATGGTTCTGAACTTACAGGTCCAATGTTTGAAAGAGTAAAAGTTCCTCCAGTAACATCCTGAGGCTTCAAAGTTCCTTTCAATCCATCTTCATGAAGACGGTTAAGCTCTCTCGCTACCTCCAAAAGAGTCAAAGATTGAACATGTTTCACATTTGGCACTGCTAACCCTGCAGGAGTATCCATTGCTACTCCTATGTTGTGCTTAGCCTGTAAATGAACAAAAGTGGTTAAGAGCAGACACTTTTTTACCTCAATGTAGACATTAAGGTAGTTAGAGCACCTTGGTAAAAGTAACAAGAATTTGATGAAACTTTGGTCACATATTCTTTGAAAGATGCACTTGCAATGATCCAAAGAAAATGGGATTCCCACATGCCATTCTTGAGATATTTGACAGTAAAATTAGGATAATTTAACATGGGCTCTTATGGAGAAAAACAGTTTTTTCGAGCTAGCGAAGCTGTTTGTAACAAGAAGTTTTTGATGCGGCATTTATTAAAATCAAAATTTTGTGACAAATCTAAAAATTTATGGGGAAGTATTAAGTCCATGATAAAATAACAAAGACATTTACAAAAATCTGCCTGAATCTGGCAAAGCAGCTGGGAATCTCTGGTACCAAAAGCAAAACAAAAACCACTACACCGACTTCGCCTAAATTGCACAAATATATTTAATTTCCCAGCGCTTACATATATTTTGTTAGTAAATAAATATATTTTTTACGGATTTACCACTTAGATTGTGAATATTTACTCAAAAGTATCTTCAACAGTTCAGTGTGCAAAGGTTGGAAGCATTGTTGAAACCAGTGGGGTAACTAAGAATATGCTTTGGGGGGATGAGAGGAGATGGGGAAGGGCGACCTCCCACTCCCCCACCCCCCTTTTGGGAAAATTTTGGAAAAATGACATGCCTGCAAATACATTTTACATAATTTTAGCACTTAAAATTTGGGTTTCATTAAAAGGTTGCGTTAAAATTTACTATACGTCAAAACTAGACAATAGTTTTGAATATTATTTTTATTTCTCTGAGGCTTTGGGGGGGATCTATCCCCCCATAGTTACGCCACTGGTTGAAACTATACAAGTTGACCAATGTAAATACCTTATAAAAATCATTTTTCATGTTTGCATTATACGGAGGTGCAAAATTGCATTCACATTTCATTCCTAATTATGTTTTATTTTGCTTAATTTTTTTGTGACTTTTGCGTAAATAATAGGTAGCCCGATTGCATCACTTGACTTCAGCCGATGCCACTCTAGCTAACTTAACATGAAAGAAAAACCCTCATTAGTCACTATTCAGCAATGGATGTTTTCCAAAGCACTTCATGTCACAAGTGATTTCATTTGCAGTCACACGTATGGGTGCAGATGTACACCTAGGGTGAAATTCACCATGAAAAAATCATTTGGCCCAGCTGGGGTTTTTAAACGGTAAATGGCTCTTAGTGTATATCTGCACCTGGGCACATGACTGCATACAAAGTCGGAATGTGCAGAAGGTAAGCAAACATCAAGCCAATCCAACTTCAACAAAGAGTCTTGGTGTGAGCAAAGGGTTCTGTTAACTAGGCTTTAAGCTGGGTTCACCTCGGGGAGACTTGTGAGGAGTCAGGTGACCAAGAAAGCACACGTAGGAATAGTCCTCTCCCTCCCCACATCACCACTCTTTGCTATCACGTGATTGTGTTAATTTGAAGTCTGGGAGATATACTTCAAAGCATTTTCATTCTGTTGCCTGTATAATAATTACATACAGCTACTTATTCTTTGCCCAATATTGGAAAAAGAGCACGTATTATAATTAAGAGAAAATTTTCATTTCAATACTATCATTTAATCCCAGACTATCATTAGATCCCAGTAAATTATTCTAATTAACAAAGCAAGAAGCCAGACAGATAATTTTCTTCAGGATAAATTCATAAGCAAAGCAGATCAAGATAAAAATTGATCTGCAATATCCTCTCCAGGAATTTTGATGCCTAAAATGACAGGACCTTGTCACTTGCCATTTGATGCAATAATGTATAACTAAAAATCATAAGACTAGTTACCTTATAAGTGAGGTTTTCACAACCAGCATCCACGGAAGAATTAACCACTGGGTATTCTAACATGGCCATTGAAGCTGCTTTCACAAAGAATGGAAGAAATGTCAGCTTCACACCTTGAGATTTAGCTAATGGCTGAAGCTTACTCCGGACTTCAATTAATCTACTAACATTTATTTCATCGCTGTACACGAAATGAGGAATTTTCTGAAAATAAAATGAAGGTCATAAGAATATATTTTGGAAACTCCATTTTATAAAGATACTCCTACACTTACAACCACAAAAAGTTGCAGTGTGTTCAGTACAACATAATGATATCTCAAGCTGTTAGCGAATTGTAACAATCCATTATTTTTTCATAATAGTATATAAAAAGCAAAATGCAGTGATCAGAAGGCAAAATATGAATTTTCAGAGATAAAACAAGGAAAAAGCGCAATACTTACATTACGTTCATCAATCTAAAAATTGACCCTGCAAGTAGGCCTAATGGACACTATTGCAGCAATGCACCTAAGGGAACCTGATACATTCCCATGGACTTAATTAACTAAAGGATTGCTGCTTTTTGTTTACGAGATAATATCCGTTTTCTGGTCAGAATATGGTTGGTTTTATTCCTATTTAGAAGATTTAGATTCCATTCCATACCTTCCACAGCTTCCCACCCTACATTTCCACTTATTAGCAATAACTGACAACCCTTAAAATAACTTTCTATGACTCGTTCCACCTCCCACCATTCCTTTCCTCCCATAACCCCCTTCTGACTACAGAAATGCAAACAAAGTTAGATGCTATGATGATAAAAACCACCAAAATCATGTCAATTTTTTAAAAACTGGAGTTGCATATGCCGCAGATGTTGCAGTTGATGACTCAAATGTTCACCTTGGTCTCCCTAAAAGTTTATTTCAATTAAATATTGTGAAATAAATACAATTATAATGGCATCATCCTAACACTTCCAGAAGATAATATGCATGGTAAAAATTTTGCAAAGAGAAAGACATCTCCAAGTGGAAAAAATCACTTGCTTCAGAAAAGAATGAAGGATATCTTCATAATCCTCAACGAGAACCATCCTTCAAATAAATCCCTGGGAATGTATGAGGTTCCAAGCAGTCGGAGAAGAAGCTCTACAGATGAGTCATCTCCTTTCAGCTCAAAAAGCACAAAAAATGCAAAACATCTCGAGTCACAATTTAGACTTACCAATGCCGCACTCATGGTTTTCACCATGACTCTGGTAAAGCCAGTCACAGGAACTGTCTTATCGCTTACAATATCCCCAACTCCAGCATGAGGTACAGTAAAGGGTACTTGACCAGCAGGAATTTCCGTTTTTTTCGGAGGCACGCTCTTCCCACCAATGAAGGCCAATACATCCTCTTTCAATATGCGCCCATCTTTCCCAGTTCCTGGGATAGCACCAAGTTGCAGCTGAAGATTATGAGATCGAATGCAAGTTATAAAAAACCCAAGAATGATGGTACATATTAATATTCAAACAAGCTACATACACAGCATGCACTACATAATCAGAATTGAAAGACTTAGCTTTACTAATACAAACAAGAGCAACACTGGCAAAATTAAGTAGCATTGCACCTAACAACATGGATGTGGAAATTTAAATGTCTTTGTGATTTCAAGTCAAACTTGCAAGCTTTGAGGGAATGAGTAATGAGAACTCTCAGTGTAAGAGGGAATCCATTATTTACGTGAGGTGATTTGGGTGATTTTTTGGTCCTCCTCTCCCCCCTTAGTGAGATATCATGAGATTTTTCTATCACCTCCACCTCCCTTTAATTTCACCTGAAATTTTTCAAAATGCATACTTTCAGGGTAAATAAGTTCTTCTATGCATAATCTTCATTGCGTTAGATTTCCTAAAAACAGTCCCCAAGGTCACACAATTAAAACATACTTTTTTTAGAAAAATAATTAAGTGCAATAAATTCTGCGGGGCAGAGGAATTTTTGAAGCATGTGATCCAACATAGAAATGAACAGTCCCTATAATTTTTTCTGTTGCATTGAAATTGGTTGCTTCATTAGGCAATATAGCTCTCCAAAATTGGGTGTCTTGCTTGTTTTTACAGACAGTAGTGCTATTAACTACCCCAACAAGAGAAGTTAAAGATAACTACAAGAATTTTGATTTTGCATTTCATACAATATTTTAATAAAGATTCTCCAAAATGTGTAAATTCCTTTCTCCCGGCGAAGTCCTTTCAAAAACAAGTGCCCAAAAAAAAAAGACTAAGCTATTATATGAATAATGAAGGGTGTAAAAAAATTAAGTCCAGCACACAATGAAAGGGTAATTTGGGCCTATGCATGAATCAATTATTATATTGATAATTTTTCACCTATAAGACTTCGAGTTTGTGTGAACAGCCATTTATACGACATTTCATCAGGTACCTTTTAGAAGCATTCAAAGCCTGAATCATATCATCACTTTTTGTGTCCCTCTAATGGATATGATAGCTTTTCACAGACCGTGAAGATAGTAACTTTGAGTGATGAAAGCCCAAACTATCACCTTCTGTGATCTGGGCTCTGGTACTCTACATAAAGTTTTCAGTGGCAGAAAAAGGAGGAAACCAAGTGAGAGAAAAGATGATGAGGAGCCTTATTTCATAAGTCTTCCCAGAAAATTATCAAGTGATGCAGGCTAAAGATATATAAATACATACGTAGTACGGACACCTTAGGAAGCACTTTGACAGGCACCTCCAAAGCCATTTGTAAGAGGCAGTGTGATAGCCTTCACACCTCCATAGTTTTCTAATTTTATATTTTTAAGAGCCAAGCAAACAATTAAAAAAATACAGAAATCTTATAAATACTTAAAAAAGGCAAGGTCACAACAGGTTATCAAGTAACAGGGTAACATGGTACATTGTCTGTAAGCTTCGAAATGCATATCAATCCTTTTTGCTCGAGTTAACCTCAATGACATGACCTTTATCTAAGCATTTTGTTCCCAGTGCAACATAATATTTCTGAACAAATAAAATTATTACTATTATATTATCTGTTTGTATATTTGTCGGTGGCGATTTGCGTGAATGTGAATTGTTTGTAACCTCTATGGTTAGTTTTTCTTGTTTTGATCAGTGTTCCCCGAAACGCATGTGCTATATTTATCGCACAGTTTGCGTGATTGTGACCATCTTTAATTCCATTTCTTCTGTGTGCGTTGAAGAGGTACAGAAACTTTATCCTTCCTTCATGGTGGGACCTATGCCCAGAGCCATCTCTTGGCCAACACATTAGGCTACATCTGGGGAAATTGGTCGCATAAACCCCTTACCAAAACCAGTGGAGATAAGAGTAGCCATGATAGCTTGGTGGTCTGAGCATCTGCCTGGAAAGCAGAAGGTCCGTGGTTCGATTCCCAGTTGAGGTGAAAATTTTTCATGTGTTTTCGGCCTTCATTCCATCTCCACACCGCACTATGGAATTGTCCTGTGTTTATATTTGTCTCTTTGTTTCAATTTCTATCTGTAATTCTGTTTGTATATTCGCCTCAGGTGACTTGTGTGAATATGAAAAAAATTTGCTTTAGAATAATTGGATAGGATTTTACACATAGGTAAAGGCTTATAAAGTCTATCTATATAAGATATAAAAACTATCACCTGATCCTGTATGGAAAACAGACCTGTAATCTTAGATAAAACTACCTAAATTCTAAAGTTCTAAATGTCAGAATGATTTTGGTAAAGATCGGAACATATAAATGTAAGAACCAAATTTGAATAGGTTTCATTTTTTGTTCATGAATTTGTACACGTTGACTGGTTACATGGCACATTTCCGTATTCATTCTGACATTCATGCATTTAGACATGAACTTTTACAATTTTCTGTAATGAGTAACGAGGCTTAACACTTGGGCTGCGGGAGTTCACAATTTTAGCTGCCAGCCAGTGCAGAAGGGACCCCCTGCGCAGGAGGCAACCCCTTCCACGAGGGTTTGACTGGTAGAGCTAAGTGCCTCAGTGATCCTTACCGTGAGGGAAAGTGCCCAAGTGCAAGATATCCAGGTAGCAATTACAATTTTTGGTAAATGCCGCAATTAGTGTGCTAAGCATGTAAAAATGTTCCTGCACTCTAAGGGTTTAAAAACATAATGCGATCCAAATTACTTTATTCTCCATTGCTAATCTTCGAACAGCAGGAGTTGTCAGGACTTTCTTGGTCTCCAAAGTAGTCGTAGACACCTGGCTGGCAGAAATAGCAGGTGAGGCATCTTTATCTGGAACTGGTTCCACTTTGCTCTTTTCTATTATTTGAGGAAATACAGGCAAAATATGCATCAATAACGAAGAAAATACACAAAAATCAAAGTAACTACAACATCAATAGATATAAAGTATCCCACATAATTAGCCCAAGTTTGCACGAGGTCAATATTAATATATCATGTACGAGCTAAGAGGATATAGATCCCCAGAAGCCTTAAAAGCATTCTAATATATTAAAAAGCAATTAAAAAACAGTAGGCAACTGGTTCCTACAGTTTTCTGACCTTGGGTGGATTCGGTGGCATCATCTAAAACTTCTATGTCACAAAGTGGATTTCCAACGGACACAATTTCGTCTATTTCACAATACCGTTTTCTAATTATCCCGCTGAAACGACTTGTTATGGTCACGGACGCTTTATCACTTTGAACTTCACAAATGTTATCAAATTGATTGACGTTATCACCTACATTAACGAACCTAGAATCCCAAAAAAACTGTTCAAAAAAACTAACATTGAACAAGAATCTTCCGTATGGTGAAATCATGCAATTAGTAATGAATAAAACGTGAATGGCACATGAAATTGCAAAAACTCACCATTCCTTGACGGTTACTTCTCTAATACCTTCTCCAATATCTGATAATTTGAACTGTTCCACATGAGAAGAAGGAGCACTGAAGTATCTCTTCTTTAGACTCCACGGGGTTCTTCGCGCATTAGCGCATGCGAAAAATGTTTGTTTCTTTTCAACACTAACGTAGCCGCAGGACTGCAAACGTGCAGATGTCGATATTCTAGGTACAGCCTGTCAATAAACAGGAACAAAGCACGTCTGAGAGAGAGAATCTCAATACCAATTTAAATCTTAATAGCAATATGTTACCACTTTGACATGAAACATCAACCCAAACTCAATGTCATTCTGAAGTTAATTCACGAATTTACAGGTAATTTAGATTATTCTTTATCCACTTAGATACCTTCAGTAACTCTTCATGAACTGTATGGGCTCTCAATAAGAGTTTTTCCAGTGGATATGTTTTCCAAGATTTCAACCTCCAAGCCATTGTGCAAACAGTGGAAGGAGGAAAATGCGAATTTCTCCGTAATTAGTGAGGGATTTTTGAAATACGGTTTAAGGAAATTTGTGTGATTAGTTTCGAACTCTTTGAGTTAGTATGCGATAAAACAACGCAGTATTTCTTATTGGCTGTATCTCATCTTTTTATTTCAGTTGCCCGTCCAACTACTCATGTCGTTGTTATGGCAACCGTGCGTGGATGTCAAAAGGTGGTAATCCCTAGTTTAAACGATTATGAAATATGATTGCCGATGTTTTTATTCGGCCCAGGAAGTGAAATTCTTTTCATTTCAAATGCGATGGACTTCTTAATTCATCGATAAATGGATATCAAGCTCTTAAAGCATCAGTTTGCAGCCATAGAGCCATGGGCGTACCCAGCGAGGGGCAGCTGCCCAGTAAGCAAAAATCGCAAATGTCTTTAAGGAAAATAATATTTTTTCAACCAAATAAACTAATAAAGAGCTGTTACAGTTTCCTTAAAATTTTGATTTCATTCACCTTTTCGATGCTGAAATCTTACCTACAACTTGAACAACCATGGCTTGCCTCCCCCCTCCTAGTTTTGATCCTGGGTAAGCCCTTGCATAGAGCTTCATCACTGGCCTCAAGTGCAAAAAGTGAAACAAATCATGACATAACCTCAAAAATTTCATTGCACTCGAAGGCTCATCATCCACGGATAGTTTTTTCAAGATAAAAAACATATTTTTTTAAAAATTAACCTTTGTCAGGATAAGTAAAACATGCAAGACCTCAATTCTAAGGCAGATTTCCCCTGAGTTTAAATGAATGATCTGTCTGTTTAACGGTTTCTGCTACACTGATCTATTCCTTCTGGATGATATATCACCTTGCCATCCTCCAGGTACATAACATGTAACCCAGATTCATTTCAAAGCATAAAAACCTTCCCCCCTCTGGAAACCACTGCGACTAGTATGTGTTATTCAAGGTTCATAAAGAAGGAATAATCCATACAGCCCATAGCACAATTGACTTATCAACCCACACAGAGGGCAGATTTGCTGCAGATAGCATGGAAACCTCAAAAAACCAATCAATTGCAATGGGGTTGGAACAGTAATGAAGATGACAATTTTTCCCACAATCCTGGTGAATGGAAAGGTTGAAATCCCATCCAGAATAATGGCCAAAATTATCAACTTCAATGGTAAATCCCTATTCATCATCGTTTTCGTGGAAGGCATGGGACAATTTCATTTCCTGAGAAACAAAATCCCTGGCCACATAAATTGATTAATGTGATGTGATATTGTGAGTGCACAAAGTACACTCATGCAAGGTTAAAGTATGCAAGTAAGGAAATCATCCATTGCCTAGACCAACCATTAAAACTAGGTAAGAACTACAGGCCATATGCCAGTTGCCGTGCAATAAGGCAGAGTTAACCCTTTTGCGCCGGACATCGGGTGGATCCGACAGGCATTTTCATATGCAGAACACCTGACATCGGGAATAGCTGTCGAGGATTTTTCAATGCAGACGACCGGATGTCGGCTCTGGCCGACGCGAGGGAAGGGAAGTGACAGCTGAGGTAGCAATTGTCCGATGTATTCAGGCCCAGCTTGAGACCCAGCTTAGTGAGTCCTTAGGGCCACTACTAGGCAATCTCAAATCTTTCCTGATTAATTCTGTTATTTTTCAGGCAGCATCACAACACACCAGAGATTCGACTACCTGTTCCAATGGAGAGGACAGCCCATGATGATAGTCGAAAGAGGTAGTAAATCCATTACGGCAACTTATCACCGATATTTATCATGGTTTCTCAGTCATTCTTTCTCTGCGTCTTTAGTGCCAATACAATTGAAAAACAAATTGGAGGGGAAGTGTAGAAAAATGACAGTTTTTGGAAGATAATTTTGGAAGTATTAGGCAGATAACCCAAAAAATGCATATTAGAACTACGTATATACAGAATCAAGGGTCTATTGTAAGTGTTTACCAGAATACTAACAAAGGCATAATTGAGTCGTTCATTCAGACCCAAAAATTTCAAAACATTAAAATAATTCAGTATATGGCAGGGAAGGATAAGTTACAGTAAAAAAATGTTCCTCATTCATCAATTCTATTGTTTAACTTTAAAATTCGAAAATGTGAAAGTTGCCACTAGCTTTTCATTAATTGGTAACGCCATTAGAGTTCAAAAATCTTAGACTGAGGAAAGGCAATTCTCACAAGCTTGTAAAGTACCATGAACCGTGCAAGGCTCGTACACATGACCAAGGAATAGCAGAGAAGCGGTGATCCGCTCACTATAAGCTCATAACATCATCAACAGCCTAAAGGGACGATGCATTAAATTATTTATCGAGAATAACTTGAGGAGGAGAAGGAGATCGAAAAATGGAATATTAAGGGTATCTTTATTTTTGAAATTCCATCTAAAATCAACAATTAAAAATAATGGTATCATTAAAATTTGGTAAAAAAAGTCTATTGATAAAAACAAAATAAAAAGAGACTGGACTATGCCAACTCCATGAAAGTTTTACGAGATAGAGGAATCAGAGTTGTAACAATAAAGCATGCAATGCTCAAATATTCAAAATGTCTATGCATATGAAGATAAGAGTACATATATGACCATTTGAAATTTAAGACAAATCTGATACCTATTAATAAATTCACTTTTTATTATCCCTGACATCCCATTACCAACATAAATAAATTCCCTGACATTCAAGGTTTCCAGAGGCACAGCAATATGTACTGGGTCAGTTCGAGTATACCAGGATTAGCTACAGTGATAACTTTACGGGAGTCACCCACAAAGCACATACATATTTTGCAAAAAAATCATTCGCCTCGACTGGGATTCCTGGGGGATATATTACTCTTAAAATTTGTCAAATATTTACAAGTTTATTCAATGGCATCTCTCAAATAGGCAATAACAGATGATATTCATTTTGTATTTTAATTTTTGTTAAATTTTTGGCAGCCTCTTCTTTTATTTTTATCAATAGACTTTTTATACCGAATTTTAATGATACCAATTTTTTTTAACTGTTGATTTTAGATGGAATTTGAATCCCAGTCTAGGCGAATGATTTTTTCACAGAACATGTGCATTGTGGATGACTTCCATGAAGTTATAACCATGGCTAGTCCCAATATACTCAACTATACAACAAGTCAAAACCTCCATGTGTTCTAAGTCTGGACCTTGCTCTTCGTCTGTGGTGCTGTGCACACATGCACAATTTGGACTGCTTGTGGTACCCTATGCTCAGCATGTGGTGCCACAAGCATTCCACTCAGACAATTAAAATTTATTAAACAGACATTTTTTTAAATTTGCCATAGTTTCATTAAAATTGCACTTGTTTAAAAAAATTCCATAGTGAGTGTTACCCCCAAAACATCATTGAAACAAAACACTGAGTGTGTCCACGGCAGCAGCACCACCTTGTCCAGTAGTGTCCACAAATAACCACAGGAAAGAATAATGCCTCGGTATGTTAACTGACTAAAGCACTCGACCAGAAATTGAGGGATCTGCGCTCGAATCCCGGTGAAGGCAAATGAATTTTTCTCTGTGGATTTTTTTTGCACAATACTAGGTCATATTTCAAAATCAATATATGTCGATAGGAGTAAACACACTTTTTATTTATTCAAAAAGTTTTACAATAACAAAGAATTTTTAGACATGCTGCTCTCAAAATCAGGAGGATTCAGATTTGATTTTACATCATTTCAGTACCACAGGCCATTTAAATCAACATTTAAACTGGGATTCACACCGATTTGATTTCAGCCACATGACTGTCTATCATTTCATTTAACTTGGGAAACACATTTTGCATGGTTGACATCAGAGAAAACTGAAGGCCACACTGACTAAACTCAAATAAACTAATTTAATAAAACTTGATTAATGGCATAAATTAATGAAAAATACCCACCTGAAAAGCGAAGTCAATTGCAATAAAAGTTATTTTAAAAACTTAAATCAGTACCCCGAAAGAAGTGGGAGGAGATCATCATTTAAACATCCACAGGATGTCCTTATATTTTAAATAATCTTATGATAAGAAACCTGAAGTAAGGCAAGATATCACAAACAATAAAAATAGCTAACTCATGGTTAACAGTAATGACATTAAAATATTCTCATCTTCTATCTTCTTTTTGTCCCTCCATAGCCAGTGGCAGTCCTCACACCAGATGTGGAGCTGGAGCGGTCATCATTACTGTCAGTTCCCGGGTAAAAACTTCCACTGGTGTAACTTGACCTAGATGCTCTGGGAGCTTGGTTCCTGAAAATGTTATAATACATATATTTATCACCATATAGGGGATTAATGTTGTTTACTTTGCCATGTTAGATCAGATACAGCAAGAAATCTATAAACAATACATGGCACATAATAAAGAACATATAAAACACAATACTCCATTAGTATTCATCATAAACATTAAAATTAATAAATTATATATTATCTTCATCTAATATGTAGTAATATAATCGATACAAATTTACAAAAAATTGCATACATGCAGTGGCCAACTTAAACTCAGAGAATTAAAATTTATTAAACAGACAGACATTTTTTAAATTTGCCATTGTTTCATTAAAATTGCCATTGCTTAAAAAAATTCCTTTTGAGTGTTACACCCGCAACGTCATTGAAATAATACACTGAGTGTATCCACGGCACTGCCACAAAAACAATTTCAATCAAAATTGGTAATATAAGAAAAGGTATTAACTAGATATCATTTCACAAAAAATATAATGCAGATATTATGCAGATGTCACTTGCTGAACAAAAGCCAGCTGCAAGAAACTGCGACTAATATAAAATGCAGGGATATGCAGCAAAGAAATGAAAAAAACCATTTGCATCTGATGGACCCAAACGCCAACAAAACTTACAAGTATGAATTTATTGATTTAGCATTCTCAACAAAGACCGGGAAACATGTAAAGAATGCAGTTTTTTTTTAATGAAATAAATTACAAGCACAGCATCAGTTTTTTACATATGCCATTGCTAACAGTGCATTACCTGCCTCTAGAAGCATCATCGCAAGAAACACCCAGTATTGCAAGGGTTTTGTCGGGGAGTAGGTTGTAAAAGAGTTCCCTTTTGTCAGTGTTATATCGTGTGGGGATTACTGCTTTAGATATTATGCTAGGATCAGAGATCAGGATTCTTCCATGTCTTCGGGATTACACCAGAGGCATCACCAGCAATTAAGAAGGGAAATAACGCTTTCATGCTTTAACTTAGTACACCCATGCCTCGTATAGTGCAAGGGATGCGTTCCTTGGGGTCTTTGCACAATATGAATTTGCGTTATATGAGAGCATTTTAACATTGGGAAGATAGGGATGCGTTCCTGGTATCATAGGTGTTGGGTATCTAATTTCCTCTAAACCATATATATTCCCATAAATAGCCTTAAAATACCTTATTTATATAATTTTTATAGTTTAAAGTATCTTTAAAGATACTGGGCATGCATTCAAAGACTTTTATTCACATTAAAAAAATTCGTACGGGCTTCTGAAATTCCCTCCTGTCGTGCGGGTAGGCTAACCTCTGCTATCTCAGGGGTTCGTAATGGATTGCCGGCAGTTGATGATTTTTCAAACCAGTCTAAAAACAACTATTGTGTCACCCAGGCCCTTTTGTCGCTCATCGAAATGACAGGCAAATGCTTCTTTGAACGCCATTTCATAGCTAGCAGAGTTTGTGAATGATAAATCATTTTAATTTGAAGTCCTCTGAGGCATTAGCAGCTACGTCTAGAATTGATTGCAAAGAATGAAGTTGGAGAGACTATGCTGAAATTACCCAAAGAATATGAAGCAGGATTGCACATGATAAGAGATATAATCAAGAATGAATATTAATGGCCTAACAATGGCAAAACTTTATCCCCCTGACATTATGGCAATAATTCAAACAATGCATCAAGGAGTTACCGCACAGATGAAAAAGCATTATTGGGGAAGAACATTACAGATTCAGGTGAGGGAATACAAGAATTTACTAAATTTAGGAAAAAATAAATCGACAATGGTCCAAGGAGGAAGAACACGGCAAGTTCAAGGCAATCATTCAGGGCTGTCTAGACACTCATTTGTGAAGTTATGAACAGTCATGCAACTTCTAAATTCAATGACAGTGGCAATCCAAGGTAAACTTTATCAGGTATGGCAGAGTGCCACCTTCCATGTTAATGGTATCTAATACGCTTATTTATTGGTCAATGGCAACTGGAACTTGAGTTACAACGGCTGTAAAGAGCAAAATGATCAAATAATAAATATGCATACTTGAATGAGTAAATTTTGAAAGATTCACAATGTATTGGTGGAAAGACACAGTATCATGGCATGTTCCATATATTGAGGGTCTACTGCAACCAGGGAACATGAAATGCCCTAAACAGGCATAGCACTTTAGAGAGAGGCAACATACACAAAAATATCTCAAACACTGCATAATAGAAATCTGTGTCTTTCTAACAGCAGTAACTGTAACTTCTCCCTACTATGCATCAAAGGAAAAGAGAATATGAAGCTTTGCTAGAATACAGAAATCATTCAATACCTCTGACTGCCAAACATATATCCAAGCAGTCCACCGGTTCCCAAACCAGTCCAGAAACCACCACCACCCCCGAGGCCTTGATTTGTTGGAAAACTTCGAGAGCCATATTGATTGTAAGCAGTCTCACTGTAAGGTGGTGGTCGATCAAATCCTCCAGTGGTACTCTCTTTGTAATGTGCATTTGGAATGTTCCATCCAATATCTGGGCCCCCACGCCTGTAGGAAAACAATATTAACTATTCATACTCCGCAATTCACGACTAGAAGCACATTACTATTCAAGGACAGTTACACATACAATTACAAACACTCATAGAGATACAATACAACAAATACGAAGGAAATTAAAGTGAAACATCATGTTTTTCACCACAAGCTGATAAAAGTTTCAGTTATCAACCAACTATAAATAGTATTTTTTTTAATGAAATCATAATGCATACTGTTTGCTATGTTAACATCAGAAAAGAGCTAAAAATGGAAAGTTAACTGTGATAAACAATTTGTGGCTAATGTTTTAAGAGAATTGTAAATATAAATTAAAAAATATAACTATAAATATAAATTAATTTAACAATATTCCCACTCAGAATGCCATTGTGGACAGTGATCAACATTCATAATTCCATTTTTATGAATTTCTTAGTTTTTATGTACTCCAAATAGGTACATTCCATTACAAGCATCATTAAGTTAAAATTTTGATTTTCTCTACAAAGGATACTAGCTTCAACACTATATCTAATGCAACATTAAAAGTAAAAATTGTTTTAGAAAAGTGGTCTTTGATATGCTACTTAGTCTAACTTCCATCAATAAAAACACCTTCCATTAGAAAAGCAAAACACAGTTTTGGCATAATTTTCTGTTTGTTTATAAACATGTGAAAATAACATTACCACTTTTCTCTCAACAAATATAATCAAGCAAACTTTTCTAGCCTGCACCTCTCATCTCCCAGGGCCCTCCTGTAGGAATCGGAGGACATGACCAAAACAGCTGTTACACCCTGGTGCTCTCACCACCATCTGCCTTGCTAGAATCTTGGCCAGGAGCTTCTCAGAAGTACATGGGAATGGTATCGTATTTAGAGGAGACAACACGCAGGTAAGGTCATTAGTACCACGAGGAAGGGTTAGGGAAGGAAAGGTGGAGAGAAACCTGGCATCAGCATCAGCCTGCTCTTAGAAAAAGCCCCCAAGGGGATCACGGCTAAGCGTCCCATCTGACGGAAGGAGCTCTGTACTTGAATTGCCCTCTACAAAGCACTCAATTAGGGATTGGGTATTCTCTAGAACACCTATGCCACTGCCAGGATTTGAACCTGGACCCTCAGGGTGGGAGGAACATGGTATGGTATCTGGGGGAGATGAGGGACAGGTAAGCTCATTGGTGCCGTACGAGAGGGGTAGAGAAGGAAGCTCTAGCCACCACACCAACCTGATCCCCAGGAATATATAGTGACAAGCCCAAAACTAAGGAGGCTAATATCTCCAACTCCCAACAGGCATCATGGATAGGGAATTCCACATTTGGGCTTTATGACCAAACACTACCATTCTAATAAATTTGATCAAAATCTGCCGAGTACATCTCATGTGTGTCCCTCGATAGAGGCACACAAGATAGGTGATATTGATTTCAGAAACCTTACGAGGATAAAGTTTCGATCATATAAGCGAAAGATGACAGCTTCACTGCCATATCTAATGAAACATAGCATGCAAGTCTCGCATGGATAGGTGTAAACATGTTTTTCAGTAAACATGTCCCCAGACAGGTCCCTGAAAGGGCATGCATACCAAATGATACTTAGATGTAACTTTGATTGATAAAAATTTATATCAGTCCCGATTAATTTTTAATGGGAGCACATTCGTTGGAATCATCTCATATATTATTTGCCTTTGAACACCTCAAAAGACATCCTTGACAAAACACCACCTTGACATCCTCATAGTGTGCAGTGGCCAAGGGAGAGTTCTAAGGTTAGTTCTACTTTTAGCTATTACAATCAAATGAGTAAGAGAAAGGTCATATGAGCAAAATGACCCCAAGAGGCATAATTTTGATTTAAAGTTGTAACTGCCACTGTATGGGAATGCCAAAGTTTTCGCAGATGAAAATAGTTAACACATTCAACCTGGAACATTTTTCATTTGCAACCGTAAAAAATTGATAGGTTTTCCTACCACATAAAAGTCTTTCTATGACCTAGGGCACACATTTTCAGCACTGAAAGCCTCTTTCTCACATGACAGAAAAACCCTCCCATTTTTCAAGGTTGCACACTGCAAATGCTCCACTCTGAATAGGTTAATCGACTCATCCAATACCGTAAACCATTCTTGGCAATGCAGCGCACTTGTGCACTCTCATCTGTTAACTGACCACATTTATGTGAAATGTTAGTAGGAATTTAAAGTAGAGCTAATTGTAAGGAACAAAGTCTTGTACATACGTTTCATGCTGTCTTCCATTCACATCACTGGATAAAAATCTTGAGTATATTATATAGCCTGCAACCACTAACACCACTAGTAAGTAGATATAAAACCACCCGGAGTCCTGCTTTTCACCAGTCTTAGAGTGGTAGCTTCTCTCTCTTGGTCTGCTAGCTTTTCCAGCCAATTCTAATGTATATTCCAGCTAGAGGAAATAAAACCACGGCCAGTAACAACAGCCATCAGCCACAGTGAAAGAAAAAACTAATTGATTTTTCAGCCATATCAGGCACCACTTTTTGGAAAGGAATATAGAAAACTTCTGTGAAGTCATACCTAATATGGCTTTCCCAATTCACAATACATATTATACCTCTAAAACTTCAGTAGAGAAGTACAAAATATTAGCATGGATATAAAACTATGTAGTAACGAGTGCAATATAATCACTAACATGCAAGCTGCTTTGAAAAACTCATCTGACATATTATTAAGTCTCTTCACAGTAGCATTTATTAAGCCTATCAATAGATAAAACGTGTAATATGAAAAATATATTAATTTAACTTACACTGCAAGATCCCTTTAAAATAAATCGGTCCTCTGGGTAGTCATACCCTTCACACACAACAGAAATGGTTCCAAATTCATAAACGTCTGGCATATCTGCCTTACACTCCCACTGCAAGTAAAAAAGGTTTGCTTAGAAAATAGGTAAAAATGAAGCATTATGAAAATTAACCAAGGAAATTGAATTTTCCAAGGACTCAAAAAAATAACTGAATAAAATGGAATGTACGGCTTTGAATAATTTTTCTAAAGAGAATATAAATACAGTAAAACCACAGTATAATGAATCTCCATACAACCAAAGTTTACAAAAATATCCTAATATCAAATCCAGGCCCAATCCATTCAGAAATTATTTTATATTGTACAGAAATCAGTTATTTATATGCTTTTTTCATTCCCTTGTTCAAAATTATTCTGGGTTTCACTTCATTGTGAACTATATTCTTGTTTTCACATATCCAATTGGACAATTTTTTAAGCTGAGCAGATTATCAGAAACAGGAATGCCAGCATGGTGTATGATACCTCCTAATTCACAATCCTCACCCTATAATGGATATTAAATCTAGCAGTGGGTTAACAGCTTGCTATCAGGCTTTTCTTTCTTTATCCCACAACATTGATAATATATGGGCTGAGGTTACATAAGTAAATGTGTTGAACAATCGAACACCAGAAGCTGAAGAATGATACAAAAGAATCAATATGGATCCAACTTGTGTGTTAAGGACTAACAAAGGTAATTTATAAACAGTATATGTAATAATAAAAGCTGAAGAAGGCCAAACAAAAAACGATTCAAAAGGTTTTCACAGAACGGAAAAGTTTTTTCAAAACGAAACGTGAACCAAACCCTAGATTTGGAATTAAAGAAATGGAAGGCAAGCAGGTTAGGGAAAAGAAACCATTCTTACTATGTACATGGAAAGAGTATTTTCAGAATCTCCTAAATTGTGACGAAGAGACAGGAGTTGGTGAAGAAGTAATATGAATGGATGTTGAAGATATCTTCGTAGATGAACCAACCTGAAAGGAGAAGCGTATTATGACACTAACTCTTCAAAAACTAAACACAAGACCCTCTCTAAACTAAATTGAACTAAACTGGAAAAATATATCTGCTAATCAACCTAGTCACAGAAGAAGCTTCAGGAACAGTGAGTTGTAGCGGGAAATTTGAAAAAAAAATGTTATATGAGTTGCAGATGATTTGGTAAGCTTATAGCTGAAAGAATATTACAGAACATATATAGAATGGATATTACAGAGATAACAGAAGCGCTAATCACTAAAACAAAGAAATTAGGACTACAACTAAATAAGGAAAAAATTAAGTCAATGAAAATAAGCAGATGGCCTGATAATCAACCACACTTCGAAGTCCTAAACTTTAAACTTGAAAGAACAAAGACTATCAAATATCTGGGTTTTACACTAATAAATGAAAACTACAGTGGAAGCCCAGTTTTAAGAGTACGGCATTGTACGAGAATTGCGTTTTTGCGAGTGATAATCTTTGTACCGCTAAAAGGCCTATGATTTATATGTAAAATAAATTGGATTTTGTGAAGTCAAAAAGTTCCATCGACTGTGTACACTTGGTTTTACCACAGATATTTCTCGAGGGCGATGAACCCCTGAGCAAGCATTAACTATTATGCTTCGTATTATTTGTTTATTAAACTAAAATTACAAGATGTGCATCAGATCTACAACACCTAAAGCCAGTTACGTCCAAGCATTTATGTGATTTACGGCCTAGAGTACGCTCCGCGCACTCCCATTTTACGTTCTTCTATTGTTATGCACAGTTATCAGTGGGAGGAGATTGGGAGGAAGATGACAGTGGGAGAGGGAGTTAGTTCCCCCCCCCCTATCCTCTTGGTAAAAAAAAAAAACTAGAAAACTATCGGAAAACTAGAGCAACATTACCTGCCATTGCATGCTATCCGGTGATGCGTATTTCTATATTTCATACATGCATCGGAATGCAGTTCGATCAAGACATCGTCAGCAATTGCCATGTGGGAAAGATGGTAAGATAACAATCAACCTTAGGTTTGCGAATGAGGACTCAGCACCACCGTGTTATCAACTGTGAAAAAATTTGTAAAAGCACAATTACTGTGCTGACAGTAAAAATCCTCTTCTTAGCGACCAATCATAGTGAATCTTCAATATTTCTTCTTCGTACTCCCCAAAATTCTTTATTATTCAATTTCACATCATATCAGCAAAACTGTGACGCAGTTCCTCGCAATCCCTGAAATTTGTTTAAACTCATGGCTTAACTAAGATGCGGGTTACCATTAAGTGATACGACCTATGCGAGCAAAATTAAAAAATGCTATTTCCTACACCAGATGCTTTGAATCCCCTGGCAATTATTAAAGACCTCCTATATACTACCCCTATGTCAAAAATAATATTCCCTTCTGAATTTTGCAAATCAGCACATGCGTCATCGCTAATCCGTTACCATGCGGTGCTTTTATTGCAAGTGTATAATCTGCCCAGGGTTTATTTTTTTCGAATGAACTGAAGATTTTGTACATTAAGTAAAATATTTATATCATCGCAATCGTCCTCAAGAAAACCTTCTGACTACAGTCCGGCCAGCGAGATTTGTCCAATGACAGCCAAAAAGGAGTGCTGGAGAACCCTCGACCAGCTTGGATTGCAGCCAATCACTGGCCCCCAAATGCACCTCACACCCTCGCCTAGTCATACAACAGTTGTCACATGCATATGAAGCAAAACAACAAGCCTGAAAAACCATTAATGCCCTCCCTTCGAATCACCAAAACAAGGGGTCGTTCCTTTGTGTCCTTCAAGGTCGTCATCCCTTCCGGCTCCTTTCTTCATGGAAGCATTTTGTTTACAAGTGATGTAGGCATTTCGCTTTCTTACCTGGCAACCTTACCCCCAACCCCAAACTAGGCCCTTCTGGCCGTCCTCAGACAATTCTCGGGCCCGGACTATATGGAGGGGTGAACTCAATGCACCCGATCCTTTGAGCACGATCCAAGGCAAAGGGCTGATGGGGCCTCAGCATTCAGCAGAAGAGAGCGATTGAAAAACTTCCACCATCCCATCAACTGGATGCACCCAATCACACGACAATGGAGAGTTGGTAAGGGGTGGATCTTACTCGCTTGGGGGGGCGGAGTGTATTCAATCTCAGGGGTGTAGTAGTGTCAGGTGGTTTGCATGAGTGCATTATGTCCGGGAAACGTAAATATTTTGGTCTTTATGCAAAAATTAAAATTATAGATGTGTGCAAAAGTAGCTGTACTTTAAAGACTGATATCGGGAGGCGGTTTGTGTCTCTTCATTTAAGTTGTTCACAATATTAAAGAAAGATAAAATTCAGGCAGTAGTGAACGAACTAGGAACACTTAGCAGCCAAAAACATTTGGGGCATGGGACCACAAATGGAATCTGCACTATTCAAGTGGTTTTGTCTACAAAGGTCTGCAGGACTGACCATAAACGGTGTGATGTTAAAGACGAAAGCTGACTTCATTTCCAATGGGGAGAAATATCTTTGACCACCGAATCATGCCGTATTTCATTGAATCTTCAGGCCAATTTTCTCAACTGACTGATGTACTGGTGAATCATTCGAAAACTCAACAAAACTGATATTGTCGGCATGATGTATTCTCAAAATTATCCACAAACGTCCACCTCATACCAAACATATTCATTGAGACTAGTTATGCTGTTTTTACAGCTGTATTCGGCGATCAAAAATACAAGAATGGGAATAAAATCACCGAAACTGGGTAATTAATATTTTATAAATTTGAAAATCCCCTGTTTATTTCTTTAAATATGTTGATACTCAACTAGATTGTGCCTGATAATGACTCTTACGCTGTTTTAGTTCGATAAATACCGCGGAAACAAAAGAAAAACTCTAAATACGAACGATTATGGGACTTTGGTCAGTTTATTCAATGCCGTTGGATACAACGAGCGCTTGGTTTTGCAAGTAATTTCCGAGGGATTATGAGCACTCGTAAAACTGGGCTTCTACTGTAGCAAGAGGAAGAAATCCAATTTAGTCTGGCATTTGTTCAACAATGCTATTGGAGCTCATCAAAAATATTTTAAAGCAAACTACTGATGAACAGAAGAGCTAAAATTCAGATGTATAAAAGAATCATACAACCAGCCCTACTGGACGGAGTAGAAGTCTGAACACTTAAAAACAAAATGAGAAGAAACTAATTACTTCAGAAAATAAAATTTGATAATAGGTGTTTGGGCTGATTGAAAAAATGGCTAATGGCAGATAAGGAAGAATCATGAGCTGAGGAAAATATACAAGAACATTAAGAATAAGAACACTAATTAAATTATAAAAACTACACCTACCTACAACTACCACCAGACAGCTTGGCCACATTACTTAAACAATTTCATTTCAACCATCACCAAAACAGAGATAGCGAAGCCTAAAAATTGATGTAGCCTTAAACATTGATGCGGCTAAACATATCCATTTTAAAGATGTATGAAGTAAATGTGATTCAATCAGCAGATTCAATTCATTCACCCTCATTTAAAGACTGCATAACAACAAATGCTACACATAAATACCATTTGTAACAGGAATGATATAGAATGAATGTGCTACTTGAAAGGCCTTTCAAAAGTTTCTCACCTGTACGCTGAGCCCATCCCAGCCTTCATTGATACACCGTACAGTTCTAGGAGCGTATGCTTGACAACCAGCATCACCACCAGTACATACAAGCTGTGGGATTGGGTTACTATATCTCCGACTTGCTGCAAATTTACCCTTTTCCAAAGTAATAGCTTTTAGATCTTCTAGTTTCATCTTATCTGTGGACACCACACCATCTGAGAGTAAGCCATAACATATAAGTGAGTAGAATCAGCTAAAAATACACGGCTATAATCCAACCCACAATCATTCTAAAAATTTGATGAGCAATTCACATGAAAAATGACAGGCACCAAAAAATACATACAAACAAACTTCAACATCCAAATACTCTTTCATGTGTTGGATAGAGTTAATGGTGTGATTTAACAATTCCCTGGTGAATAGTACATATGTACATTTTTTGGGCTCTCCATCAGGTATGAATGGAAGAATACCAGAGGGCTACCAAGATGATAGACTCCAGTCTCTCCAAAATTGCTGAGCATGCATGAACCACACCCGAACATGAGATTGATTTTTAAGACTCGTGAGTTATCGCCAAGGAAAAGAGTCACTTCCTGAGGTTGATCCAAGAGCCTAAAGAATTTGCCAATATACCAAGAAACTTCAATAGAGTGGATAGCTAGCCAATCCCTCATGCCTGGAAGAGACTTTCCTACAAAACCGACTCCCAAAACCAATAAATGACTTCAGCATATCAGACCAAACCTGACTGAAAAACAAATGCAATTACGACCACTCTGACCATATATACAGGCCTATTAGCATCTAAGTCCTTGTTAGACCTAAAGATTCTGGTGGGATTACCAGTTAAACTTGTCATCAGATATGAAACAACGTGGTAGAAACCCACGAATTGTGGGAGCACCCCTACCACGTAATCATACCTGCCTTTACAGAGTGAGGTCATCAGCAATTAGTGGATTCTGTGATACATACTATGTTTCATGTATGGTGTAGTGTGGTGTTGATTCATGACAAGATTCACAAAAGGCTGAGATAACTCAATGCTAATGCCAAGAGTTTGCTGCCCCTCCATATGTTCACCTTGCATTTCCACTTTTACCTCAGGACTGTGAGTACAGTGATGTAAGCATTGAGTACTCATCCGTGGCAATTAACTGATGCAAACAGTGATGGAAATGCTCATGATTCTCATGATGCTTTTACTACTCCTTTCAAGAAGTTTATGCTCGTATTCAAGTGTTACACCCATGTCGAAGTGTTTACTGTCACAGTTCGTCATTCTTAACGTGTGCATATCATGATAATAAGGCAACGGTGTAGTTTTATCGAACCGCCAATTTTAGTCGGATCTTCACCAAAATTAGTATACACAAATTATTTCATATTCTAAACAATCCTAGGGGTGGGCGAAAGCGCTTAGAGTACAAATAAAAATGTATTAAATCATTACTTATCTTGGTGTCGGATGGGTAACTTAAACGTTGCAGGAGCCATCATAGATGAGAAAAGACGATCAAAAACAAACTGTTGCTAAGGTTTGGGTATAGACGGGGCATGATGGGTCTTGTAAAGGATGCAAATTTTCCTCTCTACATTTTGTAAAATCCAAGCGAATGAATGGCTTATTCCTAGTGTACGGTCGTAGGACCGGAGGGGTGGGTTGAGTAGCGCACGGCGGAAGCTTCTTTCTTATTTATGTGTCGACTGACTCCGACAGACGGGCTTTTGACGGCATTAGCAAAATTATGTGGGCAGGTCGGATTATGCCAGGGTGGGTCTAGGCATGGTTTTGTATTAAAAACATTCATTCGTCCCTCGAATTTATATCAAAACCCTCTGATACAAACTAATTTGTTCACCTGAGCAACGGTTTAGTTTTCGATCATCTTTTCTCATCTATGATGGCTCCTGCAACATATAAGTTACCAATCCGACATCAAGATAAGTAATGAATTAGTAAATTTTTATTTGTACTCTAAGCGCTTTTTCCCACCCCTAGGATTGTTTAGAATGTGAAGTAAGTTGTGTATACTAATTTTGGTGAAGATCAGACTAAAATTGGCGGTTCGATAAAACTATACCGTCACCGATGATAAAACAACATATCATTTTAGAAGGAGGCTCAAATAGTTGCAGCATATTTTGAAACAATTTTAAAATATATGCAATTCATAGCTCCTTCACGAGTTAGACATACATATTTGGAACTTATGTTAAAATGATTTAAAAATAATGAAATAAATATTTTAGAAATTGAAACAGAGAAAGCTAATTTGCTTTCAAAATAATTTTAAAATGATTTCAAGATGTTCTTACAGTAGATGTTAAAATATTTTTTTGAAAAAAAAGGCCATAGGGAGAATACAGCAAATTTGAGTGAAAATAGTATCCCTACACTGCGAATAAAATTAAAATTTCCTGGGTATTTGATTGAGATATGCATTCAGAAACATTTTATCCAAAAGTTGGTCTACTAACTGGGTAAACGCAGTGAAAACGAGATGTCTAATATTTAGCAATTAAGAATCACTGAAAAGAATTTATTATTTGAGTTAGAAACTATCCAACAGACTAATACCGATTCCATTAAAGAATTACACAATACAACACTTACAAGACACACTTCTATGAACGAACAGGCTTGATACCCAAGATTGCGAACGAACAATCAGGGTGCAGAGGGACAACAATATAATATTCAGGGGTTTATGGGTTTCTTTCATCCCATTACATAAAAGAAGAATAAAACATCGCTGTAACTAAAAACTTACCAAATTCACAAATGGCAATCACCATCAACGTGATTATCGCTTTCCGGCAAAACATTGTGCTGGTTCGAAAATTATACACCTCTGCCCGACAAATCTACTACTGGGTCTCTTGACGATGGATGTCGGATTGATATAATTTTTCCTCGACCTGAAATTGTAATAATTCACACTTAAGTATCAATGACGTTACCTGGATAACGCAACACCGCCGAATTTGCAATCATCCAAATACTCGCACCCACTCACCGTAGAATTCCGTGGATTAAGGGAGACACCAAAAACAACGATAGCCTAGCGGGATCGGGTTAAAATATAATGTAATGCACACGCGCGATGTTGGGATGTATCATAGCTGATTGTCACAACCTGGAATTCACGTTATCTCCGACGGAAAACAATAAACAACCTAAGAAAACAATGCTGTAGGGCATGGACTGATCCACGGCAGCGACACTCCACGTTAAAAACCGGGACTTTCCTATTCTCCCCACCCCACCTCCAGAATATCGTGAGGAGCTGTGATTGGTCGAGAATACAGCCGGCAAAGAGGGCTTTTTGAATTGATTTACCTGCAGGTCCCAGTACCGTCCACTAATATTAACCACTTTTACCAAATAAATTCAGGTAGAGGAGAATAAATGTAATAAAAAACTTAAATGCTGTAATATTTTAATGAAAAATTCATTTATTTAAACAATAAATTCTGAAATTACCACAAGTATAACAACACTTTACAAAATTGCATTCAAAAGCAGATAATGAACTTAGAACATTAATTAAAACAACAAATTTTGAACCATATCAACACCAAATACACCATAATTAACGACGATAATGTCGTTTAAAAATGAACATTAAGAGTACATTGTACGGTACCATTCATGAAAGAAATATTTAAAGAAACTTATGATATGATTACACACTACCTGACATTTCACTATCAGAGAACTCCTATTAGAAATATTATTCCATGTACATCAGAGGTGTCATGGTGCCAAATGCACCATAACGCCGTTCCGGCACTGGTTAACAACCCTTTTTCAATTTTAAGTTTCAGTTTTCAAGCTTAACCCTTCATCAATTTTGTTGCTTCAAAATTTCGAATGCATACATTCATAATCAAAACAACATTTATACTAAAATGTCAAGAATAACAATAGATAAAAACACATAGAGTAATATCTCTAACAAAAAGTTAAGGTAAGTGCGCTCCGGCACTTCTAATTTTACCATGACCACACTGATGTACATCATTAATTTGTAGTAGCTCTCCTACACAATATTAGCATAAAGCAATAATTTGTCGTTGTACATGTTTAAATATGGATACAATATAATAACATACCCAGACGGCACAGAACCCTCCGTATCTAATTCGTATGTACATAGTACCCATTGACTAAGGGGATACTGTGCCGCTCCGTCGCTTTTCGTCAATGGATACATACCATTCGCGGCCTGTCGACGAAGCGCGTACGCAGCATGTGAATGTCCGCTACTAAGCACGTACGATTGGATACATAGCGCGCAGGAACACGGCACTCAGGCTAATCTCAATCGATTAGGTCGAAATTAGTTATATCGTAACTCGCACGATCGAAAAATGTATCGAACGCAACACAATCGATAGCTACCGACCGTAGCGAGAACCTTGATACGAATGAATTGTAAGTTCTCAATAGGTAAATAACACCATATCATGAATTCTAATAACCATAAAAGACTCACGACCGACAAAGTTTTTGTCGGTTGTGAGTTTTTCATGGTAATTAGAATTCATGATATAGTATTATTTACCCATTGAGAATTTACAAAACTTACTCGGCCACTTAAATAACTCTGCGAAAAATGAGATTCTCACGGCTAATTCACGCACCACCAGCATCCAGCATTGTTAAGTGGCTCGTACTTACTTGGAAACCTTGAGATGTTAATGAGAGTAAATTCTTATTAATTTTGACACAAAATAAGACATCACATAGCCCACGAGCATTAAAAAGCTTACCCTAAAGCCTGACGAAATAAGATTTTTAAATAAAAATTGCCGATGAAACAGGATTGCTGACACATCTGCTATTAGTATGATCGAATTCATCAAAATGCAAGCAAAAAATAACGTATAGTTCAGTCTCAGCTACTAAAACTTACCCATATCAGGCGCTTAAGTATTTGAAAAATTATTTGGTATGAGTAAAAGTCCCTAGGTAACTGCAGTAAATGTATCAACCTATTAAAAATATGAAAGTCCTGCCAAATCACCAGCATAAACACTTGTAAAATAAAACATGTTATCTCTTAGATCACACCTCCGATTTTATACTTACTTTGCATGAAGTCACCACCGCAAGAAATTTTAAAGAGGCAGGAAAGAAAAAACCCACAGAAATACAATACATATATTATGTATATTCTATTGTCAACCACAATAATATTTCCAATTTTCTCTTCTATCCCACATCTAATTTAGCGAAACAATTACTCTTATTCTCTTTCGAATAGAAAATTATTTAAAAGAGGACTGGTCGATACATACAAACTATCGTCAATACTTTCTCCGATGAACGTCCACTATCACTGCACCAACTTGCACAAATCAAATCCACATCCACAAATATGTCACTTCTGCCACAATGTCTGTCTTCTTGGCGACAGGTAACAGTGAAGCAATGGTACCTTCCTCCAATCTGGGCACCTTCCATTCAGCAAGAATTTACTCCTCGTCTTCTCGTCCAAGGCCACAGATTACTTTCTGATATCACAATGGTGCAATGTGAAGCTCACACACCTAAAATTAATAAATAATAAAATACCATGTAACTTATTAGGTCAAATCATTTCCAATTTTTGGTATTTCTGCATGAGAAATCAAATTACTAGGCTCGTAAATATAGTAAATATTTGTATGCCTGATATTTTTATTGTTTTAAACTATAGCATAAGATAATTTGAAATGATGAAAGCCGACGTGTAATACACCATAGGGCAAGCTAAGAAGCAATATTCGATCCTATAAACTTAGCAGCTTATTCCTAGTTTCTCCTTTAACCACACGTTTACCGAATGAATTAATACAAAAAAGACAACTAAAATGCAAGAATTTTCAAAAGAATTGCTGCTACAATATTTTGAATCACCATTTTTAGTACTGAATAGTTCGGGATGTTGATAAATAATTACAGCGAGAAAGAGTACATACCTCACAGTTTTTCGTAGGGGTGAAATGTTTTCTTCTTATCGCCCAAATGCACTTCTTCTTCAACTCAGGATCTTTTGGAGAGCTAAAAACTTGAACCATATGTCCCGGAGTTTCCATTACATCCCGACAATACACACACGAAAGGCATTTCTAACAAAAATATCTCACAAACACGTTTCTGAAGCCCAGTGAATGAAATTAAAGAATAAGGGAAACTTCACCATTACCAGACACTCTATTCTTCACTAACTTAACCACAAAAATCCCTGAAATGTAGTGAGACGTGACGTAAACGACGCGATCTCCAACGGCTTGTGAAGGCATGTGATCTTTCTAGGAGGATAGGGCACGATGGCACCAGATGGCACCACCCGCGAAAGAAAATAGTCCCAGACCGAATACAGTTTTATCGATGAGATACAATTTTATCGATGCATATGAATTTGCCAGTCCTCTTGCATCTTTTTTCGTCATTAAAGGAAATAAAGAAACAAAACCTTCTAAGTAACTTCCTAAGCGCGATTTTTGTATCTTGATTGTCCACCCTCGTATTTAGGTACGAAAACTTCCTGTGCCGTCTGGGTAGGAGTTTCATTTTATATACTTTGACAAAATGTGTATGTTGTAATAGAGATTTCTCAGGTTCAATCACAGGTAAGATGCTCCACGTCACCTTCCAGCACTTTTATGAGCAACTCATCGATTGCCCTCAGGGATTCAGGAATCCAATGCCATCCTGATTCTCAAGATGCTGATATGACAACCACAGTAATCTGTATAAAAGTCTGGGGCACAATCAGAATGGCATTGGATTCCTGAATCCCTAATGACAATGGACGAATTGCACATAGAAATGCTGAAAGAGGATATGTAGCATACTACCCAGTTTGAAACCCAAGAATTATTAACAGCCATTAAACATACGGAAAAAACTAACAAGATTACTTGTAAGCATTACTTCAAATGTGCATCTATTGACCATCCAAATTAGTTCAACGTGGAAACTATGGAATTCTGTGCTTCTAATACAGCATGCACAGCAAAATATTAATTGAAATTGAGCTTCATTGGAAACCCTCAACAGATGAAAGTGAGCAAAATCTTGGAATGAAACATACACAGTAGCACTTTCACTATAATATTACATGTCAACAGTATGAGACACAAAAAGCAAAATTAAAAGCTGCCACTTTCACAAATATTATAAGGGATTCAAAGAAATCTAAAAACACTTTCACTTTGCAATAAAAGCATTGAACGTAAATACCAAATAAGTCATTGAATTGTGTTAATCTGCTCCGACTGATCCGATCTAAGAAAGCTGACGTCACATTTCATAAATGTTCCCGCTGATAGATGGCGTTGATCGCGGTGGCGGAGCGCAGATGGTTACACTGTTGGCCTGTAGGAAGCGTTCATTAGGTTACCGCAAAATTTGAATTGCGGCAGGGTTCTGTCATTGTGTTTCGGTGGCTTGAAGAACTGTCAATAAAGGCTTTTCGGTTCTGCTGCATTGAGCACATTATTCAGTTCCGAGATTTCAAGGTCATAGTCGTGACATCATCCGAAATGAGAGGAAGGGCAAGTGGAGTATCAATATATAGTTATTTCACTCAAACAGGAATGGGAAACAAAAATATATTGACTATACAACACCCATACTTAGGAGGTTATTACAACTTCACCTCCACCTAGCCATACTCTCACTCTGGGATTGAGAGTAAGTTGATCAAGCCATATTGACCATGGGTGACGTACTATTGAATAAAGAGAGCCACAGAAGAGTAAATTTAGCAAATTTAAGGTCCCAAAGTTGACTGTTCCAGAATTAGACCCCAAACGTTTGGTCATAACCCAATCCATCAGTCCTCCAAATGCCAACAGAATTGGTGATGAATGGAAAGGAGATATTCATTTCTAAAGTGTGAAATTGGCACACAAATTTCCCATCAAATTCCTTAAGTCCTTACTACATATTCAATGGTCCATCAGTAGTTCATCCTCTGGGGAGACAGTGGAGATTTTTTCTTCTATCAGGGATAAAAGTTGCTCTTTTATCATGGCTTCTTGATTTCAACCAGCTTTCACACCTCATGTGCCTGAACTATTTCTGTGGTAGTCTTCTTGAAACAATTCCATCTTTCCACTCCATTTTGGCAGACAATCATGCTATTTTCACTTTATCTTCATTGGCAGTGGAGGATGTTTTTTTCCACCCCTAGTGGTTTAGGCTCCATATATTTCCTATTTTTTGTCCTTCTAATCTAATTAATATTAATTCTCCTCTGACCTTTAGTCATACAAATCCTCGCCTGTATCATATATTCTAGGGGACTTACCAGCACTATTACTGCAGTGCCTTTCATGCTTACAGTCCTGTTTGTATGTACCATCCTCAACAAACGTGGCCACTGAGCTTCAGTCATTTTCTTCTAAGCTCTACTGAGGGTAGCCATGTTCCTAGGAGCTTCAGAGACATAAGTTATAATGAGAAGAATGACTCCCTTTTACACCTGACTGTATAGCTATGGCCATTTTAGGCCCTCAGGCTATTGAAAGGATCGTAACTAGGACATATTTGCACTCTTGTGAATGTGCAAACCCAACAGCCAGGATTGTTTCCTTAGAGCCTAGTAGCCCAATCATGATGCCCAGGTATGCAAACCCAATTGCAGATCCTTGTACAACAATTTGATTGGCAACCATTGAATAGTTTCCCAAGTGCGTAGTATTATCTTAGAATGAAAATGGATTTTATGTGGATTACGTATTTATACTACAGTTGGTACACATCTAAAAATTTTCATTGCCACAGAAAAAGTTAGCACAGAAAAACCACTGGAAATACCAAACTGGAAATTTGGGAGGCTGGTGGAAACACCTTCATGAAGGCCTTGTCTATGTCACAACAGTCAACTGAATTGGAAACAGCACATTCTTCAGGCGTCCTATGTTCACCCACTTAAAGCAAGATCCTTAATTAAGGATCATACGTCAGGTTTAAACGATGATTAGGCGACAGCATTTGAGCAGTAGCAGATACAAAAAAATCAAGGGGGGTGTGCAAAAGATATCTTGAGCTACATTTACTTTTATTGTAATGAAAAATATCAAGTCATATCCAAAGTTACAAAAGTTTCATTTAAACTAATTTTACACTTATACAAGAAAATGCTGTCTTATGATACAACAAAGTTGCAATAGGGTAGTTTCCTTCTTCAAAGAAAATGAAAGGCATTGATGGCGATTCGTTACTCACCATTAGTGTATTCATAATATAAAAATTATTTGGTTTTAGAAATCCCAGTTTAGGCAAATGGCAATGGTCAATTTTCAAAAAGGCCAGATTGGCACCCATGTGATGCCACTCCACGTGACAACGCAGGGACCTAGTTCCTATATGAGTAGATAGGAGTTTTACATAATCTGAGATTACCAAATGCATGCATGAGTCACAGAGCTCAGGGAAACATGTCACCTATTAAAACTGGCAATGGTCGGAAAGTTTTCTTCATTTGACAAGGTATTAATAATCCATAATTACGCCACGCGCTACCTGCTAGCAGGGTACTCTGCTACCTGCTAGCAGCCTGCACCTAGTGGTGCACATGTCCTCGCCCCAAGGTCACCTCACTTTGCGGCAGTGGGAAACAGAATGACGTCACACGGGCTTTTCCCGGCATTCATACTTAGCCGTCGTGATTTCGCGCACTTGAATTTTTCACATTTCATTCAATCGCGAAAAATAGATATCGTCATTTAAAAATCTAAAAGTGTGAAATGCGTACTCCAGGCGTAGTAATCTTTCGATTGAGTCAATGAAATAATAAAAGGAAACCACCCTATTGTGGTGCTGCAATGTTGGCAATGTGACCAGTCCTGCATGGGGGGGCGTGCACCCCCTATATGTATCCGCCACAGCATGGGACATTTCAGTATAACTCTTTTTTTGAACTACCAACTTCAGAGGCTTATCAATATGTCCTAATGTTACGACATTTGAAACCCAAACAGGTAATCAAAAGAGACAGGAAGTCCATTCAGGATAATTCTATGAACACATCGTATTTTTTTCTCACGCAGTGCACATGAGAAAAGAGGAATAAAGGAAAGGGAGAGTACGGGAGTAGTTGGTAAGACTGGATATGGAAGTAATAGATATGCAATCCAACTAACAAATAATGCCGTGATGGATAATCAAAGCTCCACTTAAGTTTTACTTCAACAATCAAAATTTATACTCAATGTACTACATGCCTGAGCAAGAAAATAAAATAAGTTTAATTTGACAAAAGAATTTATTAACATTTTCGCAAATCTGACATGCTGTGCTAATAAAATAGTAAGTAAACAAAAAAATTCTTAGCTCACATTCAGTGGAAACGAAAAGACAATATACCAGCCTTTAAGTAAATCACACTTCACTATAGATAAGCATTAAATGTTCATTTTTAAAAACATGTTCTCATGGAATTTCTATGATATTAGTTTTCAAACATCGGCTATATCCTACATTACCTATAGGTAAAAATTTAATTCAGTATAAAATGAATACCATTAATATAGCTAGAATAGAATAAAAGCCATACTAATACCAGTCTTCATTGCTTGACCTTTTGAAAATTTTTTATTAGGAAATAATTCCATGAGGCATAATAAATATTCATCCAGACCATAAACATTCAACAGTAAAAAAACTTAATGGTAACTAATTTGCCGCATTATTGCCTTACCATATAATTAGTTCAAATATAAAACTTCTGATATATTTTCAACATGCACTTAAAATGAGTTTCAACAAAAATTAAGACTGACTCATTCAAAATGGATCAATATCCACAGTAAGCATTCGACTTAAACCAATTTGAAAACTTGAATATGACAGCTCAACCAAATATGTTGCTCAGCAGGGAAATAGAGAACACAATGCTTTATTCCATGCAAGTGAGAGTGGAATAGATTACGAAACAAAAAATACCTCACGCTATGCATGTAGCAGATGGGTAGTGAGACATTCAACAATTAAAATAAAAATATACTTCAGGACAATCACAAATTAAAAGAATCTTTATCTGATCACTTGCTGCAATATAATGATAATGCAATTACTATTATCATGCACCTCAGATAAAGGGCCAAGATTCAACCTCATGACTGGCTCCAATGCAGTATTTTAAAACATTCAAAACAAAAATAAAATATACAGCAAGATACAGTAGTGGGAATAAAATTTAAATAATTTAAACAATGCTGACCAGATAAATGAATACAGCAATCATTGGAGACCACCCGAAATAAAATATTACATCACTTTCTGTTGTTTTTATATAAATAAAACCAAATGAAAAAGGGAACACATGAAATTCTTTGGATATAATTCTAAGTAACAAAAAAGTCCATATAATCGATGGAGTAATAAAAAAAGGTATGCTGACATGCAAATGAGTTTTACAGTGGGGAAGTAAATGAAGACAGCGAGGAATGGTAGCTCATGTCTGATGATCCAGATCTAAGCACTGAAAATATATAAAAAATATTCTGAAATAAGAAAAATTATACGTATGATAGAAATAAATTTGTTCATTCATACTTCAACATATGTATTAGTATGTCGTGCAAGAACAAGGGATGAGACAGTTCCTTTTTTTCCAGTTTGGTTCTTTGCTTCCGTTCCCAGTTCCAGTTCTTAATTAAGCACTTATATATAAGATCAATTTTCAACTGCTAAAAACATTATTTTGACTGAATGTTAAGCTTATCGAAGAAATAATTAATGCCATTCAATAGATAATGTTCATCTTATCTACAATAATATCAATTTCGTCCGAGTTACCTCTAATCTGCAAAATAATTATACCAAAGATACCAGTCCTAAGCACTATTTTTCGGTTCATGTTCCACACTGGGATGATTTTTCCACTAATTAGATGATGCCAGCTTGATAAATGAATTAAAAATGCTATTGAAATGATTAGAGCTAATTAAATGAAATTGATGCCATTGCAGACAAGATTAATATCCAGGTAATCAATTTGTCTTAAGCAATTGTTCATTTAGCATATCGAAGTGCTCATTTCGACTAACTAGTCGAAAATTTAATGAACTGAGGTTTTTAAAAGTCATGGCTTTGAAGCAATTTCTCAACTAAAATGAATAAACAGGGTTTAAACTTGTTTTTGCACTAATTATTTCGGTGTCGATTCTTTTGGGTGCTGGTTCCAGTTATCACCTCAAGAACTGGTGGAACCAAGAACTGAAGAACCAAACAGACCCATCCCCATTATGAGCCATGTAATGCAGACAAATCCATACAAAAATTTCCATAGTTTTTCTCATAAAAAATAAATATGAAAAGGATATTTGACTATCATTCATTTTTGGCATTCTTTAACTTAAAAAATCCTGTCTTTCCCTCGCTCAAATCAATCACTTCACTTCAAAATCATGCGTTAAGAGCAAGGACCCAGAAGTTCAGAGGAATCTAATTTAATCCATCAATGAAAAATTTGATCAAATTGATTGATTAGAGATTTAGGCAGTTTCTTAACATTAGCGGTGGATAACTCACCATACAATTAGATAAAATACTTTAGATTGGGATGGGAATTAATGATGAAAGAATAATACATTTTAAAAATCTACTCAAAAAATGACAGTTTAGATATATTAAAATGAAGAAAATGAAAACTTCTTGAACTTGAATTAAATGAAATAAGGATAAAAATTTGGTATAAAGATTGCAATTGAATTATGTTTGTTCAATGAATTCTCGATATGACCCATCATTTTGGTTATTTCTTTTTCCTTCCACAGGCATGCAAATGCAAATACCAGAAGTCAATCACTGCATGCTATTAAATATGCACTTCAATGTTGCCACTTAATGAAAATCTTAAATGCTGGAAAAACAATGTACCAAATGACAATAAAGAAGACAATGTGGTATGAAAATGATGTCTTCAGCCATACCCTTGAAAAAAAAATTATGTGATCCCTGTACTTGTACAATCGGATTAAAAAGTATTACAATGGATGAAGCAGCGCCACTTTCGTTGCAGTTTGGAAATTGAGTTTCAGTATTTTCTATTGTAGCAGTGGGAGGGAATTTAGAACAACATTCCCACCTCCCACAGTATTTTTATCCAACATCATTAAAGGGAAATGTATGCAGGATATGTGCAATGTTTAATACCACATAATTTGTGCAGCTCATGCTAGCTAATAAATCCACTTACTTCAATTTACTTTCTCTCAATAATTGGCCGATCCGTCAAAGTATATTTTCTTACCATCAACGCTAAATTTTTTCCATTAGAGATAGCAAACATAATATACATATGAAATATCCACCGCAATATCACAAAAAAATGTTTTAAGGCAGCAGTAGTTAAGATACGTTAAAGAGGATGAGAAAAATATGCTTCTGCCTTAATATATCTCTGAAAAAAATGATTAGGGAGAGTTTCAAACCACCGTATTCGTACTGCTACCGTCGAGAATCCACTTCTTTACCACTATGCCATCTCGCTCATTCATTCCAATGGTGATTCATTACGAGCTTTCCTGAGTCATGCAAGGGAACAAACCAGTCCTGTTGTGTCCCTAAATCAAACTGAATTTTAACGCACAGTGACTTTATTTCTAGTGATATTGCGGCAAATATTTTGTGTGTATGTTATGTTTGCTATCTCTCATGGAAACAATTTAGAGTTAATTGTAAGAAAATATAATTTGATGGATTGGCCAATTAATGAGAGAAAGTAAATTGAAGTTCTAAAGGAGGATTTATTATCTAGCATGAGCTGCACAATTTAAGTGGTATTTAACATTGCACTTATCCCGCATACATTTCCCTTTAATGATGTTGTAATAAAAATACTGCGGGAAGTGGGAATGTTGTTCTAATTTCCCTCCAACTGGTACAATAAAAAAAATTCACTAACTCTTACTTTACTTGGTGGTATTCCATTATAATTTTAAAAATAAGTGGTATAAGTAATTGTCTGATATCCAGGAAACTTACAATAGAAAAATACCAAAACTCAAATTTCCAAACTGCAACGAAAGTGGCACGCTTCATTCGTTGCAATACTTTTGAATCTGATTGTACATGAAAAACATGTAACTAATGCTCTATTACACATCTTTCCAACTCCAGCATTCTTACTCAGTCAACTTCTCTTTCCTGCCAAGTTAATTTAAAAAATGCTTATTTTACTATTTTTAAGCCAATATATTCTCAAAATTGGCACCACTGCCAATTAATTTTAGCTTAAGGTTGAGTCAAATTCATGATAAGGGGCCATTGTAAAATGAATTTTATTTCATAATTGTAAACCCATTTTTTTGACCATTTTGCAAAAGAAATTCTGGATATTTCTACAATGAAAACAAGAGATAAAATGGTAAACTGGGATGGACAAATGGGCCATGATATTTACTGACCAGCAATCTTTGGGAACAAAGACAAAAAATGGAGAAAGAGGAGGAAGAATGTGTGAGACAGCAAGCCCCGGAGGTATTCCGCTGGAGGTAAGTGAAGTTGGAGCCATCAAAAACTGCTGGCAGAGAGCTGGCACTTCCTGTTCTGTTTTGTCTGAGAGAAAATATCAATGATATATTACATAAATTCTCCGTAAATTGGTGTCAATCTGCTCCTTAATGAAGCTATTGACAGACTAGATGCATGAATTATTGAATCTACAATGAAAGATCCCTGACTTAGGAAAAAAAGCTGATACAAGCAATCTTTGATGGCTAATTTTCAAATCACTTTGCATAGAATCCAACTTGTATTAGCTTGGTTATGACTCACAAACGCAAAATACTTACTGTAGTATGCATGACTAGTTACATGCATATAGGAACTACAAGGTGAAACAATCAAATTCCAAATATTTGCCAGCAAGCACAATTGTATAGCAATATGTACTGTGCATGTGCAGGCAAGAAAATAGCAATACCTTATACTAGTAGAAAACTTTTTGGGTTATGTAGCAGCATCATGTCTGAGTGGCACTGTTTTCCAAGTACTGGTCGCTTTATCTAGAAAATCTGGTAAGGTAGGAAATTCTTTCATATACAAGCTGTAACCGATGCCGTTTGGCACATTTCATGGGTAATTTTAAATTGGCGTTCACAAGGGAAGGAAGACTGACACAATATTGTTTGTGAATGTGAGTGAGTGCATAGTCCCCCCCCCCCAAATTGTGAAGATTTACGAAGAGATCCCCTTTTCCCCCCATTCAAGATGAGTTTGCCCTCCCATTTTCCCCGTGAATGTGTGAATAATTTTACTATTTAGAAGAGGATTAGTATTGGCGTTTTCATTTCACTTGCTTTGTATTCACGCCAAATATTCACAAAAAGCGAAGACTCTTGTTTAATTTTTTTTTGTTTCATTATTGTTTTTTTGTTCTGGGAAGATCTGATTAATTTTGTATTTTTTATTTTTAATCGACCAGTATAAGAGTTCTTTAAATCAGAGATAAACGGTTAATTTCATGTGTTTCAGTGCATTATTCCTTCTTGATTTTTGCATTAAATGATTTGTTGAATTCGTAACTTGTGTAGCAAGCCTTTGTTCTTTCGTGCATGCCAGCAATCAGCAAAGAAACCCATACCACACCCACTTTCCCCTTTCTTTCCCCGTCTTTCTTTTCTTCCCCCTACCTTCCCTTTCTCCCAACCCATGACCCGTCCATCTCGGACGAACCCTCCCACCGTCCCACGAACCCCAACATGCTACATACAATTGGTGCCCAATGCGAACTGTGTTACAATATATAGGCATCTGTGTCAGGGGGTAGAGGGGTAGGAGCGGAAAGTGGGAGGAGTCAGTTTTTAGGTGTTTTTCATAATTGAATAAAATCTGTTATCTTAGTCATAATGTTATCTTAGTCATAATACTTACAAACATAATTTATTGCTTTAATAGCTGTACCAGGATCTTTACCAACAATTTCCAGTTTTAAATGGCTGTAACGTCAAAAAGCAATCAAGAAGGACAAAATGTGACTGTGGACCATCAGGAATAAACAAAATTTTCATTATGTATTATCACTGTCATAGAAAATTCATACATATCAATTCATAAATATATATTTATATATAATAGCTAAGACACTGGCACTAAATAAAAAAACATGTAGAAGAAACACACGGGAAAAATAGTTTCTGGAGCTTTCAAAGCTATTTGCCTCTTTCTCGACATTTGTATGGCTCTGCATACAGCTAACTCCAGAATATCCAGGCTAATGATGGGGAGAGGCAGCACGAATACCGTATATCTCCGAATATAGTCCCCCCTTTTTTTCCAAAAATGGCCGCGGAAAAGTAAGGGGGGGGGGACTATAATCGAGTGTAATCCAGTTTAGCATACTAAAGGTGACCATAAAGTAATAAATAACGGCATAATGGCTAATGTTCTCGTAGTCTTTCTATTTGAGTATATTTATGAGGATTATAATCGGAGATGTTAGTAAATACTGCCACGTTTTACCGGAAATTAAGACAATTTTTACCACAAATGTTGAACAGATACGATTATTCCGATTCAAATAGCATATCGAATATGCGTTTTCACGGAATCCATCGGGTAGCCGCAAATTTTTCTTGGAAAAGTATTGTTAGAATAATTCAATCGACACTGATCACTTAATGACGCAAAACAGTAAATAATTAAAATGAAAACTAAACACACACTATCTTTACATTAATCGAACACTAGAATTGAATCAATAGTATATGTACCTGTCGCTCATTTAATAACTACACGATTTAAATAATTGCGAAAAATAAACAGATAAAGTGAACCTTTCGTGACGATTTAGCATTTCATTGCGTCCGTAGCTACTATACGTCCATGTGCCCGTGCGGTTCGTGTTTACAACCACTGCCTTTACCGCCTTCGCAGGACAAGAATGCGCAATAGGTGATGCATTTGTTTCTGAAAAGGCGCAATAATCGACGACTTTAAACCAGAAGCGCCGGCATTACTGCATTTGATCGAAATACAGCGACTCAGCATCGAAAGTGTAATCAATTTATTGAGGAATATCTTCAATAGGGTGGTTTCCTTCACTAAAGAAAACGAAAGGCATTGATTGCGATTCGTTACCCACCATTAGTGTATTCATAATATACAAATTATTTTGTTTTAGAAATACCGGGTTAGACGAATGGCAATGGTCCATTTTTATCCTCATTTGAAAAGGGCCAGATTGGCGCCCATGCGATGCCACTCCACGTGACGTCACAGGGACCTAGTTTCTATACGAGAAGATAGGAGTTATACGTCGTCTGAGGTTACCATTGCATGCATGAGGCGCAGAGCTCAGGGAAACATGTCTTAACAATCACTTATTAAAACTGGCTAAGGTCGGAAAGTTTTCCTCGCTTGATTAGTTATTAATAATCCTTATTTAAGCCAAGCGCTACCAGACAGCAGGGTACTAGGCTAGCCGCTAGCAGCCTGCGTCGTATCAGCGTTAAGCCTCGCCTCAAGGTCACCTCGCAGGGCGGGAGGGGGAACCAGAAATACGTCACGCGGAGAGACTTCCCGACATTCATACTTAAGTGTCGCGTTTTCGCGCGCTTGAAAATTTTCACTTTTCATTTAATCGGGAAAAATAGATATCATCATTTAAAAATCTAAAAGCGTGAAATACATACTCCAGGAGTAATAATCTTTCGATTTAGGGAATAAAAAAATAATAGGAAACCACCCTATTCGTCAGGGTAAATAGGATCGATAAATTACGTCGCATAACGTTTCGCAATTATTTCCGCGATATTTTCTTTGTTAAAAATAATTTTACGTTCAACAGTGAGGTGATGGATCAAGTAGAAAGATGAGGATCAATCCTGCCGCAGATTAGAGGCCTTCAAAGACGGAGTTTCGATGCCAATTTAAAAATAGCCGTTGCAGAATACGCCGTAAATCATAGTATTTACAGCGCTTGCAAAGCGCTAATACATCGCGGAAGTCATTTCGGGGGTCTCGATGCGGCAGATTCAAAGAATTAGAGGAAAATATCGTTGAATTTGTGCGCAAATGCAGAGCAGAAGCTCTTTGTGTAACTTATGCAATGATTCGCGACGAGGCATTGAAAATTGATATAATTTTTTTTCAGTTTTAATGTTTGTTGGAAAAAGTTTATTTCTTAATTTTATTACTTTGATATTTGTAAGTCCTGTAGTTTAATTGTTTTGCTTAGCAGGCATTTGATAGCAATATTTTTATAATATTTATAATTTATTTAACACAATTTTATTTGGATTTCCTAAATTCTTCAGGTCACTTGGATTTGTGATGACTTGATGGGTGTGTTACACTGGATCTAAGGAAGTTTCAGGGCCAAATGCAATACTGTTTATGGGCTTTAAGTTAAAGCTTATATATTGACATCGTCTGTAGTCATTTGGGAATCAAAAATATTAATAATTTGAGAAGGTTTAAAAAATACAATAGCCTTGGATACTTTAAAAAATTTCTCATTTCTTCATTACATCTGGTTTAGGAACTATAAATTACTGATACATGCAATGGATCACAACATGTTTTAGGTATAGTTAGTTTGTTGTGATGGAAAATATGTGAACAGATTTGTTCTTAATCTTCACAGAAAATAATAGTTTTTATCGAATCTAGAATCTTAACTTGCTAACCACAGAAAAATTGCCTTCCTTTACATTTTAAAATTTTTCCCAAAACTGAGGTCTCAAAATTGGGGGGGGGGGGGGACTATATTCGGGGGGGGACTATATTCGGAGATATACGGTAATCGGAAAACATGAATAATCCAAATGTTCTCTAGATATTTTTACAATTTATGTAAATCAAACAATGTATTATTATTTCCGCACATTGTTCGTTATTTTTGTTTCGCACTCATATTCCTACTGCACCACATAATACCTGATTCATGAAAACCATGCATCCATGGCTGCGAGCAGTGGTGGATCCAGGATAAGGACTAGTGGGGGAGTTTAAAATTCCAGCAGTAGTGAGGGTTGGAAAAAATTACCATTCTATCTAGTGTAAATTGGATACCCAATGGGGGGGCTAAGAGGGCTATAGCCCCCCCATAGATCCACCACTGACTGAGCAAGTTTCACGGCCCTAGTCTAACATCGCTAGCATGGCATTAACTGCAGGGATGTACTCGAATGATTACAATATATATGCACAATTATATTCAACACTAAAACTATGCTGTCAAAAAAATTATATGCAATTAAAAATTATAAAATTATTACCTGAGTTTGGAATGCAGCACTGCATGTAGTTTTCAGATCTCTCTCCAGCAATAGATCCATTTACAGGGTAATATGAGACATCAGCCTAAAAAATATACATAAGCTAGGTAAGAAATATGAAGCTCCCATTACTCAACAGAAATTTAACAGCATGCTTTGAATGGAACAAAAAAATTTAAAGAGACAGTTTGCATTGTAAGGAAATACTATTTCAACTTCACTTCAACCACACGACCTCTGTCTTGAGCTACCTCCTTATTACAAAATGACTAAGTCATTTTAATGACATGCGGAGGTAAACTAGATGGAACAATTGTTATTTGCTGCAAGTAGTGCAGCACATGAAGAATTGACTGAAGCAGAGGAGCTAAATATAGATGCATCAAAAATAGGGATGGTTCCGTTCTTTGATTCTTGGTTCCATCGTTTCTTGAGGATAGAGCCACGACCTGAACCATGTGCCAAGAGTGATGCCTTGCCCTTGTGGTAGCAGCAAAAATTCATGAATGACAGCGGGATTATTTCAGTGGTGGTTGGCAGGAGTTGATGCACTCATGGGGGAAAAAAGATTTCTTCCTCGATCGTTGCAAGGCCCCCAATATAGGTATGGTATGGTACCTATTTGGAGGAGGCGACCGACAGCTGAGGTCATTTGCGCCATGAGGGAAGGGGTAGGTAAGGAAGGGTGGAGAGAAACCTGGCGTCGGCATTAGCCTGCTCTTAACGAAAGGCGCCAAGGGGACCACAGCTTAACGTCCCATCCGACAGACGGAGTGTTGCGCTTGAAATGTCCTCCACACAACACTCAAGCAGGGATCGGGCAGTCTCGGAAAATTCTCTGCCGCTGCCGGGATTTGAACCCGAGCCCGCCGGGTGGGAAGCCAACACTCTAGCAACCACACCAACCCGATCCCCCCCAATATAGGGCTTGTGAAATGTGTGCGTTATTTTCTTCCCCCTTAACTGCACCAGCAAAGTTGCAACCTTCCTACCCTCTCGACCAAGGGATCATTTTTGTGACAAAGCCGCATTACCGTTGCATTTTAGTGGAGTTTTTGGTTTGCCAAATGGACGTAGGGGATCGGCGAAATTTGAAATGGACCATTCTGCAGGTGATGCAGAGGCTTCGCTAAGCTTGGAAGTGTGTCTCACCATATATAATTATTTTGAAAAAGCCGGGTATGCAGTCAACAGTGAAATCTGTGACCACATGTTGGAGCGTAATGGCATCCATGAATTCTGGCATGGTTTCTCAAACGGCATGAATATTGAAGGGTCGTTTGATGAGTTCACCAGAGTAGACTCAAATTTAATTATCTGCAAAGCAAGCGAACATAGGATTGCAGAAATAATTTCTTGGAAACTCATTTTTCAAATGTTGAGAATAAATGGATCGCCTCGCGCTCATCACAATGCTGTGCGCATTTTTGAAAATCGATTAAAAAGCATGTGAAGTGATAGAATAATACGAACCGGGGCTTCCTAAATGTGGTCTATTGCCCATGATTTTCATTGTACTTGAAGGAAGCAGCATTGGTATTGAAGTATGCGAAGGTGGAATGAAGATAACGCATGCAGAATTGCTTCATTTTTCGTGCAACGTGCGAATCACCTCCGGGGAATGAACTCCCAATCAACAGAACGGCAAAATTTTGGCCCCTTGAGTTTTGTTTAACACACTCAAGCCGACGGATGCAAATGCGCATTCAGAGTGTTTTGCCAGGATGCCCATGGATGCGAATTCGCGTCCCCTAACGATTCCGTTTCGTCACCATCCGCTACGACTGGGTTTTATTGTGTACGTTCTCTTTCGACGCCAGTTTCTCAGTACCACTTGTGCCTTCGTGTCGGTGAGAACAGTTTTCAAGGAATACATTCATTCAGGTCATTAGTGCATCTTATGGTCTCCACTCCCATCCACCGCTGTAAAAGTGTGGAACATTGCTGGTGGAATTAAGAAACTCTAGCATTTTCACAGTAAATTCATTCGTATATACCTTATCACGAGAAGTAGATTGTGAGAGTAAACAATACTAATCTTGTGAATCATTATCTTTTTACTAAACATGTGAAATAGATTCGGACAAAAACAGAACGACAGAATTAAATATTTTAGATCAAACATACTAGAAAACGTGAAAAATTACGATAACCAAAATGCAAGAAAAAGACTCAGATGTTCGATTATACAGTATTTAAAAGCTAAAAATCATCAATTCTTAGGATGTAATGCAGGATTGCATAATCTCCGTACCTAGCCATAAAACTGGATGACACGAATGCTCATCCTAATTAATTAATGGGTTTTTAATTTGGATAGAGTAAAATTCAATAAACTCCATGAAATATTAGCAAAACATCGAATAAATTTTGCAAAAAAAATCATCCGTCTTTTTAAAAAATACTTCGGGTGTAATGTGTTAAGAGATATTTCAGTGTACTTCAATATCCACGCAACATCATATAATAAGCATCATTCCTGTGGAATCACAGTGACCCACTCTTTACCAATCGTTAATTGGCTCAATGAAAAGTCCTCTTCTGATGAACATTCACCTTTCAGAGATACGAATACATATTCGAAAAATTAAAGCGTGCCCAAAATTTAAAACTTGGCGCCAATGGAGTTGGGCGATGCAACGCGGTGTGACGTAGAGGAACTTGCCCATACAGCGCAAGGAGAATTTTATTCGTGTATACTAAGTCGAAATTTGGTGTAAGGAATAAGTGGAGAATTCTCCCATTTTTGCACGTGTACTTGCTACAGAAATTTGGTCCATCTCCCTTTACCCTTATATGCAAAAAATATGAAGCAAAATTTGGTAATGCATCTGCTGTGGTCAGCAGTTATCAGAATATGTATGATGAAATTTTCAAGATAGATGATTCAATTAAGTTGTCTACCTTAATGCCAGCAAAAATTTTTCAACAAAATCTGGTTAAAATCATTTTATGAATCATCATGCAACATATATTATACAGGTGTATATTTTATTAGGACTATATATAAGTTCCTGTCGAGATATGAACAAATTAATCATAAATTGCAACTAAAATGATGCTATATACAAGAATTGCCATGAGAAAAAAATCCCCTGGACTGGGAATCGAACCATGGACCTTTGGCTTTCCGGGCCAATAAGCAGACCACTACGCTATCCAAGTTCTTTCATTCCCATGGCAATTATGCTGAGGCTCATGGATCACTGCCATTTTCAGGTAGTCAACTATACTATTTCAAGAAGCCCTATCCCTGGTGGAGAATGGAATAACTACAACGATCCCCTAATTGGGTTCCTAGTGCATAATGTGTATTATCCAGTTTTTAGTGGACATAAGACCATTTATACACCAGCTTTATTCCGTTTTTACTTGGGTAATAACGGTTTTCACACAAGATAAAACACGTGTAATACACAACCTATATGCCAGTTTGCGACCGTTTGTGCTGCATTGGTTGCACTTTGGGCACAGTCTAAACAAAGTATCAATTCATCTGCTGTGAAGCCAGGAACTGTTCAGCATTTCACCCATTATTCCATCCAGTATACAGCAAATTTTTTATGCTCCAGCCACATTGAGTGTGCAGCTAGATCAGTTCGTCACAATTGAGAGTTAACGCAGAACTGAAATGTTGCGTTCTGCAGGATAACCACACTTTTCGATGCCTAGCATAGGTTTAATTAACTTATGAACAAGGCCTCGGAACACATCTTGTTCGTATCTCAAGGATTTAATGTATTTGTTCATAATTTAATTACGTATATCATTCGCAAGACTCCAAGACTCTTTTGTAGCATGACTATAAGTAAGGGACAAGAAGAGGATAAGTATCTGAAGAGACAAGGAATTTTGACAAGGTATGTTTTTTGCGACGGTTCCGAAAAGAAATGCTCTTACGAAGTTCATTTATACGAACCTCCAGTTTTTTGATCCTGTGAACTTCGTATCAACAATACTTAACTTCATACATATATGTATATATTCCCTATAATTGAAAAATTAAATTAACAGGCACATTTCAAACTATATGGCATGAAGCCTTACCTCTTGAGATGTTGGCATGGACATAAAAATCCCATCAACTGCGTTGGACATTCGGAAACTTTCAGCACAATTGTATGAAGACTGGCCACAGTGAAAACCATTTATGTAAGTTGGATTCTGGTCACTGTAAGACAAATGAAATAAATTATAATACACCTGTCATGAAATAAATTTTTTAATGCCTTCAACATTTTTGTACTTCCACCAAGTATATGCTTTTAAAGAATGCAAAAATGATATATCAGCTCACACAAAAGAGGCTATAAAAAACCATCTTTAAGACTACCAGTAATTGGCTAAATTAAACAGCAACAGTAAATTATAAGCCAAAGCTAGGAGCGTGGTTAATATTTGTTTTTCATATATGATTTTAACAGTTTACATTTTACATGCATTAGTCAAACAAGGTGACAATTACACTTCAGAGGAGACAGTAACTCTGAATTAATGCCAACATAGTTGATGTGTTCATAAGTATACTTAAGTTAACAAATATTTAATCATAATTATTGGTTAATAATAATTAACAAAAGAATTGAAGTTTTTGTTAGGGGACCACCACATATTGTGCACCATTGTGCAAGGCGTGTGGTAGAAGGCCTGGGATTGTTAAGATGCATCAAATCGCTGTGTCACATCAGAAACCAACACGCATGTAATGCACCAAACAGTTGAGTTGCAATTAGTTGCTCAAGGGGCAACCTTGGGAAGAACATGTGGAGCAACCGTGCCTTCTTGCCATCCATGACACTCGAAAACAGTGCCCAAATCTGCTCACCATACAACCTTTAACAAGTTTCATGGGGTGATGGAAAAGTGGCTACTGAACAGACAATTGTATGATATTATGGAATACAGTGCAACCTCGATATAACGACACCCCACGGTGCATTAATAAACACTCGCTATAGCGAATTGTCGCTTTACCGGAGGTGGAGCAAATAATAGCCAATATACCTGTTGCGAACAGATATACAGGAACAGGAGTGGTGCGGCGACAGATAATCATCTATCCGATAAACGTAAGCATAAATCCAGACGAAAGGCGATGTTTTTTTGCATCACTTATTTTCCTTACTCAAACAACGACTTACTATTCAAACAATTTATAAGCGCCGCACTGAATAAAAATCATGGAAAGCATTGTTTCGTCAATCATTATGCCAATGCGCAACCGAGGAAGCCATTTTTCTATGCACTTAATTAGTTCACTTACGTGATCATTCTATTATTTTGGTATTTTCCACTGAAAATTCAAAAATTAACTGATAAAACAGTACATATCGCGGTTATTTAATGCCTCAAATGTTTCCATTGGTGTATGTTTATTGTTTCTGTACGTTAAGCGGCAGTGAAGTGAAATAACGCATTAAATTTGTTTCTACACGCGAAAACGGTGGAAGGTTGTATAACGTTCCTGCCTTGGAAGACTTTTTCTATCAGATAATGTAATATCTACATCATCTACGGTAAAAAGTTTGCTAAGCTTAAAAAGTGATGTGATTTAAATTGCCGTTGTTGAAAAAAGTTTCTTTTTGAGTGTTACGCTCGCGACGTATTTGAAATAATACACAGAGTTTACCACGGCACTGCAAACGAGAATTAGTTGTTCTGTGAGTTCTTCCAGCGGCCACCAGGGGATGCTCGGCTACCCACGTTACAAAAGAGAGCGCCAGTACGACTCCGACCACTGACGCGAATAGTTCACCCTTGTAAATCCGCAACGGAGAATAAATACGTCCATCCTGACAATTCACGCTGAGTATCATTGCTTCGTACATCCTACATCATCGCTAAGGCGCACTACCTACCTTTGGAGGCATCATTGCGAGAAATACCTCATACTGCAAGGGTTTTGTCGGAGAGTTGTATGTAAAAAAGTTCCGTTTCGTCTATGTTATATGACGCGGGGAATACTTCTAAAGATTCTTATGATCGGAGTCCTTTCTTCTACGACTTTGGGTTTACACCGCAGGCATCACCAGCAATTATGAGGGGAGATAACGCTTTGGTGCTTCGCATTAGTATAATCAACCTTCCGAACTCTTAAAATTCTCGATTCGCAATCTATCCCTGAAATACTCCGCTTTAGGCTTAGGCGTAGCCCCTTTCTCGGAAGTTCCCGCAGATTTGAGTGGGCAAAACCACCCGAACAAAGCTCCTTCTAAGTCTTCATGGTCTGCATTCCTTGGGCGCTTTTGCTTTTTTTATTGCGAAGAGCAAATAGGAAGATAAATTAATTTCGACACTCTCATATTACTCCTTTATTATTATTTTCTCGCTTAGACGTGTTTGGTGTTTTTTGGCCGTGGTGACTGCCATCAAATGCTTTCTATTCACGCAACTCACGGACGTGCGGATATGCTGCCGACTGCTTTCTGCCGGCCGAGGAACAAAAGAAGATAAAGCATTCGCGAATGCTAGTGCCACAATATTTTCACCAAAATTAACTACTTCTTTATCGAACGACAGTTTACCACATAAATTTGAGACTGAGCACTCCATTAACTTCATTTCTAACAGATCGCTAGCAATTACAGAGGTTAAGGAGTCTTGATGAAAGTCTTCCGGTGGTGAAACCCTCGCTATGGCGAGAGCCAGCACCAAAAGGGTCTCGTAAAAACAAATTTTTTTACACGCTTATTATAGGGTCAATTGACGGTGCATCGGCTATCTCTCGTTATAGCGGGAGTGTCGCTATAGCCCGTACTCGCTTTAACGAGGTTCCACTGTACTTTGAACTTGATTTTTCCACCTTGTGTTTTTGACTTCATCCATTTTTTAAAATATTATTTTTAATGCTACTTAAATGATACTATCAGAATGTAAACAATATATGTTTCAACTTTAATTTTCTGATTGTACAATGTAAAAATGACGACATCCATCACATGTAAATGTGCTCAGGATGAATAAAGACTATTATTATTATTGAACCTGGGATTGAATGCTCCACTAAGATGTTCACCACCTCCAGCGGATGTAATTTTCCTGTGCTTGCAGACTTAGCAATGATCCCTGATTGGTTGCCATGGTGTGTTTAATGTGTATTGTGTTCCATACCTACACCTGAAACTGTTTTCAAATATGCGTGGTTTTATATTAGGTGCGCAACTAAGTTCCCGCCGTTTTTTGAACGAAAATACAACTTTATCATGAAAAAATGATTCATTCAAAGTATTGTCCGTTGCTAGCTACAACTTTTCCCCAACATTGTGGCAGAGGCCAATATCGTAACGGTAAAAATGTTCACTTTTCGTGGCTACCCACGAATCATGCCATTTTTTTGGTGTCTTCGTATGAGCGCAACCGCAGATCAGCCAGACCATGTGCCATACAACAGAACAAGTAATAATCGGATGGCATAATATGTGGGGAATACAGCGGGGGGGGGGGGGGGTTTTAGGACTTTCCATTTGAGCATTTACAGGTAGGTTTTAACGGGTTTTTCAACGTGGGGTTGAGGGTTATCATGCTGTAGAATCACTTAAAAACATAAGGAATCCAAGTTCCTTGCTTTTGCATAAATCCCATGCATCCAATCGCTTGGAAATGGATTGCTGGCCAACTCCTAATGCATAAGCAAGCTCTTCTTGAGTTTGGTACTGATCTTCATCGAGCAATGCCTCCAATTCAGCGTCTTCGAAGGTTTTTGTCTTCCTTCAAGTCAGCACTGGAATGACTGTCTTTGAAGCGACGGAAGCAATCACGGCACGTTATTTCACTTGGAGCTGCATCTCCGTAAACTTTTTGGAGCTCTCTATGCACTTCAGCCCCTGTGTTCTTCGAACGAAAGGAGAAAATAAACACTCCCCACAAATGACAGTTACCTGGCACAAACACGGACATTTTCACACAACAATAAGGATATGACGCTAAAAAACTCGCCACTGTAGTCGAGCAGTTTGTTTACCAAATGTCTAAGCTTGATTCGTGACGTTTCCGATACATCAAAGTCGACCAGTAATCACTGCTAGATCCATCTGTTAACAAACAGCAGGAACTTAGCTGCGCACCTAATACAGTAAAACCTCTATGTGGTGAACATCTTTACATAGTAAACCTCCATACTTCATACCACCCCTACGGTCCCGTCAGATTTACATGTAAATTTATAGGCAAACCTCTTTGTAGTGAACCTCTTTATCTCATAAAACCTCCACTTATCATACCAAGAAGATACCCCCGAGACCGCCTAACTACCTCTGCAAATCGTACCGAGACAACTAGAGACCATTAATGCAGCCATGATTACGTATGTGGAATGACATTTTCAGCAATAAAAGTTTCACCCTTATTTTTTTTCTTATACTGTAAGTATCACGAAGATGGGACGTGACCTCCTTTTTCCACCTCTCGCCACCCACCGCCCACGGGCCGCTGCATTGGCGGTTTGCGTCTCGTCTTATCACCCTTCCTGTCACGTACCCCACTCCCCATCGCCTTATGCGTGAGAACCGTGCAGCGTCAGCAGAAGGCAGCCTCTTGGGTGGCCGCGAGTGAGAAGATAGAGGAGATATCACGCGGAGAGGCGTGCTATGAGAACGGCCATCGGAGTTGCGTCCACGAAGAGCGGAGAGTGTGTTTGGCGGCTGTAGAGTGCGGATGTGCCCAATAAACCTGCTTGAGTAATGGAGTTTTTCCTTTAAACTAATCCTGCCTTTCCCTGATGCTATCGATATACTGAACCTTACATCTGGTGTCCGAAGTGGGGATCGATATGTATCAAGGGGCAGTACACGAGACGACCTAAGGCGAGATGGCGAGTCGGGTTAGTTTTGGCGGGCAAGAGGTGGACCTCCAACGGGTGATCGACGACTTTTCAGACAAACTTGAGCAGCTGGGTGCTGAGAACGAGCGTTTGAGAGCCGTCGTCGCCAGGGGAGAAGGGCAGGAGGTCGCTTCACCCGCGAGTGCAAAATTCACCCTCCTAAATTCCATAGAACCCTTCCATGGTCGCCCCGGCGATGACGTCGGTGCCTACCTCGAGCGAGTCCAGCAGGTGGCGTCCCTGAGCGGATGGAGCGATGGGGAAACGCTCGCCGCCGCGCGGCTACGTCTGGGTGGGGAAGCCGCGGTGTACGAGCGCACGAGACTAGAATGTAAGACGGTGGCAACTTACTCGGCATGGAAGAACATCATTCTCGACCGCTATCACTCGAAAAAGACCGCTCGTTTCTACCGAGAGCTCCTAGCAGTCATTCACATGGAGCCGAAGGAGGACATCGAAGTGTTCGCGGATCGAGTCAGGCGGATCAACGCGCGGACGGCAGAAATCGGCGGAACTCCGGAGCGGATGGAGGCAATGAGATACGAGGCTGATCAGCGAGCCTTGGATGCCTTCTTGAGAGGCCTTTCGGGCGAATTGGGCAGGCTATGCCGACTCGCTATGCCCGAGAGTTTCGACGCCGCCGTCGCGACGGCAGTGAGAATCCGGGAGGCTGAGAGGACGCCGCGTAATCCATCGCCCAGTCGTCGAGCGTTCCAGGTGACGGCTCGTGAGTGCTACAATTGCGGGCGCACTGGCCATTTCGCCCGTGAGTGTCGCAGCCATCGCCGTGGGAAGTGCTACAGCTGCGGCGTGGAGGGCCATTTTGCTCGTGAGTGCAGGAAGGGGTCATCGAGCCGGGCGGCCAATTTAAACGGCAAAGGGGTCGACCGTCCCGCCGGCGCCGACCCCTGGTAAAGGAAGTGCTGATTCCAGCCGTCCAGGTGAGTGCGGGAGTGAAGGACTTAGTCGTGCGAGCGGTGGTTGAAGGGAAAATGTGCTCGTTTCTGTTAGACACTGGGGCCCAAGTGTCATTATTAGTGCGGGGATCGTGTAGAGGGAGCGGGATGAAGCCGTCACAATATCGCATCCGAGGCGTCGCGGGGCGGGTGCTGAAAAGTTATGGTGAGAAGCCGGTGTCTTTAGAAATAGGCGGTTATGTTTATCCAATCAATGTGCAAGTAGTTGAAACATTGGGCGGTTTTGAAGGGATTTTGGGGTTAGATTTTCTATGTAAATACGGATGTGTAATCAACCTTCCAGAAAGGGCAATGAAACTAGACGGGCGTGTAATTCCGCTGCACGGGGCTGATGGGGTAGAGAATGATCGTTCGGAAAAGACATTTAGTGCGTTCCGGATCACTACGGACAAGGACCATGCGGTAATTCTTTCAGATGAGGAGTACATACCGCCACGGTCAGAAAAAAGGTTTCTAGTGACTGTACCACGCGCGGCGGTAGGGGGCGCAAAAATGGTTGTGATAGAACCCAGATTGATCGAAGTGGAAGGGTGCGCCGTTGCCCGGACCCTGAGTAGGGTGGATGAGGAAAACCGGGTAATAGTAATGATGTCTAATTGGAGTGACGAGGGAATTAGAATACGTCGAGGTACGACGATTGCCGCGGCAAACGGTGTGGAAATTAGTGAAGTTCCGGAAAGAGCAATTACACGCGCGGAGAAGGACAAGTCGGGGTGGGATCTCACGGAAAAACTTGCACACCTTTCAGAGTCGGAAAGGAAACCTCTTCAGGAACTAATAGAAAGTTTTCGGGGACTATTTAGTGAAAAGGAATCCATCCCTGTTACTAATCTCGTTGAACATCATATTCCTACTGGTGACGCTCGTCCAATATACCGACGTCCGTATCGGATTCCTTTTCACCAGAAGCCCTTGGTTGAACAATTCGTCCAAGAGCAGTTAAAAACTGGGGTAATATCCCCTAGTTCCAGTCCTTGGGCGAGCCCAATTGTTATTGTTCCAAAAAAGTCTACCGATGGAAAGCCGGCGTACCGTTTTTGTGTAGACTTTAGGGCACTTAATGCTGTCACAATTCCTGACGTGTACCCGCTACCTAACATAGTAGAAACTTTGGATTATTTAGGGGGGTGTCGCTATTTCACTACTTTGGATATGACGAGTGGTTATCACCAGATACCCATGGCTAAAGACTCGCAGGAGAAAACCGCGTTTATTGTCGATAGTGGCCTGTATGAGTATAAACGCATGCCCTTTGGCCTTAGGAACGCGCCGGGAAGTTTTCAGCGGATGATGGACGGCGTACTTAGAGGCCTTAAGCCGGAACGTTGTCTCGTCTATTTAGACGATATTATCGTATTCAGTGACACGGTGGATGATCATGTTGTCCGGTTACGCTCTGTTTTCCAGCGGCTAAGTGACGCTGGGTTGTCGTTAAAAATAGAGAAATGCAATTTTGCGGAAAGCAGCGTGAATTATTTGGGTCATGTGATAAGTGGTGAAGGGGTGCGACCGGAATCAGAAAAAATTCAAGCGGTGCGAGACTTTCCAACACCTACGAACGTCCGAGAGCTGCAGTCATTTCTCGGCCTGGCTAACTACTATCGGCGATTTGTAAAGGGATTCGCGTCGATTGCAAAGCCGCTCACAAATCTTCTTAAAAAGGGGAGGGCATTCGAGTGGGACGCTGAATGCGAGGCTGCTTTGAGTCAATTGAAATACTCTCTAACTTCCACCCCTGTGCTGGCATATCCTGATTTTCGGAAACCGTTCACGTTGTCTACCGATGCTAGTAATCACGCCCTCGGCGCCGTGTTATCACAAGAGATTGGTGGAGAAGAACATCCCATCGCCTTTGCATCTCGTAGGCTTAATCAAGCGGAGCAAAATTATTCTGCCACTGAACGAGAATTACTCGCAGTCGTTTGGGCCGTAGGGTATTTCAGGTGTTACTTATATGGGCGAAAATTTAACATTATCACTGATCATGCGGCTCTTAAATGGTTATTTAGTCTGAAGGATCCTAATAGCCGGTTGATTCGTTGGACATTAAAATTGTCGGAATACGATTACGAGGTGTGTCATAAGCCGGGGAAATTGCATGGGAATGCCGATGGGTTGAGCCGCAAGGTAAGAAAAGTCGCTGCAGAGGAGGAACTGAATCTAAAGGAGGCGCAAGAAGCAGACGCAGAGTGCATCGGATGGATCGGGAAGAATAAGTTTGAATTTGCGGATGGCTTGCTGTGTCGAATTGAGGAAGGGGTGCACAAAGTAGTTGTTCCTGCTGGTTTGAGGAGGCAAATACTAACGCAGTGTCATGACCATAGGCTCGCTGGGCACATGGGTGTAAATTCCACAAAGTATCGCGTGGGCGGTCAGTATTGGTGGCCGGGATGGAAGAAAGACTGTACTGATTACGTCAGGGGGTGCGTGTCATGTCTACGTAGGTCGCCATATGGGAAGACAAAGGCGCCATTGCAGCCGCTGCCGGAGGCGGACCGACCATTCCAATTCATTGCACTAGACATCGTGGGGCCGCTCCCAAAAATGGAACGCGGAAATCGTTACGTATTATCCATCATAGATCATTTTTCACGGTATTTGGTGATGGCGCCCTTGGGGGATCAAACCGCGGAATCTGTGTCCGTTACTCTGGTGCGCGATTGGATATTTAAGTTCGGTGTCCCGGAAAAAATACTTTCCGATCAGGGTAGTAATTTTACCTCGGAACTCTTCCAGAATGTGTGTCGGTTGTTGGGCATAGAGAAGTTACAAACCTCCCCATTCCACCCCCAATGTAACGGCAGGGTCGAGAGAGTACACCGTACAATAGCTCAGATCATCTCCCACTATGTTAATTGCAAAAACAATGACTGGGATTTATGGGTAGGTTATGCAGTCTGTGCATACAATTCAAGCTGGCATAGAAGCGTACGTCGTTCCCCTCATGAAGTGATATTCGGGGAAAGGCTAAAGACCCCCTTTGAGTGCGTGAAAAACGACCCTGTTTCCGTGGACGATTTTGTGTCCCAGCTACAAAATAGACTGCAAGTGATTTGGAAAGATTGTAAACGGAATAATCGCAGAGCCCATGAGGAACAAGCTAAAGGATTAAAAAACACTAAAAGGGGGAGAAATTATGTCGCGGGTGAGTATGTGTACTTGACGGACCCAGTTCTTAAACCGGGCAAAGTGCGAAAGTTTCACAGCCCCTGGAAAGGACCGTATAGGGTGATAGAAGTACTTTCCCCCTCCAATTTAAAATTGCAGCTTCAGCATAGGACTGTGATCGTACATAAGGATCGAGTGAAACCCCACCCTAGTCATCTTTCGATTCCTCCCCCACCCCACGGAGAAAGACGGCGTGGCAGACCGAGAAAGGCCGTATCCGATAGTGAATGGGAGGAATGCATTGGCGAAATTCCGTTTGCGTGTGCTGATCGAGCGTGCAAAAAACAAAAGCGAGAAGCTGACTGTATTTTCCGCCCTGAGGTGTTTAGAAGGGGGAGGGGAAGACCAAGGAAAAATTTACCTTATATGACTAATTCCACATGTCCTCCTCAAGAATCGCCGAATACGCGAATTGAAGCCCCCCCTTCCCAAAGTGAGCCCTCCCCCACCCCTAGTGTTGGTGAAATCCCTCAAGTTTCCCCCCCTGAGTCCACTGTCTCTCGAGAGGAAGCATCAAGCCCAGACTTGAATACGGAGTGTAACGAAGAATCGAGTGTTAACTCGGCGGCCGGCGAAGAAGAGTGTCAACAAACAGTGCGGCATCATCTGGGCGGTGAGCGTGAGATAGGCTGCATTCCTGCGAAGGTCGACACGCCGGCACTTCCGCGGAGACCCCCATATCATCTCCGCCCTCGACCGCGACGGCAGGACGTCTCGCCGCCAGCTGGAGAAGACGTCATTGACGAGAAGACGCCCTTACCCTCCCCTGCCCCCCCCGACGAGGTCCCAGTGGGTGTGAGTGGTCCCCGTGTCTACGACTTACGGCCGAGACGAGAAAAGTAATTCAAAGGCCAGTGATTGTAGCGTGAAATGTTCAGAGTGTGTGACTGATTTAAAATAAAACTGTTTGCCCTTCCCAACCCCCTTGCCCCGAAGAGCTTTTTCGTGGCTGTCAGAGATCCTGAGAAAAGTGAAGAAATTTTTATTGTGTATCGCGTAGAGTAAATGAAAGTGAGGAGAAGTGAAGTGAGAGAGAGAGAGGCGCGTGAAATATTTGAATGATTTGTTTTCTTCCCAATTCTTTCTTTCACGGTGGCGTTTGAAGTGTAATTTCATAGTTTGGTTTGTGCTTTTATTGTTGATGTACTGAATTTGTTGATTTGTGTAATGGTAGAAGTGTAATTATTATTCCACGATGGTTTTGATCACGTTTATTTTTTATTGTCTCTCAGAATTTATTTTTGTGTAAACATTATTCCTTGAATGCTATGTTTTTTCTTTTATTTTGGGGACATGATTTACCATTACTGAGTGTTAATTTTTTTTTCTTTTGTATCGTGTGGGTAATCCCAATTGCTTGGATGTTTTTGGTTCTTTGGTATATATTGTCACTTATTAAGCATTTTTTCAGTTTCCGGCCATCCCTATTTAATCGGGGGATTAAATGTTGTTTGGAGGGAGGGTGATGTAAGTATCACGAAGATGGGACGTGACCTCCTTTTTCCACCTCTCGCCACCCACCGCCCACGGGCCGCTGCATTGGCGGTTTGCGTCTCGTCTTATCACCCTTCCTGTCACGTACCCCACTCCCCATCGCCTTATGCGTGAGAACCGTGCAGCGTCAGCAGAAGGCAGCCTCTTGGGTGGCCGCGAGTGAGAAGATAGAGGAGATATCACGCGGAGAGGCGTGCTATGAGAACGGCCATCGGAGTTGCGTCCACGAAGAGCGGAGAGTGTGTTTGGCGGCTGTAGAGTGCGGATGTGCCCAATAAACCTGCTTGAGTAATGGAGTTTTTCCTTTAAACTAATCCTGCCTTTCCCTGATGCTATCGATATACTGAACCTTACAATACACCTTTAATATGCTGTAATTATCACGTCAATCATTAGTTATGGCCATTTTGTTCCTTATGAGAGCATACCTAACAGTAAATAAGAAAAAAGGTATCCGACTATCCTAATTATTTTAAGTGACTGTTGAATTAAGAGAGATCACATCGTTTTCTCTCGAATCATGGTAAAAATCATGCAATAGCACTTGCTTTCTGTAATTATTAAATAATATATACATGTTCACTAATGCATGCATATTTGTTTAAACACATAAATATTATAGTTTAAAAGACAGTAGTGCCTATCATTTTCAAAGGATATGAAAAAATGGTGCCTATCACTGAAACCTCTCTACAATGAACCTCCATACATCAAATTGCCCAAATTTTGGTCCCCTCCATTACGATATAAAGAGGTTTTACTGTATATTCATCAGCACTGCTCATTTTGCCAGCCCAACTCTAGCCTGGATGAATGCATGCAAGGGTTTACCACCAAACCAGATAGAAGCAAGTTATCTGAGAGTTAATCATAGCTACAATTTCTAACCTCTGTGATCCACCACGACTCCATGACTGTGACACCACAGGAATACTAATATTGCCAATATTTTTATGATAAGAATGTTGCCGTGTAGCTGCCTTCCTTCTGTCAAATTCTTTTTTGACTTTATGATAAAACTGGTTGATTGGCTTGGCCCACATGACTTCCAGAGTGCACCCATCAAGTTTTTTTCCTTGAAAAAAAAGGGGAAAAAACTGATAATCATCTAATCTATAAGTTTTTTAAGCTTTCCTGACAAAAATGCAAGCCAGACAGCCTTGTTTTGAAAATTTCTGCACCCAAAAATTCAGTACAAGTAATAACAGACAGAGGCGCACATCTGAGTGAAATAAGACAATTTGTGATTCTTTTAATATAATGGTAGTAATATTTCAAGAATATTCAATCCTAAGAAAAAATATTGATATCATATGATGTATTCATTCAAAATAGTGGAATTAATAGTGAATCAAGTATGTACCTTTGGTGGCCTCCATACTTTTTTCTGCAGCTTCACGTGAAGAGAAATGCACAAAGGCAAAATCTCTTATCTTCTTCACTCGTTCAATTTCTCCACCACAATCTGGCATGAAAAAAATTTTAATGTCCTCTTCACTAGTTTCCAACAGCAGGTTCCTAACATACAATATTTTAACCTGAGGAGAAAAAGGGCATCCACTATTAGAAAGGGATAATTTGCTCATGCTGAGCAAACATAATAAAATATGACCTCCGAATGAACAAAAAATCTTCATATTCACCAAATATTCACTTGGCCGGTTGACTAGTTAGGCTATTACTAGGCTAACAAAATGAAACAACAGATTCTATCCATGGAAAAAGGAAAAAAATATACATACTCACAACAATATAAGTGACACATTGAAGGTATGATTACATGCTATAGCAGGTGCGCATGCTTAACTATGTATAACACATCCTTAAAAGCAGGTGCATGATAAATAATTTAAAATTATAACACATAGGGGTAAAGTTGGATAGTTGAAGATTTATTATCAATATTCTAAGATAAAGCTACAAAATTTTCTTATCTGGCAGTAAAATGTTTTCAAAGCAGTAAATTTTTTGCAAGAACATAATTCACACAATTGCCAAAACAAATGAAGCACCTCACCTAGAGGGGATCACAAGAAACTTGCATAAATTCTAAAGGCCAATGAAATATTATCTATTAAAATCTAGTCATAGCAAATTACATACCACATTAGGACTATAAATTGGAATCATCAGGCTATCCAGTATATCAAAGCGGGTGCTGTAAGGGGGTATTTTTAGTGGATGACTTTTGCAGCATCTTCATTCAAAATAAGGATACATTGTTTTTGTCCCTACATATTTTCTTTGGGCCAATGGTATACCCAGAAACTCTTAGCCTAGCCCATGCATTCTTAGCCTAGCCTGTGCACTCTTGGCCTAGCCCATGCCCTATTAGCCAAGCCCACGCACACTTAGCCTAGCCCATGCACTCTTAGTCTAGCACTGAATGGGCTAACTCCTGTTCTCCTCCCTATTGACAATCAAAAAACCGTTTTAGGAAATATTTTCTCTTATAAATGCAATTGGCATTTGAATTTCCTGCCTTTGGACATATTCAACAGTAATCCTTAGCAAAAGCTGCCCACCAATATATATATTATAGCTTTGATTTTTTCCACATGGATCCAAGCCTACTGCCTGTATTTCTGCCTATACGTCAGGGAAGTTCAACCAAAGGTTAACACTTTGCCACCACACTTTCAAGGCTGAAATTTTTAACAGCATCAGAGCGGATATCAAAATCATGCCCTAGAGTTGAAAAATCCCAAAAAATTATCTCCACGGAGAAAGTTTTCAATAGGTTTCCACAGTCATACTGGTTTCACTATCATCCTTTGGCAAAAGGATCACCATATTGTCATTTACTACTCAGTGTGAGTCGCCATATTTTCAGTGGAAGAGGCAAAAATTATGATGAACGTTGACATTAAAACCTCAATATGCCAGTCAAATGACTACATATCTCTCATTGATTGGATGACATAAAATGCAGTAGACTTTGAGGTACAAGTAGTTGACTCAAGGAGTCAGTAGTGCCTCGTAGTTAGTCAGTGCAGAGCCTAGTAGTACTTAGTCACTACAGTACCATGACAAGTATTTGACAGCTCCCTTCTGGTTTCTGTGTTTGGGAGCTCTTGAAGGAGGAATAGCATCTCAGGAGGGTTCATTAGGAGGGGGTGCACCAAGGACTGTACCTCCCAAACATTTTGGAGAGTTTGGACCCCGAGACACCCTTAAACGTTGATTTCCATGAAATGCACACGATCTGATATCCATTGGTCCTGAAATATAGCTCTTCAAATTAAACCTTATACTTCACTCATGAAACCATCACCTGCAAATCTTATCCAATACCATATTAACATTGATGCTTTCACTTTTATTCACTTAATATATTTTATAGCCTATAGGCAATAGTAATAGATGACTAAATACTCTTGAGTTGCAATGATTAATGCATGGAAAGAGTGTTTCAACACATTATAATGTAAGAGATGTAATTCCATATGGTCATTTTAATTAGTATAGAACAATTCATCTATCTTCCCGAACACAAGTTTTAAATAAGATACATGGAGAACTATTGAAACCACAACAAGGGAATCCAAAGCCACATGCATGTCACTTAGGATATGTGTAGTCATTTGAGGTGACCTCAGGGATCACCTCTCTATCCACTCAAAGAAAATCCACACTAGAGTGTCATAACTGGTTAAATCTATAAGAATTATATCAATAATTTATCCACAGGGACACATACTTAGAATCCATCATTCAATTCCATACCTCAGTCAGTGTTTTCTTTTCACTTTCCACACACACTCACAGGCTTACCTCTATCCAAGTATACCCAATTCAGTAGGCAGTCTGCATTATCCTCAAAGAAGAAGACCATCCTATTTCAGTACCTGGGATCTGGAAGATCTTGTGACAAAGGCTCAGGAGGCTGCAGGAACTACTCCTTGAAGCCTTTCTCCTGATGGCTGCCCGCAGGCTGCTCACTTGCATATGCTTAAAATCTCTATCCATCAGAGCTTCTTACTCACATAAACCAAAACTGATGATTGAATTCTTAAAATGCAAATTGGTTGAAATTACATCTAGAATAAGAGCAGTAGGAGGGACCAAGACTTACTTTACCCTTTTGATTGGTTGATGAGAATCCTCAAGAAAGATCGACAACACATAAAGCATACCACCACTAACTAGGTTAACCCTCTTCGCACTAGAATTTGTCATGAGAATTGAACTTCATATTTTAGCTAACTATAATAACACAGGACAAAAAATTACATTTATAGCTTCTCATTACATTACATATTATTTTGTTTCTGAAAATCATAGTGGATAGTGGAATTCACACATCATGCATAATACATCATCACAGAGATCAATTTAACCCTACTGGGACTTGAGGCACCATGTTTTGATGCAAATTAATGCATAATAAAATTATAAAACTGAATACAAGTCCACTTTTTGGTCAAGACAGCTGTTTTTCACTGATGAATTTTTCTCACTATACTGCAAGACATTTTTGAGTTCAGGTGTAAGTTTCGGATCAATCACACCAATACATTCTTAAATTTCTCACCAGCTTGATTCATCCTTAAAAATTTCCTCCTCTCATTAATACAAGAACAAAATATCATCATGTAAGAAAAACATCTGAAGGAAAGAGAGGGAAAACGAAATTTCCTAAGGGTAATCCATGTATTTGTGTGGATATTACTCAAAAGTATGAGTATTACACAAAACCACACAATATGCATGGGGTGTGTAGCACTAATAAAACTTAAGTTTTATAGAAATTCATGGGTATCCAATATAATTATAGCCTGGAAGTGAACACCCTCTTTATTACATAAGGTTTTGCGAGATTGAAGCAGAAATGAAAATTCACTGGATGTAAATGACGTTAAGGGTGATAATAGCTGGTCTAGAGTGAATAGTTATGAAGCTTTAAGACACTGAACTAGGCATACAGTAAACCCCAATTTACAATTAATATATGGATATTATTAGGGATGGATATGCCTAGTATGAATTGGAAAACACAGAGGAGTTATGAAAAAGATAGAGGAACCATGATTATTGTTCTAGTGGTTTCAATCTCGGTTTCACATTTCACTCTGAATCTTCTGGAGAAGGCCAGACTCAGGGTGGCTTGTCCCCACAGGGAGGATCTAATATTAATCATGGCTACACACAGGACCTTCCTAGTATCAAAGTAAATTTTCATCCACGAAACTTAAGATTTCTTGCAATATCCAAAATAAATAATTTCCATCCACATTAATGACAGCACATGAGGAAAAGACAGCTGAGCTAAAATCTACACCTCCCAGCACAATTATGGTATCGAGCTGAATCTCTTCCAAAGCAATGACACTTGACATAGTGAACTATTTGGATGCATTCACAACTAAACCACACACTTCACAATGAATTCTAACTACTCTTCCACCATTCCAATTTTCTTCTGGTGTATAACACAAAACTTGAGACCTGTGAGATTGAATTCCAGATTTCACTAAAATGTCAATTTATAAGATTTTGGAGAAGCTTTTGGACACTCCAAAATAAAATCCCCAAAAAGTGTGGTAGCCCAGGGAAAGGAATTGGTGTGTGATACCCACATTCCTGAGTGCGTGATATTGACATTCCTAAGGCTGTCTGGGTCAAGCTCTACCCTCACCTTTCCAAACCACAATTCCAGATGAGTTAGTGATAAGAGTGAAGGACGTGCCGGATGTTGACTCTTGCTCTGCTCTCTTTCCATCTCCTGCATTAGAGATAACCAGTCGGTATCCATCAAACACTTTTGCTAACATGGTTAGACACTGTCTTCTCCTGGTGAAGTTACCATCGTAGCCTTGGAATATTTACCCTGATTTCCATATTTTCTCCGAAGACGACACCATTACACTCATCAGTACGTAAAAGGCAGTCATTGAAGTATGATTGGTAAAAACTCATAAAATGCCATGTATTCCTAATCATCACCATCACTGGCCAAAAAACCTAAGATTGGTTTGACGCAGCTCTCCACTCAATTCTCCTATCGGCCAATCTTTTCACACATATGTATTTCTTCTCTTTCACATCCCACTTCACCTGTTCCATATATTTAGTTTGAGGTGTATTGTCATCCACTTGTCCCTCGACAATTGTCTTCATCAGGCAATCATGTTTCAAGATGTAGCCTATAAGGTTGTTCCATCTTCTTGTAAAGATTTTCATGAGGTTTCTCTTCTCTCCCACTCTTCTTAGGACTTCCTCATTACTAACTCGGTAGATCCATTTCATCCTCATCATTCTTCTGTAGCACCACATCTCAAAGGCCTCTATCCTTGCTTTCTCTACTGCTGTCATAGTCCATGCCTCACTTCCATATAGATGCATACTCCAAATGTAGGTTCTTAAAAGTTGTGCCTTTAGTTTCATGTTTAAGTTTCCTGTTGTAAGCAGGTCTCTCTTTACGTGAAATGCTCTCTTTGCTTGGGCTATTCTGCTGATAATTTCTTTCGTGCTTCTCCTACGCTCATTATCCTGCTTCCAAATAACAGAACTCATCCACCTTTAACAGCTTTTGCTTCCCTATTGCAATGTTATTCTTGACTTCTTTTCTTCTACTGCATACATATATATCTTTGTTTTCTTAATGTTTATTTTCAGCAGACTCCAAACACAATAGTTATATTATGAATAAATTGAATTAAATATCTCTTTCCTAGTAACAGTATCAGTTCTAGAAGCTTGCTTGAAGTCACTGGGAAATGAGTATACACACACAAGGAATTTTCTGGGTCAAATTTAGTCCACCAACACTTCTTTACGGTAAATTCTTACAAGGCAATTGTCGAACCAAACGAGATACACTAGCCAAGGGCCACTTGATAATTAACCTCAACTTGACGTGTAAAGATCTACAAAGAATTTTTTCACAATCGCCATCACTGATTAAAAGAATATGTCAAAATACACTTCAGAATGAATCACTCCAACATGGTAAATGGGTATGGGTGCTTCCCCATGAGTAAGTATATTGTCAAAATATTTTCCCATTAACCATGCATTCACATTACCTAGATGTGCAATGCTCAGGATACGTAGCCAGTTAACACTGAACGTACACTTATCAGGTTTACTGCATTTACAGAGACTTGTTGGAGAAATTTTGAACTTCACAGGCTATTCCTTCAACTGCAAACTATAAAGGGGATATATTCACAACATCACACTTTTCCACACACTTTAATTTGAAACCTTACATTTCAATTCAACACTCTCCTAAAACTTTTAAAGTTGGCAGCTAGTAACCCACTATTACTCTGAATGAGGGGCAAATCTACCTGAGGGTTGGGTCAGTATGGTGGCAAGTGTTGGCTTCTCTCCCCATTGGCTCCTGGGCCGTTCCAAGTTTAAATCCTGATGGCAGTGGAGATTTTTCAGGCTGCCCAATCCCTGCTTTAGAGCTAAGTGATGGGAAGCACTCAAATAAAAATCTCATCCGTCCAATGAATCCATCAGATGGGTCATAAACCATTCATAAAATACACACATCAAACACTCATCTTCCAAGAATGCATCAATATTTGATAATTGCTCATATACTATTAAAATATTTCATTCTTTGTGGCATGAACTCTTAAATATCTTCTATATCATTTTACTTTCATATTAAACAGCACAACAGAAGCTTATGTTGTCCAGTATTACGTTGTCCTAACAAGCCTTCTTCATTTTAGGACATAAACTGTTAAAAACTCCATTTATAAAATGGAAGCATGGGGCTGATTTTGAGATGAGACAAGCTTAAGTCTCAGCCTTTTTGCCCGTTGCCATAGCCTTGTTGTGCAACATACATCTGGTTGCTTTCCAATGCACCCCTTTGGGTCTCTATAGTTATCTAACATTTATACTGTGAAAGGTAGAGCACAGTATTGCCATCCAGGTTCATTTTTAATGAGTTACTATTTACTAGACAGCATTTAAATTTTAAGTCCCTCAGACACCAAAATAGGGAAAATAATGCTCCAAGAAGTTACATCTCAGAAATTGCTAAAACTTTCTGCAAATTTACAGTGCAAAAATTCTCTCATTAGAAGAATTTGAGTTTTTACTGGTAATTAACTCGAATGAACTCTTCTCTGGTTTCCAACCGGGCTAGGGTCTGCATGTTGTAGGGCAATATTTCATTGGGAGACTTTCCAAACATCTTCAGGGCTGATGACACCGATGTCATTTGTGTTCTGCTGTATAAATATCTCTTCTTTCACCCACATGGTCCCTGATAGGTTCCTATTGTTGTTGGGTTTCCCATCATTTTCTATGTTTGGGTTCCAAGTGCTGCTTGGATGGAGTCCTTGATCTCTATTCATGTTGTTAGGATGAAGCTGAATCTCTATTGCTTCTTTGGCTATTCTATCACATTAACCTCATTCCAAGCCGGGTGGGTTCTTCCCAATAGATGTTATGATTTTCCAGGATGCAGTGCTCTGCCACATCCAATTTCTCAAGCTGACAAAGTCTGAGGTGGAGTCGATGCTCATTCACCCTGGTCTCTATGGTTCTCTCAGTCAACCAATTAGCCAAATACTTGAAAAACTAAGCTTATTGAAGGCTTACTACTTAAAAGTATGCTGCATGCTACACCTTGTTATTTCCTTGACTTATGTCTATGGTGAATGCTGTAGCTTTCTAAGTTCCAGCTTCGGCTTCCGGACTGTGGCACTAAATACGTGAAAAAACATGCAGCCCTATGACATTGAGTGCCTGGCAGTATATACCACTTTTTTCCTCAAAGGCTAATAAACCTTTGCAGAGAAGGAAGATGCCAGGGTAGCGTAAGTGGTACAGCACCTGCAGTTCATTCGGGGGTTCAGATTTGAATCCAGTTCAAGTCAAACGATTTTTCTCCTTGGTGGAAATTTATGTTATTATTTCCCCATTTAGAGTATTATTCCCCCATCTTACTGAAGGCCTCTTCCTCATGCTGAGACTATGTCGCACTGCTACTCGCTGTTCTGCTTTGGGGATACCCCCTAGTCTGATTTTTTCCTAAAATAAGGGTATACCATGGTAACATATACCTACTTAATGTTAATATAAACCCACACAGCACATCGTTGCCAAAGGACGTCCGCTGCGCCTCCGGCACGTCCTCTCACTGTCCGAGGATTTTCATGATACCCAGAGGACGGCCGGCTACCGTTCTTCCCATCCGTCCGCACACTGTCCGATCTTGGACGTCCAACTAGTGTCCCATTTGTACGAAGGTTTTGAACAGTACAGTGGCAAATTCATATGCAGCGATAAAATTGTATCATATACGCCTAAATTTCCTAAAAACTCTTGAATTAACATGTGACGCAGTAGTCATTTCGTATCTGGATACGCTGGATACAAAGATTCGTATCCGGCATGGGACTATTTTTTTTCTCGGATGATGCCATAGCCACCTAGAAAGAAGGCCTGCGGAAGGATCGCCGTTGGAGATTACGTTGTTTACCTTACGTCTCACCACATTCCAGGGATTTTTGTGGTTAAGTTGGTGAAAATTAGAGTTTTTGTGAATTGTGAAGTTTCCGTTATTATTTAATTTCATTCGGTGGGCTTCAGAAACTTGTTTGCGAGGCATTTTTGTTAAAAATGCCATTCACGTGTGTGGTTCCAGAATGCGAAGGAACTCCAGGACTAGACCCAAAGTTCAAGTTTTTAGCTTTCCTATAGATCGTGAGTTGAAGAAGAAGAAGTGTATTTGGGCGATAAGAAGAGACAATTTCACTCCTATGAAATACATTAAGGTATGTACCTTTTCTCCCTGAAATTATTTGGATGTAATTTCTAGTTGGAAGTGGCTTCGGGATATTGATGAAAGACTCAGGACTGAAAGAGGTGATTTTAAATATTTTATCGGCAATTCATTTGAAAATTCTTGCATTTTAGTTGTCTTTTTTGTATTCTGTCGTTCGGTTCTGTCGTGCAACAATTGCTCTTCGAAAAATGTTCTTAATTATAATATATAAATTTCTAATATATTAATGTATTTATAATTTTAATATTTAAATATAAAACGCATTAATCTCATGACACTAGGGCTAAAAATAGCCTAAATACTAATTACTGTAGGCTGTTTAAGACCAACAACCAGTCTGATAATTTGGGAGTAAAATTATTTAATAAATTACCCAGCAAAGCCAGATCAGTGAGCATCACTAGACTGAAAAATGTGCTGGAAAAGTGGCTGTGCAATTATCCACTGTACTCTATTCATGAGTATTTTGAGCTGGACTTTTCTTCTCTTTTATTTTAAATGTAAATTTAAATGTAATCTTTGTAATGTATGTGTTTCTAATGTTTTAATGTTTTAATCCAATGTACATGTTTTGTATGTTTCGTTGTATTGAATGTTTTCATAAATGTGTTGTATACAGCATCCGCGAGGGCCAATCCTCGCCGTGGATGAATAAAGATAAAGATAAAGATAAAATAAAAATCTTTTCCTTATTAAGAAGAAAAAGTCAAAGAAAAGTTTCTAAAATGTATATGGCCTAAAATGGGCAGGTTTTTCCTAATTTTGAAACCTTAAGAATGTTAAACATGAGACTAATAAGACTGTAGCTTCCTGTCTTATGTAATCGGCTTGTTACCTACAACAGACGATTTCTTGCTACAATAAAATGTTTATATACTTCATTATTACAGGAGCAGTGCAGGAGAGCATGTCAGCCCCTGAAAAAGATGTGGAGGCGGCTATCAGAAACTGGCTAAGGCACACCAAGGAGCGGTTGCAGGGGAAGATGAAAATTAAGTAATACATAAGTAGTTTCTTGTGTTATATTATTTTACCAAAGAAGCCAAATAAATATTGTGCATGAAATTGATGCCTCATTTATTTAAATTCTTGTCTGGACCTATTATTTATTAGTATCGAACAAAATTCAGTCCTAACCTAAACGTGTCCTGAAGGTGTCCGGAGCGGACAATTTCAGGACGTCTGTAGGCGACCTTTTTTACTGACATGCGGACTTGCAGCGGACAACCTTAGGCATGAATTTGGCCGGCCTACGGACGTCCGTAGGCCACTTGGCGGACAGTCACCGGACGTCCTAAAAGTGTCTGTGTGCTGTGTGGGTACTAAGTCATTATTAGTACTACTTCATTATATTGCTTAGTGATATTATCTCCAAAATAATAACCATTTATAAGCATAACAGGCTTTTGTCCGATACTGTCTGACAAATGCCTGCTGTAGCTGGGAAAAAAATTTAGGCAGTACACACCGAAAATTGCCAACAGCTGAACATGTATTATACTTCTGGCAGCGATTGAAATGTCAAACTCTTATATTAGTTCCAAGTTGTGCCACGAGATAACTCTGAATAAGTAAATAGTCATTTCCGATTTTTCTTTCTGAAATCCATTGGAAAATTCGCAGTAGGGATATTTTTTTTTTTAAAGACAGTTTAACTGGTTTTAGGGGGTATGCCATACTGGCCCAACTACAGTAACTGTAGCAAGACCTTCCGTTTTCTGACTTGACATGTGACACTAAATTGAGAAAACTACGTGCCACAATCTGTGGACTCTTTCAGTCCTAATTAAAAGCAGGAATACAGATTTAGGATTAACTAACATATTTGTACCTTCTTTGTATCGTATCTGACAAATATATTTCTTTGCCATGAGAGGAAACTCAGAAGAAAGACAATGCCTGTAAATTAGCCTAACCCATGTAAGAGGTGAGCAATCCTTCAAAGCTCAGACATCCACCAGTAGCAAATGCACACTCTCAGGGGGTGCTAAGGCACAGATGATGTGCCTCAAATTCCCCAGGAATTCTTTTAAGTATCCACCAAATCCACATTTTTTCAGCAGCTGGCAGACACAATATAAGTCCCTATTAGAAATATTCAATTCCCTTAAATTGAAAAGTGACAAATTTAAATAGAATATATGGAAATTTAACTGAATTTCCTCACACTGTGCACTCTCTCCTGCCTCTGTATTTAACCCATAAAGTGCACTGCAGACAAATGACCCTTACCAAATTCTTTATTGTTCCAAACGATATTCATGCAAATAAACTCCACCCTTATATTTAATTCCATAATATTTTGCATCATGGATAGGTATTTATTTGTTTGCTTCTTTTCTTCTCCCCAGACCTATTGGTTATGCACCACCCAGACTATATCATATTGTATCTAAATTACCGGTTACCTAATGAAACAATAATACATATATAGATAAGCAAATAAAAAATGTTTTAGGTCCAATTTCAATTACATAGGGTACCATGCAGTTCCCAAAATAATATTGACATTAAGATCTCAATTACGACAAAACATGCAGGATTTATTCACCATAGTTTAAACAAGACCGATTAAATTCCAGATTATTTTAAACATTTGAATCACACCATTATCTAAATTTGACTCCTAGACTTTCTGAAGGATACCATGCAGTTCACACGCGCCCAAATTTAATGACAAAAATATTAAATTCTTGGCACATAAAAGGAATGAAATCAGCACATCAAACGACTCTTAGTTCAATACTGTGAGAATAAGTTAACAAGGTAAATTTATAATTGTAAATCGAGCATACAGGAACAACCCATAAAAGTATAATAATAAGTTACCTTATAGGTAAATTTTGAACTCGCAGCCGTCGAATTGTAATCTTATTAAACCATGACAATAACGCGAAGAGTGCATAAATTATCTTACATTACCTTGGACATGATTTGTTCGTCCACTTCAACTTCGGGCTCTGCCCAATCCACAGCTACATTCTTTCCCCAGATCTTTGTACTAAGGCAAAGAAACTTCCGCCGAGCCATTGCTGCCTCCCGATGCGACAAAAATTCTACAAATGCGAATCCTCTATTCTTGGTTTTGTCATTGGGGCAGCAATAGAGAATCACGTTGCCAACTCCATCAACAATCTCTGAAATGGCTTTCTGAACGTCTTCTTTGGTCTTTGTTTTCGGTATTCCGCCAACAAACAGCCTACAGTTGTTACCAGACTTAACAACTCCCACGGTCCTTCCTCGGCGAATCTCTTTATTATTTAGCTCCTTCACAGCCTTTGCCGCATCTTCGGGATTCATGTACATTACAAACGCGTAACCTCGATTACTTCCGCTGAAATCCATCATCAGGCGCATCTCATATATCTTACCAACTTGCTCCACGAAGGGGACGATTTCGTCTTCGAAGCAATCCCGAGGCAATTTTCCAACGAATACCTCGCTTCCCTTGGGAGGCGGAGAACCTTTCCAATAAGGAGGAGGACCGTACCGTCTTTGACCATTATTCTGCACGATTTCATAACCTGATGAATTTATAAGACTTAATAGCCGAGGCACTTCATTGAATTGTCCATTTGAAATACAGCCGATCACCATTTTCACGTATTCAATGAAAAATTTCGCGACCTCATGCGTGCCGGAGCAATCAGAACACTAATAACGCAGGGACTGGCAGCATCTGCAGCGCCCCCGGTTGGAGGAATCTTGAAAATTTCCTTCGGTGATTGGAATCAAGATAAATTTTAAGATAATGTACGAAGTGATACGAACTCGTTTCGTTGATATATTTATCATTCGCTGAAATTTAAGATAAATTCCCGTTTCGTCGCTTGTGTTTTCTACTATTGAGCACTGCGATGCCAGATACTGCAGTGTAGCAGTGATTTGTGTCTAATATTCCTTATGCCTGGTATATATTAGGCCTAATATGATGAAATAACACTTTTAAATAGCTGTAATGTATCTATAGTAGAATAATGTCTCCAATACCTCTAAAATACATGGTAGATTTGCATCGAAGACAGGGAATTTCGATCCTGACGTGCCACAACGATGACATGCCACCACGATGACGTACCACCACGGTGACGATGATGTCACGTCGATACGTACATATTACATTATTAAATTTATGTGCAATTACAATTTTTTCACATTTCATTTTGTTACGTTGATTCCATTTAGTTATTCCCCAGATAATGTCCACAGTCCTGACTATTGGCCAAGGTTTTACTGTTTTTGGTGGAAAAAATTTTGCATCCCTAGCTACCTAGGCATTTTAATATCCATCTGGAAAAGTGTTTTTGAAAATTTTCCTTAAAACAATTATCCCCCGAGTCCGGTATTCCGATGATGAACTGCAGAGCACTATTCGCGGTTTTGTTTGTTTCTGCAAAGAATTTGTTATTTTGCAATGCCATTAGTCAGTGACTGATTTCATGCAGTTTGACTCTCATTTCAGCTAAGAGAAGCTCAGCCATGAGACAACACAGCATGAGTATTTCTTTCGCTTTTGTCTCGACTATGCATCACACCATTAGGCAGACTGACAGTGTGCATGACTTCACTTAGGTATTTTAAGCATTTAAAAAAATGAAACATCTACCATTTAATCTGGTCTATGATAACATAAAAAATAAATATGACGAGCTTTCCTATAACCCAACCTAAACACTGTTCTATTTTGTCCTAATCATGATTAAGTTGATTCAGAAAATTCACCACAAATTTTTCTTTTATGAGAATCTATTTTAAATTTCCTGTCAAAGTGGAAAAAAAAAATTTTGTGGTGGAATTAATAAAACTTATTTTGGATTACACATTGACTTAGGTGTCCAAATTGTTATCAAAATAAGATATCTTACTGATTATAATGGAGCAATAACAATGGACATATTCAAATATCTGTAAAAGTGGTTGCTATTGAATTTTTTGCGATGATTCAAAAGTTAAAACATTCAAGGTAGTACATGTTGGATATGATTTTTATTTGGGGCAGTTGGCATCAGTTAAGGATAGAATATCATTCCGGAGGGGCCAGCCCCCCATCCCTTATATTCGCCCCCTAGGGACAACCATTGGCAACCCCAAACATTGGATTTGCCCCTATGCAGAGCATAATCCCTATTGGCCCTGTCAGCACACTTTTGTAATACCTACTCATCAAATTCAGTTTGCTGAGTTCAGCTTTTCTATCTCTAATACCTTTCCTGTTAAGCAATAACTTAATATAATGCACAGATAATAGCTGAGGGGACTAACTTGTAAGATCTGTCTGGCTGGGTTACTTAATTTTCAACAAGAAAACCGAAAGATATTTTACTTATAAATATGTACACTAATGATAACATATAAGATGGAGCTTCACTACATGCTATGGGAATGCCCTCCTGCACGATTCGTTCAACTAATCCAGACTACAGTGACTAATATTTTTATCCTTACAGTGGGTCTTTTGGTGGAATCCAGTTAATCATATTGGAAAGCAATCATCAAATTTGAAATCATGCAAGCCCCAAATCCATGAAATATAAAATACATACTTTCATACCTCAACTTGATCAGCGACACAAAATTTACAAGCCCAGCTCAACGAGTGGTACAAACCAACATTCAAAAATGACAACCCTTAACCTTGACAAAAGTAAAACTTGGCTGACGTGCATTGATTGTGGGCGAGGTCTGAACACCACAGCAATTGCAATGCAAGAAAGACTTTGATGAATGGGAGTTATGTCAAGGTGGAGTAGTTGGTTGACCATGAGTCCCAAGAAGAGGGGAATTTAGGAGAGGTGCTGCTTGCTTGAGGGTTCAAGGCAGTGGGGTGAGGTGGCAGGGAGGTTTTATTGGCGGTGATTGGCTAACTCCCATTAGCTGATTTTCACATCAGAGAATTCTTCTCGGGATTGTCTGCTTTAACTGGAAACCCAATAAAAACCAGTATTACACCAGCATAGAGCGGAGACAATACAGCAGGTGGGGTTATAGCTCCTTGATTCGCTCCCCTTCATACTCATGTCTGCTCACCAGGTTCCAGGTGAAATGAGGGAATTATTCAGGTAGGCAATTGGTAGCCATGGAGGGGAGGGAAATAGATGGATGAATTTAGGGCAAGAGAGAGAGAGAGAGATGATTGGGGAATCATGGACTAATTCTCATTGCAACATGTGGAATATGGGTAAAGACATCCCCTTGAACTCAAAAAACCCTTGTGTTCATCTGCAGGACAGCTATTTAAGACTTGAAATGCTTGTAGGCAGGGTTGGAAGGCAGGTTCTATTTAGAGTTTGGGCATAAGAGTCTTTGGCTTCTGAGCCAAAGGTATTTTTGTTATCCTTTGCGCAAATATCCTGAGAGCGAATTCCTTTACCTGAAGTCCTGCACCTAAGTCCGGAGGCTGAATTTCCAAGGAAAAATTATGTACTGAGGCGAGTGTGCTTTATAAAAATGCCACATCCACACTGGGAAAATGACCTCAAATCTACTTCCAGTTGGAGAGAAACAACACTTAATTATGGCCCAAAATTAAGAAAGCACCTTCTCTAGTTTCACTGGTGGAATCAAACACTTCCCCAGTCCCTGAAAATCATTCGACTAAGCACACTAGCACACACTACTCCCCCAATTTCCACAATACATCAGACCAGGAACAGTTGATCATGGATGATTTGAATATTCATGCACATAAAATTTACCCTGATGAGGATGAAAAGAATGAACTGATTACACTTTTAAAAAATCGATGATTTGAATGTAATGTTTTTGCCCCCCTCCAAATTAGTACAAGTTTCAATAAATTGAACATTAAATCTTTGGGCCACTGTTAATTAGAGCCTTCTGATAAAGTTTCTTAAGTTCGCTAGCAAGTCATTTGACCTTTACTTTCTTAGCACTTCTTACAATTAGTTGCGAGAACAAGTTGCACTGTGGACTGGGAGAATAGAGCTTTTTAGCTTCTAACCGAGGGAAGTGATTGGACGTCTGACCTCAACAGATGATGAAGGGTCGCTAACTGTGACGTTCTTACAGTTTATGGTTGAAGCCGGAACAGTAGAAAACTGCCTGTGGCAAAACGGTCAGAACCAGATGATCCAAGGAGCCGGGGGTGAACTCCTCACGCACGTGGTGTGGGACACGGTTGTAACTCGTCCAGTCTCCTTTCAGCGTATGCCACCAGCAACACTCTGATTCCACTTATGATGGCAATCATGCACATCAGCACTTCTTTCCAAGTAGGCTTCCGCGGCGATTATGACAAAATGGATAAACGCGGAAGAATACCCAGAAAAATCACCAGATATCAACATCAGCACTTCCCCTAATCTACCTCCCTTGGTCGTCGTGTCAATCATGCCTCATGAAGCACACCTTCTTTGGGTTTATATACCCCTCAGGAGGGGAAATATCACTCGTGGAGAGGGGGTTAGCAGGGAGAGAGGATGATTTCACTGAGGCCGAGGAACGTGAGTCCCTAGGTAGCCCCTGTCAATTGGGGCAATCACACCAGCCACCACACCTGACTCACACACACAAGCATGCACACAACCTCACATGACACCATACTCCACTACATGATCATTCCCAGCTCGAGACATCACAATATGATACGGTGATAACCACCGATCAGGAGTGCCGACCTATAGAAAATATTGGGGGGCCCATACCAGAGGTCTTGCCCCAGGAAATTTTACAAATAGTGAGTTTTAAAGTTTTTTAAAGCATTTAAGAAGAGTTATATGATCAACATTAGGACATTGAAACTCGATTTTCGATAAATGGATCCTCCAGGGAAAATTGACAAGCTCGATACATTTTTTCTCCTCCCCCATAACAAATTTTTGAGGAGGCTACGGCCCCCTCAGGCCCCTTGGAGTCGGCGCCACTGCCGTCGATTATGGGTGGATGACTAAGTTGCAGCATCCAACAGAAAATTCAAAGAACTTGATGATAAAGATACCCAATCACAAAAATAAGCCTAGTTTCAGAGTGACATAGACAGCATTCAGTGGTGCAATGAAATGAAAATTATTACAATAATTAGAAGGCAAGAAATGGTGTAAGTATTCACTATGTATCACTAAATATGCTCGATTGCCCTAACATTGTTAAAATAATATTCAATGTAACCAGTGGCAGATCCAGGATAGGGAAATTGGGGGGCAAAATCAGTAAATTAGGAAATCTGGGTTTACGTCATTTCCTGAAATAGCCCATATTAATATCACACACTATATTTATCACTGTTTAGACCAAGAAAATATAGTGCCTCACATATCAGCAGTATTCAGTAGGAGATTGGTCAAGAATGTATTCACGTATTATACTGCATTATCAAATTATTGATTAATACTGAAATAATTCAATATTAAAGGTAACATATAATGGAAGTTTGGTATAACGAGTACCCAAAATTACCAAAAAATCGCTCGCTATATCGGGTGCTCGTTATATCCTAAGGTATTTGTGCATAACTTTGTTTACAAAATATCGTAGAACTTTGCATGATATTTGGTTTCCCCAGGGTATTGGGTGCAGAAAAGTTTCTTGGGTTTTCCACTGGTTGATATTCTTTATGTCTCCCAATAGACATGGGGAATATCAACTGGTGGAAAACCCGAGAAACTTTTCTGCATCGTAGAACTATTATTGGCCTTGTTTCTGCATTACCACACATCCATGGCTCCTGTCGTTCAATGACTAGTGACGTTATCAAGGATCTGGGATCGCCCTGATGCCTCACATATGAATTGAATTATTCCTGATGCCGTGCCAAACTCGTAGCCGGACGCGGTCCCGCGAGCACACGGTGCAATCGTGCCATCCGCGATCAATTAACATAGAGTGATAGAGCGGTCTCGGCGAGCACTCGAAACTGCCTCCGATCGATGACAGATAGCCCGGCGTGCAGACCGAGTCTTCTCCACGCATGAAGCTACATTCGCTTTAATGTTATGGATCTTTCTTAAACTCCATGCCCACAAGCTGGGAACTCCTTCAGTTGAGCTGTTCATAGCGATTTAATCGGCAAAATTAAGTGTAATGTATCCGTGATGCTCATAGACGTTCTGACGTTACTGGCTGACGAAATAAATAATTCTTACCATTTGAGAAACCAAATTTTCGATTTGGGGTTACTGAAAAATTAAAATCCGAGAAAATCAGATAAGCGCCATTTAACAGTCATAACAGCTCTTAAGAAATACTATGCATTTAAATCTTCGGTGAACATTGGATTAGCCTTTGCCTGACATGACATTGCAGAAGATAACCAGAATTGCCAAATATACATAACACTGACACCTAATGGGTCATTTCAAAGTACTTGTCATAGGATCTGCTGCTCTGAACAAAAATTACCACCTGACTGGTGACATTGTTCCCGTTTCACAGTCATCCAAGGGCGAGGGTAGGTCTCACCCCAGATTTAGCCACAGGCATATGGGTTCTACACATTCAGGGAAGGGGGGGGACAGTTCCTTTCCTTGTGCCAAACTTCCTTCTAACCCTTCCTACAATAGCACTTCTAACCCTACCGATATGATTTGACACTATCTGATCTGCATGTAACTCCTTCATTTTAAACAGGATTTTTATTTTTTACTCTCATTGAGCATTAATGCTTGAACTTCTAGCACTCATTCAGTTTCAACTCACTCAACTGATTTCACTATTGTAAGGTTTTTCTATGCAACTTACATTCAATACTTTTAGCATCGATTATTTTACTGTTTGATTCAGTTTCTTTTATCCAGTTCTGATGTTTTTCTCTGCTGACTCATTTGGTTTTGACTGTCCTTAGCGGTGACAGAATTGTTTAGTAGTTGCTAGTAATGTTAATACGCAAATGGAATTTAACCTCAGGATCTCTGTTGACTCATTATGTTTTGACTATGCTTAACAGTAACAGAATTCCACAGTAATTGCTTGTAATAATACAGTTGAGGACCCCAAATACGGAATCCTGAAACCCGGAAAACCAGAAATGCAGAATGGCTCACGGCTTACTTTGCAACATAAGCATCTACGTAGAGGAGTCATAGGTGACCACATGTACACCCTTCACAATGGAAGAATACGAGTGATAAAACAAGTCATCAGCTTCACTCTCCTTGATTATATGACTTAGAGAAATGGAGAATCCACCTGTCCCACTTTAAATCAAAGAGGAGTTATTAAAAATGGGAAATATCTTTGGGAAGGCCCTCAAGAACAGAAATCCAGAAAAAACAGTAATCCAGAAACCCTTTGGTCCCAAACTTTCCGGATTTGAGGTCCTCAACTGTAATAACAATTGGAATTTCTGTGAAAAATCCACAGAGAAAAAAATCATTCGCCTTGACCAGGTTTCCAACCCGGATCCCCGGTCGAGTGCTTTAGCCAGTTAAGCTACCAAGGCATCATCCTCCCCTGTGGAAATATTAGGACTTTACTGGACAAGGTGGATTTTTTGTGCAACTTGTGCGTTGGGGGTGACTCCCATAAAGTTTTCACCGTGGCTAGTCCAGATATACTTAAAATTGGAATTTAACTAAAGATAACAATTTACATTGATTATTATTTTATGTTCTCGAACACTCTGAATAAGTATCCTGATACATTAAAAATAAATAATTTTCAACCACTGTTCAAAGGTTCAGGGGTTTACAGAATGTTTTGCCCCGCTGTTTTCAAAATCCAGTCTGATACGAACATTGTAACTAAAGAAAAATCAGGTGAGGACCCATGTGAAATCAAATCTCAGGATTATTTTTTTATCATAATGATAAAAACTATACATGAGCATTTGATATTTCATTTCTGAAAACAATTTAAAAAATGAAATTAATCTCTAATAGATGTAATACAAATTAAGACTATGTTTTGAAAAGCATAGAAATTAATATAGCTGGGTTTTAATGCTGAAACACAAAAGAATAGCAGGTCGGTTTGGCCAAACCTAGTGGTGGTACGAGGAAGGTCTAGTGTTACATAGCAGATAGGCATATAGATCGAAGAATTTTGAGGGCTAGTTTTAAAGTATACCGGGACTAGCCGCGGTGATGCACAATCGTGCGAAAGATCCACAGAGAAAAAATCATTCACCTTGACCGGGATTCGAACCCGGATCCCCCGATTTCTGGTCGAGTGCTTTAGCCAATTAAGCTACCGAGGCGTCATTCTGCCCTGTGGATATAATTCCGACACTACCGGACAAGATGTTGCTGGACTGCTGAGAATATGATGCCACAAGCAGTCCAAATCGTGCGCACAGCGCCACAGCCGGAGAGCAGGCCCGGACATAGAACACAAAGAGGTGTTCGCTCTAGACTAGTTTTAAAGTATACTGGGACTAGCCGCGGTGATAACTTTTACGGGAGTCACCCGCAATGCACAATCGTGCTAAAGATCCGCAGAGAAAAAATAATTCGCCTTGACCGGGATTCGAACCGGGATTTTTTTTCATTAACTTTTTTAGCAGTAATTACTAAATCTTAAATCATAATCAATAATATTAACCCTTTTGAGACGGCGGAGTTATCATCTTAGCATGACTGCTGTACTGAGCCCCAAGGACTCTTCTTTCCCGTGGTATGGAGCATTTTTGGAGGACATTCGTTAAGAAGGGTCTTGCAGATAATCACAAGATGTCAGCTCCAACCTTTTTCCACCCCTCCCAGCGGGGACTCCGCATTATCTCAGACTCCAAGGGTAGTTGGGCTCCCTCCTTTCCTGGTTTATAACCCCACCAGTGGCATTGGTTGACGGTCAACTAATGCTTTGTTTATATGAATTATACGGATAATAGTTGCTTGCACGTAAATTGTAGACTTCAAATTGAATTCCTCATTTTTTTCTTAGAATTGTCAAATATTGAACGAACCTCTACCATCTATATTAACTGATTTAATGCATCAATAATTTACATGTTGATGTTTGTACTGAAATCGAGATATAAGGTAATATTTATCATAGAATTTCGTTTAAAAATTGTAAACACTGCTAAAAAGACAAAAAATTCAATTCTTAGTATATAGTTTTTGAGAAAGGAACAAATATTTATTTCCAGAACTGACTGAATGAACAACTGAATGACCGTGGTCCCTTCCCACAAAGAGGGGTAATATAAGACGAAGGGTCCGGGTACATGCTCCCGGATTTTGAGGGTACGGCCTAAGTTCCGCTTTGCTGGGTCCCGAAACTAAGACTTCATGAACCCATGACTGTCATAAATGGGGGAGAGTAAGGAAACATATATTTTCGGCATTCGTTTTCCTGCGTAGAAAAATCTCCGACGAAAATTTGACGCTTTCGTCTCCCGCGTCAAGAAATGTCTTGCTGCATATTTTCGTCATTAGTAGCAAAAGGGTTAAATGAAGTGAATATAATTCATCTTGCACTCTATTGGAGTTATGACACCAACTTCTGAAAGTTGTATTTTGTTGCCTTACAACCCAATAGGCCAGAGAGGCTCATCCAGCAGCAGACTGCTAGAAAAAGGAGCATGTACGTGGGTAGCACAAAAAAGGTCAGCAGGGGAATGTGAGACTCTTGAAAGAAACCAGTCCTCATTGCTATCACGCAACCTAACATTTTTGCTGGAAGCCAGCTCAACCATCTCACTCCACCAAATCCCACCTTTCTTTCCCCTTCCACTTCTGACAGAGGTAATGCTATCGGTGACTCACCAGCATTACAAAATCCATTAGAAATGAAAATTCACAACCCGCGGATCACCCTTAATGACCATGATTTCAAAGAATTCGTCTGATAGATGAAACCATTCTCCCTGTTAATTGGAATGTCACATTTATCCATAGCTCATGTCATCCCATACTTCATGTAAATGTTTGTCGTACCACTTATTAATTAATTAAACACTTCTTGAATGGCTAAGTTATGTCACAAAAGAAACTCATGAAATTTCACTGGCCACTGAAGATATTTGGGTCCCTTTTCCCTCGTTTCATTACATGGGCAATGAAGAAAATTGGGTGATTGGGTGGAGCGCACAATTGGCAGAGATTTAATTTAGAAGAGTATCTCCTAAGGCCAACTAAAATAGGAATTTATAACTCCAAAAATCCTGTGTTTTTGTTGGGTAGGCAAACTGGTTTTGTCTGCTTTGACAATGGTTGCCTAGCCAGCCAAAAAACCTGTTTCAGAGATATTACATAATTCCTATTTTATTTGGCTTTCATTATTACCCGTTATTCTGAAGCTTGCCATTAATGGCATCCCCACAAATGTTTTGATCATAAATATGAATCAATTTTATGGAACATATAAAACATTTTATTAACTTTCAATATATGACCAAAATAGAAAAACAGCTCAGCCAACTCACAACAAATTACAATTCATCACCAGAAAGTATAGACCAAATGTGACTTGACAATTAACTCAAGCAAAATCAATTTCAGCACAAGCAGTCTTGATATTAAATAAAATACAAGCAATGTATTTTTGAAGGCATTGTGACACTTTAACTGCTTTGAAGAACCACTAGCATTACACCAGTGTATAGTCCACACTGCTAAGTCATCATACATAATGAGATTTGAGAGTAGGACACATTACTGACATGTAAAATTCTCCTTTCTCAACAGTTATAAGTCTTAATTGGCACAAAATCTGGCTAGTAAACAGCAATTTCTCAGCAAAGGTGTGTCCACAAATAAAGTAATAAGTAATGGGAAGTAATAATAAAAATGGGACAGTATTTTACACCAAAATATACAGCAAGAAACCAATACAGTGAAAAAGATGCATTAACTGTTTTATACCAGAAACCAAAATTAAAACAAAAAAACAAAAAAGAAGAAAAACACTAATGCTGCAACACAATCTCTCTTTACTGTAACAACATTAAAATGAAACGGGGCAAATCCACCAAGAACTTTAACACAAATACCATAATAAGCTTTTAAGGACAGCCCATCTATAATTACCATAAACACAACCGTGAACGCTAAATCATCAATAATCATTGGATTAAATCATGAACACTGCATTTTACAGACATAACTTCACATTTTAATACATTCCTCAAGTTGTGCTTTTAGCACTAACTCTAATGATTCTCTTAAGTCTAAGGGTTAAAGGAGTTCAATGCACCATTCTGGCTGGCTGTGGAGCAAATATATATAAAAATGTCCATCACATACATTACAAAAATAATTGATTAATATACATATATGTAAATATGTATAACTAACTTCATAAACCTTAAGATAAATTTTGGCAGTGGAATAAATAAATAACTAAGGTGAGTATCTATCAGGAGAAGTGACGGCGTAATGGGTGGAATGGTGTCGGACCCATTTTAAAGCAACTTCATCAAATTGTCACATTTAATAACATTCCTGTAGGAATATGCTATAAAAATGACCATGTTTCAACAAAAGCATATTCAAGGGATACAATTCCAATGACTGCATAAATTCACCCGTGGAAGCAAAGAAAGTTTGACTAATCACTTTCTTCATGGGTCTTCATCACCAGAACAGAACTTCAGAAACAACAGAATAAGACACTTCCACTTTAAAAACACTACGGCCTAAAATATCTTCTATACCATTATTTGTTCTCAAGGCAAACGTGGATGTACATTTCCAAAATCCACATGACAGTTGAGAAACTTTTATTTTGTGCCAGTCAACAGCTCTATTAGTCAAGATACTCCCTTCAAACATCACAGCCTTATTTCTTTGGCATTCCATTTTTAACTAATAACTAGAGGAGATGACTGGATCCCCATGATACACTCAATTGTTGGGTTCCAAATTCATTCCAAGAAGACATATTTACTACCTCGATGAGGCTGATGCATAATCTCTACTGTAAAAATTCACACTAAAGGAAAGACAACTACACACAATTATGTTTAGCAAAAATAATGATTTGGGTTTAAGGAATTTGGCTAAATTATGATGTAAATATTATTTGCAAAAAATTAAACTGCAAGACTTTGAGTCACAGGTTAAAATTCTAAAAATGAGGTAGATTTTATTAATAAAAGAATCATCGGAGCTACTAACACTCACATACTTAATTAGCTAAGATGATGAAGGTCAAGGGTACTCATTGCCAAAAATTGGAAGTGACAAGCTAGAGGACCAATTATAGGAAAGATGGCACATTATTCTCAAATAAGTAAAATATATACATTTAAATGTGGGACGTAAGAGATTAAACATTAGTTTTCCCAAGAGAAATATTCTATTCTATAAATTCCCAAATATTGACCTAAAGTGCCAACAGGATTGTTTTCATTTCACTAATAGGGTAGTTTCCTATTATTTCTTATTGCCTAAATCGAAATATTATTACTTCTGGAGTACGTATTTCACGCTTTTAGATTTTTAAATGACGATATCTATTTTTCGCGATTAAATGAAAAGTGAAAATTTTCAAGCGCACGAAAACGCGACGGCTTAGTATGAATGCTGGGTAAATCCTGTGTGACGTCGTTCTGATTCCCGCTGCCGCAAGTGAGGTGACCTTGGGGCGAGGCTTTGAGCGCTGATATGACGCAGGATGCTAGCAGGTAGCAGAGTACCCAGCTAGCTGGTAGCGCTTGGCTTAAATAAGGATTATTAATACCTTATCAAACGAAGAAAACTTTCCGACCTCAGCCAGTTTTAATAGGTGATAATTAAGACATGTTTCCCTGAGCTCTGTGCCTCACGTCACAGGGACCTAGTTTCTATATGAGTAGATAGGAGTTTTACATCGTCTGAGATTACCAATGCATGCATGTAATCTCAGACGATGTAAAACTCCTATCTACTCGTATAGAAACTAGGCCCCTGTGACGTCACGTGGAGTGAAATTGCATGGGCGCCAATCTGGCCTTTTTCAAATGAGGATAAAATTGACCATTGCCATTCGTCTAAACCGGTATTTCTACAACCAAATGATTTGGATATTATGAATACACTAATGGTGGGTAACGAATCGAAATCAATGCCTTTCGTTTTCTTTGATGAAGGAAACTACCCTATTGCAGCTCATCCAATCATTTCACCACTAGGGCTTCAGTTACTTATCAAGGCTTTTAATCCCACATTGTAAAGTCAAATCATTCTTTCTGCACTTTGTAAAACCTTTCTTCTTCTGATAAAATAAATGGAATAAAAATATTGATGTCCTCAGGTGTCATTCAGTTTTGCTCTAAGAAGCTGACAAAATTGATTCATAGCTAGAAAGGGAATTTTAGGACTAAAGACATTCATACCGACAAGCAGCACATTATGCAAAAAATATGTTTTAATGTTTTCCCATTGACTCATTTGTAACAAGCACAGAAAACCAACTTTAGTTATCTTGTATGATAAGTGGCACAATGTGGTGGAAGTTATTAACATCAGTTAATTGAAACATAGCGATCTTTCCACTGAATTTATTTGAGCATGACGCATTTCGCTGTTGCACTTGAAAACATTGTAGTAACAACAAAACACATTGTATTCAAATAAATTCAGTGGGAATATTGCAATGTTTCATTTAACCAAGTTAAGTTACTTCTTTGTCTAGAAGTTATACCTCAGCCAGAATGAAACTACTTACATAACCTTCAGGATTGAGTCAGAATGTCTTCCTAAAAACATATGGTAAGAGGGCAAAAAATGATTCCGCCCAACTAATTATACTTGGTGACCTTCTGCTTTTGTGCCATGATACTGATATACTGAGTCATTGATATCACTAATCAATCATAAGTCATTGACATCATTGATCTTCACATGAAATTCTACAGTGTCACATCCTTTTTCTTGTTACCCATAAAAACCAGACATCTTTTATAAATTACCTTCATGCTCATGACCTTTACTTAATAATGATAACAAAGAATTATTTTCATTCCCTCAAGCTGCACCTAACAGGACCATTATATGAGAGTGAAAACTAAACAGTGTTAAATTAATACCAAAGAAGGAAAGCAATGTTAGGAATATGACAAAGGAATGTACAAAGTCAGTCAATTTACAAAAAATTAAAAGAGATAAAGGAGTTTTTTTTATAAATAGCTATTATTGGTGTTGCACTGTTTTTGAAGGATACACCACAGAAAAGTAAATTGAGCAAACACTGATGAAAGTAGTTCCCAGAGGTTAACAGAACAATAGAGAATAGAACTGCTGCAGAATTAAATTGGCCGAAGGGATAAATTACAACAGATTATATTGAGCATATTAGTGTATTATGACCGTAGAAATTTGGATTAGGTTTTATTATTAAAATAAGGATAACTAGAGAATGGCATAAGTTAACAACTAAAAATTTCTACAAAATTTTGGGGATAAGATCAAAATCATACCCCATCATCAGCAAATATTGTGGCATAATACAATTGGCAGCAAATGGCTGTCAGCCATTATAGGAGGGATATGGCCTCAAGGCCAAAATAATAGGAGTTCAGCAGGTCAGAGCCAATATTCCCTACCTGCCACGGCACAATTTCAAGTACACCCATGTCTCGTATAGCGCAATTTCGATATAGCGCATATACGTTCCTCGGGGAAACATTGCAACGCAGTGTAGCCTAATCAAAAATCTTAAACGCTCTCATGATAAAACGTGAACTTGCGCTAAGTACACACGAAATTTCTATCATTTTACGCATATTAATATTATTGCTTGCCTCAAAGCTTCTTTTTTGTTTATGTATTAATGGAAATCCATTGCTGTGCAATGGCCAAAAGTATTACTCGTCATTGGGTCCAGATAGCCGGCCTACCGAAGTAATTTATCTCGTCTCCTTAACAGAATGATAATAAATAATTTAGATCGTTAATTAAGCCTGGGGCTAGCGGAAATGATTTTTTTTCAGCAATACGGTTTGAGACGTATTTTTGCCGTCATAGGTTATCGGGCGTTTGACTTCCAGGTAGAGGGTCTACGCTAAAGCCTTCAAGGTCATCGGTATTCACGGGGGAGAAATGGAGCGGTGGCCGAGTTGCGCATGAATAGCATCAACACATAAAAGGGTCCGCTATAGAGACTCAAACACAGTGGCTTCGTTCCCATCCCGCAGTTGTAGGCCTTCTGCGTCTCAGGAATACAGTTCAGCAGTGGAAGGTGATTTAGATAGAGCCATACAGAGTAAAAACCTAGAGAATATGGCAAAAAATAGGAATGCGTGTAGAAAAATCAAGAATTTATCAAGAAAAACTATAAACCTAGAAGAGGAATTGAAAGAGGTCAATTGCTTTGAAAATGGAGAGCGTCAAAGCGATATTGCGCGGAAGTTTAAACGCACGATGCCTTATTCTGAATAAAGACGAAGTTAAAACATCAGTGACCTCAGCCGCACCAACTTCAACCAAGCGGTCTACACACGGAAAGTTCATAGAGAATCAGTACAAAAGACGAGAGTGGTAATCGCTCCGAGACATTTAGTGAAAGCTCCGGTTGGTTCCAGAATTTAAACGGCAAGCAGGTATTTTCAGTGCGGTGATATCAGGTGAATATGCAAGTGTTGATAGCGCAGTCACCGCAACATTTTCTGATGAACTCCAAGCTGTGATTGAAAGTGGCTCCATTCCCCCTCAACCAGTTTTTAGTGTTGACGAGACGATATTGTTTTGGAAAAGAATGCAATCTCGTTCATTCATTTTCAGGGAAGGAAAACCTGGGTCAGGTTTCAATGCATTTATAGACTGTTTCACGTAGCTGCTAATGACTCGGAGGACTTCAAATTAAAATGATTTATCATTCATAAACTCCGCTAGCTATGAAATGGCATTCAAAGTAGCATTTTTCTGTCATTTCGATGAGCGACAAAAGGGCCTGGGTGACACAATAGTTGTTTTTAGACTAGTTTGAAAAATCGTCAACTGCCGGCAAAGCATTACGATCCCCTGAGATAGCAGATGTTAGCCCACCTGCACGACAGGAGGGAATTTCAAAAGCACGTAAGAATTTTTTTTAACGTGAATAAAAGTCTTTGAATGCGTGCATACTATCTTTAAAGATGTTTTAAACTATAAACATTTATATAAATAATGTTTTCTATGGCTTTTTATGGGAATATAGATGTTTTAGAGGAAATTCAATACCCAAGACCTATGCTACCAGGAACGCATCCCTATCTTCCCAATGATAAAACGCTCTCGTATAACGCAAATTCGTATAGCGCCAAGACCCCGAGGAACGCATCCCTTGCGCTATACGAGACATGGGTGTACGTGAGGGACATCTATAAAAAACATTACAAAATATAGGATGAAATAAGAAATTTCCAAGGACAGAGGATGGAAGTTTAAATGAGGCTTAAGTGTACCTAACTATGAGGTTCGTACGTCATTATTAATTTGACAACCAGTTAAATCATGTATGTACTCATTTCTGTACATATCCTGGTAAAAAAATGCCTTAAGGAAGAATGCAAGATCATCAATTTGGGCTACTGTCACTTAACTACAGTGACCATCTATAATTGTTATTGACTTTCCTAGCAACTTAACAGTAATATACCATAAAAATCTAAATATTAAATATTATTTTCATAAATTTGGCAGCAGCTATGTGACAAAACAAAATAAACTAAATAATTTAGGCAGTGAATAAGAACTTTTTCCTATTTTTTTTTTTAAATTTTCAGAGAGTCTTATGAAAACATAACAGCTCATCACTTTGGTAAAGTTAATAATCACATTTAGAAAACCTTAGTAGTCATAGATATCAAATTACAAAAAAATGCAATTCTTAAACAAAATAAAACAATGGATGAAGTTTCCTTGGATGAGCGAAAGGATTATAAAATCGGCATCATCAAAAGGAAAACTTTATCAGAACCATGACAATGCCTCAAAAATGTAATCAGCCCTCCCATGGAAAAAACATGACTGGGGAATTACAACCAAGATATTATTGACTAGGTGCAGTGCATTAACAAATTGTAACCATAAAGCAATGAAATGCATATGATTACAAGAATTTAAGAAAAACTAAAGCACTAGTCCTGTATTATAGCAATGAATGGAGTCACATATGATTGACATTAATCTTCATGAGCAGTTAAATGCACATGTATACAACAGTGAAAAAAATATAAATCCTCTGCTCAGGTCATTATTATTTAATCAGACTTATTTACTTTTCCGAGTAAAACATGGGTAGGTAATACCCATGAGAAAGCTCTTGTTCATGTCATTTTCATGTATACACCTTAATCTGTAGATTATTAAAGTGATTGGATGGGTCATCCAGAATGATTGTAGTTCAAAGACAAGAACTAATATAGAAGTGGCAGCAAAACACTAGTCTCTCCCTGAGAATCAATTAATAGCACCTAAAATCGAGAATGTGAATCACCTAAGGAGATTTTGAAATGTTGCCTCCTTATTCATTCAATGTGTTAAGGCCTGTTTACACGATACATTAAAACGTACGAGTTAATGTACGTTTGCGTGAATGATTTTTGTGGACCGGAACGGAACATGTACAAATGCATGAACCAAATTAGAATAGGTTCTATTTTCTGTGCATGCATTCGCACCAGTTGGGTGGTTACACGATGCATTTCGGCGTTCATTCTCGCGTTCATACATTTAGACATTAACCCGTACGTGTAAATGTACCGTGTAAACAGGCCTTTAGAGAGATCAACATGAGACAAAGGCCCAAGTCCCAAGAAAAGAACAGTATTGATCGTCTTACTTGGCCACTTACCAACTACAAAAATTTTTCTCAAATCTGGAAATCATTAGAGCTAGTTAGGCTTTATGGACTCATGGCTTCTTCCTAAAATTGGGCCAGAGAACCAGGACTGCAACAACACCCACAGGAAGGAAAAACATGTGAAACACTGAACAATTCCCTAGTTCACAACAGTTAATTGATACTCTCTTTAGACTGAGCCCAAAAATTATTTCTCTACGACACACCTCACTGCATCGCCCAACCTCTAAGGTGCCATGTTAAATTTTGGGCATGGATCAATTTTTTATACATTCGTACCTCTGAAAGTTCGTAAGTTGAATGTTCGTACGTATAGAACTTGTATTCTTTAAATTAGTACACGCGAAGAATGCCAGGAGTTTTTTTTACTTATTTGCAGAATTCAAAACAGAATTTTAAAAATTTCAACATGAATGTGTTGAATCTATTTATCTCATTAGCACTCCTCATACTTCAATTAAAATTTTTGCCAAGAGACAGGGAATAATATTTAATTTCAACATTTATTGATTAAACACTTGGCTAATAGATCAGCCAGCAGGCACTTTAAGGTTTCCTAAACAGAAATATGAATCCAGAGTGCAGTAATAAAAATATATCCTAACCATAATTGAAAGCATTTGATACATTAATTAAAAATGCATATAGCGGCTAAAATCCAACATAAACCTTCTCCCGGAATAGGCCTGTTAAATTGAAGTCATGCATATGGCATTGAAATAATTGACCAAATATTATGATGGAAATCGAACAATGAGAGTCATCGCAACTGCATTAGAAACGCCATGTGACCTCAATCTCTGCATGTAAATAATCCTCTCATTTATCCTCTAATCAAAACCCTCAAAATACAGCAAATTAACTATATTTTACCACCAAAATGACCATCTGATTTATTCCCTTAAAACTGAAACTTGATCATTTGTTAAAAATGAACCTATTCTACAGGCAATCATCATTTATTTTTTTAAATGACCCTATTCTACTTTCAATCACCATTCAAAGACTATTCAATAAGGTTATGTGAATGATGAAAACTATTTCCACACCCACTACGTAGAAGTTATAACCACCAAACTATGGACAAAAGAACACCCACCACAATTCGAGCAAGCAATCAACTGCAGAGAAGTTAGAAATACCCTATACTTCTCATAGTGGAAGAAAAACTGGACAAATTGGATAATGATGAGTATCATAACTCCAGAATTAATGAAAATCACTTCAAGCATCAAAATGGAAACTTTCCATAACATCCATACATGAGGGCTACAAAGGTCTTTCTTGATTTAAAGCAAACATAAGTGTTATGAAAATAAATGATAAAACTTATCTCTCAAGCAAGTAAAGAGCCGATAGAGAATGTTATAATCAATATTGTCTAAGCTTAAAAAATTAACTACATCAAAATTAAATCTAGCAATGCATTTTTCACATGCAAATGTGAGATTTACATGATTAAGATTCTCTCAAAAATTATTAAAGCAGTCACGCAAAACACTTAACCTTATAAACTAAAAGTAGAGATGGGTCGAATAGCAGATTTCTCAAACTCGAATATCGAATTCGAATATTAAATCATTACTCGAATATTCGAATACCTCGAATACTAGAATTGCACCAAGCATATTATTTCTTTAAGCTTCTTATTTCTTACTAAGTTTCTATTTCCCTTGACGAATGTATAAATAAAGGGGTATACAGTGGAACCTCGATCTATCGTTTTTCAGGGGGGGGCGAAAAAAAAGCGATAAATGCGGGAATGTTTGACTAGGTTGCCTATGCAGCAGGAAACCCAGGATTTTGGCGAGTAATTAATATTTCCTTTAAAGGATTCAAACCGGAATTTAGCTGATTAATGGAATATTTTAATTATGGAAACAATTTGGGCATATGGTTGATTCAACTAACATCTCTCTCAAATATGCGAAGGGGACACACCACTTTGTGAAAAAATGGTTTCATGCTGTCTCGGTTTTTGCACTGCTACGATGCAATTCTGTCTGATGTATGCATTCTTATCTACCAAACTCCATTTCTGCGGCACGCCGATCTGATACTCGGCTTCATCCAACTTCTTATTTTCAACAGGTAGCTCGCTTACCCCTCACTCCTACTGTCAACTGCTAGCGGACAATCCGAGGCGTTTTGCAAAATACACGTGCTTCTCCACCAGATTTCTTTAATTATTTTCAGTCCATCTTTGGAAGTTCTCACGAGATAAGCAGATGAATTCGAATTGCTAGCGGGGGGAAAACAAATACCCTGAGAAAATATCCCCTCGACTGTGACAATAGAGATTTATAGCATAACTCATAAATCGTAACTTGATGTATGTTTTCGAAAAAAAATACGGCATCAACTTCCGAGGAGCTCAGTTGCGAGGATATCGAGTTTTGCCAGAATGCTAAGTCTCCGTCGTATTTTGACATTTATTTCTTTGCGTAAAATGCTTAAATAAACTCAGAAATACATCGTATTTGGTCTTATTCTTTTTGAAATTACGCGCACATTACTAATATTTCAATTCAATAAAGGTGAAACATCAATTGACGAAAGTCATTCTTAGACACCTTTCGTGCTAATAGATGACTCATGCAGCGGTTGACCTCCTCAGAAATGGGGAACTTCGAAGCTGGTAGGAAAAAAAAGGTCAGTGGGGAGAAAGAGGAGGGCCCGAAACACGTTTCTATTGTTCTCGTGTAACTTGGTATTTTTTCGAAGCTAAGGTCTTCGTAATATGATCCCTGCGCGAGCTGTGACCTTTTTTTTATTTCGAAGAAGAGGAAAGCCTCAGAAGGGGGGCTAGTGCTGAATGGAGGGGGATACCGGATCTTGGGAAATGCGCTAATGTAAGTATCCCACGGTACTCACGCAGCAGTTGACCTCCAGAAATGGGGAACTTCGAAGCAGGTAGCCAGAAAAAGGTCAGTGGGTGAGAAAAGGGGGGAGGGCGTGAAACACTTTTTTATTGTCCTCGTAACTCGATATTTTTTTTTCGAAGCTAAGGTCTTTGTAATGCGATCCCTGCGCGAGCTGGGACCTTTTGTTTGATTTCGGAGAAAAGGAAAGCGTCAGAGTGGGTGAGGCGAGTGCTGAATGGAGGGGGATAGCGGATCGTGGGAAATGCCCTAAGGTTGCTATACCACGGCACTGAAGTTCTCTTGGTGGGGGGAATCGGGGATTTTCGGATTTTTTCACCCGACCATTTTCGGTTCCCCTCGACGAACTCTTTTCATGCTAAAATCCACGAATTTGATGTAATTCGTCAACTTACGTAAAACGGCGCTGCGAGCACTAAATAACTACAGTTCTCTACATTTTTCTGAGTCAACTACCAACGACGTGCGTGCGACAGTGTATGACGCGAAATTCAAAGTATTCGAGGTATTCGAGGCGGTACTTTTCGCATAACTATTCGAAACCTCGAATATCAAATACTTTCTAGTATTCGAGGTATTCGAGTATTCGCGGATACTATTCGCACATCTCTAACTAAAAGGTGAAACCATTTAGGTACTTCTACGACTCAAGATGCAAAGAATCACCACGAACAATTGAAGTGGCACATTAACAAAGAAATACACTTTAAAATAATGCAATAAAGTGAGGAGTATGATGGCATTTTATGCAATGCCTGGGTCATGGTTGGCTGTTCAGAATAAATTTCTTAAGCTGACCAATTACCAAAAGTTAAGACTGTATGGTAGTTAGACTGATTTCAATCTAATGAATTTGGAACCCAACTGTTATAAATCTCTTATGCTAAAAAAAATAAATTTTAAGAACTCATCTTTTAACCACACTAACTTAAAAGCACAACAAAACAGAAAATGTTAAAACATTGACTAGTGTGCTTTGAAACAGAACACACTGAAAATTGCACATTGAGTGCAGTTAAAACAAGGACATAGCATTTTATGGTCCTGAGGATTTACATTGAGGCAAACCATTATCCTCTTATATCTATATTTGACAAGAGACACTTAAAAGAAATATATAACTCTTTAAAGGCATATCCATAGATACCGTTCCCGGTATATGTATTTGGCATCTCTCACTAACCTTCTCCTCAGCCTACCCCTCATACAAAACAGCAACTTGAGAATCAAGTCACGATCATTTAACAGCCATTTCCAAAATTCAATTTTTCAATTACACCGACGTCCTTTGCGCAGTGCGTATTCCAACTTTTTCTGCAAAGTTACCTAGTAAACTGCCAAGTCCAGAATCCTGTTGCCCATTCTTAAATTTTATAGTTGAGCAATATGAATTGTAGAAAAGTGTTCTAACAGCTTGCAAACGTTCTCGCCTCCTGAAACAAAATTAAAATCAAATTAACATTAACTGACATTCAAATTTACAATATGTAGCAAAACTATGAATAAATTAACATTTAAGAGGTAGAACTGGTTGCAGATAAATAACAAGAAGTAAATAAAGCACCGCACGGCTTCTGAGAAATTCCTTGATACCCAAATCCAAAATTTTAATTTGATAAGGGCATTGTATATAAGCACTAAAATACCATATGAGCGTGAGTAGGAGACACACCTTTTTTCCCCAGAAATTGCAGCCGAAAATGGGGGTGCATCTTTTACACAAACTTCATAACTTCCCCCTCCCCTTCCCCGGTCACAAGTCCAAGGGGAACTGAGTGGCGTGAGTCAGTCATCTAAAAACCAAGGTCAAAAACAAGTGGGATGCACGGGAGTATCTCCCTTAGTAATGTATTTTTAAAATGCTCCTGTTTGCATTTCTTACTCATAAGCATCGTGCCGTCATGTCAGTATCTCAGAGGTGAACATGAAAAATATTGCGCTGGGTTTTTTGCTCCAGAAGGCACGCTAAATTTACTTCTACGAGTGGGCATCCCACAGCATTTATACTGCAAATAGTAATCGCATTTCAAACTTAGATGAAAGCATAGTTTTGAAGGACAATGCCTGGTTAATAGTAAACATCTGTTTTGCCGAGTAATTTGCATTATCCAAGGGCCTGATTTTTCATAAATCATCTTCAGACCATATTGTGAGAATTATTGCAATTGAAAATGATATAGGTGGTATTCCTGAGGTTTAAAAAATTCAAATGAGTGTGTACATTATAGGACTAGATGGCGGATAGAAGAAATCGGAAATGCTTGTGAGTGCTGAAAGAGAGGTAGAGGAGGAGGAGCGCATTCCCTCCATCTATCAAGCAATGAGGCTACAAGCAAAGGAGCAAGGGACAGACACGTCTGATCTTGCATGCGAACTAAGTGAAAGGGCGAAGGCAATGTGATATACTCGGTTTGCGTTGCCTGAATTTTCCAGTCCGTCTTGTCTTGTTTGAATGCGCTCATGCTATGCTCGTTTCTTCCAAAATTGTGCTGCTTGACTATGTTGAATATTAGTAGCCTTGTTGTAAATATAAATCTTTGTGTCAATCAGAGCTAAAAAAAATTAAATGCTGTCAGATATGCATTGCGTTAGGTCTCATTCTTTTTTGAACCTCGTGGGTGTCACACAATTGCTGAAATCTATCCTGATATCTTCAGGCTCAGTAGGTGACTCACCTAGCATTTGTCCTCCAGAAACTGGGAGAATTGAAGCTGGTAGACCAAAAAAGGTCGGTTGGTGAGATGGGGAAGGGATGAAATACATTTCCATCATTCCCATATAACTTGATATTTTCCTTTGAGGCGAGTGATTTATAGTCTGTGGGGTCTCCGAAAGGAAAAAAAAAGTCAGAGGCATGGGCTGATGGAGGGCCAAGGGTGATTTTGTGAAATCTATGCCTTGGGTATTATCTTATGGTGCTGAGATTCCCCCGATTGTTGTTCAATCTCTTGGGAAGATGTGCCTTTTGTGTTTTCCCATAAAATTTTCTGCAGATGAAATTCTATTGCAATACTCCTACGAGAGCTTTTAAACAAAATTGTTCGTGAGTAGGACAAGCATTATAGTGTAACCGCGCATGCGAAGAGAGGATCGGAACTCTTTCTACTCACTCTTATGGGACGTTGTATTCACTAAGCATTGATTTAAAATTTCAGATTCAACTTCTTTGATGAATTTGGATCCAAATAATAAGGTGAAGGGCATTATGCATGGATATTTGGATCCGAGGTTTCCAATCCAACCATCCCTAGTAAGAATCATAAGGTTAAGACTGCAAGTGTAAACCTTATTATCTCAGAGCCCATATATATCATGTCAATTTAGCAGAATAATGCAGCGTAAAGTTTAGCATTGAAAGTGGAAATTTTGATAACTGTAGAAAGTCCAGGCATACGTCTGCAGCACAGGGATAAAAAAAATCCCCGAAAATTCTTTTATATATCGGATTTCTGCGATGGGATTAAAAAAAAATCCACAATGTTTTTCTTTAGCTCAGATGCTCAAAATAGGGGTGCATCTCTTACACATGCTTATACGGTACATATTTTGAACATTTAAATACATTAGAAGCCTGGTTTTACGAGTGCTCATAATCCCTCGGAAATTAGTCGCAAAACCAAGCGCTCGTTGTATCCAACGGCATTGAATAAACTGACCAAAGTCCCATAATCGTTCGTATTTAGAGTTTTTCTTTTGTTTCCGCGGTATTTATCGAACTAAAACAGCGTAAGAGTCATTATCAGGCAAATCTAGTTTAGTATCAACATATTTAAAGAAAGAAATTTTTCAATTTTATAAAATAAAATTTTCAATTTTATAAAATAAAATTTTCAATTTTATAAAATAAAATTTTCAATTTTATAAAATAAAATTTTCAATTTTATAAAATAAAATTTTCAATTTTATAAAATAAAATTTTCAATTTTATAAAATAAAATTTTCAATTTTATAAAATATTAATTACCCAGTTTCTGTGATTTTATTCCTGCTCTTGTATGTTTTGATCGCTGAATAAAGCTGTAAAAACAGCATAACTATTCTCAATCATATGTTTGGTATGAGGTGGATGTTTGTGGATAATTTTGCGAATACAGCATGCTGACAATATCAGTTTTGTTGAGTTTTCGACTCTTTAACCAGTATGTCAGTTGGAAAATTGGCCGAAAGGTTCAGTGAAATACGGCATGATTCGGTGGTCAAAGATATTTCTCTCCGTTGGAAATGAAGTCAGCTTTCATCTTTAACATTGCACCATTTATGGGCAGTCCTGCAGACCTTTGTAAACAAAACCACTTGAATAGTGCAGATTCCATTTGTGGTACCATGTCCCAAATGTTTTTGGCTGCTAAGTGTTCCTAGTTCGTTCACTAATGCAAGAATTTTATCTTTCTTTAATATTGTGAACAACCTAAATGACGAGACACCATGCCACCTCCTGATATCAGTCTTTAAAGTCCAGCTACTTTCACACTCGTCTATAATTTTAAGTTTTGTATTAAGACCCATATATTTACGTTTCCCAGACATAATGCACTCGCGCAAACAACCTGACACTACTACGCCCCTAAGACAGAAAACATACCCTCTGCCCCTCCAAGTGAGTAAGATCCACCCCTCACCCACACCCCAACTCTCCATTGTCGTGTGATTGGGAACATCCAGTCCAAGGGATGTTGGAAGTTTTTCAATCGCTCTCTTCTGCTGAATGCTGAGGCCCCATCAGCCCTCTGCCTTGGATCATGCTCAAAGGATCGGGTGCATTGAGTTCACCCCTCTATATAGTCCAGGCCTGAGAATTGTCTGAGGACAGCCACAAGGGCCTAGTTTGGGGTATGGGATAAGGTTGCCAGGTAAGAAAGGGAAACGCCCAAGTTACTTGTAAAAAAAATGCTTCCATGAAGAAAGGAGCCGGAAGGGACAACGACCTTGAAGGATCCAAAGGAACAAACTCTTGTTTTGGTGATTTGAAGGAAGGGCTTGTTTTGGTTTTTCAGGCTTGTTTATTTGCTTCACATGCATGTGACAACTGTCGCATGACTTGGCAAGGGTGTGAAGGTGTGAAGTGCATTTTGGGGCCAGTGATTGGCTGCTATCCGTGCTGGTCGAGGGTTCTCCAGCCCTCCTTTTTGCTGTCATTGGACAACTGTCGCTAGCTGGGCTGTAGTCAGAGAGTTTTCTGGAGAGCGATTGCGATAACATAAATATTTTACTTTATGTACAAAACCTTCAGTTCCTCAGAAAAAAATAACCCTGAGCCGCTCATATGCCTACGATAAAAGCATCGCATGGGAACGGATTAGCATGTGCTGGAAATACAGTAAAACCCCTTATTTACACTTTTCTAGGGACCCAAGAAAAAAAGTGTAAATTGCGGGAAAATGCAAATTGTGGGAAATAGAGAATTTTCACTTTTATTCACATACTGGCTTTGGAAATGTTAATTTTTTAATTGTTCACTAAGCATTATTCCATAACATTGCTTCCCTCTGAAGCACAGCTGGCAACAAAAATTAAAAAATAATCCTGTTTTGTCTGCATTAAAAACATCTTTTGGGCCCTAACCTTCCAGAAGTCTAATATATTCAGATTCTTTCCACTGAGTTGCTGTCTCTAAGTTAACATCTTTGCTTTCACCACTCACCATCTTGTATACAAGACTGTACCTATTTTTGAATCTATCCGACCAACCATTATAGATGCCGTGGAATCTTCGATTCCCAATCTTCTGGGGAAATACTTTTTCTCAAGGGCCTTTGGGCCTGTTTACACGATACATTAATGTCTGCTTGCATGAATGATTTTTGTGGACCGGAATGGGACAGGAAATTTACGAATGTAGGCAGGGGCAGATCCAGGATTTTTCTTTCTGGGAGGGGCACAGAGGGTCTGACAGGCAAAAGATCTTGTCTTAATTGAGATTAAAAACAAGATATAACATATAACAATGACTTTACTAAATTCTCTTTATTTTTATATCAAAGTTATTCTTATTGAATTAAATGATTGAGCCTCCTTGAGTAAAACTCAAAATAAAGCGAACGTAATGATGACCATCAGGGACGAATCCAGGATTTCTTTCTGGGGGGCACAAGCAAGGCCATATCCAGGATTTTGTTCTGGAGGGGGGCACAATGATACCACGTTATACAAAACGAATGCAGTGATAACTGGACCGTATTAAAAATCTTGCATATTTTTTAAGTGTTTGGGGGGCACATGCCCCCCCATAGATTCTCCTGTGATAACCATATTCAAATTTTGTCTATTTTTTAAGCATCTGGGTGGGGCACATCCCCTAAATACGATTATGAATGCATGAACCAAATTTGAACAGGTTCTATTTTCTGTTCATGCATACGCACAAGTTGGGTGAATACACGGTGCATTTTCATGTTCATAATTTAGACATTAACTTGTACTGGTTAATTTACAATGTAAACAGGCCTTTAGATGACACCATTTGCAGGAACATTTGATGATCTTGCACCTAAAAACTACTCTTTTAGAATTCGTTCTATTTATTCTTACCTAGAATTCTTCACATATATTCTCTTTTTTGATAAGTGTCCGCACTCATGGTTTGCATATTTTACAATGGCATCGCGATTTTTCACCACGAATTTGTTTGAATCGATGCGGGTTCCGGTGTGGGAATCAACTAGCTCTAAAATTTTCATTATCTCGTCAATTAAAAATGTCCGTTTTTCACCTTGAATTTCCATTTTCAAGCAGGATAAATTCTATTTCCCGTACTAATTGAGGATAACTTGCCAACACACGAGTGTCTGAACTACTCCTCGGCGATCAAGTGTGTAGTACAAACGGTCGTGCGACTTCTTAATTTTTTAAAGTTACAGTTGTTTGCGATACGCTGCTATGTGAATGGGATAATTCAAGTTTAAATAAGTTTTTTTTAAGATTTAATTAACCCATCTACGCTACGCAACTGTTGAATGAAGTCAGCGCAAATGATGACAAGTTTTATAGTTCCGGCATTTATCACGTTTCAGCACGTCTGGTTTTCTTTCAAACCCTCGTATCAAATTATAGGCTACATGATTATTGTCAACATTGCTTCAGGAGTTCTTGCATTATAATTATTACGTAGCTCGATTGCTCAAAACACCTACTTTCATATCGTGAATCTTTCCGCCGCTGACAGAAAACGAGATGACGTAGTTCAACTTTCCGACGTTAGTGGCGTTCTGTCCCGCCACATTCAAATTCTTCCCGAAAATAGTTCTCATTGCGTCTCTTTCTCTTGGATTTTTAAATAAAAATGCGCGAAAGGAAGCCAAAAGATAGTTTTCAAGGGCTGATATGCACGATTTATTGTTTTAGTAGGCAAATAATTTTTTTTAGCCGGCACGTCGTGATGCACATGGCGGGAAAACGAAAAAAACACGGCGTAAATACTGGGTTCTATTTACATTGGAGAGATAGGAAATATGACGGGACCCAGAAAAAAACTTGCAATTTGCGGGAAAACGTAAATTCCGATAACGCAAATACGGGGTTCTACTGTAGTATTTTTTAATTGTGCTCGCATAGTACATAGCTATTGAGGGTAACCCATATCTAAGTTAAGCCATTAGTTTAAACAAATTTCAGGGATTGCACGGAAGTGCGTCACAGTTCTGCTGATATGATGTGAAATTTTGAATTATTAAGAATTTTGGAGAGTACAAAGAAGAGATATTGAAGATTCACTATGACTGGTTGCTAAGAAGAGGATTTTTAGTATCAGCACAGTAATTCTGCTTTTACAAATTTTTTTACTGTTGATTACTCGGCGGTGCGGAGTCCTTATTCGCTGACTTAGGTTTATTGCTATCTTACCATCTTGGTGATAATTGTGATTTTCATGCATGGCAATCCCTGATGATGTCTTAATCGAACTACAATCCGATGCATATGTAAAATATCAAAATACGCATCACCAGATAGCATGCAACGGCAGGAAATGTTGTTCTAGTTTTCCGTAAGTCAGAAGTCAATGTAAGGGTGCCGATCTAACAACGACAATGTTGCGCTTTCAACTTCCATACCTCACACTGGAAAAGATGGAGGGGGTTTCACAACGATGTAACTTCCCGCACTTAAAGGCCTGGTACATTAACACGTACAAGTTAATGTAAGTTTGTACGAATGATTAGGTGGACCAGAACAGAACATGTTCGAATGCATGAACCAAATTAGAACAAGTTCTATTTTCTGTGCATGCATTTGCACAAGTTGGGAGCATTTCGGTATTCATTCTCGCATACATACATTAAGACATTAACCCGTATGTGTTAATGTATCGTGTAACCAGGCCTTAAGACGTAGCCTATTATATTATTATAGCGATGAAGCCAGTCAAAGAGGATGGGGGGAACTAACTCCCTCTCCCACTGTCATCTTCCTCCCATTCCCCTCCCACTGATAACTGGGCATAACAAAAGAAGACCGTAAAATGGGAGCGTGCGGAGCGTACTCAAGGCGGTAAAACACATAAATGCATGGACGTAACTGGCTTTAGGTGTAGTACATTTGACACACATCTTGTATTTTTAGTTTAATAAACAGATAATACAAAACAATACAGTGGAACCTTGTTAAAGCGAGTACGGGCTTTTGCGAGACCCCCGCCATTACGAGAGATAGCCGAGGCACCGTCAATTGACCCTATAATAAGCATATAAAAAAATTTTGCTTTCACGAGGCCCTTTTGGTGCTGGCACTCGCCATAGCGAGTTTCCATCGCTGGAAAACCTTCACCAAGAGTCCCTAACCTCTGCAATTGCTGGCAATCTGTTATAAATGAAGTTAACATGGAGTGCTCAGTCTCAAATTCATGTACAGTGGAACCCCAATCTATCGTTCCCACATTGATTGTTTTCCCACATTCATCGTTCACCGTTCGTGGTCCCAAGTTCCATTAAGGCAATGTAATTTTTTCCCGCATCCATCATTTCACGAAAATGAGACGAAGTGTTTACAACGTGTTATTTGTGGCTAATGATGACAGACACATAGTTTGAATCTTCCCCAGGAGATAGAAATACTATAGGGAGAAGCTGAGTGCCATGGGATAGTTGCATTTCCCAAGATCCGCTATCCCCCTTCATTCAGCACTCACCTCCCCCCTCTGAAGCTTTCCTCTTCTCCAAAACAAAAAAAAAAGGTCCCAGCTCGTACAGGGATCGTATTACGAAGACCTTGGCTTCGAAAAAAATATCAAGTTACACGAGAACAATAGAATCATGTTTCACGCCTCTCCGATTTTTGCCTACTGAATTTTTTCAGCCTATGAATCACCTACTAGCCCAAAAGGTGTCCAACAATGAATTTCGGCAATTGGTATTATACTTTTATTAGATTGAAATATTAGTAATGTGCACGTGATTCAAAAAAGAATGATACCAAACACGACGTATTTCTAACGCTATTTAAGCATTTTAAGCAAGGAAATAGTTGGAATAGTACGATGGTGATTTCTGGCGAATCACGATATCCTTGCAGCTGATTGTGAGCTTCTCGGCAGTTGATGCAGCATTTTTTCTAAACTAATGCATAATAAATAAATTAAATAGAGGTGTTGCCATAGTTGAAGGCAGTTGATTCTTCCCAAATTGGCTTCAGCAGCGAAGAGACCGTGCCAACACCCAGAGGTGCCATATGGCACTGGCATGAAACTCTGGTTCTACGTAACAATTCAGGATAAAAATTTAGGAGCATTCTTCAATGGTTATATGCATCACATTTTATAAAAATGAATGATATATGATTAAAAAAAAACTTTGGGTGCTGACTGGTTAAATAACCATTAGGGGTGAAATTAATACATACATGACTGGTATGTCCTGATGATTGGCACCATAAACAAAACAGTCATCTTCTATCACTGTAGTACTGGACTCAGTGGACAAGGGACCCTCAAGCCTGTAAAATATTGTCAAAACTTTAATAACAAATACAACCACGAAACAAGCCTTCCTTTAATTTACAGAGGAGAACTGTACTAACAATGTCGACTTGGAGTTATGGCTGGCTTGAGTCCCAGAAGAATTAGAGTCACATGTAGAGGCTGATGCTGATGCAGAACCACGTAAACTTCCAGTTCCAGATATTAACTGCCAACTGAAAATAAGTAGACACAACATGAGAACGTGAAAAAAGAAAATGAGAAACCTGTGAAATATTTTTCATACAGATGCACACTCCAAATATGTCAGTTGGAACTGAAGTTAGCCTTCAAAACAAAACTAATGCGTTTTGTTTCCACCTGAAGTAAACTGAAAAGGAATTAGGTATATGTACTTATAGTTTCATCACAGCATGAAATGCTATTTACCAGGGAGTAGAGTTTCAACCAGGAACAAAACTTTGCCCCTGATGATGAAACAACTACAGCAGACTCTCGTTAATATGAACAACCTTATTATGAAGTTCTCGTTTTAACGAAGTAAATTGTTAGTTCCGACAAAAAGGCCTATCCGATCTACAGTAAAAGAAACGTTATTACGAAATTACGAACCTCAGTTCCGGTCCCAGGGGTTACAAAGTGAACTATATTACAAAGTTCCACAGATAACCCATGGCATTTTATAACACACTAATAGCACTTTTATACACTACGCTGCGTCAACATCATTGTGCTACGTTTAAGTTCTCCACGTGCACTGTGCCCAAGAGCGTCGATAATAGTTCTTTCTTCAGTAGGAGATACTTCAGTATCCACGCAACATCATATAATAAGCTTCATTCCTGTGGAATCATGGTGACCCACTCATTACCGTTCGTAAATTGGACGTACAGTTAGTCCTCTTCCTACGCACATTCCATTTACTAACTTTCAGAGATACGAACATTAAAAAAAATTCAAGCATGCCCGAAATTTCAAATTTGGCGCTTTTCGAGTTGGCCGATGCAATGCAGTGTGGCACTGAGGAACTTGCTCTTTGGGCATAATCTGAACGAAGTATCATTTAATCCGGTGTGAAGTTAAGAACTGTTCAGCATTTCGCCCATTATATCTTCCCGAGGACAGTGATTTTTTTGGCTCCAGCTACGTTGGGCTTTACAAGGCATTGAGTATGTGTATATTGTCCATGATGAACTTTGGGCATAATCTGAAAAAAAGTATCATTGAATCCGGTGTGAAGTCAGGAACTGTTTAGCATTTCGCCTGCTCTTCCTTCCTGTAGACAGCGATTTTTCTCGGCTCCAGCTATGTCGCACACCCAGCTAGATGAGTTCGTCACAATCGTGGGTTAACTCACAATTGTGATGCAGGGTTGCATTCTGCAGGATAACCACACTCCTCGATGCCTTGCACAGATTTATGAACTTGCCAGCAAGGTATCGGAACACATCTTATTCGTATATCGAGCACTTACTGCATTCGGGAAGTTGGATCGAATGTGTTTGCCTTTATATATTTGCGCGTAATTTAATCCAGTACATCATACACTTTAATCTAAAGCGATTTCGCAGTGCGAGGAAATCGAGGGAACAGATGTTTTTTCAACGATTCCTAGAAAAACGTTCATACGAACTTCATTATTACTTATTATATTTGGTCCCGTGAACTTCGTAATAACGAGAGTCTACTGTATTAAAAATTCACCTGCATATTTCAACAACAAAAGTTATGAAGATGAAGAATAGTTTCAAGCCTAAAGCAAAACCACAATTCATCATGGATCAAAAATAAATCATTCAAAGATATTGAATGTGGTACCAATGATGTGATATGTAAATCATTTTTAGTTAAATACTGGGGCCCAAATTTAGCTTACTTTTTTTTTCTATAGAAACATGGAGTTAATCATTTAAGCTTATAGTCAATTTCATTTTTATATTTTGCTTCTTAGAAAAACCTACACGTACAAATAAGCTGGTTTCAATGCATTTAATTACCATCCCTGGTTGAAACATGGCTGAGACAAGATGTAGGAAGAGCATAACTTAGAATAACTCTAGTTTTTTTGATAACCTAAAATGTTAACTTTGTAGATATGATAAAAGTGATCGGTGAAAATATCATCAGAGAAACTGATAATTTTAAATTAAATAGCACAGCAGTATGCAACACACACACACAGCAACATATACACACTGCAACATATGAGACAAAGGCTTTAAAGCTTACACTGGAAAAATGAGTAATTCAATCTGAGGTTTGCCTAAATCAAATCACACTAATAATGAATGCAAATCCTCCTTGAAAGTAGAAGTTGAAGACAATGAAGAGTTCCTATTCATTATTCCTTGACCATAAGATAAGATCACCTGGGCATTTAAACCAAAACCCAATGGGGAGTGCTGGTTCATGAGCCCCTTCGGCTGAGACAGAGTGGGATGGGTAATTCGAAAGAGATTTGCACTTCCAAAAATAATCTATTGTTTTTCATATTTTTCGAGAAAACTTGTGTTTTTATGAAACAATACATTTCAATGTTTTCAATTTCAGCTGCGTAACGAGAAAAAATATTTTCTTGGCCTTTTTTTTTTTTTAAAAAATTCCAGCTTGCCCCCAATTCCCCCCCCCCCCCCCCCCAATGTAGACCATCTGGTTACCTGACAAGAGATATAGCAAATGACACTGGTGCATTTTAATTGCAACATTATGGCACAAAAGTTTCCAAGGCTATTTACAAGGCATCACATGAGATAAAAAAAACTTCACAGAGCTAATTAGTGAAGTTTGGTACACATGATGAGAGTATAATTGAAAAATAGGCATATACCTGATTAATGTGCCAAGAAAAGGCAGGACACAAAGTGAAAAAGAATTAGGCCTTACCTTCCTGCACTGACTGAACTACTAGACTCGTTGCGATGCCTTAGACGACCAGGAACAGGCACGGCAACTGGGCTGGTCCTGCTTTGATGTGGAGACCTTGGGCCAGGTAGAGCACTATTAATAGAAAAATTCCCCAATCCTGACAACTGAGAGGAACCTGGCTCTAGACCCACTTGTTGTGACCATGCTAACTGGGGGTTACAGGCAATGTTCCTGTACAAATAAGACAAATCATTTTAATTTGCAATTAAAAAATGATCCTTCAGCATTATCACGAGGAGAAAACAAGAATGCACAGCTGTGCATAGACCAAAATTTTACACATACAACAAATACGTTACAATCGGATGAATGTTGGTTCCATGAATTGTACAGGATATGTTTGAATCTCATATCCATACACTCAATAGAATTACATTGAATCTCTAAATGTATGACATGTCTTAACTATTAAGTTAGGTTAAATTATAAGGTTGTGGAACAGTACTGTGTTTTTTATTTAACCATGATTATTTAACCATGAAAAACTATTAAGTTAATAAAATATAAATTTCACTAATTAATTTAAACATTAGTACACTTGGGACAAAAATACTTACCCATTTGAATGCTCATCAGGAATATCAGGAACTATATGGAAGTAGACTGGGGGATTGTCCTGGCTCTTACTACTTATTGAGCTGCATGAGCTATTTAAGCTAATATTGGATCCTCTTGAACTGATGTGATATTCTGAGTCAAAAAGAACCCCATCCAGATGAGTATCCGAGTCATTCCTAAGCACAGCATGCTTTGACTTAGACCTAAAATTAATAATACAACAGTGTAAAGCAATATACAAAGTGAGAATTCAAAGGAATAGTAGGCAAAACATTTACTACAAATATAAACAGACATAATAATCCGACAAAGAATGTATTCTGGAACTTATAACATATCAATAGAGGTCTGTGAAAGTGGTTTTATTTTTTGCTAAAGGTCGTTTTAAAGCTATGCGATTTCAATGTTATAGAAAATCTTGGCGGTGTTATTATAATTTAAGCACATTTCTAGGTGTTTTATTATTTTTAAGTACACATTTGATGATTGCTTATACTTTTTTTTTTAAGTATTTTACATATCATTTAATACTATTTCAATAGGGTGGTTTCCTAAACCTGGATAGAACCTGGATAGCGTAGTGGTCTGCGCATTGGCCCGGAAAGCCAAAGGTCCATGGTTCGATTCCCGATCCAGGGGAATTTTTTCTCATGGCAATTCGTGCATATTTCACCGCCGTTCACGTGGCAGGGTTAGAAATATTACACTCATGATGGTGTTTTCAAATCGAGTGATAAGTAGCTATGGTGTAACCATGAGTAATGTATAACTTACATTTTGGCCAAAATTTTTCATATCTTGGGTTCCCTTCTACCCTAACCAAGTGCCAAGGGTAAGAGGGTAGCAGCTAGATTCAACAAAATCACTCAGTATTGATTACAGCTGTTGCTCATCTGTCAAGAAGGGCAGTGAAAGAGGCACACATACTGTGCTGTGGTCTCCATGGCACCCATTTCACTCCGGCACTGCATTATACACAGTATGCTACCTTGAGGGCCGCTTTCAGGCAAAACGACTTTTTGCCAGCCGCCGCTTACAGTACGGGCAATGAAATTCAGATCACTTTCAGACAAGATGAATCTCTGGATTTCCCGGTGCGGTGCTGTGAACGGCGGCACCCATTCCAATCCTGCCTGACTGTGTGCAGTCTACGGCATGAAATATCGGCAGTACTATATTGGGGCTGCTTACAGACAAAACGAAATTTTGCCGGCCGCTGCTCACGGTACAAGGGCATGAAATTTAGGCCACTTTCAGATGAGACAACTAGCTCTGTCATGCAGTGTGCCGTGCTGTGAACAGCAGCCGGCAGAAAGTTGTCTGTCTGAAAGCGGCCTACATTCCGAACCAGCGGCCGTGTTTAAGTCTATAAAATTGTTAAGTTTAGCTCACACTTAAGGTTTCCCTGTAACAAGTTATCCAATAACGCTGTCTACTGGATTGCAGAGAGTCACCGGAATTACTGCTTGGCATTGATGAGTGAGCTTTTATTTCCACTCTTTCGCAGCTGCATTAAATTTCTTTCAGTACTTTTATTGATAATTGCTAATTCTTCAGGAGAGAAAGCGTGTCATTCTATATATTTCCGAAAATTTCAGGATTGATGAATGTGAAGCAAAGAGAGGGGCTGTGATTAATTTGATGGCAAATTCCGGTGGAGACATCACCACAGGGCACAATATTACGCAAATGTGATATGCACGAAACAAGCCAATTGGCCTTGGAACCGTAATGAGATAGATTGAATGAATGTCAGAAGCATTAAACAATGGAAGCTTAGGCTTTAATAGATTATGACTCATTAGATTTGATTTTATTGCCAATTCACTTAAAATTCGCAAAAAAGGCAAAATTTTGTTTTTATTTACCAATTCCAAGTTATTTCATGATATCGCATCCTGCAAATTTCACAGATCTCTAAATATTAATATTGAGGGGGCTCACATCTTCAATCAAAGTGAACTCTTTGCTCATCCTGAGGCAATCCAACCCACAAATCACCTCCATATAACGAACCCTCTAACAACAAATAGCAACTGCACCGAACCTGTAGAATTCATTACATGGATGTTTTACCATATACAGTTTTTAATTAATTATACATACATCTTCAACCATGTCAATTAGGAATGATTACAGTGATTAAATGACAGGCAAAGTCAGGATATTAAATGATATTAATAGAAAAAAAACTGGGTATATGAAATGAAATTCTTACCTTGGTATTACACTGAATTCATCCTCCACAATGTGCTTCAGGAAATAGAAGCAGAAGAAAAAGATTTCCTCTCCTTTACTCAATCTATCCTCTAAATTATGGCCAAATAACATCCAGTCATACGCTATGGTAAAGTACAATATTTGTGTGGCATTGAGTGATTGGTGTATAACACCGTCAGCCCAAAGAGAGAGTCTCAATAACGATACAAAAAGTGGAGTTCTATCCCACCCACTGATACAGTGGATAAGAAGACCAGTACTATTCTCTTGTAAATACCTCAGCAGCAACTTGAGGTAGTTTTGAGTAAGCTTAACCAAGTCCCAGCCCTGTAAATAAATAATGAAGGAAATCATTAATGCAAGGAACTTAATAGATAAGTCATCACATGTAACATTGAGTGTGATTCATGGATTCAGCACAAAGTGAACTCCATTTTTAAAATCTTGATTCTCAGCATCTCTTATAAATCAACTCCAATAATGAGATAACATATGGATACTTCATTCATTAGGTTCACATCTATTTTCCCTAAATAGCTAAGATTAGCCACAAACGTTACTTATTACACATTTCCACCAATTACTTTCCTTTGTTAACAATATTTCTGTGAAAACTGCACATTACTGAATCATGTAGAACTAGAAATGCCCTATCTTAAATGAATTGTGATATCTCTATTTTACATTATTTGGCAAGACCAACCAAAAATTGAAAATTCAAGGAAACATTAAACATAGGCAAAGATGATTACATAAAACTGACCTTGCCATAAGCATACATTTTGAATTCCAAATGATATTGGCAAGTTAAAATACAATAAAGAGGTAAATTCACATATTAATATGAGCACATCGCCAGAAGTCATACACAATTAGTGCCTTAGAATACCTAATATTCAAGTTATCGTATTTTGAGAGAAGTGCAAGGCAGAGTACTGTTATTCAAAATCTTGAGAAAGAAAAATGGGTTTGAATTTGCGTCAGACTAATGAATGGCGAGTTAAGTTTCTCTCGTTCAAGAGGCAAGAAAATAGTAAATGTTAAAATAAAATGAATATCGACTATTGAATGAATAGGAGGAGCATGATGGCACTCCCCAGCATTCTAAGGGTTAAGTAACTTAAAATATTCTAAGTATCGCCAGATTCTATCACTAGAGCAAATAATGAATATGAATATTGTAGAGGTGGGAAATGTTGGCAGTTTGCCATTGAAGATGTATCAACTTTCTTTTGATAGTGTAAAATGGTGTATCAATTTTGTTTTAATAATGTGTAAAATGGTACATGTAGTCAGGGCAGAGTCAATTGATTAAATTTTATCTTTTTCTCCTTTTATGAAAATAAAATTTTGGATTGGTACATTTCTCAGGCAGTACAAGCTTCTCTTATGGCTCCGCCAGAGCTAGTTGAGTGGTAAAGTACATGTTAAAAAATGTCAATGTATGGGAAAGTGTCAGTGACCTCAAGAGTATCTCCATAAAGACCTATATTCCACTAGACACCTTGAACTGAATTGTAATTGCATTTTGTGTGGAGTAAATCTATCATTATTATAAATTCAGAACCTGTTGTTCCTACCAACTTCTGAAGAGTTCTTCACTGGATATGCTCAAATTTAACTATCATTTGAAAAGTTTAGATGGTAAAAAAGTAGAGATGTGCGAATAGTATCCACGAATACTCAAATACCTCAAATACTAGAAAGTATTCGATAATCGAGATCTCGAATAATTATAATAAATGTACAACCTCGAATACTTTGAATTTAGCGCCATACACTGACGCACGCACGTCGTTGGTAGTTCACTCGGAAAAATTTAGAGAACTCTAGTCGTTTAGTGCATGCAGCACCGTTTAAGGCAAGTTGACAAACTACGTCAAATTTGTGCATGAGAGCAGTGAAAAGAGTTCGACGTGGGGAACTAAAAATGATGGGGTGAAAAAAAATCCGAAAATTTCCGGCTTCCCCCACCAGAACCTCAGTGCCGTGGGATAGTAACTACGTAGCACAATTTCCAAAATCCACCACCCCCTCCATCCATCAGCCCTCGGCCCCTCCTCCTACGCTTTCCTCCTCTCCGAAATCAAACAAAAGGCCCCAGCTCACGCAGGGTTCATGCTAAGAAGACCATAAATCAAATGCTTCAAAAGAAAATATCAAGTTACATCAAGACCAAACATGACGTATTTCTGACTTTACTTAAGCATTTTACGCAAGGAAATAAATGTCAAAATACAACGGAGACTTAGCATTCTGGCAAAACTCGATATCCTCGCAACTGAGCTCCTCGGAAGTTGATGCCGTATTTTTTTCGAAAACATACATCAAGTTACAATTTATGAGTTATACTATAAATCTCTATTGTCACAGCCACAAACAAAGGCATATTTTCTCAGGATATTTGGTTTCTCCCAGCTAGCAATTCGAATTCATCTGCTTATCTCGTGTGAACTTCCAAAGATGGACTGAAAATAATTGAAGAAGAAGAAAATCAGGCGGAGAAGTGTGTGTATTTTGCAAAACGCCTCAGATTGTCCGCTAGCATTTGACAGTATGAGTGGGGGTAAAGCGAGCTACCTGTTGAAAATAAGAAGTTGGATGAAGCCAAGTATCAGATGAGCGTGCCCCTGAAATGGCATTTGGTAGATAAGAAGGCATACATCAGACAGAATTGCATCGTAGCAGTGCAAAAGCCGAGACGGCATGAAATCATTTATTCGCAAAGTGGTGTGTCCTCTTCGCATATTTGAGAGAGATGTTAGTTGAATCAACTATTTGCCCAAATTGTTTCCATAAAATGAAAATATTCCATTAATCAGCTAAATCAGATCCTGTTTGAATCCTTTAAAGGAAATCACAATTACTCGCCAAAATCCTGGGTTTCCTGCTGCACAGGCAACCTAGTCAAACATTCCCGCATTCATCGTTTTTTTCGTCCATCCCCTTGAAAAATGATAGATCGAGGTTCCACTGCAAACCTTTTCATTTATACATTCCTCAAGGGAAATAGAAGAAGAAACGTATGTTTAATATGCTTTGAGCAATTCTATTATTCGAGGTTTTCGAAATTCGAGGGATTCGAATATTCGAGCTATGATTTAATATTCGAATTCGAAATTTGAGTTCGAGAAATCTGCTATTCGACCCATCTCTACTTTAAAGAGAATTTAAACAATAAATGTTTATATAAATAAGGTTTTCTAAGGCTATTAATAGGAACATATGTATATGGTTTATAGAAAATTTGATACCCAACACCTAAGCTACCGGGAATGCATCCCTATCTTCCCCATGTTACAATGGTCTAGAATAATGCAAATTCAATTAGCGCAAAGACCTCATGGAATGCATCCTTGCACTAAGCGAGGCATGGGTTTAATATTATTCCCTACAGCAATGCTCCTAGTTATCACAGCAATAACTATGGCTCCAACTAAGCTTGGTATTTTTGACAAATAGCATAAATTTACAATGACATTATGCAATTTCTTAAGGCAGAAAACCTCTTTAGAATGAACCTCAATATATCACGATGGCCTAAATCATGGCACCTTCCATTTTGATATAAAGAGGCTTTCCTGAAATTATGTTTGCAATACCACATGTGTTCCTTCAGATGTGGAGATTGCAATGCATTGAGAACTACAACTAAGTGTCAACACACAGTAGTACACAGAAATAAAATTAGAGCTGAATATGGTCTTGCCCACATTCTCTTCTCATTACATAGTAATGAAATTAAAATGGAAGCCCTTAAGATTGTAGAGTAAGAATCAAATTGATGGTTTGAGGCATAACTTTGCGAAAGCGATTCATTATGAAAAATGAAATAGAAGAAACTTTCACATGAAATACTTATTCACACATTTACATGACCATGGTTTCGACAATACACGACCATAGATGATGCCTTACGTTGAAACCATGGTCGCGTAAATGTGTGAACAAATATTTCAGATGAAAGCACAGTTTTTTCTATTTCATTTTTCAGAGTAAGAATAAAAGAAAGGTGAACATGGGGATGAACATTAGTAACACATTCATGCAAGGACATAAAAGTACAGCAGAGTCCATTCTAGCGCGTATAGCCTAGAGCCAGAAATTTTTTTGTGCTATGCATAAAAACATAGAGAAATCATCTGTTTATTACGAGTGCTCGTGTTTGCATAGTACTGTAACGTAATTTCCCAGTAGATGTCGCCAGAGAGCACAACTCTCAGGATAATATCATGATAAACTTTGACCACAGGTTGGTTGTAAGCTTACTTCAGATGCATTTCACCAAGATAGGGGATCATTATAGGAGGCAAATAAACCTAATCGTCTCCTCTACAACTCACTGATATCATCATCCACTAAACTTCTTATTTCCTTGCCTTGGTACTGCCGTGAAGCTAGATATAGATGAAAGTGATATTGCACCTGAATTGTGCACATTGTGGTTCTGTTAGTCACAAAATTACATGACGTTTCTGCATCCTTTACCCATGTTTTAAGAGACTTAGGCCTTCATTCATGTATCCACATAAATAATGCATTGTAAATGCTTGGTATCTCCTTCCCTCAACTTTAGCTGATGACACTTGGCCTCTGCGACCTCATGATGACCCAGTGATGGACTGCCCCATGTAAGTGCCAGACAGCTCTGCGCATGGCTTCTATCGTCTTTCTACTCAGGATAACTTTGGATAATTTTGCAATTTACAGATTGCCTAATTTTAAGACAAAATTTAATTTCGCACTTCAACCCATGTAATGAAAAAAAAGGTCAACATTCTAAAATTTGGCTTGAAACAAACAAAACCTAGAATCTTATCAGATGTATGTGCCAATTTTCATCAAAATCCCACAATTAAAAAAAATTAGATACCAAAACTGATACATGATTAATGGGAGTCTCCATTCTGTAGTAAATTTAGATTCTCAAATCATTGGCAAAATAATACTTAAAGTCATTTCATTCCAATGAATTTATTAAGCTTGGGCTGTTATGTAACTAATATTGGCACTGATGCTGCAAAATCCCATCCGATGCTACATTTTTTAAAATCAGAATTCCATTACGGTCATTCTTGGAGTATAGGTTATTATCATTAAGTACACACATACTAGTAACGTACAGATATATTACATAGACACTAGATAATTTAGAACTACAAATTACTTCAGATGAAATAACCAAAGCAACAAAAAAATCAATGTCACAAATAAAATGCCTCACCTTGTACTGATCCCAATCAATTCTTAACTGGGAGTGGACGGAATCATCAGGGACACCAATACTTGCATCCACATGAGCTTGCCTCCAGTCAAAAACAAGGCCTTCAGCTGAGTAATCATTGTCACGATACTCCTTAAAAAATTCACATCCAGGATAAGGCAGAGATATTATGGTGAAGTCACTGTAGCGATTTTCCTTGTCAACCTTTTCAGAAGAGGTAACACTGGAAGGAAATAAATCAGCATCATTTAGGGGTGTTGTTTTGGAATATTTGAGAGAGCAATTTCTCATATAAACACTGGTAATGCCGGGTCTACACTAGTAACTTAAGTGACTACTTAAGTTGGCTCTGTACTTAAGTTGGTAGTGTAGGTGTCACCAGCTTCATTTAAGTACACCTCCACTTAAGTCATCTTAGAACCCAACTTAAATTGCGTTGGCAACTGTTTCCGCACGGTTGAAGCTCTTCAAGTGTTGTAAATGGCACATAATACCCATCTCACTTCTGAATCATCCCGTTGATTATGTTCTAAGCTGTGCTGTATTCTATGATGTGGTTATTGAGCGTTCTATTGCGTTAGTTAATTTCTAGTGTTGGGGTTATTAATTCTACGAATTTATTTTGTGGTGTTTCTCATCTTATTGTTGGTTTTATTTCCGTGAAAACAAATTGCTGTGCCTGTTGCTCACGGTGAAACTCGATTAATAAAACTTAGAAACGTTTTAAGGAATTTTAAGACTGACAATGAGACGACGGCAGAGGATCCGGTAAAACAGTTTATTTTCCATGGTGTCATAATTGAATATAACGTAAACGAATGCACTCAGTAACTTCCCACACACTGTTATTGGAACTATTGCATAGGGCTTTAATTTTAGTCCTAGGGATGCCGAGGGAGATAAGATGTGGCGATTTCATTGGACGTGGGAGGAATTAATGGTTGAAATTTAACATCAATGGTTTTAATAAAGCAGTGGAATTTGACTAGCAATAAGTGTTTTTGTTTACGTAATGAATATGTCATTCCACGAAGTCACGCTTAGTAATTCTAAATTCCTCTGGCTCCATCACCTCTCGCCATATAGCATTCCTCAGGAACTGAAATCGGTCTTTCCTTTTAACCTCCTAAATCCAAAATGGTTAATTCACGGAGTTTGGAAGTTTATTTCAAATAAACTTCGCTATGGATCAAAGAATCACTAATTGCTCTCTTAGACCTTCATCTGTCAACATAACTGTTTCCCGATATAGACAATCACGGAGCTGAAGTAGACTTAAAGCTCAAGTGTAGCTACCGCACCACATTTAAGTGAAGTCACTTAAGTTAAGTCTGTAGTGTAGACAAGGCATAATATGATTTTGTTAAGTGGTGTCCTCTGTGGGTAGCCGTGTGCGGTTTTTGAATAATGGAATGTGTTTTGTTACTGATAGTGTACTCATGTGACTCTAAGGTGTCCCCCAGTTTGTGCTATTAATATATAAGATATAAGAAATAGTTTGATCACTTTTTATTTTCAACCTGACCCTTAACAAAAGATTATATTTTTAAGCAACAATTGTGAGTAATCTCATTCATGATCATTTCAGACTGAGGATTTTTAAGTTTTTCCCATGACATTGCATCAAAAGAAAAATGAATTCCATAAAGGATTCGATGCTGGTAAATACCGTATAAACGTACGTAAAAAAATAAGCGTGTGAGAGACACCTTTTTTTCCCTGAAATTGCAGCAACTCTTACTCAAATTTCCATTCTTCCCCCCCTCCCACAGTGCCAAGTCCAAAGGGGGTTTTCAGTGCGAGCCATCTAAAACCCTAGATCAAAAACAAGCATCACGCATGGGAGTTTCTCCCTTATTGATGTATTTTTACAATGCTTCTGATCGCTTTTCTTGCATGAAAGCATTGCGCCATTGAGTCTGTACCTCAGAAGTGAACATGGAGAAGATCGCACGGGCAATTTTCGCTTCTGAGGCAGTGCCAAATTTATTGCTATGCGTGGGCATCCCGCAGCATTTATACTGCAAATAGTAATTGAAAATCAAACTCAGAGAAAAGTGTGGTTTTGAAGGACAATACCTGGTTAATAACCAGCATCTGCCTTGCCAAGTAATCTCCATTAAGCTTAGCACCTGATTTTTCATAAATCATCTTCAGACAATATTATGAGGATTATTGCAATTAAAAAATATGTTGGTGTTAAATCATGTGGTTTAAAAAATTCAAATGAGTCTGTAAATTGTAGGACTAAATGGCAGATAGAAGAAATCAGAAATGCTTGTGAGGGAAGAGTGCTGAAGGACAGGTAGAGGGGAAGGAGCGCACTCCCTCCATCCATCAAGCAACAAGGCTACGAGCTAAGGAGCAAGGGACAGACACGTCCGATCCAGCGAATACAGACTCATGGTTCAGTTTTAAGTAATCATTAATGTATGAGCAAAGATCCTGATAAAAAAATCATGAGTCCGGCATTCCTTTGAGTAAAAAAAAATATGCATTCTTGGTCGCGGGAAAAAATTGGCATCTTTTTCAAGGCACATAGAAATTACATGATGTAGAAGAGAGATAAGCATTTACTTATATGATTAAACAATATTAAAGCATGCATTATCTCACTATAGTGTATGCAACTGGCTGTGTGAATATGTAGTATGGTATAAAATGTAAAGGCAGAGGAGAGCCATCATAAAATTTTCTTCAATTTCATTCTCAGTGAATTTAATTAATTTCTCATTCATATGGTGCTGACATAGCGATATCCTGGTTGAATTTCAGACAAAGTAACTCAAGTTATTGTAACTGATAGTGAATTATGATTAGTGAACCCTTCCTTGGAAAATCTAATTAGTGATGAAGATGAGAGTGACAGTCAACTCATCAAGCAAATGTCAGCCAACTTGGATGAGCTGCTGACTAAAATTAAGAATAAATTTTTTCAATTTTCAATTGTTCATATTTCATAAACAATCGACAGTTGACAATGATGAGCTGACAACAAGTGAATAAGTACCTATTTATCTCTGAGCACCATACTTATAGTGTAAATTTAGCTGAAAAATGCCACGTAAAGGTTTAGCATCAAAAGTGGAAATTTTGATTACTGACCAAAGCCCAGGCATACGTCTGCAACACCTTGCAATACGATAAAAAAATGCTGCAAAGCTTTTTTTCTTTAGCTCCAATGCTCAAAATAGGGCTCTCTCTCTTACACGTGTTTATACAGTAAGCTAAGAAAATTAATTTTAATAAGCAACCTCCCAGGGTCTTCAATAGAAACAAAGATGAGGTTCAGCTATTAGATCACGAAGACCTATAAAAAATTACACTGATTGGGAAAACCACAAGAGGTCAATATGCAATCCTTTTAAGCTGCAAGTCATAAAATTTCCCGAAGATTAGGCCAATGCAATTTGAAAATAGCACTAAAGCAGACCTTGTTTATTTCACTGGGAAAGCAATTAAAGAAGAGAATTGAGGGATGTCTGCTTCTTCCCACACATTATAAGTCAATCGGTGGAGACCATAATGCTGACTCGTAAAAAGGATGCCTCCACGTTAATGAGCTGGAATCACTATATAAGCTGAAATAGGCATGTTTTTCATTGATTTAAAAATATTTTAAGCATTTTTTTCAGAGTAATTTTTTATTTTTTTATTGTCCAGAGGCAGTGTAATGGACACTCCATCCTAACAGAAATGCAGAGAACTCGATTATCTCCTAACACATTCAGTATCCCAACCCACAATTAATTGAAATTTTAATGGTTAAATATTAATAATGCTGATATGTTTTCATAACCTACCAACTGTAGTATTGTTGAGCTCGTAAAATTGACACAAAAGTACTGAATTTCGATTTTCTTTCTTTTCTGCTTCAATGCATCTATTAGCCATCAAAAACCGGTAATATTCTAAAACTGGAAGAAAATAACTCCAAGAGGCTATAATAATGCAAATGCATTTTACATAATACACATTCTACAGATAATTAGACAAATACAGGAGAAATAAATATCGCAGGAAACATTACCAGTGAATTTGGGATTGGAACAAATTGTAACGTCTCTATTCATTGGGAGAACCTTAATTGATACAAAAGCAAAATGATATCTATTTTAAAGTTTATAATCTCAAAAAAATTCAAAATATTTTGTAAGACGATAATGACCAAAACAAAATCTCTAACGTATATTGGCAAATATACTTACTTAACACCAAATTTAACTTTCTTCTTCTCAACCATAAAATCCACAATAGTTCCAACATTCAAAGTCTTCAGCAGCCTTATATCTTGGCTTCTGACACGGTCAAAAAGTTGCCATTCACTCTGTGTCTGAGGAACTACAATTTCGTCATCTGAATCACTATCAGCAGCATTGTCTGCTCCTGAGAAAAAGTAATCAAGCCCTGACCGACCATATATTTCTGGCCCTCCGGACAAAGTCGCAGACCTGGAACAAAGAAAAAAAATTGCAAATAAAATCAGAAATTGAAAATTTTGAACAAAATAAGAAGTTGACTGCATGAACCTGGGTCACAAAAAAGGGGTAAAATTTTAGATACACCTGAAATAAGGAAAAATAAATATGCAATTTCTTGAGCACCACTTCACTCAGAGGTGCACTTTAAGAGAGCAGGAAACAGCAAATAACTAATTCAGATTCAGGACTGATCAATGCATATCAAAATGCATTATGCATAAATTTCCCTCAAGAACCATTGCTTTCCAGCTTTTAAGAATGCTGAAAACCAGAAGGGAACATTTTTATAGTCGTACACTTTAGTCTGACCGTTTCAAGGTGGCACTTTGCCATTGAAGATTCAGCAAATCAGTGAAAGCTTTTAATGCCGGCTGGGTGAGGTATCATGCAAAGCAAATATGGTAGCTTCTATTAACATCAAGTAGTACTGTCAACATAATATAGTTTCCCTTACTTAATTGAAAAAACAAGTATGTTTCATATTAACACACACACAATGCAGACGACTGCATTTCAGCTTCCTTTACTGATTACATCAACTATGTACCTCCTTTATTTCACTCTGATTGCAGGTTATTTATATTATAATTACAAAGTAGGATTTTATCAATAAATACCAAATCATCATACATATATACTTGATATAGGTATGATAATTTGGTATACATATAATGTAATTTTGTAATATGTATAATATCCACGAGCACAGATGAAAATTCCAGAATCACCCAAGTCATAACGCACCTGCATATGTGCTTCCCTCGGAACAGAATCACAGGCAGTGGAAATCTGGCTCGACATCTTGCAAATCGAGCCTTACCAAAGAGGTCCCGCAGTTTTGCAACATCGTGCATACTTTCATAAATAGTTCCTGTGGCTCGCTGAGGATCACTTGATCTCAGAGCTCCATTTGATAATATCCCTTGGCTTCTTTCATACTCCAAGATTATCAATTGGCTAGGATAATGGGCACTTAAATCTCCTGCTGTATTATTAATCACCTGAAACAGGAATAGGGAAAGATAAGAGCTTTTACAACCATAAGAGGATTATGAGGGCTAAAAAAATAGTCTTGATGATCATAATGGAAGGTTTTATGAAAACAGCAACACCAAAGACATAAGACACTCGTGACTAATCAATATTATCAATTGAAACTCAAGGGAGAACTACTAAAATAAACCACAGCCAGATAATCGGGAGTCTGCTGTATTACCCATAATGATAAAATACATTGATATTGAACTGAGGGCACCTATTTTCACAGAAGAGTTCACTATCCATCTCCTCACTTTCCACCCAGGCAAGTAGAAAAACGACGTGAAGCAACAACAGTACAAGAAAAATTTGTATTTGCTTAGTCACTGCAATTACAACAAACATTTTTATTTTTTTCATGAATACAGTGGAACCTCGATCTATCGTTTTTGAGGGGGATGGATGAAAAAAACGATGAATGCAGGAAAACGATCAATGCGGAAATGTTTGGCTAGGTTGCCTATGTCCCAGCAAACGCTGGATTTTTGCGAGTAATTTAGATATTCATTAAGGGAGTCAAACAAGATTTAAGCTGATTACAGGAATATTAGTGCTCTATCTAAATATTTAGGTCATATTGTTGATTCGACTTATATCTCTTTCAAATATCCTAAAGGAACACGCCACCTTGCTTAAAAATGTTTGCACTCCACTCGACATTTGCATTGCTATTATGGATTTCTGTCTGATGTAAAAATTCTTATTAATCAAATGCCATTTCAAGTTCACGTATTTACAAGAGCAATGTGCATGTTATGCCTAGAACAACCTCTTTCGCTGACGCAGTGATTGGTGGTGAGATGAATCCAAAGGCCCAAAATAGTTTATTATTTGAAATGTTCCTTTCTAACATTTAAATTTTTAATATAATTGAGGCAATGTGTAAAGCGTGAAAAATGTTGTATTAATCGTCAGCGGCATGCCCACCTGATCCTCGGCTTCATCCCACTTCTTGTTTTCACTAGGTATCTCGCTCTACCCCCACCCATGCCGTCATGTGCTAGCGGACAACTCAAGACGTAGCAATACTCACGCGCTACTAGCCCAGAATCTTTTCTTCATCTTCAATTATTTTCAGTCCATTTTTTAAAGTTCTCACTTGTTTCTTCGGAATGGCCATGTTCCAAAGACGGATAAAAATAAAACTAATAAAAATGAAACCTGACTTTATTAAACACACACGGAAAACACTCACTAGTTTGAAGTCAACCCACCCTGGAAGGTATGGAACTACTTGTGCGAGGTGAGGTTGGAGGATATAACTGATGCTATCGCGTACGTCTTACGCAGAACATACTGCAGAGGGTGAAGCATAAACATATGACTGTGCCATGAAATTTTTTGTCCTAAATAGAAGTCAACTTGCCTATTCTTTTCTTATTTGCGTAGCGCCACATGAGCAGATGAATTTGGATTATTAGTAGGGAGAAACAAAATATCCTGAGAAGATATTCCAATTCATTCAAACCATGTGCCTGTTGTTATTAGCCATGAATGACACAAATATTTTGTCTCATTTTCGTCAAACGATGGATGCGGGAAAATTATATGACAAGACTGCGATCTTCAAACGATCAATGCGGGAAAACAATACTTCGGGGAACGATAGATGCGGGAAAAAATTACTTTGTCTTAATGGAACTTTATTTGGGACCAGAAACAGCGAACGATGAATGCAGGAAAACGATCAATGTGGGAATGATAAATCGGGTTCCACTGTACTTGAAGTTGGCAGTTTCTATTTTCTATTTATTCATAGACCTTTATATGAATTCAGCCATAGTGGAAAAAGCAGACATACTTCATTTTTCATGATGTGTAAAATACAGAATGATGGCACAAAAAGATAAAAATACTCAAAAATTAGCAAATTTCCGCATGCTGATTGGTATATGTTCAAGGCTTTTGGTGAAAGCTTGGGCAATGATGTGTTCACATTGAAATTGAATTTAATGTTCAAAAATACTAAGTATTGAACATAAAATGTAGATCGATAAACATTTATAACATATGCCATTTTCCACTTCATCCATAGTTTTCACTTAAAGAGCATTCACGCATGCATAGATGATTAAATTTGAAGGCCATTTAAATAAAATTATTTAACCACTCCGAGACAGTGGAGTTCTCGCCTCAGCATGACTGCTGTACTGAGCCCCAAGAGATTCTTCGGTCCTCTCCGTATGGAGCATTTTTGCAGGACATTCGTTGAGAAGGGTCTCGCCGATAACCACACTCTCCCAGCACCAACCTTTTTCGACCTTTCCTAGCGGGGACTCCCCGTATCTCGGACTCCGAGGGTAGTTGGGCTCCCTCCTTTTGGGGTTTAAAACCCTACCAGCGGCATTGGTTCGCAGTTAATCATGCTTTATTCATATGAATTAGATATATGGAAAATTGTTGCTTGAACGTAATTTGCAAACTTCAAATTGAATTCCTTGTTTAATTATGAGAATTGTCAAATTTTGAACGAAGCTCTACTGTCAATATTAACGAATTTAATGCAGCAACAATTTCCATGTTGATGTTTATACTGAAATCAAGATATAAGTTAATATTTGTCTTATAATTTTGTTTTAAAATAGTAAACGCTGCTCAAAAGACAAAGAATTCAATTCTTAGTCAATTTTTTTGAGAAAGGAACAAATATTTATTTTGCAAAATGACTGGATAAACAATTGTATGACCGGGGTCCCTTACCACTAAGAGGGGTAATATAAGACAAGGGGTCCGGGTAGCTGCTCCTGGATTTCGAGGGTAAAGCCTATGCCCCGCAGTGTTGGGTCCCAAAACAAAGACATCGCACACCCGTGACCGCCATAAAAGGGGGAGAGCTAGGAAACATATACATTGTGGGGCAGCATTACTTCCTTTTTTGTAATGCGCGGCATTCGGTCGGTTGGTGTCGTAGCAGAGCGCTTGTGGTCTTGTTCGACAGGCAGTGCTAAAAAGTTTTATCGATGCATAGTTCAGTTGCCATCATGTGTTGGAATAAAGATGAGCGAGCGTTTGCCGCTGAGGCCTACTTTTCGAGCTGACGTTCTGTGATCGCAATCCAGCAGGAATATTACAGGAATTCTTTTTCCCACAGCTAAATGGGTTGGACTTGGGGGGCATTTGGTTCCAACAAGACAGTGCAACAGCACACACTGCAAGAGCATCGATGGGTGTTTTGAGGGAACAGTTCCCAGAACACCTTATCTCAATCAAGGGCGATTTCCAGTGGCCAGCCTATCTCCCGATTTGTCCCCTTGTGACTTTTTTCTATGGGGTTTTCTGAAATCCCATGTTTATGTGAACCATCCAAGGACCCTACCAGATTTAAAGAACAACATCCAGTAAGAAATTGCCAACATAATGCCTGCCATGCTTGAAAAGGTCATGACAAACACCAGAAATCAGTATACTCGATGTATCAAGAATGGAGGACGTCATCTACACGATTTGATCCTCAAGACTATTTAAAACAAAACTTTAGGTATGCATCTACATTGCAAAAACCAAATAAAAATTTCTGATTCATACAATGCGTTTTATTGTGTTTAAAAAAAAGGAATTTATGCTACGCCACCCTGAATATTCGGCATTCGTTCACCAGCGTAGGACAATCTCAGATGAAAATTTGATTTCGTCTCCGGGGTCAAGAAACGTCCAGATGCATATTTTCATCTTTAGCAGGGAAAAGGTTAAGGAATAACTGTAGACCAGCAAAAACCTGTACCTTTATGTAGTCACCTGCAAGAGAGGTTCAAATTTCACAGAAAAAAATCGTATGCCTTGACTGGGAAACGAACACTTAACTCCTCAATGTGTACCAATTGCTTTACCACTTGAACCAAAGAATCCTTTACCTCAGTGGACTTTAAGCAGGCTTTAGATGACATGATTGTATATACAGTGGAACTTGGTTAGTACGTTTCTGAAGGGACCACGAAAAATGAACGTACTAACCAGGAAAACGTACTAACGAGGAAAGTAAATAATAGCAGTCGGGGTTATTGCAATCAGTGAAAAAGTCGTCATAATTACAATTACTATCAGTAGTTCTCATAGGATCGCCTTCCTGAACTCTTTTCACATTTAAAATCAAGAAAATGAGCGCTACCATGAAAAACAATACCATGTGAATAAAAATCGCAAATTTTCATGGACATCCCGGAGAGGATTTCATGATTACGGCGTCTATCTCCCGTGATTTATCCTATATCTATTTACAGAACGAGGACGAGTGAAGCTCAGACAAGCGAAGACAAGTCATTTTTCTTTCTCACAGCGTACTCGGAGAATATAACAACAACCCGGAGTAAGTCAACTGGTTTTTTAAACATCATAAAAATCGGGCAAAATTATATTGACTTTCAAATTACGGCAACAGCCGTAGACATTCGCTTCTGGAATGATACCATTTCGATTGTAAAATCGATCGATATATCAACTGATGACACGCAAGATTATTAGATTACGACGTAATTACAAGAAAATTTTATATTAAACAGTTGAAATTTACTTTCAAAATTTGTCTAATGTCGTCTGCTTTCGTTCCGAGATCAAGTATTTTTAAGCTAAGCTTCGCGTGGAGATCCAGAGGATCGTCTGCTCCCGCAACAGTAGTCAAGTAAATACGCACGACGTCGAGTTTATGGAGCAGTACTGTTTTAGATAATGTGGGAATTGTCTAATACCGTTAAGACTCATTTCTTCATCATGATAACTCGTGCAATAGCAACAATTGCCCACTCATGAACTTTGTGCGCAGCAGTGGGCACTCCCAAGTGCTCCCAAGCTCCAAAGGCAACAGAAGGTGAGGAGCTCGGGGTGGGGAAAATTGGGGCTTCTTATTGGCTGTAGTTTTTCATAGTCAGACATTCCCAAAAAATGGCCGCATTTTATTTTTCATCACGTCACAAGAATTTAGAAATTCATTTGGATAAATTACGGTAGAAGAAAGAGATGTGGAATTAATGGAAGAATGTTAATGGCTAATAATAATAAATTAAATCATGAATTCAGACGTTTGCGACCCTTAAGAAGACACTAGAGAACGAATTGCGGGTTGCGTCACGGCAAGCAATTGAGCGTACTAACCAGGAAAGCGCAATTTTTTCAAACGTACTAACCAAATTCTTTTACCTGTATTTTGTTCGGATGGTACCGGGACCGAGGGAAATCGCCGTACTAAGGAGGAAAACGTACTAAGGAGGAACGTACTAACCAAGTTCCACTGTACTGTCAGTAAAACTTACCCTAAATTAGATTTTTCCACACTAAACACTTTTATCCTCTTAAACAACACTGAATCGAAAAGAGCATTTTCAACTGTTTTCCATGTCTATACCTAAGGTGGCAGATTAACTCAAATAAGGGACTGTCAGCAATACAAGCAAGGCAAAGAGGGGAGATTGTATGCATATGTTTTGTTCATCTAGACAGTTTAATTTTCAATGTTTACCTCAAATGAAAATATAAAAAGTCTGCCTAGACCTAATGCTAATAAACAAGCCACCACAGAGGATCAGGGAAAGATTTTCAAGCTCTGTATTGGGCTTACTAAAATCTCTGGGTCATATGTCACTGTACAATAAGAAAGACAACCTCTAACAGCCGTAAATTATTTTCCTTAACACTAGACATGGCCACTATAGTTTGCATCTCTAATTGTGCATTCAAACTAAAACAATGGAGTGAGCCATTTTGGTTATGGCATGTCATCATTCTGGGCAAAATATCATTTATTTCCCAAAGACATTTACATAGCAGGTACAAGACTGCACTAACCTAAAGATCTTTAAAGTGGATGAGAAGCTATGAAAGGCCAAATTCATTGAAAGAAATTGGTGAATAGAGGGAAGGAACATATTTCACTAGTTCACTTCATTGTTCTCATGTTAAAAGGCTACATAGCTACAATTAGCCCAATTATTCTACAGGACTGGTATTTGCAGAAAACCAAATAATATATAATCTATGACTGTCACAAACAGATGTTAACAAAATATCTATATACCTAAGAAAGTTGAAAATTGTGATAGTTGCACCTCAGGAATGGCTCTACCGATAATGATATTTGATTTTTGGATTTGTCTCAGCCCCGGATAAGAGAATAAATATTGCAAAATATTAAAAGTTAACGAAAGAATTATTCTTTTTCTTACAGGTATTTTTTTAGGAGTTGGTAACACCGCAAAAGCTGTGAAGTCTGTCAAAACTATAAGATTTGTTTTTCCCAATTTATTGACTGAGATTCTTGACAATATTAAAAACATTTAAACTATTAAAACGTAATAAAACATTTAATTCTAGCTACGCCAAGCTGGAATATACGTGTCACTGCCGTGTTTGTAAACAAATCTCCAAGCTATTGCTGACTATCGGTAATGGCCATGTTCTTGTCGACGAATCGAGTGGATTGATTCAATTTCCTTGGAATTTTTGCAACTTCATTTCATCTCAAGATGAGCTCAACAACAAGGTGTTCCGAAACATGACTGGTGGCCACAAAATTCACATATGGTTGAGTGAGCAAGCAATTTTGGTGGCTAATAACGAAGATGTGGATCACTTAAACTTATGAGTTTCAGAATCAAATCATTGGCACCCTTGTGTCATTCAAATCTTATGAATGTGTAACAAACTAAGACGAAGTCTCTAACTATCTCTCTGAATTTTTAAACTTCTTGGTTGTGCCTGGCTTACCACTGTGCAAATTACAACTGAAGGTTGGTGTGGAGGTAATTATGCCTGGAAATCTAAACCAACCAAAACTATGAAATGGAATTCGTTTGGTGATTAAAAAACAACTGTTAATCGATGCGATTCAAGTGACTATACTCCAAGGAATATTCAAAGAAGTTCTCATTCCGAGAATTCCCATGATTCCAACCAATGGGGTAGTTTCCTTCATCATAGAAAATGAAAGGCATTGATTTCGATTCCTTACCCACCATTAGTATACTCATAATATACTAATTATTTTGTTTTAGAAATCCCACTTCAGGCGAATGTTAATGGTCAATTTTAACTGCATTTGAAAGAGGCCAGAATGGCACCCATACAATGCAACTCCTCGTGACATTACAGGGACCTAGTTTCTATATGAGTAGATAGGAGTTTTACATCGTCTGAGATTATCAATGTATGCATGAGGCACAGACTTCAGGGAAACATCTCTTAATAATCACCTATTAAAACTGCCTATGGTCAGAAAGTTTCCTTCGTTTGATAAGGTGTTAATAATCCTTGTTTAAGCCAAGTGCTACCTGCTATCAGGGTACCCTGCTACCTCCTAGCAGCGCACATATCCTCCCCCAAGGTCACATGACACGGCGGCAGCGGGAACCAGACTGATGTCATACCGAATCGCAAAAAATAGATATCGTCCTTTAAAAATCTATAAGCGTGAAATACGTACCCCAGGAGTAATAATCTTTCGATTTAGGCAATAAAAAAATAATAGGAAACCAGTGAATTCTTCTCGGGTTTCCATCCGGGTGAGCTCCATCTCCATCGCTGCCGACGTTTCGATAGAATCCTTTTCTATCGTCATCCGGCCCTGATGACGATAGAAAAGGATTCTATCGAAACGTCGGCAGCGATGGAGATGGAGCTCACCCGGATGGAAACCCGAGAAGAATTCACCGCCATCATACGCCGGGAAAAAGTGAAATCTTAAAAAGGAAACCACACTATTTTCCCATTCAGTTTTAGCAAATTTAATTTCCAATGCGTGCTGCATTCACGATGACAATAAACTAATAATAAAGTGAGTGTTTGTGGTCTGAATATGAAATGTTTTTCTCAATGTCAAATATATGTGGGATGTTACGAGTTGGTAAACCATCCATTTTATTTGTTTGCACACCTGATAACAAAACAAAAACGTTGTATACCAGAAGGTACTTGACTCGAGAGAATAAATCTGAATGTGAAGGGTAGACGAGGGCACTTTTAAACACTGCACTTTTCAAACCCGAGTTATAGCTAGCGAGCCATGAGTCAGGCCATATTAATGCTGATCCCAAGGGGCTATTTTCACGAGATTTAGAGCTTCAGTAAAGTGTTGGTGTAGCATGGCATAAACTTGCCCCAAGAATGGGTTTGACTTTATTAACTGCTTTATAGGACCACGACGTCTTAAATTTCCTAAGTTAAAACATAAAAATGAGAAAATTCATTGCAAAAAATCTGCATGTACATGCCTTAGACTATGTACCGATGTAGTTTGAATACAGAAAATATCTTTCTAACAAGCTGTAACACTTATTTCTGTATTTTTATTGAATATGTTATTACTTTAATACAATATATTAAAAATTATTAAAATCACAGTGCAGATGCTCTTGATTAATAAATTGTGTATAATAAACTGTTCAGTGATTATTAGGCAGTACAAAGTTTGCCAGGTCAGCTAGTCTAAATATATTTAATAAGACAATTACTTAATTGGCCAAATATTAATGTTGTATCTCACTTAAGTAATAAAAAGTTTTACTTTTAATATATGGGTCTGACAAATGCATAATCAATTGACAGATAAATAATCAAAAATGAACTTAGAATGATATCCAGACAGAACAATACTACTTGGGTATATATCTGATTAGAATTCAAAGCATGATCTGTGACAGTATTCCAAATGGCACATTACATAATTGGACATAGAGCATAATTGTACCATTGAAATGAAAATACCACCCACCATACATCCAAATACCAAGACAGCAGTCATATTTTAATTTAGTCCACTCTGTATTACTAAATAAATTTTTAAAAGTTGTAGAGCATGGTTCCTTATACTTTCTGCTGGACCAATTATGTCATTAGTCAAAATGTACCATCATGAAAAATGTCAAATTTGACATCTGAATGTTTTACATCCATACATTATGAATTAAGCTATTATAATTGAGCATTCCTTCAAGATAATTGGAGCAATGACAATGGAAAGTAATTAAGGATAGGAGTTAATTGTGAGAAACCATGCATAAGCCTCTTGGTCGCGTCTTCAATAAGACAAAAAGATATACTAAATATATATTCAGAGAGCATAGCTAAAACTTTTTAAGTGTCCATTGTGGTAAGCGCTTTCAAGTATCATTCTTCCTCATATCAAATACTGATACAATAACAAATTCTCAATTTTTATTACATAATACCTATTACAAAAACATCTTGAGTATATTAGTAACTTACAATATGATTATAATCCCTTGCCACTAAGTCGAGGCATTTCTGCATCACGTCTTCACCCTAAAAATAAGGAAAAGTGATTTTCGGTGAAAAAGGCATATCATAGAGGGCAATGAATGTCACACAATTAATACATTACAATTGTCAATATCACATGGGTTAATTACAATGGGCAACACCACATAAAATGTTATTAGATTTCCCTCATGGAAACTTATTCAAAGCTAATTTTCTTGGCCGAAGTTAACGTAATTATAAATAATAAACTTCCACAAAAGTTATTAAAGAGAGGTTTCCAGGAGGCTGATGATTGAAACCACAAAATGCACACTACCTACTCAGGGGAGATGACAGCAAAGGGACCTAAATGTTGTTACCTAAAACTCGAGTTTAATTAGCATACTAACCTAAATAAATTGGTGAGAATACATATACTTGGATACGTATGACAACAGAATTATGTCATTCCTCTCGCCGAAAGCATCTACTCATCTCTCTAAGAAAAATTAAAGTAGATTGAAAGCATGATATGATTCCTAATACTCGACGACACATAACCCTACCATACGTATTTACACGAGAAATATTACAACAGCAATTCATAAGACGTTGCCATAGATGAAAAAGAAATAAGGCTTCAATCTCATTCATTGAAATGCTATTCACAATGAAACTTTTACAAGCATTTGCTACAAAAATATGAACTTATCCTTGCAGATTATTATCAACCTTTGCAAAGATATTTTACAACATATGAACCACGATCCTAGGCATAAGGAATGATAACACACAAAAATTATGCATGGTACATGAACACATGCCCATGGCCAATACCAATGTTCACACCATATTCAATTGACAGTAATTTATATTCCACAAAAGTACTTTGGAAAAAGTTACATAACCACCTTCCTTGAACATAAGCACACAGCTACAGAAAAGTAATTCAAAGCATGAAACAGCAAACACTACCTCACTCAGCATGGAAAAAATACCCTCACAATACCTGGGTATCCGTGTCTTTAGCCTTATATGTATTCTTGGAGAAGTATTCCAATATTTTATGGATGTCCTCCTGAGATATATCTTCCATTTTAAATTATTATCTAAGAAATAGTAACAATTTACGTAGTTCGAATTCATGAGTCTGTATACCCGACAGACACGCCACCAAACCACCTACATCTGTATCATTGGACGAGGCACATGGAATTGCAATAAAAGAAAGTCGAAATTGAAATGCAACTTTAAACAAGAATCATCAGCTGTGCGCAGTGACGTCGTTTTCTATGGTTTTCTCATAGAGTTTACATTGGTTTTCTCATGGGTTTTCTAGTTGTGTTGCGTGCGGTGGCATCCTGTGATAATTGACACGAGCCTGAAATGTTTAATTAGAATAACTTTTTAACATTTATGTTGGTACTCTACCTGCATTCTTCCCGGAACGATTTTATTGGATTTGGGACTGACGATTTTATTAAGAGATGCTGTGGAATAGTTGAGTGAAATATGCTGGTCTCGAGGATTCTCATTCGGAAAGTGGATGCTCTCTTGATTTAAGGAAGATAGCTAAATGACACGTTGACGGTTGAAAAAGTGTAATGTAAATAATAATAGGCAAATTTTCTCATCAAACTATTGTTTTGCCCCTCATCCATTTTATTTCATCTGCGTAAGGTCATTTTTGTGGAAGTTATTGGTAGAGCTTCTGGGTGGGTTAAATGATGAATAATTCCAAATGTTGGTATCCCACACCCCCCTGTCCCTCTTCTTACTAATTGAAAATACATCCTACGTTGTCGTTAGTACCATGTGACGAAAGAAATCAGTACGGAAAGTTCTCTAGTTGGAAACTGGCATCTCCAAGTTTCAGACAACGACTTAATGATAATTCTTAAATTTTGCAGAAAATTAGGCAAACGCTGGTAAGAAGAGAGGGTCCAACATTTACTGTCTTATTAGCACAATAATTTTTCTTTCTTTTACAACCTCTTCGTATTAAAAAAAACGTTCACCTTTCATCATCTAAGCACGAATTTTATCTGGGGAAAAGTGTTATAGGTGTATAGTGCCATCTTATGATTTAAAAAAGTTACAGCTGTGGTTTTGAAAATGTCGGCAGTGTGGGCGGCCCCACGAGGTGGTGTTGGGTACCCCCCAATATGTATATGTCAAATATTTTATCCTATAAAAGCGCTACGAATAGTAACTCAAGAGAAAGATCCTCTTTGGCCATTTATGTTAAACTCACAACATAAATAGAATTGTTTTGAGGACAATGGCGAGTGCAACAAAGAAATATTTATAGGACATAACTTTGAAGATGCGAGCAAAAGTTCATCCTAAAGCAGAAACCAGGATTCAATGCGACATAAGACGAGAGTATGCATTATGTCTTTCTTATAAGCATATGAGCAAGTTTGGTAACACCAGTTTTCAGCTCCCAACCAAATAAATGTACATCTCAATAATTATCATATTCTGCTCATGAGAGTACCATACAAAGATGCTAAATGAACTATATACTGCCAAAGGAAAATACAGGACAGTGCATATCTTGCACAAGGGAACAGAAATTTAGAATGGAGAGAGAAATGAAGAATAAAAATTTAACATTTATAGTTGTAAACCTACCAAATTACTAAACTTTCAAATGAATTGCAACATTTTGAGGAAGTTTGTTTATTCTATCAAAAAATTTGTAAATACAAAATACTACATTCAATAACGCAAATGTATTTTTAAGAATAACATTTCACAAGAGCATTTTCATTACCTTGTGTAACAATTTGATAAAAATTTCTCCTCAAAAGTATAACTAACTTTTTAACATTTCCAATCACATAAAAATATGCATACCTCAATGTGACAAAAACCTGATCATTAATATCTTACATGATAAAAAGGCACATTAATCAAACCTATACAGAATAATGTCAAAACGCTAAAACTAAATAATCAGGGAAAAGGATGGACGGAAGGAATTCTGGATGGAATGGCATGCAGTCAACACTAATTCTCATTAGTGAACAGTAAAAAAATACAAAATGTGTTCATCAACAATCAACAACACTTAACACAGTTTTCAGTTTTTAGGCAATCCATTTATACCAGGATAGCAGAAAAAAATCCACTAATAAATAAATGAAAAGCCAACATTCATATACAATACATAAATTGAATTCCATTTAAAAATAGCTCTTGTTATAAGTTACATTTACTAAAATCACTTTCATCTGTTGATGCAAAATAACAAATATACCTTCATAATGCTTAGAATATACAGAGCATAATATTGAGAGCGATTCTCCACAATCATGGGGTATGAGATTACTATTTCCAAGTACAAAGTTATCAAGGCTACAATTACAGCATGAGCAGGAAAGGCATTTTACATGTCGAATAGAAAAAAAAAATTCCCCACATTTCAGAATGATAACCAGGAAAAAAAGTAATCCAAGGGGCAAATATTCCCAGGTTCTTCAAAACATTTGGCTCCATTCCTCAGAATGAATTGTAACATGTATTTTAATGTATTTTAAAACTTTTTCATGGAGTTCTTGCCCAAAAAGTTCATTCACCCAGTTACATTCATTTCTCAAATATTGCAAGAGATGGATTGTCTCTGTGCTACTATATTGTATGTACTGGGTATATTCAAGATGCTAACAGGGGTGGAAGTTGTCTGGCGTTCGACACATTACAACACCTACCTTGAAACTCAATGTGCTACGTTATGGTGAAGGGCAGGCATGACAGAACAGGAGGTGAAAATAGGGAGGTAACTACAATGAAATCAATATTTAGAGTCACAGTGCTACAAAAAATTTAGTTTCATTTTCATCAGAGCATAACTGAATGGATTTCTTGTCACTAGGGAAACACATCACGAATTCCAATCACTAGAATGCAATCAGTACCGTGTAAGGCAGGTAAATGTTGCTTACTATTTAATAAGCTTATAGTAATACATGGACATGATTTTCTTCCTGTTGCTAACTTATTAACTTCTCAAACCAATATGTTACAAGGTTCTCTGGTACTGACATCCTGATGTGACCAATTAGTAAATCTTAAATAGACACTTCTTTCAGAACTGAAACTCTTATTCATAAACTAAAAATAGGTTCACAAAAAAGGATGAAAAACAGAATAGAAAATAAAGCATTAGCCTTCCTTGGTAAAAATACAAAAATAACCACAGTAAATCTGAGACTTTGCATACAGTAAACTCTTACTTTATGGCATTAATCTATTCTGAAGGACTGATTGTAAAGCAAACGCTCATGGATATTGAATTGCATTCTTTCCGGATGAGGAATCAGTTTTTTAAGAGTATCACTGCACGTAAATGTTGCTATGTTGAAATGTGCTTGTTTAAAAAAAAAGTTCTGAGTTTGATTAATCATGACACATTGTGCGAAAGGAAAAAATATCAGCGAAGTTTGAAATAAAAAAGGCACGTGTAAACTCACATCATGAGGTCACCTTATCATAAAGGGTCTATTGTACTAGGAAATTATTTTCCCAATAGGAAAGTTGTGAACATGAAAATTCATTTCATCGGAAAGCATATATTTTCTTTCAGACTAGAAAAGGCTGCCAGTTAAATTTTGAGAAATAATCAATTAAAAAACCACCATTTTAATTTTCTGGTGAGGTATGTGGATACCATGACATTAGTCCATTGGAGATTAAGCCAGTCTCATTAGGAGATGTGTTCTCTGGCTATATAGCACTAATCAAATATACTATGAGATGGGATCCATTTCGAGTCTGGAATTAACAATAATAATAACCATATTTCCCAAAGCATGTACTGTTTTTCAGAAAGATTTTTCCTAATTCAAGGTTCTATTAGGCTAAAAAGTTGGGAATTTCCAAAACTTAAGAATCATATCAAGCCCTAATTAAGCATTCACGTCAGAATTGCAGAAAAATTCAACCACAGTTTTCGAAAACAACATTCACTGAAAATATTACTCAATGAAATTGAGCTAAGACAGTATTTGTCATAAATTCATCAGGTTCAAGTTCAACATATTATTAGAAAATTCAATCATATGTGATTAGAAAATCTGCTGGGTGCACCATTACCGTTTATCAAAAAGTACTGCAGCTATGGTAAAACTTGATTTGGTAAGTAATGCATTGTACTCATGAAGCATGGCATTCAAAATTTGATTCATAAATACATCTTGGTGAGCAATGCCACAGGAATGAGCATTATTAAAAAGCAAAACTTGCTTTTATTTGCAGCATTACATCCATCTGTTGAACAGGTGTACATGCAAGATCTATAGTCGAGTTGATCACCGGGCTGGCTACCGTAGATACAGTAATTTCCATGATCTAGAGAAGAGCAAGACCTGATTGTTTCCCATCCTCCTGCAAAACAAACAACACAAATATTTAGGGGAAAGCACTAATACCCTAAATTTCAAATACGTTTTTATCATTCTACTTGTTTCCCAAGATATTCATCTTTATTAATGTCAGTGTTTCACAGCATTTGTTAAGCTTCCTTGGGGCTTTTCAAAATCTGATTAAAAGAAGGAAGTGATATAAAGAGTGTGTTACAATGACCACAGTATTTTAAGCACTTGTTCACTGAAGGTATCACAGTATCTGTGTTCATTACTTCCATTTTAGACAACATTATAATTCAACTGAAGAATTGCATACTGGTATCCATGAAAAAAGGAATATCCATTAAAACAAGCATCCATGGATCATTATTAAAAGGAATACAAAGGCTGCAAAGTGGAATTACAAGATTTTAACGTGAAGACCACAATCATTCAACCAGTTAAAGAATACCATCTTTAAAATCATAGAGGTCAGAATCAAGTTGGGGTCCTCCTTGACTCTGAGAGTGAGTAATTATTATCCACGTGAAAAGGTTATTATTTACGTATTAAACAAATTGTTCACCAGCCATTGCTAACTACATACTTGAGCAAAATCCACTACATTATTATGTCTGAGCAACCATTTTTCAGGAATAACATATTTCACTGTAAAATATGGCCACATGCTCAACCTAACACACCACCCCCAGTACTTGTGGGGTGTAGTTATAGTTAGCTGATTACTCCCAAGCCCCTCAAACAATTAGAATCTTTGAAGACCCTAATGAAGAGCAAAATTTGCAACATTGTTACGATGGTTTCTCCAGGGTTTTCAAGTATTGTTGCATAATTTTATGTTGATTTTGACATTTCATGGCTAGTTCAGTATATACCTAACGAAAAGAGCCAAATGCCAAATAGGGGAAGTTGGCCTCTAAATATACCACCATGGGGGCAGTAAAAACACAAGCCATCTTCCACCCATCAGCATTTGAATATTTTCTGATGTGGCTGGCATTGACCACAAAATGTCATACTCATCAAACATTAACGCAGCAATACCTGAAAAAATGGAGATACCATTGACTCAAGATTTAATTTAATTCATAGATTGTAGGGTCAAACATCAGTTTTGCAGCTTCAACAGTCTGGTGGCAAATAATTATCATCAATTTAAGATACATAATACACAGCACTGAATATATTAAAGCTGATAATTCATGAGATTGAATCATTACTGCCCGAACTGCTGATAAAAGGAAGATTCAATCTTAATAAAAATGAGGACTAGTCTGTGGCATTGGAATAAGATTGAAAAATGATATAATTTAGATAATGCAAATTTAGACTTGTGAATCGATCAATTATTTTATTGGACCACACAATCCATTTTATTTTACTATTTTTTCAGCATTAACATATCATTAATTATATTTTTTGCTAAAAAATACCTAGGGACACATTCCTCCCAATGATTAACAGACATGAAATGGTATTTACAGCGCTTGTTTTAGCCTCCACTGTTCTCATTCACAGAGCATATATGTTTTATCTCACAATTTTGTCATTAAATACGTAAAATAATTAAATAAATTAATAATACAAAAGTTGGATCACCGACTTTTTCATAGACTGATTGATTATCTATAGTATGCTTTAAATGAGAATGCATGCTTTTTCTACTCATACGGGTTTTACACAGACTGATCAATTAAGCAATTTATTTACTTATGATCTCTAACTGACTTACGCATCCACTAAACCCCCAACACTGAATATTCTCAAGTACAAGTGCCATGGGGCAACAGTTTCATTCATGTCACAAGGGTGCAGCCTTAACAACATGCAAATAACCGTTTACTTCAAAACTAACTGACATAAAAAGTTGTCTTCGCTCTCATCACCCTTGTTACCTGAAATCACGAAGTGATGTCAATCAACAAATTACTGAGTATATACAATCACTTAAATTGAATAATTTATTGATCTCAAAGATAGTCGTAAAATCGTTGCACGGCCTTCCATGAAAGAACATCCTACAGAATGACAAGCTAGCAATTCCAGTATCCCTTCATTGATTTTTGGCAGTTTGGGAATATAAAAGTAACAATTCTCAAAATACGGAGGATCTGACAAGAGTTTACTCACCTTCGTGCCGGCCAGTGAACTTGATACAGTATTTGGCACCATAGACATCTGTACAGGGGGTAGGTTTAATATCCTCATCTCCATTCATGAATTCCGCACATTGATAAGGATTGTCTGTGTCCGTGGACTTACACTGGTAACACATTATACTCATAGCTAAAATTAAATAACATTGATTTAAGAAGAAAACTTCTCTAGAAAACAGTAAGGCCTCAACAACACGTTCCTTGTTACTCAAAAAATAAATTTCATAAGCTACAATATCTTTTCAAAAACCCTACCAGGCTATTCGAAATCACAATACTAACATGAATAATTACAACAAAGTACTCACCAGTTCTCGCGAAAATCGCCAGTATTGATAAAATAACGGTCCACTTTAAAAACATGCTTGCTGAAAGCTGAAACTCTGTAAAATCAACCTCGTAGTGTTTTCATCCAGAAAGAAAATAATATCAATCATAGAATCATAGCACTGAAAGGGAGAAAACCCCATTAAACATCAATGGAATACGTTATATTTGAAAAAATCGGCAGCAATCATCAACCACGGCCGTTAACTTCAAAAATACCTTGTAAACAATCTTTACCTGCCTAGCCCTCCTTTCCTCAAATATGCGCGACGACGCCCTTATCTGGTGACAAAAGCGATAAGTCAAGCGCACTGAAACGACAACGCGCGAAGTTCGATGTCCACATGCTGCTGAATCTCGGGGTACTGTAGGTAGTGCTTCACTTAGCTAATGAGCAATAAATACATTGAATGTCGTTAGGCTATATCGTTATTTTTTCGAAACAAATATTCTCATAACTACGATAAAAACATACATAAAAACGTACAAAATTGTTTTACGCGGAATATAGTACCCCAAGAGTACATGAAAATAATAACTATGTGCTCAAGAGTCTATGACTTAGAAGTTTTATAGCCCCATATTTTACTTGATATTTATGAGAAAATTTAACAATAGAGGGGAACTCAGTTTCTGAAGCAATACAATGCTTTAGCCCTTTATCAGGCACATTAAAAACACATTTAGTTTCACGGTCCCCATAGACAGCAATAGCAATGTCTGAGTTCAGTACGTACATTCACAAATAATTATTTTAAATGCAACATTTAATTTACAATAAATTAATTTTATGCATGGGTTGTGAAATTGCCCATAGTACTTTTGCATTTTTCCCTCCCTCACCTCATTCAGCAAGAGTTTAGGTGTATACCTGCCAGAACCATACATATCTGGTACATCATCCATGATTTTGTCAAATTCTATCATCCTTTCCCTCCTCTCTAATAGTAACACAGCATTTTGAAACATCATCCTCACAAGATCTGCCACTAATTCAGAAAATACCTTCGCATAAATGAAGTTCTTGACAGTTGGAATTATTTTCAAGCTACACTAATTTGGCATTAATTTCCCCCACAAGAATTTCATGAAATACTAAAATTAGCCAGCCATTGATTCTTCTCGAATTTTAGTGCGTAGCACATAATTTGTCTGATTACGAGTTCATTATTGTATAAATTTTCATGAGAGCACTTCATTTCTTTTATCTGTAAACAGCTGGTGTCCTAACACCCCCTGCCACACGCCTTTTAGGCGGCTTGCGGGGTATTGTGTAGATGTAGATGTGAATAAACTTACTATCTTTAATAACGAGGGTAGACAGAATAGTCACTCATTACGGACCACCTCATCTAAACGATTACCTTAGAACAATTTACACATAAGAACATACTGATAAAAGATATTTCATAACCAAAAAATGTTCGAATGGCCAAGAATTAAAATAGTTTAGCTTTGTAAGAACAAGAATGCAAATTTTCAAAGTAACGGTTTTTATTAATTTCTCAGAAATTGTTAATAATCATGAATAGAGTGTAAAAATATTATAATACATATTTGCATTCAACAAAAACTACAGACAACTAATGCCAGAAATAAGCTTCATAGCTAGCATATTGCCTTGAGTAACACAAGTTGTTGCGTGGTGTCTATCAGATGCCAAAAACGAAAAAAAAAAAATTTTTGTTAATCCACTGATGTAAAAAAACAAAAAAAGTATCATTGGTTATTTCAGAATCACAAAATAATAAGATACACAGAATGACAATGGCTAACTATACACAAAATTTAAGTGGGAAAAGAAAATAACCTGTCATCAATTACATGCCATGCGACTAAGACAGGGTTAATAGGGAAAAAAGCTTTTATAATTCAGTGTCCTCCACGATAATACCCTTGAAACTATTCTATAAAAACTACATCAAGTCTTCTTAGCTTGAAATTTTTGCAAAACACTTCTCCCTACTTCAAAACTGAAGTATGCTTATATTACAGAGTAAAATTACTTTATGTTTATACTGAAGGCCAACAAAATTGACATTATAAATTAATGAAAGAATGAAATAAGGGTATTAGACAACAAACAACTTTTTATTCCTTGTTAAACAAAATTACAAGCATATAAACATTATTAAAAATGATATGATAAATAATTTTAAAATTATTAACAGTTCAAACAAAAATATCTGAAGTTACGAAAAACAGAAACTGACAACATCGGACATCAGTAAATAGCACGAGGAAAATATTTTCATCACAGATGAATTACCATTCATTTTATCACAGACAATCATTGTAATTACATTGATTTCACATAAACATACATCTTATCACATTTATAAACACATCTACATACTAATGCAAATACACTCCCATAAAATGGAATGGCACATGTTTAAATATTCATTGGCACATGGCATTATAAGTTTTCTCAAACATCTTAAACTTGACTTACAAATTGGCATACGAAAGTGTACAGCAAGGATATCTATATATGTATCACAATAAGGTAATTTATAAAAATAAAATAGGCATTTGTAGTGTCTTCCACATTTAGTTGATACTAAGGGCTCTAAAGGAGATTTGTTTTCCATGTTGTTCTCCATAAGCCACCCTAATGTGTTGCTGCCAAATCATAAAATAAGGAATTAGCACTATCTGGCATATTATGATTTCTTTCAATGCAAAACATACACAACATAACTGGATATATTTTCCATAAACTTTGTAATACAAGTTATAAAAAATATTTTTGTCAATTTCTGCAACTAATGCCACTTTTGGCCTTATCCTCTTCACCAGATATCATGCAACTGTTTTACGCATTGGCTCGAAAATTAAGCAGAAACGTTTTTGAACTCTCCTCTCTATTGCGAAGTCCTTAACTTCATTAGTCAATATGATGCTATGAGTAACTAAATAAATTTTGGCCAAGAAGTTTGGAAATTTTGTAATGTATAGTGTAGTCACCTGCAAACTAACGTATCTTATGAGTTAGGTCTATATACACTGAGTATGAAATTTAGAGGAAACTTTGAATTTGTTTAGTTTTTCAGTTTCTTAGCTTAATCTCAATAAGGAAGGGGGCTATGAATGACCAGAGATAGAAATTATTAATGTGGCACAAGTCCCTACAGAACTCTACCCTTCCCATTTTTCTAGCTAACCTTCCAGCCTAGGGCACTAAAGGGAAAGGTCAGAAAATGAGCATGGACATTTTAATTCTCATTTAATCATTCAAAATTTGTATGACTTTTTATAGATATATTCCCATATATTTTGTATTTTTAAGCAGAAATGTACCTGTTTAAAACTCGACGGATGAAAACCTATGGCATTCAAGCTTTGATGGCACAGAAGAGAGATGACAATTTAAAAGTACCCCTCTCAAAGAAATGCAAAAAAAGTTCATGTCCCACACAAGGGAAAATCGTCTCGAGCACGTTGCTCATAGAAGGTATCCTGGATATCATTCAAATTTCTCTAATGCACAAAAGCACATGCAATTTAATCGACTGGTTGGCAGAAGGGACTAAGGGAAAATAGGGGAAGCATACAGAGGTATAAGGTTATGAATATTTTTCGCACACAAATGATTTGTTGTACGGCATAAATAACATGGATATGAAGTGTTTTCCAGTTGAATGTGTACTGTTATCACAGCCAAAAGAAAGCAGGAGAAAGGAGCAAAGTTGAGAAGCTGGAAAAAGAACCAATATGTAGTCAGTATCTCGTTTTGTTTCAACTTATAATTTGATAGTATTGAAACTTGACATGAAATGCCTAAGTCAATTGAGGATAAGCAGCAGGATAATTAGCTACTTCAGGATTAGGAAGGAAACATGTAACAGTGCAGAAGTGGCATTCAAACACTAAAATATTGAACTGTGAGATCAGTGGTTTTTGGTGATAATATGTATTGAGAGTTTCAGAGTAGGTATTCAATTATTTATGAGGCATTACTCCTCAGTCTTCAAAAAATACCTTCATTTTTGCATTTGATTTGGAAAAATGCACAAACATTTTCTTACTTTAAGGAGGAATGCCTTACATCACAAAAACCTGCCTGCAAATAAAAGCTTTGTGCATTCTATGCCACTGAGAGACATATGGGGCCAATAGGAAACATTTTCCTAGAGGCTTTTGGTGTCTTCCCCCTTCACTATCCATTATAAGCTTGAACTTCAGAATACTGTGCAATGGGATAGCTTTATAGGGCCTCAGAGAGGGTCCTAAGGCAAACAGCCTTCTCAACCTACCCCAGGGCTGCTTTGTGTGTGTGACCACATGGGGAAACAAAGTATTCTTAGGCCCAGCGCACACGGTGTGACTGTTTTACAACTACCGTTGCAAACCAGTTGCGCGCGCAACTGTTTTGTGACCTCGACAATGTAATTGAGTGGGGAGGCGCACACGACGCGACTGGTTTTTGACGATCTCAAAACAGTCTGAAACCAGTCACATGCAACCGTGGGCCCGCGGTTGCAGTTGCGTTGCAGACTTCAGATGCACGAGACCACGTGGTGTTTTGGTGGTATTTTGACGGCCGTATAGTGTCGATCTCAAAATGAATGATCAAGAACTCAACATGAAGCTCGTTGGAGCAATAGAGAAGCATGAAGTCCTGAACAAAAACAAACTATCTAACGTCTTTGGTATTGATAATAGCTCACAGCGTCTACTTCGCGTGACTCAGCGATAGTAAGCGCTGACGGCCAATGCAAGAGCTTAAAAAACAACACGTACCGCACTAAATAAACACTCCACTGATTGAAAAATAGACGAAACTGATTTACAACAGCCCTTTGTCATTACACCCGTGTGCAGACAGAAGTTTTGTTTCTGTTGCAAACTGGTTGCAGATGCAACTGATTCCCAACTGTGGTTACAAAATAGTCGCTCCGTGTGCGCTGGGCCTTACTGATAAAGGTGATATCACTCCATTAAAAAAAGCCATGTGTGGGCAGCTATGGGGTACCATTTTACATAAAGTTACTTTGGTCACAGGGGAGGTGTAGAACAATCTAGGACTAAATGAACACCAGACCCATAAACACTCATCAATCTTCTTCAATTCGTTAACACATTGCACACGGATGGCGAGAATACTCGTCATTTTTTTTCCCGAACGTTCCGGACGGATGACGAAGATTCTCGTCATTTATGCGCGTCAACCTAAACAATTTTAAAGCGTACAATAAGTATTCGTGAGTACATTTTCAGTTGTTGTTCGCTATTCAAAATGAAATTATGCATCATAACGTTTGATTGGTAAAGTTATATTCTAAACATTAGCTTTTTAACCATGTTTAAACCAAAGGCATTACGCCCAAATAGGCACATATTTCCAATTTCGGCATTCCTAGGAATTTAAATACCCCGGTACGCAACGTGTTAAGTAATTAAAGGACCACATCACATTTTTACGATCATAAGACAGTAATGATGTGAATGATGGCCTTAGCATAATTTATTATACAATACAATAAAAAGTTTTGCCACGTAGTGTTGCACAGTGCTTTAAACCATCAGCGTGTCAGAAGATGGGGTGGAGGTTTGGCAATAGTTTTCTCCATAAGATCTATACTGTCAACTAAATGCGGAAAACACTACATAGAATCCACCAAGATTTCCAATTTACCACAGCAAACATTAAGAAATCTAATTCATATGAAGTAATGAATCCTTATTTTATACTTCCTCCTCACTTCCAAATTATGAAAACCCGCTAGTGCTAAGAGAGGAGGTCCTAAAAATGTTTTCAGGGTTCAAGTAATAAAGCAATTTATTGCTTATTAAACATACTTTCATTTTTATCATAAATAAGAAGGAAAAAATTTACTTGCATGTTGTTGAATGACTAAATGTTATAAATTAGCATATAAAACCATCAACAGAATAACATCAGCGCAGCAGAGTCCTAACTATTTTTGGTAATGAAGAGGGATCTCCAAAACATATATTCATAGAAATGGTTAATCCAATCTCAATAATTTTCATATAATAAATATTGCCACGCTATGAATGCACCTTTTCCTATGGCTGCATGGAAATAATGGCGGTCATCCAATATTGTTTCTCTGCCAGTAGGGTGGTTTCCTATTATTTTTTTATTGCCTAAATCAAAAGATTATTACTCCTGGAATACGTATTTCACGCTTTTAGATTTTTTAATGACGATATCTATTTTTCGCGATTAAATGAAAAGTGAACATTTTCAAGTGCGCGAAAACGCGACGACTAAGTATGAATGCCGGGAAAACTCCCATGTGACGTCGTTCTGGTTCCCGCTGCCGCAAGTGAGGTGACCTTGGGGCGAGGATGTATGCGCCGCTGGGATGCAGGATGCTAGCAGGTAGCAGAGTACTACTCTGCTATCAGGTAGCGCTTGGCTTAAATAAGGATTATCAATACCTTATTAAACGAAGAAAACTTTCCGACCTTAGCCAGTTTTAATAGGTGATTATTAAGAAATGTTTCCCTGAGCTCTGTGCTTCATGCATGCATTGGTAACCTCAGACGATGTAAAAATCCTATCTTCTTGTGTAGAAACTAGGTTCCTGCAACGTCACGTGGAGTGGCATTGCATGGGCGCCAATCTGGCCTTTTTCAAATGAGGATAAAATTGACCCTTGCCATTCGTTTAAACCGGTATTTCTTGAACCAAATAATTTGTATATTATGAATACACTAATGGTGGGTAACGAATCGCAATCAATGCCTTTCATTTTCTTTGATGAAGGAAACTACCCTATTGTTCATTTACTATATTCCCCAAAAGATTTCACCAACTGTGACTGCTATAATACATTGAATTGAAAACACTACGACAATTCACAGAAGATCAAGTCAATACTCGGTTCAAAATTAAAGCTGTATGCATAAAAGTAATAAGAATTTCCAGGTAACATGGAGAGCTTCAAAGTTGAACAGTTTCTCTTCTTTGTTTAAAATTGAACAAAGAAAAGGAGCTAAAAATATTCACTAGACATACTCAATGATAACTGAAAGTTAGATAAAATATCAATCCTACACCATTCTAGGTACTGAAGTTGTCCACTTGATATACTTATTTTTTCATTATAATGAGAGGGAAAAAGTCTTCAGATTTACATAGCACATCTAGAATTTCTAAAAATAAATCTCCAATAGTCGTAGCAGAGAGAGGAGTATAAAAACAGAAAAATATTGCATTTCTTCATTTTCTACAAATATTTCTACATATTTGGTAAGTAAGGTGATTATGTATTACCATTTATGAAGTCCATCTGATTGTACCACTGTAATTAATCATATAGCTCTTAATTAAAAACATGTGAGTCTACATATACAATATTGCAACAATTACATACAGTAGAAGTCCGCTAGAACAAGTAAGGCCTATTGCAATGGTAGCACTATATCAAGTGATTTTTTTGTTGGTTGGATCATGTGGAAAAGCATAGGGAAATCCATTCCCAATTATTTTTGTATAATATATATTGCCATACTATCAATGCACTTTTTGCTCGGACTCCATGAAAATAATGGCTGCCTTCCAATTTTGCTTCTCTACCAATTGTTCTTTAACTACATTTTCCAAAAGATTTCACCAACTGTGACTGGTATAATACATTAATTGAATTCACTACGACAATTCACAGAAGATAAAGTCAATTATCAATTAAAAATTAAATCTTTATGCATAAAAAAGTAATAGCAGGTTCTTGAGTATGCAATGGCATTAAAACATCAATTTTCCCTAAGAAATTACCTAGGATGCATAAATTTCAGGAGACAACCCCACTTAACTTCAACTGCTTAGTGCTTGGCAGTGTGGTTACTACATTTCCCAGCCTGCACACTATCATATTTATGCAATATGCAATTAAATTTTAGGTGTGCATGTATAATATCTCAATAGCAAATTTCATTCAGCACGTAAACAAACTAGTGGTTATGAGCAATATAGTCTGATAGGAAAATAATTATGGCAATAATATTATAGCTTTTACTCTATGCATATCTATAGAGCAGAGGCTTCTCCTCAAACACCCTCAAGAAGTTTATGATGAAATTCTTAGGACATATTTTAGATAAGGAGAACATTTTTGTAGTGGATTTAAGATGGGCATGAGTAGCATTTAATAAATTCCAATATCAACCCATTAGCTCACTTGCAGAAAATAGTCATTGAATATTATCATGATGAATTAACAGAAGAAGTAAACTGGGGTTCATCTATAGTAAACTAGCCATAGGAAAAAAAATAATGGTTAATCATCAAACATTTTCCACAGGGCAGATTGTTTCCTCACACAATTAACGCAATTTCATGTGCTCCACAGCTTATTGGAATGCAAATGAGATCGTAAAACACCCATAGAGATCCCATTAGCAGTGGTGTTTGGTTATATCATGCCACACAGGCGACTCAACCTTTGGAGTCCAGAGAACATCAACAGGGACTAGTGAGGTACGTAAACTGGTGACAAATGCAGATGAATAGAGTCAGATAGGGTGCTAATCCACAGCAGGTCTTCTAATGGGAGCTTCGATAGATAATTAAGAACTACAATATTGAGTTATTTTGATAAATTTTTTTTATAGAGAATACTCCTCAATATTAACTTTTCACTCTTAGCATTTAACACCCATGGGATAGAAATAATGCTCTACGCAAGATTGAAAGGAGAATGGATATAAACAAGGGCAGGGAGGGGTGATGATCTGCTTGGGCTGATGGGAGCATGGACATTTCACTAAGAAAGATGGTCGGATGATGGGTGCATTCAGGACAGCTGTGGAATTGCCCTCTGAGTGTGATAGCTATGTAGCAACTCAGTGGGGGTACTCCATCATTTCTCGGAGAGGTCTTTATGTCCACTACTTGCCCGGGCCCTCTACGCTGATTAGTGGGAGTTCAAGTATTGTTTCAAAGAGGCCATAGGTATATTGCATAATGATTAAAAAGCTCCACTCTGCTCAAACAACTTTTCTCATTCAGTGAAGCCGAGAATATGATACATAGTGGTCAATTTCCCATGAATTCAACCAATCTGTAGACTCCGTTAGAGTGCTCAGTCATTTTTTGAGGCTGTTTATTTGGGTTACATGGGTGAGAACTATCTGCTGATTGACAGGGGTTTATGATAACAGGAGGATTGACAAGTATTAGTTGGAGTTTATAAAGCAACTAGATTTTTTTAAATTGGAATTTCAAAGCATTTTTTGATAAATTATAGATAGATCCATCAATACCACTGGGTTAATAAATCTAATAAGGTATTTTTTCACCATAGAAACTGATTAATGACACATATTTTTCTAGTTATTGGCTTTATCTATTATTCTAACATAATTCTATCTAATATTAACATTGAAATATGGATGCATTTGCTTCTGGATTAAAAAAACTGCTTAAATGAGCAAAAGTGTCTACTTTTTGTGACATAATAATTAGACAATAGTGATTTTTTAAAAATACATAGGCAAAAACCACTTCGCACAATAACGAGTGATTTTCCACAGAGCTTCAAAACCCACAATAACGGACTTCTACTGTATATGCCTTGTGCATGCAAATAGTGAGAGGATTGGATTCCTTGCTGTTGAAAAAAAAACTTCCGTAATTTCAGAATGTACTAACGTCAATAAAATAATTTTGTAGAGCTAAAAGACCATGGTCTACAAAAGTGAACAATAGTGACTAAGGTGAGGAAAGAGGAGGCAGTAGGTAAGGGAAAGCAGGCGAAGGTTGGAAAAAGATGCTAGGGGTGGAAGGGTGGGACTTGTTGAGGGATTGACAGACAATCCGTGTAAATATTGGACAATCAGCACTCTACTGCATTGAAAAATTAGACACTTGAAGACAATATATAAAATTCTTTCTTGGTTGAGAGAGTATCTTGAAAATGGTCCCAAAGAAAAGATCATGTTAAAATTCTTAGGTAGCAGCTTATGCTATTATCTGCTAAAAGGGACACACAACAATTCTGAGAGCCACCAATATTACTTATTGACTTTGAGGAAAAACTAGTGCATCACATTCAATGTATTGTATCTCACATACGCATACCATCAAGTCAAGAAAAAGTTTTTAAAATCCTGGATTTCAGGGCAGTAATCATAAAAAAACTTTACATATTTTCAAAGTGCTTGGAAGTTCAGGAGTCCAATGTGAAATTAATACAGCACTACTTATTTTCAATATTCGCAAATGTTAAAGTGAAACTGCTTAAAAACAAAAACAAATTAATGATACACTGCCTAAAATCGCTTTATCACGCACTTCCTCCAATGCAGATTAACTCCAACAGCACTTACAGTGACCTGTCCTTGTAACAATGAAGCAAAGTAAAAGTTTTGGATTGAACACTGCATTCATAACATGCATTAAAAATTAACCCAATAAATCAAATATTCAAATAATTTGCATTTTACAAATATGTAGTAAAATCTATTACCAATTACTACACTTGAATAGACTATTATGAGTTAAGGTAAGTTCCTCCACTCAAAAATTAAATAGATAAAATTTTCTGCTAACCTCACACAGGGAATTTAATTAACATGATGAGTGTTGACTCATGCCATCCAAAATGCAACACAAGAAACTTATGAAGCCTATTTTGAATACGAAAATCAATGGCTGGAATTAGTTACTACACATAAATGACTCATGTGAATTAGAAGTACACAAATGCTTCTTTTCTTTAAAAGTTGAGGAGCTCCCTTTAGAAATTGATCACCTTCGAAATATTAAAGAGACCAGCACAATTGGACCATGCTATCATTCTGTGCATACTTAGCATATCATGATACCACATCCATCAGAAAATGATAAATTTGTAATAAAAGGGAAAACGTGTTAACATTACATTGTTAACTTCACTTAAAAATTCAATGACCAAGGATAAAAAGCCTAAAAAAACATGCCAATAGGTTATAATGAAAACAAGAAAAATTGAAACAAACTAAGCAAAGAAAAAATATCAATAATTTAAGTGCTTAAATATTTCACATTTTACTCAGAATCAATTTTCCTGGGCATTAGTTCACCTGAGAAAAATATTTGGTATGCTTTCTTCTACAGAAGAGCTAAAATAGTATTCCTGCTAACCCCACAAGCAGCATTTCATTTACCATGAGCTGGTTATGTACTCACGCTCTCAATGAACTTAAAATATAATTTTAAATAAGCAATCAAAGGGTGGCATTAGTTAAAAAAATAAATGATTGTAAAATTACAAAGAGTAGTTATTACACTTCTCATTAAAAGATGATAGGTCATCTCTCATACAATAAAATCTTTGAATAATAAAGGACTAATTCCTTGGGCTCTCCTTCTGTTTACAATATTCAGATCAAGATATCGCATTCACTGGTGATATGATTAAAATTATATTCACCACAATTCAAGTAGAATAAGGTCAGTGCATACAGATTCTTAAAAAAGACTAAATGATAATGAGATTGCATTGATAAAACATAACACTAATACAATTAAAAAAGAAGTAAGCTAATATTATCCTTGAATCTCTCTGTTTCCTTAATACATGTAAAAAAGCATGGACCACTGATTGGAAAAGAAGTACTGAAAACTTCCCAGTTTAAAGCTAACTACTCCATTCACGTTTATGAACAAATTTCCATCAAGAGATTATTTTTTCTGCAAGATTCATCCTCAGCAATTCGTCAATAGCCGTAAATGAGTTTTCTTTTAGTTATTACCACAAAAAAACATTAAAAAGGAGGACAGCAAAGTTTATCATCACCATTGAGTTTATCATTTGGAGGCTCAGATACCCGTAATACTGCATCAAATTTCTGGGTTGCCAATTCCATTACATTCTTCGGCAGTTTCTTCTTCACACCAGCAAATTCTTTATTAACAGAGACAACAACAAGTGGCCGAATACATACCCTAGGAACTGGCTTCGAAAGGACATGATTTTTTCCCTTACGATCTTTAGAAACATCCTTCCCCTTGCTCTTCTTAACATCTGGCCTATGAGCTAGCTGCATCACTGGCCGGCTTCCATCTACTCTGACCTGAAATAATACAGGAAAAAAAACTGACAACTTTTCCGAACACAAGTCGTGAAGCAATAATTAAGTTAGAAAAACTTCATTAGTTACCTAATCAAAGATACATGATAGCTGATGTGGATGGGAGGACTTAAAGGCAAAAATTACTTAGCCCTATCATGCCGAATGCCACACATATTCAGCGAGGATTTACTTTGCAAAAGAACGAAAGCCTCATCTGTGCAGCGTCAATATTCCAACACAAACAAACAAATTTACCTAGTGACTTCGAGAAGAACAGAAGAAGAAAAGATCAGAGAAGTGCAAAGACTTTAGGAACATAAGCCTGAAGACACATGCGTTGAAGATTCTGACAAAAATCATTTACTGGAGAATAGAACGAAGAGCAGAAGAATTCCTGGATGAGGATCAATTCAGATTAAGGAAAAGCAAGGGCACAAGAGAAGCAATTTTGGCTCATAGGCTGCTCATAGACAAGAGAATGGAGGAAAACAAATCAACTTTCATAGCATTTTTCGATTTAGAGAAGGCATTAGTTGACGTGGAATGGAATTCAATGCTTAGAATTCTGAAAGAAATCGCAGTGTTCTACAATCATCGTAGAATTGTTCATAGTTTGTATAAAAACCAAGTAGTGGTGATGAAATTTGGACCTACGGTGCAGAAGTAAGAATAAGAAAAGGGGTGAGACAAGGGTGTGGACTTTCCCCCTTAATTTTCAATGTTTACATGGAGAAAGCCATAAGTGAAATGAAGGAGAAAGCTTTGGGTGTCAATATCCGAGGAGAAAAAAATTAGTATGCTGTGATTTGCTGACGACATAGCAGACATAGCCGAGACAAAAGAGGATTTGAAGAAGACTTTGACAAATATGGAAAGGACAATGGCCAGATATCAGCTGAAAATCAACAAAAAGACTAAGATATTAGGTTGCAGCAATAGAGAGGAGGCTAAGATAAAGATTAACCTAGAAAAGCATAAGCTTGAATAGGTGAAAGAGTTTTCTTACTTGGGAAGCCGAATTACCAAAGATGGATAAAGCAAGAAAAAATAGTCAGCAGAATAGCGCAGGAAAAGAGGGCTTACTACGAAAAGAATCTTCTTACAGCTGAGAATACACGCAAAGAAGTAAGGAAACAATTCATAAGATGCTACATATGGAGTATGTTTCTCTGTGGAAGCGAGGCTTGGACGTTGAAAGCAGCAGAGAAGTCAAGAGTGGAAGCATTCGAAATGTGGCGCTCCAGAAGAATGATGAAGATAAAATGGATTGACCGTGTAAGCAACGAGGAATTGCTAAGAAGAGTGGGAGAAAAGAGAAGCGTCATAAAAACCTTAAGCAGAAGACAGGACAACTAAGTTGACCACATTTTGAGGCACGATGGCCTGATGAAGACTATCCTGGAAGGAAAGGTGGAAGAGAAAAAGGGCAAGGGACGGCCCCGAATGAGTTATATAGGACAGGTTATAAAGGATGTAAAAGAGAAGAAATATGTCACTATAAAAAGGTTAGTGGATAGGAGAGAGAAATGGAGAGCTGCATCAAACAAATCTTAGGATTGTTGACTGATGATGATGATGAAGAAACAAAAGCCGTGTATGCGCAGTGCGGGGTGGAGGAAAGTGACCGCCTTGGATGCATTAGACCCAGCTACATGGTCACCCCTAGAGACCTAACTTAGAGTGAGTCCAGGGCCTTCCTTGACCGCTCAGATAGACTCTTTCCTCACCCGTCAGTGCGGTCAACTACTGCTATTTGCAGTGTTTTTTTCCAAAATAATATTTGTTGCTTTTATTATAAATCTAACCTTAGAAAAGAATTCTTCTTTTTTCGCTTATCACATGGAAATTTCAATTGGAGCTCTAGCGTTAATATCAACGGAGTTCAGATCAGTTCCAAATCAGTCAATATGGAACAGAGATATATTAAATCCGTCAATATGAAAGTTAGAACTTCGTTTAAAATTTCTTCATGCTCAGAAAAACACAGTGAATTAATTTCATTTATAAAAAAATCAATGGGAACAACAAATATTAGTTTATATAAAACACAGATATTTCATTTACCGAAGCTTTGAAGGAGTCTTTTAATCCTTCTAGGGTCTTGGACAGCAGCTGAGTAAAGGGATCGACATCCTACTGAGTTGGGTCCCAGCCTTAGGACGGGTGCGAGCCTCTGCCTTCCGTCAACGCGAGAGAGATTTGTACAGGAGAGTGTAAAAATTTTCAAGGGACTCGTAACATGGAAGAATTTTCCTCCACGAGGCTATGGCACGGAAGGGTTAAATTTGTCCAAGAAACAACTGTTTCAAAGTTCATGTTTTCCTCATCAAAGGCAACATTTTTTGCAGTGCCACTAAGATTAATACAATAACTTGCAAATTTACCATCTTTTGGCTGATCAAAGTTATCGAATCTGGCAGTGGGGTAACAATATGTTCTCAGAATTTTCTTTCTTCATCACACCAAACTTAATATTAGATTGCAGAAAAAAGGCTTTCAGCTTTTTATAAAAGTGAGAATTTTGTGCCTTTAGATACAAATCTTCACCAATTTCATCAAATGAAACATTTTTAAGAACTTTTGTAAAAGACATTATGGGACTATTTCATCCTTTTTTGGCATGTCGGGACTTTTTCTGATTAGAAAAAAACTTTTCTGGGACTTTTTATTTAAATGTCAAGCCTAAGGTCACTTTTTTCAAATCAAAAGCCACCCGCTGAACCAATCGATCAGTGTAAGAGATCCTAGACCTGATTGTGAGCGTGAAATCTCAAGGAAATGGCCATGGAATTAATCAGTGACGTTATGGCAAAATTAACAGTGCCGGAGCACACTTTTCTTAACTTTTTTAGAAGTGAAATACATTTTATTCTGTGTGTTTTTTTATTACAAGTCATAATTTACATTTTATTACAACATTTTTGCTTTGGTTACGAATGTATATATTAGAAATTCTGAGGCAACAAAATTGATATAGGTGTTACCATATAAATGTGTGCAAGAGACGCACCTTTTTCTCCCAGAAATTGCAGCTGAAAATGGGGGTGTGTCTCTTACACGAATTTCTTATCTCCCCCCCCCCCCCCACTTCCCTGGTCATGAGTCCAAGGGGAAATGAGTGGCCTTGGTTTTCAGTGTGAGTCAGTCATCTGAAACCCTAGGTCAAAAACAAGTGGGAGGCAGGGGAGTTTCTCCTTTAGAAACATATTTTTAAAATGCTCCTGTTTGCTTTTTTATTTGCAAGCATCACGCCGTCACTTCGATACCTCAGAGGTGAATATGGAAAAGATCGCAAAGGGTTTTTCACTCAGGAGGGCACGCTACATTTACAACCACGAGTGGGCATCCTGGGGCATTTATACTACAAATAGTAATCACACATCAAACGTAGAGAAACGTGTAGTTTTGAAGGACAATACCTGGTTAATGGTAAACATTGCCCAGTAATTTCCATTACGCTAAGGGCCTGATTTTTCACAGATTGTCTTCTGATGCTACTATGAGGATTACTCCAATTGAAAATTATGTTGGTGTTAAATCCTTCGGATTAAAGAATTCAAATGACTGTGTACATTGTTAGACTACATGGCAGATAAAAGAAATCGGAAATGAAGTGAAGAGCGCTGAAGTAGAGGTCGAGGGGAAGGAGCGCGGTCCCTCTGTCTTTCAAGCAGCAAGGCTACGAGCAAAGGAGCAAGGGAAGAACACCTCCGATCTTGCATGTGACGTCGTTGCCTTCAAAGCGAAGGGGAGAAGACGCAGCAATGTGATATATGCAATTGGCACATCAGAGATTTCTGATTCGACCATCCCTAGTAAGCATCATAAGGTTAAGACTACAAGTGATTAAGTACACCCTTATCTCCAGCACCATACATATCGTGTAAATTTAGCTGAAATATGCCATATAAATTTTTAGCATTGAAAGTGGAAATTTTGGTAACTGTCGAAAGTCCAGGCATACATCTGCAACACTGAGCAATAGGATATAAAAAATGCGGCAACATTTTTTTTATCTTTAGCTCCAAAGTTCAAAATAGAGGTGCGTCCCTTACCAGGGTGGGTTTCTTACATGCGTTTATACAGTATTTGACTATTATGTCCTTTGTTAACCATTGCCGGAACGATTTTCCAGCACCATGACACCACTGGTATTAATGTGATTGATCAGAAAGCTGATGGTCACCAGCAGACTTCTGCAAAAGCAATAAAAATAGGCAAAACTGGCTCTCCTAGTGCAGGTTGCATGACCATCAAGGCCAAAAATCTTTGACTGAACTCTGGAATGGTAGAATATTTTAAAATTGCAGCAATTCCTTTTCCGCTACTATTTCTAGACTAGTATTCCATGATTTGTAGGTGACCATCAGATATGTATACAGAGAAATATAGGATTTCTGGAGTCTCCTAATGCTCCTGGCTAGAGATTGTGAGAGACCAAGGTGCAATTCACTACATCCAGGTTTACAGCATTTACAACTTTGCTACACACAAATGCCAATTTTTACCAACTTGGTCAAACATACCAACTTGTAGGCTTGTTTAACTGATTGATCATCATGATTTGCTGATATTTTTTCCAGTAGAAAGGAGAATGTTTGATAATTGATAGCCTGGGTATTGGCATGTGGAGAAGGGAGAACAAATGGCTGTGGCGGAAAGGAATTCATATACTTGTGAGGGAAACAATAGCAGAAGTAGTTTCAAAGAAGGAATTAGGGGCACTGTAAATGATTTAATAACTGATTGAAGTCGGAGATGGGAGAGACTAGAGAGTGATATAGAGGATAAAATGCATCTATGGGAAACTCATGAGGATTAGGATTTCAGTATTTTATGATTTTTGCAAAAAAAGTAGTAAGCACTATTTAGAGTGGCAAGAGTTGTTAATTTAAATTAACAAGTAACAACAGCACTTTTAGTCTTTGAGATAAAAACCATATGTGGGCTCAATATATGAAGATAAGAATACTGCAATTTCCATCAACAAAAGACGACATTAATTTTAAGGATGATTAGCAGGTCTTTACAGAAGAAGGATAATCGAATACTACATTTACACACAAAATGATGCTGATCATAAAAATTCATCAAAGTGCTACCCACCTTGGAAGCCACAGATAGGTTTCTGAATGATGCCAAAGCAGCTAAAGTTGCAGTTGGCCTATAAAATATAGGCACTGGTTTCTTATGAGTAACTTTGCAACACAGCTCTCTCTGTATAGTTTCCCGTATTTTTGATAGGCATTTTAAACTGGAACTGGTAACACGACTCCATGCATTGGGACCATTCAAGTCCAGGATTGACTGTAAGACAGCTCTTCCTACCTGTAATCACATGAAAAAATATTCAAATGAGCACCAAAATACATGGTACAGTTTTTGAAGTCCAGCAAACTCTTTCTAAATACAAAAAAATTAATGGAAGATGATCATCCACAACTTGAGCAAAATATTTCATGATATAACAAACTAGAAATGTCTTAATAGAGTTAATTGAAAATTGCAATGATTGAAAAAAGACAAAAAAGACACCCAATTTTACTCCACTCAATACACACTGCAACATTACATCCCTGGTACAGTCTTGGACAGAAAAACCATACCACCAATAGGCCGAAGATTTGCAATACTTGCAATTGTTTAATTTGCTAAGTACCAATTTGCAGCTTAACTGACAATGCAGCGGAATTACACTCCCGCAATTGAGAAAGACAAACTTAATAAGGTGGGATGGAGGGCGTTTAATATCCAACAAGTCATAAAGGGTTTTATAGCCCATTGAGGACAATTTTTTGACCTGTTATTTTTATGATGGGGTGGTCATGAGTCTTGGTCCTTGTGTGAGAGAGACTTCTCCGCAGAGTAGAGTTACGAAGTATTCTGAGGCCGTCTTTTTCTCGGTAGAAAGCATTTTTGTGTGTATTCCTGGGTGGGAAATGAGAGAATACAAAAACCATTTCATCGTAACCATTAGATAATGCATAATTCACAGTGTCTGGCGATATCTGGTGGAAATGTTTTACATCCATGATATTTAGATAACGCATTAAGTATTTTCAATGCCCTTGTCAATCACACATAGGTGGGGTATCTGGGTGGTGGCAGCAGAAAGAATGTTTGGCTAAGCCAATCATCGAAGGGTCCCAGGTTCAAATTTTGGGTGAAGCCTTCGGACACCCCGACACATTAAAATCATCAAAGTGCAAGGTGGCTAAGAGTAAAGAACTGACCTCTAATGCTGAACAAATGAAATTCATACTCTGTGGCTTCATCTGGGGGTAAGCTGTGCCCTCACCTATTGGAACTAACCACTGGTCTGAAGCACTAGGTGATCATTAGTGCCTCTCAACTACTCCACCAGTCAAGGGCCATAATAAACTAGAACATTGAGGAGAACTACGGAGTTTTTGAGAATTTGCTAGAGCTAATGAGAATCTCAGGTGTAAATCCAAGAAAAATGCACTCTATGCCTGGTCATCATCATTGATTGGTGGAATTAATTTTCCTTTTTGTTTTATGTATTACATACAAGTTCCAAAGATAGTTCTTTTGTTTATTTAATCCCCTTACATAATTTTATGATTGTGCCTCACTTGTGATTGCAAAAAAATGTTACAAAAGCCATTGGCATCCTTTTTGCTACTTCATTATAAATCTACTGCATGCATAGGCACTAAATTAATGGATGAACATATCAATAGTACAGAAATATGCTCATTATTTTGTTGAATGAAGCTGTTTTTTATAACTAAAGCCACTTATCAAGTCAATTGTGATGATAATAATCAACAGCACACATTGAAAAAAAAGAATATCAGCTATATAGAAGAGGCCCCATGAGAAAAGCATACAGATTTCTCACAATGTAATTGTTACCCGTGAGGTATCTTAAGTGTGCTCATAGCTTGGCAAATTTCAACATCTCATTTTTGCATAAGATAATCAGGATTACTGCGAATTCAGCAACCCAGTCCTTAAAAATTATGTTAGCATGCCAATTCATTTTTCCCCTCCAAGGTTCTTTCCTTTGCTCTACACAAAAGGTCTTGGTTCGACTGCAGGGTGAAGAGGGGAAGCAGCTGAGCACCGCCATGACCAGGGGTACCTCACCATAAGAATCGCAGGTCATAATATCTATATTCGATGGATTTCAACCCTTTTTGACGAGCATGGTAGGGAACCTCACCCTATTCACAGAGTGCTTGTGGTTCTCCACACTGGAGATTTGGTCAAGTGGTTGCCGAGTCAAAACTTTTGGCTCTTAAGTGGTTAGATTTTTCTTGCTCCGAAATACATAGCTAGAGTACAAGATACATTATTATTTAATCTCAGTAATGGACTAAGTGTATGTATACAAATAATACACTTTTTCTTTCCTTATTGACTGCAACAATCAATTCTTTAACTATAAAAACCAGCATTTCATCGATTTAATGGGAAAAAATTATATATTTTCTTACATTTCAAAATGAGGGTTTGTACTTAAAGATTTATGTAAGACTGCTGAGGGCTTTAACCACTTAAACTGAGCTGAGGAGGCATATTCTTACACTTAGACTAAGATGTCAATTGGAAAATTCAATTGGTAGCCTAAGTATTACCACAATCTCTATTCCTGCCTAGAATGGAGTTCATGCATTATCGATAGTTTATTTCCCAATAAAGCTCTTTCACAGGGTCAAATATCATTTAAAATATAGCAAGTACAATATTTACCCCTTCATAGGTTGGAGTTGAATACTCAGAGGGTACAAAGCTGATCCAATGTTTGGATTCTAGTCTAAATACTCGGCGGGGAATGCATGTTTCCACATGTCCTGTGTTGTAGTGAGCTTCAAACGTATAAGAATAAACCAGTCCAGTTTGGCTCATAACCCAAACTCGACCTGCTCCTTCACGACTTCCATTTCCAGATTTGTCCCTGGAACAAGAGAGAAATTACCTTACATTTTAACTCACCACATGGGTTCACCTGACTGCAAAAATTCTATGATACAGATTAACATTACTGAGAGAGAATTTGGAAATCTTTCGTTATCACCCATTAGCACTCCATAATCACCAACGATAATTATGATTAAGTTTTAGAAATTTAAAACTGCAAGCATTCTTTGAATATTTACAATAAGGAAAACTAGCTAGGCAGAGGAATATTATGATACAACTAGATAATCAATTTACTGCATCAATCTTTTTTATAAATATCCAGGAGGTTTATCCTAATATAAATGAGCGTACATTGTTAACTTATTTTAGGAAGGAGGGGGTATTTGACTATGCATAACGGTTTTTCTTAGACTGAAAGACCACTTATTTTACAGCCATGTTCCATTCCATTGTCTTTACATTTTGTGCAAGTCTAACTGCATCAATAAAAACTTCATTTCATTTTGATGGATATAAAGTTAATAACAGCTCCTGAATTAGAAATGTTATCAGGAAGTTACTATTTGAAGTCATAATGAAAAAATTATTTCATTAAATAAAATAGCATTCAAAAGAAAAAAATTCAATACTTACTTCAAATGCATTGATGCCTCACTGAAGTCACAGGCATTATACAAGAAACCCTGGCAGTTTATTTCCATTAGTTTGGCAAAAACACGGACCTCAATGCAGTCTTCAAGTTTTGGAAAATTATTTCCATAAAGAAAAAATCCTGCAGAAAAAATTGGAAAAATATTGCATACGTAGAAATATTAAATTTGGCATTAAAATATGTGAATTACGCAAACTAGTATTTATTCTGTTAACATGTTTATGTTGAGTTTACACTCCAGTGGCATTTCGTTGTTCTTTTGTTATGTATCATTCTCTCGTGTACTGCTGTGCACTTGTAGCCTTGTTCTCTCTTCTTGTCTGTCGTCCGTGCAATAAAGACGTGTGTGTTCCGCCCGACGTTTGCCTCGTTCTTTCAACAGGTTATGGGCCCAGACAGCCTCAAACTGCGTTAGTGATCGTTATAGGCCTAACTTGCGTTTATTGCGTAGACATTGGTTTCTTTGAGTGAAGCTTGCATTCTAATCCGTATTTTTCAAAATATGGCAAGTAATACTGCGCCAGCAATTGAAAAATTATCGGGCATGAATGACTATAACTCGTGGGCCTATGCTATGGAGATGTACCTTGTGCATGAAGAGTTGTGGGATTATGTTGCCGGGGTTAAAATACCGGAGAAAGACTATTCCGCAAGACTCGAAAAGAAAGCTCTGTCAAAAATAGTACTTATGATACGACCAGAGCTGTATTCGTACACGAGGAAGGCAAAAACCGCCAAAGAAGCATGGGATTCGCTTAGAAATACTTTTGCACCTTCTGACGCGAGCGGTAAGAGACTTCTTCTGAAGAAATTATACACGTCAAAGCTCCAAGACTACCCAGATATGGAGGCGTATGTTGGTGGTGTCATGTCGGTGGTTCATAAGTTGTCAGATATGAACTACGACACTGACGATGAGCTAATTGCCTACGTGCTCATTAACGGTCTTGGTGAGTCGTATGACGCTCTTTCAACGGCCCTTGACAACTGCGGGAAGACCCTGACATCAGCATTTGTCAAGTCAAGGCTATTGGCAGAGGATGCTAGGCGAGGAGAAAATAAGGCGGAGGCAGCAGCCTTAGCAGTAAAGAACCACGGGAAGCAGCAGTACAGCCGATCCGAGCCCGCGCAGACGCAGAGGAGAACAACGAATTCCAGGAAATACAAGTGCAACAAGTGCCAAAGATTCGGGCACAAGGGTTCCGAATGCCGTACCATCGTGAGGAGCCAGCCTTCCCGGGACTATAAAGAGAAGGTTTCAGCTTTCCAGACAGCGATGGGCGTATCATCAAGAAAAATCGGTTGGTATTTGGACTCTGGTTGTACTGAACATATGTCAAACCAACGACATCTTCTGAAGAAATTTATTCCCAGAGAAGGATTAACTGTAAGTGTTGCAAATGATAATACCTTAGATTGTAAGGGAATTGGTATGTCAAATGTTCATATTGATGATGGTGCTATTACAGTTAATAATGTGTTGTTGGTGCCTGGTCTCTCAGCTAATTTATTGTCAATATCCCAAATGGCTAAGAAAGACTTAATTCTTGTGTTTTCTGAAAAGGGATGTGATATTTATCATAAAAACAATGTATTTATTAATGGCAGAGTTAGTGGTACTGCTTCACTAGTGGATGGTTTATACAAATTAAATGAAAAGCTTCCAATGAAAAGTTTTAATGTTAACCATGTAGAATCTGTTAAAGGTAATGCTTCAGCGAAGTTGTGGCACAGGAGACTTGGTCACATGAGTCCAGAAAGAATGAAGCAGTTGTCCAAGATAGTGGATGGCTATGATTTTACAAGTGGTATCCAGAGTCCATGTATAAGCTGTTGTAAAGGGAAACAGGCAAGGAAACCCTTTCATTCTCAAGGTAGCAGATCAAGTGCTGTTTTGGAATTGATTCACAGCGATGTTTGCGGACCAATGGAGGTAAAATCAGTTAATGGTGCTCGATTTATGCTAACGTTCATTGATGACTATTCACGCAAAATATTTGCTTATTTTTTGAAAAGCAAAGATGAAGTCACTCAAGTTTTTATAAAATTTAAGGCCAGAGTTGAAACAGAAACTGGTCGAAAAATAAAGACATTGCGATCTGACAATGGAGGTGAATATGTCAATAAGAATTTTAAAGATTTCTTGACTTCAAATGGAATCATGCATGTTCTCACAGTTCCCTATTCACCTGAACTTAATGGAGTTGCTGAGCGTGCTAATAGATCAATTTGTGAAATTGCAAGAACCATGCTACATGATACTGAATGTCCCAAGTATTTGTGGGCAGAAGCTTGCAATACTGCAGTCTTCATAAAGAATAGGTCCCCTCATGCTGCTCTCACTAATATTACTCCTGAAGAGCTATGGTCTGGTAGAAGGCCAAACATTCAAAATTTTAGAGTGTTTGGGTGTAAGGCAATGGTTCATATACCAGATGTTAGGAGAAAGAAATGGGATGTAAAGAGTGAGCAATGTAGATTTGTAGGTTATGCTGATATATCTGGCTGCTACAGGCTGATGAATAGCAATAATGAAGTTATTGTTGCCAGAGACGTTATCTTTGACGAAAATAATGAACCAAGAGTTGATGTGTCTGATAACTCTAATTTTGTGCCTGTAATGGAATTGTTAAGCCATAATACTAAAGGGGAAATGGGAGCTGAAATGTCTTCAGAGGGAGACACACTTTCTGAAAGGAGGTATCCCTTGAGAGAGAGAAAATCAAAGGTTTTCCCTGATTTTGTTACTTACAATGTTCAGGATTTGAATCTGTTAACTGATCCACTGTCCTCAAGAGAAGCCCTCTCTAGACCAGATGGAGACAAATGGCATGCGGCCATGCAAGATGAGTTAAAGTCCCTAGCTGAAAATGGTGCATGGTCTATTGTTCCTAGATCAGAGGGAGTAAAGGTAGTACCTTGTAAATGGGTTTTCAAATTGAAGAAGGGAATAGATGGGAACCCTGATCGATATAAAGCTCGATTAGTTGCGTAGGGGTTTATGCAAGCTTATGGTATCAATTATGAGGAAACTTTTGCACCTGTAGTTCGTGTTGAAACATTGAGATTATTAATTGGGATAGCAGTAGAATTATCTTTGCAGATAGATCATCTTGATGTCAAAACTGCTTTCCTCAACGGGAAGTTAAATGAAACTGTATTTATGGAATTGCCTGATGGTGTTAAATGCAATGAATCCACAAATAGTGTGGCACATTTGCACAAAGCTTTGTATGGTCTGAAGCAATCTTCCAGGGTATGGAATGAAACTATTCATAATGTTCTGATTGAGCTAGGTTTTGTTCAGTCTAAGCACGAAGCTTGTGTTTACTTTAAGAAAGATGGTACTAGTATTTTAATTATTGCTTTATATGTTGATGATTTGTTATTGTTTCACAATGATAAAAAGGAAAAAGATGTCATTAAAGAAAAATTAATGAAGAAATTTAAAATGCAGGATTTGGGCAGAGCAAAAATGTGCCTTGGCATGAGAATTTCTCAGAATAAATTTGATGGTAGCATCTCTTTGGATCAAAGCCATTACATTTATGAGTTGTTAAACAGATTCGGGATGCAAGATGCTAAACCAGTAAACACTCCACTTGAAGTAAATGTTAATTTGAAAAAGAATGACCCAATGTTACCTAAACCTGATGTACCTTATCAATGTTTAATTGGCTCATTAATGTATCTATCTGTTTGTACACGTCCTGATATATCTTTTTCTGTAAATTATTTAAGTCAATTTAACAATTGTTTTTCCAGTGAGCACTGGAGGAGTGCTTTGAGAGTACTAAAATATTTAAAGCACACTGCTAATGAAAAACTTGTGTTTAAGCCTACAGGCAAAAGCATTACTGGCTATGTCGATGCTGATTGGGCTGGTAATCATAATGATCGAAGGTCATGCACTGGTTTTGTATATAAATTTGCTGGAGCTGCCATCAGCTGGAGAAGCCAAAAGCAGAAGTGTGTTGCTCTTTCAAGCACTGAATCCGAGTATGTAGCTCTCTCCGAGGGATCTCGAGAAGCTGTATACCTTAGATACCTAATGTCAGAGTTGTTAGATGTTGTGGAAACTGTAAAAATTTATTGTGACAATCAAAGTGCTATCAAATTGTGCCAAAACCCAGTGTTTCATGCAAGGACAAAACATATTGATGTTCGATATCATTTTACTAGGGAATTGATTGAGAAAAATGTAGTGAATGTGGAGTACCTACAAACTGATCTAATGGTGGCAGATATTATGACTAAAAGTCTATGCAAGGTTAAACATTCAAAACTAAAAGACTGTTTGGGACTGTCTTGATTTCTTGTTTTGTGTAAATTGTTACTTAATTCACTGCCAATGTCCCTAGAGTGAGAGGGAGTGTTGAGTTTACACTCCAGTGGCATTTCGTTGTTCTTTTGTTATGTATCATTCTCTCGTGTACTGCTGTGCACTTGTAGCCTTGTTCTCTCTTCTTGTCTGTCGTCCGTGCAATAAAGACGTGTGTGTTCCGCCCGACGTTTGCCTCGTTCTTTCAACAGTTTACTCATTCACTAGCCAATAAAATGAAACTATGTACTATGCATGGATGTAATTCACTCTAGTGTTCCCTGAGGTAGGTCATTAATAGTTTTTTTTTCAACTTCTGTCATCGTTTTACCTTCATTAATATCAACTTTCCTCTGTTAACATCTTATACAGGGTCCACCTATGAAACAGGATGATTAAATAAATTAAATGCTTGATGAAATAATTTTTTTTTATATTTTCATTTTTTTCACAGTTAAGGCATTCTTGCAGCTTGGCCAGGAAATTTTGCATAACTTCTCGTAGCTGGTTGACAGGTATTGCCACCATCTCGTCTTAAGTCTTAAGCTTAAGAACAGAAGTTGTATCTCAGCAAATGTTCATCACTATTTCCATTTTTTCCTATTTCATGTGCCACAATCCATTAACTGTAAATATTTATTTGACACACACATTAGTATGAAGTCTAAAATTAATACTCTAAGCCTTCCCTAAAAGCCTTTTATGATCACAGCGGCACATAATTTGATTTGTGAAGGTGGCCTCAGCACAATTTTTCCCTACAGGCAACCTAAAATATTCCTATTTAAATTTTTGTTGTTAAAATGTAATTACAGTAGGAAACAATACATTTATTATTATGTATATGGACTTTCACAATTCCAAATATCAAAAATAAAAAAATCAAGTATCTTAGGGTAAATGTAAACAGAGGAAAATAAAAGGAGAAATGAACTTAGGTGTGAACTCAAATAAAAAAACTGAAACCTAGCTCAGCCATCAAGAGGAAAAATTCAATACATCCATGCCAACATATGTGCAAGACTCAAGGACAGTGAAAATATATAATTATAAGAAAAAATTCTGAAAACTGCAGCCAAACACTTAACTTATGAGTTCCTCCACTGCTATTGTAACCAATTTTATCACATGAGGGCCATCTATATTTTCACATGTAACTATATACAGAAAAATTTTAATTCCTTCCAACAAATTTTTGAATAAATAGGAAGCAGTAAACTAATGACTGACTCACCCATCTTTATTATTTCTGGCTGCAGTTTCTCATGTACTGAAGCAGGATTAATACCACACACATGTAATGATTACCTGCTGATACTATTTAATTTAGTCTGAAAGACATGCAATAAAATTTCAATGGGATAAATCCATACCTTTGCGAGAAGCATGACTATGAAGATCAAGATACAAAAATAACCCAGAAGTTCTGCTTTCTATAGAGCAAGCACCCAAGTCTTTTTTTTGTTCAGTTCCTTCATCCTGCAAGAAGACAACGCAATGAAATATGAAAAATTGCATCAAAAATTAAATGCTGAATTTTAAAATTTATTGCATACTGAAAGATAATTAGAAGCAAGATTAACAAGGCTCAAACTAATAAAATTAGAAGAATTAGCATAATATCTCATGAAAGAAAAATTAATTCAGAGAAGCTGAAATCTAACTTCTAATTAAGAAAAAAATTCATTGCCACTTCAGCTACATTTGGTACTCAATTGGTCAGAATTTTCCCACGAAGCACATTCAATACTAGATGTCAATTACACACATACCACTTTTTGTTATTACATTATACTATACAAATCTGTAATCATGTTAGCACATGTTCTGATGCATGATTATTGAAACAGGGATTTAACTGTTTCTAATGCAAAACAACCAGGATACTGATAGGATGCCGTAATGGTCAAAGTATCCAAGATACAATGCCTCAAAATGGCTGGAAATACAATTGACAAATTCAACCACATAAGGCCAAAAGTATAGGAGAATCAAAATAAATTAGACAGAACACAAAACAAAATAGCCAATCCATGGTTAGTTTTCACATGGTCACAAAAATCACTGATACCACTCATAGTACCATTTAATACCATTCAAGTGCAAGTAAATGATTAGTGTATAAAATGGTATGTCAAACATATTGCACAGAAAAAAAGCCTACCATATTATTAAATTTAGCTGTGTAACTTTCCATTCCAAAACTATACATTTCCATTCCATACATATATGATTTGGTGCTTTACCAGCATATAGAATAAGGGCCGGAATGACCTTTTCGTGATGCAGCAACCAAAAATTCACCTCAGGCTCTTTTAGTATCATTCCAACTTCCAAGGAAGAAGGCAAAGCCACTGAAAATTCAATTCAGTAATTTCTCTGGTGGTGATTTTCCATTTACTGAGTTTAGCCCAGCCTGGGTACTGTTCTTACATTAAGCTCATCAAGGATTAGTTTTGAAAGAAAAGATAATTAAGTTATGCATGTACCGAGCATGTGGTTATTACCCATCCTCTGTCAATATGAGAAGATTTCATTTAAATATTTGCTTGCTTTGCTGCAATTGTTACCTAATTTGATTTCCAACTTCACTTATAGTTATGTATATCGATGTCACCATAGAGTATGTACGTATACTAACTCTATGATGTCCCTTAAAAAGCAATTTTCTGATAGCTATCCTATTTTTATCAAACCTGAGTCAATAAAAATAGGTATAATTTTCAAAACCTTTATAAAAATCATTGACTTAGTAAACAAACAATTGCGGGAATAATCACTTTAATACATATTGACCATATCCACCGAACATGGAGAGAGATACTTGGTCGAATAGCAGATAACAATACTAGCTACAGAACAAAAATGGGTGACTTGTAATGGCACACTAAAGTCTCCAAATCTGCCCCTCTTGGGTGGACCAAATGGCATGATTTGCAATGAAAGTTATCAAGTGAAAAAAGATGCCCATTTTTGAGTTTTCTTTACAGCGATATCAGCGAAGTACATAGTACGTATTTTAATAACTTACCACAAGACTGCCATGACTAACATTGTGCTCAAGTTATGTATATCTGGTTGTATCTTACTATTTAACCCGAAAAGCAATTGCAGTTCACCATATCATCTGGTATCACCAGAGCTAACATTAGTTCCTTCACCAAGAGCATCAATTCCCCGTAAATTATGATGCACTCCTTCTAGACCAATAAAACAAGGCATATTCACAATGGTGGTCTTCTTCACAAACTACCAATTTCCTGAGAAACAGATCTCTAATGTCACTGCCCATTAGGCTAATCAGTGATAAATTTTTGATGAGCATTAAACAAAAAAAAACTTTAATAAACGCTTTTGGCATTAAATTGAACCAGGATGTGGGGTGACTGTCAACATTGGGAGGGTTACTAATGAATATTTTTACCGAAAAAAAAAATGAAAACCTCTCGCAACTCTTCTTTTTGAGAATTGGAAAAGTGTAAGTGATACACCACGGTAAGAATAGAGAAGGCCAGTCCAGATAATACGGTTTCAACACCAACACTAGGTGTTTACTAGATTACTGTTTTCAAAATTAAGACCTGGACAAAAAAATCATCATTTTCCCTGACTTTTACACACTAACCTTTAAATCATTGCACAACATTTTTTAAGAGGAGGAGACAATAAATATGAGATTTATATTTAAAATGCATTAAAATTCTTTTTAAATAATATTAATGCATTTTCAATGACAAATTTATTTAATCTTTCCATGCCAAAGATGAAACCCCTCTCTCAGTGGCTCTTCTGAATCTTGTGTCTTGACAGAAATTTCACTTATACCTCTAACGATATTACCTGACCTTTTGCTGATCCATTTAAAATTCCTGACTTATACCGGATTTTTCTGACCTGTAAAAGCCTAGCAAAAAGCACTAGACCCTGATCAGCAGATGACTTTTTCAGGTAGAGAGTGGTACAAAAAATCAGACTGCCACAAACTAAGGGTTTACATTTTCTTGAATTCATCACATTAAATGTGGGTCGTTTATTTTTGCTGTCCTTTTCACCAAGCTATTTTTTACATGTACTTTTTGGGAAAAATCGACTTCTGAGAGAGAGATCAGAAAATTCATGCTAATGATGCATATCTATATTGGAAGAAAAATGGCCAAAAATGTATCCTTTATTTGGAAGCTCCAGGGCTTCGATCATTATTTGTAAAAATATACTTCTGCTACGGAATTCAAAATTGTCCTTAAGTCAGGGGTGCCAATGTGTGAGAGGTGTACGTGAACAGAGGTTTCACTATGTATGCCAACAAAACTGAGTCAAAACGAACATTAATAAAGCAAGGAACACCATGAGTGGAGCTTGAATATTAATTTATGAATGCAGCCCATATCACCAGGGGTTCAAAACCTCTTTTTTAAGGCTTGGAAATCTTATAAGAGAGATTTTATTCATGGGTTCAGTGATGTTCATCTAGTTCTGGGCTTGAAACATATTCATAGCATTAAAGCAAGGTTATCGATAATTTCATCACTAAATTAAGGCACCACCTTCGTAGAAGGCAGTATGCCACTATTGAAGTAAGACAAAGCTATAAGATTATGTTAAAAAGCAGAACCTGAAGGATACCAAAGCTATAAAGAAAACAAAAATTTAATTAGAACTGTGAATGGCTTGGCATGCATGCATATTATGAAGCCAAAATAAGGTATGTTGAAAGCATGAACACAGGCTCATCATCAAATTTTAACTCCAAAATGTAATTAAATTCTCAGGTACTTACAATCTGATCCTTTAAAATGAAACCAAAAAAAGAAAAAACTCAAATGGACACTTGCTAATGAGCTACCATTTTATTAAAATGGTTGACTAGAAGCATTCTAGGGAGAGACTAATGCAGGACAACAATCACCCTAAAGTGCCTTCAAATGGCTCTAATATTTCCCTTCAGTCTACAATAAGGTTATTAACTTATGATTAGATAAAGAGTGAAGATAATATTTGCACTTAAGGGCAACAAAGCATTTAATTGCCATGTAAAATAATGATAGAAAACAAATAACTTTAGGTCTCCCAACACTCCTTTTACAATAGGGTGATTTCCTATTATTTTTTATTGCTTAAATCGAAACATTATTACTCCTGGAGTACGTATTTCACGCTTTTAGATTTTTAAATGACGATATCTATTTTTTGCGATTAAATGAAAAGTGAAAATTATCAAGCGCACGAAAACGCGACGGGTAAGTATGAATGCCGGGAAAACTCCCGTGTGACGTCGTTCTGGTTCCCGCTGCCGCAAGTGAGGTGACCTTGGGGCGAGGCTCTGAGCGCTGATACGAAGCAGGATGCTAGCTGGTAGCGCTTGGCTTAAATAAGGATTCACTACCTTATCAAACGAAGGAAACTTACCGACCACAGGCAGTTTTAATAGGTGATTATTAAGACATGTTTCCCTGAGCTCTGTGCCTCATGCATGCATTGGTAACCTCAGACGATGTAAAAATCCTATTTACTCGTACAGAAACTACGTCCCTGTGACGTCACGTGGAGTGGCATCGCATGGGCACCAATCTGGCTTTTTTCAAATGAGGATAAACTTGACCCTTCCCATTCGTCTAAACCGGTATTTCTTAAACCAAATAATTTGTATATTATGAATACACTAATGGTGGGTAACGAATCGCAATCAATGCCTTTAATTTCTTTGATGAAGGAAACTACCCTATTGAAGTTCTCATCCAGTGGGGTGATCTTGCTGGAAAGTACATCTGAATGTAAAAATAAAAATAAATGGAGCATTGGTTTCAGCCTTTGCTCAGTGGAATTTTCTAAGGGGGAGAGTCACCTAAGAAAGGGTAGAAAAATAATTCCTATCTTCCACATTAGATTTTAATATCCCAATTGAACACATGCTGAGCTAGCAGCATGAAGTAGCAGTGCTTCAGCTGCTCTCCTAACTACCTTTTATGGATATAAGAATCATTTAAGGTCAAAGTGCTAAAATTTCAGCAGCACTGCAAATTTTCATTAGCATAGCAACAGGTAAGAATCTAAAGAGCTGCAAATTAAAGCTGAAGGAACATGAAAATTTCTTTTTTGGCAATCTTAAATGTGGTGTAACACAGGTCAGTAAATATGTATTTCAATGGATGGTTGTAACTGTAAGGTCAACAGCTGGAGGTGGCTAACATAAATAAGGGTAATATATTTTCCTAGACAACAGGGAACAATTCTAGGAACCTCATCTGCTTAGCAAATTTTTAAAGTTAGAATAAAAGTGATATTATTTTCAACTGTTTAAGAAAAGTTAGCATTTGTTCGGTCATTTCCTTAAATAATTCTACCAAAATTATGGTACATAGTAGGAGAATATTTATAAAACTGCCATGCACCTGAATTAAGCTACGAGCAAGAACTCAGCAATATGATAATTAAATACCATTTTGGGATTGTAAATATAAAATTTTCTCATTTGGATTTCTAAGGAGACTGCTCTACTGCAAAAAATACACCAAATTATGACATCTACAAAGGGGCTTGATTGTTCTTTCTATCAATTTGAAATACATGTGTAATACATTTTTCCATAACTACCACAAAAGAAAAGCTGTGGTTTGCAGTAGCATTCAAAGTCTTATTTCCCACTTACGATAGCACATCGAATTCATCACTTTATGGAAAAGCCTTACCAAAGAATGTAACTTGTTCCTTTACCCCTCAAACGTGACTTTAAATGCCTGTGGTCCTTCTCTCAGCATGCGTGACGCACCGTCTGCGTCTTCTGAATGCCGTGCCTCAAGCGTGTGCGACACACCATAGGTGTCCGAATGTTTCATTAGGTATTCCTATCTCTTCAACTTCCATATAAGTACTTTTAGTGAGTATGTACGTGAGACATATATGCCTGCTTTCATTCTGTGCCACTTAATTGCCTTTGTTTGTGCGCTCATTTTTTTTTAGTATATTTTTTCCAGCTGATGCCAGGATGCTTCCTCTAGGAGCGGCGTCTGATGGATGCTCATGGATGATAATCTCCCACTTACTTTATGTGCTTTCTTTGCGATTGTGTGTTCTACGTGGGGATGCTGAATGCCTTCCTCTATGGTTCATTATCATCTGCTCTTCTGCCTCATCCTTTCCTTTCTCTTTCATCGTGGCAATGACAGTGAAGGCTTGGACCGTCCAGGCATTGTCACTCAATAGTTCTCGGAACCTAGAAGACCTTCTGGCATCTGGTATCTTATTTAGGACGTTTGAAGCTGAGGATTGGGGTTTTTCATGCCTACGTTTGCTTTGGTGGTTTTATTTTTTCGGTTTTGAGTCCCTTTCATATCTGAAACCCTCCTTAGTTGACCATGCCTTCTAGCTCTCATGATTTGTCCGATGAGCCCGTGGTTGACGCTCTGGAATAAAAGATTGCAGAATGTTCTTATACCACTTCGGAAGTTTCAATTGGACACTCCCTTGACTCCAGGTTCAAATATTTATACCATCTCATTTTTCTGTGAATTTTCAAGAAAATAATTGGGAAGATATCGGCTGTGAAGACGCGCCTCTAACCTTTGCGTGAGATTTAGTTGGAAAAAAATATCACCCATTCGTGTAAACAGGATCCCTCGGCATTGGAGTTATTATTTGATGATGAATTAATTACAATTATAGTGACTGAGACAAACCACTACGTAACATAGTTTCTTGAAAATTTACAAAGAAAATTCCGAAGAAAAAGAAATTGCTCTTTCAAAAGTGGGTTCCCACAACTATGGTGGAAATAATAGTATCTACGTTTGCTCATATCAATGAGAATAAATAAGGAACCAAGCTTCAGAAAGTATTTTATCGGAAAACATGTATTCGAAAAAACATTTTTTCTCAATGCAATGGGAAAGGAAAGGTTTTCATTGTCCACCAAATTTCTCTGATTTGTAGATAGAAACAGGAAGGAAGTTGTAAAAAAAGATCCGTACCACTATAACATTTTGCCCATTCATAAATATTGTAATCCTACAGTTAGTGAACAAAATCATAGCAGTACAGAATTTAGAACAGCGCAAAGGACGGCTCTCAGATACCGATACGGAATGTGCTGGATCGACCAGACAGCATTTTGTTCAGCATGACCCACAAATTAAAACATTTAGCGTTGAAAGAAGAAAGTGAGCAGTGATCGAGAAAAACATTAAGAGACAGGAGACAAGATACAGATGTAAAAACTTCCCAGGAATCTGTGGAGAACCCTGTTTTGAGAAACACCAGACTGGTCAACTACTTAACACGGCATACAGGGAGCAGGCAATAGTAAACGGCTCTGAAAATTGTTTGTATGTATTAATAATTGTCAAGTTCAAACTATTGTTTAGAGAATATAATTTTTTAAATTTTTTTTCGGTGAGTGATTACGACACTAAAACTAATTTACTTAATGTCTGCTCGAAAGCTTCAAAGTCTCCAAATTAAAGCACCATATAGAAACGGAACAGCAAAGATGCATATGCTGCGTCACACACGCTTGAGGGGTTAAAGATCATAACACAAGGTGGAAAGGGAGCAGGTAGTCATAGAATTCATTCTCAAGCAATTAATTGCCAGATATCACCAAAGTCCTATGTTGCAATTTAGCCAAAATTGCAACATTGGACTTTGAAAGGCCAACCTAGGGGACTGTTTAATGGATCAAGTAAGAGTGTCACTTTTCACTTTCACTGCTGATAGCCACTCTTAGGCATGCTGGAATTGTAAGGACTGCAAGATGCACCAATTCTAATTACAATCAATTCTCACTCAATTGGCTCCCAATTACCAATCACCTTCATGAATTAACTGGGCGTATTTTCCTCCTCCCTGCACATCTAATTTTGAAGAATACATTAGACTCTCGTTAATAAGAACAACATTATTACGAAGTTCTCGGTATTATGAATCAAATCGTTGGTTCCGACGAAAAGGCCAATCCAATCTATGGTAAAAGAAATTTTATTACGAAATTACAAACCTTAGTCCTGGTCCCGGCAGCTACAAAATGAACTTTATTACGAAGTTCCACGCATAAGAAACGGCATTTATGTGGATGTACACTGCGCTAAGTTTTAATAAATTTGCCACTTTTAAGTTCTCCTCGTGTAATGTGCCCTAGAGCATCAATTATGGTTCTTTTTCCAGTCTACACCTAGCATTATATAATAAACTTCATTCCTGTGGAAACATAGTTACCCACTCATAACCCCTCGTAAATTGGACATACAGTTAGTCCTCTTCCCACGCACATTCGATTAACGAACTTTCAGAGATATGAGCATTCAAAAATTTCAAATTTCGAAAATGGCACCTTTCGATTTGGCGGATGCGACGCAGTGTGGCGTAGAAGAACTTGCACTTTGAGCATAATCTGAACAAAGTATCATCGAATCCGGTGTGAAGTTAGGAACTGTTCAGCATTTCACCCATTCTTCCTTACTGCGGTGAATGATGTTTTCGGCTCCGGATGCGTCGCATGCCCAGCTAGATCAGTTTGTCACAACAGTGAGTTAGTGCACAATTGTGATGCAGTGTTGCATTCTGCAGGATAACCGTACTTCTCGACACCTTGCATACAGTCCAGCCGGTGAGAGTTGTCCGATGACAGTGCAAAAGGAGTGGAGAACCCTTTGCCAGCACGGTTTGCTGCCAATATCTGCCCCCAAAATGCACCTCACACCCTCGCCTAGTCATACAACGCTGTCATTTGCATATGAAGCACTAAAACAAGCCTGAACCACCAAAACAATCCCTTCATTTGAATCTCCAAAACAAGGGATTCCTCCTTTGGGTCCTTCACGCTCATCATCCCTCCCGGCTCCTTTCTTCACGGAACCCTTTCGTTTACAAGTGATGCAGGCATTTCACTTTCTTACCTGGCAACCTTGCACCCTACCCCGAACTAGACCCTTTCTTCCTGTCATTGGACAACTCTCGGCGGCCGGACCGTAGGTTTATCAACTTACGAACAAGGTCTCGGAATACATGTAGTTTGTATATCGAAGACTTACTGTATTTGGGAAGATATCAACCCTCGATTGCATCATGCCGCATTCTTCTATTGAGAAAATGAAACAAATTTTTTGTTTTCATACATTATCGCATAGTTTGATCGCGTATATTATGCTCTGTTTTTATTTTCGACAATTCCTAAAAGAATCGGTCACACAAACTTCGTTATTACAAACTTCCGCTTTTTCCGTCCCATGAACTTTGTAATAATGAGAGTCTACTGTATTCTGAAGGCAACAATAATGAAACTCTTGACATAGTTTGATGTCCCTGAATAAAACAGATCCAAAAATCTATGTAAATGACTTCATCCAAAATATTTTGCAAATAGAAAAGTAGGCAATACAATATACTCCCAATTATCCAGGATAATGATGGGGAGAGTTGGTACAAATAACCAGATAACACCGAAAATCTAAACTTTCACTTCCACTTCTTAAAACCTCTTTCACTTAATTTCTTCCACATATACATATGTTAATCAAAGTATATATGTATTATTATTTTTGTGCATAGTGTGTTATTTTAGAATATAATTGTACTTATATTCCCACTGCTGCATACACCACAGCAAACTGTCTATGCTGGCAAGCACCTGGCTGACCTCTAATTCCTTTGGCTCTGCTTCAACTTTCTACACTGCTCTCACTTCCACTACTCTTTTCCCCTTTCATTTAGCCTTGACTGGTCATGGTGTAAACATGCCCGATTGCAGAGACACTCCCGGTTCCCTTGGGCTGTATCCAACCTCATGTGAGGCAGTGGCAATAATTGCATATTTTCCATATAAAAATACATTTAAAGATTGAAGATAACATTTTCTTAATTTGCAATTGGTTATTGGTTATACTGGTTACATCGGTTATAGGTTAATTTGCTGCTATTATTAGTATACTTTTCACCCTCAAGGGCCTCTGCTTTTATTATATTGAGAGAGAAAGACCTTGGATTTAATCATATCATATTTTGATGATCGGATGTTCCTTCTAGTCAAAACAATTTTTTCCACTCTATTTGGTCCACCAAATTTTAATCCAATTAAGGAGTTTCCACAAGATTAAATTAGGGATCATCTTCTGATTACTCACTTATATTCCTTGGAAAAAAAGGGACAGAGCAATTTAAATTCGAGTAAAAAATAACGGGTAAGAATAAATAAGATTATAAACTGATGAAAAGTATACATAAAAAATAAGTGTATATCATACTGGGATGCCAATTGTGAACACCTTCCATTAAGCACTTTAACTACGCACGTTAGCTAAACCTCAGACACCTTGAAATTGAGAAGCTTGGGTGCAAAACTAAATTTGAAAGTAACTATAAAACTCAAATGCAAATGAAGTACATGACAAAATGTAAAAGGCTCCAATGTAAATGGATATAAAATACCTATATGATACCTGATACTTTTTTCAAAATGAAGGATAAGTACAACAGCATATATTAAAACTTATCATAAACATACACCCACAATTGGCACACAAAATTCCATGAGCATGCTGATAAACACCCTGTTACTGTGACTACTGCAATGACAACTATGTATAACTTCTATCAAACGAGAAAATTATTAGCAGATCATAAAAAATTAACGTAGCAAACACAAAAATGGTGTGTAAAACAAACCTTGATCAAAGAATCCACGAGGCTGAACCCCACCTGCCACACAATTACTCTGAAAATAAACGAGTCACAGTGACATATAGGCCAGTCATGCCCATGTTACCTCTCATTCTACATATTTTGCAACAACCTTTAAATCAACTGACCTCTTCCACACAAGGAATTTCACCATCTACCAATATATCTGCGCTGTCTTCTGCTCCAATACCATTCTCTTGTACGTCCAAGTTGTCCACGTTCTCAATACCACCATGGTAATAGCGGAGAAGAGTGCAGGCAGCATAGATGGAGGGATGCAGCTCAAAAGATGGATTCCCATAGACCCTATTCAAGTTCATTCCCCGAGTGTCTGTCCGATAATGACCCCTGACCACACCATCAGGATTGAGCACTGGTATCAATTTGAACACAAATTTCCTCCTCAAGAGGGCAGCACCAGGATCTTCTTTGTTCAATAACGAGGTAATAATTCCATCAAGTACAAAACTAGAAGATGTCTCAGCAGGATGCACCCTTGCTGAGATAAATATGACTTTTTTATTAGGGAAGCGGTGTGGACGAGGAACTGATACATCTGGGAACAGGTTTTTAAATCGAGGCTCACGCTCAGTCGATATTCCCCACGTTGAAGTTATTGTGATGAGATCAACACTGCGCCCTTCTAACGAATGGCACAAACACTCCCTATAATAGTATATTTCTTCACAATCAAAACTTTTCTTTTTTATGGAACTATACTTGGCATCTATTCTGTCCAGAAAACTCATTATGTCACGATAGGGGTAAGGGTAGCACAAAGCAAAGAACACTTTCTGGTTACTCTCGATCCGATGAGTGAAGGTCAAAACAGCACTGTCTCCTGAATCCTGTGGATGAACAAAAACTAAATTCATGAAAATGTTAACAACTAATCTAAGGATACACATCACATTTCTCTACTAAATGAAATTACACATCTCTAATATGAAGGTCTTAAAAAAGTTAAAAATCCCATCAGACCAAGTTCAGAGGGGAGTTCTTGGGTAAATGTTTATTTTTGGTTTTATCGAAGAAAATATCTGTTAAGGAGCCATCAGGGTTTTCTGCCCAGACTTGTTTTAATAGGGCCTCTTGCTGTCTTTGTATTATGTGCCCTGCCCATCGCAATCTGCATCTCTTGGCTTCGGCTACTACGTCTAGCGAGTTGAAAAGGTTCCTGATTTCCCTATTGTGTTTTATTCTCCAGGTTCCGTAATCTCTTGTTGGACCAAAAACTTTCCTTAACACTTTATGTTCACAGGCAATTAACTTCTTTTCCGTTCTCACGTCGATAACCCATGATTCAGCTCCATAAAGAAAGATAAGTCTTATTATGGTCTTATAAATTCTGAGTTTGGTTCTGATGGATAAAATTTTTGATGTTAGCAGTTTGTTCAGGGCATTGGCTGAATTTATTCTGTTTTGTATCTCACATGATTCACTATTGTTTGAGTTGATTATGGCACCAGGGTATTTAAATTCATTCACTATTTCAAAAAATGTGATCATCAATTGTAATGTTTCTCGAGTTATCAGGGTTTCGACTGAAGGACATAAATTTGGTTCTATCGTCAATGATTATCAGACCAACTTCACGGGTTTCTTTAATCAGAAATTCCGTCATGATTCTTAAGTCTTCATTATTTTCCGACAGCAAAACTAAGTCATCTGCAAAGGCGAGCATTGGTATCTTTTTCCCTATTCTTATTCATAAGTCTTTTTTCCTGATTTTTTTTAGTGCCTGTTCCAATACAAAATTAAAAAGTATAGGTGATAGCCCATCTCCTTGTCTCACACCAGTCTTTACTTCAAAGCTTGTGGACTATTCATTTTCAACTTTTACCTTACATTTGCTATTTTTGACACTGAGCCTTGCTAACTCAATGAATTTCCTAGGAATTCCAAAGCTTTCCATTTTTTCCCACAATTTTCCCCAGTTTCAACCATAATAAGCTCTACTAAAATCAACAAATAAGCCATAGAAGTGTTAATTAACTTCCCAGTATTTTGAAATAGCCTGTTTAAGTACAGTAGATTCCGTTTAATGGGTCCACCGGTTACTTGGGGCAGCCGCTTAATTGGGGCAGATCTTGAAGAACAGAACCCGATAGAGGAATATCCCAGAGTATTCTCCGCTTAATTTGGACTGCATGCCACTTTATTGTGCCATGAGTCGGCGATATAGACTCTATACTCGCGACGAAATTAAAATTTTTAGTTTTCTGAATGCTATTTTTTTATATTTTCTTCCTTTGATTTACTCTTATTTTTCACAAATGTTCCTATTCTTGCCCTATCTTGAAAGCTCTTGTTGTTATACTATCCGCAAGAGGATAGGACTTTTCTTTAATAGGACTTACTAAAAGACATACATTCAGCGTCGCCCGAGGCTGTGAAAAATATTTGTAACTAAATTGTTATAATTCTTAAAAATCATAATAAATTAACTAAACTAGCTGATTAATTAGACAAATTAATAGTTTAATAAACTCATGTCGCATTATAACATGCCGCTCGACCCTTCGGAGTGTGCACCAAACCCATCCTGGAAGTACCTGCTCCATGGGCCCACGAAACGCATTTTAACATTTTCGCCGCATGTGAGGAGAAGATTTTCGGAGATTAAACAGCAGTGAAAGGGTTAAAATATGTAGCAACAAATCCAAAACATTCCAAATCTAAAACGAGTTGGTAACCCCATTTATCCAAAGTTCATCAAGAAACCCAAAAACCATTCGATCACCACATCGTTATAAGCGTTTTTGTAAGTATGTGACTTCTGAAAAATGAAAAACCTTTCAATGATGATTACTCCTATTTGCCTGTATTTTCTGTCTTGGTTTCCTTGGCAAGACTGAAAGGCCCAAGGAAAAATTTGCGTCTTATTTCCAAGCCGTCAATATTTGCTTTCATGTACCAATGTATTAAAATAATAACATTGCTGTAACAAGGAATGAATATTCTCTGTTTAGGATATCTAGCGAAGGATAGTTTAGGTTAGGTAGATAGGGAGGTTTAGGATATTTCCTATTATGGATTGACAAAAATCTCCTTTTCTGCCCAAGGCAAGGAGAGAAGTTCGGCTTAGAGGTGTCATAATATTTTTTCTCAAGATCAAAACCTTGTAACTTCCTTCAAAATTAAGATGAGTAAATGATTTCTTCACTAAAAATAACTTTGTACTTTTCTTTAAATTTGATATGCAGCATATAGGGACTTTCATCATAAGAAACGTAAGTTAGTAGGCGACTACTTTTTACCTCACAAAAATCAAAATTTTCTTGTCCTAAAGGGTGTTACATCAGTATAACTATTTTTTTTCCTCAATTACAAAAAAATTTGTAATGACCTTGAAAGAGAAAATGGTCTAAAGAATTTTGTGTAGAAGGTTCAATTCCATATAATAAACAGTGAGACAAAAATTGCCAGAGGAAGATAAAGTAAAAAAATACACACTTGTAACGGAAATTTAAGGAAATGTTTTTCATAGCCTTTGCTATAATTTTTATGTAATAATTATTCACACCAATGAATTTTGCAGCAGCATTTCTTTCTACATTATAATATACTATTAACCCTTTGAGTCACAACCGATTTTCTAGGTACTACGCTAAAAGTGCCGAGGCATTTTTGCTGATTTTGCAGTAGGTTAGGAATAAAAGTTAGGTCTCAAAAACAACTAAAGGTATATATTCAAAAACTTTAGGAAATCTTTATTATACGTGGTTTCACCTTTTAATTGTATTATTTGACGAATCTTTGGTAATATTAGTTAATTTTTATAATTTGAAGAATAAAATTGCAGGAGGAGCGCATTCGTGATTCTGGCACTTTTCGCGAGAGATAGGAGGAGTGCGATAGCGCTCCCCGGCACTCTAAGGGTTAATCAGTGCATAGTGCAATATTAATTTTTATGCTGCTATTGATAACACCGCGATCCCAGCCTTATGGAGATTAACATGGGAAACGAATCTCCATAACAACCCATACTATCAACTGAATGTGGAACATCCTAAAAAATTCACAACTTATGGAGTAAAATTGTCTTCTTGGAACTTACTTCAATAACATTCAGGGGTGAATTTGCTAAAGAGTTTTAAAATGGACTTTTTAAGGCATTAGAATACACTTATAATAAAATAATTACTTTTCACATTGAGCAAAACATACCGTAAATGCGGGTTTATCTTTTATTTTCTGCCATCTTTGGTACCCTTGTATCATGTAAACAGGGTACATGTGATCAGTGAATACTTTACTGTGCCGGTTTAGGTTCCTAATGTTGCATTTAATAATTGAGGGATGCTTTAAACCTGGAAAAAAATTACATGATTAGGAATGAGTTAAATCATCATACACGACTGAATATTACTACTGACATCAGTCTAGTGTCACATTATGTACATAAGATATGTAATAATGAAAGCAGATTTTTAGTTGCATTATGCTGGCTGTCTGTCAGACTTCAAGATACTACAGATTGGGCAGCTCTTCAAGCAAAGAAAATAATAAAAACTGAAACAAATCAAACTCATAAAAAATAAAACCTCAGCCCTGCAGTTTCCATGTCATTCCTCATGCTAGGTCTACGTTGAAACACCCTTGCTATAGATAATTAAGAACAATACGATTGAAGTCACTAGACAACATTGAAATCATTCAGTGCTCTGACATTAGGCACTATATTTTACCACAAGGAAAACATGACACAACACAGGGTGCATTAGTAAAAGATTTCATAAACAATTGCAGCGATATACATATTACATGCTTAGAGTGACATAATGAAACCATTAACTACAGCAACATTCACATAAAATTGAGGACAACCAAAAGCCATACTGAAGGGAACACATGGAGAGGTACTTTATTATTTCCTCATTTACGCTTTGGCTGATCTTCATGTTTATTGAACTCCCTGACTTCTCTTACCTATTTTTTCTACCAATCCCCTAATTTTTTCCAGAATTTCTTGCCCTGAAACAACTTCAGACCAATAAATTTTTCTATATTTAACCATCCACATACCTATCCATATCCTAAAATCCACATTAACATCTTGAGTGCGGCATGACGTGATATCACGTCATGGTGCGCTATCCCCTGGTGCTGATGACGCGATATCACGTCATGCGTACCCCGTGGGTTCCGGGCCCTCTTTAAGAGCTCACTTCGTTTCTATTATGACCTTCGGCACCCCTAAGTTGCTCAGAAGGGATCTAGCAGCACATTTGTGAACACCGCCTCAGGCAACCTTTCCTGGGAGGATCGGGAGAAATTTTTCTCTTTTACCTTAAGGTAAGCCAATTTCCATTCATTTTCCTCCCTGTACTGAATGCTATTATTTTTATTCATTTCTTTTAATGCGTATGACAAATTTTATTTGAGTTTTATTTTACAAATCATATGTATTGATCATTTCTTGCGTACTCCATGGAAACCTACCTTAATCGGTAGAATACTATTATAAAAAATACTATTATATATGTATTTACTATCTGGAACTTAATTAGGTGTGTTTATTAATTTTTTATTCCATTTTTATAATGCTTTGCGAGAATATAAATATTTTTTTTCCATCCTTCCTTTTTTTCTTTTTACAAGTTTAGTATTTTTCGAACGTTTATTGTCTGATGTTAATAAGTTTTATTCAATTAATACATGAAGTTCTGAGATTAGTTAAACTTTAATAAAAATTTGAAATTGCCATTACATTTTATTTGTGCAACGTAACATATCTCTAACTTCTGCACCCTTCCTTTGTTTGTCAGTGCAACTCCTAAGCAGTGAGGGGATCAACAAGCGGCAATATTACGAGATTGAAGAAAGTTATTTACGGAAAGAGTGTAAGTTATTTATAACATGTATTGTTGATATATGTATATTATGCACCTTTAAACATTCTTAAAATAATTGCAAATAACTGTTTCCACATTATCCCATGGCTTGGCGAAGAAGTGATTCTATGGAGTTGCTTTATAAAACTGCTTTTATTCTCTCGATAACTATGAAATCAATGGCTTATGGTTGCTCTCAATTCTTAGTCTCACCATTGTTAATATTTAGTTCCTATAGAATAAGTAAAGCTGTTTGCAGCATTTCAGCTTTGGCCTATTTCACCGAGAGTGTTTATTTTAATCCTGTTATTCATCGGAATTTTTACAAAAATATAAAATGTATTTATTGCAGATGATACGGAAGCGAGGAGTAAAACAAAAAATTTTGCATGCTGGCCGGTAGTCGATGCCACCTGAAAGAGGTGAAATTCCCTATTCATCAGCCTCTGCCGATGATCAGCAGTCTTCGACCTCGCATCAGAAGCTGCAGCCATTGACGTTGAGGGAGGAAACCTCCGCAAGGACACAAACATTTCCTTCCGAGCTCTCTGCCTTCTCTAGGCCATAGTGTGGCTATCCACACTAAAGCCACTTAATGGCAAGCCACACTTTGGTCAGGGGCAAAACCATTCTGGTTCCATAATGGCAACATACTATGGCCATAATGAGTACAGCCACATTGTGGCCATAATTTTTGACTGGGTTTTACTGTGTGACTTCAACATGATATTATGGGCCTTTAGAATATCATGAAGATATACTTCAACACAAGGAGTGACATATGCCCAATTCAAATTTAATACACAATAACCATGAAATAAGAGGGCAGTTGGCTCAAATGAATGGAAAAGGAACCGAAGAGAAAACAGAAATAAACTTAAAATATAATAAATACAGGGAGAATATTTTCAGAGATGCAAATAAAATATCTTTTACTTCGCAGCTGAGAATCCATGAATTCATAACAATGTCATTGATATCTACAACTAATAAAACGATAGATGCAAAACTTCTTAGTCACGCACCATTAAAAAACTAGAATCATTAGTAATCACATACTTAGACATTTTCACCAAAATTATCCATACACTTCTAAAATCACGACATAAAATGACCCATTCCAAATATTTATAGGACCTCCTTCACATAGCTCAAAAAATACCTTTCACAGAAAAGTAGAACCAGCTTCTGAAAGAATTCTTGAATTCTGTGTCAGCAGCATCCACCCATGTCCACATATTGAATTCCATTTCAGTCGCGTCATTTCCGACCCTTCCTAAAAGAGAGGTTTCAATTAATAAAAAGTCTAACATGAGACGCTACCAGCATCAAAGAAACGACAAAAAACCTCGTTTAATAGGCGTAACTGGTTCGACTCTGGCCAAGTTCCCTGAGTCAAACTTGGAGCTAAAGACGAGTCCATTAAGTACTACTTCCATAGATGCTGATTCTTAATAATAATACCCCCCAATAGATGTGCCTAGGCCTCAAAATAAAGGATGTGTCATTAATAATATGCAAGGAAACAAAGCCACCAAGCACAGACATTTCCACCCGCGCTTAATCCCTGACATTGTAAACAAAAGAGTAACTATTTACGCTAAACACAACAATACACAACAATGGGATATGCGAAAAATTATGGCTTTAGTAATATAAACAATAGTAGTTCAAGTTTCGATCATAATTATTTCTAAAATTAACCCTAAATTTTCAATATAAAATTATGAAGTGGAGAAACACGAAAAAGCTATAAATTACATGCGTACAGTCAAGGCGGTATTTACGAATTTCTAAAAAATAAATTATGCAGGTGAATCATTATTCCCTCGTAAATGGGTCTTTGGTTGGAAGAAAGGAATTTTTTAAGGTCTTTATGGAGAATTTTGAATAATAAAAATAGATTTCATCCATTGATCAAATAGAAACTCACATCTATTTTTGAATTGTGTATTACCATAATCTACCATGAACAGAGATTTCATACTTGGCGACACAAGCTCAGCCATTAGTGTGGTATGAACCCAAACTAGTACGCAGCACATAATGCATATTAAATAAGTACAAAAGCTGCTATATATGGTCTGTGGATGCTGTATTACAAAGTAATTGCAAATTAAGTAATTCTGATTTACCTTTACAAGCACTCCCCGTTATTACGATAACTTCACATCCCCGTCAGTAATAAATGAAAAGAAGTGGTATGAGCATAAGTTTAGGGCAATTTGTCCTTATCTTCTCTATTTATTTCTTATAACACGTATGTATTCAGATCATCTTCATTTTTTCTCGACAATACATATCCTTAAAATTCAGTTTTTTTTTCGTATCTGTGGAAGTAGATCGAAAATCTCTCAAAGGGATGAGTATATTTTAGAACTCAATTGTCTTTTATTCTACGTATATCCTCTAACCCGCCTGTATTCCACGAAGCAGTGAGGCAGCAAGGGGGGGTTTGGGGGATAAACCCCCCTCCCCCAGAGCACACAGATTTTTTAAGAGGTAATCCCTTTTACTTAATTAAATAAATATTACTTATAGAATAGTGAAATGATTAATAAAATACCCCTCAGAAAGCCGTAATATTCACCATTTTGCAGGGGCGCAGCTAGGAGCGCGGCTGGGGGGGTTTAGGTGCAACTAATATCGGGGTGTGTGGGGGTATTGAATACCCACCAGGATAAGCGGTTTATGTGTGAGATTAATAAATTGCGGAATTTTAAGATAAATGGTTCAAAACGGTGAGTTTTACGGCTTTCGGAGGGATATTTTATTAATCATTACACTATTCTGGAAGTAATATCAATCCAATTAAGAAAAATGGATTAAACTTAAAATATTTTCTGAGCTCTGGGGGGGTTATCCCCCAAACCCCCCCCCCCAATCGCTGTGCCACTTCCATTTTGGACCACTTATCTTAAAAATGTTCTGGGGAGGGGCTCCCGCAGCTCCCGCTTACCCTGGCGGGTATTACATAAGCCCCAGTATTAGTTGCGCCTAAATCCCCTCCTAGCCTTAATGCCTAGCTGCGCGTCTGCCACGAAGTACCCATGTAATACATATTTATACATGAAAACTACACCTTTCTCGTTTAGCTCAGTAATTCTCTTTCCTACTATTCAGGGTAGTGAAGTCGCATCTGATTCAGTAGTCAATCAATAATTTCTCGGAGGAATCATCTTATTTTTAGGTTTATATACCCATTTATAAGCAAAGGAATACTGACGTGAAATGAGCTGATAGGTAAATAAATGTGACTTTTACATTAATTCGATTTTTATAGTGGCTCTGTCCCCCGAAGTGCACCATCATCTGACCTGCTTCGAATCAGTATTATCATTATTCCTGATTTCGGGTTCAATTCCGGCATTTTATCCTTAAAATTACATAAAAAAATCTCAGCTGAAATCTCAGTTCGTCTTGAAGTACTGCACCGTTATATTTTTTCGTCCGTCCTTTCTCCCATGTTTAATATTGAAACAAAACAGTATTATCATCTGTCCTAGAGTTCAAAATGATGCTTCAAAGAACGTTCCTGTAACTAATTTTTAGAATCGTAAATTTTTTAATTTACATAAAAAATAATTTTTCGGCATACTGTGGTAAAGAGCATGGATAAACCAGAAGTAAATTGAGATTTAATTTTGAGAAAGAAGAAAATAAAATAGCATCCACTCATCATTAAGTTTACTCGGAGAAAGTCTTCAAAGAACGATTTAACACCTCCACAAGCTCCGCTTCAATGTGTTTTCAGCGCAAGTTTCATTTTTAAGCCTTCTGCACGTAACATATGAATAACCATGCATCGTTGGAGCGATAAATATGAGTGTTAAAATACGAAAAACACGACGTAAATATGCCCCTTTCACTACATAGTCGGCAGTTCTTCATTGCATCGATCAAAATTGAAAATCAAATGCAACAGAATGCATGAAAATGCCAAATGCGACATGTTTGCAATGGATTATTAAAGAATGTCGAGTTATTTACTGGATTTCCTAACAAATGATTAGATGCTATTATCATTCCGCATCGTGAATTTGAATTCAAAATAGAAAGCACAGCAAAAACATTCTATACATTTATTTAATCAGGGTGAAATATTCTGAACAGCCTAAGGTTTTTTCATTTCCATTCACGGCTAATTTTTTACCGTTAAAAACTTTCAAAATTTCAAAAGCCATGCCAATAACTTTCTCTGTGCATTGGGAATTATTCAAGATATACTTTAAACTATTAGGATATTTTGACTTTTAAACGACGGTGTTTAATGAGAATGGAATATGTTTACACTTTTCACAAGTAATATAACAAAAAAATATACCACTCACTAGCCATTCAAACCCAAAGATTTATTTGGATGGTTTCGGGTAGAGTTCAGCCAACTGTTCTATCTACCAGTCAAACAATCTCGTCATTACTTTTCCACAGACATCGATAAAAATGTTATGCGTAATGAAGCAGTAAAACACTGAAAACGGAATTATGTAGGCACCGCTGCTCTCTTAGAGGAGTACTACCTCTAAGTCACCATTTCAGGCAAAATCAGAATAATAAGTGAACATAAACAATTATCCATGCCGCAAAATTGCTTGAAGTTGAAAGTAAAAAACACGAAATCTGTTAATTGCCAGAGTTGAGCATTTTTGACGTTCCTGCGCGCTCATTTGAAAATCACTCGTAGCTTTGCAGCGCAATGCCATCTTCAGGGAAATAACAGAACTCGAATGGATTTATGGACGGAAATCAGGAAATCGAGGAACCCCACTGCCTCCACTGCTGCCCTTTGCCGCTTCGAGTCGCTGCGAGTTCCCCTGCCTGCCGATCAGAACATGGAAGGCTGCCTTCACATCACATCGCTGTCGTGCCTTCACCGAGAACACATCCCGAAGTCCGCAGCGGTTGCCTGAGATTTTACCATGCACTCAGCTGTGTGAGAACACTACTGCAGTACCAGCTGGGAATTCCTTGTAAACTCTGTGGAAGCGAACAGACCATGGACAGCATATTTCAAAATTTAAATCGCGAGCAGACTTGGAAGATGCGGCAGGAATACGTCGCGTGAGTATTGCCCCTTAAATAATTCATCAACTTCTAAGGTCCATTCCTTCACTTCATATATGCTGGCTAAATTCATAACGATGGAAAAGTTTCTTGTTGAGCTCTCGTTGTTATGTGAAGGCGCTGGATTTAAAACTTGTGTAGCGGGAGCAGAAAGACTAGTGACCTACCGGGGGCTTGATTCCTTCAGAATATGTCATCATACAATTTTCTTATACATTTTTTATTCCACATGAAAATATTTTGAGAAAGATTTGATAATTATTTCTCATCAATTCCACCACACAGGGTGCAATTTTAAACTAAGTGGAGGTATGAGAACTTGTAGGGAGTACACGTTGGAAGCCGGTTCATTATTGTGTGGTCTACATGGTCAAATTATCCATATTCCGTGTATATTGTGCGTTACATAGGTCAATTAGTATACTCAAGATACCGGAAATCCCCTAGAGGTCTGCACTCGTATTGGAGAATCTAACATTGATCATGTTATTTTTGCTACCTCTCCCTTTCGCTGAAGGATAATAGAATTAATAAGGGCGTGCACTAATAGGGAACTTGCATACATTTCAGAAACAGTTGTGAGCTCCAAAATCATGTAGAAATACATGTTTGCGTTTCACAGTGAAAAGGTTTTATTACTTTTTGATGTCGTTAGCGATATTTTATTCATTAAAGTTCAAGAGAATTTTCAAATACGAGTGGGACTCGAAAACGCCCGATGATTGGCTAGCGGCAAATTGACGTCATAGTTCAGTACGAGGAAGCGAAGGAAGCAGCATAGGCATTTGGACACAAGCGACGGCTTGGTTGTGAGGCATTTCTTAGTTCCAGTACAGTGAGTCCTCGTTTAACGTTCCTGAAAAATGTGACGATAAACGAAATGACGTTAATCGAAACATATATCCCTTAAGAAACAATGTTAAAAGTGAATATCGGGTTCTATACGCGAAAAAAAATTTAGCGTATCATATCTGGGGCATTTTTTACGATGGGAATTCGATATGGTGGTCGCCCGGGCAACATCGTCGCAATTAAAGGATCCAACCGATGTGCATCTGAAATGTTGTATAGTTCATAACAAAGTGAGACTTGCGTATAACATTGGCGAAAGCGTATACTCATGTGAAATGTGTATTCTTTTGGCAGTCCGGTAGAGAGTCTTACGGTGAACTTATTTCCACCTCGAAGCTGTCGATGATACTTTCAACTTAAAAATACCTTGCCTGGAGGGCGACAGGAATCTCTGAGGAAGCCAGACTATTAATGTTTCAATTTAGTAGCGATAATATAGACGAACTTCCAACACAATCTACCATCTTGTAACTCAAAACCCCGAAACCACTTCCTATTCTGCAGAAAGAATCGGTCAATCGCATTTCGATTAATATAATAAATACAACGTCTTCAGGTGTTAATAAGTTACTTTTGTAATTAGAAGGCCTTCCTAAAGTAACATTAAAATTTTAATATTTTCCAAACAGAGTCTTTAATACATTTTGGGAGCTTTTCTCACGATATATCTGAAACCTACTCTAAAGGCGAGCTCATCGTCATTGCGATCGGTTGTCACTTAAAAATTCCGTATCGGAAATCCTATAGAGGGATGACCTTCGACGATGACCATGATCACCTGCACTCTCACTATCACTGGAACCCGTGGTGAAAATATCATCCCAATCCAATTTCTATTTGGTTTTAACTGGGAAAGAGCAACATAGAACTGCACACTCTTTGGACAACTTTGGGTTTGACTTTCCCTCAAACATCCCATTCCCCTGTGGTGCACATCAGTCCTATCTTTATACGATAGCCTAACAACCTTTAAATGGATCCTTGGTTTATCCTGACAACCAACTGAATGGAAATTGCTGATCCACACGTCTTCCTCTATCTCCACAGTTTCCAAATCAAGGGCCGCGGAACATTCCTCATTGTGACTCAACTTTTTCTGAAAAGCAAGCCGGCGTAGAATAAAATCAAAGAATGCTGCGATTCATTTTTTGTGACCACCTCTGGATTCCATTCTTTTTCCATCTACAACTTCCTTTATCTTTGGGACAAGACGATGTTTAAATATTTTCATTAATTTATAACAAAATATAAGTTCTAAAAATACCCAAAAGCCATTTTATTAATCCGCACTGACGAGTGTAAATTAATGTGGAAGATGAATGCTGTAGACGTAGTAGTTTTCCTTAGGTTGAGTTGCAAAGTTCATGAAGTTGACAAAACGGCTAATTTTTCGGTGCGCGGAGTCATTTATATTGCACTGGCCGTGTCTATACATTTTTCAATTTTTTTGTAATAAAATAAATCAGAATTTAGGATAAAATTTCCTTTAAAATGACATATAGTTCATTATTATAGCATGCAGTGAAGCCAGGGTATAAATTTGCAAAGTACTGCGGCACATCATTTTGACACCGACAGTAGAAGAAAACGCTGTCTTCTTGGCTGGCACTCGAATGCATGAGGATCAACGTTGCTCTGTATTTTCATATTTCCTCTCTTGATTTTAAACATCATGGAATTTTCTATGTCCTTCCGTAACTGAAATTGAACAAGTGCCATAAATAATTTGAGTCCATCATAACCATCGAGAAACACCTATCTCGATTTTTGTTGTGAAGTTGAGTTTTTATTCTACGGCGGCCGAATTATCGAAAAATCTCAGTTTCAAGTTATTCAGTCAATGAAATATGGAAATATTATTTATATTAAAGTTATCTTCGCTCACATAGCGCACGGGTTTATCATTCCGATTATTATACTCTTATTTTTCCGTAACGCTTATCCCGACAGACGGCATGCATCGAGGCTTTTCTTCTAATTTCCTCCGTGGGAATGCAGACGAAAATTTTTTCTGGGGTGTTATTGCACCGAGGAACAATGCACCACTTGTAATTTTTCCTTATTTCAGCCATGTTCTCCTTTAAACGCAACGTGGCTCTTCCAAACCTGCAGTTACTGGGCTTGGATCTTGGACTCGTACTGAACTATGACGTCACGGCCAAAGATTAGTGGGGGCGGTATTTTTTAGCCCGCGAAACTCGGGAGACTTTTGGGAGTCATTTTCTAGGGTAAAAACTGAATGTTAAGCGGAAAAAAGTATATTGCGGTACTAAGTGTTTACTGTAGTATATCAGCATACTGTTTATAAAAAGTATGCAATTTCCCTATTGTTAAATGTTACCTATCCCTAAAGGATGCCGACTTACAAAAAATATTGGGGAGGCCTAATCCGGGGATCTTGCCCCGGGAAATTTTATAAGTAATGAGTTTTAAGTTTTTCAAGCATTTTAGAAGAGTCATATGGTCGACATTAGAACCCTGATAACTCGAATCTCGATCTCTGGGCACTCCGGGGAAAATCGACAAGCCTGACACATTTTTTCCTCACACCCATAAGGAATTTTCGAAGGGGCTCGGGTGTGTTGCTCGGGCACCCTCAGGGCCCATGGAGTCGGCGCCACTGCTATCCCTACGGTACCGCGGGCTCTCTCTACACTATTTCAATGCAGTGTCGTCCAAGGGATTCAGTAGGAATCGCTGGGGAAGGTTAATTCCATTTTACCGTGTCCACGACGACGTATTGCTCAAAGGCCCAAAGGACGAGCCGCGAGATGCATGCGGATGTCCATGACGTACGAAATTATGGACGTCCTAATTGGAAGAAAATCGCAAAGAACTTTATTTTTGCACGGTTATCTTCCAAAACCTTCAACTTTGACCAGCCGATTCATATGCACCCCTTGCAAACCAGGAAAGTGTTTATTTTAGAATCGTTTAGGAATTGTAAGTACATTCAATCTGGATATCAACAACGATTATGATTGATTATCGTGTCAATTGATTATTTCAAATTTCGCGCTTGATATAGTCCGTGATGAGTGCTTCCCGCCGAAATGGCTTGTGTATAAGGATGTAAACAATGAGGAACTTGCATGGGTCGTAGATTGCTCTAAAAACTATTTTGAATAAGTCAAATGGATACATTAGCTCGCAAAAATACCTTCAGTTTCTCCATTCAACATCAAAAGAAATAAAAAAATTGCATTTAAAATCGAGAAAAATTTCTCTGAGCCGACCACTGCGCGAAGACACCCGAGCGTTGCCGAGGCCAGGCGTGACGTCATAGGTGCCTAAACAACCGTAGGGAGTAGGGAAATACGCTGAGCGCATGGTGTAAAATTTGTTTTGAGGGAGTATTTAGCCGCTCATCGTCACTTTATTTTGTTCTGTTATTCTTGGGAAAGTTTTCCTATTGCTATTGTGCCTAGATTATTACTTGGGATATTAATAATGCGGCATCGGGATGATGAAGTACAAGCGTTTCACTTCGTATGTTTTCGTTATCAGAAAAATGGATGATAACGTTGCCACTCGTTCGAATAGTACACCTGAAATTCATCTACGTCTACATAATACCCCGCAAGCCGCCTAAAAGGCGTGTGGCATGGGGTGTTAGGACACCAGCCTTTTTTTAGGACACCAAAAATTGATGCCACGACCCTCATGGAATTTGTTAAGACAAATTATTGCTATACGTCGGCGGCAAATCGAGTTGTAAAAGAAACTTGTAATACTGGAGGATAACGATCGTAAGCTGTTCTGTTGACATTAGAGTAAGCTGTGCTGTTGAATTTGGCAACGCCGGATTAACGGAGAAGGTAGTCCTATCCGCCCTACGGTACGAATTCACAGCAAAACAGTCTGCACACAATCCACATGTGAGATCGCGAATCGGTTCCGCTGCCAACACACACACAAGCTACAACCTATTTCAATAATATACGTAAATCCATAAACAATATACTAGCATATACCATAATAATATAGTGGGAAATAGGCAAATACTCTTATCAAAAACTGGATGTCACTATCACATTCTTATATTCATCACGTACAACTTACAATAACAGAACTCGTTATGATGAATACAACTATTTATTCACTGATTTAAACCCTTAAATTATCCCACACAAGTGACACAGGTGACATTTCTCACTACTATTCGTTGAAATAATGGAATAACAAACTTCACACACAGTTTTTATTTCAATAGCGTGATCGTGAAATGTCATATCTACGGTGAACAACGGAGATTAGCACGCCACTGACAATTTTTACACTACTGTTAGACATTTATCGATAGCGTAGTAGCACTTTTTACAATTCAATCACGATGGAACACTGATAACTCATGGCCGATATTTTTCAACCTTGTCAAACTTTGTGCATTACAACCACTGGCACTGTGATTATTAGCAGTAGCTTAACGGGAGATGTCACGTTGAAAATAACACTATTTTGGCACAAAAATGTTCCTAGATGTCTCCAATCAGCGAGCAAAAGTTGCATTGACTGGAATTCACCTCATAATACAAGCACAGACAGTCCTAAACGACGAATTCTCCGGTACCTACGAATAAACGGATGAAGTTATTGTATATAAAAGCTAAGCGGACATTAGTAAACATCAAAATCGTTCTAATTACATACTTAAATGAATGATATGCCGTCGATAACATCAACTTACAATTAACGTATCCCCTTTCCAATGGCCGTGGCTCAGACTCCTACAACGATGTTATTTAGGTATTATCAAATTTTTGGTTTAACTGCTCCAGTTTTATATTTTATGCCCTTACTCAGATATTAATATTATAAATAATGCAAAATACGAGGGCTTCCTAGCCTCTATCGTCGGATATTTATCTTTAAATATAAAATATTCAACACGTCTAACAAACGAAGCTCTCACAACTGCTGGCAACTATTACAAACAATCACAACAATAGCTTCGCGTGATGTTTAGGCACCTTTGACGTCATCGAGGCTTCGTCGGCAGTGGCTTGGGGGGTGAGGGAGTTTTTCCCGCGCTTTAAAATTCGTAATATTTATCATTAAATATCTCGCGAAGGAAAACTCAGATTTACATGCGGTTTTCTTTGTTGTATTCAGAAAATAATTTTCTGTCCGCCTATGAAATAAAAAAAATTCATGCAAGTTCCCCATTTATGGCTAATAATAACTAACAATCAGTTTTAAAAGTTATTTTACGATTTTGAATAATACGTTTTTTTCGTGAAAGCTCTAACTACTGTAGTTAGTTCTCGTCCACTTTTATATACTGGGGGATTTCATCTCAAATCAGGCAGAGGGGTGTCAGGTGACCATCACCGATTTCTCTGAAATTTATAAATGTGAAAGCAGTATCCTTATGATGAATAACGATGACTTTATCTCTGCTCAGAACTGAACCGTCATAAAGTTACCGCCCCTTGAACATTGCAGTGTCAGGCCTCAGAGTAAAAAATGAAAAATCACATAAATGCTGATTACTAAGGAACCATGGCCCATAAAGCAGTGATTATTGTTTTATTTTGAAGAACATTCATTTATGCACATTATGGCATAACTTGCAAGTCATTTGAAGCAATAATAAACAAATAGAACTTGTTTAAACAATAAAAATTAGTCATTATTTAACAATTTATTACTAAAAAAGGCCACCTTTTATTTTCTTTAAAATTTCTCAGCAGGTAGTTTAAATGTTCTGCTTTCAATTAAAAAAATAAAAAAAGGTAGTATTTTTATACTTTTTGTTTTAAGGCATGTCAAAGTTAGGCATGTTTACGACTATTTTACACCAAGATTGCATACCTTCAAGGGGGGAAAAATGCCGTTTCATTCTACTTAGCATTCATAACAGTGAAAAGTTCATATCTGAATGATTGGTTACATCTATTGGCTGAAAGCAAGTCCAATCTTGTTTACTTCCATGGCATCCAATGTGTGCAAACACCCACTGCTACTGGCTGGAAACGGTGAATGAGTCGCAATTTGCACAGAATATTTTTCAATGGCAGTTCACATAAGTCTTTCTTCTACTTTGGGCCATGTGGAACATTTCGATGGACCATGTGGATGCATAAATGAGACACTAATGTCATTCTCTTCTAAAGACACTGCAGTGATTTTTGAAATCAGGTTTGACCAGGTTTTTCGGAAACACACAATGAAGTCATTCATGGTGAGATTTTGAGTACTGTACGTCATTATATCTGAATTTGTTAGTGTCACAGCCTGTTTGATTGTATGGATTACAGAGCGAGCTTTAGTTGTCCCGTGTCTGTTAACTACCAAGCATGAAACTGTTGATGCCATGTACAGGTGCTACTTTCACCTAATTATTTTTTTGTCTAAATCGAGCTTGTTAACATGTGTAAAATGCAAGTTTCATATTAGGCAAGAATTTACTAACTTAATGAAAGTGATAAATGTCAAATATGTACTTCATGGTAAAATAATGTCTCAGAAGTTTTTGAAGAAGCGAGAGTGAAATGTCTATGAGTGACCATGTTCAAATTTTATCATTCTTTTCCACAAGTTAATCTAAACAACATAAATTGGCTGCTTTTCCAGTTTCAACCAAACATACGATTGACATATCATGCAGAGCTAAAAAAAACTCGGAATTTGGGGCAATGCTGATGTATACGGCTGGCATCCTCTTCCTCATAGTGCTCAATTTTACATTGTGCTTTCATTTTACTTGGATGATGATAAAGATTGTTCTTGTGTAACTCCTAATCAGCAAGATGTGTTCACTGCCATTGAGAATCATTCAGACAAAACATTCATTCAGAGAAATTCATTGCCGAAGTTTAGGATTGAACCAAGAAAGGTGTTTATCATCACCATATCTGGAAAAAAGAAAGGGAAGCTATTCAAAAAGAGAAGTTGGTAACACTAATTGGTGTGGAGTTGGTGCTTCATTTCAACTTTTCCGAGAATTGGAGTATGATTCTTCCAGATTAAGTACAACCGTATGACTGGCAAAAAGTACAGATATCAATATTAACCTGTGTGGAATATAATAACTAAGGTATGCAGGCACTTCAGATGATTTCTAACAGGACACTGCACATGCTTTTCTTAGGATGAATCAATAGAAGAACAATAGAGTAAAATGATATCATATGGAGAAATAAATCATTTATTTTAGAAAAGTCAGCCTCTAATTAAAAAAAACATTTCAGATATTTGACTTGGAGAAAAGTCTTAAACAGGAAGAAAGTCATTGGTGGTTGTTCAATGCAACAGGACATGAATAGGGTCCATCTGATAGAGTTGCAAGAATTGGTCAAAAATTATGACACAAACTGAAACCTGAGATATTTCAATTGTGGCAAGTAAATTCAAACAAGTCCTTTGTACAACATGTGAGTATATCCTTGCCAAATATCAAACCTTTGCATTTTACACATGTTAAACTAGCCAAATAGGGTTCATTCCTTTCATTTTCCTTCATCAAAGAAAACGAAAGGCATTGATTGCGATTCGTTACCCACCTTCAGTGTATTCACAATATACAAATTACTTGATTTATAGAAATCCCTGTTTAGACGAATGTTAATGGTCAATTTTAACCTCATTTGAAAAAGGATAGATGGGCACCGATGCGATGCCACTCCACATGACGTCACAGGGACCTAGATGCTATACGAGTAGATGGGAGTTTTACATCATCTGAGATTACCTACGTATACATGAGGCACAGAGCTCCGGGAAACATCCCTTGACAATACCCTCTTAAAATTGCCTTTGGTCAGAGAATTTTCTTTGTTTGATAGGGTATTAATAATCCTTATTGAAGCCAAGCACTACCTGCTAGCAAGGAACTCTACGCTACCGCCATGCTCGGCAGCAAGCAGCCAGAGGTCACACGGGCTTTTCGCAGCATTCATACTTAGCCGTCGCGTTTTCGTACGCTTGAAAATTTTCACTTATCATTTAATCACAAAAAACAGATATCATCATTTAAAAATCTAAAAGCGAGATATATGTAATCCAGGAGTAATAATATTTCGATTTAGGCAATGAACAATAAAAGGAAACCACCCTATGAAGACAAAAAAATTATTGGGTGAAAGGTGCACCTATACATGGCATCAACAGTTTCATGCTTGGTAGTTAACAGACACGGGACAACTAAAGCTCGCTCTGTAATCCATACAATCAAACAGGCTGTGACACTAACAAATTCAGATATAATGACGTACAGTACTCAAAATCTCACCATGAATGACTTCATTGTGTGTTTCCGAAAAACCTGGTCAAACCTGATTTCAAAAATCACTGCAGTGTCTTTAGAAGAGAATGACATTAGTGTCTCATTTATGCATCCACATGGTCCATCGAAATGTTCCACATGGCCCAAAGTAGAAGAAAGACTTATGTGAACTGCCATTGAAAAATATTCTGTGCAAATTGCGATTCATTCACCGTTTCCAGCCAGTAGCAGTGGGTGTTTGCACACATTGGATGCCATGGAAGTAAACAAGATTGGACTTGCTTTCAGCCAATAGATGTAACCAATCATTCAGATATGAACTTTTCACTGTTATGAATGCTAAGTAGAATGAAACGGCATTTTTCCCCCCTTGAAGGTATGCAATCTTGGTGTAAAATAGTCGTAAACATGCCTAACTTTGACATGCCTTAAAACAAAAAGTATAAAAATACTACCTTTTTTTATTTTTTTAATTGAAAGCAGAACATTTAAACTACCTGCTGAGAAATTTTAAAGAAAATAAAAGGTGGCCTTTTTTAGTAATAAATTGTTAAATAATGACTAATTTTTATTGTTTAAACAAGTTCTATTTGTTTATTATTGCTTCAAATGACTTGCAAGTTATGCCATAATGTGCATAAATGAATGTTCTTCAAAATAAAACAATAATCACTGCTTTATGGGCCATGGTTCCTTAGTAATCAGCATTTATGTGATTTTTCATTTTTTACTCTGAGGCCTGACACTGATATGTTCAAGGGGCGGTAACTTTATGACGGTTCAGTTCTGAGCAGAGATAAAGTCATCGTTATTCATCATAAGGATACTGCTTTCACATGTATAAATTTCAGAGAAATCGGTGATGGTCACCTGACATGATTTTGCACTATCTGCCTGATTTGAGATGAAATGGCCCTACTTCCTCATTCAATGCACATATACATATATCGCGTTTTAGCTCCGCGGTAGTAGGGTAGTTTCCTTCATCAAAGAATACGAAATGCATTGATTGGTATTCGTTACCCACCATAAGGGTTTTCATAATATACAAATTATTTGGTTTTAGAAATACCAGTTTAAACGAATGGCAATGGTCAATTTTAACCTCATTTGAAAAAGGCCAGATTGGCGCTCATGCGATTCCACTCCACGTGACGTCACAGGGACCTAGTTTCTATACGAGTAGATAGGAGTTTCACATCGTCTGAGGTTACCAATGCATGCAAGAGGCACAGAGCTCAGGGAAACATGTCTTAATAATCACCTATTAAAACTGGCTAAGGTCGGAAAGTTTTCCTCGTTTGATAAGGTATTAATAATCCTTATTTAAGCCAAGCGCTACCAGCTTGCAGGGTACTCTGCTACCTGCTAGTATCCTGCGTCGTATCAGCGCTCAGAGCCTCGCCCCAAGGTCACCTCAGTTGCGGCAGCGGGAACCAGAACGACGTCACACGGGAGTTTTCCCGGCATTCATACTTACCCGTCGCGTTTTCGCGCGCTTGAAAATTTTCACTTTTCATTTAATCGTGAAAAATAGATATCGTCATTAAAAAATCTAAAAGCGTGAAATACGTACTCCAGGAGTAATAATCTTTCGATTTAGGCAATAAAAAATAATAGGAAACCACCCTCTTTGTTGGCCACTGCTCCAAAACTACAGATGATAGACAAATAGCAATGTCTGTCATGATTTACCTCAATCAAGTTCATGAATACCCGTTTTATGATATGCTATCGGAAGGTAACTTCCTCGAATATTTATATCAGGTTAGCCGCTACCAGAACTGTTTATTAATACTTCAAACGGTTCAGCCGCACATGATCATCGTATTTGTATGATGGTTGAGCTGGTTTCATGTGCACCCTACGATTAATGCAGCTATTTTTTCCTTGACTATATTGGCGCATGACTTGTAAATTAACTGTAATTTTTATGTCTAACAGACATCATTCATATTTACAGATTGTTTAAAAATGTCCTACCTTCCCTATCTGGCCACTCAAGCCTCAATAGGTTTTCAGCCTCACCACCGTTGAAAAGTTATTATTTCTAATAATGACATAGATTTATTTAGGCTGTTGGGACAGCACGAGTGGTGATTACCTTAGTTAGGTACTATGATAAATATCACTTTTAAATCCTTATTATTAAATAATTTGAAGCAGTAATAGTAATCCCTGGGTGCTAGCAGGAATAGTTAAACTTAGTTCGCGTCAGAAGAGAACGAAAATATGCATTGAAAAGATCGCGTGCATTATTTTTAATATTATGTGACTGTGTAGTATGATAGTAACCCTGAAAAGGGTACACATTAGACTTAATCACTGGATTAGTGTTATATTTTTGTCGCATGTAATGCAATATTAAAAATATTCCATGAATATAACGGCGCACGATGATAGCGAAGTGTTATCGTGGGCACCTAATGACTTCTTCCATTGTTGTGTGTGTTTTAATAAACGACAGAAGATGCGACATGGTAGAATATGCTCGTGGTATTGACGAAAAGATATGATGAACTTTGTTTTGACTGGATCACTGACTGACTATAAGCTATCAGAACGCAACTAAAATTAAAAGTAAAGTAAATTTGCACCACTGTCATTATTTTATGCAATCATCAATCTTCTCTCCAACCATTGATTCTTAGAATAATGCGACCACGACGACCGACTGAATATTTCGGGCGATAGGTTGAAAACGTAATGCGGATGAATATGCATAAAACGGTGAGAACCAATTCCTACTTTCATTCTTGAGAACTTTATTAATAGAGTAAAGTAGTGGAAGTAAGTAATCTTCTGGGGACCAGGTTTCAGGCGCGATTTTCGGCCCTGAAAGACTCCTATTCGTCTCCTCGGGTGGCAAATGTGCACCCATGGCTCCTAATTCCCCAAGAAGACCCAAGGCAAATAGTGCTGCCATTTTAAGTTGAACTCCTCCATTGTCAAAAATCGCCCTACAAGGCTGGTCCCTTAAAAAATGCTTCGCGCCCATCACGTCTCTCTGGTTCTCGTAATTTTTCTCGAGGAGGGAATTGATATCCAACATAAATATTGGATGATATGGACCGGGTGAAAGCAGTTGACCGATGGTACGAGCGGTGCTTTTCATCTTGTTATGCCATCCAGACGCAACTTATTTCTAAAAAAGATCGCCCAGTTCAGAGTAACTCTTGTGGAGAACAAAGAATGCTTCCTTTGCTTTTGTGGACAATGTCAATGGTGCTTTTTTGATATTTCTTCAGTAGAACGTATTCGAGCAATGTTCGTAAGAGTTGTTTAATCTAAAAAAGAGTTTTATCTAAAATCTAAAAATGAATGGAATGTACAAATTTTGCTTCGTTGGCCATGTTTAATGTTCACAAAGTATCGCTTTCATCCATTTATTTAATAGTTTTAACTAGTTTATGACCCAACCGATATCAAAGTAGCCGATGTAAAATTCTATGGATATGGGTAGCTGCCGTAATTTACGACTAAGGAATAATGCTACGTGACTATTCAAAGCCGGGTAAGCATTTTCCTATCACAGTTAATCCTATGAAGAACTGGTAACGTGGTAGTCTGTGACCGTGAGGTATATGAAGGTATTATTACATATTATTATTTTTCTTATCACATATTTTATTATTATTTCCTCAAAAACTACCTTGGATTGTAATAATTTATGACTTATGTAATTTATTCAGTATCTTATCTCTTACAGTGCACGTTATCAGTGCGGTAAAACCCATGCCATTAAATCAATGCATACCGATACACTCGCGGGAAAGTACCTAAAACTCAAAACCTGTCCGTTAGGCTGTGATAAAAACGGCGAATGAATGTTTAATTTATTCTGTCGTCATAGAAGATATCAGATTCCCGTACCTAAGAGCTTCAGTTTAAATTTCGTCATATTTTGAGTGAGTTGACGACAAGTTCATATTTACGCGTAGGCAGCCTATAGTTACTCACTAAAAATTTTAATAGAAATATCGTTTCAGTAACGCGGTCTGGGCCCTCTATTTAAATTAGGCAACATAGATGTGCGTGAGATGATTCATTCAACAGCCTGAGTGTACTCGAAGGCTATCTAGATATTTTCAAAGTATAAAATATCAAATATTGACGAAAATTCCACAAATTTCAGGACAAAATCTTGATAGTCGATTGCGAAAAAAATCACCGAACCTCTATGGCTAAGCGAGGTATTCCGTTACCAGTAGTGCCTGGTCCCTCAGTAGAGGCCATAGGTTCACGATCAAATAGTTGCCTATAGATAGCCAATTTTTATCATATTAGTGGTCTTTTTCGTATTTTTTTATCATGAAGCGGACAAGTTTGTAAATATTTTAAGTTTTCAAATTTAAAGGAACCTAAGTAGTTCTGTATAAGGTATACCAAATGATACTACCTCGTAATATATGACGATTTATTTAATCAACGCACATTATTATTTCAGCTGCGGCATTAAATCGGAATATCTTGGGGGCATCGACGATTAACTCCACCTCTCCCGAACACTTACTTACGAAATCCGGGCACCATCATTGAATACTTCTGCTCCATGCGAGAGTGACTCATTTGACAAATTAGCCCCTGAACTGGAAGTGCTTGTCCATATATACCCAAAACTTCTGTAACTTGTTAATAATAAAATATTTTTCTTGCGATTTAGAGAGTGCCTTTTTGGCATTTAGAGCCAAGCAATGAATATTCCAATGAAATATATCCTTTGCGAATCACTTTAACTAAATTACAACATGTTTTCTTCCCAACTGAAATTCATCTGGAATAGACTTGAAAATTAATACAGGGAAATAGGTTGAAAAAGTTTAATTAGTTTAAGTTGCAAAATTGATAATAGTCAGTTGCGCCGGAATAAAAAAATAAAATCAGTAGCTTAAAATTTCAATTTAAAATGAGTTTATATTAGCTTTATAATTGGTTACGGAATTGATCGAAATCGGATTTAAATGTGATCAACAATAAAATTGGGATGACTATAGCTGCCATGCAGTTAACAAGTAGATGAGTTATTTTATAAAATTATTTAATAGCCGTAGAAAATGAATAGCAAAAAAGTATTTTACTTGAGTGGGATTCGATGCAGAGAAAGTAAAAAGTGCCCGAGAAAATCTGAAATGGAATACTGATTACCCATATACATCAAATTTTCCCACTACCCACATAGTGTATGGCTTGGACGATGGCGGGTCACCAAGCGTCGTTTCAGATTGCATAATTCTAGCCCGCATTACGAACTTATGCTTTTCAGGAACTATGGTTGTAGTAAACAGAAATTTCGAAATGAAGCTCTCGGAAAAGTGGGAAAAAGCATGAGTAATGAGAGCTTGGTCACTGAGAAGTAGCGTTCTCGCTATATCCATTAACTCCTCGCAGCTTGGCTGCCGTGGTCAGCTGACCACAGCTCTAATCCCAACCGAAGTTGGTGATACCTACAGACAAATATAAACAAGAGGAATTTTCGGCTTGGGCGCATGCGAACAAGATTGAAATAGAAAATTCGAGGTCGCGTGATAGTTCCGATTGGTTGACTACCACGATGCTCTTAGTTTTCTTGCTGTTCATTTCGATTAGAAATATTCAATGTCTAGCTTTTTCGTTTCCCATAATAATAGTAAACCTGGGTAATCAACTCTGGCACCTTAAGCGATTTGTATATTTTTACGTTGAGGTGATACTGCCATCGCTGTTGCAACCCTTATTATTATTATTAACAGACATGCCAAGAAATCCATGAAGAGAGCTAGTATTGACAATTATGCTAAGTTATTGACTAATGCCTTGCGTGGAATCAGCCCATGCCACAAATTGTGCAATCTACATCTACGAGGTGGTGGCTTGCACGGTACCGCGTAGATGTAGATTACGTAATTTTTAAATAGTTTTGAAACAGGTTTCCGCCTGAAAAGGGCAGGATGGGCCTTGTTGAAACAAGGCATGTGGGTTGCTTTTCATCAACCCTTGGGTGCAAGTGACCTTGTTGCCTGATCTTGTTGACTAGGGAATGAATGATGTGACCGCTTGTGAGTGGGAGCGACCCTTCGGCATTCCAAACTCAGGGAAGTTCGAGGAAGCTGTAGGCTTGGGTGGAATTGATTAGGGGGTTGTTTTTGGGTCACCCTATCCTTCTCAAATGCCGTCGCACTACGGTTTGAAGGAATTTCTAACAGATAAAGGTAACGCTAGTTTACTCTTCGTCCAGCAAGAAAGCATGAGCGGCTGCCTCATTCCTGGGGAGTTTTAGGTATGTTTGTATCAGTGCGCACTGCCAATAAATGCTTCATTAGGCTAGAAAAGGGAAACACCTTTCATACAGCTGCAATTTTCGATATATAACTCGAATATTTCAGGGAACTACGGGTGCGTGTTCTTATTTATACCAAGAGGATTTATATTCTGCGTCGTTGTTTTTGTCTACCTCGCTAGGCAGAGAAAAAGCGACATCCAGAGCTCAAAAAAAGAATAAATATCAAACGATACTGAATATACTGCTGACATTTAACGTGTATGATCTACGTAGTTGCATAAATTTCTTTCTACCGCACACAACAGTACCAATAAATTGACTCATTGTTTTCGAAGTTAGCAGATATTTGTTTTATTTACAACAAATCCAACAGTTTTTTTCGTAGATCAAAATTCCAAGCTATTGGAACGAAAACTATTGGAATGCCAAGCACTGAAGAGTTGAGCAACTTGATTTTACGCGCAAAAAACGGGTACTTTTTGAGAAAAAAATTAAGTACATTTTCATGTTTTCATTTTATATAATATAAATACCCTATCGGAAAAAAATCCGCCGATTCAATTGAATCCAATGGAATATGCCAATAGTCAATTGAATTTCCTGATATTTAATTGAATTTTAGAAAATTCAATTGTATTCGAAGCAAAGATTCAACCAAATTTTCAAATATACAAATTGAATTCTAAAGTATTCAATTGAATTCCCAAATAAGAAATTGAATACACAAATATTCAATTTGTAAATCTCAATATTCAACAGAATTTGCGCACGAGGTCTCCGCTGGAATTCATCATCACGATTATCACAAACCACCAAAGACGGCTAATTAAGTGATCGCCTAAATTGAAACTACTATCACGACTAGTATGTAAGTTAAATCCTTACTTCTCCCACAAAAAGAAAGTGGACAAAGTGCCGGCACCTGCCTATGAAAGATAGCTAACGACAACAACGCCGATACCGTTATTCCGTTATTCATGTTTACGTGCACGTGGTCGACTGAATTGTGGTTAAGTATGTACTTTTGGAGAAAACATTTATTTATGTGAGTATTACTTAACATGTGCTAAATCCCTGAGGCGTTGACTTACTAGTAGGTCATTCGTTTGACTCTTCAGTGATATAGTGAAAGCCTTTATGAGAATGTTGTGTTTTAGTGTGTTCATTTGGTAATTTATCGCTAGTCTTCAGTTTTTTGATCGATTACTAATATTTGTTATTAAAATGTAAGCATATTTATTTAACATAATTATGCTGCTCCCCCCCCTCGCAAATGTCTTTCAGGGAAATAATATTTTTTCAAGCAAATAACTTCAAATACTAATAAAGAGCTGTTACAGTTAAGGATGTGGCTCTGGTGTAGTTATTGTTCTGATAATCAAGGAAAAACTGAATAGCTTTTCGATAACTATTAAAGATTGTTAGAAGTGATGGAAGATGTGGAAAAGCTCAATGGGGTGGTTTTCTATTTTTTTTTTGCCTAAATCGAAATATTATTACTCCTGGAGTACGCATTTCACGCTCTTAGATTTTTAAATTACGATATCTATTTTCCGCGATTACATGAAAAGTGAAAAATTTCAAGCGCACGAAAACGCGACGGCTAAGTACGAAAGCTGGGAAAAGCCCGTGTGACGTCATTCTGCTTCCGGCTGCCGGCGTGTGAGACCACCTTGGTGCGAGGCTATAGCGCCGCTACGATGCAGGCTGCTAGCAGGTAGCGCTTGGCGTAAATAAGGATTATTATTACCCAATCAAGCAAAGAAAACTTAACGACCTTAGGCAATTTTAATAGGTGATTATTAAGACATGTTTCCCTGAGCTCTGTGCCTCATGCATGCATTGGTAATCTCAGACGATGTAAAACTCCTCTCTACTCGTATAGAAACCATAGAAACTAGCTCCCTGTGACGTCACGTGGAGTCGCATCGCATGGGCGCCAATCTGGCATTTTTCAAATGAGGTTAATGGTGGGTAACGAATCGTAATCAGTGCCTTTCGTTTTCTTTGATGAAGGAAACTACCCTATTACAAGTTTTTACGACACTGTTTCAAAAATATTTCAACTTTAATTTCTGTTTACATATTTCATTTATTTAGAAATCGGGATTCGTGAAGTTTAGATTTTAAGCATATCCTACTTCATAAATTTACCACATTGGATGAATTTGTATATATGAAAAAAAATTCAATTGAACCGTTCAATTGAATATTTTTCAATTGAATATTTCCAGTAGGGTAGCGTAATATCTGGCATTACCTTCCGGTAATTTTTTAAAAAATTGAAACTTGTCACTTTTCAATTGAACGGTTCAATTGAATATTTACAATAGGGTAGCGTAATATCTGGCATGACCTGCAGGTAAATTTTCTCTTATACGGGCAAGTAATTTTCATATTTCAGACATTAATTTTCTATTAATGTAGCAACAATCTGTTTATTCTATGCCACGTTCAGGAAGGGGAGTGAATGTTTACGATTCCACTGAGCCGACTGAAGGTGAACATTTCTCTTGGTGGTGAAGAAACCGCCTCAAACCATTTCAGCGTCCGCTAAGTTTCCTTTGTGGGTAAGCATATCGTACATTTTCGGAAAGGACCCGTAGGCGCACTCAGATGGAATCTTATCTCCCTACAGGCCACATTTGAGTGCTCGTCTAGGAGTGAAAGTCGCCTGCCAAGCTTGCCTGAGAGCGTCAGATGCGAGATGGATGCGGGTGGCTTCTCGGAATAGTTCATTTCGGTGCACATTAGTGCATTAAGAGCAACGGTTTTCCAATACTACTATAAATAGACTCAGAAGATTTTTCCGTGGTACTTTTTAGTTAAATCATTCCAATTTAGTACAATAGTCTTTTTAAAAAATGGTCCTCGGAAATAACAGACACTATCTTTCTTTGTTTTCCGGTCCAATATCTTCAACTGTGTGCGTGAAGGCCGTATTACAAGGCACACGGAATTGCGAAATCTGACGTACGTGCGAAGGCGCAATAAAAATTTCGTCCTGTGAAGCGGTGAATTGCTAGATCACATGCGAGAATGCGTGGATGCGAGACGGCAAAATAGCCCCTGTTCTAATTTCGTACATGCATTCGCTCAATTCCACGCCATTTTAGAAATTAATGCAGCTCCAACCTGCGCAATTCTGTGCCCCGTGTAAAACGGCCTTAAGACACTACAAATTCTGCATGCCTTTTAGTTTCTCATGTATAAACAATAAGTTTAATTTTTCTCCAAACATTGAAATAAAAGATAGTTGTACTTTTCCACAATTATTTAATGCACACGACGCGTTTCGGCTCACAGAGCCATCATCTGGTAAAAAAATTACAGTAAATGAGAACATCGCATTTATACAGCTGAAGAAGAGCTGGGAAACAGACAAAAAGTGGGGAAACAGTAAGACAACAGAAAATTAAAGAGATACGAAAACGCCCGGGTGGAAGGAGGACTATAGTAATAATCGTAGAAGAAAGTCACAGTGAAAAGAATGACTGCAAAATAATTGTGGATAAGAGCTACTACTACCTTTTACTTAAATGTGTCGAACTTCCACTATATCACGCCTGCATCGGTTGAACTTATTCTCCACAGTTATTTTGTCTATGAGATGCATGGGATATAAGGTAAAAGGTTTTAAAGTGCCTTGAAATGGCATATAGGTGACCTGCTCGAAATGAATTTCAATACAATTGCTCCTGTAACCATTTAAAAAATGATAGTATCATACATCGTTAGCGATTTATGGCAACACAATCGAAAGTATACTCCATAAATTCAGCAGTTCTCATTTCAATAGTTCTGCATCGCCCTTCCCCAATTCAATATAAACGAAATTCTTCATTATTAAATAAGAAATGTCGTTATGTGTCTTTTGGGAGTATTTAAATCAGAGAAGTGAGTTAATAAAAAACTTTTTGAAGATTTCCAGTTCTCTTCCATTTGGTTCGCCTCGGTAAAATTTGGGGTTGGTGTGGGTGATCGGGAAATCTGGTTCGTGAACAACTCTCAGTTAGAAAGTTATGATACCCATAAGTATTGCCTTGAAGTGGACCCAAAAAACAATTCGAAAGCTGAGGCTCCTGCTACGTACTTATGATGAACAGGTGTCGAAGGTTATATAACCAATTATCTTCGCGTCAACTGAACGACAAAAATGTTTTAATCTTTCTGTGGCGTGAATGATAGGATCGTTGAACAATTTATCTCGTCTTCGTTTTTTTTATTTTTCACGAAAATATGATAGAAAATCTCTTGAAGATCGGCTTCACGTACGTGGTTTCAGATTTCACCTAATAAGGGATTTCACGCGACTGATAATATATCAGCAACTCAAGCAGAAACCCCGTCAAAATAGCGCAAAAATATCAGTCAACTTAATTATATGGGGTGGTGTTATTGTATGGGTTATTATGTTGGTGATTTGCCAGACAATGAATTAATTTTGTGCTTCCGAGGATCAAACATGCCCACTAACCGACTTGAATGAACCTCGAGCTTAAATGGTTGTATGATTACGCAAAGGTCGTTTATTTAGCCTTCTTCCACTTCACAGTGTTCCTATTTAGTATTAGTAGCTACTTCCACTTCACAGTAACCTAACAGAGTATAAAGTTCAATATAATCCTTTAGAGTAGTAGAGTATATAGTCCTTTAATAACTATATGGTTCCTAAGGACGAGCATTATCTACGAATTGAGTCCAAAACGAATCAAACTCATAGTGAGCTGTCTAAAATTTTCGAATGGAGGGAAAGGCGACACTTCCTCTTTATATAAGAAACTATAAGATGTGGTAGCACATTTTTTGGAATGACACCGGTCTCAAAAATTCCACGGAGGGGACATTATTTTTTTTCGGGAATCGGGTAACAGGTTTCCCCAACTTCCAACGGAAGTCTTAAAGCCGGTGTCCCACGGTCAAATTTGCATCATAATTATTGGACCAATACTTTTGGTCCAAACGCATTTGGTCCAAAAATTTTGTATGCAACTGCATGGGGTCTCCCACGATGGGACCAAAGGATGGAAAACAAACGGAATAAGATATTAATGTAAATAAATGTGGAAGCTTGTGAAGTGGAGGATTCTGTCTCTGAGTAGCAGTCGTAACCGTCTGAGCAGGCCTCTTGAACATTAGAGGCGAAAAAAAGAAAACGAAGGGAGTGCTGGATTAGGCCACGGCCAGAAAGACGGGATGAAAGCGTCTGAATAGGCGTGTTAACCATATTGGAGAAGAAGTTGGTGGCCGATGTTCCCGTAAATTATCGGCATTACTTGACGATAAGTGAAGATATTTTCATGTCCCTTATCAGCAAGGTTGAGGGCAGAATAAAACTCCAGGATGTAAACATGAGATAGTTTATTCCCGCTAGGAAAATGTTATTAATAAATTATGGACATTAGAGTTGAGATGCTGTTATGAATAATGTCGTAAACGTGCATTGAAATCACATTACTTCTCTCCTAATCGTGCAGTTACTAAATGGTCCTTAGCCTATAATCATTGCGATCGAAACGGGCGGCTCTAGTATTTCACAGGTTGTCATTTCTCCAGCTGCTCGCTCGTTCGAAATCGCATGTCTCCAGCTACCTGTAGAATTCGGCCTCGATGCCTTACGTAAATCAGTTATTCTTTCCAAAACACCTCATCTTGTATTGCGATTCTAATACATCGCTTCCTTCTTATTGAACAAGAACTCATTGTTTCGGAGTTTTCATCGCCTCTCGAGACCAATTTTTGCTTCCATTCTTGGCGCTTCTATATTATGAGTAGAAATAACATCATACGGCCATAATTTGAAAGTCATTGACATTTATGAAATGATTCGTATTGATTGATGTGGTCGTAAGAAAAGCACATAATTTTATGTGTTTTTCTTACGACCATCGTTTACGGCCGTATGATGTTATTTCTACTCATAATATAGAAGCGCCAAGGATGGAAAAATTATTCTTATAGATATATCCCTTAACGAATACTCTAAAACGATGGAATAAAAACAATATCTACGGAAGTGCTGAAAGTTTGGTATCCATTTTGTCATAACTCTGGATGTTTGTCTGCTTGGCCGCAAGAAACCCATAACAAGCTTACTTTATAAGCGCCTTCCGTATTTCTTCCTTTCACAATTCACCCTCTCTCAATGAATAAAATCAACTGATTTGGGCGTTACTTGGTGAAACGATGAAATATTCATGGTGAAACAAAAACACAGTACTATTCCACAAAATTTATTTAAGCTGTCTGCTTAAATAAATTTTGTGGAATAGTACTGTGTTTCACCATGAACTCTCTCAATGACTTATAATGTGCTAGCTGGGTGGTTTATCAAATCACGGGCATAATGTTTTACTTTCTGATGCTGACCATTTACTTCGACACAAATCTTGTATTCAGGCTATAGAATATCCATGGATATATATTCATGGATATTTTATAGCCTGAATACAAGATTTGTGCCGAACATCCAACTCCAGATGAACATGGATGGAACATCCAACTCCTCATCACCCATTCCCTTTGGATGACACAACCAAATGTATGGGCAATTCCTTTCCTTCGCCTCAAGTTTGGGTGTTTGTCACCCAAACCTACGATTCTCATTTCCAAAGTGTTTTTTCAGTGCAAGAATAAAAAATCATCGCCAGAGAAAATAAATATTTCCCTCGGCTGATAAGGGAGGTGATATAAATAGCGAATAATGAAAACAACTTCAATAGGGAAGACTGCTGAGAGGTGCGTTGAACCGAGTCACCAGTCGTTTGTGTATCCGTTGTGATCCTATTTCCAAAATCAAAGAATCGCATTGTTGACGCGTTTCAACCGCGCCACTAGCCTTTTAAGTGCAAGTAAATTTGTTTCGATCGCGGGTGCCGTAACTGCATTTTTAATTACGGCCGTCCTCAATTTTTTGGCTATAGTGATCGGAGAGAAATACGGGCAGTATAAGATTTTATATGTGTATATGCATATGGAAGTTTCTAGATCAATTCCTCTGGCAACCCAGACAGAATACAATGGCTACAACGGGCTTTTCCTGGTTCCAACAAATTTTGACCTTCCCCGCGGTCAGTCACTGCTCGTTTAGGGGTCTAGCATTCCAAAGAAGATTAAGATCTTTCCTCCAACGTCTGGGGCGACCAGCCCACCACGGCGTGTCCCTGACGAAAGAAGTAAGTTCAGAGCACATTGGTCATCTAGGAATATGCTGCGTGGCAAACTAGGTGGAAGTTTCTTTCCGTAGCCTCGATAAGTTGCCTCGTTTTTACCCTGCAAAATTTGGACAGAGTTCGAATCCGTTTTTTTGTGCGAGAAAAGCATGTTGCGATTGTGTTGCCATCACTTTTTAGTGCGTTGAACCGAGTCACCAGTCGTTTGTGTATCCGTTGTGATCCTATTTCAAAAATCAAAGAATCGCATTGTTTACGCGTTTCAACCGCGCCACTAGCCTTTTAAGTGCAAGTAAATTTGTTTCGATTGCGGGTGCCGTAACTGCATTTTTAATTACGGCCGTCCTCAATTTTGTTGCTATAGTGATCGGAGAGAAATACGGGCAGTATAAGATTTTAACTATATAATAAACTTGGCATTTTTATTAAAAATCAATAATACACAAACAATTCAAATAAGTTATTACGGAGGCGTCCGCGGTGATAAAATTGATGATTGGGTTCCTGGTTAATTCCGCGTCGACTCATTTTTGGCGGACGACAGTTCGGGTGCGTTCCAGCTCCCTTCTTCGGGTCCAAATGATATGCAGAGCTGCAATTCTTTATATATATTTATATATATGAGGCTAGTCAGGCGCAAGCTGATTTGCTCGATTTGAATTCCATTGTTGTTCCCGTTCGAATGATAGCAGTCATCACTATTGAAGTTGTTTTCATAACTCGCTGTTTATATCGCCTCCCTTATCAGCCGAGGGAAATATTTATTTTCTCTGGCGATGATTTTTTATTCTTGCACTGAAAAAACACTTTGGATATGAGAATCGTAGGTTTGGGTATCACACCCAAACCTGAGGGTGAAGGAAAGGATTTTCCCATACATTTGGTTGTGTCATCCAAAGGGAATAGGTGATGAGGAGTTGGATGTTCCATCTTACTCCTTTGGTTGCTACATCCAAAGAAGATGGGCGAGTACTTTGGTTGTAAGAACCAAAGTGTTGGGTAGCTCATCAGAACAACCATTGGATACCAAATGAAAACTTAAGATGACCAGCCCAAATGAATGTGCCCCCACCCCCTTTTCAACCCTACAAACCCATAATATTGTTCTTTTTCAACCCCTTTTGAAATGGGGAATTAGGACAGTGCAACTGGAAAAATGAGAAAACTGAGCTCCGAGGTTGTCATGATATTAATTTATTGTCATTAGCATATGATTCAACATCTTATAAAAAGTACATAAAACATAGCAAATTAACACAATTATAAAATTTCATTCAATAACATGAAAATATAAAAAATCATAATATAGTACAAAATATAATCCAGAAATACAATACACATGAGCGTTTCTGCGTAATTGTCATACTAGGGTTCAAAAATTCAATTTGAGGTTAATGCACCGTTCAAAGTCCTGACGTGGTGTAAATGTTCCAAATTTTAATAATCCGTACTTGTTTCTCCCCATACTCCAACCATTTTTTTTCGAAAACGCCCCGGAATTGAGCACTCATATCATATGAGCAAATGATTCCGTTTACTGAGCCATTCTATTATTGAAGATTTCGCAACTAAGATACGATTTTTCTATGAAAATTTCCAGTCAGCCGTCCTCCCCAATCATGACTGTGTTTTACAAATCCATTTAATCAATACTTGAAAGTCACATGATCACGCAGAGGAATGTAACGCTACAGTGCGTCGTTTTGGTGTCAGTCAGTGACGATTGACATACATTTTTTTCCGCTGTCCAAAATCGAGGGATGCGGGAGATAAATCGTTTCGTATCCTAATCAAGTCCATCCCAAGGATGAAAGATCAGAATAAAAAAATTCCCCAGTATTCACCGTTTTTGTTCCTGAGTGCTGTCACTGACTGACATTTTAACCTTTGGTATTGCTCAAGTTTCAAATTTTGGTGCGTGCGCTTCATTGGCCCCGACTGGTACGCTAAATTCGTGGCATAATATGTTCCTCGAGTAATAATGTTATATACGTTTTATTGTTCTTAGTAAATTATTTGTTTATGCAGCGGAGTATTTTATATTTTTACCAATTGTTGACTTCGGCATGCCGCGTATCACCGTTACCTTCATTGTCGTTGCGTCGCTTCGGTACGTTTGTTGTGAAAGCGGGACATAGGAGCAGAATGATTGTTGAGATCTGAAATCGTTGCTTGTAGCATATGTCAGGATTGATTAAGATGGCAAAGACGGGAGCAGAGAGACAGCGCGAGCATCGTGAGAGGAAAAAGTAAAGCGATGAATGCGAGGAATTAAAAAGGAAGAATAGAGAGCGGCAATGAGATCGTAACAGATCATGGCAGGGGTGGTATTAATTCAGTTGGGGGCGAAGGCAAAAACATGACCGGGGAAGATTTAAGTCGGGTTCCTCTGTAATATTTGCAGTGCAAGTGTGCAATTAAACCAGCAAGAAAATAAATTTGCAGCGATCCCTGTACACGGCATTTCTGCCTCCAATGAAATGCTGGACTAAGAGTGGCACGGCATTTAACCCATAAGGAACACACTCTTTGTTCACCATATGGAGTTAGTTGCTATAAATATAGTTAAGATGTCTCCTTTACAGAAGATCACAGTGCTAGGCGTACTCACAATTTTAAGCGAAAGTATAGAAATCGAAGGAAAAATTACTGGATAAAATACATACTATGTGCTCATGTTTCAGTGGGGTAGCCAGGAATTTCGTTCGGGGGGCGGGAGTCCAACACAGGGGGAAATTTTTTTAAAAACAGGGTACTAGGTAGAGGGTTTTAAACTAATTTTAACACTTTTTTCTGAAGGAAAATAAATGTGTTTTTACATTTCGGGGGGGGGAGGGGGGGGGTCCGGACCCCCAGGACATACCTTCTGGCTACGCCACTGTTATGTTTCTTTTATATGAATTTCTGTGTTGTTTTTATCATGCGGGCGAATCGGCATCCGAGATGGCATATGCCCTATCATATAGGGTTTCATTGACTGATGCTTTTTGCCTAGGATGATGGTGCGCTTTGTCATTCAAATAGCGACCATGGTCTGCAGTATGCGTTTTTCTACGATAAACTGCATGTTCTAATGTGCCATCAGATTACTTCTTGGCAAGAACGCCCAAGAAGGGAATTTGGTTATTTTCTACCATTTCCATTGTAAACTGAATGGGAACTATTTTGGCTGTTGAGGTGTTCACGTAATCTTTTCAGTTCATCAGTCCCGTGAGGCCATATGCCTAAGGTGTCGTCGACGTATCTCACAAAAAGTTTCGCCTTCGTAGGGAAAGTATCCAGAGCTTTTTGTTCAAAATCTTCCATGTAAAGATCCGTGACGACAGGTGATAAAGGAGAACCCATGGATGCCCTTTCAGTTTGTCATATAATTTCCCACCCCATGAGAAATAGCAATTACGAAGACAAAACTCCACCATTTTCGGAATATCTTTTGGAAGACCTTTGTTTGTTAGTGTAAATGACTTCGATGGCATCTTCAATAGAACAAAGAAGCCACGTCAAAACTAACAAGGATATCATCTTCCGAAATCTTGGCTTCCTCTATGATTTTGATGAAATGGTAGGAGTTCTTTACATAGGTGGCAGTTAGGCCTAAGAATGGCCGCAGGCTGTGGGTTAGACACTTCGCAAGCTTATGTGTTGGTGAATCAATTGAACTTACAATGGGCCGGAGTGGTATCCCATCCTTGTGAATTTTAGGCAGGCCATAAAGTCGTGGAGGTTTAGGAGCCGACTGGAGCAATGGTCATCTCTCTTCTTGAGGTGTTAACGAATGCTTCAAGAGGTCCTTGATGTTTCTCTGGATTTTTTGGCGTAGGATCTGACTTCATTTCTTCATAGGTTTGGTCGTATAGCAAACTGCAAACCTTCTTTCTGTCATCATCCTTTGAGATGATCACAGTTGCGTTCCCTTAGGCAGTTTTAATATCAGTAAATATCGATTTTCGTGAGTTCACTGATGGCCTCTCTCTCTACCCTGGTCAAATTGGGTATTGGAGGTTTCGCTTTCCGCATGATGTGGCTGACTTCCTCCCTGATTTCATCGGCCTCTGGGGCCGTATTCTGTATTTCGTCGGTGCCGCACCGGTCGGTTTCCCTTTCAAGCCCACCGACTGGACATCAAACCGTACCGACAACGGATTCCGTACCGACGACGACACTTTCAGCGATTCTGTAAGGTCGTCGGTTTCAAACCAGTCGGTACGGTTCCCCTTCCTTCCCAAACAGGGAAAATCCGAATATATCCGAAGTTTCACGTGTCTCCACCAATGAAAGAAGGGTAAAAACAAGTGAAGACTCATTGGCACAGTTTGTTGTCGTCATTCTCAATCTTTTTATTTGCGGAAATTACGACTTATTGCTAGATTAAGATAAACGATATTGGATAAGTTGTTGACAATGCTTATATAATGTGTGGTAGTAATGCTGTACCTACAGAATCGAAGGAAACAATATTACAACATCACAATAAAGTTTGTATGTGATGGAGATTGTTGTTGCTGGAATGAATTATTGAAACTATCCTTGAGGTCGTAGTTTCTTTTTTTAAATATTGGTTCCGTATAATGCTATTTATTCATGATTTGGTAATATAGTTGTCATTAAGTAAGTTCCGTATAAATGTTATCAACGGAAGGTTATGCCATCGGCACCGTAGCAGACGAAAATATCATGGAACGTGAACGTAGGATTTAAAAGCAAATGTAAATGTCATATTAGAGGAACAAGTTAGGAAATTGTTGTAAAAATATGGAACTGGGTGTAATTAAAAGAAGTGTAATGACGAGGAAGTAAAGAAATTGTGATTGGGTGAAATACATATGTTTAAGTTGCGCAATCCAAGTGAGAGAAAATTATAATATTGCGGTAAACCTCATACTTATTAACAAATATCTTCTTTCATCGTCAAGGGAATCAATGGCTGACGATAAAATGAAATATAGTTGCCTGTTACAGATGAAAGAAACTGATACCGTTGTGGCAAACTTCATACTTAAATAAAAAGATCTTATTTCTATGCCGAGAGAAACGCCAAATGATGATTGAGTGAAATAATAGTTGCCTATTCAGAGTGAGATAAAGTGATAACATTGCGGCAAAACTCATATTTAATCATAAATATCTTTTTTATGTCAAAGGAGCAAATAAATGATGATAGAGTGAAAGAAATTCTATTACAAGCGAGTGAAAGTGGTAACATAAATGAGAGAAAGTCATTATATAGTGGCAAACCTAATGTTTATTAACCAATATCTTATATTTATGTCAAGGTAATCAATATAGATGTTGACACAGTGAATTATAGAGGCCTATTCGAAGGGGCAGAAAAAGATAACATTGCAGCAAACCTCATTATTTACTCGGTGATGAGATAAAAACAAAATAAAACGTACAATGCGCACCGGGGAGTTGATGAAACCCACTAGTCGGTGGCCGTACCGACACCTTTTTGCTGTCGGTACGGCTACCGACGATCTCTCGCCCTCACGTCGGTGCCGCACCGATCGGGTTCGTACAGAATCGCACGACTTCTTACCGGGAGTCGGTGTGACGTCGCACCCGACGAATCGGTGCCGCACCGATCGGTTTGGAGTTACAGAATACGGCCCCTGATTTCCTTAGCTTGCGTAGAGCATTTTCTACCCCAGTGATAATTTCCTCCTTCGGTATACTCCTTGGTGCAATGGTAAAGTTAAGTCTTTTGGATACTATTGAGGTTGCAGGTTCACTAAGGATAACAGTCAATTTCGCTTCGACCTGGCTACGCAGCCTTTTCACGAATCCATAACTACGATTTATAAGAGAAAATTTTCACTCCGATGACTTACTGCGAGGGCTTATGTCGTCATCAGAATGAAAATTTCAAACACAAAGAATTTCAATCACGCTGACAACCAATCGGAATCAACCCTTCGTAATGGAAACCGATCGAAATAATAGGGTACTTTCCTTCATCAAAGAAAACGAAAGGCATTGATTGCGATTCGTTACCCACCATTTGTGAATTCATAATATACAAATTATTTGGTTATAGAAATACCGGTTTAGACGAATGGCAGTGGTCAATTTTATCCTCATTTGAAAAAGGCCAGATTGGCGCCCATACGATTCCACTCCACGTGACGTCACAGGGACCTAGTTTCTATACGAGTAGATAGGAGTTTTACATTGTCTGAAATTATCAATGCATGTATGAGGCACAGAGCTCAGGGAAACATGTCTTAATAATCACCTATTAAAACTGGCTAGGGTCGGAAAGTTTTCTTCGTTTGATAAGGTATTAATAATCCTTATTTAAGCCAAGCGCTACCAGCTAGCAGGGTGCTATGCTACCTGCTAGCATCCTGCGTCGTATCAGTGCTCAAAGCCTCGCCCCAAGGTCACCTCACATTCGGCAGCGGGAACCAGAACGACGTCACTCGGGGTTTTCCCATCATTCCTACTTAGCCGTCGCGTTTTCGCGCGCTTGAAAATGTTCACTTTTCATTTAATCGCGAAAAATAGATATCGCCATTTAAAAATCTAAAAGCGTGAAATACGTACTCCAGGAGTAATAATCTTTCGATTTAGGCAATAAAAAATAATAGGAAACCACCCTATTCTGAGCAGTGTCAGGCACCTCCAGGAGAGGTCATAATTAATCTTAACCTCAAGGTTTTGACCGGATTGTGAGCTTATATTTTCCCAGCCATCACTAATGTGGTTTCACCGATAGGGATACAAAACTAATACGGACCAATTAAACAAATTTTGATTAATGTTACCTATTGACCATAAATGTAAATTCAAACACAGTTATGGCATGATATAAATAACGAGCCTTATACGAATATAGATGAAAAAATGAATGATTGACTAAATAATAAAATTTGACTGTAGCCGATTGGGTTATTTTCAGCCAGAGAGGAAAATTCCAACGATTAAATGCAGATAATCAAATTATGCAGATCTAGGCAGTGGATTGTAGAATGAAATGTTGCCTTTAAAGTTTTGCGCTGGTAACGTCCACGTGTCACATTCAAATTCACACTAGGGCCGCGTTTTGGGGATAGTCTTGCTGTACCCAATTTTTTCACAAATTTCATTCCTCCGCTCTTCACCATGACGTCTCTCAGGCCTTACATAACCATTCCTGTGACCTCCCGCTTGTCAGCAAAGTAAGCAAACTAGTTGCCCTCCCTCTCCCCCAATCGTGCTTACGTAATGCGTTCCCTATAGCGTGTGCCTTGGAAAAAAATCGCTTTAAAGTTCGTCATTGATAACAAACTCTCGGTTCCTACCATAGAGTTTTTGATGGCTCCTACCATAGAGTTTTTGATGGTTCCTACCATGGTACTTCTAAAACAAGGTAGGTCGTTACTGTCGTTACGCATCTAGTGATGACGTCATTGGAGTGTATTTACAATTTTGTATCAACAGATGTATATCAAGGGCTTGGTATTCACGGAGTATTGTTTACTTTCACAAGGATAAAGATATGAAATAGTTTATTTATATTTCCCTCGAATCAATGCACTCCATTAATGGGGCTGAAGAAGAAGTCAAAATTATTTTTCATTATTTTAGACGCAGAAATATTGTTTACAGCTTCTTTAAATATAACCGTAGGATGTGTGCGAAGAAAATAATGATATTCTCATTACAAAAACATGTTAATCTCGTGTAAGCCTCGAATTGATTCGTAAAGAGAAGAAGATAGAAATGAAATTTTCTCTAAACAGTCTCTTATTGCCGCTAATACAATAATCAGAAAATTTTTACGTAAATGTCATGATAGTTAAGAGCGATACATTTAGATTAGACAGGTGATTATGACGAGAGAAATGAGTATGAGAATCATTGTGGTGCTCATTTGTAAACCTTACACGGTAAGGTTTTTGGTTCCACGTATATATAGTGACTTCCTTTGTGTAACATTTCAATTCTTGATAAATTTATGCCGTAAATTGAATTTAATTGCATGGAAAAAGTGAGAATATAGTTTGGTTAAAAGGAGGCTCCTTCTTTAAAAGTTACGCCGATAGTCTGCATAGTCGTACCTCTTAAAAATTTTAATTCAATCGACTCGTAGAAATTATTAGTTTCATATTTATCTAGTATTAGTTTGATTGAGGAATGAAAGCGATTGTGTTTTAAATAAAATGACATGGTTGCACCCAAATGAAGAACAAAAGTTTGTTGGAGTCTAATTTTTTATCTCTGAATATACCTATAGGGCGTGTTATATTGTATGAATCACCTCCTCTGCCTAAATCGCACATCTTTACTTAATCATCTTCTCATGCACTACAAATAATGCACTGCCAGATGTACAACCTAAATTTTAAAAATGCAGATGATGTGGGCTAATCCTTCCTGTAGGATTCACGGAGGTAATTAGTAATCATTTAGGTATCAAATGATGAGAATATCTTCATTGATTGTAAGAGAAGTTTTCGGTGCGTTTTCATCAACACAAGAATATCACTATATGTATGTGTGTGGCATAGAATATTAAACCGCTTACCCGGAATTCTGATTTGGTAACTTCCTGGAGTATATTAGTCTGAATTATCCAAAACCTTCGCATGTTTGCAACTCAACATGCTGCTGATAAATCAGATGTTGAGCGGCATTTTTTGCGAAGAAGGAATAATTCAGAATCAATATATCGCTGAACTTTTAAGGAGTGGCAATTTGGTCAAATGGGACATGAAACTGTGAACTTCAGGATAGGAGGTAGACGAAATGACCATCAGAGACTGGCCATCAAAGACCATCTAAGCTTTTCTCTTACCAAGACCATTAAGCCGGTGTCCTACGGTCAAATTGGCATCAAAATATTTGTATCAAATTTTGATTCAACTGACGCGCACCGTCTCCCACGGTCAAAATGTCATCCAACTAGCTTTTGATCCTATAGTTTGGACCAAATGCCTCGTTCACACTACGATCATTCTCAACCAGGGTGAAGATAACGTCAGAAGGTACTCTTTACCCTTTTTGAGGTGAGGTCTTCCAGGACTCTCCTCCAGTAGTCCTGATGGGCTATCTCGATTAAATAAGTCAAAACATCTTACACTTTTTGCAACCGCAGCAATGCGAGCCTATCATAAGTTTTTTTTTTTACTTTTAGTGCGCATATGAGTGTTTCTTACTCGCTCCGGTTTATCGGAAAAAAGATATGTATAGAGCAAGCCCTCATTTATCAGGAACAAGACCATTCACCTTTATCGAGTCTCATATCTCAAGAACGCCACAGACATGAGACCCGGAGCTGAAATTATACACATGATATGAGCGCTGTACGAAGATAATTTATGTTTATTTTTAAAATTTATAAAAGTAGAGGGAATTAACCATAGCTTTTGGGCCAAACGATGAATCGCTGGGCACTAGAACGCTTCCTCCAACCATAATATATTTGAAAAAAAAATAGATTTACCGTGACTGAGTGAAAACAATATCAGTCTCACAGTATAAAGCAAGACGTGACCGAAGAGAGATCCATTCCTGGTGATTTTCGATGTCAATCGCTTGCATCGACCCCCTCATTCTCTCTGACGTAGTTGGTCATTAAATTTCTCTGGTAGGTCGAACAAAAATTGACGATAGTAATCATTGGGAGTCGACCTCAATTGACAATAGGTGCTCATCGACCACCATTGTAAATTGACTACCATTACAATTGATGCATCAATAAAAATTGCTTCGGTATCCACTACACCGATGACTATCATCGACATCTGCGTTTATAAATCACTCTTCGGTACAAAAACCCGCAAAAGACTTTCGGATGAGCTGAAATATATTTTGAAATATGTACATTTATCCTTCTAAATACAAGGGAATAATTATGCAAGCAATATGACTTTTATTGTTTCGCTGAGTTACAAAGCAGTATCTTGCCTAATTCGCTGGCGGGACCGGTCGGGCAAGTCTGAGCCCTCGGTAGCTTTTATCTCCTGTTCTTTCTTCGCTGGGTCCTTCATCGGCATACGAAATTCATCACCAGCCACACCCTAAGACATACGTTATACATAATCTCAAGCATGAATTTCCCGCCGATACTCAGTCAAGGAAAGGTATTAAATGTTTTTCGGACGCCAAATCTGTACGTAATACCTTAGGCAAGAACGCCGTCCTCATCCCTTCAACCGAGTAGAAATGAAATGTCACGAACAATCAAGGAAGGCTTAAACTATCCAGTTTTGGGAGCAAAAAATACTTTCGCCCGGATTAATACTACTTAACGTCCAGAAGTCTGGCGGTTTCCAACGACACGGGTGTGTATGAAAGACTTTTCAGATTGTATTCCAGCCGTGAATATGCTAGAAAAGTATTTCAATGAAACGCCAGCCAACGTGATGAGTGGCACTTAGTAAAACACAGGAGGAATTTACCCTACTTGTTAGATAAATTTTTCCCTGTTATTTACATAACATTTAATGATTTAGAGGAAGCCGATGTGTAGCTTAATATGAGCCGATGAGTAGCTGTCTGTATTATTTTATCAACTAACCGAGTTCTTACTCGTATTCTTAGTGAAACATTTAGTTCGGCCGCTATACAACCTTGATAACGACGTAGTAACATTGACACGGGTCGGGTTGTAATCAATACCTCGGGAAAGGACGAATTAATTAATTCCTACCATTGCAATGTGGATTTCACAAATTATGGCCAAAATACGGTAAATCTGTGGCATTTCTTACTTATGTCGTACACAATACAAGGCGGATAGCCTACGTCTTCTCAACGCAAACTCTTCCCTAGCTCTTAGTGGATTTCCAGCGATTAATTAATAAGGAAGTCATTGGTATGTAACCAACGATGAAGCGCGCGCTTTCCTTAAATGTTTTTCAGTGACACATTTCATAAGTGAGGCGGTCTTCTAGACTGATCTCAACACCTCGGCCTTGTAACTATTGATCCAAGGATTCTATTTTCAGAATACTGAATTGATTGTATTTGGCGCTGGCAATCTACTGTTGTCCACGGTTATTTTATGGAGATAAATTTTAATATATTTCCGCTAACATCACGTCATAAAACTGGTCAATTTGGTGACACCGCATGTTTACTATTGATTATTGCGGACAGGCGCTGTTGTTACCAACGATATTTCAAGTAAGTATTAATGTGATTCGCCTTCAATCTTCTCCTAATGTACGTTTGCTTTTGACTGGATGCTTCGAAAATATTAACCTAAAAGCGAGTGAAATATTTGAAGACAGTCAAACTTTGGAAGAAAGAATACCTTTAAGCGTAAGGGTTGCATATGTTCGAGCTCAATGAGAGCATAGTTAATACATGTTTTGAATATAAGTTAGAAAATCCCATTTTTAACTTTATCCTCGGTTCAAGCCGTAGAGTAAGAAAACTGAGTATTGTCCATAATCCCGACCGACTTCGAAATAAAAAATCATTTTTTCGAATTAAACCACTATGTAAAAGTCTTCTGCAGCAAAGGCTAAGGTGGTTTAAAGGCCGTTTTACATGAGGCACGTGCTTGCAATACCTGTCGTGTGTACGAAGGCACAGTCAAAATTGCGTCGTGTAAAGGCCGTTTTACACGGGGCACGGAATTGCGCAGGCTAGAGCTGCATTAAGGTAAGTCCGGTAGAGATGCCCCACCTAAGGAAATGTCTTAATACCTATGACTGAGGTAATAGTAAGAATGTAGAACTTCAAGATATAATACATCATTTATTGTTTACTAACAATATTTCAGTAAATTTTGATTAAAAATATTCACCCCAAAATATTTAAACTTTTCCATATAGTATATGCATTTGGCCATTTCTCCCAACTGTCCGGGTGAGACGCCCCACCTCCTCGGGAGAGATGCCCCATGCAGCTCAAGCTGAATGCAATCTGAATTAAACACTCAAAATAACTTAAGTTTATTATATTAATATAACATTTAAACACAATGTGAAGCTACGTCTGTAAAATTATTGTTTAGAATTGCATGATTCCAGTGAAAATATTCTTTAAACATTGCACTGAAACTCGTTTATGCACTAATGAATGACAAAAATAGAAATAATAATATTTTACAGGAGCTTCTTACCTAATTTACAAAAAAATGTTTAAACATTGCTCTTCTTTTTTCCTCGATCAGTTTGGTTTCACGTTTATTTGCAGAGATTTCCGTAAATTGTGCATGATTCGTGCAGCCAATGATCACAAATGCAACATTTGATCAAGTCTACTGTTAATTTTGTGGTAAAATAGTTATCCTCATATTCCAAAAATCTGTTCTGGTCATCGTCAATTATCAGTTTTTCCTTATTATTTTCCAAATGTACTATTTGAGAAACGTTGTTTTTTTTACTCGTCGCCCGCATCTTTCCTTATTTTACGTGTTCGCCGAACGTCAGTACTTTCGCTGTCTGTTTCAATTTTCTCGAATTAATTTCGATGGTGGGGAATGGTGATATTTGATTCAACGGTTTTGTTGGTGTCATTTTTGAATTCTGGTGATATTTTTACGACTTAAAAATTGCTTAAAGGCTTCTCTGGATGTCCCAGGCATTGAACTAGGGTCATGTACTCCGGATAATTGCTTAGAGCTTTGGGTTTCTACCGCTATTATTCTATTACTTATGTTGAAGAAGTGTTTAGGTATTGTTGATGTGTCCATAGGAAATATGTCTATCTTCCTGAAACCAGAATTTGGTGGGAGTCCATTCAGAGTCTGAAAATTCCTTTTTCGGTCAGACATTTTTGAAAATTAATGCCGGAGGAAGAACTTGCTTGTCAGCGTTGCAGCACGCAATCGCAGTGTTTTTTTCCTCTCTCCATAGATGTCAGAATCTGAGCATCTTTAGCACCTTTTGTGGGTAAAATCTTCCCAAGGGCGTTATTTAGCCCACAACAACACTCGTCCATATTGTAGACGTTGGCCGGTCTGGCAAAGAAATCATTCTCCTGACATAATCCTGAGAGCATTTAGAAAAGTGACTAATGCTTTCTCTATTCATAACTTAACCTCTAGTAGCTGACAACCCTAGAATGAATTAAGCCAGTCATAACCCGACATCTTCAGCTCTGCATTGAAGGACAAGCTTTTCAGCAAACTGATAGGCTGTTGATATACTAGTCTCTCGATCAGGTGCAAACCCCGATTTTTCCAGGCTTTGATTATGACTGAAAAGTCTCTTTTCCTGCTCCATGCCAAATGGACCTAAATAAATTTTTGCTTGCATTAACCTACGCCTGCATCGGCGAAGAATCCGAGAGGGGACTAGATGTACCTTGCAGCCTCACTTATTCCGCTATCACCTGCTTTCAGCCTCGTGAGAGGTTCTTTAAATTGCTCTTCGGTATGATCTAAAGTGAAAAAGATTTTTAAAAATACAATCGATTGAATCACTCAAGTGGATAGTGAGCGATGATCGACATCACATGAACGAACGACGTAGTCAATCACTAATGGAGATGGGATTTAAATATTACGCTGGTCAGAAGGAGGCAGTGCTCATGAGAGAGATGTGCCTGCTGCAACAAGTGATTACCTTTAGAAGTGGATGATAAATCTGTTTCGAATGGTTCTATCATTATTTATTTTGCTGCCAAGGAGGCCTTGCTGATTTGTTTATGCTTACGGCAATAAGTCACGGACTAAGATTGTGAGGGGCATGGCATAAAAAGCTCTAATAAACCGATTCGATAATCGTGGAGATCGTCTCCAAACCCAATTCCACAAATGAGACTGTATCAAAGCATTAAAAAATTAGGAGGCATTTTTCACTTTAGCACTCTTCTATTGACGTACTTACTAATATTACTTCTATCCAGTGGCGGATCCAGGATAAGGACAAGTGGGGCTAAGTGGGGTTAAAAATTCCAGCAGTAGCGGGGGTCGGAAAAAAATTACCATTCTATCTAGTGTAAATTGGATACCCAAGGGGGGGGGGGCACTATAGCCCACTTAGGCCCACCCTTGAATCCCCGATAGATCAGCCTCTGCATCTATCGTATTGGTTATAATTTATTGAAAAGAATACAAGTAGGGCATCCATACCATAAGATAGCACTGGGGCATCTATCCCGGGGAGAGGTGGGGCGTCTCTCCTTTCAGTACGGGAGAGATGCCCTTACAGCCAGTGGGCCAACACATGGTTTAAGATGACTTGTCACTGCTTTTGGGCATTTGATAAACATGCTGCTACAAGTTTTCACCCGTTAATTCGAAGTATTCAAACGTTTTAACTGATGCCGACCAGAACCATTATGCTCTACCTTATAACAGAGCGGATAATTCAGAGTACTCACTTTAAATGATGTTATAAAGTAGCGTAAAAAAACGAATCACCGCGAAACTTGTGCAGCTCGACATTAGTTGTCCAACTATTTGACGGACACCACCAGCAGAGCAATCTGATGTTTCTTTTTTAAACTACCACGATCGGGGCATCTCTACCGGTGGGGCATCTCACCCGGACTTACATTAATTTCTAAAATGGCGTGGAATTGCGCGAATACAAGAACGAATTTAGAACGAGCTATTTTGCCGTCTCGCATCCACGCATTCTCGCATGTGTTCTAGCAATTCACCGTTTTACACGACGCAATTTTGATTGCGCCTTCGCACGTACGTCAGATTGCGCAATTCCGCGTACCGTGTAAAAGGGCCTTAAAGCGGTGAATTGCTAGAACACGTGCGAGAATGCGTGGACGTGAGATGGCAAAATTCGCCTGTGCCCCTTCAAAACTCCCTCTCACGTAACACGCTTACAACTAAACTATGGGATTACCCTGTTCATTTTAAAAGCTTCAAACGCCACAGACTTACAAAAGAAATATTAATTCGCTAATACCGAATTCTTTCCTATGTTTTTGCTTTCTTTTATTATTATTATTGTATTTTTTGCTATCAACGTACTTCCATTTTGTCCAGGCATTGGCTTTCAGCTTTTTCAGGAAGTAATTCATTGAAAAACTTTTAAAATGAAAATAAAAAATATTGCCAAAAGAAAAAAATAAGAAAACTGTTGCCAAAAGAAAAAATGACGAAAACCATGGAAAAAATGATAAAACAAACAAAAGGCATAAAAATGCAACAAGGAAAGTCAAATAATTGCTAAAATTCCTATGTAAGCTGGGCCAAATTTTGGAATGGATCGATGGATGTTAAATTTGGGGGCGATAAACTTGTTTTTGAATGGTCTGCGCCGCAAAATCGAGGCTGCCATCCTAACTCAAAAAGGTCAAAAATAATCAAATAGATCGTAAAAAAATCCTTTAGCTTCCGAAGAATGAAATGCAGCAAGACATTTCTGCAAATTAATTATTTTGTTTCGTATTTTGCGTCCGTAGATTGTTGTGATCTTTCCGTGTGTTTTAGCAATCCGCCATCGTGGGCATAATTCGATATTAAAAGGAAATATCAAAATTAAATTTACTTCCACTCGAAACAACTTTTCTGAAACTCAAAATGTATAATATCATATTATTAATTACCCAACAAGCTGCTTATAAAATGATAACGTATACCCACGCCCCAGGTGTGTGCAGACCAAGGAGTACTCGGTGCTTACTTAATAGGGTGATTTCCTATTATTTTTTTATTGCCCAAATCGAAAGATTACTACTGCTGGAGTACGAATTTCACACTTTTTTATTTTTAAATGACGATACATATTTTTTTGCGATTAAATGAAAAGTGAAAATTTTCAAGCGCGCGAAAACGCGACGGGTAAGTATGAATGCCGGGAAAAGCCCGTGTGACGTCATTCTGGTTCCCGCTGCCGCAAAGTGAGGTGTCCGAGAATGTGTGCGCCGCTGAGATGCAGGCTGCTAGCAGGTAGCAGAGTACCCTACTAGCAGGTAGCGCTTGGCTTAAATAAGGATTCACTACCTTATCAAACGAAGGAAACTTTCCGACCTTAGCCAGTTTTAATAGGTGATTATTAAGACATGTTTCCCTGAGCTCTGTGCCTCATGCATGCACTGGTAACCTCAGACGATGTATAACTCAAATCTTCTCGTGTAGAAACTAGGTCCCTGTGACGTCACGTGGAGTGGAATCGCATGGGCGCCAATCTGGCCTTTTTCAAATGAGGATAAAAATTGACCATTGCCATTCGTCTAAACCGTTATTTCTAAAACCAAATACTTTGTAAATTATGAATACACTAATGGTGGGTAACGAATCGCAATCAATGCCTTTCGTTTTCTTTGATGAAGGAAACTACCGTATTCCAACCCCGTGCTTCTGCATTCGTATTTCTTTACGCCCGGGACTCTCAATGGCATCTACATAAATGCACCCTTTGTCGCACGACGACGGTTGTGGAGGGGTACTCAGCTACGTAAATAATTAAGCTCAGCTTCCAAGTGCGTTGAGATTATTAGGGTAAAAAAAACAGCATTATTGTAGATTGATACGGCGAGGTAAATTAAAGATGCACTAGTAAAATTGAACCACCAACAATCACATTAACCAACATCTATCTGTATTAAATGCATTTATTTGAACAATCAGTTGAACTCTTCGAATGAAGGTACTGATGTCTGCCTCCGACAAATTCTAAAAGACGAATTTACGCTATAAATACAAAAGAGAATAAGTAGAGGGATACCACGCATGGGAATCTAAATGAGAATCGAAGCTATTACGCAAAAGTAGAGCAAAATATCCCACACTGTCATTGCGGACCCCTCACCTGGCATAAAATCTTTCGCCAGTACCTTTTTTACACGCGATATCACATCCTGCTTCGATGAATATCTTAAAGCAGCGCCGACATGACACCTCGGCTGCTTAATTCATTTGAAGTTAATCTAAACATCCGCATTTAGACTTCGAGCAAGGTAATATTTTTCACCTTTGTATACTGTCCACTCCTAGGCTCGTCTCAAGTAGATAACTGTCAATTTTTCTAAAAAAAAGTACATGCGTTTATTGTGTGGTGTTGAGTTCTTGGGCGCTTTCCAAAGTGAGAAATATCGCGAGGAAAATACGTTCGAAATATACAGCAGAATTCTAACGAGAAGTAGTTAATCAGGAACAGGAGTTATCTTCCGTGTGGAAAATGCATGAGAAAAGCCAATTCCTCGTGAATGGTTAACCTTAAGAGCATGGCTATATTAACGAGTTTTAAAGCCTGAGGAAAGAATTTTCGGTGGAATATATTGTATACAAAAGGTAGTTGGTATTTCATAAAATTATTAATTTCTTTAATCGATGTTGTTCTACACATAAGGGAACGGATCAATGGAGTTGGATATCAAGTGAACGTGATAGAACGTTGCAAGGATTACATTTATGATGTGCGTCGTGAAATCTCAGAACGGCTGGTGTGAAAAACGTACACGAAGATTTCAGGATATTTGAGATTATCCTGAAGACTATTGCGCTGGGAAATTACTTTGTAAGGTAATGGAGGATTATGATATCGTGATTCGTGTAATTCACTAGAATTTGTGCCTAATTATCCGTCTTATTTGGAAATATATGGATGCCCTAGTTGAAGCGTATAGAAAATATCATCTGCTTTTAAACATATTTTCTATAGTTAAGAAAAAAATCACGAGAAACTTTTATTTTTAGTAGCAGCGTGTCGAATGATACATTCAAAATATAAACGTATATGGGCATGGGTATAAAAATCTTTCCGCGCTACAATTAACTGATGTAAATTGTTCACATTTCACAAGATTTTAGAGCATTCAACTAGTAAAAATAAAAATAAAATTGCATCGATTCAATTTATGCGCCGATGTAATTTCGATCGTTATTTATCTATTTCATCCCTTTCAGCCAATGGAAATATATGGAACCAAATATGGTAAAATAAAACTGAAAAAAGATAAATCGACGGTTTTCCTTTTTGTGGCCACCCTGTTAACCGCGCATCTTTAAGTCAGGCCAGTAATTAGTTTTGTTTACGTTATGAAAGCCTGGCCAAGGTTATCGACTCCCAATGTAAGCATCACCTACAGCTGCAATGACCCGCGAGAATTTCAACCAAGAAACACATAATGTTATTTCAACTCTGAACTCATATTTCCAATTAGGCTGACGTGCGACATTTTCACTACCCTCACCCTGTATGGATTTCTAAGATGACTTCATACTGCATCATGGTCTAATAAATTTTTCCCCATCACATAACATTTTTAAAATTTTAGTACACACTTTTTTTATTTTAGAACACATTTATTTCACACATGTTTGCAAACGAAATACAGTTATTCTTACTCGTCGAATAAATTTTTGTCTTCGTGCGGGTCCTACTTATGCAGCGTGAGTAAAATACAGTGCTAAGTGTTTTTATTGAAACTTATTTTTCTAGCATGCCTGGTCTTTTAGGACTGCCCATATTATTTATTGTACACGTACGAATGCATTTTATCCGTTAAAAATGCTGTGAAATATAACTTTTTTCACGAGGTCGGCCTTCCATGTGTAATTTGAAATGAAGATCAAGGCAATCCGTCAGCACCATATAGGGGTTTTAGTAAATGCCTTTGGCAATGAAGCCAGGTCTATTAGGAGCATTTTGGCAATAACCGCGGCCAGTCTCTCCGTATTTATCTCTTCTCTTTGATTAGGAATGAGACCTTTAGCCTTTCATTCCATAATGAATCCTACTATCTTATTCCTATTCTCATATTCCTTCAAGCCTATCCAACATAAATGCAAATACCGATGAGGATATTCTATGCTCTTAATATACTAAAACTTCTTACTGATAATTTTTTATGAAATTTTGTCTGATGGAGAACGATCATCATGGCTATGTATATACTTGTAGATGTCTGCATGGCAAGCGTTTCGGTATGTCGTCATCAAATTTCTAAGGAATACTAATGATCTCGATTACTGGAAAATATAGGGGATCGCGGTCATTGATAACCAAGATTTAGGCTCCAATATCAGGCGCAAATGCTACACTCACAGTGACATTACACTCTGGAGAGAGATTACATTTGGATTTCACGGAAGTGGATAGAGAGTATCAAGAGATATGGATTAAGAACTTCGAAATTGATTGAAAATGGTGATTATAAAGTATACCAAATTAATGGTGGCACCGGAAAGATAGACAACAATTGCCCTCCAAAAGAAGCTCAAAGAATTATCTCAAAAAAATTGTCCAAGATTGAGAAAAATTTCGAAACTAAATTACAATTATTTTATTTTGTGAGTTAAATGATGTAATGGCTTGACCTAGCTTTTAATTGATATCGTAACGACCAAAATGTGAAATTAAATGCATATTTAACATTGGTATGTTGGGAATAATCGTACGCATTAATTCTTTCTTTGTGTAAAATTATCATGTTGATTGTAATTTGCCAAGTAATCTGATATGGTGGAGATAAGCCGACTTCATACCTCGATTTAGCTTGCCTTACATGACTCACTTCCTGAACTACTGCTATGATCAATAAGTTAAAATTTGCTGTCAAGCGTTATTTTTTAAAATTGAAACTATTCCACCGATGACCTCGAATCCGCAACTTAATTCTAAATCGAATAATATCGGTAGGATAATTTTGCTAACAATTCCTTTTCCTAACAAGCTATTCAGCTTTTCAACATACATACCCAACTTGTCTAACCATAGTGTTCTTTAGTGTCCCATAAAAATCATTAGTGGGATTCTCAGCACCTATATTGCATTCTTTTGTTGTATCTATTGGCCGATATACCGACGTCTTCATCAGCAATATAAGGGTCGGAAAATTATATTGATATTTTAAAATAACTCTTTTCGAGCATTTTTCAATAAACCGCACATTCCTGGTTCACTTTATGCTATGACGCTAAGTTTCACGTCCCACCCAATGGTACGTTCTATGCAATGACTAACAATATTTGCTACTTTCATTCGTCGAAAACCCTTCCAACATTTTTCTCTGCTTATTCAGTCTTCAGAATGTTTGAGATTCGGCTCCTGACTGAAATTTTGCCTGACGTTCTCGAGTATATTTTCAATTTAATTAGCACAAATTTAAATGATCTGCCTAGTTTCCCTTATTGGAGTAATCTCATTTCCTTCTCAAGTGTGGTACTCTTGTAAAAACCAAGGGTCCCCTAAATTAAATATCGTTACCAGAATTTTTTCGCAGGGACAGGTATCATGTAAGCAGTAAAAAATCTGCTCCCTTTGATAGTTTCTGATGAGATAAATTTCTTCCTTAAATCCACAAATCTAGCGTAAACTACGTGAATACAGAACATTTTCAGTGAGCCCGAACAGTTTTCGGCGGAGGGATGCGGACGAAATCATCTCCGAGGCTTTAAAGTTGGGCTCATTTGACAAAAACTACTCCGGGTTCATTTAACGAAAACTACTCCCGATCCTGAAAGTTAACTTAATTAGACCAGTGATTTTGTTTTTCTTTCCGATTCATTCTGTACTTATCGAGTTGTCGTGGAAATAAACCGAATTCGTGAACTCTTTTGCGGATGAGGGCACGAAAAGTTGTCGATGCCATTCGCCACTTCCAGTCAAGCACCATGGACGCTTTCCAACATTCTTCATATTTCTCAGATCTCCAACGCCTCCAACGTCGCGAAATTCGTGAGTCGGCGGCAACTTGTGTGATTAGGGCCCACTGGATCACCTCTAAAAATTTCAAGACGATAACTTAAACGTATAACAATTAATACGTCACAACATCGGGACAAGACTGGTAAAACGGAAGTGATGCGTCCACTTAATTGTAGTTTTTCGAAAAATCAAACACCTCATTGTATTACTTCAAACGGTCATCTGAAGTCCCACGCCTCAAAATCCAGACTTCGTCACTAGTCTTAGTACCTGTTTAGTTTTTTCTTTCATTTCTAGTTATTTAAATCACCACTTGTTCATTTTTTATCATCAGAACCTCTCATTTCAGTACCTCCCGCACATCCTCAAAACCTTGTTCTCATCCCGTTAAGCCAATTCTACTGCGAATGCGATGAAATCAAGGTCTATATGCACGCATTCAGATCCATATGAGTGTCTAAATAAATATTTTACACTGCTCAAATCCACCCCTTTTCCAAACCAATAACTAATTTTATCCACCAAAATATCATTATTTTTTATAAGTTACCTCCCACATTTTAAACATCTGTTAACAATTTCTTTAAAAAGACTGAACAACCTTATAGGCCACATCTTGCGACATGATGGCCTGATGAAGACAATCGTCGAAGGACAAGTGGAAGGCAAGAACGGAAAAGGAAGACCTCGAACAAAATATATGGAACAAGTAAAGAAAGATGTGAAAGAGAAGAAATACGTAGGTGTGAAAAGATTAGCTGAGAGGAGAATTGAGTGGAGAGTTGCGTCAAACCAATCCTAGGATTGTTGACCAGTGATGATGAACAATTTCTTCCTACTACCTCAAGTTTTGGTGAGATTTCTTATGAACTACCTCACTTAAGATAAACCTCTGATTAACTCTCGTCCTGAGTTGTTGCAAGTGATTTTGGATACAATTTGACTGAGTTGGCCGACATGAAAAATGAACTTTGGTATTTAAAAAAAAACAATGGTACGAGTTTCACACCTTGTTATTCAGCATCACGACCAGGGCATCGGTACATATCCCGCTCAATTAATAAATCCAGATGCCATCTTTACCACGCATTAGTACCGAATGATAAATTCAAAAAGTCGGTAATGGAGGTTAAGCTTTGTGGAAATTTCAAACCAACTATTTATGTTTAGATTATGAAGTTTCAAGATTACTCGCGAGGAATCGTGGCATTTTCTGATTGCTCTAAAAAATTTAACTTTCCGCTACCTTATTTTCCGAGGCACGTACCCAATTACCCAATTTAATTATAATACAGCTCATTTTGACCATATTACCGTCGCGGTTTAATTTTCATTAATAATCTCACTTCATTTCTCAATCATGTTCTTCTTTGCACCAGCTATTATGCCTTTCATCATCGGCTTCCTATCCTCTGGCTCACTAACCAACCCTTTACTAGTCCCTTCTACAAATATAACTGACGTACACGGCCATGAACGACGTGGAAAAATTGCATCGGCTTTAACGACCCCATCAATGCCCGTGTGACCCCGAGTGCAGGACTTCATTGAAATTTTCAAGCGAAACGGAGAATAATTGATCTCCGTTACCACGAACCAACCTCGTAAACCCTAAGACATGCCGGCTACTTCCGGCTCGATTACTAGCCTACCTCATCCCACGGTCGAGGATTACGACATCTCCAGCCTATCTCCGCCCACCCTGATCCTCTGATTCTTCAGTCGAGGCGCGATAATCTCTGCCTTTAGCCTTTCCACATTCTCGTCACAAATAAACAACTCTTCCTCAAGGACAGCTAGTTTTCTTCCCCTCGCGGACCGCGTAAGTAAGTCGTGCCAATTTATTAAACATAGCTGCCGGGACACATGTGCCTATCCGTACGAATGAAGCCACGAAGATTCAAGTTTTTGTTTCTTGTTCCCTTCCTCAGTCGGCGTCTGATAACCGAAAGTTCGCTGACGGGAGTCATAACATGGCGAGTCGTTAGCCTTGAAGCCGTGAGCATTGAACTATTTGCGACAGAATTAGCCCAGGTGTGGGAGGGACCTGTGGGAGGAGAAGGGGTCTAGAATCAAGTTGTTTCGTGCTGTTCGGCATTCACGCCAAAAAGTTTGACGTTGCCGCCTTGTAGGCATCGAGTTGAGATATCGTGAGATTCCTTCATGATTACCAAGGTCAAGGGCCAGAATAGTGATTCACTTCCTCGCGGAAGTTATTTTCTTCTCGTAATCTGTGCGCTTGGGAGATTATGCCAGTTTATCTTTCTCCCACGAGAGATGATATCATGGTAATGCGCTCAAATCCATTTATAATTGCGATTTCGGGCTGTGTAAAAGGGCAATTTTTATCTAACTGCGGTTATAATGTACACAGTATTGAAATCATCATCACTGGTCAACAATCCTAAGATTGGTTAGACGCAGCTCTCCGCTCAATTCTACCATCAGCTAATCTTTTCACACCTACGAATTTTTTCATTGATTGAGTTGGCCAATGTGAAAATGAACTATAGTAATTCAGTAATAGAAACACTGGTACGAGTCTCACAACTTTTTATTGAATGACATTTGCATTGAAATGTGGACAAAAATGGAATTAATGCAAGCTGTATAAAATCAGATGTCAAGCATGGGATATACCATCCTCCAATCAGGATGCTGGATCGGTCACCAAACGTTAGTTCTGAGTCCAGAGATTGCCCGGTTGCATTAAATGCATGGTCATAATCTGCTCAATATGTTTAGAAAATCCATATTTCGCGTTTATCTCTCAGGATATACGGATATCCTCAACAGGGAGTGACAAAGAGGAAAATCACGATATAGAGCTACCCTGGCGTACTGTAAAAGATGAAATGTTAAATTTTAATATTTATCATGGAGGCCGTAGCATATGAGCATCATTTTCATCCTAATCTATAATTGCAAAATGAAATAATAGTGGTCAAAGGTCGTCCAGATGAGTTGTAGCCATATTCCCAGTAATAGTCTTTAGTATTTTCAATAATTCACAGGAAAAATATAACATTCTATCACTATGATTTTTGGCCTAATTGGGAAGGCTCCAGAAATTTCCAACCTTGACATTATTAACGCTTTGATGTCTCAGTCAACAAAGGCGTTAGTACTTCCTATCGTCGTGTTTGGAAAACAATTTTTAACCCAGCCAATACCAAGATTGCTTCCGAGGAATTTAAGTTGATGCGTTTATTTATTCGCTTAATAATGTCTACTAAATGAGCATCACCAACATAGCTATCGCATACCTCTAGCCTAAACGCAGGAGTAGTTAAGAGGCATGTGAGTTCCGAGGCCAACCTTAAGCCTGCCAGCTTTAAAAAGACGCGTCGCGACTCCGAGAGGGGTTGAATGTTTTTCTTTCCGAAGAGTCTTTAGCACAGAAATACACACCGATTGACTTCATTCACGCGGCTCCAACGAAGGAACATCTGTCTTCGGGTCAAATACCTGACCCCTTGTTTGAAAAACTAACGTTCAGTCCACAAGGCCAAAGTATGGTTGCGGGTTAGAAGGTCGAATCTATAGTGAAAAATACTTTGCCAGGTCCCTCGTACTGAGCTAGCAATGTATGACGCATTTCCTGTTTCTGTCACCTCATTCCGAGTAACAGCACGTCCGATATAAAATTTCATTCCTAGCGAAGATGATGACGGGATATATTGTCATGCACCTCTCCAACACACTCCATAAGAGTAGTTGGTAACGAGTTTTACCTAACCGCGTCGTGTAATTCTGGTCTGCTCGGGACAAGGGAATATTGGCAATTGACACTTGGAATGGATAGGGGTAAGGGGAAGGTAGTGACGGGCAAGCTAAAAGAGAGAACTCCGCTGTTGCCATTAGCCTGCCCTTGGCGGCCACAGTCTAAGGTCTCATCTTATAGACGGATTCATTTGAATTGTTCTCTCCCTTAGAAACAAAGTAGTGATGACATGTCTTATAGAAGGAATTTTCTGTTTCCGCCCTTCGGTGAATAGCTTCACACCCGATGCAAAGCAGAAACTTTTGGCAGTAGTAGTTTATTGTACCGAAGTCATTAATTAATCCTCTTCGTGTTAGTTAAATGAGACACTGCAATATTTCCACAGGATTTATTTTAATACGACGCGTTTCGTTTTGATTATTTTGTTGTAACCACGAGACGCGTCGTGTTAAAATAAGTCATGGGGAAATATTGCAATGTCTCATTTAAGTATTATTAAGAACTTCCAACACATTGTTCCGCATATCGTGCAAGATAATCCTCTTCACTTCGCTAAGGGCGAGTTAAATCGTTATGTATTGCTCGCCGTTGCCGACGTTGAATATTCTGGCAAATTTCTCGAAAAAAATAGACGTGAATTACTAATTTTTTGCCAGGCTTAAAACAACGCAAAACTTCTCACATAAAGGCGAATTAATCGAATAAAGATAAATGCGGAGTTCAACATTTTTTAAGGCTATATGAGGGGAACAAAATTGATTTTCCATAGCTACTCAACGGTTATATTGAGTCACATTACATGATTGGGATCTCATCTAAATGCGTATCAAATAATCTTCTTGCATTGAATGGTATGACGTTCGGGATCCCGACAATAGGGCATGCATAAGGTTAAATACGGCGAATGTCCTTCCTACCATTGAATAAGGATCATATGAAACATTAAATGTTGGCTATCGTTAACGAGACTTAAATTATAGTCATAATAACCTCGATCATGAAAAATTTAAATTATTCAAATTCTATAAATTATAATGTATACGTTTTTAGTTTGCGAGGCTCAAACTTTTGCGGTGATGATCTCATGATGACCTTCGCAGCTAAAACACTTGAATGGTACAACATTTTTCATCATGGGAGTTAAATGATCTTATGATTTTTTTATTATACTGCTCTCCATTCTAAGTTCGGAATAACTGGAAATACTCAAATCATAGATAAAACAACCAGTCCTCCTGCAGCTAAATACTGGCTTAAATAAGGCTTCTTTTTTTACAAAAAATCAAAATTATGAACGCGCAAGTCTTTGCTTCGGGAAAATGAATTTATTCAGATATAAATGATAATCCCTAAATTTAATACCAGTAATTAAAGCCAGTAGGAATCGAACGAATATCCAACGATTTTCTCTAGCTTACGGGCAGAGCATACCAACTGGAAAGGTTAGTTTATGGATTTAATGGTCAGGGAAAGATGCCAAATATCGCTTATGAATGACACCTAGCCTTTCGGCGTAGGAATGTTTCATGCGTGCTTATCCTTTTCCTGAGGTAGGATAGTCTACAGTTTTGTAATCACGTGTTTTAGGTTTTTACTTTCGAAGAACTTCCATCTGGTGGTACGACCAATGCCAGATGGAAGTGCTATTTTTTGCGTGTGATCTCTGTACGCTCTGGGTGTGCCATCGAACGTTTGAAATGCCTGCCAAGTACTGCCATGGTCGTGAATGAAGAATGATTACTCAGCATTACTGCCTTCGGAATCTCGTGGATTTTTCAACCTTCGTTGCTACTTAGAATTATATGCTGATACATTCACCCCCAGTAACATGATCTTAAAATTAGGCAGATCGAATTCTAATCGAAGGAAGAAGGAAGATTTTTGGGACCTACATTCGTGACGGTGTCCAAAATACTCAAATCCATCGCGTTTTATCATTAAAACTGTGGCCATTTTCCCCAGTATTTAACCTTAGTTAAGAATTCCTGGATAGCTATTTAACATCGCCATAAAACCCGAGGGATAGCATCAATGTCTGTATTTGGTAAGCGGAAATAGGCCGTTACTTGGGGTTCCTACGACGACAGTAAATTGACAATACAGCGAAGTATGAAGTCTGTATTTACCTACCTTTAGTCACATCTCCGTCAATTCTGAGCGTTGTCAGATAATTGCGATAATAGTACGTGCGTTTTCAGGTTCTTAATTGCGACGTGTGATTTTTCTCGTTAATTAAAAAAATGTCCCTTTCATTTCTTTTACGCCACACTGTTGCTAATATTGTGGTTCAGGCGGAATTATGGATGTTGGGTTGCATATTACATACACGCCCTTCACTTTGCAATGGACCCAACTTCATTTAAAAGCTTTAAGAATCGGTTCTGTGCGTTTTCATACATCGTTGTTTCATATTTTCGTATTTTCTTACCGGTACATTACGATACCTAATCAAATTTATTCAGTCTCTTCTTTCGGGCGTGACTACGTGGAATTTACTAATAATTTTGAATTAGTCAGAATAAATTCATTTTTCCACATAAATTTATTACAAAAATTCTTTGTGACATAGGTTTCGAAGAGAATCTATCATTAGGTCCATAGTGGTACCTAACATCGTTTTTATGATTACAACATTTCCACCGCAATTCATCCCTGATGATGAATTTACTCTTTGAAAATTAGGTTGCAGTGGTTTTTTAATAGATCTATGATGAAAAACGAGGTTAAACTAACTATTTAAAAATATATGAAGCTCGTTAATCCAACGCAGGTTTTCCATCAAGTTAGCGATCTACATCTCTGTATCAATTTTAAATTGAAAATTTCCGCTGAGTTTTCAAGAGTACTTAACATTATTTTTATAATAATATACATACTTATGGCATACCCCAATAGCAATGTGAGGTAATTTAAAGGTAAGAAAGTTTAGTGATAACCTGATATACTGCTGAGTTTGAGGAACTTATTTCTTTACGACGTTTAAAGAGAGAGAAATCGTTGGAGAATGGATAGGAATAATCTTCTCTGCGGGATACGCAGTGCTGTACGCAGCACCTATTGTAGCTGGGTTGGAGCCAGAAAGGTAATAATGCTGGGATTACGTAGTATGAATTATTATTAACGCATTTGAACCTGTCTTCAGTAGTTGTTTATGATCTATTCGACATCTTATCTTGACTTGAAGTTTGAAGTTCGATCCATTGAAGTAAATTATGCTATCAGCGTTTTTGGCTCATTTTCAAACTCTTGAGAAGATTTACTTCTTCGCTCAAGTCACACGTCATCTCGAATACACGTTATGCATTTATTTTTTGCGCAAAAATTCTATGGAAATGTAGATGAGGGGATCGGGTTGGTGTGGTGGCTAGAGTGTTGGCTTCCCGTTCTGTGGCTCGGGATCAAATCCCGGCAGTGGCAGAGACTGCCCGATCCCTGCTCGAATGTTGTGTGGAGGACATTTCAAGTGAAACGTTTCGTTAACTTCCATCGGATGGGACGTTAACCGTGACTCCCTTGGCGCCTTTCGTCAAGAGCAGACTAATGCCGACGCCGGGTTTCTCTCCACACCCTTCCCTCATGGCGCAAATAACCTCAGCTGTCTGTCGCCTCCTCCAAATACTGTACCATACAATTAAATGGCCAAACACGGGGAAAAGAGCACCTCTCGAAAGAGTTGAACAAAGTGTATAAAATTTGAGAAAAATAGCGTGAGGAACACCATGGAGGCCAAGATCAAACATCACAACATTTAGATAGGCAGAATTGCACGTAAAGTGGAGGGCATCACAACATTTCTACGCCGTTCTCCCAAACAAAGGAAAGAATGATGTTGAAGATGCAGAGGGGTATATTAAGCCAAAGAAAGACGAAACTTATTCTATAGAAAAACTTTCCATCCAAGGGCGTACCCAGGATCAAAACTAGTTGGGGGGCAAGCCATGATTGTTCAAGTTGAAGGTAAGATTTAAGCATGGAAAAGGTGAATGAAATCAATATTTCAAGGAAACTGTAACAGCTTTTTATTAGTTTTTAAAATTATTTGCTTGAAAAAATATTATTTTCCTTAAAGGCATTTGCAATTTTTGCTTCTAGGGTGGAGAAGGGGGCAGCTGCCCCCTCCTGCCCCTCGCTGGGTACGCCCATGTTTCCATCTAGTAAACCGTCAAGGTGTTCAACAAAATGAACTGCATTCCCAACCTTAAAAAGCCTCGATTCCCTTCTTGATAATATCAATTGTTTTGCCTTCTGGAATGCCGACACTTCGGGAGTAATGAATGTCCGACTGATGGGCTGTGGGCCCTTGACGCCTTACCCTAATTCGAGGAGTTATATGTTCGTACAAATAATGAATCTAATGAAGCAAGATGAACTACATTGCGAAGATTATTCCTTTTCTCGTATAGCGATTAGAATGAGAGTAATAGGCCGTAGTTAAAAAATGTTTGCCGCTCCAATGTAAAAGATACGACATCAGTACCTCAAGTACTAAACGCACTATAAACGCTAGACTAAGGATTACTCCGCATTCACTTTCAAGCATTTCACAGATTATTTGAAAGGAGCATACTTTTCGGGATACCGGCTATTTACTATATCATATCAGGAAGTTACCGATACCTCGCTTAAACGTAACGAGTTGAAGAGAGGTAGGTTTGTTAAAATCATTGCAGCTGTTACGACGCTACTCTGATGGAACATATACACATTCAGGTGATGAAAACAAGCTCAAAGTAGAGGAAAATTACATTTTTTCAGAGATCATAAAAGACAATTGTTAATATTCACCAGTGGCGGATCCAGAGAGGCCCTCTGGGGTATCTAATTTACAATAGATAAATGTTAATTTTATTCAGCTGTCGAATATATTGGAGAGGAGAGCCCGGAGACAACCTGAAAGTGCTGTTACAAGCGTCGAAATTCTTAAAGTTTTCGTAACCTTCCGGACCCCCACGGATGCTGACTCGCAAAAAATAAAGGGGGGCCCAAACCGGGGATCTTGTCCCGGGAAATTTTATAAGTAGTGAGTTTTAAGTTTTTCAAGCAGTCTAGAATAGTCATATGATCAAAATTAGAACCCTGATAACTCGAATCTCGATATCTGGATGCTCCGGGGAAAATCGAAAAGGCTGACACATTTTTTTCCTCACACCCATAAGGAAATTTTGAGGGGGCTCGGGCCCCCTCAGACCCCATGGAGTCGGCGCCACTGCGGACCCCCACTATTGTTGGGAGGGAGGGCCCTCAGGCCTTCTTCTAGCCCCTATCCTGGATCCGCGGCTGATGTTAACTACAATAAGTAATACTACCTACTAAGATCTTCTATTTCCTCAAGTGATGAAGTAATTAAGGGGTCGGTGGAGCTCTGGTGTTTGATTTTCGTCATCAAGGTTTTTACGTCTTTGAGTCGGAGTAGAGGAGACAAAACTATGAACGAATGCATACGCGATAAAAATTTCCTGAGCATCCGATTATCGCGATTAAAGGGAAACCGAAGAACATCTGTTTGAATATTGATAAGTTCAGAGTATCTAGTGTTATTTCAATAGTGAGCTTCCTGAATAATTCATGTATGATGAGCATTTTCCATAATTCTTTGCTCAATTATGCATTATACCATCATTCACCTATTTGGGAACAAAAACTTCGATAATTATTTTATACTCCCTGATTATTCTTTCATGATATTTATATGGTTAGTCTTGTTTTTTACGTCAAACTAATTAAAACATTGAAATAGATTATCCATACCCGCGTATCAAAAAGTAAATTCATTGTCGGATTACTGATTACACAAAGTTGCCAATGGACCCTGAGGGAGCTCGGAGAGTTTTTCCCTACCTTCCTTGGTACATTCTATTTTCTACCGTGAGGGGTGACTTTAGGCATTTTTCTTTTAGTAATGAGGTGAATGTAAAAAAAAGTGAGTTCAAAGACTACCGTTTTCTTCCCTTACTTCAACTCATTTCGCTCCCTTTTGAAGGCTGACGTTTTAAAATTCCTTAAACGCTGCCTTTACGGTACCCTAGAGGGTACATGCGTATAACACCATTTAGGGGCTAACTTCGTCACAGAATGAGGAGTGAAAGAAGGTAAATATTATACAAGGTTTTATAGAATCAAACGAAGGTATCCCACTTAAAATATATGCTAAATATTTCACCAATGGAGACACGCGGACGTGAAAAAGAAACTAAGAGTACACAAAGCAACCCAATTAAAATCTTCAAAGAAAATCGTCATACATTTTATGCTAATGATAGAAAGTGAATACGAAATGAACAGGATATGGTTAGTTAGGTGGCTTGAGCATTGGCTTCACAACCCCAGTTCCATGTTCCATTTTTGGCAGCAGGGAGGTTTTTTTTCCATAGGAAGCGCGATCCCTGCTTGTGAGCTTTGAAGCATTTGTCGGATGGGTGGTTATCGATTTTTTTGGCGCATATCATGAAAAGCATGATAACGACGATGCCAGTTTCCTAATATACCTAATAACCAATGGCGCAAATTACATAACTGCCATTCATCTTCTTCAAGTACTGATACCAATGAATTAAATTTCCACAAAGTGTATTTGTAAAGGTGGACCAGTTACAAGACTTAAATACCGTTAGTCATTACAAAGGGTCGATTCCTAACATGTCCTCTTGGTGATGACGGAAGAGAGTTTAAGTTGGAAACAGGATTACCAATAATTCTTAAACAGCGAAAACTAGGCTTTTGAGTCATTGACGATATCAATATGAGGTAGGTACGTCTGATAGGGCCTGCGCGGTATGGCTGATAGACCACCAGGACCCTAAATACGGTGGGGCAGAGGGGGCACGTGTCCCGAGCGGCAAATTTCATGGGTTGGCAAAATTAGAATAGTTAATTTAAAAAGTAATTTAATTTTTATAACTAAATTATTTGACGATAATTATTAATTTATAAGTTATTAAACAATAATATTAATAAAACTTCTTAATGTCAAACATACGGAGTGTAATTTCAATTACTATGTCCTACAAAAATAGCTTACGGATGTGTTTTATTTTTGTGGTAGGGGAAGGGGGGGATAAGGGGAGGGGCCGGCAAACTGATCTTCGCCCCCTGACAAAACTCATAGTTCCGGCCCACATACTGACCAGGGCGCACCCCGAACGTAAAGCTATGGAAAATAATGGCAAAATCCTCTTATGTGAGTCTTTTAGTCCCCTGCATCTGCTTGTAGAAGACGGTGTCAAATTATGTACTCACCACAAAACGTATTCGTTTTGCCTTAGCTACCATCTTATTTCAGTTCCTTCAAAGTGCGCATTGTTTTTCTCACGACTACGGCAGAATTATCCATGCTCAATCAATCAATTACCATGACTCAGAACTGGATTAGTATCACCCGGGCCGGATCTAGCAGTTTTGTAAGGGAGGTAAAGATCAGTTTGCCGTCTCCCTTCCTGATCCCCCCTCCCTCCTTCCCGTCCTCTCCCCCACCAATTAAATATAATACATCCGCAAGCTTTTTTTGAGATGCGATGTTTTAATATCATTAATCGACTCACTATTAGCGACGAATATCATTGTGTAATAATTTTTAAATAATTATTGTTGTTATTATAATATTATTGTTGTTATTATTATTAAATAATGTAATTTAAAAAATTTAATAACTTTTTTAGTAAACTGTTCAAATATTGCCGCCCCCCGAAATCTGCCGCCCTTGTCACGTGCCCCCTCTGCCCCGCCCTCGTTCCGGGCCTGTGTTGAATATTTTGTGATACAGTAGTGAATATTTTGGAAGGATTTGACTAGTTTCGACAATCAAGTTACGTAAAAAAGGTCCATTTATCTTACTTCTTTTACTTACTTTTAGTTCCCCCTCTCCTTCCCTCACACTATTGTTGGGTATATCTGGATGGACGTTGTACGCTATTGCTGTTAGTCTTGATAATGACGGTATAATCGTCGAAACTAGTAGACTGTTAAAATAAAAGTTTGTGGAATAATAGTGAGTTTTGCTTCACCATGAGTATTTCATGGTTCCACCAAGTAACGCCCAAATCAGTTGATTTTATTTACTTCTTTCTCTTTCTTTAATCTTCACGCTGCTTCCGCGTTGACCTCGACGCGGTTGATTTGCATGAAATTATATCGTCGCCAACTCTTACACTCGAACGCAATCGGGCAGGTGTACATTCTAGATGCAATGATATCCACGTGCAATTCATATCGCTTGATGTTTTACGTGGCGAAGGTCACGTTGATGTTCAAATCCGAGATGAAGATTCCTCCTGCTAAACGATATATCCAGAGCTAACATACGTAAATGCTAATGGGTTAGGCTCGCTGACGCACTCTGAAAAGGAAATCCCACTAGGAATGCGCAAGTTATTTTAGAGAGGCTCATGGCCGCTTTACGTTTTACTTGTAAACTTCCTCGTGAGCAAACGCGCGGTAAATATGAAACTTTCCGGATACTTTTTACGCTGTATATTATCTGTCGATTTTAACACTTAGCACGGCTGAAAAATCTGTCGTACAGGCATCCCCCGAGTTACGTAAGGGATGCGTTCCGGCATACTCTGCGTAAGTCGAAATTTACGTAAGTCGAACATTCTGCATTAACGCTTCAGCGATTTCGATCGGTGGGGTGAATTCTCAGCGGAGAAATGCGCGGTACATTCCCGGTGAAGTTTCATTCTATTCACTGCGATATTCATTAACTCTTCCGCGTATTATTACGTTATTAGATACAAAATCAATAACATTTTAACAGTCGGCGAGTTGCATCTCAAGCATTGCCAATCAAAATGCGTAATATTATTCACCGAGTTGACCGATCGCGTAAAAAACTGTATAACTATTCGAAATTTTTTCTGCCATTGGGTATACGAGCGAATATCTACTTCAACGCGCTCGAATATGAAAATTAACGTAATAACTTGAAGTACGGTTATCACTTACGTAAGTACGGATTTGCGTAAGTCGAGGCATACGTAACTCGGGGGATGCCTGTATTACGAAGAGTACGAGGAAAAACTCGCTGGAATTTTTTCCAACACATTATTAATATGCATAGGTTCGAATATTTCAACGTAAAATTATAATTATTCTACTTACGTTTAATTATAACCTAGCATATCAAAACCAATGAAATTCGGATATAATTTAGTGCTTCAAGAGGCAAAATGAAATGGGTAGATAAGTAGAATTAATGACAAAACAATATTATCCTTTTCAGGGATGCATGCTTGCTTCATTACGACCAAAATCCAATCAAATTGAGCCACTCAGAGGCTCAGTATTTTTATGATGACACTGGACAAAAATACTTAGACTGCGTTACTAGAATAGCAAATGGTGAGTGATAAATTGGTGAAATAAATTGTGAGATATTTCAATCTACAGTTATACTACTGTGATGGTAAGAGATGAAATATTTTGATTGTATTCAGCAGTGGTGCAGCGAGGGGGGGGGTTTTGGGGGATAAACCCCCAGAGCTCACAGAGGTTTTTAAGTTAAATCTGTTTTACATGATTGGATTAATATTGCTTATAGAATAGTGTGAGGATTAATAAAATATCCCTCAGAAGGCCGTAAAAATCACCATTTTGAACCATTTATCTTAATTTTTTTCCCGGCGGAAGGCCTCCAAACCTCCCGCTTACCCTGGCGGGTATGCAATACCCCAAGCACCCCAGCATTAGTTGCGCCTGAAACCCCCCCTAGCCTTAATTCCTAGCTGCGCCCCTGGTATTCAGGATTATGAAATATCCTTATTTTCCAAAGGACCTCATATAAATCAAATTAATTAGCATTGATATATCTTTTTTAAAAAATTTGTTTTTATACAAAAGTCAAATTTCGGTGAACACACACTTCTTGACATCCAATAATTTCCTGTTACTAATGCATACCTTTGTTTCCATAGTGGGCCACTGCCACCCAGAGGTTGTGAAAGCAGCGCAAAGCCAGATGGCTTTGTTAAATTTATGCAACCAAACTAATGGCTCCATTCAAACTCAGTTCTGTAGCAGTTTGCTGAAAACTCTGCCCCCTTCATTTGAAGTCTGCTTTTTCACAAATTCCGGGTGAGTTCTAAAAGTTGTGACTGAATCTAAGGTTTCTGTGGTATTGTGTGCAATAATAACAACTTTGAGGTATACCCCTACATCAAAGTTTGCTCTGAGAAAACAATTATCCCAGAAATCCTGTTGGTACCTTCAGACTTCATTATTCTCATGAAAAAATGTGGAACTCCCAATATACAGGGTGGATAAAAATTATGTTTTGAAATTACTACCCCAGATAGTAGGGATGGAAGGATCCAGGACTTTTTTTAAACAAAATGGTTCATTTTTAGGACAAGTATGGCAGTGAAATGGCTCTAGCATAGAGAGGATCGGAACTCTTTCCACTCCCTCTTATGGGACGCTGCATTCACTGAAGCATTAATTTAAAATTTGGTATCCAGATCTGATGTCTTCAGCAAATTAGGATCCGAAGTATCCTGTGAAGTGCAATCTTCGGATATTTGGATCTGAAGTATCCGATCCGACGTATCCGATCTGACCATCCGTACTGGATAACTGATACCAGTAAGAACCAAAATTACTGATGATGTTTAGGTCGGAAATGCACTGTTTTTAAACTACAGAAACATGAGCCAAGCACTCCAATTGGCCACAAGTTTGTCCTGTTGCCAGGTGCCTTGGATACATCACGATCTCAGGCAGCCAAAGCATTCGTAGTCATGAGTTGTCCGGAGCAAACTACAGGCAAACTCCCGGCCAATTGCAGCTCTTGACTCAAAGTTTCTTTAGTTTTAAAATGGTGCATTTTCAACCGAAACATCATTAGTAATTTTGGTTCCTGTTGGAATCAATGCAATCCAATGAAATGATCTTTGGATTTTTCTCCTTAGTGAAAAATCTTCCAATTTCGTTGGAAAATTAAGTAATCGTTTTGCTTGCAGTGGACTTGGAGTAGTTTGGAGTAGTAGGAGCCCCTTGTCCCCATGACAGCATAAGTATTTCCCTATCCCCTTCCTTCCCTATCCAAACTACAGAGGCGTCGACTGGTTCCTATCCCAACGGCACCTCCTTCTTTTTTTCCCTTCTCCTCCATTCCCCTCCCTGGTTGATCGGGCGTATCAGTTGAATTACTGGGTCCCTGCCACAGTGCATTGTATCCCATAAACGACCGATCCCTTGGGTTCTCATTCAATGGGATCAATACATCAATGTTCTGGCAGATTGCCAGTTTTAGAAAATTAAATTACCATCTGACATGATAAGATTTACCTAAATTATTTCCCTTGTCAGAAATAATTTATCAAGTGAATCACAAAATTTAGTTTTCAGTTTTCTGGGAGTGAATTGCGTTAGGAAATTTTTAACATAATTGAGGAAATTTCCCTTGATAGATTAGTTGCTGAGCCTGACTTCGTAGTTTCATTGCTTTCGATTCTAAATTAGTATTTATATTTTCTTCAAGCTTGAGCACAATATTTTTTTTCAGAAATTTGATTTGAAATGCCATTTTGACTCGCATAGCACTACCAAAAATGCTATATAGCTAATTATTACATTTTTCTTTGATCCTTAGAGCAGAGGCAAATGATTTAGCGCTTCAATTAGCCAGACGATACACAGGACACGATGAAGTAGTGGTCTTGGAGAATTCTTTCCATGGGTCACTGCAGAAAGTCATCGAAATCAGTCCAGTTGCACTGCAAAAACAAAATATAGGTAATAAAAAACGTTTGATAATACCTCCATTTTTCTTTTCATGTCTATTATAAACACCTTCACACGAAATATTGTGCTGACAGTTTAATTATCTGATACATACATAGTTTTGTTAGTAAAGTCTTTAATTTTTTCACTCAGCACCACCAGATTCCATTTGAACTCTCACCATTTATACATGGATGAATGTTGTAATATACCATATTACCGAAGCTAATATTCAATACCCTAACAAAAATTATTTTCATATCTGAAATTCTAGCAATAGACTTCATGATATGAGAGGCCTTCAAGTAAAAATATTTACTGTTTTTACAGACGAGCGCTCATTATTTGAGTGATATGTTCATTTGGAATTCATTACTCAAGTAAAATGTGCTGCATATTCCTTAGTCATTATTCTTTCATATGTTATCTCTTCATGCAGAAAAAATGCCATGGTTACATGTGTTACCATACCCAGATACTTATCGTGGATCAGCCGAAACACGCAGTGAAAATGAGTTGGCTGATGAGCACTTCATGAAAGCCAAAGCTGTGATAGATAATGCAGTACAAAAAGGATCCAAGGTAAATTCAGCTTCATATAAAAATGTAATGATATATGCTTATATCAACCCCTCAATCTAAAGATTGAAGCTATGCATATCCCTTAGCTACCTTGATTAATTGCAAAGTTTCCCTCCCCGTCTTTCTGTAATCAATTGCCACACGTTATCGTAATCATGATTCTGACTTGGCTCTTTTGCTTACTTAATTAAAATACTTTAAGTATAAATAGGAAACCACTTCATAAAAATAGTAAAGGAATAAATTACTATTATTCATTGTAATTATGTAATAAAATGATAATTGATGGGTAACTGTTACTTTTTGAATGTGGGAGTGTTTTTTTTATGCCCATTTTCCAATTGTCCCTGGAGGTAAGGCTTTGCATTGGCACTTGTGACTATACTTTTGCACCAATTTATGCTTGCAAGCCTTAAAATAGATCTATGCACTAAAAAAAGCAGTCCCCGAGCTATGGACCTGACTTTCAGCATTGGGTTTACTCCTATTAAATAAATATTATTTTTCTTAACCCATGAAAGGTTAGTCTCTTGGCAGTCCTTTAAAGGATATTTATTATTAATAATTTTTATAAGATTTTATTTTCTAAAAATTATGGCAAAAATTTTTATCACCAATGGTGCCAATAAATGTCTCCTTATCTCTATTAGTAATATAATTAATCATGTTCTGATTAATCTTCATCCCGGGTTCAAATAGGTATATCGTTCCACTAAGCAAGCCCTGGATATGGTAACTGTCCATTTATTAGCCTCATTATCTATTTCTCCACCTCAACATTTTGAAAAAAATTGTTTTTGTGTTGATTTTTCTCAGTCATAAAATATTTTTGGAAAAATATTGCTAAAAATGCAATAATGATGTGTTCATTTGGAATCAGAGGTGCATACTAATCTAACTTCCAGACATTCTTAGGAACCTTAATCATCCATATCCCAGAGATTACCTGTAATTTGATGTCTCAATCACATTATTAGTTTCATGATACATATATATCTGTTTTATTTACTTCCTTTATTTATTTTTTTCATCTTACATTTCTCTTTAATTTGACCTTCATACGGAATGAAGTCTTTAGGTTATAAAAGTTGTCTAATGATCATTAGAAATTAGTGAATCACTCACCTTGAAAACTTTGACAATTATTGTAGATTAGCAAATAGTAACAATAAATGAAAATTAAATATTAGTAGCAAATTACATTTCATTGTTTCTTATGCCTTTAGCTTATTTAATTTTTATTATTTATCATTAATTTCCTCTAGCATTGTCTCTAACGAAATACTTATGTGTCTTTTCAGATTGGATGTTTTATTAGTGAAACAGTATTAGTTGTCCAAGGTGTCATTGTTCCTCCAGGCAACTGGCTCTCTAAAATTTACAGGTAAATTAATGATCAAACAAGTTAATTGTTGGAAACCCTGTGTTTTAACTGTAGCACTAACTGTGAATTTATTAGGAGTCAGTGGCGGACCCAGAGGGGGCTAAATCCCCCTTGGGTATCCATTTCACCCTAGATAAAATGGTAATTTTGTTCCCCACTACTGCTGGGAGGTTACCCCCTAACCTCCCCCCTTATCCGTATCCTGGATCCAGCTCTGCTAGGTGGGATAAGCTTATAGATTCTCTAATTCTACCCAATGTCTCTGACATATCATGGATAAAAATCATGATGCCCTTGACTGATTCATCCACTAATCAACAAAAAGCCATTACTACAGCTATATATGTTACATACAGATGCACCAAGGAAGGATTTTTCAAAGGATTAATTTCATAGTTGCTTTTTCTCATTAAGTTTGCATTTAATTACATAAAAAGGCTACTTACTGGATATATGATCATGAACTTTTCACAATATATCCCCAGTGCAGTGTAGGCTGGAGGCAGTGGAGAGTATAGGCTGCATGAAGAAAGGATTTTAGTGATGACCAATTTTTGAGCTTGTTTTTTTAAGCAAATTACTGGTAATATAAATATGCAATTTTCTGAAATTATTTTGAGTAGTTAGCGACTACTTCCATAAGAAAAACAATGAAATCCTTCCAGGCATTTCTTCCCCTTTTTTTAAAACTATGTACTGTCATACTTTCTGTTGCTCAGCATCTCAAAATACACAAAGAAAATTTTAATTCAATTTCAATTTTTTTATTAGCTTCATTTTTGAAATAGCCTTGGTATCCAAATTCATTATTTGGTTACTTAGGCGGAATAACTATTTGATTGCTGTATCATAGGTTTTACAAAAATATTCTGTGAGGTAAATGTTTAAGCTTACTTGGATATGTACTCCAAATTTTTATATGCAAAACTATATTTGCGTACAAAAATTTGGATTATATGCATTACTTCTCACACTCGAAGAGTTTTGATTTACAGGAAACATTTAGCAGACACCAATAAGATTTTGAGTTAGAGTTAATTTCAAATATCTTTGCGACTGAGTGGCCGGTCCAAGTTTTTAAGGTGATGAGGGCAGGGGGTACATGACTTCCTGAAAACCAACCAAAATGCAATAGGCAGCAGGGGCGAAGTTAGGAATTAAGGCTTTTTTTTAGGTGCAACTAATACCGGGGTGTGTGTGGGTTTGGAATACCCACCAGGATAAGCAGTAGATGCGAGATCAATAAATTGCAGAATTTTAAGATAAATGATTCAAAATAGGTAGTGAGTTTTACGGCTTTCTGAGGGATATTTTATTAATCCTTACGCTATTCTGTTAGTAATATCAATCCGATTAAGTAAAATATATTAAACTTAAAAATTTCTCTGAGCTCTGGGGGGGGGGGTTTATCCCCCAAAACCCCCCCTCGCTGCGCCACTGATAGGCAGAGCCTAGCCTCTGGGAAATTCAGTCACTTAATGATCTCGATGGTGTACGGTTTGGGACGTGTAGCCATGCATTTGGAAGTATACTCTATTCTTCTTCACAAGGATATAAAAACTATTAAACTATAAAAGATGAAAAATTTTTGATTAAATTTGGGGAGAGGTCATGACCCTTGAGGCCCCTACCCCTGAATCAGCCCTTGGGTCCCACCTCCTGAGGTGATGCCGCTCAACACGTCCCGAGCTTGCACGACTGTGCAAGTCGCAAAGATGTTTGAAAAGGATCATAGTTTCAAATACATAAAACTAAATGGATACACTACCCCAAAACCCACCTCAATTTGTACTGGGCAGGAAGGGGGTGAAAGGGAGTCTGCTAACCTGAAAAAGAGTACTTAGTATTAAATTTTTAGGAGTGCTTTAAAATATGGGGAAGGGAGGCTCAAAATGGGAACTGATAACATGAATTCTTCGGGATGGGATGGATATTTCTTGTTTTCAAAGTAACTTTATGGACCCAAAGCATGGTCTCTATCATTATTCAATTTTTATTGCAAATGCTTGGGAGACTTCGAAATTTTAGCCCTCTAATTTCACTTGGTGTACAGATTCCATATTCTAGGTTTCCTGACGTACAAATTTATGCTTGTAGCTGAAAAACTTCAGGAAGTTGATTCCTCTGCAGAATTCCTCATAATTCTCTTGGGGTCATCTAATGAACATTTTAGCATCCATTCCCGTCTAGTCCAATCATTAATCCAATGACTTAAAGTTTCTGTTCCCATTTAAAAAGAGATATTTCCCAATTTCAGGTGTTCTATCTAACATATTATATTTTTTAAATTAAATTTTTATATTTTGGAAATAGTCTTTGCTTGTGGTTGGTAAATGTGGGGGTTAATCGTAATTCACATTCAAGAAGTGGCTTCATTTTTGTACCGTAAGTATTAAAAATCAAAACATTTGTAGTACAGATACAAAATTGAGTTGCTCCTTTTTCAAAAAGCCTGTCATTGCTATCGGAATTCTAGATGTGACAGCCTGTTTGCACTTTGCCAGTTTCATTAAAAAAAGTTTATGTCAGATCTCATTTATGAGTGTTTTCCTTGCAAGTTAAGGACTGAATAATCATAAAAGTTTTCTCCATTATTAAAAATGAGGAATAATTTTCTAATGCATGAAAATAAAACTATTTCACCAACCAAAGCAGTTCTTCCACTTGATTTGCACGTGATCGTTTCTGTTAGGAACAGGTCAAATGACCCTCTACTGTGTATCATATTTCAGCCATATACGTCAGTTAGGTGGATTGGTTATTGCTGATGAGATTCAAACTGGAATGGGTAGATGTGGTACAAATTTTTGGGGATTTCAGACCCAGAGAGTAGTTCCTGACATTCTTACAATTGGAAAGCCTATAGGAAATGGCTACCCCATAGCTGCAGTTGTAACATCTAAAGAAATTGCACGCTCAATAGAGAATCTGCATGAAGAGGTAAACTAAGAACATAGCTGGACATTAAGTTTAATATATTTGATTTGTGATTATTGTTAAGTGCAAGGTGTATCTCAAAAGTAAGATCTCAAAATTTCTAGTTAATATTTTTTCAGCTAAGTTAGCAGAACTGATTCCTAGCCTGGCTCCTCCACTATCTGACTAGATACAACTCAACCAATAAAATGCATGCTTAATGGAATATGCATTAGTAATGGCTATCTCCATGTCAGCTGTTGCTCCCTCAAAATTTAATTTCTTTAAATGATATGCATTTTCGTTTATGCCAATATCAGCCAGTTCAACACACAGCGTAAACAAAATGTTCCATTAAAAAAATTATTCTTAATCTTTTTGTAACAAAGATCTTACTTTTGGGATATGCCTGATGATAGTATGTATGCTTCAAGATATCATTGTCAGAGAGGTAACAAATTTTCAATAAAACTTTTTTTTCCAGTCAGAGTAAGTCATGAATTTAGGATATTTTTCATTCTCTATGCTCATTCAAATTCATATTATAACATCTCATGAGATTATCTCACGTAAGAAGTCTACTTTAGGGTGTTGCAAAGGAAAAAGACTTCAAATGATTGTGTACCCCTTTTAGTGCCAAAGATATCATTCCTACTTTTCATGATTGAGGTTCTTAATAATGTTTTCATTATCTGTAAATACAATATGAAACTTCAATTTTATTAATACTTAAAAATTTCCAGTAATGAAAAGGTACATTTGAGTAGAGGGAACTAGATCATTTAAGTTCCATACATAGATTAATCAAAATTTATATTAAAAAAGAAAACACTTCACTAGTGGTACTAAAAGAGCTAGGCAAAAAGTTATGTTCTTTTCATTATACAGTAGACCCATGCTTGACAGAGTTAATCCATTCAACATGATTGTTTGCAGATCAGGAATTTTATTTTAAAGTGAATTAGCAAATGCATTGGCATTATTTAGTTATAATTAGCATACAATTGGAATCAGTTTCACTGCATCTATGCCAGTGCATCTTGTGCTAGAGAGTTGAATTGAGATGTACAATATACAGAAATAAAATGATCCAAAATATTATTTTAAAATATTTCTACAATAGTACATTGTTGCACACAGCTTATATGCAGTTTGTCTATTCAAATTCCTTGCACTGAGATTCTGTTGTAAGTCAAACATAAAAGTGGTGTACAGTTTAACTATCAAAATTAGCCATTAATATTACTATTACTACCCAATTGAAGATGGAATTTAAAAAAAAATGCAAATTCATAATGGACTCCAACAGTAACAATAAAAGTAATGAAGGATGCCAACAGAAAGATGGGGATAATTCTCATTTTGGAGCATTCCAGTGAAAAGTAGTGACATTTTGGAAACCTTATTAACACATTCAGTGCGGAGCACGTCAATTGACGTGGTCCTGTCCAAGCCGAGATACCAGGAGCCCACTTCTCCACCCCCGTATGTAACTAATATCCCCTTCCAAGTCTTCCGATCGTTGAGTATGGCCTTCAGCAGGTTTCCCTCTTTCATATGGTGCTTGTCGTTCGTAAATAGCAGTATCTGAACGTAAGTTATGGCCTTGAGACCTCTTCTATTTTTCATCCATATTTGGCACTCCATGCAAGTGTATGTCATTTTTTTATCAATATTAATGGATGAGATCCTTATAATATTTCAGTTTATTGGTACCATTTTATCTTTTTTATTTTTTCACACATAATTACGTTAAATACATATTTTTTTTTAATTGGCATTGTTATATTAAATATTTTTAGTACTTTTCTAATTATTGCTTATTTTATTTTCGTAAAATTTGAAGAACTACAAAGAGGGATAGCTCTCCATTTTTTGAGCCCCATAAGTATTAATTTTATATTGCTGCCTATGTTAACATACATATAAGGATATTTTGTTTTTCTAAAAAAAAATTCTTTCAGGGAAAGAAAAAATTCTCCATAGCACCTGGCAAGGGTGGCAGCAAATTTTCATTCCAACTTTGTGTAAATATTATATTTTTTATTATAATTAGTCGATTGCCTTCGTATTTATAGTGATGTACGGAAAGGTGATAAAAAAGTCGATAAATTTTGAAGTAGGTGTTGCATCAAAAGAATTATACATGACAAAGATTTATTATGCATGTCTGTTTACAAAAAAATTTGCAAATGTGTTATCTTTACCATGACCTAAGAGTGTGATCTGACTTTCGATGTCGTAAATTATTCAGTAGCCATAATATCTGCCCATTTTCGTCTATCTACGTGCACGTAGTATCCTGCAAGTCACCTGAAAGATGTGTGGCATAGGTTGCCAAAAATTTACTAACTGTCAAACATTACATAATAGTACTGCCGTATTTCATCATTAGTACAGCATAACTTATGCTTGCTGAAAAAACTTCGTTTCATTTGACCCGGGTCACACTGTCATATGTTGATTTCATAACTCGGAGCAAGTGCGGCCCTATAGCACAGTCAATGTCTTTTCTTTTACTTATGATAATCCCCGACACCAATGAAAAAAACCCAGCGCCAAAGCAACACATAAAGCTTTACTGCTAACTTCGTGAACCTTTACTTACCCTGAAATATAGTCAACACGCTCATTTTCTAAGCCTGGTGATATTGAAATATGGAGCATGTCAATTGACCTGGTGACAATTTTTGCTAAAATAATTTTAAATTTTGCTCAAATCATATATGAACATGCATGAGGAACTGTACTGAACACAAATTAAGCAAAAAAAAATTTTCAGCCGATTCTGACGACTTTCATGAAAATCAAGCCCGCACTGAATGTGTTAAGTCAATTTCACATGAAGCTTGATAAAATGTCAATCAATTCAAATCAACTCGGAAATTAAATATCCATAAGTTAGAGAAGTAAGGCATGATGGTATGGTGTCCCACCCTTGAGGTGAAGAGAAAATATGTAGTCAATTACTCCTATAGATCATCTTCGTAAATTCCTCCACCATGGTACTTTGTTCCAGAGATGAGCATAAGAACTACATATGAGTGAAAAGTATGAAATGGACAAAAAGTATGGTAAGTGGAACTGTGAAATAATAATGTGTTGTTCTTTAAAGTATGCCTGCTGCTCTGTTGCTGCTGCTGTGGGGAAATCAGTGCTAAAAATTCTTGAAGAAGAAAGGCTAATGATGAATGCTAAAGAGGTTGGTCAGAAGTTTAGAGATGGCCTCTATGAGTTGAAATCTAGGTTCCAATGGATAGGTGAGTATGCCATTATAATTTTGAAAGTGAGAATATGAATTGTGTGAAGAAGTTGACTACTTACACTCTGAGTGTTAGTGAGAGCTTACGACTAATCTTTCAATCCAAACAATATTCGTTATGAAAATATGAGTAGCTTAATTTACAGTGTATAATTCAGTCACGCAATTATATGATTGGTTATCTGTAGCCCTCCATTCTTACAATTCTCCCCTGTAATTCTTGTACCCTCTGAGAGGTACCTACCATATTACTCTGTACATGTAGCTCTCCCTTTTTCTCCTATTTCTCCAGGAGATAAGTACATAATTGGGGGTTTGTCTTCAAGGGCAAGAAAAATAGTGATGAAGTCTAATAAATTAACTCTGATTATAGGTGATGTTCGAGGAATCGGTATGATCACAGGACTTGATATTGTGTGGTGTAAGGAGAGCAAACAGCCAGCCCCAGAAATTGCTCAAAAAGTATGCTACAGGTAAGTGTTGAGAAGTAGTTTCATTTGTCTATGAAATGAAATTTTTCTAGCGCATTGAATGAGCTCTGAGCATATAAAGAATTTCACCCATAGAAAATATGTTTTAGTTCCCCTGGGGATTCAAACTGTTGAATGCCCAAACTAATGAATTTTACCATACATTGGAAGTATATCTGTCTAAAAGCAGGACTTGAAATATAAATTCTGGAATGCATACCATTATATGTATACTATTGAGTCTATTTTTCAATACTGTCACCATTAAACCTAGGGTGGCCATTCAATGAATTCTGAAGCTACACAAATTTTTACGATGGCAATGATCCAGATTTTTTATTCATTTATTAAAAGTAGTTCATTATTGTACAGTGGCTATACATATCTATTGACTCTCTAAAATGAGGTAGTATATACATATTCTGGAATTGAAAGTTGCTTATTTTGTGATGCCTTCATTTCAGGTTACGAGAGGAGCGCGTACTCACTGAAAGTGCAGGCCCATATTCAAATGTGATTATTTTTGTACCTCCCCTTTGCATAACTGCAGAAGATGTAATTTACATTATCAACTGTTTAACTAGAGTGTTTTTGGAACTAGAAATTGCAGAGTCCCAAGAAGTGTTCAATCTTTTAAGGAGTCAACCAGGAAGGTGAGTGACATGCGATTATAATACTTTAAAATGGCTCATACCCATTTTACAGCTTAATTTTTTCAACGAAAGAATTCATTGCATTTAGGAAGCAGTCAAAATTCTAGATACCAAATGTAATGCCAGGTGCTTTTCTCCATTCATCGGTGTTCAACATGCTGGTTGAGTTACAACTCCTTATTTATTTTTTAAAGTATACATTGATATTGAAGGAATGATTTTTTACTTCAAGAAAAACTAAGTTCATGACCGCTTTTCAAGGCTGATAAAACACAAAACAGAAAAAGTGACCCGACTGCATAAAATATTGTTATTGTGCACATAAGAAAGTAAGAATATAATAAATATATAAAATTCATAGAGTAAAGGTTTTTAAAGTTATCAATAATTAAGTTCTAGGGAAGAACCTGAGCTAATTTGGCAAGAATCACCGGGAGGAATGATTGACATTGGACCTGACTACTACTCCCTTGACTGAGGAACACATGACCTGGAGTTATATTTATGATTTACTCATTACAAGTATTACTGTGGCAAAATAATGCTTTGATATTTTTACATGAATATTTTATTGATTTTACTAATGAATGTGATCTTTGACTGACAATTTTAATTAAAAAAATTGGAAAATAAGATGGCATTTATGATTTCTCAAGCAGATACTTGGCTTACTTATTGTTAGTAATGTTGGACTCTCTTCGTTTGAGATTTTTTTCTGTAGCAAAACCATTGCTTTTTTCTACCTTTTATTTACTACTTGAAAACTAATGAAAATTTATTTTTGATTGCCCCAATATACAACAGAATAACTTGTCCACAAAAAGCCACATGGGAATTAGGTACCAAACTAATGGAACTAATGGTCATGTAGGAATTTAATTTTCATACACCTCATCATAGCAAAAGTTTAACATTAAAAAATGTACACTAGTAGGAGCATTAACTTAAAAATAGTACCTTGGAAAGCCAAGCAGAAAAGGGATAAATTAAGAATGACTGATAATAAAGTTGGAGTTAATTTTCAGAAACAGAATAGTTTATTCTAAATTGTTCTGAACACAGTTTAAAACTAATTCACTAAAGAAGAGCATAGCTTTTGCAAAAATGGGGGTTGAGCTTCTACGGCCTCGGGAGCTGTAGAAAGGATATACTCTATTGGCTGTATAATTCTCCCATGGCTCGTCCACCTTGCAAGTCAAAAATTTTCACTGCGTTGGTTTGCGGGAAGGGGGAGAAATTCACCGTAAGGACTAAACAGCAGCCTCTCAACCGGAAAGCCCAAAACACACACACATTCACTCACAACAAACATAAACAACAAGATCCTTTGTGGGGGCTGTAGGGACCTCCATTAAGGATTCTCGCTCCACAAAACACCGGGAATCTTCGCAGGATGGGCCAGTTAGGGATAGCCAGTGATTTGTGGAAACACACACTCAATAAGCAGTCACTCAACACATTCACTCACCTAAAGATGGCTTCAATTTCCCGGGAGAAAAAGTATTGCTCCAAGAGAGCGTTGTCGGGGATCGGCAAGGGGACGAGGAAAACACACGTATACATATTTCAGCTACAAAGTAGCCCTCTTCAGCGTGCTGAAAGAAGAACCAAATGCACTTACATCACGATGCTGAAAGTCTCGGAAGCAGCATCACAGCTGGCACAACTGGTTGTGCAGCCTGAGGGCCTTAAATTGATCGTGCAATTTGAAGAGGTCCAATATATATCCTGGGTCAAAAGATGTTGCTTTGTATGCTCAACATATGGACATGAGGGCAAGCCAAATACCAATGAAACATAATATTGAGATTTACGCATCAAACAATTCAAAAGGAAATCTTAAATCCAAGCCAGATGTTCTAAAATAACTTCGAAAGACTATGACAGAAAAATGAAAGCATTAGATAAGAGGTACAGACACCTTTATTTCATTATATCTTCATTAACAAGAGCATGTCATACAATACGAAAAAAACAACCCATTGGGCTAAAAATATTGAGTATGACATAAACAAATGCTAAATAAGGAATGTCTTTTAGGGTGATAAATTTTGGCTTCCAAAAAAAATAATCCACACATCAAGGTTGAGGTATCGTCTTCACTTTCACCAGATGATAGATTAACATGATTACCAGATGTCGTCACAGCACAGGAAATTAGTACATCTCCATTTTTTTAAACATGGAAACGTAAACAAACCTAAATTTTTATAAAAAATTATCATCAGTCTCACTTTTAAATAGGCACAGAGCATCCAAAAGTCAGTAACAAAGAATCTTGCAACAGTTGATTGTTTTTTCTTATTATTATAATTATTATTTTGAGAGGGACATATTTTTATTCCCATTCAACAGTTCCAGGTGGTTTTGTGGTTAGGTCGTAAAGGACTCGCGAAACACCTGGAACTTTGGATATCTCCCACATCATCTTTTTGGCCATCTGAAAAGATAAGCAGAGGAAGAAACTAATCATCAATTCAGAATTTAAGAAACTAAGAACCATCTGTCAAAATGACAGGTAATGGTCCTTCTAGACAGCCATACAATCCTTTCAATGTTGATGAAAATTCTTAATTTGCTAAGAATTAAATTGATTAAATGATATGTATTAGGGATGGTCAGATCGGTTCCTCAGATCTAAATATCCATGGATATTGCCCTTCATGGCATTGCCCTTTTGATGCAACACCTACTTCGGATCCAAATTTTCTGAAGACATAGGATCTGGATCCGAAATTTTAAATTAATGCTTCAGTGAATGCAGCGTCCCATAAGAGGAAGTGGAAAGAGTTACGATCCTCTGTTACACTGCCATATTTGTCCTAATAATGAACCATTTTGTTTAAAATCTCTCGTAGGAGTTACGCAACATGATTTCAGTAGTGGAAAATTTTAGGGCAAAATACGATAGGCACATTGTGTGACTATAACCAAGTGATTGAACAACCATCTGGGGAATCTCGGCATAGCAGGATAATAACCATATCATGAGTAACTACGTCGCAGATTTCAGAAAACCAACCTCGGGCCCCATCAGCCTGTGCCTCTGACTTTTTTCTTTGTTACCGAGATCACACAGAACATAAATCATTGTCTTCGAAGGAATATATCAAGTTACACAAGAACATCGAAATGTAGATTGTTCATGAAAACATGAACATGTTTCATCCCTATCCCGCCTCACCAACTGATCTTTTTTGGCCTACCTGCTTCAATTCTCTGTTTCTGGGGGACAAATGCTAGATAAGTGACTTTCTGGGCCCGAAGATATCTCTATAGCTTCGGCAATTGGATGACATGAACAACATTTTTTTAAAAATGAGACCAAGCACGATGCATTTCAGACGATATTTTACTTTTTTTCAGCTCTACTTGATTGCCACCAAGTTTTCTAGTTACAGCAAGACTTTACTAACATTCAACATTGTCTAGACAGCACAGTTTTCAAAGAAAAAAAGCATAGCATTAGCCCCCTTAAAGAAGTATAGACGGACTGGATCGCCAACCGCATATATCACATAGCTTGTCCAGCTTCGCTTTGAAGGCAATGACGACACAAAATAGCAAGATCTGACATGCTTGCCCTTGACTCCCTCATATTAATCTCGTTGCTTGAAAGACAGAGGGATCACACTCCTTCCCCTCCACCTCTCCCATACGCGTTTCTGCTACCACTCCTTCCTCTAGAGATCGCTGAGCGGTCCTCTCGTTCTGTTCCCGCACCTTGTCACACGTGAAGTCAATGTTGTTCCAAACATTGTCAATGTCACAGATAGCGCAGTTGCAATTAATTTTAATGATATATTGATAAAAATGTATTTCATTGTGTGGAAACATTTTATTGAGATAAGGAGAGTGCAACGTGTGAGATGTGCATGCACTGTGGCATGAAACTACCGCAAGGAGGGGCAAAATTCACCTCACCAAAACTGAAGCATTTGCAGGTGAAACACAAGTTGGCATGTGATGAGAAAGTAACAAAATTCAATCAGGATTCAAAAATCCTGGATTCGTCCATCCCAAATAAATATAATGATTACAGCTACTGTTTCACAAGATTACTTCATGGTGCATATTCTTCATCATCCCATAAAATAAATTCGATCAACAGTCTCTCAAGAATGGAGCAATGCAGGCATAACTCGAAAGACTTTTCAATAGGTCTTAGCGCTAAACCCATCATAAAAGTACCTGCCTACGACAAAATCCCTCTTCAATGTGCTTCAAATCCCTTACTCAGCAGCATCAAATAAAGGACCTCCATCCCAGATCAGATAGATAGATGTTCTCCTCTATGGGCATGGGCTTGTTAGCATTACCGAATTGGTGTCAAGTCGGGAATTAGGAAAATTTTGGATTAGGAGAGGTAACTTTCTTCCCTCCATGGTCTTTACCAGGGAATAGTTGCCAATGTAATATTTATTTCACTAAATCCTCTGCCAAAAAAATACCAGGAAACATTTTCCCATCCCATTCAGAAACAGATACACTTTACTACTCAACCTAATTCCATAATTATTCCTAGATTGAAAGAAAGCAAGCTTAAAAGTATGAGAAGTACCTTTCAGAAAAAATGATGGTTCCAAAGAGCAAACCATGAATGGTAGATTGCTCATTTAATGTGCTGAACTTTAACTTTCCAAGGAAGATTGATAACAATTTGTGATTACGGAAACCAAAATACTTATGCTTAAGACATTATCAAAGACTTACATCTTGTAGGAGTCCATCTCTACTATTGCCTGGTATAGCAGGATGACCTGTCATGAAGTCGCTTGTAATGAATGGCCTGACAACAACTGAGTGTTGGCACGAAGGAAGTCTGGTAGTTTGGTCTCTATCAAAATGAATTGGAATCAGTATCACAGGCATTTGTGATACTTTGAAGTGAGGGTCTGCAGCAGCTAAGACCTGAAAAATATTAATTTTAAATATAATGATCAGCAAGTCTACCTTATACCATTACTTATTATACAGGATACACACATTTTCTCTAGAATGTTCTCATGTTCACGGAGGCTTCTGCCTACAGGCTTATAGTAGACCATTCTTGAAAGAACAACACTTCGATTTTATAACGCTACTTATACCTCAAACATACCAAATACAGCAGACTCCCAACTATCCGGCTGCAGTTTATCTGGGTTGTGGATTATCCATGCATGATTTCAATTTTTTCCACGATCTTTATTTTAAAAAATAAAATTGGACGCAAAATCATCGGAATTACTGCATTAATGCTAAGATACACCACACTCATTGTTTCATTCAGAAACCTCTTCTGTAAATGGAAGCGATCACGTGCTAGCTGCATTCACTGGAGCACCGTGTTCCTATTTTCCAAGCCTCACAGTGCACAAGCGTGCTCTGTGATCACGGATACACGTCCGGCAGCAGTTGCAACCCGGGCAACTTGTGCGAGATGCGACTGCGCGGCGTGGTGCCTGACAATGTAGTTTCCGACCAGCAATGGTTTTGAAGCATTCGCGCAAACCACTTTTCTGTATTCACAATCACACAGCCACCAATGTGTGGTTTTCGAGACCAGGCCTTACATGGTGCATTAATAATATGAGTACAACCATGTTATTGCCACTAAAAAGATCGCGAACTGGCGAAGAAAGCTCTCATTGAGTCCGGGAAGCACTCTAAAATAACAGAATAACTGCATAAATAATAATAGATTGTATGTTTTAAGTAATTTATGAACATTACAAGACATTTAAGGGACAATTTGGATTATCCGTGTTTTCCGATTATTCGTGCCATCCCTTCCTATCATTATTTATGCAGTTATTCTGTTATTTTACAGTGCTTCCGGTGTAGGCCGGATAATCAGGAGTCGACTGTAACCTGTAAATTAAAATTAGTAGATATGACAATTTCAACTCTGTTTAATGCCATTTACCAATCATAAAAAATGCCATTTAGATAGGCAATTTAAAATAAAACGTTAAACCCAACAGGAAAATTTTTAAAAATAAAATAGGGCTTGAGTTATTCCATACTTATAACATTATTTTTCACATTCATTTTCAAAAGCCATTTTATAACAAAAGGAAGCTCAAGCGATACTCTAACACTACTGTTGCTTCATCATCAGGGATTGAGAAGGTAAGACATGTTGGCAAGTTGTAAGCAGAGGAAAAGGGAAATTTAAACTTCTAAGGCAATTATTGATGAAGAAAGAAGCATTTTCACTCATATGCTGAATTTTAACTATTACACTTTAACTTATAATACACATTACATTTGCACCTCCAACATAATCACTCCACATTTTCGTGAGTGCACTTTTTACAAGAACTGTGCACATGTTGGAATGTAAGGCTGATAATCCTCTATGATCATGTAAAAAGCTACAGTCCCTTATACACATCACTGCGGAGGCTAGGCTGATCATACAACAACAAGTATTTCATTAATTTCAATTGCAGCAAGCATAGGCATGAAAGAAATTTTTTCATCATCATAATGGCGTTTAGGTATTAAAGCAGTGTCATCTGAAATGCAGAGACATGCAGGCTACACTTGCTACCCTCCTCAAGAACATACCGAAAGATTAAGGGGAAGCAATAACAGTGGCTTTTCTTTGGAGGAAATGAAATTCCTAGGACATCCTCTTGCTTTCATGCTGGAAGGGCTGCGGAAGATTTTGGGAAGCGTCAAGCACAAGACACATTTCGTGTAATTGTTGATTTTAAATAATCAACTTTTATTTCATTCTATTTGTTAATTGAAATAATATTTTGGAATGACTCTTTCAGTACATAGGTACTTAGTACTCTCCCTTTGGAGTAATGTAAATTACAAGTGTTCGAGAGATATGGCAATTTATATTCATTTTGTGTTCTTATTTATTACATCTGCACACATATTGCTGCTTGCCACAAGTCTTAATGGCATGTGCTCTGGCAAGAAGTGGGTTTCATTTTTCATTTGGAAGTTCATCGGTATAAGAAATACAAAAAATTAACACTTTAGTGCACACCAACCCTTGCAAGCATGATCATCATATCTCCGCATTCGAAATGACACTGCTTAAATACCTACACGCCATTATAATGATTAAAAAAATTCTCTCATGCCTATGCCTGCTGCAATTAATTTTAATGAAATACTTGTTGCTGTATGATCAAAATGAAGACTACAAAATATACTGCCGATATAAAGCTCCGAACCCAAGCCCCCTGGGTGAGTCAACAACGCTACCACAACACCAACTGACCCATCTGCAAAGAGGTGCGCTGTTTTGGAAATATATAAGATTTGTTAAAAATACCACATGAAAATTAATTAATTACAGCCAAACTAAGGCCCAATGGAATGGAACAATTCAATGGAACCACAACCATTTCTGAGATATGTTCGCCATTCTGAATGCCTTAAAAAATACAGCATTTGAAAAAGGCAGAGCAAGGTACATATTTTACTGCTTACACTATATTAAATCCAGTTAGATGCCACGTGTTTCCAGGGATTAAACATCTGAATATATAAACCGTAATATATCTTATTCACTCGGCATCACTCTCTTTTAATACCCAGGTTTTTGAAAGATTAACAAGCCTAATGTATAACAGAGGAACGATCATTCAGATTTTTAAAAAAATCTGGATATTTGCAGGCAGAGGATATTCTTATCCCTGATGCCTTTTATTTCGTTAAAATGGTGGACTGAGATAGAAAGTATGGCTTGCCAAACAAATAAGACCAGAGTAATAATAAACATCCCACATTTTCTTTCAAAAAAGAACACAAAAAAGCCTAGACTTTATATACTATGGTATGCACCAGGAGAGATGCAGATATAATCACCAAACATCCCTTTCCTGAGGGGTAACTTTTCTTAATGTCTAAAATAAGATTTATGTACCTGATTTGCAACATGGTCTGCTTGACGAAGAGTTCCAATAACATGCTGAGTTAAATATGTTGGGGTAATGTCGAGAACCTGCTCCCTAACCATTGGTCCCAAAACAGCACACACACGATTTATGTTTGGACAAAGGCGCAGAACCAGTCTGGCCATTAGCTGCATATTTTCCCAGTAACTTGGGCCTCCCATGAAGCAACTCTCTTCACAACCCTCATCTGTTGAGAGGGCTACAACGTAACTGTAAGACCGACAGTCACCCTAAAATCAAAAGGTTCAAATCAACGAAAATTTTTATCGGTTATAATAACACTAAAGATGATAACTATAATACTAATCACCCCAAGAGACAACAAAGACACATGAATAACATTAACTGGATATCAGAGACTTTGAGAAACAACATAAGCCATGACAGCATTTATGCACATGTTTATGAATGATGCTCAATTAAATCACTAATTGAGTATTAGATGAATATCAGAAGGAAAAAGTCCACCATGAATAACCAAGACAACCATTATCCATTAAAAAATTTAATATCAGACATCTAATTCCTTCAAAAAATTCTAACTCTATTCTGCCACACTTAATGCAAATGAACCTTACATGAGCAGAAATTTAAATGAAATCAAACAAGAACTATACATATTCTTATAAGATACAATAATGATTCAATAGTTTTAATGTCAATGCCTTACCTGTACCCCTACACTTCGGATAGGCAACAAGGTAGCTGCCCATGGCTGCTTCCTCGTAATGCTTTGTAACTCGAGCCTTTCCTCTTCACTCGCAATATTTGCTATTCGAACAAGCAAGGCATGTTTCTGTATGAAAAGAAAACAATTATTACCCATAGATAGTCGAGGTAGAATTTATTATAGTAAAAATGTAATAAAATGAAATTTGACTGACCCAAAACTTAAAATATTTGCTGAAGACTACCAAGGTTTGGCATTACAAAAATTGGCAGAAATTTTACAAAAAAAAAAAAAAGAGGAATAACATACAGTAAGCCTAATTTCACATTTGATATTGAAAATTGAAGTTAGAACTCCTCATTAAATACAAAATGCTGCTATGTTACCTAGGTAACCTATAATTCATGGGTGCATTCCGAATCATGCATCATGCTCATCGATGTGCATCAGGCCTTTCCGAATCAAGGATTGATGAGCATCAATGCAGCCCAGCATCGAGCATATTTCGAGGTCCCGGAAGCAATAAGTCACATCAGAAATTCTTGATGCAGCTGATGCAATGGATGCTAAGAATACTTTAATACAGTAAAACCTCTTTATATCGTTATGGAGGGGAGCAAAATTTGGACAATTTGATGTAGAGGTTTTAGTGATAGGCACCATTTTTTCATATCGTTTGGAAATGGAAGGCACTACTGTCTTTTAAACCATTATATTTATGTGTTTAAACATACATGCATGCATTTGTGAACATCTCTTTGCAATTGAATGATTACACAAGGGAAAAAGTGACTTTCTTAAGAGGTCTTTTTAGAAATTTGGGTTTGTCTAATTTTTGTTTTAACTCTTTTTAAATAATATTTTCAGTCCTATTGAATAAGATAATATTATCATTTTTGCATTCCTCCATAACTTTCAATGATGTTCAAAGCTTCCTTAATCTCTTTTTTGGCGGCACTAGGCACTCTATAGAACACAAAACGGATGGGCAACTGCAGGAAGCTCTAATTTCAAAAAGGCGGGAATTTTAAAATAAACTATAACCTCATTCCATCCGTTAAAAGAATGCAATTTATTGATAACTTGCATTTATTTTTAATACAATTGTTGCAATATGGTTTCATTTACTTCTGCATAAATAGTGCTTATATTCTACTTCTCATGCCATAATAACCTGCAAAAGATGCCATTTTCAATTGACATCAGCTAAAATGAGTTAGCTTTATAACGAGTGATTTTCCAGGGAACTCCAGCACCTCCTACAATAGACTTCTACTGTATGTTACTTTTCCAATTCCCTAAAAACAAATATTTTTTGGGACTGCAATAAATAATTGGATAAAACAACATTTCTGTTGAGTTAAGTTTCTCCATACAGTCATTAAAATGTATTTATCGTCTATTGCTGTACCATTATACACCGCATAAGATAAGCTTTCTGTGTATAGAGAATACATTGAAACTATCAACGTATGTCATCACTCAAAACGATCATTTAAAAGAACCTGACCGCTTGAAACTTTCATTTCTAAAACCATCCCCATAGTTTCCTTTTAAATGCATACTATGAAGTAAGACATTCAAAGTTCTTACCTTCTGGACCATTTGGTCATATTCGGCAACAACTTTAATGAGCAACTGGGTTTCGGAGAAGTCACGCTCCATGTATGGCTCTTGTGCACAAAGTATTCGTATGGCTAAACCTGGCCCTGGGAAAGGATGCCTGTTGACAACAGCAGGAGGTAAACCAAGGCTAACTCCCAGAGCTCTCACCTAAAAATTAATATTATTCTAGTTTATTATATTTAAAGCACCCAAGTGAAGGAGAAAGTAATTTGTAAAATTATTAAACATGGATAAAAAAACATAGAATGGTTTCTCTAGGGTAGAGCAAAGAAACTTATCAATCAGAAGGCATAGACATGCATAAATTAAGGTTGCTGATTAATACATATAAGGCTGCACACAGTTAAAAATAATGAACTTTTACAAAATGAATCAATGAAAAAACCATAAAAGATACTCTTACATTAGAATTAAAATACACTAAGTAACATGCAGTAAAATTCTCCTTCAAACTGATATCACTTCTGCACAAGAAGGCTCAAGCTTTAAGAACTTCTGAGCCAAAAGATGCAGAAATAAACCCAGTTTGAAGAGAAAGGAGGGAGCAAAAATTTAGTATCTTGCAAAAGAAGAGGGACACTAAATTAAGAAATGATCAAAAAACATGATTTTATTTTCGTGACTGCATCTATTCATCAAAATTAAATGAAGAATAGGCCATGCAGAAATATTAATGGTCATTAATAAATAACCAAAGATTTAAAAGAAAATACAACATTATTTTTCATACTCATTGGTTGGCAAGGAGAACGACAAAATGAGAAGGAAAACCTTGGTTAAATCCACGGATTTTTAACATGACAACCAGTTTCAAACAAAACCAAAATAAGTGCCTTCATTATAATACCAAGGATTTGGTTGAATTAATGAATTCAGGAAGTCAGGAAGATCCAAGCAGTTTTCTTCCAAAGACAACAAACAGCCAAAAGCAACTACATAATTCCCACAAAGAAAACAGACGTCACAAGAGGCATAGAAAAAGAACTTCTCTTAATACATTGTATAGTCCAAAACATCTAATTCAAAGCCTCAATATCAATAAACTAGCATTTCATGAGATTCAAAACTTAGTTATAACACTAATTTAGCCAATTCCACTGAAATCATCAAGCCGAGTGATCCGATGACATGCAAAATGATCAACTTGCCTCATCCTTGTGAAAGTCCCTCAGAGGTTCAACCACTCTTCCCTCCTCTCTCAGTTTACGAATTAGGTCACAATCATTATGATGAGTTTTGATTGTATCTGCTTTCCCACTAGCCAGAGCAGAGGCAGATTCAATCAAATCTGGCCTTAAAGTTCCTTGTGCCAAAAATACATCTTCAGCTTTGAGATCCATTTCTGCTATTACTTCGTTTGCAACCTGTAACACAAGAGAAGTTATAGAGTTATTTCAGACAATACACGTTTGGAATCCCACTTAGAAAACAATGTCAATCAAAAGCTTAGTTTGTAAATTCCATAAAATTGTCCCATCTCAATTCCCATACTATTAAACAATTATACCCATTTCTAAATAGCCCAAACTAATTCACCTTTTCAATGTTGTACATTCATTAATATACAGTGGAACCTCGCTTAACGAGTATAATTTGTTCCGGAAAATTACTTTTATGTGAAACATTCGTTAAATGAAACTATTTTTTCCATAGGAATCAATGTGAAATAGGATAATGCATTCCATTATGAAAAAATGCTCAAAACATTTATAATAATGTAATTTATTATTTATGATACACCCTTTTTTACTAGAAAGTTGTCTAGAGCGATTTGTTTTTGCCTGCACTTCAAAATTTTGCTAAAATGAGACATTGCTATTGTTAAATACTGCCTTATTAGGATGATGCTTCTCAACATACGATGTTACAGTTTCCCATGCTATCAGCATCTCCCTTATTTCACTGGAAGGTTTTTGCTCTGCTGAGGCTGTTATCTCCTCCTCCCCTTACGAAATCCTCTCCCCAACTTTTTGCTGTGACACACAATGCAGCTCCATAAGCTCTTCGGTGGTCAGTTCCTGGCTATGCTCTTCCACTAGCTCATTAATGTCATTACTGTCCACCTCTAGCCCCATAATCTTGGCCAGAGACAATCTACTCGACTACTGGCTCAGCAGGCACTTGCTCAAACTCCTCAGAGTTGTGTTCAACAACGCTGTCCGGCCAAAGCTTCTTCCATGCAGAAATAAGGGTTCTCTTGGTGACCCCCTCCCACCTTGTCGAACACCTTGAAGCAGGCAATGATGCAAAAGTGGTCTTTCCAAAACTCTCTGAGAGTGAGATTGGTTCCTTCAGTTACCTCAAAGCAGCACTCGAAGAGAGTTTTAGTGTAGAGCTTTTTAAAATTTGAAATGACCTGCTGATTCATGGGCTGCAGCAAAGGAGGCAAGACCTGGATCTTGATGAATTTAAATTCTTCAAGGAGGTCATCTTCTAGCCCTGGAGGATGTGCAAGAGCATTGTCCATAACAAGCAAGGCACGGAGTGGCAAATTCATCTAAAACATATATTTTTTTACAGATGGACCAAACACTTCAATGATCCATTCTATAAAAAGGTAACGTGTCACCCAAGCCTTGCTGTTGGACCTCCATATGACATTTAGCCTACTCTTCTGGACTTTATGCTTCTTGAATGCTCGTGGATTTTCTGAATGGTAAACAAGCAGCGGTTTAATTTTAAAATCGCCACTTGCATTTGCACAAAACAACAACGTGAGACGGTCTGTCATTGGCTTGTTGCCAAGCAATGCCTTCTCTTCTGCTGTAATATAAGTTCACCTCGGCATCTTCTTACAAAAGAGACCGTCTCATTACATTTAAAAACCTGCAGAGGCAGATAACCTTCAGAATTCAAAAGGTTCTTGGAAATGCCAATGAAGTTCTCGGCTGCCTTAATGTCTGAGCTAGCTGCTTCTCCATGCCTCATAACGCTGTGGATACCAGTTCTTCTCTTAAACTTTTCGAACCACCCATGGCTTGCCTTGAATACTTGTTCTTCATCCTTCGATGATCCTGGTGTCTTCTTAATGAGGTTGGTAAACAGTAATTTTGCCTTCTCACAAATTATGTTTTTTTTAATAGTGTTGCACTGCAGTTGCTTCTCATTGATCCATATGGGAAGTAATCTTTCAACATCGTCGAGAGTACATGACCTTTGCGAAGAAATTCTTGAGACACCCTTTGAAGCATTAATCTCCTTAATTTTATTCTTGTTCTTGAGGATAGTGCTAATCGTAGATGTAGACCAATTGCGTGTGTGAACTAGGTCAGCCACACTTACACCTCAATCCCGCTTCTCAATGATTGGACATTTGACTTCTATAGTGAGTTTTTTTCTCTAGCACCAATCTTCTTCTGGCATTTTCTTTGGAGAGAAACATATAAAGGCCTGGTTACACAATACATTAACACGTACGGGTTAATGTCTAAATGTATGAACGCGAGAATGAACGCCAAAATGCACCGTGTAACCACCCAACTTGTGCGAATGCATGAACGGAAAATAGAACCTGTTCTAATTTGGTTCATGCATTCGTACATGCTCCGTTCCGGTCCACCAAAATCATTCACGCAAACGTACATTAACTTGTATGTGTTAATGTACCGTGTAAACAGGCCTTAAGAATATTTAAACTTTGCACAAAAAATACACAATAATTTGACCGAATACAACTTTCGCAAGTGACAGTGAGATGTTAGCTGAACGAGCCTAAAACACAGACTGATAGCAGAGATGCAGGCAGGAACTTCCTAGTGAGAAAATGATGTCTCCTTGTCACTCGTTCTGATACACATTGCTCGTAAAGGGAGTCACTTTGTTACATTTTGTTTAGCTCGTATGCAAGGCGCTCGTTAAGCGAGGTTCCACTGTATGCCGGCCTCGGTGGCGCCGGGGTAAAGTCCCCGACTGCTAACCTAGAGGTCGCGGGTTCGAATCCCGCCTGGGTGGTTTGACCACCAGCCAGGGCATGGATGTATGTGATTGTCAAACGAGTCAATTGTAAGAGAGGACTATCTAGTCCTAAATTCGCTTGTGAAATAAAGACGACATTATTATTATTATTATTATGTGCTTTACATTGTGCTATATATTATCCATTATTGTATATTATCATCTGTTAACAATTTTTTAATTTTTTTCTATACTTAGTTATTAGTCTGTGAATAATTTAATAATTTTGTTTCAAAAATGAGACAGGATAGAAAAAGCAAATATGAATTTCATCAGTATGAATTTCATTTATTATGAAAATGTTTGTAATCTCTTCGTTATACTTTTGTTCAGGATTTCAATTTTATTACCATTGTTAAACATAAAAATGATAGCTGAGCTATAAACTGTTCTTTAATAATACGTTCAAATCGGATGTAACATCTGATCTGCGAACAATAAATTTTATTATTATTTTACTCGGTTTATTTTGTACCTTCTCCTATCCCTAGCCACTCACTTCTCACTTGCAAAACCCCAACCCACTTCCACCTTCTTCACTCCTTCCTTTTCACTTTCCCTCTCTCTATAACACCTTGGTTTTTCCACCTCATTATCCCCAGCCTTTTGCCCACTCCACATTACCTCTTCAGGAAGTTGAAATTTCTATTTCCTCAGTCCTGAATATCCCTTCACTCGATGCCTACCTCTTCTCAAACAACCCCTTGACTCTTTCTTAAAGAGTGGACAACCCCAGCATGTGCCGAGTAATCCCTCAATAGAGTTCCGAAAAGAGACACTCTCCTGCCCCCATCCCTTCTTCTCCTGCTCAGAGTTCCCCAGCTCGCTCCCTCATTCAAATGGCCTATGACCTTTCCTTTCCCTTCAGATCAGAAACTACCGTATTTCTCCGAATATAGTCCCCCCCCCCTAATTTTGAGGCTTCAGTTTTGGGAAAAGTTTAAAAAAAATGCGTTTGAATATAGTCCCCCCTTTACTTTTATCACAGGCATTTTTGGAAAAAAAGGGGGACAATATTCACTTAATGGTACGAAACTTTCATACCTTTTCGGATCAGCAATTTTTTCCTTAAGAGCCATTTAGGACTTGAGATGGTTTCGTACCTAATAGTGAATGCAGTCCGAAATTTTGTTGTTTCGTACTTTAAAAAGCTTTATTGGTTTGGATCATATCCCCACTAAAAACTACAGCATCGAAGTAATGAATTAACATGCCATTGCATTTCCCATTGCTTTTCGCTTCGGCTCTCAAAACTTTTTGAACGTTGATACCTAAAATACCTTCTGTGTGATATGGTGGGTGAAATATTGGTCACTTAGGATTTTTGAACACAAAAGCCATGGCTAATAAATTGGCCTCTAAGGATTCTAAGAGTTCAGTAAAATAAATTTAATGTGTCCATCACCTACCCGAACAAAGACATCACCAATAATTTTCCTTTTCTCTTCAGGGTCTATGGTCATACAAAGCATTTTAGTGAGTGTCCTTCTTGACTTCGGATCCTTTTTGTCCATTGGTACAGTGGTAGTAGCATAGTAAAATTGCTGAGCAGCATTAATTACTGAAATATAAATAAGAGCCATTAACATCAACAAATTGAGGGGAATTTTTCGGAGCATAAACAATAAGTAGTAATACTAACATCTGAAAGATGAAGCAATATTTTAAAACCACAAGAATGTAAACTTAACATAGAATCACCAAAGTAGGGCCTTATTATTAGCACAACCTTACTTTGGAAAAAAAAGAAAATTATGAATGATAAAGCAATGAACTGAAATTATAATAATTATGTGAAATATGTTAAAACACAAACCTGTGAAGGTATATTTATGGATTCTGAAAGAATTTTCACTGGTAAACAGTACATTCTACCAATTATAAGGATGGCTGCTACTAAGCATATTTATACTTCTGCCTGATGGTGATTGTATCTAAGACATAACACAAAAATGCTAAGAAAGACCTTTTCTGGGAGGAATAAAGACTTAACCCATTGGCTTAAAGAGACGGCGATTCGCCGGCCTGCGGAACTTTGCCGTAAACTAAACAGCAGGCGATTCGCCGATTGAATGCAGCGCTGTCTTTCAACACGCCTAATTAATTAACGGAATAAAATATTTAGATGAAATCTTAACATTTGTATCACAGAAACATTGTTCTTTAGGTCAAACTCATTTGCAGTTATCATTTTACAGTGTTTTTACTCTTTACCTCGAAATGTATAACTGCCATTTTTAGGGGTGCGTCTTTCCGCCAGTTATTTTTACTTACAGATGAAGGCCTACCCGTTGCCTTTCATAGGCACTTACTATTCACTGTTTATGCAATTGTTTTCAAAGTGATTACCTTTAGTATTTATCGGAGGAGATTTTTTGACTGCTTATTCATCTCTGCTGACGATAAGAAGGACGCATAAACGAGACGACTTCGTTTTCGTGGAATCTGACGCACCCATTGAAATGACTGAAATTTTGCTTCGTGCGATTATGACAAGACTGACAGACGACTGTAATGATATTACTTTGTAATGTCTAGTTATCAATTTCACGATTCACTTAGTATTATTGCCTTGCAAGTGAGCAGTTCATTTCGGATTATGAACCTCTCTTTCTCCCGCAGATGGCCGCAGAGGCCCGTCTCCCTTTCAAAATCTCCTATCGGTTTACTATCAATGTTGACGTAGTGTTGTGTTCCACTTCCACTGCAGGTGCCTAACCTGATCCTTATACAGGTGTTTTATTTCTTTATACTTTGCTGACAATTGTGTTTTGATATTGGATTCATGTCTCTGTCATTATAATACGCAGTTATTTGATAACCTTTTCTGGGTTGAAATTGGTGAGAAGCAATTACTTTGTTATCGTTCGCTTTTTCTGTCAATTTGCTTCTTACTCAGAACTTTGCTCACGTTTCATTATCAGAACAAATCACATTGTAAGACATTCTTCTCTTCTCAACGGCTATATAAACCCTGGGTTTGGCATTCAGATGGTCAGTTCGGAAGCACGTAAGGCTTTGTTTCGTCGGTGTTTGTGCTCCTTGCGAAAATGGCAAGCGGAAAAGTGAATTACTGTGAGAGTACCGTTATCGAGAATGCTCTGTTTGAGAGTGATAGTATGAGTAGTGGTGATGAAGATTCGTCCGATGAGCGGGGGAGCACCAATGAAACCGCGGACTGTGAGACAGGTAGCGAGGACTCTAGTGAAGAAGAGGTTGAGCGTCAACCAGTCAAGAAAAAAGTAAAGGAAAACAGCTGCATGTGGAATACATGTAATAACCTCGTGAAAAAGTTTAATTTTTGTGGTGCAACTGGCATCAACTCGAGAGTGCTTCGGCTTACCGGAAAATGCCAATGAACGGGACTTTTTTACGCTTTTTTGCAACTTGACTTTTGGGAGTTGATCTGCCAACAGACTAACAGATTTGCTGCAGATGAATCACAGAAGTAGTTTGACGGGCGAATTGTTTCCAACCACTGCTGAAGAATTATGAGCATATTTTGCATTGTATGTTTTGATGGCACAGGTGAAGAAAAATAAAATTCAAAAGTAATGGAGTCCGCGAGCGGTCACTGAAACTCCTTCCTTCAGTAAAGTAATGCACTAACGACGCTTTCTATTGCTGTCTACATTTTTGCATTTCACTGATTCAACTCTCGATGAAAATGACAGGCTAAGAAAAATTTCTCCCATCATTCAGTACCTACGTGAACATAAAATTTCAGTCTATATATTGCCCTTCACAAAATCTTGCTGTTGATGAAAGCCTTATGAAGTTTCGCGGCAGACTTAGTTTTAGACAGTATAACCCCAACAAGAGAGGTAGATTTGGGATAAAGTTTTACAACATTTGTGAAAGTTCCTCAGGATACTGTCTCCAGTTTGAAATATAGTGAAAGTCGGTGGGAGTGTGAGCAGTGCTGTGTTGCTCTTCAAATACCCGAATGCTTCAAGGATTTTCATACCAAAAAACCATGAAGGTAACGTAATTTACATTAAATAGTATTAATTTATATAATTGTTCAGAGTACCTATCAACCAGAAAAATACATTTAACATTAAATACGCATAAAACAAAGTACGATGCAACTTTCACTCAAGGAACTGAAAAGTCAATTTTTTTACAGATTTCCTGAAATGAATTCAACGTTTGATTGTTTCCATATCAGTGACTTGATCACTGTTAAAAAGAAATATATATAAAAACACACATATCACTATTACTTTTTCCAATTTTACCTTCAAAATTTCATTTTGTTGCATTATAACAACAATTGTTGTAAAAAGTTACAATTTTGCTATTGTTAATAATATCGCTTTGTAAATTCAAAATTCTTGTAACAAAAATTGAAATAACGTTCAAAATTGTTTCATTGTAGATAAGTGAAATTTTCAAGTAAATAGCAACATTATATGCGTAGATAAAAAATATTATTCATTTAAATTATTTGGCTGAAATAAATCGTAATCCTCGGTAAGGGAAACGCCCAAAAAATACTAAGCCAATGGGTTAAATTGTAAGTTCCATAAGCTCTGGGGTATCTTGCCCTTTCTATGATTTGTGGTTCATTCTGAGGATAGCAGATGAATCTACATGTAGATTTGATGATATAAATTACAACATAATAACTTGTGTGTATGAATAAGACAAATATGGAATTTTGCTCTTCACCAAACAAGCAGTTCCACCAAATAACACCTAGGACAAGTAAACACAGACTCTCAATAGACAAAAAATTTAGACGAAAATGAAGAAGTACATTCAATGACTGTGATATTTTGCTGGAAAAAAAGACCTTGCTAAGATCACTTACAACATGAACGAGGAAATATTTTGGGTGATTATACCTCATTATTAAAAAACCGTGGTAGCTTAATTTATTCCGAGTAGAAATTAGAAAATACATACTTTTGAGCTTTGGGCATATTTTTTTGAGGGTTTGTTCCACATCCGATCGGTCATTTTTCCTCATGAAGCCATTGTCTATGTGGACTGTGATAAGTTGGTCCTCTGGAAGAGCTTTCCTCAAGAGAGCTGCACACACAGTGGAGTCAACTCCTCCACTGGCTAAAAGCTTAAAGAAAAACAAAAAACCATTAACTCAAAGCCAGCACCACAAAGCTAGTAGCTTAAATTTGGGATTAAGATTAAGATATAAAATATGAAATTCTTGCCATTCTAACGCTGATATCAATCGACTCATTTCCATTCTAGCCAACAAATATTTCGAAGGGACAATTAATTTTTACTCGACTTAAATGAGAATAGGAGACTAAAAGAATACAAAAAAGAAGTGACTTGCATCCAGGACGAAAATAGGCTGATAGTAGAGAGTTCATACGGGTTTCAAGATTAAAAATTTACTCAATTTTCAATTACAATATCAAAAACTTAACTTAATCATCAAGAGAACTTTTTTCTCACTTCCCACCAAGTATCTGAATCAAAAAATAAGGTGGAAGTCATGAACGCTGTTGCAATTTTAAGATCGGCAAGAGGTAAAGTGCTCTGCAAAAACAATCAGTCAGTTTAAGAAATTTTCCAGACATAAACTACATAAGAAGAAGGAATATAAGTCAGCAGCAGATATGCCACACTCGTCCACTATTAAACTGGGCACTTTGCAACATCAGCACCAAACCAAAACAAATAGTTGTGCCACAAACCAATGCAAGATGAGTTGCTCACATTTCTCGTTGGTCGGTCTACAGCAAACAACAATGCTACTACATAAAGGCAAAATTGGCTCTGAAAGCTCTTCAGAGCATCTGCATTCCTCAGATGAGGAAGCTACACCACAAGTAATCAGTTGCAAAACCTACAATGAATGTTTTAGACGAGAATTCTCGCGATGTGAGCACAGGAACTTTTGACCATGATTTTATAATCAATATTTACTGACATTTCCAGGTTTTTAAGATGCGTAAAGACCCTGTACTACCATAAAGGAGCATAGTAAAAATTAAGAATACCCACCAATACTTGACTGGTTCCCACAATTTCCTTAATTTCACTAATGCACTCTGCTTCCCTACTGGCCATTGTGAAATTGCCAGTACAACCAGCAATGTCCATTAAGAAATTCTTCATTATTATTCTTCCATTGATAGTTAAATCCACCTGGAAAGTATAAATGATATGATAAAACACTGAGGAAATATATTGAAAAAGTTTAAATTACAATGTATTTTACGAACCATGCACAGAAGCACAGATAATTATCATGGTAATTAGGCAATGTTGGCAAGAGAATTAAACCACTTTTTTGAGAATCAACCAGTTCATGAACCAGTCCACAATGCCTTTGCAACAAAATAAGACGACAATGACCAAACAAGATTGAGCATAACGTACAAGATGGGAAAGAGCATTTGCATAAGTGATGAATAGGACCCAAATGCTATTGGGTAGAATATATCTCCATAAATCTTGGTTGATAATTATATAGTACTGCCTCTGGCAGAATTTATTATAAAATTAATTCTGAATGTGCACTGTTTTAGCATCAATTTTATACAGAAAATAATATGTTCTCATTGGATCCTAGAAGGGTGATGTCAATAAGGAAGCAGATATTCAGGAAACTGTGAGTGAAATTGCAGAAATAGATAATATTAAATACTTCTATAACCTAAGGAAAATTTTGGAGGACACGAAGTGTGGAATGAAAATAGGTTTGAAGTGAGGCTCTTCTACTGACATTCAGATAGCACATATAATATCAGGGACCAAACGCTATGATCACGCTGAAAATGGATACTGTCTCGATGAATAGCTGTAAGACTTTCTTTCAACACATTTACCAGATCAGTTGGTGATATTTTTCCACAGCTGTATAAATTTCCATATTACTCTTCTAATATAATGAAAGAACTCCTCCATCAAGAAATGTAGTACACATTGCATGGTATATGAAGCATCTCCAACTCCATGAAGAGAAACCTTCGAAGAAATACCGTATTTCTCCAATTATAGTCCCCCTCCGAATATAGTCCCCCCCCCCTAATTTTGAGGCTTCAGTTTCTGGAAAAGTTAAAAAAAATGCGTTTGAATATACAGTAAAACTTCGATTTTACGCACTTCGATTTTACATCAAGTCTCGTTTTTACGCAGCGGCACTCAAGTCCGGCTGGAAAGCATAGGGAATTGCAATGGTGAAACTTCGATTTTACATCTTTTCTTGATTTTACGCAGTTTTTCGATTTTGCGCAGCATAACCCCAGCCCCTAAGAGGTCGCTAATCTTGATTTTACGCAGTTGTCTTTCGGCTTGTTTTGAAAATCCGACTAGAGCAATATGCAGTTAGGTTATTATTTCGTCTCAATGAGTTGCAAAAATGAATACAGGAACGGTTGAAATGACATCGCGCTGTTGAACGTGAAACTAAATACATCGCGAATCTAATTATTGCTTCCCCGTGAGCCCTCTCAGTAATATTTCAGGCTCCATTACGAACGCGAATGTCGCTCTTAGTTCAAATTCGCCGTAGAAGGATATCGAAACCTAAAACACACGGCAATCGCCGTGTATGCGTAACTACTTTTAATTAAGACATGATCGCTGGAGATATTAACATTATCACCTTTCGTTTATTATTCGACTAATTGATCGACGCTGTTTATATCCAGAATTATGAGCTACGGAATATGTATCCCCAACGCAAGGCTTTCTAGAATTTTGCCAACGCTATGTTTTCCGTCGCCCCAGCGAAATATAACGGCGAAATGAGTCGTTAAAAATACTCCCGTGCCAAAATTTTGGCTTCCAAGGTGATCTAAAAAAGATAGTCGTACTTCAAGTATTGACGTAAGTCGATGGTGATTCAACACGATGGTAAAAGCAGCATGCATTGTCTCATTCCCGGGCTAACCCCACATCTGCGGGACAAATGGAGGCGAGGGAAAATTGCTTGCGCTGCGCGCTTATCAGAACCGACTCAACTTGTATCTCATTGTCAGACGGTTTAAGTTTAACATGGTTGGAACTTGAATAGCTATTAGCTTAACTCCGCTAGGTGGCAAGCGTTTTAACGGAACGGGAGTTAATGCCCTCGGAGAATAACTCGCGTCGTCAATCGTCATGTAATCATTGAAGTCAAATTCAAGACGTGAGTGATAAGGCAGTCCCTTTAAACTCAGGAATGGCTTAGTACCATTCAATCGAAATACAAAAAGTGTCCAGTGTTGTTATCAGATATGGGGAAGCAAAATATTACGTGAAGCTGAGTCACACGGCTTGTGAGTCGAAGGTCCCGGCGCTGAATTTGCGGAAGAATGCCGACAGAGAAGCTATTCCCGGAAGAGTCAATCTACTAATGCTAAAATTTCATGGGGAAATGCTTTTTTAATGCGTATTAATTATAGAGAAGGAAAAATTTTCAGGACTATTAGTCATTTTTTATTCATCACGGGCGGCATGACGGCAGTTGCGCGGTCATTTAAATAGCTCACTTCAAAAAAAGTGATCTTAGCACCGGAAAAATCTGAATTTCCGAATATCCCGGGTCCTGTGTGCTCCGTATTATCTATGGTATGCTATTTGGAGGTAACCAACTACTGGGGTCATTAGCGCCGTGAAGTAAGGGCTGGGGGGATAGGAACCCTATGTTGGCATTAGCCAGGTTGTAATGATAAGCTCAAAAGGGACCAGGACTTAACTTCCCATCTGATGGACATAGTGGTGCACTGGAAGTGCCCTCCACATTAGACTCAAGTAGGGATAAGGCCATCTCTGATAAGTCTTTGCTACTGCCAGGACTTGAACCCAGGCCCACAGGGTGTAAAGCCTTTGTGATGTATTAGCAAAATTTTGCTCCCTGTTAATGGGGTTAATTTGGATGACTATCCTCAGGTATCTCATTTCTTCAATCTCCAATCTTTGTTTGTCTGCTGGTGGTTAAACGGATATCCTGAAAACTGCTTTTAATGAGAATATTTTCGAAAATTAGCTTCTCTGTGACCATTTAGTATCACCATTCCGAAATTTCTCCTGGGTAACAGAAGTAATCTTAGTGCCAGAAATGCTGGCATTTCAACCATTTTGTTCAACCGTGGGAAACACTGTTCAGGAATGCAAAGATATTTCTCTTAGGGTAACACGTCATCTGTGGTGTTGCTTTTGAGTAAATAAGATTATTAGGCTTCATTTTCCGAGCAATAATGAGCTAGTGTTATCCTGAAAACTATACTCCTCCTCAATACCAACTCTTGATTTTACACACTTTGATTTTACACAGTGCCCATATTTCGGTCCCTCCAACTGCGAAAAATCAAAGTTTTACTGTAGTCCCCACACTTTTGGAAAAAAAGGGGGGACTATATTCAGACATATACGGTATTCAAATAGCAAAGAATAACCATGGTTAGATACTAGCTAGGGATGGACGGATCCAGGATTTATTTCGGATACCGATTCGGATCAGATCCTTGATTTTTTGAGCCAGATCTTACGGATTAGATATTTTCAGATCAAACGCATTTTCAAATTCCTGCTATTAAACGAAGTAATTATTCGAGTTTATTCTAGGTACATACAATCAAAGGAATGCTTTTTAGATTTTCATACACATTTTAATATTTTAAAAAATTAAAACTCATTTTCATAGCCTTTCAAGTTGTTTTTTTTAAAAACATCTTCAGATACTCAGGACCTAAACTGTTACACTTGGGTTTGGAAATGAAAATAGGAAAAATCTTCGGATAAACCACTGACCAGTGGCGTAGCGAGAGGGGGAAGTCCGGGGGGAACGAAGCCCCCAAAATATAAAAACACAATTACTTTCCTTCATTAAAGGAAACACAATATTGAAAAATCATGATTACTTTGAAAAATGAAGTTTTTTCAATTGTGAAAGGTATTAAAATTAGTCTGAAACCCTCTATGTTGTACCCTATTGTTTAGAAATTCCCCCCCTGGTTTTGGCCCCCCCCTTAACGAAATTCCTGGCTACCCCACTGCCATCGACTGAATTCAAATTTTCCTCACCAACATTTTCCCTAATTTTTTCACTTTCTTTCCGCATACCAACTTGTGTTTCACCCGTAAATGCTTCTGTATGGTGAAGTGGATTTAGCGCTTCCTCGTGATAATTTCACGCCACAGTGCACGCACATGGCATACATTGGTTCTCCTTATCTCAATAGAAATGTTTCCACACAATGAAAGATTTTTATCAGTATATCATTAAATCAAAACTGCAACTGCGCAATTAGCAACACAATTAACAGTACTTAAAACAGCATTAACGTCACGTGCGACGAGGTGCTCGACCGCTCAGGATGAGGAAGCGGTGGGCAGCAAAAGCTTGTAAAGGAGAGGTGGAGGGGAAGGAGTGCACTCCCTCTGTATTTCAAGCAACGAGGCTACAAATGAGGGAGTCAAGGACAAACAAGTCAGATCTTCATTGACATCGTTGCCTTCAAAGCGAAGCCGGGCGCGCTACGTGATATATGCAGTTGGCATTTCCAATCCGTCTCTACTTGTTTGAGTGGTTAATGCTGCACTTATTTCTTTGATAATTGTGCTGTTTGGACAATTTTGCATATTAGTAGTCTAAATGTAAGTAGAAAACTTAGTGGCAATCAATTAGAGCTGAAAAATAAACAGAAATATCGTCAAGAATGCGTCGTGTATGGTCTAATTCTTTTTTAAATCTCGTATATGTCATCTAATTTTCAAAAAGATATTCGTGCAAGAGAGGCACCCCATTTTTGGCCAGCTATTTCCCAGAGAGGAGAGCGTCTCTTACATGAGTTTGCCCGGTATTTGTTGACAGTCAAACTTTGAGGTAATCTCATTCGGTGCTGTCTTCCCCTACACTGTAATATGGTTAAGGCATAAATTCATCATGTAATGAAAAAGTACTAAACTTACACACTAATTATTCTTGTATGGGAGTATATTGAGTACTCTTAAGAGAAATTTAATGTTGCAATCAATGAACAGAAGTCTGACCTCTATTTCGGCTCTATGCTGGGTTTTTCTTTGGTATGGTAAATAACTATGGATGAAATGTTTTGGTATGGAATGAAGACTTATACATTGTATTTGAATATTTACGCAGAATTTGATAATTCTTTTACACAAGTATAAACTCAATTTCGTCAGAAATACAAAACTATTGTTTTTATTGGTACAGCAATAAGAACGCTGCCATTTAATTTGTATTATTCAAAGTTTCATTATTCAAATAAGTTAATTCTTTTAACACCAGAAAATATTAAAAAACAATGTTACAATATTTACTCACCTCTGGGTGAAACTGCACACCATACAAATGCATCTTGTCATTTGCAATACCGGCTACCACGGAGTTGGACCAGGCAATCGCATGGAAGCCCTCAGCAATTTTTTCTATACTATCTGCATGTGTTAGACACACCACTTCCTTTTTGTCCATACCTCTGAAAATTTAAAAATAACCATCAAAGGTTGGGTAATAGGCATAGGAAAAGAATTGCACTGACTTAGAAATACCATTTTGAGAATCATGACAATTCAATAAATAAGAGAGAAAAACCATAGTCCTAATTACAAATAAATAAAAAAACAGCCATTTGAAAAGTAACGTTGTAATACTTTCAAGGTGAATTCTGGGAAAATCATTTGCTGTCAGCATGTCCACATAGAGACGTAAATGTGCTGAGAGCCGTCAAAATTTATCACTGCAAGTGAGAAAAATATTGTCATCTGCTATAAAAGATTAAATGCAAATAGCAAACTCAGCAAAATTACAGCATTCAATAAAGTTTAGCAATCATTAAGAATCAAATTAATGGTCTGATGGAAATAGTATGCTCAAATAGCTACGATATCATGGGATGTGCAAGAGGATGAGGAAAAATCAATATTTGACCTGTACAGCAATGATAACTTTTCCAAATTTATTTTATATTTTTCCAGAGATTCCAGGACTTTAGCATAATGAATTTCCCTCACTATCAAGGTTTTAAAGAAAAGTGGTCACACTGCAGTGACATGCTAACAAGCAAGGACTTAAAAATGTTCCCCAGCTTTCTATTGACCCACTGAGGTTGCAGCATACCAAATGCAATTATCAAGATGTGCACCTTCTATACCAATTTGTACACTACACCAAAATATTTGGCTATCAGATTACTAGTCACCAGGTTCAACAAAAATTTCCTATTTCAATATAAAGTAGAAGAGTAAAGACTTGGTTACATGATAAATTAACTCAAAAGGGTAAACGCCTAAATGTAAGACACTGGTGGTTTCTGGTGATACTTTGAGGATTTTGCTGAACATTTTTGATGAAAATATGAAACTTTGTTTTTCCAAAAATTTTTTTTTGTTTATTAACACACTACGGTATTAACATGGTATGGATGCCGTGCGGTAGTGTGATAATAAAAAGACAATTCCGTGGAAAAATAAAGTTTAATTTTTTCATCCAAAATAAATGTATGACTGTGTGAATGAATACAAAATGTACTGAGTAACCACCCAACTTGCGCAAATGCATGCACAAAATATAGGACTGTTCTAATTTGGTCCATGCAATTGTATATTTTCCATTCTGGTACATGAAAATCTTTTGTGCATTTACATATTAATTCCTAGGGGTACATGTACTGCAAATTCTAATTTGTTTAATGTCCAATAAAACTATTATTATTATTACTCTGTAGCAAGACCTAATTGATATTTTTGCAATATGTTTTATTGATGATGTCAAAAGACAAATTTCACTTGCCAACAGAGTCTTTCATGCCCCTTTAATAGTGGAAAATTCATTTTCACATTCAATGAACTAAATACATTCAGCAACTTACTGACAGGATTGTAGAACATCATTTTACTAAAGGTATATTAAAAAGAAATTCAACAAGAGAAAATAAGACTTACTTAAAAAGCAGGCACTTATTGTCCAAATCTATTGTTATTGCACCATCCTCATGGCCTCGTTGGCATCCAACTTGACCTCCTAGTTCCTTATTCATCATCTGCATCCCGTAACAAATACCTGTAGCATAAAAGAATAAATATTAAACACAGAAAATTCAATGTTCAGTAAAACAAAAAATAAAATAATTACTAATAATAATAATTTTATTTGTCCAGAAGATCATATATTACAGTGAGCCACAGAACATAGATATTGGACACGTCATGGAAGTTAAATGAATCATAAAAATGTAACATACTGAACAGTAGATGTAACACTAAACAATTGAACAAAATATAGCAATAAGTGACATTCACATACATTTATACATATTTTTAGGGATCAATATAGAACTCTTGGATGCGTAGTAAGATTTGTTTACAAGATATCTTTTTTAGGTCAGCTTTAAATCTGTTCATTGAGGAGATGCTCCTAAGTTTGGGGGGGAGTGAATTATATATTTTTGAGCCCTGTTATAATCACTGACATACGAAGGATGGAAAACCAAATAAAACTTTTACATTTCAAATTAAACAAAAACTTTTTGTACACGTAACAACATTCATATTTTATTCGCTCCATTCATTAAGTAAAAAACATAACGGGTGACATACAGAAAGACTTCGCTGTCATATTAAGACCTATTTGAATGAATGCATGTGAGTCCTATCAAAAATACAACCTAACGCACAAGCTCATACAAATGTATGAATGTATGCATTTGGAAATTCATGTTTACTTTGCACTAAAAATAAAGGATTTGATTTACTCTCATTCATGCAAATTACACTACTATCAAAGAGGCATCCACTGAAGTAAACAAAATTTATACTTTCAGTGAAATAATATTGGGAAACCTTTCAAATTAATAAGCTTTTTTTTAGATACTTTACATTGTAATTGTTTCTATTTCCATTTAGATCAACATTTCCAGGCAGAACAGTGTCTTTAAAATATATATTTAACTCCTGAATGTGTTGAAATGCAATTTAGTTGATGAAAACAATGTAAACCGAAAACCCTGCTTTTATCATGCAATTTTGTAGCATTATAGGCTATTCTCTCGTTCCTTGCAGTAACACAGGAGGAAAAAAAGTTTGCTAAGAAATTCGCTAAGTACAAATATGGCACCATTATTCACAAAAATGCCAATTAATAAGTGAAATTGACATTTAAATGACAGCAGACTTTTGAAAGGAACACACTGAAGCTGCTAAATAGATTGCCTGATAAAACTACTCACTTATTTTTATCCCAAAGCTTAAAATTGAAATTCATGTTCCTGAATTTCACCTCTAGATCATGGAAAAATACAGTAGAATATGGCTTATTAATCACCTGGTTTCTTTTTTCCTGAGGAAATCAATGCAAGATTTTTACAGCCATTAACATATGAGATATCTCATATTATGGAATTGGAAGTCTAAATGATAGTTAGACATCAAACAAAAAACAATTACATTATGCCCTTCAATAATTGAGTGCCACGTGCATGCACTCTATGGCTATGTGATCACAGATAACAATCTCATCCACAACAACACACGTACATCGATATTTGGTGAGAGAAGTACATTGCTACTCACGTATTTAATAGAATGTGTTCCTCCAACACGAAAAAAACAGTAATTACTAATTTTGTAACACACAAAAGCATAATTTCAAAACCTGCGAGAATCTACATTTTAATCAGCCAATCATTTAGAAATTGATACATACCCAAGACAGGTACTCCGATGCGAAATATATCAGCATCATATCGAGGAGCATCCTCAGCATTCACTGAATTAGGACCACCTGATATAATTATTGCTCTGAGAAAATAAAATACACACCAAAATTTACTAACCACAATTAGATTCAAATTAAAGATACATTATTCAAAAAACCAACACTTTTACAAGACAAATGCAGTGCAGTAGAAAACAGATATTAAATGAAATTTTAAAATCAGAAAAACAAGAATAATGATTGCCAATCATACTGGAAAAAGAAATAGGTCATATGTATGACTAATCACTTCCAATAATTAACTTTTTCCCTACTCAAAATTAAAATATACGTCTGGATGTTTCTTGAACCGAGAGACGAAAGCAGCAAATTTTCGTCAGAGATTTTCATATGCAGGTGTACAAATGCCAAATATATATACGTTTCCTAGCTCTCCCCCTATTATGACGTTTGCGGATGTGCGATGTCTTTGTTTCGGGACTCAACACTGTGGGGCTCAGGCTCTCGGAGCAGGTGATCCCTCGTTTTATATTATTGCTTAGCAGTAAGGGACCGCAGCCATACAATTGTTTATCGAGTCATTTTTCAAAATTAATATTTGTTCCTTTCTCAAAAAATATAACCTTTGAATTGAATTATTTTTCTTTTGGAGAGCGTTTCAAATTTTTACCACTAACTAAAAAATACTAAAAACACATGGCTCAACTATTTAAAGAATAATCTAGACATTAAATTTAGCATGCAAAGTATTATAAAGAATGATATATGATATTATATCATAACGAGTTCTATGAGATACTTGGCCACTAAATTTCATAATGAAAATCGACTCAATAATGATGCCTTTCATAAAATAATTTTAATGAATAGTCATCATCATCATTAGCCAACAGTTCCTATCTCCTAATCTTTTCATAGTGACGTATTTCACAAAAGTGAAGTATACCTAAATATTACCAATCTCACTCTACTTCAGTTCATAACCAACAAGCATAAAATACAAATCAATTCAAAGAATGCCATGGTATATTTCATAGTACTTGCAACTACATAAAAAAACAAAGCTCATAAAGAATAATGTACCAGAATTACATAAATTTTGAGAATATTCTATGCATCTGTTGATAGACACAAATTTACTGTCATATTGAACTTGGCATATGTCCTTACTCTACTTCAAACAATTTTAAAGTGAAAATGTATAGCCCAAAATAGATGTACAGTGATGCTCACTCTATGTGCATTCATTCAACAATTTTTATTTGGTAATGACAAATGAAAAATGTTTTTAAGGAGTCAACAAACCTATATCCTTTTTCCTTGAGTGTGATGGCAGGTGTATCCAAAGGGAGGAAATCACTTGCTACCATTAGCTCATGAACCCTCCTATCAATCACTTTTCCATACTGGGCTCCAGCATCTAGTATGGCAACCCGCTCCACAGGTGATAAATTATCTGATAATAAATCCGACCGGGTATCAGGCATCTTTGAGAGAAAGATGCCACTTAATAGCTATTATAAACGGCACGTAAACCTAAGGGTGCAAAAGATATGAGCATTAAACAAAATTCATCAAATCTAGCCAAGATTTTGATAATTTACTAAGCAATTTGATGTGGTTTCTTATTGAACTGGTCATCGATGGAAAAATACAACTAACACGTCAAAAACGAGCACATCTACAAGCATTAAATCATCGTCAACATTCCCAAAGAAGGTATAACAGGTATGACCGCACAAGGATCTTCCACTATGATCAACATGCAAACTAAGCGGAGAAAAACAAAAAATCTTCGAGTATTACAATGATAGGCAGGGAAGACTGAGATAGACACTCCATACAGATAACAGTTAAAACGCAAATGATAGTTTCAAAGGGTTAAACACGCTACCACAACTTCGCATTACGAAATGAATGACGGAGTTGCTTACTGGGCCACTACCTAGAGTATATATAGTCAAGAAGATAGATGGGTATTACAACATAACATACGGTCGAAGGGTCACATGTGTGCGGGGTTCGAGCAAAATCATAACAACTATCAATGAGGAATCAGAAACAATACATAGACCACACGAATGAAGGCACTTAGTCCGGCAGCGGAGCGATGAAGGTTAAAGACTATTAATTAATCTGCTATATGGTCATCAAACACAATTTATACATAGCGACAGAAAAAAATTATTCCACGTTACAGAGGGGAAGATGATTACATGAAATAGGCTGGTTCTAAACGACAATGATCGACGAAGTTCTATTAACAACTGGCGAAATTACTCATCATACACACTTGAAAGATAATGCTAAACATAGATAAAGTACATTTAAACATGTAAAATGATGAGAGCCTATACTAAAACAAACCCGTTATGAGCTATCGTGCAGATTTGTTTGCATGAGGTGAACTTGAGTGGCAAAGGTTGCGCTTGCATTGAGTAAAGCAACATACTGATAGAGTTAAAATATAGGATATCCCTTACTTAAAGAGGAAGTAAAATCTTCGGTAATCGGGAACAAAACATTCATTGTGCGCTGTTTCAATTCCCATGCATCTAATTCATCGCTAGTGCGCACACGCGCCAAAAACAAAACAGAATTACAATTCCATTACAAACTTAAATCAACACGTAGAGGAACTGGTAGCATTCAACAATTTATAAACTACCTACCCAGATAATTTGAGAGAATCCAAGGTCTTAATAGGCATTATACCGAAAACTTCGTTCAGATCTTGCAAATGCTTCAGACATGAATTAGGACAAGTAAGACATCCATAAAAAACATAGATGCCTAATAACTATGGTATTGTGTACTTACATTTAAAAATAAACATCGACTACATTCGTTAAAAGCTTCTAAATACGCAGAATTATTAATGTACAAGTCAATCACTGTGTATTAGGCTAACACGCCGCCGGTACACCACTGAACAACTTTTACCGCTTCTCCGGATTCCAGGTGGCAGTGTATTCGTGTATCCGTACGATTCGTACCTATTGCGAATCGGGATGAGAGGAGGAATTCACGCATGGTGGTTTTGAATCCAATAAAGATCTAAAGTTTAATACGGCTAAAGAAATTACGTTTCAATATCATAAAACATTTTCTTACCAAGAGCTGTTGACCTTTTTATCTTTTCTTGCGCTCACGCTTGTCTCGGCAATATTTGTTCGTTGACGTATCGTTCGTTTGTAAAATATATCGTGAAATATATTTTCGTTTTAACTTCGTAGAAAAATCGAATAACACGGCAGCAATTTCTATGCCAGATTCGCACTTGTGTATGATGGAAATTCCTTAGCGCTGAAACCAATGCGTGGAAATGTGCATGAACAAGGCGTTCAGGATTGTAAACGGGTTTGTTATATAACATAATTATGTAAAAGCGCTGTTGCTTGTTTTATATAAACGCGAAATCATACATGCACCTCTAAATTCTCATCAATCGCTGTATGCCTCCTTAATGCGTTGAAATTTTAATAGCGCATTACCCACCCCTCACTCCATAGGGTAAGAAATATAGGGCATAACCGCATAACCATTCACATGCGTGGTCTACCGCGCTAGTAGAGAGAACAAGGAGATGTACGTAATGTCACTAGTTCAGAAAGAAACCATGAAATGCTCTACAGATCTTGTTCGAGTCTCAAATTCAGTATTTGGAGCAATAAAATTATAAAGAGAGAATTCGAGGAATTGACCGTCCTCTTTAAGTGAAACTACGCGCTATTATTCGTTGAAATGCTGACCCCCGCTACTGCTGGGAGGTTACTCCCTAGAACCCCTCCCCCCCTTTGTCCCCATATCCTGCGCTGAATGTAATGTATACTCCATGGTCATCAGCATCGTTATGGGCATCAATGCAGAGTAGCAGTTTTCTCAAGCGCCACATGATTCCCAAAAAATGAACTTAAAAATTTTCGATCTCAATGAGACGAGAATAAAACCGTCTTCACACGCAAGGAAAGACGCAAGTTCCTTAAATGACCATTTACGATACCACTGAGTGCCACAGCGCTGGACAATTGCCTATGCTAGTATTGGAAGATCATATCGGGGGAATCGTGGCTGAAGTGTCCGAAGGGTAGGAAAAGGAATAAGGGCGCTCAAGAGGGAGAACTCGTTGGTAAAACAGAAGAATGGGTATCACCTTAGCAATATAGTAATGTATTTTTAATATACAAGAAGATGCTATTGGCATATACCTACTAATCGTAACTAATTAAGCAGGATTCTCGCGCCTTGGAGCAAAGGGAGAGAGTATTTGAGGAGATGGAGAAAGAAAGTCATCAACATTCTCTAACTAACACCTTGGTCCTTGGTCTTAATAGGAGTTGCGATGGAGACTTGATATCTTGAGCGGATGTGGGAAAAGGTTTAGGGCGGGTTACTGCCGCCCAGAGCGTAAGCAGGGCAGGGGTTACCTAGCAAAAGGAGTGTCAATATCCAAAGTCGGCGGTGAGGATAAGACCCCCACTTTGAAGCTCTCCCTGGGACCACGAATACCTCTGGGCAGCCTCGAGGTCACGGTAGAGATGGGAACAAGGGGAGGGGTTACGGGGTTATTGACCCCCTCAGGGCAGCAAACAACGTATTCAGTTCAGTGGTTACCTTAGTGATAGGTATGCAATACGACGCAGCCATGATGCATCCGTGGTCTGATATGCATAGACAATTAGCTTTTTCTACACGGTAAAATATTACCATCTGTTCAATTTTACCAGAAATGACGGGGAGTAGCGCCATTCCGCCTCCTTTCATCCCCCAGTGTAGGGCAGGAAGTTACAAAGCATAGAAGACAGAAAGGTCGTAGTGAGCTATACATATAAACAGAAAGCAGTTGACCCTGTAATGGTTGGGCTAAGCAAATGCGAAACTTGTTCTGAACAAATACGCGGAAACTCTTTCTATATGAAATAATAATCATTGACAGATCGCCCAAGTTGAAGGAGGATAAATAGGACAAAGCGTAGTGGGCCCCCCAAAGCGTGACGTCAGAAGCAGCGCGTGGACGATGGGGGGCTTGGCCTCCTCAACGGTGTTGTTTTTATAGTGTTTATTTTGCTTTCCAATTATAGCATTCATGTCTCAACTCAAATAAAAGATATCTTCATTGGCGAATCAGACACATCTGCCCACCCTATAGGCGGTCCTGTCTTCAACCAAAAATTATACCCTATATTGAGGTACGAACGGAGTTCATTTAGACCCATAGCTTAGGTATTCCACCAAGCCTGAGACTGCCACATATTCTTGAATTTATTGAATTCTATTTATGAACGAGGATTATGCGATTAGGTTATCAATGGTATTTTTCACTATCGTCGAGCGCTTGATGAGCAAGAATGCGGGACAGAATACTTGTGTGTGGACAGCTATTCAAAATCTACAGATAAAACTTGGGTAGGTTCCATTTTCCAGGCAGCAATACTTTTACAGGATGCTTTCCATTGAGTGAATGCCGATTCACCCACATGGGATTTTTTGCGGCACGGACCCTGCCGCAGATTGACCTTGAATTTTTATTTTGATGCTTACTTCCCGAAGGTCCCAATCGATGTCCTACTTACATTTTTTAGATTATGAAATTTTAAAATCCAGTCTACCGAATCAAACCACTTATCATCCGATTGCTACTAGCTACTATTAGTGGTATAGGTAAACCTCCCGTTCCCACAAGGCTATTTATAGTTTCCTTTACAGGAAAAAAGTATGCGATAAGACGTATTATATGATAAAATACTTGATAATGACAAAGAAACTCACTCCTATTCACCTTGGACGGACGCCTAAAAAAATATTTTTTTTGTTCCGTACCTGCCAGCTGGCAAGGTGTCTAGCGTCGTTTACCGCTGATATGCATAGTTCTGCTTGGAACTTGGCCTTCTTGTCCCCTAACTACTTAAGCACTCCCACATTGCACTCAACCAATGGAAATACTGCCAATGACCCTGCCCGCGTAATCCAAGGGTAACTTGGAAGTATAATTTTAGGTTTCCCAGTCGCTCTAGATACTCTAGGTCACGCAAGCAGCTTTTGGCGGGATCGCAAAAGCGAATAAAAAATTTCGTCCGATTTTCTGGTCTACATAGAGAAATATGAAAATGCGATCAGATTTCATAGATCAGAACGTTTAATTGAAAGCAAAAGACAAACTTTTTGTTGCGCAAGGACTACCATGCAAAGATCTTAATGTAATACCTCCGAATACTTCCGCGTATTAACCTCGTACCCGAGCTTCTTTTTCGCGTCTACATTAGAGGAAATGCCTAAACTAGCGTTCCAAATGGCTTTATATTATGTTTAGCTAGATAAAAAGTATCCCTCTGCATTTACCGACCAATGATTGAAATCGAAGAACAGTAATAGAGGGATGATCTGTGGAGGTGTAACGGGACGCTACAAGCGTACCAAGGGCCTCAATCCAGTCAGAACATTGGGTGGGATTCCAGTGGCGTAGCCAGGAATTTTGTTCTGGGGGGGGGTCCAAAACCGGGGGGAAACATTTTTGAAAAACAGGGTACAAAGTAGAGGGTTTTAAACTTATTTTAACACTTTTTATAATCGAAAAAACTTCATTTTTCAAAGAAATCTTTTGTAAATTCATGGTTATTCAATATTTGGTTTTCTTTTGTGATGCAAAGCAAGTTAGCTTTTATATTTCGGAGGGGGTGTGTCCAGACTCGCCGGCCCTTACCTCGTTATGCCACTGGGTGAGAAGGTACTCTCCCCTTGTGGCGTAACGTTTTCGACCGAAGGTTTCCTACTGTAACGCCTTTTCAAAACAAGAACTCTTTCCATTCGTCGGTGACGGCGAGCGAGGGTAACTCCACATTTAATTACCATAATCATAAAAAGGTAACTAGCCAATATATTTCGAATGCATGAAGACTCGTACAAACCAGTAAGAATGAGGCAGAAGGCACTCAAAGTGAAAACAATTACAGTATTATCTAAAGCGATTCTTCGTGCACTTTGGTCGAATACCATTTGAGACTGGGACGAGGAGCAGTGCCAAAAAAAGGGAAGTGGGTTTAGTTGAATCGTGAGTGGAGTGAGTTTTGAAGCGATAGCGCCATCTTTAAAGGGTCATGGAAGTGGGATGAGGTAGAACGGCGAAGTTACCCTTGGTCTATGAATATTACAAATGAGGTCCCTCAAGTCATTCTCTAAACACGTTGTCGCCCACCGCGCATTTAAATCGGTTTAAAATAGTCGCCACACGCGTCGCTGACGGACAAACAGATCTAAGTTTAACCGGGAATTAAAGTTTAATTAGGAGTGTTAACAAAAAATTTATAAAAATGATGATATAATTTATCAAATATATAACTCTTCCATGCAATTCCTTACAGCAAAATTTTGGATAAAAGTGGATCGCATTGCACTCAGCACCGCGTCGCGGACATTTTTGAAAATCGATTAAAATTCGACCGAAGTGGAAACAGAAATCAACCTTTTTTGCAATGGAATTGGGACGCCTCCATGCAGTCTCCTTGCCTAGGCCATTGGATGTCTAAGCATCAGGCAATTTCTCTAGCATTATTCTAACAATGGTGAGGGTGGAATGGGGACTCCAGGAAAACAGGTAATTGGCTAATTTGGAAGGGATGAAGTGCAACAAGGGGGGGGGGGGGGAAGTGGTGTTATTGGCTAGTCGCATCTTCCAATTAGAGGGGTCTCTTCGGCAGAATCAAAGTGGTATGAGAGGATCATTGGGGTAGGCGATTGGTAACCATGGATAGGAGGGAGTAGGAGGAAGAGGGAGGGGACTTGAAGGGAGGGGGCAATGATGAACAATGAATGGAGTTTTGATAAATTCTCATTAAAACCCACGGAGTACCGGGCGCGAGCCACTTTGTCCTGGACCTCATAACCCATTTATCCATCCGCCAGACTGCTCGTTAAGTAGTGACAGACTGGTAGGCTGGGGTCGGCTTCAGGGGTCGCGCTGTAGATTCGGCCAGTTGTAGTTCTGGCAGTTTGAGTCGGAGGCTCCTTTGACGTCTAATGCTTCAGTACTCTTGGTCGAAGTCCTACGGCTAAGCCCGGAGGTTCAATGCCCGCATTGGATAAATGTCCAAGGAGGTAAACTTCAAATAAAAGCGTGGGCATGGCTTAACAAATCCCACACCCCAAATATTTGAAATGTTAGTAATGCACCAGCGCAAGGCGGTAGCGTGAGGGGGCACCCATTAATAGGGTGGTTTCCTTTTATTTTTTTAATTGCCTATATCGGAAGATTATTACTCCTGGAGTACGTATTTCACGCTTTTAGATTTTTAAATGACGATATCTATTTTTCGCGATTAAATTAAAAGTGAAAATTTTCAAGCGCGCGAAAACGCGACGGGTAAGGAAATCTCTCCGTGTGACGTATTTCTGGTTCCCCTCCCGTCTTGTGAGGTGACCTTGATCGAGGCTCTGAGCGCTGATAGGACGCAGGATGCTAGAGGGTAACTGAGTACCTTGCTGGCTGGTAGCGCTTGGCTTAAAAAAGGTTTATTGGTTAGTGGTAGTTTTCTGGGGCCAAGAAATGGTCAGGTATACTGGACGGAAGGGCGAACCTTTTTCGAACCCTTTCTCGGGGTCTCAGAGATAATCCGGGTGCTCAGGAGACGGGCTTCACCAGGCTTCACAGTATGAGGTAACCGCTGCCGATATGACCTGTCGTAGTACATTTTTTACTTTACTAATGTCAATTCTTGGAGGTAAAGAAATACACCCATCATACTCATTGTCGTTGGGAGATAAAATGCGTCTTTTGATCGAGGTTCTACGATGAGAAATAAGGATTTTACGAAAAGGCATCAAATTTACGCCCATTGCCTCCGCTGAATTGGCAACGCCGAAATTTTGTGAGTGGAGGGGGGAACGCGAAAAGCTCCTTTTTCTCCCCCCTCTCCAACTTTAAGCTTGTCCACGTGTATGAGTGTATCCCGAATTCTTGTGACTAAGTTTCGCAAAGGTGTTTGGCAGGGTGTGAGCTTTCGCTGACCCTCACTACTTCATTTATTCTTCTATATCTACATAGCTCCATGCGAGCCAAGGGTGCCTGGCAGGGGGTGACAAATCACCAACATGCAGCATGCAACAGGACCGCCACATGCACACCGCACGGTCATAGAAATATTACGCATACTAGCAAAATATGAGTGCTTATTCATTAAATAAACTTGCTAATGGTTAGTAATTCCTAGAGCAAATACATGCAAGGTTAGAACTATGAAGAAAAACACGCAATTAGTGACCCTAGCGAGCGACGCCATTAATCCTATCAATTGAGACAACCTTTGATCAATTGAGATATCCTCAATAGTTAGGAGGGAAGAATGACATTTTAAATCTCTCTGTTTTGCAGTCTATTTCTTTTATTTTATTCTATGATCACGTCTACTATAGTACGATGGTAAACGAATGATATGATTCACGTCGTTTCAGAAAATATCTTCTTCGAATTTCCTAAGTAAGTTAAGCCTATACTTCGATCTACGCTCCTGTAAAGATTCCCATCCTAACTCGTGTAACATACTGGGAACGCTGCACTTTTTGTCGTAACAACTCATCACAAATTTGGCTGCCTTGCGCTGTACTCGATTGATTTCAGCTATTACTCCTACTTCATAAGGGTTCCATACGCTAGCAGCATACGCTAGCGCAGAAAATTTGTGGTGTACAATAAAGAGGGATGTGTGGAGAAGAATCAGTAGAACATGCGTGGAGTCCTTTGAGACACATTTAGTGGAATATGTGTGGAGAAGTAGGCACCATGCAAAGGGGAAATTGTACGCTGGTTTTTTTTAGAACGTTGACATACTTTTATCCAAATAAATGGAATATATAACAAGCTGACAAGGCTTTTATTCGCTCATGTGTTTGACAATGCTTCCATCTTCTGTGATCTTAGCTAATTGACAATGCCCTTTCCAGGGCTACCTCAGGTATTGGTTTGATTGGCTTTTATTTGAGTGGTCATTCAAATTGATATTAGCGGTAGACTTGAGAGCGTGCAACAGTTCTGTGGATAACTTCAATTTTCGAGTACCCTATAGTGCATTTTAACATTCATGGCCTTTTCGCTTCCGTTCTCATCACATTTTTTACTCACTGAAGGGGCGTATAGTATCATTCCTGGAGGACGGGGTAAAGTAATTTGAAAGTCGTTAATACATCAGATTAATTATTTCATATAGCATCCGTACCAAATAGAGAAGAGAGAGTATTCTTAATTTATTATCGACATATTTATACCTCATCAGGTAATAAACGTGAGCACCGTCGAGGGAATAAGTGACCATAAGGTAGCAATAGCAAAGTTTTCTCTAAATAACGTTGGAAATTTTAAAACGGAACGTACAATTTTTATTTTTAAAAGGGCTGATTTTGATTGGTTTAAGATTTATTTGAAAAATGCTTTCCTCGTGTTTCAATAATTAATGGTAAAGTTAAAGGTAGAGGGTACTTGGAAAGCTTTTATATCGCTCGTAACTTTGAGAATAAATAGCTACATCCCTAGTAAAACAAAAAAAGAAGGTAGCGAACCGAGATGGTATGACGCGGAAAGGAGAAAATCATTGAGGCGACTGAGAGTATGCCATACTAAAATGAAAAGAGTCAGCACGGATTTATCCGGTAATGATCGCGAGTTAATTACTAAAAAATGAAGGTTATCTAAAGCCGGCACGAAGGAATGCGTTCACGAATTAAAAAAAACACTAGTAGAGCAGTTACGGGATAACCCAAAAGCATTTTGGTCTTTTGTTAGGGAAGTTTAAGGAAAACGATCTACCGTGTGTTCGCTGAGAAACGATAATGGAGTTGTGTTGAAAAACAGTTCCAATAAAGCCAATTTATTAAATTCCTACTTCAAGAGCGTGTTCAGAGCCTTCTGAGAACTCATCCGAGACAGTGTACAATCTCTGCATACGAAAGATGTCGCTTATTGACATTTGTGCTCACGGAATAGAACATATATTGAAATCGCTCAGTCCAAATAAATCACCTGGTCCAGACGAAATCCCTTCTCGCCTTTATAGAGGACTGGCCTCCGAAGTTGCCCCCTTCTTGCAGTAAATATTCAGTAAATCCATCAAGCAAAACGATGTAACCCCCTGCCAAACACCCTAGAGGTGGCTCGCAAGGTATTATGTACATGTAGATGATGTACAAGTACCTAATGACTGGAAGACTGCCAATGTAAGGCTAATATTCAAAAGTAGAGACAAGGAACAGCCATCTAATTACAGACCGATATCTTTAACGTCCATCTCATGCAAAGTCCTTGAACAAATCGCAGTCATCTCAGAAATGAAACACCTAGTCGCGAAAAACTTGTTAATGAGAACAACATGGATTCAGGAAAAGTAGATCATGCTAAACACCGTTATCTATTTTTTAGGTTTTCGCCCTCGATATTTTAGTCTCCGTAAAGGGCAAGATTCCAGCAGACGCTTTTTTTCTTGATTTCAAAAATGCATTTGATAAAGTAACCCACGGAAAGTTAATAATAAAACTGAAATCTTACGGCCTATATGAGGATGTCATTTCCTGAATAAGAGAACTTTTGAGTGACCGCGTACAAAAAGTAATATTAGACGGCGGTTTTCAAGTAATGTCAGATTTATTCAAGGAAAACATATGAATTTGTTACCCAAACACGTACTTGTAAAAGCATAATGAAACTTTCTATGATGTAGAACGAACAAGTACTAAAGGACTCACTGCAACCGCGGAGGGTTAGCTGAACCGCGTGTAGGACGTCTGCGACCTTCCGAAGATAATAACTTGTTTTTACGCTCCATTTAATAAACAAAGGTCCCTAATTATAGTATTTTTAAACGGAGTATTTATTTACAATTCAAAAAAATGCAATGACTACCCTATGAAGTCCAAAGTACAAAATGAAATTTAAGAGGATACGCTGAACGTCGCATTACATCAGTCAATTTATTTCGTGCGCTACGTTTTTTAATTGGGTGAATGAGATGTGAACGACAGAATAACTGCAAGACATGCTGTAAAGTGAAGGTACTTGGGAAGAATGACGGGGCAGTAAGGCTTATCATCACATTTATCTTTACAAATATTCACATTTGTATTGTGAATGGAGACGAAGTATACGGCTGAACGCTCAAAATTGGAATCTGATTAGGAGAATACAAACTTTAAGGCCATACTCCACGCGCTACAGCATGAAATCGACATGTAGGAACTACTTATTTTATAAAAAAAATTGAATAAACCTAAAGAAAAAAGGCAATGTACAATTAAGTTATTACAGTACATAATCAGATCAGAATCGTTCGGTATTCGAGTCGCGGTACAAAATGTGTAAAATAGTTCAATGTGAGCATTAAAATAATGTATAGAGAATTAGAAAATGTGATGCGATTTTCCCATCGTTTTCATCATTACATAAATGTTGAAATATGACATGAATTATCATTGGCATAGCGTTTCCTCCACAGCAAAGGAAAAGAGGTTATTCACTATTTAAGATTTTTTAAAGTATTTTTTCAGGCTTATTGGACCCTTTCGAATGCTAATGTCATCCGTGAAATTATGATTGTTATCACCAAAAGTGGTTGAATGTTCAGCTGTGAGCAGATGTAGTGAGTCCTCACTTAGAGTATGCTGCTAGCGTACGTCCCTTATGAAGTAGAAATAATAGCTGAAATTAGTCGACTACAGCGCAGGGCGGCCAGATTTGTGATGAGTTGTTACGACAAAAAGTGCAGCGTTCCCAGTATGTTACACGAGTTAGGATGGGAATCTTTACAGGAGCGTAGATCGAAGTATAGGCTTAACTTACTTAGGAAATTCGAAGAAGATATTTTCTGAAACGACGTGAATCATATCATTCGTTTACCATCGTACTATAGTAGACGTGATCATAGAATAAAATAAAAGAAATAGACTGCAAAACAGAGAGATTTAAAATGTCATTCTTCCCTCCTAACTATTGAGGATATCTCAATTGATCAAAGGTTGTCTCAATTGATAGGATTAATGGCGTCGCTCGCTAGGGTCACTAATTGCGTGTTTTTCTTCATAGTTCTAACCTTGCATGTATTTGCTCTAGGAATTACTAACCATTAGCAAGTTTATTTAATGAATAAGCACTCATATTTTGCTAGTATGCGTAATATTTCTATGACCGTGCGGTGTGCATGTGGCGGTCCTGTTGCATGCTGCATGTTGGTGATTTGTCACCCCCTGCCAGGCACCCTTGGCTCGCATGGAGCTATGTAGATATAGAAGAATAAATGAAGTAGTGAGGGTCAGCGAAAGCTCACACCCTGCCAAACACCTTTGCGAAACTTAGTCACAAGAATTCGGGATACACTCATACACGTGGACAAGCTTAAAGTTGGAGAGGGGGGAGAAAAAGGAGCTTTTCGCGTTCCCCCCTCCACTCACAAAATTTCGGCGTTGCCAATTCAGCGGAGGCAATGGGCGTAAATTTGATGCCTTTTCGTAAAATCCTTATTTCTCATCGTAGAACCTCGATCAAAAGACGCATTTTATCTCCCAACGACAATGAGTATGATGGGTGTATTTCTTTACCTCCAAGAATTGACATTAGTAAAGTAAAAAATGTACTACGACAGGTCATATCGGCAGCGGTTACCTCATACTGTGAAGCCCGTCTCCTGAGCACCCGGATTATCTCTGAGACCCCGAGAAAGGGTTCGAAAAAGGTTGAATACAGTAATGGTGGGTAACAAATCGCAATCAATGCCTTTCGGTTTCTTTGATGAAGGAAACTACCCTATTACGTGAGGTGTTTAGGGTGAAGGGGTCAAGCCGATTCTCACCCAATCTCACTAGTCGGAGAGAGGGGTTAAGGCAAGTGTCACGTATTTTTTCTGCAAGAAACGGTGTTAACTTGCGATATTAGAAATATTGAATGCTAGTCTTAACAACTCTTACATAAAAAATTAAACTAATAGTTTTATTTTTATAAATCCAACGCAATGATAGATTTACGTATACAGACTGGAAATAATAAAAAAAAATCCAAAATAATTTCTGGAAATAATAAAAATTTCCAAAATTAAGTTAAGATTCATTGCCATACGTGCCGACATGATTTGGTCTACGAAACGAGTTCAAAATCTGAACTTGAGAGAGAGAGAGAGAGACTGAAGCATGTGAACATGGCGGGCGACCGTGGGTGAGGAGGAGAGGGAGGGGGGGGGGGACGACCTCAGCCGTCTGTTGCGCCGCGTCGCGCGAGCCGCATCGCTTAGCGCCACTCTTGGCGCCAAGCTGCGCGGGCCGCAAAGCCTAAATGGTGAAGGATACGTAAAAACCGATGAAATTTTAGACCTGTGGAGCATAACTTACCCTGATTACCCAGACTAGGATAGTTTACGCGTAATCGTATGACAAATTAAGGGCGTTGGTATTTAGGCACCTCTCGCTAACTAATTATTTAAAAATTTTCGAAATTTTTTTTTGCCTATCCTTGTATACCTGAGGGTCATCGAACTCCGGTTGACGATTTTGAAATTTAAAAAAATATTTTTTTGGGACAGCCTAATCCATCGTCCTGCTCATATTTTCATGACTACTTACTCTCTAAACACTCTCAAACTTGGTGGGGGTGGACTTTCTAAATAAAGAAAGACTACTGAAATATGCTACATTTGGACAACTTAGAGGTAAGAAACCTATTGCCTCTTGAGAGTTCCAGTGTTATGTTAGTCCCCTCACGGCTATAGTATTGTTAAGGATTTAGTCGACTAATTATTTTCAAGATACGTAGAAGGACCTTACAAATTTTCCAACCTTTAAATTTCCGATCCTCTTGATTGTTAATGTTGCAGTATACGTCCACTTTCATACTTTCACATATAACTAGTTTCTACGCAATCGTGCGTCATGTTCTGAGCACTCGGAGTATCCGAAGATGACGCATAAATGCGTCGAAACTAGTTGTACCTGAAAATATTAAAGCGGAAATATACTACATCCTTTACGACAAGGGGGGAGGTCCCGAGGATCCGGACTCCCCCCCGCCCCCCCGATATATAAAAACGCAATTACTTTCTTTCATAAAAGAAGAAAAAATATTGAAAAATCATGAATTTTCAAATATTTCTTTGACAAATGAAGTTTTTTCCATTATGAAAAGTGTTAAAATTAGCTTAAAACCCTCTACTAAGTACCATGTTTTTCAAATATTTTCCTCCCTCGTTTTGGACCCCCCCCTCCCCTGAACGAAATTCCTGGCTACCCCACTGCCTCACACCGTTGATTTCTTGACTTGAAAGACTAAAATGGCGCTTCTTGATTTTTTTACTTCACACTGTGTCTTCATGTACCCCGAAAGATAATCGCAATATACCCCCGTCCACTCCCTCCATCCCCCTTGACCTTATTCCCTCCCCACATATTTCCAACCTCCTCCCCGGCAAGGCACTAGGCCAGTGGCGTAGCGAAGGGGGTGTCCAGACCCCCCGCCCCGAAATATAAAAACACACTTACTTTGCTTCACCATAATAGAAAACAAAATATTGAAAAATCATGAATTCACAACAGATTCTTTTAAAAAATGAAGTTTTTCCGATTATGAAAAGTGTTAAAATTAATTTAAACCCTCGACTTACTAGAGAATCCTGTTTTTTTTTTTAAATTCCCCGAGGTTTTGGACCCTGACCGCGAACGAAATTCGTGGCTACGCACTGCACTAGGTCTCTGTTACACCTACTGAAGCTGTCACTGCACTGCACTGTTTTTAGCCATTACCGAAAAAGGCAAGGGATAATTTTCGCTGAAGGAAGAATTTCCTTTACGTCGGTATCCACAGCTCCCCAGCACCGCTTACGGCTAGGTCTTCAGGACTTTTTAATTCACGTACGATTCTGAAGCGAAAACCCTTTCAAATTTAATTCCGGGATTTCGTCTAAAATTAAATTAATTCCTAAAGTGAGGCTTATGTCGACAATATCGAGTTCTAGGGCTCTAAATCTAAGTTTTGGCTTCAAAAATGTTTCTTTATTGCGGTGCGTTGACCGTTATCGTAAGAGATGAAAAATTATTGAGTCTTCCTCGTTCGGCAGAATGAAATATCAATTACCATAGAAATTTAACTCTACTTCTTGCATGAAAGACTCTCCTCTTATTTACGGTTTCTTTAGCCATCATCTAGTGATAAATTAATTACAATAAACGTGTCTTGGTCAATCGTCACTTATTCTATTTTGGACATAGAAATATTCCGCCATTTAAAATGCATTTCTGCGTTGCATCACTGAAAACTGAATTTGAATAAAACCAATTTTTGTAATTTCTATCATTTTAAAAACTGCGTCGATAGGATTTTTGGAACACACTGCTTTCTACTTTCGAAACCCAATTTTAGCTTTGATTCCACGGATTATGGATTTGAGTGGCGCAGTCTAAAGTTTTCCATCCTGTCTTGAGAGTGGTACCGCCTCATGAAAAAACCTGAGAGCTTCTATTTCGTGAGACTTTGGAATCTATTCGCCAGGATTTTATTTTCATATACGATTGGCAGATTCAATTAATATTCCAGGAATATTTCCAAATGCATCATCATATATCTGATTTGATTTGTTGTCTGATTTTTTCTCTCATACGGTTGAGTCAAGTTGGTGCGCGCAGTAAGTCGCTTCATTGTGCCTCTGCCTCTGCTGGGGCCCATACCACGGTGGAATGAAAGTAACTGCCATTCAGCGGGAATTGAGGAGACTTGCTTCCATTGAAACAGCCATATTTTAACGATTTTCGACGACGATAACCCATTTGCTCTGCTGGAAAAGTAACGATTTTTAATTGGTTTAATGCGTTCTCTTAATAGGGTGGTTGCTATTATTTTTGTATTGCCTAAATCGAAAGATTATTACTCCTGGAGTGCGCATTTAACGCTCTTAGATTTTCGAATGACGATATCTATTTTCCGCGATTAAACGAAAAGTGAAAAATTTCAAGCGCGCGAAAACGCGACGGCTAAGTAGGAATGATGGGAAAAGTCCGTGTGACGTATTTCTGGTTCCAGCTGTCGGCGTGTGAGGTGACCTTGGGGCGAGGCTTGAGCACTGATACGACGCAGGTTGCTTTCAGGTAGCTAGGTCCCTGTGACGTCACGTGGAGTGGAATCCCATGGGCGTCAATCTGGCCTTTTTCAAATGAGGTTAAAATTGACCGTTGCCATTCGTCTAAACTGGGATTTCTAAAACCAAATAATTTGTATATTATGAATACACTAATGGTGGGTAAGGAATCGCAATCAATGCATTTCGTTTTCTTTGATGAAGGAAACTACCCTATTAGCGAACAAATATTCTTTGTAATAATTGAAGTAAGAACGTTCTATCTCTTATAGGCTACCTAAAATTAACTCAAAATTTGGTTTCACGTAGTTTCTCTCCCTAATGCATAGAAAAGGGTGTACAATTGCCTCCTGGTTATTCCTTTGAAAGCTTACAACGTATCTACCGAAGCCGTTGCGAGAGTAAAAGGGTGATTGGTTACATGCCCCCGCGAAATTTTGAGAATATGCGGTGTTTATTACAGAAGACAAGAATATACGTGTAACACTTCCAAGTAACCCCCCACGAAATGAATTCCCCTCCTAAAGCCGTACCCTAACGGCTTTAGTTCCTCATTAGGCTTTGCTGTCTACAGATGAATGTCTCTGAAGAACATTCACGATCATTGATAACGTCTCACCATCGATAGCATCCCACTTAGCCGGAAATGTCTGATGTTGCGGTCCAATGACGCGACGAAGATGCTCTCGCACCAACTCATGCCGATCATTCACCTTGGATGGAGAGTCTAATAGATATTCTTTCACTCCAGTGTGATGTTGCACGTACAGTTTTACCCATCCACCACAGAAGGGCAACCATTAGCACACGAATCAGGTATAAGTGGAGTCACTTTTTTAGGTTCTTCACCCGCTCGTTTCTATATAAATTTAGAGGGATTCAGCAAACATTCCGTCAAAGCGAATATTATAGAACTCTATTAATTTATTTTATTATCAAAGCGATTTTTTATAAGACGCCTATTGAAGAGAGTTTCAGAGTGCCTTACTTAGTCATGAAACTCCCGCCAATCATTCTATGTGGAAAATAGATCAGCATCACAGAATCAAATCACTTTCTCGTAACCGAGGTTTCCACCTCCTAGACATGAAACACGCGGTCGCAGACCTCGTCGTCTGACCTACTAATCGGTATTCAAGAAAGTATCGGTTCCTCTTTCCCAACGTCCAATTGACCGCAACGCCAATTAAGGAGAGATGGCCAGAAAATATAGCAGGTAACGATAGCTCTAACAATATACCTGTTAACGTTTCTTGTGGTTAATGTACACGAGAATAGGAGCGCAATACACCCAGTGAAATATTCTTGCGTATTGATGGTTTGAGGCGTTACACTATGGAATTTATTCATATTAAATGAAAATAAACTATGTTTTCATTCAATATTCTTGCGTATTTTTCCTTTTTAGAGTTACCATGAAATGAAAACATTCTGGCATAAATATAATTCGTTCATTTTTATACAGTTGTCTTATATATACTATCCCTGCTTTATCTTATTTAACCCGTTGAAAAAATATTTTTGAACTGAAAGGGTAATTCGTAGTGACTACAACACTTCTCACAGGGTTGGCCTAAATACTACCATCAGCCCTGAGAATTCGACCCGAGCTCCGAAACGTCGGCAACTATGATTTCATGAACCCACTGGGAAACCTGACTTGCCTTCCATGACACACTACGGCGGAATAGCACTAGATATTCTTGGCCCAGATACTTGGTTCGATCCCAAAATGGGAAGGTTATTCGAGTGATCACTGAAAACGTTGAAGCTGTTTGTATGCAACCCCTCACGACGGTGTTTTCTTTCAAACCCTATAACTGTCCATCTGCATTAACCCGTAGCGGCCACTGGGGGGTAGTTCATTACCCCAGGCTCAGATAATGTAAAATTAGAGGCCTAAAACGTTTGAAATCGATACAAGTAACTACATATGTCGGTAGTAAACAAGTTTGACTTTTGATCCCATTGCATAGTAACCCGAAAACACGCGTGGAGGCGCTTCGAGTGTTCCATTTATCGGCGTAAGTGTGGCCCCCAACCGTTGCTCGAGTCAGATCTTTTTTTAACATCTTGTTAATGCTGTCAGTCGACAAAAATGAAGGGGAGTTTTTAATATTCTAGTGAAAAATAAATTTTTTCAATCCTAATCGTTATGAAATCACGTCAGTCGTTATGAAATTAGTGTGCTGTTCAGTAAATTTGTTTTGTTCAAATATTATGAAAATAATTTTTTTTCACTTTCAATAGGTAAATATGTATTTAGGAGCCAATAAAAGCTCAAATAAGCGAATTTTATGTGTGATTCTTTCCACTTTTCCCGACAGTAATTTGGCAAAATAAATATAGTTTTTGCGAGATCGTCGGATACAGTTATTTAATTATAGTAGTGGTATATCTTGTACGCACCTCCCCATAGCGGAATAGCGGATGAATGAATTTTTTTCTGAAAAAAGCCTTTTTTCGGAGTTCTCACATATATGTCCAGTTCTTAGAGCGCCATCTATAAATTGACCGATGGAAATCATTAGGATAGTTGAAGAATCATTGAAAAAACATTAATTACTCGGTTAGAAGTTCTACAATAGCCTATGTTTTGTACAATTTGTTTTTTTCGGCGTGGGGTAACGAGTTACCCCGCGTGGCTGAAATGTGGCCGGGCTGAGATGTGGCCACTAAGGGTTACGGGGGCGTCCATTAATTACGTGAGGAAATTTTGGCGATTTTGGATCCCCCTCCCCCTTAGTAAGATATTGAGAGATTTGGCAAAACCCTCCCTCTAATTTCACGCGAGATTGTTCAAATACGTATTTTCAGTGAACGTTAATCGTAGTCTAGAATCACATTTTACACTCTTTCTTGCGAAAAAGAAATTACGTGATACTTGCCAAGACATCCCTCTCCCCGACGTGAGATTAGACGAGAATCGGCTTGATCCCCTCCTCCCCCTAAATGTCTCATGTAATTAATGGATGGCCCCTAACTACTCCCTTGGGTCTACCACAGGTGAGGATGCGCCCCTGACCATTAGGCTTCCGCAAAGACCTGTCTGTACTGCACGTTGCATTCTAATACCTACCCTAAGAACTCTAGGATGATCGCGGTGAGAATATCGAGATGTAAGCATTGCAGTAATACGTTACAACGGATAATGATTCCATCAGTGGCGCAGCGAGGGGGGTCTTTGGGGGATAAACCCCCCCCCGCAGAGCTCAGAGAAATTTTTAAGCTAAATCTATTTTACCTAATTGGACTGGTATTACTAATAGAGCAGTGTAAAGTTTAATAAAATATCCCTCAGAAAGCTGTAAAACTCACCATTTAGAACCATTTATCTTAAAATTCCGCAATTTATTAATCTCGCACCTACCGGTTATACTGGTGGGTATTCCACACCCCCACACACCCCGGTATTAGTTGCACCTAAACCCCCCACCCTTAAATCCTAGCTACGACCGTGGATTGGATAAATCTATGCCTCAAACGAAGCGAATGAATGAAACCTTTGCAAACATGGGCATTGATTATTGTGGTGGCTGAGATATCGTTGCTTTAATAACTACGGTTCTCGGGTTCAAAGTCCGGATAACGGCGAGATGTACATACTTCATAGTTATCCGAGATGATTTGAGTAGATTGCTCGAGTACAGTACCCCGTTCTACGAATCGTTTGCTTAGATCATGCTAATATTAGCGGCGGGTCCCACTTTTTCCCTTCGTAAATGATGGGTAGGAGAGGGAGGTCTTCCTTGACTTTGCCCCGACCATTATGTAAACTTACGGTAAATGAAAGGTTTCCCTAATGAATATTTATTTCACTTATTTTCAGCACGATTTTTCCATTCTCACGCCTCCATAAGCCCTTTTAGTGAGAATCTAGTCTGTACCTCTCCTATCCGCAAAAAGCGAGCCCTTTCCACGGTTTGCCCCCAACCCCCCACCAAAAGTTTGCTCCAAGTAAAAATAGTTCCAACTTCCCTGCTTTCACTTCACCTACCTCAGTTATCCAATTGGCGGTGTTGAGGAGCTGTTACTCCTCATCTGAAGTCTAATTTTACGCTAGATACAATTTATTTAGAAAATTATTTTTATAGTTTCAAACTTTTGTTTTATTTGGGAATTTCTTCTTCAAAAATATAGGCTATTTCATTTCAAATTAATTCCAAATTCCCACACCCTCCCTATCCGCATAATATTTATATCCTCTAGCAAGTTCCAAGAACCTAACTTTATGCCTACCTTCCTCGTTCGAGGTACCACTTCAACGCGCCGATGATGATGGAAGAAATGCTCTGTGTCATCGTTCCCCAAATTGGGAGTGGCAAAAATTAATCTTTTTTATAAGGAGCCCTATCAATGGTCTCATGATGCCATCATCACCTTATCTTTATCCTAAGTTACTCTTTGGAAATATCAAGGTCGTAGCTAGAACATTCTTCGAGTATTGGGTCGTTAGGATCAAGAGTGTATTACGGAGGTAGTTCATTCAGAGGGTGTGATTCCCATTTCCGGCCAGAACACCTTATGCTTCCGATTGTGAAGATATTTCGGTACGTTTTTTCTGTGGTCGTCTTTAGCAATCCAGTGAAATATTTTGGTGATGCATCAACTTGTTCCTTCAGAATGACTGGTAGCTATATTCCTACACTGGGTGACAACGATATCAGAATCTAACCTTGTTCAATTTCTACCCGTGACTTTGGTACACAGGATCAATATTCTGGGCAAGAATATTTTTGGATGCAGGAAAGTGAAAATAACCTATACGATGCCATTTCCGGTTTACTTTTATCGCACTCACATGTAATTTAAAGGCAGTAGGTGTTCATATTGAATTTCCGTTTCCGACCCGTCTCTTTACTTTCGTGTACTTATTTCTACCAGCTCCAAGATAAACTAATGAGTGGATTAAGTTATTGCAAGATTCAACAACATATTTGTTACAATACGACAACAAAAAGGAGTGATTGTCTTCTTCAAGAGCTTCTTTTGCTCAGAATAGTAGGCTTTAGCCTTATGGCTGCGGTCGGCGGAAATGGGTTTAAATTGCCCATTAGAAAACTTTTTCGAGGGTTAGAGCACGCCCGCCGCAAGCAACGGACTTAGAGGATATTCCTCTTCGCATCGCTAGTTGATTACTTAGTCATTATCCGCGCTTCCCTTTTTCCTTTCCATTCGATTCCAATAAGGCGTAATGCAGATGCGCAGAAGATCAGAATTGAAATTAAAACTAGAGAGAAATAGGATTAAATTTTATTTTGTTCTGATAGGAAAGCAATGATTAGCTAAGCTGGGTTGTTACGCCACAGCCGGGCGACTTGAATGGAAAGGAAAAAAGAACGTGTGAGTAATGATTTACTGATAAGCATTTGTTGCCGTTTCGTCATTTTCTAATATTGCTAGGCGATTCAAGCTCTTCTGCGCCTCACTCATGTATGAAGTCTATCTCCAAGCGGAAGTTTATTTCGATTGATAAACAATTTACGAAAGTTTTTCAAGAACTTCACTTGATTTTCAGTCAAGTTCGCATGTCGCCTGAGATTATTTTGATTCACGTCAATAATTTCCGTTTCGGTAGATTTTGGAGTGAATATAGTGGTGGATCAAGGTGCCCATGTGTTATCTTTTACCCTATCCCTTTTTGCTAATTTACGGCGGCTAAACCGAACTTCCGTGCCAAAGTTTCTCAATACAAGTTTTATCGCGTTCGTGCCAATCGAAAATTCTAGCCGCATTACGTACATATACTCATCTTTAGTTATTTGTGGGAAACAGCATATTCATAATCACACTGCTCGGTATTCTAAGTATTCAAGCCTTCTTCACATCTTAAAAATTTCAATCTATGTCCCCCCATTTTCAAGACTTCCAGGGTTCACCCTTCCTCAATCCATCAAGAAAATACTCAATCCGCTCCCAAGCGAATACAATCTACTTTTCCCCTTAAGTACGGTAAAATTTTACGGGGACAATTCGTATTTCGCGATGTTTTTTCTACCCTACGAGAAAGTCTATCAGCATATTTTCTTTCAATTGCTGAAAACGAGCATCTAAACACTTAAACTAAGACCACGTGGCCCAATAGTTATTAAATATTCATGACCACAAAAACTATTTGCTCTCAAAGTTCCAGTAAAAGTGAGAAAAGTGTAGCAGTAATGTACATCCGACAGCTGTGTCACGCAGATTAAAGATGAACTTACCTTCGCTGCTGGGAATCGCTCTTGCTGCCCCTCTGCAACCGCGTGATAGAACGAATTTCTTACTGATCGCCGAGCTAACGCGAACTATCAAGCTCCTCGTCAATGGCCAAGAGAAGTCAGTAGTTTAGATTCAGGCACTTCCCCTCGTTACATAACAACCGAACAGATGCAGTAAGTCGATAAGCGGGCAAAAAGCGCGATTAAAACATAAACAGGTACACATTGATAAACCCAAGTTCATTAAAATCTTATCAAAAGCGTCTTATCAAAAGAGATTCCGCAGTAGCGACGACACATTTTATCCACATTATATGGGTGACGTCTACGTTCTGGAAGCACCCCAGAAAGAACAAGTGCAAGATATAAGAGCATATCGTCATTTCGATATCCGTACATACATCACGGCGCATGCTTCATCGCGAGAATAGTCGCCGCATAGCCTTGACACGATTCTTAGCGAGCGTAGACGAGGCTAAAACAGAGGAATGATCAGAAACAAAAATGCTGCGCAACAACGAAGTATGTGGTTGAGTATCGCTGGAATGTGGTATTACAGGAGCAAGAAAAATAAGACCGTCGGGAGGCTGAAATAATATGCCACCCTCTTTCACTAATATCGCGTGCAAAAATTAACGTTGACTTTTTCTCGCCCCATTCGAGCTCTACGGAAAAGGAAACCCTTTTCACAAATACCGAACCTTAGTTGATAATACGAAAAGGAGTATTCTAATAGAAAGGTATTATTTAAAAGAAAATACATTCTGATGGCGATTCCCGCGTTACATATGCGATCCATTTTTTTTGGTACGGTATGGTATTAAGAGGAGACGAACGACAGCTGAGGTCATCTGCGCCATTAGTGAAGGGTATGGAAGGAATGGTTGAGAGAAACCCGGCGTCGGTGTTAGCCTGCCCTTAACGAAAGGCACCAAGGGGACTACAGCTTAACGTCCCATCCGACGGACGGAGTGTTGCACTTGAAATACCCTCCACACTACATTCAAGCAGGAATCGGGTAGTCCATGAAAATTCTGGGCCGCCGAGATTTGTATCCGAGCACAAGGGGCAGGAAGCTAATACTCTAGCCACCTCACCAACCTGGTAATGTTTTGTTTCCTTCCAATGGACAGCATCTTCTGAGAGGAACAATCAGAAACTTCTGATCTGCAGCTTTTGGCCTCCTTGCCGGCGAAACCGTCGTCTTCCGACATCAAGGGACATGGAAACATAGAAAAACAAGATCAGTAAATCAAGCCCATAGAAGTATAATTTTAGAGCTATCTCCCTGTTTCCCTCTTTATCTACGTAAAGTTTGACCTCATGCAACCTTTCCCCCTTAGCCACATATTCTCCCAAAACTAATAAAAAAATATAGGCTAAATAAAAGACTAAATATAGACTATAAAAATATAAACTAATAAAAAAATATAGGCAGTTGCGACTGAGGTAGAAAAATATAGGCTAAATAAAATACTAAATATAGACTATAAAAAATATAAACTAATAAAAAAATATAGGCAGTTCCGACTGGGGTAAAGTGGGGAGGGGGTTGAGCGAGCGGGGGTAGGAGACCCTAAAGGGGTTTCCAATCCCCTCAAAATATTTGGGAAATTCGGTCTTAAGAGAAGCTCAAGGGCGGAGTTTTGTCGGGGCCAGTGGAAGCCTGGATCCTCAACTTAAATGGTAATTTGTCTGAAAAGAAGTACAAAACCAGTAGAAATACCAAAACATTTTAGTTTTAAAGTCCGTAAAATGTAGGTTTCGTTTTCCGGGATTCACCGCGTCGTGATTGTGTTGGAGACAACAGTTTCTCCTGTATTCCAGCAAGCGTCTTCAGGTCGAAGACAAGGACTCAGTTGAAGACAAGGACCTGAAGACGCCCGCTGGAATGCAGGAGAAACTGTTGTCTCCAACAGGGGCGCAGCTAAGAATTAAGGCTAGGGGGGGTTTTAGGCGCAACTAGTACTTACGGGTTTGGGGGTATTGTATACCCACCAGGGTAAGCAGGAGTTGCGGGGGCCCTCCTCCAGAATTTTTTTTAAGAATAATGGTTCAAAATGGCGAGTTTTACGGCTTTCTGAGGGATATTTGATTAATCCTAACACTAGTCTGTAAGTAATACTGATCCAAATAAGTAAAATGGATTAAACTTAAAAATTTCTCTAAGCTCTGGGGCGAGGGGTTTATCCCCCAAAACCACCCCCCCCCCCCCCTCGCTGCGCCAGTGGTCTCCAACACAACCGCGACGCGGTGAAACCCGCAAAATGCAGCCTACATTACCAGCGCACCGCGGAAGCCTTCGCACCAGTTCGTAAAATGTTGTTTCCATAGGCTAATTTAAACAAATACTCCAGGGAGTCGGGGACCCCTCCATTTCACTGGGGGGTATTCAATAGCCTCTAAACCCCCTACAGGATTATTCCCCCCCCCCCCCCCCCCCCCCCAACATAAAACTCTAAATTCTGCCCACGGAGAACCCACTCCATATAAACTTCTTCAATGCCTTCCTCCTCTCCTAGAAAGCCATGTCTACAATCCTTGTCTTCAACTGAGAACTCTCCATCCCTCTTTCCAATACACCCATGTCTCGTTTAGCGCAATTTCGATTAGCGCAATTTCGATATAGCGCAAATTCGTTCCACGGGGAAACATTGCAACGCAGTGTAGCCTAATCAAAAATCTTAAACGCTCTCGTGATAAAACGTGAACTTGCGCTAAGTACACACGAAATTTCTATCAATTTACGTATATTAATATTATTTCTTGCCTCAAATCTTCTTTTTTGTTTATATATTAATCGAAATTCATTGATGCGCAATTGCCAAAAGTATTACTCGTCATTGGGTCTAGATAGCCGGCCTTCCGAAGATTTATCTCGTCTCCTTAACAGAATGATAATAAATAATTTAGATCGTTAATTAAGCGTGGGGCTAGTTGAAATGAGTTTTTTTTCAGTAATACGGTTTGAGACGTATTTTTGCCGTCGTAGGTTACCGGGCGATTGACTTCCAGGTAGAGAGTCTACGCTAAAGCCTTCAAGGTCATCGGTATTCACGGGGGAGAAACGGAGCGGTGGCCGAGTTGCGCATGAATAGCATCAACACATAAAAGGGTCCGCTATAGAGTCTTAAACACAATGGTTTCGTTCCCTCCCCGCAGTCATAGCCCTTCTGCGTCTCAGGAATACAGTTCAGCAGAAGAAGGTGATTTAGATAGAACCATACAGAGTAAAAACCAAGAGAATATGGCAAAAAATAGGAATGCGTGTAGAAAAATCAAGAATTTATCAAGAAAAACCATTAACCTAGAAGAGGACTTGAGAGAGGTCAATTGCTTTGAAAATGGAGAGCGTCAAAGCGATATTGCGCGGAAGTTTAAACTCACGATGCCTTATTCTGAATAAAGACGAAGCTAAAATATCAGTGACCTCAGCCGCACCAACTTCAACCGAGCGGTCTACACATACGGAAAGTTCATGGTGAATCAGTACAAAAAGACGAGAGTGGTAATCGCTCCGAGACATTAAGTGAAAGCTCCGGTTGGTTCCAGAATTTAAACGGCAAGCAGGTATTTTCAGTGCGGCGATATCAGGTGAATCTGCAAGTGTTGATAGCGCAGCCACCACAACATTTTCTGATGAACTCCAAGCTGTTATTGAAAGTGGCTCCTTTCCCCCTCAACTAGTTTTTAGTGTTGATGAGACGATATTCTTTAGGAAAAGAATGCATTCTCGTTCATTCATTTTCAGGGAAGGAAAACCTGGGTCAGGTTTCAAGGCATTTAAAGACTGTTTCACGTAGCTGCTAATGACTCGGAGGACTTCAAATTAAAATGATTTATCATTCATAAACTCCGCTAGCTATGAAATGGCATTTAAAGTAGCATTTTCCTGTCATTTCGATGAGCGACAAAAGGGCCTGGGTGACACAATAGTTGTTTTTAGACTAGTTTGAAAAATCATCAACTGCCGGCAACGCATTACGATCCCCTGAGATAGCAGATGTTAGCCCACCCGCACGACAGGATGGAATTTCGAAAGCACGTAAGAATTTTTTTTAACGTGAATAAAAGTCTTTGAATGCGTGAATACTATCTTTAAAGATGTTTAAAATATAAATATTTATAGAAATAATGTTTTCTAAGGCTTTTATGGGAATATAGATGTTTTAGAGGAAATTCAATACCCAAGACCTATGCTACCAGGAACGCATCCCTATCTTCCCTATGTTAAAACGCTCTCGTATAACGCAAATTCGTATAGCGCAAAGACCCCAAGGAACGCATCCCTTGCGCTATACGAGACATGGGTGTATATATATATGATGCAAAAATTCCTCTATGACCGACATTGAACTAGATGATTATGCTGTATCCTTCATAGATATTACAGCATAAAACAATCAAGAGATAACACCATGTTTTCCAATTTTCCAGATACATCATCATGATTAGAATTCATTCTACAGGACTGTTAGGTTTACCAGTTACGTGGACTAGAGGAAGTGGATTTTCTATTTTTTCATGACTGGCCGAAAAAGAGTATGAATTAGGTTTTCGATTTTGCAGTGCACATGTGAATACAGAGTTGTGAGCAATGCATGTTGTTGACATGCCAGAAAGAGAACTATTATAAATAATTTAATCAAGTTACTGCAGCAAAAAAAAGAAATGTCAGATTGTGCAGTCCTTGAATGAAGTAAACTTGTTTCATGCCCACAACATTTAACTTTTGATTATATGATTACAATCCAAATGTTTACCCATAGGTGGATCTAGGGGGGGGGGGCTGGGGCACGTGCCCCCCCTCCCCCAGTCCCTTCAAAAATATGCAAGATTTTTAATATAGTCCCATTATCATTGCACTCGTTTTGTAGTACGAGGTATCCTTGTGCCTTCCTCAGAACAAAATCCTGGATACGACCTTGTGTTTACCTACACCTTGTTCACTCATTAGAAGTGGTAGCATAGTAGTGGTTAGCAAGGCCACCTACTCCATGAAAATTTGTGCATTCAACCCTTGCTAATGCCATTTTTTTTCTCCGTCACAAGAAAAAAATTTACATGCCACGCTTTGCGTCTTCACTAGCCAGTCACTTGAAGATGTAAAATATTTTTGAATTTACAGAAATCTCTGTTATCAGTTGTTTAGCTGTTGAAAAGGCTAACTGGATTTCTTAAGTAAGATTTAAATTCTTGCTTGGCAGAGCTCTGAGCAGTGTAAGATGCATATTATGCTGTCCTCCCGCCTTTGACGCTCATGCAACATAAGCAACTGATGCTAAAATGAAGATATTATATGGCATTTGTTATCTATTCTTCCCCAAAATCTTATCCTTAGCTTACAGAATTACCTAACCTTACAAGAAGCTGCTAACCCATTTTATTCCGAAAGAAACTCATAAGAAATGTTTAAATCTCTTACTTTGTGCTACCTGGGTTACAATGGGGGCAGTACTAGGCTTTGATACACACCAAATTTCATCTATTAAGAATTTTTTTACTATAGCAGCTCCTCAGAAAGCATATTACTGTTCATGGGAAATTCCTGCAAAAAACTCAAGATTAAGCAACAGTTTGACAGAATAAATATAATTTTATTCAAGCAACATTTCACAACAAAAATCTTGCATTCAAATCTACAGCAGTAAAAGTAGTATTTTCATTTAATCAAATAACAAAATTTAACATATCGAATGTAAGATTTCGCATATAAAACCAATAGTATGGGACCAAAAATATATTAATTCAATATTAATTCATACTAATATATATTTATTGCATCCACAATATTCAACACACACCACAACATTTAAAAGAATATTTTTTGCCTAACACCACTCAGCCACTAGAAAAAAGTTATTCCTACATGAGAGAACTTTCTATGTTTTTGTGGAGCTATAAAGCCCAAAGGAGATATGTACTTGCATTTTTTTGGACAAAAGTGACTTCAAACATTTAAAGCAAAAGAAGAGAGAGATGGCCTAATCATGAGGTACTTAATGTCATTTGGTCTCTTCAGAATGTTTTGTTTTAATCCACGTTATCAACCACAAACCATTTATTACTATACCCAATGGCATAGGGAGGGGGGCAGGACCCCCTAAAATATAAAAGCACACTTACTTTGCATCACAAAAGAAAACCAAATAATGAAAAATCATGAATTTACAAAAGATTTCTGTGAAAAATGAACTTTTTTTCAATTATGAAAAGTGTTAAGATAGGGAGAGGGCTCCCTCTTCCTATTCCCTTTCCCTCTTCTTAGTACCCTGTTTTTCAAAAATTTTCCCCCCTGGTGTTGGAACCCCCCCCCCCCCCCCAACAAAATTCCTGGCTATCCATTGACTATAGCTAATGCATAGGCCAATACTATGCCCCATTCCTTAATTCTCATTGAAATTTAGGGAAATCGTGAGAACTTGATGCTATGGCCTTCTGATAAATCTTTGGCGACAATGCAAAGGCAATTAGGGCTGTAAGCATGCCACTTACACATTGTAATAAAGCAAAAATTTTCTATGCAAAAGCAAGGTTGAAATCTACCTATCTTTTTAAAACACTAAACCCAGGGATGATTTTGAAAGTAGGCCAGGACTATCCAAATAGTTGGGGGAGAGACTTGGTCAACTCAAAGTATGTAATTTAACATAGAAATGAGTTTATTTCCTTATCACCAACAATAGTCGTCAAACATAGTTCTGGTAGCCTTTAATAGTTTTTAATCCTCAACGCCACATGGAAAGTTTGCATTATGGTTACAGTGAATTTATCAAGTCTGCAAAATTTCATTCCCCATTCCAGGGGACTATAAAAGCTTACCCCTTTTGAAAATAGCTGAAATATTGAAACCACTCGGATAGTAAAATCACAATGGAAAACAGTCATTTTTTTGAAGCGCAATGGACATCCAGAAAGTAATGGCCAAGTTATCTACATAACTGTCACAACATTTTCCCAGTACATTCCAAATTCAGTGCCCTCTCCCTCCATCTCACACAACTGATTTGAATAACTTGGTAATTTTACACTTCCTTTGATGATCAAAAACATTTTAACAGATAAAATAAGTACAATATTATACAGGCTGTTTCCATACAAAGATTTATTATCCTTTCCTTTTTAACTCACCACGGAATCTCTAATAAAGCAAAAAGATTTATTTCACTTTGTTAATGAGAAATTTTTAGGACCTCACAAACAACCAACCCACGCAAAAACCAAATTAACATACATACAACAAAAATTGGGTAGACCTGCTAATTGACTGAAATGAAGTTTAGAATTGTATCCCCTAAAGACAAAGAGAATAGGAATTGAAGTCTCCACTTTACACATAATCAGTAGTGACCTAATTTTATACATTTAATATTGTTGTTTTTGGACATCAAATACTACTACAGTATAATAGTCACTACTAATCATAGGTCCTTTTTGTCACCATCTTTCCATTTAATACATGAAATTACCAATAGACCGCACATTTTATCATCGTTGACATTAGGAGATGGGTGATAAGGCTGTAAACAGGCACTGATTTTAATGTGGTAAGGGGAAGGACAGAGATGGGCAGCTGGAACACAGGCCACCCCCGCAGCACTAACATGCATGTAACATCAGGAAAGTAAGTGGAAGTTCACTCCATAAGGAAGGTGTCATCAAAAGCACATAGTACAATAATTACGTGGCACGTAGTACATGGCTACTGACAATACTTATTGGGTACCTACTCTCATATACCCTTCTTTCTCCTCTCTTGCCAAAGTTCCAAGTGAAATGGTGGAACTGGACTCTTCAACTACCTATGCAACTCAAGAGTTCCCAATTGACGGACACGTCAACCTCCAGAGCATTTCCCTGCCATTTTCTATGAATGTCTTTTAATATTTTATGATTAAAATCACATTAAAATTCCTAATTTTCAAAATTATGTGAAAAATTACATTCTCATATTCCTTCTCAAAATATTGTTGAATTTTCATCTCATTCTCCACATCTGATGAGCAGCTACTGACTTGGGGACTGCTGGTATACATAACAATTAGCCATTCAATAGTATACAACTTTACAGCAAGACTCTTTCTGTAAGGAAGGGCAAATTAAAAAATCCATCCTTGGTTAATAAAATACTTTCTGTATCTTATAAATTGAACCAAGGACCTTTGACTTCATAGGCCAATAGGCAGAACACTATCCTGGTACGCTCATTCTGGTGGCAATGTTGAGAATTTCAGGACATTGATGGAATTCTTCAGTGATTTAATCAATTCTGATGATGAATTGATATAAAGGGGTTTAAAAAAGCAACACCTTGAAGTTGTCACATTCTGCGCATGTGCTCAACCTGTATTTTCCTGAATCAATGAAATTCAGGTGTATGTATGTAATTAACATTCACTTCATGGAAATTTATGTTTCATTCCACTCTAAAGAAATAAAATCTATCTTATTACTTCAGAGATCATGTAAAAAAAATATTACCACAGAGCCATAAAAATTTCTACGAAGACTAAGGCAGAAGCATTGCACATACCACAATTTTATCACATGAATATACAGGAATAATACCGCAATCAGTTTCAGTCTTCCCCACCACATAAGGAGAAGACACTAAAATCTACAACACATGCTTTTCCTAATTGTAGATTACACCATTACCATTGAAATTGTGCTCATAGTGGTTCTCAAATTTCTTGAGATTCAACTGTGTCATCATTAGAAATATAATTCTACAAAAATTATGTTGTGAGGTAAGAAGCTCGGTGTGGCTTAAAAATGATACAAAGGGAATTTCTGCCCAGGGAAATTTCATTTGAACAAATATTTGTACTACCAGTCAGTATTATCACATCATTTTGCTTTGAATTTCTTGCAATGGCCATTAAAATATTAAAGCTAATTAAGTAAAGCTTCCTGTTCCTCAAGGGGCACAACACTTAATATTCAGCTTACAACATGGGAAAATCCACTAAATGACTTGGATTTGATCCACACATGGCAACTCAATCAGCCAAGAACATCCAAGTACATATTGATCTACCTAATGATAATTATTTGTGCTTACATTTCACAAACACAAACATTCAATAGGCACACACACATATGACTAACAGTTCAGGTACGAGAAAAATTTGAGTAAACTTCTCATTTTATCTCAAGCAATTTATCAAATTTAAAATAATAAACAGCTTCTTTCAAAACCTAAAAGATTCTATACAAGTTAAGATGTGGGTAGCTAGAACTGGCAAAATAAAGTCTTAAAAACATTATCTCTCATTTAAAAAATGGATGCCTTGGTATCTGTGCTACTATTCAATTAAAATAACAAAGCACAGAAAATAAATAGGTCTTATGGGAGCAGAGCTCATACATTTGGACTTTCCTCTCCAAGCTGAATCCTTTCGTCAGTTTTATCACTGGTATACTTGGAGTGGAAAAGAAAAGAAGGTGAACTAGGGCAAATATTTAGCTCATTACAATAGAAGTAATTCCTGAGTAAGGATATGAATGATTTAGAAGACATACGGTCAAACTTTAACAGCTGAATTCATAGTGCCCCTCTGCTGGCAAGAATTAAGAAGTTGAAGCCCAGACAATGAAGGACAAGTAATTACTCTAATTACTATTCTCTTTTCATTTTATCTTAGCGGGTGAGCAGGTGTGGCTAAAATAAGGAGGGGTGAGGGGAGGGAAAGTTTCTCCACACGTGAGTTTTCTTTTGCCAATCAGCAAACAGCAGGTGTGGCCTCATTCAGTCCCTCTCAGACCTCTGTCGAGTTAACATCTTAAATCTGCTCATGGAGCAATAGTATTGCCAAACTTCACGCATTTTCCTTGCAAGTCTTTAAGTATGCCTTTCACCAATGGTGCCTCATTCAGCAGGGTAGCTGACAACGTCATGGGCTTCTGTGAAAGGATTATCCTCAATACCTTCCAAATGAGTAGGTATATTGCCTCGATGCCAGGCCCAAAATACCAGTGGCCACCCATGGCTCACACGTTTTCAGTGACAAACTAGGACGGCTATGTGCACTCGGCAACGTCACGTTTGCTCCTCCTCTCTATCTCAGTACTACCCCTACCCCAATAGTGAAGCCTTCCAAGAGGGCCCAGGCACTCATGAAAGCTCACCCACGAATATAAAGTGAATAGACAATAATCCATAGTCGGTGAGGACAGCTTTAACAACGTTAAAAAATTTAACCCCATCTAAGGCTCTTCACCAGCAGGGTAAAATTTGCCAAAGATGTGACTACTGGTACAGAAAAGGAGTGTTCATTATTTTTTAATTAATTTTCACTAAAATCAATTCTCAGAATTTTTATGCAAGTTACAAGTGAGTGAAAAATTAACGGTTACAAATTAAAATTTAACAAAAAAAAAACCTTCTGAATGCAAGTTTTTCTGCTCCCTGCTGCTGCTGAGGACAATGTCCAGGGTACCCCAAAGGATGAAATACTGCAGACTTATTTTGGAGGAGGGCTACACTGAGTCTCGTTAACTGTCCCGAGTTCATGGAAAAACAACTATGAATTCAGCTATGAGAATTGATCAATATATACTGCTCATCACTCAAATTAAACAACTAGAGGGTATGCTGAATGGACCCAAGTAAAGAAGTCACAAAACAGAATTAATTGCAATATTAAATCACAGCTAAGATTAAATTTACCATAAGGCAATATCTACTCTCTGAGAGATCCACAATTATTTGCCAAGTAGAAAAGCCCTATATGAATCTGGAGGAGCAATACATAATATACAATTCTAGTAATGTAGAATGTAAGTTTTAACAAGATTCTATGACAATTCTGGGAATGATATACAGTGCAACCTCGATATAACGACACCCCACGGTGCACTAATAAACACTCGCTATAGCGAATTGTCGCTTTACCGGAGGTGGAGCAAATAATAGCCAATATACCTGTTGCGAACAGATATACAGGAACAGGAGTGGTGCGGCGACAGATAAACATCTATCCGATAAACGTAAGCATAAATCCAGACGAAAGGCGATGTTTTTTGCATCACTAAATTTCCTTACTCAAATAACGACTAAAATTCATACAATTTATAAGCGCGGCACTGAATAAAAATCATGCAAAGCATTGTTTCGTCAATCATTATATTTATCGAACGACAGTTTACCACATAAATTTGAGACTGAGCACTCCATTAACTTCATTTCTAACAGATCGCTAGCAGTTACAGAGGTTAAGGAGTCTTGATGAAAGTCTTCCGGCGGTGAAACCCTCGCTATGGCGAGAGCCAACGCCGAAAGGGTCTCGTAAAAACGAATTTTTTAACACGCTTATTATAGGGTCAATTGACGGTGCATCGGCAATATCTCGTAATAGCGGGGGTGTCGCTATAGCCCGTACTCGCTTTAACGAGGTTCCACTGTACTTAGCTACATCTGTGTTAAAGTGGCAAGGCCAGCTGGTACATTCTAATGACTTTTGTAGCAGGACAGGTAAGATTAATTGCTTATGAGTCAACTCCACTATGTCAGACTGCTGACGAGTGGGAACCAGACAAAAGAAAACAAAAGTTATATTGGCACATTAAAAACAGCTGGAATGAACCTGGAAAATGCCACCGGCTCTTCCCTTTTCTCCCTCATTAAAATTATAGCAGTTAGTGACATGATGGTATAACTGACAGTATACCAAGACTATTTTTATTTTGGTGTACCAACAAATGTTTGCATATTACTAAAATATATTGCATAAATAAGTTATTGAACAGGTATCACAGTCAAAAAACAGTTCCTAAAATGATACTACAGCTCTTTTCAAAATATGTTACTGCAGCTACATTTATGGAAAATAGTGGTAACATAAATTGGACTTTTAAACCATTATGTAGCAAGTAGATATAATCCAGTCATTAAGTTTGTACGAAAGGCATTAGGAAATTAAGAGAATTAGAATGAACAGTTTCAATTGTATATATCCCAAATATTACACATATATTTTTTAATGGGGACGCTTTATCCTCTCTCCTTCCTTGATTCATGGTTTTTTATCTCTTTGCAGTATTTTTTTGAGTTTTGGAAATAATATAATTATTATTTTCCATGCATGGAAGTGGAAGCCTGCAATTTGACATCGAAAAAGCCACATGTGGCTCGCTAGTTGTAGGTTGCCAATCCCTGCTATAGGTGTATTTTCTTTTCCTTTACTTTGATTTTAAGCAGGTAAGTTTTTCATTCATCTATTTAAAATCTCACGCTACCACCAGACAGTAGCCTACTCGTAACAAAATGTAATAAATAAATAAGTACATAAATGCCCCATAACTAAAGAGAGATTCAGACCTGTGAGGAGTTATCAGTTAAAAACAGGGATGCTTTCCAAAGTTTTATTCCTATCTACTAAGGATTAGTCGGTTCTTAAATTTTTTCGGTTCTCCGTACTGGTCCAGTTCTCCCCCATCGGCTCTCGATATTCGGTTCCAAGGATGAACTCTTATTATCTGATTTAATGGCAAATTTAAATGAACAACCACAAGAAGTGAATGAACATAATTTCACTAAATATGTAAATTAGCAAGAAAGCTCTGTAAAAAACTTAAGATCTTCTCTATAATTTTATTTGCCACACAAAAAAACTTAAAATAACACGTTGCTACAGAATGCATGATCGACAAACATGTCACATAAAATCAGGCAGCCACTGGTTCTTTCTCAAGGTTTTGATTTTAAAAATTCAACATTTTTACCCTATCTGGGTCTAACCTATTCTTTTTTGGCAGAAATATTGCCATGAACATTGTCCTCCGACCTTCGATCGAAGCTCGGATTCTCGGACAGACCTCCAATCCCCAAAGTACCAATATAAGACGGCCTAATTTCATGCATCACCACTTCTGACCTGAAGATGCCAGCAGGATGGCTGAAGAAACTGTCATCACCTATGGACAACTCAGCGTGGAGGAATGCCCAAAAGCCGAGACTCATATGGAGAAATGCTGCGGAAATCTTAGATTTAACTGGAAATACCAACTTATTACAAGACCACCTAACTGAATAGTACTTCCTGAATGACCATTTAAACTTGTTTTTTTCTTGAACCTGGCTTTGGCAACATTAAAAAGTGTATGGAATCTATAACCTAACAGAGGGTAACATATCACAGTGAAAACTAACTCAAGAGGGGACTAGGGGCACCCTATATTATGTATTTAAAAAAAACTATCAAGTTTACTCATTTGAACAAATTACCATAAAAAATCATATTGTGGTGGCATCCCTGCTAAAAAGCCATTTCTAACAAAAAGGCATCTCCTAGTTTTCTGCAAAAAGAGGCCAACTCCAATACTGAGCATTGACACACAAGCTCTATACTTGAAGAAAAATTATTGTCTCTGAGAAAAAATATGATTCACAATCCTTTACCTGTATCACTATGATTACCAATCAAATCCAGATCAAACCGACTAGCTTGTCTCAGCAAGGTTAAGGTTTGGCCGCCAGACATTCGAAGCGTGATTGAATCAGCTCACTTTCCCATGCCAACCTGGTATGCCAGATTAATCATAAATAGCCAGAACATGTTTCTCATTGTTCTTTAGCTTACTAATGGAATTGATCTGGTCTTTGATCTTTGATTTGATTTTGAATTGATTTCTTTGATCCCTGAGTTTTTCTTTCAGGAATTTCATTTTTTATATCTCAATATCAATATTTACAGTATATGATGGTAAACCAGGCTATCAGAGACAGTTCTCTTGAGATATTTCAGACCAGTGTGAGTACAGATCAATATGAGTTTGATTGGTAAACATGCTTTACATCAAGGAATCACTCCTATAAGAGACAATGTCGCTAACAATGAATCCACAGAAACATTGATTATTCAAAGCAAAGTGACCGCACAAGTAAACATAGGTCACCATAAATATTTTACATGGCATTTAGACCATCAGCCTGCCAGTAATGGAGCCACTGCAGACTCAATGGCAGACATGTCAGGTACACAGCACACAGAGCATGATGAGCTTAGATCCACCACAGCAAATGATTAGGGAGCACTTTTCCTCTGACTTAATCTTTAACTATGCTATGATCCAACAACATCATACAAAATCTTCTCTACTACCAAAATCTGACAAAGGCCTGCTTGATACCTACAGTCCATAGGTCAGAGGTGAAGGATATGGAAGCCGTTCCCATATTTTTCAGTTTCCCTGGGAAGATGGCTTCCACCTTCATTCATGTAATCATATTACATGCGTATAGGCATGAGTGGACATAGAGACATTATTTGGATTTGAAACCAATGACCTCCACTAAGCAAAACACTCATTATACCAATATACATAGTATACAACATGATTGCTAACAGTGTCTACTATCTGCATGTAACATCATAATCAACTAGTTAAGACATTGAATACCGGACATTATTACATGCTGGGTGACACAGCGCTTTCTCTGTTTCCAGCCAGCAAGGATGTTGAAGAATGGCTTGAATTCATGACCCTCAGTAAAAACTGTGCAGCAAAATTATCATTCATTGGGACAGAAATAAGTTCTCAGCTCATCATGAAGTTCCTTCTGAATAAATCAATCTCCTCATAGTCTTACCCAAGGAAGCTATAAAAGTCCTGAGGTTTTACTCCAAAATCGTTAAGAATCCTGAAAAGAGAAAGAAATTAAAATTCAGAACAATCATAATTTAAAATCTGAAACAAACTCCCATCAATATAGCCCACAAAGCAAAACCAGCATGGATAAATGTAGAAACAAGATAACATATCCAGGTGGCAAATTTATTTTCACTTCATCTCCCCAGAGAGATTGAAGTCCTCTGTAACACGTCCTGAAAACTTCATCCATACATGTACATCAGAATATGTCCACCAAAACCTTTACGTATACCTGATAACATTTCATGTCCATGTCCATAGGTAAAAATCATTTTTAGCCAAATCTACAAAAATATTGAATTACATTCATGTTCTAAAGTCAAAAGCAATAACTATGATCTCAGTTTATTCTAACAGAAATTAAACAAAACAATACTAAGCCTTGAGGGCAACAGATGGTAAAAAATTTTGCAAGGAATTTCATTTTTTATTTTCAATCAACCATAGAGGTAAAAAAAAAAACAAGCAAAGATACCTGAAAGCTTTCGTGAAAATATAGTCAATGAAAAAATATCTTCATTGGAATGAAAAAATTCCTTGACACGAAACATAATGAAATACACTTTTGTATGTTCCACAAGAGTTTTTAATCCCGAACTAGGTTTCGGCAGTACACACTGTCATTATCAAGGTGTACTGTACGACAAGGACAGTGTGTACTGCCGAAACCTAGGTCGGGATTAAAAACTCTTGTGGAACATACAAAAGTGTATTTCATTATGTTTCCTGCGAACAAGTTCCACCAAATATCGCCATCCAACCTTAAGCTGATTCCTTGACACCAAAAAATATTGGAAGGATAAAAATAAAAACAAAAATATATACACATACTTTTCTGAAGTCCGAGTGAATGGAATTGGACCACACATGCAGGTGAAAATGCAGGAACGTTTTTCGTGAGAAGGCAAATTTCCATCAGTCTGAGTAAAGTATGGTTCAAGTAAATCACTTCTGATGATGCCAGTGTCTTCCTTCCATCCACTGCTAGCATTTGAAAGAATATACTTAGCAGTAAATCTGTAAATACAATAATTGATTAAATTAAAAAAAAATTGATGGTATCTGAGAGATAAGTATGTAAAAATTAAACACAGGAAAAATCTTGTCGCACAATATAAATCAGGTCACATTTATACCCTCTGATTTCTGGCTTTTTCCATCTACCACAGCACAGTTGTCCTTATCCTTTTTCTATTATATGTTCCTAACCCTTTCTTTCCTTACCTCTGAATTTATTTGAATGTTTGTGCTTAAAGCCTCATGTGAATGAATGAAGTAGTGTAAAAGATACAGTAAAACCTCTATGTAGTGAACCTCTTTACATCATAAACCTCCATACTTCATACCACCCCTACGGTCCTATCATATTAACATGTAAATTTATAGGCAAACCTCTGTGTAGTGAACCTCTTTGTCTCGTAAAATCTCCACTCATCATACCAAGGAGATACCCCCGAGACGGCCTAACTACCTCCGCAAATCGTACCGAGACAACTAAAGACCATTAATGCAGCCGCGATTACGTACATGAAACGGCATTTTCAGGGATAAATGTTTCACTCTTATTTTTTTCTTTTACACCTTTAATATGTTGTAATTTTCGTGTTAACCATTATGTATGGCCATTTTGTTCCATATGAGAGCGTACCTAATAGTAAATAAGAAAAATGGTATCCAACTGTCGTAATCATTTTAAGTGACTGCTGATTTTAGAGAGATCACATCATTTTCTCTTGAATCATGGTAGAAAATCACGTGATAGCGCTTGCTTTCTGTTATAATTAAATGATAAATATGTGTTCACTAATCCATGCATGTTTGTTTAAACACATACATATAATGGTTTTATAGACAGTAGTGCCTTTCATTTCCGAAGGATATGAAAAAATGGTGCATATCACTAAAACGTCTCTATAATGAACCTTCATACATCAAATTGCCCAAATTTTGGTCCCCTCCATTACGATGTAAAGAGGTTTTACTGTAATAAAATAATATTTAAACCGAATTTACTCCTTTCTTGACGTTATACTTAATTTTGACTTTTACAAAGTTCATAAAATGTCTAAGGAAAAAATTTGAGGAGATACAACCTTTGGGGCAATATTTATGCTAAATTTTGAAATGACATTGGATGTATCCAGTGTATTTAAACTAGAGTTTCAAATTTAGCTCCTAGGAAAAATTTGAGCCACCCTCCTCCCTATTTTTGCTCCTGTTTCTTCAAATGCAAAATATGCTAGTATTACCCAACATGATTTCCTAAAACAGTTCTACCAATAATTACACAGTCAAAGAATAGTATTAAACAAAGATGAACATTAAGTAATCTCACCTATCACAGTCTTCCATCAGCTTATCAAGCTGCTCCCTCCATATGATATCCTTCTCTGTTTTATTGAAGAACAATAGTGTAATCTTTTTGCTGTGAAAATAAAAAGAAAGCATTGGAAATATATGAAATATGTTTTATAACAAACTAAAATAGTTGACATGCACACTAGAATACAGCTCAAATGATTCCCTGAAGAAAAAAATACGAGGATTGTACCAAAAATAAGTTTCCCAATGAGCTACAATGTTAATGACGGTGCTAGGCTAAATCCCACAACCGCATTGTGCACAGTGGTTCCCCTGCTCTCAAGTCCACCAGTCCATGATTCACTGTGTCGCTCATTATTGGCTTAGCAACCATCAACAATGAAAGTGACGATCCCCGTTCCCACCAAGTGTGAGGATCGAGCAATAATACGATTTCTCCATACAAGGAAGACACCGCCATTCATCAGCACTGACTGAAGTTTATGGTATGTCTGTTCAGCATGTCCGCAAATGGTGCATGGCTTTTGCCAAGGGCCGCACGGAAGTTCACCATGAAGAACGAAGTGGAAGACTGCTGGTTTTGGATGCGACTGTCCACAAGATCAATGGTGAGCTGCTCAAAGATCGGAGGGTCACCGTCCGTGAATTTGTTGAATGCATTCCTGAAGCTTCCAATGGCACAATCGAAAGAAATTTAACAGAAACATTTGGTTATCGCAAGACGTGTGCTCGCTGGGTCCCTCGGATGCTGACTGATGGGCACAAGGAGCAACGCCTTGACCGTGTTTGCAAATTTCTTCAACAATGTGAGGGGGAGGATACAAGGAGAAGTTTCAACGATGTGAGGGGGAGGTTAGAAGGAGAAGTTTCTGGTGTCTATCGTCACGAAAGATGAAATGTGGGTGTCCATTACACCCCCGAAACAAAACACTTAGGTGGCAAACACTTCAAGAGCGATGATGAAGTCTGAGCAGAGGTCACTCGCTTCCTCAACAGGTTGGCGGGAGACTTCTTCAACTTAGGGATACAAATGTTGGAGCACCATCTTCAAAAGTGAGTCGAAAAAAATGGAGACTATGTTGAAAAATAGGCAAAAGTGTAAGCTTTTCAACCATGTGAAAATTAATAGTAATTAACAGATTTTTCTGTTTGTAAAAAATATGGGAACCTTACTTTTGGCACAATCCTTGTATCAAATCAAAATATTAAGCCCCATACCGAAAACTTTATTCCAGGGAAACATCATTCTACCAACACAGCAATCTAAAGATAAAGATTTCATAACAATGACATTATATTCATAAGATTTTTAACAACACCTAGGGATTGGATTAAAATTTCTACAGTGTAAACCAGTTATACCTAACATGGCTTTACTAACACATTTTGTCAACATGGGAAAGAATTTATTTTAACCAAAGAAAAGCCCCAGAAAAGTACAAGACTAATTTCAACCAGCAATGGAGATTGCTCATTCATTCAGAATTATGAGTCCAGCACAATGAAAGGGAGCAGCTGGGCTACCAAGACATGCTTAGAACATACTTTTGTAATTTTTCAATACATCACTAGAGAGCTCTACATAAATATGAAAACAATGATTGCACCACTGGTAATGGGGAAGATTTACCCTTCATAAGACTCTTGGGTGAATGGGTAAAGCTGAAAACAGTCACATAATTATCCAAGATCAAGCCATTAAAATGGGGTAACGCATGAAGACATTTACATGCAACAATTTTATAATGAAGAAGTTCTACCATAAGGGCACTAACCATTGACTAGAAGGTATCCGCAGTGCCCATAAGATGATTCGCACCATAGGAGTTATACCAGTCCCCGCTGCAAGCAGCAAGAGTTCAATCCCCTCAGAAGACCTCTCAAGTACTGGAGATTTTCCCATGTGAAAAGGTGGAGGATACATAGGTTCATCCCTTGCAATGGTCGGGGCTATGCATTCACTGACCATTAAAGTATCCCCAACACTGAGTCCACCATCACATAACCAGGGGCTAAGGACACCCCCTTCAGTGGACTTAATCAGGAGACAAAGCCAATTTCCTTCCATATCAGGAGGTAATGGGCCAATTGTATTATTCTTTGAAGGTACTGATGGAGGCCAAAAATCGGAATGAAGAGCTGGGTTCACTGGTGTGTAATTTCGCTCAACTGTCTCTCCTGAAAGGGAAAATAATATCAGACATTAACCAGATTATAATACATACATACATGAATCAGAAGGAAGCAACATATTTTATGCTTCCCATATGGCAGAGGAAGTTTGTAAGTCCATTAACATTAGGAAAACCTACTTTGCTATTAAACTAACACTCAGCTTCTCAGGGAATGGATCTCTAGATACATGACCTATTAGCCCATGCCCTGGGTGGAGAAATATCAAAGCTGGTTTTTCAAATAATGACTAAGGTTAGCACATCATTCAAATCCACCATAACTGGCATTTAGGCTGCAATAATACATCCATCAGGCTTGAGCCATATAAATCAATTGTGTGAACAACTTAAGGTGAAATATTAAATTGCAATAGGGTGATCGTCAGTCCACACTTTTATGAATTCTAAAATAGGGAAATTTTGTTACTTAAACCTATAAAGGTAAAATAAAATAACGATAAAACTACAAAATACAGTAAATGTGTTAAATACATCAACCTACCTTCCACGGTGGCTTTCAGAAGTACATGGTAACCAATAGGGATGATCTCGCAAATATTATTAACATGCTTCAAAACAAATAACTTTGTGTCATGATTGATAACCATAATATCCATCACTTTCATAGGCTGATACAATAATTGGTATTCACAGCTTTTTCCTTCTAAACCACTCTCATCCTGCTCCATACTATTATTTAAATCTGACAGTGGCTTGCATATTACATCTTCTGGCCTTAGTGTTCTTGGGTTTACTACATCATGCCATATTTGCGGAATTTTCTTCTGAAGCAAAATCTCTACTTTCCCGATATCTGGTACTAGTGTCAATGAACAAGGCCACAAAACTGGTGCTCGTAAAGAGATTGGTAGTGTGCACGAGAAAAATATTCCATTTTTTACGATCCTAAGTTTCACTTCAAGATTGCATTCCTCCTTCAAGCACACACACACCGATGGGGTTCTGTCACCACGACCAGGTCGCTTGGTATAAATAAGAATAGAGAAAGACTCGGGCTTCTGAAAACAGTCAAGAAGAGGAGATGGCAGCCCTGACACTTTGCTGCTCTGGAAAGGATTCTCCTGTGTCTCTGAAATTATAGGTAAAACAAAACAATTAAGAAAAATTTGGAAACTAAAAATGAATAGTGACATTATTTGAACAACCACTATAATAATTATTTTTATTATGGCAGAAAACTATACTGCATCACCATTCACAAAAAATTACAAAAGCCTGCAAGAAGTATTTAGGGGCAAATACCAAGAAACACTATTACATGCAAATGGGATATTTTGGGGATAGCCTCATTCCTGAAAGTGTGAGGTGCCAGGAACTACCAACAGGTTGTTCCTGGGACCTCATAGGAGCTCATACAGTTTTTGCTATGCTGCTCACTAGTGCACAAGTCAATGACAGCTAAAATATCTTTGGGTGACCCAACAACTTCCACAACAAAACAGTAGAAAAATTCAGCTCAGAATTCAAAAGAAAATTATGCTAAACACCCGGTGTATTTTTGACATTTTTTAAGCATTTGAGCATGGAAGTATTTTCCCATGAAAAATTAAAAATGGAAGTGGAATGCGGAGTAGGAATGGATAGAGCCCAGAGTTCTATAGTAGGAGAAAATTTCACGGAAGTCGAGTAAAAGTTTCAAGTTGCCTGAGAACAATGGGAAGTGGTTTCTTTCAAATAGCTTCTCCCCCTCTCCTTCTTGCAAGCTCCCTTCTTTTCATGCGACCTGCCTTCCTGGTACCCAATTTCTGAAACATGCTGATAGCATGAGTCACATAAGTGTTCTTCAATAACAACCAATCACTTTCCACAATTAGTGTTTTGCCTTCGTATGATTGCAAGAATAGGAATGCCTACCAAATATGAAAAAGAATGAGTCCAAAAATGACGCATTTCCGACATAATTTATCTTTGTTAATCATCACTTCTATTCATCCATCTATCAACAAATCATGAGTTCCTGTATTATACTGCACCCAAAAAGCGATAAGAAGTTTTGACTACAACAGCATAATTTTGCTTGAATTAGCATAATAGCATTAATATAATTTCCACTGACATATCCAATGATGAAAATAATAACAATTACATGCAACTATTATAAAACATAGGCATGAGCACATTACATTGTATTTTACATGCTAGAACACACATGATTGCGAGTCTTATAATTTTGATTTTCTTCCACATATGACACTTTATAAATTGACAGATGGCGAACTTAAAAAAAAATTCTGACCCAATCCAGTTAAAATAACAGTTTCCGATTCACGGCACACAAATATATGGTACTCAATCAACAGAACTTGAAAAACATGGTAGAGCAGTAAACATGCATGTCTGTATTGTTAGCATTAGACCCAAACAAGATGAGACAGACTGGAAACTCAAACTGCACAAACCACTTAGTTCGCACGTTTCTGTCTAGAAAGAGGGACTTTGCAAAATTCCAATATCTTACATGCGCGTCCCTTACTCCCGCCTGAATTCTCTCCAGTGTCTCGATGCTAGCCTGTTATGAAGGCAGAGAACATTCTCCATCCCCACCACAGCCCCTACCCTCCCATGGTTTCCAAGACTCCCCCCTTCCTCTCGCCAAGCAGATGAGTCGTTCTCGCCACTGGTGACACCCTCCGATGGGTCATGTTTTTGCCATTTTTATTTTTATTATTATTAAAGTTATTTACTTTACTAATACTTAATATACTTTACACCTGCATATATCTTGATTTTAAAAGTCATATTAGCCTAGCAACTTGCCTACAATTCTTTTGTAGTGACTTTTTTGCCATAAATGTATATTCAATTGATTACAACATGCAAAACTTACTATTTCCAATTTATGTCAATAAAGATAAGCTAGACAGAAAAACTGCAGTGACTGTTACATATATATTAGCGAAGATTTCACGTCGATAGTATCGTACTCGTCACTCAAATTAGGTAAATCGTTTTACAGGGCAATCACCTTTCGCCTTGAGCACAAAAATGGGACAAAAACTAATGAAATAATAGATAAAAATTTGACTTACCAGATTTTCCTTTATCAGCAGAGTTGTCGTTTTTCTTATTTTTGGAAAATAGAAGATAACTAAGACTTTCTTTAGATCTCTGAATCCTACTGTCTCCTTTTGACGCTTTCAGCCTCCCTACCAGACATTTTTGTAGCATGGACTCCACATTTACCCAGGCATGGACCTGAGTATAAATATGTAATCAATATAAGGGCAGTTCTTCCTGGTCTCTCAAATAATAGCACATACAGTATTTTCAGAAGAATACGCATTCATGGAAATTTTTAAACAGACAAACAGAGCCACATAAATGGACTTGAATGGATTTTTAGAATTGTCACAGTATTAGGCTAGCATTACAATTTATGTAAATAAAACCAGTTAACAAAGCCAAAACACCTGAAAATGAAAAACACAAAAACAAAAGCCACAATTAATTCTGAAGATTTAAAAAATATTATCCAAGAAAATGACAATTAATTTCTACCCCTTCTTGGAACGGAACGTATAATAACAAGATGGGAAGCTCCTTTCATAAGCCAAACAGATGCACCCACCAAGTTTTAGGATCAAAGTTTATTTTCGAGATCCAGCATCCAACATCCAAAGATTCCTACATCCTAAAGATATTAACTTCCTTAATATAAATCAAATGGAGATTAAGTCTGAAACATTGAAGTTTTTGTATTGGCTTCTTAATTATCTACAGCAGTAGTTTCCAGCAAGTAGACGTAAGAGCCTTGGTAGTGGTCTACAGGATAGATAATAAATAGCCAACAAAGTAAATATGGCAACCGGCAAAGTACTGAGGAAGGGTAACAAATGAAATTAACAATGGTAAGAGAATGGGGGTGGCCAGTATAGTCCGGGCAAAACATTATGGCATTGAGCAGTAGATGGTTGAAGGACTAAACAAGTCTAATTTTCTAAAATCTAGCTGTCATGGGTGTAATAATGTCATCAGCCAGCAAATTTTTCTGCTTTTTGTGTCCTACTTTGATATTCATCTGAATATCTTCTATGTGTTTGAATGTCTCCTGCTATACATCACCGAGAGGTTTGGAGGGGCTATTTTACTTCCTTCTTTCCTTTACATGCTCCACAATGAATACGATGGACTTGTTCATCAATTTTACTTTACATTGTGATTGTCTGAAAAATAAAGAGAATTTTTCTGCTTTTCCACCAAGCTACTCACAAGGTCAAATCAATGCCCTTGCACACATAAACTGTTGACATCACAAACTCATGCCGAGCATATTGCCGCTTCTCCACAACTCCTTGGCCTTGCATAGTAATAGGGTGGTTTCCTATTATTTTTTTATTGCCTAAATTGAAAGATTATTACTCCTGAAGTGCGCATTTCACGCTCATAGATTTTCGAATGACGATATCTATTTTTCGCGATTAAACAAACAGTGAAAAATTTCAAGCACGCGAAAACGCGATGGCTAAGTAGGAATGATGGGAAAACTCCCTGTGACGTATTTCTGCTTCCAGCTGTCGGCATGTGAGTAGACCTTGGGGCGAGGCTTGAGCGCTGATACGATGCAGGCTAGTAGCAGATAGCTGAGTACCCTGCTAGCAGATAGTGCGTGGCTTAAATAAGGATTATTATTCCCCTATCAAACGAAGGAAACTTTCCGAACTTAGATATTTTTAATGTGTGGTTATTAAGAGATGTTTCCCTGAGCACTGTGCCTCATGCATGCATTAGTCATCTCAGACAATGTAAAACTCCTATCTACTCGTATAGAGACTAGGTCCCTGAGACGTCACGTGGAGTGGAATCGCATGGGCGCCAATCTGGCCTTTTTCAAATGAGGTTCAAATTGACCATTGCCATTCGTCTAAACTGGGATTTCTAAAACCAAATAATTTGTATATTATGAATACACTAATGGTGGGTAAGGTATCGCAATCAATGCATTTCGTTTTCTTTGCTGAAGGAAACTACCCTATTCCATGTAATTTACACTATTGTGAGTGATTTCTTCCCTCAATGAGAGGTTCTCCTTGTAAAAGTCAGTAAACTACAACTTGAATCATGTCATCCACTCATGAAAAGGAGAGGCAACATTGAAGTTTTTCTCATTTTAAATTAAAAGAGATAATGATTGAATGGGGAAGAGTTTTATTTAGTTGCGGCTTATATTTATTTCCCTTCCATCTACCAAAATCGTCCAATGATTTCCGAGGCTGAGAGAGCAATTGTCCTGTAAGGCTCAGAATTAAACCTCATGCTGAGACTCCATGCAACCTAATCTGCCAGCTGTACGCTCATCTACAATTCCATTACTTTCTCCTATCCCTCTAACACATATACTCTCCATGCCATGCACTTGATTTCAATTCAAGCCAAGTGGTCATACCAGTTTTGAAACTGATCAATAGGGAAGAGACTTACTAGGGGCAGCTCTCCCTTGAACATAAATCCTGGGTATGCCCAAGAATAAGAAAATTTTTGTTCTCTACATTAGATTTGTTGAAAACTCTAGAATTGTAACTTCAAGTCCAATATGTATCTGTTAAATGAAAATTATCCATCAGATTTCCAAATCAATGATGAAATAGTCACCTCATTGAACAGTTTGGTAGCATCCATTCCAACTCCTCTAAGGAGCTCCTCATGGCCGCCTGGGTGGAAGTCCATGTAATGGGTAACATTGTACACCTGACCTAGAAAAATAAGTAGTGGTGACACAAAAAAATTAAAAACATACTGAAGGGATAGGAGAGAATATAATGCATGACTGGCAATAAAGTTGAATAAAACAACTTATTGACCAGTTTCCTATGGCCATCCTTAAGAATTAACATTTACATGAATAAGCAATTAAATGAATGAATCCTCTTCACCAAAGGTCATTAGATGGTGTAGCCATAAAACCAGATAACCAGCATTGCATCACTTTCAAGTGTTTCAAGAAGTATCTTGGCATTAAAGTAAAAATTCCAGATTTACAGAATATTAACCAAATTATAAAATGGACAACTTGCAAGGTTTTTCTACAGCTATTCCAACTCGTGCATTATATAGATAACCAGTATGGTTCCACAAAAACATTTTTCTTTCAAATGAGCGACCAGTACTTACTTAGGTGATAGAAAGTTTATTATGTATAGTTTCAAACGCAGCTTTCTGCATGCCATTATGGGAGATGGGTGTGTGAGATCATAACTGTCATACAGTTCTGATCATTCCAATTTCGTTATTAGCTGACGGAGAACTTCATGACCAGCGACAAATACATATTATTTGAAATATAAAATTTTTAAGCATTATGCTGAGTAATTTCTGGTATTTAATAGAAAGTGAGAGAGTTTAAGACTGCATTTGATTTATGCAATTGTGTACGAATCACACAGTTTTCTGCAGTGTGCCTTCATTCTCTGCCTCATTGCTTTCAGCCGAAGGAGCAGCAATATTTCTTCAATTAAATGACGAAATACCTTTGTAGGCATAATAAAAGTTGTGCTTTGACATCCAGGAATCAGCTTGAAGTAAACTTGAGTTTAAGTCCTAAACAGGTGTTCATGAGAATTCTCCATGAGTCTAGACAAAATTCAAGGACTGTATACAGTAGACCCTCGTTAATACGAACTTCTCGTTTTTACGAAGCAAATCGTTGGTCCCGACGAAAAGGCCTATCCAAACTATAGGAAAAGAAACGTTATTACGAAATTTTCGTTTTTACGAACCTCAGGCCCGGTCCCGGCGGTTACAAAATGAACTTTTTTAAGAAATTCCACGCATAAGCTATGGCATTTAGATGTACATTCACTATTCTAAGTTTTAACAATCACGCCACGTTTAAGTTCTCCTCGTGTACTGTGACCAAGAGCGTCATTTATGGTTCTTGCTTCACCATACGCACAACGTCATATTTCACCGCGTTTCGCCCGTTGTTCCTTGCCGCGGAGAGCGATTTTTTTTTGCTCCGGCGGCGTTGCACGCCCAGCTAGATCAGTTCATCACAATCGTGAGCTTCATTCCTGGGGAATCATGGCGACAGACTCATTACAGCTCGTAAATTTGATGTACAGTTAGTTCTCTTCCAGCGCACATTCGATTTACGAACTTTCAAAGATGCCAGCATTCAAAAACTTCAAATTTCGAATATGGCGCCTTTTGATTTGGCCGTTGCTACGCGGTGCGGCGTAGAGGAAATCGTACTCTGGGCATAATCTGAACAAAGTATCATTGAGTCCGGGGTGAAGTTATGAACTGTTCCGCGTTTCGCCCGTTGTTCCTTGCCGCGGAGAGCGATTTTTTTTTGCTCCGGCGGCGTTGCACGCCCAGCTAGATCAGTTCATCACAATCGTGAGTTAGGGCACAATTGTTTTGAAGTGCTGCATTCTGCAGGATAACCGTACTCCTCGATGCCTTGCATACAGTCCGGCCAGCGATAGTTGTCCGATGACGGCACAATAGGAGGTGCGGATAACCCTTCGCCAGCACGGTTTGCAGCCAATCGCTGTCCCCCAAATGTACCCCTCACCATCGCCTAGTCATACAACGTTGTCAAATGCATAAAGAGCAGCGAAATAAGCCTGATCCACTAAAACATGCCCTTTCTTCGAATCCCCAAAACAAGTGATTCTTCCACTGGATCCTTCACGCTCGTCGTTCTTTCGTCTCCTTTCTTCACGGAGCCCTTTATAGGCGTTTCACTTTCTTACCTGGCAACGCTGCCCCGACCTAGACTATTCTGCCTGTCATCGGGCAACTCTCGGTTTATCAACTTAGGAACAAGGTCATGGAACGCATCTAGTTCTGAAAAATCGGACTTACTGTACTCGGGAGAATGTCAACCCTCGATTACATCATGCCGCATGCCGAAACTGAAATGAATTTTTCTGGTTTTATACATTTCCGCGTAATCTAATCGCGTTTATCACATACGGTTTTTTTCGACGTTTCCTATAAGAAACGTTCATACGAATTTCGTTATTATGAACATCCGGTTTTTCGGTCCCGTGAACTTCGTAATAACGAGAGTATACTGTATTTGGTTGAATTTTGATTTTGATGTCACTTAACAAGCAGAATCGTCAAAATAAGAAAAGACCTTAGTATACCTTATGCTTCGTGGAGCCCATGCGACTAGGTCCGTGAGGGCTATTAAGTTCCCAAGTAGCATAAGTATTAAATTAGTGTCATAAATATTCAACTAAGATTTATGGTACAAAAACTGTAGGACTGGATATAAATTGATACAAAAATCCCTACAAAAAAGGGAAGCCAAAGTTTTTCATAGAGCTCGGTCTGTTTCCAAATAGAAGTGAAGTTTGAATGCTTATAAAACTTTAAAAATTGATATTGTGAGATAAATACATTCGTCAGCAGAAGAAATTTTTAATTTCACGTTAGATAGCGCAAAGCAATTTTTTTCAAATCTGAGTCAATTTTTCTGCATGAAGATAGAAAAAAAGAACCACGGTTTTCGATGTAGTCAGAAAAACTATATACATAGAGGTATATTTGAAACCGGTGATTCCACCTACTTCAAGGCATGTTCTTTGCAAGCAGTCGACAACATATCACCATGTCCAAAGCAATTTAACCGAGTAGAAAAATCATTTCAATGCTGCACGCTGCTCTCGAATACTAGCCATTTTTAAAATACAAGAGGTTGAACAATTCTTCAAATGAAAACTGTCACAAGGGCTTGCTACAACCTCTAAAGTCACACATCTTTGCATGATGACTCAGAAATGGTGAATTTAGTGGGAGAATCACAAACTATAAAAATGACATGCCCAGCTATTTCCAACCAGTTATTTTTGGATCTCCTGCTAAGAAAAGGAAGGATTGAGTAAACATCTCTGGAAAACATTACAAACGAGGATAACAGAAAGAGCCCTTTTTAACAAAACTAAAATTGTTTTACTGTTTGAAAAAAGCCTCATTGCCAAACCTGGTAGCACAATGCCCAAAGGGTGGTACTAAATGCACCCCCCTGACAATTTTTCTATCAGCACCTATGCATGACAGACTCTACCTTTAAAGGTCACTCCACCCAACAAATGCACAACATCAATTATATTTTATTCTGTCCGAGATCAATCATTCTCAGCTTACTTATCCTCACCTACCAAATATTTTCAACTTACTAACTTAAGTATAAGAAATTAAGTCGCAATGGACAATCATGGACATAGTAGTATTTGTGTGTGTGATAAATTTCAACCCTGTGAATAGTGCTGACATTCTCATTAATAGGGATAGGAATAAATACCTTAGGATCAGAAATTGAACCACTGAACCCTGACTTGCCATCACTGCACTTTCATTCCCATGGCAATTTTACAGAGGTTCATGGTGACATAGGTGAAATTGCACTGGGTACCACGGAACATGGATAGCATAGAATTCTGCACGGTGGCCCTAGGGTTAAATGCTAAATATTCCTTGTCCAGGAGAAATTTACCCATGGAAATTAATGTCATTGTAGATTGTGCCATCTTAATAAATAACACGCATAACAGCCACATATTATTGATGGTAAGGGGACAGAATGGAGACAGAAGGAAAAATGAGTGCCAGCATTTGGTCTACCTTGATTACAACTTGCAACATGCGTACAAATGGCCAGAGCAGTTGGGGGTTCCATCTTTCAGTCTTACCAGACGAGATCTTCAATGAGATATAAGAGCCTTTAGGAATACTCTTAACATGTTTGGTGATCCCATGAAGGTTAGATAGTTCTAATCCTGACCTGGATAACCTTTGATAGTCAACAAGGTTTAGACACTTTGGCCTTCATTTCATTCAAACAACTTCATGTTACTTAAAATGGACAGAAAGCATAGTGCGATGGAGATCCCAAGAAAATAATTGTGATATATGGGACCAGGCAGTGCCATTAAAGTATGAATATTAACTGATACTGTACATGCATGTTAGTGTCTATGATAAAATTGAGACATACATGCCATGACACCAACTTAATGATCTTATTAATTTTCAAATACACTCTTACAAACGATGATTCTTTTGTCTAGAGCAAAAATAATTTTACAAATTTACATTAATTAATCAACCTTTGATGGCAATCCAAGCATCATCCCGTTTGTTGTGCCTTGAGAGTTCATCCAAAGTCACCGTCTGGTACACTCCTCCTACACCTGTTAGATCTTTCCCAGAATGGCCTAATTTGATCCAATCCAGCAAGGAATGGCCTGGCTGCAGAGCAACTTTGTTGCGAATCGTGCCTGTCACCAAGAAGAAAAAACGTGTAGTTCTCGTTTAAATTAATCTTAAGCACAACGATCAAGGCCGTAATATAGTTTAAACCCCTAGATCCCCAACTCCTTTCGTCACCTCCTTGATAAAAGGGTATCATAATATCGACAAAAAGGCCAAGTAGTTCATAAAATTATACTACCTATCTTTTCACAGAAAAGATTATAGAATTGAGCTAATGACAAGCCTTCAAAATAATTGAAATAAAACCAGGAGAGTCATTAAAAATATAATGAAATATTGGAAAATATTTATACTAACAACAACGTACACCACTTATCATTAAGTTAATCAGGATGTATGCTAGCTTCATTTGAGAATTTTTAGACAACCTGTGAGATAGGAATCTACAAGTCAGGATGAGAGAGATTCAATGAATAATTTTTTTAGGAAGATGCAAAAAACACGAGATTTACAATGAAAAATGAAGCAAGATTGGAACGGGGACTTTGCCAGGTACACCTGATATTTCCCACCTGTAGATGATCCAGTTGCTTTCAATGGGGAAGGTTGATCACCAGGTGGTTTTGTTTTTAACAGTGGTTCTTTCCGTGCTGTTACAGGAGACTTATGCATTTTCGTAGCCATTGGAAATTCAATCTGCCGTCAATGCAATGTAAAAGCAACGGCAAGATGCACAACCATCAGACCGCAAGGCAACTGTTGCACTACGTAATACAACCACACAAATTACAGGTTGACGGTAGGATAGAACGAGATGAAATCAATTTGCAGGGATTTCCAGAATTGAATGACGTCCAAAAACTCTTATTAATGGACTCTCAATCCGTTGATCATAGGTAAGATGTGAATGATAATGTCTTTGGTGAACCTAAAGGAAACTATTTCAGAGCAAAAGTTTACCAACCTCCTCAGTAAAACAAGAAACTATAAAAATATAACACCATCAAAGTAAATATATGCACGAAGACAAATCAACCACGGGATAAAACGTCTGATTGTTTGTACAACCTAGCGACCTTCGAGCATCAGTCATTCTTCGACGAAGGAGAGGTAAATGAATACCACAGATTTACTGCAGGAATGCACTTGATTAACACGCATTTCAAAATGAAAATGTTCACAATGATGACACGATTTAATTACATCCCATTCAACGATAATTTAGCGATAACTACAGGCAACATAACACGATAATACTATATAACACTTCACCCACTTCATCTTAACACGCTTATAAGCGTTCATTTGTTAAAGTCGTCTGTCTAGTAGTGCACATCTGTCCGATGGTGGCAGCCGTGGCGTCCGGGTTCGGCGTAAATTGAGTTGAAGGGAGTGACGGGGTGACGGCACCTTAGAATCAAAGAAAATCACAACCGTACGGTGGGGTTAGCTTGAGTTGGCTGGCAAGACTCCACGAGTGAGAACGACTGAGAGAATTTTTTTGAGTGGAAGTGCATGTCAGCCGTCACTGTGAGAGACTTAGAGGAGCAGTGAATTAGCATCTTCGATTGCAGTGCTGAGAGGTTTATTCGGGGTTTTAGTGCAGCTTCAAGTTTCATATTTACATCTCGCCGGTAAGTTACGTTTTGAATATTTGTCGTCATCCAAATTTTACTTATTGTGCATGCGTCAGAGTGAAACAAGAGTATCCCTTTTTAGTGCGTTCAAACTCAGTGTTTCGTCTATATTTTCGAATTAATATTTTCATAGAACTGGTATTTTCAACATGAAGAGAGGCTCAAGACATGTTGTACTTACCAGCAACCTTAGTACTACATTTTACTGTCATACTGAAGTGAAAGTAATTACTATTAAATATATTTTCTTACTTTACAATCCTGTTACCATGCTGTTACATCGCTGAATAGTGCGGGCGGACAGAAATTTGACATTTGCAATGGCGCCTCATTCAAAGCTAATGATGTGGATTTTTGTACACATTAGATAATCTATATATTTAGTGTATATTTTATCGCACACTATCAGCTTTTGAAAAAAGGAAGATATTTTAATGGATATTTTGGCATCGAAGTACCTCATTTTTTGCTCATGGTGCTCAGAGAAATTCTTCTTTTGTTTGGGTGTTTTTTCGGCAGGTACTCGACGGGATTCTGATTGCGAATAAACTTCTCTTCGAGTATTTCGTTGGTGTTATATTGTACTTATTTTCGCTCTTAATTCTCATCTTTTTATCTACAATGAGTTCATTATTTTGCGCCGCTGGTTTTAATGCATATGGGTGTCTCTTTATTTATATAATAACGTTTCCTGCTATTTGTATTCATCATTAATTTCTTAGGACACTGAAATTGGAATATTATTTCTTCCAACTGACGAGTTGCGGTAGCTAAGGAATGATTCACTTACGCAGTTACAATTTTTAACTACATCAAATATTCTTGAGCCTTGCCGAGAAATGATAATGTGGCTTCGTCGGCCTGTTGCACTCGTATACACATACAGACCGTAGGCGTACATGCAGATTTAAAGGGATTGCATACTTAAAACAGTTATGTTTAATAACATAGTGTTAGTTAAAATGCGATGAATTATTTCATTAGAACCATGAAGACCCTGATGGAGCATGCGAGAGACTTCGTGAATGTCGCCGAAATCATTCGCAAGTTCCGCCGAACTATTATTTTTATAAGCCTTACTGGCAACACCTTATGTGCTGTGTCCTATGGATCAATCGAAAAAACTTGGGTAGCATGTTTTGATCCTGCCATTAATGAGTGACGCTCGTTTGTGGGAGTTTAACTTCGGCTGTTCATTTTGTTAAATGAGTTGAACTTCTAGTATGAGCTTTAAGGTGTTACGCTTTACTTTGTACATGTTTCGTTTCATAGCGACCAATTTTTCCAGTTTCTTTCCATCAATAGTCGTAACATTCCCTTTAAAGTTTTACGCTTGACGAATGTAAACATTAGCAACAAAATTTTAGTCTAACAATCATTCTTGCGTCATCGTACTTGCATATAGTACAGTTTCGATCTCGTATCAAAGAAGAAACAATTTGCTGAACATTTGAAAGAAAATACTTAGATTGCTCTAATTTTTGACGAATTTTAGATGCACTGGACCCTCTCTATATCGTCACCCTTTACCTCCCCTTGACTCGTTGATAGATGTCTTGACAAATTCCTCGAACCCCCCTGTTGCAGGTCATATGCTATATGTACATATTAGCTACTACTACTTATTATTAGTTACTACTCTTTCGAGCTGTGGTAAGTTATATTTTATTCATATAACTAGTCTGTAAAGCTCTTCGGGTATTCGGGCTTTTCTACCACCAAGGTATTATTGAAATTCTCAGTAGTTTGGCATGCTTACAGAGTCGCTAAAGTTGGAGAACATAGTAAAAACATAATATTCGGATAGGATATTGTCGTGTCATAGGAAATTAATCTTTTCTTTTCCACTCTTCAAAAAACTTAAATGACGGCATCAGTTGTCACAAATCACCGTCGGGGAAATAAGGGATTATCTAGTGGCTGTCTTTATCGCTTACAATGACTGCTTCAACCAAGGGACCTCGAAAGGCTGGCACCTTTCTGTGTTAGTCCTTGCGGAATGGAGATGGGAAGAAGGAAAGCGAAAGGAGAAGTTGACACAGTCTACTTCCGTAGTCTTGCGGGTTACGTGAGCTATTCCGTTCATAACTTGGCCTTTGTGGGGGAGCTGGAGGGGAAGCTGGTGGGGCCCGTGAAGAGAGAACCTTTATTTTCTTACACCCCATTTTGAGCTTGAAGCCCTTGCCCCAGTTGGTCATCGTGAGAAGGTGACCCACAACGTCGGCAGTCCTGTTCCCCTACAAATTCACCATCCAGCACCATTGAGAGGCCCAGAGTTGGGGGATGCTGGAAGCAGTGGCGTAGCCATGGGGAGGGTTTTCCGGGTTACCCCCCCCCCCCCCCCTTTTGATTCTTTAAAGCTTTTACTTCATCCAATTTATTAACTTTATTTTACTAAATACTCGTACTAAATTACCTAATTGGGTTCTAAAAATCACGTTTTCAACATAAAATTTCCAAAATTTTCGAGGAAGGATTCCAGGACCCCCTTTTCCCTGACGTGTTTCCCATACACTCCGGAGGGGCCCCGAAATTTCCGGTAACTCCCCCCCCCCCAATTTCAAAATCCTGGCTAAGCCAATGGCTGGAAGCTAACTTAACCAGCCTCCATTACACAAACTAACTTCACGACTCAGTATATTTACTATGTACTCTGTCAAACTTTTTAAATTGAATTTTACGAACTGTTTTACCGTTTTGTAATTTCTTCAGGTGCATTAGTAGTCGTTCCATTTTTCTTTATAATTTATCTCCTCACAGTGCCTTTTCATAAGATTGCCATACTTTGCAGAGTACCAATTTTACTTGGGTGGAAACTTTCACGAAGTCTGTCACGTTCTTTGAATCATATCCTTAGTCGAAATGAGCAGAATGAGATCCTTTTCGCTGATGAATTAACGAGCTCTCTAAAACCTTTGGGCATGGTTAAGTGATTAAAGGCTCCGATCAGATAACGCATCCCGGCTCATGCTTGGTAATAAGGGAGTTGTCTTGCACTCGGACCGTGAAACTCCCACGAAATTTTTCAATTAAATTTCAAAAATGGAAGAGTTAGGATAACAAGCCCCCGTGGTAATTGATCGGAGTATCATCTGTATTTTCCCATACATCTTGAGTTTCGAATCTTTTCCTCTTCTATTCGCTATGAATCTCTCGCACTAATATCCTGTCGGGGGCATCGTTGGCAATTGATTATAGCGGTGGGCCATGTACTTGGGAACATTGAGTAAAAATCTGCTACTAGTCTTAAAATTAATTGAAAATAATATGGAAAAGTACAAAGTTTCTCTAAATAATGAGAGAAATCCACAAAGTGAAGCCAAATTTGATTGAATCTGATTTCCTCTCAGCCCGTGAGGTCGCGTTATATGGACTTCCTTGGTTAGCGGAGATATTTCAAAGGAATCCCTCTCACTACTCAGGTACCTAGTGTAGGGCATATAAGGTACAATTCTCCACCCATCGTATGGGACGGTTGGTTGTGATACTCATGGCGCTTTTAGCCGAGAGAAGGCCGTTTCCGACGCCGGGTTTCTCTCCATCTCTTCCCACTTAAAATTACTTACATATCTTAGCCGTCAATCAATTCCCTCTAAACACCTATTCACTTGGCTATGGACCCAGATTTCGGCTCATGTAAAAAATAGTTTGTTAGCTGTTCGAGATACATAGTAGACTTCTCTGACCAAACCAAAAATCAACTGCACGCGCTTCCGCTCGTTGATTAAGCCTATATCATGAATTTCCCATGTACTGACAGCGTACTTTACATGAGATTGCACGAGGGTTAAGTAGCCCTTTCCTCTTACTTAGTCTTCGTACTTCCCGAGAATTCTTTTCACAAAACGGACAACCAGCTAATGGTCATTTGCAGAATACGGACGTGCGGATTAGTGGACTTTTTTTCGACCCCATGTGACGGTCATAAAATGTGAGGAATACGGATGCTACCTCAGATTTTGCTGGATTTTGCATCGCATTATGTGAATACTTTACTTTCTCGGACTTCCTTTTCTTATTAACGTTCAGGTATTCGCGAATTGCTTATACGAATTCTTCGGAACGACGGCCTGTGATTTAAACATAGGCTAATGGAGTATCTTACCGCTGATTCCTGTGTGTTCCCATCCGCATCGGGTTATGGTGGTTTGCAAGACGCGGAGAGAGTTAGAGGGTGGATTATTCGGTATAATTGGGCGTGAGGAGACTATCTTCACAATCAGATCCTTACAACTTTCATAAAATTGCCATTATTTGGCTTCTCATAAAACTGCCATAAATTGCCGGGTACAGGTTTTACTGGAGTGGAAACTTTCACGAAGTCTGTCACATCCTGTGATTCAGATCCTTTTTCGTGAGGACCAAAAAAGAAGATCCTTGTCACTGTTGAATTCACGAGCTCTCGAAAATCTTGGTCGAGTGATTAAAGGTACCGATCAGATCACGCTTCCCGGTTCCTGCGTGGTAATAAGAGAGTAACCTTGCACTCGGAAGAGAAAATCCGGGGAAATTTTAACATTAAAATTCTGAAATCTAAGGTATAGGATAACAAGACTCAGTTGTGATTGATCGGCATATCAACTCTGAAATTTCTCTCTTCTATTCGCAATGAATCTCGCGAACCTATTTCCAGTAGGGGGCGTCATAGCGAGTTGAATACAGCAGTGTGCTATGGACTTGAGGGTACCGTGTTCAAATCCTGAAGCCCCTTGGACTCACTCCTTTAAGTTTTCACTAAGCGGTCCTCAGCTGATAGAGCTTCTGTTAAGTCGTAGATGGATCAGGAATTGGAATCTCTGGCGAATCAGTTTATCGGCCGTGGAATGGAACTAACTAGTGGTGACTAGCGGTGAATATGTGTTACTCATAAGCCAAGTGTTTTATTCGGGGTGAGCTCTATCCTTGGCATTGGTTTCGGGTTTCCCACCGGGTGAAGTTCTCCATCTCTAACGACGTTTCGATAGCCATGTCGTCCATCGTCATCAGGGCTTGTCTTCGAGTCATTCAATTCAATTCAAAGGGAGTTTATTTCCTATGCTGCCAGTGTACATGGACATTTACATAATATTTGTTGTATTAGACATATTTACAGCTTGAACCCTGGTTTAGGACAATTTTCCTCTTCAGGGCTTGTCATAGGTCTTTTAAGTTTACAAGTGTTTGTGAGCTTGTAGCAGAAATTGTAGTACATATTTTCTGGAACTCTTTTTTTCTCCGGGGTGGCTATTGGTCCGACATTTGTCTGAGCAGGTTCAAGTTCAAAGTTCAAAATAAGTTTATTCACGAGCACAACAGATACATAGAATTTGAAATAACAAGAACAATAACAAAAACAATAGCTCGTGAAGCTGCTCTAGGCTTGCGCCTCTTCAGCGTTACTGGGAATTAATCACTGGTACGGAAATGATATTGGCTCTGCATTTGCCCTAAGGAGGTGGGAAACCCGAAATACCACCGTCAGGCCACCGCGGTACAATGAACTATATACAATAAACTGAAAACAGTAGTCACCAGCGTGCCAACGTAAATTACGGTGGTAACTTAACAATATATATATTCTGAATAGATCTCTGCAACAATAAACGTCACATTTATTGTCCGCGCCGAAGGCGCGTCGGAAAACACTGTCCCAGTGAGCCAACCTCACCACAACCAATCAGACGGATTTACAATTTTATAGGTGTCGTGCGCATATGTTCTGTTGTTGTATGAAGTGTTGTTTGCGTGAAGAGGATACTTAAAAACTAAAATAGTACATTGACAAAAAGATAAAATACGATGAATTGAATTATTTTTTTTCTTTATAATTTGTTTGTATTATTATTTTTTAAATATATTTTTAATTGTGTCTTATTATTTTTTATATTTTTGAACAATCGTTTTGAATAACAATTGATAGTCATTTTATTATTTTTTTCAATTGATCATTTTTTTTCAGCTCAATAGGCACTTGCCAATGCGTTGATTTTTTTTATTATTTACATATTTTGATTATTATATGGCAAGTTAACAATAAAAAAATAAACAAGTGAATTTATAATATATTTCGTTGATCGTGTGATTTGAAGAAGAAAAAGACGTAGAAAAGACTCGTAGGCGAGTGATTTGATGAGGCAGTGTATATGTTGTTAGGACACTTGGGTCGTAGTCCCATAAGTCTTTAATTAGTGTATTACCTGTGCCCTTCAGCCTGGACTTAAAATTGCTAATTAGGTGGTTAATGAAGTCATTAATGGAAGGAAGTTTGTGAGCTGCTCAAACATGTTTGATGTTGGTTAATTTGACAGTATTAAGTAGGGAACGAATCGATTTATTTCGAAATTGTTCCATTTTTTCGGATGGTTTTGTCTTTAGCAAAGATTTGATATTCATACAGCACCACCGGACGGATAATACTTTTGTAAAGGCGAATTCTTGAACAATGGGAGAGGGGACTGGTCGGGGTAGAAAGACAAGAAATAGCTTGTCGTACCACGAAGCCTTTCCCGAGGCAGTACTTTACTTGTAGATGGGGTTTGTATTTGCCGTCGAGAATGACGCCGAGAAATTTGTGGGTTGTGGCTCTTGGTATCTTTTTCTTGTTAAAGTGTGGTGATGCTTGTGTTAAGAATTTTTTGCGTTGTGAGAAATGTGTGTGTGTGCTTTTAGATGGGTTAATCTGAATTTTCCAAGTTTGTGTCCATTTGTGTAGGCGTTTTATATGTGTGTTTAATTTTTTTATGTTTGTGTCACCTGCGCGTGATGTGGCTGCAATGACCGTGTTGTCTGCATACATGAATATTGTTAAATGTGGAGTGCTTGGAATGTCGTTAACGAATAGAGTGAATAGTAACGGACTTAGCAAAGAACCCTGTGGTAACCAGCATCACGATTCATGGTGTTAGTCGACATTCGAATTCCAATTGCTTCCTTGCCTTTCCCAGAATCTGTCCACACGGCAAAGAGGACCTTCGTGTTCTCCCAGCGAAGGGCATGGTCGCGTGATATGCTGTGCTTAGCCACGGCGGATTTTTCCGGTTGGTCGAGTCTGAAATTTCGCTGGTGTTATTTTATCCTGGTAGCGATAGTCCTGCCTGTCTCACCGGCATATACCTGGCCGCATTCACATGGAATCTGGTAGAGCCCAGGTGTCATAAGGCCCGAGGGATCCTTGGCCGTCACGAGTTGGTTTCTAAGTTTTGCAGGTGGGCGAAAATATGTCTTGACATCATGCCTCTTGAGTATTCAAGTTTTTTTGCATGAAAGAGTAGGTAGGCCAGCAAATGCTATTTGTTTTTCGCCTTTTTCTTCGGTGGCGGTGTTGTGGTTGGTGCAGGCCATTTTCAGGGCCCTGGAAATGTCTCTTTCGTTGTGGCCATTCTGCCGGAAGGTATTCTTCAGATGAAGTAACTCCTTTGGGAGACTCTCCGAATCACAAATTGTTTTGGCCCGATGGTTTAGGGTGGACAAGACCGCTGCCCTTTTGGGAAGGATGATGGTGACTTTGACCGTTAAGGTAGAGGTCGTTGTTGATCGGCTTTCGATAGACGCTATGCCCCAATCTTCCATTTCCTTTCCGATAGATGAGTATGTCAAGCAAGGGTATCCTGTTGTCTTTCTCCGTCTCCATGGTGAACTCTATTTTGGGGTGCTGGCTATTCATATGGTCTAAACAATGGTTGAGCGTATCCGGCCTTTGTGGCCAAACGATGAAGGTATCATCTACGTACCGGAAAAAAAATACATTTTAGCGTAGACGATACATTTTTGCGAACTTCTCCATGAAGAAGTTGAGGATTTCGAGGAGAAGGCTCTCGTTGTTGCTCTTACTGTTCCTTCTGCTGATTGCGTCGCTAGCGAGGTTGGAAGCCTTTTTTTTCGTGCGTCTGCAATCTAATTTGCCAATCTGAACTCGCGAAAATGTGTCTATTTTCATTTATCAATTCATAAATATACGCCTATATCTGTACTGACTTTGTTTCCAAGGAAGTAGTGTCACGCTATATACCCATTTTACATATGGGGATCACGTAATTCTTTGATGTAGCGTTTCGCATTTCTTCCCCTGAAAAATAGTATCATGAACTAGTCGCATCTATGCATGCTATCTTGGGCGAAATATACCTGTATTTTCACGAAATATTAAATTACCAAAAATGATGAGAAGTTAGAGAGTTAAATTTCGCAATAACCCCCTGCACTATGCCAATCGATGGATGCATCACTTCCCAATTATTTTGAATTTCTTTAACGCTACAATGAGATAAGAGAGATTAATGATGGAAGAAGTCCTTGCCCGTGGTTAGTGACGGGAAACCGAAGCTTAAGTCTCCTTCACCGAAGTGTGGAAAAGCTCTCCGGATGCGATGGCTGTAGGGAAATGCGATTGACATTTAATTCGTGGTCGATCTCAGCTGTGGCCGTAATATATGGTGTCGTAGCGCATGCAGCGCGGGTACCGCCTCACGTAAGTATGCACGTCAGTGCCTTCTTTCGTACTCGGTGTCGCGCGGCGCTTGACTTACGGTTTATCGCTTCTTTTTCTCGAAGCCCGAAGTTAGGGCAGCATAATGATTGGGGTTTGTGACGACATGAGATATCGATTATCCATAGATGGTAGCGATGACTTTTTAAAGTTATAGGGTATTTTTAGCTTCATTACTGGATCACATTACTGGTCTTCGAAAGAGCGTGCAAGCTGCCAACTAGGAACGTGACTTTTACTCGCCATGAATGCTTAATTGGCTCTCGCTGTGCGAAATACTTGCAGCTCGGTAAGAAATAATGGCAATAATTGTAAACTTGACACTGATACTAGTTATGGACATGTAAAAGGAGGGGAAATGACTCGTTAAATGATAATACGCCGACCGAAATGGTCACGCTTTATCTTCAGGGACACTGTGTTGTATGGACGTTGGTTTTAGGAACTGATACACTTGCGAAAAATAATAATAATGAGATTTAAGGAAGGCCTGTGGCTAATAAGAGAATATTTTGCTTAGAAGAAAAATAAGTACCTTCACTAAGTCATGGTGATAGGAGTTGATATTCATTCACACATTTTTTGGGAAACCTGTTGACACTAAATTGACATTTGCGTGACCGTTGATGCATTGTAATCTGATATTCCTTAAATCAGATTTTTCGTGACCGTCCTTTTTTAATATTACGTCATTCACGAAGCGGCAAATTTTGCTAGTCATCGCGGTATTGACGTTATTGGCGCTGCTGGGACTATAGAGTTGCGATGGGATATCCCCGCTATGCATTCGAAGTGAAACCCACTGAAACACTGAGACCCTTTTTGCAGCCACCTTTCAAAGCTCTATTCGACGCATATCGTCTTCATATCTCTGATATTCGTAGTGACTTTGAGGGGGGGATTTTATCGAAGAGGATTTGAAAGCGTTGAATATCGCGACGACATGGACGTATTCATCACCCCGGGTAATTATGTCTTGATTAAATGAGAGTCAATCGTCCTGGATTTTGGAAGCTCCAAATCGTATGTTTTCGCTTTGTTATTGGCAATGGCAGGTGCAATATGACTCAAATTTGCGCGTTTATCTGTTGCTTGATCCTCACGAATATGCCTCTCACATATATTTCTTTTAGCCACGCTACTATTTTATTTTGGAAGATTATCTTTTCCACGGAAAATTTAATTGATTTTTGTCCAGAATTCCGGCCTACCCTATACAATTCATGCATTGGGTGGATATCGTTCAGCGGATTGAGATTTTAGCAGCTACTTGTGCCAATCTACTCTAGTTTTTACCCCTTTTTCATCCCGTGCTTTCAACGAGTGGGGAGAACTTCATTATTTTTATACCTGGTCCTCTAGCTTTTCACTGCGTAAGCATTCCTCTGTGTTACGTCGTTGTTGTGTATTGCACTATTTTAATTGCTGGTGCTGACTCATGAAATTATCGGGAGGCCTCAGAGATTTTTAAATTTCGTTATTAATTGCTCAACTACTTACGTCATTCTTTCTCAGTTTAATTGCTGTTTCATCGTGAACTCCTTCACACCAGTACCTTGTGTTATAGGTTGCGGTACGATTATGATTTTCGCTGTTGCTTACTTAACTATTTTGTTGTAGTGCTCACTTGAAAATTTTGCTTCGCCTGTGTTAGTGATGGATTTATATAACTCATATGGTGTTCCGTTTCCTTGCAATCAAAGTGAGTGAAAATAAAATTTTCATGGAGTGGCGCATATTGGTGTCTCTCACTTCCGTTATTTAATGTGCATTATTGCGACCTTTTGCATTGTTTTATTAAAATCATGTATTTTCCCTCCCTGGGAGCATTGACGACATATTTATTTTTTACTTTTGAGTCGGTACTATCCTTGAAATCCTTGGGCGATTTAAATTACTCTCTCACAATCAGTGAAATTATTTATATTTTCCTGTCGCTACAATTTTTGGCTCTCTAGCTTCTTTTGATACCTGTAAAAATGCACAGTTGGTGTGAGTTCACGTCAGCCACATGGAAAAATTTTCGCGTGTTCGAGTAGGTAATATAGGCGAAGAATAAATTGCGAAGTTAAACATTGACTACTTCCTTCTCCTCTGGTATTCAATCCGAAGAATTTTTTTGCTTGAATGGCTGGCACTCTCCATTCTACTCATCTTCCTCTTCATTTCCCCGTAGCTTTTGCATCCAACATCCGTCATTATTTGGCCCATAAACTGGAGCCTCTGAGCCTTTTTCCATCAACATGTCCCTCTAGGACCGTCAATAGGATCACCCATGCCTCATTATACGCCCAATGAGTTGGACTCTTCTCTTTTCGACCGATTTCAATATATTTCTTTTCTGTTTCATTTTATTTAATATATCTTCTTTTGATATTCGGTCTGTCCACTTAATGTTTAGCATTCGTCTATAAAACCCTGGTTCGTATGAACTCAGTCTCCTCTTGACCCAGAGTCCATGTTTTGCAGCATCCGGTAGCATTCGAAAGGATAATGGCACAAAACGGAGCGCATAAAATAAAAACAATTGTGGATCGTAAAAAATGAAGGCGGTAATTTTCGCCGTAAAAAATGACTCAACCGTAGTGATGAAGAAAGAACGCTCCAAACGTAGTAACGTAATGCTTCACTCCATGCGTAGGTTTTGAGAATTCTTTTCCTAATTTCAAGGCTGTTACTTCTCGATGTTAAAATTTGTCTCTTTTTATTGAATGCCACATTTGCCTGCTCGATCCTCATTTCTTCCATCTCGCGTGATCTTGCTCCCCACATAGGTGAAGGCGTTCACTTGATCAATTATTGACTACTTACCTCCTGGAAGTTGTCACCTCGGAAGCTTGCGGAGTTTTATGCGAATGTAGATTTTATTCTCTAATCCGTCTCATCGGAAATTGCCAGTCACTTCTTCTCCTTCCCAGCGTGTCCAAAATTCTCCTATACTCCTCGGAATTTCGCTTGCCGCTCTTCCTTGTAACCTCTTTTCACAGCCCGCTCTCTATCTCTCTTTTCTTCGATGCGGGTCATCTGGCGTCATAGTGGAAATTCGTGCTTCGATGAATGCGTTAACCGTTTCCTTTCCTTTGTAGCGGAGGTTGTTTCCCTTATGAGCCATATTAATTTGTATGATATGAGATACGTGTTAATGCTTATAATTATCAACAAGGGTGTGTTTTCTAATGCTATGGTGGCTATAGCAGCCAGTGGTACAGTCTGGATTCCATATCTCGCTTTCGATTGAGGCTCCTGCTTCACGGTGAGCTAGCGCGACTTTCACGTGAATCATGTTGCTGGATTTCGCTCATGGATGTGCGTAGGGTTTCATTTTTCAACCATGGAGACAGAGGGCGGAAGTTACGAACTCTCTTTTCTGAAGCTTTTTCAGTGATACGCTGTGATTGATTTCTAATGATTTTATCAAAAACATGATGATCGTTGTTCTGAGTTTAAAAAGTTGATGTTAATTAAAATTTGGAAACTTTTCATTGTGCACTGGACTCTTTATCCCGATGCATCTTCTTCCGCAACTTTTTTCGGTATCGTAATCATTATCTTTTAGGCGCGAAGAAGGAGTACCAGGCAAGTTTCCATATATCACAGTATATTTACGTGGAAATTCTGAAGAAATTCAGCTACTTTTGAGTATCAAAGATTGACTCTGGTGACCTTTTGGCTCGTAGTTGTTTGCTTTATAGTTTCAATCACGTCTCCATTTCGAGTACGCGGTTTCATCAAACCAACTTTCTGCGTGCTTCGCATGATTGGGAAATGATTTCGCTTTCAAAGGTGACATATTTGGGACAGCTTACTGCCGTGATAATTCATATCCGTACGGTGAAGGGGTAGAAATGTCCCCTGCTGGAAGAATCATGTTGTACATCCAGTATCAGTGTGGCTGGAATCGAAATTTTACTTGGTACTTGGATGTATTGAGCGCTATTTATTTTCGAATTAAATTGTGCTTTTATATGGGTGTTTATCGTCATTGCATAGAAAATTCCGGTGTGTCTTATTTTTTATTTCGTTGAAAGACAGCTTATTTTAACTTTTTAAACCGGACATCTACTTTCAAAATGATTTCCTGTGACTCAATACAATAATTTCCATGCATAATTTTCCGCCTACTGATTAATCTTTCCAGTTTATCCACCTTCCAGAAATATTCCGTATTCACGATTTTCTTGCTCATAGTTGGTATGGTCTTTTGGAGTTCGATGGAGAAATAACCTTATTTACGTTCTAGATAAGAAATATATAACAAGTTAATGCGTTAATTGCGATTCCTCTACAGTTACATGATACCCTCTGAGTAATTTTTTATGGCGTTTAGAAGACGAAGGGTGTTTACTTTCAGTGTCGCGGAGGTTCCGTTCCACTTACGAAAGATGTCGTCTTTTAAAATAGTGTTTCGACCAGTCGGCATCAGGGTATCTATTATACTTCATATGTACGAGATATAAGAATCTCGAAACAACGGACCCAGACACTCTGGTTTTTGCGTGTAACCCAATGGACTCAAATTGCAAATGTGCGCTCATATCAGTATGAAATACCATGTGATATAGCGTTGGAACTAGCCATGGATTTACTCACCATAAGAGCAGCATTTGCTCTGCAGTTTAAACTAAAGCCCTTTTCTCATGTCAGTAGACTAAGTGCAATATCAGCGGTACCTAACAGTGTTGAAGATATTCTGTATCGGGTGGAGTACTACCAGAGTTAACATTGCTTTGCCCGCCGAACACGTGATTGAAGTGTTATCGGTGAGCCTGGACTCAGCCCAACCGGTTTAATTACTCATGAAACTGAGATAGCTTTTCCGTTTGCGTTTTATTGTAATGTTTGTTTTTTTTCGGGAGGAAGCTGTAAAAAATCAATTTCCTTTTGGAATGTAAACAGGTTCAATCAAAAATGTTCTTCATTGTGTCAAGGCGATTCGCATTGATGGTAAATTTTTGTTTCCAACGGGGAATATGTAATAATTTTATACACTTCGGATAACTTAATTCGTTATTCATGTGGTAAAACTCGTTGAAGAAGATTCAGTTAATGTCGTTGCGAGCATTTTTTAGAAGAATATAGCAGGGATATGCGGGAATATGAGCATGGAGTTCATAATTTTGTTGTGCCACAATGGGCTTGTTCAGAATTTTTTATTATTGCAGATTGCGATAGAGTAAATGCTAAATGTTGTCTTTAGGTCTTTTGGACTTAAAGCGTCAGCTTAATTGCGAGTGAAAGTGGACCATCCAAAGTTCAGCTCCAGTAGCTCCATTCCAGCTCTTATATCCTGACCAACTCACCTGACACAGACTTACGCTTTTCCTATTGGATGTGTTGATTTAGCATCGTAAGTCTTTTCTTGTGCTGAGAACTAATTTTCCACGGCAGAAAGAGATCTTAGTTAATAATTCGGACGAATTTGCTTGAGAAAAAAACTCGTCCTCGACTACGAATTTACTCACGACACGTAAATTTTACGGCACATGCTCTTAACCGTGTCGCCTTTTTTGTATCCTTTTTTTCCCTCGACAATTTAACGACGATGCAAGGGAGAAGGTGTCCCATTACGGTCCTACCAGTTATGGAGTAGATGTGAGGGATTTTGTTCTCTAGGCTATTCATTGAATTTTTTATCACCATACATGTGTCTGGCTTAAAATGTCCATCTGTGGCGCTTCGTCGGTGAGAATATATCGTTCGTTGTTTTAGGCGTGACTTCATGGAATCGACTTGACGCAATGAAATGCAAAAATATTTATAATTCCACATAAATGTAATGCTTTATTTATGTGAAATAATACAGTTTTATGAATTTCATTATAGAATATATCGTGTTTGGCTTATAATGTCCATCTTGTGGTGCTTCTTCGGTGAGAATGTATCGTTAATTAATTTAGTTTTCTGTGGCGTTGAATGTTTACGCTGCTCCATTTCGGTTGACGCTTTGTAAGGCTTTTCGCTTTCTAAGCTTTCTGGCATCTGTCGCGGGCCGCATCATCCAATACGCTTAGGGAAACAGCGTTCTTTTTTGATCGCCAGTGTTTAGACATTTTGGGCTGCGTAAATTACCGCCTTCATTTTTTTACGATAGACGTATTTCTTTTTATTTTATGCGCTTTTTTGTCGACCATTATCCCTACGACTGTTACCGGATACTGTTCGGGTGTGTCTCTGGTTTCCATTTGCGTGATGATGTTTAATTCCACCAACATTCATGGGCGTAGCCTGTTATAATTCTCTAAGTTATCCGTTATGTGGATGACAAGGAACTCCGATGAAATAACAGCACTGTTGAATGCTATCATTCAAATGGAAACCATCCTTCCAATTTCTCTCTCTTCAATTGGGAATTAGCTTCTCTACGAATAATAATGTGGAAACTACCGTGTGCGTGTCGTGACGACAGATATCCAATCATCTGAACACGTGGCGTGACTGCGGCAAGCATTGTATAAGTGATGATTGCAAGTGGTGAGTATATTAATGTCCTTGTGTGAGGGTCGGTTGAAATTTATCGTTCATTGTCATGTACGTATAGACAATCTGCAGTAAGTATGAATTGCGTAGACAGAGGACATAAGAAATTATTCAGTTGCTTCACATATTGAGAGAACTACAGTAGTAGTGCAACTTTCAATTTTGATCGTTTTTGCGTCTCGATTTTTATGAAATATATGCGGGGTTCTTATGTCTAACTTTGGTGAAGCGTAGCAGGGTGTTTTTATTTAAGCGTATTTTTATGCGCGTGAATTTTCATGGTAACTCTTCAGTATTAAAGAATGAAATTAGAGGCCATTCAAGAACCACTTTTCTTAAATGGTGGTATCATACAAACAAGTAGTTGACCGTCAGAACGAGTGCCACTGAGTGAGTGTGTATTATTTTAATTTTTCGATAAAGAAAGCACAGAGGTAGAGGTGACTAAGGTCACGTTATCGGAAAAAAGGTCGAAAATTTAAAATATTCGTAGTTTAAAAGCATGTGTTGTAAGACCTTACGCAAGTGTGACCTTAGGTACGTAATTTTTTCTCGAGTACTTTAGAATGTTCGAACGGAATGGATGAACATTGCATTCTGTACCTTAGGGTGCCTGCACATAAGTCGTCTACCTGTGTCAGTGCCAAAAGGAAGGAGGATCAATGAAATGAGACCATTTTGTTCCGTGCGTGCGTTCTATCGGGTATGAGGGAAGGGAGGGAAGGAAGTTTTCACGAGCGTCGATTGACCAATGGCAAGTGGTGTGGAGAAGGGAATAATGTTTTCTCATTAAGCACGCTCAATTTTGTTTTTCCTTATGGCTAAGCCCATATCGTCAATGTTAATGGTATCGTTAATGGTGCGTTATCCTATGAATGCCTATGAATTCGGAATTCAAACCAGAATAGTGCAATGTTGTTAGCGTTCCCAATTTCAGTTGTTCAATTGGAGTAAAAGCCTATGATTGAATGATTGGAAAACTTAATGTAAGATATGGTGATGGTAGAGTGGTTAGGACAGTTGTAACTTTATTTATAAAAGTTACGTGAACGGTTAAATGGGGATTTGTTGCCCTTGATCGTCATATGTGGCCAGTGGCTTGTGCAGTGGCTAATTGTAAGTGTCTCGTCATTTTTTGATGAGTTTCAATTCCTTGTTACGACTATTTCGGTCCTCCTCTTTCATATATCCCTAGTTTCTTGCCGTATATTACCATTTCCCATTATTTCATTTTGTTCTTACTTACATTGCGATTTTTCTGTCTTCGGCGGCCATGAAAGTGAAAAGATGATTCAATTAGGATGATTCAAGCCAGAGCTGGATTTGGATCATTCAAGACGTAGGTTCGTGACTTCCTGAATACGTGTCGATCGCCCAATGGAAATATCTGCTGTGTTCGTATAGAGAGAAGATGGTCTTGCGTCATTCAGAATGATTCACCTTGATTTTTGGTATAGCAGCATTTTCTTCAGTTCTTAACGACCTTGGTTTCATTTGCGTACAATATTGCAAGGCCACCCTAAATGTTTAAATCGAATGAAATGAGTATCATATTGTAGTTATATGAAAAAGAGCTATTTTTCTGTAACTTAATCGCACGTGGTAGAGATGTTTAACTCTTATTGTTTTGTAAGTGCTTATTTTATCCTGATTTTTACTCGACAGAGGTAGCTCTCTCACTCAGTTATGCAGACCTATGGTTGGTTTCGACTGTTGGGGATACGGCTAACCCCGTTCATAGCTGTAGGCGTGTGAAATTCTCACATTCACGGTAGGGGTCGAGCCCTTTAAAAGTATTTTTTTTTTGCTCGGTTGCGCCTGAATACGGAAGTGCGGAATTTGAACGACCGTTCAATCAGAAGCCCAATAGCACCCACTTGGCTAATACGCTTTCCTGAAGGAATGGATGCGAGTTTGGGAAAATAGTGCAACAGGATATTCATCCGCCTTGACCTGTACACGAACTAGGATCCCCCGATGTCCTACCGAAAGCTCTTAACCAACTAAGGTACGTTGGTTTCCTTCTTCCGAGGTAATTCAAAAGGACGCCCTGGTAACGTAATTGGTTAGATCACCTTACGGGAAATGGTTGGATACTCTGGAGTGCAGGTCAAGGAGAATATACATTTTCCTTTGATGAATTTTCGCACTCCTGGGCTATTGTGTTAAGATACACAGCTTGCTAGCTAATAGTCGCCGGCCTCGGTGGCGGCGAGGTACCAAATGGGAAGTCGCGGGTTCGAGTTCCACCTGGTAGGTTGACCCAATGCAAGACATGGTTGTTTGAGAAAATCCTACGTTGTTGGTTGTTTTAAATTCTCTGTTGTATTTTCCTTAAATCTGCTGTTAATCTGCGTGAGATGAAATAAATATATGTAATCAGGAATAATTTTGTCTTGTTGAGAATATATAATTGAATTGGAAGTAGATTATCCTGTATGACGATAGTGATGGGGTACATTACGTAAGGTCGCACCTTAGGTCTGAGTGGATTGTTTTTCCACCCAAGTCTTTTATCCTGCTTGCGCAATGATTTAGACGATCCTTTAGATGTGGGACATCGCCTGAGTAAATGGGCATATTTTATCGGCCTCTGCCCAGTTCCCGAACCTATTAAGCTGACCCTCTTGTCTCGTGTCTTGATGCTTTTATGGGCTGATGTCGCTTGAATCAACGCTCGTGCTTATAGGTCATACGGCATTTTTTACTCCTCAGTCACAGTCTCGTATGCATGAAGTTATGTACAGAGAAATTGTGATGGTGTAATAAATGATTTCCAGTTTAAATGTTGTAACATTGTTTTTCTTGTAATTGTTGCTCAGACCTGGAAAGATTAACTGTTTACGAAATTATTGTACAATATCACTCCCCAGTAGAGGTTTTACCTATGACCCAGGTGCAGAAAGGATTATCTGGTTTTCCACCAATAGCGGTTACTGAAAAAACTCAAGGGGGGCGCATAATATATCTTGTTCAAAGTGCACCGGGACTAGCCGCGGTGATAACTTACGGGAGTCACCCGCAATGCACAATCGTGCGAAAGATCGTTCGCCTTGACCGGGATTCGAACCCGGATCCCCCGATTTCCACTCAACCGACTCGACCGCACTCGACCGGAAATCGGGGGATCCGGGTTCGAATCCCGGTCAAGGCGAATGATTGTTTCTCTGTGGATCTTTCGCACATATATCTTGTGTTACCAATAATTTCATCGTAATAAAAAATAATAAAGTGCATACGAAGTTTAAGAAAATTTTAATTAAAGTTATTTTACACATATACAAGACACTCCCATTCTACGATATAAAAAAGTTACAATTGCAGAAAATGCGCCCCCCCATATGTATTCGCCACTGTTTTCCACTAGGTTATTGGCTCCAATTACGCGATGGAAAACCCGAGAACCTTTCTGCACTTGACACGCCGGGAAACTCTAAGATCTTAGATGACTATGTTGTTTTCCGGTTCAGCAGAAACAAACAGAAAATGTGTAAATGATATTAATTGAACTATTACAATCTCCTCATTGCCCTAATGTTACACTGAAAATATTCTGGACAATGAATGTTGGACTGAATCAAACTAACGGAGGCTTCCTTCCTTCTCTTTCAAGGAAACGCTTAATAATAAGAATATTTCGTTATTATCGATTCCTGAACTTAACTTTCTGAATGTTATTCAAATATTAAGATTTTTTAGGAGGCTGATGTCATATTTATTCATCCGTCCTTGTATCCTTGTAGTCTCCTGTAGTTGTATCCTTGGAAAGTCAGTTTTGAGTGTAAGCGTTGCGGAGTTGGTCGAATGAACGTATAAACATCTCGTTGACATTAAAAAATAACTGCAAATGCGTGCATCCATGACATTGGCCTTGTTTGATCTCGTCATACGTGCTTCCATTCGCCTTCTTTTTTCTAGGGCAGTGGTTCAAAGTTGTTTTCGAGGACTCTCAGTGGTTTCTGTATTTATATTCTTCGGCAATAGGTTCTTAACGATTCCACTCTGTGAAGGTTTGCCCAAGATGCATCATCAACGATCGATAACCGCGTATACATGCCGTCCAGGCAGCGGACGACATCAGGTAAATCTTCTTCCTCGATTAATTTGTATAGGGCCAGCTCTTACCTAGACGAGACGAGTTGATGAACAACCAGTGAAAATATTTCTAGGCGATGAATTTTCATAAAATCCCTTTACGCAGGAATAATCCTGTATGTTAGCTAGCCCGTGGGAAAGCTTCAAAGTGTCGTTTAAATGAGGAGTCGTGAACGTGAGCCTTTTTGATTGGTAATGCGTTTGTATGGAGTGTATATAGATAAAGATTAGGGATGAGTCGATTCCACTTTTTTTCGATTAGATTCCAATTCCGATTCTTTCAAATCGATTCTCCATTCCATCGATTCTTAATCATGCTAATAGGTTGAGTATTGATTTGTCAGTAGCATAGTTGCCATGAAAATTTAAGAATTAAATAATATAAAATAAAAAGTACAATTAAGTAAAGTCAGTAAAAGTCCCAACAAGTGTATTAATTAAAAATAGCGAAGTAGTATTATAGTAATATATTCTCTGCTTTAATAAAATATTACACACTTTAACTGTTTCAAACATAAATTGCGAACTTAATTTTGTACAGTACACAATGGCTATAGTGTGTGGCGGCCCCAATGCCCCAAGCTTACAGTCTATTTTCAAAATATTATTTTCAAAATATTCATCTTCCTGGAATCGATGGAATCGGAATCTACTATAGGCGATCGATTCTGGCTTCCGATTCCGTGTATGACCATCGGTGGAATCGAGAATCGACATTTGTAATCGACTCATCCATAATAAAGACATAAAATATATCGTCAAAAGAGTATGCCAGCAGTTTTTCCGAAGAATTATTGACTAATACCAAACCGGGTTGCTTCCCTTCATTTCCAAATGTAGAATCAGTGATCTATATAAAATAGACTGATTATGCCGTTTTAAATGTTGTGCAAGTGATATTAAGCCCCTATATCACCTATGGTGTAGGCATTCATTTGTAAAACTTCGTAGAAGGCTTCACGTCTTTTTTATCATTTTAAGAACGTTTATTGTCTTAAGGAGCTGATTTATGTAAACTGTCTCGCGCTTTTTATTCACACCATGGCGTGTCATTGTAAATCCTTTCTTTGATTTCTCTTCGCGAGCAACAGGTGTGGCTCACGAGGACTTGGTGTAGACGGCAGCATTTATGAAATCCAACATACAAATAATAATCTACTAAGACTATCAGTGAGTTGAAATTATGCCAAAGCTCTTAAAACTTCGAGAGAAAAGATTCCGATTTTCCGTAAGTTCAATGTTTTACCTAATGATTTTGGATTGGATTACTATTTAATTAAGCTTAGTGATGCATTATCATCAAATTAGTAGCTGCAGTGCTGCGAGTATAGAGAAAATTAACGGCCCCAATATTTTATAAATTTTGGCGTAAAATTCTCGATAAGCCGTGATTAGACGCGATTTGGATAAACCTCTAGATAGATTGTCATGTGTTGATGTAGGTAAAACCGAGTTGATGTGGTATGCTGGGACCCCAGGTACCTTGATACATGCGTGACTTCTGTCCTTCAGTCAGAGTTGTTTGCTAGAAGGTGAATTTTATCCCTCCCTATTATTAACTTGTTTTTGTCTGCGGGGAGTATTGATCTACGCGTTGATCATGCAAATGCCTCGATCTGCGTATCGCTTGGTTTATTCTTCGCAAAATGTTCTCGGGATCGCCACTGGGTCAGGAACTGCATAACTACCGACGCGTCGTCGGTAGTTATGCAGTTCGACGTTTCGATTTCCGACTCGGCCATCGTCCTCATGGCTGTGAGTGAGGCTATTCGCCGGGAAAGCTCTAAATCTTTCTTTGTTTATTCTATTTTTAGTCTTCCTCGGTAACAATTGTCATGCTATCGTAATTTGATTGAACCTCCATTGAAGGATACCAGTCTTCATTTTTTTTTTTTTTTTTTTTTTAGCTCTAACGGATTTCTATGCATAATACTCGTCCTCCAAGGTACTCATTCTCTAGCAATGACTCCTGTTATTGCTATTAATCATTGTCATTTTTTAATTTTCAGCCAAATGAAAATTATATTTTTGTGATAATTTCTTTATCCAGGGGCGGTGTTGAATGATTTAGGGCCCTCCGTTGGGGCTCATGATGGGGCCCATCTTACGGGGGGGTTCGGATGTCCTTCCCCGGAAAAATTTAGAAAACTGCATGCGGGGAAATGGATTTTAACGCTATTATGTCTCTTAAAAACTAGATAAAAGTTATTAAAAAGAGTAATTCTTAAGGAAAAATACTGTGAAAACTTTCACAGCTTATAAAATTTAATAATGTGTTATGGTTCTACTATATATATTTAGGGAATTTTCTCCATGAAACTGCACTGGAATCTAGAATATTTCTAAAATAACCTTTTCGAATAACCCTTTCAAAAAAGCATCAAGTTCTCTTTTATCCTCTAACACCTTAATTTTATTTATTTTCTTTATAATCTTTTTACTCTGAGTATATAGTTAATAAATCAACTAATGAAACTTATAATTTTATAATGGCAAAAAAACTTTGATCCAAGTTTTCTGAATCTTTTATTTTACACCTTTCATGCAGTGGCGCAGCGAGTGGGGTGGTTTGGGGGATCAACCTCCCCCCCCCCCAGAGCTCAGAGAAATTTTTAAGTTTAATCCATTTTTCTTAATTGGTTTGATATTTCTTCTAGAATAGTGTAAATATTAATAAAATATCCCTCAGAAAGCCGTAAAACTCACCATTTTGAACCATTTATCTGAAAAATTCCGCAATTTATTAATCTCGCAACTACTGCTTATCCTGGTGGGTATTCCATACCCACACACACCCCGGTATTAGTTTTACGAATACTCCCCTAGCCCTAGCTGCGCCCCTGTTTTCATGTACTATCATTTGCAAAAGTCTTGCAACAAATCGAGCGGCGCCACTTTCGCTCCACAAAGATTGTGCCCGGAAATTGTATGGTTTTCGGGTGTATGCAACAATCCAATACTAGTCTTCATGGTTCAATGCATGGAGAACGGGTCATTGGGTGGTTGAGGTATTTTGTCATCCTTTTCAGTCGGGGGATTTGACCGCTTCCATTTAAGTGAAATTAATGTTCATGATATTCCCCCAAACACATTGTAGCAATTAATGCAGCAGGAAAGATCGAAGGTAATTCCTCGGAGAGATTTTAAAAAGTTGGTAGCTTGGCTCTTTTTGAGTGATCTCAGCTCTTTTCAGAGAGCTGGAAATCACGAGTCGTTCACTGTGAACATGGCAGACTTTTGTTTACATCTATCTACTCGGGTTGATGTTTTAATACAATATCTACGACATATGATACGAGGCAGCTTTGAAATTCCCAGTGTTTCATCATTTAAATATCTGAGCAAACGCGTGAAATATGAATTAGCTAAGCTGATCGGCATTAATCGTTGCGTAAGTAATAACAAGAGTTCTCCGACGTCCGTCAATCGGCAAAGATGTATTCCTTTCCACTTATTCAAAGTATGACGAGGAAAACTTAATTCCAGCTAAAAGTCCCATTTTTAATGATTGTCGGATTTCAACAGGTATTGTTTGATAATATGTTCTACTGCTGAATTAGTGTGAATGCGAATAATAACTCTTAGCTGCTATATCGTTGATGATTAAGTTATCTTATTTAGATGCAATCATTTACATATACACTGATGAATTCGGGATAATGTAGGATACTTACTTAGCATTATTAATTGAATTATCTACTTGCATTAAGTAGGTTACATTGTATTAGGAAATGTGTTTGTTGGCCATACGTTTTATGTTTAAGGCATCAGTGGAGCTGCAGCTCATTTCATAAAACCTTTCAAGTCGAGTAAGAAGGACGTAAGCAAATCCTAACAGAATTTCTGTTTGTAATGAATGTATACGCTTGCTTCATTAGAAATACAAGTACCGAGTTTGAAACATAATAACAAATAATAATAACTTAAAAAGACGACACCATACCCAAGTCGCAGGCGACAACATCATTATATTCCTATTGTATGTACTAACAAGCCGAAACATAGAGTATGCGAAAGCCTCCGTGCTCAAGTTATAATCATATAAACGAATAAAAGACTAATATACCGAGAAAGTGACTATTTTAATCAAATTCGTTCAAGTGAGAAGCCGTAGGAGAAGCACATGAAGGAGCTCAGTGTTACAATAATAACAAATAATGAAAATTACGATTTAGTGACCTTGAGCTAGTGGATAGAGAGCTCAGTGGATAAGCAGTCGGGCGGATAATATGAGGGGTTCGCGTTCGAATCCTTCCCGTGGCCGAAATTTTTTATCCTCCGCAAAGCCGTATTTTATTTTAAAGTTTTTTTTATTTTTGAAATTTATGTTAAGAGGGTACCAGCTGTTGAATTTGAGCATTTTTTGCAACAATTTCTAATTTAAATGACCGTGCGACGGGAATCATGCGTAGTTAGCGCGGTAGGACGAATCAATTGCGTTTTCTTGAAGGAACTCCTATCAGAATCACTGGTGAATGTAATTCCTAGTGCTATATGGTTTCCTTTACAGGTCCGTAACTGCTCAACATTATTAACCTTTGGAATGAGAACTATCGTAATAATCTAAGGTTCCATATACGTAATTTCTTAAATAGATCAATGTTATCTGATTAAAAACAAAATTATGAATGATATTTTGCAGCGATTATGCTGCCCGCCTATGTTGTATGCTGCCTATTTGTCATCAACTTGTCGCCATTTCCTACCAAGTTAATTTCTCCAGTAAAGTTTTTCAGAACAATTTTACCCTTTTTCGTTTCGTAAATGAGCAGTGACGGAAACTTTTCTTAGAGATAGAAAAATATATAAATTAAGTGAAGAATTTTACTTTTAAACTTTAGGCTTCAGTATTCTACAATCAGTGTTTTTTTAATACAGTAATTTTGTTGGAAAGGGACAGAATGTGAGACCAGCTGATCTACTAAGTACAATCCTAGGAATAACCTATGTAATGGTAATCCTTAATCGTGCACCCACCACGGCCCTTATTTTTAAATACAGGAAAGGCTTATCTTGAGGTGTTTATCAACTATTTTTCTAGTGCGTATTTTCTTCAAGCAAATTGTGGCATCAACATGTATATATGATAGGGCTACAAATTGGCCCTATTTTCACTATTTTGGAAGTACGTGAGAATCACTTACGGCCTGCAAGTTTTACTCGAGGTAACCTACTTCCTCATCCCTGGCTGATAAAGTTGGGATAAAGATGTAGGGCAAGACGAGGTGCAGGACCTATTAGCTGACGTAAAGAACTATTTAATGCCAATCAATTAAATATGGTGGAGACGACAGATTCGTGTTTTTTTTCGGAAAAAAACCAGTTAATTTTTTTCATTTATTAATTCTTCTATATCGAACAAATATTTCAACAACTTAGTATAAAGTCTCCTGAACGACGTTGAATCCCTAAAAAAAGGGTTACGAGCGAGTTGATTTCCGTGTTCCTAATGGCGAAATCGTGCCCCCAGCCGGCCTTTTGGGGTTTACCATTGGAAGCCAGGCGTCATAGGTACCCACTCTTTTAACGGGTAAATATTTTCAATTATCTACTCCAGTCAACTACGGGTACAAAAATAATCTCAAACGCCGCGACGACTTAACAACATCTACGCTCGTTTACTCAACTGAACATCATAATGATTTCCTACGTCTCACTCCCGTGTCACGATGACCCGTTCGTGAGTCGTTCCCGAGCTACCATGAAGATTTATACGTAGATAGTGATCATTCAATCTTAATGGTGGCCAGAAATCGACAATGGAGCGAAAGTGGCGCCGCTCGATTTGTTGCAAGACTTTTGCAAATGATAGTACGCTTCACGATAGACGCGAGCGTTGTGGGCCCCCCCTAAGCTCGTGGCCTTCAGCGATTGCCGACCGGGCCAGACCACCCCTGGCTTTATTCTTAACTTCTGGAAAAGTCAACTAATATTTTCATAGAGGGTTATTAACTTCTCTCATATTTTTTATGGATTTCTCGTTTCTCTAATTTCAACTTATTTTTATTTTTTAGCATGTGTTTATGCCGATTTATATCCTTGGCTTCGGTAGAATGCCTACGCCTGCGAACAATTTTTATTCTTTATGTATTTTTCCTAATGCCGTGACCGGTTGATGTAATCCCAATTTTCCCTCATTTATAAGAATCTTGTGCAAAAAGATTTCTTGGTTAATGTGCTCCTTGTATTCCGAAGTTTCGAAGGGCGACTTACTTTTAGAAACGTCGGGTGACATGGTGCCCATTAACCGGTCGAAAACCCGAGAAACCCCTCTGCACTTGATGCGCTGGGAGAATCTAATATGTTACAAAAGAATCTTCTGTTTCATTCTTGTGTCTGATTCATAGAGGTTATTAAAAATTGATAGCTAGGAGAATGATAAAAATATTTTTCCAATTCGCAGTATTCGTGATTTATCTTAAAGAAGTATTTGCTAAGTGGTGCTATCTCTAAATTAATAGAGATTTAATTTAATCATATTGATTCGTGGCTCCTTTTGCAGTTTATGCACGAATTCTTGGCTAGAAATTAAATGAATAATAGCATGCTTACTTAGTATTTGTATGTACGGGGTCAAATTTGGATATCTTTAAGTCAGTAACAATATGAGAACAGTCGCCAATCCGTTGCCATGCTAATGCTATGGTCTTTCCGGGTAACATTAGAGTTGCTCTTAACAATGAGAAGAAACTGTGAATCACGATCGATTAAAACACAGTTGATGTTGGATTGTGCGTGTCCGATTTGAATGGTTTTTCGCATCGACTCTTCGGTGTCATGTGGTATGGATTTAGATTTTTTAGATTAGCGAGTGTTAACCGCTCACCGTACGAAGGTCAATGTTGAGTGTTTTATCATATATCGTATCGAAAAGGCTATTAGGAAATATCTGCAGCTGTTAGTCGGTCCTGGAACGAAGATATAGGTTCTGATAACGCTCTCTAGCCCTAGTTCTAATATATTTATCTATTATATTAATTCAACAACTTTAGGGGAATATTTTGTGGTTTTTAATCATTTACGAATCATGATCACTGACAAACAATTCTAAGATTCTCCGTTCTATGCTGTAATGAGCTAATATTTTTACTATAGTTAGTTCTTCTCTTTATCGTCTTTCATGGCCTATTCCATACATGTCTGGTTATTTTCTTGTTAATCTCATTGCCTAATGTCGTGGAATTGATTCACTGATAAAGTGTAGCCATCGTATCAATTGAATAATGGAATTAGCAGTTTTCATGACCTCTTATTTTCATCGTTATTTAGTCATTTGGGGTATTTTACATACCAATTGTAAGCGTAGTTATAGTGTTTATGCTCTGTTTTTGCATATTTAATCCTCTGTGTTGGCCGTGCCCATTGAGTTTTTAATATTTTCTCGTTTTTTTCTGCCAATCATTTAGTTGTCATCAAACTCCTGTTGAGGTAATGATAAAGGAAGGAATAAGATCCGAGGTGTCGGTTTAATTAAGATTGCTTCCAAAAAAGACCAAATAACATTCAAATTGACGTATCCCTTATGAGTGTGTTTCTCCGTGCAGACAATTTTAGCTTGAATTTAGTGTGTTTTTACGTTTGTGAAATGGGATTACTTAACTTCAATATAAGTGTTCACCCGCGGGAATTTTTAGAGTGATGGCAATGAGAAAATGAAGTCCATGGCCAGCTTCTTCGGGATGAACGACGCCTTGGTTTCCTTGCAATTCCTTAGTGTGTCATATGTTTCCGACTTCCCTTGACCCAAGGAGGAGTGAATGGGCTCCTGGGAGTTTGCGATGCTAGAAATGCCTTGGATTGCAAGTTATAATGATACAATGGTATATGAGTGCGTTCTACAGCCGATATGAGTGAGTGATTTTATTTTTGTCTCCCGTGTAATTTGTTAAGCAAATGGAACGTCCCTGCTATTATGTAAACGCCGTTGTTTCTCCCTCATGTGTATACGTAATCAAAATTCTGTATGACTGTGCTTCAATGCGTGTTATGGAAGGAACATAAGGAGAGTGTAAAAGCTAGAGAATCGCGTCTTTACCATTATTGAAAATTTTCTGGAACTGATGTGCCCCATTTTTACTGAATTATCATATAAAATCCAAGGAACGATACGAGCTCGGTTGAAACCAGTGCTTAATAAAGTAATAAGTGTAATTTCCCGTCATATTAAATTTACCTCGACCCGAATTTCAGCCATGATACATCACCTAGAAGTAGTGCATAAATATTCAAACCTGAATCGAAGTGTATTTTATTATTATTTGGGAAATTTTCCAATATTTTTTCAAAACAATCATATATTGTATCCGATCCATGGCGCAGTATTTCCCACAGGCAAGAATATTCCCCAAAGGTTTTTGGTTCGGTCCCAATGTTAGTTAATGAGTGAAATCTAAAGTTGTTTTATGCTAGCCACTCAATGTGTATCTAGTTTTTGCTTCAAATGTTCGCGCATGTTCGGAATAGTTTTTCTGACAGTTCTTTTCTGCATCCACCATGTCTCTAATTCATTCCTCCCTTTACCAAGCCTTACCTTTTTACTTCAATTACGCTTTGTTGTTTGTATGTCTAACCATGTCTAGGGCGTTTTGAAGTTAATGAACGCTATGAGTTGAGAAAAAATAGTGTTTGGCGACTAAGGTAAAAATAAATTGCATTGTGATTCTATATTTACTGCAATCTGTGACACAAATGGATCGTTGCTTCGTCGCAAATGGATGTTCGTCGGAAAAAATAAGCGTCATAAATTGATGTTCAAGGTTAATACATTGCGTTTTGAAGTAAGTGATGCTGATGAGTCGATAAAAAATAGCTTGTGGTGATTAGGGCAAAAATTAATTGCATTACTATAATATATGAACTGTTGAAAAAATGGGGTTGAAAGATTCATTTTGGTTGATCATAGTTCAAGTCGAAGAGTAAATTAAATTAATTTTTATCACGTGAACATGGCGTGCGTTTTATTATTAGTTGGAAACGATAAATGTTTATGCCAATGGTGGCGCCGAGACGGGAAAAGCGGGGCAATGCCCGTGAAATTGGTATTTGTCACTGCCAACAAAATTAGACATTGTTTATTTATCGCCAAAAGAATCTATTTTGGATATTTTATTGAAATAAAATGCATATATCCATTGAAAGAAAATAATGAACGTTTATGGATGTTCAAGGGTTGACTTTAACGAATTGCGAATTTTCATCATTTTATATGTATTTATATTTATATTATATGTATTTATTTATTTATATATTTATATGTATTTATATTTATATATATTTTTTTATTAATTTATTTTATTTTTGTATAAAAATTGTAAAATATAGCTTTTTGCAAAATGAAGAAAACTAACTCCCCGCCAATCACCCTTTCCAGTAATATTTGATCAGTTACGGAAATGCATGTTAAGCCGTGGTCCTGCTGTCGTTGAAGATGGTAAAATTCATCCCGTCGTGTGAAGGTGTTTTATTCCCGTGAATTCCTTGCCTTATTTTTTCTTCTGGGCGTCGGATCAGTGTGATGGGAGGATTGAATATACGTACGACAGCTCGCCACGACTAACCGGTATCGTGTTCAATGTTTGTTTTCGCGGTAGCTCCTTGCAAGTGTCGTCGAGCCTCCGAGGCTTCCGCTGCTCCTATGTTCTTCACTGTAAGAAGAATGCCAGTACTAGTGGTTTAGCCTCTTTTCTATCGAGGAATATTCTCTCTAACTTTATTCGCACGTGCCTAGAATGCCTTTTCGTAAATCTACGATTTCCTTGGAGAGCGTACCTGCCCTTTACCCTGTCAATAGCTTCCCGAATTCCATATGTGAAGTAAAGAGTTGATCTACTTATAAGAAAAGCATAAGCTTACGGCAACAATTCCCAATCACCCGAACGTTTTACGTGAATTATTTAAGTGAATGGTTATTTACAGAATTCGGATCCAAAATGTTTACTTTTAATTAGATGAATGACATAAAGACATATTGGTGTAATTACAAACCTGGGTGGCGTCGGGGTTACGTCCTCGCCTCCCATGCCGAAGGTCGCGGGTTCGGGTTCTTTGTTGTTATCCAGAGCATGACTGGTTTGAAATGTGCTCGCCCGTATTAAAATGGTAGTAGGTAATCGTTAGCAGTATGGAAATTATTATTTTAAATAAAAAAACGTACCCTATATGCTTGTTGTTGTCCCTTGGATTTCGCGATCATTGTGAGGGACGGAAAACTTGGCGATTGGGGATAATCGGATGAAGGTTGATGCCACGTGAATCCATGGAAAAGATAGCGCCAGGAAGCCATTATTTGCGCAGTCACGCCTGCCTTCCTTGAACAATTACTTTAAAATTCACCTTGCGCTTATGGATTAATTCTTTGGTCACGACTCCTAAGCTTAAAAAATAAGTATAGCGTTGTGCGTATAGGGAAAAAAGCCTTACATCTTGCCAATTACCCTAATGATAGCTTTTAGACTGAGTAGGGATGTTAAGAGGAATGAGCAGTACAAATGTGAAATACGGCTTGTAGTTATTGAAGCTGGCAGGGCGCCGCTATCCCTAAAATCGATGGTATCAGAAACCAATCATTTGATCCGTATCTGCCTCCATGAATGCAATGTTTCGTAAAAATGTTAGATAGGGCTTGTAGTTGTTGAAGCCGGAGAAGTGCCACTATCCCTGAAATTGACGGTATCAGAAAGTAATCAATTTAATCCACTCCTATAAATGCCATTTTTCGTATAAAATATTATCGTGATGCAATTTTAGTCGTTGGTAACTACCTTTCAATGCCAAACCTACCAGCTAAGCGCATGTAAGGAAATAGCACTCACCCCCTACCATACACCCGTGAGGTTGCATGTGAAGTTCATTGTAGGGATGTAGTTGGGGGAAGGAGCGTAGGGTTTAGGGAACAGCGAGAAAGGGCCAGGATTCATTGAAGCCGGCAAACTTAATCCCATTAGTGGCTTTTATTGCGGTGAAATCCTTGCTCGATTCCCACAATTGATCGCGGCTAGGTACTGCCATGCAAGAACGCGATGTGCTGGGCCCCTTATGGCTTCACTCTCTGCTGGGTGGCGGGAACTGAAGGCGGGAAGTGTCGGCCATTGTGCGGTGGACGTGCAAAGGAAGGCGGCTACTTGAGTCCCTGGCATTGACCCGCAGTCCCATTCAAGGAGCGAGACTTTTTTATTGCACTCACTCAAGCGGCGAGGATCTTGATCTCGACTCGTGAGAAGAGGCCTCCGGAATATCGCCACGAGATGGCATTGACTTGTCATCAGGATCTCGCCTATTTCGTATTGACCAAGGATATTGTAATAGGGCGATTCAGAGGGGGCTCTGCGCGGCACATTTCTGGGTGCGGCAAAATTTGAAGTTTATTTTTAACAAAGTATTTCATTTTTCTAATTAAATTATGCAACAATAATTATTAATTTATAAATTATTAAACAATAATATCAATAAAACTTCTTAATAGCATTCATACGGTGTGTAATTTCAACTACAGAACCTCAATGAAATAGCTTACGGATGTAGGTATTATATTTAAGTGGTGTGTGAAGGGGAGGGAGGGAACAAGGGGGGCCATGGGAGAGGTCGGCAAGGCGATCTTTACCCCCCTGATAAAAACCCTAGTTCCGACTCTGGATATCATAATTGTTGTGACTTAACTCACCATTATTACAAGCGGTCTGGATTTGCTTGGAGACCGTATTCTTCATGGTAACGCCCGTGGAAAAAAGTCTGTTAGCGACATCTTACATGTTATTTTATTTGGAAACTCATTCTTAATTCGCAGCACTATGTAACACAATATTCGTTCTAATTCAATGGTGTGTGCACAATTTACCAAATAATGCAATGCAAATATCCAATGGTTACAGACATCGAATTACCCTACAGTCCAAGATTTAAAAAGTGTATTTGGGCTCCTATGAGTAATCCTTTTTTACGATTTAGGAGTAGGTATGAGATAGAGGTTTAATAATATACCCGCTTTAATATTTTTTCTATGTATTCATTTTCATCGTTTTCAATAACATAAGCTGACGTTTGATTTGATAGTGTTTGCTGTCATATGCTGATTTTGGACCCAGTGACAATTTTTTTTTATTCTATTGACAGGAAATCATTATTGCACTCTTGACTGACTTCATACCTACCGTGAATCAAAACAACAGCTAAATGCATGTGTTCTCTCTTGAACTGCTGAGTTCCATCCCCCAAGAACTGGTGTTTTACCGTAGTAATAACCGTTTGCTCAAACGTAAATCCGTCAACGTCAATTTGTGACGCAATGGTCTAGAAATATTCCTAATACCGAAGGAGTGGTTTCCATTTTAGTACATACAGTTAATGAAGTAAGATACAGATAGGCAGCAATTGCCAAATATTTTAATTTTATAAATATCAGTAACGTAACACAGAATGAACCTTGTTGCCCTGTACTAATTGCTAATCGTTAATTTAACTGTATTTAATTATGCGTTTTCATATAAATTTGAAGATTTTTAGCGACGCCTCTAAGTATAATTTTGTAACTTTGCTCTTTCAAATTTCCCATTATTTACTCACCGACTTTCCCTATTCAAATTACCTCATAATTAGTTCCTACTGGAATTTACTAAGCTTCGCATCCTGTTCACGTAATCCTAAGCGCAACCAGAAAAAAATGAGACGACTCTGTCCACATGAAGATGTATTTCAAAAGAAACGATAGTTTGAACAATAATTTGCATGCCTCATGGAACTTGCTCTCCCTTCAAGCAACTTTAATTATACAATGTTAATCACATCTTGCCTGGAAAAAAATAAAATATTTGCGTATTCATCATCATTAGTCAACAATCCTAAGATTGGTTTGACGCAGCTCTCCACTTCTCTCTCCTATCCGCTAATCTCTTCATAGCTACATATTTATTCTCTTTTACATCCTTTATAACCTGTCCGATATAACTCATTCGGGGCCGGCCCTTACCCTTTTCCCCTTCCACTTCCATTTGCGTATTGTGTTGACTAATGTTTGTGGTGAGTAGTAAAGCGTTTACCCGAAGAAATAAATTGTTCTCAGGTTTTCGAACGGATGAAAATGTAAGAGCGAAGACGTTTCGGGTTCCTTCTTGTCACCCATTCTCAAGGCTACTTATTATATTTGTTGAGTAGCCCTGGGAATGGTTGACGAGTTGCGTCGGCGCCATTACATTTCCTTAGCCACTTGGAAAACCGAGAAAAGTTTATTTATTCTTTTCTTCGGCAAAGTGTTAAATCATGCATTATTATTCCATTGGCATAAAAATCTGCCATAAGAAGTGTAAGTGAGACACGTTTCAGGTTCACGTACTCGTATTTATTTTATTTTTTTATAAAAATTGTAAAATATAGCTTTTTGCAAAATGAAGAAAACTAACTCCCCGCCAATCACCCTTTCCAGTAACATTTGATCAGTTACGGAAATGCATGTTAAGCCGTGGTCCTGCTGTCGTTGAAGATGGTAAAATTCATCCCGTCGTGTGAAGGTGTTTTATTCCCGTGAATTCCTTGCCTTATTTTTTCTTCTGGGCGTCGGATTAGTGTGATGGGAGGATTGAATATACGTACGACAGCTCGCCACGACTAACAGGTATCGTGTTCAATGTTTGTTAGGGGTAATTGTTTTCTTATGGACTTTCCACCCAAGCGAGCTTGTTGAAAAAGGAGGTTAAGATCAGATAATTAGAAGGATATCCCATAGATTGTCACTATCGCAGATTTGGATCGTGGCGTTGTGGTTCAGAAATGAGATCACCATGTCCGAGGGCTGGGCGCTCATGTGGTGACCGGGGAGGCCATACAGAAGAAATATACAGCGAATGTATACGGTGACGTAAAAAAGCCAGCCCCTGGGTGAATCCCGAATCGTGTTTTCCTTCCCTTCCAATCAATATCTCAAGCAATTCAAGGAAATTGTCCAAATCGATCGTCACAGGGATAGCAGCACTGATGAGCCTCCAGCTCACTGGGATACTCAAGTGAAATTTTTATGGCTGGAACCTTCACGGTTTTTATACTTAATCGGGGTAATTGGCTGGAAACACAACATGGAGTTGGGGATAAGAGAGAATTAAAGCCACTCGATAATACCGTATCTCTATCACACCATAATCCCTTAGGTAGCATGAATGGAAAATAAACTTTCTAAGGCATTGAAAAGTAGCAAGTACCTATTGGAGACACTTATTGTGCCGCAAACGAAGAGAAAGTAATCGATCTATGAATCATTTGTTCATATAATTGCGATGACTGGGACTTATTCTTTGAGGCTAGGAGCAGAGAAAGTAGAAATACTGTTGTAGATTTTTTTATTTTACATTCTAAGGAAAGTGAAAGTCTTAATTGCCGCCATTTGGATGCACACTACACGGTGAGCGTTTAATTTCAGCCAAAATTTAGTCAACTTCATTCAAATTTTTATCGGTAACTCAAGCTAAGTGCTCCTTACGTAATAATCGATAATTACCTACCGAATTCCTGTAATCGTCCTAACCAGTGAAAAGGTTGATTTAATGTTAATGGCGCCTCTGTAATGCAAGTATCATTTTTAATATTTTTTGTGCTGCCTAGTACGTTATTAATTTCATGCCTCCGATCTTTTTCACCGTTTTTTTATGCTGGAACTAGTAATACTGTTATCATCCTCTAAAAATAGTATTTTAAATTTAATTTGAGGACATTACATAGTATATTTTAATCCATTTGGGTGTATAAAGGGTTAGGAGCCTTAAGATAAAACTACAATAAAATTAATGAGGGTCGGAAAAGGTGGTGAGCGTATACCGTTATGGTGTAATATTTATGCAAGCATAGTGAGAGTGAGGTTATTATGGTGTGAATTTTAAAAAGTTGTTTAATTTTTTTCATTAACTTTTTTAGCAGTAATTACTAAATCTTAAATCATTAAGCAATAATATTAACCCTTTCGAGACGGCGGAGTTATCGTCTTAGCATGACTGCTGTACTGAGCCCCAAGGATTCTTCTTTCTCGTGGTATGGAGCATTTTTGGAGGACATTCGTTAAGAAGGGTCTTGCGGATAATCACAAGCTCTCAGCTCCAACCTTTTTCCACCCCTCCCAGCGGGGACTTCGCATTATCTAGGACTCCGAGAGTAGTTGTGCTCCATCTTTTCCGGGTTTACGACCCTACCTGCGGCGTTGGTTCGCGGTCAACTTATGGATTGCTTATATGTATTTGGCATATGGATAATTGTTGCTTGCGCGTAAATTGCAGACTTTGGATTGAATTCCTCATTTTTTTCTGAGAATTGTCAAATTTTAAACGAAGTTCTAAGGTCAATATTAACGCATTTAATTCAGCATCAATTTCCATGTTGATGTTTATACAGAACTCGAGATATAAGTCAATATTTATCTTAGAATTTCGTTTAAAAATTGTAAACGCTGCTAAAAAGACAAATAATTCAATTCTCAGTTTATATTTCTTGAGAAAAGAACACATATTTATTTCGAAAACGGACTGGATTAACAATTGCATGACCACGGTCCCTTACCGCTAAGGGGGGTAATAAAAGACGAGGGGTCAGGGTACCTGCTCCCGGATTCCGAGGGTAAAGCCTAAACCCCGCAGTGTTGGGTTCCGAAACAAATACGTCGTACACCCGCGACCGACAAAAAAGGGAGAGAGCTGGTAATGTATATATTCGGCATTCGTTCACTCGTGTAACAAAATCTCCGACAAAAATATACGGCTTTCGTCTCCCGGGTCAAGAAAAGTCCACACGTATATTTACGTCTTTAGTCGGGAAAAGTTTAATATAACTTCCTAAGAGCAAATATACAGTGTCTAATTTCAACTACCGCATCTCAAAATATAGCTTAGGGAGGTATTATCTACATCTACATATTACCCCGCAAGCCGCCAAGAAAGGCGTGTGGTAGAACACCAGCCGTTAGCATAAAAAAGCGTATGCTCAAACAAAATTACGACCTGTAGGTATCTATTAAAGTCACCTATGATCTGGGGTAAAAACGAATCCCCATATCTATCCGTTCGACAAAATATCTCTCTCAATTTATCGCGTTTGTCGAACCTGAAAATATAGTGGGGCTCTAGTATAATTTTCTGAATGTCGCTCTTAAAGATATCTATTTTCAATAGTGTAGTTTCCTTCATCAAAGAAAACGAAAGGCATTGATTGCGATTCGTTACCCACCATTGGTGTATTCATAACATACAAATTATTTGGTTATATAAATCCCAGTTTAGACGAATGTTAATGGTCAATTTTTAACCTCATTTGAAAAAGCCGAGATTGGCGCCCATGCGATGCCACTCAACGTGAGGTCACAGGGACCTAGATTCTATACGAGTAGGAAGTTTTGCATCGTCTGAGATTACCAAATTCATGCATGAGGCACAGAGCTCAGGGAAGCATTTCTTAATAATCACCTATTAAAATTGCCTTAGGTCGGAAAGTTTCCTTCGTTTGATAGGGTAATAACAATCCTTATTTAAACCAAGCGCTACCTGCTAGCTGGTTACTCTGCTACTTGCTAGCAGCCTGCATCGTAGCGGCGCTCAAAACCTCGCCCAAAGGTCACCTCAGACGATGGCAGCGGGACCAGAAATACGTCACATGGGCTTTTCCAAGCATTCATACTTAGCCGTCGCGTTTTCGCGCGCTTGAAAATTTTCACTTTTCATTTTATCGCTAAAAATCGATATCGTCATTTAATTATCTAAGAGCGTGAAATGCGTACTCCAGGAGTAATAATCTTTTGATTAGGCAATAAATAAATAAAAGGAAACCACCCTATTGCTCAAGCAATCTAATCCTAGCGCTCAGCAGCCAATATGGCATCTGGAAGGGAATCCAGGTTGCAGCACTGAATTAGGTGTCATGGCCGAATAGAGGTGATCAGTTGCGTCAGTACGTTTGTTCGTGTGAAACGATAGTCAGCCAGCACTATGCCAGTAGTATACTCTCTTAACCGAGTATCAATAGCGTTATGATGAAAAACATAGAAGGAGAAGTTAATGAGCAACAAATTTGCGGCGGTTATAATTGCACCAACCAGTGTGAGACAAAAGCTATCTCTCTACATAGATTCCCCAAAACCACTAATTTGAGAAAGAAGTGGGAACACATCTTGAGGATGGTCAAGAGCTAGCGAGCATATTTAAGAAAAAAATTAGCATGTGTAATACAGAAATATGCGAAGGGCATGACAACGTAAATGTATTATTTAATGCCTACTTAAAAGATGTTCCCGTAAGTGTGGGAGTGCCAGAGGAGAGGATGCAGGCGAAACGAAGGTTGATCAAATTTGCAATTATTATCAATGAATTTTCAGCTACCCAATAAGCCAGGAAAGCTAGGGTCGGGGAAATAATTCGAATCGTGACAACTGAGAATGATATGAAGCGGCTAGGAGCAAGAAATAACTCGTAGTAGTATTCCAAGACCCAGCATAGATACTACAAATAAGTATATGTATGCTCAAGTTCCACGAATGCCACGCATATGTATATTTAATGTAAGCTAAGCTACAGAACTTGTTTATGGAGTTTTAAATTTTTATTCTTGCATAAATAGCTAGGTAGTCAGGCATAGGGAATCAAAAGAAGAACAGGAGAAACAGGACAAAGGGAGATAGGTTAATTACGTCAATGCGGGTTTCTGAGTGGGAATTCCCTTAACTTAAGTGATGCAGGTTGGATCACTATTCACAACCTTAAAACAAAAGATATTAGCTTATTGAAGACGGATAGCTTATGTGAGGAGATGCCTATCATATTGATCGATGATTTTAATAATGATCTATTGCAATAGATGGTTAATAAAATCGTCAAACATTATACACGAAAACGGAAAAAGAAGCGCCAATTTTCTTCCAAAAATCGTGTATCTCGTGTCACATGCCGTTAATAACGCTTGTTTATATGGAAAAGCCCATTTCAAGAACCAAATACTCCAGTGCTTCAACCATGACAACTTCCAATATGTGATTACAGCGTTCCACTTCGTAGTCCTCAACGAAGGACCTCCTGAAGTCTCTATTGAACTCCAAAATTTCGGGGGTGGAGAAAATTAATTCATCCATTATTCACAACTGAGATATATATATCGGTATTCGCTTCTCAAAACTACTGAAAACACACCCGTTTCGCTCACCGCCAGGCTACAGCATTAGTAAACAAACCGGCCGATCACCTCAGTTTCATTTCTGAAATTGGCCACCAGATGTCAGCTACTTGGATTCCTCTTCCCAGCGGTGGGGAGAGGGAGGGAGGGAGCGAGTGGGATCTTGGAACGGGGAGCGGCAAACTGATCTTTGCCTAACATAGTTCCTGCTCTAGGTCTTGGAGGTACGTTCATAGTCGCCGAACCCACCTACAAATACCTACTAGGGCTCTGTGGCGATCCGCCTCCCCCCTTCCATTTGCCCTAGCCTCACTCTGGTCAGTTCCGTGAAAGGAACTTTTCTTCAGCCTGGTGAGGGATGGTGAGGAATGTGGGCTAGTAAGGAATGGGCTCCCGAGATTTTATCTCCATTAAGGGTCGGCGTTGCAGTTCCTTAGTGAGTGGATCGGTATTCGATGAAATCGTAAGACTTTCCGAAATTTTTTAAATCGAAAGCATTTTGTATCTACTTAAAACGTGAATTTTTCCTCTTTGTCCCATGAATCTGCTTTAATGTATCGAAATATACGTTCTCAATTTCTGAGCATTCTTCACTTTTTAAGTTTTTCAAACGTTACTGCATTCGTGACAAACGTTTTTTCATGAGTATGTGACGTTATAATATTGTTGTAGACACTCAATTACGTTAATCATCCCCATTTTCCGGTTTAAGCTGCTGACGATAGAGGTGGTTCAGTTTGCAGCTTTTCATTGGTTGTTGTATGAGAACTGGCACTCTCGTTATTGCTTTAAGAACAATGTCACAAAAAAGCGCTCTGTCAAGATTATTTTAAATTCAATTACAATGTTCATTGACTAATGGAGCACTTCAAGTTACAATAATGTCACCATTAGTGGTGTTCAATAAAACCCTATTGGGAATGAAAAGGTTTTCATATTCAACGTCTGTTGCCAAGGGACAGGGAAGGATTGGATTGAAAGATACAATAATAGGGTCATAAATGTTAGGGAAAAGGAAACGACTAGCCAAGGACGCGTTAATGGCTTTATCGAATGATGAACCTTTCTAAATATACCGAAACTCATGCTGTAGGTTTCACCATTGATTTCTTATGGATTTTCCCATTTTTATTTCATTTTTATATGATAAAATGATCTGCATCTTAAGGGCTGTTAACACGGTATATTAGCTCGTACAAGTTAATATGTAAATGTGTGAACGCGAGAATGGACGCAAAAATGCACCGTGTAACCACCCCACTTGTGCGAATCTATGAACAGAAAAAAGATCCTGTTCTGATTTGATTCATGCATTTGTGCATATTCCATTCCGGCCCATAAAAACCGGTCATGCAATCAGACAATATCTCTTACGTGTATCGTGGAAACAGGCCTTTAGGGTAGATTGACATGGTACAACATGATAATAATCCCGGCTGATTCCATTTCCAACGAGCGTCCTTCCCTCTATCACTATTTTGGCCGTCCCGTCTCCCCTCGATACGCGTTACATTCCCACCCTCGGACTCATTATCTCCTGTAGCACTTTCCTATCCTATCCCATCCTACCGTGTCTAGTACTTCCTTCGGCTGCGGCTCTGACATGTGTCACATGGGTGAGCCAGATTATAAAACGGGCAGGCGTAACCTCGAGTTAACGTGGATAAATAAGAAGGACAAAATATAGTTTAAAACATTTATGTATTGACCTTACTCGAATGGCACCCCTTTTTTGACGTGCCACGCAGCAAAAACAAATTATGCCTCAGGCCTTCACGCGTTTTCGAGAGTGCATTCATTCACGTTTAGCAAATTAACAGAGTAGTTTTCCACATGCCCATAACTATATACATTTTTTTAATTGTATAAAATTAAGTTTAACTCTGGACTTCGAGTCTGAATTTTGTCCGTCTTATTTGAGTTGGCCCGGGCCCACCCCTGTCGCCGCCTCTGTCTTCGTTCCTTTTTCTCCCCGTCCAAATTGTCTTTTACACCTGCGAGCAGTTCCTGTGCTCTCGATTTCACGATTGCGAAGACCGCCGCGGTCATTCTGCGGTCTGCCCGTGACATTGACCCAAGGGCAACTCTCGACTAGTCCCCTCTTCTCACGGGGAGAAAGTGCAGCCGGGGGGCGAGGTGTGGGGAAGGTTGAGGTCCGATCTGTGAGCGTTCTCTTGCCGCCTGCGACGGGCGAAATCCGACCATGCTTCCCCTGCTCGGGCGACCGTCATCACGCGCTGCTGGAGTGAGGGAATCCCGGCTGGCGGCAGTGGTGCGAGGCGATCCCAGGTGCATTCTGGGATTTGGTGCGAAGGCCGAGAAGAAGAGAGGGCGAGAGGGAAAGCACCGAGTCGTGGGAAAACTATTATTTCTTATTAGGCTTGACGGTGAAGTGCGACGGAAGTGCATTCTCAGTTCTTCAGCCTCAGCTGCCGAAACTGAGTTGATAGTGGTGGAGAAAGGTACATTTACATCTACACAACACCCTGCAAGCCACCTATAGGGTGTTAGGCTGGTGGTGATCAATCGCAAAATGTAGCATGGAAGAGGACCTCCACATGCACACCGTACTGGGTCCGGGGAGTACGGAATAATCCGCGGGGGAGGTTAGAGGCGTAGTTTATTTTATTTTTGAGCCTGTTTTTTTAAAAGTAGGGAGTGCCACGGTCTATGATTAATACAGCTCAAACTTCTCTCACGTTTGGGACTTGTAGCCATGCATTTGCATGTACACTTCCTTTACTCCTTTAAAAGGATACAAAACTATTAAACTTAAAAAATATTTTGACCCCACCTAAATCCGTTATTGCAACCAATTCACGTTACACCTCACCCCTTCCCCCGGTCCTTGCTTGGAATATTCACTGATTTGCTGACTCAATGAATAGCAATTTTTTGACTTGTAGTGACTGCGAGTTTGTTAACTACAGCTCCTAACCTGAACGAGTAAACTTATTCTTTTTACCCCTAGGGCACTAATCGATTTTTTAAAATCACAAGCGTATTTCTTGAATAATATTCAATCTCATGGAATGTTTAGCATTACGGGGTAGGCCTGTTGTGTTACATTTCCGTTCCAGCAGTAGCCACCGTCAACCGATGCCAGCGAGGCTGGATTTCCTAAGCTGATAGTATCCCGCCAACAATGGTTACCATTTGTAGTAGAATCGCATGCATTATGGAATCCTGACAGGAAACTGCAAAAGTAAAACAGCTGAATCGAAAAATGCGGTCAAACAGTTAAAACAGTAAAATGCATAGTGATATACAGTTTAATGCTGTTATCATGTCAAATAATGACTATTATCTGAGGATTACGCTGCTGTCGAAACTTGTGGATTTTGGCGATACGTGAATCATGTTTTATATCGACGTAATTCGTCTCTACGAAGCATTATTTCCGTTATTTACATTCATGTCGTGTGTTTTGTCGCACTGGTTGCACGATAATGTATGGGTTTTGCACCTTGTAATTTATACGATGTCAACAAAAACCAATGAAGTTGTAATATTATTCCGTGAGAGTAATATCCGTTCCATCGAAAGTGAGTGCTCACGACAATAGAAAGAAGGAAATCCTTGTGCAGGTGATACTCTCGCTCAACCCATGAATATAATTTTAATAAAAGAGCAACCACGTTGCTAAGCGAAAAAATTACGTTATATAATCGTAAAAGCGAATAAAAATCCCATTACAAAGGCGGTGTGTGCTGTGTATGTTAATCGAAATGTAAAAGAAGTCACGTAAAGGTACCAGCGTATAGCATGATAGCTTTTTTTTTATCATACTCCAAAAATTTGGATACGATGGTATGTTCTCCACATCTTGTTTTTAAATTCGGGTTCCTTTAGCAGTAGCGTAGCCGGAAAACGACTGTGGTAGGTAGGGTGGAAACCTTAAGAGGTCTATTCTGTTCTTCCTGCTCTTTTCAAAGTAAATATTTGAAAAGAATGCATTGCAATTGATATTAAAATATTTACGAATACATTTTCGTTGATTCATGATAATTTCCAATTAGAACCTCGTTTAAAATAGAATACCATTGGAAAATCATTTTGGTTCTTGCGAGGAAGGGGTATACCCAATCTTCCACATTCCTGAATGCTCCACTAAAATTTAAAATTCATAAAAATATCTCTAGACTCCACTGACGACACGTAAGTGTATACGTCGTACAATTTTTCACAGAACTCTCTGCTGACGTATAATTTCTTTCTTTTTCTGAATAACCTGAATCTTTGAAGGGATATTTAGTCGGTGAACTTTTGGGGCTCATTGGTTTCGCTAATATGTATGTAAATAAGGGTGGATTAAAATTACTTCGTTCGGAATTAAATTTGCTCCATGCGGAAAAGAACCATGTTTATTTCTGCATTTTTCCCTGCCAAACACTGGAGGTGGCTCGCAGGGTACTACGTAGATGTAGATAAGTTATGGACGGGTGTCAGTACCTTTTCCATATAAAACATTGCCGCCGGAGCCATAAAGTTGAAAATTTATCGAAATTCGCGCGAAATTCTGTAAAAAAATCCACTATATGGGCGCCAATGTATAGGGGTCCTTAATAGCAAGGATGATAGTGCAATGTGCATGGTTAAAGTGGGGATCCGATGATAATGAAAGGTATTCTGCCTTAAAATGTAGGTTTTGTGGTATTCACTATTTATATTGATGCTATCTGTTGTTTAAACGCAAGCAATTGTAGTCGATTTTGTTTTGACAGTGAAAGAAAGTATAGGATTGCTCTTTTGCGATTATTCTGGTCTGGATTATTCGAATAAAGCGCTTATCGCTTCCAAGCCAACTCGCGACATTTCCACGTTAATAAACAGATGTGTCTGGGCGTTGCTTTGACATGCAGTCTCATTCCCGACCTAAGATAACAGGACATGAGCACATGATCGCCGTATTTCTTATCCTTATCGTGGACGTTCCCGGGATATCGCAACGCGTTACGATAAAAAAAAACTGTCGTGGTTACCTTATTGAATGGACTTCCATGATCTGACAAAGATTTATTTACAATGACATCATGATTGCAGCAATTCTTCACGCTACAGGGTTAGCAATATCATGAATAAATTATTTCGAACCGAAAAAGTAGAAAAATATTCGAACGCAAAATCTTAAGTTAAGCCGCTGAGGAAGTTGTCACTGAATCGCGCGGGCCTCTTTTTCGCGAATATTTAGTGATATATACTTTTAATGTGAATAATTATATAACCCTGCACTCTTTCACTAGCTTAATGACATAATTACCAGGGCATCTCTGACCGAGCCACTGAGTTGATTTTTTTCAGGGAACGTGTATGGGTTGTTTGATGAGTCAGGAAAAATGAACAAAATCTGGAATATAGTCCGAGAGTGGAAATTATTTCATTTTTGATGAGAATTAATGAAAAAGGGGATTTTTTAGGGTGAACAAAGTTCTTCCCGAGTATGAAGTAATTTTATATAACTTAGATCTTTTGTCAAATGATTCAAAGAAGTCAAATGATGAAAGTGTTTGATTTATGCTGGCAATATTTATAAATTTATTAATGAAGTAATCTCTTACTCCATTTTCGGTATGAATTTATTTTTATCGTTAATATGGAATGATTTATTTCTATATTTAATATGAATCGGCCGTTAAATATACTATGTAAGCTGCTAGTGAATTAAAATACTTTAATTTCCGTAACTGCAGAATCCTAATAATATTTTAATCCCTCTTCCAAGAACCATTGTAACCTTTCTTCTTGAAAATTTAAATGTTTATTTGCTCCTAATGTAATAAATCACTAATCGGTATGTTATTTTTAACTTCATTTAAGAAGCAATACTAGGCGTCGAGTTTAGTACGTACAGCCAAAAAACAAGTATGTCTATATGAGAGGGTGGGTAGCATTTGAATGGGTAATTTTTAGAGGAAATGAGCGCAAAAGTGAAGAGATGAAGGAGTTAATCACTCGAGCGAGAGAGTGGTTTTGTCTGGAGTGAATTATTGGCGAATACTTGTCGCAATGAATTGACAGTTGAGACTTCATTAGGAGTGTATCGCTTTGCATGTTGAAAAAAAACCTAGTGTATCATGAAAGTGGACGATTTATAGAGAATAGTACGGAGGAAATGGAGCAGGCGTAAATACTCTGCGCAGGATTCTCCACTTCCATGGTTCCATTAATTCCCACCGGTTGTAATAAATAGCGGCGCTCCAGTCGCGAGTACAAGTCAACATACGTATTAGCCCGCAAGAGATACGCTACGCGTTGAATGTAATCGTTTATTGCTCAAACTTAAGCTCAATTAATTAATACTAAGCTCAATTTAATATTTAATAGTTAAAAAACTCGGTTAAACATTTACAAGTGAATTGCACTCCCTTTACTACGATATGTAAGTACTTGTAAATGTGGTCTAGTGGTTACGGTGCTGGTATACAATTCTGAAGTTTCATCTTGGATTTCCATCTGTGGTAATTTTTTTCATAACTTCCTTCTACTTTTCCTTTTGCAGAAACCTGCTGTTCACAATTACAATCATGTTTTTCACTGAAAATTTACATTCTGTGCGAGGAAGTGTTTTTGTACACTTGCGACGTCTGATGCTTTCCCATTTTTTCTCACGGAAGCTTCCTTTGAACTATTTCATTTTCATTTCGCAATACAACGCATTATTAAGATACACATGTATTCTGTTTCCTTTTATGTTGCAATATGATATTGTGGACTCATTCTTACCATTAATGCCTAATTTTCGAATAGGATTTCGTTATTAGTTGAACTTTTAACAAGTTGAACTCTGGATCCTTTGTTGGATGAGTGACAGCCCGCTGAGTGAAAAGATGGTTGACTGCACACAAAAATCCTCGCACTGAAAAAGTGAAATTTTTTGTGTAAATCACAAAAATAATTGTGAAGAGCAGGCTTTTGTAAAATAAAAAGTGGAAAGAAACATTAAAAAAAAGAACCGTAGACGAGACTCGATCTTAAAACCTTTGCGTTGTTGCCGGACACCCTAGCTACTGGGCCACGACAGTATTTGTAGCTCTGTGGGAGCAGGCGTGGCGAACAGAGATGAGCGTAGCGAATTTCATACTTGGTGTTATTTGCGCCCGTACGGGTGTATGCGGGTCATTCTCCCATAATCGTACAAAATTATGTCCATGGACTACTATAAAAAAATCAAAACTGTTAAATCAAAACTAAACTGGCATATTATTTCATGTAACTTTTACTAATGCTAGTGAAAAATTAGTAAAGAAAAAAATATATTCCCTAAATTAAAGTTCCACAGACTGATTCGTCATGTCCGTGGACAGTTCCACATAGATTTTCGAAGAGGTGTTTATTGTATTAACAATTTTTACTAAATACTACATTATAAAATCTATCATTAAACAAGTTACAACAATTAAACATACATACAAAATAGCCTTTTTGGGTTGCATTTATTTCATAAAATTTATTATAAAATAAAAAAAACATTTGTCCCACCGAAAAAAGCAATCTCCGTGGACACTCAGGAAAAAGGGGGAATTATTCATAGGAGATGGTGGCAGCCCTGAACAACCAGTGTGTAGAGAAAGATATTGTTAGCTATATCGTTTTTTTTTTAGTTTATACTTGCTTTAGTGAATGTTTTAACGCTGGAAGAAAAATTTTGGTCCAGTTTTTTGAAAGAGCCAAGATCACCGTTCGTGTCTGCGGACAAGAAAAATTTATTGCAAATAAAATCTTTTACTAATTACAATTGTGATGTCTTTTACTGCTATAAAATGCTAGTGTGGTTGGGACAGTGTCGTAACTTATTGTCAGTGCCAACTTTAACTTAATTCAAAGGAAATCGTCACGTCCGTGAACATCATGTTAATGAACTCTGCAGTCCATGGACATGACAGATGGTAACGGACATGATGATACCGACACTATGACTAGTTTCAGAGTGTCCAATGACAAATAAAGCAAACTTTTCCTCGTGATTAAACACAATATTCCTCTTCTGTTGTGTCCGTTATATAATTATATAGCCATATATGTATATCACGTCCGTAGACAGCACAAAAGTAGAAATAAAAAAGTGTAAATATTTCAACAGATTCAGGCTTCAATTGGTGGAAGTTAGACATATTTAAGTAAATGTAAGATCGTAGCACTTTTCCACAAGAATTTTTAATGCGTACAACGCGTTTCGGCTCACGGCCGAAACGCGTTGTACGCATAAAAAATTCTTGTGGAAAAGTGCTACGATCTTTCATTTACTTAAATAGTGTAAATATTACTGACGATCTCGGCCACAGTTTTGGTTCTTACATAAACAAAAATTATTTTTTTTTCCTGTAGAAAATGTACGTTTTTTAGGAGATGCGTACAAATTTAATTTTTCTTTGCAATGCCTTGAAGATGAGATGGGTTTGGTTTGCACACAGGCTCTCTTCAGATATTTATTTACGAGCGTGCTGCACCCGCTCCCTGCGGGCTTCCCCCGCTCTTTTCAATGCAGGTCCAAAGAGGTATAGGCGCGTTTCTAATTTTAAAATGTAGAAAAAAAGGCAGGGTCTTATGTACAAATTTAATTGGAATGTTCATGTACAAATTGAGGTCAGAGGACCTCTTTGAACACAACATTGGAAGTAATTACTCTATCCTTTGTTAAACGCACATGATGACTCATACTTACGTATCAACATGGATACTTGAATGTGGAATCAGCCGCAATTTGATAAAAGTTATTTAAAGAATGCGAGATATTGTTGCAAATGAACAAATGTATCAGTTTGTGCGCCGTTAACGTCAGGAATAATTACCGGTTTTTGTTTTTTTTATTATTTAAAAACCAATTTTAGGAAACAATAGCAATATTTAGGAAGTAAGATATGCCGTCGCTGGTTGGGCTGGTTTGGTTGCGTATAAGTTGAGGAGAAAGTATCTATACAGTAGAAATAATATAGAAGATGTTTCATCTCCCCGTAAACAGCTCATCTTAGGCCTTTACAATGGGGAATCAATAAAGAAGGACAATCAGATATGGTGCTTGTGCAGAGGGTTGGTATTTTGATAAAGTGGACCTAGACTAGAGCAGTTAGATACTTCTTGCTATATCTAGTTAGATTCTATCATGCTATATATATTTCGTTTTACCTTGCCAGTTTATGTTCCTACACTCGTTTATCGCCACTTACTCAGGTTAAACGAAAAAAAACGTATTCCCAAGGTGGGAGTCGAACCTGCGGCCCAGGGTTTGGCTGGCTATGACCCAGTCCCGCCGAGGACGTCATTCGGTAAGCTCCCGGTAGGAGAAATCCTCGGTAAGAGGCGAGTTCGTAGAATATCCTCAAAAATAAGAGATAGCATGTGGAATTGAGAATTTGAGCGAACACTGTCCATAGGTTGAGGCTAGATAGAGGCAAAAGTTGAGTTCCTGTCTGTGATCTATGTTAAGATGTGGGTTTTGCTATTGAAGGCTGTTACACTATCCCTGTAGCCATTCGAACGGCGGTTGTTCTCCTTGAGACTCCGACCATGCGGCTTTCGCGTCGGAAGTGTATTTTTGAAAGCCGCCGGAGTCGTGACCTCATCAGCGGAAGCGCTGGATGGCGACGCGGTTTTCTTGAGCGCACAGTTGAAGGCGCTCCGCGGTGCTGGATAGGAATCGACGTGTTCACAGTTAGGTGCTTCTGAGGAGAACATCGCTGGTATTCGTTCGGATGTATAAAGTGGGACGGCTTGAGGCAGGCATGTGGCAGTAACGTCCGCAGGAGTTCATTAGGAGAATGATAGTGGAACCGGTCGCGTTGTTCTCAAGACTACAGTGTGATAGTGATTGTGTTGTGCATCGTAAATCAGAGTATTAACGACGACTCGTGATTATCTGTGATATTTATCGTTATTACGCCTAAGAAAGGTAAGAATTATCCTTTTATTTTTCATATTCCCTTGGTTAATCGCTCCGTTAAGATTGCTGTACGATTTTGGCCTAAATACGAAATTGTTATACATAACCCCTCTCGCCTCTATATTTTCATTTCCAAAGTAATGTGCGTTGATTGCATATATTTTGCGTCGAATGAATGGTTTTTGACTGGCCGGATACTGTGTATGCGAAATGCTGAATGAAACAATGTGTAGAAGTCATAAAACGATGATCCATCTTCACTTTGATGCCGGAACTTAAAACTCCGAAAGGAATGAAATGGGAAACGTACATTTTCAGAAACGTGCAAGTAAATTCTTTCATTTACTCCATAATTTCAGTAATTACTTATTCCTGGGGCCTGATTCTGGTTCTTTCTGGCTATAGCAAGCGCGATTTGTCGAAAAGATTGGCGAACGCTGTATGTATTCGTATTCTCATTTTCATTCGCTACCTATTTCGCCAGAAATGCTTCGCTTCGTGTCTCTGGCGACGAAAAAGTTATTCTCGTTCTGTCCGGTGAGTATATAGAGAACGTAAACATTCCCCAAGAGCGAATTTTGCTAGTGACGACAATGAAATCGCTCTGGCGGCTTAGCGAAAGAATTGGCGAGAGACAAACTCGTGATTTTACGACCACTTTACATCATTATTGTATGGTATTTTTGATCCCAATGAGTTTAAATGTAAGTAAGATGTTTGGCATACAACCTGTGAGTTGTTTTACTCGCCTTGTCGTTTTACGTAAATAGATAAATGGGATTAAAAGTGGGTTTGCATTTGAATGAACTGCGAAGCTTTTGTTTGATAAGCGTATTGTGTTATCGTGGGAGTGCAGTTATTTTGTGCTCATAAATGTGTTGAATTGCTTGAGAATACATATTTTGTTTCGGTTCTTATGGTCGTGAACGTTTCATCGGAAACAATAAGGAGACTGACGGGAGTTTGGGCATATAAGAGCATATTATACAGTACTTGAAGTAGTGGTGTAGTGGATATCATGTCCATCTACTACTCTTAAGGTTATAAGGTCGATTCCCCCCGTGGTCACTTTTTCCTCTCCACCACAAGAAAAAGTTTCGCATATTATGCTTTTAATCTTCATAGGCAAGTCGCTTGAAGTTGTAAAATATTTTCTGTGCACAGGAAAACCTCTTATCAGTTGTTCAGCTCTTATAAAGGCTCACTGAATGTCACTAATAGGCTTTAAATTCATGTCCAGCAGAGATCTAGGTAGCATAGGATGTGTAGTACGCTGTTATGTCGCCTTTGGTGTTCATCCAACATAGGCAAATTATGTTAATATGAGAACATTTGACTGCATTCCTTACCTATTCTTCGCTAAAATGTTTTCCTTGCCTTTACATAACATAAGTTCCTTAGCTTACGATAAGCTGCTTATCATTTTCTTCCATAAGAAAACCATAAGAAATAGAGAACTCTTATTTTGTGCCATCTGGGTTAGGTTAACATTGAAAATACTAACCCATAAGTTTCCCCGGAGTGACTTTTGGATTCCTCGTTTACATCAACGAAAAAGATAAAAAACAAAGAGAATGGTTTTATGTTAAACTACCTAAAACGAATAATTAATTAGCAATATTGTACAAAAATACTAAGTGCAGCAATTTGATAGTTTCACGCAATAAAAAACATAGCATAATATTTTTTAGAAGTATGTTTTGCACGTTCCTCGCGTTGTTCAATTTTTTCGGACTGCGGAGGCAGTGTGTTGATCGCTGAAATTGTCTTGTACCTATTGTCTTATGGTAATTCGTCATTGCTTACGTCACAGTATTTCTCCAAGAGAACGAAGTTACCCGATAGGCGGGACGAAAAGAACGAGAATAATCGCGGAGAAAATTCTCGCATCGCTTTTGAGTTGCCTTGGTGAAGCGAAGACCCGGGCGAAAGGAGAACGAGAATCACCTGTTCTCTATATTTTTTTGGTAGAAGTTCTGTTATACCTAACGATGTACGATTTTTCGGTGATTCACAGAATGCCGTGAAGATTGAAGCGTGAGGAAAACAGTTTTTTAACCCTGTGAAAATAGTGCTCGTGAAAACATGAAAAATTTATCGGTCAGACCAGAGTAAGCTGAGAACCATCTATGGAACGCATAGCTCGAAGTCGGAAAGACTAATATTGACACAGGAGTTCGCGGACTTCAATCTGGTGTCCACTCTTTCAACGTTGTCAATTCTACAAATTTACGGCGGATCAATTCACTAGGTTGACGACTCATCAATGGCCTCGCTGTACCGGGCGCAGTGTAAAACATTGTTCACCACAATCAGCAAGTTTACATTACAATACTTATTGGGGACTTTCGTGTGTGTGTGTTGTATGTGTTGTGTTTGCGTAAGCAGAAACGGCAAAAACTTAAAATTAAAAATTGAAGATATGATTTAGAATTTTTTTGCATAAAACGCGTACATTATTCAATCGTCGGTTAGTTAGTTTGTTTTTGAGTTTATTTTGATTTCTAATTTCATTGTTGTTATTATTTCTTTCGTTTATGTCCTAGCAAATCTGAACATTTTTTTCTTTTATTTTTAACTGTTTCTTTCGTTTGCAAAGGTTCCCTCACTTCTAGCTATTGTGCCAAAATTAAAACGATTCCGTGGTCACTACAAATGGAGTTTTATTCTGTACTCATACTGAAGATCCAGTATCTCGCCTGATAAAGTTTCCAACATAGTTTCCCTATCAGTCTCCCGCGAATATCTCTGTACAACCCTACATTGTCTACGAAGAGGTGAATGTTGATTTAATTAATATACTGAAGACCACGAGCAATTCCCGCGTTTATGTACAAAATCTCATATTTCCTTTCTCGGTTATCTCCATAAATGATTTCACTCCGCTCGTGGTCTTGTCTTCCATATGCTTGTCAGTATTAAATTTGAATGTTGAACTTAATCTCGTTTTTTCATTCGATGTTATTGCATCAACCTGAAAGAGTTACGCCATACTTGCCGGATATTGTTACTATCCGGGCCGGGATATTGTTATTATTGAGGAATCTGGTTTTCGCTGTATGCAGTATTTCTGAGCGAGTACTGTTTTTGCGCAAGTAGGAATCAGACAAACTATCAAAACAATAAAAGTCGTCTGGAGTATGTTAAATCCGCAACCATTTTCGAGAACACCAGTCTGACATGAATTGCGCAATTAATGGGTAATGCTGTTTATCTTCCAGTTCAAATAGTACTCCTATTTCGGTTTCATTTTTAATGCAAAGTATATCCTGCTGCCTCAATCGGCTGGGCTAGCAAAATATCTTGTTTATTTTCGCGAAATGTATTAGATGAAATTTTGATCTAATTTCTTTTCTCTCGAATCCGCTTAAACTTGGATGTTATTGGCGTTTGGATTTCTTTGAGAGAAATTTCATTGGTGGGACCAACAGAAACTATTACGCGATATTATACGTTAAAGCTCTGAATCTATTGGCTAATTTTCATCTGTAGACGAGATATTTTGTTAAATTGATTATTCCACATTGATTCATTTCATAATAATGACGGTTTAATCGAGACATAATCGGAGGGTAAACTATAAGGAAAGTGTTAACAATATATCTTAAAACCGCCACTCTGTCTGTTGAAACTTGGCCTTTTGTATTTGGATGTTTCCAGTATTTTCGTGTGAACAACGACTAAAGCGTCCTGAAAAATATTAGTTTATTCACTTTAATGCTCAGTTTCATACCTTTCCTCATAAACGGAAAGGATGCCACGTTGGAAGTGGCAATTGAATGCTATTAAGGACAGGATATTGATTATTATTGTCTTTGAATTCATTTTGTATTTTTGCGAGAATACATTACGGAATTTAGTTACCCCGAAATTAACAAATATGCTCCAAATCTCCTATCTGCAAATACCTTGGGAAAACGATAGTACTAATCAAAAGGTATTTCCTCGGAGGAGATGTTGTGGAATTTAGTTAACACGTTCACTGCGGAGCACGTCTATCGACGTGGTCGTGATCTTCTGCCAGCGGCGGAACACGTCGATCGACGTGCTCAGTCATTTTCGTAAGATATGGCTTCTAATTGTATTATTTCTTTATATACCGACATGTCCTTTATTCTTCTTCTTTTTTATGGTCCAGGCATCATATATTCGGAGCCGTTTCAAGATGCCTTTCTTAGATTGAAAGTTATGTTTATCATTATCTTGAGTTACTTTTATCATTTTCCTATGGTCTCTTTTCAGATTAAATATAAGCATTTTGCGAGGAACTTGGCGCTTCGCATATTTTCTTTACCCTAAAATCCGTAATAAACCTTATAAATGAAATATAATGCAATTTTTATTTATATTAACGAACATTTCATACCGTGTGGTATGCTGATACATAAATAATAAACATTGATGCTCTTAGAGACAACGGCACATCTTTTTTTGCCATCATTAGTATATAGTGGAGGTTTTTTCTCAGATGTAGTTGAGACAGCTATGTTATGAGTGCTAAAGAACCCATCGGTACACTATGAATACTAAGTGGAAACTTCGTTAGAAATAATTCTACCGTGATGAAGAAGCAATGTTGCCGAAAATATATTCAGACCTGCAGGGCTATTCAGTAACTCTTTACGCGGTCGCGAAGACGAAAGATTCCGTTTACGTGGTTACGCCGCGTAAACATTCGAAGACGCGTAATTTGCTATTCAGTAGGCTTCACGAAAACATTTTCGTGCCTTCCCCTCCGCGGTAGTGGGGAAGTCGAAGATACCCGAAGTTTTCCTGCAATACGTCACTGCGAGCCAATCAGAGAAAATCGGCATGCAATTGTTCATAACATACAAAAATGGAGCGGCAATCAGCAGGTAAGTAGAATTATAAATTAAGTATGTATACTTATATACTTACTCTACGATAGAATGCTATTGTGAATTATTAGGTAAATGAATGAAAAGTACATGATCCACTTTTAAATTCAAGTGAGGGAACAACGCATTGAATAATGTTTGAGGTGAGTTGGTCGGAAATGCTGTTTTTTTACTAAAGAGTAAAATGTATAATTGGGTTATAAATCAGTAAACTAGGGGAATTAGGCGTTATAATGCATTTTCTTGCGCGTGATACCACATGATGGACGCGTGTTAATGAGTGAACAAATATTGGAATTGAAGTAGTCTGTTGAAGCAGCAATAGAAATTAACTGATGTACATTGATATCTATTATAACTTTACTTTGAAATGCCTCGCAATAAAGTGGAATAGATTAGTAAACAGTGATAATTTTCAAGGGAAAATTGCTCCATGGATGAAGAAATTAGATGACCCATGACATTAACAGTAAGATTCATTAAACAAATCCTGGATAACAGATAAACTAATGGTAATATGCTATTTCTCTTTCTTCATTTAAGACCAACATCATGAAGCAATGGAGATTGGTGGTCAAACCAGGGTATCCTTTCAACAAAGGGAAATTTTGATTGATTTCATGGTGGAAAACCCTGGTTTGGCCACCAACAAAATTAATGGTCCACAGGCAGCAGCCACAAAACAGCGGCTGTGGACTGAGCTTGCTGGGATTTTAAATTCTTCTGCCACTGGGGCCAGTAAGACCCCTGAAAGGTGGGCTAAGGTAAGTGCTTGATCAATTCAGAGACTAGTGTGATGGAATTATTCATTTTGATTAGTATATGTTAACTTATTCTTATGTGAATTAGGTGTGGCAAGATTTGAGGGGGTATACCAAGAAAAAGGCGGGGAAATTACGTACCTATGCAAAAGGTACAGGGGGAGGACCATGCCTAAAAGCGGTGATGTCCTCTCAAGAGGAGAAGATTTTAGGTATCTTGGGAGAAGAGGCAGTGGATGGTGTAACTGGAGTCCCAGATCCTCTTGAGGTATATGTTCATTCTCTTCTTTAATAAGTAATAACAAATATTTTGTTCATAGTTTAATTCCACTTTGATTGAGGAATTTGGATTTTATGATACATTAAATATACATGTGTAGAGACTAATAAATCAAAGGCTTTACTGATTGGGTTTTTAAAAAATGATTGCTGCATATCAGAGTTTTCCTATGCGCAGTGGTGGATCCAGGATAGGGACAAGGGGGGTTAAAAATTCCATCAGTAGTGTGGGTCGGGAAAAAATTTCATTCAACCTACTGTAAATTGAATACCCAAGGAGGGGCTATAGCCACCCGCTCCCATAGATCTGCCACTACCTATCTGGCCTGTTAAAGCTATTTCATACGAAAAAGCTCTTGCTTGATATAACTCACAAACCATAAGTGAAGCTTTTTGTTTAATTACCAATACTTACCCATAAAAACATGTCAATTTGAAAGTCAGTTTATTGTATTTAGTTATGGGATTATAAGTTCATTTACTCAAACTTATCACCATGATTAATGTGGTGTTTTGAGCAGAATAAATGTGACAGCTTAATTAATCCACCAGCTGTACTCCTTGCTCCTTCCTTCCAGATACCACCCTCACGAAGTGAAAGCCCCTTCAACCCAGAGAATATAAAGCAACATCCCACTAAAATAATAGTTGAACACCATACAGATCAGCCCGAAATAGAAGAATCCGACCACCCAATACACCCATCCACCTCCAAATCCACACCCTATAGCCGTCAGAGGCCCGAATCCTGGAAAAGGAAAAAATCCAGAAATTCAAGTAAGAAAAAAAATAGAAATTCGCAATTAGAGATTGTGTTACCCCGGTATTGGCAATGCTTTTGTAAAAGGAAAAATGAAATTAGTCATTTGAAATATGGTTTATTATTAGGTATAAAATAAAAATAAAATAGAGCTTCAATCTATAGGTCCAAGGGATCAATACGAGGAGCGAGTAGCTCGTGCCGCAGAGGAGCAGGCTGCAGCAATGACATTAATGGCTCGTAGCTTTGAAGAAACCTCAGTGTTGCTGCGGGAAACACTAGTGGAAATGAGAGAGTAAGTGAAACATACGAGATCGTACTAGTATTAGTCAAAATCAAGTAAGAATATCTCACCAACCTTAATGTAACAAAGAAAGAGTTATGGTCTGTATTTCACTTATGCATTTTCTAATCGGTTAATTATCGTTTGTCTAACTGTTCTTGCTTTATGTAGTACTTGTCTGTCATTTAATAGAGGCTCTGCATTGGCTGGTGGATTGATTTCCTCGTTGTTATCTGCCTCCTCTATTATGGGCAAACCAGCCCTTATGCACATATTATGCAGTGTAGCACAAGCATTGATAATTAAACCAGCTTTTACTGGGGTATATTCCAAAACTCTGTGCTTTAATAAACATCTGAAGCGACCCTTAAGTACACCAATGCACCTTTCAATTGAGTTTCTTGAGTGTACATGTGCTTCAGTGTAGTTAGCTTCAGGTGTACCTTCCCTGGCATGCAGAATTGGGGTCTGGAGCCAGGGTTGGTGTGGGTAACCTGAGTCACCTAAAAATCAATCATAATATTTTTTTAAATATATCAGTGCTGAATGACTTTTGCATGATAATCAAAAAGATTCCTTTTGGATCGAAGGAGTATAGTTAAAAAGGTAATATCTCCTAATCATCCAACATATACAACAATAATTATTCCAAATAATTATTTTTTAAATTAATACCCAACAACCAACACTGCTCTCCATTCTCCCATATATCTTTCATCTTTCTATATACTGCAGACTGACTCCATATGTAAGCATCATGTGTGCTGCCAGGAAATCTTGCAACAATATTCAATATTTTCAAAGAGGAATCACATACCTAGACATTGTAAAATAGCATTACTAAAAATATTAATTTTGAATTATAGAGTAAATACTGTCTGCCGATGTCAACTTACTAACTGAACATTTAAGGAATGAAAAGATTTTCTGTTTAAATATAAAAATTCATTCTCTCCTGGAGCCTTAATTGGAACGTGGGTGCCATCCACATACCCAATAACTCCGGGAAATCTTGATGCTTGGAAATTTCTGTTGAATAAAATAAGAATGACTTAATTAATTCATGTGTGTTCTTTTTGTTTCAGATTCTTCAAAAGGCGTTAGCAAGGCTGTAGGAGGCAAATAATTGTTTGAATTGTAGTTCCCTATTTGTTCTAAAAATATTTTATTTTCTTGTGATATAATAATTTTGTTTTAAAGTGCTTATGTATATTTATGTGCAGTTGTACCTTACTGTTGCCAGTACCTGTTTGTTCATGCAACACTAGTATCAAAATGAAATATTTCATACATACATGATACTGACTTTATTTATTTCCTTTGAGCTTTCAATAATTATTTAGTAACTATATAGAAAAACTAAATGTAACAATAGTTCTGAAGTTGGTATCAGTTACAATAATATTTTATTCTATTTAAGAGTTTGTTTCACAAAAAAGTTAACAATATGATGTATATAGGATGATAGAAGTTTAAAGAGACTTGACCAGTCAATGTAGAGTGAGTTCCATGATATAGCTATGATTAAACTACCTGGGGTGAGGAGCTATAAATTGCTTTAAGTATGTGATATGAATGGTATAGTGGCACATGTTTGGAGTGCTAGTTTTCTCATCCCTTACTTATGGAATGAAATCAAGGTTAAGTCCAGGAACATCCCGAGCCACATCTCATATCTCCACTGATCTGTTACTTACATTAGGCCTATTTAGAAATGCCTCAAGTACCACTGATTCACTTGGATTAAGGGAACAACTGGTAAATCAGGTAATTAAGTGTTAAAATAATTCAAGAGAATAATTTTAGGAATCAATGTCTACCTCATAATAGTTGATTAAAATAAACCATAAATATAGTTTGCCATCTTACATAGGCATTAAATTGTTTCAATTAGTGCTATATAAAATTATTGGGCCAATTAAATTTTTTTTCTCAACTACATGGGCATCTACATGTCACTGTTGCAATTCACACTTACTTAAAAATGACTTGCCTCCGCTCAAGTTCAGTTAATGGAAACTTTATCCACTCGGTTATTATGAGGGGAGCATTCAGAGCTTGAGTCACCTCCTCAATTGCTCTGCTCACTGAGGGCTGACTAAGCCCCAAATTAGAGTCGCTACCGGTCGATTTTTGGTAGCTGCCATGCCCGTAGAAGTGCAGTGCACACAGAACCTAGATTTGATTATTCAATGTACATATTTCTCTCTAAATTATTGAAGTGACACAGTAGTTAATGTGATACAAAGACATACCTTCAAATGAATGGGCACTGCCGTAGTTCTTTCTGCTTGAAGCATGTATGGGCGTAAAATATTGATTAAGCTCAAAGTAATTTCTTTAGAAAGTCGATACCTCCCCTGAAACGATTCTTCAGGGAATTCAAAAGGGTCTGAAACTTCCCTCAGTTCCCTTAGACGAAGCCTATGTTGTATATGAAGCCATCTCCTTCTTCTCCTCCTCAATACCTCAATGGCTCTCACACCATCCATCTTCAAAGAGATTCAATTGCTCTAATAAATAATTTTACACCATTCAATGGAAATTCGTTAGCCATATCATTAATCTAATGAGAAAATTGTAATTATAGAAATAATATAGGTTCTAAAAATGTCATATGGGATAACACATATCTGTAGCACATTATAAAGTAATTGGCTGTCTTATTTCATAGGTTTCACAAAAAAGCATGAATAGCAAAATTTTCTTGGATTCTGAGTGACTCTAGAATGTGGGAGTCAATTCCCTTATACTGAGTATATTCCCTATTGCTACTGCAGCATGCACAATGCACATACAGGTATCTGTCTCTCAGACAATATCCCCTAACCACTATCTGCAATCAATGAAAATAAGATGAATGTCTCCTCAATTCCTTAATTGGGACCTTCACACTAATGGCCTTTGAATAAATACTCTCGGTCTCTCTTCCATTAAAATAATAGTCATGCCATAATATACAGGAAACATAATGTATGATAGATATCACAAAAACAACACACGTCCACTGATGTATTTAATAGCCATTTTGTACAAAACAAATCTCTTTTGTCTCGAACTACCTGCAGCCATATTTTGTCACAAGATAGATGACAACGAAAACAGTAGTACATATACTCTCCATAATGACTACTTGGTAAAGTAATTGAAGTTGTACCACTATGCAATGTACATGAAGAATATGCCCACAAACATCTATCTGTCATGCAAGCATCTACTTTACCACAGTTTACACTTTTTTTTAACATAGCCATAACAACTGCACATTTCATTTGCAAATGAGAGCTAATGTAAACATACAAAATCAAGTCATCTGTCAGCTATATCCTTTCACTGTCCATCACTTTATTGCATTGGTTATAACAGTAGCTATCACAACAGGGATAAAAAGAATGTACATCCACTCTACGGCAATAATTGTGAATATTTATACATCGCCATCCTGAGTTATTGATCATCAGGGAAGCTTTCTTTCTATAAGTAATGTCACTCCAACTTCACCACCCAAAAGTAAATTACACAACTACATATACAGACTGTAGAGTTCAGTATTCATTAATTTTATTTTAACATTGGTGTTGCACCTGAGCCCTTTCATACCACAAACAACAAAATAATGTTGATGAACATACTAAATGTTGTTTACCTCCTATGTAACTATTGAAAGCGACATTTGTACTGTATCCTAAGTGCTTGAATCCTACCACAAACTCACTATTTGCATCTACACTAATATTCATATAGAGTAACACTGCATGTATGCCTTACATACCAAGTTTATGCCAATGATATCTAATTGGTTGTATTATGCCAGGACAAAACAATCAATGAGGTCATAACAGAGTTTTCAACACGACATTTGTGAAATACAACGGCTATCATACTAATAGAACACATTTAAAATTAATTTATATCATACGAATTAACGAAAATTCTACATTTTATACATCCGAGGTGGGAATGCACTGACCCACCACAAAAAGACTCGCATTAGCAAATTCATAAATCGAAAACATAAGTTTCCTTTCAACATCTTTCCCATCAACAGCAAATATCGTCTTAACTTTATAACCGCCCCGGGCAAAAATAGAACAAAGTATTAAAAATATCTACTCTCATACATCATCTACAATCAGTGAAACATATGACAGAAAAATGTCTTGTAAACACAGCTTAAAAACAAGATGCGTCCACACATTTTCAGCCTAAGTATTAACTTTGATAACGGTTAAAACTAAATAGAGTACTATTGAGATACAACATTATGCGAGCGATAACGATAAAAATGAAAAAAATTAAATAATTCCACGAAAACGGATAACATTACCTCCAACTCCAAAAGGCATGCTCCGAAAAGAGATTATGAGAAGCATATACAAGACAATAATAATTTAAATTACATCAAATAAACAGTTAAATATAAATAAACATTACTTGCACGAAATGAAACAACTTCGGCAACTACAACGAACACGGCAGCGCAAATATATTCACAGTACGTGACTCCGTCTTCTACTACTGTTAGCTGTTTACGCGGCGGAAACTGAGTTTTCGTTGACAACTCTCGTCGCGTAAACTGAAGCACGAAACTTACGCGGCGGAATGTTCGAAATGGCTTACAGAATAGCAACATTGTGATTTTCGCGATCCCGCCACGAAATCTTTCGTCTTCGCGACCGCGTAAACAGTTACTGAATAGCCCTGCTGAAACGGAAAGATGAGTATATGGAGACTGGACGTCGGTATAAATACGCTGTAATTGATATTTCTGGAACTGGATACCATTACGTCATAGAGGAAACATTTGATGGTGTCACATTCTGTGTTGTAATCAGAAAACTACACGATAGATTCAACATTTTGCTACATTAGCAGTGCTTCTGACCTACTACTCAGTGAGCAACAACTCAGAAGCAATGTACTACCAAGTGACGGCACGGTTGAAAATTATCCTGAAGATATAACATTCGATAACGCAGAACAGACGTGAACGTGGAGGAGAGACGTTCTGATATCGGGGAGTGCAATTTTAGCTCAAGTACATTAGGTCAGTGGTATCCACAATGGGAAAAAGAAGACGTCAAGTAGAAATATCTCCTCAATGTCTAGCTAAGTTTTTTCCTATTTTAATAGTTTGTGTACAGTGCTTATTCTCAAAAGCGAATTTTCTATTTAGAGGAATCATCGAAACAAAAATTAAAAAAAATAAGGATTGCCAAAAACAAATTGTCATCCACTCCTGAAGTGCAATCAACTCCAGGTAATTATTGCTTTATTCCTTCGTCAGTTTGAGATCACTCGGAAACACTTAGCAAACGATTAGTTCTTTCACTCTTTGCATTAACGTTTTAGGCTCTGATCCGTCGTTGGATCCTGTTTCTATAAACAAAGAGTCTCCAGCTGGTCCTTCAAATGCCTCTTTATCAATACTAGGTAAGAAAATGAAACATTTTTCAAAAATTGATGACAAAGTATCTGCCTGCTAAAATTTGCACCTCCTGTGTATTTTTTATTTATATAATATATTTTATTCTGTCAACGAATGTAGGTATGCCTTCAACCATTGCAATTTCGGTATACACAGATAGAAATTTACCAGAAAAAGAAATTGAAGTGATCCTAGAAGATGATATTTCAGAGGACAGTGATGACAGCTTTCTTCTGAGTAGCGACGATATGGAGGATGATGGTAGCAGGGGCGGATCCAGGATTTTGTTCTGGGTGGGGCATAACGATTCCTCGTAATACAAAACGAACGCAATCATAATGGGACCGTATTAAAAATCTCGCATATTTTTGAGTGTCTGGGGGGGGGGGGGCACGTTCCCCCATGCCCCCCCCTCTGAATCCGCCTATGGATGGTAGCACCGAATCCGAAGACTGCGTGTATCCAGAGGATGATGACGCTTTTGAAGATTCATCCATAGGTATGTGTGATAGCTCCTCAAGTTCCCTAACCCATGGCTCAACTGTGACTCCGGGTTTGCCTATCCACGCGCGCCGCACTGACCGCACTTGGTCTATGGAAACACCCGCATTGCCGGAAATGACTTTCACTGGACAGAGAAATTTGAAAGTGAAACCAAATGGAGACACCCAACAGGATTTTTTTCGTCTGCTTTTTACTGACCAAATAGTAGAAAAAATTATTCAAGAAACAAATAATAACGCGGACCGTTTCTTGAAAGAGAGGCTATCTCCTTGCGCACGCATAGGATGCTGGAAACCTGTCACAAAGGATGAGTTTTACGTGTTTATGGGGCTACCACTGCGCATTGGACTGATCCAAATATCCCAGATTCAGGATAAATGGCGGAAAGACAAGTTTTATAACATCCCTTTCTTTCCTTCACACATATCTCGGGACAGGTTTCAAATAATTTTAAGAATATTACATTTTGCACCTGCCGAAGGGACACAAAAACCACGTTTATGTGACCGCCTTCAGAAAATAAGGCCGCTGTTAAATCATTTTGATGACATAATGGATGAAATATATTACCCTTCCCGAGAATTGAGTATTGACGAGTCTATGATTTTATGGAGGGGGCGACTGTCTTTCAGGCAGTACATCAAAGGAAAAAAAACATAAGTTCGGTGTAAAGCTATACATGCTGGCTGAACCCACTGGCCTAGTCACAAAAATTTTCGTTTACACTGGAGCCGGGGAAAACTCCGAGGGAGGACTTGGGCACGCGGGCTGTGTTGTTCATAAACTTTTGCAGGCATATGGAGGAGTAGGACACTGTATTTATGGACAACTACTTCACCAGTGTGGACATTGTTGCAAGTTCAGCAGCATATAAAATTTTGTGCACTGGCACGTTGAGGAGTAATCGGAAATGTAATCCCGCAGAAGTTACTGGGAAAAAAATAAACAATGGAGAAGTGGTGGAAATGTGGTCGGACGACGGGGTTTGTGTGCTAAAATGGAAGGACAAAAGGGAGGTGGCAATGATTAGTACACAGCACTCGGGAAAGTTGGTGAATTGTGTCAGCAAAAGAAAAATTGAAAGTTGGGTTCCAGAAGCGGTGAGGGAATATAATAAATTCATGGGTGGTGTTAGATCAACTCTTGTCCTACCACATAACCTCAAAAAAGACACTGCGTTGGTATAAAAAGGTTGCTCTCCATATTGTGCAAATAATGTTACTAAACAGCTTTCAGCTGTACAAAATTTATTCAAAGGGAGAGAAAATGAGTCTACAGAGTTATAGACTCAGTATTATAGGAAAACTTGTCAGTTTTGGCCGGACTCAGGAAAATGTCATAGTTTCCCAAATAAATACCCAACCACTAGAGATGCACTTTCCCAAGTTCAACCCCATGACAACTAAAGGGGATAGAAGGAAACAAAAAACTGCCGGGTGCGTACAAAAAAAGGAAAACGCCAGCAAACTATATACCACTGCCCTGATTGCGCAGAAAATCCTCCTCTTTGCCTAGAAAAGTGCTTCAAAGTGTTTCATGGAAGGATGGATTAAATTACGTGCATCATGCTTGGAGGATATGTTTCAGATTTGTTTGTTTATGTGAGTGTTTTTATCATATTCCTGTATATTTACTGACGATCTCTTTTTTAATGGTCATAAAACCTGATAAACAATTTGTAAAAGTCCTTCAATTTTTATTACTTTATTAGCTAAGAATGCAAATTGTTAATCTAAATCTGAGATATATACATATTATCCTAAAAATTAAACTTTTACCAATTTATTACTGTATTTTCAACATAGAGGAGTGCATAAATGGTATTATACCTCTACTCTTTTCCACCACTCTTCAAGAACCGTCGAGTGAATAACCATTCAAGTGGGGAGTATAAAAGATCTAAAGGTCTAAGATTGGTTTCCAAGGTAAGTATAATGAGACTAGGCATAAAAAGTACCTAATACCGGTATTTACCTAAAATATGTGCAGAAGATCAACATCAAAATGTATATTCCCCCAAGCTAAGGTGAACGTCCAAAAATGTTTTGTGTAAAAAATGTACGATAAAAAAGAACGTCAGATGGGATTCCGAGTTCAAATATTCAGTAAATGGTACGAAGCTAGTAATTCAATACAAATTAACTATCTAATTGTTTAAATAATCCATATATAGCGTCTAAATAAGATGCATTTAAGCATTAGTGAATTCACAACACCATGTGATGCGGGTTGCATAACCACGGGCCATCGTCAACGGCGGACCACGTCGATCGACGTGGAAAATAAATTATCTAATTTTACCGAAAAAAAATTGAAAATTTTAGTTTGGCGATACTGGCTGTTCATTACATCCGATTTCAGACCTGTTGGCGAGAAAAAAAATTTCCGCATTTGTGGATCATACGGCACCTGAATAGTCGCAGTCAAAGTGTTAACGTTTGAAAAGTAAAATGATATTTTTCCTCTTATTTACCGTTTCTCCTCTTTCTAGTAATAATTGTTGAGGTGTATGTCAATTCAATTCATGACCGTCAAATACTATAACTGTCTAGGTGTTCTACGTGCGTGTACACTTACTACCAAGCTATGCAAGGTCAACAGCCTTTGAAGGATTGTTCCTTGCTATGGGTATTACCTCGCTACCCTCCGCCTTGATCAGTTTTTGCTCTTGACCGGATTGTGATGTGTGCATGTGTGGCTGTAAGTGGATGATATTTGCTTCCAGCGTATGATTTGAGTCAGCCATGAGGATAAGGAAGCCAACTTTGCGAAGCAGTCTGATGGTCGGCCTTGTATAGCGCGGCGTAGGCGATAGTGGAGCGCGTACTCCACTATCGTTGGTGCATATTTTAAGTGAACTATAGGAAATTATTTCGGCGATGCTTTTTACATTCTGATACTCCTCACGTAACTTTATTCGCTATAGTAAAGGAATTCTGCGAAGGTCTGCATGAACTAAAAAGTATGTGAAGTTGAAGTGCTAGCTTTATTCGACAGTGAAGGTGGTCTTTATATCAGCAGGGATGAACCCAAGCATTCATTTCATGTAGGACACACTATAATCAAATTATATGGTATGGGCATTGCTAATATTTACACGGTGAAATGCCTATTTTACCATTTTGTCTAAAATTATTGGAGAATATATATCTCCTTTATACCCAACTGGATTCTTTGATACGAATTTAGTAAATAAAAAATAATTGCGTTTGAAAAGTCAACGAGCCCTTTATAATACTTAACAAACTCAACAAATCTTGTACCAGATGACAGTGATCCGAAACGCGTTGTACGAAGTAAAACATTTTGTGGAAAAGTGCTACGATCTTTTATTTACTTAAATACAACGAGTAGATGCTGGAGGTGCACACTTTTTCAGTGTATGAAAAGGATTGGAAATATGTCGTGGATCATCACGATGGCAAACTATGAATATTTATAAGTAGAGAAAGAATAGAACTCAGTAAATGTACGTGGCGACCCAAATGTTAGATGACAGGAAGATTACTATTGTTAATGAGGCAACTATCTCCATTCACGTCAGCGGAAGCTTTTGAATACAAAAATTAGTCATTCAACTCCAGCCCTCCGTAATTGACCATGCCTATGTGAAAGGAAATAACTATTTTTAAAGCCCATTTATCGCGTGATAATCTCCTACGGTGGAAATGGATGGAGGCTGCGGTGAGAATGCAGTCACCACATCCTGTGATATCCCAAGATTCGGAAATAGTGGAAGGTAAACGAAAATGTTGAAGCAAGAGAATGAGAAAATTTTTGTTTGTTAGAAAGCAGCGCCAGAAGACGACTCTAGAATACATTTATTTTGTTATACATCCTAAGATACGGTATCTCTCTTTTAATGGACTCATTTCGTCAGTGTAGAAACTAGTTCGTGGTGGGGTTAGATTGATTGAAAACTGAGTAATTGTCTGGAGTGTCTGACGGAAAAAGGATCTATCTTTCGTAACTAATGATTAACTAAGGATGACGTTCATTAGGAAAATGATTTGGGGATAGGGATTCCGGACGCCCTCGAAATTAAAAAAATAAATTGGTCTGAGTAAATATAAACATGAAGCGCGCGAGAAAATGTTCGTACAAAGTTAATACCGATGGTCTCGGGCTTCTGCTGGTACTGCTGGCAAGGGGTTGTAGCTAGTGGCGATTTTTGTACGTATTCACTCATTGGTAATCTTGAAATTCACAAATAAACAAGTTTAGTCTGGTGTCATTCACTTGGTTCAACCTTTTTATAACAATATTATTTTAAGAATTAATGTACTAATTATATATTTTTATTTACTTTCCGAATGTAGCCGCCAAAAAATAATGTAAAAGATTTATTGGGATTACTAATAACTTATTATCGTAAATAAAAATATTATCTGTAGTCGCCACTGCACGCGTGCATCTGTAGCGACCTTCAGGGGCGCAGCTAGGAATTAAGGCTAGGGGGGGTTTAGGTGCAACTAATACCAGGGTGTAGGGGGGGTACAGTATACCCACCAGGATAAGCGGTAGGTGCGAGATGAATAAATTGCAGAATTTTAAAGATAAATGGTTCAAAACGGTGAGTTTTACGGCTTTCTGAGGGATATTTTATTCACCCTTAAACTATTGTATTAGTAATATCAATCCAATTAAGTAAAATGGATTAAACTTAAAAATTTCTCTGAGCTCTGGGGGGGTTTATCCCCCAACCCCCCCCCCCCCTCGCTTCGCCACTGACTCGCTTTGCCATGAGAGGGCGCCCCAGCCGCGAAACTTGGACGTCACGCATCGTCTTGTCTATGCCAGTGAGTGGTCGGAACGCATCACTGCCCGTGCATGTTGACCCATGGGAGAGTTAAAAATACTTTTATAGCTTCATGGGTTCTCCATTAGTGGGCAGAAGTGTATTCCATTGCCGTCGCTTACGCGTATAAGCTCGTCGTGAAGTTGTCCATGCAGTCATCTTTTTGCCATTTCCTTCAAGGTAGCGTCACTTCAAATGTATTCTGGTGTCGTTTGAGGTGATCACTTATGGCCGGTGGGGATTTTCCGCTCTCGCTTCTAGTAGTTGGCCGCAGTTCATGCGCTGAACTGGAAGTGGCACTTATTAATTACATTGAGCCACTTGAGTGGTCTTCTGTCTCGTAGCTCCTCCTCCTTCGCTTCGCGTTTTGAAGCGTTAGGGCAAGTTTTTAGTTGGATGGCTACCTTTTTATCCTTGCGTAGTTTTATCTTTTTATTTGAATCTATGCGGATGGGGAAGATACTATTTTTATGCATGGCTTTCAAGTAAATACGTTGTTGAGTCATTCCTACTTTGGGAACGGTCGCGCTACGGGCAATTTCCGATGAGTTTCTAGTTGCCCTCTTTCTTTGTCCTTCCCTTTTCTGATTTTGATTTTTACGAGAATGATTTGATATATTACGTGAAAGATTGGTGTCCATGAAATTGTTCCAATTTACAGATGCGATAAGATTCTTACCGCACGCTCACGGAGAAGTGTTAGATTACAAATAGAAACAGCAATTACTTTTAACGTTCCACAATGTATTTATATTTGTTCCCACGCTTTCGCGATTTTCGATCGAATCATGTCAACATTTTCCGGTGCAAATTTATGTAAGTTCCACTTTATAAATTCCGCGTTTCAGCGATTATTCGCCAGTATTCAGGCTATCCTGCTAGCCGTAATATTGACGATTAATCGCTGATATAAGTTTCGGAAATAAATAAAGATATGTATTTAGCATTCAAAACGTTGGCGAGGACGAAGACCAAAAACAAGCCCGTGGCCTATTCCGATTTCCTTTTGTTTTTCATCTATTTTTCTCAATGGTAATTCATTAACACCTTATTTCGCTATTTCCTGGCATCTGACATGTTTCCGCATAATTAGACTGTATGAATAACCGATCATCAAAATATATCCACTAGAAATAGATGGGAAAGCGAAATTTATGCATATCCTTGATTTCACCAGACGATTCCACAGTTCACCGATAAAATTGCCCCTCTGTCTTGCGAATTCTTTTCTACAATACTACCGCTTAAGTTTATAAATGGATTATTTCACGTATAATATCTTGTTCCGATCCATGCACGTACACAAGCAGGGATAAAATATCTTTATTTGATAACAGTAAATCTGTAAACATTATTATACTCTCATTGCTACTAGTATTTACTAGTAGTCGGGAGGAGATTTTGCGTTGGATCGCTCAAAATACAAGGAAACAAATCGCACAAAAATTGTCTAATGTGTGTAGTATTTAGGGTGTATAGAGATCAGCAAACGTTATCTTTCTAATTGGGTACGCCCATGAATAAATAAATTTCACAATAAATTGATTTATTCATGGGCGTACCCTTGGGGGGCACGAGAGGGCAGCTGCCCCCCAGAAGCGAAAACAAGTTTGTTTCAAACCGAAATTTTGAGCACTTTTTTATAAAAATTATATGTACTAGTATAAGATATGAAACTAAAATAAAAATCATTTTTCAAGCAAATCATTTTAAAAACTAATAATGCGCGTTCATATTTTTTAACATTATGGTTTCATTTATCTTTTCTGCGGTAAAATGTTACAACTTGAAAGACCACGGCTAGTTTTGATCCTGGTTACGCCCTTGGATTTATTATTGATCTTTCATTATATTTGCTTCGAATAATTATTTATTTAATGTATATATTATAAGTCCTTGCTTGTGTCTCATTGCGTGGAAGTTAATTCTCAGATTGGTGATGAATCAGACTTTCCATCTCATTCATCGGTAATCCGTGGCCCTAGTATTTTGAAGGCTACCTCGCGTCGTTTTTTTTTTTTGTTGCCACTCAGTGTGATTGATTGTAGCGGATGAGGTCATTTGGGAAAGAACTAAGGGGTGGTGCCATTGCTTTCTTCCGAATTGCTTTCAATGAACTCACCGTGATTAGTCACCACCTTGGTGAGTTATGATGTCCTAAATTCTTGTCACTTTCTCGTAAATTCGGACTCTTCTAAAATTTATTTCTGATTATTATAGATTTTGAAAAGTAAAGAAACCGCAATGGCTGTTTTTTGCTTCGTCGCCCTATTCTTGAGTTTACGGCAGCGGAACATCGGTGGAAAATGGTTTACGTCACTCGCTGCACTCATTCTATCACCTTTAGCTTAGCGCTGTGTTTCATTACGTCAACTGGAATATTTAATAGCCTATAAAGCGAAAAAAGTCACTTAGTAATGTTCCAAAAAAAACTTTTATTGTTCCGACCCTGGGTTTCAACTCGTGTAAATAGTCATCATCTAGGACTGAACACTTGAATTATATTTGATGGCCTAGCGGAATTTTTGAACGGGTGGCTTTCGAATGGTTTTTATTTGTTTTACGAATGATTATTATTAGTTGAAAGTAGAATAATATACGTAGCATACTCTTCAACCATGGGCACATGTTAAACCTGTCGCGTGAACGGTGATTAATCATATCTATTGCCGCGGGGAAATCTTCCCATGGACTGAAATTCGAACTAAATGCAGGATGAGTAATTAAAACAATGAAAAATACCGCAGACATTAAGCATTTTTAGTTGCGCAGTTGTGTGCTTTTGTGTGGATTAACGGAAGTCCTCTGTTGAATTCCCACTCTTGCTGATTGTTTTTATTCTTGAAAGTTAGGTTTGCCCACTTTTTCGTATTGAAAGGAAGATTTCGGACTTAGCTTGGTGTAACAATATTATTATACTGTAAGGAAATTAAACTTTGTAACGGTTAGCATCAAATATATTTTCACCGATGCAGGTTTTTTAAATCAGTTATTTAGCCCTTATTATCACTTTGGCTAGAATGAATAACCGAGCTCCTTATATTCCATGCGCATGTGGTGGCGTACTTACTGTTAGTAGGTTGGGGAGAAGTCGCAATAGGGAGATGGAAGAATGCCTTGGTCGGAAGAGGGGGTGGGTGATATTAATGGGTCTGTCGCGTGCGACCGATATGCGCTATTGAGATCTTTTCTATGATCGACTGATGAACAGTATTACTTTGATGAACGACTCAATCTTACGTGATAGACATCGGTCGCGAATGACATCGGTCGCGAATGATATCGGTCGTGATGCACAGAGGTAGTGACCCACATAGGTAGTTACCGAAATCGGTTCTGACCGTCAACGGTTGTGATCGACATTAGTAGTGACCCAAGATCGACCATTCGCGATTGACTCACGCAAGTTAATGGTGAACGGTGATCAAGCTGAAACGACCGTCTTGGCACATCACTGGTGGATAAACAAGTGGGAGCTATTGGGTCATGGAATCGAGGGGGGCAGGAAAGGAACGTGATCACAGAAAATATATCGCCGTTAAAAATTGAAGCCAACGCTTTGAGTGGTGTATTTTCAGAACATTCCAATAAGCTCCTAAATTAAAAATCCTTAGCCAAAGGAGAAAAAATGTTTATTTCAATTGCAAAAGAATCGTCAGCGTTTTGACTTGGAATGCTGATTCCGGCTGATTGACTCATCATTTGAGTTATCAAAGTGCAGTCGACTGTCTACTGGGCCTATGTTATTAGTCCTTCATGACAGAATTTTGCAATAATAAGCTTTCGACGAAAAATAGAATTTGAAGTGTTATTCAGACCGAAATCACCATGAAGATTTAACCGTCCTACGCATAGTTATCTCGGGTTGAATTTATTGAAACCGCTTTCATGACGAAATTTAGCGAATTCCAATTATGACATAATTTCATTACGTTTCTTTAAAAGTTAAAAAACGATTGTAACGACAAGAGAATGTTTACGCAGACTTTAATTACTACTTATTCTTGATTATCCTGAAAATTTTGGATTTCCAATCAGTGTTCATACTTAAAAATGAGTTCCAAAAAAGGTGCCGTCATAAAAATGGAATTATACGTCGGAGATAAATACTACTATTAAATGATTATTACCTGAATATTTATCAAGAATATTGGAGACGATTATGACTTCATACTTCTGTAAATCAGCTGTATGAATACATACGTATAATAGGTGTATTTTTACAGCTGTATTACATTTGTATTATTTCCTCATGTAAAAATACACGAATAATACATACGCATTACTGCTGTATGAATACATATATGTATGGATAAAAGAAAAATACTGGTGTATTAAGGAAGTGTGTGCTATCTGGGACGCCTCTGCCGGGGTTCCGACCGTGCAGTGCGTATATGCGTTTCCGGTTGCATACATTCGCGGTCAGGGGCGCCGCTAAGGCTGTGGGAGTTTAGATGCGACTATAATACCGGGGTGTTTGGGGGTATGGTATACCCACCAGGATAAGCGGTAGGTGCAAGATGAATAAATTGCGGAATTTTAAGATAAATGGTTGAAAATGGTGAGTTTTACGGCATTCTGAGGGATATGATATAAATCCTTACACTATTCTATTAGTAATATCAACACAATTAAGTAAAATGGATTGAATGTAAAAATTTCTCTGAGCTCTGGGGGGGGTTTAACCCCAAAACCCCCCCTCGCTGTGCCACTGTTCTCAGTGTAGCTACCCCTTTTCTCCGTGCTATCTTAGTTTTGAAGAGCTATGAATGAAGCAATTAAAAATCTTAGTTAACTCTTCCGTGACAGTGCCTGGAAAACTTACACGTACTACTGTAAGGGGTATCCATGGTATCCCATTTATAATTCATAAATTATATTTTGTATTTTAGTCTTTTCTGTTATTCAACAACATGGCTCTTTTTTTTAATTGATATAATATCTTGTTTTGAATAATTTATAGATACATTGTGGGCTGAATTTAGGTTTTTACATTGATTGTGTGCGAAATGGCAGGAATGTTTCATATTTTATCATTGTTACTGTACATTGACTATCACGCTATGAAAAAAACAAGTACAAAAGGTGTCATCATGTAGATTATCGGCATTATTGAAGTTATAAAATATTATAATTTATTGCATTCAACTGTTATCCCTTAACTCATTTAACAAGTTTTTTTTTTCTTCCGCCAACAGCTGTGCGGGGTAACTCGGTTACCCCACCCATAAAATTGAAATTTAAATGTAAAAAAATTATTCATTGCCTAAATAACGACAAAGTGGTTGAGCTCAAATACAAAAAAATATCAACGGGACAAAATAAAAAACGTATACTACATTAACATAATTTGGGGTAACTGAGTTACCCCGCACAGTTACAGAAGGGTTAGTTACCTAAAATTGTAATAACCTTTTACCAAATTAAGGTACTTTTTTCTCTTAATTGAATATTTAGTATTTTGTTGTAACTATAAGTATATTTTAACTCGGTTTCATACGGAGCACAGAAAATATTTCTAATATAAGATTTATCTTATTATTGAACAGGACTGTAAACTCAAAATTGGCTTCACCAACTACTTTTTTGGTGACTTTTGTCTTTTTTTGTGCTGAAGAATATCTAACAATACTTATGTTTCATGAGCTATTAAGCCTTTTGCATTGAATGGGCATACATATTAGATCGGTGCTGTGCATAGGCGGATCCAGGGAGGGGGCACGGTGACGGCCCCCCCCCAGACCCTCAAAAATATGCAAGATTTTTAATACGGTCCCATTATGATTGCGTTCCTTTTGTATTACGAGGTATCATTGTGCCCCACCCAGAACAAAATCCTGGATACAGCCTTGCTTGTGCCCCTCCCAGAAAAAATCCTGGATCCGCCCCTGGTGCTGTGAATATGCATGTCACTATGATGATATAATATTCGTCCATAGGATGAAAATTTCAAAATACTGGCTTAGATCAGAATTTTTGCACTTCCATGTAAACTTGTTAATGAATGTATAAAGGTTTCTCGCTAGTCATCAAATCTCTGCCTCTGGCTAGTAGAGTTATTTCTGAATAAATTTGTCTATAATTTTTGCTTCTTTGTAAAAAATTATCTTACTAGTGCCGAGTTTGTGGAATATCCTTTTATTTGTCTGTTTATCCATTTTGACAAGTAAGAGATTTGTCACAATATTCAGATTTCTTTTTCTAAAGATTTAGCACGTAGGTAGGTATTCCCATTTGATTTACATATCAACAGCAGATGTGATGATTGATCATTAATAGTTCTTAACCTTTGACTAGCAGCCAATATTAAGGGCATAAGAATATATTTTGGCTCAATGTTAACCCTGATTCTTGGTGAAATGTGGAAAAAATAAAGCTTAGCTGTTATGAAAATGTGATCAAATAATCATTTGAATTAAAATGCATAATTTTATTTTCAGTAACCTGATATTTCAAAATGCCGAGTCGGAGAGCATTTCGTTCGCATGCACGCCGTTTACTTCGAAGATTGGTTGACTTAACTATGGGCTTCCTGTTTGGCTTGGTGTATCGCAAGCCAGGGGCCATCGTCAACCCTATTGAAGATCTCCTGCTGTTGGATACAGCATCAACTTTGGCCCTCAAGATTAGGACAAAAAAGGTAATTAGATTTGTTTTGTTGTTCTCAATTTTTTTTACTTTGATGATAGTGAGGATGAAAACATTTGAATGAGGGGAACTGAAAATGTGTACCTCATATTTTTATTTTATAAATAGTTTTCTAATTGAATTTATAAGTGATTTGTCGTGAAACTGGTGAAATGGAAATATTCATGAAGTAAATGAATAACCTAAGTGCAGTTAATGTTCTATGAGCGGACTTATGGTAGTAAGGAGATTCCTGAATTTACAAATGATTTTTCATGTTAAAAATAACAAGTATTGTACTTATGTCAATAATGAATCTATATAAATATCTCTATTTAGCAAATGGTAAAGTAGGCAATTCTAGCTTCTAATGACTGATACCTACCAATATTATCAGTTTAATTTATTGGGGTGAATACAAATGCATTTACTAATTCAGTTATTTGAGTTTTAAGAAACATTACATGCTAATTTCATCCAACTATATTTATGCAAAAGTATCATTTTGATCTCCAATTATTTTTAAAGGCTTTAACCACTATATCTTCAATATTTTCAGATCAAGAGTGTTGAAGTCATTGAAAAATATATAGCTCGTATAAAAGATATAAACCCCTTGCTTAATTGTGTGGTTGATGAGAGGTTTGAGGAGGCCTTGGCTGAAGCGAGGGCAGTTGATAAACTGATTGAGTCAGGAACTAAGACTGAAGAAGAGTTGGCCCGGGAGACCCCATTCCTAGGAGTTCCTTTCACTACCAAAGACAGTATTCAGGTTAAAGGTACGTCATGCAGAAATTATTACTTGGATATTAAATAACTTCCTTAATAGATTTTAATGCAGAGCAATATATTCACCCGTGCATTCCTCTGGAACAGGTCTAAAATTTACAGCAGGACTGTATGTGAGACGTGACACAATTGGTGAAGAAGATGCAGCTGCCGTAACAACCCTCAAAAGAGCTGGTGCTATTCCCTTAGCTCTAACTAATGTTTCTGAACTTTGCATGTGGTGGGAAAGCCATAACACAGTCCATGGTAGGACAAACAATCCTTATGATGCTAATCGGATTGTTGGAGGATCATCAGGTGGTGAGGTATGCATATATTATCCTAATCTGAACTAGTCATTTCTTTTAAATTTTGCTCAGAAATCCACAATTAATAATCAAAGCAAAACTACAGAAATTTAACAGTAAAAGGTACTTTTGTCGCACTTTAATCAAGTGTTTTTAGCTACTGTTGCGATTTCTTCTCATTCTAAAGGGACATATTAGCATTACCATTCTCCCTCACTATCGGTATTTTCAACATGAGGGTCAATTAGATTGGTGAGGGTAAATCTAATACTTCCAATACTCAAAGCCTTTGCACTCATACTATGATGTCATGAAGTTAGAATGTGTTTATTTTAGGGCATTTAAGAATCCCAATAGCGGAGGATTGGAAATGGGGTTTCTTTGTTCATTGGCACCCCAAAATCAATGCATTCAGACTAACTCTGTAACATTATAGGTTGAATGCACAGGGTTTGTAATTGAGATTTTGGTAAAGCTCACCCCAGACTATGCCAAAGGCAGGTGAAATCTGTATTACTTACTCCACATTAACTTAATTGTCAAATAATCTCTGAAAGTTGTAACATTTAATGCTGTTAGAATTTAAGGTGGGGGTGTTTTCCCAGAGATTTGAACTTACGACCCTCCCGATCTATCACTGGAGTATCAGAATTATATAAAAACCATTGACTGCTAATGCATATCTCTAATTTATATGCATGTCCCAATTTTTCACCCTCTATAGGGTTGTTTGCAGGCAGCTGCTGGTTCTCCAATGGGAATTGGATCTGATATTGGGGGCTCCATAAGAATGCCTTGTTTTTTCAATGGAGTATTTGGCCATAAGCCTTCAAGAGGTGAGTTACAAGTAATTCTTCCTTTCCTTTAATAATCATACCTGGGTTATTTGGATGTTAATGGAAGTCTTCCTCTGTATATTATATTCAATCTGTTACACGTAATGAGAAATGAATGATGTTCACAAAAAGGGAATTTCCACTGTCATTATAGCCACAGGTAAATGGGCCTGTGGAATCCTGATAAATGTGAACAAATTTATTAAAAACAATTTACCGTTATGGGACAAAGCCTCTTGATTTCAATGAGGTGAATAATGATAAGAATAGAAGTTTGAGTTATGACATGCTGTACATAGGTCACTGGACATTCAATTCAATCACCTTATTTTAATTAGAATGAGTTGGTCAGGTGACAAGATATTAGCGTACTATGTTTAATATTTCTCCATTTTTTCCTTTTATACAGGTCTAGTTTCAAATGCTGGAGAGTATCCTATAGCTTCGAAAGACCATGATTTGTTTTTGGGGACTGGTCCAATGTGCCGTTTCGCATCTGATCTCACACCAATGTTGAGGGTTCTATGTGATAAAAATGCTCACAGGGTGCCGTTTGATGAAAAGGTATTCCATTTATTGAAGGTTGATACAAATTTTACTATATAAATAACCCACTGTGTTGCAAATCTTTCTTAGGTGGACATTAAAGCGCTTAAGTTTTACTACATGGAAGACGATGGAGGATCAGCTCTAGTGAGTGCAGTACATCCAGAAATAAAAGCAGTGATGCATAAAGTCTTAACCTACCTCAAAAAGGCACATGGAATCCAGCCACAAAGGGTTTGTATAATTTATTGGTTATTATAGGAGGTAACGAAAAATGCTACTTCCCAAGTAGATATTTGCATTTGAAATCACTCACTTCCACCTAATAAATCCTTCTTTACTAGTTACAACTCGATGGATCCAACCAGAATCCAACAAAAACTAGCTGGACTTAAAACCCTCCTCGCATTTCTGACATTTCTAAAACCAAAATTCAGTGTGCTAGACTAGATCTTTTTCTCATAGTGTTGGTTGTCTATTTTTAGGTTAATGTTACAAATATGAAGAGGTCAGCAGCCATTTGGTTTGCCAAAATGAATGTGAAGGGAGAGCCAGACTTCTGCCAGGAACTGGCCAACAGAAATGTAAGCTCCTAACGTGCATGGATTAAACTAAAAACTTAAATTGCTCTTCTTGTTTCAATCAAATAACTCTTTGTAACTCCAACTAGTGGTATGAATATGTTGAAATTTTTCCCTAATAATATTGAATATATGGATTTTATTGTGTTAGTTTTAGAGCCTAAAATCACTTTTCTCAATTTTCCTCTTTTGTTTATTTGAGGGCTTTTTTCCCTTGAGTGTATGCTAGAATAGTTTATCTGTGAATATAGTAACATAATAGCCTCTAATTTTTTATCCATTCCCCTTTTTTTAGGGTTCTATAAATGTTTACTGGGAGCTGATAAAGTGGGCACTTTGTCTATCAAAACACACATTCATTGCTCTAGCTACAGGTATATCTGAAAAGATGGGGGTACAAAGTGGCACCCCAGAGCATACAAGATTACTGGAAGTATGTGACCAAATGTATACTGAATTTAAGGTAAAGAAAAACCTTATTAGCATACTGCTTATTTACCGAAGTGCGTAAAAAGGATTTAAACTACAATTTTAATGAAAATTTTTCCATATAATTTCTCTTTTCATTTATAGGATATACTTGGAAATAATGGAATTTTCCTGTATCCTACCCATCCCACTGCTGCTCCCTACCACAACGAACCAGTATTTAAACCACTGAACTTCTCGTACACTGCTATCATCAATGTTTTAGGTTTTCCTGCGACTCACATTCCATTAGGGTTGAATGATAAAGGATTGCCCATTGGGATTCAGGTAAATAATTTTCATTAAGCCCTTAGCATGAAACTGATAGCATTTGACTCATCACATACCAATTGAAATTGAACAAACCATAATGATGTTTTCATTTGAGTAAAATAAAGTAATTGAATAATAATACAAGCTTAGATACTGTACACTTAGGAACTATCTTTGTATGTACTCAATTTGTGAAAACAAAACTTAGAAATTATAACATATTCATTTTTAAATTGAATGCATAGTCATTGAGTACATGTTTTTCTTTTCTTAGGCTGTTGGGGCAATGAATTGTGACCACCATTGTATAGCTGTGGCCTGTGAATTGGAAAGGGCATTTGGTGGCTGGGTACCTCCTGCTATATCTGTGTGATCACCGTTGTGCATTGCATTTTTTTTTGGTAACTCAAGGCTTTTGATATGTATTCTTATGTGCTAGATGTGTAAATAATATTTTGTGAGTATTAAACGTTGGCATTCATCACAGACATGTGCATTTTTGAAATGCAGTTGCCCTCGCTGGAAGTTAATAAAATGGCAGCAGCATATTTTGCTATTTAACATGTAATTTACACAGTATTATGTAATTTAATACCAATATTAAATGCAATGAATATTAATGAAGAGTCATTAATATTTGAGATAATTTTATAAAGAAATGGGCATTTTATATTGCTATTTGTGTAACTTATATTATCATGGCGTTCCCATGACTGTTACTATTTCTATGAACTCCTTTTGTACTGTTTAAATAAAAGTGTGATTTGATGATTAATATCAAGCAGTTTGTTTTGTGTTGCAAACGAAAGATATTGTTATGAAAACTTACCATGCGTACAGGTTAACAAGATGAGATGCTACTGAGTCAATTCCCATGAAATTAATTAGCTTAATTCAATGTAATTATTTTCTGGGGAAAGCTATTTCCCATGAACTCATCACATAGTTCTTCTCACTGTTCAAATGTAAACTCCAAGTTTCATTCATGATTTCCAGTCTAAGGCAGGCCTATCCTGTCTCTAAATATGTATGGCCAACCAGCTATCATTCCATTCATGGACGACATGATTCAAATTTTTAGATCCATCCTTGGCATTAGTCGATAGGTACTCTTTTTGAGCCAGCCAAAGAATTTTCACCACAAACCTATTCATTTTATCCATTAATGTCAGTTATCATTGGGAAAAATGGTGTACTCAAGAATTATTGAGTCCACTTAATTTCAAATAAATGTTGCAGCATGAGTTCCTTCTCATTAATTATTTTAGGGAATGATGAGAAGCCTGGGTAACAATCTAAAAAGTACTGAAGGCTGCAGAAATTCATGAGAATGAAACTTAACTTGCTCTACCCACCAGATGGAAGAGAAAACCCTTTTCGACCTTTCATATGGGACCCACTTTTAATTTCTGATGGAAATACACATTTAGTCTTCTCACTAACCATCTCATCACAGTAAGGGCGCTCAGGAGTCCACTTGCATCAGACCTGTAATTGTCACAGCAACAAATGTCAGACAAAAGCTTCAAAAGGATGCGGTAGGAGCTTGCAAATCCTAGGTTCAATAGCTGAGTCCCTTCACCACCTCATCCCTCTACCAACCCTGGCAATCTAGTTACATACAACATTGACTTGAAAAACTTGAGTTCCCCTAACAGTCTTCCACAGAAATGTTCATATCGCTTTAAGGCTGGTGTTCAAAATTTACCGCCATGGATATCATGGTGGTAGACACATGGACACCCGAGACTTGATGTCTGCTGGACATCATTCCAACTTCGAGATCCGCTGATATCTATTTTCAACTGACTCTCATGGCCTACAGGCTGACTGGGTGGCTATAGATTGACTTTGGGTGACTGATGTCATTTGACTTTTGCTGATAACAAGCTAAAATCAATGTCAGATAACTCAAAAATTTATGAGCAGGTTAACAACTCCCTTTTGACACAAACTCATGGATTTCAGCAGCTATTGGTGGATCCATTGTTATGCAAGGACTCCCACAAATAGAGGAGGGTAGATTTAATTCTTCACCCTTCCCAATTACAATTGAGATTCAGAAGAAGCAAGATCAACTTGACTTTAAATGCATTTCAGAAGGCCTTTTTCCTAAGCTAATGCAATGATCTTAACTTCCAGCAGGGGGAGACTTTTGTATTTCAGGAAGTTCAAAAGTTCTACATAAGTTTGCATGGTTGAACATTATGAGGATAAATGGCCTGGGAAAATAATTTCTTCATCAGCTTTGCATTTTCCATCTCATACTGTCGAGCATGAAGGTATACATTTAGTAAAGATGCATTTATTAAGGATTAGCTAAAAAAAATCAAAGCTTGACATACATTGCAGAAGATCCTCACCAAATAAAAGCTCATCTCCAACATTAATGATGACAGTAATAGCTGCCAATTCCGGAAGTCACAGAGCCAATGTTATATAATACCTGGAATCAGAAAGAGGCCATTAAAATAAAAGCATTATTTACATGAGATAAAATAACATGTTAGTCCACTTAAGTTCTTCACAGAAATCTTCAGACTTATACAAAGACAATTGAGCTGATACCTTTGCAAGCCATGGGTAGAAAATATTTGATGAGGTTCATTTAGTAATAAGGGTACATTTCAGGGGGTTTATTTAGATAGGGTGCTTACTAGATATGTGTGAATAGTATCCGCGAATACTCTAATACAAGAAAGTATTCGATATTCGAGATCTCGAATAATTATGCTAAAGGTACGATCTCTAATATCTCGCATACTTTGAATGTTGCATCATACACTGTCGCACGCACGTCGTTGCTAGTTGACTCGGAAAAATGAAGAGAACTCTAGTCGTTTAGTGCATGCAGCGCCGTTTTAGGCAAGTTGACGAACTACATTAAATTCGCAGATTAGAGCGGTGGAAAGAGTATGAAGTGGGGAAGTGAAAATGATGGGGTGAAAAAATCCAAAAACCTCCGGTTTACCCCACCAGGAGAACCTCAGTGCCGTGGGATAGTAACTACGTAGCACAATTCCCAGAATCCGCTACCCCCCTCCATCCATCAGTCCTCGGCCCCTCCTCTGACGCTTTCCTCCTCTCCAAAATCAAACAAAAGGCCCCAGCTCCCGCAGGTTTCGTGTTACGAAGACCATAAATCATAAGCTTCAAAAGAAAATATCAAGTTACAGGAGAATAATAGAATCATGTTCCACCCTTCCCTCTTTCTCCCCCACTGACATTTTTCTGCCTACCTGCTTCGATTTTCCCCATTTCTGGAGGTCAACTGCTGCATGAGTCATCTATTAGCCCAAAAGGTGTCCAACAATGACTTTCGGCAATTGATATTACACCTTTATTGGATTAAATTATTAGTAATTTGCGCGTGATTTAAAAAAGAATAAGACCAAACACGACATAATTCTGACTTTATTTAAGCATTTTACGCAAGGAAATTAATGTCAAAATACGATGGAGACTTGGCTTTCTGGCGAAACTCGATATCCTCACAGCTGAGCTTCTCGGAAGTTGATACAGCATTTTTTTCCGAAAACATATATCAAGTTACAATTCATGAGTTACGCTATAAATCTCTATTGTCACAGTCACAGACTAATAGGGATATTTTCTCAGGATATTTGGTTTCTCCCTGATACCAGTTCAAACTCATCTGCTTATCTCGTGAGAACTTCCAAAGATATACTGAAAATAATTGAAGAAGAAGAAAATCCGGTGGAGAAGCGCGTGTATTTTGCAAAACGCCTAGCTAGCACTTGACAATAGGAGTGGCGGTAAAGTGAGCTTCAAAAGAAAATATCAAGTTACAGGAGAATAATAGAATCATGTTCCACCCTTCCCTCTTTCTCCCCCACTGACATTTTTCTGCCTACCTGCTTCGATTTTCCCCATTTCTGGAGGTCAACTGCTGCATGAGTCATCTATTAGCCCAAAAGGTGTCCAACAATGACTTTCGGCAATTGATATTACACCTTTATTGGATTAAATTATTAGTAATTTGCGCGTGATTTAAAAAAGAATAAGACCAAACACGACATAATTCTGACTTTATTTAAGCATTTTACGCAAGGAAATTAATGTCAAAATACGATGGAGACTTGGCTTTCTGGCGAAACTCGATATCCTCACAGCTGAGCTTCTCGGAAGTTGATACAGCATTTTTTTCCGAAAACATACCTAATACATACATAAGCTACCTGTTGAAAATAAGAAGTTGGATGAAGCCGAGTATCAGATGGGCGTGCCGCTGAAATGGCGTTTGGTATATAAGAATGCATACATCAGACAGAAATCCATAGTAGCAGTGTAAATGCCGAGATGGCATGAAATCATTTTTTTGCGAGGTGGTGTGTCCCCTTAGGATATTTGAGAGAGATGTTAGTTGAATCAAATATATGCCCAAATTGTTTCCATAAAATTAAAATATTCCATTAATCAGCTAAATTCCTGTTTGAATCCTTAAAAGGAAATCACAATTACTCGCCAAAATCCTGAGTTTCCTGCAGCATAGGCAACCTAGTCAAACATTCCCGCATTCATCGTTTTTTTCGTCCATCCCCTTGAAAAACGATAGATCGAGGTTCCACTGTAAACCTTTTTATTTATACATTCGTCAAGAGAAATGGAAGAAGAAACGTATGTTTAATATGCTTTGTTCAATCCTATTATTCGAGGTATTCGAATATTCGAGCAATGATTTAATATTCGCATTCGATATTCGAGTTCGAGAAATCTGCTATTCAACCCATCTCTAGTGCTTACATCTACCCAAATTTGAGGTGTGGGATTTGGAACCCATTGATAGCCCAACTTACCACAGCTTTGAATATTGTGAGCTATTTTATTTTCACACACAGATCTAAGTGCATATAAAATAAGGCTATTCTCAACTTAAATTGAAGTTTTGGTTTTAACATGTCATTTTGCTGCGAATTCACCTTATTCATAACCATGAGGGGTCATTCTAAATTAATTAATTCATAGTATCATATGCCAGGAGAAGTGGCAGTTTTTAATTCCCTCCCTTGCTTTTGGAAGGTCATGATGTTATACAAATAACAACAGAACTCACAGAGAATACATTCAATAACATGGATGTTAAATATAGGCACATTATCTCTCATGACATTTGCTATTAAACTCATTAAGTCTGTGATTTTTTTCCAACCTACTCTTCCTACTCTATAAACTGAAACAATTAATCTGGAATAAACTAGGAATTCACCACATTTCAGTATCATATCATATAAATATACCCACTTAAAGTGGCCAGACATCATACTAGTTGAAGAAAAACATTTTGCTACGAGCCCTGGATTTTCATGATATGGTAAACTCCAAATTATCCGTGTGTGCAGATTATTCATGCTTGAGTTTCACCCTCCTTCAATGTTTTCCAAGATCTTTACTGAAAACAAAATTAGACTCAAAAATGACATGGTTGCATTATTTTTATTCAAGAATACGCAAGGCTTATTATCTCTATTGGAATTCCTTTCATAAAACATAAATATTTTCTGGCAAAGAATGTGTCAAATTCACTTGGACATCTGCTCCAGTATTGCAGACAATCATTAGGATATCATTTATGCTATGACCAGGCGGGGTAAAACGGGAGAGGTACGGAGTAGAGACTGCATGAGTCACAGTCAAGTTCTTGGCTGAGTAGACAGTATGCTGGGTGCGTATGGAGCAGTGGGAATGAAAAGACAATGACATTATTGTTGCTAAAAAGATATGTGGTTAGGAGAAGAAAGCACTCAACAAGTCCTTGAAGCAATAAAAAATAATGGACTACATGAATGAATAATACATAATATATTGGTTCATTTATGTAAATTATGGACATAATAGGAAATAAAATTGAAAGTTTGGATAATTCATGTTCCCCACCTCCCTTCTCCTATTCATGACTACCCTGCTAGCCTTGGATCCAGGACCAAATTTGAGAGGGAAAAATATCTACCAATGTGCATTTTTCCCTCACCATTGAGGATATAGAACTGCCCCTCCATCTGCAACCACCACTATCTCACAGTTGGGAACAAAGCTGGCACAACCAGTATTGGAATCTTATCTTCTAAGGTGGGAGTTGAACCATGGCATCATAGTGAATAAAAGCTTTGAAGTACAATGAGTCATAAATTTATGAAAATGGCATGGGAAGAACCAAGTTTTTTGCAGCTGATCGCAGCAGAATAATCGATTATTGCTACATTCCATAAACGGAGCCATCATTCATTAGATTCAAAGCATTAAGAAATTTTTGGAACATAACGTAAAGTAATTTATTTTACCTGATTTATTCTCAAGGCATGCTGAAAATCTAGAGTAATAACCAGTGCCTTTAATTGAAGCATCACATCTAACCCCACCAGTGTAATGGATTATGCCATAGTCTTCACATGTAGTCCTTTGGTCACCATTACAGTCCTATGAAAAAAGTAAACAAATGAGTCATGATTCCGACCATAGGTAAACAGTGTGAGAATAAAATATGACAATCTATCACAAAATAACCATTATCACTCAGTCATGCAGAGCAAAGAGATTAAAGAGCATTAGGCTAAACGTATGTGTAGATGGGTAAGAACTTGAGTCGGTAGAAGAGTTTAACCATGTATTTGGGTACTAAAATGCAACATATTATGGTAAAATAACTGTTAAGTGTTCAAATCAAATATAGTGAGTGACTCTAGCCCGTTGTTGATTTACTCCACCTCTTGTATGCCCTATCGTGCTCCTAATAAATAAACTTAATACCACTCCCCACCTCACTGGAATGGGTGGGTATGTATTTTAGGCTGGCTCCTTCCTTATTACATTTTTTTTCCATGGGTTTTCAGCTACCCTGGGGTGAATGCTGGGCCCAGGCACATAGCTTGAAATTTGCTTCGAGGGGTGCTCAAGTGGCATGCGGGTTGCCCAAAATGCTAATTTGTTGCCAATTTGTACGTATCAGAAAGCCATACATTTCATAAACCCTTTTGCTGCAGCCCACACTCCAGAAAGCTACTCGTCACATGTGCCAGAAAAGTGAAGGGCTTTTTATGTTGGACAATAAACTCTAGTACTTCCCAGAAAATGTTTGACTCATTCATGGCCTGGAAATGAAACGATCCTTTCCACAAGGAGGGAGGGCATGGAAAAGGGAAAGTTCCTCCACGGCACACTACAGGGAGAATAAAAAGGTACGTTCCAGCAGCCTACAGTTTGATAGTATGTACCAGGTACATGCAAAACAGTGAAAGAGTAAAATAAGCTTTAACTTTTGTTTGCATAGTGCTGGTAGCTACAGTCATAGTTGGTTCTTACCAAAATAGTCACGGTTGTAGTAGATTGGACTCCATAAGTGTTTATTTCCAAAATCGATCTGCTTTTTCAAAAATTTAAACTCTTAACACATTCAGTGCGGATGACAGACCAGGGCTGCCATATGCTCCCAGCCACTGGGGCAGATGAGAGCCGAGGGCTGTCATGGCCTTGGGTTCCAGATGAATGGGCGTAACGGGACTACACACCTCCCTTTCGACTTGCTTCCTTTTCTCCGCTCTGCAGTTGGTTTCTAACCATTGTTTCCGTTAAAAAAAATTTTTCTGTGGGTTTCAGGAAATCAGTGTTTTTTTTTCAAGATTTACCAAGTGAAAATCCCTTTGGATCGTTGTTACAGTTTTTTATGCTATTTTGACCCAGAAAAGTCAGATTTTATTTTAAACATATTATTATTAAGTGTTCGTGCTTGCCAAAATTTTTCTGTGATTATTCTGGATATTTTTCATTGTGATTTTGTTGTTGCCAACTGAAGTTCCACAGACAACTTTTTTCTCAACGGAATTACTTTTTTATCTCAAGAGGTATGCGCCAATATCCTTTATTAGCATGTTTTCCCATCATTAGAAAACAATATTCATAAATTTTATTTTTATCTAACAATGATTTTTGACGTATCAAATTTAGTTTTCCTAATGGTAGTAAAAATTTTGACCTTGAAAAGTCATTTTCTTCTGAAATTAAAAATTCAAATATTCATAATAAATACTTAGTTTTAATTATGTATTGTGCAACATTATTAGATTTTTGCTTTCATTTCCTCCCATTCTATATCACCTACATTCGAAACAAAAGTATGCTTTTATTACATTTTCCCTCAGTGTATTTACCTTCTCTTTGAAGATGAAGAGTGTGCGAGCCTAAGAGACAATAACCCTGCGACTAACCCAGGTGGTGATGAAACACCTGGTCCCTCTGGTCTTTCTGGTGAGAGGTTGCATTTACATATTCTTGCAAATTAATATAGAGTAAATTATTTGCACCATAAAAAATGATAAAAATATTTTTCGTTACATTTTTGCAGAAAAAACAACCAATGAAAATGTTTAGGGAGGATGAAATACGTGCTCTGGCAATGGACTCGTTGGATGACAATTTTTTCGAGTGGGTCTTCATTTCTAATCAGTTCTGACACAAAGTGACTCGGAAAGTGGTGATGAACCTTGCACGACCGAGGCGGCAAGGGTTACCATTACATCTGAGGCTCCTTGGGCCACTGATCCTTCGGTGAATAGGAATACCCTTGCCTTTGTTGGATCCCTGGGTCAAAAGAAAATTCCATGTGGCTCGACTGCCAAAGGCTACTTTTCCCTTGTGTTTACCGTCCAGTTTTATGACATTGCTATAAGGGAGACAGAGAGGAATGCAGAGTGCATATTTCTAAGAAACCTGTCGCCCCGTGCAAGGATAACAGACTAGCGGCCACTAAACAGAGTAGAGTTTGAGGTTTGGTTGGGCCTGCTTTTTCATCTGCGGACAGTCCGCACAAATAGAATATCGGACCATTGGAAAAAGTCGACATTATTCAGCTTTGAGTTATTTCGCCAATCAATGCCATGGGATTGATTTCTTGGGATATTGCAAGCCCTCCATTTTGCAAAAAAAAAACGCAGATGAAAATTAACCAACTCCATCTGATCGCCTATTCAAAGTAAGACCACTCTTGAATTGCTTCTAGAAAACAATGGCTATGCATTGACGAATCAATGCTGCTTGGGCGAGGGCGATTGAATTTCTGACAGTATATGCAGGGGAAAAGACACAAACATGGCATAAAATGTACATGCTCTGTGAGCCAGCATTGGATGCATTTGATGATCATTTATGCAGGCTCTGGGGATAGTGACCTGGGTGGACGCATACATGGGGACAAAGTGGTCCACAGTGTATTTTAGAACAATTATTACAATAATGACCCCCTAGCTAGGGATCTGATCAAATTCAATACAAACTGCACAGGGACCTTCCATGCGACAAGAAAAGACAACCCAAAAGAGGTTTCTGTGCACAAGCTGGCAAAAGACCAGATTGTTGCTTGTTGGAGTGAGGAGGGGACTTGTGTCTTCCGCTGGAGGGATAAGAGGGATGCGTCCCTGATATACTTCGAGTTCGGTTGTAACCTTGTACCCACTGAAAGGTTAGGCAGAGGTAAACCCAAAACAGTGGTGGAGTACAATAAGTTTATGGGTGGTGTCTATCACTGCAACCAGTTGCTGTCCTAATACACCTGCCAGCAGAAGTACCTCAAGTAGAACAAAAAACTTGCCATTCATTTATTCCAAATAATGTTGGTAAACAGCTACATTCTGTACAATAAATTCAGTGGCAACAAGAAGAACTTAAACGATCACAGAATGGAGGTAATTGAGTCCTTATTGTCCTCCAAAATAAGTGTCTTGTCCCCATCCCCCCAACCAAAAACTGTTTGTCCCATTTTTCAGGCGATTGCTGGTGCCGCGGGGCAAAGGGTAAAAAGCCTCAAAAAAGATGTAGGGTGGGCTACTCAAAGGGAGTGCGAAAAGCAGTCATTTACATCAGCCCCGATTGTGATGGTGAGCCTGGACTTTGCTTGTACCCTTGCTTCCAGGAATTTCACGAAAGGATATAAAATTTTTCGTCTATAAATAAAATAGGACTTCCCCTGAGCTTTCTCCTTTCATGAGACCGAAGTATTTTTTTACTCTTTTAGCATGCAGAACATTAAATTCAGCATGTTTGATACGATATTTCACGCCTTGAAACCCAAAGTTGTAAAGTTAACATCAAATACGTTGCCAAATGTCAAATAACGTACATAGAAAATTTCAGTTGAATACATTACTCCCATTATTAATTTCAAGGTATTAGTGTAAAAGTAAATATTTAGCATCAATCTAATGTGGTGGACCTATTTAATAAAGAACAAAACACAACTGTGTCCAAGTGCAGAGAAAAAAAATATTTTCCTTGGGGTGTCGACGACACTCTACTTCTAACATTACATTTTACCATGCACCCTCTCCTGGGTTAACAATGACAGACACTTTGTTAGTTCTACAAAATATTTATAAAAATTTCTATGACCAGTTTCAGCAGTTACACCATTATCAAATAGAGAAAATACTTTTTGTATATGAAAATGGTTTAACAGCCGAAACCAGTCATAGAAATTTCTATATTTTGCAGAAGTAACATAGTGTCTGTTGTTGCTAATTAATAAATTCTTAATTTCACTGACAGTGGGCTGTCTTTTGCAGACTTTTGCTCACCAAAACTGACAGTGTTTGACATTTGATCACGAGATGTTGCAGTGAAATGATTCAATAATTTCCATTTACATTTCCTATCAGCTTCTATGAAATGACTATTAAATAAGAATAAATGCCACACTTCAGTTTTCTAAACACTTACAGGAACAAATATGCATGGTAGATTCTTCCTCAGGGTTCAGAGGGTATCAATGAAAATGAAGCCAACGCTAGAACTAAAAGAGGGTAATTGACATAGAAAAAAGATACTTACTCTTCCATACTTGGCCATGTATCTTTCCACAATTCGCTTCGCACAGCCGTAATTAGAAGAACAATCTTGGTATGCTGAAAAATTAAAATAAAAATTGTTAAATTTTAACGAGCATTCAAGTTCCTTATTCGTAGAGGGAATTTACATTTCTATCAACAACAATGATAATTCTCTGTAATAAAAGAAATCAATATCATACATACCACCTTCACGTTCTGGGTCATCCTGCGGAAGAACTGGTTTATCAGCATCAATCCAGTAAATACGGGAAATGTAAAAAGGACCACAATAACCCTGAGAACAGCCATAAGTCAAATTGCAACTTGTGGGTCCTTGGCAAATACACTCCAGGCATGCATCATTGAGGTTCGTAATATAAAGACCTAAAAATATAAGAATAACAAATAAGCGAAAACGGTCGTGGGTAATTATGAACCAATATCGCCAAAATCTCAAACTGAGCAGATGAGCACAACGGTATGGAGCCGAATTCGGATGAAAACGGTGAGAGTATGATTAAGTCAGATAAAATGTAAGCACGGGAGTGGGATGTTGGCGAATGTAAACGAAGAGTTAATGGCTACACATAAACATATGTACTACAGTACTTAATAACTTCATCGCGGTGTGCTTCAGTAACTTCCATGCTTAACTCCTGTCATCTTTCAATTTTCAAGCGTGGTCATGCTTAAAAAAAATTAATATAACATACAAGTAACACACGCCGAGCAGACTACAACAGCAAAAATCAAGCACAAGCGTGCAGACTTCATCTCAGACAAGGAATATTACGAAGAAACAAGGTAAGAAAAACTGTGACACCCAAACAATCGTTGAACTAAACGGATACGCCTTGCAAGCGAAATATCAATGGAACTGCGCCCGCGCTGCGAGGCACTGAAAGACTGGTCGCCAGGACGTATATTTTAAGATGTTCACCGGTTATGGCGAAAATGTTAAAATCACTTATTTCCTCCTAGTCTCCAAGGTGATCATACTCTTGGTGCGAGGTTGCCAACGCTTACTCAGCTGATGTTGTTTACGGTATGTCACTCAGTGATCACTATTTCCCTATTTCGCTACCTGCCGGTCTCGCTGAGTCCGGTCCCAGACTTCCGGGACCATTTCCTTGGCTCGGTTGGCAATTTGGAACGGTCCTTGTGGTGTTAAGAAATGAAAGGTTGGGTTTTCCGTTATGGGCCTTTCATTTTCGTTTTCAATCGTTAGCGGCGGTTTTAATGAAATACCTTTAAATGCAAAATTAGGTAGTGATACCGTTGAAAAATGTTTATGAAGGTGCAGTCACGGTCCTGTACGTAAAACCAGGGACGGATTTAGGCGCGGGTGGTCGTCGGGATCGTGACTACCCCTCCAAAATTTTATCAAATTTTTATTACTTTAATAGTTTTTATATTCTTAAATGCCTAAAAGTGTTCTATTGCATCCGTTGTTAAGAGTAAAAATGACATTTTAGGCTAAAAAATGTTTTTAAAAAAAGGCATTTTAAAAAATTTGCACGGGAGAAGGCCCCTCTCTATTGGGGAATTCCATGCTCCCCCTACCCAGGTTATGAACCTCCCCCAAACCTGATGCTGAATTCGCAATGTGATAGGACAGGCCCATACACTTCCTTGTTCATTATCGCCTGTGCCCCTCGCTCATTTAATCCATGACATTAGCTTGGTTGGAGTACGATTTCCTGCAGACGCTCTGAATTTAATCTTCAGATGAACGTACTACAAGGCTTCTGAGAGATTTATTTTTGTGTAGGCAGGGTTACATTATGCTAGGGGGAGCAATGGGGAATACACCCTCGTGCTGATGGCGTCCCATGCCCTCAGGTTTCTTCCCAATAGTCATTCGCATTTCCTTTTTTCTGAGGAGTAGGCAGTGGCGCAGCGAGGGGGGGTTTTGGGGGATAACCCCCCCTGGGCTCAAAGAAATTTTTAAGTTTAATCTATTTTAATTAATTGGATTAATATTGCTTTTAGAATAGTGTGAGGATTAACAAAATATCCCTCGGAAGGCCGTAAAACTCAACATATTTGAACCATTTATCTTCATTTTTTTTGGCGGAGGTCCCCCGCACCTACCGCTTACCCTGGCGGGTATACCACACCCCGGGCACCCCGGTATTAGTTGCGCCTGAAACCCCCTAGCCTAAATTCCTAGCTGCGCCCCTGAGTGTAGGTACTATTTATGCTAAGCGGGAGCTAGCGCCCTGGAAATCTACTTTTTAGTTTTATTTATTTATTTTTTTTAGTAGATCCGCCAATGTGCATAAGCTGCAGGACGCGATGCATGCCAAAATTTCCCCGGCAACATTGTATTAATATTATTACTCGAGTGAGATTGTGATTAGCTCTTCCCCCGAAGGATGAAGGTCATGACAGAGGTCACCCCGCAATAATATTCACCAATTTATGGTAGGGGAACCAATTCATTTAATTGAGACACCTTCTAGGATTTATATTTTCGGGAGTCCGAAGGCTTCACCCGGGATTGGAACCGGAGACGCTTCGATTAGTTGCAGTACCTTTCGCTCGCTAAGCCACCATTTTCATTTGTTTAAATATTACTGTCAAATTTTGCGTTTTTGTGTACGACTAGAATTCAGGGATGAGGCGGAGAAGTCTCTTAAACGCCTCTCCCCTGAGTTCTATAAGTTCACCAACTATAAAATCGGGCAGTATCCCAATCTTGCCCATAGATTTTTCATTATATTTAAATTTTTCTTTGATATTTCATGTTCTCGTGTGAGCTAGCTGGAGGGTGGTAGGAGAAAAAGCGTATTCAGAATTTTTGCGGGAAGAGGGATGCTCATGGTGCTGGTGATCGAAGGAGGAGACTTGTGTAGAATCAATCTACCGTAGAAACTTACAAAATGAAGACGAAAATGAACTTTTTGGCATCTATATGGAACAGTTTGCAATAGAGTTAGTAGAAAAATAACGTAGAAATTATGGAATATTAAATAAGCTGTGCTTTACCAAGTTCCTATTAATAGATAATTCTATCACATTTCGCCGAAATACAAGCCTGATGGATTTAGCTTCCTACTTGGCATAGCTTAAGAAGTGAAAATGGCTTCCTCACTTTAAGCTCGCTAGAGGTGTAGAAAGGGAGTATTGATTTGTCCTTTGACATTATGATGAGGCAGGAGTAAGTGTGGTTTTCGTATGCTTCAAATGGTGGAAGACATCTAAACTCGCCAATCGCAGTTTTATTTTAGGTTGCTTGCCCGTTGTGTCAAGTGTGTGGGTATATTTGAATGGCCTTCCTCGTCGCGTGTCCTTCCTTGAGGGCACATCATGAGGAAGACCATTCAAATATACAGACAACGATGAACTCTAGGCAGTGGCGGATACAGAAAAAAACTCAAGGGAGGGGGGGCGCAAAAGATATCTAACGCTACTTCTACTTTTATCGTAATAAAAAATGATCGAGTCCCATGCAAAGTTTGAACGTTTTATTTAAACTGATTATACACTAGGGCGGATCGGAAAAATCGATTTTTTTTTCAAATCCATCAGGCCCAATGAAAAAATGTTTTGGGAGTGTTTAAAAATAAAGCCTGAAAATTTTGAGACCTCTAGGTGAACCCCTGACCCTCGCTCATATGCCATTTATCGAGTAGGGTAGGGAGTAGGGTCGAAATCGAAAAATTTAACATTTTATGGTCATTCCCTATAGATTATGCCAAGTTACTGCTATTCTAGAGCAAATATTTCGTGCACTTTGACTTATCTGCCACCGTTAAGCCACAAAATGCCAAATTTGAGAGCGCGTCGGCGAAGAAAGTATTCCAACGCCCACGCAGCGTCGCGGATAGAAGAGCGGCTCCCGCCCCTCCCCGCTCGTCTCTCCCCGTCTTACGTCCCGAACGCACCAAAATTCATCCTACGTGTGCTGCTAGGAAGGCGCTCGTCTTTGATAATATAAATCGGGAAATGGTAGAAAGTAAAAAAAGAACGCGTAATGAGACGAGTTGTCCCTTTTTGGCGTCTCGTCGGCGTTAAACAAATCTACGTTACCAACTTTTAGAGAAGTGATGAAATATTTTTGTAGGCTCATCAACTGGTTGAGAGTACTGCTGGAAGAGCTGAAAGCAGTCATTCATCCGGTTATTCAAAGGAACGGATTTTTTGGTCACCAAGACAATGTACTGCTTGCTATATAATAAATATCTGATGAGTGCGACTTGGCGAGCAACCCGAGATTTTTTTTATTGCTACATTTTAATATCGACGTAAAGGAATACCCGCTGATGACAAATTGGGGAGAGACCACGGTACCTACAGTTATATCTGACATTACCGCTGTTGGAAATTCAAAAATCGTTTGAGCAACGTCCAAATTTGAAGTTAAATATTCCATGTATTACCCATGCGGTCGAAATATTCGTGAAAGAGGTCACCCAAACTTTGTTGACAGTAGCGAAAGAGGAGGAACGACATTAAGATAAGAAATACAAAAAAGACTGGGAAGCAGATAATTGTTATTCTTGCTTAGAGAATAAACTCCTACTCTGAGTCAGGTGATGAAAACTCCTCAGATTTCATAATATTTTCTTCCAACACCAGAAGATTTTTTACGTCCTCTGGTAATTTGTACTTTACGGCGAAACCCCGCAGAGCAAGAAATAAAAGGATCTGATTTAAGCCTATGGAAAAGGTCATGGTTTGTGGCAATCCCGGGCACTTTTCTGGTATGTTTTTCACGATATCTCCTCATGCCGGGCTTTCAATGCATCTTCCCAAGAGACAAAATGGCATTTTTCATTCTTCCCGCTCGATTTATTAAAAAAATTGAGATTAGTTGGTGTCTCGTCTCCTTCCAAAAAAAATTTTTTTTGTGTAGCTCAAGTTTTTTTGGCACTCGCCTTTATTACAGTGAAAAAAACTGACTTTTAACTTAAAAAGTCTAAAAGTGATACATATATTGGGCAAGTTTTTCTAAAATATATTCAAAATATTAAGAAAACTTTTGTGTATTATTATTCGGTGTGGTGTAATATCCAATCTGATCCATCCTCCCAAAACCAAGTCCCACTAGTAACCCCGCTCGTGGGGGTCAAGATCAATTTATGGTTAACTATTTTAAAATTAGGAAACCGTATGATATTTCACATTTGATTATATGCGAATAATAATCTAAGATAAAAATATGACGGAAAGTCATCTAATGCAGTAATTATTTTCCCTTACTTCGAAGGGGGGAGGGGAGGCAACCGACCAGGGCCGGCTATAGGATGTGGGTGGTCCGAGGCCCATTCTAGTGGGAGGGCAGGATGCCCGCTGTTTCAAGGTGTTGCAATTAGTAACGTAATAACGGGAAACGTTTCACAATTTTCAGAAAAAATATTAGCAATATATATCCATACAAATAACGGATAGTGTGTTTTTTATCATCAAAGTTAACCATTTATTTACGCCAATGTTGATGACTACATATTGACAAAAAAACAGCCCAGCTTCACTTCGAATTCCCTCAGACATGATGTTTTTTTCTGTTTTTTTTTTTCGATTTACCTCTATATTAGCGGAAGGCTCATGCTAAGTGGGTAGCCCTGGGTTGGCGGGTGGCCCAGGGCTCGGGTTCCACCTTTGACCTGGCCCTGCAACCGACCAGGGGTGGTGTTTTGGTCAGGCAGTCCTCATTGCCCGATCCTAGCAGCAGCTCAGATTTTTTTTCTTTTTCTGCCGATGTCTTCATCGGAGAGATTCTCCCGTTATTTTATTTTTTTAAGGACCTTCACTTTCTCTGTGTCCTTCGTGATCCTCCTGGTCGAAGAGCAAGGTCGCTTATATCGCTCCCAAGTCGTCGGTTTTGCCGTGGCTATTTTCCTTATTTACGCCAAGGCCGAGTCTTCGGCTTTTGAAATAAGTTCTCGGAATTCTTCCTCCGGTCGTTTTCTATGGTGTACATTCCCGTCAAGGCGTAGAGGATCTCTCGCGAATAATTCCATCCCAAGGACAGGATGCTTTTCAGCGCCATGGTCTCCGTGACCGTGAGCGGTCGTCATCGTGTCTGCTGCTCCATACTGGCATACGTAATCACTGGCCAAATGGCCATTTTGTAGGTCTCCTTTTTACTGTCTCAGGACAGGTGCGGCGACGGGAGTATGGGCGCCTAGTCCCTTTATCCTCGCCCCTTGTGCAACGTTTATGGCGTGTGGCCGGAAGGAGAGGGTCCTGTACAGCTTCTCGCCGAGATACATCGCATAGTGGGCGGAAATCTAAAAAAGCTGGCCTAAAACCAATTTTTTACCATCTTGTATCGGTCCAAAAGTTGCATAGTATTGTTCTAGAATGCCTAGATAATCAAATACGTTAAATCTTCTTATTTATATATGTTCGTTATTGTGGCGCAGCGAGGGGGTTCTTTTGGGGGATAAACACCCCCTCGCCATGGTCGCCCAGAGCTCAGAGAAATTTTTAAGTTACATATATTTTACTTAACTGGATTGATATCCTTACAGAATAGTGCGAGGATTAACAAAATATCCCTCAGAAGGCCGTAAAACTCAACATTTTGAACCATTTATCTTAATTTTTCTGGCGGAGGGACCCCGTACCTCCCGCTTACCCTGGCGGGTATACCACACTTCCAGACCCCCCCTATATTAGTTGCGCCTGAAACCCCCCCCCCCTAGCCTTAATTCCTAGCTGGGTCCGTGGTTAGTTATATGTATGTATTGTAACCCGCCCTGGTGGGTGGGACTGTGGGAGGGTTCGTCCGGGACGGGTCGTGGGTTGGGAGAAAGGGGAGGTGGGGGGAAGAAAGAGGGGGTAAGAAAGAAGAAAGTGGGTGTGGGGTAGGTTTCTATTGCTGAATGAGGGCTGGCGTACACGAAATAACGAAGGCTTACGCTGAAATTTACGAGTTCAACAAAACATTTAATGCACAAATCAATCTTGAAATATACTATAAAACACATTAATTGAACGTTTCTCTTAACCTTAAAAAAACACTACTGGCAAGTGACATAATAATGAAAACAATTCGTTCTTTGCAAAACAATTCGTTCTTTGCAAAAATAAAAAAAACAACTATCAATCAATAAAAGAACAATTAGTCAAAAACTCTGCTTTTAACGAATGTATGGCGTGATTTCAAAAACGAAACAGGTGAACTATAAACAACGCCAATATTAATTTAAACACACTGTCTTAAATACTACAATTATTCACCCACTCACGGGGAAAACGGGAGGACAAACAAAAATTTAAAAAAATGCAAGGGACTATTTTCACGATTCTTCTGGTCTTGAATGGGGGAAATAGGGGCTCTTCGGGGATCTTCTGAATTCAGGGGGGGGGGGGGACGGAATGTAGGGTGACAAGAGTACTTATCGGCTCTCAGTGTCGTGGATGGAGATGGCTTCCTTGGCTGGTTCCGGTCAGGGTCGCTGCGTCTACTTTCACTGTGGGCTGAGAGAATCTCTGAACTCGGGCGTCGTGGAGTGACTTTCCTCTTTTTTCTTTGCGCAATCAGACTACTACGCATATCACGCTAGGTTCTATCGAGAGACTATATTTTCCTTAAATCTTGTGTGCATTGCACTCAACTGCTTATCATTTGCAGTGCCTTTATGGTAAATATCCTCTTCTGACGATTTTACCCTCAGGTCTTGGCGCGGAAGCCACGTTCGGACGGCAATAAATATAACGGTTCGCGCGCTCCTCAGGCCCTTTGTCCTCGGCGGCTACCCCTTCATGTACCCAGATTTGCTCTTTGAACTTGAAAATGTGCACATTTTTCCAGTCTAATAATTGAGTTTTCCCTTAATATACCGTCTAAGCTATTGGCTAGATCATTTCCAGCCGAGTGCTCATCATCAGTCTCCCTTAAGTATTCCTTTCCGAAGTTTGTGCCGAAGGATAGTCACAGTGTTACTCACATATGGACACAACGGAAATTACTCGCCAAGATTTACGTGCTATAGTCTTGTCAAATAGAGGGGTCCATGAAGCAGAAGAAATCATTCGTGTTTAATTCTCGACTCCTTCCAAAAAAGGTTTTTACACAAAAAAAAACTTTTTTGGAAGGAGACGTGACGCCAACTAATCTCAAATTTTTAATAAATGGAGCGGGAAGAGTGAAACATGCCATTTTGCCTCTTGGGGAGATGCATTGAAAGCCCGGCATGAGGGGATATCGTGAAAAACATACCAGAAAAGTGTCCGGGATTGCCACAAACTATGACCTTTTCCATAGGCTTAAATCAGATCCATTTATTTCTTGTTCCGCGGGGTTTCACCGTAAAGTATAAATTACCAGAGGACGTGAAAAATCTTCTGGTAATAGAAGAAAATATTATAAAATATGAGGAGTTTTCATCCTCCGACTCAGAATAGGAGTTTAAGTCTCTTTTTTTTAGCAATGAGCAATAAAAATATTTCTTTATTGTATTTTTTGTATTATTACGCTTCAATAATCAAAATTTCAAGTTTAAACATTCAATAGCGATTTTTAATCATCACTTACACTTTGCACAGTAACTTTATAGCGTTAACGTTGTCATCAATATTAGAAATTCTACCTTTCCCTTGATATTCCCGTACAAAAATTTTTGTCTTGTCTCTGGCAACTATGCTTTCCGCATCAATTAATCATATTTTTTAATTAACATCGCCCATCTAAATAATTTTGTGGACTCGGTCATCATCCTAAATAAGTTTCATTGCATCTTTAAAATACACAATATGCAAATATTTTCATTAATCTAGCTATACCTAAGACTACGGCGAATTTTAGCCAGCTTTATTCGATTTCAGCCCACTTTGCATCCTGTTGTCCTCCCAGGGCGTCTCATCGACGTCCACGAGGATCTTACTGGGCTGTCGTGGAGGAACTCCAACAAAGAAGACCGCCTTCCCATTTCCCGCATTTGTGCTGATCCGCCATTCTGCATATCACAGGAGTAATCTATCTACAGTCATCTGCAGATATACAGAGGACTGTAAATAGGACATACAGGCCGCTGTGTGTGTCTTATGGATCTTGCAACCACTACCACGTCATCTAGCGAGATAATCGTGTTACAGCCGGAGTTGCTAGAGATCGGCTGGAGTCGGCCGTATAGAGTTGAATAGGATCGGCCCAAGAGCTGATACGGCTTGAATAGTTCTATGACAGAGAAGGCTGATTGAGCCAGATGTCACCCGATGAGACTTTATAGTAAAAAAATAACTGAAATTTCTTCATATTCACCAAAAGTCTTCGGTTCCAAACCCAACCTAAGGCTCCTGCACGCCAAAGAAAGCAGGCTTCGCGCAGCATTTCCTGTTGAATCCGATTGTGATTAAGTCCGTTATCCTCACCAGTCGGTGGGTGGTGGAATGATGCTGCACTAATTCGGAGGAAGTATGACGCGGCTTTGGCTTGATGTACGACAGCAGCGTCCTCTCTAGAAGCTTCCCTAGTGTTGCCAAGAGCGCCATGGACCGGTAGTTGGAGATGTCCTTCCTGATCTTGGCCGGCTTCGGGTTGAGAAGAATCCTGGAAAGCTTCAACTATTGTGGGAAGTACTACCCCATGCCGAAGCAGGCTGAAAATAGACGGATTAGCATGGAGGCAGCAAAGATCGGCATTTGACGCAACACTTCATCCGGTATTCTGCCTTCGCTGGGGCCCTTCCTCGTCTTCAGTTTCCCCAAAGCGGTCACTTTAGACACGCTATCATAATTTCATCCTTGAATTTCATGCAGTCGAGAGGGGGATGCGCCATCATCATTGGGACACTCCTAGTTACGTTTATGTTTATTCAATCACAGTAACCCAAGTATGTACAATAAAATTTCATCCTTAATGGTATGCTGTTTTCAAAGCATAGATGAACGGAGTGGTGGCGCGTTGCAAGGAGTCTAAAAAATGTTTTTCCTCAGTGGTTCCTTGAGCTTTCTCCTATGAAAAACTAAAATACGTAATCCCTACATGTTTGAAAGAACATCGATTAATATTAATCACGCATTGACGTAATGTAGTGAGATAAATTTGGAGTCAGGGAAAATGTTTTCCTTAGGGATTTTCCCCTCACTTTATTGCATACAGGAAGTTTTTGAAGGGACCCCCTTCAATTGGGGACTTGAGGAAAACGACCTATCTTATCCTTTACTCTGGTTTTCCGTAGAAGTGAGAAATTGGCAGCTATGTTTTATCATTATGACATTTCACTATTTACTTCATCTGTTTACTATTGTTGTATGTTTCGTACACATATACATAATTTACACACCCAAATGGTAATTTTGTCCTGTTAAAATTTTTGAATGGTTTTTCTGCTGGGTTCTTGAAGGACAACCACTAACATTGGAAAATGAAAAGTCAAGCTTTAAAGAGGATGTTTATTAAATGGCAGAATAAATTTTTTCAAGTGGACCTAATTTCTATGAATCCTTCAATTTTAATTTGCAAATGTTAAGGCCAAGGGCAACTGCTAGTCATTTTAACATTGATTTTTCTGGTGATACTCACTCTGCCATCGAGACTTGAGGACCACAAAAGCTGTCATTAGCCACATTCAAATAAAAACGCTGAATTAATCACCACCAGGGAGTCATTTATACTTTTGGATCACCTGTCTTTCAAAGTAAACTCCAGTTTTGGCTATATTTCAAAAGTATACCACAAAACCAGTGGTGTCATGGTGGTGGAGCATGATGCGACGCCGTTCCAGCACTGCTTAAGAAAAGACTTAATAGTTAAATAACACTTTTATCAATTTTGGTCCATCAAAATTTCTAATACATACATTCGTAACCAAAACAAACATTTTTTCGATTTGTTTATTCTATATTTGCTGAAATAATTGGAACACACAGAGTAATATTTCAGTTTAAAGAAATTTAAGGAAAGAACGTTCTGGCACTACTAATTTTGGCATGATACCACTGCACAAAATACTAAAACCTACACCTCCCTCATTTTAGGATACAAGCTGTAGTGGATGCTGCCCAAACTATGGTGCATAATATAAATGTGTAAAATATAACTTTGGAGCATCACCTTCGTTCTAGATCTGACAGAAATGATGGAATAAGGGCAGTAGATTTCAGATAAAAAGGTTCATATAAGAATTTTTTTTCCAATTTCTTAAATAAAGTACATAAAATTGAAAGTTATGTTACAATTAGGGATGGACGGATCCAGGATTTTTTTTCCAAACTGGATACTTGATTCCAGGTGTCCAATCTTCAGTTATTTTCGGATCCAAATGCATTTTTATTGGCCTGCTATACAATGAAGTAATTATTCAAGTTTCTTCTAGGTACATACAATTAAAGGAATTCTGTTTACATTGCCATACGCATTTTACGATTTTTTCCGATTAAAAATCATTATTAAACGCTTTCAATTTATTTTTCTAAACACTAATATCTTTACAAACTCAGGATCTAAAGTATTATGCTTGGGTTTGGAAGTGAAAATAGTTTTTTTATCACCGGATAAACCATCGACTGAGTTCAGATTTTCCTCACACACGTATCCCCCGAATTTTGTCACTTTCTCATCACATTGTGTCTCATCCCCAAATGCTTCAGTTGTGGTGAGGTGGATTTTTCACTTCCTCACAATAGTTCCACACCATAGTGCACGCACATGGCTAACAATGAGTTCTCCTTATTTCAATAAAAATGTTTCTACACAATGAAGGACATTTTTATCAGTGTATCATTAAATTGCAATTGTGCAATACGTAACATATTAACAATGTTTAGAACAACATTAACGTCATGTGTGACGAGGGAGGTGTGAGAACTGAACGAGACAACCGCTTTGCGAGAGGAATGGGTTGACAGCAAATGTGCATTACGGAGAGGTGGAGGGGAAGGAGCGTGCTCCCTCAATCGCCGCAGCAAGGCTACAAATGAGGGAGTCAAGGACGAACATGTCAGATCTTGCTATTGTGTGACGTTGTCGCCTTCAAAGCGAAGCCAGCCGAGCTATGTGATATATGCAGTTGGCATTCCAGTCTCTCTCTTCTTGTTTGAGGGTGCTAATGCTACACTTGTTCTTTCAAAATAGTGCTGTTTGGACAATGTCGAATATTGTTTTGTATAAAGTCTTGTTGCATCCAAAAGTTATAGTGTCAATCAATTAGAGATCAAAATATCTAAATACTGTCACAAATATGTTGTGTTTGGTCTCATTCTTTTTTGACTCTCATCGATGTCATTCAATTGCCAAAAGTTATCAAGACATCTTTGGGCCAAGTAAGTCACTCACCTAGCCTTTGTCCTCCAGAGACAGAGAATTGAAGCAGGCAAGAAGAAAAAGGTCAGTGAGTGAGATGGGGTAGGGATGAAATACATTTCCATAGTTCTCATTTAACTTGATATTTTCCTTCAAAGGTAATGACTTATGGTCAGCGTGGTCTCAGAAAGGAAAAGAAAACATCAGAGGCACGGGCTGATGGATATCCGAAGGCGGTTTTTTGAAACATGGGACATAGTTACTTTTGATGTGGTAATTATCCTATGGTGCTGAGATTCCCCTGATGGTTGTTCTATCTCTTGGGGAAGAATCACACTATGCACCTGTCGTATTTTGCCATAGAATTTTCCACGGCTAAAATTCTGTTTCATAACTCCTGCGAGACCTTTTAATCAAAATGTTTCATTAATGGGACAAGTATCGAAATGCAACGGCGCAAGCGAAGAGAGGATCAGAACTCTTTCCACTCCCTCCTATGGAAAGCTGCATTCACCGAAGCATTAATTTAAAATTTTGGATCCAGATTCTATGTCTTCAGAGAAATTAGGATCCGAAGTATCCGGTGACGGGCAATATATGCAGATATTTGGAGCCGAAGTATGCAATCCGACCATTCCTAGTTGCAATAACTGGCACCTCATGACATGAATCACCCCCCAATGCACAGCTTTAATATACATCCACACCAGTAATCAATTGGTCAGGATATGAAATCTGGTACCCAGGGTGGGCCCGCACGGGTACTTTCCTGAGGGTCAGGAACCAAGTTTGAGACTTTTACTCCAGCACCTCCTCAAGAGGTTGAGGACAGAAAGAAAAAGGGAAAGGAGATGCCGCCATGAAGTGATTATGCCTAATTATAATAAATCTACTTTATTGGGCGAGATTGGGACTAGAAAGCCCCATCTTCCATTTAACGTCTAGGGATAGGGATGGAAGGTAAGGGAAAGACACAATCTCAATGCCGCCATTAGGGCGACGCAAGCCACCACTAGCAAAACCATCTTTGCTGTTCATACAGAAATGGAAGGATATTCTACAGGTGAGAATACAGTAGACCCTCGTTATTGCGAAGTTCACGGGACCGAAAAACCGGAGGTTCGTAATACCGAAGTTCGTATGAACGTTTCTTTTAGGAATCGTCGGAAAAAACCGTAGGTGATAAACGCGAATAAATTACGCGGAAATATATATAAACAGGAAAATTCGTTTCAGTTTCGGCATGCGGCGAGACGTAATCGAGGGTTGATATCTTCCTGAGTACAGTAAGTCCGATTTACGAACTAGATGCGTTCCGAGACCTTGTTCCTAAGTTGATAAACCTACGGTCCGGACGCCTAGAGTTGTCCGATGACACGCAGAATAGTCTAGGTCGGGGCAGCGTTGCCAGGCAAGGAAGTGAAACGCCTACAAAGGGTTCCGTGAAGAAAGGAGACGGAAAGGACGACGAGCGTGAAGGACCCTGTGGAAGAATCACTTGTTTTGGGGATTCGAAGAAAGGGCATGTTTTAGTGGATCAGGCTTATTTCGCTGCTCTTTATGCATTTAAAGAAGTTGTATGACTAGGCGATGGTGTGAGGTGCGTTTGGGGACAGCGATTGGCTGCAAACCGTGCTGGCGCAGCGTTATCCGCACCTCCTATTGTGCCGTCATCGGACAACTCTCGCTAGCCGGATTGTATGCAAGGCATCGAGGAGTAAGGTTATCCTGAAGAATGCAACACTTCATAACAATTGTGCGCGAACTCGATTGTGGCGAACTGATCTAACAGGGCGTGCAACGCACCCGGAACCGAAAAAATCGCTCTCCGCTGCAAGGAACAACAGGCGAAACGCTGAACAGTTCCTAACTTCACACCGGATTCAATGATACTTTGCTCAGATTATGCCCCAGGGTACGTTTTCCTCCACGCCGCACCGCGTAGCAACGACCAAATCAAAAGGCGCAAAATTCGAAATTTTTGAATGCTGGCCCTGAAAGTTCGTGAATCGAATGTGCGTAGGAAGAGAACTAACTGTACATCAAATTTACGAGCTGTAATGAGACTGTCACCATGATTTCCCAGGAATGAAGCTTATTATATGACGTTGCGTGTGTGGTGAAGAAAGAACCATAAACGACGCTCTTGATCACAGTACACGAGGAGAACTTAAACGTGGCGTTATTAATAAAACTTAGCGTAGTGAATATCCATCTAAATGCCATAGCTTATGCGTGGAACTTCGTAATAAATTTCATTTTGTAACCGCCGGGACCAGGACTGAGGTTCGTAATTTCGTAAAATAAAATTTTCGTAATAACGTTTCTTTTCCTACAGCTTGAATAGGCCTTTCCGTCGGAACAACTATTTGCTTCGTGAAGACGAGAACTTCGTAATAACGTTGTTCGTATTAACGAGAGTCAACTGTATATGGATCAGTGCAGTCTTTTGTACAAGCTGCTTATCAGTTGCAGGCTGAAATGACTTCTGCGTGCTATGGCAAGTTACACTATGCCATTTGCTACCTGTTAAATATAAATCAGTAAAAATGACCTTTCTGTTTGTACACACTGATGATCTACAAAATTTACTGGTATGGAAAGAATAATTGTTCAGCAGAATTTCTATGTTACTTCCCCATAAATCTTCTCAGTAACATGCGCAATAGTACAGTTTGCCTTTATGCTCTACACTTATCATTTAAATTTTGTACTCTTATTTGCAATGACAAAATATCAGTCGTGCCAAGTTTTGCAATGATGTCTGCCAAAGAGCAATTATTGAAAACAATATGATGGTTTACATTTAAAATGAATAATAAAATCTTGTAACCAATGGGTGATTCTTCAAAGTTGTGTAAATTTTCCATGCTCAAATTTAAATACTTGAGGTGTAAGCCAGATGTATGTTTTCACGTTTATTTGAATGCTAATTTCACATCCAAAGCTTTCTTTGCCAGGATATGTTGCCCCGAAGACAGCTTAATTCCTTTCCATGACAATTGCTGGGTATGGATGAGTGTAACACTCCTCAGAGTCAAGCAAACAGGCTTTTTTTGTCCTATGGATTCAATACAACCAGGAAAAATGAAAAGTTTTACTTTCTTCCACATTAGCATGTGTAATGGAGAAATCCATGTGAAAATTGTTGCATACAAAATGAAAATATAAGCTTGATGTCTCATGCTCCCCAAAAATATAAAATAAAATACAATTAAATTTCTATAAAAATTTTTATCATAGAAATAATTACATTCATTCAGTGAATTTTCAACCAGAAATACAATCATATCTTTCATACAAAATTCACACTCAAAAATATAAAAATAAGATTCATCCAAATAAAAAATCTAATAATGCTCATCAATTATTCTTGAAGATTATAAAGTCTTTAGTTATAATTAACATAGTGCATCAATAAAAAAGCTTCAACAATCAAACTTCCAAATTTTCAAAACTATGTATTGTGTTTCTTGTCTTGTAAAATACGTCCAATATCACCATAATTTACCTGAAAGGAATAATAGATGATTAACAAACCGTATAGGAAATCAATTTGACAGTTACAATGCCGAAATTTCCTTGAGATGGATTGGCTACATAAATGCCTATTAGGTATAAATATGTATTGGTAACCAACTGAGTTCCATACAGAGTAAGAATGCTCTTTCACTGTCAATCATTCACTCACACAGAGCTTCAATGTCAAGGTAAGTTATGATGCTGTAGAGCAGAGGCTACTCCACCCTAAGCCCAAGGAATACCCGAAGCTTAGAATTTCTAACACATAAGCCCAACCAGTTTACACTTGAATTTATAAGCCATTAAAGATATTATTCATACCTATGATAACTTAGGCTACAGTAGAACTGCTATATAACAAACACAAATATAGCAAAATTTTGCAATATTAAGCAGTTTTCTGCTGCCCTGACAAAATGAGGAACTTGCATGAATTTTTTTTGTTTCACAGGCGGACAGAAAATTATTTTCTGAATTCAACAAAGAAAACCGCATGTAAATCTGAGTTTTCCTTCGCGAGATATTCAATGATAAATTTATTGAATTTTAAAGCGCTCCAAAATCTCCCTCACCCCCCAAGCCACTGCCAACGAAGCCTCGATGACGTCAAAGGTGCCTAAACATCACACAAAGCAATTGTTGTGATTGTTTGTAATAGTTGCCAGCAGTTGTGAGAGCTTCGTTTGTGAGACGTGTTGATTATTTTCTATTTCAAGATAAATATCCGACGATAGAGGCTCGGAAGCCCTCATATTTTGTATTATTTATAATACTAATATCTGAGTAAGGGCATAAAATCTAAAACTGGAGCAGTTAAACCAAAAATTTTATAATGCCTAAACAACAACATTGTAGGAGTCTGAGCCACGGCCGTTAGAAGGGGATACGTTGATTGTAAGTTAATGTTATCGATGGCATATCATTCATTTAAGTATGTAATTAAAACAATTTTGATTTTTACTAATGTCTGCTATGCTTTTATATGCAATAACTTCATCCATTTATTCGTAGGTACCGAAGAATTCGTCGTTTAGGACTGCCTGTGCTTGTATTATGAGGTGGATTCCAGTCAACGCAACTTTACTGGCTCATTGCAGATATCTATAGGAACATTTTTTGTGCCAAAATAGTGTTATTTTCAACGTGACATCTCCCTTTAAGCTACTACTAATAATCACAGTGCCAGTTGTCGTAATGCACAAAGTTTGACACGGTTGAAAAATATTGGCCAAGAGTTATCAGTGTTCCATCGTGATTGAATCGTAAGAAGTGCTATTACACTATGGATAAATGTCTAACAGTAGTGCAAAAATTGTCAATGGCGTGTTAACCTCCATATTTCACCGTAGATATGACATTTCATGATCAAGCTATTAAAATCGAAACTGTTTGTGAAGTTTGTTATTCTATTATTTCAACGAATAGTAGTGAGAAAAGTCACCTGTGTCACTTGCGTGGGCTAATTTAAGGCTTTAAATCAGTGAATAAATACTTGTTTTCATCATAACGAGCTCTGTTGTTGTAAGTTGTACCTGATGAATATAAGAATGGTAGTGACTTCCACTTTTTGATAATTTTATTTGCCTATTTCACACTGTATTTTTATGGTATATGCTAGTATTTTGTTTATGGATTTACCTACATATGTTATTGAAATAGGTTGTAGCTTGTGTGTGTGAGTTGGCAGCAGAACCGATTCAGGATCTCACATGTGGATTGTGTGCAGACTCTTTTGCTGTGAATTTGTACCGTAGGACGGATAGGACAACCTTCTCCGCTAATATGGCGTTGCCAAATTCAACAGCACAGCTCGTCAGCTTACGATCGTTATCCTCCAGTATTAAAAGTTTCTTTTACATCTCGATTTGCCGCCGATGTTTAGCAATAATTTGTCATAAAAAATTCCATGAGGGCCGTGGTATTAATTTTTGGTGCCCAAAAGGCTGGTGTCCTAACACCCCCTGCCACAGGCCTTCTAGGCAGCTTGCGGGGAATTATGTAGATGTAGATGAATTTCAGGTGCACTATTCGAACAAGCGGCAATGTTATCATCCATTTTTCTGATAACTAAAACATACGAAGTGAAACGCTTGTCCTTCATCATCCCAATGTCGTATTATTAATATCCCAAGTAATAATCGAGGCACAATAGCAATAGGAAAACTTGCCCAAGAATAACAGAACAAAATAAAGTGAGGATGAGCAGCTAAATACTCCCTCAGAACGAATTTTACAGCATGCGCTCAGAATATTTCCCAACTCCCTGCGGTTGTTTAGGCACCTATGATGTCACGCCTGGCCTCGGCAACGCTCGGGAGTCTTCGCACAGTGATTGGCTCAGAGAAATTTTTCTTGTCTTTAAAGTCAATTTTTTTATTTCTTTTGATGATGAATGGAGAAACTTTAGGTATTTCTGCGAGCTAATGTATCCATTTTACTTATTCAAAATAGTTTTTAGAGCAATCGACGACCCATGCAAGTTCCCCATTTACATATAAAAGTACATATTTATCAAACGACAGTTTACCACATGAATTCAAGCCCGAGCACTCCATGTTAACTTCATTTCTAAAATATCGCCAGCAGATTAGGGACTTGGTGGAGGTGATGTGATCCCGATGAAACCTCTCGCTATGGTGAGTGCCAGCACTAAAAGGGCCTTGTAAAAACGAATTTTTTTTACATGGCAATCATAAGGTCAACTGACGATGCATCTGCTATCTCTTGTAATGGTGGTGGTCTGGCAATAGCCCATACTCGCTTTAACACGGTTCCACTGTATATGAAAAATAATTGTTTCTTGTAGAGACGATACCTTCCAACTGCTCAAAGCCTTCTAAAATACCAAAAAAATACAATTTTCATGTTCTCAAAAACAGTAAATCTTTACAACTTCATAAGGCTACACAATGTCTAAATAGTCCAGTCAAGATGGCAAAATGTGCCTTTTGAGGAAAGTTTTTAGGTTGTAATAATTTTTGTCTTTGGGGACCATGCCCAGAGGTCATGTTAGGATTTTTGCTTCTGATAGACTGCACAACTAGTGACAGTGCAAAATCAGATGCATGAAAATGTAGCTTTAAGCCACCATTAACAGAAACTATATGCAAAATAGGGAATTCAGAAGTAGAATTGGGCATAAACACATGGTAAACAAATTTTATGTAGAAAATGTTTTTGTAGAAAGTTCATTTTCCTCTCTGGGGTACACAAACAGACTTATTTCCGGTGAGGTTTCATGATAATACCTAGGTACATATATGCACCATGGAAGGTATTTCTCCATGTACTACATGCAGGATGGGTCAGGGCCCCCTTCATGTTAGTATGTAAGTTTTTATAGAATATTTTTAATGAAGGTACATAATAAGAGGGTTTTACTATCTACATATTCTTTCAGGTCAAGTTATGGCTCATAATTACATTTTATTTCGTATACGTTAGTTTTCCTCTGAATTAGCACATTTTTATTTCAAGGTACATCTTAAGTAATGCCATAAAATTTTGCATTATGAATCAATCAAATTTGACTAACTGAATTTTGCACCAAGTGTGCATTTGCAATCCAAAATATTGCACAATAAATACCTTCAAAGCTAACAATATGAAAATAAGCTTAAATTATGAGGTTTTGGAATTTACTTACCATATAATAACTCATACCAAGGCCAGACAGTGATGCTGGCAAAGGCCATTAGTCCTCAGGTATGCTATATAATACCTGCAAGCAGAAGAATAACAGTTAAATTAGAACCTATAATGAGGAGAAAAACTATCTGCATTACAATCCTACAAATTACACATGATTGCATGAATTAATACGGTAAAAAAATGAGAGCATTTTTATCAACAATATTACATTTCATTTATCTTACCAGATGCTGCCTGACGACACTCTGAGAATCTCGAGTAATAACCAGTACCAGTAATTGGAGTATTGCATTTGCTCCCACCATTGAAATGAATTAAAGCATAGTCTTCACAGGTGGTGATGTGGTCACCGTTACAATCCTGAGAAAAAAGGGGAATGGAATCAGTGATAACCCCCGAAAAATTAAGTGCTGTTTCCTAAACAATGGAGTGCCCGAAGCCGACATCCATGTCCTGGGAAGGAACCAATTCTTAATTTGACACAATATTTTCATGTATTAATCTTATAACACAATGACCATGGTTTCTAAAATCACAATATCATCATCAAGTCAGTATCATTTGGAGGCAAGTCCAAATGCATATTTATGGGGAGTTTACATTCAAGGAGCATAGACTATATGCAATAATTAGGAGCTATATGATGAGTTATAAGTGAAAATATTGTTTTTATAACTATCCATTTGTTTCCCAATAAAGGAACTCAATTTGAGAGCAAAGCCAGCATATTATCTAAAAGTTGCTGGATTAAAAAATGTTTAATTATGAAAACAGTAAAATTTTTCCTTAAGATTTTCAGGAAGAGATTTTTCTCTTTTCAACATCAAGGAGAACTATGACATTGGGGCACTGTTGCTAGCTTTTGAATACTTTCAATATTTCTCTCTACCTCAGGTCAGCTATTGAATTATTACCTCAAAACTGATAAAAGTAAACAAATATTACTTTATTACCAATTATTAATAATATTATATTTGCATTTTACATGTAAAATCATAAAGTTATCTCTTTTTAATAAGATGAATGTGAAATTATCAACTATCAACCTAAAGAAACTACATAAAATACCAGTGGTAGGAATTTACCAAGCAACAAATCTATATAACAGCTCTAAAGGCCTGTTTACACGATACATTAACACGTACGAGTTAATGTCTGTTTGCATGAATGATTTTTGTGGACTGGAACGGAACATTTACGAATGCATGAACCAAATTAGAACAGGTTCTATTTTCTGTGCATGCATTTGCACAAGTTGGCTGGTTACACAGTGCATTTTGGCGTTCATTCTCACATTCATACATTTAGACATTAACCTGTACGTGTTAATGTACCGTGTAAACAGGCCTTGAACCACAGAGTTAAATGATAGAATTATTAGGAAAAAAAAGAGAGAAATAAAATTTAGATACATGGAGATAGAGATGGATGGTTATGATAAAACAAATGGTTGGAATTTCCAGGCAACATCAAAAGCTGCAATGGATTCAGGAAATTCAACCACTTCCAAGGGATTAGGTTGACAGATGAAGAGACTTTTTCTAAACAAGACAATTGCTGACCACAAATAAGAAGTTGGAGGAAAAATACATGGCAATGGCAAAAATTGCATAGATATGAAATATTATGAGATGAACAAAAGGGTGTTTCTGAGGGCACCCGAGCAAAATAACTGTATCAATTAGGTCCTAAATAAGCAGTATTAAACGTGGAAAGAATACGTACCCTACCATATTTGGCCATGTATCTCTCCACTATGAGCTTGGCGCAGTTGTAATTAAAGGAGCAATCTTGGTAAGCTGGAAACATATCAATACATTTCATTAAAATATGAGATTATATGCATGCTCATGGTGACAACTGTGGTATTTTCATTTCCATTACGGTCGTTTAGCAGTAGCGAATTTAGACCATGTTCAACATACCTCCATCCCTTTCAGGATCATCCTGCGAAAGAACTGGTTTATCAGCATCAATCCAGTATAAACGGGAAATGTAAAATGGACCACAATACCCTTTGGCACAGCCGTAAGTCATATTGCAGCCGGTAGTTCCTTGACAGATACATCGGAGACATGCATCGCTCAGGTTTGACACAAAAAGCCCTAAAACGTATGAACACAACGATGTAGGCAAAAAAAACGAAAGCACTGTTTAATGCAATTACTACATACGATAATTTTGGAATGGCCCTCCCGGAACCATCGGGGGGAACCTAAAAATAGACTACAGAGTGAACATGGAGTTCATTAAGACTCATAAGGAAAATACTTAAAATTGAGACTCCGCCGTAGGAAAACTAAAGGATGCACCAATAAATGACCACCCATTGCTGACTACAGTAACAAAAACATTGCATTACGTTGAGTCACAGCGTTTCAGGAGTTGATAAGCAAGTAACATTTCACCTATTTCAAATCAGGGACATGCCTAATTTACTTCGTCAGTAAAGGAGCACATGGAAATAACATACCAGTCGCACAGGCCGAGAAGATTACGACTCCAAAAATCAGCCACAAGCGTGAAGTCATGTTGCTGGAAAATCACGGAGAGAGAAGGTAGGAAAAACCCTGATAGACCAAGAAATCGCCAAACTCAATAAGATAATAAAATTTCAGTTTATCAAGTTTCCATTAGATAATCAGTTTCAATTGTTTTCATAAAAGTGTCAGTCAGAGGCTCTGAGATCGCTTGCCAACGGTCATTACCTTTTTCGAAGATTTATGATGATGACGAAAATGTTGAGATCATTTAATACTTCCTCCAAGGTGCCCACGCTTTCTGTGCGCGGTTGCCAAATCGACCTAAGTACCTGTTGTTGTGGTTGAGGATGACAAGGTCACGGCGCTCCACGGTGACGGCGGTGACGGCCATAGAGGTTACTCGGGTTACTCTATGGCTATGGTGACGGCAGCCACCAGTAGAGGGAAGCGGTCGTAAACGTCGGAAAACAGTGGCCATCTCAGTGAGAGAGATGGAGAGAGGGTATTTCCTCAAGGTTTCCGGCTGTATTTTACGAATCTTTCAGAAGGTCTCCGAGTGCCCCTGGGACCGAACGCCAACGTGCTATCTCGGCCAGTCGCTAGACCGTCAAGCAGCCCTAAGCCAGAATAGCATTAGTTTCTGGGATAACCCCTACGTATGCGAAAGCCGCTGCCACCCCACGCTTCTTTCCGTTGGGGTTGTTCGAGGTAGTGAAGCCAGAGAGCCGAACGCCAGCTAGAAATGCGAATGCCTGGCGTATGGCCGCGATCGGACACATTTTTACTGTTGACTCCCAAAACCAACGGGTCTGAATGTGGGTGTAGCGTTCGACTGCAGACCTCTAGCCATCGGTCACTCCTCCGCCCCTTTTTTCTGAGAAATTTCTGGGCATTCGGGTCATCTTCGCGGCTGTTGGGGAAGGCCGTTATGAAAGGCCTGAGGGTTCCCGAGGGACATTTCCGATTTTAGCACGCTATACCTATAAATTGTAACCAGAGACTTAAACGCTTCATCCTTTGGTGCGGAAATTTGTAATGAAGTCGTACTTGAATGAAGCGTATATTTAAAACCTATTGTTTGGAAGATATTTATTTACAATGTACCCGCTAATGTAAATACTTCATATTCAAGAAAGCTCATGGAGCACGATTTTAATGACTCTATCGTATGACTTCCATGTCATTTTGCAAGAGCTGCCAAGGCCCTCCACGTGCCTTGTTCTCTACGTCAATCAACCATAATAAGATTTATTCGTTCTTTTTACGAACAGGGCTGGATTCTAAATGTTTGATTGAGTTCTGCGAACTGAGAGGGTGTAATTCGCGCATCCTGTATTATTGATAATCCATCACGGCGAAGAGATTACAGGGTGACCATATTTTCAGGGCCCTTTCTTACTCTCATCAAGAATGTCTAGAGCTTAAGGCTTTTCGGAAGCCCCTCATTGAGTATCTTGACGAGTCAGCGTGCCTCTTTCTCGTTTCCTATACTCACCAGCAAATCCTCCTTAGTAACCCACATTCATCCTGGGCTCATCTTCGAGGCTGGATCCAGTCAGGTGGTGTATGCACTACTCTTAGGTCTCCTTTCCCCCGCAGTCATACCCAAACTGATGGGTATTCCAACTTCTCCCACACCTTGGGCCATCTTCAAAGCTTCCAGGCTGCACCACCCCATTTAGAAAATCCTAGTTCTATCCATGGAGTTAACGTAATGTGAAGCTATTAGGGGATAATTAGAATTTAATAAAATGTATCTTATAGGTCTTTAGTTTAAACTCAAGGGTCAAACATAGTTGCCCCATGTCTCTGTGTGGACCAATATTGAAAGAGGTAGTATACTTATTGATCATCAAGTAATTCCCTTACATGGGAAATTGGCAACCAGACATGGATGATAGGTTTTATGATAGAAGCAGGAGGGGAGAAGGCTGGCATACTTTTTAGGAAAGACTGCTCTTTAATTTAACAGATGGGTAAGGTTTGGAGTTCTCTCCTCAAAAAACCTAAGTTGGCGACACCAAATTTTCTTATGTGATCAGGATTCATTCTGGATAAGGCAATAACCTAGCTACTGCCATACTTGGAAAGGAACTGCAAGGTATCAAAGGAGTCCAACTATTAGTTCAACCAATTAATTAAGTAAGGAGGAGGAGCAATGAAAGAAAAGCTTGCAGTAAGGTGCAGATCTTGCTTTACTAGTGAATGTTTATTCCTATAGCCACACTTTGCTGAAGCTGGAACATAAATGAAATCATGTATTTGATTCTATTTTGCGAGATGAAATAATTTTTCCAAGTAGAAACTACATTTCCAGGGAGCATCCTTCATGAGGAGTTTGCGAATGCAACTATGTTATTCATCTCCATTAAATCATGTAAATGATTGTTATGCCATAATTTATTGGTGCCCATTTCAGATATATTGATACTACCTACTTAGAAATTGATGTTAGTTTGTAGTTTAAGATAAGATTGAAGCTCAAAAGGTCAAGGTAAATAGTTTTTGTGAGAAAGATATTGAGACACTGTTTACCATGGAGTAGGATCATCACTTCCCCTTGTCTATTTATAAAATGAAACATTTGCATAATTGATGGAGACTCGGGTATCTGACTCCTGCCATAATTACACTCCTTACCCATTTTGTACATCTACATTGTAACAAGTTCCACCTTTGTATCTTATTATGTACCTACCTTTCTCAAGCTCTCAGGATAAACTCCACTAAGATTAAGAGAATCATCCCTCAGCACTGGAACTCAGGCCCACAAATGCAGTAAAATCAGCCTTTAGTGATAACAAAGGGGTAAAAAGGGAGAAGCGAGTGAGAAAAGGAAAAGGGGCTGCACATGAGGATGACCACAGAATCGTGGTTAGAGATTTCAAGTAGGATTTCAGAGTTTTCAGGTAGGAGTCGTAATGAGAGTAGACAATATACTTACGCAATGGAAATAACAATTACATCAACTTCACCCTGAACAAAAATAATCTTTCACATCTTCTTATTACACATTAATGCATTTTTTTAAACCTAGCTCTAAACAATTCATCTTCAAAATTTCAGAATATTTTTCTGATTGTAACATTTCCATTTGAAAAATCTGATCATATTGAATTAAAGATACCAACTTTGAATGCTCATACTTAGAGTTGAGAAGATTTTTAATTATCCAGAATCCAATTCCATCATTTTGATCCAGAGTCAACCATTGGCAAAACTTTTGATTCCGTAAACTGCCCAAAAACAGGTACATACAAATGGATAAAGAAAGTATACCACCCTCTTGAATTATGACAAAATGCTTAGCTCAGAACGAAATATTCCCAAATTAACTGATTTATCCTAAATGGCAACAAAATTTACAAATATTTGGCCGCAATTTGACATTCCATCCTTTGTATTGCAAAACACTGTTTTAACTCTTTGGCAATGATTTTTCATATGGGGTACACACAACCAAAAAATGAGGCAATTTTTCTTGCCAATGGTGCAAAGTGGCATTTGAAGAACACAATATATATGAGGTTTTAATGTTGAATAATTTTTTCTCTAAAAATTTCCCTCACATTATTTGTAAATAAAGTGACTCTGCATTTACTCTCACATACTCTGTTAGCCACATTCAAAGTGTACATGTGTGGTGAAAGTTGGTGAAATATCTGATTGAACTCTTATGAAACAAAGCCCTCGAAATGTAATAAAATATGATGCTCTTTCTTACTTCGTGCGTAATATGGTTTATATTTATCTCAATGAAATTGCTTTATAAATATAATTTAACCATTTCAAACAACACATTGGTAAGATTCAAGTAGTTCTATGAGAATTTTTCGGGGAAATATTCTTGGAAAAAAAATTCAAAATGTTTCATTTTCATGTTTTCATAATGCTCGTGGAGAGCAGATGCGAATGAGGATAGTGTGGATTTGGGCATCATGGATCTAAAATATGATAACATCATAAATACCTGGAAACATGCTAGGTACACGGAAAGATTTCATTCTCTTTAAAGTATTTGTTGGTCTATAATATTATGCTCTTATGCTGAAAACCCTAAAAACAGCCATAGAACTTCGTTTAAAAGTTCTAGAAGCATTGCAAAATGAAAGGTATACATTGATGAACTGACATTTGCTGCAATAGTAACAATTAAAAAAAATTAAAATCGCACTTGTAACAATAAACTGACCGCAAAAGTACGCCGTTTGAGAAAAGGGTCGAGGATTATATTTGCCCAGTTGCCGAGGAAAGGGTCCAGCACCCCGCTAGGTAAGGTCGTTAAGTGGAGGAAGCGACTACCTGGGCAATTCCTTGCCAAAAAACGACTCCGTACATGGTGAAAAAGAAATGCTCAAAGCCTTCGTACAGCCAAAAGCAACTTTCCGAGAAGGAGCCCTGCGCGAAAGGGTTTAACAAATTTTAACACTTTTCGTGATCGAAAAAAAAACTTCATTTTTCAAAGAAATATTTCGTGAATTCATGATTGTTCAATATTTTTTTCTTTTATGATGAAAATAATTATTTTTTTATATTTTGGGGGAGATCCGGACACCCCCCTGGCTACGCCTCTGGCACCATGGTACAAGTTAGTTGGGGTACATATAAATAAAAAATTTGGTAATTGTTTTCTACCCGATTTTGTTGTGAGTTCAAGGAACCATAATCAATTTTTCACCTTTTAAAGTATGTAATAGATGACTCTAAGCCCAGAATTCTATCAATCCATTAATATTCATTCTCACATGAATCTCAATAGCATAAGTGCAAATATAAATTCTTAAATAGGAATAAACAAAATGATTAATATTCACAAAAATTGAACTGACCTACATGGTTATACAACCGAGGTAGAACAATGGCTAAAAAGAGATTGAAAAGTTTTGCAGCGATAGGGGGAAACAGCACAGTGTCTGATTTTGCATTGGATGCTCGGACTGCTTAGCTGTCAAGGTTACTTCAATAACTACTCAATTGGAATGGAGTTTATGCAAATACACTCCTTAGATGTAGCTGAAAGAGACAGTGCTGGGGCTTAGATCAACCCACCAAGTATGAAAAGATACAGCACAAATATTAGGGAAGTGGACCCTAGCAAAAATCAATGTTTCTGGTCTTATAAAACTCATACACACATGGTGCTCAATCGTAAAAATACAAATACAACCTAACAAATGGAGAAACAGTAAGGATAAAAATTCCCTATCACTCCATATCCCATTTAAATACCAAATATCCCTCCAAAAATTTTAATTTCATCTGGAGTAAGGTGTAGAGATAGTAAAGCAGCTAAAAATCACAGAGAAAAGTTACCTGAACAAGGCTTCTCAAAGGACCAGTCATTATCTTCAACATCCAAAAGGCACTTTCAATTTGTGATTTCTATCAGCTCTTGGTGTTTAAACTTATAATCTATTGATTGATTACAATATTTTTGAGCTCAATAGAGGTAGATTTAGTTTTGGACTAATGGGAGGAAACCTTAAGGAAACTCTTGTAAAAGTGGTACCCCAAAAAATTCAGATATCATTCAGAGTAAGTTTCAGAACAATTTGGTTTCTCTATACTACTACAATAGTATTACTATTATTACCCAATACCCCCTCAGCCCTCCCCGTTCATGCTGAATGCAGTTGCAACCAAATAAAATAACACCCAGCCGATGGATTTAAGGTTACCTTTTCTTTTTTTTTTAACGTAGTGATGTTGGAACAACATTGATTGAAAGTAAAAGAGGACCACGCTCATTTTTTGATTGCAGTCAATAAATTTAAAGACCTTGTAAATCCATACAATGAAAACTGGTGATGTAAAAATATATTTTAGAAACAATGCTCAACTGCATTGAGGAGAGTGAAAATAAATGAATAAATATGATTCAACTAATAATAATAACATGCTACTTCATGAGCAGTTAACAACATCAGATGCAACACTGCTTCATGACAGGAAGTGATTACACCAAAGGGTGTGGTAACTTGACATTCCCCGAGTGCAGTTCAGTTAAACTCATTAGATGAATCTATGCTTGAACTTTTCCAGGCAAGATGTTGTGATGGTCACAGTCATTAATAAAAATTGGCTATTCTCAGGACAAGCTTTAACATTGGTGACGGTTGCTTCTTTGTACAGCCAACTGAAAAATAAATGCGACAATGAGATTATAAAACAAAAAATATTATTACAAACAGGTTTCATGCATGAAATTTATCTTGGTATTTAAAATGACAAATTAGTTTATTTAATCCATATAATAATGTGTTTTAACCTGGTAATTCATAAAATAAATGGATTAAAACAAAGTCATTTTATTCAGGAATATTCTTAATTTAAAAAATTCAGAGTTTGCATAAATCAGGCAATTCCAGCAATAATGCATGGTACTTCAATGTATCTTAACAAAAACAATGATATAAGCACAGCAGTCAACTCTGTTGATTACCCTCCTCAGTAATGGTAATTAACACATAATTCCACTAAAAATGGATTCTCTAGCTGGCAAGCACTTTTAGCACATAATTCTTTCCCAAATAATGTCCACAGTTCTTTACAAATTATTTTCTATGACATGGCTTACAGCCTTAAAAAGAGATTTCATATAAAGTATTCTTATATCTATTTGAATGAATACTTTTAAAAAACATTCAGAGCCACCACTATTTTGCTAAAATTTGAATGTTCATACAGTAGACTCTCGTTATTACGAAGTTCACGCGACCGAAAAACCGGAGGTTCGTAATAACGAAGTTCGTAGGAACGTTTCTTTTAGAAATCGTCGAGAAAAAAGTGTATTATAAACGCGATTAAATTACGCGGAAAATTTTGAAACAGGAAAATTCGTTTCAGTTTTACAACAGAAGAATGCGGCATGACGCAATCGAGGGTTGATATCTTCCCGAATACATTAAGTCCGATATGCGAACTAGATGCGTTCCAAGACCTTGTTCCTAGGTTGATAAACTTACAGTCCGGCCGCCGAGAGTTGTCCAATGACAGAGAAAATGGTCTAGGTCTGGGTAGGGGTCAAGGCTGCCAAGTAAGAAAGGGAAACGCTTACAAAGGGTTCCGTGAAGAAAAGAACCGGAAGGGACGACGAGAGTGAAGGAACTAGAGGAATAATCACTTGTTTTGGTGATTCGAAGAAAGGGCTTGTTTTTGGTGGATCAGGCTTATTTCGGTGCTCCTTTATGCATTTGACAACGTTGTATGACTAGGCGAGGGTGTGAGGTGCGTTTGGGGGCAGCGATTGGCTTAAATTGTGCTGGCGCAGGGTTATCCGCCCCTCCTAATGTGCCGTAATCGGACAATTCTCGCCAGCCGGAGAGTATGCAAGTAATCGAGGAGTACGGTTATCCTGCAGAGTGCAACACAGCATTACACATATGCGCTAACTCACGATTGTGACGAACTGATTTAGCGGGTCGTGCGATGCATCCGGAGTCGAAAAAATAGCTCCCCGCGGTGACAAAGAACGGGCGAAAAGCTGAATAGTTCCTAAATTCACACCGGATTCAATGATACCTTGTTCAGATTGTGATCACAGTGAGTTTCCCAGCGCCTCATCGCGTAGAATCGGCCAAATCGAAAGGAGCCAAATTCGAAAATTGAAAATTTTGAATGCTCGTATCTCTGAAAATTCGTAAAACGAATGTGCATAGGAAGAGGACTGACTGTACATCCAATTTTTCGAACGGTTATGAGTGGGTCACCGTGACTACACAGGAATGAAGCTTGTTATATGATGATCTCTGCATTTCTCCAGGGTTTTCTTCCGCGTCAGGTTGTTGGTTGATTGACAACAGTTTCGCTGGCAACGGGAGACTCGGCCATGCTGTCTACAGAAAGCTTACGCACACCGACCGATACCTAAATGCAGCATCTCACCATCATCCCAGTCAGAAGGCCTCACTAGTGGCTACATTAATTAACAGAGCGTATAATATCTCCGACGATATCTCCCTCTCCACGGAGATAAAGCACCTCACTACGGCACTGCAGAGAAATGGCTATAGGAGAGAATTGGTCCTTAAAAGGACCACGAAGGAAGAGGAAAAGCGACGCAAGGCCACCATTGAAAACCAAAGTGATGACGTTGGAGAAGAAGAATCGTCAAAGAAGCTATACGTCACCATCCCTTTCATTGCTGGAACGTCAGAGAGGATCGCCAGAATATTAAAAAAGCATGACGTGGTCACCAGATACAACTGTGTGACCAAGATAAGAGACTTCCTCCCCGGGCCCAAGGATATCATTCCCCAAGAACTGTATGAGGGAGTATACAAGGTGCCCTGCTCCTGCGGAAAATCCTACATAGGGGAAACTTGCCGCTCCATGCATGTGAGGATTAAAGAACATCAAAGGGCGACCAATAACAAGCAGTTTCAGCTCTCTGCCATCGCCGAACATGCATGGTCGGAACCTGGCCACGACATAAAATTTGAGGAGAAGAAACTTTTAGTTAAGGAGTGCCGATACTTCCCTAGACAAATCAGGGAAGCGATAGAAATTCAAAAAACACCTTTGAATTTCAATAGAGAAGATGGATACTTCCTTCACAGCGCCTGGAAAAGAGTCATCAAAGAGAGAGCCAATCAGAGAGAAGCACCCAGTCAGACAGCCAATCACAGTGCAGCTCCCATCCAGCCTACAGTATATAAGCGAGGCAGAAACCAACAGCCGACACCTTCGACCTGAAGACGCTGGCAGGACAGCCAGCGAAACTGTTGTCAATCAACCAACAACCTGACGCGGAAGAAAACCCTGGAGAAATGCAGAGATCAGACCATCGCCGCGGAAACCTACGCTCTAACCTTGTTATATGATGTTGCGTGTAAACTGAAAAAAGAACCATAATTGACGCTCTTAGGCACTGTACACGAGAAGAACTTACACGTGGCGTGATTATTAAAACTTAAGTGTAGTGAATATCCACCTAAATGCCGTGACTTATGCGTGGAACTTTGTAATAAAGTTCATTTTGTATCCGCCGGGACCGGGACTGAGGTTCGTAATTTCGTAAAAACGAAAATTTCGTAATAACGTTTCTTTTACTGTAGCTTGGGTAGGCCTTTACGTCGGGACCAACTATTAGCTTCGTAATAACGAGGACTTCGTAATAACTTTGTTCGTATTAACGAGGGTCTACTGTATACATAATGTAATAAGTACATCAGCCTTCTAAGATATCCACACCAACATTAAGAGAAGTATTCCCGGTATTTTTACGTAGGAAAAATGACAACATGTGCCATGACAGAGAGGATTTCACATGATAGTTTCAAAGTTTCTGCGTGTGCAATGTCTCATTTTCAATCAAAATCTCAATCTTTGAAAATTTTAAGGTCACCAGGTCAAATTTAGTAATTTATTTAGGTTTCAAATTTCAAGACTCATGATGAAGACCCAATTTTTGCAATAGATGACCACAAGTATGTTTATTTAGGCAGAAGCAAAACAAACTGTTGTGAAAACAGTTAAAAACTCAAGAAATAGTTAACAAGGAGGGGGATTTTTTGATTAATTTTTATAGAAAAGACGTGAGCTATATTTTGAAATCACAGTTATTTCTCCCTTAAGATATGATGTTAAGGAGTGATATTAAATAGAAAAAAAGATTGAGATATGTTATATACACATACAAGGGGTTCAAACTACCCCAAAATTTTTGGAAGATACAGTATACCTCCTCATTACCATTCCCCAATTTCGAATGGACAATTCCGAAATAAGAGGACTTGCAATGATGCCACTGCCACACAAATTTTTTTTAAGAATATATTCATCCTTAGAGAATATGTCAAGTTTATTATTCCTCTACAAAAATTGATTAAGTATTTCTGGATATTTCTATTTACCCTGGAACATTCTTCTGGGTTTACTGTTGGATATAAAAGTAGAGTGTAATATTAGATATAAAACCTGAATTTTTAAAGACTCAATTAATCAGGAAATATTTTCAGGAGTTGTTCTCATTTTTTACTTAAAGAGTGAGTAGCATTGGCTTGCCAACAATTCACTCGTATTGCACAGCCTCTGGGTTTAATTGGAGCTGAAGTATTTTCATAACTCAAGCTTTCCATGCCTTTTCAATATGTAATACCATTATGCTATTAACAAGACAACTGGTTTACTTTTGTTATATTGGCCTTATTTTCACATCTTCGTCTGAGACAGTGCATGACCTCACCAGAAGGCTGTTAAGGATAAAATTTGACCCCTGTGACCAATTTATATTCTTTAATATATTAGTAACAGTTTTAACGACAATTAATGGTAATCAATGATAAGGTACATTTTGACATTCCTCAGCATTTCCTTCTAGTCTTTTTTCAGTTTAAATTCAATTAAAAAGGATAATTATTCTTTACTTCTTACCATTAAACTTGGCTTTGCATCTTGCATTTATTAGCACTTCTCTCATAATTTAATCAATTGACACACACAACACTTATGCTTTTATGAGTGTACTACATGCATATGTTTGAAAAAGCATACATTACAAGTGAAACCTCCATGTACGCTACTTTTTTCTATTCAATATCACTCCTTAACATCATATCTTAAGGGAGAAATTACTGTGATTTTCAAAATATAGCTCACGTCTTTTCTATAAAAATTAATCCAAAAAGTTAAGTTCATAAAATGCATGGTTACAAGGAAACACATACTGTAACCACCTTCATTTTCTGCACACATACATACATGTTTTCGGATAATTAATTTTTATTTGACTGTCCTGCAGATTTTACAAAATAAAGTCAAAAGACAAAGTTTCCCTAAAGGGTACTCTCAGCACTGAAACTTTGGCTGTCTCATCACTAGAATCGATGGCACAGTGGTGCGATTGATAGACTGAATTTCAATCAAAGTATACAAAATTAGTATACATATACCATATACTCCATACCCTTTCCCCCCCAATTAACCTCATCACCACCTGACCTTCCATCCGCCTCTCCTTCCCCAGCTTTTATACTTTTATGTTTTGACCCTCCCTCTAATCTGTCCCCCCCTTCCCTCAACAGACCTCCCCCCCTACTGCTATCGGATATATAGGGATTGACATTGTAATTGCTCCTTCTGTTAGTCTTGATAATGACACTATGTATAGCTGTCGAAACTAGTTGACAGCAAATAAAAATTTGTAGAACAGTCCTCGGTTTTGGTTACACCATGAATATCTCATCGTTCCACCAAGTCATGCCAAAATCAGTTGATTTCATTACCATATGTGTACTCAAGTACATCTTTGGGGTGCACTAGCAAACAATAATGTACCTATGTACAACCAAACCACTCCTACACCAATGCTGCGTCTAAGAACTATAAACCAAAATGATTCCTTAGAAATGCTTTGTGCACAAAATTTATGGATTAAAAAGGTGATTTGCTAATACATAATTAACTGTCTTAGTATATTTATGAGTTACTTGGAGAATAATTGCTCGATGAAAAAATTTGTCTTTCGATTCTAGACTTAGAATAATCTTTTTCTTATTTTCTACCTTTTAATGCCCAGTCATATTTAGCATATTTCTAATTAGTTGAATGGTCTAGTCTGATGGACAAGGGGAGGGTCCAGTGTCGCACTGAGTTTGGTCCCTGGGACAGGCAGTGGATTATTAAATAATTCTTTAAGAGACTTTATAAGACTACGCATTATTGAGGAATATAAATTAGGATTGTAGGCTTTCGAGAAGAAATGGCTGCAGGGATACAATTCACAAAAACAATAGGAAATTCTGACATCACTCAATATTGACACCAGAGATTTGTTTTAAAAAATCAATTGCAAAGAAGAGCATAATGATACCAGATTTAAATTAAAAATAAAGATACGTAAAACAAATTTTTGTTCATATAAAACAATTAATTCAGAAGGTTTTCCACCTATTCCTACTGCAAAAACAGCCTCTAATTAGTTGAATGGTCTAGTCTGATGGACAAGGGGAGGGTCCAGTGTCGCACTGAGTTTGGTCCCTGGGACAGGCAGTGGATTATTAAATAATTCTTTAAGAGACTTTATAAGACTACGCACAGAGAAGTGAAGGTCTCCTGAGGTGTTCATATGTAGGAAAGCATTTTTCTCAGTAGGACTCCAGCATGAAAGGGCTAATTAAATTTGTAAGGAATAGGATCAGATAAGGAACCCTCAAGAAATGCAGAACAAGATAATGAAAGAGCCTCAAGGCTAAAACAAACCACAGAGTGTACAACTGCAGGGTTAACATTGCCAATATTTGACCCTTACATGTATGCAATGATGTCATTTAATATTACTTCCAAATGTTATTAATGGAACACAATGCCCACACAAAAGAGGTTTAAAGCTGTACAGCAACTTGAAACCAATACCCCTGCGGTGCAAAGGTTTTATTTGTTTTGAAAGTCTAAGTATCAAATACATCTCTGCAAAGCACCAAACAAAGAAGACTAACATTATGATAGATAATTTAAATATCCACACCAAAGAAAGCCAGTGGGGGCTCCATATTGTTATTCCCAAGATATAGGCTAAGCATGGAATGAAATATCACAAATAGAGGCAAAGACTTATGGTGAATAAAATTTTGACAAATAAATCTACCGATTTCAGTTTATGATCTCATCGTATAAACTCTATTCCATCATAAAAAATCGAAGTTTTCTCATTAAGAAATGGTTTTAAATATACATTTAGTATATCATTTTATGATAAAAAAGGCATAACCACAGTTGCTGTGACGCACATCTCCTCAAAGAGGCCATTGTGACTCATCCAGTGCAGGCATTTAAGAGTTCTGGTGGAGCCGTGCCACTTCACCAGACCTCAGAGCCTGTCATTGGTGGTCTGATACAATACGACAGGAAGGGAGGAAGCAAAGATCACAGGTTGAATAAATGCACAATTATGTATTACCTAGCAAGACTGATCTTGAGACGACAACATCACCAATATCTCATTTTACGGAATTATGTACCGCCAACTCCTTTGTTCATGGGAGCATTTTTACCATTTTATCTGGAGTGAGGCAAGCCATCTGAGCACAATCATGCAAGGATTGTTGCTGTTTAGCACTAAATAAGCAGTTGGTGAGACAATGTACACCTATGTAGGACGTCCCATCAGTGCCCATCAGTTTCTCTCCTGGTGGCGCATTTGCTGTAGTTTTTACCATTTTTTGTATTTGATATGATCTTCACCAATTGTCATTCCGCAGTATATCATAAAAAAGATGTAAATCATGGAAAAATGATAACTGCGTAGATATTGTAGCATTGGTCTTTGGTGTTTATCTTTTGAATTGTAGATTATTGTATTCCTTATGAACCATATTCAATAATTCACTACAATAAGTTTTCCTTGGGGCCAGGTCAGCATTTTGTGCAAAAAAGTTCTGAAACGAATAATTGCAAAACCAAATCGATGGAGTAAATATTGCACGAAAATTTGGTGCCTCTACTCATAAAAGATTTGATTTTTGTGAGCTTTTGTGATTTGATTTTGCAGGGACTATATTGGGCCCCTTTGGGCAGATCACGGGATATTTAGAAACAGTGCGCTATCAAAATGAAATTGATATTGGTTTCAGTCATGAATTCATTTAAACTGGTCATAACTAACCCTCCAATACCCTGTAAATGGTATGGAAGCAAGAGAAATCTAATTTCAATAATGTATCACATTATATACAGCCATTACATAGTAAGTAAAAAGCAAAGAATATGCAAGAGGCTTTGCATGCAGTTACGTGCACGAGGTAAAAAACGCCTAAGGAGATGCATACATTACTTGTTGCAATAAAATGATTTGACTTGACCAGTTACAAATCCTGATAACGTCAAATAATTTTTGCACTGTTTATGTCTTCCAATAATACAGTCCATTCGGATAATCAACATTAGTACACATTGCTCCAACTAAGCAGCTGACCCATTTATCCTATATGTTCAGCAAATATGCGTACATCGAAGATGAAATTTTACAATGAAGTCTAATTCACAGATTAAATACATAGCAGTTATTTTATGATCCAAATTTAATGAACATCAATGTGGATGATCACAAACACCCATGCTCTGGATAGGAGCAACCTAACCAGGCGGGATTCAAACCTGCAACCTTCGGTTTGGCAGACAAGGGCTTTACCCCATTGCCACCGAGGCCAGCAAATGATCAAAACACATTCTGGTCAGTTACACTCAGAAGGCTTAAGACAATATCAGAAAAAATAGAAATCAAATAAAGAAAAGCAGCTAATGCATATCACTTTCTCCTGAATTTAACCGTTCTTGGATAAAAATATACGGTGAGTTCTAAATTTTAGGATCTAATGAAAGCTATATGGGAGTAAATAAAAAATTTTTTAACTTCAAAACTCATTTTAGACTGATAGGCAAAAGTGTCTTCAAAACTAAATACACTATCAACTTTCTCACCACTGAAGTTGCACAGTAAAAATTTATTCAAATGCCTAGCCAAAGTTTTACATTTTAAGCATTTGAATAACATTTTAGAGAGGAACTCTAAGATGAACCTCATTCCATCAGGTAACATAAAACTTAAGAAATAAAAACATCATATTTTTGCCTTGAAGTATTATTCGTATTCTTATCAACGGTTCAAAATTTGTAACGGTAACAAAACAAAATTGCACATGAATTCAGATTCCAAAGATTACTTCGTAAATGATGCAAGCCTCCGAGTATGATTGAAAATCTGAATCATTACCTCATATACTAGAGACCTTCTAAATATCATGAATTCATGACATTCAGATTATAAGTTTGACTTAAGCCTGAATCACATGATCATTATTACCGTCCTTCAGAGCGATAGCTCCAGCAGAAGGTTTTCAGAGAACAAAATAGTGATTGCTCGACCCATAATTTTCTGAATCACACAGTCATTCCCACTGTTCCTTTTTCCATCGCTTTTCTGTCACTTTCTGTACTTACAGCTGTAATTCCATTCAATGTCAAGCATGGCATTACAACAGCTTTTAGCAGCCTTGCATTCTGATTGGCTGAAGGACAGTGCCAGCTATGGTTTCAGCTGCGGAATAAGGGACACGCCAAGTGAAGGAAAAAGGGATGCGATTTTCATTCTGGGAGCCATCGTGGGAAACAATCATGATAAACTGTTGATTTTTCGTCATTGCTGGAGCTGTACCTCCAAAGGGATGGAAGAAATGATCATGTGATTCAGGCTTTACCTGGGTTCCATAATATTTCAATAAATTCACTCCGCCATTATGGTAATAATATTTTGCTATCTCTCAGACAGTCAAATCTGAACTGAGCTAGTTCAGAAATTTGTACCATTTGCATGGTACTTACAAACAGAAAAAAAGTTCCATTCTTTGAAGGAAGAAGCATTTGACCAGTAGATACACAAAAATGGTAAGAAAAACATAATTTATCAATGCCAAATGAGATTACTGAGGTGTTCATAGAGAGGGAAATAACACCATTTTCTTCTGAGCATTATATGCTAACTGCCCCATCGCTGACATTGAACAGTTGCACATTCAACTGCAAGCCAATCAGCAATTTACTCCAATCCATGCAAGTAGGTTCGAGAGAATAGTACCACTTAGCTTAGATAAGCAGTGGCTAATTGGAAAGGGCTATTGCAAATCGAATACATATTATCATACTGGAATAAAATTTAGTATCCACATACTTGACAGCAGGGGCGGATCCAGGAATTCTTTCTGGGGGGGAGGAGGGGCACAAGCAAGGCCGTATCCAGGATTTTTTTTCTGAAGGGGGGCACAAGGATACCTCGTAATACAAAACGAATGTAATGGTAATGGGACCGTATGAAAAATCTTGCATATTTTTAAGGGTCTGGGGGGGCACGTGCCCCTCCCCCTCTAGATCCGCCTATGCTTGACTTATATATATCCTATCAGGTTTGCGATAAAGGTATGGACATGCATTAAAATATTCCACCATTAGCAGATGATTAATTATTACTTAACGATCTCACTCGTTAATCCTTTCCACTATAGAATATTTAACATAAGTTGAAACAGAGAGAGATGGGAAAGCCTGAATCAATTGGTCCATGAGGTTTGAGATACTCAAACACGGCACAAAGAGGTAATGCCTCCTTTTGTGAGCTTATTCTTCCTTCAGCTATAGTTGCTTCAGGTTCTGCTCTCTGCTTGCCATCTTACCATGTGCATACTAAATGCTGAGGCACACATGTATATCTTCTTTTTCTTATTTTCACACTACTATGTATATGGCAATGCCTTACTGGCATTCATTCTGCTCTATCTATTCCAGTCCAATAATTTCAATAGCACGAGAGCCAGTGAGGCCTAATGAGAATATCCAAATTCTAACTAGCAAAATCCTTTGAAATGGACTGAATTCAATGCAAACATATTCAGGACATGAAGTTCATCCTATCTTCAGTTTCACTGACCAATCTGATATAAAAATACTTAACCTACAAATGCCATCAAGTGATACACACAAGAGGACTCCAGCCTGCACCAACGTGCATCTTTCTGGAGACTCATCAATCATATCATCTATTCACCAACCTTAACACGCATCACATCAAAGGATATAATCTATCACATACCTACTCAGTTTTCTTTCAAATTTGTTGTCTAAAACCCCAGAAAAAAGTAAAATGGGTACCTAAGAAAAATGATATCTGTACGAAATGCTTGGAGTAAAATTATAAATATGTACATAATTACATAGAATTCATGTTATATTGAAAACACTCTTGTCATGAAATCAGAAGAATACACGGAGTCAAAATCACAAGATTCCATTTGAAATGCCATAATTTCAACCGGCTAGAAAAATTATTTTCACGATTTACATGTAAATTAGCATAAAGTGGTGGCTCTGAGTTGTACCATTTTACATGCTTATTCTTAGGTTTTAATTTTTTACCATCTGCCATTTAAATAATATATCTCTTTTACGTGAAACTTACACAACCAATTACCGACTATATCATTTCAGCAGCCCAGGAGTAGCATATATTTTGTCATTTCACTTCTAGATGGATACATATTTACTGCTCAGGGCTAAGCCTTTTATTTTAAATTTAAAATATAGCGACATCAGTACAAATCACCTTTCAAGTTACTAGTAATCTAATTTCTAATGTTTAATAATACCACATGTACTCGAGCTTGAGGTAAATTCCTGGGATGGGCTTCAAGTATAGAGAAATAAAAAAAAAGGAAAATTAAATCTGAAGTTGAGGCTTTAAGTGATTTTCAACATTTAAACAGCAAGATACACCCATACCTCTTATAGTGCAATTTCGATAAAGCGCAAATCTGTTCTTCGGGGAAACATCGCAACGCAGAGTAGCCTTATCAAAAAACTTTAAATTTAACGCTCCCATGATAAAACGTGAACTTGCACTAAGTACACGCGAAATTGCTATCAATTTACCCATACTAACAGAATTGCTTGCCTCAAATCTTTTTTGTTTATATACTAATCGAAATGCATTGCTGTGCAATGGCCAAAATCAGTACTCGTCATTGGGTCCAGATAGCCGGCCTACCGAAGTAATTTATCTTGTCTCCTTAACAGAATGACAATAGTTACCGAATATGTCTGAATATAGTCCCCCCTTTTCTTTCCAAAAATGTCTGTGGTAAAAGTAAAGGGGGGACTATATTCAAATGCATTTTTAAAATCATTTTTTGAAACTGAAGTCTCAAAATTAAGGGGGGGGGACTACATTCAGAGGGGGACTATATTCAGAGAAATACGGTAATTTAGATCATTAATTAAGTGTGGAGCTAGTGGGCCAACCACTGTAGGACCAACTTCAACTAAGCGGTCAACACATACGGAAAGTTCATTGTGAATCTGTACAAAAAGACGAGGGTGGTAAGCACTCCGAGACACTTAGTGAAAGCTATGGTTGGTTCCAGAATTTTAAACGACAAGCAGGAATTTTCAGTGCAGCAATATTAGGTGAATCTGCAAGTGTTGATAGCGCAGTCACCGCAACCTTTTCTGATGAACTCCAAGCTGTGATTGAAAGTAGCTCATTTCCCCCTTAATAAGTTTTAAGAGTTGATGAGACGATATTGTTTTGGAAAAGAATGCAATCTCGTTCATTCAATGTAAGGGAATGAAAACTGGGTCAGGTTTCAATGCATTTAAAGACTGTTTCACGTAGCTGCTAATGCATCAGGGGACTTACAACTAAAGCCAGTTATGATTTACCATTCATAAACTCCACGAGCTATGAAATGGTATTCAAATTAGCACTAGCCTGTTATTTGGATGAGCGACGAAGGGGCTTGGGTGACACAATAATTGTTTTTAGGCTGATTTAAAAATTCGTCAACTGCCGGCAATGCATTACGAACCCCTGAGAGCGCAGATGGTAGCCCACCCGCACAACAGGAGGGAATTTCAAAAGCACGTACAAATTTTTTTACGTGAATAATATTCTTTGCATGCGTGCCTACTATCTTTAAAGATATTTTAAACTTTAAAAGTTTATATAAGTAAGGATTTTTAAGGCTATTAATATGAATATATATGGTTTAAAGGAAATTCGATACCCAACACCTATGCTACCAAGAACGCATCCCTATCTTCCCAATGTTAAAACGCTCCCATATAACACAAATTCTTATAGCGCAAAGACCCCAAGGAATGCATCCCTAGCGCTATACGAGGCATGGGTGTAAAAGAAAACTTGGTTATTTATTCTGGATCCTTTCTTTGTGGAAGGGCAAAATTATAAAGGACTACATATACCTGGTGCCAATAAGGATGCAAATTAATTTTTTTATTACCAATCCAATGCTGCAACATAACACTCATGCAACTGATTCTAAGGTGACAAGTGTCTTACCTGGCTTCTGTTCCACCCATAGGAACTTTGAAAACCATTTTCTTCCGCCCAGTGGTATTTAGGATAGACTCTTCAATTCTTTCCTTCAAGATGTCAATACCTTCAAGATTAAATATACGCTAAATTATTAACAGTTTTAAACCTTTCACTAGAGTTTTCATTGTATAAACTTATTTATGCCATACTTTAATGGAATTCATAATGCCTGCTCTTTAAAAGAGAAATGTCAATGCCATCTAAATACATATACGGATCATTTCATGCTAACTCAGACGAGTGGTGTATTGAGCTCTCACATTTTAATGCAAATTGTTATACATGTTTGCCTCATCAAATATAAATCACCACGCGAAGCTTTATTTGAAAATTGAAGAAAAACAGTTGAATCATGGATATTTTCCAAATGGCAATTTTACGTACACAGGAAATATTTTACATTCCATTTTTTGTCAAGTAATCAAATGTCCCAAAAACTTATTTCTTCAAGAAGTACTACTTACAATTATTGCATAATTACAAAGCTTTATGCACAATAAGCTGCAATACTAATGGTTAATAAACATCATGCAACTCAGTAATAACAATAGATAACATGCTTACCAACTTCAGTCACAGCAGATACAGGAAGTATATTTCCACCTAATACCTGCAGTTTATCTTCCGTTCCAACCAGATCTACTTTATTCCCAACCACCAAAATATTACTCTTGAGTTTCTCAGATATATTTAAAGATTGAAGTGTCCTTGTTACTTCTATTGACTGAGCTAAGGCATCTGGATGACTCATATCACAAACATGGAGAACAAGATCCTAAAACATACAATACATACATGCATAAGATTTACCCTTTGAAAAACAATTATGTATGTATGTCAAACCTCCAAAACTTAAAATAAATTTAAATAACACATGCGTCAAACCAAAATGTGCTCCTGAGCATGACAAAATGCCTAGCAACAACTACTATGCACACAATAAATTCCAGAGATAACCAATAGGACTTATGGTGGAGAAATACCATCTCCCATGAATGCAACATTTCTACCTATGCTCTCTGTTAGCTCAATTTCCAAGAGCATGCTGTACTCTGGAGTGTGTGCACAAAATGCTTCTTACAATAGATTCTTAGCATGATTAAGTATATTAACAGCAATACAAGAAAAAATATTGAAAATGGATAATTTGAGGAAACCAAAACTAAAATGTCTAGTTAATTCTGAAAGTAGGATATGATGGCCACTTCTACAAAGCAAAAAATATAATGATGGGGGAAGATGAAAACAGGAGAGCACAATTTGATAGTGGTCGATTCTGGGCACATTAAAAAATGAAAGGAATCTGGATGCATGTTTACATCCTCTGATGCGAAAGTTTTAAGGCAGAGGATTAACGCACAGTTAGCTATCAAAACATTATCAGTGCAGATTTTCCAAAAACAGTGGAAGTTGGGAAGGCATCAGCAAACGAGGCACAATTTATGAATACAATTAAATTTATTAAATACAGCAACTTACAGCAAGCAGAGCATCCTCAAGTGTGGCATTGAATGATTCTATCAAGTTGGTAGGAATATCACTTATAAATCCAACTGTGTCCACATACAAAACTTTCATTTTCGAGGGAAGGACACCAGCATGAATGGTAACATCTAAAGTTGCAAACAGGATATCTTTGGGTTGAAGGGCTTCCTCACCAGTCAGAGCTTTGATGAGGGAAGTCTTTCCTTCCACAGAAAATGGAAAAGAAGGTTCATCCAATGAGTGATGAAGCAATGGCAAAATGACTTCAATTCATCAGAAGAGAATGAAAAAAATAAATACCAGCATTTGTGTAGCCCACAACAGCCACAGTAGGGAATTCATTCTTACGCCTCTTGGTTCTCAGCAGTTCCCTCTGGCTGCGCAACTTTTCTAATGATACTTTTAACTTGTGCTCTCTGTCGGCAAAAATTCGCCTTCTCATTTCTGTGTATGACTCCCCTGGACCACCATAACCCTGTCGAGATGCCTCTCCTTCATGCATGAGCTTCATTTTTGACCTGAAATTAATTACCTAGATAAAAATCTGAATTCTAATGATTTCAAAAGTTGAACACATGACTATATTAATTCCCCAAGAGTGCTTGATTTTCACAAATGAAAAAACGACTTCGTTTTCTTCCACTAATTTATTTTGACGGTACGACATGTTTCGACCTTGAGCGGTCATTTACGAGTACAAAATTTTGTCAAAAGTCGGGTAAATTTATACCAGGAAGGGACTTGAGAAGGTTGGAGGGGGAAGTTAGGAGGGGTGGGGGGTAATGGGTGGCGGTTATGTGAGGGATGGGAAAACCACTGCGAGGACAGTGCAAGGGTCATTAGTAAAGGTCGAAACATGTCGTACCGTCAAAATAAATTAGTGGAAGAAAACGAAGTCGTTTTTTCATTTGTGAACTTAAACTTCCACTAAGTTGAGCCTGACACCATTGAACGTGCTTGATTTTATTTACAACTGTGCTGGATATCAAATGGTCGCATCACCAAGAAGAGTTACCTTCCAATTTCCATGTTTCATAACAGATATATTTGGGAGAAGGTACAGGAGAACAAGACAACATACAAAAGCAAACCATGCATCTAAAGTGAAATATGGGTATCATAACATCGAAAGTTTACAATGGGAGAAAAGGGTCTCCAAACAAAGTTTATACTGAGACAAATGGTCTGCAAGAAAATATGTACATTTCCTCTCTGATGACATGACATTCAGACACAGCCCATGATCATTCTCTATTAAACCATATGAGTCATAGAGTGAGAAAACTCAATTTGCCTGCCCCAATAGTAAAATTTGGTGGTTCCTGAACAACTAAATGTCACCTTGCCCGAGTGCCAGAGAAAATTCATGGTATGAAAAAAAATAATTGAGATGAAAAATGTGGAGATTATTTGGCAAAAGAGTTGAATGGAACATTTCAAAGGCATTCAATAACGATTATTTAAAGTGCCACTGTTCAGATGACCAGCTTGGGCAGGCAAGCTACAGGTCCAATTTTGACAGTAAAAAAGTGAGGAAGAATGGTATACTCTTGAATTTCATCACTGTGAATTTTCCCAATAAATATAGTGTCATCATACATTCAACTGATTTTATAGCAGAATGATAGGGGCAGTAAAAATTTTACCAGGATACTTCTTTCTCCTATAGTACCTGGTTCATTGATTTTTTCTGGCTTTACCTGCTATAACCATGGTAAAATCAGAAAAGGTAATTATCTGGTTTTAAACTAGTTAGTAAAAATACATTTTTATGCCTACTTCAATTCACGTTATTGTCGTAATTAATGAAAATGTTAATTCAGTCATAAATTGATTACTTCTTGAACAAAACTCCTGACTACTCATATAGAATCTAGGTCCCTGTGACGTCATGTGGAGTGGCATCGCATGGGCGCCAATCCGGCATTTTCCAAATGAGGTTAAAATTGACCATATTTGGGTATTTGGTCGCCTCATTAAATGAGGCGACCAAAATCTCAAGAAAACAAATTATTGGCATAAAAGCAAAAGGGTTGTTGCTAATCCTACAATAAATACACATATAGTCTTTAGAAAAAACGGGGAAACTCTAGCTTTTTCACTAAAATAAGAAGCAAATATGTTAACCTTACCACAAGTATGGGATTTCAGCCATAGCAACTTGGAGTTTGGCTTCCTTGGTAATAGCACGCTCCCTAAATATTTGCATCACAATGCTATATCGATCAAACAATTTTAGGCCAAATAATTCTTCAAGCTCCCTAAAAGAAGAGATAAAAAACTTGGTTGTTAAGGAGTCAACAATGCAAGACAAATAACACAATATGATTTTATCACATGTATGATAATTATATTGTAAAAGATAAGTTGGTGGCCTGACTGGCAATACATTCCCATGTTTTTCTCTCAACCTAGCTACATGGTACGTAAACACACATAATTTAATGTGAGAAGGCATAAATCAAATTAGATCATTTCTTTTTTCTGTTTATGCAGTCACATAAACTGGGTGGTTCCAAGGTGCATTTTCGTGTTCATGCATTTACACATTCCCTTGTACAGGTCAGTGCATTGTTTGACCAGAATCTAGCTATGTACATACATTTAGATTTTCAGAATTATCATTAAATTATGATGATGTTACATGTTGAAACCAAAGTGGTGAAATGAATGTAATCTTTTGAAAAACAAATTCATGAATATTTTTACTCATCGAAAGAAGTACCCAAACTGATCACTCCTACAGTATATAATCAAAGTATTAGTATATTCCAAACTAGTACTACTTCTTCGCCTGTTATGAGGGTGCCTACAGGTGAGGTGGACGGTGTGTAGTGCAATATTGCAATTTTTGGGGGGCTTGTTAAGGCCTGGTTACACAATACATTTACACACACGAGCTAATGCCTATATGTATGAACATGTGAATGAACACAAAAATGCAACCAACTTGTGCAAATGCATGAACAGAAAATAGTACATGCTCTAATTTGATTAATGCATTCATACATGCTCCACTCCACCAAAATAATTTATGCATTCACACGTTAACTATTACGTGTTACTGCATTTTGACATTAACTTGCATGGGTTAATAGACATTGCAACTAGGCCTTAAGGCCTGTTTACATAATACATTAACACGCACATGTTTATGTCTGTTCGCGTGAATGATTTTTGTGGACCGGAACGGAACATGTACGAATGCATGAACCAAATTAGAACAGGTTCTATTTTCTTTACATGCATTCGTACAAGTTGGTTGGTTACACGGTGCATTTTGGCATTTATTCTCACGTTCATACATTTAGACATTAACCCGTACGTGTTAATGTACCGTGTAAACAGGCCTTCATGACTTCAGTGGGGTTATAAAATAAATATAATATGATAAATAACAACAATGACCAGTAAAAATAAACTTTGTACCTCACCTGCTACAAATAGAAGCATAAAAAAGTATAAAAAAGTTAGTATGTATGGTAAAAATATGTAAAAAAGCTTGGTGAGTAATCTTATTTGGGGAGGTTCAGTGCCCATGTTTAATTAGGCGAGGAGAGCTGTAATGCCAGGGGTGTGACCACCACTGCTTACGATATTTGTAAATTCAAGCAAATCCTTAAATCAAGGGACTGGGGGAAAATTTAGTGAATTTACGAGTATTTCTTATAGCGCTAGGCACAATATTACCTGTGTTGATATCCTCTGAGCACATCAATGCTAATGAAAATTCCTGTAGCTGATTCAATACCCCTTACTTTTTCCAATAATGATTCCAAAGCACCACGTCCAAAGAGTGTTTTCTTGTCTAAGGTTTGAAGAGGCACCTTCAACTGCAACATAACATTATGAAGGTTGCGTTAAACCAAATAAAAGGATAGTATTTTTGCTATGAAGTTGTTTGATATTCCTACAATGATTTAAATGATGGTATGTTGAAAATCTCTGCATAGACGTTTAACTGCCGGTGCAATAGCAGAAATAAGAAATTCAATGCAATATTTTACGAACCAGAAAGCTTTAAATTAAGAATTGAGGCCTAGAAAATGGTACAGCGTCGATTACCTGATACACAACTTTCCAGCTCTGCAGTGAATGCACAAGAGCCACAGCTTCAGCCAGCTGCAAATCTGGCGTAGTTCTGTTTTTCTTTTTCTGGCCCCATTTCACATACGGCTGAATAACAATCAAACGGTGACCACCACCCGGAACACTAAAAAACCTCTTTGCAATAGCGTCATATTCGAAAGCCTGATCACCTTCGAAATCAGCAACATTTTCTTCGTTTGTAGAATCTTCACTTTCATTCTTTCTAGAAGAAAACAACTTCGTGGAAGTACTTAGAGTTTTTATGGAACAGCATGTTTCTCCACGTTGTAAGCGCGTCGTGGTTATAGGCTGTACATTGATTCCTTTCTGTTTGATGTACGTTGCTGGAAGCATATTCTGAGCAACGACACTTAAGTACTTTTTAAACACTCGCCTTGAGAAAAGATCATTAGCCTTGCCACAAGTCCTACAACCTAGCATAGAAAGCATTTTCGATTAAATTTATCACTCCAATATGCAAAGTAAGACCACTATTTGGCAGTTGATTTTTCCGTAAAATAGGTATGCTTTTCCTCTGCTGCCATCCAGCCCGCTTGACAGGCTTTTGATCTCACAGATGTAACTCTATAAGAAACAGCTGCTGCAAATAGACTTGAAAAAATCACAAAGGATTTCTTGCTGTAGGGTAAATATCTCTTCGAAAGTGACTGACCAATGTAAGTTGCTGCAAAAGCTGAAAGACAAAATTGATTGATTCGATATCATTATAAACACGAAAACTAAGAGTGACTAGAATACTGGCGTCAACGACAGAGATTAGTTTCAAGCAAGATAACTTCATCATTCTGAGTTCAATGCTCACCTATTGTGAAAGAAGAGAGTCCTGTAAGTAATGTCCTAGACATGCACTCCATGTACGAGCCAAATCCTGGGTGAACGTCCTTGTATTGCTCCTTAAGTGCCTTTATATTATTCATAATGCTATACCATTAACTATAATTCCAAAATAGGGAACCGATATAGCTCAGTGACAATGAGATCTATCTACTTACGGGCTATTGATTATTGCCGACGAATGCTACTCAATATGAGTTCGTTCCGCGGCTTCACATGATACTAGGATATAGATAATTTTAACAGTCCTGGCATATATTTCAGCTGTATTCCGAACGCACAAGACGGGAATACAAATGAAAATATTGCCCACAAATGAAAACGAAAGAATGCCACCATGGACGGTCTCCTGATAATATTTTTTCTATACTAATACTCATTCGCTATGCTATCACAATTATTAGCACTAAACAATACCCTTGAGAAAGAGATTATTCGAGTAGTATTCGAAATTCTTTCTACTGAATTATCCAACTGAACTTAAATGACGTAAATTCTCATAAACATTATTCGGATATCACTCTTCATTTGTTATTCCTCAATCCCAGTTCCTTTTGTTATTGAGTTGCGGATCTGGAACAGTGGACCGTCGCTGAATGGAGTGAAATTAGCTCCAAATAGAATCAGCAGTGCAACCAACATAGCAAATACAGTTTGTGAAAAATATTTTTGATGCTGCAGGGCTGTGCATTTTCGCAATTTATTTGAATGGCATAGTGTTGTATGGGATTAGAATTTCATACCCAATGGGATAAGCAAGTCACTCGTTGATTCAAGGTTATCAATCGATGACGATATGGAGAGGTGTGGAAGCTTTGTACTACATAATGTTTATATGGAAACCATGGAAATTATTAATCCGACGAAGTTGCGGTACATATTTATATAACTAGAGTATTATCATGTCACATTTCTGTATTTTTATGAGTTTTGGTGTTTAAGATGAGTTACCCTCCATATAAACATAATGGTAATTCGGAAGGCCTATCGTAAACCATAGCTTGGAAGGGGGGGGGGGGGGGAGAATCATCGGGATAGAAAGAACATTTTGATGTTACGTAGGTATTTATGTTGTTTTCATAATGTCAAAATTTCATTGGCTCCTATAGATATTACATCTTTCGTTCCTTCGTCAGAGGATCATCCAGGGAAAGAAGGAATTGCTTATGTATGCCAACGAGTACATATGCATCGAGGCTTTTCTTCTAATTTCCTCCGTGGGAATGCAGACGAACATTTTTTCTGGGGTGTTATTGCACAGAGGAACAATGCACCACTTGTAATTTTTCCTTATTTCAGCCATGTTCTCCTTTAAACGCAACGTGGCTCTTCCAAACCTGCAGTTACTGGGCTTGGATCTTGGACTCGTACTGAACTATGACGTCACGGCCAAAGATTAGTGGGGGCGGTATTTTTTAGCCCGCGAAACTCGGGAGACTTTTGGGAGTCATTTTCTAGGGTAAAAACTGAATTTTAAGCGGAAAAAAGTATATTGCGGTACTAAGTGTTTACTGTAGTATATCAGCATACTGTTTATAAAAAGTATGCAATTTCCCTATTGGTACTACTCAATGTGAATGTGAGATCGTTCAGCGGCTTCACATGATACTCGGGTACAGAAAATTCGAACAGTCCTAACAAAAATGTCAGCGGTGTACCCATGGTATACTGAACGCCGAGACGGGAATACAAATGAAAATATTGCTCACGGATGCCAACGAAAGTATGCCGCCAAGGACGGCATTCGGATAGTAATTTTTCCTATATTATTATTTTCATTCGCTATGCTATCACTTGTGAGATTCCTTGTGTATCGATTTTCCCTTAAATTCAAAGTTAGCTAGTAAATGAAGTAATTTATTTCTAGTTACATATATGCTGCTCACATTCTCTTCGAATAGTGAATTTTTAACGCTGCAATAGATTTCGAAATCCTTAGGGTGCGATTCATAGACGACACTGAAATTGCTCACTTAACAAAGTCTCTCTTTACGGTAAAGTGAGACTTTAGCTAAAGCCGATGTCCCACGGTCAAATTTGCGTCAAAATATTTTGATCAAAATTTTTGTCCAAAAATTTTGATGCAAATATTTTGATACAACTGGACTGGGGGTGTCCCACGATGCATCTCATTTTGATCAAAAACAAACGATAGACGATATTTATGTAAACAACTAGGAAACTTGTGGAGGTGGAGGATTCTTTCTTTTTAAGCAGGCGAAATTGTTTGAACAGGCCTCTTGAACATTAAAGATGCGAAAAAAAGAAAACAGAAGGAATGCTGAACTTGGCCTTGGCTGGAAAAGGGGTATGAAAGCGTTGGAATAAGCATGCTAAACATGTTGGAGAAGGAGTTGGTCGCCGATGTTCCCGTTTACTATCGATAATAATTGACGACAAGTCAGGATATTTTCATGTCCCTTATCAGCAAGGTTGAGGGCAGAATAAAACGCCAGGATACAAACGTGAGGCAGTTTATTCCCGCGAGGAAAATGTTATTAATAAATGATGGACATTGTGGTTGAGGAGATATTATGAATAGTGCTGTAAGCGTGCATTTAAATCACATTTTTCTCTCCTAATCTAGCAGTTTCTAAAATAAGGTCCTTATCCTATAATCATAGTAATAGAAACGGGCAGCTGTAGTGTTTCACAGGTACAATCGTCAGTTCATATTAGTCATTTCTCCAGCTGCTCGCTCGCATTGTATGCCTTCCATAAAGCGTAAAATTCGTCCTCGATACCTTAAGTAAATCTTTTATTATTTCCAAAACATCCCTCCTGGTATTGCGATTCTAAAGATTGCTTCCTTTCTATTTAAGATCAACTGATTATTACGGATTTCCTAGTTGAGAGCTTCCATCGCCTATCACTGAGACGAATATTTGCTCATATTTACCTTTAGGGCCACACCAGGCGATGAAATAGACGATCACGAACGTATATATATATTTGAAATAATGTTTTGTGAATTCACTTCGTGATATGGTGATATTATAAATTTAAAACTAAACCTTTTAGTATTCCAAACAATACTAATGAAAAAACTCAACCGGTTTCGATCTTTTCAGGTCCTTATCTAGAGGTTTACGACTAAGATAACGACCTGAAAAAGTGGAAACCGGTTGGGTTTTTAATGCATACTGTGTGGAAAACAACAAAGTTTATTTTTGTGTCCATAATATACATAATTATTAATTAAAATACTCATGCAGACGATAAATAAGTTTAACGTATTTGGCCTGTGTGTCAGCGCTTGGCGATGCTTTTTTGTCAAAGGCCCTGTGATTGGTTGGTTTCATCCAATTGGATGAAAATTTAGAACCTGTCCTATCCATTTGTACAAATCGGTGATTTGTACAAACGATAGGACCAAAAGCCAGTTGGACAAAATTTTGACCGTGGGACAGGGTGCGCGTCAGTTGCATCAAATTTTGATCAAAATATTTTGACGCAAATTTGACCGTGGGACATCGGCTTAAAGTTCGATGCAGAGTCGTTTCAAGGATCTAACTTTATAAAGTGGCACTTTAGCTCCTAAAGTCTCGATCATGCATTGAAAATTTGAGTGTTGGCAATGAACGCTGCGAAAAAGTGAAGAAAAAGATGACACACGATTTTAAATGCGTACTTGTTTACAATTATTTCTAGCGACTGGGTTTTCGTGTTGTATTTTGCTAAGATTTTATTAAGCTGCATTTTCTCGTTTTCTCATATTATGTGCGAATGTAAATGAATACTGCATCATTGAAAGCTTTTCCCCACTACCTTTTTTGTACGTTAATGACTGAGTTAGCTGAATAAAAGCTCACTTTTAATTAGCTTCGTGCATTGGTAATGCCCTTCGATGTTTCCAGCGATGTAAATATTCAAATGATGATATTTTCACGACATTTTCTATGATTAACTGCAAACGGTTGTTAGGACTACATGCTAGGCGAAGTTTGATGGTGTACTTTCATTGAAGGTGGGTGAAATAGTGAAATTCACTCGCGTTACCTTGAAACTGTACCAATTATTTGAAGATATACCGATCAGTGGTTGTCTCAGTTGGACGCATATTTTGAATGAGGTATGGGTGTTTGCTGAATTCTTTTCTGCTGACCAATATTTTAATTCTTAGAATGTTGAGCTAAGGCGTTACTATACTAGAGAAATGGACATTCAAGAATACCCACATCATCAAAACCAATGAATGAATGGCCACACAGTGAAACATTTTGAATGTGAGAATGGATTTATATCAATAAATATCTCTTTGTCTGCTTCAAATGATGCCTCGACATATGTGAATACCTAACCCGAGTATCCATTCACGAATTTTGTAGTAAAAAATGTCAATGAAGTCTGTGATGCTGTGTAAATGAAATTTCATAACAATCCTACATCCTCGAGAAAACATTGCTTTGCTGCAAATAATATGATTATGAAGGAAAGTATGTTTTAATTTTTTTGCTGCCTTTCATGACGAGATCTTATATCATCATTATAAACATTCAAAGGCATAGTCGAAAAAGGAAACAGAAACTCGACTCAATATAGTTTCAAAATCACGGAAACATGTTAAACGTGATATGGAGGTATACGGCAAGAGTGCATTAAGCTAAATTTGAGTAAAAACGCTTAAAATGCAATGCAAGGTATAGAAGCTAGCATTTGGCTGACCAAACGACATGAAAATCAAGTCTTCGCGTACGAAGGCTATTGACGCCAATGTAAACAGAATTTTGCTATCAGATTCAAGTATCTTAGTAAAATCATGGAACATAAACGCATAAATAACAGAAGTACTTAACAATTAGCTTGTGTACAAATGCAACATAAATTATGCCAATATGTCCAACCACTTACTGTGTTGTAATTATCACACGACCGATAGAGTTTAACTTCGAAACTTAAGAAATGGGTCATCTCCATCAATACCGACACGATATATTTTCAGGGAAAAGACATATATTACGCGTCTGGTTATTTCTTGAAACACGCCACTCTGCTGCTGTGTTCTCACCAAAAAATTAGTTCCTATTCATTTCCGTAACCCAAATATCTTCATATTTCAACTTCAATAACAGCCGGTGCCGCCATATTTATTTATCCGTGAAGGACACTTTAGCCCTAAAGTGAGCTCCGGTTGGGCACTTTACGGTAAAGTGACGATTCGGCCATTTTTCTTCTGAAGTGGCGTTTATGAAACGGAAAAAGCAGACTTTAGCCCGGCTAAAGTATACTTTAGCCTAAAGTGCCGTCTATGAATCGCACCCTTAGAGAAGGACTTAATTTTATTAACTTTAAATTGGTACCCCTGAATTACAATTCCTTTTCCTTGCACAAGCCACGAATATTAAAAAAGGGATCCCTATCTCTGCCTAAGGTTTCGTCGACAAACGCGTGTTTGAAAGGGTTTACAAAAATTGCCACTGGCGTCGCTCACAGGCAAAGCAATCCGAATTACGTGGAAAAATAATCTGTAATCAAGGCTGTTAACCAAAACTTATATTCTTGATAATGTGATTCAGTAATTTCTGACTTTTAGAATGATATTCCGCGCAATTACGAATTATAAATTACAAACTATTGAAAATATGGATCGCCTTGCACTCATCACTGGCCTGCGGATGATTTTGGAAACCGTTTAAAAAACGACAGAAGTGGCAACATAAATCACCCACAAATGAATGGGATGGAGCCTCCTATACCTAATCCCCTTGTAACAAGGTTTTAATAAGTGTTAAGTTGCTGTCAGGTGTTTTGGTCATTAAGGGAATAGCCCGATAAACTTTTATGTTGATCGCAGAATACTTGTTTATTTCATAATGGATAATCCCGTAGAGGATTGCGAAATGCAAAGTGAGAACACAATCACGTTCGATACACCAAAATTAAATACCGAAGAAGAGGCCGAAATTGAAATTGACTGTAAGTTCCATAGTTCGCGGTATGCTGATTACTATGTTCTAAGTTTAGCTGTAATATTTGATTCCTCTATCATTATTGGTGTTCATTTTTTATTTTGTTATTGCACGTAGTTTTAGTTGTGTTCTGTGACAATGGGGACTAGGTTATGATAGCTCTTCCTCTAAACTGTCTTCATGGTAGTGTTTTTTGCGAACTTCTACTTTACAATTCGGTTTGCTTAAAATTATCTCACCGTAAATTTGAGTGTTTCATGGTAGTCCCTTGTATTCAGATCCATATTTAAACAACCAAATCCGCGGGAATACGGAGCTTCCCTTGTAATGTCTCAAGGCGTTGGCGTGGTTTCGACATTGTACGGGTTACATCTTTTACCCTTTCTCAAGCAACATTTCATCGTCAATGTGTTTCCTCCCACAATTAGGACTTCGTGAAGTATTTTTTTGGAGGTTATGTTACGATAGATTTTTTTGCGATGGAATTGTATTAGATTAAATAATGACAACATTCATACTGGAGAAATGACTACCTGTGAAACCCTACAGCTGCCCGTTTCGATCACTATGATTATAGGATAAGGACCCTATTTTAGCAACTGCTCGATGAGGAGAGAAAAATGTGATTTAGCGCACGTTTACAACACTATTCATAACATCATTTCAACAACAATGTCCATAACTTATTTATTACATTTTCCTTGCGGGAATAAACTGCCTCACGTTTGTATCCAGGCATTTAATTCTTCCCTCAACCTTGCTGATAAGGAACGTGAAAATATCCTCACTCATCGTCAATTAATGTCGATAATTTACTGGAACTTCAGCAACCAACTCCTTCTCCAACATGGCTAGCACACCTATTCCAACGATTTCATGTCCCCTTTCTGGCCAAGGCCAAGTCCAGCACTCCCTCCGTTTTCTTTTTTTCAACTCTTTGATGTTCAAGAGGCCCACTCAGACAATTTCGACTGCTAAAAAAGACAGAACCCTCCACTTCACTAGCTTCCACATTTGTTTACCTGCATAAATATCGTCTTTTGTTTTCCATCAAATGAGATGGATCGTGAGAGACCCCATTCAGTTGCTCACAAATTTGACCGTGGGACACCGGCATAATATATAATTTGAAAAGAGAAGGCCTAGGACACTTCCCTGAGGAACTCCTGACGTTACAGGAGACCAAGAAGAGGAGCCACCAGCGAGTATTACGCGCTGGGTTATGTGGGAAAGAAAGCTTGAGAGAAGGCTAAGGAACTTACCATGCCAAACCTTATGCCAATACCTTATGCCAAACTGTTAGCTTAGTTTATGAAGGGGGAGTTGATGATGGAGTGTGTTGAAAGCTTTGGAGAAGTCATGGTAGATGGCATGGTTGACGAGAGTTGTCTATTGTAGTGACGGCATGGTGCTGGAAGACAGCAAGATATGTTAGGCATGATCTCCCCGGGAGAACACCATGCTGCTGGGGGGATAAAAAGGGAGAGGTGAAATAGAAAATCCTGTTGAGGATTATGCCCTCACAGACAGAAAAAAGTATTGGAAGCAAAGATATGGAGTGATAGTTTCAGAAGTCAGTTTTGCTACCCGCTTTGAGTATCGGGATAACATTGGCGCATTTACATTGAGGAGGGAAGGTTCCTTCCTAATGAAAAGCAGCGATAAAACAAAAGGGTTAGAGGTTTTGCAAGGGAAGAGGCACAGTTGCAAATGAGTTTAGGGCTGAGACCATCAGTGTCGGGTGAGCGGTGAAGGGGTATTTTGCAAAGGTATTTATAAACTTCCCTGGAACCTGTCTGTATGAATGATAGAGAATGATTAGACAGAGGTAGGAGGGACTGAGGAGAGGTTACTTTGTGGTAGGAAGCAGGCTGTAGGCCATCGGGAAAGAATTTGAGGAATAGATTAGGTCTCTCTGAACCCAAGGCATTTCTGGCATTGTAAGCGACTGCTTCAGGCATCTGTGGATGGTTACGGCGTTGATTGATAGAGTGCCAGAATTTTTTGGGACTGGAAGAAATGTTTGAAGAAACAGTCTGGTCATAATTTTCGTAGTCTCCGCAAAAAAGAAATTTGGAGTATTAGCATAGGTCAGCAAAACAATAGCAAGTTTCCACATTTGGGATGACCTTGTGGAGGTACCAAGCACGATTTTTGTTCCCAAGAATGTAATTGGTGTCCAATTTAAACCATTGGATTAATTAATATACAAGATTTTTAATGTGGTTATCAATGCGTTCATTTAATTTTGGGTATTACAGAGCCTCAGTATTTTAATTTAATATTAATTACTTTCATATCAAAACAAAGAGAATATTTCTACAGCAATTGTTGTATTTTGTTTTTAATCTCAAATATGAGAAGACCTGTCAGACCTTGTGCCCCTCCCCTCAGGAAAAAAATTCTGGATCTGCCCTCGGCAAAATTATTTCATTTGGTTATCTTTTTTACAGGTGATCCCGACGATGAACCTACTGTTTCCAATCCGGTGAGTCTCCTCTATCATGTTGCTCATCTGATATAAATGGTTACGCATTGTTGCTTCTCTGTCACTCTCATTTCGTTGTGGCTTATCCTGCCGTGGAAACAATTATTAATTTCAATTGAATTTCATTATTCATTACCAAGGTCTGTGCGCTGGTGATGGAGTGATTCTTGGAAATCATGGTTTATTTGAATGGCTCGTGTGTGCATTTTTAATCTAACTTTTTTTATCAAATCACTCACTTGTTTGTATGGACAGAAGTGCTTCCCTTGCCATGGTTGTATTTTGACAGTGATTAGATGCCAATGTGTAACCTTGAAGTCTACAATTACAAGGCAGTGCTTCTATCATTCATAATTGAGGCATTTATTATGTTCCTCAACTTCGTATGTGTTGAAGCTGGCCAGTTGGTCACCAAAGATTCTGGGTTGCGAAATGGGATATGGTTCATGGCTATCCCTATTGCGCCACCTTGAAACAAGTAATGAATTTTGGTTTTAATTTTACTGATGAGTCTTGGCTAGTGCTGAAGGAAAGAGGTGACCCTTTGCTCCTCTATTTAATTTATGAGATTTTGGATTTACGGGGAAAGAGCTTATGGGTAATCCTAAGGCCAGGTTACACAGCACATTACCCATGCAAGTTAATGTATAAATGATGTCTAAAATCCAGTGTGTAACCACTCGACTGGGAGAATAGAATCTGTTTGAAGTTGATTCACGCAGTCATACATTCTCTGTTCCGGTCCACCATTGTTATTCATGCATTTAGATAACATATGGGTTAATGCACAAAGTATCCAGGTCATTCTCTCCTAGTCATGTTGTGTGGGAGCAAGTACTGTATTTGTCTGAATATATTCCCCCCTTCTTTTGCAAAAATGCCTGTGATAAATGTTAAGGGGGGGGGGACTATATTCAAACCCATTTTTAAATTTTTCCCCAAAACTCAAGCCTCAAAATTAGGGGGGGGACTATATTTGGAGGAATACAGTATGTTTGACTAGGAGTTGGTGCAAAATATTTCTACGTAGTTAGACTACGTAGTCATAGGGACATAAAATGTTGACTTAGACTATCTATTGACTTGACACAGGAATGTAAGAAAATCCTTTCCTTTTCGATGTTGATAAGATACTATGTAATGAGGATACAGACATCTGTGAATTTTTGAGTGGTATGAAATGTTAGAGTGCAGTAGTATGCACCTCTTCTTTCCATTATTGTTGCTTCCATTGCCCTCTTTTTCCTCAAAAATGGTTGGTTGCCATAAATATTGTAGTGCATGCCAGTAATGTAATAGCTGCATTGTGTAAGTTGAGTGCTAAGAAAGGAAATGGAAAGAAATCACTCCAGCAAGTGCCTTGTTACCAATGGTCCTCATGGGGGCTTATTACGTAAGTCATAACTCCGGAGCTATGGAGCTATAAGAGTTATGATGGCTGCCATAGCTCAATTTGCGATTACAGTAGTCAAAATAACTCCAATAGGAGTTGCGAACTGGAGCTATCTCGGGGCTGGAATAACGCAGGCTTCTGACCCGTCCTTATGATAACTCCAGCCCGATTTCCTTCGCTTCTCAACTGTCATTTGTTGATTTCTTCCGTCGGAAGGTCGGAATCTGAAGGATTTGGCAATGGATGGACCAATAAACATATATTTGGGGAAGGATGATGTGGGTGTTTGCGGAGTATGTAAGAAGAAGGAGGCATCTGACATTAGAAAGGAGACGAATGAGGGGTTCCCACAATCCAATCGAATTAGATGAAGACCATTTTCGAATGTTTTTCAGAGTGTCGAAAAACATTTTTCAATATCTCTGCCGGTCTCTGGGACCCACACTAAGGAAACGCAGAATATCTAGACTAAGCGTGGAAAAACAGATAAATATTATGAAAGAATTTTCATTATATCACTATGGGCGTGTGTAATGTTGAATCTTCTTATTCTGCATCTGAGATATTCTGCGTTTTCTTAGTGTGAGTCCCAGAGACCGGCAGAGATATTGAAAAATGTTTTTCGACACTCTGAAAAATATTCGAAAATGGTCTTCATCTAATTCGATCGGATTGTGGGAACCCCTTATTCGTCTCCTTTCTAATGTCAGATGCCTCCTTCTTCTTACATACTCCGCAAACACCCACATCATCCTTCCCCAAATATATGTTTATTGGTCCATCCATTGCCAAATCCTTCAGATTCCGACCTTCCGACGGAAGAAATCAACAAATGACAGTTGAGAAGCGAAGGAAATCGGGCTGGAGTTACCATAAGGCATTTTTGTTTTCATTATTGGTATAAAAAAAAAGTGTCGGTGTGTGTGCAATTATATCTTCGTTCTGTGTAGGTATCTTTCAATCTCAGTAGCACATTTTTGTTAATTGGCGATGAAATATTAAGGTTTATCACCCCACATTTTATTCATTGCTGCCTCCCCGTTTATTCCTTGGAATACGCCAAGGGCAAAGCTTCTGTGGTCACTCATAAAATTAGTGAGCACCACGCACTGCTTCCTGCTCATTTTCTCTGACCTTTGCTGGTACCTAAAATTGTATTCATTGCCATAATAGCAACATGGGCAGAGAATAGGTTTGTATTAGACGATAAATGCATGACTGTATGCAATGGATGACATATAACTGTATATTGTAACCCACCTTGCCGTCGTCCGTCCGACTGGGTTCCACTTTCTGAGGGGTGGGGGAGGATGGTTTGGAGGGATTGCTCAAGGTGAGCGGGCCGTGAAATGGCTAGGGGAAATGGAGGGAGGGGGAAAGAAATGGAAAGGTAAGTTGGGGTAGGTTCACTTGCTGAATGGAGGCTGGCGCGTACGAAATAATGAAGGCTTACGTAACAGTTTACAATTCCAACAACACGTTTAATGAGCACTTCAATTAGAAAATGTTTCACAAAATACACAAATGAATAACTCTTTGAATAACACAAATTAAATTACTGCTACTGGCCAGTTATGAACCTAATAACATTAACTAATAAATGACAGAAAATAAAATAAACCCTGATTACAATTGTTGGCGTGAAATATTATATAAATGCTTGAAAAATGATAAACGCCAATTTCAAATAATCTCTTATTGTCCTACAAACTACCATTAATCATTCACACACACACGGGGACACGGGGGAACTTAAAAAAAAATTTTAAAAAATGTACGGGAAAATATCACTGTTCTTCTTCTCTTGAACGGAAGAAAGAGGGGAATGGGGAGTGGGGCTCTTCTGATTCTGTTGAAAATTTTGGGGATATTGGTGGCTAGAGTACTTATCACTCTCGCTGATCTGCTGGTGGAGAAGATTTCCTCGGCTGGCTCGATACTGCGACTAGTACATATTGCTGTGGGATGAGAGAACTCCTGTGTTGGCGCTGTGGATTGACGTCTTCTGCTGCGCGTGCTAGGAAGATACCGTCTTATCTCCTCTTTCCAAAGTCACCGCCGTTTAATACTCGTGTCTTTTTCCACGCTGGGCTGCCTTCCTTTCTTTCTCTCTCCTTACAGAACGGGGTAGTTGGCGGAGCAGAGCCTTCGGCTGATTTCTCCAGTAGAATCATCCTTGCATGTTGTCCGCATTTCGCTTATATAGCCACTTTCTGGGAGGGGGATGGGTGAGCGGAAAAACCCCGGGCATCGGGTTTTTTCGGCTATTCTTCCGTAGGGGAGGAGGGGTGGTTTCTGTGGAGGGTGGAGTTGGAGGATTTCATCATCTCCGTACGCAGGTGTTCCGGCTTCACTGTGGGATGGGGAGAAACATGCTACGAATCACGTAGGCACCGGAACTTTCCACTTCGTAGACGGGAGAATTGTGGGAGGGATGGGGGACGGAAAAATACAAAATCTAGTCATTCATTCATCACTTTACATTCACACAAAATTACATGAGCATTTACATAACATTAAATAACACTTTACAATATTTATTTGACCCTTCATAATTTACGCAAGCCTTCCCTACCTCGTAAACGCCTCTTTAACTCACCATGTACCTAGCCAAACGGCAACGGCTACAATATGAATAAGCTTTAAAGTATAAACATTTCAACAATGTAGTTTATATTAATTATTTCACGTTAACTTACGAAATACAAGTTTGGGACTTTATTCCGAAATTCACGTTAAACCCGTCTGCTCAGAAACATTTACTCTCGGATACCTAAGCTCCTATTGGTTGACTCATTTCTAGAGATTTGCTTTCCGAATTTTCCATAGCCACTGTAGCTCCGCATTCTTTCGGAGACTTCTCGCAACTCCTGCCGGTACGTAATAGGGTTGGAGCTACAAATCATAACAAATCCGGGCGGAGTTACAGATAGCTCTAGCTCCGAGTCAAAGTTACGTAATAGGCCCAATGGAGTTATATGTACCCCACCAAAACATAATATCTGTGTCTTTCTTGGAATAAAAGCAATGATGTTAAGCCTGGGTCATGTGAGGATGGATGAATGGAATGCGAAAACTGATAATCATTTAGCTGATCACGATTCCCTTTCTAGGCCACCATTTCACTTTTCTGGATTTGCTGGATGTCTCTGCACTTTCCATCCCCACATTCCACCATTCCACATGATTCCACCCCCGCATGATCATATAAAATATTATCTATTCTTGTCTTTAATCAAAACCTTTTTCAGGTCTTGGATTTTCGCCACAGTAAAATTAAAACCTTGCTGGAAGTGTCGGGGCCAAATTTTTTGAGGGAAATGTATGGTGGATGGAACTTGATTAAGAAAATTGAAAACTTGTTGAATTATCCAGAGCTTGTGATGCTGGAATTATCAGACAATCAACTTGCGACCATTGAAAATTTAGATGCACTGACAAACCTGGAGTGAGTATGCTAATGGTGTCAACGATTTTGTCTTCTCAGATTTTGTCATCATGTCGATATCATGTTGTTTACGTGACATAATTTGCTTTAAAAATCTATCAACATTAGAACTATATTGCTGGTGTGGCCATTTTAGCCTTTCTTGATGTTTCATAGATCTGTCCTCTTCCAGTATTTGTCATATACATCAAAACCCCTATATAGCAAACCTCCATAGAGCAAAATTTTACAATAACATCCTTATAAAGAAGTCATGGCACCAGTCTGAGTCTCTTCCCAGGAATAATACTTGGGGTTAAACCTTCCATTACCAACCTCCGTTATTATGAAACCTACCTTTAATGAGATCCAAGCATGGGCTCAGGTTAGGAAAACAATCTCGTTATAGCAAAATATTTCACAGAGATCATTTTTCTCTGTATTTACATGCAATTTGCCTACAAGTTCCACTATATCCTAAGATTGCCTCTTCATTGAGACCTATAACCATGTTTTTAGGGATTGATTCAGCATTTTCACATGCTGTCCAGCTTATTGGAAGCAAGAAATTCAGTATGGCCAATGATGCCTTCTTATTCACTGTCTTTCAGCTTCTCATGGATATCAAATCTGGCAGGAGCCTGTCAGTATGTGGCATATATTCTTTCTTTTTGACCTCAAAACTCATAATAAAGAGATCCAGGGGTCATTACCCTAAGATTACAGGGTGTAAGTAAAGAAGTTATGTTGCCTTATGTAGCCATAAGGCAAAGAAATACCCAATGGCCAATCGCATGTGTGATATGGCATTATAGGCTGTTGACTGAAGGTATGCCCAGAAAGACTGGAAGAATTTTAAAAGTTTTAGGGGAAAGGAAAAGGAGTATCCAGGTATCACTTACTTTTATAGGAAGTGCATCTAGCATGCCATATTGAAGCAGAATTCCTGATGTGTGGCAGAATCTGCATTCCCTGGAAAAAATCCATAATTTTGTCACTTTGTTTGCATACACCTGAAGGATGTTTGGGTGGCCTCTCAGTTCAGTTCAGTTAGCAAGACTTTTTCCTTCAGAATCCTGGGGTTAAGGCTAAACACGATGGGAACGTAGAAGGATTAAAAGACTCCTTCACAGTGCTAGTCCATGGTCAACTGGCTGAAATAGCCCATGTTTTATAAGAACAAATTTGCTGTTCCCATAGATTTTTTTATATAAAAATGAATACCCTGTGTTTTTCTGAGTGTGAAGAAATTTTAAACGAAGTTCTAGCATTCGTATTGACAGATTTTATAAATTTCTATTAAGGCTAAAGACGATGGGCACACAGTGTGAATCTCTGCCAAGAGATGGAACTACCATCAGGAGAAACTCAGTGCTGTAGAATAGTAATTACGTCCCACATTTCCCAAAATCCGCTATCCCCCACCCATCAGTCCTCAGTCCACCCCTCTAGAGTTTCTCACCTCTCCATGACCACCAAGCAACCCTCGAACACCCCAGGTCATGACTTGCTCTAGGTGATTTTTTCGCTAATTCACTTTAAATTTGCAAAAAAGGCGAACTTTCGTTTTTATTTACTCGTTTCGCGTTATGTCACGATATTGCATCTCTCGAATTTCACAGATCTCTAACTATCAGAAAGGAAACCAATTTTCCTGCGGAGCACAAATATATATGTTGTGGCAGCACAAATTGTGTTGCAAAACTTTTTCCTCCATATTGCATCTTACGTCCCTGAATTTATTCATATTGGGAATATTTTTTCATTGGCCCTTGTCAATTTCAATAGATTTATTTCAACTTTATGAATCCTCGACATTATTTTTCATATTTTTTTAGTTGCTTGTCCTAATTTTAACTTTCTTTTCAGATCTCTTGATTTATCATTTAACAGACTTGAATCTATCAGTGGTTTAAACAGTTTAACTAAGCTGAAAAAATTATATCTGAATGGGAACAAGATAAGCAAAATAGAAAATTTAAGTAACCTGACAGCATTAGAAATGCTGGAACTGGGTGATAACAAGATTAGGGTTGGTATATCATAAAAGGCTATTGTTCTTATTTTGATCTATCAATTTGTATGGCATTTACATGTTTTAGAAATGTGTGAGAGGACAATTTTATTACTTTAATTGATAAATTTTCTAATTTTTTTTTCCAGCATATTGAAAATCTTGAAGGACTGAATGTACTGACTGAGTTATTCTTAGGAAAGAACAAAATTGGGAAAATTCAAAATATTGGTCACCTAGTGTCATTGAGGCTATTAAGTTTACAGGTGAGGGTTAGAATAATTATGAAGGATAAGTTTTGGTGCCGTACTTTAACCATTTGTATCATATATTTAAATTATTTGTCAATGCTTCTTTGTAATATCCCTGGTAAAAGTATTTAATCTCAAGCAATTATCTTGTTGGCAAATTTATAAAAGCTCGTTAATAGAAATGGGTCGAATAGCAGATTTCTTGAATTCAAATATCGAATTCGAATATCAAATCATGGTTTAAATATTCGACTATCTCAAATTTCGAATACCTCGAATACTAGAATTGCACGAAGCATAGTAAATGTTATTCTTCTATTTCACTTGATGATTGGATGAATAAAAAGGAATCTATCAAATTTTTAAAAATCAGCTTTTTTATTCTGAATAAATTCGCTACATTGATTGTTGTTGCTCTACATCAGCTATTTTCGGTTGCACTTTTCCTGAGGTATTTGTTTTGTTAGGTGACATTGCTTAGACAGACTTTTCATTTCTAAAGCCAATTAATTTTTGATCATCTCAACTTTATTTGAATCTTGAAATGATTTTGAATAGTGGGTCAAGAATTGTGGCAAAAGTGAATAATTGATCTTTTTCCAGAAATTAATGCAGGGCTATTCTGTATCTTGGGGCCTTTTTCAAATAGCATCGATTCTACAAATTGCAGCACATTATATTACGCCAATTTTGAGGGCGTAATATATTGCCTCGGGGAAATCTGTAGTCGGTATGAAAATTAGTGTAGGACTAATGATACAATTTTCGTATGAAGATTTTCACAGCTTCTTTTATCAATGTTGGTGGTTGTTTTCGGGAATTGCTGCGTAGGTAACATTTTCTTACTCAACGTTTCACTGCTCCCACTGGGAGCATTATCAAGAGAATGGAGAGAAGAGCGTTATCCCATTCTCTTGATAACGCTCCCAGTAGGAGTGAAACGTTGAGTAAGAAAATGTTACCTACGCACCAATTCCCGAAAACAACCACCAACACTAATAATACAAGTCAAGTAACAGAAATGTATTTATGAATATGCAATTGTTAGTCATAATAACAATTAAAATATATTTTTTAAATTATTCCATCGTTAATCAAGCTGTCATTGAAAGCCAATTTTAGATTTTATGATATTACCTACTAATCCAAGAACTCCGAGAGCAAGATACAAAATGACGATCGAAAACAGTTCCGCTCATTGCAGGCGACGAAAAACCAAATTCGTACAGTATTTATTATCAAGCTCATCAGCAGAGAATGGGGTTTATAGTGAAAATAACTCGTTTTGGCAGTTCGGTTCTTTTTGACCCATCTCTATTAGGTAGATGTATACCTAGCTGCATTTTTCCTTCAATCCTTCTGTATGAATTATTGAGAAAAATTTTTAAAAATTACCCAGATCCCTGTCAGTGGATGACAGTGATGTATAGGTGTGCATTATCCTTATCAAAATGATTCGATCTCTTTGTTATACTAAATGTATTTTTGTTCAAATCAAATGCTTCATTGAATTTGTGCTTCAAATAATATATTGCATTCCTTAATTCTCAGGGAAATAGAATTTTAAGAATTGAAAATCTTTCCACGTTAATCAATTTGAAGGAGCTATATGTGTCTGAAAATGGGATAACCAGAATTGATGGTTTAGAGAGTCTGATGGGTTTAAACTTGCTAGATGTGTCCCACAACAAAATCACACAGCTGGAAAATATTGAGCATCTCACCTTACTGAAGGAGCTCTGGGTAAGTAGAAATCATTTGATGTCATAGGAATTAAGTATTTGAAGCAATGAAAAAGGGTACATTTTTGTAGCGTTTTAATCGATTTGGGAAGTGAGGGAAAAAGTCAGGGAATTGTCTGGGAATTTAGACTATGGTCAAGGAAAAAATGCAAAAATCGTGTTGAAATAAATACTTGCAATTTTACACGATTATAATCACACAGCTGGAAAAATGGAAAAATTTCACTTCATCACGTTTGAATCTTCAGATTTCATGCGAAAATCGTGGTGGAATATACGGAAGCTGGGAGATCTCTAAAGACTTAAGATACTTTAGAGCTTTAAGTAATACTTTAGAGCTATAAGTAATACTTTAGAGCTTTAAGTAATACTTTAGAGCTTTAAGTAATACTTTAGAGCTTTAAGTAATACTTTATAGCTGGGAGTGATCTCAGAGGGGGATAGTTAAAGTGTAGGGGATAATTATGTTTATTTTCAATCATCATCATACACACAAAACAAACTTTTTCACTGTTGATTTTATGATTGGAATTTGATTGAAAAAGGAGAGAATAGTATTTTTAAAGGGATCAGTAGTATGGTTGGTGGTACACATTATAGATGTGAATGATGATACATATGAGTCAAAGGAGTAAAATATCATGGAAGTGGTATGAGAATTTTAAATCAGATTTAATGAACTCTAGTTTACAAAATCAGTTACTTGTAAAGTTCTTGTAATTTAGAGAGGCAGGTGTGTCATTTGTGAATCAAACCTATCACCAATATGGGATCTACTTTATTTTTAATGATAGGCGTGTATTGACCTGATGTAGGCACATCTTGTGCCACAGAAGCAAGGAAAAATATTAGTTCTCATGTATTTATTGCCAAGTGACTTGTTCAATGTATATTATCATTAATGAATACAGCAAAATTTACTATTTGTACATCTTTTTTTATCTGTTAATGATTCATTGTAAAAATTTATTCCAGTTAAACAACAATAATTTGCACACTGGCACAAATTTCCATATACTGGATTCATTGAAAGAATTAAGATACCTGTACATTTTGGGCAATCCCTTGGAAGAGCGTTCTGACTTCAGGATGAGATTACAATGTGCCTTGCCCTGGCTTGTTGAGATTGATGGTTTTCACTGCAGGTATTCCTGACTTTCTATCCTATTGCATGCCATTGATGTAATTTGTCTTCTTTGGTAGTGGTTCATTTGAAAATGAGCTAATACGGTTTATGGATAGACTTCTTATTCTGCAAATTATATCAAACAATTTCACGTTTGGTTTTGATTTAATTACACTAGTGCCAACAATTTTCATTCCTCATAGCATAATGTTTGCTTGTATCTCTTTGATAAGCATTATTTTCTTAAGTAATGTACGTTAGTGGTGGGCACTGTCTAGATTTTGGTCGGCAGCAATAGTGATGACTCGTGATCTACAGCGAAGGTAATGTGCTGGACTGACACTCTGCATGGTACAGCAATAGCAGCCCCCCTCCTCCACTGCTACCTCACACAAGCAGGTTGATTAAACAGCCATGCAGTAATAATTTTGGGCCATGTGAGTCTGTTATGACGATAAAATATATTTTTACGGTTATTACTTTCCAAATAGAGTCATGGACAGAATTTATTCTCCAGCAAAAGTAGAGCATCAACAGAAGCACAAAGTGTGTGCTTCATATTTGTCATATTGTATTTCAGAAAAAAATGGATTCTTGACTAAAAATAAACTTCACTCATATTTTGAATTAATAATTAAACATGCTACGAAGGTTTTATTTTAGTGAGAATAGTGCATTGTACCATCCACTTCACCGTAATTTATATGCTGGCAGTGATGATCAGCTTGGTAAAGCTACCTGTATTCAAGTATAGTCATCACTATTAGTTCTTTCCAGGTATTATTTTTGCAAAAATAGGACATTCTATTTCTAGAAACGTTGGATTATTAAATTTTAAAGTTGTTCTTTTATTAACCCCCTCCTTTATTGATTTGACTCAAGCATTGAAATGTGGTAAAGTTTTTTCTTCAATTACTAAAATTTCAAGTCACTTCCACCCCTCTGCTGTTTATCTGTCATTCAACCAATTACAGTTTCCTGAATTCCAAAGAAGAACTGCAAAACTGTGAGTTAACAAAGGTTGACTTTTTTCCTCTGGGTCATTACTGTGGGTCTTGATTTAGAAAGCCACACAAATTCCACTGTCTTAAAAATTACTGGTGGCTGCTTTGTTACGCAGCGATAACTTTTCTTCTATATTAGGGTGTTGTGCAAAGCTGGTGATACAGTGCCCACTTCTGAAGTACACAAATGCCTTAGTTCAAGAATAATCAAGAATATTTTAGATTACTTAAATTTTTTTGTTAATTCTCGTTTACATGCTACTGCTAATAGATCTGTATAGTCGTTGCTTATTAAAGTAAAATCCGTGCAATGAGCTTTAAGCAAAATTATGTAATGAGACAAGATTTCATGGAAATGTGTGGTAAAATTTTTTGTCTATAGAAATACGTAAAGAAATCAAGGCAAAATCATTTTGCAGATTGTGGAAATTACCTTAGCTAAATTCAATAACTTCACTCTTTGTTTGAGGTCATATTTTTGGTAAAAATTATTTTTTTCTATGCAGAAAAATTCCACTTTAATGGAAAATTTCTTATGGACTGAAAATTAAGTACTCATGTAGTAACTTGAGTCAGAATCTCTACATCCAAAAACAGAAATATGAAGCCTTCTGAGAACCATTTATGAGCCAGTTTGAATGTGGCCAAATTCCTCTTGTATAGTTGCCAAAACACAACATTCAATATACAGTAGACTCTCTTTATTACGAAGTTCATGAGATTGAAAAACTGGACGTTCGTAATAACGAAGTTGGTAAAACGTTTCTTTTAGAAGTCATCGCCAAAAAATACATGCTCTGCCAAAATTTATTATCTCTATAATCTCCTGTTCTTAGTCTCACTGCAGAATAGCTTCAGAGTCATATGTATGATATACATGATTAAATTACACTCAAAGTATAAAAAAAGCGCATTTATTTGGTTTTTATCCATAGAAGAAATTGCAACGGCTGATTTGCAGCTGAATGTGGGTGATTATCATTAATCCCAGCACTTTCTCAATCATAAAATATCATGTATAAAAAAATAAATAATATGTAAAAATAATTTAACTGTAGAACAATTGCATCTACTAGGGATAGCTCAATGGAAATCAAATTGATGAAAGATGGATCTGAAATGACAAAAGCTTCTTATCTTTTAAATGAAAAAGCATTAATGCCCTCTCTAAAAAATTTTGTAACTTCAGAGACAAAATAATATCCTAAAATTAAGGATGAGTCAGTTCTTAAATATTTTCAGTTCTCAGTACTGGCTTCTCCCCCATCAGTTCTCCAAACTCCCTTCCAAGGATGAACTCTTATTAACTGAATTAAAGGCAAATTTAAATGAACAACCACAAGGAGTGAATGAAAATAATTTCACTAAAAATGTATATGAGCAGGAAAGCTCTGTAAAAAAACTTAAGATTGTCTCCATAATTTTATTTGCCCAGTAAAGAGTTAAAATAACTTATTGTTAGAGAATGCATGATCGACTAATATGTCACATAACATAAGGCAGCCACTGGTTCTTTCTACAGGTTTTGATTGAAAAATTCAACATTTTCACTACAAAATTCAACAAATTTAAACCTATCTGGGTCTAATCTATTAAACAGTAGTGGTCGATGTTGACTTTGAAGGGCTGTGCAAAATAAGCTTGGAGCACAGTTTACACACTGCATAGATAGTTAGCATAGCATCAGGATCAATAGTGAAACTCCCCCAACTTCTGACGACACCATCCATTAATATGTTGTGAGTCAGTTCAAAATATATTCTCAGGGTTCCCACTCAACCGTGAAAACCTTAAAACCGTGAATAAGTCGTGAATTTCTTCTACCATGAAAAAACCTGGAAATAGCCGTGAATTTCGTCATAAAACCTTAAAAATCTCTCAAACTTGATTGTATAACAACGATAGACGGGTTAAAAGAAAAAAAAAACGATAATTCAATCATGTTTCAAGGTCATTCACGTGCAGGCAATCTCCACGAATTTATCTGCACACGTGTATTCGAAAGCGCAACTATTTATTGGTCCGTGTGTGCCATGACAGCACATTGACCTTAAGCCTGCGATTGGAAGATGTTAATCCTGGCAAAAAATCAGGCTCTTCTTCACTTCCCTGCCTCCCTGCTCTCTCCATTTTCCCACTCACATCCTTTTAGCCGGACATGAATTTTGCTAACGATAGGTGACGTCATGAGAGATACATAGCACTGTCATTGCTGCGTTTGCATCAAGGCATCTGTCGCGTTTGTTACATTTTTAGTTAACGTGCGGCCGATGATTGTTACGTGATCAATATTCCTGCCTAAAATGCCTCGTCTACAAACCGTGAATTTGATGACATTTAGACCGTGAAAACCTGGAAAAAACCGTGAATTTTATAATGTAGTTGGAGTGGGAACCCTGATTCTGTATTCTGCGATGTAGCTTAAATTCTTACTTAAATTGACAACTTATTCGCATGCCTCACTGCTCAACACACCGCTACAGTGACGCCATAGGTAAACTGAGCGGCTACGGCTTCACCTGCATGGTAGATACGTCCGCCGCTGTGCACACACCGAAGACTGCTTTCAAACAAAACAATTTTCCGCTGTTCACGGCATGGAACATGGCTTTGCAGAGAGTCCTCTCGTCTGAAAGCCGCCTAAATTCCATGTGAATGGCGGCCGGCGAAAAGTTGTTTTGTCTGAAAGCGGCCTCAATGTAGCATTGTGTGTATTTCACGCCATAGATGGCTCATTGCTGGACGCCATGCTGTGAATAGTGTGATTCGACTTGTTTGAAGATAAAGACCTATGGTAATTTGAATGCACGATGCTGTGCCATGGGCGGCAACCGGCGAAAGCGGCCGTGGCTACAGAAATGTTGGTTAGAGCGATAAAGTGCCTAATATGTAAACTAGAGATGTGCGAATAGTATCCGCGAATACTCGAATACCTCGAATATTAGAAAGTATTCGATATTCGAGGTTTCGAATAGTTATGCGAAAAGTACCACCTCGAATACTTTGAATTTCGCGTCATACACTGTCGCACGCACGTCATTGGTAGTTGACTCGGAAAAATATAGAGAACTGTAGTCATTTAGTTCTCGCAGCGCCGTTTTACGCGAGTTGACGAATACATCAAATTCGTGGATTTTAGCGGTGAAAAGAGTTCGACGAGGGGAACCGAAAATGGTCGGGTGAAAAAATCCGAAAATCCCCGATTCCCCCCACTAGGAGAACCTCAGTGCCGTGGGATAGCAACCTTAGGGCATTTCCCACGATCCGCTATCCCCCTCCATTCAGCACTCGCCTCACCCTCTCTGACGCTTTCCTCTTCTCTGAAATCAAACAAAAGGTCCCAGCTCGCGCAGAGATCGCATTACGAAGACCCCTGCTTCGAAAAAAATATCGAGTTATGAGAACAATAAAAACGTGTTTCACGCCCTCCCCCCTTTTCTTACCCACTGACGTTTTTCTGGCTACCTGCTTCGAAGTTCCCCAATTCTGGATGTCAACTGCTGTGTGAGTACCGTGGGATACTTACATTAGCGCATTTCCCAAGATCCGGTATCCCTCTCCATTCAGCACTAGCCCCCCCCCCCTCTGAGGCTTTCCTCTTCTTCGAAATAAAAAAAGGTCACAGCTCGCGCAGGGATCATATTACGAAGACCTTAGCTTCGAAAAAATACCAAGTTACACGAGAACAATAGAAACGTGTTTCGGGCCCTACCTTTTCTCCCCCACTGACCTTTTTTTTTCCTACCAGCTTCGAAGTTCCCCATTTCTGTGGAGGTCAACCGCTGCATGAGTCATCTATTAGCACAAAAGGTGTCTAAGAATGACTTTCGTCAATTGATGTTACACCTTTATTGAATTGAAATATTAGTAATGTGCGCGTAATTTCGAAAAGAAAAAGACCAAACACGATGTATTTCTGAGTTTATTTAAGCATTTTACGCAAAGAAATAAATGTCAAAATACGATGGAGACTTAGCATTCTAGCGAAACTCGATATGAGCAGCAGAGCTTCTCGGAAGTTGATGCGGTATTTTTTTCCGAAAGCATATATCAAGTTGCAATTAAAGAGTGGTGCTATAAATCTTTATTGTTACAGTCCCAGACAAAGGGATATTTTCTCAGAATATTTGGTTTCTCCCTGATAGCAATTACAATTCATCTTCTTATCTCGTGAGAACTCCTAAAGATGGACTGAAAATAATTGAAGAAAATCCGGTGGAATAGAGCTTGCAAAATGCCTCAGATTGTCAGCTAGCACTTGGCAGCAGGAGTGGGGGTAAAGTGATGTTAGTTGAATTAATGATATGCCCAATTGTTTCCATAAAATTAAAATATTCATTATTCAGCTAAATTCCTGTTCGAATCATTTAAAGGAAATCAAAATTACTCCCCAAAATCTTGTGTTGCCTGCTGCATAGGCAACCGAGTCAAACATTCCAGCATTCATCATTTAGTATTCGAGGTATTCGAAATTCGAGGTATTCGAATATTCGAGCAATGATTTAATATTCGAATTCGAGAAATCTGCTATTCGACCCATCTCTAATGTAAACACGTGTGTTAGCGAGTAATTATCAAAAGAAAAAAAGTTAGGCATTGTGATTGTAAAGTAAAATATGCATAGAGCTGTGAAGGGCACAATTTTCTGGTGGGGCTGGAGCTCTTATCACGTTGAGGCAAGGCAGAGCCGTGAAGGCACCCCTGAGCAGCCACGGTGCGCGGCTCCTCAGGTGTGTGGCGGGCTTCATTGCGAACCGATGACATCGTAGTATTTCAAAAATGATAAGCAGGTTGAATATATAAAAGAGTGTTAAAGAATTCCTGATAGCGCTCTCTTAAAATACAGTATTTTAAGTCATTAATGAAAACTGAAAGAATCTCATGCAAGGCACTAGCCATGGCCTTCAATATGCTGCGGACCATTTCCACTGTGGGCGCCAAAATTCAAATCCTTGCTACCATCCCCAGCCGGTTCCAAAGTACCGACTTTATGTAATTGGTTCTCGATACCGGTTCCCCAGGCCAAGAACCAGTAGTACCGAGAACCAAGTACTGGAAACGACCCTTTTCCTCTTAAAATATTCTTGTTTGGCTTTGTAGTCATCTGCTTGAAAAGTGATCCTGGGTAAAACAATTTTCAACATCCTTGCTCCGAATTCATCGGGCAGTTTCGTCTTTCCATCATCATGACAATCTTACATCAGCAACGTCCATGTGTGAAACGCAAACTCCTCGACTGCTGCATGATGCAATTAAGAGTTGATATCTTCCTAAATACAGTCCTTACATACCGACAAAATGCATGCAAAAGACCTTGTTCGTAAGTTGATAAACCTAGGCAAGGCATTGTAAAGTGTGGTTATTGGGGAAATCTAGACGATCTATGTCTTAAAATATTAGATAATTTATGGTTCAACCTTGGAAAATCTATAATCTCCTTGAAAATTGTAAAACATCACATTGATTTTTATAAAAACTGATAAATAAATTGTGGGTTCTAACAATCAAGCTTTGAAAACCTGGATTTGCATGAACTTCATGTTTTAAACTTTATTGACTGCTCATCTCTGAGTAAATAAATTTTTCTTTTTGCACTGTTTTAAAAGCAGGTGTTGATAAATCACCTCTCTGACAAATGTGTTGTATTATAAATTTTCCATTAAGTATGTGTTATCATCAGGGGCAGATTAAGGTTGATGTTCTGGGGGGATTCATTACTTTCCATGGCACCTCTCTCAGCAGTAATATGTCTGAGGCATGATAGGTGCAGAGAAGTGGCTTTTAGATATTGATCAATTATTTATATGTATTGTTTGCTTTGATGGTGAAATAAAAGCTTTCATTGGAGAGCCACCTTAAAGATTGCAATTTTTTAAAATTATCTAGAAATTGCAGGGGGCAACTCCTTCCACCCCCCGCTCCTTAATCCGCCACTGATTACCACACATTTTGTTGGACTTCTGCTGTAAACTTTTCAATCAGGCAGTTCACAAACTCAATGACTAAATTTTTGCATGCTGAGGAAATTCATGCTATCTTCCTGGTAGTTCGTTTCTGGTACACATACCATGAAATCTTGTCTTGTGGGAAAGTTAGTGAAAAATAGTGGTTGTAGTTGATAGGTCAGCTATCCCTATATTGTATGGAATCTTTTCGTGCATGTTCAGTCCTCATTCTTCTATAGCTTCATTTTTGTACATTTATTTTGCTTATGAAAACTTATTTCTTTACTCTAATGTTTGTGGTACCTTTGTAGTAGCAGTTTCTTAAGGTCAATTGGTTCCAATGGCTCCGTTGTGGGACAGGGGAAAGGCAGAAGCAGCAGCAATTCCAAAGGATGCACCAGTGATCCTGCTCGATCTTCTAATCACAGAGTTGATCACCAAGTTGACAGTGTTTGAATCAGCTTTTTTATGGGTAATGATTCCTATGTGAAAAATAATAATAATGCTGATCTCAACTTAATGCCTTCTGCAGCAAGCCTTGCATTTTGCAATAGTTTGCGTAGGGAGTCCTAAATCATTTTGACTTGGGATGGGTATGTCCAAGTGTTGACTTATAACTGCTAAAAAAACGTAGCATGTGGAAATTTAAAAACCCTTGCATCATTTCTTTTTTAAAAGTAGATTTCTCACAACTACTTAATATTCATGAATGAGTGTGTATTTAAACTGGATCATCATATGCTAAGATGTTGAAATAGCTGCAACATTTTATTGTTTTTTTTTACCAAGAATGCAATGTTTCAGTAGTAATTGTTGTTCGCTGCAATTAAAAATGATGTTAGGCCCTTTCTATTTATGAGATGATGTGGTTCTTCAGGTTTGATTAGCTTCACATTTTTCATTTTATTATGAAGTCGAATCAAGTATAGCTAGGATTGGTATATGCATTGGGGTGCTTATTATCTGACATTTGGTTTACCAAGTGATGGATTGTCAGTCTAACTAGTCTTCCCCTCCCTCCTCTGCTGGTTTCTTCTGGTATTCTCTTTTCTACCCTCTCCTCCCCCTACCTTCTTCTGCTTCTTCTCGCTCTTACATACATGGCCCTGTTCAAGTCTATTAAATGACATAATTTTCCCTATCCATAAAGTTTTACCACATTTTTACTTCTCAAAAGGTGTTCTTGCAGTAAGGATTCCAATTAATGCATGGCATTTGCTGTATTTTACTGTATACAAATATGGCTGCTCTTGGCATCTGTGTTGTGAAGTGTTTAGGATTTAGATTTGTTTAACCTCAACTTTTTGAGCAGCCTGAGTTAGCACTTATGGTTTGGGTACTTGGAACTCCTAAGAGCCAATATCTTATTCTCATGATATGTCACCAGACATATGAAACTTGTACCTAGGTCAACTATGGCTTGAATTGTAGATGTTGAATTCCGACAGACGTCATTGCCTTGTAAAAATCAGCTTCTGTGATAAGAGACACGGAAGTTTAAAAATATGAGAAAATTTTTCTTATTTGCATTGCTCCCAACAAGGGAAGTACGTTATGATCCTGGGGGTGTACTACTGAACTCTATGGCCAGTGGTATTGGCAGAAAGGTGGTATGATACCCCCTGGCATTGAACACTGACCCCGAGCAATTACCGAACTCAAATCAGGGCAGTGTCATATGGTATTAACTTAAATAAGGACCGGTCCAGAGTAGGTCTTACAAGCATACCGCCTGGAATGGTGGACTAATAATCTCCTACCTCAAGAAATATGTAATTAATAAAAAAAGCTATATGATGGAGCAGTGTATTTTTAGCCAAGTTACAGTAGAAAATGTTCATTTGTTTACCTCCAATTCTCGCATCAAACACCCTTAGCCACTGAGCAAGTCCTGAAGTCATCCATGCTTTGGAATTACACTCATACAGGCAATGAAGATTCTTGATGCCTTTAAAACAGCTATTTGCCAGTTCTTTTATCTTTCTGCTGGCTAAAACAGTGCCTCATATGGTGCAAGGACTTAGCCTGACTGTTCAAATGAGGCATGAGTTTGAGTGTAAGGATGGTGACACACCAGTGACTAAACTTGTGCCTCTGACCTCACTGTGCTTTGGTATCATCACATCGAACATTCTCTCCAGCCAAAGCTATCTCTCTCACTTCAGAACGCACCTTTGCAATGCATGATCACTTTGCAACTGATGCTGAGCAAAGCTGTGCTCATGCAAGGATGGACTTCGATTATTTGCCACGTGAAACCGAACATGATTTGAAACTCATAATCACTTCTTATTCTTTTATTTAGTGGTTTTTATGCCAGCTAATTCCCTTGTCTCAAATATTCTGTGCTAATTAATACTGAATAGATAAATGTAAATTTTTACCTGATGAAACATTTATTTGGAGTAACTGAACATGATGTTTAACTGTCAATTAACTCCTCAATTCAATAGACTTTTTCAGTACATATGGTATTTTTGAAGTTGCCCTCTTTACTGACATGGGTATTTATAGCTCTTGATTATTGTGATAACAAATTAGGCACATCATCATGAATGATTAAGAGTGGAAGCTTTATTCACAGTTGAAAGTTTATTGGGATTGCTAATATTTCATGTGGGATATTTTCAGGGATAAATTACCGTAAAAATTAGTTGAAGGTACATCTCATTATTTTTTGTGGGATAGTCTGCGTAAATAATTGATAGCATAGATATTTTAAGATGAGGGAATTTTAGTAATTATGCTTTGGTTTATACTAATTGTGGTAAAGTGGTACAAATTGTTGCCATTAGTAATTCTTGTATTTTTGTTTCAGTTCTGCCACTGCGATGACTTCAATGTAATACTAAATCATCAAATACTTCAACAGCAAATATCTGTTACTTCACAGAAGAGGAAGAAATTATTTTATTTTTCAACTGTACAGGTTTTTTTCATTTTGTTATCAGAGAATAAGGCTCTAGACCTAATATATTTATATACCAATTTTTTTGTTGATCATGCATTCAGCTGAATAGTGATTTGGACGATCAATTGAAAAGTCACTTCTGAAAATTCTTCAACCAGATTTTTTTTACATGTAAATATTTGTAGAATTGTTGGCCTTTAATGAATTTATAATCAGGTTAACATTTAATGAAGATACTTTGATATTAGTAGGATATATTAGTGTTACCCAAGGAAATTTTTCATTTTGTCAAGTATGAGTGTAGCTGTCCACAGTGAAAATGTATGCAGTCCATAGAAGATGCTGGATGGTCATGAAAAAGGATTAGCATTCTCTTATCATTTTATATTTTTCATTCAATCATAGTCAAAAGAGATGTTAATATATTTTTTATAATAAGGTCTTGAAGTTGTGTGGACCATTCACCATTACTTTACACCTAGAACTCTTCTTTTACTGTGGATAGGACTGAATCAAAGTTAGTGGACTGGCATGAATTATATCAAAATCACTTTAAATCATGATATCATCGTTTGAATAGTAAAAATTGAAGTACATATAAGTATCTTCATTTAGGATCATTTCTGCGGGTATATGTTGCAGAATGTTAATTATTTGTTAAAATTTAGTTTTATTGTTTCTTAGTGTTTTTCTGTTTTGCATTTACCCATTGACTTTTTGTCTAGAAATTCAAAGGTAAAATATTGCCCTAGATAAACTGGTAATCACCTGTTTATATTTTTTATCTTTTTATTCTTCATAATTTTTAGGATTTCTTCATATTTATAAAAAAAATCCATTTTGTATATATCTATGATATCCCCACTGTTGTAACAATTCAAAGTCAATCCTTCATTAAGGTAATGTTACTTGGCATAATATTGGTTGTCTATAGGATTTCACGCAATCGATTGATGGGAGATTTAAGCTTCCCTTTGGTTCATAAAATTAGGAGTTTTTAATGTCAAAATTAATTTTTAAAGTATGCCTAAAGTATATGTTAATGTGGTAATATTGGCCTGAAGAATGACTCATGGTTCAATTTGGTATTATGAGAAGCTACGGCTTCTTTTATTTTTAAATCCATAGAAAGGTCTTTTGAGTGGGTCAAAGAAATTATTAAATCTTGCAGTAAATGTTCCAATGATGGCCTTAGTGGAGTAAGAATTTTTTCATTTTAATGGGAATAAAGGGGAGCATGGTGGCTCTCACTATACAAAGAAGTGATCTTATTAGATGTTGAATCAGACGTCATTCAAAGACAATGAGATCAGCATTTTAGGTTAACATATGGCCGGGTGTCATGAGCGTACTTATGATTATTGTTTAGTTTTAGGAATAAGGTCGGTACAAACTCACAATTTCCTGTAAAGAATATAGATAATTTGTGAACCCATTTTGTTTCCAAAATCACAGCGCATAAGTTATGCCAAAGTGCTTTTACAGCCTACTTACTGGGGGAGACCACATATCTTGCTATGCTTTTTTCAATGCCAAATTTTTATGGTATTCAGAATGCTGAACGACTCTTGAAATGGGTAGGTGTTTCATTGAAGGGTCATCTTTTGGATATAATTAATTATTTTTGATGTAGTATGTTTAATATGCCGTACATTATCTAAACATAGCTGCCCCTTTAACGATGGTGCAGTGGTTATCTTAGTTATTTCTCATTGCGAGGTCCGTGACCTGCATTCAGAATAAGACTCCTTAAGTACCTAAAAACTGTCATGATGATAGCTAATTTCTTCTGCCAAGGCTTGCTGCAAATAAAATTAAATTGAAAAAAGGAAAAAATGATCTAATTGGAGATGACAAAGCATATTTCCATAATGGAGCTACTAACCCTGGTACCCTCGAATTGGGAAATAACGATGATAGCGACTACACCTTTGCCTACTTAATGAAAGGGCTGCTATTTTTAGATAGTGCAAGGCATTTTAAATGTATCAAAATGCAATGCAAATGAAAAATAATTAATTACAGCCAAGCTATGGCCCATTCAATGAAGCCACCACCCATTCTGAGCACCGTTCATTATTCAGAATGCCTTTAAAAAAATATGGCATTGAAAAGTACATAGCAAGGTTTGTGGCCTCCTTTTGTTAGAAAAATCATGGCTTTAAAGTAACATCATAGTGCCTTGCTAATTTTTGTTCCAGAATAAAGACTCAGAATTCACCCTCAGCTTGACCATTAAGGGGCATATGAAAGTGAATTTTTTTGGGGGCAGTTCATTATTTTCATAGCACCTCACTCACCCCTTTAGTGTACCACTACCCTACACATCCCTTCAATTCACTCTCATTCTCGAATAGAATGCCAGGTTGATCACCTCAGGCTAGTTTTGCATATTTTTCTAATTATATCTCTTCTATTGAGGATACGTCAATCCATTTCAAATCAACCAGGCCATGTTGCTCAATATTTTTAATTATCCTGATTTTTTAAATATTCGGTTCCCTACAAGTAGACAATCACAAAACACCAATTGAAAAAAATTTGAAGCCATACTTTTTTTGGCTGCCATTTTTAAAAGGGTGGCTGGGCAAATTTTGATGAAAAACGTGGTTTGCATAAAGTTTAATCTCGAAGCTATTTTAAAAGATATCAGAATAATTAAAAAAACAGTGTATTCATCATGAAAAGAACTTTTGGAAACTTTTTATTTTTCTTTCATAAAATACAGTCAGTCAAAATATTTCTGTAAAAACTCAGGAAAAATTTGTCATACTAACTTTTTTAAGGCCATAAATATTTATGAAGGAAACGAGACTCACTAATAAAAGGTTATTTCTGAGTTGAATACTTAAAAAACTACTTGCAGTATATGTTTTAGCACTGAGGATGCACTCCTTTTTTGCTCAAGCTTGTCAAACAATGCCAAAACCCTTTTAACATTGATTTTCACAGGTCAATATCTGAAAAGGGACTGAATGAAAACAAGTGGAAAATTTACAGAATGTTCTTTATACACTTATAAATAATTTACAAAAAAATTATGACTGAGACTACTACATTTAGAGTAGTGGAACAGTGAGTTTCAATAAAAATGCAACCACTTTACATGCTCCTGCAGTGAGAACAAGGGCTCGGGCAGTGCAAGATAGTACACAGGGGCTTTCCACTTGTTTTCATTCAGTCCCTTTTTAGATATTGACCTGCGAAAATTGACGTTAAAAGGCTTTCGGCATTGTTTGACAAGCTCTAGAAAAAAAGGAGTGCATTCTCAGTGCTAAAACTTATACTGCAAGTAGTTTTTTAAGTATTCAACTCAGAAATAACATTTTATTAGTGAGTCTCGTTTCCTTCATAAAAGTTTATGGCGCTAAAAAGTTAGTATTGACAAATTTTTCCAGAGTTTTTACGGAAAGATTTTGACACTGTATTTTATGAAAGAAAAATAAAAAGTTTCGAAAACTTTTTTCATGATGAATTTTTTCATGATGGTTTTTTTTTATTCTGATATCTTTTAAAATAGCTTCCAAATTAAACTTTATGCAAACCACGTTTTTCATCAAAATTTGCCCAGCTGCCCTTTTAAAAATGGCTGCCAAAAAAGTATGGTTTCTAAATTTTTTCAAATGGTGTTTTGTGTTTGTCTACTTGTAGGGAACCAATGATAAAAAAATTGGGATAATTAAAAATGACGAGCAACAAATTTCATTCATATTGGGTGATTTGAAATGGAATGACCCGGATGTCCATAAGAAGTAGTGTGTTATTCACGAAGCTTGAAAATTACATTAATGTTGGCCAGCAGCCTTTGATTGAAGGTGCAAAATAGTTCAATTCTGATCAAGTAATTCATTACCTGTGGTATAAGTGATAGCGTGCCTGCTGGAGTATCTGTTAACAGTTGCCCCAGACAGGTATTTCAGTGGGAGACCTCAGGAGGTTAATTTTTTGCTCTTGTCAGGGAACGATACCAGCTTTCATATGTATCTAATGCACCATCACATTCAACTCTGGTTCAGAAAGTTTCAAACATGTTTTTGATATCCCCGGACAGCCTCCGAAATTGCATGCATATTGAATGATATTCAGATGTACCTATAGTCGATAATAATTTATTTCAGTCGAAACTAATTTATCATCATCTTTAGTCAACAATCCAAAGATTGATTTGATGCAGATCTCTATTCCGCTCTCCTGTCTGCTATCCTTTTCAGTATGACTTATTCCTTCTCTTTTACATCCTTAATAGTCTGTCCTATGTAACTCATTTGAGGTTGTCCCTTGCCCTTCTTTCCACCTGTCCTTCTACAGTTGTTTCCATCAGGCCATCATACCTCATAGTGTGGCCAACTAAGGTGTCCCATCCAAAAGCCATCTCAAAGAAATTTTTATAACATTTATCCCAATCTTCGCGGAAACCACAGTAAAATCATGAAAACTACATGCGCTTGAACAGCTTTATTCACGTGATCAGAGGTGTAATGTTGCCGGAATGCATGGGAATGCCGTTCTGGCACTGGTTAACAAAAGACATAATAGTCAAATAACATTTTCATCAATTTTGTTGCCACAAAATTTCTAATATTTACATTCGTAACTAAAGCAAATAATTCTGAAATAAAATGTAAATAATAACTTGTAATAAAAAACACACAGAGTAATATTTCACTTGTAAAAAAAATTGCGGAGAGTGCGTTCCGGCACTGCTAATTTTGCCATGGCGTCACTGTAAGTGATCATCTTTCCAAAGCTTTGAATTTGGCCTCCAGGTGTCAGACACTTTGTTTGGATTTAAGAATACTTTATTAGGGGTGCTTTTAGTGTGCAGAATTTTTGTAATTGTTGTGTATAATTATGCCCAAACATTACCTTAAAGAAGGGTGTAGTTATTTACTGTGAAGTTTGTGTAGTATTATAATTGTCTTGTTTTAGAAATTTTGTTCCTGCAATGGAAGGCTGATGTACCTGTGTATTACCATAATGTCATCTAATTTGTGGATTGAATGAGGATTTAACTGAATTTGATGAATTGGTTGTGTTCTTGGTTCACCCCAAGTTTTTCTGTGTGATGTGACGTTTATGTTTAACTTCAAAACCATCGACGCAGCAACTTTTTATTTTATCGTTGGTTTGGTATGTATTTTTTATTAAATACTTTATCCTTTGGCCAAAGTTTCAATCTATTATTTGAACCTTTTTCAAGGCTCTAGAATTTTTTCCCTGGACACAATATAAGTCTGAGATTTTGTACATAGAGTGAAGAAGCACCATCTTTTGTATTAATGCATTGATGGTTTTAAGGGCAAAAGTTGTATGAAGCCCTGAAGATGGTTAAAATAATGAATTGAAATGTCAGCCAAAAGAAAATAATTTTGTAAAATACTGTCCACCTCAGGAAAAATACTGGTTGTTATTATCAGTGGTCAGGTCTGGAAACATCACATATTGTCTTTTAGGTTATTGGGTACTTAATCCATGGATAAGAAACTTCATGGAATAGCTCCTGTTTAAGTGCAGAATATTGCATTTTAACTAGAATTAATGCTTATGTTGATTGCATTGATGATTATGACTGATGCAGGTGCCTTCACTTAAATTAGGAGCCTTGTTGGTATTATTGCAGTTTGAAATCATCTTGATATGTAGTTACTGTATTTAATATTAATATTTTCTTTTAGCTGTTGAGTTTTAGAGAGTAATCATTGTCTAAATTGTGGAAAAATGAAATATTCTGTCTAAATTTAGCAGTTTTTATTGGCCAGTAAAATCTTCTCTGATAAAATTTGTATTTAATTACTTATGCTACCTAATCATAATTTTTTAATGATATATTTGATCAATACAAGTGTTATAAATGAACTGGATACAATCATTGCTCGGAAAAATACGGAAAAGTCATCATCAGAAAATCATGATGTTAGTCCTATGCCTTACCCTACGCAAGGCATTATTCAAGTGAAAATTGTAAAATATAGAGATGTTTCGAATAGAAGATTTCTTGAACTCTAATATCTAATTTTAATATTAAATCATTGCTCGAATATTCGAATACCTCAAAATTAGAATGCTAGAGTTGTGGAGAGCATTATTAAACATACGTTTTTAGTGATTTAGAGAGTGTAGTACTCTTGATGATGCTAGTCATCATCATTGTTAGTCATAAGTCCTAAGATTGGTTTGCCGCAGCTCTCCATTTTGCTCTCCTATCCGCTTGCTTTTTCATGGTTATGTATTTCTTCTCTTTTATATCCTTTATAACCGGTCCAATGTTACTCATTCGGATCCCGTCTTCTTCTCATGATATTAAGAAGACTTCTCTTTTCTCCCATTCTTCTTAGCACTTCCTCGTTACGCAATCACTCAATTCATTTTATCTTCATCATTCTTTGGTCGCACCACATTTCAAATCTTGACTTCCTTCACTCTTGAGTTCCCTGCTGCTGTCATCAAGCCTCGCTTCTAACGAGAAACATTCTCCTCATGTAGTATTTGATGAATCGTTTCCTCACTTCTATACTTGTTTTTTCAGCGGTAAGTAGATTCTAACTTTTGTGGAAAGCCCTCTTTGCCGGCGATATTCTGCCGACTATTTATTTCTTATCGTACGAAATTTTAAAATCTCGCAAGAAATTTCCTGGACCAGGTTTTGAAAATTTTACTAATTCGAGCGTGATGCGCCTGCTCCCAGCGGGCTTCCCCCGCTCTTTTCAATGCAGGTCCACAGAGGGATAGGTGCGTTTCTAATTTTAAAATGTAGAAAAAAAAGGAAGGGTCTTATGTACAAATTTAATTGGAATGTTCATGTACAAATTGAGGTCAGAGGACCTCTTTAAACACAACATTGGAAGTAATTACACTATCCTCTAAATGCGATGGTGGTTGGCGTAACATGGTGAAACTCCTTCATGATGCACAAAGGTTAAGAAAACACTTAGCTGTTTCACAAAATAAAATATATTGCGACCGGTTTCGATACAGCGTATCATCATCTGGCTGGCAAGCCAGATGATGATACGCTGGCAAGCCAGATGATGATACGCTGTATCGAAACCGGTCGCAATATATTTTATTTTGTGAAACAGCTAAGTGTTTTCTTAACCTTTGTGCAACACTATCCTCTGTTAATACTTGTTTAGCGTTTTCCTTAATATTTACAAAAACATTTTGAAAAGATCTTACCCTAGAGAATGCTACATAAAGTTGGCCATGAGAGAATACAGGGTCAGGCAGGAATAAGCCAGCTCTTTGCTAAGTCTGACCCTGAGCCTTGTTAATAGTCATCGCATAAGAAACCTTAATGGGAAATTGTCTGTGAGCCAAATTAAAAGGCATGGTGGGATCTGACGGCGTTAATTGTATTCTTGGGATGAGGACAATCTTGCCGGAATCGATTTTTTTAAATCGATTATTTTTTTCATTTTTTAAAACCAATTATAGGAAACAATAGCAATATTTAGGAATTACGATATGCCGTCGCATGTTCTCTGATAAATTCTGTGCATATTGGTACCTCATTTGTAGAGTTCGGTTGCGTATAAGTTGAGAAAAAGGTATCTTTACAGTAGAAATAATATAGAGGATTGGATTTGGATTTCCATCACACCACAGGAGCTCCACGGACTTTCGGCTGAAAGTTGAATCAACTGAAGTTAATTTTTTTTTTCAAAATAATTATTTTAATTTTTATAGCTGGCCAAAAATCAATAAAATCTACGAAATCTTGAGCGTGCGATTTTACGAAAAAGTTCAATATTTGTTCCCCAAGCAACGAAATACAATTGATAATTCGGAATGTTTAAGGATGCTTGTTTATATAATTATTCTTTCAATGAATTAAAAGCAAACTTTTGTTAGAATCAATTGCTTTTCATTAACTTCATGATTTGTTAAAAATATCACCGTTTTTCGCTAATTTTTTTTACCTAATGCTGGGATGAACGTAGTTACCGCCGCTTGCCGCTCCTGAGATATTTACACTAGGAGATAGACTGAAGTCTATATTAGTAGACGGGAAAGAAAAATCTCGCAGCAACGTTCACCCCTCGGATTTTTTGAGACAAAGTAAAATGATGTCGGGCGGTTGTCGCGCCCCGTGCCCCTCAATACACGGGATAGGCACTCGGGAACTTAGCGTGACATGCATAGCAGCCCGTTTGAAAGACTGGATTTTCCCTAAATCTTGAGTGCATTGCATTCAACTATTTGTTATTTGCGGTGCATGTATGGTATGTACCGTCTTCCAACGGTTTTACCCTTGAGAATTTGTGCGCAAGCTGCGTGCGCACAGCAATAAAGCTAAGCGTAAACGGTACGCGCGCTACCCAAGCCCTTCGTCCTTGGCGGCTACCCCATTATACATCCAGATTTGTTCTTTTCATGTGAGAACGTGCACATTTTTCCATTCTACAAATTGTTTTTTCCCAAAATATGCCGTCTATACGATTGGCTCGCCTATTTGTAGCCGAGAGCTCACCTTCTTTCTCCCTTCGGTATTCCTTGTTGACGTGTGTGCCGAAGGAAGCCGCGGAAGACTTTTGGAAGGAGATGAGAAATTAAAAACGTTACTTGCAGCCTTCATTCAAAAAATGTTTTTCATCAATATTTTCGAAAGTGAGATGATTGCTCCAGAATGAATAGTAGATTTCAGGCAACTTGTCAACTCTGTGGGTTTTCTTAATCATTAGTTTGGATGTTATTATTGCATGATTAGGTAAACAATTAGTAATCGACAATTCTAATAGAGTGCCACACACAATCCTCATCCAGGAATGTCAGAGGACCTAATTACACGCTTCTCAGTAATTTTGAGAGCTGTCTCGATTGGACTTCGAGTAAATGATGCGGTTTCTTCAGCTCATTGCCTTAAAACTACTAAACTGTACGTAAAACTTTATCCATGGTATCACATGCCACCAACTATTCACAAAGTTTTAATGCATGGAGCGAAAATTGTGAAAAATGCCATACTTCCTATTAGGCGGCTTTCCGAAGAGGCGTTAAAAGCCCGCCATAAGGATATAAGTAGATATCGTGAAAAACACATCAGGAAATTTTCTAGTATTGCCACGAACCATGACCTTTTCCTTAAGCTTCTGCTTACATCAGATCCTTTTTTTTTGCTCTGAGGGGGTTACCCGTAAAGTAAAAAAAAAATACCAGAGGAGGTGAAAAATCTTCTAACAGCAAAAATTTTTTAGAATAGGAAAAAAATCTTCATTCTCTCACTCAGAATTGGCACGCCTTTTTTTGAGCGAGTAACAATAAAAATAATTGAATAGTAGGTATTCTTCTTTATTATAACGCTTCAATGACCAAAATTTATAGTTTAAAAGACTCAATAGCAATTTTGAATCATCTCTCACCTTATGAGGAGCTATTCGATAGCTAAATCGCTGTTAACAATAGAATACGTTCCATCTTTCCCTTGATACTCCTGCAGCAAAATTTAGAGTTGCCCCTGGAATCTAGGGTTCCCGCATCACTTTTACCTATTTGTAATTTTTATTGCCCTCCTAAAACACATTGTAGATTAATCATCATCCAAATTAGTTTCATTGCATCCTTAAAATACACAATTCGCAAAAGGTTTAATTAATTTAACAATACTTAAGCCCACAGCGATTTTTGACCAGCTTTGATAGATTTCAGCCCACTGTGCAGCGTCATTATAATCAATTTGTAAATTTTTTACGACACTAGTTTCCTGAAGAAAGGCATCTCATCCGCGCAACTAGCGTAACATAATTATTATTATTATGCATTTTAACAAAACGAACGGCTTCAGGGTTTAATTTTTGAAATTTATGCATGATAGAAAAAAACAAACTTTGCGAATTCCGCTTGCTAAGAAAATTTATGTTTCAACATATTGGGTCATCATTAGGTCTCTGGGAAAAATAATTTAATTTTTATATTTTATTAGAGCCAGTTTTTACACCCAGAAAACTAGTTCATAGCACAGAACAGAGTCATAGTTACACAATTTTCCATTTCTACGGAAATAGCTTCCTTGCCTTCTAATAACGACTCGCGAACTGTATTCACGACGCAGGGAGTGTGCCTACTTCCCCTCCTACACGCTCTGCTGATCAGCGGGTCAAGGAGCAAAGCCGCCGGCCAGCCAGCTATTTTTATGTCCGCGCTTCCGACAGCTGGCCGCCCATCACCCAGCCAAGGAAATTATTATTACCGAAGGAGGCACAACAGATAGGGCAGGTCGACGCAAGGGCGGTTTTCAATACAGGCTACATAGGCGCGGCCCCATGGTGCTACCAACACAAAAATCTAATAATTAGCAAATCAAGAAAACTTACTTATTTAGAAGACGGCGTTGTTTTTTAACACCATGTCATCTATTTCTCTACGTTTTATTTTAATGAATTTCAAGAAAAGATCACCAGTTTTGTACCTGTAGAGCATTAATCCAATTGGAGATGAAGCATACATTACACGAGAGCTTATTTTCCATAGACCTTGTAAGTCCCCAAGTCCTTTCAAAAGTAAATTCTCAACGCCACCGCATTAAAAATATTAAAATGTCTTTTTTTAACGTATACCCTAGCTGATTTCCCTTTTAGTAAAATCGATAATTTTTTCTCCATTGCTTGTTCCTGCGGCTCCTTCTTCCTAATTATATCACTATGTATGCCAGAAAATATTCTGGAATAAATTTCTTTCATTCGCTCTATTCGACACGAAAAGCTTGAAATTGTAAGCAATGGCGAATTATCTGGATACTCGGTTTAGAAAGAAGTTTGGTGCCTAGTAATCGTACACTTGTGCTTCGAAACGGTTTCCGTTTTGTAAGGGCTACCGCCAGTTAAAAACCACGGTGTTTCAGTCGTCATGCTCCGTTCGGTCTAATTGTAAATAAACACAGCTACGAAGATTTTTAGTAGTAGAGAGTAATCTTCAATTATGGCATTTGGCCTTGCCGCTGGTAATGCCGCTGTACCACGACTCCGCATCGGAGAACAACAAACCCTCTGAGTTGGAAGGGCAGCCTATTCTTTTGTGGGGTTGAACAAGAGTATGTAACTCTTTGAGTAATGCGATTTGACTAGCAAAGTGATTTTATGATGAGGTGCGCGCGAGTATTGGCCTCCGAGCGAACGTGAATTCCTGACGGAGTTACGCATAGTATTGCGTAGCTCTCATTTCCTCCAAGAAAAGCAGTTTTGTGCGTAATGCTGGATTAAACATGTCAGAATACAATTGAAAAGCCTTTTCGTCGCAACCACGAGATATGCCGTATTTAATACTTGCCCCAGCGATCGTTGCTGAGGGAATCCCTCATTGATGGATGTCTGACTGCTATGCTTCGTTTTTCACAGAATTAAATTTTAGCAATAGCAACCCCCCAGGACAAGAACTCATTTGAGGTCATGTACAAGCCCATGCTGGACCCCTTCTTAGGGCGATGGACGTCCATAGCCAGAGGGCGCCAGCACTATGCAACTAGGGCGGATCGGAGAAATCGTTTTTTTTCAAATCGATCTGGCCCAATGAAAAAAAGTTGTGGGACCGATCAAAAATAAGGCCTGAAAAATTTGAGATCTCTACATGTACCCCTGACCCTCGCTCAAATGCAATTTAGGGGGGGAGGGTCAAAATTCGAAAAATATAATATTTTATGGTCATTCCCTATAGATTTAGCCGAGTTACTGTTCTTTTAGGCAAAATTTCGTGCATTTTGACGTATATGCCACCGTTTAGCCACAAAATGCCTAATTTGAGGCCGCGCCCACGAAGAAAATAATCCAATGCCCACGCAGCGTCGCGGATACAAGAGCAGCAGGCCGATCCCGTCCACTCCCCGCTCGCTTCTCCCCCTCCCACGCCTCGATTGCAGCAAAATTCATCCCGCGTGTGCTGTTAGGAGGGGGTTCATCTTTGATAATATAAATCGGAAGATGGTAGAAGGTAAAAAAGGATGCGTCGTGAGACGCCTTGTCCCTTATTTGGCGCCTCGTCGGCGTTAAGCAAATCGATGTTACCAACTTTTAAAGAAGTGATGAAATATTTTTAGATCCGAGAACGCAGGAAAGGAGTCTACGGTCTATAAAGAGGCCTCTCGCTTGACAAAATTAAATATTCAATTTACAGACAATTTAAATAATAAAAATAATTCCTTATACCCTTAGGTCATGACCAATTGTATATTCTAATTTAGACACAAATTTGGTATATGAACAATTATTCCTTCTTTTACTTAAGTATATTGTCTAATTATTTGCCACACTTCATCACTTAAACTTTTCACAAAATCCAATTACTTGATACAAAGGGATACCAGTCACAAACATTCTTCTAATTCTTGGCTAATTAAAACCTCTTGCCTGATGGCTTCTTGTATCTTATATGAAAATAAAAGTTTATTGTTACAACACAGTTATTCGACGGCACAGGTTGGTTTGTCCCTCTGTGGTCTGGAAAATCCTCTCAGCCTGCGTGGTGTTCGTCCTTGGCGGGCCCTCAGCTTTTTTGGTCTCGTCCTATTGTAAAATCTCCCCTTTCTCTCCTTAATTCCAGCTCCTTTGTCAATTCTCATTTTCTGCGTGGGCCATGTCTCGCACGATGCCACACTCTGGAACTTCCCTCTACCAAAAACTTGCGTGCTCTCTCTTTGCACGTCCGTTCACTGCGAGGATTTGATCTACAATTCTATTTGCGTGCTGTCTTTGCACGACCGTACACTCCGACGCACCGTGGGCTAGAATCGAAAAATGCTAGCCAAAGCATCAAAAACAATTATTTTGAGCGAGGAAGTTGAAAATTCGCATAAATGTTCTCAAATAAATTGTGCTTAACTTTCCGGATTATTTATTTCCTGTTTTTCACCTTAACAATATATGTAAGATCAAAGTTGAACAAATTTAGCGAAAACCCTCGATTTTTGCTGAAAATTGCCGACTTTATCCTCGTGCAGTGGTTTCATGAATTGTTGTATCGACAAAACTGTTATACCATCTTAATTGAAACTTCTTTATCTTCACTCCATTTGACCGTCGCGACGGTTTGATCTACAATGCCCATCGCGTGCTGTCTTTTCGATCCAACCTTCCCACTCCCTTTTGTTGCTGACGCTTTCACTCCCTAGGTCTATTGTTCACTCTCAAAATTCACAATATGGTGGGTCCCTATTGCAGTGGCGGATACAGATGGGGGGCGCAGGTGGCGCGCGCCCCCCCCCTTGTGGGTCCGCCCGTATTGCCGAACATTGCAAAACCACAATTGCAACTTTTTCATATCATAAGGTGGCATTATCTTTTACATGTTTACAATCATTTTAAATAAAATTTTCTTATACTTTGGCTGTGACTTGACTGTGATCTTTTATTACGATAAAAGTAAAGACAACTCAAGATATGTTGCGCCCCCCCCTTGAGTTTTTTCTGTATCCGCCCCTGCCCTATTGTTATTATAAACCTGAGGTGGCAAAAGAAAAAATGGCGAGGCCAGCGTTATGTTACACTACCCTATTGAGATTGAAGTGAATCTTACCAGATTGATTTATATTGATTTAAACAATTATTTTCTTTACCAAAGACGGTGTTAATTATGCTGGAACGAGACTCCTAGGGCGGGCTCGCGAGGGTACACTCCCGGGGGCAGGGTCTGTAGGCGCGAGCTTTTCACCTCTGCGCCCAGAAGGGGGAGGAGAGGGAGGAGAAAGGAAGGAGGCGCCGCCGCGATAGGAACCCGACGACGCCTCCTGGGACGGGTTAGGGAAGGAATGGAAGGGACGAGGAATCCCGCAACATCACAAAGGCGGGCGGGTCCTACCATCAGCGAAACCAGGCATCAGCCATTGCTATTCTAACAATTTTGGAGGATTATCCTATGAGGAAGAATAATTAAACGATCAAATCGTTAGACATGTTAATTATGCTGTTAAATGAGATAACATTGAAATCAAGTAAACTTCTCAGTGTTGGTATTCCGACTGTAAATTTGTCAGTTTTGGAACAGTAGGGCGCCAAAGATTTTTCCAGGCTGGAGGGCACTCCCCGGGATACGTCCCGATGTCCCGGCGGCCCACCACGGGCCTGGTCCTGTATGCCTGTCAATGGTTCAGCTGAGAATTTTCAACTCTTAAAGTAAGTCTTAACCTTTATCTTTGGCAAAATATTTCATAATAGCGTTGCTATTAAATTTTCAGAACTTGAATGATGTAAATTTGCACTAATGAATGATAAATGTATAAATAAAATCATACTATAAAAAATTTATTTTATAATAATAATATTTTAGTTAAAACTTTTCTATTGCCAAAAATACGCAAAGTTAATTTACAATATATTAATGCAACTAAGCATCTTTGAGTTGATCCATCCCTCAATGTTTTCCATTACTAATCCCAGTTTTTTTTACTGATCCTACACTTCTGGAGCATAATAATTAAGATATATGTTCTCCTTCCTCATCAACGGCCTTCCAAAGCTGTTCTTGATTTCTTGGTTGAGGCTCCTATTACTCCATATCCCGCACCGTAACGTTAAATATCTCTTACAGTGGCGTAACTATGAGGGGATAGATCCCCCCTCTAAGCCCCAGACAAATAAAAACATCACTTAAAACTATTGGTTAGTTTTGACACATAATGACTGCATCTGCTAAAAGTTAAATTTGAAGTGCCAAAATTATGTAAAATATAATTCCAGGCATGTCATATTTCAAAAATTTTCCCGGAACCCCGTTGTCTAGGGGGGGGCCTCCCGTGCCCCTCCACCCCCCACAGAATATTCCTAGTTACGCCACTAATCTCTTACATGTGCAACTTGAGTGATTAACTAATGAAATACATTGCAGATATCAACTGATTTTGATTCAAGATCTGATGACTTATTTTCATCAATTGTGAAAATTCCGTCTCTGCCTAGGGGGCCACTATTCTTAAAATATTCATGGAAAATCGTAGGTGTGTCCGTCCACCTACCGTGAGCCTCTCCTATCAAGAGGAATGACGTATCTTCTCTCCTTGGTTCCCATTACATTTCACCTTCACAGGATTTAATAGGATAACACAGTTAAAATATTATGGAACTCGATTGGCTACCAAATCAGTTAATGTATCGCTGAAAGCTATAGTTGAAATTTAATGTTGAAACCCTGACAAGGCTTTCGGCACCCGACGTCATCGGGGCAGTTTCCCTTAACTCTCGTTAATTAGGTTAACTAGCTAAATTCTGCACGCCAAATAACACAAACCCATACTGCTTATTATTGATAAAAGACTATTAGCTTTCAAAGCAGACGAAAATAAAATGTATGTGTATACTCAGATATCAGAGGAAATGAAAAAAATGTCGTTTTAAATTGTAAACTGAACGGTTTTGTCTAAAAATAAAAAATTCATGCACCAAAATGTATTCCCTTACCATTTATTTGAAGAGAGGAAGATTGTGCTTATTGGGGCCTATGGATAAAAAATCCACCCCGGCTTGAAAATGTCAATGCGTTATCCTAAGCAGGACCCGCCCTAGCAGGTGCGGGGCTAGGGGCGATCCTTCAGTGCGGGGCCCTTCACTTAAAATATTAAACTCTATACCCCATCTACAAACTCGAGCATTTTGAGTCCCTACCACTCTCAGGCTAAGTATGTGTTCCCCTCCCAAATTCAGACTTCGTAATTACGCCGTAATTATTCCTTTTTCATACTATAATTTTTTGTCTAGCACGGACTTAACAATACAGTAATAGTTGAAATTGCGTTTTCAAAACTATCGTATATTTTAATTTTTTTCACGAACCGGAGCCCCCCGAAGCGCGGGCCCCGGGGCGGTCGCCCCGCCCTAAGGCCGGCCCTGATCCTAAGTTTTTAAGGAGTAACACATCGCGAAAACAGACTAATTCCATCGGAAGAAAGGGGGTAATGCGTCCACTAAACTGCAAAGCATAAAAAGCACACCAATGACGCTCAAATGGGATTTAATCTTTACTTCATTTCCCATCCCTACTGCTAAGCAATAGCAATGGTAACCCCGCGGCGTGCATAGCATTAGTAACGGCAAAGGATATCGATAGATGACCATATGGTACGCACGGATGAGCGGATTTGAAGCAATTATTCACCTCAACTTCGCCACCCATAGTTCCCGAGTTCGTTCCGAGTGGCTAAACAGAGTAAGCAAATCCAGGCTTCCTCTTCCGCCATGAATTGCGCTGGGACTAAGAAGGAACAGTACTCTCCCACGATGAGGTTTGCAAACAATGCCATTAAATACCTACTCTACTTTGCGCCCAAGGCGTCACCCTCCCACGGACTTATTCAGCATGTTCCATCGCCACTGAACAACTCAAATCATACATTTTTCGTACTTGGTTTTCTTTCCCAGAGGACAGGCATCGATTTTAAAACACAACGTAAAAATTTACAGATTGTGGACCGTTCAATATCTTCTATATCATTTCTACTGTAGGTATAGATACCTTTTTGTCAACTTATACGCAACCAAACTCTACAAATGAGGTAGCAAAATGCACAGAATTTATCAGAGAACATGCGACGGCATACCTTACTTCCTAAATATTGCTATGGTTTCCTAAAATTGGTTTTTAAATAATTAAAAAAAAAACAAAAAACAAAAACCGGTAAATATTCCTGACGTTAACGGCGCACAAACTGATACATTTGTTCATTTGCAACAATATCTCGCATTCTTTAAATAAATTCTATCAAAATGCGGCTGATTCCACATTAAAGTCTCCTGTTGATACGTAAGTATGAGTCATCATGTGCGTTTAACAGAGGACAGTGTAATTACTTCCAATGTTGTGTTTAAAGAGGACCTCTGACCTCCATTTGTACGTGAGCATTCCAATTAAATTTGTACTTAAGACCCTGCCTTTTTTTCTACATTTTAAAATCAGAAACGCGCCTATCCCTCTGTGGACCTGCATTGAAAAGAGCGGGGGAAGCCCGCTGGGAGCGGGCGCAGAACGCTCGTGTACATATATTTTAACACAGGATCTGATGGCATTACGAGTTCAATAAGCCAACCATAGCGCAATTTTGATGTAACTAACGTCATTTGACTTCAATTGAAGTATTAATTTGCTATCAAGTCAAAACGTAGATTAATGACGTGCCTCCGTTTTATTCAGACGATGATTTTAATGGTGCAGCGAACATTACATAAGTATTCGGTGGAGTTGGTATTTGAAGGAGGCAACCGACAACTAGGGTCATTGGCGCAATGAGGATGGGGTAGGGAAGGTGGAGAGAAGGCCGTGGTCGCATAGGAGAAGGTCCAATTGCATCCCATAGAATGCTGATTTCTGCTGCCACTTCGGTTTTAATCGGTTTTCAAAAATGTCCGCGACGCGGCGATGAGTGTAATGTGATCCACTTTTTCCAATATTTTGCAGAATAATGTTTTTAATTGCCAGGAATAGCATTGGAAAAGTATGAATTTGATAGATCATATCATCATGCATATAAATATCGGATTGCCATGAGAAAAAATTCCCCTGGACCGGGAATCAAACCACGGACCTTTGGCTTTTCGGACCACTGCGCAGACCACTACGCTATCCAGGTTCTTTAATTACCATGGCAATTATACCGAGGCTCATGGTACTAGGTGTTAGGCCCTCGCGGTCCATCAAGGATGGCAACGCGAGGGATAAAGGATTGCCAAGAAGCCACAAACGGTTGAGAGCCTCAAACCTGCGCTAAAGCCGCGCAAAGCGGTATGTGTAATATTTCTAAACCTGCCGCGTGAACGGCGGTGAAATATACAAGAATTGCCATGAGAAAAAATTCCCCTGGACCGGGAATGGAACCACGGACCTTTGGCTTTTTCTCATGGCAATTCTTGTATATTTCACCGCCGTTCACGCGGCAGGTTTAGAAATATTACACATAAATATCGGTTTGCACCCCTAATTTTCCCTTATTTTTCCTCGAAATCCGTGATCATTTTGTCCGTCAGCGACGCGAGTGATGACTTTAGTAAACCCATTTAAATGCGGGGGATCGGGTTGGTGTGGTGGCTAGAGTGTTGGCTTCCCACCCGGCGGGCTCGGGTTCAAATCCCGGCAGTGGCAGAGAATTTTCAGAGACTGCCCGATCCCTGCTTGAATGTTGTGTGGAGGACATTTCAAGCGCAACACTCCGTCCGTCGGATGGGACGTTAAGCCGTGGTCCCCTTGGCGCCTTTCGTTAAGAGCAGGCTGACGCCGACGCCGGGTTTCTCTCCACCCTTCCTTCCACACCCTTCCCTCATGGCGCAAATGACCTCAGCTGTCGGTCGCCTCCTCCAAATACCATACCATACCATTTAAATGCGCGGTGGATTACAGCACATTAAGAGGCCGACTTGGGTATCTTCTTTTGTAGCATTCATGATCCTACTCTTAACGAAAGGCGCCATGGCTGAACGTCCCACCCGACGGACGGAGTGCTGCGGAGTGCCCACCACAGAGCAATCAAGCAGGTATCGGGCAGTCTCGGAAACATTCGGCCATTGCCGGGATTTGAACCGGGACCCTCAGGGTGGGAAGTCATCGCTAAAGCCACCACACCAACCCGATTCGCTCCATCAGTTTTTTTCTGTCGCAACGACATTCACATTCTAGTTTTGATGACCAATTTTCCTCGGCTTTGGTCAAAATTCCAAAAATAGCCTATGTAGATGTAAAAAATTTGATTTCTACAGAGATTTGAGAAAATATGGCATAAGAAGGTGAACATTTTTTGTCGTCATTCGGTGAAGTAAAAGTAGAAGATAAAATGTTGTAAATTTTAGAAAAATATAATTTTCTTTACTTCTCGATGAAAACTCTCGATTGATGGCTTTTTAGTTAAAAGCAATATAGTCGGCTGTAAAATATTGCACTTTTGGTTGAAGTTATTCGCTAAGGAATACGAGGTAAAAAAGATTATACAGTAAAATATAATACCAAGTCGGGGCACTAAACATAAAAATCATATATTAATAAATGAATGACAGATTAAATAGATGAGGAATCCTTTGATATGTTTTGGCTTTGGAACGTGGGTTTTTCTCAATCACTCGTGTCAACCCCAAATTTTATTTACCTACCTGCCACTAGAGGACAGGGAACAAGGTCCCCACGGTTTAAGCATGTATCTATATCACGACTGAAAATTTGGTATAATTATGCGACCCGACGAGCCACGGTGACTACTCCAATATTCGTTAACTCGCTCTCGCTCCAATATTCGTTAACGATGAGCAAAAAGTTTTGTATTTTCCCCAGTGAGACACCCATGAGGCCATCTTTTACACAAGAGCATCTTTTGAAACCTAAGCTTTTGGAGTTGTCTGTTCAGGGAGATCTTAAATTCCCGTAATTTTCTTCATAACTATCCCTCGGTGTAGATTGAACATCAAGAGAATAGACTAAGAATCAAAAATGCCGTTGTAGAGGCCGTAAATCTGATAATGAGCACGTTGTGATGATTCAGTCACATATTCATAAGAATGTGACGATTCCGTGGCACAATGGCAGCCCAGAACTTTGACGCAAGCGATTCTTGAATCAGCGTAGCCAATATCATGTCTCAAAGGCCCGTTTATTCAGATGCACACCCATCGACTGCACATACCTCGAAATTTCACTGTAGCATTCTCCTTGAAAATCGAATAAAAGGAGCAGATTTTCATAAAACAGTCGCGCAGCTAAAATCCTTGTCATCAATTAGCAATGACACCTATACAAAATTGACAGAGACCTTTTGATGGAGGATTACTTATCCGATTAAATGGCTGATATGCAGGTCGATAAATCAAGCACCGTTATGCCACGTTCACACCTGGTTGCGAGGCTGCGACAAGTGTATCAACCACTGTCACGTTCTCGGGTAACCATCGTAACCAGGTGCTGTAGGATATCGTCAGTAAACAAGTGAGAGCTTCCGTGCTCATCTTAAGATGTAATTATTGTCGATATATTTCCATTAATTAACTACGTTACCAGAATAATTAAGGAAATAAAAATCTCTACGTTATATTCCCCTATTCTACAGTGAATCATTCACAAGGTACCGAGACATTTTCTTCCTTCGTACCTACTACTCCAGCCGAAGTTCGTATACGAAAATTGGTATCCGTAGCATTTACGAATTTTAAGGTATATCCCTTTAACTCGGTAGAACATTGGAATGCATGAAACAAATATATAAAGGAAGGAATCTGAGGATCGAAGAATGGCACAGTAATGTTTCCAAATGTGGTTGCATAGAATGGATGAATTTACTAAGTGATAAGTTTAAGAAGTCAATATACATCATTCGACATAAGAAATATACTCCAAAACAGTGTCAGTAAGCTTATTAGGAAAGAAAATCATTAGGAAAACAATAGTTTCGTCACCTACAACCACATAGCAATAGGCATTGGCAATCAACTATTATAATCACATACAATTCGTGACATATTTCCCTCATGATCTCAATAATATGGACCTACGTGATGATGCTGAATAAAAACTCTACATATATCTCCTTGTAAAATTCCTTCTTGTCCATAAAAGGCTTTGAATATTGTTTTGACCCAACTCAATGATTTTCAATGATAATTGCCGACCGCTTGTAATTTCATAGCTTTCACATTTTCTAGGCGCAGCAGCGCCATCGTAAATAGGCAGCATTAGGATCTATGATTTACGATGAAACGTTCGCGCGTTCACACGACGTTTTGGGGCTACAATGGTGCCGATCATCGTCGTCACTATCGTCATGTGAAACAGGCATCAGATGGAAGCATTACAACGACAAATGCACGAAATTTTCCATGCTACTCTCAAATTCGTGTCTTCTCTAATGGGAGACCCCCCGCTTCTAAGGACGCAATGCTCTTGGTCAACCACAGGTCACATTTTGATTTGTTTAAGACAGATATCTATTTCAGAACCTACGTATTCATCTTGAAATTTTTATGCATATAGGCGAGAGGCCCTTTTAACAATTTATCTATACATCCAATATGATAATTTTACTACGCGGGGAATATTACGGTGACATTTTCGTATGAGAGACACGGGTAACGCTGACGAGGGCCAATTATGTACGTTCACAAACTTTCAAAATAATATCAACTCATGAATTTTTAATCCAGTAAGGAGTCAAGAAAAGAGACCGGCTGAGCAGGAGTGATGCGTCCTCTTAACTGGTAATGCAATGAGAGCGTTCCATAGATTATCATTTGCCATACGAGTAAGAATGAGAAATTATACTTTACTACGAATAAGTACGAATTTTATGACTCAGGGGTTATCAAGAAGGCTGTTCTTTTCCCCCCACCATTGCCATTTCATATTCCCTCAATATTTCAATGATAAGATATTTCAGGATCTAAGAATTTCCTGGACAACCGTGCTTTGCAATTCATGAATGGCTGGCTCACTTGTAGACCTAAAATAGAGTTCAATGCTTTAAGATATAACTTAACCACACGGAAGTATTAAATTTGCAAAGTCTGCATTAGGGGTGCATTGATTTGGGATCGGTGACAAGATATTCTCAAGTGTATCGCAAGGCTAAAGCATACGAGGATCAAGAAATACCTGACACGTTGTGGACAGCTCCAATCAACAAACGCATCATCATCCCTAATGATAGTTGCCCAAGATCAAGTAGTAACTACAATTATTCCATTTTGATTAGAGCAGTGTGGCTATTTCACATTCGAGCACTTTGTAAACTATAATGATCACCGACTAGTTAGATAGTTTTCCTGGTTCAGCTTCTTTCAATCTATTTTTATGTCGTATCCTTCTTTTAGCTGTTGGTTTTTTATGCTTTAAGTCTGGATGGGGTAGTCAAGTTTAAAGGACGTCGCTCTAATATTTCTAACAAAAAATAGGTCGCACGAAACTCGGATATCGGAGTCCATTTAGCTAGGACGTATCTGGGCGTCCTGCCTACTAACTTTACCATGACGCTCACTGACCAGATGGGAAAGGAGCTAAAAATAGGACACCCTGGGAACTATAGTACGAAATAAAAAATCATACTCGCCCACAGGTTATGGAATCATCCTCTCGAACCAAAATCGTGAATTTTGACTTCATAGGAATCAAGGTTTTCCCAAGGGCTAGAGTTACTTATAATATCGACCGAACAGTAACATGAATGGGCTGCAAAGTTTCATCTATAAATATAAATAGGTGATAGGCGTGAGCAAGAGAAAAATTGGATACACGTATACTATGATTTTCCGAAAATAATACTAACAAAATGAATAATTTCCTGGAAACTCCCATTTATCATCTAATGAGGGAAGGCGAAGAGCCTCAAAGGATAAATAATTCCCCTTGACCTGCCCTAAAACCAGGCTCCCTCAAAATTGCTTCCAGCAAAGACAAACCCAAAGGATCCCGGCTCGTGTCCGAGATATGCACATTTTTTCTCCTACAGAATGCTCGCACTATGAGTATATTTGCAGAAAAAAATCAGCCATAATAGAGTTGGCTCAAAATTTCAAAAGACAATCATCTCATAGCTCATCCTGACCCGGCCCTGGAATCTGGTTGCGTGGGTATTTTTCTTGGTACTCATTGTTTCAACTTAAGTAAGTACTCTTGTAATCATATAAGTACTCAATATTCATTGCGATATTCAAAAATAAACTTCTGTACTGAAGTCATCCTTCGGATGCTTGAGGGACGACTAGTGATTGCTTTTGTCACACCCGTGTCCTGAAGAAACTTTCAATCGATCCTAGTAATGTTTTCTCAACGGCGAATTATGGTCGTTGTTTTAAGGGGGTGACCGGTTCATCACTTTTCGCAGCGGCTTGCTGGTAAACAATACCTCCCAGCGATACTTCGTTTGAAGTCTGATGTGTGTAGACAAATAGCTTTTAGATATTCTCTTACTTTAAAAAATTGTATTTTAAGCTGTTGAAATAAAACATTCACCGGAGAGCCACACTAAAGATTGCTATCTCTTCCATTATCCCAGAAATTACGGGGGAGGCCGAAAGTCCTCCTTAATCAGCCTCTGGGTTTGCAGTAATGTGGACCATAAGCGACATCTTTCCTGTATGCGTAAAGAACATCCCGACGTTTGATTTAAACCAAATAACCCGCCCATTCACCTCTCCAGTGGCTACTCCGCCATAATTAGTCACCATTGTTCTAAGCGGAGCATGTAAGCCCCGGCGTCTTCGCCGATAGCCATCAGCTACCGGGGGCGAATCTATCCGAGCGCGCAATACGACGAAACCTTTCGCGGCCTATCTTCCCGCCCTATCGTCACGGGTTGAAGACCTTTCGGCGGGAGGCCTTTACTCCTTGGAGGCGAAAGTGGGTGGGAGACTTGGTTTCCTCCGCGATCAGATAAAAATTTTGAGAAGAGATTTCGGACACGAATTCATCCGACTCCTCCGCCTCCACGCCCGAATAGTGTGTGGTGTGAGGTTACACACGCGAAGAGAAATAAGTCACACGCGCCCAAATTCTCCGTCACATAACACTTACCCGCGTGCTAGGCCAAGCGGAGTGCGAGCTCCGACGCTAGTTCCGCCGCGGGGAGAGTGGCGGCGCTACCGGCGTGGGAAATGGCGGAAGAACGCACCGATGCTCCTCCGGTACACTCTCCCAAGATATCCCACATTTCTCCTCATTCGCGGTGAGCCGATGGAGTCGAGTGCTTACTTCCTGAAGACCTTCATCCAGCACTGAGGGATCCTCGATCCTCCGCAGGCGTCTTCCTCCGCGGGATACACGAGCCATGGGCCGCTTCACCACATGGATGGACATGGAGTTGTCGCTCTTCGCACCCTCCGACCTAATGGCGATATATCGGCTGCAAGCGAACGGATTTGAATCGATCAGGTTGGTGAATACCCAAAAACGCAGGGCCGCCCACAACGGCGGAATATTATATACATCATATAGTGGATATTCCGCTGAGGAAATTATATTTTAATTCATACAACCACAGAGTATACACTATGATACTATATACCAGCGAGAGAGAGCTTTTTGGAGGGAATGCGCCATCAGCATTAAGGGTATTGGCACCCATGCTACGGCGGTGAGAACTTACTCAAGACATATCAACATTGCTTGACTAATTTTTTTAAGTATACCGAAACTAGTCACGGTGATAACTTTTACGGGAGTCACCCGCAATACACAAATTGGGCGAAAAATCCACAGAGAAAAAAATCATTTGCCTTGGCCAGGATTCGAACCCGGATCCCCCCGATTTCCAGTCGAGTGCTTTAGCCAGTTAAGATTCCGAGGCATCATTCAAAAGTTGTCACCAAGGTTAGTCCGCGTATACTTAAAAAAATAATCAAGAGCGAACACCTCTATGTGTTCCAAGTCCGGGGCTGCTCACCGGCTTTGGCGCTGTGCGCACGATTTAGACTGCTCGTGGCATCATATGGTCAGCAGTCCATAACAACTTGTCCGGTTGTCTCCACAAATATCCACATAAAGATATGACGCCTCGGTAGCTTAACTGACTGAAGTACTCGACCGGAAATTGGGGGATCAGGGTTCGAATCCTGGTCAAGGGGAATGATTGTTTTCTCTGTGGATTTTTCGCACAATTGCTTGACTAGTCTCATTTCCAGACGTGTTGATAGTTTAAAAATCTCATTGTCATCTTGAAAATTTAGAGGGTATATAGAATATACAATTTTCAATATTAACCCGCATATCCAGTATGAAAATTTGAATTCGGCTTTCTGTTCACATTTTCATATTTGAGATACATGGTGTATGTTTACAACCAACTCCTCTGTACACAATGAATATTTCAAGATGATAGCGCAAGTTTCGAACAAGCAATACGCCGGGAAAGGAGAAAAAATATAACCAGTCGAACGGAAGTGATTCCTCCTCTAGGAAAACACCTCTTTTAGGATTAAGAGACATCATGATACATTGAATAGCAAAATATTAATTTTAATGCTGACGTGTTAAAACAAACGCATCTCCAGGCTCATGTCACACCACTGTCTATACCGTCAACTGAATGTGGAAAATACTGTAATAACAATGTTAGCGGGAAACGCGTAGTGCAGAGTGAAAAACTAACTGCTTGCATACTCTTGCACTACACTACTCGAAAACTAAAGATATGAGTTTAAATGACTACTGATGTATGTATGATGTGGGCTGTTTAAAATATCGCAATTATAGATGTACGAGAATTCCACAGATGTAAAATTATTTGCCTTGCAATAACATCTGATTAGGACCTTGTACTTCACCTTCTCCTACTTCGCAACTAATGCTTTCAGCTTTCAAGTTCACAGGCGAAGTACTCCATAATGTTCAATCACTATCTAGTCAGGGGTTGTTTGCCTCAGTCATCATAGAAGTTATATACTATGAAATTGACAGTCTCGGCAAAAATATTCACTCGTATTAGGGGGTGGGTTCCCGGTGCCTTATAAAGGTCGGCGACTGAGTAGGTAGATCTCAGACCTCCAGAGATCCAATATGTAAAGGAGGGACCGTTCATTAATCTTGGGCAACAGGCATCGTCCACGAGCTTCACAGATGAGTGAAATGGGTCAGCGGTAATGGAAACAGCATTAAAGTATGGAGGCAGAATGATTGGATGTTTGTAACAGCATAAATATTTGAATGATGGACGTACGGGAACATGGGCAGATGTCTTTTCTACGCAAAAGTATGGCTACCTCCGGGCCTACCTCGATATCAACATATACTTTTCGTACTCAAGGTACATAAATATAATGATAAAGCGCTATTACGTATTGAAACCTTGCGGTCGGTCAATTCATGGAAATTTTGACTGTATTTACTTCTCTCTTCTACACTATTAATGGCATTTCCGCGTTTTGTCGGCAGGAGGACATGGCTATCAGGGGTTTCAGGGTTGGGGTGTCAATGGCCCACGGCAAGCCATTGAAATTTGGAGGAGGCGCTCGTAAAACTATAAATTGATAAAAAATAAAAGTAATACGAAATAAGTAAAATATGAGTGAAACGGAATAAGAGTGGCAGTCGCTAATTATTATCCCACTGAAGCAATTACAAAAACTTTTGGGAGTGATGAGAGAGAAGAATTTTTCGGGAGGGATTTATCGTGAGGTTTGGGGGTCGTAAAGACGTCGAGAAGCAGGATGTGATCTCGCCTGCTGTCATAGCGGCGTATAGTAACATAAGTGTTTTTTACAATTTACATTTAAAAAAATACTATCAGGTTTAAAAGGAAAACAACTTTACTAGCAAAATGTCATGGATGAGCAACTTTAACTATAGAGCAGCTCTATAAAGGAATTATTAACTTGCTAACAACTTATTTTTTCAAAAATAATCCAGAAGGAATTTAAGTTAAAATGATGGTAAGATAAGAGGACTACGAATAGAAAGGTTTTCTTTTGGAATTAGATGTTTTCCTTTTGTCTTTTAGAATTAAGTAGATGTTTTCCGGTGCTCCAAGCTAAAATTCCATAATAATGAAATATTCTAATAGAACTGTTTTAGGATTTATTTGTTTTAATTCCTCCTCTTTTGGTATTGCTGCATTCGAGGTAAAACCGAAGCCGTCTCATGCAGAGGTCACGAGTTCGAAGTATGAATTCTTTCTCGTATGGAGAGATATTTTCGTCTCTCAGAGCACGATTAAACGTGCCCTTTAGGAAACATACACACCATCATGATTCGTCTAAGTACTCTTATGATGCTTCAAATCACTATCTTTCATGTTGAGTCGAGAGTAAATAAGAACTAGGAAAATTGAGGGATTACATCAGAGTATTTCTCATAGGCAATTAATTAAAAACCAGGAAAAGACAAAGAAACAATCGAAAAGATGCAGTGGAGTATTTATCTTCAAATTCTATTTAAATAACATTTACTCAACTTTCAGTTTCAAGGTGTATAGGTGGTCGAGGGTAGAGTTCACTGAAATCACTTCTAACTTTGCCGTTGGCGTGTGAAATTCACGCATTCTAGTTGTTGGAGCCACTTGATTTTCCTGGGCAACGCGGTTTACTTCGGAGTTCTGAGAAGCAGAAAAGCGAACCTCAATGATTTCATGGCTTGGATATGGTCATGAACATGAACCTGATTTTGGCGCGTAATATACATACATGTTTAATTCATATCTATCTAAGCACTCTTATGATGCCAGTAATTGCAAACCCTCCCATCCTTGTGATTCGGCTGCCTGCTTTTCATAAAAACACGATAAATCGGACATGGCGGATCGCCTATGCAAATTTACATGGCTACGTTGCGTATAAATACTAGAATTCAGGGTTGTTTTAAATTTAATAAATAATAACCCAATAACCTTAGGCCCATATCCCAATACTCTACTACTAGACCACCCCGCACCATAATAAAACAAAACATGAAATCTGAAGGTCCTGTCACTTAAGAGGAAAATTTCACTGGTCATCAAATTTCATAATGTACTATGGGTCTATTATCCATTTTTGGTGAATTTGTTCCTTGAAACTGCTCTTAAATAAAAAATTCTGAAATAACCTTTTCGAATAACCTTTTCAAAAAAGCATGAGGGTCTCTTTTATCTTCAGACACCTTCATTGTATTTTTTGTATGATCTTTTTACATCGAATATGCAGAGTGTAAAGCAACGTAGAACGTAGAAACGTGAAAACGTAGAATTTTATAATATCTATAATTTAATATAATATAATATGATATATTATAACATAATATCATAGCTATAATATAATAATTTTATAATATAACTTTGGTTAAATTAATCTGAGTTTTTTCATTACACCTATCATAGACGCTTCACGATAGACGCGAGCGTTTTGGGGCCCCCTAAGCGCGGGGCCCTTGACGATTGCCGACCAGCCGACCAGGCTAGACCGTCCCTGTTCTGGACGTATCACTTATTTAAAACTTTCGCCATGATTGCGAAATTTTGAAGGCATAGGAGAAAGACTTTATTTCTTCACCTGTATCTCAAATATAAAAGTTTTACCCCAATATTTACTCGCGCATTCATTTTCCATATTTGAAATACGAGTTATTATTGGAGAGGGTCCATTATATCCACTGAAAATTTTCATGACCGCGTAAGTTTTCAAGAAATATCACGCCATTAAAAACTACGAGCGATCGAGTCGGAGTGATGAGTCCTCTTACTAAGGATCTATTTTTAATTTCCAGGCAAGAGCGCTTAAGCCTTCATGCGTGAAGGACTGATCCGTTCCGCGGATAAGCCCCTTCTGTGCACGTAAACTACGTACTCATGACCATACGTCCTCTTCATTCACGACCAGATTCGTTAACGTTCTCTACGCCACTGGAAGTCGATTATATAATTTATGATCATTGGTCAAATATTTCCACGAGGAAGTATCCATTGTGAAAATGTGGAGGCATTTTTCACCTCACTCTTGCACGGATGCAGGATTTTAGATGCATATAATATTGACAACATTTCAGAATATATATTTCGTGATGTTACGATAACAGTACACGAAGTCGTACACTCTTACGTGAGGAGGCGTAATATCGCGTGAAAAGACTTATTGATACTACTAGCATAAAAAATTCAGGAATGCGAGCAGAAAAATAGTTCCTGTTCTAATTTCTGTCAGGCGTGATGGACTGCTCGAACGATTTCATGCATTACCATAAAACTATATAGAGTAGCGTATCCTTCATATTTCATATGTGCAGTTTGGTGCGGGCAAACCAGTCGCATGAAAAATAATAATAATGATCGAAAAGTAAAAAAAATATTAGATGATCAACTACATTAACACAATAGGCTTTTAAATTTAACAGAAGAGGAACTATCTTGACAAAAGCTGGCCTCTCTCTCCCACGATATTTGCTCAATAAAGGACCTGTTTCAGAAGCCTTCCAGTTTCCTACTCCGGGTCGAAATGAGACACGAGAAGGAAACTTGAACGTTTTCGAATCATGTCATAAATGACCAAACAACGCGAGAGAGAACCCAAATGAATTAGTTTTGCCAACGTGCTTTTTTATTGTGTGGGCACACTTTGCCGACACTGGGTTTCTCTCCACCCTTCCCTGATGGCCCAGATCATTCTTCCACGCCGACCTTACTCAACGAGGCTAATGATCACGTCTTACGTTCGCATCCCTAATAACCAATTAAGCAAGAGTCCGAATCTGCGATTTGAGGTCAGCAGGGGATCAGCAGGTTCATCGATCACCTTTTCACAAAATATCGTGCATTTTTATCCGAAAAATTTCCATTGTTTTTGTCAGTTGATTAACAACACAATTTAAGGAGTTGCTACACTTAATAGTTCCAGTAATTATTGCGAAATCCAACTTAGCACATGCTAAAGAAATTTTAATTTATCCCATGTCCAAAAGCGTTTTAATCTCATGAAAGTTTTTCTCCGCGTTCTCACGAGACGGCTTTGAGAAAAAAATTATACCCACCAAGGTTTTGAAGTTTCAAAGCTCCAGTCATTTCCATTGCGTATTATATCATGAACTTTGAATTAAAAGGTGCAAACTCGTTAGACATTATCCAAAATACTCACATTCAAATATTATTATTTTGATTCATTAAAGTTTCTTGTAAAAAACAAATTATAATTGAGGTGTAGAATTTGACTGGCTCGATATAAATAATTATATTTCCCGATCGATTCTAGCTCGATATTAATCTTTGATTCCAATTAGGATTCAGCATACAACCATTTAGAAATCTCAGAGATACTGCACTATCAAATATAGAGGCAATGGATAAATTCTTCATGCTAAGGAACGAAGGTATACTTAATATTAAACCAACAACGACATAATAAAATTAACTTTGTTGTGCCTGTAATCAATCTAAATTCTTGCTAAATGGTAAATTACGAGTTGATGAACTTAATTTCATTAATTATGAGTTAATTTATGGTTAATCAACTCGCCAAAATAAAACCTATGAAAGAAATGCAAGGTAGTAGACAAGGTTAGGGGGACGATAAATAGTGATAAGATAAATATCCTAATTCGATTGATAAGAAACAATTCATACAGCGACAAATAGATGATAAATACCTAAATAGGAGCACCGGAGTTAAAAAAATTACTTATATTATTTCGGACTCTAAAAATTCTTCCAAAATTCATTTGATCTCAATCTTAAGTATCTCATATGGATTAAATGAACAAATTAAGTAGTGGCCGCGTACAGCCTACACAAACGGGGGCAATTTTTTTAGTTAAATGCTCAAATGTTACTCGTCAATCAGCTAACATATGTTGTGATTTATCACACCATATGCATAGGTTCTCTGAGTCAGGGAATGACCAGACTCTCAACGGTTTAGTATCGGCTGAACGCGACCAGTGAGTAGTAGGAATGAGATTGGCAAATACTCTCGTCGCACGTCCCACTTAGTGCGAAAAATCCACAGAGGAAAAATCATTCGCCTTGACCGGGATTCGAACCCGGATCCCTCGAATTCCGGCCGAGTGTTTTAGCCAGTTAACCCATTTCCGTCCAGAATAATGCCTAAAATTCCTATTTGCACCCATCTTTTCAAGCAAGTGCGATTACTTGTAACAGCTTCAAAAATAAACTAATGCATGGATTAGGTCAACAAAGAGCCTCACATACTTATAGAATGGAAGGATGTAGCCATATGGCTACGGTGGGCGGAAATCGAGGGATCCGCAGGGAAGAATGACGCCTCGGTAGCTTAACTGGCTAAAGCACTCGGCCGGAAATCGAGGGATCCGGGTTCGAATCCCGGTCAAGGCGAATGATTTTTCCTCTGTGGATTTTTCGCACAATTTGCGCATTACGGGTGACTCCGTAAAAGTTATCACCGCGGCTAGTCCCAGTATACTTAAATAAGAACGTCCCACTGTTGACAAACCCCCGACCGAGTCGCGGGCAATACCCCACACCGAGTTAATGTCAGACCAGTTAATGTCAGGCCCCCCCCCGGTATTTCCAGGTCCGACAGAAATTACAAAATATGGGAGATAAAGCTTATCATGTATAGCTCGCATACTTCCCACTGTTGACAAACCCCCGACCGAGTCGCGGGCAATACCCCACACCGAGTTAATGTCAGACCAGTTAATGTCAGACCCCCCCCGGTATTTCCAGGTCCGACAGAAATTACAAAATATGGGAGATAAAGCTTATCATGTATAGCTCGCATACTTACTCGCATATGCCAACATTTGTGAATATAAAAACCAAAGGAAAAGATTCGCGACGAAAATTTCATTTGCCTTAGCTATTCTTCGAAACCGCATCGTATTTTTCTATAACGAGGATGTAAATGTTATCACCTTAATTAATTTTTTTAAATGGATAGTCCCAATTTTAATCATTCCGCTTCGTTGGAGTCAGTGTTCCAAATTGGTGAAGCAATTTGTAAATCCTGGCGCAGACCAAGTAATCATGGCTAAGATTTTTTATTAAGTAGTATTCTCACGGTATCACGCATGTCATTTAAGTTCTCTATAAATAACCACGATGTTAGAAAACTAACAGAAATATACCACGATTTAAAATAATGAATCGCGTTTTTCTTCAAAAATAACGTAAGTAATAAACCCAGAAACGTGGGTCACTGAGATGTTCTCAGACGAGCAACAAATATACAATAATAATAGCCTTAATAATGTTTATATAAGCTGCATAAATTATGATAAACTGATCTGGTATGGTGGCTAGAGTGTTGGCTTCCCGCCCGGCGGGCTCGGGTTCAAATCGCGGCGGTGGCAGAGAATTTTCAGAGACTGCCCGATCCCTGCTTGAATGTTATGTGGAGGACATTTCAAGCGCAACACTCCGTCCGTCGGATGGGACGTTAAGCCGTGGTCCCCTTGGCGCCTTTCGTTAAGAGCAGGCTAATGCCGACGCTGGGTTTTTCTCCACCCTTCCTTACCTACCCCTTCCCTCATGGCGCTAATGACCTCAGCTGTCGGTCGCCTCCTCCAATACCATACCGTACCTAATCTAGAAAGCATATGAAGATGGATTGATACTAACAATAAGTAGTTCTGAGATTCCCAGACTACTTAATCAACTGAAACATAACCATTGTAATGAATTAACAGCTGATTTTAGGTGGACACGTGTAAAAACAATGCCTCTATGTTTTGCTGAAACGCACAATCAATCATAATTATTCTTAAATAATGTTTATTCAAGCGTAACTAATCATTAAAAATGATTTATACAGCCAACTCACGTCTTCAGCTTACCATGTACTCTATCGCAAAAATAATTAAATCAAAAGCCATCCACAAACCACCACACAACTTGATAATTGGAGTGGCAGGATATAGACGACTCTTGTCGCGATAAATTTCTTTAGTAACTGCTGTACATTATTAAATATACATGCAAAACTGAAAATTTTTGCAAACCCTTTCTCTGAATTGAATATTATTGGTCTTATATCACTTCAAGAATACATTCAGCATAGCTTGACCGCGACTTAAAGAAAATGCTTGAAATACAATCACATGACCTTTTTCAAGTGATCATGAAACTCTTTTGCTATTAAGTTGGTATCATGGGGCAGAGATTAAATAATGAAAGAGCAATTACTTACAGCGAGAAAACATCCGCAATTCAACTTTCGAAAGTACACTTCATGTTCATAGAAATAATATTTTTTCATGTACGAACGTCACCATAAATAAAATAATATAATATTTGTAATGGAGTGGATTAGATTGAAATTTTAATGTAAATCCGGCCGGGATGAGCGAATATGATAGCCAAGAAAGGTTTCTGCTCGTCACTGAAAATGAATGGAAAATTCGTCTGTTCATTTTAAGAAAAATGGCACTTACTTAGGGGCAGAATATTTTGGCCATTAAGAGGTCATCAAGACTTTCTTACCACTTATATAGTTTTTTATATGCCCGAATACGCACTAATTAAAATAAAAAAGAACTCGCTATGATTATTTAAAATATTTTATTGATAATTATCCAACTTTCATCATAAATCTCAAGGATTACAGGAAAATATCCATCATAATTGTGGAAACCTTTTCTCTGAATGGAATATTTTTCAGCTTATATTACTAAAATTCACGGATACAAATATCATAGATTTTCCGAGACTGAAAAAATATTCCTGAAATACAATCACATGACTTTTTTCGCGTAATTATGAAGCGATTTTCCTACATAATTCCATCACTTAAAAAATTAAAGAAACACAAGGTTTCGGTTGCTGAAATTTTACTTAAACTAGAACTAATTTAAATTGTGTTTTGGCTATTTTAATAGCTGCATACACGATTTTAATAGCATTACTTTCTATGCACTACACTCCTTGTTATTCCGACACACTAATTAAATCGTACCTTGATTTTTGGCCAGCATTTGGAGTGAATAACACTACTATGCTCGGGTAAATTTTGTACACTTTAAATCTCTTGCCGAGATATTTGATATAATTGTTGGACGCAGAGACGTAACTTCTAAAACAAAAGATAACAAATACTCTCATTTGAGAGGCTGGATCGTCCGAATTTCAGGATAGTAAAATTCATATGAGAGACTTCATTTCTACGTTGAATTACGTACTTCAAATGATCCTCCACCTATCCGTACCCTTTTCACGTTTTTCTCGTACTCGTTTTTGTGAGTAAAATCCAGTTGCACAACTGTGAGCCCTAATTATTCGAGCAAAAAAGGAAAAAAGGAAATAATTTCCTTCCAATCATATTCTAAACACTGTAGAACTTACGGAGAGAGGACACAAGGAATAAACTTAATGTGGCATTCCTTGTATCTCGTTTCCATCGCTGTCAAGTCAACCCCTACGAAAGACACCGGATAAAAGATATCATTGGCGATAGATAGGCGCTCATCCAATGAGGGTTCGGACAAAGAGTGACTAAAGAGTAGGGGAAACTACAGTGCGAGCCCTCATTTTCAGCCCGTCAGCGGAAATCAGTGCTTTGCATTGAATTCTCCCGCTTCTCCTTCGGGAGAGAAAGAGAGTGAGAGGAAAAATCGCTTTCGTTCTAGCCAAATGGAATCCACCATTAACAAGGGGGAGGGGGATGGAATCCGTGTGTGTTTTCATTAGAAATGTTTCCAAATGAAATTTATTGTTCGCCACTTCCTGCCCGCGGCTCCGCACAATGATGGGCGAGACTCCGTAGCGAGGAACGTAACTGCGTCGGACTGCCCCCTCGACAGCAGTCGACCAGTTGCTCTCCGCACGCCGTTACCTCCCGACGGATACTCTTGTGCGCCGTATAGCCCACGCTTGTCGGTGAGTGCATCAAAATTTTGGTATTTAGTCATGTCTCCTTTCATTCTCTTAAACCTTCACGAATATCTTAAGTGCTGGGATCATCAGTATCGGTCAACTATCCGATAGAGCAGTGGCGTAACTAGGAATATGCTTTGGGGCGGATGGGTGCCCAGGAGAGGCACCCATCCGCCCCAAAGTTTACCTTAGTTAGTCTTGATAATGATGGTATAAACGTCGATACTAGTAGACTGTTAAAATAAAAGTTTGTGGAATAGTACTGAGTTTTTTCACCATGAATGTCAAAAATAGACAATAGTTTAAAATATTTTTCTTTTTCTCTCTGAGGCTTTGGGGGGAGATCCATCCACCTCATAGTTGCGCCACTGCCTGAGTGAGTTCAAATGAAGGCTTCCGCGTAATCTCAAAGTTGTGGAGATTGGTTAGTGAGGGCTGCTCGGGTGCTCCACCGGGTAATCTTCTCCATGGCTGCCGGCGTCTCGGGATACGAGTTGTACTCCATCCCTCCGGGCTGGGATGGTGTAAGATACGTGCCCCGAAACGTCGCCAGCCATGGAGGAGATTACTCGGTACCCAATTACTCGAGTACCCAAGCAGCCTTCACTACTTGTACCAGCACATGCCGGGAATATCATAAAATGTTGTGGATATTGGTTTATCGGGTGTTCCTCTACTGCAATTCGTCAAAAACTGCTACGGGCATACAAAAGGCGTTACACAAATGTCAAACGATTTTGATTGGGAGCCGCTGGAGACTGAAGAGGCTGCGCGCTAGGCTTTAATTTCTTCAGCAATTGAGAATGAATATCTTTAAGAGGGACACGGGAAACATATTAGAACCCCACTACATTTCCAGATCCGACAGAAACGATAAATTAAGAGATACATTTTACCGAACGGATAGGTATGGGAATTCGCTTTTCTCCTGCACGATAAAGGTCCTCGATTAATACTAGGCTTGATTTCGTTGGAGCGTTTCCTTTTTCTATGTAAACGGCTAGTGTTCCAACACACCCCGCCATACGCCTACTGAGACGGCTTGCGGGGTAGTATGTATATGTAGATGTCATCCCATATATTTACGATGTTTCGGCAACATTCCAGTTGACTTCCTCAGGTCCAACGAAGTCCTCATGCAGAGTTTTTTCGCCATTCTATACCTGCCCCGTCAGAGAGGAAAGATTTTTTAAATTACTATCTCCATTGAAAAGGGCTCAGGAGAACAATCAACACGGCACACATCAATTGACGGATGAGAAATATGAGGCCGACGGAATTCGGCGTCAGTATTTCAGTGGACCTGAGAAATCCAACGGGAAAATTTGCGAAATTTCGTTCGAAAACCATGGATAGACGAGAAACCAATCTCCATAATCCTGAATTGGTGAGACGTTTCTCTTCCTTTTGGTTTTTCGAGCTCATTTTTAAACAAGTAGTTGATTCATGAAAGGTTCCAGGAAACTCCTGACCTCATGGAGAGTTGATGTCTCCAATTACTTTCAAGAATCCATTCTTATTTCGAGCGTTGATATCTCTTCTTCTAATTTGAAATTTGATTCGAGAGTTGATGTCTCCTCCTGTATGCGTTATTACCACATATTAAGGGAACAATAAAAATGTAATGATATTGATATTTATTACTTCTTTTAAAAAATCAGTGCTAAGGTAGGTAAAAAGTCATCATTAAGTATTTAGATTGTTTTTTTTTTGTCACCATAATTTGTAACTTTACCCAAAACCATAGTGCTGTCTATATATAAAATCATAGTGCTGTCTATATAATAAATGCGAAGTTTTCACTATGTTAACATTTTTTAATACTCATACTTAGAGCTTTTTGTTCAATCCCTACGTCTGGCGTCAAAATTCCCGCAGCGTACTTTAGATTCGATTTAAATACATTGAAACTACACGAATGACGTGTCTGCGGTAGTAGATACCTCAGAATAATTACCTGAAGAAATGTTTTAAATACCCCCAATTACTGCCAATAAGCTAACGAATTAAAGAAGCAGATGTATTTTTCGAACTTCTATTTCGATAATTGTATCCAGATTTGCACATGGCAGTGGGTGTGTAGTACAACACGCAGCAAGGCTATCGCCACTAGTTACATCATTTAATTCCATTTCATCAGTATCATTTTAGTTTGAAGTACCTTAACTCTGAGCCTGATATATTAGAGGTTTTTTTAAGGTTTATTTGAAGGCTGTTTGATAAATGGATCTCAAATCAATATTTCAGCGCTAAAGCGGGATGAGTTGAAGGAATAAAGACTTTGCTGTTTCCACATTATTTTTTCCTCTTTCTGGTCATGGCTTCGTTACTGTGTAAGATATTGAAGGTGAAATCACATGGAAACAACAAAATTTAATCCCTCCAACTCCTACGATAAAGAATTTCCACCAAGTCACTTCCACCACTGTCACTTACTAAAACGGAAGCATGTAAGTTTAAAGATAAAAGCAAGATAAGTAGAAGTTTTAGTCAGTTATAACTTAGAAATATTATTTCGATCTTAAGACGACGTATCACTACCGCTTCACCTGTCTAATTTTCCAACGTCTTACCTCTTTAAATATTACAAAAAATCGTCTTTACATTCTCCGGGTATATATAAAATATCCTCATTAGAATTTACTGTGCCTTCAAAATGAACAGTTTCTTCAAAATTTTTCCCTGGTAAACTTTTCCTACTTGAGACACTGGTAGATGTTGACCCGGATCCATTCCTTAAACCATGAAATTTTACTACGATAGCGTAAATATAAATGAATTTATACGTCTGGAACCAAGAAAAGTACTACTAGTCGAATAGGAGTGATGAGTCCTCATAAATTAAGTCGAAATTTCACAACGTTTATTTCCAGCGAGCCGACCTGTCGGCTTGTGTGGAAGGTGCAAAGAATGCCTTTAGATCGCGCGGGACTTTTAAGGCCATTTTTATCTTTATTCTACGTTATATGAACGAGGAAACTGCAGAATTAAGTAATATTACCAATTATATGATAATTTTATCGATTTAAATGTCAACATGTTCGCTCGTTTTTGTAATATTTATTATAATAATATGGTTTACACCACATCATTTTCATTACTGCACAAAATTCGCCACTGTTAAAGGAATTTGCTTATGCCTAGCCCTTGAAATATATTATTGTTTCCAAAAATTAAGATTTTCTGGACACCAGCTGGTGAGGGAGTTCACGTACCGAAATGATCTACATAACACCCTGCGAGCCACCTCTAGGGTGCTAAACACCCTAAAGGTGGCTCGCAGGGTATTATGTAGATGAAGACCAACCACCAACATGTAGCATGCAAGAGGATCGCTACATGCACACCGCACGGTCATAGAAATATTACACATACTAGAAGAATATACATACATATTCATTAAAAAAAACTTGCTAACGGTTAGTAATTCCTAGAGAAAATACATGCAATGTTAGAACTATGGAAAAAACATGCAATGAGTCATCCTAGCGAGTGAAGCCATTAATCCTATCAATTGAGCATAAAGGAGATATTTGTTCTCGGTAGAGTCGAGGTAAAGGTGTTGATATGTTCGTCGTGAAATCAGAGAAGACACTATGGAAAAAGTTATTTAAGAGATTAGCTTTATCTCGATTGTTCGTCTCTCTATCGCCACGTTCATTTATGAGTGCAGAGACTGTAGCGCTATTTCCCTGTACCTCCCTTACGTATGACCAGAAAGCCTTAGAGTTGTCGTCTAAATAATCGCCCAATATTTTTTTTTAATTCACTCAACGCCTCCCTAAGTGTTTTCTTTGTCTCAATTTTCGATTTTTATCATTTTCACGCATTTCTTGTATTTTCTCACAAGTATGATGCGGTAGTGTGTCGTGTGCAGGCATGTAGTTCTTTCTGACTGTCTTCAGTTACGATTCCATTTCAGTCTCAGATGAAAATAAATTCAAATTTTAAGGTAGATATTTTGCATATCGGTTAGCATTATCAATTAGTTTCATGAAATGATAATAAAATATCGTCAGGGAATTGGAGATACGACTCAAACTGCTAAATATTTTCTTTGGATATCTTTTTAACAGCAGTTATGAATGGATCTCATATCAATATTGAGGTTGAGCTTATTTATATAGTTTCCTAACGAGAACGAGGTTGTTCCGCACCTCGACTTTAGCTTTCGAAATAAAATTTCCGCGACAAGAACTGCGGCCCATCGCAAAGACTTGACTTAAAATGTTCAACCCAATGAACAGGGGCGTTCTGGGGTAAATGGGGGCCCTCGGCTGAGGCTCACGATGGGGCTCTCCCCCGAAAAAATTTAGGAAATTGCATGCCATGAAATGAAATGAATTTAGACTCTGGTCTGGCTCTTAAAAACTAGATAAAAGTTAATTAAAAGAAGTAACTTCGTCATAAAAATAGTATAAAAGGCGAGCATTTCACTGCTTATGAAACTTAATAATGAAAATCTAAAAAAAACTCTAAAATAAGCTTTTCGAATAACCCTTTTAAAAAAGAATCAGGTTCTCTTCATTCTTCTTACTCCTTTATTTGATTTATTTTTAATATGACTATACAGCAGTTAAGAGAAGAAATACGTAGGAGTGAAAAGATTAGCTGATAGGAGAACTGAGTGGAGAGCTGCGTCAAACCAATCCTAGGATTGTTGATCAGTGATGATGATTATGATGACAGCAGTTATAAAACTTCGGTTCAAGTAATCCTAGTCTTTCTGTATTACACCTTACACATACGCTTCACGATAGACGCGAGCGTTGTGGGGGGCCCCTCAAGCCCCTTCGGCGATCGCCGATCGGCCGGCCAGATCAGACCGCCCCTGCCAGTGAACTTAATTTAGATATATGTCTTCGTTGATGCTTTTGCGAGTCATTATAGCTGTTGGTGATGCTTTTTGGGTGTGCCCCGTGTACTTATTCGGTTTGTTGATGACTTTTTCCTATGGATTCCCAACGTTTCGTGGCCGCGGATGGTAACTCATTCTTAGGGATTCTCTAAGACAAAATATCGAATAAGTACACGGAGCCAGGGCCGGTTTAAGCGGTGAGCGAAGTACGGCGCCAACTCAAAGGGGGGGGGGGGCGCAAAATAAATCTTTAGTTGTCTTTACGTTTATCGTAATAAAAAAAATGATCAAGTCACAGGCAGGGTATAAGAAAATTTTATTTAAAGTGATTATACACATGTAAAAGACTATGCCATCTTATGATATACAAAAGTTACAATTGTGGTTTTGCAATGTGCGGCAATACGGGCGGACCCGCAAGGATGGGTTATCTTATTATCTGTATCCGCCACTGAATATATAAGAGCAAGCACGTTATAAGTTCACGCTGATATTTAAGTCTCGGCCCTCATTCCTAAAGTGCGACGGTTTCCCAGAAAGTAATGCACCATATATTTTTTCTTCGACACTTATTGATTGAACATAATGAGAACTGCACCCATGAAAGAATAATGTTTCAACTACACACCCTATTTTTCCACGTTATCTCCGTCCCGTTCCATATCCTCCTCTGCGAAACAAGGGCGTGCTTTCCCTCCAGGTACCAATCCTTGTTCCGATCCCCGACCGCTGCAAAGCTTGAAGCACCGCCAAACCGCCTTCTGATGTACTCGTCCTCTGAGAACAGTGACTAACGCTTCTCCTCTTGACAGCAGATACTCCATAGACTTTGCACGAGCGTTTTCGAATATTCCCTGCAGTTTCGTTCTCTGCAGTGAGAAATTCCATTACGGCACGCTGCTTGCAACGTACATCACTTACAGATGCCATTTTGAAACGATCCTGCAGCTATGGTATCTGTCGTAGGCAGTGGCGCCGGGAGGGGGGTTTTGGGGGATAAACCCCACCCCCAGAGCTCAGAGAAATTTTAAGTTAAATCCATTTTACTTAATTGGATTGATATTACATATATAATAGGGTAAGGATAAATAAAATATCCCTCATAAAGCCGTAAAACCCACCATTTTCAACCATTTATCTTAAAATTCCGAAGCAATTTATTAATCTCGCACCTACCGCTTATCCTGGTGGGTATTCCATACCCCCACACACCCCGGTATTAGTTACACCTAAACCCCCCCAGCCTTGATTCCTAGCTGCGCCCCTGGTCGTAGGAGCCAAAAACTTTGCGCGAGCACTCATGAAACTTTAGATAATACATATGTAACGTCTCTCACTCGTAACATAATTGTCGGCTGAGAAAAAAATTGTGGGGTATACTTCCTGGGAAATTTGTATTTATTTTAAAATGCATCTAGAGAGAATACCAACTACCTCTTAGGTTATTTCTGAGTGGGGGGGGGGGGGTTATTTGGTAATGTTGTTCGCTTACACTAGAAAAAAGTCTAGAACTGGACGTGCGAGGAGCACACCCGAAAAAATGTTACCAACAGTTATTTACGATGACATAAAATTCGAAAAGGTACAACTGCTTCCTTCCGAGCTCATGAGCGCGGAATATGAACGACCAAAAAGAGATTCGTCGGCATACTTCGCCCCAAGAACTGAGTCGCTATTAATTCGCTTCGCTGCAGAACTAATATGGGTCACGGTGAGAATGTTTTTAAAATCGTAACGGTGATGAAAGGATCTCTCGTGTGCGCGTAACAGTAACGGTACGCTCTTAAAAACTAGATCATAATGCAACAACGTGGAAGTGAATGAAATTTTAATTGCCTTGAGCATCGAGGTTGCTAATGCCTCGTTAGCCACCCTTCCTGTTGTATTTGTACGACTCGAGCTGAAAATCAGGATTAAATGAGGTTAAGAACATCTAGGAAGGGATACAAGCAAATATGGGACCGCACTCTTCTTCACAAATGGCTTACTAAAAGGCTAGCAATAAGTTACGCAGGTAATTTATTTTTCCTAAATATGAACTGCCAGGACTGAAAATATGGTGCCATCAGGGATATGGCATCATGCCCCCTCATCACAAAATCAAAACCTTCCAATAGTATCACGAAGACTCGGATTCAAATCTCGCAAGTGTTTGAGCTTTTTCGGAAGAAGCCTGATACGTGCTCGGAACTGTTGTCAGTGGCACATGAAGAACAGCACTTCGCCTATCGAATCGGCTGGGATTCGATCTCGTACTCCCCTTCAAGCCTTACGTTAAGATCAGCCAAAACTCCGGTTACTAAAAAATAAACTGTTAACATTTAAATTTAATACTTTTCGAAAAATAATCCTAAGGGAGACGGAAGATATGGATAGAGCGAGTACTGAGCGGGGAGGGAATGTTGAAAACTGTTTAATTCGTCATCTCAGAAGTTACTTCATGGAATCGACTTAACATCATGAAATTTGAAATGGAATTACAAAGCTTTTTACATCTCATTATGTTGAAAACGGTTTTAGAGGGTAGAATGTTTGGCAAAAGAGGGAGAGGAGGGAAGAGAATAAGACTTTTAGATATAATTATATGACCGGATATCGGGCGTATCGTAACCGAACATATCGTTCTCGAACTTTGCCATTTCAATCCTTGTCACATGCGAAAATGCCGACCATAGCTCTAGTTTATTTTTACCCTAAGTGGCTAATATAGCACCTTAGATAAGAAATTGAATAATGAGAAATAATAGATAAATCAGCTCTTCGTGGAATGAGTAGACCCTGCCTCCCTCCTCCAATTCCGTCAATAAGGGACAATCCATAACCTGCTGCGGCGAATATCTGGGAGCCTTCGAATCCAGGCATATAATAAATTAAACAGTTAACAACGAAAATCGTAAACATATTTACGCCGGTACTTTCCATCCTCAATCGACAGCCAGCTTTCAGAAAACACTCCTTCATTCGCTTAATTGTCTGCTGCGATAAGTCGTCAGCTTTGGCGGGAACGGCAAGGTCTTCTTGTTTGCATATAACTTTTGGCAGGCAGGCGTCAGGCATATAGACATCCGGAATTATTTGCAAAGTTTTTTCCGATAGCTTTGCGAAAAATCTCATAATGTTATAACTGAATGTTTTTTAAGGATATTTCGTATATTTAGCTCATTCTCATGACGGGACTTCGCAAGAAATTAGACTGGTAGCATCTAATACTTTATTAAATAATCAGCAACACTACACATACACGATGACGCATTTAAATAAAGCAGATCTAAATTTATTGAGCGATGAAAATTAAATTTGGCTCGTAGAATTTTAGCGATAACTAGTTGCTTATGGGGTAAAATTATTTCTGCTCGAAAATGAACAATAAGGGTGAAAGTAATCACTCGTACCAAAATATGGAGCCTAAATTCTCATAATTAATTAATTTTTTCTAGAATACACAGAGGATATTTCTGATCCGTATTCAATAGGCATCATAAATTTGATGCTTCCCAAAATTATCAATTGTTACGTGAACACGGAGTTTAAAGTCATACCTTAAAGTTTTTATGAATTAGATAGAAGGTAAAAGAATTTAAAACCAGTTCAGGGGCGGATTAAGGTCGTTGTTTTGGGGGAGACGATTCATTATTTCCGCAGTGACCAAGTGGTAAGGAATAATTAACAGACATAATATGTCAAGTGGGACTCATGGGCGTACCCAGCGAGGGGCAGGAGGGGGCAGCTGCCCCCCCTAGAAGCAAAAATCGCAAATGCCTTTCAGCAAAATAATATTTTTTGAGGGAAATAATTTTGAAAACTAATAAATAGCTGTTACATTTTCCTAAAAATGTTGATTTCATTCACCTTTTCCATGCTTAAAACTTACCTACAACTTGAACAACCTCCCCCTCCCCCTAGTTTTGATCCTGGGTAGGCCCTTGGTGGGACTCATGGGTGTCTACATACTTTTGAAAACGATAGTATGCCCGATGTGCATGTAGAAGTGACTTTTATACGTTCGTTAATTATTGTTAAACATTTCTCATCAAGCTCGTGAAACACGTATTTTCTTTGTATTTCTCCCTAAAAGATTACCGTCTTTCAAAACTTTCCAGAAATCAAAGTATGGGCTCTTAAACCGACTCTGAATCATTGAAGCCGTGATTTTGAATGTATATTTTTGAAAATTATCGTTTACCCCTGCTGAATGAATTTTTATCAGAATAGTTTAAGGTCGTAACAAGCTTAATATACGGGTTAAGTGGGGCGCTACTAAATAAACCGGATGTGAACGCTTCGTAGGCTTCAGTTAGTTCCTCGCAGCCCAGTGAAAACTGATATGGATCAGACCATAAAAACCAACCACTTGTTATAAAAATCTTCCTTTGTCCAAATTTTTTTTGAACCCGTTCCTTTATTTTAAATTAGCATTAACTATTATCTGACGAAAATACCTAAACGCATGATACTTAATGCAATTATGACAACGAAAAATACATAATACTAAACGGAAATGAGAATCGTGTTTAAAAGACGCTAACCAGTTATATAAAACTAAAAATGCAATGGAAATTATAATAAGCGTACTTGAAACAACTAGAGCTTTATAAATATAACTATAGAAATCGTGAGAAATAGTGCTTAGAACTACAAAAATAATGAGTAAAGTTAATCAAAACTATAAGGTATGTCAGAATAATACCTTTGCATTTACAAAAGTCAATGTATGTGGGTATGTAGATACGTACCATATCACCTCCTCAACCACCGAACCTTCGATGAAATTTTGAACAATTATTCCATATTTATAGATTCCATACCCTGCACGGTTTAAATAACCAAAAGCTCTTCATAAAGGCCGGATGCGAATAAAACAATCATTTAATTGTTAACATACTGCACCTCGTTAATGAGTATGGATTGGGTGTCCAATAGGGCGGATCGGAAAAATCGATTTTTTTCAAATCCATCTGGCCCAATGAAAAAAAGTTGTGGGACCGATCAAGAATAAGGCCTGAAAAATTTGAGACCTCTAGGTGAACCCCTGACCCTCGCTCAAATGCAATTTAGGGGGGGAAGGTCGAAATTCGAAAAATATAGTATTTTATGGTCATTTCCTATAGATTTTGCCGAGTTGCTGCCCTCTAGGGCAAAAATTTCATGCATTTTGACGTATATGCCACCGTTTAGCCACAAAATGCCTAATTTGAGCCCGCGTCCGCGAAGAAAATATTCCAACGCCCACGCAGCGCCGCGGATACAAGAGCCGCAGGCCGATCCCCTCCCCTCCCCGCTCGCGTCTACCCCTCCCACGCCTCCAATACAGCAAAATTCATCCCGCGTATGCTGCTAGGAGGTCGTTTATCTTTGATGATATAAATCGGAAGATGGTAGAAGGTAATAAAGGAAGCTTAGTGAGACGACTTGTCCCTTATTAGGGGCCTCCTCGGGGTTAAACAAATCGATGTTACCAACTTTTAGAGAAGTGATGAAATAGTTTTAGATCCGAGAACACAGGAAAGGAGCCTACGGTCCATGAAAAGGCCTCTCGAGTGGCTATAAAGGTGCGCGAACTATGGTGACGCTTCCCTTCCATTATGTGTGTGACTAAATGGATTTAGCGGTACAACAGGAAGTACTAAAACTTACGGAAAATGCGAATAGGCCAAAAGTAGAGTTTTGCTGAAGTACAAAACTCAAGCACTTTTGAAAGAACATTTGAAATTATGCGATATTTCTGCGTGTAAGTGCAAGTAGGAGCATAAGGTGCCCCCCAATGAAGAAGTATGTTGAGAGTCCAGCGGACGAAACTAAAGATGATGGCTGCTGGATTGAGTCCTAAAGAAACTCGACAACTGAGGAAAAAAAGGAGAACTGTGTGCTTACTTCGGATATGCGCTCCAATTTCGGCTTTGTCCGACAGATGTGATTAAATGGATTTTGGGCAAAAGCCGCTCGCGTCCCCTCCCCGCAAGCCTCTCCCACGTGCCAAATGCACCAAAATTCACACCAATTGCGTCTTACTTCGTTAGTCTAAATATTTAATGTTTCAGTATCGTCTGTGGAGGAACAATCACGAAAGAATTTTTCAATTACCTGCTTTCCAGTCTGTATTTCTTATGTCAGTGTCATTCCTCGTCTTTCGCTGTTGTCAACAAAGTTTTGGTGAATTTCTTCACGAATCTCTCGTCCGTATGTATAATAAAAAGAAATATTTAACTTCAAATTTGAACGTTCATCAATAGATTTTTGAAAATCCACAGCACTATGGTCAGATGTAGCCGGAGGTACTGTGGTCTCTCTCCAATATGTCATCAGCGAGTGGTCCTTAAAGTTGATATTAAAGTCCAGCACTTAAAAAAATCTCGGATCGGCCGCCAAACGCATACTTGCAACAACGCAAATTCGGTCCTTAGATTGCCCTCCCAATGTTTATGTCGCAAATCTAAGTTAACTTAGTGTAATTAGCAAATAGACCTCTAAAAGGGATGAAATATGATTTGATGCTTTCCCGGCGAATGATATGGGTAAACTCTTTTCGGGATTCAACGAAATTTATCCCTGATGATGAGCCCCGAGTCGGAGCTTGAAACGTCTGCCATTTTGGAAAAATTAACCCGGTGGGAATCCCGAGAAGAGTTTACTCACATAGCAAGGGATGTTGGAATTATGCTTGTAGCAGAGGGATGATGCCTCCTTTTTGGGCGGTATTCACCATCGCATTCAAATCCTTTTTATTTTTGTGTATCTAATTTTCACTCGGAAAGGAATAGAGAATCGCAGATTTCATACCTTCTGCTAATCCTCCGACGGGGGAGGCAAACCCAAAAGTGGGACCCTGTTTCTTCAACTAACATCACACATTCCCCTCTAAACTTGGATTGATAAGTGCTCCTGCCTTTTTTCATCAGACAAAAGTATAGTCTTTCACTCCATAAAAATGTAGCCCTTTTATGACACCCTTTGATACCTCTCTTTTCGTATTCACAATAATTAGCATCTTTTTCTGTCTACGAAAGTAATACTTGCAAACTACCTTGGATGTTTCTTACGAAGTTATGATTTTTGCGTCAACTAAAGTTGCGGGGACGATCATTACTGTTTCTTTGTTCTTGCATATACCTCTATCACATTTGGCAGACGCATTTTCCACGCAGAAGTTCCAGTTTGAGTTTAGTCCTGAAGTTTTATTTGATGAGGAACGTAGAGATAAAAATCGGATGATTTCTCTTCAGTTTAATTTTCTTCGGATGAATTGATGAAGAAAATTTTTGATACTGTTTTCCCACACAAGAATTGACGAGGTCGACCCAACGCTCTCCGACGATTCCCTTTTTTTCCTCAGTTGTCGAGTTTCTTTAGGACTCAATCCAGCAGCCATCATCTTTAGTTTCGTCCGCTGGACTCTCAACATACTTCTTCATTGGGGGGCACCTTATGCTCCTACTTGCACTTACACGCAGAAATATCGCATAATTTCAAATGTTCTTTCAAAAGTGCTTGAGTTTTGTACTTCAGCAAAACTCTACTTTTGGCCTATTCGCATTTTCCGTAAGTTTTAGTACTTCCTGTTGTACCGCTAAATCCATTTAGTCACACACATAATGGAAGGGAAGCGTCACCATAGTTCGCGCACCTTTATAGCCACTCGAGAGGCCTTTTCATGGACCGTAGGCTCCTTTCCTGTGTTCTCGGATCTAAAACTATTTCATCACTTCTCTAAAAGTTGGTAACATCGATTTGTTTAACCCCGAGGAGGCCCCTAATAAGGGACAAGTCGTCTCACTAAGCTTCCTTTATTACCTTCTACCATCTTCCGATTTATATCATCAAAGATAAACGACCTCCTAGCAGCATACGCGGGATGAATTTTGCTGTATTGGAGGCGTGGGAGGGGTAGACGCGAGCGGGGAGGGGAAGGGATCGGCCTGCGGCTCTTGTATCCGCGGCGCTGCGTGGGCGTTGGAATATTTTCTTCGCGGACGCGGGCTCAAATTAGGCATTTTGTGGCTAAACGGTGGCATATACGTCAAAATGCATGAAATTTTTGCCCTAGAGGACAGCAACTCGGCAAAATCTATAGGAAATGACCATAAAATACTATATTTTTCGAATTTCGACCTTCCCCCCCTAAATTGCATTTGAGCGAGGGTCAGGGGTTCACCTAGAGGTCTCAAATTTTTCAGGCCTTATTCTTGATCGGTCCCACAACTTTTTTTCATTGGGCCAGATGGATTTGAAAAAAATCGATTTTTCCGATCCGCCCTAGTGTCCAATGACTTTGTTCTTTTCGTCAGTAAATATGTAAACGTTTGCCCAAATTTAATCTATGGAACGCAATGTTTAATCTTTAGCGATACATTTGCGCAGGAGAGACCAACGGCGCGCCGCACGATGCAAAAAAATGCTTAGTGCTCCAGGGAAAGCTCTTCATGCCACCTGATGAAAAATTATTGACGTTAGGGCCAATACTTCGCCCTATCAAAGCATCTAGTTTTTTGCTCCGAGAATGAAGGGACGAAACGAGGCAACACTAGAGGCCACCTCAAAGTAAATATAAAAAAGATTTAGGGGTTGAAGGAATAAAAACTTCGCTTTTTTCCACATGGTGATTTATTCTATCTACTATTCTATATACTTATATAAAAATTTTTTCGGTTTCTCCGCATGCGATCAAGATTTAAATGGCAATATCCTAGATGGTACGATCGTTGATTGGCTTGATTGATTGATTCTCACAATAGCGTTCGTTTGCATATTGTTCATTTCAAGTTGAAATTTGATTTCCATTTCAATAGAACAATCACGAAGAAGTACATGAATTTCCACAAAATCTATCTACACGGTTCTTCTAATTTTCCAGGTTTATTCATTTTCCATAGAAATATTGAAGTTGGGAGTTTCATTTTTGGCTTCAGAGTTTGGTTACTCCGCAATCACCTTGAAACTTCTTATAAAACACGACGTTTTCTGTGATATGTGGTTGAACCTTTTCATTCAAGGGCGTATCCAGGGTCAAAACTAGGGGGGACAAGCCATGGTTATTCAAATAATAGGTAAGATTTAAGAATGGAAAATGTGAATGAAACCAACATTTTAAGGAAACTGTAACAGGTATTTATTAGTTTTTCAAATTATTTGCTTGAAAAAATATTTTTTTTCCTTAAAGAAATTTGCGATTTTTGATTCTAGGGGGGGGCAGCTGCCCCCTCCTGCCCCTCGCTGGGTACGCCCATGTTTTCATTATGAATGAAATACCCTTCGTAAGTTCCACTTAATAACGTTTTCAACGATGCGACGCGCTTCGGCTGTTATTTGACAATGATGCAGCAATCGAAACGTTTCGTGTCGCAAATAATGGTTTAAATGGAACTTGAGACTTCTCGTTTACATACACCCTGAATGGATATCTTTAAGAGCGACACAGAGGACATAATAAAAGAGCCACACTATATTTCCAGGTCCAATAGAAGCGATAAATGAAAAGAGATGTTTTGCCGAACGGATAGATATGGGAATTCGTTTTTCCCCCGAACCAAAAAGGACCTTGATAAACGTTAGTCGCAACTTCGTTAGAGCACTTCATTTTTTTAGCTGTAAACGGCTGGTGTCCTAACACCCTGTGCCATACGCCTTTTAGGCGGCTTGCGGGGTATTGTGTAGATGTAGATGATGAATTTCCCACCATTTTTTGCCTCGGCAGACACTCGTCTCCATAACTTGAGGAACGACGAGGGAAAAGCGCGTTTAGAAGATAATATTTCATTGCCCCTCGTTTCAAATGGCATTCCCAGAGACTTCCCTCGTCTCCCAGGGATTTCGTTCATCAACAACCGATGTATCTGATTGCGCGTGGGAACAGAGGGAGGGAGACTCAAAGAATTTGGACCCTTCACTCTTCCTCCTCCCGCCGTTGCCGAAGCGGCGACTACCTCCACTTTTGCATTGCCACGGTCGAATTAAGACGACGCAGCACGCGAAATGACGTCTCGAAATAATGACGCGGCATGTAATCGCTCTCCACTGCTTTCCCGAGCTCATTAATTCCCTCACACGGTGGCTTGCTATTACGCTGACGTAATTACCTAATCGCACGTAATCGTGATAGCTTGCCAGAATTGGCTGATGCAACCAGAAAGCTTTTGTGAATATTTAATTGCACCTCCCTAAATCTTTGACACCGTTTAAATCATGGTGCTGATGAAAGCAAGATGCCGAGATGGGCAAGAAGCCGAACATAACATCAATAGGAGGATACGTCGACTGCTGCTACATACAATCCATGGGAGACTAAAGGAGTCTCTGGGAAATACATTTGACACGAGGGACAATGTAATATAATCTGCCAAACGCGCTTTTTCCTCGTAGTAGCTCAATTTTAGAAGAGATAGCTTCGTGAATTAAAGGAACTAGTGCTTATGGAATAAAGCTCCTGCCAGCCAAAAAAACCTACAAAATGATCCCATAAATCTACCAAGCCAACTTAAATGGAGCATTAAATGAAATTACGATTTTGCGGCTTCACCTAGTGTACTTGCTTCATCACTCATTTAGTGTTTCAAACCGAAGGTTGGTTTGGAATGGTGAGAGTATTATCACTCCGGGCAAAGCTACACTCGTGTGAATTTCACACATTCAGATTAAGGGGAGGGGGGGCAGTTCCTTTCCCTGGGTCACCTCGCTCTTCGACTTCTTCTCCGTGGGTAGAAAGCTTCAACCGGGATTTGAATCCAGCACCTTCCGGTCAGAAGCCAAATACTCTACCGACTAGGCCATCTGCCTAAAATCGAATAGCATTAACTTCAAATTGAAATAAAAAAAGCAATTTAGCATTTTTAAGTCACCACTATGGAATTTACGAAATTTTGAATTTAAATAGAGAGCAATATACATAACCGCCATTGAGATTCCAGAGAAAAAGAGGATACAGTACGTAACAACGTTCCCAATATCGTATGTAATTTTTATTTTATGGAATACGACATATTTGGATTTCATTTAGTTGACTTTTACGTGACATAAAATCTATACTTCACTAAAAATACATCGACTGCGTTTTTATACAATGTAATCCCCCTGGTTTACTGTTATTATCACCGTATTTTTTTTTTCAAATTATTAGGTCACATTGGTTCGGTTTGCCTCAAAAATTTTTATCAACAAATTATTTAAATATCAAACACATTTATAAGTGTATAATTAGAACTATCCCACCATAGATGAAATAAGATATGAAGCAGAAGAACATAACTAAGCCAATCTGACGGCTTCGTACATTTCTACAATATTCGTTTTAAAACGAATCGAGCACCAGAAATAACGTTTTGCATACCTTCTCTATTTGAGCGATAAATTTTTCTGGCGACGGAAATGATAAAAATTACTTGCAACTGAATCGCCTTTTCATTGTGTTTCTTTGATGTGTACTTGTGGGTATAAGAGTAGGACACCCACAGAGCGTATTGCACAGCGGTTTACTAAAAGTTATTCCAGAGTTAAAGTTATGGAGTCATCTGGAGGAGGATAAGTCCACAGTGTTTGAAGAAATTAGATGGAACTCCATAGCTAATCCATGAGCATATTTCATGATCTGACGCTGTAAAGCTGTTACGCACCTGAAGAAGTTAATATTAGATAAGAATAAATAATATTCGTAGCCCGTGTATAGCAAGACAGAATACGAGAGCACTTTTGACATTTGTGGGATGTATTACGATAGTGCATATATTGGCTGATAATTTTTACTCTGAGACTTCTCCAGCATTATTTCCAATGTGAATGAAGAAACGATTATACTAATTTTTTCAAAATTACGGCATATGGTCCTAGGCACTAATAAAGTTCCACCTTCCAGAAAAACCAAATCCACGGTTCAAAATGAAACAGGCCAATCTTGATGTTATCAACCATTCCAAGCCCAACGACCCAGTAAGAACCATATATTAATTCCCAACTCATAACCTATTCCTAAAGCTGCGAAATATTAACCTTGTGAGCACACAAAATGGTTCAATTTATAATTTAAAACCAATAAGTGTGTTAGTTTAATAGGAAAAAATTGTACCCTAAGTTGAGGTTAGTCTATCATTGAATTTTTCTGCAAATATACCAAGAAAATGTCAAGCGTCAGTCGCCCATGTAAGCTAAGGTTATCCTCTCCGGGTCACAATTGACATCCAGCAGTGTTCTACAGAATTATTAACAAATTGCTTTAGAAATCTTTTATTAAAAACGTAAACATGCATACAGAAAAAATTAAAAAAAATAGTTTATGAAGTTGCATCAAAAAAACGTCGGCATACACGAATTGTACAAAGTAATGCAATGGCATCGGATCAAATTGAATAATAGATTCACTACTCTTTTTATGGCAATTTATTTTCGCGATGGCCAGAATTGGATAAACCCTTGGTTATGAAAACATTCATAAAAACAAATTTCCTCATGAATTTCCCCACTTTTTCAGCGATTTAAAATTGAATTTACGAGCAAACTGCTAACGGGAGCTTTATTGGTCCGGTATTCGGTCATTAAGTGTGAGAAACTCGCAAAATAAACTAGCCACTAATTAAAGGTTTTGGAGAATGAAAATGGTGATCGTGTTGGCTGTTCCTTGGTGAGACTGCGTTGGCCTTTTCCACGTCGGGGCAGGAGCGCATATTCTTTATACTTTAACGATTAAGGTTTTGAAGAATACGATGCATGGCATGAACGGAAAAAACCTATAACTACGGTCACCAGTGGGAACGATGAATTGAACCACGAGTTAAGAGAAGCCCTGCGTCACCTTTAGTGTTCCCATACAAAAGATTAACATACCATCCTTCAGAGGAAGTACTGCCTTGAAATTTTCTCCACACAACATCCAATAAAGGGTTGGAATTCTTGGGAAAATTTTTCACCACTACCAAGTATTGAACTTGGGACCTTGGAGGTTATCTTATTCGCATGGATATAATATAAACCCGACTATAAGACAAACCTTTCCTACTATAACAGGTCGTCTTGCATAAAATATTTGTAGGAATTCATTAAGTATTTTAACCCGATATTTTTCTCGACAGGATAAGGTACAACTCGCATTGTAACAAGAAAATACCAAGCAACAATCGTCCATGCAAGCCAAGGTGGCCCTACCCGGGCCATATGTGAAATCCAGCAGTGTTATAGGGAATCATTGACAAATTGCTTAATAACTCATTGATTAAAAACTTAAGCATGTTTATAGAACAAGTTCAAGACCAAAGCATTACGACGCATTCATAAAACCTCGGCATACACGTATTGTATAAATAAAACGATTGAATTGGATCACCTCGACTCACAGACGAGACTGTGCCAACCAAGAAAGGGTCAGAACTTCAAGCTAAAGTAAAGGGATTAATTTGAAAATTTACTTTATTACGATTATTGCCACGTGAAGGAGGAGGACTATAATTAAATATTAGCACGAGTATTATTAAGAAAATGGGAATATCAGTCATATCATCACTGTTCCTTCCTAAAAACTTCAACTGGAATGCAGTACTTACAATTCTGTAATACTTGGAAATGTAATTTTTCAATTCATTTCATTCCGTTCCCTCAACCTAATAGTTGGTTTCGATAGGTGAAGACAGAGGTCTCACTGATCTGTGCAGCAGGCGTGTGAATTTCACACATTCAGGTTAGCGGTTCCTTGCACTTACTTCGTTCCTTTCGCGGGGAACCTCGCACTGTGAGGAAATTTGCTGGGGTTGCAAAGGGCTTTGTTCGGGATTTGATCCTAGAATCTTACATTCATTAGCTACACTCTCCACCTAATAGGCTACATCACTCCCCTATATTTAAAAAGGATGATAATTTGAGCAGAGCCACATTCTGGAGCCGATAAAATGGTCCACGAGCAAATAACGCAGGAAGATAATGATGCTATACTGGATGGCGGCGCTACCCGGATGCTAATACGCGGAATAGACCCATTTTAATTCACAATACGAGGGTTGTGTACAATGTAGTCTAATGGGTTGAACTACTAAATTCTCTGAGCGAATTTTTATTAAATAAGTTTTATAGAACAAGCCTTACACTAATTTTTAATAAGTAAACACTCACATATGACAAGGGCCTAGCCACACTGACCGTAAGATAAAGTCACCGAAGTTCGTCTATATTACGTAGGGATTAAGTTTTGATGGGTGACCATTCATAACTTAACTGTACTGCTCTTTTATCCTCTCTGCAAGTGGCAGGCAAGCTAAACATGATGTTGGTATTATGGATCAAGAAATGTTGATGTGCCAGGGCACCTGACGAAGGTCCCCCGACCATTCTATCTACCATCTACCACATTTATTGCGCCAATTTTCATAACTATGATCAAGCTTTTAAAAACCTCAGCGGAGATGTTTACGGGATATACACCGCGTGTGTCCATTTGTGTAGGCGACAGTTTCGGCGGCATTGCAGCTGACTTCTTCAGATCACTGAAGTCACCTGAGGAAGCCAGCTGCAATGCCCGCGAAACTGTCGCCTACACAAATGCACACACGAGGTGTAAATCCCGTTAACCTCCAAGGGTGCCGACTTACAAAAAATATTGGGGGGGCCCAAACCGGGGACCTTGCCACGGTAAATTTTATAAGTAGTGTATTTTACGTTTTTAAGAATTTTAGAAGAGTCATATGATCAACATTAGAACCCTGATCACTCGAATTTCGATATATGGACACTCCGGGGAAAATCGACAAGCCTTACACATTTTTTCCTCACATCTGTAACGAATTTTTGGGGGGGCTCGGGCCCCCTCAGGCCCCATGGAGTCGGCGCCACTGTTAACCTCTCCGCTGAATCTCCGCCACACCGCGAAAGCCTACACAAGGAATTGGGATAGGGATTAAGTTCTGCCATCCAGCCATTGACGACGCCATTCGCAAAAAATTGCGTTCCAAACCGTTCATTCATGCTGATGGACCATTGGAAATTGTTTGCGCTCAAATTATAGCAGCTGATTGGATGATGGAGATCATTTCATCCAAAAAATTCCAAATAGTTCATACTGAAGCGCCGCGGCGCGCCGTCACTGGTCTCACTGCCGCATATATCTCGGCAGACGTCTGTGTCGGTTCGGACCTTTTCGAACATCAACACCACAGACCTCATTCCGGCCCAATTAATTTCCATCTGTCCTCCTAACTTGAAAAATTGCTTGTTGCGTTGTTTTTCGTGAACTATTGGATCAATAGCTTGCGAAAGTTACATACGGCATAATTTTATGCATGGGGAATTCAAAAGCTTGACCCTAGGCAAGGAATGAGCTTAAATACGAGGGCCGTTTTTTTTCAACCTTCGATGGGTCATGATTAGAAGACGAAGTGATTGATTTAAAATTATTTCATTGCTAAATGTTGAGCACACTTGTGGTGCCCTTTTGACTAAATCGCCTCGGCGATTGAGGAATCGGTCGTGCCTGTGGACAATTGCTTGTAAGTTAAACAGATTCAGGCTTCAATTGGTGGAAGTTAGGCATATTTAAATAAATAAAAGATCGTAGCACTTTTCCACAAAATTTTTTACTGCGTTCAACGCGTTTCGGCTCACTGAGCCACGTCTTATACCAGATGATGGAAAATTAACCGTAAAAAATTTTGTGGAAAAGTGCTACGATCTTTTATTTACTTAAATACAATTGCTTGTGTGGTGTTTTTGCTGAGCGACCGGAGGTTGAAAAAAAAACCTCCCTCGAATTTGTCATAATTACGTAAAAATAATTTAAAGAATGTCCTATGAGAATTGTATGACATAAATTCTACGAAAGAATTGAGTAATGTTTAAACCGCATAACGGAACTTAATTTCAGAACGACCACGTAGGAGGTAATACCATTTATACCTATAGGAGAAGAAGGCGCCACCCTGTTACCTGACGCAACGTTCTTTTACTGAGGACGGTGTGTCTTTTGTCATTGGATTTGAATGCGAATTCATCTGCTAGGTTTTTCTACCTCTTTTCATTCAGGGCAATTCCCTTTGACGGGCAAGCTTCGAGCCTCCGCTGTCGAGTCTTTGTCTTCAACCGTGGGATCCTAAGGGAAACCGCGCGACAGGAAACTCACCCAGTTAAAGATCATTTCACTCATTGGATTTCCACCAAAGGGTAGGAAAAAATCGCGTCCTGGCAAGACATTGTTCCATTGTCATCGCAGCTATGCAAAGTCGCGAAAGTTGAAACGCAACAGCAAGTCAAAGGATCTTAAAAGGGATATATTTTACGACTCTTTGCTGGCTGATTTTTTTCTCTACCCAGTACAAGCAATGATGCCTCTAGACTACGATAAAAAAACTTAACTCTACCAGAATTTTACCGATTTTCTCAAATTTATGTAAGTTTATTCTGAATGGGAATATACAATATTGAAGTCAATGAAGGAAAAAAAATTATTAGTTAAAACGCAAAATTCCACCACGTTTCCTGGCATCGATCGAGTGTACGTACAAGAGTACGTACATATCTATCGGAGATTGAGTAATATGAAAGATAAAAACTTCTATGAAAACGAAGTCATTATCATTTTCATGTCTTGATGAAACTTGATTCAGTTACCTTTATTTGTTCATGCAAGGGAAAAAGACTTTCCAATTTAGAAAATGGTTCCAAACCACTCGCCGAAAATAATTAAATTTCCTCTGTCCTCAAGGTGTTGCGCGTTTTTACTTCTAAACTGAGATTTTGAAACACTCGTTAGAAAATTTTTTATTCCCAAATCTCTTTTAACTATCTTCGGCAGTAAAGTATTCGGAAAAGAATTTACAATTGACAATTTCTTTAGCAAATCTTAATTTTAGGTGGTTAATGTTGAATAAGAATGCAGGTTACCGCCTATGGCAATGGATGGGTGTAACGAGACACGACGGGGAATTACCACAGTCCTTGCGAGAAAGGGCGCAGAACCTAAATGCTGTGCCATCAATAACTCGAGAAGTTGGAAAAGGATAAAAAAGGAAAGATATATGTAATATCTTAGATTCATTCAGAAGATCCCCTGAGGATGAAGAGCAAGTCGTACTTCGAAATGTCGGGAGACATGGAGTCAATTACCCGATGGAGAACTCGAAAATCCTTTCTGCAGGAAAGCTATAGCTACTTTCCTAATTGAATCTGAATTGGCATTTATTTTTATATTCATCCATAGAGGGTAGGAATTCATAAAATAATCCGAGGGGCGTCCAAAATATTATTTTTTATTATTACCTACATATCTATCGCACATTTTATGACACCAATGTCTACTTCAACAAATAGCATCTAAAAATTAATTAGGCATCAAGGTCCGCAATTTTCCTCCTCCTTATGGTCAAAAGAACAATTAATTATTTCAAAAGATCTCGGTTTTGGAGAAGCACAGAAACCAATAATGAATTTTAACTATTTTTAACTCCCTGAGATGTCTAGTCCATGAAAAAGGGAATATAGCTGTCGTCGACCGTTGAGTAACAGTTACTCTGTTACCATAACTGGAGTCCGCGACAGAGAATAGGATAAAAGGGATCGGAGCTTGAAATGGCAAAATCGCGGTGGGTATAACTGGCTGACTACGGTGATATAGTTCGTTTTCATGTTGGCTATTTTCATAGGAAAGTTCATGTCAATTAAATTTAACACTCAGAAAAAGTATCAGGCTTTTAATCAAATCTGTTTATGTCTTTTCTAACTTTTTTTCCATTTCCTACGGCAACATTGAAGTTAGACCATGATGCAATCATTGATGGCTCAACTTTGTGTATTATCGCCATGATAATGGGAGAAACAATGACTTAACAATTTTCCGCACAACGCTTATTCAACCCAACCGTGAATCGTCTGTGAATACGCCCTTTGATGTGTCATTCTCATGGGAGTGCGATATATAAGTTTCCAAACCGCTTAGCTTTCATAAACGTTACGTTGAAAAATACTTAGCCGTTATTGCTCCCTGCATCATTGAAGTTGGTGCTTCAATGCTGGCCTCAGCTTTACGTCATGCGCAGCCACCTTGAGCGCTATCGTTTTTGATGAAAAAAAGACAAACTTTGTGAATGTCACGAGGAAAAATATTTTGGCGACCCTGGTTTCAGCGCGTTATGTTATCATCAGGCGACTTCACACAGATTTCTTCCAATTTACATGTTCCGCTAGGTTTCAATACAATTTACATCGATGGGGCGGGGGAAAATAGAGGGTAAAGGCAGGAGTTTCTTGCAATTAATTTTTGTGGGATTTTTAATCTAGATAAATGCGAATGATCTTTGAGGTGAGTGAGAAGGTCTATTCTCGCATCAGAATTTACTTGCAATTTCTTTTTCCCTGCTTTAAATGAAAAGAGGTTTAATGACTTCCACAATTTATTTTTATTCTATTTATTCACCAGTTCCAGCTATTGGACCATTTTTAGCTATAAGAGCCGAAACCAGTAGTTTTACTTAACATAAACTGTGAAATTCACTTGGTCTCTTTTTATCATAATCAGGGAGCTCGATATGGTTATTTACGGGAGTGGGAAGGAAGAGGGCTTTGGGAGAAAGATGCGATTCTGCGTTGGAAAATTCTGTTTCCCTTCGTCCCCATCCATGTAGGTTGTATAGAAGCCAAGTGGTACATATACATTGGATGTAATCTCTTGATGATACCACATATTGACGCCAAGGTCGAAATAAAATTTTCTCCCTCTTGAAATTCGCAAACTTTGTCTTTTTTCCAGCATTGAAAAGTTTCACTAAATAAACCTTGAAACCGATTTTTTAGCATTTCTTATATTAACTGAGGACCTACCGAACATTGTGGTATAAGCACTCGAAAAAGGCTTCATAACGGAGGTGCCCTGAGTTCTATGGAAAGTTGTAAAATCTTTCATCATCATCATTATTCAACAATCCTAAGATTGTATAAAATTCCCTTGAAAATGATGTAGTAACATCGAAACTCGAGTCGAATTAAATTTTATTTTTGTGGAAAATTGCAAGTCAGTGTTTCATTATTAATCCTAAGATTGGTTTGACGCAGCTCTCCATTTCTCTCTTCTATCCGCTAACCTTTTCTTAGCTACATATTTCTTCTCTTTTACATCCTTTATAACCTGTTCTATGTAACTCATTCGGGGCCGTCCATTGCCCTTCTTCCCTTCCACCTGTCCTTCTACGATTGTTTTCATTTGGCCATCATACCGCATAATGTGGCCAACCAAGTTGACTCGTCTTCTCCTTAAGGTTTTTAGGAGACTTCTCTTTTTTCCCCACTCCCCTTAGTACCTACTCATTACTTACTCGGTATATCCGTTTTACCTTCATCATTCTTAGCTAGCATCACGTTTCGAATGCTTCCACTCTCGAGCTCTCTTGCCGCAGTTATCGTTCAAGCCTCGCTTCCATAGAGAAACATGCTCCATATTTAGCATGTGATGAATTGTTTTCTTTCTTTATGCTATGCTTGCATTCTCAGCTGTAAGAAAACTCTTCCTTTTGTAGGAAGCCCTCTTCGCCTGCCTTATTTTACTGGCTATTTATTTCTTTCATCATATTAGAATGTTCGCTGAAAATTTCCTCCTATATCATAATTGGTGGAAGAAATATTTAAAAACATGAATGCCAAGGGATACGAGTGAATCTCTGTTCTGTGCTGACATTGAGTGGAAAATGATATGTAGTTGATCTCGTTAGTTTTCTTTACATAATTTCGGCACATAACTCTGTTTAGAAAAAAATCACTTGTATCCCTTGGCTTCTCACCCATTCAATGCAAATATCAAAAATTTGAAATAGAATTCTCGATCCGAGCTTCCGGTCATGGGCGTACCCAGCGAGGGGCAGGAGGGGGCAGCTGCCTTCCCATAAGCAAAACTCGCAAATGTCATTAAGGAAAATAATATTTTTTCAAGCAAAAAATTATTTTAAACTATTAAAGAGCTGTTACAGAGTTTAAAGAGTGTTCCTTAAAATGTTGGTTTTATTCACTTTTCCATGCTTAAACCTTACCTGAACAACCATGGCTTGCCCCCCCTCGTTTTGATCCTGGGCACGCCCTTGCTTCCGGTGTCAACCCCTCGATCCGCGCATAAATTACAATGATGCACTCGACGGTAGAGTAATAACATGCATACGTTGAATATATAAAATGATTACGAATAGGATCGGATTACTGGAAATGTGCCGCGCCGTTCCATATGTTGAGTTCTCCACTGTCAGGGTATTTAAAGGTGGATAAGGGGAGAGCCAAGTTAAAATTTACGCTTCAAGAAAGAAACAACGAGCGGAATTCATGCATCATATATAAAAGGAGTGCATCATAATTTTTTATCTGGAATCACGCAAATTTATTCTTAGGGAATAAGACCATCAGAGCGTCATACGTTGAGGAAGATTAAGTCATAACAAGGTCCGTTATATAATAAATTTTCAACGCCACAGCAGAATTAAACCACATGAACGTTAAGAGAGCAAGTTTTATGATTATTTTTTCATTAATCAAAATTCATTAACTCAATCGCTTGGGCTGAACTATTGTTTAATCAAAAACGCGTGATATCGCAGCGGTATAAGCCGTCCTACTTACAATTAGTAAGGGATATAAAGATCCACATGGGCACTATTGCCAAACTATGCACCGCGTTATACCACACCTTGAGAACCAACGCCCATTGCCAAGAGATTATAATGTTTTAATCAAGCCAGAATTTTATAATTATGCTTAAAAATTATTAATGAAATTGGATCCCCTTAAAGAATGAAAAAGACACCAAATACGACGTTATTACATTTGTTATCGTTTTAAAATGAAAATTACTGTGGGCAAAGAATTTTTCATTTCCAGACTAATGTTGGACTTCAACAGTAAACAGATGTGGTTGAAGTCATTGTGAAAAGGGAAATATTTCCACAGTAATTCCTTGGAATCCCTATGTAAAACAGAAAAACGTGTGCGACATTCGAGGTCTGCAAATGATATAAAATAGAAACTAGAATCTGTTACGTTGTGGTTATGCGGGCTGCCTGATTATAATTGAAAGAGGCTAAGTGACTTTCACTGTTTATATTTACAGAAACAACTAGTTTTTGCTGCTATAGCTAAAAATGGGCTCACAGCTGGTACTATAGTAATTGGTATTATAATGAATAAATACAAATTCAAAATGATCTATGGAAGTCACTAACCCTCTTTTAATTAAGAGCAGGCAAAACGACTTGAAAGTAAATTCTGATACGAGTGTAGACCTTCTCACTCAGCATAACGCTCATTCGCATTTATTTAGCGGAAAAAAACCACAAATATTTATACTGAACGCCCAAAAAGGAATCCGATTGCCTCTGAATCTTATCGACCTTAGTCGAAATTCGATTCTGGCTTCCTCCATGTTCCTCACTCAGTGCTTTAACGTGAAGGAAGATTAGGATAGATCTCACCTCAAAATAACCCACAGAAGACTGGAATTCGTACATTTATGGTAAGAGGGCCACTTTTTTCCACTGGGCACTGCGTGGTAAGCAGGAAATCGAACCCGAGTCTACATCTAAAGCTAACATGAGCCCATTTCTAGCATCCTGATATCAGGCAATAGGGAGAGATGGGAGACGTTCCAATCATTTTCAGCTAACTCTTTCCATGTTTACAATGAGCATTTCAAGTAAGGAAGTCCTGATAAGAATGGGAGAGGAGAGAAGTCGTCCGAAAATCCTAAGAGGAGGACAAGATAATTTTATCACCCACATGAGACATGAAGAAAAGAATCGTCTTAAGAGAAGTGTGAAGGAGGAACGGTAAAATAAGGCCTCGGATGAGACATGTGGAATAGTTGATGAGGGATACAAAACAGAAAACATGGGCGAGTGTTTGAAGATAAGCTGATAGGAGAATGGAGTTGAAAGCTTCGTCAAACCACTCTTCGGATAGTTGAATCTTGATGATGAGGATTACAAATTGGAATAAAGTGGAGATGAAAAAAAACGTTTTTTCCAGATGAATAAAATATCGTTAATCGTATCGTTTATCGTAAATGACCATACATATTGTTGTTAACTTAGGCCACTTTTTAGTGCTATCGAAATGCTAAAAAATATCCTCATTCCCCATACGGGCTTGAGACGTATCCCTATCGAAAGAGTCACTAAGCCTTTATGATGCATATGATATGATAAATGTGATAGATACATATCCCTAACGAAAACACCAGAAATTTCTCATGCCTCCAAAGAAATAAGCCAGGGATAAAAAGCCAATCCCACGTGTTTTCACTCTTTATTTGAAATTTGGGAAAATGTAGCAGACTTTTCTCAGGTATAGCTCATGTCTTTCAGTATCAAATTTTTAATTTTTTGGTTTCAGAATGACTGGCTATTTATTTATTTTTTAAATACAAAAGTCATCAAATTGCATTCACTTTTACGTCGACATTTGTAATGCTATAGAATATTAGCGCTGAGGAGCTCCTCATACGGACTTGGAGCAGGCCATTGAATATAGTGACAGCAATACGTGACTATGCCGTGTGAATAAGAAACTATATGCGCTGTTTTTTATCCAGCAGTAGTAAACTGAGCAGTCATCAGGAAATCGTAACGAGCTTATTTTTAGAAAGTTAGGCGTCCATTCAGCCAAAATATTTATAGCAAAGCATTTTGACGAAAAAGGTAACGTAACACTCCTGAGCTGGGAATTTAGCGTCAAACTACTCGACAGAACTTCCTTCAGTATGACAGACCAAGACGAGCACATATAAATACACAAAGTTTTCCTTGAAATCGGTTTAAAAATTATATAAATATATTCGTTATTGGCCTTTAAGGCAGAAAAACGGCAATAGAAGTCATTCATGGTGCTTAATACACAATAAAAATTGCTGTCTACCACATGAACGAAAAAAGTTATTATCACGTTATTTTTCTATCGAACGAAAAAAAGTTTTTTCATTCGATAGAAAAATATATTTTTTCATTCGATAAAATTAAAAATTCCGCCGTCTAAAATATCGTTTTTTTTCTATGCGCCTATCTCGGATTCTTTTCTACTCAACGAAATGAAAATTCGGTCACTAATGTACCAAAAGAGGCTATATTTCGAAACAGTTTCACTGGCTGCTTCCAGTCGGGTAGTCGCAGCAGTCTCATTAGCAGAAGACTTCAATTGCATTTTTGCATCGCGAGGTCTCTCGCAAGTCTGTTTGGAAGGATTGAGAATTGATTACAAAGTGAATGGAGTCTTCCACGAGCTCATGAAAGCACAAGATTGCAAGAAATATAAAGCAAGTTAAATTTTAAAGTGATAGATATTACTCTTTTAAAGCGGAAAGGTCATTCTCTTATTATTGGAAAGAATTTCCTTAAGCATAAAAGACCAACATATCAGCCTATAGAATATAAAAATACTTACAGCATTTTCTTTAAAAGTTGTGTTAAAAAAGGTGCATGACTTTGGCGAGCGGCAAAAGTAACCAATGACGACAGAAAGTCAATCGAAAAAAAGAATTCAATCTCTAAATATTACGAAAATACGTTTTTACAAACGCTAAAAACGTTCCGTTTTTCCCCAAGAGCACATTTTTAGTATAACGCGAGTATCGGTTAATCAAGGCCCGAAATTTCAGGCGGACAAAAAAATTGCCATAAGCTAATAATAACCATACTTCATGCAGTGAGAGTACACACTAATCGTGCGCATGGCTTAAATTTAGAGCCTTCACTTTTTAATTTCAAAATATTTCGTGAGAATACGAATATTTGCGATCCAGGTAACCGTGCCAATTTCAACCGGATGCCAGCGAGTATTTTAAGATCTTTTACACCTGATGTTAATTGTTTTACAGATTAGGACCTCATAATGCCTTTTTATGTTGGTATACTAAATTTACTTGAATGCTGGTTCTGATTTTGAAAGACGATAAGATCCATACTCCTGATTTTTTTGGCATGTTACCTTATTCTCGAGTTAACAGCGCTGTTATATAGTCATCTAAGTTATTTTTTTCTTCCTCAAACAGGGGCGTGGAACAAGGCAACTTGCTTCTCCCATCGGATCAAAATGACATTTCCCGAAAAAAATGACATGAAAAGTTTTTCGCAGTCAAACAATATAGTATAATTAGTAGCACAGGATTTTCAAATTGTCATGAAAATGCTGGTTACTTCAATTCTAAGACCAACCAATCCAAAGGCAAGTCTCGTTATTGACTGGGATGGTGTTGCCAGCCATTTTCACGGTAAAAGCTGCATTCGTTGCGAATAGGATGCGAGGTTTCTTTAGCAGAGAAAGAACCCAGCTAAATTAAAGGAGAATCCTCACACGAAGTCAACTTCACACGGCTTAAAACCCACCGTTTGCAGCTTTCTTCCGCCACAATGCACGGAGATAAACAATGGCAAAACTGGCAGCATCCCCAAGCCTCAAGTGAATATGAACGGAAATGAGAGAAAGGGAAAGAGATCTAAGACTTCAGAGTGTAACCTCATGATAGCGAATAAGTAAATAGCATTAAAATCCATTTCTTATATTGAAATTTAGCCTAAAATAATGAATGAAGGTCTTTATTCTCTTAAATAGACATAGAACTAGTATTGTAAAAATCAAAGTTAGTTATTCATATCATATTTACCATGATTTGCGATAATTACACCGCTTGCGCTAGAATATGCGTATTCAAGCACTATGAAACACCTGACCTATGGAGGTCGCAATGATCAATCAGCACATAAAAAACGGTCACGGGAGGGGGCAAGGGAGCACAGAAGAGGGGAAAAGAGCTAAGGAGAGGAGGGACCACTTCAACCAAACTCATTTGAATTTCCCGACACACAAATTCTCAACTACTTCGCATTTTGATGCGCCTATGTTTTTAGAACCAGAAAAAATTGCAGAATTAGTTACAAAATAGGGGAAGTGCTGACCTCGCCACGCCGGAATTCACCTATTCATCTGTTTTAATTCCACCAGCACATACAGCAAGCATCATTTGACGTAGTGAAAGTGACGAAAAATACAAGCTATAATTTTGGTAGGTAAAGGGCTATTGGAATCCTTAACTTAAATTCAACATATTTCCCTCTATCGCGGTGAACGGTATCCCCTCCCTGCTTGCAACTCGCTCCATCTACAGCCTCTACGTCTTCCTCTATTTCCTCCAGAAATTTCTTCTCCTTGCCTACCATGGCACTTCCTCGTTACTTTTCATCTCTCTCCAGGTCAGAAGCCATGGGCATTTGTTTGGGTACGGGTGTTTGTGGTTATTGTTGGGGAAAATACATTTTGAGGGGATTCCTTTGAAGGACTAAACCTAAGATCGCCTGACGTTTCCAAGACATACAAGTTTAACACATTGCTTTTGGTTGGTACTTTGGTTGGAGTTGCGCGCGTCGGAATACGTCAGTTAAGTCAAAATTCTTTGCAAACGCCATTGGGTTCAGTCATCACGGGAAAGTAACGATTCCTTTCAGAAATACTTAACACTTTTGATTGCCTGCTGCTAATTTTAAAGCCTTACTGAAAAATCCAGCCATTTTTACTAAATTCGCACTACTTTTTTAAAACATTAGCATCAAAAATATATTTATATCGATGTGTATTCCAACAAAAATGGACTTTGCTCTTCTTTATGAATGACTTGAGTAACATTTATAGCTAACTTTTAAATGTACTTTTTAATAATGAAAACCTACTGTTTTTGAAAAATAAAAAATCGCAACAAATGATGTACCACCATAAAATGCATAATATTTTTCTATCACGCTCAATTTGAGCTATTTAAACCATGGAAATCATACAAAAGCATTGTTCCAAGCAAATCATTCAAAATCCTGGATGACAAAAAGGGTCACTGCACCCTCAACGAACGGTTCTTTCCTCCAAAGAATTCTCACACAAAGTAGGCTGAGATAAGGGTGCCGGTAGCCACAGAGGACTTTTCGTCCTCGAGACATTAAAAGAACTCTGTTTCCATCGAGCAGTTGAATTTTGAAATAACAGAACCACGGGCGAAATATTACAGTTTCACGCAAACAAAGTCAATTAAATAGATAGGCGCAATATTACGTCCATGGCAATCCTCACTAGGATTAGCAAGACGTAATATTACGCCCATGGCACGCAAAGTGTTAAAGAAATAGTCTTTTCAAATTTATCGATTACGCGTAAGAAATACCTGAAATATAATCGTTACCGCAACAAAGTTACTCAGTAACCCAGTTTTGTATTTCTCGCACGCCTACAATCTTTCCTTGTCCTCCTTCCTCAGCGTTCATACTTACTCACAGTAAAGGACCACACCCCAGAACAGATTTTAAACTGGAATTTTCTTTAAATTTTTATACAACGATCCTTCCATCAGCTTTTTTTCATAAATGCCTCCTATTCTTTCTTTTCTCTTCGAGATTGGTTTAATACCGTATCCTCTTTCCTCCGCAGGCCAAACAGTTAACTGTTAAAGATTGTCATCATATTTATAATTTTTTGTTTAGCCTAAAATTCCTAGCTCTCGACATATATAAAATACCACATTTTCACGGTAGTTAAAAATCTGGCAACTGTATTAATTGGCCCTGAAATTTTAATCAGGTTAGATACTATATGCAGACATTTTATCGCCAGCCAATCAGACTTCGGATGAGACATTATGGAACGCAAAAATTTAAGGCATGAACGACTTTTGCATGCTTTTACGTAAATTGTGAGTTGGTATGTGATAGAAAATCTAAACTCTAGCGTATGTAATCTCAGAACCTACAGTTTACCAATAAATACGTACCAATGCCAATAATACCAATAAATCCGAAATGTAAACGCTCCATGTTAACAATTTACATTAGCCACCCTATATACTTACATTAATCCAGACTAAACACTCGTATCCAAACGTGTGGTACGGTATGTCGCGGGGTCAAAGCCTTCTCGCAACGGATGAGTGTTTGCCTTATGCATATGCAAAGAACTGTGAGACGGGCCGTGAAAGTAGCTGGCCAGGAAACATTGTGACAAGGGAAACTATCGGCAACTCCCAGAATTACCACGGAATTGGGTTACTCCCAATGGTCACTCTACCGAGAACACCCAGAATCCCACAAGGAATACAGGTTATTGTTCCCTGAACAGTACAACTCTCCTGATAAAAATAGCCGGAGGAATTTTTTTTCCCTTACGCATTCCAATTAAATTCTCACTCGGTGTAAAGCCTCAACGGTCGACTTTAAGCCGTAGTGCGGGGGTCGGCAACCTTTTCATACCTGTAGGCCACATTTTTCAATTGAAATCAGTACTTTAGAAGAATTACCAGGCCTAAAACCTGATCTTTTTCATGAGTGAATATTCTACGCATTAAATTAACCAACCTGAAACAACTCTTTCCATAAGCACTTGTATCATCGTATGTATTTAAAAAATTAACGTTTAAATGTAGGAGATACGTAAAAGTTTCAATTGTTTCGAGCGTTTTTCGTATAAATAAAATTAAAATTTGTCTTTTTGGCATTAATTCGCTAAAGCAGTACGTTAAATTCAGGTCGTCAACAAAAAAATCCAGTGCTCATGTCGTTATTAATGACATAATTTTGACGCATTGAGATGACAGAGAACTTCGCGTACAGCTGTAACTGTGGAAAGATATCATCACGAATGATATTACATAAATACCTTTACAGCCTATGAAACTACGGAATGCCTAAAACTTGTTGCATTCTGCGCTAATAATACGCATTAAACAGTTGAAATTCGAAGTATTCACTCCGCTGGTTGTTCGTTAAAATTTTAACTACTTAGATCGACTTCAACACTTAAGCCGAGAATCTAAGGAAATGTTCACGAGGAAAATGCGTCAGAGATTTTGCTCAAGGTAGGTCTGGGGATCATCGTAGTTACGGTAGTACTGGGACGTTAACAGAATAAGCGGGAAGTCCACTCACTTGGGCGTTAGCTAAAGATGTACCTACCACGTGGATAGTATTAATTTCAATATTTTTAACGGCGAATGAGGGAAAATAAATTCATAGCGAATTATTAATGTTCATTAGATATTTCCTGCAACAAATATATCCGCGTTTAATTATCGCCAGCTCGGCCGAAAAAATGCGAGAGGTAGATAGGTATATGGAAGCGGAACCGCGTATGGCATTAAATTAAGTCAGCGAACCGACTACCCTTGCCTCAGTGGATATCAGACAAACTTAACGGCTGAAATGGTACGCAGCCAACAAATTAAGCCGTTAAATTCATCCTCTCGTTGTGGCGGTCACGGGATATGCTCGCCTTCTCCATTTCGTTGCCCCAGCGACCGTGTTTTTCTCCGAGCGTTGAAATCGAAAAGTAGGCTACAAAGGTCCCCGGGGTGTCCAAATTGGGTCACCAACAAAACCATCGGGTTTAAAGACAGGCTGAGCATTCATTCATAGCATGAGCAGAGAGTAGCCACCCCTCTATTAAAGTACACCAGTGGCGCAGCGAGGGGGGGATTTTGGGGGATAAACCCCCCCCCCAGAGCTCAGAGAAATTTTAATCTATTTTACTTAATTGAATTAATAATACTCATAGAATAGTGTAAAGATAAATAAAATATCCCTCAGAAAGCCGTAAAACTTACCATTTTGAACCATTTTTCTAAAAAAATTTCTGGGGGAGGGCCCCCGCACCTCCCGCTTACCCGGGCGGGTATGCCACACCCCCAGACTCCCCAGTATCAGTTTTGCCTAAAACCCCCCCTAGACTTAATTCCTAGCTGCGCCCCTGAAGTGCACTAATCTCGTATTAAGAAGACAATACTAATACGTCCCATCACTTCAACTTTAGAGCAGCCACTAGTCAATTTCTTTAGTAACAAATGCCGAAAATAGAATTTATTTTAGAGCAATGGGAACTTTAACTTGACAACTTCTCGTCAAATGACAAGGCTCAATTTTTAGGGTATGCTGTATGGTATGTACACACACATACCGAGAGGCGGTGGAAGGGGGATGGGACAAGGCCGGTTCTCGACTTTTTTCCAGTGTAAGCAAACAACATTCCGGCCGCCCCCTCAAAAATAACCTGAGAGGAAGTAGGATTAGTACTGAAAATTGAACTGAGTCCTTAGTCGCCGCCTTTTGCTTGGTGCCCTACGCGGCCGCGTACTATGCTTACCGCTCAAACTGGCCCTGTATGGGGGCTATCTCCTATTGGGTCCAATCTCACACTAGGTAAAATTGCTCCCGAAAGTTTTGCATTTTTGAAGGTTCTATGATTTTGACGGTTTAGCTAATTTAGAATTACGATATGCCGAAGCGAAGTCCATATTTTCCCGGACTCTCCGTTTCCTTGGAGGATATACAGGTACCCTACCTTTAGGACTGCCCTGTAGCCTCGCCTTCCCAGCTCGCCGCTGTACACACCGGCCTCCTAATATGAACCATCTGAAGTATTCGTACACTTATCCTCGGGTGATTGGAGACGAAAAATGCAATATGCAAATAACTAGACGATTAAATGCACGCATTTTGGTATAAATGTGAAAAAACTAAATCAGTAAAAATCCTTTTAAAAAATTCGCAAATCGGTCTAGGTTTATTTAGCTTGGGGTGAATATTCACACAAAGAGAAATTGTTATGATGATCTGAGACCCTAAGGGTCAAAAGGTTTTTGAATTAAGGTGCAATGGCCTGCATTATAAATTGAATGAATGCTCCCACACTTCCTTTTACTGGAGTACCCTTCTGAGGATCAGTTGCTGTTCTACTGGCTTTCAATGTCTTCCCTACCTTTTTGTCTCTTCAAAGGTTTAGGTAGCGTGTTGTTTAAGCATAGATTACCCATCTTTAATTTCAGCAATATCAGATTTCTGTGTCTCTTAGCAGTTATCGAATTGTGCAGTGGAGAAATGAAGACCTTTTCCTAATTATTGAGCGGTCCATATTTTCTAATAAAGTCGGGTTTGTTTTCACTGAAGTAACTATGCATTAATGTATTCCGGTAATCAGTAGCGAAGCGAGGGGGGGTTTTGGGGGATAAAACCCCCCCAGAGCTCAGAGAAATTTTTAAGTTTAATCCATTTTACTTCATCGGATTGATATTACTAACATAATAGTGTAGGGATTAATAAAATATCCCTCAGAAAGCCCTAAAACTCACCATTTTGAACCATTTTTTCTCAAAATTCCGCAATTTATTAATCTCGCACCTACCGCTTATCCTGGTGGGTATTCCATACCCCCACACACCCCGGTATTAATTGCACCTAAACCCCCCCAGCCTTAATTCCAAGCTGCGCCCCTGCCGGTAATATACAAAATGTATTTTAGAGCAATCTGATCACATATGTGATCCTATTTTAATCTGAAAATTTGGGATGGATTGAATGCATTTTTTTTGGGTGTTATAAGACATTCGGCAAATAAATATTTAGGTTAAATCCAGATATTTTACCGGATACGGAGTATTTGGGGTTATATATGTCATGCAGATGTAATATTTTTCCGGGTGTGGTCAAAATTTTGCGCGAAAAACGCGAAAAAAACAAATTTTCTGCGAAATTTTGTTTTTTTCGCGTTTCTGCAGTTCGGTGCCTCTAACAATAAAAAAAATATTCATGTATGTATGCGTCATAAAGTTTATAACTCTACGTTAAAAGAAAAAGAATTATCTTCTCTTGTTTAAGCTAGCAAAGATTTCTTTTATGATACGGAGATCAACTGCAGAGTCTACGAATGTCTTTCACCGGCGTAGTGGGAACTGAACCCGCCTGTCTCCCTAAAAATAAGTTATTCCTGGAGAAGAGAGAACGTTTCATTTAAAGGAGCTTAAGGAAAAGATCTGTGTTTAAATGCTAAACTCTTCACGCCAAAAATTCCCGTCATCAAAATATAAATAAGGCAAAAGCAAGAACCTAAAAAAATAAATTACACTGTAAAATGATGGAACTAAATAAATTTACCGTCTCCGCTCTAAACGACTGAAAACGGAAGACCAATTTGAGGAAAAATTGACCAAAATGAGTAATGTGAGATAATAAATGACGATGACGAGGCCAAAGCAAGCGGGGGGGGGGGTGTTGAGAGGGTTTTGATCCCCCCGAAATTGTTGGGTGATATTCTTTGGCTAGGGGGAGTCCATCAATTACGTGAGGTCAATTTTGCGATTTTTGGACCTTCCCTCCCCCCTTAATGAGATATCGAGAGATTTGGCTCGACCCCGTCCCTCTAATCTCACGTATGATTGTTCAAAATGCGCATTTTTAGTGTAAAAACATTAATCTATGCTTCATTGCATTGAATTTATTTAAAAAACAATTTGCTTAATTGAAATTAATCCATAGAGTGCGGGAACGTTTTTACACGTTTTTCACGCCGACTGCGGCATTTACCCAAAATTTTTATTGATATCTGGATATCTTGCACTTGGGCACTTTCGCTGACCATAAGGATCGCTAAGAGGCTTAACTCTACCAAACCAGCCCTCGTGGCAGTGGGTGCCTCCTGCACAGGGGTCTCTTATGCACCGTCTGGATGCTAAAACCGAGATTTCCCGTAGCCCAAGGGTTGAATAATTTGAAGCTTTTTCTCAATAGAATATCACAAAAGGTAACCCATCTTTTGGCTGGCCAGTAGCTAAACAATTGACGGGCTACTGTGCTACTTTGTGGCGTTCGCATAACCGCGATGAATATTACTGTGTAGAATTCAGCCATATTTTAATAGATAAACACGTTTTGCTCATTTCAACCCAGTTTTATAGCAATTTTACACTTTTTCTTGAGAAAAAAATACGCGGTACTTGCCAGGTCCCCCCAATCCTCCACGTCAGATTGGGTGAGAGTCGGCTTGACCCCGTATCCTCCCTGATCGCCTCACGCAATTAATGGATGCCCCCTTATTCCCTCTATATGAACAGCAACCTGAAATCTATTCGTCCCTTCAAGAAATCCCCCGAACATTTCTTCTGACCACGGTTTTGAAAGAGGGCTAGTTGTTCTTCAAAATGCGGAATGAACTGAGACGCTTAGGCAAAATAAATACTGCATAAGTAACAAAATAGTACGCATAATTTTCATTTTAAAATATTAATCACTTATCCTGCAAAAAGCCATGTTTCTTCACAGTTGAGATCCGAGTTATTCTCATTCCATTAATAAATGATAAACATAGGTAAAAAGTGCTCTATAACCTTCCGAATAGCGCTTAATGTTTACTTGCGACTTCTGAAGTACTAGCGCAAGGAGAGTGGTAAAGGATATTCATGCCACATTAGGTAGCACAAGGTAGAACACTTTTTCCAGGGTCACTTGTTTCCAGTAGCATCAAATACGTGCAGATTAGCGTAAGACGAGGGTTTAATTAATCACGATTTCAAGACAAAACCTTGCTGAATACTCTCGCGAGAAGGAAATATTATGCCCTGCAATACCATCAAAAGAAACCACATTGCGACAATAATCACAGGGGCTACCAGCGAATAAATGTTTTATTGTGACTTTTCGAGGAGTTTGTTGGTCCATAGGGTAGAGCATTGGGCCACTGATTGAAGGGTCCCGGGTTCACGGTACGCCAATATTTTTTGCAATCGGATACCGGGAAAACGTGCCGCATCGCACTCAAGCTTTTAAATTTTGGTATTTTTGGGTGTTTTTCGGACATAAGTGAAGCTGATGTCACTCTCGGATTATTCTATCACTTTTTTGTCTCCTACTACGACTCTTTAGACATTTTCAGAGTATCACTTGATATTTATTAAAGTTTTCGAATTTCTTTGTGGACGCCACCCAGTTTTGTTCCATTTGGTGAGAAAATAAATCATGAAAATTATTTTTGCAATCGGACACCGGGAAAACGTGCCACATCGCACTCAAAGCTTTGAAATTTTGGCATTTTTTTATGTTTTTCGGACATAAGTGAAGATGATGTCACTTTCGGATTATTCTATAACTTTTTTGTCTCTTACTACGACTCTTTAGACATTTTCAGAGTATCACTTGAAATTTCTTTCATTTCTGCCGTTTGGTTCCCGAGATATCGCAACGAGAATTAGCGCGCGCCACCCCAGTCAGACACTTTGGGTGGCACGCGGGTTGCATACCTACTCTCAATATTTGTTGATCATTCTCACTCGGCGTAAAAGCATAATAGTCTTTAGATAAACTTTAAACTTCGTCAATATAACCTTGAATGCTATATTTATCACTGTTCATTACCAAAACGGGCATAGTAGCAGTGGTTTATTCTCCATATCTTAATCTTATATCTAAGTGCTTCTGTCTAAATTCAGCCAGAATGTTCGCAAGATCTTTAACTTTGGGGCCCGAGCGGCGGTGATTAATAACGTCCGATTTTGAGAAATTTCTGATTTGAGCCCCTAATGTAGGTTGGCAACCATCCCCCTTAGGGCATATTCGATATCTTTCATTTCAGCCCATTGGTTCGCGGGATATCAGTTGATGTTTTGTACGAACTAGAAAACTAGATTTATATGAGGTATTAGTATTTACCTTCCGTGTTTAATGAAATAAAAAGGATAACAGAAAGTATGCCTATTTTAATTTGTAAAATGAACTTATATTTTTTCTTTTGACAACTCTTATTCTACATTTACAATTTTTATTAGCAAATCAATTTCCACAATTATCCAATATCAAAGGATAAAATTTTTCCTTTCATAATCACGGATTTATTACTTTCGCTTACTGGTGAAAGTTAAAACTTTATATAGTGTCCTTTTTTACTGCACACAAGGTTCTCAAAATTCTTTTGATAAAGTTGTTCTTTGGCAGTCTGGAAATTTTCGCCTGTATGCAGACAAAACCTTCAGCAAAAATTGTTTCTAGCTTTTATTTTTCGTTAAATTTTATATATCTATTCCACCAATTTAACTTCTCTTTCAGCAGAATCATTGACTACTTGCAAATGTTTTACTAGCTTTAATCCTTTCTTATATGCGTCGTCACCTTTCCAATCAACCGGATCCTTTGATAGAAATGTCACAGGAATATTGAATCTTTTATAACTATTTTTTTAGTGTCTAGAAATAAAATCCACGAGTCCCTTGGCAATGAAGTGGACGATACCATCTGGAGAAACAGAAATTTGTTTTGGTAACTAGTCTCCATTATCCGTTATATCTTACTCTAAGGCCTCAACCATTCGCTTTTTCGTCTCCTCTGGTACATTTTCATCGAAAAATCAAAAGGCTACAGCTTCCACGGAAAGGTAACATGAATGGTTCCAGAATTTGCACAATGCCGTACCCCTTACTACACAATCGGACTTTCTGTATTCATAAAGGTTTTTGAAAATAATAAATCTCGTCTAGGAACCTCTTCTGCATTTGACGCAGAAATCTAGGCATCCACGTAAAGACGCACAACAAACAGCCATACGTCACGAGATTTCTCCTCTAATGACGATAAAGGAAACTCCTTGCGGAAAATAAATATATTATCAGGCAATAAAAAGCTTTGGACATTTATCTAACATGGTGCAAAGCCCCAGGAGCGCGAAATGACATCTCTCACAGAAGAACACTGCCAAAAATATTACAGTTAATTCGAGGAGTTCTCTGTAGTCCTTTCTCGGGTGATTTTTCCTTATTAAGGCGACGCAAATTTAATAATATCTGTGACTGCGTCCTGTAATCTTCTCGAGAACCCCTGTCCTGATTTGTAGTTTTTCCAAATTCATCACAGGAATTGCATTGGTACAATTAGCACATGGATCACCGGGGAATTTTCCCTCAAGTGGCACTGATTGGACATTCTAGGAATATGTCTTCATACAGGTGGATGGTCACTGGGAAATATCACTGTAAAAGCTCCTTTGCGGTGCTGGAAAAGAGGGAAAAGATTCATTTCCGGGAATTCATTATCCTATGCCCGTATCGTCAACGCCCGGACCCAAGATGTACCATTTACTATTGTGCTCTGTGCCCTCGACAAACCTTCCTTTCTCCTCTTGCAATCCTACCCTCATTAGCCCCTCGGTTCTTCACCAACTTCTCCCTCTGATGGTCGAAGATCCATCTAAACTGGGAAATCCACAACACCTTTAAGGCCTCTCCTCCCCGACACTTCTATTAACTCTCAACTAACCCCACCTTTTCCTGGTGCAAAGAAATAAAATCTAAAAAGTTGAAACCCAGAGCTTGTACAATGACAAAGAAATACTTGCAAGGAGAACACCGTCACATACCATTCAGAGGGTTAGCTCTCAGAAATGATGCTCTGAATTTAGATAGAAGTACTTAGATATAAGATATGGAGAATAAACCACTGCTACTGTGCCCGTTTTGGTAATGAACAGTGATAAATATAGCATTCAAGGTTATATTGACGAAGTTTAAAGTTTATCTAAAGACTATTATGCTTTTACGCCGAGTGAGAATGATCAACAAATATTGAGAGTATGCAACCCGCGTGCCACCCAAAGTGTCTGACTGGGGTGGCGCGCGCTAATTCTCGTTGCGATATCTCGGGAACCAAACGGCAGAAATGAAAGAAATTTCAAGTGATACTCTGAAAATGTCTAAATAGTCGTAGTAAGAGACAAAAAAGTGATAGAATAATCCGAAAGTGACATCATCTTCACTTATGTCCGAAAAACATCAAAAAATGCCAAAATTTCAAAGCTTTGAGTGCGATGTGGCACGTTTTCCCGGTGTCCGATTGCAAAAATAATTTTCATGATTTATTTTCTCACCAAATGGAACAAAACTGGGTGGCGTCCACAAAGAAATTCGAAAACTTTATAAATAAGGACCACCCTAGTGAGCACGCACCCAGGGATTGATTTAAGTAGCCCTTTTGCGGAAGGGGTAGTGCACAACATTCATTGCACCTGGGTGGTATGCAACACCCCTTTAAAAAATTTTTTTTTAATCTCCACAGAAAAAATAGCGCAAAGTGCAGAAGTGAAATGCATAAATAATGCACATTAAACTCGTAAAACTAAAATTTTAATTGGAAAAAAACATGTTTCTAATTTACAATTTTCTGTATTCCTAAACTGAAAATTGAAGTATTCCAAAAAGTAGTGGGGATATCCCACAGCAGCTTGGACTGGATTTTACCCTCAAACTCTCAAATTTTGATGAAAGTTGGGATATATAAAAATACCATTTGAAGCACTATATGAAACACAAAAAATGTCTGAATGATGTGTATTTTCAAAATGTTGGCATTTTGCAAACAAAATTTTCCATGTCACATCTTTCAGGAAGAGATCAACATGAACAGACATTTCACAAGTTAATTTTATCCTAAATTCTCTGAATTTTCCAAAAATATAACAATATTACATAAATGACTGGTACAAGGGGTAGAATAATTTACCTCAAATCCAAGGTAGAAACTAAATATATATCTGGCTCCAACTAATGTCAGATTTGGTCACTTTAATCAAGGCTGGTGTAAAAGAGTAAAATAATTTAATGGAGGCTGTTTTGAATAATTTCTTAGAAGGAGAAATGAGTTGATAGACTATTAATGAATCCCTTTTTACAGAAGCAAGTTATAATCAATTTTGAAGTTAAATGTATACAAATACATACACAACATACCAGCTCCTTCATTTGCCCACACTTGCCCACATACTCATCAGGATTGTGCCCATTAGGTTGGCAACAACCCACCTAATAGCATTTAAAATTTAAGGAAAACCTTATTTGTATAGTAGTTTAGAGGTAGAAGAGTATTTCATTGCCTTGCTTTGGCACATTGAAAGTTTCACAAGACAATTTATTTCCTAATCATAATTCTTGGCAAAAAAATCAAAAATACAATGACAATAGTGAGATTGATTCGATGTTTTTTCTTTCTATCTGAACAGTGACCATGAAGGAATGAAAATTGCTCAAGGAAAGCATTACGAGACAAAGTTCACCATGGAGTCTCTACAGCACCTTCATACGTCGCCAAAAATGTTACAAAGGATAAGAACTGTTAAATTGAGAAGGTAACTATACGATAAGAATTATTACAAGGGTTCACTTGATTCCATAAATATATATTATCAATAATATTATAACATGTGTATTCCACTTTTCTCACTGCAGGTTAGATGAATATAAGCACGCTTTCATACAGTTTCTCACCAAAAGACTATCTCTGTCGAGAAGAAGTCCACGCATCTCCTCTCATAAAATGGAACTCAATTCTAAAGATGCCAACATGGTAAATACTAACTGCCTAGTCATAACAGTATCTTTACTCATATTAAGCTCCTGGCAACCTAAGCTTTGCAAAAAGAGCAAAGTTTTTCATGTAGTAGTTCACTTGCTTAGCAAAGTGCTACTGAAGCAAGCACTCAATGCTTCAAGATAAATTGAACCAGAAACAGGAAAGTGAAAATGCCATTATCAGATGAAGAAAAGGACATAATCAAATATCATCAATTAACAATTATTGTTAGCAGCAATTAGCAGCTGTAATGTATCTTATTTATTGTTTCAGATAATCAACAGCCTTCATAAGAAGGTGGACTTCAATATTCCAGTCATTTATCATGATGCAATAAAATATGAAAATAAGTTAGACGGCTACACAATTAGCAAGTATTCCAGGATGAGCAGATGTGTTTGGCTGGGTACTAAAGTGACAGTGAGGAAAATGCTCTCTGACACAGCTAACAAAGACAATTTAAGTACACTGAAAGCAGAAGTCCATGTTCTTGGGTGAGTGAATGATTTTAATTTGTACTGCATGATTTGAGAACACTGACCACAAAAGCAAAAGTCAAGATAAGCATAAGGGAATGATTGCTGGGTACATTAAATTTTGGGTTTGATTAAAATAATTTCACACATTTAATTTAGAATACAGTACTCTCGTTATTATGAAGTTCACAGGACCCATAAACCAGAGGTTTGTCATTACAAAGTTCGAAAGAACGAATCTTTTAGGAATCATCACAAAAAAACTATCTTGTCAAAATTACCTGTCTATTCAACCTCCCGTTCTTATATTCACGCTGCGGAATAGCTTCATAGTCATGTGTATTATATACGCAACTAAATTACACACTAATTCTTTTCCAATACCTTGTTCGTAAGTTGATAAACCTATGCAAGGCATCGAAAAGTGTGGTTATCCTTCGACTCTGCATTACAATTCTGCATAAACTCACCATTGTGACGAACTGATCTAGCTGTGCTGACGTGGCTAAAGCAAAAAAAAAACATCGCTATCTGCGGGAAGGAAGAAGAACAGGTGAAATGCTGAACAGTTCCTGACTTCAAAATGGATAAATTGATACTTTGTTCAAACTGTACTCAAGGTGGGAGTTCCACCATGCATCGCATTGTCCAACTCCAAAGGAATCAAATTTGAAATTTCGGGCACGCTTAAAAGTTTTTGAATGTTAGTATCTCTGAAACTTTGTGAATCGAATGTTCATAAGAAGAGGACTTTCTATATGGCCAATTTACGAGCGGTAATGAGTGGGTCACCATGATTCCACTGGAATGAAGCTTATTATATGATGTTGCGTGGATACTGCAGTATCTCCTACTGAAGAAAGAACCACAATTGACACTCCTGGGCACAGTCTATGAGGAGAAACTAAACGTAGTAGTTATCTATCTAGAAACTAAGTGCAGTATATATCCACCTAAATGTCGTTGCTTATCCGTGGAGCTTCGTAATACATTTCTTTTTGTAACCACCGGGACCAGAACTGACGCTTGAATTTTCACAAATACAAAAATTTTGTGATAAGGTTTCTTTAGCTATAGATTGCATTAGCCTTTTGTCATGAACAATGATTTTCTTTGTAAAAATGAGAACTTCGTGATAAGAGTGTTTGTATTGACGAGTCTACTGTATGTGTTTTGAGGTTCAAAACACATAATGTGTTTAGACGTATATTGTGATCACTTTATTAAGATGTTTTAATGATGGAAAGAGGAATGACTTTCTGTTAACCTGTGTTTGCCAACAACCTTCCAATATTCAGGGAACCTCTGAAAAAGTCGTAGTCACTTAAGTGAACCTCTAATTAGAGGTTCCAAGATTGGAATATCTTTGTTTTTATCTTGCATTTGAATGTTGAGTTTTGATAGTTTAAAGTTACCATAATATTTAATCGTAACAGACTAGAAGGACTTGAGAGGTGATGATCACAGAAGGATGCACAATGGAGGGATTAACAGGACAGGCAAAATATGTATCTAGGCAGCCATTAGATTAGTTCAATTGAATGGTATAAAAATATTGAATGTTATATAGGAGCATGTAACCCATTGGGCTAATTTATCAAAGTTAGATACACATGCAATCAGAAACTAGCAGGGAAGGATGGTGAGAGAAAAACAGTCCCGTGATGAAGAACATTTTAATACAAGCAAATTTCTAGGCTTAGACTGATCATTCTCAAGTTATCAAGAAGAAGCCTAAAATGATTTCAAATAAAAGGAATCCTGGTTCATAGCCAGGCCAGAGAAAATCTTTATTTAATATTTCTCATTTCATTTAGTTCCAATAAGACCTTATTATACTATATATATATATACTATACTATCAAAGTATATATATATATATATATATAATATATATATATATATATATATATATATATATATATATATATATATATATATATATATATATATATATATATATATATATATATATATATATATATATATTATATATATATATATATATACTTTGATAGTGGACAAAATCCTGAATATGAATTTGTATTTAGGTAATTGATAAGCCTAAATTTTCCTCCTAAATCCATTCAATAATTTACACCCAACCCTTTAGGTACAGGTATCTTTCCATGATAATTACCCCATTTTGAGTCAAAGTAAACCTATTATGAATAAAAGAACACCGAGAAGACAGACTATGATACTCCATAACATTGTGAAATTAATTAATATAGACCCTTCCATTTTTATTCAGTCAAATCCGACACCCATGCATCCTCCTGCTCTTGGCAACATCATATGATGACAAGAATAATTTAATGCTCTTGTACGAAAATGTCGAGCATGGATCACTTTATGTATACTTACACAATGAGGTAAGTTGAATAATGTATGATGGGTATATTAGAGAAGTCAATGCATAACCAAAGGAGTGAATATTACTCTGTGACATAATATCAGTTTTGAACTTAAGGTGGCAAGGCATTTGCAGTTTGGAATCATGGGGCTACTCCCTAACTTTTTAATGTCAGTATTAAAAACATACTTATACAGGCTTTTCAGGAAATTTTCCACTAAAATAAATGGCTGGCTCTCAGAATTTATCCGTGAACAATGAATAGTAATCACTAAAGAAAAAAAATTTGGCTAGACAAAATACATGGCTGGAAAATTTTGCTAATCCTCAAATAATTCCAATGACTACCCTTAATAGCAATAGAAAATCTCATTAACATTGCCTACACTTTGGTTTAAGTTATGCGGTTTTCATTGAATTGACAAAAATTTTGATTGGAAATATTTTGGAAATAAAACACAAAAGTTTAATGAAATCTTCTTTTTTTGTGAGGTAGCTCAGAAACCCTTCTGAGGATTTTGTGCTGTCAATACTAGATCAAATGGCTCAAGTTTTCATATTTCTTCACCAAAGCAAGTGGATTCACACTAACTTAACATCCCATGCCATTCAAGTCATGTCCTTCCATCGCGTGAAACTATCATGCTTTGAATTGGCTGCGCATCCTGATTATAAGGTAAAAAATATTTTCTCCCTCAAAAAGTATACCTTGTACAAAACATGAAGCTAATAATTTATGCTTTCAATCTAAAATTTCCATTAGACTGAAACCAATCCTCAAAGCAATAAAATCAGAACTCACCTTTACCACTGGCAAGCTCCCGAGTATTACTCTGGAATGAGCCTAGGAGAATACACAGATATCTACCAATATGGCCTCCTCACCTGGGAACTTTGCCAAAGTAAGTTTCTGTTTCATTTTCCATAGCAGTCAGTCAATATCACATTTGAAGGAGCAGGGCAGATACAACTCAGTGAGTCTCTTTTTAAGGCACAAATTCTGTTTTAATTCTCAGGACAAATACCCTGGAGTGGGCTCTCCCTAAGAGAAATAAAAGAAAAATACCAAATGGATAAGCAAGCCATAGGATTTACCAGAACAAACGCATCTCATCAATTAATGTCAATCATGGATCAGTCATTAAATATAAACCCTGAGGAGAGGAGATTGAACTTTGAATCTGCTTTGAAGCTTTTATCAAGTGCCAAGGTTTGTATTGATGCATTCCCAGCTTGATTCATCCAAAACAAATATGCGCGGAAAACAGTAATCAATCATTAATTATTGACATATTTTCCATTAGTCCTCATTGGATGAGTTACAAACAAGGACGCCGAAAGTTCCAGTAAGTAAAGAAACTAATATAAAATGCAACACTCCACCTATACAAGATGGTCCAATTGCAGATGAAACCAAGTTGAATAAGGCTGATGTAAATTCAAGAAGTCAATCATCAATCAATCATATACCAAAAAAGCCTGACAAGCTTATCGCACAAAATTTCTCGGAAAACATTCAAGACACCATTGATTCTTTTACCGGATTAAGAAGAGTCAGTGAAAGGTAAGAATGATTTCCCCCTCTGCATTCATGCACTGGGCATAATACAGCTACTTGTAGTGAAATCTCACCAAACTTACTACCTTCCGTCAATACTCACTTACTTGTGAGTGAAAATTACTTCAGTGTATCAGAAAGGGAGAGATTGGCAAATTTATTTTAATCTGTTGTCCCTTAATTCATGCCCATCATCAGCGGAGTAAGTATGGGGGGGGGAAAGATCCCCCAAAGTCTCAGAGAAATAATAAAATTATTTAAAACTATTATCTAATTTTGACATATAATAACTGCATCTGCTTGAAGTTGAAGATCATTTATTAATATCATGGTAGAGAGACGGGTCACAGAATAAAATTTCCCCGGACCCCCCATTATCTAGGGGGGTCGAGACCTCCAGGCCCTCCTATCTCCCCCACCCAAAACACATTCCTAGTTACACCACTGCTCATCATAAATTATTTTTTACACTTGCATCCAATTGTAGTCATCAGAAGACACGCACCAAGCCTATGAAAGAGTACATTTGAGATACCATGATGCTCTGAAAGAGCTACATATATAATTTAATGAGTATCAATATTGATACTCATTAAATTGTTGTCTTTCTATAGAAAAATTTTAACTTTGCAAGTCACTGATAAAATGGGTGAAAATATTCCTCAAACGTCTTGTAAGAGACACAAATATACCATACGATGAAACTGGATACTCTTCCATATTTCGTTGAAAGTTTTGCCATTTGAATAAGGGGACCATAAGGTGGAGCTATTTTGGACTGTGAGCAGTGATTGCTTTATGTCAGTCACATGTCTTCATCTAGTATCAGTATTCTTGGGTTTGAAAAATAATTGATTCAAATTTTATAGCCATTTCATTTTTTTAAGGGGACAGCTGCCCCCAATTCCCATCACAGGGTAAGCTCATACATTGGCACATCTATAAATGACTGCACCCTTCACCACTACCACCAGCATACATATACTGAATATAATAGTCCCTGTTCAAGCTAGTACTCTAACATCCTTTCATATATCGCAAGCACAAGCATCGAATCTGTATGGTGTATGTATAGGAGTAAATTGATTTTTCACAATCCTAACAGTACAACTTTGCAGCCCTGAATTCCAACATTTACAATAACTTATTCTATGATAAAAATGCCACATGAGAATATTTCAAAATTTATGCTAATTTAATCTGAACTTCTATATTTATATCGAAAATAAATTTTTCGATTGTATCAGCACATATGTATTGACAAAAAATTTCTGATATAAAATGGATTGTATACATTGACCTCAACTGTTAAGACATCCAGCACTTCTTTACTGATATACTGAATGTGAACTTAGGTATATACATATAAATGTCCAGAAAAGAAAAAATGTTTTCAACGTTATTTTTATCATGATTTTTTTCTTTTTAGTAACTTCAAAACATTTTATGCATGGTCAATGAAAGAAAGCCAAGGATACCAAAGTTTTTCTAGAAATTACAAATCAAAAAGTTGTCATTCAAGCGAGAAACTTATCAACGGAGCAATGGATACTAAGGGTATGTTATTGCCTAATTATAGCAAATTTCTGAATCACTAATTTTTATAGATAGTGATTCTCTGAAAATAGATAAAAACTTGTTGCTTCCTAGAATACATAAGAATAATGAAATGTTATTCATTATGCCAATTTCAAGTATGTATCACGTCTTACTTCAAGTATGCAATAACAATAAAATATCATTTTCGATAATTAATACAGTAAGGTTTTCAGTAAGGCTAATATAGTACGGTTTTTATATTTGATTATTTCTTTATTACTTCCCCCATCCCTGGTCAATCAGCTTCCTCAGCAGCAAAACTCTATCACCTCTTCAAGCTTTTGTTTCCCTAGTTTAATATTAGTTCTAGTTTCCTTTGTTTACTGAAAACTAGAGATGGGTCGGTTCCGGTTCCCGGTTTTCGGTACTGTCGGTTCTTGGCCTGTGGAACTGGTATCGAGAACCAATCGCTTTAAAACGGTACTTTGGAACCGGCTCGGTGCAGTGGCGAGGATTAGAATTTGGCACCCAAAGCCGAAATAGTTTACAGCGTATTCAAACTCAAAACTTGAAAAAAAGATTTAAAAACGCATATATTTCTTTCCGATTGCATGGCATCCACGTTTCTTTGTTTCGAGAGTTGCTCGCAAATGCGCACATTTAAGGATTCGTCTGTTGGTTGCTCTCGCCAACATTGTAACATTTCCATAGCCGTGACCGCTTTCAAAGGAGCTGACTTTTTGACCGCCGCCGTCCACGGCATGGTGCGGTTTTTTCAACTTACCATAGGTCTCTGTGAAATGAGTCGATTTGCACAGTGGACAGCGTGGTGCCCGTTTCAATCCGGCCTGGCGATGCAACGTCTCTTGCGTGAAAAACACACAATGCTACATTAAGGTTGCTTTCAGACGATACGACTTTTCGCCGGCCGCCATTCACCTGAAATTCAGGTGGCTTTCAGATGAGATGGCTCTCTACAACGCCGTGTGCCGTGCCATGAACGGGGGGTGCCGGAAAATTGTTTCGTCTGAAAGCGGTCTTACGATTGAATCATGTACACACGCAGTAATTCTTCAACAAACGAGCAAGATGCAGTCCGAGAGCTTGTTCTTAAGTTGATAAACCCATGTAAGGCACCGAAAAGTGTGGCTATCCTGCAGAATGCAACACTGCATTACAATTTTCCGTTAACTCACGGCCACCCAGTTTATCCATGGTGTCACTGTACTGGCGTGTTGAGCAGTTTATTGTTGAGGTTATAAGAACTGTGACAGTGAAGCATGCGAATAAGTCATCAATTGTAATAACAATTTAAGCTACATTGAAGAATACAGAATATATTTTGAAGCGACTCACAAGTTACAACACATTAACGCATGGTGTCGCCAGAAGTTGGGGGAGTTTCACTATTGATCCTGCTGCTATACAAACTATCTATGCAGTATGTAAACTGCGCTCCAAGCAAATTTCATGTGGCCCTTCAAAATCAGCATCGGCCACTACTATTACTATTTAACGCCTCTTCAGCACAGCAGGCAATATTTCTGCCAAAAAAAGGATAGGGTAAAAATTTTGAATTTTTGAAATTATAATCTGGAGAAAGAACCGGTGACTGCCTGATGTAATGTGATATATTGGTCGAAACTTTTACTTGGCAAATAAAATTATGGCTCCATACATGGCTTTTTTTTACAGAGCTTTCCTGCATCAAATTTACATCTTTAGTGAAATTATTTTTATTCACTTAGTGGTTGTTCATTTAAATTTGCTATTAATTCAGATAATTAGAGTTCATCCTTGGAACCAAGTATCAAGAACCGAGAACTAATGGGAGAGAGCCGGACCGGTACTGAGAACTGAAAAAATTTAGGAACCAACTCATCCTTACTGCAAACTAATATCTAAGTTTTCTTTTTGCTGATTTTCAGTTGGTATCTAGCCATAGTCCTTTCCATATATACCAAAATCTTCTTCTAATCATTCTCTGTATCAGCTATGACTGTTATGTCATCAGTCAACCACAGCAAGCTAATACTTTTTCCTTTGGAAGTTGACACCCATCTTTACCAAAACTATCCCTTCACTGTACAGCACGAAATTTTCACACACATTCTGGCACCCTTTCTCAGCATTATCTGGAGGTCGACCAATCATGTGCAACCTGGTGGACACACTCGGCTTTAAGCTCAGCCACTAATCAGCAATAGCACACAACAAAAATTCTTGACAAAAACAGCATTAATGACTGTCATTTATTCTACCTCATTTTCATAAATTCCAGTAAAAAAAATCATCGGTATAAATTTAAGGTTAATATTTGGCTCCCCCACTGATAACCATCTTGTCAGAAAACTATTTTATACAGTTTATTTTCAACCAGATCCTGCATGTAATACATACCCAGCTAGCACATTATAAGTCATTGAGATAAGGTGAAAGGAAGAAATAAGGAAGTCGCTTCTCAAGTAAGCTTGTTATGGGTTTCTTACGGCCAGGGCGACAAACATCCAGAGTAATGGCAAAATGGATGCCAAACTTTCAGCACTTCCGTAGATGCTGTTATTATCCCATCGTTACAGAGTGTTAATTAAGGCCTTTATGCATTAAAACAATGTTTTTATTATTGGCGCTTCTATATTATGGGGAGAAATAACATCATACCGCCATAATTTGAAAATCATTCACATTTATGAACTGATAGCTTAACGAAGGTCGTAAGAAAAACACAATTTCACAAGAATACCAACGTAGAATAATATAAAAATGCCGGAAGGAACATCTAAAATACGTATTGTAGTCGTCGGGTTATCAAACCATAATTTAAAATTCATAAATGTTAAAATGTATGGACCTTGAATAAATTCAGTTTTTCATGCACATGCCAAACAAGTTTTTTTACATAATTGGATATTTAAGTAGTAACTACGCCACTTACTCTCAACAACTGCCGTGGTGTAGTGGTTAGCGAGTTATACTTCGGTTCCGAGGGTCGCACGTTCGGATCCATCCTGACGTTAATTTTTTTTCTTTCCGCCGCATGGATAGAGTACTTGTACTATGCTTTATATCTTCACTAGCCGGTTGCTTGCAGTTATTAATTTTTTTCTATTTACGGGAAAATCTGTTATCAGTTGTTCAGCCCTTCTAAAAACTCGCTAAATTTCCCCAATAGCCTTTAAATTCATGTCAAGATGAGCCGCATAGCATGTGTAGTACGCTGTTCAGCCGCCTTTGGCGCTCCAACAGAAGTGACTTACATTGCCTGAGGATATTTGACGGCATTCCTTACCTAAACGCCCCTAACGTCTTACCCTTGCCTTATATAAGTCCCTTAGCTTACGATAAGCTGCTTATCAATTTTTTCCGTAAGAAAACCATAAGAAACGGTTAACTCACTTACTTTGTGCTATCTGGGTATACAATTATGGCGGATGACATACAGTGAAACCTCGATATAACGACACCCCACGGTGCACTAATAAACACTCGCTATAGCGAATTGTCGCTTTACCGGAGGTGGAGCAAATAATAGCCAATATACCTGTTGCGAACAGATATATAGGAACAGGAATGGTGCGGCGACAGATAAACATCTATCCGATAAACGTAAGCATTAATCCAGACGAAAGGCGATGTTTTTTGCATCACTAAATTTCCTTACTCAAATAACGACTAACTATTCAAACAATTTATAAGCGCCGCACTGAATAAAAATCATGCAAAGCATTGTTTCGTCATCATTATATTTATCGAACGACAGTTTACCACATAAATTTGAGACTGAGCACTCCATTAACTACATTTCTAACAGATCGCTAGCAATTACAGAGGTTAAGGAGTCTTCATGAAAGTCTTCCGGCGGTGAAACCCTCGCTATGGCGAGAGCCAACACCGAAAGGGTCTCGTAAAAACGAATTTTTTAACACGCTTATTATAGGGTCAATTGACGGTGCATCGGCTATCTCTCGTAATAGAGGGAGAATACTATAGCCCGTACTCGCTTTAACGAGGTTCCACTGTATAATAATTTAGTTGTTATTATCCAAACACAATAAAACTGGCCATAAAGGAATGCTTTTGACCTTTTAAATACACAAGTCATAATACCTACACTCTATTGCCCAACCAGAGACAGATCTAGGGGGAGGTGAAAGATGGAAAGCTGTATTCCATAAACTATCCCCCGAAATTAGAGAGTGTTATACTTAGTGTTTTATGTGATTACCACTGTTTCATTTGGGGGTGTATATGATAGCTAATAATTATTAATCAATTCTAGATTCAACCAAGTGCCAGCAGAATAAGACTCCAAAAAATGTTTACTTCAGGAGCATCTCAGCAAGTAACAACTTAAACAGCATGACTTCATTAATGACACCTCTACCCCTGAAATCAGGAATAACATCAAGGTGAATTGCAAAACTATATTGAATAACTATGCATGTGGAAACTTCAATGACTTGATGGTAAATGGTGTTTACGATTGAAGCAACACTCGCTACTTAAAATCCAAAATATGAAATTAAAACTTGAAATGTTTAAGGAAAACAAAATTTTTCAAGTAAAAAAATATTATTTAGAATAAACTATCTTGGTTCAGAAAACAAGATAAAAAGATGATAACATAAATCTGAAGAAGCTTAGGTTATAATACCCCCACAATAATTTTACAACACTTCTTCTCTTTTAACAAACATAGAGATGCACATCTCTGGATTACCGTATAAGCTTGTGTAAGAGGCGCACACGTGTAAGAGGCGCACCCCTATTTTGAGGATCGAAGCTATAAAGAAAAAATTTTGCTGATTTTTTTTATCCTATCATGCGGTGTTGCAGATGTATGCCTGGAATTTCGACAGTAATCGAAATTTCCTCTTTTAGTACTATTTGAAAGAGGAAATTTTGATAACTGCGGCGGTAATAGCGGCATAAGAGGGAGTAGAAAGAGTTCCGATCCTCTCTTCGCATACGCCATCGCTCTACGTTGCTTGTCCTACTCACGAACAATTTTTTTTAAAAGCTCTCGCAGAAGTATTGCAATAGAATTGCAGCCGTGGAAAATTTTAAGGCAAAACACGACAGGCACATAGCATGAACCTTCCCAAGAGATTGGACAACAATCGGGGCAATCTCAGCGCCGTAGGATAATAACCACGTCGTAGATTTAAGGTCCCTTGCACACACACCGATTTTGGACGGCGGGTAAAATATCGGCCGTCCACATTCCAATCGTGAACAATGGGTGAGCATTGGAGCTTGCACACGTGCCGACCACGCGCCTGCACCGGCAAAATGCCGGTTAGCTGCCGGCCATTTTCACTGTGGATCGCCGGCGCCGGCTAAATAAACATAGCAACTTATCGTTTGACCGGTAAAAATCTGGTGTGTGTGCAAGCATCGCTTCGCCGGTAAAATATCGGCCAATATTTTACCGGCTGTCCAAAATCGGTGTGCGTGCAAGGGGCCTAACGGAACTACACTCGGCCCTCCATCAGCCAACGCCTCTGCCGTTTTTTTCCTTTCCGAGACTCCACAGGAAAAGAGGAAAATTTCAAGCTACAGGGGAACAATTGAAACGTGTTTCATCCCTACCCCATCTCACCAACTGACCTTTTTCGGTCTACCAGGTTCAATTTGCCGAGTTTCTGGAGGTCAAATGCTAGGTGAGTCACCTTCTGAGTTCGGAGATATCTCGATATCTTTCAGCAATCGTAAGACACGCACGAGGTTCTAAAAAGAATTTGACCTAACGCGATGTATATCTGACAGCATTTAAGTTTTTTGAGCTCTAATTGATTGACACATAGATTTATAGCTAAAACAAGGCTACTAATATTCAACATAGTCCAAACAGCACAATTTCGGAAGAAACAAGCGTAGCATAAGCGCATTCAAACAAGACGAGACGGACTGGAAACTTCAGGCAACGCAAACTGCGTATATCACATTGCTGCGCCTTCGCCCCTTCGCATTAAAGGCAACGACGTCACATGCAAGATCGGACGTGTTCTTCCCTTGCTCCTTCGCTCATAGCCTCGTAGCTTGAAATACGGAGGGGAGAGAGCGCGCTCCTTCCCCTCGACCTCGCCTTCAGCGCTCTTCACTTATAAGCATTTCCGATTTCTTCTATCCACCATTTAGTCCAACAATGAACACACTCGTTCGAATTTTTTAAACCGCAGGTTTAGACACCAATATAATTGTCAGTTGCAAAAATCCTCATATTAGCGTCTGAAGATGATTTTTGAAAAATCAGGAGCTCAACGTAATGGAAATTGCTCGGCAAGACAGATGTTGACTATTAACCAGGTATGTCCTTCAAAACGACGCGTTTCTATACGTTTGATAAGCGATTACACTATGCAGTATAAATGCCGCGGGATTCCCACTCGTGGCAGCAAATTTAGCGCGCGCTCCGGAGCGAAAAACCCCGCGCGATCTTTTCAATGTTCACCTCTGGGGTACCGACGTGACGGCGCGATGCTTGCAAGAAATTCAAACAGGAGCATTTTAAAAATACGTCACTAAGGGATAAACTCCCCTGCCTGCCGTTTGATTTTGACCCAGGGTTTCAGATGACTGACTCACGCTGAAAACCAAGGCCACTCAGTTCCCCTTGGACTTGCGACCGGTGAAGGGGAGGGGGGAGATAAGAAGTTTGTGTAAGAGGCGCACCCCCATTTTCTGCTGCAATGTCTGGGAAAAAAGGTGCGCCTCTTACACGCGCTTATACGGTAATTGTGGAACCACTCTAAGCTGTAATGAGAATACTCAGCAAAGTATGTGCTGTTTAAGCAATCGTACCCATTTCCAAATGCTATCGCTTTTGTATATTAACATATGTACGTAGACTTAAGCCATTTGGATTAATAAATAAATGACTACTTCATACACAAACAGAACATACATTTATGAGAAAAAGTTTTGGCAATTTGTGGTTTTAATATGATATTTGACAATGGTGAGCCTAATTTAATCGGCCTAAACTAATTTTCATAGTATTTAGGTTAATTTTGGAGATCATGAATATGATTATTCTATGTTATCTCCAAAGTGTAACTCTAATGACCAGCAGGGCAGTTTTCTTCCCATTAATTTATCTTTTTATGACCAATTATGACACTCAAATAATTTCACTACAAGATTTTAGTATTCTTCTTTCAGTGTCCTTCTGCACCCAGATTGCCCAGGAATATTTACAAGAATTGACAGCAAGGCATAGCCATATCTCATTCCTTACTTACATTTGAACATGGTGTTCTACCTAGAAGCTCATTGTTAATCTTCTAAAATCTAAATCACTAAAGCTTAAAATACTTGCTAATCTTGTTAAGTCCTTTCATAGTCTATCTCTCCATGCAACCTATCCCAAAAGTTCCATCCCAAAGGGATCTCCATATGATTTTCACTTTGCACGAGAAACATGTCTCTTTCAAAGTATGGCTATAATTAAATTAATTCATATTATTATACAAATACAAAATCTTCTAACTCTGAAATGTGTGCAGTCAATGTAGCCAATTGACTTTTCGGCCACTTTGACTATTTCTATTTTAATCTTATCCCTCCTTTCCTTTATAGTCTCTCTATCTCCAATCTCTAGATACTGTTCTCCACTATTTCCTCCTAATGCAGTGGAATCTCTGTTTAAAGAGTTCTTAATTTCCCGGAAAATCGCTGGCTATATCGTGCGGGTTTTATATCCAAAGGTGTAGATAAAGTCCCTCCATTCACCTTAACTAACAGTTTTTCTTTCTTATCATTGCTATTTCATAGAGAAATAAGATCTGTGTTTGCCTGGACTCGTGTATTTGTTCAAAATGTTGCTAATAAAATATCACCAAATAAATAATGACCTTGTTTCCGTAAAACCACGCACCCGTGGTTGGGTATTGTTCGATATGTAGTGACATGATCACAGATCTGGGATCGTCCGGGATTGGTGAGTGTCAAATCGCTTTGTCACAGTCGAAATCATGTTCCAGATGCCGCGTCAAACTATCATATCACACAAAGATGCATGAGAGGTAGTCATAGCCAGACGCGGCCCTGTGATCAATGGCGTAATCGTGCCATCTGCAACATTCAGAGGCAATTAACATAGAGCTCCAGCACGCGGCATCAGCGAACTCCGTACACTGCCCCCGATTGACGACAGGCAGCCTGGCACGCAGACCTCTCTCCGAGTCCTCTCCACACACGAAGCAAATTTATGCTTGCTATTATGTTATAAATCTTTCATAGACTCTGCACCCGCAAGCTAGGTAGTCATCAAGTTGAGTTGTGCATAACGATTTAACCGCACGGTTACGTGTACTGTATCTGTGATGCTTAGATGTTTAATAGCTGACGAAATAAACCTCGTGCACTTCTTTTAAGAATTATTATTTCTGCCGTCACCTGTAAAATCATCAAATGGGTCAAATGGGTGACTCTGATTACTTTCTAGATTTCACCACTCTAAAGAGATGTCCATTGCAATACTGAGTACATTGCGTGGGAGAGACTTCTCAGCCTCGCACAATCCATATATTTTCAGTCAGTTGTAGGCCTTTTGATGGTACACTACCCAACACTAGTTATAATGCAATTCTCATGATATGTGGTATTCTCTAAAACGAGCTTCCATTATAGTTCATACTTGTTCAGCGGTTTATCGCCCTCGAGAGATATTTATCGTAATATGGAGTGTGTATTGCAGAAGGAACATTTTGATCTCACCATATGCTATTTATTTTGCATGTAAAACATAGGCCGTTTGGTGGTACAAAGACTACCACTCAATATAACGAGCCTCTCGCAATATGCAGTACTCTCGTTAGCGGGCTCATACTGTAATAATCTTTAGAGCTTCTACGTTCCATTTTCTTGCCTTTCTAATTTTCCATAGTGTTTTAAATCTTATGCTGAATTTCATAAGAACTAGGTTGTGATCTGAATCCCCATCTGCCACAAGGAAGCTTTGTGAGTTTTTCACACTATTCCTTCACCTCTGTCACACCATGATAGAGGCTATCTGACAGCACCTCGTATTCCCTAGACTCTTTCATGTGTACATCCACCCTTTATGATGAAAGAACAATATGTTTGTGAAGACTAACTTTTTTCTTCAGCAAAATTATATTTCTTTCTCTCCCATATCATTTCGCCCTTTATGATGAAAGAATTTTTAACTTTTTTTAACGCCTTTTTAACTGTAGTGGCTACAGAAATCAATTGAATTCAATGGCTGTCATTTGGATTTAATGCTAACACTGAAAAACTGTGTTCCTTATCTGTGTTAACTTTTCTTTGACATGAAAATTTTGTGTGTATATATACATATATTATTAAATGCTGTAGTCAAATAATACAACACATTGGTCGGTGAGGCTTTTTTGAGTTTGATGCTAAATACATTTCAAAAATTAAATAGATTCATTAATTTTAAGTAAAATCAATTATCACCTTTGCAGTTCAAGGATCAAGCCAGCAAGTCACAGTTTAGAAAAGCAGTTATCATCCTCCAGTTCACTGGAATTTTCTTGGAGTTGTGGCTCATCAACACCATACAGAGCATCTGCCATTAAACCAGCAAGTCATCAAAGTGAAAGGGTATTTATGATTTTATAATATTACCTGAAAACAACAAATCAATGCATACATTTAAGAACAAAAATAAGAATTAGTTGCCCATTCCCGATGTCAACAAGGTACTTTAGGATAAAATATCAGTTTCCCACCCATAGTAAAGCAATTAATCTTAAAGATAACTTTGATCCTTTAAAATTAATCAGCTTATAAAGAATACAGAGCTAGGGAAGAATGATGAAAGTAACCACAATAAGTGATGATATTCAGTCACAAGTGTAAATTATCATCCAAAGTCTTTTTGTCTTGGTTTTGGAGGGGAAGAACTCCCCCTCCCCCTGGATATGCCACTGGTCTTGAAAGATGATTTTTATAGTAGCAGATGGTGGAATATGAATCCATGATTATTGTCACCTATATTATTTAAACACAGGTAAAAAATGGGCGCCTATAAAATTGTAAATATTGATGAATGAAATGAAAAGTGATGCCCGATGACTGTGATTTTCAGGGATTTCCAAGAAGTGTTAAGAAAATAGCATTGGATCAGGAAAAATCAGCTATACTGAACAACAATTGCAGCAATGGAGTTCCAAATTTTAACCATGTGGCCAAAAAAAATCAAAGCTTTTCTGCAAGGTAAATTACACTTCCGAAAATGTTTTTTCTCGCTACTAGAGCTGTATCTACTCATGTACGCCACATTTTTGCATCCTGTCCACCACAGTTTTTGGACATACTCGAGAGGTAAAAAATCATACTTCCAAGATATTAAATCATAAAACTTGAGCCAACTGCTTTTTAATCATGATGTTAATGCTATTCCAGTTTTATAAATTCAAATATATACACAAAATTGTCAAATTATTTTTCAACTAATAAAAACGCTGAAATTACTTTCTACAATCTTCAATATATATGATACTCAAACCCCCACATTTAGTAGGGAATTAATTCAATTGTTCTAACCCCCCATAAATATTTGGAAAATACAGTCTTAACCCTGCACAGAGCATGTGACTAGTAGTTACTGGAAAGGCCATGCAGCATCTCACTAATGCCAGAGACTTTTTCAAGTCTTAAAATAGACAGTTGATATTTTATCAGGTGTTTTCATATGAATACTCCTTAAAAATTCATGGCCATAGTAAAACACTGCATCATTTTACTATTCTTTTCATTCACAGTCCATTTGTAGGTACCATTTCAGACATGGTTTCTCAAAAATTAAGGGGATAGTAGTCAAAGCACACCATGTGTTCATCTTATAAACAAATATTATTTGCACATTTCTTGAATTTGTACTATTTTTAACACTCCTACAATTGACACATGTCCATCGTTTAACAGAGGCAATGTCTTCATTTTTTTCTGGCATTGGATGTGACAGAGCATACATACTTCTTAAATTTTCAGCCTTAATTCAAAAGGTTGAGAAGAGGATTGTTTCCATGTTTTAGTCCATACTCCGTAGTCAACTCTCGTGTTAATGAAATCAATAATTCATTTAGGATGTATGGGAAAAAATTGCATTCCAACAACAAAATAATTTGAGAATATATTTTAGCAATATTCAGAGCTACAAAAGACCACCATTGGCCATCCAATTATTTCTCTCGATACATCATGCAAGCTACAAAGCTGGTAGAGAGTATGACCACCTGACTAGGATGAATTATAAAATTCAATTATCCTTGGCCTATTTAAATTTGATTTAGTCTTAGCGTCCTAAACTTCCACAAAAATCATCAAGAACCTTCAGAAAAAAATTGCTTTTTACAGAAAAATGACTCAGAACAAAAAAAAACAAATTTCATCACATGAAAGCAAATATGAGTTGTACATACATTTAACATTAGGAAGTTGCACAATATTTCAAATATTAATGATCCATATCCAATAACAAAACCCACCCTGTCATTCATACTAGTCTCTACGCAACCTCTACGGGGTTAAATGTACCCCTTCTCCAAAAAAACCAATGAATTATTTTCTGGCCATGGCCCTGATGGCCAAGAGGTACAATGTTAACACAAAATTCTTACTACTCTTTTTTGATATTTGATACTACTACTAATTTTAGATTTCTGATATCCATGCTTCCCCTTTTTTCCAAGAATTTTGGGGAGAGGGAAGCATAGAAAATAAGGGTCAATAGATCAATTTAGATTGGGTATGAAAACTTTTCTTTAGGTCAATGCTAATTCCTCAGAGGCTCTGTATATCATGCGTACCTTAATGAAAAAAATTATATTTTTTAGGATTGACCCTAGCGTGCCTTTCCACTGGAATAAAGGAAAAGTTCTTAATGGTGAATATAAGCATAACCCAAGAGAACCAAACCAGATTCTTGGGGGATTTTCAATGAAAAGGGACTATCCTTCTTTGAGTAAGGAAACTGGTAAGAATACATCCAAATAATAAGTTTCAAAGAATAATTTGCGGTTATGTCAAGTAGGAATATATTTTTGTTCAGACCGTAATAAATCTAGAATTATAATTAATTTAAGAAAAGTACCATATTATATATTTTCTATTAATTAGGAGAAAAATCAGAAGAAATTAATATCAATCCAGAAAATAGCAAAGCTTGGTTGCAGAAATACAATCGTTTACCATCTAATCATGAGAAGAATATGATGCCAAATTTGCTATATGACAACGAACCAGAAGTCATCACAAAAATATGTGAGCAACTTTTGATCATGATAAATGACCCTCAGACTATCAAGAAAGAAACTGAAAGCCTAGACAGGAAATTATGCAGTACAGAAAAGCATGAGTCAAGGACTAAACCACAGATAAGCAAAGACTGCTCTCTCCAGCTTCCCATCATCAATGATGCATGCGTGAACAAATTGGAAAAGCCACTGACAGTGACAAAGGTAAATATAAAGCATAGCAATTGGAATTAGTTCTCAGTAAGATAGGCAATTTTATTTTTAACATTAATTTAAAGAGCTATAGACAGGTGGAGGGACCCTTAGCCAGTAAATTACCAGTCACCTCTTTTGCCACGCCACCTTTTTGAAGAAAATATTCAGGGGTGGAGAGGGATTCAATATTTCTGAGAATCATCATGTATGAATCCAAAAGATGGACATTTTAACCCATTCACATCCATCCCCTGGGATTTAAATCGACCATCCACTTTAAATCGACCCATTTTCAGGGGAATAAAATCTACAAGAAAAGTATTTCTCAGGCGATTTACAAAAAAATTCTAAATAGCCACATGATGGCAGCTACTACAGTAACCCTCGTCAATACGAACAACCTTATTACGAAGTTCTCGTTTATACGAAGCAAATCATTGGTCCCGACGGAAAGGCCTATCCAAGCTATAGGAAAAGAAACGTTATTACGAAAATTTCGTTTTTACGAAATTACGAACCTCAGTCCCGGTGGTTACAAAATGAACGTTATTACGAAGTTCCACGCATAAGCTATGGCATTTAGATGGATGTTCACTACGCCAAGTTTTAATAATCACGCCACGTTCAAGTTATCTTCGTGCACTGAGACCAAGAGCGTCATTTATGGTTCTTTCTTCACCATACATGCAACGCCATATAATAAGCTTCGAATTATGCTGTTTATATATATTTCCGCGTAATTTAATCGCGTTAATCACATACGGTTTTTTCCGACGATTCCTTCAAGCAACGTTCATACGAACTTCGTTATTACGACCCTCCGGTTTTTCGGTCCCGTGAACTTCGTAATAACGAGAGTCTACTGTCTTAGGTACACTATCTGGCCAAAAACTTACAAAAAAAAACTTGTAAGATAGCAGAAGGATCAATTGATAGATATCACTATGCATTCTGCGTACCGGTAAGCTCGTGTGTTTGTGGCCAGCTTCAGGCTGCCTACCAGTATGCTTGTGGATGAGAGTGGGTTAACGTAATAATAATAATAATTTTTATTCACCAAACTAGTAGAGTAATAACCTGGGCATCATGTATGTCCTAATTTTGTTTACATGAATCTGGGCATTGCATGGAACTGGAAACTTACTTCTTTCCTTTTTAGAAATTGAAACTGATGCTTACTTTTAGTTGATATCTACCCATTATCCTACTTATGTTCACCATAATATTCTTCAAATCCTTCTCTTATTCTAATATGAGTGCACTATTTCATCCAGAAATTATGGCATTCTACTTTTTATCCATGGATTTTCACACCTGATGACTTTTCATTGAAGGTTTCCTCAATGTAAACATTTTTGAAAGTTATGGGTTAAAAATCAGTCTTGTCTCACTCCTTTCCTAATTCTTGCTTTTTCACAGCTGGGTCATGATTTTATCACTGCCACTTGGTCTTTTGCATAAAATGTGGATGATTCTCTTGTAAACTCAAATTTCATTCAGGATTCTCAGCATTGAGCTCCAATCAACATTGTCAAATGCCTTCTTGAAGTCCACGATTGCAATGAACGTGGGCTTGCTCTTTTCCATTTTCTTCTTTATGAGCAGGACAATAATGTTTCCCTTCTACTCTTAAGTCCTCAAGCAAGAACTCTTCTGCTCTTCTGTAGATAATTCTTGTCACTATCCTGGATTCATTAGTCGACAGACTTATGGCCCTAAAATTTTCACATTTCTCTGCTCTTATTCTCTTTGGAATCAGGACCATGATGTTCCTCTCATCTTTTGGTATTTCGCTGGTTGAATACATTTCATTTAGGATATTGTACAGCTGGTTCAAGGTCTTTACTCCTGAATTTTCTATTAGCACTATTGGAACATAGTCAATTTGAGATGCCTTATTCATATGTAGGTCTCTTACTGCTACGTCAATTCCTGATGTTAAAATTGGGCCTCCCATCTGTATCCACTTCCCCCTTGTTTTCAGTAACTTTTGCTCTCAGACTGCACTGTACAACTCTTTCAGATACTCAATCCATCTCTAACTTAGTCCTCATTTTCAATCAAGTTCTCAATTTTTTCCCTTAAGGAATTACATCTCACACTCCTTCGCTTGAAGTGGTTCGTCACTATCCAATAGGTGGCTTACTTTTCCACGAACAAGATTGTTCTGAACATCTTCACAAATATTCTTCAACCACTTTTCCTTCGCCTTCCTCATTTTATGACAAATCTGTTTCTTATTCTCTTGTAACTATTCTGTCCTTCATCTGTTTTCACATTCTTGTCCTTTCTCCTTTGGTCACTGAGATCTGAAACTTCATGTGTGACCCATGGTTCCTCCTTGATGATTATTGAAGTGAAAACTTCTTTAGCGGTGTTAAGCACTTTTGCGGGATGGGGAAAAAGCATAGAATTCGCGTGAGCGTCACCGACCCGACACCGCGATCGCTACAGCGAGACATACATTTCCGACTTAAAATTCGTCTCTTAGTATCACATCCTCGGTAGTATAGTGGTCAGTATCCCCGCCTGTCACGCGGGAGACCGGGGTTCGATTCCCCGCCGGGGAGGATTTTTTTCTCAATCACATACAATTTAAAAAAATTTACAATGGATATTTCAACTACGCAGGCTGACTAGGTATAGTAAATAAACTTTGTTAATATATTGTTAATATATAGACTGTTAAAGTCTTTTTGTTTCAAAAATATTAAAATTGAAAATAAAAATCTATATGTATATTGTATAAGTTCATTAAATATAAAGAGCTCGTGCATGAACATGCAGAAGAGTGTACACGCTATAAAAATACAGGTCAGTACAATTTAAGGCAGTTTCTTTTATGTGCATAGTGAACAATTATAGGTTTAAAGCATATTAAATAAAAGAAATAAAAGCATATTATATTTTAATATATAAATGATGTTACTTTCAATTCATACACATCGTATTTTTAATATATATTTAATAATAAACAGTTTGCTGAAAAAAATAATTTCAATTTTTGTTGAAAAATGAGTATTACTGGAAAAATTAGTTCTTTAATAATATTAAATCTATGTAAAAAATAAATGGATAATAATTATTACAGTTTTCACTTCTGTCGGCCAGTCCCACGACTGCCCCGTTTTTTTTTCTACCAAGAACTTCTATTGAAGCCTCTTAAAGTTCACCTTTAATGTCTTTCCAACTATCTCCCAGTTTCTTGGAACCATCCTGCTTTAATTTACTCTCTACTGCCTCATGAAATACTAGCTGATGTGGGCCTCCTTCAATTTTTCTTCCTACCATACGTTCTTCACAGTTCTCCTGAGTTTCTTGAATTTTAGGCGGCACTTCAGTACAACTATGTTATGGTCACTGTCGATATCTGTTCCAGGGTAGCCTTTGCAATCCTTCACCTGGTTCCTGAAGCTTTGTTCCACCAGAATATATTCAATTTGGAACCTCTTTAGGTATCCTGGCATTTTCCAAAAGCATCTTCTTAGCATGGGACTTTTGAATCATGTGTGGGCAACCACTACCCTGGGTACTATGCAAAATTCAAGAAACCTTTCTCCTCTTTCATTTCAGCTTCTTAAACCATATTTTCCAGTTATTCTCCAGCCTTGACCTCTGCCAAAAACTGCATTTCAATTGTCCAGGGTAATAAGATTTTCCTCTCCTCTTACCAGTAAGATTACTTCCATTATGTCTTGGTGGACTTCCTCCACTTCTTCATCTTCATAATCTGACTTAGGCATGTAGACCCAAACACCACTACAGTAGCTACACATTTGGTTTCCATCTTCACCATTACTGTGCTCTATTGTACTCTACTATCCACATGTACTATATTCCATCCTCTCATTAAACTGCAGATAGCTTTTCACATTAATCTGAACACTCTTTCTAAGCATTTTCCCATCCTAACATTAACACTTAGCAATCCTGTGTGCATAATTCTGGAGCTTCCACTCCAGAAGTCTCCTTCTTCAGGCCACTTCATTCAGCTGATTCCTGATTCATCAAGGTTCATCCTATGCATTCCCAACTTTCAAGTTCTCCAGCCTACCTCAAGTATGAAGTGATCTAACGTTCCATGACACAATCCTTAACATTGCATCACTTTTGACCGATATACCCTCTCAAGTATTTTTCGCCCGGAGATCCAAATGGAGGACTTGTACACATCATGAATATAATACTCTGGAGAATTCCATCATATCTTTTTATGTTAATGACTGGAGTAGCAGCAACTCCTTGGGATAATAAATTGGCGGTTTACTCTAACCTTCCACATCTCAGTACCACAGCCGTATAAGTAAATGTTACAATGCCTGCAGTGATATGAGTGCTGCTGTATTAACCACTGCGGTCTCCAATTTCACACACATGAATATTAGCTGCTGCCCTCTCCTCTGGGGTTTGAGAGGCATAATTGTTTGCAGCCTCCAGTCGCCAAGTCACACCATCTTTACCATAGATATGACATTCAATGTTAAAAAGTGTAGATAGCGTAGTAGACGACACGGCTGGGGCAACTGCAGTGCATTCGGCGGAGGTTTGCCGTAAACTAGCACCCTCCCCTACCACTTCCCCTCCCCTCCAGTCCCCATTCCACTTTTATTCTTGCTTTGCATGCTGTAGGGATACTATGCAGGATATCATTGAAATAAAATCACAAAATGCACAAAGCAAACGCCTATTTATTTCATAAAAATTAACATAAAAAAGTCACTCAGCTGCCAAGTACAATGATTTGAATTAGTAAATAATTAAACACTAAACACAGGATGGCGAAAGCCTGGCTAGCATCTCTCCATGCCTCACTTGTGTACACTAAGTCCTCGCACCCACACACGCAGCGAACTATAATTCCTCAGTGTATTCACAAATTACGGGATAGGAACATCACAAAGAAAATTCTTTTACCAGTGGCCACTTCACTGCACTGAATATGAGATTATTGATTGTTGAACCACACAAATCCGTAAGCAAAATCAAGATCACCATACAAGCATTAATGAGCTGAATATACGTGACTACTTTAGATGATCACTTTTTCGAAAATATAATGTGGTCAACCACCTCACACACCACACGCAGGCCTAAAAACTTGATGTAGAGAGAATTAAACTAAAATAGAATCAACAACTATGTACAAACAACACCTAAAAACGTACATCGCGGGAGAACAAGATCTAACCAGTCCACAGTGAGCAGATGTTTTCATAGAGCAAAACTTTCGAAATGAGGATACGAAATGTCATTGGCCGATTGCAAAAATCCATGATTGGTCAATGGGTGACACAAAGGAAGCACACATATTTCATATTTCCCATTTATTATTAAAGATACCAACTGAGTGACTTTATACAAGAATTATAAAATAATTTTTAACGCAATAACCTTTATTAATCAAAACTATCTTACGAAACCATAGCATTAGTTCAGGCGCACACTCGCCAAGCCCTTGTGTCACACGCTGTCAACAGTTTGCCTGGCCAGTGCCTCCGCTATGATCTGCACAGGTCTTGGTGTCATTTAAATGGCAACCTTACCCTAGGATAGACCGATACCCCCCTCAGATTGCTGTCGCTTTTTGTCCACTTCTCCTTGCTAATGCCTACATCTAGAGGTCGACACACCATCCACCACCTGATGGACGTACTCTGTGGCGTAAAGCTTAGCCGCAAGAAGAAAATACCAGGGAACAAAAAAATATAATAACAAATGTGCAGTAATCATTTTTTACCATTCTTCTCTTCCACCCTGAGTGTCCATAGTGTCTTCAGAATTGATTTATTGATTCAGCATTGATGCAAGTGGAGGTGAGAAGATTGCTTTTCTTTGTAAAGCACTACTTTTGCCTGGTTTAATCAGTTTTGAGATCTTACCCTCAGAGACACTTTGATGTGATTGCATTTCCAAGGTACGCAAACCCTTCCACACTATCTACAGCCTGTCCTCAAATGGTTAGGCTACCTCTTATCTTGTCACTACTCATCAAACATAACTTTGAATGATTTGAGGCTTCACAGTATGCAAATGTTTCTTTGGAATCTAGTCAAATACATTTGGCTTCATACTAACATTTTATATCTTTACCCAAATAATGATGGCTGAGTGGGAATTTGAAATGTGAGCATAGAGCTAACTCCAACAATGAGAGAACCTCATGAAAAATTCAACACCAAAACTTTAAGTCTTGTTTCATTTTAACCCTTTTGCTGCTGTGAATGTACCTGGTACGTTCGCATGGCAGGCTCCTGTAAACGTACCTTTACATCTTTCCTGCCATGGACTCAGAGTCTTAGCTGCATGTGATGGGTAGGTTTCGGGAGGGTGGGCCGCAGCAAAAGGGTTAAACTAAAAGGTATTACAATGAGTATTTGAGGTGCTGGGGGAGGGTACTTTTACTACACTTGAGAGGAATTTACATATTCCAGAGGAGTGATAAACCCTCGGAACCCAAGCCATTGTCTTGCTATGACCTCCTCAAAAATAAAAATGTTTTTGCTGATATTGAGGAAGAGATAATCTCCCCATTAAAGGTGAACTTACTATTGTTCTTTTTTCAGAGACCATCCAGTAAACTTTTAAAAATATTAGGGCTCAATCTGATGGAATTCTACCAGGACGATGAGTTGGGGCCATCCCTATGGAATGATGAGAACATGCAACTGGGAATGTACCAGCACCTTGGGAACTCCTTAGAGACATTAGCCAGCACTGAAGGTAAATCAGCATACAGCACATGGCATTCTAATAAATTTATTTAGAGTTTACATTCCAATGCAATATACTCCAATCAATAAAATGACAGGAAATCAATATAAAGAAATAATAAGAAATCAATATCAGAGGTTCAATCATGATATTCACTTGAGTGAGGGAGGAAAAATAAATCCTTGCGTGCAAATAATTATGTGTACCACAGTGGCCTGGCTATAATCATAATGACTGAAGCCACTAATAAATAAAGACTATATTATATTTGTATATATTTGCATGGCAGAAAAATTGGGCCAACTCTGTCTTAAGGCCGTTTTACACAGGGCACATCATTGTGCAGGCTAGCCCTGAAAACATGCTGAATCTGTGAGAATGCGAGTTTGGAATTTGGGCAGGGGCTATTTTGCCATCTTGCATCCATACATTGTAGCATGTGTTCTAGCAATTCATTGCTTCACAGACGTAATTTTGATTGTGCCTTCATATATGCCTCAGATTGGCCAATGACGTACCCCATGTAAAACAGCCTTTAAATGTCAAAATAAGCATTTCCAATGATTTCTTAGCAATCAGTAAAATATAGCCGAAGCAAGTCTTCCAATAACTTTCCCCTTATATCAAGTCCAGGCTTCCATGAGACTATCAGTGTACTCACAATGTTGGAGGAATGCAAGCTGTTGTGAAAGACTAGAAAGTGCTTACTATTTTCCATGAATACAACCACAAAATTCCATACATAATAAAAACTGCCATATTCAGCTGAATAAAAGCCACAAATTTCAGTTAAAATCCATTTAAGACCACACCCCTAAAGCTGAATGAGTTTTACCTTCCTTAACATAGAAAGACAAAAACTTTGAGTGAGTCTTCAATTTAGCCACACGTACAGTTGAGCCTCTATTATCATTTTTTTTGAGCAACCGTTCATTTGATTTACCACCTATTACGTACCTACTTCCCTAGTCCGCTCTCTCAAACACAAGCTTTCTCTTTACTATCTACCCTTTTATATTCAACCATGACCACCTAGAAACAACTAGTTTTTCAATAGAATGACCACTGAGCAAAGATTGCACAACACAGAAACAAAAGAAAAAAAATAGCATAAAAAATTACCATGAAATCTGTCTCTTTCGATTATTCATTTGAGCTATGTTCTTAAATAGGATGCATTAGGTCAAATATAATCATGCCAAAAATTTCTGCAGCTCTAGTTTCCAATCTTTAACATTGTTGTATACAGTACTCTCGTTAATACGAACAACGTTATTACGAAGTCCTCGTTACTACAAAGAAAATTGTTGGTCCCGACGAAAAGGCCTATCCAAGCTACGGTAAAAGAAACGTTATTACGAAATTACGAACCTCAGTCCCGGTCCTCGCGGTTACAAAATGAACTTCATTACGAAGTTTCACGCATAAGCAACGGCATTTAGGTGGACATTCACTACACTCAGTGTTAATAATCGTGCCACGTTTAAGCTCTTCTCGTGTACTGTGCCCGAGAGTGCCAATTATGGCTATTTATTCAATTTACTCGCAACATCATATAATAAGCTTCATTCTTCTGGAGCCATGGTTACCCTCTCATAAATTGGACGTACAGTTAGTTATCTTCCTACGCACATTCCATTTACGAATTTTCAGAGGTACGAGCATTCAAAAATTTCAAATTTCGAATTTGGCACCTTCCCATTTGGCCGTTGCTACGCGGTGTGACGTTGGGGAATTCTCACTGTGGGCAAAATCTGAACAAAGTATCATAGAATCCGAAGTGAGTTTAGGAACTGTTCAGCGTTTTGCCCGTTCTTCGTCACCGCGGGGAGCTATATTTTCGGCTCCGGGTGCGTCGCACGCCCAGGTAGATCAGTTCGTCACGATCGTGAGTCAGCGCGTGTGATGCAGTGTTGCATTCTGCAGGACAACCGTACTCCTCGATGCCTTGCATACAGTCCGGCCGGCGAGAGTTGTCCAATGACGGCACAATACCAGGGGTGAATAACCCATCGCCAGCATGATATGTAGCCAATCGCTATCCCCCGAACACACCTTACACTCTCGCCTAGTCATACAACGTTGTCAAATGCATAGGGAGCACCGAAATAAGCCTGATCCACCAAAACAAGTGATTCTTCCCTTGGGTCCTTCACGCTCGTCGTCTCTTCCGGCTCCTTTCTTCACGGAGCCCTTTGTAGGCGTTTCTTACCTGGCAGCCTTGCCCCCTACCCTGACCTAGACCATTCTGCCTGTCATCGGACAACTCTCGGCCGGACTGTGGGTTTATCAACTTAGGGAAAAGGTCTTAGAACGTATCTAGTTCGTATATCGGACTTACTGTATACCCTTGATTGCGTCATGCCGCATTCTTCTGTTGAGAAACTGGAACGAATTTTCCTGTTTACATATATTTCCGCGTGATTTAATCGCGTCTATAATACTTTTTTTTCGATGATTCCTAAAACGAACGTTCATACGAACTTCGTTATTACAAACCTCCGTTTTTTCGGTCCCGTGAACTTCGTAATAACGAGTCTATTGTATTGCCCATTTTTCTGCTTTGGGGGAACCAAGCTTGCTGATTCCTGCTGAAATCAGACTTTTGAAATCCAGTTGAATGCATTAAAAAAATCCAGACTGAGATGCAGCATATGTTGTATGTGAAGATATTTTAAGTACTTCCGAAACAGAGAACCTGATATGCAATGATTACAACCCAGACGGCACAGAATCCTCCGTATCTAATTTGTATGCAGATAGTATCCATTGACTACAGCTCCGTCGCTTTTTGTCAATGGATACTATCTGCATACGAATTAGATACGGAGGATTCTGTGCCGTCTGGGAATGAACTCCACCTCACACATATGACCTCAAGTAAAGCACTTGGCATGAAAATAAACTAATTTTCCTACTCAGATTTTTGCAGTGAACAACACAACGAGATAATACTGTGGAGTGAAGAAGAGGAAGTTGAATCTGATCCAGAGGTGAAAAGCAAGTGCCAGTTCAATGCATTGTATTACACATTGGTAAGCATCCTTATAGATTATCTTTAATTCCTCCAAAGTCATGCTCAAAACATTTCAAATATAAAAATTGACTAGAATTAAATAATAATCAAGTGTGAAATATATACCTCCGAGGACCTAGACTAAGGAGGTTCTGCCTCAACTGAACTGAAAGTGAACTGAGAAGAAAGAGAAACTGAAAGTACTACTGAGGAATAAAAACTTTTCACACATTTTACAAAAAAAAAAGGTTTGCTTCAAAATGTGTTTGATTGACACAAAAATAATAAATAATAAAAGTTTTAACGTATACCGGGACTAGCTGTGGTGATAACTTATACGGGAGTCACCCACAATGCACAATCGTGTGAAAGAATTTAGTCAATTCAATGCTTATATATTTTTAAAAATTATTCTTTTTCAAGCTATGTGAGCCAGATTTAGTGCTGTTTTCAAGGAAGTAATGTGATAACCTCCAATTAGAGCATTCATTCACCAATATCTCAAAAATAGCAATGAGCTTAATTTTGAATTTTTTCATGATTTTTCAGTTTTTTTTTGCATAATTGGCACTCACTCTATAGTTGTAATCAGCATTTCTTTTATGCTTACATTAACATTGTACATACATAATAAGAACCTAGGCTACATAGCTAAAATTCAAATGACATTACATGATTCCCAGAAAATAGAGCAGAGAAAATCCAATTTTTTTAAATCACCAGTGGATGAAGCACTAACAAAAGAGCACATTTAGGATTACTCATGAAATTGAGATTTCCTTTGTTTCTCAGTTAAACTTCCACAAGCTCCAAAAGATCAAGTCACTTCTTTCATTCGTTCATTAACGAACAAGGAAATATCAGTGATCTAAATACATTTTCAGTGCTCATTTACTCTATATGGTAGTTATTTGTGTCTAATATATATTAAAAATATTTTTTTAAACTTCATATGTACTTCACTTTCAATGCTAAATTAATAGTAAAACTGGCAAAAATGCTGAGATGAAGCCCTACAATACTCGGTCATTATCCGAGTGCCTCTCCCACACAAAGCAAGCTCAAATGTTTGTCATGGCAAGCACTATACATCATTGTAAGAAAGTTGAAAATATTCATTCTACCTCTTGACCTTTCTGACCAATTTTCAATTGCCTTTCAGAGCCAAAAACTGGAAGAGGATAGCAGCATAAGAAAAGAAGATCAAAAGATATTCCCAGAGGACACTTAGCAATGAAGACTGAGTTCAATTGACTTCCAGAATCACCACCTCACACATTGAAAAAATAATTTCAATTGTTAATTGACCACTACTTGGGTATCTGAAAGCATGTCCGAGAATTGAGTAAATGATATATCATGGCACACACCAAAGCAAAGTCATGTTTAATCCACAATATTCATGTCCATCATTTATTCATTAGCCTATTTATTTATTTAAGTTCCATTCCTACAATTGACACCAAATTAATTAAATCCATATAAAAATATGAAATAAAATGTGAAAAAAATATGATATAGAACTATGTTTATACATAAAACTGAATAAAATTATTACAAAATGAGAATACTATTTATTTTATTGGATGTGTATCATTAAATATCAAATTTAAGACTATCATTAAGAAAACTGTTGCTGAAACTGAAAGAAAAAGTCATCTTCCATTTAAGAGACACATGTTTTTAGGAGAAGTACTTTTTCCATTACATAAGGTAGGTACCCTCTGGATATATGTTTTGATATAACAGTAGAAAGTTATCGGGCAAAGCACCTATTCCTACAGAATAAAAAAAATTCAATGTCCATCCCTGGCCATAGAGTTAAAAACATAGCAGAACACATATTGTAACCGATGCCGCTTGGCATGGTTCATGATAGCGTTAAATGTGCGTTCACGACGGAGGGAGAGCTTATGCATTGCCATGTATTGTGTGTGAATGTGTGTGAGTGCAGTGAAGCATGAATGAACTCATGTGTAGCATGCTTCCCCCTCCCCCCACGATTCCCCACTTCCCGATTCCGGGGTTTTTCCATCTGTGTACGTGCCAAGTGAAAAGCCCACGTCTTCCCCCCATCCCACCCTCCAAACAACACCTGTGTGCAGCAAACAGCGGGTGATGCAATCTACACACCCTCCCCCTTACAAACAGAGAACGTACTTCGGCAAACCCCCCGTGGTGAGGACCCGAAAGAAACTGGCCTCTTCCCTTGTTTCTCCCCACCTGCCTCAACCCCAGAAAACTAACCATCTTTGGGCTACAAAATCCAGATGTACTCCAGATTGAGGAGACACATCAATGCTGGCCTTGTATTGTGGGCGAAGGCTATGCCGGATTTCTGAGGCGTGTTGTCCAATACATGAACATTCTCTCAGCACATGGTGAATGAAGATGCAGCAACCCCGACAGGAGCCAGCCGAGGAGGTCATCCCCATCCAAGACCGAGAACCAAGAGCTGATAAGTAAAACTATCATCCCACATAACAACCCCCCCCCCCCCTCCCCAAGTTAAGAAGATTCTCAAAGAGAAATCCCCTTTATGCCCCAATCAAGAATAGAAGAAAGCCCCGTTATCTGTGGAGAAGACCCGTCACCCCGAAATATTCGTCCCTTGCATTTTTTAAAACCCTTTTGTCCTCCCGTTTTCCCCGTAAATGACTGTATATTTTAGTACTAAGGACAGAGTGTGTATTTTAGTATAGTGTTTAAGATTAAAGTTGGCATTGTCACTTCATTTTTGTATTCACGCCAAAGACTGATTAGAAGTGAAGATTCTTGTTCTATTTTTTTAAATCTCTCTAATTGTTATTTGTTTTGGGTAAAAGCTGATTGATTTTGGTTCTTTTCACTGGCCAGTAGTATAATTAAAGTAAAGAAAATTGGTCAATAATTTAATGTATTTCTGTGTATTTTTCCTTGTTTGGTTTTTTAATTGCATTAAATTTTCTGTTGCACTCAAATCGTAAGCTCTGGTTCTTTTATGGACACCAGCCACCGGAAAAGAGCCCCACCCACGACATGACTTCTCCTTTCTTCCCCCTCTCCCCAACCAACCCACATCCCACGACCACTTGTCCGACCCCCGACCCTCCCAGCAAACCCTCCCCCACTCACCCATAATCCCCCTGCCACGTCACAATACATATAATTATTCTCCATCCAAATCCTTAAAGACTGACCTGGAAGACCAAATCTTGGGGTAGGACGCAGGGCTTAGATCTATATACATAGTCTGGCCCTACCCTGCATATTTGAATAGAATGCATCAATAGTGTTTACTCTTGAAGGGACATTACCACCCCCTGGCTATGCCTAAGATGTGACTAATGATGGCTTACCAGTTGGCACTATGTCTGGATGTAAGTACAAAAATTTACATACCTCATGTGTGCAATTATGTCTCTAATCAATCAGAACAAAGCATTTACATCCAGCAACATTTTCAGTGAATACATTAAATCACAAATCAATGGAGATATTTCCTAATAGTAATGAAAAAGCATGCATTATGTACCTATTCCAGAAAAAGTATCACTTCCTCATCACATTTTCAGCCAGTAAGTAAATACATGAACATATTTATGGCGTCACAGGGAAGTGTCAGACAAAACAGCACATCTATAGTTGACTACTGATGGGCTGAGATATTAATGCCAATTCTAGCATTCAAATGAAAATATGTGCTTTTATTCATCCGCAAGAAATTTTAAAATACAAGGTATTGTACAAGAACTGTAATTACTACATTGCTTTCAAAAATAGAACCAAACATACCGATAAGAGATAGATAGTTCTGTGCAGCTGATTCTATGAAGGGGACCCAACAGAGTTGAAATCACCCTTATAAACCAATCGTCCACCCACTCTCATTAGGATGATTCACCAATCACTTCAGATTCAGCAGGAATGTACCGAAACTAGCTTTGGAGCAAGTTATGAATGCCCCCTGTCGAATCAGCACCCACATTTTTCAATTTCAGTCCTAAGTAGAAAGCTTATCATGCAATTTTAACCTACTTCCTTTATAGGAAGACCTTTCTTGCCAAATTAACAATTACAAGTCCTTAAATTAATGCAACAGAATCCACAATTTCACCAAAGAATGTACATGGAGATAACACCTTCCACAATGTATCACATAAAACTAATCAATAAGAGTATACATATTTGATAATTAACTCTTGCTTAAAAGTATTATCAAGAATTGAATACAAAATGCTTGTACTACAGGGCTTACTTCACTGATAATTTCTTCAAAATAATGATGTTCAGCATTAAAAACCCAAAATCCATACACAATGTAAAACCAAAATGATCACAATACATACATAAGTAATACACGAATGATTAACATGTCATCACTCAGGACTCCGTATTGCATTCCAGTTTATCACATTCAAGTACAAGTACAGAGATAATTGAGACAATATGATATTAAACAGGAGATTCATCAGGTGAATCACTACAGAAATTGTATTGAAACAGTTGAACGAATATACAGAATCCCAGTGCCATGAGAGGAACTGATACACTACAACATATAAGTCTCCATAATAAGAACTACACCTTCAGCTTACCAGTCAGCAGTAAAAACAATCAATATCATGTTTTGGGGACACACATAGGTAAATACTCCACTCAATGGCATAAAAATTGTATGCACAATTAGATTCCCTATCAGCCCCTGAATCAACCAATCTCATTCATAAAGAGCACCAATTGTAAGAGGTACATTTACCCCTTTCACCCAATTAACAAACTGATAATAAATAAATTACTTACTTGCGTAATATCATCACATAAGGTCGACCGGAGCAATCGTGGAAAACCTAGGGTTATGTCAATACAGCACACTTTGGCTGTATTTTTAAAGCACTGCCATATAGTGCTGATCCCTTAAGGATAACACTGGGAAAGCACTGTGTGTATTCCTGTCATCCAAGTAAACCATATAGTTATGTCTACTATATAGAGGTATAATGTTTCTTTAGTAGTGAAGCAAATACTGTGCCATATTAAGTGAAATGAAAAAGCTATGAAATTAATTTCAATGGAATTAATAACAAAACTTCATGGAGTCTACGTAATACTGGATGTTGAACAAGCCAATGAACCTTCCCTTACCCTGGAACATCAACTCCCACCTCAAGAATTTTTTCAGGCCAACACCTCAATGCGCCTCTTTGCTAAAAGGTACTGAAAGACTTGAAAACATCAATAAAATTATATATTTTACCATTATTACTGATGGAAAATTCAAATTAATGAAATTACAGTGAGAGGGCACTTTGCAAAACACTAGAAGACAAATAGTAATTAGGTAGTAATGCAATGGCAACATTTGTTCAGCACTGACTATCTTTAATATAGCTGAGTGATAAATATCCTCAATATTCTAACAGAATTTAAAATGAATAAAGCAGTTAGGGCTCCCAGACAGTTTCTTACTTCATGAGAAATTGAATATCCTTACTGAGAAAGTTGCTCAAACAGTAAAGGAGATTAGGAAGACAGTTTTAAAAGATAGCACCAATCAATACCCAGGCTTCAATCTGCACATGAATTCTCATATGGTATCACAATATCTCCATTATAAAGATTTGATGAGTTGAAGGCAGAGTCAATCCTAGACTACATATCAGCATCCCATTCCCTCACAGTGGAGTCTTATACTCCCTTGCAGGGCAAAATGGTGGGATATTTGAAAGTACATACTTCCTCATAATATGATTTATGTACTCCATTTATTCTTCCTTTTGTCTTTACTGAACAATATCTGCATACTTTAAGGACTATTTACTTAGAGGCTGTAATGGGAGCACCTCCTTTACTCCCTTTCCCCGGGACCCTAAGCTGCCTCATAATCGTTAGCTAACACAAATAACCAACAACCTGACTGAGGGTTAATAGAAAGAATTCTCGTAAAGATATATTGCTGGATTCTGGTATGGGATCTGAAGCTAATACGGACACAGCACTCAGAGAGACGCAATTACACAAATTTCAATCAAAATATATGATTTGACCAGCAGGAACACAAAAAAATTAACCCATCAGTAAGATTCTCACTCTACTTACCAGAATTCTCATTGAAAACGTAATCACAATATGTAGAAAAATAAAATTTGAAGTTTTAGATCACTCTTATCAAGTCACATTCACTCATATCACAATGTCCCTTCCTCAGCTACACATAAGTAAGATGGTATTTCTTTAAAAGATGTGAGCAATGAAGGTATAACTACCTGCATAGCACAAAATATCTTCTAGATTTATAGAAAATATCTTAAATGTCTCGGATATCTCAAAAATCTTCTATATGCCTAGAATATATCTTCAATGTCTTGGATATTTTAAAAATCTACTAGATGTCTACCATATTTCTTTTTGAGTGGAGAATCTTTTTGTATATGTCCAGTGAAATTAGCCAAAAAGCACCCAAATCTTGAATAAAACTGTAACTGCTATGGTTTTTGGTGGATGGATGGATCAAGTAATTGTACGCACGTGCACTAAAAAAGCAAAGGCAACTCTTCTGGCAAATGTTTACAAAAGCCATTTAAAGTTACGGTAGCTTCTTTTTCAAATATCTGCTAAATGCCTAGAATATGTCTGCTCTATGAAATTATGGCTACTGCTTAGCCTTCAAAAATGCCACAATTTTAGATACCGAAAGTAATTTAACAAAACAATTATCAAAAAAAATTATGCATATTTCAAAAAAACCAAAAATATTTGTGGTGAAAGAGCAGGCATCAGACAATTTAATCAAAATTTATTATTATTTAATTAATCAAAATCGATAGGTAACTATGAACTGTCTCAGCTTAGTTACCATCAATAAACAAATCCATTTCAAAGGAATAAAAGGTATGTCAAAATTCTAGTCTCTTCTTTTCATAATTAATTCACAACTAATTTTTTTATACTATCGTAAAAAATATTGCCACAACCTTTTACGTATCACAGTTATGCACTCATTCATTTACAGCCCTGATGAAGGTGAAATAAGTTGGCAAAAACTTGCATTAAAAATTCTTCAAGGCCTATATTGCAAGACACTGAATCAACATTCATAGATAATGTTGTAGAAGCCTTTGAGAAATCTTTCTAGTAAGCGGCTTTGGAAACTTCAAATTTGGAATTGGAGGAGGAAGCCCCCTTTAGAAAGATATAAAGCCAGATAGGTTCCAATATTCAGGAAGATTCCCAAGAAGACAGCCTACCAACACCACCTCCTCCACCAGTAGGCTGTCAGTTGAAAATAAACTCTTGTTAAACCGAAAAATATTATACTTAAGTTATTTATCCTGAATTTTCACAATGGATCCAATTTGAATATGAATGTCTAGAAAATATCTTCTCAAAGATATCTTGTAGATATCAGAAAAGTGGACATTCAGATATCTACAAAATATCTAGAAGATATTACAAGATACTTTCTAGACATTAGCTGAAGACGTTCTAGATATTTTGTAGATGTTCTAGTAATATCTTCTTGATCTCTACAAAATATCTAGGATATATTACAAGATACTTTCTAGACATTAGCTGAAGACATTCTAGATATTTTGTAGATATCTAGAAGATATTTTGTGCTATTTGGGTACACAGTATACTGACCAGAATACTATAAAATAAGTCAATTAAGTTTCACAGATCCAAATTAACTCAGCACACATGAATACAGCATGAAATACCTGAATGTAAGTCCACCTCTAGCTACCAATAAGATCAGGAGCTCCTCACTTCCTTCAACGTTGCATTGAGGTTCGGAGTAAACCTCAAAAGTTTGGCATAATTCTTCAACAAAGATTTCCAGTAGCATTCAACATCTTTCATGCGTAAATGCTTCCATATAAAATCATACCCACGTTGAGCAATTTCCTGAGCTACTTCATCATTTGACATGGCGAATTCCAAGAGTTCTCTGAAATAAATAAAATGATAATATGCATATGAGCAGACAGCAATAAGAAATAAGAAAAACACATTGTTATCACCATTGTTTCTGAGTCATTTTTTTCTCTATGAATTTTATTGAAAAACCTTTTTCTGGCAATTTGGTTTACCAGAAAAATATTTAAAATCATTGATTTCTCCAAAATATTTCACTGACTCCAACTGCCATAATGCATGCCGATGAAGCACAGGTTGTTGAAGGTTATTTCCTTCATTCTCAAGCTGATATTTTAATTTACAAGCTCAGTGGGCATTGCAAAAAGAAATTATTCAACCTGTGCACTAAGCAAGCATGAGATCATAATTTAAAGCATAAACTCTTACGCCATGTTTTTAATGCACACCATAATTTTATTTTGAAGGTCTGATACGCAAATGTTTCTTCCAAAAGACATTTAAATATCCACTATCATTCAGCTAACAATATACTCAGAAATACTATTTTACATTCTCACCTTATCTCTTCCTTTGTTGCAGTGCTTTTGACAGGAATGTAATGAATCCAAGGAATCATTTGAAAATAAAAAAATTCATTCCATTCGTCACCAACATGGAATACTAAAGAACGGCAGAGGAAGAGATGCTTGAATCGAAAACTTGCGGCAACACCTCTGAAGTTGAACAAATAGCGGTAGTGACAGTGACTTTCCAGGGGAACTTCACTGGCAGGAGGAGCATACAGCGTATCCTAAAATCACAGGGAAAAAAATTACATACTGATACATCCAATCATGAATATTTACGACAACTACATATGTATAATGAAGGACCGAAGGTCATAAAATAGACCAGCATTTCATTAATGGGCAAGTTTGTATTTCACTGGAGGCATTTAGTGCATTGCTGTTCTAGTAAAGAGTAGCGGTGATTTAGTGTGCTAACATCAACAAACATAGTTTTCAGAGCACGATTTCCAAATCATGCATGCACAATTTTTTAATCTACCTATGGAACTGATCATCACCAAAACCCCTGCAAAATTTAACAGACATACATGCACCTCTACATTGAAAAGTTTACATATTGCTTGATTTCTAAATTTGCATGTATGTATATGCTTGATGCATTTTGCTTGAGTATGAAATGCAATTTTGCTCAAGGGCTTTTAATCCCTGTTGATTAATTGTTAATTTCTGCCCATAGTAAAAATGGTACCTTATCAGACTTCCATGCTTGATTTTTTGTGTACTGCGCATCCACCAAATCTGGTCTTTCTCTCGAAAGGAGTATTAAAGCATCTCTTTCTGAGCTTGTACGAGATCCACGAAAGAATGCTAACTTTTTCTTCTTTTCCCATGGCCAAATATCGGCTTCCTTTGCTATTTGCTTCCTATGCTTATCCCATCTACCTAATCCTTGAGGATAAAGACTAATTGCTGGTCCACCATCCCAGAAAGACCATGCTGGGTACATAATGTCATTGAATGCTGATGTCTGAAAAAAAAAGAATAAGCAAAACTATGCATGTATTAACATGAAGTATAATTAGCATAATTGAAATACATACAACTCACCTTGCTAAAAGAAAATACTGGCACTAGTTGATTATGATATGCTGACACTTGAGGCCAATCCCTTGTGTTTAAAATAAACTCCACGTCTGGAATGTGTTCGATCACTTTTAAAATGAAATATTCCACCCCACTGCATCTGGCTGGATACATACAATTTGGTTCTCTATAAAGTTTGTGGTTGATGATTTGATACTTGGTCCCTCTAGAAAGAAAAATCATGACTTGAAGAAAGCAATTGGCTTATGGTACAAAAATAAATGAATTAACTGCAAACTCCATCCCTAGATTTATCCCTTAAAAAAATCTGACAGCAAATTATAATTTGACCCACAGAAACCAGAAACCCACCCGTACAACCATCTACACACATAGTAACTCATTCGCTCACCCAATCCACAAATTTGCGGCTTTCCATTCCATGATAAAGAGAGACTTAAACATTCCTCAGAACACTTCAGCCTTCCATAAAGAATTAAAATGCACCAAAGATATAGGAATGGTAAGAGAATGGTTTCCAAACTTCATTGATTGACCACATTTGAAAAAGCATAAATTTAAATCATAAGTAACCTATTAAACCACACACAAAAAAGACCAATCGACAAGATAGATCAAGTTTTCTTTCTATCTTGCCTTCACAAAAGTTTCATACACAGTATTGAATGCAGTTAACACTAACATTGTGCACACTAATGACTATGAACTCAAAAAACTGTTAGGAAACATAAAAGATAAAATAGCTGTACAGGAAAAGTATGGTATATTACAAATCAACCCATTATTACGTTCCCGAAAACCAACATAGAAAATTGATTTGTCCCAGTGACGAAGTGCCAAAAATGCTGCAATTATTGGAGTTTATCACTTTGTTTCATGATTGAGCCTGTAGAGCTCACCTTCCCTGTGCAAACAAATTAAACTAGAAAGCAAACCAACAGATACCTGGGAGCGTTTCAAAAATTATTTCATACTTCAAGTACTTGGGACAAAGTCATTCGAAAGTACACATTATAAAATTCTTATTCTATCTAAATTTCTGAAAACACTCAGAGAAAATCTCTGACAGCACAGACATTTGATTACAATTTTTTTCCACGATGCGAGCAGTCGGTACAATTTTACTGGAAGCGGTAATCTAGTGCAATTTTTCCAATTTCCATTTAAAAAATCTTCATTCCAGTCCATCAATAATAAAACTGCTGATATTACCATGGTATCTAAATGATACCAATGCATTGAAGAGACAGATAAAAATAATTAACTTAAAAATCAGGCCACTGATAAGCTCATTTCAATTTGGTACATGAAGAGCATACCATAGAATGGACACCAGCAGATGCAGACTTCTACAAAAGATGGAACACAGACCCCAGAACTGAAGTTGCATTGTACGCATTCCACTAGATACAGAGAAGCCAATTATATTGAGTACAAGGATGCACCATCAGAAGGCATTCAATTAATATGGAAAAATACACGGATATATTGAGGCCTAAAAGTCTAGGCCAAAGTTTGTGCTTGTTATTATGAGACACATCACATCAAATCAACTAGTAAAGCATTCATGATCATTCATTACATGGTTGATGCCATAATAACATAATAAATTCAAAACAAGTGTATGATGTTTATTTTTCATACCTCTATACTCAAAGCACAATGTATGCAACAAACATAACCACTTTGATTGAATTTATAAGGCATAACTTAAGTGAATGGCTACCCAATCAGATGTATGAAGTCTTACATGAAATGTTTGTGAAACAAAACTGAAGAGAAGCACTTTAGCATAGCTTTGCTTGGCAAGAAATCCAGAGGCAGAGCAAGGGCACCATGCCTGGGCAGTGGTGAGAGCTTGTTAAAGCAGGGCACCAAACTGATTAGCGATGCAACAAGGGAGCAGGACCAAGAGCTCGCCTTGAAAGCAATTTGTGAATTTTATTTAATTTGAATTTGTTTAATTTTGAATAAAGTGGCAAATATTAGTTGAAATTTCTACTAAGAGCACTCCACTATTAACTAATCCAATAAGCTGTTATGAGATACATTTATATTTGAAAACCACAACCACTAACTACCCACCCTTTAAATCGAAGCATGCACTATACAGCTTCATCCTTACATGAAGTTAATTTGAACAACTCATGCTCTGCTTCATGCTGCTCCTTGCATGTTTAGTTTGAGATTTATATTGTTGTAGCAACCAGCATATCATTCTTCACCAACAAAACTTCAGAGGTTTTTCATGAAAATTCAATGATGCTTCCCTAGATGCAGATGTCAAAAACCCCTGAGGAATAGGTACTAGGTTAAGCAAGTCCACATCCAAGAGAGCTTTACATGTGATGTTTTTCATCTTCTTTTACCCAAATTAAAATAAACCCTGACAGGAAAACTGCAAAAGAGTGAAACATCATGCCAGAATCAGCAAAGCAGGTTATTGATGCGTGAAATGGGTATATGTACATTGAAATCTGTTCACGAAAGCAACATTCCTTGCAGGGGGAGATGTTCCTCCAAACAGAGAGTGGTTTTCCAAAATATAATATTCCTCGTAAAAAACAATTACATAGGTAAAAATTAATTGATTGAGAAGTTAACTAAAATATGAATTTTGACTAAGGGTTGAAATTTTGAAATTAGGGGAGAGTGTCTCCTCGACAACAGATATATTTTATGTTTAAGTGACAAGGATACTTTTTTCACATGAACTCAGTTCAGTCCATAATGTATTTTATTTCCATTGAACGTTGCCTGACAACTGGAATGGCAATAAATACTTTTCCAAAAGTTTTAAGGATAATTTTCTGAAGCATAAAGGCATTCCCTTCCTCAATGTGTGGCAGCGAGGTAAAGTCCTCGCCTGCCAAATCAAATGTTGCGGGTTGGAGTCCCACTTGGGTAAGTCACCCTTATCCAGGTCATGGATGTTTGTGGGCGTTTCATAGTTTTAAATAATTTAAAATGCCGATAAAAACGCCAAATAGTGCTGTTTTTGGTGGTGTGGTAATAAATTAAAAAAATTTAAAAATAAATGAAATACTGAGTACAGCTGTATTCTTTCAGGGTGTCGGGCTAATGAAAGCAGAAAAATTCATGCATAATTCCTGGTTCTCCAGGAAAATTTTACCAAATTCCAGGTTAATCGGGATTAATGGGATAACTAAACACTCAAAATTACTTCAATATGTACTTGAACTTATATTATATTTATGTATTTACAAGGAATAGGTTAGTTAACATATTATATTTCAAATTTAAATTTATTCAATGTCAAGATGTTGCTACGGCCTCATACATAGAAGCTGACGTCACCTGGCATTCTATTCTTCATGCTTTTGAATCTTACTTGAATCTAGAGTGCTAGACATTTTGATTCTGCTGTCTTGTCTGACAGTGCACGTTTCAATCCGGCTGTAACTATCTACATACTACGCTAGTGCACTTAAAATTATGACAAACAGTTGACAAAAATGACACACAGGCCATAAAATGGGTGTTGAACTGGAAAAATTACATGTGAAATGAATTTTATATAGAAGATTTTGAAATTCCAGGTTGGAGCAAAAATTCATGAATAATTAATAATAATTAATTCCAGGGACTAAAAATTCAAGCACAACTCCTGATTTTCCCGGTCTCTGGACACCCTGTCTTTTCACCATAATCCCCACTCTTAGCTAGCCACAAACTGAATGGTGATGGGGCTCTGGTAAAATGAAGACAAGTCGGAAAGGTCCAATGAGAGGCACCTGTTACATCATGAATGAAACAACACGTAAAAAGCAGTTGAGCTCTGATACCAACATTATCTGAGAGTTCACACAAAAAAAATTAATGCCAACACAGGAAGGAGCCGGTACAACATCAAAATAAATACAATCTCATTCATGATAAGGAGAAAGCAAGGAGTAGCAGTAAATAAATATTTTAAGGCTGAAGTTTACATTGGGGTATGATTTCTTGCCCCCAGAATAATGCAGGATTACGAATAACAAGGTAACAGAGAGAGGAAGGAAACATCAAATGAAACTAAGGTATACACTCAAATTCCTAGAACATTTTATTGAATTTGAATGATGACGCAAAAATTGCAAGAGATGAAATTGACTCCATCTTAAGAGGAAACTTCATGAAAATGAAGGATGAAGAAATTTCCTTGAAAAATGTTGACTCACTTAATGAAATAAACAAGGAAACTTTATAAGATATCCATAAGTTCCATCAATCCTTAATAACTGTGCAATGCAATGATTATTCTTCTCAGTCCAGATGAGAATACCAACATGGAGACAAAAATAGTAGTTAGGTTAAAGGGTCAATAAGATTGTACAGTAAATCAATGTATTTAATGTATGCTATGTACTGGCATTTTAATAATCTAGCAACACACCATTGGCCACCTGGAACTAATATTTGAGCTCCCTCCAATCCATGATGACCAAGCAAGACTAATTCCTCAACAAAATTTGAGCATCTAGTCCAAGAAACAAAGTTTTCCTTAAACGACAAATTTACACTCTTTCCCTGTATTAGATGTATAAGTGCCAATTAGATGTAAGTCCTTTTCACCATATTATAAACAGGGCTTCATTTCAGCATTTACCTATTTCTGCGAATGGCATGAATGCGCCTTATATTATTGGAGTGCAGAATGGACACACACCCTCCTATCATTTGAGAATGATTGAACCCCTAGGGTCCATCTAGAAATATGTATACCATAGAAGGTAAAAGAGTCGAATACCTGTCAATGACAGACTCAATCATTTCCTTAGTGATTCCACTTTCGAATGGTTTCAAATCCTGAATGATCACGCTCTCATACAAGGAGCAATTTTTAGCAGGCCTGGGGGTGTAACCACTTAAAGCATCAGCAATACTTTTTAAGTATTTCCGATATCTAGGCCCTGAAAACAAAGAGGTTAGAAACTGCACTTGAACAACGACTTTATGCGTAGAATTACAACAAGAATCGATGCAACAATACGCATAAAAACAATTCACGAAGTAGCAATTATAGATAGATGAATTTATCATCCGTTGTTGCATGAGCTTCAAGTAGTGTATTCATAGTGCAACAAGGTTTTAAGAGAAGCAACACATACGTACCACTAACTAAGTGGGACTTAACATCACCGTTTGCATCACTCGCGCACGTACTGTCTTCTTCGTGCCAGCATGATTGTTCCAAATTCACTCCGGACAGCAACAACAATACGGTTACCAACGCCTTCAACATAGCTACATACAATTCGGATCAACTATATAAGAATTTCCAAGTAACTTATGATCATCAACCTAATATTTTCAATAGATTCAGGTCAGTAAGGCTAAATGGCTCAAGATGTACGAAAACACATGGAATGCAAAACCACGATCCTCCCTCGCAATATTCACAACTTCAACAGAAGGACGCAACCCGGACTAATTTGACCCTAGTCATGAACGAAAAAATAACTATAAACATGAGCTCAAGCACCAAAAACAACCCATAACTTCGGAATGACTTGAAGTACAGTTTAAGAATTTTTGAACCACCCATTTAATAAACAGTTGCATGATGCAAGGCGTAAAAACATTTTACCATCGTTAACACGGAGGCAATTTCAAACATTATTTTGTATGTATTTAAATGATTTATTAAACATAACCTATCAACTGATTGATTTAATTAATTTGTTCCGGGGGTAATTAATTGAATTAATTATAATATACTTCCCAAAGTAAGATCGTCACAAGGTAACCTTTGGTTTGCCTATTACATTGAACATATTCATATCATGATGATACATCGTATCATACACGACGACTGGCATTTCAAGATGAAGCCCTCTCCAATCTGGCTCGATGCTTATTTCAAATTAATATAGTTTTCATACTAATTTGAAAATGGAGACGACCTTTTGAGATCTGAACAGTACGTTTTCGAATGGCACACACACACATTTGGCACACATTCTCAGAGTACCTATATGCACTTCCACACTTAAGGACAGTTTAAAAATACCTTCAGCTGAATCTGCATAATTATGTTTCATTGATTTCATGTCATCAGTCTATTTTCAGCAACTCTACGTATCTCGAAAGTTTCCTTGGTCTTTGGGAAGAACAGAAAATATCTGCAATGAAAAGTACTGCAGGTGGATAAAATTAGCACCTTCTGACTGATGAAACAAAGAATGAACTGTCGAGTTTATCATATTTTAAGATAATGAATCGCTAACGCTTACTGCCACTGTATTGCAAATTTTCTATCTAGCAATCGCCATGGCGATACCTAGGCACTCAAATCCTCATCCAGTCCGATACACAGGGCAGGATTTACCGTAAGGCAAAATAGGCACGTGCCTAGGGGAGTCGAAGTCCAAGAGGCGGCAAGTTCAAGGGCGGCAGTTCATTCAGTTACAGCAGTACGTATTGTTTTTATTTTTTAAGTTACTCTTGTTTTTTGTTGTATGAATTAGGGCTAAACATTATTTTTGGAAAGGGTATTCATAAAGTGTTTTAGTTGCATGAAAGTTAAACTGTTTCATATATGCAGTTTTACTCCAAGCTGTTTGTCTTTGTTTTCCCTGTGTAAAAATTCAAGCATAAACTTATGCTGTCATCCATATATCTGTTAATTCCTTTTTTCCGAACCTTACCTCATGCGACTGGCTATCCGTTATCATAAAAATCGGGGAGGTGGGGGGCTCAAGTGAGTTGGGAGAGGGGTAAAAAGATCTGGCCCTGCCGATACGGTCTTTTTTCCGCATGAAATGTCTTGCAATACCAGAGCACCAATAAAATAAATTATTCCGTCATATTTCCTGATGCAATAACCCATTTGAATGAGTAATTCCTTCTACGTCGTTTTTAGCTTGTCCCACTAGTACACTGCTGGCAACTTTCCTGGGAGACAGTGGATACTTCCAGCAGCTTATACTGATGCCGGAAAGGGATTAACGAAAATGTTAATATGATCAAGTCAATAAGAATGCCATTTAATTGTTACGGTTTACCTAATTGATATGTCCATATTTCGAAAGAAGTTTCTTGGAAAGGTAGCACTGACTATTTGGCATATGACATGAAGAAATTTATGACAACCGCTTCCTTTAGTAATCACCTAAACGCCTTGATAACTACTTTCCTGGCGTACATGTGAATGTTACTAGTTTGAACGAATTTGCAGAACGAATATTCATAAAATTCTCTCAAGTGGATAGCAATGCGCTTAGTTGCTGTCACTTGTCAGAATGCAGCGCCGGCGACTGTGATATTCCAATACTGGTAGTTCGGGCTGTGGAGAAGAAAGGGCAAGGAGAGGGACGACGTGGCGTCACTGCCAGATACTTTTGGTGGAAGAATAGAAGCAAGCAATCGGTAAAATTGTGACATTACTCTGTTTGCAGCTGCTGCCAACATCCATAGTGTACATCAAATATGGGGCTAACCATATCTACAGTAATTACTCGCCTATTCGGCAAAAAACAAATGAGGATATTGATGGGTGAGTGATGGAAGTTATTATTATATTTCTGTTAATTTTCCTGCATTCTGTGAAAATATTTCTATACTGAGGATTCAATATTCAGTTGTAGTATATGTTTTGTTCCTGCCACGTTTTTCCTGGGTCATACTATGGTAAACGCTTCTGTTTACATTTTGCATTTGTCAGTTGCAATGTCGATGAAGATTTTCTTCCACCAGAATAGGACTTTATTTAGCATATCTTCGTACATAATTTACTCCATCGAGTTTAAAAATTGTTCCAGTTGGAGAAATTTTACTTATTACGTGTAGGTTCGCGTACTTTCTCGCAGTATGGTGAATCATGTTGACACGTAGATGTGTTACGTCTGTGTTTCTCGTTGTATTAGAAGTTAAGTCGACTTATATGGGTTGTAATAATTAATTAATGTTATTTGTTTATTTATCTCGGTTAATTTTTTCGGGCTAAGGTGTTCTCTTTAATCCTGGCTTTCCGAGTTTCATTTCCCATTAGTTTTATTGGTTATGGTTCTAGTTTTTCTTTTGCCATTTGTTTTTTATTTACAGTTTTAATTTTTCTTGCCTGTTGTCGCCGGCAAGATGTAAGGAACTTTTGATTTCTAGGTAGATTCTGATGGTCTTATGCAGTCACTTCAGGCTAAGAATCAGAAAGTAGTTTGCTACCAATTGCATGTTTGAATAGTTTTCACGAATTAAGCGAGTCATTTCATAAAATCCTGTGATTCTTCTTTCGCTCATTCCATGTTTTAAGTTGCATGGTTGTTAATTACATGAGTTGTATTATTTTTTCTAGTGGGACTTGATTCAGCCGGCAAAACGACAATTTTATATAAGCTAAAACTTGGAGAGGTTGTAGCTACCATTCCAACCATCGGTAAGATTACATCTTTCTTTATCCTTATTCTCTTTTATATTTTTGGCCAGCTATGTATACTGACAACGTATTTGAAGTTATTCAGCTTTCTGTACTAAGTGTACTTATTCTGATACAAATATATCAGGTTTTGTTAATTGATGTTTCATGTCTGTCACAAAAAACTAGCTCTGAGGAGACAGTCCGTTCGCCCGTGTGGAAAAATCTAATTGCCACTGGGGTTTAGTTGTAATAAAGTTAAAATGCTTAAGGTCTTGAAAAGTATTGGAATGATTGAAGATGTATTGGCTCATCATTATGATTGGCTAAAAATAATACACTAGCATTAAAATTAGGTGTGATATTGCTTCCAAGAAGGAAGTGGTTTACCAACAGGAAGTTAAGCCTATTCCCTTAAACAGTTTGGTGGATGCTTATAGGCAGATTTGATGGAAAGCAATTTAAAAATACTTTTAAAATTGTATGAGTAAACTTAGGGGATAGATTGTCTGGAGAATTTGTCAGTGTTTTCCACTACACACTACAATTCAATATATCTCAGCATTATTGAAAATATGCTAACATACATACATGTTAAGTTTAACAACTCTGTAAAACCCTATCTATTTACAATTACTTGTTAGAGCCATCCTTTTTATTATGGAGCAGTTAAAAAGAATGACCCCTCTTTTTGGGTGATAAGGCAAGTTACAAAAGGCATTCTCTGCAAGACATTGGAATGAAAATATTTTCATTGATTTTCTGTGTGCAGTTTGAATTTCTTTTAACTAATGAAGGAATTGCCTCTTCTCCCCTTCCAATACCAGTGGTTTAAATGGACCTACAGAAGAACGTAGACTACATTCATACTTATACTTATGTCATAACCTTAAAACCCTAGTGACTTTCTGTACCAAAACACTTATTTTCTGGGAAATTTTAGGTGTACGTTTCAAGTTGCCGGGAACCCATGGTTAAGTTTAAAATGGAAGCAATCTGGTGTCAGTTTGACTTGCTGTTTGCTGTCCCACTTCCCTTGATTAAAGCATTCACATAGGCTAAGTAAAACTTGATTTGTTTAAGTCTGTGCACGTTATTTTCCCTATAAGTCTGAGATGCTTAGTTCGGCATCATTCACTTCTTTTGAGGAAAGATACATCAGTAAATTTGTTAATTACGTTATAGGTTAACTTGTGACATAGTGTTGAGTCCATTTTGGTTGAGAGTTAGTAGCTTCAATTTACCAGGCATATATACTAAGGCCAAAAATTGGTCCACTAATACGCCGGGAGCTTTCTGAGCTCCACAGTTATTTTACCCAAAATATTGTGGTGAACAGGATATTCTAAATCATTATTAAAGATTGGGTGGACAGTGAATTGGATATTTAAGCCTTGGATTTGAGATTTTATGACTGGTTCTGTGTGTTCAATTTACTCTTAGCAAAGAATTGAAAATGCAATTTGAGATTCAGCACAAGCCAGACTGACATTGGAAATTCATATGGAATTATTTCTTGTACATTGCTATAAGAAATAATCGGATGAAAATCAGCATTGGATAAGATAAGTAACCGAATTCAAATTCATTCAAATTTTGGATGCAAGCTGTCTCTATGTTACTAATGTTGGTGTTTAATTGATTAGAAATGTAAATGCCTATTTTGTTATGTGTTGCTGTCTCCTGCCAATTTTGCAAATGTTTCCTCATTGCTTATCATTTGCCCCATTAGGTTTCAATGTGGAAACAGTGGAGTATAAGAACATATGCTTCACTGTTTGGGATGTTGGTGGTCAGCACAGAATTAGATCGCTTTGGAGGCATTACTTCCAAAATACTCAAGGACTTATATTTGTTGTGGATTCTAATGATCGTGAGAGAGTCGGAGAAGCTGAGGTTGAATTGAACAACATGGTATGTGTTATTAATCTATGACTTTCACTGTCATTGTGAAGTGGTTATAATCAGTTTTTTTATTTTCATCCAAATTTACATCATTGCTCCAAATCTTCTGGACGGGGAACATAATCAGTCCTGGTAATAAGTATGGGAAGGTAATCAAAATCCTGGGAATCTCCATAGCTGTTAATTAATGCAGAGATAATAGGTGTCCCATTAATTTGTTGTTGTTGATTGAATTAATCCTCATGTAATGGTATCTGTAGTAGTGACAAAGCTATTAAGTTATCCAACACAAGGTATTGGGGTTCGGTAATAAAGCCTTGTGTGACTAATAAAGGTGTGTATCCTGTCATTGCCAAGTCAACTGTAGGTTAAAAATGTGGGCTGAAATTAGCCAATCATAGAATCATGACAATGACCATGCAAGGCATATGGAATAAAAAGTAAAGTTTATCTTGTGTTTAGCATATTTTAAGTTAGTATATCTTTAACCATAATTAATTTCCTTTCCCCATTTAATAGGAATGGTAAGTGCATGAACATAATATTTTTTATTTTAATTCTGCATACTTCCTTGGTGCCTGTATACTAGCTTTTACTCTTTTATCAGCCACTCTTCAGCAATCAGATTTTCCTTTGCACTATAAAATTCACTATCCATTACAGTTGAAGGTAAAATTCGAAGCTGTTTGGACTTAGGTTTAGATATTGGTAACTTGCAAACAAAATTCTCCGGTGTGAAAGTCCAATCATAGTTCTTGATCTTGAGAGTTCTATTTTTTGTAGATGTAGTTTCCTACAAAGCATATCCATTGCTTGCTCAGCTATAAAATCCCTTCAGTTATTGGCGGAAAGGTTTGTGGAGCACACTTTTAATCAGCTGACCATATGAAATCTTGTTTCAGACTCTTACCATGGCTATGAAATGGTAAAGGATGATAATGGAGAAATAGAAAGTCAAAATGAGTCAGCTCATAGTAATTACATTAGATTTACTGGCAAGCTAGCATTACTATATAAAGCCATTGAAATGCGTTTGGCTCCAATGACTAGTGTACGTCTCCAGACCCAGTATGATGATCAATCATAAGATAACTAAAGTCACAAGGATTTGTAAGTTTCCAGAGCTAAGGAAGTGAAGCTTAGCAGGAAAATTTTTAAGGCAACCTGAACAAATTAATACTTTGGGTTTTGCATTGGTGGAAAAGAAACTGTTTAAATATCAGAAAGAGAATAATATTGGCAGGATGGTGCATATTATGAACATAAAAATTGATGATAGGAACTTAGGTGTGACTGATAACAAAAGTTTGAATGTTGTGGCCCTTGAGGAAGGAAGCTATGAATGGAGTCTAGGTATTTGATGTGTGGGTTTGGTGGTGAATGATCTGAGGAAAGTAACTAGGAAGCACTTGATGTTGTAGATGAGGATATTATAACTTTAGGATTCAATTAGGATGGAGATAGGATGAAGGTTTGGATAGGCTTCTTGCTTTAGGCGAGGGATGCCAATATCTACTATTGTTTGTGTTGCCTAGTATTTTTTTAATAGTTAAAGTAAAAATCTATTCATTATTTAAGTGAATAATTGATGATTTAGAAAAGATTTGCTACCTCTTTCTTGGTTTTAGCTGACAGATGAGAAATTATTATAAAGTTTTGTCTTTCAGCTTATGGCAGATGAACTTGCAGATGCTGCATTATTAGTTTTTGCTAACAAGCAGGATCTTCCAAACGCCATGACTGCTTCTGAACTCACTGATAGACTGGGATTAAATCAACTACGAAACCGGCGGGTATGTAAATTTTGTTATTCTGTTGATATTATTTTTTACCTTAGTTTTTTTCAATCTCATTATGATGAATACTTTGATTTAATTCATCAATGCGTATTGTACATTTAGCAGTACAGTTGAATAAAATGAAGTAGTTAAAGCTGCACTCTTTGGTGGGAAAGTTTCATAATTGGCATGGATAAAATTCAAGGGAAATGAAATTAACTGAAATTTAGATGCTCTCTTTGGCTCATTGGAGCTCAGCGGTTTTGTTGTTCCAAACCATGATACGGTTGATATTATTTGTTATTAGCCTGAATAACATGTAAAAAATTGGAATGAATCAAATCAGTGTCGTAACTATGGGGGGAATGAGGGGGATAGATGCCCCCTAAAGCCTCAGAGAAATAAAAATAATATTCAAAACTATTGTCTAGTTTGGACATATAGTAAATTTTAACATTACATTTTAATGAAGCCCAAATTTTAAGTGTCAAAATTATGTAAAATGTATTTGCAGGCGTGTCATTTTTTCCAAATTTTCCCCAGAAGGGGGGGGGGAGAGGTAGCCCTTCCCCATCTCTCCCAAAGCATATTCCTAGTTACGCCACTGAATCAAATCAATCCAATACTTTCCGTGATGGCAGTGATATATCTGTACTGCTGTTTTCTATTTACTCCTTGGGGAAAGACATGCTATATTTTTCTCCTGGCATGGGGTTGCTTTCTGCTACCAAATATTGCAGTTTTAGCAAGCCCTTATCTATTTTCCAGTCCCTTGTGTGTTAAAAACAAAAACTATGAAAGTTGGTGACATCATCAGAGCTCAGGCTGAGTGACCAATTTTCTTGCCTTATGTATGGAATGTTGCATAGCACCCAAGGTCATTGCATGGGTGGCCAGTTCTGTCAGAAAGTCTCTTCAATTTGGCAACAAAGAAGGGGGCTCTTTTACAAATTTTCTTTTACTGTTGATTGTGATTGTTGATAATTATGAGGCCTTTTTTGGGACATTGACCCTTTCCTAAATAAGTTGATGACGTCATCAACTCATGCTGAGCATTACTCTGCTTCTTAGCTATTCCTCAGCCTTTGGATTGCATGGTCCTTGAGAGGTTTGTTGGTGTCTTCACTTTTTTGAGTCATTACTTTCCATCAGTGAAAGGTTCTGACTGATTCAGTTAATGAACCAAAACTCTGATGATATTGGCAACTCATGGCTGCCAACTTTGGCATTTTCCAATTTTACATGGGGCATGTTTGACGCATGTGATTGCATGAACACATGCAAAAATGCATGAGTGCAAGATGGCAAAATATCCTGTGTTTTAATTTTGTCCATGCATTCATGCTATTGCATGCCAGACTGAGAAAAAAATGCAGTTCTGAGTTTTGCAAATGCATTTCCCATGTAAAACAGCCTTTAAGCTTACGAGGAAATAGCTATGTGAGGAAGATTTGTCTGTCATTATCTTTCCCTTTCCTCTAAATTATTCTTTTAGTGAACAGTGATTTTGGTTTTGAGTGAATGATCCATGTCAACAGTACTTCCTTATGTATGATTGTCTCCAGAGCAAAATTTGCCATAGGAACAGCCTGTTGGTGCACTGTTGTGTAATATAGGCCTTATTTTGAATGACCTGTGCACCAGTTTAGTGTGCTTGAACATTAACGCGTTGCGTACAGATGGTGAGAATTCTCGTCATTTTTTTCCCGAACGTTCCACATGGATGACGAAGATTCTCGTCATTTAGGCACGTCAACCTAAACAATTTTAAAGCGTACAATACATATTCGTTAGTACGTTTTCAGTTGTTGTTCGTTATTCATAATGAATTGATGCATCATAATGTTTGATTGGGTAAAGTTATATTCTAAACATAAGCTTTTTAACCATGTTTAAACCAAAGGCATATTTCCAATCTCAACACCTCCACTCAGAATCGACGTTTCTAAGAATTTAAATACCCCGGTACGCAACGTGTTAATAATTATGATATTGCTTTGATTGCTATTTTATTTCCTCCTTATCTTGACCTCGTTTTGATTGCTATTTCTTCTTTTTTCCTGCAGTGGTACATCCAAGCTACGTGTGCTACTGAAGAGCGTGGACTGTATGAAGGTTTGGACTGGTTATCGAATGAACTTGCCAAAAAGTAATAATCAATAAGTTAGACTATCGAAACAAAGGCTTCTTCAACGTTGAGAATGAACAATTATAAGGAAGCCTTAAAAGGGAAAGTGATTTAAAGCCAGTGATACAAGTGAATGATTGGCATGAAGTTATTTTGGATTGACAGATACTGGAAGAAGTTAGTTAATCTTATTTCTTTGTGGTGTCGTTTTCATCCTCTAATAATGCTGCACAACCTTCTCTTTGAAGAGAATGCTAGGTCGATGTTCTTCCAGTGGACTGTTATTAATATATGACATGAATGCAGTGGTATCTTTTTTTGGTTACACATGCCCAGATATTGTGGTATCCTAACTTTAAAATGTGTGAGTGATAACAGATTGGTTTGGGAGAGATATGTCTTGAAATTCACTTGAGTTTTGTGACTTGCAGATACACATATTTATCGCTTTATCTCAGCTATAATAGGGTATGCCATTGTTTATTATTTCCTCTATAATCATTTCAGAATCTAATTCACCAAAAAGGTATATTTGTAAAATGTTTTATAAAAATGCAGTCAATTTCAGTTTATACTAACTGCATTTCTCTTTTTGGGTGCTAATTGCTCTGAAATGTTGTATTCTTCCTCAATGAAAATCGACTATTCATAATATGGAAACATCTAAGTTCACAATCTTTATTGTTGTGGTTTAAAACACATTCCCAATGAATATGTTCCGCTGGGAGAAGAAACTTGTTTAATGTGGCTTTTATGAAGTTGTTAGTCAGAATTTTATCATTATTTATAAAAGTTGTGTTATTATCCCTTTGAATGCTCTAGATTGCATCCTCAAATTTCCCCATTGCAGTTTCCACAACTACGTGAGCATTTGGTGCCCTGAGATTTTCTCATGAACCCTAAAAAGCGATTAGGGAAGTGCCTCTGTGACCGTTTTTCATGGAACATACTCCCCATGAAAATAGCTCATCAAGAAGGTTGTTCCTGAGTGCAGATAATAGGAGAGCAGTGTCTTTTTCTACTTGTACGTTTTAATAAGATGTGTTTTTATGGGATGTATCAACCAATTACACCTTTGTCCTCTTGTGGTAAAAATGTATGGCATTGGGATTATCTAAGTTCATTTGAGCTTCCTCGGTGAGGCAGTTCCTCAGGTTGATTGTTTTTACGGTCTTGATGTTTTAGAAAATTCCATGAGCTGCCTCTTTTTTTACCCTGTCTCTTCCGTATGGCATTTTTTGTTGAAAAATTTTGGCTGCCTTTGATGTTGGTTGTAGATGACTGGCAACAAGACATCTGGTATGGGCAACCACTTGAAGTAAGAATGAGTGGTTCCACTTGCGTCGTAACCTTGCCTTCAATGCTGATTCCAAACAGTTGGTGTTAATCCAATAACATGAGTCTTGTACTTGGGGCCACTTACGTAGAGTCTGTTTTCATTTGAATAGGAAGTTTTCCATGAACTTGTCTAATCAACAGCCACTGATATTGGAGCTACTGGTGAACAATTTAGCTCGGAAGAGGAACTCTGTGCTTATCTTATTGAGCATGAGTGTGAAGAGAATTGGTTGCTCAAAAAGAGGAAGCATTATGTATCTTTCTGATGTATCAGTTTGAGCCTGTTGCTTTTGGAAATACCGTTTAATATACTTTTCTAATGTATTGCAATGGAAATAGAAATCATTTTCAAGTATTAGAGATGCCTGAGTGAAAAATTCAAAGAAACATTATACCAAATGATATAACTTTGTTGTACCCATATGTGGTCACCTGATCTTGTTGGAATAAAAGATGATTTTCAATCATATTAATGTGATATTGCATCAGTGGTTGAGAATTTGTATTCCAAGTGACACCAGATGTTTTGAGAATAAAGCAATCACGTTTAAGAGGGTGCTATTGATTCATAGAAATATTTTTAACAATTTTTTATAGATCAGTTGCTGATTTCAAGGTATAATAGATTTTAAAGAATTCCTTTGATAAAGAAAAGGAAATTAATTGGACTCCTGAAAGAGGTTGCGTGCATTTATTTGGCAGCGGTGAATGTCAGAAATGCAATTATACACAACAAAAGTACAGCTTCTGCTAGATTGAAAGTGTTCAAGTTTAATTTTGAATGTAATTGGTAGAAAGAATAACAATATTCATGAGAGGAAATAGTGTTATGGACTGAACAAGGTTTTCAGATTTTCAGACCTGCTGTATGCATTATTCCATCAAGTTAAAAACAAGAGAATACATTACGAAATATTTTTTTATAAAGCACACATTGAGAATAAATGGATCGCACTTCACTCATTGCTGTACTGAGGGCATTTTTGAAAATCAATTAAAATGCACTTGGCCACAATAATGAAGCTTCAATAGGACGGTCTGTTGCCTCCCCTGTGTCATGCAAATTGAAAGACAAGATTTAGTTTTTTATGCATTTTGGAGCACAGTTTCTAATGCAACTGCAGAAAGTTGAGAAGCTATTATTCCCCTATATCTCCCACCATTTATAATGGCACTTGGCTATTGAGAAATTATTATGCCATCATCATCATAGGTAACTGAGAATTTCAGAGAGTTCTTTGCCTACTACAGCAATAAGTTATGAATTAAATGGGAATACTGCTGGCTAATGTTGAATATTACAGTTGCCCTTGGAAACCCAGCTCAATGCATGCCATGGTTTAAAATCCAGTGTTTATGTTTGTGATTGGCTGTCGATGGCTCATATTTTGTTAAGGAGTCTTCATTCAAGTTTCTGGTGACAGCAGAGGTATCTGGCCAAAGTGCTGTCACAAGACTCTACATCACACCCATTTAAAAAATTGGAATGTTGAGAGGAAAAAAAGTTTAATACCCTATTCTAGGGGCCAGCATAAGACTCGATGACTGTAGCAGATAAATGGTGATGTTTATCAAACATATTTTCTACATCTACAACTTCAGCTACTCCTCATAGGCATCAGTGCCAATGGATATATATATGTTCCTTTTTAACTGTTGGAATACATCAAACTGTGGTATCAGTGCAGGGCTGTTCTTAATATAACAGGCTTTCTATATTCTCTGATGCAGGTTGCTCAATTGCAATAGAAACTTCAAATCTTAGATGCACCATATTTAGTGCTTGTCAGGAGAGTTGTGCTGTCTCTCTCCTTTGATTTTTATTTAAAATTACAAATACTACCTTCAATGAACGGATTACTTATGAGCGTGTGGAAAATTAGATGGGAATAATTAATAGTGAGACAATTTTCATGGCCATTTTTACCTAAGTAAGAGACACCCTGACACACATACCTTATGCTTTGGAATCCAAAACCATGTATTTCCTTGAATATGTTTGCTCTTATTAACATGGTAATACGGAAAGAAAGTGCAACTAGTTAATACAACTAAGAACCTCCATTCAATGATCTCCCATGTAAGTGGTAATTACAGTGAAACCTCGATATAACGACACCCCACGGTGCACTAATAAACACTCGCTATAGCGAATTGTCGCTTTACCGGAGGTGGAGCAAATAATAGCCAATATATACCTGTTGCGAACAGATAAACAGGAACAGGAGTGGTGCGGCGACAGATAAACATCTATCCGATAAACGTAAGCATAAATCCAGAAGAAAGGCGATGTTTTTTTGCATCACTAAATTTCCTTACTCAAATAACGACCAACTATTCAAACAATTTATAAGCGCCGCACTGAATAAAAATCATACAAAGCATTGTTTTGTCATCATTATATTTATCAAACGACAGTTTACCACATAAATTTGAGACTGAGCACTCCATTAACTTCATTTCTAACAGATCGCTAGCAATTACAGAGGTTAAGGAGTCTTCATGAAAGTCTTCCGGCGGTGAAACCCTCGCTATGGCGAGAGCCAACGCCGAAAGGGTCTCGTAAAAACGAATTTTTTAACACGCTTATTATAGGGTCAATCGACGGCGCATCGGCTATCTCTCGTAATAGCGGGGGTGTCGCTATAGCCCGTACTCGCTTTAACGAGGTTCCACTGTACTTTGAAGAGCTCAATATTTTCTTTTAGGTAGCAAAAATGTTTCCTCCTTGTGCAGTCATGACAGTTTTGCTGTTATCGAGAGGAGATGAAAGAATTTCCTTATGCTGTAAATAAACTGAGAAAATCCTGGACCACCAGATGCACCTTACTATGGCCGTCATAAAGAATGCTTGAATTAACTTTCTTCCAGGGGGCAAAATTTATTTTAGAAGAGCTTCCAAACTTCTTCAAGATAATCCCCTGCACATATAACATTAACCCAAACCCTTAAATGTTTAACTTTTAGTCAAAAAATTATACCATGTGGCAATATAGGATAAATGCATTACCCACTAAAAACAATTTTACTTATCAAGCAAGGATTTTGAAATCTTCACAGCTTCCACATTCCACTTCTCTACCAGTTCATTTGCCTTCTAAGAGAGACATCTCATGTAATTTTGCTCCTCTCTCTGAACAGACTCCTCTAACCCTATTATTCTTGCAGAAGTTGATTTTTCATTTTACTGCTTGTCTTGAAGGCTAGTTTGATTAATAAAATGGATCCAATCTAGTAATTAACATCTACCAACTTCCATTGCAAGAATTTGTCAGCCCCACCTGAGGTATGTATATATGTATCATCATCATCACTGGTCAACAATCCTAGGATTGGTTTGATGCAGCTCTCCACTCAGTTCTCCTATCAGCTAATCTTTTCACACCTACGTATTTCTTCTCTTATGTATATATATCCAATCAAAAATAAATAGAATAAGAGCTGAAATTGGACGGTATAGAACGTCATTTCAATCATCAACCATGGAAACTGCTGGGAACTAGCAGAGATGTGATGTGGAAGGTATGGAAATTATACAGAACATAACATGCTGTAGTTCTTTCATGTACTCATAAGTTCCAGATCACAAAATTCAGTTTGCTTCAGATCTGACCTATCATTAGATATCTATACATACATTTCAAAGAATGAATGTTAATCATGTTTTTCTCATCATAAATACCATGAAGGTAATAATTTAAATTCCTCAAACACCAGCTTATTGTAATTAACTCTCTAATAGTGCATCCTGTGTTTTTCGTGCATTAGGAAACCATCTTCTGTTTTTAAGTGATTATCTCAGGCTCATTGTTATTGTTCTCTGTACCCCATCAGTAGAGATCCGTAAAATTCGCAAGACAGGATAACATGAAGTCAGTAAATAAAAATGAAATTTTGCTTTTTTTGCAAATTTTAGGTGAATTAGCGAAAAAAATCAATCTAATGAGTCCTAAACTATTGCAGCCTAAGCCTTCATTGTTTAACGCTGCTGATGCTCATCTGATTTATCTCCATACGCTTCCAAGGTTAATTGGCTTGTTTTGTCTCGCACGTATTGCATTTGTGTAATATCATGCACTGTAGTAATGTCTCTGCCGGAATTTGGCATTAAATTAATTACGGCCTCTCTCTCTTCGCCTAACATTTATCAATCCTGAAATTCTCGGAAATATCTAGAATGACGCACTTTCTCTCCTGAAGAATTAGAAATTCTGAATCAATAAAGTGCTGAAAGGAATTTAACGAGGCCGCGAAATAGTGGAAATATAAGCTCACGCACCCGGCACGCGTCAGTGCAGAGCAGTAATTCCGGAGACTCACCACAACACAGTGGACAGTGTTATTGGATAAATTGTACCAGGAAAACCTGAAGTGCAGGTTTAACTTAACAATTTTGTAGATTTAAACACGGCCGTTGGCTGATGTGTGCTTCTTCCAATGCCTTTCTTGACCGATTGGCAACAGCTGTAATCAATACTAAGTGATTTTGTTGAATCTAGCTGCTACCTACCTTCCCGTGGCACCTGGGTGAGGGGTATCAAAAGGGAGAAATAATGAAATGTGTATCTAAAAATAATAAAACACCTAGAAATGTGCAAAAATTGTAACATTATAATAGCACCGCCAAGATTTTCTATGACACCAAAATCACAGTCTTAAAACGAATTTTTGCAAAAAAATAAAATCACTTTCACGGACCTCTACCCATGAGGCATGTCCCATCCTAAAGCCAATATATTAAATGCTGATTTGGTACCTTTTGAAATGAATGATTGCAGTTACATTCACTTTTTAAAGGAAGATGGCACATGTCTTCTGATCCAAACCAAACTCTACTCAAATAAAATATTTTTTTACCAGATAAGCAAGAAAAAATAAGGATCTTGTGGGTTAACTGAGGACTTTTCTAGACTGTGTGGTAATGAGGATTAAATATTTTATAATATTTGCTTTACCACTGTAATAATATTATTCATTATATGAATATTATAATAATAATATTCATATAATAATAAAATTCATATGTAATACCAAGCAGATAGTATTTCATTGGCCTTCAAATAGAGGGGAGAGACAACTGATTTCTGTATCAGGAAAACAGTTTGGCAGCACAGACCTTCACTCCCATTACATATAGCAAACTCCTGATTTCCTCAACCATGGCACTAGCATGGTATATATTTCTTCTACCTTTCTAACAGCACCACACAGTTGACCGCACATTCCATGAAGAATACCCAAGAACCTTATACATTTTTATGTAATTCCTGAGATGTACCAGTTCAAGTTTTCTCATCATTTCACCAATGTGATAAAAACTACTCTCAGCATTCAAGACAATGATCCCATTCATAACTGTAAAGAACAGTGACACAACTAAATATACTTACACTTGATATTTACAGAAATCCATGAAAACTGTAAAAGATGTATAGTTCCAAACAAATCCAATATGGTAATCCTGGAAAACAATTATTGCTCAAAAGATACCACAAAAGCAATGAAAAATACCTTAAATTTCCACAGTTAATATTTACCATTTTTAAAATGCCCAAGGTGACTAAATGAGTGATGCGATTCCTTGACTCCATCAAATTTATTAAGGCATACACAAAAAAATTGTCCTTTAACATAAAGTGAGGGAGTTACTTAAAATTTGTGATTGAGTAAAAGTTGATGAGTTTGGAAAGAGCATTCTCCATAACAAAAATTAAAATTTTAAGATTTACAAAAAATGAAAATATAATATTTTAAGGACATGACTAAAACATTTGATATTCATAATATCTATCATCCTGCGATAAATTTATAGATTTCATCAGAAGAAACTATATGTATATGTAATTTGGAAACTAATTTAAGATCCCCAATTTACTTCAATAGCCCAATGATCATCCCAATTTTCTTTGTTTATTACCCAATTGTTAATTTTACCAGAAATATGCAGAGTGGATAGACAGCTGCTTTTTCTTGTGCCATGATAATAAGTCACATATACTCCATGGATAGAACCATTGCACACACTTATGCTTTATATGAGCAAAATTCTCTCCTTGATCAACCTCCTAGTCTTCCTTAAATATGAAGGTCATCAACATCTGAGTATCTATTCAACACCATATCAAACTACAAAAATAATTAATTATATGACCACCCATATTTGGGACATTTTTTCATTAGGTTAGATTTATCACTGAAATTGCAATGTTTGTTCTTACTGTTTGCTGAAATATGCAAATAGCCAATTGTTGCAATTATTGTTCATCTTGCACTGGTTAGGGTGATCACATATTGTTCAAAGCAGCAATTACACAATTATTTGCAAGTAGCCAATGCTGATGCATACCTCCTGAGATCACGACTTACACTGAAATTAAGATATTTATGTATGCAATGTATCCCAAAGGTGCATGCTTATGGACTTCTAGCAAATCTCATGAATTGAGCCAGGGGTGTTTCAGACACTCTGCAGCAGTTGCCCTCTCTTTTGGGTCATAAGCTAACATTGGTAAGAGGAAATCAGTGAATGACCTCGCCTCTTTATGGTCCCAGTCATACTTTTCAGTCAATACTTCGTACAATCCCCAGGATTTCAACTGCGATATTCTTCTTAATTCACCTGTCGAGGTGAATAAAAATTGAATTAGTAAAAACATTTGATTCCAGTATTACAAAAAAACTTGAGAATATTAAATAAATAACAAATACAACTAGTAGGTAAGAAAAAATAAAATATTTTGCAATTGATATAAAATGTTAAAAAGCTTTTCTTTCCCTTGCTAAAGAGAAAATGCTCAAATTAGGACAAAATGGATATACTTATTGAGATTGGTGCCACTTTCTCTCATGATGAAGTCAAACGGTCATTATCAAGTTACCAATTAAGCTCCCTATTGTTGGAAATGCCTCAGAAAGGGGATATAAAAATTATCACACTATATGGGTGAAATATAAATACTCATTTCTATTTATGACATGATTTCCTAAGGCATTAAAGGCATCCCTTAATGTCATTTCCCAAAGGATCATATAATTCAATAAAATGAAATAAAATTAGAAAGACCTGAACTAAATACAAATATTACAGAAAGAATGAGCAGCTATAACATACGAATAAACATTAGACTTCTGGCAACAAAAGTATGTGCTAAAATATTAATGCATACTATCATGGATAGGCTCATACCACCCAGTGAGAAATGAGTTATAGAATCGTCGTCGATTCCACGTCAAAGTAGTCTTCGATATAACGTCGATGGTAACACATCGATCGATGCCTATATGGTGCGAAAATCGTCGTGTTTTCGATATCGACGTCATCTACGTGATATCGACTACTTGCCTGCGATTTCTTACATTGCGAATTTCGGTTGATTATTATGCAATAGAAAATAAGGTTTAATAACAATTATGGAAATAACAATCTTTTTGACTAATAATGATCATTTATTGCAACCACAACGGATTTCAATCGAGCACTCCATGTGTAAACAACAGAAGGCTGAAATAATTAGGTGGTTTCAATTTATATTCGCAAACTGTAATCTCAAGTCCAGCATATTTGTCTTCAATTTTAGTAGACACCCTTAAGAAAAAATGAGAGATCATGTTGACATCCGTGGCGCGAGTGCAAAGCTATCAAAATGAATTAGACTTAATAACAAGGCCAAGTTGATGCATAATTTCAAATATCATGCAGGAAATACTAAGAACTCTGACACAAGTACAAGGTCCAGTGTATCTGAGGCAAATTTGTGAGCATGGAAATCTGCACAGCACAAAGTGCTAACACAGCACCAACGACAACCGACACATTTTTCGACCAGCTTTCTGACTCTTTCTTCTACAGCAACTGGCTTCAAGCTTGAACGCCAAGTGCTTCTTGTCAAGTTACTGAATGAAAATGAATCAACGATTGTTCTCCGAGATTAAAGCTAATGTATAGACATTTATAAAATAATTATTTAATTTTAGCTTTCTTATTTGTGTCAGATATGCTTTAATAGCATCTCACAGTTAATTTTAAGACTTCAGCATTACACAACTATGCCCCCCTTCTCCAATCAACACCCTGACTTATCAGAATAACACGTCGAAAAATCGTCGATTGAACAAATAAAATCAATGTTAACCACATAACGATCTATAGACGTCAAATCGACGTAGATTCGAGGATCCATTTCTCACTAGGACTATATATACTATGCAATTATATTGAAGAAACTAACCATTTTTATTGAAGAATTCTCTGGAGTGCTTCCCAGAAAAGATTATAGAATGAGGAATTTCTCCTAGGAGCTCCACAATATGAGCTAAATGATCTTCATCCCTTGAATAGTATACAGAAGCACGAGGTTCAAAAAGGAAGTCTCCTGTGGCTAGTTCAAAGGCCTGAAAATCATAAAATAAACAAATTTGAAGACTTCCAATGTCACCTGTACATATGATCTCTAGGAACAATACAAATTGTTATTATTATAGTAAACTCAACACACTGTTAAACCAAGTGATTTCAATAGCAAACACTTTATGTTTCAGGCTTCTGGTACCTATGAACTCAAGGAGGTATTATTAACATAAAGAGCATTATATTCAGGAACAATTTCATCATGCTTTACCACTGGCTTCCTTAGACTTTCATTAATCAAGCAAAACTGTGGATGTGCGTAGTTGAAAGTATTCTCAGATACACATGCATGACCAACAAGAAATAAAGTGAGCCAAAGAAATCTATTTCAAACATCTAGTATAAACTCAATTAACTAGAAAAAAAATTAATAAATATGGCATGAAGTAAAAAAACCAATGTAATATATGTATAACCTCTTCCATTGGACAACCATAAAGGTACCGTCTACAGCACTTCATTTACCCATGAATAATATACATGATATATTATCCACAAATATATGTACTATCATTTACGACAGTCGTGCAACAAATTGAGCAGCACCCCTTTTGCACGACTTTGCCCATGTAGCACAAAATATCTTCTAAATGTCAACAAAATATCTAAAACGTCTTCAGCTAATGTCTAGAAAATATCTTGTAATATCTTCTAGATATTTTTGTAGATATCTGAATGTCTGCTGTTTCTCATGAACACTGAACACTACCTCCAGTGGAAGAACATAAGAAACAACAATAAAACAGCCTTCACTACAGTATCAATCACAAATTATCCAAAAACATTCAATTACACCATTCTATGACTACACCATTATATCACCCATGATGATTACTTTATTAGTCACTTCATTAATGCACTCCGCTTATCGCAGTTTAATTTTCATGCCACCAGAAACCTGGCAACATTGGATTTCCTCATTTCCTCTATCCCCCATCTCCATCACCCCTGGCTGAAATATTTTCGACACCGACCACGAGTCCCTCGACGCTACGTTTTGTTTCCGAGGCTCCCGGAATTGCCATGGGGTGCCTTCCAGACCCCATAAACCCTTCCTTGCATGGTCAAAGGTTTCCTGGAACAACCTCAACCGCAACCGAGTTAATCCTTTGGACTATCCTCAGCTAATTCTCTCCGGATGAAGCAGTGAACTTCTTCTACTCCGTTATCAACAGCGCCGTAAAAGACTTTGTTCCCTTTGTGACCCCGAGGACTAAAAGATTCCCTTTGTGGTTCAAGTCCGACACAATTCATACCCTTGGTAACAAAAATTGTGCTTGGTATCTATATAGAGACTACCCCAGTGAAAACAGCTACATACTAAGTGTTACAGACCTATGTCGCCCATCAAATCCCTTATATGCCTTGACTACAAGAAGAACATCTCTGAACTGTCTTCCTCCATAACTTCAGATCCTAAAAAATTCTGGACCTATGTCAATAAATACTGTAATGTCCCTTGAATTCCTGATGCTGTGTCACTTAATGCGTCAACAGTCCTGTCCTGTCAACAGTTACTGCCTCTCAGAAATTCAGACAGATCCCAAGGAAGTTTCCAAAGCCTTTGAAACCGTTAACCACAAACTTCTGCTAAATAAACTCGCTCCACACTTTAATATCCATTGCACATTCCTTAGTCTTTTGTCCAGCTTCCTCCGTGACAGATCACAAGGAGTAATACTCGCTGGTATCTCATCTTCCTGGTCTAACGTTACTTCTGGTGTGCCTCAAGGTAGCGTTCTTGGACCTTACCTCTTCAACCTATTCATTGATGATCTTGCCCCCATTGTCTGTTCTTCCCAAGCCAGTACCTTACTCTGCAGTACTACTTACTTACTACTAGTAGCAGTACTTACTACTAGTAGCTGATGACTCCAAACTATTTAAAAAGATAAATAATCTTGCAGACTGTAATATGCTACAGGATGCCGTAAAAAAGACCACAGAGTGGTGCAGTCTCTGGAAGCTGAAATTGAACTTAAAAAAGTGCACCACAATGGCAATATCTGCGAAGAAAACTCCTATCCATTTTGATTATGTACAGTACACTCCCGATCATCCGGGCTAATGATGGGGAGAGATGGCACGAATAATAGGAAAACACCGATAACCCAAACTTTCACTTAAATGTCTTGCAATGTTCATAATTGACCTAAAACGAACAATAAATTATTATTTATGCATTTATTCTGTTATTTTAGAGTGTTTCCCAGACTCAAATAGAGCTTTCTTCACCAGTTCGCAATTGTTTTAGCGGTGATAACATGGTTGTACTCGTATTATTAATGCTCCATGTTAGGCCTGGTTTCGAAAACCACCCATTCGTGGCTGTGCAATCACAGATACAGAAACGTGATTTACACGAATGTTTCAAAACTACAGCGCGACGTCAGAAATTACACTGTCAGGCATCACGCCATATAGTCGCGTCACGCACAAGTTGCACGGGTTGCAACTGCTACGGGACATGTATCCGTGATCATAGAGCACGGTTGTGCACTGCGAGGCTCGGAAAACAGGAACACAGAGCTACCGTGATTGCAGCAAGCACGCGATCGCTTCCGTTTTAAGGAGGGGATTGTAATGGAAATAATAAGCCCGGTGTATCCTAACATTAAAGTGCAGCAATTCCGGTGATTTTGAGTCCAATTATATTTTTTTAATGAAGAACACGGGAAAAAATGAGTGTGAGTGAAAATCATGCACGGATAATCTGCAACCCGGATAAAATGCAGCCAGATAATCGGGAATCTGCTGAAATTGACTCCTTGCCTCTTAATCGTGTGTCATCCATGAAAGATCTTGAAATTATCGTGGACCACAAACTTCTGTTCTCTGAACACATTTATACGATCAAATCAAAAGCTATGTCACTCTTAGGACTACTCTACTGGTTCATGGATATCACCAGTACTAAGACACTCCAATCCTACTTCTCATCCATAGTTCTTCCGGTGATCACCCATTGCTCCCCAATTTGGTCAATGTCTGCTCCCACTAATCTTGCCACCCTAAATCGTGTTACAGCTTTTTTTACTAAAATAGTAAAATTTAGAAACCCCCAAATCTCCACGAGGCACCTACTAGTGCAGTTTTATCCTCTTTACCCCTCCCTAGTTTCTCCCTTCTCTGACTTCAATCAGACATCAAATTCATTTACAATGCCCTTAACTCCCAGTTTGACAGTCCTGACATTGTTTCCTTCTTCAACAACAGAGTGCCTTCCCGCCACACCTGATCTACCTCTTTACTCCACATTCCTACACCCAGGTTATCTGTAACTAAGCGCTCTCTATTCCATAGACTTTCTTTTCTAATAAATTCTCTCCCTGTTGATATTGATCTGTTTTCTCTGACAATTAAAAATTTTACTCACCTGGCATTAACATATTTATTGAATGCATGACTAGTTAGCTGGATGCTTTTTGTTTTATTTAAATTTGTAATTATTTATAATTATTTATTTAATTATTTAATATTTGTCGTTATAAGTGCACTATAAATTGGCAGTCCTGCAGTATGTGTAACACTTTATTAAAATAAATAAATACTTAATCTGTTTGAAGGGGCTCATAGTAGGTAGTTGCTCTTCTGAAGGCCAAGGATTGTTTCCTTGCCAACATATTTCTTCAACCCTTCTTCACTCTTGGACGCAAAATTCAAATCCATGCCTGTTCCTAAGTACTGACTTTATGCGATCGCTTCCCAATACCGATTCTAAGGACCATGAACTGGCAGTACCAAGATCTGGCTACTGGAACAGACTCACCTCTGATATTTAAGTACTTTCCATAGCAAGGTGTAAAGTAAAATTACTTATCTATACAAAGTATTGTATAATTATTTTTTTACCATACACGCTGTGCTCCAAATATCTGCCTGGGTTCCATAACCTGCACCAAGGAGTACTTCTAGGCTGCGATATTGCCTTGTCTGGATCTCTTCCGTAAAATGATGATCCTAAAAATATCAATGAAAATTTATTGATAGGCCAGATAATTTGAGCAAAAAAAACTGTAAGCTTTACTTGAACCATTACTATTCAGAGCATATCTATAAGACAAGTGCCAAATAGGGCAAAGTTGAGAATCATTTACAAATTTGATTAACTTTACGAAACTAATATATGTAGCAATTAGTAGGCAATCCTCTACTCATTTTTCGGGCAAGTGTTAAATTTCTTTATCATTAGAAACTAGTTCAATGTAAATAATAAAAAAAACATACATGGATATTTTAAAAAATTGCTTCATAATGTTTTTTTTCCGAGATGCGACATTATCATAAACTTCCCTCTGCATTTTTTTGCTAGCGCCTCAGGAAGAAGGTAGCACTAATGGGGTTAATGATCAAGTGTATAAAGGGGGAATTTCAGTTTATGTATATGATCAAATGGTACTACAATACATATATGCATGCCGTGGATAACATTTTGACACCCTTATAACAAAACTATTTATGCTGAATATCAACCTAATCACATACAGACTTCAGCAAATACACAAATCAATCAATAAGTAACTGTTTTATTCCATTAAATCAAGAGACTTATTTGATTACTTAAATCTTTAATGGATATGAAAACAGCTAAGGCATTTGGGTTTCATGAGTACACAGCATTGAAATGCTCATGCTGCTCTGAACAACCAAAAAATTACCCTTAGGTCTCTAAAAATGCAAGAAAACTCAATTTACTTCTAAATACTTCTAAAGATATTTGCTAGGTACTTCCGTCAATGACCCATTCCCAAATGCTGCTTTTTGAATATGGTCTGACAATCAGGATATGCCCATCGCAAAAAAATTAATTATATTGCATGAACGAGATGTCATGTAATAACTAAGTATTCACCGACAAAAAACCGAAATCCAGAGCTCATTCAAATTGTTTTCAAAATCTGAGTTTTACATAAAGTTAACAGAAAAATAACAGATAAAAGAGTATGCTATGAAACTCGATTTAAATCTGCATCTTGCATAATACTGAAGAAAGTACCCATTATTTATGAGACCTAAACTGAGGAGTTAACTTACCACCCAGCAGGCATTACCAAGATCAGCAATTTTTACTTGAATATCACACACATCATGCACTGGATCGGGCTGTGCATTGAGTTGCTTATGATCTGGACAAGATTGAACTCTTCGAAATGATTTCCCTGCAATTGCAAAATCAGTAATTTATCTATTGATTCTATCAGTGCAAAATTACATGGCCTGTTCTCTGTAGGAGAGAGGTTGAGGAGAAATATTGGTGAAAATGCCTCATACTTCACTATTTCCTTTCAGGACTCCACGGTGAAATATGCCACTTAAATCTAATATAATGGTAACTTTGATATCCCATGCATCTCTGAAAAGTGAACTTTTTCACAGAGCTGCCCAGAAAGGTGGGTAGTTTGTCCTGGGCCCCCAAAAATATTCTCATAGTTCTTAAACATAAGGGACAGGTGCATGGGGAACATAACTTACATTAGGCCCCTGAATGTCCATCGATTGCATATCTTTCATCAAGACATTCATTGTTAAAAAAGGACTTGATTGGATAATATTTATTTTTGCTAAATAAAGATATGAATCTTCTTGAGTTATTTCGGACCAAATTAATGCTTTGCTTCAACTACTTATCCACACTTCACACTATAATATGAACAAAAATTGAAGCAATATTGATTATAGAATTATGTACTTTTTTAAAATTCATGTTCATATATAAGATTTAAGGCATTTGGTAACTTTCACCTTGTCTTTTATCACAAAGGCGTTTCAAAAATTGCCAATCACATTTTAGTTTTGCTATCAACTACTACCTGAGGAATCATTTTCAATAAATACTTAGTAACTAAAGCTGCTACCATAAAAAAGTATGTAATCCATTTCAGCCAGCTTTATGGCACCTCGACTTCAAAACTTTATATTCAGGTAATAAAGATTATATTTCCAACAAATCAAATATAAATTTTAGTACCTGTATCTTCTCTTTTGAACTATTCTTTCAAAAGCTGAAGAAATAAAATTAAAGATAACGACCAGTGTGTAGGAAAAAATATCTCTCAATCCAGACAAATATAAATTAATTAAGCACATACAGTGTCTATGACAGAACAAAGTGAGACGGATATCCATTATCATATTCTTCTCCATTTGTTTCTAAAGCATTGTTATAACAAACATGATTATATATGCAACCATATATACATGAGCAATCATTCACATGCCAAAGGTTGAAGTTTGCCATGAAAAAAGTAAATCCCTTAGCTTAATATAGAAGGTAAAGTTTCATGACAGAAAAACTATACAGCCAATACCACCCTGAGAAAATTGGGATCTTATCTGATTGCATATTGCCACTCAGTTCAATTCAAAATGAGAGAAATTAAAGCATCTTCTTTTCCTTCAATCCAGTCAGTGACAGAATATAGGTAGCTTACCAACCCCAAAAGCAATTCATGCTGGTCACTAGATTAAATGCATGTACATATGATAGTATTGAATAATATTGAAACCTTCAACTAAACTCTTAAGAGAAACCTGTTCCACATTAATTCCCAGTTCATTGTTCATCTCAAGCCTACTACGCAATGTGGTGCATTCAACCTGCATCACTCAGTAGTAATGTTAATGAATTTTATTGTTCCATAAAATAAAAAGCACAGCAGAAGGCTTTTGTTCAAAATGGAAATGATAGAATGCTGAAAGAGTGGGAACTCATTGTACATAGAAATATTTTAGAGGTAACTTTTAAAACATCGCCCATACCTAAATTTTTGTTCTATTTTTGGTAAATTTTTGTCCTACTTTGATTGATCTTTTCCCACAGTTTCAGTAAGAGCAAATCAGAATCAAAGAAATAAAGGTTGGGTTACCAATGAAATTCGTATGTTCTCTGTCTATCTCCGGGAACTGAGCCGTGCTTGTAAAATGAATAATACGCCTGAAATGTTAAACAAATATAAGAATATGTATGAAGAAGCTACATCACACTAAAATTGTAGAAGCTAATTGCTTATATTTTCACCATAGGATTTCACAGTCCAGCAATAAATTTAAAGAAATATGGAAGTTAATCAATAGTTATCATGATAGTCATCTTAGGTCTCATTTACCCAAGGTGCTGGATAAGTCTGGTGTGCTTATCTCTAACCCCAAGGGGATGGCTTCGGCTTTTAATGATCACTTTCTTCAAGTTTCTGAGCCTCATGTTAATGCCTCCTGCCATAGAGGACATGTTCAAAGAGGGATTTTACCTTCATTCTTTCTGTTTCCCTGTACTTATGAAGAATTGAAGAAAATTGTTTGTAGTCTAGGTAAAAAGCGTACAGCTGATCCTGATGAAATTCCCAGTTGAATGAATGTCCCAAAAAAATTTTATTTTTACACTCTCTTTTCACTGGACAGTCCCTCCATTGCTTCATATCATCAATTTGTCTCTCAGTTAAAGCATCTTTCCTTCTGCCCTGAAAATATCTTAAGTGACACCACTCTTTAAGAATAAAGGGGACTGTGCTGATATTAATTCTTATAGACCTATTTCTGTACAGAACCAAATCGGCATTATTTTTCAGAAGGTATTTTATAATAGACTTTATCCTATCTTCGTGCATTTGATTTGATTTCAGCACACCAACATGGCTCTGTAAAAAACAAATCTACATCCACCGCCTGGGCACAGGCCATTAATGCCATCTTGTCTTCCGTAGATAATAAGGAGGAAACAATTGGTATGTTCTTTGACTTTTCCAATGCCTTTGGTACAGTTGAACATACTGTCCTATGCAGTAAACTTGATAGGTTTGGGATTAGAGGAGTTCCAAAGAATTGGGTGTGCTCATAGTTGGAAAAGCGACAACAATTTTTCCGTATTTTTGTAAATGGTAATAAGCATAATGCCACTTGTAATAACGTAACAAGAGGTGTTCCACAAGGATCTGTTTTGGGTCCAATAATTTTTTTACTTTTCATTAACGACCCGCCTACTAACTGAGGTATACGATCCGTACCATACCATAAAGCCAGTTCTCTATGCTGATGATACCAACTTTATCATTTCAGCCCCCTCATTTGATAATTTGGTACACACTTGTAGGCTTGTGACCCAGAGTTTACAAAATTGGTGTACTATGAGTTCCTTGGATCTCAATGTGGGGAAATCACAAGTATTCCATTTTGGTAATATTAATAAGCCAACTAGAAACTTTTTGCTTGAAATTAATGGCAATAGTATAATGCAAGTGGATTCCACTAAGTTTCTTGGCCTTTACATTAACTCCCATATTTTGTGGGAGTTGCAAATCAATTAATTAGCTAGTAAGTGTAGCTCACTCTGTTATTTCTTCAGATTCCTTAGACCAATGGTGTCAGGAGAGGTTCTTTTGGCACTTTACTATGGGGAATTTTACTCAAGACTTGTACTGAGTATTTTGTTCTGGGGCTCATCCCCGCATGCCAAAAAAATATTCAAAATTCAGAAGACAACAGTTCGTTTAGTATCTAATGAAGGGTACTGCGCTCATTGTCATCCATTGTTTGAAAGGTTGAGAATTCTTCCCCTTCCTTGCTTGTTAATTTTTTACTCCGTCATGTATGTGAAGCATATTAGTGATGTGCTGGTGAAAATTTCTCATATCGACAATTATGTCACAAGAACCCATGATGACTTCTATAGGTGTTTTGTAAGGACCAAGGGTGCTGCTCTTGGACCTAGATCAACTGGTAAAACTGTTTAATAAATTGCCTTCAGAATTGAAAAGGATTGATTGTTACAGGACTTGTACAAAAAAATTGAACGTGCTTTGCAAAACAAATTGTTTTACTCCGTGAATGAATTTATCCTGTGATCCCAATTTATTATATCCTTGTATGTACTGACTTGTCCCATGCATTTTAAATGTCTTTTGGATTAAAATAAATATTATTATTATTACCTAAACTTAAAAGTCATTATGTGATGAAGCACACAATGATATAAACTAATTGCATAGAAGCCATACAAGGGATATCATTTAAATACCACTCTATGGAGAGATTAGCGGATAGGAGAGAGAAATGGAGAGCTGCGTCAAACTAATCTTAGGATTGTTGACTAATGATGATGATGATGAAAAGATTAAAAAAGGTGATACTGATTTTTAGTTATTTAAAACCTACCCAGTGGAGCTAAAATTATGAACTAACCCCAGGAACTGAAAGCTGAGAGCCCAGAGAGTTCAGTAGCCCAGTTGAGTCTAAATAGATTGAGTAAGTAAATCCATTTTTTGTTTATGGCTTTGAAAGTGTGAGAGGAACATTCTTTAATTTTTTCTGATCGCAGTATAAGAATAATAAGCTATCAGAAATAATGTATAATTTCCAATAGATTCATAAATGGAGCACTCCTTTAGTTGAAAATAATTTTATGAGATCAAAATCTGTTTTCTCCTTACGTGGATATTGAAAAATTAAATATGGCAAATAAAAGCAAAATTAGTCATCATGATAGTGCAGCAACAGTTCAGAATAAAAATAAATATCTAATGAATTTCACAATAATACTTCCTAGAGTTAAGACATATTTTTCTACACACTCAAGAGAGGAGTACATAGGAAAAAACACAAAATGCTTAATTTTTGATAAATTATGCAGACATAAATTTCTACAGTTCACATAGCAAACATGGCAAATGCTTGTTCATTAAAAATACTACATATAATACACAAACATGTATGTTACTATCACATTTAGATTACCTTCGATACACATATGATATCGAAAACCAAGGACATTCCACTCTTCATCCCTCAATCCTGAAAGCCAAGAAAGATCAACAGATCCATACCTCTATCACTTGCCCTGTCCTGAGATGATTCACGGATATCTGAAATGGCATGGCTTTCACTTCTTCCTAAAGACCTCTTCTTTTCACTATTGAGGCCGTAAAAGTGATTATTTGTTTCAGCTGGGAGTTTCAAAGGTGCATCTGTCTCTGAAGACTGAATTTCGGCATGTTCCATTTCAGCAAAACTTTTCCTATTTTCTAAACCTGAATTAAAAACAGAAAATTCCATGTAGTCAGCATAAAATGAAAGCAAGATTTTAGCATCATTTTTAAATATAAGATTATTCATCAGAGAATTTATTGACAGCATCAAAATTCAAACTATTTCCCTTTGGAACCAAAGACATCTAAGAAGAAAAAAGGGGAAATTTCAAGAATTTTAACATTCCTGTGGGCCAGATTTCACTGGATTACAATAATAGACCAAATGCTATAGAAAATTCAGAAAAATTTAGTGATAAGATATTAAAAGTATGGATAAAAACTATTTTCTATTAATACTAAATGATTAATTTCACACAATATTGCCAGAATATTCCGACTTTTATAAAACCAGGATGATGACTTTTATGACTGTTGATTGAATTAGGTATCCCTCATATTAAGGAAACAAAACCAAAAAAACGAACACAATTTCATGAGATAAGTACACAGAAGATAAAAAAAATGCCACTCCATGAGGAGAATATTCTCCTACGCTATTTTAAAACCAAACACCAGTATAATGGCAGGCAAAAGTATCAGATCACTTCCATACACATTGCAAAAGCTTGCACCCTGGACAAAGCTGATAGGGTATCATGCACAGGATCAACTTTGTAGAAGAGGCCAGAGATATCATGTCCGCAAGAGGAATGAAACACAGTCAACAGCCTTAGAAATACTTACTGCAGTTCATAAATATTACAAACTACCTATATGGCCATATAATTCTGAAATATTGATTTCATTTGAGGTGGGTCTTTCCCTCGCAAGAATTTGACACAGGTTTTACAAATTCTATTCTACTCTCATATCAGAAATTTGATACTTAATAAGAAGGCATGAGATCAAAAAAGTCACTAGGAATTTCCAGATTTACTGGCAGAATTTACTGCCCAACTTAACAGAAAAGTTGCATTTACTCTACATTTCCTTCTTCCAGAGGTGGGTTTCCATTTCAATTCTTCCTCTATAAAAAATTTCTCGCCCGAAACTTTCAAATCTGAAACATTATGCTCCTCATACAGAAATGAGCACATAGTGTAGTATTCGTATAACCATTTGAGGAATTGGTATGAATCCAATATGTGATTAACCCATGGAACCAGGAACCAACGAGTCTGTGACTTGTTGACAGTCTGTTATTTGTGAGAACTCAAGTTCTCACAAATTCCTCAGGATCATTACCCAATGCATTTCTGTGCAAAATTACACAATTGCTTAGATATAGGAAATACATCTAAAATCAAGCAAAATTTTTGAATACTTGTTCATTGCACAATATAAAACAGTTAGTTCTTGTACCACTTGTTTCCTATCATAACCTGCCCTACCATGCACTAAAAGCTGTGGCTGCCCACTGGGGAAAACCACTGCTATGCAAATCCTTATAGTACCAACGCTTCACTTTAACTTCTGGGTTCCTGGCCCGAGGGAACTTCATCCCCTTTCCCTACTTTGCCTCAGCAAGGGCCTGCCATTGTCTGGAAAATATTGAGATTAGGATATCCCACCAGTTTTTACAAGCACAAAATCTGATTTAGGAATCAAATTTCCATGACATTTTGGATAGGGATACAAGGAGAGATGGGTCGAATAGCAGATTTCTCGAACTTGATTATCGAATTTGAATATTAATTCATGACTCGAAGATTTGAATATCTCAAATTTCGAATACCTTGAATACTAGAATTGTGCAAAGCATATTAAACATACGTTTTTTTCTTCTATTTCACTTGACGATTGTATGAATAAAAAGGAATACATCAAATACATTTTAAAACAGCTTTTTTATTCTGAACAAATTCCCCACATTGATTGTTGTTGCTCTACATCGGCTATTTTCCGTTGCACTTTTCCTAAGGTATGTTTTTGTTGGGTGATATTGCTTAGACAGACTTGTCATCTCTAAAGCCAATTAATTTATTATCATCTCAACTTTATTTGCATCCTGAAATAGACTGATTTAGATTTGTGGATCAAGAATTGTGGCAAAAGTGAATAATTGTTCTTTTTCCATATTTACAAGGGGGAAAACTTAAGTAACTATGACTATGCGGACAGTCCGCGCTACGCGGGCGGATAAGGTTCCATTGACGTTAATGGAAGCTTACGCTAGTGCAGACCATCCGCGTGGCCCCTCTGCCCCGCGGATCATCCGCACAAGTACGGCCACAGACACAGGTTTGTGCGGGCGGCTGATGCGGACCAAGTAGATTATTGAGTAGAATTAGAGCGAGCTTGGAGATTACAGTGCATCTTTTCGCTATGGATGGTCTAATTGACACTGGGAAAATGATTGAAAAAAATTATATTCATCAGCATGTAATTAAGTAAATATGGTCACTAAAGCGGCTTTTAATGTTCTTCGTGCCACAATAGGGTGCACCCAAAACCTCCTTTGACGGGCACTTTTCATCCATTTTTTTCCAACCTGGTATACAGCAATAGGTTGAATTGCACTTGGCAGTATGATGTTCTTCTAACTTGGCAAACTACACACAGCTGACACTGTGCCTATGTGAACAAGGTCCGCATCTGTTTATCTGCACATATGTGAGCAAGGGCAACCGCTCTCTGCCCCTCGCGCCCGTAGCGTGGAACGTGGACCGTCCGTGTCCATGTGAAACGGGCCTTGTCCGCCAATTTGATGTAGTTAGTCAACTTACCTAAAACGGCGCTGCATGCACTAAACAACTTAAGTCCTCTACATTATTTCTAGTCAACTACGAACTTGTACGAACGAACTATAATTTTTTTCAATCATTTTCCCAGTGTCAATTAGACCATCCATAGCGAAAAGATGCACTGTAATCTCCAAGCAATCGCAAATGCCACAGCGTATGGTGCAAAATTCAAAGTATTCGAGATTTTACTTTAAGCATAATTATTCGAGATCTCGAATATCGAATACTTTCTAGTATTCGAGGTAATCGAGTATTCGCGGATACTATTTGCACATCTCTAATACAAAGTCTTTAGTGCTTTCAACCATACTGTCCAGACATCTGCAAGGTGATCCAAAATATGGTGGACCTCAGCCCCAACTCCTTGAATCATCCAAGCACCTCTGTTCACCTCTGGTCATTTGATGTAGTCACCCAACCGAATCCTTTGCAGGTGCACAAACACCTACAGCATGGCTGGGTATCAAACTGAACCTAATGGGCTACATGACTTGCCAAACTCCTGAAAGGAGATGACACAGACTGTCCACTTAAAGTTTTTTTCATGTAGAAGCCCAGTGTGCTTTTCATAAGCATTACATGTTGGTACATTATGAAAACATTCATACAACAGTTTTGCGTATCCAAGTTCAAGTCTTTCTCCAACTCTCAGAACCTCTCTATCTAGGGCAACCAGATCACCGAGTGCTGATCTTATACTCAAAGCATGCCCAAACCCCAACGCCATCTTGGAAAGAAAGTACACATGCTGCATAATGATACACTTCATCACTGCATTCACAAGGTTGCATAGTTTGCACGGGATTATATGCCAGGAGCAAGGAAGGTAAGAAAACGCAACGACCACATTGCCATTATGGGCAACTACTCACTCCAACATAATTATAACAAAATGGCAAATTAGAAAAGGACAGAGATGAATTAAAAGACAAGAAAGTTTCATAAAATTGAGATTTATCCAGTGGGAACTGAATATGACTGAAAAGTGTATCCTGAAGCTAAGCAACCAACCAACCATTGGTGCCAAGATGGCTTTTTAAAATGGGTACACTACACCATACAGCATAGATTGGAGAGCAGCTCTCAGTGCACTAGGATAATGTAGTACCCTTACTGTAGTTCTCTAGCATTTTCCATCCAAAACTGGCTGCAAAATGTTATTTGCACATTAGAAGATAATTTAGAAAGTTGGAGAAGGTCAAGAGTATTTTATGAAATGGAGTGCGTATGAATAGATACCTATCGTCTAAATTTATAAAATATTAACCTAATTTGCAAAGGACATGAAATTAAACACATCAAATGCAACAGAAATGTTGGTCAATTGAGTATCATCTATAGGGTCATTAAGGATGTTCCATTCTTCTCTGCAACCTCCAGAAAAGCCAGGACATTGGACTTGAAAGCATGTTTTTTGCCAAATCACTAACCCCGATTCCTAGAGAACACATTGAATTAATTAAGTGTAAGGACAAATAAGAATCTTTTTCATGAAATTATCAGAAAAAATATGAAGAAGATCAGGGTGTCCAGCCAATCAAATCAACCATGCACAATTCCTGGTTTTCCAAGGAAATTTTTAAAAATTCCAGGCTAATCAAACGTGATTACTGCAATGGACAAGAATTTTAAAACACCCAAAATTACTTCAATACTTTAAAAAAATATTTTATTCATGTATTTACAAGGACAAGGAATAGGTTAGTTAACACACATGGTGTGTAAAATTTAATTTTTTTCAATGCAAGCCAAGAAGCTGCTTAGACTTGTTAAGTATGTACATGTTGACGTCACCTGGAATTATATTCCTTTCGTTTTTGAATCTTACTTGAATCAAGAGTGCTAGAAATTCCTATTCTGTTGTCTCATCTGACATTCCACGTCTCCATGCGGCTGTAAAATTCTACTAAGCCACTGCACTTAAAATTACAACAAACACATTTGAGGCCAGAAAATGGGTGTTGAACTGGAAAATGTTTGCGCGAAATGAATTTTAAATAAAAGATTTTTAAATTCTAGGTTGGAGCAAAGTTCATGCATAATTCCAGGGACTAAAATGTCATGCTCAATTCTTGATTTTTACGGTTTACCCAATCGCTGGACACCCTGAAGATGGACCTACATTTGTACCCGTGGTTCAATGAAGGAAGCAAGAAGAATGAAAGAGAGGCCATTAACCAGGCATGGATTCATACAGCAAATGGGAATGAATAAAGAGGGAAATCAGTGGGTTGCTTTGCCACCAGTGCACATATCCAAGCATTATGTGTGAACAAACAAACAAACACACAGAACACCTTCACTCTAAAAAATACTCCTCTTGATATGTACATCCAAAATCTAAAATAACTTAAAGTAAAGAAATACAGATGTATTCGGAAGCATTTATGAATGCCCCAAAAATATTATGTTTGTACTTGGTTTCAATGCAACAGCACCATGTATTTCTCCAGCTCCAGGAGATTTCACAGAGATGCAAAATGAGCCAAAAGTCATCAGAAACATAAATGGCAATTATACACTAGCACACATTTCATTTTTGGAACACAAAATATAACATAAATCTGGAATGGTTCAATCTAAAATTCAGACAACAGGCATTCTGATTTGAAGTTCTAAAATATACATACAAAAAAGAATCTTTTGCTGCCCCCATAAGTTGGAGATGGGACATACATCATGAAATATCATGAGTCCAATGGCCGAAAAATAAACACCAAACAAGGTAAAAAATGAATATTTGCCAGGCCGCTAATAGCATTTTGGAATCACTAAAATGCTCACCTAAAATAGCTCACTAAGAGAATAAACTTAAACTTTCCACAGTAAATAATGTAATAATTTCAAATATTGTACATTACGAATTATCACCTCTTTCTTGAGCAATACAGAACTATTGACCTTTTTGAACCATATTCACATTGCAATCTTATATCCCCTGGCTTCCTATGGACATCTAAGCACTCCCAAACTAGACTACAACATATGTAGAGACGCATAAGAGTTACTTAAAATGGAAAAAAATTGAAGAGAAAAGGAATAACTTTAATTTACAATCAATTCAGGGCTCTGAAGTTGCTAAAAAAATTAGAAATGACATTCTGATGAAAATACTTTGAACTTTCCTTTTCAAGTACATATCTCAAATGCATTGTGAAAATTCCACTGACGAAAACTCTTCAACTCTGACCTGGACTTGAACCAGGATTGTCTGGAGGAATTTGGGGATTCCTAGTTATATTCACATCAAGGCAAATGATTTTACCACCGAGGAATTTTTAAAGTTTGAGTACACTAGCAGGAACTCTGTCAAATTTCACCACCGTCTAGCTTGAGGTTTTCACTAGATTATCTGAAAAACGCAGGCTGTAAATCAAGTGTAAGTACTTAAAATACCTCAAATGAATATTTTTTACTTGTAATCATTACTTCTGGCAGAAAAATAATAATACTTAATATCTACTCTTTGACTAGTAGAGTACATAATGGTACAATTTGATTATCATTACTTTGGTCTGCAATTAACTATCCGTTCATTTGAGATTTGGAGGTAATAAAAGCCTTTGTGTGGGCTAAGTGGAAAAAAATGACTCATGACTCACCACTTACAAGTAACTTTCAAAGTAGTAACGTAAATGACATTTTGAGTGACTTTTATGGTCCAATGGCTGTGCCAATGGCCTAACAATAAAAAAAAATAGCTATACCATGAGGACTGCATATCTGGATTACGATTGAAGTATGTACATGTTCAGGAAAAATTTACAAGAAATGATGGTGATGTTTTAAAGGAGTGTATATAAAAGAAGATAGTTACACGCTAAAATGAACTGGTACCAGTACAAAGAGGGAAAATTGATATCCATCATCAAAAGGGTAACACATAAATTAATGTACTTGTAATCCACTACATCTTTGCAACGACTGGAGTCTAATTAATTGACAAGCCATCATAAAATAATGGTTTTTAATTGGTAAAATCATAGACAACACTCAATTTTATCTGCCCACATATTTTTTAAATTCACCTCATGCAATTCTTCCACCACTGTTTTCAGTAGAATAAATTATCTACTACCAAACAAAATAATAATATTTGACATAAAAAGGATTAAAGTCTAATTAAGACCATAGAAGTACATACTGGATCCCAAAAACTGTAGGTATTACCTGATACATTGGTGATACATCGTAGTTATCACTTTAGCAGTTTATACGTAAAATATATGATAAAAGTACAAATTTGAGATTTAAAAACTATCTGAGAAAACATAATAAGGCACACATACCCTTAATCTCATTCAATTTAAGGGAAAAATCAAATTTTAAGAAACTAATATTGGATAAACTACAAAAAACATATGTATTTATTCAAAAGTGAAAAGTACAATAGCTATAGGAAAATAACACAGGGCAGTTAACCAGAGAAAATATAAGAGGGTAAAACATCAAAGCAAGCAAAAAATAAGAATTTAATAAGGTTTTATCAGGCAGGAAAATTAACCATCCTTAAAAGGTAATAATCACACAACAAGGCACAATAAATACTTTGCATATGACATTAAGGTGCTTACTGTAAATTACTCACAAATATGTACATCAATTACAATAATTTAGAGCATTTAACATGTAACAACGAGGAGGTGACGACAGCAGTGATGACAAATCCCTTCCAAACTTGATTAGTTTCATTATTTTCAAAATGTTGTAACCAGTATTGAATCTTTCATTGGAAAAGTATTATTCAACAATGACCAAATGAGTTACAACATGAGCCAAGGCAACTAAGGGTATAATCATTACTCTATCACATATTATAAATGCTAATATAATGAGTGAGCTACACTGGATACTGACGGATTTGCCACCATGGTGAGGAGCTACATATACCGACATTTTCCAGCAAAGACTAAACAAGAGAGAATAATGTCAAGAATTTCCAGTATTAGACTAGGATGTATTACAATGCAAACATAAACAAACTAGGGAATTGTAGAATCATTCACATCAGCATCAAGACATCAACTTACATTCCCATCAACTTACATTGCAAACAGCTGAACACGTTTAACAAAAATAATTTACCTGTCCAGATGTCAGGGCATTTCTTGGGCAGCGATAGCACTTGGGAGGCCAAAGCAGCAAGGGAAATATCACCATAAATGCAGTTTGTGTTTTACGATATATATTAAAAACTATTAACGAGTAGAATTAAAAGTAATAGCAGTTTTGCCTAAATGTACTTGAATGCATTTAATGAAGTTCAGGAGAAACAAAGCTGAAGGTAAAGATATTTAGCAAAAATTAACTATCTAGGAAAAATGAATAATGGAGGATGACAGCAAGTATGAATGGCATGTTGATAAAATTTGCCCAAGCACACTGAATGAACACTGACTTGCCTGAATTTCCTCTCAATAGGCCAAAAAGAATGCATACTCTTGAAATCTGTTGTTACAATGACTTAGTTTCAAATAGCAATTCTTAGAAAATTTAGATTAATATTTAATTTATAAGGAAATAAAAAATTAAGTATTAATATAAGGAGATGGATATCAAGGAAACAAAGCCACACAATCTGTTAGGTAATTATAACAACATGCATAAAATCTTTACAAATTTTAACATATTACATGCATCGGTAAATATAACCTTTTATTTATCCATGACCAAAGGCCAAAGTTTAAAAGATATAAAATACATGTATGATTCCATTCCACGAAAAGTTCCCAAATGAAGCTCATGGCTTCGTCAGAACATGCAAACTTCTTGTACAGAATTTTAAATAATTATAATAAATAACAAAACATTATGTTATACGAATCAATAAATTAACAATTAAAAAATGACTCGAGGTAAACCATTCACCAAACATGTTTACTTATAACTAACTATAGTTACCTAGGATGTGCATTCTAAACAAAGAAGACTTCAAATATTTATCCAACTACAACATAGAACACCAAGGAACTGGAAACAGAACCTTTAATTCTAAAATAGCTTAATTTTTTCCAACGTGAGTCCTCCCTCTGCTTCTAGGCTATTCTGCCACACACAATAACGAGAACAGATGCCATATATGTTCTCAGGAATACAGTGGCAATTGTTTATATTTCTAGGAAAGACAGGGGCAAATCCATTTAAACGGAGCACCCCAGTAACGGATTCCATAACTTAGAGTAACCACAAGGTGGCAAGCCACAAAAAGTCCAAGATCACTTCTTCAAAGCATCTAATTTTGGCACGACCATATATACATATATATAATGTAATGATAGGCTCAGTAGATCCCTCCCAGTTGCGCTTTATTTTCTGGTCACGATCTGCACGTCATTTAAATCAAGCGGGCACCAGACATATATTTGGTGGCCATCCGCAACTATGAAGGCATTTCGCATGTCGTATGCTTTCGGTGCGGGTATAAAAAGGGGTTGCAGTGAGTGAATGGGAGTGGAAGAAAAGCAGAAGACTGACAGACAGTGAGACTGCGGCAGACGGAGAGAGGCAAACAGAGAGACACCTAAGGAGGAACGAGAGATTGGAAGGGGGGCCGCTTGCAAGCTAAGCTGCCCACAGCAGGTTCAAAAGGACTGCTTGTACATCCATTGTGGGAGGAGTCCACTCATGGAAGGAGTTTGAAGACAACCTTGTTCTTCATCCATTCCCGAATAATGTCAACAAGGACCAAGGACTGCAATAGGAGCGAGGATCCTGTAAAGAGCCGCTTCTCACCTTGATTCACTTGACTCACGAATTTCCCCATTCCCAGAGATCGTTCTGATCAGTGGTCCCTTCCCTCACCTCATCTTTTGACTGAATCCTCCCGTGTGCATCTATTGAACATACACGAATCTCCGTAACGTGTTAAATTCATTCATGATGAGAAAGTCATAATTGCCTCATTTTGCATCACGATTCTCCCGTTCTGTTTCCCAAACTCTTCTTTCGATACCGTGAATGAATAGCCTGTAGTTATTGTATTGATGCCGCCCACTTTATAGTTGCAATTTTCCATGTTGTAATATTTTGTGAAATATTCTTATTCAAATTCCATCACATTCACTAACTAACCAGTCATCCATACCTCACTAGATTTAGAGATATTTTGGGGGAAATTTATGGGTTATTTTGTGACATAATTTGGGTTAGTTGAAAAAATGGTTAATTGGCATAAATTTACAAAAATATGGTAGCTCAAATTATTGAATTGTGCCTATTCAACCTGATCGATGCCTGGACTCAAAAATGGATGTCATTAGCAAATCGAGATCAAATCCAATGCCCTTAGATGAGTTCTGTTCTTGCGAAACCCTACCAACCACCCTTTAAATTTATTTTTCATGAAGATAGGAAGATATAATTAGGCATGGATGGATCCAGGATTTTTTTCGGATCCTTGATTTTCGGAGTCGGATCTTTCGGATAGATATTTTCTGATCCATATGCATTTTCAAATTTCTGCTATTAAACGAAGTAATTATTCAAGTTTATTCTGGGTACATACCATCAAAGGAATGCTTTTTAGATTTTCATAGACATTTTAATAATTTTATTAACTAAAAATCATTTTTATAGGCTTTCAAGTTGTTTTTGAAAAACATCTTTACAGCTAAGGATCTAAACTGTTACGCTTGGGTTTGGAAATGAAAATAGGAAAAATCTTCGGATAGACCACTGACCAGTGGCTTAGCGAGAGGGGGAAGTCTGGGGGGTCCGTACCCCCCGAAATATAAAACACAATTACTTTCCTTCATAAAAGGAAACAAAACATTGAAAAATCATGAATTTACGATAGATTTATTTGAAAATGAAGTTTTTTCAATTGTGAAGGGTGTTAAAATTAGTTTGAAACCCTCTACTTTGTACCCTGTTCTTTAACAATTTTCCCCCTGATTTTGGACCCCCTCCTAACGAAATTCCTGGCTACCCCTAGAAATGTATCTTCACAATGAAAGACATTTTTATAAGTATATCATAAAAGTGAATTGCAACTGCGAAATCAGCAACACAATGAACAGTATTTAAAACAGCATGAACGTCATGTGCGACAAGGTGCTCGACCGCTCAGGATGAGGAAGGGGTGGGCAGCAGAAGCACGTTTAGGAGAGGTGGAGGGGAAGGAGCACGCTCCCTCCGTATTTCAAGCAACAAGGCTACAAATGAGGGAGTCAAGGACGCACAAGTCGGATCTTGCTTCAATGACATTGTTGCATATTAGTATAGTCTAATTGTAAATAGAAAACTTAGTGGCAATCAATAACAGCTGAAAAATAAACAGAAATATCGTCAGGAATGCGTCACATTTGGCCTAATTCTTTTTTAAATCTCGTGCATGTCATCTAATTTTTTAAGCTATCCAGATATCTTTGGGCCCAGAAAGTCACTCACCTAGCATTTGTCATCTAGAAATGGAGAATTGAAGCAGGTAGACCAAAAAAGGCCAGTTGGTGAGATGGGGTAGGGAATAAACACGCTTCAATTGTTCTTGTGTAATTTGATATTTTCCTTAGAAGACAATGATTTATGGTCCGTGTGATTTCGGAAAAAAAACAACAGAGGCATGGGCTGATGGACGACCGAGGGTTGATTTTTGAAATCCGCAACATAGTCACTTTTGATGTGGTTATTATCCTACGACGCTAAGATTCCCCCGATGATTGTTCAATCTCTTAGGAAAAATCACACTATGTGCCAGTGGTATTTTGCCTTTTTCATTTTCCACAGCTGAAATTCTGCTATGTAACATCTGTGAGAGCTTTCAAACAAAACTGCTCATGAGTAGGACAAGAATCACATTGGACGACGCATTCAATGAGAGAATCAGAACTCTTCCCACCCTTATGGGACATCACTGAAGCTATAATTTAAAATTTCGGATTCAGATCCGATGTCTTATGCGACTTTGGATCTGATGTATCCGATGAAGGGCAATATCAGCGAATATTTGGATCCAAGCTATCCCATCGGAACATCCCTAGAAATAATATTACTCATAGAAAAAACTCTGCATTCTTTATAGTAAATACTTTTTAATCAATTTTTCCACTGTGAGAAACGTTTATTTTTCCATGGCCCTGACGAAAGCAGCGAAAGAGCTGAATTTGTATTTCCTATTATGAGAAAAGTAAAAAAGCATTACATATTTAACAACTACTTCAGCTGAGTAATTAAAATTTTTTAACCCTCTCCACACCGTCAGGAGAATAAAATCCAATTTTTTGGCGACAAATATCAAAAGACATCCATGAAGTAAACTCAAGTCATGTACTGGCAAAAAATAGGAGTCTATTTTTCAAGAAACAGTAATTATGAAATTACAAAAATGAATCATTGATCATTATCAAAAGAAATCTTATCAGGCATTGTATTTACCATGATTAAGTTAATGGCAAATCATTAAGATAAGAAGCCATTAAATCAAGAAATCATTAAGAGAAGAACATACTTGAGTGGGGGCCAAGTTCACAATCTGATAGGAAGATAAAAGTCAGCAAATATGAGCTACATATATGGTTTAAAATACAAAGGTTTTTGGGACTCATTCTCTATCTTATCACCCCTACATTGGACTAAAGTCCAAGTCATTACCTTATTATGTCATGCTCATCAAAGAAGCATTCTTTAAATTGGCATTTCAAATAAGTGACACTTTTAAAGGTTTGAATTCTTGCTTGGAACTAGGGGCTTGGATTTTTTCCTCTTCAATAATCCAACCTCGTGATAGATTCATGAAGATTGGTGATAATTCAATACTAGAATTGTGTACAATCCTTTGTTGTGGCACAACTTCCACTCTACCACCACATGTAACGCCATTAAATGCATGTCTTCAAGGCAATAAGAAACAATTTGGAAAATGAACAGTGGTGGTCAAAGAAGTCCTGAATTTACAGTCCAAGTTGATAATTTCTTGACAGCAAAAATGTAAGTTTTCTCAACATTAAAATGTAAGGGCCACACTCAAATACAACATATCCTCATTCAACCCCAATCTGTTTAACGCCATTTATCAATATCATCATAGAACTACTTCAATCCTTATTTATTAACTAGAAGGTAACTCGGCATAGCTAGGGAAGGATAGCACCCAGAGAGCGTGTCAAGATGTATGCCTACTTGGCAGGATGTCAGACTGCAGAAATTGAATGATGTAACTTAACAAACGATAATGAGAAAATGACACAAAGGACGTGTCAGATGCAACCAAAAGTAGCACTATGGGGTTCCATAGCATAAGGGGCACCTATTTACTTTCGTTGGTCGCAATCCGTGCAGCCATAAGGAAATGCTTTTCAGGCAGACAAACAGACATCCTCTTTTATATACAGTGCAACCTCGATAAAAAGAGTCCCCACGGTGCTCAAGTAAACTCTCGCTATGGTGAATTGTCGCTTTACTGGAGGTGGAGCAAATCATAGCCAATAAACGTATTGTCAACACTTATGTAGGAACAGGATTGGTGAGCAACCGAGACATTTTTATCCGAAAAACTGAAGCATAAATCCAGACGAAAGGTGATGCTTTTTTTGCATCAATATATTTCATTACCTTAATAACGAACTAGCCATTCAATTTATAAGCACCGTACTAAATAAAAATCAGGCAAGGCATTGCTTTGTCAACATTATGCACAACCAACGAAGCCATTTTTCTAAGTACGTTGCGCATTTAGGTGATCAATCTATCATTTTGATATTTTCCACTGAAAATTCAAACTATTGCTGATGAAACAGTATCGCGGTTATTTAATACCTCAATGCTTCCATTGGAGTATGTTTATTGTTCCTGTACATTTCACAGAAGTTATGTGAAATAACGTACCGCATTTGTTTCTGCAGACGAAAAAGGTGGACCCTGGTAGGACCATAGCCACCTAAAAAGAATGGTGCCTATGGTAGAACGATCCTGCCTTGGAAGACCTTTTCTATCATCCAATGTAATACCTTCATTATCTGCACTAAAAAGTCTGCTAAACATTCTTAATGACGCAATTAAAATTGCTTATGCTTCAAAAAAAGTTCCATTTAGAGTGTTACGCCCGTAATGTTGTTGAAATAATACACTGTGTACCACAGCACTGCAATAAAAATGATTTGAATTAAAATTGGTAATATAAGAAAAGATATTTACTTGATATTATTTCATGAAAAATATAACTCAGATATTATGCTGATGTCACTTATTAGGATTATTACATTTTAACGCAATGATACAAGAGGCTTATTCTTTCCATAAGAATTCCCTTAGAAAAACGAAATAACTTACTTTACTTGCTGACCAGTAATGTTTCAAGTACATAAAATTGGACACCTGCCCAAGTATAGCAAAAGACGATGAGCGGCATAAAAAAACTCTTCATTAATTTTAGACGATTTCTTCGCTGGATAACTAATCGTAAGTGAAGAAAATATAATAATGTGTAGGATCTTTAACTGTATTTTTCATATCGTAAATGTGAAATTATTGCTGTGGTCTCATTGTATGTCAGTTGACTACAACCCATGGAAACCAGAGATTTCATCGCACTCATGCATGCTTACGTTGCGACCAGTCAAGGTAACACTGACTAGGTAGGCAATTGCAAGAGTCACAGCAAGGCACTCGCCTGCGGAGACAGTTTGTTGGAGTATATGGACCCATGAGAATACAAGTGGAATGACGTTATCCCTGCTAAAAAGATCCGTGGTTAGGCAAAGAAAGCTCTCATTGAGTCCTTGAAGATATAGGATTGAGGCAGGACACACCAGATAAATCTTTCAGACAAGGGGGACTGAGGATACGAAGGGAATGAAACATTTGCAAATCAATTACTATCATTTGATATCCCAATGCCTGTTTTATATTTGATCGCAGGTTTGTTTCCATAGGATTCAGTAAAAGGAATCAACCTAATGGGTAGGTTAACGGAAATGCACTTCGTTTTCAATAAACTCTCATGCTTTCAGAAAAATAAGTCCCAAATAACCTAGATGAACATATGAGCAAACTGTTTCCTTTTATCAATTATTTTCTATAAAAAAAGACCTTGACTCATAAATATTAAGTGCTGCATAAATGTGCCACACACAACCACTCCTTTCCTCCACTATAAACTCAGTATGAGATCCCAAAGAACTTGTGAACAAAGATAAAAATTTGGTGTTTTTGGAATAACATTAACCCTTTCGCTGCGGTTCAATCTCCAAAAATCTTCTCCTCACATGCGGTGAAAAGGTTAAAATGCGTTTTGTGGGCCCATGGAGCAGGTACTTCAATAATGGGCATGGTACACCCTCCAAAGGGTCGCTAATCCGGGACCCTATCCTCGACGAGCTCACCCACGCAGGACCGTCTCATCGACCCTACCAGCCTCCCGACCGAAAAGTGACCGCTCTGACTGCAATTTGATAATCAATCAATCAATCCGATCATCAAAAAATGATTGTTTGCATCGCACTCCTGCCAATCAAGCAATCAAGTACGTCTTTGAACCGTGTTTCTGCGATGAAAAATAATAATTTTGTTAACTTTGCTAATAACGTGGCAGCAGACCACCGGAAAAATGGCCATTTTAGCCAAGGGTTAATTTCTATTTTTTGTACTGTTATAATAGATTAAATAAATTTTTATTAATAATTATAATGGCTGGAGGACAATTGCCCATATTATATTATTATCAATTATTGGCATGTCAATATAAATGCCAAAAGAGTTTAGTATTTCAATATGCTAAGCGACGTTTTTATTAATGTCAAAAAAGAAACTGGCTGTGTAGCACTAAAAAGCATTACCTCTGACTAGATACCTGATAAAACATCATGTGATTGCTAAGTTTACCTTTATACCATCCGATCAGAATAGGACAAGATGGGTGATGGCAAAGATAAAGAAACCAAATCCCTACCAACATTTATTAATAGGAATCAAAAGACTAAAGCTTATAACAAAGACTCAGGTCTATTGCTCGTCTCCCAACAACCTAATAAAAAAGAGAGAGTCTGCAACATAAACCCTGATCAAATCTAGACACTTTATGTACTGCACTAACAGAATAGGCATCATCGAATCATAACACGTTTTGTGTCAACAATTTGAAATGATTTCCAATTATGTACAGCACAGTCATTTGTATTTCTAAAACATGTTTCACATACTATCTCTACCAAAAATTCTCTATTAGAAATAACCTTGGAAATCTAGGACATAACCATGAGCATAACTGTAAAATATAAACAATATACTATCCTTGGTTGACTGGGAGGGATCCAAAATTAGTTATTATACCTTCATAAGAGTAACTAAATACACCTAAAAAGATTTACATAAATCTCAGCAACTTATCAATAAGAATATCACTGCAATCTTAAAGAAAATTCATAACATGACCACCAAAACTTTTTAACTACTGTATTGTTTCTTCGCTACAAATACAAAGTAATACAGCATGAAAATAACTTACTTGCTTTAGGTTTCCTAATTTTCTCATTTTGTGTGTTGGCCCCAATTTGTTGAAAATCAGGATTTTCTTGAGATTCTTCTTCAGGTTCACCGTTGTCAGATAATTTAGGTTGCTGTGGCTTCTCATTAGGCATTCCTTCGGTTTCTTGTTCTTTTTCACTGACAGTCACCTCATCCACTTCACCAGTCACAACACACTCCTCATCTGCACCACTTAGTCCTTCGCTCTCCGCATCAACATCCTCGCCACCCGAGAGCACACTAGTCTTCTGCTCCTTCAGCTCTTCCATCTGCTGCAACTGCTTCTCCAGGAGCTCTGCCTGACGCTTTGCCTTCTTCTTCAGTTTCTTCTTTTTATTTTTGGACATCTTGCTATTGGGGTCAGGGGCTTGAAATTCTTTTGGTGCGGTACTAACTGCAATTGAAAAAAGTAATTATTTTAGAGGACTTCTCGTCACTAGAATACAGATCTTACACTGATACATGATTTTTTAAAATGCAATGAATAGAAAAATGCCATTTTGGAGCATTATTTCAATTGTTTTATGGACACTTGATTGAAGAAGTTTAGAATAATGAGGTTTCTAACAAAAAAAAAACAAGTTTCAACAAGCATAGGTAATGAACTACATGTAGAATGAGAATTATATGTTGAATCACACCAATACTGACTCATTTTTGCAAATAAGAAAATGTTATCCATACATATTTAAAAAAAACTTTCTTATCGCAAATGCACAATTATTGCTGTGGCCTCACGTGGGGATGAATTCATGGGAACAGGGATTTTAATCACACTCGGGCATGAATGGTCTCAAGATCTCATTTGCAAAGAAGAAGAAGAAAAAGCTCTCATTGAGCCCTTGAAGCAATATAAAATAATGGACTATGAGCATAAATAATAATAAATAGTTTGATTAACATAAATTATGAACATTGTAAGAAATATGTAAAAGGGAAAGTTTAGAATATCTGCGTTAAGTTGCGCCTCTCCCCATCATTAGAATGGGTGATCAGGAGTTTAATGTACATATTCAAAACGTTGTTTCACCACATACGACTTGGTACCCTGGAATTTAGGAGGTATAAGACACTAGTCACAAAGCTGCTTCTGATAAGAGCATGCCAGTACTGATATTGTAAAACAGGAAATCAAAGTTTGGAAATTTTCTTGATACATTACTCAATATGAGATGAAATCCTTAATATGAGAAAGCAACCATGTCTATAGCCAATACATGACCTTGATGGTAAGGTATAATATAATATATTTAAAAAATTGGGATAGGCATAATTTGATGAAGTGCACTATTTTCAGACAATGATAATTAATTACGGAGAAGCATATGTAGGCATTATTAAAACTTATTATCAGCCATCTTCAGCACACATGGAGCCTCAAAAGTTTTAGCAGTCCATACTGACTGAATCATTTGACTTGATTGCAGAACAGGATAAAAAATATGATACAAAACTTACCTAGAGAGCCAGGAAGTTTGATTCCCATTCTGTGCCACTGAGTGGCTTCTGCTGCAAGTTTTCGTACATAACTTTCACTAACACACAATAAGATGTTCTCAGGCTTTATGTCCGTATGGATTATTTTGCACTTGGTATGAAGATAGTCTAATCCTTCAAGAACCTGAAAAGAAGAAAATTATGTTTTACACAATTTCATAGCATAAAAATCAAGTATATTTCGCATATATATTTATCATGGGATGGGAAAATGGAGTATGCAGTCACAGGGAGTATTTAAATTAAATCTATCCCAGTAATTATACAATTATGCTACCAGAGGGAAAAATTACATTACCGCTGAAACAAAATTCCAGCACTAACGCTGAATGTGAAGTCTTATCAAACAGATGTTACCTGAATTTAAGGCCAAGGGCTATATAACATGTTAATTTATAGAGCAAGTCCAAGTATAGATGCATTTAAATTGCATTAGGCTGAAAGGTGAAGACATTACATACTTTTATGGAAATAAGATGCACCAGTGGAATGCCTTAACCATTAGTGCGGTATAATAAACTGGCATTGATAAGATATCTAAGTTTAATAGAATGCAATACATACATTCATTATACAATTCATCAGTCGAAGCATTAAATGCAGTTTTTGAGTAGTACTTATAGCTTTAATTCCTGAGCAACCATAATTCCAGTCATCCACACAATTTCAGTTATTTAGGTGATTCAACTTAAAGATTGGTTCAGATAGGTGGAGGTAGAGGCCACCCAAGACTAAGTCACATGCACATAAACACACATTCAGGGTGGGAGGGCAAATTCCTTTCTCTTGGCCACTCAACACTTACAGGATTTTATTTAGGGGTGCCCAAAAAATTCGTTGTACCGAGGTTTTACTGGATTTTAATGGAACTTCATGTTCCAGTCAATTACCAAATATCGTAAGTATACAGGTACAATGACTTTCCCAACGTTTAGAATAGTATATTCAGGTTGTGACAAGGAAAAGATCCTTGCGAAAATTCATCCAGAATAAGAAAATGCTCCAATGTATCAATAGCTGCATAACTATTCAGGATAAAATTGACTCAAAATTTGTGAAGGCCTCCATGAACTAGGTAATTCCTCAGATATTTTCAGAAATTTCACATAGATTTACCCAATTTCGTTAGATGAAAAGGAGTACCAATGGAGTTAACATCAGTGACTCTCTAAAGAATCTTTCTCCCTGCAGTAGCAATATGGATAACAAATATGGCAGAGAAAATTACATGGAAGGTGATACATTTTACTTCCTTTCCAAGGTTGCCCACTAACTACAAACGAATTCTGAATTTTATGCTAATTCATATAAATGCTAATTTTTGAAGTCCTGATTCATTACAGTTCAAATGAATGAAGACAATAATAAATAAATTTGAAACATTGAATCCTACATTTTTACATTCTAAATCTATTTCTTCAAGTATGCACAGGATTCTAAGCTCAGCTGTAATGTTTTCAAGAGAGTTTTGGCAATAAAAGGCTCAAGAAAATTTTATGCATGTATATTATTATTATTTACACGTTCACAGAAAAATTATCGTGTAACTTGGCAGTGGCGCAGCAAGGGGGGTTTTGTGGGACTTAGAGAAATGTTAATATTTAATTCATTTTAATTAATTGGATGAATATTACACATAGAATAATGTAATGATTTATGAAAATCCCTCAGAAAACCATAAAGCTCACAATTTTTAACCATTTATCTTAAAAATTTTCTGGGGGAAGGCACCCACAACTTCCGTATTCCATACGCCTCAGTATTAATTACTCCTAAAATCCCCCCAGCCTTAATTCCTAGCAGCGTACAAGTAACTAGGTGAAATAAGCATGATAATTAGCGTGTGGTTTGGTCAATTTTGAATAAACGGGAATGTTAGTGTGAAATTACAGGAATGAACAGGGTCATAGACATTTGTTTAAATGGTTCACGCGATTTGTGTTTCGTTAATTCAAACCGTGAATCATGGAAGAGGACAACTCAGGTTGAAATATTCTTAACATGGATATATGTAATATGAGATAGAGAAGTAAAGTCCAGAAAAGATGCAGAGGCTGCTAAGAAACCACACATCACAATTTTAATATACTGTGTTCCGCAGTTTGGGGTTAGACATTCAGATGAGTGAAAGCGTAAGTCCTATCCATGCTAATTTATTCTATAAATGCCCAATAGGTTTTTGGGACTCATTCTCTATCTTATTACCCCTACATTGGACTAAAGTCCAAGTCATTACCTTATTATGTCATGCTCATCAAAGAAGCATTCTTTAAATTGGCATTTCAAATATGTGACACTTTTATGGTTTGAATTCTTGCTTGAAACTAGGGGCTTGGATTTTTTCCTCTTCAATAATCCAACCTCGGGATGGATTCATGAAGATTGGTGATAATTTAACACTAGAATTGTGTACGACCCTTTGTTGTGGCACAACTTCCACTCTACCACCACATGTAACGCCATTAAATGCATGTCTTCAAGGCAATAAGAACCAATTTGGAAAATGAACAGTGGTGGTCAAAGAAGTCCTGAATTTACAGTCCAAGTTGATAATTTCTTGACAGCAAAAATATAAGTTTTCTCAACATTAAAATGTAAGGGCCACACTCATATACAACATATCCTCATTCAACCCCAATCTGTTTAACCTCATTTATCAATATCATCATAGAACTACTTCAATCCTTATTTATTAACTAGAAGGTAACTTGGCATAGCTAGGGAAGGATGGCACCCAGAGAGCGTGTCAAGAGGTATGCCTACTCGGCAGGATGTCAGACTGCAGAAGTAGAATGTATTCTATAAATGCCCAAAATCTGTAAAGCTAATTTTTCATGAAATGCTTCATTCAAATTTATCGCTAATTTTTCCTATAAACCAGCTTTAAGAGGACATTCTGGTCTCCCTCACAGCTTCTTCTATCCACCGATCACTAAATGACCTCCTTCTCCTCCACTCCAACCCACCCCCCACGGAAGCCTTTTTCTTTTCCTCCCTACTCCTCCCTTTGCCTCCTCTATCTCCCTACTCTCACTTCCTTCCTTCTCTGCATTATTCTATCCTTCATTCTTCCACCTCTACCCAAATAGATCGGATTTGACAGCTCAGGGGAATCTTGAGAAATTTCCCTGCACATGTTTGTTTACTTTTCCTTTTGTATTTTTCCAATAAACAACTGCTTGCCCCTGTGGTCTGAAGACATTGCTCATGTATTTAAAAAATGCCTGCCACTCAATTGGCAGGAAGCAGTGCATATGATACAAAGAAAGGGAAAATAACAACAGAATTAAACAACTGTCGCACCAGGTTCCCTGATCAAACATTTCACATTTATAATTTAAGAGTTCCAAACTTAATGGGTTAAGGTATAAGATATCCAAAGATATGAATAGGGATGCACTGATGCACCCATCGTCTTAAACTTCACAAAATGGGATCAGCCCAAGTGACAGATATCAACCAAAATCTTATTCTTAGTTTACATAAGCAGCTTTAAAGAAAAGTGTTTTCTTTAAAATATAAAAATGCACACACTCATACAGATTAACCATTCCTCAGTGTAAAATAGCCTTCTTCAAGTAAACATAATTGGAGTGGCCACTTACAGATGCTCTGCTTAAGTTTTTGTCAGTAAACACCAGAATTCAAGAACAACTGTACACTACTTGGAGAAATTGTTACCTGTCTAATTATAGTCTTCACATTCTCCCTGGGAATGCCCTGATAACAACTGCGAATAATCAGCTTCAGAAGGTTGTGGCCTAAGACTTCAAACACCATGCACACATGAGTACCATTGACTCCACTAATTTTGAAATCATCCAGCAGTTGAACGGTTTTATCCCTCTTTGGATCATTTACATCACTGTCCCGTACCTGAAATGAGAATAGAGAAAGATCTTGCTTAGAAAGATAACAGAGGAAATAAAAAAAACAATCCACCACTAAAAACCGCTACCAAATTAATATTTGAAAACTGCAACTGTTTAAGTAGCAAGCTGTAAAAATCCAATTCCAGTGAATACTTGGTCTAAATAAAAGAGAGTGAGCAGAAATTTCAATAACTATCCTTCTTTTTTATTTTTTATCATTAATGCCATTCCTATATGAAAAAATACATTCAAGACCCTATCAACGTTCACCAAAATGAAACGAAGATGTTTCTTGAAAAACATTATGAATTTAGAATGTAAGTATTCAAAAAGTAAGTTCCTACCAAAGATAGCTTCTAGCCTGCTGGGTTAAATCCTATGATGGGAGGATAGTGTGAAACTGAAGATAGTTAATACTTTCTTATTTATCAATATTGACTAAAAATATTGATATGAATAAAATCTAAACTGATGATTGAAGAATGAGACTAAGTGCAATGAATTTTGAGTGGCAAAAATAATTTTAAAGAAGTCCCACGTTCAGGCATGATGACATAGTATGAAATAGACAATTATAAATTAAGGAGAGAAGTTAGGGAATAAAATAAAACTTCTTGTGGGTCTTTTCTATCTAAAACAATTTTGCTTGATTAATTTATAGGTGCATGCATTATGTTAAAAATGCTACATATATTATGTTATGTAAAGCCACTTGATTACAATCGTAGAGGCAACAAGATGAAATTACAGTACTGCAACCTATTTTTAATTTTTTATAAAGTTCCCCATAAACCACCACCGCCCATAAAGTGCAACATTATTTCATCAATTGAGTGTGTCTTGAATATTTTCATTAGGTGCACAGAGGGAACAATTAAATGGCACGAAACAAGATTTTTCTCATAGGGCACACTGCAATAATATACATATTGAAACAAAATAAAAAATTATATATTTAAGTAATAAATTATTTGAGCTAGGAAATTATATCCTAACAATTATAAGCATTTCTTATCATCCACAGGAATTTTACACAGCCAGTTCGAAGTCATTTTAACTGAATCTTAAGATGGGCAACATCAAAATATAATGAATGATTTAAAGGATCCTGGGATTAAGCATCAGTAAAATAACTCCCCTTACACATTTCCCCCCAAAAAATTGAAAAATATATTCAGATTGATACGAGAAGAGTTTACAAGGGCAACATTGTTTTTCAGTTAAATTTACAGCATCTATAATTGTATTCTTCAAACACAAACAGCTCTTGTCTAAAAGAAATATTTATAGGTGTTACTAAGGCAATAATGTGTGGAATGATATGGATGTCCATGTATTAATGATTTTGGGTAAGAAACCATGCATAAAAAGTGTATTCCTTGTGCCACAACAATGGCTTGATAAATTAACAGTTTCCCATAATGCTGATTCAATCGTAAAATGAGGGGTGTTTTTACCCTAAAACATCATTTAAAATGAGAATTTTGAATATAAAAGGGTGTGAATTGTTTCCGGCAAGGTAAATTCAAATGCTATGAAACTAGAAACATATTTGAATCATTGTTAATAGAACTGGTAAATGAATGAAATAGTTGCAAATAAATGATATCTGATCAAAGCTCCCAACATGGCGATGGAGAAAATTAGTCTAGCTCACTCACCAGCAAAAAATCCACATAAAAATAAAAAAAAGCATAGGCTTACAAATAACTTTTTCCACCTTTATATGAAAAAACTCGCACGCTCCGCGCGCTCGTTAAGGGGCTCCGCCCCTTAAAACCCCGGTTCCGGCTTCGCCGTCTACATTTGTGGTCGCTCGAAGACTTTTAAAGTTGAATAATCTCACCTCAGCTGGGGGCCGGCTTCGCCGGGCAGGGGGTAGGGAGGCGCCCCACTCATTCCTCGAAACGGCTTCGCCGCCCAGGGGTTGAGTGTGAGTTGAGATGGGGGGAGTCTACAGCGGCTGCGGCGCTTGTACATCGGGGCGGCTTCGCCGCCCGAGGGTTACTGAAGCACCCCCTCGCCTACGCCAGTTACTCCTCGAAACGGCTTCGCCGTTCCTGGTTGTGGGGCGGCTTCGCCGCCTTGGGGTTGAGGAGCCCCCCCGCGGCTGCTCCGCTTATTCCTCATTAATGCTCTTCTCCACCGAGAGGGGTGCCCAGGGGGATTCGGGGGTTTTAATGAGTTATGCATGCGGTAACCAATCGTCCACAGTGATCACGTAGCGATGATTGTAAAGGGTTGTGCAATACGGAGTAATTGTGGCGAGAAGTACCCATTAAAGAAGACTTAATGGCAAGTTTTTCATTTTTTTGCGGGGGGTTCCAACGGGATACCGGGGGTTTTATACTTGTGTTAAAGCAGTGGTCACAAATCGTTCTCATCAATTCCGTGGCGATAAGTCTGACGTTTCTTTTACCTGGAGAGGCGATTTATTAGGCATTTTTGGGAGGTTTCACGCAGTTATCGGGGTTTTTTAATAAGTGGTAGGGGCACCGGTTAACCCATTAATCCCTAGCGTTGCGTAAACGCAACATTATAGAATCGTAATTATTAGAAAAAACCTTTGCGTCAGGATATTTTTTTCTCTGGTTTTCTGAATTCCTGAAATACCTTTTGTTCTTATTCAGTTATTTTTGGAAAATTTTTCATCAAAATAATAATTTTTATTTTACTTCGAAATTTGCCTATTTCGAAGAGTTGAAGTACTACATATTGTAAATCATTTTTTACAAAGATTTATTGAGTAATATTACTATAGGTAATGTTTTCTCTCAGTTTGAAGTTTCTTTATTCACCATGTTTATATTTGTCACAAACTTCCGTCGTTACTGGCAAAAATATGGTTGTTGTAAATAATGTTGCGTTTACGCAACGATGGGAATTCTCTGGTAGACCAGAGGGCTTTTCTCAAAGCATAACGAAACTCGTCAGTATGGCTTTTAATCGACAACTTAGTCTTTTGGAGGCAGTTTAGCTGCATTTTTGGCACTCAAAGGTTGTGAGAGAATAATACATCTTGAATTCCAAAATGGCCATCGGTACGAATTTTACATTGAACACTGGTACTTCGTGGGGTCAAACTTGCGCGCACACGTGGAACCGATACAGGGCAATGTCACTCTCATGTCGTTGAGTGTAAGGATTACTTAGTAGACGTTAAATTCAGCTTCAGATGCATTCAGTTTCAGAGATGGTAGAGAATGAGAGGGTGAGAAACGTATTAGTTGAAGCAGGATTGTGATGGAAGGTGGAGTGTTCCTCTATTCACTCATTGTAATTTTCTCCGTGCAATCCTGAGTTACCTAGTTTTTCTTTTATCGCTTAGGTGATACGTTATTTCTACGCCTCAGACGTATAAATAGAAGAACCGTCAAGAAGGTACCTGAAGAATATAAATTAACAGGAGAGGTGATGTATAATATTTTCTAAGCTTTGGAACTACAATGGGGATTACATCTTCGCAGTATCTCAAATATGGATGATTGCTGTAGGCAATTCAAGGCAAATCACAGTTTACTCAAGTAGTATCTAAAGAAAAATCGTCCAGTTAACGCGCGCGCCCAGGCAAAAGATGCAGAGAACAAAAGGTTCATCTAAATGTGAAAAAATAGAATCTACATCCGTAGTAGTCCCGAATTTCTGCGTGAAAAAAGTAATAGAAACGCCTATTACTCAGTATGGAGGCCATTCACCAATCTGTCACTTATTTCTCAGTCGAACATTACTTGAAATAATTTTGAGCTACTCAAATGACTACGATGAGGAGATAAATAACCATGCATTTACTCAGAGTAAGGCAGATTAAAAAAATATAATTGGAATCCTAATGTTGTCGGGGTATCATATATTACTGCGCACTAAGTTGTACTGGACAAGCTAAGAGGAGATGTCTGTCGCAATTGTGAGGCGATGTATGACGCGGATTCGGTTTGATGAATTACCTAAATAAATATCGACAGCTCTCCGATAATTCTCAACTACACAAAGTGATAAATTTTTGGAAGTCGGATCTATTCTCAACAGACTAAACGAAAATTCCATTCAGTTAGGAATTTTCCAAACAAATGGTTCCATATTTCAGGTGGCACACAGCTAAAATGTTATTCGTTGGGAATAATTCAGAGTAGGTTATACATTGTAGTGTCTGGTATCTTCTACAGGCTATTTTTATCAATATTTGCCAAATGGAGAGGCGGAACTTGAAAGTGTTATTTCGTGAAAGGTGTTCACGAAGATTCCCGAGGAAAATCGAAATGTCATCAACGATTACAATCAGGGAATGGGAGGGGTAGATTTACTCGATAATTATGTTGCATGTTACCATATCCAGATTTAGAGCAAAAAACTTCTATTCCGAAAAGGGGTTGATAGTCCAAAGATGATTCCGTGGTGATTTTACGCCAAAGTCACGGGCAAAGGAATTCCTTTGTTAGAATTTCGGTCTGAGATCGTACAATTTTACTGATGCAAGTAGTCGTTTCCAATACAATGCTGATTAATATGCTGACTTGGCATAAAAATCGGTGCCCGCTGGCGGGACACCTTAGGAAAAATGACATACCAAGAGATGCCCGTGAAGGGAGAATTGGGCATTTCATCCGCAAGCATACTTATAACTCCTGGCAAAGATGTCGAGTGTGCAAATCAAAGATAAGTTATGTTGTGAAAAGTGCTACGTTTAATTCCACGCTGAATATTATTGAGCATTACATCAGAAAAGACGATGAAAAATAAAATACGCAACCTAAGTTTTAAAAAGTAATTTTTTGTTTTTATTTACCGGGGTTTTCCCAGCGTTGCGTAAACGCAACATTATGTAAATCATATATTATGATGAATATAATATTTTTTTCTGAAAATTAATCTTAATTAGGCCAAAATAAACCGTAAAATACGAAATAACCTAAGGTAAAAGCCCTATATGCAGTCTGGGGAATAATGGGTTAAATTGTGACGAATACTATTCGGAAAGGCGACTTTAAATTTTTATTCAGCGATGTTCCAGGAGGTGATCGGGGGTTTTCGGGTATTTTTCCCCGTATGGTTTACGGTGGCTCGCCCTCACCAAATATTCCGGATATAGAGCTCAGAGGGGACGGGTAGTGTGGCGTAATGTTTGCGAGAAGTTCCCAAATAGGAGACTAAATGACACATTTTACAATTGGGGGGGATTTCAGGGGGATACCGGGGGTTTAAATGTGTGTACTCCTGGCGGTCACCATCCGTTCATGTAAATTCCGTGGGGATGAGTCGTTGGGGGCGGTGGAAAGGTCACGAAAAGTACCCAAAAAGTAGACTTATATGCAAAATTTAATTTTTTGGGGGGTGTATGTGGGTTTACCGGGGGTTTATAGATTTTTACTGCCAGCGGTCATCAATCGTCCACATCAATTCCGTAGCGATGAGTGGTAAGGATTGGAAAAGCGGCGGAATTGTGACGAAAACACCCGAAAAGGCTAATTATATGCAAATTTTAATTTTTTGGGGGTTTCGGGGGGTTTAAAGATGACGATACTATATGGTGACATTCATTTACTGTCATATCTAAAAGAAGTATGCCCTATGACATCCATATTTCGAGAGCAATACAATAAAAAGCAATCCAGTCCCTGAAAAAAGTGAGTAATGCCCGCCATTTTTATTTTTTCGCGGTTTAATCCATGTAATCATTTATAAAATGTTTATGTTTTATGAAATACAATGCATAGCTGTATGTAACTACAAAGTTTGAAAGAAATCGGGCAGGTAAGAATTGACAAAATCTTGTGTTAATCTTTTGGAAATCGTAATTTTCGGTGATTTTCGGAATATTTTAATTTTTTTCTGAGTAACCAAGGACGACGAAAAAAAATTGTTACCTAGGTTTCGTTGAATATGTTATAAGCATATATAATAATCATTTTCGTTATCCTACACCTTAAATTAAGTCGAAGGGAGCGGAAGTTATGAAATTTTATTCGAAAAACGAATTTTTGGACGCCATTTTGGCTGCAATTTTCTTAAAAACAAATTAACAGCATTACGTAATTACGTGCCTATGTTCATCAGCTATCAGGAAATGCATTAACGATCCTCGTGGCACGCACGATTCGCGCGCAGGAAAATAAAAACCAAAAGATGGTCCCCGAAAAAGCGCGATTTCGGCCATTTTGTCGTCCTAGCGACGACACGTGGCGGAAACTTCCGGTTTTCGGATTTTTCTTCCGGATCATTTCGGGTTCCCCGCACGCCTGCCAAATTTCAGCTCTCCAGCACTTCTAGAAGTGGTCGGGAATTTGTATCCATGAGTGAGTCAGTCACCACAAGGGCTGTATATAGATAGGACTCGCACGCTCCGCGCGCTCGTTAAGGGGCTACGCCCCTTAAAACCCCGGTTCCGGCTTCGCCGTCTACATTTGTGGTCGCTCGAAGACTTTTAAAGTTGAATAATCTCACCTCAGCTGGGGGCCGGCTTCGCCGGGCAGGGGGTAGGGAGGCGCCCCACTCATTCCTCGAAACGGCTTCGCCGCCCAGGGGTTGAGTGTGAGTTGAGATGGGGGGAGTCTACAGCGGCTGCGGCGCTTGTACATCGGGGCGGCTTCGCCGCCCGAGGGTTACTGAAGCACCCCCTCGCCTACGCCAGTTACTCCTCGAAACGGCTTCGCCGTTCCTGGTTGTGGGGCGGCTTCGCCGCCTTGGGGTTGAGGAGCCCCCCCGCGGCTGCTCCGCTTATTCCTCATTAATGCTCTTCTCCACCGAGAGGGGTGCCCAGGGGGATTCGGGGGTTTTAATGAGTTATGCATGCGGTAACCAATCGTCCACAGTGATCACGTAGCGATGATTGTAAAGGGTTGTGCAATACGGAGTAATTGTGGCGAGAAGTACCCATTAAAGAAGACTTAATGGCAAGTTTTTCATTTTTTTGCGGGGGGTTCCAACGGGATACCGGGGGTTTTATACTTGTGTTAAAGCAGTGGTCACAAATCGTTCTCATCAATTCCGTGGCGATAAGTCTGACGTTTCTTTTACCTGGAGAGGCGATTTATTAGGCATTTTTGGGAGGTTTCACGCAGTTATCGGGGTTTTTTAATAAGTGGTAGGGGCACCGGTTAACCCATTAATCCCTAGCGTTGCGTAAACGCAACATTATAGAATCGTAATTATTAGAAAAAACCTTTGCGTCAGGATATTTTTTTCTCTGGTTTTCTGAATTCCTGAAATACCTTTTGTTCTTATTCAGTTATTTTTGGAAAATTTTTCATCAAAATAATAATTTTTATTTTACTTCGAAATTTGCCTATTTCGAAGAGTTGAAGTACTACATATTGTAAATCATTTTTTACAAAGATTTATTGAGTAATATTACTATAGGTAATGTTTTCTCTCAGTTTGAAGTTTCTTTATTCACCATGTTTATATTTGTCACAAACTTCCGTCGTTACTGGCAAAAATATGGTTGTTGTAAATAATGTTGCGTTTACGCAACGATGGGAATTCTCTGGTAGACCAGAGGGCTTTTCTCAAAGCATAACGAAACTCGTCAGTATGGCTTTTAATCGACAACTTAGTCTTTTGGAGGCAGTTTAGCTGCATTTTTGGCACTCAAAGGTTGTGAGAGAATAATACATCTTGAATTCCAAAATGGCCATCGGTACGAATTTTACATTGAACACTGGTACTTCGTGGGGTCAAACTTGCGCGCACACGTGGAACCGATACAGGGCAATGTCACTCTCATGTCGTTGAGTGTAAGGATTACTTAGTAGACGTTAAATTCAGCTTCAGATGCATTCAGTTTCAGAGATGGTAGAGAATGAGAGGGTGAGAAACGTATTAGTTGAAGCAGGATTGTGATGGAAGGTGGAGTGTTCCTCTATTCACTCATTGTAATTTTCTCCGTGCAATCCTGAGTTACCTAGTTTTTCTTTTATCGCTTAGGTGATACGTTATTTCTACGCCTCAGACGTATAAATAGAAGAACCGTCAAGAAGGTACCTGAAGAATATAAATTAACAGGAGAGGTGATGTATAATATTTTCTAAGCTTTGGAACTACAATGGGGATTACATCTTCGCAGTATCTCAAATATGGATGATTGCTGTAGGCAATTCAAGGCAAATCACAGTTTACTCAAGTAGTATCTAAAGAAAAATCGTCCAGTTAACGCGCGCGCCCAGGCAAAAGATGCAGAGAACAAAAGGTTCATCTAAATGTGAAAAAATAGAATCTACATCCGTAGTAGTCCCGAATTTCTGCGTGAAAAAAGTAATAGAAACGCCTATTACTCAGTATGGAGGCCATTCACCAATCTGTCACTTATTTCTCAGTCGAACATTACTTGAAATAATTTTGAGCTACTCAAATGACTACGATGAGGAGATAAATAACCATGCATTTACTCAGAGTAAGGCAGATTAAAAAAATATAATTGGAATCCTAATGTTGTCGGGGTATCATATATTACTGCGCACTAAGTTGTACTGGACAAGCTAAGAGGAGATGTCTGTCGCAATTGTGAGGCGATGTATGACGCGGATTCGGTTTGATGAATTACCTAAATAAATATCGACAGCTCTCCGATAATTCTCAACTACACAAAGTGATAAATTTTTGGAAGTCGGATCTATTCTCAACAGACTAAACGAAAATTCCATTCAGTTAGGAATTTTCCTAACAAATGGTTCCATATTTCAGGTGGCACACAGCTAAAATGTTATTCGTTGGGAATAATTCAGAGTAGGTTATACATTGTAGTGTCTGGTATCTTCTACAGGCTATTTTTATCAATATTTGCCAAATGGAGAGGCGGAACTTGAAAGTGTTATTTCGTGAAAGGTGTTCACGAAGATTCCCGAGGAAAATCGAAATGTCATCAACGATTACAATCAGGGAATGGGAGGGGTAGATTTACTCGATAATTATGTTGCATGTTACCATATCCAGATTTAGAGCAAAAAACTTCTATTCCGAAAAGGGGTTGATAGTCCAAAGATGATTCCGTGGTGATTTTACGCCAAAGTCACGGGCAAAGGAATTCCTTTGTTAGAATTTCGGTCTGAGATCGTACAATTTTACTGATGCAAGTAGTCGTTTCCAATACAATGCTGATTAATATGCTGACTTGGCATAAAAATCGGTGCCCGCTGGCGGGACACCTTAGGAAAAATGACATACCAAGAGATGCCCGTGAAGGGAGAATTGGGCATTTCATCCGCAAGCATACTTATAACTCCTGGCAAAGATGTCGAGTGTGCAAATCAAAGATAAGTTATGTTGTGAAAAGTGCTACGTTTAATTCCACGCTGAATATTATTGAGCATTACATCAGAAAAGACGATGAAAAATAAAATACGCAACCTAAGTTTTAAAAAGTAATTTTTTGTTTTTATTTACCGGGGTTTTCCCAGCGTTGCGTAAACGCAACATTATGTAAATCATATATTATGATGAATATAATATTTTTTTCTGAAAATTAATCTTAATTAGGCCAAAATAAACCGTAAAATACGAAATAACCTAAGGTAAAAGCCCTATATGCAGTCTGGGGAATAATGGGTTAAATTGTGACGAATACTATTCGGAAAGGCGACTTTAAATTTTTATTCAGCGATGTTCCAGGAGGTGATCGGGGGTTTTCGGGTATTTTTCCCCGTATGGTTTACGGTGGCTCGCCCTCACCAAATATTCCGGATATAGAGCTCAGAGGGGACGGGTAGTGTGGCGTAATGTTTGCGAGAAGTTCCCAAATAGGAGACTAAATGACACATTTTACAATTGGGGGGGATTTCAGGGGGATACCGGGGGTTTAAATGTGTGTACTCCTGGCGGTCACCATCCGTTCATGTAAATTCCGTGGGGATGAGTCGTTGGGGGCGGTGGAAAGGTCACGAAAAGTACCCAAAAAGTAGACTTATATGCAAAATTTAATTTTTTGGGGGGTGTATGTGGGTTTACCGGGGGTTTATAGATTTTTACTGCCAGCGGTCATCAATCGTCCACATCAATTCCGTAGCGATGAGTGGTAAGGATTGGAAAAGCGGCGGAATTGTGACGAAAACACCCGAAAAGGCTAATTATATGCAAATTTTAATTTTTTGGGGGTTTCGGGGGGTTTAAAGATGACGATACTATATGGTGACATTCATTTACTGTCATATCTAAAAGAAGTATGCCCTATGACATCCATATTTCGAGAGCAATACAATAAAAAGCAATCCAGTCCCTGAAAAAAGTGAGTAATGCCCGCCATTTTTATTTTTTCGCGGTTTAATCCATGTAATCATTTATAAAATGTTTATGTTTTATGAAATACAATGCATAGCTGTATGTAACTACAAAGTTTGAAAGAAATCGGGCAGGTAAGAATTGACAAAATCTTGTGTTAATCTTTTGGAAATCGTAATTTTCGGTGATTTTCGGAATATTTTAATTTTTTTCTGAGTAACCAAGGACGACGAAAAAAAATTGTTACCTAGGTTTCGTTGAATATGTTATAAGCATATATAATAATCATTTTCGTTATCCTACACCTTAAATTAAGTCGAAGGGAGCGGAAGTTATGAAATTTTATTCGAAAAACGAATTTTTGGACGCCATTTTGGCTGCAATTTTCTTAAAAACAAATTAACAGCATTACGTAATTACGTGCCTATGTTCATCAGCTATCAGGAAATGCATTAACGATCCTCGTGGCACGCACGATTCGCGCGCAGGAAAATAAAAACCAAAAGATGGTCCCCGAAAAAGCGCGATTTCGGCCATTTTGTCGTCCTAGCGACGACACGTGGCGGAAACTTCCGGTTTTCGGATTTTTCTTCCGGATCATTTCGGGTTCCCCGCACGCCTGCCAAATTTCAGCTCTCCAGCACTTCTAGAAGTGGTCGGGAATTTGTATCCATGAGTGAGTCAGTCACCACAAGGGCTGTATATAGATAGGACTCGCACGCTCCGCGCGCTCGTTAAGGGGCTCCGCCCCTTAAAACCCCGGTTCCGGCTTCGCCGTCTACATTTGTGGTCGCTCGAAGACTTTTAAAGTTGAATAATCTCACCTCAGCTGGGGGCCGGCTTCGCCGGGCAGGGGGTAGGGAGGCGCCCCACTCATTCCTCGAAACGGCTTCGCCGCCCAGGGGTTGAGTGTGAGTTGAGATGGGGGGAGTCTACAGCGGCTGCGGCGCTTGTACATCGGGGCGGCTTCGCCGCCCGAGGGTTACTGAAGCACCCCCTCGCCTACGCCAGTTACTCCTCGAAACGGCTTCGCCGTTCCTGGTTGTGGGGCGGCTTCGCCGCCTTGGGGTTGAGGAGCCCCCCCGCGGCTGCTCCGCTTATTCCTCATTAATGCTCTTCTCCACCGAGAGGGGTGCCCAGGGGGATTCGGGGGTTTTAATGAGTTATGCATGCGGTAACCAATCGTCCACAGTGATCACGTAGCGATGATTGTAAAGGGTTGTGCAATACGGAGTAATTGTGGCGAGAAGTACCCATTAAAGAAGACTTAATGGCAAGTTTTTCATTTTTTTGCGGGGGGTTCCAACGGGATACCGGGGGTTTTATACTTGTGTTAAAGCAGTGGTCACAAATCGTTCTCATCAATTCCGTGGCGATAAGTCTGACGTTTCTTTTACCTGGAGAGGCGATTTATTAGGCATTTTTGGGAGGTTTCACGCAGTTATCGGGGTTTTTTAATAAGTGGTAGGGGCACCGGTTAACCCATTAATCCCTAGCGTTGCGTAAACGCAACATTATAGAATCGTAATTATTAGAAAAAACCTTTGCGTCAGGATATTTTTTTCTCTGGTTTTCTGAATTCCTGAAATACCTTTTGTTCTTATTCAGTTATTTTTGGAAAATTTTTCATCAAAATAATAATTTTTATTTTACTTCGAAATTTGCCTATTTCGAAGAGTTGAAGTACTACATATTGTAAATCATTTTTTACAAAGATTTATTGAGTAATATTACTATAGGTAATGTTTTCTCTCAGTTTGAAGTTTCTTTATTCACCATGTTTATATTTGTCACAAACTTCCGTCGTTACTGGCAAAAATATGGTTGTTGTAAATAATGTTGCGTTTACGCAACGATGGGAATTCTCTGGTAGACCAGAGGGCTTTTCTCAAAGCATAACGAAACTCGTCAGTATGGCTTTTAATCGACAACTTAGTCTTTTGGAGGCAGTTTAGCTGCATTTTTGGCACTCAAAGGTTGTGAGAGAATAATACATCTTGAATTCCAAAATGGCCATCGGTACGAATTTTACATTGAACACTGGTACTTCGTGGGGTCAAACTTGCGCGCACACGTGGAACCGATACAGGGCAATGTCACTCTCATGTCGTTGAGTGTAAGGATTACTTAGTAGACGTTAAATTCAGCTTCAGATGCATTCAGTTTCAGAGATGGTAGAGAATGAGAGGGTGAGAAACGTATTAGTTGAAGCAGGATTGTGATGGAAGGTGGAGTGTTCCTCTATTCACTCATTGTAATTTTCTCCGTGCAATCCTGAGTTACCTAGTTTTTCTTTTATCGCTTAGGTGATACGTTATTTCTACGCCTCAGACGTATAAATAGAAGAACCGTCAAGAAGGTACCTGAAGAATATAAATTAACAGGAGAGGTGATGTATAATATTTTCTAAGCTTTGGAACTACAATGGGGATTACATCTTCGCAGTATCTCAAATATGGATGATTGCTGTAGGCAATTCAAGGCAAATCACAGTTTACTCAAGTAGTATCTAAAGAAAAATCGTCCAGTTAACGCGCGCGCCCAGGCAAAAGATGCAGAGAACAAAAGGTTCATCTAAATGTGAAAAAATAGAATCTACATCCGTAGTAGTCCCGAATTTCTGCGTGAAAAAAGTAATAGAAACGCCTATTACTCAGTATGGAGGCCATTCACCAATCTGTCACTTATTTCTCAGTCGAACATTACTTGAAATAATTTTGAGCTACTCAAATGACTACGATGAGGAGATAAATAACCATGCATTTACTCAGAGTAAGGCAGATTAAAAAAATATAATTGGAATCCTAATGTTGTCGGGGTATCATATATTACTGCGCACTAAGTTGTACTGGACAAGCTAAGAGGAGATGTCTGTCGCAATTGTGAGGCGATGTATGACGCGGATTCGGTTTGATGAATTACCTAAATAAATATCGACAGCTCTCCGATAATTCTCAACTACACAAAGTGATAAATTTTTGGAAGTCGGATCTATTCTCAACAGACTAAACGAAAATTCCATTCAGTTAGGAATTTTCCAAACAAATGGTTCCATATTTCAGGTGGCACACAGCTAAAATGTTATTCGTTGGGAATAATTCAGAGTAGGTTATACATTGTAGTGTCTGGTATCTTCTACAGGCTATTTTTATCAATATTTGCCAAATGGAGAGGCGGAACTTGAAAGTGTTATTTCGTGAAAGGTGTTCACGAAGATTCCCGAGGAAAATCGAAATGTCATCAACGATTACAATCAGGGAATGGGAGGGGTAGATTTACTCGATAATTATGTTGCATGTTACCATATCCAGATTTAGAGCAAAAAACTTCTATTCCGAAAAGGGGTTGATAGTCCAAAGATGATTCCGTGGTGATTTTACGCCAAAGTCACGGGCAAAGGAATTCCTTTGTTAGAATTTCGGTCTGAGATCGTACAATTTTACTGATGCAAGTAGTCGTTTCCAATACAATGCTGATTAATATGCTGACTTGGCATAAAAATCGGTGCCCGCTGGCGGGACACCTTAGGAAAAATGACATACCAAGAGATGCCCGTGAAGGGAGAATTGGGCATTTCATCCGCAAGCATACTTATAACTCCTGGCAAAGATGTCGAGTGTGCAAATCAAAGATAAGTTATGTTGTGAAAAGTGCTACGTTTAATTCCACGCTGAATATTATTGAGCATTACATCAGAAAAGACGATGAAAAATAAAATACGCAACCTAAGTTTTAAAAAGTAATTTTTTGTTTTTATTTACCGGGGTTTTCCCAGCGTTGCGTAAACGCAACATTATGTAAATCATATATTATGATGAATATAATATTTTTTTCTGAAAATTAATCTTAATTAGGCCAAAATAAACCGTAAAATACGAAATAACCTAAGGTAAAAGCCCTATATGCAGTCTGGGGAATAATGGGTTAAATTGTGACGAATACTATTCGGAAAGGCGACTTTAAATTTTTATTCAGCGATGTTCCAGGAGGTGATCGGGGGTTTTCGGGTATTTTTCCCCGTATGGTTTACGGTGGCTCGCCCTCACCAAATATTCCGGATATAGAGCTCAGAGGGGACGGGTAGTGTGGCGTAATGTTTGCGAGAAGTTCCCAAATAGGAGACTAAATGACACATTTTACAATTGGGGGGGATTTCAGGGGGATACCGGGGGTTTAAATGTGTGTACTCCTGGCGGTCACCATCCGTTCATGTAAATTCCGTGGGGATGAGTCGTTGGGGGCGGTGGAAAGGTCACGAAAAGTACCCAAAAAGTAGACTTATATGCAAAATTTAATTTTTTGGGGGGTGTATGTGGGTTTACCGGGGGTTTATAGATTTTTACTGCCAGCGGTCATCAATCGTCCACATCAATTCCGTAGCGATGAGTGGTAAGGATTGGAAAAGCGGCGGAATTGTGACGAAAACACCCGAAAAGGCTAATTATATGCAAATTTTAATTTTTTGGGGGTTTCGGGGGGTTTAAAGATGACGATACTATATGGTGACATTCATTTACTGTCATATCTAAAAGAAGTATGCCCTATGACATCCATATTTCGAGAGCAATACAATAAAAAGCAATCCAGTCCCTGAAAAAAGTGAGTAATGCCCGCCATTTTTATTTTTTCGCGGTTTAATCCATGTAATCATTTATAAAATGTTTATGTTTTATGAAATACAATGCATAGCTGTATGTAACTACAAAGTTTGAAAGAAATCGGGCAGGTAAGAATTGACAAAATCTTGTGTTAATCTTTTGGAAATCGTAATTTTCGGTGATTTTCGGAATATTTTAATTTTTTTCTGAGTAACCAAGGACGACGAAAAAAAATTGTTACCTAGGTTTCGTTGAATATGTTATAAGCATATATAATAATCATTTTCGTTATCCTACACCTTAAATTAAGTCGAAGGGAGCGGAAGTTATGAAATTTTATTCGAAAAACGAATTTTTGGACGCCATTTTGGCTGCAATTTTCTTAAAAACAAATTAACAGCATTACGTAATTACGTGCCTATGTTCATCAGCTATCAGGAAATGCATTAACGATCCTCGTGGCACGCACGATTCGCGCGCAGGAAAATAAAAACCAAAAGATGGTCCCCGAAAAAGCGCGATTTCGGCCATTTTGTCGTCCTAGCGACGACACGTGGCGGAAACTTCCGGTTTTCGGATTTTTCTTCCGGATCATTTCGGGTTCCCCGCACGCCTGCCAAATTTCAGCTCTCCAGCACTTCTAGAAGTGGTCGGGAATTTGTATCCATGAGTGAGTCAGTCACCACAAGGGCTGTATATAGATAGGACTCGCACGCTCCGCGCGCTCGTTAAGGGGCTCCGCCCCTTAAAAACCCCGGTTCCGGCTTCGCCGTCTACATTTGTGGTCGCTCGAAGACTTTTAAAGTTCGAATAATCTCACCTCAGCTAGGGGCCGGCTTCGCCGGCCAGGGGGTAGGGAGGCGCCCCACTCATTCCTCGAAACGGCTTCGCCGTTCCTCGCAGGAGGGCGGCTTCGCCGCCCAGGGGTTGAGTGTGAGTTGAGATGGGTGGAGTCTACAGCGGCTGCGCCGCTTGAACGTCAGGGCGGCTTCGCCGCCCGAAGGTTACTGAAGCTCCCCCTCGCCTACGCCAGTCACTCCTCGGAACGGCTTCGCCGTTCATCGTTGTGGGGCGGCTTCGCCGCCTTGGGGTCGAGGAGCCCCCCCGCGGCTGCTCCGCTTAGTTCTCATTAATGCTCTTCTCCACCGAGAGGGGTGCCCAGGGGGATTCGGGGGTTTTAATGTGTTATGCATGCGGTCACTAATCGTCCACAGTGATCACGTAGCGATGATTGTAAAGGGTAGTGCAACGCGGAGTAATAGTGGCGACAAGTACCCATAAAAGAAGACTTAATGGCAAGTTTTTCATTTTTTGCGGGGGTTCCAACGGAATACCGGGGGGCTTTATACTTGTGTTAAACCAGTGGTCACAAATCGTTCTCATAAATTCCGTGCCGATAAGTCCTAGGGGTCCGGAACAGTGGTCTGACGATTCTTTTACCTGGAGAGGCGATTTATTAGAAATGTTTTGTGAGGTTTCACGGGGTTTTCGGGGGTTTTAATAAGTGGTAGGGGCACCGGTTAAATTGTGACGAAAACTACTCGGAAAGGCGACTTTAAAATTCATTTATTTTTTTTCAGCGATGTTCCAGGAGGTGATCGGGGGTTTCTGGTATTTTTTCCCGTATGGTTTACGGTTGCTCGCCCTCACCAAATATTCCGGATCTAGACCTCAGAGGGGACGGGTAGTGTGGCGTAATGTTTGCGAGAAGTACCCAAATAGGAGACTAAATGACACATTTTACATTTGGGAGGGTTTTAAGGGGGATACCGGGGGTTTAAATGTGCGTACTCTTGGCGGTCACCATCCATTTACATAAATTCCGTGGGGATGAGTCGTTGGGGGCGGTGGAATAGTCACGAAAAATACCCAAAAAGTAGACTTATATGCAACATTTTATTTTTTGTGGGGGTGTATGAGGGTTTACCGGGGGTTTATAGGTTTTTACTGCCAGCGGTCATCTATCGTCCACATCAATCCCGTAGCGATGACTGTTAAAGCTTGGAAAAAGGGCGGAATTGTGACGAAAAGTACCCGAAAAGGCTACTTTTGTGCAAATTTTAATTTTTTAGGGGGTTTCGGGGGGTTTAAAGATGACAATACTATATGGTCACATTCATTTACTGTCATATCTAACAGAAGTGTGCCCTATGACATCTATATTTCGAGAGTAAAACAATAAAAAGCAAACCAGTCCCCGAAAAAAGTGAGTAGTGCCCGCCATTTTTATTTTTTCGCGGTTAAATACATTAAATCATTTATTAAACGTTCATGTTTTCTGAAAGACAATAAATAAGTGTATGTAACTACAAAGTTTGAAAGAAATCGGTCAGGTTAAAATTGACATAATCTTGTGTTAATCTTTCGGAAATCGTAATTTTCGGTGATTTTCGGAATATTTTAATTTTTTTCTGAGTAACCAAGGACGACGAAAGAAAATTGTTACCTAAATTTCGTAGACGATGTTATAAGCATATATATTAATCATTTTCGTTATCCTATACCTTAAATTAAGTCGAAGGGAGCGGAAGTTATGAAATTTTAATAGAAAAACGAATTTTTGGACGCCATTTTGGCTGCAATTTTCTTAAAAAGAAATTAACAACATTACGTAATTACGTGCCCACGTTTATCAGCTTTCAGGAAATGCTTTAGCGATCCGTCTGGCACACACCATTCGCGCGCAGTAAAATAAAAACCGAAAGACTGTCCCCGAAAAAAGCCCGATTTCGGCCATTTTGTCGTCCTAGCGACGACACGTGGCGGAAACTTCCGGTTTTCGGATTTTTCCTCCGGATCATTTCGGGTTCCCCGCAAGCGTGCCAAATTTCAGCTCTCCAGCACTTCTAGAAGTGGTCGGGAATTTGTATCCATGAGTGAGTCAGTCACCACAAGGGCTGTATATAGATAGGATAAAACTTTCTTTTGGCAGATACGTTTTTCTTCAAAACAAATCAATTCTTTCTTGAGAAAAACGTGCCAATTTTAATTCTCCAAAATTACCAAAGAAATGGCTACCATATTCCAGTAAAACATGCACTGCAATAATAAAATATCTTAAGTGGACTTAGACACTTTTGTTCCACTTTCACAACAATTTTATAATAATTTAATTATTGGCACTGAAAATAATATTTCCTGAAATATTTACTTACATTCTAGTATTTGTCAATGAAAGAGTCACTTGTCAATAGATCATTCCATTACATAGGCTTAGACACTTTTATTTCTACATTTTCAAGCCAAAAGTTCATTAAATTAAAGGCTCAGGCTACTTCAGAATATTACTTTCAGGACAAAGACTTAGAATATAAATAATAAATATGGGTAATACTCACACTTTTCAGCAATTTAATTTCATCCAGAGCCGTTTCAGTGTAGTGATATGCACTCTTAACAACCTTTAAGGCTACAAAACGCTTATCCCTGGGAAATATAAAATAACAACGTTACATATACATGTCTTATAATACTATTAGGACTATAAGATTAAGTGAAAAGTATTTAAATTAATTTACAAAAAAATTTCAAAAAATACCATGAAACATTTGAACTTGACAATTTATTAATAAAGAATAACAAATAAGTAATACAGTAGACTCTCGTTATTACGACGTTCACGGGACCGAAAAACTGGAGGTTCGTAATAACGACGTTCGTATGAACGTTTCTTTTAGGAATCTTTAGTTCATAAAGCTATGCAAGGCATCGAGAAGTACGGTTATCCTGCATAATGCAACACTGCATTACAATTGTGGGTGAACTCGCTCTTGTGACAAACTGATCTAGCTGGGCGTGCGACGCAACAAGAGCAAAAAAAATCGCTGTCCGCGGGAAGGAAGAACGGGTGAAACGCTGAATAGTTCCTGAATTCACATCTCATTAAGTGATACTTTGTAAAGATTATGCACAAAGTGGGAGTTCCTTTACGCCACACCGCGTCGCATCGGCCCACTCGAAAGGCGCCATATTTGAAATTTCGGGCACGCTTGAACTATTCCAATTTTCGCATCACTGAAAGTTCGTGAATCGTATATTCGTAAGAAGAGAACTTACTTTACGTCCAATTTATGAGCGGTAATGAGTGGATCACCATGATTCCACAGGAATGAAGCTTATCATGTGTTGTTTCGTGCATACTGGAGTATCTCCTACCGAAGAAAGAACCATAATTGACGCTCTTGCGCAGAGTACACGAGAAGAACTTATATCCAGCGCAATGTTTATAACGTAGAGTAGTGTATATGCACCTAATTGCCGTTGATGAAACGTCGTAATAAAGTTCTTTTTGTAGCCGGCGGGACCGGGACTGAGGTTCGTAATTTCGTAATAACGTTTCTTTTACCATAGATTGGATAGGCCGTTTCGTCGGGACCAACCATATGCTTCGAATTAAGGTTGTTCGTAATAACGAGAGTCAACTGTAAAAAAAAAATATCTGTGATTTTGCAAATAATTAAGCTGAGAAGGTAAAACTTGGGGAGGGATAAGGATGTGCACCTGAGTGGACATCAATTTTTTTCAACAGCTGTTCCTAACAAACACTTTAATTAATAAGGATTGTAAAGATAAATTGTCAACACCAAGTAAACCCACATGGTTTGAATTTATCAAAATTTCAAAGTAGGCTATTGAAATTGCGTATTTTCTCCACATTTGATGTGGAGGGATTGCCCCTACATCCCAGCCCCCTTGTTTATGCCCCGGTTATAGCTACCTTCACTAGGATCATAAAAAGCATTACCCATGCAACCAAAAATGCCAGCTACTCTTTCCATTTCAGAAGACAAAAAATAATTAATTACTCATTATAGGTAATAACACCATACACAGATGAAATCAATTTAAAAAAATATGAATCACACAAAATTAATTGATTCTCAGTTAATGTTCACTCGAATGCACAATAATAATATACCTTATATAATATATGCATGAAAGAGTTGCTGAAGAGGATGAGACATCTCACATGAAACCCAGCTCATTCAGCAGTAATTTTTAGAGTACGATTCACTAGTGTGAGCAACTTTAGGTAGGCAATAAAATATACACACCAAAGAACACAAAAAGTATTTTACAATTGATGGTTTCGATAAATTTCTTTGAAATAACATTCCTCTCAGCAAAATGTACACCAGCTAAGCCTCAAGAAACCTATTACAATGAAGCCAGTGGATAAGCATAAAAATTAAACATTAGGCACTAATAGACTGAAAATTCAAACGAAAATGAAGTTTAATAAATGTGACAGCAATGAAAGATTAGAACAATATTATGTCTAGGTATCTCAAAAAAATTTACATGCATTCTTCATTTATACAGATTTTTCTGTGCCTACAAGTAGAGCCCTGCTAAACAGCTTCCATACTTGACCACAATCGGTTGGCTGCTAGGGTCATTTTGCATTCCTTGTTTTTGACAGAGGTAAGAGAATCGGACACCTGCGGTCAATTACACGAGCACTCGACAACAAATAGTTGATTATCATACTAGCCTGGCTGCCAGAGAAATTGTGCCTCACTTTTCACAACTCCTCACAGCGCTCCTTCTAAGTAGTTATGGATTTGAGGAAATAGAATTTTTAAGCGAACACCCAAGCAGCTGCCGAGTCATCCAAATTTGTTCATACTCGGCCTTTGACTGAGGACTCAAGGGGAGTGAGCCCTCAGGCACAGCCACAGGCTCAAGGGTAAACATTTGATTCCACTACCAGCCAAGTGAAAAATGGTGAGTTTGGGAGGCACTTTGCAAGGCTCTACCTACAAGAGCAGTAATATCGATTTTTTTTCTTCTTTTCATGAGTGAAACGAGCAGAATCTCCATTTTAACAACAAATTTAAAAGTTCCTAAGTGAAACAAAAAGCCTCTTTCACTTTAACTGAGGACTGTATGAGTTTAGCTAAAAAAATTCTGAGTAAATCACGTCGATTTAAAAAAATTAGGAATGAAATATTGAAATACCGGGAGGATAAACAAATCACTAATATGCTGCCAACCAGACTAATGTGAAGTGCAGCACTAGGTCATAAAAGAAAATGTGGCATATGCGAAAATGAAATGGTAATTTTTGTTTTTATTTCTTTAAAACTTAAGCAATTACTACAAGTCAAAATTTTCATTTTGTCCTTAAATTACAAAATGAAAGTTTACCTTAGATCCCAACAGAGCCACACAGTTGAAAAGTGCCCCCATCCTAACTTTCTCACTACGTGATACCTGTTATGGAAAAGATCACCAATTTTGACAGGATGGTATCCACCTGTAACAAAACAGTTTCAATTTTGATGACCAAATTTATTACTGCACAATTATACTGCTCAATGCAAACCCATAAATTAAAAGAACAATAACTTAATAAGAATGGGATCTTACATGCAAGTCATGAAGCAGAGTTACCTTTACAAAGAGACCTATCAGTGAGCTAAAGGATATAGTGGCATTGAATGAAAGAGAATATAACAGCTTTCTTCAGAAGAACTTAAATACATACACTATGCAAATAAGCCTTAAAAATCAAATGAAGTGCGAGGAACACGGGAAAACATTAATTGGCTTCAAAAATTACTTTGAAAATAGCTCGGTATTAACATAATTCTAACAGGTTCATATGTGTAAAATAAAAATTAAAAAATGACACCAGAGCCATCGAACAATAGAGTTTTCATCCTGTGAAGAAATATATAAAAAAAACCATCAAACCATGGAAGAAATAAGTTCCATACTGGGAAATCAAACCAAAATACTCTTGATATACAAGTGTACATTAAAGGAACAGTTATTTAATATTATCTTGGATTTGCAACAAATTCTTGGCGATATAGTTTTTTTTAAAGAATGCCAACTTTTTAAATGAAATTATTATTGCTGGATCCCCGGCAGACACTGAAATCCCACATTGACAGGAAATGCAAAAGTACCAGCTAAACAGGCTTTCCTTAACATGAAGCACCAATATACAAATTATGAATTATCATTCAAGAAAAATAAAATATTAAAAGGTTTCAAAAAAATTTAAAACAAACAGAAGCTTCAATACAATGAAGCATTATCTATAAATGTAGAACTGTACAATGAGATAGCAAACATATTAATAGCATTGAAAAGTAATGTATGCAAGGATAAAAGGAAACAATTGAATAGGAAGCATTCACTGATAAAAAGTAGTGTAAAGTATACCATTAGAGGCAATGAAGTTCATGAAAAATGTGTGGAATAGGTAATATTAGAACGTAATGCTGAAATAAAATGGAACATGTACGAAAAGGCAGAAGAGATTCAGAATGAACTGAAATGATCATTTACAGATCACTCCTTTACCCTTATTGATTTTTACTAAGCTGAACATATAACAATGAATCAAAATAGGCACTCATAATTTTGAAATGCTATCAATTTAAAATCTTAAATCATCAGTGCTTACTTTTCATGACAGTATGGCTAAGTAAGGCACATTAAATACGGAGTATTTTAAGTGATGCAATATCATGCGATAATATACACGTACATAAACTTGACAAAGGAAAAAAAATCCTATGCCATTCAGTTCTGCTAGAGATGTTCTATATTTGATTCCTCAGGTAGCAGTCAAACCCACAGTTTATTGGTCCTCTGGAAAGTCTATTACTTACCTCACACTGGGGCTCAAGAATCATTATGAATAGAAAATTTGCATAAATTCTAGTAATTCTGAATTAAGATGTGCAACATAATTTCATGGAAATACTGAAGATCCTAGCTAATAACTGTCCCAAATAAAAAGTGCAAATAGTACACCCCAATGGCTCCTTTTGCTGATGTAGTGTAATCAGCCAAGTTTTGACTGTCCTTAAAATACCAAGATATTCATGACAATAAATGCATTCATTCTTTAATTAAATCGAAGAGTATAAAAGTATTACCTTTACAATAATCTTTGGAGGCTTCCTGCTCATCATCATCAGAGCCAAGAATCTCTTCTTCGCCTTCATCCTCGTGAGTATCATTGGTAAATGAAAACCTTCGCTCTGATCTAAAATAAAAAATAAAGAGTACAATAATTAGAAATCTCAAATGTGATTTGCAAAAGAAATAATGATCCCAAATAACTGCAGAGTTAAGTTGAAATTTATCCATTTATAAAGTATTACTGATTTCAATGAGTGCAAAAAATTCAACGTAAAATTTGTGCTCTGATTATCCTTACAGTTTAGTATTGTAACTTATACAGATTCACACTGCTTGCACTGGTTATGATGAACTGTACTCCACTGATTTTAATAGACTTATTGCACTCAAATTTCAACTGATAACAGTGGAGGGGAGTCGGGTTACAATCGATCTACTGTGAAAAACAGAGAACAGTAGGATTACAGAAGATCAACTAAAAACAGAATGCTTTTTCAAAACTCATATATGCCTACCGATAACAGTAGAAGAAATTTTTAGCTGGGTGGCCTAAATTTTTAGGCAGTAGGAGATATTTTTGTATTCATTACTTTTGCACACAATTACTCCACACATCAAGCACAAACTAATTCTCAACAGCATGAAAGCAAAAATTTACAAGTAAAGTAGTTGTCATAATTCATTAAGGTAAACCTAATTAACATGAAATATTTGAGCATAAGAGTAAGCTATAAAATGAAAAATCAAGCTAGATTTCACAATAAGGCATTAGCAAATGCTCAACTGATGGGAAGGGATATAAAAAAACTCTAATTCCTTTTAGATATGAATACAATTTTGAAATCATTCCTTGGTAAATATTTTCATGCTGCTAACAACCTTACATGAGAATGCAGTGTAAAACTATCAATTTTGAATGTCATAATTTTTACAATACCATGAAATTCATGTTGAAATACCCCATTAAAACTCTTACGCTGGCTAAATTTCTACGGTAGAATTGCCACAAAAAATGTTTTTTGTAGCAATTCTACCGTATTATTATTTCCACAAATATCGATGTATTCTTTCCCATCGAAACCGCAAGTCACACTTACGTATGCTATTATATCTTCAAATATAATAATTCTAGACCTTATTAATCCTGAAAAAGTGAACTACGTAAATACACATCGATTAAGAAGGCTGGACGAAGCCGTAAAGTCGACGCAGAAGCTCAAGTGGGGTACATTGCTCAATTCCAACCGAAGATAACACTAGACTAATAACTTCGACCTTCACATTACGCATCCTTCTTTCATCGCCGAAATGATTTTCAGGTGGCAAAAAGCCAGCAGACCATATGATTAAGGTACCTTCCACTGTTTGGCGTTACGTAAAATTTGTTTGGCAAAGAAATCATGCGATCTATCTGATGAAAAGTTTTTCATACTCCCTGGGCAAAATACCAAAGACCATTGTTCATAATAATCACAAATCACATCTCGCTTTGTTCATAATAAAGCAATCTCGTCGAACGAGGAATGGAAAACTAACTCCAAAATGTAGGCAAACATCGAGGAGCGCTTTACTTCACTTGTTTTTTTGTTAAAAAGGGCAACGCTTTTTATTCAAAAGGAGCAACGTGTTCAGGAAAAATACGACCGTCTAGCGAGGAATGGAAAACTAATTCCAAAATGCAGATGAAAAAAGAGGCGCACTTAACCTCTTCTGTTTTTTGTTCGAAGGGGCAACGATTTTTATCCAATGGAACAATACGTCCGGGAAAGTACGGCATCGCAAATACCGTGGCATAATCATTTGGGTCTAAAAGATCCATGCTATGTTCATTATACTTCTTAGAGTCCCAATTTTACTCTATGCGGCAGAAATTTGACTACTAAGTGGCTGAAGGACGCGTTGAATGTTCAAGGTTAAATGAATTATTGAGTTTTTTTTTTCACGCTGTGACTCCGATGGAAAAACATCGGCATTATAAGTAATTAACAAGAAATCAGGAGGATACTAGGATGAATCCCTCTGAGAAAACCAGCGCAACTACGTCAGAAGTAAGGTGGTAATTAATACGCGAAGACAATAAGACACACCTTTCTTAAAAAGGAATGAGCCGATGAATCAAAAACAGTGCCAGCAAAATATTGGAATGGCGCCTTGCTCGTATTACAGGAATGTGCACTGAATTACGTAGATGAAAGCGATGGATAAGTGTACATGATACGTTTAAGATCCGACGAGCGGAAACAGCCTTCAAATTTGAAGACGAATCAATTGATGCAGACACGCAGACGAGGGTAACCACCCTGGCAGAGGCACTGAGCGAGGAATAGCCCATAAAAACAATAGCAGCGCAACTGAGACCATACCGCCACTAACTAATAGGTTACAAAGGCATAGAGGGCAAAAGTCAAGAAAACGAAAAGCAAACATCAACTTCGGCGCGACAAACACGCCGTTTATCCACACCTCGAGTGAAGCCTTTGGAAGGCGAACTTCCGAGGAGGAGGGATCGGTACCCTCTCTGTGGCGCTGACATCCATGAAGTAGTCATCGGAGCCGTAGACCTGAGAGCGGTAAGCCACGGAAGGGTAGACCTCCGAGTCGTACACATCAGGGTTGTACACATCGGGACGGTATACCTCGGTGCCGAACTCGTCAGCGTCGTATTGCTCGGAGCCGTAAACAACTGGGTCGCATACTTGTGCGGAGTATGCACTCGTGTCGTACACTTCGAAGCCGGACGCCTCTGAGCTGCAGCCCTCTGCATCGCTGCTGTACACATCGCTACCGTTGTACATGTCCAAGTTGTTCACGTCCGCGTCGGAATCGAAGCCGTAGGAGGCCTCAGCGGCGGTGGGATAGGCCTTGCGGCGGAACACACGGGACAGGAGGGATATGACGTGCGGAAAGACGAGCAGCACGAATACGGGGATAAGGAAAACTAGCGGGCCGGGAGTCCTCAGGACGTTTGCGACGATCCCGGCACTGCCGTCGGGCCAGCCGACCGCGGGGACCTCATGGTGGGCACGGCGCGGGGCGGAGGCCGGAGGGCCGCCCTCCTCGAGACAGACGGCGCGGCTGCCCAGCGAGGACCACCACACCCGCATGGTGTGGTTGACCCTCGGCGCGCCATCGAGACCCAACCACTCCACGCGCACGCTGTAGTCCAAGGTCGCCGTGCCGCCCGACAAGCACTGCTCGCTCAGGTCCATGCACTAGCACCTCCATCGCCCTCGGCCGACTCCCATCGCCGGAGTCCGCGAGCCGGCCGAGACACGGACGCCCCCCAACTACGCGCTTCGCGGAACATCGCGCGGCCGCCCAAAAATAGCCGAGTGGCGGAGGGGCGGTTGGCAGCATCACGGGGCCGAGAGCGTGGCCAGCAAAAGGGTGTTTTGGCGATTCGACAAATATACCCACCGCGCGGAGGGGGGGCTAGGGTCGGCCGCGTAGGGGGTCACTGGGGGTCGGCTTAGCATGGTGGCTACGGCAGATACCGCTTGCTCACCTCGCAGAAGTACCGGGCTTAAAACAAGCAGGCGTGCACACAGTAATTAAAGATAATCTGAATGCTTAATGGGGTTTCCGGTGGGAGGGGGTTTGGATTAGCCTGGCGGCTATGGGACTGGCTTACTACACAGCGGTCAGGGGTGCAAAACCGGAGGTGGAAGGACATTTACAGGTCATGATTCGAAGCAAACTTAATCGGCCACATCGTACGTCTCTCGGGAGTCGCTTTAAGCGTGGTGACAACGGTACTGGTACTGGCTTACCACGCTGGGAGGCTGAACCTTAACATGACAAAAACCTACTTGAGTCGTTTGAGGTAAGCACTCCAGTACAAAAAAGTCCACCCATCTGTAGATCCGCTCAACTGAGAACTATGCAAATGATTACCACGCAAGATCCCCAGAAACCGAACCGGGAACGGAAGATTATTATTAGAAGTGACATTACGATCCACACCTGGGTGATTTGAGGGGGTTGCGGCGGTCGTCCCCGGCCATGGTGGAGGTCACTCGGGGGCCTGGCTATCGTGGCGATTAGGGCACTGGATTAACACGCGCGGATTCCAGTTTCAAAACTCGGGAGCGGAAGACCATTTTTGTCTAAAAATCCGAAGCCCGCTAAGGTGCTCTAAGTAGAGGTCGGCTCTGGCCGCGTGGGGGTCAAATTAGTAAGGGGGTTAAGGTACTAGATTGCTGCGCAGAGGTCCTGAGTTCAAAAACCTCTGGTGGAAAAGCATTTATACGAGGTAACCCGAAAGCTTCTTGGAGGATTTGAGGAAGGATCTTGGGTACAATTATCCATCCGCCGTGGATCTGAAAATGGCGCGCCGGATGGCCACCTGAATCCAGATTTTCCAACTTTCACTTTCGATGGTTGTGGGATTAGGCCCTTATCAGCCGATTCAAAGGTCGTGGGTCCTAATTCCCTCGGATAAGGCTTATCCAACCAGGGAATTAATCGTAAAAATATCCTAATCCGAATGAAACGTAAGTCGTTCAATCATTTAGACTATCTCGCAAAAAGTCCCAGTCGCAATGCATCACTGGTTCTTGCAAAATCACCGAGGTTAATACATGTAGGGCCCAGATTAATATTGGATGGGTGACGTTCCATACCGTGACTGTGGTGCTCTTATCTCCTGCCTGCAAGAGGAAGTCAGGCGAAATATAAGGTCGGAACAATGGATTAAGGAAAGCCTTACTGTCAGGAAATTTGACGAAGTCCCCAAAACTACTCAATGCTTTTCACCGCCCATTACAAAACGATTGTCTGAAAACTTTTATTTCGTTTGCCAGGTAGGTTTATCGTTCTTTTGAGTACCGGATTTTAACTTCCCTGCCGGTGACAACCAGGACGAAAAAACGGGAAACAAATTAGGGAGAAATATATACGGAATCAACCATATTATTGTCTTACTTGTCAATCGTGCAAGTGTTCATTCAATTTTACAATATATAGGGAGTAATTGTTCTCATGCATTTGTTACCGCACAATTAGTACGACAGCCTAAGAGTATGTAGACGGATATAGACGACGAGTTTCCCTAAAATCCCACACAAACATATCCTATAGAGGAACTACAGTCGAACTTCCACGCTGAAAACTGATAGAATTTTCGATATTTCAGAAAAAAAAAACTGTTGACACGTAAACGTTATTCACATTTAATGTGCTAATTCATTCTGAACGTTAAAACCCGCCACGATTTTTATCATTATTTGGAATATATTTATCGGTTCAGAGGCCAATAAGCACCATAAAACTAAAAAATTCTTATGGAAAAAACGTTATTTTGGAAAGCGAGACTGCATAACAAGAATTGGTTCAGGAAGGATTCTTTTACATTTGGTAGTAGGAAAGGTCTTCGAAAGCTTCATGGAAATTATTGGCCCAATAGGGGGCTAGATTGCACATTAACAAAAATAATAATTACTCAACTCTAATGCTAACATTTTGATTGACTTAAACTAGATTCATAATGGATATCCACAGAACGCCAATTCAAAGTTTTTACAATCTAATACATATTTCTTTTGGATATATTTAAATAATCAATTTATTAGAAATAATCAAGAAAAATAATAATTACGAAATACTATTTCGCAAATCGAAATTTCCACAACCATAAGCTCTTTGACTTTCCAGAGGAATTTCGATAAATATAATTTCTATTGCACAAGAAGAATATTGCTGATCAAATTTACCGCCCATCAATTAATACAAAATAAAAAGATCGTCTCCACTGGCCGTGAATTTTGGCATCACGCATCTAATCAAACAACCACTGATTTGACGAGTGGTGCCAAATTTTACGGCTAGTGGAGACTTTCCTTTTATTTTGTATTGATTAGAGGCCGTAGAGCTCTATTTCTCCTTTATCAATCAATTACTCTGAACCAGATGAAATTGGTGTCTCTGAGCATGGGCGTACCCAGCTGTGGGCAAAAGGGGGCAGCTGCCCCTCCCTAGAAGCAAAATTAAATGTTGAAAACGAAAATTTTGAACAAATATTCTTTTAATCCAAGAAAAGTGATGTAAGTATAAAACAAGCTATTAAAATAAAAATATTTCCTTTTTGAGCAAACAATTTTGAAAACTAATAAAGCGCTGCTATAGTTTTCTAGACATTTTAGTTACCTTAACCTATTCTGTGTTATAGCTTGAACGACCAAGGCTTGCCCCCTCTAGTTTTGATCCTAGGCACGCCCTTGTCTCTGAGCCGATGGGGTGAGTGATAAATTTCCGTGGATTGATGCCAATGCATTCACCTTCACGTGGCCACTATTTTTACCTGTCTGATACTGCTTCGACTAAACTGACGCCTTCTATTCGTAAGCACGTTGACAAATATAATTGATCCTGTTTTCCCCAAAAGGGACACACTTCCGTCACAGCCGAACGTGAAAACATGGTTGTCACCGACAGGGAAGGGAAAATCCGGTACTAAAAAGAACGACGAACTCATCTGGCAAACGAAATGAAAGAGTCGGAAATAGCCATCACCGTGAAAAGGGCAGTGGTAACCGTGTTCTGGTATAGCCATGTTTACTCGACCACTAAAGTCCACCTACACGGACAAAGGAGAGGGCTGAGGGAGTGATGAAATTTATTATTTTGGGAAAATTTTGCCCAATAAGAACGAACGCAAAATACGCGACAGCGAAAATTGTAAATAGTCAAATTCGCCTTCATGTACCGTTCTTACACGATCTTCTCTCTATGTATACGTTTAGGGGAAAATATGATCAATTATATTTGTCAACGTGCTTACGATATAGAAGGCGTCAGTTTAGTCGAAGCAGTATTAGACGGGTAAAAATAGTAACCAAGTGAAGGTGATTGCATTGGTATCAATCCTAGGAAATTTATTACTCACACCATCGACCCAGAGTCACCAATTTCATCTGGTTCAGTGAGATTGATTGCTTATAATTGAGATCAAACTGAAAATAGCAAAATTCGTGACTCAATCGCCAAATTTAATCGCTCCACATTTACCTTCATTATCTAAGGATAGAGTCAAAATCCTACTCTTTCACAACTCAAGTAAAGTACAGTAAGCCGATTTCATACAACTAATAATACAGTAAGATAAGAAACCAGAGATGTATTTGGGTGCAGTAGTGTCTTATGCTTACGTGCCATTTGTCGGAAGTAGTAATCAGAGCGTCACGATCTAACCACCCGTGGGTAGAGGAATTTTTAGATACAATATGCAGATATATTTCGCCACTATGGAAAAAGCATCAGATTAATCCAGTATGATATAGATTTTCTATGATAAGAAAGCTAGATAAGAGTTCCAGCGCTTTTCTCCCCACGTATATCGTATTCTGAAAACTGGCCAATTCAAATTTTGAAGGCTATTTCCGTTCCGCTGACGAAAGTGAAAGTCCTCCAAGATTATAAAAGTTGAAGGGTTGAAAACGACAGCAGTCAATTTATATCTACGGTTTCACTACTAATTATCCTAAATTTTAATTTATGAACGTCACGGCTTACTAATCGTTGAAGACCCCATACATAAAGATGATCTGGAATTGGATTTGCGTAAATGATAATTAAATTTCAGCCTGATGCAAGAAAGGGTATGATTTTTTCGCTGCTTTCAAGCGATTTTTATTAACGGAGCATTATTTAAAGTCTCACATTTAGAAAGTCTGAAGACCGCCTTTGGACGCAAGATACGGGGAATTGGCAGGCCTTTTCGTAATCCGTACTACTTCCCTAAAGCTTATCTCCATTTCTGTCCACAACAAGGACCCATCCCTGATGACATTTCATTTAGCACTGAAAACTGCTATGTTTATAGTCGTAAAAAAAAAGAATTGCCGTAATTATAGAGAATTTAGTTCACAGTGGACTAGTAATTTTTCACCACATCAACGCCGTAATCATTCATTTCTAAATGATAAGTACGTTTGAAAGAATCACAATTAAATTTATTAGTTTGGCTAGATCTTATATTCTGATACTTATTATTATTATTATATAGTACAAGTTACAAGTTGGCTATTTGCCAGGTGGTAACAGGTTATACAAAATAAAAAGAAAAACAAAAATATAGCAAATGAGAAATACATTACCAAAATGAAACTAGAAAGTATTAAAATTCAGTGATATTAATTTTCCAATATTAATCCTCTACATCTCTTTTTGAAAATCCTTACGTTGTTAGGGTAGGGCTTAAACAGTTCTGCAGGGAGTCTATTCCATTCCGTAATCGTCCTGTTAAGGTACGAGAATTTCTTTACGTTAGTCCTTTGCGGCCGGCATTTCATCTTGAATTGGTGATCATGCCTACCAATATAGCTGGGGTATTCAATCTTCCTCCGAAGTTCCCCCCATGCCTTTTCCCCTTTCAGTGTGCGGAAGAGTGCGCAAAGCCTATTTATTTTTATTCTCCGTTCTAGTGTATCCCATCCCAGTTCTTTCAGCATTTTACCGACACTTTCGGTCTTTTTGTGTTTCCCCATGACGTACCTTGCTGCCTTTCTTTGCACCTTCTCGATGGATTCTGTTTGTCCCTTTTCATACGGGTCCCACACTAGTGACGCGTACTCTAAAATCGGCCGGATTAATGTCTTATACGCCTTCTCTTTTGTAGTTCGATCACTTTCCTTAAGATTCCTCATCACCCAATGTAACGTTTTGAACGCCTTTTTTGTTAATTGTTCGACATTTGCCTCCCACCCTAAATCTTTCATTAAATACACCCCTAAGTATTTACATCGGTCACTTTTTGGAATAACCGTCCCTGAATATAAATATTCTCTCCTAGGTCCATTTAGTTTCCTACTAAAAGTTATAAATTTACACTTTTTTACGTTTATGTCCATTCCATTTTTTGACACCCAAACAGTCATTTTATTTATGTCATTTTGAAGCACTTCTCGATCGCTTTCCCTTACTATTCTCCTGTAAATAATGCAGTCATCTGCGAAAAGCCTAATATGGGAGTTAATGCTATTTGGGAGGTCATTTATATAAATTAAGAATAAAAGCGGTCCAAGGACGCTACCTTGTGGGACACCCGACGTTACTTGTGCTTCTTCGGAGCATATTTCGCCCACTTTAACCTTTTGCGTTCGACCCTTCAGGAAATTTTCGACCCAAAAATACAGTCTACTGTCTGTTTGAGGTGGTAATTTTCTCATTTTTTCTAAAAGCCGATTGTGCTCTACTTTGTCGAATGCTTTTGACAGGTCGATAATTATTGCATCCACTTCTAACCCTTCATCCATAGAGTCTGCAATTTCTTGGCAAAAACCCAGTAGTTGCGTTTCGCAGGAGTGCCCCTTTCTATACCCATGTTGAAAATTGAACAACCAGTCGGTGCTCTCCCATAGTTCCCAAAGATAATCAGCAATTATCTTTTCTATTAATTTGCACACTGTTGACGTCAAACTAACCGGTCTATAGTTTTCAACCAATCCCTTATCTCCTCCTTTAAAGATGGGTGTTACGTATGCTTTTTTCCAATCCTTGGGTAGAACTTTGTTATTTATCGTAGCATTGAATAAATGTTTAACATATTTTGTAATTTCACTGCCTCCCATTTTGAGTAAATCTATTGATATGCCATCTGGCCCAACTGATTTATTCTTCCTCATTTTACTAATTTTTTTACAGATCTCAGAATTCGAAGTTTTAATGCATTTTACATTTGCGTTACATACCACGTTTGTTTCTCTCTGAAAGTCTTGGAAGCTGAGTTCCAAGCCCAAAGTGTCTACTTGATGTTAGCATTAATGATGCACATTCAAAATGATCCTAATCTTCCCATAATTGAAATCGTTTACAGACTTTTCTCGAATCTTTCGAATAAGATCATAAATTCTTAACGCTTACAGGCCCAGGGGCGCAGCTAGGAATTATGGCTGGGGGAGGGGGGTTTGGGCACAACTAATACTGGGGTATCTGGGTGTGTGGAATACCCTCCAGGGTAAGCGGGAGGTGCGGGGGCACTCCTTTAGAAAATTTCAAGATAAATGGTTCAAAATTGTGAGTTTTACGGCTTTCGGAGGGATATTGCATTAATATTTAAACTATTCTGAAAGTAATATTAATCCAATCAAGTAAAATGGATTAAACTTTTAAAAAATTATGAGCTCTGGGGGGGGGGGGGTGGGTTATGCCCCAAAACCCCCCCTCGCTGCGCCACTGCACAGGCCAACCACAAGTTGAAGCAACAAAAGAAATCAGACCGCTCGATCCCGTGAAACCTGAGGCCGTTGGTAGACTATAATCTACGTCGATGCCCGTCAGCATGGCTGGAAACCAGTGGAAGCCTTTCAATCAAAGATTGTACACGTTATGAAGGAGGTTTCCAATTCATATGACAAATATAGTGTGTTAGTAACACATTTTACGAGGGGATTATCAATTGAATGAACGACAGTTTTATGATTACGGCTAAACCAACCATCGGATACAGTGGACGTTGATTTTCTACCGTCGAGATTTGAATCCGAGTCCGCGGGGGGTAGGGGGGCACCGATACGCCACCGATCCCTCTAAGGAACGAGCAAGGACTTAATATAAGTCTAAAAAGGCTACACTTTGGTAATCACGTCCTAAATGACTCTTCCGTCCCAGCGGCCCATTTCCCACAGGACTGAAGGATGAAGCAACATCAGTGGGTGATGTCTCATTGCTTCTGGGTTTCACCGCGTGGATTTTCTTTGCGACGACAGTTTCTCCGGTATTCCAACCGGCGGCAATCATCTAGACAACGCCGCGGAAAACTACGCATCAACATCAATGGGTTCTTTCACCGAATACTTAAAAGTTGAGAAAAAATAGCCTTAATTCTTGTTCCCTGACCTACTGCCTACTTCAAAAGTCATCGGTAGGACCACGAATTTTACAAAAGAGGATCCTCAAGTCGGCCTCTAAATGTGTTGTCATCCGACGCGCATTTAGATGGGTATACTAAAGTCGCCACTCTCACGGTGAAATAAGGTATAATTAGGGGTGTTAACCGATATTTATATACATAATGTCGTGATATATCACATCCGCAACTTTTAAATGTTATTCCTCGCAATTAAAAACATTATAGTGCAAAATATTGGAAAAAAGTGGATCTCGTTGCACTCATCACCGCGCCGCGGACACTTAAAAAAAACCGATTAAAATGCGACCAAAGTGGCAACAGAAACGAGACTTCTATGGAATGGAATATGGCCTCTTCATGCAGTCCTTTGGGGTGGGCAATTGGAGTTCTCTACCCTTCTTTGGAAAGTTATGGTATGGCTCTCGAAAAGTAAGCAACATCAACCCACTCTCACGACCTAAGGGCGCTACGCGACATAATCTTCATCGCCCTCTTCCTTCTCTCTCCCGCTATTGAAATGGGAAATAAACATCAATACACCTCTGACGACATAGGTCAGTTTTCCAGCCAATGACGACTATTAATACATTTTTGTTTCTCATTTACAAGAGCACGGGGAGGATTTTATTTTGTTTTGAATGTCCATTTTTTCATCCATAAATCAGAGTCGCAAGTTCACTTACATACGAGTCTGGTAAGTTCAGGGTTGAGCTCACCTCAACGAAAGGCACCCGCGTATGATATTCGCACATTCCCATTTACCTTGAGACTCCCAGCTACCTTCCGAATAGGGGTGCCAGTTCTTAACCATAGGTCACCTCGTAATTATTTTTGCTCGGGTGTGCCTGGAGACTTCTCCCGGGATTTGAACCCAGGACCCTTCGTACATCAGTCTACCGCTATACCAGATACATATAGCTGTATTTATTATCTTGCAAATTTTGTATATGCTCATTTTTGTTAATTGGTTCAAATGATTATTATATTTGTTAAACTGATTGCTGAGCTATAAACTGTTTATATAAAAATGTTCCATCGGATGTAAAAATCTGATAACAATACATTAAATTATATAATCACACCATCACGCTTCCCAAACCAGTTCCGTAGAATGAATTGAGATTTTCCTTCATAAGGAATTACTCCATTGTTACGGACTTCAAACGCGTATTTTGTACTCCGCGCTATTCCGAAAACAAAATTAATTCTCACGCGCGATCGAGTCCAAGAGGAAGCCTCGATGTTTTCACCACACTCGTTGATCACTCCGCGTTAACAAACTAGTGCTCCCGAATTGAAAGGCAGGCGAGTGTTTTCCCACTCCTGGCGCAACACAACAGCCAGCTTGCCCAACAATCGTTACGGGTCGTACCCACAAGTGAGCACAGGATGAGGAGGTTTTGACAAGCACGGAAGCGCGCTTGAGGTACAGCGGCAAACTCGGCCGCTGCCCTCATCGCGCATTACGAATGAAATCGCATAGCTTGATACCGTAAAACCCGAGGCCGATTAACGCCTTCACCTGGCTGAAAACCAGTGGAACTCTTCCAATCAAACATTGTATGCGCTATGGAGAAAGTTTTCAATACATTTGATCAACTTAGTGCGTTAGTAACGTACTTTACGAAAGGGATCATCAATTGACTGAAAGACGGCTTAATAATCACAACTTAACCAATCATCGGGCGCAGTGGACGGAGTAATTTAGTTAAGACCCCACCTATAGCTAGGATTAACATGACGGGGATAATTTTCTACCGCCGAGATTTGAACCCAGCCCCCTCCCCAAGGACATGCCAACGTACTGGTATTATTTCATTGAAATGTCGATGCCCATCAACGCCCTTAACCGGCTGGAAACCATTGGGGCCCTTTCAATCAAAGATTATACCCGTTACGGGGAGAGGCATAAAGCTGGTAAATTGAAATTTCATTTACAGTACTCTCAGAACAAATTCAAACAGGGCACTCAAGGTGGCAGGGCAGTTGTCAAAAGCTACGGACAAAATTGAAACCACCACCTTCAAAAGTACAACGGAAACTGGAAAACGTCGGTAAATTAAATAATAGTAAATATATTTTATTCAAATCCTGTTACTTCTCTTTATTCACGAGCTTTGAATGTAACATCGGTAAAATTTTAAATCGACATTAACAGCGAGAATAAAAGAAAAAGTGGCAGGTGTGAAAATCTACGGTAAGAAATTAGCACGTTGCGATTTGAGAATGACACAGCAGTTGTACCAGAGATCTGAAGAAAATTCTATTAATTATGGAAAACACGATGACAAGATGTAAGCTAAAAATCAATGCAAAGGAAACAAAGGTATTAGTCTGGAGTAGAGGAGAATTTTATTTGGAGACAATAGAACAAGTGGAATGTCAGGAGATTTAACGGGTTGAGTGGGAGTGAGTCTTCAGGGAGTCCCTACGCGACTGAACTACTCTAAAAAAATACTTAACGAACATGTTCTTCAACCCTTAACTACGCCTCAATAACTACATTTTAGTCAAAAATTTCAGGTATTTTTTAATTTTTAAGGAAAAAGTTTAGTATGCATCACATATGATACGTTATAGGCAACTTTTCCATTAAATGGGTACGTATCACAGACTGGGAAATTTTCCACTAAAGGTCAAAAGGTATATCACATACTTATTGAAAACTTCTCATTGGCGCACGTACCTTTACCAGTTACATATATAGAAATCGCTTGGGATAAAATAATAAAAATAATAATAAAAAATGCAAAAAAAATGAAAGTGATTTCCGTACCAGTAACGGATTGTTCTCAACTATTACCTAGTTTTAAGTTTCCTTTTTTCATACAAACAGCACAACACAGCCAACGGTACACATGGACCATTTTTAAACTTCTTTTTGTAAACTGGCTGGTTGGGGTGAGTTTTGACTCACCGGTACAGCTTTTGTATACGCGCCTTCGGCGCTGACATTTAGTGGACCAATAAATACTCTATCTCGTTTCTCATGCGGGGAGCTGGCTTCCATCAACATATTAGAAACCAATTACCTTTGGCACCTACTGACTGCTTTTAGAACCACGACCCTAATAGTATAACGACAGGGTAACGACAATTCTGATACACAATGCATTAGAGAGGAAGAATTGTGCCCTTCAGAAATAACCGGCAATGAGTGTAGTATATCATATATGATACAAAATGCAGAGATGGGTTAACCGTCGAAACATACTTCTACAAGGTAAAAGTAAGCTTAGCAATGACTGCAGGAAAAACGTTTCCATTTCAACCAACAGATTGGTGATTGAATATGAGGGCGTTATTTCCAAATAGCTCCCTGAAATTAGGCTAAGCCCAAAAACAATGGTAATAAAATCTGTCGAGATACGAAGTCGAGGATACAGAGAGAGAGAGGACTCTAGTCACCATCCAAACTAAGCATTTTACTTTTCTCATCAAAACTTTAAATTTTACAGTCAAAATGATAGCTTCCATCAGAAAATTTTGCCCTGAGGTGGCTGCAGACGTTTTGGATTATTGATACCAAATCAGCTGTTCCCAGAAAAGGAGGAAACCGACCACTTAAACCAATACATGGTCACTTCATTCTAGATGACGAGTATAAAGTAAATGTATTCGATTACACAGTTCGATATACATATTCTACGACATATTTTTACGGCTTGACAGAGGTAGTTGGAAAATAAATGTCACGCAGAGAAACATTGAGTTAAATACAGTGAAATACAAAATACAGTGTAGGGTTAAAAACACTTTGCTCTCATTGATTCCGTAAATCGAAACAAGGTTTCATTGAATGTGGAAAATTCAATGATCATTCCTTTCAGCTAATGCTTTAAAAACCTTTACGAAGTGACCGTGACGCAATTTTCATGTATCTAATGTGATTTGACTTCAATTACAGCATTCATTTGCTAATAAAATTAAAGAAAGTAGCAGTAGAGTGTAGTTTTTTCTTTCATCATTATCCCAATGGGTTAACGAACTTCACGCAAGTTTATTGTCGTAATGACGTTAATATTCAAGTTGCAACCAAGTAAAATTTAACCGTGATTACTATTATTATAACCGACGTTATTGCTGCACATGCTATGCTTAAACTAGCATCGCCATTAGTAAAATTTTTACTTTTAAATGCTGTATCCAGGAAAAGCACAATTCTTCTGCGCATGTTGTTCAACCAGGGGCCGTATTCTGTATTTCGTCGGTGCCGCACCGGTCGGTTTCCCTTTCAAGCCCACCGACTGGACATCAAATCGTACCGACAACGGATTCCGCACCGACGACGACACTTTCAGCGATTCTGTAAGGTCGTCGGTTTCAAACCAGTCGGTACGGTTCCCCTTCCTTCCCAAACAGGGAAAATCCGAATATATCCGAAGTTTCACGTGTCTCCACCAATGAAAGAAGGGTAAAAACAAGTGAAGACTCATTGGCACAGTTTGTTGTCGTCATTCTCAATCTTTTTATTTGCGGAAATTACGACTTATTGCTAGATTAAGATAAATGATATTGGATAAGTTGTTAACAATGCTTATATAATGTGTGGTAGTAATGCTGTACCTACAGAATCGAAGGAAACAATATTACAACATCACAATAAAGTTTGTATGTGATGGAGATTGTTGTTGCTGGAATGAATTATTGAAACTATCCTTGAGATCGTAGTTTCTTTTTTTAAATATTGGTTCCGTATAAGCTATTTATTCATGATTTGGTAATATAGTTGTCATTAAGTAAGTTCCGTATAAATGTTATCAACGGAAGGTTATGCCATTGGCACCGTAGCAGACGAAAATAGCATACCATGGAACGTGAACGTAGGATTCAAATGCAAATGTAATATTAAAGGAACAAGTTAGGAAATTGTTATAAAAATATGGAGCTGGGTGCAATTAAAAGAAGTGTAATGACGAGGAAGTAAATAAATTGTGATTGGGTGAAATGCATATGTATAAGTTGCGCATTCCAAGTGAGAGAAAATGATAATATTGCGGTAAACCTCATACTTATTAACAAATATCTTCTTTTATCGTCAAGGGAATCAATGGCTGACGATGAAATGAAATATAGTTGCCCGTTACAAATGAAAGAAACTGATACCGTTGTGGCAAACTTCATACTTAAATAAAAAGATCTTATTTCTATGCCGAGAGAAACGCCAAATTGATGATTGAGTGAAATAACAGTCGCCTATTCAGAGTGATATAAAGTGATAACATTGCGACAAAACTCATATTTAATCAAAAATATCTTTTTTATGTCAAAGGAGCAAATAAATGATGATAGAGAGAAATAAAGCCTATTACAAGCGAGTGAAAGTGCGGTAACATAAATGAGAGAAAGTCATTATATGTTAGCAAACCTCATTTTTATTAACCATTATCTTATATTTCTGCCAAGGTAATTAATATAGATGATGACACAGTGAATTATATAGAGGCGTATTCGAAGGGGCAGAAAAAGATAACATTGGAGAAAACCTCATTATTTACTCGGTGATGAGGTAAAAACAAAATAAAACGTACAATGCGCACCGGGGAACTCATGAAACCCACTAGTCGGTGGCCGTACCGACACCTCTTTGCTGTCGGTACGGCTACCGACGATCTCCCGTCCTCTCGTCGGTGCCGCACCGACCGGGTTCGTACAGAATCGCACGACTTCTTACCGGGAGTCGGTGTGACGTCGCACCCGACGAATCGGTGCCGCACCGATCGGTTTGGAGTTACAGAATACGGCCCCAGAAGAGAGTATGTCTTACCCTTCGCTTCACGGTGAAACTTATGAACCTAACAACAAGTAATATCTGCTTATTGTTAGCGGCAATATTTTTTTCTCATGTGCTAAGTTGAACCGTGTCCATTTCTTACTGAACAACTATTTAAACGGACAGGGTGTCCAGCCAATCAAAGCAGAAAATTCATAGATAATTCCCGGCTTTCCGTGGGAATTTTTACAGAATTTCAGGTTAATCTCAGGTGATTACTGTGAGAGATAATAATTTTAAAACAACAAAAATTACTTTTATAGAGTATTAGTTATATTTATTCATTTACAAGGAAAAAGAATAGGTTAGTAAGCACACATTCAATTTTAAATCTAAATTTATTCAATGCAACCAATATGCTGCTTCGACCTCTTAAGTACATATATGTTTATGTCACGTGATATTCTATTCTTCGTGTTTTTTAATCTTACTTGAGTCAAGAGGCATTTCGAATCTGTTGTCTTGTTTGATATTCCACGTTTCGATGCGGCTGCAAAAATTCTACCAAGAGGGATCGGGTTGGTGTGGTGGCTAGAGTGTTGGCTTCCCACTCGGCGGGCTCGGGTTCAAATCCCGGCAGTGGCAGAGAATTTTCAGAGACTGCCCGATCCCTGCTTGAATGATGTGTGGAGAATATTTCAAGCGCAACACTGCGTCCGTCGGATGGGACGTTAAGCCGTGGTCCCCTTGGCGCCTTTCGTTAAGAGCAGGCTAACGCCGATGCCAGGTTTCTCTCCACCCTTCATTCCACACCCTTCCCTCATGGCGCAAATGACCTCAGCTGTCGGTCGCCTCCTCCAAATACCATACCATTCTATTCTACCAAGATACTGCATTTAAAATTACGACAGACACATTTTAGGCCATAAAATGTGTGTTTAACTGGTAAAAGTTTTTGTGAAAGGAATTTGAAATAAAAGATTTTGAAATTCCTAGCTGGAGCAAAATTTCGTGAACAATTCCCGATTTCCCCGGTCTCTGGACAACCTGAACTGAATGTTTGATTCGAACTTCGAGATTCAAGGGATAGTAGAGCTCATGCTAAGCTAGCAACCCGCGTACGATTTTCACTAATGGCTCGTTAGCCAATTTCAGTTTAAAGCCGATTCCGGTAGTTCAAAAAATACGATGGGAACAATTTTTGCCTTGTTTTGACTAACATTCTACTTTTCGATAAATTGGTAGAGGAACTCGAATTTTGAATTGATTTCTCGAAAAGGAGTTCGGAGAGTTGTTGACATATCTCGCAGGTTGCCAAAGACACTCGAGCTTTGACTCACATCTTTGATCACGCCACGAGTTTTTTCGAGTGGGCAGTACTCTTCGAGATCTCTCGCTTTGTATTTAATCGGAGTGGATCACGATAGTCGAACAGTCATGTACCCGAAAATAAAATTCCTTTTTCAACTATTTCTATCGAAATTTATGATCCCCAATCAACCCTTTCAAACCTGACTTGATTTCGAAAGAAGAAAAAAGTTTTTTTTTTACGTTAATCACTGAAAAAGGTTTAATTTAAATGTGAATCCGCAATTTTTACCAAAATTTTATAAAATTCAGTATTTTTTATAAATATACCTACAATAGATCATTGGGTCATTCATAATTGAGATTCTAGAGTTGATTTAAAATGCGTGTCCAGTATATTGGATTCCGGGTCTGAGAGGGTTCATCAATTCAGTTGGTGAATAAAATTGAGAATTTCCTGGGTCAAAAACAAATATTTTCTACGAAAACATCGAACAATTACAAACAAATCGAAGCCGCACCACGATAACTTCCATTGGGGACGGCGGAAGCTTTAGCAAGTTGGGCACTTAGGTGCCTCCTGTCTGTAACCCAGCGGTCTCACATCTAGATCACTTGCTTCTTTTTCGTTTCCAACCCACAAAATAATTGCAGAAAAAAATGGGTATCCACCCAGTGGCTATATTCATATTTTCTTTCGGGTGCACTTACTCATCTCCAGAACCTTAAGAGTTAATAAAAACAAGAGAACTTCCGGCTCCAACTCAAGCAATCAAGATTGCAAAGGCAATTGCAAGTAACGTGGCCATTCATTTACTTCTACGTACAACCCCGCAAGCTGCCTCAAAAGGCGTGTCGCAGGTGGTGATAGGACACCAGCCCTTAGCAAATAAAAAGGAAATCCAGATACACGTTCTCTCATTAAGTTCCGCCTGGCATTTATTAAAGTCCTTTATTGCTCGGGGGAAAAACGAATTCCGACATCTATTCGTTCGGCAAAATATCTCTTTGAATTCATCGTTTCTGACGGACGTGGAAATATAGTGGTGCTCTAATATGATGTTCTCAGTCGTTCCGTTCTGTTCCATGTCACTTTGATTGATATCCATTATAAAAACACACTGGCGTGGTTATTTGTGGTTTTTATCATCGATATATCGAACTTCCACCAAATAAAGCCTGAAACAACTGTAAACGTTATCCATTCTCAATTGCTCAAGCGATCTAAGCCTAGAACGCAGCCTTCGACCCCGGTTCCAACATATGTGTAACGCTTTCAAGAATCTGACTGTCAGGATTCCGATGTTAGAATGTTTTTACATTTAGTTTATTTCGCTTGTAAATTTTATTCCCGTTCTATTGATCTCTCACGAAGGAGTAGCAGTATAAGGATTTTAACACAATCTATTTATAATTATTCAATTTGCTAAGTTTTTCCATTTCACATAATTATGTTGAAGGTAGAGGTTTTAATGTTGGCGACAGCTTTCAGGTACTGCACAGCCACCTTGAACTCAATTGCTCTTATGTCTCATTTCTCAAAAGCACTCTCTGTTCAGTCCAGTACATGTACCCGATTGATATCTTTGAGTGAAATACTCTATCCACTCCTCAACGGACCTACTATTAGCCCACTAATTCCTTCAATACATTTTCTGTATTCACTTCATATTTATTAATTAGATTCGCTTCTTTCAGTCCACCTGAGTAGTGGTCTACACTCAGAATTACAATTCGCTCAGTGTAGCTGTAGAGTAACAAAGAGCCGAGGCCATTATTCCAACTGTTTTGCATTAGAGAAATACCGATTTCATTGGTAGTGCGTGGAAAACAAATGTAAGCGAAAGTTTCAAATCACATCCAGATACACGATCTCTGCATTTAATTGAAAAAAAAAACTCAACGCTGCAGTCACCTACGGTTCCTGACACTTAAAGGTGGAGGGTGGAAACGGAGCGATATCATTAAGGTGAATGGAAAAAGCTTTAAACCATAAAATCAGTTGAACATCATAGCTAGAAAATGAATCCTTTAACGTGACTTTATTACTTGATGCAAATAAAAGGTTTTCATCGAAATAAACTCTCCCTTCCAATCAGCAATGTGATCTCTTTCAAGGATGAGTGAAAGAGAAGGAGTAGATTGCACGGTTTCACATTTCAATTTGGCCCCAAGTACAAGGCCAATTATCGCTCTTTCTTGGCCATACTCTTACGGTCTACGTACCAACTACACTTAAAATGACTATTACACCAGTCTGGACCCAGATGCTATGACTACGAAAGCCGAAGGCAATTTTTTCTACTTGGCCAAGAGACGATAACGTGACTCTTCAAGATATTATAACGCGATTAAAAACCCCAATTCAAACCTTAATGCGTTTTCGGATTATCAAACGTAATTATGCACTCATTAGGCATTACCCCAACGGTTAAATAATTCTTATCCTCATACCTTCCAAGCATGGTCGTAAACCGAAATAATGATATTTCTGATGATGGCTGACTTAGAAAATAAAGGAATTAAATATTTTCGTTTGAGATCCGTTCGCCACTCCTAAAGTAAATGACGGCGAAGATGGCAAGAATAAACGGCGACGAAGAAAGGAAAGAAAGAGAAGAGCTTCAATATTTCACGGCCGGTGGAGATTTTTTGACGTCATTCGCTCTTTTGTAGGAATCATGATAGGAGCCTTGCAACATTCCCCTTCCGTATTTTCACCTTAGAACAACGTCCATGTAATAAACTTTCCGAAAGTCATATTTCGCGATTTTTCGTTCATAATTTAGGTACGAGAAAAGCTGTATGGATGCATAAAGATGGGATTGAGCATTAAATGATGCTTCATTCTTCCGCCGGAACCTTCGTCACCGATTCATTTACGATGCCATGTATTGAATTGCGAATTAGGTTTACATTAAATGACTCATGATAAAATCAAGTCAAACCCCTCCTTAAAATTTACAAGTATGCCATAATAGGGGAATGAAATGAATTTACACAACAAAATTTGAAGGATTACAGAAGTCCAAGCTATACAAACGCGTTAATAGATAAAAATTCCATCAAACCTTATTGAAGAAAACACACGCAATTTTCCACGATAATAAACTTTTACTCCCGACCAAGGTTTCGATGCCACTACATCATCTTCAAGATACAAAATAGTACAAAATGGTGTGTTGTGCACTCAATTTTTACATTTTTGTTTATAGAAGGGGGAGGAAACTGAAGAAGAGAGTGAACGGAAAAGAGAGGGTGGTATGATATTGTGGACAAATACTGGAGAAGAATTTAATTCGATCATTATTTAGTTTTTTCTTCCTCCCTTCCGTATATTTATTCCCGTTTATAGCGCGCCTATTTCTAGCGAAAATTTTTTTTCTATATCACGTACGTATGACGGATATTTCTGATAAAAAAACCTAAAAAAAAACCCCTGACTTTCCTGTGCCTCCTCCCTTACAGACCCCCACCACCTCTTCCTTTCTCTTACCCTTACCCATTCCGTGCACTTTTTTTACCTTGAAGATGATGTAATGGCATCGAAACCTTGGTTGGGAGTAAAAGTTTATTACCGTAGAGAATTGCATGTGTTTCTTTCAACATGGAAAAATTCCACTCTATCACGCTTAGTTCTTGCGATATTAATCAGGGATGCCGACTCACAAAAAATATTGGGGGGGATCTTGAGATTTGAAATTTTATGAGAAGTGAGTTTTCATTTTAGAAGAGTCATATGGTCCACATTAGAACCCTGATAGCTCGAATCTTGATACCTGGACATTACGGGGAAAATCGACAAGCCTGACACATTTTTTCCTCGCAACCATAACGAATTATTTAGGGGGCTCGGGCCCCCCCAGGCCCCATTGAGTCGGCGCCACTGATATTAATCTATCAAACCTCTCCACATTTAGTGTGAATGGACCCTAATTAGCCGCTAAATCTTCATAAAGGAACTGGAAAGTAGACGACGATAGGTGCCTCGGGTCCATAAGGTCACGACGCAAGAAATGAAGGTTGGTAGGGTGAGGTTCGAGACATATTTACCCTCCCTAGGATCAATCCCCAACAGTGTGGAGGGATATTTCTAAAGAATCAAAACCCCGCATAGACTCCGTTTAGACGTCTTTTTGGCTGGTTATTCCCTCCGTCATTACGCGAAAAACAGTGAACTCTCTGCGATTAATTGCGATCGGGTTATTCATCCTGTACCGAATTCGCATTCACAAATTCGAAAGATGGGTAGAATTATCGACGAATAAAAAGAATCAGCCAGTCACTGGTACAACAAAATAAGTCGCGAAAGCTGTCAACCATTTACGAAGCCATATTAAATAAAACGGCACCTAAGTACTTTGTACCGGGGCAGCACAATTGTGTAAAAAAATTTCTTCGCCCCTTTCCAAGAGAGGAAGAACCCATTTTGCGGCTCCCACTTCAGGAACTGATAAAAAAATGCGAAATACTTATACTTGATTTGAATAACTGAATCAGAGATATAACTTCATTAACGAACTCATTTTCCACAGGTAAAATATTATGATCATAAATTGAAATGATTTATGTCGAACCTCACGGACATGCATGGAATATCGAAAAGAAAACATTCTGGATTCTATGATACCACTGAAAATATACATCGCAGGAACAGGGGTTCGAACATTTCATTATAATTATCTGAAAGTGGGAACGAAAACACTGAATGATATCGACAGCGTCAACACCCATGTCTTTTCAAATATATCTTAAGTAGAGTACCGAAGTTAAAACCTTTTTGTTCATAGAAATTAAAGTCAAACCCATTCACTAATAACAACCAGAAATTTGAACCTCATTCTCAAAAACGCACATAAGGTACGCATAAATCAGAAACAGTATTATCTTTTCGGTATTTTTCCCAGACAGGAATTACATTTTTTACCATGCATAAATTTCAGAATATCACGCCACGTACCTCCAAGTTGGAACCAACAAGAAGGGTTGGCTAGAAGAATCGATATTTTGGTTTATTCTCTCATAATTTCCACATTTCCTACTCGGTACGTTACAGACTGACAAAAGTACTACGGAAAATATGAATTGCTCCGCAGTTACCAGCCTAATAAACAGCCAAATGAACCACAAATGAACGTCCCAAATGCCAACTCCACCTTTCAAATTTTTTGGTATATAAAAATGTTGACGAAGGTCTACCCATTCGTATAATGAAAATTCCAAGATAACCGCAACAACAAGTATTAAAAAATTAACAAGTCGCGAAAAGAGATCACTCGAGTGGGAGTGGTGCTTCCTTTTTTACATTCATGGTGCCACACCACTTCGATCCCTTTAGGTACCGTTACATGCATAATTTCGATCATCATCGAATATTCCAAACTAACAGCCTAAGTATGAAAAAAATTAATAAGTTACGACAAAGATAACTCGTGGGGGAGTGATGCTTCCTTTTTACATTCATGGTATAACACCAACTCGAACCTTTTGGGTAAAGTTCGCGTTCACAAAAAAAAAACAAATCACGACAAGAATAATAAGAAAGAGAAGCACTCAAGTCAACAGACACGCGCCGGAAAGGAAGGCCAGGATTGGCTACGCTCCCCTGATGGCCCGTTCCGGCCCCGCAACCCATTTGGCCAGTTGGCATGTGAAAGCGGCCGGCCCCGGCAGACGGAGACTCCCCAAAACAAAGGGCGCCCATCAAGGAGTAGCCGAATCACTCCGGCAAGCGGTCTCCCCTGAAACGGTAAGGGGAGTGGCCGAGTGCGCCAAAGAGAAGGGGTGGCTGCCCTGAATACTCTAGCCTTATATCATGCATGTTCGTAGCTACGCAGAGAGCTTTCAAGCTCCTAGTCTTTCGATAAAAGATACAGTTTTCGTAATGAATAAGAGAAAATCTTTGATACTTAACATATTGAAAGTACTTCTTTATTTTCACATTGAAATATGCATTATGTGCCGAAACCTGGGTCGGTAGAAATAAGGAAGCGTGGGAATAGACAGGTCAAGGCGAATTAATTTTTGTGTGGATTTTTCGCACAATTGTTGCATTGCGGGTGACTCCCGTGAAGTTATCACCGTGTCTAGTCCCGGTTTACTTAAATTCCTTTCATTGTGTTACATTTCATAGTCTTTCATTGATTCAAAGATATGGAGAGAAAATTTCTCTGATTTCAACGTAGGGTGAGGCTCTTAATGCCTTGGATTCATGATTCCCTGATAACCTTGAGTATGACCGAAGAAAGGAAATTCAAACGCCAATTTAAGTCAGAAGGAAAAATATCTACGAACCAATTTTTCCATTGTCTTAAGCAATCATCAATGGGGAGGAGAACCCGCCGAGGGCCTCGCTAAGAATGAAACTGATGGCTGCCTAAGACAATCGAAAAACCGGTTTCGCAGATATTTCCCCTCTAACATTAATTGGCATTTTGATTTCCGTTTTCGGACGTATTCACTTGAGCCAATAAATAGCTCAACTTAATTATGCATGATTACGATGGAACAGCCGCTCATCGGAACGTTAGCAGAAGAGATAAAGAGCCTGATCCCGTGTAAAGACCGAGAAATTTTCACCCACATTGCCCATCTGAAAAGCACCAGAAAGCAACACACACTCCTCAAATTTGATCACGTTCACAAATGAATCACTGAAATCTCATAATCCCGACTCTAAAAACTTCCAACATCTCAACATTTAAACCACCGAGGGACGTGTAAATTATCGCTTTATTGTGATTTTCCATAGTTACCCAAAATACAAATTTTATTTAAGTCATCGCTGGACAGTTCTAAAGCACGCGCATTTGTTTCTCCATTTTGCATAGGTGTATGCATTGAAATTCACAGAATAAGTAATTATTACGAGCCCGATTTAACTTTACGCACAATATCATGGATAAGAGAAGAATACATCATGGGTAAGCATTTAATTTTAATGACAATTAAAGGAGAGGCGCATGATCAACCCAACGAAGATGAAATGCCAGAACGGTGACAGTGGGTTTTCTCTGCACCATTTATATAAACAGGCACGCTTTCTGTATACTCAACATAGTGCCATTTGGTCCCAACATTACAACAACACGCGCCACCGACCTCAAACGGTACATATTTACTCATGGTTGCTAATAATGCATTGCATTGGTCATCTGCTTGAATAACTACCCATACGAAATGCTTTATAAACTGCCTCTTTACCTTTATTTCCATTCCATGAAGTTAAATTTTATAGATTAGATGTGAAATATCCTTATAGTATGCATTCATATACTTTAAGCAAAATCTTAGGCGTCTCCTTGAAGACTATGCTGCTAAAGTACGCTTCCATAGGGCTCTAATGGACAGGGACAAATTTTTCATGATTTTAAGCTTCACATGGCCACATAAATTTGTACATGATAATCCAAATGACAATCAAGTTTAAAATGAAATCTCCGAAACAGGTTTTTTTGTTGCCTGAGGCAACGAAAGTTCACCGAAATTCATAATGTCTGAGGTTACAGGTTAACCCACGCTCTTTTCCCTGCTGATGTTTTCCAATGCCAAATGAAAAACCGGTTTCGGAGATTTCACTTCGAAACTTAGCACTCGGCTTATCAGTTTCAGATTCACTTAACGCCAAATATACCTGATTTCCATCAATCTAATCATGGCTATTACAACTATTCGGGCAGCTCTTAGGAGGAAAACGGATAAAGCAGTACGGACATCAGGTAGACAATTGCCTCAGCAAAGAAGGCATTCATGAATAGAAAATGAGCTGATAAAACGATCGTTAGACAAAGCGAAAAGAAAAGGCAAGCGAAGAGTCTGTTCTGGAGTGTAACATTTTTTAGGCAGTAAGTTAAAGGAAAACGAATACAGTAGCAAGGAAGTTAGGAAGAGAATTGCATTAGCAAAGGAGGCGTTCATGAACAGGAAAGAGCTTCTGAGAGGTTCGCTATGTAAGAATTTAAAGAAAAGGTTAGTGAAGAGTCTGATCTGGAGTGTAGCGCTTTACGGTGCAGAAACGTGGACATTTATGAAGGAGGACGAGAAAAGACTGGAGGCCTTCGAGGTGGGCATGTGGAGGAGAATATAGAAGGTGAAGTAGACGGATTAGAAGAGGAACGACGAAGTGCTAGATATGGTGGGCGAGGAACGGAAGCTTTTAGAGTAAATACGGAGGAGACAGAAGGTATGGATGGAGGGAGTACTTGGCGTGAAGGGAACGTTGAAACCAGTGCTAGAGGGTAGAACGTTGTGTAAACGAAGGAGAGGAAGGAAGATAATTGGAGTTTAGATAGAATGAAAGCCCATACTGTGACTTGAAGAGGGGAGTCCATGAAGGGAGTGGAAATTGTCAGAATATTTCTTAGATACTCCACGGAAACCTACCTCGTTAATGAAGGAGGCAAAGTGGACGGATAAGTAAAGGAACGACGAAGTACTAGATATGGTGGGCGAGGGAGGGAATCTCTTAGATGAGATACGGAGATGACAGAGGGTTTCGATGAAGGTATAGTACTGAACGGGGAGGGGAAGGAAAAGAATAGGATTTATTGATAGAGAAAAGGATTAGGCCTTATTGTGAATTGAAGAGAGAGGCCCAATATGGCCCGGCTGAACTCGCAAAACGCCCCACGTAATCCTACCTTAACCCCCTATAACCCAATGTTGCTTGTAAGTAACATCAAAATGTACACATTTTCAGCTCTATTCAGGAATGACTTAATCTACGTGTTCTTTTGTGCTGTTAAGTTTAATGGCGAAATATGTTGCCGCCACAATAATTATGATTGAGTGGAAAATTTTCACATTTTTGAAATGAGAAGTCTAGAAATTTAATTTCTCCCAGAAGCATCTCTGAGTTAGAAAGGGTTAACCGGTAGAAGACTTTAAAAATAGTAATAATCATGGTGCCGTGGTGGAACCATTATTTTGCCCTAGCAACGCATCTACTGTTTACAAAATCTAACATGTTCCCACTCTCCCTCTCTCGAGAGGCCGAGCCAAGAGGAGCGCGCAGGGCTGCCAACATCCCCACGACGAGCCCTCCGCCTCCCGAAGCCCCTCCCCCACTCACACAGCCCCCCTCCACCACGTTGCCCCTCTTGGCGTCCTGCAGTCACGGATCAATACGACTCGGGGGTCTTCCCTTTCCCCCAAACCGTCGGCACTCTGGGACGGCGGTCCACCCTACACGCCACGCAACCCCCAAAAGAGGCAAAACTAGACTACAACAACAACCCGATCGACGGCGGGATTGCGTGTCCCCGAGTCGATCGAAGGCCGAGGCGAGACAAGAGAGGGTCAACTCACCTCCCCCCCCGAAATTAACTCGATGGTCGACGAGGAAAATTGGTAGAATTCCCATATTGCGTGTACAGAAAAATACGTTGTTTACTTCAGAATTTTTAATTTTAATTCGATTTTTCTCCTCTTGATAATAAAAAGAAACGATTGAAACGGGTCGAGTTAATTCTTTCAAGTCATCGGCATGAGCACCGTCTTATATTGATGCCGTACATCTCCAAAATATTTTAGAGACAAGGCCGAAAGTACACCCATTCCTAATGAACCAAATCCCAACGAAAAGAATCCCCTCTCCAAATGACCCCAGCCCCGAAATTTTTTCCCGGTTACGGGTTACGGCCTTGGGTTTGTGGAGCAGGCAGAGCGGGGGTTGGTTCGGGACGAGGTCGAGCTTAAACAGTCGCGATAACAACCATTCGACCTACCAGAGAGGAGGTAGCGGTCAAGTGTCGTCGCGCCTTCCGAGAGGTCACCGTGCGTACCTCCTCCCCCTCCAGCCCAGTTACCGCTCTCACGTGACTGGGGGCGTTCTACTCCACGCGAGACTCGAAGCGGAGATGAACCGGTAAGCGGCGACACACGTGACGACGCTCCTGGGGAGGGGGGAGGGTGAACGAACGACAACAAGTCTCCCGGCGGCGGAGGCGCTCCACCCTTCCCCTCCACCCCCCTGACGACATGACCCCCTCATCCCCTAAAAACAATTACGCTGCGGCAAAGATTCCGCGTGCCCACTCCCCCATCTTCCTCCTTTCGCCGACGAATCAGCCCGAACGGCTGTGGGCGCGAACCGCATTATGCAACACACAATGGCGACCCGCCCGCAGTAAACAATCCGCTCACTCTCACATTATCCTCCCGCGAAGTGCACATGTACTCGATGGTTACAAGCTTTACCTCCTACAGTCTCATTGCTGTGGAAAGATGGGTGTAACCTCGTGAATTCCAACAGAAATACCCAAAACCACAATAATAACAGAAGAGAGAACGGAAAACGGAAACGAGGTTTTCAAGTTCTACCTCGCGGAGACTCAATATTATAAGAAGAGCACCACTTTCTAAAATTCTACACCAATTTGATAACCACTCCTAAGTCAACGATCGGTTTGCCGAACAGTTTTTAGGTGTCACCAAGTCAGATAGTGAAAACGACTTCTCGACGAAGATGCTAGTCTGCGAAGTTTAACCACTTGAATTTCTGTGAAGATGGGTGTAACTTCGTTAAATCGTACAAGCATTTAATGCCCAAAACTACAAAACTAATGGAAATGAGTGAGGCGTGGACACGATGTTTTCTAGTTCTACCTCGCGGATACGCAATATTAAAAGGAGAAGAGCACTACTTTCTAAAGTTCTACATTATTGACAACCACGCCCACTTTAACGATCGGTTAAACCGCACAGTTTTTATGTGTCACCGGGTCAGACTGCATGAAAACGACTTCTCGACGAAGATGCAAGTTTACACAGTTTTATCCATTCAATTTCCCAGGAATTCCAATATTCTGCTAATTAACTATTGAATCGAGCATATATTTTGCTTAATTTTACTCGTTTACGCAGGCAATAATCTCATTAACGCTAAACTAAGGCTTACGAACGCAAATGTAAGACTATAAATGGCCACAATCAGTCCCTACCTTTTCATCAGGCTAGGTTATAGAAAATAGCGTGGAAAAGCGGATTATCATCCCCCATGCTGAACACACATACATGGCTTGTAAACCTAGGTAGGTACGATGTACCTTGAAAAACTTTCGTTTCTAATTTCTAGCTGGGAATACGTAAGTAGAACAATAATTTATCAACTTCACTTCGATATGTAGTGATTTCAACGTACTATTGCCCTTAATTAAAGATTTTTGGCAAGGGTATACCCAGGATCGAAACTAGAGGGGGGCCAGCCTTAGTCGTTGAAGTTGTAACTTGGAAAAGGTAAGGAAACCAACATTTCAAGAAAATTATAACAGCACTTTTCAAAATTGTTTACTCAAAATTAAAATATTTTTATATAAATTATATGCTTTATACTTGTATCACTTTTCTTGGATTTAAAGAAAATTTGTTCAAAATTTTCGTTTTCAACTACATTTACTTTGCTTCAAAGGGGGGGGGGGGCTGCCCCCTTCTGCCCCCCCACTGGGTAGGCCTATGATTATTGGGGTAACATTTCACTCTATTCATGATTGAACGACGAAGAATAGACATAAAATTGGGGAAGGCTGTCAAAAATGAACTAAAAAGTAATCAGAAAAAGAGGCAAGAAAGGGGAGCTCGTTAACAACGCAACAATATACAAGAATAACGGTGAAGTTTTGGAAGCAACTTAACGAATTTAGAAAAAAATATAAATAGACCTGATATCAGGGATGGAACATGATTCCTAACAATACTGCATCAGATGCTCTTTCAATTCATATATCAAGACCATATTTAATTGTTAAAACCCAGATCATATGCCTAAATGTTTCGTAATTTGTAAAAAATTACAGTTAATAAAATATTTTTACCCTACATGACTACCTCGAGTCAACACATCTCGGCTGCTTACTATGATGCCGCTCGATTTCTATAACTATAAGTACAATTATTTTTAAAGACAAACAGGAATTTGGACATCCTTTCACACTGCGAAAAAATTAAATAGAAAGGTGGAATGGCAATGGAAGCAGAGATGAGTGAAAGACGAAGTTAAAAGGCTTTACTTATTCTCTGAGGCCAGTATGATTTATAATTACTTTATCCATTAAAACAAGGCCTACAATGAAAATAAATATCTAGCTCCAATTATCGCCAACGTTAAAATAAAATAATAAAACAAATATTTATTCAGGGAACTTTTGAAAGGTACGAGCATATGAATAATATTTTTATGATTTCAGGTCCACGAAATTTTCAAATGAAATTTTTTTGAAAAGAAAGAAGTTTTACATTTCGTAATTCGCTGGAGTTCAGACGTCAATCCCATTAATTTAGAATCACCACTTCCTAAAATCAATGCAGAATAAAACCCATAGTCTGATCCAAGAATAAATCTTATGAAGTTAAGCCTTTCGATTAGGCTAAGAACCGGATTAAATAAGTTAATACGTAGTGTATATTATATATTTTGCGATAAGAAATATGAAAGCAGGCGACATGCAACGCTTTAACCGAGATTAATGTCGCACATTCACTGAAGCAGTGGTTAGCAGCGGAGCTTATAAGTGATTTCTACATCCTTTAAATTGCGTAAATATTTTATAACTCAAAATCATAATTGTGAATTCACCTGCCAGAAGTCCTCTGCAATAGAATATTTTATGAAACACTAGTGTTTAGCATGCATTGAGAACACGAGTACCACAAACGCTACCCAAGCGAGTTTTAAAAGTTTAATTTTCGACGGTTCAATGAAAAAGATCCGGGTCACAGACCAAAAGACGCGAAGAACGTTAGTTCAACGAAACTGACGTGAAAACTTGTACATACTTGCAAAAGACCCCACTCGGAAAGAATTAGGTCCCAAACTGGCCTAGTTCCTCGTTTAAGTGCGCCGTTTCCATGATCTGAGCTACAAACACGGGAATCGGGAGCCCGGATTTCAAGCGAGAGAACATCATTCAATGAGGCCACAGTTAAGTAAAATGAACCACGGGGGAAAGAAAAAAATGAAGACAGTTACATCTGACCCCTTTCTCGGGGCTGTGCCTCGCCTTTGCCCCACCAAAACACCCCAAACAACAACGTCAAAACATTTAACGGGGCCATTACCTACATAATCAACGGATCAATAAATACCTCAGTTCAGCCCAGAGCTCGCTTCCCGGCTACCCCTCACTCTGCCAAATGGTGGAAAACGATTACACTTACATTACAAAGAGGAAAGAGTCTACAAGAGCCGACGAGAAACAGGACAATTTCAAGGAGGACTACGTTCGCTTCTTTAATAAAGATGGTATCTCGACACTTGTGAAGTAAGTTATTGAACCCGGCTGAATTCAAGGGGGTTTACCGAGACGAGACCGCGCTAGGCGCTGAGGTACGGGTTCAAGTGTTCCAAGACTGCCGAGTGTAATGATTTTATACCATTGACGTTAAAGTAGACATATTGGCGGATGCATTTAGCCTGAAAATGACGAAAAAAATACACCGAGCAGCAGAAAACTCACGCCTGAGGGCTTGGAATCCAATCGATGACAGGAAATTTCTGGCATTTTGCCATCAAACAGAATGAAAACTGGAGATAATTTCGATTTCCCACGGACGCTTCTACAAACGTGAGGAAATTGCAAAAGCGGGAGGCAAAATTTATCAGGAATGATTTCTAAATTCATATTCGCCAGGACATTCTCTTTGACAGAATGATCGGTCAAACACGGGTGAAATTTGGTGCTAAACCGACGATACAGGTTTCCTTTCCAATCCATGTGAACCTAGTCATAGTCACTAATCGTAGTTTGACATGACCGAAAAAACAGATCATCCAAAAGCCCGGGAGCGTTAGTAGTTAGAAAACGAAACAATTCCAGCCATTGTTACCGCCGAGAAAAATAGGGAGTTAGTCAGCTGCTATTGAAGTTACAAAAGCGGCAAGCCTCTAAATCTTCGTGTCAGCAACATAAAAGACCTCTTTGAGCGTACTTTATGAGTATAACACGGCATATCACTCCAATGACGGACAACTGAAAACATCCAATTGAGAAAAAATACAAAAAATAACAAGATTTCCGTAGCACCACACACCAACTACAGAGATAAAACTGCCTTGACCTCAAATTAATGCGGAATCACTATCGAGAAGGAGCATGCTCGTGAATGTAAATTGGCGTTTGTTACGAAGTTGCGTGCGAGAATAGAAATAAAATGAATTCCGTGAACACCGCTATGGATTGTGAACATACACCCGAAACGGGAACGGAAAATTATGACATAATATAAGAAACTGCCAAATTAGAGCACGAAAAAATCAATCATCCGCTACACTTAAGACACGCACCGCAAACGTGACAAAGCGGTGGACAAAAAAAATGGCGAAATGGTGAGGACAAGGGTCACGAAGCACTAAAATAACAATCTTTAAATTTACAGACAGCAACTGATACACAGCAGGCAGTCCTGTGAAGAATAAATTAATAGAAAAGTTAAAGGAGTCAATAAGAGGTGACTCAAATGATTAAGCTAAATAAGGTGTATAATATATAAATCTCTTATATAAAGTAAGATTCCTAGATTGATTTTCCATTCACTAAGTGGATCCCGAAATACTGATAAGACAACCATGAAATTTCATAGCTGTATTGTCATGCTCCACATGAGAAGTCAAGGTGCACAGAGGAAAAATATTTCTGGGGATATCGCTTTTGGAGAAGTATTTTTCCTATTAAAGTTTATTTTGAATGTAATTAAGCAAAACACTGGAGATAATTTAATGAAAGTTCACTATGGATTATCAGTCTGACGTATATACCGCATTAAAAAGTGATAATAGGCGAAAATTGGAACTTGGAATTGTTTTTACCCCTATAAAATTAGCAATAACTCCCTTTAGAATTATTTATTTCCAGAGTAGGCGTTTCTCCAATTTTCGTTTTAACGATTATTTTATAAGGTAATGTACAATATCTCCTCAATATCTGTTAAGCATAGAGCAATTTTGTACCTTATTTAATTATCTCATTTCTTTCATTATTTAAGTTGTATTTGGATATTCAAATTCAAAATTTTTCGTTTCCTTTCCCTAAACTGTACTTCCATCGCGAATAAGCGGGCATCTCTATGACTGTCAGATGAATCATAAAGTTGGTACATTAATATTCAAAGATGAATAATTTAAAAGTCAACTTATATTTTAATTATTTTCAGATAAATTACAATTATTCCCGCCGTGGCGGTTAGTTCATATTCGTTCTAACGCCCGCAGGACAGATTCGCAGGAAAACGTGCTGCAGACGCCAATTACGTTTAGAGATAGTAACAGCTATATCGACTTACTGCCCTACAAGCCGCAACAATGACGGTGGCGTGCTAGAATGAAGGGTGGCAAGTGAAACGAAACGAAAATGTTCCGTTTCGACCTAAAGGGAAGCGAAAATACGAGGCCTAGGTTTGGTTTCGTTCCCGCACGAAATTAAAATCAACCAGGATTTTAGTTTCGACCCGGGACAAAACTTTACTCCCGGGAATGAAACTAAATTAATCGAAACCCCGCCGCTCATACTCAAGTTTCGATCTCAAAATTCGAGTGGAGTGGGATAAGAGGGAATCCTTTCGACCCATGAAATGAAACGTTCACGAGCATAAGAACTGAAATAACAAGTTTTCTCAAGCAATCCAACGCATTCATATTCTCAGAATACAAGAACTCCCACGATAACACAGTACGCTATCCAAACAATAGCTTCGCGTTTCATTCAAATGCAAACCCACTTTTAATCCCATTTATTTATTTACGTAGAACGACAAGGCGAGTAAAACAACAAAGATGTATTTCAAAACATCTTAATAACAATTAAACTCATTGGGATCAAAAATATAACACAATAATGATGTACAGCAGTGGTAAAAATCACGAGTCTGTCCCAAGTCAATTCTTTCACTAAGCCGCTAGAGCGATTTCATTGTCGTCACCAGCAAAATTTGATCTTGGCGAATGTTTACGTTCGCTACATGCTCGCCAGTTACAGCGAGAATAACTTTTTCGTCGCTAGAGACACGAAGCGAAGCATTCTTGGAGCAATAAGATAGCGAATAAAAATGAGAATCAGAAACCTGGATAGCATAGTAGTCTGCGCAAAGGCCCGAGAGGCCAAAGGTCCGCGGTTCGATTCCTGGTCCGGGTTGAATTTTCACCCATGGCAATTCATGTGAACTTCATCGCATTTCACGCGGCAGGATAGATATATTACACAAATAACCTTATAGATATTAAAGAGCAATTTGCCTTAAACAGTAAATCACAGCTAATCATAATATGGTTACAATATATACTTTTCATTTTACATTAAATTTCAATGAGAACCTGACGCTAGTCGAAGAATACACAGGCAAGGGGCAAACGAATCTCGAAGTGGTTCCTAACCAGAGTGCAATGCAATCCGTATGGCCCAAGGCTTCACATGAAGGTTTGTTTCAGTAAATTAGAGGATGAAAAACGCTAGATATTACGCAACAGTAATTTTTGATATAAGGTTAGCATAAAATAGGAGCAAACAATTTGGAAGCAGCAACATGGTAGTAAATTGTACACAGATCGGTACTAATTCGACTCGAACGAGAATAAATATGTCACTACGACAAGGCTAACGGTTATCAAAGTGGAATAGAAAGCTGCGTCAAACCCACCTAACGATTTTTAACTTATGGTGATGACTGATTCGACGATAATTCGGGTGACCCCGCGACCCTATTCCGGCTAGAGTATCTTCTTAAGCTAGCCTCACACTTGACTTTTAATAACACGAGCAGAATCGTGAACATACGAGTTCTTACGAGAGTAGAAGTGTGAATAGAAGTTTCTTCGTAATTAACTTGTGTTAACACGTGCAATGTGCAAACTAATAATAAAAAACAGCCACGAACTTTCATTCACAAAACATTCTTTCGCGTGTTGGTAGATCGCGCTCATAATGGGTCCCATCATTCTACTACCACTGGAACATAATGCTTTAAAGTAACTAATACGCCGAGGATTGCGGGTGCATTGCTAAAGACATTTTCAAAAGCCAAGAAACTTGAAGGTGCGCACTATACGCACTTCTGCGAAAGGATTCTAACCCTGATTTCAGCAACCCCGGGCATCGACTTCTGCTAATGGGATTCTTACAGATACCGAAAGAGATTTAACACTAAACAGGGTTTGGGTAAGAAGAATCTAGTGATTATTAAGAGTGCCTGTTGAGCGAATGCCTCTCAGGGATTCCTCCAAAACCCCACATACACATCGGGATAATGTCGTATTTGCTGCAGACGCTTACAAAACCAAATCAGTCCGTGCCTTCAGGACTTCCATGAAAACAAAGCCTCAGATTTTCACACACAAGTACTGAAGTGACCAAATAAGCTTTGAATGCCGGCAGGAAGGGAACAAACGCAGTGGAAAACCAAAGCGAAGGCTGCTCAAGGATTAAATAAGTTATGCTTCTCCATGATAAAGGACTGAATGCCTCAGGGAGTAAAACTATATCCTGTTTCTAGATAAATTTTCAAAAATCCTAATTTTATTCAGCATTTCACACGCTGGCATTAGTTAATTTTTATATCGCGAAAATATATAAAAGATAGACAGTGTCGGCACTAATATCGAAGCCCGCCGTCGCATTACAGGGTTTTTTTTGAAGGGGGTTTCTTCTTAGCTTCGTCGTGTTCGGAGGAAACACTTTCAAACATCATTAGCACATATTACCATGGAATACATTAACTAATGACTCAAAGACTCTACCAAGATTTCGGAAGGAATTCCTGTGACTGATGAATATCTTGTCGAAGAGGTCTTCCACTGCAACGCAGCGCAAACCTTCGACACGATATGAAAGCTGATTTCATAAAAGCGCCAGTCAAAGATCTGCGCACCTCGCCGGAAAAAAAGTTTCCGACTGCGGCCGCTGGTGACTGGGGAATTTAGCTCAGCAAAAAGGCAGCCTTTTGCCCAACTGCATGGTCATGAGAAAAAGACGTTCCAATGAAACGAGCTTAAAGGGTTCGCAGGCAAGGGAATGGGAAGTGGCTACAACCCTTACAACCCACCTAACGCTGCCGCAACTTGTTGAAGGCGCGTGACCGACGGCACGGCGGAAAAGTCGGAATTCATTACCTGCAGGGTGGCAGCATGGAAAACGACCATACTCTCACTGCTAAGGAATATATGGGGACAGAGCTAAATCTCAATCAAACAAAATGTGGATGAAACAATTCCACTTGACAATTTTTTTCACATTTTAAGGATTTCGACCCAAGTTACGATCGCGCTACGGTCATATTCAACACGAAGAAATTGACGGAACGCAAGAATGTACTTAAAGTAAGGTCCATTATTTAAAAAAGGTATTTCGATTAGTAATATCTACCTCAATCGAGACAGTGCGAGGAATAACGTAAGACTTCTTATCATTCTACTAGAACAGATATTCTACAGTTAAATCGTTAGTTTACCAACGGTCTCATACATAGCTAGAATGAAAGTACTCTGTACATAATTAGAAATCAACATTCGATCTAGATAAGGTTTGTTTTGGCAAATTGCAGCCAGGAAGGCCACGATGAGGCTGATTATTTTATTTCAGAACTATACTGACACAAATACCTTTATTACAATTCTGATTGCCTTCTTAATTCCTGAAGAAAATATTCGCTAAGCGCTCACAAGTTTAACAACAATGGATAGAGTGGTGTAAAAAATCTGAGATTCTTAGTCTAAGGTTTAGACGCTCATTGTTACGTACACAAGGTATGTAGCTTTAAATTCCCATGGGTCCGCAGTCGGTATCGGCTCTAATCTGTGTTTTCACTAAATTATGCATGCTAGATTGAAAGGTGACGCTAAGTGAGCGTCACGGATACATCAAGGACCTTATCCAGAAAGATTGTGAATCCAGCAGCTGAAGAGGTCGGAGTGAGTCGACATCATTAACGTCGATAATGATTGCAAGGTAGGAGGGAATTTAATGGAGCGGAAATAATTCTTCGAGTTAAAACCGTCGTCGGCTTCGGCTTATCCGGGTCACCGAAGGTCAGCATCACTGAGCTTGGCTCGAGATCGGAGGGGTGAATCTGCGTGGACTTCGCTGTTCTGCCAGGGGAAGATGGCAAGCGTGGTATGGCTCTAAACTTAACTGCATGAATTTCTTAATAGGTGCCAAACAATTTTTTCTTTGTAAAATATATACGGAAACGCTTCAATTAGTACATTTTAAGAACTCTTTCACCATTTTAATATGTATCACATACGATACATTATGGTTATTGACAACTTGTACATTAAATAGGCATGTATCACAGAATTGGCAATTTTCTACAAAATGTTTTCATTTCACATAATCATAGAAAACTTCTCATCGGCGCCCATACCTTTACTAATTACATATACAGTTATCACTCGGGTAAATCCTCTAACTTGTTTCTCATGCGGGGAGCTGGCTTTCTTCAACATAATTCTAACCTATGGCACTTACTACTGCTACGAGAACCACATAGTATAAAGACGGAGTGTCATATCTGATACACCATGCGTTAGAGAGGAAGAATTGCGCCCTTCAGAAATAACCGGCAATGAGTGTAGTGTATCATATATGATACAAAATGCAGATGGGTTAGCCGTCGAAACATACTTCTACAAGGTAAAAGTAAGCTTAGCAATGACTGCAGGACAAAAGTTTCCATTTCAACCAACGGATAGGTGATTGAATATGAGAGCGTTATTTCCAAATAGCTCCCTGAAATTAGGCTAAGCCCAAAAACAATGGTAATAAAATCTGTCGAGATACGAAGTCGAGGATATAGAGAGAGAGGACTCTAGTCACCATCCAAACTAGGCATTTCACTTTTCACATAAAAACTTTAAATTTCACGGTCAAAATTATAGCTTCCATTAGCAAATTTTGGCATGAGGTGGCGGCAGATGTTTTGGATTATTGATACCAAATCAGCTGTTCCCAGAAAACGAGGAAACCGACCACTTAAACCAATACATGGTCACTTCATTCTAGATGACGAGTATAGAGTAAATGTACTCGATCCCATAATTCGATATACATATTCTACGACATATTTTTACGGCTTGACAGAGGTAGTTGGAAAATAAATATCACGCAGAGAAACATTGAGTTATTTCTCTTTATCGTGTCTACAGAAACTATATTTCACAACCTCTTCCAACTGCTGTCATGGAAATGCTGTGCACTAACTTATTATTTCTTTCACTAAAAATAATTCTTCGGATTTTTTTCTAAGAGGATTATTCAAAATGCGTGAAAATTTCCTGCCTTTGACAGAAGGTGTTAGCAAAAATTCCTACCAAGGAAGTCTCCCGACGACATTATTAGCATGAGTAGCTATCCCGCACATCAGAAACACCAAAAGAATGAGAATAATTGAAAATATTAATCGTATTGCACACATGAGATGAACATTTTATGACAAATTTTTAGCTTAACGGACCATCGAGGGAAGTAAAATCTTCATGTCAAGCATTCATGGTCATAACCATAACCCAGTCCCAAACCCGAGACGGTTTTGCTAAATTTTTATCCTAACCTTTCAGCATTAAAAACTCCCATCTCATTATCGCGAAGGGACGTAGAGCTGCGGAACAATGCCGACCCGCCCTCCCCCGCTAGAATGCTTAGAAAATATTTCTCTCCGGACCCACGAAACAACTTGTAAGGCATCGTCCAGTCCTGGAGGGCTGGAGAATGACTAAGGACTTGTGCACAAGGACTTGGCTCGGCCACAAGGAGCGGGATGTGAAGAGGACTCCCGAAGGGCGCCCTCGAGAAAAAACCTGAGGGGGCAACTCGAGAGGGGGGCCGTGGGTCGCCGGTGGGTGGTGACGGCGCCGGGCGGGTGCTGGCGCCGCGTCGGGTGCGGGGAAGGGACGGGCATCTCTCCCCCTTGTTCCCCTCCATGACCCCAAGATTGGCAACACAGGGTGTTTCAAAACGAATATCGGGATTTTGAATGATTTTCAAGGGTGCGTGGTAGTCTGGTGGGTAGTGCGCTTGGCTGCTGATCGAAAAATACCATGTTCAAATCTACGAGTGAAGCTTTTGGACATTCCTAAACGAACGAAAATCAGCGCAGGAGGTAGAGGGAAATGAAATAGTCTCGCTACCCTCTGACTGCGTAAAAATGACTCCGTAATTTTCCGTAACTCCGTCAAATTCACAATGCGTAAAGGTAAGTCTGGGGTGACCTCTACCATCAGCTATCGAAAACCAACCACACAGTTGATTGACTGCGTGATTAAAGGCTTCATCGTATCTGTAAAACTGCCTGACATGATTATAATACATAACTCGCACGCTCCGCGCGCTCGTTAAGGGGCTCCGCCCCTTAAAACCCCGGTTCCGGCTTCGCCGTCTACATTTGTGGTCGCTCGAAGACTTTTAAAGTTGAATAATCTCACCTCAGCTGGGGGCCGGCTTCGCCGGGCAGGGGGTAGGGAGGCGCCCCACTCATTCCTCGAAACGGCTTCGCCGCCCAGGGGTTGAGTGTGAGTTGAGATGGGGGGAGTCTACAGCGGCTGCGGCGCTTGTACATCGGGGCGGCTTCGCCGCCCGAGGGTTACTGAAGCACCCCCTCGCCTACGCCAGTTACTCCTCGAAACGGCTTCGCCGTTCCTGGTTGTGGGGCGGCTTCGCCGCCTTGGGGTTGAGGAGCCCCCCCGCGGCTGCTCCGCTTATTCCTCATTAATGCTCTTCTCCACCGAGAGGGGTGCCCAGGGGGATTCGGGGGTTTTAATGAGTTATGCATGCGGTAACCAATCGTCCACAGTGATCACGTAGCGATGATTGTAAAGGGTTGTGCAATACGGAGTAATTGTGGCGAGAAGTACCCATTAAAGAAGACTTAATGGCAAGTTTTTCATTTTTTTGCGGGGGGTTCCAACGGGATACCGGGGGTTTTATACTTGTGTTAAAGCAGTGGTCACAAATCGTTCTCATCAATTCCGTGGCGATAAGTCTGACGTTTCTTTTACCTGGAGAGGCGATTTATTAGGCATTTTTGGGAGGTTTCACGCAGTTATCGGGGTTTTTTAATAAGTGGTAGGGGCACCGGTTAACCCATTAATCCCTAGCGTTGCGTAAACGCAACATTATAGAATCGTAATTATTAGAAAAAACCTTTGCGTCAGGATATTTTTTTCTCTGGTTTTCTGAATTCCTGAAATACCTTTTGTTCTTATTCAGTTATTTTTGGAAAATTTTTCATCAAAATAATAATTTTTATTTTACTTCGAAATTTGCCTATTTCGAAGAGTTGAAGTACTACATATTGTAAATCATTTTTTACAAAGATTTATTGAGTAATATTACTATAGGTAATGTTTTCTCTCAGTTTGAAGTTTCTTTATTCACCATGTTTATATTTGTCACAAACTTCCGTCGTTACTGGCAAAAATATGGTTGTTGTAAATAATGTTGCGTTTACGCAACGATGGGAATTCTCTGGTAGACCAGAGGGCTTTTCTCAAAGCATAACGAAACTCGTCAGTATGGCTTTTAATCGACAACTTAGTCTTTTGGAGGCAGTTTAGCTGCATTTTTGGCACTCAAAGGTTGTGAGAGAATAATACATCTTGAATTCCAAAATGGCCATCGGTACGAATTTTACATTGAACACTGGTACTTCGTGGGGTCAAACTTGCGCGCACACGTGGAACCGATACAGGGCAATGTCACTCTCATGTCGTTGAGTGTAAGGATTACTTAGTAGACGTTAAATTCAGCTTCAGATGCATTCAGTTTCAGAGATGGTAGAGAATGAGAGGGTGAGAAACGTATTAGTTGAAGCAGGATTGTGATGGAAGGTGGAGTGTTCCTCTATTCACTCATTGTAATTTTCTCCGTGCAATCCTGAGTTACCTAGTTTTTCTTTTATCGCTTAGGTGATACGTTATTTCTACGCCTCAGACGTATAAATAGAAGAACCGTCAAGAAGGTACCTGAAGAATATAAATTAACAGGAGAGGTGATGTATAATATTTTCTAAGCTTTGGAACTACAATGGGGATTACATCTTCGCAGTATCTCAAATATGGATGATTGCTGTAGGCAATTCAAGGCAAATCACAGTTTACTCAAGTAGTATCTAAAGAAAAATCGTCCAGTTAACGCGCGCGCCCAGGCAAAAGATGCAGAGAACAAAAGGTTCATCTAAATGTGAAAAAATAGAATCTACATCCGTAGTAGTCCCGAATTTCTGCGTGAAAAAAGTAATAGAAACGCCTATTACTCAGTATGGAGGCCATTCACCAATCTGTCACTTATTTCTCAGTCGAACATTACTTGAAATAATTTTGAGCTACTCAAATGACTACGATGAGGAGATAAATAACCATGCATTTACTCAGAGTAAGGCAGATTAAAAAAATATAATTGGAATCCTAATGTTGTCGGGGTATCATATATTACTGCGCACTAAGTTGTACTGGACAAGCTAAGAGGAGATGTCTGTCGCAATTGTGAGGCGATGTATGACGCGGATTCGGTTTGATGAATTACCTAAATAAATATCGACAGCTCTCCGATAATTCTCAACTACACAAAGTGATAAATTTTTGGAAGTCGGATCTATTCTCAACAGACTAAACGAAAATTCCATTCAGTTAGGAATTTTCCTAACAAATGGTTCCATATTTCAGGTGGCACACAGCTAAAATGTTATTCGTTGGGAATAATTCAGAGTAGGTTATACATTGTAGTGTCTGGTATCTTCTACAGGCTATTTTTATCAATATTTGCCAAATGGAGAGGCGGAACTTGAAAGTGTTATTTCGTGAAAGGTGTTCACGAAGATTCCCGAGGAAAATCGAAATGTCATCAACGATTACAATCAGGGAATGGGAGGGGTAGATTTACTCGATAATTATGTTGCATGTTACCATATCCAGATTTAGAGCAAAAAACTTCTATTCCGAAAAGGGGTTGATAGTCCAAAGATGATTCCGTGGTGATTTTACGCCAAAGTCACGGGCAAAGGAATTCCTTTGTTAGAATTTCGGTCTGAGATCGTACAATTTTACTGATGCAAGTAGTCGTTTCCAATACAATGCTGATTAATATGCTGACTTGGCATAAAAATCGGTGCCCGCTGGCGGGACACCTTAGGAAAAATGACATACCAAGAGATGCCCGTGAAGGGAGAATTGGGCATTTCATCCGCAAGCATACTTATAACTCCTGGCAAAGATGTCGAGTGTGCAAATCAAAGATAAGTTATGTTGTGAAAAGTGCTACGTTTAATTCCACGCTGAATATTATTGAGCATTACATCAGAAAAGACGATGAAAAATAAAATACGCAACCTAAGTTTTAAAAAGTAATTTTTTGTTTTTATTTACCGGGGTTTTCCCAGCGTTGCGTAAACGCAACATTATGTAAATCATATATTATGATGAATATAATATTTTTTTCTGAAAATTAATCTTAATTAGGCCAAAATAAACCGTAAAATACGAAATAACCTAAGGTAAAAGCCCTATATGCAGTCTGGGGAATAATGGGTTAAATTGTGACGAATACTATTCGGAAAGGCGACTTTAAATTTTTATTCAGCGATGTTCCAGGAGGTGATCGGGGGTTTTCGGGTATTTTTCCCCGTATGGTTTACGGTGGCTCGCCCTCACCAAATATTCCGGATATAGAGCTCAGAGGGGACGGGTAGTGTGGCGTAATGTTTGCGAGAAGTTCCCAAATAGGAGACTAAATGACACATTTTACAATTGGGGGGGATTTCAGGGGGATACCGGGGGTTTAAATGTGTGTACTCCTGGCGGTCACCATCCGTTCATGTAAATTCCGTGGGGATGAGTCGTTGGGGGCGGTGGAAAGGTCACGAAAAGTACCCAAAAAGTAGACTTATATGCAAAATTTAATTTTTTGGGGGGTGTATGTGGGTTTACCGGGGGTTTATAGATTTTTACTGCCAGCGGTCATCAATCGTCCACATCAATTCCGTAGCGATGAGTGGTAAGGATTGGAAAAGCGGCGGAATTGTGACGAAAACACCCGAAAAGGCTAATTATATGCAAATTTTAATTTTTTGGGGGTTTCGGGGGGTTTAAAGATGACGATACTATATGGTGACATTCATTTACTGTCATATCTAAAAGAAGTATGCCCTATGACATCCATATTTCGAGAGCAATACAATAAAAAGCAATCCAGTCCCTGAAAAAAGTGAGTAATGCCCGCCATTTTTATTTTTTCGCGGTTTAATCCATGTAATCATTTATAAAATGTTTATGTTTTATGAAATACAATGCATAGCTGTATGTAACTACAAAGTTTGAAAGAAATCGGGCAGGTAAGAATTGACAAAATCTTGTGTTAATCTTTTGGAAATCGTAATTTTCGGTGATTTTCGGAATATTTTAATTTTTTTCTGAGTAACCAAGGACGACGAAAAAAAATTGTTAGCTAGGTTTCGTTGAATATGTTATAAGCATATATAATAATCATTTTCGTTATCCTACACCTTAAATTAAGTCGAAGGGAGCGGAAGTTATGAAATTTTATTCGAAAAACGAATTTTTGGACGCCATTTTGGCTGCAATTTTCTTAAAAACAAATTAACAGCATTACGTAATTACGTGCCTATGTTCATCAGCTATCAGGAAATGCATTAACGATCCTCGTGGCACGCACGATTCGCGCGCAGGAAAATAAAAACCAAAAGATGGTCCCCGAAAAAGCGCGATTTCGGCCATTTTGTCGTCCTAGCGACGACACGTGGCGGAAACTTCCGGTTTTCGGATTTTTCTTCCGGATCATTTCGGGTTCCCCGCACGCCTGCCAAATTTCAGCTCTCCAGCACTTCTAGAAGTGGTCGGGAATTTGTATCCATGAGTGAGTCAGTCACCACAAGGGCTGTATATAGATAGGACTCGCACGCTCCGCGCGCTCGTTAAGGGGCTCCGCCCCTTAAAACCCCGGTTCCGGCTTCGCCGTCTACATTTGTGGTCGCTCGAAGACTTTTAAAGTTGAATAATCTCACCTCAGCTGGGGGCCGGCTTCGCCGGGCAGGGGGTAGGGAGGCGCCCCACTCATTCCTCGAAACGGCTTCGCCGCCCAGGGGTTGAGTGTGAGTTGAGATGGGGGGAGTCTACAGCGGCTGCGGCGCTTGTACATCGGGGCGGCTTCGCCGCCCGAGGGTTACTGAAGCACCCCCTCGCCTACGCCAGTTACTCCTCGAAACGGCTTCGCCGTTCCTGGTTGTGGGGCGGCTTCGCCGCCTTGGGGTTGAGGAGCCCCCCCGCGGCTGCTCCGCTTATTCCTCATTAATGCTCTTCTCCACCGAGAGGGGTGCCCAGGGGGATTCGGGGGTTTTAATGAGTTATGCATGCGGTAACCAATCGTCCACAGTGATCACGTAGCGATGATTGTAAAGGGTTGTGCAATACGGAGTAATTGTGGCGAGAAGTACCCATTAAAGAAGACTTAATGGCAAGTTTTTCATTTTTTTGCGGGGGGTTCCAACGGGATACCGGGGGTTTTATACTTGTGTTAAAGCAGTGGTCACAAATCGTTCTCATCAATTCCGTGGCGATAAGTCTGACGTTTCTTTTACCTGGAGAGGCGATTTATTAGGCATTTTTGGGAGGTTTCACGCAGTTATCGGGGTTTTTTAATAAGTGGTAGGGGCACCGGTTAACCCATTAATCCCTAGCGTTGCGTAAACGCAACATTATAGAATCGTAATTATTAGAAAAAACCTTTGCGTCAGGATATTTTTTTCTCTGGTTTTCTGAATTCCTGAAATACCTTTTGTTCTTATTCAGTTATTTTTGGAAAATTTTTCATCAAAATAATAATTTTTATTTTACTTCGAAATTTGCCTATTTCGAAGAGTTGAAGTACTACATATTGTAAATCATTTTTTACAAAGATTTATTGAGTAATATTACTATAGGTAATGTTTTCTCTCAGTTTGAAGTTTCTTTATTCACCATGTTTATATTTGTCACAAACTTCCGTCGTTACTGGCAAAAATATGGTTGTTGTAAATAATGTTGCGTTTACGCAACGATGGGAATTCTCTGGTAGACCAGAGGGCTTTTCTCAAAGCATAACGAAACTCGTCAGTATGGCTTTTAATCGACAACTTAGTCTTTTGGAGGCAGTTTAGCTGCATTTTTGGCACTCAAAGGTTGTGAGAGAATAATACATCTTGAATTCCAAAATGGCCATCGGTACGAATTTTACATTGAACACTGGTACTTCGTGGGGTCAAACTTGCGCGCACACGTGGAACCGATACAGGGCAATGTCACTCTCATGTCGTTGAGTGTAAGGATTACTTAGTAGACGTTAAATTCAGCTTCAGATGCATTCAGTTTCAGAGATGGTAGAGAATGAGAGGGTGAGAAACGTATTAGTTGAAGCAGGATTGTGATGGAAGGTGGAGTGTTCCTCTATTCACTCATTGTAATTTTCTCCGTGCAATCCTGAGTTACCTAGTTTTTCTTTTATCGCTTAGGTGATACGTTATTTCTACGCCTCAGACGTATAAATAGAAGAACCGTCAAGAAGGTACCTGAAGAATATAAATTAACAGGAGAGGTGATGTATAATATTTTCTAAGCTTTGGAACTACAATGGGGATTACATCTTCGCAGTATCTCAAATATGGATGATTGCTGTAGGCAATTCAAGGCAAATCACAGTTTACTCAAGTAGTATCTAAAGAAAAATCGTCCAGTTAACGCGCGCGCCCAGGCAAAAGATGCAGAGAACAAAAGGTTCATCTAAATGTGAAAAAATAGAATCTACATCCGTAGTAGTCCCGAATTTCTGCGTGAAAAAAGTAATAGAAACGCCTATTACTCAGTATGGAGGCCATTCACCAATCTGTCACTTATTTCTCAGTCGAACATTACTTGAAATAATTTTGAGCTACTCAAATGACTACGATGAGGAGATAAATAACCATGCATTTACTCAGAGTAAGGCAGATTAAAAAAATATAATTGGAATCCTAATGTTGTCGGGGTATCATATATTACTGCGCACTAAGTTGTACTGGACAAGCTAAGAGGAGATGTCTGTCGCAATTGTGAGGCGATGTATGACGCGGATTCGGTTTGATGAATTACCTAAATAAATATCGACAGCTCTCCGATAATTCTCAACTACACAAAGTGATAAATTTTTGGAAGTCGGATCTATTCTCAACAGACTAAACGAAAATTCCATTCAGTTAGGAATTTTCCTAACAAATGGTTCCATATTTCAGGTGGCACACAGCTAAAATGTTATTCGTTGGGAATAATTCAGAGTAGGTTATACATTGTAGTGTCTGGTATCTTCTACAGGCTATTTTTATCAATATTTGCCAAATGGAGAGGCGGAACTTGAAAGTGTTATTTCGTGAAAGGTGTTCACGAAGATTCCCGAGGAAAATCGAAATGTCATCAACGATTACAATCAGGGAATGGGAGGGGTAGATTTACTCGATAATTATGTTGCATGTTACCATATCCAGATTTAGAGCAAAAAACTTCTATTCCGAAAAGGGGTTGATAGTCCAAAGATGATTCCGTGGTGATTTTACGCCAAAGTCACGGGCAAAGGAATTCCTTTGTTAGAATTTCGGTCTGAGATCGTACAATTTTACTGATGCAAGTAGTCGTTTCCAATACAATGCTGATTAATATGCTGACTTGGCATAAAAATCGGTGCCCGCTGGCGGGACACCTTAGGAAAAATGACATACCAAGAGATGCCCGTGAAGGGAGAATTGGGCATTTCATCCGCAAGCATACTTATAACTCCTGGCAAAGATGTCGAGTGTGCAAATCAAAGATAAGTTATGTTGTGAAAAGTGCTACGTTTAATTCCACGCTGAATATTATTGAGCATTACATCAGAAAAGACGATGAAAAATAAAATACGCAACCTAAGTTTTAAAAAGTAATTTTTTGTTTTTATTTACCGGGGTTTTCCCAGCGTTGCGTAAACGCAACATTATGTAAATCATATATTATGATGAATATAATATTTTTTTCTGAAAATTAATCTTAATTAGGCCAAAATAAACCGTAAAATACGAAATAACCTAAGGTAAAAGCCCTATATGCAGTCTGGGGAATAATGGGTTAAATTGTGACGAATACTATTCGGAAAGGCGACTTTAAATTTTTATTCAGCGATGTTCCAGGAGGTGATCGGGGGTTTTCGGGTATTTTTCCCCGTATGGTTTACGGTGGCTCGCCCTCACCAAATATTCCGGATATAGAGCTCAGAGGGGACGGGTAGTGTGGCGTAATGTTTGCGAGAAGTTCCCAAATAGGAGACTAAATGACACATTTTACAATTGGGGGGGATTTCAGGGGGATACCGGGGGTTTAAATGTGTGTACTCCTGGCGGTCACCATCCGTTCATGTAAATTCCGTGGGGATGAGTCGTTGGGGGCGGTGGAAAGGTCACGAAAAGTACCCAAAAAGTAGACTTATATGCAAAATTTAATTTTTTGGGGGGTGTATGTGGGTTTACCGGGGGTTTATAGATTTTTACTGCCAGCGGTCATCAATCGTCCACATCAATTCCGTAGCGATGAGTGGTAAGGATTGGAAAAGCGGCGGAATTGTGACGAAAACACCCGAAAAGGCTAATTATATGCAAATTTTAATTTTTTGGGGGTTTCGGGGGGTTTAAAGATGACGATACTATATGGTGACATTCATTTACTGTCATATCTAAAAGAAGTATGCCCTATGACATCCATATTTCGAGAGCAATACAATAAAAAGCAATCCAGTCCCTGAAAAAAGTGAGTAATGCCCGCCATTTTTATTTTTTCGCGGTTTAATCCATGTAATCATTTATAAAATGTTTATGTTTTATGAAATACAATGCATAGCTGTATGTAACTACAAAGTTTGAAAGAAATCGGGCAGGTAAGAATTGACAAAATCTTGTGTTAATCTTTTGGAAATCGTAATTTTCGGTGATTTTCGGAATATTTTAATTTTTTTCTGAGTAACCAAGGACGACGAAAAAAAATTGTTACCTAGGTTTCGTTGAATATGTTATAAGCATATATAATAATCATTTTCGTTATCCTACACCTTAAATTAAGTCGAAGGGAGCGGAAGTTATGAAATTTTATTCGAAAAACGAATTTTTGGACGCCATTTTGGCTGCAATTTTCTTAAAAACAAATTAACAGCATTACGTAATTACGTGCCTATGTTCATCAGCTATCAGGAAATGCATTAACGATCCTCGTGGCACGCACGATTCGCGCGCAGGAAAATAAAAACCAAAAGATGGTCCCCGAAAAAGCGCGATTTCGGCCATTTTGTCGTCCTAGCGACGACACGTGGCGGAAACTTCCGGTTTTCGGATTTTTCTTCCGGATCATTTCGGGTTCCCCGCACGCCTGCCAAATTTCAGCTCTCCAGCACTTCTAGAAGTGGTCGGGAATTTGTATCCATGAGTGAGTCAGTCACCACAAGGGCTGTATATAGATAGGACTCGCACGCTCCGCGCGCTCGTTAAGGGGCTCCGCCCCTTAAAAACCCCGGTTCCGGCTTCGCCGTCTACATTTGTGGTCGCTCGAAGACTTTTAAAGTTCGAATAATCTCACCTCAGCTAGGGGCCGGCTTCGCCGGCCAGGGGGTAGGGAGGCGCCCCACTCATTCCTCGAAACGGCTTCGCCGTTCCTCGCAGGAGGGCGGCTTCGCCGCCCAGGGGTTGAGTGTGAGTTGAGATGGGTGGAGTCTACAGCGGCTGCGCCGCTTGAACGTCAGGGCGGCTTCGCCGCCCGAAGGTTACTGAAGCTCCCCCTCGCCTACGCCAGTCACTCCTCGGAACGGCTTCGCCGTTCATCGTTGTGGGGCGGCTTCGCCGCCTTGGGGTCGAGGAGCCCCCCCGCGGCTGCTCCGCTTAGTTCTCATTAATGCTCTTCTCCACCGAGAGGGGTGCCCAGGGGGATTCGGGGGTTTTAATGTGTTATGCATGCGGTCACTAATCGTCCACAGTGATCACGTAGCGATGATTGTAAAGGGTAGTGCAACGCGGAGTAATAGTGGCGACAAGTACCCATAAAAGAAGACTTAATGGCAAGTTTTTCATTTTTTGCGGGGGTTCCAACGGAATACCGGGGGGCTTTATACTTGTGTTAAACCAGTGGTCACAAATCGTTCTCATAAATTCCGTGCCGATAAGTCCTAGGGGTCCGGAACAGTGGTCTGACGATTCTTTTACCTGGAGAGGCGATTTATTAGAAATGTTTTGTGAGGTTTCACGGGGTTTTCGGGGGTTTTAATAAGTGGTAGGGGCACCGGTTAAATTGTGACGAAAACTACTCGGAAAGGCGACTTTAAAATTCATTTATTTTTTTTCAGCGATGTTCCAGGAGGTGATCGGGGGTTTCTGGTATTTTTTCCCGTATGGTTTACGGTTGCTCGCCCTCACCAAATATTCCGGATCTAGACCTCAGAGGGGACGGGTAGTGTGGCGTAATGTTTGCGAGAAGTACCCAAATAGGAGACTAAATGACACATTTTACATTTGGGAGGGTTTTAAGGGGGATACCGGGGGTTTAAATGTGCGTACTCTTGGCGGTCACCATCCATTTACATAAATTCCGTGGGGATGAGTCGTTGGGGGCGGTGGAATAGTCACGAAAAATACCCAAAAAGTAGACTTATATGCAACATTTTATTTTTTGTGGGGGTGTATGAGGGTTTACCGGGGGTTTATAGGTTTTTACTGCCAGCGGTCATCTATCGTCCACATCAATCCCGTAGCGATGACTGTTAAAGCTTGGAAAAAGGGCGGAATTGTGACGAAAAGTACCCGAAAAGGCTACTTTTGTGCAAATTTTAATTTTTTAGGGGGTTTCGGGGGGTTTAAAGATGACAATACTATATGGTCACATTCATTTACTGTCATATCTAACAGAAGTGTGCCCTATGACATCTATATTTCGAGAGTAAAACAATAAAAAGCAAACCAGTCCCCGAAAAAAGTGAGTAGTGCCCGCCATTTTTATTTTTTCGCGGTTAAATACATTAAATCATTTATTAAACGTTCATGTTTTCTGAAAGACAATAAATAAGTGTATGTAACTACAAAGTTTGAAAGAAATCGGTCAGGTTAAAATTGACATAATCTTGTGTTAATCTTTCGGAAATCGTAATTTTCGGTGATTTTCGGAATATTTTAATTTTTTTCTGAGTAACCAAGGACGACGAAAGAAAATTGTTACCTAAATTTCGTAGACGATGTTATAAGCATATATATTAATCATTTTCGTTATCCTATACCTTAAATTAAGTCGAAGGGAGCGGAAGTTATGAAATTTTAATAGAAAAACGAATTTTTGGACGCCATTTTGGCTGCAATTTTCTTAAAAAGAAATTAACAACATTACGTAATTACGTGCCCACGTTTATCAGCTTTCAGGAAATGCTTTAGCGATCCGTCTGGCACACACCATTCGCGCGCAGTAAAATAAAAACCGAAAGACTGTCCCCGAAAAAAGCCCGATTTCGGCCATTTTGTCGTCCTAGCGACGACACGTGGCGGAAACTTCCGGTTTTCGGATTTTTCCTCCGGATCATTTCGGGTTCCCCGCAAGCGTGCCAAATTTCAGCTCTCCAGCACTTCTAGAAGTGGTCGGGAATTTGTATCCATGAGTGAGTCAGTCACCACAAGGGCTGTATATAGATAGGACTCGCACGCTCCGCGCGCTCGTTAAGGGGCTCCGCCCCTTAAAACCCCGGTTCCGGCTTCGCCGTCTACATTTGTGGTCGCTCGAAGACTTTTAAAGTTGAATAATCTCACCTCAGCTGGGGGCCGGCTTCGCCGGGCAGGGGGTAGGGAGGCGCCCCACTCATTCCTCGAAACGGCTTCGCCGCCCAGGGGTTGAGTGTGAGTTGAGATGGGGGGAGTCTACAGCGGCTGCGGCGCTTGTACATCGGGGCGGCTTCGCCGCCCGAGGGTTACTGAAGCACCCCCTCGCCTACGCCAGTTACTCCTCGAAACGGCTTCGCCGTTCCTGGTTGTGGGGCGGCTTCGCCGCCTTGGGGTTGAGGAGCCCCCCCGCGGCTGCTCCGCTTATTCCTCATTAATGCTCTTCTCCACCGAGAGGGGTGCCCAGGGGGATTCGGGGGTTTTAATGAGTTATGCATGCGGTAACCAATCGTCCACAGTGATCACGTAGCGATGATTGTAAAGGGTTGTGCAATACGGAGTAATTGTGGCGAGAAGTACCCATTAAAGAAGACTTAATGGCAAGTTTTTCATTTTTTTGCGGGGGGTTCCAACGGGATACCGGGGGTTTTATACTTGTGTTAAAGCAGTGGTCACAAATCGTTCTCATCAATTCCGTGGCGATAAGTCTGACGTTTCTTTTACCTGGAGAGGCGATTTATTAGGCATTTTTGGGAGGTTTCACGCAGTTATCGGGGTTTTTTAATAAGTGGTAGGGGCACCGGTTAACCCATTAATCCCTAGCGTTGCGTAAACGCAACATTATAGAATCGTAATTATTAGAAAAAACCTTTGCGTCAGGATATTTTTTTCTCTGGTTTTCTGAATTCCTGAAATACCTTTTGTTCTTATTCAGTTATTTTTGGAAAATTTTTCATCAAAATAATAATTTTTATTTTACTTCGAAATTTGCCTATTTCGAAGAGTTGAAGTACTACATATTGTAAATCATTTTTTACAAAGATTTATTGAGTAATATTACTATAGGTAATGTTTTCTCTCAGTTTGAAGTTTCTTTATTCACCATGTTTATATTTGTCACAAACTTCCGTCGTTACTGGCAAAAATATGGTTGTTGTAAATAATGTTGCGTTTACGCAACGATGGGAATTCTCTGGTAGACCAGAGGGCTTTTCTCAAAGCATAACGAAACTCGTCAGTATGGCTTTTAATCGACAACTTAGTCTTTTGGAGGCAGTTTAGCTGCATTTTTGGCACTCAAAGGTTGTGAGAGAATAATACATCTTGAATTCCAAAATGGCCATCGGTACGAATTTTACATTGAACACTGGTACTTCGTGGGGTCAAACTTGCGCGCACACGTGGAACCGATACAGGGCAATGTCACTCTCATGTCGTTGAGTGTAAGGATTACTTAGTAGACGTTAAATTCAGCTTCAGATGCATTCAGTTTCAGAGATGGTAGAGAATGAGAGGGTGAGAAACGTATTAGTTGAAGCAGGATTGTGATGGAAGGTGGAGTGTTCCTCTATTCACTCATTGTAATTTTCTCCGTGCAATCCTGAGTTACCTAGTTTTTCTTTTATCGCTTAGGTGATACGTTATTTCTACGCCTCAGACGTATAAATAGAAGAACCGTCAAGAAGGTACCTGAAGAATATAAATTAACAGGAGAGGTGATGTATAATATTTTCTAAGCTTTGGAACTACAATGGGGATTACATCTTCGCAGTATCTCAAATATGGATGATTGCTGTAGGCAATTCAAGGCAAATCACAGTTTACTCAAGTAGTATCTAAAGAAAAATCGTCCAGTTAACGCGCGCGCCCAGGCAAAAGATGCAGAGAACAAAAGGTTCATCTAAATGTGAAAAAATAGAATCTACATCCGTAGTAGTCCCGAATTTCTGCGTGAAAAAAGTAATAGAAACGCCTATTACTCAGTATGGAGGCCATTCACCAATCTGTCACTTATTTCTCAGTCGAACATTACTTGAAATAATTTTGAGCTACTCAAATGACTACGATGAGGAGATAAATAACCATGCATTTACTCAGAGTAAGGCAGATTAAAAAAATATAATTGGAATCCTAATGTTGTCGGGGTATCATATATTACTGCGCACTAAGTTGTACTGGACAAGCTAAGAGGAGATGTCTGTCGCAATTGTGAGGCGATGTATGACGCGGATTCGGTTTGATGAATTACCTAAATAAATATCGACAGCTCTCCGATAATTCTCAACTACACAAAGTGATAAATTTTTGGAAGTCGGATCTATTCTCAACAGACTAAACGAAAATTCCATTCAGTTAGGAATTTTCCTAACAAATGGTTCCATATTTCAGGTGGCACACAGCTAAAATGTTATTCGTTGGGAATAATTCAGAGTAGGTTATACATTGTAGTGTCTGGTATCTTCTACAGGCTATTTTTATCAATATTTGCCAAATGGAGAGGCGGAACTTGAAAGTGTTATTTCGTGAAAGGTGTTCACGAAGATTCCCGAGGAAAATCGAAATGTCATCAACGATTACAATCAGGGAATGGGAGGGGTAGATTTACTCGATAATTATGTTGCATGTTACCATATCCAGATTTAGAGCAAAAAACTTCTATTCCGAAAAGGGGTTGATAGTCCAAAGATGATTCCGTGGTGATTTTACGCCAAAGTCACGGGCAAAGGAATTCCTTTGTTAGAATTTCGGTCTGAGATCGTACAATTTTACTGATGCAAGTAGTCGTTTCCAATACAATGCTGATTAATATGCTGACTTGGCATAAAAATCGGTGCCCGCTGGCGGGACACCTTAGGAAAAATGACATACCAAGAGATGCCCGTGAAGGGAGAATTGGGCATTTCATCCGCAAGCATACTTATAACTCCTGGCAAAGATGTCGAGTGTGCAAATCAAAGATAAGTTATGTTGTGAAAAGTGCTACGTTTAATTCCACGCTGAATATTATTGAGCATTACATCAGAAAAGACGATGAAAAATAAAATACGCAACCTAAGTTTTAAAAAGTAATTTTTTGTTTTTATTTACCGGGGTTTTCCCAGCGTTGCGTAAACGCAACATTATGTAAATCATATATTATGATGAATATAATATTTTTTTCTGAAAATTAATCTTAATTAGGCCAAAATAAACCGTAAAATACGAAATAACCTAAGGTAAAAGCCCTATATGCAGTCTGGGGAATAATGGGTTAAATTGTGACGAATACTATTCGGAAAGGCGACTTTAAATTTTTATTCAGCGATGTTCCAGGAGGTGATCGGGGGTTTTCGGGTATTTTTCCCCGTATGGTTTACGGTGGCTCGCCCTCACCAAATATTCCGGATATAGAGCTCAGAGGGGACGGGTAGTGTGGCGTAATGTTTGCGAGAAGTTCCCAAATAGGAGACTAAATGACACATTTTACAATTGGGGGGGATTTCAGGGGGATACCGGGGGTTTAAATGTGTGTACTCCTGGCGGTCACCATCCGTTCATGTAAATTCCGTGGGGATGAGTCGTTGGGGGCGGTGGAAAGGTCACGAAAAGTACCCAAAAAGTAGACTTATATGCAAAATTTAATTTTTTGGGGGGTGTATGTGGGTTTACCGGGGGTTTATAGATTTTTACTGCCAGCGGTCATCAATCGTCCACATCAATTCCGTAGCGATGAGTGGTAAGGATTGGAAAAGCGGCGGAATTGTGACGAAAACACCCGAAAAGGCTAATTATATGCAAATTTTAATTTTTTGGGGGTTTCGGGGGGTTTAAAGATGACGATACTATATGGTGACATTCATTTACTGTCATATCTAAAAGAAGTATGCCCTATGACATCCATATTTCGAGAGCAATACAATAAAAAGCAATCCAGTCCCTGAAAAAAGTGAGTAATGCCCGCCATTTTTATTTTTTCGCGGTTTAATCCATGTAATCATTTATAAAATGTTTATGTTTTATGAAATACAATGCATAGCTGTATGTAACTACAAAGTTTGAAAGAAATCGGGCAGGTAAGAATTGACAAAATCTTGTGTTAATCTTTTGGAAATCGTAATTTTCGGTGATTTTCGGAATATTTTAATTTTTTTCTGAGTAACCAAGGACGACGAAAAAAAATTGTTACCTAGGTTTCGTTGAATATGTTATAAGCATATATAATAATCATTTTCGTTATCCTACACCTTAAATTAAGTCGAAGGGAGCGGAAGTTATGAAATTTTATTCGAAAAACGAATTTTTGGACGCCATTTTGGCTGCAATTTTCTTAAAAACAAATTAACAGCATTACGTAATTACGTGCCTATGTTCATCAGCTATCAGGAAATGCATTAACGATCCTCGTGGCACGCACGATTCGCGCGCAGGAAAATAAAAACCAAAAGATGGTCCCCGAAAAAGCGCGATTTCGGCCATTTTGTCGTCCTAGCGACGACACGTGGCGGAAACTTCCGGTTTTCGGATTTTTCTTCCAGATCATTTCGGGTTCCCCGCACGCCTGCCAAATTTCAGCTCTCCAGCACTTCTAGAAGTGGTCGGGAATTTGTATCCATGAGTGAGTCAGTCACCACAAGGGCTGTATATAGATAGGACTCGCACGCTCCGCGCGCTCGTTAAGGGGCTCCGCCCCTTAAAACCCCGGTTCCGGCTTCGCCGTCTACATTTGTGGTCGCTCGAAGACTTTTAAAGTTGAATAATCTCACCTCAGCTGGGGGCCGGCTTCGCCGGGCAGGGGGTAGGGAGGCGCCCCACTCATTCCTCGAAACGGCTTCGCCGCCCAGGGGTTGAGTGTGAGTTGAGATGGGGGGAGTCTACAGCGGCTGCGGCGCTTGTACATCGGGGCGGCTTCGCCGCCCGAGGGTTACTGAAGCACCCCCTCGCCTACGCCAGTTACTCCTCGAAACGGCTTCGCCGTTCCTGGTTGTGGGGCGGCTTCGCCGCCTTGGGGTTGAGGAGCCCCCCCGCGGCTGCTCCGCTTATTCCTCATTAATGCTCTTCTCCACCGAGAGGGGTGCCCAGGGGGATTCGGGGGTTTTAATGAGTTATGCATGCGGTAACCAATCGTCCACAGTGATCACGTAGCGATGATTGTAAAGGGTTGTGCAATACGGAGTAATTGTGGCGAGAAGTACCCATTAAAGAAGACTTAATGGCAAGTTTTTCATTTTTTTGCGGGGGGTTCCAACGGGATACCGGGGGTTTTATACTTGTGTTAAAGCAGTGGTCACAAATCGTTCTCATCAATTCCGTGGCGATAAGTCTGACGTTTCTTTTACCTGGAGAGGCGATTTATTAGGCATTTTTGGGAGGTTTCACGCAGTTATCGGGGTTTTTTAATAAGTGGTAGGGGCACCGGTTAACCCATTAATCCCTAGCGTTGCGTAAACGCAACATTATAGAATCGTAATTATTAGAAAAAACCTTTGCGTCAGGATATTTTTTTCTCTGGTTTTCTGAATTCCTGAAATACCTTTTGTTCTTATTCAGTTATTTTTGGAAAATTTTTCATCAAAATAATAATTTTTATTTTACTTCGAAATTTGCCTATTTCGAAGAGTTGAAGTACTACATATTGTAAATCATTTTTTACAAAGATTTATTGAGTAATATTACTATAGGTAATGTTTTCTCTCAGTTTGAAGTTTCTTTATTCACCATGTTTATATTTGTCACAAACTTCCGTCGTTACTGGCAAAAATATGGTTGTTGTAAATAATGTTGCGTTTACGCAACGATGGGAATTCTCTGGTAGACCAGAGGGCTTTTCTCAAAGCATAACGAAACTCGTCAGTATGGCTTTTAATCGACAACTTAGTCTTTTGGAGGCAGTTTAGCTGCATTTTTGGCACTCAAAGGTTGTGAGAGAATAATACATCTTGAATTCCAAAATGGCCATCGGTACGAATTTTACATTGAACACTGGTACTTCGTGGGGTCAAACTTGCGCGCACACGTGGAACCGATACAGGGCAATGTCACTCTCATGTCGTTGAGTGTAAGGATTACTTAGTAGACGTTAAATTCAGCTTCAGATGCATTCAGTTTCAGAGATGGTAGAGAATGAGAGGGTGAGAAACGTATTAGTTGAAGCAGGATTGTGATGGAAGGTGGAGTGTTCCTCTATTCACTCATTGTAATTTTCTCCGTGCAATCCTGAGTTACCTAGTTTTTCTTTTATCGCTTAGGTGATACGTTATTTCTACGCCTCAGACGTATAAATAGAAGAACCGTCAAGAAGGTACCTGAAGAATATAAATTAACAGGAGAGGTGATGTATAATATTTTCTAAGCTTTGGAACTACAATGGGGATTACATCTTCGCAGTATCTCAAATATGGATGATTGCTGTAGGCAATTCAAGGCAAATCACAGTTTACTCAAGTAGTATCTAAAGAAAAATCGTCCAGTTAACGCGCGCGCCCAGGCAAAAGATGCAGAGAACAAAAGGTTCATCTAAATGTGAAAAAATAGAATCTACATCCGTAGTAGTCCCGAATTTCTGCGTGAAAAAAGTAATAGAAACGCCTATTACTCAGTATGGAGGCCATTCACCAATCTGTCACTTATTTCTCAGTCGAACATTACTTGAAATAATTTTGAGCTACTCAAATGACTACGATGAGGAGATAAATAACCATGCATTTACTCAGAGTAAGGCAGATTAAAAAAATATAATTGGAATCCTAATGTTGTCGGGGTATCATATATTACTGCGCACTAAGTTGTACTGGACAAGCTAAGAGGAGATGTCTGTCGCAATTGTGAGGCGATGTATGACGCGGATTCGGTTTGATGAATTACCTAAATAAATATCGACAGCTCTCCGATAATTCTCAACTACACAAAGTGATAAATTTTTGGAAGTCGGATCTATTCTCAACAGACTAAACGAAAATTCCATTCAGTTAGGAATTTTCCTAACAAATGGTTCCATATTTCAGGTGGCACACAGCTAAAATGTTATTCGTTGGGAATAATTCAGAGTAGGTTATACATTGTAGTGTCTGGTATCTTCTACAGGCTATTTTTATCAATATTTGCCAAATGGAGAGGCGGAACTTGAAAGTGTTATTTCGTGAAAGGTGTTCACGAAGATTCCCGAGGAAAATCGAAATGTCATCAACGATTACAATCAGGGAATGGGAGGGGTAGATTTACTCGATAATTATGTTGCATGTTACCATATCCAGATTTAGAGCAAAAAACTTCTATTCCGAAAAGGGGTTGATAGTCCAAAGATGATTCCGTGGTGATTTTACGCCAAAGTCACGGGCAAAGGAATTCCTTTGTTAGAATTTCGGTCTGAGATCGTACAATTTTACTGATGCAAGTAGTCGTTTCCAATACAATGCTGATTAATATGCTGACTTGGCATAAAAATCGGTGCCCGCTGGCGGGACACCTTAGGAAAAATGACATACCAAGAGATGCCCGTGAAGGGAGAATTGGGCATTTCATCCGCAAGCATACTTATAACTCCTGGCAAAGATGTCGAGTGTGCAAATCAAAGATAAGTTATGTTGTGAAAAGTGCTACGTTTAATTCCACGCTGAATATTATTGAGCATTACATCAGAAAAGACGATGAAAAATAAAATACGCAACCTAAGTTTTAAAAAGTAATTTTTTGTTTTTATTTACCGGGGTTTTCCCAGCGTTGCGTAAACGCAACATTATGTAAATCATATATTATGATGAATATAATATTTTTTTCTGAAAATTAATCTTAATTAGGCCAAAATAAACCGTAAAATACGAAATAACCTAAGGTAAAAGCCCTATATGCAGTCTGGGGAATAATGGGTTAAATTGTGACGAATACTATTCGGAAAGGCGACTTTAAATTTTTATTCAGCGATGTTCCAGGAGGTGATCGGGGGTTTTCGGGTATTTTTCCCCGTATGGTTTACGGTGGCTCGCCCTCACCAAATATTCCGGATATAGAGCTCAGAGGGGACGGGTAGTGTGGCGTAATGTTTGCGAGAAGTTCCCAAATAGGAGACTAAATGACACATTTTACAATTGGGGGGGATTTCAGGGGGATACCGGGGGTTTAAATGTGTGTACTCCTGGCGGTCACCATCCGTTCATGTAAATTCCGTGGGGATGAGTCGTTGGGGGCGGTGGAAAGGTCACGAAAAGTACCCAAAAAGTAGACTTATATGCAAAATTTAATTTTTTGGGGGGTGTATGTGGGTTTACCGGGGGTTTATAGATTTTTACTGCCAGCGGTCATCAATCGTCCACATCAATTCCGTAGCGATGAGTGGTAAGGATTGGAAAAGCGGCGGAATTGTGACGAAAACACCCGAAAAGGCTAATTATATGCAAATTTTAATTTTTTGGGGGTTTCGGGGGGTTTAAAGATGACGATACTATATGGTGACATTCATTTACTGTCATATCTAAAAGAAGTATGCCCTATGACATCCATATTTCGAGAGCAATACAATAAAAAGCAATCCAGTCCCTGAAAAAAGTGAGTAATGCCCGCCATTTTTATTTTTTCGCGGTTTAATCCATGTAATCATTTATAAAATGTTTATGTTTTATGAAATACAATGCATAGCTGTATGTAACTACAAAGTTTGAAAGAAATCGGGCAGGTAAGAATTGACAAAATCTTGTGTTAATCTTTTGGAAATCGTAATTTTCGGTGATTTTCGGAATATTTTAATTTTTTTCTGAGTAACCAAGGACGACGAAAAAAAATTGTTACCTAGGTTTCGTTGAATATGTTATAAGCATATATAATAATCATTTTCGTTATCCTATACATTAAATTAAGTCGAAGGGAGCGGAAGTTATGAAATTTTATTCGAAAAACGAATTTTTGGACGCCATTTTGGCTGCAATTTTCTTAAAAAGAAATTAACAACATTACGTAATTACGTGCCCACGTTTGTCAGCTTTCAGGAAATGCATTAGCGATCCGTGTGGCACACACCATTCGCGCGCAGTAAAATAAAAACCGAAAGACTGTCCCCGAAAAAAGCCCGATTTCGGCCATTTTGTCGTCCTAGCGACGACACGTGGCGGAAACTTCCGGTTTTCGGATTTTTCCTCCGGATCATTTCGGGTTCCCCGCACGCGTGCCAAATTTCAGCTCTCCAGCACTTGTAGAAGTGGTCGGGAATTTGTATCCATGAGTGAGTCAGTCACCACGCCGGCTGTATATAGATAGGACTCGCACGCTCCGCGCGCTCGTTAAGGGGCTCCGCCCCTTAAAACCCCGGTTCCGGCTTCGCCGTCTACATTTGTGGTCGCTCGAAGACTTTTAAAGTTGAATAATCTCACCTCAGCTGGGGGCCGGCTTCGCCGGGCAGGGGGTAGGGAGGCGCCCCACTCATTCCTCGAAACGGCTTCGCCGCCCAGGGGTTGAGTGTGAGTTGAGATGGGGGGAGTCTACAGCGGCTGCGGCGCTTGTACATCGGGGCGGCTTCGCCGCCCGAGGGTTACTGAAGCACCCCCTCGCCTACGCCAGTTACTCCTCGAAACGGCTTCGCCGTTCCTGGTTGTGGGGCGGCTTCGCCGCCTTGGGGTTGAGGAGCCCCCCCGCGGCTGCTCCGCTTATTCCTCATTAATGCTCTTCTCCACCGAGAGGGGTGCCCAGGGGGATTCGGGGGTTTTAATGAGTTATGCATGCGGTAACCAATCGTCCACAGTGATCACGTAGCGATGATTGTAAAGGGTTGTGCAATACGGAGTAATTGTGGCGAGAAGTACCCATTAAAGAAGACTTAATGGCAAGTTTTTCATTTTTTTGCGGGGGGTTCCAACGGGATACCGGGGGTTTTATACTTGTGTTAAAGCAGTGGTCACAAATCGTTCTCATCAATTCCGTGGCGATAAGTCTGACGTTTCTTTTACCTGGAGAGGCGATTTATTAGGCATTTTTGGGAGGTTTCACGCAGTTATCGGGGTTTTTTAATAAGTGGTAGGGGCACCGGTTAACCCATTAATCCCTAGCGTTGCGTAAACGCAACATTATAGAATCGTAATTATTAGAAAAAACCTTTGCGTCAGGATATTTTTTTCTCTGGTTTTCTGAATTCCTGAAATACCTTTTGTTCTTATTCAGTTATTTTTGGAAAATTTTTCATCAAAATAATAATTTTTATTTTACTTCGAAATTTGCCTATTTCGAAGAGTTGAAGTACTACATATTGTAAATCATTTTTTACAAAGATTTATTGAGTAATATTACTATAGGTAATGTTTTCTCTCAGTTTGAAGTTTCTTTATTCACCATGTTTATATTTGTCACAAACTTCCGTCGTTACTGGCAAAAATATGGTTGTTGTAAATAATGTTGCGTTTACGCAACGATGGGAATTCTCTGGTAGACCAGAGGGCTTTTCTCAAAGCATAACGAAACTCGTCAGTATGGCTTTTAATCGACAACTTAGTCTTTTGGAGGCAGTTTAGCTGCATTTTTGGCACTCAAAGGTTGTGAGAGAATAATACATCTTGAATTCCAAAATGGCCATCGGTACGAATTTTACATTGAACACTGGTACTTCGTGGGGTCAAACTTGCGCGCACACGTGGAACCGATACAGGGCAATGTCACTCTCATGTCGTTGAGTGTAAGGATTACTTAGTAGACGTTAAATTCAGCTTCAGATGCATTCAGTTTCAGAGATGGTAGAGAATGAGAGGGTGAGAAACGTATTAGTTGAAGCAGGATTGTGATGGAAGGTGGAGTGTTCCTCTATTCACTCATTGTAATTTTCTCCGTGCAATCCTGAGTTACCTAGTTTTTCTTTTATCGCTTAGGTGATACGTTATTTCTACGCCTCAGACGTATAAATAGAAGAACCGTCAAGAAGGTACCTGAAGAATATAAATTAACAGGAGAGGTGATGTATAATATTTTCTAAGCTTTGGAACTACAATGGGGATTACATCTTCGCAGTATCTCAAATATGGATGATTGCTGTAGGCAATTCAAGGCAAATCACAGTTTACTCAAGTAGTATCTAAAGAAAAATCGTCCAGTTAACGCGCGCGCCCAGGCAAAAGATGCAGAGAACAAAAGGTTCATCTAAATGTGAAAAAATAGAATCTACATCCGTAGTAGTCCCGAATTTCTGCGTGAAAAAAGTAATAGAAACGCCTATTACTCAGTATGGAGGCCATTCACCAATCTGTCACTTATTTCTCAGTCGAACATTACTTGAAATAATTTTGAGCTACTCAAATGACTACGATGAGGAGATAAATAACCATGCATTTACTCAGAGTAAGGCAGATTAAAAAAATATAATTGGAATCCTAATGTTGTCGGGGTATCATATATTACTGCGCACTAAGTTGTACTGGACAAGCTAAGAGGAGATGTCTGTCGCAATTGTGAGGCGATGTATGACGCGGATTCGGTTTGATGAATTACCTAAATAAATATCGACAGCTCTCCGATAATTCTCAACTACACAAAGTGATAAATTTTTGGAAGTCGGATCTATTCTCAACAGACTAAACGAAAATTCCATTCAGTTAGGAATTTTCCTAACAAATGGTTCCATATTTCAGGTGGCACACAGCTAAAATGTTATTCGTTGGGAATAATTCAGAGTAGGTTATACATTGTAGTGTCTGGTATCTTCTACAGGCTATTTTTATCAATATTTGCCAAATGGAGAGGCGGAACTTGAAAGTGTTATTTCGTGAAAGGTGTTCACGAAGATTCCCGAGGAAAATCGAAATGTCATCAACGATTACAATCAGGGAATGGGAGGGGTAGATTTACTCGATAATTATGTTGCATGTTACCATATCCAGATTTAGAGCAAAAAACTTCTATTCCGAAAAGGGGTTGATAGTCCAAAGATGATTCCGTGGTGATTTTACGCCAAAGTCACGGGCAAAGGAATTCCTTTGTTAGAATTTCGGTCTGAGATCGTACAATTTTACTGATGCAAGTAGTCGTTTCCAATACAATGCTGATTAATATGCTGACTTGGCATAAAAATCGGTGCCCGCTGGCGGGACACCTTAGGAAAAATGACATACCAAGAGATGCCCGTGAAGGGAGAATTGGGCATTTCATCCGCAAGCATACTTATAACTCCTGGCAAAGATGTCGAGTGTGCAAATCAAAGATAAGTTATGTTGTGAAAAGTGCTACGTTTAATTCCACGCTGAATATTATTGAGCATTACATCAGAAAAGACGATGAAAAATAAAATACGCAACCTAAGTTTTAAAAAGTAATTTTTTGTTTTTATTTACCGGGGTTTTCCCAGCGTTGCGTAAACGCAACATTATGTAAATCATATATTATGATGAATATAATATTTTTTTCTGAAAATTAATCTTAATTAGGCCAAAATAAACCGTAAAATACGAAATAACCTAAGGTAAAAGCCCTATATGCAGTCTGGGGAATAATGGGTTAAATTGTGACGAATACTATTCGGAAAGGCGACTTTAAATTTTTATTCAGCGATGTTCCAGGAGGTGATCGGGGGTTTTCGGGTATTTTTCCCCGTATGGTTTACGGTGGCTCGCCCTCACCAAATATTCCGGATATAGAGCTCAGAGGGGACGGGTAGTGTGGCGTAATGTTTGCGAGAAGTTCCCAAATAGGAGACTAAATGACACATTTTACAATTGGGGGGGATTTCAGGGGGATACCGGGGGTTTAAATGTGTGTACTCCTGGCGGTCACCATCCGTTCATGTAAATTCCGTGGGGATGAGTCGTTGGGGGCGGTGGAAAGGTCACGAAAAGTACCCAAAAAGTAGACTTATATGCAAAATTTAATTTTTTGGGGGGTGTATGTGGGTTTACCGGGGGTTTATAGATTTTTACTGCCAGCGGTCATCAATCGTCCACATCAATTCCGTAGCGATGAGTGGTAAGGATTGGAAAAGCGGCGGAATTGTGACGAAAACACCCGAAAAGGCTAATTATATGCAAATTTTAATTTTTTGGGGGTTTCGGGGGGTTTAAAGATGACGATACTATATGGTGACATTCATTTACTGTCATATCTAAAAGAAGTATGCCCTATGACATCCATATTTCGAGAGCAATACAATAAAAAGCAATCCAGTCCCTGAAAAAAGTGAGTAATGCCCGCCATTTTTATTTTTTCGCGGTTTAATCCATGTAATCATTTATAAAATGTTTATGTTTTATGAAATACAATGCATAGCTGTATGTAACTACAAAGTTTGAAAGAAATCGGGCAGGTAAGAATTGACAAAATCTTGTGTTAATCTTTTGGAAATCGTAATTTTCGGTGATTTTCGGAATATTTTAATTTTTTTCTGAGTAACCAAGGACGACGAAAAAAAATTGTTAGCTAGGTTTCGTTGAATATGTTATAAGCATATATAATAATCATTTTCGTTATCCTACACCTTAAATTAAGTCGAAGGGAGCGGAAGTTATGAAATTTTATTCGAAAAACGAATTTTTGGACGCCATTTTGGCTGCAATTTTCTTAAAAACAAATTAACAGCATTACGTAATTACGTGCCTATGTTCATCAGCTATCAGGAAATGCATTAACGATCCTCGTGGCACGCACGATTCGCGCGCAGGAAAATAAAAACCAAAAGATGGTCCCCGAAAAAGCGCGATTTCGGCCATTTTGTCGTCCTAGCGACGACACGTGGCGGAAACTTCCGGTTTTCGGATTTTTCTTCCGGATCATTTCGGGTTCCCCGCACGCCTGCCAAATTTCAGCTCTCCAGCACTTCTAGAAGTGGTCGGGAATTTGTATCCATGAGTGAGTCAGTCACCACAAGGGCTGTATATAGATAGGACTCGCACGCTCCGCGCGCTCGTTAAGGGGCTCCGCCCCTTAAAACCCCGGTTCCGGCTTCGCCGTCTACATTTGTGGTCGCTCGAAGACTTTTAAAGTTGAATAATCTCACCTCAGCTGGGGGCCGGCTTCGCCGGGCAGGGGGTAGGGAGGCGCCCCACTCATTCCTCGAAACGGCTTCGCCGCCCAGGGGTTGAGTGTGAGTTGAGATGGGGGGAGTCTACAGCGGCTGCGGCGCTTGTACATCGGGGCGGCTTCGCCGCCCGAGGGTTACTGAAGCACCCCCTCGCCTACGCCAGTTACTCCTCGAAACGGCTTCGCCGTTCCTGGTTGTGGGGCGGCTTCGCCGCCTTGGGGTTGAGGAGCCCCCCCGCGGCTGCTCCGCTTATTCCTCATTAATGCTCTTCTCCACCGAGAGGGGTGCCCAGGGGGATTCGGGGGTTTTAATGAGTTATGCATGCGGTAACCAATCGTCCACAGTGATCACGTAGCGATGATTGTAAAGGGTTGTGCAATACGGAGTAATTGTGGCGAGAAGTACCCATTAAAGAAGACTTAATGGCAAGTTTTTCATTTTTTTGCGGGGGGTTCCAACGGGATACCGGGGGTTTTATACTTGTGTTAAAGCAGTGGTCACAAATCGTTCTCATCAATTCCGTGGCGATAAGTCTGACGTTTCTTTTACCTGGAGAGGCGATTTATTAGGCATTTTTGGGAGGTTTCACGCAGTTATCGGGGTTTTTTAATAAGTGGTAGGGGCACCGGTTAACCCATTAATCCCTAGCGTTGCGTAAACGCAACATTATAGAATCGTAATTATTAGAAAAAACCTTTGCGTCAGGATATTTTTTTCTCTGGTTTTCTGAATTCCTGAAATACCTTTTGTTCTTATTCAGTTATTTTTGGAAAATTTTTCATCAAAATAATAATTTTTATTTTACTTCGAAATTTGCCTATTTCGAAGAGTTGAAGTACTACATATTGTAAATCATTTTTTACAAAGATTTATTGAGTAATATTACTATAGGTAATGTTTTCTCTCAGTTTGAAGTTTCTTTATTCACCATGTTTATATTTGTCACAAACTTCCGTCGTTACTGGCAAAAATATGGTTGTTGTAAATAATGTTGCGTTTACGCAACGATGGGAATTCTCTGGTAGACCAGAGGGCTTTTCTCAAAGCATAACGAAACTCGTCAGTATGGCTTTTAATCGACAACTTAGTCTTTTGGAGGCAGTTTAGCTGCATTTTTGGCACTCAAAGGTTGTGAGAGAATAATACATCTTGAATTCCAAAATGGCCATCGGTACGAATTTTACATTGAACACTGGTACTTCGTGGGGTCAAACTTGCGCGCACACGTGGAACCGATACAGGGCAATGTCACTCTCATGTCGTTGAGTGTAAGGATTACTTAGTAGACGTTAAATTCAGCTTCAGATGCATTCAGTTTCAGAGATGGTAGAGAATGAGAGGGTGAGAAACGTATTAGTTGAAGCAGGATTGTGATGGAAGGTGGAGTGTTCCTCTATTCACTCATTGTAATTTTCTCCGTGCAATCCTGAGTTACCTAGTTTTTCTTTTATCGCTTAGGTGATACGTTATTTCTACGCCTCAGACGTATAAATAGAAGAACCGTCAAGAAGGTACCTGAAGAATATAAATTAACAGGAGAGGTGATGTATAATATTTTCTAAGCTTTGGAACTACAATGGGGATTACATCTTCGCAGTATCTCAAATATGGATGATTGCTGTAGGCAATTCAAGGCAAATCACAGTTTACTCAAGTAGTATCTAAAGAAAAATCGTCCAGTTAACGCGCGCGCCCAGGCAAAAGATGCAGAGAACAAAAGGTTCATCTAAATGTGAAAAAATAGAATCTACATCCGTAGTAGTCCCGAATTTCTGCGTGAAAAAAGTAATAGAAACGCCTATTACTCAGTATGGAGGCCATTCACCAATCTGTCACTTATTTCTCAGTCGAACATTACTTGAAATAATTTTGAGCTACTCAAATGACTACGATGAGGAGATAAATAACCATGCATTTACTCAGAGTAAGGCAGATTAAAAAAATATAATTGGAATCCTAATGTTGTCGGGGTATCATATATTACTGCGCACTAAGTTGTACTGGACAAGCTAAGAGGAGATGTCTGTCGCAATTGTGAGGCGATGTATGACGCGGATTCGGTTTGATGAATTACCTAAATAAATATCGACAGCTCTCCGATAATTCTCAACTACACAAAGTGATAAATTTTTGGAAGTCGGATCTATTCTCAACAGACTAAACGAAAATTCCATTCAGTTAGGAATTTTCCTAACAAATGGTTCCATATTTCAGGTGGCACACAGCTAAAATGTTATTCGTTGGGAATAATTCAGAGTAGGTTATACATTGTAGTGTCTGGTATCTTCTACAGGCTATTTTTATCAATATTTGCCAAATGGAGAGGCGGAACTTGAAAGTGTTATTTCGTGAAAGGTGTTCACGAAGATTCCCGAGGAAAATCGAAATGTCATCAACGATTACAATCAGGGAATGGGAGGGGTAGATTTACTCGATAATTATGTTGCATGTTACCATATCCAGATTTAGAGCAAAAAACTTCTATTCCGAAAAGGGGTTGATAGTCCAAAGATGATTCCGTGGTGATTTTACGCCAAAGTCACGGGCAAAGGAATTCCTTTGTTAGAATTTCGGTCTGAGATCGTACAATTTTACTGATGCAAGTAGTCGTTTCCAATACAATGCTGATTAATATGCTGACTTGGCATAAAAATCGGTGCCCGCTGGCGGGACACCTTAGGAAAAATGACATACCAAGAGATGCCCGTGAAGGGAGAATTGGGCATTTCATCCGCAAGCATACTTATAACTCCTGGCAAAGATGTCGAGTGTGCAAATCAAAGATAAGTTATGTTGTGAAAAGTGCTACGTTTAATTCCACGCTGAATATTATTGAGCATTACATCAGAAAAGACGATGAAAAATAAAATACGCAACCTAAGTTTTAAAAAGTAATTTTTTGTTTTTATTTACCGGGGTTTTCCCAGCGTTGCGTAAACGCAACATTATGTAAATCATATATTATGATGAATATAATATTTTTTTCTGAAAATTAATCTTAATTAGGCCAAAATAAACCGTAAAATACGAAATAACCTAAGGTAAAAGCCCTATATGCAGTCTGGGGAATAATGGGTTAAATTGTGACGAATACTATTCGGAAAGGCGACTTTAAATTTTTATTCAGCGATGTTCCAGGAGGTGATCGGGGGTTTTCGGGTATTTTTCCCCGTATGGTTTACGGTGGCTCGCCCTCACCAAATATTCCGGATATAGAGCTCAGAGGGGACGGGTAGTGTGGCGTAATGTTTGCGAGAAGTTCCCAAATAGGAGACTAAATGACACATTTTACAATTGGGGGGGATTTCAGGGGGATACCGGGGGTTTAAATGTGTGTACTCCTGGCGGTCACCATCCGTTCATGTAAATTCCGTGGGGATGAGTCGTTGGGGGCGGTGGAAAGGTCACGAAAAGTACCCAAAAAGTAGACTTATATGCAAAATTTAATTTTTTGGGGGGTGTATGTGGGTTTACCGGGGGTTTATAGATTTTTACTGCCAGCGGTCATCAATCGTCCACATCAATTCCGTAGCGATGAGTGGTAAGGATTGGAAAAGCGGCGGAATTGTGACGAAAACACCCGAAAAGGCTAATTATATGCAAATTTTAATTTTTTGGGGGTTTCGGGGGGTTTAAAGATGACGATACTATATGGTGACATTCATTTACTGTCATATCTAAAAGAAGTATGCCCTATGACATCCATATTTCGAGAGCAATACAATAAAAAGCAATCCAGTCCCTGAAAAAAGTGAGTAATGCCCGCCATTTTTATTTTTTCGCGGTTTAATCCATGTAATCATTTATAAAATGTTTATGTTTTATGAAATACAATGCATAGCTGTATGTAACTACAAAGTTTGAAAGAAATCGGGCAGGTAAGAATTGACAAAATCTTGTGTTAATCTTTTGGAAATCGTAATTTTCGGTGATTTTCGGAATATTTTAATTTTTTTCTGAGTAACCAAGGACGACGAAAAAAAATTGTTACCTAGGTTTCGTTGAATATGTTATAAGCATATATAATAATCATTTTCGTTATCCTACACCTTAAATTAAGTCGAAGGGAGCGGAAGTTATGAAATTTTATTCGAAAAACGAATTTTTGGACGCCATTTTGGCTGCAATTTTCTTAAAAACAAATTAACAGCATTACGTAATTACGTGCCTATGTTCATCAGCTATCAGGAAATGCATTAACGATCCTCGTGGCACGCACGATTCGCGCGCAGGAAAATAAAAACCAAAAGATGGTCCCCGAAAAAGCGCGATTTCGGCCATTTTGTCGTCCTAGCGACGACACGTGGCGGAAACTTCCGGTTTTCGGATTTTTCTTCCGGATCATTTCGGGTTCCCCGCACGCCTGCCAAATTTCAGCTCTCCAGCACTTCTAGAAGTGGTCGGGAATTTGTATCCATGAGTGAGTCAGTCACCACAAGGGCTGTATATAGATAGGATTATGAAGGCTTATAATCAATGATGCTTGATTAAACCGATTCGCATGATTTCGTCACGTACTTTCAACAGAAGCACAACCAGTTTTCCTCTGTTATCAGCTAGAAAGCCCTAGAAGTAAACATAGTGACCACTGAACAGAGAATTGTTCCAGTCTCCACATTTCCCAGACCAGGATTTGCGATTTTTACTAGGGTGGGTCACTATCCACAATTTACATTATCCACTCCATTCCTGACGACTGTCAATGACGTAAAAATTAATTTTTGCCAATAACTGCATTCCGATTAGGGGCAAAAGCTAGAGGAAGTTATCCTATTTGCTTTCTGTTTCCTTTCCAATATGATATTCTGCACATATACATAATGCTTCTCAGGATAGGAATGGAAAGGAAAAAGGAACGTGTAAACAGTGACTTAAGAATCACGCGTATTTGCCTGCATTTCCACCTGACGTAACCGGAATTCAGCAAAAGGGTTGTGGTGAAGTCATTAACTTCACACAAAATGATCCGATTATGGAAAACCTCGTAGATTAACTGAAAGTATATCATTTGACGAACGGTGCTCATATTAAGACCTTGAAGGTAAAATAATAACTATTTGCGTGGATCTTCCATTACATCTATCATTTATAACTGCATATCAAATGGTATAAATGCTGGAAGTCCTTTAAAATGTATCATTTACTTTGAAACACTGTATTTGAAGCACCTGACCAAGGTGCTATTGCGCCGTAACGCGAGGGGAGTCAGATGGGGAGCGGTCAAATGGGAAAATATAAACGATACGAAGTAGGGGGTCGAGGTGAGGGTAGATTTAAGGAAAAAATGTATCCCGGGTTATATACGGTGAAGCGTTATGGAGGGGTGGTTTCAAAGAGCACGATCGGCTGGGACGAAAAGAAACATGCCTCGTGCACACCACCCCTACCTCGGTCCCTATCGAGTGATCGGGAAATGAGTGTCTCTCGACATGCAATGGGGCCGCTTTCTCAAGGCAGCCGCCGAGGTGGCCAGCAGTCGACAGGTTGGAAGGGGTCATGGGCCCTGGCGCATACCCTGAAACAATCGGACTGCAAAGAGGACGCACCCGAGTGTCCTACTAAAGAATCATTTATACTGCCATTTTAGGTGCATTTTGATCGATTTTCAAAAATGTCCACATCACGGCGATGAGTGAAGAGCGATCCGTTTATTCTCAACGTATGTTATGCAAAAAAGTTATGGCCAACGTTTCAGTTTATTGAAAACCATCATCAGGGCTTAACTTTGTACATATTTATTGATAATCATTTATTATCAACATTTATTATCAATAAATATGTACAAATTTAAGCCCTGATGATGGTTTTAAATAAACAGAAACGTTGGCTATAACTTTTTTGCATAACATACGTTGACCTACACTCCAAGAAATATTTTAACATGTATTAAACGCGGTCAAGATAAGGAAAAAAATAATTTACTTTCAATGTGTAATCTATGTATTTAAAGAAGATGTCAGTTTGTCCGTCTAGTATGCATTTCCATAAGGATGGATGGCTGCATGGATTGCAACCAAGGTTAGTAAGTACGCGCTCCCAAAGCTCATTGGGCTACTTTCGGCTTTGACACGTCCCTTGCGTCGGTAATGCATTACTGTAAGTTACGTTTCATCATAAAGCTTTTGCGGTTGGACATCCTGCCGGGTAGGCACATCTCTTGACACGCTGAAAGGGAAACCGTTACTCAAAGGATTCTACGCAGTTAACTATTACTCCTCTAGGTGCAAACCTTTTAGCTGGGGTATCTTCGCATGACTTTTTGGTCTGCGGACGTAAGAGCACATTATGGTCCCTATTGTGTAATGATGTACAAGCTGATTCCATGCACCGTACATGGAAATCTTTTTTTCCATTGTTTGCTGCTACATATGTATAGCATCACCATACCAGCTTTGTTCCTTCACATAAAAATCCTAGCATGTGACCATGAATTCCAAGTTACAAGTTTCCCACTTCTCTGGGTACTACCCTTCCCGAGCAACGCCCGGTGGACTGCTAGTATCGAATAGTTACAATAGCGAGGAATAGCAAAGAAAGGTCATGGATCTGATAGATGTGAAAAATAAGTAATAAGTCATGAAAAAAGAAAGTTTTAGCGGGGTTGATGCGCCCTCTTCACCCTTTTGGCCATCATGTGCATTGAAATTTTAACTTTTTTTTATTTAAAATATTTTGGGGACTGGGGATTTTATCCTTCCAATGTTTACACCGGTACACAATTATGGACATACACCACAAAATTTTCAATACGAAAAATAGCCCTTCTTGGCATAAGTGTTCGAGAGATCATAGTCAAAGCCAATCGCATCATGAGAATTTGAATACTCATTACGAATGTAAATTTAGGCTAAAAGCCCCAATTACAGCTTACATCTCTCTGTAATTTGGATCGCTCTATTCGTCGGCAACGTTAGTGGCGACTTTTATAAAACCATTTAAACTCGTAGAGGATGAAAATACATATGGAGGTCAACTGGAGAAGCCTCCATTATAAAATTCATGTCTGAATCAGACGCATCCCGAAGGTGGGAACCCAAAATGATGGACGAACCCTCGGTTACGTTTGAAAATTAACGTTAGGACACCTAAGATCGTTCCAGCCATTGATGGGAGGGGATGAGGAGTGAAGATAATGGTCAGATGGAGTCGACGTTAAAATTCGTTAAACATTAAATTATAATAAAAACGAAAAAAGTGCCTTTAAACGTATAGCATATTGTAATAACTGTTTTAACCAATGAAAAATCTGTCAAAAAATTGTTTTCACATAAATTTTTATTTCATGCAAAAATATAGCTTACACAGATAACGAAAAAGAGTGGCCAAATTTAAAATCCATTATCAATTGGCTGATTGTGGTGTGTTTTGGACTCACCGGTACAACCTCATATCGCGCATTCGACGCCTAGAGTTCATGCCTGCTCCCATGAAGTACACGAATTAGAACACCACTCGACTGATCTTATTGCACGGCCTATTGCTAGTCTAAAACTGACGCTACGTTTTGAAATTTTCATAGGGAGTACGCTCACCCTTTTCAACAGTCACCGGTATCACAGCAATAAAATTTTACATTTGAAGAAATACTAGAGTAAAATTTTCAAACTTTAAGTACAGGATACAGTTAGGGTCTGCTCTAAATATCGTGAACATTTGAAGATGACACCGTTAGTTATCAATAAGTAAAAAGGCGCGGAAAAAGAATCGCTCACGCTCGACCGGCATTGATTTTTTGATGATGCAATACGCGTGTACAATGTATGCTGACGCCTTGAGAGTTTCAGAGCATATTGAGTGAAATATTGCCATATTTGCCCGATTCCCAAATATACAAGTATTATTGCATTTGAGAAAATAATAGACTTCAAATATGAGAGGTATATATCGACCAAGGGCAACACACTATACGCTAAAACTTTGAATATGATACTGTTAGTTTAAAATAAGTAATGCGTCACGCAAAAAGAAAGATTAAGCTGGAGTGATCTTAACCCTTTCGGTCATAAAGCCTATTGAAATGGACATGACCTCATGGTAATGGGATTTAACCTCCGAATACGCATACCTGTCCATAATTGGGGACATAGACCACAAAATTTTCAATGCGAAAAATAGCTTTCCTTTTTGGCATAAGTGTTTGAGGGATCATAATTAAATCCAAGTGAGACCATTAATTTACATCAACATAGAGAATAAAATATCGGTCTGGAAGCGTTAAGCGGTGGCTAGTCGAAAAATGGAGAAGGCCTATGCGATGTACAAACCTGAATCAGAGTAGCTACGATCATTTTTTCAGGGATAGAGGAAGGAAGGGCCTGCCTACTTTCAACGGACGGCACCTAGGGACCTTGGACTACCTTCTCGTCCGACGGACAGAGTGATTGACTTCACGTTCCAAGAGTACCACAAGGTTTCATGGCCAAGTCTCCGCTACCGCTGGGGATTGAACCTGGTTTCTGGAAAGGGAAAAGCTTGTACCCACCTACTGCAACGCTGAATTTCTTCCAAGAGGAGTCCTCAACAACAAAGTGCATATCCCTCTATTATGAAGCCCTCATCGTGAATGAACAATTAATTCCTAGGGTATTATGAAAGTAATTTAATGAAACACTTAATACTATCCATTAATATTTTTATGAACGGTTATGAAATATATAAAAACTTAACCCTTTACGGTTGTACTGGTCTGCTGCATCTTCCATCACCTCAAGCTCCCTATCACCACGTTAAGTTCTACGGAATAATAACATAACATTCTCATGAGAGCTGACATTAGGTAAATCCTTTCTCTGTGAAACTAAGTATCGATGAACACAGACAAAGATAGAGGAAAAAAGACCCTCAATGTTCATAACGACACTTACCGACTCATCGCTTGAGAAGTAGAGGAGATATCAAATCCTTCTTTCACGATTCACATTTATCTGATAATTACATCTTCGATAGAAGTTTTAAACGGAATTTATTTGAAACCACAAAGCGACGCGACACCTGTTATCAGCAGATGCGGAGACCCTGCAATTGATGTGGCATGCGCCACGTCGCGTCGGTCCGCGTGGTGGTCTAAAATAAATATTGCCAAAAAATATTTAGCCTCAGCTCTGGGATATAGATAAGAAATCACCCGAAAACTACAAAAATTCCACTGACAGATTCGTATCTAAGGATTTTGGGATTGGCATATTACAGAGGAAGTACTGATAAGTATGTGCTTTAAAAAATAACTATTCCGCATTCTGCTACTAATCTATTGCAATGGTAAGTAAACAGACGCCTTATGCCCAATACCATACATATCCTCTCCAAGTCAACTTCAAACACTTGAGAATTCCCCTTTGCAACAAGAGTTACTAGGGCTTTTCGCCGGGTAAAATTATTAATTTTTGTTAAGCTTCGACGAATAAGTAGTCATTTAAGCGACATACTAATAGAGTAGTGAAAAACATGACCTAAAAGAGGACCCGATCAACCACAACCGAAAACAAGCACCAGAGAAGAATCTGTCGTTTTACATCCATTTAAACTTAATGAAATTATCTTGGGTTTCCAACTGAGTCCAATGTTTCTGAAAAAGTGTTCCACATGTGTCGGACCTCGAAACGTACGTTAAAATTTAAATTCTCATTCCACCGAAAACCCGAGAAAACTTGCACCGAATTCTGACTTCTGACTGAGTGAAGTTCTCTTATCCCAGCCGACGCGTCGCGACGCTTCGACGCACGACTTATGCATCGTCTCCGGACATGCAAATCTGAATCCACAAATCACTATTGCTCTGATTCTCCACGACACACCTGACAAGTACTTTTAACACCCGGTACCAATCAGTCCTAAAGATATTTATAAGACAATCATCGGAAAACATTGGCGGTGATAGAGAATATTACCCTTGCTGGGAATACCGAGTAGAACTCAAAACAGTCCTGGCTGGGGAAGCATCAAGCCCAACATCAACTTCCATCGCCTTAAATAATTGTGACACGACGTCCTCGACGTACCTACACAATTTTTGTCGCGTGAGCTCAACTTGCACGTCCCTTCACCAACGATTGCGGCGAATTCCATGGAGTGCTCTTGGCCCCTTCCCTCGGCAACTAGTCAACTCACATCACAACTGCTCCGTCCATCAAGCTATCAAAAAAAGCAGTATCACGACATGAACACACTTACAGCGACGATGGACGAGTCGAACCAAACTTTATTACAGAGGAAAAAAATTGAAAGATCCAAGGGTTTTCTGCTCTAAGTGAATCCATTTTAAGAGCTTTAACGGATGCATAGAAAAAAACCCTCTCTTTTTTACGGCGGGAACGCTTAAAAAAGCAAAGGAGTTTTATGACACCCTGTTCACTTCATTATGAACGATATGAGTATGTCCATGCCACTGCCTAAGCGGAATAAAACACAACTCGATTGAATTCAACGAATAAATTTCTACTTTTTACTCGAATCACCACTATTTTCGACACATAAAAATTGGACCCTTACAAGTGGAACACTTAAATCATATAGGGCGAGAAAAAGAAGAATAGCATGCGTTCGGGATGGAAACAGTACTGTTCATTTTTTTGCCGTTATTAAATAGCGTTCGGCTTGCTCTACTAAGAGGATATGAATCTATATAATATATGAAGCAATAAAATAAAAGACTTCCAAATAGATAAGCAAGAAAACAAGTTTGGACTTATGTCTTGTGTTGGTCCATTTAGCTATGTCCAGAGCTTTCAAGCGGTAACAAATAACGTCATTGATTTCTCACTACTCGAGCGAACTCCCTCGACGAAGTCCCTCAAGTGGGCAGACGGTCGAGAGTTTAATGACCCTGGCTGTCAAAACACATTAAACCAAAACACTTGCACTACTGCAGAAGAAAAATATTTACAGCTGAAAGGAACAAGATGATAACTGAAGTAACTAAATCAAAATGATAAATAGTAGGTGCTCAACCTTACTGGTTCAGCATAGCAGATTATAATGAACGAATGATTCCACGCATTTATAAAAAAAACAGTGTACCGAAAAGTTTAAACATAAAAAATGATACGTACGCTGTTCATTAAATGAAAAGAGAGAAATCTTTCTGTTCTTCATCACTAAATTTAACAAAAATCAACTTTTCAATACATTATTCCACACACTTAATTAGTGGTTGATGCCTAACAATACACTACTAATCGTAAAAAGGGCAAAAGAGAACTTTTTAAGATTGAGAAGAAAAACTAAGAATCTAAAGCAAATGACTGTAGGATAACTGCCCAACTAACAGACTTCGACAAAGATTCACTCAAGTTTCGGAGATAAAACACATTTTGGTATAAATGGTACTCGGGACACGGGTGGCTGGAAGCTCTAAGCTTTTCCAGATTCCTCCAATTTGCACCTTGATGGCGGAATTTTCTAACTCAAGAGACGGAATGTCGACTAAAGGGCTACTCAGGGTATTTAAAACGCATCTTTTCACCAGCGGGTGGGGAAGGGACTTGAGGAAACAATACCTTCTGAGACGCAACGCCAAGACGGGGTAACATCCATCATACCTCCTCACGAGAAGACTATACCTGCACAACTGGGCACCAATACATTGATGAACAGACAAACTTACACTAGTACAGGGATCAATCACAACGTAAAAAACATTCTTCACATTCATATCTTTTATTGAAAATTCCAAAATTACAAAACTCTCAAAGAGAAAAGTAAAATATTACCAAAACTCTACACAACAATACAATGCATAATAAGTAATTTATGTATATAATTTTATGAAATATAAATGATGATAATAATAATAATACTGCCATTACAATACAATGAGGAAAGGTCACTTGCTTAGCCTCTTCCCCATGGTGCAACACACTAAAAAAATAACTTTCAAGCCATTCTCATTCGTTTGGAAAAGGCGCCCCCCGGTGTAGAAGCGAAGGAGAGCCGCCCCCGGGTGGGTGCTGTGCCATTGGACACGAATGGGGGGCAGGCATGCGAGGTAGGACAACAAAGAGAGACTTAGAGAGATCTGAGAAAGAGAGAAAGGGATGTGCGTATACCGAGTGTACTGTGTTCGCCACCAAAGTGGAACAAAGACAATATACATAGACAAGACTTGGAGAGAGAGAGTTCAAGGAAGAGAAGAAATCAAAATAAATATAAACAGAACATACAAGTCTCAAGTAATGGTTTCAAAAGAAAGCATTCCTACCGAATAAAAAATATGGAAAAAAATATCCAACATCAATCCAAAGAGGACAAGCACAACCGCACACTGACACGGACAGATTCAAAGAGAGTGGTGGTGATGGGTGAGGTTCTGGGGTGGTGTCCGCACCCGCTCCCACTGGCGCCGTCGGTCGCTCCGCCGCGCCACACACGCGGTGCGGCGGGCGCGCGGACGGAGCGGGTGTCCGTGGTGTAGTGGTGTGCGCCCACCGAGGAGAAGACCCGTGCAGACCGTGAAGGGCATTCTTTCTACGTGCACTGGGGTTGAAGTGAGCATGTGGGTGCTTCCCCGGCGGGGCTCGCGTGGGTGCATTTTCGTGGGCAACCATCCGAGGGAGGAGCAGCACCGACGTTACGGCGGTCCATCCGTAAGTGGACGATCCATATCACCTTGACCGGCCCTTTGTTTCCAGACGTATCGCTCATATAAAACTTTTGCTATAAGCTTGGAAATTTTAGGGTATACAGAGTAAACTCTAAACAAATTTGCGCACACCTCAAATATGAACATTTAACCACGGCATTTTCACATTCTCCGAGGTAAAAATGTTCGTATTTGAAATAAAGGCTTATACTGACGAGGGTACACTCTATACACTTTGAAATTTTCAAGATGTTAGCGTAAGTTCAAAACAAGTGATAAGTCAGAAAAACAATGACCAGTCGAGCACGAGTGATGATTCAAGCCACCGAAACGTCGGTACCCGACCCGGATGAACCAGCGAAAAACCCATCCAGACGAGTGAGGAGGTATGAGGTGGTGGTTGGTCGCTAGAGGTGTGCCGGGAGTTCAGGTTGGGGAGAACCGGGGGCGGGGAGAGGCCTCCCGCGTCTTCTTACCGCACGCTCCAGGCGGCGCGGGAGTTGTGGCTCCCCGCGGCAGCCGACGGAGGCTGCCGCCTCACGGGCAGCGGGTACGAGAGGCTCTTCAGATCCCGGAGCCAGGCTCGCGGGGGGTAGAAGGGTGGAGGCGGGGTCCCGGAGGCGGCGGATGAGACGGCGGGCGCTGGCGAGAGCGGGGTACGGGGCAGGGCGGGGGGCGCCGTGGGGGGGCGGAGGGGCGGCACGATGCGGGCGCGGAGGCGGGCCGCAGCCGGGGACAGCGACGACGAGGGAGCAGCGGGGGCGGCGGGGGCCGGCAGCCGCCGCCGCGACGGCCACCGCGGCCCGCCGCCCGGGAGCGGGGGCGGCCCGCGGCGAGGCAGAGACAGCTGAGCGGGGGACGCGGGCCGCCGCTCCATGAGCCCGCCGCTACATGGCGTGGGTAGTGTGCGGGCCGGCGGCGGCGGCGGGTGCGGCTCGTCGGGGGCGGAGAGCGCTCGAGCGGGCATTGGGGACCGACTGCGGTGGCGCCCGCCGGCGAGCGCAGGGATATCCGCCGCTTCCGCCTCCCACCGCAGCGCGGGCCGCAACACGCATGCCCGCCGCCTCCGGGGGCGGGGTGGGCCGTCTGCCGCCTCCATTCCCTCCCCCTACAAATGGGAGCGAGTGGCGGCGTGTGACGCGAATGTGGGGCGACTGGACGCGAAACGACTAGAAAACGAGGATTTGTTCTCCGGGACGGACGTGCCGGGTGCGGAGGTGGTTGTTTAAGCACAGCGCTAATCGTCTGTATCTTCGATGCATCCCTAGTTTAGTCTCTTCAAAGGCATAACGACCGCAGCATCGGAACCAGGGTCAAGATATCATTTCATTTTTCGTTTATTAAAGGTTATAACTTGTATGTAGGTCTCGGTAGCGGCGGGGTAACGTCCTCGCCTGCCAAACAAGAGGTCGTGGGTTCGAGTCCTGCCTGGGTAGGTTTCCCCGGTCCAGGGCATGGATGTTCGTGTACGTTAACTTGTTACATGTGTTACATACCCCGGTATAAAATGGCCAATAAGAGCTCTATCCGGTGGTTTGAGAATAAAATAAAAATAAAATAAAGTATATTTACCGAAGCATCTGGCGCGAGTCCAGCAGGTCATAGTTTGAACCCCAGGCATAGCATGTAGCTTTCTCCGAAGAATTTTGCTCGTTATGTGCACCAGCGGATGACTCCATTGAGGACTTCTGGGCGCTAGTTCTCGTTTGTTTCCCACAAAATAATATTTCCGACATTAGTTCAGATAAAATGAAAACAATTTGGCGTATACCACCAGATTCCTTGCTATTGCCGACCCAGTTATTATCTTATTAAATGTTTTTAAGTAGAATAGAAGTTGAAATGTGTGTCAATAATATTCTTGAAAATTCTCTAGAATACATATACCTGCAACGTTACATTAATTTTATTTAAATACAATCCCCTCAATTCACGTCTAATACAATTATGTATTTTCAAAAGTCTTTACATGTAAAATTTATTCTCACAAAGATATAGAAAATTATATTTTGGAATATTTTACCAATTCCATGAGAATCCTTGGTTTTTCAATACGCCCATGTTGAGCTCCGCAAGTCAAAATATTCCTTTTGGCACTCCGACCACTTTACCGTGAGTTTTGCCACCGCAGAAAAATATGAAATTAAAAACCAAACAAGTTATGACGTGAGTTGGTGTGAATGAAATTATGTAAGATTAATTTGTGAAGACGTTTCAAGTGTTACACTGCCTCGGGTCCCTTTAAAAATCACGAACATTGCGCTTATTCCCTCGTTTACGCTCACAGTAGCAGGGAGGGAAACGCCGAGTTTGCTGAAAATGAACCCGACGCAGCAAATCTGATAGCATATTCACCCATTAAAAAAGAAGAGCCTGCTAGTATCTTCAATCTTGAATTACGTAAACCCGATATAGAGGTTGGCCGTGCACAATAAATTTCGAAAGCCTTTGAAGATTTCGGGAAAGCATCATTAGCCGCTAGCATCCTCCCTATCAACAAGCCTACCCACTGGATTGCACGAAAATGTCAACGAAATGATGAAGAAGAGGGTCATGGTCTTAAAATTTTCAATTTAACCATATACACATTATGGTACTCTCACACACAACTCAATACAACTTCCTCAAAGTAAATAGAGAATATATTAAGAAAGACTCGAGAAGAGATGGTAAAGTTCGATGGTGTATAACTATGCATACAGTATAACTAAATGCTTTACAGCAGAGACTTTCAGCTATCAGTAAAGCCAGCGAAGAAAAATTGACTTCAATTCATTTTTGCGCAGCACCATTCGCAACTGAAATACCTAAACTAAAACCGACTCAAAAAACGTAGGAAGCAAATAACATGTCCTTTTGGTAACCCATTCCGTGTTGTCTTCGGGTGCCTCTGGATGAGACGCGTATGTGTTTAAGCTATAAATTGCGTGTATCACAAGAGGCTAACGACCACCTTTCACGGGTAAACCTTATTAAAGTTGGGATACTGAGATGAAAATGCGTGTACATTCCTACTGTCATGGCGTGGCGTATTTTTTTTAACCGTGATACTGTAAATATCACTAGATTTAACGTCTTGGAAGACTCATTTCCGGAAAATTAAATTCAGCTACGCCGAAAATGTTCATATCCTCCCAACCACGGGTTAGCAATGACTCATTTGAAACAGTGGGTTTAATCATTGCCGACTCGAAAAGCTCATTGAAAATAAAACACAGTACATGATGGCCACTTTCACAACTACCACAACTAAAGTTTAACATCCAAAGAAAAAACTAATTAACGAACAACTTGATTTATACCAAAATTAGTTGATTATGACTACTTACCTATTTATTACTAATATAGGTAGCGAGTAGCCCTCCGTTTTATTTTCTCCTCTACCACCCTGAGCCTACACAGATTTTTTAACAATATTTCTAGCATAATATTACTTCTGTTTTCCGTTTAAATGCACTTCTGAGAAATTCGCTATGCCCAAGATTTCATCGCATCTAGCTGGATTTTCTCGTCCAATTAATAATAATTCATAACTTACGGAACTCACGATATACAAAAAGAAAAATCCTTAACGTAAATATTATTTTATGCCGCAATAAAGAGACGCATGAGCGCTTTCCTTCAAGTTTCACAGGTTTATCTCTGCCTTAATAGAGACCATTAAACTAGTCAATATAGACATTTATGTGAGACCAACTTGTACAACCGAGTAGTTAATCGTTCGGCGAGTAAGGGTAGCGCATTAAAAATCCAGCAATAAGTCGACACAAAGTAATCTTCAACTGCCTTTTCGGACCCCTACGCATATAGTCAAAGAATTCGACACAATCCCAAACAAAATAAATCCCAAGGTTGCAACTTCCTTAAATACTATGCCTTTCGTATCTCCCTTGCTTTTTCGCCTATGATGAATGACTGAGGGGCGGCAAAAAGCGATTGTTACAAGAGACCATCTCTCAATTATCACTAATACATGCCCCTCGGAATGGCTGATTGACATTTCACGCTACCGCGGCTATGGAGAACCTCCCAAGATAATCACGACAAGGTTTCCCGTTGATCGTGATATATTGGGCCCTAAAGAAGTCCAATATGTCACGGGATCATAAGTGAGATCCAAGCGGCTGTAATTGGGCAAGATCGAGGTCTTCACGAAGACCAAATCCCTTGGGTCACCGCACTAACGAGGGAGTCCAACATAACTAACGCTCAGAACATCCTTGACTCAATATGAACGCTCAGAAAACTATAGGCCACATGATGACTTATTCCAAAATATTGAAACCTATCCTCAAAAAGAAAATTGATGAAGGGCATGCACAAAAATTCCCTTGTCAATACTAACTACACAGCCAATTCAAGGAATTTCTCTTAATCTCAGAGTTAAACATTTTATGTATTTATCTATAGATTCAATTCCAACATTCAGTGCATAGTCATTTATTCGCATAGATGCATAGTCTATTCATGATATTCAGGTTATATTCGCGGTGACACAGGCACTGTTTCACTTTTTTATTTGCAAACGACGAAAAAATTTAATATTTTACATTTTTTGTCTAAACATCTACTACTTGTAAGCCTAGCAATATGCCATATTTTTGTCAAAATGTCATTTATCAAGAGTAGAAAATTTCCTGTGTTTCATATTTTTTGCTCTCATAGGTTTTACCTAGAGCATAATAAAAATATTCATTCATTCACATTATACTCATAGCGGTATCTTCAGGTGTATTAGAGTACGCAAATATCTGAAACAGCACAAATATCATAATGCATCATAAAAACTTCCACGAGACGTGACACCCAATATGTTTGAATATATTTACTATCCTCGCAAATCAATCGCCTCTAGCACCTTACATTTGGAATATTTCACGGATTATCTGAGAATACTCTGATTATATATCAATACGCCCATGATGGGTGCCGTAACACTAAAAATCCTATTGGCACTTCGCCGCTTCATTGCGAGTTTTGCCACCGCTGAAAATTATGAAACTAATAACCACAACAGTTATGCCGTGTGTGGTTAAGTGCGAATGAAAGTATGTAAACTTAATGTGTGAAGATGTTTTAAGCGTACGCTGCCTAGGGTTCCTTAATAAAAATCACGCATATTTCGCTTATTCCCTCGATTACGCTCTCAGAATGAGGAGGGAAACGCCGTAATCTGAATCTACTTGCCAACACCTAAATCGTGAAATACAGCTCAATCAATCTCAACAGCAAATGAAAAATGAAGGTCTATTCTTACCGAGTTGCACACCCGGTATGAGTTTTCCATCTTGGCTAAACTTGGCCCTAGAAGAGTTTTCCTTCAAAATTCGCCGGTTGACAATTCCCAATACATCTTTTGAAAAATATTGCCGTTTGCTAATTTGTCGATCGAAGTACTGTGAAATGGGGGAAGGCTCTAAGCATTGAGTTTATGTGCAGAGTATTTATAGCTCTAATAGTCTTTGTCAACATGGCTGCCTGTGATACAGGCGAATAATTTCCAAGTAATTTCCAAGCGATGGCAAACAGTCGCTTCTGGGACGGACATTTGGGATCAACTGTGCTGATGCGTCAACACACCCGGACGATCCTAACTCGAAGGACCACATACACCGCCCTACTATTAGATTATGAGCTCCAAACACTGCCACTAACTCCTCCACCAACAGTACCAACACTAACCACTCAGGCCTTCCACCCAAATAATTATCGATTCAAAACCAGCATAACTCTTATAACAGACATATAAAAAGCGCATTACGATTCGAAGACGCAAAGACTTTCCAGCTAAACATGTTCGCAAAGACAGAGCGCCGCATTTTCAACTGTCTGAGGCGATGTTTTTTCATCTTTCCGGACTAACGAAGGAAAGTAGCTTCGTGCTACAATCGGAAGCGAAGATCTTGATGTTTAATTCAAAGAATGGTGAAAACCAGTAAACACGTTTCCATTCATTAATTATTTTCCTTTTTTACGCTCAAGGATAAATATTAATTTAGTGAATATTTAAGTATTTTACTATCTACTGTTATAAAATGTTAACAAAAAATTCGGTGACTTCACATCGCATCATGAAAATCGCATTTTCCCATTTTGAGTTTCCTAAGGAGGTCATCTTAGAAACGAGTTTAACTATTTTGTAGCAGTAGTCTCCACGATTATACCCAACAGCAAAGATTACAAGCATTGAAACGCTTTTGGATCCTAACCAGGTCACTTTTTAATTCCGCATTATCAAGGGGAACGATGATGACTAGAAAGAACGAAAAGCCAACTAAAAAGTTTTATTTTTGTATGATTCCATGTCAATCACCTAGGTTTCACCGGTTGATAGTCAAAACCTTGATGATGAATATGAAGATAAAGGCAATGACTGTCAATAGATGAAATTTAGATCGACGACATTTGGCATAACCGTAGGATCAACAGAAAATTATTATCAGCCTCTTTTACGTGCTAAGCGTTTCAACAAATAAAATCTTGTAACTCTAAATTTCATCATTGGCATTTGTGATTTCGATCAGAGAAAAAGGAAATCAATTTTCTTTCGCTACTAAATTAGTGTGTTTAAGGGAAAAAAATTTTCCAAAACAATATCTATAATATATTTTCGACGGAAATTTCCGCAAGTGAATGCTTCCTAGTCATTATATCATAAAAGCTGCTTGATCATTACTACACCCTTGCTGAGATACTCAAATGAACGAGCTCAATGGGGGAAAAATGGTGGATTTATAAAAAGGAAGGATTCAGATATCCGCAAGCGGATTATACGCAGATTCTGTTCTCACCTAGAAAAGTTTCAACCCTAATCACACACGATGTTATGCACCGTGCAGAGCACGATAATGAGCAGCAAGTAGTTATCAAGATATTATTTTAAATACAAATCGCGGTGCAACGCGGTGTAGCTGAAAATTATTATTAGAGTATTCTACCGATTAAGGTAGGTTTGCATGGAGTACTAAAGAAGTGATCTGGGAGCCTTCCTTTCCTTCCATTACCGCCTTCTTCAATTCACTACAAGGCCTACTCCCCTTCAATCTATCCAAAAATCCTACTCTTTTCCTCCCCCTCCCTCGTTTCCCTGAGCATTCGAAATTTGAGCCACGTTTGAACTATTCGCCTATACACATTTCTGTTTCGTTCACGGCATTGCAAACCACTGATGTTCGGGAGCTGCGTTACCATAAGAGGGCGTCCATTAATTACGTGATGTGATTTTGGCAATTTTTGAACCCCCCTCTCTCTTAGTGAGGTATCGTGAGAATTGCCTCGACCCCTTCCTTCCTCCCTTTAATCTTACGTGAGATTATTCAAAATGCGTATTTTCAGTGTAAGTACGTTAATCTTAACTTCAATTTGTTGCATTTATAAAAAAACTATTTGTTAGATTATTTTTATTTCATAAAAGTTAAGACTAGTATTTTAGATTACTAAGATCGCAATTTTACACTGCTTCTTGCGGTAAAAAAATTGCGTGATACTTACCAGTAACCTGCCTCTCCCCCACGTGAGATTGGGTGAGAATCGGCTTGACTCCCTCCCCCGTAAAACGTCTCACATAATTAATGGACACTCCCCAACTAGGCAACTCCAGACTGAAAATTGCCTCCTCCATCTTAGGAACAGAGAATTATTTTGAGATCGTTAAAATTGAAGTAACTGGTTCATTGCATGTTTGCTTTCTATGGAAGAAACCATTTTACAGGCCGTGCGAATTCGTGAAGCAACAATTTAGAGGCCTCCTCCGAAGCCTTCTTTAAGTACTTGCACTCGTCATAATGAATCGACTGAAAATTACCTGACTTCATTCCTAAGCAAAAAAGAGGCAATTTAAAGACCTTGCCTTCCTAAAACTTTATAAAAAAGCCTTGGTACTTTTACATAACCCAATACATGAAGGTAGAACACAAAACTCAAATGGGAAAAACCTTACTGCTGGTCGTATTATCTTAAAGGAAAGGAAACCTTCATCGTAAGAGCCAATAGCATGATCCTATTTTCATTCACCACCTCTTAATTCAACACCTCTCTTACACTGGATACATCAGAAGGCTTAGAGAACCAGACTAATAACTAGGAATATACACAGGATCCAATATCCCCGAAACACATGCATTAATCCCGAGGACTAATTTCGCTCGAGTGTGAGGGGGGAAAAACCATCGCGGTGCGATGAGACTAGTGGATGAAGAGGGAACTTGAAAGGGTGGCAATCGATTTGAAACCAACATGCAGCGCGGCCACGTAATCATATTCCGCGTCGCACCCACCGGGATTGGGGGGGGGGGGGGGGAGGGTCATAATCCCTTTTACTAAGCGAAATGACTTCTGCTCCTGTAGAGCATAAAAAACCCTTAGATTCGAAATGAGTTTGCACGCCACTGACGGAGGAAAAATGCATTAACTACACTTCGCGCCTCGTTGAAAAAATAAGCCGCGTCAACGGTTCGCAAAGCAACCCTCAAAAGGGTTTTTCCGAAGCTAAATTGAGTAAATAATTGCACAAAAAAATAAGGTGCACAAAGATATCGTACTGCCTACTTATTTTAATTTCAAAACTCTACAACACGTGTTTCATCAACTGGGTCGCAGTCATCATCAGGTTAGAGAAATATTTCAGTTACGAGCAGATTATATATATCTTCCGTAAGTAGTGGGAGGATCTGTACCCGACGATGATTGAGAGCAAGTTGAAACACGTGTTGTAAAGTTTTGAAATCAAAACAAGTAAATAGTACGATATCTTTGTGCATCTTTCCACTATTATCTTGTATGATATGCGCACGATGTAATGAAAGTTCTTAATACTAGTTAAATGAGACATTGCAATAATTTTGGCAGGATTTATTCAAATACGATGCGTTTCGTTGTTACAACAACATCACTTGACCCAGAAGAACCACGCTAATAATCACTTGATAGTTTTGTTGTATCAACGAAACGCGTAGTGATCAAGTAAATCCTGATGAAATATTGCAATGTCTCATTTAACTAATCTTTTCACTGTGCTGCGGTACGATATTTCTCCCGAAAAAGTTGAATTCAAATACACGATTAATCCAGTAGACACAACTAACGAAAGTCTCCATTCAGGAAGGCGGGGGGCAGTCATTTGGACGATTTCTCAACACGCAAATTGAAAGGTAAGTACGCGATAAGAGAACGCTTAGTGGATGGCTGAAGAGCGAAAAGTGCGTTAAACTAAAAATTCAACGTGACATTTCGATTCAAGTTCAGAATCGTTCAAGCGCCGTGCATTCCACGGCGAAGTCAATAACTACAATCTAATGCGCTGTTTCTGTAAATAATGTGCCAGATTAAGCATATTACAAAGCATTGCAATGCATATAAATATGTAATAAATTACAATGAAGCCACAAGACATGTCTCATTTAGACTTACAGAAATTAACTGCAAGGAAATAGTAATTGAATTAGTATACAGTTCCCACTTACATTGTCTAACGAGAGAGAAGTAATCACGGAAAAAAGTGCAGCTCTATTTGATAGATTGCTTTCAAGGTGTTCAAACTATGCGAGTGTCATTTTAAAGAAAAAAAAGGAAAAGTTTCAGCAGCTCTTTTTATCGCCACGGATAACTCAGATCATTAAGGAACTACTTATTTACCATAAATAAACCAATAGAATTTTTTGACGTTCACTGAAAGCCTTCACTCAAGCCAATAAGAATCCAGGGAAATGTATAAAATATGAATCTAATGATTGATAACACTATAAATAAGAAAATTCCAATGCAACTGTAAGCATTTTCTCAGTTACAGTCAGTGTATTCAAAACAGGGTCCGATGCCAAATTTTCGACAGCTTTGAAGGAATCACTATGCATCTAAATTAATACGCAAATTAATGCATCTATAACTCCTATCTGAGTCCTATCGGCAGAAGTTACACATTTAAAAGAGGGGAACGAGAAACTGAAACTAAAGGGAATATGAAAAAGATTTAGGATAGGCTTCACTTATCACAAAACTAAGCGCTGGTAAGTTGAGATGCATCATAAAAGAAAAATATGGAATGTTTACTCAACTGGTTAAATTCAAGCGTCCCAATGTTTTACCACGGAAATTTTCTTCCGTTTCTTGCTTTCGTGATACGAAAACATTCGGAAGCCGAGAAAAGAATACTTTCTACAGCAGATTTATAAAGATGTAATTTTCTGGAACAAGGCAAATTTATGTTAATATCTTGCGCAATTATTTTGTATAAAGAAACTTCCACAAAGCACATCCGTAAATTTTTCATCACGAATACATTTTTGCATAAACGGAGAAAATGATCCTGATTGCTGGTCATTATTCCATTTAATTATATTCTATTTTCCTCCAGTTTATTTAACGAGTATGATATAATTAGGATGGAAACTGACACATATCAAAGGACAAAATAGGCCTTTCCCATAAAAGCAAAATTAGCCCAAATGAAAATGTATTTTACTCCAAATGACCTCATAGGCGTGAGTAACTAATATTTTAAGTTTCAGACCACGAAGAAAATGGAAATATGCTGTCTCCCGCCCAGTTAGAAGGTAGTGGAAGAGCGACAACTATTTCCTCTGTCTTTCCGGCCTCTTCTTACATACTATCGCATTCAAACATTACCAACACCACAGAAGGAGGGAAGAAGCTTCAGTAGAAAGCGGTTCTATTTCAGGAGCTGTCAATAGGAAGGAACAAATGGTACGTAAAGTACAAAACGTAAATTGATACAGAAAAGTAACGTAGAATTTTCTCGAGTCACTTGGTAACCTACAGCTAAACTGAGTAAACTCCGTGCTCATTATTAGCATGAAATTAAACTTACAGGTTTTCCGCATTAAATTTCACCGAGAGATTTCACGAATTTAAACCCTAATTTAGTTTCTAACCAGACGCACATTTATTTACCATCGATTCCAAAAGTATTCATACATCTCCAGATAAAATGCATATCAGTCACATGGGCAATGATATTTTACACAACTTAGCGGTGAGCCTTATATATTGCAATCATTTAATTTGCCGTTTACTTTATATTTGACATGCATGGGGTAGAAGATCCAATTAACTACGATACACGTCCATTAATAATAGCTCGATAAATTTATTTCATTATCATAATTTGAGACAGGTAGAAAACATTAGCCTTCTCTATCGGCTTTAATCTCAAAAATTTGAAATGGATCTATCCTGCCTTAAATTTCAGTCAGCTGCTATCTGCGTAGTCTCTCGGTAACTCTCGCTCATGGAACTCGCCTTTGACGAGTTAATTAACTTTTGGTATTCCCCTATGAACTACATTTCAGGACGTAATTCCTTGACACAAGAGCTCGCTTTCTGGTATGCGTCTGCACCCACGCGAAACTCGTGTGGGCGTCAGCGCCGCTCTGGTCGATCGGTGCGAAGCTATTAAAATACGCGGGTCTTCGCAGTGGTCAAGTAAAGGTACCCGGAAATATAAAATGAAGTTTTCATGGCCATCCGTACGCATCATCCGTACACATCCACTCCATAATCTACTACGACGCACGCGTAAACCAGATGACGTAAAATATGTGATTTTGTCAGCAGATGACGTAACAACGCCTTAACAAAAAACAAAAGAAATAAACTTTCTTGGTAATGTTGTAGTGGGTTGAATTATGTTATATGGCAGGGGTCTTCAAACTTTTTTTCATGCCAAAAATCAATTTCACATCATTCGGAGGACCACAATGCTCCACGTAATATTACCACTGCATCAATAAAAATGAAAAAATATAAGCTCAAAGTTCAATAATCTTTCTTGGTTGAAAAGTTCAATCAATCATTTGATCAGTTGAATAATATTTGATCAGTTAAATAACCATGCGATTTTTGACATTTACTTTGGACGAGTGTGCTGATATTTGGTGCGTGATACAATATTTTCTTGAGCCTCTTGAGGCCGCAAGAAATTGGCGGCCGCATGCGGCCCGGGGGTCGCGGGTTGTAGACCCCTGTACTAGAGAATTACGTGATGCCCATGCTGGTTGTATAATGTTGCATTTTCCTGAGAAATTTTCAATTTCCTTTGAATGGTGTCCTTGATTGCAATTAGCCCACTAAATACCAGCGTCCAGCAAAGGATAGATAAAAAAGGTTCTACTCACGTATGCATATAATTATCGTAATAAATAAATTTAAAGATGACGACCTCTCAAAGGTTTCAAACTATATGATACACGCGAAGATAAAAATTCAAGCGGAAAATTTGACAAAATCGATAACCAATAAATCGATTGCCGAAGAGCGCGTCTCGCGAATGAGGCCCGAAATTAATGAAGAGCAGACGCGCAACGCGAGCGAGGCGGGCGAACGAATTGGCATGGCTCCGGAAGGATTTCGTAGCGCCGTTCTGCAGAAACCCACAGGGAAAAAAAAGAGAGAGGCAGCATCCATTTATCTTGGCCTCCTATCTGACGGCGGCAGCAGATGAGACAAAATATCCACGCGAACTCAAGGAATGGGTTTCGGTGATCTCCCAAATCCAAAATTCTCCCGCCTTCTAGTAGGATAGTACACGGAAATCTCCAGAATTCTACGCCGTAGTTGCTACGATAGTCATTGCGGTTGTACCAAAAAATGAAGTAAAGTCATTTTCATGAAAGTTTCAACATACGTCCTTCCTATTACGCTCTGTTTACGATCGAAATCAGAAGACAGCATGATATTTTGTTGAAATTTTAGTTGAAAAAAATGGGACTTCCTTGATAGTTATCTTCAAAACTACGTTAAAAAAATCTAAAAACCTGCATCGGCTATTGTGGTCACTGCCATATATTTGCGCAGAAAATATATATAAATCTATAGTGTTATATATAATATTTTAAATATCTAATATAGACATATTTCAGAGAAAACTGATTGACAAGCGTCTGAACGTTAAAAAAAAGAGAAAAAACAAACGCAATCCGTTGTCTGGGTATCTCGGATATTAGCAAATGCATGCTACGGGTTGTCAAAGCTAATACCGTAACACTTTGGGAATGGAAGATATTACAAGTTTTCACCAAATTCGTACCTATAGTCTCACTTAAGTAATTCGAAATGCCCTGAAAAATTAAATGACCAGACAGAACCTTGGACATTAACATAAATCGGCCGAAACGATAATTTCCTCACCTTCCACCTGTATTTGCTGATCGGTTTGGCAGGGAAACTGACAACAAACGGCTAGAAAACGCTGCGGCAAACTAGAAGACATGCAGATGCAAGCATACCTCTGCGAATTTTGCCTTCCAGGAGTCTTCGTTGATCCATATTGATTGTGGATGCAACAATTTCGGAAGATGTCCAACTAGCATATTAAGGTCAGTAACTTATTAAGGGACAATATTATTTTCTAAACAGCCGAGAAAAAGTTATTTACTCCAGCCAATCACAAAACAACACGAGGACGACTAACATCGTCACAGCTTTTCCATACCTTGAACATGAAGATGCAACTAGGACAGCAAACGAAACGATTCTCACCCCAAGCCAATGCAAGCGGATGAAGAAACTTTGGAAGCCGTGACATTCAGGACACCGCCACGGAAATACGTTCACGAACTGTGCAATGTTTGTCGCTACCATTCAAAATGAAATAACCGCTAGATTTTGTTCTAGACAAACATGAAATAGGAAATACTTAACACGTCAATAGGAGTAATGACACAGAATAGATATGCCGCTCGACATTTAAAAAACTCACCTAGGGTCGTGGCAGTCACGGCTCACTGGAAATTTTCTCGGAGTGCACATCAGCATCAAACGTATTACTCCGTGATTTGGACGAGACTACCTGTGAAATAGCAGAGGGAAGTAGCCGAGTCGGAAACCGTAACGGAAGCTGTTCGCTCAAAATAAACAAAACATACCGCGGTATGATAAAAGCAACGAAGTCCTGAAGCCTACGCCGGAAATCCACGTCATTGCTCTCGTAGTTTCCGCAATAAAGTTCCATATTTCTAGTAGTATTAATATTCCATAGTTCTATTCCATAATTCCATTGAATTTGCACACCACACAGAAATGGAGAAAACGCTTAAGCCACGGAGAAGCTTAAAAAGCTGTTTTATGCTTACCGGGACTGGCCACGGTGATAACTATTATGGAGACAGTCACCTACAATGCTCGAATTGAGCGAAAAATACACAGAGAAAAAAACATTCGCCTTGACAGGAATAGAATGTATGTTGAACGCGTTTAATGATGGGATAATAATTCATTTGAGCCAGCTACAGACAACATGCAGATAGCATCCGCACCACTGAGGACAAGGGAGCTGGTATAGTGTTGGTGTTTGAAGGAGTGGCGACCGACAGCTATCTTCATTTCCTCTACTACATTTTTGTAAAGAAGAGATTGTGGAGGGAAAGCGAGACAAAAGTAAGCTGGACGAATGAAACAAACTGGCCCCCTAACTCGGATGCGTCTTGGTCAACGCGCCTACGTCTTGGTCCGGGGTGAGCTCTACCCCACCTATCCGAACCAACCTCAGGGTTAATTCGTGGACTGAGTGAGTGACAGACGAGAAATTCCGAAATTGTTCGGTGGCTCGAAGCTAGAATGAGTTACACCCTCCTCGTCGTTCAAAATCCATTCGTCACTATGTCATACAATGATCGTCAAAAGTTTGACAGAAATCATTCTAATTAATATATCGGGAGTTCATTAGCTCAGGGCGCTAATGATTATAAACTTAACGAAATAGAATAGAGAAAATACTTATTACTTCAAGATGATTAGAAGAAGATTAGATTTGTTGATTGAGGGCTTTGTTTTCCGGTTATACCGATTCTTGAGCTTACAACCAGAACCATGGTAAAAAGAATCAGCACCGAAATATTTGTGACCAAAACCAATCAGAAAAATGTCCAATTAAAACATGAAAGTTATAAATAAAAACCCAGTAAAATAGAATACTTGTGCCTTGTACGTTTTATAAGGACTAGCGAACTAAAGGCATTTAAGGACACAGTTCAGGTTATTACATTTAACTAAAGCAAGTTACGAAAAATATGTACGATTGAACAAGGAATGGAAACAAGAACTGGAAAAAAAGTGGATCCGTAACCAGCTAACGAAATATACCTGTGAGATTTCAAGTATTAGGTCAAAGGGACGGGTTTGATTGTGATTAAGGGAATGTATAAAATATCTCGGCAAATACAAACATTTGAAACAAACATGGGAAAAAATATCTGCAAGATGAGAAACATAAGCATAGACACATGCGGAGGTTCGCAAAGGGGTTTACAACAATTCGCAGATATTTATAACAATCTCACAGTTGTTTTGTACCAGGAAACTTGCGCAACTTAATATGGGAAGCGTGATCTTACGTAGACCACAGGGAGATCTAATCAGTCGTCGCAGAAGCAAATTTCAGGATAAGAATAATAGCTAACAGACTGAAATATGATTTCACATCCGAACGTCGGTATGAGTTCTATGGTTTGAATCCTGTAACATTCAATGGGCCATTTGGAATCATCTCTCATTAATTCCAATATTAACCTTTAATGATGGTGATATCCAACTAGATAACGACTAATGTTAGGGACTAACAAATAACTGATATGACAATGAATAACTAACGCTTCAAGGGAGGTGCTAAACCGTCCACATTTCCATGGATAAGTTAGAATGTGCAGTATCCCAATATGGCCCGTGCCGCAGCAGAATCCTGATATGGCATCACCGGAAGCTCGCATTTTCAGCCCTACGGACGAGGCGCGTGCGAAGTCCATACCACCAAACACGTCACCTACTTTGGAGTGCTTCCCACAGCTGGACACAACTTCTTCGGCAAAGCCGACGGTGGACTTCCGGAGTCGGATATTCCAATACTTTGACGCCACGTGGATTTTAAATGCCAAAAATTGTCTACATTATAAACGACAAAACTCCAAATTTTCTTAACATCTGACAACATTCCCGAGACTGGTTTGACGCAGTTTCCCACTCGATTCCATCACCAGCGAACCTTTCCATATGTAGGCATATCTATTTCACGTCTTTTATAACCTGTCCGACGAAAGTATCACAATAATAAAAATAACGAAGACCTAGAATTATCTACTGATTGTGAGTTGAAATACTCGCACGCCTTCTCCTTAATGGGTACAACAGACTCCTATTTATGGATTAGTTCAAACAGAAATATATTCCAAGAACTTAGCAATTTTTCTCATAAGTCTTTTTCAAATGAGCCTGAAAATTAATCATGATGAAAAATCATTTTAATGTATAATGTTCATCATGCGATATAAGTTTGAATGTCTATAGCACTTCAACGAACTGCCACCCATGAAGCAATTTCGATCAAACGTAGTTACAGAATAGGGTGGTTTCCTATAATTTTTTTATTGCCTAAATCGAAAGATTATTACTTCTGGAGTACGTATTTCACGCTTTTAGATTTTTAAATGACGATATCTATTTTTCGCATGAAATGAAAAGTGAAAAATTTCAAGCGCGCGAAAACGCGACGCGTAAGTAGGAATGAAGGGAAAAAGTCCGTGCGACGCATTTCTGGTTCCCCCTCCCGCCTGGTAGGTGACCTTGATCGAGGCTCTGAGCGCTGATAGGACGCAGGATGCTAACGGGTAGCTGAGTACCTTCCTGTCTGGTAGCGCATGGCTTAAAAAAGGTTTATTAATACCTTATCAAGCGAAGAAAACTTTCCGACCTTAGCCAGTTTTAATAGATGATTATTAAGACATGTTTCCCTGAGCTCTGTGACTCATGCATGCATTGGTAGCCTCCGACGATGCATAACTCCTATCCTTTCGTGTAGAAACTAGGTCCCTGTGACGTCACGTGGAGTGGAATCGCATGCGCGCCAATCTGGCCTTTTTCAAATGAGGATAAAATTTGACCCTTGCCATTCGTCTAAACCGGTATTTCAAAAACCAAACAATTTGTGTATTATGAATACACTAATGGTGGGTAACGAATCGCCATCAATGCCTTTTGTTTTCTTTGATGAAGGAAACTACCCTATTACGAAAATCCGAGAGAGAGGATTTAGGTACGCCGTGAACCTCGGTTTTGAAGCGGCATTTCAGGGGAAAATATGCGCGGTTAACATAAGCGACTACGGTGTATACCTCAGCCAACTGGAATTCGATTAACTTTACAAACGGCGTGGGAATGAGCAAGACTCCCTTCGAAAGGAACACGCACTACACATACCGGTGGTTTTCCAGAGCTTCATAAACACTTGAGTCACCTCAACTCGAGGCATGATTACATTATTTTCACGCATCTTACCCTTCATTTCCCACCATTAAATCAACATCTTTGATCTCTTAGCGCAGGACGAATATAGAACAGTCAACGGAGCCACTAACATCACCACCAACCTTGATTTCCACTCTCGCCCTTACTAAAATACCCTACTAATAAATTCTAAACAGGCCAACAGACGGGGTCTCGCGGGGATGCATCGGCCAGTTGCACAATCGGTGGCGGCGGGGGAAACCAATCGCTCGCATGATGCAATCCTGAAACTTTCAGTGCGAGCACTAGCCGCGTGCTTCGACAACTGAAGAGAGATGCTGTGCACGCATACAATACGATCAAGGTAAATGTTTCGTGGTCACCACGTAAGGGGAAGCGTCACTCGCACGGTGAACTTTCGAAGTCGGATATTCCAATACTTTGACGTTACGTGGATTTCAATTGCCAAAACTTGTCTGCATAATGAACGACATCACTCCATAAAAAAAATAATATGACAACAATCCCTAGAATGGTTTGACGCAGTTCCTCACTCGATTCTCTAACCAGCGAGCCTTTTCACATTTGGGCAAATACTCGTATTTTACGTCTTTCATAACTTGTCCATTGAAAGCATAACAATAATTTTAAAACTAATTTCCCACCTAGTTGAAAATCTCGTACGTCCTCGCCTTAAAGGGGACAGCACACTCCTATTTTTGGATGAGTTTCAACGGAAATATATTCCAATAAATTACTATATTGCACCATTTCCCAAAAAATGCTCACCACAACCTGACATTCTTTCATGATGAAAAATCATTGTTGTCTATTTCGCCTTCTTTCGTGGCGTATGAACATTTTTTGAACGCTTTTTCTTATTTTGCTTCGTCTGTTTGTCAGTTTCATCGATGGAGTTTGGTAATTGATTTTTGACCCCCTTCCCACCGTCGGATCGTCTTGAAATATTGCACACTTGCTTGCCTCTGATGACAATATAATATTCAATAATCACACAGTTGAAATTTTGTTCCATTGCGATCAAATCAATTATCTAAATTTCCATACGGGAAATTATTTTTTAAAATTTCTTAACTGATGGAGATAGTGATAATATTTTTGGAAAAAAATTTTTTTAACAGCTTTAAATCGAAAATGGTACCGACAGCCTCAATTTTAGCACCAAACATTACCGAATCGATGGGATTTGAACGCAAGTAATAGAGATGCGAAGCCACTACACCAACTCGTTCCTAATTTACTGTTTTTATAGAGAAAAGTTGACAAAGAGCAGCACTGGAGGTATACACAATCGCTACACAAACGCCTTGCGCATCATATTATTATTCGTCAAATCCTGTGAATTTCAGCCATAATACCGGGTATTTCCAAATTAATAGCGGCGTTTTAACAATTTATAATACTTATTACACTTAATTTACACTTTGTACAATGACACATCAAATGAAAGAGCAACTCAAACAGTTTTGTTAGCAACAATGCGCATGTGCAACCAATTTTTCTTCCGCCATCTGTAAGAACACAACAAATCGAGAGAGGCAAATTAGCGCTGGGGAAAGAACTCGCATCTCGTCTAGATGTGTGGCGTGTGACGAATGGCGCTCACGTTGAACACTTGTAGGCTTTTAAGAACAACCGTTTTAGTTGCCCTTTCGTTTGATGCATGATTTATAGCTGTAAGTTTAGTGTATAAAATATTATTAAGCGTTAAAACCCCGCTATTCACTTTGAAACACCTGGTACAAATATACATTGATGCTAGCGACGTTTGCTTGGAGCTCAAACTGCAATTAATGTTAAACGAACACACATTAAGGGAAAGTGCCGAAGGATGGAAGAGAGCAATGCGCCAGTGAAAAAGCAAGAGCCAACCAATGTGCCAAAAAGGGAGGGACTTCTAGTAGATGAAATAAAATAACAAACAGAAGACAGCTCGGACAAGCTATAATGAAGGGCTTTATCTAAACAATACCACGATTGAAATACATAATGTTGACCCTACTAAAGCCACCGATTGATTCACCCTCTCTTTTAAATTTTCTTTTCCCATTCTGAATGTAACACCGATTTATAATTCTTTGGTAAACGAGGCAAGATTACAGGCAGAGGGAATACTAGCCGCAGAAGTTCCAGGAAAACTCATCCCGCACTAGAAGTTAAACTTAATTAATTTTGAAGGATTATCTGAGCATATAAATTAATCACGCAAAATACACAACATTTTACGTCTAAAATTTAACTTTAGTTTTATTTCATTTAAGATATGGAGCAATCACCGTTTAACTTTCAAATTTACTTTGGGTTTGGTCAAGGGTTGTTGATTGAGAAAAGGGGATTATTATTAATTTGCAAAACGAAAAAGACATGGAGCTGTAGAAGTTAATCTGTATCGAACGGGAATATAACTAAAAAAAGAAAAAAGGTTAAGTGTTCACAAGTGGATCTGCCCGACGTTAAGACAAAAAACAATCTCAGATAATCAGCAATTTCACATGGTAACAATGCAGCAGAATTTTGGTATTATTTCGCCAAATATTTAAGTAATCTCGTTCAAAAATTTAATATTGTTCATATTAGCAAGTGGCCACATAAAAAGCTAAAATCTCAAGGAACCGGATACATGGAATAAAAACCAAAAGCTAACTATGATACAATGCGTTTTATATGTGATGGCTACCGCACGTAATGAGAAACGCTTATCAAGAAGTAACGAAAGTTTCGTTTACGAACATGCATAAAAATCAAAAATTGTAAATTCAAACTCGCTCACGACCTATTAGCGTAAGAAACAGAGCGAATTCAACAACCTCTGCATTCCCATTCATAACTATGGGTATCAAGAGTGAACAGAAGAGAAGGACCGTAGGGGCGGCCCAGTGGGTACAACGCGTGACTTCTGTTTTGAAGGACCCCAGTTCACATCTAGGTGAAGTCTTCAGGCACTCCCAACCAAAAATTAACACCCCACGTGGCAGCTCGAAAAATGAGCTAGTCCATGGCCAACTTTAAACAGGCCGGAACATGGAATTTTGGCAACGCTGTGCCGGGTTCCTATCGTGTTTGTTTGAGAGCATGGCGACTTATGCGTGAAGAGTATCCGTGTAACCGAAGAAGCATTAAATCTCTTGTTAAAAAGGCAGAACTGGACTTCTTTTGTGGATATCATATTGACTAAAGGTACGTACAATAGTTTTAAGATAATTTTTGGGAGCTGAAGGAGGAAAATCACGTTTATTACTTCAATAGTGTCGCGGTCACATGCCGGCCGGCCATAAATGGTGGGGAATTGAGAGTGCAACAATACTGGTTTAAAAGGGGGAACAAGAATTATTTTTCTGTACTTTGTTTTGCCTTACGGTAAGTAAAATAGTTTAAAGATATTCTCAGTGAGTTGTGAGTGGATATTCAACAGTATTTCATCCAAAGCATAGCGTCTGTTGGCGGCCGGCCACGAAGTAACCTTGAGAGTACACAAATGAAACGAGGCGTATTTGTCGGGATATAAATGCTGCGTTGTTTTTACAATTTTATTATTCTCGGGTTAACAGTGATTGCTATATTTGGTGTGCCTTATGAATAACTATGTGTAGTTGTGTTCATAATAACGTCGTATATTATTGAACAACGAATGGCTTCTCGTTTACTCTGTTAATATATGTCTCCAGGTACTGATGTTATTCATATTTTCCAAACTTATCATGAATGCACTGCTTTTTTCTGTGATCAGCGAAACTATCTTTATTAATGCAACTTTCTATTGTTTTCATTAAAGGGGCCCAAGCGTTGTTGTGTGCATATTGCAGAAGCAACTACCTATCCACCAAAAACAAGGGGTATGTGACTGTGTTCCAGTTCACCAAAGATGAACGCAGTAGACAGAAGTGGCTGAAGAATATCCCTCGGAAGGATTGGAATCTTTCTTCAAGCGCAACAGTTTGCGTCAAGCATTTTGCTGAGCGGGATATCCTACACCGAGTAACTTACATGAATAAGAACGGTGGAGTGAAAAGTTACGAGTTAGATCGCCTAAAGTTGTCCCCTGGTGCTACTCCCACAGTGTTTCAGGCCCTCTCCTCTTCTTAAAACTTCTTATTGTGATCAGTGAACCATGAAAATCTGTGAACATAAGTAGATGAGTTATACTTCTAAGAAATGAAATCAGGAAATATTGTATGAATCAGTGGAACATGAAAAGACTGCTGATGAAATGACAATATATATCTTTATTTCCGAAAGACATGCTAATTTGACATCTGGCCGCCTTCTAATACTGAAGGTACATTGGAAAATCAATTGCTACTAAGTGATATGGAATATATAAGTGGTATTTTGAACTAATTCATCTTTCCCTTCCAGGTAAAACTTCTTGTTGTGATCAGTGATATATGAAAACCTGTGAACATAAGTAGATAAGATCTTGGAAATGAGATCAACAAATATTTTATGAATCAGTGGAACATGAAAGAACATTGATGAAATGTCAATATTTGTTCTCGTATCGATAACGGTACCTTAATTGATATTTATCTGCCGTACTATACTCTAGGTATGTTGAAAATCCAAGGGTACTGAGTGATATCATATATGCGTGGTATTTTTGAACTAATCCATCTTTGTATTGCAGGTAAAACTCCTTATTGTGATCAGTGAAGCATGAAAATCTGCGGAAATAATTAAATATGAATTATTTCTTGGAGATGAAATGAACGAATATTGTATGAATTAGTGAGAACATGAAAGAACTACTGAGGAAATGACGATACAAGTTCTCATATTGAAAAGACTTAGTAAATTGACGTCTAGCCGCCTTCCAATACAGTAGGTATATTGGAAAATCCATGAGTGCTGAGTGAAATTATGTATATATGTGGTATTTAGAACAACATAATAATTTTCGCTGCAGCTAAAACTTCCTTTAGAGTGAACTTTGAAAATTTGGTCTTATAATCAATTATTAAGAACCTGGTGTGGCTACCATTATCGAGATTAATTCAATAATTTCCTTTCGTTTGTAAAATTTGATTTGATTTTAATCAGTATTGAGTTATACGGTAGTATAATGTTATTTGTTGAGACATTTCTCCAATTTGGAAGTCATTATTATTTCATTATACTGGTCTTGGTGTTTAGAAATATTAGATTGACAATATATTTATCTTCCTTATGGCTTCATATTTTTTACACATTTTTGTCTACTACATAGAATGTTAAGACTAGTTTTTTTGTTATATCACATAAAGTTTTCTAATTAGCCCTTACATTTGTACTAATCATGTTTTTTTCATCAAATTTTTCCATCAGATAATGTGGTGCCTGTGAAACTGATAGCTGTTGCTGGTGACGGTTCATCGGTGAACTTCAAATGGCACGATCTATGGAGGTTGTTTCCGGCTGAAATTGAAATTAAGAACCTGTGGCAGCTTTTATTTATTCCACTTTCTGGAGTAATATTTATGCTTTGATGGCCATGCCTTGTGACATTGTGAGGTTGTTTGATATGTTGTTTGACCTCTTCAATATGAAATGTTTACCGGAAAATGTATATATCTGATTTTTATTTTAAATAAATGTTGTTAAACGTCATACATTTTTTTCTCTCCTGAAATACCGTGGCGAAAGGTGCTATAAAATAACGCATTACTTTTTAACATGTTAATTTATTAGGTTATTCAGGGAGGTGAAATGATGTTTATTTTAAAGCCGCTCTTTATTTCTAAGTCAATAAATTTTATAGGGTGCTATTCTATATAAACAACCAATGGGTTAAGCGGTAATCTAAGCGGTATTTCCTTCTTGGTCTGAATTTCTGGGTCGTCGATCGCGGTACTTAAATATATTTCCGTGCATAATCTCGTATCCCTTGCCTTGTTATTAGTTCTCACGATTACTTTTAATAAACAGCTGTTATAATACGAAATACAACCACTCGAATAACTCAACCCTACCGTAGTTTTTATCTTAACTTTAGGGAGGGTGAACGGATGTCCATCCGTATTTACATCACACAACGTCAACAGCTGAGAGGCCGATCCACCGGACCCCAGGCAGTAGGACCCCTGACGTCACGTAAAGCGCTGTCGCCAAATTGCATGTTCCGGCCTGTATTAGAGTTGGCCATGGCTAGTCCCTTTACAACGAGCGCGATAAATTCACGGAATGGGCGAGCAAATGGAAAGAGACCTGTGCTAATTTGGAATCGTCAGGCCAAATATTTAATATGGGGAAACTATTTCGAATCCAGGGCAGAATAATTCAGTACTAACTGGATAAAATATAAATGAAGGAGCACATTTTTTTTAAACTGTTAAAAGAGAGCATAGAGCGATGGTATCACAGCTTTAACTCGGTTACGTCGGGAACCATTATATGTTCGGAGATCAGGTGTTGGGCTTGTTTAAAAATTGGAGTATGGATCTCTTTCAGCGTGACATAGAGGATATAATTTTGCAACTGTACTTTATTTCCCCTGTTGATGGAAATGATAGTATTAGAGAGATAAATCGGAGAGAAATAGGTATTCGTTTCCCCGCGGATAACGAAATAACTATCACGAAAATTAGGCTACACTCAAAATATAACGTACACCTTAATTTATAAAAATATATATACTTCCAGGTTAGGAAATAGAATTCTAAAACCCCTTCACGCGCCTTTAGAGGTGCCTTGCGCAGTTACAAGAGAGTGTATCTCATAGAGGCTTAGGGAAGAAACACTGGAAGACTCAACCACGTAAGCAAACCAGCTAACATCTACAACCACGAACATGGTATTTCGAAGGACGAAAGGGTCGTTAGGAATAGAAATCGATACCCAATCGACCTTACGCCCAAATGCAGAGCCCTTAATATCGCATTCCGATTGCGAGTCGATACCACATGACACCGAGTAAAGTCGTGATCACTGGATTCCGTGCGGGGTCAAAACCCTGTGGAGTCGATAAAACAGGCAAAGGGGGAAGTTTACCTTGCATAGAACCCTAAACTGACAGCAAATTCCAGACATTCCCCAGGCAATCTAAGAGCCTATCTGACATTCATTGAACGAAATTTTCACTCGATATTCTATCATATTATTTATTACAGCAATTTTGAGGCTACCCCCATTTTCTTGCCAGATAAACTGCCAGCTAAGCCACTAAATAAAACTATCCTCTATAAAACCACTAAACAAAGAACATGAAAAATAGAGCAAGGACTCATACAATACATGAAGTCTACACTAAATATTTAACTGCCCACAATTTCCCGACATGCCCTAGACAATCAACGAGCCTATCAGATACTATTAGAACTAATTTTTCGCTCGATATTCCATTGTATCATGTATTACAGCAATTTTGAAGCTCTCCCATATTCTAGCCAGATAAGCTGCTGGCTAATATCAGTAAAGATAACCAACCTCTCAAATATCACTAAAATAAAGAACATATAAACAAGGGCAAGGACTCGCACAATATATTGAAGTATACACTAAATATACTTTAAGTTATGTGGAATGTCTTAAGGTTCTGTAAGAAATATGGTGTGGCAAATTAAAAATTGGCAGTGAATCACTGGATCAGTCCTTCATAATGAGGTATGAAATGTAAACAAAATGTCAAATGAGAGGTATTGAAGAGCAAAATGTGAGTGTGCAAAATAATAAACTGCGGCGGGCCCGAACGGATCAAGGATAGTAGGTACACCATTAAACGAAGCAGATCTAATTTGCGAGAACATCACATGAGAATTTCTTCTCGAAAAGCTCAACCAATGTCACTCCAAAAGTATACTCATAGCTAACTTCATAATTAACTCGCCCAAACATTCTACAAGAAGTACATAATTATCACAAAAATTACTATTTCATAAAAAAATATGAACTTCATTTTTACCGTCGATAAAATTCTCCGGAAGGCCAACTTTTGTCCTCTATTTTAAATTATAATTTCAAAATACATAAAAAAAGAATGAGGCCCGTCAACGACAGGACGGTTCCGTCATGTGCTACAGTTTCATAGCCACGAGCCCCGGCTGAAAATTGGTGCTGATTGGAGAGGATTGTAAGGCGGAGGATGAGTTCGTCAACCGTCACAAAAGGAGCTCCAAAGCACAATCCTCTTATCCAGTTAATTAGTGAGGGCCTTCACTTACACAGGCTGAGCCTTAAATGCGGTTTGAACCTATTAGAGCTTTAATATATTTAGATATATCAGGGACCAGCATCAATTACTTCAGTGCTCGTTTAAGTTGAAAGACGACGAAACGGGAAGAAGTACAAGACATGGTGGCCGCGAAGAGGAAACTTCAAGAGGATAAGGGGGAGACAGAGTGTAGCATGGATAGAGTACTGGGCGGGGAAGAGGTATTAAAAACCGCGTCAGAGGAAATAATATTAGGAAAGCGTGAAAAGGGGAGGAAGAGAATAGGAATCGTAGATGGAATGAAAGTGAATTAGGCGGGGATCGGGTCGGTGTGGTTACTAGTGTGTTGGCTTCCCACCCCGTGGGCTCGGGTTCAAATCCCGGCGGTAGCAGAAATTTTCAGAAACAAGCCGATCCCTCCTTGTATGTTGGATAGAGAAAATTTCAAGCGCAACACCCCGTTCGTCGGGTTAAACGTTAAGCCATAGTCCCATTGGCGCCTTTCGTGGCAAATTACTTTAATATTATACATAAATTACTCCAATCACCCAGGGGAGAGACGATGACTCCGGTATGAGGTTCAGATTCATAACCACGTGCTCTCCGCCGAAAATTGGCTCGCATCTATTAAAAATATCTTAGGCGCCCAAACTTCGGGGCGATGGAGTGGCGGAGGATAGGCTCCGTAACAAAAACATCTCGATTCAAAGATTACGCCGCCATCTCTTATCTTCGGGCTGCACCACGAAAGGCGGAAAGATTCTCTCTTCTCAAGCCTTCCGAACGTATCCAAACCCGGGGGATTTTTCGTGCTTATCACGGCAAGAATTCCTTGAATCTTTCCAAAAAATCGTCCAGGGTTTCCATTGCTGCCGCCGTTGCAATGAAATTCTTTTCCATCGTCTTCTTTTCTACTTATAGTCTTTGGTAATTGTTCAATAAGTTTTTTGATTGACGTATAATTTGAAAAATGGAAAAAAAAAGAACAAAAATATACGAAATTACAAAAATTTCTACTTGCAACAAAAAAAAAATAATAAAATGGAAAATAGTACATAATATATAAAATACGAGCCCTATTATTAACGTTGCATGCAATAGGGTGGTTTCCTATTTTTTTGATTGCCTAAATCGAAAGAGTATTACTCCTGGAGTAATTAATTATCTCACGCTTTTAGATTTTTAAATGACGATATCTATTTTTCGCGATTAAATGAAAAGTGAAAACTTTCAAGCGCGCGAAAATGCGATTCGTAAGTATGAATGCTGGGAAAAGCCCGTGCGACGTTATTCTGGTTCCAGCTGCCGCCGTGTGAGGCCACCTTGGTGCGAGTCTATGAGCGCCGCTACGATGCAGGCTGCTAGCAGGTAGCAGAGAACCCTGCTAGCAGATAGCGCTTGGCTTAAATAAGGATTATTAATACCCTAACAAACGAAGGAAACTTTCCGACCTTAGGTAATTTTAATAGGTCAATTTTTAGTAGTTAATTTTTAATTTTAATTAAGAAATATTTCCCTGAGCTCTGTTCCTCATGCATGCATTGGTAATCTCAGACGATGTAAAACTCCTACTATCTACTCGTATAGAATCTAGGTCCCAGTGACGTCACGTGGAGCGGCATCGGGTGGGCGCCAATCTAGCCTTTTCCAAATGAGATTAAAATTGACCATTAACATTCGTATACACTGGAATTTATAGAACCAAATAATTTTTATATTATGAATACACTAATGTTGGGTAACGAATCGCAATCAATACCTTTTGTTTTCTTTGATGAAGGAAACTATCCTATTGTCAAAAATGCGTACCTGATCAATGCTCTCGAAGTTAATCTTTAATTTTCTGTTAGCACAAACACCTTACTACTCACACAACAAAGACAAGTGCGCTTCAATTATTAAATTGATAACTGGTTGGTTTGGGTGAATAAGGTTTATCGGAATAGCTTTTAACGCGCCAGAGGTGCGCCTTTTAATGTGATTCCAAGCCCATCACCTGAGATTTGGGAATCAATTAGCTCTTAAGACGATGGAAAATTATTGCAACATTGGCAGAAATAGAGGTTCTAACCCAATCGGAAGCACGGGAAAGATTCATCGCAGCAATTCACCGGGAAAACGTCAAATCCTCCAGTGACTGGTAGGCCAGTCGTCAAAAGGATTTACCCCGCGAGGTATAAATATATTCAATTCCCCTACCGAATAAACATGTGACATAATAAGCAAGATCAACGCGTTTCCAGTTCATCCCGCACGGATTAGCGCCTTGGACCGTTCGATATTTATTTAATTAATTAGTTGCTCCAATTTAATGACACACTTAATATGTGACTAATATGAAATATATCATTAAAAAGGCGCCACCGAGGTAAAAATTGAGTCATTTTTGAAACATTTTGCATTTTGCGTTTTTAGTAGCACTTTTACGAAATTAGTTCAAAAAAATATGGCTTCCATTATGACACATTTTTGGGTATAGCATTAAAAAATCTAAAATATTCCATTCACTCACGCTCGTCTGCGCATATTAAAAAAGCAGATAAAAAGCAATGACATATCAACCCGTCATTACGAAAAAACTTACGCAAGGTGCGCCCATGACATGAAGGCAGTGATAAAAATAAAATTTTGGCAAATCACCTTACTAAATTTCTACTATTTGGAAAATTAATGCTTTAATTGATGTCAAAAAATGGTTGTCGGATAAAATGACAGTTTGATGGACTGAAACAGCAAGAAAGTGTTCATGAAAATAGATTAACACAATATTCCGTATTTTATGTATCATATTATTTCCATTTATCACCGAATAATGTCACTTATGGAGGTGATATTTTTGACGACACACGCCAAAACTTAAAATAAAGGTTTCTTTGAATTAAGCACTTACAAAAGCCCTCAAAAATGAATGAAGAGATGAATGCTAACATTAATTATGGCATCTAGTAGGCAAGAAAATAAAAATAATTATCAAAATAGAGATTCTCAAAAATGGAACACCAATTCGTGGTTATCGACGTAGAACAAAATAGTCTGAGTTCACAGGTTTAAAATGCGTAACTCCCGAGGCGAACAATTGGCTGCATTAGCAAGGAATCATGAATGAATCACATTTACCCTATACATCAAGAGTAAGCCTTAATTCAAGGTTAATTTACGAAAACGCCTACAGTTTTCCATCACTCATCCTATGATACAGCTGCTGAATTTCAGAATCACGAAGACCATATCACACGAGGAAATTGCTGTAAATATAAGCGAAGTAAAATAAAAATGCTCATACCTAACAAAATGACCATAAATAATTAGCCCATATATCAAATATATAATTTTATCAATATGTTAAAGCTACGTGAAACACGTGGTCACGAAAATAGTTAATAAAAACCTAAGACGAGGAGTCAAAATCCTTGAATTGAGGTCACATGTTGAGCACATCAAAAATGACAGGGATAACTAGGAAAGATAGCTCAAGTAACAGCTAAATGTGACAGGCTGAAATCATACCACAGGTGGAAAAGCCTTAAAAACTAACGTAAATATCTTGTTTGCATATTGTCATTGCAACTTGTCAATTAAACGTACAATAACATAAAAATCCGCTTACATCTATAAGCTAGTAATGAATTAACATACAGACTGTGATAGCTGTTTTTGGGGAACTTCATTCAGTATATTCACAACTGCAGAGAAATAACTAAAAGTGGAAAAATACTCCTCGTGGACATTCACACCATCGGGTTCAAAAACATGCCAATGATACTTGATGAATTTAAATTTATTATATTATAATTTCAGTAGCATTGCCTCATCCCTTACTTATATTCACAAGTGCTACGATTAATGAAATATTATCATTATTATTATCATTATTACTATTATTATTAAAGCTAACACCTCATGGTTCGCAGAGTGGTTCACTTGAGCAGTCTGTGAAAGCAAACACGCGTTTAAATGGAATTTATTGAACCGAGTTTCATCTGCACTCCCAGCCGTCACCTCGTTAGTCTTCAAGTGCCAATATTCCGAGCAGGGTATCGCCGAACTTCTCGCCACCAAATGAAAATTACTCTGAGAGCATCTATTTCGTACTGAGGTAATAGGAAACGCTCACCGCTCAATGACCTAAGTGTATTGCAAGAGGCGTTGGCGCAATCGCAGAGCAAGCCCCACACTCAAGAAACGGGTCTCCATGCTCGCAAACTGGAAACGAGAATGGAATGAGAAGGACATGTGAAAATAATTATCGGGAAATCTGTTACTTGTACCATATGATCACTGGATATACGAAAAGAAGATAAAACGGTGGTTCAAACAAGAGTTTTCGTTTTCAACACCCACAGGGACAAGTAATATCATGAGATAACCTTGAAAATCGATTATAAATGAAAAACCTGGTCACAATAACGGCAATAATTGAAAGCACTAGAACTTAATCGATTTTACAATGGAAATATCATAACTGTTTAGTAGAAACGGAAGCTAAAACACTTATCAGGGTCCACGGCATGTGAATACTGTGTACAGACTATAGAGAAGAATAAGTTTTGACAACATACAAAATGGCTAAGGTCAGAGGAAGCTATAGAAATTGATGGAACTATGGGACCTCAAGAATATTGCGTGTTTGGGAAGGCAAAAAAAACCTAACCAGACACCAAATAACCTCGATTTGAGTTGATTAGCATAAATACAAGAGATGGATGGTAAAATCAAACCCGTTTAAAGGCTTAAGTCTATATTGAAAAATGTGTAGAGCTTACATTGCTACAGAGAATAATACCTGATATGATACCAACTTAAATCGCGAGAAAACCTAATACACCTTGAGTATGATTTATGAAAGAAGTTTCTAAAAAGTATAAAAATTTGAAGAGCAATTCAAATCATAATTTTGGACCACTAAGCCATTCATTAGTTAACAAAAGAAAACGGGTCTTCGGAATAACTAGTAATTGCACCTGTATATTTGAAATGCTTTTCTTGTTTAAAATATTCGTACTATTTAGAGGTGACTCGTGGACAGCATCCGAAGGAATGTAAGTCTACTAAGTTTGATGGAATTCTGAACCCCGGATTTAGGGAATTCCCCAAGTGAGAAATGCCATCAGTCAAATTATTTTTTCAGTCTACACCCAAACATGTGGCTGGCAAAAAATGTGGAGTTCAAAAAATTTTATCTACGAAATGCTATTAAAAAACGATTATAACGCGAGCATTTGACGAGGAAGTATTCAACATCAATTTTAAAAAGGACATCCACCAGCTTCCACATGGCAAAAAATACTTTTTACGAAAAATAATACCAATTTTCTTTTTCCCTGCTTTGACAAGTACTACGAAAGAGACTTACTTGCTCCAGGCAAGGTGCATAGTCATTACAGTCAACAAAAATAACCATTGAGCTTTTACGCGCTTGGAATGAGGCCCAATCAAGTTTAATGCTCATCCCATTTGCGCAAGCCGTACTACAATCTGTCGTAAGCGAAAATGTTAGAGGATGAGGTTACACAAAAATATAGTTGAAACGAAGAGAGGAATGCAAAGGATAATATTTTTCCAAGCGCACATAAAAATAATTATTAGCCGGAAACATACTCATACGTCACATCAGCGCAGCAACCGAGCGCAGGAAACCGAATGATCAATCGTGATTAATTCTTTTCCGGACTTCATTAATGGCGACATTTTTAAGAATAAAAATATTGCGCAAACCTCACAACAAATCTTAACAACCAATTCTTAAGGATATTAAATTATTTTTACACATACACTAGTACGAATATCGATTCTCAATATTATAACAACATTCCCATAACGCCTTTTGGTGCTGCAAGTACTCCTAGCAGAATTTATAGAGTGGAGTTGGTTAATTCTATTGACCACCAACCTATTGATCATCAACTCACACTCCCAAGAAACGCCGTCGAATATAATACTAGGAATAACAAAGGAAGAAATAACACACCAAGAGGAGTACATACCAAAAGAAGCACACATTTTCTTTCAAGCCTCTAGCCATCAAATAATCCTCATCAGACAATCAATTGTGGAAACGATTCTAAATTACGCAAAAAATTATCAAGTCATCACTCGCATTTCAAAAGAGAAGAAAACGATATAGAACGAAGTGTAATCAAAATTATGCCAAAAAACGCAGGATTTAGGAAATGTGAAACTAAGTGGATGCGACGTCCTATTAAAAACGGACCATTAAACATATGTTTTAAACCAGAAAAGGTTAATGAGTAGAAGAAGACTGAAGAATTGAACCACGCCCGCCACACTTAAATTAAAAAATAGCGAATTAACGCGAGAAAAAAAATCAGAATAAATCTCCCTTAACTAGGTAACTACACAAAAAAAAGAAATGACAACATGATAAACTCTACCATGAAACTAAAAATTTCTGGTCACCAGAGATCAAAACCAAATCCTGCAGTGTATCACTAGCATAAATATTACCTCGGCAGAACATGCGTCGCTTAAAATAATAGCTTTATCTCATCGCGAATTTCTTTATTAATGATATTCTAAGATCAATAAAAGACAATGCCAGGAAAAACTTTCATGGCCAGGATGGAAAAGATAAAATGAAAATTTCCACAACAAAATAAAACACTAAATAGATGTTAAACTAGCATATTGTTGATGTTAGAGTACATATAAATTTGAAAATTCGAAAGAATTTCGACAGCGGTGAATCCTTGACGGCCTCTAATCCTTCTTCAAGGGATCGCAAGGAACCCTGCCGTGTCAGAAGTCAAAACACCCATGAAAGAGGTGAGCGCACCATAAAAAAGATCTATCAGCATCAATCACGGAAAGCTACGACTGGGCTTCATACTTTTCACTTCAATCGGCAATACCAAATTCACGTGGTACAATTCACGAATCTGAAGAAAGCAAAAAATGAGCCATACGTTGCACGAGTCGAATTCCTCAGAACCGAAAAATCAATTCCGGCATAAATAATTTTTTTTAATTGCACAATTTTCAGCCATCTACAAACCGGCAACCACCAATTTGAAAAGAAATCGATATTTTTACTTTTCGATCGTATAGGTCGTTCACGGGGTATAATTTTTAAACATAAAGAATATTATACATAGATAATGAAATATTGATTACCCAAAAGACACAATAAGCTATAGGGGTATCATTAATGAAAGCACCAGCCGCAATTCTACAATGGTTGCCAGCTTAGCTTAATTTTTAGGAAAAAACTTGGCCAACTGATAGCCTACGGGATGGGTTCTGGCCGACAAGCAATAGTACTAATAAGTACTACCATGGAAAAATACAGATAGAAACACGATTACTACCAGCGCAGGTAAAATATCAAAGGAATTCATACATTGTCTCATTTTTTTATCCTTCACTTTCATAGTCCTCCCTTAGTACATGTATATTTTTACTCACAGATTTTGTACTTCCAAGAAGAGGAAATTCTCAACGACTACTGATGAGTCATGGGTAACACTTACCTGCAAATAAAAAAGATTATAACAATTAGTAAATGAGATCGAAAATGACAAATATGATATACACACAAAAGTCACTCTAATACGCTGATGGTAAGAAAGGGAATTCGTCAGCAATTACTAAGCGAATATCAGAGTGAAAAAATGATAGTAGTAAAATATAAGTTACTCACACTCGATAGCTATGGATAGACATTAAAAGAGACAAGCAACTTTGTTGTAGATACTACCACGGTTATAACAGAAAAAAGATCAAACTCAATCCCTTCGACATTATTCTTATTGATAGCAGTAATTATGAGTTTTCCTTACTTTCTATCTGAACATGGACTATTGAATGACTTCAAAACCGAAAGCAATACGCCTAAAAGCAACCTCATTTCACGATGTACAGCAAGAAACAATAGAACTCGAAGAAAGGAATTCTCTAATGCGGAATACAGAGATGGCGAATGCTACTGAACTATGGGAACATGTACAAGCTCAGCCAGCTGGGATACGGTATTTGCATTGGAAACCACATTCATTTCCGAAATATTTCAAGCGAGGTGCGTGAATTCCATCAACTGAGTCAATTTTTCAGATACGCCTAAAAAATAGCCAGGAGGGCTCAGAGGCAATTAGTGCAAAATAATGAGTAACACAAGAGAAGAGCTACATGCGTAACATGGCGCAAATAAAAGAAAAAAACGCGCAGCTCTTACGCCATTTCCTATTTACTCTGACCGACTTGACCAATAGTCAGCCATTGTAGGGAAAATATTGGATTAAACTTGAAAAATTAGAGAATAATATTAGAATTAGTATCTTCCACACCGCAAACTGATAACCTCGATCAGTTACAGCATTTGAAGGTCAATATCAAGGAAAAAAGGTGTTTTGTCTCTCAATAATGACCATTGAAACCAATTGTTGTATAAGTTATAAACGGCGGAGGAAAAAAAACTTTTTTAATTTTGTTCTATAATATATCCTCATAAATTCTAGAGTTGATCTTACGAACTATTGATGATCTTCATTCTTCAGCTACTAAATAAGCTGATCGCACCCAGATAATTGATAGTGGACCGCAGAAGTGGTGGTAATATGTTGAAGGAGAAAACGTTGAAGTTTTCCACTTATATTTTGCCGGATAATAAATAACTAAACATAGACGGCATTCAACATTAAAAGTCACATGATGCCCGACAAAGCCTTAGTAGTTAGGTAAAATCACTCGCATCGCAATTTTGTTCAATGCTGAAAATATAGTGAAGAAGAAAGTCACCAAGTAGTGACCCTCAACCGAGACACGAAGCACCTACCACCGCGGAAAAAAAACAAAACGCAACTCACTCCATATCCTCCATAATATCCATGCTAGTGATCTCGCCCACTTCGATCCCCCGGAGAAACTTCTTGAGGTTCCCCGACTGGTCGAGCAACAAGAGCAGGATGAAGAGGGCACCAACGTAGAGGAGGGAGGCGGCCGGGAAAGGGGCAGCCTCCGAGAGGATAGAGCGAACGCTAGCGTCTGCACGTGGCGGAGGACTCCCCAGGGCTTGGCTGGGCGCCGCGGAGGACGCGCCACCGCTCATGCTCCTCGCGACGCCACCTGTGACTGCAGGGTCCGCGTCGGAGTAACTCCGGGAAGCGTAGTCGCGGGTATTCACTAGACACACGTGCCGACCAAAGCAACCAAAACCCGAGACCAACACCACCAGAGTCGACGGTTGGAGAATGCGAGGGCCACTTGCCCGATGTAAACAGTCGGACCCAACGGTCGGATGGCCGGTACTTCCAGACCATCCAGCCGCCGAGATCAACCGCTACACACGCTCAGATCGAACCATCAAAACGCCAAGTCCGACGGTTGGGTATGCCTTCAACCCGACGAAAACAGAGGGAATCGACGGTCAGATGGTCAGCCTACCCAGACCATCCAACCGCCGACCACTTCAACTCGATTACTTTGGTGTCGTATCGTCTGTACTGCTATCGGCCAACTTCCGACTCGACTCACTTCACTCGTTCACAGAAAGTAGACGACAATGTGTCTACTAGCCCTGCCTCACGCGATGACATTTTTCAATGAAAATAATTTTTTCCGGCTTCTTCGAGATGGACAATGTGGTTGACTTGTCGGGACGTAGGCTGGTCCGGCCCCAACCGGAATGGTCTGATCGTGCGGTCGGAACGCGCGCAGTAGCTTCGCCACGCGCGACCGGCGACCTGCTGCGACTGGAGGAGGACCGAAGCGCGGCCGCACGACCCGGAGGACCCCGGCGGCGACACGTGAGGCAGCGTGTCGGGGGCGACGTATCACCCCATCCACGCCCGGGAGATAAAAACTGGATGGGGTAGGAGGGGGCGAAGGGGTCAACGAGCGACGGAGGGAGGGGGGAGGAAAGCCTACGTCCACGGCCGAGGTCTCGCTCAAGTTCAGATGCTGAGAGGAAGACAGAAGTGAGGAGCTCTCCGCTTGAGGAGAATGTCGCCATATCGCTAGAGGAGGCTTTGTACGAGGTAGACGGTGGATAGCACCTCTTCCAGATGTAAAAATAAGTTAAGTAGGTGCATTCTATGTTCTTGCTTTGATTCGCCTGGTGCTTTGGATCGCCGGGTGCTTTTGTATGAAGGTTATGTCCTGGCGCACTCTTTTTCTCAAGTATTGGACTTGAGAGGACGAATCACTTCCGCTCTTTAGCTCAGTCTCCTAACAAATTACTCGGTTAGACATTGCGCTATCAAGATGTAATTTAAATTTACTTGTTACTCAAGAAAGAAAATTTTACCTAAGGTCTACTTTTCACATTTGAGGTGAATATGAAAGCAAAAAAGAGTACTGTATGAACCCTGAAAAAACGACTAAAATATTTTTTGTTTTAAATAAGTTAATTATCAGGAAAGTGGACAAAAAACTATCGATAGAGCGGGGTTAATGCGTACACTTAAAATGCTAAGAGGTAATTATGTTTAAGGAGTAAATTAAAAACCGTTTTCATATTCATGCACATAAGACTTCATTCATCGAAGATTTTCCTATTGGGAGGAATACGGGTGGTTAAACATCCAATTAATTTTATTAACTTTATCAATACGAAATTTGTTACCACTAATAGCTATAATAGAAAACAATAATAAATTGTGATTAAAATATGATATCTTCACAATGAAACGAGAAAAAAGCATGGAGAAGAATACAGGGATAGTAGGGGTTCGACAAAAATTTCGTTCGTACATGTTTTCATAGATATTTCGTGAAATAAGAGGGAATCTATGCACCCCGACCCTCCTACAGTTATCTACACCTATTATCATCCGCTGACACTGAGAAAACGCAAACTAAGTCGTCCTTTATTATATACGGCCAACAGAATAATAAATAGTGAAACCTAAAATGAGCACAAGATGAATGGAGAGAGAAAATATGAAATAAGAAATGAAAATAATTTTTTTTCAACATTCACTAGCAATGAGGTAACTTTCATTGCTACCAGATGAATATGATAATGATCGCTTCGCACACGGTCACAAAGCCAAAATATGGTGGTAGAAATCATAAAAAAAATAACAAGATAATCGACATCAATACACTGACCAACCTCTCAAGTATTTTTTCCAGGGAAGATGCGGAGCGATTAATTAAATTCAAACGAAGCAAATAGTAAAATTTCGGCTATATATTTTATCGATTTTCGTTAAAAGATTCGTTTACTACGAAGAATGTTATCAATGAAATATTTAGTGGACATATCGCGACATTTTCATGAAAAAAATAAACAGTTCTCAATTGCGGAAAAAAGAAAAACGCTCACAAGAGGACTTTGGTTTGGATTTGAGATTCTAGATGATTATAGATGGCAGTCTGAATGCTAAGGAAACCAAAAGAGCAATAGATATGCAAGGAATATCCAGCATAAGATAGAAGCAGAAAAATGGAATTAGGAATAGACTAATAAACAGCCACAGGTGTCCGGTTTAAGCATAATAGTCTTTACTGCTGGGCGCACACGGCATTTTGTGGCACAATGCAGGACTCTCAAATCCCATTTAAAACCCTCCAGTGAACGATCGTATTTTTTCCGCGATGGAGATCTGTATATTCTTAATGAAGGTGTTGCGCTATTTCCACTAAATATTCAATGGTTGACGCATACATAGCATATAAATCATTTCGAGGAAACACGATAAAATATATAGAAGAAAATTTGCCACTTCCTTCGTTTGGTGTTGGTCAATCATCTCGCATATTCCTGGAAAATACTAGAGAAATGTGTACATGTTTTGCTGTAGATTATCTTTTTTACTTTTTTCCTGATTTCCGCCAATATACTAGCGCGTTGCGACCGCATGGGAGGTGATCATTTTCACATTCATTGGATAGCATTGAAAGTTATCTCATTGCGAGTGAATATTGAAAAAGAATTTATTTCTTATTTCAAAATGTCCTCTTTCCATTCGTCTTGCGGATGCATGGCTTCCAGAATATAACATCGGGGTCCATCAAATTGAAAGAAACTCATACAAAAAGCGGTCGGATTCCTTCCCACGCCCTCCATTGGCTCTGAGTAACCCTTACCCGTCGAGGCCATTTTAACGCATTTTCGCGCATTTGTAGATTTCGAGGGGTCCCATCACTCAACTTTTGCCTATAAAAATTTTAAAACCAATATCACTAAAATCATCCCTAAAGTAACCATTTCAACATGCCGTCATCGTTTGGTTGCCAGCCTTCGCGAAGATAGTTTTACGTCCTCGCTACCTCACCAGAGATCGCTGATTCGAATCCCACCAGGATAGTTTCTACACCACCCAGGACACGAATTTACGTAATTTTCTATAATTTCACCCAACGTGTTTGGTCTTCGCGCCCTAAGTCTATTTTACTTTTTGGCCTAAAGAGGGCAGTGAGGGACTTGCCCCTTATCCCGACACCTGTCGGGAATATTTCGTTGATATGTATTGTTTTCCTGGGACCATGAGGCGACGGACCCGGCCTCACTCACGGACGAACCAACGAAAAGGTATCACCATTATCATCCAGACGTCTGACAGTGGAGTTTCTAGCCTGGAGACCAGGGGTAAGTCACTCAGTGCTTTCGTGAAGGCCCATTTACTTTTTTTCTGTTTCTGTTTCATACAGTCCACTTTTCTTTCCGTAATAATTATGAAATGTCCGGCCTATCAGTAGCTCACTCGAATTCCGCCCAATTGCGGACGGAACGAGAGAGACAACGTAAATGCATAGTGCTCGGATTTTAACTTTCTTATACATACACCATTGAAACTGTTTTAAACTCAACTAAAGTAGACACAGTCCGAACAGGACTCCTCATATTCTGCCAACCACTGAATATTTCAAAAGGAGTCCCAAGGACACAAAACTTGAAGAAGACGCTCGCCAAAGGCAGGTGGTTTTAAGTTTATTCCTTGAATCCCAAGCCATAGAGGAGGAGAAGAGACAAAAAGAATAGGAATGAAAAAGTTGGGGAGTAGAGATAAGACAATCAGGTCAGAGTGGGGTGCTGCGGAAACCCTAGCGAAACCAGATTTACTCTTCCCATCAAAATACAGCTAACCCCGATAGGTTTCAATGAATACTTAAATATTGTCTCTCATGATTTTGCATAGTTAGCATCATGTAGTCTGTGATAATACTAGCATGCTGAGAAACGCCCGTTCAACTCAGTCATGGCTATGATAAGCTAATCGTTTGTCTATGGTCATGAGGCGTTACCATATTCCTTAATTTCTCCAACTGGAGATCAAAAGGGAATCAAAGTTAACCTATGAAATTGTTTTCTCCAAGTGATAGCAAACCTTTGGCCAATAAATTGAAACGATTTAAAAGAAAAAATGGGAGAGCAAGATTTTCCGTTAAAATAAGATATTCTTTCAGATAATAAAATACAGTTCGCATAAAAATATTTATAATAGTTTCCAGGATGTTTCATAAAGAGTTTGAATAAATCAATGTAATTCAACAAAGTGAATCAATTAATTGTTTTTCAATAAAACACATTGTATTCAACATTAGTACATGCTCTGAGGGGCTGGAAGCTCTGATTTCGTTACGGGATACGCCACTGATTATGCAAGGATGCTCTAAAGTTAACATAGAAATGGAAAAATCTCATCTTCCATGGTCTATTAAAGCTATTTTGTCATGTCAAACGAGATGTTTCGAAATCCAAACAGTTTTCTCCCTAACATCGAAGATTATCCTATGAAAATGCTTTTAAATTAAATAGCTAAAATAACAACTTAAAAAATAATTCTATGAATATTTTGTTATAATCAATATTGTCGGCTGGGGGATATCTTTCTTGAGGTGGTTTTTCTTTATCAAAACGCCCAAGAGAGGGTGTATACACGTGCTATCATCTATCATCTCACTACTCGAAATTATATTGAAATAGCTACAAGTCCCAGAGTCACGTAATCAGCGAGTCGCTAGCATTTTTCCGCATTCATCTCACGACGACTCGACGGTGGCATACCGGTAGATCACCGGTTGAGCGCGACCATTGACGACGATGATGACGCCGCAAATGACCTCTGCGGTTCGTCCCGTCTCCAAATAAGTGCTAACGGCGCGACGCCCACAGCATCTGCAGTACATGCGGCCTTCCCCCTTTTATCAAGTAACGAGGCGCCCTTGGGGCTGACAGATGCGAGTCACGCGAAGACTCCGCTCCTTCCCTGATAAGCCCCTCGGCGTCAAATCACGTCCATCTACGATGCAGTGCGTGAATAATGCATCCAACGCACTTCGCCGACCGAAAAGGAACGCATGCATGAGGAAGAGCGAACGGCGAACGTCAATCCAATCGGATGCAAGCTAGGCGGGAATGACGGGCGAGAAACATATCGACGCCGAGCAGTGGGCGGGACTTTTTTGGTCTCAATGTGATACGATGCGTTTGGCGCTCAATGCGATGAGCCATTTTCCACGTGCGCCACGCGGCTTCATACGCATTAAAAATGATATAGCCACAATCGGCTCATTCTTACCATTTCACCGTTTTTCTAAAAATACTTGTTCCATACCATTTTGGAAAATATTCAAATTTTACACACCCACAACTACTTATTTCTGTGACAGACAAGAGCAATTTTTCTACATTATTTACCAGATTAATCATCATAAACTGAGACTTGGCAAAATCGTTTTACACACAACTTGCAGTTTTTAGTAACTCCAGTTGCTAATACTAGGTGAAGTGCCCTTTTCACTATGTGCTGCGACTTCAAGGGCACCATGTCCTTGAGGTCACGAAAAAAGAAACAAATATTGAAGGAAAATCCGAAGAGTCAAGCGTGATGGAGAGGAATATTTCCATATTGAAATAAATACTTGCAATTGTCCACGATTATAAAATTTATAACGACCTAGGATTCAATGTTACTACAACAATTTCGTGGTACAAATGGTGAGCAGTGCATTCAATTTATACAGTTTATAACTGGAGTGGGGGAAGTAAGGGGAGAGAGGAGAGGGAGGAGATGGGAAAACATGAAAGTGTTGAATCAAACGAATGAGAGTAAAAGAGAGGAAGATGATTCCTGCAAATTTTCAGGGTCTCTATAAATCCTTGTGAAATTTGGCAGTAATAAATTTTATAACCGTGGAAAATTGCAAGTAATTATTTCAATAAAAAATTATTGGTTTTGTAACTTAGAGACATGTAGTAGCAAGTAAGCCAAAGTTGAATTATTTTACGAAATGGCGCTGCAACAAGTGTTCGGTGAATGACCCCATATCTTTGGTCAAACATCCTGGATTTGAAATATCACAGAAACTAATTTGTGATTCGAAAAAGCTCTCCCTCAGGATTAGGTTGATTGATTTCTCCACGTGCTGATGCTTAATTTGTGAATCCTCAGAATCGGGAACAACGGCTGGTTCTCCAGTCCTGGTGACGATGGCTAAAAGTCTCTTGAAGCTTTATTCATTTCATAATACCTTATTATTTGTAAACCTCGACCAATTTAACCCGCACATGTCATTCTAAAGTAGAAATAATATCGCACACGATGTATACATCGAGCATTTTGAAACCGGTCGAGGTTAAACGAATTAAGTCGTGGGGAATGAACAGCATCAATGTTTAATCCGTGAACTATATTAAATACAAAGAGAAGTTAAGTGATTCGCCAAAAAAAGAAATTTACGGCTCATGCTTCAATTTCGAAATACGTCAACAGTTAAACAATTATAATTTCAATGGATGTACTGTGGTCAGTTTGAAAATGTTTTTCGAAGCCTGCACAGATAATTGGTTGTTTTGTTCACCATTATGGAAGTAACTTTGCTCGATTGTGCAACCTATGCGTTGCATCGATTCACGTACATCCGTGCTTTTAGAAATTGGTAGATAAGATCGCGGGGATCTCTACTTCCTCATCGCTAAATAAATACTTTATTTTACACGATGGTCACAGACATCATACACGCAACAAAACAGATAAATATTCCCCGCGATGAAAAATCCGTGTTAAGCGAGGCCGACACACGAGGTGGTTATGAAACTAACCGCGTCGATTCACTCTCGAAACCCGAGAGCAAAATGTTAAAGTTTCCTTTGCATATAGGCACACGTGGATCCCATCACACGTCAGTAATACGCGTCACAAGAGATCGTTCGCAAGTGCGCGACCACCTAAATCAACACGTTGATCTCCTAAGAGAGATTCGAGTGATGGTACTTGAGGAGGCGACCGACAGCTGAGGTCGTGTATGCTATGACAGAAGGGTATGGAAGGAAGGGAGGAGAGAAACTCGGCGTCAGCATTACCCTGCCCTTAACGAAAAGGGATAGGGGGACCACGGCTTAACTTTCAATCCGATTAACGGAGTGTTGCGCAAGAAATGTTCTCCACATAACATACAAGCAGGGATCGGGCAGTCTCTGAAAATTCTCTGCCACCGCCAGGATTTGAACCCGAGTCTACAGGGGGGGGAAGCCAACACAAAAGCTAACACATCAACCCGATTCCCCAGAGATTCGAACTCGGATAACAACAAAGACCCTAATGCAAACAAAAACTGGACATGGAAACTCTGCACTGAAATGTTTCACTGCCCTAAATGTAGTTTCCATCATCATTTTAGGCAAGACACACACATGGGCGCCGACAGTAAACATTCGGTGTCGAGGTCCGGACGTATTTTTTGCGGCGTCCGCGCCGATGGTTTCTAAGGTGAAACGTAGTCACTAACGATTAAAAATTGAGTTCCAAGTATTAAGAAGTGAAAGAGTACGATATAAATATGGTGTATGTATTCTAGTACCGACTGCATTATGGGCTATGCATATTTAATTTCCGGCAAAGTCGGCAGCGGCGCCGCAGTGGTCGGGATCGCGAAAAAGAGGGACAAAAATCAGATTTTTATCGGATTAATTTAAAAATTGCACTATCGGTTTTTTGACGTGCTATTTTCATTTCTGTATTTATTTTTACGAAAAACTATTATATTTGAAGATATTGAGGAAATATAATTAATTAACAGGATAATTAAAACGCTAACTCAGTAGACAAAAGTTAGTTATGATTAAATACAATAATAAATATTAATTATTTATATGGTATGAGTTAATAATATTTAAAATTTCTTAACAAAAAAAGGCTAAAATTAAGGTTCTTGGGCGCACTGACTTAAGATGACGAGATACGATCTTCAGACTTGCAAAGGTACTACTGTTTGGACTAAAACGTAATAATTAAAAAAGCATGAAAACAGTATTTGAGTAAAATTTAGCTCCTTTATTTTCATATAAGCATGTCTAATGTCTTAAACTATTTACAATTAATATCATTCAATATCAGATTCTCCCGAATCCCAACCCTTCCTCTCCTCTTCGTATTCGCTCGCAGCTATTTCGATCATATGTACATCAACATATTAACCCGCGCGCCGCGGCATGGACTCATTTTCGGTGATGGCGGTGCTCACCTCTACCATGATATCACTTAATTGTTTCATATGCATGTTTCCGTGAATGAGTTTAAAAAACTCTACCAGCGGCACAAAAAATCTAAAAAAAGAAGAGTTTCAGATAACCAGAGTCAATTCAGACGGAAACTAAACTTTTTTTCGAAATAAAATATGAAAAACACACCAAAATTGATATCCGAACTACCAAGAAGGAAAGAACGTTCAAAAATTATGTGAAATCGATAAGAGGCCAAGACAGCGCAATGACGTACGTGTAAAAATTTGGAATGTTTGGAGCTAGAGGAACGTAATGGAGTAACGACATGAAATCTCTATAAATTGTTGAAGGAAAAGAGAAGAACGAATTTTCTCCCGGCCAACCACATAAATAACTCTTCATGTCATTGGAATATCGTGATGTATACCAATACTTGCACGTATAAGAGGTCGTGATACATAAACTTCTAATAGAGTGTGTCCAAAAATGGGCAGACGAAAATAAATGGCACTACTTCCATTCCGACAGGCATCATTCTCATGACTGAAATTTTCCTCATAAATTCAGTTCCGCATAAGGAATAATTTAAAATACAAAAATAAATTGAAAAACTTGGTTTCACAGACAAAAAAATAATAGGATCCCTCAAATACCTCTAGTAAACGCTTTCAAAAAAGCTTTAATTATGATGTGACTATCAACTAAGACTCCATCAACAATTAAAATCCAAATATTAAGGCATTAACGAAGTAATTCCTCGGTTTAGCACAACGTGGAAGAATGAACTGCTGAAAACATTCTTACGATTCTCTTATACGACGATTAATATCCACAAACAACGAAATAATATGATACCATAATACCCTTATAGAGGCCGGAGCCGCGTTCGGATGATGTAACCGCATGCATACAATTTACTCGCTGTGTTCATTTCCGCGTTGGTTGTCCTCCATTTAAAAACAAAAAGAGTGAATACATTAATAAACAGGACTACATATTTTGAACGTAAATCAGGCACTTACAACGATGTCTATCCAAAAGTACTTTCTTGAGGTGCATTCCGTGCACCAAAGAAGTCAATTAAGAGCAAACAATGACGCGTGGCGTGACCTTGGAGGTTAGCATCTAGTGCGAGGGCACGTGACTTCATCCCTATGAAGGCATGCCCGACGGTGCGCTTCCTTAAGGGCACAAGAAGCGACCACAGCGCCTCAATTGCTCGCCGCCAAACGACGACAGCAACTCAACAAGAGCCGATCGAAATCAATCACAGCCGATTTCTGCGGACGTATCGTTTCTCCGCCTCCATGAGCACGCCCATACGTCGCACGCGTTGTTTCCGGCCGGATTAACATCTCGCATACGATCCGCAGTTCCTCGCATGAGGCGGAATACGAGGGGACTACATGGAGGAGGTCCGCCCCCAAGGAGATTCATTTATGTTGCCAATCAGGGCGCACTTTAATCGGCTTTTATGAGTTCGCAGCGCGGCGATGATTGCAAGGCGATCCTTTTATTCCGAATACTTTCAACGTAGCAGCTGCAATCGCGAGGAATATCGAATGAAGATATACAACCTTCGTAAATTTTCACAGATTTTGTTATTTGGTACGACGCGTTTCGACGCTATCGTGTCATTCTCCTCGAGAATGATGCCTTAGCGTCGACACGCGTACCCGACTGTTTTCCCGAATCGTTTTTTCCGACGACCTTTTTCCCGAAAGAATTTTTTCCCGAATCGTTACGCGTCCTCTTTCCCGAAAGCTTTTTTCCCGAAACCCTTTTCTCCGAAACATTTTTTACCGAACACCTTATTTCCCGATTGTATAAAAATGAGTTCATATTTTTCATAACCAAATATATTCATACACAAGATACATCATTTTTTTAGAAAATTATATTGTGCGCTATAGCTCTAAGAAATTCAAGAAAATTCCTATCGTTCTTGTAATCTTCATATTCTTCTACAACCGGTTTCAGCCTCTCGTGCATGTCGTACCTTTTCTTTTTTGGCTTGCCCTTGATACTTTTCCCAACACTTAATTCAATCAAGGCAATCTTTGTGTCAGCTTGTTCTTTCTGCAGCTCTTTTACAGCTGAGTATAAATCCGGGTGGTTTTTCCCGACTAGTAACCTAAAGCGGTTATTCCAACCTTCAGATGCATTATTTGTTGTTGCATAACCTGCTTTTGTAGCTTCATGTCGATTCCATAGACTAGGAGGATATCGAGGAGGAACAGCGCGTCGTCTGCCAACAGCTTTTACACCAAATAACGTATGTTTCTTGAAAATATTTCATAATTGGCTCAAGTCTGGGAATATTTTTATCCGCGTACTTTCTTAGAAGCTCGAAAGTTGTTTCAACGTCTTCAACTGGAATAAACGCTAACGCTGCCATCATATGAACTGTCGTTTTGAGGGTTCTATCTGTTGGGTCATTGTAAGGGACTTGGAGTCCCACTTGTTGAATTTTACGATAAATAGCATGTTTTTTATACAATCGGGAAATAAGGTATTCGGTAAAAAATGTTTCGGAGAAAAGGGTTTCGGGAAAAAAGCTTTCGGGAAAAAGGTTATTCGGGAAAACGGTTATTCGGGAAAAATGGATTCGGAAAAAAAATTCGGGAAAAAGGTCGTCGGAAAAAACGATTCGGGAAAAAGGTAGGGAATCGTCGAAACGCGTCGTATCAAAAAAAAATCAGGGCAAATTTTTCAAAGGTTTTATAAATTTACAAAGATAAAATTCAATAAGGTTGTGCATCTTTATTCAACACGAATTTTCACCAAGTGAAAGCCGAATCGATCGATTTTATCGCGAGGAATATCATTTAAAAGCCGTGAATTTAAAAAAATAACATCATTACGAACGTAAAGCATAATCTCCCCTGAAATTCGTATCGCTCTTGCGGTCAGCGACGCAAGTGGCGAATTTGTGTGTGTGACATAAAGTGACTGGGACTCGTGATGGGGCCCCCCTTACCGGGTCGGAAAATTTGAGGAAATTACCTCCCCGGAAATTAGATTTTGGCGCTAATTTGGCCCTTAAAAAATTCATAACACACAAAATTTGTAAAAAAAAATACAATGAAAAGTGAGAATTTGACAGCTTATTTAATAATATAATAAGCTGTCAAATCCATTACCTATTTATATAATCCATTGTATCCATTACCTATTATATAATGAATTTGTTCCTTGAAACTTCGCTGAAATGTAGAAAAAAACTTAAAATAACCTTTTCGAATAAGCCAAAAAGGATTAGGTTTTTTGACACTTTTATTTTATCTATTTTTTATATAATCTTTTTACACTGAGTATTCATACAGTATAGAGGAACTAATGACAACGTAAAATTTTATAATAGCATAAAAACTTTGGTTCGAGTAATCAGAGCCTTTTTATATTGCCCCTCTCATTTACGCTACACCATAGACACGGGCGTTGTGGGAGCCTCCTAAGATCGGGGCCCTCGGCGATTGCCGACCTGGTGAGACTGCCCCTCACCAAATCTACATACTATCCACAAAAACGACCCAAAAGGTACGTGGCGGGGGAGGGGAGGAGACCAGACGTTAAGAGGACGCGTCACTCCCGCTCGAACTATCTTTAAATGTGTCAAAAGTGGGACTATCCGTTTTTCCGGATGATGGGCTCTAATTCGGATGAAATCACAAATTTAGCCTAATAAGGGCATTACATGGTAGCTCAATACGTGACTGCCAAAGGCGCGCGAGTAACGCCTAACCTTTATGGCTCACATCCACGCGAACGGTTCATTCCCATGGTATCATCGATGTTACCACGAACGATGAATGACTCCATGAACGATTCAGATAATTCATCAATATGCAAGGTATATAGAGGATAAGAGTAGCCCTTGCCAGCACTTTCCTGCATCTCAATTTTATCTCAGCATTTTCTAAGATGCAAAATGGATATATTTGAGAAAAAATTAAATTTTGGGTAAAAAAAGTAAACAAGGCTCATCTTTGTACGCCCTAAAAATTTTAGAACGATTGCTCCAGTTTTAAACGAATTGATTCGTCACGAAAAAGGACCAAATATCGCTCGATTGAGCGAAAGTGATGTTTACCTATGCCAACCCACTTACCTATTCTAACAAACCTTCAATTTGTATAACTAATCGACTGTGTAAAGGAGGTGATGAGCTAATTCTGCGAATTCCCAATAATTTCTCCTTTGCATTCAAACGACATCAGTTTCATATGCGTCTCGCTTCAACAATGCCATGCAACGACGGTCAAGGGGAATCACTACGCTTTGCCGGATTAAATTTAGAAACCTCGTTTCCTCATGGTCGTTGATTGCTCCACAGTAGGAGGTGCAAATAATTTGCGCATTTATGCTCCAAACAACAAAACTGAAAATATTGCTTCTCAATTAGTTTCACGCTTACTGTAACGTTTTAGTGAATTTTAAAAGTTTTTATTCAAATAGAAAGAGAGAAAAAAATAGGTATCATCCCCGTGAAAAATACATAAAAGGGAAACGTTTCCACAAGCAGAATCCATTTAATGCCGTTAATATTAGGCCTCTCTTGTTTTTCGCATTCCTCTAAGATGTTTTTTACATTTTTCTCGATACCGTACGGGTTATTCATTTTCATTTATGCACTGAGGTAAAGAAATACACGCAGACAGAAAAACAATGGCCGGGGTTGGTTAGTTTTTCAAACTGAAGGTCGTGGAGACACCATTCCCGGATTTTGATGCAAATGTGACTTCAGTTCGAAAAAAGCGATAATATACAAAAGACGAAGTATAATCAAACCTAATTTTTTACAAAATAAACGGGAGACTACTAGTTAAACGCTTTTTTCAATGGCTCCTATAATTTTTATGTTTACATTCATTACGTCTCACCAAATATGACGCCATACGGCACGCGAAGAAACGCAAGCCACTCGAAATACTCTCATCCGTACGTAATAAGTGTTTGTGTAACATATAAATATCATGACGTTCCATAGTGGCAATGCGTAACATACGAAGTCCTTATTTCCTTCCACGCGTCACTTATTTTCTCTCGTCCACAGAGAGACGCAATATTCCATACAGGGAAGAAAAGCTACTTACAGGTTAAATGGAGCTTCCTTAAGCACGATTATATTCACAGAATCAAATATAAAAAGAGGTTTACACGGCTCGGTTAAGAGACAGGATAAGCAATGAGATAACTGGAAAAATGCATCATCCATGCAAGGTTGAAAGAGGAGCCTATCCTTAAGATTTTCTCCGTTGGGCCGCCTACAGTCTCGGAGACCATTATCTGATGATTAATTGAATAAGGATGAGGAAACAGGAAGCCTTTGATTGCTCTTCCAGCGACTTAAATAAGAAAGAAGGAAGCTCGTTTAGGAAAATTATATAGCAAGATAAGATTTACGATAGGGAACACGGAGCTTTAAAAATATTACTCCCAGAAATTGGGAGTAAGGTTATAATTGATAGGTTAAATAAGAAAAAAATAATGTAAATATATTAATAAAAGAGTAAATTATGTTTTTGGTGCTCTTCGGGGGAGCCATTACATTTATTCATAAATCAGGACCGAATGAACACACAGATAATATGAAAAACGGGTTACACACGTTCTTTGCCTAGATGCGAAGCAGGGCATTAAATAAATGAGCAATTAAGGAGCAATGAAATTTACATACAAGGAAATCAGAGCAATCAGAGCGCAGTGGACAGTCAATATGAGAATGAATGCATTATGACAGAGTTCGCCAGCTTTCACACACCTGCGGGCCGCATGCTTGAATTCGCATGTTCACACGGGGCAGAGAGAACTAGAGGAGCAAATTTTCAAATAACAATGATTAATGTCCAGATTTTATGGAATACACGCCTATAATTGTCCATCTCACCTCGAGAATTAAATAAGTAGCACAAAATATTCGTGCCAGCCGCATGAAATAGGGACTTATGTCATTAAAGAAAGGACGACTTCCCCTTAGCGTACATGAGCGTGGTCAGCAAAAAGATCATAGACTTACACTTTCTAGGACTGTCCGAGTGCATCAAAATAGAATATTATCGAAATAATTCGCAAGGTCAACGACAGTCACACCCTTGAGGGCAGTCCCAATATCGACCCACTTATAGCAAATACTTAAGATTTCCATATGATGGCAAAAGAAGAGTATCAGGGTTTTCAAAGAAACTATTTACAAAACTAAATAGAATAGGAAAGGGAAATCTATAAGAAGTATTTCAACGGAAAATTATACGTATTTGGTATAGCCAGTACTTCCCTTCCACCGTAGTGCTGAAGAGGGGCGCGAATAAATATATGAAGACTCCATATCTCTTTCTTTGTTATTTATATATTTCGAAGGTAAGCGAAGCGAATGTTTTTAAACACATTTTATAAGGCTGCCAATTAATAATTACTTGCACATACAATCTGGATCTAAGAGAAAACCCTCAAGAGCTGCCTCGCGTAAAACTCACGTAGAAAACGAACGAAACCAGGTGGGCAATCGGAACCGCCCCGAAGAGAGAATTACTACACTTTCCATTGTAACAGCTATTTCACTTAAAAGTCGATGCTTTTACATACTTGTGACGTGAAAACCAGGGTTTTTTTAAAATACCAATCGAACTGAAACATATTTGCTTGAAAATATTTCAGAGCACTATAAAAAATACATTCTCACTAAAGAGTTGGGATATGGAAAATTACACTCGAACACTCTTAATAAGGACGATAGTTGTTCTCGATTTCCCCATTGCCATATCTGTCTTCAAAAATTAAAGAAAGAATACTTAATATTGGTGTTTGGAAATTGATCCTGTAGATTTGTAAGCACCGAATATGTTATAATGTCCCGTTTTGTACAGTACTGGGTGGGAAATAAAGTTAAAATCTTTCCGCACTGGATCAGGAGCGTAACGTTTTTGTGAAATAGCATGCAACGGGGATAATTATGTTACTTGGGATATTGTTATTTTGTAGAAATTTTATTTCCTAGTGAATTAAATTTAATTGCGTCAGATTCAACTCGAATCCATTTTGAAGTATTTGCAAATGCAATATAATTGTATTACCAGTGATAATATAAATCTGTGTGTACCACCGAGCGTAAAGACACCTAGCATTGATTCTCGAAGATAAAAATATCCCAAATAGCATTATTATCCCTGCCGCATACGATTTCACAAAAACGATACGCTCCTGATCCTGTTCTAAAAGATTTTAACTGTATTTCCTACCCAGTGGTGTACAAAACGGAACTCATTTCCTTGTGCCTAAGTCGTCATCTTTTTCTTTGAATGCTTCACATTCTAAAGAGAAGCATCACCAAGGAGATATTCTTAGGGGAGGCTTAGGAATGCTTGCACCGAACGCGGCCACCAAGGGACTACAAGGATATTGCCTCTCCTTCTCGAGGAAATACGTACCGAGGGTCCAATCTGGGACGGGCTTGGAACGATTCCAGGACATCTTTCCCACCTCAGCGTCGGAATAAGGCCTACGCCAGAATAATCAGAGGGCGAACGATGAGACAACGGCGAGACAAGGTGGAACTTCAGAGAGCGGAATTCAACGCCAAAGCCTCACTAATGAGGAAATTCAAACATCCACAACGTGCACGACACAGCTAACGCTGTCACCAAGAAGCTCTCGGTGAAAGAGAACGCTCGAAGTTTGATAACAATTTCTTCGTTATTCATTTATGGAAAAATTAACTCGATAAAATTTTATGAGTTAAATTGGTAAATCTGAATCATAATTATACTTGAGTGTAAACACATACTGAGGCACAGTATTGTTTTTTTTTGCATCATTCAACCTTCTGGCGGAAATATTAATAGATTTTCCCTGTGATGAGTTTCCAAATAACATTAACATGCATGTTATCACGTTAATCCATGGCTCTCAACGCGTATGTAGTACAACAAATGTGAAAAAAAGGTTTATTCAAACGAATGCTTGCCGGTTTTTATGCCCCTATGGAATAAAATTGAACTATAACTATTTAAAAAGAAACGGTAACAAAAAGGATTTTAGAAGTTCAAATAATTCAATTCAAACTTAAATGAAGGACGCAAATAGCCTTGTAAATTTCACTTCCATTCACTAGAGCACTAACTTCCTTAACAGATACTCAGTGATTAGAATATTGAAATTACATGCTAGGATACTAACTGTGAATATCGAAAAAAATAGTGGCATCATTTGAAAGAAGGACGGGGAGGAAAAGGAAGCACAACGCACTACTTCTTCCTCAAGATCAAATATTTCTAAAAACCGCGCCTCGTGCAGGAAATTCCTGTGAAAAAATTCCTACGAAATGCACGGATACAAAAGATGCCCTCCAATACATTGAGAAATAAAGCTTATCTCAAAAGATAAGTTTTCCGGGGTATAGAAAAACGTTCCTTTGATGCAGTTCTGTGTAACAGAAAGACTTGCACGAGTAATTGCTTGAGGAAACGTTTTCAGTTCAGTTCACAAAGGAATATATGAAACTATTTCCAGGAAATTTTTACAAGACACCAATTCATAAGGAGAAGTTTCCTATTCCCTTGAATGTTGTAAATATAATGATGAGGTAATAGGCATGTGAACAATCGAAAGCCGTCAATATACTGGTTAAAGATAATGAACACGTAGACGGCAAATGAAGTGATAGTATCAAATTTTCCATGAATAGTATATTTACAATTCCAATTAAATATTTTGCATTTGAAAGAAGATATAACACGAAGCATAACTCATATTTGATTTTATTTTTTTACCAAATATGAGTATTTGAAAAATATATTCCTGAAAGCTATTTAACACGATGATGAGAAATGCTTAACAGCTGAATTCATCAGTTTTTCAAACGCTCTCCAAGTAAAAATAACTTGTTATATCGAAACCAATAACAGATGCAACAAATGGCGGATGACACTTGCTGACAGCAATATATAATGACGGAAGTACGTGTAAACACAACAGTCGTCGAAACGAATCAAATTCATGTTCCGTGTTTGAAGTTGACGCCAATCGCATATGGCATTCATAACGTCATCCCGCGGGCAGAGGATTCAGTGATGGCCGTCATTATCCGGAGGGCGCCGATGAGTGCATTTAAAGACGTGGATGACGCACTCGGAGAGTGAGCAAAGGTCGTGGGCGGGGCAACTGGGTGACCGAGAAGGCCGCGAGGTCCAGAGGGGGAGACCAGCGCCTTCTCTTCGCAAAGCTTGGTTTTAATAAGCGAGAGCCAACCTCGTCTATGCTCCAAAAGGCGCGACCTTGACACATCGTGGACGGATGGGACTCACCCCGCCTCACCAACGTATATACTTCCCCAAACAATTAACAGAAGAAGTTCACCGTCCAGAGTAAAACACTGTATCGCCTAAATGCATAAAATACAGTAATTAATTCAATTAAAAAGATAATAGCATTCTACCCTCAGACATAGAGATGGGTTCCTCTAGGGCTGGGCAGTATTTCAAATACAAGTATTTTAAAATACGTATTTGAAATGCATTTTTAATTCGTATTTGATTTTTCCAATACACGACCTGAATGTATCTTGTATTTAAATACCGATTTTTGGTATTTTCCAATTCTAAAATAAAAAATACATTTGCAAAATACTTCTGAAGTGGCTCTGATAACTCTTCTGTAACATTACGCATCGGAGATTGCTCATTTTTAGTTAGAATCGCTTTCTTCATGTTTGCAACTATCCATAACGTGCCCAGGCAGGCTACATTTTTTTAATATCTCTAAGTTTTCATACATATATATTTTGTATTTTAAATAAATTTGGAGCGGCATTTTGTATTTAAACACTCTACGGCCTGTATTTTGCCCTGCCATGGGTCCCTCGAAAAAAGCGAAAGTTTAAAAAATTTTAAATGCTGGATAAAAAAAATACGATTTCTTCATTCGATCTGAAAAAAAATCTAAAAGAAAAAAGTATTTTCGTGTTTATTATTTTCGTCTTTCCCGATAAAGTTGCCATCTTGATTGGTTATTTTTGCTTCATGTATAGTTTTATAAGCTCCTTTAGGACACCATTCATTTGAAATCAAATCTAAGTCCTCCTAATTACATCTGTGAGAGATTTTGCAATGCAAAAGTGCAACTGAAGCCTATTGCGATTATGACGGCCGCGGCCGCCCTTCTGGAAGCAGCCTGGAAGGAGCTGTTTCGAAAGTTAGCCCAGAAAAAAATTAGCTAATGGATAAGACTTAGATATGGTCTCCTCAATATTTGTGTAATTATATGGGATAGGTTTAGTCTATTATACGGAGGGAAGTCAGGTCGATTACTTGGAAGCTAAATTCCCAGCTTGAGGAGAATTACATTACCTTAATAGTGAAAGTGCTTTTTGTAAAAGGATTTGGCTAGAGGGACACCTTAATTTGAAAATACGCTCCAAGCATTTCACTAATAACCGCTCAGTTTCGCACAGCTGGATATAATCAGTGCACGTCGTTTTCTTTGACACCTCGTAGTAACGTATTGCTCTCACCCTATTCAGTGATGGACTTCGAAGATAAAACGAATGGAATCTGACGAATCATTTATTTAAAAAATAAATAATGTTCAAGACGTTCTCAAACCAAATAAAGCTTGGGAAATTAATTGATAGTGAAATCAATGAGTTATGACAAAGAAAAATGGCCCATATTTTTTATCGGGAATAATATAAACGTAAGTAAATAGATAGCATGCCTTTTGAGGTAAAAATAAAATGCAACGCAAAAATGCGAAAAAAGGTTTTTTTCGTAGTTACGGCCATTTGCTTACCTTAGAATTGCTAGGCGGTAGAGAAAACTAGAGTACCAATAAATGATTACTCTTCAGAAATTATTGATTCATCACTTGAACTCCCAAAATTATGTCAACTTCAGTTGCTACAACTCATTATTGAGATAAGTACTGATATTACGAGGTCTAAGATAGGCAACTTGCTCCGGTTTACGGAAAAAAGATTTGACTCGAATTTTTAAATCGCCGATCTGAAAAATACGATTATTTTACCAACACTACTCAGACCTATCTTCGAAGAAGTTCACTATACTCACATTTGAACTATAGATTTCTCTTCTTCACACTATTTCAATAAGATTCCACCCCATATCTTTTCTCAATCAATTTCACATTCCTCTGTTCACCTCCTCTTCAATCAGAGGACAGAGGTCACCGACAGGAAGACAGTAGAACCCATGGAATAATGCCACAGTGAAGGACCCGTCGCCACCCTCAAATCTTTCCCCTTCCCTAATCCTTGTGATCTCCTAGACACCACCATCACTATACATAACGAGGAGAATAGACCTTCGACAATTTTGAAAATGGCGTGAAAGCGCCGAAACGCGTAGTGTCAGGAAACAAAGTTAAGTGCAACTCCCTAGATTTATTTTCTTTACAATGGCTCGGTTCCACCACATCTTACCTATAACTACCACTTTCAAACATTCAGTACTTTACAGTAATATTGTCAATCGTGAATTAATTTTCATTGCACACTTTTTCTTAACATTACTCGGCTCTCTGATTGTCTGTCCCATCTAAGGAATCTCGTAATTATCTATTACCCACTTCCCATAGTAATCCCCGGATCGGGTTGAAATTTTGCACCCTTGCTTGCTTTTGATAAAAATACAATATTCAATAATCAGGCATTTGAAATTTTGTTCCCTTGTACTCATTAATTAACTAAATTTCCAAATGGAAAAATAGTTCTCTTTTATTTTCTCAAGGCAAAGGCATTATGGCAATGGCACTTTTTGTTGCAGATGTACTTATTATGGCAAGGACACTTTTTGACCCTCTTCGTGCCACCAAAATGTGGTGGTACTAGTGAAAAATGCTAACCAAAATTTAAGAGTTTCGTAGCACTTAATCAAAAAACACAATATGAAGTTATTATTTCAGATATCAATGTAATGTTTTTTATTTTACAGATAGGGAATTATTTGTCGATTATAATATTCTAATAAATTGGATAAATGATAAATTTAATTATTATAACACTATTAGTTTAAAAATCCGCTCTACGCTCGAGTCTATATCGGCTCGTGGCACATTTCGCCCGTGGAGCAAAAGCCGATACATCGGCCCGTGGCACTAGGAGAGTTAAGGCAGGTGAACTAATTGTGGCAACACCGCTTTTTTGCTCACTTTGAAACCATTTGGTTTTCATCATAATTCACGAGAGAAATTGCCAAACAAAAAGAAATTAAGCAGATGGAATTTTTCAAAATTGCGGCAGAAAATCCACATGCGGTGGCTATGAAAAATTTAATTTGCGGAAGTTTTCAAATGCGCGCATATGATTACTAGAACAAGACGAAAAATTCTAGAATTTCTTCTTCTTTTTCTTTAGCAGCTCCGGTTTAATTGGTTACAAAATTCACCACAAAAAAGTAGAAAATAAAAATAAAATATAGAGAACACGCTTTTTCCAAAAAAATAGTAGGGGAGGGTGGTGTACCTAGGGACACTTGAAACTATCGGCAAGTGCTGCGACCTAGGGGCTTTAAAGTAAGCTATTACGTGAAAGAAGCAATAGAGTGTATCATAGGTCAATTTGAGTTTATTTGGATAATTTTGACAAAGAAGATGCTAGTTTGAAGTTTTTCAAGCTGAAAATTAAATATTTTTGGTTGCATATCGAAGTCTTTTACCAAAAATGGATCACTCCAACAGTGGCTATCGTAGCATAGGTGTTATTGACAAATAATTTTGACTAGTATAAGCTACTTTTTTTGCTATTTTAGACGTAATATTAAACAGTATATTCAGCCGACATATAAAATGGCTACCTCTTGTACCAAGGGTTAAGCCCATAACCTAGGATCATATTACTGTGTTTGTGATTTTTGTATTCAGCCGTAATTTATGGTCTAATATTCTATAATTTTCTTTTACTGTGTTAAATTCATTATATAATTGGACTTTAAAGAATGCTTTAAATTTAGGAGGGTTTAACCTAAGTTTATTTTTACTTGAAAGGAGTTATATTTTAAAATTAAGTTTTTACCTAAGCTACGTTAATTTTCTTTAAGGCACGTTAATGTATTTTCAAATTTAATAAACAAATCAATTTATTTCCATTTTCACTTTTTAATAACTGTTCCCACCAATCTAACTTGTGTTCCTTGGTAAAATGGGTAGTGATCCGAGGTACACGAACCTGATGTACTTAGGAACAACTTTAAACACTTTTAGAAGTTTTAATTAGATCCATTAATAATAAAGGTACGAGTCTAAAACTTAAAACTTATGTTAAGTTACCCTGATGGATCGAATTTTTACCACTAGACTGCATCATCAGTAAATATAATTATTTACTGCTTTATATGAAAAATTTGAAAAAGTGTTCCGTGGAATAACACTTTCCCCTATAATATGCACAAAAAGGTAAAAAAATACGCTTTTCATCACCTGGATAATTAAGCGTGGATGCCAATCATTACTAACCTGTAAGGCTCTTCTACATTCATTTCTAGTAAACCTCATGACCACCCAAGCTTTATTCTCCGTGCGATGAAAACCTTACTTTTTACTACACAGAGCATTTTATACATTTTTTGGAAAAGGCCTTCTTTATCTTTTATAATTTACTTTTATTAAACAGCCATTTGCGTCATGAGGATTGGGAAAGAAAGGTGGAGACAAAACAGACACCAGCGTTAAACTGCTCTGAAAGTAAGGCACTAGGGAGACGCCGAACGTAGAGCCGCACTTGACGCATCCTCCACACAATATCCAAGTAGGGCAAGGGCTTCCTCTGAAACAACTTTGCTTCCTACGGGAGTTGAACCCAGGCCCTCGGAATGTGCAGCCAGCCCTCATGCTACAATATCATTCCGATCTCAAGCGTATACATCTGCTAAATATTCTGACACCGATCGCACGTTTAAAATGGTTTGAGCGAGCACGGAATCCATTCCGATTTTCTCTTCCAAATCCTTACAACCTCCTCCTTTCCTGGCCAGGCCGAAGAAATAAAACAATACCAACTTCGCCAACCACTCCCTCTATTAATAACGAGTCCCTTATCGGAAACGGAGAAAGAGAGAAACGCCAAAAGATTTAAAAAGCAAAAAGATTTGGAGGCACGAGGCAACAGCAGGTCATCCGGGAGAAACTCGCGCGGGTCCTGTTCTTTGTGTCACGAAAGTCACGACTCTTGGACATCTTTAGGAGATCAGCATATTTCAACCAAGAGGAATTCCAACAAATTTGAAACAGAACACTTTTGAGCCATTTGGTAACTCCTCTTCAAACTGCCATAAGTTATGACTCACTAAAATCTCTTAATTGAAAAAAAAAATCAAGAAAATATCAAGAAAATAATACTCAATCCACAAAATATTTTATTTCCCAACCAAAGCGGTAAATTTAGTTGTAAAGCACAAGTATAAAATTTTTCCGTTGTTGTACTCATTTGCAATTTAAGATTCTCTTAAAAAATCACTTCCTTAAATGTCAAAATCGAATCCGCAAATATAGCACGCAAAACTTTACACTGATAAAATATACATCACTGTCAAACATTTAATGGGAATTGTAAAAGAATTACTGATCCATAAACAATACAGAAAACCGATAAATAAGAGTATCTTTGGCTAATAATCAGTTGGACGTCAAAATTAGAATTTTACCCCCAAACAAATACAGCCTTACAAAATTTTTAATGTCTCATCGAATTCGCTCCAACAAATTTTTCCCGCAGGCTTTCATGACGCTTGCTAGCATTTCCATCACTCAGATATGAAGTGTTCACGGCTCGATGACAAAATCATCTATTCCACCGGTTAACACCGGAGGCGTATGCAGTGAGAAATTAAGTGCATTTACGTCACCTTATTGATGTTAATTTTTTTCGGTCTTTTCTACGAAATCTTCAAAAGATTCGGACATTTGACGTTAATGGAAGAGAGGCGACCGAGATACGCTTGGGAGAGGACTAAATATGAGAGACATGATTCCATTAGCGGTAGAAAATCTCGATCTATTCTTCGAAAATTTCCAGGGCTAAAATTCTACAAGAGATGTCAAAAAGAGATGAGAAATATATCTGCCTCGACCTGGGGCCGTTGTCGTAAAACCTGCAGTGAAAAGGCTTCGAAATTTTTGCTAGCTTGATGTTTCAGATTCGAAAAATCTCAACACTTTGAGCGCATTCCCTGCAATTTTTTTCCAATTGCGTCATTTTTTGTGGCTCGAAAAATTTATAGACCTTGCTCAATAAGATCCAGGGTCTTACGAATCTACACTGAATGCTACATACCAAGGTGTCCTTATCCACGGTAAATATTTGATGAATTTAGAATACCATATAGAAAAACAACTATGGTAAGAACCACACCCCTAATCAATATGAATGTGAGCAATCCCACACGCAGTACAGCGGAGAGCTCAGCGTTTAGTTCTGAGATAAATTTGTAAGAGCTGGTTGAAACGAATAATTTTGCCTTCGTAAAAAATGTCAATAGTTTTTCCTTACGAGCGATGGGAGATGGTGGCATATATATGAGATAAAATTAACTTCTCGATGTTCCAATTCAAATTGTAATATATCAGTTCTTCATGTTCGAGATTGAAGAGCTGATCGAGGGATTTTCCACGAAATTATAAGACTAAGTACCAACCCTCATTTAGTACCTGAATGTGATGCAAAAGAGTGAAAGGCGTCGGAAGGGCCAAAAAATAATAATAACATGCACAGTACTAAATCGCTTCTAAAATTAAGAATATTTGTGAGATTCCTTCACTAACACGGGAAAGGTTACACTGGTCCCCGGTACACTTGATTTGTCATTTTCCCCCAACGTGAGTACTTGCAAGGTGTATATATGCTCACCGTCAGCTGGACCGATTCCGGGTATATAACCCAGGCGATTTTTGAGGGGGACGGACGGACGGACGGAATATTTGTGAGATATTAACCACTGAATGAATTGGTAAGTATTTTTTCACTTCTTTAGAGGTGGTCAAAGAAAAAAATGCATGACCAACCTAATTCCACGCGTTTATTCGATCAAAAAAAAGCAGAATGGGTTGCGCTTTTTTAAGGGAAGCGTCTGGGATGCTTCCATCCACACCCAGCTTGACGTCAGCCCAGCTGGGAGTCCAAGGGAAGGTGGAGAAATTTTAAGTTGAGCGGGGGTAGAATTTATTGTTATTCACCAGACGCCGCTCCAACGCGACGCTACAAGTCGCCTGCGCCTAAAAACAATGCATCTGGAAATGGGTGCAGCCGCAAGTTCACATTTTTTACCCCGTTCATTGGTACCATACCCGTCGCGGCTGCTTCCCTTCTTAAATCAACAGCAAGGCCATCGCCAAGGCTTCATTCATTTCTCGCCTCTCTCCCACGCAGCCAAGCCTCAACTGTTGCAGCTAATCGCAGAGATAAATAGAAAAGAGAAACAACGGTAGACTTAACCCTTATATATATTTGCTGCATTTAGGTTATGCTATCAAGAAAACTTGCTAATTATCTTGACCCATATCTCAATGCTGTCTACTGTCGCTGAAAATATTCAGAGGAGACGAAACAATTACATCACTATAGATCAAAAATTCCTAAAATAGTTCCCACAACAATCCGCAATGCCTCCCACCTACCCCTAGTAATCTAATTTTAGGATTCTAAATTAATCTTCGAGGACATGAAAATATTCCGGAAATACTTATTATTACGGTATTCGGCATGAAGCGAAAATTATTCCATGATATTCTTCAGCAAATTTTATGGCATGAAGTTAGGCATTGGTGATGGGCTCATTTCACTGCCTAATCGGATAGAGTTGTAAAAAGTAAGTGTCATCCAGTATCCTCCCACTTTTTAAGCTATCGGCTGAAAAATAACGAACTTTTTTCATCCGAGGAAAGTGGTGTTCTATATTGTTGAAGCCACTCACTGCAAGAGCTCAATTACCATGGGGTCACGCAGCATAACCTCTCCTTCAGATAACACCATAAACTTTTCTAGTAGGCGGAGCATAGGTTAAATTTTCGTTTATAATATCGAGTGAGAAGCTGAGACCAGGCGATTCGTTTGTCTTCTCCGAAAATCCACTTTCCTACCCAAATACCTAATTCCTATGAAGAACCTCATGGAGAACCTCCTGAAGAACCTCTTTGCCAAAACATTGAGTAAGTTCCTTTTGCCTTCCACCATAATCCACTTTGAAGCCGCGGTGGTCTTCCAGTACCTACAACTATCCGCGCATGTATGCACGACGATTATTAATATTGACCTCGGTGAGAGATATGGTGAGCAAGTGTGGGTGCATAAATATGATAAAATATTTAAGTAGCGAATGATTGGTAGCCAAGGAGATACGGAGCCACCTTTATTGAAATATAATTAAAATCACCCACTCTACCACCGCACAACGCAGAGATTACACAAGAAAAACCAAGTCCTTCACCAGGGGTGATCAAATCGACGACGAAGACGCAGAATCGATAAGTTCAATTAATTGATAACATCCAAATGCTGAACGAGATCACTATTCACCTTGTGCGAAACCAATTTAATCCCAAACATAGGGAGATGAAAATAGCCACGGAAGCAACGCAGGGGGAGAATGTCCAACAGCGAATGGCTTTATAAAAAGATTCTGCGGATGAGAAACCCTGAAGAGAGGCGCGTGAAGAAGAAAAAAAAAACGTTGCGCAGAAATTTCATTACCGAAAGCAGAGAGGGAAGCCATCGGAAAGTTTAGCCGGGAGGGCCAGCGCCAATATAAGGCTGCAGTGCCGTGGATGGGGTGAGACATGGGATGTTGGGAGGCGCATATACCAAGTCGATAATCGTCGGAATTAAGCGCATGCTGGGCGTTAGGGGGAATATTTTTAATGACCCGAGTGAAATCAGGCGAGGCAGGCGGAAAAAAAGCCGTTTAGCCCCACAGTAGATCACCAGAACCTCCCAAGATTACAAGACTCCTAGGACGTTCGGTAATTCCCTTCCGAGAAGTTGTAATGGACAACGGAGTAGACTGTAGCGGTCAATTTAAGGAATTTTTATTACATTTTACAGGGTTTGTCCGGAAAGTAATAGGACTGATTTTCTTCCGCCGCGACTGTACTTTGGAGCGTGCTCGCACCGACTACATTCGGTAGAGGGTGTTCCTAGCTAACGAACGAGCGGCTTGTCAGTTGTCTCCGAGCACCTGGAGAGTCAGGACAGACATTTTTGCGCGACGTGTTTCTGTGAGTGGTGAAAGCCGAAAATGCAGCGTTCGTTAGAGCAGAGTTACGCGATTTAATTCTGTGTGAAACTCGGTAAATCCGCGACAGAGACGATTGATATGATCAAGAAGACTTACCCAGATGTTGCTTTAGCAAGAAGTGGTGTGTTCCGGTGGCACCAGGCCTTTTTGGAGGGCCAGAAAGAGGTCGTTGATGAAGACCGTGCTGGAAGACCTGCGACTTCGACAAACACCGACAATGTGACTCGTGTGCGCAAAGTTTTGAACTCAGACCGTCGACTAAGTATTCGTTTAATTGCCCAGATGTTAAATTTATCAAAATCTGTGGTTCATGACATTGTGACGGAGCATTTGAACATGCGCAAGGTGTGCGCGAAGATGGTCCCAAAAGTGCTCAATGACGACCAGAAATTGCGGCTCACATCGCCTCTCTTGTGAACAGCTACCTAACCAACGCCGGCATCCCAACGCTTCCGCAGCCGCCCTACAGCCCAGATGTGGCCCCCCGGACTTTTTTTTGTTTCCTTGCCTGAAATGGCCGATGAAAGGCAAGCATTTTGAGACGACAGAGGGGATCCAAGCAGCATGCACCTCGGCTCTCAAGGCTATTCCGGAGAATGCCTCCCGTGACGCCTTCAATGCTTGGAAATTGCGCTGGCAGCGCTGCATCGACGCAGAAGGAGCCTATTTTGAAAGTTTTTAAAGAATTGTAACGATTGGCTCAGTATTTTTTTTATCGACTCAGTCCTATTACTTTCCGGACAAACCCTGTATATGCTACACTACAGTGTAACCAAATCGCTACTGCGAGGACTGAATTATACATTTTCGTCATCTTAAACATTTCATTCCAGAAAATCGACATTGGATGGACATGGGAAATTAAGTAAAATTAACAGAATAGACTGAAGAGGTTTATTTATGGAATTTTAACTAAAATTTTAATTTGCTGCATTACAATGTAACTAAATCTCTACTATGAGGACTGGATTGCACTTTTTCGCAATCTCGAACGTTTCATTCCAGAAAATCCCAATATTACTAGACTATCAGGGCGTCCGGTAATTACCATCGGAAGAGTGGATGAAGGCAACGGAGTTAAACTACCAGAGTACACAGTAGCGGTTAATTTAAAGAATTTTTACTCCATTTTAATCCCCTACATTACAATGTAACTAAAACGCTACTGCGAGGATTTGATTTTACTTTTTCGTCATCTCAAACATTTCATTCGAGAAACTCCCAAGATTACGATGAGCCCCCCGGGGCGTTCGGTAAGTCCCTTCCTAGAAATGGTAATGGGCAACGGAGTGAACTATAGCGGTCAAACTAAGAAATTTTTACTAAAAATTTAATTTTCTACAGAAAAATGCAACTAAATCGCTACTGCGCGAACTGGATTGCACTTTTTCGCCATCCAAAATATTTCATTCCAGAAAATCTACAAAACTTGGATCACCACGTGCAAGTTAAATGAAGGACACAGGAGATAATATTTCGAAAATGATGCTCACAGCATGTTTTCACAGGGTATGGATACACTAATGATGATTAAACATGATTAACTTTGCAGCCATAAAACTCTTTCCAATTATCAATTAACAATTGGATATATATATAAATATTACTTCACCAAGTTTGAAGTTTCTCCACCGAAAATGAAATTTTTTGATTCTCCGCGGTCCTCTTGTGTATTTTTTTAATTCCTTCCAAGCGAATGAAGGCTCACATCAATCTTACATTGAAGAGGACATATACGATAAAATTACGGATACAACCACAAAATTTCGCTTAAGGACAGATAAGCATTTCGGTCATCTAATTTTTCTCGCAAGATTCGGAATTATAAAAAGGCAACAAAAAGAAAACTTTGAGAAAGACGTTGAGTACAATATCATTGAGAATGACCAGATATACTTGTCTCTATGGTGTTGAATTCGTGAGTTAAGGCCGTATTACAAGATGAATGATCTTGCGAAGAATCTTTTAAATGATGAAGCACATGAACATTATCCGCTGTGAGTAACGGAAAATTCTCATGATCATGCGAATGAAATAAGAGCATGTTCAAATTTTGCTTGGATAATTCCGTCAATAGTACCATGAAAACTGCGCGCGGCGTCCACCACCTCAAAAATTTAACAACACATAATTCAACATCAAAGCATAATGACCCAAACGTGGCACAAATATGTGCTTTGAGAGAAGGCAAATTCACACCAAATCTTTAAGGAGAGTCATTCGGTAAAACCTTAAGGTATTTTGTATAAATTGCATTCATTACGTTCTAAAATATTATTAGAAAGCAAAATTGTTGAGATTCCCATTTTGATACATGATTTCTCTTTATTTGGTGAGCACATTTCGACGAAACGAGCACTTTTATCATTCTGGCCCGCCATTATTACCAAAATATTGCCCAACTTCCATTAGAGAAGGGATTATCACCTGAATCTAGCCCGTGGATGACACTACCTACCGTAATCCCCAGCGTCGATAGTTCAATAATATTTAATTATCTGAGGAGAATAATTTAGGCACTTACAAACTGCAACTATACGTACTTTCCCATGTGATATTTTGAGAGTATTCGTAGCCTTACGGACTAATTATCGCCAACAGAAATTGGGAGGTAGCATGCATTGACGGAGCCAACTCAAAGGTAGAAAGGATGTTGCAGCCCACTCCTTCGGAAATAAATGCTGATCCCTTCCTTTTCCACTTCCCGGAACCATTATTTTCTAGCAGAACAATAACTTTTGCTCGACTGCTTTGAGCAAGCTTTGCACCCCCTAACCCGACGGCATCCCAAATATAGTAACTCCTTGTCGACCAGCCATCGCCCTTTCACGGCCTGCGCCGTACGCCTAATATCAGTTTTTCCGCTTTGGGTGTGTAGTTCGCCGGCAATGACGCTTCGGAGCCAGGGCTTAAAAAAATTCGTCTACCACGAGGCAAGATTTTTTTTATGCGAAACGCTACGCACAAGTCTCCCCCAAATTATGCCTTTACTTTACTTTCTAATTAATTGAATGAAATAGGAAAGGACTTCAAATAACCATTTTAAGTGCGGGTTTCTTTCGGATCATTTTCCTCGTCGCGCCATATTGAAGCCATAATCATGATTCCACTGAAGGGTAGACAACTAATTACTTCGTTACGGGATCACAAAAAGCACGACAGCAGCGGTTGCTTAAATTGGTTTCCTACTATACATTACCTTTCCTTTGACACCCGCTCACAACTTTATTACATGTTATGCCCTCACAAATTGGTCAAAGCAATACAAAATTACATTCAAGGTCACAGGTGAACTGAGCGTAACGTCGTTTGCGAGGCTTTTAAAAGAACTGCCTGCGGTCGGAAATATCGCAAGTCGATATGCACTATCGATAGTCACACCACTGCGCATCATTTCTGCGCTCAATATTCGCCGAATTCATTCCTATAAAGAAGATATTTCAATTTATCATACGCATAAACTGCATCCGAATGATCATTCACATGTCCATTCATCGTGTAAAACGGCCTTTATGAAATTTTATTTTTCATTTATTTAAAAAAATTATTCGCTTTAATGCGAGATAGTATTGAAGATACGTTCACAAATCATGAGATTAATATGAAATAATGCCATTTTAAGAAATATAATGTGAATTCACATAATGGATGAAGATAAATACTCAATCTAAGGGCACATATTACTCCACAAGCCGCCTGAAAAGGCAAGTAGCGACACGCTACCACTCTAGCTACACATAAGAGGTGTAAGAATACCAGCCGTTAATCTGCAAGATGATATTGACATGTAAAGGTGCACGTAGAGAGAGATTTGAGTGCCTGGTTAGGACTTCGTATTCATTTATGTCTTTTATTGTTCGAGGAAAAAACGAATTCCCATACCCATCTGTTCGGCAAAGTGACACCACTTATTTTACGGTTTCCTCGGACCTCGAAAGGAAATGTGGTTTTAATTGACGTTCTGTTTGTCACCCTGAAAGATATCCGATCTTACTGGTCAAGCAAAGTAGTCTACGAGTACCCCCGAGTATCTTACGTCTCCTGAACAAATCCGAGCAATAGCCCTGCAACGCACTCCGTTCGCTCTACTGATGGATAGGATCCATGATCACAGCACATAAAATACTTAACTGAATAACAGAATGAAACTTCACGAATTTATGGGCTAATATCATTGGGCCACAAGGATTGAATTAATGCGAGGATTACATTTGTGAGATAAGTCTGTAAAAAAACGATAACATTTATATTTTTATTTTGATACCATAACGGATCACTCTTGCAATGTATTTTAATGGATGAAATGGAATGTTTCAAAACTATTTTTTTACCATTATCATGTGAGAAAGTGAGCTGCGACTATGGTTTTGGGATAATCTGAAAGTTAATTCATTCGAGGGTTTTTACATCAATAGAATGACAAATTAACCACTTCGGAACCTTAATGTAAAATTGATATTAAATGCTAGGGCTGGTTTAGACAGATGAGATAAGACGTTACCTCGTACTAAACTACAGGCCAGTAACATCACACATTCACGCTATATGATCCACTTCATATCCCTGAATCACTTCGCACGGGTGTCCAAAGACTTATTTGAACCAGGGACCCTTTCGTCAGTAGCCCAAAGCTCTACCCACTAGGCTAGCCCATATCTCAAGCATATTCATCGAATTCATTTTCCAGAGACTCCGTCAAGTTAAGCGTCTGGATTGCTCCCGTTTCTCCCACACAAATCAGCGGCTAAATCTCTTCCACTTCAATTTATTTTCTGAATATTGCGCTCCTATCCTCTATTTATATTTCCTGTGGTTGTTTTTAAATGGAATGATAGGTAATGAAATGATATTTTGTCATTTGCCATCAACATAGAACAATGAAAATATTGTTCACGTACGAACCCTCTTCCCCTAGGAACATCGAGAGCACAGCTACCGCTACTCGTATAAAATCATTTTATTCCTTCCAATGCGTAATATTTCATGAAATATGACTTCTTTATGTACACTATATATGCTTTAATATCGTTAAACATTCAAAACATTCATATGTTTCCCCTCAATTGTGCTAAAATTATGAAAATCTGATAACGAGCTACACTCGTCATTGCGCCATTTGGCATCGGAAATGCATGATGAGCTAGACTCGTCATTTCAGCGGAAGGAGTTAAGTCTTATTTGAATTGGAATCCTTTGGTCAGCAGCCCAACATTCTACCCACTAGACTAGCCCACACCTCCAACGTATTCATCGAGTAAATTTTCCCGAGACTACGTCAAGGTTAGCCTTTGGACTGCTCCCAGTTCTCACTGTAAAATCAGCGGCGTGCGGTTCAGTGTCCGAGGGCGCGTCGCAAGGGAACAGGCGCACTGCGGCTCCGTGGCGACACTTCCGCGGGTGTCCTTTAAGGACGCGGCGCCGGCCCCCTGGAGTGGCGCGGCCGAGTTGGCACAGACCCGCGGCGACTTTGTAGTACGGCGCCCGTCAAGCACGTGACGACTGGCGATGCCCCGCCCGCTCAACGTGCTCAAGGAGGGAGCGAGGGCCACAAAGAGGCAGACGCCTCGAGGGCCGTCGTCGGCAGCGACGGAGGCTGGGATGGAAGTACTGGCCATCCACAACTACCATGGGCGCACACTACAAGGGGCGGGTGAAAAGTAACACCATTCCGTGGTACACCAAAGCACGGATCCTGTAAGATTATATTGACAAATTAAGGTGCGCGCAGAGAGAGATTTGAGTGCCTGAATTGGACTTCGCATATATTTAGGTAATTTTATGTTCGAGGAAAAAACGAAACCCATCCGTTCGGAAACGTAACACTCTTAATTTACGGTTTCCTCGCACCTGAAAATGCAATGCGATTCTTGGATGACGTTGTGTGTGCCACTCTGAAATATATCCGCTCTATACTGATCAAGTAAAGTAGTCTACGAGTACCCCCCGAGTATCTCCTTGTTCCGTGCTCCCATTGACAAAAATCGTAGCAGGTGCAAACGGACGTGAAACGCTCTCAAACATGCAATTCACGCCGTGGTAGAATAGTGCGCCCACTTCGAACGACCATATTGGCGTCTATGTTAGGTGGGTTGCTTACAATCAGGATACAAGTAATATTTAGCTATTCTCACCTTCGTTATCCTTACCAGATACGGGAAACCATGGAGGCGACACATGTATTTCCTGTATAACCTTGGTTTTTGGTGCCGCTTTGAGCGCATTTTAATGGTTTAATTAATTACGTGGTTTTCAAAATTTTCCGCAGCGCAGCGATGATCGATAATTCCAATATTTACAAAAGAAAACAAACAAACGCGAGGAATGGCATTAAAAACACATGAATTTGCAAGATCAAATCGTCACGAATATAGATTTCGGTTAAAATCCCTGCAGTTTATTTACCCGCGAAATTCGGATCGCACTGCGCGTCAGCGAAGCGAGTGACGATTTCTGTAAACGCAATTTAATGCGCGGGGGGTAGCAATACATCTAGATATCGACTAAAGAATCCTCTATTACCATATTCCTGCTCACAAAAATAATTGGTGCTATTTAAAATTAATATGGTTTAGTAATAAATATTCTTTCTAGGACTCCTCTTCCTTTACCTCTTCAGCACCTAAATTTGCATTCCACAAATTTAATTCAAAAATTTATACGATATGATGCATTTTTATGAGTTTCATTCCACTAAAAATGGTTATAATCATTCGCGCTTTGAGAAAAACGCAGCGGGTATAAATGGACGTAATCCCCTCTTACCCATAAACACTGAGCCCTGATAGGGAATATATAGACGATTCCGCATAGATAGATATATGAATTAACGTGTTGGTGGATAATGGAATGGTTACATTCACTCTCGCTTTCTAAAATGAAGGTTAGCAGTGAACATGCAATGGTGATAATTACTAAGTCTTATTCAATAAAATCTACATTTTCACACACAAAATTTCCTTACATCGGCCCATGGTTTGATTCATTACGGAGTTTTCATATTTTGATACAGCCACTCCGGATAACATGGTGTAACGCATTTGACTCCGTTCAAATTTTGGAGATGTGCGTAATCGATATACAGCAGCGACATTCGGAGGATGGACCCCTCTTATTTAAAGGGAAGCGAGCAAGAAGCTTCACCCCACAGAAAATTCGCAATGGGGGGCAGTTCCCTCTTATTTGCCCTCTCATACATTGGCGGACTGCAAATATTTTACGTCATTATTCCCGCATATCCTATGACATCAACATTCGCAATAAAACGAAAATAATAGCGGAAAATGAACGTTACACTCGGTTGAGCCAACCTACATACATAGTTCGAGCTACTATGATGAAAAGAACCCATGTAATACAAGAAACGATTTCCTCATTTAGAACGGAATTTCAAGTCCATTAAATATTATTCAGCAAAGGACAATAAGAAGGATATGTTTTTTGTACTTAGCAATTGTTAATCGGTGCTGCGTTGCCAGTTTATTGGGGCTTTTTAAGATAAAACAAGGAATAGAAAATATACAATCCAATCTGGCAGTAGATGACGATGATAATTAATCCCGAAGTGGTCATATCCACGCAAAAAGGGGTTCGTAACAATCCTCTGTGCTCAAAAAGAGCGATCCTTATAGGAACGCCAAATTTATTAATTTACCAGAGCATTAACTTCGTTTCCACCACTTAAAGAGCGCGATCACGAAAGTGACATTGACGCATAATGGAAATCAGGAGACGACCCCGACGGCGATTGTCGTGAGCAGACGACGAAGGCAAGCCTCGGGGCGGACGCGTGTATTTTGAGCGAGGCGACAAGTTGGAACTCCACTCGGGGGAATTCCACCGAAAGAACTTTCTACCCTCGGCACAAGTTTTGCGAGCAATTCCAACGCCGCTCCCTCGATGGGAGACGCGGGAGGGAGCAGACTACTCCACACAGCACACTTCAACAATGAACTCCTTAAACTACCGGAGATAGGAGGGGATAGGTAGGGTGCAGCAGATAACACAGCATTAAAGCCCCATATTGATGGTCAACGACCTTTCTCGTTGGATACGGGCGGAATGCTTTAACGCTGATCGAAAAGAATTACCAACTGACTAGCACCTATCTATGCATACCAAAGAAGATGTCTGTTTGTCTGTCCGCAATGCGTTTCCATACGGATGTACGGATTACGACCAAAATTGGTACGTAGGTGCACCTCAAGCTCCCGAATCCCAAAGTGCTAATTTCGGCCGCATCCAACGCGTCTTTTTCTTCGTTATCTCATTAACGTCTATTTCATCACGTCATACAATTTCAGCGGTTAGAAATCCTGCCGGGTAGGCCCACTTCTTGACACGCTAAAAGAAAAAAAACATAACTCAGAGGATTCTACGCTTAACTATTGATCCTCTGGGGTATGGGTTCACACCATGTTTTTGGTCTACACAAGTACGGACACACATAACGATCAATGCTGTGGAGCAGGGTATAAGCTGACCCCGCGCGCGATATACGGAAATAGTTTTTTCCATTCTTTGTGTACCATTCTTAGCGAGCAAGGCCTGGGGACCTGCTAGTTAACGGATAAAATATGCATGTACCCACACCACTACAGGATTAATTTTGCCGATGACCAAAACATTTGACTTGGACGAGATTCGAGCCCGGATACTTTTTAAAAATCCGGTCCGGCGCTACTAATAACAGTGCCAAGTTTAAATAACAGGCTAAATACCAGGTCAATGCCAAGTCAATTGACTTATGTTTTCAGTCGCATTCCACCAATTGTTATCGTCTGAAGAGCCCAGGAGTGTGGATCAGACAAGTGTCAATTTAAGATTGACAAGAAGTACCGCGTTGTCGTCTCTGAAATTGTACTCGTGAATGCGTCCATAGTTTTATGCGAAAACTCAATTACCCTCTAATCTGAGAAGGATTCTCAGAAAGACATGCACCGAAGTTGGAGTCGACCAAGTTTAAATGTTCCTGACTCAATGAAGAGATAATACAATTCAAGGGACACTCGAGTTGTTCCTCTATACTAGTAGAAACATTCGTCATTTTTCATCTAAGGGTGTTGATTTACCTTTGGCTGCTATATTTTTAAGTCTTATTTCCAGGGTTGTTTCATGAAATGGAGAAAATTCTCGGGAGCCCCAAAGAAATACGAATATAACAAAGAGTAAACATTTTCATGACAGTGAATGCTTAAACAAACCGCAACTAGAGAATTTTGATGAGCGACGTGTATGGAAGGAACGAAAATAACTTCAGCCGCTGACGACAATGGCCATGCGCAGGTCTAATAGCAATTGAAAACCTCATTTCCGGGGAAATCAATGCAGATGCGGAAGGATATTATTCTATCCGTATCCTACGTATATCGAAAAATCATGATGAATATTACGCAATTGTCAGAAGAGAAATCGTTGCACTCTTCTTCGATTGACATTGCTGCGAAATTAGTTCAAGGTAAAAGGTAAATACGTATTCAATATCTTCATGAGAATATTAAATATATTGCATATCATAAAATATAAAATGAGAAGTATGGTTATCATCAAATAATTGTACCTAATACATAAACGAAGGTATGGAATGCCAATAATGTGCTGTAAAAAATATCAGGCTCCTGAAGAGAAAATTATGTAGAATTTGCACAACACAGATTCCTGATTAGCGACTATTTTGGATATTTGATTAGTGACATTTTTTGATAGCTAACTGCAATTTTGGGGTTATGGTAAAGGAAAATTTGAATGTGAGTTTAGAAATGGAAAATTAATATGAAAAACGTCGTCACAGTGCCTTAACCCTGACGATAAAAATACGATCAATATGTCTAATAAGCATATTCTCTTTCATTTCATCGCAGAGGGGTAATCTATTGAATATCGCCTCGTAGAATGGACGCTCACAGACCCTGTTAAACCATGGATCTGAAATCCAGCGAAAATATGGACCGGGTTGGAAAGTTGGCTTCTCCCGCCCCGTGGCAGAGGGTTCGAACCCCTGGGGAGGCGAAAATATATCACATGACTTGCCGATCCCTGCTCGAGTACTTTGTGGATGGCACTTCAAATTCAGCACTCCGTCCGTCGGATAGGACGATAAGCTATGGTCCCCTTGGCGCCTTTCGTTAGGGGTTGACTAATGCCGACGCTGCAGCGTGGAGGGTGATGAGAATCCTGGCGCCCTGGGATTATATCCACCCTTCCTTTCAAACCCAGTTTCTGACAGTGTTACCCAGATGTTAAGCGAATTAGGCTGGGAGCCGTTGGAGACTCGGAGGCTGCGCGCTAGGCTTAGATTGCTTGAACAATTAAGAATGGATATATTTAAGAGCGACACAGAGAACATAATCTTAGAGCCACACTATATTTCCAGGTCCGACAGAAGCGATAAATTAAGAGAGATTTTTAGCCGAACGGATAGATATAAGAATTCGTTTTTCCCCCGAATAATAAAGGACTTTAATAAACGCTTGTCCCAACCTCGTTAGAGCACTACTTTTTTTTTTAATAGCTGTAAACGGCTGGTGTCCTAACACCCCCTGCCACACGCCTTTTAGGCGGCTTGCGGGGTATTATGTAGATGTAGATGTAGATGTAGAACCCTTCCCGATAGCGCTAAACTGTCGGCTGCCTCCTACAATAATCTACCCACCTAGAAAAAGTAATGTTATTCGAGACTCAAATCACCGATGGCGGCGCTGAAGGCAGTGACGTAATTTGCCAACATGGCCGACACATCGAGGATATTGTTGTAATAACATACGTGTAATAGGATGAATCGTCGAGCCGCTGCAAAAATTGAAGTACAAATATCAAGAAAGATTTTTCTTGGCTTCGAGGAGGTATTTCGATTCCTAGCGGCAACGACAAATAGCAGCTAAGATTAAGGAATTATTTAATTATAGCTGAAATATCCACTACTGTCTCACGGCGATTACTGAAAGGGTTCCTAATGACCATAAATGCGTGACTGATTAAAAAAATAATTCTTAGCAGGCTAGAAAAGAAAAAGTGCAATACGTCGGTTACCCCAAGCGCATTAAAAAAACAAATCACCGTCCAAGTAAATGATTAATTGTAGCAATGAATGGCAACTATACGGCATTTTACATGAATATGAATGCTTAAAATATATTGCTTATGACCTTATGATAGTTAATTACAAAAAAATATAATTAGAAAAATCAGTAAATTCCCAGAAATACCATTGATTTGTCAACGTGGTTTCCTTAGGGGATTGCTCGGTATCCTTGGAGGTCTACTTCCGAATTTGGCCAATAGTTGGCGTATTGCTTGTCTTGATTCTCGAATTCGAACTTATATGAACAATCAAAGAGTGCAGGAAAAAAACTATAACTCTCCATAAAAAGCAGCATAAATTTTAGTCATGCGTTGCCCAGATTAAAATTCTACCCAAAATATCAATTTTACGATCTAGGGACGCCAACGGTAACGATCCAGGGTCCAATCGCACGGCAAAGAGAAATAAAACCCAGAGTAAGCATTCCACAGAAAAACATGTACACAAAGGTTGGTGGACAGAGTATAGAAAGAAAAGTCAGCCATAGATAACAGGCATGTCATGACATAAAGAGCGTAATCGAGCCGATTAATACAACACATCAGGCCAAGACGGAGAGAGAATATTTGAAGATCCCTCGTTATTGAGTTTTCATAAAATAAACTTGGCTTAATTATTCGCTCAGAATAAAATCGGTTTAAGGACACTTAACCATTTGATGGCAAATGAATCTCGGAATATGTGTATGAAAATAATGCATAAACGTTTTTACTTTACTTATTTAGTCGATACCCTTTATTGCATTAACAATAAGATGGGTTTTGTACAGCATGAAACGTCAAATGTAGGAGGCACGGCAAGCTAGCTCATTTCTCTCTGTTAAATGAGAATACCTAGTTTAATACAACGTGGCTACACGAAAATAAAAGCACGAAACGACGAAAATAGCATAATATGTCGACATGAACGGACGGGCAATACATTACGAGAAACATCTACACGAGATGATGTATACTGCACCACCGATTACACGAGGTGGCTTTCGCTTTCCACGCACGGGAATATCGGGCGGGGAAGAGAGGAGAGGTTGGGGCTTCATTAAAACTCTCGCAGATTAAAAAACAGGGCGGGAAACTCATCAGAGTCGCAAGTTGAAGCATTTTTTTCCGCTGGGATCGGGCGAAGGCGTCTTCGAGTAGCCCTAAAAATCCTCTCCTTGAAGCACACTTGAAAGGATTCACCCTGGGGCCTCACGAGAGGGGCATTGAATCACGGCGAGCAATACCCACGCCATCGGTATGACCAACCGCCTCACTCCACCTTTTAACCCTTTCTAACCCAGAGCTGTTTCTGGGAGAAATCAAATTTCAAGATTTTTCATTTTGAAAACTTGAAAATTTTACACTCAATGATAATTATCCTGGCAGCTAAATATTTCGTCATTAAATTTTAAACAACAAAATAATATTTAGTTTAGATATCTCCAAAATAGAGCTGAAAGTTTAAACATTTTTGATGTTGCTTAGAAGCAACATTGGGTTATAAAGGTTAAGCATGAAGTTACCGTTTGAATGGTTTTACCAGCAGGTTATAACCATGGTTATGCCCTAGTACATAGATGTGAACCAACATTGGTTATATTTTGGCTATACCAGTTTAGGAGAGAGACTATTTCAAGATCCCATGTCGCACTTTATACTTTCCACACTGGTTTAACACTCGGCAACCGGTTTCGAAGTATTCTACGCCAATGTTAAGCACAACTTGTGCTTGATACACGAGTTATGCTTCATAATAACGTAGAATACGTCGAAACCGGTTGCCGAGTATAAAGCCAGAGTGGAAAATACAAAGTGCCTTTTATTATTACTATGCATAACTTCCACAAAGTGAATTTACCTAATATCAACTTCATCCTAAGCTGCAGTTTTCATTAAGTTAGTTCGCCTGTACATATTCACTCTGAAAAAATCGGTGTTGGAATTCACATTCGTTTGATGTCAAAATAATTTCGGAATATACGAATTTATACATCGGCTATTTCACTTTTTCAATAGATCGGTCTTCTTTAAACTCTATTATTTATGTACTTTCGTGGCAACCACGACCATTTTTGTTGATAGCAGAAAATATTGAACGATATGCAGTACATCTCTTCCGAAATATAGACAAGACCACGTAAAATTTATTCATAGTGAGTCACATGCTATCCACTGACTTAAATCCAACGAATCATCAACGTGTTATCAAAATTTCAGAAATTAAGTATAAGTACTTGTGATTCCAATACAGGGTTTATAGGCTAAAATTAGGCACTTATTTAGGATTTTATACACTTTTTACACAGCAGCAAGTATAAAATGCTAAGTTTGTGAATGTATTACAAAAGGTATTCAAAATAGGCCGTGCAATGCTTTCACGAAGGATTTATTTCAATGAAGAAATGTCAATCATGTATCCACCCCTTAGAAAAAAAATTATCCCACACACAGTTACATAACCCACTCTGTTTCATTTATCGCCAATATACTACATAGATAATTAGAATATGGGTTGTGATTATAGTGTAAGTAATGCCTGCCTAGATATTTAAGCATCTTAGGTGTTCACTCTAAATTGTAACTGGGTATTTCACATCAGTATTCTTATGCCGTTAATTTTTAGCGTTAATAATTCATATATCAGAACATAAACACGGATGGCTGCACTCAGCCTATAGTTGCAAATGGGCAATAAGCTCGAGATATCATCAGAGTGAAATAAATTTCTCCCGTATTTGAATCTTTACTCCGAAGCACTCTTGAGTTAGCCTTTAAAGTGTTTTCACCATGTGATAAATATCTCATTCTCACTGACATTCTTCATTAAAACCAATTTCGTCACCGCGGAACACCACATCTAAAAACAAGCAAGCTATAGTTTTTGTCTATAAACTAAAGACCTTTGTGGCAAGTAAAGTGTTCATTGAGAAAAACAACCATGTACTTGACACGAATCTCTAGAAGAAACAATTCGTCAACCGACCAAGGTTTCCTTATGGATTGACAACCCAGGAGGAAAGTGGGATTTACGCCGCCGGAGATGGGTTCTGATATGGAATTGAACAAGATTTTTGATACCACTTGAATTCAATTTCAAATAATGCGATGATTTCTACATCGGTCTTCTTTCTTTCATTGACAAAAACAAAAAAATATAAATGACTTTCAATGAGAGGATTAAGGCACGAATTACACTTTAGTTTATTACACTTGAATTTCTTTATCGCATTCTATTGACTAATCCAAATCGAATAAATCGAAAATCTACACGACGAAAACCAGAGCAAGAATGTTTTTCCTAATAATCAGGTCCCTAAAAATATATGTTTTCCCAGGCAAACCCCAGGACTTTCCCATGATTGGAGCTGGGATTGCAGGCACCCCAGATTTGTCATAGCCGGCTCGGAACCGGCTGGGAAAAGGCCACACGGGAGCCGGGATTGCCCCCGCGTGCCACCACGCGGAGACTGCGACACTGGTTTGTAAACAATGGAACACGCGTGCGAGACGTCGAAAGGGCTTCGAGAGGCTGAGGGGCGGGGTGGGCTGAGTGAACGGGGCCGGCTTTGGGGTGGGGGTCGCGTTCGATATCGACCAGCGACAATGGGCCGCAGGGCAGCCAGCGCCGCCCGGTGGGCGCGGGGAAAAAGTGGAGGCGGGAAGGCGCGTCGATAGCAGCGCCCAACGTCAACGACCGGCGACGGCGGATTCCACAAGGGCGCCTGCCCCTCCCCGTCCTTCACACACTTGTACCGCGTTTCGAATTCAGGGACCTGCCACCCGTGTCCCCCAACACTAAAAGTTATAAACAATTGGGATTCTCAATATAATGAAAGCGCTCATGGAAGAGTGGAGGGAGGCTGAAACTTCCAGTGGTCACGTTGTGCGCTCCATATATCTGCGCGCACGAAATTTTAAATCTAAAAGCCATGGGTCTGAAACCCGCAGGCACATAAAGCCATTAGTTAAGAATTATTTCAATACTTCAGATAGTGAAAGGTTTTCTTGAAGAGTGCATGGTGCTACTCCTCTCCATAGTCAAGCAAATCGGTCGTCGCAAGTGTATACAATTTCAAATGTTTAAAGAGGTATAAAACCAGTGCCCCGAAAATGTATGTCTCTAAATAATTTCAATGTTGAACATGATAAGACAGTTCCATTAGAGAGATTCAACTTATCCAAACTCAAACAAATTCTTGACAAAAACTCGATGAAATTCTGACATGAGCGTCTCATAGAGCCGTGCCATTTTGGATATGCCCTAAAAAATTTGCCGACACTTGTTTTAACTCCTTTACTTACCACATAGCACTCTGCATTACGGAAAAGATAATCAGAATAATGCGTCCGCTCCGTTTTACGAAACAACCCCTCGTGCCGGCTGGTAGCGCACTGAGAGTAGAGAGGGTAAGCTGTTTGAAAACGGGGAAGCCCCTCCACTAGGAAAAACATTCGCCCCCAACAAAAGTCGACTAGGGGACGGCGGCAAAAAGTCCATTGCAACGGCCACGAGACTAAGTAAGTGCTTGTGCCTTTCCTCCCCTCCAAATTCGAGTTTCTCATTGATTGATTCGCCTTGCAATTGCAATCGAAATCAATCAATGAGAGGCCTCAGGCCGGTTGGCAACGCAATGTAGCAACACGAATGGTAGGCTCGTAGCAATGGAAGACGGAAAACTACGAGATAATGAGTCATGCTTAACTCAAAACTTCCGTAGAAGACCAACACACTACGGCCCGTGCCACGGACACAGGTCAACCTAAGATTAAATCTCTTTTCAAGCACGCCAATTCAATTTTATCTCTGACTGGATCGATTTTAGCCCGAAATATAATCAATTTTGCTTTGACTTAAGACCAGGTGATTGGCAATTTCTACCTCCCGGACATAAACAGATGATCCTTTCAGCCAACTTAGGCCTACTGGTCATGTCCCTTATTTTTCCCGACATTGCCCTTACCTTCAATAAAAAAATAATAATATCATCTAAATTCATATAGAGGTTGAGTGTCTTTTGGACTTAGTCCATTCTAACGAAAGAACCATAGGAAAAGCCAAGCTATAGGAAGATGGGATAATAACTGAAGACCTTCAGTTAAGCTAATAAGCACTTCACCCCAACGTCACGGAGGCCGGCCCTAAAAGGTATAAAGCACAACTAGAGGCCTTCTGGATCTCGAGAGATCCACCCGCAAGGAAAAACATGATTGAATCCAATGGCAACTGAATTGCCCCTGACTTGGCTGACCACCCTCCGGCTGAGGGCAGCTACTCACCGGCTGAGGAAGGCTCCCCGGAAGCCGGGCAGCTCGCGTCTCCGTCTCGGCGCCGGTGGCGATAGCGAGAGGGACGAGACGACGGCTGCGGCTGCCGGGGCCGCGCGCCCTCAGCAGCCGCACGCCGGCTGGGGCGGCGGCGGAGCAGGCCTACCTCCGGCGGGCGGCGATGCCGAGGCCGCCCTCCGGGCCTCTGGCGCGGCGCCCGCCTCCGAGGGCCCGGCCGGGGCACGACCACGGGCCGCAGACGGGCTGCCGCCACCGTCCGCCGCGCCGCGGCTCGTCAGCCTCGTGACCATGGCGAGAAGGCGTCGCAAGAAGGCTCGGAGGTTGTGTCGAGTGACGGTGCGTGGCGCTGGCTCCGGTCCCGTCCGCGGCAGGCAGGCGAGTGTGAGGCGGCGAGCGGCGCAGGGGCAGCCTCAGCCCCGCCCCCCACTCCCCCGGCCCGCTCCCGCCCCCACGCCGGCGGATGGCTTGCCCTCGCGCCGCCGCATCACCCCGAGCCGCACCACCGCTATCAAGCCCCGCGCACCTTGCCGCGGGGGAACGCTTCGCACAATGGTGCGCGGGCTGACAGCTTACGATTTCAACTTCAGCGGCCTTTATTCGGTGGGCGGGGGATGGGGGAAAAAATGGAAACTGCAAAACTCTGACGGGAAAAACACATTCAGAGCATTTATGGAGCTGCTGCAAAGAGAGTATACGTATCACTGAGCGATCGCTTGGGAGGCTCTCGGGGCTGAATTGTACGAGAGACGTCACTTTGCACTTCACATTCAGTGCCTGAGTGCGGGCTCGCAACTCGGCGATGATCGCTTTAGAAATTAAATTTCACGAATCAAAGAGGAGATATTTTTCTCGGAAGACTTGGCAAACGGAAGTTATGGAGGTTAAAAGAAAATACATTTGTGGCAGTGTTATATTTTCTCAAGGGTGCATCTATGGTATCGTTACTGCACGAGAATAAAACTATGAATCAGAAAAGTAACAGGTTATTTAGTGTTCTTACATCAAAATTATTCCTAGATATATTCTTCACCGTGTTTAATTCTTAATTAATTTCTTTGATAAAAACTTCTGTTAAATACATTAAATTCAATAAAATTATGTCCAAATGAGATAATAGCGATGATACATTCTGTTCAATTGATTCTCCTTGCTTAGTAAGGCTGACAACACTGGTAGGCATGGTTAACAAAACTGAGTATATGCCTTTCGATATGAAACAGCCATTACCAGTTCATAATCGATCAAAATGGACGAGGTTTTACAATCTAGACTCACGCACAGAAAGATATATTATAAAGAAAAAACTAGAAAAATGTCTCTGAAACGGCAACCAATGCGAGGGAGTAGGGATGTGCGAGTATTCGAAAATTCAAGTGGAGTCGAGTGGTTGGAACTCGACCCGAGTGCTTCGAGTAGTACTTCGAATGTCGGTGCTTCGAGTAGTATTACGAATGTCGAGTCGAGTAGTTTCGGTTACAGAGGCCAGTATGTTCAGAAATCTTCTGACATGAGGCGCTATCATGAAAACCATGTAATAATATCGTTTTTAAAGTCGATAAGTTGTCCTAATGCCTTAGCGTAGAGATTCAGCTTGTTGCATACGTAGCAGTCGGTTGCAGTCAACCACTATAGTAGTCGACGTGGGTACTGAATACCTTTTCGTCAGCCACCGCAGCCGATCGTCTTCCGATCCGGCGGCGTAATCGGGAGTGGATCGCTGCATTGCTCATACTTTCTTATGTGATACTTTCATACCCTACCATACTTTCTTTACTGAAACGTCGGGAGAAAACGTAATAACTGTTAAGATCTCTTTGGAAAAAATGCTGCTTTTAGATTCTAGCGGACGATGCCGGTTTTCGCGGTGTTTGACGTCACAGGTTGGTGCCATACATTAGCATTTTTTAGTACAAAGTACGACCGCTGGTAACAATAGAAATTTTCGTATACACTAATTGCATGTTTGGTGAACTCATGAGTTGGCATTCAAATGGCTACTTGGAAATGTCAATACGCTTAATTCGATATTGATACCATTAGAACGCTTTTGATTCGTGAAATATTTCATCATTATGCAATTGCTAAATAATAAAATGTGTCAGTGAAGCCATCGCCCACGGAAAATGGAATCTCGCCATTAGTTTTGCTAACTACTCTGTTCCTTCATAGAATGCCTGACGCTATCAAGTTGAGTGCTATAAACCCACACAAATTCATGAAACCAATTCATTACCGAAAATACACAATCACTCCACCCTAATTAACCACATTTTAACCGATTTCCGACAACGGATGTAAATTAACCACAAGTTTTTTGTTATAGTATCCTTCGAGCAAATTGTGTAAATACGAAGAAATGAAAGCCATCGGGAAATTTTCCAGTTAAATCACAGAACTAAAAATACTCGATGAACGGCGATAAAAAAATCTAGTGCACGAATATTTTACCTCATTCGGTAAAACTTTTAATGCACATGAACATCAACGACTCCACGCGTGGATGACTAATAACGCGAATTGAATGCGAATTTCCGCCTTTTTTTGTTTCTCCTGACCGTAAAGGGTCTAAAATTATCATTCCTATTCAATTGCCGGTGAAAGGGTTGCCTTGGCGACTCATTCCGTTACCTGGGATACACTTCACCCGTGATAAGCAACTGTTTAACGCATCGCTACCCTTCCGAAGATTTAACACCCATATGATAAACCATACTACTTCCTCCTAGCCGTCAAAAGCGATACATTTCACATTGGTTTCTAGAATGCTATCAAAAATCGTTCCCATGGAGACTCGTAGCCAATGAAAAGGATCAAAGAGAGGTAAAATCAATGAGGCAACAATTTTCCGCACGTGACTACAGACCCCTAAACTCCCCCAATACACTCGAACAGTATTCAGGGATAGGGTTGATACTGCATACATCGCAGTATCTTCTCAATCGCATGTCTTGTATTCTTCTAGCTTTAAGTTTTTTGATTGGTCAAATAATTTAATTGTTGCTGAATATCCACGCATAAAAAAAGAATAAATAAAGCAAAAAGATGATAAATGAATTAAAACAATACTTTTTTTAAATAATCAAAATGCAAAAATATGCTACTCGCAACGGAAAAAAATAATAAAATTATTTATGAACTATTTATTATGACTGTAAAAAAATAGAATGCACGGTAGAGAATACAATTTTTTTAAAATGTTATCAATTAAGGATTTAAGTTTTTGCTCGCACAAATAACACAATACACTCACAACACAAACGGACAAAATAAAAATTATTACTGTAAGGTGCCTGATAGTGGTGAACTTGGTTCCTCGGGACAGCGGAAACGCAATTGCGGCGCGTCAAGTGATGTGATAACAATCTGGGGACATGAGTTAGAATTGTGATTAGGTTATGTCTAATTCTACAAAATTCAGACCTATCCTGTACACAAGAGTGAAATATACGTAGAAAAAGAGTCAAGGTACAATCTACATCAACATATTACCCCCGCAAGCCGCCTCAAGATACGTGAGGCGGGGGTGTTTGGATACCAACCGTTAGCAAATAAAAAGGAAATGCTCAAATGAAATTACGCCTAGCACATATTTCAGTCCCTTATTGTTCGAGGAAAAAACGTATTCCCACATCTATCCGTTCGGAATAAATATTTCTCTTACTTTATTGTTTCTGTCGGATCTGGAAATATAGTCGGGTTCTAATTTGATGTTCTCCGAGTGACTCTAGAAGATATCTATTACCATTCGCTCAAGCAATCTAAGCCTAGAGAACGCAGCCTCCGAGTCTCTAGCGGCTCCCAGCCCAATTCGTTCAACATCTGTGTGACGCTTTCTGTAAGCCCGTAGCAGTTTATGACAACTGGCACAGTTTTCCTTTGTATTTTATTAAGATAACGGATTAAATCTTTCTGCGCTGGATCCCATATGCTCGCCGTATATTCAAGGTGTGGTCGGACGAGTGCGAAATAGCACCTATGTTTTACTTTTCCATCCGAGAAATCTTATCTCAACGCGCTTGATCCTTCCTCTTACCTTCCTCAGACCTCTGCCACAAATATGTATTTTATATGTTCCCCACTATAGGTTCTAGGTTACTGTCACTCCTAGATAATTTTAGATTCGCTCCATCTGTCACTTTTTCGTAACTCCCAGATACCTCACTGCACCAGTCGTCTTTATTTTGACATAATCATCAACATATACATGGGGATAGTTGGACGACCTACGAAATAATAGAACCGCCGTTATAGTCCTCACTCTTGGCTCCACACATGAATGTAGTTCAAATCCTATATAAAATTTCAAAGTCAGAGGGATCACAAACTTCGCAATAGATGACAGTGTCGTTGGCAGTTCAATTCATTGTCGTTGTTGGGGTTGTCGTTAGCATTAGCAGTGTCGTCAGTATATTACTGTTAATTCGTTAGGAGAGGTAATTAATGTATAAAATGAACAAAAAGGGGCAGGTTTCGCTTCATTGTGTGACACCCGATGACATATTAATTACATAAAAGCTAATTCCGTCAAGAAGTATTTTTTGCTTACGATCACTTAGAAAGTAAAGTATCCAGTTCGCCACTGTTTCGTTTAACCCGTATGACTTTATTTTTTATAATTTTTTTGCGAGATACCATGAAGAAAGCTTTCTAAAAATCTAGACCAACTGATTTCAATTTGTTGATTCACCAGATTTAAGAACGTCGTTCATTAAGAGCGCGAGCTGTGTTTCGCATGATATGTAATGAGAATGTGATCACTATAGCTAACATCTAGCTTCAAGGTGTGTAAACACCTCGAATGAAACATCCTGCGCTACATACCCCTCCATCTTAACCAACACTAACCCCTTCGGAACATCCACTTAGCTATCAACCCACACTCAGACGGAGGCAGGAGATACTCCGGAAGCGCACGAGGCACTGCTTCATTGAGGCAGGGATACTTCGAAATTGAACTGAATCGATCCGAATCAAGGATAATTGGATTCGATTCGCCAGCGGATTGGAATTTTCACACATCAAAAGATTAGAGCTATTATAATTTACATGATTATTTTTTCGGATTCAAAATAAGAAATTGTCTTCTCTATATGTGAAGTCCATTTTATCTCCAACCAATAAATATATTCCATTGATTACACAGGCCAACAAAAAAAACTTTTTTTTGGTGCCGGGAAGTTTTTTGCTGATACTAACAATATTAGTGGTGCTGAATCCAAATATGATATCCGTTTTTATGTAACAGCTCTACTTTTTTAGATACGGCGTATTTTATGATTATATTCTTTCAAATTTTTGATATATTTCAGAAAATATTTTTTAAATTTAAATCAATCTATAAATAAACTAATTCATAATCAGTCTGCAGTATTTACTTTGAAAATCACCTTTGTACCTTTGGGCAAAAGGTTGGGGAGGATTTGGCGTGTTTGAAGAAGGGGGAGACAGGCGTACAGAGCGGAGGCAGTGGGAAAAGATACAACTAAGGGATGTGGGAAACCCACGTTGGAAAAGGACCCTAGTCATAACTGTAGAATAACGACACGTGGGAAGAATCACAGATAAGTGGTAAGAGTAAAAAAGGGGGGATAGGGTAAAGAGAGAGTGTCTTTGAAAATGGAGAGGCGGGAGTAAGTAAGCCGTAAGGGAATTTCCGAAAACAAATGGTCAAATTCTCAAAGTTTTTGTAAAGCAGCCTCTAAAAATGAGCTCAAATCGAAGAAGCTGTGTAAATCATTGTGATGAGTTTTGTTACATTTGTGGGGAATATACTTTAAAAGAAAATAGGAAAAACATTACAGACTTCGTGAAACGTGCATACCTAGGATATTTTGATGTTCAGCTTGGTGACCCAGGTAAAAAGTAGGCACCGCATGTTGTGTGTAAAACATGTACAGAACATCAGCGGTATTGGACTACAGGAAAAAGGAAAAGTTTAAAGTTTGGTGTGACAATGGTTTGGAGAGAACCTACAAACCATATTGACGACTGTTATTTTTGCATGGTAAATGTTTCGGGAATTAATCGAAACAATCGCCACAAATGGAAATATCCAGATTTGCCTTCAGCTAGACACCCGGTACCCCATTCAGAAGAAATCCCGATCCTAATATTTCAGACATTACGAGATGTATGTGAGGATAAATATGAGCCATTTGAACACATTCCTGATTCTATTGACGATAGTGACAGTGACTACGAGGCAGTATCAACAAATCCTCAACTATTTAATCAAGATGAACAAAGCGACCTTATTAGAGAATTGAACTTACCGAAGGAAGCATCTGAACTACTAGCTTCAAGGATGCATGAAAAGAATTTAATGGAACAAGGTACAAAAATTAATTTTTATCTTACAATTGAAAAGGATCTACTACCCCTCTTTACTCAAGAAGACAATCTTACATTTTGTTTAGACTTTAGAGGTCTTCTGAAAGGAATGGGACTACCGGAATATGAAGCTAGTGATTGGCGTTTGTTTATTGATAGCTCCAAGCGTAGTTTAGAATGTGTTCTTTACAATGTTAACAAGTTTGGCTCAATACCAATCGCTCATTCAACTGAAATGAAAGAAGAATATGATACAATAGTATTGGCCTTACAGAAGATAAAATACCAGGGACATCGCTAGGTGATTTTTGTAGATTTAAAATTGGTGAACTTTCTTCTTGGGCAGCAATTTAGCAACACAAAATATCCTTGTTTCTTGTGCCTCTGTGCTAGCAGGGACAGACAAACCACTGGATTAAGAAGGAGTGGTCAAAGAGAGAAAACTTAATTATAGGGTAAAAACATTATTGGTTATTAAACATTATCTTTGGTGAACGGGAGAAAATCACCTTACCGCCCCTTCATGTTAAACTTGGCTTAATGAAGCAATTTGTAAAGGTTCTTGACAAGGATGGACCATGCTTCGGCTACATAAGAATAAAAATGCCGCAGATAACTATAGAAAAACTTAAAGCTGGTAGTTTTGATGGGCCACAAATCAGACAACTTACAAAGGATCCTGCTTTTGTCAAGCCATTGAATGAGATCGAAAAAAACAGTTGGCTTTCATTCGTTGAGGTAATAAAAATTTTTCTGGGAAATCACAAGCGAGAGAAATTATCTTGAGCTGGTAAAAAATATGCTCACTAACTTTAAACCACTTGGATGTAATATTAGCATAAAAGTTCACTATACACAGTCACTTAGACTTTTTTCCTGAAAATTTAGGCGACACAATTGAAAAACAAGGCAAATGATTTCACCAGGAAATTAAAACAATTTAAGATCGCTACCAAGGAAGATGGGAAAAACATATGATGGCAGATTACTGCTGGTGCTTAAAACGAGACTGTTTTAACAAAGTGCACGCAAGAAAAAAGCAAAAGGAGCTTCCGTAGTGTTCAGTGACGTTTTTAAGTCTTTTTTTTTGTTTAAATTGTTTTATTTCAGTAAAAAATGTTACTATTTGTATTCAATTGTATTGTAAAACTATTGTAATTGTAGGTGATTTAACATTCCTATAAATAAATCAAGTCTTTATATTTTGTGGGTTGTATCGTATTGAAATTTTTTTACGTAAGTAACAACATATCTGTATCTTGAAAACTAGAGCTGATAGGAAAAAACTAATATCATATTTGGATTCAGCATCCCAATTATACTTGAAATCAGCTTTAAAAGCTCCGGCACCTAAACCACTGTTGACCTGTGTTATCCTTGATCGAAAACAGGATTTTTTCGTTTTGATTGGATTGACTAGGAAATTATCAGGAAATTGGCAATTTTTAGTTGTAAATTTCAGAACACATGCTCGATTAGAGACAAAAGTCATGTAATTTCATAAAAATAATATACTAATACTAATAAAACTGCTAAAATAGCCTCCGTCTTCTAACCTTGAATGGCTACACCCCGCGTGTCCCACGCAATTAACCACGAATTCTTTACCAATTCTTTGATATAACGCATCCTTGAAAATTGTACTCATTAAAGAGCCATTTAAATAACAATAAGTAACTTATGCCCGTCCTTCTACGATTGACAATGACGACATTATGATCTGAACACAAACGGCCAGGAATTCCTACAAATCCGATTCCAATTTTTCCGCTCCCCAAAAATAAATTCCAATTAGAGCATCTTTTATGACAAATACCGATCAACATGATAAAAAATAATTCTTTCGGAGTCACGCATAAGTCTCGTGAAAACACAGTAGATCGATAAAACATAGGTCATGAAAAGATCAAATACGAAACCCTAAAATTAGATTATATAGCTGTGAGCCGCCAAGGAATGATTTCCTCAGATAAATAAGGCCAAATCGATTGAAATGACAACGGAAACCGACCTGCAATCAAACACAACAGCAGCCGGAAAAATCAACACTTACCCGAGAAGTTCACTCCATGAGATCACAAATTTCAAACACGAATAATTTGAAGACTTCAACTTTTCCATCACCTTTATGAACCCTTTACTCAAAATATGGCGCAGTATGACCAAAGTCTATGGTTGGCATATCTTTGTCCCACTTACTTCATCTTAAGAGCTCAAATTAATGTTATTTATAAAAATTACACTATTTTTCAAATTCAATTTTTGCTTCTCAAGCCTGATTGAACATTGTCATGGTGAAAGAATATCGATAGAATTAGACCCCTTCAAGCATAGCCACCTTTACGTACATGAGCCATCAGAAGACTAAAATATCCGTATTGCATATCCACCTGGTACACAAAATTATTACGGTGCTATAAATTTGAAGTGGAATATAAATTCCCATAACTTATGGCATTAGAATTTTTTTATAATTAATTAAAGATCCGTAATTCGTTTACTTTTCTTTTTTTTATTCAACATCACCAAGAAACCATCTCCATTCAATTGTTCAAACCAGTGTATTTACAAGTTATTTAATGTGGGTAAAAATATGCCAACGAGAGAAAGGGGTATCCACGCTTCATCAATTCGCAACTCTGCAGGCTTATTTCCAGCTACCCACGTTGGCAGACTGTGTATAGATATCGGTATAACATCACATTTACCCTCATAAAAATAATCTAAGGAATAAGCACTTAAACCAAATACTGGCCACGAGAGCAAGCAAGATCCAAGAGAAAAACACAAAACTGACTTGGGCAGAGTCAGTGAGTACTCTCACGGACATTGGAATGGACGAAATAAAAATTTTCCAACAATAAATAGGTTACTAAATAAGCTGAAATTACTTCTTTTTACTACTCTCCATTCTCTCATTAATTACACAATTTTTACCTAACACTACATTTCATTGCGCTTTCGTGATCCTTATCAATGATAAAACGAATTTTCAAAAGCAGCAATGTTTTCATTGGAAGCAATTCTAAATCAACAAATACAGTTACCGCTCATATTTTCTGCTTCAAAGGACAAGAAAAGCCTTTTAGATAAAATCAAATAATATAAGATCTAAAAAACGATAATATCAACAAAAATTATTTGCTTATAATCGAAAATAAAGCCATTATTTTATTTCATAAACATGACAATAAATTTGTGAAAATTATGCATTGAAAATATTTTTTCTATAGTAAAGGAAAAGTATTATAATCTAAAATAGTATTACTAATTCAACTCATGCATCGAAAATTGAAAACTCAGTCAACATTTTTTAAAGAACTAGGAGTTGTAATTTTATTCAATTTAACCGAAGAAAATAATATTTGCATAAACTTTCAAGAAATATATTTTTGTTTTATAAACATGAAAAATGGAAGCCCGTGATAGAGATTTTTCTCTCAAAAATGTGACTAAATGACACCCAATCTGTGCTACGCCACTGGCGAGGTGGGAGAAGAATGTCTGGCCAGCAAAGGGAATGGAATAAGAGGATCGCCGATCCGGGATCGCGAGGCTTTCCCTCCGGAGATTTTCCATCGGAATGCTGATCCCACTTGAGTGCAGCATGGAGAGCACTTCAGCAGCAGCACTCCGTCCGACGGATAGATCATTAAACTTTTGGCCCCCTGGCACAATTAAGTAGGAGTAGTCTGATTTGACATCATTTTTATCAGTCTTTTTCCTCCAATAACCTCTTCAGCACCCTGTTTCAGGATCCTCTTATCTCTTGAAAACAGTACCATTTTACATACCAATACTAGGGATGAAATTTATCAAGATTAAATTATTTGATTTGACGAGGATTCTAACCCGAATCTCCCAATTGCAGGTAGGAATATTGGTACACCAAATATAGATCGAAAGTCCAAATTCCCAGTTTGAGTTAAAATTCCTATAAAACAAATTAACCATAAAGCTTGACGGCAGATCCATCTATTGGCATCCAAAACAATGCTTTCCGCTGACGTCCTTGCCACACACTCAGTCGGAACTCAGACATATTTTTGGAAACGCACTTATATTCCGCACGCTCTCCAGAACGAAATTAGGTTCTCTCGATAGTACGGTTACTTTCAGATGAAAACTAACTATTCAACATGGAAGTGAAAGGTATGTATATTATTTAGCAACATGTTTGTTTTACTGATTATATCAGCGCTCAAATTAAGTAGGAGTGTTCATTTGTAATTATTTTACCTCTAAGTTACAATATATTTCAACGTTTTTTTTTAAAACGTCGGGTCTTGATGCACCAAATCACTTTTGCCGCCATAAAATGTCGACTTTTTACGGATGCTTATCAAAATAAAATAGTCCGCTCTGGTCCACAATTTTGATTTTCTTTTGTTCAAACTACAAGTTTAAATTTATTACGCAGCTTAAAAAAGATTCTTTCGTTTTTTACTCCATTGTAATACTTGGAAAAGGTCAATTAATTCACGATAAGGGTATTGCGTAACATTTTGAATTAATTGGAAGGGAAGAAACTGAATGTAAAGTTTTCGTTCGTGGATGAAAAACTAAGAGAAATGGCTAGTGTACCAGCTCGCTTGAAAAGAGATTTTATTTGTGCCTTCAGGTATTTTAAAAAGTGACTTCAATAACAGTAGGCAACCTCCAATCACCAACACGAAGTATCCCAACAAATCGATGAAAATTGGCTTAGTTTCTCGATCAAAATACCTTATTGGTCTGAGGAGCAAGCACAAAAATCGACAAGACCTCCTAGTATATTTCAAGAACTAAGTTACCGAATTCAAGGGCGAGAAACTCGAGAACTACGAAAACAGATATTTTAGGAAGTGTTTACCTCAAGATGAAAATGATAACGACACAGCTACGAAAAAAAGTGAAGATGATTTCTAGAAGGAAAGAGAATATTTTAACACTGAATAACGCTGCATTTTAATATTAAGTTTCAGTTCGGTTGAATTTTTTTCGTAAAATGCCACGAGATAAAATCAAAAAGGGTTATCACTTGGTTACACAACAAAAAAATCATAAAATAATTTTGACCGGTTTCAAATGAGAAATTGCTATGTACGCCGATCAGGAATTTTACTGGCTACACCATCGATTGAAGCGAATTCCTGAAGTTTACCGACATATTCATAATATGAAGTCGGAAAACGGGTACTGGCTACGCCATCGACTGAAGAGAATTTCAGAGGTTTACCGAGCAATTCATGATATGGCACAGGAAAATTAATTTCCCGAAAACCCCCTCTCAAATTTGCTGCGAAAGATAGTGACTTTCGATAGTGCTTTATAGTAGGTGGCAAAGCATTACCGTAGATTGCTGGCAGGCCATACACAAGACTAATTAGAACCACACCAAACTAGTGAACGTTTAGCCATGATTTAAATAAAGCAAAAAAAGTAGGCTACGTAATTTTCATGAAAACAAGTACTATAGCGAAATCGAGATAACATTAAATTGCAGACACTATAAAGGGACTACTGACGCCAGCAAAAATAACCCCGACCAACTCAAATGAATTAAGAAAAAAACTGACCAATGTGAAAACTTCCACGTGATCAACGACGGCAAAAATATAAGGCAGGGATGAATAACCCCGCAAAAGTATCCAGACTACCCCGTAATCACAGCACCTTGATAAGCCTCACTAAAGGGGTCGGGAGTTTTATGGATATAATGACATGAATAGCTCCAAATTTAGAATATCGACTTCGTGAGAAAGGACAATTTATGCTAGATAAGGTCGGGATTCCCGGCTGTGGGGAGGTGGAGCGGATGTAAAGAAAAATTCACGATCAATATTTGACACGGGGGCTTTTTCATTTCCCGGCACGCTTCCAATGACACCGAAAGACTTCTGGACAAGAGTGGAAAAGGAAGATTTTTTTCTTTTCAAATTACAATGGGAGTCATCTTGGATATTTTTCTAGTGCTGAAGCACCACGATGCACTTTTTATCTCCCTAATGTCCTCAGAACGGAGGGGTGTGACAATGAAACGGCTCCAGAACAATACGGCAGGGATCGGTGGCGAACCCTCTGCGAATGCTCATCTCTCCGCCGCACCCTGGCCAACAATGCAAGCAAGGGGACGACATAGGGGAGGCACCTACACTACCCGTTCAGGCTTGATTTTTTATGACACTTTTGGCACACTTTAACCTGTTTTCAAAAATGTCCGCATCACGGCGAGTGAAGGGCGATCATTTATTTTCAATACTAGCAGACCGCCCGGCTTTGTTAGGGAAGGATAGTACCCAAAGAAGTGTACAGCTTGGAATTCGGATTTCATGATCATATAGGATTATTGTGTTTTCTCTTTGGCCGCGCCAATAGGAGTGCCTATTCGGCAGGATATCCATTCGCTGAAGTTGTATGACGTGACGTAACAAATGGTTATGAGAAAATGACGCAAAGTACGCGATGAACATGACCAGAAGTTGCACAACGGGGTTTGAGAGCACGAGATGCACCTATGCACAACCTTAGTATCAACAATAGCTTTTTCATAAATAATGATAAATCATTATTTTTGTGAACCTGTAAACATTATGAATTTATAAATTTAAATTTATGGAAAACATACTTTGGGCTTTAAAAATTTGACTGTTGGGGCAGGGGCGCAGCTAGGAAATAAGGCTAGGGGGGTTTTAGGCGCAACTAGACCTGGGATGTGTGGTATACTCGCCAGGATAAGCGAGAGGTGCAGGAGCCCTCCCCCAGACATTTTTTAGGATAAATGGTTCAAAATGGTGAGTTTTATGGCTTTCTGAGGGATATATTATTAATCCTTTCACTCTTCTATAAGTTTATTAGTCAAATGAGGTAAAATGGATTAAACTTGAAAGTTTCTCTGAGCTCTGGGGGGGGGGGGGGGTTTATCCCCCAAAAGGGTGCCGGGCTCATCTCCCGGGTGAAGACTTGGCACACCCGCAAAAAATCCTCTAACTACGAGGAGGCCCAGTGTAAGGAGCTGGCCCCCACAACATGAATGAGTATAATTTCACCTACCTGCAGTTTAGTCTAAGTTGAGCCTTACCCTAACGTATCCCAACCCATCTTCGGGTTAAATCACTGAGTGAGTTCTACGCCATACATTATCCCCAATATTCTCAATAACATGAGTAAAATTAGAACTAATGACAGAAAATAAGAGTTGTAATTTTTGTCAGCAGCCTTACCTGTTTGCTTGCATATAATTTGAATTATATCGCCACCAGATAATTTTATGTATAAAATCTCTCTCGACGTTCATTTTGTATTGAGACGGAAAGCATTACTTTGGACGGGAGAAAAACCTAAAACAAGCAGCAAACAAATTCAAGACTGCGAGAAATGTTTCAGTGCAATATCAGATACCAGAGAAGGCACACTTTGATGAAAGTGGGGTTTCTACATCGATACTTCTCACAAAAACTATTGAAAATAATGAATAATCACAATCATTACTTGCTGATGCACAAAGGTTAAGAAAACACTTAGCTGTTTCACAAAATAAAATATATTGCGACCGGTTTCGATACAGCGTATCATCATCTGGCAGATGGTTATGAGAAAATGACGCAAAGTACGCGATGAACATGACCAGAAGTTGCACAACGGGGTTTGAGAGCACGAGATGCACCTATGCACAACCTTAGTATCAACAATAGCTTTTTCATAAATAATGATAAATCATTATTTTTGTGAACCTGTAAACATTATGAATTTATAAATTTAAATTTATGGAAAACATACTTTGGGCTTTAAAAATTTGACTGTTGGGGCAGGGGAGCAGCTAGGAAATAAGGCTAGGGGGGTTTTAGGCGCAACTAGACCTGGGGTGTGTGGTATACTCGCCAGGATAAGCGAGAGGTTCAGGAGCCCTCCCCCAGACATTTCTGCCAGATGATGATACGCTGTATCGAAACCGGTCGCAATATATTTTATTTTGTGAAACAGCTAAGTGTTTTCTTAACCTTTGTGCATCATGAAGGAGTTTCACCATGTTACGCCAACCACCATCGCACAATCATTACTCTCCAGTAATTAATGAAATTGTGAAGTGTATGTAAGAATACTCAAATACTTTGTTCATGGCCATTACCAATCATTGGGGGCTGATGTGCACCATTACTGCAACTGAAAGGATACAATTTTATGACGAACTTTAAAATTCTTTCAGTAAGCCGCGCTTAACAGCCAAGTACATGGACAGCATTAAGTTTAAACATATATCAAATATGCAATACCAGGAATTCTTTCTACTCCGCACAGGTGTACTTCAGTATTTGTATTAAATTTTAAAATGATTTGTAATTATGAACAAAATATTTTGCACTTTCGATTCCCAAAAAAATGCTATGGCTATTTAAAAATGCCATCCTCAGACATAGAAATATATTTTTTCCAGGCGAGTGCAACGGGAAACAAAATTCAAGGACGCCAGCACGCAGCGCTAAAGTTGAAAGACAAGGCAAGAAGTTCGCTAAGTCTTACGAAAAAAACCAATGACAATTTCGCAAAACGGGAGCCTGAACAATTTCAGGGATACGAGGGCGCCGGAATCCGTATAACTCTCTCTCCCAAACTCCATGGCAACTCTGATGACGTCATAAGGGGCAGGGGTATGCCTCAAGGGGTTTTCCCATCATAGCTACCACCACTCCGCTACCAGGTGGATCGCCGATTAGAAAATACGAAGTCCAAGAGAGGCGAAAATGCAATAAGTGTTCTCACAATACCTCCGCAGTCCTCAAAAAGCGAAAGTTCAAGAAACACAGGGAAAATATCATTAAAATTGCGTATTTTTTTTAAGGAAGCGCTCATTAGACCGAGTGCATACTATAGAATAATGATAGTACGTTTAATTAAAACACGGATTCTTAACTTTCAATGAACCCCGGAATGCAAACCATTGCCTGCAGTGCTCGAGATTCAGCTAAGGGGTTTATGCATAAATTCCATACATAGAGGCGGAAGATTTGGTGGAATCCCGGCGAGAATGTCGTCAACCTCTGACAGCCAAAGCGGCGAAAACCCGAGACATGAAGAGATCCACGAATACATGAGTGATTTTCAATTCCTATCAACGGACTTCCGTAAATGGATTCCACCAAAAATCAACGATAATTTGAGCGGTGAGACTGATGACCTCGCGTATTTGACCCCCTACATCGCTAACATAACGGGTTAGCTAAAGGACAAGAGGTGGGCATCGGGGAGAGAGCATTGATGAGAATGGGCAGCGTCGACGCCCAGACCGCCGCAGCGACCGCAGGGACGACGCCCGTGGCCGCCATTTCCTCCCATCGCTAATAAGGAGCACCGAATCGGCGGAAGCGGAAATAATGACGTAAGAGGGCCAATGACACCCAGCCAAAGGGGACTCCACGATCACACCCGCCACAACGTGAGATAGGTGTGCCACCTCGACATTCGCTCCATGTTCTTTTTAGACGATTCATCAGATGGGAGTTCGATTTGTTGACATAAAAGCACCAACGTTACACTCATGTTTAGGACGAAAATATACAGTCGCACCACAAGCACGTTCAAAGAGTGCTCCAGTGAGCTCTGACTCATGACAACCAGGCATTTTACGAATAATAGTAAACATATTTTTTTAGTAAATGTTAGCGATATCAGAGTAGGGCGATGTTTGCGTGAATAAGAAACTAAAAGCTACACTTATATCACATTAGCAAAGATTAACAAACGATTGATTTAATGATCACAGATGATGATGATTTAATGAGTTCAGAAAATATATTTTTCTTCATTTTCAAGCAGCATAGACATTAGCTTATTTACTATTTTTCATTTTTATTATAAAATTCAGCATTATATTTAATACTCAAAATCGGCGATAAGCAGCACTGTATACTTGTTTTCTGAAAATAACCGATTCTCATAATCTGGGGAGTGTAAATTCCACGTTAATAGCAATAAGTAGTAGGCTGGAATCTTTTTAAAAGAAGCACTAGCAAAAACTTGCGATGCATGACTTACTTTAAAGTACTGAAACCTTAGATAGCACAGCTACTCGCTGGGGCAACTCAAGAATTTGCATGCTCACGATCAATGTAAGCCTGAGCAACAATCACGAATCAAGTCTCGCGATAATTGACAGAATGGAAAAATATGACAAAAGATGATAGCACATTCTAGAATACGCACGCAAGAAATTGCTCCCATTTTTAAATATAAAAAGGCAGGAATCGGAGGCATCGAACCATCGATGTTTTCTGACGATAAATGAAGACTGAGTAGGGAGCACTTCAATTAATATCGGAGATTATCATAACTCTTGTCAGCAAATCCGCTATCTCTGCCCTAGAATAAGTGTACACACGGATTTTATGCACAAAAAACAAAATTTCCAATAATAACCTCATTAAAATGAAAAAAACACAGATTCTTATCAAAAGAAACCTATTTATACCCCTCTAATGATAGCCAAAAGCAAGAACTGCAGCATACGCAGCCGTTCCCTATCAACCACGGAGAGTATCGCCAGAATTCTGACCAGACATTATGTGAAGACCAGGTTCACTTACTGCAAGAAAACAAGCGACCTTCTGCCTAAGCCGAAGGGCAAGATCTCGCGCTCACTATACGAGGGAGTGCACCAACTTCAATGCTCCTGAGGTAAATGTTACATAGGACAGATCGGACGATCTATCAAAACCAGGATAAGGGAATATGAGCGTGCCACGGAGACGAAGCAGTTCCGCATTTCCGACGTCTCGGAGTACGTGTGGTCGGAACCTGGCTACTCTGTGGATTTCGATAAGCCTGAAGTCCTATGTAATGAAAGCCGTTACTATCCTACGCCAATCCGAGAAGCTATAGAGATAGCAATGCATCCTGAGAACTGCAACAGAGAAGACGGCTACACATTAGCCAACACATGGAAGAGGGTCTTCAAAATCAATGACCAATCAGAGCCAACCTAAGATCCAACCAATCAGAAACGACCTCTGATCCCCAAAGTACCTACATAAGACGGCCAAATTTATGAATTGCTACTTCTGACCTGAAGACGCCAGCAGCATGGCTGGAGAAACTGTCGTTACCTATGGACAACTCAACGCGGAGGAACGCCCGGAACCCGAGACTCTTAAGATAGGAAGCTGTGATCCCCTAGGGCCCAATTGTTAAGACCAAGCTGAAGTGTTGCTCTCCACCGCCCATGGGCAGTGAGAAGGCAAAAGTTGTCAGATACCACGACTAAAAATGCCATACGGATAAATCAGTGCATTGAAATTTCTACGAGTCATCATACTTTTCAAGCAGTCATGACAATCGATTGTCGGAAAAATGACTCATATTCTCCTTATGGTGAATCACTCAGGGCAGAGAAGTGGGAGGAATACGATGCTGCAGTAGACTCGAGAACAATGTGAAGTGATGACATCGGCTAACAGTTGACGCCTCGCCGAGGAATTCACACGCAGCGCTACTGCAGCTATGCTGGTAGGCTGATCGATTCAATTTCTTGAGGGACATAAACATAATAAATAACATTCGCTAAGCAAAAATCATCTACATCGATCGGCATATGAAACCGGAGCTTAAGCGACACGGCAAATTAGATATCAGGGTTTGAACACAGGGAAATTAAAAATGATTACTTCTGAAAAATTCATATTGTGAGTGAGGCGTGAGAGCGTGCCTGCGCACAAGGCCATTTGTTTTATGCCATTTTTTGTGTAAATCCTTATGCAGCAACGTTTTCAGCTGCACAAGGAGGATCGTTTCGCAATAATTTGAATATAAATTTTATTATTAAATTTATTGGATCCAAAGACGCAATTTATGCGCATTGTCAATGGACATAAATCAACCTGTGTGACGAACTCACATTATTTTTTTTTACATAAAATGCGATACTTGTCAAGGAAATTTCCCATAAGAACGCCCGCAAGATTTCCTCCTCCTTTTCAACAACATTCTCCCGCTAAAACATTCTTCCCTCAAGACATACATGACGAGCCTGCCACGCGATCAATGCCACACGCAAACAAGGCCTCGGCCATTCAAAGTAAAATACTTCACAGACTTTTGCCGAAGATACAGGACACGTCCACCGAGCCCAAACGTTTTCGTGGATATTCTTCAAGTACACACACTCCGCAGTACGACCAACGTAAGGAGATTTCCGTTGGCGTGGGTGGTAAAAGGAAAGCAGAATCCTCAAAATGCGGGAGACGGAAAAGCCACGACCGTAAAGGAGGAAATAATACGACGGCCGTAAAGAGAGCACTGCTCCTTTGATCTTTCATAGAAGATCTTCGCTGCCTTTAAGTCGGCCGCATTCAATTCCTTCCAGCTAGAGCGCGGGAAGAAATTGCGGAAAAACAGCAAAAACGGAAACAATTCATCGAAGAACTTCGGAGAAATTTCGCAGAAGGACGTTACTGTACACCACAGCATAAAAGGAACGGAGAGTAAATCTCCTTTAGATTGAAAGGCAAAAGTGTATAGTTTGGTCCGCTACTACACCATTGCACAAAGGAAATAAATTTTTTCGCAAACGAATGGTAGTTTTTAGCATGGGGAAATATGGATAGAATGATCACAAACACACAATACACATGAGTTCAGAGGAAAGGATATTTTTGTAACTATATCAAGAATGCCATACATTTCGAAGTTTATGACAAAAGGTTCAAAAACGACAACATTTTATTCACAATTTTAGCCACGTGTTTAATCTGTAATAAAAGCTTGACATTCCCAATTACAAAATATGCATTAGTTCTTCAAACGTTGGCGAGTTTAACAGAGTATTTCGCTCTTAAAATGACAAGGGTAAGGCACATTTAGCTACTCAGTATTCCTATCCGCAGCATTTATTTTCTTAAAAAGCCCTAGTCTATAAAACATTTAATATTTAGGCACCAAGTACTTATTCGTTTGTTCAATTTTGAAATTAAAATTGTACATAGATATAAATTCAATGAGAAATACTTTCTTAAAATGTAGTTTTTTTTCGTTTGAATTTTGGGAATGACTACAAATGGAATGTCATACAAATGACAATTTTTTTATTAATTTTCTGAATAAATGGTGTCTCTGATTCCATTTGTGACGAATAGCGAAACTACTAGCTCATGAAGTTGGTCAACAGGTCGTGTCAGTAGGTTTGTCTCAGAAGAGAGTTATTGATGCACCATCAGTGCAAAAGGTAGTAACACTATAGTCGCTGGCGATTGGTTGATATGGTTTTTATGCGCACATACGTTTAGAAGAGTCAATTAGTGACAAATGATAAATATGTCACTTCTCACATAAAGATCAGGACGAAGTAGTAGGTAGCATTACACATAATTTCTGCAATAATTATGTATATTATCCCTATTCAATTGCATGAAAAAGATAACGAACAAAAACCAGGTAAAGTTACGATAGAACATTACACAATAGGCACTCAATAGGCATTCAATCTATGCTAGTAATTTTAGCAGAATCAGAATCTAGAAAGGCATGCACAAACTAGTAGGAAACTGCTAGCGAACTTGTTCGACTTCTTTCCCTGAAGTAAGCAAAACATATTGACGATGATGATCACATTAAATGGAGATGACAATGTTTTTGCAATATTAGCCAAATTAAATTCTATTTCTTTGAAAAATCTCAGTTAATCATGGAAGTCGAATTACTGCCGGACATTTTTAGTAAAGCACTTTTTTGTAACATGTGTAGGAGTGATTTATCTGTTATTTTTATAAGGTTAGAATGGTTTTTACTGCAATATTCAGTTATTATGTTCCATTCCCCTTTATTATTACTCCGTTAAGTATGAATTGGTTACGTGACAGTGGTCAAGTCCGAATTTTTTCATACCATTCATGTGCATAAAAACAATAGCATAGTGAGCAACGACAAAATTTAGTGCTACACCATTTATAATGTGAGTTAATTGTCTCAGGGTGCATATGTATCCGAGGAATTTGATTACCTATAGAATTAAGTACGTTATTTTAACTCTTTGTATGAAAATCTGACGGAGGACGTATCGATATAAATATCAATCATTTTTTCGCACATGGAGTACTATAAAAATAACTCAAAAATATCCGACTGTAATAATAATAATAATCCATTTTAAATATGAATATTATTAGAAATTTTGAGGTACCTAATGGCAACAAGAAAGTAGTCAAGGTATTTTTCCGAAAAAGTTGCTTCGTCAAATACCAAACTTTTTTCAAACATTTTCAATCATTTCATGAGTCAAACGGCTTCCAATTCAGCGTCCCGTAACTGCATCTAAATAAAATTGGGTACAAATGAGCAGGAAACAGCACACTTCCCATCATCATACATTTAAATTTTTAAGAAAACAGGTTCCGATAAGAAAAAACACACCTATCATACTAGAATTTTTAAATAATAATACGATAAGAATTGACAATTTAAAAAAATGAGATAGTACAGACGGAAAGATAAGTAAACATGACAATCAATCCTTTAACTTGAAAGATCAAACAATACCAATTAAACAGCGAAGAAGGCTTTTTGAAAATATTGCTGCCTTATATTAAACGATCAGACATTAACAATGCAGGTAACATTCGACAATTATACCAACAAATAAACGAAGATTTTCATTCCTTCATCATTTTATTTTTTTTTCTTTACTCTCCATATCGTTATTTCAGGGCTTCATTATCCGCTATAGCTATAAACTTATCTAGCTCATTTTCTCCCCTCTATAGTCTTTAAGTCTTTGCCATTTCCATTTCAGTTTCTCGCCTCTTATGAAGCGCACCTCTGCACTTGGCACTTTCTCCAGGCGCATATCTGTTCAATTCCCGACCATCTTCCACAGACGCCTCTACTGCCGCATGAAAACTCCCATCCAAAACTTGTCTTTGAGCAATGAGTCTTCATTTAGGCTCTCAACTAACATGCCTTTGTTTACAAAGAACCCACTCTCAACAAAGACATTACCACGATAGGATAATTTTAACAGTTGCCCATAAATCCTCAAAGTCCACTCGTTTGTTAAGTTGGCTCGTATAGAACGAGTCCAGTCCGACCACATCCATATCGTAGCCCGTGAGCAGTATTTATCTACATAGGATACAAACCTTTTGAACTGGGTACCAGTGCGGTTTACATGCAGAGCGGTCAGTGGTTTGCAGATACGAGAACCCCCAAGACAAGAATCCTTATCAGTGTACACTGCTCATGTTCTTAAATTTTTTTTAGGATCCATACATGATGCTGAGTTGGTAAATTTGTACTCCATCGGGCTTCTCTCAATCAATTTCATTACAATGGAGGTCAGACTCTTTGCATTCCAACCTAAATTCACCCTCTTCGATGTTCTTCACTTAATTGCATCACGGAGAGCAAAGTTTCAAACCCTTCTTTATATCATCGACATCAATATTGTTGAGCTGGTAGCCTGCCTTTCCTTGGTCAAGGGTGTCAGACTTGACGAACCTCCCTTACACCTCTCGGAGACGATCCGCAATGCCACCATGAAAAGATGAGAATACTGGCTTCAGTATATGACACGCATTTAAGGGCCGTTTTATACGGTACACGGAATTGCGCAATCTGACGTACGTGCGAAGGAGCAATCAAAATTGCGTCGTATATATCAGTGAATTGCTAGAACACATGCGAGAATGCGTGGATGCGAGACAGCAAAATGGCCCCTGTTCTAATTCCGTTCATGCATTCGCGCAATTCCACGCCATTTAAAATTAATGCAGCTGTAACCTGCGTAATTCCGAGCCTCGTGTAAAACGGCCTTAAGAAACGGCTCAAAAGATGACGGTACATCGTAAAGAAATGAATATTCGCAAGAAGAAGATCTTACGAAGGACTAATTCGGATAGCGTTTAGAGATCGCGCATCGGCATCAAATATTGAAAAATACAGTCTTTACCTGGTTAAAACACAGATATGACACCAATCACGCCTTCTTTCGATGAGGGAGTGCGTCAGAGGAAGGTTAAGTAGCAATAAATACATTCTTCGGGTTTGCCACTTTATAGGGGTATGGCGTTTGGGTGCATAATTACCCACTCGGGAAAGATTCCTAATGGTATCAATTTTGTCTTCCCTCGATAAGAAAGTGTGGAAGAGGGGCTGATATACAGACTTACATCTCTTCCTTGTGATAACTGGCAAGGATAATGTAGGAGGAGAGCATCAACGGCACCCTGTGCCACACGGTAAATGACACTAACTAATTATTAATTCCCATATTTCGAAAAAGATTTCTCAGGCGTTTAAATATGCCCAATTTACATGGGCACTTTTCCCTAGTGAAATACTAATGCACCCAACCGTCATACCCCATTTCCATATATTTTCTCTGTTTTCCCGGATTGCGGGCACCGTGCAATTACTAAGGACACGAACCACACATGTTGTTAAATATGACATAAAATTTACACCATACGCCATCGCAATAATGTAATAACGTGTATCACATGACGCTGTATTCCATACTCTCTCTGTCGTTGCCCAACGCCCGGGATTACGCCGCTCTCCTGACCGGTTTGTGAACCGCAATGGGCCGACTAGGTAGAGGTGAGGGGTTCGACCTTGAATTGGGCCGACAATTGCGAGTCTCGCAAGGAACCAATATGCGCAAACTCTTTAGCGGCAACTTACAAGTGTGGTGCCTTAGGTCGTAACTGCAGGCTTATTCCATATCAATCAAACACATTGAGGTCGTGATGGAAAATACCCGGATATTTACAACCGACGGAAAATACTCTGAATATTCAACTGCGCAAACAACAGTACTCATTAAGATCACGATTTTGACCGTAATCATACCCCGTAATTAACCCACCCGTAAATTACTGCTGCGAAAAGTAAAGCAATGCAGAGGAAATGTTAATAGTTAATACTTCCTTAAAGTTTACACGCATGGTATTTTAATTTTTCATGCCAATCCGGTATCTTATCAAGCAATTAGAGGTAGGAAGTCGTATTCCGGGGTAGAATTTCGCCATAAACCTAGAGGAAATACATACACATGAAATTTATATTAGACTGAATGCCGATATTCACGAGGTAGTATACCGTTGAGATGAGAAAAGGCGTCCACGTTATACAAGCCAAAAATGAAATATAATAGTAAGACCTGATCGAAAACCTTCCACCCTAATCGACTGTCATCGATCAGAAGCTTAAATAACGCTATCAACCATCCCATCAGAAAACGGATCCACTGGAACTCATTACAAATGCCTTCACTTACGCGCCAAATATAGCGTAGGTATTGTATTCACGACGTCCATTCTACCCTCAATCGAAGTTGTGACAGGATGCATTGCTACGGAAACCTGATGCGTACGAATGAATAGTAGTAATAGCAGCACGAATCGCAGTTCAAGAACGGCAAGAAAATTTGTGTTTTTCATTACAAATGGTTTTCATTACTCCACACAACGACTGTGATACAAAGACGAGAATGAAGTGAGTGCAAAATACATATTTAAAACGCATTACAGTAAGGTGAACGAAATGCGTTCCATTTTATTTATCACGTAACAATTTCACCACACAATTTCAATCCAATCCGTAAACAAATAAAATGTTTCCTCTCTACTATAGTTTCATCGCATTTTGTCTTTATATTCTTATTGTATGCTGTCCTATTTCAAGTATTCATGAAATGTTTCACTGTGATTGGCGCAAACGCTACATGTGAAGAATTTTTTATATAAATAGAATAAGGGTAAAGAAGCAATGCTGGACTCCCAGAGAGATGGAAATAAGTGGAAAAAAAACTAGTGGCCATCCACGATTGTCCACTATTCGCAGGAAATTGCACCGTGAAGCTTTGTCAGGCACGTGCGTCAAGATCCATCAGCGTGGATCGAATCAATTACCTACATTAATTCCAATTATTAACAAAAAGGCATTTAAAAACCCATTCATATCATCGCTCAACCAAAACGTTGACATGGCACCAATGACAATCTTATTATAAGAAACAAATCATTTTATTAAAACTAAGAGAGAATGGTGACAAACGTGGATTCAAAAACTCTCAACTATCCAACCCATAAGAAAGTCTACAGAAAATATTTACCCCTCTCGCAAAAATCCGCGATGCAGTTTGTTGGAGACGGAACAAATACTTTAACCTTAACGAGAAGTTTATTTCTACATGGATTTATAAACAGATTGCTAACGACATGAAACATTACAAAACGTTAAATTATTTTTAAACCAAAATCGGTTTTGCAATGGAGGGAGAAACATACCCAGAAGCTGAAAAAAACATTCATATTTTGGGCACTCGCGACAGCTTTAAGTCCAAAGCAAAGGTCGCCGGCTCGAACCCCGCCTGATTAGGTAGTTCCTATCCAAGGCATGGGTGTTCGTGAGGTGAATAGTTAATGTTAGAAGCCCCGTTATGAAGGCTGTCATGTGCTGTTTCGGCATGAAGCTGAAAATAAATAACTATAAGACTACCCGAAGAAGAACAGGGTGGGGTTGTTTTTGTATCGGGAAAGGTTAAACGACCGAAGCCACTCTGGCGAGTTTTTAGGTGAATCGTGCCCCGTCCAGCCGACAATGTCCACCTCCAACCATGCGCTCCCTCTTTGTGGTGGTCCTCGCGAGCCTTGCGTAACTGTGCCGTCCGGGCGTTCCTCGGTCCAAGTCGACGCCTCGCCTCCTCCGCACGTTCGAACAATGAAGCGGTGCTCGGCCTCCGCCAAGCCTACAGCATGTGCCAGACTCAGAATGAAAGCCAATCGCTTTCAATGGGGAAGCGCCAATATTAATACTGGACGCATGGAAGGAACAAAAATTCTGTTACCAAAATCATGGATTTTAAAACTCCAACTTTCGGTCGTATCCTTACTTGGCAATGGCAGTAATAATTATAATGTTTATTCCTCCATATTAGTTACACAAAAATACATGTGCAAAATTTAAGAAGCTTTAGGTAACCTAGTAGGTGGACCTGTGTTTATATTACCATCATTATATGATAATCATCCATGCATCGGTTCATAAATAATGGAAAAAAGGACATGTACCAACATAAACAAAAAATATCTTTGACTAAATATAATATTATAATTATCAAATTGATTTAACAAAGCATGTCATCAATTTTAGTATAAGTGAACAGCCATTTTAAAACTTTTTTGGGAAAAATATGTAGATTTACCGCTCTTTAGTACTCCGAGGGTAATTAAGTTGTAGACTTTTGGTCCAATGTATATTTAACTTTTTCTGAACAGTGACAATTTGGACCTCGGTAAGGGTGTCAAAAATTTAAGTATACCGGGACTAGCCACGGTGATAGCTTTACGGGAGTCACTCGCATTGCACAAATTGTGCGAAAAATCCACAGAGAAAAAATCATCTGCCTTGACCGAGTTTCAAACCCGAATCCCTCAATTTCTGGCTGAGTACTTTAGCCAGTTAAGCTACTGAGGCGTCATTCTCCTCCGTGGAAATTTGTGAACTATACCGGACAAGGTGGTATGGACTGCTGAGCATATTATGCGACTAGCAGTCCAAATCGTGCGCACAGCGCCACAGCCGGAGAGCAAGGCTCAGCAGTCCATACCACCTTGTCCGGTATAGTCCACAAATTTCCACAGGGGGAGATTGACGCCTCGGTACCTTAACTGGCTAAAGCACTCGGCTTTCGCAGGTTCGAATTCCAATTAAGGCGAATGATTTTGTCTCTGTGGATTTTTCGCACAGGGTGCCAAGACTCTACGAAAACACCACTTGCCCGCTAGGTGCTTAAATTACGGCCGCTTGTCCAGATATTAAAACATTTTGCGACAGTAGTTTTACCATTTAGAATGGATAATTAACATTTCTGGGCATGGAAGAGAGTACCCTAAAATTGACGAAAACGTTCGTTCGGACGGTCCGCAATGTGGGTTTACCCATTTTCGCGTCTTAGTCCGTAAGGTACGCTAATTTTCAACGTGACGACCACGGGCTACTGAAAACACGAAGCTGCCTCCGGTGAGGAGTGATAGAGGGGTTACATAGAAAAAGAAGCACATGCTTATAAATTCCGAGGTAAAAAATGGGTTTCGATTGTCAATACTTACCGATCATTATTAAGTTTTATAAAATTGAACATTTCTGGCGCCACTTGGTGGAAGCCCATCATATTGAAAATTAATATACGTGGTGCATTCCTACAATAAATTTTATTTTCCTCACAATTTCAGCACTTCGGGGCCATTATCAAGGGACAAATAATAACAAGGGTCCCTTGAAAAAGGCACATATGAGCTGAAACGGGTTGGGAAAATAAAATTAACTGTGGAAAAGTACCCCGTATATTTATTCTTAGTAATATTAGGTTTCTTGAGGAACGCAATACGAAAATCCTAAATCCAAAAGATACTGCACATACGTGCTGATCAAATATTACCTATAACAGAAATAGTTGCACTTCCGACTAACTAGTCCCACATGAGAATTTTAAGTGGAATTTGACAGATAGCAATGCGTTATATTCATAATTTTAACACCGTTAAAGAAACTAGGGAGACGCGCAAAGACAGATTATTTAGCTAAGCACATAAAATTTATTTCCATTAAAAACAAATTAGAACCGACTTTCAATTGATCTTGATATCTCATAAGTAGTTAAACTCAAGTTCACCCAAAGGTACACCAATATTCAAACTAAGGCAGGAAGTTAGCAGTAACGACGAATTACACTGAAAACGATTGAGTCGTGGCGCCGTCTCATGCTCTCTTGCATGCACTCTTGAACCTTAAGCTCAAATATTTCCTGGTTATTGTTTCCCCTCCACTCTTTCGCGGCAACTAGCTCCTGGGTGAAGCTTAAAAAATACGCGAAAATGAGTAAATCCACATTGCAAAATTGCAGCTCCAAGAGAACTTTCCACTCATTATCTATTTCAATTAACCAAGTACCTCTAGAATTTAATCTAGCAAAAATCACATTAAAATTTAATTCGAAAAATACATAAGGGTTAATATCTCTTCCAGGATAGTAATTAAATTGGCCGTGTCACCATTCTCTTGAAGCTCTGGACGTTATGCTCGTGCCTCACAAACCCGATAAAGAGACATGAAATAAATTTACGGTCTAAATAAACGTATCGGTCCTTATAAGAATTCATGAGGCCCAAACAGCAAGGCTATAAAATACTCAAGCCGACCAATAGCATTAAAATGACTACACAAGACAAATGCTGCCCGTATAATAAAAGATATCGAATGATTTCGCAAATTTGAAGTGTTTTGACATTCTAAATTAGGTGTCCCATCTGATTAAACAGTCGTGGCGATTCATTAATCACTTAGCTTGCCATACTTATCACATTTTCATCTCTACACACTGTAACAGCTTAAATGTATCTGTACTTCTACAGATCCAGGTGGAATAGTAATTACGTATCTTCCATTCGAGCTTCCCACAGAATCACTTTTTAACTCAACATTTTCAAAAGTGCATTACAGATAGATCAAATATTTCAGAAGCAGTTTAGTACCAGTTGAGATATTTTTTTTCCGTTGTAACCATTGATTACTTGATTGACTAATTGATTCCTATTTTTAGGAGTGATTGCAGCAACTACTACATGTAGGCCATAGCAATACAGAAAAAAATTTGAAAAACTTACTTTTTCCTATGGCTGAAGCACGAACGAGCTTCGAATATGTGTTGGGAATCAGAAGAGGAAGCCGCAAATGCCCCAGCTGAGTAATTTTAAATTATTATCAAGAGAAAAAAATTAACAACGAGTATAGTTTTTTTCAACGAAAACGAAAAAAAATTAAAATAAGTAATTATCCAGCGAGATCTCCTAAGAGATCGATTGACTGGGAATTTTGATTCTAAGCATAAAATATCAGCCTCAACAGGTTTCATTACTTCCCTTTGTTGTTACGAAATTTTGTACTTCTTTTTGTAGCATTTAAAGCGCTCAGTTTTTCTCAAGCACTCATATTTTCCCAAAAAATAATAACCAAGGAATAATACCAATGAACAATAAAGGTCATTTGAATGTAAAAATGTTGGCTCGTAATAATAAATGTATTCCAAATGCGACGATAAAATATATCCACAAAAGAAGATAAGGATTTAAAGTAATGGAGGATTTGGAAGTTTAGTCAAAGCACAAGTTGGTTATGGCACCGTAGTTGCTACAAATATTTTTTGACGGGCTCCATAGAGAGATGAGGAGAAAAATTAAATAATGCAATCAAACACATGATTGAGTACTGTACCATAAATTGCTGGTTTTTATCACCTCTTAAAATATTGAGACGGGAGTTTGAAAAAAGGAAAATGGGAAACTGCAGAAAGTAATATCGAAACCACCTGGGACAAGAAACTGATATAAATATATATATCGTCGTATAAACTCACTCTGTTAAATAAAAAAGTATTTGCGCAATAAAAGTAATTATATCTCCTCTCTTACACCAGATGTGCGGAAGGGAGTGTTGAATCCATACAGTGCATAAGTGCAAGGCATTAATTCCAACTTTATTATTCCCACTGATAGATATTTAATCAGTGATAAAAACTTGATACACACAAGCACATAAGTACTAAACACCCGATTTTCCACGGCATTTGAATTAATCCTCCGTGGCACGAGAATATTCTCGGAGGGCAAATTCACTTGCACGCAATGGGCAGACTTATTATGCATACATACTATCCATCCATTTCCGTCACACGGTACCCCCTAAATGAAAAGAACTCATATGTTTCTTTAGGTTCTTTCAAAATTGTGACAGCATAAGTTGAGCACATTTCTGGGAGGATATTTATAAAAAAAATGAATTGAAATGAACCAAAGTAACTAAAAATGATTTACTCTTGTCGCGAACCGTATTGAAAATAAATTTTAACATAATATACGCCTTTACCATGGAGGCTATGAGTTTTCAAGCACCTTCTCCTCAATACACACTTTCTGAGGACACGCGCTTGACGAGAGGGTGGATGTTGACTGAATATTGTTCAGCCTTCGCAGAGTTTTTCCTCATAAAACTTCGAGGCACGCCCGACTCATGCGAATACGCATATGATTTCGTAATGTTGTTCATATACTAGTCGATCACTCGTGCATCTCACACCAACGTATACACCACGGCATCGGGAGGGCGTTTTCCTACCACATACCAGCAAAAAGAGGTATTTCCTTCGCTGTCGGGATGTTTATTTCGTTACTTTCGTATCATGAACGCAGAGGCTACTGATGAAATTCTGACGTGGTCGGAAGTTACCATTAGTTTAGCAGAACAGAAGAAATTGGAAATGGTATCGATAAATTATTCACGCTGGAGCTAGGACGAAAAATCGAACGCATGAAGTCCATCGAATAAAGGTCCTTCAAAACATCGATTCAGAAAAATCGATAACCATTTGTTACTTAATGCCGCCAAAGGAAACAATTTACCTTCTTTCGCTTCATATACACAAACAGGCAGAAGAGTGGGAATAGAGCGATAATCAAGAGAGGAAATGAACTACATAAGCTAAGAAAAAAGGGCAAAATTTTACCAAGCCCCAGGCATTCCCACAATGAAATATGAAAAGTCTATAGGGATAGAAAATTCACAGACAGAAAATTTTAACTTGCTGACAGTATTATGGTCTACACGTCAAACGTGAGAAAAAGATACTTATATATTTGAAAATTGATTACAAGACCTTGGTAAAAATGCTGTTAAACACTTACGGCAATAATGACGGAAGAGTTCACGACTGTCTACGAACCGCAGTGACTTACTAGGAAATTATGTAGTATTGTAGAAAATGAGCGTGAAATATGACAAGGGAATATCAGATTAATTCCTTGCGCTGAAATTACGAGTCAACCTCGTCATGAACTTCCGATGCCAAATCGCGCAATGAAGAGTGTAGCTCGTCATAAGATTTTCATAATTTTAGCACTATTTAGGGGAAAAGTATAAATATTTTTAAAGTTTAAAATGCTAAAACATCCATAATGTACATAAATAAGTCACATTTCATAAATATGATGCATTGGGAGTAATAAAATGATTTTTCACGAGTGGCGACAGCTGTGTTCTCGATGTATTTAACTTGATACTTTATAACATGAAATAATATCTACTCTTTCTTTCTCTGTTCTACGTTGATTACAAATTAAAAAATATCACTTCATTACCTACGATTCCATTTAAAAAGAACTACAAAAAATCAAATAGAAGATAGGAGCACGATATTCAGAAAATAAATTGAAGTAGAAAGGGTTAAGTCCATTCCCTACAACGAATAAGTTTGCGTCGGCGGCTACAGCGATAGTTTTCGGTATCGAAAACCCGAGTACCAATATTGGAAGAGGCGAAAACAAAATAGAGGTGGCCCAATCACTGTTTGGATACGGCGAGGAGAGCAGCTACCATCTGTCGGGTGGGACGTTGAGCCGATTAGCAAGAAAAATATTTAGGTGGGATGTTAATATTTTAATCGTAAATCTTCCGTCTTCTCCACACTCATTGGATCACAATAACGGCCTCATTGAGTACATTACGCTAAGCCGATACCGTTTTCCTCTCTACCCTCCCTCTCATTATTATTTCATTATGGTACAAATGAACTTGCCTATCGGTTACCTTCCCCAAAAATTAATTCCATCTGTTTCCCAAAGGCACAGATTACTTTATGCAGATGTTGAGAAGTACAGGAAGTATAGGCGTAGTAAAACTTCATCCAGGAGGAAGATATAATTGAGCACGCGCTCGAAAAACTGCGCCATTTCTCACTCCAATTGCTCACAGATTTGCGCATTCATGCGATCGAGCTTATACACTGCGTTCAATTGTATTTGAGCATACATAAGTGAGTAAAAACTAAACCACCTGTATGAGAATAAAGACGTGTTCTCATTAGAGACAGGGTGACCGGTAGAAGACGATGAAATACGTTATGTTATTAAATGGCAGCTAAACTGAATATTAACTGAACTAAATGCACATAATAAAACAGTAACAAAATACTGATTCAAAAAAGGGATTCAAATTCCTACTAGAGGGAAAATTAAATTTTCTGGTAACCACCATCACTAATGAAAAGATGCCAACTAAAATAATGAAATTATCGAAGATGCTTTACGCATTATATATTTAACGGAGTAAGTACAGTGCACAGCCATCAGACAGCACCACAGGCAATGCATAATTGAAACGAAACTCCGCAATGAGCGATATGTGCGTTGAAATTCGATGCTACGGGGCGGAAAATTCAAAGTGAAGTCGTAGATATCCTAATGTGGGCGTAACACACAGGCTCACAGCTGTATCCGAAGCGCAACGGCGTTTCCCCAAGACATGATGAATACGTGAATGGCAGAGCCCAATGAATATAACGTTCAAAATAATAAAAAAATGCTAGGGCTAAAACTAGGCAATGGTGCGTACAAACAGTCATTCTGTAAGGGAAGCGATAATTTCTACTCACTCGGTTACAAGGATCATGGATGGCTAAGTCGTCTATTCACGAAAATATTGAAGAAAAAACACGTAACTCCATTGTCAACCCCAAAAATCACATATGGCTCGTTCATATGATTATAATTAATATCTATTCGAGACTTGCCCTCGCTGAGGTGAAAACACTAAAGGCAAATGTTGGTTATAACCTGTTAATATGACCGTATGGTTAAACACAATATAAAAGAGGAATATATCAAAACGCTTACTACATTAGTATAATTTTAGGTGCCTAAGACATAAATTTAACCTCCTATTACATCTTCAACGAATATCTATCAATAGAATCAGAGTGATGGGGGCATACAATGATCTAGTCATCCAAATAATTAAGGTGATCCCTCCACACCTAAAAATAAAAGGTCTATCACACATATTTAAAGGAAAAAATAGACACCTGCAGATAGAAATCTCAAGCGACGACGGAAGTAAATTTAAGAATTATGCCGTGTTTTCCTCCTTAACGGGAGTAGTCAATCAGCAAGAATATTTTTCATGTCATAGCAATGAGAGTGCGGATTTCCTGCGCTTGCAGCGTCACAGGATATTCAAAACAGAAATAATCCTTCAAACCTCTCAACCAAATGCCGAGGGAGGGATGTTTTCGAACCTCTGAGGGAAAACCAACGCCCTACTGTACTCCTTACACACAACGCTGGAGGAAAACCTGGCGCACACTGTAACCAAAGGAACGGCTGCGCTGTAATTATTTTTATGATCTCCGGAAAATAAATAGATACGCGTTAGTAAGTGAATAATTCATTTTAATAATACGTAGAATAGAGGAACATGTTTCAAACCAATATTTCTATGGACATTTTTCGGATCGAAAGAAAATCGTAATCATTATTCCACTAGTACGTTTTTTCGTCAAATATCTTGTGGTTCGATCGAAAGCAACACAATTGCGGACTACCTAAGGGCCCCTTACTTTTTAAACTTTACATTGTCATTGAGGGCACAATGGAGCCCCTGAAGCCCAGAGGCCTGCACTGAATTGATGATACCTATCTGTCAGAAGTCAATGGCTCAATGGAGTTCAACCCCAGCTCTAATGGAAAACTGAACACCGGCAGGCACAGTGCCACAAAGATAGCGAATACTACCAAAAATATAGATGGGAAATGGTCCATGAAGGGTACCAGTAGGTTGTATAATGTATTACATACTACCAGAGTTATTGTTATTACTCACTTTATGTAATTTATCGTATTAGCATCCATTGTGAAAAGGGATGAAACGCAGACAAATTGACGGCATACACTGTGAACACTTGCAATGACATCGGCTCAATTAAAATAAAAGCATAAGTGTCCATACTTGCACTCAATACAAACGTAAACACGGCTCTTAAACCAAAAACTGTTAAAAATATGAGAGAAGACAATCCCGAATAGGAAATAACAGCGAAGACAACGTAAAACATGGATTTCAATTCTCTGCTTCTACGAAATGAAAGAAGTAACTTTGCAAGATATGCCTTCCTTGCACAAGAGGAGAACTAGCAAAAGACATAGATCACAAGCACGAAATCAAGTACGAAAGAATAACCTCAACAATATTTGCGATACGCTTGCATTCAAAATTGCGCGATGATTCCAGGCGAAATCCAGAAACCTGAGAAGCCATGTACTAGCTCAGTTTACCTCGAACTACAATTATCACTTACAGGGTAAATGAAGAATAATCAAGTGCATGTAAAAGCTTTATCGCGCGGATATTATGCAATACAATACACCAGAGTAACAACAAACAATCCAAACATTAAAATGTCAAACGTTCCACCGGGGAGTATCACAACCACTATTTACTTCAGAACCGCTCATCACGGTACATACATCATAGCCATAACTAAATAAATCATAAAATATGATTATTAGCAGCCAAAGTTATCCATTACTGCATCATCACAGAGCGAGATGCAAGGAATGACAGTCCATGCCAGACTTTCCCGGGGCAGGGAGTCACTCATACGGGGACATTAGCGGTGTACTCGTATTCTCTCGTATTTTTTTTTAAATAAAAAATATTTCTTACCTCATTCTGCAGGAATCCGACCTCTCAGATCTGTTTCGATCGCGTTTCTTCCCTTCTACTTTGACATTTTTGTGTCGCTTTTTCTTTGCCTGGATAACGCGGACTGAAGCGATGAAAGAAGAAAGGAATGAAACCAATATAACTGTACCTTCCATACAAAGATTGGCAACTATTTTTTTCAATGCTTATTTACCTGGCCGACTAATGTTTCCCAATGACTTCATCCTGACGACTACTCACGGCCACAGAAAAATTCACAACACACGAGAGAATGACGGCTTTGGGCCATACTCGCCCCTACATGTTTCCGATGTTTCCTTCGGTTTCCATCTGAGTTAGGATACATTCCTCTCCACAGATGGCAGTTAAGTCTATGCGGTGGTTGGAAAAATGACAGTAGAAATCCGTAATTCACCACACCGAAAATTGAATATGCTTTTTATTGCATCTCTATACCTTTCGAGTATTGAGTTTATGTTACTGACAATGATATATTATATTGAAGAAATAATAAAAAGAAAACTACTGTGAAGGTCTGAGATTTTCCGTCATAATTTGTGGGAGTGACTGTGTAAATGCCAGCAGAATGGTAAATGTTAGAATTAATGACATAAAACCCGTTTTAACTATTGTGAATACCAGATAGCTATTTAAATAGTTTGAAACCAGTCGAGACTTATGATGTTTTCTCTCTTAATGAATACAGAGCAAACCTAAGGATTTTATGCCGCCAATGAGTGTACATTTGTAATTCCCTTTATGTGAATGAATGGTTTTAGTACAATCACTAAGTATCTTTCGTTTATCTAGGAATTTGAAATCAGTTGAGTTTATAGCGACAAGAGAACGCGTTTAGCTCCCATTGTTTAGTATGATTAGGGGTTCCACATTAGTTTCTCACCGTGGAACTCCGATTGTGTCGTACTGCCCTTCTTCTCAAGGGACCCCAATTTAGAGCAAATTCTCTCTATAAAGATAATATCAATAAACTTGAAGGTCATGTATTGGATAAATTGCAGGGTGTGGTGAAAAAAGTAACTGTCAACATGATGTTTGAGAAATGCAATTCTGTATCATCAAGATGGCAGTTGTTCCTATGGAGAGAGAGAAGGGAGAGCAACTGTCAATGAAAGGGAGGAAAACATGATACGCATAGGCACTAAGGGGCTCATATTCCAGGCTAGGTATGCTCTACAGTCCCCTTTAAAATGACAAACTGTTACGGATTGTGAAACACAAGCAATGAATTACTTTTTTAAGTTATTTAATGGTCAATGAATTCAATTTTTCAATTTCTTTAGTTAGTCAATATTTTAGTTCATATGAGTGATTTACCCCAATTCTTAAATATTTTTTAGAAAAAAGATTTAAGTCTGCTTTATTTCTCTGGGATACATTTCTCTAGCATACATACAACACTCACTCCTTGGGCTCAACTCCGGGATAAAATGCTCGGACTCAAGTGATAGTACGGGTAACCTGGGTGGACTTGTTAGACGGACGGATTGGTGGACTGGTTTCGAAATCAAATATTTCATTCTCTACACAGTTGATGGTTCTTCACATCCACATCAATGAATATGCCCATGTAAAGATCACCAAAATGTCCGGAAAAAGCAAGATTGAGTTGATTGCCCACAAACATTTTGGATGACACCTCTAATTAGGGGTTAGGTGGAAAAGGGGACTTCTTATAGTCTCAACCTCGTCCGAATAAAGGCATTTTATTATTTATTATTAATAAAACTTTAGACCAATCGATTACCTTTTCAAAGAGGACAGACCAACCTGCATAAAAGAAACTGAAAGAGCAACTTTTTAACATATAAGTTTCTATTTTTCACCTTTGACCAGTCAACTTTTCCTGAGATAACCTTTTGCTTTGAACGTTTTTATTGTCAACTTCACCAAGTATGGTGCAGAGTGAGGGTAGGGCTACACTCCCCGTATGTTACTGGACAAGGGTAACTGCCCTTCATAGAATGCACTTACTCTCCTTCCTTCCCCCTCTATCTACAAACTCACTAAGGAGAATATTTATTTTATTGGTGATTCTCTTCAAATTGGAGCGCTACCATCTGATACTCCAACTTAAGCTCAGACTACCCTTGCAGGAGTAGCTCTACCTACGGTGGCAGTGGCATAACTAGGATATGCTTTGCTGGGGATGATGGGGCCACCCCCCCAGGCAATGGGTTGGGGTGTGGGAAATTTTTTGAAAAATAACTTATCTGATGAATCAAATGACTCACTGCCATGGTATTAATAAATGATCTTTAACTTTAAGCAGATGCACTAACGAGATTTCATGTCAAAACTAGACAATAATTTCAAACAATTTTTTAAATGTCTGTGAGGTTTTGGGGGGATCTATTATCCCCCTCATAGTTATGCCACTGTACCATGAAGGAGCTTATTCACATTAGGGTTGACTTCTTGAGTGCTTGAAACATTTTTAGTATGCCCTTTTTCAATCTAAACTGTCTGTTGTAATCATAAAAATTATGATAGGTGCAACAAAAATGGAATGAAAGATTAATATTCAAAATTGATGAAAATATTTTGTACAGAATAGCTGCACATCAACAGAAAATATTGCATGGCACACAAGTTATTTGTCAATAAAACCTGACACAAGCTACATTATACTACAAACTATTAATAAACTACATTTCGGGTAAAGGTCCTTTACCGACCTTGTTTCAGGTGATTCTGCGGTGGAGGCATCTGCAGGAAATCACCCAAGACTGATTTACCATAAACAGGGACCGTGAAAGTTTTAATCAGTTGACAGACACAAGTAATCAATTTAATATGTATTTAAAAGAATTTAAATTGATAAAATTATCTTAATTAAATGGAGTGGTAAGAAATCTACATTAACTTTGAAGCAAGCCATTGACACAAGGGGTCATCTTACTTACCTGACGGACTTGAACACATAATCGTAGAAAACTCATTGTACTGATGACATTTAAGGAATTACTGGTTTCATTCACCATGCATAAAATTATTTGTAACAGTAGGGGAAAGGAGAGACAAAATACAAGAAATATTTCATCAATAATGTTTTATTTTATGTACATACAAAATGGACTACCAAATAATGAAATGCTATTCTCATTCCATGGCACTTAGAAATGCAACGAATCTCATTACCCATACATGATTAATCTGGCTAACAGCTGGTCATGTACTTGCATTATTGTGAAAATATTTGCAGAGATAAAAAAAATAGGAACTGACATTGTGATCTTGTCATATTGCTTACAATTTTTTCATCACTTAGTTGGAAGCATAAAGGTTCAATATTCTGCAGATATAAAGAGAATTTTCATTGTTACTAAAATGAATAACCAGTGCATGAATATCAGCTTGGTGCTTTTCCCTAATATAATAAACCCTGCTTTTAAGTTTCAAAAACTCATTCATATAACTTGTCGCTAAAATTGTACATTTCTCAACTACTGCATTATGCCCTGGGCCATTCTTACTAGTGCACACACACAACAGTTGACAAAATTTCCATAGGTTTTAAACCTTTTTAAAAATTATTTTTTAAAATTAGTATCAAAATGTGCCAAATCATCCACCAAATTCCACTTATCCCTGAATTATCCATAGCATAAAAAATTTTCTTCATCTTATTACACACATTCGGCACTCCATAATAAAATATCAGCAGTAGCAATAAAGCCACATCCTTGCTTCTTCAACTTCAGAAGATGAAAAAAAATAAATAATATCAAGAGTCGTGAAAATCAGCATTGGATAAGTAATGAAAAAAAAAACTTCTACAAATAATAACTCCTTAGTAAATATCACTTCAGCCCGGCATTTTCATAAGTGCTCAAGGTCTTAAAATAGTTAAATGTCCTAATGCTCTGGCATATGCTTTTACTACCATCCCTGTGCACACTCTCAAAGCCCTTCAATTTAGCATTACAATATGAAATCATAATAAATTTCAGTAAGCTTTACCTAAGACAATTAGAAATAAAACCAATGGTAATTCCTTTGCTTTCTTCGAATGCCTCAAAATATACATTGGCCAGCAATGCATGACCATCACTAAAAAAAATACTTACAATGGAGATAGCAATGCACATTTAAAAAATTGTTTCATGATGCTTGGCATACTCTGAAGGGGTTAGTATATTACTGCTCTAGAAAAATACAGACGCAAACATTCTTTGCTATCCAATCAAAATTACATTGCACTTTCTCTGATATTATACAGTTCCCAAATTTCAATTTAGCCTCTAAATAAACACCTGAAAGACTTGTGAATTTTTTGATTGTGATAGTTGCCTCAGAAAATAAATGCTTGCACCTTTAAGTGATTGAGTTTCTACCTGAAGTATGCAACTCGAAAACACATCAGATTATCAAGCATCTATGCAGGATATAGTGAAATGAAAATTTTACACTGTGTTCGAATTACTTGATACTATTATCCAATTCATTCCTTCAAACTTGAAGCAGAATTAAAGTTTTTTTATACAAAATTCTTGCTTAAAATTTCTGGCAAAACAATTGCTTCAATAGCCTTGCATTTCCAACCCATTCCAAATCATTTTGTTCATAAAATATGCAAGTTGACAAATACAGCACAGGTATGAAGAAATACAAGCATCAAACCTTTCAAATCAAGACAAAAATGCTATCAACAGTCATGAATTTTTCATCATACAGAACTTATCTTTCCAGTACATTTACAGTGAGGTAAAAAATGGTGCTGAAGCAGTACTAGAGACTTTTCCAGTTTTTCGATTTGACATCAGGCTCAAAACTAGTAAAAAAAGAAGAGAGCTATAAAATTATAGCTTCACCTCCACTTCCTAGAGCCATTCGTTGTATACCATACATAGGAGAAAAAGGCAATACATACATTGGAATCATAACATGATACTGAATGTGGACTTTCAACTTCTATTTAATGACCCTGATTTCAAACAAGGGTCCAATATCTGCTGATTTCAAACTCCCCAAGCCTTAAAAAAAGGTGATTACGTACAAAATGGAAATAATGTAAGCTAAAATGTCAATCTCTAAATTTTATAAAAGCTACAGCATACTCAAAACAGAAACTACATCCATGCTTCTTTTGACTGGGTTATATCAAGATCCTTACAACCAATATATCCCTGTAGTTCTTATGTTATTTTCGACACACATTATTTCTCCGCAAAAAAAAAACAAAAATTAGGGAGCTAAGAAATGTTAATCTATGGTTCCACTTGCGGCAATGGATATTCAGTGTATTAATTTAAATGTGATACAAAAGATGAAGGAATGATCTTTCAGTTTAATAGTTATGAATGAGTCCCTTGTAATTTATGAAGGTAGAGTTTTTGAAAGTTGGGTTAGAGAGATACATGGCTCCTGAATTTATCTACTCTCAGTGAAAAATGCTCAAGTGTTAACAGATTAATCTCCCATCCAATGGACGGAGTACTCTACTTCACATATTCTTCTCAAGGTACTTTTGTCAGGGAATGAAAATGAAAACCAACAATATCCAAGTTACCCTTTAGGGAAACATGAAGCCAGAATTTTAGGCTTAGAGCTGAGCAAATTCTTTGCAATAGAATCAAATCAGGTTCAATTCCATTTGATTTTCCAGAAAATCAGAACGTATGGGATTTGAAACATTGACCCATCTGATCCATTGACTGATTCAGAAATTGATCTTTGGTATCCGTAGTTAATAATGCCATTGCCTTATTTGAGAAAAAAATGCTCCTGTAAATTTAACTCGTCCTTAATTTTCTAAGCTTCCATTTTTCTCAATTCAAACTCATCTATGAACAAACTTCTACATTTCATTCAGATCTGAATTTGAATCAAGCTAGCAAATCATTACAGTTGGATTTTATTTACTTTCCAATTCTCTATTTGTTCATTCAATCGAAAATGCCTGACTTGCTCAGCAATATTTACATGAAAGCTGATTTTGGTACCGGTTAAGATGAGAAGCACCCGATAGTAGAGAACTTTTGTACTATTGAGAAAGAGCTGACTTACCAAAAAGTTATAAGATGAGAAGAAAAAATTGATATCAAACAGTGAAATGCTTAAGGGGGGGCTATATGCTTGACATTCAGATGGACAGTGCAAGGCATAGATTGTTTACCAGACACGAAATCCATGGATAAGTGGATACATACATGAGAGAAAAGTTCAACCATTTACATGAAACATATCCATCAGCCTTCACAGAGAATTAGCCACAGCAAGTACTTGACTAACCTAATTACCCATTTTGTCAATAGAATGAATAGTTTCGAGTCTGTTACACAGACTAACCAATTTGCTTGATTCATGTATGAAATCTAAAGTGACCATTTGAATATGTTAAAATACACTTCATAATGCTTCATAAATTGTATACACTTAGAAGAATCTTTCCAGAAAAAAACTTAATCTGATTGTACTACACTGGTTATTTCAGTATTATCATGGTACAAATATTTCCAACCTTCATAGAGCACCTGATTTGATTAAGGAAACCAGTATCGGAGAATAAAAAAATAACCACAACATTCACAATAGTTGATTCTTTCCTCCTCCAACAAAGTTCACTGTAAAATGAGTTAACCTTAAACATGGCATTTCAACAATTATGTCAACAGATGCATAGACCAGCATCATAATGCCTACGTTAAATCACCTACAGACACATGGTTGAGTTTTGCAAAGAATATTCAAATATCCATGTCAAAAGCAATGTTGACAACACAGATGTAGTGACTGTTGCACATACACAGAATGGCTTCACATCATATACAACTAAAAAGCCATTTAAATAATTCACTAAGGGCTGCACAAGCTAATGTGATTTTCATTGTAATTGGTGCCTCACAGAAAAGTTTACCTCAATGTTTAGTTGTGCTCAGTATAAACATTTGTTAGTATTTGACACTCACTCTGACATGGTGATCTATAGAAGCTCAATACAAGGTTTCTGATAAAATGGAATGCTAATCTTAAACTTTACCAAAAAAAATCATATCTACAATATAGCATACATAAGAGGAAGGCATTTTTCCTGGAAGAATACATGGTGCAGCTCTGTAGTACCTATAGGAATATCCACAAGCATTACATATCAGGTAACAAAATACTGGATACTTAAGATAAGAAAACTTCTGTCACATAAAAAAATGGCCAAGGAATACTGTTCTGCCATATTACCCAGAATGAAGCTCTGCATTTAATTACTTGAACAAGGAAATAAAAAATAAGAAAAAAGCATAAAATTTTCTATTGAACATAATACTCTCGTAAAATTTTAAGTACAGTGTACAGTGCAACCTCGATATAACGACACCCCACGGTGCACTAATAAACACTCGCTATAGCGAATTGTCGCTTTACTGGAGGTGGAGCAAATAATAGCCAATATACCTGTTGCGAACTGATATACAGGAACAGGAGTGGTGCGGCGACAGATAAACATCTATCCGATAAACGTAAGCATAAATCCAGACGAAAGGCGATGTTTTTTTGCATCACTAAATTTCCTTACTCAAACAACGACAAACTATTCAAACAATTTATAAGCGCCGCACTGAATAAAAATCATGGAATGCATTGTTTCGTCAATCATTATGCCAATGCACAACCGACGAAGCCATTTTTCTATGCACTTAATTAGTTCATTTACGTGATCATTGTATTATTTTGGTAATTTCCACTGAAAATTCAAAAATTAACTGATAAAACAGTATCGCGGTTATTTAATGCCCCAAATGTTTCCATTGGTGTATGTTTATTGTTTCTGTACGTTAAGTGGCAGTGAAGTAAAATAACGCATTACATTTGTTTCTACAGGTGAAAACGGTGGAAGGTTGTATAAAGTTCCCGCCTTGGAAGACTTTTTCTTTCAGATAGTGTAATATCTACATCATCTACGGTAAAAAGTTTGCTAAGCTTGAAAAATGATGTGATTAAAATTGCCGTTGTTGAAAAAAAGTTTCTTTTTTAGTGTTACGCTCGCGACGTATTTGAAATAATACACCGAGTTTACCACGACACTGCAAACGAGAGTTAGTTGTTCTGTGAGTTCTTCCAGCGGCCGCCAGGGGATGCTCGGCTACCCACGAGTCAAAAGAGAGCGCCAGTACGACTCCAACCACTGACGCGAATAGTTCACCCTTGTAAACCCGCAACGGAGAATAAATGCGTCCATCCGGACAATTCACGCTGAGTATCATTGCTTCGTACATCCTACATCATCGCTGAGGCGCACTACCTACCTTTAGAGGCATCATTGCAAGAAATACCTCATACTGCAAGGGTTTTGTCGGGGAGTTGTATGTAAAAAAGTTCCGTTTCGTCTATGCCCAGCTAGCACATTATAAGTCATTGAGATAAGGTGAAAGGAAGAAATAAGGAAGTCGCTTCTCAAGTAAGCTTGTTATGGGTTTCTTACGGCCATGGCAAAATGGATGCCAAACTTTCAGCACTTCCGTAGATGCTGTTATTATCCCATCGTTACAGAGTGTTAATTAAGGCCTTTATGCATTAAAACAATGTTTTTATTATTGGCGCTTCTATATTATGAGGAGAAATAACATCATACCGCCATAATTTGAAAATCATTCACATTTATGAACTGATAGCTTAACGAAGGTCGTAAGAAAAACACAATTTCACAAGAATACCAACGTAGAATAATATAAAAATGCCGGAAGGAACATCTAATATACGTATTGTAGTCGTCGGGTTATCAAACCATAATTTAAAATTCATAAATGTTAAAATGTATGGACCTTGAATAAATTCAGTTTTTCATGCACATGCCAAACAAGTTTTTTTTACATAATTGGATATTTAAGTAGTAACTACGCCACCTGTTCTCAACAACTGCCGTGGTGTGATTTGAAACTAGTGGTTAGCGAGTAGTTCTTCGGTTCCGAGGATCGCACGTTCGGATCCATCCTGACGTTATTTTTTTTCTTTCCGCCGCATGGATAGAGTACTTGTACTATGCTTTATATCTTCACTAGCCGGTTGCTTGCAGTTATTAATTTTTTTCTATTTACGGGAAAATCTGTTATCAGTTGTTCAGCCCTTCTAAAAACTCGCTAAATTTCCCCAATAGCCTTTAAATTCATGTCAAGATGAGCCGCGTAGCATGTGTAGTACGCTGCTCAGCCGCCTTTGGCGCTCCAACAGAAGTGACTTACATTGCCTGAGGATATTTGACGGCATTCCTTACCTAAACGCCCCTAACGTCTTACCCTTGCCTTATATAAGTCCCTTAGCTTACGATAAGCTGCTTATCAATTTTTTCCGTAAGAAAACCATAAGAAACGGTTAACTCACTTACTTTGTGCTATCTGGGTGTTATATGACGCGGGGAATACTTCTAAAGATACTTATGATCAGAGTCCTTTCTTCCACGACTTCGGGTTTACACCGGAGGCATCACCAGCAATTATGAGGGGAGATAACGCTTTGGTGCTTCGCAGTAGTATAATCAACCTTCTGCACACTTAAAATTCTCGATTCGCAATCTATCCCTGAAATATTCCGCTTTAGGCTTGGGCGTAGCCCCTTTCTCAGAAGTTCCCGCAGATTTGAATGGGCAAAACCACCCGAACAAAGCTCCTTATAACTATTCATCGTCTGCATTCCTTGGGCGCTTCTGTTTATTTAATATTGCAGAGCGAATAGGAAGATAAATTAATTTCGACACTCTCATATTACTCCTTTCTTTTTATTTTCCCGCTTAGACGTGTTTGGTGTTTTTTTGGCCATGGTGACTGCCATCAAATGCTTTCTATTCACGCAACTCACGGACGTGCGGGTATGCTGCCGACTGCTTTCTGCCGCCCGAGGAACAGAAGAAGATGAAGCATTCGCGAATGCTAATGCCAAAATATTTTCACCAAAATTAATTACTTATTTATCGAACGACAGTTTACCACATAAATTTGAGACTGAGTTAACTTCACTTCTAACAGATCGCTAGCAATTACAGAGGTTAAGGAGTCTTGATGAAAGTCTTCGGGCGGTGAAACCCTCGCTATGGCGAGAGCCAGCACCAAAAGGGTCTCGTAAAAACAAATTTTTTAACACGCTTATCATAGGGTCAATTGACGGTGCATCGACTATGTCTCGTTATAGCGGGAGTGTCGCTATAGCCCGTACTCGCTTTAACGAGGTTCCACTGTATCACGGAATATATGTTGAGCTTTGCTGGAAGCATTATAATTCATTTCAAATCATCTTGATTTACAAAATATATAGAATGCGTGAGCAAAAATAGTGATTGTGTAATAATAAATATTGAAAAAAGTTGATTAGTAAATAAAGAGTAGGGCTGCCTTCTGTCCTCACCTTCTTCCCTATCCAAATCTTCAATGCTTTAGGGAGAGACCCATCTATGCGTACAGATAGAGATAAATACATATTCACAGATAGGGAAAGAAAGTAATTGAAATAGTTGATATAAAATTGAAGACAAGGATAACAATAACATGGAAGATGCCAGAAATCTGATGTAAAAATGCTGCCTGACTGGGACTCGAACCCAGAACCTTCCTGATTTAGTGCCAGGTACTCTATCCACTTGAACTACCAGGACAGGTCACCATGATTTCAATAGGGGTTTATACTCACATCTGAAAACCTTCTGAAAGGCTTTCATGAAATACTTTTGAAGATGAATATATTTTGGAGTTGTCTCCATGTTCAATCAACTTGTTGGATAATAGTTTTAGTTCACTTAAGACCAGAAGAACCATAATGGGGTGGTCCCGACAAGTTGGACACAGAAGAAAATCTGAAAGGTATTAATTTAACACCTGGCAGTGACATGAATTGCTTCTAGTAAAAAATTGGCCTGGACTGGGAATCATTTCATAGACCTTTGGCTTTAATAATTTACAATATAGCATACATAAGAGGAGGGCATTTTTTCTGGAAGAATACGAGGTGTGTTCAAAAAGTATCGCGAATTTTGAATTTTTCGCGGGTTACGTATAATCGAATTTCGATTTTTTTGTGGCGTTATGTTGGTACTCATGTCTGTCACTTATGCCGACAAGCTCGGCCATTATAATGTTCACTTAATTGTTGACAGCTGCTTTGCTTGCACGTGTTTTGGATCGTCTTCGATTTTTACCATGGATCAAAGAACCTGTATCAAATTTTGTGTGAAAAACGAAATTAAGTGCGCGGATGCATTCCGAATGTAGACTGTGGCATACGGAGAAGCTACCTTGGACCGAAGCAACGTTTATCGGTGGGACAAAATGTTCTCAGAAGGCCGAGAAGATGTGAACGACGAAGAGCGTGCCGGACGCCCGAGCACTTCAACAACAGACGAAAAAATTAATGAAGTGGAGAAAATGGTATTGGCCAATCGTCGAATCACCGTTAGAGAAGTTGCTGAGGACCTAAACATATCGATTGGCTCGTGCCATTCGATTTTTATCAATGATTTGGGCATGAGACGGGTCGGGTTGGGTTGGGTTTGGGTCCGCGACGACCCAAATTTGCTGCAGAGGGTCATAACTGGTGACGAATCGTGGGTTTATGGTTATGACGTGGAAACCAAAGCTCAATCATCTCAATGGAAGCTGCCGCACGAACCAAGACCGAAAAAAGCACGCCAAGTTCGGTCGAATGTGAAAGTTTTGCTGACAGTTTTCTTCGATTGCAGGGGCGTGGTGCATCATGAGTTCTTGCCACAGGGTAGAACGGTCAATAAGGAATATTACCTGCAAGTTATGCGCAATTTGCGCGAAGCAATCCGCCAGAAACGCCCGGATTTGTGGAAGAACAAAAATTGGCTTTTGCACCACGATAACGCCCCTGCTCACACATCGTTGCTTGTGCGCGACATTTTGGCCAAAAACAACACACTAATGATGCCGCAGCCACCGTATTCCCCAGATCTGGCCCCCTGTGACTTTTTCTTGTTCCCTAAACTGAAGAGACCCATGAAAGGACGACGTTACGCTACGATTGACGAGATAAAGACGGCATCGAAGGAGGAGCTGAACAAGATTTAAAAAAATGATTTTTTGAAGTGCTTCGAAGATTGGAAAAACCGTTGGCACAAGTGTATAATATCTCATGGGGATTACTTTGAAGGGGACAAAATAGATATTCATGAATAAATAAATAATTTTTGAAAAAACACAAAAGTCGCAATATTTTTTGAACACACCTCGTATATGGTGGAGCTCTGTCGTGCCAATTGGAATATCCATAAGTATTACCTATCTAGAAGCAAAATACTGGTAATTTAGGATAAGAATACTCCAGTCAAGTAAAAAAAATGGCATTGGAAAGAGAATTTGGCAGAATATGAAAGTCACCATGTACATCAGAGCATTGGCTCAGAGAGCCCATGGTAATAATTACACATAAACTTGGTACATATTTTCCACACTTTAATACTTGAACTCAACCAGTTACAATGCCTCCGTGCAATTTTCAGGAGGTTGAAACTGGTGCGTTGAAAATAACATGTGCATTTCATTCTTTACTAGCAGGCCACCCCGTGTTGCTCGGGAAGGATAGTACCCATTCATTATTTCATGATCATATAGGATTTTTGAGATTTCTCTTACAGAGTGTCAAGAGGTGTGCCTACCCAGCAGGATGTCCAACTGCAGATATTGTATGATGAGACATAACAAACGGTAATGAGAAAACTGCAAATGATGCATCGGACACAATGGAAAGTAACACTAAGGGGTTGGGGAGCATAAGATGCACCATTGTACTAACTTTGGTCGCAATCCTTGCAGCCATATGAAAACGCATAGCGGACAGACAAACAGACATCCTCTTTTATATATGTACATGTATAGATGAAAAGAACTTATACAAAGTCGATTCCCTGAAGATAGAATAGCCAAAAGCCAAAGGTCATATTTTAATTCCTTGTTCAGGTGAATTTCTTCTAAAGGCAACTTAAATTAATTTTTCACGATGAAGGTTGCTATTTGCATCATCACCTTTTGAGATTTCATTGGGTACCTACTTGATATTTTATGATAAAAAAAATAATGAGGTACACACTGAAAGTGTAATACTGAATATTTAGAATGGAAATTCTGAAAAAAGTCAATTTCATAAGGTAAACCTTTACATTATTGGAAGAAGAAGAATTGGCAGCCCAGCAAGGCCATAGCCAGAAATTTTTTTGGGGGATTCACCAGTGAAAGTGGCACATTTTAGAAGGGGTTCAGTTGGAGGGGGTACAATTAAAATTGTACCTCCCAAGCATTTCAGGGGGGTGTGAGCCCCACTCCCTACAGCTTTGCAGCCTAGTTACAGAGCACACAGACGTTAAAACATAAGCACTAAGAAAAATTTCATCACATGATGACAACATAAATTTGATTGGATATCATAAAGTATGAAGCAACACATCATGAGAGAATTTCATGAAGCAACTAAATAGAATTTCAACTTATTTCCCACAAACAAGATGTAATAAATTATACAACAGAATGTGACAGTAATCTCAAAAACATGATTACCTTACTTCGGAACGGTAGAGAAAATTAGTGAACATTATGAATACTGATATTTACAAATAATATATGCTATACAAAATTTCATCTCACAATAGGCCTCAGCAAAAAAATAAAATATAAAAATTATAAGTATCATTGGTGGAATAGCATAAAATAAATATAAAATAGAAATACATGTTGAATTCATTCTTGAGATTACAGTAATTATAAAGGAAAATTAAACAAGAAGGTAAAATATATATGTAAACAAAGCAACCCAATGACTTGCATAGTTCAACGTCGACCACTTAGATATGGTATGCATGTAGTTATACCCTTCATCTTGAAGCTTTGATGATACATCAAACATGACACCCAAATATGAAAGGTGGAACATGGCCAGTATTCCAAAACCTATATTGACAAGGACAACAAGAAACTGTTTATCTTTGCTTCGATGAGAGCAGTCTTTGCGACATGGACGCACCTGAATGCAAGCTCCAAAAACTGAAGCCAACTTCTGCCTTAAAACATACTCCGTATATGTATATGCTCCAAGGGAGAGAAGAACAGCAGCTAGCTGGAAATTCAATCCATGAAGCAATGAGCTGACAGCATAGGTGGACAAAATTGCTGGGAAACTGCCAAAGGATTTTGTAGTTCGAAATATATCTAAAATAAAAAAAATGTAGTAAGCATTGATGAATAGAAAACACAGACTCAAATGTAAAGAACAACTATTATTGAAATGGAAGAAGTGAATTACTTCCACATTGAATACCTATAACATAAATTTATTAGACATAACAATTGTAAAACAATCTTTAATATTTTTACACCAAAAATTGAAGTAAATCAGATTGATATTGCAATCATAAAAAAATTCCAACTTCTCAACTTTACACGCAACAACACATTTCAATACTAAATGCAATATTTGAACCAGTTCAGCCCATTGTGGGCCACACGATATTTGGATTTCTACAACATTTTTTAGCACCCATTGAATATATGTAAACATAAATTTTGTAGCAAATAGAAAAGAGATTCCATTTATAATTAGTAATGGTTTACACCCTAATGACCATCCTCATGGCATGCACAGCAAATCACACGCTGTAATGAACATGCTAAATTTCAACTCCACATCATTTTAAACTGATAGTCTCCGACAAGACATAAACCTACAACAATCCCAATCATTATCACAGCTAAAAATACCAATGATACACTGAATGGAGACTGGTTTCACTGAATATTGAACATGTGTCATCAGATTAAACCTTCATTATTCGAAGATTGAAACAACTGGAGATGAAATGAATGCAATGATAAATATCATTACGTGTTTGCTTCTCATCCGACTCTTAATTTTAAAACTTATGCAGTTAGAAAAAATATCACTTCAAGAGAGAAAAATCTTACATGTCTTCAGCCAATGGTGCATTGGCATGTTCCAGAACACAACAACTTGAACTAAGGAGCGTGGAATTTCAATATGTTGAGGCCTAGCAACGGTGAGGGTCCAAAATGATACATCATGATGACCAAATCCAGAGGTGATGGCTGAAGCTTCAGATAAAAAGGATACGAAGTAATGACTGGATCGAAATGATAATGCATCACGATAAGCAACCCACCACCTAGAAAGTATATACATTTTCAACAATTACTGGAAACTTTCACTTGTCGTCATGTAAAATAATTGACAAAACTCTTACCTCCATGATTCATCTGGTATAAGCCACTGCATCCAGCAAGTAGAAATACTTAAAAATAACATGGACAGTAAGACACTGCTCAAAATTCTCCAAACCCACTGATAATTCTGAAAAGGAATAAAAATAATAAGGAATACATAAATATTTCAATAAAAAATCATAGACATCTCACGCAAAGCCTTTGGACACCCCAAACAAAAAATCTTTCCGAGGGAGGGGGCCTAAGGAAAGGAACTGCACCCCTTATCCTGAACGTGTGAACTTCATATGCCTGTCCCTCAGTCTGACATGAGCTCTACCTTAACCATCCCATTGACACACACTGGGTTGAATCAAGTAAATATTTTTTACATATTGCCTTCACAAATGGTTCTGCTGCATTTCCTCTCACATTAGGTTTTCTTGCAACAGAAATAGCACACATTGCATTTCAATGAGTCTAATGAATCATGCTCACTGTTAACATTACCCCAGATGGGTGAATTATGTTACCCCACCGGCCATTCTATACCTATTTCTCAGAATTTTTTCCCCTGACCGCAGTAAACCCCTGGTTATTTAGAATTAAATTTTGAAATAAATGATCAAATTGCCCTCAATTAGGGTCCCTCATTACTTTTCTCCAGAATATTTTAAGCAAAACAAGGGCTTTAAACTGAGACGTACAGTATTTGAAAATTTTTCATCAGACCCCGATTATAAAATGCAGTGACTTAATCCTGTTTTCGAATAATACATGAAAACAGTTTCTTGAGTCTGATATACACCTTGAAAATTAACTCAATTTTGGATAGCAATCCTTGGCAATTTATGGTCTTAACATTATCATCAAATCTATCTTTTTTGGGGCTTTGAAACTTCAAGGATTGGATTGGCAAAAATCTCTGTCATTCATACAGGAGCGGTTCCACTACATCTCACCTGAGACAACCACCAAATTGTCAAAGTTTTTAGGTTGGTTTAATAGTGCCCTGCAAATTCAACCCTTTTGCACAGAGTCTTGTGGTGAGAAAATCTTCCACACTACAAGTCACTTGAAAATTTTCTGCACTCCCCTGCACAAAGCTCTCTCACGTCAACAAAAGGCAGAGGTTTGCACCCAACTCAGTGGGATGCCGATCCCTTTCCTCAGCCACTGTGCGAGACTCTAGAAGATTTAAAAGACTCCTTCAATGCAAGAGTCCACGGTAAACTTAATGAAATAGCTGTGTTTTATATTAACAAATAGTGGTAGTTCCCATCTATTTTGGAATACAGCAGACTCCCAATTATTTGGCTGCGGTATATCCGTGTTGTGGATTATTTGTGTATGATTTTTTGCTTTCGCTCAATATTTTCCGCGATCTTTATAAAAAAATAAAATCGGATACAAAATCACTGGAATTACTGTATTAATGCTAGAATACACCAGGCTTATTATTTCCGTTAGGATCCCCTGCGTAAAACAGAAGCCATTGCGCGCTAGCTGCATTCACGGGAGCACGGTGTTCCTGTTTTCCAAGCTTCACAGCGTGCAACCGCACTCCGTGATCATGGATACACGTCCCGAAGCAGTTGGAACCTGAGAGGCGACTAACATGGCGTGGGGTCTGACAGTGTAGTTTCCGACGTCGAGCAGTGGTTTTGAAACATTCGTGCAAACCAATTTTCTGTGTCCGTGATCACAAAGCCACGGATGTGTGGTTTTTGAAACCAGGCCTTACATGGAGCATTAATACTACGAGTACAACCATGTTATCGCCAATAAATAGATCGCGAACTGGCCAAGAAAGCTCTTACCGAGTCTGAGAACCACTCTAATATAACAGAATAACTGAATAAATAATAATATACCATTTGTTTTCCATAAATTATGAACATTACAAGACATTAAAGTGAAAGTTTGGGCTATCTGTGTTTTCCAATTATTCGTGCTGTCTCTCCCCACCATTGACAGAGATAATCGGGAATGTGCTGCACATAAAATGAATTCCCTGTGTTTTTTTGGGTGTGAAAAAAATTTAAACAAAGTTTTAATGCTCATATTGATGCATTTAGTATATTTCTTTTCCATATCGACTGATATGGAACTGAACTCTGTTGATATTCACGGTAGAACTTTGTTTAAATTTCCATTAGATAAGAACAAAGAAGAATTCATTTCTAACTTTAAATTTATAAGATAAGCAACAAATATTATTTTGGAAAAAACACTGCAAATAGCAGTAGTTAACCGCATGGAAGGGTTTGGAAAGGGTCCAACAGAGAGGCTGAGGAAGGGCCTGCCCTGAGAGCACACAAAAAATTGTAGACGTATAAAAAATTTCTATTTCAAGTCTAGAGGTAACTTAACCAATGGATATAGATCCGTGAAATTCGGGAGAGGCGATATCGTGAGATAACGCGAAATCGGTAAATAAAAAAATTTTTGCCTTTTTCGCAAAAACCCTGGTGCTCCATTACTTTCCTCATCCGCACATGAACTTTTGAATCTGGTCGTCATACCAGCTTCCGACCATGTCGCTATGATGGGCGTTGATCTCCTCTTGCACCTTTTTGTCTGTGACGAACTCCATTCCTCCTAGGTGTTTCTTTAGGGCAAGCAACATGTGGAAATCACTGAGTGATAGTGCCCAAAAACTCATCCCCTTCCTCTTCAAAATGGCACAAAACTTCTTCAACACATTCCATGTGCTACCTTCGGTGAGCTGTTTGGGTACCCACCAGACAGTGGTAGTTTGTACGGCCGAAAAGGAACTTGTAGCACCACTTATGAACATTTTTAACATCCATAAATTTTACACCGTAAACCTCAACCAATTGGCGATTAATATAGATAGATGTCACCTTTTTCCTGATCAAAAATCATATGACAGACCAGATTTCAAACCTGGACAGAGACGTGAGGGGAAGCTCCAAGGAAAAGGTTACTATGCCAACCATGCATGGACAGTCAACAATGCTTCATGGCAGTCAAGAGTGGTGGTGGAGGAACCAAGGAACACGGTGATGTTGGCGGATTGCACCTAGCACTTCATTAGGCAACACAAGGATTTAGGAGACCTTACTTTTAAATTTACCCTCATTCACAAAAACCAAGGTCAAATCTACTTCACTACACATTATGATTAAAATTAGAAAACTTACCCATAAAGGTTTGTTGTAAATTGCAATATAATCCCTATACGGAATCCAAGGGCCAAAGACACAGGTTCCAACACAGAGCACATATCCTGAAAATTCCACAAGAGATGGAAGACTTTGCAAGGTTCCAATATCTGTATCAAATGCAACAGATATAATTTTCATGGCCACTAGCATCTGAGCACCACGGATTTTGTGCCATTCAGCTCTTTTGACGAAAAATAATTCACTGAAACAAATAAAATACAAGGAGTATAAGTGAAAGCAAGTTTCTTCAACATTATTTAGAAATATAAATATATAAATAATAAAATTACAAAATAAGCCCAAAAATTTACACTATTTCTCAATGACAACAATTGTTGAAAAAAGCCGTCACTCATTAATCAAGGATAATAAAAATACAATCAGAATATATCTGGCATATTTCCACAAAGAAATATTGCAGGCCGGCCTTGGTGGCGGCAGGGTGAAGTCGTCACCTGCCACACCAAAGGTCGTGGGTTCGAATCCCACCTGGTTAGGTGATCCCTATCCAGGGTATGGATGTTTGTGTTGCACTCTGTTAATGTCGGAAACCCTCATTGTAAAAGGCCGTTATGTGCTGTTTGCGGGGAAGTTGATAATTAAAAAAATAAAAATAAATTTACATATTTGATGACTAATATCCACACACTACGGAATCTTTCAGAAGGCAGTGTGAAAGGGACCAAATAGCAATGCTGCATTACTGGGAAGGTAGCCTCTATGAGGTCATGTGAAAGAACTGTTGAGACTCAATTTCAAATAGAGTAGAAAATTCCGTGTTAAGTTTTGGATAGCATAACTGATCAGTCTTTGTCAATCTGCACGGAATGCAAGGTTGATAGTTTATGATGGCTATTGAAGAAACTTAATTCACTCACAATGTCAGCCAGGAGAGCACAATTCTTACCACCTAACACTATGCCATAACCACACAAGTATAAATGGGGAAGGGAGTTTGATAGGGTAAACTTTGGTTCTGGTATAATAGGAAATATTCGGTGACAAAATCTGGATTACCAGGAGGAGGAGGCATAGTATTGTCAGTGGGGGTAACCAGGCATCCGACATGTGCATTCATCTTTGGCAGACAGAAGGCAAAATTGTCTTCCACCAACCCGTGGTCAGGTAAATGATCCTGTAGCGCCTCACGCTGAATGCATTTGGGATTTGGCTTCTGGTGAAATGAGTAAAGGATAGTGACTCGGGAAAGATGCAAAAAGAGAATGCGTAGGAAAGGAAGATGCTGCAGCATGTCTTGATTATTTTGGAAAATGCTCCGCGACTGCTGGGCAATTTTATGCAGGCTTTCAGGTCAGGAGCAATTTTATGCAAGTGTGGAGGTCATTTGCTGAGGGCTATCTAGTTCTGGATTTATAGTATTAACTGCAGACTGGCATATGTAGAGGAAAGTTCTATCCGTGTGTGAAACCACCACAATCCTCTCATCAATACCACGACATGAGTTGCTATTTTGTACCTTGATGATAAAATAGGGAGCAGGGACTATGAGCTAATTGTATACAGCTCTAAGGAAAACTGCAATTTCATGTACTGAATTAGTCCATATAGAAGAGTTCCGCCTCATCAATATGGACTTGTTAGGTCACATTTTAAACCCTTATCAAGACTGATTCTTAAAAGCAAGGAATTCATTTCTCTTTACATAATTCATCTACTTAAATAATCAAAACTATTTTACTAGTTTTCTTATTGTCCATCATCTACTCAATTATTCAAGAACTTAATGAACAAAGACTGACAACTTACCAAACAACAAGGAAGACTATACAAATAGTTCCCATAATAGGACCTCTATATTTTTTGAGCAAATTGGAGATAAGTAACAGTATTATATAGGCAACAACCATGAATCCAATAATGTAACTCATGGTGAATTTGAAGAAGTGGTGTAAGATTAATAGGCCTGATCCAGCAGACACTGCATGACACACAAGTGGAGGAACCTGTACTATAAAAACAGAATGAGCACATTTAGAGAGGCTGTAATGGTACACTAACTGTCATTTAATATAAAAGCATAATCATAAATCTTAATGCTACAAAAACCACCACCAGCAAATTTTAATACCTAAACTACAGCAAAAAATAAAACTGATTGGGCAAGGCTAAAAAGCTTGATATACATACAAAAAAGAAAGCCAAATAAAAAATTCAATTTAAATGATAATTCAAAAAATGTTCAATCTACAGGCTCTTCAGTGTCCCAAAGGCATAAAACATTATATTCATAAAAGAACAAATTATTTATTCTACTTTAAAAAAGAAAAACGTATACTCTAAACCTCGGCATTAAGCATTAACATTCATCAGATTTAAAAAATTCATCATTGTCAAATAAACAGTGAGCAATTCAGTGGTATGCCACCATATGATTTGGCCTAGAATTGATAAGCGTTAGAGTCTACAAAATACCTCACACAAAAAAAATTGAAAAAGAGAATATACCCTGATGGCAGAAGGCAAGCTTCCCAAAATGTAAAAATAGTATTCTACATAACAAAAAAAGATGTCTTTCAGTTAATAAATAAAAATAACTCCAATATTTGTATTTTTCTATAATCCTATGCAATTATTGCCACAATATTTCGAGGAGGCAACCAAAAGCAAATATCATCTGAGCCACGAGAGATGGGCAGGGAAGGAAATGCGGAGGGAAAACTGGCTTTATCATTAGCCTGCCCTTCACAAGAGGCTCCAAGGGGATCCCATCCAACAGAAGGAGAGTTGCTCTCGGAGTGTTCTTCACACAACACTCAAGCAGGGATAGGATAACCTCTGAATAATCTCGGCCACTGCCGGGATTTGAACCAAGGCCCACTAGGTGTGAAGCCTTCACTCTAGTAACCACACTAACCCAATCCCCAGAAAGAATTATGCTGCTGGTTAAAATATTTGTGTACTGAAACTAACAACAATTAATGAGGGGAAGGAAGAGAGCCACGAAGAGTAATGCAGGTATTACTATTTTTCAAACCTTTCCATGAGTCAAAATATTTTTTCTCTCGAGGCTATTTTGCATTAACCTAATAAATACAACTCGTTAGATTTCATTTTTTTAACAATTAGAAGACAATAGTAACAAATGTTCATAGGAGTTGGAGATAGGTGATGAAGCAATAAAGGTATGTCTATCATGTTAAGGTTTTCAATGAATAAATTTCTTCATAAGTTACCTAAAGTGTACCCTCCTCCTGGGTGGAATAACTATTTTACTTTGGCAATTTATGTTCTCTTAAAAAAATACTTCCGCCAAGAAGATGGAAGGGTCTGAAAGCAGGCATGAATTGTAATCAACTGAAACCCTAGTCTCCAATTAGTTCCAAGACCATGGTTGTCTCTTCCCGGATTATCTAGACACCTATCCAAGCCTCTTTTGCTGGGAGTCAGGCTCTTTCTCAAGGTCTAGTTACACAATACATTAACCCATACGAGTTAATGTCTAAATGTATGAAGGCGAGAATGAACATCTAAATGCATTGTGTAACCACTCAACTTGTGCGAACACATGTACAGGAAATATAACCTGTTCTAATTTGGTTCATGTATTCGTACATGTTACTATCCGGTCCACCGATATCCTTCCTGCAATCAGACATTAACACGTACAAGTTAATGCACATTTGCGTGAATGATTTTGGTGGACTGGAACGGAACATGTACAAATGCATGAACCAAATTAGAACAGGTTCTATTTTCTTTGTATGCATTTGCACAAGTTGGGTGGTTACACGGTGCATTTTGGCGTTCATACATTTAGACATTAACCCGTATGTGTTAATGTATTGTGTAACCAGGCCTTTTAATACTGAGCAAAGTCACCCAGGTGCAGCGCTCTTACCTCCAAAAGACAGTGGTAGAGATGGCATTGTTTCTTAAGGCCTGGTTACACGATGCATTAACACGTACGGGTTAATGTCTAAATGTATGAACGCGAGAATGAACGCCAAAATGCACCGAGTAACCGCCCAACTTGTGTGAATGCATGAACAGAAAATAGAACCTGTTCTAATTTGGTTCATGCTTTCGTACATGTTCCGTTCCGGTCCACCAAAATTATTCACACAAACGTACATTAACTTGTACATGTTAATGTACCGTGTAACGAGGCCTTTAAGTTTGCCTGAGTGCCAGGAGCATACTCTTGTGATTACATGACATTTAAACTTGTATAAAATCATGTAAATTTGTACGAATTGGAACAGAAGATGAACTAATACATGAACCAAAATAGAATGTCTTCTATTTTCTGCTAATACCTTCGCACACATTGAAAGGTTATGAAGTGAATGTCCGCATTCACCCAAAATGGATCACAACAGTTCTTGCTCTATGGGAGGCATGGGTCATGTTGTCCTTAATTCCATTTGTTAAATATTAGAGCAGCCATGGGGTAATATGGTAAACTGAATTTAACACTAGATCATTCATTCAATATTTAATCAATATTTCAAGCCCTGCTGAACACCCACCAAACACTATATATGGTGTTGTAAGCCAGAGTGAATGGGTTACCAAAATAGCAACTATCAGTATATGCCATAAATATTTCAAACTAGAATAGCATGTATACTCATACTGCGAGGATGAGACTCTGAACAGTCACAATTTATACATGCTAGGAGTGAACAAAATTTTCACTCATTTTAAAAAATACCTGCAACACATCCCTTTTATTTAAGTCAAGGATCTGCTATATTTACATGACACAAAAATACTTTCTACGAATCATGATAAAAATTTACTTTTGCTTATCTCTCAAAGCTGGTATCAAAGTAAAAAAAACTAAATTAGTTAGCACCGGCTACAAGATATAAAAGGTCTTACCAAACTGCGTTGATGCTCGAAATAGGAAGCACCACATGAGTAGCTTTCCTATGTGAATTATAGCATCTCTCATGGTGGGTTCAATGCACATTTCCCAAAGTTCTCCAACACTAACAACCTCTTCTGCTTCTTCGTCATCATACCAAAGATTGGCACTTGAATAAGATTCATCGTACATAGGCGAGAGTTCCTCCGCATCCTCAAAAACATCATAATCAAAATCGTTCATCTTCTAGCACCAGGATAACCTGACTGTAAATATATTTCAAAAATTTATGGGGAAAAGATGACGATGTCCGTTGTAATCCGAAGCGTTAGACCTAGGAGTTAGAAATATGCACCCTGCACAAGAAATGGAGAGAACCGGCTAAGTGGCCGATATATCTGTTTTAGTGCATATTCTGGGTAACGAATATTGGTTTACATCCGTAAATAAAGCCCCTACCGCATTTGTATTCCACTGAACTTCGAGTAGCCGTGAACTTCGTCAATAAAAAAAAATACATGATAGCGGTGTACAGTGCGTAATACCCAACCAAAATAAGGCTAATATTTTAAGCAACCGCACTACGAGGTAGATTGCAATGAAATTGCAGGGAAAACAACTTTCTCGCCATTTCCTCGGCCTGTATTTACATTCACACCTCACACCGAATCCATTGTTTCTATTTGGAGCATTTCACGAAATGCCCACGAGATGGCGTTGTAGCGGCGACATCGGGCGAAATCTTGATTTGCGATGTGTATGCCCCTATCGAACTATTTCCGAATCATTTCTGTTTTAAAGCGGGCATTCCTTTGAACTTCAAAAATGTTCCGTCGGGAATTGATCTGTAAATTTCAAAGTTCGTCGTGCTGGCTTGATGGCAAAGTAGAAGATTTTTGTTTTGATGCGACATGGATATAAAGGAAATTTATTGCCGAAATGTAAAGCAAGATAATAAATTGGCGCATCTCTTAAGAATAAATTGCGATTACCCACCCGCCCAAGGAGGAATAATGGTTCCAAACCAGTGGGGGTCTGCAGAATTCTCAGTCTGAAATTAAATAAAAAAATACCGCCAACGCCCATCAGCAAATTTTGACTCTTTTTTGACGATAATATGTTCATGACTATATGACGTAATATCTTAAGAATCGTCGAGGTAATTGCAAATTTTTATTTCTGAAATCTGCGTGAAAATTCGCTAAAATTTGCATTTCCCATAAAATGCTCAAAAGCCTCATCAACAAGCAAGTTTTTTCATTTGTCCGGGGCAGTGGCGCAGCGAGGGGGGGTTTTGAGGGATAAAACCCCCCCACAGCTCAGAGAAATTTTTTAATTAAATCTATTTTACTTTATTGCTTACAGAATAGAGTGAGAATTAACAAAATATCCCTCTGAAGACCGTAAAACTCAACATTCTGAACCATATATCTTAATTTTTTCTGGCGGAGGGCCCCCGCAACTCCCGCTTACCCTGGCGGGTATACCACACCTCAAACCCCCCAGTATTAGTTGCGCCTGAAACCCCCCTAGCCTTAACTCCTAGCTGCGCCCGTGGTCCGGGGCCCCACATCCGGAAGTACACGAAGCACTTGAGTGTAACGACTGGCTACTGATCGATTGGTACGAAGATCTAAAGGGGATAATGATGATTAGATCACCCCCAAACAAAGAAATGGTCACTGCCAGATGGACCTGGTACCCCTACCCTGAGTATCTTTATGAAATTTTTAACCTGGTATGTCATAATCATCGCATGGATTTCTGTAACATTTGACTTTTTCCGGGGATGCTCCATGCTCAGCATATTCAAACCGATACTCATGGGTTAAAGAACTGAGCGAATAAGCATGCATATTCTCAGCAAATACCCAGCTGTGTCCAAAATAAATTGAGGTCCCCAATTAAGGGTGGATCCAGATTTTTTACTGGGGGGCACCAGGGTCTGACTGGCAAACGGTCTTCTCATATTAGAGATTGAAAACTACATGCAACAATTACTCTACGAAATATAATCTTAATTTTAATATTTAAGTTATTACTATGTAAATATGTGTAACTTTTCATTTAAATATAAAAAATATTAATATTTGTACAAAAAATCTCATCTAATTTTTGAGTGTCTGGGGGAGCACGTGCCCTGTGCCCCCTCCTAAATCCGCCCATGTCACTGATACTATTAAGTGCGGGAAGAAAGTAAACAGGGGCTTGGAGATCATAAACATCCAAAGGGCTTCGTCCCAAAGACGGATACATACAAGGGTTCCGTGGAGGTGGGAGGGAGCGAGTTTTCTCCCCTTATTTCTCTTTTTCCCTGCAGTACTGCATACTTATTTATCTAGGGTCCTCCGACATTCCCTGACCCCAGCGCCCTTCCTCAAGAGCTTGCGCCCCCCAGTTATAAATTAATAAATTCAATTGTAGATCAACCGCGCTTCACCTAGTATGTATTGCATAATCATCACATGGATTTCTGTTACTCTCGGTACAATTTTAACTCAACTAGTTCCTTCAGGATATCAAAATATCTACAAATATACGCACTAACCTATGATGCCGAAGGCACGTCTAGCTCTGGAGGTCTTGACGCGCGATTACGCGCGAATACGCGATTTAGGAGAAGCTGACCGAAGCCTGTGAAAGAGTTTCCTGTTTTGTTCTAACAATAAGCATGGATCACTAACCTTGAAAATCACCATTTGGCGTCAAAATTGTGTTTTTGCCAATCCATTTCCCTCATTAAGACGGCTTGATTAATTACGAAATTGAAGGATATTTTGGGGGAGGTAATTTAAAGAGTTTTTAAATTTACATCAATATTTTCTAATTATTTATATAAAACCCCAAATTTAGTCATATTAACAGCAATTTAACTATCTTATCTTTTACCTAATATATCAGCATTGGAAATAATATTTTATTTAGCACGGAGTATATACTTAATACATATGACGATGGCGAATTACTTATCTCCTACGCCATACGCCAATTTGATTTTTTGAGTGATTGGGCTTTTTTCAATTACATTTATAGTGTCTGGAAAATTGATTTCAGCGCTGCGGAAACCTGCGTGCCAAAAATTTATACCTATGTTCGATTTTTGAAATGACGATAAGGTATTTATGGTAAGTGTAAGTAATAGCTCTTGCTCTGTCTCTTTTGATGTTTCTCGTGGATGAAAATGATTTAATGCTCCAAAATATAAATGATACGCTCTTTAAACCTTAGTAAACAGTGGATAATTTGTGAATGGAAACACAGGCATCAAATTGTTCATAAAAAGTACGAATGTCTTTGAAACTAATTTCTTTATTCAATGATTACGGCTCCTTTCTCGATTAAAATTGTAAGACTAACTTTTAAGTTGTTTTCTATGAAAATATTAATATATTTAATGCACGAGATCCATGCTCATTTTTTGTTCTTTAACAGTGGTAGTGCAAGTTGATTCAGTCTAAAACTGTTTTACGTATTACAGCGTTCGATTTAGAAATATCTTACTCTTAGTATCATAATTTCAAATAAGATATAAGTGAAGAAAAGTAAAAGTAGCGGAGAGATGAGGTGAAGAAGAAATACGGTACGAAGTGCCTTGATTCTGTTCATTCTTCCGCCACTTCCGCAGCAGCAACCATGGCAGCAAATCCTGCCCTCTACTGTCCCGCTGTGAAATCTCACACCTGCTTTTCACCTGAGCGCGAGAGAGACAGGGTTCAGTCTGTTCTTGTTTTCCAGTCAAGAAGGACTCTTTCCTTTTGCCTTACTCGGCGTGTTCTCGAGCGTTGTCGATGTTTCATTGGGATACTGAATCGTTGTTGGAAGAGGCAACATTTAACTTGTCTTCTGTGTACAAAGGCGAACTAAAAATTTACGAAGCCGCTATTGAAGCGCTGGCGGGAAAACTAACTTGTTACTCATCTTGCGTTCAGTGCCTTTGAGGAATGACATTTATATGTTGATGTCTAGAGCTTGAACTTAAAGTCTTCGTAAATTGTGTGTTAACCACTAATTAAAGGACTAGTTCTTAGTGGGATAGTGCTCGGGGTCGACTTGGCACAGCATGTTTTTGTTTTCTTTCGCGTGTTTGGTTTCCGCTGCTGATTTTCAATCAAGTTACCGAAGAAGGCATGGAAAATGTAGTGCAAAAAGTGTAATGATGAAGAGAGTGTGACTTGAAAAGAACTGAATAGCCTTGATATATTGAAAATATACTCTGTTTAGCATTATTTGCTGATGATATAGGACTTGTTCATCATGAGGAGCAACAATGAGAACCACAAGGCGAATGGGATTGTCTTGAGTGAGTAATAAGCCATGCATTTTCTTATTTAGATCCCTATTTTCTCTATGTGGAACGCTTTATCAGAAAATTCTAAACTCTTGCGAAATACACGAAACTGCTCTTAAAAAATTGCACGCGGTGTCATCTTTCATCAGCTGTAATATTGTACACTGTGACTATGGCCTCTGGTTATTCCCTAGGCTTTGTGTCCCTGCGCGTTAAATTTTTTTAGTACGGCGGAAAGTTCGAACAACTTATCATCAGTGACGTTCTTCCTGCAGTTTTTTGTATCCCTAAAAATCTGATTTTTTCCACATACTTGTGAAATTTATTGTGCTGTCATTAGTCGGAACTGAAATTTTTAGAATAAGGGCCTTTATAACCTGAGTTAACTGAAGATGGCTGTCAGAAATGACCTAGGAAAATTCTCTTTTACGTGTTACGTCCTATTGCGATAATGATTAAACCTAATTTTTAAATAACAAATGTTAATATGCCTTTAAATCGCAAATTTGTTGAACAGCTAATGTATTGCCTACGCATTACATAGTGTGTGTAATTTAACATCAATTTTTCAGCATGGCATTGAGTCTGAAGTGACACTCTCGAAGAATTAGTTAGGTACCTACTGGTATAATATATTGTTTAGTTTATTTTATATCTTCATCGCTTTAACACACATGTTTTTAAAACCAACCTATCATGGTTTTCTATCAAGAAAAGAATTCGATAGGAATTTGGTCAATGAACATCAGAAGTTTTCTTTTTCATGAAATCCACCTTTAATGCCGGAACCTAATGTATTAACGGGAGGAATAATGATATAAACCGGTCTTCGATCCCGCGTTGAAGACAATCGATTTGCCTCGTATTGGTCCTTCTGTTGTAGCTCTGCCATTTATGCTTATTTAGCATCTACAGTTGGTCTTGATGAATCGACTCAGGTGTGAATGAAAATCACACGAGTTCCTTTGTTGAATCACTTTGTTTCCAAGTCAACAATCATTCTTGCGTCTCGACCGCGTACAGCATTCTGTCGGCTCTTATTCCTGTGGGAAACTTGCCCCGCGTGCTTGGTCTTGGCTCGCGAGTGACAGCCATATGAACATTCTCTCGTATATTTTCTGTATTCAAGGTAAATGTTGAAAGTCGTTGCCTTTGAAAAGCGGAAGGGTTCCTCGTGAGTTGACCCACCTTGCTTTGCAACGGTCGGATTTTCATCTCGAGCGCTCCTCTTATTTGGGACTCGTTACAGTAGCCTCATCATCTCGCGGAGATTTTAACTGGCGGAGGGCAAGAGGTGCGATAGCGTAAGTTCAACGTTGATAGTTTGTGAGAGAAATGACTTTCCAATTTTCGTGACTTTCTTTGCTCTCCGGGCTCTGTCTGCGTTTTCATGGGAGACAGCGAAGGGCCCGCTCCGGAAGAGAGCGTAACCGTCTAGGGTGGGAGACGTATAATTTCTTCGTTCTACGCGCGACGGGAGACCGACTGGGTGGGTGAGGAGAGAAAAACGCAAACTTTTGATCATTGACTTGGTTATGCTCTGAAACTTTGGGATCCTTCTTGCATATGACCTGTTTCGTGGAGGAAAGAGTCTTGGGGTCTTATCAAAAAAGTTGGATCTTTCCGGTTTGCCCTGAGGAAGCGTTTGTCATGAAGCTGAACCGTAATGCTCCAGGAGGGCAATGGAAAGGCTACAAGTCCATCTATGTGTCTTTCTTTGATGTCAAAGCGCGTTCATTCTCGGATTCGGAACACGATTTGTTTGGATTGGCAAAGCGTTCTCGATGCATCATAAGTTCTTAAACCAGTTTCTTCCGAGCTTCGAGGCATTGTTAATCGACCCGCAAGGAAACAAGCAGCGCTTCTTTGGGGTCGGTAATGCAAAAAATGACTGATAAATGAGTGTAACGGTGACTTAACTGCGTTGATGCCAGTTTTTAATGTATGTTTTTCGTCGTGATTTTTCAAAAAAAGGCTCGCAGAGTACTTCATCCATTTAATTTTCGAATAAAACAGTGTGGGAATGTCATTTTGTTCTTTTGGCGGTTGTATCCTATTTGAAAGAAATGATTTTCACATAATTTACTTGCTAACATCTAATTGAGGTCTTTGGCCACATCATCATTAGATTTCGTAAATATCAGCCGCTGATGTTAGTAAAACGTTTGAAGAAATAAAAATCCTTGTCGGTTAATAACATTATTATATTATAGTGTATTTTGCGCTTGTGTTCCATTTGTTGTTCTTTCGGTTATGCCCGACGCTTTGTGACCTAATGTAGGTCAGTTTTTCAAGGGGATGTAAATCAATATCGTAATTGCAAAAAATGCGGAGAGCATCAACATTTTCTATTTCTTTGGAGAAACGACTGATATCGGCTCCTGAAATTCTGGGGTTTGCCCATGAATAACTCGCACCACACTCCCGAAAAACTGATATTTTTCGCTATGAGACGCGAGAGCTGAAATGATGAAATGAATTTGCCCCTTTCCTCAGATCCGTCTTAATTGTTTTGCTAATGGATCGCTATTTTTAAGAAAGGAATGAAATATATTGCTGCATGGGGAAATTTACGGCAACGAGGTGTATGGAGAGAATTTTCTTATTTTTGCAGTCACTCGGTTGTTTGCAAATTCCTAAGGTCGATCAGATTATTTCCAAGATTTGGTTCATTTTAATGCAATTACTGCTGAGGGCAAATGGGTACCGGCTTCTCACCACCGCGCAATCCCAATAACGTAATATGTAGGACTTCAATGTAAGTACTTATAGGTACTTAGGCCGTCGCCGCTCTCCTTAAAATCTATTTTTTAAAGACTCCACAGCCACAATGGTACTTGTGAGTAGTGATTGGCAGCCCGATATGGTGCCTGCGAGTCTGACAGAAGCTATTTTCCATACTTTAAGCTCATGTTATCTCGTAGCATTCGATTATGCGATTAGCTTAGATAGTTAAAACGCTTTTGGCGTGCAAGGATTCAAAATTTTAAGCGAAAAAAATATATAGCGTTGAGTTATTAAATAAAATGAAATGGTAATGTTCGTCACGATCGGTGTTTACGTGTAGGTAAGTCAGATTTGATAATTGGTTCGGAAGATGTAGCGAAACGAAAAAAATAGTAATAGCACCTGGAGAAAGCCTGGGAAATACCGACTGGATGGAAAGGCACGAAGAAGCACGTCTACGAGTTGTCACATTAATGAACGCTGAGGTGTTCAGAAAGGAAAGCAGGACATAGTCCCTTTTATGCATAGCATCATTTTCGATTTTCTTCTAATAGTAACGTTTCTTGTAAATAGTGGGTGGCGTTCCTCACGTTAATTACCTGAGAAATTACTCTTACATCGCTGCATTACGGCTTCTGAATTAGTAATGTAAACGTTCTTTTTCTGCGAAAATTCATTTTAAAATATTTATCTTGGAGAGAATGTTTCAGTGAAATCGCATAAAAATGATGATGTTCAATTAAAAATTCGGAGCTATTTCGTGGTTAGGAATTTCTTCATAGCGTCCAGTTTTCAATTCATAGGTAACATCTGTGATTCGTTTGGTTCCGTAACGAGACGGGCCAAAGACGTTATCCAAGGAAAGTTGTCTTTCACGCGAAATTGTTTCTTTAGCATACTATAACTAGGCCCAGGATTCGGATTTTCTTGCCGAGTGTATACGAGAATACGAGATATTTATAAATAGAATTAACTTTATTTTATGTCGAACCTACGTAGGTGAATTTCCCAAATTCTTTCCTATGCAACGGCCTATGTTCGAAGTCGGGAAATCCACACAACCTGTCTAGTTTTGTAAACTGCAGTAGAAGAGCCTGTAATCTCGCAACTTTACTCATCGATGCTGTCTTCGATTATTATAACCGTCACCGATGTTATTGATGTATTCATCAAGCATTCCTTTGGCCAGTCGTGTCTTAAGTTGGGCATATTTTAGCTCTCAGATAAAGGGTATGTAAGGACAATTATTCGCATATGCATAGGCAAACAGTATAAAAAATCGGAAACCACCTGTCACTTACTCCCAGTCCTCCACCTTTCCCTGACTGGCGAGGCCGTTGTTAGACGTATTCCATTGTTAGCACCGTATGTATAGCAGCGGTAGGGTACGTTTATTTCGGTGATAATTTAATATCCATTAGATTTAGAATTTGCATTGCTGGAGGAGTTTCAGGCTGTGATTTGAAACTATTTACACAGCTTTATTTTTCCCTATTCCTCTAGTTTCTGTAATAATGTCGGTGTCTTTCCGAATCACGTATCCTCAATGATGGCCTCAGTTTTTGTTTTGCCTGATGCATAGTCGAGCACTCTGTTTAAACTTGTACACCGGTGTATGATTTCAATGCTGTAGTTGTTTAATTTAATAATTTTACTATAAAATACCTCAATAAAAGTTTATAACTCTAACCGGGGATTATTCATTCATGTTTTTTTACACCGATATCTTTTAAATATCATTATATCGACATTTACAACAAAAGATTTTCAGGGAAATTTTTCTTGTGTCCATGGAGAATTTTAGAGAGGACTTCATTTACTAAATTATAGGAAAAATATTCAAATAATTTTATTTAAAGAAAATCTTTAAGTAACAATTTTATCTGAAAATGGTAATAATTTCGCGGAAAAGTTTCTTTCGAAGCGTAGTCGAAAAGGTCGTAGGTATTAACATATCATCGTTGCCGAGTGTTGAATATTTTCTAGCTGTATTCGAATGTAGGTGTAAAATTTTTAACTATTAATTTTTTTACTTGGATACAAAAGAATCCTTTCGTAAATTCATTTTATCTAAATAAATTTATTATTAGAATAATCCTTTGTTAAATAATTTGACGATAGTAGCTGTTAAGTACGTAAACAAAGGAGCCGGGTTAAAGGCGAAAATTTTGTAAGAATTTTTGTGGTTATTGTCCAAATCATAGTAACGCGTAGGCACCGGCAAGAAAGTCGTGGACCAAACTCTATTACCTCCTGCCATAATCACAGCCCATGGACTCTGCGCGGATCAACTCGGCCATCGAGCCTCACTCAGCCGGCTGGCCATCTCGGGCGCCCGCCCCTTCCCCCTTGCCCCCGAGGCAGCATCCGCCCCCCGGCGGACTTCCGCCCCACGTCCCCCTCGACGGGCCCTGTGTTGTAATCGCCTCTTCCTCATTCCGGGCACGGAGTCCGCTTCGGGTGCGGCTCTGGTGATGGGTTTTGACGCTCTGTTGCTGCTGTGGATGAGAAAAGGAGCGAACTGCAAGGCGTGTTTCCATCTCTCCCCGTTACTTTGTTTGCCGTCCGGAACTTCGATCGTGTAAACAAAGGATGCGTTGCTAATAGGGCGAAATATTTGTCCCTAGATGGTAACATTTACATGAGGAGCTTAGCCTGGACCATTGGCGTCACACGCCTCATGTCTGATCTTCTTCTGCTGGCTTCAAATACGTGAAGATGTACTGCGCATGCTCAGTTCTTAACAACTAGTCATCTCGTGAATGCTTTCAATAGACAGTTGCTTATCGGGCAAAATATTTGGCCCTAGATAGTAACTTTTACATGAGGAGCTTGGCCTGGACCACTGACGTCACACGCCTCATTTCTGCTCTTCTTCTGCTGGCTTCGTATGCTTGAAGACGTACTGCCCATGCGCAATTCTTAACAGTCAGCCACCTTAACGTTTTCGCGCGACACATCGCAGTCACCCTCAGTCGAAGTTTGCGTTAAATGAAATGAAATTAATATCACATACTTTAATCTCTACCATGGGCATTTCCAATTACACCAACCAGCCTGAAATGAGCGAGGCATGTATTCATGCCTTAAATAAAAAAAACAGAATGTACAAAAATACCTGGTGATTGTGATGTAGAAGAATGCTGAGCAAATGTGATTTTTACATTTGCTCCGGATGAACCAGCAAGTCTACATTTTCATAATGAGAGCTATCAAGAGCAAACGCAAATAACCTCTTAGTTTCAAATTTTTGCTGAAAACTAGTTATAGAGGAAAAAAGTGTAAAATAAAGTCCATTTTCCCTTGTATTTTTGCCTTGATTTTTTCGTGTGACGTATGTGTTTCAGGAAATAGAAATCACGACGGAGTTGATGTCTATCAATGAAAAACAATGTGGAGTAAACTAAGTAGGTGGGTACTATTATTTCATTCAACTCCTCTTCCCTCTCAGCTGTGAACAGTGTGACGTCAATGTTCCGGGCCGATGTTGGGACCACAGCCTCTTGGGGAAGTACTCAAAAGGGGCGTTTATATTGACATACCATATGAAGCAAGGTGGGGACTCATGGTGTATTAGGCTTTAATAGGTTATTATCATGGATCTTTTTGTGTTTTTTTTTTTTAACTAGCCGGACTCTTTCGTGGGGAATGCATGCAGTGGCGTAGCTGGGAGATGAACATAGTTTTTAATGCGTGCATATCTATATCAAATGATACCATTAGGACTTAGAGACCTATTCGCTTGTATTGCAGGGCGAAGGTACCACGGAGTTTTCTGTGTGGCAGAATTATAGAAGATTCAAGTAATTCGTTAGAAAAAAATCAACAGGCATGGAAGGGGTTTGGGAATAGCAGGATTGTCAAAAGGTATTCGTTGTTTATCGGCTCAGCATCAGCCTTCTATCTTTAAGAATGATATCATGGAAGCAACTACTGTGTCCTTAACTATTATAATCAAATTTGATGCCTTTGTATAGCGCCCCAAATGCTTACTCAAAATTTGTGGACTAGATGAAGTTACATCAATTATGCAATCAGTGTTAAAAACTAGTTTAATTTAGTATAAATGTATCACATGTTATCTTGCGGTAAAATACTCGAATCAAATTTCTTTCTGGGGTTTAGGATTATCCTAAATCGGTGAAGATAGGGAGCTATCGAGTGTTTCATCAGTTTCTTAAAGGCCTTTTAAGTTTTTGCTGGGAAAAAATAAGGGCAAGGACTACGAAGCTCACATGTAGTTTCAAAATTTTTGCCTTGGTTTTGTAAAGCTTTTTCCCAAGGTGAGGGACTCTGATGCGTAGAAAAATCTTTATTAGCACGCCTCACGAGTCCCTACTACCAATGCTAGGCGCAATGAAAATTTTTCTCGGCCAATAATTTGATATCGCTTTATTTTGGTGTATACAGAAGTATTTAATGGGATGAGGTCGATCATCGTAGCTGTAATGAAAATGAGATATTGATTTTGCCATAAGCAATGCTTTTGAGGAGAGAATTCATTGCGTTCATTAGATTTTCTTGCCATTTACCGTTAATGAAGCACTAATGTAAACTGTTACCTCTAAGCGTATAAATATAGTCCCAGCACATGTCGTTCACCGAATGAAACATGTCATCTTCCGGTAAACGGCTTGCTGCTTGGTATCCGGTTTAGTTTTCTTCGCGTTTCATGATGAGTAATGCTTGAATGAACTTTGTGTTGCGCTGCTCTTTAATAGTCTGGTAACGGAATCCGTATCCTCAATCTGGATAAGAAATTTCCCTCGTAACTAGTTTTCTGCAAAACTTTGAAACGTTACGGGTATTATCGTGTGCTATTGATAGCTCTCGTCATGAGAATGTAGTCTTGCTAGTTCGTCCGTGCTGAGCAAATGTAAAAAATCACATTTGCTCAGCATTCTTCACGTTTCATGTCACAATCGCCGTGCATTTTTTTCATCCTAATTACATTTTTAATTTAAACAGATGTTTTCTGAGTGCAATTTCACGTGACCGCCTGTGTCTTATCGCGAATACCCTTCCTATTAATTTTTGCCAAACTTTAAGAAGCAATTTTCGTATGTACTCTTTCGCGACGAATTCTTCATCGTCTTCGTCCATCAAATAGATGTATGACATTCTTATGAGACAAGAAGCTTTCTCTATTCGTGTAGTTGTAACTTGCGTGAATTTCAAACTTGTATTTATATTATTAATAATATTAATATATAATGAACAATGGGATGAGATAATGCGAGGAATATATTCGGAGATGATAGATTTTTGTCGTGGTGTATGGAAAATACCCAGTTGAGTGAAAAGTTCAACAGATTCCGGTGTGAGATAGTGGGAGTTCGAATTATTGAAATAAAGTGCAATTACCTTTTATTTCATCAGTTGAGTGATGTTAATTGCGGAAAATATTAAATACTCGTGGAAAAGTATAATTACTTTTTATTTCAACTGTTGAGTGATGTGAATACACTAACGGTGGGTAACGAATCGCAATCAATGCCTTTAGTTTTCTTTGATGAAGGAAACTACCCTATTGCTTATCCTGACATTCTGAAGAATTCAAATCATTTTGCTGTTTTTCAATCCGTTACTTGGTTTTCGAGTTATCAGTAGTGAAGCAGCTACTATTGAGTTCTTAAGGAGAAGCTTCTGTCCCACTCGACCGGTCGTATCATGTTTTTTTTTCAAGATTCATGCGTTTGGATTTTTCATGCTCGTTTACAGTTTAATCTATCATCCTGAAATTTCCTCGTTTTTCCAGTAAACCCTTGTACACATTTTCCTGTACTAAAAGGTAAAAGTTTACCTTTGAATAAATAATGAGGTAAAATTTCCATATTTAAGGTACAGGAGAATTTTTAGAAGGATTTACCTGCAATCCTGAAAATTTCAGGAAGGTGACGTAATTTTTAAGCAAGTGATACGTCACTAAAGGACCATTCGAGTCGGGAGTCGTCTTCGCTCTGATGAAAATTACAGCGTAAGTGGTTATCATGAATCATCATTACTACCCGATGACCGTTGGTTCAACTCTGCAATTCCGGTACGGTATTTAGAGAAGACGACTTGCAGGCAAGGCCAATTGCGCCTGAGAAGAAAAATCCACAAAGAGAAGCTTCAAAATCCACAAAATCCCATGTTGGCAGGTTTGTCACATATACTTAGCAAATGTTTTCTTAGAAGTTTGATAACAGAATTATTTATACCATGGTGTCGACTCTCCATGAGATATTAAAAAAGTCTTAAGGCCGTTTTACACGGGGCACGGAATTGCGCAGGTTAGAGCTGCATTAATTTCTAAAATGGCGTGGAATTGCGCGAATGCATGAGCGAAATTAGAACAGAGGCTATTTTGCCATCTCGCATCCACGCATTCTCGCATGTGTTCTAGCAAGACACCGCTTTACACGACGCAATTTTGATCGCGCCTTCGCACGTACGTCATATTGCGCAATTCCGTGTACCGTGTAAAACGGCCTTTAAGGTGCTTCATGAAGTTCTTTCGAGAACTTTTTGATTTCTTCCTTTTCGTTGGGATCTGATGTTGTACTCTGTAAAGATCTTTATGGATTTACAGAAGAATTTCTCCTCTGACGTTTCTACATAACTCTGAAAAGAGCAAACTGTGTCCAATGATGATCTCAAACGATTCGATTGGTTTCATAGAAAACCATGTGTGGAATTAAGTGGAAGTGTGAACACTCTTGTTTTATTGCTTGAACAGTACGTCGGACTACATTCCAAGGACTCATTGAATAACTGGGTATATCTCACTCAGGTAATGCGTTAAAGTGCTTGTTTCTTATTTATAATTTTATTTTGGTGTGTATTTGTATTTTGTCATAAATAACCTTCATAATAATATGTTGTGTCTTTAAGTTCCTCAAAAGCCTTTGAAATAATTATGATTGCGGAATATTTAATCTACTGTAGCCGGAATAAATGGTAATCAGGTGGAAAGCTTATGTTAGGAAAGTTATGCTTGGATACCTAAATATTTTTATCACGACGCTAATATCATTACGCACCTTTTATTGGTATTTTATTTGAAATTTATTGTCTGGCATACGTTTTTGTCATTTTGCTCTCCGCATTTTTTTCTACGCCTAGGCAAACTTCGCCATAAGATCTCATAGAAATTTTCGTGAATTCTGGTGCAATTTCTGAAATGCGTAGCTCGAAAGGGCTATCTTTTACATCGATAGCCTATAGAATAAATTTAGGAGAGCATACGTTGAAGTTTTCTGGAAACTGACATTTCCCGGTGGGACCTCCTTAGCGTAAGCTCACCGCTTCTTGCTGGGCAACCGGGTGATGCACTTGAAATGCTCCGCGCGTAGCACTCAAAGGGATCGGCATTCCAATGGAAAATCTCCGACGGGACGGAGAGCCAACGCTCAGGCTGAAGCCCGCTTTCCTCAGCCGCACGCATTTACTCTCTTAAAGGGGGAGTGACGGGACAGCGGCATCTCATCTCAGCGGCAATAAATACTTTTCGAGTACATTGCTAATAAATAGTTTTACCATCGTGACATCCACAGAAATTAAAAATCAAAATTTAACTACAGGGAATGCGAATCATTCAATCTTTATACTATTACGGTAATTCTTTTGCCAGCTGTTTGAGCCGATCGCACCGCCATTTTCATGCAACATACGTCATTTGACTTCATTTACAACTTTACTTCACTAACAACTCAATACGCTACTTACAGTTTTATTCTTGTCTTGATTATAATTGTATGAAGAACATAACATGAGTTTTTTACAGAACCACATGTGAATCCTAGCATTTATCAACATTTTTCGTATGTTTAGAAAGTTTCGCTTAAGAAACTGTAGAAATTGCGAATTTTCAAATGCGATTTCCACAAAAAAATTTGCCTCGAAAGCCCATTTTTTACTTTCAGTCTATAATATGCAATTGGAAGAGCATATTTTGAAACTTCCATGAAAATCATAAGTATTTAGTTCCTGGTACCACCCTTCTTCAATGGCAATGAAATTAATTTTTACCGTGGTTGCTCTGTTACTGCGTAACTTACAATATTTTTTTGCAAAATGGCGTATATATCCTAGTATTAATCAACATTTTCCCTTTGCAGTGACAATTATCGTTGTGAGACTCTCTATAAAAATGCGGATTATTAAATGGCATTTCTACAAGATGTTCCATGGAAAGCATATTTTTGGCTTTCAGTCAATTACGTGCCATTTGGAAAGTATTTAGGCATTGAATTTTTCATGACATTAACACGTACCTACTTGATTTCTGAGCGATATTTCCTTTGCAGGTGCATCACTACTATGTTATCCACATTTTTTTCTTGGTCATTTAGGTATCCCGACGTATTACTCGTTTAAAACTTAGACTATCATCTTAATATTTTCATGAGATAGTTGAATGCGGCTGGAAATAAGCCGTCTTCGGTATGAATCATTTCAATATATATGTACTTCACTTGCACTAATGGACTTTGGGATGAATTTCTCAAAAATGGCGAGAAATTAAGGCATATATTAACTAAGTGAAGTTTTCGAATACACAACCAGCTGGTACCCTTAGGCATCGTCGGGACCTGACGTGTTACTGCGTTTTAAATTTGTACATTTTACCTCAAAACTGTCAGTGTGGAAAAATGTTCACATTTCACTCGAAGGAAAATGCTAACAATGGTTTACTTTATAAGCGTTGAAATTTTCAAAATTATCTATAACGACAGCTTAAAAGCGAGTAATGAATCATGAAGGAAGGCAAAAGACCCCCGGTCCAGCCAAAACGATTCGTTCTCATAAGAATTTGGTCCGTCGCTGCGCAATGAAGACAAACACTTACCGCGAATATTATTTTAAAACGCTTTTGCCATAACATGTGACATCCATTGTCGTTTAAAAGCAACTTTGGGGTGCACATGATGTGAATAATTTAATCTTTTCAAATTCAAGTTATTATTTTTCCAGCTTTTTTAGCCGTTGACAGTGCCATTCTTAAGTGTGTATCGTGATTCGACTACAGTTACATCAGTCATTTGCTAACGTCTTAGATAGTATTCTGTTAGGGTGCCTAAATTTTATTTTTACCCCAGCTTTTATTGTGTAAGGATTTTTTAATATTTTTTTGCGAATCGACGAATGTATTTTTGTATTATAATTTGTACGCTTGCATGAATATCGCTATAAAATGCGGACTTCCACACGCAGTTTTAAAAAAATGAAACGTGGGAGGAGAGATTATAATGCTCGTCAGTCGATTGTGTGCAATTAGATCACATTTTTAAATTTTGATGAAAATGACATTCGCTCTGAACTTTCGCAACTTTCTTAAACCATTTGGTGTAAAAGATGGTTGGAGTGTTCGCATCCACGTTCCGGAGGGTCCTCGGGAGTAGGGGGTGGGTGAGGTGCGGAGGCGGTGGAGGGAAAGGAGGTCATTAAAAAAAAGAGCGCGTGCAAGGGAGAGGGAAGAAAAAAATATCCTTTCTTTCCCACTCGTCGTGATCCAAAAATTACCGCATCATGCGATGAAATTTAAATTTATTCCCTCGAAAATATAGGGTCAGAGTGTTCGAAGAGTCAACGCAGGGGGAAAACGTTTTTGGGGAACTCGCCCGACCCGCTCCACTGCCGCAGTGCAGGTTTATGCGCGAAGGGAAAAATATTTCCCACTCGGCTTGTCTCCCTTTTTAAAACCGTGATTATCGCAGACAGAAAGGATGATGAAGTGTCTGCCGTGCATTAAGGAGACGTCTCTTTTCTCACACACACACACGCCGCATTGCTTTCTCCTTCTGAAGGCTTCTTCGTCGTGGAGGCACACCGAGGCAAGCATTCTCTCGCCCGGCTATTATTCATTCTTACCTAACTCTCCTCCTCCCCCTCTATTCTCCCCGGTCCCGCTTTCGACTGTTCTCCCATTGAACTGTCATCCGTCGCTACCGATGCGTCGTATGTGCGTGGAAATGTGTCGCCACAGATGAAGTCTGGCAACGCTTGTGTCATTCAAGTTTGTGAATTACCAGGTGCTGGCTTGCTACACTATGCAATCAGTCGAAATCTGTTGGAAATGTTCGCCAATAAAGTTATTCATAGAAGGTTCGATCTACCGAAATCCATATCGACAGTTTGGTCAAAAAAGTGTCAATGGATTGTGCGATCAATCGTAGCGATCGATGGTCTTATCCATTGAAACTATCGATGTAGGATTTCCCGACGGACTAGTGGTAAGAACTCTGCTCGAATTCTTCTTGCTTGACTCGCGCATAAAAGGGTTGGTTACAGAAAACGTGACCCGATGGAGAACCGGAGAAGAATTCCTGCGAAACTATCGATGCTTCCACCAATGAAGTCGATGGTTAGAGGGTTCGGAGCATCGAATATACGATGGAGATTTCTTTGGCGATGATCTTCTATTGTCATCAAATGATAATGGTTATTGATTATGCCAATCTATGGTCATGGATTTTTAATCTTTTTCGATGATCTGTATTGTAAGGCTTTGTTAACCGATAGCAGTATCTCGTATGTCTGCGCTCTGGTTGCCGTCAAAAGGACCTCCAACAGCCGTAAATAGACTAGAAACTAGCATTCATTTACAGTGATTGACCATGGGTATGAAAAAGAACTATCGGTAATCGAGGAACAGCTAGATTTTTTTACCACCGATTTTTAACGTCCGTTGAAAATCATCGGTCGTTTATTTGATTTTTGGATGGCCAGAATCGGCGTCGGAGTCCATCTGCTAATCTTAGTTTCCGTATTCCTACTATCATTTCATGTCTTCCCTGGCTAATTGGTTCTCATTTTTCCCTTTGTGAATTAACCCCTTTCTATTTTAACTGTTATTAAATTTTCCAATTCCAAGCGGTCATTTCATTTCCGTAGTCTCAGTATCCGCGCGTTAAAGTCTCCGCGCCTCAGTCTGTTCTTATCAGATCACTCATTTTGCCGTCACGTTATATTGTTTCTGGAGTCATCCGCGAGATTTCCTCATCGTGTGTTTCTTGAAATCTGTCTGTTTTGAAATTATCCGGTGTTGGCTCTTCTACGTATGCAAAAATTGCTATGAATACAGCCTTCTAAAAGCTGCCCATTCTTTCTTACGGCACGTGCTTGTTTTGCCAGATTCCTGTGTCCAGGATTCCCGCACTTCGATGTTGGATCTTCTATTTCACATAAGGTGTCATATGAATATGAAAGCTCTATTATCTAGCAAATATTTAAAAAAATAAACTGAAGCATTTCTCCACCATTTAGCTTCACATTGCAGCACTTGGTTCCTTTCCTGCGCTTACCTTGCGACGTACTTACTGAAATTTAGTCGCCCAGTTATTTTCATCATGCTGAACGTTGAATTATCGAATTATTATCTTCCTCCTTGGTGTGCTTTATTTACATAATTTATGGCTGATCATATATTATATGCTGGGCAGAATGGATGGAGACCACCCGGCTTCCAGCCTTTTTCGGGCATATATTATTACTTGGCACATATCTACGTTGAAGTTCTGAAAACACCATGGGCACACATATTTTGTTCTGTTATTCGAAAAGTACGAGGGAGTACACTCCAAGGGCGAAATGAACAACGGGGTATCCCTCACTTAAGTTATCTGTTGAAGTGCGAGTTTATTTTTTATCATTTTATTTTGTATTTCGCGTACACTTTAAAGTGTTTATTAGAGCTAATGTGTAGTCTAGCTTTTTCTCTTTCTCTTATCGTAAAATATCCCGTGCAGCATTTTTATCCAACGCATCGTAATATATTTAGTAATCCCAGTTTTTGGTCTCCTTCCCATGAAAGCAAACCAGCAAAGCCTTGGATCAATTCCGTAGTCGATGATTTCTGCTGGTGGACTTCCCCTCCACTAAGTGGCATTTTGTGGTAGGCCATGTCTTGGTCTGCTTGCTACATTGCTGCTGACCCATCCCCAGACCTTTGACCTCCGCCCACTATATAGGGGCCGGTTCCGTGATTTGATTGCTCCAAATCATCATCAATCACTTTTGCCGTATGCGATGCGATATTGCCTTACGATCTCGATGGAAGAAATTGAGTACTATTTTTTTAATGTTAAAGGTCGTCGATTGTTGCTTATTTTCAGTGGCTAATGGATGAGTATTAATGCCTACCGGAGATCGGAAATTGGCTCCTAAAAATGTAAGTTGGCATTGCTCGATGAAAGAAGAATATAAAAAATTGACAAACACAGTGAAGCGGCCAATAAATAGAGTAGAAAGAAGAATAGAGTGACTGGACAGTCTTCGTTTTAACATTCGGTTTTTCAGTTCCAATCATCAGTACCCATAGATGAAAATTAGCCATTGATGGTAAAAGATTTCCCATCCGTCAAGCCTAGCTTCCTCCCAAGATGCGTTCCATGAGACATATTTTACCGCTCTACCGGTCGTATTTTGCGTTTTTCCTTCGCGTGCTGCTTGCTTAAAAATTACACTATTATCTTGAAATTTTCAGTGTTCATAGAGTAAATCACTGCCAAAATAAGTCTGCACCTCAAATTAAAATTTATCGGTATAATATCTGGGGTAATATTGCCAAATATGGCAAATAATTACATGTGCAACACGTAAATATTAAATTTTATTTAAATTTCATGATGATGGCGTGAGGTTTGAACTAGTTTAAAGACGAGGAAATCAGATCGGTCGAGCGGTAGTGATACACCCTCTTTATTCAATTTAGCGTCGCATATATTTATAGAGAGACATGTCAGCCCATTCAAACGTCCGCCAAGTCACGTGATGCCGCGGAATGTCGTGTAGCGTGACATGCTACTCACAAGGCTGATTAGAGGTCTTGAAAGAGGGTGGCCACGAAACTCTTCGGTCGGGACCAGGGCGATTCCCGGGCTCATAATTTCTATCGTGACGGGGTCAGAGACGCTGCGGGCCCACAAGCATAGTATGGAGGGGATAATAATTTATTTTCTTCTCCTTTTAAATCCGGCGCTTTCCGGTTAAATAACTGACAGCATTTATACTTGCTATTTAACCGATTGAGTTGTTTTTGTAGACATTGGAATTTCGCGAGTCAAATCATTGCGTCATCGGGGTATGTGTTAATTTATTTCTCTTTGCTCGTCATGATAATCATTTTTGCTCTTGAAAAAAGCATTTGACTTATTGAGTCAAACTATCATGGCAACCGCATTAATGCTACAGACCAAGCCAATCAAATAAATGATGCGAAACAATGTAGTAACGTGAGCCACATCTATTGAAGAAACAGATATTTTCCCAAATGGAGTATTAATCGTGATGAAGAGGTGTGTCCCTATCCGTTGCTTTAATTTTTATCATCGGATTTTTGCCTTCTACGCCTTGGAATCCCGGAGCATTGAATTCACAGGGGTGTTATTTTTCTTCTCATTCGTTAAAGCTATGAGGCGAGGTTTTCTATACATTTCAATTTTTTACTCAATGTTGTTTTCTTCAGGCCAGTAAATTATTATTTAAAATAGCTCAAAATGAACCGAATAACCGCGTCGAACGTAATAAATCTTGCAGAAAAAATAATGCGAACAAAAATAATTTGGTGGACTACGTATTACCATCCAAAACAAAAAATCGGATCTGTAGCATGAGTCCATGTTTCGGCTATAGATTGTGCGATGTCGACTTTTTACTCGGAATTCTGCGTTTTAGATTGTCGATGTTGCTCGATTATTTCCGACTGTTGATGGCCAGTTAATTGCCGACAGCTAATGATTGAATGTCCACGGTCAGCCAGGATTACGGCTTTCATTTATGAACGGAATTATGAGGTCACATGAACGATAAATTTAGGGCCCATAGCAGTAAATGCTAAATAATTTTTACCTCTTCCACTTGCGTCTACGGAAGTGGATGGATTCCATCTCATATTATCTGTCAATTTCGTGACAAATATAGTTCAAACACCTATCCCGTAAAAGGAATACGATAAGTGCTTGCTGTTAACGTAATCCCTGTTACGAAAACCGATGTATAAATAAGTATAAGGAAACACGAAATAATATAATTTTTTTTATCGCTTGTTGGAAACTTAAGTATTCCTGTTAAAAACGTTGCAACTTGCTCTCAATGCAATCGCCAAATTTGTCGATATTGAAACCCGCTTGGGTCCTTCCCTGAGGTAATTTTCTTCTTTTTATATTGAAATGGGTTGTTTCTAGTAATAGTTAAGCTGATATTTGAAAAATCAGGACAGTTTAGACGCATAATCAGTGGAAGACTGTGTAGAATGCGTAGCAGAACAGCTACGGGTCCGACATTTGTGTCGCCTTTATTTGAGAAGGGTTGGGAAGCGTGTCAGGGGCTCAAATTGTCCATCATCCTAGGCCTTAAGGCACTCATCCTATCGTTTCCATTACCTTTGTTCATATGCGGTCAACATTTAATGACTAAGATATTCAATTCCGCCGTTCCCAAATATCATTGCTTTTTCCCGATTGCTCCGTTTTTCGAGATAATGCGAGGATTCCAATGAATGTGTTTCGAGGAGCATAGCAAAATTTCGAAATCTTTATTGCTTTGAACCCGACGATTCATGGGAGTTGTGGAATCCATTTTGCGAAGCGTGACGCCCTCGGGAGCAGCGGTTAAGAAATTTATAAATTGGAGAGTTATTATGAGTGAGAAAGCTTTCATTTCAGTTCACGGCTGTTATCAATTCAGGGACGTGCAGTGAGCTTTGATCGATCTTTTGCTCGGCTTAGAACTTAGGAAAGCATCCGATATAAATGTCGCGACTGGGTCACGGAAAAATAAGATAGAGCTTTGTTTAGCCCAGAGGTCCTAGGGCCGTGATTAATGCATTCGTCTATTTGTGCAATCTGCGTTCTTTCATCAGGATGAGCGGAAGTGGAAAGTCTCTGCGCCGGGAGTATGTAGAGCATGGTGCTCAGCGGTTATATTTTTTATACGTTTTCACTTCCGATCTTAATGATTAGCCGGCCAGATAATTAGGAGGCTTTCCAAAGACCGCCTCGGCCCCCAAGTACGTCAAGCGATTAATGTAACTGGAGTCATTTACTTAAGTTTCATTTTTCACCGTTCTGGGCCTCGAAAATTATGTCTTGCGGGCACCATTCACGCTTCACAGTGGTTTATGTAGCTTCCGGAGGGTTTCTTCCGTTGCTGCATTATTGCTGTAGTCGGCACGTCATAGAGGTTTTGACTTATTGGTAGATAACTTTAGACTTATAGTATATTATAACGAGCTTTCCTGCACATTTATTTTAATTCCAATTGGTTCAAAAAACCTAATAATAATCGTCGTTCATTTAATTAATTTTTATGTTTCTATTGTGTCTCGTTGTAAAAATTATGTAAGAACATGTAGGAGAATGGAGTATCAAGTTCAAAACGTTAAAAAAAAGCTCAGAACAGTTTAAGAAAATTACCTCACATTGTTAATAGACCTTTTGAAATTTATCGAACCCAAAAATAATAATACATTGGAAAAAATCTTAATTGCATATTTTTTCCCAAAATCAAAACATTATATCATTTTCCTCATTCTGCCCGCGGTATGGTGAGGAACAGGTAGTGTGCAAATGAATTACAAAAACAAATATAATATGTGACACAAAAGAAAAAGTCAACTTGTATGTTCTTGTCTTTCAATGTAAAAGAATTTTTAGGTGCAGTACATTTTTTCTTTTATCTTTTTGAAACCTATTCACAACATTCACTTTCAAGTACAGAATCATCTACTTCGCTATCCTCTCCTGCACACGAGTTGTGAGCCAAAGTTCTTACAAATGGAACAAGCGAGCAAGCCTTCAACTGATTTTTAATGAAAATCGCTGCAGTATAAACATAGAGTTATCCCTTCCCATCCCATCATTCTCTTTTCCATTTTTTCTCCCTGTTCCGTCCCACCCGTTCTGCCCCAAGAAAATGCTTACGCTTACCTAGGAATTGAAGCCCGAAAATGACGTTAATTCAGACGCTTAATTATACGAAACTAACGATAATTAGACGTACTTAAAACACATACCAAGAATTACTGTTATTTAACTACTTGATAATGACTTACCATCGATACAAAATCTTCCGAAGTTAGAAAACGACGGCTAAAATTCACACAATACACAAAATTCACAGTTCACATATTAACACTCAATTAACTAAACCAACATGGCTGTAGAAGATGAGCAAGAACAGGTTAATCTATTTCGAATACTCTCTTATAGTTGGCAGCTCCTCCTAGTCGCAAAAAAACCCAAACCTCATTCTGCCCCGTACCCCGTTCTACCCCGTGTTCCCCTAAATTTATGATTTTGTCAGGGCTAGGGCTACCGTTTAGGGGCGATATCTTTGTATAAATTATGCGTGCAGCGATTTTTTCAAATACGGTCATAACTAATTGCCACTTTCCTGGCTAGTCAAGTCTCCAATATTGTCTTCTCGTGCGCCTATTTCTAAACTCTTGTTAGTAATATGATGATCTCGGACATGTTTTTGCCACTGCTGAACATCCCGCACATGTGTCTTATTAGTAGCTTATCAGTCCATCGTAGCTGACAAGTCAAGTATTGATTTGCACTTTTTGGGTCATGCATTTGCGTAGAGTGGCACCACGGTGTCTATGTTTGGAATGCAGTAAACTGCAGATTGCTGCCCCAGATTGATAATGTAGTGAGCATAACACTTCTTACGGGTTCTAAGGTTGGATAATGATAGAAAATATTCGCGGACGTCACTCGCATTAAAAAGGAGGATCTTTTACCAAAATTTGTCGCATATTTCTCTCTTGACGCCAGACCTGTCGCTTTGGAGGACGTAAGAAAAAAGCCATTGCCGAAATAGATGCCTTCATTTAAAGAAAGTTAAGTTTATTCTAGGTGAACCTTTAATTAATTTTTTGACCTAATGTTATCCTTCAATCTTATATTATTTTCAAACGTGAAGTTGTATTCGTTTTTCGCCGGACTTTGATGCAATTTACTTTATACGAGCATAATTTGTTACTTAACTATTACTTAGCGAACAATTACTTTCCATTTTAATTTTTTGTATTTATCTATTTATTTATCAATGCTATGGTGCTATTTTATTGTAGAGTTACCTCTTCCTTTTATTTACCAGTGCCCTGTATTTGCATTGCTTTTTGCCGTTTAGGTGCTACACTTTCTCCTCTGCTGTTATATTATTTACTCGCTACAATGTAATCGTTTACGATGCTTGAATGATTTAAAAAAAGCTTTACTTCAAGTTCGTTTTGGCTATTCATTATATGAATTCATGGGATAATTATTCCTTCGCCTGGACAATGCAGGAAAATAAATGCGTTATAAGGCTTCCAGGATTGCCGACTCGGGCCCCCTACAATGGAGCTTTTATATTATTAGTAAAGGCTCGTTGCTCTTCCTTTTATCAACGGCATTACCCGCTCAAAGATTGCCTTCTGAAAGATTTCAGAGAAAGCTCTTGAAATCAAATTCATTACGCACCCAAAGTTAAATTATCTCCTGCATCTCTTGGGAACTATCCCGTCTAACGGGTGACGAACTGTGTATCTTTTACACAATGGTATTCGTCTTTGAACTTTTATTTCAACTATTTAATTATACTTATTGTCGGCCATTTTTATTTGAATGAGATTTAGGTTAGGACATTCCTTATTCCATCAAGACCCTCTTCAGTCAGTGATTATAATTATGAATAAAAATATTATGTAGTTGAAAATTTTCATGAAATCATAATATCTAACTGAAATAAGAATACGTAGTAATATTTAAGTACCAATGGACGTGAAAATTTGTCATATGGGCGTAAAAAATTTGGTCTACAACCTTCCACAGAGAAGTACCCGCGCGTAAAGGGGACGGAAACTTAATCGTAATGACAGAGCTACTGCTCAGTAATTCGCTATGGAAAATTTGTTATTTGCAAATACCGATTATATTTCTCAGGACGAAATCAATGATTTGAGCACCACGGAGATCTCACTAAGTTAGTCTGAAAGTTAGGTGAGGCACTTTCTCGTAGTCAACGAAGAATATCATTAATGTCCTGATAGGAACCAGCCTAGGCAGCCACCTCTCAAGTCAAAGGTTTGTAAATGAGGAAAAGTATGTAATGGACCATGCATACAGAATATGGCTATTACACGATAAATTCTTCTTAGCTGTTATCCGAATACATTTTTGTAAACCAAACAATGTTTACCTTGAATACCTGGGCCAGTATGAGCAGAATTTGTGAGTATCAAAACGAAGTGATACTTTAAAGTAATCAACTAAACACTATGGTTGATGTTAATTTAAAATAATTTACCTTATTATTGCTTTTTTGTGGGATTATTTACTACCATATAATGACTTATTTGCTAAAAACTTAAATTCAATCGCAATAAATATTATTTTACCTGCGATGTAGCCCCCAAAATGGAATTTTAGAAACGTAGGCAAAAATGAGTTGTGTTGTGCGGGTGGTCTAAACTATCATTTTGTTATTAATTCATAGACATTGTTTGAACCATAGATTTTGTCAAACAAACTTCAAATTTCATTTTTATAAACTGTAAACGTGTATCCACCCTTTAATATTATCCATTATCCCATATTTTCATAAAATTCGTCTTCATAGCCGTTTGATTCTGAAATCAGCCTGATTTTTCGCAAAATTTTAAACTTTAGAGCTTGGGCGGCAGTGGTTAATATTATCCGATTTGAAAAACATTTTTGTGTGCTAAATCCTTACATTATTTCGCAACTTTCCCTCTTAGGGAAAATTTGATCAGGAAAAAAACCTTTTTTCGGCCCACCCTACTAAACATTTTCCTATATTTATTTTAAAAGGAAAGTACCTCTCTTATTTTTGTATGTTTCTTGCGGAAGTTTCCTTACTCGACTCTGCTCTCGGTGATTTCGGTCTCTGAACTGCACGCAGACAAATTCACACATTTTTGCTTGGGGAAAAGTCTTAAGACAGGATTCGAAGTCTCAACTTCAGGTTAAAAGACGAGATCCAAATATTTTAGCCGGCAAGTCACTCTCACTTGGCGCCTGTGCGGCGAGTGTTCAGAGCAAGAATTTTTTTGTCTCGTTTTCATTTGTTTCCTACATATTCATAAGGCACTGCCTGTGATCAGAAAGCGGAACAAAGCAGATCTAGATTGCCTTTCTTCGACCGTACTCATTTTTCGTTGGTGTAATTAAGGCAAAATGTTTGCCTATTCACGTTTTTCAGCAAATTTATTTTTCGAGTAATTTTAAGACCAGTTTCTAGAAAATATTATTGATATCACGGTAAATATCGCTAATATTATGTGGTGATTGGAATCAAATGTCTTGGCATCGTTGCGGCGTACTGATTCCTGTACTTTCCTTAATCATTTGGGGTAATTATTTCGAATTTCTCGTGAAACGCGTCTTTGAAATATTCTCTCGAAAAGCCGCTATTACTCTCCCTAATCTCTGTTGATAAGGATTGCTGACTTCCGCTGTATTCCTGTTAATCCCTTGCTTGCGAAGCTGAAGAGGGTTGTTGATTTTCTCTTTGGTGTTCTCTTTACCCTCGGGCTAGTGGTAAATTGACTCGTTCATCACTGAGTTATGATTTGGGTGGAGGCGCACTAGTAAGTGCTAATATAGGTGGAGAACCGAAGGATCCTTCTATTATTTATTTTAAGTTTAAATGCTATCTATGATTATGATAATGTTATCGATATAACTGTTGTTTAAGTAAGTTATCGAATGATCTCATTGATTCTTTTTTGTGAGAGATTTATATAGATCTTACCGTGCTAAGGATGGCCGGAGGATAATCAGGTTACGTTACGGTCATGTTATGCTTAGAGGTCTTGCGGCTTTGTAGATCTTTGAGATTAAAAAATCTGGTGTTTAATATAGCTGTAGATGGGTACGAACTTGGGCTGGTGGAAGAATTTAATTACTTGACCTGCGTGTTAGAGGTGATGGACAATATAGTACAGTAGATTCCGGTTTATTGGGACATATCGGGACTAGTGCACTTTGCCCCAATTAAGCGGCTGCCCTAATCAGGCGAACTCTCTCGTATATGGGCATAAAAAACTTTGAAATGGTAGAAAGAAGACTAAAGAATGTTTATAATGCAACATAAGTTTATTAAACTATTAATTTGATTAATAAATCAGCGAGTTTAGTTAATTAATGATAATTTTTAAAAATTATAACAATTTAGTTAAAATATTTTTCACAGCCTCGGGTGACGCTGAATGAAAGCCTTTTACTAAATCATATCCTCTTCCGGATAGTATAACAACGAGAGCTTTCAAAATAGGGCAATAATAGGAATATTTGTGAAAAATAAGAGTGAATCAAAGGAGGAAAATATAAAAAATAGTATTCTGAAAACAAAACAATTTAATTTCGTCGCTAGTGTAGAGTCTATGTCACCGACTCATGGCCCAATAACGCGGCATGCTGTCCCAATTAAGCGGAGAATACTCGTGGATATTCTTCTATTGGAATCTGTTCTTCATGATCTGCCCCAATAAAGCGGCTGCCCCAAGTAACCGGTGGACCCATTAAACGGAATCTACTGTATTTATATATTCGGCAGATGGGTGTCCTCGGTTTCCATAAGAACCTTCCTATGTCGCTTTTATTGGGTGTATTTTCATCTCTCTAATATTTCTGTAATCTGTCCAAAACCAGGTGGAGTATTCTAAAATGTGTGAGTTCCTAGTTTGATACGTTGAAAAAATTCTTTGAATAGAGTACAGCCTTATCATGTAAGGGCCTTAGCATATTTACTGGTTAGGGAAAATGTATGATCTCTCCAGTCAAGACTTTCTTCTCGTGCCAAAATACTATTTGCTAATCCAATGCGTTTTTTTTTAATCTGTAGAGTTTTCTGTTATCTTTCGAGTAAAATCTGAATCACGCGATCATTTTTGCGGTCTCGAGATAACTCCAGCGATAGCTTTTCAGGGACCAAAAGAGTGATCTACATCTACATCTACAAATTACCCTGCGAGCCACCTCTAGGGTGTTTGGCAGGGGGTGATCAATCACCAGCATGCAGCATGCAATTGGACTCCCACATGCACACCACACCGTCCAAGAAACGTCCCGTATAATAACAAACTATACTACTATATGCTGTTAGAAATAGAATATAGAATAGAAATTCAGAAACATGCAGTAAGTTTTACATAGGTTAGTAGGCTACACTACAAGTCATGCAATCTATTTACGCGTTTTATTGCTGCCGTTATAATCTCTTATTGATCGTGGAAAAAATGACATTCGGAATCTGTCTGTTCTGCAATCTATCTCTCTTATTTTATTTATATGATCTGATCTTCCGTAGTACGTTGGCGTCCGCAAGATATGGTTAACTTCGTCAGAAAAGACACTGCTCTTGAATTTATCTAAAAGGTTTAGTCTATTTTTCAATCTACGGTCCGACAGAGATTCCCATCCGAGTTTATGTAAGAGGTCAGTTACACTAACAAGACTATCGTAACGACCTTTCACATACCTGGCAGCTCTTCTTTGTACGCGTTCTAACTCTGTTATTAAGCCTTTTTCATGAGGGTCCCAAACACTGGCAGCGTATTCCAAATGTGGTCTAACGAGGGAAAAGTAGCTAATTTCTCTCACTTTGTCGTCGCACTTTCCTAATATTCTTTTAACAAAACCCATTTTACGATTAGCTTGACCGGTTATTTCTCGAATATGTTTATTCCACGATAGATCATTATTGAGTCTAACCCCTAGATATTTCACAGATTCAACTGCTTTTAACTGCGTGCCCCGAATGACATAGTTACGCTGTAGGGAGTTATCCTTCTTCCAGAAATTCATTACGACGCATTTTTCCAAATTTAATTCTAACTGCCAAGCATCGCACCAAGCTTGGATAGCAGCAAGGTCATTCGTTAGTTCATCTATATCTTTGCTGGAACGGATTTCTTTGTAAACTACGGCGTCGTCTGCAAATAATCGTAACTTACTCTGCACTACTTCGCCAATGTCGTTTATATAAAGAAGGAATAGGAGTGGGCCAATGACACTACCCTGAGGAACGCCAGAAGTCACTCTAACCTCATTGGAGACTGCACCGTCTAATACTACTGATCGCTATCGCTATCGATCGATCGTGATCGCTATACCCATCATTTTCTGAATCACTGGGTCATTCCGCCGTCCTTTTTTCCATCGCTTTCCGTATTTACAACTATCAGTCGATTAAAAGACATACGTGGCGTTACTATCGCTGTTAACGGCCTTGCGTTCTGGTTGGCTGTAAGACGTTATCAGCGGCAAAAAAGGTACGTGCCGAGTGATGAAAAAAGGGATAGAATTTCCACCCTTGGAGCCATCGCGAAAAATGATTGCGTGAAACAGTCATTTTTCCGCCATTATTGGAGCAATCGCCGAAAATATCGCTCGAAAGGGACGAAAAAAATGATCGTGTGATTCAGTCTTAAGTTTGGGTAACAATCGCCCATGAATATCCCTTTCAATTTCAATTCTTCGTACGTGCCGTAGAAGAAAAATTGATGCCGCGTTGAGCGTCGAAAAAGATCGTGAATTCTCTTTCTTATGTCGGTGGTAGCGTTTGGCCCTCATGCGCTATTAGTTACTTTCGGATCTTTTGGCAGCGTTGTCTACGATGGATTTTATTCCAAGAATCGGCCTCACGGGCGAAGAAGTGGAGACCGTGTGTGGAATATGGTCAAGGTCACTCGCGGCACGGATGTTTACGACAGCAGCACAACCTTGAGTAGAAAAATTTGGATACGAGGTGTGGGTGGGCTACCATCCATTTCATTGGCATTCATTTTTTTCTTTTGGCATCTCGAAGGCTATGCCTCGTGTCTGTCAGATCTGTTTGTTCGTAAACTATGGACGATGTTTTCGATTAGTTGAACTACCGAATTAACTCGGTTTACATTCAAGCAGCTTCGCTGATTTTACTTTCCATACCAACAGAAGTCCATTTTACAATTGTATGTCTTCCTTCAGGTTGGCATACTCCTACACCTAACACCTCTACTAATGTTATCATCAGACTGCGTTGTTCCCATCTCATGTATTGTAGAATATTATGCCATCATCGTTATTCCCCGCTCGCCCATCAAAGCTCTTTGTCTTGCGTTTATTTCTTACAGTAATTTACCCATTTCACTTGGCTTATCAAATTTATTAAAGGTGTTTACATGAATTTCCATGAGGAAACATTCTCCAGGTCCGAGAATCGAACCACGGACCTTTGGCTTTTGGAGCCACCGCGCAGATCTTTACGATGTTCTGGTTCTTTAATTCGCATGGCAATTTTACCAGAACTCAAGAGAATACGTGTACTTGTGGTTCGTATCCCAGTCCGTGGGAATTTTTCTCGTAAGAATTCATGTAAAATTCACCGCCGTTCACGCGGCAGGGTCGAAATATTACACATTGTCGTAAAGATGTATCACGGGCTGAAGTATCACTTATGTGTTTCATGATAATTTATCGTGTAATTTATACGCAGGATTATTAAAGAATAACAACTTTTTCTTCGCCATATTTTCCGATTTTTTTTCTCTTTAAATTTTAGTTGTCAAACGATGAAATGGAAAGAACGTCATTTCGCCTGTAACTCTATTGAGGTGATTCACTTTTTCGAGCGTTTCCATTGCTTGGTTGAAATTTACTATTTCTTCAAATATTATCATTGGAAACGGGGAAAATGGTGGGGAATGGAATTCAGGTGTTGGGGACTATGCAAATATACGAATTATTAATATGATAAGAAGTAGCGAAAATGGGATGATGTGGGAAATAATGGAGAAAATACTGCACATTTTAGGGGCGTGGTTGGTGCTCGATATGCTCTCTAAGGACACAATATTTCTGGATAACGCATAGCTGGTTCGTTTGAGAAGATTCTGAAGTCTGTTGAGAGCTTAAAGGATGTTGGGAAAACTGGAAAGGGAAAAAAGTAAGGAAGGCTACATTGTAGGGAGTTTGGAAATTTACAATGTAAGATAGACAAACAGTGTGACAAGATGATGACGTGCCAGTGCTTCACACGTTGCGTACGGATGGCGAGAATTCTCATAATTTTTTCCCTATCGTTCCAGACTGATGGCGAATATTCACGTTATTTAGGGGCGTCAACTTAAACTATTTTAAAGCGTGCTACAGATTTCGGTTGTACGTTCTCAGTTGTTCTTCCTTACTTAAGAATGAACGCATCGTAATTATTGATTAGGTAAAATTATACATTAAACCTTAGCTTTTTGATCTTGTTTAAACCAAGGCAGTTCGCCCAAATTCTCAACACCTCTACCCCGGTACGTCGCTCTTCTACACTGAAATACTCCGTTGCGCAACGTTAGTCGTTACCTTTCACGCCATTCAAATGAAATTCCTACAACGTTCTGTATGTATGTTTTTTAACTTACTATTTTCCTTAGAAAGCAACATATGATTGCATAGAGAGCGATAAGGGTGATATTAATTTCCAGCCTGTACTTTTTCTGACATTTTGATAAAGTAGCTGGCAGGCAAAGCATTTGAATTAAATTCACGTATTTTGACTGTTGTTGCAGCGTTAGTCATCCAATTATTGAGAAAATCGTTGGATGATGTCCCTGTATATATTTTCCTTTTTAACATGATTGTTATGTCACAATGCACCTCATATTAGTGTTTTTGCAAAGAAAAGTTATTATTTTTGTTGTAATTTTGCCATTTCGTACCATTTTATACAAGATGAACAAATACGAGACATTCTAGATCTTTAGAAATGTTCATGTGTTTCTCGGCAAAATCCTATAACTTTTTCTTTGAAAATTTCATTTTATAAAGACATTTGAGAGCCATAAAAGCCATAGAATTTCAAAAAGGGCATTGATTTGAAACGCAGGCATTAGAGTACCGTTATCATCATTGGTCATTAATCTTGAGATTTATTTGACGCAGCTTTTCCCGTAAATCTCCCACCTTACCTTTTGATACTCGTGTTCACGTCCTCCATCACCTGCCCTATGAATCTAAAATCACGCCTCGCTACATTCTTCCCTTCCTCTTGTCCCTTAAACCTTATTGTCCATTATTGTCTCCATCAGTCCATCGTGTTTCGTGACGTGAACGATAAAGTTTTTTTCGTCTAGTTTTGTGGATATTCAAATGGCTTCCCCTTTCTTCCGCTCTTACCAGAACTTTTTCAGTCTTCATGTGGTGAAATAATTTGGTCTTCATCATTCTTCTGTAAAACCACATTTTTGCTGCTTTCTAATTTGATTTATTTTGCTGCTATCACCGTCCATAACTCACTTCCATGAAGAATCATGTGCTAGATATGCTAAAGTACTGGCAATTGAGTGACGGAAAAAGAAAACTTTTCATACTTCAACCTGTTGAGGCGGCCTGCGATCTGTGTTTGATGTATTTGGACATCACCTGTAATGATCATCGCTCATCATGTAGTAATCAATAAGCAAACGTTTTAGGCTTTACTTTGTGGAAGTTTTTTTACTTTAATGAAATAAATAAATCAATTGTAAATCAACATTTTTTTTATAGACCGACCTGGGTTTCAATCCATTAGTGCCATCCTCTGGGTCATCCAGCAGATACGATGGCGCTGTTGTTTGGTATGGATTGGAGTTGTGGGTTTTATAATTTGTTATTTTTTAAATGTTGGTTCTAGAATCACATAACATTCACTACCTTGGCAGAGCAATGCAGCGAAGCGCCACAATTTTTCGACTAAGCCGTATTTTTTCGATCTTTTTGGAAACCTTTGCAGGGTGGTTGATCACAGTGGGTGAGGTGAGGGGCGCGCGATGACTCGACTCTCATGTTTTGGGGGCCGTGGCCCCCGTTGATGGGCGTCTCAAGGGTGCGGCCCTTTTAAGGGCCTTCACGAGGTGTGGCGCCGCGTGATCCCCCCTCACCCCTGGGAGACGTGAATCGTGAGCATCCACTCTGGGAGGCGCCTGCTTTTCGTTGATCTGTTATTCGCGGAGGCGGCCAACCATTGAAGGTATTCATAGAACATCTGTGTTGCTTCTCGGGGTTTGGGCTGGTGTACATGCGAGAGCATCATACCCTGATGGCTTGGGGTTAAAATCTCGGGAGTGGTGAATACATTTTGTGTCTGGAATTAAAGAGCAAAACAATGAGGTAGAAGAAATAAAAGGAATTGTAAGAAAACTATTACGAACTACTACAGGTTAAAATGGTATTTAACTGAGTTTTCTTGTATATTACACTGTTACTAATACCACTGCTTTTTTACATTACGCGACCCGGGTTTCGATGAGTTATCATCATCTTCAGGCGTAAATTATGATCTATTTATCTTATTAGTGTTACCTAGTTACATAACGGAGGGAGAGATGAATATTAAAATGGACAGCAGAAAGGGGAAAAGGATGGGTAAAGATATTCGTTTATCAGAGTGCTGTCCTGACTTTCCATATTTTTTTTTTTAATTTCCAACTGCTCTCTAGAGTCCAATTCACAGCGGTCGTTGCATAATTTTAAAATATTCATTTTAAAATCGCTCCTATGACAGCTGCATATTAAGTGTTTAGCAAAATTACTTTTATCATCTTTGTTATTTTTGTAATCACTTAAATGTTCTTCCTTCCTGACTTCGAAGCTTCTCCCTGTCTGCCCCAAGTAGACACCATTGAAATTGCTGCAGTTCAATGAATACGCTCCATATCGGTCCAATTGGTCTATCCGATCCTTAAAGTTTACAATCAGTCTGATCAGAGTGGAAGTAATAGTGTAATATACAAGAAAACTTATAATGGAATACCACAAAGTTAATTAACGAGTTAGTGAATTTTGGTATTTCAATGCTCGAAGGGGCCCATAAACATCCACGTGTAAAAAATTAATTTGTTTAAATTCCTCATATTTCAAAAAACCCCGTATGTTGAACTTCTGCTTCATATCACCTGGATAATAATGATAATAATAATAATAATGGTAAATATTTTAAGTACAATACTCCGTCCGTCAGATGAGACGTTAAGCCTTGGTCACTAGGCGTATCACGTCAAGTTCCGGCTGACGACGAAATTGGAATTCTCTCCAACCTTTATCCACTACTCTTAATCACGCATGGCCTCCGTTGTCGGTCGCCTCATTCAAATATCATACTGCGATTGCAAAAAGTTTTTGGAAGGTACATAAATTGTCATCCCTGCCCTAATGATCAGTGGATACGCCTCGCCTTTTGTGACTACTTAGCACTTGTGTTAGCGCAGTATCAGGAATCACGATGTGGATGCTTGGAGAGCTGTAATAAGTAATCTCTTGAAAGCCTAGTAAGGGAGAGATCAGAGGCTACTCCATCGAAAGGAAGGAAAAAATCTAGGAGGATGAAAAATCGCATAGAAATAATTCTCATTTTTTGTAGGAGAGAAGGTTAGTAAATGCAAATTATACGATGCAAATAATAATTTTCTAAACTGATCGCGTATAGAATTTGAGGAGATAGCGATGATACATTTTTCCAATAATATCTAGCTAGAAAATTAAAGAACCTGTCTTCACGAGGTGGATGGAAGGGGTTACATCTTCAATGAGATCTGCGGAGGCATTGGAGAAATTTCTCGGACAATTAAAAAATTATGAATAGTGCAGGAATCCCTATATTTTCGTGCATGAGATAATATGTAAGTATACATTTTAATAACTCAGCGCATGAATCAATGGTTTTATCTCGGGTATTATTGACAATAAACATCGAAAATCATATAAATGCATTAGGACTAACTTTGTGGCTTTGCTTTGATACAAGGTGATGATGGCGTAGCAAATAATTTGAATATCCAACCGATGTTGACTCGGACGTCTTATGTGACGATTTTTTTTGCGGCCCGTCGGCACTTCCCTCGGAGATGGCGTCTGCTCATGCTACCGCGATTAAAACGGCCAAATTCCAGATGACATGTGCCTGCCTGCTTGGATGGATAACCATTGATTTTGCCACTTATTTTTTTAATAATAGCTACACATACATGGTTACAGAAACAGCAAAGGTGATAAAAGTAATTTTGCGAAGCACATAATATGTAACTGCCATAGGAGTGATTTTAAAATGAATATTTTAAAATTATGTACCTAAAGGCAGCCGCGATAATTCTAGAGAGCAGATTGAAATTTAAAAAAATAATAAACAGGGCAACACTCTCATAAACGAATACATTTACCAATCCTTTTCCCCTGTCCTGGCGTCCTCTTAAAAATTCATCTCTTCTTCCGTTACGTAAGTAAGGTTACAAAAATTAAGATAAGCATATAATAATTTATGTGTAATAATTTATTTATTTATTTAATGAACACCAAAAACAGCACTAAGGCCTTTACATTGGGTTTTATAAACAAAATAAATTATGTAAATATTATAAAAAACAAGTATACAAATAATCTCCTAATATTAATAATCATCAATATATACAATGCATACAAAAGGTAGACCGTATCAAAAACAAAGTCTTTGCAATGGCGATTGAAATTGGTGCGGGAGGTAAAGAGGTCAATAGAAGAAGAAGTATTTGAGATGTAATTGAAAAGAGAAGGTAAGCGGTGAAAAAGGTATCAGTGGGATATTGACAATCGGAATTTGGGCTTGTGTAGAGTTTCTGCATTGCGGGTTTTGCAAGCTGGAATGGGGAGCGAATAGAATGTCTGGAGATCAATGCATCCTAAGGACCCATTCATGATGGAGTGAAGAAATTTGATGTCGGATGTCAATCGGTGGTGGGTTGGGTGTAATAATCTAAGTGAATTTAGTATTTCTTCACGGGAAGAGAGTCTGAGGTGAGGTATGCGATGCCGTACTACTGCTATGAAGAAATTGAGTTGACGGTTGAGTCGTTTTGATGATTATTCGTCGAAACCCGGGTCTAGAAAAGCTTTATTTTTAAAAGAAGTGGTATATGTGATAGTTATCCATCCAAGAAACCTTAAGGTGGATTACCACACAGTTAAAAATGAGTTAGTGAATTTTGCTAACTTTGCAAGACTTGCTGATTCCAACTGTACCTGTTGTGTACAAGTAGTATATGTCATTGGAAACGTTAATTCCATTGAATATAATGCTCACGTTTAAAGAAATGTATACAATAGAATAGTATTTATTTCAAGAACCTAGTCCTTCGGACTCTAGGTTCAACATACATTGTAGTTATGAGGATAATGCGCTCTCCCAGTTAACAAATGTCAAATTTACATCCAAAGAGTACAGAAGGCCATTACAGAAATAAAGAGTGGCATTAATAAGATAATGGGTGAATGGTTGGCTGGGGTACCTAAAAAAAATAACGATCCTCGTCAACTACCTCCATCGCACCAACCTCCAACCTAGTAAGTATTAATGTCTTGATGCAACTTTTAAGTTTACAAACTTTCGAGATATTTTATCTTACACTAGTTTTCATGCCAGTTGTAAAAATTGCTTTAACTATTACTTCTCTCTTTACAAATACAAGAAGTTTATACATTTTGGAGATTTTCTATGGTACACTAATTGTAAGTATGTAATATGCTAGATGTGAAAGATTACTTACACCATCTACATTACTAAGTGTCAGGATTTTAAATAAAATATTTTCTGTCTCATTCGCTCAGTATTTCAACAACCCCCCTATAACATCGAAGTCGTGGATTTCAGTGTTGGGTTCCGCTTTGAGCGTCTGCGCAGACACCTTCCGCGCACTTGTTTATATTTACTCTGAGGCGCAGCCGCGTCGCTCCCTCGCGGCCCTCCACCGCTGCCGCGGAAGGGGCGGCGAGGGCGGCCGTGGGCGTCGCCGGAACGCGAAGGTCCCCAGCCTCGAGCGTCGCCTCCGAGCGGCCGCGCCTCTCCGCCTCACAATCGGAGGCGGGGGCCTCTGCGTGGGCCGCCCATCTGCCCGTCAAATGCGCCCCGGCCCGCGGCCGCCGGCGGAAGTCGCTGGCGTAACCGGAGGGAGGGAGGGCGTCACTGACTCGCCCGGATAGCCTCTGACGTTCCCATAGGAGTCTCATGTCTGCATGCTGGAGACATGCATCCGAACGTCAATAAGGTTTGCCTGTGTTACGTGCGGCAGTTGTAGGGAGGCTTATCGTAGCTCGGTGATAGCACCTCTTCCTTTCATTATAATTTCCTCAGGGGCAGGCTAACGTCGATGCTTGCTTACCAACCTTGAAATCAACAATATCATTATAATAACAGCCTCTGACGTTCCCATTGGAGTCTTGTGTCTGCATGCTGGAGACCTGCCCCCGAACGCCTGGTACATTTTGCCTATACCTGGGTACGTGCGGGAGTATTAGGCTTATCGTAGCTCGCTGATAGCGCCCTTCCTTTTATTAAAATTTCGTCAAGAGCAGGCTAACGTCGATGCTTACTTACCAACCCGATAATCAACAATATAATTCTAGCTGTATTTAGGATAAAAACAAATGCATCGCGCGAGCAAGTTCTCCATATTGTTAGAATACATCTGGAACAGCATATCAACTTCGCCAGATTTGCAGGCCTATATCGGTGAAAAGGATGAAATGCATCCTCTTCCATTACCCCCTGGCTTGAATATTTATTTTTTAAATTTAACGGTGAATACAATGTCGAAATAGCCTACCTGGTTAAGGCTCTTTTCTATTGATAGATGCCCAAGGCCCAGGAATTGAAGTTTCAGGGTTCAAATGCGGGTTATGCCTTATGATACCACAACTAAAATCCGTGTAGCTCGGCTTCGTGATTGTCCTATCTCCTTGGTACATTTAAGGAACTTCTGCTACCTGAGTGGCTTTCGCACGCTTTCCGCCAAGGGCAAAGCTTAGGTGCAAAATTTTAAGTCCTTAGGAGTAAAATGTTTAGTAATACAAGTTATCTTTGACTCCGCATCGACAGATACTAGTCCGAGGTGGGTTGTTTAATTTCCCTTAGCAGCCTCCACGTCCTTGAGGCGATGCGTAAGCGTGGGTGCAAGTTGCATCTCCATGCATTTCGTCATGCGGTCGCTCCGCAATTCGCATTCACGCTCCGCGATCCCAACGACTCGCTAATTTCCCCCACCCACATCTCGTCTCTGCATCGCTTCACCGGTGCTACGGCTACCCATCCCATCGTAGTCCAGGAGGACCGGAGCCAACGTCAACTCCAAGGAATTTTTCGTTGCCAAATCGCTGTGGATAGAAGAAACAGTATTAATGGCTATAGTGAAATTTTTTATTCCTCATAGATGCCATTCGATCTAATAAGAAGTCTACACTAACCAAAAACAAGAATTATGGATATTTTCCAATATTAATTTAAAGCGTCACGCATACAGTACAAGCCAACATTCATTTCCACATTACTACGAAATTAAGGTTTTATCGTTCATCCTTTTTAATGTAAAATTTCTTGACATCTCCTTCCTCTTGACTTCTTCCTGCGTATTATTGCATGTACTATGTGTGTACTGGTCGACGTTCTAAGACTCAAAATCGCAACTTGTTGCATTAATTTATAAAATAAAATGGAAAGATCGGTGAGGACGAAAACAATTCCTCGATGTGCCATTTTCTCATAAATTTGAAATTTAATAATGCGAAAGTTGCCGTCCAATTTTCAAAAGTTAGTGATGTCGTTGGAACTTTGGTTCATTGAATTGTCCGGAGAGACCCGATCCTTGATGGAAATACTCGCTTACGAGAGCGATGATAACTACTAACCTCGTGTGATGGACGGGCGAGGCCAAGAAGTAGTGATGAATAGGTGAACTGCCCGGCAAAAGTTCGTGACGTCAGTGTCTGCGAAAGGGTTAAGGTCGTCGATTTTCCTTCGCAAATAGCTATAAAAGTAGGCGGAGGATTGAAAAATACGGGTGTCTTTATTTCACACACACACTATCACAATGAACAATAAAGGAAAATTGATGTACCCTCACAAACGTATTCTTTCTTCTAATACCTTTGTTATCGTCTATTTCATTCATCTACATATACATAATACCCCGCAAGCCGCCTAAGAGGCGTGTGGCAGGGGGTGTTGGGACACCAGCCGTTTACAGCAAAAAAAAAATGAAGTGCTTTAACGAGGTTGGGACTAGCGTTTATTAAAGTCCTTAATGGTTCGGGGGAAAAACGAATTCCCATATCTATCCGTTCGGCAAAACATCTCTCTTAATTTATCGCTTCTATCGGACCTGGAAATATAGTATGGCTCTAATATTATGTTCTCTGTGTCGTTCTTAAAGATATCCATTCTCAATTGTTCAAGCAATCTAAGCCTAGCGCGCAGCCTCCGAGTCTCCAACGGCTCCCAGCCTAATTCGCTTAACATCTGGGTAACACTCTGTACGCCCGTAGCAGTTTTTGACGAAACGCGCAGCCTTCCTTTGTATTTTATTCAGTTCGCGGATTAAGGATGAACATTTAATAAACCTTAAGTCCTCAAGGCTGATATTCGTATGGGACGATCAGTGGGAAATGCGCTACAATTTTTTTTGTTACTAACGGGTTGCTGACATAAGCTGTGCAAGATTAATTCCAAATTTCTCTTTTCCCGACTCCGGAGGAGAGTGGGACTAGTATTGTCATTTACTTATTCCCATAAATTTGATTAATGTTTAGTATCATAAATATGCAATTAAAGGAATTGCTGGTGAGGAAGTTACTTAATATTCTCCAGTAAATACAGTGTTAACACGAAAATACTCTGTAGAGTCCGTCTTGTCCTAAAAACTGGTCCTTTTTGTTCGAGTTAAAAAGTGCCTATTGCTCACGCATATACAATTACAGGTGTTAACATTTTTAAGTTCAAGGCTTTTAAGTGCCCCTTGATGTGAGAAAAACTTCCTGTTGTACACTTCTAATTTTATTCTTTTAAATAAAAACTTTCCGAAGTCCACAAGAGCTCCTTTTTCACCGACCCAGGTTTTGATTGAACACCATCGTCTTCGTGTTTCTGCCAGCCCCGTTTACGAATTGGCACCTCGGACTGGGGAACGGGTATTTGAATAGGAGTGGTCGGTTGAGTGAAAGGAACGAATGATTCCCACAGTTTCAAGCATCAGCCTCCGCTATATGGGAGACGGCTAAAGGATTATGGTACATCTGTCTGTTGTTCGTGGTGCGCACTTACATGCTATCTTCAGGGCGCTAAAGTATGGCTTAGATTTCTTCTTGATAACCTTTTCTTAAATTTCTGGTACTTGAACTAGGTCCCCCGGACGGCAAGTCGTTGACTTAAGAAAATAATTCAAATTGAAATGAAATGAAATCAGACATAAAATGAAATGAGGTTTGGCTCTTTTATTCGAACCTGACGAATCAATAATACTCGAGTCCTAGAAAAGAGAAGTCTTCTAAAAACACTGCGAAGAAGATGGGATAACTTTGTTGGCCTCATCATTAAGTATAATGGTCTGATGAAGACCACTATCGGAGTAGAGGTGGATATGTGAAGAAAGGTGGTGACTCTGAATGAGTTACATCGGACAGGTTACTATGGATATAAAAGAGAAGAAATACGTCATTATGAAAGGAGATAGAAGTAGATAGTAGATAGATTAGTAGATAGAAGGGCGGAATGGGGAGATACGTCGAACCACTCTTAGGATTTTTGACTTATGATGATGATTGTGATGAATTAATTGATTGGAGGACTTTCTACAAATAAAGTTCTGCCTGTTTTCTTCGTGGTGGCCATGAGGTTCCCGTGTTCCTTTAGAACATTTTAATCTGGGATGTTTTAAGGGCAATCAAAGTCTTCTTCAATCGAAAGAACTTTTTCATCTTCATTGAAGATAAAATTCCACTGTGATGATTTCGACTTTTTTTTGACAGCGTGCGACATTTCCTGACGGATTCTGACAAATACCGTGATGCTTGCAATAGGTCAGACATCAGCGGAAGCGCAGACTTTTTCCTGAGGGACTTTTATTGCTACTGTTTCGAAATCGGAACAGCTACACATATTAGGAGTTACATTGACATAGCGGATAACAGCGAGAGCATGGTTTCTCAATTTTTATGTGCCTGTGCCCCTCCCCCGCCCTCCAGCATATCGCATCCATGCCCAAGGACATTCTAGCCATTGAAAATATGCGTTATATAGTAAGAAATAGACTCATGTTTTTGATACCAGCAATTTTAATTTTAACCGCATGGCATACACCTAGTGATGAGTATTCTTAAAATTTTAGGGCTTCATAAAATTCGCTTGCGAATGAATGAAAAAAAAACTCGACTTTCGTCATTCTGTATATGGATTTGTATGGATGTTGTTCGTTGAAGCATGGGTATTTGATATGTTTGGACTTTCGGATATTATAAATATCATCGCGTCACTCAGGGATCCGCGGACTACAGTTTAGGGATGACTGAGCAAGTATAGGAAACAGTGGACAGCGAAATATTAATAAGCACTTCCACTTAGATCTTTATTCCAAGGCCTGAATCACGCGATGATTTTTTTACGCTGGAGTTCCAGGGTAATTAAAGGAACTTTCATAGATCCTGTAAATAACCTCATGCTATCATTTCACGACTATGCATTCACACTGATTGCCGCTGTTTCTATAATTATCATTGTATCGTTCTCCGCTTTCAAAGCTTACAATGATGTGCTATCGCCCTCTATATTTTGAAATGACGGTATCATGATCTAATGTGGGAAATTGGGTTGGAATTTCTATATTTGCCCTAGCCGAATCAGACGAAGATCCAAGTGATTATTTAAGCAACCATTAACCGGCTCGGGAGAGATCTGAGAATTACTCACCGTTGTTGGTTAAACATTTTTACCTACTATTTACTGGGAAAATAGGGAGGTGACTGTAACCTGTTCTTTGCTACAGCTGTTTAAAAAAGTCGTCCGAATATAACCGCTGCGCCTGCTTTACTCTGATTACCCCTTATGCTACCAATATATTTCATCTAACGACCGCAATGAAATACAATACCAAAGAGAGATACGTACAACCAGAAATATAAAAAATTCCATCTATCAACGTTTCATAATTTATGCAGCCAAAACAGGTCCAGACACAAACGCACACCTTTCGAATACAATTCACTCTCGCCTTTCAACATTTAGATTCCTTTCTCTTTCTTCGCCTCCTTCGCGAATGGAGTGCCCATAACTCCTGTCGAGGCTTGCTGCATGGTGTGGAGATGAGAATGACGTAGCCCTGTGTAAAACAACCTTACCAACTAGCATTGAAGTCCTAAAAGAGCCTGCGCCTTCTTAATCACTCTTCTCCGGGTGTCTCTCTCGACAGTAAGGAGTCGTCATTGTCATAATCCAACTTGTGTTAGGCCTTCTACCACGTCATCCAGCCACATTTTTCGCGGTCGCCCTGGAAGTCTCCTACCCTGTAACCTCTGACTGTATGCCCGCCGAATTTTCAGGCATTCTCTCCAGATGTCCGAGCCACGTTAGTCTGATTCACTTGATTTAATTTAGCAGGCTAGGTTTTTCGCACTGTCTGTAGGGCTCCCCACTGTCCCTATCTGGGATTTTTCTTCCTCATAGGAAAATCTCCCCGGGATGGTGGAAGAGAAATTGCGTATGCTTGGTTTCGCTAATAGTAGGGCCCCCTTCGCTTCTATAGCGTTGGGGTGTTTTTTCCCTCGTCCTCTCCCTTCCATTCCTATCCTTTCCCCAGAGGCGTCGGCGGGCTCCGATCGCGACGGCGCCTCTATCCCTTTTCCTTCCCATCCAGCCCCTCCCCGGGTGATCGGGCGTATAAGGCTCGGCCATGGGTTCCCGCCGCGGTGGTTGTATCCTCGAAGGGCTCCCCTTGAGCTCTCATGGATTACTGTCTGTAGGGCTGTGCAATGCTGAGGATTTGCCAGGAGTTGTTTTCTTCGATGGGTCTATACATTCTTCCTAGCATCTCCCTCTCCCATTTGTTGAGTAATAATTCGTCCCGGATTTTCATCACCCATGTTTCGGGGGCATATAGGACCACAGGTCAGGCCCGAGTAAACGCCTTAGTAATAATGGAGTAATAGTTTCTATTAAGTTTGATGCATTTTATTATTTTATTTTTATTTTCAAGGTTGTCCAACAAATACCGAGCCTGTTAGACGGCTCAAGGGAAGTGCATAGATGGAGATGTATGAGTAGATTTCATTTCTTGGTGGAGTCTAGGGTGTACCGGTGGCGTGGTCTTAGACTTCTGATAGAAATGTCGTGGGTTCAAGTCTATATACGAATCCATTGAAAACCCAAACCAAATCCGCGCATGGCTATAATCTGAGGTTTAAGGCGAGATGGAGTGGTAACGTGACATAATGAAGAAGCAGGAGCAATTTCCACAATTTTGAACTTTATTGGTACCTGATGATGCTGTAAAGCGAAACCGGTAGTACCAATAAATTTTAAAATTGTGGAAATTGCTCCTGCTTCTTTATTATTCCGCGCATGGCATTGTGGGCAGTCCCACCCTGTAATGTATGAACTTGGTCGTTTAGATTTAAAAAAACGCTCATCCTTGTCTATGTTGTTCAAATATATGATCCTCTTGTCCTTCAACGTTACATGCTATATTTATTGTTCCAGCAGGGAAATAGTTGGAGTCAAGCTCTATCCTAACCTATCTAAACGGACCATCAGTTGGAAATAATAAGTGATGTCATGGAAGGAATTATAATTTCTAACTTTTGCGTGAAAACAACATATCCCGAAGTAGGTAGCTCATCCTAGAATCTGTTTCTACTGAGGTGGCCCGAACTTCAGTCGGGGGCTGCTGTCTTTATTTCCGTCTATGTGTTAGTCCAGAACTGTTCGGAAGTCATCTATGTCGAAATGGCCTTGGCATTAGATCAAAATTGGAGTTTCCCGGGAAACTCATCATTCACGACCGTGGAGGGCTGAACGAACGCTTTTTTTAAAGCGTTGATGTCGATTAGGAAGAGGAAATGACGTAATTATGCCACTTAGGAGTATTACACATAAATGGCAATTTCCCCTCGTAGGTCAAAAGAATAATTAGCCCCTTTAAACTATGAATGGCATGGCACACAGAGGAGACGACCGACAGCTTGGGTGATTTGCGCCATGGGGAAGGAAGGAAGTTAGGAGAGAAACTCTGCGTCGGCATTTCCCCACCGCTGGGATTTGAATCCGGATCCCCGAGATGAAGCCAGCACTCTAGCTACTACGCCAGCTCAATAGGGTGGTTTCCTATTATTTTTTTATTGCCTAAATCGAAAGATTATTATTCCTGGAGTACGTATTTCTGGCTTTTAGATTTTTAAATGACGATATCTATTTTTCGCGATTAAATGAGAAGTGAAAAATTTCAAGCGCGCGTAAACGCGACGGCTAAGTATGAATGCTGGGAAAAGTCCGTGTGACGTCGTTCTGGGTCCCGCTGCTGCCGAGTAAGGTGACCTTGGGGCGAGGATTTGAGCGCTGATACAACGCAGGATGCTAGCAGGTAGCAGAGTACCCTGCTAGCAGGTAGCGCTTGGCTTACATATTGATTATTAATACCTTATCAAACGAAGAAAACTTTCCGACCATAGGCAGTTTTAATAGGTGATTATTAAGACTTGTTTCCCTGAGCTCTGTGCTTCATGCATGCATTGGTAATCTCAGACGATGTAAAACTCCTATCTACTCGTATAGAAACTAGGTCCCTGTGACGTCACGTGGAGTGGCAGCGCATGGGCGCCAACCTGGCCTTTTTCAAATGCGGTTAAAATTGACCATTACCATTCATCTAAACTGGGATTGCTAAAACCAAAGAGTTTGTATATTGTGAATACACTAATGGTGGGTAACGAATCGCAATCAATGTATTTCGTTTTCTTTGATGAAGGAAACTACCCTATTCCAAAGAAATCTTCAGGTCATTAAAAGAATGTTCACAGGAAAATGCTATCATGCATAATGTCTTTGACAGTTGATTACCCTTTAGGAAATAAAATACTAGCTCTATAAGTTCTAGCTCTCGCTCTGAAAGGAATTCCAGGTAATATTCTTCACCTTTCTTTCGAATAGGAAAGGTTTTCAAGAATCTCAATCAAAATGGAAAAACTCAGCAGACGATCATCTGATTCCAAAAATGCATGTTATTTATAACTTCCTTCGCTCAATGTCGGGAATTATCGCATAAGAATACATTGAATTAATTAGGGGCAAGGCATTGGTTTAATTTTAAGATTACGGATCCGTCAGTTGCCTTATTTGGTAATTGTTACTATTACCCTAGTGTGGTATACAATTGTGATTGCGACTTCTGTGAGCAATGGGAAACTTGCTCAAAATTGATTAATGGAAGTTTAATTCAGCCATAAATTTTTTGGAAGAAGGTTCTTTAGATTATTTTGTGTGAAGAAAATTAAATTTATCGTTATATCAAAAGTGTATTGTTTGGTGAAAAAAGTACTGTCAGTAGGCGATCATTGGCATTAGACTCGATATGTTGTTACAGCCTCGGAGACGAAGGTCCTGGGAAACCCTGCCTAAGAGAATTTATGGTTTTCATTTCCTTTTAAACCACTAATTTTTATGGCGATTTGATTATATTCTTGGATTTTTGCAATCTACGTCATGCCTAGAACTACACATTATATCTCTCGCCCTCTCAAATCTGAAAGGAATTCCATTAAATATTCTTCTTGTTTCTTTCGAATAGGAAAGCTATTCAGGAATCTCAACCAAAATGGGAAAACTCAGCAGTCGAGCATCTGCTTCCAAAAGTATATGTTATTTATGAATGCCTTCGGTCATGGCTGGGAGTAATAACATTAGCATGCCAGGAAGTGGAGCGGGGACTCGCTGGCTATTTGACCGCGGGGAGTCCACCTTGTAAACAACTACCTCCTTCGAGTAAATGAGTTTCTTTTGTCCCTCTCTCGGGCGTCTTTAAGATTATCCGCCGTGAATGGAAATTAGAATAATTGTCTCCCACTTATTCCTGAAAATGCCTCCTCTGTTCCAATCACTATGAATTTTTATGCCGAATCGCGCATCTTTATAATGAGCCTAATTGAATATTGCTTGGAAAAGAGACTACTAGCTACTTCACTGAAAAATAGTGCCAATTTTCGTAGCTTTTTACGATTCGTTTTGTGTTGCATTATTTTAAATTATTCATTGCGGTTCATCGTCGCTAAGATTTGCTTTCTACATATTTTAAATATACAAGTAGCCAACTTTATTTATCTACTTCAATATTTGTTTTAAATATCCTAGCGCGCTCTATCAATTAGACTGCCACGATGTCTTTCAAATTCGTTTGATTGTTAGGAAAGAAGAAAGAGGGAGAAAATAATTAGATTGAGAATAATGATTAACATTATTTATCCTGAAGTTAATTACCGTTTTCGAAGGAAGCCTAAATACCTGCGGCCAACGTCGTTAGTGCCATCTGGCGTAGCGATTGCCATTGTGTGATCGTCATGGTATGAGTCATCCGAATGGGAATTTTTCGGGATCTATTTTGGGGCGTCGAAGATACAGCGCGTGCTTATTGGTGCTTTCTCACCGGCGGCCCACACCGTGGATTTTTCCCGCATCGCCATCAGTTCGTCGACCTTCTTCGAGGAGGACAGTGACAGTGGAACCGCGAAGCTGGCCATTCCATCCGCCATGCGGTCACATCTGTGCAGTCTCTTCCTCCCTCTCCCTTATTATTCCATCTGCTGTAGGCGCCACGAGACTCTGGTTATGTAAATCGCTCGTGGCCGTCCCGCTCGTCTGCCGCCGAGCGCGGTCTGCTGGACCCCTCTGCGGTCATGCCGCGCCCCGCCCCCCTCCGCGTATCGAGAACAGATCGGCCTCCGTGGTAGGGGATGCCTGAAATAATCACTCATCGTTATTTAAGTACCCGTAGCAAGGGGGCTTATATAGAGGAGGACCCATTCTATCATGTAGAAGCGTGGTTTATTTTTATTTTTTAGATTTTAGATTTTTCTTAACTACTTAATTACAGGGGAAACTCAATTCATATAAGGTATGTAAAAATTTACAAGAATATACACTCCCAGTCATAATAGGGATGGTTCATATATTTATTAGTGGTATATCATATAAGGTGCCAGTTGGGGCTTTTTTATTGGGTTTCATAAATGTCCACAGCGCGGCAAAGAGTGCAAAGGGATCCTTTTATTCTTTGTGATTGCAATTCCCTAATTTGCACTCGCGAGGAATGGTATTGTAAACTGATGAATTTCAAAGATCATGTCTACACGAATAGAAGTTTTGGTCAACAGCTCTAAATGTAGTTATTTTCCCGTGACATTCGGATCGATCTGCCGTCAGCGACGCGAGTGGCGACATTTTGCAGGCCCTTTTAAAGCGTTGTGGGTGACAACACTTCTAGTTGGCGACTGGAGAGTCATTCATTGTAATATTCGTGCACCGTAGACGCGAACATTGCAAAAAAGTTTCTTCAGTGGGCCCCTGAATGTGTTGTCAGCCACTGCGCGTTCAAATGGGCTTGCAAAATGCACCGTTGAGAATATTAATTAACACCAGCGAGAAATATGGTATATTTAGGACTGCCAGCCAAAATTTACATTCGCAATGATATAATATATTAATCCATGATAAAATATAGAACCCCAAAAGTAATTTCCAACTCAAAAGTAATTTCCTCCTCCAGGCCACCATGAAAAAGAACCGTAACACACCACTATAAGTTAATGTAGCAACAATTTTCAATAGATGTAAAAAATTTCATACCGGAAGTAATTTACAGTGCTTCCACCACGTCAAGCCTGAAGCGATGTCATATGTTCGTATTCTACTCAAGTCCTAACTTTTCATTGCTATTTCTCACGATTGTAAATATTTTATCGTAAATGTTTTGAAGAAAGGGATCCCTCTCGCCTCGTCGCCGCGCTGCGTACATCTTTGAAAACAGATGAAAGTGCGCCCAAAGTAACAACAAAAATCAAACCTTAACGAGACGGACTGGAGACTCCTCCCCTTGCCCTTAGATTTGGAGGAGACGCCCGACATCTCTGGACACAGGAAAGGGTAAATAAGGAGGAAGGATGGAGAGAAACCTAGTATCGGCATTAGCTTGCTCTTAACGAAATGCGCCATGAGCCTTAGCTTGACGTTCCATCCGATCGACGGTGTGCTTGAGTTGGAGTGCTCTGTACAAAGAACTAAAGCAGAGATCGGGTATTCAATGAAAAATCTCGTGGCTTCCACAAAACCACCATAAAAAACCGTTGCACACCGCTGTACTTTTACTTAGCAACAATTTTCGATAGATTGAACAAAGTTGCTCGTCCTTAGCTAGGCTGTTCAAAGATGTGATACTCTTGTCCTTGAACGTTACAAGCCACTACCTTCGAGTGCTCAGTGCAATGGTTTTTATTTGGATGCGTTAGAGCCTCGGTGATTGAGCTCTTGGAAAGCATTGAGAGATTCAAAAATGACGTTTATATTAAGACTCGGGGTATATAGTTTTGAAACCGCGCTATATTTATTGCTCCAGCGGAGACAAATGGAACGAGACTCCAGGGCGGGCTCGCATGGATCCTGGGGCAGGATCCTGCGCGAGCTTTTTACCTCTGATCCGCAAAAGGCGGAGGACAGGAAGGAGAAAGGAAGGAGGCGCAGCCGCGATAGGAGCCCGACGACGCCTCCTGGGATAGGATAGGGAAGGAAGGGATGGGAAGAGGAATCCCGCACCGTCAAAAAGGCGGGCGGGTCCTGCCACCAGCGAAACCTGGAAAAGCCATTACTGTGCCAGAGATTTTAAAGGATTATCCTATGAGGAAGAATAAGCCAACGATCAAATCGCTAGACTCCAGCAAAGACAGTGAAATAAAGGAGATGCATTGCCGGACAGGTAGATAAAATATCCTTTTTCACAGAAAATTAATAGCCGTTACGAAAAATAAACTGTTGTAGTCGTTTTGCTTAGATTTTTCAGATGCGTTACATCTTAAAGGAAACGTGCACGGTAGTATCTTGATGTATGGGTTGATGTGAATGATAAGGAGTATTCCGAAGTCAATGTTTTCTCTATCAAAAAATGGGGAAAAATTCTGGTATTCGTTAGTTCCGAATTTCTGTTTAAGATGTCCGGTGGAAATTAATGAGTACCTTACAAATTTGGTACTAACAATGGTGTCGATAAAAAATACCGGTGCCTTGGTAGCAGTGCCATCTAAAGTTTTAAATGTAGCAACTGACAGGAATAATAATTTAGCGTTAATTATACTACAATTTGATTTTATAAAAATATGGAAGAATACATTTTCTGTAATTAAAATAAAATCTGTCAAAATACATGAAAATAGTCATAGTAAATCAATTCCTGTATGTGCTACCAAGACGAGGCGTTGCCACTGATTTTGCTCGAAGACCATCTTCTGTACACTTAGAAGTAGGTAGAGGATGTTAATGAAAGAAATTTACGCCCATGCATCCAAAATTTGACTCTGTAGCACAAAATAAAAATATACATTCTCTGATACTATAGGCATTTTCGACGAAATCGTATGTAATGATCATAGAAAAAAATTTCTGTTATCATTGCAAACTCACGTTTCGCCCACAGTTCGGAATATCGATTCGCTGAATTTCCGGAAAATGATGTCTGACGAGTTTAAATTTTAATAAGTGCTCTCGCAGATATGCTTACTTCTTCTCTCGCCTCATTCGTTGGTAGTGTCATGTAAAGAGGTTTTAATCAATTTATGCTCATCCTACAGATCCTGTAGCATCACCTTATAATTTATCATTATCACTCAAATTAGTGTGGATTATTTTATAATTCCTAATTGAGCGCTGTTGTCAGTATTCACGGGTGAAGTTATTCAAGAGTTTAGGTGAAGTAACCGTCGACATACGTCAAAGGTTAATCTCAAGTGCCTCTATTTTTTCCGCTTTTTCATGTAGTCAATTATCTTCGAATAATGACTGTGTTTTTGCTATCTCAGGCCCAACGTCATGAGCTGTTGCTATTCTTCTATGGGCGAGGGTTTACGGCCAATGGAGTTTCGCAAGTTAATTGCTTAAGTCCAGGATAATTTCCTAGTTGTAACCTTGAGAACACTTGCTGGACTTCCGCAGGCATACCTAAATGAAATGAATAAAATGCATGTTAAGACAATAAAAAATGTACCAAAGCTCTACTTAAAACATTTATGTGAAATACCTTTTTCTTACCTTCATTTAGGGTAAATTCATCCAATTCAATTACAGTTATGACGGAAACCGTTTCCTTCATTTAATAAGATTCAATATGTACACTAGCCAGGTATGTGGTAAGTATTTTGTTGCAAGATACGAGAAAAATTGAATCGTCATTTGAATTTCCCTTCTTCCAATAGGTCTCAGGTATATCAATGCAAGGTTGCAATTAGTTTAGGTTGTACAAATGTGCGATTAAGAACTAAATTAGAATCGTGGGCTCTTTGATGCTTTGCTGAAACTGGTACCTATTTTCTGATCGCTGTGTTCATGCTTCATGGTAATGTTTTACCTTTTAATAATGAATTGATTTACTAAGGAATGCATTTGTATTTGTTTAATTATCGTATTTAGGCGCTTTCAGTTAGAGTGACGAGTTTTTTCTGGTCCTCATAGGTATTCATTTAGGCATATAATCCTCTCTTATAGGATTATATATTGTATAAATCAACAATAAATCCGTCTTGGGATTGCAAATATGTGAATAAGAAAGACGCTACCACCATTTAACTCCGTTGCATCTGGTTCTAAACATTACACGCTGGCATTGGATATCTGGTTGTATTATGGTCAATGACAAGTTCAAATGTTACATTATCGCGACGGTTTAATTTGTATCGTTACATTAAATGTAAAGTAATCACTGTGTTCTGGCTTTCCCAAGCACAGCGTCGCGAGTGTCTTTTTGACCCCCTTCTGAATTTATTCAGCGAGGTAATCCCCTTCTGCAATAACAATCCACACGTCTTGGGCGTACAAATATGTGATCCAGTAATACGTTACGACCGCTAAGCTCCCATCAGCCGTACTGAAGTGCGCCCCGGAGTGCGAATGAACGTGAATAACGTGCTTGCCGTGCGTAAAAATTGCTACCCGTTCGCCCACCGCTCATTATTTAGCCGGAAAATGCTTGAACTTGACTTTTTCAATGGCATTCCCAGTGGGGCCATTTTTTAAGGCCTTGCGAGGGAGAGAAAAAAAATGTCGTCGTTAAAACGTGACTCTCATTGGCTTGTGGTTCATTCCGCTTGATGACGAAATCATGGCGAGGGAGATTCCTTTCCCCCGTTGCAGAACGGTTAATCACTCGCCTATGGACTTTGTGGCCAGTTCATTGAACTTTTATGGGGAAGCCAGGAGAACTGTTACTTTCGTATTATCGGCCAGCCTTTGAAAGAAAACTAGTTTCTGGGAAATGTTTCTGAGATTCGATTTTTTTTAAATCAAGTATGATGAGAATCACGACTTGAGTTTTTTTTTCATGCGGAGGTAGGCTGCCGCGGCTAGAATTCCTTAGTGGTTTTGACCCACGGATATATTCTTGCCGAGTGTTCTTTGCCATGGGTTGGGCGACAACACTAATGTATCCGTCGACGCTCGAATAAACCCGAGAGAGCAAGCCTCACGAGCCTCGGCAATTCAATTTGCGCCGAGCGACATCCAGATAAAGCGGTAAAAGGCGGGGAACATTTTATGAGCAACGTTAAATGACCGCGTCGCTTTTTTTCCCTCGTTTTCTCTGCCTTTTCGAAGGACTTCCTGCGCCCCTCGAAAGATGAGGTTGGTCATACAGATTGGGCGACACCAGCCTTGCCTCAAGCATCTGCCGGAGGATCGTGGTAAATGCATGGAGATGAACCCAGATCATGGGCTAAATTCAGCAGGGTATGGGAACATTCATTAATATATTTCACTATCGATTGTGATGAAGTGTTAACAATAAATAGAGCCATATTTTTTTGGTTATTCTATCCGTTGCCTGCTTCTTGAGCTATGCGCGACGAAAGTCGACGGGACGAGCTCTTTCGCTGATAAGTTGATGAATTTATGGACATATCCCGAACTTTCGCCGCTCCATTACTCCTAGACCATGTACATGGACAGCTAGTGTTTCGTTTTTGTATGTTTTTCTTGTGAGCGATTGCTTTCCTGAATGAAAGGTTCTCCCCGTAAGAGTTAATGAACAGAAACTTTAATGACGCCACCAACTCATGAAAAGTGGGCGGAAACTTTTGTATTTTCTTATTTTACGCTAACGAGCGAATGGTTTTGTGTGGACGATTTTTTTTCGCAATTTATCTTTCCTCTCCATCGACCGAATATTTATAAAGAATTACTATTTCGAGTTTTTGTGAATGACCCTTTTCGCTGAGTCGGAACATTTTCGTGAACTAAACGTCCAAAATTCCAACAAAAAATATATCTTAATTTTTTAAAGGTCACCTTCGGAACCTTTGCTGTTGTGACGCCAACATTAGGCCTTTTGTGGTTAAAACATTTCGCTTAAATTGTTAATATGTACTGACTAGGGTTTTAGAGGTCGAGTAACCTAACAGTAAGGTCTTCGCGAGGTGGTGCCTCGCAATATTCGCGAGTGACATCTCTCTAACTACCAAATGAAAAAGATCATTTATTGAAAAAATTTAGGTGATCAGCATTCGGGTTTCCTATCATTTGAATCATACCTCTCGTAACTGAACGACCTGAGAGAATTGCGAAGCCACTTAATATTTGGGTCGGTTTATCACATTTTCGTGGATTTTGAGGAAGCTGGGCGAGAATAGCTTCAGACGCTCGAGATGTGATTGTGGAGTAGTATGGTACATACCTATGTATCTACGAAGGACGGAAAGGATAACAGACGAGGAAGTGTTTGACAAGGTTTGCGGGGAGAGGAAATTTTGGAAGAGGTAATTTGGGAAGACAGAGTAATCCATAGAAAATCAATTTTGAATTGAAATAGGAGAATGAGAATGGGCTTATAGATGAGAAAGGGATGATATTTGCCGAAGTTATGAAATGTAGCAAAAAGGGTCTTTCATTTCGGTGGTTTGTGGATATTTCTGCTTCCATCATGATCGGCCTAGCCGGCAAGTCTTTCATTAAAAGTACCAATGAAATAAGCAATTGTAAAGTGCAACTTTCTTCTTGGATTGGCAGAGTGAGTAGTATTTTGTCATCAAATTTACTTCTAATGGGATTAATGCCCTTCCTTTCCATTTATTTGGTTCATATTATCGTAAATCACGTAGACTTTGACTCTTAGACCATCCCGTATTATGTACAGATCCTTAAAAGTGGGTATGGGCGAATGAATGAGAGGCAGTGTTCTGTTTAAATTTGTGATTGCGTCAAGGAATCCTCATGAAATGATAACGTTATAAGTTTTCAACTCTTAATTCGTTCGTGACGATCAACTAAATCCTTACATTCTTGAATTCCCATTGCTCATTCCTTTCAATTTTATTGACGGTAGTGATTATTATGAGACATTTCCTGTTTTCCTTTAGTAATATGTCAGCGGATTTGTAATGCCTAACGGAACCTACAAAATAGCCTCTTTATCGTATATCATTCCCAATGGACCCCTCCCCATTTGCTCTTTTATATTTCTCTGCATATTTACCTGTTATCTGTTATCGCGATCGCCATCTTAAGAATCTGTCTATAACTCAGTGTCACGGAGGGGTTCTGTTCTTTGTATGGTCAGCTTTTTCGGGTGTCTAGGTCGCTGACCCATGGAAGTAGAAACACACACTTCTCATGACGTTTTTGATGTGAGATTTTCTTGTATCCCGCTTTATCTTACTTCTTCTTGAGTTGTGTCCTTAGTTACATATGTGTCCTAAGCCAAAGCCATCATTCTCCTTCGTCCATGCTCTTCCATCAAGTCTAGATTCGCAGGTAAGAGAGGAGAAAAATATTTTCATATTTAACTTATAGTTTTTTAAAACGAAAGCTAAATGTCCTCTTTTCTTCGCTGTGATAAAACTAGGTGAAATTGAAGTAATTTCGTTCACAATACCGAGCCGATTTCAAGCCATTATGTATAAGCCATGCTGAAAGTATTAGCTCCAATGCATGGTACCTTGTAGTATCCAATAATGTCTTTTGAATTGATTTTTAATCGTCTGTCCTTGTATACCAAGGATACAACTTTTGAAGAACTATTTACATAGTTTTATGGATAAATTACCCACTTTTAATAATTTCTTCATTTAAAAAAAAGTAGAAAACTTGTCTCATGAGTGGTATTCATCCTATACTATTTGCAAATTCGTCTTAAATATGAGCTGCGTATTTATGACGTATCCGAAGTTAATATTGCTTTATGAAGCATAAAAATACCCATGCGGAATTCTCGGTATGTTAATGGTACGGTTTTTATTAATATTACAATTATGGTGTTTATATCACCGGTAGTAGTTTTCCGCTCGGGTGAGAGCCCGTAAAAAGGATTGCAGCTATTCAATGGAGATTTCCTTTCTTATGCGAGTATTGAGTCCCACCATTGCACATTCGATACTTCGGATAAAACATTGCCACACACAGCAATCTCGTCTCATAGAATCTCGTTTGCATCACAGTTATCTTTCGCCGGTAATTTTGATGTCTAACTGAGGTTATTTTTTCCAGTGTGAGCTCTGGGTGTTGAAATGCTAGTGAATTGACGAAAGAAACAATTCAAGTAAGATCTATGTGTTTGATAAAATTATCTAGAGTTTTCCACGGAGTTTAAATTCATGGAGAATAAATGGTGAATGAGTGGAAAAAGGAATAATTAGGTAAATATTGATGCCTCGGTTGGAATATAAGCGTGAATTAGTTGCTGTGTAGATGGAGTTGTATAAGAAGGGATGGTAATACTCGCAAAGTTTCAACCTTTGTCTTTCTTTATCTAGGGTGATTCAAATTCGTGGGTAATTTACAATATCGGAACTTTCCAAGTATTTTTTTCTGTTAATTATATAATAGAATTCGGTATTTTTTATTTATTCTCGTAAAACCACTTATTTTGTGATAGACGTGTATGCAGTCAGAAAATAAATGCCATTTGACTAGAAGTTGGTATAACTATAATCACTGCATGGGGAGTATAAATTAAGGCCGATATTTGTGCGGCTTTTATATTGTTAGCAAAGAAATGTAATTGAGGTAGGAAACTTTGTATTTGAATGAAAAAGTCGCTACTTTCTGATGATGTCGCGGGAAAAAACTTATGTTTTAGACAGATCCATTCTCTGATTAGCATTCTAAGATAAATTTTGACACTTAACCCATTATAACCCAGTGTTGCTTCTAAGTAACATAAAAAAATGTATTTATTTTCAGCTCTATTCAAGAAAGATTTAACTACGTATTCTTTCGTGCTGTTAAGTTTAATGGTGAGATACGTTGCTGCCACAATAATTATGATTGAGTGGATATTTAAAAAAATGAGAAGCCTTGAAATTTAATTTCTTCCAGAAGCAGCTCTGGGTTAGAAATGCTTAAGGGTAAAATGTATGAAAATAGTATTTTTTGTCAACAGATGTTGGAACTACAAAAAGTTGGGATATTGAACTCGTGTTGAATTGCGAAGTCGCGGTGGAAATACTTCCCCATTCTCCAATGACTTCTGCTTCAAGCCACTTGCCTCTCTTTAATTGCGTAAGTGACCTGAGTTGTCGGTCGTCTCTTCGATCGGTTTTTCTTGAGTCGTCGATCCATTAATTCTGCGTCACGCTCTTCGATTTTTTCACATCTGCTTGGATATACCTGTTGAAAGGCTAATAGTGTGCTGGATGAGCACCTGGTATGGAAAGATGCGCAGAAGTTGGTTTGTAAATCAGTTAGGCGTGGCAGTTGGAGTGTTGAATTCCATTCCCGTGGGGCAGGGTTCAACTCCCGGAAGAGGCGGATATTTTTCAGAGGAAATCATGGCCGTTTTCCAATTCGCAATTATTCACCCTTCGTGCACTTTTCGATCGTCAACTTACGGATGTGACGACAGCAAGGGTGGATCCAATCGGTTGAGGGCGCAAGGGAACGAAGGGTAAGTGAACTAGGGAACGGGGATGCTCCCTCGCTCCCTTCCCCTCGTAGGAAGTGGACGTCAAAATGGCGGCAATGGAAAACTCAGAAATCTTGAACTGGAGTTTTAAGTAATTTTGTGTTTATTATGTGAGCTCTTCTACGTTATATTATATCGGCATTGTGAATTCTTGCTCTTCGCATGCAAAAATATAAGTATAAAGGTGAAATTGATTCTTAAATCAACCACCAGATATCCTAACACTACCCCGTGTGTCACATTTCGTTACTGCCAATAGTTCGCATTATTTCCGTTCACACTTTATGGCGCCAGTAGAGCATTAGTAAGGGAACAGGGTGCAAGGGAGAAAGGGATCAAGGGAATGAGTGCATACTACGTGGATTGGAAAACGGCCCATGTCTCCAATGGAGAGCTGTGCGGAAGCCGCTGTAATTCTACCACACTGAAACCGTCAGATTCTTCCACCTTTGAGTCATGGTGCCTTTCTTTAAAAGATAACTCTATTTAATTAGGTAACACCCGCGTGCTTCTCTCCATTGCTACGCCTCCTGTAAGTACATTTTCTTGTCAAAGCGGGTTAGTTTGCGCCATTGAGGAGTTAGGGCCGCGGCTTTACGAGTCAAAAGAAATACTTCTTGCGAATGTTATTTTTTTAACGCTTTGAAAAATGATACATCCATGGAGGTTACCAAACAAAATGAAGGTATAGAGAATGTGGATTATTCACACATTAAATATTATAGGCAAAAATTTTTTCTAACGATTTAAGCCGACCTTAACGCCATTTTTACGAAACGTATGTGATTTTACTTCATTACTATAGCAATATAGTTTTCATAATATTTTTATAGTACCACGAATTTTTTATCAGTTTTTTGTCTAAACGAAGTATAACTGCTAGCAATAATAATCAACAACTTCTGCATTCATAGACGAGTATCATCTTTGAGCCTGTTCAAAAATTCGAATTATCAAATGCAATCTCTAGAAAACATAGCAAGGAAAGTCGATATATTTTGGCCTTCAGTGGATTAAATGCAATTAAATCAGCATAGTTAGAAATTGTCATGAAAAGGCATGTCCGTAGTTCTTTGGACCAAAATCGTTTAGCATGGTGTTTATACTGAGGATTACTTTGAAATTGATGAAATTTTTTTGGAAAAATGAGCGTCGGCATTAGTGAAATTCATTTATTATGTATTTTCAAAAATAGGTGCATAGGCGACCGATATAAGTCAATCTACCAGAATGATAGATTAAGGCGTTTCCTAATTGAAACTCTTGACGGATTGAAATTCCTTTGAAGTCTACGTGCTGGCTGGGAGATCGTGGGCCTATCGAACGGGGATGGAAAAACCTGAAATTACTACAATCCATTCTTAAAAGCTGTCCACATAATCAAATTTTTAACCTTCTATTGGTTTTCCAATTTTTGTGTCTTCAGTTCATTTTGCAGTAGAAATTTATAACATTTGTAGGGGTGGGGGTAAGTTTATGCATAAGCAGGTTTAAAATTTGTATATGAGAATATCCCGTGATATTTTATAAATGAATAATGTTTAAATAAAAAAATCTGGTAAGTAATATTGTTATAGTAGATTAATAGGAAGTACTAAGCTAGTTGTAAGAGGCGGAGGGCAGACAGCTTACACGCCGCGACTGTACTTGATTTTTCCTTTATTTTACTAATTTCAGAGGAATTCGCGCCTCTTCATTGCCATAAACTTCTTGTAGATTGAGAGTTGTTTTCTAGGCTTGCAGCGTAGCCTTTTCTTCATCTACGTTCTGGGTTTTTAATTGGGAAAATTTACAAATTTCAAACAATATGTAATCGATTTAGTTTTTATATTTTTATTCCAGGAAGCTTGGTGAAAAATAAACAGATAATGAATAATTCCATTATAAACAGTGCAAGAGCTGTGGATACCTTCGCACGACTTACGCTTAAATTATTCCTGTGTTTATTTTGCGCCTCGTTGATGTTCTGGATCTGGCGGCTTGTAAAAAGCATTCCCTTCTCCAAATTTACGACCGGAAATAATTGCTGAATATTAAAGAAACGCTCATATCCCAAATTCGTTTTCCTTCCTTTTCCTCTCCTTCATCTTTAAAGCTATTTTTACCTGCATAATACGCTCAAGTACGCCAACTTTTGGCATCACAACAGAACATCGTTCTGGGTCATCACATTCGCTGCCAAGTGTAACTCGTGCGTTTGAAAGCACACTATATTTTACTAAACTGTATCTCTGGCATCATTCAGCTGCCGAAGATGAAATGAAACGCATGCACGGTTGCTTTAAGATAACGTATGAGTCATGGGGATACAAAAAAAATTTCCACTTTTTTATTTATTAAACACCCAATTACAATTTTTCCGGCCAAACACTGTAGTTTCAGCTCTTACAGCCACCTTCTGATACAAGAAGATGACTGTTTGAGCTGAAACTGGTTGTGTGTTTTTAAAGAAGAAAATTGTGTAAGTATCATGGATACCTTCCCCTCTATCATTCCCGAATCTGTTGATAATATAAATCAAGGATCAGAAAAGGTCGTTGGGGATCGTCATAGTGAAACTTTCTTACTTCCGTGTTTACTTTCCTGATCTTTCATAGTGAAACTTTCTTACTTCCGTGTTTTGGAAAATTAGACGCCCGTGAATCCAGTTAACGGCACACTAAAACATTCTCATGAGACGCTCCCCTGTTCGAGGTATTCTTTTGCCTGTGACTCAGTACTGAATGACCTCAGCCCTCACCTATCCAAGTAAATATTCAGGTTGACTCCTTACGATAAGTGAATGGTCTGCATTCACCCCTTCATGACTTTCTTCCTTGGGATACGGTCTACAATATCGATAGATTTTTTTACCCGAACGCGAATGGAAGGAGCCAGACGGATGCAGAAAGAGAAATACGACAACGCCATCCAAGTAGGCGGCGCAGCCGATCTAGCAGAACCAAACTTACTGTTTTAGTAGAAATTATGCGAAAAATCCACAGAAAAAAATCATTCGCCTCGGCCCGGATGCGAACCGGGATCCCCCGATATCTGGTCAAGTTTTTTAGTCAGTTAAGCTACCGAGGCGTCATTCTCCCCTGCGGAAATGTAAGGACCGAAAATCGGGGTATCCGGGTTCGAATCCCGATGGATTTTTTTCTCGGTGGATTTTTCGCACAATTTGTGCATTGCGGGTGACTCTGTAAAATTATCACCGTGGCTAGTCCCGGAATACTTAAATTAAATTAGACATTATGGTTTCATCCCATTAGAGGATAGACTTTTTTCCCTTGATGAGTGAGGGCATAGCCCGCCTTAGGTTTGTAAATTTCGCAGGGGGGACAGTTCCTTTCAAAGAACCACCTCCTTGGACAACAAGCTCCCATTTTTCGAAGCTCTACGGTATCCAGGGCTCTGCTTACTTATTGTCAGGATGGGCTTCAGGTAGCTGTTACCTGAATAATTGCGAGCGTTACGTCACATCATATCGTCGACAATTCTCACTGTTTGAGTTTTGTTGTTAACAATTTTCTAGATTCTGACGTCAACAATACGTGATTTCCGCGACTCTAAAATTTTTAATTCTTGTTGAATAGGGTCCTCCACTTTGAAGTTAGGTTAGAGGAGGGTAATTTGAAGATTATTTGCTTGTGAAAAAGGCGGAAACAATGTAAAAAGTATTTTTAATCTAGGACTTCTTATGATGGAGAAATACGGTGTTTTGGATGAAAGCAGTTTTGAGCCCTTTCTTAATTCAATTTTTCTTTTGTATTAAAATGCTGTCACCCTAGTAAGTTCACGTGGTTTAACTCACCTTTTACGTGGCCAGCTAGTCCTCCACTAGCGATCTTAGTTGTGAAAATCTTTAAGTGTTGAGGAAATTTTCCATGCCGATCGATTTGAGCCACTTCCAAAAGTTGTAGCAATTTAAGTTTATCAATTATTAGCCGAAGTTGCAAATATATCTTGCGATATTTATAAATGTCTTACTATTTTATTTGTTTTTCATTGTTTCTTTATTTTTCTTTTCTCGTTCACCTTAACTCTCGTTATGGGAGGCTGCCATTCAATTCATTTACTTCCTCAAGTGTGTGTGTCTTTGTGTATATTTGCACCCTTCCTTCTATACCTTCTACAATACCGATAAGTTGTTGCGTACACGTCTTCGCGATGAAATATTTTCTTCATTCGAAATGCTCGCAGTCGGAACTTCTTTTTACATCCCGAGGCACATCGACTCTTCGAGGTTCGACGACTGTATGCATCGGATGTGCCAAGTGCCATTTTTTTCGGCATTGTTTTGGTCATCGCCTCCTTGAAGTGGTAAATTGTTTCCTTTTGCCGTCTCTCCCTAATGAGTACTGTCTGGACGGATGGAGGTTGGGGACTTCGCCCTCCCTCCCCTTCTTCAACCTCCCCTCCGCCTCCCGAGGGGAACTATCTCCTCCCCACCTTGCCCCCTCGAGCCCTGAGAACCGGGTCTCGTCTTTTCCCGTGCGAGTCTCGGCCCACAAGAGAGAGAGAGATATATTCCTCGCTCTCGGCCTCACGGAGAAAAAAAAACAACGAGCGGCAAGAAGACCCACCTAACCCCCCTCCCCCCACTACTCCCCCACGTCACTTCTTTCCCACCCCACCTCCCTGGTTCGAACCGATTGAATCATTGAGGTGCGGGTATAAGATACCTTCAGGATTTTTCGCCGCTAAAGAGCGCTTCGTGTTAGCCCCAACTCCGTAGCCCTCTTCCGAATTGAACAGCTGTTTTAAAGTTGTTCCGTAAGAATCCACTGCTGGGGAAGATAGCACCGTGGGCACTTACCACTCTCAGTTCGAAGATAAAAATTTTATCTTTGCCGTAATCCGAATCTTTTTCGTCATTTAGGCTTAGAAGTGATACATTTTGTCAAAAATTTGCGAAATCAGTTATCAACATATTTGTATTATTTAAGATTTTTTTGAAGATGAAGATGAAATTCGGATCTGGGGAGGTAAAAAGCTGCGGCGACTTTCTGAAGTTTGTTTTTTCAATCCAATACGTTATTCGTTTATTAGTCGACAAGCTATAAATTTAGAGCAATGATATTTTTTTCGTTTTTAGTTTACCATTTTTTTCATTTTTCTTACTCATCTATTATGCCTTTTTATGATAATGTTTTATCTATGCATTGATTCATTTAGCCGATCTCAGCTGAGATAAAGCTGCTTAATTTCTCGTTACTTCCTATCCATAAATATGCAATGTGTCGTAGTGAAATTTACAGTTAAATGACGTATTTTCGTTCCACCGGGAGGGAACTCCCAGTGCGCGCGTCGAGTTAGCGTTGGCTGGGAGGACGTATCCCGCCAGCTCGGTCTTTTTTGGCGACGGATTACTCCCTTCAAACTTTTTGCTATTATCTTGAAAGTTACAGCGTATACATAGTGGACCCTGGTAAACATTTTCCTCTCCCTCACATATTTTTACACTTGGGAAATGCAACTTTGTTTACTTAGCATTTTTATGTTGCTTTTAAAGAACAATAAAAAGTTATAGTACCTTTTCACATGATTTATTCAATGCAATAAATAAATAATAAATCGTATTGAATAAATCGTGTGAAAAGGTACCATAACTTTTTATTGTTCAGAATGGATTTTCTCAAGGTAAAGCCAGAAACAATCGAGTTTATTGCTTTTAAAGCATATTTCTACGTATCTTTTGTTATAATGTGACTGCATTTAATTTCAAGGGTAATTTGACAATGTATTCCTCTGAAAATATATAATGTATTACGAGGGGTTACATGGAAGATGGGACTTTCTAGTACCAATATTGGCCAATAAAGACGAATTATTATTATTATCTATCAAATTTGAAAAATTTCCTCAGTATTATCTCAAATGCAATTTTTACATTTGAGAAATAAGCAGCTGTTTCCAAGGTCTACTCTATATGCTATTTAAGTTTCAAAGTGATATCGTTAGTTTTAAACGAGTAATCCGCCACCATTAAAGGCAAAATGTGACCGGTTGATGAGGAGGGACTTGTAAGTGGTAAAAACATTCGTAGCATACCTGGATTGAGTCACGGCCCGACTCACTCCTTCCCTTATTCAATCTGAAGGTTGTTAGGATCGGTGAGGGTATAGCTCACCTCGAACTAAGCCGAAGGTGTGTTTCTTTTCATTGTTGACTTTCACATATTAGGGGAAGCGGGATCATTTCTTTTCCCTGGACTATTCTAGGATTCATGTTCTATATCTCTTTTTGTTTATAACTGATAACTTCAGGCTTTACTTTGTGAAACTTCTCCATATTGGAAATAAAGGAGTAAAACTTGGTCAGATTCACTATAATATTAATATGGCCACGAACCGGGTTTCGTAACGTAGTTACATCTTCAGGTGACTGATCTTACATGCATATTTTATCTATATTGAATCATGCATGCATCTTATTATCACAAATATAAGATGCATGTAAGATCAGTCACCTGAAGATGTAACTACGTTACGAAACCCGGGTCGTGCCCATATTAATATAATAGTGAACCTGACAAAGTCTTACTCCTTTATTTCTCTTTATGCTGTTCGAAGATGCGAGAACCTCTTTGATGGAATGTTGTCGCTGAGTTTTCAAAAATCTGTTCTCTCTTTAAAAATGAACCCTAGGATATAAGTATTTTATTTTTGAAAGGATCTGTTTTTGTAGAAAAAATGGGCAGAATTGAAAATAAATTCTTCGTAAATGGAAAATATTCTAATGAATTTGCGATACTCATTAGTTTTCACAGTATGCTGATGAATTTACCATGAAGATTGACGAACTTGCGGACTCGGAGTGTTAGTTCAGAACGGATTTCCCGAATCCGGTACAAACCTTTCGAGTTTCGAATTCGGCCCTCCTGGATTTTTTTCGTTCTTATTCAGGGGTTCTTCAGTCTCGGTTCACGAAATCCTATTGAGAGTTCCTCTAGCACATGTGATAACCTGTCTAAAATGTCATTTTCTCGGGCATTGTGGGGAATATAAAAACACTGATCCCTGATATATTTTATATTAATAAATATGTTACGTAAGAAGTTCGTTGTGATGATTCACGATTTTAATAAAAGGAATGAAACGGGACCAGATTTTTGTAATCACCTAAATTCAGAATCTTTCCTATGAATTGATGTCCGCGTTAGTATATTGTCGTTTGGCGTCATTGCATATGCGTTACCAGCGGTGGGCGGGTAGTTAAATTCCTACTTGACTTACCGAAAGGTATTTCGAATTTATAGGATTTCACTAAAGCACCGCCGCTTTTGAGCCCAATCGACGGCAGGTCCTCACAGTGGGAAACCAATTCATAATCCCTCAGCTGAATTATAGCTCTTGCATAGTGAAGGCAGAATAAGCTGCAGTTATCGAAAATAACCTCGGCCGTATTGGGAGAAATGCAGTTAATTCAATAGGCTGACTGCTATCTTGGCTATTGGATTGATCTGGTTCCAATCTTGGAGGTCTTTGGGAATGTTCATAAGTAAAAATACGACCTGTGCGTTTCACTTGAGTAACCTCTTAAGTGCAGAGTCATGTCCTTCGATTGTGACGCTCAATTGCAGATATCTTGCCGCATTTCGTTGAAATTAAGCTTACTACGGTATTAGTGTTATTTTCACTCTCTAGTTTTGCTCGTAATGTTCATCAAATTCATCCCCTAGCATGTCCATCACCCACCGTATTCCTTTTAGAGGTAATATTAATCCATATAGATAGCAATCCTTGCTTGTTTTAGAAATTTATCGATACTTTGAATTCATTCCCTTCGCAAAATGAATTTACAATTTCAATGGATCGATTAGGTGCTCGGATTTTAAGATAATGTCGGGATTGGGCGGAAATAAAACGGAATCACATAGTAAAGAACTATTTCTAGTGAATGGTTTGGTGTTTTGCTGAAGTTTTTCTCTTTTTTGCCGTAAAAGGATTTCCTAAGTTATCAAGGAAGTATGAATTCATCGTTGCCTCGGTGCCCCGATGACATCAGAGCTTTGAGTTATTAATGAAACAAGTTTTTCCAACAGTCGTAAAAATGTAACATTTCGTAAATAATGGGTGAAATTTGGGCTATTAATAATTGTAAACATTCATAACAATTTCCTGAAATATCTTCTTTGGGTCTATGCATGGAGAACTTTTTTTAATTGTTCAGTGACTGTCTGTATGTTGAAATTTTTAGTCTCCTACAACAACCGTGGCTTTTTATTATTAAAAGTGTATCAAACAGCGGTAAACATGTTAACTTTCCTAAATTAATGAGTGAATCAGAGTTGTTATCCCATAGGCAGCCAGCGACAGATTTTTGAATCATCATTTAGAATTTGTAAGTGTCAATGCTGTATCTTTTACCCGTAATTTTCAGGAGGTGAAACTTATTATTTCGGTAACTGAGGGAGGATTAGAAGAATTGGAAATGATATTGGGCGAATTTTTTTCTTATATCCAGAAATTTTATTTTTACAACCTCAAGAGCTTTGAGCATGGAGATTCAGAATGCCGAAACTTGAGGAAATATAACATTCCAGCACGCTCGCAAAAGAATTTCCCAGAGTCAATTTAAGACATAAATTCCCCGAATGCTCAACAAACATTTTTAAGAAATAGGAACGAATGAGTGAAACTGCTTCTAGCTCTAGTGGCACCAACTGATACGGATGCTTACCTTTGGTGATTTCACATTTTTTAATCATTAGGCGTTTCCTCACCAAACCATGTACAATGTCGTCATAAAAATTCTTTCTGTGCAGAAAAACATCAAGAATATCGACCGTCATAACTTGGATGTGAATCCCACCATGTGCTGTACTTTTTGGTGTACCCCATGTTTTCTGCGTGCTCTAAATCACACTTTTTTGTTACATCATATGACGTTAGTGTTATCCTCATTACGAGGTCCCTCCGGCACATTTATTGTCAACTTCTGACACGGTCTGTTTCCTCAGTCGCGAACCTCGCTCAAGGGTGCGGGCCTGTCCGAGTAAAACCGTTACCAAAGAAACTCTCTGGCCGGAGGGCAACCGCAGCAGCCAGTGGCCATGTCCCCCTTCTGGCCAGCAGGAAGATTGCCCGCCGCCGTGGGAACTAAAGGATTGGACGGCGAAGGAGCCAGCAGTTGGGGAGTGGTACTGCTAGTGTGACTTAGATGACGGTTCATGAATCAGAGACTCTTTGAGGTCACTTTACTCCCTAATCGTCAGCGCCAATGAAAGATGGTTCATTTAGTCTCGTAAGGACGCTTTTAGAGTCCTGATTATAATTTGAGGTAAAATTAGGTATATTAGTTACGTATCTATAAAAATATCTCGTAAAAAATATAGTATTTTTACTCCACGTAGCTATGCAAATTGAAAGTAATATCTCTAGGCAGGAAAAAGATAGTTCATTTACCTCATAGGTACTCTTTTAGCGTCCAGATTATAATTTGAGGCAAAATTTGGTGCATTAGATACGCATTCATGAAAATATCTCGCGAAAAATATAGTATTTTTGCCTCACGCAGCATGCCAATTGAAGGTCGGATTTGTGGGCCGGAAAGAGTAAGCAATATGTTTGTAAACGAGAAAGACTTACAGAGTTTTACTTCTTCTTTTAACCGCCGGTTCATGACTCAATCCCTGAGTCGAACTAATTTTACTACCTTTAGTAAGGCTGGCTCATTTTGAGAGGTCACAATATTCCCGCTCAGCCGATCAAGCTTTTTGGGCTTTATTTTCCAGCATATTAACTTTTGAAATTTTATCATCTTAAAATTTCCAGGGTACATAAAGTACACCTTCGTCAATTATCATCTGCATCTGGAGCATGAAAATTTTACATCAGACACAATATTGAGTTAAAATTTAACATTTAAGATCAAGGCGATTCTTAATGATAGGTGTTTTTTTAATACTGAACGTAATTAATCCGATCGATTTTCATTGCGTTTGGTTGATTCCTTTTGACTGTAAACATAATCGGAATATTGAAATAAACACTTGCAGTTCATGGGAAAATTTCATATCATCACGCTTGGATCTTCGGATTTTATAAAATCGGAATAGATATTTTTGAAGTTTAAATTTCGTGTTCTCACTACAAAGGTTCGTCTTGTTTTCGGAATGAACCAATTCCGAACGCATTGCCAACCACTCGAAACCAACCGTTCATAATAATGACAGCCGGTCGTAATACTTCTGATCATTCTTTAACACATCCCACGATTGCTCCTCTCCCTTTACCTAAACATTTGGAGACGAATGCTTGAGTCATATATGAAAGAGATTTTCTAGGTTCCATCTAAAAACTATTTACTGCACTACACGACGTATTTAGATGCTTTCATATCATACAAAATAATGAATGGAAAGAAAATGACGACAAACAAAGTTGTTTTAGTGGCGCCAGCATAATGTCTTTCAATTATTTCCACCACATCTCTACGTGAGAAGCTGAATGAACCAGTTTTGTCATATCGAACGGTTTCAGGGGTAATTTTGTGAAAATTTGCCTTGGTGCAAATAAATGGAAGAAAACTTGCTTATTTCACACACTTAATGAATATTAATTATAACAAGACCTGGGTTTCAGTACTTAAAATTTATAATCCTGAAATTTTAGGGGCAAATGAAGTATTAATTTTTCAATTATCAACTGCGTCTTGAAAATGAAAGTATAACAACAGACACTGAGTTAAAATTTTTAATTTAAATTACAGGTTGTATCATCTTCAGGTGTAATCAAGGAGTTTCAGTCCAATATGTGCTCTAAGGGTGAGGGCTCCATTTCCACCTCATATTTCCATCCACTTCCGCCTCCTTTCAGTAGTATGTATTAAATTGAAACTGTAATTTAACGTGAAGATGATACGACCCAAATATGAAATTTTAAGGGTGCTGGCGAAAGGATCCTTCACTTACCCCTCATATTGCCCCCCTCTTTCACCTCTTATGGGTATATATTGGATTGGATCAGTAATTTAACCTGAGGATGACACGACCCGATTCTCAAATATGAAATTTGAAGGGTTTAGACAAAAGGACCCTCCTTTTCCATCTCCCAATGCCCTCCACTTCCGCCTCGCAAACCCGGGTCGTGTTATAATTGAAATTTATTATGTGGAAGCGCAAGATTCTTTTATGCAACCAGGCCTCGGTGGCGCTGGGGTTATGTCCCCATCTGTCAATCTAAAGGTTACGAGTTTGAATCCCGCTTGGGTGGATTTACCACAGTCCAGGACATGGATGTATGTGATTATGAAACAAGTAAATTGTAATAAAGGACTATCTAGTTCAAATTCGCTTGTAAGAAAGGCGAAATTGCTTTGTTATTATAGCCACTTTCATTTGATAGCTTAAGTTTTAAGCAAGCAATACGCTAAGAAATCAGACTGATCGTGAGCGGCGGTGATGCGTCCGTTTAGGGAGAGACCAGGAGTCGACGACGCGTCCAAGTTTGGCAAGCATGTAGGGTGTTGAGAGTGACGGATCGAGCCATGTTCGCGCGGCGTAATCTGCAGGAAGTATTTATAAATTTCCCTCGTGGACTTCATCGGAGCACCTCTCCACGGACAGGTGACGTGCCCGGCGAGGGGAGGGCGCTCAAGGGTCAGGGCGTGAGGTTGAGCGTCACGACTTCACACCCTTTTCGGCGTTACGGCGCGCTCGTGTCACATGCGGAATGAAATTTCCGTCTTCCGGAGGAGATGAGCCACCCTCGGCGTGAGGCTTTCCACCTCAGCGCCTCGATTGACTATTCAAGAGAGGCAGCCAACGCCAAGGGGGCATTTTTGTCCGGGGTGTGTGGTTGAATTGATTAATTTTTAAAAGGTCAGTTGATTTTTGTCGATGCCCTGAGATAACCAAATGAAGCAAGTGGACATTATAGGTTTATAATGTACTTAAAATAAATTATGCCGACTCATTTAATATAGGGATTAGTGTTCGCGAAAAAATTAAATACTTCAATACTAATTTTTAAATAAGGGTGCCATGTCGCTTCAAATGGTTGGAGAAATATTAAGGATTGAATGTATCAGGTAGTGATTTTCAAAATTTTGAAGTAACTGTAAAAGAGGAGACAAAATTGATGTTGGTATTAGTTTGTGTTGATTATTGGGAAATTGGTTTTTGGATGTAGAAGGTGGATAATTAATATTTCAACATCCTATGACGCCTATAAACAACATAAAAACAACCTTCATAAAATATTTGCAGTAACGAATCAGATGCTCGCATCGTAGAGAATTTTTCAAAATATTCACTGTGGAGCCAGTTTTCAAGTCTTAAAGGTGCTAAGGCAGTGAATTGAGATCGATATCCACGGAGTATTGAAACTATCGTGAAAATGTAAAGTAGGAACTACAATGTTGCCCTTTCAGCCGTGTATTTGCCTCGATCACAAGAATATCATAATCGGTCAGTAAACCGATCCACGTCCTACCGCTCAAAATTCCATCTTATGGCTACCTAGTTTAAAACCTAAGAAAATTGTTATTTTATTGATGTAATTTATAGTTTCTACCTAAAAACGCGTGATTTTCTTTGCTGCTTAAAAGAGCTCATACTTAATCGGACAAAATGATTATTTTTGTGTTACCGACCCCTAACTTTAAGCTTACATTCGCCCCTCACATTAACCACATATACACCAAAGCAATAACTCTAGTTGGACTTTTATTCAGATTTATAGAAATACAGAGTCCTTTATCTCGGATGATTTCTTCCGCTCATTGATTATTTTTCGCCCATATAATCCTTAGCTTGTCCCTCAAATCTCAAAACTCTTAATAGGTCTCTTAATTTTTTTATTAACGCCGCGAAATATCGTAACCCTTCCCTCCGTAATCTCACTTCTGATGATCTCCTCTCTCAACTTGCCATAGTTCCCTTAAAACGACGACGTACACTCGGTGACCTCAGGTTTTTCCAGCTAATCATGAATGGCCACTTCAGGTCTAACGGCATTCTCTCAATGTTCTCCCTCCTGTTGATATCACAACATGAATTTCATCATGTGCAACCGACATCAGGAAACTTCCTCTTTAAATCCCTCTTTCTTTCTTCGCCCTTCCTAAATTACAAATGAGCGGATGGTGCGTTCATACAAGTGAATGTAAAAGATCTTATGTACTGTTTCTGGATTAAATGCAAATAAATAAATAAAATAAATAACCATGGGTATCTCAGCATTATCGAGGGTCACCTTCACTGATCTCTTGAGTTCTTTACCCTTTTTTATTGTTATAGGGATAATCGGCAAGCTGGGTAGGTGAAGAAAAAAATCAGGGTTTATGAATTGAAGGACGAATAGTAGGCCTAGCTGAAGAAGGAAATCCAAGACGAGAAGGGGGACAGGTCGGGTTGGAATAAGTTAAATTTTCCATATAAACTTCTCTTAATAGGTTTACCTGTAATGTTATGTTATCTTTAACATCGCAAGCGAGGTATACTGAAGATATACGTGGTAACCGGAGGAAATCAGATTTTCTTATAAAAAAATTGACGACTCCCAAAAACGACCGAAGTGGAAACCCTAAGCAGTACTGTACACTAGTCGCCTCACCGGTCATATCCCTTGCTGTCTTTTTGTCGCGGCATCATAATGACACGCGGTGGATCATATCTTGTCGCAATCGCATGGTGAAAGGTTCAGCAGCACGGTCCGTGACCACAGCTGAAGACATCTGGGACGCACAATATTCCCTTTCGTCTGTCGTAATTCTTTTCCGATCTTGAGTTACTCGGGCCATGAGTGTGATCAAATTTAGCGCACTCCGCCGAGCTGTCAACGTCGGGCGAGACAGTCCGTGCACAGCCAGTCTGGGGAACGAACACGAGCCCCATCACTCCGAGACGGGTGTCTTCGGAGCAAAGCGGGTTCGGAAGACGGGAAGAAAGAGACGGAGGCAGATATATATACGTATTTTGGAGCATCCGGCCTCGCACCGTGAGATTATCTCACGAGAGCGCGAGGCAAGGGAACCGGGAGAAAAATAAAAGGGAAGGAAGCCCACTGGGTTCTTTCTTTCTGCCCGTCGCGTGGTTAGTCTTTGGACTGCTCGTCTTGCGGATGCGTGTTCCTTCCCCGATTGTAAGGGCAGCGGAAGTGTGGTGACGGCGGGCCCTCCGATGAAGGGTAGACCCGGGGGTGCGGCGAGTTGAACGCACGGACACAAATGGCCGCGGACGGTTGCATAATCAGCGTCGGAGACTTCAACGGCCGCCGGGTGTGGGCACTCCTCCGCTGACGGTCCCCCGCGGTGAAGCCCTGCCAGCGGCTCCCCCGTCGCGTGTGTAGTGAGGTTTTTCAGCGTCTCCCGTGTCCTCGTTGCAACACCTCTGCGGAACAACTTACCCTGGTCATAGAGTTGGTCCAGCTAGTGGCGGAAGATCTCTGCGAGATCCTCCAGTCCATCTCGACGGCTCACAACCATATTCAGGAGTTGCCAATATTCTTTCTCTCATCTGTAGAACCCTTTTGCTGGACCTTTTTTTAGGCTCGACCGGTGGTGGAGGGCAAACTTTCGAGTTAATCAACGGCTCAAAGTGGTCTCTCATCTTGTGTTTCCTGAGGAATTGTGGATATATTTGTTCTCAAATCTGAAGAACCCCTTTTCCGGCTCTTAGTTTGGACTCTTTCGGGAGTGGAGGACTTGCTTTGAGTAAACCAATATCTCTCTCACTAATAATTTATCCTCTTATCTCGTGTGCGGTGAGAACTTCTGAGTTAAGGTGCCCCCTTCAGCAGAACCCTATTGCCGGGCCTTATTTTAGGCCCGGCCGATGGTCGAACACTCGCCATTGATTCGACCAACGTCTCTCTTGGGTCCCTTATTACGTGTGCCGTGTTGTATTTTGTGCATTCATTCCACATTTTAGCGAATATCATTTGCGTACGCCATTGTCTACGCTCCCGGCGAAGTATTCCCCGGCGGCTCTCTGAAGCCGCATATTTTATCACGCGCGGACTCCGCCTCGTCGTTCCCCCATCGGTAGATTCCTCATCGTAGTTTCGGGTGTTTCGCTCTGTGGGACGACATGGTGTTGGCCAAGGGCGGTGGTGTGGAGGAGTCCGGCGGTCGTCCCGTGTTGGTTAGGCGGCGGTGGGTGTGGCAGAGGCGGCGGGGGCCGTCCCCAGAGCCGGGTGTCATATTCCCCGAGGCGGATGGCCGGCCAGCGGGCTTGCCGCCCTCGGTCATTCTCAGGGCGATCGAATCGGAGCAGCAGAGGGCCCGGCGGAAGAAGTCTTTGGGCGAACGATTGGCGGTGCCTCGGGGGGCCATCTCGCGGATTTTGGACTGCAAAAGTAAGTCAGAGTAGGAAAATCTAATGGAATGGTTTCTGGTGAACCTACTAGATTACCTATTAAGTTTGTGGGAGTATCATTAGGGTATGGAACAAAATTGAAAGTATGAATAAGTTCCAGCAGTGATGAAATGTAATGATGACGACGAGTTTCATATTTTGTGCATTGTTTGTGCTTTAAATATTATTGATGATTATTTAAGTGGACAAGGAAAATAAATTTTGCCAGTTTTACATGGTCTTTTCAGCCCAAGGAGATTGAAACCTCTTGCTTATGACGACAAAAATTCCTCCTTTAATTGTAATAAGTTTGATAAGAAATTGCCGAAGTGCGAATTGTAAATAATAAAAGGCATTATTTTCTTCATATGATTCATCCTTTGCGAGGAAGTTACATGGATCCGAGTTGAAGTTTATAACTTATGGTTAAAGATTAGTTATGGTTAGGGATGATTTTTCTGTCGAATCTCACTTGCCAGAGCCATTTTCGGATGATGTGAATATACCATATTTGTCACGCGTCCTTAGTGGCTATTTTTTCGTGCTTTGATTGTATTTCAATGGAATATTTTTCTGTGATGAGTGACTCTTACTTAGTGATACCGATTTTTTTACCCGTGACTAGTATTTATGTGCATAAGCCTATAGGTAACGAAAAAGAGCAAGATTTAGTTGTTTAAAAAGTTTTCGCGATGACTACCTGCATTGGTAGTTAAGTCTGTTAAATTATACTCAATAAAAGAGATGAATTAATTTATTCATGGAAATATTAATGTGCTAAAACCTCCTTCTTTAAACAAATTTTTCTGGTTACTGACTAACGCTAAGAAAAAATGATGTAGTGATACGTTTTAAAAAGATTCATGCGTCATCGAATATCTGTGAAAAAGTAACTCAATTTTTAATTTTATGATGTAAAAGTTCTATGATATCATTCCAATTCCCATTTAAAATATCCTCTGTCCGCGTTCAGACGTTCAGACCTTAGATGGAAGAATCATTTACAAGACAGGGAGGTATTGATTCACTTGTGATTGTCAAGTCGAGGTTTGAAACGTTGGGGAAAATGAACGCGCTCGCTTGGCCGAAATCCGAGGAGACCCAATTAAACATGAAAAAACCCCACCGAGGAAGCAGTTCTTCACCATGACCTGGGGTGGAACTGGGATTTCGTGAATCTGCGCCGAATACTTTTAACAATTAGGCTACCAAAGCCTCCAATGCCGATGTAGACTATGGAAAGCATTCAAATATTGATCAGCCTAAATATCGCTGCTATACAAAATATTATCAATCGGGAAAATATTCAAATTTCCATTAATTTCTAATGTACTCATATGCCTTCTTTGTGGAGGTTTTGGCAAAATGAGTAGACAACCAAATTCCTGGATTCAATTGGGGAATTGGTATGTCATATTTTGTAGAGCTTAAGTATGTATTGAAGTCAAGCTGAACTATTGGTTTTTTAAGGGTAGGGTATTTCAGGGGACATTTTTAATGGTAGCAGGCGTATTGGGATTCTCAAATATAAAATACGAGATCGTGCGGCAAAAACGGCCTCAATAATTTGATTTAATTGAAAAGCATACTTTTCTATCGCTAAGAAGTCCAGCACAGCCTTTATAACATGGTACTGTAAAACGTTAGCGACATACTAATGAAGTGCAAGGATACTCCAGGAAAGGAATTGCCTCCCTGCCCTGAGTGTTTGGTACTCACGCTTGCGGTTTAATCTGGTGTGACTTCAGTCTCATCCATCGAAACCAACCTTCAGATTGAAAATTAAGTGAGTGATAATAACGGAAATGATTTGATTCAGTGAAGTGCTTAAAATTGAAAATGTCCGTTTCAGTATTTGAAAAATGTGTCCATTAATAAAATAGTATTATGATGCTTTTAGTGTCATCATGTAAATCTTTTTTTAATTCCTATGGTAATTTTTTGAAACTTTCGTGGTTATATAGTTTTGCTCATGAAAAGAGTTAATCGTGACAAGAGAAAGTTATTCCTGATAATTAAACAATAAACAATCCCGAAAATATTTTCGGATGAATAGTTTTCTTAGCGAATATACGAAACATAGTTCGCAACGCCAGAGGTGATTTCCTGAAACGTGCGAAATTTGAATGTTTGCTCATTAGAAAAATCTCTGGTACGGTTTATTATTTCTGAAAATTAATTAGCAAAGAGGCCCGCGAAAGTTTTGGGACGAGCATTTTTCACGGAAAACGGTCATATAACCCGTGCCGCCTATAACATGTATAGTGGGTGATGTCTCTGTCTCATTTTCGCACGTCGTCAGGTGCTGAGGCAGGAAAAAATACCGCAATGTTGAACTACCTGTGAGCGTCTTTCATGGAGTTGAATCTCACACCGCTAAATATAAAAAAAAATCCTAAGCGTTCGCCGAGAGTGCACGAGTCGCGCGTGGAATTCATGGAAAGAGCGTGGAAAAAAATTTTAAAAAACCGAGCGAGGTTTTACAGTTTAAAGATTGTCCAATTAACGGTCAGCGGTCTGAGCTTGTTCCATCCAATTAATCACTCCGTGGGGTGTTTATAATTTTGCTCCTCCTTTTCTTTCGTCTCTTGCCCGCTCGCAAAGGATTTTTACTCCCTCGGCTAGGGAAAGAATGCCTTTGAGTTGTCTTCCGGTGTGAGTTAGGAGAGTCGGTGGTTTTCCTCGCTTGCACGTGGAAAGCGGAAGGGAATAGTCCATGCATTCTCTCCCATTCTCGTCTCGCCCGATAATAGCATGCGAGTGCGCTTTCCGCCGTCTCCGCACGATTTCTGCTCCCTCAACGAACCCGCGAGCACCTGCCGGCTGTAATAATTGCCTTTATGAACGACTCTGCGAAGCAGCCTCAAACAACACAGAAGCTCTTTTTCGTTCCTCTTATTTCCCGCCTCGAGGTGGCGCGGGATCCTCTAGAGTTCGGAAAAAAAACTTGGCTTCGCAAATTCGCATGAATGTATCCACTCGACAGTCGCAGTTGATTTTGATGGCATTTTCTAGCGAAGTAGACTATATTTTTACTCACCTTATTTTGGAACTCTCTTCTGTCGTATATCAAGATGTCTTCATCCGTGCAATAATTTAAGGCGAAAGCATGATCGAAAAGTCATCATCTAGTCGGCGGAAAACATTGGAATTTTTTCATTCGCTGCGCAGGGTGTAAACACTGCTCTTCACTTGTTCCATTGCTTCACTTGTGCCATTCACTTGCTCTCAGTGAATAAATAAACATTCATAAGGAACGCGTCACAACTCCAGAACCACTAGCGGCAGTGTAACTGAAGATGCCTGCTTCTATTGGTCTGGGAAAAATCAAATTATGCTATTTGCCAATTCAGCAAGAGAAGCAGCACCCGTAGCATAAGAATTATACATTCTCTATTGTTACATCCGGGTAGCCTTCTTTCGAGAGAAAATGCTGTCGAGAAATCGAAGTTTATGGACTTACAATAACTTGTACGAAATTCATTATCTTAGAACCAAAGATTAGTAGTGTAGGGTTATTGAACGATTATCTGTGGAGTGAGTGTTTTGGATTTAGTAATAGAGGCCTGCCACCATTGTGTTGAAGGAATTTCTCACCGATTGAAACTTCTACACAGTGGTTGTACTGTTCATATTAATAAAATACTTCAATTATTACACAGGCCAACAAAAAAATTTTGTTTGAAAACTTTTTTATTTTAATAGCTAATCTTTATAGATTTTTATGTGCCAAATCCAAACCTGGCCTTAGTTTTTTTGTATCACCCATAGTTTCCAAGCAATATGTATTTAATATTTAGTGTCATACCCCTAGCTTTTTTGCGATGAATCGCTTGCTGAACTTCTCGGTGAAGTACCATCAGTAATCCCCCATTATTTTCGTTCATTAGACCTAATTTTTCAATTTTATTATAACTATAAAAAGCTGTTAAATGCTAAACATATTGCTTGATTTGATAAATTTAACTGTAAAATGTGAATAAATGGTGGGTGATACAACTTTAAAACTATTACATTTGGATTCAGCAGCTTTAAAAACTTAAGAATCAGGTATTTTCAGTAAAAACGTTTTTTCATTGTTGGCCTGTGTTATTAGAAACAGGGTGTTCATTAAACCCTAAAGTATCATAAGGTAATTATTGGGCAGTAAATGATTTTTTCAAACTTTAGTCACATGCTTCTTGCATGGATGTTCACTTAGAACGGATGTGGGTATTGGCGAATGATATCAGACGATGAGAAGAGGTTAATTTTCCGCTCTATGGTGAATACACGCTGACACGCTGAGTAGGAAACGTTAAACAACGCTTCAATGTCTATTGCAGTTGGTAGACCAAGGTTTAATGTACCATTGCCTCTTATGTTTTCTAAATGTAATTGGAGTCAAAGCACGTAATCAAACAAACGCTGTCATCTTGAAATTTTTGAATAAAGTGCAGTGAATCACTATCAATAATCTTCTACATTTCAGTTTTAAAATATTATTATGCTACTCGTAACACGGAAAACGTTTAACTCTTGACGGCGCCGGCAGGAAAGGGTTTTTAAAAATTTCCTCGTATTGGTCCTGAGATGCTCCTGATTGTTTATAAAAGCTGACTTTGTATTCCCTGAAAATTTCAAGATATTAGCATAAGATTTAAACTATTGTAGTAAGAAGTTTTTAAACAGAGACAGAATATGACTGGTCAAGCGGAACGGTTCGATAAGAAGTGGCTATCGCTGGCTCTCACTGTATCTTGTACACCTCCGTCTGATAGGACAATTTACGGTTGACCCCTTGGCGCCTCTCGTTAAGAGTAATGGCGAGAAATGCCTCTCCAGACTCCTTCATTTCCAAAGCGATCCCACAATTACGGGATTAGGCTGCCGTCATGGCGCGAATGACTCCAGTTTGGGACCGCCTTCCCTCTTACGAAATAACAATTTACTCGCATTAAATCGCCGTAATACGTGACAGGAGCTAACAACCTCCATTTTACGGCCTCTCGATTTCCTTTTACCTGAACATTGTGACTAATATCCGTTTCCGATGTGCGTTTTCTGTTCTCGACCTTTGTGTTTACAGGCCAAGGTGCGCTTGGCTCGGCGACAATTTGAAAAGTGCGAAATAGCTTGAAAGCCCTGTTATTTTTCGAGATCTTTTCATCCCTATATGGATGGCGTTGTATTTTCATTTGCTCGCTAATTATATTTTGCATATTTATCACCATTTGAATGGGAAGGAGCGATCTTACCCAAAATGCCAGCCTGACTAATGTGTGATGCGCGAAAGCAGTTATGGTCAATTTTAGAAAGTTATTCCTGTAAGTACGGATACTTTAAGTACGTACGAAAACCGTGAATGCCTAAATGCAGGTCTAGAAAAGGGGAATTTGTAGATTTTTTTCTTTCTGATTTGAAGAGCTCAGGTAGATGCTCAGCTGTAACAGGTTGTTTGGAGCTTATTTTCGATTAAATTTCTCATAATGCCGAAGTTAGCAAGTTCAATTCTTTCCAATTGGAATCATGTAACGTATTGGACGACATTTAACGCTTAGAGTGGCGGGTAGCGCTATCGCGCTCCATCTTTCTCTCGCGAAAAGTGCCAGGAGCGCGATAGCCTTCCTCCAGCAATGTCACTCTTAGGTGCTGATAGTTCACTAATAATTTATAATTCAATATTCATTTTATTTTAACATTAAATGTTTTCATTAAATTATAAAAATTAACTCATATTACCAAAAAAATCTTGAAATTATACATTAGAAGGTGAAACCACATGTAATAAAAATTTCCCAAAGTTTTTAAATGTATACCTTTAGTTGTTTTTGAGACCTTATTTTTTCTAGCCTACTGCAAAATCTGAAAAACATGCCCCGGCACTTTTAGCATAGTACCTAGAAAATCGGTTGACACTGAAAGGGTTCAACAAATTGGCATGAGCCACATGTAGGAAAATATTGTTAGGATCAGATTGATCAGTATAACAAGAATCACAGTCAGGAAAGAATAAAAGTTATACAGCTATAGCGTCAGGGTCTGAAATCGTTCAGTTATTCAATTCCTCTCGTACCTTTACCCAAAGTTTGGTTTGTATTGGTGAGGGTAGAGGACATCCCGGACTGAGTCACAGCTTCTGCAAAATTTCTCTCGTCCCTTTCCTTCGGCCACAAGAACATCGAGGATATATGTTGATTGCCTTTGTGCCTATGGCCTGTTTGCCTGCCCTGTGGCCTGACTCTACTGTATTAGCTCTCCTTGGAATAACTTGAGATATTAAAATTTCGCACCGCCTTTCACAATAGCTTTCTCTTGAGGCTTTTCCCTAATTTTTTATATCCATGTTCCAACGTAGTCAAAATGCAGTGGCCATATGCTTACGTCGTGGAGTTACCTAACTGGGTAGCATTCATTGATCTTTTTCGTCTATATTTGTGAAAAATACACCGAAGATATTGTGATACCTTATTGCCTCAGCTTAGGTCCTAATTACAAGGCTTATAGTTGTTTGATAATTAGGAAATGAAGATAGAGAGTCCTTGAAAGAGAAATGTTGGTTTTTATTATATCGGAGAAGTACTCTATTTCTTCTTAATTTGCATTGGTGGCGGAGAGTTCTGAAACATTAAAATGCTAATTTATGTAAGTCTAAACTGAAAAAATATAGGATTTCGTATATAAGTTCTTGCAAATGGATATCGGTCTACCGAGGTACTGAGCCAAGTAAAGAGCTCGCTAGCTTCTAGCTTAGTATTGTGAAGATCTATCTAGAAGTAGAGATGGAAGGATGGTTTTCCTACCGTTGCAGCTGATAAAATGACTGACTAAGGTCAAGATTAAGAACATTTGAGTATATGTTGCAGCGTGGGAACTTTCCAGGCTCCATCCACCTCCTCTCTCGGAGATTATACAACCAAGATAATGGAGGGAAGAAATCGTCCCGACTCTAAGGTTTATGCATGAGTGTGTCCGCTTCTCAGCTGTTGATCATATAAACATGAGGTGGAACACATTGATCTTGTCGTGTGGATTTGTTGTTTCCTCCAGCTTTATCCAGAAAATAGTGTTACTCGAGTCATCATTTCCTTTAGTTTTCTCCACTCATGATTGAGGTACCGTAATTTTAATATGTACGCCTTTGACAGTATTTTTGCATTTTTCAAAATTGTGTTGGTTGCCTTATAATCCATTGAATTTTGTACTTTGAATAGTTGAGTCCGCAAGTATGTACTTAAAGCTTGATGTATAAGTTTTAGATTTTTAAAGTTAAGTATACTGTCAAAGAGATGTCCTCCAGTCTCTTTGAAACTGGCCTCGACCGATCTTTTGCTGCTAGTCAGTGGCTAGCCGTATGCTGTCTACAAAAAACCGGGAATTTGCTGCTGTCACGTGTACTGAGCTATCGCACAAAAGCGCGAAAAAAAATCCGCCTTGCCCGTTTAAGTAATTGATTTTACGGAAGGGTCCTATCAACGGAATATTCTCGTGCTCTGGGCGCAAATCTGGCAATTTAAAATTTGCATAATAACTCTTCCGTTTAACTGTCGTACCTTGGAATGCTTAGTACCGTAGAATACTGCGGTGAAATCAAATTGAGGAAGTTATTCAAAGATTGTTTAAAAAAATAATTTTGCAACTCGCTCAATCTTAGGACAAACGTTGAAGAGATTATCGACAATTTTTTATAGTTTTATTTGTGTAAATGCTAGGTTTTAAACAAACATTGAGTTGCGTCTGCAATATGTGAAGATATTTTTAAATCCATAAATGGCGACAAAGAAATTATCGCTGCACATTGGTTCACTTTATAGTTAGATGACATAGCTCACTAGAAGCCATAAACCACTTAATACATTGTACGCCCTTTTTGGTGGAAGAATCCATTTTACTCCGTTTTTCACCTTCTTTCCTTCTAGGACTAATGCAATGATAATGTTAATAATAGTGCTAATAATGTTGATAATAGTACTATTTCTAATAGCATTTTGACTAAAAGTACATGTTCATTTTCGAAGACCTTACACTCTAAGTGCTGTCTTCATACCGCATAATATAGAAGAGTATCTTGAATAATCTCTGAACATTTTCTTTGTAGCATACTCATAAGTTGACATAAAATTGAGTATAATCTACATACTGTTTGTTTTACCATTCAAAATGCCACCTGTTATTTACTGGTACCTCTTGATGACTGGATTTATGTACAGTATCGCTCGAAACACCTATGTATTGAAGCGCTAAAGAACAAGGGAGCGATTTAACTTACTGACTCGATTTTACTCAAATTAATTTTTCGCACACTTTATGTGTTAATCATCAGCCCATATTCTGGTAATTAAATTTTAAGATTGATGGAACACGGCGAGTTCCCACGGCGCATGCAAATTTTTCGTTTACTTTAAATCTCGTAGCCATCAATTATCTCTCGCGAAAGCCAATTAGGAGGAGCCGAGTGTTTGTTATGCACGAGGTCATAACAGGAAAAAATAATCTATCGGCTCCCTGAGTAAATGTGGGAGGGTGGTGGAAGGTGTGTTTACAAGCGGTCGGAACGGTATTCATGGCGAGGCAAGTTCGCAGACGGGACAAGTTGTACTCTGGGTCACACTGCCATGGGAGAGAAGGCTCTTGATGATCACATTAATGCCAATGGAGTAGTTGGGAGTTGTGAGAAAAGGTGTTAAAACTGGAATTAATTCTTTGCTTCTGCAGAACTGTCGATCCTCGGAAGGTTACATAAAAGCCGACGCGCAACGGGTTGAAATAGGAGAATGCTGGACAAAACCCCAATTTCCGCTCTTTTCTATTTTGACCCGGGAATGAGAAATTCACTATAAAATACCAATTTAAAGAAAACTTAATTTTACATCTTTTCATTTTAGTATATTAAATCTCTACCGTTCATCAAAAATGTTTTGAATTCCTCAATGTGCGGTTTTTACGAGATATTTAAAATGCTGCTACGCGGGCGATGGAATATCGTAAAGAGTTAGTTCGTGTTAATGATGCATATTAATTAACTGCATGACGTTTAGGCAAATAATTTAAAAAAAAACTCTATTTCATTAAATTGTTATTTAATTGCATTGAAACTATTTTTTCATTGAAAGCTAAGCAATGTGTATGAGAAAATATTTTCGCTGCGTGCCACTCCTGGGATATTTGCTCATGGTTCTAGATAAAAGTCTATTTTATAAGATGGAGGAGAAAAATCTTGAACCTAATCACAGCCTCGTGACGAGCACTTGAAAGGTTGGGGATGTAGTGTGTTGAGGAAGGCACGTTGCCTATTGTTCGCAGCCGTTGCCGCAATGCACGAGGTTTTTCGGTTCCGTTATGACACGCCCGCTTTCATTTGACTGATTCCGATTGAGGGAAAAAAAGCCTCGTCTGGTCCCTGCACGAAAAAGACCGCTACAACCCATCCTCCTCATTTCCTTTTATTTGTTGCGGAATCGTGACTGTTTTGGTTGCCATCTCAGGTGCCAAGGCGTTTATTTCGGCGACCCCAATTGAGATCGGGGTTGCGTGTTGCTACATACCAAGTAGCAGTGTGATTGTTCCTGAGGGAATGTAATGGCTCGTGGCCTGAAGTCTGCTACGATTATTGACGTATCGTGGAGTATTTCTCTCTCCAATTTCTAGACCATTTTAGGTTCAATCCTATTTGCACGTTGCGTGCCAGGGTATTTAAATGCAAAGAAACGACGTACCTGGATAGGGGTGTTGAGATTGAAAATATGTGCCAGTGTGGGCGAGCTGCCTTTGGTTTAAACACGGTGAAAACATAATGTTTAAAGTATAATTTTATATGATCAAACATTACGATACCTACATTCATAATAAGTAACGAACAAAACTGAAAACGTACTGCCGGATACCTACAGTATGCTTTAAAATTGTTCAAGGTGACGCGCCTAAATGACGAGGATTCTCACCATCCTTACGCAATGTGTTAATAAATAATAATCCAATGAAGGCAGAGTATAAAGTTGCTGAAGCAGCTGCACTGCCTGTGGAAGCCTGTTTTGAATTACGGGGCATTATATTTCCAGACTCGGATAGCTTCTTTTGGGAGGGTGTTACTCCTTGTAGATTGACTAATTCACCCATCGTATTCAAATTATCTATGCGTTCAAAAATATTTTTGGACTTTAATATGTGCCATCTATTGGGTAGGAATGCTTTTATTTTCTTATGAGCATTAACATTCCTGATGAGCCAAGTCAGGAATGAAAACACGTAGTATACATTTCTTGCGACTTCCTAGAAGGACTGAAGTATAATTTAAGGTTTGAGATCATGTCTCTCGTAGAAAATATGCCGGAGGATGATAAATCATCGCTTCTAAGGCGAAGAACATTGAGTGGCAAAGTGTCATTGCCATAAAAAATGTATTCGCTTCAGCTGTAATTTTGCTTCCCCAAGTCGTTACGGATTGCGTTTCAATCAGTGATATATATGTAACTTCATCATGGCATACCTGAATTCAATTCACAGGTTTGCGGACTGTCAAAGGAATACCCATCCAACCATTTATCTTTGGATTTTACAGATTTATTTCAAAATCTTCCAATATCGTTGGAACACCAAAGCATGGTTTGGCTAGCAGTGGGCACTGGTCGCTCTCATTGCGGCAAGGGTATTACCCTATCCCACCTTTCCATCCCTATCCCTACCCCGGAGGTGTCTTCGGGCTCCTATCGCGGCGGTGCCTCCATCCTTTTTCCTTACCACTCCACTCCCCTCCCCGGATACGCGGGCGTATCAGTTGTAGTACCGGGTCCCGGCTCCGAGGTGTTGTATCCTTCTAAGGTGGTGGGTTCTCATTGGTGTCAAAGGAATATCAATCCAGAGAAAAAGCTCTGTGTTATTCCCTTTTATAGAATAATCTTCCATTTCTCTTGGTGGAGCTCATTCGGTTTCGCTAGTGGTAGCTCACGTCGCCTTTATTTCCAATCGCAAACACTTCCTCCCATATTCTTACCCTGGAACCGTCAAAAATCAACACAGTTTTTGAAAAATTATAAAAATATGAATTAACAAGTAAAATCAAACAAACACTGTCCATATTCATTTTATGAAGACCAATTTTATGGATAAAAATACATTGAAACCAATATTCGTAACAACGACACTGTAATGAAGCTACAAATTTAGCTATTTTCAACGGAAAAAATTTGGTCGCTAAAATCACTCCGACATGCTCTACTTTAAACAGCTGTAAAAATTATATTAACGTATTCCATGCTCTGTATGGTATCCTATCTTATAGAGTACATGCTTAATAATGAATATCAACTGTTTTTGGTTGATTTGCGCTAACTTCATTTTTCGACTTTTGGCCAGCTTTTTTGGATTTTGGCCCACTGTGCGTCGTCGGGCTCTCATCGTGGTTCAAGCGCCTCCTATCACTTTTCCCTCCTATTTTCTCCCCTCTGTGGTTACATGGGCATATAAGTCTCTGATTTGTTCCCCTGACCTGAGAGTTGTATCCCCGCGAGCCCCCCCCCCCCCTGAGTACCCCGAACCATGTGGCATTGCGAATAGGTTTTAGAGCGCACGAGTACAGGTACAAAAGGGAAAGTACGATCTGCTGCTCCATATGTCAATAAGAATGACTCATATGCTGTCAATTACGGTGTATCCATAGAGTTTTAGCATACTAATAATTACGTTATTTAATTCGGCTATAACGTAGGTTTTCAGCACGATAGCTCAATACTTAAGAAAATGGTATAGCAATTTTATATGACTGATTTTATGTGATAATTAATTGAAAATTAAGCGCAGGAAGCCCTAGCTTGCGGTATTTTGGCAGTATATGTATTATGTATTTTTTTATTATTTGAAAATTAAGTATAGCAAGGCCTTAATTCCGGAAAAATTTCCAAAATGGTAAAATTTATATGTATTTACATGTTAATCAATGTCTTATAAAATGCAACTACTCGAAGTGACAATTCTAATAATGTTATTCTCGTACGAAAGGCTCTGCGGTCGGTTTGAAAAGCTGAAAAAGCATTGAATTAAAAATATAATTTTTGAGTGGTCCATATTATGCGTAAAATTATTTTAATTTTTTTTTGCATCTGGAGATGTCATCTATGACAGGGGAATATTTTTTTTACAAAATATGCAAAAATTGTTGTTTTCTAGTTGTCCAGTCACGATTTTCTTGATAATATACTTTTTTGTGAAACATGTGTGTACATTGTACGTTTTATGATATCCCAAGATGAAAACAAAATTTAAGCTTCACCGATTTAGTTTTACTTTTGTTAAATGCAGTTCTAACTTTCGTTGTTATGGAACACAATATACATCTCCCTACATGTCAGTTATGATCGTTACGGTCTTCTTCTAAGGAATGCGTAACACACAAATTATGATCTCAAAGAATTCCAAGAAAAATATAGGTACCTTACCGATTTAATGTTTCGAAATAACATTCATATGTAATTTTTTCTAGCGTCACGCTTCAGTGGTTAGGCAGTGTTTTAAAGAAGAGAAAAAGTAAGCTTAATCTCCGAGATCAATGCGATCCAAATACGATTCATCCGCCCTTCCAAGTAATATGTAAATAATATTTTATAGTCTTTGTTATTAACATTGGCTCTCCGAGATCAACGTAAACGATCAACGGCTTCGTCGATTGTGGATTTTGTTGGGCTGTGTGGCGATATTTAGAGCTTGTGGGGGGAAAGGGTTGTTGAGCGTGGGTGGGACCGGAGTGGTGGGGGAGGGGACGAGGGGGGGTGGTGTGGATCTGTTCGTTTCAGGGTCATCGTTGCTCCCACGCCGCCGCCGCCCGCTTCGTAATATCTCTGAAGTTTTGGTGGCCGAGCTGCTCCAGCCCGTAGTTTCGAAGGCTCGATGCTACGTCGGCTTACTTAATATATGTATATGGGGTGAGCACAAAGTCTCGCCCTGCTTATAAAGATTTATTTCGGAATACCCGTTTGACATAATAATTTAAATTTGATGCTGTTACATAGGTCAGTGTTACTAGTTTTTTTAGACCGCTTTCGTTAGTATACTTCAGCGTGTGCCTTTGGTAGCTGGGAGAATATCGAAGCGATATTCCAGTTTCCGCCTCTGTTTGAAGCAGAAATGGAAACCTGCCTCATGTTGAATCCTTTTGTCCTTGCGACCGTAAGATTTTTTTAACCGACCATGGTTTTGCTTTTTTGATTGTCTCCCTGTGACGAAACTATATTCGGTTTTAATGAGTCTCCATTTGGCGAAAGAAAGGTTGATTACTAAAGCTACTTTTTTAATATTCATCCTGCTGTATACTTCTAGTTCTAGTAACTCTCCATGCTGCTGCATAGTACACACTCTCTCGGTGCCGACTAATAAAATTTGAGAGATATATTTATCATCGTCTTATTCCGTGTAAAGCCCATGGGTTCGCATTCACGTGTAGCAGAGAGGTGTTTTTGCTTGGACAGATTGTTAAAGAGTACTGCATGCTCGATTAATTTTTAATGCTAAATGCGAGGTATGTATTTAATATTTCCATGGTTTTGGTGCTTTTATTTCATTTGGACTTGTGTGTTGACTACTTTATCAAACAAACCGATTGTATGTTAAAATTGAAGATGAGAAAACAAACCATGCAATGAGTAAATCCGACCGTTAAATTTAGCGCAAAATGAATGCCCGCTCATCGACCTCTAACGGCAAATTTTCTAAATTTTTCAGAAGTAAGAACGAAGTACTTGTAAAGGTTCCAAGCATGTTTTTGAATGCAACGGAAAGTGGTTCAAACGAAAGCGATATTTGTCTTACGTAATCAGAGCGAATGTGCATGCTCATGAAAATGGGCTGAGACCTCATGCGAATGAATTGCGTGGGTAGGCGGCTCGTTGTCTTAATGTCTTATGCGTGCAAATGACACTTCGTGCAACTCACCGTGTTCGTTTCCGTACTCGTATTCACGAACGCACTGCAAAGGTGGGTCTCTTTCTTTATTGTTTTGCAACGGAAAGTCTTACACCCTGTTCTGAATTATGGTACGGTTAGAAGATATTCCCTGGCCAAAAGTTCAACCCATTTGTCGTCGTTAATTTTCTTCTGTGCTCTTCTCTATATATGCTGCGGCAGATATGAAAAGGAAGGTTAAAATCAAGTTGATGTGCGCGTTGCACTTGTAAGGGTATTACAAAGGTAAAATTTAATTTTATAGTGGAAGATATTTTCAAATTCCGAGATCAAGACCGATTCGATATGTGGAATAGAATATATAGGTTCAAAATAAACCATGTTAAACATAAAAAAAAATTTCACTCGCACTAGACGTAAGAATGGATGAGTCCCTTGATGAATTACGTATTGCATTAAACATATTATTTTCCCCAGAAATTTCGTAATGGAGAAACTCAAATCGACTGCTGGTTTCTGAGTATAGAATCTTGAGATGTCTTTCAGGAGATTATGTTGCTATACTTTGATATGCCATACTATATTAACTATTAACTATATTACTATTAGCGCTATTGATTTCTATGTAACAATATTGCGGTTTTCTGCCGTATGACATCACTGCCTTTATTAAGCTGGAAGAAAAATTAACCCAATCAAAATTTCGCTGCAAAAATAAAGCATGTGTTATTTTTATCGCATCTATTTTATTTTTCTTCCGTTAAGTACAAGGCCATGAGTGGGACTCCGTGAAGCAATTTCTTCGGAATTTAAAGTTTAAATGGCTTGAATAGTATAAGTGGGTAATCAAAAACTGTGATCGTGGTAGAAAAGTCTAGGATCACCCACTATTTGAATTTTATTTCAGGCTCTTCCCTTTTGATCTGAGCATGCGATACAAAAAAATACGGTTCGTTCACTGAATAAAAGTCTATTTTCATTCCAAAATTATCTGTTTGAACAAAACTATGAATATTTTACACGAAACGACTTAACCAAGTGATTTAGGAGCAAGTTGCACTTAAAAATATTTTTAAGTATAGACGATTACAAGTAAAAATTTCTAAAAAGTGTAAACCTTACTGGTAATTTCATTTCGGGCTATCACTAAATATTATAATTCTCTACATTGGTAATTAAAATGTCACAATATACTGCGTATCGAGAGAGAAAGCAAGCTTTTTTTATGATGACCAACGAAGCCTTTTCGTTTGTTCGAATCTAATTCTTTCCCTTCTGTTTTTAAGTGTGGAACGTGTTAGATAAGACATTTTCTTTTAGTCACGAAACATTTTGCACCAAAAGAGCATAAGAAATTGGATGACATCTCAACTTCATTATCCCACAAGAAATAGCTTCCGAGCATGTTGGAAAGTCCTTGGACTAACAAGTTAAAAGCACGGAGCAGTTCCACGAGGGAGATGAGACGATCATCAGAGGCGATAGCGAGGAAATTTCCCACGTTTAAGCATTTAAGAGAGATGTGGAAAAGAGTAATGGGGCGAAAGAATGGCCAAATTAGTTGTGCAGTATGAATGGTATCTCGTTTTTTAATCTCAGCCCGAATTAAGTGTTGATGGAAACTAGCGTTGACGCTATTAATACCCTTCCTTTCCTTTGCCAACGATCTGGAGAGCTCTAAAGGTCTGGTTTTCGCTAGGATCTTCTTCGGATAGCATTCAATGCTTCTTCTCATACACCAAAGATGAAGTTCTCCATGAAAAAAATATTTTATCCCGGCGAACTTCATCCACTGTGTACATAACCCTGCTCCCATTCGCGTTACTGATTAAAGGTACTTGTTTCATGCAGTGCTTTAAAATTCGTCATCGCCGAATAGCGATAAAGTCGGGTTTATTTCTCCGACATGGCTTGGTAAGCACAAGTTCCATCACATGTGCCACACAGTGGACTTTTGACGCCAACACCTTGTTCGATAAAACATATCCTAAAGTGATCGCTGAGGAGATGGGTTGGTGATGCAATTGGGTACCATGAGTGACCGGCAAGTGGGAGATCCGGGTTCGAATCTCGGTTACGGCAAATATTTTTTCATGGCGAACTCCATCCTTGGTGTATTTAGCTTTGCACTCGTGCACGTGAATGCGTACAAAATCACTTGTGTCATGCACTGCTTCTTCTCATGTGCACTCGCTCACTGATATTCTGTTCGTATCTTCAAGACGCGAACGTGTTGGTCTCATAGTTTTGATGACTGGGGAAAACACGGCGGAGTTGTTTCGTTCCGCTGGATTAAAGAAGCAAGAATTAATGAAGTGAATAATAGAAAAGCTCTCGAACGTAAAGGTGGCAAAAAGATGTTGACTCAGGTGAGGCCATATCTCCAGCATGCTGCAGTTGGTTGAGTACGTGCTACGGCGACAGCTGCCGCTGGCGGAAGTTCACAGTGGTTAACGTTCTCAGCAAGTTTCGCTGCCTGAGCTTTGAACATTTTGCACTGATGTTTTCATTTTCAAATATACTTCCATGAGGATTGCAGTTGTGAATTATATATATTTTAGTTTTTGGTAGTATGAGTATCCTATGTGCAACATTTATTTAATCCGCAAATGAAAATTTTATCCACGGATGTTAAGAAAGAACAAATGAAGCTTTTCTTAATTGGCCTCCATCGCTTCCGTAGAAATGTTTACGTACATTCTCGGTGATTTTTGATATTTGGAAATTATTTTTACTGTGAATTTATAAGTTTCGTTTCGGACTTTTTAGACGCACTTTATTCCCTATGTAGCGGATGTTTTGGTGAAAAATCTCATATCTACTTTGAAAAAATATTCTGTTTTTCAGGGCGTGCTAAAACTTCTGAGTGAGCCATTACTGTAAGAATGTTTATTTCTTGGACGTAACCTCCCGTATAACTCGAAACTCAGTGACTCGGTAGATCCGCAATGTGATCGAGATGAGCCATATTAGTATCCGTCCGCCAAACAGAAACAATATATTTAAATTTTCCTATGTTGCTTTGCTATTTTTTAATGCTTCGATTATTGCCAGAGTTTTTGTACTCTATTCTGTTGTAAATAATGCTATGCTCTGACAAATAATTTGCTTTGCCTACTGCTGATGATAATTACATAAAGCCAAGGCCTATGGCTATAAAATTGTCATCACAGTTAAAATAACACTTAAGTGAACAATTGAGCCCATGTAATGTGGACTATAATCAGCAGTGTGAATTTTTAGATGTGGATAAGATTTTATGTCGCATGCCCCTTTTAGTAGGAGTTACGTCCCGGCAGTTGCTTCGGGACGATCTTGCCGGTGTCTGCAATTATTGACTGTAAATAAAACGGGTGGTCTCCTCTCGTCACCGTCTGCGGTGATTCCGTTTCACCCGAAAGATTAGCGCTCTCTTCCCGTCTAATGCTCATTATTTATTCAAAACGAGGTATGGAAGAGAAACGGCGTGACTACGAGCTGCTTTGTTATCTCGCCCGCTCCCCAAAGGAGCGAGACGATGGTATCTTCTCCCCGCGCTGCTGTTTGAAATGTGCATCGAGTTTATACCGCCTCAATTATAAGAATTCCGGGGGCAATTATGGTGGTGGGGGTAGGGGAGGGAATGGGATGGTTGGGTAGGGGCGGGAAGGCCTTTGGTGCCTCGCTCCCCTCCCCTCCACTTGCCCCCTCCAGCGTCCGTCTCCTTTTCAATCGGCTGTATCTTATTGCATTTCCGTTTCTTCTCCGCAGCGTTGCATCTTCACCGCTGATATTTTCATTCGTAGCCGACGGGCACGCCGAGTTCTCTCGACTCGGTCCTCGCTCAAGTAAGCGATGGGTCTTTATATCGAAATCACCTCGCAACGTTGATGGTTTCGATTAATCGAAGTTTTCTCAACTATAGCCTCGTTCATATTACGATTGTTCCAGCAATCGTTGGAACTATCGTGCATTCACACGACGATCGTTAAAACCTGTGCTGCCCTCTAGTACTGACATCTAAAGTGAGCGAGAAATTGACGGTTAGCAAAGCTTTTGAGGTATGCAGGGTCAAGATATTACTGTGTTCAACGCGTATTTACCCAATAATTTTTCTTCCGCCCATATTCTTCCTTGCTTGGACAAATCCATGAAAAAATAGTGCGAAGAGAGCTTCACGAAGTTTTCGTCTTTCTCTTGTCGCTTCCTTTTCCGGTCTCCCAGCGCCTAATCATCGTAAAGTGGCAACGTTCGGAACTACTTGAGCTATTGCCAGGACATGCATTCACACGGCTAGTTTGGCCAACTATCGTTAGGACGATCGCTTGGACAATCGTAATGTGAACGAGGCATCAGTATTAGTCCACGTACTCGTTGGATCGATTAATCGAAATAATCATGCATCGCCGATTGTTTTGATCAATCGATGTAGCCGCCTTGCAAATTTCAAGTTTAAATGAGAGAACTCATTTTCGATTGATCGCAACCGTCGGCGATGCATGATTACATTGATTTATCAAACAGTTCTCTCAGCTCAGTTTTCGTCCTTGTACACATTGGATGGAAGTTGCGCTGGTATTCACTTGCAAGCGCTGCTTCGATGTGCTAATGCGGGTTTGCACTTGCAAGTTGAGCAGGCAGAGGCAGAGAATTTTCGAAGAAAGGCCGATTCCCGCTTGAGTGCTGAGTAGAAGACTTATCAAGCGTAGTACTCCGCCCGTAGAGTGGAATGCACCGTAGTTCCCTTGATGCATTCCGTTGACGCAAGCACCGACGCCGGGTTTCTCTCCACCCTTCGTTCCCTTTCCCTCCACGGGCCCAAGTTACCATAACCTTCGGTCGCCTCTTTCAAATACCTCACCCACGAATATTGCTATAGAGTATTCCCAATTTGGCCTCTAGATATGTTGTAACCCACCGCGCATTTAAATGGGATTACAAAAGTCGCCACTTGCGTCGCTGACGGGTAAAGCGATCCGATTTTCACCGAAAAATAGTGTATAATTAGTGGTGTTTGCCAAAACCTATATTCAATATTATGTGATCTATGACATTCACAACTTTTTAATGATATTTCTCAAAATTGCAAACACTTAGCGGCAAAATATTGGAAACCAGTGAATCGCACCGCATTCATCGGCCTTAACATAACATTTTATGTTGACAATCGACATAAAATACGGCAGAGGTGGCAACAGAAATCAACCTTCTCTGGGGTGGAGTAGGGCCTCCTCTTTTTTTTCCCCTTCACCATATCATACTTATCATTCCAGTAATCGAATCCAACGACGATTCATGGTGACCCACATTAATCGACCCATAGTCTACTTGAACAAGAAAATCGGGCGGCTTTACACGTAGAAGTGACTGAAGAAAGTAGTGATACTCCGAATGGTATCGCTACTTGCAAATCTAGAGCTGTTTACACTATACCTCAGCTTATACAAAAAACAAATGCAATAAGAAGCTGCCACGCTATTCACCACACCAACGGTATGCCCAAATTTATCAGCTATGTTGAAGATGATAACTCGATTTCCCGCAAAAATAGTCGCATGACGGCAGAAAGGTACCACTACATCGTGTAATAATTATTCTTACGCTGAGCGTTCGATTTGAGTAACTTTGACTAGTTTTGTTAAAATAATTAATTTTATTTTGAATACATCGATTATAAAATTTGTTGGAAATTAATAATATCTTAACAGGTTTTATATTGTAAGACCTTGAAAATGTCAGATATACCATTAAACCAGGGGCATTCGTAATTTGCCCACGAAATGATTGCGTGAAGTGGTTGCGTTGTTATATTGCCTCGAAGAAGGCTTGAACACTTTATTTTATCAGTTTCATATGGCGTCGCTGTCTTACGTAATTGAGCTGTGGGAGCACCTCTTTTGGCAGCCTATGCTTCCAGTCTCCACATTCAATGTTGAAGTGGAAACGATCTCTTATGGGTATGAGGTGTAATCACTGAAATAATTTCGGCCGTAGGCATTTTGCGTTCGTATTCGTTTTGGGACTTTTTTATGGAGTTAATAACCTTGAGTGCCCAATGTCAAGGCAATTGCATTGCAAAGCAATCGTTCTCTTTGTTAATTATACTTCCAATAAGATAAAGATAGTGTCAGTCAAAAGTTTTTTTTGGGTGATCGATTTTTGACGCGTTTTCATCAGCTTACGATATATTTTCGTGGCATTTTTCTTCTATACTTATATTCATTTTTTAATATTACATCTGATTGACTGAGTTGGAGCAAATTGTTAGATTTCCGGTACTAGTTCCATCAAATCCGTGTCATCTTTTGTTCTGTATTTATTTTAAATCTCGCGTCTCACATGTCATTTCTGTTTCTATAGAATCTTTTGAGCGGATAGCTGTCGTCATATATCAAAGCCGTCTCTTGTATGATCTCTGTCAATGCAAGATTGTTTGTTAGTTTTGGGAAAATTGAAGTTCGAGCAGCCTTTGAAGTCCTGTTAAATTCAATTCGATTGTATATTTTCACTGTCCCCAGCATGGTGTTGTTCTCCGTCCCTTGAATAAAATGGAAATGGATTGTTTCATAATAGGTACGAATCTCTCACCAAAGAACAAAAGACCCTTTCCTGATTATCATAATTACTCTGTTTGTTGTTTGAAGCAATGGTTTTTTTTCAAGAGTGATGGAAGCATTGGTATATGGGCATGAATGGCCTCTCGAAGTGAGCGCCTCGGTATGTATTGCGCAGCGTAAGAGGTTTCTCGTTGAAATATCAATTCTTTGGGCCTATTCAACACTCATAAAAAGACATGAAAGCTCGACATTTATCACTCTCATGCTTCAAAGAGGGAGCGGAGAGGCGTATTACCTCGCACATACCCATCTCGTATCCATTTATGTATTCCACCAGGGTTACTGAGGTAGTGTTTCTGTCCTCCATTAATGACATCACGAAGATGCGTTGGATGGTACTTAGAGTCCAGATTTGATTAATGGCTTCCCCCTGCTTTTAAAGACACGCGTTTTACTACTTCCTTCACCTCTTAAAGTTTCTGTTTCATTGTCGATTGTGAGAAAAGTAACTGCAGCTCTATTCTGTTTCGTGGAAATTTTAGTGACACATAATGCCGTGTAGAATCTGTTGCTCTCACTGAGTTACTAAGAATGAATTCTACTGAGCCAAATTTTAAGCGACAACGTCTCCATTGCTGATTCTATGATCATGTTTAAGGATGTTATGTAGGAACAAGTCAGTTTAAAAGAGTTTATTTACATTATTGCAGGATATTACAAGTTTAACATAAATTGGTTAATATTTACATATAATTGGCGTATTGAAATATAAATATAAATTATTCAGCTTCAAAACTAGAATTCACGTAGATTTCATACGCCTTGCTTTATTTGGTCTTTTCTTTTGAAGTGCTTCAGAATGGCTTTATTTAAAATTATGGAGGTATTTGTTTATTGGGGAACAGCGTCGGTGTTCATTTCAGTTCAATAATGTATATTTTTAATTGAAATACTGATTACAAACTGTGAGTAATATTTCCAAACATTCTGTATTACTATTATGGAATTATATGTTGTCGAACAGAAGTGTGTGTTATATTCGTTCATGAAGATCAATATCAATACGATCAAGATCAATACGTATTTGATAAGCACTCCATCGTATAGAGTTCATTGGTAATGCAAAGGGTAGAGCGATTTACTCCGTCTGGGGAGACTTTAGCGTCCGTCTGATGAAACGCTCTTCTGTCAGCCTTAGGCGTTGTCTATTGCGACCGTACCTAGAACTTAAGAAATAGTGTGCGTCGTAGATGGCCACCCTAAAGTGGAAGGGAAGTGCTCTGAATAGAACCATCACCGTTCCACTGCATCCATTTAGACGGAACTAGAGGTTTCCCAGTGCATATTGTTGTCCAAAAGAAACGACAAGGTCGTAAGTTTTCGTGAATATGTATTAATGAGAATTTTTAATGTGGGCACTACTCTAAATATGGAACTTCCAGGCATATCTATGTAAAGGTGATATGTGGAGGAAACGGGGCTAAAAAGTGAAAAAATACGTATTTGGCTGCAGGGAAATTTTCATGGATTCGCATTGATTCATCTCTCATTGACACAATGACAGGTTAGCATCTCTGATGTAATGAGCCATAACATTAATGTGCTCTTATTCAAGTAATAGTAAGCGACCATACTTGTTGGTACTTTACTTATATTTATCTTCAGTACCATCGAGACGCATTTTTTCCAACTTATTTTAGCTCTGAAAGGGTATTCAACACCCAAGCCACCTCACTATGCCACTGAGTTCTGCAAAATACTGGTCTTTTAGAGGGTTAACCCGTCAGCGCCCAAAGTTTTTTTTAATCAAACATCTTTCATTTTTATAAAATATGATACACATGAGCTCAACACAATGAACACAATTAAAACTGATTGAATAAATAGAGGAAACCTTCTACTAAGAATGTGCACCGAAATGAACGCTAAATTTCACGTATAATATGCATTGCAGGAGTATTGGCTCGGCACTGCACGGGTGCCATATGGCGCCCGTGGGCGTTGACGGGTATAAGTGGCCGTTAACGGAGGTTTTACCGGAGGTAAGGTGTAAAACTTCGTGCAGGTGGTGTGAGCTTCCACCAAGCATGCATCGCTCCATGCAACGCAAGACTGTAACACAAATACAGCAGCATAGAAAGCAAGCATCAGCCAACCATTACTAAATAAGATGAGTCTCTGCGAAGTAGAATAAAGCAAAACGCTTACTTAAAAATAGAGAGGTGAAGGTAAGCGTCCATAATGATAAGGTGAGTAAGAATGGAGTGTAAATGAAAAAATTGCACAAAAATGGGAATTGAAAAAGACAAAACATGCATTCAGTCGTCCCGGCGATAGCCGCTGTTGATTTCATGAAATTATTGCTATCACTATTAGTACGAGGAAAGAAAGGCATCTTGAAACAATCTGTTCTGTTTTCCAATTCTGTTAAAGCTAAGCAGACTAAAAAATAAGATAAATTAATAAACAAAAAGACAAAGTTAACTGAATTTTCAGGACCTAGCAGTTGCAAGAAGAAAGAGAAATCTAAGAATAAAAATGCCATATCAGATTCCTTTTGCTTGGTGTGTACTGAAAAATGCAGTGAGTCGATAATCGAAGACTGGATGTAGTGCAGCCAGTGCCAAGGATGGGCACACCAGAACTGCACGTCGTATGCAGGAGTAGTCAGCTACTTCTGCAATGATTGTCAAGACTAACTTTTTAATTTTTCAAGTTACCCTGTTTGCCCTTATGGCGTATCCGTTTTGCCCGGGCGAAACGGACAATTGGTACGTTTTTATTTAATCGATTATTAGGAGAAGTTACCGTTTAAGTTCTCATTTTTTTAATAGCTCAGTCCAAATTTTGTGGAACAAAATACTGATTAATAGTGAAGAAAGTTCTGTTGATCACATATCTGTACCTTTTTTCTACACTTTCCCAAAACATATGAAAACATATGCGTCTTCCCTGGGCCTCCCCTACATTTTTAATGTTACTTAGAAGTAGCATAGGTTTATAATGGGTTAAAGAGAGCTTCGCGGGAAACGTGCGTCCAAATACCTTCGCTCCGTCCTCGCCTTCGGCTGAATCACCATCACAGCCGCCGAAACCGCTGGCTTTGCCCACCTCCTCGTCTCAAATTACTTGGCCGTCTCGGAACAATGCTCATCGACTCAGCGGATGACCGGACTGCTTTCGCTTCCTCGGTCACTGTTGAGACGTGAGCATGGCATGAAAGGTATTGCTCCGTTGCCGGAATGTTATGGACGGCTCTCTCGACAAGTTTCTCAATATCGATTTTAGAAAAGACCTAATGAGGCTCTCAATCGAGAGTCGAAGTAAATGCCACTCTCGTGATCATTTCCAAACATTCTTCAACCCTTGTGGTTTTATCAACAATCGATAGAAATAGTTGCACTTGTCATGATTTATATTTTAGATTGTATTTAAAAACCCAGAACCTTCTGGACCTAATGAGACTCCGGCGAGAGTCGAAGTAAATGCCACTCTCGTGAATATTTCGTGACATTCTTGTACCATTGTGATTTATCGGCTATCGATAGAAATGATTGGACTTTTCATGCTCTGTTTTTGAGATTGTATTTAGAAACCCTCATTTTTAAGGCTCTTATGGAAATGATTGTGTGTGTTGAAAAATACGGATTAACCCTAGTCATTCCAAGGTAAAACTGATATGAGCTACGTCATAATATAAAGATATTTTAAATGTTAAAAGATAGCAAAGGACGTGGTAAAATTATGGAAAAAGTAATTTCAAGAATGAACGTATGTACTGGCGAAATGACTGCATGAAATTTTATTATTGTAATCTTGAAACTTGACGCTTAAAAGATTCCTGGAAATTCTAATTTCTCTATCTCGTTCTCCCGAACATTTTTTCCTGAAATTTTTGAAAACTCATTGTTCGGTCTTCAAAGAAGTTAAATTTTTTCTGTGTTTTATTTTTCTCCAATGAAAATTTTCATGGCCTCTGTTTCGAAATGAACGCTAGGTAAGCGAAACATGATATAAGCTGGATAAAGATGCAAACATCTTACGCCGCGTTAAATAAATAAAGTTACTCAAACTCCTCGAAACTCGAGGAATCTTTCCTCATATCATCATACTTATCAATTTCCAATAACAAATGACCTTATATTCCAGTTGACAATCGTATTGCTCGTCACAGCTTATGGGATGGTAAAAAAATTAAATATGTATTGTTCCAATCGAGAGATTTAACGATAAGTCCTAGTGGAATTGCTTGGTGATCCATTTATGAATTGAAGTGTGCAGTGGTAAGTGTGGGAAAATCATCAAGGCATCGCTAGCAATCCTTGTGTCATCGAAACAATTCAATCAGTTTGAAACATCCTCACCACGAGTTTCATCGCTGACGGCTTCTGGATGATTTGGTGGAGACAGATTGGTGAATTCAGATGAGGTGATGGCTCGGAGTCTGTGAAGAAGACAGATGGCGGATGTTATTCGATCGATTAGATCGTAGTGAGGTTCCATAGTGGCCCAGCTACCTCGTCATCCCATCGCCGAGAGTCATCGGAACTCCACGTCATCGAAACAATGGGACCGGCTGTACCGTATCCATCGTGAGCTTTCATGGTAACGGCATCTTGAATTCGATGAATACAGATCGCGGAATAATCAAAGGGAAAGATCTCCTGGGCCTGCCATCAGGACTCAAGGCTTTGAGATCCACTCGTAGACGATCTATATCTGTCTGGTCAGGGAATTGGTCGTTGGCTGAGGGCTTGTTGTGCTCCGTATAGCCAACGCTTGTACTGACCAAATAGATTTGGTACTTGCCCGGTGTATTAATCAAGTAAACCATTTATTTATCTATTTATCCATGCAAACATCAAATGTAGTGAGTCCCGTGGTGCCGACTCAACGGTGGCTGCCCCAGTTACATCGGTGGACGAAGGGAGTCTCTCCACACCGGCAGCCTCCTGACTTGACTGTATACCCTGGCATAAAATATAATGGACTTACTGGCATACGTGCCAATTATGATGCTTATTACAATACCATCTCTTGTAAAAGAGCCCTGGTCCAGAGGAAGAGGGGGCCGGATTGTGGCCTCATCTGGGCCAGGTAAAAGAAATAAATCAAATCAGCTTTTCCATCGGTTGATATGGTCCATTTTCTCCATCGTTGAATAAAATCGCCCGTACTGATTCCCCTCAATGGGTTCTTGTGCCAAAAACGTGAATGCATGTCGGTAAAAATCTTGCATGAATGTATTTATGTGCATTGCAAGTGTGCCTCGTGATTACTCACAGAATCGTCGGCCACCCTGATGGCAATTCACTCGCTCTTCATCTCTCCTTCATATTACCATATGTTTCATTGTTTTCGTTTTTCTCCTCCCCTTCCGTAGATCGTCCAGTCTCCATAACTCTCCATCCTATCTCCCCTCCCAAGATTTCATCTCCGTGTCAAATTACAATCGTGTACCTTGTCCTCGCTATCCAAACTGGGAAAGGAATGAGGTTGAACTCTTCGTGTTTTGCTAATAGTGTTGCTACTCTGCGAACACATTGTGAAGCAATGCTCTTAAATCCTGGAAATGTACGAACAATGTATTTTGGGAAAAGGATTACCTTATATTGTGATGTGAAGAATACAATTGTATGGAAAATACCGTTACAGAGAGCATAAATGTGCAGAGGTTATACTGAGTCGTTCATCTCTGGAAACTTGGTATTAGCTGAATTATATTTTCTCTGGTGTTAGACCGGGTGAGGTTTTCGAATGTAATCAACACTTCGAGGTCGAACGCTTTCTTCTTAATCAGGAAATCATGGCATAAACCAATTAATGTTTAGTTTCCAGAGATGGGAAACTCTGCGTGAATTCTCTAAATTTTTGCACTTTTTGACGTTATTTCCTGTATAATCATAGTCTTCATATTACATTATCAAGTAATCTTTTTCCCACAAGACACTGATCGCACATTTCCAGGAGTTACGGGCATTCCTCCGTAGTCCGTTCCAATAGTAGCAAAAATATTAGCAAAATACCAGAGGTGGTTTAGCTCACCCGGCTGAAAACCTGAGAACTTCATCGGGTCGGGAAAGCACTGGATCAAGGCACGAGCCTCTTGAGACCTCGGACGTTCGCCGGGGGAAGAGTCTGACGGTGGGACGCCGCCGTGTTTGGAAGGATGGAGGCAGCCACGCAATGATTCTAGTATTGTTTCTCTCTCCAACTCCTCGGACTGGACTCTCCCCGTAAGGGCAAGGACGAGGCTACCGGCCTCGGCGTCCGAGGCCCTCCAAGGAAACATGTCCGCCCCACCAAGTATGCCTCCCGCCCCCGGCTCCCCCCCCCCCCCCGCCGCCAATCTCCCGTCTCCCAGGTCAATCCCCAGCCATAGAGACCTTAAGGATGTGTCCCTTGCTCAGCTCTCTCCCGACTCGTATTTCAAGCCAGTCTTGTTCCGCACGAGCCGGGCCTTCAAAACGGGGAAAGGATCATGATGTTGGGATAGGAACTGAGGGCTAGCTGGAAGCTAAAAGGATAGCTCCCTGCCTACACTCAATGGTTCTGAATGATTTTATTTTTGGCGAGTGAAACCGTAGGTTTTATTTCCACAGATTATATTCAAAAGAGTTGTGAAATGCGTCATCCCTGATCAACAATCGTGAGATTGGTTTGAGCAGCTCTCCACTCAATCATCTTATCTTTTCACGCATAACTTATTTCTTCTCTTTCACGTCCATCTACATGTATTTCTGGTGTGGTCAAGGAAAGGAGCACAAGCAGTGTTACAGCATAAACATTTCTAACCCAGAGCTGCTTCTGGGAGAAATTTAATTTCAAGACTTCTCATTTAAAATTGTGAAAATTTTCTACTCAATCGTAATAATTTCGGAAGCTACATATTTCGCGATTAAACTTAACAGCACAAAAGAACACGCAGTTTAAATATTTCCTGAAAGAGCTGAAAGTGCATACATTTTTTTATGTTACTTAGAAGCAACAATGAATCATAATGGGTTAAGGTGAATTTTAGTAATATTTTTCGAAAAACATTAGTATTTTTCCAATTTCCCTCACTCTCTGACAAGGATTACAGTACATAGTTTTTTTAGGTTACTTTCTGGTTATTCATTAAAATAAAACAGTGATTGCATCTCGCTGAAGTTTTAACTGTAATTGTGGATTTGCTAAAAGATTTAGCTTGACATATCTATTATTTCATGTAAATAAAAAATTTTCAAGTAATATTTAAAATATATAAATATAATAATAGAAATTTCTATTCAAAATTATTATATCATTGTTTTTGTGGATTTATTATGAGCTATCAATGGGATTAGCGGGAATAACTACCAAGCAAACTGTATTCATAAAAACGTTAGTGTTGCTATATTCTATATTGCTTGGAAGTTCCTGTGTGACCTCATCGTCTCTATCGTTACCCGCTGTAGGTTTTTCGGGTGATATGAATTTTACCGCCCAGTTACATAATATTAAATATATACTGCTTTCATAGATGACGTCCTACAATTAAAAAAATAGGACTGAATAATTCAAATTACTTAATGTATTTCTAAGAGAAAACTTTTTTACGGCGATTGAACGGTTCCAGCGCTTTTGTATTTAAAAATCATATTTGACGCAAATACATCATGTTAACTCAGAGAGAATTATGGTTATTAGCTTTTACTTATTTTTATGGTGAATTTTTGGAGCTTGATATATTTTGCATGACCATTTCGCATCTCATTGTAATTTTAATGGCATGTACCTATATTCTAATGGCCTCTGTCATCATCTGTCAGCAATCATGAGATTGTTTTGACACAGCTCTGCACTCATTTATCTTACCAGCTAAAATGTCCTGTTTGCGTATTTTTATTCATTTACGTCCTTAATGGCTTTGTCTGTTTATCTCATACCAGCCCTTTCTTTGCCGTTTTGTCCGTCCTATTGACCTTCGAGGATTGTGTTTGTCATTATAAACCTTGTTACAGATTGCTAATAATTCATATTGTTACATATTAGACATTGTTACACTCCTTAACCTTTACCACACATATTTAAACATTTTCGGAAGAGCCTACATGGGGTTTTACATTTAAAATACAAATTCCAAAATGTAATACGAGTGTAACCCGGTTACTTTGAAGGACATTCGGAAGGGTGATGTAATTAGGGTTTATTTAAAAATTTTCAGGTTTTAGAACTGCAAGAGAGGCAGCTGCTCTGGAACTGTCCTGTAATAATAATCATCACCACCACCCGAGGCGCGCGCACAATTGCGAACGCAAATTACTCCCGTAATTGCAGGAAAATGCACGGGTCAGCGTGTAGGTTCCCATCCAGCAGTGTCCCTGCTTCCTTTCTTAATAACCTTGGAGTAGACGTACTCCGCATTAGCGGCAGCAGTGAAAGAATGCCTCATTCGTCGAAGGTAGTGCTTAAGGGAGATCCCTGAAGAGTTCTCCCCCAACAAAGTGTCCGGTCCGCCGCTCATCCCATTTAGAACGAGCCGTTTTGGACGAGAGGCATGTTTTCTTCTTCGGTGGGACCTCTCCTCTCTGGACCTCGGTCCTTTCCTTAACTTCTCCGCCGCTCATCCCAAAGGGGCCAAAAAAATGCGGAAGTTTGGCAAGACAGAGAAATTTTCATGCGGCGTCATCTGCCCAGTCACAAAAAATATTGGCCCGGGGCTTCGACCCTTGTTGCAAAAAAAACTCCAGCGATGAGTAGAGTGAGATGAAAATATACATAACAGCGCGAATTTCGGGTGTTCGCTAGCTCTGTTCCTCAGTCTTGCAGGTCCAAAACTTCTTCAGCACGATCAGGTGAACATTTTGGGGGAAGTAAAAATTTCGATTGGGGTCGTGCTGGCTGAGTTCAAATTTTACGTAAAGTCGTAATTGATAAAATTGCATTGTTCTATGACTATTAGGAAAGAATAAAGCTTTGCTAGTTCCACAATAATTTATTCACTTACCAGCGGTTTCGATACAAAGTATCTTCTTCTGGGCTACACTGCATCGTATCCGGTCGCAAGAGAAAAAATAATAGTGGAACTAGCAAAGTTTTATTTTTTCCTGATAGTTATGAAGGAGTTTCATTAAGGAACGCCTCAAACCATTGCATTTTTCTATATTCTAGAATAATTTATCATGGTATACTGTTACGAAGGACGCCAGTTTCGCCCGCGTGTTGAGATTTTAGACCTGGTTCATGACAGCTTGGGTCTTCCATCGCGTAGGAAAATATTTATTCCGTTCATCATCTACACTCACGGCGTTCTCCTAAGTTTACAGGGTACGGAACTGCATGAGAGTGGTAGCCACCTCGGAAGTGCTCATGCATCTCGTAAGGACTCATCATTGAGTTATTAGTGTGTGCAAAATTTCTAACTCGCTTCTCAATTGTTCGATGAAGGTAGCTCTAAGTGAACGAACCCTTTTACTATCAATGGTTAGGGTAATCGGCAGTTTTTGGTGGCAGCAATTCTTTTTGACCTGGATAATGTATGATGTATACAGACACAGGAGCGTTGGATAGTGACGAATATTGGGTTACATCGTGTTAATCTTTTATACACTTTCTAAAAAATTTAAAGGCCTGTTTACACGGTACATTAACACGTACGGGTTAATGTCTAAATGTATGAACGCGAGAATGAACGCCAAAATGCACCGTGTAACCACCCAACTTGTGCGAATGCATCCACAGAAAATAAAATCTGTTCTAATTTGGTTAATGCATTCGTACATGTTCCGTTCTGGTCCACAAAAATCATTCACGCAAACGTACATTAACTCGTACGTGTTAATGTAACGTGTAAACAGGCCTTAAGACCCTGTATGACTATAATTTCCAACACCGACCCTCCCAAATTTCACTGACCGTTGTTACATTGAAAAAAAAGCTGCCGATGTATACCGAAATGAAGTCGTAGCAAGAAAAATACTGAAATTAGTTTATAGTTTTTTTCTGGGCTCATGGGAGAGACAGTTAATTCTATCATTATTTTTTGTCCTATCTGTGAAAACCATCAAGTAAATATTTCCATATTTCGTCTTAACATGCTACCATAGTGTCATTTAGGAGTGAAATACCATCATTGTACGATTCGAAGAAAATAATATGCTGGAAATTTTTATATTTTTATTTATTAAATTATACTGATTCAATGGACGGAATTATTCAATGCTAAAAAGGAAATTGACTTAGTATGGATGTCAGCCAAACAATGCTAATGAACTAAGCATATTTTCCAGCCATTTAAGATGGCCCCAGCGTCATTTTCTTTTGCAATGTGTTTGAACCATAAATCCTGCTTACACAGTACATTAACCCTTACGAGTTTATGTCTGTTTGCGTGAATGATTTTTGTGGACCGGAACGGAGCATGTACGAATGTATGGAAAAAATTGGAACAGGTTTTATTTTCTGTTTATGCATTCACACAAGTTCGGTGATTACACGGTGAATTTTCGCGTTCATTCACGCGTTCATACGTTGAGACATTAACTCGTGCGGATTAATGCATCATGTAACCAGGCCTTTTGATATGTGCACCACTCATTCGTTAATACCTTGAAACGCATTAGGAGATACATAATTCAAATTTTGGATCACGTTTATTAAAACATTGCTTAACATTAAGAAGTTATGTTTGGAAATTTTCATGGCAATGAATGCCACTCGTCTCGGAATTCCATTTCGAGATTAAGTGCGTATCCGAGCCGTAGTACTATCCAGCGGACTCAGAGAAATGATTCATTGCGTTACGCGATGGAGGGCGATGTTATCGTACATGTTTCACACGCTGGAAATCTAAAATACTCTTCCGACGGGTACTGCTTTCGCTTTCTTCCTTCAAGTTCAAATTTTCTTGGCTCGGTGACAATATCTTCTCAGCGAATGGCCTTCAGCGGTCGGAAGGTCTCTGCCGACGCCTACGTGGGCACGGCGCTAGCGGCGTGGGCCGGCGTTTGTGGCCCATTATTCGCGGCAGTCTCTCATCTTCACAAGTTTTACGCTTGAAATGCATGACCTCCTCTTATGGATTGCATGAGGCGACGATGCCGATTTATTTGGAATTGAAATAGAATATGTATGTATGCTTAGTTTTTTGTTTTTACCTGAGTTTCAAGGAAAATTTTCGCTGGAGTTGAAGGAATTAAAACCTTTATTTTTCCATATAATGTTCATTTCCAACTATGGTTTCGTTACAGGGTACCATTTATAGGGCAACGAAAGTAGGGTTACGAAACCATTTTCAAAGACCTGGAATTGCTACCCGGGGTGGGGAAAAATGAAACATCATATGCAAAAAGCAAAGTTTAAATTCCTTCAACTCCTATGATAAAGGATTTCCACGAAGTTACGACCGCTGCTATCACTTACAATTTTCGCACTTACGTAAACTTCTCCAGCAACTGATTGGGAGCTTCTGCTGCAGATTCTGCCGTAGCTTAACAATCTGAGACACAAAGGTTCACATCTTAGCGGTGGAGATGGAGTTTTTACAGGGAATGAGATTTTTGTTTTGTGGAAGGCACTGCAAGGAATGCAGTGCTCTGGTGACGTCAAGCTATCTAAAATAAAGAAACAATACTAAGATTGACTTATTTTGCTGAAGAGCGTGAGCAGTTATTGCGCTGGCCAATTAGGAGAAGGCTAGATTCGAATCCCTTCAGTGATATGCAAGTAGTGGTATCATGGCCGTGAAATTTTGCAAATTTTCAGTAATTTTCGTGGCGATAGAATAGTAATTGACATAGTGTCCTGCTAACATCATTGACTCCTCATATCTCTTAATCTATTGTTTCTGTTCGACCTGGAAATATAGTGGGGATCTAATATGATTTTATCTGTGTCGCTCTGAAAGATAACTATTCTCCTTTGATCAAGCAATCAGCCTGATGATAAGATCTGCGTAACGCTTTAGGTACGCCCGTAGCAGTTTTTGACGAACCACGCAGCTTTCGTTAGTGTTTTATTAATTTCAGGAATTAAGTATTTCTGCGATCCCATATGCTCGCTTCATATTCATGTTTTGGCCGAACGAGTGCGAAAAAGCACCTTTTTTACTTTGTCTTACGAAAATCTTCCCACAACACGCTTGACGAATACTAGCTTCTTAGGGCTCTGCTACAAATATTTTTTTATCGCGACTAAGGGTACTAAGCAACAACGGTATTGACTTGGACCGTCTTATTTCGATGTAGCACTTCTACTACTGTACACGGTTCACTTGGCGTATTTCTTTGAGAGTCAACTAATTCCGTATCCACTTGTCTATGGAATCTTCCCTACGCTGGCCCGAGCTAAAAAAGTTATAATTATTTCAGCTGTTGGTCACCTCCTCCAATGCCAATACTAGCGTGGTTTTGAAGTTGAGTTCTTATATTTTTAGTTTATATCTGTCATTGATCACAGTGAAATGCGTTGTATCCTTCCTGTCAATGGCACCACGTTTATGTTCATCATCTTTCACCCTAAGAGGAAGTCCCACAAATACCACTTTTAATAGGCACGCATTGATATTGTTTAGTGGCCTTAATTTTTGATTTTGCGAGTAAAATACATGCAATAAAATGTGTGGTAAAAAATAAATGTACTAAATCCTTGATTGCAAATCCTTATGATTGATAGGGCGTTTTAATCCTCGGCTGACTCATGTTGTAGTGGATACAGGAATAATATACGTTCAACGACAAGCCCTTCAAGCCTCTTACCTTAGTTGTATTCATTCTGCGTTTTGATGCATTTAATTCCATTGCACGTCGATGCATGCATTCATTTATGATCGCTGACAGATGCTATGGTTACTCACTAGTTTTATCAATTCCCCTCCTTTATAAAGCCTATAAATCCATTCTTGGTTACCTCTTTGCTTGGTATTCCTTTATATCAGCAATGTATTTCCGTCATTCTTATTTTTCATCTTCAACTGGAGGCCAAAATGTGAGGGAAAATAACGGTATACGTACTAAACGTCCACAAATTTAATTGTGCTTTTTCCTCGCGAGGGAATTTCGTGAAAATAGTGAAAATCAACAGACCAGTTATCGCAACTCAACTATGATGACTCGCAGACAAGAATAGTGTGAATTTACGATTTGTTCAATTTGCGTAGATTTAGGAGTGATTTACTATCTATGATTTTTTTATGGATTATTGTTTTTTTTAGCAATCACCCTTCGTTGAGTTTTTTTTATAGAATATAGAAAAATCGTTGGAAAGGAAAATCGCTTAGAAAACAAAGTTACCTGATTCCTTTTGTTGAAAATTTATTTCGACCTATTTTTCGTCCATATTCGCTGCATCTTTTACCTGAATTATCATATTATTCGGATATGAAGAAAATGTAGAGCATAATGAATTTTCATAGTTCTGGAACTGACAAATCGAGTGATTTCTAAATTGCCTCATCTCCACAGTCGCTAGTGAGTCAACGGAGAAAGTGAGATAGCATGAGAATTTATTTTGGTGTATTCTGTGGAGAAACTATACCTTTATATCTGATATCAATATAGATTATCTTCTGCGATTCTCAGTTGCCTTCCTCAAAGATTATCATGTGGAGGCTTTGCCCATTTATTAGTCATTTCACAATTTCCAAGTAATTACAGTTTGGAAAATTTTGACCTTAAGGAACAATATAAACATTTTGAATGTGGAAATGTAAAGGATTCCATAACTGTTGAAAGCTACAAATGGCTTTTTGCCTGATCGATTAAACATATTATTAATTTTTGTCTCAAGGTGAAATCTGTGGAATTTTAATGAAATTGTAGGCTCCTTTTTCGTTCCAAAAGAACTTTTTGTCATGCCATTTTATTACTCGATAGCCATTGAAGGAAAGCAAGGACTGGTGTGTTCTGCCGTAAATGATTATTGAAAAAAATGAACCCAACGTACCTGCTATATGTACAGTTGCTTTCATTCATATTGTGCCTGGCTTCATTGCATGGTTCGTCTTCCGTGCGGCTATAGCTATCTTCTGAATTTGTGACCGTCTGTGACTGCGTTATCTATTGTGACTTTGATAATTTGGAGTAATGGGATGAAATTTTTAGGTAGTGGTATACAGTTTGATTTATCTAGAATGTTTAATAGAAACTACATTTTTTTAGAATACTCAGTACATATACTCAAGCGCGCATTTCACCAACAGACATGGGTAGCTTACCTGAACAATTTTCTTGCTGGTGATATTAGAACTTTTAAGGAAAATTTTAATTGAAGTAGCTCTTACAGTTGGGGACTGTTCAACGAGTTCCCTCGGGTATCTTCACTCTATTCTTGAAATATTCCTGAAATTTTCCAAAATTGACTCAGTCAATGGGCTCGAAGGCTATCATTGATCGGCGAAATATGGGGTTAACGACATGATTTTCATTTCATTATTAGCTGGTTAATATCCCTAGCCCTTCTTATCTCTGTCGATTTGCATTATCCGTCGATTCGGTAAATATTTTGTTAATTACTAGCCTTGCAGGAATAAGGATGAAATCAATAACACACAAAAATGGAATTCCTATGCAGTTGAGCGAGCGTAATGATAATGTGAACATCACACTTGCTCAAACGCTTAGTCAATGGTAAGTGGCACGTGATAAAAATGCTGGATAAATAAAAAGAATATATTACCGGTGAAAAATATTTTGCAGTCCCAAACAGCATGAATAATGATTTGACAAAAACCCTTATTAACCCTTTATAACCCAATGTTGCCTCTAAGCAACATCAAAAATGTTTAAACTTTCAGCTCTATTTAAGAAGTATCTAAACTCCCCATTATTTAGTAGAGTAAATTTTAATGACGAAATATTTAGCTGCTACGATACTTATAATTGAGTGTTAAATTTTCGAGTTTTCAAAATGAAAAATCCTCAAATTTGATTTCTCCGATAATCAGCTCTGGGTTGGAAAGGGTTAAGAACTAGGAACTATCACCTACGAATCATTCCGAAGCAACGTCGTTTTATTTAAATAAATCGAAACTGTAATCGCGTCTGATACTCTGCACATAATGTTAGTACACATGTGACTAGGTCCGATTGAGAGAATACTCATGCGATATTTACGGTAGGAGAACTGATGATGCAATCCGTTTCAATTGGGCTAATTTTCTGCGGATTGTGTTTCACAATATCTGCCCAAATTCGAGACTAAAGAGATTCTAAAACGTAACCGTTCTTTTGGGCTCCGTTATTTTTAATACGATAACCATCTTCTTTTGCTTGAGATTGGTGTTTTATTAGCTGCAAAATCCTTGTGCTAATCTGAAATGATTGAGTCTCTATTGCAACCGCACGTCTTTCATCAACCACGAAATGACGGTAGTTAGTGGAGAGTGGAATGGGTTTTTTGCCGCAAGCGCATATACATCCGTGAGAAAGAGCTAGACAAGAGTAGGTACTCCAAGTGAAAGTGGGCAGTGCGGTTGTATGTTTCCTAGATCATGGACGACATAATCGAGAGGTTCCGAGGATAATAATCTTGGAAGACAGCTTATGCTTGTGATAAGTTGCCTCAACTTTTCTTTTATAATATTTATTTCATCCCTGGCAGCATGCGTAGCCTTTTCAATGCTCACGCCGTTTTGCAAGGATCATGAATTCCACATTACAACCTTTCCGTAGTTCTTACCGCGCCATTCTTTATCCTCCATTTGCAGAGATATTTAATCCCCGTCAGAGGTCCTTCGAAGAGCCTGTACGTTATTCTTTTACCGTCAGATGACGTTCGTACGCCGCTCAATTTATTCCGAATATCATACCAGCCTTCTCGGCCGGATATTTCCCCTTCCAGCCCGATCGACGCTGCGTGCGTGGGACGTTCTTTTTGCATCTCTCGGAGCAAACGCAGGATATTCGCGTTCTCATAGAAAAGAGGGCGCAGCTGCAATCAAGTAGAATATCTTATGGCGCGCGGCGCGAGGTGTTTGCTATTCCGTTGACCCGCGCATGCAGATTTAAAAGCCCCTGGCTGGCCAAGGCTCCTTTCGCGGGAACTTGTACATCGCTCCATAAAATTCCTGGCCAATGCCAGCAATCGCCTGAGGTCTTCCTTGGCCGGGTTCTTGTCGACTCTGGGACCTCTTCGATCCTATCTTCCTTCCCCCACTCCTCCACTCCCCGCTCCGACTTCCCCGCCCTCTTCTCTCGTATATAATATGGGGAACCCATGATTGCATTCTGCTTTAGTAACGCCTCTCATCGGTTTAGGAGCGCGCGCTGTAAAATGCTCAACTTTATAAAACCTCCAATTGTGTTCGCCACGCCCATATATCCGCGTGGAACTGCTCTTTTTCTCTGCCGGGATTATGTGGAAATTTTTATACGGCCGAGAATCGATAAGTCGAAGTGCTCTAGTAGCTGGGAAAATGCTTCGAGCTATGGCGATCTAGAATTTACAAAAGCGTATCCTCATTGGGCTTGAATCGCTTCAAAAGCAAGCCGTAATAATATTTAATTCAGATAGTCAAATATTTGACCCTTCCATATTAGTAATGTGGACGTTTGATTGTGTCCTCATCTTTGGAATAACTCTTATATTTTTAACCTTTCGTCGATGTTTCGTGAAATGATGACATGTTTGGGTAAGGAGCTAAAAATATACCGTCTAAGAAAGAATTAAATTGGAGGAAAAAATGAGCTTTAACCATATTTTTGGCTTGCTGAATATTTGAATCGTATACACTTGAAGGATAGATTTTATTTTCAAGAAAATTATACATTTGGAATATGTCGATTATTTCAGAACATTTTGTTATTAAGTTAAGTGTTATTGGGTTTGATGATTGGTGCTGAGTATGTTTCTTGCTGGTGGAGCTATCAAAATTGTTATAAAGTAATAACGACCATCTCATCACACACACACCCTGGCTCCTAGGATTTACATTCATCTTCCGGCGTGAGGAGCGTCTTTTGTGTTTACGTTCTCTTTCACGTTTTAATAACTCTTGCGATGATTAGAAGACTTCGATTTCGTTGTACCTTTAATGTTACGAATTTTAATTGACTGATTTTGGAAACAGTCATATCCCGTAGGCATGTATTTTAATTACTTTGTTTAAGCTTTTGGTAATTTTGTATATTTTTATTCATGTTTGAAGCAGCATATTCTTCCTTGGGATTTAAATATACGGAATTAGACATAACGAATTCGAACTGCATACATTTTCTGAGGCATCTATCTCTCCATTGAAAATAAAATCTTCAGTTTTTTGGAACTGTATGCACTTGTAAACTCTCAGAATAACACGAAAAATTTTTGTATCAATACTTTATTACCTTTCTACTTATGTTTTCTCCCCGACGATGGTTGTCGGTGTGATCGATAAATGTTGAAGTTGCAGTTCATCCTTTTATCCCTTGCCTCGGCATACTTTATTTTCTGGAAGAGTTTTACGCTCAGCTACGAGTAAAATCCTAATTTTTCGACCATGTCTCCCCGGAGCCTGGGGACCTAAAAATACAATCGTCGTATTACTCCCGTGATTGATAAATATCGAAGTCACAGTGCATTTCTTTTACTTCTGACTCATAGTACTTTTTTCTGGGGAAATTTTTCTTCTCACCTTTGAATAAAATCATAAGTTTTCGTACATAACTAACCTTTAGTCGTGGATCTAATGAATAAAATCGTTACTTTATCCATGCGATTCTCAATCGAGGACGCTGACGGGAATCGATCCCAGCAGGTGGGAATATCTTCGTTTCAGCTCACGGTTTTGGCCTCCATCTCGCTCTTCGTATTTCATCGAGCGATAGAGGTCAAGAATTCATATTTCACCGCGTGTTTACGGGTCCTCGACAGGCTTCGCCCGCGCCTTGCACTGCCCAGCAAACCGGTTGGTCGGACGAATTTCCCCGGTGTCGGAGGATGGGTGAAGCGCCCCCTGCCGGGAAATGGGCGCGAGGGAGGGTAAGAGGCCGTGTGTAAGGTTCTTGGCCAACTCAGGGAACTCGACGCGTGTCTGAATGGATGCTGGACCGCGGGAACTTCCCTCAAAATATGTGTGGGCTTCCAAAGTTTCCCGAGTTCCTAACTTCAGGCTGATTTATTTATTTAACGCAGTCGCATAACAGCATTAGGCCAATTACAGAGGACTCACAAAAACGAAGGCAACAATTTTTAAGAAAAGTACAGGAAGGAGCTTCTGAGAGGATCGTTATGTAAGAGTTTAAAGAAAAGGTTAGTGAAGAGTTTGATCTGGAGTGAAGCTCTCTACGGTGCGGAAACGTGGACATAGAGGAAAGAATACGAGAGAAGATTGGAGGCATTCGAGATGTGGGTATGGAGAAGAATGGAGAGGGTGAAATGGACGGTGAGGAAAAGGAACGACGAAGTGCTGGAGATGGTGGGTGAGGAGAGGCAGCTTTTAGATGAGATACGGAGGAGACAGAAGGTATGGATGGAGTTAGTGCTTAGCGTGGAGGGGATGCTGAAAATGGTGTTAGATGGTAGAATGTTAGGGAAACGAGGGAGAGGAAGGAAAAGAATAGGATTTTTAGATAGATTGAAAGGGAGTAGGCCTTACAGTGAATTAAAGAAGGCAGTGCCGGGAGGAAAGGGAGGCTTCCAGATCACTTCTTGAACACTCCATGGAAACCTACCTTAATCGGTTGAATACTGTAATAATAATAATATATCGGGAATCACTTTACCTAATGCTGTTCAGTAGAAAGGAAAATACTCAGATGGCCTTATATCCCCCTTCCCGCGCACCAAAACAGTGACAATTTTGACTTGCAAGGTGGACGAGCCGTGGGAGAATTATACAGCCATCTGAGCATTTTCCTTTCTACAGTTTCGAGGCTGTAGAAGCTCAACTCCCAGTTTTGCAGAATGCTGTTCAATTTCTACGAGTGACTTTGATAGGAAGGATGAATCTTCAGGGCAAGAATCTTCAGAATGGATGTAAAACGGGTTAATATAATGGTATGCAAAACGTAAACAGCAATGAAAAAAATAATATCCAACTGTATTATCAAGTAAATAACAAAGAATGTTAGACTACAAAGGGTGGTGTGAGGAGTCAAGGGAAAATTACTACGGAGATGGTACGAGATAGATGAGGGAGGGATGATTTACTCGTTGAAGTAGACTGATGTGGCAGTAAAGACTGATGTAACCAATATCCACCCAGAAAGTTTTCTTTTTACGATTGTGAAGATTGCTCTTATGGTCGTCTCTAGTAATCCAGTGAAAGATTCTTGTGATGCATGAACTTGTTTCTTCGGAATGACCCTTAGTCATAAGGCTGCACTGGATGGTAACTATACCAAAATGCTGTTCAATTTCTACGAGTGGCCTTGATAGGAACGATGAATATTCAGGGCAAACATATTTTTGGATGAAGGAAAGTTTAAAAAATTTTCGAAAACGCAATTCCCTCTTTACTTTTATGAAACTTGCATGTAATTTACAGACTTTAAGCATCAGTATTTTATTTTCGTTTCGCAGCCTGTCTCTTTCTGTCAGTGGGGTCATTTCGACCGGCTTCAGTGAGAAACTAATATGTAAATGAAGTTATTGCAACCTTCATCAACATATTTGAGACAATTCGACGGCGAAATGAGTGTGGGTTTTCTTGAAGAGCCTCACATGCTCAGAATGGTAGGATGTATCCATATTCGCGATTCCAGCCCAGAAGACGCCAACTACCGGCGAAAAATGTAAGCAGCGCGATGGTGATAGAGTGAACTGTTTACATGTAACTCATATGCCGAATATAGGCTGCGTTGTGCCTTATAATAATTCCTTACGCCTGTTGGCTTCTTGCCTGACAATCATCCCTCTTTAATAGATCTTTCGCTAATTGTCTCTCATTTCTGTGACACCTCCAAAACTGTATATTTTATGTAACTCTTAAATGTAACGTAACTGAATTTTCTTTTCTCACGGCTCAGCCTCTCACGTATTCGAACTTTGCTTGCAGTCTTTTCCATTATTTCGTCTCGGGAATTAACTGTAATAACCTCTTAATAAGTCTCGAGCATTTATAGTTTAATTTCTTTCATTCCTTCTTCTTTCTTTTTCTGTCGTCGTACACTTTCATTCATATCCTATATTTCATTCAAGAGGAAAATGAACGGCAAGGTGACTGTCTTTCGGCGTCATGGACGCGTTTTTTGGTGGAAATTCTTCCTCAAGAAATATTGATTAGGGAGAATGTGTCCTCAAAGCTAGGTGTGGGTATAGTTCCTGTTGGCGCTAAGGTGAAGTGAGAGGATCGCGATCCAAAACACATTCATTGCATTTTGATATCCTAATTGGAGACGTGGTGCAGTGAAATAAGTTGAAACAGTTCATGGTATCATGCTGCTGCTGTACTAGTGAGTAACCATTCCAGCCCACTAAATTCTTTCTTACTTCCTGAGGAAGTAAGAAAGTTCCTACTCACTGGCCCCTTTCCCTACAAATTACTCAAAATAGACTCAACGTAAGATTCTACTCTCAAATGTTGACCAAGCAATTTTGACTTGATGCTTCCTATCATTGGTGGTGAATACAAGTTACAAGTGGGGATAGCAATAAAATATTTAGGGATAGTTCACAGTTACAGAGAGGTCTGAGAAGTACAGAATTTTTCTGATTATTGGAGGGCAATCCTCATCCCTAATTCCTACTTCACTTTTTTTAAATTGATGTGCTGAAATTGGTAAATTATAATGCAACAAACCCCAACTGAACTGATAATACAGTCCTAATTATAAAACTTAATGGCACCCCTAAAAAAGCCTATTTGGACCCTACATTAGGTATTTTAAAAATTAATTATGTACAATCACAACCACCCATGCACTGGAGAGGAAAACTATCTCAGGGAGTTCTTGACCATGACCTTCAGCTTGCAAAGCGAGGCCTTTGTCCCACCACAACAAGGCCAGAATTATTGACTTTTATTTACAAATACCCTTCGATGGCTGTCACTTATTGTTAGTGTGACTGGACTCTTATCAAGTGATGGTGGAGTGGATAGATTAAATAAAGTAAAGGTGCAACATGCACACAATAACCTATATTGACTCAGGATCAACTTTGTGAACACAACTTATTTTGACATTAAAGGATAACAACAAAGTTTTTGTTTTTATCTATGATGCACTGACAATTACTAAATTGGACTTAAATCTTCTCCATACTGCAACACTTTGTTTACAAGTACCTACCTTAACAACTACTTTTTTCACCTCTCCACTCCACTGTACTTTTCATCATCACAGCCCACTAACTACTTTCTGTCAATCTCCTCGACTCTGTCCCCCATTATTCATCAAAATTAGCTAACAACAAGTGACCAAGTAAAATAGATTCCATGAACTAAGGTACCAGCAATACCACAGAAAATTAGGATGGCCTTAAGCAAAATTGAAGAAACTTTTACGTGAATTAATTTTTTTATTATACTTTTTGGACATTTTAAAAACAGGATACAAGGAAGAGGTAGGTAGAGAGTACCAAGGTTTTGAAGATTACATGAGTGTTGACTCTTAAGGAAGAATTAAGTGATGGGCTTCCTACTCAGATCAGGGACGTAAACTTGGGGGGAAAGAAAAAAACATTTGTGGTACACTACATAGAAAAATGGCAGGTGGATAACATAGAGGGCTTCGAAGTCAGTATAAAATAGTTCAGTTAGCAAGCTCATTCATAAATACAAAGCCATTGATGTCAACAACACTGAGGATATTAAAATCACAGTTCAATCATGGGCCTAATCACCAAACAAGTGGTTTCTTAGGAAGAGCAATGATAAAATGTTCATGAAGTAAGATTCAGTTGGCATGCAGGTTCATAAATACAAGGCCATTGAAGTCAAAAACTACGGTGGGAAATCACTTCAAATGACGTCGATTTCTTTTATTATCTCTGTCAGAATGGCACCATACTTTCAAACAACTGGATGAAACAAGTGACTTTGTACGAAGTTACGCGCACGGATGCAAAGTTGCGAACAACTAGGGAGAAGTTAGCCGTGAAAAATAATAGGCTTAGCCGGGATTTGAACCCGGATCTCCCCATTTCCAATCAGGCGTGCTCGCTCTGAGAAGATGGCTTGGTGGTGTAACTGGCTAACACATCTGACCGGCAATCGGGAGATCCGGGTTCGAATCCCGGCTAAGCCAAATATTTTTCATGACGAACTTCACTCTTGGTGTATATGCCACATACTTCGGCTAATTTAGCCATGTAGCGTCGCTGGAGAAAATTACCCGTCGAACAAGCTTAGCAGCCGATGCATGACTTTGGATTACGTGACGTCCGTCCTGTGCACCTACCTGCGATGGGAATAGACATTGGGTTGGGCACGATACATCTCGATTCTATTATCAAGGCAGAGGTGTCGCAAGAGTTCCAACATTCTTCCTAAGGCAGAGATAGAAAGAAGAGGCGACAGCCGCGACAGTAAATATTTTCATCTTATATCCTCTTCTTCCGGGGAAAATTCAATAAAATGTTGGTTTAGGATTGATTTCTCATAATTAATAAATTGAAACTAAATAAAAAATAAGTGAAATTAAGTTACCTCACCATATTAAATTCAGATCGATAAAGTAACTACTCACGTAACTGAAGTTAAGACTAATCAGTTGAATGAAAACGCTTATACTGTGAACTCAAACCGTTGAAAAAAGTATCAATTGAACAACATATTCATAAACTAATAAGCATCGATTTTCCTGCGAAGTAAATTCGACGTTTTCCGCTTATGATATATATTGATTGCCATAGTTTCCTACTGGGCTCGAGGTTGAACTGCTTCAACTTTGCAAATAGATTGAATGAAGATCGATCACGTCCTTAATCGATTCGTACTCACTTCTCAATATTTCGTAGTAGCTGTCCACATTTACGAGTCGAGAGTAATTGTTGATTGCTGTAGCAGTCAACTGGGACGCGTAAATAAGTCTGTACTCCAAGGGTCATGTACATCTTATTCCATTGAGGAAATTCCAACAAATTCCATCCACTTCGATCGATTTTTCCCCTATTTCTGCAGCTTCTATCTTTTCCATACCCTTTCGCATTTGGTCCCCCAATCTCAGGCATGGCTTTCTTAGGGCTTTCTTTTATCTCAGGGTTCCCCTTTCATCATGTATCCCTTCGCTAACCTTGGAATATATCCAGCGCACCGGATTCTTAATGTCTATATTGTATTTCGAGTTGATATAGATTTATGAACACTCTCTCTTTATTTTTTACCAGTTTCCTTTTTCTTACGTGGGCCCAAAGATTGGCTCTTTTTCCTTTATATGTAGTCTTTCAAAATACTGTTTTCTTGATTTGACAACCTTCGATGTTGAATCGATACTTTGGATATGAATGTGTTGTTCAATTGATACTTTTTTCAGCGGCTGAGTTTATATTAGAGGCGTTTACGTTCAACTGACTTTTCTTAACTTCAGTTACATGAATAGCTACCAAATCCATTTGAAATTAGTATAGTGAGGTAACTTTCTTTAATTTTATCACAGTTGCTATGTATTGCGTACGCCGTATTAAGCCGTGTTTGCACGAAACATTTAACCGTGTAAGTACGTGGTTGGACTTTTACTCTGATACATGGAAGGAATTAGAACAATGGCTGTTTCCTGGAAATGCATTCGTAAATTTGCACAAATTTAGGTGTTCACGCGGTGCAATTTTCTGTGAATATATCTGCAAATCTACCAGTGCGGGTATATGCATCGCGTAAATACGCCATGAGAGTTTTGTTCGAGCGACATTTACGTACTACCACAAATTTGGCCCTATTGTTTGTATTTCTTTTATGATATTTACATACTACAATTGTGTGTATTGTTTTTATTTATTACATGTTGTCATGGTATCGGTATATTCATAATATTTTAGTTGCAATTTACTTATTACGTTCTCGTAGACACGTATCACCAGAAAAGTCTCTAGAAATGTGATAGTTTTCAAATTAAATTTCTAATAAGTGAGGCGTGAAAAGTACCATGTTTTGAGTGGTAGTCGGTCGAACACAAAGACATATTTTCAAGTTTTCACGACGTTGAGATGTCTGTAATTCGTTTCGTGGTCTTCAAGCTCCATTCTCGAAGGCGTTGCACTACCTTATTCCGCTCTTGCACTTTTCACACCAGAGGCGCGGTAGTCGAGAATGTAATTATAGTTCCGCAGTCGTTGCACCTTCAGTGATGCCTTGTTTCAAGGTGGATGAATAACGCGAGGAATTTATGTGCTGAGAAGCCCGGCTCGTTTTCTCTCGACAGCCAGTACCTTTCAGAAGCGTTTAAATTGGCTGGGAAATATGAAATGTGATCGCTTCATCTAAATGTAATGCAATTTCTGACATTTTGAAAACTTATCGGTTACATTAGAGGCCGTTTTAAGTTCTTAAGCCTTCAAATAAATTACCTCGAGTTATCTTAACTCTCGGCACCTCAATAAAACGTCACTACTTACCTTTGTGCTGGGCGAAACAAGTTGCTCCGAGAGGTAGCTATAAGTAATGTCTCCCATTGTAAAGAGATATCGTGCTATTTTCTGGAATCCTTCTCTTAAAGGTCTGCATCGATATCTGTTCAAGGTAAATCGTTCCTTTAATTGCATGCTCTTTGCAAGGGATTTGAAGCAGAATTCAAAATGAGTCTTACAAATGACGCTTCATATTCGTCAATTTAGTGTAGGAAGTCTTACAGGAGTAGTTTTTAGCAAATTCATCTATAGGTATTTCTATACATGATACTTATTACGTAATAGCACAATTACATTATGTGTTACCAGTAGTAGCAGTATTTGCAATTACAGGATAATTGATTCATTGGTTTCCCCTTCATACAGGAACTTTTATGAATAGACTAATATTAAAGGTAGAATTTTTCACATCGGAGTAAATTTAACAGTCTTCCCTCAACACTTTTTAGGATTCACTGATTCACTGGAATTCCTCGGCGATATCAGATTATCCAGTTTCTAACGCCGTATGAAATATCATATCTGCATTAGGTAGACCAATTTCAGTAATAGGAGTAATTATGCTCCTATTTATCATCTATCCTATCAGTTGATAAGCTCTTGCATAATAATGACTAGTTTTAGTGACAAATTCTATAAACACATCTATTGAACGATGTCAAAAAAAACAACTCCAACTGAACACAGCTATTCATAATCACCACTAATAATTAAGTTTTAGTGTTTCAGTAAATTGCTATGGATTTAAGCTCCATCCAGAGGGGCTATTCCTTCCATTTAAAATGGCAAGATGAGCGCAAGTAAGTTTTCAAGAAGCTGCATCACCAAAGGATGTAGTTTCTGATACAAGTACGGCCGTTATATGCTTTTCGTAAAATATTACGGGGAATAGTTATTTCTTTCGAATTTTCAATGAGATGCAGCCCATCTTTCTCAAGTGAGAAGAGGAAGAAAAGTGAGGATAGGAGGAAGGGTGCAAAGGAGGGTAAACATGGAGGGAGGAAAATCGATTGACGGGGATAGGTTGTGCTTTAGTGGGCGCGGTTGATCCTACAGAAAACGCACGGAAAGCCCAAATGTACGCCTGCTCCATAGAGGTGAGAAACGAGCAATAAATTTTAGTGCCCTTTTCAATTTCTCCATGTTCTTGCCATTATATTTTCTCATGTACGAAGTATTTTTTAACCCTTAAAATATAATCCTAGCTATATTATAAATGAATTTTAGCCTTACTATTTTGCCCGATAAATTTTCCTTAGTCGCAGTGCGAATATCTGATTAGTTACCACATTGATAGTTGATTAATATCTTTAGCTTAGTACTATCTGGCGTATTGATTATTTTCTGTCTTCTTTCAAGTGCTGTTTTACTGTTTTCACTCTTATTTCGCTAGAAAAAATTCCCATTTTAATTCACCCTTATTATTCGAATGTCGTTCATTTTCATTGGTTTTTTATTCGGAGAAGTCGGTTAACAGAGGTTTTTGTTAAAGAACTATCATATATATTATTACAGAAAGGTCTTTTTCTGTCATTTCCCATGCATGCTTCGTTAATACTGCACCTACAGTGATAAATGAGGTATCATTTTAAACGTTGAATCACCAGCTTCTGACGAAAAATACAATCTCAATCTCAAATTTCATTATTTACCCATTAATTTGACTTAAAAGTTTATAATTCTCCATGTTGGTCACTCGCTCGAGGTATATCCACTCCACGCATTATTTTATTCTAAGCTTCAAAAAAAGGTTTAAAAAGCCGTTAAATCCATAACTAAACCAAAGAAGCGTAGCATAAGCTGGTCAAAATCTTAAAAATAAAATCTAAGAATTATGAAAAATGTTAAGCGTTCTCTAAAAGAGACGTGGGGTGTAGGAAATTTTAAAGATAACGTGTATCACGGATAAATATAAATATCGTGTTGAAAGTATTCAAGAATTATTATCAATCGGAATTGAGAAATAATGAAAATAGTACGAAATGCTCTGTAGCATTTTGTAGAGTTGGCACTTTCCATGATATTTATGTTTGTGTTAAAGAAACTCATAACCAAAAAGTCACAAACGACAACGTTGTTACTTCTAATATTGTCTTTAAATATTTTTTGTAAATTGGGTACCATTATTCAATGACAGATGTCATGATTGTTCCTGCTTGTACGAAACTCTCTTTCATGTATTGTATTAACATGTTTTGTATATTTTTGCGAGAAAAAATTACAAAGAAAGTACTTTATGATGCACCTCTTTCTCTGTTTGAAACCCAATTACAGCGTTTCCCTAAAATACTCATTCCCTGATACCGTGAAAGTGCGAAATGTTCGCACTGATTACCTAGTCATAGTTATCTATGTGAAAGCGAGTCAGCTTATACGATCAAACCGTTTTCATTGCTTTCCATCAATGCGATGAATCTACAGATGAATTCACTCTGTGTTAGATAAAAACAGTGGCTTTATGAGCAACAAGATAGTAGTTTGATAATGACCAGTCTGCTCTTATGATTCCGAAACTGGTAAAACCGATTGACTTTCCTTTTCTCTGTGGCGCGTAAAGATTTTCTATCTTTTAACAAAAATTAATTTTTTCGAATGCAATAAGAGTTTTGTGGTCTGATGGTGGGTATTATTCTTCAGAGGTTTTAAGTTTTCTCAAGAAATTACGTTATCAGCGCAAGATAAGTACACCTCAATCCAGACAAATCGTGGAAAGTCTTCGATAAAAATCATGGATATAATATATAATCTTGCTGATAACATTGGTTTTTTTACTTGGGAAGGCATAATTTACAATCAGAAAAACGTGCTTATCTTTTGAAATTTCTCGCAATCATGAACAAATCGCGTAATTATTGATTTGGATTATGAGGAAAAGATTTTCTTTATTCGTTAAATTCCGGCGGAGACGAGTTTTCAGAGAATCCTCGATCCCTACTTGGTTGCTGTGTGGAATTGTGCGGAAATTCCTCATAGAAAAAAAATCATTCGTCTTGACCGGGATACGAATCCGGATCCCCAGATCCCGGTCAAGGCGAATGATTTTTTTTCTCTGTGGAATTTTCGTACAATTTGTGAATTGCGGGTGACTCCGTTATGGTTATCCACCATGGCTAGTCCCGGTTAACTTAAATCATGCTGAATGGAAGTTGCTAGGATTTAATTGAGCCTTTATCTGTCGGATGGGACGTAAAGGGTGTTTACCCTTGGCTTCGTCAGTTAATAGAAAGCCAATTTCGATGCAGGGGTTTTCTCCACTATTCCTTCCCTCACGGCCCTTATGACCGTTGCAGTTGATCGCCTATACCAATTACTATGTGAAGCCTAGCTTTCGACGGCTTTACTCACCTGACGTCCGCTCAGTATCTAAAATTCCGGTGGTGAATTAACGATAGGTTTGATATGAGACCACAAAATCGGCATACTCAATTCGTCACATTCTACGCTTGACATCTACCACCTCTAGAGAGTATTTGCGATCTGAATACGTTTTCAAGACATCAGAATATGGATGAATATTGACGAACCATTTTAAATGTTTATCATCCTTCGCCATAGATTCATAGATCGTTTTTTTTCTCGGAATCGTTAGGCACAGCATCGATTAATTGCAGTCATGTAGCGTCGCTGGTAAAAATGGCCGTTCGAACAAGCTTAGCTGCCGATCCATGGCTATAAAATACGTGACATCCGCTCATTGAGCAAAATGTGCGATGGGAATAAATATTGGGTTGGACACGAGGCAAGCGAATAAGCATGCTCAATGTGTTCTATTCCAGTACAATTTGTTCACATTCAGAGAGCTTTGGCGGTTCGAATTTCATTTTATGATCATCAACCTCTCATTTTATGACCATCGGCCTCTACTGTGGCTGAAAATGGGATCTAATAGACGGAAATCAGCATATATCAATTCCGCTTTCTACTTTTTTCTTCCTTAATCTACATCGTCATATGGACGAACCGTCTATTAGTTGTAGCCATGCCAAGTCGACGGTGAAAATCGCCTGTCAAATTAGCGTAGCTTCTGTTTCATGACTTATGCTTACGTGACGTCCATACAGTGATAGTAAAAGCAGTGTTGGTATTGAAGAGAGGCACGCTAATCAGCGTGCCTAATTTTTTTCCATTCCAGCAAGAAGAGATGTCAATTATATTCGGCAGCTACTGTCATAAATCAAACATACGCAGTGAGTTATTTCGCTTAAAAAATAAGTCAGTCGAATTATGAATGTAATAGAATTATCGAAAATAACTGAACAAGAGTACTGAATATAATTGTAAGGGACGATCAACTATTCACAGTAAGGAGGAATAATATATTAATAGTCAAGTGCCTTAGCTTAGGGAATAAAATGGTATGCTTACATAAACCAGTTGATAGTACAGGAGCAAGTGCAAATAACTTAGTAGAGAAGCAATAAAATTGGAATAGATTCAGAATTACCGGGTGACCCCTTAGGTGAGGGAATTTTATCAGCAGCCGTCCTAGTGGAGAAGAGAGTTGGAAAGGCACCGTCCATGCCAGGGTTATTGGAATATAGCCCATTTTCCAACTTGTTACTAACTGATTTAGGGATATGGCTTGATGGTAAGTTATTGGGTGTCTCTTGTTATCATGTGATGAAATTTATACATAATACAAAATGTATACAGTTTTTCTAGAGAACTGTGTTCTCAGAGCATAGTAACTTATCAAGCGATAAAATCTATTGTATATAAAATAATTTTTCAATAATGATTGAAGCTATTTTAAGGAATCATTGGCTCCGAAAACCAATAAAGGAGAGCTTTTTTAAATTTTCCTATAATATACATGCATACTCAAAAATATTGTTACCCATAATGACTCTAATATTAATTATAATGATTAAAGAAGTGTGGGTAATATTTCCTGGAAAAATATATGGGTGTACAAGCATGATTCTTCGTCAATAACTGTCAAAATGTTTTGTTAAAAATTATTGCATATTATATCTAATAGGCTAATGATTCAGGATTATCATTCCATACTCTTACGGCACATTAATTATTGCTACTTGATAGGCATATGTTCAAGCAGCGGAAAAGACTAATATTCGATCACCTGTACAGGCGGCCACAAAAACTGAAAAATGTTTCTCTCAGATGCATGGAAAACGCACATTACTATCAAGCATAGTGTAAATGTTTGTGGTGCGGGTAAAAATAGCAAGCAAAGTCGTAGCGAGCGGTGTGGTCTAGGCGTTAAACCCTACCCAAAATGACTGAGAGATTGTCTGAAGAGTAGTGTCTCCAACCGAACTCCCCGAAATGTACCCCCTCCACAGGTAAACCGACTCGAAACGTTTTTCTGGTTACGGTCTAGAATGTAGGCCAGTGCATAGATAAAAATATATCCACAAATTTACCGTTGGCTGCACTTAGCGTGAGAATGCAGAGCCGCATGGTTAATGGCGACGTCGTAGAAAAAAAAATTGCGATGGAACTGAGTAAATTAACGGAAAACATAGCGTAGGTTTTGAGTTAGCGTGGGAAAAGTGCGTAGAGTCGTAGTCATTTGTTTCAACGCTAATTTTCCGTGTTAAATTAAACATTGATAAGGACCTCCGGAGCTACACCCCCATAATTTCTGAACGAAAGGAAAACATGGTAATCTGTAAATTGGATCTCAAATTAGCGTATTTTTTCACCTGCTTATTAAGCAATGTTTTAAAATTATTTTTTAATTTCAAAAAGCCACCAAATTTACGAATTATCCTTCATCAAAAGTCAGCAATCGTGAGATTGGTTTGACGCAACTCTTCATTCTGCTCTCCTATCTGAAAGCCTTTTCATCGTGACGTATTTTTTCTCTCTTGCATCCTTAATAATCTGTCCTTTGTAGCTCATTCGGGGCCATTCCCTTCTCTTCTTACCGTCCACCCGTCCCTCGACGATTGTCATCATCAGGCCATCATGTCTCATGATGTGACCGACTGAATTGTCCGTGAGGTTTTTAGAAGACTTCTATTTTCACCCACTCTTCCTTGCACTTCCTCATTACTTATCCGATCGATCAAGCTAATCGTAAAATGGGTTTTGTTAAAAGAATATTAGGAAAGTGCGACGACAAAGTGAGAGAATTTAGCTACATTTCCCTCGTTAGACCACATTTGGAATACGCTGCCAGTGTTTGGGACCCTCATGAAAAAGGCTTAATAACAGAGTTAGAACGCGTGCAAAGAGGAGCTGCCAGGTATGTGAAAGGTCGTTACGATAGTCTTGTTAGTGTAACTGACCTCTTAGATAAACTCGGATGGGAATCTCTGTCGGACCGTAGATTGAAAAATAGACTAAACCTTTTAGATAAATTCAAGAGCAGTGTCTTTTCTGAGGAAGTTAACCATATCTTACGGACGCCAACATACTACGGAAGATCAGATCATATAAATAAAATAAGAGAGATAGATTGTAGAACAGACAGATTCCGAATGTCATTTTTTCCACGATCAATAAGAGATTATAATGGCAGCAATAGAACTCGTAAATAGATTGCATGACTTGTAGTGTAGCCTACTAACCTATGTAAAAATTAATGCATGTTTCTGAATATTATGATTTCTAACAGAATATGTAGTATAATTTGTTAGTATGCGTGTCGTTTTTTGAACCGTGTCGTGTGCTTGTGAGAGTCCAATTGAAAGTTGTATGATGGTGATTGATCATCCCCTACCAAACACCCTAGAGGTGGCTCGCAGGGTATTATGAGGTGGCTCGCAGGGTATTATGTAGATGTAGATGTATTTTATCTTCATCATTCTTCGATAGTACCACATTTCGAATTTTGAGACAAAAAACACTCTTGACTTCTCTGCTGCTTTCATCGCCCAAGGCTCGCTTCCTTGAAGAAATTTGCTCCATACACAGCATATTCTGATGAATTGTTTCCTTGCATTGTTAATAGGAACGATTTATAGCTGAGAGATATTGCATACAACCAAGGCACGGCCGAAAGTAATAAACCCCCTTTCCAAAATAAAATTTTTAATTCGCCCCTTATCCGTAGATGAAAAATAAATGGAATAATAGAAAAATGAGCTCCGAGGAAAGGAAAAACTCAACAAAATGTTTACTCCATGAGAGTGGCAATGTGCTGTTCAATCTTAGAGAAGAGATTGATGGCACCTAGTACTACAAACGCTTCAGATGCGTTTACAGGGACTAGGCAAAGCGGGAGAATCGGGAATTATTCCTGAAATTTAAGTCCCTGGAATTGTGCTTCAAATGTTCATGAATTTTTGCTCCAACGTGGAATTTAAAAATATTTTATTTTAAAATCATTTGACATAAAATTTTCCTGCTCAACACCAATTCTCAGACCTAAAATATGTTTGTCGTAATTTATTGAAGAAAATTTTATGTACTTGCATGCTTTACAATGTATTGATTGCATTTCAAATTGCACATACTACGTATATTTATCTATGTAACTCTATGTATTATGACGAGTGTCATGGGGTGCCAAGTGAGACATTCATAAATTTAGTATAAAATTTCTAATACTTAGGGTAAGTCTTTCAATTAGGAACGTAGCATAATACATAAATATGATATTAAAAGTATTGAAGTAATTATGAATGTTTTAAAATTTTTATCTACAGCAGTTTTCAGGTAAGATTAACCTGAGATATTGTAAAATTTCCCTGGAAAACCTTAAATTATGCATGAATATTTCTACTATGATTTGCTGGGCACTCTGCGTTTAACTAATTTTCCCAAATAATATGCTCTTTCTTTTGTCGCTAATTTGTAACTTAAACCGACCTTATATATGTACTTGAGAATAATAAGACTGACGATGACGGAGATACAAAGGATACTGCGTAGTGCAGCCATCACGCACAGATGAGCCAAGAGAATATGCATAGACGCTTATCCCTCAGCCTGGAAATGGGATTTTAAGCGGAACGACCAACTTCCGTGCGTTGCATTGACCGAGCACTCGAGCGTCGCGAAGCAGACGCTGAATCGCTCGGAGAATGTGAGGAAGAAAAAAAGCTACCGGCTTCTCTGGGCCGTGCTTGACCGTTACGAGGTGGACCTGACCACCCGCCGCCGTGGTGCACGGAGATCCGCTGCACATCCCACAACGGTGCCCCCGTCACGCGCACCACAGCCAACCCGGAAAGGAGAACCTAGGACTCGGATAGAGAACCCTCGCACGGTGGACTGAAATCGAAATAAGCTGACCAAAATGATTTTTACGAGTATGGAAGTTGAAAATTTGCTCAGCTATTGTCAATGCATAAGTGAATATTTTATACATATCATTGTTCATAGCTTGATACTTTTTACAAAATACGTGGCCTCAAAGTTGAATAAATATCGACAAAATTTATTGCTCGCATTGAATTTTTTTTAATTCAGCAAATTTAACAAATTAAATAAAACAAATAGTACACCTTTTTTAATAGTGAAATGAAACAAAAATTCACAATGCTATTAAAAAATTGTTATTTTCAATGCTCATCAATTTTCATGACTTAGTTGTCGCTTTTGCACCTATACGATTCAAAATGTCTGAAATATAAGGTAAAAACTTTAAAATTAACTTTTTGATGGAAGTGCAGATCTCTGTTAATACATTAGTCCGACAATTTCTGTCAACAGCGCCATAACGTCAGTAAAACCGCCTATGTTAAAATTTCGGAGTATGATGAAGAGCTAATTACAACATTTTGAATGATCTTGAAGGCTTTTCCTTTTTATTGACACCGACCATGGTTTCGTTACAGAGTAACATTATCAAGGTGTCATTACCTAGTATCATTACCTTGATAATGTTACTCTGTAACGAAACCATGGTCGGTGTCAGTAAATTACTATGTGAAAATAACGAAGTTGTTGATCCTTCTACTCCTGCGATTATGGATTTCCACCAAGTTACGCCCGTTACTATTAATTATAATGCCATTAGCTAATTATTACGGTGATATGTAAAAATGGCACTGTTGCGAACCTTGAATCGTACTGAATTCGAGTTGAAATGGCTGCCTCATTTCGGATTTGGGATACATAGTGGAAATCGAGTGTAGAGAAAAATTATTAGGAGTGAAAATTGTGCCCATGCGGCAGATGTTCTCTTGAATGCTTGCATGGAAAAGTTTCAACTATCCAAACGATACAGGTAATGAGGTGTAGAATAAAGTAAACAAACTTGCATTCCTAATAGGAGGATATATTTATATCAGGAATCGAGTTTTTTAATAATGAAGTAAATCTGAATGTTATAATTTGCAAAGGTGCGTCAAATACTCTAAGGACAAACTAATTCGGTAGCGTTACTGGCTAAAGCATTCGACTGGGAATCGGGTGATCCGAATTCGAATCCCGGTCAAGGCGAGCAATTTTTTTCTCTGTGGGTTTCGCACAAAAGATCAATGCCATCGCATCAAAACAGTTTTTAAAACAAAGTTTTGCATCATAAAATCTCCAGGCCACGCCGATTAGTCCATAATACTGTAAAGGCCGCTATACACGGCGAATGATTTCATTCGCATGATCATTCAGCATCATCATGCGCAAGATCATTCACTGTGTATAACGGAACAATTTGCGAATGAACCGTCATGCGCATGATCATTCAGCACAAATTAGAACATGTTCTATCTTGCTCGCATGATCCTGTGAATGATCACGTGATCATTCAGCATGATCATTCGTATGATCATTCACCGTGTATGTATAGCGGCCTTAATGATATGCTTCGGAACAAGGTAATGTGGTGGTACTCAAGATTCTGTCATTATTGCTGGCTTTGGATAATCCTATTCGATTATCATGTAGATTGAATGAATTTCTATTGGAATAATAAATTCTGCCAATATTTTCTGATGGTAGATCGTCAACCAATTGCAGAGCATTATTTCATGGCCAATTGTTACTCGATTATCGACGGAAATCAACGATCAACTGCAGGAATTAGCCTACGAATAATCGACAATCTTGGATTCCTGAAGGCCATCAGTTAGCGAAGACCGTTTATTGTGGTTATCGGATTTCGCAGGCTTGAGAAGTAATACTAACTATAGAAATTCGAGTGGCCTTCGATAAGCGGTTGACCATCAGCCCCATGAGTAGTACTCGAGGGCCACCATGATTTTGGCATCAGATCAGTCGAACCCTTTAAGAAGCCTAGTCATGGAAGGCCATATGGGCTTGGTGACAGGATATGTGCGGAGGTGAATCTGGCTGCGATCAACGCAATCGGCCCAACGTTTGGAGGAGCGCCAGCATGTCCACTGCATGAACTCCTGTCGTCTAGTGGAATTCAGCCGCGAAGCTTCCCAGGAGAACATCTACGCCGGGGATAGACGTAGACTACTAAAACCCTCAATCGAATGCGCGGCAAGGGAGGTGACAGGCTAGGCGCGCAGTCGGGGCAAAAATGCAATCACCTCGCCCAGCGGGTGGAGACAAGGAGAAGGCCCCGAAAGCCGGAGAAGTTTCCCTCTTTATCCTTGGACGGCCGCATAAATTTCTCGCGAACCGTGGATGCATGAATAGGATGTGGAGGCAAGGATCATATTATCCCCGGTATAGTGCACGGATAAAAATACTGACGCGACCGGGAAACTCCGCATCAACTGACGCGAAGCCTTGGCAAAGTTACACTATAAGCGGCACCGATTATGGCATTAAAAGCGTTTGTCTTCGGCATTTAAGTTTCCTTTTATAACAATTAATTAGCATCAGTGCCACTAAAGTTATTAGTAATTCTCACGGATACGTGTGTTGATGCATTAAACATGATTAAAACATTAAGTACAGTTCCACGATACTTCCAATACAAACATTTTGGACTTGAAATTGATGCTACATACGTCGATATCGGTGGACAACATCAAAATTTTCATGGACCTTTGCTAAGTATTATAATCGCGTTTAATGATAAAAAGTCTGAATTAAAAAATAGCATAAAAGGCGCGAAGGCAGGAAAATACTGGAGATAAACATGCGTGGGGTTGGGAATGAAGAGGCTTACGTGTAGCGCCCTTTTCCGACGATAGTTCAGGGATTATATTCGAGGAATGGATGCGCATGCAACGAGCACAGCAGTATGGGTGGTATTAACCTCATGAGGAAGGGGATTGTGTTAGAAAAGGAAGCGTCTACGTATAGGAAAGACCTGGAGTTAGAATAAAAGGCATGTAAAGAGCTTGATCTCGAGTGAAGCGCTACACACTGCGGAAACGTGGACGCTGGAGACAGCACTGTGGGTGGTATTAACCTCATCAGGAAATGGATTATGTTAGGAAAGGAGGCGTCTACGAATAAGAAAGACCTCGAGTTTGCATAAAAGACAAGTAAAGAGCCTGGGTCAAGCGCTACGCAGCGCGGAAACGTGGACGCTGGGGAAAGAGGAAGAGAACTTGAGGCGTTCGATACGTGGGCGTGGAAGAGGCTGGTGTGGAGATAAATGGAGAGAAAAAGGAATGAGATAGTACTGGACCTAGAGTAGAATGGATATTGATTCATGCTCAGGGTATACCTTTGGAGCAAAACACAATTTACAATAATTGGCTCATCGAAAGCACAAAGTTCATGAAAATATCAAGTAATAACAATACAATTGTTTGATACACAAATAATAAAGAAATGACACGTAAACAAGGAATGAAATTTGACAACACACGGAATATGTTGGCTGTATTTTATGTAGGAGTTTATTTTCGCTCTCCATTGAGTAAATCCATGCATAATTTATATTTAAATGCATGGTTGGAGCCCTTCTGTTTTAGATCGTCAGGGAGAGAATGCCAAAATTTAGATGCCGTTACTAGAAATGATTTCTGGTGGGTAGCTGTATGTTGAGTAGGATAACATAAATAGTCCTTTTTCGAGATGACATGTGAGTGGTGGACTGATCTGTTCATAAAGATTTCCCGGAGATAATTAGGGATTCCCTCCCTGAAAATCTTGAAAAGAAGAGCACCGAGTAGATATTTTATTCGGTTACGAAGATTTAGCCAACCAAGGCTGATTTCTAATGGGAATAGATACCTAGTGGGTGAGGAGAGGAAACTTGTGCAGGAGAAGAAGAGGCAGAGGGTTTGGAAGGTGCGAGTGCAAATGGGGAGGGGATGCTTAAAATCATGGCCGAGGGAAAAATGTCAGGTAAACGGGGAAGGGAAGGATGAGAATTGGTTTTAATGAATTTTATGGAGGCTAGCTCTAAGTGCTTAGGAAGATAGGCCAGGGTGATTAGCAAAATATTCCACGTGAACCTAACTTCACCGGTAGAATATCTTGGATAGCAGTGAATTTTTCCGTGATGTTAGCATGACGAGAAAGGCTTATCCCGAACCCCTGAAATTATAGAGCGTATTTAAAACATTCGGGGTAAGGAGGCTAGGTACTTTCCCATTTCCACTCCGCACCGCGAGGTTTTTGTTTGATATCAAAATGATATGGAGGCTTTCAACCGGGCCCTTTAGATTAAATGTCAAACTATAAAAAATACGAATTACGTTCGTAGGTATTCTCTGGATCAAGTTGATCGTATAGATGTTTCCCTCATAATTTATTCACCTTATGAGGCAGCGTATTATTTACTTGTAAATAAGATAATAACTTAATCCATTTGCCTTATAAAGGCCTCGATCCACGAACAAGGATCTTTTTCATCTTGACGTATGAAAAGCTTCTTTCTTTCATAATTTCCCCACACTTTTACTTCATCCTCAATGATTGATGGCCATACCATTATATATATCGTATTTTCAAATACACAATGGCCGGGGGCAGTTGCCTAACAACACCGAACTAGACTTGCGTAAGAAGTTAAGGTCACGCAGAGTCGTGATAAAGTAGTGCTAAAGACTTTCGCAGAGGAATTGCTCTGAGCGACCTGAATTCAAGTTCCTTTCCTGGGTATATTCACTTTAAGACATTCACACTTTCATTCGATAACCGAGACTATGGAGTGCTTTCCATGGAACTGTGCGCAATGGGCCATCTAGTGAAAGGTTTGCGAGTCGATTCTCAATTGATATTATACTTCTCAAACTTGAATATTCATAGTTATTTAGCTGCTATATTTTTGGAATGTTAGAATATCCAAGTCGATACCGGATGAACTTTCTATTACCTTCTTCCGATTAATGTGCATTAACGTTACACTCGTTGAAATGTACGGCAACGTTGATGCACTGTTTAAAACTCTCAAACTCAAGAATTTTACCCTAAAAGAACGCTAAACACAGCAAAGCTGGACAGATGACAGCTCATATACTCATGGCACTTCTCATACAGGTATCGACTAGGCTGCAAGGGAAGAGGTTTTCACCATTAGGTCCAATAAAAAAAAGCCAACCTCCAGATCGTGATGCTCACGGCGAAGGAAAAAAGGCCAATTATTGTAACAGTTGATAGTGGAATTTGATTATTTTTCCACTGAATTTAATCCACCACAATGAACTTCAACGCTGGTCACTCAAGGATCTTTCCATCATACGACACGCTCTCTTTTCACACAGTCGTTCATTAAAAAAACAATCAATTGTGTGACAGGTACCATTCAGGGAAGAAACCTTGTGACCGAAAAACTATGTGCTATAATAAAAATAATACTCTACTAGGGCTTAACGATTTACCTTATGAGAACCTATTTTTTACCCCACAAAAATGCCTGGTATATTCTTAAAAAGATACGATTATTATCAAACACTAAGTGACAAGTTTGTTAGTTTCCCTCAATGCCGTCGAAAACAAAATCAGGACTGTGAAAAACAAATGAATTCATTTAAATTCACCAAAGTCTGCTACTGGTGAACGATAAGATGGGACCAATAACGAGTAAAAAGGAGTTTCAAGGGTGTTTACAGATAAATAAGTGTGAAATACGAATAGGATTGTAAAACTGTGATCTCCGTGCTATGTACAGGGAAGGCATTTGGAAAATATTTTCACAATTCCTTATAGCTTTATTTGCTACAAAGCAAAGACGGTAAGGAGCGCATGGTTGCACATAAGACAGGGGACAAAAAGAAGAATTAAAAAAAAGCTGAAGGGCTTCAGAACTGACATATTTTTGTAAAATTCTACAAGGAAGTAAACAATGACCTTATCACAATCTCATGTTTGAAATTCCATAGAAACGGAAACCATCAAAGACATTTATATGGAAATAAAATCTCAAAAACCGGTATTTCGAAAGGCTAGATGATAAATGATCTGACCACCAACTAGGAAGATATTTATGAGGAATTATACAGCTATGTTATACTCTATGCTTCTGTTCTCTGGGCAAAATACACGCTTAAATCGCTTCTTTCGACCAGTATATCGTGAACCATACGCGGTAAAACTGTAGTGGTATCACTCGCGCATATTTTATGAACACACAGTGGCGGATTGAGGATAGGTACAGGGGGGAGGGTAAGTAGAGGGTAACCTCCCAGCAGTAGTGGGGGTCCGAACAAAATTTCCGTTCTATCTAGTGTGAATGGGGAACTTGCATGAATTTTTTTTATTTCACAGGTGGACAGAAAATTATTTTCTGAATACAACAAAGAAAACCGCATGTAAATCTGAGTTTTCCTTCGCGAGATATTTAATGATAAATATAACGAATTTTAAAGCGCGGGAAAAACTCCCTCACCCCCCAAGCCACTGCCGACGAAGCCTCGATGACGTCAAAGGTGCCTAAACATCACGCGAAGCTATTGTTGTGATTGAATTATGTTGAATGAATTGAAGTATGTAATTAGAACGATTTTGATGTTTACTAATGTCCACTTAGCTTTTATATACAATAACTTCATCCGTTTATTCGTAGGTACCGGAGAATTCGTCGTTTAGGACTGTATGTGCTTGTATTATGAGGTGAATTCCAGTCAATGCAACTTTTGCTCGCTGATTGGAGACATCTAGGAACATTTTTGTGCCAAAATAGTGTTATTTTCAACGTGACATCTCCCGTTAAGATACTACTAATAATCACAGTGCCAGTGGTTGTAATGCACAAAGTTTGACAAGGTTGAAAAATATCGGCCAAGAGTTATCAGTGTTCCATCGTGATTGAACTGTAAAAAGTGCTATTACGCTATCGATAAATGTCTAACAGTAGTGTAAAAATTGTCAGTGGCGTGCTAATCTCCGTTGTTCATCGTAGATATGACATTTCACGATCACGCTATTGAAATAAAAACTGTGAGTGAAGTTTGTTATTCCATTATTTCAACGAATAGTAGTGAGAAAAGTCACCTGTGTCACTTGTGTGGGCTAATTTAAGGGTTTAAATCAGTGAATAAATAGTTGTTTTCATCATAACGAGTTCTGTTATTGTAAGTTGTACATGATGAATATAAGAATGTGACAGTGACATCCAGTTTTGATAAGAGTATTTGCCTATTTCCCACAATATTTTTATGGTATATGCTAGTATATTGTTTATGGATTTACCTATATTATTGAAATAGGTTATAGCTTGTGTGTGTGTTGGCAGCGGAACCGATTCGCGATCTCACATGTGGATTGTGTGCAGACTGTTTTGCTGTGAATTCGTACCGTAGGACGGATAGGACTACCTTCTCCGTTAATTCGGTGTTGCCAAATTCAACAGCACAGCTTACTCTAATGTCAACAGCACAGCTTACGATCGTTATCCTCCAGTATTACAAGTTTCTTTTACAACTCGATTTGCCGCCGACGTATAGCAATAATTTGTCTTAACAAATTCCATGAGGGTCGTGGCATCAATTTTTGGTGTCCTAAAAAAAGGCTGGTGTCCTAACACCCCATGCCACACGCCTTTTAGGCGGCTTGCGGGGTATTATGTAGATGTAGATGAATTTCAGGTGTACTATTCGAACGAGTGGCAACGTTATCATCCATTTTTCTTATCACTAAAACATACGAAGTGAAACGCTTGTTCTTCATCGTCCCGATGCCGCATTATTAATATCCCAAGTAATAATCTAGGCACAATAGCAATAGGAAAACTTGCCCAAGAATAACAGAACAAAATAAAGTGACGATGAGCGGCTAAATACTCCCTCAAAACAAATTTTACACCATGCGCTCAGCGTATTTCCCTACTCCCTACGGTTGTTTAGGCACCTATGACGTCACGCCTGGCCTCGGCAACGCTCGGGTGTCTTCGCGCAGTGGTCGGCTCAGAGAAATTTTTCTCGATTTTAAATGTAATTTTTTTATTTCTTTTGATGTTGAATGGAGAAACTGAAGGTATTTTCGCGAGCTTATGTATCCATTTGACTTATTCAAAATAGTTTTTAGGGCAATCTACGACCCATGCAAGTTCCTCATTGGATACCCAAGGGGGGGCTATAGCCCATAAGCCCTCCCCATAGACTCGCCACTGTCAACACATAATGACGTCTAAAGCAGCCGAAATACGCGTATGCCGGTGGCGTTTGAGCACCAGCTATTAAACGGGAAGAGATATTATTGCGTGTTTGAAAAATATTTTCGCTATTCCTGCTAATTATCTTTGCAATAAATAATCAAAAGGAAGTTCGGTAAAAACGTTAACCTCTTTCGTTTCGCCGTGCAATCCTCAGATTCTATCTTGTTCGATCGCATTTCTCAGTTTGCTGCCAACTCAACGGTTCTACTTAGTATCACATAGAGAGTCTTGAATGGAGGCCTTCTCGGGCTCCGTCGTCTTTTCCTCGCTGGCGTTCAAGTTCAACCGTCTCGAGTTACGATGATCTCTGCACGGACGAGTTCCCAGCGCGTTCGTCGTTTATGGAGACAACGGTCTCTCTCGCGTTCCAGCGTGCCTCCGGAATCGGGATGCTGGCGCGGCCGCTACACTACATATATCCCCGTCCAAGAAGGAAGAGGAACTCCTCTCCAAATATTCGTTGGAATGTTTCCAGTGAAACTCCTTCGGTAGCCTTGAATGAATAGTGATTTTTGCCTTCCCCGTTTATTGCTGCAGTGGCGCATCGAGGGGGGTTTTTGGGGGTTAAAACCCCCATAGCTCAGAGAAATTTTTAAGTTTAATCCATTTTACTTATTTGGATCAGTATTACTTATAAAAATAGTGTTAGGATTTATCAAATATCCATCAGAAGGCCGTAAAACTCGCCATTTTTAACCGTTATTTTTAGAACCTTTCTGAAGGAGGGCCCCCGCAACTCCTGCTTACCCTTGCGGGTATGCAATACCCCCACCCCCCAAGTATTATTTGTGCCTATAACCCCCCCTAGTCTTAATTCTTCGCTGCGCCCCTGTATTGCTGACTTGGTAGTTGGTAGAGGGTGATAGACATCGCAAAACCGAATGGTGAAGTTTTAATTGAAGATTTTAGAAGGTGATTGATAGTTTATGGAGGTAAATTTTCTGGCAGCGATTGCATTCAGTATTGGACCATGAGAAGGTATAGAGCATGGGCATCAATTGAAAACCGAAAGCCATTTACGACAATCGTGAATCATAGGGTACTTAAGATTTGCAGCAATCGCCGGCTACGGGCGTCAATAGCTATCCCGCAGTGCTTTCGGTGCATGCCTCACTCTCAGTCGGTCTTATGTCGTCTTTTTGCGGAGGTATCGCTCGTTAAAAACATGCGCTTTCATCTTGAAATTTTCAAATATTAAATTTACGACGTGGGATTTCTTTTACCTTTGTCAACATTAGCCTTTATTTTAAAAATCTTTGTCCCGGCACTTCATGTGTAATCAGAAAATTTCAAAACGGCGACTTAGGTTTTAAACGAATAATACGTCTGGAAAAAGAAAAGACCGATCAAGCGGAAGGGATTCCTCCTCTTAAGAAAACAGCTCATTATGGCCTTCTAACCCATTATAACCCCATGGTGCTACCAAGTAACATCAAAACGTATACATGCTCAGCTGCAGCTCAGTATAGATTGAAATTACGTGTTCTTTTGCTCAGTGAAGTTTAACGGCGAAATACGCAATATTACGAATGAGTATAAAATTAAATATTTTTAAAATGAAAAGTCTTGAAATTTAACTTCTCCCAGAAGCAGCTCTGAATTAGAAGGGTTTGGAAAGTGTATCTAGCAATTAACCAAGTACTAATAATCACCATCACCTATGCCCTGGATAAAGATAAAGTATCTAAGCGGGATTCGAACTCATGTCCATCAGTAGGGTAGGCCAGGATTTCACAGGCTGCCGCCCAAGTCGGTAAAATTAAGGGAACAGCCGTCCGTTGACATCTATCGGTAGTTCTCCGCTAAGAGGAGCTGAATCAATGTTCTCAATCTCCATGAACACTCGGCGATTACCGTTCCAAATCGAGAGCTCCCACTAATCCCCGATGATAATTAGGAAACATGTAGCGTTCACACTTACCACATAAAGGTGGGAGGAATAAAATTTTATTGTGATCGACAAAAAAACCTAGGATGACGGCAATATAAGCCGTATAACACCTTAAAATGTAGTGACTCAAACAATTTTCTTCACCTCGAGGTCGATTATTATGGCTCCACAACCTTTCTAGTCTCACAATAATACCGTTCCCTTTCAATTCCATGCACCAATCCAAAATGGCACTAATACCCACTCCCGTTGGTCACTTTCCCCTTGCAATAATCATGTAATCCAGGTGGGATCATGGCAATACTGAGTCCTAAAAGCTGATTAAGATAATTCTGTTAGGCCTCAAAGTTTTCTAGCCTTGAATCGAAATTTATGGAATTTTTTATTAAAATTACCAAAAGAATCGCAGTACCCAGAATCATCGGTGTTCATACCAACGTTCGACATTTATACGTTCGTACGCGATTACAGCTAGCTACAAAATAAAGTATTTAATTACTAGTAATTATGGCTATTATCGTACAAAAATGATTTTCTTCCCGTTGAAATCCAAAAAGGCTGGAATCGCTAGCATTAGATTTTTATGTGTAAACGACTGGTGTCCTAACACCCCCCGCCACACGCCTATTGAGGCGGCTTGTGGGGTAGTATGTAGATGCACATACCGAGCACCACACAGAGAAGCTTGTAATAATCTACAGGGTGGGGCTGAATGGTCTCCTCAAATCAGGGAGTCCAGGGAGCCCCATATAATCACGCCAGTCACCCGGCCGGCCTCAGTGGGGGCATGGGTTAAGTCTTTGCCTGCTAAAGCAAAGTTCGTGGGTCTGAATCCCGCCTGGGTAAGTTACCCTTATCCAGGGAATGGATTTTTGTGCCTGTTCGATTGTTAAAATGTCAACGAAAACCCCGATGTAATGGCCTAATAGTGCTGTTTTCGAAGGTGTGGATATATGTGAATAAATAAAATAAATATTTTTAATTTTTATTCCCAACGCCCAAATAAAGAGCCCGTGACCTAATTTTCCCAGAATTGTTTTCCTCTAATGTTCGTGCAAATACGGTTTTACTTTTTCGCTCGCCTTCAGTCTTCACGTAGGGACATCTCCTATCCCTCTCTGTGACACGTAAAAAGCCCGTTCTTGCACTCCGATTTTCCTCCGCTAAGGGAAAATCTACTTCCGCAAATATTTTAGGCCCCTCAGGATCTCCTGCAGCCACTTGTAATAGTATCTCCCAAAATTTTCAACCCTACCCGCCATAACTTCTGATATAGCATGTACTTCATCGCTCGTTTAATTTTCCATCCAGTTCAACATATCCCGTCTACCCCAAAACCAGTCATCAATCACCTGTAATAATAATAATAAAATGGATTATGTTAAAATTAAATAAAATAATCAAGTAATAGTTGGTGCAAGTCAAGAAGTAATAGGAAAATGTGCCAAGTGGAAGGAAAGAGACCTTAGCAAAGATAGGAAGGAATGGAAGACCGTGGCGCTCCTATCGTGGATTTGTAACTTTAAGGAAAGTATAATAGCTGATATATGCTACGAAAACGTTCTTCCTACTTCAGTTCACGAATCTCAAGCTCACCAAATCCCGAGGACATCTCTGAATGTTACGCTCCTTTGCTCACTTCGAATGGTAACCAGAATTTCCAGATGTCCCCATCATTCATCCGCGGGTCTCGGCGAGCACACACGAGAAAAATCTCTCCGGGCATAAAAAAGGGACGATGCGGAGCAGTGTTAGAATTGGGGAGGGGAAGTGAAGGGAGGGAGAGTGGGATGGGGTTGTTACCTGGGCCCCCATTGCAGGCACCGGAGAGGCAACGCGTAAGGGCCGGACAATGGATGTGAATTGGTCATCTTTCTCGCATTTTACGCATGAAGACCATTCTCGGACTCCGCTACATACCTTGGTGGGGGAAGCCAGGAAAGAAGGCGGTGGATGGGTCGGTCTTGGTATTGTGGGAGCGAGGAATTCGTGACTTTTAATTTGGTAGCCGCCCATGTCATGCCTTCTCCCACTACGCAAGCTCAACTTTGGGCTCAGAACGATGGGTTACTCGACCAGAGTGCCACGCGGTACAAAAATATCCCGCGTATCAAACCATCTTATCGAGAAATACGGCTGCACTGAACGTAAATATCGAAATATTGTTCCTGAACCGATCGGAAGAAGAAAATGGGTATAGTAGTAGTCATGTAACTACCCTTTCCACTACCTTTTACGTGGGTCCGCGTCAGCTGACCGTGTCTTGAATTTTAGTCTTGGCATGCGTTAACTGCCATGTCCACCCCATAATGTAGGTAATGCCTTTTTTCTGCTATGCTAGCTCTAAATTTGTTCCAGTATGAGATGCAAATTGTCCAGCGTTCCATGAGACAACCAGCGAAACAGGCCGTCTTTTAAAATAGATCAGGTACATTGACCACTAGCAGGTAGTATAATTGGTCGTATGAGTAGCCACTGTGAAACATTCGTGGAAGGATATATAGGTATCCTACTGGGTCAACGATCTAATAGTTATCGACGTTTCGGTTCTCAAATCGGGCTTGGTCTTCAGGGCTGATGTCACTGTGTCAAGGCAATCACATTATTTTAACCCGCGTCAATTGACCGTGGCTTTGATGTCAACCTAAGATGAAGTATCCAGCCGCGCACACTGTGAAACGTAACAGTGGCTAGGCTACGCGGCGTGGGATGAGCTTAGAGAAAACAAGGCATAGTCTTGGCGTAGTTGGAGAGGAATCCGTATCTTGAAACCCGGCAGCCGATAATCGTATGCTCCACTGCTCAGGCACTACATTGTTCAGGGGATATGGGCAACCCTAGCAGAATCCTACGTGGTAATAGTGATAAAGCAGAAATAATAATCCGCGTAACAGATTGTCTTTTCGGGAAACACAGCAGCAATGATCTTTAGCATCGTAAGAGATCACATGGTCCAATGGGAGGAAGAATGTGATCCGAGGAAAAGCCGAGGTCGTAAAACTATTCCGCTACAACTTACTGCGCGCGTCAGCTGACCGTAAATAACAAGCAAGCCTCGGTTAGGGCAAGCTGCCATGTCCAAAATGCTATCGCGGCTATCCAGCAAGAGATGAGCGTAGTGGAAGAGGGGCATAGTCTTGGCATAGTATTGGGAGAGCGAGGAATTCGTGACTTGTAACCCGGCAGCCGCCCATCTCGGAGAAAGGCATGGAGGGGGGGGGCCAAAAATCCCCGGGGGGCGCGAGGCTCTTCCAGAGGAGATAGAGCCGCGGAGGCAGCGCCCATGCCGTGCGTGCGGCCGACCCGAGAGTCACGCGGCCGATGGCCCGGCCTTCATTCATGCACCTTCGCCCCCCACCGCCTCCGCCGGATTCCCGAGTGGGCCGCCGCCGGGGCGAGATCAAGAAGGAGAGCCGCGCGCTGCCGCAGCCGCCGTTGTTGCTGGCCGGCGGTGTTGTTGGCGGCGGCCGTGGGCGGAACGGCCGCCGCACCGTCAGAAGACCCGCCGTTCTTCACGGAATGCACTCGCTCCGTCCGCCAGAATAAATCCTCGGTGGCGGGCTAAGCTCGCGCCTGCTATCCTAGAAGCCGTGGGTTCGAACCGCGGTGAGTGAGTTTTCACCACCCATGGCGTGGATGTTTGTGATTGCCCAATTCCTCAAAGGCCGTTTTGTACGAGAGATTTCACTTTTCACCGGCGGAAGTTTCAGGTAAAATGAGACACCAAAAGCAGCTGGCAACTGGGGAATTTAAAACAGTGAAATTGAAAAATTAAAAAAACTTGGACTTGTAAAATGACAAACCTGACAGCGACTGCACGAATACATGGATTCAAGCCGGGAAAAAAGTACCGTTTTAATCACTTTCATGTCTTCTGGACTACTTTAGTCAAGGTACGGCAACTTGGTTCAGAGTCTGCGTTTAAAGACGCGCATAAATAGGTATTGAGAGAGTCACGCGAGTTAAGAACGCATACATGCGTTGAATAAATCTCTTCCAAATAAACATTTAAAGATATCCATCGAAATTCATTCATCGACACCTGAGATCAAATATGAGTAATGGCCTAGTGAGTAGGGCGATCGGCTATTGATTTGAGGGGTAATTGGTTCATAACCGCGTGAAAACCTCAGGTATTCCTCAAAAAATCCTTTCAGTAAAAGGCGGGCCACATCTTCTCGATGAATAAAATTCTCGTTCCCGTGGGGTAGTCTTGAGTGAGAACTAAATTCACCAATCCAGCCCGAAATCTGTCTTGAAAAATGAATTTGGTCGGTGGAATGAAAATAATTCTGCGCTCAAATAAAATGTAATTAGCAATTATTAAATAGTATAGGAACATATCGAACGAAATGGTTTCTCAAAGGCACTGGAGCAACGGGAAGTTGTACGAAAGGAAACAGAGTGTTATTAGAATCCTTATAAATGCGAAAACCGACGACCAAATATCGGCAATTTGTGAGATTCGGTTAGGCCCAGAGTAATGCGAAATGACGTCAATATCTTCTTCTCCCGAGGAATTTCCTACCATACGCTCCATAATCCTAGTTTCTACGCGGCTTTTCTCCGCAAACATTATTTGATTGTGTTCTTTAAGATTGAATTTGAAACCTAATACATAGTTTACGCTAAGTAACAATGGGAACGATGAAATCGTTCTCCGTACCGATCAACGGAGACATCGATGCTCCACAGGTCGGGTCTTTGTCCTCTCTCAACTGACACATGGAGCAACAAATAGGCACCCCTCGTCATCCCTTTCACCTTCCACTCCCGTGTCGGTTCAGTGAGAGGGTTTCTTGGAATCAATGGGTTCCTGGAGCAAACCTCACGAAGCTAGATGCCGATCTCTGATGCTTCTCTGACCATTGGACACATTTGGCTATCTATCGGCAAATCATTTTCCTTGACCAGAACTCGAACCACAATCTCCCGAATTTGCACTGAATGGTGGTGTTTATAGCTAAATGCTTGTTCTGATTTTGTAGGAGAAACATTATATGGACCTCGGCCCTAAGAGTGAGTAAAACACGCACAAAAAGAAAACGTTCAACACTTTTTGAACTGATGAAATCCCCTGCCACCTTTCTCTTTAATTGGAATTAGAATGGAAATATTGATACAATGTATGAAACTCTTTCGATTTTAAATGGCTGAATGAAGTCCATGGCGCGAAATCAGGGGATCCTGCTCGATTCCTGGCAAAGGCGAATCCGCTGAGGAATTTCTGGCCAGTTGTTACACTTTTACGACGCTTTTCAAAGCCAAACATACTTTCACGGGCCAGTCATGTACGAGGTATAGCTTCAATAAAAACTGCGGGGGATTGAATTTTCTCTCAGCGGGCTCAAAAGAGACACACCTAATTCATGAGGATGACCGCGTAGGTCATCCTCGTAATTCACAGGCCAATACTGCTCCGAACTGGCCACAGTCCCTAACGGCTTGATAGCTGTATGTGACTTTACGAGACCTTGAGTACGCGTGCTCACCTTCTCTGGTGGAAGCAATAAATTTTAAGCAAAATAAATTAAAAGCAAAATAAAATAATTTCTCGATCAGGACTGGTCTTTAAAAAAATCCTGTGAAAATCAATTTAAAATAATTTACGAACCTCATAAGTGAATCGCTGATTAACAGCCGCAATTTTATACGAAACTTTTGATGCTCCATTACGTAATCGTTAGGAATTTATGGTGAAAAAATCTTCTTCTCTTGAGTGTAATTAGCAATTATGAAGTAGTACTTGAACAATGCCGTCGTTATAGTTTCTCAAAGGCACTGGAGCAGCAAGAAGCTGTAAGAAAGGAGAATAGTGTTGTGAGAATTCTTATTAATGCGGATACTGACGACTAAATGGATGGATAAGATAAGAAACAAGAAGTATAGTACAAATAGGAGAAGGAAGAGCAATAAGGAGATAGCTGGAATTGTGAATCCTAGAATTACCTTGGTTGATAGTTGCAAAGTTGACCACATAACTACTTAGCTCATCACTAACATATACATACATCATGCAAAGATTTTAGAGTACGGTTGAGGGGAAACCATCTATACGGAAAGTACCTAAATATAGAGGTGGGAAAATTTTTCCAGACATTTGATATTGACCAGTGCATGCTACAAACAATGCGCTGAAAATCCTCAGTAACGATATAAAGGAGAGATTACTCGCCTCTCGCTGCTATGAAGGCACTGGTGCTTGAAACTACCGCTTGTCGCAATGTCTACATCACTTCCTTCAAGGTAATCGCACTCATATAACTGATTAAGCTAAATTTAGAGATGACAACGCACTTGTAGAGGAACGAATGGCAACTAAAAATACTTCTCACCCCACCAACACCCTTTTGAGTCTGACAAAGAGGTATAATATTTTTTTATCGATGAAATAAATTATGTATTTGGTTAAGTCTTCTCGTATGCTATGTATTTAATAAGCAGACAATTTCTTGCTGTGTCGGTCTATAAATAAAGTACGCCAACGCTTAGAACGTGAAATGTTCTTCCTCGGTTTTAATGCGTTATTATAAAAATTGAAGAATATGCGGGCAATCAGTATCAGCGATATTTCATAAGTTGAATCACTCACATATGTGATTAATAGTATTAAAACATTTCGAGCAGTTCAAAATACATGTACCTTAATGGAAATATCGTGGAGTTAGTTTTGTTGCTATTTTACGTTGTTACAATTAATTTTGGTGTGTCAGATCGCAATAAATTTTACTTAAATTCATAACGTCAGTTCTTTTACTGTACCAATCTTTGTTTTTTTTTAATATGAACCATTTCTAACCATGTAGATAAATTATGTTCCATATGTAGAATTATGATGCCTTCAAAATCGAAAGTATGCTTATTCTCAACGGCACGATTTGTTCATGCACAGATATGCCGCAATTTTAATTGATCCTTTATGTCGGGAAATTAATTCAGTGCTGTGCGAGAGTCTCGTCTAGGCGATCGAGACGAGAATTTCATTTCTCGGTATTGTCGGGACGAGACTCGGCGCGGCGAGAGTCTCGCATGGGTCGAGAGTCTTGACGAGACTCGAGAAGTCTCGACCCAGCAAGATTTCTCGACATCCGTCGAGACTCTCGAGAAAGGCAAGAATTTCAAATGAGGATCACCGTCAGTCGACAATAGAGTTTACAAAGGTATCTTGTACGGATTTATTAACAAAATAAAAATATTTCATTCAATGAGTTTTCTTATGCATCCATTATTTTAGTGCGCCGGCAAGTTAAAAGGATATCCTCATAGGTGACCTTCCCATCAAATTTAAATAGACTCTCAACGAGATTATAACTGTCGAAATTGATAATTCCTATTGTAATCATTTCAAGTAAAAGGATGTTGGTTTTTAGTTTCACATTCTATTACAAATTGTAATTTAGGGTGGAAACTATTGAAATGATTTAAAATAGTGAATTCTTTCATGTCGTTTGGGAGTGCCTAGTGAAAGTTATCAAGAAATTTATAAAGAAATGAAATTTCGAAAGGTTATTTTGGAATCATTGTGTCTAACTGCATTATTGGCGAACTGAAGTATTTAATTTGTCAACATACACCTCGAGAAATCGTGTGCTAATTAAAAAATGATATGACATTGGAGAGAAGTTACAGTAGGAATCCACTATTCACAACGCATTCAAAATTTCAATTAGGTATGTTAAGCACCAAAAGAGATTTATGATCAGTTATCTTTCTGCTAGGGAAAATCAATTCCAAATTTTGTATTTTGGACCGAAATGACTACACTAATACCATCCTTTACGTTGGATAGTGAAATTCTACTACGAATTGAAATTTTTTAAATTCCAATAATACCTTCCCGTAATGACACACTATACGTTATGTTTATGTACAAAAAATACGCTTGAAATGTGCTACAGTAAATTATCTATACGCCCGGTGTTAGCCAGCACTGATAACGAGGATATTATAATCTGAAAGCCTCCAAATACCCAAGAGCAAGTCATTGCGTATTGAGAAAACAAAATAGAGTTTCAGAAACGTAGAGGCTTTTTTACGGAGCAGAAAAATGTAGATATAATTCACCCTGCAAAATTAAGTCAGGTGTGCTTCATCCCGCTAGATCATACCCTAGATATTTTTCTTTTCTAAATCGCGTCTTCCATATGATATCCTCTTTTTCCTGGTAATGAAAGGTCGATTCATTTATATGCATGAGAACGCAACGGATGAAGGGACAGTCTGTCTTCAATCCTGCCCAAATAAAGTCGTATCATTATGATCCAGGATCGAGTCCACTTCAAGGCAGGTAATAGTGCTTGTACGGATTTTTCGCTCTCTGGTGCCCAGGCGGGTGACTCAGCGTCGGTACAAAGCTTGCCAAAGTCTGTGGCTTTCTCCTAAAATCAGATTTTTTAAAGGCAATATATTTCGACCATAATCAGGACAGGAGAAATGGGTACGCGACGCGAAGTAATGGATAAAACTCAATTCTTTCGTTCCTCCATTCTTTCCCGCCGGGATACTGGCCAAGGGGGGTTCCAAAGGGAAATGGTAATAAATATAAAACGCGAGAGGGGGTTATTCGTTCGCATTCCGATCGTCAGCAGTGGATGCGGGCGTGTTACCGAATTTTCGCTGGTTTAACCTTCACATGGGGGATGATGGAAGGCGGTTTCAGCCGATGCCCTGATAACGATCCGTTTGCAGTCTTGACTGCTGATGATGTGCCAGGGTTGGGCTGAATTGTCAGACTTGATAAAGCCCTAACCTATCTAAGATATGATGCCTTTCATAAGTACGGATAGTTTATGTGAGTCCCAAATGTCTTTTAGATGCCTTGAGGGTTAAGCTAAAATACAATTAAATAGATACTGAAATTATATATATGTAGCTTAAAAATCGGGATCAGGTTTGTGTGGTGGCTAGGGTGTTGGCTTCCCATCCTGTGGGTCTGGGTTCAGATCCTGCTGGTGGTGGAGATTTTCTACTGAATTCCCTGATTAAGTTAGTGGCGGATTTAGGGAGGGGGTTATAGGGGTCATGACTCATGACCCTACAAATTTTTGAAATATTTTAAATTGTTATTAATTTTAATAGTTTTTGTGTAAAGAAGTAAAGGGAGTGTACAATAGAGTGTATGCAAATCCATGGCTACAAGTCCTAAACTTTCGAGAAGTTTGAGTTGTATTTATCGTACAGCGCAGTACTACTTACTGTAAAAAACAACCTCAAATATAAAATAAGTTGTGTCCTAACTGGTTAGGTATTAGGGAGCATGGATTTGGATCGTGATCCGGCCTCCCCTGAATTTCACGTTGAATCCGCCCCTGGATTGAGTGCTCGATGGACGGAGAGGAGGCTAATGGCGACACCGGGTTTCTCTCCACCGTTTCTTACATACCCTTCCTTCATGGCGTAAATGTCCTCAGCTGCCGGTCCCCTCGTCCAAATACCATACCATTAACTTAAATCATTTTTTTCATAACGAACTGTAAAAAATTGAGTGATGAGGGAATCCTCCGCACGTACGGAATTCGGGTAAATGGTTCTCCAGAATATTTAAGTATGTATGAAAATTACTCACTCGGACAATTTTTTGGGCCCTTAGGAAATTGGGGTCCCTGAGCGTGTGTATCTTATAAGTAAATCCTGCACTCGTCATGGGTAACTCGTCGGGCGGATGCCTCGTCTCTTTCAGCGATGAAACATCGCCACCCTCAACTGGATCCCACCGGGAGGCCACCAACGCCTACCCGGGAACACAGCCAACGCCCTCCGCACTTGGGCGATGTCAACCTTCGTTCTGGAATGGAACAAACTGGACACGCCGTTTCGCTTGTCTCGTGTCAAAGGCAACACTAATCCCCCGCATGAGTTCCAAATGCTGGGCGGACAACATGTCTTGCATCGCAAGCTAGGATTGATCGACCGGCGATTTTCGACAGTTTATTTCGTTTCAGAAACGCGTATGAGGGGGAGACCCAGGGGGTCCGGCCCCCATATAGAACTGGAGAAAATATGTTAGAGCCTAGGCACCATAATCCGAATTATTTAAATGGACGGCGAGCGAGGGCATGGACACGGCTTGCAGTGATACTCCGATATATATACGTATTACTATTCGTATAAATTTGCATGCAAATCATCATGAATTCTTCTAATTTAAAATGAATTGATCCAGTCTTACACTGATCCTGGACTCCTCTACAGTCATCGATCCATCTCCTCAGTTTTTGCTAGGTATTGTTAGCCAGGTTAGGCTGTAAGAAATAAAGAGAAGGAGGGCGAATTCGCTTGAATTTTACGAGCATTGTTGAAGTGCCCTGATAGACGCGATCTAATAAATTATCGCTCCCGCGCGACCCTTTCGCGGACCCTTCCTCGACTTCCGAGAGAAAATCCGGGTCCTCAAGAGACAGCCGTCACAACGTCCGGTTCCTTCAAAATATTTGACAAGTCGTAATGCATTTTTTTACTTAACCAATGCGGAAAATTGGAGGTTTATAAATACACTAATCGTGCTCCAGGCGGTGGCGCGATTATGTACGTCTTTTGATCCAAACTCTGCTATGAATAATAAGGATTTTACGATTATGACGTGTCGTAAAGACGTACTCAATTGCTACACCGTCAGGAGCACGATTAGTGTATTTATTTACCTCTAACTAAAAAATGCTCTGCGACTGGTCAAATCATCCGGAGGAACTTCTCGCTGTGACGACTGTCTCTCGCGGACCCGGATTATCTCACGAGGGTCGAGAGGAAGTGTCCAGCAAAAATAAAACTTTTAACCTACACCCCCGTGTGTCAGTAGTTCTCCAACTTAAATTCATCCGCGTCCGCGCAGGTGCCACCAAGCTGTTAAGAATTTTAACAACTCACCTTTTCCAAAAACAATACGTATAAAATGCAGTAAAAAGTAAAAAATAAGCTTTTTGTCTTAAGCGTGGGTGCCAATCCTATCAGGCTCTTGCATACTAATTTCTAATTAACCTAATCAACACCCTCGCTTTATTCTAAGAGTGATGAAAAGAGTATTTTTAACTTTTTAGTGAGCCTTAGACTATTTTTGGAAACAGTTTGTTTTTAATATATGTTTTCTTTTTAATACAGTAAATCCCTCACTTCAAGTTACAGGAGACAAGTTATTCCACATGACTGAATTACACAATCACTCGCACCACCCAACCTTCCCTAGTAACCGGGCGACTGTGGTCCCTCCTTCCGCTATTTTTGCACAAATCCAACGCCTCATTCACATTACGATTGTTCCAGCGATTGTGGAACTATCGTGCATTCACACGACGATTGTTAAAACCTCTGCTGCCCTCTAGTGCTGACATCTAAAGTGAACGAGAAATTGACGGTTATCAAAGCTGTTGAGGTATGCAGGGACAAGATATTGCTGTGTTCAACGTGTATTTACCGAATAATTTTTCTTCCACCCATATTCTTCCTTCCTAGGACAAATCCATGAAAAAAATAGAGCTTCACGAGCTTTTCGTCTTTCTCTTGTCGCTTCCGTTTCCGGTCTCCCAGCGCCTAACCATCGTAAAGTGGCAACATTCGGAACTACGTGACATATTGTCAGGACATTCATTCACACGGCTAGTTCGGCCAACTATCGTTAGGACGATCGCTCGGACAATCGTAATATGAACGAGGCATAAACGGACTTAACAAAATATGACCGTCAAGTGGAAGTGATTCATCTTTTTTTAAGCAAGCGCTGTGTGTGTGCGATTCGAACCCTGTGTTTAATTTCTTTATAAGCCAAAAATTTACTGTGCTTCTAGGTCCGTGGTGGGCGCCACCTCAGCTGAAAGTCATGTTTATTTATTTGGATTCATGTCGTATATTTTACATGTTTTTGTCTTGATTACTGTGTTTTGCCGTTGATTTTGCATGATGTGTCTACTGTCTGTAAAAAAAAGCAAGATACCCGAGTTTGAGGAGCTCTAGCGTCTAAACGAAGCAATCAATTTCAATTCATCAAAATGGATACGAAGGAGAAACATATTTCTACGTTGTATCATGTACTTAAACACTCCTCGGCTCAATAGTAATTCCTGTACTTAATTTTTTCTCAAAAAAGTACCCGTTTTTTGCGCGTAAAATCAAGTTGCCCAAATTCGAGCGCTTGGCATTCCCGTAGTTGTTGTTCCTGTAACTTGCAATTTTGATATAGAGAAGTCACATCTATTATTAGCAGTTTGCCGGAAACAAATTGTTTATACCACTAAAATTAACGAAGTTGTTGTAAACAACACAAACCTCTACTAACTTCGAAAACAGTGGGTCAATTGAAAATTGATTGGTACTGTTGTCTTCCGTAGAATGTTAGTAATGCATATACGTAGATCATGCACGTTAAATGTCAGCAGTATGTTCAATATCTGTTGATATTTATTTTTGTTTACCAGATTTTCTTTTTTCTTTTAATTATCGTATGATTTAAATTTGATTCGTCAGCAAACTGAAATGCTCTCGGTTTTCGTGCGGAAATAAATTAATCGAAGAATACCTCAATTCTAATGAATCGAAGAGAGAATTTAAAGGAATTTCTGCCCACCTCAGCTTCAGGAATATTTATCAAGTGAATGTGATCATGCCAGACTGCTTCGACTTTGTCATCAGATAGCTCTTTTGTATTGTGCATTTCCTGCTGATTTCATATTTTCCTTACGTTAGGCCGCTATGTCTACGCTATATAATATTACTTCATTATAGCATAGGTTCCCACACATTATTATAGAAAAAATCTTCTGTAATTATGGTAGTAGCGCATTCCTTCATGCATTATGCAACTTTACTCGCTTGCTTGACCTCGGACTGCCAATTAGGGGGCATATTTTTTCTTGTGGATGTTTTGCGGAAAAATGAAGGAAACTCATCTTGAAGTGCGTGTGTGGGCCGCCCGGTGGCGTGCAGCAAATTGCTAGGGTTTGGTAACACAACGAGATACGAGATTCACGGCTACTGACGTTTCCATTGGAAGGAGCCACTTGCTCATTACCTTCCTCGTGAAGCGTTGAAGTTTCATTCATATGAAAATAGACTCTGAGAACATAGTTCTGAATATCCTGTACGAAACAAGTATTTTGTATGCAGTCACGCGCACGAGTGAAAATTTACACGAAGGGTAAAATTCACAGTAAACTAATATTTTAATATCCGGCTATTAATATTAGCCGGAATTTGAATCCGGATCTCCCGATTCCTGATCAAGGATACTAACCAGTTTCGCCACCACGCCATGTTTGACTTGAGACTTCTACATCTAATTCTGTTGAACTCCAATAGAAATTCGCATTTTCAGTTGAAGGATTGGTGGCGTAATCTGTTCAAAATTTGTGAATTTCGGCATCAAATCCCGGCTATTCCAAAATAGTTTTTTCATGGAGAATTCACTCTTAAGGCCTATTTATACAGTACATGGTACAAGTTAATGTCTAAATGTATGAACGCGAGAATTAACGCGTCATTAAAGTGAGTTTATTCTCGACGTTTTCTCATAAATTATTGTGGAATTAATGTAGGCACGAGTAATAGTGTTTTCTTTCGTAGTGCCTATGTGTATACGAATCAACATACATCCGTCACCTTAATAATAGAGAAGTTGTCGGCCCCATATTCTACAAAAACGGATACCGACCTACTCGTGAGTATTGAATTCATTAACACTACTTGCCAAATTTTACTTTTCTGCGCCATTGAAAACAGTTTACTTGAAACGGAATTAACTCCTACGATTTCTCACTAACCTCGTCGAAAGTCGTTGCGGTGGTTACTCCCGAAGCGGGTTTTCATGTTACCGGTTTCTCGTTTTATTGCGAAGAGTTTCGAATGTACAGATTTGATGTGCAGTGCATCATCATAAGCTTGGGTCGGTTAATACTCTGCTAAATATTGAATGACGTGAGGGGTATCTTGAAGTTGTTTTTTATTCCCTAATAGGATACATTTGAAGTTTTTCATTATTCATAGTGTATCCCATTCACATGAAACTCCGATTATTTTAAATTGATCGTATCATTTCTATTAAATCATAAATAATTTTTTACCGTTCAAATTGAAACCATTTAAAATCAAGCATCTCTGTACAGTTGAAATATATTTTACTTTCATTAAATATTTTTTATGTTTCTGGAATCATGCATGTGATTATGACTACAATTCCTTAAGGGAAACCTTATATGACAGCTTTCTATGTACTGCTTCATAACACCCATTTATGCATTTATGCTTCAGTGGGAATAATAATTTTTTCAACTGACAGAAATCATCAACCTTTGAATTTGTCGTTTCTTACACTCTTCTTTTTCAGGCAAAGACCATCCGCATAATGTTGATTTTAATGTGACGAAATTTGATCATTTTCTTCGCCCAACTCCTGTTGAGAGATATTTTGGTGTATTTTCCCCTGATATCCACTAAGAGTGTAATCTCTTCTCTCTTTCGCAGATGGCGGAGGGCCATCCAATCGACTGCGAGCCAACGGTTGGCCCGTTCGCCATGACGACAAGCAGTCCACACTCTCAAGGTATGTAACTACAATTTATTTTGAAGTGTATGTCTCGAGGCTTAACTTGATGGAATTAATAATAATAATTGCCTTTATTTGCATATACGAACTTGGTTCCTCTAAGCCATATGGCTTGTCAGAAGGTTCCCGTTATTCAATACAACATGTGGCACATTGAGAGCATAGCATTTATATTACGAGTTTCAACTTCAACTTTAGGGGCTTTTAAACAAAACTATGATAATTTAATATATTTTGTACATTTCATATTAAAATAAAGAAATTACAAGTTTACAATATCACTTATTAACCAATCTTTCACTTTTCTTTTAATGTCGGCCAAAGATTTGAGATTACATAAAACCTTTGGCATACAATTAATGGTATGAGATACAACATACTTCAGCAACCTTTTACCGTACATGTTATTATAAAGATAAGTTTTCAACAAAGGACTTTTGCGTTTGTCCATAGAACATTCCAATGAATTAGAAAGATTGATTTTTTGCTCAGATTTTTTATTCAGACTTCGCGATCTGGCTCCGACCGGTGTTGTGCGATAGGCAACATCATGAAATGAATTAGATGCCTGATGATATCTTCTATTAGATGAAACCGGTAATATTAGAAAAATAAATCTGTAGAAAAAGTACCAAATCTTTTAAATCCATTAGCAATTTATTTGTGAGGAATAAAAAAATAATAAATCGGACACAAAAATTAATATTTCGTTTAACTCGGAATTGTGTGGTACATATTTGGGAATTCACATATTAGTCAATTTGCCTTGATAGCGAGGAAAGGAACGGAATGTTGGAGAGAAACTCGGCGTCATTATCAGCCTGACCTCCACGAAAGGTGCCAAGTAGACCAAGGGTTAACATACCATTTGATGAATGGAGCGCTGTGCTTGAAGTACCCTGCACATAGAACCTATGCAGGCATCGGAATAACCTCGTTTTTTAACGTTTTTAGCTCTAAAATATAATTCCCTTATCCAACCCTGAAATAGGTGTGCAAGAATATTTTCGGTATTTTTAGTAGCTAATGCCAGTGAAAGTATTTATTCCCGTAACCACTGCGAGAGGCAATCGTTTCTTTGCCCAATTTTTGTAGCAATTAATCATTTATCCTGGATTTTTCTCTAGAAATTTTGATTGTCAAGTCATTTTCATCGTTTTCTGTGAACGTCGGTGTGTCAACTGTTGTGACCTTTCATCCTTACGTATTTTTTGCAAAAATCTTTGATTCTCTCACCTATACTGCTTCGCTCTCCCAGTTTTATTCTGCTTTAAGCGGCACTTAACAGCCTTTTTGGATAAATTGTTGACTAAATACTGGCATCAGCAGAATTTTTATCTCCCAACCGAACTCTATAGCCATTATTGCCATTCTTTAAAGCTTTGATGATACATGATGTTCTTGATCCATAGCTTTGAAAGTTCAAGACCAAAGGTTTGCTTCGCCATTATAATTTATACCGTTTTTAATCGTGTTATCCTACAATCCAAGGTGCTTGCAGTGATAATAAGCGGATATCTGAGCTGCATAAACCCAGGCATTAAGTAGCTTTCTTGAAGTTTTACGACTGAATGTGTTTCATTTGGCACGGAGATACTGGCGTAAAAGTTTTTATTGCTCTCGTAACGTTTTTTATTTCGCTAAACTCATGCATGGGCGATTATAATGTGCCATTCGAATTACATGGCTGTCTCGGTCCATTCAGGTTATTTATTATTCGGCCATTCATTTATATATACTTTCGATGTCGAGCATTATTTCAGGTATTACCTAAAGGTGGTTATTTTTTATCCCACAATGGGGTCCTTGCCCTGCAATTTGTTACAGAAGTATTTCAATATAAAGTCTTTATATATTTTTAAGAGAGTAATTTAACAGGGTAAATCGCTTTTGCAAAACATTATTACATAAGGTTTGCCATCGCCATTGCCTTTAAAGGATATTCCTTAGTATATCTTGTGAAATCCCGTATTTCAAAGTCTTTTTTTATTATTTAACCCTGCATAATGTTTTATCGTAAATTATTTCAAGACAGTGAAAAATTATAATTAGTGATACCTGTGCATGGAAACTACGGTGAAAGAAGTAACTTCAAATTGATTGTCAAAGTGGCACTGTTGATCTAGGAATGAGGCCAGGCAAAACAATATTGGTAACGCTAGCAGTATTTTCCCAAGCATCAAGAACTATGATAACAGTGTTTATTTGGTCCTGTATTTAAAGCAGCCACTCATATATGCAAAATTTTGCGATAGAGCGGTAATCATATCTAGGAAATGCAAGAGGCGCAATTATAAAATACGTATTACTTTCTGGTGTGAATTTTAATGACGAAATATTTAGCTACCACGATATTTGTGATTGAGCGCAAAAGTTTCAAGTTTTCAAAATGAGATATCTTGAAAATTAATTTCTCCCAGAAGCAGCTCTGGATTAGAAAGGGTTAATATCGGCCTCTGGCTTTGGTTTTTTCCCCGACAAGACTACATAGAATCAAGGTCCAGAAGGCGCGATACACTTCTGTACCAGTGAGTTCAAAACTCCGCCCAGCCAGCCAATTTAGAATAGAATTTTAAAAATTTTGCTCATGTGTTTCCATTGTCTATATTAGTGAAATATTTGCGTGAAGTAAGACAGTACGTGAAAACATTTTTATCGGATGTTGATGCGTAGTTTTCCGCGGCGTTGTCTGGATGATGTCTCCATGCTTCTGGGTTTCACCGCGTGGATTTTCTTTGCGACGACAGTTTCAGAGAAAAAATAGGTGGACCAATCAGCATCCAACATGAAAAATTGGCGCCAAGAATGCACTAGATAAGTCACCAAAAATTGAATACCGACATCGACCTGAAGACACCGGTTGGAATACCGGAGAAACTGTCGTCGCAAAGAAAATCCACGCGGTGAAACCCAGAAGCATGGAGATATCATTTTTATCGGATAATTTAAACGTTGAGCCTTCTTATAAAAATTTCCCCTGAGCATTGGCGTCCGAGCGATTGATTGTTTCCCGCGATCATGACCGCATGGATGTGAACACCATCGGCCACAAGAATGCACCGCCTCGCGAATGCGGAAGAGCTGCTGATAACCTCTTCTCCCCAACCCGAAAGCGCTCAGGTCGGTGGTGTCCCTCTCAACACCACAAATGCATCTTTTGATAGTCTTGAGTGTGACCCTCAAAGGAAAAATTTACGGTACGGAGAAATTGATACTTTTAAGGGCATTTTTGAAACCACCGAAAATCAAGAAGACTTTATTTCGAGTAAACCTGATGATCAAGGACAACCACCTCGGATGACAATTTACGAACTGGCGTGGGGCACATCCTCGGGGTATGGAGCGGTCATCGCCGATTAAATAAATGAGCACCTAACACCCAATCAATCGCTCAGTGATTCGACCCGAAAGTTGGTTTGGATAGGTGAGGGTAGAGATTACCCCGGAATAAGCCACTAGCGTGTGAATATCACATATTCAGGGTAGGGAGGCCAGTTCCATTCCCTGGGCCACCTCGTAGGTACTAAGAGGATTTCATTTGAGGGTTGTACAAAAGTTTCACACGGGGAGCGTAGTGGAATTATCGAATAGTGCCCATAATACCGCGGATATTATCGCTAGATGTCTCCTCGGTTATGGGTTCGTAAATTGTCGTATGAGATCGTTGGCCTTGATCATCAAGTACACTTGATCACTGGCGCTTTTGAGAACGCCCTTAGGCCAGTTTGAGTTACCCCATGCCGTCATGTTAGGTGACATCTCAAACACCCCTTTCCCCAAGTGTGTTTTCCCATATCGTTTTTATGAAACTACTACGCTGAGTTATCATGTTATCCAATGATATCCTTAATTGCTATTTGCTATGATATTTACGAGAAAACTTTAAAATGTAGAAGAAAATGTATGTCCTAAAGTCAATTAAAATACGCATATAAAGTCTAATGCATGCGTGTGCGAGTTTTCTGATATAAAATTATAAATATTTGACCGCTGTATTGCTCCCAAACACCAAAGGAAATATGCTTTTAAAATTCCTTTTAGCCAATAAGCATTCCGACCAATTTTGCGAGACAATACGACATGGGAACACACCCTAGGGGATAGGGGTAGTTGAGATATTATGACATTATTAAGGCGGCAGCGAAAAAAAATTCAAACCACGTTATAAGCGTATTTATCTTTTTACCTCTTAAAGTATATTCATAAAAAAATCAAAATTTTTATCTGCTTCTATAATCAAAATCCCCGTGAATCACAAAGAATGACCAACTTAACCAATTTTTGACCTTTGGTAAATGTCTCCTAGGTATGAATGCATGTTGGTTCCGAGATGGTCTCAAGCAATTTTACGGCGTCTTTAAAGGTCGGTGACCCGCTGTCTTGACTGGTTTGTATTCACAGAATCTGCTTTTGAGTGGCAAAGAAGGGGACCGTGTATGTCTGTGGTCCCTGCCATTTGGTGCATTTCTCTTTGACTTCCAGTTGTCAAACATTTTCTGCGGTGTGAATTTTGAAAGATAGATGTGTTTATGGCCGGAGTTGTGAAAAGCATTCAAAGTTTTAGGTACCTATTTCACTTCTGCATTATCATTTGGCTATCTTCCGCGTCAGTTGGCTTAAGGCCGTTTTACTCGGGGCACGGAATTGAGCAGGTTTGAACTGCATTAATTTCTAAAATGGCGTGGAATTGCGCGAATACATGATCGAAATTAGAACAGGGGCTATTTTGTCATCTCACGTCCACGCATTCTCGCATGTGTTCTTGTAATTCACCGCTTTATACGACGCAATTTTGAATGCGCCTTCGTAGACTTCGTCAGATTGTGCAAGTACGTGCCCCGTGTAAAACGGCCGTTATGGACAACAGTTTCACTGGAGACAGAAGAAAATCCTATAAAATGCAGAAATCAAACTATTTGATTTCTTGTTTGCAGAGATCAAACCAAAACAGATTTGATATCTGCATTTTAATCGGTTTTTCTTCTGGGTCAGTTGGTTGGTGGACTACAGTTTTGCTGGAGTCGGAAAAAAACGGAATACGCCGAAGGAAACCCGAGACAAATACAGAAATCAATCCATCGCCGTAGAAACCTTCATTCTAGCGTAAATTATTTTTTGAACGGCCACGCAAATGTATAGACGCCTATCTCCAATTTTCATTGTCCTAAGTTGAGTCGGTAAGACCGAAACAAATGTGAGTAGGAAGACAAGACGCAAAGAAAAGGAAATACGTTTCCCCCCCTTTTCGGGATTTTTAAATTTGGTCTGTAATTTAAATATTTATATGGGTAAAATTTTATTTTATGCCTATCTTTTTATTTATATTTATAATCATCTAGGCTATTTGCAAAATTGACAATTATCCATTAAATCATCAATTCTTCTTTTTCCATACACCCCGCCGATAATTTATAATACTATATTTCACGAACATGGAAAGCATAACATGTATTTGTCTGTGTTTCTGTAGTTGTGTATTACTATCATTCATCGTCCGTGGGGTGGAAAAAAGAAAAAATTGCTGATTGAGACTTGAAATAAAGAGAAATAGCGAAACGTGAGCGTTAAAGAAAAAAGTTTAAGCGTCAATATATTTCAATTATTGACCAAACTCAAAAAACTCGTAAAAGATAGAAAAAAATGAAAGTGGAGAAGAAAAGAACACAAAGGAAGAAGGAAAATGCGTTGAGAGAAATATAGAGAGTGTTTCAAGAGGAATCTGCAGTACTTCTGCTGACGGTAGAGGAGACATTTTTAAGCATTTTTTGTCCATAAACACGGGGTCGCTTAGTTACTGAAATATGGCGACGCAAACATTTCTTTGAATGCACTTACAGTTATTATGAAAACGGTTTTCTTGGGTATCCAGCCTTTTTGACATTTCATTTAATACTCTGGATTTTTTAGGAAATTAAATAATCAAGGTTGAACGAAAATGTGCAATTAAAGTTGTCTGAAACAATTAATCTTTGAACTTAGTTAAACCAGAGCTTTTAGCGAGTATCCAGAATGCGATTGTGCAATCTCACCCATTTTGGGATTGTTTCAGACTATCATGTTGGAGATTAACTATTTCAGGCGATGCGGATTTATATTCATAGAAATGTTATCGGTGGAACGTGAAGATTGTCCAGGGTTTCATTGTAAGCGCACCCCAATCGCGTTCAAATGATATGCGAATGTTTGATGTTCCAATTAGAAAAAAAGTGTACCCCATATCTGAATACATACAGGTCATTCCTTGTTAAATCAAACCGAAGTCGACCATCTGTGACTTTGATGAAAATCGGTGTGCATATTTGCTATCTCAAATAAACGAAATCATTATCACTTAAAGAGATTCGCGTTGCTAAATAAACAACTGAAAACGGTTTTTTTTTCAAACTGATGATATTTCGCTGGCACAAAATTTTCGGCATCATCTTTCATAGGAAGTAATCAACGTAAACAGATCACTGATAACTTATATTTATGCTATAATCTTTGAAAAATTCGAAATTCAATCAAAATATTGTTTTCATAACTATTTGTTTTAGCAATTTACTGGTATGCATTTAGTATTGAAAGATTTAAATTTCATTTTTAATTTGTTTATTTTTATCTGTAATTCTTTGCACTATTAAGACTATTATACCAAAAATTTAGGAGGGCTTTATTGCACAATAGAGTATTCTTAATATTAAATTCATAGGCATTCATAGAAACGTGATATCAGCCTAATGTATATATTATAATGCCTGATTTGAGTAGTAGAATGAATACCAATTTTGATCCAAATCTGAGGCCTACGAAGATTCACAGTTTAAGGTTTGCGGCTGTACCACGTGATATCGGCGAATATTAAAAGCCGAATTCAAACTATTTCGAAGCATTCGCACATATCAGGTCTTATCGAATTTTTCCTTGACGTTTTAATAGATATAATCGATGTTTTCCGCTGATACATATCACCTTAAATCACTACATACCAGCCATAACTTATAGTGTCAGTAATGTGTGGACTAATTGACCAACAGTTATAAAATTGACGACCTCTGAAAACTTGACAAACGGCTTTCTAGTCGATATTTTTCCTGAGATAAAATCAATTAATGTCACTGGAATAGGCCGTTGTAGAATCTAACGACCGCACTTATGAGACTAGTTGCAAAAATATCATTAAAAAGTTGGTGATAGCCAGAAGTTTTCACATCAAAATCACTAATTAAAAGATATCGGGTGCAAACACTTTGAAATGATGAAATTGATCAATAAAATTCAATTAGGCTAAACTCAGAAACACACTGAATATAGGAAGTACATTCCTAAGGTTTGTTTGATTGAATACAAAGGTGAGCGATGAGGCAGTCTAAACAAAGCTAAGTTATTTTCTTGTATAATGTTATGTGATTCCTTACTTGAATGAAATGTGACCAGAATTAGGAATAGCAGCATTGTGTTCATTATTCACAGAATTAATTTTGTAGACGGAAGGAAGGAATGTTCTAGGAAGTTCGACTGCAACTTAATGGAAAAAAATCACTAAATTCAATTAGGTTGAACCGAAACTCAGAAACACAAAATAGAGGGAGAACATTTATAAGGTATGTTTTAATAAATATAACGGTATAAAAGGATGAGACAAGGTCTAAACACATCTAAGCCAATAAAAATAGTTTTAAATTATTTTACGAAGATTTGAAATTTTAAAATATAGTTATTCTAGTATAGCTCTATGTATTTCTTTACTTGAATGAAATGTGAAAAAAATTGTAAATGGCTGCCTTGTGTTCATAATTCGCAGAATTAATTTTGCAGACGGAAGAAAGGAAGGAATGTTCTTGGTAGCTCGACTGCAACTTGATGGAAAAATACCTCTGAAATCTCTCTATAAGAGTGTATAAGAAAATTTACCGGTCAAAGATTCATTTATTTAACATTAGTGCAGACTTTATCGAGACGGCACATGAATAGTATCCACTTAATACACGCCGTCTCAAACTCAATTACTTCCGAGATAAAAGTGTTTCAACCTGGTAACGCATTCGGAATGAACATCCTTTAATCAAAAGGAAAAAAGCTCACGGCGCCGCATATCCTTTGATCATTGCCCCTCAATTGCGCCTTGTTCATTACTCACGAGTATATAATAACCAGTGACACTTCTGCCTACTGCTCTTCTGGATTCACTCCTATCCATTAGCTAGTCGGTATTATGCACGATAAATATCACGCAGCCCACAGCCGCGGGAGAATAGTTGGCGCGGACCATGAGAAAGGTTTCACGTTAACCCTAAAGAGGATGGCCAAGGTTGAGTTAATGGTGAGCCGCGCCATTTTGGCACGGAGACGACAAGAAGTAAACGTCAATATCGGAATAATGGGAGATTGGTGCTTAGAACGATCATGTTCCACAGTTAGCAATGACGCTACCAAGTCAATTTCAATAAATTATGGTGCAGGTTTATTACCTGCACCACGATCTGCTTGATCGTATCAGTCTTCTAGCATTATATTTCCCATCATCTATCAGCTGTTTATTTTTATTGCTTTAATTATTTAATATCCTTAACTGACAAACATTTTTTAATATTTTTGCTTTTTGTGGATCACGGAAGTAGCCTATATTACGTAAATACTGATAAAAAAATTTCATTTTTGCTATACTTTTGTCCAAATGCTGATGCAACAAGACCTTGGCTTATTTAGTCATTCCAATTTAAGCTAAATAACTAATAATATTCAAGTTTCTAACCCTGCGAAAAACCTAACTTTCAAGTACTCGAGCTCAGCATCAACCTTAGATTCGAAGTGAAGGTTTGCGGAAAACACGGAAACAACCTGGAATTGGTGAAATTGAATAAGTGATCTTGCCGCACAGTAGAATCATATATTTATCATCCCTAATCACAGCCCAAATGGAGCTCAACGTCAGTACATAAATTACATGATTCGCTTTATCAATGCACAATTACTATAATAGTTGTTAAATAATTGCACGGAATTATTGAACCTTTTGTGGAGTCATCATTGTCAGCTTTCTAATGTGCAAGAGCTGGCGCTAATAATGTTAATGTTAATTTATCGTAAAAATTATTAACAGTGATTATGAATATTTGAAATCGATTTTGCGTTCATATTCACTAGACATAATTTACCAGCCGTACGCAGAAATAAATCTAAAATCAGTTTTCATTTCCGTCCTTTCCCTTAATTCACACTTTAAGCGACCCGCTAATTTAAATACTACTGTTAAAACATTTTTTTCAAAATTTCATGATAAATAACATAGTGCTGGAATGATAATGGGCTCTTGCAAGTGTATTTTCTTCCCAAAGCGCCTGGAGGTTGTACGTGTGTATTTCCATTCCAATGATTGCATTTCATGTTGTCCTGACAAGCGAATACGGACGAATGGTAGTTTGCTTAAATAGTAGACATGGATAAGGAAACTGTTCGGCGCTATTTTGTGATCAATCTCAGTTTGACGGGTGCCACAGCTTATTTACCCTGTCTTCCTCTCACCGAGTACGTGAGGGAATAAGTGCTAATACCCATTTGCCATTTACCATTGAATGCTAATTCGTTTTCGCCCGAAACGAGTTTCCTTACTCTATTTTCACTTGCTTATGCAACTATTCTTTTTATTCCCTTCTCACCAGCCTTCCTCCACCTTTTATTATTAATAAATAATGAAATCCGAAGATTCAAGTGTGATGGAGTGGAGTTTTTCCATATTGAAATAAACTATTGCTATTTTCTACTATTATAACATTTATTCCAACGTAGGCGTCGATATTACTACATCATTGAGATGATTTAGTAACATCGGAACCTCGGTCGGAATGATTTTATAAAATATTATTGATTTTATTAATTATTATTAAGCGCTTTTAACATTTATTTCGACCTAAGTTTCGAAGTTACTAAATCATCTTCGGAATAAATTTTCAAATCGTAGAAATTGCAAGTGTTTATTTCAACATTAATAAATACCTTCCTTGGTCTTTTTTTACTATAGCGAAAAATCCCACAGACTTTTGGATATTTTTATGATAAATTGAAAAGGAGAGATAAAAATGCGCGATTAACTTTGGATCTTATGTTACCGTTGAAGTGATACGCGTGTGGTACCCTCTTATGAGATAAAAAGCAAAAACTTTTAGATTTCCACTATTTTTTATTCCATCCCCGAATCTAAGCTTTCTAGGTTGCATCCTAAACGTTGTCTGCGCAGACGAGATTATGTTTTTCGACAGTTAAGCGACAATTCTTCTTTCACTTTTCATTCGAAAAACGACGTTTCTGATCGCCCTAAGCCTGAATTCGGTCCGTTTTTTATGAGTTCGATGAGAAATTTCTGCGTTGAAAATAATTAGCAATCCCATAAATATTTTTGGGAAAATTTTTCGCCCTCCTTCTAATTGTATTTTTGGATAATGCTTTAATCAAACTCAAATATTTACCAAACCAATGTTAAATTTCAAAATTGCTCCTATTCCGGAAGACAGAATAGTGAAATTACGATCCTTCGTAGAGTATAAGCTTCCACATGAATTCAAGCATTCACTGAAATACCCTCAAGATCTCTTTTAAAAAAGTCAATCAAATGTTCTTATAACATCATCCGCCTGAAACCCGAGAAATCGTTCCTAAAAACTTCGTAAGTTACTTGAAAATTGTAACTAGAAATAAACATGACTAAAACTGATTTTCATTACCTTCAGGAATGCCTTTCATTTTTCTTCAGGAAGTGCCTGGAAATGTCAACTTGGCCAAGTTGGTGCGTGTTTGGACTAGACGTTGTCGTATTCCTGCAGCTCTTCTATCAAACATTTCGTATAAGAAAATCTTATTACCGAACTTAATAAGTTTAATCCCACTACATTATTTTATGACCCTACGACGGGAGCTGGAATGCACCCGAAACTTTCGTCCACCAAAAATGAGTCGACGCGGCATTAATCCGGAAAAAATTATCAATTGTTTTATGAATTCGACACCTATAAGTTAAAAATATAACTTCTGGAGAAAACTGAATCTTCTTCCTGGATGAAATAGTTCTCTGTCCCACTTACATGAGGAAGAGTCAGGTTAACATAGAGAGGAAACTGAGGTTGCAGGAGATTATTTTCAATTTATTTTGATGCAAAAAAGCTTTTAACTATTTGTCCTAATTATTTAACCACAATAGGGTGGTTTCCTATCATTTTTATATTGCCTAAATCGAAAGATTATTACTCCTGGAGTACGTATTTCAAGCTTTTAGATTTTTAAATGACGATATCTATTTTTCGCGATCAAATGAAAATTGAAAATTTTCAAGCGCGCGAAAACGCGACGCGTAAGTATGAATGCCGGGAAATCTCTCCGTGTGACGTATTTCTGGTTCCCGCTGCCGCCCTGCGAGGAGACCTTGAGGCGAGTTGAGCGCTGATACGACGCAGGCTGCTAGCGGGTAGCTGAGTACCCAGCTGCCTGGTAGCGCTTGGCTTAAATAAGGATTATTAATACCTTATCAAATGAAGAAAACTTTCCGACCTTAGCCAGTTTTAATTAGTGATTATTAAGACATGTTTCCCTACCCTATTCTCAAAGTGAAATTTTCTGGCTGTTTTCAGTATTTGGAGAAGATTATCGATTAAATACAAGTACATACGGTTACTAAGCCCATATATTTACTCAAGAATCAAACACTCATGGTTTTAAGGACCGAGTATTGATTTTTCAATATTTAAAACTGTAAAATAAAAAAAATAAAGTTAGTTACTATGGTTAAAAATGATATTGATTTTTCAATAATTTCTAATAATGTAATAATGCAATAATGTAATTTATTTCGATTGGAAATTCATCCAACATTTAAAAGTGGAAGACACTCAATTTCATGATAACACAAATTTATAAAATGAGTTGAGTTGCATCATTAGATGATAAGAAAGCGTTCTCTTCAATTCCTCATTCATGCAAAGTACACCGATTTCCATGGAGTTATTCCAATGGATTTGTATGCGATCCCATGGAAACACTGGATTCAAAACATGGATGCAGTGATTATTCAATTGAAGGCCAGATTTCTTTTCCATTCATCCAGAATCGCAATAAATATATGCTGTCATTCACTACGGGGGTGGAAAAGGCTTTCCAACTAATATTTCATCTTATTACCACTTTGTACATTCCTTAGAAGAAAAGCGAGCCGATATATGACTTTCGCCACTCGTATGGAGAAAGAAGGAAACAATTACGGCGACTGTTAGCCTCAAATATTTTAGGATGATAGACGTTTTAATGCGACTTTCTGTTTTTATCCAGTTCTAAAAAAAGAAGTTTACGTTGTTTTCTAGAAGGAGAATGGATGAGAGCAGTCCTGAATTCAGAGTGGAGATTTCCTTAGCGTTAAAAGCGTGTTATTACCATTACTTTCCAGGAAAACAGGAGTAATTTCCACAGAAAAAAATATCATTACCCCAGGACAATGAAGTCAGCACCGGTTTTTTCAGGCATGTAAGCGTTAGTCATTTAGTCTTAGCCGTACGAATCACATAAGAGGTTTCAGCCGGCCGTTAACGAATACGGAATGCAACTGATGACATGCTATAGACGATGCGTGGAGCTAGTTTGTGTCCCATGACATAAAATGTACATGAACTGCTTGTGAGAGTCAAATATAAAATCCAACGCCCTTCAATCTGGCGTCTTAGGATTTCGAATCGAAGGCTGACAAAAGAAAAGTTATGGTACAGATGCGTTCTTTCAAGCAATTAGATGCGCTGAACACAAAATTTGGCTACGATATTAAGATATTTATGTATTCTTAGTGCAATATTAGACGCATTACGACATTTCCCGGGGGTCATTGCTGCTTACAAAGATTTTACCGATTTCACACAGTAACTTCATTGCATGCATTACAAAAAAATGAAAAACGTTCATTGGACTTGGAGTCAAACGAGAACAACGAATACCACGTAATTTTACATAAATGTATTCAAGATACCATTGATTCAATTATGCCATTCAATACATTAATGCAAAGAATGATAAATAAATTCGTATTTCTCAAATCAGAACAACTATTAGCTGGATCCACATTTTCCTGAAGCATAAAAAATTATGGGCGACGGAGGTAAAACTTTTTCCTTCTCAATGCCTGTGTATAGTTGAATGGAACAAAATAGGCACAAAATGCGAAGATAAATGGGCGGAGCATTGAAAAACCGAACGGAGAAAAATTGAAAAGATCTGTAGCGTAAAACTGTGTAGAATGGCAAAAAAAGAAATGGAATACTGAGAAGACTTTATGACAGGGTAGTCCAACCAGCGGATTTTATCATTTTTTCGGCCCGCGAGATTAATCGTACCGCAAAGAATAGTAGTTAACACAATAATTATAACTCATTATGTTTGAATATCTCATTCCAAAAAATGGCCACAATGACTACATTTCTATATCTAATATGAGGATGTATTATTTTATTTGCGGTCCGCGAGGTAGTGATGTATTTTCAAAGTGGCCGCACGATCATTTCATTTTCCGCACGATCATTTCATTTTGATGAAATTAAAAAACATTGTTGTATTCCTCCGATTTATTTTGAAGTACGACTGGTTTTAGATACAGGGGAATGACGCCGCTGCGTCGGCACTAGTTGTTGTTGTATTCCACGAATTTATTTTAGGTACGAATAGTTCCGACGCAGCGGCGTCATTCTCTTGTGTCAAAAAACCAGTCGTAGTCGTTTTAGAAACAGGGGAATGATGCCGCTGCGTCGGCACTAGTTGCTTCATCTACATCTACATAATACCCCGCAAGCCGCCTAAGAGGCGTGTGGCAGGGGGTGTTGGGACTCCAGCCGTTTACAGCTAAAAAGAAAATGAAGTGCTCTAACGATGTTGGGACTAGCGTTTATTAAAGTCCTTTATGGTTCGGGGGAAAAACGAATTCCCATATCTATCCGTTCGGCAAAACATTCTCTTAATTTTTCGCTTCTATCGGACCTGGAAATATATTGTGGCTCTAATATTATGTTCTCTGTGTCGCTCTTAAAGATATCCATTCTCAATTGTTCAAGCAATCTGAGCCTAGCGCGCAGCCTCCGAGCCTCCTGCGGCTCCCAGCCTAATTCGCGTAACATCTGAGTAACACTGTCTGTACGCCCGTAGCAGTTTTTGACGAAACGCGCAGCCTTCCTTTGTATTTTATCCAGTTCGCGGATTAAGTCTTTCTGCACCGGATCCCATACGCTCGCTGCATATTCAAGGTGCGGTCGGACGAGTGGGAAATAGCACCTTTCTTTTACTTTCTCATCCGAAAATCTTCCCACAATACGCTTGACGAATCCTAATTTCTTCAGGGCTATGCCGCAAATATTATTTATATGTGTTCCCCACGTGAGGTTCGAGGTTATCGTAACTCCCATGTACTTCACTTGTTGCTGTATTCCACCAATTTATTTTAGGTACGACTAGTTCCGACGCAGCGGCGTCATTCTCCTTTGTCTAAAACCAGTCGTACTTCGAAATAAATTGGCGGAATAGATCAAAGATTTAAATTTCATGAACGATAAAATGAACTTTCGCAAAGTTAAGCCTGAGACCATAGAGATAAGCATTTTGGTAGTCTACCCCTACTCTGTATTGGCACCGATATGGAAAACTTGATTGCGATCCAAGTAGGTCTCGTCTCGGATGCGGAGCAATGTAAGTCTATGATTTTCCGGGATCTTATGAGAAGATACTCTCTTCGTGGCGTGAGGAAAAGCACAAAGGAAAGCCTAAGCGTTTCCCTTGAAGCTCAACGGAAGGGTCGAATCGCGAATGGTTGGAGGAATGCCAGCCGGTTATTAGCGGAATGACACGGACTCCATAGTAAAGTTTCCAGGTATACGACCCCGAGAAATCTTCCAACTTCTTGCAATTTTCAACGCTTTCTCCTGCGATCTTCTCGAGGGGAGAGATTATCCCGAGATTGGACGCTTTGCGACCCATTGTCGGTGTTTATGGGATCACACACGATGCCCTCTTCCAAGTGCAGCCATTGTCTTACGAGATCCATCATGGATGCAACAACTAAATTTTCAAAATTAAATGAAAACTGTCATATAAACGTTGAAAAATTTTCCGTACCTTCGATAAAAGATACGTAAATATTATGATTTTACTTCCGGTCCAGGAAAATATTTGTTCCGTTGTTTTCCCAAGTATAGAAAATAAGCCGAAAATATTGTAACCTGACTTCTCCCAAGAATGGCCAATGTTGAAAAGGGAAGTCTTACGAGATCCATCATGGATGGAACAACTAAATTTTCAAAATTAAATGAAAACTGTGATATAAACATTGAAAAATTTTCCGTACCTTCGATAAAAGATACGTAATTATTATGATTTTACTTCCGGTCCAGGAAAATATTTGTTCCGTTTTTTGTTATTTCCGTAATTTGTTAGTAGGCAATTTACCTTAGGATTAACATTAAGTCCTAATATAATTTTAATAGTGCACCAGCAAAACTATCAACTACCTGATTAATTCATTCGGTGGAAAAAAGTCGTGGGATCTCTCCATTAAGCGACAGCATTTTGACTCTGAAGATACAAGAGTACGTGGTGTGAGTCTGAAAAAATTGAAATATGATCTTGACCCAGGGTCAAAAATAGAGAACTCTTAGCCATGCTCTAAGAATTAATTAAGGAAAGCGAATAATTCATAAGGTATAATTTCTTCAAACGACAAGTAATTGATTCAAAATTTAAATGAAATAAGACTATTCTAGATGCACTCTATAGTCGCTCCCGGAAATCTTTGAAATATAGGTATTTTCTATAATTTCCATGACCATAAGATTCATAAGAAGTTTCTAAGATGAAAATCAAAATATTTTTGAAATGGTACTCACAGTCGTTTAGTAAAAGTTAACGAAACTACTGAGAGTATTTTAACAAGCGGAAAAATTAAGGGGGGTCAAACGAGTGGGAATAAAGCATGCCCCAAAGACTGTGCAAAATATCAAAAACGTAGCATTTGAATGGGTTTGCACAGGAGGCAGATGTATGTGAAACGAATGCAAGGAGGAATGGAAGCCAGGGAACACACCAGTCCCGCTCGATCTATCTTTTTTTGTAACTTATCTCAAGGCTTATTTTGTCATTTTGAAATAAAAAATGTCTGGGCTTACCGAGTAGACCGTCTTAGAATTAATTGTATTCAAAATTTGGGAATACCAACTGTTTTTTCTCAAATGTAAAATTTACAAATATGAAAAGTAGATAAGTGTTGCCGAAGATTTTCCTTATGATTCTCTCATATTGCCTCTCACTCGGTAATTCTTCACGTCTCAAGTCCACACTGTAGCACAGGAGAAGGATTTCGTGCTTGCTAAGCCACAGACGAAGAGATAAATCCTACTCGAATTCTATTCCGCAGTGGAAGTATTTCAAAGCACTGCAAGAATCAAGAAAATTTTTACTCGGTCATATACGACGCAACCACCCGAGGATTGGCTTGGATAGGTGGTGGTAGAGCTCAGTGACTCTTGAAACAATTTTTTGCTTTCGGATTTCAGTCAATATCGAAAGCAAATGGCAAGTTTTGAAACGCTGGTCCTTGATTACTTTGTATCGAATGATACACATGAAGTTGATTTGAAACAAATAAGAATGCAGCAACCGCACCCATGAGCCTGTATGATACCGCGCAATCCGTCGCTTTCTCACAAGGGTGACGGGACACCAACGTGGCTCTGAGCTCCTGGTGCCAGTGGCGCAGCAAGGAGGATAAATCCCCCCCCAGAGCTCAGAGAAATTTTTATGTTTAATCCATTTTACTCAATTGGATTAATATTACTAATAGAATTGTGTAAAGATTAATGAAATATCCCTCAGGAAGCCGTGAAACTCACCATTTTGAACAATTTATCTTAAAATTTCGCAATTTATTAATCTCGCACCTACCGCTTATCCTGGTGGGTATACCATACCACACACACCCTGGTGTTAGTTGCATCTAAACCCTCCCCCCCAACCTTAATTCCTAGCTGCGCCCCTGGTAGAGCTCACCCCAGAGTTGGCCACAAGCGTGTGTGAGTATCACAAATTGGGGTAGATGGGCCTTTTCCTGGGCCATCTCGCGCTTGATTGATTTTATTTTCTATAGTTCGAAGGCTTCAAGCGGAATTTGAACCCGAGACCCTTCATATTTATCAGGTAATCGTTCTTCTCACTAGGCAGTCACTCTCCCATGTTTTTCTTTATAGCCCCTGCGAATCTTAACATGATAGTATAAGTTTGACGTAACTAATGCTTCGCCAAAATAGACTAAATGCGGCCGATCGAGAGGGAGTGATACATCCTCTTAAGATAAGTGAAAGTGTGGCTGATTATGTGTCCTTCTTCTGCTTTAATGAGTATTTTAAAAATAAAGAGTGTTTCAGGAGGAAACTGCTATACTTCAGAAGGTGGTAGAGGAGACAACTTTAAGCATTTTTTGTCCGTATACATGGGGCCGCAATTCGTTAGTTACTGAGCTATGGCAACGTAATCATTTTGTTTAATTTTTACTGCACAACTCCTTTTTTGTGTGTTTTACTCTACTAAAAGTACTTATTGCGCACTGAGTTATAATTGGTGACATTCTGAAAGATTAATTTATGAGGTCACAGTGTTTATCATGGCACCACAAAATATGCTGCAATCTCGGATTTTCCTAAAGATCCCGTGCATGCATGTTCAATTTTACCACGTTAAAAAGTATCTGTTACCAGTGGAAGTAAATAGATCAGCCATAACATGGATTCGAAGTTCACTTCAATTTGAAGCCATATTGTTACAATTATTAATTTTAATCCATCTCGGCTGGCGATTTACGTTCCGCCAGCGATTGCTAAATTGCTAATCCTACCGAAGCATATTTATTATATTTGAAGGCAAAATTGATTTTAAAACCACCCTTTTCAGGTCGACTGGATTTGCATTCAAAAAGCTGCGAAATTATTTTTGATGGTACCATATTATTTTCATTTAGGCTGAGATATTAGAGAATTTTATAGTTTTTAATTTCAACAATTAATTTTTTCACTTCACTGGGTTTTAAATTTATTTTTATCGAACTCTAAATACGGTTTATTATGAAGTCTACGTAAAAATTTTAGTACCTCGGGAAGACTCATAATTTTGATTCTCCAGTTGTTGATTTTTGTAATATGCGAGCGTTAAAGCCTCCAGGACCAGCGTTCTATGTTAACACATTGCGGACAGATCACGAGTATACTCGTGTTTCGCGAGCCATCTGTTACGGACGGATCACGAGATAACTCGTGTTTTCTACACGCTGCCTTTATAAAGTTTATAAATTTATCGAGGTTATGTGTCATAAAACTTATTGATTTTAGGTATGCATTAAAAATTATTTATTCATATTATAACATTAAGTTTTATCTCAAAGCACTAAAAATTTGAAAGATATATTGTAAAAAGTTATTCAGATGTAAACCAAATTACGTTGCATGCAAAAAAACGTCTGCCTTGAAAGATACCCGGCCACTGGGGTAAGTTCGAAAAAAAATATCCGGTCCTTAATGTGTTAACTACTCAGTCTGAATATTAATGTCACCATGTTTTTAAGTATTCGAAATTTCTAAATATTTATCATATATACTTATATTGAATATGCTTTTTCTCATTTGCCTACGTTTTAGGGGGTAAATAGTTTGTATATGGGTGCAATAATCTATAGTTAATATGTTCAAAAGTCTCCTAAAATTAGTGCGAAAACTATTTACGTCTCGATGCATTCATGCTATACTTGATGAAATGCGTTGAACGCATTGTTGATTCCATTAAAAATATTCGAGCATGAAGACTTTTGAGCCTAATTTCCCATGCCGTGCTTTTTTTCCTCTACTACTGCTAATTATGATGTCGGTTGTATTGGTTAATTTTTTCTTTTCCTTTCTTCGGTTTCGAAAATAATGCACTCATCTCACATTATGCAATGAATATTTTTCACTCCAGTTCTCTTTTCTGGAAGTAGTTTTTGCACGATTAAATGCTGCATTGCGTCGTGCAATTCTTCTGACGCGATTTTTCTTGCATCCTCCACCAATCGCCCAGATCTCATGAATATTTTGATTACGACCGCTGTTGCTTTCATAATTTCATGGCGACCTCTTTTTTGTGCATTCTACCACAAATTGATTCCAACGTTCTCTCTTTGTTAATCTTCAAGCTTCAGTTCATCTTTTTTTCCGCGTGCTCCTCTTTACTCATCAGATTTTTCTGTTTCCCTTCCTGTCAAGTCTTCAGTAATTCGTATCATGTGTTTTTTCGAGGCAGCTGTTTTTGTGTTCACCTTATTTTTTCGTTGTTTTTTCTCGTTTTGACTGCTGGATAAGGCACGTGTCAAAACAAATCTGTTATCATTCCCACGAAATTACCTTCCTAGATTATTCTATTTCTTTGCCACCTTTTTTCCTTCAAATCTGGCAAGGCTACTTTTTTATTAACTCATAAATTATCCCATTTGCATTCGTCATTATTATTTCATTAAATGCTCAATAAGTAATACCGTAATAGGCAAAACTACAAGCAAAAATACAAATTAATATTATTTTCATTAAACATGGTTTTTTTCCGTCGTGCATTTCCAAAACAAAAGCGACGTTGTAGAATCGTGTTTTCTACCCTCAAGTTAGCAGTCTGACAAGTGGAATGTCATAAAACTGGGTCTCAGATTTCAATCAAACTTTTTAGTGTTGTAGTCCATCGGGAGCCGTCTACGAATCGCCCACCATATGGGGTTATGTAACCAATAGTTAAAAGAAACGAAGTTAAACATTTACAGGTCTATGATGTTCCCTTAGAAATTACAGCGGTTTCCCGGTGGTTACGGTGTTCAACTCCTACCCGGAAGTCCTAGGTTTGATTCTTGAATGCAGCATTCAATTGTGTTAATTTGTTTCTACCGTTCATTCAACAAAATCCTGCTGGTCATCATTATCAGGAATCAAACCTATTACCTCCGGGTAGGAGTCGATTACCATAACCACCGGGCAACCGCTGTTATATGAAAAAAGTTTATTTCTGCGGGGATGTAATAGACCTGAAAATGTTAAACTTCTTATCCTCATGGGGGGTGATTCGTTGACAGCTCTTGTTGGACTACAACACTATAAAGTTCGATTGAAATCTGAGACCCAGTTTTGTGACTCTCCCCTTGTGAGACAGATTGATTACTAATGAAAATCCTATCCCTGCACTGTACGCCGATTATCTGCATTATTTCCCATTCGCTTTACCCAGTTCTCTCCATTAATTGGTTTCTCAAATCCAAGAATCAAGCATACACAAGGCGTTTGGTTACATCCCATATTCGACTCCACAAGAGTCCTCATTACCGCTATCGCATCACGGGTTGACTTTCCTTTCCTGAAATCAAGCTGAAGCTTCTTTCGTGTTTTAAAAATCCTTAGTACCTACCTTTTTCACCTCTTGTTATATTAGGTTAATTCCTATAGTCGCAGTATTCTAAAGCCTTCTTCTTTTCGGTGTCGGAAATAAAACTGTTTTTATGAAATCCACCCGGCCTTCATTGAATTCTTTCGAAGCTCACAGGACATGTTATCGCATACCGCCTTTATATTCCGAAGGCCTCTCTCGATTTCCGCGTCTAAGGTCCACGGTCTGAGATCTTCCACCACCTTTTATTGTACTCATAATTTTCAGTCTTCCTGTCATGCTCCTGCTGTTGTAAGGCTCATCCACCACATTCCTGTCTCCTCATATTCGTGGAAATGGGCTATTTTACTTAGCTTCACTCATCGATTATGGGATTTCATTTCTTCATTAAGCCCATAAGTTCTTCCATCACAGCCTCCCCTAGAGTTTCATGTTCATCTTGCAAGATTTTAAATAAAATAGGTGGCAGTTAAATTTTTTCCCTGCCCTTTTCCTACTCAGTTCAAAAAACCAGCAATACGATGTTGTTGAGTGAAGCCATTGCCTGCTATATCGAGCTGCACAAGTTTCTATCCCGCCTACGTAACTTAACCCTGCAAGGGCTTCCATATTCGTTGACGTAAGTACTAGTATTTTTATTTGTTGATATTCCATGCATAATTTTGAGCTTAGGAATTTTCTAATGTGCTCATGTCATGTTTAACTACTTTTATTTGTGGTTTTTGCATTTTTATTGATTAGTAATTTCGATTTAAAAATTGACGCGCTGATATAAAAACTTACTTATCTAAGGTCGTAAGACAGAGAACGCAGTTATTCTTCAAACCCACGCCACTATGTGAGAAAAATATTGGCATGGCATAATTCTATTCACACCAATTACGTATTTATAAATTTACTCTTTTTACTGACGATTTGATGTGCCTTATTTATTATCGGCTCGTATTCAATGTCACACAATTTGCATTTAAATGGATTAAATGCGGTAAACTTGATAGTCTCTGAGGTTATGGATCAATCAGAAATTGATTCTACTCTCCGGGGAATTGTTAAATTAATAATCGTTGAAATTTTTTCTACTATTGTTTTTTTCCCAAGATTGTGGGATGTGGGTTTGTCGTCATTTAAATGCCAAAGAAAAAACTGATGGAGGAAAGACGTGTGCAAGTATTGGAATAGCTAATTATCTCAGCAGTCGTCCATGAATGTAATTGAGCGTTTTAGATGCTAAGAAAAACTGATGTCGCCTATGTTCGGAGGTTCCTTGGAATACTTCCAAATATTTATTCCCGCTGTGAAGTTTAGTGTTTCCTCCGGGAGGAGCTAATATACTGGTCGAAACACGCTCTATCTCGTTCTAGAGCACTAAATCTTCTCCCAATGTCGTAAAAAAGAGCCGCATGAATCACTTAGCATGTCATTTTCGATTTGAATTTTTCATTCCCGCGACCCCCATACTCTGTTCTACAGTTGAAATGAAAAGATAACGCGAGTGATCTAAGCCTTAGGATGCATTCTTCGTATGCAAGCGTTTAGAATTATCTTGACGACGAGTTGTTTACAGCAATAAATTTAAATAATTAGGAAGGATTTTTCTCACAGAATAGGGTGGTTTCCTATCATTTTTTTATTGCCTAAATCGAAAGATTATTACTCATGGAGTACGTATTTCACGCTTTTAGATTTTTAAATGACGATATCTATTTTTCGCAATTAAGTGAAAAGTGAATTATTTCAAGCGCGCGAAAACGCGACGCGTAAGTAGGAATGATGGGAAAAAGACCGTGCGACGCATTTCTGGTTCCCCCTCCCGCCTTGTGAGGTGACCTTGATCGAGGCTCTGAGCGCTGATAGGACGCAGGATGCTAGCGGGTAGCTGAGTACCTTGCTGGCTGGTAGCGCTTGGCTTAAAAAAGGTTTATTAATACCTTTTCAAACGAAGAAAACTTTCCGACCTTAGCCAGTTTTAATAGGTGATTATTAAGACATGTTTCCCTGAGCTCTGTGCCTCATGCATGCATTGGTAACCTCAGACGATGTATAACTCCTATCCTCTCGTGTAGAAACTAGGTCCCTGTGACGTCACGTGGAGTGACATCGCATGGGCGCCAATCTGGCCTTTTTCAAATGAGGATAAAATTTGACCCTTGCCATTCTTCTGAACCGGTATTTCAAAAACCAAATAATTTGTGTATTATGAATACACTAATGGTGGGTAACGAATCGCAATCAATGCCTTTCGTTTTCTTTGATTAAGGAAACTACCCTTTTAGTTATCCACTCTAGTTATCTTAGAAGTTTCGCATATCAAGTGAACTCGAGGGTGACTCCGTAATGGTTCACCGCTGGATAGTCAGCAATTGTTTCCTAAATTTAGTATTGCAATTTCCTACACATATCATTAAGGTCGTATTTTAGAAAATTTCGTGAATATGAGTACGTAAATGCCACGCCGCAGCCTCGTATAATCTTTCATTGGGGCACTGATTTTTGTGTCCATCGCGTGTGTCCGTCTTTGTAGATAAATATGGACTTAGCCACAATCGGTTGGCTGCTAGGGGGTCATTTCCATTCCACGCTTTTGACGGACAAATACGCGAAGAGTCCGCACTCTGGCGGAGTAATCGGAAATCTGCGGCCGCAGTCGGTTACGCTCGACGCCTTGTCGTCGAGTACAGTCATCACGAATATTACAAAAGAGGATCCTCAAGTCGATTTTGATGACAAGCAATTTTCGTATAGGCCGCGATTTCCGTATAATGTCCCGATTGCGAATGATTTCCGTACAATGCGCATCTTCTTGCCAGAGATGTCAACCACCGCGCATTTAAATAGGTTTACAGAAGAATGATATTAGGTTTTCCCGGCGTATCAGGTGCAGAAAGATTTCTCGGGTTTTCCACCGGTTGATGTCGTCCATGTCTCCCGACGTTTCGAGCAGCGACTTGCTGATCATCCTTCGGGGGAACTTCCTCATGGGATCTGAGTTTCGCGGGGAAATAAGGTATAATTAGGGTTGTCCACCGAAATTTACATTCAGGATGATGTGACCTATAAAGTTCATAGCTTTTCAGTACTATTCCTCGCAATTATAAAACGTTAAACCGTAAATTTTGGAAAAAAAGTGGATCGCATGGCACTCATCACCGTGCCGCGGACATTTTTGAAACACGATTAAAATGCGACAGAAGTGGCAACAGAAATAGGCCTTCTATGGGATGGAAGTGGGCCTCCTCTATGCAGTCCCCTTCAGAGTAGTGAGGGAAAAAATCGATGTCGATCATAATCGAAAATCGAGCCATGATCTTCAGGTTTCGATCCAAACTCGATTTTTGAACTTCAATCTGTTTAATTTGATCTCAGCAACATCACTATCGACCTATGATAATGCCATCCGTCCCGAATGAAATGCTTTTACCCAAGGCCCGTAAAATGGGAAAGGCACGTCCTCTATCATCCAAGAAGCATCTCAGTCAGTTGATCTTTCTTAAAGTCATTTATCATGCTCTTGTTCATTCCAAAATCCCTTATGGCATAATCTGTTAGGGCAGTGCATACATGAACACATTCATGTGTGCACTCGTTTTGCAAAAAATAATGCGGGTAATATTGTCAAAAAATAGTTATAAACACTCATTTCCGTTGTTTGTGGCCCTAAAGCTGTTGCCATTAAGGCATTATCTAGTATTTATTCAAAGTCTAAAATTGTTTTATGCCAGAAGTGGCAATATGCCGAGTGGATGTAATAATTACAAATATAATTTAAGAAGTGAGTCATATGTAGTAACAAAAAGACCAAGGTTAACACTATATAAACGTAGTTTTCTTTACATGGGGCCAAAGTTATTTCATCTACTGCCCGCTAGAATTTAAAAAATTAAAGCACAAAATAAAATGGTGAGACTTGCCAAAGACTGGCTTTTCTCACAAATTATAATTGCATATTTACTTTTATGTAATGTATTTAAAGCACCCATGCATTATTTACTGCATTTTAATTTTCTTATATTGTTATTTGATGGTGGCTCAATTCTGGTCCTATGACCTTGGAGACCACCTAAAGCTCCTTCCATTTGTTATCTTGTTAATCAGTTATAAAATCAAAATGTTGGAGCAAATAAATTATTATTATAAAATTTTTGGGGAGCCAAATGGTTCTCAGCAGTGACCCCAAAACTTTAATTTGCGTGCATTTATAAATTTTTACCAAAATTTTCAATCGTATTTTCTGATATTTTTCTACCACCCGTACTACTACTGCTACCCGTATGTTCATTTTGTGTGTTTTTCGAATGAATAATTTCATTTTTGCACGAAATATATTGTTTTCAAAAGAGACCCGTCGATTTTTTCGATTAATCGACCTCTTGGTTCAAATTTCGATTTATGTTGAAAAGTCGAGCTTTTCATTTCGATTAAAACTCTATTGCTCGAAAACTCGCTTTGTGGGACTCTACTCAGGATCCGTCAGCAATGCATTCTTCCTTTTTATGATATGCCCCGCCCACCTAATTCTTCTGCATTTAATCTCGCTTATGATATCTGGATTTTTGCAGTGATTTCTGATTTCTTGATCGTATCTTCTCTTTCATTTCCCTCCTTCATTAATAAGCCTATGTATTTTTCGTCAAAGGTACTTAATAATCATTAATTAGTCTACTAGAATTTATTTCTTGGGCCTGCCTTGCATATTTTTGGTTAGGCCAGGTGCCTAATAGCGCATTGTGGGCTAAATCTCTGCAATGATTTCAATAAATCTTAAGTAATTAATTTCCGGGCGTTTAACCCATATTTTTAATCTCTATCTTTTATGAAAAGGTTCTCTTGTATTTTCCACCTTGGAAGAAAAAGGTACATAAATGAAAAACTATTGAACACATCGCTTGTTTTAAACGCCTCATGACATGTTTTCCCTAAGTTTCGGATTTTTATTTCTGAATTATTCCTACTCCCTAAATGGTATTTTACGTGTGTGGTCCAATGAAGCAGAATTCACCTCGCTCACTGGTAGAAAAAAACTTTATCCAATGAAAATTTAAGTGTCCACTTTAGTCACGCAGAGATTTTTTGCTGTCGTTAAATGTCACTGGCATTGAAGTGGAGAATGACTGTTTAGGTCCTTATTTTAATGATGAGTCCCAAGTGGTTGCTTGCGCTTATGCTAAGTAGCTATTAAATAATGGATTACTTGAGAAATGTTTAGACAGAAACTGTAAAATTGCGAACTGGGTACTCAGTGCACCTGAGTCATATTTTAAAGAGAACTGAATGAGGGAATATATTCAAGGTATAATGAGTTTTGACTGAGCCTCGTTACTTTCGGAATAGTAACTTTGGATGTCCTATAAATCCTTCCAACTCCAAGCCCGTCTGCATTTACTGTCATCGAGACGGCGTAGGACGGTGTGTGCATAAAATAGTGGGATTTTGTGACTTTCGAAGTGATAACGGGTTCGGAATGATATTGCGACTAAAAATATCAGAATTTTAATACGTAATCATTAAGTACTTTTCCTTTCGCGTTTTAATCGTATTTTTTGCCACTCACTGTACAATAGTAACGTGCTCGTCTTCTACAACTGTTAAAATGTATTACCTCCGGAAGAATAGTTGACGTGTCAAATCAGGAACACTCGAATCTAAGGTCTCCGCTGCGCGATTTTCTGATTGTTAAAATTTTTCTGGAGATCATTGGTAGCCCAAGAAAGGCGAACGTGTGGACTGAACGTGGCTATGGTTAAGTATGAAGTGAAATCTTCCCTTACCTTGCAAGATAGCCTCTCTTTAAAAACCCTGAGTTAGTATTTTTATTGCAGTCGTCATTAATGTGACTTTTGTCAATATCGAAGACTTTGCCAACATATGAAAAGGTGAACACTATAAACGTTTCTCGATAGGGTCGATGTAGTTATCATTAAATTATTATTGAATACCCTTGAAGCTACGAGAAGACTTTTTGCCACTGGCTCAGTTTCCACCAATTGCAAAGCGATGTTCTTAACTTAGAAATTTAACCCTTTCCCACCCAGAGATGCTTATAGGATAAATTAAATATCAAGACTTTTCATTTCAAAAATGTGAAAATTTTCTTCTCAATCATAATTATTGTGCGCGGCAACATATTTCACCATTAAACGTAATAGCACAAAAGAACACGTAGATCAAATCTTTCCTAAATTAAGATGAAAATGTGTACATTTTTGATGTTACTTAGAAGCATTTATTGGGTTATAATGGGTTAAAAACATTTCTCGGGCGTTGAAATCCTCTCTAAGGGAAAATCTGAAAGTACTGAAACAATTTATCCACTTTCGTGGCGAGAGCATCAGCTCAGTGAACGCTTATTGATATTATTTTAATCCTGGATAGTTCGTTAATGATTGATTCGACGATTTTTTCGGCAATGCTGTCTTTTTCTTTTATCTTTAAATCCTAGTATTTCTAAGATAATATAATGAATTCCTGTTATACATGTTGAATGTTATATGAAACGTATTCGGCTCTGAATTCGACATTACTGGTTATTGTAAGTTCTTCGCTGAGTTAAAGATTCCCTGTATAACCATTAGCGATGTTTGAGGGGCAGACCTACTTGGGGGAATAGAACTATGTTAAAAATTTCGCTAATGTTGTGTGGCAATTTTCTTGAGATATTTTCTACTGCATTACTTGTGTTATTCTTTCGTTTAGAACATTTCCACCGTTTCTACTGAGATCAAAACGTAGAAACTCACTTATGAGTGTGTTGGATATTAATTTCTGCAATTGGACCGTCGTTCGCCCAACACGTGCTATTATTGGAACGTAGAATAAAATTAAACTGGGTTGAAAGGAACAAGGCCTTTCCCAGCTCTTACTCCGCTCATAAGTCGAACTCATTTAACACTCATATGTTTATCGTGTAAACCCTTCACAAACTCTGCTCTTCATAATCATCACGCTGAGGCGCGAATATTTGGGCTGTACCGGTGAGTCAAAAACTCACCCCAACCAGCCAGTTGGCAAAAGCAATTGAAAAAATGGCGTTGTCAGTATTATATGTTGTTTGTGTGGAAAAAGAACTTTACTCTAATAAATTTGAAAACAAGAGCAACACTATGCGTTGAATTTCAAGTTCAAAGTTATTTATTGAACTTTGTTGTTTTTTTATTATTTATTATTTTGTTTTAATATTTCCCCCCCCTACTGAAGTGGATTCAATTGTTGTTTTTTTTCATTGAAACAGTGCAATATTGCGTTGCAGTGAACGCAGCGAAGAAGCAGTGAATAAACTTACACAGAAAAATTAATTACTCACAAATATTAACTGTGATTACGGACAAGACATACGAAAGAGAAGAGACAATACATAAAAAGGAGAAGACATACGAAAGGCTTATATAAGAGAAAATTTCTAGGCAGTGATAATTGTTTTAAGTGTCTGAAATAATTGTGTTAAAAAGTGCCATCAGCCTGGACGATAAACATAATTAAGGAGATGGAAGTAGAAGAAATTGATGAAGAAGGAACGATTTTTTTTCTGTAATTGTAAGCAGGGAGGAAATATGGGATGAGATGTTTGAGAACCAAGAGAGAATTTCTCGGTTTTCATTGGCGGATGAGGAATGAGTTAAGGGAGGTTTACGGTTGTCTGATATGGAAGGAAATGCAGTCTGAAATCAAGAATAGGGTAGTTTCCTTCATCAAAGAAAACGGAAGGCATTTATTGGGGTTCGCTACCAGTCATTAGTGTATTCATAACATACAAATTATTTGGTTTTAGAAATACCGGTTTAGACGAATGGCAATGGTCAATTTTTAACTGCATTTGAAAAAGGCCAGATTGGCGCCCATGCGATGCCACTCCACGTGACGTCACAGGCACCTAGTTTTTACACGAGAGGATAGGAGTTTTACATCGTCTGAGATTACCAATACATGCATGAGGCACAGAGCTCAGGGAAACATGTCTTAATAATCACCTATTAAAATTGGCTAAGGTCGGAAAGTTTTCTTCGTTTGATAAGGTATTAATAATCCTTATTTAAGCCAAGCGCTACCAGCTAGCATGGTACTCTGGTACCTGCTAGCATCCTGCGTCGTATCAGCGCTCACAGCCTCGCCCCAAGGTCACCTCACTTGCGGCAACGGGAACCAGAACGACGTCACACGGAGTTTACCTGGCATTCATACTTAACCGTCGCGTTTTCGCGCGCTTGAAAATTTTCACTTCTCATTTAATCGCGAAAATAGATATCGTCATTTAAAAATCTAAAAGCGTGAAATACGCACTCCAGGAGTAATAATCTTTCGATTTAGGCAATTAGAAAATAATAGGAAACCAGCCTATTGGTGGCAGCGGCGAATGATCTGAAAAGTGGGGGAGGATAGGGAGCAGATTGAGACACTAAACGTGATTGACTGGCTCCCCGACGAGCAACCATTTCGGCTTTGGCCTCTTTGTGCTTAATGCACCCACAGTAGTTAGCCGGGTGAGATCCTCCGCAAAGAGCACATTTGGCAGGTAAATCAGAAGATTTCTTACAGGATGAATAAATATGGTCTTCCCCACAACGGACGCACTTTGGAGGAAGAGTGCAATGATTTTTGTGTGTCCAATGCCTTATAAAACTCAGCTGCTCCCTGGCGTTCTGTATTTATTTCCGCTATTAGTCCTCCTTCCAAAGGGTCTAACACGCTATCATTGTGGTTTACCATAGTCTAGTAAAATATTTCCTCAATCTCCAGACAGGATTTCTCAAGAATTCTTTGCTTTCAAAATCGACTTTGCTTTCGCGCCGATTTCACGTTCATAGATTCAGCCGTGGAGTATAACATCTCAGCAGAACACCCATGATGTCTCAGCTGTTGTCTACTACCTGATGACACAGATATGGTTTTTCTCCTCCATAATATGGGACAAGGGAAACAATTACGGCAAACAAAACCACGGGCCATCATCCGAGCCATATCATCAGCGTGCGTGTGTGAACTTAACGCCCAGTGCTCCCACAGTCCTCCGAGATTTTTAACCCCCCATAATTAAGATCCGCCTGCGAGACAAAGGAGCGCGATTTTTTTAAAGCGGGCCTATAAATCGGTAATGAGGGGAAGTATATCTTGAAACGGTTTAAAAAGGACCCTAGTGCCCTGATTACTTTGTTGTCCTATCCGTTCCGTTAGCTTAATTAGCCTCCGTTTCTCGTCATTCGCAAACGATTTGGCATGTGTGAGTAGCATGCGTAGCGAAAAATACAGCTATGCAGGCCTAATGGCATATAAAAATTTGGCACTGCTGGTATTTGGAAATATGTTTTTTTTAATTCGCAGTTTTTTTTGTTTTCTTGTGGGTCCAAATTCTTTACGAAAACTTTCGTCTCTGACTGATATTTTAGATAAAGTTGATCATTTCATACTTCGTAATGAAATAGATTTATAATTACGTTATTTTAACAATGTGGTTTTTCATATTCTTAATAAATCTCCTCTCTCACTACATAGAACTTTTTTGAGCCACGTTTTCGCCGGAGTATATGAAACATATCGATATATTTTTGTTATTCAAGGGAAAAATTGAGGTTCGTTTGCAACAGATGAAAGTTGAAGGTATCCTTAAATGTATCAATATATTCCGAAATTATCGAAAACGCGTCCATAAATCGAAAATAAACCTTATTATTTTATTTTTAGCGCTATTTATGTTTACTTGCGACTCTATAAAATTTCATTTAATTTAAGTCGACATAGATTTATGACGCGAAACTGATTATGACAATACTGTCTGAATTCCTTCCATGGGGTTGCGTCAAATTGAATGACTTGATTGTGTACTGAAATGTTGTCATTGGCGAAGCGTAAGTAGAAAAATATTTATAAATAGCGACATTTGAACTGAATTAAAGCTATTAGGAAGAAATATATTTATTTTCAAAGCGCACGAAAATAAAATAACGTGTAGATGTAAAAGTAATGCCGTCCAGAGTATACAATCTTTCCTTCAATACAATTGCACTGTTTTGCTGGTGAAAGTAACGGATGTCCATCTTAGGCAAAGTATGTAAATTCAGTTATGGCGCCTTTGGAGATCATTTGTGTGGGTTTTTGTCTGGCTCTAGAGTGTTTGTGTATCATTTTATTTTATAAGCTCTTCAATTCACGAGAACTATAATTCAACGGAAACTAACATTCGCGAATAATTTTATTTTATTTTACTGTTTTCACCGTGGTCTCTTGTGTTGTTCATTGTTCTAACACGATTTTTGATGTATTTATTGAGACCAATCCCCATTCATGCTAGTTTCGGGGTGATTTCCGACTGAATTATGTTGTTCGGGAATTGAAAAGCTCTTCTCCAGCTCCGTTGGAAAGAATCGGAAATAGTTCCTTTTATTTCCTCGCACAAATATTACACTCAGCGAATGCGCATCATATAGGTATTGCCTTAGTGAAACATATACGTTTTCCCCGACTGCTATACCTATGTTGATTATCTGTTTTGGCAGTAATGCGACTACTAAAAACTTCTACTCAAAGGATGATATTTGAGGATACTGCATGACGAGGGTGGGTTAATGACGCAAAACTGATTGATAGAACGCTCTGTTAATACCTTCGCTTGATGCTATCTAATTGAATGGCCTGATTTTGTATTGCCAATAATTTTGTAGCCTCAACCAATTTCAATTAAGAATTTTCCTGGGTCACAGTGCATTCAAATACAAAAGTAATGCTACGAATTGAGCGCCACTTTCGCCGCAGTTCGGAAATGGAATTTCGATATTCTCTGTAGTGCCGGAAGGAGGGAAACTTGAATAAAATTCCCATATCCCGCAGTATTTTTATTGCTATATCATCTAAGCGACATCTTTAATACTTCATGAATCGTGCAGCTCATGCTAAATAAAGGGTCCATGTCTGGAATTTCGATTTGCTTTCTCTCGTAAATTGGCCGATTCGTCGAAGTATATTTCCTGACCATTATCGCCGCAGTCTTTTGATGAGACATAACGAACGTTAATTATATAAATGATATATCGCAATATCACTGAAAATAATGCCATTTCGTGTAAAAATTCACTTAGACTTTGCGAAACTAGAGGACCGGCTCGTTCCCGTATAATGGCTTAAGAAAACTTGTAGTGTCTCGCGTGATAGTATTGAATTTAGTTTGAGCAGGACGTTCAGAGAATGTATTTTGACCGCTGAAATCAAAATCGATTGTTCATTTGCTTGAATTCCGTTCCAACGTAGCATAACCGTTCCGTTCCTACCTAACATGGGCTGTGGACAGAAGAGCAAAACTTGCCTATGTATTCTGCATTGTCAACTCTGTGCCAGTGCCCTTGACTTCTTGCTGCCTGTACTGTGTATATGTTCATAGTGAAACTTTCAAACTGCCTAGAAACCTAGATTGTGTTTTTTGATTGCCATAAAGATGCTAAAAAACTTTTTTCCCGCAGGTAATATTTTAATCACTGAAAATTTTGCATATGTAACGAAAACTTTCGCATAACTAAGCTATTATGGCAGTCACCCTCACTTGAAAATGGTGTTAAATGTATCGCTGCATCACCCACCCCAGCTAAAATAAATCTCAGTGCGAACTATTTGTCGTTTTGCGCGGTGCAATAGTCGATATCATAGATGAGGTTAAGGCTCTAACTGTTCGTTAACAGCTCCAAGTCATGGAAAGCTACATATTCAATTTAAAACCTTAGTACTTCGCCATTATAATTCAATGAAATATACCAACTGCTTTTTTCACCATGCAATTGTACTGGACGATGCAGTAGTGCATAGAAATACGTATCTTGTCTATGGATGAACGTTTAGCGATTCGGTGCCAGAGACGCACTTTTTTCTGGATATTTTTTTGCTGAATGTTAGCAGACGGAGAGGTTATTCCGGAAAACTAGTTGCACCCTGAGCAACTTTGTAAATATGACGCGAAGTATCGTTGATTTAATAACAACTAAAACTAAATCGTTGACTATAACTTCTCCTTTTTTTACCACCATCGGGGTCATGAGTCACGATATAAACGGAAAAGAACTGCATTGGTTTTACAGAATCGTCATCGCTCACTTTTCTGAACTTAAGTAAATATGTTTTAGAATGTTATGGTTTTTAATATTGAACCAAGCTTGTAACGAGGGTATTTATCGGAGGGTATTAGGTAGTGTAAACCGTCGAAAATCATCTTAGTTCGCCATGAAATAGTATTGGCTGCCAAATATTTTTTCATGACGAACTTCATCCTTGGTGCATATAAATTCGCATAACAAATTTTGCAGAAATGTATCGTTGAGTCAAAGGTCACCTATTCACTTATGTGTCAAAGGTCACCTATTCACTGTTTTAATAATGGATATTCAGACCGAAATTTTTACGAATGAATCATAAATATATTTTATAGAATATTCAATGGCAGTGACTACAAAGGGGTCCTAAGCATAACTTGTAACCCCATCCTCTGGAGTCTAACTTTTAAACTAACGCGGAAGAATTTCAATTCCACTGACTCTCTTTTTCTGTCCTGCACCAAGGTACCGCTCCACGGATCGTCGGCAATGGCCGGGAGGCGGCGGGGGGAGCTCGGGCCCGGGTGCGCAGAGCAGCACGCTGCGCACGGGTGGCGGGGAGCCATCGTCGCGGCACCCGCTGCACCCGCCGTGCAGCTACCACGCGGTGCGGCGCGCGTGCCGGGAGCGCGGTGTGCTATTCGAGGATCCCGACTTCCCGCCCGGGCCGCGAGCCATCTGGGGATGCCACAAGTTCCGGCCGCCCATCCACCCCATCGTCTGGATGAGGCCACACGTGAGTTTATCTGCATTTACCACTTCACCTGTGACAAGAATATCCCATTGATATGCCATTTTTCACCGCTTTGAGGGCCAGTTTTCTAGTCGGTATTTGGGGGGAGCGTGGTAGACCAGTGGGTGGAGCACTAGGCTGCTGATCGAGGAGTCCCGGGTTTAAATCCCAGGTAAAGCCTTTGGATACTGCAAATCTCGAAGTGCGAGGTGGCCCAGGGAAAAGAATTGGCCCACCTACCCTGAATATGTGAAGTTTATACCCCTGTGGCCTAGTGCGGAGTGAGCTCTATCCTCACATAACCAGACAAACCTTCAGGTTGAATTACATTCGGAGGAGGTAATTCAATACTGCCTGACGCGTCGCGGCTTGTTCCCCTTTCCGCATATCGTTAAGAGGAGACCTATGAAACTTACTCTTCTTTACGAAACCAGGGGGGTTATTCAACATTTTCGAATTCAGCCTCAAAGCCTGATGATATCACAGACTTAGCCAAATACCGGTATTGTTTGGAATCTCAATAGGGTGGTTTCCTATTATTTTTTTATTGCCTAAATTGAAAGATTATTACTCCTGGAGTACGCATTTCACGCTCTTAGATTTTCGAATGACGATATCTATTTTTCGCGATTACGAAAAGTGAACATTTTCAAGCGCGCAAAAACGTAACGGCTAAGTAGGAATGATGGGAAAAGTCCGTGTGACGTATTTCTGGTTCCCGCTGCCGCCCTGTGAGGTGACCTTGAGGCGAGGCTTGAGCGCTGATACGACGCAGGCTGCTAGCAGGTAGCAGAGTACCTTGCTAGCAGGTAGCGCTTGGCTTAAATATGGATTATTACTACCTTATCAAACGAAGGAAACTTTCCGACCTTAGACAATTTTAATAAGCGATTATTAAGACATGTTTCCCTGAGCTCTGTGCCTCATGCATGCATTGGTAATCTCAGACGATGTAAAACTCCTATCCTCTCGTGTAGAAACTAGGTCCCTGTGACGTCACGTGGAGTGGCATCGCATAGGCGCCAATCTGGCCTTTTTCAAATGAGGTTAAAATTGACCATTGCCATTCGTTTAAACTAGGATTTCTAAAACCAAATAATTTGTATATTATGAAAACCCTAATGGTTGGTAACGAATAGCAATCAATGCATTTGGTTTTATGTGATGAAGGAAACTACCCTATTAGTGATCGCCTTCAGCGCGCGAGTAACGGCTCACTTTTAGGGCCATCGCCCAAGGGAGCGGTTCACTTCATCCTAATCATCGATTTTGTCCCTAGCAATCAGTGGTTTATCGGACGATTCATTTGAAGATGCAACAGCTCTTCGAATGTGGTTATTTTTATTTGAAATACGGAATAACCCCTCGGGCGTCAGGTCTAGGGTTTCACCACCCATCTTATCGATCCCTGCTTCATGGCGCAACGAATGATGTGCAGCTGTCGGTCCCCTTTTCTAGTTATCAATACGTAATTCTATCTAGTTTTGGGTAAATCTATAGAGTTTGGAACGTAGGTTTTCGCAGCGAGAGGCATCCTTGCTAACGGCTTCCGGGAGCAGCGGCGTGTCGCGCTTTGTCGTTCGAGTTTCGCGTCCATTACAGGGCGCATCATCAGGCAATGAATGAAACATTTATCGCCTGATGATGCGCCCTGTAATGGACGCGAAAGCTCGCACGACAAAGCGCAACACGCTGCTGCTCCCAGAAGCCGTTAGCAACAAAATCTATAGAGTATCACGGTCGGCGTTTTCAGCGGCGTGGTGGTATTCTTGCCGAAGCGAAGACTCGTAAGAATAATCCATTGAGTAAATAGTAGTGACGCAGTCTTACAGGTTTAAACTGAAGTCAGATTTATGTCTTACTCCTACGTTTTGCCTCCATGTTGCGAGACGGCGGACCCTGGTGAATTCCTCATTACAGCTCCCTCTTTTCTCACAGATACCTTCAATTCTGTTCGAGGGGGGTTATTCTGGGTTTCCGGATATGAGCTTGAATTCTGAAATACAGAATGGACAAATTAGTCTAATAAAGCATTGTTTGGAAGTTAAATAAGTGATAGCGCGCGCGTAATGGCTCAATATAAGGGCTCACTTCCAAGGGAACGGTTCATTTCAATCGTATCGTTGTTGTTGCCTCAAGCAATGAATAGAACGATTCATTGAGAGACCCAGCAGCTCTCCGAATAGGGTCATTTTCATTTGAAAATACCGAAAAATCCGCCAGGAACTGTGGGAGTGGTACTCCGGGCATGTGAGGAAGCCAATGAATTTCAGCGAACGCAATGAGCTTTGAACAAGAAGGAGCAAATATGAATCGTAAGCAATTCACAATGATAAGTTAAGCCTGAATCCACGATCATTTTTCCATCCTTTCCAAGGGACAACTCCAGCGATCGCTCCAATAATGGCAGAAAAAAATGACCGTTTCACGCGATCATTTTCCGCGATGGCTCTAGGAATGGAAATGCCATTCCTTTTTTAATCACTCGGCACGCCCTTATTCCCGTCGCTGAAATCATTGCTGGCACCGTCCTTCGCCCAATCAGATCGCACGGCCGCTAACAGCGATTGTTACGCCACGCTTGGCATTAATTGAATGACAGTTGTAAGTACGGAAAACGACGGGAAAAGCGATGGAAAAAGGGACGATGGGAATGACCGTGTGGTTCCGAAAATGATGGGACGAGCGTTTATTCTTTTGGTCCTTGAAAACCTATCGCTAGCACTATCATTATGAAGGACGAAAAAAATGATCGTGTGATTCAGGCTTAACTTATTGTGAATTGCTTACGATCCTTATTTGCTCTTTCTTGTTCAAAGCTCATTGCGTTCGCGATCTCCATTCATTGGCTTCCTCATATGCCCAGAGTACAACTCCCACAGTTCCTGGCGGGTTTTTCAGTATTTTCAAATTAAAATAACCCCATTCGGAGAGCTGCTGGATCTCTCAATGAATCGCTCTATTCATTGTTTGAGGCAACAGCAACGATACGATTGAATGAAAAACTGTCGCTCGAGCTATCATTATGAAGGACAAAAAAAATGATCGTGTGATTTAGGCTTAATGGTGCTAATAAGGTCGATGTGATGATACTTTTGCATCACGTACTGTTGAGTGGATTGCAATTTTCTACTTTTTGTTACGAGTGAGAGGTGGTGTGGCGGAGGGTGTAAGTGGTCCGTGCATGATGAAATTCCAAGAAAAACCAGAAAATTGTTTTTCGTTCAACAGTAGTGCGTTCATAATGTGGTCCAAATCTATTCTCTTTCATCTCTTTTGAGTTATATTGCGGGTAAGATCTTAAATAAGAGTTATAGTTGATAGGAGATGTGACGGAGGGTATTGTTGGTGCACACAAGATTTAGTTTTGATATGAGCGGTTCGCAGTCTTCAACGATATGGGAACTACTGTCTCAGGAGCTACATTAGCAAATCTTGATAGAAAAAAAGTATTCAATTCTTCCGTACATTCCCTTCTGTGATTTTCGGTGATGCTCAGTTATCAATCATTTTACTCTTATCCATACAGCTCAAAAAAGTTGTTGTGCTCAAAGACTATGGAATGTACCATCTTGAATTGGAATTAACTGTATAAAATAGATTATTTTGGGGTCCGAAAATGTTTGTTGAACAAAACTTGGATCAACGAAGTTTAAAAGACGATATGAACTAAATTATGATGAATAAATAGTTGCTTCAATCAAGGGATCGGTAAGAATATGTCAAGGTAGAGCTCTGCTCTGGCTGAGTCTCAGTCGTATGATGGCTGTGGTAAAAAAAATCACCTGCGTAAGCGATTGTAATCAGAAAATTGCTACATATTCGAAAGTGTGAAGGGCTGTGCCAATGCCTGAATCACTGAATGATAAATAGAAATTCCCTGAAAATTTTAGGAAGTACCCTGATTGGTCGAGGAAAATTCCTGGTTTTCGGTGCCTTAAAAATCCTACTAGAGAGTGATAAGAGTATGAGGGTTCAGGGCGAACCCTTCGAGGGTACAACGCACCGGGGCCGGGAACCAAGCCAGTGGCTTATACGCCCGATCACTTGGGGAGGGGCTGGAGAGGAAGGGAAAAGGAAAGAGGCGCCGCCGCGATAGGAGCCCGACGACGCCTCTGGGAAAGGATAGGAAAATCCTAATTACCTAAGAGAGTACACAGTGATTCTAATGAAGCTTCCTGCCATCCTTCACCTGAAGACGCCAGTCGGACAGATGGCGAAACTGCTGTGAATCTTTGTCAGCACACGCAGATGGAGCCCAAAAAGTTTCACTACAGTATTGAGGCTCGCATAGAGCGATGTCGACCTATCTCCCGCTGAAATTCAAGGCGTCCGAGTCCCCATTACGTTTAGACCAAGCGATACCACTGACTTGACGTTCAGTTGCATCCCGCGATAATTGGTTGTTGCGTTCCCGCGTCACTTTGGAGTGACGCAGTCGTGGAGAGCGGAGCGCGTTTAGCGCCTCAACATGCAATGTGTGCACACGGTCGAAGGGAAGAAAGCTCGACCTGACAGTGATGGGGAGAGAAAAGTTGCCGGCAATTATGATCGTGCTAATAACTCGTCATGCGGATGAAGCGAGGCGACAGCGCACGAGGCAAATGGCGCGTCCACGTGGTCAGATGCAATGGCTGAGACGCGACGCCCTTGGCCGCGCGAGTTGATGTGAATCGTCTGGAGGGATTTTTTCTTCTCTTGAGATGTTGCTGGGACGTCATCATGACTGATCCAAGATGATATGCAAAGTTTTTAAGGAAAATGAGAGGTAAAATCTGGTGTACACGGGAAGGTTCGTCTGCGAGGGGAGCGTTTATACTTTCGGAGATTACAATAATAATATAATTGTAAAAATAAGTTTTATTACTCCATTCAATGAATTACATAGAGTTTAAATGTAGAGTAATTTTGGGTAGCCTTGAAGGAGAAAATGTTTACGGCTACAATAAAATAATAATGCATTATGCTTTTACTTTAAAAGGCATATAGCTCATGTCAGTGGCGGATCCAGGATAGGGACAAGGGGGGGCTAAGATAACGATTCTATCTAGTGTAAATTGAATACCAACGAGGGGTGCTATAGCCACTCCTAGCCCTCTCTGGATATACCTCTCGATTGTAATATACCTGAAGTGTGTAAAATAGGCCCTAAGTTTAGAGCTAATTTGTATTTCAATTCGTTAAAAAAGGTAAATATGTCGGTAAATACAACTAAACACTTTTGTGTAAAGTGTTAACCGCCAAATACTTCTATTTAACCTCGTGTGTTTCGACCCAATAGGGGGGGGCTTAGCCCCCCCTTCGATCCTCTACTGCCTTATGTAGTGATACCATAACTATCTCTCAACAGTGTCATTGCGTCCCTCATAGTTACTTACTATCAGTTTATTTATAATTCGTTTAAATCAATTATTTACAACAATATTTGCTCTTGACTCTTATTTGGTGAGAAGCCGAGAATATGTATTGGCCAAAAAATCAGACTTTGAAATAGTACATGGCTGTGGTATCGCATATATACCTTTGGTCCTACGTACAAAAAAACATCTTTTAAAAAACGTCAAATTTGGTTTTGGTTAGGGTATACTTTTCCACGAATGGTAAAGAGAGGAGGAACGCACTGAAATATTTCAGAGTTACCACTTACAGTATAGCAACACCGAAGAACCATGTAAATATATAGACGCCGCAATTGAAGCAAACATAAATGAAGAAAAGTGGGAAGGATCTTTTAATTATATTTTTTTCAAAATAACACCTATAATTCTTTTTTTTTTTTTTTTAAAAACAGCAGGTTTCAAGAAGTTGAAACAAGTTGATAGAGTTTGCGGTTTTAGGAGTTACTTTGTAGAATTTTCTAAATATTTTCAATAATAAATTAAAATTTGTTTCCCCGAATATTTTTTAATGAAAGCACCACCATGGTTTGGCCAGAAGATGACGTTAAACGCCAATACAAAATTGTGTGTGAAAACGAAGTTTAATTTTTTCATTCAAGGTGGTATAGTTATTTTCACACGTTAAACATCATTCGCAGGGCCGGATTTTCCAATGGGCTAACTAAGCTTCAGCCTAAGGCCTCGATATCAAGAGGGGCCTACGTTCAAATTCTTTGAAAAATTAAAATTCCAATGTTCTAAAAACAGTGAAGACTAAACAGTGAACACATTTTTTATAAAGGTTAGCACCGATCACAACGCGTTTCATTTAACATATTGATATATGTCACAGTATTTTTTTATCTATCATGTAATTTACAAACTCAAAATTTGGAGGTGCAAGAGCGTTATTAGTGGAATAGCCTATGGCCTCTTCATGTAATTCCGTTCCTGGAAAACTGAAACGTCTTGCAGGAAGTATTTTTCAGTAGACTCGCATTTTTCAGTAGACTCGCATTTTTATCTAAATTTATGAGAATGTTAAAACATGAATGTGTATCTGCAGGGTCGCCAAAACATTCTGGACATGTGGCGCAATGTCCTCCATGGTGCTTTTTTTTACCACCATCACCGTCCACTTTCCTTCGAGTGATCCTGAAGAAATTTGGAGGCCCTCTTAAGGATGTTCAACCAAGAAACGAAGGAAACGAAAATTTCTAAAAAAAAATGCTCTAAAAAGTACGTCGTCAACAAGCGATAAATATTTTGGCCTTCCTCGCAAAATTGTCTGAAAATGACATTTGAAATGTGTCCATTCTTCCGGTGCTACCGCGTCGGTTGCTGGTTTAAGACAACAGTTTCGGTGGCACTGCTGCTCAGGGGCGCAGCTAAGAAGGCTATGGGGGTTTTAGGCGCAACTAATACTTAGATGTGTGGGGGTATTGCATACCCTCCAGGTTGTTGCTGGGGCCCTCCAGAAAATTTTTAAGATTAATGGTTCAAAATGGTGAGTTTTAAGGCTTTCTGGGGGATATTTGGTTAATGCTAAATTTATTCTATAAGTATTACTGATCCAATGAAGTAAAATGGATTAAACTTCAAAATTTCTCTGAGCTCTGGGGGGGGGGGGTTTATCCCCCAAAAACCCCGCTCCGCCACTGCTGCTGCCAGCGTCCTGAGGTCGAAGATCCACGTCCACGATCCTCTTCCTCCTTTTAGATGGGCTCTGTCCCGCCAGGTGTGGATTCTGCTCTGGAGAATGAAGACATTGGAACCTTGACGCCGCCGAAACCTACGTAGTCACATGACATTCGAAAATGAGAATTTTATGCGTGCTCTTATGGCGATGTTGGTTTAAATACCGGAACTTGTTATTTACAACTGGAATAATAATAATAAAAGTCTTTATTGGGCGAGATTGGAAACTAGAAAGTCCCATCATCTATCTATCCCCTTGTCAAACATGAAATATATGCAGTTAAATACATTGTAAAGTTGCTCATGAAATTACATCCAGAGAAATTACATAAAAAGAAATAAAAGTTCCATTTTCAATCAACAAATAAAATTTTAAGTTAACAAAGTTACCATTGACCAAGTGTAAAAAGATGTTAGTGAACGTGGGAAAAACCTAAGGATATTGACTGTCGTCCTTATTGGAATAAACCCACTGCAGGAAAACGCCCACACAAGAAGGGGGGCGTGAAAAACCTGCGAAAACCTACTGAGAGACCTAATGTAAACCTGAGTATCTACAAATACAATAAATTACATGGAAAATGTCATCCAGTACCTGTGAAGAAAAAGAAAATGGAATGTCGTTGAGAAAATGAAACTTGTTAATTACACTCTTCTTGTCGAATAATTTGCAAAAAAAACTGTGTGATTGAAGTAAAATCACATTATTTGCGTGAAAATGGCGCCGCTACCGGTTTATTGAGCTTGAAAAGGTTAAGTATGAGATTATCACTATCGACAGTATGTGTTCTGAACGAGTTTAACTGATTCAAGCGCCATAAAGCGGAAGTTCAGCTTATTAAAAAATTTAATTGCACTTTTCCACATTTATTTTAAACGCGTACGGTGCGTTTCTGCTGACTCGTACGAGATCCTCTGTGTACCGAACCGCATCGTGCGCGTTAAATTTATTTTAGAAAAGTGCAGTAACATTTAATTTTGATATTCAGTCTTCCAATATTTTGGTTTTTGATGCATTCATCTACGAGAGCTATTTTTTTTTCCAAGATTGATGAAATGATTTAGTTTCAAGTTGTTCAGCCACGGCGATACCGTCGTTAGCTATAAGTTTATGAATAGGAATCCCAATTTTAGATAAAATTTGTGGTTTGTGTCGGGAGTTGAAAATTGACTAATGTTGCTGATCATTATCACTAGATCGCCATCGTCCGAAGGTTTCAATTGGTATCGCTGAAAGGATTAATTTAAGTCTCAGGACAAATAAAAAACTTCGTTTGCTACGACTTAACTTTTTATCGTCGACAAGTTTTCGATACACTGAATCAGTTTTAGAACGTGTCTTGACTGGGCTGGAATTCTACAGGCTTAAGGCCTCTCAATTATGTATATTCAGCATATTTTTATCGATTGAAATTTGATTACCGGAGTCGCTCATCGAATTAGGTTCGATTCCCTCAATTGAACTCGAAGGCCATGAATTACACTGGGCAACAATTTTTAACACATTTTCTGTTAACTTCAATTTTTGAGCTGCTTCATACTAAAATGGGGATTCTGATTTCTAGACTAGTTGGTTTTCTTCTACCACGCCAAGTTTTTTTCACTACATCTTGTGTGATTGTGACCACGCACTGTTGGATTGAGCGCCGATCACAGGAGGTATTATTGCTCTCCAATTGGCTGAAATAAGCCTTATCAGATTTGCGCCGGGTGGCTGACGTCGTAGGAGACCAGTGATAAGTTCATAGCAGTGTAGATATGCATGAGATACGATAGTGTGACTTACTTCTTGGGGATGAGAGAGCTTTGGTGTTGTGCTTGTTGCATGCACGGATTTTTGGTCAATTCACGCGCATCGGTATACCATACCTTTTAATAGATTACCTGCAAATTTCCAGTACGGACATTATGTAAGGTTAGATTTCCCTTTACATTCCTTCATTTGAAAATTTTCTATGACGTATGAGACAAAAAGAGGGTATCGTGTAGTTAAAAATGTTGACGTGATAGACAAAAATTGAGGTTATTTTCTTATTCATATGCCAAAAGTTAGTCAAAAACAAGTCACCGATCCAAGACAACAAAATGGCTGTTCCCCAATGTTACTATCACGAATATTACGAAAGTCCTCGGGTATACCTATAAATGTTATCACCCAGCGCGCAATTAAATGGGTTTGCAAAAGTCGCCACTCGCGTCGCTGACGGACATATTGATCCGATTTTCACGGGGAAATGAGGTATAATTAGGGGTATTAACCGGAATTTTTATTCATGATCATGTGATCTATCAAACTCATAACTTTCAAAGCTATTCCTCGCATTTACAAGCATTGTACTGCAAAATATTGGAAAAAAAGTGGATCGCATTGCACTTATCACCGCGCCGCGGACATTCTTGAGAACCGATTAAAATGCAACCGAAATGGCAACTGAAATCAGCCGTCTAATGGATTGACTTAGGCCTCCTCTATGCTGTCCCCTTGGTTATTATCATTATTGTTATTATCCATTAAACCACTATGGCCTATCGAACAAGCCCATGTGGCGTTGTACTGTATTAGGAGTGGTGTACCTTACATTCCTTCGTACCCTCGCACAAGGCACCGGCCGCAATGGCGTGCCTCGGGGAGCTGAAGCGTGATTACAGGTTTCTCTCGGGGTAGCGAGACGGTTCGCTTCCTTCGAAAGAAAGAGGGATGGCCACGCACGGTCCCCTGATGCGGGCACCCGTCAGCCGTTATTCCGCGAATCCCATTTTTTAATTGCGCGCCGTATTTTCTTCCCTTTCGAGTCTCCTCTCCTTTGTTCCACGCCCTTCCACTCACATTTATCACCCCTCCCCGATTCTGCGGCTTCCCCACACGTGTGCCGACGGGAGAAAAAAGAAGTCCCTCGACGGACGAGCTTTGCTTGCCTTTTCCGGCCATCTGCGGCGCACACTCCGATTGTTTGTATTCCCGAGTCGAGCGTCTTTCTCTAAGACCAGACTAGTAAATGCAGGTGCTAGGAGACGGTGGGAGATTCTGAAACCAAGGTCGCCCCGTATCACGACTCTTTTTTTCCCCTCAGAGTAGATGGAGGAGCATACCGGCAGGGCTGGACAGTATTTCAAATGCAAGTATTTTAAAATACGTATGTGTAATACATTTGTTATTTGTATTTGGTATTTCAAGTACACGACCTTAATTTATCTTGTATTTCGTATTTCAAATACAGAGTTTTTGTATTTTCCCATTCTAAAATAAAGAAACATTTGTAAAATACTTCTGAAGTAGCTCCAATAACACTTCTGTAACATCCTTCAGAGATTAATTCGTTTTCGTTAGAATCGTTTCCTTTATGTGTGCAACTATAGATAACGTGCCAAGGCAGGTTATACTTTTTTTTAAGATCTCTCATCATCCATACAAATGTATTTGTATTTTATAAGGTATTTAAAATACTATTTTTAATTTGTTTTTAAATACCAAAATCAAGGGTGTTTTGTATTTCGCATTTCAAATGCATACGGTGCGGTATTTTGTATATCAAATAGTCCTCGGCCTGTATTTTACCCAGCCCTGCTTACAGGATACTTTCGTCTAAAGCTATCCGGGTTCCCGACCGGGTTAATATCACCATGCCTGCCGAAAAAAAATATGATCTTTTACTTTCCCGTAGCGCAGGTTGATTAAAGTATAATAAACGGAACATTGAAATGTATTGCTAAAAAAATTAATTTAATCATTCTTCAGCGACTGTCGCTTTTCCATCCAATTAATCCAGGTTTAAATCTCGTCTATGTCGTATAATTTTCATTGATTTCCCGATCCCTGCTTGAGTGCTTTGTGGAGGGTATTTCGAAGCACAAAGAGCAAGCTAATGCCGACGCCGGGTTTCTCTCCACCCTACCTTCCTTTAGCCAGTTGAAACGCTGCGGCAGTTTAGGGCAGAACCACGGCAGAAAGGCAGACAGTGGGAGGACAGAAAATACCCCGTTCGGCCCGTTGAATGATCCGCTTCGCGGTGTCATCAAACGACCATTTTCGGTGTAGAATCCTGGGAGTTAGGGATCGCAGGGTACAGAAGGTATAAGGATTTCAGCTGGTGTCTTACTACGAGATCAGGCTGAGACTAGCGAATAAAAGAAAACCAGAAATTCCGGCGAGGCGAGTCTAGGAGATCATTGCGTATGAGTTTCAGGAAAACAAGGAACTTTATCGCGGTTTGAACGCCTTTAATTAGAGCATGGTCCTAAATCGTATCCAAAGAAAACTAAATCAACTTCAATGAATCGTGCACGTACCTCGGCTGAAAATCCCCCGTTATCTTCACTATAGACTATTTGAGTATCGGTATGTTGATACACGGCTTAAAAACGTTTAATGTTGAGCATTGAAATCCAAACATTTTCAATAACCTTACCGCGTCCAGTTTCCGGCGCGCGGAGACGATCCTTGCCGCGCGATCGAAAAATCAACTTTATTTCCAGCGACGCAAACTTATTTCAAAATAATTGCATGTACACCTTGAGAAATCTTCAAATAATGATTTGGTGCAAGTTATTTTGCGTGACTCTCGAAAACCCATTTGAAACCTTTACAAAACGTAAAATTTCGTCGAAAAAGTGTCCGCCATTTTGTAACTGTATGGGAAGAATTTATCAATTTTTTTAGATTACGGCAACTGAGAGACAAAACACCATGATAAAAAATTATATAGTTTTTATTCCGTAAAAATTTACCTTTAACTTCACCATCTACTTACTGTGGAAGATTTTCAGCGAAAATTGAACACGGGCATTTTTATGGAAATTTTCTCACGTTTGAGCCTCTGTATTTCAGTAACGCGTAAGAACCATATAAAATCAAGTGAATTTTCATAAAGTTAAATCATTTTTGAGTTTACTTGTGAAGTTTCAAGTTTCTATCTCAAAAAAAGACATTTTGTAATTTTGTCTGGCTTTTTCGTGGCACTGTGCGCCGGCCAAACCAGAGGGCCGAACCCAATGGCTGAATTACTGTTGTGAATAATCTAAATTCTTCAGTAGGGTGGATGTAACTGAGGACCAGTTTTTCAAGGACATAATATTCATTATTAGAATTAATTGGAAATAAATTTACCTATCGTTTCAGAACTTGATTCGGGTTCCATTTTAAGGGCTGATAATCCCTGATTGAGCCTGCTTCGAGTTCTGACAGGTCTGCAGCTATTTTACCATTGACCGGATGGAACACCCGAGTAGCCTTTGAAGTCCAGTCAAGATGTCAGAAAGGGCTTTCGGAGGAAAGTCTGGAGGAAGTTTTGATTTTTCTGTCTTGCGTGTATTTTAGATTGCTGAATCCGAATCTGACGTTTCGTTTCTAAGGAGAGGAAAATTTCGTGACGCCACGTGGAATGGCAAAAATGGCCAAAAAATGTTACCTTTTTGGATTTTTTGTTTATAAATGGGAACATATTATCTTTTAAGGAATAGATTCCCAGTTCAAAATTAAAATGTATAAAATTTCCCACGATTTTATCCGAAAGTTTTTCATTTTCTATGGCGACCCGTTCAAACTCATGCGCCTTTGGAAAATTGTCGATTTCTACTTGTGACAGCAAAAAAGTCTATTCCTGACTAAATAAAGGAGCTAAATGTGTTTGCATTTCTAGCTAAAAATTATTAATTCCTATGTTTTCATGTCGATGAATCCGAATATAACCTTCATGTTCTTCCAACTTGTAAAATATTTTACAAATTGAAAGTGTATAAATCTACAAAAAGTCTAAAACTGTGTGATTTCCAAGAGATCCGAATATATTCTTTTGATACATTATTTATTCGGATGCTACCTTTATAGCGCCAAATGCGTGAAAAGCCTAGAGAAAGTGTGGGGGGGAGCTTTTGAAACCCCTATTGAAACCTTAACTGCGAAGGAATTGCCAAAAGTTAGTGGAAATTTGTTTCAATGCATACATTTCAATAGATAAATTTTTATTTTCAACTTGATGTTACAATGAATGTTATGTCTTTGAATAACCAATCATATTTTTTCATCCACCCTAAGGAAGAATTAAGATTATTTACGGGATTTGCTCTGTTTTGGAGTTTATGGGACCACTCGTGCTCTGCTTCACGTTTTTCCTGTGATGCTCTTTTTCTTTCCAATATCTAACAAATCGCCTTCACAAACGGAACCCAGATTTTTATTAAAATACGATGATATTTCTCCGCAAGTGGTCGCTGCGATCCGTTGCGATGTTATTATGTTAAGTGAATCCAAGTTGAAGGCGGCTTTAGGCACGATGATTTTCATCTCATCTTATCCAAATTTCATTGAATTCCCTATCCCTGCTAGAGTACTTTGTGGAGGGCACTTCAAGCCAAGCACTTCATCGGTCGGATGGGTCGTAAAGCTATGGTCCCCTTGGCGCCTTTCGTTAGGGGTTGAATAATGTTGACGCCGGGTTTCTCTCTTACCGAGCGACTAAGGGCGCACATGTTGAAATTTATTTACCATGTGAATAAACTGCTTGACGCGGCAAATTCGAAAAATAAAAAAGCATAAACTGCAATTGATATTCATTTAAAACGTGTTCAAAACCGCACCATTCTTTCATGATAACCCTGCATTTCAAATAAAAGTTCATTTTATTGAAAATAAAATTATTGCATCTGTATTTGGCCACGGTGCAACTGAAACTTTCCCGCGATGATTCTGGAGCGCCTTTCTTCGTGCTCATCTGAATGTAGGTGTAGCATAGGTATAAAACTTAGGGTTATCATCTATGTATTACTTTTGTGGCTAAACCACTAAAATTTCATTGAGTTTCACAAAAGACCAGTTACACGTATAAATGGAATTATCCAACTATGTACTTGTCGCAAAAGGTGCTCATATAGGTATGATTGCTAAAGGAGACTCTTCATAAGCACAGTGGGAGGCCATAAGTGATTGGCCATGCAAAATGTTATCTGTCTAGCACCTGCCATTTTCATTTTTCGTCACCTACTATTTTAATTCTGTATGATTTTTACATGTTGATGGTGAAGTTCAACCAGCTCTTTCTCAGTTAACCACCGCGGAATGATTCAGCATACAAATGTCCTTGCTTGTAAAGAATTTTGCAAACGGTTGATCTCTGTCGTAAAATTGGAATTATTCCCTGCCAGTCATTAGTTGTAAATTGAACTGGGTGAAGTGAGTTTAATAAAAAAGCAAATTGAAAACCATGATTGCCTGTTTAAATTCAGGAATATGTGAATGAAAACACAGATTAGTCCGTTTCACGCGTGGTTGCACATTTTGCCAAATAGTGTAACTGAGGTTTTGTTCACCGAATGATTCGAAAGCCAGGAAGAGGAAATGAGAGGAGAGATAGCATTTCAGCCTACGATTGTCTTTCTCCCTTGCCGTAAACCCCATTTCAGATGCGGTTTGTGATTGTTCGGACAATAGTAGTGAATTCCATTACCTTTGGCATCTTTGCAAACTATTTTCATAAAATTTTATTTCGTGTGAATTCATTTTATGTTTTCGGCCCTTCACCGTCGCGGTCTAAAGGCCGTTTTACACGGTACACGGAATTGCGCAGTCTGACGTACGTGCGAAGGCGCAATCAAAATTGCGTCGTGTAAAGCGGTGAATTGCTAGAACACATGCGAGAATGCGTGGATGCGAGACGGCAAAATAGCCCGTTCTAACTTCGTTCATGCATTCGCGCAATTCCACGCCATTTTGGAAATTAATGCAGCTCTAACCTGCGCAATTCCGTGTACCGTGTAAAACGGCCTTAACTCAAGGAATGATGTTATGCTCGTAACGAAAGTAGAATTTTTCGGCAGCAATCCTCAGTCAAAATGAAACAGTCGTTATAGTTATTTTATTTAATTTGGATTTACTCTCGACGAGTTCTTACATACACCGAAAGTGATAAGAATATTAAATCTTATGTTAAAGATTTTTTATCGGTTAAAGTGACGAATATCCATTTTGACCAAGGAGCATTGTGCTATCATTTTGTCTCCTTCTGCAGCCATGCCTTTATGAGCATCTTTTTTCCGACAAGTACGTAAGTGGATGATTTCATTTTTATCTCTCCCGTTTCATCGCGGCCTTTACTGTGGTTGTTTATCGTTCTAATAAGATGTTTCTTAAATCTATTCGGAGCCATTCCCAGCTCTTCCTCCTTCTGAGTGAGATCCGTTTGAATGATATTTTACGGAAGAGAAAATAGTTTTTCCAGCCCCGTGGGAAAGAATCGGAAGAAGGGTTCCTTTATTTTCCTTGAACACTACCCTCAGCGAATGCAAATTTTATATGTTCTTTCATGATGAAACATGTCCTGTTTTTTTCTCCTGCAATAACCAAGCTTATGTTGCGGTAGGGTCGTTTTCTGCTCAAGGTAAGGGACATCTGTTGAGTAACTAATCAGACAAAGATAAGATAATGTCGCAAAACTGAAAATACTCTCCAAATTCCTTCGCTAGGGTTCTTTTGAGTGGAACAGTGGCGTAGCCAGGAATTTCGTTCGGGGGGGTCCAAAACCAGGGGGGAAAATTTTTTAAAGACAGGGTATTAAGAAATGGGTTTTAAACTAATTTTAACACTTTTTATAACCAAAAAACTTCATTTGTTAAAGAAATATTTTGTAAATTAATGATTTTTCAATATTTTGATTTCTTTTACGAAGGAAAATAATTGTGTTTTATATTTTGGGGGGGGGGTCTGGACCCCCTGGACCCCCCCCCCCTGGCTACGCCACTGGAGTAGAATGTCCTAATTATGTACTAGCGTGGATTTTATAGCCACGACCGGCTAAAGGAAGTGAATGTTTTGGCATAACTGCAAAACAATTCGCATGTATGTGATAGTTCGTGTATTTTGGCATCCAATAACTTTAGGTCTAGTTACGCTGTGAGCCGCGGCCATGAATTTCAGTGCTTTGCCATCGGCGTGTCACACACAGTGAGAGTCGGAGTGTGGAAAAAGTTGGATTTGTGCAAAAATAGCGGAAGGAGAGACCACAGTCGCCCGGTTACCAGGGAAGGTTGGGTGGTGCGAGTGATTGTGTATTTCAGTCATGTGGAATAACTTGCGTATCCTATAACTTGAAGTGAGGGATTTACTATATTAAAAAGAAAAGATATATTAAAAACACACTTTTCCCAAAAATAGTCTAAGGCTCACTAAAAAGTAAAAAATACTCTTTTCATCACTCTTAGAATAAAGCGAGGGTGTTGATTAGGTTAATAAGAAATTAGTATGCAAGAGCCTGATAGGATTGGCACCCACGCTTAAGAAAAAAGGCTTATTTTTTACTTTTTACTGCATTTTATACGTACTGTTTTTGGAAAAGGCGAGTTGTTAAAATCCTTTTTCTAATTTTTAGTGGTCAGTAATGTAATCGATTTCTTTACTTGCTTACTCGCTAAATATGAAATTATTGAATCTCAAAACCACTGAATTTAGTATTATTTTAACTAATAACTTATTTTGTATTATTAAACAGTTAAAATTTGAAAAAAAAATTGCGGAATGGATATGGCTTGAACTCGTCTCATTAGTAATTTCAGTTTCTACTGGCATCAGCTATCTAGGACTAAAATTTCGTGACACAATTTTTCCAATATACATTGTGGAGGCGCGCGTCCAGAAACACTTTTGGTGCTTTGTGCCTGATATTCCGACAACTTTCAATGTCAAAAGTTCTAGGAGAAACTAACGCCATATATTGAGAAAATTTAAAAATATTTTTCCCTGATGGAAATTTAGTTAACTATAGCACAGTCGAACAAAATTTCAGATGTCTGAATATAGAATGTTGTGTTGTCAGGAGAAGCAAGCAAGTGTGCAAATTTTCAAGCCGATCCTACAATGAGAAGGGGTTAAAAATCAATTATAAGATTCTATCGATGAAACAGACAGACGAAGCAAGTTGAGAAAAAGCGTGTAAAAATACGGCTCATCCTCTCGGCGTTAAGGTTCGTGCGATATAGTTTACCCAAGTGGTGACGTTATAGCTGTGTGAGATGAATGATCTGGATGGGATCACAGTGATTTTATTCGTATTTTCCATTTACTCCGAATCCATGCTGTGGGCTACTCATTACGAATAACGCCTATAAAACAGGCTGTTATCCATTCATTCTGCTCTGCTTCAAACTTTTATGAGGTTTATCTCAATTCCTCTAATGGTTTAATTATAAATCCAAAATTACTAATGATGTATAGATCGAAAATGCATCAGAATTGTTAAACGAGTATCGGGTTGGTGAGGTGGCTAGAGTGTTGGCTTCCCATCCCGTGGGCTCGGGTTCAAATTCCGGCAGTGGCAGAGAATTTTCAGAGACTGCCCGATCCCTGCTTGAATGTCGTGTGGAGGACATTTCAAGCGCAACACTCCGTCCGGCGGATGGGACGTAAACCGTGGTCCCCTTGGCGCTTTTCGTTAAGAGCAGGCTAATGCCGACGCCGGGTTTCTCTCCACCCTTCCTTACCCATCCTTCCCTCATGGCGCAAATGACCTCAGCTGTCGGTCGCCTCCTCCAAATACCATACCAATTGTTAAACTCACAGTAACCTTTAGCCAAGCGCTTCGATTGGCCGCGAGAATGCCGTTTCCGGATGCATTGGATACATCACGATCTCCGGCAGCCAAAGCGTTCGAAGTCATGAGTTGTCCAGAGCATCCGGAGCAATCGGAGCGCTTGGCTCAACGTTTCTTGAGTTTAAAAATGGAGCCTACCTCCGACCTATTACTATTCGATCTAAACATCATCAGTAATTTTGGTTCCTACTGGCATCAGCTATCATCTACCGATTCGATCGATGGATTTTTCTTCCTCATAGGAAAATCCACCAGGATCGGTAGAACATTAATAGCTCACGCTTGGTTTCGCTAATTAGTTGGGCCCCCTTCGCTTCTATAGCGTTGGGGTGTTTTTCCCTCGTCCCGTCCCTTCCGTTCCCATCCTTTCCCAGAGGCGTCGGCGGGCTCCCATCGCGGCGGCGCCTCTATCCTTTTTCCTTCCTCTCCAGCCCCTCCCCGGGTGATCGGGCGTATAAGCCACTGGCTTGGTTCCCGGCCCCGGTGTGTTGTAACCTCGAAGGGTTCGCCCAGAACCCTCATACTTTCTGGCATCAGCTATCATCTACGAAAAATCGTAGGATTTTCCTTCCTCATAGGAAAATCTTTCTTTTTTGTCGAAATATTAAATTATGGTTTCGCTAATAGTAGGACCCGCCCGCCTCTGTGGCGGCGCGGGATTCCTCTTCCCTTCCCTTCCAACCCTATCCTGTCCCAGGAGGCGTCGTCGGGCTCCTATCGCGGCGGCGCCTCCTTCCTTTTCCCTGCCTTTTCCTCCCCCTTCTGCCGTGCAGAGGTGCTAAGCTTCGGCTTCAGACTTCGGCCCAGGAGAGTAACCTCGCGAGCCCGCCGTAGGGTTTCGTATCCACTGGCATCAGCTATCCTGGGTTAATATCTCGTGACACAATTTTCTCCGCCCTATGTGCTGTGGAGGCACCCGTTCACACGGCGCTTACTGTCTGTAAAAAAAGCAAGATACTCGAGTTTGAGGAGCTCTAGCGTCTAAACGAAGCAATCGATTTCAATACAATAAAAAGCATACGAAAGAGAATTTAGTTCTACGTTATATCATGTACTTTAAAAATTCTTCGGCTAAATAGTATTTCCTGTACTTAATTTTTTCTCAAAAAAGTACCCGTTTTTTGCGCGTAAAATCAAGGTGCCAAACTTTGAGCGCTTGGCATTCCCGTAGTTTTCGTTCCTATAACTTTCAATTTTGATATAAAGAAGCCACATCTATTACTAGCAGTTTGCCGAAAACAAATTGTTTATACCACAAACATTAACGGAGTTGTTGTAAACAACGCAAACCTCTGCTAACTTCGAAACCAGTGAGTCAATTGAAAATTGATTGGTACTGTTGTCTTCCGTAGAATGTTAGTAATGCAAGCACATATGAAATGTATATTAAATATCAATAATAACGTCAATATCACTTATTATTTATCTAGATGTTTCTATGCGCGTATCGTTAGTAGTGTCTGATATGACCATGTACCCTTGCCTCGTGAGGGAGAGCGCGTATATAAGGGTGGCTATGGGGCGGATAGGCCGAGGAGGATGGATGTGGACGAAAGTGAGTGAATTCAAGGGTACACAAATCCTTCTTTAGTGACTGTCAGAAAGCGCTTACTTAGGATAATAGTAAGATGACCTCCATACACACAACACAAACGCATCAAAGCTACAAATTTCTCCATCCTGATTCCTCATAGCTATTCATCTTAGACTTATATAACATTCTTAATTCTTCGTTGTCAGCACATTATGTCCCTGCTTATCCTGGGGGGTATTGTGCTATGGGTATTCTGGTTATTTAGTTAATATTACACCTAATGTACTTTCTGCATTCTTGAGGTAGCAGGTAGCTTTTCCTGGTTCATTTATTGCTCTTAATGGTTTAATTATAAATCCGAAATTACTAATGGTGTGTAGGTCGAAAATGCATCAGAATTGTTAAACTCAGTAACCTTAAGCCAATTATTGCTCATTAATTTTGGATTGTAGGTGTGTCTTATCGACAATATATTTCGTATTTAGTCACAGGAAGAAAAATATTCGCTCTAACGGTGATAATTTGCACGATTAAATTTAATCTGCGCGAGGTAATACTTTTGCTTTTATCAAATTTATATTTATTTTACAATTTACAAGGCACCATAACTATGATGCAACGTTCTTAAGCTATTGTGGTAAATTAAATTCAAAACGGAGCAGGCTATCGATGATGGGTATCTTGCACTGAATTATTTGTTCCAATGTCTCTAATGGCGTCCCGATTGTCGGTAGCGGTTAATTGTCGTTGGGGAATCGATGCATTTATTTTACCCGTCGAATCTTGAAGGCTATGTCTCCTGTCGACAGAGGCGGATTCAACCAGGGGATGCATAAATGGCATATATCCCCACCCCTTCAGGCTATTTCACAAAATAGGCAATAAACTGCCAGTTTCTGTCACGAATAGTACCCACAATCTACAAAAATTTACACGAAAAGAGGTCTCATTTTAGCATAACGATTGACAACTCTGAAGGAATGTTAGCATACTATTTTAGCGACTTGAAAATTTTAAAATCCCTGTGCAATTTTATCGTAATGTAACATGTTAAGCTGAATAATATAAAAATAAATTAAATTGTTATGTCAATACCCTGACTAATCTTCTTATGCCCTTCCAAGAAACGAAACTAGTCTTCTATCAGGGTACCAACGAAAAGAAACTGAAGAAATTTTTAAGTTTAATCCATTTTACTCAATTGGATTAATATTACTAATAGAATAGTGTAAGGATTAATGAAATATCCCTCAGAAAGCCGTGAAACTCACCATTTTGAACAATTTATCTTAAAATTCCGCAATTTATTAATTTCGCACCTACCGCTTATCCTGGTGGGTATTCCATACCCCCACACACTCCGGAATTAGTTGCCCCTAAACCCGCCCACCCTTAATTCCTAGCTGCGCCCCTGCCTGGTGCCACCTCGCCATACACAGTCTCTTGGTCTTATTTTTAAATCTTTTGGCCTTTTACCGCTCTCTAACCGTTGTAGAACTGTCCATCCCCAGTTCTTAAGGTTCAATAATGTAAGTGTATTTAGTAATTTAATATTTAAATGTGGATATTGCCGAACTATCGATCGCGATAAATTCGCTGACTAGGCGTCCTCTATAAGGAATTAGCTACATCCGACAGCTTTATCTGTTCGTTATTATTACTAAAACCTGAATCACACAATCATTTTCCCTGTGGGACCAAAAAAGTAATTGCTCGACTTATCACTTTCTGAATCACACGGTCATTGCCACCGTCTCTTTTTCATCGCTTATTTACCTTCCCGTATTTACGACTGCCATTCGATAAAATCCAAGCTTGACGTTTCAACCGATGTCAGCTTTCTGATTGGCCGAAAAACTGCACCAGCCGTGTTTCGCAGCGACCGAATATGGGACGTGCCGAAAAAGTGATGGAAAAAGGGATGGGATTTCTATCCCTGGAGCCATCGTGGAAAATGATTGTGTGTGTTCAATTTTGCACCATCATTGGAGCGATCGCGGGAGCTATCGCTCGGTAGGGTCGGAAAAAAGTGATCGTGTGATTCAGAGTTTAGGAGGTAACCGTGTGTTAATGGCCTACTGCAACCCTTCAAGGCACCCCCCCTTACTTTCGTACTCCCTCACACCGTAATAGGGTAGTTTCCTTCATCAAAGAAAACGAAAGGCATTGATTGCGATTCGTTATACCCACCATTAGTGTATTCATAATATACAAATTATTTGGTTTTACAAATCCCAGTTTAGGCGAATGGCAATGGCCAATTTTAACCGCATTTGAAAAAGGCCAGATTGGCGCCCATACGATGCCACTCCACGTGACGTCACAGAGACCTATTTTCTAAACGAGTACATAGGAGTTTTACATCGCCTGAGATTACCAATTCATGCATGAGGCACAGAGCTCAGGGGAACATGTCTTAATAATCACCTTTTAAAACTGCCTACGGTTGTAAAGTTTCCTTCGTTTGATAAGGTATTAATAATCCTTATTTAAGCCAAGCGCTACCTGCTAGCGGGGTACTCTGCTAACTGCTAGCAGCCTGCATCGCAGCAGCGCACATGTCCTAGCCCCAAGGTCACCTCACTTGCGGCAGCGGGAACCAGAACGACGTCACACGGAGTTTTCCCAGCATTCATACCTAGCCGTCGCGTTTTCGCGAGCTTGAAATTTTTCACTTTTTATTTAATCGCGGAAAATAGATATCGTCATTCATAAATCTAAAAGCGTGAACTACGTACTCCAGGAGTACGAATCTTTCGATTTAGGCAATAAAAAAATAATAGGAAACCACCCTATTATTATTATTATTCGTGTATTAGTGCATAGCATTGACGTAAATATTTGTCCTTTGGTCTTTGTCGTGGGATTTTACTTTCTGTTTTTTGCTTGCAATAAATGTTTTCGACTGGAGGTGTGATCCATCCATCCGAGTCTCGTATTGTGCTCCTCGTAAGATGCTAGGTATTTTTATTGGTATGTTTAATCGGCGCTTATTCTGGGGATCCTGGTTCATAACCCAGCCAAGGGAAATGATGTGTTAAAAAATGAACGTTTTTTATTCTATTGAAAAATAAAATCGCACTCTAAATTACACATTCTAAAGTAGAATAAATAGGGAATAAAATGAAAGAAATAGACTGCAAAACAGAGAGATTTAAAATGTCATTCTTCCCTTGTACTATTAAGGATGGAAACTCTGTCTCAATTGATAGGATTAATGGCGTCGCTCGCTAGGATCACTCATTGCATGTTTTTTCATAGTTCTAACCTTGTGTGTATTTGCTCTAGGAATTAGCTATTTCATTAGCAATTGCATTAGCAATTTTTTTATGAATAAGCATATATATTTTTTCTAGTGTGCGTAATATTTCTATGACCGTACGGTGTGCATGTGGCGGTCCTCTTGCATGCTGCATGTTGGTGATTTGTCAACCCCTGCCAAACACCCTAGAAGTGGCTCGCAGGTTATTATGTAGATGTATACGTTGTATTGAATCAATTATATCACATATTCCACGAAGTGGACTCACGAGCCATTGATTTGGCCAGGGAAATGATTTCCATTCTGCTTAATGTTCGCACTTGTCACCGACCCGTTTGCGATGTCGTTGCAGGAGATGTGCCAGCGTCCGCAGTTCATCATCAACGACGACTCCGACTCGGACGGTGGGCTGGGGCGTTGTGACTTGGAGGCGGGCCTCTCGGAAGGGCCCGGCGCCTGCGTGCTTGGCGCCATCAGTGCCCTCGCCTCCCTCACTCCGCGACTCCTGAGGCGCGTCGTGCCGACGGACCAGAGCTTCGAGCCCGGCAGCTACAGCGGACTCTTCAGGTAAGCGGGCACAGAGATTGGGAATTGGAAGTGGATAGGTTATTGGCACCAGTGGCGCAGCGAGGGGGGGTTTTGAGGGATAAACCCCCCCCCAGAGCTCAGAGAAATTTTTAAGTTTAATCCATTTTACTTGATTGGATTAAGTATTACTTATAGCATAGTGTTAGGATTAATCAAATATCCCTCAGAAAGCCGTGAAACTTGCCATTTTGAACGATTATTCTTAAAAAAATTTAAAGAGGAGGCCCCCCGCAACGCCTGCTTACCCTGGAGGGTATGCAATACCCCCATACCCCAAATTATTAGTTGTGCCTAAAACCCCCCCTAGCCTTAATTCTTAGCTGCGCCCCTGATTGGCACCATGGGAAGCAGTGACGGCAGGAACGGATTAAGCAGTGGTATTTCAGTGGGGGTCACATGGGTCATGACCACCCATATTTTATCGACATTTTTTTTAAATTTTAATTAGAATGAATCTGTTGCTTTGAATAAAAATGAAATTTTAGGATCCAAAATTCGTAAAAAATGGGCATTTTAAACATCCGAACATAACATCCGAATTTGATGCTGAAACCGCACTTGGGATTAACGTCTTTGCTTTGGGAGCCGGGCATGGGCGTACCCAGCGAGGGGCAGGGAGAGGCAGCTGCCCCCGCGGGGGCAAGTGGGGGGGGGGCCGCCCCCCCAAAAAGCAAAAATCGCAAAAGTCTTAAAGAAAAATCAGTACTGAATTGAAACGGAAGTATTCAACAAATTTTCTCTTATCTCATAAACTAATAAAGTGCTGTTATAATTTTCTTAAAATGTTGGTTTCATTCAGCTTTTCCATGTTAAAATGTCACAACTTGGCTTGCCTCCTAGACCATGGCTTCCCCCTCTTGTTATGATCCTGGGTACGCCCTTGGGGCCGGGAGCATTCATTACTTTCCGCAACCTGTTGATGGTATGCGATATTCCGCTCTCTATCAGCTAGCCTTTTCATGGTAACATATTTCTTCTTTTTTACATCTTTCTAACCTGTGCAATGTAACTAAATCGGGGCCGTCCTTTGCCCTTCTTCCCTTCTACTGGTACTTAGACGATTATTTTCATCAAGTCATAATGACTTTAATGTTGTCCCGTCTTCTCCTTAAGCTTTTCAGAAGACTATATTATTTGTTAAGCTGGTGAAATAAAAGTTTTCAGTAGCCACGTTAAAGATTATAATATTTTCAATTTTTATAGAAATTGCGGGAGTGGCGGCCCCCTTTCATTATTGTTTAATTAATACAATATTAATAAAATATCTGTTCATATTTTATTGGCTGTTTCCATTTTCCGTAACAATACGGAAGTTCGTGTTTCAATGTTGACCTTGGCTTTTGGTCAGAGCGCAGGTATCGTGCTAGCACCTGTGTACCAGTGGCGTAGCCAGGAATTTCGTTCGGGGGGGTCCAAAACCAGGGGGGGGAAGTTTTTAAAAACAGGGTACTAAGTAATGGGCTTTAAACTAATTTTAACACTTTTCATAATCGAAAAAACTTCATTTGTTAAAGATATATTTTTTGAATTCATGATTTTTCAACATTTTGTTTTCTTTTATGAAGGAAAATGATAGTGTTTTTATATTTCGGGGGGGGGGGTCCGGAACCCCCCTGGCTACGCCACTGCTGTGTACGTTTCCCTTAATCTCCAGTCACTATAGTCAATGGTTCACCTCCTCCAAATTCCAACTAGCCCTTCACCCATCGAAACTTCAACCCCCCCCTACATCTTCCTTTTTGCCTGAAGTTCTCATTGCGGAAGCTTGCAGCATATTATTTCTGCGCCACTGCGTCGCGTGTTTCAAGTTCAGCGAAGGGTGTGGCGTTGGATTCTCGGGTTACCTCCTGCCATCCTGCTGACCCTAAGGTCGTGGGGCATTAGTCCCACTTCAGCATCGTAGACGTCATGTAACGGTGTTGTATCAGCTCCTCACGAGTCCAGCAGGGAGGTCGAGTGTTATCGGGTTCCCAGGTGGTATACCGGCCACCACCTGTAGTCGGGAACCCGAAAAGTGTGCTCTATGCGTGCTCTCTCTCCTCCGTTTCTTTAATGGCTAGTTTCCCCCACGGGTATGCAGATTGAGGTCGTTTTTTGGGGGCGGGCGATCCACTATTTCCGCGGCGCGTTGGTGGTATGCTAGCGTTAATGTGACTGCTTCTGAGACAAAACCCAATATTTTTCCCCTCATGACCTGAATTTAGACTTTGTGACAATGATGGCTTAAAATACTGCCAAGTCCATCGGAAAAATTTAGTAAAGTGAATGTAAACTGATATTTTATTAATATTGTGTAAATTGATTAATAAATAAGGAAGACTGCTACCCCCCGAAATTACAAGAAAAATTCACAAGCTCAAAGCTCAAATTTCAAGACAAGTAAGTTTTAAACATTCTCAAATTATCTTAAAACATTTTTTTTGAGCTGGTGATTTAAAAACTTGCATTGAAGAGCCATCTTAATTATAACTATGTGTACTATTTTTAATGGAATTCCGGGGGGCGGTCGCTTCCGCCTTAATCCGCTACTGTCCCCCGATGCTCATGACCCGAATTTAGCTCTAGTGAGTGTGATAGCGTAGAATACTTGCAAGTCCATCGGACTAGCCGCGCGGAGATGGTCGGCAGATCGTATATCCTGTAGTCATATTCTTCTGTCTCATCCCTTCTCCACGCGCCTTTTCGGAATGTGCGGGTGACCTCCGTTGTCGGGCGCCTCTCAACGGTAAAGCGATAAGTCAACTCCTAGCTGACCCCGGGCGGCCAACGGCCCTATGCCAGCCGGGCGCAGCCAAGACGAGCTGGAGAGCGCTTGCGGGAGACGCCATGCTGCGTAGCGGCATATTGGTTCTTAACGTCGTTATTCCGTCACTAAGTCCTTGTTCAGTAGGCGATATTTTCCTCAGTGTATCAATAGCTAAGATAAAATGTTAGGTTCCGGTGTCGATTATGGGTATCGCTTACTAAATTATATGGTCTTAATTCAGTCGATTTCTGATGGTGTACAGATTGTCGGTCGCGGTTAGTTGTGGCGAATCGATGCATTAATTTTTCCCGTCGAATCTTGGTGGCTTAAGCCCGCCATCGACAGGGGTACACATATAAGGGTCATTCCATGTGAATTCAACACACCACTCAACCCGACCACCTCAGATTTCTTTCAAATTTGGTGTATTCAATGGTACTGGTAAGTGATGGAAAAACACCAATTTGTGGAGGTCAATGATGATTTTGACAAAAGTTACAGGTCCGCAAATGTTGTGAATTTGACGAAATTTCAGCGTGTCTCTCTAAAGATAAATGACTATAATTCCAGTTCTATTCTAGGTAGGAAAATGAAACTTATGGTTTTGGAAAGGTAATATATAGGGCTTTACAATGATATACAACACGGCCTATTTATAATAATTTTAATACTCGAGGTCATTGACCTTGACCTTTGACCTTGAATATCTCAAAACACCCCCCCTTCAATTTTTTTTATAAAAATATATGTTAATGCTCATACATTTTTCTACACGCATACAAAATATCAAGATGGCACATTTAGGGCGTCATGCCCAAAAGATTATTTGTCTACAGAACTACACAAGCAAAATGCAAGAAGTAGGTACCACTTAAATACTAAATGCCCATTGTTGAACGGTATAGGTCATGGCTATATCATTACAGTGTTACAGAAAACAATGTGATGGGTAGCTTCAATGAAAATATAATAAAACTTTGTTTCAACTCACCTCATAAGTTTCCAATTAAATTGTTGATGTTCGCCAGGTCTGATCCAGGGAGACTGTATGTCCTTCCAGTTTGTTTCAAAGGATCGAGCCTTGTGAGAATGTCATATCTTTTGATGATATGACTGTCTGGTTTGGTAGGGAACACAAACGATGGAGATGGTCCATGTGGGTGCAAGAATCGGGTTTGTACTTCATCTGTGTCTTGGTAAGTGTGTTCGACATATGCAACCCACCAGTGATTATTGTATAAACAAGCAACGAATTCATGTATGTCTGTAAACAGCATTTCTCTCACCACAGCTGTCACTGACTCTTCTCTACACTCTGATGAGATGGAATATGCCTTTGTCTTCACTATACCTTTTTTAATAGGTATAACACAATGAAGTTTATGGGTACCAGGAATCGTCCTAGTATTTTCGAAACGATGCTTTAGCCTGGCCATGTCTTCATCGTGATGGGTAGCCGGTGTATAATTGAAGGTACATGAAGGGATATTTACTTTGCTCCACTGAAACAACTCTCGTGCTGTCAATATGTGGTTATCGAAAGGTCTCTTGAGGCTTGCAAGTGTGGCTAGTCTTTTTACGGTCCCTGCAACCCCATCACAAGGTCCTCTGCCATGAGCTGTAGTAAAAAAATGCCATTCTGCAGTGACATCAAAGTCTTCCTGATGGTAGCTCAGATTAATGAAATTCTTTCTATTTTTATATTGGGCAGCACATCCATCGGAAAAATAATAAATGCACTTTGGAGTTGAAAAATGGCATTTCAGGAAATTGATGAAATTGCGCTGGAAGCAATAGACACATACGGTATCATGGTGAAGGCAGTCAGATATTTCTACATATGACACATGCTGTATTTTATTAGATGTAACGTCTCGATAGTAAGCCACGAATGGATGAATTGTGGCCTATAAAGTCTCTAAAACTGCCCTGCCAGTAGTTAACCAACACTTATACGAAACTTCATCTATGCCATTTCTACGGAAGAGTTCAAAGAGATAATCATTTAGTTTTTCTACACATGGGCAATAGGGACATGCAGCTAAGAAGCATGCTGGAAGAGCGGGATTGCATGTAACAAATGCTAAACAATGATTGTATGATGGTAACGTATGTTCTTCGTGCTTGGTTAGCTCCTTTAATTTACATCCTTCAAACATCAACTTAAAATTTTGGTGGGAGACGCAGACACAAACAGAATGGGTTCCACTAGCACCCGCGAGAACACAGTGCTTCGGCCGCAATTCACAAAATTTGGAGATTCCAATTTTTAAATCTGGATATGTTTCCTTGAAATATCTGTACATTTCCTTGAGATTGTGCAACACTAGCTGCTTCTGCTTATGCAGTCTAACCCCATTTTCTTTCACCGACACATAGTCCTTTTTTCCTGGCATCATACGGCTCATGTTATAGTCACAGTAAAAGTCACGTACACATCGAACTATTTTCTCACATAATGTCTTACCTGGCTTTGGATTTGGTGTTACTAAAATACCATATTCTGCCACTAATTGTTTGGCTCTCCGTACCATGTAATCTGAGGCAGAAAATTCTTTCATGGTTTTCCTAACACTCCAGCTCTTCGGAAGCACAGTCAGAATCTGTACCTTGTCACGTACACTGTCTGAACAATGAAACTTATCTTTGAGCTGGGCTATGATTTAACTTTCTGCATGTTCTACACACTCTTCTTTTTCAGGTGCTCCAAAAAAGTATGCTCCAAAACTGAGGCTACCTTTTTCAATTTTTCTTTTGGGTAATTTTTCTCATTTTGAAGTCTCTTTTTCTTCACAGGAGATGCACCTAAACACTGAAGGCTATTATTTAAATAATCCAGGGCAATAGCAGGTGCTATTTCATCTTCACTTACATCTTCTTTGGAAGTCCCTGGCATAGCCGTGGCTACTTCAGCATGTTCTGATAACTTCTGTGATAATTTTTTTCGGCATTTACTGCAAATTTTCCCACCTATCAATACATTAGGTGATTCATTTGCCATCCAATCCTGAACGTCTCTCAAATTTTTCTTTACTCTTGCATGGCCTTCTTCTTTAAATGGATTGCAACAGTACATTTTTGACTTGAAAGCCATTTTTCACAAACTAATGTTTCACATAAAAGAAATAGTGCTAAAAATCACTTATGCACTTCACTATAGTTCCAACTGAAGTCACATCCTGGGACAAGCAACAGATAATTAGCTTAAATGACTGTCTGATTCTCACACATACACTTCACTGTAGTTCCTACTGAAGTGACATCCATGGGACAAGCAAGAGATAAGTAGCTTAAATGACTGTATGATTCTCACTTTAAATTAAACCCTCTGAATCTAATCAGATTAGTCTCTCACAGTTTGATTCAATAATGAAAGTATGTAATTAGGTTAACTGCAAATTAGTCTTAATTAGATTAACCACTCAAGCGTGACTATAAATGCCCGTAGTTCCTCTCTAAGCGTGCGCAACGCACTGTATGCGTCTTCTAAATGCCATGCCTAAAGCGTGGGCGATAGACCAAAGGCGTCCGAGTCTTTCATTAAGAATTCCTATCTCTTACACTTCCATTTGTGTACTTTTAGTAAGTGTATATGAGATATATCTGCCTGCTTTCATTCTGTGCCTCTTCATTGCCTTCGTTTGCGTGCTCGTATTTTTTAATGATATTTTTTCCAGCTGATGCTAGGATGCTTCCTTTAGGAGCAGCGCCTGGTGGACCCTCACAGAAGATAGTCTTCCACTCACGCTCCGATTTATGTGTTTTCTTAGCGATTGTGTGTTCTGCATGGGGGCGCTGATTGCTTTCCTCTGTGGTTCATTATCATCTGCTTTTCTTTCTCTTTCATCGTGGCAATAATAGTGAAGGCATTGACCTGAATCTTGCAGCAGTGGAGGGGGCCCGAAAAAATTACCATTTTATCTAGTGTAAATTGGATACCGAAGGGGGGATTAGCCCCCCCCCTAGCTCCTCTTTTAACCACCCCTGGTTTTTACCAATTTTAACTGTATTTTCATTGAAGCTACCCATCACATTGTTTTCTGTAACGCTGTAATGATATAGCCATGACCTATACCGTTCAACAATGGGCATTTAATATTTAAGTGGTACCTACTTCTTGCATTTTGCTTGTGTAGTTCTGTAGACAAATAATTTTTTGGGCATGACGCCCTAAATGTGCCATCTTGATATTTTGTATGCGTGTAGAAAAATGTATGAGCATTAACATATATTTTTATAAAAAAAATTGAAGGGGGGGTGTTTTGAGATATTCAAGGTCAAAGGTCAAGGTCAATGACCTCGAGTATTAAAATTATTATAAATAGGCCGTGTTGTATATCATTGTAAAGCCCTATATATTACCTTTCCAAAACCATAAGTTTCATTTTCCTACCTAGAATAGAACTGGAATTATAGTCATTTATCTTTAGAGAGACACGCTGAAATTTCGTCAAATTCACAACATTTGCGGACCTGTAACTTTTGTCAAAATCATCATTGACCTCCACAAATTGGTGTTTTTCCATCACTTACCAGTACCATTGAATACACCAAATTTGAAAGAAATCTGACATGGTCGGGTTGAAAATGTCACTTTTCTGTGTTGAATTGACGTGGATTTACCCATAACTACCCCCTCAGGTCTCGTTTCCCCATTCGCGCTCAAGCTGCTGAGTATTCCAGAGGCGAACCCAGGAGGGGATAATTCCCCTACCCCCCAACAAATTTAGATGTAGTGATGAACGATACATTTAATGGTTGGTATCGTAACATGGAATGACTCTGGACACCCCTAAGTGAATTCCTGGGTTCACTTCTCGGGTATTCCAAAGTAGGGGCAGATTCAGCATCAAATTTTGGGGGGGTCATAACCTGTGTCAGGGCAGTATGGAATAACCCCCAGTAGAGATATGTGTTCTCCCTTATAAAAAAACACAAATTTCTTTCAAGTTTGGGACTTGTAGCCATGCATTTACCAGTACACTCCCTTTACTCCTTTACAAAGATAGAAAATCTATTAAACCAGTAAAAATTAAAATTTTTGATAAAATTTTGGGGTCATGACCCATGTGACCCACCCTATATCTGCCACTGTTTCAAAGACCCCCACCCTGTGACCCATCTTTAAGACTGGTAGTTAGTGGTTCTCCTTAAGAAAACCCTAGATCCAACACCTGTCCATCACAACAACCTTGGTGAATATGAATTGACCAATGCTGGGTTTTGCCTGTTGCGTGTGAGACTCCTAATAGAATGGCCATCATAGGTATCGTCTGAATTGGCATTTGAAGCCTCTGGGTTTGGGGGAGACTTATATGCTGTATCTTAAGCTGTCCAGGAGATTCTGAATTAAAATGCTGAATCAACATCATCTGCCTTCAGGAGTAGTCATTCTCCTCTGCCTTAACACCTGTGGTGATGCCTGTGGATCCCTTGACTGTCTTCTTGAGTAGCTCACTGATCCTAGATTGACTGATCATGGGTTATCAATTGCCCTCTGTCCATATGTAATTAATTGGCCCAAATAAATTGACCATCCCAATGCCATTGATAATGGATTGATCATCAACTATTAAGTGGCTCTTCACAATCAGTTATCATGGATTTTTGATTACTCTCATTAGTCAGGATCATTGGCACTAGAGTGGCCATCTTCAATAGAATGTCCATCGATAATCAAAATACCATCAAAAATCAATTACCCAGTTCAATTGGATAATTATGTCTCTTTCAATGAACCGCTTTGGTTTCCCCTGTATTAGAGGACATTGTCAAAGTCCTCTCAATATGTAGAGAGGCAAGAAGATAAAAGTTGTGAAAATTTAAGTTTAAAATCAGTTTTAAGATTTTCTACTTTTGTGCATATTCATTATGGATGTTAAATTCATACAAATGGCATGATAATTAATTTGTGTGGACCTCAATTAAAATCAATTTTTTGTGGATGCTAGCATCGATTGCTGTTTTGCATTATTCCCCTATAAATTATCATGATTTCAAAATATTGGCTTAAGATTTACAAGTATGGTTTAATAAAGCAGGATTTTAAAAAGGGGGTTACCAAATATGTATTTTCTTTTATATCTCACTGAATTTTTTTTTATTTGCAGATTCCGGTTCTGGCACTTCGGTGAATGGACTGATGTAGTTGTGGATGATCGATTGCCGACATTTAGAGGACGATTAGTTTACCTTCATTCAGCAAATACAACTGAGTTCTGGGCAGCATTACTGGAGAAGGCTTATGCCAAGTAAGGATTCCTTTTTTCTTAAATTTCAAGTTTATTTTCATCTTATTATTGGGATGCATAATTCTGGTGAGGATATCATTTTTATTTTTTAATCAATTTTAATGGGTACATTAGAAAACAAGAAACATTAGCCATTTTCAGCTATTATCTTTGACTCTTCCTGTGTGGATTGAAAGTCTTAAGAAATCAAGAGAGACATGTACTTGCTATGAATGGGTGGCATTTTAAGTCATTAACCCCTTCCACTTCCATTAATTTTCTGAATATTGTGCTCCTATTCTCTATTTATTTTTTCTGTCGTTCTCTTTTAAATGATAGGTAATGGATTGATATTTTGTAATCAATGCAGAACCGTGAAATAAAATGTGATTATTAAACATGGAGAACACAGCTATCGCTACTCGAATAAAATCATTTTTATCCTTCCAATGCATAATTTTTCATGAAATATGAATTATTCATGTATACTATGAATGTTTTAACATTGTTAAGGTTTCAAAATAATTATATTGTTCCTCTAAATAGTGCTAAACATATGAAAATCCGATGACAAGATCCACTCGTCATTGAGCGGTTTGGCATCGAAAGTTCATGACAAGCTAGACTTGTCATTACAGCGCAAGGGGTTAAGTTGTATATTTTTTAAAATATTTTTCATCTCCAAAGAGAGAATATATTACCATAATGAATGTCTCTCACAGAAATATGTTAAAATTTCTTTTCTGAGTATTCTTTATTTGTAGATTGTGTAGAATTACCTTTATTGAAATGAAGGAATTTAATGACTTCCTAGTCAGGGACCTTATAATTTGAATGTTATAGTTTTTCCAAATAATATCAAATTTGCCTTTGTTTTGGGATGTATGCATGCACTTTTTTTATCAAACTAAGTATCTGATCTGTTCGAAAGATATGTATTTTCAAGAGATCATGTTGAATTTTTTATTCCTTCCTTCCTTTTAATCCTTCAGGCAAAAGGATGTCCTGCTGAGGGATTAATTTGGTATTGACTTTCATGGCATTTATTATTTTATATTGTTTCAGATGTATAGGGTTATTATTATTCTATCATAATGGGTTACTGTTAAATTTTTAAGCCTTTTTTTAAATTTTGTTTTCATTGTTTGATGATATCTCGCAGGCTCTACGGCTGTTATGAAAGCGTTCAGCAAGGGTGGGGTATTTGTGGGGGTGGTTCGGGAGGCAGTGGTGGAGGAGGAAATAGCGGTGGAGGCTCATCAAACGGATCATCGGGAACAGGACTGACACAAGCCCTTCAAGATTTGACGGGCGGAGTGGTCCAAAGTTTTGATCTTCGTGGCCAAGATCGTTTCCTCACATTTCAAGTTTTGAGTTCTGCAGTCCCTAGGTCAACCCTTCTAATTGTTAGCATACTTCCAGTAAGTATCATACCCTGGGTGATTATTTTAGATGCATTGCAATGAAATTGCTTGGCAAAACTTTGAGCATACTCATTTGCAAATAAGACGAAGACGGCATCTGGTGCATGGGCGGAGGCACCCCCTAGCTAATGGTAATTTGTCTGAAAAAGTACGAAACCTGTACATTCAAGTACAATGAAAACAAAAATAGCTTAAATAAATTTTAGTCTTAGATAGTACATAAAATGCTGTTTTCAGAGGCTAATTAAAACAAATTTTCTAGGGGAGAGCCTCGGGGATCCCCCAGTTTCACTTGAGGTTATTCGATAGCCTCAGCAGGATTGCTGCCTCCCACTATGTAAACCCTAAACTTTGCCCATGACCTGGTGTAACTTTGTGGAATCTATAATTCATGTTGAAGCAACAAGAAATACTTTGTGCACTTCAACAGGATGATTTATTTCATAGCCTTGGCTCAGAGGGAGGGAGGTAGGGTAAAGGACTTGATGATGTTGAGTACATATTTGGCAAAACCATGGCTGTGAAATAAAACATCTATCAGTCAAAATTTAAGAATTTTTAGCAAGATACTAACGTGTGTGGTACAAGGAGGAACATAGAGGGGAAAGAGGGGAAGAAGGGCATTGCTTTGGAGATTACCACTCTGATATCTTGTGTCATATGAATAGTTATTATAAAATTACTAATAGTACTAGGACAGAAATTCAATTTTTTCCTTACCAAATCAAATAATGAATTTTATAGCTGTTTTAACATTAATTTTGGCTTAATTTAAAGTTAACTGATTTCACTATGTAACTTCATATTGTATAGCTATTTTTTTTTCAAATGAACCTACAACACATGATGTTGAAAAATAAAAATAATTATAATTGAAAAAGAAATTTAGTGCTATAAAGTATTTGAGTAGAAGGCTCAAACTATACTTGAATTTGAGTAATAAATGATTAATTACTCAAGGTATTCAAGTAGATAATTGACTATTTTAGTGGTCCATTACTAGTGGAAACCCAAATTATGGATATTTTCAGCAGCCTGTGTATATCTGTCCATAACCCGAAGACTTTTCCAAACTCATGATAAAATGCTTATCCCTTAAGGAGAAAGATAGCAGGCGGCAGCTGAGGCTTAGAAATGGCCTGCTCACCCACCATACATACAGTGTGACGGGGATGGCCCGGGTCCGAGGTGGTGGGGGTGGCGTTGTTGAGACACCATTGGTGCGGCTCCGTTCGAGTGGCGGTGTGGCCATTACGGGGGCTGGCGGAGGGGAATGGACTGGGCCGTGGAGTGAGAGGAGCTGGGAGTGGGATGGCCTCAGCGAACGGGACAAGGAGCTCCTCTCGGCTCGAATTCGCAATGATGGGGAATTCTGGTGAGTTGATATTAGCATTAGACCCAGGGGTGGTTTAAGATCATTGGGGTTCATCACTAACTACAGTACCTTGGTGGTATGTAATACCTCACTGTGATAATAAGGCTGAGGTCTTATATGCACTGACAACAGTGGCTAAGCCAGAGGGACGGTCCGGGGGGTCCGGACCTCCCCCCAAAATATAAAAACACTATTATTTTCCTTCACAAAATAAAAAAAAATGAAAAATAATGAATTTACAAAATATTTCTTTAACAAATAAAGTTTATTCGAATATGGAAAGTATAAAAATTAGTTTAAAACTCTCTACGTAGTACATTGTTTTTCAAAAATTTTCCACCGTGGTTTTGGACCCCCCCCCCCCCCGAACGAAATTCCTGGCTATGCCACTGGCTGACAAGTAGCTTTTGTATGCTCATCAGTTATTTTTTAATAATGCTTGTTAAGCTGTTGAAATTAACGATGACTGCTAATTTTCGTTCTCCAGCCGCATCTGTCGTTTATGGTTGACAACAGTTTCGGGAGCCATCCTGCTTCCGTCTTCAGGTCGAAGGTGAGAAGTTTTCATTTTTTGCTGTCTTATATAGCACTGGCCGATCTCCTTCTGTGCGCTGATTGGTCAGAACTCTCTTCAAACGTTGCTGATTGGGTAGCCGGTATCCCTGTTGATATTTTGTGTTTTGTGAATTTCAATTGCTTCCCTGAAATTCACAAAACACAAAATATCAACAGGGGCAACGGCTACCCAATCAGCAACGTTTGGAAGAGCGTTCTGACCAATCAGCGCACAGGAGGAGATCGGCCAGTGCTATATAAGACAGCAAAAAATGAAAACTTCTCACCTTCGACCTGAAGACGGAAGCAGGATGGCTTCCGAAACTGTTGTCAACCATAAACGACAGACGCGGCTGGAGAACCCGAAAATTAGCAGTCATCGTGAACAACGCCGCGGAAACCTACGCAGGAATTTCACTGTTGAAATTAAATTATTGGAGAGCCACCTTAAATGTTTTCAGCCACCTTTTTTTTCCTGAAATTACAGGGTGGTGGAGGAGGCACGAAGGGGCAACCCCTATTTTAATCCACCTCTGATTGGATGTATGGCCTAAAACACTTCTCAGTTCTCAGACATGAGATTCTTTGAACTGTAGTTTATTGCATACCATATGGAGCTGTACTTCAATAATGAACAGCTGTTAAAATATTAATTTGCTATTATTTTCAGCATATGTATATTTGCTGTGTGATTAATTTAACTCTACAGTGGAGCTTCGATTATTTGTCACTTTATTTACCATTTGTTGGGCATCTTATTTGTGGGCATTCATTATTCCAAAATGATTTCCTACTCTCCCTTTCCTACATAGAGGAGTTGCAGTATTTAGAGCTGTGTAGTGGCCTATGGTAGTGTGGTTTGGGGTAATATCTCTTTCTATATAGAGCCTGGTTGCTTCACTCAAAATATGGCCTACATTGGACTTAAAAATACCATTCACATAAGAAATACAAAACCTTATGGTCCAATGCTCAAAGCAGGGACTAGGGTATACCCTTCCCTATCGCGATGTATGAAAATATTTACCTCTGGTGAATACCATCCCTATCGCGATGTATGAAAATATTTACCTCTGGTGAATGCCATCGCGTAAGTTTGCCAGGTGTTGAAAATTTGCATTGCTTGTCCGTATCTATTATTGCCTAATTGTTCAAATGTCTATCATAGAATTGCAATGTATTTGGATCTTGTCAGAATGAAGAGGTCACACATGTTCAGTAATGGCTCTTTGAATGAGTATATTTCATTAATACGTTCCCTACCGTGGATATTTGATGACAAATTTGCCCATTGAGCCAACATGTTTTTCTTTTTTCTTTTGTTTTAATACTTGGATACTTTCCATTAGAGTTTTCATGTGCATTTGGCTACACGCACCGCATTGGTCACGTCATATACGTGTAGCTGTGACCAACGGCATGCTATGAGCTGCCAAAAGAAAGTCTCATTCTTCGGTCATAATGACCAAAACGGCTTGTAGATGAAGTACATGTTTCGGTCATTATGACCAATGCGGCGCTGAAGATGTTAACATGTTTATTCTTTCCATTTTGATGAAAGTTAACTCTGAATTAGTCTGCCTTATGGTTCCTATGATCAGCACTGGAATAAGTTCATTTATGCTATTGCAGTACCCTGGGTCTCACATGGTTATTTATCTTTGAAGCTTCTGAAGGCCTCTATTTAATCATTGACATTTGTTGCTAACAATAAGTATCATGAAATTTATGTTATAAATTTGGATCCTATTTTAGAAGTATGCCCTCTCTTACCTGTACCTACATAAATAGAGTGATCCTAGCATCATTGTACGTTCATTCCATATTAAAGGATGTCCTTCGAAGACTTTGCCAGACACTTCACCAGATTAGATCTAGTTCATGTAGGACCAGATGATTGGATGTCTGAGCCAGCCATTCATTCCAAGCAGCCATGGAGGGCAGTTCTTGCAAGGCGACGCTGGAGGAGTGGTTACAATGCTGGTGGAGGTCCCAGCCATCCAGGTAATTATCTATTTATGCCATTCAACCTTTCACAATGGGGTGTACCCCTTTTTTCATTACAATTGGGGTTTTTCACTCAGCTGACTTAGGGTGCGTTGTTATCAGGATTTGCTATCAGTACTGATTTGAAAAAATCCTTTTTCATGCCATGAGCGTAGAAATCTGGACCATGCAACCAACTAACCAAAGAAATTTTTTATTGGGTAATTATTTTTCCAGATATGTTGCCACTGATTGGAGTAGACAGAAGTGGAGATTAGAATTTATGATTTTTGACAGAGTAGCTCTAACATTTATTGGAGATTGAAGCAGTTCAACAGTAGAAGTAAAAATGGTTGAACATGAGATGTATTCTTTTATATGCATCCAATGTGATTTTTTTATTTTTGGGCAGACTGCCTTATTGTGCAATCTACTGAAAAATCTTCTCCTCATAGAATGATCTACCAGTAAATTTGGTTTCACAAGGGTTAGCCCATATCGCCCAAATGATCAGGGTAATAAATAATATTTGGGGGCCCATACCGGAGGTATTTCCCTGGAAATTTTATAAATGGTGAGTTTTAAGGTTTTTAAAGAATTTTAGAAGAGTCAAATGATCAACATTAGAACCCTGAAAACTCGACTCTCGATAACTGGACACTCCAGGGAAAATCGGAAAGTCTGACTCAATTTTTCCTCATCCCCATAACGAATTTTGAAGGGGGCTCTGGCCCCCTCAGGCCCCATAGGGTCGGCGCCACTGCAAATGATAGTACAGGATTCATCAATCCTTCCTCATCTATCGTTTTCCCTGTGGGTTTCTATCATGGCTGCACCTCCTTCCTTATGTCCTCCCTCCTCCTGAGGTCTGGGTGTAAAAGTCTCAGACTTACGAGCATGGTCCCAGGAGTGCATCCCCTCAAGCCCACCCAACATTTCCTTTTCATTGCCTTCATTTGCATTGAAAAAAAATTAGGTCATCAATTTTATGCTATCTTTAAGGTTAGAATAAAAAACATTTTTGTCGCTGAATGCTTTCATTTCTTTCAGAGACAACATCAATGAATCCACAATTTCACATCCAAATTCCCAGGACATTAACAAATAAGTGCCATGTTGTGGTGTCGGTGACTCAGTACTATGAGACTAACTCCACGTTAGAGAGTTTTTCAAAAAAGAAGAGGCCATTGCATGCCATTGGATTTGCAGTGTATGAAGTTCCGCATACTATGACCAGACTGACTCCACAGTTTGTGTCAGAAAAGGTGAGGTTTGTTGGATTTTAAGTTTATTACCTACAGAAGAAGTTTGGAATATATTTATTTTATTTAGGGAAATAACACATGATGAAAATGATAGTTATATGCCTCTTAGCCATCTAATACATATGTGCATTAGGCCGGCCCTTATTTTTCAGAATTGAATTTTCTGAATTTATGTTTTCCTAGTCTCAAAATGATCCAAATGAGGAATATACATATGCACATGCTAAAATTTGGTTTCTTTAAAATAACGTGAACCCGTGTCCAAGGGCCCCAAGTACTGAGGGCCTTCAATTGAGATTTTTGGGGCTGAAAAATCACTATCCTAATGAAAAACATGAAAGGAAAGCCATCTTGGCCCGAATTTCTGTTTGTTATTACCTTTCTCCAATCATTTACGAGATATCATCTGTCGTGATGCGATTCACCCCCCCCCCCCCCCCCCAAGTGTCCTACCCTGCACTGCGGTGCCACTAAGGTATGGCTTGCACCATTTGCTAGAGACTTCCCCTTGACCTCCTCCCTGCCCTCGGCAAATTCCTTGCTCCTGCTGGTAAGATCTAGCCTGTGAGGAAGTGTGCTTATGTTAGAAAGGATTTAATTGACAGGACAAAATTTCTAATGAAAGCTGATCAATTTATTTCTGCTCTGCCCATAAACTCAAGTAAAAATAATAATGATAATACATACTTTATTTACTCCTAAATTTTGATTTTACTGCTCAATAACAATGATAACAAAAAGGAGCTTTAGGAGGTCTCAAAGGTCATATGACCAGAATTGAGCCCACCAATCGAAGTACATATTAACCAAATTAGAATACATTTTCAGTGTATTTATAATCTTCCACTGACTCTAAATGGCTTGTATTGTGGCAGGAGACATGACGATGATGAACTTCAAACTTTTGTCATGAGTAATACTTTGTATACAAATTTCCATTTCACTTCAGTTGCAAGGGCTCATTTTTGGGCTCATAGTACTGACTCCTCCTCCAGGCTTCCTACGTTTGTAAGTGTAATCAAATCCATCCATGTTTATTAGTGTATGCAAAGTGATGCAATACTTCTTCATTTCCAGAAACCATTGGATGTCACTAACCATTCAGTCACAAGGGAAGTGGTGACGTTTTTCACCTTGCCTCCTGGTGATTATATTGTAGTGCCCCAAACCAATGTTCCCAACTGTGATGGAAAATTCCTTTTAAGAATATTAACTGATGAACAGAGCAATATCTGGTGAGTATTTTTGTTTACTACAATCCAAGCATAGCCTCATTCAAACAAAAATGAAAAAAAATCATCGGGAAAACTCTATCTTTCAGGGAGGTAAATGAAGATAATATGGTTTTCAGAAACATTTCATCAGAGTTGGTTGAAGACTCATTCATGCTAGTAAGTACTTTAAAGAGGCACTAATTCATAATTATCTGGACAAGATTAACATTTGGCCTAAACAAATGCCATCTTAGAGAATTATAATATATCATAGAAACTTACTTATTACTATACCCCATAGTGAAATGCAAATTTTTCTTTTCAAAGGATTGAAATGAGATGAATATTACTTAATTCTGTTTACATGACACATGATTATTTTACTATTCATTGCAGCCTGATGGAAGGTCAATTTTGAACAAATTGATAATGAAGTATCCTCCTGAAATCGATGCAAGTCATTTGTTGAAAATTTTGAAGACTTACTGGAAAGGTATATTCTGATGGCTATTATTGAAATGTATTGCAGCTTTATTATTGTTTGTGTAGGGAAACCTAGGACTGAGTGTTTTTTTTATTGCAGCCTACCTCATTGAGAAGCCATCATACGAGTTATGCAAAAGCTTAATAATGCTAAGGGACTACAATATAAGTGGACGCATCAACTTGCTAGATATAACAGTATTGATGCAAATGCTTCACTTTTGGAGGGTAAGAAGTGTTTGATGTCCATTTGTGAAACTATATGTTCTGTGAAATATATTTTTAGCCATCAGCAGTGCTCATGGTAATGAAACTGCCTGTTTTCCTTGCTTATGTATAAAGGCCGTTTTACACGGGGCACGGAATTGTGCAGGTTAGAGCTGCATTAATTTGTAAAATGGCGCGGAATTATGCGAATGCATGAACGAAATTAGAACAGGCTATTTTGACGTCTCGCATCCACGCATATGTTCTTGCAATTCACCGCTTTACACGACACAATTTTGATTGCGCCTTCACACGTACGTCAGATTGCACAATTCCGTGTACCGTGTAAAACGGCCATAACATTCCATTTATGATGCGTGATTCTTGCCAACTTATCAGAGTACTACTAAAGTTATTCTTCTTTATGCTAGATTGCATTTCAAAAGTATGATAGAAGTCACAGTGGAAAGACTAGCAGCTACAATCTACGGCTTCTTCTTTGGGAGGCCGGAAGCACTGTGAGCAACAAGGTACTGGAATGCCTGGTACTGAGGTTTGCAAAAAATAAAATACTAACTTCAGAGTGCTTTATAATGGCAATGGTACGCCTGCATCTTGCCCATGGTAAGCTTTATTTTTGGTTTTGCTAGTTATCCTTTCAATTACCAAAACCTTAAATGAGGATGAGGTGTTAATCAAAGAATTTTTTCCTTTCCTGATCACCTTTGAGGCACTCCACTGGTGCACACAAGGCACAAAAAAACCTCAGATTTACTGCCTTTACATACTGGGTGTCAAATGTAGATTCCATTGAAGGAAAATGATTTATCCATCATGAAATTTTTTTAGGGTGTGGTGACTAGGGTTGGCTACCTCACTCTCTTTTCACATGTGTTTAATTAAATTGCCTACTCTCTGTAAAAAAGACACATGAGTCGTAGGAGCTCTATCATCTTAACAAAACAGTCAATTTTAATTCCACTCAAACCATAAGAGAGACTTATTTATTTCTGCAGTGGGCCATATGCTTGAAAAAATCCTGTGCTCTGTAGTATTTTTGTACATAAATTCTATTCATAGAAATACCCCCTTTTTATGTGTGAAAATACATTTCTTGAATTTGAGCACTTGTCATTTTTGCATGTTTCACTCCCATAACTTGTGTCTGGTATTGATATAAGGAAGAAAAATCTATCAGTACTGTTGGGTGCTGTATAAAGAACATAATGCAAGTATTTTGCCTATTCAGGTAGAATATCAGTAGTACATATATCCAAGATTGGTTGATATTTACTTATATTTTGAGCAATGATTATCACTTTTTCTTTGCCAAGCAAGGGAGACCAAAACAAAGCAATAAAAAAGAGAAAGCTCCTCAGAGCCATGAGTAGATGCCATAATGTGAATTGTTATTATGTGTTGTTATCATTTACCTGAGATAGGCAACCAATATTATATAGAAGAACTTATACATTGAGACCTCTAGTACCAAAAATGTAACAGTAAAATCTCTCCAGAAAGCTGTGTAATTGGTGCATCCGGTTACCATGCATATATATTCATCTACCTGAAGCTCCTCTAATTCTAAGATTTTACTGTGGTTTTCAGTGAAGTTATGTATGGTTCCCACTTCCATTTACCTACTAAGTTCATTCATAGTAACCTCGAAAGGCTTCCTATACTTGCTCAGCTCCATTCATAACTCTATTTCCTAAATTCATGCATTACACACTCCATTGTGCAATTGCAAAATTTCAATTATGGTGATTCTTTTAGTGGTAACCAATGTTTATTTTTATTTTTCAGAAAGGTACCATAATCTTGATACCAAAATGAAAGGAAATCCCCTTTCATTGGAAGAGGTTTGTATGCTTTCCTGAATTAGATGTACCCAATACTGCATAACGAATGATGCTACAAAAATTTTTCTTCTTACAGATGATTCTGATGACGATATATTCCTGACAGTGGTCAGCTCCATTAGAAGAGAATTTCAAGACTTTTTTAAGCCAAAGATAGAGTAAATAACATTACTCTTGCAACCATATAAATGTATACCATTAGCTTAAAGCAACAGAGTATTTATTTTTGTTGAATTACCTCTATGAGAGATACCAAATTGAATGGTTTTGAAATAAAATAAAATTTCAGTACAAATTGTTAATATCTTAAGTGTTTTTGTGACTCACTACTTGGTCTACTACTATAAGTGAATCCCTTACTTGCCTACTATCAGGTCGTCTTAGGTAATCCTTTCCTTCAAACAGTAGGTAATTTTGTTTGGACACATATATTCGTACTACTCTACGACAGCAATAAAAATTGCTGAAGAAAGACCAATCACTAATGCTATGTATTTATTTCAAAATACTAGCATCAATTGCACATAATGGAGCAGTCTACAATGGTAGACCCATCAACAGAAAAGCACCACATAGATATGGCTTCTCATACTCAAATTTAATATCATGCACCAAGTGGAATGTGATAGATAAACACGATATTACATACTATAAAAACATCATTTACCAAAAATAATTGCCATATACATTAGCATATTACAATGACCTTTTCATTTGGATAATGATACTCTTTGAGCTTCAGAACAAACATTTTTTTATGTTCATAAACAATCACTGCTTCGCCAAAAAATTTTCAAGAGACCTTTTACAGATCTTATAGCAGAGATCAAATCCTTCAGACCCAGAGTCCTGGAATGAAAGAATACACAGCATTAATGAAATCAGAATGAAAGTCAAGCATAGTACAAACAGATAATACTATTGGCACCTGCTACTGGTTTCAAGGTCCTAGTTTGTATCAGGAAAATCAGTATGAAACCAAGTCAACAATTAATATAGAATAATGAGCATTGATGGGAAATGCAAATTCTCTCAGAAAAAAAGGCTTCATAACACTAAGTCTCAATACCATAACACACTATGAAAAGACACTTAGGACAATAGGAATGGTGATGGACATATTCCAGGATGGATCAATGGACTCCTATTTGGAATGATTAATCTTGGGAGGTTCATCTCCTTCAATTAAACAGATCATCAACTTTGAAGGTCCATCATCAACGAATCCAACAAAAACTTCATCATCATTAATCATTCACGATATATGAGTTTATAGCTTATGAACTACAAATGCTTTAAAAAAGGTTTTAACTGGCCTGACTGCATGCAGAATTTATTAATTTACATTTATGGCAAATATTACTTCACACATGGAAAATCAACATGGTTAATTTTGGATTTTTGGAAAGTCCTGGATGAGTTGACAACCACACACCTTCCAAAGTCACCTCTGAAAGTGGCAAATTTCATTCTGTGCCATGGAAAGACTTCAACACAGATAAATCAGCAGAAAGCAAAAATAAAATCATTTATTACACCTTTAGAGAGGGATACCAAACAACAGGAGAGTGAAGAACTGTGAAAAAAAACTTAGTAACTATTCATACTTACATAATATGGATCAGGAACACAATCAGCCTTTTCCGGGTCATATTCTGTAATGAGCTTCAGTTTATGCTCCGTTCCTGAAGGAGCTAGTTTTTTCAGGGCACGCATATTTTCATCATCCATCCCCATCACAATATCAAACGTATGGAAGTCATTTTTAGTTACCTAAAAAGAAAAAATTATTTTCAGAAGATACAAAATCAAAACAAAAGTGAGAATGTCACAAAATAACGATGAATATCAAACTTTCATGATATCGAAATTAAGGAACTTTGAAAAGCTTGTGTACATTCCTTGATAATAGGAGATTTTATTAAATGATTTTTTCTGATACACCATTCCCATCACACAATTTTAACAGCTGATGGGATTAAGAGGAGTCAACCATATGAGGCTTACTTGCAACCATGGTTGCCAACCCTCCCATATTTTCCAGGGGCTTTCCTACACTCATGAAATTATATTTTACATAGTAATATTCTTTATGTTTTAATGATATGGACACCTTTCATGCTATCAATTTAATATTTGAATGAACATACTTTCAATGAACTTGAGTGCAGGCAGAATGACCTACCTTCCATTAAAAATTTAATAAAGAAGTGTTGTTGACAAAGAGAAATTTTGTAGAGTTCCTAATCTTTCAAGTAGGAAGTATTAGTAAGTGTATCTAAGTAATCTAATGTAAGTAATCTAAAAATAAGTAGAAACCCTAGTTCATGCATAACACAATATAGCTTCATCCAAAAAAATTGTACCTAAATTGATGACACCCACATTACATTGGGCCATCCACTGATTTATGCTAAAGGCAGTTTTAAGGCCCCCTTAAAGACTCTAGCGATAGGGTCATTCCATATATTGTACCATGGCATGCAACCCACCAACTCGGATTTTCATGAAATTTGGTACACATGAACAATTTGGTACTTTTGAAAGTCAACAAATTCAATTAATAACTACTGTATACAGATGGTATTTCCCATTATAATAGCTAGTATAACTGGAAAGAGTAGAATATTTGCTTGGCAATCATTAAGCTTAGAAAATCTTTCAGGAGATAACAATTACACTATTAGCCATAAAAACAAATTTCATGGTATACTAACAAATTATTCCACTGTTAATCACAACAAACATTGAAAATAGTACTAAAATTTACAGGTGCAGGAATAAGCATTTATGCAACTAATTACGTATCTAAAAATAGTTTAGGTAAAGAGTAGCTACAAATCACTCTAATTCTAAGTCATTAATTACTGGCACCCTACTGAAATTTGATATTGCCTGCCTTTCTTTGTCCTTGGTTGTTCCATGGTACACAATGCACATTATTTGAAATGGGAATAAATAAATATCAACCCTGAGTGACCAGTGAAAACATACTATTTAACCTTCTGGATTCATACATCTAATTCTAGCATCTTACCATTATGGGATGACCTGATATTGTTAAGATTTAGCTGACAAAAAATTGGCAATACACAAACAGGAAAGAAATCACGCATTTAATTCATAAAAGCTGCATCATTATAATGCAAAATTTAGTATGCCCATTTAAATCTAATTATGAGCTCATGCCCATATAATGACAGAGGATAATATCCTCTACATCAGAAACAAAATAATAAAAAAATTAGGAACAGAAGTTTACGAGTGAATAAGCAACTAAAGTGTGTCACTGATGTCGGCAACTGTCCAATAGTCAATTGATCGAGGGAAGATTATCTAGATATGGGAATAACTCTCTTAAGGATAAATATTAATAAAATACTATCATAGGTACAAGTCTACCCAAATATCTTCCCTATAAATCACCATCAATGTGACAAAAATTCAGAGCAGCTTCTACGAACAAGTCTGGCACTCTTACTTGGGGTGCTGGTGAAGGCTCCATCCAAGATTAGAACCCAGGACAGTTTGAACAAGCACTCTACCCAATAGCCTACAACAAACTACTGCAAGAAGCATCAAATTTTCATTTAGAACAATTTTCGTCAGCTCAGTTCAACAATTTTTCATTCATTTATTGTGATACGGACTATGTACATGGAATTTTTAAATTTGTGTAGACGTAGTTTGTAGTCCGTCTTACAGTTATGAGCTTTTCCATCTACTCAATGATGGGGTACTATACCTTAAAACACTAATACAACAAGTGCTCTAGGCAGATAATATATTCCTCATGCCACACAAGGGGCAGATTATGGTCCTCATGTAGTGGGGGGGTTTCATAACTTTCCTCGGCACCCATGTGAAATTCAACACCTTGCAGAGATAATGCGTTTGAGGCCTGATATGCATTGACAAGTGGCTTTTAGATAGTATTAATCAATTACTATAAAAATTCTTAGTAACCCTGCTGAATTGAAGGAGATCCACCTTAAATATTACAATGTTAGAATTTTTCCAAAGATTATTTTAAAAAATACAGAAAAAAAAGAAGGGGGAGGCGACCACCCCCATTATCCACCACTGCATCACACTAACTCCTAACTCCAGGAGGTGGTAAACTTCCTGAAGTCTTTCAGCAAAAGAAGCTTCTTTCTGACTTCAATTCCACATTAAATATTATAAAATACAAAACTGCAAATTGCAATGGATTTTATTTACTACTCACAATAGCTTTACTTCCATTAGAATTACCTGTCTAGCTGAATGGGTCAGCTTAATTCCGTAGCTGTCCAGTGTCTTCCTCGCTCGTGAGTCAGGAGAATTTCCAGCATGCCATGGACCTAAAGCTGCACTATCACATTCCCACTCATCAGTGAGATGACGGAATATGGCCATGGCCATGGGTGAACGGCATATGTTTCCTACGACATAATTAGAATTGTAGATCATAAAATAAACCTGAATAATGCATAAATTTGAAATCCACAGGAGAGTAATAATAAGGGTATATTTATTTCATAATTTAAAAAAGTAGCTGTTTCCAAAACTTATAATCGAGCGTTCGCTTTATACAAATAACAAGTTCCCAATATGCATATGCAAAGAAGTTTTCATGTAAATCGGATCCAAATGACATTAAAACTTAACTGCCTTCTTCTTTTCACTACGAGGCATCCGAGTCACAAGGAAGCGGAGCCTTATGATACGTAGGTATGCGAGATTTAATAAACGGCATAGATTCAGTCCAGATTACTGGCAATGGGGAACTAACTAGCAAGTAAACATCCGGGCCTTAAGGTCGTAAGGCCTTATTCTCATATTCATTGATACTGACTCTCCATACATTCAATCAATAGTTGTAATAAAACGAGTCAGGGTTAGGAGTACGAGAAACATATTTGCATTTCCAGAACCACCATTTCTCTACCACAACATCTCCGTTTAATGCATGAAATATAAGGACATCACTATAATAGCTGGAATTTTTAAGTAGATGAATCTAATCATTCTTAAATAAGAGGCGAAATGTTATCCAAAGTATAATTTCCTTAACTTACCTAAGCAGATAAACAAAATCCTTTTCTTCTTTTCAGCCATTGATTACGCCTTAATATGACAAAATAAGATAACAACAGTGTTTGAATCTTGAGTTTTGGCGGTCTTTAACGCACAATTACAACATATAACGTCAACAATACTAAAATAAAGTTGATAAATGATCAACAATTCTAGCATTCGCCAATCCCGGGTCCTTTGGAATCAAAAGTTGACGGCAACAAAGCGCACGGAAGACAAAATAGCGGTAAATTCAAATGGCCTTAAGATTTCAACGCAGCATTGTGGGTGAGTTTCACCGACAAAAATTCCAAAAAAAACGGAAATTTATCTGCATGATAAAAATTGATGCTATAAATTTCTGCTATAGGTACAAAAACAGCACGTATTCCAAATTCGCTTGCATACATGGAATATGATCTAAATTGCTTTGGGGGGAGCCCATTTTGAAACGGAAATAATTCCCTTAATTTTTTCCTTTGGGTTATTAGGAAAACTTAAAAATAAATACATAAACAAAACTCTAGTTCTTCAAAATACAGGATACTAGCCAATTCATATAATATTTCAATTACCTCCTTGGTAGTGTAGATAAAATTTTTACAGAGAACCTGGGGTAGAATAGAGTAGTTTCCTTCATCAAAGGAAACGAAAGGCATTGATTGCGATTCGTTACCCACCATTAGTGCATTCATAATATACAAATGATTTGGTTTTACAAATCCCAGTTTAGGCGAATGGCAATGGTCAATTTTAACCGCATTTGAAAAAGGCCAGATTGGCGGCCATACAATGCCACTCCACGTGACGTCACAGGGACCTAGATTCTATACGAGTAGTCAGGAGTTTTACATCGTCTGAGATTACCAATGCATGCGGCACAGAGCTCAGGGAAACATTTCTTAATAATCACCTTTTAAAACTGCCTACGGTTGTAAAGTTTCCTTTGTTTGATAAGGTATTAATAATCCTTATTTAAGCCAAGCGCTACCTGCTAGCGGGGTACTCTGCTACCTGCCAGCAGCCTGCATCGCAGCAGCGCACATGTCCTAGCCCTAAGGTCACCTCACTTGCGGCAGCGGGAACCAGAATGACGTCACACGGGCTTTTCCTAGCATTCTTACTTAGCCGTCGCGTTTTCGTGTGCTTGAAAATGTTCACTTTTCATTTTATCGCGAAAAATAGATATCGTCACTTAAAAATCTAAAAGCGTGAAACAAGTACTTCAGGAGTAGTAATCTTTCGATTTAGGCAATTAAAAAAATAGGAAACCACCATACTATTGAACCAGACGAGCTTTATGTTAATTCGTAGATTTGGCGCAGTAATTGTGAAATATCTCCTAGATGTCTTTGCTCCATGGACTTTAGACAGGAAATTCAAAGAAAAAATATGCTGCCTCTGCCATCCATTTTCTTCCCACATTCTTTCAGGCTCCCGAATTTTTTTCAAATTTATTAATTTTTGTTGCCTCCCCCAGTAGCAGCCGATTCAAGGGAGCAACTGCCCTTTCCCAAACAAGAAAAAAGTAAGCCACCTGCAACAGATGATGAGATGAACTTCCCACCAAATTATTATGGCTTATTATTAGCTTTCTCCTTTTCCCAATACTTCACCCTGAATATGCACTTGCATGATGATGGAGTGCCCGAATCATTACTTCTTCATATTTCATCCACTCTTTCTAAGGTGAGAAATAATCTTCCCATATTTAATCCTCTCGCTACTGACGTCAGAAATGTTCGGGAGTAGGTACGTTTCTTGACCCGGGAGACGAAAGCCGAAAATTTCCGTCATGATATCCGTCTCCTCGCTCTCCCCCTATTATGACAGTCGCTGGCACGCGCGGACCCGGCGAAAAGGGGCGCGGGCTACCCTCGAAATCTGGGAGCAGGTACCCGGATCACTCGTTCTGGTACCTGCTCCCTTACACCTCTTCTGTGTGCCGTTATGTTACACCTCTTTGCGGTAAGGGTTTGCAATGGTTTATTCAGTCATTTTGCGAAATAAATATTTGCTCCTTTCTAAAGGAATATAAACCCACCAATAAAATATAAACCCGCACCCACCATATGCATCGTCCATCTCTCAAAAGACGAATTCTTTGTATTTTGAGAGACGGGCGATACATAAGGTGGGTCCGGGGGGCGCGCGTCCTCCCTTTCGGGCCAGCCCACATTGTCGATCATTGCAGAACCACAATTGTAACTTGTTTATATCATTAAGATGACATTGTCTTGTATATGTGTAAACATAATTAGTTTTTTAAATAAAACTTTAAGTTACGTGCTCCTTTTTTCAGACATCAAGGTGCGAGATCGCGGATATATCCACGCATATGCGTGGTCTTCGGAAACTTGGTATTACAGCGTAGCAGTACGGAGCAGTAGAAGTATGAGTACAATCACGTTATCGCCGCTAAAAAGATCGCGGTCTGGAATAGGAGACTCGTCACGATTCCGGAAAGCAATATAAAATAACAGACAATGTGCGTGAATAATAATAGTATTTGATTTGCGTAAATTTTGAGAATAACCAGTAATCGAAGGAAATATTTGGATTATCCGTGTTTTCCGATTATTCGTACCGCCTCTCCCCATCAGTACCCTGGATAATCGGGAGTATGCTGTACATGGGACCTTGGGCCACATGCCTCACTTGTGGCCCAACTCGAGATTCTCCTTACCATCGCATGCCAGCATTTTTGAAATGATAGTGCTATTGATACCTGAAAAAAGACCAAATACTTTTCCTTTCCTGTTACCATTAAAAAGGCATGATATTATATTGTTTTTTTGGAGTTTTTTTTTATTTAACACGCACCTCAGCTTACATACAATTTGTCTATTCTAGTATTATTTATACTTTTTTTTTTCACCTATGGGTGCATTCATCCACTTCAGTTGCCCCGTAAACAGCACAAGTTTGGCTTTTTACGGAGGGGAAAATTTAACAATTCACAATGAATGGTTACAAACTCCCATGTCCTACCTACCCTGGTGGGACTTGAAACCACGACCTTTGGTTTGGTAGTTGAGGACTCCACCCCTCCGCCACCGAGGTCGACAAACCTTGTTGAACGAATAATACTACCGGAATAATAGGTACGTAAGTACTTAATAAACGAATAACAATGCACAATGTATTGTATCTTACAGGTAAATTATTACGGTTATAAAACGGCAGTTTGTAAATCTCATGAATTATAAAGTATAAAGGCAAAGTATTTTTAATTAAAAAATGCCTTTTGAGGGACATATTGAATAAAATTTCAAACGTTTCATTCAAATCTCAATTTGAAAACGAGGTGCAAAAAAAGGAAGCATTGAAGTGGTCACACGGAATTACTAATACTTTTCCTTTAATTTTTTGAATTCCCTTAGCTTGTACGGAATGATTAATTTATCTTACTTTAATTTTTTATGCAAAAACATAGGGCTAAGGACGCTATTAAATTTTACAATCGATATCTCAGTCACTCTTCTTAAAAATACTTATATTAAGGTGGCAATGCTGAATAGGCAGCATAAGGATAAAAGTATAAACTTAAAAGGTTGCAACCCCTTAAAAATCGAAGAAACCTTTGAAAATATCGATGGTATCGATAGTATTACCTGTATTACTAATCGTATCGTTTGTGTCACAGACCGGTTGTTGATTATGTAGACTTGAAATCAATTGTTCAATGTATTTCTCATTGTGTTATGCGCTCTCTGAAGTAAGGCGAGTTGATTCTAAGAAATGTTTATCAAAAGAAAAGGTTGGTAGATTGTATCGATTGATAATTTCATGCTATAAATGGACACATGATGTTTTTTGTGCTCTAAGCTGTATTTCATAGTAATGTTATTGTTAATTTGTGGTGGTTTTCCCCCTTTATCGTACACATTAAATATCTGTTCTATTACTATAATTCTGAAGTTCTAAGTTTCAGCTGATATTTTCGTAAACATGGTATGTCATTGAATGTAATGACTTCGTTTGCTCCCCCCAAATCTGTTGATGTATCTTTTCTCGTCCATATTTGAGTAATATCTTTGTTTTGATATTTAATTTTGCGTGCTATTTGGTAATTTAATGTAGGTGCGTATTTTCGTTCCAGCCTTTTAGCTTTTTCAGCCGATTGACGATAATATAGCATTAAGAAATTTTGGCCATACGGCTTGAGAGATGACATCTAATTTGGATGAATATAAGAGAAGCATGCGTTTCTTGACTGGTATATTGTGTTAGAATACAAAGTTATTTTTCCTTATTTTCCATTAGCAGTGAGGATAAAGCATTCAAATGGACGAGGGTTCACAAATTCCGGATGTGGTGAGGAAGAGTGACTTGTCTTCATGCCAGATGGGATTGCCTGCTGGGCATACAGTTGAACCGGCTTCCAATGACAGGCATTGCTTTTCCTCGCCAAAAGGGGGTGTATCCCCAGAGGCTTCCAGCACAGCAAGTGATTCTCCCACGCCAACCAACAGTGCTGCTACGCATTGGCATGGATTAGGTTAGTATTTTCGTTTTTTTTCAGAAATGGAATAAACTATAAATGATCCTAACTATCTAAATTGCGTTATCTGTTTTACCTTGGAAAACTTGAATTTTTAGAGTTTCCAATTTAGTCATTGTTGAAGGACTCCAAAACAGTGGTTATATTAAGAATGGAGTGCATATTTACATAGGAATGAAATTAAAGCTGTTGATTTCATGATGATTACTGATTCTGGTAATTGCTAGTGTGCTTAATGTAACCCTGAGAAACCTGTTTATTTAATCCTTCATCTTTTTTACGGCCATGTATTTGAGTTAATTGATGTTCTTATCTAATGACAACTACGTGACCGGTTGATCGGTGATACTATAATGGGGAGCTCTACTGTACTAACTCTGGCTTAAATAGAAAATATCCCTTGTAGAAAGTCTTTTCTTTTTAACTCATATTATGAATGAAAATAGATAAGTCTCAATATTAGTAGTGAACAGTTGAATGTATATTCAAATCTCCCATTTTAAGTCTCCGATGTTCAGTGCCTGTTCAAGTTGTGCAGTGCTCACTTTGCATTTTTACATTTGTGTCTGGTACAAAATCTAGCAATAGGTTTTTGGGAAAAAAGTTTGGAAGATATATGTGTGTATTCTGGGTTTTCAAATCATTGTATAAAAGGTGTGAGAACTTTTCAGTAAATATTTGAACACCTTTATGGTGAATAGAAACTGTAGCTGTTACATATTAATGTTGACAGTTGACAGCCTCTCAGAGAACTAATTATTGAGGAATATGCACGGTGGTAGATGCAATAAAAAGACTGTGCTTTCACATGAACTACATATTTATTTACACATTTACACGACCATGGTTTCAACGTAAGACGTCATCATCAGGTGAACTCTGCAGAGGTCTATCACATCATTTTATACCAGGCTAGGTGGGGGAGGGAGGAAGGTAACTAGGTTGAACGGATTGATGAACAGAGATGAGGGAGGGGGAAAGAACTTGGTCGCACGGTAGAAAAAAGTTAGGGGGAGGAGGCTCACTTAGGGAGGGTATGGCAGGTGGAGTGGGGGTTCAGGTGAGAGAGAGGCCAAAGGGTTCGTCACGTCGTTAGCCGAGGAATTTAGGAGTGGGAGGTTTAAAAGAGGGGAGTGGGAGTCTTGCAAAAAGTCGTTAACAATGTTTTCATTGGAACATATATGCTGCAAAATTTCCATCTTTTCCAAAGCGTCTAATCTAGGAATTAAATGAACAAGCAGTGGAAGAAATTTATGGATCCCAATGGCTATGGTTACATATCGAGTTGGAGCCACTTCCAGGTCGTGAGTTCTGGGTCTCTCTGAGAGCCAGAGTTGCACCTGTTCTCATGGTGGGCGTAGAGCTGCAAAATTTGGAGCACAGAGCCATTTTCGTAGACGATGGAGCCAGAGCAGTGCGTTGACATTTGTTCATAGGTGGGCCATAGGGAGATGAGGAGATCCTTATTTTAGGATGGGAGAGGGGAAAAGTGTTGTTCTATGTAAGTGGAAGGATCATATTAGTGCGATCATGCCCATATGAGTACAGCAAATTAAAATATATGCTATTAATTAAGAAAATTTCAAAGTTTTTATTGTTTCTTTGCATTTTAATGCAGGTGATTGTATAAAAAACGTAAGTATTCAATCTGTGTTACTTAGCGAATATTTCCGACATGCCTGGTGCAGAATCGGCTGAAAAAACTTTAAATCACAACATTTATCGCTTAAATAGTGTTCAAAGAGGGTATGTGTTGCAGGTTGCGTATGCTCAACATAAATGGACCTGGCGCCACCGCGGGATATCAACCTACAGGAACAAAATTTTTTCTCTATTCATTTGGTACCTCGGGCTACATTTTGACATACATATGTCGAACTTTGAATTTCGAAAAAAGTTATTTGATGACCATCCTTAATATAAACACTATGTGAATTCCTTTCACTTGCCATTTTGCGATATTGCCTAATGGTTAAATCTGACGTTTTTTAAATTTAGAAACAAATACTTTCATGTATATCATAAATTATTTATTAATTTAAAAAATTATTTATATTTAATTTCATTTTGTTGTAACTTGTTAAATTCCTATATATGTTATTCCTATACTGGTTACTATCACAGCACCGAAAATCTGGCAAAACCCAAATTTGGCCTCACCCAAGTCCATATATTGCTGGATTCAGGGTTCTCAACTGTACTGGAATCTTACATTAAGTGCTCCATGCAGATAATATATTGTTAATTTTTTCTTTAAACTGGCCTTAAGATGACATTGTGTGGGGGTGGACTCTCCTCTACCTTAAGTTATGAAGTCTACCATCTACCCTTAGGTATGAAATGAATTCTGAGGTGGAATTGAAGGAGTGGACATGTTGATGATTTTGTTGAGAATTGATTGGGCATTCTTAGCAATGGCTAGTGTTTTCAATTTGTTTTATAGGTTCATCTCATTAGAATAAGTAATTTCTCTGTCTTCCGTTGTTCTACTAACTATCAAATGGGTGAGGGACCTGGTGGTTGTGGTGGCTAGAATGTTGGCTACTCCCCACCCTATGGGCCCAGGTTCACACTCAGGCAGTGGCAGAGATTTCTCAGAGACTGCCCAATCCCTGCTCGTAAGCCTTTTTGGAGGAAATTTCAAGTATGACACGCCATCCGTTGCATGGGACATTAAGCCGTGGTTCCCTTGGTACTCCTCGCTGAGTTGGCTAATGTAGACCCCATGTTTATCTCTACCCATCGGTTACGGTGCAAATGACCTGAGCTATCGGTTGCCTCCTTCTAACACCATACCAATCAACAAATGAGTTCAGATTGTCTTTGTTTTAGCATCCATGTCATCCTATGCTGTCAATAAATTACTCATTAAAAGATAAATTACCTGTTTGCAGTGTGTGAAGAGCAGCGGCAGCTCCTTGGTACCGAAGAGGAGTCATCAGACCGACACAGCAGCGAGGATGATGGCGTTGAAAATGATGATGATGTGGAGGGCGCAGATGTCTGGAAGATCACTCAAGAGCAGCGGGAATATTATTCGGCTCAATTTCGCTCCTTACAGCCTGATCCAATGGGGCTTGTTGCCGGACCAGTTGCCCGCCTATTTTTTGAAAAGTCTCGCCTCCCTGTCTTGGAGCTAAGGAAGATATGGTGCGTGCATGTTTTTGGACTTCTGCCCTTGCAGAGTTGACGACGATCAGCTGCTGGAAAAAAATTCTTGATTTATTTTCAAAGATTCTTCATTGTTTAATCAATCCTAATTAAGAAAATGTAATTAACGATCTTTAATTACATATTTCATATTGCAAATTCACTATTATTGCCGTGGCCTCGCATGTGGTTTAATAAGGGAACAGGAGATTTCGTCGCACTCGGGCCTGTTTACGCCGCGACAAGTCAAGGTCAAACTGGAGAGAAAGGGAATATTAGAAGTGAAGGCAGGTTCGGTGGTCTAACATATTTCGCATAATTCCAATTGTCCCGATGATTCACATTGAATAATCTCTCCAAATTTGGTTGCAATGAATATTTATCTACATGGATAAATATCTGTTGTTTGCATTGCTTATCCTGTGGAGTACTTGTATGACCATGTAGAGGATCTAGAGCAAACAGAGATAAATCTCATGAAAGACGGTACGAAGGATTTGTTTTCAAGAACCATGCATCCATGGTAACGTAATATGCCTTGCATGGTAATGTGATCATGGATCCAGGATTATTCTATGTAGATAAGATGCATCATAAGACAGTGTGGTAGCAGAAACTATATCCCAGACATCGCACCAAATAGTGATAAGGTTGTCATCATTTGATGGGGAGGTTTCAGAGTGATATAATGGAGCAGTGTCTAGAAACCAGTCTTTTAATTTGTTTTGAACTAATATCCCTGAATTGGTAAAAAAATTGGTGCTTATTAGTGATTTGAAATTTTAAAAATTGGCTCAATGATGAAAATTTTTCCAAGCCATGGAAAAAATTGTAAATAAAACCAAGAACCCTAAATATTGCAAAAAACTGAATTTATACATAAAGTCTAGAGATGGGTCAAATAGCACATTTCTTGAACTTGAATATCGAATTCGAATATATTAAATCATTGCTCGAATATTCAAATACCTCGAATTTCGAATACCTCGAAAACTAGAATTGCGCAAAGCATATTAAACGTATGTTTCTTCTTCTATTTCACTTGATGAATGTATAAATAAAAAGGTATATAGTAGAACCTCGATGTATCGTTTTTCAAAGGGATGGACGAAAAAAAAGATGAATGCAGGAGTGTTTGACTAGGTTGCCTATGCAGCAGGAAACCAAAGATCTTGGCGAGTAATTGTGATTTCCTTTAAAGGATTCAAACAGGACCAATGGAATATTTTGATTTTATGGAACAATTTGGACATATAGTTGATTCAAATAACATCGCTTTCAAATATTCAAAGGGGGGACACCACCTCGCGAAAAAATGATTGCATGCCATCTCGGCATTTACACTGCTATGATGGATTTCTGTCTGATGTATACATTCTTATCTACCAAACGCCATTTCAGTGGCACACCCATCTGATACTCGGCTTTATCCAACTCCTTATTTTCAACAGGTAGCTCGCTTTACCTCCACTCCTGCTGTCAAGTGCTTGTGGATAATCTGAGGTGTTTTGCAAAATACATGCACTTCTCCACCGGATTTTCTTCTTCTTCAATTATTTTGAGTCCATCTTGGAAAGTTCTCACGAGATAAGCAGATGAATTCGAATTGCTATCAGGGAGAAACCAAATATCTGAGAAAATATCCCTTCGTCTGTGACTGTAACAATAGAGATTTATAGCACAACACATAAATTGTAACTTGATGTATGTTTTCGGAAAAAAATACCCCATCAACTTACGAGAAGCTCATATGCGAGGATATCGAGTTCCGCCAGAATGCTAATTGTAAGTCTCCATTGTATTTTGACTTTCATTTCCTGGCGTAAAATGCTTAAATGATGTCAGAAATACGTCGCGTTTGGTCTTATTCCTTTTTAAATTACGCGCACATTACTAATATTTCAGTCCAATAAAGGTGTAATATCAATTGCCGAAAGTCATAGTTTGACAACTTTTGGGATAATAGATGATTCATCCAGCAGTTGACCTCCTGAAATGGGGAACTTCGAAGCAGGTGGGCAGAAAAAGGTCTGTGGGGGAGAAAGAGGGAAGGGTGAAACATGAATCTATTACTCTCCTTTAACTTGATATTTTATTTTAAAGCTTTTCATTCATGGTCTTCGTAAGACGAACCCTGTGCGAGCTGGGGCCTTTTGTTTGATTTGAGAGAGGAGGAAAGCGTCGGGCCGGCCGAGGAGCCGAGGGCTGATGGATGGAGGGGGTAGTAGATTTTGGGAATTGTGCTATGTATTTACTGTCCCACAGCACTGAAGTTCTCCTGCAGGGGGAAACTGGGGATTTTCGGATTTTTTCAACCGATTATTTTTGGTTCCCCACATCGAACTCTTTTCACCGCTCTAATCCGTGTATTTGATGTAGTTTGTCAACTTGCCTATAAGGCGCTGCATGCACTAAACGACTAGAGCTCTCTACATTTTTCCGAGTCAACTACCAACGACGTGCATGCGACAGTGTATGGCGCAAAATTCAAAGTATGCAAGGTATTCGAGAGCGTATCTTTAGCCTAATTATTCGAGATCTCGAATATCGAATACTTTCTAGTATTCGAGGTATTTGAGTATTCGCGGATACATACTATTTGCACATCTCTAATAAAATCACAAAAATCGAGGGGCCATGGTGATCGTACATTGATAGGTAGTCCATAATGAGTACAGTTGTGTTGTTCATTGTCAATTAAGGTATTTTCATGTAATTCTTGCGCTATACCATACATACTAATGTGGGCTTCTACTGTACATTCAGGATTTGGTGATAATCAAGATTTGTGAGAAAAAATACAACCCCAAGGTTTATCTAGTATTTAATATTAAATTATCATTGTCATGATGTATGTGTAAGGCTTTGAATCAATGCCCGAAAAAGGTTGATTTTAACCTCAAAAATTATGTAAATTAAAATCTCAAGTATGGTGGGCACCCTCAATGGTCCAAGTGTTAGTCTGAAACTTCAGGATAGCTAAGATGTTTTAGATAACTGTATCATGTATGCTGGAAAATACATCCCAGACACCATACCAAACAGTTGCATTGCACACAAGTTGTCTGAGAGAAAACAATGCGGGATTTCTACTTGCTGATCATGCGGTATGATGGTGCATTTGCATTGTCACTTGTTGTTATATAACAGGCCTCTGATGTACTTACAGGATGTTGGCTGATGTCAGCAAGGATGGGGCTTTGTCCCTGGGGGAATTCCATACAGCTATGCACCTGGTTGTGTTGAGGAGGAACAAGATTGAGCTGCCAGACTCCCTTCCCCCCTCCCTTGTCCCCTTGCCCAGCCTCTCATTGGCAAGCTCTATGGTCCCTCCTCCGTCTGCTCCCCATCATATCAATGCACCTGCCACCGCGCAGCAGCCTCATCCAAAAGCAGTGGGCCCACAGACAGGTCACCATGAAGAAAGCCCTCCCAGCTTGTCTCCACCTGGTGGTGACTCCTCATCTACCCCTCAAAGCAAAGAAGTGAGTGTACTTTGAAAATTATTGAGCAAGGGGAAACTTATTGCTATCAAATGAGGATAGTGAGTGTTGAGTTGAGGAAAGGATTAGTAAAAGACAATGTAGGCAAAAGGTAAGACGTAATGTGGGTTTTCAATGCATATTGCTGACAACTGGTCTAATGATGTTGCATAAATGATTGGAATAGATAAGTTTAGCTACTAATTGCCTGAAGATGGGAAATCCAAATTCTAATCAAAGCTAGAAGGAAAAATATCTTCTTTGGTGAAACTTAAAGTTAATAATTGGAAAAGTTGTTATGACTAAAAAACTTTTCCAATCAACTGGACAATATGGTGCTTTTCTCCCTGGAGATGGGAAATTAATCGTAACTGTCATAGTTATTTTTATAATAAAACAACTCTTTTTTGCTATAAAGACATTTGTAGAACTTGTGTATTGAATTTCATAAATCAAAAACAGATGAAATGGTCACAAGGCCACAATGCTAAGAAGTGGTAAATTGTAAGAAATTTGCTAAAACCCCAGAGACATTCTACTAAACAGAACCTCAAATTATGAGCTTCAAGGTACCAAAATTTTCAAACTTTATAACAGGGAGTTTTTATTCCTTTGTTGTGGGTTGTCAGAATCTAATGTAATTCTCTCAGAATCATATTAAATCACATTCTATACCCAGTATTTAAGTAAAAATGGGGCATATTTTGAATACATATATGCAGTGATGACCTTAAGCAGTGCATCACAGTGAAGGTCACAACTGTGCATATCTATTTTGAAAATTTTAACTATCCATCTGAGGCATTGAGGTATGAAACTGATTTATATACAGCACAGTGATGACAATCTGATGATTATTAAACTAACCATGACATTATCAACAATTGCTAGAGGTCGGTGAAAGTGGTTTTATTTTTTGCTAAAATTCATTTTAAAAGTATGTGATTACAGTGGAACCTCGATCCATCGTTTTTCATGGGGATGGACGAAAAAAACGATGAATGCGGGAAACGATCGATGTGGGAATGTTTGGCTAGATTGCCTATGTCCCAGGAAACGTAGGATTTTTGCATAATTATGATATACCTGAAAGGATTCAAACAAGATTTTAGCCAATTACAGGAATACTAGTATTTTATCGAGACACTTAGGTCATCTTGTTGATTCCAATAATATCTCTTTCAAATATCCTAAAGGAACACGCCAACTCGCTAAAACATGTTTGCTCTCAACTCTGCATTTACCCTGCTATTATGGATTTCTCTCTGATGTAAAAATTCTTATCCATGAAACGCCATTTCCAGTACACGTATTCACGATAGCAATGTGCATGTTATGCCTAAAACAACCGCTTTCTCCGGCGCAGTGATTGGTTGTGAGATGGATCACATAGGCCAAAATGAGTCAATTATTTGTAATTTTCCTGTCTAATAAATATATTTTTCATGTAATTTAGGCAATGTGTAAAGTGTGAACAATGTTGCGTTAATCGTCAGCTGCACGCCCACCTGAGCCTCGGCTTCATCCCACTTATTGTTTTCACCAGGTAGCTCGCTCTACCCCAACCCCTACCGTCATGTGCTAGCGGACAGCCCGAGGAATTCTCCAATATTCATGTGCTTCTATCCCGGATGCTTTTCTTCATATTCAATTATTTTCAGTCCATCTTTTAAAGTACTCACTTGTTTCTTCAGAAGGGCCATGGTCTGAAGACAGATAAAAATAAAACTAATAAAAATGAAACCTGACTTTCTTAAACCCACACGGAAAACACTCGCTAGTTTGATGTCAACCCACCCTGGAAAGTACGGAACGAATCATGCAAGGTGAAGTTTGGAACTGATGCTATCGTCGTACGCAGAACATACTGCAGAGGGTGAAGCATAAACATATGACTGCGCCATGAAACTTTTTGTCATAAACAGAAGGCAACTTACACATTCTTTTCTAATTAGCGTAACGCCAGATGAGTAGATGAATTTGGATTGTTAGTAGGGAGAAACAAAATATCTTGAGAAGATATCCCTTCCTCAGTAACTCTGACAAGTGAGACTAATAGTATAACTTGATTTTAGTTTTAACTTATTGATAACTGATAACCTGTTTTCGAAAAAATGCCACATTAACTGCTGAGAAGCTCTGCTACAAGGATATCGAGTTTTGCCAGAAATCACCGTGGTATTTTTCCAGCTGTTTCCTCACTTTAAATGCTTAAATAACGTTAGAAATACATCGTGTTTGGTATCATTCTTTTTTTAATTATGTGCACATTTACAAATATTTCAATCTAATAAAAGTATAATACCAATTGCTGAAATTCATTGTTAGACACCTTTTGGGCCAATAGGTGATTCATGCAGCAGTTGACCTCCAGAAACTGAGAACTTTGAAGCAGGTAGGCTGAAAAGGTCAGTGGGTGAGAAAAGGGGGGGGGGCATGAAACAGGTTTTTATTGTTCTCGTGTAACTTGATATTTTTTTCGAAGCTAAGGTCTTCGTAATACGATCCCTGCACAAGCTGGGACCTTTTTTTTGATTTGTAGAAGAGGAAAGCTTCAGAGTGGGGGGAGGCGAATCATGATTGGAGAGAGATAGCGGATCTTGGGAAATGCGCTGATGTAACTATCCCACGGCAATCAGCTTCTCCCTATGGTATTTCAATCTCCTGGGGAAGATTCAAACTGTCTCTGTCGTATTAGCCACAAATAACACGTTGTAAACACTTTGTCTTATTTTGTCAAACGATGGATGTGGGAAAATTATACGTCGGGACTGCGATCTTCAAACGATGAATCCAGGAAAACGATACTTCGGGGGACGATAGATGCGGGAAAAAAGTACATTGCCTTTATGGAACTTTATTTGGGACTAGGAATGGCGAACGATGAATACGGGAAAACGATCAATGCGGGAACGATAGATTGGGATTCCACTGTACTTACTTCACTAATATTATAGAGAAAGCAAGAAGAAGTTCACTGTGAACTCTTCACTCTGTGAGGAAGGCTAGAGCAAAAGTTGACCAAATAGTACTGAAATGTTTTCAGTTTCATTGCATTGATTAACAATTACAGTATATTTAAGCTCTTCCTGCTTCTTTTACCCCATAATTGGGATGTATTCTTGGCGAATACGATTGGCAAATGGCAAATCCCCACTACCCTTCATGTATGTACTTCGAAAGGCATTCCTGAATTTTTTGTTATCAAGTTTCTCTAGACTTATTCCAGCATTTAAAAATGCTTCAGTAGTAGCTACAAAAAACTCTTCATTCTCCTCCTTCACTTTCTTTGACTGAGTGACTGTCTGTTCAAATAATAGCTGTCGTTTGCGGATCCCCTTTCTTTTGCACGTTTACGCGTATCTCTGGCTGATGTCCTTAAAGTTCTTAAGAGTTTTTTTTCTCACAGTACGGCTTAGTGAACTTTTATTCATGCATGTAATAGATCTCTAAAGGAATTAGGTTCACTTAAAAATACAGTGAAAACACAGTATAAATAACTGGATAATTTGGTCTTCTTTAATTCAAAATATTCCTTAATTTGAATATTTATCTTGGTCTCTTGTATTTTGTATTCAAACAATGCTAAAAATTGTGGATAATTTGAATTTTATTTATGGTAATTCGAATTTTTGGTGTGTCAAATTAATCTGAGACTCAAAATATTTGTGAATCTAATGGAAAATATGCTTTACTAGCACTATTGTCAAAAGGTTTGCGTTCGACAAAATGTGTGCCAGCATAGAATCTGATGACTCACCCTTCCACGACCGTCTGCCACGCCGACCGTTTTAACCCTGGGCAGTATCCAAACAAAGCCGCGTCATCTACAAGGTCATTGTACCCTTGCACCCTTCCTAGGTGTTCATTAAAGTACTTATATTTCAAGAGTGTCAATTTAATAAAGAGTTTTGATTGGAAATATGAATTTTATTGTTTTGGACCTATTAGGTAAGGACTTCTTTAATTCGAATTTTTGAATAATTCGAAGTTTTTAACTGGTTCCTTGATGTTCGCATTATCCAAGTTCTGCTGTACTTAGAAATTCAAAATTAGAATGGTGTATAACTAATCTAAATCATTCTCAAATACACCGGAAGCAAATATATAAGTAACTAATATTAAAAGAAGCAGAATAATTTTTGTTATCTCAGAAAAAAACACAGAAATCTCTGTGACTGGTTCTTAGTGTTCGGCACACAAAACACCAAGATCTCCGTGATTGGTCCGCAACGTGGTAAATGTGTCTCTGAAACTGTTGTGTTATATCTCCTGCCATTCTATTCACCTTGCTATTGCTATTTTTGGAACTTTTCTGTCCCCTTGAAAATTTCTGGTAATGCAAGTTTTAAGCTATTAAATTCTCTTGGAAAAAGTCACGGTATGTCCAGGTGAGTGAAAATGACGAGTCCTCATTATGATATAAGTTCCTCTGAAATATTATCCTTACAAAATTTCGAACTCTTTGTGAGCCTGTACCTTCCTGTGAAAGAGGGAATCAATGACACTACATATATGTTTCCTGAAATTGTCATTCAAAGAAAAAATTGCATCTTTGGCATCCTTATAGAAATTGGGGTGGTGAGTGACCTTGACTTATTTTCTTTGATAATAGGTTGAGCAAAAATGAGTCGCAAGAAGTCCCCTTATGAATATAGAAGCCGGCTGCTCCAAAGGTCATTATTCCCTTGCATATTTAGATGTTGGGGTGGTCATTGACCTTGAATTGTTAACTTAGAGATGTGGCTGAGTAAAATTAGTGAGAGAAGACCATTACAAACCCAGGATGATTGCACCTTCTGATGAAAGTATGGATTTTCTTGGCCATGGATGGATTATCTACCCTCCTTTGAATGGGGTAATTAGGACTGCAGTTAGGCAGCCATGCAGCCACTACTACTGGTGTGAGGAGTGCTAGTTGAAGGTTTAAACTTTGAGACAAAATTTATGAAAATCTGGGGCCCAATTTCCATGGGACATGAAACTTTAGGGCACGGAATAGGAGTTATCATAATTAACATATAAAATTAGAGATTTTGTGTGGTGGAGATGTCACACGCGAGGAAATATTTAGGCTTGGCCACATTAAGATGCTAGGGTAGGAATCAATCCTGTATTTTTGATGTAGAATTAAGGTCATGAAACCTGTATTATTCCTGAGGAATAAAGGTCATGAAATGGAGAAATAGAAACCATTAATATCTCTATTGTCACTTTGGGTTGTGAGTCTAATTGTTAGTGGTGGTGCTTACCTGTTGAGCCTGAAGTTGATTCAAGTCTCTCGTATGTTATTCCTTTCCAGGGCCAGGGTGTTTGTGTTGTCTTTTGGTAATTTTTACCAACGTATGATTCTAATGTCCAAATAGGTTGTTTTGAGGGATATTGACTAGTAATTTATGAATATATAGCATAGAGAGATACAGCTACTAAATTGCGTCTTGCAATTATTTAAGGCTTCTATACACTCTGATTTAGAGCCAAGGAAATATACTTTCCTGTGTTTACTTTTTTGTATTCTAATTTTTATTTTTGTAAATCATTGCTCCTATTTACTCTTTTCAGTGGACCAAATTTGTGGACTCACCCACCAGCTCTGTCTCATCTCCTGGGCCCAAGCCTGTTAACTTCGATTTCCATAAGGCAGCTGTGGAGCAGGTATTGTATATGCCATTTATTTTATTATCATATCACAAAACCGCCTTGAGTCAATGGTCTTCACAGTAATCATGGGGTACCACAGTTTTGACTGAGTGCAAAGTATGGCATTGCTTATAATTTTTGGAATTAGATGATCAATTTGATTTATTCTGGTATGTATACTTTAAGGGCATCATTTATCGTTTTCCTTCCATCTCCAAATTGTTATCTAACTTCTAGACACTCATGACTATTGGCAGATTATAATTGGGGAGAATGTTAGCAAAAGGTTATCACCGTGTAAACCAGTCATATTTATCATATCAAATATGAAGGAATTGGTTGAGTGCAACAATTCATTTCACTAGATTGGAATGCAGTTACTGAGAAGTTAACATAACCCGTAATAATGCTATTCTATATGAAGTCAATACATACTAATTCCAGAAACATATTACAGTAAAACACCTATGTTACAAACCTCCATACAGCAAAATTTTATGAAAACATCCTTATAACAAAGTCGTAGCCCTGGTCCCAGGCCCTTCCCATATATGTTAGATACATTGAGGAAAACCTCTTCAGAAGTGAACCTCTATTATAATTGTATCTTCTTATGGCAATGTCCTAACTTGGGCTCCACTTAGGAAAACAGTCTCTTTTCACTTGTTAATTATTTTACTTATAATTTCACCTCAAAATTCTTCACCACCATAAGATTGTGTCTTTTTGTGACCTTTAGCCTTGCACAGAAATCAGAATTAAAGAATGTATATGAAAATTCTGTTGGCATTAAACTTTATACACTTTTTTCTTGATTTTCTATAGGAAATTATAATTTTCTATGTGATGTATCCCTTTCATAGTGATTTAATGGGAAATGGGGAGAATAAAAAGTATTGAGTCCTTGCTGTGTATCTTTAATTTTGAGCCTGATATAAATGCATGCAATGATTACTTAATAATAATGTTAATGTTAATAACAATGTCAATATTTACCTTTTTTATATACATGTTATGTTTAAACTCCTATCTTCATGGTCTTTGCAGGATCCCAAAATTTTGCATCCTGTTCCTTTAAGAATAACTCCTGATTTACAAGCCCTGCCATCTGGTAATGATGAAGAGGCGGGCTTATCCTCTGCAGTGCCTCCACGATCACCACGTAAGACTGCTGATGCAATGAGTCAGGAGCATGCTCAAGGCTATTCAAATGCATCAGGGTCTGCTGGGAACTCGGCATCATCAGCAACAGCTTCCAGTGATAGGACAAGTCCAAAGAAAGGTTCTGCTGCTGTCTCGTCTATAGATTCTGGGGATATTCGTCCCATTCAGCGGCCCCAGCCAAAGAAGTATGCAGGTGAGTCAGAATCTCATTCTAACCCCATCCACTGAGTAAAATGTTTAGTCTCCGGGGTGTTGGAGTGTAAGAATTCAATGAAATTAATAAATGGGCTGATAAGTTTCATAGGCAATAACTAGGGAATAAGAAAGTTGGGCACCATCAAATATCATGAAATTTTTCTTCAACACACTGGAGAAATACGAATAATCAGAAAAAATTGAGCCAAGTCTGAAAGGAGTCATCCATCATTAGTGCATTGTCCTGATAGTAATTGTTTTACTTTTATTTTGGAGCAAATTAATAAGGCTCATTTGTGGCATGCTGACTAGTGCTGTGCAAGAGTCTTGTCTCAGTGGTCGAGACGAGAATTTCATTTCTCGGCATTGTCGGGACGAGACTCTCGGCACGGCGATAGTCTCAAGAGTCTTGACGAGACTCGAGTAATCTCGACCCTTCAAGACTTCTCGACACCCATCAAGATTCTCGGGAAAGGCGAGTATTTCAAATGAGGATCACCATCAGTCAACAATAGAGTTTAAAATGGTATCTTTTATGGATTTGTTAACAAAATAAAAATATTTCGCTCACTGAGTTGTCTTATGCATCCATTATTTTACTGTGCCGTCAAGTTGTAAGGAAGGATATCCTCACAGGTGACCTTCCCATCAAATTTAAATAGTCTCTCAACAAGTTAATGATGCAACAAGTTTTCCGATTTTCCTTCAAAAATGCTCGTGGTTATTGAACTTTTTAAACCACAGATCGGCATGGTAACTTTTCTGACTCTTTTAAGCCACAAGCGATTATTTTATGGAGCTGAAGCTATAATTCTGTTGAGGCAACTTCCATAGTCCATCTGCTATCAATTTCGATAATTATAACTCGTTGAGAGTCTATTTAAATTTGATGGGAAGGTCACCTGTGAGGATATCCTTATAACTTGACGGTGCACTAAAGTAATGAATGCATAAGGAAACCCACTGAAGGAACTATTTTTATTTTGTTAACAAATACTAGAACTGGGTCGAATAGCAGATTTCTCGAACTCGAATATCGATTTCGAATATTAAATCATTGCTCAAATATTCGAATACCTCGAATTTCAAATGCCTCGAATACTAAATGATGAATGCTGGAATGTTTGACTCGGTTGCCTATGCAGCAAGAAGCACAAGATTTTGGGGAGTAATTTTGATTTCCTTTAAAGGATTCGAACAGGAATTTAGCTGATTAATGGAATATTTTAATTTTATGGAAACAATTGGGCATATAATTGATTCAACTAACATCTCTTTCAAACATTCCAAGGGGACACACCAACTTGCGAAAATGATTGCATGCCGTCTCGGCATTTACACTGCTACGATGGATTTCTGTCTGATGTATACATTCTTATCTACCAAATGCCATTTCAGCGGCACGCCCATCTGATACTCGGCTACATCCAACTTCTTATTTTCAACAGGTAGCTTGCTTTACCCCCACTCCTGTTGTCAAGTGCTAGCGGACAATCCGAGGTGTTTTGCAAAATACACGCGCTTCTCCACCGGATTTTCTTCTTCTTCTATTATTTTCGGTCCATCTTCGGTAGTTCTCACGAGATAAGAAGATGAATTGGAATTGCTATAAGGGAGAAACCAAATATCCTGAGAAAATATCCCTTCGTCTTGGACTGTAACAATAAAGATTTATAGCACCACTCATAAATTGTAACTTCCAAGAAGCTCTGCTGCTCATATCGAGTCTCGCCAGAATGCCAAGTCCCCGTCCTATTTTGACATTTATTTCCTCGCGTAAAATGCTTAAATAAAGTCAGAAATGCATCGCGTTTGGTCTTGTTCTTTTTTAAATTACGCGCACATTACTAATATTTTAATTCCAACAAAGGTGTAATATCAATTGCCGAAAGTCATTGTTAGACACCTTTTGGGCTAATAGGTGATTCATGCAGCAGTTGACCTCCAGAAACTAGAAACTTAGAAGCAGGCAGGCTGAAAAAGGTCAATGGGTGAGAAAAGGGGGGGGGGTGCGAAACACATTTCTTTTGTTCTCGTATAACTCGATTTTTTTTCGAAGCTAAGGTCTTCGTAATATGATCCCTGCACGAGCTGGGACCTTTTTTTATTTCTGAGAAGAGGAAAGCCTCAGAGGGGGGGTCTAGTGCTGAATGGAGGGGGATAGCGGATCTTGGGAAATGCGCTAATGTAACTATCCCACGGTACTCATGCAGCAGTTGACCTCCAGAAATGGGGAACTTCGAAGCAGGTAGGCAGAAAAAGTTCAGTGGGTTAGAAAAGGGGGGAGGGCATGAGACACCTCTTTATTGTTTTCATGTAACTTGATATTTTTTTCGAAGCTAAGGTCTTCGTAATACGATCCCTACGTGAGTGAGGATCTTTTGTTTGATTTCCGAGAAGAGGAAAGCGTCAGAGTGGGTGAGGCGAGTGCTGAATGGAGGGGATAGCAGATTGTGGGAAATGCGCCAATGTTACTATCCCGCGGAACTGAGTTTCTCCCTATGGTAGTTTCATCTCCTGGAAGAGATTTAAACTAAGTGCCTGTCCTTATTAGCCATAAATGACACATGGTAAACACTTCGTCTCATTTATACGAAACCTGCGCAAGCTAGGGGCATTTTGTTTGATTTCGAAGAGGAGGAAAGCGTTGGGAGGAGGGCCCGAGGGCTGATGGATGGAGGGGGAAGCGGATTTTTGGAATTGTGCTACTTAGTTACTATCCCACGGCACTGAGGTTTTCCTGGGGGGGGAAACCAGGGATTTTCGGATTTTTTCACCCGGATCAATTTACGAACCCACGTCGAACTATTTTCACTACTCTAACCCGCGAATTTGATGTAGTTCGTCAACTTGCCTAAAACGGCGCTGCATGCAGTAAAAGACCGGAGTCCTCTAGATTGCTCTCTCAACACTACTTTCTCAACTTCGTAGTTATTATATGGCAATATAGAGGACTCTGTAAAACACTAGATTTCTCTTCATCTTTCCGAGTCAGCTACCAACGACGTGCGTGCGACAGTGTACGACGCGAAATTCAAAGTATTCGAGGCGGTACTTTTCGCATAACTATTCGAAACCTCGAATATCGAATACTTTCTAGTATTCGAGGTATTCGAGTATTCGCGGATACTATTCGCACATCTCTAACAAATACGTAAAAGATACCATTGTAAACTCTATTGTCGGCTAATAGTGATCCTCTTTTGAAATTCTCGCCTTTCCCGAGAGTCTTGATGGGTGTAGAGAAGTCTTGATGGGTCGAAATTTCTCGAGTCTCGTCATGACTCTCGCTCGACCCAGGCGAAAGACTCACCGCACCAAGAGTCTCGTCTAGCCAATGCCGAGAAATGAAATTCTTGTCTTGAATCCTGAGATTCTTGGGTGGTCGAGAGTCTTGCACAGTCCTTATGCTGATGTTCTAGAAATGATGCTGCTCTCTAATGCCTCACTTGATTAGTGATGCAACCAGGGACAGTGGTCTTGATCTTTTATGGACTTTTTACCATCAGTGCTCTCAGAATGATATTATGTGTGGATTGCAACCACCCTCAGCTGCTGCCAGCCTCCATCCAAAGATTTTGATAGACTAAAAAGGAATCAGCCATCCAAAGATTTTGACCCTTGTAGACAAAAAAGGATACCGATTTTCTCAAATCTCTATGTATCTGATCAATCATGATGATGAATTCTTGTGAAGCAAAAAATTTTTATCTCCTTAATTGTTGGAAATTTTAAGAGAAAGACAAAATTAGGAATAACTCGAGTTGGGTGATTGGCAAGCTCTAAAAGTTGACTGAAAAATCATAATAGTTAAAGCAGCTGGCAGATGTTGGATGATACTGGTGGTTTGACTGGCATATGTGATTTCAACAAGTAGAGAAGAAATTGGCTAAATGAAGTGGTCTGAAGAGGGACTCTAATGGAGCTTCAGGATTATACGTGAAGGATCTGTAAAAGGCAATGCTGGAGTGGGAATCATCTTCAAAAAGAGCACCTGAATGCGCACGAAAAATTTCCTGTAGAATATTGGAATGGGTAATTATAATTAAGATCAAGAATAAACCAGTAGATACCACATTGTTTGGCATTCCGGGTACAGACCATGAAGATAAAGGGTTCTGAGGGTGTGTACATAAATAATCGAGCAGGTTGGAGGGGAAGAAAATTTATAGGGTCATTCCTAATACAAAAACCTCAAATCAACCAGCGTTTGTCTGTTTCTCCAGCTTTCTCTTCCACTGAGTGCATCCACTCTGTTTCACATGTTGGGTTGACCACTTGATATGGAGGTTAGCTGTGATAAAAGCAAGTTGTCAAATAAACTGTCGTGGACAAAAGACAATGGTGTTCTGAGGGAGTATTGGTCTATCCCTGGGTAAGGTAGGCCAATCAAAAGATGCCAAAACCTGTGAAGAACTCCAGAATTGGTTACAAAAGACTGCTGGCTAATATTGTGGAAACTCCTTGTAATGAGTATGGGATATAGCAACAATCTTGATTTAGCGAGGGATAGCCAAGGAACCCTATGATTTTATTAAATAAATTTATTGTAGCAATAATGGCTTGATTCCACACCTACATCATTTGTATTTATGACAGGTTGACTGTGTATTCATACGCTGCATCTCTGGCATTAAGTGCTACTACAGCTGCAAGTTTTCCACCCACTACAGCATTCAAATTTTCATTATGGCCATATTATTTGTTAGCTCCTTAATTCATTACTAGTGTACGTATTTCATTGTTCATTAATTTTGTCCATGCCTTCTGTGATGTAAGTATGACATACCATTAAGATAATAATAGATGTTTCCAGGGCTAGTAATGCCTCCATAGGACAAATAAAACAAACTAGTTGAAGCAGGAGTTATGGTCAACCCAAGTGCGGCCGGGAAACTGGAGCCAACAAAATTTGGTTCATTTTTTGTCCGTCATCGAGTCTGTGATTGTTAATTTTTCTGCAGCAGCAGGTAGCAAAGTCAGTAGAAGTCAGTATTTGTATCCAAAAGTGCATGCTGCTGCTGCTTGTGGGCACTACTTCCAATGATATTGCATCAGGTTGCATGAACTTTGACAAAACTTAAATGCTGTGCTGAGTGTGGACTTCAATGTATCAGTTATCTTTCTATTAAATCAAGTTCCACACATTGGCACTCAGGATAATTGATGTAAATAGTATGCTTTTACATGCGTTAGTACTGGTTTTATTAGAATCCGTGATTCAAACTCCGTTGAAGTCAGCTATTTTGAAAGGCTCAGGTTGACCATTTGTAGAGGCAGTCTTACAGCAGGTGAAGATTATTTTCTCCTTTATTCTGCCGTTAACCTGAAAAATATGGAATTCCATTTCTCACATGCAACGATATGTATCCCCTAAAATTTCATCCTGCTCATTATGTGACCCATTGCATCCACCACACATCGTGTTAACTACAACATATTCAGAAAGATAGGATGAATGAATTTTTGAACGGTTTCCAAAGTTTTAGTTTCTAATATTCTGATGCATTGCCATAGCAAGCAGTAGTGACGTATTTGGAGCATCCAAGAACTCAGGGTAACAACACCACATAAATGTGCGTTTCAGTATGTGTCTGATGCTGGAACTGTTTAAGTTCGACTTCATAATGCCACAGCAAATGATGTCCAACATAATCACGTATGATTTCATGATAAATTGTGTGTATGATCATTATTGAATGAAATGTTTAAAAGTATGGTTAATAAGAGCTATCACGCAGCAATTTTTGCCTCGCAGCAAAAACAGGTGTAGTAATGCCTGTGGAGTGCTTTTTTGGGATCATTTAACTACCTTTGTTAATAACAACAGTTCACTAATGCAAGTGATTTCTCTGTTCCCAAGAGTTGTCACTATAATGGACACTGAATGATTCCCAGCACCCGCAGGAGTGGGCAGTAGCACTTCTTCATGTGAGTGAAGGTGGAGACTACAGTTGTCACCAGAGCAAAACTCATGTTTCTGTAGGATTGTCAACATTTTCTTATATGGCTGTTGTATGGCGATGTTGAAGGCAAGGAGAAACCACCATATAATTATTCTGAGCAGTTGCAACTACTTTAACCTATAACATAAAAGACATGATGGCATTCTTTTGAGGGTTCCCATGTAGAACTATTTTTCAATTATTTCATAATTTCTTTTTCCTCCTGTCAGTATGTTTTTTATTTTAATCTACAAGTGACTTGCATTTTCATTTCTTATTTGTATGTGGAAATATAGTTCCCGGACCAGGAGCCATTCCACCACCACCAATTACCTCAAATCTTCTGTCAAATGCTGCAGATTTCAACAGCCTTGGTGTCAGGTATGTTTTAATGTAAATTGTGTTGTTCAATTGAGTATTGCTTGCATGGTAGCTTATTCTTATGTATTAGAGGATACAGTGAGTCCTCTTCTTAGGAGCATTTGAGTTGTTATTGTTTAATTGTTAAGAACTTTCAGAGATAAGACATTCAAAAATTGAATCGTGGCTGAAATTTAAAATTTGGCATCTTTGAGGTGGGCCGACGCAACACAGTGCGGCGTAGAGGAATTTAATTTTGAGCGTAGTTTGAACCAAGTATGCATTAATTAAACCGTTGAGAAGTCTGGAACTGTTCAGCACTTTGCGTATTTTTCCTTCCTGCTGGTGGTGAAATTTTATCAGCTCCAGTCGTGTCGCATGTGCAGCAAGATCAGTTTGTCACCATTGTGAGTTAATGCAAAATTGCATTGCAGTGTTTCAGGATAACTGCACTTTTCATTGCCTTGCTTTGGTTTTTCAACTTACGAAAAAGCTCTCGGAATGCATCTTGTTCGTATGGCAAGGACTTACTGTATTAGAAAATCAATGCAACATATAAAATTTGAATAACCAAATTTTCTGTTAATACATTATGCTGAAGGTTTGAAAAAATCTAAATTTAATATGATTTTTATATACATATTTTCTATTTGTATAGATGAATACAATATCTGAAAGAAAAAAACCTCTAAATTGAAAACTGGGAGAATCCATTACCATGTACATAACATACTCAATACTGAAAAGCTATCATTTTGATTTTGACAATTATAGAGTTGCCATTAAGAGCAATATTTTGGTGAATACTTAATTTGTAAGGAAGCATTTCTTTTTTTATGTTGGTAGGTGGTATTTTTGTGGCATTGGGCATTAGAAGTTTGCTTTTCTTGCATTACAAACATATGATTCATTATTTGGGATGAAAATCATGTGATTAAGTTTGCGAACTTGAGGAATCATAGTGTGAGTCAAAATTGCACCTTAGATCTCCCTCTCCTACCATACTCATTCATTTTAACATAGGACTCGCAGAGTTCCTACTCAACCTTGAAAACCTTAAAAGTAGAGATGTGCGAATAGTATCCGCGAATACTCGAATACCTCGAATATTGGAAAGTATTCGATATTCGAGGTTTCGAATAGTTATGCGAAAAGTACCGCCTCGAATACCTCGAATACTTTGAATTTCGCGTCATACACTGTCGCACGCACGTCGTTGGTAGTTGACTCGGAAAAATGTAGAGAACTGTAGTCATTTAGTGCTCGCAGCGCCGTTTTACGCAAGTTGACGAATTACATCAAATTCGTGGATTTTAGCGGTGAAAAGAGTTCGACGAGGGGAACCGAAAATGGTCAAGTGAAAAAATCCGAAAATCCCCGATTCCCCCCACCAGGAGAACCTCAGTGCCGTGGGATAGCAACCTTAGGGCATTTCCCACGATCCGCTATCCCCCTCCATTCAGCACTCGCCTCACCCACTCTGACGCTTTCCTCTTCTCCGAAATCAAACAAAAGGTCCCAGCTTGCGCAGGGATCGCATTACGAAGACCCCTGCTTCGAAACAAATATCGAGTTACGAGAACAATAAAAACGTGTTTCACGCCCTCCCCCCTTTTCTTACCCACTGACCTTTTTCTGGCTACCTGCTTCGAAGTTCCACATTTATGGAGGTCGACTGCTGTGTGAGTACCTTGGGATACTTATATTAGCGCATTTCCCAAGATCCGGTATCCCTCTCCATTCAGCACTAGCCCCCCCCCCTTCTGAGGCTTTCCTCTTCTTCGAAATAAAAAAAAAGGTCACAGCTCGCGCAGGGATCATATTACGAAGACCTTAGCTTCGAAAAAATACGCGAGAACAATAGAAACGTGTTTCGGGCCCTCCCTTTTCTCCCCCACTGACCTTTTTTTTCCTACCAGCTTCGAGGTTCCCCATTTCTGTGGAGGTCAACCGCTGCATGAGTCATCTATTAGCACAAAAGGTCTCTAACAATGACTTTCGCCAGTTGATACTACACCTTTATTGGATTGAAATATTAGTAATGTTCGCGTAATTTCAAAAAGAATAAGACCAAACACGACGTATTTCTGAGTTTATTTAAGCATTTTACGCAAAGAAATAAATGTCAAAATAGGACGGAGACTTAGCATTCTGGCGAAACTCGATATGAGCAGCAGAGCTTCTCGGAAGTTGATGCGGTATTTTTTTCCGAAAGCATATATCAAGTTACAATTAATGAGTGGTGCTATAAATCTTTATTGTTACAGTCCCAGACAAAGGGATATTTTCTCAAAATATTTGGTTTCTCCCTGATAGCAATTCCAATTCATCTTCTTATCTCGTGAGAACTCCCAAAGATGGACTGAAAATAACTGAAGAAAATCCGGTGGAATAGAGCTTGTATTTTGCAAAATGCCTCAGATTGTCAGCTAGCACTTGGCAGCAGAAGTGGGGGTAAAGCGATGTTAGTTGAATTAATGATATGCCCAATTGTTTCCATAAAATTAAAATATTCATTAATCAGCTAAATTCCTGTTCGAATCATTTAAAGGAAATCAAAATTACTCCCCAAAATCTTGTGTTGCCTGCTGCATAGGCAACAGAGTCAAACATTCCAGCATTCATCATTTAGTATTCGAGGTATTCGAAATTCGAGGTATTCGAATATTCGAGCAATGATTTAATATTCGAATTCGATATTCGAATTCGAGAAATCTGGTATTCGACCCATCTCTACTTAAAAGCATGAGTAAGCCGTGAATTTCGTCCTAAAGCCTTAAAAATCTCTCAATCTTGATTTTACACTTGAAACTGAAAATCCAGCTAACTATCGACTGATGATGCCTACCCACCCTCGAAAAAGAATAAGAACAAATGTACTGTATAGGAAAATAGAGAAACATATGAACGTAAACTACGTACTCACAAAGCAGCGGGAAGGATGTAAATTAAAGAGCAATATAAAGAATGGCTATTAATAGTCAGTGTAATAATGAAACTGGTATAGACACAGCAAAGAAATCTATGCGTATGCTACATCCATCATAAAAATGCAATTCACACAGTACCTCAATCATAGTTAGGGAAACATCCACATATGCAACATAATTCAAATTTATAGGGTTAATAACAAACTTTAACATTTTCTGTCGTCAATTATGGACCCTGGAAACAAGAATACAACTGAGAAATGGGTATGATATATAAATAGGAACATATATTATGTATTATACTTTAATGGAATACCAACACTGAGACATTTCTCTGGTATTTTAATTGGACCCACACCGATCTTGAAAATGTTAACCTAATGTCTGAAGTATAGTTGACCAAACACCAAAAATTACATCCCAACTCATGCATAGAAAGAATATCACTTAGCAGAAAAGGAGGAGGTAGGGGAGATAGGATTATACTCATTTCTCATCTGATTGTAAGTACATTGACAGAGGTTGCATGTGGAAGTTAGACAGTGACATTTTTTTCAAGAATGTTTCTGAAATTAAAGTTGTTACAACTTCGAGTCCATTGAAATCCAGACAGACAGTGTCGCGATTGCTTACAAAAGGGAATATACGCTATGCAATCTTAGTACGTCTCGCCATATTGGGCAAACTGGAACAATGCCTTAACATTTCTAAATTAGAACTGCTCGGTGTCAGACTTCAGAAATAATGACGGTACTCAATAATAATGTAAAAAATGGCAATTGCAGAAAATGTAAATCCCAGGAAGAAACAATTGGTTATAATACTGGAAGATGTACATCACTGGTGGGAAAAATTACAATGAATGCCACAACAATCCAGCAAAATAGTACACCAAGCAATAGCGAAAAAGTACAACCAAATATAATGTACTAAACCATACTAAAGACATACCCCTATCAATTCCCTCCGATCAAAACACAACTTAACCCTCGCAGCAGAAGAATTTTGTAGCAAAAGCATGGGTACAGTATACTTTAGTTACATTGGTATCACACCATGCAGTGTTAAGGAAAACCTTATCTGCCTTAATTAAAGTATAAAAATCCATTCAATAATTCGAAAGCAAATTTTATTAAACACATGTAATATGCATTGTCAGAATTTTTTTTTACTGCAGCAGTAACAAAACAGAATATGACTTATCTCCTACCCATGATGTTTGATTATTATTATTTAATGTTTATCTCAGAACATTTTTATTCTGAGAGAAACATATTTATTAATACTTATAGGATAATATTAACATAATTAATGACACATTATATTTATGTACGCATTTAATAGCCTGTAGCTACTTATGAATATGTGTCTCGTCACATTTAGAAAAGAAAAGATTGCATGTTGCACAAGTGCATGAGTGACAATATATAATATCAGCTTGCTGTAAAGCCTAAAGTTCAGTAGCCAGTATTTATTTTCAACAAATGAAATAAAAATTGTGTATACTTGATAATGAAATAAAAATTGGGTATAATAATCATGGCACAGAAGTCAAAGTTAAAATTGCACAGAAAATGATCATGTATGGATTATCCATTTATGTTATTATTTTGATTATTATTGACTTCCCCTTTGTTGGAATGGCTAATTGAAGCCCAAATACTCTTGAAATACCCCTTGGCAGTGCATGATGTATACACCTGTTTGATAAACTGGGATTCAATCTAATAATGCTTCCTCTAGTAATTCTGGCCCTGGGAGTCTTCCTGTGGCAATGAGCAGTGGCAGCGTGGGAGTGATGAAATCACAGGGCCTCAAAAAGGAACCTCCACCCCCGCCTCCTCCCCGTCCCATTCGTGGCCACACACGAAGCTCTTCATTGGATCTCAATCATCTGGGTGAGACACTGTTTTCCTACCTCCACTCATCTGCTTTTTTAAACTTTTTGGCATAGTCAAATTTGTTATGTTTTGAAAAAGTGATTAGTTTTCATCCAGGTGTTATGTATCATTCTAGGGAATTCAGAAAGCCTTATTGCTCCTCCTGTTGTACCACCGAGAATTTCACCATGCATGGTAAGTTGGCTTTTATCCCGCATGGGCATTTGATTAGAATGCACACTAAATGTATCTTCCGTATTCAATGTTTATTTTAATCCATGGTTTGAGACTTTTAACTCATATGCTGGTTTATCCTGTGATGGGTCTTTTATACTAAGTGTGTCACTTTTTATGAAACCACTTATCATGGAAGGGGCAATTGTTATTTCTTAAATGTAGCTTCCTACAAGATTTCACCTTGTAATTGTTAAAAGGCAACAGTTTCTCCTGCATTCCATCTGAAGTCTTCTTGTTGCGGTGCTCTTTGAGAAGTGGAATACAGAATCAATGCCCTCAATGTTGTGTGTATCCTTTTCTGGTTTTCTCCACAAAGTACTCAACCTGAAGGCAGCTAGTGGAATGCAGGAGAAACAGTTGCCTTTTACACAGCTATGCAGTGAAACCCATGAAAATGTAGCTTACAATGTCAATGAATTGCGAAAGGCTTGGTGCCGATTTCATCTGAGATTCTGCAACAGGTTATTGGCTCTATTTCCACTGATGTTTTGGAAAATGAGTTACTTTCCATTTTCAAGCCATATTCATCTCACAGTGTCAGATTTCACTAGATTTCAAGCCAGTAGCTTAGTGCAGAACCCAAGAAGAATTCCTCAATATTACTCAGCAGGACAAACTTTAATCGTATGTCACCCAAGGTGTGGATTGGAAGGTGACTAACAAGGAGAGGTCGCCAAAGTGATGTTCAGGATCTGGATGCGGATGTTATTTCCTTAAACTATATAGGTAAGGTAGAAAAAGTGTCACGGTTTTCTTCCATATAGGCCCGGGTTCGAGAGATATGCGCATGTAAATATTTCGCGCAGCATCACGTCCCTTGAGTAAGCTCTTCCTCTAAACTACGGCCGTGGCGGTGCGGTCTAGGGCGTTTGTCCTGTGAGCTCTAGTATGTAAGTAAGTTGGTGTCCCGGATTCGAGTCCCAGCGCCGGCAATATTTTTTCTCTCTTCCAATTTTTGAAATCACTGTTACATTTTACCCTAATTTGTTTTAATTAGTTACTTCGCGATTATTTAAATTTAATATCAATTTATGGATTTTAAACGAAACTCCGAATTGTGCCTTACCACGCGAATTGGAGGACGTATATAAATACTTACGCGTGAATTTCCGTGTAATGTGCTCATCATGTGCACCGATGCACACCTCTGCCTCGCATCAATTAACCGATTGTACATCCATTCGTGAATCGTACCCCGGTTTTTGACGCGTGTGCCTCCACTTTCAATGCCTTTTTTACATTCCTGAAGCACCAGTATTTTCCAGCTTAAACGTTTTTTATTCAAAATTTCATTTCCACCAGGCATTCCCTCCATTAGATTTCTAACCGCCCACGCACTTTCTTCCCAACGAATCTCGATCTTTACAACAAAATGTCCTTCCACTCACCATACGTCCCTTATGACCTGCCTTCTAGCGTCCTTCAAAGACATTCCGTCCCAACAAACCTGCGTCCACAACTGACCCTCGATAATCCCTGAATGAGGAGCCGAGGCCCAATTGTTTGAAAGCGGGTGCGAAAGGTATACAAAGAAGGCCTCGAAAACGGCTTGGGTAGGCTGCTGGAAAGCAGGATCATTGTGCTGGATGGGTGGAAGAGGAAACTAGCTAGGGTCAGTAACTGAATGTGAGGACAGGCAATGGTGTTTATTTGTTGATAAGAAAGACTTGAGATTACGAATATACGAAGAGGCTATGGGAGCAATGGCTAGGGCGAGGATGATTAAATTCCCCGGAAATTCACGCATAAGTATTTATATACGTCCTCTTATTCGCGTGGTAAGGCACAATTCGGAGTTTCGTTTAAAATCCATAAATTGATATTAAATTTAAAAAATCGCGAAGTAACTAATTAAAACGAATTGGGGTAAAATGTAACAGTGATTTCAAAAATTGGAAGAGAGGAAAAATATTGCCAGCGCTGGGTCTCGAACTCGGGACACCATCTTACTCACATACTAAAGCTCACAGGACTAACGCCCTAGACCACACCGCCACGGCCGTAGTTTAGAGGGAGCGCTTACTCAAGGGACCTAATGCTGCGCGAAATATTTACATGCGCATATCTCTCGAACCCGGGCCTATGTGGAAGAAAGCCGTGACACTTTTTCTACCTTACCTATATAATTTAAGAAAATAACATCCGCATCCAGATCCTGAACATCAATTTGGCGACCTCTCCTTGTAAGTTTGATTTGATCAGGGGTGGATTCAGCATCAGATTTGGAGGGGGGTTCATGGCCTGGGTGTGGGGAGTATGGAATACCTCTGGGGACAGAGGACCGTTCTCCCATGTAAAATTTTTTAAAATGCTCTCAGATTATACAGCTCAAACTTCTCTTATGCTTGGGACTTGTAGCCATGCATTTGAGCATGCATTCCCTTTACTCCTTTACAAGGATACAAAAACTATCGAAGTAATAAAATTAAAATATTTTGATAAAATTTGGGGTGATCATGACTACTGTGATTCCCCCCAAAATCCGCTCCTGAATTTCATGTAGTTTTTCCCTTTATTGCTCCCCGTATTTGACCATTTGAGTGTTCTACCCCTTATAGTGTGTTTCCTCTTTTGGATCACTGATTTGATGTTGGCCCCTTTGCCTTGTGTCCCCTTTTCCAGCCTGGTTTTGCAGATTTCACCCACTTTGGTGGCGAGGATGATGGGGCGGAGGAGGGTGAGGGAGAGGCGGGGGAGGATGAGGAAGAGGACGAGGGTGAGGAGGTGGTTGGTGAGGAGGGGGAGGGGGAAGCAGAGGGGGGAGTGGAGGAGGGGAGCGATGGAGGGGGTGGAGAGGATGGTGGAGGGGAGGGGGAGGAGGAGGCGGAGGGAGGGGTGGGGGTGGCTGTGGACGGGGCCACGCAGCAGCCAGACGGAGGACCCTCGCCCACCCACCATGTGCACACCACCCATGGTGCCTTTCAAGTTTATAGGAAGCCAATCAGTAAGTGGACATGACTCTCTATGTAACCACTAGCTCTTGAGATGAACTAGTCATTCCTGGGGGGGATGAGGTTAGCACTGATTGTTTCGATTGGTTTTTATTCTCAGATATTGATTGTGATTGGTTACAATGCGATTTGAATTGGCAGTGTTAGAATTTTTTTACTGCAACGACTCACTGAGATAGCTCATGATAAATGCGATGGTGGATAGCTCATCTCGTTGTGAGAATGAAAATTTTAATCACAAAAATTCTGATCACATTGCTTACTGAACAGAATTAACTGTTTGGAATGAAAACCAATTGGAATGATTCCAATAAAGAACCAGCATTTTTGTTTAATTCTTTAAGCATTTTCTGGGGTATTCTGGAATTGAATAGGTTGTCATATTTTTTTTCTAGGCTTTTTTCTAACAGTGTCGAAAACTATGATTTAAGGCAGCTCAACAAAAATTCTATAAGTTTTCACAATTTGTAAGGCTCCTTGATTTTTGCAAATACTTAGTTATCAGATTCCATTATTGCTTGCAGTTCTAACATGGGAACTTAAGGTTTGAAACCCTTTTTAATTTAGTGAAAATTGAAAACATGGACAAATTACAAAAATATTTTAGAATGTGCTGTTTGTAATTGTTTTGAAATATGCTGTTCAATGTTTTGACACCTTTATGAGTAAGACTACTAAATCACTTAGAAAATCCTCTCAAATGGTAGTCAAAATTGTGATTTTATGAATGTGTGTTAACCATAATTTTTCCAAAAGGTTTTTACCTTAGTTTCCTCTGCTAAAGTTCTGAAATATGTAGAAGTGTGCAGTTTAGGATTTTTCATTTCAGTTGTGATTACACTCTTAGATTTTTAGTGAAACTTTTATATGATAATATGATTGCAGTATTACATAAATCATGTGCACAAAACAGTCATGAGTAGGCCCAATTTACATTAGTTAAGACTTAAAAATCATATTATCAATTACAAATTTTGTTCAATTTGGTGGATTGAGTTGTTACAATTTTTGTGTGTAAAGAGTAACTTTTATGTTGGATTCTTGTAGTGAAATTATACACCCATGCCTCTCTTAGCACAAGGGATGCGGTCCTTGGGGTCTTTGCGCTAATCGAATTTGGGTTATTTGAGACCATTTTAACATTGAGAAGATGGGGATGTTTTCCCGGTAGCATAGGTGTTGGGTATTAAATTTACTATAAACCATGTATATTCCTAATAGCAGCCTTAGAAAACCTTATTTATGTAAACATTATGGTTGAAAATATCTTTCAAGATAGTAAGACTTTTTTTCTCATTAAAAAAAAATTCGTACCTGCTTTTAAAATTCCCTCCGCAATAAAATATTCAATTGATCAACAACCCAAATAAAATATGCCCAATCCAATTCTCCTTTCTCAAAAAAAATATTAATCAGAAGAACAAAAAAGCAAAATGTACTTTCAGCTAATTGTTATTGAATTTGTCAACTGTTGCTGCTACATGCTAATTTTCTGGAATGTAGTCAATGTCATGTGACCTATGGGTGCTTGGGATGCTAGAAAGGCCATTATGGATCATAAACTAAAGGAAGTTCAGATTACACTAGAGGCAGGCATTGTGAAATAAATAATAACTGCATTCCCTCAGTTAAATTTGACTTCTACTAAAGTTTGGTTAAAAAAATTAACTTGGGTTAAGTTAGAATTTTGGTTATCTGCACTCCTCTAGGAATATGTAATTATATCTTCTAATAAGAGATGGGTCAAATAGCTTTTTTCTTAAATTGGAATATAAAATACATATTCGTACTTAATTTTTTTACGAATAACTCACTGTAATAGTGAATATTGCATAACAATATGCATTTTCCACCAATTTGAAATACAAATTAAAAGTAAAAAATGCTGAAAACTTTGCGAGTCAATGTACTTCAATACGGCTCCCAAATCCTGATGCAACTGTCACCCACTATTACATCAAACTTGCACGCATGAAGCCGGCAATGCTTTCGTTTTTTCTTATACATACATTCTTTTTAGTGTTGTTCTCGTGGAGTCACCAGGATTATACATATTCTAATGCTCAATGGTTATTTTCAATACTAATTTTTTGTAAAAATATTATTAAACAATTGAACCAGCCAAATGTGTAAAAATATATGTAAGACCCAACCATTGTCAATGGCTTTAAATTGAATCGCGGACAATCTATGCTGTGTATATAAAATTCGAATAATTGATAACTTTGTGTCCTTGAATATTGAATAGTATAAAAAGCTCATTATTCAAGGTATTCGGTGATTCGACTATTCGAATGTCCCGTCCCTAGTTCTAACGAAAGTTCACTATGAAATGAAGTTATTTCTTGCATAAACTGCCCATAGTTCCAATCAATAAATTCTGATAACCTGTTTGTGTGAGCAAAGTGGGTGTTCAGAGTTAGGTATTTGATACCTCATGGATTTACAGGTTCATGCATGATTAACATATGGAGTGATCATTATCACTATGCCTCAAAAATATATAAATGTAGGAGGAAAATGTGTATTTGGAATTCAATTAATGTATTTGTTAAATTATTCATGGGATGTGTTTTAAAATTCATACCATGGAAAATTTGTAATATGTATGCATTTTTAAGAAGGTAGCTGAATTTTAATCAGCTGTTATTGATTTAATGATTGTTTTAATATACCTTAGATCAGGGGTGGCCATTGTTTGGGCTCGAGGGCCACTTTATACGAGCAAAGGTTATCGGAGGGCCGCACCATTTACAATGATTGTATTCATCAGTTAACATTCATTATATTAAATTTCAGAAAAAAATTATAAATTGTATAATAAAAATTAAACAATAGTGGTGATTCTATTCAACTTATTTATTTGGTTAACTTTATATTAGCTATATTTCTAGCTGCTAGCACATTTAAGTATATAATCAATTTAATGAGACAAGTGTACCCTATCACATATTTTTTAAATTCTGTGTTGGGCCATCACAAACTCTGTGGCGGGCCGCTATTTGCCCACCTCTGCCTTAGATGAACTTTAGGAAATAGTTTTGTGTTTCATTCTGGAATGTTGTTCAACAGAAGGAAATCCACGTGCAGCTTTGAGAAAATTTTTTGGTGATGAATAGTTAAAAAATCTGAATGCCTTCGAAATTATTTATATTGTCTTAAATTCTTTTTAAATTAATAGTATAGATAATATATTTTTTAAATTAACTGCAGTTTCTTTATGATGATGACTAGTATTAATTAATTGATTGATTGCTTCATCAAGTCAATTGCAGCTAATGCTTTTTCATGCAGTGAATAGAGAATGTTATTATTGAATTATCATGTATAATTCAGTTATGTGCTTCTTTTTACAGAGGTCTCTCGTTCTGGGAAAAATGTGGAAGCAAGCACTGGGTGGTCTGAGGCCCAGCGACAAAGGCATCGTTCTGATCCTTCTGAGATGTTGACTAGCAGGTAAAGTAGTTTTATTTTGCAGTTGCAGTGTGGTAGAGAATTGAGGAAGTGGCATTATTTATACTCTCTGCTCTTTTAGAAATACCAATTTGTGAAGTACATCGCAGATAAAAATAAAATGCTAAAATGGTGAAATTTACAGTTTACGCTCTTGAAGGGACTACCTGAAAGTATTGTGTTTTAGAGAAGAGAGTAGATTGGAGGAACATTGTGTTAGCGTAGACCTAAAAAAAGTGGTGTAAAATTGGGGATACATTAATTAGAGAAGTGCTACATAAAGGTTGCACTACTCCTCAAGTGTATAGTAGTGATGGTTGATGGTACCTCTTATTTATCACAATGAACCTAAATTTAACATACTCAGTTATACAGGATTAGTATGGTAAAGGTATATAGTAGGGATGTATAGATCCAGCTTACTTAGAGAAATTACTTTTAAATGTCTGTAATTTCAAATGAAATATTTCAATCGCAACCAAATTGTCATCTTTTAGATTTGTTCTCTAATCTGTTAACACAGTGCTATAGTAGGAAAGAAATATTTCAGAGTCCTCATTTGCTGAGGGAGACCAAATTGCTTAAAGGCACTCTGATACAAACGATGTCTCAGACAAAATGAGCTCCTGCATGGCTTTAATTATGTCCACTGAACTTTTCTGAACTGGCGATTTTGCTTTTTTAGTATTTTCTGCAATTCTCCCAACCCCAAAATCAACTTCTCTGTCTCCATTGACTCGAGGCCATAAATGTTTTGTCTTCAAGTCAGGGTTCGCATCTGCAGTGGATACTTCTTGGGGATCACAACTGAGATCTTTTCAAGTACCTATTTTTCTGCTACCATGAGATTACCGAGTTTGGTTGATGCATTGGTATTGACTTTACAGCAGCTGCTTTAGAGATTGTCATGTTTTGCAAACGTAATAAGTGGTTTTATAAAAAAAAAAGTACAGTGGAACCTCGATCTGTCGTTTTTCAGGGGGATGGATGAAAAAAACGATGAATGCGGGAAAGCGATCGATGCGGGAATGTTTGTCCTGCTTGCCTATATCCCAGGAAACGCTGGATTTTTGCGAATTATGATATTCATTAATCGATTCAAACAAGATTTTAGCTGATTACGGGAATATTATTACTTTATCGAAACACTTAGGTCATATTGTTGATTCGAATTATCTCTCTTTCAAATATCCTAAAGGAACAAGCCGCCTTGCTAAAAAATGTTTGCACTCCACTCGGAATTTTCACTACGATTATGCATTTCTATCTGATGTAAAAATTCTTATCCATCAAATGCCATTTCAAGTACACGTATTTACGAGAGAAATGTGCGTGTTATGCCTCAAACAACTGATTTCGCCATCGCAGTGATTAGTTATGAGATGGATCAAGAAGGCCAAAAATAGTTTATTATTTGAAACGTTCCTTTCTAGCAATTAAATTTTTAATATGATTGAGGCAATGTGGCATTAATTGTCAGCGGCACGCCCACCTGATCCTCGGCTTCATCCCACTTCTTGTTTTCACCAGGGATCTCGCTCTACCCCCACCCCTGCCGTCATGTGCTACCGGACATACCGAGGCGTTCTGCAATATTCACGTATTTCTAGCCCGGATTCTTTTCTTCATCATCAATTATTTCCAGTCCATCTTTTAAAGTTCTCACTTGTGTCTTCGGAAGGGCCATGGTCCGAAGACGAATAAGAATTAGACTAATAAAAATGAAACCGGACTCTATTGAACCCACACGGAAAACACTCGCTAGTTTTAAGTCAACCCACCCCGGAAAGTACGGAACCACTCGTACAAGGTGAAGTTCAGCACTAATGCTATCGCATACGGCGTAAGCAGAGCTTACTGCAGAGGGTGAAGCATGACCATATGACTGCGCAATGAAATTTTTTATCCTATAGAGAAGGCAACTTACCCACTCATTTCTAACAATAAGTAGCGTAGCTCTAGATGAGCAGATGAATTCAGATTGCTAGTAGAGAGAAACAAAATATCCTGAGAAGACATCGCTTCGTTAGCAACTCAGACAAGTGAGACTTGTAGCATAACTCGTAAATTGTAACCAGACGCCCTGTTTTCGAAAAAAAATCGCATCAACTGCCGTGAAGCTCACTATCAGCTGCGAGGATATCATTATTCGCCAGAAATCACCATCGTATTATTCCAACTATTTCCTTGCTTAAAATGCTTAAATAACGATAGAAATATGTCGTGTTTGGTATCAATCTTTACTGAATTACGTGCACATCACTAATATCTCAATATAATAAAAGTATAATACCAATTGCCGAAATTCATTTTTGGATACCTTTTGGGCTAATTGGTGATTCATGCAGCAGTTGACCTTCACCTTTGAAGCAAGTCGGCTAAAAAAAAGTCAGCGGTCGAGAAAGGGGGAGGCGTGTAAAAGGTTTCTTCTGTTCTCGAGTAACTTGATATTTTCTTTTGAAGCTATAGCTTATAAGGTCGTCGTAATATGATCCCTGCTCGAGCTGGGACTTTTTTTTATTTCGGAGAAGAGGAAAGCTTCAACCGGGGGGAGGCGAGTGCTGAATTGAGGGGGATACCGGATCTTGGGAAATGCGCTAATGTAACTATCCCACGGCACTCAGCTTCTTCCTATCGTATTTCAATCTCCTGGGGAAGATTCAAACTATGTGTCTGTCGTTATTAGCCATAAATAACACTTTGTAAACACTTCGTCTCCTTTTTATCAAACGATGAATGCGGGAAAATTATTCGACGGGACCGTGATCTTCAAACGATCAATGCGGGAAAACGATACTTCGGGGAACGATAGATGCGGGAAAAAATTACATTGTCTTTATGGAACTTAATTTGGGACCAGGAGCGGCGAACGATGAATGCGGGAAAACGATCAATGCGGGAACGATAAATCGGGGTTCCACTGTACTCTTATTAATATTCTCGAGGCTCATTTTTAACTTCCTCGACATGGTGAAGTTCTCTCCTTAGTATAAATGCAGGACTGAGCCCCAAGAGACTCTTCTTTCTTCTCTGTATGGAGCATTTATGTTGGACATTTGTTAAGAAATGTCAGATAATCACACACTCTCAACACCAACCTTTTTCAATCCTTCCTAGTGGGGATCCCACATTATCTCGGACTCCGAGGGTAGTTGGGCTTCCTCCTTTCGTGGTTTACAACCCTACCGGCGGCATTGGTTCACTGTCAACTAATGCTTTGTTTATATGAATTAGCTACATGGATAATTGTCGCTTGTACATAAATTGCAGACTTCCAATTGAATTCCTTGTTTAATTCTGAGAATTTTCAAATTATGAATGAAGTTCTACCGTCAGTATTAACGGATTTAATGTAACAGAATAAATCATGAATTTTTTTTACTGCATGGGCCACTTTCCGATGCGACGAATTTCCACGGGCCGCAGTTCACGGCACATTATCATGAAATCCAGGGAGTTGTCTCGTTGGAAAGTGGCCTGAATTTCATGGCACCGTGCCGGAAACGGCAGCCGGCGAAAAGTCGTTTCGGCTGAAAGCTTCCTCAATGTAGCACCGTTCATATTTCACGGCATAGATGGTGCACCGCCACTTTTTGCCGATTTCAGACGAGCCGGCTTTGCTCCGGCCGTTGACAATGGCACTGTGCCATGCTTTCAAATAACCATTGGTCTCAATGGATGTCTTCAAATGAGTCGAATCGCACAGTTGATGCCACGGCGTTGTCGATGGTCACCAAGGCGTCCATTTCAAACCGGCCTGGCAGTGCGCCGTCTTTGGCGTGAAATACACCCAGTTCTTCCTTGAGGCTACTTTCAGATGCGACGACTTTTCGCCGGCCGCCGTTCACGGAACGGCACCATGAAATTCAGGCCGCTTTATAACGAGACATCTCTCTGGATATCACAGCGGCTGGCGAAAAGTCATTGCATCTGAAAGCGGCCTTTCATGTCATCTTTCGACAAGAAAGGTATTTTTCAAAATCTCACTTGCGCGTATTTTTTGGTATGAATTTATTTACGTTCATTATGAATATGTCAGATCAGTTACTCGTTTTCTTTTGTTATTAATGCTTCATATTCTCTGGGAATATTTTTAATGCAATGAATTAGAGTCGCTTAAAATTTAATACTAAAGGTGAAAACATTACTCCGTGATTTCTCGCTGATAAGTCATTTACAATCATCAATTTCTATTGCGCAGTACCGTTATTCTAGCACATGTTGTTGAAAATCAGCTAAGAAAGTTATCAAAATCTCGGGTTTATCTGATCTATGTAGCTTAAATATACGCCTTGAAAAACAATTTCGTGGGAGAAGCATGAGTAGAAGAAAAAAATAAGAAAATCGCGTCTGAGTTGGTGAAAATCGCCCTTGAATTGGAGAAAATCGCAGTTAGCACGAAATTCGCATAATCGGGGGAAAACCCCGGAATTCGCATAAAAATTCATGTTATCGCATTTGCGACAATTGCCTGTCCCTAGTTATGGGTGATGCTGCGACTGTTAAAATTACTGGTGATAACTACAATCATTACTGAATTCAAAGTTCGAAAATGTGATTTTTAGTTGCTATCAGAAGGGCAAAGATATCAGTAGGTAGTAGTCTGTGGTGTAATTTTTGTTACATAGTTAGCTTTCTTTGGTAATAATGATTAATAATTATGCTGAGTGATTTCTCATTTAAAAGAGCTGTCACTGCATCAAACTTCCACTGTACATTATATCTGTGACAACCACTCTTTTCACCCACCCGCATGGCAAAGGATGTAAAATATCTCGAGCTTTATCCTGTTGTGAAGTTCATTAAGACCACTCAGGCTCCGTTTCATGTTGTTCCTTGTATATTCTGCTTGGGCCCCATCTTGGTGCAAAATCTAGGCTTATCTATCCTAATTAATGGAACCAAGGCTCCCAGGAAAATATAGTGGTGCTTCCCTTAGTGCAAGTATTATAATCGTGTGTGATATTTCCATTTGCCAGAATAATGATTCACTGGACCATTAGATACCATATTTTCTCATCTAAAATTTCATGTCATCTCACTGTCTAAAAGTGAATTTAGGAAGTGAACTTCAACATCATGGCTTAAAAATTTGTATTTCTGCAGCATGTGTGAAGGTGGATTTGTAGTTTAAATAGTTCTCGTGGGTGACTTTTTGGAATACTGCCTCTTCGAAGGCTCTTAGAATGTTTTTCTGATATTTCCATTTGTTTCTTAAATTAAGTTGGAGAGGTATTATAATAAACTGGTGATGATACCCTATTTTAATTTGGTGGGTGACTGTACTGGAAGTTTTCCATGGAAATATTTACATATTTTTAACTTTCTTTTGATAAGGCTATTCTGCTTGGGCCCCATCTTGGTGCAAAATCTAGGCTTATCTATCCTAATTAATGGAACCAAGGCTCCCTTTCCAATGCATGAAGAATGAAAGAAGAAATGAATTTGAATCTATGAGAGTTTAGGAGTACAATTTGGTTCCAGGTTGTAATATAACTCTTTTGGGTAATTACTAATTGTGACATACCTTGGTGAATTTAAAAAATCTTATAAATTAAGGATGAGTCAGTTATTAAATATTTTTGGTTCTCGGTACTGGTTCAGTTCTACCCCATCAGTTCTCGGTTTTCGATACACCCATGTCTCGTATAGCGCAAGGGATGCGTTCCTCGGGGTCTTTGCGCTATACGAATTTGCATTATACGAGAGCATTTTATCATTGGGAAGATAGGGATGCGTTCCTGGTAGCATAGGTCTTGGGCATTGAATTTCCTCTAAAACATCTATATTCCCATAAAAAGCCTTATAAAACATTATTTATATAAATGTTTATAGTTTAAAACATCTTTAAAGATAGTATGCACACATTCAAAGACTTTAATTCACGTTAAAAAAAATTCTTACGTGCTTTTGAAATTCCCTCATGTCGTGCGGGTGGGCTAACATCTGCTATCTCAGGGGATCGTAATGCGTTGCCGGCAGTTGACGATTTTTCAAACTAGTCTAAAAACAACTATTGTGTCACCCAGGCCCTTTTGTCGCTCATCGAAATGACAGGAAAATGCTACTTTGAATGCCATTTCATAGCTAGCGGAGTTTATGAATGATAAATCATTTTAATTTGAAGTCCTCCGAGTCATTAGCAGCTACGTGAAACAGTCTTTAAATGCCTTGAAACCTGATCCAGGTTTTCCTTCCCTGAAAATGAATGAACGAGATTGCATTCTTTTCCAAAATAATATCGTCTCGTCAACACTAAAAACTGGCTGAGGAGGAAAGGAGCCACTTTCAATCACAGCTTGGAGTTCATCAGAAAATGCTGCGGTGACTGCGCTATCAACACTTGCATATTCACCTGATATCGCCGCACTGAAAATACCTGCTTGCCGTTTAAATTCTGGAACCAACCGGAGCTTTCACTAAATGTCTCGGAGTCATTACCACTCTCGTCTTTTTGTACTGATTCTCTATGAACTTTCCGTATGTGTAGACCGCTTGGTTGAAGTTGGTGCGGCTGAGGTCACTGATGTTTTAACTTCTTCTTTATTCAGAATAAGGCATCGTGCGTTTAAACTTCCGCGCAATATCGCTTTGACGCTCTCCATTTTCAAAGCAATTGACCTCTTTCAATTCCTCTTCTAGGTTTATAGTTTTTCTTGATAAATTCTTGATTTTTCTACACGCATTCCTATTTTTTGCCATATTCTCTTGGTTTTTACTCTGTATGGCTCTATCTAAATCACCTTCCACTGCTGAACTGTATTCCTGAGACGCAGAAGGGGTACGACTGCGGGGAGGGAACGAAGCCATTGTGTTTGAGTCTCTATAGTGGACCCTTTTATGTGTTGATGCTATTCATGCGCAACTCGGCCACCGCTCCATTTCTCCCTGGTGAATACCGATGACCTTGAAGGCTTTAGCGTAGACAGCGTAGACCCTCTACCTGGAAGTCAATCGCCCGATAACCTATGACGGCAAAAATACGTCTCAAACCGTATTGCTGAAAAAAAATCATTTACACTAGCCCCACGCTTAATTCACGAGACAAGATAAATTACTTCGGTAGGCCGGCTATCTGGACCCAATGACGAGTAAAACTTTTGGCCATTGCCCAGCAATGGAGTTCCATTAATATATAAACAAAAAAGAAGCTTTGAGGCAAGCAATAATTTTAATATGCGTAAAATGATAGACATTTCGTGTGTACTTCGCGCAAGTTCACGTTTTATCACGAGAGCGTTTAAGATTTTTGATTAGGCTACACTGCGTTGCAATGTTTCCCCAAGGAACGTATTTGCGCTATATCGAAATTGCGCTAATCGAAATTGCGCTATACGAGACATGGGTGTACTCTGTTCTAAGGATGAACTCTTATTATCTGAATTAATGGCAAGTTTAAATGAATAACCACAAGAAATGAATGAAAATAATATCACTAAAGAAGTAAATTAGCGAGAAAGCTCTGTAAATAGAACTTAAGATCGTCTCCATAATTTTATCTAGTAAAAAAGTTTAAATAACATTTTGTTAAAGAATGGATGATCGACCAATATGTCACATAACATTAGGCAGCCACTGGTTCTTTCTCCAGGTTTTGATTTTTAACTATCCAACATTTTTACCCTTTTTCTAGTCTGGGTCTTATCTATGCTTTTTTTGGCAGAAATATTACTTGTAGTACTGCTCGGACGTTCACTGAAAACAGTAGTGGTCGATGTGGATTTTGAAGGGCCACGCTAAATGTGCTTGGAGAACAGTTTGCATACTGCCCAGATAGTTAGCATAGCATCACGATCGATAGTGAAACTCCCCCAACTTTTGACGACATCATCTGTTAATATGTTGTAACTTGTAATTCAGTCCAAAATATATTCTGTATTCTGCAATGTGGCTTAAATTGTTACTTTAATTACCTTATTATTTGCATGCTTCTCTGTCACAGTTCTTATAACCTCAACAATAAACTCAACACGCTGGTACAGCGAAACCATGGGTAAACTGAGCGGGCGTGAGCCAATGCAAAATTGTAATGCGGTGTTGCATCGTGCAGGATAACAACACTTTTTGATGCCTTGCGTAGGTTTATCAACTTACGAGCAAGCTTTCAGTACGCATCTTTCTCTTATGTCGAAGAATTACTACATATATATGTTCATGGTTCAATGGTGAGACCACTTTCAGACGAAACGATTTTCTGCCGGCTGCCATTCACAGCATGGCACACGGCATTGCAGAGAGTATTCTCGTCTGAAAGCCCCCTGAATTTCACGTGTATGGCAGTGGGCAAAAAGTTGTTTCGTCTAAAAGCAGGCTCAATGTAGCATTTACTGTATTTCATGCCGCAGACGGCACATCGCCAGGCCGGATTGAAATAGGTGCCGTGCCACCAACTCATTTGAAGACATCTATGTAGAACATTGGTAAGTTGAAAGAACGGCGTTGTACCGTGGACAGCGGCAGGCAAAAAGACAGCTCGTTTGAAAGCGGCCGGCCATGGAAATGTTACAATGTTGGTGAGAGCGACAAACTGATGAACCTTTAAATGCGCATGTTAGCAAGGTACTCTCGAAAGAAAAAAGTGGACGCCATGCAATCAGAAAGTAATGTATGCCTTTTTTTTTCACTTTTTGGCCTTGAATATGCTGCAGACCATTCCGGTTTTGGCTGCAAAATTCAAGTCCTTATCACCATTCCGCGTGGGTTCCAAAGTACCGACTTTATGTGATCGGCTCTCGAAACTGGTTCACTGGCCAAGAACCGGGTACCAAAACTGACTCATCTCTATTATAAAGAAATGTGGATTCTCTTAGAGCAGCCAGGAAGTTACAGAAAGATTCCTTATTTTTTGTGAAGAGATAGGGATTGTTTGTGTTCGTATAAGAGTGAAAACTCAGGCATAGCCCCCCAAGTAACCACAATTGTGTCCTATAAAAAGCCTTGATGTGTGATGAAGGAATCCTCCCAAAATAGTGTATGCCTTTATTTGTAAGTGTTGATGTTGATTTCTTGATAGTTATTTTGACATAACCTTTATTAATGAATTTTTATCCTATTTTTAGATTACCAGAGCTTCATAACCAGTCTGGAAGGACCACTGAGTGTCTCAATGAGTCTCTACTTAATGTTTACAGAGAAAGTAACAGTGCTCTCTCAAAATTGTGTGCGGAATTAAGTCATGAACTATCAGTTGCTCGTCATGTACGTCTAGCTCTTGAAATGAAAATGGAGGGTAACCAGGATCAGTTTTTGTCTTAGAATTGAAAATTTTGCTTGAACTTTCTGGATGTTTTCATTCTTTGCAAAGGCATAAACATGGCTTGAAATAGAGAGCTTTGGTGATTATCAGGTTTATTTACACTTTGAAAGTATAATGAATTACAACTGGAAATACAACCAGCACATTTTTATGAAAGGAAAAGTTTGAGCAGTGATGGAAGTGTAAAAAATCACTTGATTGTTTTTAAAATAATATTTTTAATAAGGTAATTGTTGACAATTATGCAGCACCTAAAGTGTCCGGAATTATAATGACAAAGTAAATGTGTTTCTTATATTGAGCTCAGATTTGGTATATTGTTTACAGAGATGGTTACCTTGATGACCAATGTTCGACTGTAGCTCATTCATTGTTCTTCTATTTTATATGCATACATATGCCTGTAAATTTAAAATATATTTTGATATTGTTATTGCATGAATTAAATGTGTACAAGTTTTCCTTCGTCATGTTTCTTATGTAATTAATCTCACTTCACATTTCAAAGAAATTCTTTCAATTAAATCATGGGCTGGTTTGCTGCTGTGCACAATGCATTTTACCATGGAGTTGTGTACATTGCTTTTGGAGGCTAATGTTAATATTTGGTTGAGTGCAGTTTGGTATCCTACCTGCAGTGGAGGTGGGGTATGAGTATAGTGATTTGAGTGTGAATATTGATGAGAGCACCAACAATATAATGACGGCACTTCTGTAATGTGGTACCTACCAGTTTGTTTTCTTGCATGTCCCCAAAGTTGTGGCACACAGAATTTAAATTGTAAATAATGTTAAAAACTTAAAGTGTTATTGTTTGTCTTTCATTATAATTATGTTTTAAAAGAATAATATTAAGGGAGAAGCACAGAAGGGCTTAGGACTTATCATTGGATAGAGGTTGTATAGTACCATCCTCTATTCTTCTCCTTACTTATGTCCCTGGCTGTGTGCATCATTGTAATTAACCAAATGTGCAGTGTCTGTTTACCATTATCCGACAAAATCTCTAATTCGAGACATGAGTATTAGTTCCTTTCCTGGTTTTTAAAATTTTATGTATTTTTAAAAATGTTGTATACACATGTCAGTATGTTGTACTATTGTTTGATTGACAAATATATTTTTAGTCAATATATGTATTTACACCCGAGTGTTACATTGAAAGCCCTCTTTCTGACATTAGTGCTTGTGCATTAAATAGTTGCCTTATTGATCCAAGAGAAATATCATGAAACTGAAGTGTCATTCGTTAATCTGTTTTTGCTATTGTGGTGATGCTTTGGTACAATAAAATCTTAATACATTTTGAATTTTAAGAAATTTATGTTTATCTTGTCTTTTTAATAATCCTACAGCCATGATAGTTGTGTTAAATACGTCTTAATTTCATTACTACGGTGGATCCTTTGAAATCTTTGTAGACCACAGGTAAATGGGGAACAGAAGTAAAATGCATTCTGTAGTGTAAAAAATTTTCTTACTTTCAAAAATTCATCCATATGGGTAACTTAGTGATGTTCATAAATTACTGAGTTGTAAAATTACTTGTAGCTTACACACTCCTTGTCTGATGGAATTCAATTTCATTTTTATTTCTTATGCTGCATGACATGTACGTATGAACTAATGCTTATCCTCCATGTATGGGCCACAAAGTTCTTTATTTTTGCAATAATATATGTGGTTCTTATATTCCTTGGGTACTTAATTCCCATCCACTATTCAATAACCTCTTTGCACTTCTTCACTCTGGAGAAGATTCCTGTTATGCATAATCTTTCCAGTTTTCTCAACTCAACCTGTTTCATATTTGCAACCACTTAATCTTTGCAACCGAGCTTCCTCTAGCAATTCCGAAAGGGAACAATGGCTTTGATGATAGTATCTGTTATTATTATTTAAACGGTGCAACTTTTGATCTTTTCCCATTCTAAAATCCAGTCCAGTTTTTACTGATAACCCTTCATTGCTAATTTCTTCATGTCATGATCAATTTTGTGTTCAAATTGAAAATTCTTCATAGAGCAAGATATTTACTTTTACTTATTTTCTACTACTAATTAGAAATCAATTATTGCTGGTTACATTAATACCTTTTCCTCTCAATATGATAGAAAATGTCGCTACAATCGTCTAAATTTCCCCAGTGGTCTTCCATACTCCTCCCTCCCCCCATCTGCCGCTAATGCCTTCTCTATTTATTTCGGCAATGTCCTCACCAGTATATCTTTTCAACTCTTCTGTTCCCATTAAGATTTTCTTTCAATGCCCTGAAGTGGACCTTTTGGAAGTTGAAATAGTGCTATTCACAATCATCTTGTCTGAATTTGCATCTTGACCTGCTCAGTTGGAGCTTATTATCCTAGTAGTTTAACCTTTGTAAGTGTTTGTGCAAGTGAGTGAATGTCGAAGCTTTCTGATTGAGAGACTGTATTTTGTCTCAATGGGTCTTCCTCCTTCCCCGCAAACCAAGGCAGTAAACTTTAATACATCATGGCCTTTGAAGCATTTTCGTATTTTTCTTCTCTTTGTGTTTCACCACATCTTATAGGTATATATCAAGGTCTTTGTCGGCTTTATATTTTTTAATAATATGCATGTATACCTTCTTATATTCCTTGGGTACTTTATTCTTCTCTTCAGTAACCTCTGTATTCAGTATTCCATATACCACTGACTATTTGAGCCTGAAAAATTCCTTGTAATTCCTAGATTTCCTTTTTCTAAGCTTCTGCTTGCCAGCCAGCATTTGTAACTTTTCACTTTCCATGGATGGCAGATGCATCAAAACTTCAGTGGAAATGAGTTCATGACCAAGTCAGGGCAAAATTCCCTCACAAAATACACAATACACCTTGAGAGTATATGTAATCATTTTTCTCACCAAAGAGGTGTTTGATTCTTCAATTTGTCGTCTTTTTTAGTCTCAAATTTTCAGCCTTGCCTTAATGTTATGTTAAATATTGCTAAAGATAATTAGCTGAAAATTTAAAGTTTCTATTTCCAAAAAAATTACTGAAAAATTGTTAATGCATGCAACTTTTCCAGGATAATGAATTTGGATTCCTTTGAATTGAAAAATGTTGAAATTGAGCATGCAAAATTTTAATTTAGTATTGATAATATTCAATCAGTTGAATAAATAATGAAATTAATATGGATTTCAGTAAATAAATTGGTCATTCCACCTCTTGTAAACTAATATTTGACCCTCAAGACTGCAGATTTTCTTAAAGATTTCTGTGCGTGTTTCCCTCAAACTATATACCCCCTGAATAGTAATGAGGGCATTTGAATGACATATAGCTCCCTTTTGGAACTGAAAATACCTAATTGAATCCATTTAATAGAAGCTGTATCTTGCTGGTATTCATCGTTGAATCTAGTTCAAATATTTCTTCTGCTGTTGCGTAGATACATAGTAGAGTCGTGTAAATGATATGTACATATGTGTAAGGAACCCATTTGTCAATTCATTTGCATCATAGCAGTAGTCAAGAGGTTTTCTCATGTAATACAAATTTAATTATTTAAGCTCTATAATTTTAATGAAATTGAAATGCTCTACCACTCAGTGGGTCAACCCTAAGATTGGTTGGGACAGGTGAGAATTGAGCTGACCCTAGACCAAGCTACTGGCACATAAATTGAGTGAGTTTCACAAATTTAGGCCAGTTCTGGCTACCTTAAACTTGAGAATTTTTATTTGAAAGTATTCAATGACCTTACCCAGGACCTTTCATTCATTAATGGTGAAGTTTCAATCGCTGGTAATTTGAGCCCGAAAAATTCCTTGTAATTCCTAGATTTCCATTTTCTAAGCTTCTGCATGCAACCAGCATTTGTAACTTTTCACCAAGTCCTTTGTGCCATAGCAAGCTCACATGTCAGAAGGATGTATTATGATTGATGAATTACGTTTAAAATTCACGATTTTGTCAATTCAAATGCTGACAGCAGTTATTGTGATTTTAGTCCCTCATTAAATTGAGGAATGGACTTTTTTGCACAATGCTGCTTGACGGACATTTTCACTGGGATATAATTGGTGAAATTAGTCAAGGAGGCCATGACATTAACTGTCAGAGGATATTTTGTTATAATAAGCAAATATTGTAGTTCCTGTGATTCGCCTGTCGGAGCACTAAGTGGCAAGTTAGGGTCAGCCGTGTGGTTGGCAACCCGTAAATCAACTAAGTAACCAATGGTAGCAGTACCTTCAGGATAAAAAAAATACGCTCATCACCGCGTTTGAAAAGCACTTATTAGAATTACAATTCTTCTTTCAATAAGTTGAGCGGAGATTTTGAAAGCAGTGGAGGATTATTGATATATCATCTATTGTAATAAGAAAGTGTATTCAAGATTAATGGGAAAGCATTTTAAGGCCTTCAAGTCGTTTAATGCCTTCGTACAGTGGCGCGGACTCCATGGGGCCTGAGGGGGCCCGAGCCCCCTCAAAACTTCGTTATGGGTGTGAGGAAAAAAATTGTCTGGCTTGTCGTTTACCCCGGAGTGTCCAGATATCAAGATTCGAGTTATCCGAATTCTAACGTTGATCATATGACTCTTCTAAAATGCTTAAAAAAAACTTGAAACTCACTACTTATAAAATATCTCGGGGCAAGATCCCCGGTTTGGGCCCCCCCAATATTTTTTGTAAGTCGGCATCCCTGCCTACGTGACATCTTATCACCATTTTAATGTAGTTCGCGAACTGGAGACGATTCTAGAAGTCTCATCGTCATTACTGTTCAGCAATCATAAGGTTGGTTCAAGGCAGCTCTCCACGCAAAATAAAAAAGATTTAAAAACACACTTTAGCCAAAAACAGAATAAAATATTAGAAATAATCTTTTTATCACTCCGAAAATAAACCGTGGGAGCTGATTAGGTTTATTAGAAATGAGCGAAGAAGAGCCTGAAAGGTGGGTAAGGATTGGCAGGCAATATTAATACGTAAACCTTATCACCACTCACGCTTTGGTCTGCGAGTGATGAAAAGCTTATTTTTTACTTCTAATTTCATTTCATTGGAAAAAGCGTTTATTAAAAATGCTTTACGCTACCGTTATATTTACTTAGTGCTATGCAATGAAGATTAATGTCGTTCGGTGTAATGCTACACATTAATATTGCATTACGAAACAAATTGGTGCACGGAGATAATTTCATGTTATTGGCTGTTATTAGATACACAGTGGGACAGAGACAGACACGTTAGGTTTCCAAACTTACCCTCACCAATTCAATTGTGAGGATTAATAAACATCTGCATCTGTAGAGCTATATATCCCTCTATTCAGTGATAACGAGTTTAAAATATTTAAATCAATATAGAACCTAAAATGGCAAAAAATATTTCCACCAAATTTACTCCTGAGGCGATTCCAGAACAGGTCTCTTAGATTCTTGAGTGCCCCCTTAATCACTTATCTTGGTCTTCCCAGTGATCCCACAACGCTACACCTTCCCCCTATTGATTGTTCAAACTAAAATGCCGAATAATCATCCTGCCTTATTTCAACGGCTCCATTATTTATTCAGTTAAAAATCCTGTTCTCTTCTACGGTATGGTAGTGAGTTATAAACGTCATGGGGGTATTTTTTTTTAATATGTGCATTTTCTAAGCCCATTCCTGCAAAAACATTCAGCTGTTCTTCACGTCGTAAGATTCTAGAGTGTATTTACAATAACAGCGTCCCTAATATGTACCTTAATTTACTAAGAAATTTTAATTAATGCTCAATTCTAGGCGTATCCCTGGAATAGTGTATTCTATCGGCCAAGAAGATGGAAGTTCGTTGAAAGATGCTCAATTAATGCTAAATTATTTCCCTTTTTTCTTCTCGAACATAATTGCGCTTTGCGTTCGTATTATTTTTCGGATAAGCTATCTCACTCTAGTGTTAATTTTATGCCTATTATCATGTTTCTGAGCATCAGCTGGTCAGTGTTCCATGAGACGGAAGCACTTTGGCTATGAATGAAAATTTCCAAGGGAATTCTTTTTCCTCGGATGCGGCTGGTGATGAACCGTAAAGTGCGGCAATTCTACCGTATTCTACTTGTGTCTTTGGATTTTAGAGTTAAGGCCCCATTCGATGAGGTCCACCGCAACACATATTTTGATCGCCTACCGTACACACTGCTTATTCGACGCGAAGGTGTGTTCCCATGATAACAACTTTCCATCCCAACCATCCAGACAAATATGAGTGCACTAATGGGTTGTTAAGATCTTGAGTCAGCGGAAAGTTCAGTGAACAGATGAAATATCAGTGAAATATTACACGAAAAATTGTCGGAGTTTGCAGAACATTCCTAAATCGAAGCCAATGATTTCATTTTTTACTACCGTTATTGTGCTTAAGATTGAATACTCAAGAAAGGTCATAAATTTTTTATTGTTTGATTTAAATTACCAGTGTTAGTATTTTATGAAATTTGCATCATTTAGAATGTTTGGTAAGCTCACAGTATTCAACGTAAATCACGATATAGTCAATGATATATGACGAGTCCACTTTCTTTGCCAAGTGCAGCTTTTATAAATGCATTCGGAACTTTTGTACTCACTCGTGTGGAAAATGTAACAGAAGTATGAAAGGTAAATTTATTCTCTAAGTTGAGGATAACATGGATCAATTGAAAATTATCTTCCCACCTCGGAGAATACGGCTCACCGTAGATCATAGGTATTGAATATGCGAATATTCTGGGTAAGAGGGGTACAGTTATTTTCACTGACCCACCTACTTGTGCCACTAAGTTTTACCGTAAGGGCAACCGCAATGCGAGGATTTTGGTTGGAGCATCGTAAGGATCCAGTCGGGTTTCTCTGTATCGTAGATCTCTACCCCCAGAATAATTAACTTTTTAATTCCGAATTAAGGTCTTCCTCTTATAAAAAAATGGTATCGTGATTTTACCCTTTAATCTAGTTATTGATATCTATGACAATTTGTAGACTGAAATCAACCATGGAAACATAGCTCTTTTCAAGCCTGGTGGACAGCTATGTCCTTCCAATTTATCGTCCATAACATCTCCGATCTTTAGATTTTTAAGATAGTTTATTTTAAGGCTGAATTTTCTTCTATCATGCTAATAAATCTTAATAAATAATAATATATTGGCAAGGTAATGATCTGAATATCGCAAAAAGTACCTTTAACTTCGGAATCACCAGCATCTATGGGGATCCTGGTGGAAAATGACAACTAGGTGGAAACCAGTCGAAACTGCCGCATTGTTCACTAAACCTACGATATGAATATCAGTGAAGCAACGTAGATCTTCTTTAACAAATAACACTCGATTTTAACCGTAGCCCCACGTATTGTGAGTTGGCAGTGTGAAAGCTTAAGAAGTTATTACTTGGAATATTCCTCTATATATTACATAGCAGATGTAGTCAGACACACGCCTGCATGAGAAACATCGCGTCAAATTACAGCCATGGTGGGGGGTGGGGGAATTAGGAATCTTAGGGAAATATGGCTCTTAGGAATCGCAAGTCCAAAAACATAAAATGCTGGCTAGCTACACAAGCAACACAGCACACACAAACACGCATATACAAGCAACACCAAAGGCTGCAAATATCAGTTATTCATATTTTTTTATATTTGCCCCAGTATCTCAAGTCTAGCTGCAGCGTCGAACATTATGCGACAGACGAAACGATGAATCAAGCAGTCTACTTTCTGTTTCATAGACGGAGAAGACTTTTCACCAACCCATTTTTTTATGTGAAATGTAAACACATTTTAACCGTAACCTCATCATTTGAATTTATTAAAATTGGAGTAAATGCGGAAAATAATGATCTAATGTAATCCACATAGTTTCGATTTTATATCGTTCAAACTTAAAGAACCGCATCTTAAAATAGCAAAGACATATGTATGTTTCATTTTGATTTCGGCTCTGTCACAAATGCTCCTTTTGCATTGAGGAGATTTTACCGCCCAAATATTCGAATATTTAGAGCCGTGTTATTAATGCTCTATTGGAAGATTTCTCTAATGATGCACACTTAACTAGAGTAATGAAACACACCAATATTTATGAATCTCCATGCATAATTGTACGAAATTATTTATATGGGTCAGTGACGTAGCTAGGGTATGCTTTTGTCCGGGGCGGCCCCACTGTCTGACGCCCACGGAAGACCCCATAGTTACACTGCAGAGCAACTAAATCGGACCGCTTCACTCGGACGTGCCTAGCAACGCTTTGGGTATGGATTCATATTCTCAGTTTCAAAAGGTAGGCACTTATTTTACAGTAATTTAAGTCTCCCCGGTCAAGGAGTCAACAAGAAGCACATGTAAGTATTGTTAATTGCATAATAAATAGGGTTATTATTTGGTAAGTGAAGTGGGTGAAGTGGCAGCAGATTTGTTCAAAGAGTTGTGAATTATTGCGAAATGGTGGTTTATTTGATGTATTATAATGCAATTATTTATACTTCATGTTTTGCACCTTTTCATGTGAAATTCAATCTCTACTGATTCACTTTTTCAAAATGGGATTTTTTTGCCAAGGGGGTAGGGTGGTATCTTGGTAGCCATTCTGTTTTTGCGGCAATATTTATTGCTTTGTTTTCAGAGCGTGACTTGTAGTGATGGGCAAAGTCGATCATTTTAGTGATTCAATCATTTTGACTCGAGTCACATAAGTGATTCAATCAATTGATTCAATCACTATGATCGAAAAGACTCAAATCAAGATTCAATCACTATGATCGAAAAGACTCAAATCAAGATTCAATCACTATGATCGAAAAGACTCAAAGGAGTCATGATTGAAAAGACTCAAAAGGAATCATGATCGAAAAGACTCAAAAGGAATCAAGATCGAAAAGACTCAATCAATGGATGTAATAAATCACTTTGAATAATCGAATAAATACTGCCTCATCTGCGAAGAGCATTGGTAACGCTGATTGCTATCCATATTATCATTTCATATACTATTTTAATTGTGAATTCCTAGATGAGTAAATTAGATTGCAAAAATGAAGGAAGCAGTGTCATGAAAATATTTGGGAAGGCGAAACTGCCACAGTTTCTTAACACTAATTAAATAATTTCTAACTATAGTTGATCAAAATATAACACAAAATACACCACACACTATGCATGAATCTGATCTGCAGGATAATTTTATGAACGGCACAATAAAATATAACCAGCTTTAATTTCTACTTCTTAACGTTCTCCTACAGGAGTCATCTTAATATTTTCCTTTTAAGTGTATTGGTGTTATTAATACTGATAACTGCTAGAAAACATTTAAGAAAAAGATTACACAAGTATTCAGTTCTTCATAACATAGTATTTAATTTTATCACAACTATTTCTGCCCTGACGAAAAGAGATTAAGCATCGGTCGTTCCAAATTTTGAATCAAACCGGAAACCGAGATGATTGATATGAAACCGGAAGTCGGAGTGATTGATGATTGATGATCGACTTGTTTAACGAAATGAATCATGAGTCATTTGATTCACCTAGTGATTCAATCTTTTTGATCGAATCGTTCATGATCGACCCATCACTAGTGACTTGTCTCTTGTTTCGAAATCCATCACAAAATGTCACAGGCAACAGGTAGCACAGATACGCATCGTTGGCTGCATAATATACGGTATGGGTGTATAATATATGGAAACGGGTATTGTGACAGCGGAATTATTCAGTGAGTAATGAATCATTGCTAAGCGATGGTTTATTTTAGAATAATATATTCCATTGCGCAATTAAAGAGCACAAATCGATAATTTTAGCGGCAAAATACATTTACAAGAACCCATTTTCATTCTTTAGCTTTGCATACTAAATGATCCAATGCATGTACTCTTAGGAATTGATGTGAGATCGGGTAAGAAACAAAGTGCTGTTTTAGCTTACTTTGAGCATTTAGCTCCGGATCAATAAACCAATTTCGGTTAAAAGTACTTGAGAAGTCAACAAGTCAAGTCATAAGTCAAATATTTGGGTTGAGGTAGAATATTTTACTTTAATAACTAACTTTTTTAATTGCGGAAAATAATGATATGCTTTAAACCACGCAGTAACAACCTTACGTACATAATTATCTTAATTGGTTGTTCTTTATAGCAAGGGATCAGGATTTGAAATTAATTACCGTGCAGTGCATATGTTATTCTCTATAAATGATAGGTGAACCGTTGTTAGGGATTTTACACCATTCTTCAAAAAAATCTTTCACAAAATATAAACGAAAGATTCGCTAAAATTCGGTAATAATTCACTCTTTAGATTTATGCTATGTGCCGGTAATTTCAAAAATTTCAGGAAACTGCTGCGATATTAAAAAAAAATATTTTGATCAATAATTAATTAGTCATATATGGTTTACTATTATTTTAACAGATGGCCAAATGTTATTACTGCTGCTGTTGCCGTCATAGATCGCGAAGGTAGTCCTACGCTCTATTTGGGTACATCCCCATTCCCTCGATTTGTTGTTTGTTGTGCGCCTGTCTGGGCGATGGTACGTGATTGGCGAACGTTTTTTTTCCTAGTTGTTACCCGTGATCAGAGCATTATCCATTCTGTCGTCGTCATAGCAGAGTCTAGAGCTGACCTTGCCCAGAGGAAGCCATCGACGGAAGCTCAACAAGTAGGTGAGTGGTAATTTGGAAAGTGTGGGACCCGCGGCGTGTAAATAATACAGTCCTATAATTTATATTGTAGTATCGTGAACAGCTACTTTGAAAATTTTATTATCTTCCTAAAAAATGCATTAAACATTTTTCGTCAGAAATTTAGGGATTAGGTACGAAAACCCACTGAGCATGGTAAAATTTTAATGAGTTGTTTCAAAGAAAGAGAATTGAGTTTTATATTCAATTTCATATGTGTGTAATTTTTATGAACAAAAGTCATTGTAATAATACATAGTAATGCATTTATACGCGAAAGCCTAGTAATCACTATCAATGCTCTCTTCGTCTTTTCGATGACTCCAGTTTTTTCGATAAATGTGTAGATCGTAAGCTTCGCTTAATTCATTATTACTTATTAATGCATTGAGCGAGGCTTCCTAAAGATTTTCCAAAATATAAGGCTTGAGATAAATTGAGGCCCCGTAATTTAGCTTTTGATTTACGGTTATTGGATTCAGAATCTCATGAGTGGCAGCTTTATAATGGGAGAGAAACTTACTCCTCTGAAGTTTCATCCATCATGTTCTGTGAACGATCGATAAAGCTACATTGAAAAATACTTGGCAGCTCTAACTGGAGAGAGGAAACAGATTACCGATTTGTTTTTTTTTTAGTTTTTACAAAAGCTACTGCCTCGATGAATATCAATTTACGGGAAATAATGAAATACGTAGTATAACCGTATACTTAATTTTATCTCTGATATATGTAACATTTATGCGTAACTTTAATGCGCGTAACTTTTACCTGCGGAATGGTAATTTACTTTTCTTCGAGAGTTGATCATTTTTAAGTTTAAAATGATTTGGTCGCAGTCTGACTCTTCTGCCTGAATCTTGCATTAGTAAAATACTTACTTCGTGTATATAAATTAATGATTTTATGTACATTTTTCGTAGTTGGTTATCCTTCATGGCACAGGTCAAAATTTGAAATTAATTATAATATAGCGAATATGTTATTTTATTAAATGATTGTTATTGTAATAAATCATTGTTAGGGAATTTACACAATTCTTCATATAAATCTTTTACATAAGCCGAACGAAAGATTCACTTAAATGAGCCGTTCAATCATCTTAACGGTTCACTGAGAATGAAACTATTTTAATAACAAGCTTTTTATTCTAACCCGAGCGTAAATGAGCTTCGATTTTAATCACCACAAAATGCATAAATACGCCTAAAAAATAGAATTATTAATTTTTAGATTATTAGATTTTATTAAAGCAACATTTATTTATTTTGCTGGAAATAATGTGAAGTATTTAGTAATTGGGCAAACTCTCTAGAATCTCACCAGTGGCAGCATTATAATGGGAGGGAAACTTACTCCTCTGAAGTTTCATCCATCATGTTCTGCCACCGATCGATAAAGCTGGACTCCAAAATACTAGACTGATCTAGCTGGAGGGTAAACAGAGTAGAATACATAAATTACGTGCGTTTAGGGGGGAGGGCAGGAGGTGAAGCAGAATCTCACTCAATCTCGTAAATTATATATACGTAACTTTTATTTGCGGAATGGTATGTTTTCCTTTTTCTTTTCTTCGAGAGCTGATCATTTTTCAGTTCAAAATAATTTGGTAGCAGCCTTTCTCTCCCTTACATCTTGGGTTAGTAAAATACTTACTTCGTTTATATAAATAAATGACTTTATCTACATTACTCGTAATTGGTTATCCTTCATGGCAGCTGATCAAAATTTGAAATAAATTTCCTCTTTGCGCATGCTTATTTTTTAATAATTGAAGGGTGAACTGTTGTTAGGGAATGTACACCATTTTATTATAAATCTTTAACTAAATCCGAACGAGGGATTCGCTTAAATGATCCTTCCGATCAAGTCAACGGCTCACTGCGAATGAAACTATTTTCTAAACGATCTTGTCATTCTAAATCTGTACGTATGTGAGCTTCGGATATATTCACCAAAACATGTACATATAAATACGCCTATCAACTCTCGTTATTAAATTTTAGCTTATTTCATTTTATTTTAGCAATATTCAATCATTTTCCGTAGTATAATGTTAAGTTTATGAGTGTTTAGCCTAACTCGAAGCTAACTCAGCCGGCGCGCTAACTCCTTCAGCGTCTCGAAGTATATTTATATTCTCAATGAACTTTTTTTCGTCTTCTAGGACAAAGTAAAGGACCGTGAATGCCTAGAGACCGCTATCGATGTTCCCTACGTCTTCTCGATGACAGCTGTTTTTGGATAAATGCTTTAATTGAAATTTTGATAGCTGGGTGAAACGATATTTCATGCATGTTATAAACTTCGCGCATCTATCAATTTTAGCGTCGGTGAATGACCCTTATCTTACTGAGAAGCATGGACAGGAAAAATTGTAATTATCACTTACGCTTTTTATTTATTCTTTATGCTGATAATTTCATATTTTTGAGGAAACTAATGCGGTATTTGTTTATATTTTTATTAATAATCAATCAGCCGTGTATGGCTTACTATTACTTAAATAGATTCTCAATTGTTATTTTTTCTGATATGTGCGCCACGGATCGCGAAGTTTCATTCATTATGTTCTACGATCGATCGATAAAGCTATATTTTGCTAAATCGCTACTCACTTGGTCTGTTGTTTGTTGTGCGCCTGTCTGGGCGATGGTACGTGATTGGCGAACGTTTTTTCCTGTTTTTTTCCAGTGGGCAGTGCATTAGCCATTCTGTCGTCAAAAAGGATTTCAACAAGTAGGTGAGTGGTAATTTGGGAAACCGAAAGTGTCAAGCCGATCTCACCCAATCTCACGTGGGTGGCTGGGGGTCCTTGCAAATATCACGAAATTTTTCTCCAAGAAACAGTGTCAAATTGCGACCTCAATAATCTTAAATATCAGTATTTACTGATCTTAAAAATAGGTAAAAATCAATAACACACCCAAAATAATTAAGGATATATGAACGCATATACGATTAAAATACGAATTTTGAACAATCTCACGTTAGATTAGAGGGAGTTGGTCGAGTCATATTGCACGATTCCTCATCACGAGGGGAGAAATAAAAATCGCCATAATCGTCTTAAGTAACAAATGGACGCCGATTTACCGTAGGGGATGGGTCTATGCATATTTTTAGTTTTTATGTGAAGCTAATGCCTCACTAAATTACCAATCAACGGAAAAACTATTAAAAGAGTAGTATGACCGTGATATTACTTTACATTTAAATACGTAAATTTTTGCTCAGTCTTTTCGATGACCGCAATTTTTGGAGAAATGTGTTGATCAGGATATTGATAACTGGGTGATACGCTATTTCATCTGTCCTGTAATATAAATGCATTTATCAATTTTAGCGTAGACGGACGACACATGTCTTACAGAGAAGCATGGACAGGAGGAATTGCGATTATAATTTACGCTTAATATTTAAGCTTCTTGTAGGTAATTTCAAAAACTTGATGAATCTAATGCGATTAATCTTTATATTTTGACTAATAATTAATCAGCCGTATATGGCTTAATATTGATTAAATGGATGCTTAAATGTTATTACTGTTGTAGGTCGCGCCAGAGATCGCGAAGAGAGTCCTACGCTTCAGTGGCGCAGCGAGGGAGGGGTTTAGGGGGTTAAACCCCCCCCCCCAGAGCTCTGAGAAAATTTTAATTTTAATCCGTTTTACTTAATTTGCATTGATATTACTGATAGAATAGTGTAAGGATTAATAAAATATCCCTCAGAAAGCCGTAAAACTCACCATTTTGAACCGTTTATGTTAAAATTCCGCAATTTATTAATCTCGTACTTACCGTTTATCCTTGTGGGTAGTCCATACCCCCACACACCCCGTTATTAGTTGCACCTAAACCCCCCAGCCTTAATTCCTAGCTGTGCCCCTGCTACGCTTTATTTTAACAGTTGGCCAAATGTTATTACCGCTGCTGTTGCCGTCATGGATCGCGAAGGTAGTCCCTACGCTCTATTTGGGTATATCCCCATTCCCTCGATTTGTTGTTTGTTGTGCGCCTGTCTGGGCGATGGTACGTGATTGGCGAACGTTTTTTTTCCTGGTTGTTACCCGTGAACAGAGGATTAGCCATTCTGTCGTCGTCATGGCATCAGAGTCTAGAGCTGCCGCTGCCCAGAGGAAGCCATCGACGAGAGCTCAACAAGTAGGTGAGTGGAAATTTGGGAAGTGTGGGACTCGCGGCGTATAGATAATACCCTCCTATAATTTATTTTGTGGTCTCGTGAATAGCTACTTGGAAAGTTTTTATTATCTTCTTGAAACATTTATAAACATTTTCGCCAGGAATGGAGGGATTAGGTACGAAAAGCCATTGAGCATGGTAAAATTTTAATGAATTGTTTCAAAGAAAGGGAAGTGAGTTTTACATTCAATTTCATCTGTGTGTAATGTATATGAGCAAAACTTAGTATATTAGTAGTTAATATCGATCTTAGTAATCATAAATATCAGTCTACACTCATCTTAAATAAATATAATTGAACAGTCGATAACAAATTTAACGCAAAAATATATGTTAACGTATTTACCCTGGAAATGCGAATTTTGAACAATCTCGCGTGAGGGGAGAGGAGGTAGAGCCAAATATCATGATGCCTCACCAAGTGGGGAGGAGGGGGGAGTAAAAAAATTACCTAATCATCTCATGTAATTTATGTACGCCGATGTACCGTGGGGGAATGGAGCGATGATTTTTTTTTTGTTTTTATGTGAAGCTATTGCCTCAATAATTTACCAATTTACTGGAAAACTATGAAAAGCGCAGCATAACAGTGAGCTTTATTTTAAATTTTATACACGTAAATTTTATGTACGTAACTATTAAATGCTTACTTTTCAAATACTTATTTGCGGAATGGTATATTTTCCTTTTGCTTTTCTTCGAGGACTGATCATTTTTAAGTTCAAAATAATTTGGTCGCAGCCTTTATCTGCCTTAGAAATCACCATAGATATTCCCTACGCCTTTTCGATGACAGCTGTTTTTGGATAAATGTTTTAATCGAGATTTTGATAGCTGGGTACTGATTGATAGTGTTTTGTACCATATGATAAAACGAAGTATCAATTTAAATTTTCAAACGAAAAATCCTGCCCCAATAAGCCATCCCGCCCCTCCTATCAAAGTATGTGGGTGAACGCCTAACGCGGTAGTTAGATGCGAACATTTATTCACACTTAGTTGTAGTCGGGGATAATTCGATAAAAGTGAGACGAAGTTTTCTACAGTGGCATAAATTTAAAATTCCATATTAGTCTTATTATTCCAATTTTTCAATGGACAATTTCCATCACAATGCATATATAATGGACTCCACCATTGCGCCGGCAAGTCAGAAGCTTGTCGGGGGGAGCAGACGGCTGCAAATAAATATATTCTAATTCTTCATCACCCCAATTCTAACCACTATGCACTCATATTCTGCTATCCTCGCTCCCTTAGGCTTAGCTCGCAAGAGGTTTTCCACAAACGCATCTTTCCAATTGGTTGAAAAATACTCCTTTTTACGATTTTACCGAAAAAATTGACGGCTTCTGTAATTTCACGATCTACCTATCCTTCACCACTAGAAGTGAGGGATATGTTGGAACGATAAAAAGGTAAGTTTTCTAAGTATACCTAATTTCTCAGTGACTGTGTGTATTATCCAGGAAGTTTTATTCTAAATTCGATTGCCTTGTCCGATGATCTAGACTGTTGACATTTCGGATGAGAAAAAATTGAGCGCATGGAAGTTACCCGCAAAGAAATACATGATGCTATTGTTAATGGAAGTGGAAAATCGTTGTCTTCAAAATGGAAATTGGCCCTTCAATATCTTTATCATAAGTTAAACTTGGGTCATGAACAAATACTTTTTCAATTGGTATTTTCAGAAATTGGAAGAATTCGAGAGGACTAGTGACAAGTTAGAAATAAAATTTCAATGTTGATTAGAGAAGGATGTACCTTCCCAGCAGACTTGTATAAATCTCTTCTTGAGACTCCTTGCACAGGTTGGTACCTGTATTGTTTAACGTATTCGTACTGACTTGACCACACGCGAAAAATTTTGCGCTTATCTAAAATGGGAGATCTTTTGCGAAGGCTCCTCCTTACTTCGGATCCTCTTATATCAATAGATATGTATGTGGAAATGTTCAAAGAAATGTTCCAAAGGATATACGAAACTTACCTTTACTGTAGGTGCCAACTTCTGATGAGGACGATGACTGCTGGGAATCCGAAGAAAACTGATTGTGGGCTGGTTAATTTATTCTTTATGTATTCTTTTGCTTTAATATATTTATATTTATTTATTATGGTTCACATACATAATTTTATATGGTGTGTTTTCTATTGCATTTTGTTTTTCAAAATATAAGTTGTTTGCTAGGTGATTTCTTGTGTGTTCTCCCTCAGAAAAAATATTGAACAGACTTTAACTGTTAATTGATTATATCATTATTAATGGTTAAAATATAATATTATGAATTTTATATGAACTTTTTTATTTAAATAATTATATTTAATTGTAAAATTCTTACTTTTTTATTGATAACTATTATTTTATATGAAAATTTCCATCTCTACTGAATCAGTCCGAATATTCGATTTTTTTAGTCTCCGCGTATTTGTTTTAAAAAAACTCCCTAGGTCAATTTTCGGCGAAATGTCATTAGATTCATGTTATATAGCCTAAAAATTAGTTGGGTATCATCGAGCTACTCATAAAAATATGGAAGATATAATTTTTGGCATGCTTTTTTCGATTTTAGCCCACTGCGCGACGGGAGATCGGCAATCAGGTTAGTGGTGAAATGGAAAGTGTGTGACTCCCTGCGTATAGATAATACATTCCCCTAATTATAGTATAATATTAATGCATCGTGGATAGCTGCTTTAAAATTTTTAAATAATACTTTATTAATTATTATTAGTAGTTAAATAAAACGTTTATTAATTACTTGTCGTAAGATAATGGGGAATATTAAAAATGAAAACCCATTTAACATGCTAAAATTTTAATCAGACATTTTAAAGAGAGAAAATCGAGTTTTACATTTAATTTCCTCTAAGTATAATTTTTTAGAATAAAATGCATTGTAATAATTCATTAAAACGCATTATATCAGTAAAGGTATAATAACTGTCGATGTTCTCTACGCCTTCTCGAAAACCCCTGTTTTTTTCGATAAAGGTGTTGATCAAAAGCTTTGCTGAATGCATTGTTAATATATTTAGTAAAGCATTCAAAAGATTTCCAGAATATAAGGCTTGAGATGGATTTCACTGGGCCCCGTAATTATGCTTTTGATTTATCATTATTTGATACATAATCTCGCGAGTGGCAGCTTTCTAATGTGAGAGAAACATACTCCTCTGAAGTTTCATCCATCATGTTCTACGATCGATCGATAATGCTGGACGGCAAAATACTAGGATGCTCTAACTGGAGGAGAAACAGATTACCGATTTTTTTTAGTTTTTACAAAAGCTATTGCCTCGCTAAATTACCAATTTACGGGAAAACTATCAAAAGTTCGGTCCGCGATCTTTATTTTATATATTACGTGCTTAAATTTTTAATACTTAACTTTTTTGCGGAATGGTGTTTTGCTATTGCACCTCTTCAACAGCTTATTAGAATTAAGTTAAAAATAATTTGGTCTCAAACTTTCTCTGCCTTACATCATAGTTTAGTAACATACGTGTTTCATGAATGTAAATGTATGACTTTATGTACATAATTATCGTACTTATTATTTATTACGCTTTATTTGGCTATATCCCCGCTCCCATGATTTGTTGTTTGTTGTGCGCCTGTCTGGGCGATGGTACGTGATTGGTGAACGTTTTTTTTCCTGGTTTGTTCCCGTGAACAGTGAATTGGCCATTCTGTCGTCATCATAGCAGAGACTAGATCTGAAGATATCCAGAGGAAACCATCGATGGGAGGGGAGGTAAATGTAGGTGAGTGATAATTTGGAAAGTATAGAACCATCGGCGTATAGATAATACAGTCCTATAATTAATATTGTCGTATCGTGCAAAGCTGCTTTTAATATTTTATCTATCAACCTAAAAAATTTATGAATTATTTTTCGTAAGATAATGCGGGATTATGCACGAAAACCCATTAAGCGTAGTAAAATTGTAATGGACATTTTAAGGACAGAGAATTGAGATTTACATTCAATTTCCTGCGTGTAATGTTTATGAAAATAACTCATTGTTATAATTCGCTCCCCTCTTTCACTAACCATAGCTTCCAAAAGGTTTTTTCAGAATATAAGGCTTGACATTAATTTCAGTTGGCCCCGTAATTTATGTTTTGATTTATCGTTATTGGATTCTGAATCTTAAGAGTGGCAGCTTTATAATGGGAGAGAAACTTACTCCGTTGAAGTTTCATCCATCACGATCTGTGACCGTTCGATAAAGCTACACTGAAAAATACTAGGCTGCTGTAACTGGAGGGGAAACAGAATACCCATGTATTGTTTTAGTTTTATTGTAGGTATTGCCTCGCTAAATTACCAATTTGCGGAAAAACCATCGAAATCGCAGTATAACCATGACCATTATTTTATATTGTATATACGTAAGCTTTATATTCGTAACTTTTATTGGCGGAATGGTATTTTGCTTTTCTTCGAGAGCTGATCATTTTTTAATTTAAAATGATTTGGTCGCAGCCTTTCCCTGCCTTTCATCTTGGATTAGTGAAATGCTTAGGTACTTTGTGCATATAAATAAATGATTTTATGTACATGTCTCTTAATTGGTTATCCTGCATCGCAAAAGATCAAATTTTGAAATTAATTACCATATAACGAATATATTATATTTATAAACGATAGGTGAACCATTGTTAGGGAATGTACACGATTCTTCATATAAATCTTCAACATAATCCGAACGAAAGATTTTCTAAAATGATCCGTTCAATCATCTCAACGGTTCTGAGAATGTAACTATTTTATAAACGATTTTATTATTCTAAACCCGGGCGTATATGAGCTTCGGATATATTCACCAAAACATGTATAATTACGCCTGTCAAATCTAATTATTGAAATTTAGCTTATTTTATTTTATTTCAGGAATAATGTATTCTTCTCTTAAGAATAATGTAAAGTTTATGAGTGATTGGCCGCACTTGAAACTAACTCGGCCAACATGCTAACTCCTTGAGTGGCGCAACGAGGGGGGGGGATAATGACTTGGGGGATAAACCCCCCCCCCCCCAATTGCTCAGAGAAATTTTAAAGTTCGATCCATTTTACTTAATTGGATTGGTATTACTAATTTGAAATTGCGTATGGATTGTGTAAGGATTAATAAAATATCCCTCAGAAAGCCGTAAAACTCACCATTTTGAACTATTAATCCAAAATTCCGCAATTTATTAATCTCGCACCTATCGCTTAACCTGGTGGATATTCCATACCCCAACACACCCCGGTATTAGTGGCACCTAAACCCTGCCAGCCTAAATTCCTAGCTGCGCCCCTGAACTCCTTTAGGGTCTCGAAGTACATGCATCATCTCAGAGAACTTCTTTTCGTCTTCTAGAACGAATGAAAGGGCCTAAAAATCACTATCGATGTTACCAAAGTCTTTCCGATGACCATTGTTTTTTGATACATGTGTTAATCGAGATTTATATAGCTGCGTGGTACTCTATTTTATGCATTTATCCATTTTAGCGCAGACGGACCCCTGTCTTACTGAGAAACATGGACAGGAGAAATTGCGATTATAATTCACTCTTTAGATTTATGCTATGTGCCGGTAATTTCGAAAATTTCAGGAAACTGCTGCGATATTTAAAAAAAATATTTTGATCAATAATTAATTAGTCATTTATGGTTTACTATTATTTTAACACATGGCCAAATGTTACTATTTACTGCTGCTGTTGCCGTCATAGATCGCGAAGGTAGTCCTACGCTCTATTTGGGTACATCCCCATTCCCTCGATTTGTTGTTTGTTGTGCGCCTGTCTGGGCGATGGTACGTGATTGGTGAACGTATTTTTTCCTGGTTGTTACCCGTGAACAGAGGATTAGCCATTCTGTCGTCGTCTTAGCGGAGTCTAGAGCTGACGCTGCCCAGAGGAAGCCATCAACGGGAGCTCGACAAGCTGGTGAGTAGTGATTTTGGAAGTGTGGGACTGCCGGCATATAGATAATACTTTCCTATAATTAATGTTGCCGTATCGTGCACAATTGATTTTATGATTTTTAAGTATCTACTTATAATCCATTATGTTCTTTGATCGATCGATCTTTGCTGGACCGCAGAATACTATCCTGCTGTAACTGGAGGGGAAACAGAATACCGATGCATTTTTCTTTAGTTCTAATGTTCAACTATTGCCTGCTAAATAACCAATTTACTGGAAATTATCGAAAGCGCAGTATTACCGTGAACTTTATTTTATCTTTTATAAACGTAAATTTTATATTCGTACATTTTAAATACGTAACTTTTATATTGCGGAATGGTGATTTGCTGAATGTTGTCATTTGCTTGTCATCGGGAGCTGGTGTATTTCATTTTAAGTTCGAAATTATTTGGTCGTCGAATTTTTTTCTTATCCTTACGTCTTCGTTTTGTAAATTACGTATTTCATATTTATAAAACAATGTAATTTCGATCCAGGGGAAAATATTTATCCTGATATTTTTTGTTAATGCAAATGTGAAACTAACGAGGTGTGATATAGTTTATGCATTAAGATTAAAAATTGCGCGTCTATAATTTAAATATTATTGCTTAATATAACCACAGGAAGATTGAAATGATTGCATATCTTCTCATTATATCGTGGTAATTTTGACTTTTAAGCGATTTTGACTTTTGAACCTATGTATGAGTCAAATGGATAAATTTTCTTTCACCCAATTGTAGTGAAAAAATTAGTAAAAATTTATTGATTTATGATCATATATTAGGACAGATAGTGAACATAGGAAAAAGAATTAGCCACGATATGAGTGGAAAATGCGGCTTCTTGGAGGTTTTTGCAGCAACAGGAAAATTCAAGTATCGCAATTTATTCCAAACGTGGGGATGATGGCATTTAACTATCTTAGGAATTGCGAAATAATATTTTTCAAGGAGAAGGACTCTCAAAAGGAAGAAGTTCTATAAATTACACTTTCAAGGGTATGCGATGCATCGCACAGCAAATGTATGCTTTAGAAACAGCCAGAAAATGTTGAATGATGTTGCTCATCATTGATGATGCATGCTCATCTCTATGAGAAAATCGTTGGATTAATTGAAAAACTTAGCCCTGGTATTCAAATTTTGATATTAAAATATGAAACAATATTACTCTGTGATGGGACTGATGAAATAATACAATGTGAGCGAGGTACCCATGCATGTATTTACTTAATGTTGTCGTTTGATTTTCATAGAGTATTTCATATTTAAGTTCAAAATTTGATTTCCGCTCGTTGTGAGTGTGAAATGTTGATTACCATAAGCCATTTTTTGATGTGATGAAAACCATATCCATGAATAAACATGATAGATATTTATTAATGCAGCGGCATTTATTATTTAAATGTGATGTAACGCTTTGCGATGTTTCACAATGGCGCAGCGAAAATTTTAAATGTATAATACGGAATATCTACGAAATTTCGCGTTGGAAAATTCAATCACTGTTTATCTATGTATTTCAATTTTTTATTTAGCAATATGGATTTTAGCAATGCACATCTTTCAGAGTGGATGATGCATCATGGTAAATGGATTAATTCTGGAAAGAGCAGGAAAATGCAATTTGGAGCCCTCCACGCCCATTCCCAGAAGGAAATAGTCGCATCTACAGGAAAATGCTATCATGGCACTAATGTAGGTCATAATACCTCCATCCCACCTTCATCCCTCGCCACGGGTTTTGCCCGCCTATCCTGTCCCCAGCAACCCCCCAAAAACGCCTCCATACCCCTCCTGCCCCCAGCAACTGGTAACGCCTCCTCGCTTTACCGCCCCTCGCGGTATCATGGCATCCCTCGAATACATATCCCGCCCCCGTCAATACTATACATCTCCCCTAGCAACGCTACCCATTTATTTTAGCTGAAAAACAAAACTGTGTGAGCGAAAAAATTTCGTTCCAATACCATTCGTTATTTGAGTCTATTTTAAGCCGTGGAGTGCGGGAGGTGCAAAAATGGTGGGGTCTCGCTAGGCGCCGACGCAGCTCACACACAATAAGGCGCTTTTAGCGTGGCCACACCGCTCCGAGCAACATGGAGTTGCCCCGGCATCCAGAGTGAATCCTCCCGCACCCCTCCGCACCCCACCCCTCCCCCTCTGTTGCTTCTGCCCCGCTCCCCCCACGCCAACACAGACGCCTGCCTCTACACCTATAATCAATACAATCTTTGTCCGTCAGAGTAAATCGCTGTTTTCCTCCTGTACCCCTCATCGACCATTCCACCAACTCTTCCGTCCCCACGGTTTATTTATTTCCCTCCCTCCGCCCATGCAACGCCAACCTTTGATCTATGTTAATTTCGTCTATTCTTATTCCGTCATGAATTTATTTGCGCCTGCCCTCGATGTATACGCGGTCGCGGCGATGTTTGCGGGAGCCGAATGAAACCGACTCGTAGAGGGTTTTGGATTTATATCGACTCTCTTTTTCACTCGTCGTGAGTCGTGAGGGAGAATTTTTGATGGAAACAGTTCGATACAAGCCATATCCATGGATAAACATGATGGATATTTAATAATATTGCGGTATTTATTTCTTTGATGCGATGCCAAGCTTTACGATGTTTCACAATGGCGCATCGAAAATTCGAGATGCACAAAACGGAATCTCTACGAAAATCGCTCGAGTGGGAAAATGCAATCAATGTTTATCTATGTATAAATATTTATTTGGTGTTTTCCAACATGCAACTTTAGGTAATGGCCACAACCGCGTAAGGATGCGCTAATCGCCGCGGCCCAGGTCGTGCAAAACGAAATATCTGCGAAAATTCGCTCGAGTTGGAAAATGTAATCAATGTTTATCTATGTATAAATATTTATTTAGTGTTTTCCAGCATGCAACTTAGGGTAATGGCCGCTACCGCATAAGGATGCGCTAATCGCCGCGGCCCAGGTCGTGCAAAACGAAATATCTGCGAAAATTCGCTCCAGTTGGAAAATGCAATCAATGTTTATCTATGTATAAATATTTATTTGGTGTTTTCCAGCATGCAACTTTAGGTAATGGCCGCACCCGCGCTAGGATGCGCAAATGGCCGCGGCCCAGGTGAAATCCCCGGCCCCCGGCGTCCCCGGTCCAACATGTCCGTTTCCCCGGATTCAAAATTGTTGTGAGGGCGCAACAACAGGGGGGGGGGAGAGGGCGGGTAGGGAGCGCTCGCTAGAGGGCCTCCCTTGGCCGAGAGGGGCGGCATCTTAGCGCCCCCACGGAAAGCGCCCCGGTAACAGGACACAAAAGTACTGGTGGCGGCCGCCTGAGCAATGGGCGAGCTGCGTGGAGGGCAGGGTGGAGAGCGAGATACCGCGTTAATTATCGATCCATGTTTTTCATTTCATGCAGATGCTGTGTTGGACTGGGTGCGTCGACTCTGGGAAGGGTGGGGGGGCGTCGGAGGGGTGGTGGCAGGGGGTGGGGAGGATGCGGGGGCGGGTGGGAGGGGGCGGGGGAGGGAAAGGGGGGTGGGGGAAGAGAAGCTACTTGTCTGTCCACGCTCTGCGCACTGCCACTCCCACCCCCCTCCCCCTCCCTCCCCTCCCGCCCCTCCCGCGTCCCTCCCACTCCCTTCGCAAAGAAATAATCAATGGGCCCAAGTTGAAAACGCGATCCTGTATCCAGCCTAGCCAGGGGCGGGCGAGGGGTTGTGTGACTGCACGGATAAACACCATCTTGTTGTGCGCGCGAGAGATGTGCGGTCGCACCGCTCCCGATGCTCCGCGAAGCCTTGCAAAGGAATCCGAAACAAGTCCAGTCACAGGTATGCACAACGTTCTCCCGTCGAGTTTTCGGCTCTCTAAGCGTTCACGTTCGCCTCGCGCCGTGTTGTTTTTTCCATTGCGCACTTTGCATTATTTATATTTTCATGGGTGGAGAGTCTTGGATCCGTCCTTTGGCTTGAAATGACCTGCAAGGTGGGTATGACTTTAGGAGGCTCGAGTTTTCGGTTCAAATTCGCTATTTGAGGCGTTTGCGTTGTTTATAGCTCTGTTGTTGTTTACGGCGTTGCATTAATTGTCAACAAGGTGTAATAAATATAGTGTTATTTTGACTCCGCCATGTTAGATTGAGGGGATCGGGTGTGCTGGCACCTTTTTGATGGTCTATCGAGATAATTCCTTCAGTTTTTACTGTTATTTACCCATATTCTGTATTTGTTGTCGGATTTAAAATAATTAATAAATTTATTTATTTTTCTCGAGCAAATGAAAAATGTCCACTGATCATCTTAAAATGCAGTTTTATTGATCGGAGTATAGGCAAATATTTGTTGTACGTGAAAAAAGCCCTTAAAACGTCCGATAGTCATTGCGTTGAGATGTGCGAAACAAATTCGTTACCACTAGTCGGAAATAAGTAATGGAGTCTGTTTATACTATTATTTGTTTGAATATTCTTTAAATTGGTATTGAAAAAGGGTTATTGATTCTAACAAAATTTGTGCATGTGTTGGTGTAAATGTCTAAATATTATCGAGCTGTCGGCTGCTTTTGCTGTGATGAAGTGGTTTGTATTTGTGTGGCGGAATGCTGGTAAAGGTACGAGAGCCATTTTGAGAAACTATTCCAGTGAGCATTGGGCATCGCAGATCTTGGTTTTTAGCTAAATTAATTGTTTTCCGCCTATTTATGTATCACGGTTGTTGTTATTTCTCATTATATTGCCTAAATTTTTTTTCAGTGGTTTACTGGAATTCTTGCTTTCCATTCTCCATTGTTTTTACATTATTATCGTGTGATTTATTTATACTTATCATTACCATTTACGTAAAATGCATATTTATTTTTATTTACACTATTTATATTGCATTTTATTTATTTTTGATAAATGACGAATGGAAAATTTTGTATTTATTAAATATTTATATTTAAATTTTAAATATGAAATTTGAATAAAATTGATGCTTGAGAGAAAATTTTCTATTTGCATCGTTAATCCATTTTGCTTATAAAAACCAGAATTATAATTTCATTTTATGTTTAAATGTTAATTTGGAATTTAATCTATCTCTTTATTCGATTTAAAAAAAATTGTTTGTAGATGCTATGAGATCGTACTTGTCTTTTTCTTGGGTTTCTTATTAGAGTTTTTACTAAAGATCACCTTTTATTTTGTGAATAGAATCAAATTATGCTTCAGTGAAATCAGTGAATTTCATTTCATTCATATAAAAAAGCAAAATATTGTAGTAGTAATAATGTTAATGTCAACCTTTCCCGATGTCTGACAAAAATACATTCTATTATGAAAAGCTATGAAGAATCTTCGATCATAGCTCTTTTTCAATTCTGGTATAATTTGAAAATTCAGTTTAAATATTATTCTGCAAGATCCCTAATTAAAATAACTATAATTAAGAAGCATTAAAAAAATTCGCTCGTCCATTATGATCGATGGCATTTTTATTAGGCACTTAGGGCTCACGTTACATTATTCTGCGGTTATTTATAAACATGTTGAGCAGTAACTTCTTTCAGTGAGAAAAAGATTATTTAGCATACCTAAACTTCCTATTCTCATTAAGTGGCACTATTTTATTTTTTATGTAAAAAAATATTAATAAAATAAAAGCAAACGCCTCATGAAAAGGTTGACCAAGTACGATTTTTTTGCTACAACAGAAACACATTTTGTATCCGACAAATATTTTATGATTTGGAGCGGAATGTATTTTTCACCCATGTATAACTGTTACCTTTTACAAAATAATTTTTATTAGTAAGAAAGCAAGTCAAAATAAATTATTCCCTTTCCGTAAGGGCATGTAATTTCATGCCTTAATTTATTTAAAAAAAATGCGACGATTTTTTCAACTCGAATCGTAATGCAAATCTGACATATTAGAAAATAATTGGAAGAGTATAACTTTATTTTGTTTTTACTCGGGGCCATTTAGTAAAAGAATTATTCAATCACATTTACCTTGCTCGGTTGTTCCGTTAATCTTCGTGCGTGACAAAATTTGAATTAATCCACCCAATAATATTATGAACTTTATGCACTTGAGTCATTTTCAGTTACATAAAAAATTCTTCAAGTAGCATATTTGATGTTCTCACAATTTTTAAAACAATCTATAGCACTTAATATACTTCCTCCGTAAAAAAATTAAAAGATTTCAAAGTATATATTCTTCTCTCATTCATACATGAGAAACGAGCACATATTATTTCATTGAGTGTAATTTTTTATTAGTATTTGAGATCAAATCAAAGCACTCCATATACTCTATAGGTAACCAAACGCAAAAATGTGTATGTATATGATATTTCAACTATACAATAGTATTTTAAATTTTAGAACTCCGTTTAAAGCGAACAAGTTTATAAGGCATACATTAGCATTTATTTAATGGAAATATATACTGATTTGGTAAATGGGGAATGTGTTGCTCTAATACAATATAAAGACTGCTCTAACATTTACTTTTATATTATCCGCCCTGCTGTAGCATCTACCTTTCCCATTTGTGAAATCAGTACATATTTCCGAAATTAATTCAAATATAGACGAATTAAAATTGTTCGTCTTAAAATGGAGTTATAAAATTTAAAATACTATTAAATTAAAAAAATGTTAAATCCATTAATATCTTTGCATTTGATTATCTAATAAGAGCATTGAGTGACTACCAATGCAGTCACTCGAAGAGTAAGGATTCGGGATTTAAGATTTCTCTTTTTATCGCACAGATGATCTCATTACATTTTCATTTTACTTCGTAAACGTTGTTTGAGTTATTGTGTCATCGTGATACCGTGAAATTCACTATAAATAACTTGCAAATAGCCAAAACACTCGAAAAAACTGCTTATATTGCGCGCAATTGGGAGTAATGAGTATAAAGGCTACATCTAAATGTTAAATGTGTTGGAAGAAAATTTGGTATTTTTGCACCTTCTATTTGATTTTAATGAGAGAGTAACTATACTTCCTCATGCCGTATACCTCTCACGAAATTTTTAAAATAATTGGTGCGGTGGTAAGCAGCAATCTAATAATTATCACGTGGATTTTTTCCTTTCGATTTAAAATATTTATCGATTTGCTCTAACTCTAGCTAAAAAAATTACGTTTGGCGTTGCTACGTCGCTTGAGTTACTTTCTATGATTAAGGATAACAATATTTCTTAATTCCCGGCGTGAAGCAAGCGTACGCAATAATTTGCAAGGTGAAAGGGAAAAATATTTTTCAAACATGAAGTATTTTTCTCAGTCCGTAAGGTATGCATTTTTTTCGCATGAAAATTAGGCATTTTTTTTTATTTTTGCCAATTTTATCTTCCGAATATTCGAAAACGTATTTGAAAAAGTTTCGGCACGCTTGCGCATGCGAACAAAAACGCGCATTATTCCATAGCATTTACTACAGGTTTATATTAACAGCCTTATATTTATCAACGCCGAGGTTTGAATTTGAGTTACTATTCCTACTTGAGTGCAATTCTTATATTTCTTTTTTTTAAATAATGGCCGACCGTTTACTTACATTTCCATTTCTGAACACAGTTAATTCAAGATATAATACGATCTTTTATTCTGTACTCTTCGCTCTCCGAAAAACTCGATAGAATCCCTGGCATGCTATTTCAGGAATATGAATCAAAAAGTTATCTATCACGGTTACACATAAATTTTTACATTTTATTTAAGCAGGAGTTTTTGAATTTTCTGAAGCATATTTGGCTTGCAGCTATGTTTTTCTCGAAGCCAGAGTATTTTTACTATCAGTATTAACCCCACCTTATCTCATAATTGGAAATGGGATCCATTAAAATTTTTGTATTGCACAACATTTTGTGGTACGATTAAGTGTCCAACACTTTTAAAAACCTGTGTGTTATGCGTGAAAAAATCGGCTGAAGAAAAAGTAATTAAATAAAAAGATGGTAGCTTACACTTGCATCTGGAATTTTATTAATTAGCTGACCATGCCAGGAATGTATAACATACCTTATTTCATTGATTTTCACTTGGCTTGATTACTGCGATGAGGGATAGGAAATCGTACCCTACATATTTAGGAAACGAGGTCGCGATGAAAATGCTGGAAAAATAGTTACTATATGCTCAATAAATGCTGATTTAGATTTATTTTAGCGTATGAATGTGATTTAAAAGGTAATTTGAAGCCAGAATTGCTTTCGAACGCAAGCAATACCTTTCCGCACCTTCGTAAATAACAGCTTTGAGTTTTACAAGGCATCGAAAACCATCTACCTCCAGCGTGTGGTTGCGTGGAGCTAACATTGGAAAAGTCGTCCGGATTTCATGAGTTTCTTAAATCTGAGAGGCTGAAGCAGGAATCCAGTATTCTAATTTTATCCTAGACACATGCGTTGTTATTCATTGTTAGAGGCAAAAGCTTTGAAGACATGTGAAAGCTATCAGAGTTGAATCCAGTGTGGAATTTAAAAATGGAAGTGTATCCTTTACATTATGCCACACGAGCAACACGTGAATCTACGAATGACATGACTGCGTCATGAGGGCAGAGTGACGCATTATTTACCGTGACTTGGTACCACATTAACACCATCAACAATGAATATTAAACAATAAAACTTTCGTATTTAATTTTTTCAAGAAAAACTTTAAGTTTTGGGATTTCAACACAAACAATACCCAGTTTTGATATCCAGATGCCCAGCCAACACATTTCCTGAGATAATTCAATCAATGCAGAAGGGGGTAAATTTGGTGCGTTACTATATCAGCCAAAATATTGAAATCTTAAAAAAATTACTATGATAATGCTGTAATTATTGAAGTATTGCTAGTGGGAAGAGAATTTTAAATTCATTGGATGATAGGTAATAGGAATCAGAAGTAACCATCAGGATTTGTCATATTAATATGCATCAAATGCATCATATCAGAAGATTTTTTCCCTTCAGCTAGCCTAGGTAAACGCCAAAGAACTGCCACTGAAAACCAATGGGTTCAGAGAAACACTTTAAAGAAATTTTCAAGTTTATCATTTCCAATAAGGGCGGCTAATTATGCAATAAAATGGTAAACATATGATTCATTTGAATTTTAAAGAAAATAACTCTGCCTAATGAAAAGTGGTGGCCCTGGAGGAAGTGTGACGTATTTTTAGCTTCATTAGCAGAATGCTTTGTTTTACTGTTACTTACCTATCACTGTGTAAAATTTTATCTAAATCCTTGGTGTCTTTAAAAAGGATCTGAGAAGAACCAGTCATATTTGACTGCACAGTTCTATGTAGCCTTTTACTGGATTTTCATGATATTCAGAGAGCTAAATTTTTTGTGAGCTTCTTCAACATGAAATTTTTATGATAGTATATGAATCTTTTTCACTCCTTAAAAAGGTGGTGTTGAGTTGGCAGTTAGTGTTGGGCTAATCATCTCAGATGCGCAGGAAATCAAAATCTTCCTCCTGGATGTGAATTTTGGGCGTTACAATGAACGATAAATCTATGAAAGTACTCTATTTCTTTCATTGATCTTTAGCTGACGTCCACGTACATACTTAAACCTCTGAAAGTCAATGCCTATTTGTGCTCAAAATTTACGTATTTTATAAATATGGAGCGTAAATTGTAGTATCTGGTAAAGAGATTCAAAATTTTAAAAGACTTCATTCCTAAAAATTCCAGCCATATCACATGAAATTACAATTCTTTATGGACTGACTCTGCCAATGAGAGTCAAAAATGCATATTTTCTATTTGGGTATGCATTAATAAGATAAATGGAGCACAGTGCAATAGGGCATGTGTCAAGCGATAGCGAATGCATCCGGAATGGTAATGAACTATGACTTTCCCTAAAGGGTAATACTGCTGATATTTTTGTTTTAACTATTTGAACACAGAGTCTGTTTGCCTGAAATGTAGGCAAGTGACTTTTTAACTGCATTTTCAGAGTGGATTACATCTAGTGATATTGTAATGTATTTAGCTGGTGACGGGTGACAGTGTAAGGCATAATTACATAATGCAAAAGATATTTACACCCTGGGAGATTATATGAAAAACTGGTTCCATGAAATGGGGTAACAGTGCATCTGGTTATTAATTATTTATGATATCTTATTAAATTCTGTGACATATGGAAAACACTTCTCAATTCTCTGCATTATGCCATAATTTTGTAAATTTTATTAGAAGAAAATATCCTACACACAAAACAAACTATTTCTATGATATCATAGATGTATCACCTGATGTAAGGGTTTTAATCATGGTCATTGTGATAGGATTATTTTTTTCCTTATATTCTCAGCTATCTTCTTGACATGTGATCACTAATTCTTTTGATCTGACAATTAGAAAATTCCCTCCTTTTGTCTCTTCATTTCTGTTTTGATAATTGCCACTACATTTGTAAATAAAACATGCAAACCTTTGATTCCTATCCTACCAATTCAAGTGATTTACCAAGCATTGGACTGCACATGGATTTTCTGAAGAGATTTAACTGCTGGCCATAAATGCATCCTCTGTAGCAATTCGTGTCATGAATCATGGAGACTAATATATGTTTTCACTTAACTGACAAATATATTCCTTCACTCTTTTCATATGTTTTCTACCATAACTTCAGTTAATAATATATGTTCCTATTCCTGAAATATAGCTATTCATGGCTGATTTGTTATTGCATTGGGTAAAAAATTGGCTTTCCATTGAAAAAATATGGCTATGAATTTTTTGAGAAGTGCATGATATATTGAGATAAAGAAGTGAACCTTCTTGGATGAGAGGTGGGAAATCATGTTTATTATACAGTTCCCATGAAAATTTCAGGGCCCCTCAGTGGTGAATGAAATAATATTTTTGGTTCATACCACATTGGGTGGCCTTGGAGTGATGAAATAATCTTGATGATAAGCTGGAAAAAAATAAATTTCATTACTCAACAGCTCTTCTGAGGAGAATATTACATGTATCATGCATTTTTTTATTATTCTTTGGCATGGGAATAATATTATTCTAGTAAACTGAAGTCTTTGATAAGAACATTTTCTCACATTACCACTTTTCCATCCATTGTTATCACTTCCACTGTCTATTGCACCTATTTATTTTTACACTGGATGGAAAAATAATATTCCTTCAAGCATTTATGAGATAAATAATGCAAAGTCCCTATAATAGCATTGAATACAGCATCATCTGCTTCTTAGTAATTAGGAGTAATATCAAACCAACAAACCAGACTGGTAGAGTGAACCAGTGATTTAGAAATTCAATATGTGACCAATACAGGAGCCTTATGAGAAAATCGTTGTGCTTAAATGAGGTTGTTTTCTTTTAGCATATTGCCTTTAATGCTACAGTGCATTAGGATTTAATCATAGCACTCATTTTTTATTGCAAAAGAATCAATTTTCAAATGAAACCTTTTAACTTCAGAAGCATAGTTCAACAAATGCTTACGAAAACTTCGATGTCTTTCCCCTCCTTCACATACCAATCTCTATACAAATGTATGTAGTGGCTAATGTAAACTTCTTAACAGTATTAGACATTTTTGGTATAAAATACTAATTTAAAAGAATGCATTTATCTGTTATTTCATACTTTTATTTTCTTCTTTATAGGTGCTCACCATGGCAGTCCAAGAAGCCCAAGCTTTGAGATCACCTGAATGGGCAAGAGGTATAACTTAATGATCAGGACAATGAAAAGTTCCAAATACTGAAAACTTCCAAAATACTGAATAATTTTGATTCTACGAAATTACAAATGAAGAGGAACTTTGTAAAAAGCAGAGGTCCAACGACAGGTGAGCCTATTTCAAGGCGTTATGAGGCACTAAGGATTTTTTTTATAATTTCATGAATGGTGATGAAAGGCTATAGGTAACATTCTTAAAATTAAATGTTTAGTTTTAATAACGGTTTTTTTTTTCTAATTTGGTGTATTTTTTTGCATATAATAGAATATTAAAAAATCCCTCGCGAAAATTTTGGCCGATTTAAAGTTTTTTATCCCTGAATATTTTATATCACAATTTTTATGAATTGTTAAAAACCTGCTCCCTCGATATTTTCACTTATTTAATAGCTTGATAAAATTAATAAATATTGACTGAAATAAACTAATTTATCTGATTTTTTAAATTAAAATCAAATATGTTGATGAAAAATATTCGTGAACAGCCGGTGAAGATATTTAAAATAGATTTTTCCTATTTTTCATTTGTGCATGCAGATAACACCATTTTGAAAATAGCGCAAAAAAAGTGAAGGCGGCTGTGCAGTGGCGTCGCGGTGAGCGAGCGAAGGGGAATGTTTTGGTTTATTGACCGTGGTTGTGTCTTCGGCTATATTTAATACTTTCGTCATCACACATGGCACGGATTGGAGTTGTAAACAATGCTCATAAATACTCGAAATTATTCCAAAGGGCAGGTGCTGCTTATACTGCTGGTGATTAAATTATGACGTGAAAATGGTGGAAAAATAGGTTAGTAATTGTGCCTAAAATGAAGTGATATTAAAGCCTTCCATTAAAAGACAACAGCTTCATACCTTATTCCTTGAATTTTGCGCTGGCCTAATGTCAGCCTGTGCGTAGTGATTCGTAGATTATTCCGTAAAGGTTTAGATTCTTATTGGCGTAGGTGAAGTGATAATGGAAACATTGGGATTTTGGTCTCATGAGGGGGACAGCAAATTGAAGTTCTGAAATAATAAAAGCCATGTGAGCTCAGAAAAATTCCATTGTTATTCTGTAGTCGGCTGTTTTAAAGTTTACGGGGATGGCTTAAATGTATGTGTATTTGAAAAGATTAATCTTTACAATTGCCATTCATCAAGTTGCACCAACAGTTCATGTTCTTGTCACCTGTTTTTCAGCTCGCACTTCAGTGTAAGAATCCATCACTGGCCCTTATGGTGTACGATCAAGTTTACCATCTATCAGTAAGGTACATATATTGGAACACTAACATCGTAGTTCTTGTTTTTGCAATTGTAGAACTTGTCAGTTTGAGGTTGTTAATGCCTACCTACACGTTTTCCCCCAATAAAATATTTTCTAGCCCTAATTCTTCATTTTGGAATAGTGATGAAATGGAATGTATTTATTATTGGAAGGCCGTTCTTACGCAAACTGAGTAATGCCTTTTTGATGACCCTGGGAATGTTACCTTAATTCGGTAACGTAGCCGGAACTTGAACCTTGGGATTCTTTGCTATTATTTTAAAACTGGTGTCTATTTATTTTGTCGTATGTTATGCGAAGAAAATAAGTAGGCGAGCCTCTGTGATCAGCTGTTGTAGCGCTCATTGTTTTCTCATTCATTTACCGTTTTCTTTGGCCAAAATCCCTTCTCCCTCCCCATCCTGGGATGAAGTGTTAATGAGAGGTAATTGTTTCTGTGGGTTTCCTTACCCCTTCACGTGTCATAAGTATAGCAATGGTAGATTTGAAGATAATTCTCGTGGATATTGATGAACTGTCCTTGTAGTATGAATAATTTTATTCATTGGTAGATAGCAAACTCAATTTTATTAGTAATGATTTGAGCATGGCATGCTTCTTCAACTTTCTTACCTTGTTTTTGCTCCAGTTATTTCAGAACAAATTCTCTTTATTGTGGTCTAAATTTAATTTAAATCCAAGCTCCATAACAAGTGAAACTGAGAACCAAAGAAATTAACTGACACATCCATTATTGAAACTAATGGCCAAGCAAGTTTTTGTAGAGAGGTGGTAGATAGCGTGGTATCCCATGAAAATTATCAGAATTGTTCAATCAAAGGTTAATCTGTCACTAATATGTTTTGTATTATTAATATCTTTTGTGGGTGAAATAATCTTGGAATTGATTCTTAGAGTGAGAGAAGTCTTGAATTTCAAGCTGTGAATTGTTACTATATGAATAGTAAATTCAGGTGTCGGTTCCTACTAAAATTCAAATAGTTTCAAACCTTTTGTAGCTGTGTTCTTGGACCTCAAACGGGATATGTTTTGGGACCCTGAAAGATATCAAAATAGTCTGCTGCGAAGTGCTTGCAGTTACTTCTGTCCTGCCAGTTCATTGGTAGTGAAATCTACATGACGAACCATGAGATAAAAATCGTAGGGTTAGGCAATGCATTTTGGACCTTAAGTTTACCAGGCTGCTGTTCTGACCACATCACTATCCAGAATCCTTAATCATGATTGTAATTTTACATTGTTACTATGTGCTCAAAGTTATACCCTTCTGATTGGAAAGTATCACAAAGGCTGAAGATCCATGCCTCAATCTCTCTGTGAGGAGAGTTTTTCTTTTGAATATCTTGTATGATGTTGGGCAGGTTATGGTGGAAGTTCTTAATATTATTGAAAGAAGACGTTGCAATATTTCCACTGTGTTTTATTATTACACAATGCATTCCGAAATTACAAACAACACTTGATAATGTTGTTTGTAACGACGAAACGCATTGTGTAATAATAAAACTCAGTGGAAATACTGCAATGTCTTATTTCAATAATTTTCTCTTGAACTTTGTGTGAATAGTCACACTGTTGACAAAAAAAGAACTTCTAAAGTGTGTTAAGATATTGTCAGCATTATGTGCATGAAAAAAATCAAACGTTTTATGCTAGGTTGTTATAAAGGTGGGGAGTGATTGGGAGGAGGATGTACTTGGGGGAGGAATCCAAGAGGGTAAGGCAAAACTCCCACTTTGGTCAGTTCTCTGGGAAGAAAGGATGAATATGAATACCCATGCTTGTATTTGAAATAGAAATACAATCTAGAAAATGACTTCATTTTTGAAGCTTTTATCATTCCCCTAAGATACCTTAGTTGGAATATATAGTTTTTCTACCTACCAACTTCCTAATGGGGGTAACCATAAGATTTGAGCAAATTACATTAAAAAAAATAATGCTGCATTTATTAAGTGCTATAAACTAAGTACTTTGTGATAAATTGTGAACAATGTGTTTGAAAAAAATCCCTTTTTTATGTGATTAACTTGATAAAATACTTGATAATTAATTATTTCTTCTCAAACAGACAATTTTATACATAATTTCAAAAAATATTACCACACCTTCTCGTATAAATAGCCACTTTTCAATTTGCTTTAAATAGCGTGTGATGTTTTTTCCATTTTATTTTCTGTTGGAAACAGATTAAATGTGTTAAGGCAAATTAAAACTCCTCTGTAAAATATTTAGGCATGATCTGGGATGTAGAAAATTGGATTGAGGAAAAAAGGATAGCATAGTGGCCTACAATGATTGGATTAAACCTCATGGTGATGCATAGAAATAAAAGATTTGGTGACATTATTGGGGTCAGTGCCATGCTGTTTTGACTCGTTTTTCCACTTTCCTGATAGAAAATTGTAAATCTGAAAAAAATTGCCAATCCATGTGATTCATTTCCATGATTAGTTTTTTGATTAGATCTTTTGTCAGAATTTGTGTATCAAAATGTTGATACTCCGACTTAGAAATTGAAGCCATGGATTCCACAACAGCCTAAGTCAACTGTGGAAAATTTTCAGATGTACCACTTTTTTATGTTTAGAGGTACCAAAGATCTCACCTCAAATTTTCCCCATAAATGAGTACATATTACAGTATCAATTCAAAGACAAAGAATTGAATTGACAGCCTATGTAGCACTGCCTGCGTATACCAAAAATATGCATAGAAAATGTTCATTCTAAATTTGGAGTTTTTGTTCGATTGGACTTATGCTACTTTTGAAAACATACCTTAATTTTTTATATATATTTTGGTCAGAATTACTTTTTTTTTAAATAAAATGGCATCAGTCATAATGTAAATTGGCGTTAAAGCTGCAATTTGCCCAATTTAATTTACTAATCCTTGGCTTCCTATAATGATGCATCCGTGACTGACTAATCCAGAGTGATTGGTGGCATGATCACAAAACTGTGATCATGATTAATTAGGATGTGTCAAATCATTAAATGATGTCAGAAACCATTGTACCCAAAATTCAAGGGAGGCAACCTTATCTGTTCTGTGATCACCCCGCATGATTCTGGCAAAGCCAAGCAGTATGCAATCATGCTGTCATGCATCACGCACTGCTATAGATGTGCCATCATGTAAACTAGGGTTTTAAACAACTTTCTTCAATGCCATGAGGGGTAATCTTGTTCGAGTTGGCAACCCATAAATCATGCTCTTCCCATTCATCGGTAGCAAATGACTTGATAGAGGCATTTTTTTTTGTTTATATGATAGTGTGAATATCAGAAGTTGTTGAGGTCAGCATAGAGATGTGGTGAAGTTATGATTATTCTATAATTGGCTTGACAGTTTTAACAAACTATCAAGTTTCTGTAAATTCAGGACCAGCAGTATAATTATGAGGTTATTCTCTGTATTTTATTTATTTATTCTCTGCCTTGGAACTAAATAATTTGTTTTGGTGATTTCCGTGCATCAACTGGAAGATTTGTGTAATCATTTTCTGCAGAAGTTGAGAAAAGGGTTACCATATGATGGGTTGCCTCTTGAGCAAAAATTACTCAGAGGGCAGTGGAGAAAATAAAATTGATGAAAAAAGGGGATGAAATGAAGCATTAAACCTATGAAATTTTAGAGCTTTACCCTCCTTTGTTTCCAAGCAATTTTTTTATTTATACAACCTTGGAATTAAAAATGCAAATTAATGTGTTGTTGTATGTACAGTTGAATTCTAAATTATTGCAACAAATTGTAGCAGTGCCACTTTCGCTACAGTTCAGTCATTGACTTTCAGTATTTTCTGCAGTACCGAGAGGAGGAGTTTGAGCAACATTCCCATCTCCCACAATATTTTTATTACTACATCATTTAAGGGAAATGTGTGAAGTATATGTGATTTGCTGACAGCTACATGAATTGTGCAGCTTATGTTAGGTAAAAAATCTTCCTCCTGTACTTCAATTTACTTTCACTCACAAATTGCCCAATCCATTGAAGTATATTTTTCTACCATGATAAGATATAATGAGCGTAAATATATAAAAGATTTTCCACAATATCATAGCAAGTAATGCCACTGAGTGTTACAATTCAGTTTGATTTTGTTACCCAAGAAGATTGGTTTGTTCTCATGCAATGACTTAAGAATATTAGTAACAAGACTCCTCTAACTCTTAGGTGCAAAATAGTTAAAACTCCTCTGAAAAATATTTAGGCATGATCTGGGAAGTGGAGCATTGGATTGAGGAAAATGGTAATGCAGAGGGCTACCTATTGTAAGCATACAAGATTGTAGATTCAAACCTGAACAAGAGAGATATTTTTTATACGTTACAAAATGGCAATTAATTATATTTTGTATCCACTTAAATGAATTTTTACGACTGATTTCATTATAAACTTTTTATAGCAAAAATTCATTTTGTTTTCTGCAGAAATCGTTTTTATTTCTCTCAACGTCTCATTTCATGACGAATGTGGAAAACTAATCTGGAAGGTATTCTTCTGATTCAAGTCCTTTATTGTATTACCCAAATTTATGCCTTCCAACATGATTGCAACTGTCTTTCACACTGCCTGTTGCTGTAAATGATAGAAAACATAGAAGTTCACTTTTTTTTCTCGTGCTTTTGAACCTTATTATTGTGCAGCTAACCATAAGTGCATTTGTATGCTTTTTGCGAATTGACTTTTTCTTTCTATTATCCTAATTAAAGAGGGTGAGCAAAAAAACATCTATTCTGAGTTTGCTATGTCCTAGCCTGTCACTGACCTTTAACTCTTGTAGTATTAATTAAGTTTTTATTGGATTTTGAAGAATCTCCTGGCCCCAACAATGGTCGGTATTAACATCCAAAGTGTAGGCAGTGGATAAATTTTTCATTTAATGAAACCTAAACTTGAGATTACTGAAATGGTTTCAATATCAGTGATTGAAAAGTATGATACTGTGATGATTATGATAACAACGGATGTAGTGAAATTAGTACATATGTGATAAATCTGGCAAGATGGATGCCTGGAGAGCTAATTCACATCCAGGACTAGAGTTCTCAGGGTGGCAATCAGTATTTATTGGGTGGTGGTAGTCTGCAATAACCAAGGATATGATGGACTATTTAACCTTTTCCCTACTAAAGACGAAAATATGTGTATGGGTGTTTTTTGACCCGGGAGACGAAAGCAGCAAATTTTCGTTGGAGATTTTCCTACGCAGGTGAACAAATGAGGAAAAGATACGTTTCGTAGCTCTCCCCTTTTTATGATGGTCGCAGGTGTGTGATGTCTTTGTTTTGGGACCCAACACTGCAGGGCTTAGGCTTTACCCTCGGAATCCGGGAGCAGGTACCCGGACCCCTTGTCTCATATTACCCCTCTCAGCGGTAAGGGACTGCGATTATACAATTGTTAATCCAGTCATTTTGTGGAATAAATATTTGTTCCTTTCTCAAAAAATATAAACTATGAATAGAATTATTTGTCTTTTGAGCAGCGTTTACAATTTTTAAACAAAATTCTACGATAAATATAAACTTAAATTTCGATTTCACTATAAACATCGACATGGAAATTGTTGCTTCATTTAATGCGTCAATATTGACAGTAAAGCTTCGTTCAGAATTTGAAAATTCTCAGAATAAAATGAGGAATTCAATTTGAAGTCTGCAATTTACAGTCAAGCAACAATTATCCATATAGCTAATTCATATAAACAAAGCATGACTGACCGCAAACCAATGCCACTGCTAGGGTTATAAATCCTGAAAGGAAGGGGCCCAACTACCCTCGAAGTCCAAGATAATGGGGAGTCCCCACTAGGCAGGGTCGAAAAAGGTTGGTGCTGAGGGAGTGTGATTATCCGCAAGAACTTTCTTAGCGAATGTCCTGCAAAAATTTTCCGTACGGAGGGGACGGAAGAATCTCTCGGGGCTCAGTACAGCAGTCATGCTAAGGCGACAACTCCACCGTCTTGAAAGAGTTAGCAAGGAAATCAGGCAACATGGGCAGCTGGAGAGCAAAATGATCTCCATCTCGGCATGAAGGACTTGAGTCCTCTTCCATCGTATTGTGTCACTCGTGACTCGATCATATTGAAGGCCTGATACAATGGGTTGGGAAGCAAAGTAGTATAGGGCCAGTCAATCAATTTATGTATCACGTTATTGGTACAAAAGGTAATTATGGCAAGGGATTTTTTTACATGAAATAAAGTAATTTTCCCACAAAAATAGGAAAAGAGAATGGTTTTAGAAGTAAAAACATCTATTAGGCTTGTAGAAAGGGATAAAAACTCTTATACAGTTCCCTAGTGGCAATTATGGGTTGTGATTTTAGGGGAACGAAGACCAATGTAAACATAGTCAACTAATGAGGTATCTGCTTGTTTTCCAAGGAACTCTCATGGTGACCAATTAACCTTAGTCTGTGTGGGCCCTGATCCTCTGGGAACTCCGACTTATTTGCCCTGTCTTTCCTCTAATTTAAATGGGAACATTTAATCATTACATTGAGCAATTCGCATAATCAGACACCATCTTGTTCAACACAGTGGTATCAAATTAAAGAAAACTTTCTACAATGTAGCATTTTTATTCTTTCCTACATGATGCTGTCCCATGTCATTTTCCCCTGCACAGTAGAATCTATTCTTCCTTATTATCTTGTGAAAGTAGGTACATATAAGCACATAGAAAGGAATAATCCGAGTGCTCACTGAATAGTAAAATAGTGTGTACAAAATGGAGCAAGTTGAGCCACTGAAATGTAGGCATCTTTCTGTTAAGTCTGTCATTAAATATGCTTCTAATTATGAGCCGCTGAAATGTAGGACTCTTACTGTCAAGTCCATGGCCAAATATGCTTCTAATCACCACTCTGGGGCATCATAGAAGTATGCAGTGGCCATGTCTAAGTTGTTTGTTGCCTGTGTATCATTCTTTGAATCGATAGGGTGGCAGTAGAGCAACCGAACCTGTCTGATCGTTTTGTTTTCCTACGGTTTACTTCCAAATAGCACCAATTAAATTCTCTGCTCGCTAGAAGAGTAAATATGCCTGGTGACAGGTGAGGATGCATGGGATGTGAGTTATCGTCCACATCCTACGAGGATGTTTTCTTTTATAATTTTTTTCTTCAATGAGACTGATCTCCATGAGAAATGTGTCTGCTCTGTTTATTCCTCCTTAGCAGGAGAAGACTAAGCTCATTGTTTTGGGAGGGGCTTTCATCACTTTCCACAGCATGCAGATGGTATGCAATACCTCTTAACAATTAGGGGTGGGGGTTTGGCCTCCCCCATCTTACCCTTATCATCCCTGCAATCCACCACGACTCCTTTAACCCATACTCTCCTACTAATTTTTTTTAGCTCTACCTAATCAACTCTTAAGCCTTTGACTGTGGGAACGTTTTTATACGTTTTGCATGCTGACTGCGGGAAAAATGTTTTTAAATGTTTGACCATTCCTTGACTACCTGCTGTAGGTTACCAAAATTTTTAATGCTACCTTCATAAGGATCACTAAGTGGCTTCATTATTCAGGGCCAGGCCTCAGGGCAGGGGGTGTCTCCTGGAATATCCTATCCTACTGCCCATTTAGTATTTCCCACCCCCACCACACTCAATGTGCCTATGACAATTGCCCAAATGTAGGCTCATCCCTTACTAAGAAAGAAGTAAGTGTCGCCCTGGATTAAAAGTTTTCACTCCTTGCAAGGCACTTGGCTAGGCTAGAAGGGAAAAATATTTCTTGCTTCTCTCCCACACGGGCTGGTAGCTAAAATCACAAACTCCCACAGCCTAAGGGTTAAGATTTTTACCTTACCTGTTTCATAGCATGGAAAGAACTTCAGGCAACATATGTAATTCTTGCCTTAGCATTGTTGCTATGAATGTTGATATTGATTATAAAATTATTATTTTGTGGTGTAGTTAATTTTTCTTACTGTTGTTTTGACTATTAAAATTATTCTTGTGTACAATATCAACATTATTGATGATGTAAATCATGTTTTATCTATTCAATTAGGTAGTTTCTATGTCAAAGAATGGCATGATTTACCCTAACTGGTGCACCTCTCTTCCAGTTGGTAGGTAACTATGCTGAACATGAGCTTCCCTGATGCCATCCAGTGTGGTAGTTTTTCTTCATGGAGACTACGGTATGAGGCAAGAAAAAGTTTCCAGACCCGTAAGACGGTAAAATAGAATAATTCACCAGCGTCACTGAATAAACTGCATTTATTCCTGGTTTACGATTCTCGACCTTATTTCAAAGTTCAACTGAGGCCTATTTACTTTTGGAAATCCAACATGCTATTCTCCAGACATTCTTTTGTTCAACTTAAAGTGGATGAACAGTTTTCAGCATAGCTGTTGACTGAAGAAAATGACATTATCTGTTAATTACATACGATAGTGGTGCTCATTTCTGAATTTTTTGTTTGTTTTATCCTACTTTGTTCATATTATTTTTCTGTTCATTGACTTGAAATGTTTTATGCTAGCAGTGGAAATTGATTCAAAATTATGGATGAATTTGATTTTCCTAATTGTGATTTGAAAGTAAAACTATTATGAACGTTAACTTGGATTCTTAATATGATATTACCCTCACATACAATTGAATGGGAGTACTTATCTTCTCATCGAACCTAGCACATTGTTCGTGAAGTTTTCAGTTTGATAAAAATGTGACAGATTTGAGCCAAGAAGATTACTGTGTCTTAAGTTTGACGCTACATGTTGAGGAACTGCAGTACTTTTTTTCGTGAAGCATGTGGAAACACCACTCAAAAATCCAAATAACGACCTGAATTCATACGATCTTCATCAAAATAAGTATGATTTTATTGAAGCTTATTTTTGGTTATGATACAATCAATCATTTGGATTGTAAAAATAAAATTTACAGTAGAAATTGAGGGTTTATTAACTGTACTGAATATTTATTTATGATTGGTATCATCTTTTGGCCATAATTTCTCTATCAACTTTTCATTTAGTGGTGATGTTTAGAATATGTTTGAATATTTTTCAAAATGTTGTGAATTATGGCCATATTAAGTTTTACTGAGAAATTTTGAATATCATCAAGTTATGTGTGGGTCTAGGAAACCATTCATTCATGTGTTATGGATTGCAACAGAAAATACTCATGATAGTGATGATGCTTATTTCAGAAAATTTTTAGGTATTACGAAAACTTACATTTTCAAGAGAAACAGTGCCAACTTCAGTGAACTCATTCATCTTCTTAAAAGCCTACAAAAATGCTCGCCAATGTGGCAATTACATTATGTTTGAGCAGATATACTTTTCTGTGTTTGTTAGTAGCATCATGGATGAAAAACGATTTCAAAGCTATGAAAATTAAAGTTTATTTCCAGATGAAAGTATTGTTTTTCCCTATTCCTGTATTTGGTACAAAGACCACATGTTTTGACAAGACGTGAGTGGTAAATATATTGGGGAAATATCCACAGGGATTGGAGGGCAGTAAGGATGGAGAATCTAGGTTACTTGTGTTTTGTTAATTCTTTTCCATTGGTATTGAGCTATTGGAATTATTTATTATTATTGGATTTGCAAAAGTTGTCTAAATATTTTGAATAGATAGGTTTGCTTCTCTTCTACAGAGACCATGATGAAATGGCATAGTCTTGAAGGGGAAAAATGCTGCTAGTTCTTTTTAATTTAAAATGATTTGTGAGATTAAAAAAATTAATACTCTTGGAATTCAAAGGGCATGAGAAACTTGTTTATGACTGCATGGGGTTTAAGCGAGACAGGTTTTACTTACTTGTGAATTTAAATTTTACATTTTTGCAGTGCTTTCAAAATATTTATTTTATGACGTATTCAAAAATCTGTTGTCATTTCAAAATACCTTAAAGTGTAAAGTTTTCAGTTTACCTTTCTGTGTAGATGTTACCATAGGTTGGTAATTTCCTATTGAAATGAAAATTAATTTTATTTTTTTCTACAATCATGTTTCATGAACCTAATTTTACTGATCATACTTAGCTTTAATTTTCTGCATGAATGATGCATTCTTCATCTAAGCATTACCCATAAACACTTATTGGTAATTGTGATTACATCATATTTCAAATTTATGTGACCAAAATATGTTCAATGAATTCTCACAAGTGATACCTCAGGAACATTTTCTGTAACAGTTTTTCTTTACTGTATTTACCGATGTATTAAAATTCTCTCTTATTTTTACCAATGCCACGGAACACAATGGTTTTGGATAAAATGTTTCAAGTTTGTAACAAATTGATGAAGGAGAGATTCCGTGGACTCTGAATCAAACCATTTATGTTTGGCTTTCTAGGCTAATGTGATATTCTCTGCACCACATAGGATTCCCAATATCCAGTGGTAATTTTTTTACTGTTTGGAACAACCTGTCATATGCCATTGAGCTGTCATGTTTCTTTATCCACTTAAAAAACAGTTCCAAAATTTCTTTAAAAATTCATAGAACCATGGTAGTGGATTTATATTTACATTTACCTGGAAAGCTGAAAGTTCCTGAATTTCACTGTCTTAAAAACCTATTTTTTTTTCTAAAAACTTTCACTCCATTCATAATCATTCATTACTATAGTTCTGAAAATCAACCTCTGTTTTTAGTGTTGAAGCCTCTCTTATTTTAATCACAGTCATAACTGGCTGTACATGTGCAGTTAAATCATTTTCATTCAGCAATTTCATGATAATTCAATTCCATCAATCCATCAGTGCATCATAATACATATATTATAATTAAAATTTTGTGGGGTGGAAGAAATGCTAATGCAATGATTGATAATATTTTAAATTACTCTGATATTTTTGATAAGAAGTATACTTGAGAGCAAAAATTATGAAAAAAGGCTATACATGCCGTGTTGATGAATAGTTTTTCACTATTGTTCAGTGATGGTGGATAATTTAAAAAGACTTATGAAATTTCAGGAGCTGAGATAACCATGGCATGACATGCTCTATTCCTTTCCCTATCCCGAGTGTTATTTTTTGTTGTGAACTTCTTTTCAATCATTGTAGAATTTATGGTATTGGGAATTTCATTCTGCCAGCTGTATTTTCACTGTACAATAGCTATTTGATGTTGTTAAAGTTATCTGAATGAAAAACTTGCATGCATTGGTGTGTTGTTGTCATCTTGCAACACGTGTGTGGGGACAGTTATATGGTTTGATATGTGCTTTGAATCCCAGAAAACCTCTGTACCCTGCATTGAGTATTTTCATATCTTGTATTTGCATTGTGAACTTTGATGTGGTGTATCAATGTGTCATACTGTGGTGAAAAATGTTTGAATAACTATTTATACTTTACACAACCATTTTGATATATAATTGAATATAACATGAAGTTAATTCAAATAACAATCATGTAATTATCTGTAAGTGAAGTGGCTGTCTTTACTCAGCTTATTTCTCTGTAAAAAATGGTGATTTTTGTGTGTTTCAACAACAGATTATTCTAGGAATCGTAGCTTTCTTTTTTAGGATCATTTATTTGGAATTGGAGTGATAAAATTCTTCTCAACTAATTGAGACTGCCTACATGCATAAATACAGCATAGGAGCAACAGCAGAGGTAAGCATATTGATTTATATATAATTTTTTTAAGGGTGCTTATTGGCTGTTATATTTGAAGTCTTGAGTATGGTGTTGATCATGTGTGAACTATTTTCTTTTGGACTAAAATTTAATTAAATTTTTGAAAATCACAGAGAAATTGGGATTGGTTAAATAATTTAAACGTGGTCATGGGATTTTAGTGAAACTTTAGTACTAATATTGGTGCAAATTATAGTGGAATGGCTGATATTTCATTTGCCCACTTCATTCTGTGTTTTGCTTCTTTTAAATTTGTTCTCATTCATGCTTGTAGCATATGTTACCTCATGTTGTCAAGTATAGGACCTCATTCATCTTCACAAACATGTTTGACATTCTGGTGGAAATGAAAAACAAACTTATATCACCAGTCAAAAATTTTAGTTATCATCATTGCGGGGTAACAGGTGATTGCCTTTTCTTTTTGCATTAAAATGGTGGAATATAATTTTTTTCGGCAAATTTTATTAGTTGCATTGTGTGTGCGATTATGTATTCAGCAAGGAATGATTATAGGGAACCTGATAGCCACCTGGCATTGTAAGTGGTATTTTACCTTTTTTAAACCATATTAATAATAAATTTTTCAGTTTTCATTTAAATTTGTTTTTTGCATCAAAGTTTTTACTATCTTTAGACTTAGAATAATCTGAGGATTAAAGCCAACAAAGTAACAAAGTGTTAGTTTTGAAATTACCTTATCATAATGAGGTAATAAGAAAGATTTTTATTATTATTACTTGTTAGGAATGATCAGTAAATTCGACGCAGTCATGCTTGAAACAGCGCAGTTTAATAAGAAAGATTTGAGGAGATACTAATGTCACTGCTTAGCTTTTGATAACAGTCCACGAATTAACTCTCTAACCAGGTTATTGCATAAAGAAGACATTCTTGCCCCCCCCCCCACATTTGAAAGTCATCCCCATTTCAGTTCCATTGCACCATCCTGATCCCATTCTTGGTCACATATAATGTGATGTGACTGAGGGAAATAAAGGTGATTGATGTTATTTAATAGTGTAGAATGTGAGTCCACAATATGAATGTAATTGGACTGTCCTGATAGTTTGAGTATTTGGTTGGTGTGGTGGCTTGAGTGTTGGCTTCGTGCCTCATGGGCTTGGGTTTAAATCTCGGCGGCAATAGAGAATTTTCTGAGATTGCCCGATACATGCTTGAATGTTGTGTGGAGGGCATTTCAAGCGCAACATGCCATCCATTGGATGGGGTGCTAAGCCATGGTCCCCTTGTTGCCTTTCACCAAGAGCAGGCTGATTCTGATGCTGGGTTTCTCTCCACCCTTCTCTCCCTACCCATTCCCTCATGGCGCAAGTGGCCTTAGCTGTTGGTCGCTTCCTCCAAATGCCATACCACCTTACCGGGTTTCTTTTGTATACTGTTTTTACGGCACTTTGGGAGGGGAAGAGTGAGATTGAGATGTGCCGTCATAATCTTCATTTCAGTTTCCTTTTCAGAGATGCTCCACCCATTACCCCCATGCATTCATATTGCCACACCTCTTTTTATGCTTTTTCATCATGCCACATTCATACCATGCCACCACCAATGCACTCAGGCCAAAAATACATGAATTAATAACTTTATCATGGTACCCCTTTCAATAGGATGCTTATGGCTGGATTAAGTTGTGACTTTCAAAGTAAGTTTGTTTGGATGCAGTATTAATTGGAATAATGTAACTGGTATGCAAGAATATTCTGTATTTTCATCAATCAAATTGGGATAAAGAAATTCCAGCAATATTAATGAAAATTTAGTTTATTTGTGAAGAAATATGAGACATATTTACATGAACCTGTGACAATTTTTAATTATAAATGATTAACAGTCTGGTGATGATATATTGAATAATTGAGTAAACATGCAGACACTCTATTTCGTAAATATTACAGCTCTCGTCAAAATCTTGAAATGTCATTCTTATTTTTATGAATATAGAAGATGACACATGTTTCTGCAGTTTTACTCAATGATATGCGAATGGGTGTTTCATGTGAGATGTAATATGAATATTGGGCTTTTTTTTAGGAATGAAGTTATAAGTGATTCAAGTGAATAGTGAAAAGTGAATAGTGAAAAGTGATGGCATTTGCCTAGTGCTCTTCTCATCTTTAAAATCTACTGTGCCCATTGGATCACTTACTTCGGATGCATGCTGATGGAATAGCTAAGTCAGGTACCTGGTAATGTTGGCATTCATGTCCAAGAGGCACATTTAAAAAAAAAAGCAAGTTAAAAATTGAGAATATGAAATTATTTTCTCTCAAATGGCAAACTAAATGTGCCTCAAGGTGCATAGTGCTTTCATTTTTTTCAGACTTTCAATTTGCCTGAATGTTTCATTCATGGTAATTCAATGGGTTTCTAATTACTGTTTTAATCCATTGATTGGCATAATGAACTAGTTCAATTAATATTTGATGACTTGGCTACAGATTGCACATTTTAATAATTTGCAATATGTAACCGAGTATGGAATATATATTTTTAATGTATTGTTATTTTCATGTAGGAAGTCCGGAGACAAAGCAGGGAGTCCGGAGTCCTGTAATATAACAAGTTGGAGTTGTGAATACTGTGTGTGCATGCTGTTTCAGCCCTTTCCCTGACCCTATTCCTCCCACATTTTATTTAATCCTGCATATTTTTGTTGGAAGGGTTTTTACAAGAGTGAATTTTGCATGATACATAATGGTAGGGAGTGGATTCACTTTAAATATTGCTTAAAGTGGATCCTCCACGTATGTGATTGGAACATGCGTGGGGGATTCATAATTAATCCTTTGCAGATAAAGAATCATAAATTTTTATCAGCCTTCTTTGTTGGTTATCAAAGGTAATAGATATTTTTAAAAATTGAGTTTCTTGTCGTCGATCTTCAAGCCTGTGCGCTTGGTAAAGTTAGGGAATAACCCTTGTGATTCAGTGTATTTGAACCCAGGTGATGATCTACTGATGTAGGTCTATCCTTGGTATATCATTTTAGTTAACTTGACCCTTTTTAGAAGGAATGCGTTCTAATTATGCCGAATATTGCCTGCCTGGGTGGTGGTGGGGTGAAGTCCTCGCCTGCCAAACAAGAGGTCGTGGGTTCGATTCCCACCTGGGTAAGTTTCCACTATCCAGGGCATGGTTGTTCGTTATGTTACCCCAGTATAAAAATGGCCTATGAGAGCTGTATTCGGTGGTTTGGGAATAAAGTAAAAAAAATAAAATAAATATTACCTTGCAAAATCTCCTTTTACCTTGGGTAGGAATCGGGAAAGAATCCACTTTTGTGATGTCATTGTGATCCTGCACAATGATTAAAGTTGATCAGTTTGTTACTTAGTTTGGTTGTGAATGCTCATGTACCAAATTTTCCAGTATTAGCTTCAATATAGGAGTCTGAGGTGAGTTAAAATTTTGCATGGAAAACTAGATGACTAGGAAATTTTTCCATCTTTAGTTGCCACCAACTATTTTCATGAGTTTACTATTTCAATATTTTTAAAGTCACCTTAAAGTTTATGATTTTCTCTGCAAGTTTATCTTAATTTAGGGGTGACATAGAATGTAAAGTTCATATTTTTTATCGCCTTGTATTTTCCTTCCAATATCTCTTGCATTTATTTATTTCTAAATGTAGGATGCTTGCCTGTTTATTTTTGCCTTCTTGTACGCACCAGCTGTTAATAAGTAGTTAGGTCAGGTAATTTGATTGTGCACGTAACCATCCTTGACATGTAATAGCATACATTTATTTACCAATGCAGATAATAAAGAATGCTAGCTCTTGGGCTGAAGTTTTCAGCTTTTGAATAGGTCAAAAGTATTTCTCCTCATTCTTCACATACTTGTGTTGGGCTGATACTATACCATTTAGGCTTCAATAAAATTCTTTTATTGTAAGTTAACAGGTGTAAAATTAGTGTCATGATTAGCATACAAGTTTCTTACTAGAGGCCATTAGGTCAATTCTCAGAATTACCTTGCATAATATTGGACATAGGCGTAGCCACTCCGGTTCCCATAAGAATACTGATTCCAAGCAATACTGGGTCCGGCTGAGGGTTGGATGGGAGACTGTCCTTGATCCTCTTTGTGGTGCTCTTGTCCATTGTCTGCTTTTTAGTGGACAGGATAGACTTGGGGTCGGCACGATGGACCAACAAGGTTTAAGTGTCAGGGCTCCTGACGAAGGCCCCCCCAGCAAAACAGTCTATCATCCGTAAAGTAATTCAAGAGATTTTATTATTTTATTCAAAAGATGGTGTGTAGAGCATCATCTTCAGCAGTCAGTAGAGTGATACTTGTGCATGGACGAGTATCAGCAAAAATATTCTTTTCATCAGCCCAAAATCTTCACAAGGAAGAGTTGAAGGAGAACATACGCATTATTTCCATGAATTTTCATACAGATTTTGCTTTTGAATAATTTATTACATATCTGGAGATACGTGCCTTTCATTCTGAATGACATGAGAGTATTCTTTCCAATTTTGAATTTTCAATGACTCATAGATATTTGTGTAGAACTTGGTTGAGGATTAGCTTTGAAGTTTAGTCTCTGAAATAGATGTTGGCTCTTGGGGAATGATTATTTGGCCCTCATTAGCGCCGTGCGTAGTAAATATAATTCATTAATTTAGGGCATAGATTGGAATAAGTTCATGTTAGGGAAGTTCAATGAATGTCTATCATTTAGTATTTGCTGACCCTGTACAATAATTGCCTTTTGCTAAGCCCGGTCACACGATGCGTTTCTCTTTGATGGAATGCTTGCGTGGGAGTCCTGAAGGCTTCTGTGGGCGCCTGCTTGCTGGAAATGCTGCGTGCTGCTGTCTGCACTGATGGACACTTTGCTACATTGCTTGATTTTGAGAATAGAAACTCGGCTATTTTCTTTGCGTGATATGCTGCTGGCTTCCTCTATCAGCAAATCGCCACTGAAATCTTCCCATGTTGGCTGATGCCAAAGGTAAACTGCCAACAAATCAACACGTAAACAGCTATTGTGCATATTATTAGGCATTTGCACTTTCACCCAGATGATAATAATTCAGCAGATACAATGATCTTTAACCTTGACACTTGGCATTAGAGTTACCTCATTCAGATGAAGGACTGGATGTGTGGAGGATCACTGTACATTGTGACCATGAATACCTATCGGCATGAATAGCAACCAACAGTGCTGTAGTTTACTCCATATCTTTTAGGCTAACTTTCATACAGAACACATCCTGTGAACTGGGCGATTGTCATGTTTTTAAGTTATCATGTGGGTATTTTTAAATAGGAGAGCCAACTTTTATCAGATTTTTCTGCAGTCATTTATTGGTACTTACGGTAAATAAAGTTGTATGCTTGATTCTTATGCACTTGTGTTTTGTCTGAGCTACATATCTTCTCTATTCTGGAATGGAAATTACATTATTTTGCTCTTAATTAAGGGTGTGTTAGTACCTTAAATTGCAACCTTTACAAATCTAGAATTGATTTTCAAAATTATTTTTCCATTGAGTAGAAGACAAACCATTTTATAGATTGCATTAGTTCAGTTAGTTTTTAACAATTACTCGAATTTGATTTTTTGTAGTTTTCTGCCTGTTATTGAATTACAAAATGTTGGAATGGAGAATTCTTACTGCACTAAGTGAACTTACTACACTAAGTAAATTTACTGCAGTTGTTATATTAGCCTGTATTTGAGAATAAATGTAGTTTTCAGTAGAATTAATGAAAAATAAGATTTTACAAGTTGTTTTAGTGTCTTTTTGAAAATGTAGATCAAAATTTCAATTTACATTTCAAAATTAATTGTCAGTGAAACTCGTCATTGTTCACTGTAATGTCAAAATACAAACAGCATGAATATTCTTTGTGTGATGAATGAGTTTTTCTGCTGAGTTCAATAATCATAATGAACAAATATGATGTAGAGGATACTGACTGATTCTTGTGGTTCTCACTAATTGATTGTACACCATCTAGGTGGATCTTTTTCAATTGATTCTATTTCAGATAATGATATCTTTCACCATTTAGTGCAAAATACAGTTATTGTGAAAATGATTGTTATTTTCTTCCCAATGGAAGTGTTGTCTTTCTGCCTTTTTGCCATAATCTCTTTGAAAAGTGAAGGTTTTCTGTGTGTATGAAATCATGTTTGCTCTGAAATTTACTTTCAAAAATATGATGCATTTGGCCTGTGCATTATCAAACTGGTGGATTTTTATGATGTGTCCTCTTTGTGTGTTGTAACATAAAATCTACAGCAGTAATTTTCTGATGCATAACAGTGTTTGTTGTTTTAAAATACCAATTATATTAACAGTTGCATCCCTTTCACAGACTTTCCTATTCCTTTGTTATAAACTTTCTTATATATGACAGTGCCTAATATATTTGAAAATTTTCTGTTTATGACTCAACTATTTTTTGCTTTAAACATAGAGAAAGGGAAATTTTTCAAATACCATGTTAGTGAAATATTGTCAATGTTTTGTCTTGAGGATTAGTAGATGGACCAGTTCATGAACATTTTATAAAGCCTCTGAAGTTTCAAGTATTTTTTCCTTTGATATTAGTGGCAATATTGTGCCTTGTTATGAGTGCCTAGCTGTTTTGACTCTTTAAAAAATCATTTTTCAGCAACAGGAAATTCATATGGCTGTTTTGGGACGTAAACAACTGGAGCAAGGGATACAGCAGCTACAAGAGCAACTACAGCTTAATCTCATGCAACAGACTCATCTAATCCAGACTGATGAGAAAAGGAAGGCATCAGGCCCATTGCAGCAATTAGCTCTGCAACAGCAACAGTTGATGCATCAGTTACAGCTCACGCAGCGGCAGTACTTATTACAACATGGGATTGGCCTTCAAACTATGGTTCTCACCCCTGGCAATGGTGAGTAACTTCCATCACTCAATTATGACACTAAATTGTTATCTATACACTACATGGATGCATGTGGTGGAAATAGAGTCATGCGAAATGCATCAATTACAAATGCGTTTCACTGGGAAATCCACAATTCCCAATGATCATTCTTAAAAGCCCACAAAGTTCACTATGGCTTAATGGGGCACAGTTGGTAGGTTAATGCAACCCATGATATAATTTAATGTGATTTGGAGTACCTAATATTGTTTTCATGAGTTACGCATGAGTGACCGAGATTCATACAGTAAATTTACAACAGAAATGATTTGAAGCGACTTATTTGGCTTTCAATGACAAGTGAATTACAATTGAAATCATTCCTATTTATGATTACAAATTTGTGGTTTGTGTTTGATATGAAATTTTGGATACCATTTTACTATTTAAGGTTTTCCAATTTTTAACTATCACAAAGTAAAAAAGGGAAAGTGTAATATTGACATTTTCAACTGACACTTTTGGGAACTCTATTATACTTGCCATTTTGTGTGACAACTGAAGATAATTCAATTTGCAAGGAACCATCATCAATGATATGATAGATATTTATACTTGATATTTGTATAATATTGATGATTATAAGGGTGATGAGTGTTTTGTGTGAATATCAAAATTTATGTCACATTAAATTCCAGTGGGTTAAGTTTTAAATGTATTGTGGAAGGCATCTAAATTATTACCTGTTTCAGTAGAAGGAAATGTGTCTAATGATAGAAGTTATGAATAAGTAAACTTTATTTAAAAATTAAGTTACTTTTGCTTTTTTTGTCATCTCCCAGTGGTTCATAATAGTTTCAGCATATTAATTAATTGTAAAACTGTATGTATTTTCCATTATCATTCACGATCATGAAGTTATGATCCCATGCATTGATTATTGAGTTAGTTACAATACATATATATACTTCTAAGCTAGTATAAAATCATATGCATAATATTTTAGTGCATGTATCAATGTAAATGGATGTTAAAAACATAAATGCTAATTGAGTGATGTAATTGAACAGTAACTTTTATTCAGCGGAATTGTATCCTTTTTTTTATTATTCCTGGCTATTAATTAAGTTTTTGGTCATGCTCTTGAGCAGGCTTGGAGCAGGGACCTGGTCCTGGGCCGGGTGAAGTCTTACCTCCGACTCCACCTCACCCCTGGAAAGAAAGCCCCAATGACACCTCTGACTCACATCCAATTGGCATGGTCCACAAAACCATGTGTGGTTTGAATGGTAAAATTAATAAATTTGTCAGATTTGCTGTCTAAGATAACTTATAAAAAATGTCATCTGAGCTGGGAGTATTTATCTTACTGTTTTTTTCATCATGGATATCTTAATTGTGCATGTCTAACAGTTGTATTTAATTCAGGATAGCTCTGTTTCCTAATTGTATCTTAAATAAGATTCTACGTGATACTTGAACATTTCATCTTTCAAATATATCTTTTTAGAGGTCAGTGTAATACATACTGATAGATGATGACGATGGAAATAATAATGGTTGCTAATGATCTTATGATTAGCATAAGATAATAATTTTATCTTTCCAAAGGTCATATGTGACAATGGAAGACAGTGAAATAATTATAGGTCAAGTCAGGAGAAGTTGGTTAAAAAAGATGCCATTACATTCTTCAATACCTAAGAAAGGTTTGCTCTAAATTATACTAAATAGAAAAAGGAACTGTTGAGTAGCACAGAAATTTTCAGGGATTGCCGAAGAACCCTTGGAGGCTGTATAAACATTTTTTAACCAAATACTTTTTTAGACCAACTTTACGATTTGGAGTTATGTATATCTTAATTTCTGGGGAGGTAATTTTAAATGCTCGAGCCCATAGCTTAATAGCATAGCTCAAATGGCTTGTTGAGAATAATTTATGTTTGTAGTTGGTTATGTGAAACCTAGTTTGTGACTGTAAATGCCTTCCATTGACTCTTGTTACTGGTGATGGGTCGATTTAGTCATGATTATTTGATATGGGAAAGTTTAGATCCTATTTTAAAGGAATCTAAATTGTTTTAATAATAGAAAATGTGAATAATAGTATGTAGTGGCCGTGAATAAGGTTGCATATTGGCTTAAAGGATTTAGCAATTTTGAATAATAATCACTACAGAAGCTGTTGAAGTGGCAGTAATGTCACAGTGATGAGAACATATAAATTTCTTTTTAAAAATATCAGTAAGTCAGCTGTGGCCTTTGGTTGTCCAAAGCTATGCTCCCAGTACTCATGTTCTTACAAAGCCATAGGGCTAATGAGATGATTATAATTATGCACAGCTTATTTTGAATTATCAAAAAGTGTTGTTTTTTTATGTGAGAGATAAGAAAGTATACTTTATAAGGAGAATGATCCTACATTAGCACGAAACCTTACATAATTAATTTTTGAGAAGTTTTGACCTAAGAGAAAGTTGCTGTGTTCTATACATAATTTATGTTGCTAATATTCACGTTTTTTCCTTGAAATTTTAGGAATGCTAAGCCCGTTGGGAGCATGCCAGCGAGAAGGCCTCAATGGTTTTGGGGGTGTGGATGAAAAGCCCATGCTGGAAAATAGTGGAATACAAGGTTCAAATCTTGATAGCAGCAATTTAGTGGAAAAAGTCCATCCCCTTTATGGTCATGGCGTTTGTAAATGGCCTGGCTGTGAAGCAATATATGACAATATTGAGTCGTTTACTAAGTAAGTAATCAAAAGTAAATAAATTCGTGGAAGGAAACGAAGTCATTTTGTCATTTCTGAACTTCAGCTTCCATAAAGTTGAGCAGGAAACCATTTACTGTAAAATGTAAAAATAATTCCATTTTACAAAGGGAATTCTGATAGAAATAATAAGTCCGGTGTAGCCTAGCATTAAAATGAAAATATCCTGGTGCTTCTGCGTCATTTTTATTTCTTTTTAAAGATCGCGGAAAACGTAGAAAAGTGTAAAACTCATGCATGGATAAGCCACAACACAGATAAACTGCAGCCGGATAATCGGGAGTCTACTGTACTGACTTTCATCTGTCGAAATATGTCATCAGTTGCCATGTAATAATGTTACTTTTCTTTGACTCCATTCAGAAATTTTCATGTCTTTAAGCTTGTCAGGAACAAGAATGAAAACTGAGAGAACAAAAATTGGCTCGTAAATTGTTTCTGGTGTTTATAATATTCAGGGTTGTATTTTTAATGATTGACCATGATTCTATTTCACTAGATAATGCATATATCAGAGCTATGATAAATTTTTGTTAGCATATCTTTCATGTTAGGTTATATATCTTGCATAAAAAATTTGCAAGCTCTATCAATTGTTAATGATATAGATGTTGCAAGTCATATTTATGATAATGTAATCTACAGATTTTAAAAATAATTTTCAAGTTGAGAGTTGAATATTAGTGAGCGTCTTTCTGTATTTTATTATAATCTATTTTTCAATTTTCCTAGGCATCTAAATACGGAGCATGTGTTAGATGATCGTTCTACGGCCCAAGCAAGAGTTCAAATGCAAGTCGTATCACAGCTTGAGTTGCAACTACAAAAGGAGAGAGATAGGTTGCAAGCCATGATGAAGCATCTTCACATGACAAAAAAGCTGAAATCGCCGGAGTCTCCCAAGAGTGATGTGGTGAGTATCAGAATATGATCTCTGCAGTGGCGCAGCGAGGGGGTGGTTTTGGGGGATGAAACCCCCCCAGAGCTTAGAGAAATTTTTCAGTTTAATCCATTGTGCTTAATTTGATTGATATTACTAATAGAATAGTGTAAGGATTAATAAAATATCCCTCAGAAAGCCGTAAAACTAACAATTTTCAACCATTTATCTTAAAATTCCGCAATTTATTAATCTCGCACCTACCGCTTATCCTGGTAGGTATAACATACCCCCACACATCCCGGTATTAGTTACACCTAAACCCCCCCGAGCCTTAGTTCCTAGCTGCGCCCCTGGTTCTCTGTGCAGTGGCTGCTTGGGCAAACAGCCGCTGTTGATGGTGTTATGTAAAAAGTGGAAATCTCTATCATCTAATTTATTTCTTAACCTTTCGTCAGGTGCCATATTGGAATTGCTGAGTTCAGGCCCAATGTGCATGACAGGCACAGATGTGAAGAAACATTATTAACTCTTAGTATGGCTCATCTTTACCTTTCAAGTTCATAGCACCATTATAAGTCTAGTCGAGTACTTACATGATGTCTTTCTTGCTATGCATAAACCTCTTTACATGACGTCATACAGCCCCAGACCGATTCAGCAAAGTGCGATTTAATGTGCTCTTTAGGCTATCAAGTATTTTTACACGTAATATATTTTAGCATGTTAATTCTACAGGATCAGTGTTTTTTATTTTCTCTCTTATTTATCTAATAATGCTTTTATTTTGCTTCGTTGTGCCATCATTTTGCTTAATTATGCTGAATATTTGGACACTGATCTGTTGGCATAAGTGTGAAAAATGAAAGGCTGCATAGAGCGACAAAACGAAAAGTTTTCATAAGCATTAAGGGTCAATGCCACCTAGTGGCGTGGGGAAATGAATAAAAGACTCGTGCTGTGCCTGTCAGATTCATTGCGCCTGATGGAAGGTTAATCTGATCATATCTAAAAATTATTTTTATTTATGCTATCATTGAATAAATCCTTCAAAAAGTGCTGGGAAAAAATAATTGTGTGATTTCAGCTTTAGCAAAGCTGTGGATCTCATATTGATTTTGGTCGGGAATAGCTCAATACATGCAATGCAAGAGTGCCTCATCACTTGTCATTTTTTTTGTCCAATCTTGATGCTGCTTTAATTGCATTTTGCGTTATTTCTAGAAGCCAGCATTACCAGATATAGGACTTCAATCAGCTCTTCTAAATCATCAAACGCAAAACATAGTCAAAAGTGGTGTTGGTCAAATGGGACCCTTATCAATGGCCATTGTCTCAGCCGTGAGGTCGCCTGACTTACATCCTCCTTCCATTGCAATGACGGGGCCAATAAGAAGGAGAATAAGCGAAAAATCAGCTCTTTGTCTCGCTGGAGGTGAGTTCTTGCAGAAATACGTATACGTCTACTTCAGCCGTGCTGAAAGTGGATCTTTTCTATGATTATTAATCATCTAATAGATCTTTGTTGAAATTTGTAAAAGTAATTAATGTGTAGTATTTCATGTTGTCTCTCTGAAGCACATTATTTATGCTATGTTGTTATTGCCATGTACCATTTATTTCTGAGTCAAACCATCATGAAACCTTTGGTAGCCCTAAGTTTTCTGATCAGCAATTAAATTCCATGACTCTGCCAATAATTTTCTACTTATTTGCTCAAATTGGTCTGTATCAGGTTTGGTAATTTGTCTCTGTTGTCAGCTTACCATATTTCTCCGAATATAGTCTCCCTCTGAATATAGTACCCCCCCTAATTCCCGTCAGTTTTAGGAAAAAAAATTTAAAATTGCATTGTAATATAGTTCTCCCTTTACTTTTTCCATGGGCATTTTTGGAAAAAAGGTGGGACTATAATCAGATATATATGGTATTTGTTTTGTAGCAAAACTAATTTCTGTGGGATTTTTAAAATAACATTGTAAATAATTTTATAGGTATGTATTATGTATTATTCTTACAACATCAAAGTATCAAATTAAAAATTAAAAGACTTTCTGGAAAGCATTAACTGAAATAATCATTTTGATGAAATGTAACTTTATTGGAGCTTCTCCTATTTTTAAGTGGAAAAACCTAGTCCACCGATATGCTAGTAAGACTAATTCTTTCGTACAAATTAGTTTGGAATGAATCACGTACATTTCCAAATTTTTACTTCAACCCTTTTTGTTGCTTTGTGGTATCTGAGCTATTTAATGATTTCCAAATGTTATAAGCAAGGTGGAAAGGTTACCAAAAGATCCTACCTTGGGTTAAAGTATGTGTTGTATGAGTTTTGTAAGCTGTTCCCCTGAGATCTTAAGTTGATGGGCCTTTAATGCGTGTGCATTGCCAAAGATATTGTGATTTTCTTGGTTTATGTGATAAGTAAATTTTTCTCTGGTCTTTCCCTGAATGGGGCTCTGCATTATTTTCTACTCGTACAGAATTTCAAAATTACAATTGTTTAGGCCTCTCTATAGAATTTTTTTCTTTCCAAAGAATCATTGAGACATTTATAAAGAATTCGTTAAAAAACTACTTAATTTTCTGCAATTTTGGCTTCCAAAAGGCAATGTTTGAAGTGATGCAACACGCAGCCAAATCATTTTTCTTGGTGTTATGTGGGTTGCCTATATTTAGAAAGTGCTGATTATCCTTACACGTTGCAAAGCCATAGTATTCTTGAAATTAATTTTAAATTTAATGCTCAAAGTTATTAATATTATTAAAGTTTTATAGTATTATTCAGTTTCATGGAGCTTAAGAAATTCTTTGTTTCTTCACAGGTCTTCCATATATGCTTGAGAGGGCAGGGCTTGATGTCCAGCAAGGTAATTTTCTATAAATTCATTATTTTTTATTTGTAATCCTAGAGAACCCAATAGTCATGATCACCTTTAATTTTAATTCTGCTCTTTGATTCAGATGTACTCAATTTTAATTCGGATTCTATATGTGCCTAGAATCAGAATTAAAATTGAGTACATCTGAAGGTGAAAAACTGATTCTGATTCCTTCAATACTTGATATCTAAGACAGTTTTCTCAGAAATCATGTGTGTTTTTCTGCTTCATACTGGTGAAGACAAAACACTTCTTTGAATTTGATTAGTTTGGTATATGTGATGCATTTCTAAGTATAACCAAATATTTGCTGCGTCCATGTTAATTTATGAGACCAAGCCGTGTTTGGGCTGGTTAATATTTTTCAACTTTACAATTGTGGTCCAAAGCCTAATTATCCCTCAGTTGACTGAGAGTGAGATTGCTTTTAAATTGATGGAATCAGAGTTTAAATGAGAGGATCAGGATTAGGATTACAAGCTCAAGAATTTGGAATCAACCAATTACTAGTTCATAGAGTGGAGCATTGATTATGCATTGTAATGGAGTCATTCAGAAGAAAATAATTGAGGATGACATTCTATCCATTCATGATCAATTTCCCTATTTTTTATTCAATTTTATTGTCATGCTTTTTCTGAATTTTTAGCATCCATTTTGTTGAAACTTGCAGTTTATAGGTATGGAAGAGGAGGAAAGGAATATTAGAGGAGTGTTTATGTGGACTGGGAAAGAATGCAGTAGATGATTTACCCAATGAGCAGTCAATCAAACAACAATCAGTGTTGTACTGTGTTACTTGCCATTGTTTTTACATTGCCAATTGTGTGTTTTCATAACCCCCAGAATGTGATTCACTCTTGTATCTTTGATGGACTTTAGACTAGTCACTGCAGACATAAGTGTTCAAGTCATGGTTTTATTTGGGAAAATAACTGCTTTAGGTTGCATTTTGACTAATGAAAGTTATTTTTTTTTCAGAAATACAAAGAAATAGAGAGTTTTATAAGAATGCGGATGTAAGGCCGCCTTTTACATACGCATCATTAATTCGTCAGGTTAGTTTTAATTTTTGTTCATATCCAATGGAATTATGAAAATTGAGTTTGATACAACTGATTTATTTTTATCTATTGTAATGCAATAGCTATTATGATGTGCATGTTGGAATGCATCAACTGTTATGATGTATCTTTCTAGGCTATTATCGAATCTCCAGACAAACAGCTTACATTAAATGAAATCTACAACTGGTTCCAAAACACCTTTTGTTATTTTCGACGAAATGCAGCTACATGGAAGGTATGGTGTCTTCACACGTGAAAGAGCTGTGTGAGCTCATATAGTGTTTAATGCATTTCTGTTCCACCTGGTGTAGTCTCATTTTTGTCTAGCCTTACATGTAGTGCCTGTAAAATTTTTTTCCTAAGAATGAGTACTGCTGTTCTGGTAGTGTTTTTCTTCTCAGTTGGCTTGGTTGTCTACAGTATAGTTAGAATATTCAACCAAATATGTTAGTGTAAAAATATTGAGTAACTTTAAATTTTGTAAGGAATGAGTTTTTTTTGCAAAATAGAGAAGAATGTTCATCAAAGTTTTTGCTTTCAGATAGCAATTATAAAGTACTTTTTTGTGTATTAATTTTTATTTTGATGAAGATTTTCACAAATTTGAATTGACATACCCAAGTTCAACTAGTGAGCATGATAACCATGAGGGTCAAAAGGAGAATGTTTTCAACATTAATTGAAAAAATATGAAGCTCTATTTTATTTTCTGATTTGTATCTATTGCATAATTAAATGATGAACAATTCTCCGATCTGGTCCCTTGAACCTTAAAATATAACTTTAGGCTTTGGTGAGAAAGCTATCACTTTTACTTGCGTAATAATCTGATATTGCTCTCTTTAAATTAATTCTGAATTCACCAAGCTCATTTGCACCCCTATCCTATGATTTAATCTTCTTGGGCCGCTAGTTTATTACTTTTATATATTTCAATACGTACCATTATTTAGCTCTTCCAACTGCAGTAGATTCAAAAGCTGAATAACTTCTGGAAAGAGTTCTTTAGCATTAAATGGATTCATCAACTTTTTACTTACAACTTAAAAATGTTATGAATCTTATGAGCGATCCATCATTTAGCAAAATAAATTTGTATTATGCGGCCAGTCATATTCATGAGAATCACTACTGTGAGTTATTCACATAAGCGGATCCATTAGAAAAAAAATGCAAATCTAACCACAATTGGAAGAATTTCTCTCAAATGTTGATTGAATTCAAGGCACATTAACTTGCCAAGTTTTGGTTTTCCCTTACTTCAAAATGTTATCCTTTGACATAGGCAACCCTTTTGGCATTCCCCAGGTGCTATGTGTAGGTCTTTAATGAGGTAATCTCAATGATTTAATAAATTCGTTATTTTTCATTATTGAGATAATATTCAGCTTGATAATTTTTAATTCTATAATGAAAATAGGTAATTCATTTAATAAATAGCCATTATATTTATAAATAGCTAAATAAATAGCATGATAATATTTGATTCTACAATAAATAGGTATAGCAATGCATAAATGGCCTTGGGGATGTATATGAAATTATACTTCACTGTACTGCGCAAAAATTGAATGCGGTGCTGTTTTGTCTCACAAATATAAATACTTGCGGAATATTTGCATTGAGTAAATTATCATTTCAATACCTAACTTTACACCCTTTTGTATATTTAATTTGGATGAACTGTGCAAAATACACATGTGCTTACATTGACTTCCATAATTACCTTCTTGTGAAGTATTAATCATGAATCTTTAATCATATTAGTTGGTATAAGATATGAATCTTAGAAGTTGTTAGAGTATTCCAATACTTTCTCTGTGATATTCATCACCATCACTTTTCGTATGTACATACATATATAGAAATTTTTACCATTAATTGGTGACAGGGATACAGATAAATTGTGCTGTAGTGTTGTGTATGATTTTTTGTGTTACCAAGAGAGACCACCAATTTTTCCTGCATTAGGACTCAAAGGGTTATATGACGCAAATTGCATTCTGAGTTTCATTTTATATTATGAAATAATGTTGACTTTTTTTTACAACCATTCCTAAGTTTATTCCAGGAATTGCATTTTTGTGAAGAAAATTTTCCTCCTCTTCACTTCTTAATAATATATATATTCCACTCATATTCACCTCTTGCTATGATAATTTTTTGTTTACTGTTTGCATTTCTTTGTTGAATGTTTTTCTCACTGGTGAATCAATTTTGAAAGTATGTGGTAGTGATATGGTACTTTCTGTAGTTTTTGTTGTAAGATGAATTCTTTTCTTCCTCTTTCTCATGCATTGTCGTTTCCCCTGCATGTTCATGCTGACATCACAAGGTGCATATAGCAATGGTGTAGATCATTGTGGGTTAGCATGCTAGGTATGCTTTGTGAAGGAAATTACCCGGTGTGCTGGACTTCCCCGTTCTCGTTGTCAACCCAATTCATTCATACCTGTCCCTTTATGGCATTCTGCAGCATTTGAATGCTCTAAAGTGAAAGTAATACATCAAAGATTATTTCCAGTGATGGAAGGATGCTATTAACTGGCTGCCTATCCGCAACTAACGGGTTCATTACGACATAACTTTTTTAATTTGAATCCTGTATTCTCCAAGATTTAGGAAGCAGTTGATTCTGGTAGAGGTGATGTAAAGTTGAGACATTTTTTGCTCAGCCTTATGATTAATTTTTGCTCTCCTGCTGTTATTTGAACATAATATTGTGAGTAAATGTTTTCCACCAGCTTGATGACTTTGCAGACCCAGCTAGAGACGGGAGCTCAAGTCCATTTTGTTTCATTGTGCTCTCTGATGCTACAGTTCCTTGACGGAAGTGTGTTGGTTGGTTTCTTCCTCAAGTATTGAATTGATCGGTAAGGGCTACTTGTGTTCAGGAAGAAGGCATGATGAGAAGCGACTTGTAGGTACTTCCTTGTTCCTTACGGTTACCTCAATATGGTCCCATTGCAAAGTTTTTGCGTCAAAATAATTTATTTTAAGCGTTTTCTTTTATAGCTTCCCAGTAGAGTTTTAGACTTGATGTGAAAACCTCTCCTGCTGCCGAGGTTCAAACACAGGCCCTAGGGATGGGGACCTAGCACTGTAGCTACCATGTCAACCTAATTCTCCTGCCGATTGCTTTGGATGCTAATAATTTTTGTTAATATTAGGTTTTCATACTTACTGTACGGTTTTACTACAGCTTACTCACACATCCTCAAGTATTAAATTGATTGGTAAGGGAGTGTTTATTTAAGTTTTTGAGGAAGGTATGATGTGAATGCTACGACTACCATGACCATTTGAATCGACTGTAGCAACTCCGCATTTGAGGGTTTATGACAATAATATTCAACTATCCATTGCATTATAAACAGTCAAAAACACGTTATCAAAGGATGGATTGCATATTTTAGGAAGGATTGCATATAAGAAGGAGGAATGCACAGCAGGAAATGTGGAGCAAAGATACCCTCAGTGGAGGGATAAACTCCCGCCAGCATTCCTTCTGCTTCCTTTTCTTTTATGTATTCTCAACCAAGACTGCCTTGAAAACCATTCATAAATTTGTGTATGTACCAGTTTTGAAGGGTAATGAATGATAAGTCTATCTCTAAGTGTTATAAAAGCCTTGTGAATTAATCCCATCTGGAATAGATTTTAACTTTGAATCAAGCATTTGACTTTTAATTTGTGTTTTTATTGTCTTTTTATGTGAAGAAATTTTGTAAACAATAATCAAAAGAACATTTTAATCAAGGGAAATGATTTTTTTTTCACAAGGAGTGAGAGCAAAATATAAGTTTATTTGTAAGATTTAATTAGCTCAGTTCAACCTTTGCCAGTCTCTTTAATTTTTCCTTTTTTCTCTTAAATATCAATTGACAAAGGTTTGTTAGAGTAATTTTGCTGTTAGGAGTATTTCATGTAGGTACTTTTACACTCAAGCATAATTTTTGCCCTAGTCTACTGAACTTCTTTAAATTTTTCAGCCATATGCTATATTTAATTACATATTGTTATTACAATAGTTTTTAATGGGAGTCAACTGATTTGAAAATGTTGTAGAAAGTGAGTAATTTCCTAAGCAAAATGTGTTGTCAGAAATTGTGAAACAACAATGCAAGATTTTTTTTAGCATTAAAAATCAGCACATCCAATGGTTCAAGTCCTTATATATAGGTTTTCTTTCATGTAAGGCATGGCCAATTGTTAGTTTTTTGTCTTATTTGTCCTAATGAGGTTTTGTGTGATTTACATTGGTAAATCATACTTCTTTACTGCACACTTTATTATTTTCTGCCTAAAATCAGGTTCTTATCATAGTTCTAAAAGTACTTTGAAAAGCCTTAGGCCATGCATGCATTTGAGATGATGATAAAGGCTCCAATTTTGTGGCAGCACAAGTTAGTTCTGACTGCTGGCATAATTAGTTTAAAAAGATAGCTTGCTATTAGACTCTAAGGAGAACCAGTAAAAGCATGTATAATAGTTAGCTCAGTATGTCTTGGTAGGTCACTTAGAATATATAATTGCCATTATTCAAATAAGTGAATGCTTAAAGTGAGTTATTTTTATTATATTTACAAATATGAATGGGTTAACTACTTCCTAGCTAAGTTTATTTATCATTAGATGTAATCAGTCTAAATGGGCCTGTATTTGCAAATGAGATGCTATATTATAATTATTGCATTGATTTTTGATGTATAGTTTGTAAGATAACCTTGGGAAAAAGGGTATATCAATTAGTTTTTGTTTAAATTTATCATACCTTTAAGAGAAAATTGTCATTCTCAAGTAAGGCATGATCAATTGTTAGTTACTTGTCCTAATGAAATTTTGTGAAGGGCTGATATACTTTGCATGCAGTTCATGTTGTAAATGATGCACCTGCAATTTAGCTCTTATCAAAGAAAACTTTTTGAATAGGGGAGAATCATTATGAAATTAGTGGTTATGGTGATGGTGGCGATTCATTTAATTTTTGCCCCTCATGAAACATGAGGCTCACGATGTTCTTTGATTGGTCTAGCAATTTTCTCTTAACTCGACACTTTTTAGTACTAATTTGGGCTTTGGAGAATTATTTCTCCCTACTTTTGTCAATAATTAGGTTTTCTCATCCTTTTATTGTGTGATTTTTAAAGTTTTATTGCTCATGACGTATATGGCTATTAAAAAAAATAAAAATGCTTCTAATGATTTTGATCTTTTGCAGCTCTATGCACATATTGGTTTAAAAAAAACAGTGTTTTCCTCCACCATTGATTAACAAGCAAAGAATTTTTTTGGTGCTTTCCATTTTGTAGTAATTTCCTTTTGCTCTATATGTGCAGATACTAGTCAACAAAAATAGTTGCATGAAAGCTGTTATAATTATTGCAAATTTTCTCTTGCTGTAGGAAATAGGCTTTTCAACTTCATTTAAACATTATCTTTTTTGCTGCTTCTACATATTTAAAGCTGTGCACTTATTATACCCTGAATTAAAAATCTGCTATTTTACACATTTTTATGGCTTTTGATTCCAAGGTCATTGCACAATTAATTGGAATGGGACAGAATTACCTATGTTATTTAGGGTCAAAATTTAAGATTTTATTTTCTGAATATTTTTTTGTCTAGTAAGTGATTGTTGTAACATAAATCTTTTTAAGGGAGTTTCCAATGAAAAATAATGATTATGTTCTCTGAAGTTTTTTTATAAGGCATGTTACTTTTGTTTAATTTTTTCCTCAAATACATCATTGAAGTCAGGACCCATCTAATTAGTATTCCAGGCATTCATTTCCTTAAAAAGCTCTTTATTCATGTTTTTGTATTTTTTCTGTGTGTACTAATATTATATATTTAAATATAATTTGAGTTGATTTAACTGATCAATTCACTTTTAAATCATTAAAAAATGCAAATAAAACAATGACAGCCTCTAGATAATTAATAGTGTTTCTAAATTGTTGATTTAAGCTTTAGGATTCATAATTTGACTACTGATGCATGCCAAAAGCTTTTAACTCTGCCAGTTTTTTCTTGCTATGCTTATTTGGGAATGTGTACCATATTTTGCTCTCAAAATTTCAACTGTTGAACTACCAAAATATATTTTTAGCTGTTTGTAATTTTTATTTTGCGGTGCTTACTTGTATGTGTATTATTTTGTATAGAATGCAGTGCGACACAACCTATCTCTACACAAATGTTTCATGAGGGTGGAGAACGTGAAAGGCGCAGTATGGACTGTGGATGAACTGGAATTTTACAAACGACGACCCCAACGGTGCACGACTGGGTATGGTCTAAAACTCCAATATAGCTCCTTCAAACAAACATTTTGGTTTGAATTTTTCCTCATTCTCAAATTTTTATCTCCTTTTCTCCTCTTTTCTATATGTTTTTTTACATCTCATTGCTTTCTTTCCAATTTATCTGCCATTGTTTGGGTGCGTGCTGTGTGTTTGGTTTTTTTGTGTGCGTGTCCATGGTTGAGTATGGGTGTGAATGAATGGCTCAATGGTCGCAATGGGAAAATTCAGCCAAGATGTGCACGAGGTGGATAAAGGTAATTAAAGAAAAAATGTCTTGCTTGGCAGGCAACTAGAAGTGGGAAAGTTTGTTTTTATCTTATTTCTTAAACTGTCTTTTTACTCTCCTCTCTTTCTTGGTGGTCTATGTGTACAGAACGCGATCCGCACCAATCTGTCACTGCACAAGTGTTTTGTGCGCTATGAAGACGACTTTGGCTCCTTCTGGATGGTGGATGACGCAGAGTTTGTCAAGCGACGACATCTGTCACGAGGGCGACCACGGAAATATGACCCCACCCCATCACCCACTCCACCCCACCTCTCAGCACAGTAAGCACTTTTCCATTTCAACAATATTTCTAATTTTTTTTTTGTTCTTTGTATTCGTGGTTGTTGTCAAGCATAGCTGCTTCTTGTAGACCGGGTTTTGACTTAGGCAAAGATATTATTTTTTTGTTTGCACATAATGTTAAGTGATGACTACTGGAGATCCTGTAATTATCCATCCTTCTGATAGGCACAGCAGTTTCCCCTCAGTGCATCAAAAGTGCTTTTTAGTGAGTCCCGCCTTACTTGAGTTTGTCAGTTGACCTACATTTAGAGCCAGCAAGCAGGCAGTCATCTGTCAAAGAAATAGAAACAGCGATTTTAATTCCATGCTGATGAATATTTTTATAATTTCACTCGTATGCAAGTGGTCAAAATAATGTTCCACGTGTTCCTTGTTGCAAAAATCTATAGAAACCCACCCTGTTCGCACAGAGACCAACAGCTGGTCATGAGACTTAGGTATGCATATTTCTCATTTAGATTTCTCTTGGAGTGATTACATTACCCTTTCTCGAAATTTTTACATTCCTAATACATTTCAATGGATTTTTCGGGTGAGGCATAATGCTTAGATTTTCAATGGCATTAATTAAGGCATGTTTGTGGCAATAAGCCTTCTGCTTCAAGGTAATCTACAATGTTAGATGGAATCTTAATGATTAAAAAATCCCATGCTGTTGTCAGTGATTATGTTCTCATCTTTATTAATTTCATGGTAAAACTTTTCATTTTTTCTCTGGAAATTCAAAAACTGAGACCTTTTCTTTTGCTGATAAGTTGATGATGTCTCAAGCTCATCCCAAGTGTCGCCGCTTCTCCACCCCTCAGCCTTGTTCTTCGACCAAGTGTGGCTCAATGTTGCTTCTGCTATTGCGGGCAATTCCTTCGCTCAATGAATGGCTCTCCCTGAACAAATAAATTATGTACCCACTTTTCAAATCGTATCAAAAACCATGACACTGGGGGCCAACTTTGGTGTTTGCTTATTTTTCATATATGAGCAAATAAGACTGTTTCGTGAATTACCTTTACTTCTCTCCACCGAATTCTTTTGATGAATTCCAATTTTTGCTAGGAGTCAAGGACCCCATAGGCATTTGTCACCTTGATATAGGCTTGTTTTCTCTCAGGAGTCTTCCAGATATGGTGTAGTGGTCTCTATTAAAATTCTCTTCCACTATTTCTAATTCAAAAGCCTCCTGGATGAGTTGAGGAGAAATCAAACTTTTCCTTGGCTAAGACGTGTGTATCATTTATGTCATTTGATGTCCCTGATTGTAGAAGCTGTGACAGCTGACTGCTGGTAGTGATTGTTTCTGAAAATCTTGCAGTGGTTGCTCAATTGAGTGGAGACAGATTTCTTGGTGTTCCCCGCTTACTTCTGGCTGTGGATGCAAGGAATATCATACTCTCCATTGTGTTGTGGTTCCAGAATTTTGTCCTTATAGTTTCACAGAAGGTCGTTAATTTTCTTCTCTTCTTCATATCTTGGTGTGAGATTTAGTGTCTTTAGAATTCCTTTAATCCTTTCCGTTATTCCCGTGGTGTAAGGCGGCAAGGCTGGAAAAACTGGGGTATAATCTCTCATATATTAGTTGCTCTAGTTTTTTAGACCAAAAGGGGTGAGGTTGTATTAGTATACACTGAAGGAAAGGCTACATGCTGTATTATTGCCATCTTCTGCAGTTATTTTATCAAATGTAACTGCATAGTAACTTAAAAATCCTAAAGTTATCTTGACACAACAAGGAATAACATGAATGCATCATAAATTACTATAATAATTGTCATTCATGCTTAATTTCCCTAATTAGATGCATTACCTAAACCTCCAAGTGTGCCTGTAATAGCCACACTGGCATCCAATATAGTTGGCTATCTGGCTCTATTTTATTTATTCCTTTGAAAATAAAACTAGTTTTGAGCCTGTCTCTTTAATGCACTGTTGTAACTGGAGTGACTCTGAAATGAAGGATGAGTGTATTTATCTCTGGTTTATATTTTAATGAATACCTTAAACTGAGATTCAAATTTTGAATTTCTGTAATCATAGCAACTGTGTTGTGGTTAAGTAACTCAAGAAGCTTATCTTTCTATTCATTATGACCATGTTTGGATTCAGGCATTTTTACAAATATTGGTCTTATTGTCTTGTATAAATGATACCATTGGAAAGGGTTGGGTGAATCCTTATTGAAGGTAAGAATGGAAAGGTATAAACGGTATGCAATTTGCTTTTTTTCATCAGCCAGGTAAGATAGTCGAAATTTACATGCATTCATTGCTGTCTTAAAATGCCTTATTAAATTTGTGCAAACCTTGAAACATATGAATTAGTTTAGCATTAACCATTTTGAAAAGCATGAAAAGTAAATATGTATTTAGGTCGTTGAAATTTTCAATGTGAGTTTACTTTTGAAAGTTATGATTTCAGTTGCTTTCTCTTCCAAGTAGAAGAATAATTATGGTTTTTCCATGTAGCCCACCCCATGAGGGTATTATGGAGCTATTATAATTGTTCACAGTCAGCTTTATTAAAATGTAGTTCAGTTTCTGTGGGACCTTAGAGTAATTCAAATGGGATATTTCAGTAATGCTCATAGTGCTAGCTGCTGTGGAACTATGTTTTTGATTGAGTGTAGGTCAAACCCATTCTATTTCATTGCAGTAGGCGTATGGCAATCATCAAAGAGTTTGAAAATAGTTTGCGGAAAGGAAAACTTTCAAGGAAACACAAGTAAATTTCCGTTTAGGTCATGGGAATTTGCCAGTATTTCTATGTAAATTATATCTTTGACTCATTTCCAGAAATTGATGTCACATTTAAAATCTATGGGGAAGAATTTTTGCATATCAATCCCAAAGCGTAAAATTTGAAGTTCTCCTTATTCAACCAAGTTAATACCTCTAATATGCCCTCCCTGAATGAAGTCTTAATCCCATGTTAGCTAGGGTGTTTCCATTGAAAACTTCTGTCAACCAATTTAGAGTGTGGTCTCGTTCACCAATTATGTTTTAATATCCGTAAACATAGAGTTTGAAAAATGAAGAGACCCATGATAATCACTTTTCGATCCCTTGCCTAATGCTGTAGCTATTTGCTATAAAAAAAAGTCCTAGCCCTTTTGCAGAAAAGTTGATGACATCACAAACACATGCCCAGAAAATCACCGATTCTCAGCTACTCCTCAGCCTTGCGTGTTAGCCTCATGTGGATTGTTGTGTACACTCCTGTGAGTTATTCCTCCCTACAATCAGCAGTCCTCCCTGAACACGTGAATGAAATGACATCACTTACTCATGGAAAGTGGGTGAAAAATTTCATTTTATTTATTTAAAACTTGCTAGAAACAGAGTGAATGAGGATTTTTTCTTCATCGTAACTTGTCTTTTCCTTTCATCTGCCAAATAATTTTAATGTATTACGATTTCTGGTCTGAGAAAATGACCATTTTATTTTCTTTACTTGGGAGGACAATTAAAAAAGGAATTTATTCGTCTCTATCTTACTTCTTTGTTTTCTCTTCTTACTTCTCTCACATCTCTCTTACTTCTTCATGAGGACTGTAGACTATTTTGTGTTCAAAGTGTTTTTCAACTTTTCATCCTCGATAGAGAAATGAATTTCTCTTTCATTTTATATCAATCTCCTCTCCATTTCCTTTTATGCAGGGAAATGACTCTTGTTTGATTATTTATGTTACTGAGCTACTAGAGAATAATGTATTGTATTTGATTGTAGGAAGCAAAATGTGCATGATTTTTCAACTAATGCTTCTTGTTTTGGTAACCACTCCATTTTGAAGTGGTTAATAGGTTCTCTCTTTTGTTTCCATTGTTAATAATTGTAAATTGGTGGTCAAAATTACCATCATGGTTGTAGCTGTTTCGTTCTATATGTGGTGCTCAGAGTGAATGATTTGGTTGAGAATTGTGTGAATGCTTGTGACTTGGTCAGGGTCCTTTAAACATGGAAATCCAAGAATAATTTGGGAGTGTACTGGCAGTCAAGAAGGCTTGCTCAGGTAATTCTTTCGTTCTCTATTTCAAATTTCATGCTCATAATATACCTGCATGCCTAAACATTTTCTCATGTCATAGCGGTAGAAATTTTTCTAATTACCTCTTTAAAATAGTCTTTTTGCATTTTGCTTTCTATTTTTCTCTCTCTTATTGCTTGATTTACTCTTGGTTGTCATTTTTGACGACCAAAAATTTGAGAAAGAAATTGCCAGCATGTGTAGACAGGTGAAAAACTTGTCCACTGATGAAAGAATCTGTGAATATGGCAATTGGAAACAAGTATGCTGAGAATGCTGAGAACAATATCAAAAAATGGATGAAGCTCCATGTTGTGGACATTGGAAAAATGCCCAATGAAGAAGAATATGAGTAAATCATTATGAAGATGATAATGCCCGCTAGGAGATGAAGTGCCTGAGAAAAGCATTTTCATTGGAGTTATTGCATAAGTTGCAATTACTTTAAGGGGAATATTATATATATTTATATAAATATATATACCTATATATATTTACAGCTAAATGTGAGTTTATAACATGTAACTCTTTATAGAGTGAAGTTTTAGGCTCTTTTTCTGAGTTGATTGATCTTATTTTATGAATATTATTTACAATCACTTTGAATTTTTTGTTTAACGAATAAATTATAATTGCAGGTACATAAACGTCTGCCTCTGATTTTAAAATGGGTTTCAGTTTCTACTTTTCTAATCAGTCTCAATTTTGGTAGTATACATGTTCCTGTGAACTGCCTCATTTCTTTGACATTTCCTCTGAGTGATACTTTCATGTCATTAGCATCATAAGTGCATGATAAATGTTCCAAAAAGGTATGCTATGTTTATTTTACTATTAAATCTTTAAATCTGTGGTATAATCCGAATAATTTTGCCATCTTTTAAGATATTTTTAGGCACACGCTCTAAAATTGATATGATATAATTAACTGAAGGGGTTCTTGGTGTTTTAATCATCTGAATTTTTACAAATGGTTTCATATTATTTTTTGCTTAAAAGTGCATTTATTGGAAACATTTAATAATTTTCCATTGATATTAAATTTTATAATATGAATTCTGACTTATTCTCTCCATTATATTTTTATGGCTTATTTATAAAATTAATCGTTAAATCCATGGCAAATATTGTTGAATGAGAGTATGGGACTTACAACCACAATTTTCCCCTTTGGGTTCTATGTTTTTTAACTTATTTGTCAGCCAATATTTGTTAAAACTGCATTTAGCATTAATGTAAGGAGCCCGAAGTATAATCTTCCTTGTCTTTCATGCACTTCCTAGCTCTATGCATTGAAAAATGTATTTGTCTCAGAACATTATTCTCATGAAGGCCAGAGTTCATTAGTGCCAGCTTTAGTATCACTAAATGATTATCACATAGTACTTTTTGTGAGCTGTCTATCGTTGCCCATCTACCTTGTTATTGAGATGAAAGTATTTGCTCTGAAAGTGATATCTTTCTTTATGAAAAATATATATGTGTGAGTTTTCTTTTAATGGTACAATTGTCTGGGAATAAGAAATATTGGTGCTTATGAAAACTTAGTTTCCCCTTTGATCCCTTTGACAGAGTAAAGGAACTTCATTCCAGCCTCTCTGTGGATAGGTGGAATGATGTTCAAGGGATGGCGTACTTGACCAACACAGCACTTGACCATTGGCATGATCTGAGGATATGATGCTCTTTACAACCATTTATCCGACTATTGGCTCTTGCATCAATGAATGATTAGTATGTCCAATGATTTACTTTGATAATTTTATTTGTTATTAATGTGAACTTATCTTAGAGGTGTAATTAACTGTAGTTAGCTGTGATAAAAATATCGCCCAGTTTTTTTCTCTAGGTAATTTCATATTCATGATGAGTGTCCTTTCATTGCTTACAATTTCATGATATTTATGCTCTTCAATAGCACTTGTAACAATTTCTTTGTGTCAGCCTTAAATGTTTTTTTATGTGGAAGTAGATGAATTTTATGAATCAAAATATATAATGGTGACTAAAGTGATTAGATTGTCAGTTTCCGGTAGGCCTGTTAAATAATATGAAGCTTTTCTGTTCTGCTCCTGTTCATTAAGTAAGAAAAGGTCAAAATTTTAGCCCCGGAAGACACCTATTATTTTTTAAATGTAAAAATTTATCTCGTGGGAAGAGCAAATACTTATCAAAATCCATTAGTTTTTGCTATCTCTGTTGCATAATAAATTTTGGTTGCAAATATTTTTATTAATTTAGTATTGATTTGCAGTATTTTTATCACTATTTATATTACATCATGATTGAATTTTTTTTTTTGTATTTTTGGATGCTACATTAATAATGGCCCCATACCTATTATTCTTTTGGTTACTAGAATATGAAATTTATTAGAATTCACTCAAATGGAAAGTTACTCTGATGTGATGACTAAAAATCATTGCCTTAATATTTAGTGTGTGGTGGTCAAATGCTTTTCCCTGATTGAAATGACATGCTTGTGTTCAGTGCTTCATGTTAAGCACCTTATATATTCAAATTACTTCAAGTGATGTTAATTATTATGAATTGCCCTAACCTTATTGACCATTTAATTTTTAATGATACTCCATATTCCAACTATAAAAAATAACAAATCGAATTTTTAAGATGATATTTATCAAGGTCATAGCTAGCAGATATAGTCAAGGGGTTCAACCCCCGTTCCCCTTGATGTATGGGATGTATTACAATCTTAGGTGTCCCCCCAAATGAACTCCCAAAATACTTCACTCTCTCTAAGTAAGCCAAACCCGTATCTGAAATAATTTTCTGGCTACTGTATTGATACTTATCTAAGGAAACAATCTGAGAATGTCAATCATTTTTTAATGTAATGCATGAGCTCTATATTACTCTTGCTTGCTGTAATGAAGGTAAATTGTTACACATGAGGCTGGTACTTTTGATGTGAATAATTTAAATTCTGCCTCAAATCTCTGTTCATCATTGTATATTTGTTTAAAAATTATTTTTGGTCCTTATTCGCGAGTGTTACATGCTAAAATATATTGAGGAATAGAAGTTAGCTTCATGCTTAGTTGCTACCTTCTTGGAACATTTTTTGCATATTTTTGGAGTTCATAAGGTGAAATGAATATTTGTTTTACCTTCAAAATTACTACTAAAAACTAATGAAAGTAAAACTTTTAGGTATGTTTTTCAAGATAATTTTTTATTGCATTTCATTTAATGGCCTTATCTAATCTTGAGGCATAAGAAGTTTATGTGACTATGTATAATCATTTGCCATCATTCTCAGAATCTGAGAGAAGTATTTGACTAGATTACTTGCATTTGGTCATTTTGAATATTGAACAGAATTGTGTTGTCATAGCCTTTATACCCCCCAAAAAATGAGGCAGGTTTTTGTGATTATATTTTGTTGAGCTTCATATGATTTTTCTATTGTTTCTGTAATTTCTATTGATAAATTGAGAATTTTCTTTGTTCAGCTGTGGTCACCAGTGCCAAAGAATTAACTGAGAAAATCGTTTTAAGTCTTAAGTTCATCTTCTTTAGTTGGGTTGTTCATAAAACTCTCAATAAATTCAAAAAGTATATTTTTTGTATTTTTACTTTTTTCAGTCAAATTTGTCATTTGTGTAATTTGTGACATAAAGTCACATAAAGGCCATTTTTATGTGGCAGTGAAATTATGTTAGTGATTTGTGGTTAATTTTTTGGATCCATTATTTATTTAAAAACCCCTTGGGTGACATATTTTAAGCTCTCTCTTTGGCTTTTTTTAGTGATGGCGGCAGTGGTGTGACAGGAGCAGATGGATCAATGCCTCTTGCTGACCAAGGTGTGAGCAGGCAGTGTTTGGACCTCAAAATCACATGAAAGTTCCATTGTTGAACATGTCACAGACTAATTTTTTGCAAATATCATATTCCCTCAGACATCTCTTTGCAGCCTGTCATTCTTAAGGTTCATCAACCAACGAAATTTTTGCCTCCCACCCCTCAACCATGACACAACCATTGACATTGTTTTAATGTTTTTTTTATGTTGTAAAGTGTACATAAATTGAGCTGTAGACTGTACGTTCTTCAAATTGAACTCAATTTGACATGCAATACTTATCCTCAGGAGCTCATTGTTTTATGTACATCATGTTTTCCAAAAAAAAAATTCCTTCAAGTATAACAATATATTATCATGATGTGTTGTGAGTACATCTATCATGAAATTCTCTAGAAGACCTATGATCATTGTGTAACTAAGTGAAGAAGCTCTTGAAGAACCGTTTTATATGTATGTTTTGAAAAATAATACTAAGGAAGGAAAAAAATTACATTTTGTATTCATTTCGTTATCCTACCTCTCCTCAGATTATGAACACAATTTTCAGTTGTGCGTTATTTTTTTAATGATGTTGTGTATTGACTGCTCGTATGCCAATTATTGGTATTTAACTGCTTGCCACCTTTGTTTGAAGAGAATTTTTTTTCAAAATCATTGCCTAGGTAGGTTTGTGCTATAAGAAAATATTTTAAACATTACAGAAGACAATCACTTTAAAATAGATTTGTCTTATGATGAATTGGACATGCTATCGGGGCTGATTTTGCACGTGATTTTTAGAATTTAAAATTTTGCCTGTTATGTGTCTATTCGCACAATCTCATCTATTATATTATTCTCCTCCATATTTGCCTATGAAATGTATTTTTAATATAGCAATATTTACATTTGCTCTTTCAATTGATTCGTAGTCTGGAAATATTGCCGATTCAATACGTAGTGGAATTCAACCTATGATTGGTCATATGAACAGATAAATGTTGTAAAGTGAGGGTCCTGTATAAATATTTTAGGATATCATAGCAAATTTTTTATTAAGGTAAAGATGCATACCCTGATTTTTCTGGTATTTTTTCTTAAGTTTTGGATACATTCTTATGTTTTCTTAAAAGTCATTTAAAGTTTAGTGCTTTCTATAGTTTTATCGCAGTCAAAGTTCTTAAATTAATTTTGGCCATTAATTCTAAGCATCATCTGGATCTTTCTGCGATGAATTCATACAGTCATGACTAAATGCTGAATTAGAATTTACATTGGTTATTTAATTATCTGGAGATGTCATCATGTGAACATATGTGTGTGTGAGGTGAGAGCATGTCATCTACTTTTGCCTAAAGTCTTGGCAATCAATATTTCCATCAGAAAGTATACCAAAATATTCACAAATTTGACATTATGGAAATAAGGCCAGGTAAAAATAATTAGTCCAATCCTCCACGGTGATTGAATGGACTTGGAGGTCAGCATAAGCTGGGATGATATGACCCTTGGTTGTATGGATGGATGGCAGCCCGTGGAGGTTGGGGAGTAAATAAAGGGGAATATTCTCTTCAAGTTAAATAAGATTGAACAGGTATGAGTCATCATAGTGCACCACAACCCAGCTATATAATTTACTTACTCAACATTGGCCGGGTATCATTTTCAAGTCTGAAAAGTTGGCTGTCATGTACAACATTGCACCAACAAAGAATCAACATCAGTAAGCAGCATTCCAGGCCAGCAAGAGCAAATAGCAAGCATAAATTGAAACATGCAACCGCTGTTCTGTGGTCTTTCATATTACAATCAATCCAAAGCAAGTGGCTGAGCAGCTCAGGTAACTCGAACCAGCTACCCCAGAATAGCAGGAATGTACTTTAAAGTGTCAATACCAGTAGTTAAATTGCAAGAGGTTTAGAGGTGGAATACGATTTCAAGGAATCTCCAAATCTGAATGCTTTTAAGCTGTTTGCGAGCTACTTGCTGCCCAATGACCTGCAAACGTTCATTGCTGTTACGTGCCATTGGAGCTCTCTAACTATGTATATATATAGGTGACCATCGTCACTTTGAGAGCCCCACAGAAAGACTAGTACACACGGGTTAAGTAATAACCATTAGTCGCCTACTTTGAATTCAAGGGAGTCGATGATGTATCCAGCAGAAGTCCTTGGGACCAGAGGGTTACCTATCCTCCAGGGACACCTTTGCCAGCTTTCATTCACGAATATGATCATATTCGTGAATGAAAGCTGGCAAAGGTGTCCCTGGAGGATAGGTAACCCTCTGGACTAGCTTAAATCGTGAGTTTCAGGACGTGGGATTGTCTCTCCAACATTGATATAAAAGTGTGAAAGCGATTAATCCATCCATGTTTCCTGTTTTTATTTTGACATCGTGACACTTTTATTTGGGATATCTGCTTACGTGATTTAAATTTTAAAAAATATTTTTTTTTAGAAATATTTTATATTATATATAAGAAATCGATTGATGACATTAAAAATCAAAATAAATGCACATTGAACTCAAAGAACTAAATGTTCGCCAGTACTTTTTAGTTGAATAACATTTATTAGGGAGGTATGCATCCTGCGCTGCTCAGCGAAGGGTGTGCATTCCGACTAGCCAGCCGATGTAGGGAAGGACGATATGGTGATCAGTGAATAGTCAACAAACTAAAAAAGCTCCAAAACGCGAGGGAAAAGTAAACAAATTCTAATGATACCATTTACGAAGATACCTTCTGACATACCATACGACACTAATAAGCTGACTCCAAAATGCCTTTTTTAAGGGAAAAATTACACCCGGGAGCCAAATTCTTCGAGATTTTCGAGTTTTACAACTCGGCGAGGATAACATGTAAGAAGGTATACCTGTAAGTTGCCCTACTTTACTAGAGCTATTGCCGTTGGCGGACTCACCCTCCTTCTAAATGCTTTGTTTTCAATTGTTCCATGAGATTTCTAGCGAGAGGAGGAAGAGAGAGGGGTGAATTACGACTAGCGAGCATTTTTGGGTAGGAACGATAAGGCAGCCGTTAGGTGAATAGTCAACAACCACGAAAGGTCCAAAGCGCGAGGAAAAAGGTAAACAAATTCTAATGATACCAATTACGAAGATACCTTCTGACATACCATACGACACTAATATCTGGCTCCAAAATGCCCTCTTTTAAGTCAAAAATTACGCCTGGGAGCCAAAATCTCAGAGATTTTCGGGTTGTTACGCCACGGCAAGAATAAAGTGTAAGAAGGTACTTGTAAGCTGCCCTACTTGACTTGAGCTATTGCCGTTGGGGGAAGACTACTCACCCTCCTTCTAAAGACTTTGTTTGCAATTTTTCGGCGACCCAGTGAGAAATGGGTGGTGGAAGCCACGTGGAGAATTAACGTGTATACCACGTGTTTTTGGTCGTGGAATCAACGTGGAACCCACGTGGAAATTTGGTGGAAAAATTAAAACAGCAGTTGGTGCTGTCTTAAAACCATTAAAACCTCAACCACTCTATATCTAAACCTTCTATATATGTGTCTACGATTTTTCATGTGCTCTCATGGCTGCCTTTCCACGAATTATATAAAAATAGAATATGCGATACATTTTCACATAACTAGCGTGGTTTCAGGATGATAAATGACGCAATGTCACCAGAGAGTTAAGTTCCACCAATTAGAAATTCTGTTTAACATTTTATGATAATCACCACAAATCCACTTGAAATCAACGTGGATTCCACGTGGGTCCAACCACTCAATATCCACCACCACCAAATATCCACCACTCAACGTGGATTCCACGTGGGTTCCACGTGGATTCCACCAACCATTTCTCACTGGGGAGGTACTCAGCGAGAAGAGGAAGAGAGAGGGGGGTGCATTACGACTAGTGAGCCTTTGTGGGTAAGAACGATAAGGCAGCAGTTCAAGTGGAGCAAGGTGAATAGTCAACAACCACGAAAGGTCCAAGGCGCGAGGAAAAAAGTAAACAAATTCTAATGATACCATTTACGAAGATACCTTCTGACATACCATCAGGGGCGGATACAGAAAACACTCAAGGGGGGGGCGCAAAAGATATATTGAGTTGCCTTTACTTTTTATCGCGATATCGCAATAAAAAATAATCAAGTCACAGGCAGAGCAAAATAAAATTTTAATTAATGTAATTATACACATATATAAGACAATGCCATCTTATGATATAAAAAAGTCACAATCGTGGTTCTGCCATGTTTGCCAATACGGCCGGACCCGCAAGGGAGGGGCGCGCGCCCCCCGCGCCCCCCATCTGTATCCGCCACTGCATACCATACGACACTAATATCTGGCTCCAAAATGCCTTTTTTTTAATCAAAAATTACGCCCGGGAGCCAAAATCTTCGTGATATTCGGGTTGATACGTCACGGCTAGAATAACGTGTAAGAAGGTATACCTGTAAGTTGCCCTACTTGACTTGAGCTTTGCCGTTGGCGGACTCACCCTCAGTCTAAATGCTTTGTTTGCAATTTTTCCGTGAGATTTCTAGCGAAAGGGGGAAGAGAGAGGGGAGTGAATTACGACTAGTGAGCATATTTTTGGGAAGGAACGATAAGGCAGCCGTTCAGTGAATAGTCAACAACCACGGAAGGTCCAAAGCTCTAGGAAAAAGTAAACAAATTCTAATGATACCATTTATGAAGATACCTTCTGGCATGCCATACGACACTAATATCTGGCTCCAAAATTCCTTTTTTTACGTCAAAAATTACGCCCGGGAGCCAGAATCTTCGAGATTTTCGGGTTGTTACGGCACGGCAGGAATAACGTGTAAGAAGGTATACCTGTAAGTTGCCCTACTTGACTTGAGCTATTGCCGTTGGCGGAAGACTACTCACCCTCCTTCTAAATGCTTTGTCTGCAATCGTTCCGTGAGATTTCTAGCGAGAGGAGGAAGAGAGAGGGGGGTGAATTACGACTAGCGAGCATTTTTGGGTAGGAACGATAAGGCAGGCGTTCAGTGAATAGTCTACCACGGAAGTCCAGAGCGCGAGGACAAAAGTAAATAAATTCTAATAATAGCATTTACGAAGATACCATCTGATATACCATAAGACACTAGTAGCTGACTCCAAAATGCCTTTTTTTAAGTCAAAAATTTATTTATTCATTTTTATTATTTTTTCATCACCAAAAATGGCTCTAAGGCCTTTACATTGGCTGTTCCTTAATAAATAATACCTAAAAGATAACAAACAATAGCACAATAAATACAAACTAACAGAAGACAAAATTTTTAAACATAAGAAGGGGCACTATTGATAGACAATGGTAAATTATTCCCGCCCCCGAGCCAAAATCTTCGAGATTTGCGGCTTGTACCACCACGGTGTGAATAATGTGTATGAAGGTATACTTGTAAGTTGCCCTACTTAATATGAGCTGTTGCTATTTGCGGGCAACTACCCACCCTTCTTCTAAATATATAGTTGGTTATTGTTCAGCGAGGTACCTATGCGAGAATATGATGAGATCGGGGGGGGGGGGGGGGGGGGGGTGCATTACGACTAGTTAAGTTACAGAATCTTCGAGATTTGAGTTTTGTATCCTCATGCAGTGTCGGGTACTAATGGCGGGCGCTGGGGGTGCGTGCCACCCCCTTGCTGGACCACTTGAATTGCCTAACATAGTAGAACCACAATTTTAACTTTTTAGATCATAAGGTAGCATTATCTTGTATCTGTGTATAATCAGCTCAAATGAAATATTCTCAAACTTTGCATGGTACTTATTTTTCATTCCGATAAAAGTTCTCAATAAATATATTACCCCCCATTGTGTTTTTTCTGTCTCCCCTACTGGCCCCCACACTGTTACACATGATATTCTTTAGGATGGCCATTAGCCATAGTGTTGCGTGTGTTACATTGACTTATGAAGAATTAGGTTTATTCAAGTTCCTCAAAGAAATTTAGGCTTATAGCAACTACGCCTATGCTAATAAGTATTTTTATAATTGAATACTTACTTATCGGACATGTTGCTGATGATCCATTTTTACTGCTTGAAGAGAAATCTGATCAGACCTGGAAGTGAATTCAAGTGCACGCAAAATGCTCGAAACCACTGAGTTGGTCAGTCAGTCTTACATTCCAAATTGCAAAAAAGGAAGTAATTGGTAATCTAATGTCTGGGGGTTCCTCCCCTAAAGTAAGATAAATTTTCTTACTCTAGGGGAGGAACAATCTAATGTAACTATAATTATTATGGTTATCAGTACTAATCTCTGTAAATCTACTAATGGGAACGGCAGCTAGGGGGAACGGGTGGTTGCTGATGTCATGCAGTTTGCATAGTCGCCAGGCATAGTTGGACGTGTCGCAAAATTTTTCGTCTGCCATCTTCCGAGTAAGGAACCAAAAAACTTGTCCCCTAATCAAATGTTAAATCGCTTCCATTGCTCATGAATTGCGTTTTAAAACACGCTTTTGGAGATGCTTGCAAAATCGCCCCTCGTCACCTGCACATCTAATAAATGTCTAACAGATAAATATATATCTAATATATGTCTAATAGGGATCTATTAGATATACATCTATTCATAGATGAAAATAGACAATGTATATATATCTATAGCTATCTATTTTCCGTGTGGGATAACATTGACATAATTGTTTTTTGCAATAAAAATCTACGTAAAAACAACTTTTTAACGGAAATATTCATGAATGATAAGTAAAAAATACTTAATGACAAGTTTTGAGAGGTTGAAATCATTTTTAATTCGATTTAGAGTTCTGGATTCTCAATCTTGAATATTCTTCAGTTTCTTTTAGGGATTTTAGGCCTCATTTTCAGTCTTCTTTGCTGAAGCCGGTTTTGTTGGGTAAATATTATAAATATCAGTTGTTTAAAAGCAATGAAATATCAATGGCATCATCATGATGTAAGTAATAATTGATGTCTCTTTGATTACGTCATGACTGAATGAATGCAATAGAAAATCCCTGGAGCATCCACAGCATCAAATTACATCATTATATGTTATGCTAATGTCTACTGCTTAATATCCTCTGTAAAAAATAATCCTAATTTTTCACAATCATGTGCATTGAAAACACGTATAATTTCTTTATTTCCAAACCTTATGACATCGATTCGATGTAGAAACACACCACAGGACGAAAATTCGACTTATGCGCCTGTGTGTCCGCAACCCACAATACGTGTAAACTACTAGGACATAAATTTGCAGCGTTGTCACTATCAATGGTTTGCAAATTTTGGGGTTAGCAGGCGTTAAAAAATCTATTTTAAGAATTATTTTTAAAAACCTACCAAGCTTCTAAAAGTATACCAAGAAATAACCTAGAGAATTATTTTTGCACCAAATTTAGCAGCAATGAATAATATGAACCTAGTAACACGAAAATGCACAACTTACTCAGCAATTCTCCCAGAAGCTAAAATTTTGTCATGGATATCTATTTAAATAATGATTTGAAAGGAAAACGAAGCTGGAAATTAGAAATTATTCAGTGCAGTTGAAAAGTTGTAGGTGAGATTTCCACAAGTTATGCACACACTATACAAATGGTAAAAATTGGAACATTTTGGTGAAGCGATCAACCTAAGAATAAATTTAAAGCATAAATATGAGCTTAAAAACCAATTCAATTGATCAAAATAACTTTATTTTTTGTGAATAAGATGGTAGGTAGAGAGGGAAAGAGATTTATAAACTTGCATAATTTACAATGCCCTAAAAGAGAGGATTGAGATTTTTGTATGAGATGTCTTTTTAAAATCACCTTGACATCACTTGATTACAAAGTTACCAATGGATTACAGCAATAAAAAGAATGACTAGAATGCCCTTCAAAGGCAATGGATTTAATTTCCAGCATTTACCAAACAATTTTATACTTGTTTTCTTCTTTCCATGAAAGCTAGACCGCAACTTCATTTTTAATAGTGTTCCATACCCCACATAGAGTGATATCTCAATTCAAGACCACTTCAATATCTCAGGTAGTGGGGAGGCTGAATGCTGGCCTATGGGTCCAGTGGCTATGTTACTGACTACATATTTCATGTGTTTATTACCAATCATGCCAAAAACAACACATTACGTGCATATGGATTATTATGCAAAATGGATTAAATGAACTTACAATATGGAACACAAATACCCATGCACTGCATAGAGATTATCTTCCCAGATGGCATTCAAATCCATGACCTTCAATTAGGCATAGGAAAACTTGTAAAATGTGAACATTTGAACCTTTATTTGTAGTTTTTAAGTTTCTTCCCCACCCTCTAAAGTGTTGGCATCCCACAGATTGGATCTAGGTTCAAATCCTGGCAGTGGCAGAGAAATCTCAGACAGCCCAATACATGCTTGAATGCTTTGTGGAGAGCACGTAGCACTCTCTGAGATGGTTGGGATGTTAAGCAATGGTCCACTTGGTAACTTTCAAGGCCGGACTTATACCAATGCTGGGTTTCTCTCCACCCTTCCCTCCCTTCTCTTGCCTCATCTCACCAATGACCTCAGCTGTTGGTTGCTATTTCCAAATACCATACCATACTATGGATGCCATTGTTGTAGACAGCCAATCAGATTTACCATATCATGTCCGATTTTTCCATTCCAATTTTGGTCTCCTGCACTAGGTCTCTCCCATGGCACGAATAACCTCAGCTGTGAGTTTCCACCTCCAAATACCGCACCCAGCCCACACATTAACCCCTCCTTTAATGCATGATATTCTGCACCACATATAACTTTCCAGCCTTTTCTCAGTTTCAAATTCAGACTCACTACACATCTCTAGGGAGTAAAATGATCGGCTATAGACCTTCTGAGATGAAATCAGGGTTGGTCATTGAAACGAAACGAAAAAATTTCGTTTCCACCCGGATCGAAACGAAAACACGAGGCCTAGGTTTAGTGTCGTTCCCACACGAAATTAAATCACCGAGGAGTTTAGCTTCAACCTGGGATGAAACTTTACCCCAAGAAACGAAACTAAATTAATCAAAACTCCGCTGCTCATAGTTACGTTTTGATCCCAGAAGTTGAGTGGAGGGGGATAGGAGGGAATAGTTTCAACCCATTACGTTTGACATATGTGTAGAGATGGCCAATTTGTGTTCACTGTTCTCGTGTTAGTACTAAAAATATGAGTGCACCATGCATCTAATGGCGGTAGGCCGAACCCCTACTTCATTCAACTGTACATTGTACTCGGTGTGTGGGTGGAAGCTAAACCGTTCGAAGGTGAAGCACATGGTCCCTCCAGTGCGAAACATTCTCTACGTTTCATTTCGTCTCAGAGTTTTAGTTTAGTTTTGACCTGAAGTAGTTTAGACTCCGATTTCGTTTCGACCCAGAATTTAGCTCCCCGGGTTTACATCCAATTTGTTTTGTTTCTACACTTCGCTCTTGGGAACGAAACTATCGAAATTTTACAGGATTTGAATTTTGTTTAGTTTCTATTGTCATTCCTGGATGAAACAAAAAGATGCTTACCATTTGTCCTTACCATCTATTAACCAATATATGTAGTTTCATTTCTCCCCATGCCAGACTTGATAGAAGTTAAAAACAATGCACTTGCTGGCCATGACTTTGGTAGTAGGTAATTTTATTTATAGATCCTAAATGAACTGGATAATTTTGTAGTACTCTGAATGGGAACTTAATGTTGAGTTCCATACTGGCTCATATGGAGGCATGAACCAATGACATTTGAAGTAAATCTTTTGGGCAGTCAAATATGATAACACGAAGGGAAAGCTTCAAAGAAGCCACAAGCTGTGCCACTGAATACCCCATCAGTTTAAAAGCTGAGCTAGACAGCAAATAACTGCAGGAGGAGAAAGACCTTCTTTTAAATTTTCACTGCACCAGTATAATATTCCAGGAAACATTCAGCAGAATCCTTTACAGAGCAAATATATGAGGGACTCTCATTTTGGTAGGAATGGAAGAAAATCATAGATGAATATTTTTTTCAAATGTGAGTGTATTTTAATAATATTAGAGAAATATTGACATTCTCAGCCACAATAATAGCAAAAAATACACATGCTTTTCCTTTTGTACTTCCTTATCTATGGCAGAGAAGTTTTTCCAAATACACATCAGATATAAATAAATACAATAAACACTAAATTTTAATCAAGGATGATGTGCTACTGAATTAATTACACATAAAATTACACACAAGTGTAATTAGTTCAAACTGATGAAAGAAATAATTTTACACAAGAAACATCAAAATGGGCTTATAAAGAGCAATAAAAATCTGATAAGCCAAAAATAAAATTAAATAATCAGTCACTTTAATGGACAAACTACAACAGATATATTAGACCTCTTTCTGCTATTATTTACAAAACAACATTTTATTTCTAAATTTTTTGTTATCAGTCAATTTAGAAATGAGCATTTGTGTATTCACAAATTTGGTAGAGTAAACTGATTTCATTCACTGAAAATCAAATCATATTTTTAATATATCCAAGAGAAAATAAACACAAAGAAAAAAGAACATGGTAACTAAATAGTTTGCGTTTTCAACAATAACACAATTTGCATACTGTCTGACACAGCAAACATATTATTACATTTATAAATTAAAGCAAAAGCCTTCAACACCAAGGCAATTGACAAAAGACAGAAGTTTCTCATATCACTACACATGACAAGAACTAAATTAGGTATCAATTTTTGGTTTATCTAGCACATTTTTTCAAATTTGATAATCCAACATTACCATTTTCATAGAAACAATCTGCATGGTTCAACTGCTCTTTGTCCATAAATCTTCCAGCCCGCTAATAAAATTCATTCTTTAAAACATCTTCAAAATATTGGTATATATGGTGTGATGTAGAATATTTTGGCTCCAGAAGTGTTTGTGTGCAAATGAATTTAAGCGTATTTATGTAGTGCCTCTAAAATACATATACAGATACATTTGCTTAAAATTCCAAAATCATGCTCCATTTAAGGAATTTGGTAATGAATGTTTACTATGACTTGAAGGATCACCTAACCGTAGCTGATCACATATTTAGATGATCACTTTCAATCTATACTTTGACAATGCTGTACGTAAACAGTTACAACACTTCTGTTATTAACAAACAATAAATAATGAATGTTATTAATGCCAAAATGAGAAATCATCAAGCATCTTTGAAAAATTATTAAAACTCCATGTTAAACATATGATATCATACGCGGTATGTGATAATGAATTTAAAAAATACATAAATCAATTACAAATACTTTTACTACAATTATTGGGCAGGTATGGTTGTTTATAAACACTTAAGTAAGAGCGTAGAGGAGCATTTTGGATGCTTCATACACCCTCACATTCTTCTGGTAAGTAGCAAGGAAATTTAATACCACAATGGAAAAATAGGAAGCATGATTTAGTGTTACTTAAACACATCCCAGGCAACAAGTAAAAGATACTTTGCGTTAGCAGGAATGAGTAATAAAAACTAAGTTAAAACTTGCAGCACACTACATTCCAAGGTTGATTTTAATGTTGTGAAACAAAGTGTTAGCCTGTAATCAATGGATTGAGAAAATTAAAATAAAGGGTTTTTAACAATAAACTTTGACTAGCAGAAATAAATTAAGAGGTGTGGTTTGTGGTACGAAAGGAAACGGTCTCCGAGTTTCTTATATGAAATGTTTCCTCCAAATAATTTGAAAAAAAAAAAGTTTATCCTTCAGTGGCATTTTCCACTATCCGTAACATAACACAAAAATAGACAGTAACAGGTAACCAATAACTATGTATTTTGATTGTGTTGAGAATCTATCAATGACACACAATTGTATTACAATCCAGGTGCCTCAAAATAAATTGTTATTATGCTCATAAAATTCATATGCTCGGGAAAACTTTTCAGGATAAATTATTTTCTGCAACATGGTTCTTTATAGTATCACTGTAATATTCAATTAAGAAGTTCTTTCAATTCAAGAAACAATGAGGTTGTGGGTGCCTGGGTGACTAGTCTAATTTGTAAACAAGTGGACAGTGTAATGGTGACGCAATGACTCCTTCAATCCCTCTGCGTATGTAACCTCGACTACAACTCCCATAACCTTTCCTGCAGAGTGGTAACATAATTGTTCCCATAACTATAGATTATAAGACTGATATACCAGAAAGAAACTGATTTTACTGAAAACTGGTATGAGAAAAATTAAATGTTCAAGGCATTCAATAGCACCACATTTATGGGATCCTGTATTATAACAAAAAAAAAACTTATTGTTTTCCCTTCAAAAGATAATTCTTCATGCATGAAAACCTGATAATTTTTTAAGTAGAGGTAAAAACAGATTGCCTTATAGCATGAAAACAATTCATTACTTATTTCCCAAATTACAGCTTATGACCCTGTAGTCAATGATTACCATCTATTTCAGTTTCTGGTATCTTTTTCCCATCTGGAACACCCTAAACAGGCAACATAATGCAAGTGTACTGACTAATATTTTCTGAATTCAACAATAAATAGAAGTTTTTCATCCAATTGCAGACCAGAAACCCAAAAAGGCTATCAAATGTATATTATACCACATTACACACCAGTAGTTTGTGGACATAAGTTGTCCAGTGACTAAGAAATCACCCATTCAATGCCAGCTAGATATATGGTGTATGATTTCATTCCAGATTAGTAAAGATGAGAAAGAGGAAATAAATGGAGTGGAATATCATATGAAAATCTTGAATGAAAGAGTAAGGGCTGAAATGAAAATAAGACCTCAGAATGTAAAAGGATGAGGAAATTAGCATAAGTGGAAGTGAGAAAATGAAGATACCTCTAAAACCACAAAAGAAAAAAAGGGTAAGGTTAAACATTAAAATATACCCTAGCTACAGCACAGAATTTGTAAGAAACACTGATTTGTGCTAAGGGGAATATTCAATGAGAACATCAAAGAAACCAACAACTTCCAAACATATTTGTAGCAGAGAATGTGACTGGAAATGTCATTATCTTCTGGTGTGCATGATATCTACTTGACCCTATTCGACAAAAACCCATACACTGGTTTCCAAGTGGTTTTTATCAACAGTTTGGATTTAAAATTAATGCTGGAATGCTGACAGAGAAAAACAATTGAATTAAAATTGCCTGCTTCAGTAATTATGGATGAAAAATTGGGTGCTAATACAAATTTAATGTAATGACTGCAAAATGTCACATTTTTTGTCTAGTAATCTTTTTGTTAAATATTGCCTGTGACAGTCCTATTCTTCCTAGCAAGATGAGAGTCTAGTAACACTGAACTTGTGTATGATTCGTTTTGTGCCTATATAGTAAAATACAATGGCTCTAGTATCAAAACTCACTAATATGCTCAAAATACTTTTCAATTCTACACAGCAAAACATTATCATGCAACTGAGGCCCAAATAAAAATCAGCTTTCCAAAAAGCTGTACTTATACATATAGCCACATTCCACTGAAATACAATTACATTAATTGCTGCCAAACTATTTTAGGCAAGATAAAAAGCATCTTGAGAGTTCATTCCTAATTTTGAAAAGTCCAGAAAACATGTTGTACCCTACTAAAGTACTGACCTAAAAATATCCAACGTAAAGTTAGTCAGACACAATCATTAACTGATGCTACAGAGATGAGACATAAAACCCTAGAAGACCATTGATTTTTTTTACACATATTACGAGTCATCAAACACAGAGTAGAGCATGTAGTAAGTGTTATGCCCCAATAGATGGTTATCTAAGCATTTTAAGAGCAGTCATTCATTTACACTGATATTACTTCAAAATTAAATACATATAATTTGATGATTAGGGAAAGATTCATTTAAATTTACCAAGATGTGTGAGATCATTACCACTATTGAAATGTCAGATGCTTCAACGACAGAATTTCCTAGCATAACCTGCACATTAAAGACAGAATTATGCGCACAGAAAAGGAGTTATTTTAATTAATATCACTTGACCCTAGCTTAGGAATCAACCCTGAGAGACTGAAATATGCAAACAATAAACAAAATGAGTTCCAAAAATGTAGTCTACACAATTTTGAAATCATAGTTTAACATCTTCCAACCATTTCATTTCACATACCTTTACTTCAGAAAGCACTTGTAACTCTTTGGCAATCCTATTTGGATTGTAGGCAAATGCCAAACACTCCTATGCCACCATTAAAAAAAATGGAGAGCAGAAGTCTAAGGAATGCATTTCAAAAATATGCTATTTGTAATTCTCTTTCATTGGAATTTCAAGAAACAGAGCACTCCAGGCAAAAACTCATTGCGACATGTGGAATACAAGGTAAATAGCTCTAAGTATGCAGTTCTGGGAAACTATAATTTTTTACGTCACACTGGAGAGCCTTCCCCATTGAAACCAACATCACTGGGAACTGAGAGTATCCCGACACCAGCCTCTCTGTATTCCTTCAATATACACTGCAGGCGGTAAATTTCTTTTGTCGCCGATGCCAGATCCGAAGAAAGTTCAAGCTCCTTCCCACGAAGCTGTTTCAAATCATTCTGAAATGTCTGGAAGTAAAAAGAAATTTTTGCTAGAATATGCAAGTGATTTTCAAAATGCCTCATCACTTTCACGAATTCATACCAGGTGGTGGGGAGTGGATAATTCCACTTCTAATCCAAGGAAAAACAAATTATACATTTTTATTCTAGTAGAAAAATTGATATATGCTTGGGTCTTCTTCCAAATATTTTCCAGAAAACAAATGCCCAATTATTCACTTCAATTCTGGCTATTAATGAAACTATAACAGCAAAAGTGCATGGATGAGAAAGTTGAAATTTAAAGTTTGAAGTATGTATAGAGATAAAAAAGTTAAGGCAATAAATAATAAAAAATAAAGGATTAAGAATGTAATTTTTTATAAATATAAGGTTAAATACATGAAGAAATTCTTATCTTTTTAGTGCTCCTGAAAAAATTGGAGATTTTTATGATAAAAAAGACTGGAATATTACTAGATACATTTTAGCAAAAATATTTTAAGAGATTAATGCACATCCACGAGATGAAACCAGTGCATCAGAATGCATGACTCCAAAAATTGACATGAATGCCACACAGTGATTCTGTTTTTCAAATTGTACTTACTCTCTGTAAAGGCCGTTTTACACGGGGCACAGAATTGCGCAGGTTAGAGCTGCATTACTTTCTAAAATGGCATGGAATTTCGCGAATGCAGGAACGAAATTAGAACAGGGGCTATTTTTCCGTCTCGCATTCACACATTCTCGCATGTGTTCTAACAATTCACCAGTTTACACGATGCAATTTTGCTTGCGCCTTTGCATGTACGTCAGATTATGCAATTCTGTGTACCGTGTAAAACGGACTTAAGAATGCGCAGTGCTAATCCATATCGAGGATCGCACGAAAATTGCAAGGGGCATAGGCTAATTATTTCCAACCTGATACAGTGGAAGCCTTTTATGGTGAGCATAACATGCAATGAATGAGGGCCTTTTGAAGGATGCAACACACCGGGTCCAGGACCCAATAATTCAATTGATACGCCCAGACACCCGGGGAGGGTAATGGAGTGGAAGGAGGAAAGGAGAGAGGCGCCGCCGCAATAGGAGCCCATCGACGCCTCCAGGAGAGGATAGGGATGGAAGGGTGGGATAGGGAATACCCACGTTGCCATTGGGACAACAAGCCCCACCGCTAGCAAAACCATTACTTGAATTATTAAATTCGTGCGTAGGTTTCCGTGGCGTTGTTCACGATGACTGCTAATTTTCGGGTTCTCCAGCCGCGTCTGTCGTTTATGGTTGACAACAGTTTGGGGAGCCATCCTGCTTCCGTCTTCAGGTCGACGCCTTCGACCTGAAGACGGAAGCAGGATGGCTCCCCAAACTGTTGTCAACCATAAACGACAGACGCGGCTGGAGAACCTGAAAATTAGCAGTCATCGAAAACCATTACTTGCTTTACCAAAGATTTTTCTATGAAGAGAAAAATCCAAAGATCATTTCATTGGATAGTATAACATACAGTGAGAATGACATCATAACGGGTGCCTGGCATTGTATAATCAAAAGGCCTATGAATAGCAAGGAAAAAATATGGGTATAGGTATAAGGGCAAGAAATCTGTCCCATTATGTATGTACACTCAATATTACGAGGTAAATCTCTTCAGAGTAGTTAATACCTACATATTTAGTTAACTAGAAAATAAACAGGGTCACTTATTTTACCTGTGAGGACAGAAATAATAACTCTAACATAAAAATTATGTTATAAACGGGATTATTAATGAAACCTGTTGATTACCTTGAAGTATCAGGAAGTACTATGTATACCATGGAAGCGACTTTTTGACCTTGCTCATTCATTTTATATCACCAGCTACCAGTTACTCCACAGATTAAATTGCTAGGCACAACTCAACTGAATGACTATCCATTATGGTTCATTTCAAATATCTTTGCATGATCTGATAATGTGTTAATCACCTTGATGAGAGCTCTATGATTATGGTCTCCAAGTGTCACAGATGTAAAGAAGGCATAATTGAGCCTTAAGTTCATGGACCTCTACAACTACTTATCAATGGCGTAGCCAGGGGGGTTTTCAGGGAACCCTCCAAAATATAAAAACACAATTATTTTCCTTCATAAAAGAAAACAAAATATTGAAAAAATCATGAATTTACAAAATATTTATTTAATAAATGAAGTTTTTTCAATTATGAAAAGTGTTAAAATTACAGGCGGTCCCCGACTTTCGCACACAATGCGTTCCCGAAAACTTGTACGAAAGTCGAATGCACAAAAGTCGAACCATTGACTTCCATACTAATTAGGGGTTATGTTCCAAAAGAGCGGAATATACGCACTAAAACATTTTTTTTGCGGATTTGATTTCAATTGACTTAATTTTAATAATGTGTCAATAAAACTCCTCGAATCATCTAATTTCTTTCGAAAATACGCAGAAAATGTATATAAAAGTTTAAAAAAACAACAACTCCGTTGGCTATAGCGAGTGAAACTTCCTCTTGGCGTTTAAGTTGACATTCCAATTATTACGTCCACTATAAATAAAAAGACATATCAAGAAGCATAACAAAATTTAATTGTTGAACCCGCACTCTGGATACTTTTTAATTTTCACACCAAAATTCGACATTCGGCAGGTGACATTCCTGATCGCGTATATATTTCGCATGTTATTCAAAAAAGACAAAAGAAAAACGGAATTCGGGTAATATTTCTTACAATATCGTCGCCGAAGGTATACATGAATTAAACAGCACTCAAACAAAGAAACACATTAGAAAGAAGATCTTACCGATCTTACTAGTTTTATTGAAAGCTATTAGATGATGTCTAGTCAACTTTTTTGAAAAGTCTCTCCAATGAAGGCTTTCTTCTACTTTTGATGAAGGAGCCTATAGCAGGCAGTCTCTCTCCCAAATAAATCACCTAGTAATTACCAACAATTCTCTTCATTGTATACGTTCGTATTTTCGCATATTCTGCCATTTGAAACAATTGAATGTTGGGATGCGCAGTAAACATCGCGGGAATTTAAAAAGATTACAGACCAACGTCCGAAAGTCCGAATTTAGCGTACGGAAGTCAAGTAAAAGGTGTCAATTTTGAACGTACGAAAGTGCGAATTGTACGAAAGTTGAGGACCGCCTGTAGTTCAAAACCCATCATGTACTTCGAACCTTGTTTTTCAAAAATTTCCCCCCCTGGTTTGGGACCCCCCCCCTAAAATAAATTCCTGGCTACACCACTGCTGCTTATCACGCAACTTTGTTTCAGGCGCAACTAATACTGGGGAGCATGGGGGTGTGGCATACTTGCCAGGATAAGCGGGAGGTGCGAGGGCCCTCCCCCAGAAAAAATTAAGATAAATGATTTAAAATGGTGGGTTGTAGGGCCTTCTGAGGGATATTTTATTAATCCCCACACTATTTTAAAAGTAATATTAATACAATTAACTAAAATACATTTAACTTAAAAATTTCTCTGAGCTCTGAGGGGGTGTTTATCCCCCAAACCCCCCCCCCCCTTCGCTGTGCCACTGGAGTCTGGAACATGGTTTCTGGCAATACTTAGCATCATGCAGCCATGGATGCATGGTTTTTGGTTATGAATTGAAAAATTCCTGTTGCAAAATTTCACTTAAAGTATTATAGCTAAATATGCAGGTAAATGCCAAAATAGATCTTCTATACCTGTGAAATAGCATAGTTATGAAAGAGAAGCAGTAAGGATGAATATAGGGAATTAAAAGGCTTCATCCTTCACCTTTGGACATAACGAGTGCCTGTTATGGCAAGTTATTTTCCTTTCCTATAGCAGTATTCAAACCACTCTTTATACCATGCTTCCAATATATTATCAAAGTTCCTGAGGTGTTAAATTATTGCCCCCTAAGGTCACCCAAAAGGTTGATGACAAAAATACCTTGAACCACCACTACTTGTTTTACATGAGATAGTGATGGCAAGAAACAATAATTACTCACCACATTCTTTCGCAGTAAATCTAACTTATCACATTTTAGCCGACTGACATGTTCCCGCAAGCCATTGATGATTAACTGCTGCTGACGATCTCCATTGTACCTGAGGTCATCAGAGCCGTCACCACCATTATCCCCATCATCGAGTCCCATGTGCCTGCGATGGTTGTGGTGGCCATCGCATGCCCCTGGGTACGCATCCTCCCCCCTCGAACCCTCCACACCACCATCAGCCTCACGCTCCTCAGAACAGTACTTGCAGGATGACGACGAATTCTTTTGAGGGATATCTGCAGACGACAGACTCTCCAACCCTGTATCACTGTCACCCCCTCCACTGGTCCCCCCAGCCCCGACAACTTCCACCACAGAAATGCCAGGCCTGTGACGGCAAACGCTAACAACGTTCCCCTCCATCTCAATACTGTTTAATGACGAGTCATCACTCTCTGACAAGGCAACTCTGAAAAACGAAGGAAAAAATCAATTATCATCTTTTTAATCCAGTACTTGCACTGAATACCATATTTACATAAAATTTTACAGCTGGGAAATCATTTCTATTTCTCCATTACGTAGGTTTAGAAAAGTGCAACAAAGTGAGCCATGAAGTTAATTTGATACAAGAATCATATGAAGTTAGTCATAATTACTTGATCACAGAGAAGACAAATGAACGATAAGAACTAAAAATCCAAATTCATTGATCACAATCAGCTTTGACTCGTCATCCTTATCAGGAAACAAAATTCTTGGCTTTGATATTTCAGGAATTAAACACACCTTTGTTGCTGTGCCTGAAAAGAATGGCTCCCGCCAAAATGGCTACCATGATGGTGATGAGCAGGTATGTCTGGACTAGATACAGGTGATGAAGGATTACTGCCCCATCGACCATCCTTTTCATCTCCACTTTTTCTTCGATTGACAACCGTGCCATTCCTCGAACTTGTCTGGAACAGAAAAAACAGTGTTCATTTTACAAAATTTTCCAGGATGCTTATAGTGTAACTCAGTAATTCAAAGCATTGAAATGAGTGAAGTATGATCATTTGGATGTAGAACAGGCTTAAGACATGTGCACCACTCACTACAAATCATCAATGACAGAAATTGTGTCATAACGTTCAATATACTATGCAAAGATGCAACATTTCTGAGTCACTTACTTACAGGGATATTGTCTTTCCCGAATCCTTCCCCATCTTTTAGAATTCTGGGAATACTTTTCAACTACATATACAAAATTAAACTAAATATTTTTTGCAAAAGAGGCCAATATCATTTTAATGTGAGATAAATATTTTGCAATATTAAGTGGAGTGAAAATTTTCGATAAAGACCACAATGGCATGCAGCAGATTTGAAATATATGACATATATTGCCATGTGTGGCTTCAGTGCAATTAAGGGGTTTATCCCTGGCAGTGGTTTCCTTCAAACCCATTCCCTCTAGCAACTTCCGTTGCCATTCTTGATGGACCCTGGGGGCCAATAGCACCTTGAACCTACGTCAGTAGCCGTGGCAATCAAGGAACCTATTTAGGGTCTGCACAGCGGCTTGGAAAGCCAAAGGTTTTTCTTTCATTCCCTGATCCACAGGAATTTTTCTCCAGGCAATTATTGAAAATTTCACCAGTGCTCATGTACCAGGTCAGAAAAATACCACTTAGCCCCTCCTCTAAACGAAAAGAACAGATGAGGCTGAGGCTCAACAACCCACCTGACAGACCAAGTAATGCACGAGAGGATGTGCTAATAAACCATATTTTGAGGGTTTCCATCACAAGAAATATCCCAGAATGTGTTATTTTGAAAGTGGGGCCTTAGAATAGGAACCACCACCACCAAAAAACCATTCTAACCACCAACCAACTTAATCCCACACAAATAAATACCCATCACAATTCATTTCATTACATAAAACAATTTTTGGATAGTGCTGATATTTGTTTGCCTTTATCATTAACTAGCAGGCCACCCGGCTTTGCTCAGGAAAGATAGCACTCAGAGAAGTGGGAAAATTGGAACTCTGAATTCATGGTCGCATAGCAGGATATTTTGGCAAAGTAACAAAGCAATTATGGATACATTAATATCTTGAACGTTATGTATGTTTTGGATGTCCGTACAAGGGTAGACCAAAAACGTTATCTGAATGCAGACCCCAGAAAATAGTTTGCACAAAGAGGACTAATAGTTAAGAGTAGATCCTTTGAGTTAGGTTTTCCCTTTGAGCGTGTCAAGATGTGTGCCTATCTGGCAGGATGTCCAACTGTTGAAGTTGTATGACGTGACATAATTAATGGTAATGAGATAATGGTGTGAATAATGTGTCAGATGCAAACATATGTAGCACCACTACTGGGTTCAGGAGCATGGGATGCACCTATGTAATAACTTTGGAAGCCATATGGAAATGCATAGCGGACAGACAAACAGACTTCCTCTATTATATTATATCATCATCACTAGTCAACAATCCTAAGATTGGTTTGACGCAGCTCTCCATTTCTCTCTCATATAAAAGATATGGGCTACAATAAAATACTCATTTAGGGTAACTTACTGAGGGTGGAGTTGATGTGGACTGGCTACTCCTCCCAGTCATGCTTCCAGATCTCTGAGAACTGCCACTCCCTCCTGAAGCTAAGACGCTTGATTCAATACTATGATTACGTGATCTTTGAGTCAACACTTTACGAACAGTGTCAATGAAGCGACTTCCAGCTCCTCCATTTCCGCTACTACTGCCACCCACACTATTATCACATTTAGCACCACTATTAGAATGTAATGTAACACTGCAATCGCCTCCAAGGAATTCCTGTGACTTGAGGCGAAGTTCTTCCACCAATGACCCTAAGAGGGAAGCTCTTGTGCGCAGCTGAAAAAAATAGAAGAGGGAATTAATAGTCATTACTTATACTTAATTCATCCTAATGCTTATAAAAAGATTCAACTGTAAACATCAAAACTTGTCAACGATTCAAATATGAAATACAACTGCATGTTACAGAGATGTTATGGAATGAACTGAGACATTCAAATCAGTAATTTGCTATTTCAAGATCATACAAATTTGGGGTTTCTTTGGATTGGAGTGAATACAGCAGGTAGAAAATAGGGAGAAAAAGAAAATAGATGACCATATTTATTCAATCCTCAGTAAATTTTCCTATTATATTCCAAAGACATACACAGCAAATTTTACTAACTTAACCCAGCAAATTCTACTAACTATTCATGTCTAAGATGCATACCAAATTACATTCTTGAGTACATATGTATTTACATTTTTGTAAGACTCATTCACATCGAACATTCCCAACATTCATATCACATAAATCTCACTGAATTATGCAATGAATCAATCCTTCCACAAGTGAACTCATGCACACCTCTGAGGAATGAAATTTCATTATTTTGTAGTATTAATCAAATAGAAAATACAAATGGCTTTGATTGACTAAGTACCTTTTCTAAAACCTTGTATTGTGTTGCAATGTATAGAAGTTTAGTCCACAGCAAAATTAGGACTATGACGTTCTCTCTCATGTGTCACTAGTAGGACATTCACATGCAACCAAGCCCTAAAAATGAAAGACCTACCAAAAGAGTGAACTGAGAAGTGAAGAGAGACTCGAACATGGGACCTCAGGACTAGCATATGAAGGCCTGTTGCCACTGAGACCTTCAGACTTACATTAACAAAACTTATACCAAAGTCACTAATTATTTAAAACTAATATTACATTTCTGCAAAATTGTCTTGAAAACATGGATAGGATAAGAAACTGGGGGGATCAGGGTGCAGGAAGAGTTCACTTCCATCTGCTAATCACACTCTCACGATGAAGGAATACTAAAGTTACCGATGTCGTATGAAAACAACTGAATAAAAATGTAGCAGGGCAAAAACTGCAAGGACTTACCTCTAACGTGGCAAATTTTTCTGCCTTATAACAGGCATTTTCTGCATTTAAAAGTTTGGTGAGTAGGAATTCTTTGAATTCTGGCCCCTTTCTGAATATTGCTGGTGTAGGAAGAGCTGGTCCAAATCTTGGGACATCATCGCGGGCAGTTACACTTACTTTGTATCTACAAGAAATTTGAACTCAATTTAGAAACCAATAAAACAAGACTAGCATCATAATTTTTCTACCCTCATATACGAGAGGCAAGTCATTTTTACATTAGCCATTTTTAGGTGTGACTCTTTAATTTCCATAGGGTAGGGAAACCTTACCACAAATTGACACCTCAAGAGAGAGATCAAACTCCGAGAATTAAAAAAGTTAATAATTCCAGAGAGCACACTGCATTATTTTTTAAACCAACTTTCATTACATATTATGTACAGCATCAGTTTCAACACATACTCAATGACTTAAGTTATGATAAACTTATGTAATAGATACTCTAACTCATGAAAATACATGACATGGAACAGCAACATTTGACCCATATAATTACTTATGAAGAAACTAAAAACTCTACATAAGAAGGCAATAAGAATGGTTGGTTGAAGTGGTTGACAAACTTCAAACGGCATTTTCTAGAAAAAATGACATTATAAATGAAAAAAGCAACAATATATATAGCAAACAAACCTAGTGTTTGGAGTACATGGATCTATAACCTGCACAACGATGAAAGCATGTAGGAAATGTGAGGCAATCATATCTGGTGTGAAAGGAGTATTAGATTCTTGGAACACAATTGCCACAATGTCATTCCCTGTAATGGTAAAAGAACAGATGAGACCACTAAAAAACAGAGCTATATCAATTATTTGAATAAAATTTGGACAATAGAATAGTTACTTTCCCATGGGATACAATGCAGTCATTAAACGTTTTAAATCCACAACAGAAACCAAAAGAATAAAAAACCAATTAGAAAAATTATGATACATGAAAAGTAGTTTCAACATTCATCACCAATAGAGATGAATTCATTATTTTAATATTTTGTGTGTAGCCCTGATTGAATTGCAGTAGATAGTTGGAAATAAATTAGATAGAACTGTTAGTGACAGAAGTTTATAGACTTTGACTGCTGAATGAATGAATTTTTGACCCTCTCTCCCCTCCAAATGTGATGACATGCAGTCCTACCCTACCATGGAAACAATAGCAGTTCCCAACCTCCTGCTCCTCTGTGAGATAGAGCTAAAGGATGCTCCTTTAACTCCCATTTTCCAGGGTGCACTGCCCCTCGCAAGCCCCATCAAAATCTGGGGCAAACTCTTTTTATGCATACCCAAGCTGCACCATATGTCCTTTTTATATTAAAAAGATACCACTTTTACATCACAACTTTTACATCTACATCTCTTAGGTGATGTAAAAGCGATACCATTTAAGCAAAATTTAAACTTAGGATATTAAAAGTTTGTAACACAACAAATGATGAAAAGGATGTCAAACAAATAACTCTGAGCATCAAAATTGAATATAATTACTAATGATGAAAAAGTTAGTTATTCTGCCAAGAAGAGCAAAGTTTCAGCAAATGAAAAAGAACTAGGGTGGATTCTGTTCCAGTTTATTAGAAAATTTCAAACTTTGGGCAAATAGAATTAGTCACTAATAATTTGCTGTGCTCAGAGATAATGGTGGGAAAACAAGTTTCTGTTTTAAATGAGAGCTCCATGCATAAAATGATTACTATCGCACGTTAAAAAGGAATGACTGATAATAAAAAGGTTACTAATAAAGAGCTGACATCTCTAAGACGCCAATGCTCCATCCATTGCACTTGAATTATTGCATTAAATATTTACCAATATGCCTTTTCCTTTGGAGTTGCTGAGGGTCATTTTCTGTGTATGGAAGTAACGTTGACACATGAAACATCAATTCTCTATCTTTAAATACTTCATAAACCGCCTCTTCTCCTGTTTGTCCGTACTGGATGTCAAGCCCACCTCTGTATCTGTAATTTAAACAAAAAAAAAAGAAAATTCTATTAGATAGAGAAAGGGAAATTAATGCATAAAAGGAAATCTACTCAAGTAGTTCATATTTGAAGTTAATACCCAGAATCATACAAAAGCACAATTTAAATCCTTTCAATCAATATATGCACATGAGTCAATATTAAGAAATTCTATGGATACCCATAAAGTAGATAAAAATATCTCTGACCACAAAAATTCTATTAAAGTTTATTCCCTTTTTCAGGTTTTGATGACACATTTGGAGAACCAATCAGCTCCTCTCATGAATACGGTAGAACCAAAACTACAGAAAATGGTAGTTTCTCAAAATTTTGGCATATTATATAAAAATAATTTTGAACATACATCTAACATTTCTCAAAATAATTTCGCACTTTATGGGATGACAATCAAATTGACAGAGGTACCTTGATGTAATCAATCATCTTTTCAAATAGCATGTTCTCACTGCACCAATAAAAGATGCCATAATATAGAATGGATTCTTTCAATGGATAAAATATTACGGCCAAACTGATTACACTTGATAAATTCTCATACTTGATATGAAGTTTTTAATGCCAAAAATATTGGTATGTACTCACAAATGCTGAAAGATAGCTTAAAACAATCATACTAAAATGTAGACAGTCTTAATTCACACGATTATGACTTCCTACTTAATTTGACAAAAGAAATTAATACCTCATCCGAATTAATATGATTATCTTGATGTACGCATTATAATTACTAACAGGGACACAATCCAGCTCTTTAAACACTAATGTCCAATTTTCATGTAAATATTACACAATTTTTCAAGTTGCTACAAATTATGAGCTGGATTAATTTCCAGGTCCAATTTCATATCTTCTTAAAAATTAAATTTTCATATTATTCTAAAGACAAGGAAGATAAATGGAAAGGATTTTCCAGCGGAAAAATAACTTACCCAGTATGCTCACGGAGCCGGATTTGTTTCCCTAAAAGATGAAGAAATTCATCAAATGCAGGAGAAGATACACGGTTGGCAAATAACTGTTCTTCTGCAGTCTGTCCAAAGCGTTGGTACAGCACTCCAAACTTAAACGTTGTAACAAGACTCCGTTCATCATAAGCAGCAATCAGCTCTGATGATCGAGGAGATGCAGCTGGTATGTATTTTTCTGTTGACAGGTCTGCATTTAAAACCTACAATGGAAACAGATTTATGGATTAATCTCACTTGAAGAGACAACAGAATTTTGCTAAAATAATTACCACTTTATCTCTGTACCTAAAGAATGAGTTACAAATATTAGGAGCTCAAAATAATAATTTTTATGAGCCCTAAGGCAGAGCAATGGTGGAGTGGCAATAAAAATATAAACAGCTAAAGCCTTTATGGGTTACCATTTCAATTATCGCGAAAAAAACAATTTGTAAGGACATCACAAATATGCACCAAGGTCTCATCAGATAGTAAATAGTAAACCTACTTCTATGATTTTCTTTATCTCTGTATAACTAATATAATTTTGAAATTCCATTTAAAGCAGGAAAAGAAAATTGAAAAATAATCTTTAACTCAACAGTCAAAATATCAATACTACACAGAAATATAAATAATATTAACAACTACACCTAACATGTAGAACCAATAATTTTAACTTAGATCAGTTTTATCACCTAATTACACTGAATAGCATACAATCACTGGATCAGTCCAGTGGCGGATACAGATGGGGCTTCAGGGTTCGGCAATGGGAGCGACCCCGCAAGGTCCTGACGTACACGATTCACAACATTGCAGAAACACAATTGTAATTTTTTTATATCGTAAGATGGTATTGTCTTATATGCATGTATAGTAAGTTTAGATAAAACTTTCTTAAATTTTGCACGCGACTTAATTTTTTATTGTGATAAAAGTAAAGGTAGCTCAAGATATCTTTTGCGCCCTCTCGAGTTTTTTCTGTATCTGCTACTGGATCAGTCTGAAGTTCCTCTATTCACACATCCTCTTTTAAGAAAATGGTGACCCAAATTATTTTTAAAAAATTAAGCTGAAATAATTTCTAGTTTGTACCCTCGAGCATAGATGTAAACAATGAAATTACATTCAAAAACTATACAAAACAGAATAAGGCTTGCAAAATGAACACTGTCAAATACTCATATTAACTTAGTCTTTCATATATTATGTTAACATTACAATAATTCATTATTATATTAATATTGTATTAACTCACATTATTGAATTAACAAACTTATATTCACTCACTCTCAAAAGCTCATCTGAGCTTTTTTTTACCAACTTCTTTGGAAAGGGCTGTAAGTGAACTCGTGATTCGTGGAAATGTTTACAGATTTGCAAGGCAGTTAACAAGGTGATTAAGGTGTCAACCACACAAAATCCTTAAAAATATGAGTTGCGTCTTTATGCCTCACTAAGCATCTCAATCTTTTACACACACATTATAAAAACACAACTATGCCTGACCTATTTCATAATTCCATGCAAAATCACCACCAGGTTACACACAGTAAATAAGAAAATTATGAAATACAAATAACACATCTTCAATGAGTGAACAGTGGTGTGCATATGACTTAAGAAAGTGCTTAGCACAGTGCAGACTTCTACAGGTATCAGATAACTTTTCAACATCCTCTTACATAGATATAAATGCCATTTCCATTACTGGCATCAATACCTTGGTAACTTTCAGTTTTCTGCTTTTTTGACACACACACACTTCCATAGCCTCGTGACAGTGTAATTTCCTCTTCGTCACTGAGGGTAAAAATAGAAAACAATGCAACCCCTGCAACTTCCTTCCAAACATAAGTTTATCATAGCACTGAATGCCTAATAGGATGTCAGTTACATGGCTGAGCAGTTGAGGTGGGCCACCTCTTCAATCCAGCAGGACTCAGGTAGAAAGTGTCCCAGGTCAAGAATGATAGAATTTTCCAGTTGCTTGGAGGCCACTTTCCATTTGTGATAATAATAATTAATCCTAATTTGCCCGGAGATCTGATACATTTGTATCCATAGATATAAGGCACATCATATTCAAACATATATACAGTAGACTCGTTATTACGAAGTTCGCGGGACTAAAAAAAAACCGGAGGTTCGTAATAACGAAGTATGAACGTTTCTCTTAGGAATCGTTTATAAAAAGTAGATAATGTACGCGATTTATTACGCGCAATTATATAAAAACAAGAAAATTCGTTTCAGATTCTCAATAAAAGAATGCGGCATGACGCAATCGAGGGTTTATAACTTCCCGAATGCAGTAAGTCCTCGATATACGACCAAGATGCGTTCCGAGACCTTGTTCGTAAGTTGATAAACCTACACTCCGGCCGCCGGGAGCTGCCCGATGACAGAAGGGTCTAGTTCGGGGTAGGTTTACCAGGTAAGAAAGCGCAACGCCGACGTCAATGGTAAACAAAAGGGTTCCGTGAAGAAAGGAACCAAAAGAGACGACGAGCGTTAAAGACCCAAAGGAAGTAATCCTTCGTGAAAACGTTGTATGCATGCCAAGGCGTGGGTGTGAGGTGCGTTTGGGGGACATCGATTGGCTGCAAACTATCCTGGCGTAGGGTTTTCCGCCCCTCGTTTTGTGCTGTCATCGGATATCTCTCGCCGGCCGGACTGCATGGAAGGCATGGAGGAGTACAGTTATCCTGCAGAATGCAAAAATGCATCACATTTGTGCGTTAACTCACGATTAGGACGAACTGATATAGCTGGGCGTGCGACGCTGCCGGAGCCGAAAAAATCGCTCTCCGCGCTAAGGAAGGACGGGCCAAACGCTGAACAGTTCCTTAACTTCACACCGGCTTCAATGATTACTTTTTTCAGATTATGCCCTAAGTGCGAGTTCCTCCACGCCACACCGCGTCGAATCGACCGAATCGAAATAGAAATTTTTGAATGCGCGTATCTCTGAAAGTTCGTAAATTGAATGTGCGTATGAAAAGGACTCCCTTTACGACCAATTTACGAACGGTTATAAGTGGGTAACCATGATTGACACTCTTGGGTACAGTACATGAGGAGAGCTTAAACGTGGCCTAATTAATAAAACTTAGTGTAGCGAATATCCACCTAAATGCCGTTGCTTATCCATGGAACTTCGTAATAAAGTTCATTTTGTAACTGCCGGGACCGGGACTGAGGTTCGTAATTTCGTAATAACGACATTTTCGTAATAAGGTTTCTTTTACTATAGATTGGATAGGCCTTGTCGTCGGGACCAACGATTTGCTTCGTAATAACGTTGTTCGTGTTAACGAGAGTCTACTGTATTCACATATTATATACAATTGAATGTTTTACATGAAGAGTCAATGATGTATTCGCGATTGAATAGAACAGCTTATGTTTTAAGCACTTTTTCAGATCAGACTTAAAAATAATTGAATCTTTTCACGTCTATCATACATAATGGCAAATTATTGTACAATTTATTGCCCATTTCTTTGGGTCCCACTTTGGCTGCTCTTGTGCATACATAATTGTGATGAATATCGTTTTTTGCCCTTGAGTAATGATGGAATGCACAATTCACTGCATAATAGACAATGTTGCTCTTTACACACATTATGGTTAAAAATATATATACACATGGAATCCGAAGAAGATTCAGGTCCTTGAAGATTAGCTTACTGGGGGAGCTATTAGACTTTTGAGCAAGGATTCTTACAGCTTTTTTTTCTGAATTCTGAATATTTTTAAAGATAAGTGGGTAGATTCCCGAAAGATGATACTGTATGTAACATGTAGGTAAAAATCGCCAAAATACAAACTTAGTAAAATTCCTCATATTTCTGTCTGACTAAGCTGTCTAAGGATGTAGCAGCTTGAACTAAGCTTACTGCTAAGGAAACTCATATGCTCTGCAAAGACATTTTATCATTAACCCCTCAACGCCGTCATGCGTACCCAGTGCGCGCCCTTTAAATTTCGATTGCCACTGTCATGCGTACCCAGTACGCTTCCTGACCTACTGTATACAATATTTTTTCTTCGCCAGATATTGTATTTTAAATTAAAACTAATTGCTCTATCTTTTGAAGAAATGATTTTCCTCTTCAATAAAATATTCATAGCGACTTTATGCCTTCAGGATATTTTTAAATGTTTTGATGAAATTCCGTTTTAAACCTAGTTGACGAATTCGGTCCAAAAACTCGACACCTTCCTTCAACTGTACTATCTTGAAAACTGCCGCCTATTCTGCTTGTGGGACGTAAAGAAGGGTCAGCTACTTTAGCTTGAGATACGGTATCTTCTAAGCTCACTGCCTTCTCTCCATATTCTCCTTGTGTGTCGTCACCTCGAGCCCCAAGTGTGATTGGTTCGCGTCATTAGTCCTAAGCGTCCTAAGAGAAGGGGCCATGTGCCTCGCTCTGCATTTATTTTTTTCTGGACAGTAATCAACGAAGATACAGGTCCCCTTCGAGATATTTTCTTGTCTCTTGATGGAGCTTCGAAATCACGTGCCAGTCGGTCCACTGGAGTCATTCATTCTGTGTGGTGTTCTTTCAAGCAGTGTGTTGAAATTCTCATTGGGTGTACTTCCTGTGTGTGGTATTTTTATTTTTAATTGAGGATCCTACAAAATGGGAATAGTATTGAAAGGCAAAAAAGAGACTCGGAAGTCTGTTCGTGTTAGGTTATAATAAATTCATTGGTGGGGTGAATTTCAAGGACCAGTTATTGCATTAGTAACTAATGGAAAGAAAACGCCATTACAAGTGGTGTATGAAGTTATTTAGGAGACTATTGAATTGCCGCAGTCCTAAATTCATATGTTGTTCATGGGGAAAACACGACTTATCATTTCGCGTGCCATTGACCAAGTTAATATTTTTGAAATATCCAACTTCATACAGACTGTTTGGACATGGCCGTCACTCCTTACACAATTTATTATCAAGACTCACAGAAATACATTTCCTAAGGGCAATTCCTGCAGTTGGGAAGAAATCAAAGTCTCAAAGGAGGTGTGCAGTTTGTGCCTAATATAGGAAATTAAGAGACTGCGTGTACTGGTGTGAAAAATGAGCAGTGGGATATTGTTTGGATTGCTTCAAATCATGTCACACAAAGCATATTTTCTAAGGTAAAATCATTTGAATATTCACATATTGATGTTTGAAACGTTAGCATGTGATTACCTATATGAAATGATACAGTAGTAATAGAACAAAGTCAGAGAAATGGGCTAAGTGATAAATTTTCAAGTAGGCGAAACGGGTAATCCTATCGAAAGTATCCAATTTGTTATGAATTTTTCAACCCCAAATAACTAAAATACTTCATGTAATTGTATTTTAAAAATGCATGGAATATTAGAGATCTCGCAGCTTATTTGAAACCAAATTTAAATCTTTCAAAACTGAAAATTTATAAATTAGTGCATAGAAGGAGATACCTAAAACAATAAACATTTATTCAAATCGCTCGAAAAATTATTATATATTAGCACATAATATTACGCAAGATTACAAAAATTTTCAACAATACTAATCGTATATTATGAAAGATATAAATTATTGAATGATAGCATGCCAAAATGGCGAAGTCATTTAAATCTCATCCGGCCGCTGGGATGGGATTTAATTAAATGCCCACCACACTTGAGGGGTTAAGAAATGAACCCAACAACTTACAGGTGTTGACTTGTTCGATTGATTTTTGTTCCATTTTTATAAACATACTTTCAGATGGCTGACTGCTGGTTAAAAAGGGTATCATATTAATTCCTTGGGGTTAACAATTAGAAAGTTATCTAGAGCCCATTTACTAATTTTATTGGCCACTAATTGGACATTGTTAGATAAAGATTTAGGAGAAGTGGATAATACTACAACTGTTGCATCATCAGCATATAAAATAGGGGTAATGTTGTCAATACCGGATAAGGCAAGTGGAAAATCACTTTTATATATCAGGAAAAGAAGTGGACCAAGTGTAGATCCCTGAGGTACACCAAAGTTAGACTTATGAGGTAAAGATACATGCCTAACACCATCAACAATTAATGTTACAACTTGAGTTCTGTTGTTGAGATATGATTTCATCCACTGAAGAGCAATACCTCTGACACCCAATTTTTCAAGCTTAAAGAAAACAAGATCATGATTTACCAGGTCAAAGGCCTTAGTGAGATCAAAAAGTAAAGCTAGTGTTTCTTTTTTGTAATCCATAGGGAGTAATATTTTGTTTATTGCCTGATATATGGCAGAAATAGTGGATTTTCCACGAATGAAACCATATTGATCTCTAGAGAGAAGATTAAACTTATCCACAAAAGATACTATACAATCCTCTAAAAAATTTTTGATAATGAATTTTGCAGAGCAATTGGTCTGCAGTCGGTCAAACCATCAATACACCCTTTGTTTTTATAAAGAGGAACAATTTTGGACGTCTTCAGAGAAGCTGGAAAGACACCCATTCTTAGAGATTCATTCACTAAGTGAAGAAGTGCAATCTTAATCATGTGATAGCTACAGGATATTATCTTTGCTGGGATACCAACTAGACCTGAACTTGAACTGCTTTGGCTGAGTTTGGATATGACTGACTATAATTCCCTGTCATCACAAGGCCTCATAAACAAGACATTGGATTAGCCATTGCACTATACGTGGAGTGAGGAACTGAAGAGTTTGGTACTAATGCAAAATGTTCATTGAATATATCAGCAAGGTCAGAGTAGCAATTCAGAGTTCCACAATGGAAAGCTTGGATATTGGGCAAAGCAGATGCTCAAAACCCAGCGATACCACCACAATGACTTGCTATATAGCAAGTGTAGACTGGTGATCAAAGTTTATTATGTCATGTTGATATTGCAGTCATGCAATAGAATTAAATGCAACCAACTGCTCAAATACAGCAGATCAGAAGGGTGTTTCAGAGTCACCCTATAGCAATTTATCAACATCATGTGCTGGGAAAACTTCAGTTTTTTCCTTCTGGTCATTAACATTTAAAATTGAGTCCGAGAATTAAGAAGTGCAAAACAAGCATATTGTGCATTCTGAGTACTGAGTATATACTAAGAGATTTATGATCTTTTTTCAAAAAGCTAACAATCAAAGAGTTTTTCGAATTAGAGGCACTGTGGCTCCCACCTCTAATAAGATTATTATCAAATGCTCTGGAAACTGGAGAGAAGCTGTGGTTATTTCTCAACAATTAATGTGATGGTATCCTAAGACATCAGACCCAGATCATCATAAATGTTGCAAAAAATATTGCACAATTTTAAGCATCTAAGCAACACCTGATGATTTACGAGGGATGTTTCACAAAGATGAAACTTGTTAACTGTTGGGACATCAATGAGTGCATAAACTATAAACTTATAATATTTGTGGCATACTCTTCATGATATCTTTGGACAAATAGAGTGAAATGCAGTAACATATTATGCGCAAAGACCATTCTACTGAGTAGCTAAGAGATCCAAGCTTATTATATTCTTAAACCAAGCCAAACTTATAAATCTCGGTTGGTGCTGCTATTTATCGCAGTGCCCTAACACCAACTAAGCAATGCAGTTCATGGGTTGGAGCTTAACTTCAATCATCAAAATCATAAAAAAAATTCTTATTAAAATTTGACCCCTTGGCTTCTAGCGTCCACATATCATTGATAACATTTGATAATTAAATTGGCACACAAATTCCTACGATTTAGATAAAAGGTTTGGTACTCAGCGGTTCCTGGGCCATGTACAGCCTCAAAGACAATTTTATACAGACAAGCATAGATGAGCATTTAAGCACCTAAACAACACCTGATGATTTATGAGGGATATTTCATAAAGATGAAACCTGTTAACTGTTGGGACACCAATAAGTGGCACACTCAAAAGACTTATATTATATTAAAGTATTTATACTTGACACTTGGGGAATAGAGGAAGCTTCTGGAGGAAGTGTATAGATAAAAATAAGAGTTGAAGATAAACTTTTGGGCTATGTCGCCACGTCAATTTTTGGGTGGCCCCTATATATTTGAGTCGGATACCTATATATGAATATGAACACAAATTCCTACCATAAATAAGTGATCAGCTTTATTCATGTTATTATTTATCTCCAAATTTAAGTGGCTCAAAGTGTGCTACATAACCCCACTCCCTGCAGAGTGGAGTTTTATGATTAAAGTGAAAAAATGGATTAGCACAACCTGGGTGGTACTCCCACCAGACACAGGCCTCAGTACAACGCTGAGGCTGTGAAAGCCCAGAAATTAGAGGCCCTGAGTCCTGCCAATGGGCTTATGTCACATTCTTGAGGCAGTGCACTGGGAAGGCCTTCAAATCAGGGTTGGCAATCCAAACTAAACAAAAGTCAAAACCAGTTTCGTTTCGACCCGGGAGAAAAAATGAATCCCTTCCATCCCTGTTTGAAATAAAGAGCTTCTTTTGTAGTTCCTACTTGCATTGGGGCAGAATGGGGGCTGCCCCATGTTCCTCGACTTCCCTTCTGCCCGCTCCTGTTGGCAGAAGGCCCCCAAGTGAGGCACCACCTCTAAGCGTTGGCTAGAAGATGAGTCTACATGTGACCCACCGGTGGGTTTCATAGCAGTCTGAAAAGTTTTGTTGAATACACTATATTTATATAATTGGGAAACGGTATAGCTGCTAAAAATTGTGAGGGCAGGATGACATTGTTCAGAGAGCCTAACACAACTTGTCTGTTCATGACCATGACCTATACTCAGGAGAGGTTGGGGTGATGGGGCCCTCCTTACCAGGCAATGCAGGGGTTCTCCCCAGAAAGTTTAAGGAAACTTTTTGCCTGGAAAGGGATTTTGTGCTATTCTGGCTCTAAAAACTAGATAAAAGTTAATAAAATACCAATTATGCAAGAAAAAATAAAATGAAAAGTGAGAATTTCACAGCCTATAAAATTTAATAATGCATAATGATTATATTATCTATTTAGTGAATTTGTTCCTTGATACTGCACTGACATCTAAATAAATACCTCTAAAATAACTTTTCCCATAACCCTTTCAAAAATGCATCAGGTTCTCTTTTTTATCTTCTGACAACTTTATTTTACATGTAATCTTTTTACCCTGAGTATGCTATACATAAAGCAACCAATGAAAACATATAATTTTATGACTGCAAATAATTTGGTTCAAGTAATCTGAGCCTCTTTTATTACACCTTTCATATATGCTTCACAATAGACGTGAGTGTTGTGGGGGGCCCCTAAGCTCGCAGACATCGGCGATTGCCGCCCAGCCGACCTGACTGGACTGCCCTTGCCTGTACTACGAGTAACATGAAAAACCAGACATACAAATTGGTTTCTAGAAAGGATGGACATTCAAATATCTTTAATAACAAAGGCGAATTTCACTAAGACTATCCTGATGTAGCGCTTAGAGAAAGAGGTGAATCCCATACTCTGCAGACTAACATTCAAATCAGAAACCCAACTGCACACAGTCAAAAAACACAATTGAACATCCATAACTTGCAAATTTATTCCTTGAAATTTCCAATTCATTAAAGAAAATTTTTATCCCAACCATGGAGAATGCAATGCAATACGTTTTCCCAAATTTAAAAAAGCCTGTAATTTGAAAATTTCCTTACTTGCTGAAGGACTAAAATTAATGACTGCCGTGAACACAATAAAATATGAGTCGAACAAGTCTGGCAAGAAGGTAATATTCAGCATCAATATTTAACAGTACTCGCAATACATTTCATTCTGGTAGGTCAAAAGAAAATCACCACAGCGACAGATTAGGAGCAATATCTGGGAAGCTGTTTTCACATTATTTACTACCATTATTTAACCTCATGAAGACTCCATTCAAAAATGAAAACTGTACCATATTTTCAAATAATACTGGGGTTTAAGTAAGGATATTACAGCATTGGTCTTTTGGTCATACATACCTACTGGTGCACAAAATATTACATGATTAATCCTTACAAGGTTATTACTTCACGTTCAATAATATAGTTTCTTCTTTTCATCAACAGGCATTAGCTTCCAATAAATATGAAAAATACATACACCTATATTCCCACCATTTAACTGGCAAGATTACTCCAAAATAGAAGGTCTAATGAATAACTTACATAAAAATTGTTTGAACATGAATTTGTGTTAAAATCGTTATCTGGTAAGGCTGACATGCTACAAAAGCAACAAAAAGCTTGGTGAAAAGCAAACTCTTTTAATTCAAAGTTCTTAGGTGAATCATTGCTAAAGCAATATAGGCAGCGTGGACCAGTGCTCATTTATTGTAAGTGCAAGGTGCCTCGGAGGTAAAGCAGTTTTTATTACTAATACCCATGCAGGACATCACACACAGTTTTTAAAATTAGGAATGTAAAGAGTATATGTCTGGAAACAACAGTGTTTTTTTATAATGAGAATAAATGGTTTTTGGAATCAGTTTTATGCTGAGGAGAAGTTTAATTTTCCCTCAACCAAAATTACATAAAATGTACAGATGAGAGAATAAGAATTTTTACAGAAAAATCAATATTATTTTCTTTTGGTGAAAGAAGTAGTAATACCTACTGATAAGAATCTGTGTCAAGATTCAGTTACAAAGATACACAGCAAAATGAATCCTTAAGTCTCTTAAGTGATTGAGGCTTATCAATATCTCCCTAATTTCCATTCTTACTATTTTGTCTCCTAAGTGTTGCAATTGAAGTAAATACACAAAAATTCTGCTCAATAATTTCAATACACACATAAATAAATACAATTTGATTCAGGTAATGTCAATGCTTAATCACAATATAACCAAAAAATTGTAGTACGATTTACCAAATGAATATATTGTTTACTGTTGAAGATATTGAATGCATACAAGATGGATATGTAATTCATATTGAAACCTTACAACCATTCAGAAGAACATTAAATAATTAATATCAATATACGTTCCATTGATAACTTTTCACCCATGAAAAACCTCAAAGCTGTTCATTTGGAACCACAGGATTCATACTATAGTTAGCTTGTGCGAAAAACCCATAGAGGAAAAATCATTCGCCTTGACCGGGATTCAAACCCGGATCCCTCGATTTTGGGCTGAGTGCTTTAGCCAGTTAGGCTACCGAGGCATCATTCTCCCCTGCGGAAATTTGTGGACTATACCGGACAAGGTGGTATGGACTGCTGAGCATATTATGCGACGAGCAGTCCAAGTCGTGCGCACGGCGCCACAGCCGTAGAGCAAAGCCTGAACTTTGAACACAAAGAGGTGTTCACTCTAGACTTATTTAGGTATACCGGGACTAGCCACGGTGATAACTTTTGCCGAGTCACCCACAATGCACAAATTGTGCCAAAATTCCACACAGGAAAAATCATTCACCTTGACCGGGATTCGAACCCGGATCCTTTGATTTCCGGCCAAAGGCAAATGTTTTTTCCTCTGTGGATTTTTCGCACAATTTGTGCATTGCGGGTGACTCCATAAAAGTTATCACCGTGGCTAGTCCCCGTATACTTAAATATATATAGTTAGCTTCCTTTTATGGCATTACGTTCCTTTAAGCCTCTCCGATCTTCTGTTGGCATACTTGGTCACTTTAAAGTGCTTTACAACAGATTGTACTCTCCAAAATTTCACTAATCCTTATTTTATGAAAAAGTGATAACATAGTAAAATAAATAGTAATTGTGAATTAGAGACACACTTATTGTTTTTTTCCCAACCTTCAATGTATCCTCTGAATACAAAAGGTAATCATATTTTTGTGTGCTGACACAAAATACTTGGAAAAATAAGACCTCGAGAATCTTGCCCATAGGGACAACTTTTGCTAACTAAAGGAGCCTTGGAGGTGTAGGAATACCATATTTATCTGAATATAGTCCCCCCTTTTTTCCAAAAATGCCTGTGGATAAAGTAAAGAGGGGACTATGTATATTCAGAGGGGACAATAATCGGAGAAATACGGTATGTAACCACTGTCATGGTTGCCCGAGAGTTGCGAGTTAATAAGGTCTGTACAACAAGGATTACATTTGCTATGAAAAATTTATTTGGGTTAGCTAGGATTTTAATCTGGATCTCCCGGTTGCCGGTCTTGGAAGAAGAGGCCTTTAGTGGTATAACTGGTACTATGTACTACTACTAAGGGGGTTGTGGAGGAGATTCATGCGGAGTAAAGGGGTATAGAGACTTGCTTCATGAAGAGCAAGTAGTGCTCAAAGGGGGAGTTGCATGTGGAGGGGGAGTTGAGACTCCTTAAATGTAATGTGTGTATGTAAATGTAAAATGTAATATGTGCCATTAAGCTCTTTCTGCAGAGTCGCAGGCTTGCACTAACTCACTACCTTATGGCCCATCACTAGGTGGGGAATGGAATAATAAGAAAGTATCGGTTATTTTGCTTTGAAATGAGATCTCTACCACAATAAGTGTGGGTCCAGGTCCGGGGGGGGGTTCATTCCTGTAACAATTATTGTGAAATTCAATGCTGTTAATGCTTGAAATATACCAGATATTTCAACGAGTGCAGTGCTATTGCTGAAATAGGGTTCACTTTTGGTAGTGGTTTTTTGAAAGCTAATTGCTATCCCCTTATGGTGCTAATTGCTATAATGCTAATGCATCCATAATAGCAATTAGCATAATGCTAATTGCATAATGCTAATTGCTATTATGGATGGACCTGCAGGGGCCTATCATCTAATTCCTTGATCCCCTGTAAAATTGTCATAAATAAAAAATGTCCGGAATTACGGGACCTGGTAGTGCAGAGGTCCGTAAAATGGCCTGGGAAAGCAAAAGGTATGTGTTTCGTTCAATTCCTGGATGAAAGGAATTTTATCCCATGGCAGTAAATGTGAACCATAAGAGTGGCTCAGTTTGCCGTTTTTACCTAGAGATAATATGGTACTAATTAAGCTTTGCGGCCATAAAGCAGTGTCATCACAGGCTAACTTCCCAAGAAGCAGAGATTGTTGTCACAATGTTGCAAGGACATCCAAAAGGTTACATTGTAACGTGATCATTGTAGCAATGTTGGATCAACCTCCAACTAAGACTTCAAAGTAAAAGTACATCTGGCATCAATGCAGCATACAACAAGCAACGCTATTGCCAAAACTTCACAAAAAGTGCACAATTCCTCTGACTCCCCCTACCCTTTTCTGACTCCCCTCCCCCCCCTTGGGAGAATCAATTCTGATGCGGAACACAAACAGCAACCCTAGTGGGATATAGGGACGGAAGCAGAATTATCATTTATAAATTTAGTAACAGGTAAACTAAAAAGACTATTACTCCTCAGTTTCAAGGTGCTCATTTCAATGCCTGCACCCCACTATCCCCAGCGACGGATATTCTTTTTGGGGGTTACAACGTAACATTGTGACAACCCATCTTGTTGGGAACGGCATTCATTTTACAAGTGGACATGCAATGTTGCGCGTACCAACAACAATGTTAGGTGCACCTATGACTCTTTCCCTGTAATACCTCAGCAACATTGTGACAATGATCTGTATTAGTAAAATTAACACTTTCCGTGCCATGGACGTAATATTATGTCCTGCTAATCCTTCTGTGGATTGCCATGGACGTAATATTACGTCTTTCCATTTAATTGGCTTTGTATGCATGAAGCCGTAATATTTCGCCCGTGGTACTTTTCCAGTTTACTGCTTAGGGGTTCTGTTTTATCAAAAATCAACTGCTCGATGGAAAAAGAGTTCACTTTATGTCTTGAGGACGAAAAGTCCTCTGTAGCTACCGGCATCCTCATCTTAGGCCACTTAGTGTGAAAATTCTTTGGGCCAATGGACCGTTCGTTAAGGGTGCATTGACCCTTTTTGTCATCCAGGATTTATAATGCTTTGCTTGGCACAATGTTTTTTTTATGATTTCCGTGCTTTAAATAGTTCAAATTGAGCGTATTGAAAAAATTATTATGCATGTTATGGCGGTACATCATATGTTGCAACTTTTTTATTTTTCAAAAACAGTAGGTTTTCATTGTTAAAATATACATTAAAAATTAGCAATAAATGTTATTCAACTCATTCATAAAGAAGAGCAAAGTCCATTTTTATTGAAATGCACATCGATATAAATATATTTTTGATGCTAATGTTTTAAAAAATGTACGAATATAGTAAAAATGGCTGGATTTTTCAGTAGGGCTTTAAATTTAGTAGCCGGCACTCAAAGTGTTAATTGTATCTGCAACAGTTCTATGCAGAAGGGTCAAGGTAGCCATGTATCCAGAATTTGAAGTTAGTTTTTAGTCATAATTAAATATTTTTTTTGCCTAATTTATACTGTAGCTAAATTGCAATTATTTGGCACACATATTTGTGACAGAAGACCAAAAAATTATATTTTGCAGCTAGGGGACACAATGAAGATGAGAGGAAAAATCTTTCCAAAAAATATTTTGCGCCACCTAACTTCAAAATTACAAATTAATTTACGTCATGTTTGGACTGGAGACTGACATACAATAAAAAGAAATAATTAGATGTCTTCCATAATCTCACTTTCCTTCAGGGACCACCCCTTCTCCTTGATTAATTTTTATGCAGAAAATGTGAATTGCTAATTCAGTATCCAAGAGAAACTCGCCTTTAAATATGTAATTAAAATTGCCATATCTAGGTAATATATTTACACTTAGTAAGTTTAAAAAAGAAGATATAAGTTTATATGTAATGTGAAGAATAAAAAACATGAATCACATGTAGAGGAAAACTATTTTTTCAAGTTTTGATTGTAAAAAAACAAAATTAAGAATGACCCATACCTTTTATGAAATTCCAGAAGTGGATAGCTAACAAATTGTGAGAAGAACAATTAAGTAGAATGTAAAATGTATAAGGAAGAGGTGTTAATTTAGTAAGAAGTAAAAAATGTCACTGTGCTGCAAGCAGACTAAGAAATCTTGCCAGATTGAATTAAAGAAAGACTCGAACATTGTGTTTAAAGGTGCTATTTAGTCAAATATACTTAGGTGTTATTGATAGATATTTATGTGATACTGGTCTAATATAAGCATCTCAAGGGAACTTGAGAATAGACCCTAAATGGTATTATTGATTAAAATGAATGTTGAGTCTGATTAGTGCACTTGACACAATATCTTATGCTTTTAAATTGGAAATACTTAAATGACAATGAAGCTATAGTCACACATACATATACACATGTACAAAGGTAAAAATTAAGCAAGAAATGAACCAATACATTCACATATACTACTAGTATGCAAACCTTTCCATTGATTGATACTATATGCTATTTCAGCAAGATACCTGACTACAGTTATACATAGAGCATTTGTATTAAGCTTCACACGAAAAAACATATTTACACATGGGAAAATATAGTTAATGGAAAAATAATTATTCCAGTAAAGCTATAATTCAGACATCCTGCAAGCAAAAAAACAAGTAGACATAACAACATAAAGGTCATGGAGCAACAGTGAAGGGGTACATCAATTGATCAGTTTCATGAGATAGGAAAACTTTCCAATATGCCCGTTCAGATACAAGGAAAAATATACATGCAGAATGATCGACATCTAAAGTATATATTTGTGAAATAAAGTTAAAAAAAAACAGAGTAAATTTTAGAAGCCCAAAATACTGAAGGACCCTAAGGCAGTAAACGGCAAAACTCAAATGTTTATAATTCAGATTCCAAAGTGGTTCCAATATCTGTATAAACATTTGAGCCATACAATTATTCAAATATTTGTAAATGAAGCATTTCATAATGTTTAACAAAATATTTTAAGGGTAAATCCAACAGAAAGTTTTGGAAATCTTTCTAAAATTATTACTAGCATGTACAGGCACCGAATTGTCATGAATTTCAATAATGCACAGCCAGGTCAACAATGGTTATTTCCAGAATTCTGAATTGCTTTACTCCATCCATAAAATAATTTTAGTTTGTATTGCAACAAGTGAAGTTAAAATTGTTGAACTGAACAGCTGATCACGTTTCACAAAAATTTTGTGCCTCTACTAATGTTTGACGCAACAGGTAGGATTGATCCATGCCAAAAGTACACTTTCATGGAATATCACTACACTGCAGCTCACATCAAAACAAAAGCATGCACTTATCTATTATTTTCTAACTATACTTTTTGCATGACCAAAAAGAGCTATACATGCAAATGCCAGAAAAGATGAAACAATAAGTGCAGTTTTTATAAGAAGTACTTTCATACTCTAGACATGAAAGTTTAAGCAAAAATATCAGGTAACATGCCAAATTTTAGAGAATTTATGCAATCAGGCTAAGCACAGAGTGTTTAGACTTTGTCTTATTCCACTCAGACCACCAGAATTCAAATGCACGGACATCTATGAAATAAACAGTTCAGTTTTATTCACCCATATCAACTGAAGTTACTCAAAAGTACAGAAGGCATAGGCGGATCCAGGGGGGGGGGGGGGGCACGGGGGCCCGGGCCCCCCCCCCCCAGACCCTCAAAAATATGCAAGATTTTTAATACGGTCCCATTATCATTGCTTTCGTTTTGTATTACGAGATATCCTAGTGCCCCCCCCTGAACAAAATCCTGGATACGGCCTTGCTTGTGCCCCCCCCCCCCCAGAAAGAAATCCTAGATCCGCCCCTGACAGAAGGAATGCCAATATGTACATTTGTTGGTAAGATGACCCTGATAAAAAATCAGGGTAAAAAGTTGTGATCCTTTGATTATAATTTATTTTTTTTAGGTGGACACCAGAGTGGTTTAACATTTAAGTAAGTAAATACATGAAAAGGAGACTATCATTCTGTACAATAAACCAGCATATATAAAGGGAATTTTATATCAGGAAACAATTTTCAACACAAATTACCTCTGTAATACATTGTGAGCTCATGCACACATGAGCCTTCTAACTTATACCATTAACATTTAAAAGTATAAAAACTAAGTAATATAAAAAATGATGCTTATATATAAATAGTATTCAACTCCACAAGCTATAAGGCTGACAGAGTTTGTACATTGTAGTTAGGACCCAGAGCATGAGCAAAAATGAATGCAACAAAGTGAACAAACAGATTTATATGATAGTATTTGGGGCATCACAAGCATATATCAAAACTTTTTAAAATGAGAAAGGTTACTACTAATATAAAAGGGAAAATTGAATACATACCCTGGCAAGAAAGGCAGGAGAAAGGGAGCTACCCTCACAATCAGATGTGGGCAGCAACTCATGCCGAGTGCCAGACTTTGTTCTGAGGACAATACGGACATGTTCTTGGGCAGGATTAGAAGTGGAAGGAGAAGAGGCACAGTTGGCTAGTGGAATCATTTCCATTTTTAAAGAGAGAACAACAGGACCCAAAAGAGGATCTTCTGCCCACAAGGTGGTGTGTTCCTGCAAAAGAGAAGAAATGATAAATTTATTAAATGTTTAAATTATGAGCAGTAAAGACATAAATGACTCTCATTCTATGTTCCAACCTGAAGGGAACATTACATAAAGGAGGTTTCAGCTCACCCTGGACCATTACAATGGCATGTGAATTTCACGTATGTAGGGTACCCCATGCAGTTGATCGAATGCCTTTTTGGTGAGGGTAAAGCTCATCCTAGGCAACGCCATTGGCGTGTCAATTATGCACCTCCAGAAAAGAGAGGTTATCCCTTTATCATGGAACACCTGTGATTTCAAATACTAATCTGACACACAAGTTGAACCAGGATATGAATCCGATACTCACGGTACCATAGTCAAGGGTTGTACACACTGAGCCATTACTTCCACCACACATTAAATTAGACGTAAGAGCGAAAACTTGAACAGGCTCCATCCAGACGTTTATGACACCACTGATTCTGATCTCTCAAGGGATTCAAACAAGTCACCATGAACAATGTCACGAACGTGCCGCAAGAATTTTTTTGTCGATAATCGAAGTATACACAAGCCACAACTAATTGCCTTCTGACAACAAGTAATGTCGATTCTGTTATGGAGTTCCCAGCAAGCCGATAGAGTCTATCAAGGCATTAAGGACCTCCACTTAGAAGAGTTGATGGCTGCTGGATTGAGGCGATACCTCTGTGATAATACTCAAACTCTCTTTCGAATAAACACCAATCCTTTCCCAGAGAATGTCACTCGGGGCTAAGACGGCAGACCGCAAGAAACAAGCTAACAACAATCTCTTCTACGCAAATGCTGATAACTGGAAAATAAACACGGGGACTGTATAGACGAGACCCAATATCATCCCAAAACAGCATGATGCCACTTCGGTCGCATTTTATTTGCTTTTAAATATATCCGCGGCGCGGTGATTAGTGCAATGCGATCCACTTTTTCCAATATTTTGCAGTACAGCGTTTCTAAATGCGAGGAAAAGCATTGGGATTTTATAAATTTGATAGATCACATCATCATGCATAAAAATTTCTGTTTAAACCGGTAATTATACCGTATTTCCTCGTAAAAATCGGATCACTATGTCCGTCAGCGATGCAGGTGGTAGAGTGGCGGCTTTCGTAAACTCGTTTAAATTCGCGGTGGTTGACAACACGTATAGAGGACTATGTGCGGATCCTCTTTTGTACTATTCGTGCTTCAGCCAAAGCACCCCAGTGCTACAGCGCGAACTTCGAACTTCGTCGACAAATTTTCACAAGATGTGATTCTGAGAGACACGTGGATTGGCAAGCCTCCGTGAATAAACTCAAGTCGAAACACGAGCTGAATTAATGATGCTCCAGAGCACTAAGTCAACGATTCGAGCTGTGTAGCATTGCCTATGGCAAATATTGCCACGCCATTTCACAGATAAATGCAGGTCTTATGAAAAACTTAATAAAACCAATTGGGGAGAGCCTGTGATCATTACAGACACTATTATTATTACACTTCTATTGATAAATATTTTGAAGTGAAAAGAAAATATTTTTATACTTATTCAGTCGCCATTCCAAAAGAAATTAAGTAAGGGAAATTATAATGGTAAAAGTATTTTACCATGAAACAGTTTTAGAAGCGCCCCTCCATGCGAAGAAAATTGGCTTAAACACATATTTTCGAACATCGCCGAGAGCGACGTTGGCTCGGAAATGGTCAAAGCGTGCATAAGCTATGGGTAAAATCTCGTTTATCTACCCATTCACGCAGAGAACTACAAATATATTTAGAATGGCGAAGTAGATTTGTGCATAGGGAGGAGGACTTTCAAGTAATTGTTTCATATCAAGCACACAAAGGAAGGCACACATGACGAAACCTCGTTAAGCATAAACAAAATGCACTGCTCGGAGTGCTGAAGGTAGAATCGGATGGAAGAAAAAGGGTACACGTAAATTACTCAATGAAAAAGACCTTTTTGAAATTAAAAGTTCAAGGACCACGAAGACAGAAGCTGACTGGCATTTTAGCAGTCTTCTTTTCTAACTTTTCCTGATTGTCTACCGTCTAAATGCTCTTATTGCCTTCTCATTGGCTACGTGACACAAACAGGAATGGATAATGTCCGAGCATCCTCAAATTATGCCAAAGCAAACATGGATTGTAACCCTAATTCTTTAGATGATGAATTTATATGATCATATCAGTGGAGTCATGGTGCCGGAACGCCGCGGCGTCAATAAAACTATTCATGAAACCACTGCCCGAGGATAAAGTTGGCAATTTCAGAAAAAATCGAGGGTGGTCGTTTTTCACTAAATTTTTTCAACTTCGACCCCAAATATATTGTTAACGTGAAGGCACAGGAAACAATTAATCTGGCAAGTTATGCACAATTTAGAGAATGAGAATTATGCATGCGAAGTTTCAACTTCCTAGCTCAAAAAAATCGTTTTTGAGGTTTTGGCCAGCTTTTTTCGATTCTTGCCCACTGTGCGCCGTTCAGGCACTGGCTATAACTAAAGGCGTCATAGTCAAATAACACTTTTATCAATTTTGTTGCCTAAAAATTTCTAATATATGCATTCGTAAACAGTACGAAAAATTTTGTGATAAAATTGAAATAATTTGTAATAAAAACACACAGAGTAATATTTCACTTCCAAAAAAAGTTAAGTAAAGTGCATTCCGGCACTGCTAATTTTGCCATGACGTCACAGGACCATATTATCTCAAATTTATACGATTTACTGAAATAAGTTAGATATTTTCGGACACTTCACCCCATCCTCGAGGATTGATATTTGGTGACACTGAAATTCCTAATGGGGTTGGGTGGGATCCACGTAGAGGGTTCTCGAGTCAAATTTCAGGCAAATACATAATACGCAGAGCGACATGGGCGTATAGCCCAGCTGTTGAAAGGGAATGGACTATATAAATAGACATTGAATCAAAAACCATAATTATGGATAAACGATTGCATTTCATAGAAAACGATCAAATTAAATTTGAATGAGAAGGCATGTGAACCACACAGAGATCCTCCTTGACATTACATGAAGCCTGATTACAAGCTCACTCGTCCTGCTTCATCACCCAACGCGATTCTTAAACGTGATCTAGGGCAGGTGGGGTAGAGCAGAAACTTTGGGAAGACAGTTACCACAATGGTTATTCCACAATTTTAAAATAAATTTTTTTAATCCAAGTTAACTATAACATAATTATGGCTAGATATTGATTTTGTCATATTAAATTGCACATCGATAAATAATCCGTCCAAAGTACTTTTCGAACAAACAGCAACAATTAAAACTACACTAAATTCTGATTGCCGCACAATCGCAATAGTTTTCATTTTTATCAACAATAAAATTCACGAAAAGTTCAGGCACCGCGAAGATCGAAGCTCAAGGTGGCATAAGGAAGCGATCAAAGTCGATAGATGATGCTCATTTAATTCAACATTTGCACTAATACGGCCGATAATAGAATCACAAGGAGCAGAATAGTTGCATCCTGATTCGGAGTGAGAAATACAGAACTAAAATCGATGTAAGAGTGCTTCCTTATTATTTTTTCCTTGTTCATGTACGGCTCAACTGATGATAGGTCAATTTGCTGCTGCTAGCGTGAGAACACATACCCAAACGATTGACATGTGTGAAGGGACTACCCACCCTTATTTGAAAGAATTATTGCTGATTTTTCCTAAATTATAATCTGACAGAAGGATCGGGTCACGAATGTATCATTTAATTTACAAAATCAACAAAAGTATCTGCTTGAAGACGATAAATGAAAGAAAACGTAAGCGCCACTGATTCTCTCCAAACCAAAAGCCGACGAAGCGGAAATGAGTTCCATTCTGATAGGGACACAGCACTGCCAAGCGAGGGGGAAGCGTACATACATCCCTATTATTCGTTCTCATTCATACACGGATCGACCATTGCGGAGACTATTACCGCTCGCGTGCGAACACATCTGCGGAATAGCGACAACACGCCACTACGCGCAATAAACCCGACCATGTCCGAGCGCGAACGCTAGGCGAGCCCCACCGGCGTTTTGAATGGAAAAGAAAATAAGACGCAAGAGCGGAGTTCCCGTGGAACATTGTGGTGGGGTAGGGGGAGCCGGGGGCAGTCTCCCATGAGATTTCCAACCACCCCCGCTCGAAAACAGGTGCACCGCAAAAGCTCACATCGTTGGGGGGGGGGGAGGAGGCGACGGGGGGACTTCCTTCCGCCCCCCACCCACGACGGCCCCTCGGCGTGAGAGCCCCGAGGACTTCGTCCTCCGCGCCCGCGGGCCGCCAGGAATGCGGCCGCGCAAGGAGCTTGCCACCGATTGTGGCTTGGGGCCGCACCCAGGGGGACTGCATGGAGGAGGCCCAATTGCATTGAGGCCCAATAAGGCTGATTACTGTTGTCATTTCGGTCGTATTTTGATCGGTTTTCGAAAATGTCCGCAGAGTGGTGATGAGTACAATGCGATCCAATTTTTTCCCCAATAGTTTGCCGTGAAATGTTTGTAATTGCGAAGAAAAGCATTGGGATTTTATGGATTTGATAGATCACATCATCAGGGGCGGATACAGGATTTATTTCTGGGGGGGGGGGCACAAGGATACCTCGTCATACAAAACGATGTGCAAAAACAAGTGCTTACTACTTGATTATTCCGCTACAATCCCGGATCCGCCAATAACTGACACATTAAGTTCATACAAGTCATAAGAATATTTCAGTACTTTTCTGCGTTGAATTTTGAAGATTCACTCTCAATTTGATGATCCATGTTCCTTAGGCATCGACACTCGGCACGGAATTGGTGTTAACCTTACGGCCACTTAAGAAATCTTCTCGCCCTCTATAACGACGTTCCGAGATGACTAACCATCTAAGAGTGGTAAAAAGATAGTATAGTTGCCAACTACCTGTGACCTTTCAGATAAAAATGCATTAATTACGGGAAACCGATTTCCGTTTCATGATAGTAAGGCGAATATCAGAGGTCACATGCAATCATCTTAACGACGCCAGAGGCAATGAATCTAACTGCAATGAAACTTCAGAACGGAAACAAGATATCGCACAAGACTTTTTGCGATGTCTGGCCATATGTTAGTTGCTTTTCATAAATAAAAGAGAAATGACAAAAGATATCAAACCCTCGCCCTGGCTGGTAATCAAACCGTGATGTAAATTAAGAGGAACTGTCTTGAAAATGACACGATGGCTTAGGCCTAAAACTAAAAATATTAATACAGCAAAAATGACAGCTCCATTAATTTTAATTGTGACATATTTATTACTGAGGCTATAAACTACTAGATGTGGACATTTGTGAAATGCAATCAATGTCAAAAGAAATATAGCAATAAAATTATGAAAAAAGGTTAACCCAACATTAATTGCGTTAGCTCAACACACTATTTATATGAAACTTGCGATATTCAAGCTTATTTGGGAAATTTGCAGTTTAATCCATGCTAACTTCTGTGAATATACAAATAACACTTAAGAAGAGTTGACGATATTTAAACAACAAATAATTTTCAAAGTTTCCAGCGTCACTTACAAATGACATTCCTCGAAATTGTCATGCTAAATTTTAACGTTCACTAAAATTAACAGCTAAAGATAGGTCTGTATAAATAAGAAAAGCGTACGTTAAACATGCAAAGCCGAAATCACTAAATTGAACGTTGATAAATGAAAAGCAGTGGCAATGGCCATTTCAATTACTCAGACATGAGATGGTAATTTAATCTATGAAATCGATATACGGATGGGAAAATAGATTTTTGCTGAGATAAATCTCCTAGCAAATAGGCACTCGTTAGTATATTACAAAAACACTGAAAATCGTAGCCCTCAAAAGCTCCTCGGGTAATCAGCGGTCTCCGGTAACGAACTCAATTCTGTCGCTGGCAATGGAGGTAATGAGTATGCTGAACAGCATCCAATTGGATTGGATGGAAGCGGTGAGTGACGTCAACAGCTATAATCGTCTGTATCCCCATTTTATCCGTTAAAGCGTACTTTAGAATAAGAATAAAAAATCGGAAAATGCAAATAGTTTAACTTTTCAAACTCTCAAATCAGATTCGAAAATTAAAAAATCAAGTAAAACCACTATGAAGATATAGTCAAGCGTTCATTACTAGGCAAAATGATAATAGTATCTTGAATTTTCAACGATTCATTGGATCAACAATTGAAAACTTCATGCAAACTGGGATACTCGGACAACAAAACGTTGAGGTTGGCGGAGGCAAGGGAAAAAAAATGAAACTGAAGAGCTGCGAGCGCAATATCCGAACGCGAAGGTCGCCATACGGAGAGGGTCATGGACTTCGGGCAGTAATTCGAACGTTTTATGTCGCGATTATTCTCCCACGCGATAAGATGTCCCAAGACCTCCAATCGAAGTATTACCTCAGCCGATGAAGGAGCAAGAGTGGAATGACGACCAGTGTTTGAGGCGGGAGCGCGTGAGAGTCGGCTGGAGATGTCATTCGACTCCGGCAAGGGAGCCATATGCACACGGAACGGGGCTGGATGAGCAAATGGATCATTAATAGGCGCTTCCCACGCCCCGAGACGTCTCAAGAACCAGCCATGTTCCAATTTGCTACCTCACATGCCAACAGTCACAATGACCTGCGGCCATTCTCTTCGGAGGACATAAAAACAAGAGCACTCCTGGTGGCCGTAAATATAACATAGGTGGACGCAAATATGAACAAAGATGGGTCGAGAACATAATAAAGTGAGCTCAGTTGCAGTTACTTTATCAATTTAGTAATCAGTTACAAGTACCAGTTACAATTCCAAAAAGTAACTAGCTACAGTTATAAATGTAGTTAAAGTCACTTTTCGTGACACCTTTCCAAAAATGTTAACGAGATTCATGTGGGAACATCTATCGACAGTCATAAATGCAAGAGACTAAATTTTCTGGGGGAAAGAGAGCTCTTTGGGACCCACGCAAAAAAAAACAACATAAGGGACGGGTATGGTACCGAGGCTTATTCTGAGATACACGTGTTCGCTACGCAGTGGCGCCCACTCCATGGGGCTTGAGGGGGCCCGAGCCCCCTCAATAATTCGTTATGGGTGTGAGGAAAAAAGTGTCAGGCTTGTCGATTTTCCCCGGAGTGTCCAGGTATCGAGATTAGAGTTCTCAGTGTTCTACTGTTGATCATATGACTCTTCTAAAATGCTTAAAAAACTTAAAACTCACTACTTATAAAATTTCCCGGGGAAAGATCCCCGGTTTCGGCCCCCCAATGTTTTTTGTAAGTCGGCGTCCCTGTCGCTACGTCTAATTATAAGGAAGAAAGAAAGACAATCCATGAGGTAAAAGTCCATTGAGACCTTGAAGGCGGGTTGCGATCGAAAGAATGTGGTCATTCACAAAGACCCAGAATCACAACTTATGAAGATAATTTAGTAGATGAACGGGGAAGACAATTAACAGCGAAAAACGTTAACTCTTTTCAAAAAAATTTCTCATACTTAACTTCATATTGAAAAATTGCCACCCACTTTTCATCAGTTGGTGACGTCATTTGAGTTCTGGTTCACTGGGTCGTTCTGAGTGACCGGATCCTCGATAGAATGAATCGCTCGTTACAGAGTGAATGACATCGAAACGCGAGACGGATGGTGCGCGACACCGAGAAGTAGCGGAGAAACGATGAGCCGCTCGTCAAGAGTCAATGACGTCATGAACTTATTAGTGAAAGCCCGTCGATTATTCATCGTGAATGGCTTGAAAATTAGGCAACGGATCGAAAAACGAAACAATACGGATATATTTACTTCGACTCTCTCTTGTAATCTCTCTAAAATCTCTCTAAAACTCTCTTGTAATCGGAAGTAATAAAAATGTGAACGAGTCCAACATTGGCATGCATAAGGCACGTTAAGTACGATCAGACGTGAATGGGCTGAGTGCAAGGGGTGGGGGTTAAATTTTATTGCTGACATCGCCTTGTTCGAATTCTTCCCTTTTGCGGACCAAGAACAGTTATCTGAGATTGGGATTGAAACAAAAGCTTCCATTCTGGTTAAAAATGAAAAAGGGCGGGAAGCTGAGAAGTGAATGAAAGAGAAAACACGATGTCTGAGATAGGGGGGGAGGGAGGGTGACCTTGGGCCCACCCACTTGGCGAACTGCGATGCTCTCTTGTTGCAACATCCATGAGTGACCACAACACACTCGGGACGCGAACAGAATATTTGGCGAATGCGATTAATATCGATTAACGAGGGATAACCTTGAGGCAAAAGGAAATTGCTTCCATTGAGGTACTCATGTTAAATATGTACGATAATTAGAATATTTTTCCGACGCATTACCATAGATTATAATACAAATTTTCCAACATCTTCTATTTCGAGCGAAATACCTCTTCAGTTTTTGTCGATTCTGTTTACAATTCTGTTGACGGGAGCGGTAAAGTGATTAGTCTCTCCATCTAGCAAATGCAAAATTCAACAATATTTTCGATGCAGCTAGGTAAACTAGGCAATCCTTTCGATTGGTGAATTTAGCAATTGCTATATTAGAAACTAGTAATTATTCAATTAATAATTACAGTTAACATTCAATCAATAATTGAAACACAAATAAAACTACAAAAATGATTGATTCAACAATTGACACGAATTTTTGGGAATTTCATTCATCTCGAGGACATTAGATCATACTGGTTTGACTGAAGAAATTTGATTTGAGCGGGTTATAGCAACGATTTTTATAGCGCAAACATGCTTTTCTTGGTATCCATGTGGCGTAGTGGATTTTATAAATATCTTTACAAATGATTTGCGAAATTGTTTTGCTCTTCCACTGAGAATGAGAGCAGGGTAACGTTTTATACTTTTTAAACGCTTGCCTGATGAAGCATTGCATATCGAATGTCCAAAGGTTTTATCTTAGATATGATCGCAGACAGGCTTTATAGAAGAGTTTTTACAAATGGCAAATCTTAAAATTTCCGAATGTAACAATTTAATGCACCTATTTTAATGTAAAATATTATGTTTATGACTTTGATTTTTTAACTAAAATAAAAAAGGACGTGTTTAATTCACGAAAGCTAATATTTGTTATCAATTGATAATAGAAACTCTTTAAATGTAAACATATGCAATATTAGCCTTTTATCTTCGTCTGATACTATGAAATTCTTGCACGATAATTATGTGCGATTTGTTGCTTCGACTCATAAATTCCATGAGCAGGCCTCGGTTTGCCAAACCCTGACCAAAATTCATATAAATAAATTAGAAAAACTTGAGTTCGGGAGCTAAGGTGAAAGTGGACGCAGTGATGGACAATTACTCCACTCGCTAGACTTCTTTTCCCCTGTTGACTCCTGGGGTGTCTTGGAAGCCATTACACAAATAAAGACTCAAATATGCTATCCATTTATTTTCTTTTCATTTAGCACTCCAAGCAGCGATTTTTGTAGCATAAACATACCTTTTGTGGAATTTTAGTTCTTCCCGGCGTAGAGTTCGAATCGAGGCCAATTATCCAAACCTTTTGTGGTATCCATGCGGTGTGGAGAGTTTAAAAAATATCTTTTTATCGCAAATATTTTGTTTCTCTACAGAGAATATGCCCCGGAAAATGATAGTGTTTAGCTCTTTTGTCTCCTAACGATGTCTTCAGGGAGGGACAGCAAAAACCTCGTTCAAAAATTTTATCTACGCAAAAGAACTTACCAGAAATGAGAATTTTCAAAAATTTCTTGGCCCAACGCGATTGGGAATGCTTAAGATTTAAGGGATGCGCGCCGGGAAACGAAAACAAAATCAAGAGATGGGAAAGTTTTACGAGCAATAAAATTCATTTACGACCTAGGGCTTGCTTGTTACAGCATTTCCAGGCAATTTAAGTATCTGAAGGTGATGTAACGAGGAAAAACCAGTGCGTAAATACAATCACTCATGGATCTTACTTTTCTGGTATTTTTTCGCAAAGCCAAGTTTAATTAGATGCCTTGAGTGGGCATTTTTAGTACAAGTTTGGATCCTAATTCATAGGAATTTTAAAATACAGAGTTTTAGTGTTTGAGTCGCATGGAAAAACGATATGCGGCAGCTATCTCTTCCATGTTATAGATAACCCATGTAAATACCGGCTAATAAACGCCTTAAGATTAATAATTAAAAACAACTGTACTTAATTTTTCATACTCAACATGTACTTGTATTTTATCAACAAATTTATTCATTTATTAGCATCAAATCGAAAATCAGTTGAGGAGACTATTTACGTTGGATTAATAAACAAAGGGTTTAACAATAAAGTGCAACAAGGAAATAACAACAATAATAACGGCAATAAACCTTACCAAATAAACTTATCACGTATTATTTTACTAATATGTCCGCCTCATCCCCTCTTTTTGTAATTAAGGGAGGTAGAGGAAAGGTAGAGGGATTTATATAAAAAGACTATTATTTAATAATTCCTTAAAGCCTTTCAATTAGAAAATGGTGATGCAATAATAATTTCCACGGAAGTATTCGAGGTGACTACAGAAATACGAGCTAATGAAGTAGTAAACTTCTGCGGTTCATTAACTACAACGGCGGTTGGTTATAAAGCTCAGTACTTGTGCCATTCGGCAATTAGTTTCTCATTTCTATTACCGGCTTCATTAGGGTAGATGAGCATGACTTTGATGGCACTTAAGAAATTAACTACTAGGTGTTACAGCATAGTTATAGCAGCTAGCGTCGAAATCACTGTTTCTCATCACTTCTTCCTGAATACTGTAATATATTCATGATGTGTACAAGAATACACCTAGAAACCGACAGATGCATCTACAATGTATCGGTAAGACTAACTCACCTCCAGTACAATCTAACTCAGGTTAAACGATTAACCAAAGAGGTTTTGGCTATTTTTCGAATAAAATATGAGGCTCACGCATTTATCTAGGTAAAATGGAGCAAATTTCAGTAGGTTATTAAAAACATCAAGGAGCCTGTTAAGTCTCCACGTAGATGGCGTGCATACTGGGCGATTAATAACTTTCGTTTACCTTTCCGACGACAGTAAAAACCGAATTAACGAAAAATTCAATACTGAAGAAGTTTATCGAAGGTAAGAGAAGACACTAGAAAATATGTATTATAATTTGTGGTAACACGTCGAAAACATATTTACATATATTAATATTAATATATTATGGTGCATACTTAACTGGCATACCTTAGAGTAGAAGCAATGTCTTTAAGCCCTCGTTAATCTATATTATTAGGTGTGCAACTAAGTTCCCGCTATTTTTAATACATGACTCTTGAAGTGATTGCTGGTCGATTTTCAAATGCTGAAAACGTCATGAAGAATAGGCAAACAAACCGCTATATGACAATGGTGAATTTGTTATGGCGTCATATCCTAATATTTACGTGAATATGGCTGAGTTTGCGACCGTTATTTGCGGGAAGTGTTTATTTTCTTCTGTCACTCGAAGAAAACGGCGACTGGAGTGCATCTAGAGCCCCAAAAAGTTTAAACAGATGCTGTTCAAAGAGAAACAACGTGCCGTGATTGGTTCCGTCGCTTCAAAGACGACAATTGTAAAGTTGACGACCGTCCGTGTGAAGGAAGACCAAAAACCTTCGAAGACACCGAATTTGAGGCATTACTGGATGTAGATCCATGTCAAACTCAAGAAGAGCTTGCTTGTGCATTAGGAGTAACCCACCAAGCCGTTTTATGCAATAGCAAGGAACTTGAGTTCCTTATGATTCGACAAATTGATTTTACAGCAGGAGAACGCTCGACCTCATGCTGCCAAAACCGTTAAAACCTACCACGAAACGCTCCAATAGGAAGTCCTTACACACCCGCCACATTCCCCAGATATTGTGCAGTCCGATTATTACTTGTTCCGTTCGATGGCACATAGTCTGGCTGATCAGCAGGTCCAAGGTCTTCCCAGCCCCTCTCAGAGATCAAGTATATGTACATAATAATAATTGATAAAGAATTCTATAGAAGCAGATGACAAAAACAGGCCAAATCATTTACAGAAATCAGAGACAGGACTAAAACCCAGGAAAGACGTGCTAGGGGTTAAGAATAAATGGCATGAGGAAAGTCTACAGGATAAAATTATTTAAAGGCCTACTTTTGTGTATTTCATTTTAAGACTCGAAAGAAAAAATGCGAATCCATTAATAAATTCTCCTACAGCAAAGCTTCCTTGAATATTCAGCATAAGTGAGTAAAAAAATAAACACAAGAGGTGTGTACTATAATGTATTTTTAAGCTAAAGCAAGGAAGGGTAACATAAAAAGGGATTTTCTATTACCCCACCTCCCTGGCTCTGCCTATGACAGGCATAATATTCGGTATGTTTCTAGCTGGTCACGCAATATATTCAATTCGTGTATTTGCTACGCTCTTTCCTTACATTTGGCATATTCACAGTCTTCATCAGGAGGAAAGTAAACCATAAATTAGTGTGATTTACAGTAGAGGCAGGTCTAGGATAGGGACAAGGGGGACTATGAGGGGGGCTTGGAAGATTACCTACCAGCAGTAGTGGGGTTCGGAAAAAATTACCATTTTATCTAGTTCATAAATTGGAGTTTCTAGTTAATAATTACCCCAGGGGGGTTAGCTTCACTCTAGATCCGCCACTGATTTACAGAAATGATTAAAAGTCAAGCTCAATGAACTAAATAGGTACACATTAGTAACTGAAGTTAGAAACGGTGGCGGAGATTTTTACCGTCATTACGGTACCATTTTATATGAGCTACGAGCTGGACAATCACCTAACTCCATACTTAGGTAAGGATGTGCATTCCGCGGAGCCGTACGTTGCGAGGAGTCTAGCTCCGACATCGGGTTTCTCTCCATCCTCCCTTCGTTACCCTCAAGGACGCAAATGGACTCATCAGCCGGTCGCCTCCTCCAAATCTCCAGCCAAGCTAAAAGGCACAAGGCTAACAATCCTTCACCAGCATCTTTCCGAGAAACAAACCTTCGCCGTTCCCGAAGTAGCATTATCGGAGGAGGAAAAATATCGGGGAGAGAAGATCCAGAAGGGTAGACCAAACAATGAGGCTTAACGAATTTATATTAAACATAACGGGGGTAAAAATAGAATCGGAATCCAGACGAGGAGTCCAAGAGAGGCCAGGTCAAAAATGGTGTAACTAGGATTTATATGAACCAAGGATGAAGTTCGCCATGAAAAAAATATTTGGCTTAACCGGAATTCGAACCTGGCTTTACCGATTTCTGATCAGGTGTGCTAGCCAATTGAATCCAAACTTCAGGAGTTCGCGGGAGAAGAGGTTTGGTGTTGTAATTGGCTTACGAACCTGACCAGCAATTAGGAATTTCGGATATAATCTGAGGTTTCAGGCGAGATGGAGTGGAAACGGAACATAATGAAGAAGCAGGAGCAATTACCACAAATTTTATATTTGTGTAGCAACGGTTTCGCTTTACAGCATCACCAGGTACCTGGATGGCGTGACTGCGTACAAATTCACATGTTCCATGCAGTGCCAAAGTACGAAAGATTGAATGGAAATACAGGAACGATAACTTAAACGTTCACATTTTCCAGACGGGTGTAATTAATAACACTCGTTAATACAGTACGATATATCTTATATACTACAGACCAGTTTCAACACGTTTTCGTCATTCATCATGTTCGTCTAAAGTTGGCTCACCAGGGCACGCAACTTCCCCTATGAAGGAGCCTGCATCAAGCACCGACACGACGCAACGCTTTCCGCGGGGCTCAATGGATGCCTTTCTTCAAAGGATAACTCACAAATTGATCCCGAGCACTCAAAGGCTCAGAGGGATTCCGAGAAGATTCTAGACCATATCTTTTATGTAGGTTAGTAAAATATTGCGCATTTAAGGTTTACATCCCAAATTTAAAAGATGACATTTCGTGGTGAATGTGACATAGTAGGTTCTAAGTATGACATTATTCATAATGGGCGGGTGCTGCCTGAACTGTTCTCTTTAGACAAAAATAAATGAATAAAATTCTCCCTTGAGGGATGGAAACATGAATCGATAAATATTTTACGGCTAATTAAAAATGACGACGACTATGCCAACTTGAAGATAAGACTACCGATAATTGGACAAGGTCATTCAACTTTGGTCATAAAACTGTACACTTCCTTTTGTTTTTCCCATCAAATGTAGAAAAGATTTTGGACCAGCAGAGCTGTTCCTTTCTCGCACAGTTGGGAATTGAGCTGACCTCAGTCAAGTATCACACTGATGTACACCGTCTCTCTCAAATAGACGGAGAAAAGTACATTTTCGGCAAAACATTACCACTCTACCAATTATTTCGTTGAGGACCGATCCGTTTGGCGACTCTTAGTATACCTAACTGTGAAAATAGTATTATTTTTTGTGAATTTACTAGGGGATACCAAAGCAATGATTTTAATTCATATACTGTGCAGAAATGATTAAGGAGACCAACTCAATATTGACTCTATTTCTACGAATAAAGTCACCCGGTTGAGAGGGAGAAAAAGTGTCAGAACACATATCTGAGTTTGCCCCTAAATTTTATTGCGAGAAACAGACAGAAGGGTCTTTATTTATACAGCAAAAAAGGACTACCGATAACTTTCTCACGAACCCATAATTTCCGTTTTCGCAGCGTAGACAGAGAGTTTGTCTTAATTAGGTCTTAGTTCCACCATGAATTGAGGCAATGAATCACTATTCCCACTATAAATTCCCACGCAATGACACCACGGCCCAGTCAGCAGAGATGGACCCAAAGAAACAAGAAGATGCTTAGGTAAGGCTGGATGGATCGATAAGGAACGCATTTTCTGCCACAGGTCGCGGAGAGAGGAACGCGAATACGGAGAACTGAGGATGTGGATAGAACAGCTCAGTGGTTACACGAAAAAGGATTATCGGAGAGATAAATGAAAGTAATTATAAGGGAGCATCTATTAATCACGTGAGGCTTTCATTGGGGGAGGGGGTCAAGCCGATTCTCACCTAATCTCACGTGGGGGATCCTGGCAAGTATCACGTAATTTTTTTCTTATATAACTTAAATACTATTCTTAAATAACTTAAATACTAGTCTTAACTCACCTTAAATTAAAATATTTAAACAAATTGTTTTTTTTTTGTATATTCATCGCAATGAAGCATTGATTAATGCGTATTTACGCCGAAAATACGCACTTTGAACAATCTCACGTGAGATTTGAGGGAGGGGGTCGAGCAAAATCTCACGATAACTCACTAAGGGAGGATAGGGGGGGGTCCATAAATCACCAAAATTACCTTTCATTTATTAATGGACGCCCTCTAATGAGTATTCATTTTACTATTCAAGAATATGAATTGATCCCACAAAGGTATTTGTATGCGCATGAGGTGATGACATATTCTTCCTTGAAGAGTGCTACAAACATACTCTTAGCAAAGTGGAAAAGGGAACGACTAAATTTGCAATGAAGAAAGATTTCGTGCTTTCCCGGCGAATGGACTTGGTAAAGAGTTCTCGGGATCGCCACCGGGTCAGGAACTCCATATCTGTCAAACTAAATTTGCAATACTTGCTGCCCAAATTTACGACGTAGAAGGAAATCCTCCAACATAATGGTCGAAAAAAAATGCATTATATACTGAATCCAGATAAAAAACAAAAAACCTAACTTCATTAAAAAAATAGTGATATCTCGGAATTAGCATGCGCAACCAAAATGGTGAATGCTACCAAACCAGTGGTTTCAAAAAATGTACAGTATACTCGTGTTACTACATCAAAATCACAATAAATTCATTAAATGGTGATCAACGAGGCTATCCTTTCAGGTCACCTTAAGGCAATAAGCATGATCTTCCACACGCATACTTTGCCGATGAAAATTTTTATTCCCAAATAAAGTAATGGAATAGCTACTCAAATGAATTAGTTCCTTTGAAATGGCTATTTTCAGTGCCTTTTTAGGGAACAAGAAAATGTGCATACTATGAATAAATATGAGAAAACACTATACTTATTGGTCTAAAGTACTAACGTGTATAGCAACGAGGTAAACTAGAACTTTTTAGCACACGTCTAAGAGATTGTATCGCGGTGAAGAAATACAAATTAAGGATTCGAACATGTGATAATCGCAGATCATATGCGACGTTTTCCTGATGAAGGTCATGGCATGAATAACAGGAGAGGATAAATAAAAAGATGAAACACCTGGTAATTTTTCACTGAGGAAAGACCCACGATAAATGCGATAACCACGACTCGGCCGCGTTAGCAGCGAAGTAATACATCAGAGTTTCAACACGCACATCTTGCTACTAAATGAAGAGCACCCTTTGCAGCTGACAATTACGCCCTCAAAAATATCGTGTTTGATATTAGACCAAAGAGTGGCCTTATAATAATTTTTAATGATAAAAACAAATCTATCAACCGCTAAGGAGTCATTAAAATATTTACTGCAGAGAATACGGATTTATATCTTTTTGCCATCGAAAAAGTTAATTCTCATATCTAGATGAAAGCTAGAATAGAGGGATTACTGGTGAGTCAAAGTGAAAGAAACCGGTGACGATGTTCTTTTTTCCTAAAGGGTAACTCGCAGCTCATGTTAGCCACTTGGCGAACGTGGGCAATTATGGGCATACAGGAAATGTTAGGGGAAGAATGGAAGAGATCCACAGCACGAACGCCGTACACTCTGTTCAGTGAATTCAACGTTTTCCTGACATTAAAACATTCTCAATGAGAGCCACATGGCTTCCAACATATTCTGGGGTAATTTTGTGGAGTTTTGAAAAAGATGGAAGTAGATATCACTTGTCAACTCCACGGCAAATCCTTCACAGAGGTTTTTAAAGATCAAAATATGTACACGACGAGGTTAACGTAAAGTAATAATTTTATTGTGTTATTTGATTTCAAATATTTTATCTAATTTTTTATACTTAATTAAGCGATTAAATTAAAAATCAAATAAGACAAAATAATTACTTCACACAAACCTCGTCGTGTGCATATTTTGATATTTAAAAACATTTGTGAAGCATTTACCGTGGTGTTAACAAGTGATAAATGCTTCCATTTTTTAAATCCCACTTTTGCTATTAAATGTTGTCTTCGTGCCAAGGCATAACCTTCAGCAGGTCCTTGTCAGTATGATGTGTTGTCAGATATGGAAATCGTATAAATAAGAAGAGCATTAAAACTATGATTTAAGAAGGAATAGTGATAAACCGAAAACAAATATAGAAGATAGAAAAACATAGTATGCTATTAACGACTCTTGATTACCCTTATTACACCTAAATGTTCATGGCGCAGACCCGAAATAATCGATAGCTAAAAACAAAGTTAAGTCGTTCAAAAAATTATTTACGCATCATTGCGGACTTAATCGAAGTCCCCTTTGAAGTTTCCACGCCTACCTCACCAATCCCTTTCACGATACAAAATCGCCCTCTTCATCAATATCACCTTCTTTTTGCCCCTTGGGCCCGATTGTAAGACCTAATTAGTTTGATCTCAAGACGAGAGTTAGCCTCCATCTCTTTTCCAGGTAAATATTGATTGAAAAATAATTAAAATAAAATTCACTTAATATTGATTTACGTTGTGGTATTCCATTATAAGTTTTCCTGGATATCAGAAAATTACTTATACCACTTATTTAAAAAAATTATCAATAAAAACAAAAAAAGAAATTTATAAAATAAAAATTTTATAAATTTTTAAATTCATTTCTAATTAATTTTTATTTTAAAATAAGTGGTATAAGTAATTGTCTGATATCCAGGAAAACTTAAATATTGATTGGCATACATTGTAACACAACATCGGATGGCTCAGAGTATTTTTCACCACTCATTAAAATCTGCACATGGAGTGACTGATCGGAAGTAGATTCATTTGCATCCTCATCAAAGTAAATCGACACATGGCCCTCAGGTAACGTAATTGAACATGTAAGACATGCACGGCAAGGTACATTGAATGACTTTTATCACTGAGATCTAATTGTAAGTAGCATCTATTTATCGCCCACTACCAAGCGAACACCAATCAGTTGGACCAATGCGGAGGCGTAAGAGAAACAAAATGCATAAATGCCATTCCAAGAAACTGAATCCGTATTTTAAAATTATTTAATAATTCCGCAAACGGCCAGTAGAGAACTGAGGAATGGGGCGACCCGTAATTTCTCGAAATATTGAAGAGATAGCAAACTTCCAAGTTGCCCTCCAATGAAAGATTTAATTTCACCAGTTTACAAAACAATAAGTTCCACCGATTCATGTGTAATATATTGGAATTAAGATATATTTAAATAAACGTTTTTTGCACTTATCCACAATTATTTAATGCGTGCGACGCGTTTCGCGTACGAGACGAGGCGATGGCTCTGTGAGCCGAAACGCGTCGTGTGGACTAAATAATATTGTGGAAAAGTGCAACTACCTTTTATTCAATTGCAGAAAAGTTTCTCGGGTTTTCCACCGATTGATGTCGTCCATGTCTCCCGACGTTTCGATCCGCGACTTGCTGATCATCCTCAGGGGGTCTTCCGAATGAAGATCCCCTGAGGATGATCAGCAAGTCGCGGATCGAAACGTCGGGAGACATGGACGACATCAACCGGTGGAAAACCCGAGAAACTTTTCTGCAACTGATACGCCGGGAAAACCTGAGATCATACACCTTTTATTCAATATTATACGAACAATCTTTAAAAATCACTGATGGATATCTAGAAACCACAGCATATAATATCTCAGCATTTTCACCGAGAGGGATTGCATACCCCCAAGGTGTCGTAGGAAGAAATGAACCCACCAAACACTAATCCAATAATCTATTAATACTAACAATACACCTAAATCCACCTCTGCGCTAGCTTTATATATATGAGCTCATATAACCCTCAATGTAATTGAATCTATTAAAAAATGAGACGATTAAGGACAAAGTAATAAAATAATATGGGTTAAACGAGACATTGCAATATATCCAAAGGATTTATTTGAGCAATACCCGTTTTGTTGCTACAACGACATCATCAAGATATGTTGTTTGATAATGTTGTAACAACGAAACGAGTCCTGAGGAAATATTTAAATGTTTCATTCAACTAACATCAAGAACTTCCACCACATCCTGGCGCATATCATACAAGATACAAAATAGTATGAGATTCTAGTTGTTTATCAGAACTACTCAAAAACATGAGATGAGATGCTATTTTTGCGATGAAGAACATCTATCCCACGTATTTTTGAAACTCAGTCCATTAAACTCCATTGCCATTGAAACTGAAAATAAAGGCTATCCAATCACTCCAGAAATTCTCCAAACGAATATAAATCTAAAAATATCAACTCGATTGCTCCGACACAAGTTCATTAGGAGCGCTTACATATCTCACGGCTGCTTGCTCGCTAATTGGCGGACGAGAGCGTCAACTGGGGTCATTTTCTCCGTAGCTGGCTGAATCGGCACAGAGGAAATTACAAGGAGATTCGGCGAAGCCCACGGGAAAACTCAACGTCGTCATTAGTCTACTATTTATGGACGGCTCTAGGATGCCTATTAGTTTTATGACCTTTATCAAGGACTTACTATCGTACTTTCTTCCATCAGGCACCAGAGCAGTGATGAGGAATAAAATTAGTACTATCACTCACTTCCCGAATTCTGAAACGGAATAGTTTTAACTAGTCTGAAAATGCGGAATATGAAGGACCTTCATGAGGACTTAGCCAAGTACTTCCTTCCACGAGACACCAGAGCAGTGATGAGGTACAGAGTTAGTACTATTACTCACCTCCAGGATTCTGCAGGGGAGTACTTTTGAATATTCTGAAAATGCAAAAAATTTGAAAGATATCTACTAACTAACACCTAAAACATTCCTTCAATATATGACATATGAGAAGACAAATCCAATGAACCTCAGTCAATATCCTAGCTAAGGAACTGTGATAACTGGACATGTGAAAATAAAGGTCCGAGTTGTCGGAGAGCCGAAGAAGTCTAAGTCACAGATCGCTCTGAAAATTCGTTTCTAGACGTATCACGTGGTCTAGATTCGAAAAATGACATTTTCGAAAAACCGATTTTTCGACCTCCAAATGCTCCCAATTAGTAAACGCATAGAGATACATAGTTGGCAACACAGTAGAGAAATGTTACTGATTAATGTTACTGACAATTTTTCTTCAAGTTGGAGACGATTTTTCTTTGAATTTCAGGGGTCGATTCTATGACTTTTTGTTGTATCTCGTCTCATTCACCCCAAAAATTAGTGGTCGAAAGTGGGTTTTAAAGAATACAGATTGTTAATAAATAAATTTAAAATTCAACCGTGTTTATTCTTAACAGAACAGACTTTAGGATCTTCCTCCGCGTTCGGGTGACGGTAAAATCATTGAATTCGTCGAAATGTAATACCTCGCGTGGGCAAATACTCTCTAGCCAATATTAAATAAACCGATCGCACAGCACCCATCACCGCGTTGAGGACATTCCTGAAAACCGATTGAAAACGAGGGAAGTGGCACCGTCGATAAAGTTTCTACTCCCCGCACTGGCCCCTACTCTATGCAGTCCCATACATATTTAATCCTGAGTTTCCTCCTCGCCTCACTAGGCGCAAACGGAATAGGCAGGAATAGGGAATAAGCAGGCCGCCGCGCTGACGTCACCCCGCGGACAGACCCTAAAGTGGGCGTCAGGCGTGAGCCGCTGACCCGGTTGCGACCGCCACACCCCGACTTCGAATCCTCGTGGTCCCGTTCTGCAAGAGACGGAAATGGAGGGACCACGAACGCATCGCCGCCGATGCACCGACAGGCCCTCATCCGGGGAATCGAAAGAGCAGTGCACAAGCGCACGAGACGGGAATGCGTGCGCAGAGTCACGCAACGCGCGCTTCACGAATGAGGCGTTCCCAATTTGGATGAGCGTGACAGGGGTGGGCAAAAATATTACAATAATAATCACTGAGGATATTTTTTTCTCTGGTGGCACTCAATGTGCAGTGCACATACCAGTCAGGGGGTTAACATATCCTCTCAGAAATGATTTCCAGAATTTAGACAGAAGCACTTAGATATAACAATTAGATATGGAGAATAAACCACTGCTACTAAGCCCGTTTTGGCAATAAACAGTGATATATATAGCATTCATGGTTATGTTGACGAAGTTTAAAGTTTATCTTACAAATTTAATGCTTTTACGATGAGTGAGAATGATTAACAAAATTTTGGAGTATGCAACCCGCGTGCCACCCAAAGTGTCTGACTTGGGTGGCGCGCGCTCACTCTCGGTGCGATATCTCGGGAAAAAAAGGCCAGAATTGTAAGAAATTTTAGGTGATACTCTACAAATGTCTAACGAGTCGTTTTAGATGACAGAAAAGTGATAGAAAAATCCGAAAGTGACATCATCTTCACTTATGTCCGAAAAACGCGCAAAAATACCAAAATTTCAAAACTTACAAGTACGATGCGGCACGTTTTCCTGGTATCCGATTAAAAAATTATTTTCACGGTGTATTTTCTCACCAAATGAAACAAAACTGGGGGGCGTCCCGAAAGAAATACGAAAACTTTAAAAATAAGGACCACCCTAATGTCCACTCACTGCTTCAAACCGAAAATTGGCTGGTAGGCTGAGGGTAGATCTTCCCCCGAAATAACGCGCACGAATTTTACATACTCAAGGTCAGAGAGGCGTTAAAAAAGGAAGTATCTCTCTCCGAACACGTCACTCACGAGCTGCTTCCAGTCAAAAATTCTAGTTTGGATGGCGTTATTCACGAACCACTTCTTTCATCCAGCAGATTTTGGATGCACAAACACCTCCCTAACAAATAATAAAGAAGAGAGTCACAAATATCCATACCCTATTAGGTGTAAGTACCCTCCCATGCTGGATTCGAACCCACGACCTCCAAGTGGAAGGGCGGAAAATTAACCTCGCCGCCACCGAGATCGTCACGGCACTTATTACGGCACTCAATTAAGTCAGGCATCAACCCACAGTGTAAGCCTGAATCACATGATCATTTTTCCATCCCTTTCGAGGGACTGTTCCAGCGATCGCTTCGATGATGGTGGAAAAAATGACCGTTTCACGCGATCATTTTCCGCGATGCCTCGAGAGATGGAAATGCCATCCCTTTTTCCATCATTCGGCACGTCCCTTTTTCCGTCGCTGAAATCATCACTGACACCGTTCTTCAGCCAATGAGAACGTACGGCCGCTAACAGCAATAGGGTAATTTCCTTAATCAAAGAAAACGAAAGGCATTGATTGCGATTCGTTACCCATCATTAGTGTATTCATATTGTACAAATTATTTGGTTTTATCAATCTCAGTTTAGACGAATGTTAATGGTCAATTTTAACCTCATTTGAAAAAGACCAGATTGGCGCCCATGCGATGCCATTCCACGTGACGTCACAGGGACCTAGATGCTACACGAGTAGTCAGGAGTTTTACATCGTCTGAGATTACCAATGCATGCATGAGGCACAGAGCTCAGGGAAACCTCTTAATAATCACCTATGAAAACTGCCCACCGTCGGAAAGTTTTCTTCGTTTGATAAGGTATTAATAATCCTTATTTAAGCCAAGCTACCTGCTAGCAGCGGCGGCGCACATATCCTCGCCCCAAGGTCACCTCACTCGGCGGCAGCGGGAACCAGAATGACGTCACACGACCTTTTCCGAGCATTCATACCTAGCCGTCACGTTTTCGCGCGCTTGAAAATTTTCATTTAATCGCGAAAAATAGATTTCGTCATTTTAAAATCTATAAGCGTGAAGAACGTACTCTGGGAGTAATAATCTTTCGATTGAGGCAATAAAAAAATAGGAAACTACCCCATTGTAACGCCACTCTTGACTTTTCATTGGACGACAATTGTGAATACGGAAAGTGATGGAATAAGCGGTGAAAAAAGGGACGATGTAAATGACCGCGTGATTCAGAAAATGACATCGAGTAATCATTTCTTTGGTTCCTGAAAAGCAATCGCCGAACCTATCAATCACAGGGACGGAAAAATGATCGTGTGATTTAGCCTTCATAATGATGGCTGAAGCTTTGAGCACCCCCGGACAAATTCAGGCGTTAGAATATCACACGTTCAGTGTAGGAGGCCTAGTTCCTCTCCTTAAGCCAACTCGCAACACGAGGATTTTCCTTCAAGGATGATCGAAGTCATCTCACGATTTGAACCGAGGATCCTCCGATCAACAGTCCATAGCTCAATCAAATAGGCCACCACTCTTTATCTTTCTATTACGCAGGGGAGCAAATAAAGTCAAATTGATGTTTCGACCGCATTTTTTCATAATAGAATAGTCTTTAAGGCCCTCCTCCACATTCGGGTGTCTTAAAGGCGAAAACTTCTTTCAGCCATCCTTCTGGCGTCTTCAGGTTGAAGAGGCATAAAAAGCTGAAGTCTCCTGATCTGAAGGAGCCAGGAGGAGGGATATGCTGTCACAACCATGAGTATCCCCCGCCGCGGTGGTTCAAGAAAAATAATTATTTCCACCCGTTCTTGAATGCTGTATTAAAATTCCACATCAAGAAATCTCACAATTGGTTCTCAAAAAGCAAAGCTATGGATAAAAAGAACCCAGATGAGCGTATAAATTCCTCTACAAAATTATTGATCAATAGACACTTTTCTTACTATATGAATGGACTGTGATAATATTTATGATTAATTAACGTACTTTGACTGTAGTTATTGAATTAATCCACCATAACTCGGATAGTATTACGGTGATGTACCAGGCACACTATATCGGAAGAATAAGGCGGCAGTATATTGTACCACCAATTTAAAAAAGTTATCTAATTTCCAGATAAAATCTATATTTCTCCACGCCTTTAAAATAATGAGAGTCAATTCAAAAAATTCTGATTTTTATATGCAACTTTTTGGAATGGAGTTTCCATTCACTCTTTTCTTATACTTCCGTAGCCTTCAATAATACAGCCTTCTATGAAATTTCTAAGGCAACACTTCTCGAATGAGTGGTAATAAATAACCAGCAAAAATCTCGATGATGATTGTGACTCTATCCTACAGAATATGCGACCCTCATGTAAAGCGACAAAAAACAGTCTCTAGTGAACGGAAGGGAATAGCGAGATTATTGTGACAATCCGATCGCACATCTTGGCAAAATACAATTAAAAATAAGGATAAAGTAGTAATAGAAAATAGCTAACTCTCCAAAGGGATGAAATACCCTATGCCCCAGGCCTATAAGAACTCTTTACATGCATAAAATTTTCCCAAGCTGTCATATACAATAAAATTAAGTTATGAATTCCATCCGTTGGGAATATATCGAAAATCCACGTTCAAAAAATTTTTCTCCAATTACTTTATAAATAACACAAGAGGCAAACGATATCCATTGGATATCTAATTTAGGATCTCCATCGGATATCTATCAAAACACGTTGTTATTACAGGATGGATATTTTGATAACGTTACATAGACATGCCATTTGTAACATCTACGACGAGTTTTAAAAATACGTTAGTCATACGCCACAATTTTGCGTCTTTTATTTTTATGTAACATTACTTAATACATCTATGCTCGTCAAATACTCATAATCACTGATGCAAGGTTTAAAAAAAAAACCAATTGCATGTTAGTAAATGGTTATTTTACCAAACAATACAATTTATTATTATCATTATAATTTGCTAGTTAATGCGTAGGTTAGAGATAATAAGGTAAAGAATACAGTCCGAATATAATCACGGTGTGTTTCGTTACATAGTAACATCACCAACTAATTATATCATTCAATCAACGCTATACAAATAATAGCCCAAGCTGATGGAACACTGTTAATCATTTTACATTATATGATGGACACCGTTGCAAAATTCTTCGCCAATTTAGACATTAAAACATTCAAATAATTACATCGAACAATATTCTGGAAATACGAGGAGAGAGTGTTCTGAGATGCATCATATGCTTCATTACCTCTTCATTCATCTTTCTGGTTTGGCCCACAATCCACTTCTTACTATCTGGCTGCACGTAGGCGCCACCAAACATTAAACTCTCGCCTCACCTGCCCTTATCAATTCCTTCCCCTGGCGCTAAGGATTGTTTTTTCAGGGACGAGAGAAAATTGACGCGTAGCCGTGAGAAACGGGTAGCCGGAGATCGGATGGACAGGCGCGAGGTGAACGCTCACGTCGAGGCCAACGGCGCGTGAAATAAGGAATTCTTAGGGATTGGGGCGAAGGACCTGTTGAAGCTTTCCCACCAGCCACGGCTTCCGGTCGAAACACTGGAGCTGAGCTTTCGGAAGTGCATGAGTACCTATCCTTTTGGTGAGCATGAGGATGCAAAACTACCAAGACATCGGATGATCAAATTCCATCGAGAGACAGTGAAGACTTCTCGGGACACACACCGGGTAGGGTCCGCCATAACTTCTTCCGAGGTTTCGATGAGCTATTCGCTCATCGTCCTCATGATCCAATGATGGATCGACCCATGAGTTACTCCGTCATGTGTGCATGACGCAGCTGGTCTAGCGAAACCGAAATCGTTTCTAACGATATGTGGACACCATTTTAAGAATATAAGATGAGGTCTTTATGGCGGAACTTTTTCATTACCTACTACTAAACGACAGTTACCCGCTTTTCTAAACGTCTTACTCGCAACGACTAGTTTCGATCCTCCGCGAACCATTGAATCCATGGAGAGACCCTTGCAGTCTTAGGTTCCCAGGGGTCAAGGGATGGACTGATAGTCCCGATTTTCTTTGAATTTATTTTTCAAAAACCATTTGTGCATTAGTAAATGGGTATTTCAACATACAAAAAACTTATTATTATCATTATAATTAGTTCATTAATGCGTAGTTTAGAGCATACTGAGGTAAACGATACAGAGCTTCCAAATATAATCACGATCTGTTTCGTTCTTTGATTTCTGTGATTCTTGGATTTTCGATATGTTCCCTGTGGATGGAATTTATTTAACATTTTGTTAGTCCCGGTTCGAATTCCAGTGGTGGCGGAATTCTTCAACTGAATCCTGATCCCCGCCCGAGTGCTCATATCAAAGCATTACAAATCTACTGCTAATTAGTATCGTTCCCGCTACGCATCGCTTCAGAACTCAGACTTTGAATTTACCAATGATATACAGCTTTTATTTACGAGTACTTCCGTCTGGAATCTAGAAGACATGGAGCAAAAATATATCTCAGATTAATTCGTTCACGAAAGCGTCTCTCTCATTTATTTGCCCTTGCTCATTCATAGATCCATAATCACCTATCACCTATTTTAACAAGCCCTTTTTATGCTTAGGTCTAAGTCGGCAGACTATAATTAACGTATGGCGGCAATCGTCGTCGAGAAAATCCACGAAGAATTGTAAAATTATACGAAAGAGAATTGCGAACAATCCATTAAAATGACGTAAAATATTTGGCAATATATTCCAACCAAGCTTCTCTAGTGGACAGAGATGGGCGTGCATTCGTCTCCGCTAGGTAAGCAAATCATTGCATGAAGTGCCAGTGACAATCGTGATTAGCTGACAAAAAAATCTAATGTCTATCCCCAGATCAATAGGCATAAGAATCGATCGCCCCTCAGAACTAACTTCGAACTGATGTTATTGGACAATACTAAAGGAAATGGCCGAGCACACGCCAGCGGTGCAGCTTGAGGGAGTCACACGCAAGTGCAGACAGTGTGCAAAAATTCCACGGAGTAAGAAATCATTTGCCTCGACCGGGAACACCTATGGATTCCCTTTTCTGTTAGATTTTGCGCATGAAATAAATATTACTTGGGATTTCGATTGTTTTTATATCAATACATTTTAAATTTCATTAAGCTAGAGAACGTGGACACGCGTCCCCCTTCACGCATGCGATGACTGGACATGAACACCAAGCTTCGCCGCAGCTGGCCAAAACGGACGAGCCATTTCTTCCCATCGGCAGAATGTATTCTGTTTTAATTTCATGACGCATGAATTGCTTGAGACTTATGCTACCATGTTGAAAATTTCAGGGTACATAGAGTATATTCTTCTCAACAATTTGACTGCAAATCAATTACCAAAATTTTACCGAATAGAGGTACTGAGGTAAAAATGGTCTTGCACGAGTCAAGCCAAAATGCGTTTCTTTCCTAATTATACCGCCAATGTACAGGAATGCTTCACACATATATGCAGCAAGGACCCCTGTTTAGGAAATATTCATCTTCAGGGTTTATCGATATATGGTAATGGATACATTTGTTGGTAAGAATGTAGCAGCGATGGTTAAAATCAAAATGTTCTAGACCTCTTCTCCTCGGATACAGCTTAATATTTCTATACGCTAAAACTAAATTTCACCCTGAAAACTTCATGACGATGGAGAAGTTTAAAAAATAATACATCCGAATATAGAGAGCTGAATATTTCTATGTGCATCCACTACGCACCCCGAAAATTTGAAGACGATGGAGGATTAAAAAAATAAAGTAATGCATCCTAGTATCGAGACAAATTACGCCCGGTCTACACGCGGGTGATATGCGTCTTCTGAAGCTTGGATCCGCATCCCCCACGCCCACACGGATCTCCTCTCCGAGTGCGCTTAATTGGTGCGGAGCTGTGCGAGCGAGGGGGCAACTGTGTTGTGGACTGAGAACGGCCCCACAATGGCCATTTTCTGACCTCATTCATTTCCGTTCGTGTACAAGACCGTGAGGATTCAGACGTGCCCATTAAGACAGCGATGAGAGAGAGAGAGAGAAAGAAACTATATTAAATGTACGGTTCTTCCTACGGTGATTTCCTCGCCTTTTCACAGGAACTTTAGCAATTACTACCACCAGAGACCTCTGCAATGCAGTCTTAACAGTCAACCGAACCGGCGTACCTCGAAGTCCGTTTTACACGACGCATTGCGCACTTATCTGAATTGAACAATTCCGATTCGCCATGGGCGAAGTTTAGAGCTTTATGTTGAGGGGCAGGCAATCCAGCCGGGGGTTAAGGGGGCTAAGGAACAACTCCCAGTGAAACGACGGGCATTGCATATTCCTAGAGTGTTCCCGGAAATTTTGTTTAAATTAACCTCAGTAAACAGCATTTTAAGTACAATCTAAGACTAAAATTTATTTATCCTTTTGAAGCTTTTGTTTTTATTGCACTTAAATGAGCAGGTTTCGTACTTTTTTCGGTCAAATTATCATTTAAGTTGGGGTGACCAGGCTCATCCAAAACTCCGCCCATGATTACAGGAGGGAATAGATTCCGCACAGTCATAGAGACATTCGTAAAATCGCCCACGCAATTTTCCGCTTTGTAATGTAGGTACATGCCATTTCCCTCACAAAACCGTTAATGCTAGAGATGTTGCAGATAACACAACTTCTATCTTGCATTATTTTGAAGGCATGAGAAGGGTTCGACTTGCTAAAGAACACACCATTGTAGTGTTAGCATAAGGAAAAGATTCTGCCACGAGCTTTAACGGCACGGCGCTCTCCAATGTCGAGGAAATGAGGTAATGGTGAGATAAGGCATTTTTATAAGTCATCTTTATAAGATTGCGTCACGGGCGAAAGTATGCAAGACAGTTGTAAAGGTGGTAGTGTGACAGAGAAAGAGAACCGCTTGCACAAGAAACGATACATATCGGTCATACGAAGGGAAAATGCTGGCTTGTATTTTTACAGTAAAAAAGACAAGTATTCAGTGAAAAAATGAATATTATTAGTAAGAACTAAGAGAAAATTCTCTAAAACCGTGTGTACTCGTGTAAGCCGCGCTCTCGTGTATCCCGCGCACCCCTATTTCTGGGCCGGCTCGTGAGGAAAAAAGAAATTTCCTAGCGCTTTTTTGGGTGCGGTCTAACATACGAACTCGTGATTCGTTGCTAAATTGATAAATTTACGTTACCGTGATTAACAAGGTTCAATAATGTTAGAAATATAATTCCTGCGAAATTTTCCTAGATTCATTGCTAAACTCTGAAGAAACAAACGAAAAAAAAATTGAGGGAAATGGTACGTGGCTTACATTAACATTTGGAGGGTTCGTGTAAGCCGCGCACACCAATTTTTTCACCGGCATTTCTGGAGATAAGGTGCGCGGCTTCTTCGGGTAAATACGATGTTATCATGGAAATATAATTGTGGATTAGTACAAAGTTTTTACAATGAATGCCAATAACTTCCTCGAAGTGAAGCCTAATACCTGTGTAAGATAGTATAACCCTCTCCCAAAGATTTGAAGCGCACTCGCTCATTCACGACGCAATGGCTAATTGACTGAAATTATAAGTACTGAGGATGAGTAGGTACTTAACGATGTTTTGTCTAACGCCCGCAAGAACATAAAAGAGTAAAACACATGGAATATTTCAACAGTTGAACACTCAACCTCAACGATTCATGATTGACTATATATCCCTTTTTTCAAAGCGTTGCTTTGATACGAAATTGGTACTAGGATTAGAGGAGTACAATGGGCAGAGTCCTCTAAAACGGGCAACTCACACGAGATATATCTGACCGCTCGCACGGATGAAATAGGAAGAATAGAATAGAATAAAAATGTATTGTCCACCAAGAACACACAACAAAGAATATATATATTCGATCTCGATAACAAATTGACTCTCAAAGCAGTTACATTACTATGAACCATAACAGAAATCCTTCAATGAGGTTTTGCATACTTATTAAATTCAGACGCTTCTTGGTTGAATGGATACAACATTTTTTAAACAAATACTGAGGTAGATTTTTTTACGCCGGTTGCAACGATTTATGGTAAGTAGTAGTCCAGTGTAGAAGGGAGGTGTGATAGGTAAATCGAGCACCTTGAAAATACAGGAAGCAGCAACAACAAATTAGGATATCATAAAGCAGGCGCAGTTGAAGCGCAATATATAAGTTAGGGATGAAAAAAAGAAGCGCTGCCAGAGAATCCTATTTCATCATCCACGGGCGAGTAAAAGGCGTTTGCTCACTCAAGTGCTAATAGGAGCTCGCATTAGGGTCACGAAACGCGCTCTCCTCTCATCCCGATCCTGATTGAAAGCATTTCTTGTTCGGTGCCAAATAAGGATAAATCTAAAAGCGCTCTGTTTATGCTCGGCTGTGCCAAAGATCAACGAATCTAAACACGTATTTCGAACAGCAAGCGACTCACTCACCGTGTTCGGCAGCGGACGCGTTTAACTTCCAAAGTAGTGCGAGCATGCGATGTGGCACACTGTTCTTTGCATTGAGCTCGAAAATAATATAATTGCCTTACCGACGTGATGGAAGAGTAAGAGGTATGACGACGCAAGGGTTCGCATGGAGGCACTTCACTTTTCCACTCACTCCTAATGCCTCGAATGGGAATCGCAGTAAAGCCAAGGGGTGGGCTCTGGCACACTTCTAAAGAGAACAAAAACACATGACGAACGAAAAGCGATGAAATTCCCAGCAAAATTGAAATAGAGTTCGCAACCATAAGTGCTTCCAACCAAAACGAATATAAATGGATTTACAGAAGTCTCATCTCGCGACACGTTGGTGTTTGAGCGATTGGAATTTCGGAGGGAAACGAAGCATAATAAGTACCCTTGAGCGAAACTTATTTTGAGATTGTATAATTGATAGAATTAATAACTTTTAATGCAATTCCTGGCGAGCGCAAATATTCTTATGCAGAAATTGGAGATAAAGGTAACATAAAGGCGCGGCGTATATTTTCGAAAAGCGAATTAAAAGCGAGCGAAGTGGCAGCATACACCAAGCTTCGATTGGACGGACTGGGGACCTCCCTATGTAGCTCCCTCGGAAAGGCCATTCACTCGATGAAATAGCGATCGACTACTTAGAGATGATAATTTTTCACCAATTATTTTCAAGCGGTTGAATGAGGAAGATGTAGGTTACTTAAGGTAACGAAACTTATCAATCCCAGGTGTTCTCCTTTAATTTAACCAAAAAAAAGCGATGATTAATCACATTATTTTTGCTCAAGCGATAGTAACTAGTGATATCCATAATAATCCTGATACTTACCAGCTCACAAAATATCGTGGCTTACTAGCGTAATTGTGGATTTTTGTGGTTCTTTTCTCCTCTTTTAGCTTCGGCTCGATGTGAAATAATATAAAAATACATGCGTCAAGTACTTCACAAATATTTTAATTTTCTAACCCTGGTGTGTATTACACTCCAGAAATTTTCAAGGGCCTTGAAATGTTTACATAGTATTCGAGAACTGGGTCAATAGATTAAAATATTTGAGAGCCTTACGAAATGCTCTTGTTTTATCTTTCCTTCCGACTGCGATACATATTTGACGTAAATTTCTCATTATGAACGGTCTAGAATCAATTGTAAAAGTTCTCTCGTCTATTCGTATAAGTATGCTATTCTCAAAGTATTTGTGTTTCTTTTATTTTGGATCTAAAACTGAAGCTAAGGAAGACTAAAATAAGAATCAACACAGATTGCGAAAGTCGGTAGAAATTTGATGCTCGATTATAGATCTAAATTTCTAGGAAATCTATAAAAGTTCTTCAATACAAAAAAGTCCGGAAGAGTATCATAAAATAAAAATATTTTTTGAAACTTTAATGGAACGGGAAAAGTTTGGGGACTCGTAATATACGCAAGAAAAAAATCAAGAAACTGGTACCTTTATCAATTTTGCATAGACTAGTTCATGGGTCAAATGTTTCACCACTCCATAAGTTTCATAAAATGGTGTCCGAAAAGTGTACGACATAGGTGCATGGTTTACAGGAGGAAATAGGGTAGAGGTCTTTAAAACGGGCGACTCTTACGATGCATAAATGCCGCTTGGAATTGGAAAAGAATGATAGGATAGTTCGATAAGATGATTTTTCATCATATTACTTCAAAAGGGTTCCGAACAAATATCCTTATCAATTGTTAGCTTAGAGTTTTTCATCATTGAGAAAGATATTTTGGATATGGAATTTTAATTAAAATAGTGCACGTGGTGGAACTTATATACTGATTATGGTAAATCCAGGGGTAAAGTTCCTCAATAACTTAGAGTAGGGGTCTGCGAACTATGGCCCGCGGGCCACCTCCGGCCCGACACACAATTTCACCCCGCCCGCCAAACAAATCCCTTGTGATTACTTACAATTCTCACAATTGGCTCATCTATTCTGGAACCTGATTTTAATGAAATTTTGAATTCAAAACGACAGTTACATTCGTCCAACAAATATGGTTGCATAAAACTAAAGTTAGGAATCTATTTAGTTTAACCTGATTTTTTTCAACAAGATTTTTAAAAATTTTCCACTCATACACTATAATTTTTGAGGAAATAAAATTACTGGCACTGATTTGTTTTTTATTTTTTATTCCTTCGGCCCGCATAAATGAGGGGAAAAAATAGTGTGGCCCTTACATTGAAAAGTTTGGAGAACCCTGATTTTTATGATTTCAGAATTTTTCAATTCATGGCTACGTGGACAAAACAATTTCAGACGTTAACTGAGGACTCAACACAAAATACGACATGTCCGGACAATGAGTAACTGTTCAGTTGGCACCGTGGAACATTTCAATCGGAAAAGAATTCATTCGGACCATTGCCCATAGCAGGGCACAGCGGTCACTTACTTCGCCATTTCAATCCCTGACTGCACTTGTTCCCACCTCACATGAGTGCGTCTTATCTCTTGATGCGATAGCATGTGTCAACTCGTTTGACGGCACTATCTCGTCCGCGGTTTCCAGATGACAGCTTTTGAGATCATTCCCCCAAATTCCCCTCCCACAATGACAAACGCCGCGCAGCCGCGCGCACACCAGTTACCAATTGGCTTAGAGCGGTAACCTACGCGCAAATACGACCGATTTTCCTTCGCAGACCATACACTTATTTTATGACTGTATGATGATCCGAGGTGCATCGGAAATTAAGCCATAACTTTCATAACTGTAGCAATTTCAACACCAAAAACAATTTTAGAAAGATCCTTGCCAAAGGCAATTACAGAGGTTTTAAAATGAATTTCTCCAGTAAGCACGGCTACTTATACTGCATTAAAATGGAACAAATATTACATAATTTAAAGTTATCATTACATAAATTACGTTTTAATAATCTTATCTATCTCCCATTACAGTAAATCGCAATTAAGAAGTAAATTATCATATAGCATCTTGGCAATGCCAACGAAAACTTCATAGCATCGTGAAACGCCTAGAATAATCGATGGAATGTATAATGAAAGTAGGATTTAAACTTATTACTACTCAAATAACGAGTAGTGAAAATGATTCAATTTAATTCTCCAGTCAAAAAATGCATTGTTAAAAGTTTAAGTATACCGGGACTAGCCACGGTGATAACTTTACGGGAGTCACCCGCAATGCACACATGTGCATTGCGGGTGACTCCCGTAAAGTTATCACCGTGGCTAGTCCCGGTATACTTAAATTCGTCAAGAGAGAACACCCCCATTGTTAAAAGGTTAGTGTACAGGGGTAAATCAAACTCGGAAGACGTACATAAAAGAATACAAAGAGAGTACAAAATATTTTATGCACGAAACATTCCTTGCACTGATGTGTTAGCCAAATTATGCAAAAATTTGAGCATGCTATCAAAATCTATCAAACATGCACAACTATCTTACTATTTTTTAATGGGCTTTGACAGCTTGTTTCACTGTTTAATAATAAATCCGCACAAAACACTCATCTTTTTAATATACCATTGTTTACCGATGTAATCACTTTGACCCTACCTTTTGAACGTTACGTGCAATGGTTAATGAAAGCATTAATTTAATGGGCAAGGAGGCGATTAGTGTCGTTTTTCTCAGCTAGGAATTCAAGTGGGCGTCGCATAAGGATTCGCCTGTGAGTCCCTTCGCTTCCTGCGAGAATAGATGGTTGAAACCGAAGACGGAATCGATCGAGGTCAATAGAATTCGTAAAACCTTTAAGACGACTCTCCACCCTCGAAGGCAACATTTAAACTCTTCCAACAGCGTCACTCGGACCGGTTTTAGGCTCTGCGGTAGATTTACATATCTATGCCACTTATTTTTAATATTTTGTACACCCTTTGTATTATTCTTCGTGCATGTTCCATGCATGATTCACCCCTACAAACACACCTTTTACTTATGCCTTTTGTAATTGGAAAACTAAATTGAATCATTTTCATTACTTGTTATTTGAGCCGTAATAAGTTTAAATCCTACTTTACCACTATAATCAAGTAAATATATAATCATCAAACCTAAAACTGTGTACCGCAAACTCACAAACGAAACAGAATTGAAGAGAGTAAAATCTGTTTTATGCTTTGTAGTTACGGCGACTGAAACACTATCGCGAAAATCATATGGATGAAGTAACATTACAAGTTGATCGCAAATTAGAATTTCTAAGAAGAGAGCTGGGGAAGTATGATTGATATGTTAGTGGGGCAAAAATTTTCATAGATATAAACTTGCTTCCTCCTGTGGGCCTCATTCAGGATTTACGCAACACATTTACGCAATAAATTAGGGATATTTCTCATTATATGCCGCTTAGTTATCGACTAGAGCTCTACAAGCAAATATAAGGAGAGACTATCAAGGTCACATTGAGTATTTGATTAGTGATAGGAGTACAGTATAACGACTCGGATGAGAATCACTACTATACCACCATTGCTGAAAACCAAGTTTTAGCTTTAAAGAAAAATCCGGGACGATTTATTTCTTAAGAATATGTTAAACACATTAAAAGACCCGACTCAATACAGAAGATACGATTAAAAGCATGAATTTCGGGAAATATCCGCAGCAGAAAGGTTTCAAATTACCTAATTCATACCGAGAAGTCAAATACCAAATTAACTGCCGTTAAGGTTATCATTTAGAAGGCGCGTCAGGTAATGAAACAATTTATTTGATTCTCAACTCAATTTCCCGCGAAAATTACCAGTAATGTTGACAGAATAGCACACTGTAAATAAATCATCAGCAAAAATTGAAATGTATTGAAAGACGTGCGAAGAATATCCTTATAAATTCCCTAAAATATTGAAAAACAATTCTGATAAATTACCTAAAGCTCAGTGGAGATTAAATACATCTTTTTGCTTATTTTGTCTGAAAAAATGCACTATTTAGACACTGATTCTCCTTGTTCTACGTATTAACTTCTTGTTTCATAAATTAAAAAGGTTAGAATAGATTCCATGGCTAACCAACTTTTCCATCGAGACAAAAGGAAATTTGATGATAGCGCCTGTTAATCACATACATTCTAATGACCTATCAGATTCTATTGAGGTATAGCATAAATAGCGTGGTGCAAAATGGAAAACACACTCAATCAAAGACAATGAGGTGGACTGGAGGGCTCTACATGGATGAAACAGGATTCGACATCGTCGACGCGTCTCTTACCAAGACAGTCAAAGGAGAGATCAAATGGCAAACACCTCGTGAAAGAATGCTGAAAGAAAACGGCTGGCATGAGTCTTGCAAATATGACTCACGTGTGTCGACTTCAAGACAAGAATATGAATAACCCGCAGGCGTTTGAGAAATAGAGAAAAATAAATATGATGCGGAAAACGTAACCATTACGTTACATGAGTAATCTTTTGGTGGAGATTTAGCTTGATTGCGAGTGTTTGTCAATAAACAATGGGTAGATGAAATGACTGAAGGGTGAGATACTGTATTCAAGACTTGAGGAGATTTACAAAAAAAGAGATTTTAAAAGTATATTGTGTTCATAATTCTTTTGTCTTCTCTCAATAAGGGCCCTCGGATTTCGGCGATTCATCAAAATAGCCTGGTGCTCCAAACTTAAAAAAGATAATAACTATGCTGTCTGCTATCCAGACAATAAAGAAGGCAAGGTTTGCAGTTTTAAGAGCGTAACATGACAAAAAGGTAAGGAAATTCCTGAGTGCCCCATCATATGAAGGAATTATTACAGGGTATCACAAATCCCTCAGTTCATAATTAGGAATTGTACCGAGCTCAGCCCGTCCTATATTGAAAATTGAGCCGTAATTATTTCAGCGTTCCGTATACAGGGTTCAAGGGATCTTACTGATGATGTCACCTCTCGCTGTAAGCACTAATTTTGTCAAGATCCCTAAGATTCATAGTGTCTCATCTCAAAGATCCATGCATCTAAAAATAGTGTTATGAAGAACCATCTGTTTTTTTAATACGAATCATCAAATTCCGAACCTGCCATCCAAACTCAAATTGCAAGGACCTTTATATCCAATCGAATATTAACATAGGATACGATTAAGGGGTAAAGGTCAAATTAGTTATTTTTGGAAGCTACGGTTATTTTCGGTACTTCTACCCAGCATATATCATGTGTTTTTCCATGTAATGCAAATAACTAACAAGAGAAACACGAATAGGGAAATAGAGAGGGCTTGAATTTGATGAACTTGAACTTCAACGGATGAAATACCCTTTAGAACAGGGGTTCCCAAACGGGGGGGGGGGGGGGGCGCCACCCCGGGGGGGGGGGGGGGGGGGGGCGTGACACCCAAATGAAATAAATAAAAAAATTACAAAAATAATTTCCTCAGATCTTTGAAATAGTTTCAGAGAAAGCTGTTCGGATGTACTTGCCTTTTTCAACAACATACATGTGCGAAAAAGCGTTTCCAACTCTTGTGGCGATCAAAACCAAGTACCGCAACAAATTTGATGTCGAAAGTGGCCTACGCTGTACTTTGTCTGAAACTCAACCCAGGATCTGTCAACTTATCCAGAACATGCAAGCGCACCCATCTCACTAAATTAAATTTTATGTTTTGTCTTTGTAAGTAGGTAGGCCTATTGTTTCACCTTCCTTAAATCGAAAATGTATCTGTGTTACAATTTTAAATTTTGTATCAGTAATTATATTCGTTTTTCATGTAATACTTGTTTTAATTTTCATCATACGCACAATTATTGAATCTTTCCATTCTGCGTTACCGCATTCAACAGTGAACAAAAAAATTTACCAACTCACCGTATCAAGTAGGCACATACTTGTACGAGTACAAGTACTTGTACAAGTAGGCGTTGGTATGTACGACACCGTGGAAATAGGGTATTGCAAAATGGAAAGCTGATACATGTAGCGGGGGGCGGGGGTGGTACAAAAAAGTTTGGGAACCCCTGCTTTATAAAGACGCTATTACTAAAATGAGCAACTAGTTCTTTGAAGCCTTTCTGAAGTAATCCCTGAAAGGACACGCCAGGAGGTCTTTTATACTCACTCTATGACTAGACATGAAGTAGGACTAGGGGGCATAGCCGTACAATCTAAAGATTTTATCTACTTGCATTCAGCATTCCAAATCTAAGGACAAAAAAGAGTTACATTCACAAGTAGGATAATTATAAAATTCTTAATTAAAATCAATCACCCTAAACACTTTTAATCATCAGATCATTGAAATTTTCTCCGTGCCCAATAAATGACTGTGGTTTTTGAAAACTCCGCTTATTTATCGGCAACGACCAACGTTTATCTTCCTCGGCAACAGCTCCATAAACGTCGCTCAAAACACCAGCGAAATTTTGAGGGATTAAACTCTAGCAAAGCCTGAAGAAGGATTTGGTGCTTTCCCGGCGAATGCTGTTGATGAAATCTTCACGGGAAATCAGCCGGGTAATGATGGTCATTGCTGCCACCTCTAACAAAGCCTTCTTGGAACATGTCAGATCGTTTACGGCAACCAAAAGATGCTTAAAAACAATGGCCTACATTTCTTATCCATGTGTAATATCTTCTTCAACAGAAATGGGTATAATAGTATCATTAGCGTAGAGATGAAACGCAATTCGCACATTGTTATTCTAAAGACAAACGCTTTTATAAACAATAAAATAAAATATGTGGGTGCACGAAATAGGACGCATCTGGTGCTTATGTTAGATTTCCTCGGCAAAAATGTTTCCAAAGCCAAAAAAGGGCTGTTTGCCAACGTTGTGAGGTATTATACTATATTGTACATGTTATAGTAGTTTTTACATGGTATTTTTATGATATTTTTATTTTGGTATTTTTATTACTTAGGTATATATTATAGTACTTAATTTGTTTTGGTATTCGAGCGGACAAACGTCAGTTGAAATAATTTCTTTCCGTCACTTGCTCATATCACATGGGGTCACTATCAGCGGTTGCCAACGGTGAACAACGAGAGGCGTCTGAGGAAGGCGTTCACATATATGACGATAGACACCACACGGCGCACAGCACTCAACTGTTTCTTTGCTCTGGGGGCGTTTTTTTGCCGTTTCCTCCGTCGCGTCTTTCCGGTCGACGATCGCCCACGAATGACTCCGTTGCCGACCTTAAACATTAGTGACGCAAGCACGCAGATGGAGCTCATAGAAGATCGGTAAACGGGGTCGCGGAGCGGCTAAGACTGCTGCTGGAGCATTGTCTACACGTCCACTCCTTCGAACTCGAAGCTGAAGGCCTGGTACTGGGTAAATCACGAATAAAGCTCACTTAGTTCAGTCTACATATTAGTTTTACTTTTGACACTGACCCAATTCAACACGTCGGCTTATGCAACTGGAAAAAGTGACCGCCAGCAATGTCAGATGATGAAATGAGAGTAAACGTATTACCAAGATGGATTATATTTTTGGCTTAGTTTTTAGTCCTAGGGCATTTGGTAATATTTAAAATTTAAGGTATCGTAGTTACACAAAAGACAAAAACAATGACCATATTTTAATAAATAAAACCAAAGACAATGACTTATTCAAGGGCGTACCCAGGATCAATATTAGGTGGGCAAGCCATGGTTTTTCAAGTTGTAGATAAGGTTTAAGCATGGAAAAGGTGAATAAAATCAACATTTTAAGGAAAATGTAACAGCTCTTTATTAGTTTTTAAAATTATTCGCTTGAAAAAATATTATTTTCCTCAAAGACGATTGCGATTTCTGTTTCTAGGGGGATGGCAGCTGCCCCCTTCTGACCCTCGCTGGGTACGCCCATGGACTTATTTTCCATTCATGACATGTTGCCAATTCGTGCGCATTTTTATTGGTTTCCAAAAATGTCGATAGCACGGCGATGAGAGCAAAGCGATCCAATTCATTCCCAATATTCGCAATAAAATATTTGCCAATGCAATACATGGATCATACGATTGCACACACAAATTTCGGTGGAAATCCCTAATTACAGCACATTCTTCCATGCAATTCGGATCGCTCTGCCTTAAGCGATGCGTGCGGCGAATTTTGTTAACCAATTTTTAATGCATTTTGTAAACACATTTAACGGGCAGTTGTAGAATTCCCACATTATAATGTAAATGTAGGCGTTCAAACACACGTGAATCTTAAAAAAATATATAATTTTTCTGTACCATATAGGCCAAACTTTCTCACAACATTTTTTCACCATAATCTAGCTTCGAACAATTATCTCACTGTGGAGACATTATCTTATTCCCACGCGACTACTTTCCAGCTAACCTAAATAAAATTTTCCTGCAAAACTACCTATGTAAATTTTATTTAGGCACGTTTCCTCCCCCCGTTTTCATAAGTATTTATTATCTATTTCTACCATAATTTTTTATGAAAATCTCATTCCATCTAAGTATCGAATTTTTCAGTGATGTAGCCTTAGACACGTCTAAATGGAAAAATTGCACTCCAAAACGTGATTTAAACTTCTTTCGAGCGATTCTTCATTCGCTCGATACGTCGATTTTCATTTAAGATGCTTGAAAAAAGGACAAATATTACTGAGTTCTACAAGTTATGGATAGTTTTATCGAAAATATTCGTCGATATTCATCGCTATATAAGAGATAGAAGTTAGGCATTGGAGACGTGTATTAATTGCACACTGATATACTCTTTTCCCTAATATTTCATTCGATCTTTTATTCAACTTTAACTTCGATTACTATAAAAATAAATCTCAGAAACGTTGGCCAATTGTGTATTTAATTTAAATCATGACCTATACTCCAAGATCATAAACACTACATTGTTGTAATAATAAGGAAGGTCAGGAGAAGAAACTGTATTTATAAAAATAAGGCGGGAAACTGGAAATCATATTTTCAAAAGTGATGCCAAGTACTCAGACGACATGCATTTGGTTTCTTAGAGGAACCTCCTCAACATCTGGAATGATTCCGGTCATATCTTCAAATAAAAACTCTCCTCTCGGAATGCATATCATCCTTGAGCAATTCGTGCAGGATACGCTTAACGTTTATTAATGAACGGAGACTTGTAACCGGCCGTACAAGAGTTATTCCTCCGGTTGAATCACTCACGAAAAATAATATTTGAACATAATATTACTATTGTCAAATTAATAACACGGAATTCCCAGAGGTGGATTAAGGGGGTGAGTGGTAGGAGCTACCGACCTCCTTTATTTCTGGAAAAGTTTTAAAATATGCCTTTTTTTAAGGTGGATCCCCAATGAAAACGTTTATTTCACCAGCTCAACCAACAACGCTTAAAAATAATTAATGAATATCTAAAAGCTACAACACATAACATACCTCAGACATTGTAACTGCGAGGTATTGTATACCCCCAAGGCGGGCCGAAAAGTTATAACCCTCCAAACCAGGTACCTACCGCTCCAAACCTTTATACATCAAAAATCAAAACGAGGGTACACGGAATAAGGGCAATGGAAACGAAACCCTAGGGCAAGCTCGCGGGGATACACTCCTGGGGCAGGGACCGTAAGCGCTAGCTTTTCTCCTCTGCACCTAGGAGGGGAAGGACGGGAAGGAGCAGGGAAGGAGCAAGGAAGGAGGCGCCGCCGCGATGAGAGCTCGACGACGCCTCCGGGGAGGGGATGGGGAAGGAAGGGAAGGGACGAGGAATCCCGCACCGTCACAAAGGCGGGCGGGCCCTACTAACTAACAGCGAAACCAAGTGAAACGCAATTAATATTCTACCAATCCAAGTGGATTTTCCTATGAGGAAGAAAAATCCATCGATGGAATCGGTAGATGGAATATGGGCAGTTCCATGCGTAGGAATATTTTAAATGCAACATATTGTCAATTCCACTTCGCCTTATGCATGGTATGGTATATGGTTATTGGAGGAGGCGACCGACAGCTTAGGTCATTTGCGCCATGAGGGAAGGGTGGAGAGAAACCCGGCGTCGGCATTAGCCTACTCTTAACGAAAGGCGCCAAGGGGACCACGTCTTAACGTCCCTTCCGACGGACGGAGTGTTGCGCTTGAAATGCCCTCCACACAACACTCAAGCAGGGATCGGGCAGTCTCTGAAAATTCTCTGCCACTGCCGGTATTTGAACCCGAGCCCACCAGGTGGGAAGCCAACACACTAGCCACCACACCAAACCGATCCCCCTCGCCTTATGCAATGTAATGTTTCATTCAAATTACGCGTTTAATTTCAATTTCTGAATTCATTTATTGATATGAAAAAAGTATAACGGAGACCTGCCTAAGTTTTATCTTCATCATAATTGCTAAGTTGAGAGGCACCTTGAAACCCTACAACACTTCGTTTCGCACCTTGTAACAAGTTATCCTAAGTAGATTACACCGATTGATGCCAAAGGGCAAAATTATGACTCAAAGAAAATGCACCACGCGATGTATATTTTTTTAAACGACACATTAAAAAGCTGTTTTATTTTACCTATATTTCTTTTTTATTTAAAAACCGAGTGATGGTGGTATATTGTAATTTTCTTAACATATCGCACAAAACTCAGTCGGGTAGCGTACGGACTTTTTATATTCATGATGATTGTTATAATAGCTCATTTCACTGACGCACCTCATATTAGTGTTTTCATGGAAATAATATTCTTTAAGTAATCCGCATTTATTTCTACGCATAGAAAGGCATCATCACGAAGCTTTGGAATTATTTTAATTCCAAATGAAGTACTCGAAAGATAAAGCATAGAATGTTCAACAGATTCAAAGAGTAAGCGTTTGGACACATAAAAATAAAAGGGCAAATTCATTATTTTTCATTTTCTCCTTTACCACCAAAAAAGCACTAAATTGGCCTTTTAGATCGTTTTTTTCCAACAAGTTAACAATGAAACGTAGGCAAACATTCATGCCGTGGATAGGGAAAATCCACCCAGGAAACCCACCAACTCGAACCCACTAAATTTCAGGACTCGAACCCTCGACCTCTTTTTTAGCAATCTAGGACTTTAACCCACTACCACGGAGGACGCCGATTTTGATTGACAATGGTAATCAGCATATCCGTACTTCGTTTCCTGATTGAACAGTCTTAAAGAGGGGACTACTGCCGGTTACAGCTTGCTTCCTCACTTCTCTCCCTAATCTGGAGACATATCATGTCGGATTGGCGCACCGATTCGTGCACGATGGAAGTGCATTTTGTGAACGGGGAGTGGCTCCCGGCCGTAGAAGACGGGAGTTGGACATCGTATCACGAAGGGGGGGGAGATGAGAAAACCGTGCAGGTATGCCTAAAATCACGACGCTCATTGAGGTCGTAAAACCACGAAGATATCCATCGGCGCGGGCTATACGGCCAAGTTTGCGCGAGAAGCGTCTCAATTAGCGTGGAGCGAACGAGGAAGGCACGAGTTGCCAAATCTAATGATCACGATACGTACGCTTGAACCGGACATGCAAGTAATTTGATGGAACGGCAATAGAATGCACGTTGTAGCCGAGTCTTAGATTTCTCCACGTGCTGAGGGTGAACCTAATCCAAGGATTTTCAGCCCTAATAATGTTCATTTCGCAGGGACTATATAGGGTCTTTAAAAAGCCCTACGATTAAGGCACTCTACGCGGATTAGGAAGAACTGAGTTCAATTACAAGACCTGGGATTAAGGTAAGTCTGCGCCGATTGAGATTAGGGGAGTAGAAATGACTGAGGAAGAGTTGGGTCGTGATTTTATAAGACGTCTCCTCCGTGACTACGCCATTCTAGTTAAATACTTAGTAAAAACTATTCCTACAAATGGTACAACCACAATGCTAAAGAATATCTTGCAGAATTATAAATCTATCAGGGGAATAAAACATTAACATTCCACTTTAAATACTATAAAAAACCGAGTCACACAGTTATGTAGATATATAAATAAATCAGGGGAATAAAAATATTAAATTTACACTTTTAATATTATCAAAAATCGAGTCCCATCGCTATGGGAATTTCATGGCAATCAATTTAGTACACCAGATTGCTAAGAGTATTCGAACGTTTGTTTGAGAAATATTCCTATTCCATAACCTAATGCACCTTTTGATGATGAAACAAACTTATGATGAATGCAATACACATAGATTGCTAATCTCAAAAATCAGTACGGTTCGGTGCATACCTTTGATTAATTTTCAGTATCTTAAGTGTATTCGCATCGGCCTAAACTTTTCACGGAAATGACAATTAAAACATAAAAAAACACCTGTTTCATTCATACCCTTAACTCGTTTACCTAACCACATTAAACTCTGTATAATTCAAAGTTCAAATAATCAACAAAAAACCAGGATACTTAGAGGCATGATTTATTTCTTCACTTATTTCATTTGCAAATACTTCAGCGAGTAAACAGAATATCGATACCATGGCATTTGAGCTATTTCTTGCATAAGCCACCGAAACCGGTTTAATACTTTCAATTCTTCGTGAATTTACCGTAGAACTTGACACCCACTACGTCGGCATGGTTCCAATCAGATTGAAAGCTCTCTGTAACGGAGAGTGAGGCGATTATGATAATTACAGGGAATTACCCTAACATTCGAAATTCCACTGTACAAGTCCTGAGAAAATTATACCATTGGGTACCAAAACGTGGGCACATCACTGTTGATCATTTGGTGATTGCCTCCCACACATAAAATTACTATCCTATAATAGTTAATATTGACGATTTAATCAGGTTTTTATTTCACAAAACGAAATATTACCAAATAGAAGGTACTGTCCCTCGAAACACATGCTTTACGAGGACATGGTCATTCTTTTTAAGACTTTATTTATGGTGCGAGGTTTAAGTAAATTGAGTACTTCCAATTGTTTATTGCAAAAATCACTACATAACAATAGTAATTTTATATGAAGAGAATTGTACAAGAAACCACAACTCACATTCGGCGATTGTTTGAAGGTCTGAGGAAATTAATTCTCACAAAACCCATGTTTAAAAAAAATGCCACCAAGAATTTCCCCAAGCTAATAGCTTTCATATAGCTTTCCTTGATATCTATTACTTAGTGTAGCGAAGAACAACTGGACGACAAAAATTGACCCAAATGTGTACATCAATATGTATCACAACATACGTTCCACTTTCGGTGAGGCTTGTCAACAACTTGTCTTGCGAGGTGATAACAAACGATGACGAAATGTTTCAAGCCGAATATCAGCAAGTTTGTCTTGGTATCAGTTCCAAATAAGTAACCTTTTCAGAACACGTGCTCAACATAATTGGGTGAGTTAAATGACAGACAATACCAAAGACTAAAGACTTTTAAAGCATAAAATTATCAACATAATAATATTAGGAGGACTTTATTACTTCAGGTTCAAGTGACGGATCCATCCCATCTTCAGTCAGATATAAGTTTAAATCACTTACACATTCAAAGTACCCCGGCAAGCCGCCTAAAAAACTCCCTAAAAAGACAAAAAGGCACGTTGCGAGGGAGTGAGGACTTATGCTGTTAAACCGAACAAGAATACTACAAAAAATAAAGCGTCGCGAGAGATCTGAATTCATGAACCTAACTAGCCTAAAACTTACTTGAGTCCTTCATTGCTCGGGGGAGTGAAGATAATCAATCCGTTCGGCAAATATATCTCTCAGTTTATCGTTTCAATCGGACATGGAAATTAAGTGTGGCTTAATTAAGAATATATGTCTCCAAGTAATGCCAAAAGATGAGAATAGGTTATCGTAAACAGGCTATCATTTTATTGGGAGAGCTCTGTTTTTGAAAAATACTGATATATCCTACGACAGATCTCTAACTCTACGGATTCCATATCAGTAAATGGGCGTACCCAGCGAGGGGCAGCTGCCCCCCCCCCTCCCCTAGAAGCAAAAATCGGAAAAGTCTTTAAGCAAAATCAGTACTGAATTGAAACGAAAGCATTCAACAAATTTTCTTTAAACCGAAGAAAAATGATATGCATTAGAATAAGATCTGTAGCTAAAATAAAACTATTTTTTCAAGGTTATAATCTCATAAACTAATGTCACAGCTTGGTTTCCCCCCTAGTTATGATCCTGGGCACGCCCTTGTATCAGTAGCCTAAAGTAGTCAAAGTCACCGTTCCCTTTTAGAAAGGATAGTGGCTACAAAGCAACTCTAATTGGAGTGAATTGTTGGGACAAAATGAGATTTGGCTATAAAAAATTCCCAATCCATGAGTAAAATAAATTATAGCAACTTCATATCAAATTAAGAAAAATGCATTTCTCTCTTATACAAATAAAATAGCGAAATAAATATAAAAATTGGAAGGGGGTCATAATGGCGGGAGTATTGTCGAGGCACCCCAAGAACCCAGAATCGAATTCTTCCGAAAGCGATATGTTAAAACAGTATTTATGAAACACAATCTCGCTGATGACTGCGGCGAAGGCACGTACAGTTTTACTGTTCCAGTGAGTTCTTACTCAGCCCAACCAGCCAGTTTACATAGGAACATGAATAAAGTAGCGCATGCGTATGGTTATTGGTGAAATGTGATGTTTATGAGAAATAGAAACTTAATGTTAAATTTTCACAGAGTTCAGAATCAAATTTTTAGAGTAAACATAACACATTAAGAATCGAAACAATTAGTTTTATTATTTTTTATAGATATTTTCCAATGTCAAAATTTTTTTTTTTTGTATTTCGAAAAGCCTAAATTAAGTCTTCGTAGAGAAACTAAAAGCAACGGCGGTACGTCTTCAAGTGGCCATTTCTAACCCTGCACAATTGAAGCTCCCGCATTTTCTATTCTTCGGGCGAAGGCGTCGGCCGCGCAGGTAACACGTTCGGGGATGGCCCAGGCGCGCCGGGGTGGAGCGGAGCGCGGTTGTTAAGCTCGATTGTGGGTGCGGCTATCGCAACTCCCGCACAACTGCCCTCCACGCCCCCAAACTTTCACGAATCCGCCGACACGAAAGAGGTGACTCCGAAGATATTGCGCCCCGCGAAACGCCTCACGACCCACGATAGAGCAAGGCGTGGAAATTAGCATACTTCGGTTTCGGCCGGATTCGTGCGTGACAGCACGAAGAGCACGGGCCTTTTCGCCCTGACTGCAACGGAACGCACACAAACTAAATAAAAGTAAGGTACCTGATATCGCGAGGGATCCATGTTGAGAAAAATCAATCGGTGATTCAATACAGAGATTGGTTTCAATAGGCGAGGCCTAATTCAGGATAGGAGGGCAGTTCCTTTCCATGTGCCTCGAACTGCGAGAATATTTACTGAGGAAGGCCCGAATTTTTCGGTATGCTATGGTAATTGTGAGAGGCGACTGATAGCTAACGTCGTTTGCGCCACGAGGGAAGAGAAGGGAGGGAAGGGTGGAGAGAAACTCGGCGTCGGCATTAGCCTACTCTTATCGAAAGGCGCCAAGGGGACCACGGCTTAACGTCCCATTCGACGGACGGAGTGCCGTACTTGAAGTACCCTGCACAAAGCACTTAAGCAGAGACCGGACATTCTATGAACCTATATTACTTATTTAATGCTAATTATTTACTGTAAATCTAAAGCATGAATTAAATTCGTCACATAGTCCATCGCTCCGAAGTTTGGTTTGCATAGGTGAGGGTAGAGCTAAACCCGGTCTTCGCCACCGGGGTGCGAATTACACATGTTCAGGATATGTGGTCCATTTCCTATCCCTGAGAAATCTCGCACCAACAGGACTTCAGCCTGACGGTGCTCTAGAAATTCTACTGGGATTTAAACATTGACCCTTCGGCAGATGTATGGAACCCTACGCAATGGATGACCACGTAAGGCTGCGTCAGGTTACGTTGCAGGTCACTATCCGGAAAAGCTAACCAACGAAAAGGGTTCAAAAGTCTTTTAAATGCATACCCATTAAGGTGCCCTAACAATTTCGGACTGATTTCTGAAAAAAATATCTGGTCAACTCGTTAAACTGTATCGAAAGCGGCCAAGAATAGTATTTGCTTAAAAATTACTAACAGCTTTTCAATATTCCACACTATATTTTACCGTTAATTGCGCTTTTATCTAGAGAAGCCTCACGATAACGACACAAAAAAATTGGAAATGACTTCGTGGTCATCAAATCCAGTGAGAGACTTTACAATGTGCACTCATGTAAAATTGAAAACCAATGGTAACCTACCCCACAAAATTTAATCAATCATCCGATCAAATATTTGGCAACAAGGGGCAGCACTAACGTATCATTCTCAAATACACACCTCCGCCTTATTTACCCAGGAATAGAGGGGAGGATTATTACGTCAAAGGCTTAGGAGGGGGTGTGCTAATACAAGGATAAAACCATGGATGTTTTGAAAGTCAGGAAGCATAACCAGGGTGAAATAAGGCAGGTGGGAGGACAAGGTTTAGAAGAAGCGACCAATCATTTTAAATGACGTTATTACATAACTTAGCCGGCCTATGAGCAGTTTCATATTGCCTAAATAAGTGCAATTTCTCCTCTTCACCAAAATTGCGTGAAACTGCAGCGTCAAAATTACCAAAATATAAATATCGAAACTTTTTCTGAAAAATAAAGGTTGTAATAGGCAATAATATTATAAGCAAAGTATTTAGAACAGCAAACCCAGGGCTCCGGCTCAGGTCTCTCGAAAAGACAAGCCCTCACACCGGCTCAGGAATTTACACGAAAAATGCTACGACGAGCATGCTTTACTTTCCTCACAAGTGTCACAGGAAATCCAGGAAATAAAACGGGTGGGAAAATATGAGGAGATGGAAGGAAAGCGGGGTGGGGTGAGGCAACCAAGGACCTCACCTGGGGGGGGTGACAATGGGAGGCGGTCGCTTCCGCCGTCCCCGGATGCGTCGCACGGGAAGAAGAGAGCGGTGAGGGACAATTATTTACGCCGGAAGGGGACGCGGGGCGAGGACGACTCGCGTGCGTGGCCCCCAATCCAAGCACTCCCCCCCCCCCCGACAGTCGCGAGACATTCCTCCGAGGCGACTAGTCGACCAGTCCAGAACGTTCGCAGTGTTAACAATGTCCCATTTACGGCTTGGTTAGACGTATCAAATCGAATTAAACCGGTATTTTTTCGAGAAATAATCCAAGGGGTTTTGACGACCGACGACATTATATTGGGGATATTTCATACAAGTATTACGCGCGGCTCCCATCCAAGTACTTCAGATGCGTGCCATTCCTTCGAGGCGAATAGCCGAGAGTGCTCAAAGTGTTGACAATGTCCAATTAAAGGCTTGGTTAGACTTATTGCATCGAATTAAACATTTATTTTTTCGATACATATAATCCAAGGGGTATTGACGACCGACGAGATTATATCGGGGATATCTCATTTAAGTATTTTCAAACCGTATTACTTCTTTAATTTTATCGATTTAATTTATATTTCAAGGTTGAATTTCTAATTTGTATGTGCCGAAACCTGGGTTGGTTGAAATTAAGAAGTGTGGAAATAGACGAGTGCTTTCATTAAGTTAAATACTAAAGGTTTCCACCGAATTACGCCGGAAACGGCATTTTTAAATTTCTATTTCTTTTGTTTTTCTTTACAGTATCATTACTGCATATTAGTTATGTAACGACAGTCCATCAAGAAATCAGTTTTGCTATTCAATAATCTCCACAGTATTACGATTATTTTCTGATTGTGACTCAAGCAACACCTCTGAGATCACCTAAAACTCCCATCTGTATTTGCATCTCCGTCATGGAAAAATCTTTACGGAGTAATACATGTTATACTAACGTTATCATTTTTTTTGTTATCTGAACAATCAAACTAACGTAATGCAACTCCTCGACCAAGTCCACTTATTATCTCAAATGAATTTCTAAGTATTTAATTCTTCTACGCAATGAAATTTAACAAATTATCGACATTGAAAATCAATTTCATGGCTGGCCTAAATAAAATATACTCTTTGCAAATTCCTCAATACCAGAGATAATCCAACCCATCATACAAATGACAGTCAAATATATTTAAAAGCTGATCTGAATATATTTGCTAAATAAAATCAAAAGAGAACATTGTTCTAATACTCAATGCCCATGCGGGGACCTAGGGCTACTAATTAGACTCCCTACTGATCATACTACATAAACTAATAGCAACCCGTTACACAAGCAGTCCTTCAGAGAATTCGTCATCGTCAGAAGAAGCACCTGATGTCACTCATCACAGGCGACACATGCACAGACTTCAGTCACAGTTAAGCCGGCTGCTATGGAAAGTCGGATTGGGACAATTTTTTGCTTAAAAAAAAGAAAGCCAACGTCACATCACTGCATTTGAATGAAAGAAACGGACATGTGCGGGAATAACTTTCACTCGTAAGCACGAGGATACGACTAAAACTTCTTTTACAAGAGCTAATCACGGTCATTAGGAATGCTCTTGACAAAATATTGAAGGAAAGTTTATTCTTCAAAGACACCTGTGCTGGGATTCGAACCACTCAACAGAACTTCGGCGCACCAATATTTCGAGACGAATAAATACTAAATTATCACAATGCTCCTCGAAAATTCGTATAATATTAGCACAGAGGAAAACTTTAGTTAAATTTTAAAAAATGGTGGCCAAGGAGCTGACGGTCATGACCCGAGAATGCCTATGGCCAACCTTGGAGCAATTACCTAATGGTTAGTATTTAGAGCTAATGCGATGTGATTTAGGGAACGAAACCAACCCCGTTTACTAAAAATGAGAGAAAACACGGTAGGGTAACAAAAATTCGCCTTGGAAAGTAGGAATCTGACCATAATCCTAGGTAATCTTAGGTAAGCAAAGGGGTCGTAGCGTTCCGCAAAAATTCGTGGGAACCAATTTCCAGATCAAGAGAAATGAATATCGTACTGTGGTATTTTTGCTCTTTTAGTGTACTCGCGGGTAACTCAATTCATCGCTGGCTACTCCGCAGTTGTTACGTTACAAATTATTCTTGGTTTATACTCGCGCATCAATAGATAAAAAAGGAGCACCTTAACCCTCATTTCCGAAGCCAACGCTACTCTGAAATATCGCTGTGTTTATAAAATGACTCATGTTCCCAGCTTTGCAGCTATCATCTGAGAATGTCAATAAAAGTTGGTTTCTAACCAATTAAAGGTGTGGTGATATCATTTCAATTTTTATTCATTAGATTAGATTCAATTGGGTTCTGAAACCGAATTTAGGGTTGATACAAGAGTGGAAGCATTGGAAATGTGGTGCTACCGAAGAATGATGAAAATAAAATGGATTGACCGTGTAAGTAACGAGGAAGTGCTAAGAAGAGTCGGAGAAAAGAAATACCTCCCAAAAACCGTAAGCAAAAGACGGGAAAACTTAGTTGGCCACATTTTGAGGCACGATGGTCTGATGAAGACAATCGTTGAAGGACAAGTGGAAGGGAAAAAGGGCAAGGGACGGCCCCGAATGAGTTACAAAGGACACGTAATAAAAGATGTAAAAAAGAATAAATGCATCGCTATAAAAAGGTTAGCGGATAGGAGGGAGAAATGGAGAGCTGCGTCAAACCAACCCTAGGATTGTTGTTGACTAATGATGATGACACTAAATGGATAAAAAAGATGACAAAATCCTTCCCAGTAAAAGTGAACCAACAAAGTGACGTAGATGATCTTGCTTTCCGGCCACCGAACATAACCAGATAAATTGCTGGTCAACCATCCGGTTTTCTCGATCGGCCGAGGCTCCCTCCTCGTCCACTAGTTGTGCTCCGTGTTGTGCAAACCCGCTTGTGGTTTCGGCCGTGGGAAAAAAATATTACTGGAGGGAGGCGAGAGCTGGGCCGCAGCAAAAAGAATGGCGACGACGCATAATGGAACGAAGTGTATCCACTTCCCGAAAGACATTTTTTTGTTCTCGGCGAGGGACGCAGTCGGCCAAGGTTGTCGCCCCAATGTTTGCTCCGCGATTCTGGTTCCGCAATTTTCGTGTCTTTCCCCGGCTCGGGCCAACTTTCTCGGACGTTCCCAGCGGAGCGGGACAGCCCAATGAGAATAGGAGAGCTGATTCTCCTCTGCGGTCATTTCCCAGTTGCCCGGATCACGAAGCTCCCAGTTTGTCAGCAATTTTGCGGGGAGCGTTTTATTACCCCTTTTTAGTCTCGCGGAATCTCACGAAAAGCGAATACATGGGGAGTGCACTACTACCAAAGAGGAAATGAAGAGGGGAAAAAGCTCTCATTTCCACTTCCATATCCTCTGAGGCAACGGCGGGCGTTGTTATATATCTCGATATTTATTAAAGTATTCTACCGATTAAGTTAGGTTTGCGTGGAGTATTTAAGAAGTATTCTGGCAGTCTCCCCTCCTATCCAACGATTTGATCGATGGATTTTTCTCATTTATAGGAAAATTCATCAAAATTGTTGGCACATTAATGGCTTTGCCTGGTTTCGCTAATAGTAAAGGCCCTCTTCGCTTCTATAGCGTTGGGGTGTTTTTTCCTCGTCCCGTTCCTTCCGCACCTTTCCTCTCCCAGAGGCGTCGTCGGGCTCCTATCACGGCTGCGCCTCTTTCCTTTTCCCTTCCTCTCCTCCCCCTCCCCGGGTGATCGGGCGTATAAGCCACTGGCTTGGTTCCCGGCCCCTGTGCGTTGGATCCTCGAAGGGCTCCCCTGAGCCCTCATTCGTTAGTCTCCCCTCCTTTCCTGGTATTTCCTCTTCAATTCATGATGAGGACTACTCACTTTCATTCAATTAAAAAATCCTCTTCTCTTTCTTCCTCTCGCGAAATCTCACGGAAAGCAAATACACGGGGACTACACTACTGGCACAGTGGATATGAAGAGGGGAGAAAAGAGCGCTTATTTTCACTTCCATATCCTCCGGAGGCTCTGGGCTACCGCGGCGGGAGATGGGACTTCAATACCTCGATAGTGGGAGAAATTCTTTTAGGTACTAATTGACCCCTTGATTTTGACCACGGCTTGATTCTTAGAAGTATGTTCCACTGCATCACGCGATTTTCTCATCCGCAAATGTTTGATTTTTTTATTGTTTCACGGTTCTAAAAAAAAATCTACATAATACCCCGCAAGCCGCCTAAAAGGCGTGTGGCAGGGGGTGTTAGGACACCAGCCGTTTACAGCTAAAAAAATATTAAGTGCTCAAACGAAGTTGGGACTAGCGTTTATTAAAGTCCTTTATGGTTCGGGGGAAAAACGAATTCGCATATCTATCCGTTCGGCAAAACATCTCTCTTAATTTATCACATCTATCGGACCTGGAAATATAGTGTGGCTCTAATATTATGTTCTCTGTGTCGCTCTTAAAGATATCCATTCTCAATTGTTCAAGCAATCTAAGCCTAGCGCGCAGCCTCCGAGTCTCCAACGGCTCCCAGCCTAACTCGCTTAACATCTGGGTAACACTGTCTGTACGCCCGTAGCAGTTTTTGACGAAACGCGCAGCCTTCCTTTGAATTTTATTCAGTTCGCGGATTAAGACTTTCTGCACCGGATCCCATATGCTCGCTGCATATTCAAGGTGCGGTCGGACGAGAGCGAAATAGCACCTTTCCTTTACTTTCTCATCCGAAAATCTTCCCACAATACGCTTGACGAATCCTAATTTCTTTAGGGCTGTGCCACAAATATTCTTTATATGTGTTCCCCACGTGAGGTTCGAGGTTATCGTAACTCCCAGGTACTTCACTTCGTCTGTTGCCTTTACATTAATGCCATCCACTGCATAAACATGGTTAGAGTTGGACGAATTCCGCAAGAAATGTACCGCCATGCATTTGCTCAGATTAAGTTCGAGTCCCCACTCTTGGCTCCACAAATGAACGTTGTTTAAGTCAGATGATAGAATTTCATAGTCAGAGTGATCACTAATTTCGCGATAGATGACAGCGTCGTCAGCAAATAAACGTATTTTACTGCTAACGCGGGAGCAGAGATCATTAATGTATGTAATGAACAACAGGGGGCTGATTACGCTTCCTTGTGGAACACCTGATGTAACGTTTACAACATCGGTTACGTATGGTCTTCTAAAAAAACCTGAAACTGTATACCCGACGCGCCTGTTCTCTATAAGAAATAAAAAAAGCCAACGACCAGAACAGCAATACCAGTGAAAACAGAGATTCTACATCATGTAAACGAAATATATTAAGGATGTAGAATACATTCACTTCAATGTTTTCAACTGCGTCGAAACTAGTAGTACGTGAAAACATTGAAGTGGGCATATAAAACATCCTTTAAGGCCTGGTTACACGGTACATTAACACGTACAAGTTAATGTACGTTTGCGTGAATGATTTTGGTGGACCGGAACGGAACATGTACGAATGCATGAACCAAATTAGAGCGGGTTCTATTTTTTATGCATGCATTCGCACAAGTTGGGTGGTTACACGATGCATTTTGGCGTTCATTCTCGCGTTCATACATTTAGACATTAACCCGTACGTGTTAATGTATCGTGTAACCAGGCCTTTAGGTATTTCATTTACATCAGTATGTTCCGCAAAATCTCGCCGTTGCTTTCTTTCTAATTCATCATTTATTAAAAAAAGACACTTTCGTTCCCTCTTAGCTCTAGAAGATAAATAATTATGTTTTTTGCGTGGAGCACATAATTATTTTCTTTTGTAAAATATATATTCGTCTCTTACACTTTTCAGTTTGCAGTATTTTGATCTTTAGTTCAAATGAATTAATTGCCGTATTCTTAGAGGATACTGTAATTCCAAGAACAATAAATTATTTTCAATATTTATTTGCTAATCACTCCCACAGTGATTAAACCCGATGGTTGGTTTGGATAGGCGAGGGTAGATAGGAAGGGGGGTACAGGGGCGCAGCTAGGAATTAAAGCTAGGGGTGGTTTTAGGCGCAAATAATACTTACGGGTGTGGAGGTATTGCATACCTACCAGGGTAAGCAGGAGTTACGGGGCCCCTCCTCCAGAAAAATTTGAAGAATAATGGTTCAAATTGGCGAGTTATACGGCTTTCTGAGGATATTTGATAAATCCTAACACTATTATATAAGTAATACTGATCCAAATAAGTACCATGGATTAAACTTAAAAATTTCTCTGAGCCCTGGGGGGTTAGATAGCCGAAGGTAGGTTAAGCCCGTATGGCACTTGCCAATTTAGTGGCCAATATATAGGCGCACAATATTGTTTAAAATATTGGGCGTTACGTACAGTATGACACGTATCAATATTTACACCAATATTGGCCCAAGTAGTGTTCTAATGTCCCGCCAGAGAACGCCCTTGTATATCGATGATTTTACGTTGCATAAGCATTCATGTGATTTGCACGGTTTAATCAGTATTGAAACAACTTCTTTCGTCCACATTTTAGAAACTTCAAGCTAATTTTCGGAACAAATCCAATGTTTTACAGCCAAACCTGATGTTTTGCGAAGAGTTTCTTGTTTTGGCCACTAGGAGTCAAACAAAACTGACTTCTGATTGGAGAGTAGCCGCGAGAAAATAGAACCTGTTCTAAATTACAAATTGGGCAATAAATTGTGTCCAATATTGTGAAAAGGATATTGGACTAAAAATTGGTGCGTGTCAGTTGGACCACGATCCAATATCCAATGAATTGGCCGATAAATTGGGAAGTGTCATACGGGCTTTAGGATAGGATCCCCAAGCGTGGTCAAAGGCGCGTGAATATCACACATTTAGGGCAGGGAGAAGCAGTTCTTTGCCTGGGCCGCCTCGCACTTCGAAGACTTTGTTTTGGGATGTCCAAAGTCTTCACGCGGGATTCTCTCCCATTTTGATTGTAACATTCTTTTAAATATAAAACACTAATTATTGCTACTATATTGAATGCTTTTTCAAAAAATATCGGACTGAGAAACAAGTAATGGCCTTATAATAAATATAAAACTATCCTTAGACTTGTGACGATATTAACCTTTCGTGACGCTCATTGCTCAGTTACGCAATAGCCGTAATTCTGTTACGGTGAACATGAAATGATGTTACTTTTTCTTTCACGTGAAGATTGATCTCACCAGTTTATCGGACTCTCACTTTCCTATCAAAATACGAAACACAAACGGCCATAAATATACATCCACGCACTACTTCGCAAGCCACCTAAAAACGCGTATGGCAGGGGGTGTTAGGACACCATCCATTTACACACAAAAAGCAAATGCTCAAATAAAATTATGATTAGCATTTCTGGAAGTCCTTTATCTTGATGGGGGAAAAATTCCCATATATATCCCTTTTGCTAAATATATCTCTTAATTTATCGCTTCTGTCGGACCTGGAAATGTATTGGGGTTCAAATATGATGTTAATCTTGTCGATCTGAAAGATATACATATTCTCAATTGCTCAATCAATCTGAGCTTAGCGCGCAGCCTCCGAGTCTCTAGCGGCTCCCAGCCTAATTCACTTTAACATCTGGGTAATGCTTTCTGTACGCCCGCAGCAATTTTTGACGAACCACGCAGTTTTCCTCTTTCCCTTAAATTTGTCTAAAAGCAAGGTATCCAACTCCCATTAACCCATTGTAACCCAAAGTTGCTTCTAAGCAACATCAAAAATGTATAACTTTTCTGCTCTATTTAGGAAATATCTCAACTAAGAATTATTTTGTGGTGTAAATTGCAATGACGAAATATTTATGTGCCACGATATTTATGATTTAGTGCAAATTTTTCAAGTTTTCTAGATGAAAAATCTTGATATTTGACATCTCCCAGAAGCTGCTCTAGAAGTTAGAAAGGGTTAAAATAGTAGCATCCAGCGCAAGTTCAAATCTCGAACACTCCCACGATAGCAAAGCTGAACGAACGAGAAAGGAACGCAAAAGCGCAACGATCGGGAATGCCGTTACAACGAGCAACGCGAGTATTGTTTCTTTTTTAACCAATGTTTAATTCTTCCATTCTCACGCCGGTGAACCTTTCACCGCCTCGTGACCCGGCTGGGGCGCGAGCCTCTTCCCGTGAGGGGCGGAGGCCTCAGCGGCGCCAGTTGGGTCCGCTGGTGGCGGCGCGTGTGGGCACAATACGCGGAGACGCCCTAACCTCCAACCTCGCCTCTCTCAGCCGAAGGTTAAAGCATGGTGCGCCGGGCACGACGGAAGAGGGAGAGAGAGAGAGGCGGGCCCGCCCCGACAAATGCCAGTTGATTCATATCCTGGCGATCTATGGAAGACAATTCCTCTCTGCGAGATTATGGTTTCGGACCCCACTTGGTGAAATTCCTCGATATCAGGCTGTGTGGAAAAATCACTCTGCTATTCCGCTTGGTTTTAGCGACGCCCAAGCCGACTTTCGCTTCCCCAGTCATCTTGGAGACCCTCGTTCCCAGCCATCCAACCCAATGTCTATCCACTATCCATTTCCCATGACTCGGCCACAAACCTATGAATGATATGTATGATGGATTGAAAAGTAAACTTTGTTGCATTCCACACAGTATTTATTAACAAAACTCAACCGGTTTCGACTTTTTCAGGTCATTATGAAGAGGTGAACACGCATTGATAATGACCTGAAAAGGTCGAAACCCGTTGAGTTTTTAATATATACTGTGGGTAAAACAGCAAAGCTTATTTTTTAATACATCATGTCACCATTCCACACAGTGAACTCGAAAACCATTGATTTCAACTTTATGTATATAATTTTTACAACAGTCATTCTACCGGTTAGGAGAGACTTTTACGCTTGGGCAGCTTAAGGGGGGTGCGCGCCCCCTGAGATTTCTGGAAATATAGAGGAAATGATAACCATTAAGGTGGCTCTCCAATACAAGTGCTAGTTTCGCCAGCTCAACGAAACAATGCTTAAAGATCGACAGAGAATACCTAAAAGCCCCTTGTCCAAGCATAATCATTATTGGTGAGAGTTATTGCATACCACTAAGGCTCTGCGGAAAAACAAAAACAACGCACAAAAGAACGCACTTTATCTGCCCCTATTTACATAGCCTTACCACATATAAATTCCCTCTTCGGTTAGGAATGTCAAGTAGGTATATTTCTCTATATGACACCCAGGAATCCCGTTTTATGCCAACCCTTCCCTCGATTACTCAAATCATTCCTTATCAGTATCCCGTCTCCCGTAAGCGCTCTATCCTCAACCACTGTCTCCTTTTTATACTCTACGAACTCTAAGTTCGTTCCTCCACCATAACTAGCAACTATGTCGTTGCTTTAATCATGCATGAATTTCAATTTCAATCGAAGATGCTGCTGAGGGTTCGAAAAAGTAATCATAAAAGGAAAAAAAAACAAGTGGAATAGCAAATAATTCTTTGCCGCCTCCAAAATTCTCTCTTGAATGACCTAAGGTTTCTCCCAGCGAGTGTGGATCTGCTGCAGATAATCATTGAACGAATACAAAACATCACTGGCTGAACTTAATTTGTATTTTTAACACTAATGTGGTCGATAATTTTTTCCAAAACAGTTTCATATCCCAGTATGGAAAGAAATTACATCACCTGCATATCTGAGCCAGTTTGATGTTCTTTTCGTAATAATTATCCTTACGTGTGAAAGAATGTCACTAAAAAAACTCACCCACTACCGAACACCCATGACTCACATCGTAAATATTCTTTTAAGAGAGATATTTAGCCACACATATTAGATATTATATACATATAGGGTTTTTGTGATGGCATTTAAAGGAATGTGCGAGACTCGACGCAAACAAATTCCATATTTCTGAATCACATTTTTTCTTAATTGCGAGGTGTCAAATTAAAATTAGATAATTATCGAGAGCCAAAAAGTTTGACCTCTCATTGAATAGGATGATAAACTTCATTGAACGGGATCCTTATCAAAATATTTTTAGGCCGATTCTGAGAGATTAGTGGGTCCTTCTCGCGTATGCGCTCTAAATAATTGATGCAATTATTTCGCATGGTCTTACATCCTAAAAAAATCCTGATATTACTTCAGTTAATAGTCCCGATGTACTGCATTGTGCCTGAATCGCACATTTTCAGGAACAATTGGCCGACGCAGTAAAGGGAAAAAATGACAAAAAATACAATAGCTCACACTCAAAACAAACATCTCCCATGGTTACTGAGTCGAGGTCATAGTAAGACAACACTTCACAACACAAAAAAACCAGTCCTCGAAATTCTTGCCCCACAAGAACTTGAAAGAAAATTCGGAAAAATATTTGGACAAAGGATGTGGAACCTAAAAGAATGTGTTCATCTGACGTAGAGCACGGAGATTTTTCCGGGCGGATAAGGAGTCGGGAGAATAATGGAGACACCTGGGCGGGCCGAGGTCACCAAATCCTACGAAGAACTTTTCCTGAATTTCCATTTCCGTCCTCACAGGTCGACAGGGCCAAAGTTCAAGCTGAATTCCACTGATATGTTAGATAGTAGTTGTTCCAAAAGGAATGGGAGCCAAAGCAACGCAGATGCAATAGAAATGAAGAAACGGGGGAAAAACGTAATATAAGGGATTACGACATGAAGGCTTGAAATATGCAAATGACGCATGAATATGGAAGACACCGGACAACCCTGAATCGATGCCAAACAATGGAGAAAGTCATTTATAATGTTTTCTCGTATGATAAATACGAGTTTATCTCCCAGCTGGGTTTATTTTTGAAGATGAATTTGGGTATGTCATCTCCGCCGGCGTATATTTTAACCTACCCACGGCTGTTTCTGTTTAATATAAAAATAACCTCTGACGACTTTATGAAATTACGAATCGTTTTATTTGAATAAAAGATAAAGTATAACAATACTTGACTAATAGCCTGCTGCTTCATTTCAATTATTCCCTGTTGACATGACAATCGACCATTATTAGTTGTCAACTTGAAAAAAATAACTAAATACAACTAGAAAAACTTATCGAGTGAAATATGAGTTAGTACCTGATAAGTAACATATTCTGATTTTTTATTAATTTTTCTCGGTTTATGTTTCCTTTTCATTCCCTTTCCTTTAACAGAATATTTTAATTAGAATCAAAAAACATCCTTTTCCATCAATTTTAAAGGCGTTTTCAAGAATCAACGAATTTAGGACAGAACTTCAGCGCTTATAATAGGCAAACGAATAGTAACATAATGAAGGTACCAGTCTATTTCCACACTTATTTACTTCAACCGACCCAGGTTTCGGCACAAAATGCCATTTCCAAGTGATGAACCTTGAAAATGTCATTATAGCGGAAATCTAGGTCGGCTGAAATAAACGTGGAAATAGACAAGCTTTCACTAGGTTAAATATCAACAATTTCCACCGAACCACGCCGAAAACTGTATCTTTTATTTAAACGAAGAGTAGTTTTCTCTTAACACCCACCAATCGATCACGTTGCAAGAAATCACACAACTTCGACGACAAATCGATGACAAATTTAGACGATATAGCATTCTCCAGAAATCTGAGGTAATGCAAAAGTGGGAGAATGCTGAAAAATTGCTCGACAGATATGCATGCACATCATTCTCCGCTTATAACAGTGACTCGGCGGCACGTTACACGTCTCCTCTAATCAAAGGTGGTCCCATTTCAAACCTGATAGAAAGGAAGTAGCCCGTTTACTTAACGCCTGGTTGCCACCGGCATATGGCCGCAGGAAGCGACAAGGCAGCAGCCAGGTGCGCGGGGGCACGGTGCAAGATGGAAGAGGGAAGGCGAAGCGCCTTTCTTTAACTAGCTGAGTGGGATTCTACCAAGCGGAGGTTGTTGGGGCAATCCACATAGGCATGCACTCAGCCAGGAATATCCAGTATCTCTATAATTCATCTACACAGGAAAGAGCATTCACCTTGACCACGAATCGAACCAGGTTCCCCGAATTTGAGCCCAGTACTTCAACCAATTAAGCTGTCTCATCCTCTACGAGTTTTCTTCGTCTTTAAAGCAGTGGTTAGAAATCAGAGGATCCTGGTTCGAGTCCTCGCCAGGGTGTAACATTTTCTCTTGAAAGAATTTTCGCAGCACGATCCTCTAATTACGCGGCGATTACGCTATCAAAAAAACTTAGTCGTCAGATATATTTCTCACGGAAAAATGACTACTTTAATTGATCTTCCTATACTTCAAAATGGAAAAGCTAGAAAACATGGATTGAGAAATTTTTCACGTATATTGTTATAAAAATTACATTCCCTTTGGCATATTTATTCCCTCTACAAACACTATGCATTAACTTATCGAAATGCTAGGAACTTTCCTTCATGCTATAAGTACAAGGTATAAAATGACTAGAAGATCGTTTATAGAGATAAGAGCGGTCGAATTAGTTGAGCAGTGAGATACTAACCGAAGGGTTCCAGGTTCACAATCTGGGGGAAGCCTTTAAAAAATTTCCATGCAATATGTGATGCAAAAGGTCGCTAAGGGAAAATAACTGGTCCTTCGAATAAGTGAAATTCACTCGCCTATTGGTTAGTGCGGGGTGAGCTCTTTCCTCACTTATCCAAATTAACATTCGACTTGAATCACATTTTTATTTAATGGAAATTTTGCTACGCGATTATCTGATCATGCGCCGATTGCTCTATCGGAACCTAGTTGTTATATATATTTCTCACGGAAAAATGACTACCTTCATTTATCTTACTGTCCTTCAAAAAGGAAAATATATAAAACATCGACTGAGAATTGCATGAGATTGAAAATTGATTAAGTGATATGGCGATAGCTGTTGATGGCACGATCGATTTACTTTCGTTTTCATACCATCGGGAATGTCTGCTGGACATTACGAGAACGGGCCTCAGATGATAACCGTGTGGGCGAGGATGAGCTCACGTCTGAGGTGCATTGTGGACCTTGTGGGCCGGGAGCGCCGGCTGCCTCCGAGTCGGGGGCGGTGGCTCAGCTGTTCGCTTGGGAGTAGGGCGGCTGCCGCCTCGTGCCGTAACCAAAGCGGGGGCAGGGGGCGCGTGGTTGCCACTTCTGCCTCGCCTTTATGGCACACGTAGAGAGGGCCTCCGACTCGTGATAGGCGAGGGCATATCTGGTTCATTGGTGACGTGAGGCTCACCCACGCCGGCCCGTGCTATCCGGCGTGCCGTTTGAAGAAGACCCGGGTGCCTAGTTAGAAACGTTTTCGACAGGCAGTGATGTACGACAAGAGCTGATTGTAAGGGTAATGCTAGGATTTGTCATAGCAGCCGTCTGTCATCATACGATAAGGCCATTTGAAAAAGTTACGTAATAAACACTCCGTGTACCGTCACGGCTGACAATTGAAGCCATGATTTCCTTAGCAGCAATGGATGATTCAGCTATTTTTTTAAGATAAACCACTATTTTGGCACATCCTCAAAGCTAAAAAGCCATAACTTTGAATGTTCTCTATGAAAAGATACGCTAATATACATAAGAGCAATTTATATATACAATTATAGAAATAGCTGTGATAACCCCAAAAATATTAATTAAAATTATTCATTCCATACTCCTGCCGAGTGAACAGAGCCATTTTAAAATTCATGGCTTTAATGGGTCCACAACGCGACGCCGAATCCAATTCCTTGCGTGCGACCAACGCGGTGTCCTACTCAGCCTCATACGACGAAGCTCATAATTTTCACTTAATACTCGGAGGCCAGCTTCATATTGAATTTAAAGGTTTTCTACGCAAATAATATTTCATGGAGATCGATTTTCATTGGACAATCACAGGTTTTTCACTAACCCCGGGAAGCTGCCTCACACTGGAAAGAACACGCGCGGACGCTGCCACCGAATATTACTATATCCGGCGTCCAATTCTACATAGAGGTCGCCTGTCGCTTGATTGGTGATTTTGGAAGAGGGAACACCATTTACTTCAATGTTTTGGGTAAGTAACAATTGAAATTTTGATCCAAGGTGACGTTTTGCCCTTAAAATCATTGCCTCAAAAGTAAACGCACTTAACCTACGTAATGGAATTTAGATGTGGACGAACATGAAAAATCGGCACTCCTAATCAGCCTTCGCTGCAAATCACCTAGGGAGGGAAATTTCTGAATGACAATGAAAATTATCATCGCTGTAAATTGCCCGATTCCGCATATTTCTGTGAGCCTCCAATGAACTGTATTGATTTATTAATATTAACATTTGACAGGCTTATCATAATAATAACAGCTATAGGAAATCTATTATATTTTTCTAAACAATAAATGACTGTAGACAGAACCTTTTTAAGTCAGAGGAGCGGACTAATGTTATCAATGAATTCACTGAAAGGACTAATCCACGTAAGACAGGCATTATTGTTTGTGAATAGCACCTATTTCTCCCAGCTCTAAAGCTTATGAGGGCTGAAAAAGGAAATATACACATTAGACAAAATTAAAAAGCTTCGGTTTACAATGGAAATTGATAAGTTAAAATTCTAGCTAATGTGTAGACCACCATTATAACTTGCCCAAATTATCCCCTTTAAATTGCGCGAAAAATGAATCATTTTAGAAGAAAGGACTGAATGCTAAACTTACCATGGTCTACACTTACTCCTGTGTTAAATACCCCAGTTTAATGAAACTCGATTAAGGATACACAGACATGAAATAATTTTAAAATGAAGGTATGATTGTTGGGATATATTTATTTAATACGTTTTGAATTTAATACCATTTCAAAACATAAATAAAATTCTCCACACTGGAAGCTTAGTTTCGGCATACCGAGACGGTGTGAATGGGGAAAAATATTAGCGGTAATGACATCAAAAGGATGACCTCGGCTGGTTGGAGTGAATGCCTTGAGGCCATCTGGCGCATTGCCCTCCGTTCACCACAAATATGGAACTTCGCCATGGATCTTCAAAACGGGCTTACGGCAATCCCTTGCGCCTTGCATGAGTCACTCTCCCGTCGCGGACTCGTCTTGGGCTGACTGCATCCTGCATGACTGTTCAAAGAGTTTTGAGCTTCCGACGGTGAAAATTTATCGCCGAGCTCTGATGTTGGTGATCGCAAAAGCCGCAAATATTACAAACGAGGATCATCAAGTCGGCCTCTATAGATGCGTTGTCGCCCACCGTTCATTTAAATGAGTTTCCTAAATCGCCACTTGCATCGCTGACGTGCAAAGCGATCCACATTTCATGAAATATTTCCAAAAGCTGGAAATCCGAGAAATTAACTCTCAAGCACACAAATAGATAGAAATGGTAAATCTCATATCCAGTGGCGCAGCGAGGGGGGTTTTGGGGGATAAACCCCCCCAGAGCTCAGAAATTTTTTAAATTTTAATCCATTTTACTTAATTGGATTGATATTACTTATAAATTAGAGTAATTATTAATAAATTATCCCTCACAAAGTCGTAAAACTAACCATTTTGAAAAAATTATCTTAAAATTTCGCAATCAATTAATCTCGCACACACCGCTAATCCTGGTGGGTATTCCATACCCCCACACACCTTGGTATTAGTCGCATAAGAACCCCCTCCAGCCTTAATTCCTAGCTGCGCCCCTGCTCATATCTACAACTAATTTAACCATCAAATAATGAAATGAAAAATTCAATGCCTATAATTAAAACTAGCGTTTACCACCGTATCGTCGATGGTCGACAACATCGATAGTAGCTTTTACCACTGGAACAAACCTGGACCACACATTTTAACCGTCAATCAAGTAAGTGAAAAGTCAATGCCTATCATCAACACCAAAGGATACCACAATATCGTCGACGGTCGACAACATCGATAATAGCACTGACTACTCGAACAAGCCTGGACCATCAATTTTAGCCGTCAATGAATGAAGTGAAAAAGTCAATGCCTATTATCAAAACCAACGTTTACCACCGTATCGTTGATGGTCAAAAACATCGATAATGGTATCGAAAACTCGAACAAGCCTGGACCTACACTTTTAAGTGTAAATCAATGAAGTGCCAATGCCTACCATCAACGCCAAAGAACACCACAATATCATTGATGGTCAAAAACATCGATAATAATATCGACTGCTCGAAAAAGCCTGAAACACCAATTTTAACCGTTAATCACTTTAGTGAGAAAGTCAACGCCTATCATCAACACCAAATGATACCACAATATCGTCGTCGGTCGAAAACATTGATAATAGTATCGAATACTCGAACAAGCTTGGCATCGTGCACTGACGGGAAGCTAGCGGTTGGAGGTAGGAGAGATTCCGGGACTTGGGGTGGGGGGGCAGGTGATAGCGCGGGGGCGGCGGTCGTGACAGCGAGTCGGGCCGCTTTGTTGTGACGCCCCCGAAATGGAATAGCACACCTCTATCTGCGGGAGTAAGGCGGGCACGAGGCAAAGCGAAAGGTGGGCTATACGACCTATTGCTGACGGCGGAAGCGGTTGGGGGAGGTGGCCACAGCTGAGGTCAGTTTGTATACGTGCACATTGCATTCTGAGTATAACTAGTTTCCACAGCTCAGCATCCTCATCAGGTAAATCAGTTCCGGATGAGGATGATATATCGGAAATAAAAAGTGGAGTTTTTATTAGCAAACTACAAGACACCTCGCCTTCCATTGTTGGTTTCAGGGAATAGCTCTTCAAACCGAGGTAGGAGTGTGATTGGAGGTGAACCAAAGTTAAAAGAAGGTTTCCGAAAACGATTTAAACAAAGATGTAATTAAAGATACATGGATAAGGCATCAACATTCACATAGATAAAAAAATACGAACAAGAACATAAGCAAAATATTTAATGATTCCAAAATTCCTCGTAAGGGTTTCATAAGCGAGTACCAGGATCCATTATGACTCCACAGAATTGATGAAGAAGCACTCGGCTCTTTGCAGAGTTTTACTAGAAAAAATACAGCTTTAGAACATTTACAGTTCTTTAAAGAAATTAAAAAAGGATTTTTTATAATTTAAGGAACTCCTACATAATGCCATAATTAATTTCTTGAAGGGACTTTTTTATGGAAATGCTTTCGTAGTTTTTTTCCGAAGAACGCAGAAGTCAGATAAATTATACTTTACACCAGCATATCTCATATCTCTGAACGTATTTTCTAACTCAGATAGATATACGTCATTATTCTCTTCATCACATCTAAAAACTATTCTCTTCCACACTTCGTTTCGTTTCCAAAAGGAATTCTTCCCACAACTATGGAGCTCATCTTGGCCACTTCCCTTTGAAAATTGACTAGCCAAAAGTTATACCTATTAATTATCTTTTCCAGCAATGTACTCTCCTCGTCTACCTTATTCACCACCTTCTTCGTTATTTTACCTTACGCATACATGCTAAAACCAACTCCGGGCTTATATCCCCAATTCCATAGCTACCCTCAACTTACGACGCAAATGACGTTAGTTTTCTATCGCCTCCTCTCAATGCCAATCGAAATATGGACCACCCTCCTCACCCCAAGGTTATCAGCTGTCTTTTTCACAGCAGGTATTCTAATGATAAACCTAGATTTACATGGAAATTAATACTCTACTTATCCCCTTCTCACATTGAATTTATTTCTTCTAATTAATTCCATTTGAGAATAAATAAGTCCTAATATTCTACAGTTCCGGAAACTGTCTTCAGTCAAACTGGATATAAATTTCTGAAGGGCAGAAATTTTAGTGCCTTAGCAAGAAAAGACGCATTTTTCCGAGTACCGTTCACTGGGAACAAAAAAAAACGAAAAAAGAGGTAGGGGTGACAATGAGGATTACTCATCCTCTCAACCGGAGTCCAAGCCAACAAGGAGGTTGAATGGAGGTGCTAAGCAGCAGACATTCGATAAAAGTCGCTTCGCGAAGTACAGGGAAGGCACAAAATCAGACATAACACCACTCGCAAGAAAAAAAATGGATGAGGCAAAAATGAGGATTTTTAACACATTGCCCAACAGTGTGAGAACGTTAAAGAGAGATATGAGCGGATATTAACTAATAAAATATAATGACAGTCAATGCAATGGCTATTAATGTGGAAGGGTTGAAAAACTATGTACAAATAATGTTCAAATTGAGCTGTAAATCACCAGAGAGTTTTGAGAAAATCGATAAATTACACAAGAAGTCGTTGATTTCCCCAAAAGGCTATTAAGTGAAACCAAAAGCGATCTTTGTCAATAAAATCGAATTATTTGTACCCTCTCTTGAACACACATTAATCACAATCACTCTCAAAGTAATAGTACAAAAAGTTAACTCACCATCGTTCCATTACTATGAAACTCCAATATTATTATCACAGTCAAATGTTAAAGTCGCATAAAATAAAACATCTCTCACCAATTTATATTAACCTTGTATCTATACATTTACTTTTATGAAACGATTACTGATTACGGAAACTATTGTAAATGGCTTTACACATAAGTATTTCACTTACACCAAATCTCACATTAAGAGACACATAGAACCTGTAGAACCAACGTAAACGAATAAGTTACCTCGGCAAACATAAGTTATGCTAAATATTTTTACCCATCCATCCAATGCAAACACTATCAAAGAAATTTCATTTTGGAGTGATTCCAAGATGTTTTACGAGTTGTGTGCATATTCTGGCAGGGATATTTGAAATTCTGACTCGTGGGTAAACACGAGAGGCGCGGAAATTCGACCCTCAGGATGAAAATTCAAACAAATTAGAGTTGAAGTAGCTTTGAAGTGTCGTCGTCATACATATTATTCCGAAAGCCATTCAAACCAGCCAAAACAACCGATTCGAGAGAACCATAAAATCTTTTACGCAATTTTCTTCTTGATAAACTCTGTTGCGATTATAATAATGGGTAAATTAAACATAATAGTATAATTATGAACAGCGACAAATTCACTAACTACTGAGCGGTGAAATAAGTTACAGTGGAATTGGTTTCCAACAGAAAAGAGCGTATACTCAGATGATTTCAAGAAAATTCAAATAAATTTATAACATGTCATCCCTTACTGTAGTTAGCTATTAACTATTGACCCAGCCTAAGCTAAACTATTTATTAACTGAAAGGTTTAATGCGAAACTTTAAAATATAATACTTGCATTTCACCAAACATTATTGAAAATTCTCGGTAAAATATTAAAAATAGGAGATATCAGATAAATAAAAACACTATAAAATGCCAAATGACTGAAACCTCTTATAGCATGCTGCGGTTATGACCGCAACCAATAAAACGATTTTCAAATTCGTACGAAAATGTACTTGGCAATCATCTATCGCGAATCGATATTGTTTCTTAACAGCAGAGACGCTGGGGTATAACCTGAATACGTTACGGCTTAAAAAATACATGATAGCCCGAATATGAACATTACTTTCAATATCATGCAGTATCAAGAGCCAGCGCGCGAACTACATGAGGTTTCAATTACAATAGCTGTACCACGAATGGGTTACTGTAATTATAATCCATTCATTAACTCTCGTTTGGAAAAAACAATGACTTCGGATAACATATTCCATTATCATTTTAGCCAAATTTCTATCACTACTTTCAACTAAGTACCCATAAAAACCGGTATATCCACCCAACATATGGTTCCACACAACACACTTTAGCTGTGAGAAAATCCACTTAAGTATTTTAATAAGACCCGTTAATGGATTCAGCAATTACGGCAGACACAGAGAACGTAAGGGGAGTAAGGGATAGCAGAGAAATGCGCATGCAATGGGATGAAATAAGAAAATTTGGCTCACATTGTTAGACAATGGTTTTTTAGGTTACTAATTGGAGGGAAAGTAACAGAAAGGGTTCCAAGGCAACGCGATGTAGCCAAATAGTATGATATACGACGGGTAATAACTAATGCGACACAAGAACATTAGCATAGAATAGCAGAGAATAAAGACGCCCACAGAAACAATCGGAGGGTACACTAATGAGCACGCTACATCGACTACTGTTATTATTTTCGATCTGTTTCAGAGGAAAAAAGACGCGTTTCCAACTTTATCTCCAACAAATTAAGAAAATACAACGGAGCGTTAAAATAGAGAAATATGAGCAATAAAAAAGCCGTAGTTCATGGATATGATATCGTTAGACCTGCCATTAGTCACTCAAAATGTTTCTTACTTAATGCATTTATTTGCGTCCTGCATCAATCTGAAAATAATGAGCCTTTAGTAAGGAAAAATCACAAATCGGCAGACGGAAAAACTTAGGAAGAAAAAGAAGTATAAATTCCAGTAAAAAGGGAGACAAAATAAGAACGAAAAGCGAAGTTTATACACAGAACGTACTTCGCTGCCTAATAACAACATTCCCAATTGCTCACTACAAAGACGTACCACAGGCCCGATTAAGGATGGGTTGGCGGCGCCTGAATGCTCGTGTTCAATTTCAACTGCAACGAACCTCCGATTAGGTACCCAACGTTTTTTCCAACGAGTATCAACTTTCAACCTCAAAACCATGAGATAATTGATTTTAATAAAATCGAAGTATTCCTGAATGGAATTGCATGCTGTCAGCCACTGACTTATCGAGATATTTTTCGACTCTGGCAAATTTTCTAACTTCCTATCAACGTTAAATAATTAGCTTAAAAAATTTCAAATGCCGGATGTATCAAAATGAATAGCGGGGTTTCATCGATTTGTACTATTAAACACACTAAACCATAAATGAATCACCAAATGAATGAGCAACTCAAACAGTTTCGCTTGTGGACAACAATGAGCATATGCACCCAATGTTTCCATCGTCATCCATTAAAAAGTGCTTGCAACATTTACTCGCGAGATTCTTATCAACGTTTGGGAAGAATTTACATATTGTGTTGACGTGTACCGTGTGTCAAATGGTGTTAACATTGAACACTTGTGGGCTTTTATGTAAAAGTGTTGTTGTTCTTCCAATGATGCATCATTAATACCTGTAACTTTAGCGTAATGCATATGAGAAAGCGTTGAAACCTCGCAATTTATTTTGAAACACGGTATTAAAACTATGTAAGATGGTTAGCACCTCCCTCATGAACCAAAATTCCACACTTGTGACGATATCGATGTACAGAGTCACATAGACACGGGCAGGAAACATTACTTGGATCGTTGGAACTCTTCCCCAATTTGCCAAGAGCCTGCTTAGTTCCTTGTCATTTCCCAAGGGCAGGAAAAATTAGGCTGAGCGCTAGTTTAAAGAAGGCCATGAAGATGTCCCATGGAAAACAAAGAGCGGGAACGAGTTACCGCCCACCTGTTACGATGGCCCGAAATGTTCCACACGAAACAAACATTTCCCGACCCAAATTCCCCACCAACAGAGTTCACTGGAAGCTTATGGGCACCCTTCCCAAATCTTCCCAAATAATTACGCATAAAAGTCAAAAGCATTTTCAAAACTAGATTTCCTATTACTACGCTATTAAACCAACAAGCAAATTTATTTCCGCTATTAGCTCATTAATTCTTATTAATTTATTTAGTTTGCAGATCAAACATTTGAAGTTACTTTAACATGACGCATTTCTTGAACTAGTCAATGAAATGAGAAAAAATGTGGAAAAATGCAATGCCAACTCTCAAGATCCTTATTACGTCCTTTTCTTTGAACACTCTATTGGTACTACTACATCCTTACTTTACGTTCATCATGGCCCTAATAATTCCGCTATGCCAAATAAAAGTGAAAAATGTGCACTAGAGAGGCGACAATAAATACGAAAAAAATAAGAGCATGACTAATCAAATACATTATTTTTAAGGTTTTCATGGAATTTCCAATTTTTCACTCCGTCATTCACTCATGAAAAGAGGCAAAGTAATACCAATTACTTTCATTCCAATATAATTTCAAACCCCAGGAGCTTATTATTCTTTCCATTATTTCCCGTGACCCCCTTCGACCAACAGTTATTTTTGACGTAAACATATTACGTAAACATTTAAAATAGATGGTAGAGCTAATAAGATCACAATTTATGGCTCAAATTAATTCCGCTTGTACGAATGATGCATGTGAAATTAAATATTTTCTGAGGGAAGGACGCCATCGAAGTTTAAATTTCGCAACAAATATTATTTTTCTTTAGAAAACGATATTGACTGATATAATCCGATCCCTCATAACATACATGATTATTTTCGAATGCAGATAGTTACATTCACACACTTCAAATAGTGAGAGTTCATACTATTATTTGGACAAAGGGAACTAACATAAAACAAATAACTCACGTAAAAATAAGTGCACTAGTTAATACTCATATGTGTTTACAGTTCCATCGAAAATGTAGGAGCCGTATTGAGTCGTATGGAGTACCTACTCAAATTAAACTTTAAGGCATGTAAATATACAAAAGCTATAAGCTCGTGGAGTGGATGGTCGATGTCATGGCTTGTTAACAAATTGATATTTGTTGTAGCCCTCCGATGTAAATATCAATTACTGCTGGTTTTAGGGTGATGAATGTAAATAAACTATAAATCCCGCTTTACGCTTTTTATGGGGTTTGGAATTTTTGAAAACGTTTTCTCCACTTTGATCTAAATATCGTGTTTAACTCCATAGTTTCTTACCAGAGGGGATATCGATACAGCTGGTTATAAAATCGAATCCCATGTGCATTACGTGTATTATGACCATAAGTACTTTATTGTGCGCATTTCATAATCAATTTTATTCTCTTTGTTTGTAAAAGACCTCGATCATATTAGTCGTTGTATTCACACCTTTAATCATTTCAATTTCTTGTAGTTATTCATTAGCACGCCAGGACTTCAGCGAACGAGCATAGGGTGGGAAATCCATGAATATGTGTCTGGAATATCCTAGATAAATTTTAGTTAGGCTTAACTAATCAAGGATTTGGAGAGTTGATGTGGATTTCCCGTTTCACCCATTATAACCCAATGTCGCTTCTAAGCAACATCAAAAATGCGTAAATTTTCAGCTCTATTTAGAAAATATTTAAACTAAACATTACTTTGTGACGTTAATTTTAATGAAGAAACATTTCGCTACCACGATTATAATGATGGAGCGCAAAATTTTCAAGTTTTCAAAATGAAAAATCTTGAAATTTGATTTCTCCCAGAAACAGCCCTGGATTAGGAAGGATTAATTAGTAATCATTTACTCGTACGCTAGCTAAAGAGGGGAATGATATTTTCGGAGCATTCAAAACAGAGGAAGAGGAAAGAATGGGCCAGATATGAACTCGTGTATATATTAATTTCCCCTTCCGGGTAATTTTTTCTGGGTTGCTCTCTTCCCCTTGTCGTCCCGCTAATGTGCTTCCCCCTCATTGTTTAGTTCTCCCCATTGTTAGTCTTCGTTATCTTTCCGGCTCATCGTTTAGAATCTAGCCTGTCGTAACAGTTGGCATTATCCAATGTGTAGTTGAATGAAAGGTGTTCCATCGGCAATTTAAACAGAAGAACGGGGTGATTAAATTTCAGGGATCGCATTATATTTTTGGGAATTTAGATTTCCTTCATAGGAAAACACCTAACCAGTTTACATTGTTTAAATCATAAGGTTTATTGGCGCCAGTGGATTTTTAAAGGTGTAAATGCCATTTACTCAATGAGTGTTATTGTAAAAGATCATTCAAATAATTATGTGATTACTGTAATCAATCGCGCAACGAATACATTTCTGCCTCTATGGTATATTCATGCATTAATTCCTCTGATTTTGTTTGCAAGCTGTGGAATTGCACAACGATATCTATGAAAATGTAGATGCTATTTTTACAATTTTGATTTGTACGTGCATAAACTCCTTTATTTGTGTTGCATCATAATTAGCAGTTTTTTGTACGTGTCAAGTTATTTTCACAATTTTTAAGAGTCCTTAATTCTTTTCAGGTCACTCTTCCCATTCCTAATTTTGTGTTGAATATTATCGCTTATGAGTATCTTACGCTAATTTTCCCAAACAATTGTTATATCTCATTATGGAAACTGTATTTGGCGAGTATAGTGGGAGCTGTAATTTTGACCACCGTTTGCTGACAGCGGTTTGTGAGATACGCCGGTTTTAATTCTTACTGGAGACAATAGCTAAACGTGACTGGAACTAATTTTGCCCTCGCTTGACTTCCCTTCCATTACGTCTAACAACTCCATTTCGATGTTTATGCTTTTTCAGCGATTTTCTTCAAAACGAGGATTCGCTACTCGGTGTGTTACTAGCGCTGTTTGAGCTACTACCCGCTATCCTCTGATCAGTGTAAAGCTTGTATAGTGGACACAAATGCCAACCCTAATTTTTGATCTTTTCACTCTTCGGCCCTTGAAAGGTAATATAATCACCTGAGGCCTCGGGGTCCCAGAGGTTGTCTGCTGAACAAATTTATAGCTTGGAGCCCTCTGTCGTTCACAGTACCCAACATGTCAGAAACCGGAGAAAAACATTTTTATGTCATCTTAACAACTACGAAGGTGGGAAATCTCCTGTAAATTGATATATTTATATGCACGTCTATGTGGAAAGTTGTTCTCTCCTTTTCTCTGCATTGGTTCAAAGTCTGCTCAAAGTCGCAACTTCCTACTGCAATGCTAAAAAATTTAGACAATGCACCACCCTCAGTATTCCCTTTTTCCTCTTATTTTTTCTGCCAAAAGATACCTAGTGTATTTCCTTTCGCGATTTTACTGGGTAACTCTCAAGTATTTTATGATGAATTAAATAAGATATCAGTTTCCATTAATATGCTTAGACATAGTTATACAGGTGCGCACTACATCTACGGTGAAAATGCACGTAATTATTCAAAAGGTGGGGAGAAGTACTTTTAATCTAGCGAATGGCGTAGTGTAACTCATACAGACCGAAGGCTGAGGTGTAAGGGGTCATTTTTACCCTAATCTTAATTCTAAGATTTTTTTCTATAATGATTGCTGAATTATAAAATAAATATAAATAGTCCCACATCAACAGTAAAACAAAACACGGCGAGTATCTCAGAGTAAATTGAAATATGTACCATCATAACGCTCGAATTTTTGACAAGTCATATTGGACCACCCACATCCGGAGATGTCGATGTTAGACAAAGGCCTTCAAGCGGTTAATTTTTCATGGTCTCAATATGTTTATCAATTTTCATGCTCATCGCGTAACCCATTTTATGAATCCCTTGATTCTACACATTTGGTCACTTCTAGAAGAGATTAACCGCCAGGTTGATATCTAATTTTCGCGGATCTGTTTTTAGATGAATCTACAGCTCCCAGGGCAAGGTATGGTGAGGAGAAACATTTCATAAGGAGTATTATACAAATAAATGGAAGGATAGATTAACTTAGACGCACGGTCATAATAAGTTTTAGTTAGAATTAATGCAAAAGAATTGAAAAAATAATGCGAAAACTTCTTCTAGCATATTTTTTCGAGTTAAATGGAAAAAAATATGTAAATATTGAGTAGTAAGAGCTTTTTAAGATAAACATAAAAGGAGAGGCACAATTAAAGCTGAATTCAAAGGAATTATGTGCTCGTTAAATACAATTGAGTAATTTCATTCGGATAATTGTAGCCTTCATTTCGTTAGAACATCTAAGTTAGAAAGAGACGAAAGCTCGCTAGACGTAGCTGAAATTTTTAATCTGAACTGAAACGGATGGACGTTAGCATTTGTTTTGATTCGCACACTCACGATAGGATCTCCATAAGTTCAGCTCAGCTAGCATGCCGACGCAAGTAAGCCGCCGAGGTGAAGCATCCGGGGTCATAATTCTAGTCGCCCTTCCCTTACGACCTGCTATTCTTTCCGCGACGGGAAAAATACCCACCGACGTCTCCCTCACATCGCTACCCAGACCATAAACGGTTATGGTTATGCCCGTGTACATATTCCGCGTGTACATGCCTGCATGATACAAATAGCCGGCACAAAGTGGTTAATACCCCGTTCACACGACTGCCATTCTGAGCAGGTAAACTCATAAACCAATTGAAAGTTTTGCCGTGTGAACGTAGGATTAGGCTCGCCCAAAAACACCTTGTTGAAGTTGTTTCGGGTTTCCCACCGGATGAGGCTCTTCATCTCTGCCGACATTTCGATGGCCGTGTCGTCCATCGTCATCAGGGCTTGATGCCGCTAATTACTCAATTGTATTTAACGAGCACATACTTCGTTTGAATTCAGCCTTAGACGCGCATCTCCTTTAATGTTTATCTTAAAAATCTCATCCTACTCTATATATATATAATTTATCCATTTAACTCGAAAAAATATACTAGAAGTTTTCGCATTATTTTTGCAATCCTTTTGTATTAACGCTCAAGCCCTGATGACGATGGCCATCAAAACGTCGGCAGAGATGGAGAGCCTCCACCGGTGGGAATCCCGAAAAAACTTCGACACCATCATACGCCGGGAAACCCGCAGATCTTTCTCCAAAAACACCTTTTTTAATCCAAAGCTAAGTTGAGTAAGGCGAAAAGTGGAATCACTTTAGCTCCCCCTTTCAATTTCATTGATCTCAACTACGGCTTCGCCAAAGAGCAACGTTTTGGTGTTACTTGCCAAAACATTTCACGAGTAGGAAACGAGGCAGGAATAATAGGATTTTCCCACACCCATTTCAGGAATTTTAGCAACCTCTTGCACCGAGTATAGGTACATCCTATGACCATATCTCCGTTTAACATCCCCTTGCCCGGACCAATCGCCAAACCCTGAAAACTCTAAAAACCTCTCTCGGTACTTCAGTACTTAATTTCTGGAGGCTCGAATACCGGTGCAATAGTTGAATTGGCTTATACTTCATTCCTAAACTATGCCAATGCCTTTTCTAACAGTCGTAAGGAAAGGAAGGGAGTTAAGAGAGGAGATACATACATATAAGTGTGAACGCGGATAAAGGTGTAGTGGTGTTGTTGCACGCAGTTGAGAATGAAAAGTCGGCTACGAATGCTCGAGTATTGCCTCTGTACACTCCAGTATCGCCTTTAGATACTCCAATGTAGACACTGAAGATCGAGTATCTACTCTGGATGTTCGAGTATCGAATTCAAGATACTCTGGGAATAAGATGAATACAAGGGTACGAAATACCACTACTAGAGTGCACTAAGCACACACACCTCATCCCCCTCTAACCATCACAAGGAAATAATGGGTTGAAGGGGAATGAGAAGGCGATGAAATGGGACAGGAGTGAACTCGGAAGTGGAGTGGATGGGGTGAGTTGTCGGAGGCAGATGAGAATAGAAAAATCTGCCAAGAATACTCGAGTATCGACTACACACACTCGAGTATCCACTCTAGATACTCCAGTATAGACACTGAATGTAAAGCATCGAGTCTGTACTCTCCTGTATATACATAGAACATCGAGTATCCACTATGGATGTTCCAGCAACGAATCTGGATTCTCTTGGAAGCAGACGAATACTAGGGTAGTAAATACCATTACTAGAGTGCACTGAGCACACCCTCCTTATCCCCTCCACCTATCGCAACGAAAGAAAAGGTTGAGGGTAAGGCGATGAAATGGGACAGGTGTGAACCCGGATAAATAGAATGTAGCAGTGTTGTTGCAGGCAGTTCAGAATTAAAATAAAATATCGACTATGAATACTCTAGTATAGACTCTGTACACTATAGTACCTACTGTAGATACTCCAGAATAGAAACTGAATATCGAGTAGCGACTGTGGACGTTGGAGCATAATTATAGAATCTCTCGGAACCAGAGGGAGGAACAAGGGTAGGAAATACCACCACTAAGAACACACTTCTCACCCCCCTCTAACTAACGCAAAGGAAGAAAGGGTTGAGGGGAAGGTGATGAAATGGGAATGAACTCGGAAGTGGAGTGGATGGGGTGAGTTGTCAGAGGCAGATGAGAATAGAAAAATCGGCCATGAATCGGCCACTCGAGTATCGACTACACACACTCGAGTATCCATTCTAGATACTCTAGTATAGACACTGAATGTAGTACATCGAGTCTGTACTCTCTAGTATATATGCACATAGAATATCGAGAATCCACTATGGATGTTCCAGCAACGAATCTAGATTCTCTTGGAACCAGAGGAATACAAGGGTAGGAAATACCACCACTAAGCACACGCTTCTCACCCCCCTCAAACTATCGCAAGGGAAGAAAGGGTTGAGGGGAAGGCGATGAAATGGGACAGGAGTGAACGCGGAAACGGAGTGGCTGGGGTGTGTGTTGTCAGAGGCAGATGAGAATGGAGTGGTTGGCGGCGTGGGAGAGGCGCGACCAAGATATAGCGGCAGATGCATCCACTCGATAAGCGCGCCTTCCTTTTCTTTCCCTCCGTCATCCCCTTTCTCGTTAATTTGCCTGAGCGAGGAGAGGAGACCGGATGTGAACTAGAGATGCCTCGCCACCAAAAAGCTTCTTCCCACCGTCCTTCTCCACTCGCCGAAACCGTTCCTCCTCCTCCGCCCCTTAAAAGGCCTCCCACGCCTAACGAACGCCCCCGGCGACCCGCGGGATGCGGCCCGCCGCCAACATTGGCGGAAAATTTCAGTGTTATATCAAATTGTCGTCCGAAATGAGGTTCGGTTAGGGTTATGAGAAGGTTACAGTTTAAAAATTACCGGGGAGAAAAAGAATATAAAAGAATATTAGCTTTTCCCGGTGAATGACTTGAATGAATACTTCTCGGGTTTCCAACCGGGTTATTGTCTACATGATGCAGGCCGACATTTACTTGGGAGACTCCCAAAATCTTCAGGGATGATGATCACAAAAAAAGGCCCAATTAAAGATTTAAAAAATTAAAGACACAAGACCTTGTATAAACCTTGATATATGCGTGTTTATACCATATAGAGATGCATAATTAAATATACACGGTGTTCTATAACTTCATAAACTGAGAATGGATAAGGCTAGCGCGAGCGGAGAGTCGATCAAGGAACACAAACCCCTAAGGAATACATGATTTAATTTGATTTATTTTTTTAAACTCGCCCAGATGAGGCCACCATCTCTTCCTCTGGTCCAGGGCTCTCTTTAAAAGGTTATAAATACGGACATAAAGGAATACAGGCAATAGTAAAAAATAATATGATGGTAGATAAATTTATGAAAGATGAGGACTTGAGTCTACGCCGTTCCCCCAATATAAAAGGCTAAATCCGACCACCGAGAATATTCCTACCCTCTTAGGTGTATACACAACCCTTCACTCGTAGACTTAGCCAACCGTTTTCTGGAGCACCTGAGCTAAGGGTTTTTTTCCTAAGGGTTTTCATGAGGGGTTGCCGAAGATGCCATCAGCGTCCCAGCCAACCGTGATGTCCGCGCCTTGAGGCGACGGCAGAGGAAGTCGGGAGGTAGAATGCACCGATGCGAGCTCGTGGGATGAGGGGCGGAAGTGGTGGGTGGGGGTAATTGGCTGCCACGGCCCGCTGCTGGAAATGCTACCCACCACTTCAAGGGCGAGGGGCGGAGCGAGCCCTATGAGGGGATGCATCCGTGGAATAAACAATGCGATCATTCGCATAAAATTCAACATAAAAATATTGTCATTGGGTAACATATATTGTGTTGTATATCAAGTGTTCAGGCACCACTTTTTGGAACCACATATCACTAGTGCAAAATACGAGTAATACAGTTTGTAATGTTGCACAAAACTTTGTTATTCCGATTCTGAGTTTAAACTACTTTATAGTCATTATCAAGGTAGTTGGACTACAAGGTAGTAGTTATTATCAAGGAAGTAGGACTACAAGGTAGTAGAACTTTGTAATGTTCCACAAAACGTCAATATTCCGACCCAGGATTTCAACTACTACATAGCCCTACTAGCTTGATAATGAAAATCTCGTAGTTGAAACCCACGATGGGAATAATGAAGTTTTGTGGAACGTAACAAAGTGAGTTATTTCGCGCTATAGTTACTTTTATTGAGTGTTTTCTGTCCATTGGGACACTTTCCGACGCCATTTTATCATGCAGTTTTAGGGCCGTATTCTTAGTCGACCCCACATATCCGTCCCTACATGACAAAAGGCCCCTACATGCGTTTCTCAGTCGACCCTACATAATTGGTGGGGGTGATTCCGTCGTCAAGTTCTCTGAGATGACCTAGATGACGGCGCATCGCCAATTTTCCACTCTTCTGGTGGCGTAATGGGAACTAACTATGAAACGAAGAAAATACGTCCGATAATTTTCGGGCGTACTGTTAGGGCAACGGCTCCAGGTAAATAAACAATCGTTGTCGTCCGCCAGGTCGTGTCGGTACATTAATTATCGTTACAAATACTCTCATATCGAGCCAAAAGTAGAACCTTATCGTCTTTAAATTACTTCAAAAGCGGTATGTACAAGATAGTAACATGTACGGAGTATATATGATCATTGATGTGTGAACGGTTCGGGTACCCTACATCAAGTAGGGCCCGTTTAGTTCCAAAAACGGCCATATGTAGGGCGAGATCGGTTTATGTAGGGGCTGATGACGTATCCAGGGTCGGTTGACCCTACAGGGTCGACTAAGAATACGGCCCTTAGGCATTCTAATCTGAAGCGTGCATTGCACGCGCTCACTAAAAGCCTGGAAGGTTCTAATAGAAAACTCTCTTTTTCACTAGCACTAGAACGGTGACACTGGTCCCATTAATTTCATTCGCTTTGATCCCCTTGGTGCATATTGCACGGTCATTTACGCTGAAGAAGTGGACTACTTCACACCGTAGTAGCGACCTCTTTCCCTGTACATGCAGTCAAAGAGACCTATGACAGAAAGTAACAATTTTTTCATTGTTGGTTATGATAGAGTTTGAAAAATAAAGGGACCCGTAATTATCCGTTTTTCGCAGCGCAAGAATCGAGCTCTTTAACCCTTTCGCCGGTGAGTCGACGACGTCACAAACTCATCCCGAGCGTGTCTCCTCTTGGAAATAGTTTCTTTTCATTAAAAAGAATTATTATGTTCTAGTTCTAATACACAAATTTTCCACAAATATGAATTGCCGTATGAATCAGCAGAGTTTTCAATAAGATACGTTAACTTCAAGATAAATTTCTTGGGATGATCTTTATTAAAGAAAGTCGGTAAAGAACAAGTGGAGATATTTGGGATTTATCACAAAAATTACCATTATCTCCTCGGTAGAATTTATTTAACTCACTAAATGAAAATATAAACATTGAAAAGCCTTCACTTCTCTTGGAAGACACATGGTTGAAGCGCCAATACATCTTACTGGAAATTGTTGCTACAGTTCATAGCGAGAATAGCTCAATGAATTACAAGCGAAATGATGTATACATATCTATATACTATAAAACCCAATTGCAACCACTAACAGATTGATACAAATGTTTGGGGAGAAGGAGACGACATAAGACAAAAACTTATAGAATCGACCCCTCTAAAAGTCCTAAACCCCGGGAAAAATAGTCGAAACACTACATTTTCTATCTATTACAGTGCTACCAACTGTCTCTATGCCTCTACTTTTAGGGGGAATTTGGGGGTCAAATAATCTATGACAATGAGGTATCTGAACATCGCTAAGAAGCTTGTTAATGGCACCAAAGTCACTGTGGTAGCCACTAGCCCACACTTTGTAGCAGTCAGAAAGCCTGTACGCCAAGATATGTCTGGTATTCCTAGAATTTAATTTGAGTAGGTTAGATATCACCGAAAAAATGATCTCATAGGAAAAAACGACCGACCAAAATTGTAACAACTGGCAAAGTGACCATAATGCAATAGAACGCAACAGGTTTTTTCAGCGCGTGAGAGTAGCGTGGTCTCTACCCCGAGATAAAGAAATATTCACAGTATTATAAGATACAGGAAAAACTAAAAACAAAAAAAAAACAGTTTTTTTTCCGGAAGCGCTCCTAATTATCAACCACCATGAAAAAATCTTTTTCGTCAAACGGTGCTCGAAGAATGCAAATGGAAATCAAATGCGGTGGGGCACAATAAGGGAATGCCTCCACTCTGCTACTCAGCAAAAGGGAGATGGAACTGAATATCTTCCACGTAGCTGTAGAACATACAAGAATTCCATTCAGAGAAAATATGATGGACGAATGCCAGGTCAAGATGTCCATGGGCACTAAATCTCCAATTTTCTTCTGGCATACCCCGTTTATTGTCAGGCCTCACTCAAGTGATTCGTCTCCGCGACGCACATTAAATAGTATAAGAGAAACACACAATAAATGAATTTGTCCTTTACGGCACAATGTGCGCTACAAATGGCGCATATCATCCGCTACTTTTAAAGACAATGACGAAACCATCCACTAAGAAGTTTCCTATCAATCGCGAAGACTCACAGAATGAGTCCGGAGCGAATGTAGCCAACAGTTTATAGAGCCCCAGCTTCCCCATTCAAGCAATTTCAATGGATCCAGTGACTCAATTGCATTGCATAATTTTATAAAATTTCGTGTCTTTTATTCCATCAAAAAATTCATGTCGGCTTCCGTGGCGGTGAGTTCTCGCCTGTCAAACCGAAGGTCGCGGGTTCGAGTTCTGCCTGGGTAGTAAGGCAGCCCCATTCCAGGACATGGGCGTTTGTGATTGTTCATCGTTAATTTTTGAATATTCCCCGTCATAAAAGGCCACATTTACGTTGCTTACGGGGAAATTGGATTTTAAATAATTAGGATAAAATGTAACTGTGTCAACGTTCTAGTGTCATTACCAATAATCAACAAAGAATACGATACTGCAAAAGACAGATATTGCATTTAGTACTGTGTCTGCAAGTGGTGCGTGGAGGGGACGACCGACAGCTTACAACGTTTAAACCAACAGGGAAGAAAAAAGGAAGGAATTGTGGATAGAGTACCGAGACGTCAGTATTACGCGGTTCGTAATAAAAGGTGGCCAAGGGATCAACGGATTAACCCATTAATCCCCAGCGTTGTGTTAACGCAACATTATTGAATCATAATTCTCAGAACAAGTTTCTACTTCAGAATAATTTTTTCTTGGATTTACTGACTTTTTAAAAGTATTTATAGTTCTGATTTTGTCATTTCCACCAACATTTTCATTCATATAATTGTATTTTCATGACCGAAGGCGTTTGGCATAAAAATCGGTGCGCACATACGAGACACCCTGGGAAAAATGACATACCCCAGCATTTCCGTCAAAAGGCAGAATGGGGAATTTCCTTCAAAGGAATACTGATAACTTCCGACGAAGACATCGAGTGTGCAAATCAAGATAAAAAATAAAAGATGTAACCCAAGTTTTTATAATTACTGCTTTTGAATTTATTTACCGGAGTTTTCCCAGCGTTGCATATATGCAGCATTATGAAAATCATACAATACGATGAAAATATTTTTTTCCAAAAATTCATCTTAATTAGGCCAAAATAAATCGTAAAATGCGAAACAACCGAAGTTAAAAGCCCTGAATACAGTCTGGGGAATAATGGGTTAACGTTCCATACGACGTACAGAGTGCGATTCTTGAAGTGCCCCCCACGGAGTACTCAAGCATAAATTGCGCAATCTCTAAAAAAATCTGCGCGACCGCCAGGATTTTAACCAAACCCCCCGAGGGAAGCCAACACTCCAACCATGGCACCAATCCGAACCCCTTGTTTATAAGCTACCGATAACATCACCAGCCAATCTACCCACCTGCTCATATGCCCTCATGTCACGCTATATCATCTTTAGAAATCATACAGCGAGGCTCCTACGTAATCACAGCTGGAAAATTATTTCAATTTCTTCAAGTTCAATTAAACCCAATCGTCTTCTTGCCTTCATTAATGAATTTCATTCGAAAAATGAAAAAGTAGGAGCAATTTCCACAATTTTAAATTTATTAATACTACCGGTTTCGCTTTACAGCATCATCAGCTACCCGATGATGCTGTAATTGATGCCTGATGATGATTATAATTGATGCGGTAATTGATAGTACCTGATGATGCTGTAAAGCTAAACCGGTAGTATTAATAAATTTGAAATTGTGGAAATTGCTCCTGCTTTTTCATTTTTCATTATGTCACGTCCCCACTCCATCTCGCCTGAAACCTCAGATTAATTTCATTCGATATTACGCAATATGCATTAGTCTTATTGCACGATACGCTCAAATATTAGCAGGGCTTATTTTCCCCCAGTGTGTTATCCTGGAGATTAATCGCGCTCTCTATCGAGTAGGAAATATTGGAGCTGGTATAAAATCAGCTGAAATGGCGAATACACAACCCAAAACTAATTACCTAGCCTCTCGAATTTAAACTGCAATAAAGCATTCTGTTACGTAAAAAAAGTGAAATTTACAGTATTTCACTCGGGAGGAAAAATTTGGGCTTCAGCGCCATCCGTTTGACTGGATGCACTCAGTGAAATTTGATAAAAAAAAAAACGAATGCAAACATTAATCTAGAAAGCCATTATTTAAAGCAGCGTATTGATCGTTGGAAATAATTACCAAAAATAGCTGAGAATTTTATCCCCGTTACTTTTTTGCATGAACAATTAAACTTATATTTTTATCAATCTTCTAATTTTATCAATGATAGATGGCATCAAGATGAATACTTAAAATATAATATAATTAATATTTGCTCATCCTTCTCGTGGAGGAAATTCCATTCATGGAGGGCGAAAAGTTCGCACTCAAATGTTAGTCGATGACGGAAGATCTATTATAGAATGAACAACAGTAGCATAATGAAATGAACGTCCACAAAGTTGAGCCTGAGAAGACAATAATAACAGTATCATTTTTACCTCTTGTATGAGGAATGTTTAGAATGGCTAGTTAAAAAAAATACATTTTACTAGTCACAATGGTTCGTTACAAAATAATACTTTGTCGCAAACCCTTAGAAAGTAAGCTGAAATTGCACAGATCTCACACGCTTCCGCTAAAACTGAGAACTTCCCTTATCCAATCCCGGAAGACGACGTCAAGCCAATCAGAGAACTTTTAAACCCCACTTTTGGCTATCAATAGAGTAATGGCTGTTACAATTGAGGAAATGATGCGAAATTGAACGGCTAATATTGGGAAAGGGACGACGAAAATTGACGAGTGCTCCAGAAAATGATACCTCTAGACTCTGAAAACGTATCATTGGAACTTTTTCCCAGAGAAACCGAAAATTAAGAGCCTCAATTAAGCTTAATGTATATCTTCAACAGTTTGCGAGATAAATATGTGGAGATTCGCATTAATGACTAAATAAGTAGATTGAAACTCATAAATTCCCCACAACTTTTTAATTGGTACATATATCCCGAACGGTCTCAACCTTCAAGAGTCATTCCCAAAGGAAATAAATTAGCCGTATAACCTTTGCAAAGGGAAATACCCTTTCCAGTGTAAGGTGAGGGCTGAAAACGGTCGGGATGTATGTACAAGTTATGTGGCATTTAAGTTACAATCTATAGAAACGCAGGATTAATCCACCTTTCTAAAAGTAATCCACCTCTAATTCCATTTGATTCCTAGTGCAGGCGGGAAACCAGCAGTGACATTTGATTATAGGTCGATATGATATGATCACGTTGACCGTATAGCGCCGGAATACGGATTTAGTCGAATGAAACACTAGACTACTGGGCACCTTTTGTCCAAGGAAATATCCAGCTCACGGTGCCTTTTCACCCTCTCCAGGCCAGCATCAAATAGATTATTCCCCACAGTAAGGACCCTTAATGGTCAAAATGGCCACAGTTGCCCATCACCTCGAAATATGATCAACAGACTGAATTTTCACTCCGACCAGAAATGTACCTGGAGGTATCGCGTGGAGTGGAACGCAAAAATTAGCACGCATCTGGGATTTCGAAAGCCTCCATTTCGCAAATCCAATTCTGCCCATACATTAGGCCTCCTCGTAATGCAGCACGTCGATTCTCTCGGATCGGGGGAAAGGGATGAGGCGAATGGGCTCCTGCCTTGCAGCCCGCTCGCCGATTGTCTGAAAGGAGAGACCCACCCAACTAATTCGCCCTAATAGACAAACCGCATTCGCCATATGGGTATCGTTGCGGCCGGGGAAGAGAAACTCCGCCGTGGTGGATACGAGCAAACGCGAAACCTAACTACGTTACGACGCAAAATATCACCGATTGCGATCGATCCATGATTATCAATTCGCTCGAGGGTACGTGATGTATTTGGTAATGCGATCCACCCACTAAAATAATTACCACCGAAATTCGAAGCATTGCTCATGGATTTAACAAGCTTCGATCGGAATTTTCTATATTTGAAGAAAATTCATAAGTATCTGAATGGCACACGAGCTACAAAGTGAATATCACTAATCAAATGAATTCACACAGCGCTTCATTCAGCAGGCGAAGAAGACCTTTGATAGGGGTATTCTCAGGGTTTATTCAGCATATAGACCCGGGACTTCACCACTAGAAGCCAAAGCAAGAACCCTATAAGGTTTTTGAACTAAACACTCGATCAAACCACCATTTAAAAATTTTCGGCATCTTGCCAACTTCTTCAGAATAAGGGGTTCAAAATAATCATTATCACAATTCATTATTGAAACTAACTGTTATTACTATAATAGGCTGTCATCATTTACTATGAATTTTGATTTACAATTCACGACACGGTGAATGGGTACCAACTGTTCTTCATCATAATTATCCTCAAAACTGTTTGCTTGCCCTTCTCTTCCACTTAAAGCAAGGGTAACAGCCCACTACTCGACCATATTCGCACTATGGCTGGTGCAGTGCCTGTAACTCGCAGTAAATAGCGATGAAACCCGACCCCCTCGGCTGAGTGGATACAAATACGCTCCCGACGGGAAGACGACAGGCGAAAGGGCTCAATCCGGAGATTAGGCAGGATCCCACGACAAAGAGCGAATACGCCGGGATCATCCAAGCCTACCAGTTCCTCTCACAGATTTTATGCTCAAGGGAATGACTTTAAAGCTACGGAATATGTAAACAGCCATGGTACCGTTAAGCTAGTTAAGGACTATAGGGGAGACCTCGTTGCTTTTTTGGCTTTTGACGGGCGGGAAGTAATTGGGGGGACGCTTCACTATGCGAGGGATTGTGGGTAGGGAGGGTAATAGGTGGGTGCCCCGTGAGGCCCCGGTCGAGTCAGGGGGCAACGGCTTTTCGATTGCAGGCAATGCATAAGCTCGAACGTAGCGGCGCGCCTCTTTACGAGGGCGGTTCCACCTTTTGCTTTCCTCTCCGCTTCTTTCTCACGCGCAGGAAGACGAGGTTTTCTGTCTCGTGGGTAACGGGTTCAATTCCTGGGTGAAGCCTTTGGAGAGGCAAAATAAAAATAGTCGCGTTGTGAGGTGAGGGAAAGGAGCTGTCCCCTCTGCCCCGAATGTGTTATATTCACACGCCTGTAATGTAGTCTGGGGTTACCTCTATCCTCACCCATCCATTGTAACTTTCGGGTTGACTCATTGAATGAGTGGTAATCAATAAATCACCGAATAAATGGTTATTGTTACAATAAAGCGGGGATAATTCCTCGCCTACAATAACGATTTTTGCCAGTTCGAGGCCCGTCTGGATAAGTATTCCCTGTCCACGGCATGGATATGTGTGTTCATCTATTATTAATTGTTAAAACTCCCGATGTAAAGGCCTCATTGTGCTGTTTTCGGGGGGATATAAATAAAAATAAATATAATAAGAAAGAAATTATTCATTAACGGAACACAGCAATTATAATTCCAATATATATCTAATTTTTATCGATAGTGTGTAAGTGTCGAGAATCGCTATAACGCACAGTCAGTTAGAGAGTGCAATATTTATTTCAATAGCTGTAATACAGACACTATATTATTGAATGGATATGACGTATGAGAATTTTCAACACAGAAAGTATAAAAATAGTTTATACAATTAGTTTTAGTCTGCATTACAATTTTTATAACAAACGGCTCTGAGAAGTTTTCGCGGTTTACAGAAATTCGGTGACCTCGCAATCAAAGGTTCAGCATGCGCTCGAGCTCGTATATTATTTTAGAATATTGACAGGGTTCCCACTCTAACTAAATTATAAAATTCACGGTTTTTTTCAGGCTTTCACGGTATAAATGTCGTCAAATTCACGGTCTATTGACGAGCCATTTTAGACAGAAATATCGATCATGTAACAATCATCGGCCGCACATTAACTAAAAATTTAAAAAACGCGATGGACGCCGCGAATGCAAACGCAGCAATGAAAGTGCTATCTCTATAGACGTCACATATCGTTAGCCAAATGCAGGGCTTGTTAGTGAGTGGGAAAATGGAAGGATTATGGTGGCAGGGAAGTGAAGAAGTGTCTGATTTTTCGCCAGGGTTAAAGAAAACTTTACCGGATACCAGTCCTCCAATCACAGGCTTAAGGTCAATGTGCCGCCATGGCACACGGACCAATAACTGCTCTTCGAATACACGTGTGTATATAAATTCGTGGACAGTGTTTGGTGGTCGTGACTCGGCCTTGAAACATGATCCAAATAGCAATTTTTCTTTTCATCTGTCAATCGTAGTTCTAAAACCAATTTGGAGAGATTTTTAAGGTTTTATGATGAAATTCACGGCCTTTTCCAGTTTTTTTTTCACGTTAGACTAGTTTCACGGCTTATTCACGGTTTTAAGGTTTTCACGGTTGATTGGGAACCCTGATTAAGAACGGCCCAATCTTTTGAAATTTGTGAAGCTCTGTATCCGTGAATATTATATTGATTGGTAATGAGTGAGAACTAAGAGAAATAGAATAAATAATTGCGGTCGCATGTCTGTTGAGAATGTTCATGAAAGTTTTCATCTTTCTAGCAAGATAAAATCACTTCCTTACTTTTGGTTGTCATTTATGAGTACCAGCACATAGTGAGTTGGTTTGAAAGACAATGGACAAAAAATGCGTGGTGAAACTTCCAGAAATGGTAGTGAAACAGTGAAACACTTCATGCTAAATTATATAATTAAACAGTACGAGGGTAAAAAAAACATTAAACACTACAATTACAAAGTACTTTGCACATCTTATGAAAACAAAATACTGTTTTGACCCCACAAAGGTTCCAAAGTAGAAAAACGTACTAAAAAACTAAACTAAGTGCCATACCTAAGATAAAATAATGCATACTGTATCTCGATATGTTGTGCAAATAATATTTTACTTTAACGAAATCTTTTTTTAAATGTCGAGGCAAAAACTGTTCAAAAGGGACGAATACTTCATTTATAAAAAGTTATTTCAAAATACCGACGATTTTATAATAACATTAAACGCATTTCAACGCGAGAATCTACAATTTTTTCCAACACATACCTTCTTTAAATGGCCAATCGTTTGGAAAATGTTTACACTATTGAATGGAATAAATTGTGTGACATAAAAAGCCATATCGATAAATAACATCGGAAATGTATATAATGCTCGTCCTCTGATTCTCACCGCTAATTTTCCTTTCGAACAAGAACGCAGAGCTCAGTTTTGCCGAAGACAATAAAACACAGCTATAATTTTCCACTGACTACTTTTTTGCCATAAATAATGAAAACGTCGGCCTCTAAGAACTTATACTACATAGGACGTGATATTCACGGGAGAAAAAGAATTTCAACAAGGAGATTACATGAAATTACTTACGCTTACACTTTACGCACCCAGGCAGAAGGTAGCTTATAAAAATGTATGCAAAATTATTTCATTCACAGGCCAATCATTGCAAAGCCGTTGATGATTAAATTGCTGCGTGGAGTCCCAGTGCGATATCTTCCATTCATTCTCACTTTAAGGACACACAAATCCCTGGGTTTCCTAGCAAACGATAGTAAAAAATTTAACCGATGACAAGGAGGACATAATAAAATCGCGATTGGAATAGTTGCTGAATATTATTATAAGTACCATCGATAATAAATATGCTTAGTCAGTTGGCATATCATTACAATTTCAGACACCTTGAGAGCATCAAAAACATACCCTCCCCATGGGCAGAAAAAATATAAAAAAAGTGTGAGCCGAAATAAGGCAGAAGGCCGTAGCGAAGAATATATAATGGGAAACTTGGTGTAATGATATACGAGAAGGTAATGTTTCCCTCATAGGTAAACATAGGTGGGCGTAACCTCATCACTAAGGGCTGGTCACGATCTACTCCCACGGTAAACAAACATTGCTTCGCCCCACCTCCATTGATTTCACCACGGATTACGTAGACGCATTTTCAGTCATAAACCTAAATCCGAGACTACGCAAGCATAGCGTATCGTGAGATGGATATCGCTCCCTAAGATCGCCCGCTAAGCATCATGCATCTAGGAATCATGGCCAAAACAATATATATACGAAGCTAAGACCATTAGCAGCCTCGCAATCTCTGGAAGATCACCTGGAATATGGCACGAAGCACGTATCTCTCTCGATAAGAGCTCACTGTAACCAGACTCCAGCAAACGAAGCAACGGTTAGAAAAAAAATATCCTCTTCCTCAGTTGGCTAAGGCGACGCAATTACCTCATTGCCATGTGGTCGCAATAACACTCAACAGCTGCAAACGTGACGATGCGGCCATTACTAGAGCCTTTTCCTTCCTTCCATGTGAATGTTTAGCGTAAACATCTATTTTTGCTGAGCGCCCTTGTCGTCAAAGCCACTTTGCATCGAAAAGGCAGCCCAACAGTTGCCTTTGCAATGGGATGGGACCCTTAGGGATAGAACTTTACTTATGCGAAAAATATTTGAGACTAAAGCGCCCGAAATCTACGCATTTATTAACATATTTAATAGGGTTTTAATAAAGAATTAAACCACAAAAATTCACCATTATTGGGTGCAATATCAAAATTAATATCTTGTGAATCCTCCAGTTTTACTTGATTTTCATATTTCTTACTTTTAAGCAATGGAAAAATAATAAATAAACATTTAAAGCACATGAAAAATAATTACAACAGAAGTCTGGACAAGATTTTAGTTTTAATATGATTACCTTTCTCTCTAATCTTGTTTAATGTAGGCTTAATTCATTTTAATTCTTAATAAAATCATCTAACGAAATATAAATACCAGGTATGTAAAACATTTTTTAATTCCATAGAAATTGGCCAGATTTCTTCATTTTCTTCATTATTTATCCAAATGAATCATGATGTCGCGCTTTTTACCAAACACATTCTATAACAGAGAGCACATTCACAATATGTCACTGCTCTTCAAGATTTCTCTATTGCCTCACCTTATAGTCTAGAGACCCTAGAATTTAACTCTACACCCTTCATCCTCCAAAAACCTTCCCTTGCAGGAGTATGCAATCATTGTTTTTTACTAAGTTGCGTCCTTCATGAAGAGTTTGATAGAAAGGAAACAACATGATTGAAAAAGACGGCTTCATAAATATATCATAAATACTAATTTTTACGTAAATTTTTTCCAGCTAGAATTCTTATGAAAGAAAGTCACTGAACTACGAAGCCCAAGTAACTTGACGGCCAGTCCAAACGTCCGACAGAGCCGGAAAACCTGCTTCGGTATATTTTTCCCATGCCAATTTTCTAACAATTCCTTACCCGTTATCCCGGCGGACGTGAGCAGCTTCTTTTGGGCAAAATGCTGATGCACAATAGCAGTTCAGCATGAAGAGTGCCGACCAGGAAGTTTATTAGAATTTCGTGGCCATGCATTGCTGATGCATGGAACGAGAGTGCCTTTGGTCGGGTTAAACGCAATAGGGTAGTTTCCTTCCTCAAAGAAAACGAAAGGCATTGATTGCTATTCGTTACCAACCATTAGGGTTTTAATAATATACAAATTATTTGGTTTTAGAAATCCCAGTTTAAAGGAATGGCAATGGTCAATTTTAACCTCATATGAAAAAGGCCAGATTGGCGCCCATGCGATTCCACTCCACGTGACGCCACAAGGACCTAGTTTTTATACGAGTAGATAGGAGTTTTACATCGTCTGAGATTACCAATGCATGCATGAGGCACAGACTTCAGGGAAACATGTCTTAATAATCACACATTAAAACAGCCTAAGGTCGGAAAGTTCCCTTCGTTTGGTAAGGTATTAATAAACCTTTTTTAAGCCAAGCGCTACCTGCTAGTAGGGTACTCTGCTACCTGCTAGCAGCCTGCGTCGTATCAGCGCTCAAGCCTCACCTCAAGGTCACCTCACAGGGCGGCAGCGGGAACCAGAAATACGTCACACGGGCTTTCCCCATCATTCCCACTTAGCCGTCGCGTTTTCGCGCGCTTGAAAATTTTCACTTTTCGTTTAATCGCGAAAAATAGATATCGTCATTCGAAAATCTAAGAGCGTGAAATGCGTACTCCAGGAGTAATAACCTTTCGATTTTGGCAATAAAGAAATAATAGGAAACCACCCTATTCTTCACCGCGATCTGAGGAACTCCGCGGTGGAAAAGGTGAGTATTTAAATCACTCAACCCGTGCATCTGAATGGGGGCCATCGTTTTCTGCTCTGCCAAGATCGCGAGCGGACAACAATGAAGGACACCTAGACAATCGTGATGTAAAAGAAGGGAAGAGTTAAGTGCGGATTTGGAAGTATAATCACCCGGACGACTTCTGAGCAATGCAAAAGAGACGCGGGCGCGAGGAGAACAGATGTCAAGTCGAGGCCATCTCCACGCGATACACCAACCCACGCTCCTCAATCCCGAGACCAAAATACACGCCACAAGCCTAGATATATTATACATGCCCACGGTCATGGGCGGACTTGGGGGGACACGTACCCTCCAGACGCTTAAAAATGCACAAGATTTTTAATAAGGTTATCTTTAAGTTCATTTTTTTGTGTGTTACCGAACCTCTATCGTTTAATTTTATTTTAATAACTTTCATATTAAAATCAAGAGAAAATTTCGCACAGAAATTGTTGCATGTTGTTTTTAATCCCAAAGATGAGAAGACCGTTTGCCTGTCAGACCCTTGTTCTCCCCCAAGAAAAAAAAATACTAGATACGCCCTTGCTCACACTACCACAACTCTTTAGTACCCGAAGTTGAAGGAGCTGCTACAGTAAAAGGCTTTACGAAATGGAATGTAAATTCCTTCGTAATAACCACTACTACAACTTAAATTCCGTATTTCTATCTCCCACAGATCACTTTTTTACAGACTTCCTACATTGTTCAACACCATTTCGTCTACTATCCTTCCCTAGTTCTTTCATCTCCCTTCGGATAATTCAAAAACCCATTCTCTCCAAGATCTATTTACTAAATTCCTTTTTTTAACTTATTTATACTTTAAATTTGCTAAAGCAGCAGCTTATAAGTTTTATATTTAATGTAAAGGCCATTTGGAATATTTTTGAATAAGTAAATTGTAATTTGAAGGTTTCATTGAAAGGGAATATATAGGACTGCACAAAACTAGATGATCCAAGTATTTCAATTCAAAGATAGGATTGAATACGAGGGGATAGAGAAAAGTTTTTTCGCTACGGAAAGAAAAGCCACGGAACACATTCATGCATTTTAGTTCAGACCGAGATCTTAAAAAAATGTCACCATCCGAATAAGGCTTTAAAATCACCGATTAGTTCGCTGTATGCTGAAACAAAGGCTAAAAAAAATCAAGTTTAGAGTGCACCAGAAGACGAATTTTCCTTCGCACTAACCCTAAAGTTCAGGTTACTTTAAATACTATGGGGAATGAATACCAATAGTTTTAAAAGTTATTTTAGTTGATAATTAATTATAACCAACGCACTCACTTAAAGTATTCGTTTATATATCGTGCATCAGCATTGTGCCCTACATTGCTTTAAAAACTTTAACCTGCATAATTTGCATAGAATTATATGATCTTTGCGTGTTTGTCGAAAATGTAATGCAAAATATTTCCTATTTCCAAACCCTTACGGCAGGTGGTGAGGTGGAACGGTGAACTCGTTATTTCGTCAAGTATACCTTGTTGTTGTCATTTGATATTTTATTCCACAATTATATTTCACTCAAAGGGCAACAGCTAAGATAAATGCTCAATAAATGTTTCCCTATACATTTAGAATTTGAAATTTTGACCTACGGCTCAGCAGACGAGACTCCCCGCCACTTTCTAGGCCGGCTAGTGGGGATCAAAATTCCTTGACATTCAGTGCCGCAGCGCGATTCGGGACGAGTTCAGATTCCGACAGGACCGCGGCGGAGGAATTGAACGCTTGCGGTGTCCCCCCCGAATTCTACCTGCTTGCCCCAAACCGCCGTGCCAGGTTGCGGCCGGTAGTTTCGGTGGCACCGCCACTTTGGTGAGGGGCAGGTGGTGCGTGTGTGAATGGTCGGCTGGCCGATCACGCGTGCCCGGGCGGCACTCTTTCGGGTTGGCCGACGCTGAACTGAAACCGGATACCCACACTCCCCCCCGGCCCTCCCCACACCACCGCCGTCCGCCCAGCCGCCGTTTCCGCAAAATACCAAGGGACCGAATCGAGGAAGAAGAATGCAACTATGGTGCAAACACGAAACAATTGACGAGGGCGGAAGGGGATCGATCTAATTACTCATTGCAGCCACGACCATTTAATTTGAAAATGTAGGGATCCTCAACTAAATCATCATTTCATTCCTAATTTTCATCCATTCATCAATTGAAGCTTTAAAGGTAATTTAGGCTTCAAAGTACCGGGAGTACTCTGTACAACACAAGCAAAGGAAAATACTTCCCTTGGTGTACTCTAAACTTCATTTTGTATTTTCCATCCTTGGTTTCAGCTTACAGCGAACTTATCGGTTATTTTCACCTTTACGCTAACACGGCTATATTTGTTTTCACATTAGACAATGACAAAGCTGACATATGCATATAAACTAATAATTTGAATTAGCACATGAAATTTAGTCAATTATCAACTAAACTAACTACTGAAAATACTGGTATTCACACCCCAAATAGATCATGCCAATTTGATCACTAATACTGCATGACAAGCTACTTCACAATTTTCTCCATTGAGGGCTGTGATAAAATAAGTATCCATTCTCTGTAAAACGGAGAGGTAACTATTTTAAATTATATTTAACTTTCTGAAGGCAATATTTCCCAAAAGAGGAACATCATTTAGGCTAATTGCAGCGTTGGGGTCTACGTTTAAGACGACCATTCCCCGAACGACGATTACATCTAAATTTATCCTTGAAATAAAAACAGAAGTCCGATTCCTCAAGCTCGAATATTCTTGTCCACCTTGGAGATCGTTTACAGGGAAGAGAAGTAATGAACGTGCATAAAGTTTTTAAAACAATCATTCCGCAACCTAACCCAATTTTCTTCAATGTGAATGGTCACCCAGTTGATATTAATGCAGGCAACAGAGAGTCCTCCGTTTCCATTTTTTCTCAATGGGCTTTTTCCGGCGGATATCTCCTGCCCTGCGATCGATTCTGAACATCACTACACCAAACGCGAGATGTAGTGGCTAGAATGTTGGCCTCTCCACCAGAAGGCCCCAGTTCAAAGCCCGGCGGCGGTAGAGAATTTTCACAAACTGCCCGATCCCTGCTTGGGTGCTTCTTGGGGGGCACTACTAGTGTAGCTCTCCGTCCGTCGGATGGGACGTTAAGCCGTGGTCCCCTTGGCGCCTTTCGTTAAGAGCAGGCTAACTCCGACGCCGGGTTTCTCTCCGCTCTTCCTTCTCTACCCACCCCTATGGCGTAAACGACCCTTGGCTGTCAGTGATTCCTCCATATACCTTACCATACCAAACACGAGTTCAAATTCCGCCATAACATCGAGGTAAATGCGTTACAAGGGACAGTAAACCCATATTGAGTACATTTATCGAAGAATGTAATTGTAGTCAACTTCTGCCATCATATAGTCAACTTATGTTACCATATATGATAAGAAAAAACAAGCATAAAGGCATTAATGCATATTGCACCGAGCCGACCTCGGTGGCGGCGGAGTAAAGTCCTCGACTGCCAAACCGAATGTTGCAGGTTCGAGTCCCGCCAGGGTAAATTACCCTTACTCAGGGCATGGGCGTGCGTGAATGTCCTTCATTGTTAATTGTTGACTCCCCATCGCAAAGGCCGTAAATGTGCTGTTTATGGGGTAATGAATATATAAATAAATAAATAAAATAAATATTATTCCAAAAATCTTATTTCAATTCATCAAGTTTTAATTTGGGCTGAAATAGGCTCTCAACAAACTCGAACTTCGGCGAGGTGAGACCACCCATTCGCATCTTGATAGGCAAGACAATTAGACAATTCCTAAGTGAGAGCAATCAAGATGCACCAAAGAAGAGTCACATTTCTACTTTAAACATTTCGTTCGGGCCACTGCGTCTCACATCCACCCAGCGGAAAACGATAGCGCTCGACGGGCCGATGATGCCCCAAGTAAACAAGCGAACGTCGACTCGTCCGCTCCCACGGATGGCGATGCGACCAACCACAAGGTCGTGGGATATTATCCCGTCTCGCGTATGCGGTCTCGTGGGGAGCTTTGTTGCGAAAATATTTTTTTATGCTTTACAGTCCAGACGAAGTGTGAACATGAAGCGTGGGAGTTGTAACGACGTCGAAATATTGGCCCCTGCCCAGAGGTGGGACACGGTGACATCTTCATCAAACTAAGGTCACCCGAGTCCCCTAGTCCTTCACCAAATCATACAGATAGGCCCACTCAGTTCAACTAACAGACGCTGGATCTATTACTAATAAGGGGCTTGATGGAAGCTAGATAAGCTCATTACAACAAGCTGTATATCCCAATCAGCGTAGAGTATAATACCTGCTGTAACGCCAAGGTTGCCTCCGAGGTATACCTGAGACGTATTCCGCCGACAAAAGAGACGGAAAAAGATATTGCTAGTTGTAAGCAAGTCAATAGATTTACCTATGATGGAAATTAATAATTTATACCTAAAGACCCTTCATTTTTTCCATATCGGCTATCTTAACTTCCATAAAATCTAAAGTAGAAACGAACATACTTCGTGAGCGTGGAAATGTACATTTATCGAACAGCCCAAGTGTTGGCATGGTCCTTGTGAAATATAAGCCTTTATAAAATGAGTATCACCAACAAATACGTAAGTGTTCTCCGGTACAATAAAAAATAAACATGACATAACTGATACCTGAATATATGATTTATACATTGAGATCCTCTGGATACATGGAGAAAGCCTGTCAATCTAAAACAATTACCACACTTTCGTTCATTATGATATACGAGGTTTTGCGTTATATCATTAAAAAAAAACAACTAAGACTCTACGCATATTTTAGCAGCAGCAAAACTTCTACCTCTATCTTTGTTCTGATATAATCATATGCATACTATCAAACGCAAGAGTTAGGCCTATCGATTTGTCACTCCTTTATGACAAAATAGTGAAATATATTCAATGAAATAAAAGCTTGCATTCCTATTTCAATAAATACAAATTTTTCCTTTGAAAAAGTGTTTTATATTGACATGATCCCCGGCAACGTTAAGGCCACACTATCTCTACAATAAATTTTTACTATACGCAACACTAACTTTCACTTTTAAGTATCGTAATTATGACTTCTTAATTGCAGAAATCGATTATACACTGAAATGAATTCAGCAGAGATTTGAACGGCTACCTTTCACAATTAAGCTTATTTAAAATATTTGAAGTAAAAAAATCCAAAAATTGGAGACCTACCAATTTATCTGTACATCTTCAAGGCTACCAAAAGCCATCACCTCGATTTCTCGCTATATTCGACATCCATTCGTAGAATAAAATTGAAGTAAGAGAATGAAATTAAAGTAATCCTAAAAACACACACACAAAAATGATTCATTCCAAATTGGGAATATTCTCAAAATGTGATCTACCTCCGGCAACGCGAGACCAACCATTTGCACCTTGATAAACAAGACAATTTGACGATTCCTACGCGAGGATCATCAATGGAGGAGGATCCTTAATCGTTTTAGAATGTATAAATTCGATTTCATCCGAGTTTGAGCGGGGGAATATAAGGATTTCAAAAATTGTATATTGCTTTTCTTTCAAGTGTCACACTATGCGTTACATAACTTATTGACATAACTCCGTCGTGTCTAGACTCTTTTTCCATGAAATCACTCGTAGAAATAAAAACTATTAAAAAATTACAATTACGCTAACTTTTATTCCATAATTTTTCAGAGCGGAGTGCAATTCGTGACACATCATAGCGCACGCGGTCGACCAGACCCCGGCAATTGCCTGGCGGAAAGAGGGTACGCGGTTAGTGTTGGGCTCTCGAGCGGTGTCTTAATCTCTTGCCCGTGTACAGTATTTGGATAGACAACAGCTATGAGATTGCTGACAGCGATGCTTACCTTTCCGAGGAAGAATCTGCGGAAGATGCGGGCCGTGTCATCGGTCTCGATCTTGGGCCGTGAGGCAGGTCCCAGCGCCGGTGGCGTGGCATGATCGTCGCCGGCAGCAGTGTGTCCATCGGCCCAGTAGCCTCCGCCCGGGGGCAGGATCACCATAGGGTATGGCGGTCCTCCGCCCTTGGCCAGGGCCTCCTCGAGCAGCCGCTGAGAGGCGGCCGGGCCCTCCGCAGTGGCCCCGACTGGCGGCGGCGGCGGCGGGGGGCCCCGACCCAAGCCCCCCGCCGACGACGCCGACGTCGCCGAAGACTTGGGCTCATCGCGGGTGGACTGCAAAGACACAAAAACCTCACGTTAAAGCCGCATGAAGAAAATACAAAAAATTACAACTACTATATAATTGATATAATTGAGGGGGTGAGAAACCAAGGGGTACAAGTGATTTTTTTCTAAACAGAGTTATGAAGAGCCGGCCTCGGTGGCGGCGGGGTAACATCCTCGCCTGTCAAACAAGAGGTCGCGGGGTCGAGTCCCGCCTGGGTAGGTTTCACCGGTCCAGGGCGTGGTTGTATTTGTACGTTTACTTGTTAAATTTGTTGAACAACCCGATTTAAAATGGCTAGTTTGAGCTGTATTCGGTGGTTTGAGAATAAAATAAAATAAATAAAAAAATAAAATAAAAATTTGGTAAAGAAAAGAAACAAGATCAACTAGATTTAGCAGTGTATCTGATTTTCCACTTGATGTCAGCAAGGAACTGAAAATCATCTGTAGCCCTTGGCCACCAAGTTTTTGTATATTTCTTCAAAAAATTTACATACTTTAACTTTACTTTTTATTTACTAACATAAAAAAATCACTTGTACCCCTTGGCTTCTCACCCCCTCAACTGTGATTTTATACTCTCCATTTGGATTGTATTAATTAAGCTTTCTCCAACGTCACGGCAGACTAATGGGTTTAATAATGCCAGAGTTAGAGTGAAGACCAAGAAAAATACGTTAATATTAAATACATTTCTAATAACCTCGCTCATATTCTGTCCTCAAACAGTTGAAGAAGTCTCTGCTATTACATGTAAAGGCACACCCGTATTCATTTAATGACATCTGTAGTATTTCCTGTCCGAAAACCTACGTGATACACTGTGAAATGCACGTCCTTGCAAGTAAAAACATCGTTAAGAGTAACCAACGTTAAGACACAGCACACTCACCGGAGTGTCAGATTCGTGATACAAGGGACTCCTCAAAAGCGTACAGTACCTACTCGTCTCACAGAGAATACACAGGCATAGTGCGGGGCGAATGGAGATGTTATCATATTTATTCAGGCGAATGACTTGATGACACTACGACAAAGGAAAGCCTAATGCGTCCTATTTACACGTTATGCTATCTATCCACAGAATGTAAAGCCTTGAGTAGATAAATCTTGGCGTAAGCGTCACAAAATACAGCTTTCTAGATAATGATAGCAAAAGTCGAAGGAATGCATGACAAAGCGTAGAAGGAAATTCTTTTTTTGTGCATTTTATTGCCAGCAGAATGATTTTAAACCCATTCCTAATTCAAATAGTGTAGATTACTATCTGCTAACGGACCACAGATTCATAATTAATGACTGATTATATTATTTGATGACTAACTGATACCTGCCACAGGTTCACGATTAATGCTTCAGTTAGCGCTAACACGGTAATCTCAATGGAATCGCTGAACGTCTGCAGCACCGAAATTTGCCATGTTTCTAAAGTAGTATAACATATAATATAATTTTAGAAGAAGGAATGCTCAATGTTAGGCGAAGACATATTCCTGTAACACACGTAAGAATGCTTCAATGGAGAGGTGCATAAACAACATTACACAGCTTGGAGCGCGTTGGGCAGAAATAATTCCGTACGAAATGACCAACAGGTGGCTATCAAGATAAATGGGAGACGAAGCATGACTTCATGCAGCCACAGGAAGACACGGAGAGAAACACGTCAACACATTGGTTTGCACACACCGAGAAAGCAAACGATCATCAGGTGAAATCGTGCGGTTTCACCGAAAAAATCACAGAGGCATCCGTCTCACCACGAGATCACCGAGATGCACCGGAACCCCACTAGCATAATCTGGTCGTCGACATTTAACAAGGTCAACGTTACAAAAGCAGATGTTATAATGCCTAGAGCCAGTTTAAACATCACTTGAATATAATGATAATGTTACTAATGTTAATTATTCCATATTAATAACAAACAAATACATAAATAAAATGTAAGAAGCTTTCAATAGCCTAGAAGGCGGGCCTCTGCTTAGCTTACCATCGTTATATAACAATCTTCCATGCATGGGTTTATAAATTGTGGAAAAAAGGACATGGACCAATATTAAAAAAAAGTCATATCTTTTGCTAAACATATTATGATAATTATCGCATTTATTAATAAACTAAATATATCATATTGCTACCACTCGCAAAATAAATATATTATACTGATGATACACCTGCAATAATACAATCATAATTATTGTAATCCCATTTTTGTCTCATTTAAACAAAAAAGGTTAGAAAACATAATTTGTGCCGAGGGTAGTAATCAGATTGAGAAGGAAGTTTGTAGATTGTCCATACAACCGCCATAAACAAATACTCCCGTCCGATTGTTAAGAAAAAAAAATTAATGAACGAGGGGCGAGATAAAGGCCTTTTGTCTTGAATTGAAAAAGATAAAATGCACAGGAAATTAGAAAAGAGTTTTTGCCTTACGAGATAGATTGTTCTCGACGTCAGCTGATACAAATGTTGCTCATTTGTGGAGACCAACATTTAAAAGACTAACGACCAGTGACGCAGCGAGGGGGGTTTTGGGGGATAAACCCCCCCCTCCCACAGAGCTCAGATAAATTTTTAATTTTAATCCATTTTACTTAATTAGATTTATATTACTAATAGAATAGAGTAAGGATTAATAAAATATCCCTCAGAAAGTCGTAAAACTCACAATGTTGAACCGTTTATCTAAAAATTCGGCAATTTATTAATGTCGCACCTACCGCTTATCCTGGTGGGTATTCCATACCCCCACACACCCCGGTATTAGTTGGACCTAAACCCCCCCAGCCTTAAATCCTAGCTACGACCCTGCTAACGACGAACATGTTCTTAATGAGAGAGGATGAAAGAGATAAATATCACTGTTCTTCCTAACCAACTATTCTGGATGCAGCGTAGGTAAGAGAATCTTAGTCAATCCTTGATTTAATATCACGTACTGTTTGGCATGCAAAAGCGGGATAAAAAATATTCGTCTAAATTCAAAACATTAAATTCCTAGAAATTTTTCGCGATAAAACGGGAAGTGCAATGGCATAGAATTTTCAATATAGGGAAATGGAATATCCGAAGCACTCACACAGAATATGTACGAAATCAGCATAGATTAGGAGATAAAGGTATCAGTCCGTTTAGACTTTCTCGCAAAACACGTCATTATTATGCTAACGAGTTATCATAAAAATAAGTAATCTTAAGACTTGGAGACGGAAGTCCTCTTTAGTAAGATTGCGTCTGTGCTTGGACACAGCAATATCATCCAAGCCCGTGCGGCTACGTTGTCTCACATATCGTTTTTTTCCCCACATAGCACAACTATTGGGCTCTCCCACGTGGAAACCTTCCTAATAAATTTTGGATTCCACGCACGAAGCGTATTCATCATTACATAAAATATTTTTCTATGTTACATAGGGCCAAAATGGACCAATCACTGAGCCTTAAACAAAAAAGCTAAAATATAAAGAATGGTAAAACAATAAATGGTATTTTGCTACAGAGAACGTACGTATTATCACTTAAAATTGCCCGCGTTGTCATTTTTGCGATTTCCTTATGACAGAATAGTGAAGAATATGCAACAAAATATGAGTCTGCAATTCTGTTCCAATAAAAAAAGAAGACATTTTCCCCTAGAAAGAGCGATTTCATGTATATGTACGTGATCCCTCATAACGTCAAATCAACACCATCTTTCCAAAAAATTGTTACTTTACCATCGACGGTTTACAACTTCCAATGCCGATACCGGAATGTTTTAAAAATATATCACTGAAAATTCTTAAGGAAGATCCATCTTCAAGTTCTGCACGTGGAGGCACTGCCAAAGGCAAAACCTTGAGACGAGTTACGCCACTTTGAGGAGGACTCGTAAGAAGCGACCGTCTTAAAGCATCAGCAAACACTATTTTCAACAAACACTGCCGCACAAGTGGGAGTGCAGCAAAATTGTTTACACTGCATTATTCGTGCGCTCGGGGCTACGAGCTTGACTCAAAACGTCAGATGTTTCACATCTGTCCATAATCAGAAATAAATGTGGTAATTAGTCAGAGCTTGATATATTTAAAATCGAAAGATATTGCTAAATTTAGATACATTCCATATCGAAGCCAGCAAGGCTAGCGACTTGAGTTGAATTCGAAACATATAAAAGGTGATTTCGTATGGATTCACCGATGTTCATTTGGGCCACAGCAGTGTGATTAATATTTTCAGCCAGGCGGGACTAAAAACACAGGGGTTAAGAGATCATACTTGAATGAAAACTGTTGCATGTTAAAGGTTAACCCCGCTCGGACTAAACACCCGGTGAAGTTCTTTACTTCGCATTCATTGTGATAATGTGAAACTTCACCTGGAGTTCAAAATTAACAGAATAAGTTTGCATAATTGGCCGCTTTAATAAATGAACGTGATTACTTCAGCAACGACGTGCTTATTTCAGCAATGTTATGAGAAAATAGGGAGGAAAAGCCGATAGATTAAAATAAATATATCTTTGTGAAAAGTACTTTTGAAAAGGCAAGCGAGAAATTGTCTGGAAGAATCGATTCATTTACGGCGAAAAAAAACTACCGACGATGAAGAAACGTCAGTTTATAGAAGAAATAATAACAGGAGAAAAGCCGAAAGATTGTAAGAAAATAAAGCCCTGTGAAAAGTACTTTTAAAAATGGCAAGCGAGAAATTATCTCGAAGAATCAATTTATAAACGGCAGAAAAAAAACTAAAGACGATGAAGTCACGTTTGGTCACAGAAGAAATGATAACGGGAGAAATTTGTGGAGAAAAGCCGACTGATAATAAGAAAATAAAGCTTTTTGAAGAGTACTTGAAAAAATGACAAGCGAGAAATTTGCTGGAGGAATCGATTCATTTACGCCAGAAAATAAACTACAGACGATGAATAAACGTTTGGTCGTATCAGCTGAAACGTTCAATTAATCAATTGAAACGTAGACTATCCAGCCGAGACTAGTCTTGAAACGCATGAAAGAAACTGGTGTAAAAATTGAAGGTGAGCCCATTAAGGAGGCGATCGGAGTGGGAAATCCCGTTCTGAGCCATAGAGAGCAAAAGATTAGCAGCCAAGAGGAAGGAGTCACTCCATTTGCGATTCTCTCAACTTCCTAATAGAAACGACTCCACGACGAGACTCGAACGATCCGCTCATCGAATGAGGTCGACTCTCATGTTTGAGCTCCGTAAAAAAGATAAGTCACCTCAGGGATTGCAAGTCGAAAGTAGAAAGAACACAGGCTTGCAATACCCTTACTGAAACATAGTTCCGTACGATCGCTGAGAGGAGTACGTATACGGCAGCTGAATAGCAGTAACAAAGCATTTCGACCTACCTTCCGCGGAACGGTGGACAATAAGTCGCTAACCACTCAAAAGCTAAGGTGATTCGCCTACGATGAGGGTTTTAACGTAGAAATTAACCTACCTTTCTACTGATGATCACAATAAGCCAGGAGCACGTCAGACTTGAGTTGAATCAATGTCATTGAACTGACAACAACTTGAAAGTTCCTGGAGTAGCTTAATTGGTTAAGTTAAAAGTCATTAATGATGCTCCAGGGTTCTGTGCTCCAATCATTATATAGTCGTTTTACGCGATACACTATTTTCCAACACCGGCGTTGGTACTTGCATCACCGCGAAAAAGAGCAAATTTGAAGGACATTTGCGTGAGGAGTAACAGCAAGTATAACGGTATGGAAGATAAAAACTACACTCATTCCATTTAGTCAAATATCTATTAAAATACATCGCACAATTTAAAATGATCGAAAGGAAAAATTTCATTCACCAACCGATTCTCCAACGGCCGCATCAGCTGACTTGCCGCAGGTGATGCTCGGCCGCGAATTTTTTATCGAGTGTTCCGTAGATGCTTCAGCAAAAATTATACCCCAAACTTGTGATAATGGTGAATTCCAGGGCGTCCTATATAATGGTCAACGTTTTCCGTGAAAATATTTCCTAACGGTTATGACTGAGCCAAACCCACTTTTCAAAACGACTGCGGGATATACTCCGGAGATTCCAACGCCGGGATAAGCGACGGGGCCCGTGCGTTCAAATTTTTCGTCACCACAAAAACAAACCCGGCAGGATAAACATGAGATCAAAGGTAAATGTTTCGGAGAAACCAAACATATAGACGAACCGGCGATTCCCACATACAAAAGACATGGCAAGCTGTAGCTAATTCCTATTTTTGAAGTTTCTTCAGCGATAATCCCACAAAAAATTTCGTTCAAACTTCGTTATCTTTTGAGTCGAAAACATAGAAATATCAGCTGATATTTCAAGAGATGGTGGTGAACAGGAATAATTTAAAATACAGAGGCCATTACACCACATACATAAAAAATGTATCGATAATATAGTAATATAAATGTAAATAGCTATGTAAACAAAATGTCAACAAATACCGTGAGAAAATATACACGTCTAATACTTACTGAATTATCCTGCCTCCACCGTAGCACTCCCATAACCTCCGCTGGCCACAATAGGTACAGTTTGAATAAATTTTACCAATTCCACGAAAAGGATAAATCTCCCCGTGATCAGCTCTTCCCACCGCTAGCAACAATAAAGACGCTCGCACATTACTGCACGGGCGTAACGTTGACAGCACCGATGCTAGTGCAATCGTTCGCGAGGTAATAGTTCAATTAACTAACACCACCATTGGCTCTCTCCCAAATCCTTCCGTGTAAATACACCACTCACGAAACGTCAAAAACACCACTGGCGCGAGTCGGCACCGCTCATAGATCGACTCCTACGGGTAACGAAGCAACCTTTGGGAAACTTTTATCACAAGAAACAACTCCACCGCGTACTACACAAGCATTCATCACACGACAGAGTTTAAGACCACTTTCCAGGTCTCTCCGTGAGCGGAAAAGCAGCATGCCACTACCCGATTCCATTCAAAGTGTTTACCTCCGTCTACATCACCGTGAGGCGGCCGCCAGGTAACTGCTTGAAAAAAGTGATGCGGTGTCAGACACAAGCAAAAAGCAGCGTGGAGGCCGGCGTTGCCAAGCTTTCAAGTCGTGCCTGCCGCCGACGCCTCCGACGAGGGGGGCAGCACCTGCCTCTTCCGAAGGGAGCGCTCCGTGAACTAAAGTTCAAATTAAAGGCCGCTTTGTGGAGGGAAAGGTTGAAACGAAAATGTATTACAATGTAATTAGTTTCCAACTCAATCCCCAGCGAGAGTAGACTAAGTGCCATCCTCTCCATTTTTATGGCGCATAAAAATCGCAGCAGAACATTGCAGTTAATTTACTTCTGAACGCATTATGCAAATCGCTGAGAAATAAAATGAGTGTCATGCTCGTAACTTGGCAGGCGCCCATATCACCGACCATTTTCCACTAGTCCTTCAAAATTGCTGGCCCAAGGGAATGGATTCACGACAACATTATAAAAACTTCTCGGGAAAAATTTAACAATGTGAATATTGTGCACATGTTATACTCTAAATCTGTTCTACATCTCAAGGACCGGAAATCGAATTTTACGACAACTTCTTCATACACCTTAGCATTCAAAATCAAAGTCATCATCTACCCACCAGATAATAAAGAAATAGTTAAGACTTAATGTGGGGTGTTATTACAACCACCAGGACTAAATTTGGCCATTCAATAAGAAAGCAAGAGAGAGTGAGTGAAATGAAATTTCACCGCCTTATGGGTAGATTGTGCGTCTATTTACTTCTTGAATTGGCCTGCTATTACCTTCTCCGGCTAGAGCTCCCATGCAAGTGACTCGATGTTTCTACTCTTGCGTACGAAAACTAAACAGATAACATCAATATAAAGATGCTATATAATAAGTGCGAATAAGTTTCCTGATAAAAAAAACTTCCTAAAAACTTATCCCTTGCCTAAATACGTTCCGTTACATAAAAATGTGTGATACGCCCTTTCTCTAAGTTATTACGTTTGTTGAAATATTTTGGTTGTCAAAAATTAAAATTAAGAAGAAATTTTACGATGAATATATAATACAAGTAAACTAGCCATTGTAAAAAATATTCAAGCTACTGCCTCACAAGAATTGACAACCAGCAAAGGAGAGGAGAGATTGGTTTCTCTACAACATGAAGCCGAATGGCATGGCAGTCATAAATTGCTTTTAAATGGTTCTTTACATTTTAAATTTAGAATGTAATGCAAATAAATCGAAACAAAAACGCTGGTTACGTAAAAAAATTGGCACGAGTTAAACAGCTAATACGAAAAGTTTCCATTTGAACGCTATTCAAAAAAGTCTCAGTTTTGGACATCTAGAAAATATTTTGAACAGGGCAAAAAATGAGTGTTGATAGAATAAGTAACATGTGTCGTAAACTGGCACACATTTTATTCGTTTAATGGCTATGATAATGACTACGAGGTATTACTGTATGAACAGTCTGTCGAATACTTGAAACAAAATCCCTTCACAATAATTAAATTGGATTTTTTGCGAACAATTTATTAACTTACAAAAAATTGTACGTTGGAACTCATAGCATCTTCATTTAATAGCCGTAATTAGTCCTTGAGCAGCCCAGCGGTGGAATTTCGAACTCGGCCTATTTAATTAAAAATGACTTCGTCGAAGTCTTTCAAAATTGTTTCGCAGAATGAATTGATAGTCGAAATATGTATGACCTCTTCATCACAGAGTATTACGAATATTGAATAACTTCTGAAATTTTTTTTTGTCGATTTAAGAATTAACTTGAATGCCGAAAGTAATACGATGATAATTCCAATTATATTCCAAAATGTTTGCTAAAATATCAACTTTGATGCTGCCTATGCCGCGCTAAAAGTTCACGTTTAACGCACACAAACTCATCAGACTTTTGCCACTTCTCTCAAACAAAACTTCACTCCACTTCGGTTCCCTGATATCTTCGGAGAACTTAACTTTGAATTATGTTCAGAATGTGAAACACGACGTGGAACAAGACTAAACAAAAATTAATCATGCAGAAAGCAAAGTTATCTCTATAGTTCTAAGTTTTCTCCTCAAACTCTTGCCATTAATTACCTGCAGAAGTGGCAGGAAAGTTTACGCTCGTTTAGGTACTAATTTTAGCAAGGAATGTAGTGAGAAGTAGAGATAGCAAAGCAACGTAGTTTCAGATGAATAAATTTATCGGTTGCGACTTTAGGAATCATTTTCGTTTAATGGCTATGAAAATGACTACGAGATATTACTGTATGAACAATCTGTCGAATACTTGAAACAAAATCCCTTCACAATAAGTAAATTAGATTTTTGCGTACAGTTTAATAACTTACAAAAATTGTACGTTGAAACTCATAGCATCTTCATTTAATAGTCTTAACTAGTCCTTGAGCAGCCAAGCGGTGGAACTTCGAGCACGACCTATTTAATCAAAAATGACTTCGTCGAAGTATTTTAAAAATATAAAGAATTATAAATTTATGTATTCAGATTAGAGATAATTATAAATACACATAGTCATTGCTACACCAAGTTTTTTGAATTTGATTGTTTGAAATATGACTAAATCAATATACAAGCGGTGTAAAAAAAGATAAGGTTACATTTTTATGGCTAATTGTTAGCATTACGTAAAATTGGAATCTTTAAGGACACTGTAACAAATGATATTTGAGGACCCTAGAAGGCTGAGACTTTCACCGCATTGCCACGTCCCTAATTACACGACTACATCTAATCGGGGGTATACAGCGTGGCTCGTTGCGTAGCATTGCAACATACTTCGAGAAAGTTTTACAGTGCTTACAGTTCCATCGTATGATACCTGAACAATTCTTCATGAGAATAGCAATGCGATATATTTAAACCCCGTATATAATACAGTGGTTTGGTATGGATACAAGTATCGTAGCCAAAGGAATGACAGCTGACAACCTCCCTCAATAATGAAATTGTAAATATATTTTATTCGCTACGAATCGGCATCTTGAGAAAGATCCATTCTTTTCCAAAACGCAGCAAAAAAAGAAAACAGATCAGGAGATGAGGATGGAGTTAGGTCCAGTGTGACCTAGTGAACAACGATATGGTCGAGAACATCAAATAGCTCTGTGGCTTGGCCTAGGATGGATAGGAAATGATGATGCAGGTGAAAATATTCTCAAATGGAAGATATCCCAAATTCAGAATTCCATCACGCAAAATTGCTGGTCTAGCAAAACTCGATAAATCTATGCAAAATATAACTATTTGAACGCTGTGCACATCTTATACTACAAACCTGTTCTGCATCTCAGGGACCGGAACTTGAATTTTACGACCATTTCTTCATACGCCCTAGCATTAACCTCAATATAAAAGTCAACATCTACTTACCAGGTACTTGAAAAATAGGTAAAAATTTATGTAGGATGTTATTAAAATGAACAGAATATAAAGTTTGCCTTACAATATGAGTAGAAGCTAACTTCCTACATGAGCGATTGATTCTGCGCACCAGAGGTGTAATAATATCCTCACATGCTCTTACTTATTGAGGTGTACCGAGAATTAAAGCAGGTTTTATGAGCACTTACTGCTGCTCTTTCGAAGTTGCTACGAAGAAATCAGTGGATATCTCTCGAAACGACGACGTCGTAAATGCCCGCAAGATTGTATCCCAGCACACCCAAGTACATACAATATGAAGTCTTTATTATGTAGCGATTTTAGATTTGTTTCTCGTACTTCAGGATTCCTCGTGAGAAACAACCGTTCCCATTGGTCTGGCCTCTTAGTCTCTAAGGAATTCCATTGAATTAAATGAAAATTCCGTTTTAATGATAGTTTTTCAAGGAATAAAAAGGTGACATACTTCATTGAGTCCAAAACGAAAATGACAATGACAAAAAAAATAGGCTCTGCCCTCTAATGACCAAAGTTAAATACACCAACGTATGAAGTTTGCCATGAAAAAATATTTGACCTAGCAGGGATTCGAACCCGGATCTCCCGATTGCCGGTAATTTTTCACCCCGGTAGTGGCTTAGTAAGCACGACCCTTCGACGCATGTGCTACAGTGTGGACTTGTGACGTCAACATCTTGTTCGGTAAAACTCATCACGAAGTTCGCTCTGAGAAAATAGCTTGGTATTGGAACTGGTTAACACGCCCGACCGGCAATCGGGGGATCCGGGTTCGAATCCCGGCTAAGTCAAATATTTTTTCATGGCGAACTTCATACCTTGGTGTATTTAACTTTGCACCCATGCGCGTGACTGCGTACAAAGTCACTTGTTCCTCATCCTACCTTAATCCTTACCTATTTTTCAAGTATTTGGTGAATAGATGTTGACTTTTATATTGAGGTTAATGCTAGGGCGTATGAAGAAATGGTCGTAAAATTCAAGTTCCGGTCCCTGAGATGCAGAACAGGTTTGTAGCATAAGAAGTGCATAGCGTTCAAATAGTTATATTTTGCATAGACTTATCGATTTTTGCTAGACTAGCAAATTTGCGTGATGGAATTCTCAATTTGGGATATCTTCCATCTGGGAAAAAGCATTCAAACCGCCCGGGCAGAACATCGCGCACTAGCCACCAGCCAATCCCTCTCCTTCCCCCCCTCACCTCCGCCTATCTCTCCAACCCACCAATCACCTCCGTAGAAGACATCAATAGTCCTTTCTCACTCATTGGGCCACTCCACCGAAACGTCTGTGGAAAACATTTTGTGAGTGTGCCTTTTTCTATTTTTCTATTTGTAGTCGTCTGATTATTTATTTGACTTTTATATTGAGGTTAATGCTAGGGCGTATGAAGATATAGTCGTAAAATTCAAGTTCCGGTCCCTGAGATGCAGAACAGGTTTGTAATGTAAGATGTGCACAGCGTTCAAATAGTTACATTTTGCATAGATTTATCGATTTTTGCTAGACTAGCAAATTTTATTTTACCAAAGTGTTAGTGCAAGAAGCATTTATAAAACCAGTAGGTTTCTTTATAATTCCCGAATCTTTCACTCAAAGGTGGGTATAGAAATTTCACAGTCAAATAAATATGTAAACGGGCCTAATGTGCTCGTGTACAGCCGAAGGAACGTCCCACGATCGCAAGTTTGCATAAGCGAAAAGCATGACCGCAATGAGCCGACGGCATGCGATAAAAGAATTTCGCTCCACGCGGGAAGGCGCAACAAAACACACGCGTCGGGCGACGCAACGGCCGATTACAATGCGATTACAACGCTCTCCATTCCTACCGTGTGTCACCATAGAATTCCGATCCTCGTCGCTCGGAACGGAGAATGCAAACGATGTTACAATACCCACAGTCATCAATTCCTCAGCAAGATTCTTCGATGTCCGCTGGGACTAGGGTACTCACCGAATAGTCCTAAGGGGACAACCAAAAACGTAGCATATTACGAGGCAAGCATGAATTTCGTATAGTTGTTTCTTATACAAATGTAAGCGATGTTGAACCCACAGAGGGGTAAATGATGAGTATTTTTTTAAAATCAGATTTATAGCCCAAGTAGTTGATGTGTCTCCCCACGTAAGTAAAACCCGTTAAAAGCGATAACGACTCTTCATTTCCTCTCCGATGACCGGATGTACCAAAAATGGCGCTATCTGCAAGAATGGCCATGATTTTGCATCCATACTTTCTTTCTTACCCCTATGGCCTGGGGATTCGCCGGGGATGCGGGCTTCACGAGGAAATTCATTTAGATTGGTCCAAGGAACAATTGTACCGAATGTCACGCTTGCATCATACTATGCAATGTTTTGATAATTTCTGGCTTGTGCCGCCAGGATTAAAAGTCAAAATATGTGTCATACATTATTACACAATTTCTATACTTTATGAAAAAATATCCATGCCGTTGTATACATGACTAACACTAAGAGTTTTTCAATTTCTATGCATCAAAAGAACTTTCTCCGCGTGTATGCACGACATGATATAAATAAACTAATTAAGAATACACAATAGACTCAGTTGTAATTTGGCGGATTTTTCCAAACATGACAATATAATAACACAAATCTTTTCTAATTTTCCACGATTTAACAAAACTCGCAGCGATCAGCGTCAACGGATAAACTTGAGAATGACGGTTATCCGTTGAAATCTCTGTCGATGTAAGTTTGAGTAAAGCGTGAGAAATTAAAAAAGTTAGTATATTCTTCTTTCGTCATGAAGTAATTCAGCAATTTAAAGCACAGATTCCTAACCGATATTTATGGCTGTCGCAACCCTCCGCAGTTAGTAAAAATTGTACGGAGCCAGAAGTGTTGGATAGGCGTATTCATGGGCACGAAAATTACATTAGAGGATTCTCAAGCCCACCGCTACAACTGTTGTCGCTCCGCGCGCATTAAAATCAGGTATCTAAATCGCCACTCGCGGCGCTACCAGTCATCGATTTCCCCTTTTCACGAGAAGTACGCGGCAGTGATACGTAATTGAGCCAATAAACCGTATGAAACAAACCTTAAACGCATGCAAGACGATTGTCAACTAAAAAAGAAAGACTCCAGAGAGGGGGTTTGGGTAGCGTTGTTGGGACGACCATAGTTTCAAGCCATAGTTGACAGGAACATAGTTGACAGTTGATAGCGAGGATAAAATGACCACTCTTTGGTCGGTATTGGACCAATAAATGAATCTTGTCTCCTCTGCGCATATCCTCAATATGCGCTAGTACTACAAGTGCTAAAACTATCTTATACCTCGAAGTGCTAGGGAAACGCTACGCGGCTAATTTTATACACATTTTCTTAACTTACCTCGTCTATTAGTCTGTTTCATCGATAGAATATTGTAAGTGATTTTTAAGCTACTTCCAATTGTTGGATCGGATTGAAATTGTGCACACTTGCTTGCTCCTGATAAAAATACAATACTCAATAATTAGGTATTTGAAATTTGATAATTTGTGCTCTAACTAACAAACAAAATTCCCGTTTGGAAAATAGTTTCAAGTTCTCTCAATAGATGCATAAGTTGTAAATTTGTTGCCCGACATTCCTCTAAAAGCTCTGATTTGATCGATTTTATGACACGCCACAAAAAAGTAGAGAATAAAAATAGAGTAAAAAACATTTAAAAAACACCCTTTATTCTTCAAGTGAAAAAAAGCCTTTTCTTTCACTTTTTAATGCAATTAATACTCTCTTTGGAAAAAACGTGTTTTTTAAATCTTTTTTATTTTATTTTTATTTATTGCACGCTCCCTTGAAAAAATCGGAGTTTTTAAGTCCTAAGTTTATACAAGCTTATATTTTTATTTAAAAACACGCTCTTCCCAAAAACGGCCATAAATGCACTTAAAAGTAAAAAATAAAATTTTCATCACTCGGAGACCAAAGCGTGAGTGGTGATAAGGTTTACGTATTAATATTGCCTGCCAATCCTTACTCACCTTTCAGGCTGTTCTACTCTCATTTCTAATAAACCTAATCAGCACCCACCCTTTGTTCTCCAAACGACAAAAAGCTTATTTTTTCACCTTTATATTTAATATGTTTATCAAGGTTTTACTGAATCTCTCTTTATCTCCTCAAATCTTCATTCCTCCACATGAAATGTTTTCGGACATTTGTTATCCTTCACTTACGTAACAACAACAGAGCCGTCATTTACCATCTATCAAAAGATAATTTATCTTCGGTACTAGATAGAAGACATTATAAAAACAACGCTTTCTCAATTTTCTCAGAATATTTGCAGGGAGAAGGCATCAGTATTCGCGAAAGAAACTTTCAACTGCCATGCACAAGCCTAAGAAAGTTACAGATAAATACTTTATATAATCGTCGAGCGAAACAAAAGCAGCAGATTACGTAACGATACGTCACCGTAAATTTTGCGATTGTCTAAATTCAGGCTCAGTGATGTCATGGAGACAGTAGCGTAACTAGGAATCTGCTTTGGGGGGGGATGAGGGGGCATTGGGGGGGATGATGGGGTTCGTTGGGGCTACCCCTCCAGGAAACAGGGAGTTAAGGAAAATTTTTGAAAAATAAAATGCCTGAAAATGCAAATAACATCATTTTGGCACTTAAAATTTAACTTTAAGTAGAGGCAGTTATTATGTATCAAATCAGAAAAGATTTTTAAATAATTTTTTGATTTATCTGAGGCTTTGGGCTTTACGATTATTATATTTAATAGATGAAGTTAGAGAACCTTCAATTACCATAAAAACTGTTGGGCATCAATGATATTGAAGATATGAATACTCAGATTTTAACCATATTGAATTTGATTCCTACATAGTACCAGAAAGAGATTTGGAAAAGGGTATATTCCGATTATTAGAAGTTGATAATCGAGTAGTTTTATCTATACAAGCACAGGTACGTATTTTAGTCACAGCAGCAGATGTATTACATTCATGAACTGTACCTTCTTTAGGGGTTAAGGTAGATGCAACACCAGGACGTATTAACCAAACAAGTTTTTTCATAAACCGACCCGGATTATTTTATGGACAATGTTCTGAAATTTGTGGAGGAAATCATAGATTTACATCCCCTCAGGAGGTTACATCCCCTCATCCTCCCATGGTTACGCCACTGCATCGAGAGAAAGCATTCAATTTCTTTCTATGGGCCTCATATAGTGATCGCGTCAAATCATATGCTTTGGATAAGGAGTGAAACATAGAAACACGTCCGCCCTAATTACACAACACATCGTGTCCAGAGCGAGAATTCGGGAGAAACATATGTAGTTGATGAAAGAGGGTAATACTTTGAAGAACTCAATTACTGTATGCTGTAATAATGCCGCTGATTTTGAAAGCTATTTATTACTAAAGACTGGTTTCGACTAGTAAAAGACCAGTTGACCAACGCTTAATAGACGCAACACACGATATCATCACAATATGGAAGGAAACATTTAGTTTTTTTAATCAATGCACACATGTCTGCAAAATCAGACATTGACAATAAATATCTAAAAAAAGCAAAATTTCGTAATATGTAATTACTTACAGGGAGCGTGGTAGCCTATGGGTTAAACCAACCGGGTGATGATCGAAGAGTCGTTGGTTCAATTCTCGGATAAAGCCTTCCGACACTACAAGATTAAAATCCTCCACGTGCAAGGTAACCCAGGGAAAGTAACTCGCCCACCTAGTCTGGTGTGTGATGTTCAGACGCCAGTGGTTAAGTCTGGGTTGAGCTCTATCCTCACCTATGCAAACATATCTCAGGGTAGAATCACTGAGTGAGGGGGTTGCCTTTCATCCACTGGTGGGCACTCATGGTCCTATACAAACATGCTTTTTCCAAATTGTCCTACATACTTTTAAGGCCTTGGATTACAACATTTCAAAGGTTCTCAGTGGACACACAACACCTAAAAAACAAGACTCGTTTCCAGATCTATAATACACTTGAATGGGCTTCCCCTGGATTATTCTCAGAGATAAATAAAATAAAGCAGATAATCGTTTCCAATGGCTATGACAGAGGGATCACTTTTCTGGCACGAAACAAAATACTGTGCCGATTGTATTCTGTCACACGATTTTCTGTTTCACTACTGAGGACGTAGAGCTCACCTATTCTGAAACCAATTAAATTCCTTGGATGACGAATCTGATTCAATGTTAAACTAATCAAAAGTATCCATTTCCTTTAGATGGAAAGAAACTGAAAATTACTTTTAAAAGTGTCAAAGGTAGCATCATGAGAAAGCGTCGGCAAACGTAGCAAAGGGTCCTGAGGTTAAATCCTCGATGTTGAAACCTTTGAACAGTCCCACATAAAAAATTCTAGCCATGTGATTTACTAATAAATAGTACTTTTTCAGACTTAATCTCGTGAAAGTCTAGCAATAAAAATCAATCTAAATATTTTCCACAGTTAATAAATGCTTTATGAACAATATTTTGTCCCCCCTGTTTTCAATAGCAATATATTTCCTGGAAGTTTTGAAATACTTTAAGTTCCTTCCGTCATATTGAAATAAAAATTAGTTGCAATTTTATGCTATAATTTTAATTTAATATATATGTATAAAAATATAATTTAATGCTTGCGACGCCTTTCGGCTCACACAGCCATCTTCTAGTCTTGTACCAGATGATAGCTTACAGATACCAAGAACAGAATTGCGTGGATTTCAAGTAATTTTTTAAATAATAATAAAACTTTATTCCATTAATATGTAATTACATTACATCAGACAACCCTTTAAGAATGGTGGAATATATAGGTACCCCTTATGAAATCGTTTTGGGGCTACCATCATACACTGTTTCTACAGGACTGGTGCTATCAATACATGACAAATAATTTATTTCGTTGAATTCAGCGTTTTTTTTCTTATCGTTTGCATTCAATTGTGCTATTCCAGTAATGTACATGCACACAATACTAACACATGGTAACTTGCTTTTAGAAACGCATAACAATTACATACATACGTACTATATACCTTGTATTGAGAACATTTTATGCTTCCTTTCTTAGCAAAACCTTTACTTCCTCATAGCGCATAAGCCATGTTTTAACAGCGGATGTAAATCCCCATCTTTTCTCCTTCTTTGCCACATTGATTGGAAACATACTAAATTTTGCATCGATAAAGAGAATTTGCATTGATAGTATTAACATATTAATATATTGCATTAACGTATTTATTTGGTCTTCTTTATGTTTATTTTTCATCACCTTTCTCCTTCATTTTCTCTCACTGAAAATACTTTTGAGCAATTTTTTGAGCGGTCTTGTAACCGATGATGTCTCTGTGAGAGCCAAAACGCGTCGTACGCATTAACATTGTGGAAATCGTCAAATAACTTTCATTTCAATCTTTCGAACTTCCACTATATCACGCAGGGATCGGTTAATTTTTTCCTTCCTTTTTCCTTCCCTGATACGATTCTGACATGCTACGGGAATATTTATGGGAAATAAATTTATTTTTGCAAAACACGTCCAACCTCTTATAATATTAGGCGATTTACTGCTTTTGGTAAATTTGTAGGAGAACCAGGAAAGGAAACTGGCTACTCACCACGTACATGCTAACGGCTTTTTCCGGAGGGGACTCTATCTTCACCAACCACATAAGCCACCGGATTGGTGATAGTGAGAATGAAATGCTAAAACTCAGCCGTGACTTATTTTCATCGTGGTATATATTTTGTCGGAGAGCCAAAATGGAGTTCGGAAGAAATGATATATTTTCTGATTATTCGCCAAACTTCCGGTTTTAAAGACGGAAGAAAACAATCTTACGAGACTTAAGGTTTGACACAACAAAGAAAACGGAATGAAATTCGAAATGTACCCTTTCAAGCATGTTGTGGTGGTTGTTGTCCACGAGGGTAGAGCGTTGGGCCCCTGACCGACAGGTCCCGGGTTCAGATCCGGGTGAAGCCTGTGTACACTCCAAAAAAATTGTCCGATGCTAGATGGCGCAGAAAACGTCGTTACTAATTAACCCTCAACATGCGAAACACACCTTTGTTGTTTAATCCGGGGTGAACTCTACCCTCGCAAAACCAAATCATCCTTCCAGACAATAAAATAAACGAGTTGTGAGAAAATTAAGAACGACTTCACTATGCATTCATCATATCAATCCGCAGCACGTATATTTTGGGATCAGAAAACACAACTATATAAACCTTGAGCGTTTTACCAAGAAATTTGAATAAGAAGGATCCTAAAAAGCATATACCCTCTTCATTTTAACGACCAAAAATGTTATATACTACACACAGAAGCAGGGGCTCAGCTAAGAATTAAGGCTATGGGGGTTCTTAGGCGCAACTAATCCTTGGGGGTGTGGGGTATTGCATACCCACCAGGGTAAGCAGGAGTTGCGGGGGCCCTCCTCCAAAATATTTTAAGAATAATGGTTCAAAATGGCGAGTTTAACGTCTTTCTGAGGGATATGTGATTAATCCTAACACTATTTTATAAGTATTACTTATCCAATTAAGTAAAATGGATTAAACTTAAAAATTTCTCTGAGCTCGGGGGGGGGGGAGTTTATCCCCCCCCCACTACCCGCCCACTACCCCAATTAAGTAAAATGGATTAAACTTAAAACTTTCTCTGAGCTCTGGGGGGGGGAGTATATCCCCCCCCTTACTACGGAAGATCAGATCATATAAATAAAATAAGAGAGATAGATTGTAGAACAGACAGATTCCGAATGTCATTTTTTCCACGATCAATAAGAGATTATAACGGCAGCAATAGAACTCGTAAATAGATTGCATGACTCGTAGTGTAGCCTACTAACCTATGTAAAAATTAATGCATGTTTCTTAATTCAATTATTATTTCTAACAGCATATAGTAGTATAGTTTGTTAGTATACGGGACGTTTTTTGGACGGTGTGGTGTGCATGTGGGAGTCCAAATGCATGCTGCATGCTGGCGATTGAGCACCCCCTGCCAAACACCATAGAGGTGGCTCGCAGGGTATTATGTAGATGTAGATCCCCCAAAACCCCCCCTCGCTGCGCCACTGCACAGAAGGGCCATAATTCGTTCGCAATAATCCATTACAGGTAATATTGTAGGTAGGCGGAGATATTAAAGAGGACATGGAAACGTGACGGAAAGATGATGTGTGTGAAATTGTAATTTATATAGAAATAATATCGTACATAATGGCAATCGTTTTGGTCGCACGAACACAAATATTATAGCCACGTCCCGTTAGTCCCGAGCCCAGTGACCACGTTGACCGACGGTGGCAAGCCAGCCTGCAGATGATGGTCAGCAGAAAGGTCGATCAGATTCCAATCCAATTATGCATTTTTATGGGCACAAGAATGATCGGCTGAAGCGTGCGTGGACCCGAGCGGACAGGGTGTCGTCGGCCTTCGGCGCGGAAGCGTGGAAACCGGCTTTGGGGTGGAACTCGGTCGAACCCGGGGCTCGCGGGGGACTCACCGGAAACACAGCTCCGTCCGGCATCTCGTGTATTCGGGTCAACGTACTTTTGCATGCTCATGAGTCCGAGGGGGAGACGGACCGCCGACCGGGTGTATCCCGCTGCCTAATGACCGTTTAGGCATTCCGAGCGATCGGGCGTGGTGGACTCCAGCCGCTAAGGCGTGCCCAACCATCTCATCCTCACCGGAGAACACACCCAATATTCACGGGAATCGAGGAGAGTTTAAAGATGGACCCGAAAGGATCTAAATGAAGGGAGAGATTTAATAAAAAAACGAAGAGTTTTTCACCACCTGCAGAATACAATTTATGCATATATTTGCGATTTTCGGAACAATTAAACGCAAGAGAAGGCTGCACACTCCAAGTTTCGCTTTATGTAGCTTTAAGTAGCTGTAATGACTAATTTTTGATACATGTATTTGTGATTGTAGAGACGATTTAAAGTAAGATAAGGCTATCTGACCTATTCTATCAAAGGAAAGGGCAGGATAAAGTAGTTACGCTAATTAATAAGAATCAATTATAAATTATAATTAATATAAACAACTTTTTTCCTCTCAAGGGGATTTACTCAAATTAGCTCTCGTGGAAGTGGACTAATTATACAATTATCCTGATAATTTCAGAAAAATTATGGGGAGCTGAAACATGAATCTTTTAACTTAATCCTTTTATCTGCTCAATCCCAACAGCAGTAATGATGATAATAACGTCCAGCTTTTCATGGAGAGAACATAAGCGAATATTTCGTCATAACCTTGAAGAGGCACATACAGTAAATCGATAATAAGAGTTAAATAGACTGCGGATTTTCGATCCAGGGTCGGAATAGGTTTCTGCAACATCCAAGAACAATGCTAGCATTCGTAAAATACCAGGGAAGTTCAAAATAATCACGCCAAAATACACTCTAGCGATGTATAAGTGCCACGTATTCTAATAGCGAGAGCGATTACAGAGCTACTTTAAGGCAGACTACCCCCTAAACGAAGCTTCGAACCCGGCCTGAGTTCCATTTATGCTTACTGAATTCGTAGAACTATGACGTTAAACTCCGTTAGGTACAACTTTTCGTTCTCACTTTTTGGTGACGCCTTCAAGTAACTTGCTGGTTCTACTCTCTTTAAAGAATATAAAAGGTAGAGCAGACTATAATACTAAGTTTATGTGAAAGCTCATGACAGTGAATGTTCACCTTTCTCCAATAATTGGGGCAATTTTTTATGGCTATTAGAGAGACCTTTCCAATGCACTGAATTTGCGCATGACTGAAAGCAACTTACAGAAATTTAAAGGGTCTCATATACCATAATAAGAGAAATTCTAACTATACCAGCTTGGCGTCAAATATTAAACGATGACGAACACATGATATGTCTATTAATAGCTAAAGGGATCCTGGAGCCGCTTTAAGGTTGATTGAACTGCGTGTATTATGCCATAGTGACGATGAGCATTCGTTAGCAATATGAACAATAGGGTCCTATGAAGGTATCCGTTCTTATTTTTCTTTTAATTTTACATTTAAACTACAGAAAACAACCATTTCTAAAGCTATATAATGAAAATCAATTAATTTATCGGCTACGTAAAAGGAGCATATGCTTCTTGAGTTTCCTCCTCCTGTAAAAAATTGAAAGCCCAAGATTTATAGGCGCTTTTACAATTATATTTATCAGTTTCCAACGTATAACTTCTCAGGTTTAATTGCTACTGTCCTTGGTGAGCTCAAATGAAAGCAACTACCGGCCCAGAATTGAATGAAGAGATTACAGAAGATAAATTGAAACATAATAACAATATACAAGGATAAATAAATCTATTCCAATTAACCATCGTATTAAAAACTAACAAAGGCCTCAGCAAATATAGAGAAACGTCAAATTTCATGCTTCCAAGCAGTTCGCATAATTTTTTCGCATTCATTCCCTTTCCCCAACAACCTCTGTTCATCATGAGTAGCGGCCCAATACTCGACGCAAGTCATCTTGAGGCGGATGATAAGTTTTAAGCCTGCGTGCATATAAAAAAGAGCAAGCAGCCAGTATCACTTCATCACAGGAATGTATGGAGGAGAATTTTGCATAGAAACTTTACCAACTCTCAATTCGAGAAAGTTACGAGATGTGAGGGGCCTATTTCTGTCACGGGAATAATTTTTGTGCCTCTCAATTAATTTCAAAATATCCTTGTGGCCTTCGAAAATGGCCGGAGAGCGCTGAAACCAGACAAACCACCAATGAAACACAAGGAAAATATTTATTAAGTTACGTCAAGGATTTATGATTTCAATATCAACATCTTCCATTAAGAAAAGCTTGAAGCTCATAAAGTAAAACGGTACTAACTATCGCTTTTAACTAGACCTTAACAAACCCAAGCACAGTTAAACTCTTACTAGACGATTTTTATGCCCCTATACCAATGTGGGTATTAATCTACTCATTACTCTTTCAATAATAACCTATAGGTTCTGCTACTTAGTTCTCACGTATTCCAATGCTGTGGAATTCTGTTTTTACACGCGTTTTTAGAAGACCTACATTGCTAAGGATTTATTCAATGCATCTGAACATGTTTTTTCTCATACCACTGTGAACAGAGTTTTCCTCCATAGTTCGAGGGTATTTTTCACTCTTCTATACATTTCATCCTATTCAACGATGTATCAGATCATCATGATTTACAGTTTCTGGGGCTACTTCCTCACTTTGCACCTACCATTCAGTAGAACCTTCCTTTATGGTAAACATTGAGCGTGAAGAATTACCCCTGGCTTGTGTCTAGTATACCTCGGGCGAGGGTGGGCCCACATAACGACCAAGAACCCAATTGTGTATTTCAAAACCCCGCAAAGACTAAGGTAAAACATGAAGGGAACACTACAGGGCTATTGACCGGAATTATCGACCATTGCCTCCGCTGCAACATGATTAGGAACCTTCCGGCACAATTGCCACTTGGATTTTCGCAACAATGGAAAACGTAGAAAAAGAACAATGCTCAGTCACCTAGAAAAAAAGCGAAAATTCGATTAACACCATTTTTCCATATTACCTACTGCACGACTTAACTTGAGTTCGGCTGACGACCTTTTCACCGTCGAAAATTTGATGATGCGTAATGAAAATGCTCTTTAAATAACTTAACGGCGTGAATTAACGCGCCTACTCCAAAAAAGTACGTGACCGATTAAGTACGAGTAATAAGGGAGGCATCATATCTCTAAGGGTAACAGCCAAATTATAGGTGGCTAAACTTAAAGCTAACATTTTTATGTGGATGAAGACTTGAAGGAACGAGTATATGACCTATTTACTCACTCAAGCGGTTTGTTGATTAGATTACCGTAATACTTCAGTAATTTGGACGATAAGAATACGGACCATTCATAATAAAAATTCGATTCAGGCGGAAAAAACGCAAGAAGGTGATAATTGTACACAGTTTTCTCAGAATAGAAATTTTTTATGCAAATAAGAAATCTAGGTACATTTGCCATTTTATACATTCGCTCAGCTTTTTAAATCATTGACGTTTATTTTGAACGACCTCTGCTCTTTATTTTCACATGGAAGACGCCACCCGAGCCTTCGTTTAGTACGTTAAGCAGAAAAATTGCATCATCCGGTCCAATGAAATTATCGATATAAAATAAATATTCAGGAGAATCATATATCATCTTAACCCTACTGTGTATAATCAGATTCCTACTTTTATAAAAACTAGGAATATAAAATAGATCAATGGTTTTTATCGGTGAGGTATTTTATTTGGTTCTTAGTAAAGTAAATATTATAAAAAATTCAATTTTTCGCATTAGTACAATGTAATTTAAAAAAATCTAATACATGATTTTAAAGGCATGAAATCATTTACCCCTGTGTTTCATGAAATTTTCGTTTCAAAAACTCCCTTTATAAATGAAATAAGAACACTATTAAGGCTATAATGATTTAATCATTTGTATCCATTGACAATAGGAATAATGGATGCTTTTTCATTGACGGAATAAAAACAGATTGGTTACCTGAGAAACGTGTTTCTGCTGCTAGAATCACCGACCTTGATAACCATAAGCGCCTAGCATATCAATGATTTAAGTCTTGCAAAATGCATAATCAAAAAAGGTAAGGAAAATTAACAGTTTGTACAGTTTTACCCAAACGTTATTCAAATTTATTAACGGGCATTGACAATATATTACTTCCAATGCTACATTCACGGAAAAAGTATCATCAATATTACAAAATAAGCTGAAAAATTGCATCATCCGGTCCAATGAAATTATCGATATAAAATAAATATTACAAAAATGTTAAGTTTCTTACTCAAGCAATTACGTATGGGTGTAGTGTGGCTGGGATGGTCGCTTTTTAAATTATACAGAATTTTTTTAAATTTTAAACAGCTGCCAAATTATTATATTTAGGGTTTTCTAAGCGCTGAATGCGTTTTTAAATCACTAACATACTAAATCGCAAAAATAAAGGTTCTCAAGGCAAAATATTAGTTGGGGCAATAAAGCTTTATTTTTATAAAATCTGTGATGCATATACTCTTTTATACAAACTTGGGTTATACTCGGAAAATATTGTAGTTTATTTCTCCTTTATTGGGGCGAATACCATCCCGGAATATAAGAAAATTCTGGGTATTGCCATCAGAAACATTTTGAGTCTAAGCCCGTAAAAGTTCAGGGTTCCCACTCTAACTGCATCATAAAATTCATGGTTTTTTCCAGGTTTTTACGGTCTAAATGTCATCAAATTCACGGAATGTAGATGGGGCATTTTAGGCAGAAATATTGATCACGGAACAATCATCGACCGCACGTTAACTAAAAATGTAACAAACGCAACAGATGCCTTGAATGCAAACGCAGCAATGAAAGTGCTATCTCTTATGACGTCACCTGTAGTTAGCAAAATTCAGGTCCGGCTAAAGGGTGTGAGTGGGAAAATGGAGAGAGCAGGGTGGCAGGGAAGTGAAGAAGTGACTGATTTTTTGCCAGGATTAACATCTTCCAATCGCAGGCTTAAGGTCAATGTGCTGTCATGGCACACGGACCAATTAATAATTGCGCTTCGAATACACGTGTGCAGAAAAATACGTGGACTGTATCTGCACGTGACTCGGCCTTGAAACAAGATCGAAACATCGATTTTTTCTTTTAATCCGTCTATCGTAGTTCTACGATCAAGTTTGAGAGATTTCTAAGGTTTTATGACGAAATTCACGACTTTTTCCAGTTTTTTTTTTCACGGTAGACTAAATTCACGGCTTATTCACGGTTTTAAGGTTTTCACGGTTGAGTGGGAACCCTGAAGTTACATAGAGGGCTATATTACTTGATAGAAAAATTTATCTGAAAATAATACGAGAAAATAATAAATACACATGTAAGATCAATCAACTTTTTAAACAGGTTTACTTCCAAACTCCATGCAAGCAAACTCTTTGTCCACCGGTGTCACTTGATCGGAGACTTCAACGAGCGGATTGCCAGAAATGATGGGTTGCATGTAATTGCCATGGGTTACATGTAATTATTGGTACAACATTTCTATTAATTTGCTTAGCACGACACTATATAAAGCACTTTTCATCAGGACATCATTTTGGATTTGAAGCTGCAGCCTGATATTGACATTTCGTAGATGTAGTATGATTATTCCTTTATATTTCAATTTACTGATGAGGTAGATATTTATTTAGTATATATAGTATATTTGACTTCCAATCAGAAGGACTGAATAAATCAGAATAAATATTGAATTCCATAGTAATTATAGGTATTGTATTAAAATTATTAAGAACAGTAGTAATGTCTATTGCATCCATTTTATCAAAAAAATCAATTGTAGATCGAGAAAAAAGAACCCCTTTTGAATGTGGTTTTGACCCATTTTATGTAGCACGTATTCCATTTTCACTTAAGTTTTTTAAAATTGCAGTTATTTTCTTAATTTTTGATGTAGAAATTGCTATTATTTTACCAGTAATAATAGTAATAAATACATCACTGCCAGAAATATGATTAATTACATTCTCAATTTTCATCGTAATCTTATTAGTAGGATTATATTATGAGTGATACCAAGGAGCTCTTGAATGATCAAACTAGGATGGTAGTTAATTATAACATTTGATTTGCATTCAAAAGGTATTGAAATCTTTCAATCCATCTTGAATGGAAAGTGAAATATTACAATCGGTTTCGACCTGAAAATTGGCATACTATGCCTCCATTTAATTTAACTGAAGCCAAAAAGAGGCATATCACTGTTAATGATAAAACTGAATATATATAACCAGTTAAGAGAATAGACTAGAAGTGAGAGTAAGCTGATAACTTAACTATTTAGCGGTTTAATTCCGTTAATATTCTTAAGTTTATGTAGTTTAGTCAAAACATTACATTTTCAATGTAAAAACAAAAGATTTCTTTTCATAAATATTTGAAAATATAAATACTATAATTACAGCTTCAATGTAATGCTTTAAACTTAAGCCATTCAAATATAATAAAATTAAAATAATTAATAAAAAAATCAATTATATGGGACACGATATTTAATTATATAATGGAAGGAATTCATCGCAATTTCAACTGTTTATATCAAATAAATACAAGAAATAAAGGTTGCTTTCATTATATTTAAAGCATTTCAACGAAGAAAATATAATAGGATTGAAAAATTCAAATTCAAGGGAGCGGGCAATTATAATCTTGGTTTTCATCCCGTTCATTTAGTATTTCAATATTTTTCAGAGAAAATATTTCTCAGAATACGCAAAAGCCTATAATTGCTTTCACGACACATAAATGAAGAAAAGTTTAGGGAAAAATTCTCGATAAAAAAGTGATCTCATCAGATTCGTCTACTGAACAAAATAAGTACGAGTTTTTAGTTTATTTTTAATGCCACCATATCTGCCTACGCTGGAAAAAATTAAGCTGGCTTTTATATTAAAATAAGATTCACATTGATAAAGAATCATTATTTTCACATAATAAATATATTATAAGACGCTTTGATCCTATAAGTAATTATATGAAAAAATGACAAATTGGAGTATTGAGACAATCAAATTATCTATTTCTCAAATAAAATTATTGAGTACATACATCAGCCTTGACATTTCTTATCAAATTTATCGATTAGTAAAGGACCAAAGTCGCATATCCGATTTATATTATCTAAGAGGCTTATTTCGATGTCTAAAATGATAGCAATAAATGTATTATACTCGGAAATTTATTTCCCATTTTTATGTGCAAAAAACGTGGTCAAGGAGTATCCAGAGAAAAATAAACAGGATCGAAATCACAAACTAACCCTCGTACAGGAGGGGTAATGGCACTATTGATCACACCTATAAAAATGCATCGATACTGGAATTATCACTAATGTAGCGATCACCAATTACTAACCAGCGACTAATGAAGAGAATAAATACATTCAAAATACCTTTCCAACATTTTAGAGCGTAAATTTGAAGACTCAGATACAATTTAGCTCAACTTCGTGCGTACTACAGTAGCTTTTACTGCATCATTACGGCTTCCGAGAGTTACGAATTCATCCAGCGCAATAAAGATACCAATTAGCGAACGTGATGATCTCGCCTACGGACACTAGCGTGATAAAACCATGTCAGCAATGGCTCAACAATTTATCTCAGTATCAAGGCCACCGCTTTTTTACCCATGGGCACGAATCCGATTAGCGATGCGATGAAATTGGCTGCCCTTATCATTACATTTAATGCCTTCCCAACGGACTGATGTCAAATAGCGCAATTAAAATAAACGACAGGGAACATTATGGGCGAAAACTAAACTTCGACCCCGGGGAGGTAGAGTGCACTGGGTCCTGGATCTGAAGGATGGAAGAAATTCAGGCATTCGCGCACGGAGCAAGACACGGTGTATTATAGAGAAGCCTGGACGGTAATTGCAGCGAAGGAGAGTGATGGAAGCAATATAGATGTAGCGAACTGAGTGATAGGAAATGCCGCAACTAGAGGTAATCAACAAAATAGAAGACGGTGATAAGATGATAAAAGGAAAAAAAAGGGGCTGTGAGTGTGTAGACTAAATTTAAAGACCGTTTCATAGGGTACAATTACTAGAAACATCTCTCATACGCTATGACATCGTAATCTACCACTAAAATCCGAAGAATCAGTGGATTTTTTTACATTTTGAAATAAAGTCTTGCAATTTTCCACGATTATTAAATGTTTATTCCGACCTTGGTTTAGATGTTACTACTTAATCTTAAGGTACAAAATGTTTACAATTTTGACCATGAAGATGATGTAGTAACATCTAAACCTAGGTCGGGATAAAAAAATTATAATCGTGGAAAATTGCAAGCGTTTATTTCAATATCGTACCAAACAAAAGGAAAATTGTGAAGACTAGCACGAATCCTTGTGTAGGCTTTTGCGGTGTGATGGAGGAAGACTCATTGGAGAGGTTGACGGGATATGCACAGCTTGGGCTCATCTTAATAGATGACAGTTTCGCCGGCATTGCAGCTGACTTCTTCAGGTCGATGAAGTGATGGAACTGTCATATACGTTGATGGACAAACGCGCTGCATAACCTGTAAACCTCTCAGGTGAACTAGCGCGCATGTCTGACCGGTGGCGTAACTAAGAATATGCCTAGAGGGGATGGGATGGCAACTTCTCCCCCCAGGCAAAATCTGGCAAAATTTTTGAAGAATGACATGCCTGAAAATAAATTTTACATTACATGCATAAAAATTTAAGGTTTTAGTTGATGTATTTATTATATGTCAAAACTAGACAATAGTTTTAAATATGTTTTTTTCTAATTCTCTGAGGCTTTGGGGGGGATCTATCCTGTCATCTGTCATAGTTACTTATTTTAATTTTATTTTATTCCCAAACCTCCGAATACAGCTCTCATAGGCCATTTTGATTCGGGGTATTCAAAAAATTCAACAATGAATCGGACATGAACAACCGTGCCCTGGATAAGGGGAACTTACCCAGGCGGGACTCGATCCCGCGCCCTCATGTTTGGAAGGCGAGGACCAGCGAGGACTTTACCCCGCCGCCACCGATGACCGTACGCCACTATGTACGACTAAATTAGTGTCAAATTGAAACTGCATTACTTCCATTCACTTGCAAAGCATCGAGAATGTAAAATCAAGTTTCTCCGAAAAAAAGAAGAACACAATGGTAATTTCCACACTTTTAATGTCACAACTCAGCAACCGACCATGGTTTCAACACGTAAGTGTCATTTTCAAGGTGAAAAAACCTAGTACTCTCTCGGTACATATACCCAGGCCAAGGTAGGAGGTGTGGGCATATGGAGTTAGGTGTGGGGGAGTGGGAGGGGAAACGGTTTTGGTGAACAAGTGAGTGAAGGACGAAAACATACATCGAGTGGGTCGGAGTGAAGGTCAGGGTTTTGACGTCATGGGGATGCATTTTAACAAAGGAGAGTCAGTACAAAATAAAACATCATTACAAAGTCCATCCGGGCTATTGGCAATTTCGAATTTTTCCATAAAATCTAGTTTAAGCCCTCTGTCAATACAATGTAAAATATGTAAGTTAAAATTACTAAAATGGTTAACCATACGATTTTATACGTTCTCCGAAAATTTGAAAATTCGCCCTATATAGCCCCATACTCCAATTAATATTAGTTTGTTCAATAGGCGTGAATTTCGTCACAAGAGTAAGCATCAATATTTGCCAGTATTACCTTCGTGACACGTGCAACTAATTACATTACCGATATAAGCGATGAAAGAGGAAGAGGGTCAAGAAGCGTGGGGAAAAGTGCCCTTCAGATACAGGAGGGAGGCAAGGAAATTACGAGCAATAAACTTTAATTTTCCTTTCTGAGAAAGCCAGTCAGTATGCATATCGCTGAAATTAAATTACCACACAAGAAGAGGTCAGTGTCTGTCATTGAGATACGTGGGGAGTGATAACCCCCGGTTAACTTGGAATTGTCCAACATTGCGATGGGGAAAATGAAATACATCACGATTTAATCATAAGGAAAATATCTAGAAAGAACATAAAGCGAAGAAAATAAGATGAGCAGCGTTCGAATACGTCTAAAGAAAGAGATAAAAAAGATAACTGCTAACATTTTTACAAAAAATACGGTGTCCCGATTTTTTGTGCTTAACCAATGAAACTTCAGGAGTAGACATCCACTTGACTCGAACCCAGGACCCTTAATAACCAGACACACTTCCTTGGGAAGTGTTCAGAGTGTTTACTGGGACTTAAACACATCAACCTACTTGGCCAGAAGCTCTTCTTTAGGAGTGTGTGTTGTTTTGCCATGACTTGAATCCAGGGCTCTACGTAAACATAAGTTCTTATCTAGGGCTTTACCAGAGTATTTACGAAGATTTGAACCCAGAACCCATCTTAAGCAAGGGTTCTACCCAACAGGTAATTTCCCTCTACCCCTAAAGGAATAACTCACCGACCATCATACTTCCCCTCGGTCGCAAGGACTTTACTGTCTCCATTACGTTCAATTTTAAGTTTCCTGTCGCAAGAATTCCCCTGGGATTCTCCACCAAGTGAGTTCATCTGCCCTGAAGACGATGCGCGAGACAAGCGTAGTAACCTCGGCTACGGAAATCCCGACCCGGTGGAGAACCCGAGGAGAATTTCTAAGACTTGTTCTCCGAGAAATCCTACGAATATATTCCTTTCAAAAGGGTCCTTTCAGTGATGTAAGACAGTTAGCAACAAGGCATTATCGCCCTTACGTCTGTCGTAAGAAATATAACGGAAGGAAAAATTGAAAGAAAAATTTCCTAGAAGAACCTTGAATCCTAGGATTGAAGAACTATTGAGGAAAGATCGCAAGTAGCAATATATATCATCGCCCTATTAGGGGCGTACTCGATATATGATGAAAATTTAAAGCCCATAAAGTGAGGTTTAAACTAATAATACGTAAGAAATATGACAGATGGAGCAGGATTGATAGATCTTTAGAGAATATTACGCTTTCATCACGTGGTTTAAAGCAAATACGAACTCCCCTATTTATTGACATTATTTTCAAAATGCTGCTTCACACAAACTTTTTTGTACTTGAGCAAGCTGCTTCACATGCAATCGGGACGAATAAAGGAAAAAACAAGGATACAGAATATCCAGGAACAGAAGAAACTATCTTGGTGATTGTAGATCTGCAGTATACCAATCTTAGGATTGAAGAACAATGATATACCTCTTTCTTGCTTAGGCAGTTTGCGGAAAGATCGCAAGCAACAATACATAATTGTCCTAACCTCTTTCCCATAGAGTGACCTTCAACGTCGTGAGCTATCCGGAAACTGACTTCCGAAACAGAGAAAGCGAAGTGACTACAGCGGCATGAATTAACAATTAATGGGGACGAGGTATTTTGTGTTCATCAACAGAGGACAACGTAGTACACGAGTCCAAGGAAGCAGAAAATAACGACGAAGGGGCGAGCGGTCGGTATGCCCCTTCGGTCATCATCTTCGACTCGGGAAAGGGAATGAGTTGTCGGCAGCTGGGTGGCGTGCTCGAACCAAGAGGACATGAAGGAGGATGATCGCCCGTTGTCACGGAAGATAGCGCACAACACAGCACGTCATCTCGAGTCCCCATGCCGTGGGCGACTTTTACGCACAAACATCCAGTGCAAGCGAATGGGTCAATTAGACCCGAAAGCATTCCAAGTTCCAAAACCTTTTACCTTTCATCAACCGTAATAAACTTTGAATCCATTGCTTTCGTGTGACTGGCTTAAAGAGATTTATTTCAATGTAGCGCAATTTTTCGCAGTTTTTTTTTCAAGTGATTCTCGCAAAATCGCAATACAGAAATCTATCGCGAAAATATGTGTACGCAATATTTAATTTATTTTTTTACGAGAATAATTCCCACACTATTGGTGTAGCGAGAAATATTAATCCAAATAATTACAATAACATCCAAACAATTGATAACCAGTAAAAATATCTGATAATTTGAAGGGTCCTTTACACCCAGCGCGAGTACTGCACATTTAAGACGAAAATTCCGCTGGACCGATAATATTTTGCCTCTTTTAATGATTGTTTATGCATAATAATATTATATTTAATAATGGTGCCTAGGAGAACATTTTGAGCAAATATTTCTACATTTAGGATGCAATAAAATTCTGGAAGGGGCCTACTCGATATTATGAATATGTTAAGGCTATAAATTGAGATTTTATCTAGTAATACGCTACAAAATATGACCAGTGGATGAAAGTTGAATAATCCTCTTGAGGAGATTACGTTTCCATTACTCTATTCAAAGCAAATACGCACCCCCATATTTTGTTTAGCATTGTTTTCAAAAATGCGGCTTCACAGCAAACATACTTAAAAGCCATTATTAACAGTTTTTGATGAACCTCTTTCTTTTATGCATTAATTTTGAATTAACTCGTGAATCGCTTCTTGTTTATAATATAAACTATAATTTAAAAATTTCAGGGAATTTAGAGTATCCTGTTGCCAACATTTCCATTTACCTAAAATGTAAAAATTATTATCCTTTACTCGTAATTTTTCGGAAGTAAAATTTTTATATTTGAAAGAGAGGAAAATGCTGACAATAATTTACGCAATAAACTATGGAAATTAGTACGCTACACATTTCAAGATGATACCTTAAGTTTTAAATACGTCGCCAGAAAAGACAAAACACGAACGTCAGAGCGGGAGTGATGCGTCCACTTAAGAGGTAAAGCTCTTTTACTCCATCCACGGAACACAACATGGATGACGGAAAAGGCCGTCTCTTTATTGCTGCTTGTTTCTTGGCAGATGAAGCCATATCGATTTGGATAAGGACCTCGGAAAATATTCGGAGCCGCACACACACAATCCATTTCACAATCATTACTTTTTCATTTTCCGCCATTATACCACGACCGGGTTCATTCCAGCCGTGTTCCACGATGACGGAATCCATCGATAAATATTTCGTAGCAGTGCGCTCAATAATTTGCATGATTATACCTACCCACATTAAAAATGAGCTCAACTTCCTAAAATTATACCGTCATTGAGGTAATAAAAAAGCGCTCCTGCACGATACCATCAAATTGCTTCTTTCCAAAATCAGATTCTCAAAACGTAAGCTAATAAGTATACTTTATGCAGGTGGACCTCAACGACATGCATATTTTTATGAAGGCTACACAAAGAACTGCGACTGCACCAGTCATTGCCGACTAAAACCATTAAATATAGAGCCTGAAGTATGTCAAGAGCAAATGCATGACAATAACAAGGTTTCAAGAGGCATTGAATATCTTGAATCGTCTCAGTAGAATTAACTCTGGGATCCTTTGCAGAAAATTCATTCAAAAGACACAAGAGTGATAAGTATCCATACTCTACCTATTTCTGAACCATAAAAGAAAACATTTGAACCAATTCTAAGCCACATTTCAGGAGTAAAACACAGTGGCGGATTTGCTTTTACCTCAAGCGCATCTTATGGTAGGAATTCTCATAAGAAAATTAAATTCCTTCAGCGAGAATCGCCCGATAAATACTCCACTATCGTTTTTAGATAAATAAGTCAATCAATAAAAAATGTATTTTATATAATACGCTTAATGGCTTTAAGCGAGACAGCTAACAAAGATATTATTCAAAGCATTCACTTAAATCAAGAAATATTCCTTTCAACAATATTTTACATTTAACATTTACGGAAGTATTTTTTAGTCGTTAAATTGATTCATCATCATTTTTAGTTAAAAATCCAGCGATCATTTTTACTCAGCTCTCCACTCCATTTCTCCCTCATATAGTCTTTCTTTTCCACGCATTTCTTTACCTGCAAATTCTTAATCACTCGAATATCTCATGCGAAGACTTCCTCTGACGTTCTAACCGACCACATTCTCGTCCATGATTGTTCTAGAAGACTGCTCTTTGATTCTAGTTTCTAACTTTTAATAGGCGTCACAGTTTTTGTGAGAAGCTCTAGTCACCTCACAGCGATAATGGCAGAAAAACTGCCAGTTTCCCACAATAACACTCCCCTACCCAAATAAGTTCTAGCTGCGGTAGTGACTAAGCCACCCTAGACGTTAACGACGATAGAATGGAATTGTTTAACAATACTAATTAATTAATAAATTATGAAACAATAATAAAAAGAAAACTTCTTCACAGCAAATATACGGTGTGTAATTTCCACTACCGCATCTAAAAAAGTAACTAATGGATATATTACATTTTAGAGGCGGAGAAGGGGCAGAGAGGGAGCAAGGGGTGGCGGAAAACTGATCTTTGCCCCCCCTGGCCCAACTCCTAGTTCCAGTCCTTGGCTTAACTGTTTTTTTGAGAAGCTCAAGTCATCGTACAACGATTATGGCAGGTAAAAAAAAAATTGCAAGTTTCTCTGGATAAACCCTCCCCCCAAATAATGTTCTGGCTACGGTAGTGACCAAGCCACCCTAGACGTAAAAACACAGAGCATTACCGAGGCACGAGAGCGCCAGACCGCTCCTTTCAAAAAGCGATGCTTCACCGAACCCGGCGCAGCGCACCGCCCCATTTAACTGCTTCCAAGACGACAAGACGCTCTCCGGTCGGTTAATCATTTTCGTGAGGAGGGTTCTGGCGGGAACGCGGGGCTCGCCGGTCACAAAGCGTACACTTCGCGGTCCATCCCGTAGATCACAATTAGTCGCCAGGGCGCGGCCATGCAGAACAGGGCACGGCCCACGCAGATCAACACGCGGGCCGGGAAATTATTCGTCTACCATTCTGGGCCCTTTGGAGGGAAAGGATACCTCCGGCTACGCATGACTGGGGACTAAACACGCCCCTCATATCCAAACAAGATTTTTTGTAGCGAATCGAATCAACACATGAGAAAGTTCTGATGCTTTCCCACCGTATTAAGAGGATGCATAACTCCAGATTGACCGGTGTTTTTTGTGATGCATTTGTTGTATAAAAATTACGCTACAACCTTGAAATTTTCAGATAGTAACCGCTCGTCAACATTTGAGTGAATGGAGAAATTTAAATTTCTTGGCATGAACATTATAAAAGAGAATCCTCGAGCAGGCCTCTGGATGTGTTGCCACTTTCCGCGCATCAAATGGATTTTCCAAAGTCGCCACTCGCGTCGCTGACGGAGAAAGTGATCCGAATCTCACGGTGAAATAAGCTATGCTAAGTTGTATAATAAGCTGATACCTAAAATGTATACCCCTGATGATATTATCAATCAATGTCTCAACTTTTTAATGCTAAGTCTCGTAATTGACAATACTGTAATGCAGAATATAGTAGAAAGTGTATCACTGCTATGAACCTCTCAATGCTATGCCTCGTAATTGCAAATAGTGTACTGCACAATATACTAAAAATGGATTAATGCTCTTAACTTTTCAATACTATGCCTCGTAATTGCAAATACTTTACTCCATACTGCTGTAAAAAAGTGGATCAATGCTATGAATTTTTCATTGCTATACCTCGTAATTGCAAATAGTGTACTGCACAATATACTTAAAAAATAGATTAATACTCTAAACTTTTCAATACTATGCGTCGTAATTGCAAATACTTTACTCCATACTGCTGTAAAAAAGTGGATCAATGCTATGAACTTTTCATTGCTATGCCTCGTAATTGCAAATAGTGTACTGCACAATATACTAAAAATAGATTAGTACTCTAAACTTTTCAATCCTATGCCTCGTAGTTGCAAATAATATGCTCCACATTATTGCTCACAAGTAGATCGCCCTGGAGTGCAGTCTCTGCACTTATCGCCGCCCAGCGGACATATTTGGAAACCGATTAAAACGCTCCCCGGGGTAACAGAAATCAATCTTCTATAGGAAGGAATGGGGCCTCCTCTATATAGTCCCCTGGGAGAGGGAGATAGGTCTCTCCAGCTATGCATGACTGAGGAGTAAACACGCCTCGCAAACTCCGTCGGGCCAGCTGCCACACGTCGTCTTGGGGAGGAAACACTTCTCGGGAAGCAGAGAGGTATAACGTGCCCGTTGAGCGAGAACGCTCTTAGAAACAATGAATGCCTGCCGGGATGAATAACTCCGGCATGATCATTGCTGCAACGGCCGACAATGACCCGAACCGCTTCAACAGCCGTGTAAATTGAATGCTGGTGAAGTGCTACAAGAAGTGGCAATGTTTGGGGGTATGGGGACCGACAGCTGAGGTCAGTTGTCCCCGATTTTGCTCTAAGGTTCGTTTATGGATGTTCCTCCAACGAACTAACGAGGTTAGAATAATTTTTGTGGCACCTACAAACCATGTCAATCCTGTTACTTCATCAGGATTCTCATTGATGAACAATTCAAAGGCTCTGCAGAGCTTCGAGGGATAAATTAAAATATTTTATACTCTAAATAATTACTAGAATTTTCGAAGAATTCACCGATTAAATAAATTAACTTTTTAATTTGCCAGAAAATCTATCCAATTTTTCGCAGGGGATAATGAAAAACAAATGGTCCATGACTAACGATCGAAATTTTATCGTTCGAAAGTTTTTCTTTTCTCGGTAATTTTTTCCAGGAGAATTTTAAGCATCGTGTGATTAAATTTTCAAATGGAAGAAGTCATCGATTGTAAAAATAATCACCTTCTTAATTGTTACTCAGTATAGCCTCGGCAAATTCTTCGCCATTCTCGCTTCCATGATACAAATACAGCCACGATACGTGAATATCGTGGCTCCCTATCCAACTTTCCTCCCCAATCCCACCAGTAATTGTAACTGTATTAATTCAGTTATTTTTAGCCACTAAATAACGAGCACTACGATTGTGACAGACAGATGTGGGGACATAAAAATAAAAAAAACAAAATCTCGCAAAAAGAATGCATTGCATGAATTTATCCATTGAAGTGTGAGAATAACGATGTGGGCCTCCTCATATTTCAAACTCAGAATTTGATTCTTTAGATTATATACTTTACCTACCTTTCGTATTTTTTGATCACACATACAGTTTCAAAAAATGATGTATTTCAATGCAAACATTTTTTTGATTCATTTCAAAAGAATAAGTTTGATGATAATCCTAGAAATGCACTTTCGGAATGAAAACTTGCCTGAAACTATCATTCATTGAAAAGGAAATAAGTTATTCAACACAGAATTCAATTCACGAAATGAGGATTAAGCAGAAAGAAAGTCACTTACTGGCAAATAAGATTCCTCGAGTAATTCAAAAGTAAGTCAAAATTAAGTCGTCCACAGTATTCAGTATCACTTCAGAGGCTCACATGGCTGAAAATCCATGCTCTAGAATGCACAATGGCTTACCATGGAGGAATAAGGGGCACGCAAAGCATTTTGAGCAAAAGGGAATGCATAATAAATCACAGATGGAAACTTTTTTTGTCCAAAGTTAGAAAGAATACTAAAAGAAGGCTGCTCAACAGTGAAAAGTAAGTCGGTAAGTAATTAGTCCCACAAATTTAGAGGCGTAAAAATATTGGCCGAAATTTTTAAATACTGTACCCAAGTAAGCAAATTATATGGCCAAACAAGTGACAGTGAGTATTACCGATTCGTTACTGCTGTTTTATAGTAAATACGAGACTAAGAGAGATATCATAAAAACAAGTCTACAAATACGTACATTTACGTGTTGTTAATGACATTTTACCAACGACACATGGTGAAAGTCTCTTGAGTCATAACGAAAAGAGCGATAAAAGGAAACAGCCTGAAGCAATTATTTTAGGATAAGTACTCATCAGCAAGAGGAGTATTTAAAGTGATGTACTCACTACGACATGCTTTCCACTGCCGAGAGAATACAGAGAATGAATAAGGAAAAATATTTATAGGGTCGATGAAAACATCATAGACTCGAAAGGTAATTAAAGTATGTACTTAGACCAATCACCTATGGGCAAAATATTCACAATGGAAAAAATTGAGAAACTACAGAAGTCACAGCGATGAGAATCACTCTTGAAATTATATGAGGAATGAACACTTTCAAGGGGATACGACACTCTGTTTGAAATGAAAATCCATTATTCGCACAGCACAACCTGCGGCTAGACATATTTACATATGCTTCATAGCGAATATGGCACCGGCGAAATGTGACACCGGGGTGTCGCCATTGATGTAATATTCATCACTGATTGACTAACACGAGGGTATCTCCATGTAGCCCTTTTTAAGTTCCTTTCCCACAAAGACATCAAAAACATGGGAAAAAACACCAGTGAATAAGAATTAAAATCCAACAGAAATTAATGAGGATGTCCACGAGTCGAAATTGATGGGGATGTCCAAGCGTCGAAACAGGTAGCAAGCATTTATCTGGGTTGAAAAAAAATTTCACGGTGAGAAAAACGATGAATCCATCAAGACCTGTTTTGTTCGCTTTTGAAGGAGGAAAAAAAGCGACAATCTTTCAGCTATCTCTGATTTGTGTCCAATGCCATCCAATGAAATCATATTTGTCATGAAGAGAGATGACAAGAGATCAAGATACAATAAGAAAATGAGTGATCATGCCATTTATACGTAATTTGATACCAGGAGACTAATTCGAAGATTTGAGGGAGAGTGACAGAGATACAAGTCTGGTGATACAAGAGGACTCCCAGAGAAATGTACATATGGTTCAAGACACAACTGGGGGATTTAAAAATAGTTTGGCGACGTCATAGATTTATTAAGAAAGAAAGGACTTAAAATAAACCCCGTCCTCAAATTCCGAATTTTTAAAATTCGCATCATTTTCAAGTGACTGATACCAACCACCTGAAATGACTGTGACTGATACCAACCACCTATTATCAACTATATTTTGTAATGATTTTATCACTCATTTTTATTTTAATTAGAATTTTTCTCATGAAGTCATCAAGGAAATATTAGAAGAAGAAAGAAAAATAAAAGGCTAAAAATACTCTTCTGTTGGGAGAACGTCGAAAGACAATGTTTCGCCGAGGAGGTAATCTCAAACGTTGAAGTAGAGTAAAAATGGAATAAGAGAGACACATTGACGAAAAAAAGATAACCAAGTGAACTTCACAAAGTGTTATTATGTTGGAAATTTTGGCCATAACAAGCCTCCAATACAAGTTCATGACTGGAAGTAAAAGGAACGCACAGAGAAACGAACGAATTTTTCACTTCATCAGTACCGAGTAGTGGCATTTTGACTCTTCAGTTAGCCCATTTACGAACATTTTTGATCGTAAAATCTCATATAGTTTGGCTGATTGAATAAAGTAACTGCATTTTCAATCCGGAGCTTTAATTAAAGTAATTGGCGACAAAAGATCGACAGTCTTCACGAATAAAATGTCTTACTTTACATAGATATCATTCAATGAGTACCTTTTTTCTACTCACCTTCCGAATTTACGAATTAAACTGCACTACAAGGTAAGCGTAAACGATCTCATTACTCTAAAAACTCTGGGATTCAGCAAAAAGTTAGCTTGGATAGGTGAGAATTAAACTCATCCTGGATTGAGCCACTACACGGAGAAAAATGTGCAGTTACATGGGTAGAAATATGGTTAAATTTATAAAAATAGCGGGAAAATTGGTTAAAATTTCCAGAATCCTAGTGTTGCCAGACTCTGTCCATTATTATGAGCCAGAGCTTGTGTGAAAGCTACCCATATTAAATTTTCCAGACAACTGCTCAATGGCCATTTAAGTGTCAAGTGGTATTATAAATTCCCTATGGTAAATGTTTCCGTAAACTCATTAAAGTGTAGTACACCTAACCAGATTACTTTCTACTACACGGTAAAGAATTTTTAACCATGAGTCCAGAGGTTTAATATTTTACCACACTTTGTAGTAAAATATAACCAGGATACCAGTTATTCTAACTCGAATTTACACCTTACTTAAAGAGAAGAAAAGATTTGCTGTAAAAAAAATGGCTTACGTGCTATGAGGAAGTGGAGTTTTTACCAAGAAAGGTAACATAAAATGTTCTTAATTTAAGGTATTTTTTGCATGCAATTGCTGTGTGATTCTGAGAGCAACTTAGTTATCATGTCTGTTAGTTTCCTAAGCATGCATAATAACTGTATTCTCAAAACTGAATGCACGAAAAAGAAGAAAATAAAAATTATCACTGGATTCCATTAAAGAAAATTTGTTTGATATTGGCACAAGTTCTGTCGGAACAATGCATTATGATAGCCCCATAACATGCTCATATGGGGTAGGTACCTATATATGCCACTGCTTTTGTGAAGGGTATTCTGTAATAGGGTAGTTTCCTTCATCAAAGAAAACGAAATGCATTGATTGCTATTCGTTACCCACCATTAGGGTTTTCATAATATACAAATTATTTGGTTTTTAGAAATCCCTGTTTAGACGAACGTTAATGGTCAATTTTAACCTCATTTGAAAAAGGCCAGATTGGCGCCCATGCGATTCCACTCCACGTGACGTCACAAGGACCTAGTTTCTACACGAGAGGATAGGAGTTTTACATCGTCTGAGAATACGCATGCATGCATGAGGCACAGAGCTCAGGGAAACATGTCTTAAAAATCACTTATTAAAACTGGCTAAGGTCGGAAAGTTTACTTCGTTTGATAAGGTATTAATAATCCATATATAAGCCAAGCGCTGCCTGCTAGCAGGGTACTCTGCTACCTGCTAGCAGCCTGCGTCGTATAAGCGCTCAAGCCTCTCCTCAAGGTCACCTCACAGGGCGGCAACGGGAACCAGAAATACGTCACACGGGCTTTTCCCATCATTCCTACTTAACCGTCGCGTTTTCTCGCGCTTGAAAAATTTAACTTTTCGTTTGATCGCGAAAAATAGATATCGTCATTTTAAAATGTAAAAGCGTGAAGTACGTACTCCAGGAGTAATAATCTTTCGATTTAGGCAATAAAAAAGTAATAGGAAACCACCCTACTGTGTACGAGTGGAATAAAAGTGTATTATTGGTATAAATTTGTTTGGATTTCACACGTTCAAGTCCTTCTCTCTGTGCCACCTTATGTTTTGACTTTTGATTACCTAAGTTGCTTAACACTCACCGATTTGAAAAGGATGCAACTAGGTAAAAGTGGAAGAGTACCAGTTACTTATTACTTTCTCAAGTGGAGGGTACAAAATGGTAGAACCACGGCTAGGGAGATGGAGAAAATGGCCGGCATACCATCAATCAAAACCCAGCATTCGTGCCTTTGGATATAAAAGATTCGGGCCCCGGCAGTTGGGAGGCGGAGGGCGTGGAGCGGGAGTCACCATGTGACGCCCCGGCAAACGACCCTCTCATCACCCGCACGCATCAAATATTCACGGCTCAATCGGAGGGAGAGAGAGAGAGGGCATCGATTCAAAGGACGAACGACCCACATTTTACAGCGCAGACAGAAACCCTTAAAAATTAAACAAACCCGAGGCAGCAGGGTCTTTATGGCCAAGAAGAAGCATGGCCGTCAGTGGTGGTGTTCCTAGCGGGGAGGGGGGAAAGTCAAGTAGCTGCTTCCGGGGAATCCAGGTGACTGATATCAATCGTCATAAATGAATGGTATCATCACCTACGTATTGGAACTGCGTTGTTGATAATTTTTATTTAATTAGGAATTTCGAGGAATTGTTTTTCATTATCGTTCATTAAGTAATTCAAGTTATTTATTACTAAAGTGCGGGCAAATATTGTAGAAAATCCACGGATGACGTAATTACGTAAACCCTCGGATTCAAGTGATGGCAAATAGTTTGGACAATCCGAAACAAAAGCCTCTGGTTACGTAGGGCCATAGGTTCAAGTTACCCCAAATACTCTGCAGAGGATTCATTTTTATTATTATTCATTAAATCATTCAAAACATTCATTCATTAAGTCCTGGCAATTGCTAAAAACCCCTGCATGAGAACAGCTAATTACGTAGACCCTAGGATTCAAGTTTAGGCAAATAGCTCGGACATTCCTAACCAATAGCATCTGGTTTCGTACGTTCAGAGGTTCAAGTAATAGCAAATACTCTGCACACTCTAAACCACAGCTTAAGAGCGTCTAGTTACGAATGACCCAAGGTTCTAGTAAATAAAAAAGACAGAATTTCCCCAGATTAACCTGCACTTTGCAGATTGTCAAAATTTCAATGTGTAAAGTGAGTATCGCTGGAAATGGATCTACCCAACCTCCTCAAGGAACGTGAATTTCACTAGCTGAACGTTTACCCTGGGTGAGCTTAGCCCTTATCCAACGAAAACCCCAATTTTGAGAAATATAAACACTGAGGGTAACCTGTTATTTGAATGTATAACATACAGCCAATTTTCACGAGGCATGTAATACACGTATGGACGAACAGCCGTAGGAGCAGGGAAAATCTCTAAGTGCATGACAAGAAATGCAACAATTCTGCGATTGTAATTGTCAAGTTGAGCAGTTTCAAGTAATCGCATAATCCTAAAATTTCTCTCTTCTGCCGAGTTAACACAAAACTGGTTATACAAGCGAAAAAAAATGGAGAGAGTTCAATAATCGGCAAAGAAATGAAATGTAACGCCAAATTAAGGACAGAAATCGATGATAACGGAAAAATGAAATAAAGATTTCGATTTCTGCCATTGACACGGAAAGTAGCAATCGTATTTTGGATGACCAAATACATATATATGTATTTCCCCCTGGACCCTACTTCTCCACTATTCCCCCTCCCTCAGCTAATAAGTGCATTGTCCGCAAAACATTTATTTTTCTGAAGTTAATATCCCACATACTTCCTCAAAATCCATCAAAATATAATGATTTGTTTTTACAAATTCAACTTATTGAGAATGTCAATGAATAATTTAGCAGGGAAGTGAAATACTTTCGAAGGGAGAATTGGCACAACCAATAACAATATCTAAAATATCAAACTTATGAAGCCGTTTTACGAGGGCGAATCTTGCCGACTCAAATATTTCGAACTGCATGTCACCGAAGTATTCGTGACAATTTTCCAGGGAATTCCCCCCAAATTGCAAAGGTATAATTGGCCTCATGATGCTATGGTGTTGCGAAAATTATTTTTAAATGACAATTTTATAAAACAAAGATTTCAGAATGATATTTTGCTAACTTTAACAATTGAGTTCGAAAAAGTATATATATATAGGTTCCATCAACAACCAACGTCTATATCCGAGTTTAATCAATGATTCCTGATTCGAGACAATTTTTATCGATTCTATAAGTAAATACAAACAAGAGCGATTCTCATGGTTTCATGAGACCCTGATTTTAATTGCAAAATCCCAGGACATGTCTTCATGGGCGTGACATTGAATGGCTGATTCCGACGATACCGCTAGCTGTTCTTCTTATCAGGAGGAAACATTATTGATAAAATTCAACGATCAATAAGAAGGGTATTTATCCATATATTAATATTAAATTTTCATTAATATTTAATTTTCGACCTTTAATTATGTCACAAAACTATACTGAGGTTCGATGTTTCAATTTTTGCCTTAGTATTCGGTTCATTTTATGATTCGGTTATTGCAGTCCCACCTGGAGTGCTCTATTCTATATTTATTCTGAAGTTCAATTTCGAAGCATTCGCACGGATCTAAACTCGAGCAACGTCACGGCGGCAGCGAAGAAGTCGAGGAGGCCCTCTGTTGCCTTCGGCAGTCCACCCACGCGCTGGCTAGCGGGAATCGGCCGGAGGCAAACACCGCTGGGAGCGACATCAGTCGACGGACGGCGCAACTAACTGTAGGCCACCTGCGGCGTGTGGCAGACGACGTCACACCCCCGACCACTGGCGGTGGGGATGGGGTAGCGTCGGATCTGATGGGGGGGATAGGAAATATCTCACCCAGAAAATTAGGGAGAAAGTTTTTGCCGAGGATAATAGTTTGGAAGTAAATAACTTTTGTGATCAAAATCAATTCTCAGAATGACGGATTGAAATTAATTTGCCCTTTTCCACAAAGTGTATCCACCGAGAAATGATGGAACAGCTACTTTTTTGTAAACTTTGAAAAATGTGCCCTTTCTGTTGAGTGCGACCTACCTAATTAAAAATCTTTTCAAAGGGCTATTATTATTGGTTCAACTTCAATAGGTAATCCTTGTACGTGCTTGAAAAAATAATTCATACAATCGGAATGTAAATATTCTGGAAAAAAATACGACGCAACATGCTAAATATTTGTGGTACGAAATGTACCTCATTGGACGACTATTATTAGAATTATTAATAAAATCATTTCCCAAATTTAGTTTCTAAAACGCTGGATAAATAAATTCGGTGAAGCAGCCGGCTGAAAAAGTATCGATTGAAAAGCCAAATCATTGATGCAACCCGATTCTCATTTTATCACCAAAATAATCTATCTAGTCTGTCAATGCTACGCAATCTATGTGACATACTTGCAAGAAAAATTGCATATAACGCAGAAGAAAATTTGAAAGTAATAAAAGTGATTATTTTGACCGGTTTAACCATGGCCAATCAAAAGAGGCGCAGAAAAGTAATTTTAAAACATGTTTTTCCAATTTACTCCATCTACTGAAGCTCAAATAATTCGATCTCACTCTTAACAAAATTCATGTGTACCCCTGTACTCTTGAGGATTTTACAGCCATACATATCTGTTCCAACCAGAATAATGTAGACGTAAATTAGCATCTATCTTTCGTTTTCACAAAAAAATAAGTCGTTTGAACGAAAATGTCTTCACTGTAGGCTTCAAATATTGGAAAAGTGTTCATTTTAGCTAGCGTATAAATTAAGGTTTTCATAATGGCCATTTTAGGTCATTATCCTTCCAATCTTCAGCATTCAATCGATGAAGAGTCTGCCTTGTCCCCAGGTCAGTTGCGGTTTTCCAACCAAATTAACCTAGCTTTCGTTCTTTTCTTCGAGTGGTAGATCGTCAAGATCCTTGCGAGGTTGTCGATCATTTCCCCTGCATCCCATTTTTAGGTACTTTGATAGTAGTGTCGTCGGTGAAGAGTGGCGTGTGGTTTATTTCAAAGAGAATTCGCACTTCATGAGCTTTTTATCTGATTTCATACGCTCTTCAGTTGGAAAAAGGAAAAATAATAACCTTGGATATGAAAGAGCAATACGTTTTAGAATAATGGCACAAATTATAAAAATCAAAACAGTGAAAAGTCTTTTAACTATCTATTTCCAGCAATACATCATTTTATCACATACAAAGAGTGAGAGTATTTTATAAAAGCAGTATTAGAAGCATATGCAATTGCCAAAAATTCATCAGAGTGAGTTGTACCAGGGTAAAAAAATCCACGAAAAATATATCCGTAAGGTTCTTAGACACCTCTTTCTTTGTTTCTCTCAGAACTTCACTTATAATGCCTCAGTTGATCTCGTTGCGAATGCATTATTATGTATTCATGGTTGCATCACCACTAGATTTACGTTTCTTTTACGTCAATTAAAAGTAAATTCTATGGGATGAATACAGAAACACTGCCTCAAAAATTCTTTGAAGTAAAGGAATCCTTTCTTAGAGATCCCATAAATGACGCAAGGAATACATTAATGATCTTTTTCATCTTAATAAGTTTGGGATTAACTTTATTGGGAAAATGCAAAAGTACAGCCTCAAGAATTCTCCCTCGTGAAGAAATACTTTCTCATATAAACAATACCAGGAATACATTAAGAATTTTTTTGGATCTTTAGTATTTTGTACAGTAGAAGTGAGTGAATGTATCGGCCAGTCTGGGAATTGCACTTTATGTAAGTGATTTCTGTGCGGGTTTCAGCATTAAGCTTTATCGATAGGAAAATACTCACTCCATGAAAGGACGCAGTCGTTAGAGTGGGGAAACCAATGCCGTTCGAGCTAGTGAGCAAACACGGTGAGGTCTCCAAGAATGGAATTGATCAGATTCTCTACGGTGCCATGTATTGGTGAAAGTCCGTCTGACGTCTTGAGGTTATAAACGCGATAAACCGTGGGTAGTCAGTCATTCACCGCTTGCTTACCCAAGTTGTGATTCACTGGGGAAGGGGGTCATGTCTTTCTTGATTTCTTTTTAAATTTTTTTCGTGATGGAGTGGACATTTAATTTTTGAATTGCATATGAATACTTTCATCATCTTTCTATAATTTTCAGGCCTGTAATTACCGCGTAACAATTTGTATTCAACCGACTGCGGCCAAAACAGTTTTCCGTCTTAAAACTTTCTTAGCTAAACCATAGAATAATGGATAAACCTCAGTGATATCAGGGATTTTTCCTCGAGTTTCATTATTTCATTACATACTTGGTGATATATCTGCAGAAATACATAAATGGTTACTTAAACAGATCAGTCCGATGGTGTCCAAGGTAATTAGTTAAAACTACCAAAATAAGTAATTTACAGTGAAATATTTTCAACTGCAAATACTGAAAAACGAGCTCAGATGATAATGCCGTTCCTAGTACTTTCTCTGTGATCTATCTTTATTTTCATTCAAAGTAAATTCACGACAGCATCAGCTTTCACTAAGTCCATCGAAATTAATTTTCGATTATATCTACACCGTAATTTGTTCAAATAAATGAAATTAACTGTTTAAAAAATCATCCTTTTGGATTAGAACCCAGGCCTACCGATATTTTTCCATATTAACTTTCATTTCCACAGTATAACCTAGCACTGTCGACGCAAATGAAAGGGTGAAAATCGAAAAAAAGTTTGCCATTTTTATGAAATTCACAACGATGAATAACGTCTCGGAGTATTGATCGGAGAATGATATGAAACATTTTTAGCCTACATTTCCATGTATATTTCTTATATCGTCTTCAGGGCTTATTTGCCCTGAAGGTCAAGAAAAATATATCTATTTATGAAATTCACAATAAAAGAATCATTTCCTTGGAGTCGAACCCAGATCCACCGGTATTTTGTCAGATAATATCACTCCATAGCAGCCCCACTTTTTCATGCGAGATAAATTCTGGAAATCGAAAAATTATTTTTTCATCTTTATCCTCGCATCTCATGACAGCTTACGTTTGTTTGCGGTTACATTGTGTAGAGTGCTCGCAACGCTTTTCAAGCCGTATTTCCTTCATTAATTTTTTCGAGTTATCGACGAACGAGGTTTATCCACGTCATATAATGAATTGAATAGATATTTTACACGGTGTCATTAAATTTTAATCAGCAACATTATCATAATTACCAATCAGATATTCAAATAAATATATTCATTAAATTGAGCAATTTTCCATTTTTGGAGCCGACAGTAATGGAATTTTCATTCAGTCCATTTTTGTTGAGAAGACGGAAGCTATCTAATAATTGAGGAGGGAATAACCGACAGGCGAACGATATTACGGCTAATAGAAGAACATAAAAGATGTGGTTTATAAGAAAAGTTGAAGAAAAATACGTCTTTCAAGAGATGAATAAAATTGGTACAGAAAATGTTTGAAGCAAAATGGAAGAAGGAACAGGGATTACCAAAGTGAAGGAAAAGAATACAATAACTCAGTAGGAGAAAGACAAGCAGTGTATTTTTCTTGATAAACAGCAGGGATAAGGATATTCAGACAAGACAGGAAAGGGATGAGTCTTTTAAGGTAAGCCCATTATAGACAGATAACAACAGCTTAAAAGAATTGTAATCCCATTTTTGTTCACATGTATTTGAATACCATTTGATAGCTTTATATAATTAATAACTAGCTTTGAAATATAGAAATTAGCTTTTTAAGGAGAATATGATTACGGTTTAGCCGTGACCGAAACTACTTTTTGTTTTGAAAACTGCGAGGAATTTTTTTCAGATGTCACGTGATACTAACACGCATCCATTTTCAAAGTGAAAATGATAAAAAAACTTCGGCACCGATAATACCGTTAATGGTAAAAATGATATTAGGATCTGAAGGCTGGAATCTATCCAATAAAATCCAGATTAGTGATTTTTACATTCCAATTATCACCAGGATCAGGAATAATACAAAATATTTAGCCTAATGCGTGCTTATTGACCATAAATATTCTTCGTAGTTGTACACTCTATTTCATCCAAAAAATAATCATTTTTAAAATCCATAGGGTAAAATATGTGTTGCATTAATTTTGATATCATCATCCACTTAGGTGTTTCCCACAGTATTTAATCCTCGTCATAAAATTGAAGCTTCAATCATTCCATTAGCATACTCTCCCGTATAGAGCTTTTCCGCGTTTTCCTAAATAAAGAAATACGAGGTGAAGCTGTAACATTTAATTGCCATTTTATAGTGTTTTCCAAACGGCTATACACACGTAGTGTTGCATCAAACTATGGAGACGAAATCAATCAGGCGTGAAGATCCGAAGCCTTATTCTAAGGATGAAAATAAGGTATCCAAACATGAATAGTTTTAAAACTTAGAATTTTAATAACATTGAACCACTATTTAAAGGTCTATTTTATCCCGGGAGATACTTGCCAATACTACCATGAATTTATAAATCTTCTCCCTTAGGGGCTCCCAAAAGTTTGCTCGTGCTTCTAAAACGCAATGAAGGGTTTTTGAATTAGTGGTAGCAGCTAAGAATGAAATAACACCGTTCAATAAAATATGAACTATTTAAAATGGTGAATTTATGCCTTATTTCCGGAAAGATACAAATATAAGCACTTAGCCAACCCAAAAATAGTTTTCGCGTTAAAAGTGTTAAGGTGGTCTATTCTAACATGCATACCATATGTATTCCTTCATTGAACCTTCCTCACTGCATATGTCGCCATAAATATTTGCTTCAGTAAAAATATCCGAAATTTGATGGTCCTGAACGAACAAAAATAATATTAGCGATGTTTTGACTAGCTAGAAATTTAGAAATCATTACATCGTAACATTTACGACGATATCTGTGTAACTTAAATATCAATTTACCGACACAATAAGCCCAAATGTGAAATCCATTGGAAATCATCACTATCAGACGATTTTTATAAGAAAATTCCGGAAAATTCCTTTGAATTTCATTTCACCCTTCACTTCTATTCGAAACGATTCCTCCAGCTGGATCTCATTTGCTGTACCAAGTAAGAAAGGAAGGTGATTTCCTAAAATGCAGACGAAGGGTCATCACTTTAACGCAACGGCAGCAATCAAACATCTGATCCCGAACAAATCCAGGAAATAACGGGCGAGTTATTCACTTAACTATTAAATTCTGGCAACGCATTCCAACCCGCCTAGTGAAATAGTACGGTTTGGTGAGCCTCGAATAATTATTCGCACCAATGCACAGCGACCCCGCGTGCTCATTGCCGCGTGTACACATTAATTTTTTCGCGAGACCTTGACGTCATCGATAAATCTCTGGAGATCGCAAAAAATTAATGGCGCCGAGTTTTATTCCCAATCAAACCCCACCATAAACACTAACAGATTCCACTGTCGGCGGTCGAATTCGTAAATGCTAACGATGGATGGAAATGAGAATTTTTATTTAATTTGGAAAGAACATCGGATCTAGCGAAAATCTCTCTGAAAACGGCTCGTGGAGATTCAATGTGCCAGCGAGTTTTTCATTCAAGAGTATCGAAAAGAGTTGCGCAACGAACCCAATAATTCTGACTGCAGTGGATTGCGAGGGTCTACCAGGAAACTAGGTAATTATCAGTATCTTCATGTTTAAAAAATATTCTTCATATTGGGTAATTCGTGGAAATATTATTGGCTTGATTCTTCAAGGCTTACATGGTTAATTGCCAAAATGGAATTTTAAAAAACTAAGAGGATATATGTATATATAATTTGGGCACAAAAAATAAATGGATTGTTAAAGAACGAATTCAAAACCGGAAAATGGCAGCATCTATTTAGCGGAGAATACGGAGGTTGACCAGGAAGCTAGGTAAATGTTAGCATTTGAATGTTTAAAAAAACATTCTTCATGTCACCGAAACGCTTGTATGATGAATTACCAAAATTAAATTTTTAAAACACAACGAGGATATATAAAATTTAGGCACAAAGGATTAAATGGATTGTTAGCGAAAGAATGCCGATCCGGTGAATAGATGAATGCATGGTATATGTCGACAAGACGGAATGATGCAAAATATTATTTATTATATTTTGGTCAATCAGTTTTTATGTATTCAAATTAAATTATCAATAATAGTGAATATGATGATCAATGCGATACATGGAATCCTATGACGAGCTCTTAAAGTCATTTCATTAACACAATAAAAATTGAGAGATTAGGTATATCAACGTGATTTGCGTAACCTATCATTTCGAAATTGAAACATGAAACATTGAACACAGACACGTTCACGGGTTCAAATTGGAAAGGTTAAGCCAAATGATTTTTTCATGTTAAACTTCATCCATTGAGTAAATCGTATCGTCTAATTCTTGATATTTTTCCAACGACAAAATTAACGACACGAAAGGTATTCAGGTACCTCCACTCAGACATTTGTCGATAAAATTTGTACAGAAACTTTGTCTCCATAAAACTAAAATATCTTTTAAATATAATTTTTCCCAAACATCTGGATATGTTAGCTCTGAACTCTTTAAGTAGGTGGGCCATGTAATGGAATTTTATCTATAGATTATATAAAATATTACCACGCGTCGTCGAGTTAAAAACGTAAATATTTAATATTGTATTTGCTTATTTCAATATTTGCTATGGCGGTAGCGGCGAATGCATAATTATTACTCGAGGTTAAGTGGCATACTTGAGGGTTGTGCAATACTCAACGCTGAAGATACAGAGTAAAGCCTCTGGACATCCCCAGCTAAAAACTGGCGCAGCGATTTCCTGATCTTTAAACCATTAAAAAAAAACGGAATTGACCCTCTACCTCTTTACCTAATTTTGTAAAATTAACTCAAACTTCGACTTAGTCTCGAAATGAGCAGCCCTTACATAACAAAACCTTTGGTGTGATATTGGAAGTGATATATTCTATACTTCAATGTAATAATGATCGTATACTGAAAGAGTTTTAACGTGTATTGTTCATAATTGTGAAAATATATTTTATCATAAATGATGCACACTAAAAATTCAATTCATCAAGGAAAATTTGAAATATCTCATCATCAGTTAAAATACAATCATAATGTTGTGATACCACAAAGCGAAATAATAGAAGATAAAAAGTCAAAGGGAGATGCTTCCATGTATTATTTTTAAGATATATCATACAATACACCACATCGGCACAGAAACAATACTGGAAAAATTTCGCAAGACTTATCCGGAGGGGTATAGTGGCCCTGGGAAGAAACCCGGGGATATATGACAAAAAGTATATGGGAGACGAAACTATGGAACGACTGACTGCATTGCAAGGTAAATATAGAAGACCGTGATCCAGGGATGGCTAATGTAGAGCGGCGGTTGAAAGATTTGTCAGAGGAGTCTAGCGCTCCTAGCTAGAGCAGGAAAAGCTGCAAGACAGGGGGCGATAGCGAAGGGCCAAGGACAGAATATTCATGGAGTTGGAGAAAGGATAGACAGCACGCGCTAGACCTGAAGGAAGGCAGTTCCGTGAATTATTAAGAGCGCTCTGGAGACCGTGCAATCGCGAAAATAGCAACTGAGTGTTCTCCGATTAATATTATATCATATTAATCAAATATCGCTTCGAAAAATGGGTAAGCATCCGAGCCATCTTCATTTTAAGCATTTTGATACGGATATTTCACTGTTGTGGATTTTGATCAAATCTAGTTTTGATGCTCTATGAAAACATTATGCCTAGCTCTACTTTCCCCAACTCTATGAATATTCTGGAAGCCCTTCGCTATCGTCCTCTGCCCCGTAGCTTTTTCTGCTCTAGCTAGGAGCACTTGAACCCTCTGGAAAATATTTTACCCGCAGAATTATTTCGATAAAAGATAAGTTGACGCGAGAATTGAAGAGAGAGCTGGGTCAAACCAATCTTGACTTAGGATTGTCAATCTTGGATTGTTGGCCAGTGATGACGGCGAGGATAAATTATTCTTTTACCTTATAAGAAATGTAAAAATTCGTACACGAAAATTTTATGTTACAAGGATATACCCGATTCATTTAGACTGATGTATTTAAAATTGACAATGAAAATGACAATTTCAGTTATGCTTGAAACTATAATAGCCCCTAAAGGGACTAACGCTAAAGAACGCTAGCCCCTAAAGGGACTTCATCTGAGCGATACTCTTTTATTAGCGATGCTCTCTTACCGATACGTAGTGATATTCCTAGATAAACACCAATGAAATCTGTTTCCTAAATTAAATTCCACGGACGGAAAGGACAAAATAGTTGATTTGTACGGCGAAATTTTGATTTTGCAATGTCAACTCGTCAACCGATTATCACATGGAAAGTGACAATATCAAAATTTAAGCGGATCAAACGCGTAAATAAATAAAAAATAGAAAAGATGCGATAGATTACAGTGATTTTTCAAGTATCGCAGGCATTGAACATCGCATTTACCCTGGAATTCTTGAAAATTAGCTGATTCCACCGTAATTTCGAGGGCCTAGAGAATATGTGACCCATATATAATTCTCTAATCCCTAACTGATGCAAGTATTGAAAACAACTGGAATCTAATAAATCATATGAAGTCAGATCGTCAATTTAGCTGGCTTACTGATTAAATAGGCACGGCAAATGCAAAGAATACTTAAGTGTATATGCAATCAAAAGGTAGTTCAACCGGCATGAAAATTTAAGGAAGCAAATGAGAAAAATATATATTACGTTAAATTTTTCATTGCAGTTTCCTCCCACAAATTACCTGGCCATAACATCCAATTATTTCTATTATGCATTATGAGAAGTTAAATAAAAAATTAATGAAATAGTCCTTGGACGGACTATTATTAAATGAAAAAATTATTATGGCAGTTCCTACCTCTTCGACCTTTTACTCATTATTATGATATGAAATTTACGCGAATTTTTTAAACCAGGTTAACGCTCAAGTTTGGTGATTGATTCTGCATTATGGCAGTGATTTTCAGAGCTCAAGCCATAAAGTCGTGACTTTGACCTTTAAAACTGGGTCATCTCGCGTTCAACAACTGTCGACTCACGAACCACGGAGTCACTTCCTCGGAAAGCGTGCAGAAATGTACTTCACTGGTACAAACTTCGTCGCGACCGAGAGTAAAATCTCGTGACTTCATAAAGAGACATACTATCTCATTTTATCACTTAAAAATTCTATTCCCTATTTACGAGAAAATGCTGCACTCCGCTTTCGATGTTCAAAAGTAAACAGCAAACCGAGGTGGGAGACGCCTTCTGTTAGATCATTGCTACACCTTAACTATCATGGCATTTGTTATTTTTATTTTTTATTTTATTTACACCAATTACCCCCGAAAACAGCTCGATGTGGCCTTTACATCAGGAGTTTGAACAACAATAAGAGATGATCAATACATCCACGTCCTGGAAAGGGCTACCTATCCAGACGGGACTCGAAACAGCGACCTTCGATATGGTATAAGAATGGATGGCAATGGAGGGCTGAATGACGTACGGCACAGTCACTTGTGATGCTCAATTTTGAAGCCCGGCATCGGCACAATACACTCGTGCCAATAATTTACTTATACTTCCCATACGAAACACTTATCAAGGCCAATAAGTCACAGCATTAATAATCTGATTGTAATTTGCGAATTTGAGCTTTTGATAAAGTGTCCCCTGGTCGTAATATTCAACGGGGTCAAAAATGTTATACACTGTACCATGCATCAGTAATCTATCTCCACACGATTACGACACTAGTTCACTTACGACGAAATATTACGGTTAATTAAACAATACCTACACACTAGGGTTACTGAAGCAGTACGTACAGAAAAAGGTTAATAAAATAGTTGCTAAATCAAAATCTACATCTACATAATACCCCGCAAGCCGCCTAAAAGGCATGTGGCAAGAGGTGTTAGGACACCAGGCGTTTACACATAAAAATGTTCACACAAAAAAAAAGGAATTTACGACTAGTATTTATTAACTTCCTTTATGGTTCGGGGGAAAAACGAATTCCCATATCTAACCGTTCGGCAAAATATCTCTCTTAATTTATCGCTTCTGTCGGACCTGGAAATATAGTGCGGCTCTAATATTATGTTCTCCGTGTCGCTCTTTAAGATATCCATTCTCAATTGCTCTTGCAATCTAAGCCTAGCGCGCAGCCTCCAAGTCTCCAGCGCCTTCCTGCCTAATTCGCTTAACATCTGGGTAACGTTGTCTGTACCCCCGTAGAAGTTTTTGACGAACGGCGCAGCATTCCTTTTTATTTTATCCAGTTCGCAGATTAAGTCTTTCTGCGCCGGGTCCCATACTCTCGCTGCATATTCAATATGTGGTCGGACGAGTGTGAAATAGCATCTTTTTTTTTACTTTTTTATCGGAAAATGATCCCACAATACGCTTGACGATTCCTAATTTCTTCAGAGCTATGCCGCAAATATTCCTTACATGTCTTCCCCACGCTAGGTTCGAGGTTATCGTAACTCCTAGGTTAAAATTGGACGAACTCTGCAAAAAAGGTACCGACATGCATTTGATCAGATTAAGGTCGAGTCCTCACTCATGTCTCCACAAATAAACGTCGTTTAAATCCGATGATAGAATTTCATAGTCAGAGTGATCAGTAATTTCGTGATAGATGAAAGCGTCGTCGGCAAATAAACGTATTTTACTGATAACTCGGGAGCAGAGGTCATTAATGTATATAATGAACAAAAGAGGGCCAATTACGCTTCCTAGTGGGACACCAAATTTCACTTCCACTACATCAGAGCTGATTCCGTCAAGAATTACCTTTTGTTAACGATCGTTCAGAGAGGCGCGTATCCATTTTACCACTATTTAGTTTAATCTCCATGACTGTAATTTGAATAAAAGTTTTTTGTGAGGTACCATGTCGAAAGTTTTCTTAAAATCTAGAAATAATGCATCAACTTGTCTTTTCGTTTCCCCAGATTTGAGAAAGTCGTGAAGAAAGAGCGCGAGCTGTGTTTCGCATGATCTACCTTTTCGGAATCCGTGCTGACAGCCATGGAGAAAGTCAACACTGTCCAAGAAAGTCATAATATTGCTAACGACGATATGCTCAACTATCTTGCCTATAATCGATGTTGATGATATTGGACGATAGTTGCCGGGGTCATGTCTGTTTTCCTTTTTGAAAATGGGTGTAACGCTTGCAATTTTCCAGTCTAGCGGTAACTTTCCTTCAGATAGTGACTTCTTAAATATTTTCTGTAACGATAAGTAAGGTGCGATCTGTGGAGCTAACTCCTTGAGGACACGCGCTGGTATTCCCTCCGGACCCGGATATTTACTATTCTTTATTGATCGAATTTGTTTAGTTATCCCATCGCGTTGTATAGAGATTTCTTCCATCGGTTCCCCAGCACAGGGGGTGTTTAAATTAAATTCAGTATCGTCAGTAGTGTATACACTTTTGAAGTGTGAATTTAACATGTAAGCTTCGTCAATATTTTCGGTGACAAGTTTACTATCTTTATCAAATAACGAATCTACGGTTGAAGATTTTATACGGCATTAATTTCTTGGTTATTGAGCGTTAAGCAGCGTAACTTTCTTTTGATTCAAGTTCCTTAGATTTATGACCAAACGTAATGGACTTTTTGTACAAGTTGTATAGTTTTCTCTGTTTCCTAAGGTCCCTTAACCAAGAATACTGCACAATAATATCCATAAAAAGGTATAATTTCACTGGAAATTGATGAAAATACTTTCGTGGCTGCCAAAGTTCTAGAAATGGAATGATTAACCACTATTATTAGACTGGATAGGAAAATACAAAGCATATTCATGAGGACCTTGAATGGCTTTTGTTCCATGCATAGCGGTGATAAGCCACGTTTCAAAGCACCCACTATCTCCGAGCACAAGAATAAAACACTCAAAAGAGAGTTAAGGCGTGATATTTCAATTATTCCTGAGTAACCAATAATTGATTGAAGGAATTTGCTTTAGAATATTAGCCGGCGAACCTTAACAGAACAGCCAGCATCTTTTCTCTAGTGAGGAAGGCGTCCTTGGAGGTATGGTCAGGAAGGAACATCACTACTGAGCAGTATGAAACATATTTTCCCATTAAATATTTGCTCAATTATTCCCTCATATTTTCCCATTAAATATTGGCTCAATATACAACAACGATGCTAAATAGAAAAAATAGGGTAAAAAAGAACGTAAAATCAAGTTTTTTTTCCAGCAAGTATGGAAATGCAATTATGACCAAACCTGTAATGGGATAATTACGGAATGACCTTCCGATTTGTTTTAGCAGGGCAAATTTTTCAATTCAATAATAAATAGTTCGATGATTGAAAATATAATTTGCATGATATCGTTCATAAATGTATCATTACTATTAAAAATTAAAATTACCAGCATTACTAATTACAAATAAAAATATGATTATTAATGATGCTCGGGACGTCAGGAAGGCACAAGAAACTTTTGTATCATACGAGAATTTCCCTTCAGCAGAGTTTTAACATTATGACTCTCTGAAAACTCTCGAGATGCTTCAATTATGTTCAAAAGTTATGGTTTACCATAAAAAAATGAGACATCTATCTCGCACACGCTCCATGCTTGAAAAAAAACTTTCCCCAATTTACTTAAATAATCACCCTCACTCCCAAGAACGGCTGAGTTCTAAAAATATGTCTGTTTTTGACTACTTTTCCAATATTCTCGCCACACAAATTATCCAAAGATAGCTCGCTGAAGAGAGGTGGTCAATGGTAAGCACAAGGCCATCACGCAAGGGAATGAAATCCAATTAAGCAGAAAACTGCCGAAAGGACTGGCAGAGAGGGAGAGAATTTCGACCACTCGTTAGGGATTCTTCGCCACGATTTTAATTATTTCTTCAGTATCGCCGACTTATGCGAGATTAAATTACTTTTCCCGGCTGAAACACAAAGGAATTCGATTAAGAAGAAAATAAGAACTCTTAGGGTCTAGTTGAAATGAATGAAAGAAACTGGTCGAGAATTGCCTTCATCTCATCGAGACAACTTCGAATCCAGGTAGCGGCGTTTCAACCGGAAGTGTATCCAAGTATCGGCAACCGTCACAAAGGAATCGAGACTCACCGTTTCAGATGCATTAGATACTTCAACATTGAAGTATCGCGTAAAAAACTTCTTAATTACATCCAATCCCTTGCCTCTGAGCCGACACGATTTCAAGTAATTGTAATTGGAAGTGGATACAGCAATGAATCCGAAGTAAAATGAATTGTCCGCGGAAGTGCTATACTTAATACTTATGCTGTCGTCCTAAATACACTTAGGACTCGTGAGTAAAAAGTGATCGCTACTCAGTACTTGAAACTGAAATGTATAAGGATCAGTGGTAAGCGATACTTGGAAGTCCTATCCCTTTAGCTCACCTCTAGTTTCAACAGAATCGCAGAGAGTGCTACGCGAAGTAGTTCGGGCGCATGGCATTGACCCCTGGATAGGACGTTTCCCTGATGACCCATTACACGAGTGATTTATGATCCATCCTAAAGCTCTAAGGCCCAACTCTAACTGCAGTGTACTAAGACCGACAAACTTCTCTATCCGAGGCGTGACTTCTAATCCTACACTCCAAAGAAGCTAGCAAATATAGCTAGTGTTTGATACCGTTGGGATCTATGAATAATTCAAATCAAAATGGAAGAAATTTAAAAGAGGTTTAAGTGAGACTTCTAATCCTCCACTCCAAAGGAGCTAGCTAATATAGCTAGTGTTTGATACCGTTGGGATCTATGAATAATTAAACTCAAAATGGACGAAATTTAAAAGAGATTGAAGTGAATTGGCCGGAATTAAAAAAAGAACCAATGCATAAAAATACTCAAACGGATTTTTTCCGGCGTTACTCAGTGAAATAGTCACAAAAATAAATTGAAAATAAGTGGATTTCACATAATTAACTTTAACACGCTCAGGTATTGCCGCTGAGCGATGTTTTCACAATGTGATTAAGTATCGAAAAAACTTAATGACATGGCTCAGCGACAAAACCTAGGTGTATTAAAAATTTTGCGAATCACTAAATGAGTTTTCATACCATGAAGAAGACGAAATTAGCATCTCAAAATGTAAAAGCCATGGGGATGAAGATAATATCAGCGTCATTTAGGAGGTTCTATATTAACGTGGTCGGTCTTTCTGGTTACCTAGGTTCTAGGCGATAATACGGAAGTTTTTAAGGATATAATTTCTTTAATAAACTGACCTCAACCAGAACACAGGACTAATATTATCATTAAAAATGTAATATTTCATTAACTTATATTTCATTTGTAATATTACACTTATAAACTGCATAAAATTAGTTTATTTTATAATTTATTTTGTGTATTTGTGGGTCAGTCAATGGGTAAAAAACTATGATTTGTTGTTTTATCAGCACATAGAATGTATTAACCCGGTTAGAGTATCATTAGGCAGTCATCCCAAGAGGAATCCATTATACTCTTTAAATGGCAAATTCATACGAACCTATCATATTATACTTCAAGGAATAGCAACACTGAAACAAAATTTTCTCTTGATCCACTTCCATCCTTAATGCTAGGAACTAAATGAGAAATTAGGTACTTTCAAGGTGTAAACGGAGGCATATGATAACGAAACCATGGCAGGTATCAATAAAGAGCGGATTGTACGTATCATACATAGTTGATTAACCTTTATAATGCAAGATGATGCATTTTTCCCTTCTTAGAAATGAGCATGGATTCCTCGATATTATACACAAAAAGACAACCAAGAAAAATCACACCCATGATCTCGCTTGGCACATTTGTTTTCAAAATAAGATGCCTTAAAAAATCTCTTCATTGCACGGAATTTCGTCCGCTAAACATTTCCCTGTCGTTAGAAATCATACTCCAAAGTTAAAATAAATAAACTTAGGGTATTCTGTACGCACCTTCAAATTACGTGATTGATCCGTATTCACCCTTCACGGATTCGTGCGACTAAAGCGAAAGGATGGAAAGGAAAATCACAGAAGCGTGGAAGCAAGGCTAATGGTTAGGTTGGTACGAGCGCGAGAAAGATTGCAGGGCAAATGCAGCATTGAAGCACACAGATTAATTTGATCCAACGAGAGGAGGGCCAGTTAGAGATTAAGGGACGCCAACGTGAAAAGACTTGGAGGGATGATGGTCTCAAGGGAGGAAAACTGACATTCGGCCGCAGGACTTTCGTAATCTGAGCGGAAGGGGGCCTAGGCATCTCCAATCAACAGTCAGAGCCATTGGAGGGTTTTCGGGGGGCTAATCCAGTACATGACTTACACACGAATACGCGACGCGCCTCGTCTCATGCAGCGCCAAGGCGATGAGTAAAAAAGATAACGAAAAGCCAACTTTGCAATCAGAGAAGACCAACCGCAAAACGAAGTATACGCATTTTTTCCCTGAAGGAACTACTTATATTTACGTACATTCGTTCCGTATGTAAAAAAATTCTTTAAAAAAATGCTTAGCTAATGATTGATCATGAATCGCGCAAAATAATCTTCGCATCGCAATCGCGCATAACGATCAATTACTCAAACTAGAGATGTCAAACCGTTAAACGAAGTAAATAGCTTTTTTTTCCACGAAATGACTTCTTATATTTACGTAATTCTGTTCCGTATTAACGAAATTTTTTTTGAAAAAAATTTGCTTGGATAAAAATGCATCATAAATAGTACGAAATCATCTTTCGTCACTGATCAAGTTTGCGGTGGGCATTTACGAAATGGATATTGATCATGACAGCTAAGGCTGGTACATGGTCAAAGAATAGTCTCTAAGTCTTCATTTCCAAAGGGACAAATATATAATTTTTTACTTTTTGTACATCTGAGTATATGTAGTTTTATAAAAGTATTTTATCCTATACATATTCCTAATTTTTAACCTAAAGCATATCCAGCGGCTGACTATGTGAGTTCGCTTAATGCAGGTATAGAAAAATGAATCAAATTATTTTACCTGCCGGTATTTTATTTAGGGAAACTTAATATCTGAGTTAAATAATTAAAAATATGCCGAGGATGATACAGCTTTGAAAACTGCCCTTTCATTGTGTAGAAGAAATGTGAATTTTAATTCATTCAAGAATATATATCATAAGCCATAACAAGTGTGAAATTTATGTTACATTCCCAGGAATGCCTGATAAGCTGGTTTCTATTAAATATATAGATAAATAAAAAACAACGGAGTTGGTATATCAAAACAGATGGAAATTTAAGCAGTTCTTCTGAAATTTATCAGGCATATTCATGAATGAATTGTTATTCATTAACTGCCATATAATGTATCATATAGAATATAATATTGATTCCAATGGGGAAAAATTATATTGCGCTTAAAATGTGTAATACGGTTACGTATTGTAAACATGTGTAATTATCAATACTTAAGAACAATCTGCGGTATCGGCGCTCAAGTTATTACATCCCCATTAAAAATAGAACACTCGAAAAATCCTATGCTTAAGATTGTCAATCTTTTGAGAACTAAGGCATGTTGTCACAGGAAGAGCGTGAAGTTACACGTAGAATGGGAGCACAATTTGTGAAGTCAGAAGTTGAATAAATTCAGGACAATGGAACATCATTAGTACACTTAAATTAAAAAATTAGTTCGCTTCGGCCGAATTAGTTCCCCTGAAACTTTCGAGAGGAGAGAGCTTAATGGCAACCGGAAAGTTTCATGCAAACTTTGAACCTCGAAAAGGCCCCGATTAACTCAAGTTTTAATCCTCCAACTTCCTGCATAGGCAGGTGTGAAGTCGAAACATGACAGAGATATTCCATTACAGGCAGATTGGTAAGCAAAAAATTAATAGAAAAACAATCGCTTAGGATTTGAAAATATTGTTCAAAACTTTCTCATAATCTTGCTCGGAGTGGAAATTTGGAAATTACTTGAAGGCCACATAATTAGGAAAAATAACTCTAAGAGGATGTCGTACTTCAAAAAGTGCCTACAGCGAACCGTATGGATTAGATATTTTGCATTTCCTCATTTCGCTGCCACCGCTGGATTGGATTTCCACAGGGAATATTGGAATTTTCCAGAGGATTCAACTTTACTAATTCGAGTAAACCGAGCAAATTTTTGCTTCAAATAATGACGGCAAAACGGGACTGCGTGGTTTATACGAACCCTTCAGTTTCATCAGTGTTAAAACGGCGTCTCGCCGGCGTCATACGAGACGATAATAAGACAGAAAGTACGTCATCTACACACGGGAAATTGGAGGCCTTGAACTCAGAATATTTAAGAAATGAAAGTAGTTGCTAGCAACACGTGGTAAAATCTAATCATGCAATATATGCCATCATAAAAAATGAACAATATCACATCACATTGATATCAAAAATGGGTTGTCATGACTGATTCATTCACCTATCATCGCACAGAACAAACTACTTAAAAGACAGTCATGAAATTTTCAGCATACAATCCTCGTGTCATGCATGGGGAAGGTAAGATCGCGCTAGAATAGGATTTTTGAGAGAAAAAAATTTAGGGAGTGCTTTGTTCCTATGAATGTCACATTTTTTACTTCCATATGAAGAGAACTGAATCACGAACATACTTTTTTCTTTTGCTTTTTTTTAAAGTCACTCGACATATTAGGTGGAAATCATAATATTGCTTGAAAAAGGAATACAGAATTTAATTCGTTTTTTTTTAATTTGACAAATTCTTCGTTTCAACCTTGTAATTTTGTAAACACAAAAGCGATTAAATTCAATTTAAATTAAATTTAGGCCAGCAGTACATTAATTTTAAGTTTAAAGGCTAAAATAAACGCTTATGAGAACTTAATTTATTTTAACCATAATTTATAATTTTCCCACAACTCTTCGCACCACCCTATGAATTCTACCATTATTTGCTCTTTAATTGTAAATAGGATTGAATATTATTTTCTTCACTCTTGGCTACGTTTTACTTAATATTGGTTGTTTATTTTGTTATTGTGGGTCCTCCGTAATGGACCTCGTGCTGCTTTTGGACTGCATTAAATAAATAAATATATATATAACCAGCGCATTTACAGTCTTCATAATTCCATAATATTTCGTTTTACACAATATTGTCAACCAATGCTTAAATAAGTCACTTTCCTCTCTAGGTATTCTTACTCTCAAGCAATAAGCGGGCATGAATTCAAATGCGATGTAAATGACTTTACCAGTTATTCACGTCTGAGTATTTTCAGCAAATAGGGTGGTTTCCTATTATTTTTTTATTGCCTATATCGGAAGATTATTCCTAGTGGAGTACGCATTTACGCTCTTAGATTTTTAAATGACAACATATATTTTTCGCGATTAAACGTAAAGTGTAAATTTTCAAGCGCGCGAAAACGCGACGGCTAAGTAGGAATACTGGGAAAAGCCCGTGTGACGAATTTCTGGTTCCAGCGGTACCCGTATGAGGTGACCTTTGGGCGTGGCTTTGAGCGCTGATACGATGCAGGCTGCAAGCAGGTAGCGCTTGGCTTAAATAAGGATTATTCATACCCTATCAAACGAAGGAAACTTTCCGACTTTCCGACCTTAGGCTGTTTTAATAGGTGATTATTAAGACATGTTTCCCTGAAGTATGTGCCTCATGCATGCATTGGTAGTCTCAGACGATGTAAAACTCCTATCTACTCATATAGAAACTAGGTCCCTGTGGCGTCACTTGGAGTGGCATCGCATGGGCGCCAATCTGGCATTTTTTCAAATGAGGTAAAAATTGACCATTTCCATTCGTCTAAGATGGAATTTCTAAAACCAAATAATTAGCATATTATAAATACACTAATGGTGGGTAAGGAATCGCAACCAATGCCTTTCGTTTTCTTTGATGAAGGAAACCACCCTATTGGGAATAACTAGCTTTAATGTTGTAAGGTGACCTTAATCGCAAGGATATTCACCTCTACCTCTCTCACCTTCAGTGCTTCCTCTCAAATTGTTTAATTAACTACAAGCTTGCGGGTCGTGACAAAATTGTGATAAAATCAGCGCTCAAGATGCAGAGTTTAATTCAAAACGGTTAAAGAGGTTGGTGATAAGTAAAACATTTGTTAACATAATGCATTAATAACTAGCCAGTGGAATGGAAACTGTTTAAGGATGACAGTGAAATGAAATGAAATCTTTATAAATTCGAGTTTACGGTGAATAAATCGACCATTTAAAACGACATCATTCGCAAAAGATATAACTTTTTTAGTAACTTAAAGTAGTGACTTGAAGTAATTGCTGACGAAAAGATAATGAAGAATTACAGCTTAAAGGAAACGCGTATGCAAGGTTTCTTTGAAGGTAAAGTACCACCGACACGGGTGCTTACTCAACTCATAGAGACAGGATGCCGGAAAGTTGACTTATTATGTCCTAAAATAGCCTCGTGCACATTTTTAAGTAAAATAATTGAAACCTTAACAAATTAAGAAGACATTTGGCAACAGGCGATCAGGATTAGGGTTTGCTGGAGAATAAGAAAGGTGTAGCAGATGAGAAAAAAAAAATAATGCCGAAGTACTTGAAATGACTTAAGAGACTTTCCTCCTCTTCTCACCTGAGTAAGATAGGCCCATCCCATCGAAAATTTTAGTAACTATTCCCCGTAAGTTCCCTCCTTTTATTTTTCCTGTATAACTGTTTCTGTGTGCCCACTCTAGGACAAGAAGAAGGTTAATTTATTTACCAATATATATATATATATATATATATAAAATACTGATGAACTTATCGTTGAACCAGATAAAAATTGGGGGATTCCCAAAAACTAATTTATAGGATGGATACAGATTACGTTGCGATAGATCGAAGAGATGACGGTATAAGACTGGAAGACAAATAGACAGGATACTTTCCTAGCTGTAGAATATAACTAAAAACACACAATAGGCATATAATGAAGGCATAACATCGTTGATGGGATAAATACGCTTTAAAAAAAAACCAATGTAAACATTAAACATCAATCATACAAGAAAATAGAACGTTCTTATTAACTAAAGAAGTAGTTGGAAGTAACTGTTCATGAAAGGATAATGAAGAAATACCAAGCAAAGAAAACACATATGCAAGGTTTCTTTGAAAGTAAAGTGCAACTAACACGGGTACATACGGAACTCTCATAGACGGGATGCCGGAAATTGGAATAATGCTGTCCTAAAATAGCCATGTGCACAGTTCAGGGTAAAATAACAGGGAAGTAATCGATACATTCGGGTTTCAATTAGCGAAAAATCATGCTGAATGAATAAAATAAAAAGGTTGTTTTTATTCATTCAACAGTGAAGTAAATCTAAGATTACTAACAATACTAATAGTAAATCAATATTTTTATATTAACCATCCGTAGATTTTCATTTCATTTTATAATACGATTTTACTATATAAGTTTACATATTCCAAGCGAAACCTGGAGACTTTACTAAGTTTTAACATCAATCTGCGCAGATTAAAGAGATCTGGGTTCGACTCCCGGCCATGAGAGGACCATGCACTCTCCGCATCATGCATATTAATTCAGGCGGAGATAGACGCTCACGCTTAAATGCTTCGCATTATGGAAATAACTCAATCTCATCTCCAACACTGACGCAAAATTTAAAGAGTCAGTGAGCCGTGAAGGGAGAAAACAGGTAAAATGAGGATCCACTGCATCTTCTAAGCAACCCGTTCCGAGTGGCGCCATGTTAGCCTGAATTAATTGCATCCCCGGCAATTAAAACGTTCTTTCTGAGCTACAACAGAAAGGGTTTTTACGTCATTACAAAATTCCGCTCAAGTGCATCGAAACTTGACCTCGTTTTTAGAAGAACACGCGATATTTTTTTTGTTAGGGCGGCAAAGCCCGAGTTCGTAATTAGTGAATGAAATATCAGGGAGAGGAATACGCTTTCCGTACAAACCGCCGAATAAGTTGTTTAATCATATTGAAGAGATGAGCTAGAATAACCTCAAAATATTAACTGCGATAACCAAGACGCTTGCAAAAGATTCTCCCAAAATTGCGTGCAAAGAAAGGGTCCCTGAAATAATTATCTCCGCGACCAAGGCTCGGTAACTCACTTTGAACAAACCGCAAACTCAAAGGAATATTTTATAAAATTTGGTATACACAGATATTCCTTAATTTTTTATTTCCTTTAAATTATTAAAAATAATGCGTCACAAATTTGCAAAACATTCTGCAAGGATAACAATGCCCATATTTTAGGTTCTCCAAAGATTCCATTGGCGAAGAACTAATGACTGAATATTGCAGAATTTTGATATCCTGGGAAGGCATAGTATTCGGGCAGGGTGGATTTTCAAAGCATAGATTATGCGTTTCGGTTTTTCTTGGAACCGTTAAGCCTGGTCACATTAAAATGAAAAACCGGCGCATCAGGCAATCGGTGATAAGGCGATCTGATCCGGTGAAACGTAGACTAGGTTCTGATCAGGGTCACCGGTGAAGTAGTTAAAAACCTGACCTTGTAGAGCAATCGTACCACGAGACCGATAGCCCGAGGTATGATGAACGGACGAGTGACTTAGTTGTCATAACAATTAACGTGAGCTTAAAAATCGCCATCGGAAGATTTCAATTTGGCAGATCAATACATAAATATGCACATTTTAACTCGTTAAGGCCAATTTAAATGTACGAATAGGCCTCACATAAGAACAAAATAATTCTCACGTTTTATTTTTCCGTTTATTAAGGCATACTCATATTTCAGTACTTCATAGTAAAAACGTCGTAATAATAAACTAGAGGAAACATTTATGAAACGCTCAAACAGAGAAAGAACCACACTGATGCAGGAGACAATTTCATCCGAAATAACCGTGGAATCAATAAAACGGTTAAGATTAAAGTACAGGCGCGATAAGAAAATAACGGCACACAAGAAAAACCCGAGTCCGGCTTCTGAACAGGTGCACCGCCGTCGTACTCGGTTTTCTGAACCGCGCAGGCTCAAGTACCGCGTGATACAGAGTTAGCAAGCTCTATATTACGGAATAATTTTTGATCCTAAAATGAACTACAAACTTCCGACCGACGGTGCTATACGGCGTAACTATGGGGGATAGGATGTGGGGATAGATCCCTCCAAAGCCTCAGAAAATTTTATAGCATACTAATGCTTTCGCTGAGGTGATGATTTCCTGCAGAATTGCGAGTGAAACCCAAATTTTAAGTTACAAAATGACGTAAAATGTATTTTCAGGCACGTCAGTTTTCACAAATGTTACCGTTGTCTGGCGGGGTGGGGTTGCATCCAGGCCCCTCTACCCCCCCAAAACATATTCCTAGTTACGTCACTGCCGCGTTATATATCCCATATTGGTCTCGTACATTTTAATTTGGCAATAGAAATTATGTACTCGAAAGCTTTATCGAATTTGTACACAGTCAAGTGTAGGCACTGTCAGAATAGCTTCACAAACGCAATGCAAGACAACGCTGGGGCACGCCGCCTTATTTATAAAGCCCAGAAATGATTGAGCAAAATTGAATTTATCTATGTTACTTAATGCCAGTTAGACCACACTTTTACTGAGATGTACGTGCTTACAATAAAAGGAATGGAGTCATATTCGACCCCTCTTTCCTGGTTACGCAACAAATTAGTTTGCCTCGTATAAAGGTTAAAATTCGAGTGAGCATTGTCTTCCTCAGATTCTATACAGGGATTTGGCTTTAAGCCGGTTCCGCCTTTAAGAGGCACGCTTGCCATATTTAATAAAGGCAATTGAGACGGGACGTATTCCAGAGGGATAAAGATAATATCATTTTTACACCGGAATACACGTTATAATTTAACGGAAAAATAAGCGAGGTCTTTTGCTCAACAGAATTAAGTAAGAATAAGATTTCTTCCCACACATAACATGCCATATACGAAGCACAGACTGCTCAATCTCTACATTTTCATCTCGCTTTTTATATAACAACGCTGAATTCCTAACGATGAGGAATGGGAGAGCTTTGTTGCTAAAGCGCTGTTTTACAACCCCCCAGATTCAAGAAGGTGCGGAGATTTCTCAAAGAAATCCCAATCTTGTATTGAGTATCTACTGCGCGCGCAAGTTCAACACTCCATCCCTACGATAGGACGTCAACCGAGGTTCCCTTGACCCTTTCGTCAGGGTCAAGCTAGAGCTGGATTTTTCGCCTCTCGTCCTTCCCTTTTACAGTGGGGACTGACCTAGGCAGCCGGTAGCCTTAATCAAATATCATACGATCCCAGACTGCCATGGTTTCCAATTTTCATACCACACTATTTTTTTATTTTTTAAAATTTTATTCCCAAACCTCCGAATACAGCTCTCATAGGCCATTTTAAATCGGGGTATTCAACAAATTCAACAATGAAACGTACACGAACAACCATGCCCTGGATAAGGGGAACTTACCCAGGCGGGACTCGAACCCGCGACCTCATGTTTGGTAGGCGAGGACTTTACCCCGCCGACACCGAGGCCGGCTACCACTATTAATAATTCACGCAAGGAGAAAGATACCGAACAGGGACAATAGGATAGCACTGAGTGGAATCGGAAAATAAACGGACAAGATAAAGAGAAGAGGGCCATTAGAGACATGTATAGGTTTTACCTAGGGATGGACGGATCCAGGATTTTTATCGGATCCGGATTTGGATCGGATTCTTGATTTTCGGAGCCGGATCTTTCGGATCGGATATTTTCGGATCCAAATGCATTTTCAAATTCCTGTCGCTGAGATTCCCCCGATGAATGTTCAATCTCTTGGGAAGAATCACACTATGTGCCAGTCGTATTTTGCTATTTTTATTTTCCACGGCTGAAATTCTCCTACGTAACCTCTGCGAGTGCTTTCAAAAAAACGGTTCATGAGTAGGACAAGAATCGCATGCGACGGCGCATTCGAAGATGGAATCGGAACTCTTTCCACCCTTATTGTGCGTTGCATTCACTGAAGCTATTATTCAAAATTTCGGATCCAGATCCGATGTCTTCCGCGACTTTGGATCCGATGTATCCGATGAAGGGCAATATCCGCGGATATTTGGATCCGAGGTATCCGATCCGACCATCCCTAGTTTTACCTTCGACTTTAAGAGAAGTTCCGTTGCAAACCATAATAAATCATGGTTCAAGATCTTTCCAAAACCTTATAGAATTTGATTTGTCACCTCTCCGCTTTTGGTAGGTTGGAGAATCAATGGCAAAAATCTAAGCTCCTCTGGCAAAGGTACTACAAAAGCATTATTCATGCATCTTCAAGGCTATGAAAAATAATTTAAGAGCGTGCAGTTACGCTCATACATGTTCGTCTCCAACTCTGATAATTAACAAAGAACGGTGCTCAGGGAAACTAACCTTTCGGTCATTGATTGACCACACAGGTAAATAAAAAGCACGTTCTAACGTTCTTTAAATAAATTAAGGCAGTTAATATATAGCAAATTTTAATAAACGCTTTATATAGAATACGCTTTTACGTATTGAAAGCATCTACTACAGCCAAGTACAGTAATATAGCCATAATTAGATCAGTAATTAAATCGAAAATTAAAGTTAGGTGCAGTGAATCGCAGTTTTGACATACCATTTTTATGCCCATAAGAAGCGTCTAAGTTCCGAATAGGGTAGTTTCCTTCATCAAAGAAAACGAAAGGCATTGATTGCGATTCGTTACCCACCATTAGTGTATTCATAATATGCAAATTATTTGGTTTTAGAAATACCGGTTTAGACGAATGGCAAGGGTCAATTTTATCCTCATTTGAAAAAGGCCAGATTGGCGCCCATGCGATGACGTCACAGGGACCTAGTTTCTATATGAGTAGATAGGAGTTTTACTCGTCTGAGATTACCAATGCATGCATGAGGCACAGAGCTCAGGGAAACATGTCTTAATAATCACACATTAAAATTAAAGTTCGGAAAGTTTCTTTCGTTTGATAGGGTATTAATAATCCTTATTTAAGCCAAGCGCTACCTGCTAGCAGCCTGCGTCGTATCGGCGCTCAAAGCCTCGCCCCAAGGTCACCTCACACGGCGACAGCTGGAACCAGAAATACGTCACACGGACTTGTCCCAGCATTCCTACTTAGCCGTCGCGTTTTCGCGCGCTTGAAAATGTTCACTTTTCGTTTAATCGCGAAAAATAGATATCGTCATTCGAATATCTAAGAGCGTGAAATGCGCACTCCACGAGTAATAATCTTTCGATTTAGGCAATAAAATTATAGGAAACCACCCTATTATTATATTTATCGAAACGCGATATCAATAAATCACTCATCAAAGAAGCGAGTTGTGGGGAGTCGGGTTTCACAAGGTTGAAGGGTTGAGACAAGGGCTACGAGCTGCCATGAAACCAATCGGCTTGTGGAAAAGACGTTCCGTCCGTCTTCAAGAACGGAGGCGTAAGAAGGATTTTTTGGATGGCCTGAGCAGACACGAGGACTGCGTGGTCATGATTGGGTTCGGGGGTGCGGCAAATAACACCCCAAAAACTGACAAGTTATTGACAAAGTCTCTCACGAGTCTTAAGACAGACGCTGAAAGAGACCGATGCGAAAGTCACTCAAGGGAGGAGCATTCCGGAATAAGGCCTTCGATAGTCTTAATCAATATTTCGGAGAGAATTCTTCGATACGTCTTTAAATTCTGTGCTAGGAGTGCCACTTTCCAATGGCAGAGTACTAAGAAAGGCTAATGAATTGTATTTCCTTGATAACAACAGAATTAGATACATGAATGGGATCTATAGCCAGAGTAGTGAGGTCACTCCAATTTTCATTTGCAGAAAAGATAGTATTGATCAAAGTAATAGGGATTTACAGAAAATAAATGAAAAATAAACATTAAAAATACTAAAATATTTGCAAAGTAGACCAAAACGATTTTTACCGAGGATAGACTCAAGAGGGTTTACCTGTTATTTTACAAGAAGTAACACGCATCCTCAAAAGCCCTAGAAATATTCTATAAACTTCAAATTTCCAATCCAAAAGAGCATTACGGGCAATTTTCCTTCCGGATGGAACGATAAATCTTACAAAGCTCTTTCCAGCTATCTTAAAATCTTTTTTTCTCCCGCAGTTACGATCATTCTATCAGCTGCCCCGCGCATTCCAAATTAAACGAGTTTTTAAGTCATAAATCCTTTTAACCACGCTTATTTTACTAAAAATTCCTTTCCAGTCTATTGATGTCACTACATCATTCCAACACTACGATCCAGTTTTAAATTTCAAGACACGCCGGAATTTTGAGACGTGCCAATTTCGTTTTACGGAAGTGAAATTGTAAATTGTGATTAACAATGTGACGAAAGAATAATGGCCCATAGCGAAATTTTTCAGGATGTTCAAGGGTTTATATGGACAGGATACCGTTTCATCTGCAGTTCTATCATTAAAAAGGGACCAAGACAAAACTGAGGCATGCTTCAACATTGCACATTTAAAAAACGTCACTACACCTACGACAGCAGCAAGAAATACAACTAGAACGCTACGCATCTCAGCAACAGGTACGCTATGACGTAATGCCAAGGAGATACTAAATAGATATCTACTCATGTTTAAGACAATTTATGCCATATAGCTGTATTAAATGCATCTAAAACTATTTTCAAATGCTATACACTCCACTAAGATAGTAGAATACTTACTATTTTAAACACGTTCAAATTAAAACCGTTTTCGAAATATGATACATATGAAATGTGATTCTGCAGTAAAGATACAACAGAACATTTAATAATTTTATAATTAACAAAGAGCTCTTCATTTAAGCTAATCCTGGCTCACAGAACAACAGAACATTTAATAATTTTATAATTAAGAAAGAGCTCTTCATTTAAGCTAATCATGGCTCAAATTTGTGGAACTTGCACACGTTCACAATAAAACTTAGCCTTCTACACACTCGGCCATAGTAGAAAATTATTATCCTGACGATAGTACGGGTGTACCAAAGCTCAAGTCGCTTAGAAATAAAAGGGTTGGATTGAAATAAACATAGTTTCGTAAAAAAGCTTTTATTTCATCCAAACATAGCTTCAGCTCCCTTAGTACGAATGCCATAAAAAAATCTTTTAATGTGCTTTGAAAATTTGACTTTAGAAAAAACCTGTTTGAGCGATAGCCTCAATCAATTGTAACGCGTCACATTTACACTGCACCACGTGAATGAAAAAATAGAACCTCTGACCGACTACGGACATTCCTTTAGGAAAGGGCCAACTCACCTTAAAAATAAATGCATCCCTTAAAAAAAGTTATCTCCTCCCACATTATCATGCACAAGAATGCATGTGGAAATACACGCCTGAATTGAAAAAAAATGTCCGCCACCCCTGGCGCCACGCCTCGCGGCTGGGCCAGTGGCGCAATTCGACGTCAGTCGACAGCGTCAAGGGTACCCCATTCAACCGAGAGGGACACGAGGAGGGATGAGGGGAGCATGGCTACTTATAAGACTGGCTTGATGAGGGAGTTGCCCTGGACGAGAGGAATTACACCGGGTGCTTCATGACTTTTCCCTCGAGTGGAATCCGGAGACGTCGACACAATGCTCGCAGGTCTTCGGGCAAGTCCTCCACGGTTCGCCCGCCCCCACGCGATTCACTGAGGGCCTCGCAGGGATGAGAAATCTTAACTGAGCGCTGCCTTATTGTCCCCACGAACGTTTCCCGACACTTGAAAACGGCATCAAGAATCCCTCTTGCGAATCAATAAGCACGCCCTCGACAGCCCTGGCCTCGCAGTGACGCGGGGTCCTAGGGAAAATTGGTCCAGTCAATCCTGAGGGGTTACACGTGTGCCAAACCGGTCTGGAGGAAATAAATTATTTACAAGGATTCGGGTAATTCCCAATAACTGGCACGTATTTTATTATTTTTTTCTCGCGGAGAGAATTCGCGAAGGGATCGATTTGGGCCATCATCAAATGCTTTTCCCGAATGAAAGCGTTATAAGTAACAAAATATGCATATCTTGTATGTTATGAGACACGGTATGGTGGAAGTTATTAATAATATTTAAATAAGACGTTGCAATACTTCTACTGGATTTTATTTTAACAAGACGCGTTTCGTTGTTACAGACAAGGCTAATGGATAATGTTGATAATGTTGTATGAGGATAATGTTATTTTTAGCCAAGAAACGCGTAGTGCTAAATTTGAATCCAGAGGAAAGATTTTAATGTCTTACTTAAATAAAATATGCATGATTATAAGGGAATGGAAGAAGGGCAAAGGAAGGCTCCGAATGAGCTACAGAGGACAGGTTAAAAAGGATGAAAAAGAGAAGGAATACGTCGCTATGAGAAGAGAGCGGATAGGAGAGAGGAATGGAGAGCTGCGTCGAACTGATCTTAAGATTGTTGACTAATGATGATGATGATGAATCGTAAAATAGCCATATGTCAGAAACGAGTCGACCTCAGTACACGAGGTACGAACATTTTACAGAAGGAAAATGTTTTGGTCCAGGTCAAGGCAAAAGATTCTTCCCTCGTAAAAATTGTGTTTTTCACATTCATACATGAGGACTCTTTGGCAGTGGCAGCATTTGAGTATTTTCAAAATAGTTGTACGAGTATTATAAGGTGATAAAACAAGGAAAAATCTTTATTGCAAAGGGTGGAAACGTTTTCCATTATTTACGTTAGGGGCTTCCAAAGATTGAAATCGTACATTAACAATTTCGTGGCATTAAAGATGCCTTCTAACAGTTAAACCGGCAAAAACATAAGTTCCCACTTTATAAAATGAAGTATCATTCAAGCAAAGAATAAATTTGCAGAGAAAATTCCGTTATTGTGCCGACCTTTGAGTACAACATCATTTTCTTCAAACGTTCTTTTCCTTCACAACGGCCTTGGCCTAAAGAAAAAAATATTCTTGATATTTTTTCTAAGGACTTTACTCCGAAATCAACGATTTTGAAGACTAAAGTAAAAACCATAGGAGAATGCATTTAAAAAACTAAAATCATAAAAAATGTATTTTTCAATTTATGAATAAATATAATGAATATTATTTCCATTATTATTATTATTTTCATGGATAGAAGAGTCAAATTTAATTAAAAAAACAATTTTCAAACTTCACGAAAGCTTTTAAAGCATCCACAAGTATTGTTATCCTTCAAGTACAGCAAATTTGTTTAGAGATTAACGAGGTCATATGGAACGTCAATTCAATTACAATGATAAAGTTCTCTCCGAAAAAGTACTCATGTCCGTTAAAATGGATTCAATGGAGGAAAATCACTATACATAATCAAGTTATACTCTTCTAGGGGCATACAAATTCGCAGAGGTAAAATGTAAAATAGCATCGACCAGAAAAAAATGTAAGCATGAACTTATCGCAGCCGAGACCGTTTTTAAATCTAAGTTGATTGAAATCAGTATGGTGAAATTTGATATTCCGCGTCTAACTCTGCGAGTAAACCTAATGTTAACTCCGATTAGACTTAGATGGGCACAGGGAATAACTAAGAAAGATATAAATTAATTGTCTTTTAAATAATGGAGATTGCCGACTATAAATTATAATTTAACATTATTTACGAATATAATTAAACGTTTTATAATAGTTAACTATTTTACTTTATCGCCTATTATAATACATTAAATATAACACTGCTAAATATTCCATGTCCACTACATCTCTTTTTGCATTCGTGTTTTACGGCGCATGGCAAAAGTTTTTCCAAGAGCTTGCTCACAAATGTAAGAGGATTATAGAAAGATACCATTGATACTATCCCAGTAGAATAAAGCTAAGATGGAGTGGAAAATTTCGGAACGGATCTCTTGGCGACAAAAGAGACCACTCGAAGATAATGGGCAAGAGGTAGGGTAGGGTGAATGTGTGAATGGGCGTATTGTCACCTTCACTTGTTTACAATTCATCACGTTTTCCGCTTTATCAAAAGGTAAAGAATTATTTATAAGAATTTCACTGCTGAATTAGAGGAGTTAAGTTTATGAAATTTACAGAAAACGCTTTGACAGTTATAAAGCGAATTCTCAGATATAATTTGCTGGATATAAATTCCGATGACTTGGTAGGGAAATCACTCAAAAATGTTCCACGGAAGTTTTATTTTCCTACATTATTTAAAATTGCTGTGGAAAATAACTTATCGCTTCCGAATCATCGAAATATTTGGTAACTAACCTAGTTTATGACACTGGCTCTTAAATCGTAACTAAGTCAGGCATATAACTCACCAATAATTGGAACGCAACTAATAACCCTGTTACTTTCATTTCCAGGAAAATTGTGTTCCTCTTCGTCCCAGGAAGGAAATTTACTCTCACAAAAACTACTGGAAAGCAATCCAAGAATTGGAGCTTGAGCTAAAACATTCACATACACTCTGATCATTAGAACTTCCCTCCATCATTTTTAGATACTCGCATAGCCGGCCAAAATTTATTTCGGATATGCATAAGTATCTGAAAAATTTAACTCTACCACCATCAAATCAAACGAACAACCAATTGGTCATTGACGCCTATTATAATCATTTACCAATCATTTATTGTAGAATTCAATATAATATTCGGTGGCAAAAGGAAAAAATGAAGAAATTCCGAGCTGCGCTATACATTTTATTTTTGACCCTTAGGGCGATAATATTGGCGGATATATGGATACGAAAAGTTTAATAAAAAATCTAAATGTTACACAATGCCTTTCTCGTTTAAGGGGAGGTCAAATTGAGGAGGGTCACTGTCTTACAGGCTAAAGCTCAGAATTAAAAGTTAAACCTCCGTCCAACTCTAACAAATTTTTGAAGTTAACCTTCGCCACCAATCTGGGAAAACATTAGTACTTTGCACTAATGCTAGACAGTCGGTGATACCCCAATACTAAAAATCACCTAGGTCTCATTGTCATCAGAGAGACCACAGCTGTGAAACAATGCAGATGCGATGAAAGGAAGGACATTAAATTATAATGGTTATAAAGTTAATAAATTGTATTGTAAAACTTAAAGATAAATAGAAAAGGCCTAGTTGGCTAGGAGCATCAATATTTCTCTTACCTTGGAATAAAAATCCTTATTTCAAATAGAGGATTAATTTTCCTCTCTTAGGAGCAGGTACTGACCTAGATTTACCGTGACAACGCCCTTTCCTGGAACTCGAAACTTTTGATCAGGGTAACTTGAGTGAGTTTTACTTCCCAGTTACTTCTCTCTCGAGGAAAATTCGACGAGCACATTGAATTGGAAAGGAAATACGACCCTGGCTCTGTCTAAAGATTTGTCGAGTTCCACGGAAGAAAAGTGAAGAAAAAAAATCACCAAGGAATCGATGAGAAACTTGATGGAGGGCTTGGAAACGATTATATAACAGTAAACCGATTATGAGCTCCCTTTCACTTTTCAAAAAATGTGAAAATAATCCTGCTATTCAATGTAAAGGAGAAAGCCTGGTCCAGAACTTAAGAGGAGGGCCAATAAGAAGAAGAAAGAACCTTAGAAAAACACTCGCCGACAATACGAGCGGCGCGAAAAGATGACGCACGACCGCGCGCAAGTTGAACAGCTCGCGGAAAAAAAACGCGAGAGAAATTGACCTAGAGGCAACTATCAGTCACAAGAGGATTGGGTGCCGAAGAGGCGGTGAATAAGGGCTTTGCCCTCACTAATAGTTGTAACTGTGGCGTGGGGTACTTGGACCAAAACCCAGATAATAAGTCCTAATGCATGTACGAGACAATCTCCACCTAACGCAAAATAAGCCCCATTTCAGAAATAAAGAAGCTTCTAAATTCTGGTGGAGTAAATTTACAGCACGAAAACCGGGTTTAACTGCACAGCATCATCATTAGGGGCGATCAAATATTGAGTACTAATTAATTTACTATAAATATGGACTCATTCCTACAAATGGTAAAGTTATCGTAGAAATACAAACTAAAAACGATTTGATAACTAAACTTCATTCATAAAAGACAGTTCTTGGAACACGAATCAAAATGGATATAATTTTCGAAATGTAACATTTATGCGATCCAATGTATACCGCCATTGTTGAAAAAATATTATACGCTGAAAGTGTAAAGGACTGCCAAGTAATGATTGGAATTCAGCATTAAAATATCCGACTGGCTGACAATAAAAGTGTGTTAAACAAATCACTCAGACGCGGAGAGTAACTGTATCGTTTATGTAAACCTATACTATTAAATCGCGAGTGAAATGATAAGTAGATTTGCACAAACTATTTAAAACTTCTCTTTACAAACTTCAGAAGCAGGCGCGACGAGCGGATCAATCGCTCTCTATGTTTTTAGAAATAAAATCCGATACGCGGCCAGTAAAAAATAGTCAGGAGCAAAGACATATCCTGTTGACTCAGACTACGTATTCAAAAAGAGCCGAGACACGTCTCAAGCATTTTCATTTTTAATAGTCTCTTTGGAGATTAGTTGCAACTCTATAACGATCAGTTACGCTTTTGCGATCTACCCACACGAAATATGGACAAAGGACGAAAAAGAAACACTTTGAAAGGAAATCAAATTGAATGAAATCGCACGCCATGTCGGAAACGTTACTTCCGTATGAAATCTCACCCCTTTGTACTAGAGGAAACGTGAAAGGACACGCCAAGCGTTTGAGCAAACAGTCCACCATTATCCGATACTTTTCGCAGACTGTTATCAAAGAACCTTTTAACGAAGAACACTGCAAAGTTCAACTGGGATTAAAAAAAAGGTTACCTCGCCACACAGAAAAGGGAGTCCCGAGCGAATCTCCCATTATCGGCGAGTGAAAGACCGAGGGAATAATAAGAAGAACAGGTGAGAATCGAGAAGCGAAGGCGGATCGCGGCACCAAGGTGACAGCATGGGAAGAGCCACGGGTTTGGAGGCGGTAATTTGCTTGGGAAAGGAGAGGAATGGGCTGAGGAAATGATTAAAGGCTCGGTTACGACTGGCGTCAATCTCGATGTCTCGTATTTCGATTTATGAATCTAGATAGCTTTAAACCTTCTGAATCCCCTTATACATCTCGTGAAGGGTTGTCGCATCTGAATGCAAACACAAGAATAATTTTACATCCACTTACAACTCAGGGATTCGATTCTATTGTTGGTTCGGAGCTCAATACTGACTAATTGCCGAATTCGATCAGAGAAGAATTCAACCTCTGGAGCCTATTTTATGATGAAATTTCAATGTTTATGGTGATGACAGAAATGAAAATATAAAATACCAGAGACAGTATCCGCGCTACATTCATGTTTGGTTTCATAACGAGGAATTGGCCGAAAACTACTATGTAGAAAAACGTTTGAAAACTTTTCTGGAGTCTTTTTGAATAATGAGCCTGTGTTAACAAGGACATGGGCCACTAATTGAGAAGAGATATTGCCCACTACTTCATGTCCACTCAAACACTTGGCGTATCCTTTCTCACTGTCGGTAGTACAAAGGAGTGAGACATCATACGGACGGAACGTTTCTGATATTACTACGACGTTATTTATATTTGATCTTTTGATTTCCTATCAAAGCACTTCTATTTCGTTCTTTGTCCATATTTTGTGTGGATAGATTCTCAAAAGTATCACTGATCTTTAAAGAGCTGCAACTGATCCCTACATACACTACTAGGTAGAAAAATGCTTGCAAGCTTGCCTGGAGCCTTCTTGAATACTAAGCCTGAGTAAACAAGGACATGGGCAGCTAATTAACAAGATATGTTGTCGACTATAGCATGTCATTTGCCGAGTTCATCCGGAGTCTAAGGACACGATGGACTACAGATGGATCACAGGGGACGAGAGGATAGGAAATAATTAAATTAAACCACGAAGCTGAACTATACGTAGTCATTACGGGCACCAGCTCAACGAATATGAGTAAATGATAAGCTGGACTACTGGTAACTCTTGTAGACAAACGGTAATAACGATATACTAACGATAAAATAGAACTGCGATCATCGCGAAGAAGGTGGGACCACTTGGAACTCATGTCGTAAATGGGCGACATTCAAAGTCTGTTATTTACCATCTAGCAGTAGTAGCATTCATCGGTAGCAAAGAATAAATTACCGAGACAGTATTATCATCTCCTTAGCATATTATGGACGCAAGCCATTCACTAATTAATCAAGGCAGTCTATCATTCGGTAGCGCCTGCCAACTTAACAGGTGAGCCGAAAGTAAATCACAAGAGGTGACGGAAAAGGAGAGGGCGTCCATCGGCAGACATCAATGTATAATAGTGGAACTGTATTTTCCCGTCAGTGAGATATTACGGACATAACACGGGCGATATCATCTCACATAATTCTCATAGCCAGCAAAGTACCTACTACCAGGAGTTGACGTAAAAGGTAGGACAACATCACATGCATCAGAGGAAAAGAGTAGAAAATTAATCGGCACGTGCCGAGGATAGGATAGTAACTAGAATTATCAGCAAATGCCATCAGATATCATGGCAGTATTCCTAGTAGGTTTTGTCTGACTTAAGTCAGAGCTGGCTCAGTACAAACATTTGGCGACATTGTCAGCACATGCCAACATACGTTAACACAGCCACATGACGCCAGACATATTTGTATCTCTAAAAAATGTGCTTACACGTGCCAAAATGACGAGGCAAAGAGAGGAGGCAATAGACGAGAGAAGAAGACCGGCTGTCATTCGGTAGACAACAACATACATTAGTGGCACAGTATTGGTAATTACCGTAGGTATAATGGACGTAACCCCTACCATACCACTTCTCGGCAATCGCTAAACCGGCTCAGATCTGCTGCATGTCGCCATATATATGGCGAGCCTGGGATAGAGGAAAAAAAGAGAAAGGTACGCACATAAGACAAAATATGCTACCGGCATGGTTTAGCTCATTCCGCCAAATATCATTGAAGTAATATCATGTCTAATTTTCATCCCGGAGAACAATAGCAGTGAAGATTTCTCGGGCTTCACACCGAGGGGGGTCCTCTAATTAGAAGAGAAGGATACATGGAGGACCTAACCCGATGTGAAACCCCAGAAATCTTCTTTGATATCATTAAAGTAGCCCGTGAGGTACCTATAAACTGGCACAGCACTGCCGCGTGCCAGCATAGACGACGAGGTAGATGGTAAGAGAGGAGGAAACGTGAAAACGAGAGATGAGAGCAGGCGAGAGAGAGAGAGAATAGGATAGTGAGAAAGAGAAAGCAGGAGAGAGAGAGAGAGAGACAGAGGTGGGACAGGTTGACGGAGGCTTCCTTCTGACCTGGGTGAAGTACGGAGGCAGGACACATCGCTGGTCGTCCAGCCGGCTGCTCTGCGCCCTCTCCAGCAGCTCGAAGAGGTCAGGTTGGTGCGTGGCTGAGTGGCCGGAGGCGTCTTCATCGGCGGCGGCCGGGGGCGGGGCGGCGCCCGTCGTCGGCACCCGGGAGGCGGCGGCGGCCGTCGGGGGCGGCGTCGAGGAGGAGGAGGAGGGCGAGGGTGGGGAGGCGGAGCGGCGGCGGAGGCGGTGGTGTTTGGGCGTCGGCGGTGCGGGCCGCGGGGGCGCGGGGGCCGAGGCCTCGGGGCCCGGCTGCGCAAGGACACACGCAAAAGGCACACGCGATGGAAAAAGAAAAAAAAACAAAAGGGGATCGTAAAAAAATGTGGATCAAAACATAGCAAGGGTGAACAAGAATATGTGGATGGGAAATGGGACATGATTTGTGGCGGCAGGAGAGGAAATTTAATGCGGTGAAATTGCTCCGAAGAAGGATAATCCCTTGTTCTATCGCTTCAGTTCATTTTATCGTAAATGAAAAGAAAGACTAGTCATATTCCACCAATTTATTTTCCCGTACAAAGTACAACTAGTTTCGACGCATCGGCGTCATCTTCAGGTATAAATAGTAAAATAAAAAAAACATGATCCCAATATGTCACCCTGGTGAATTATGTAAAGATCATATTTTTCATTTTACTCTTTGTACCTGAAAATGACACCGCTGCGTCGGAAGTAGTTGTACTAGAAAACAAATTAGTGGAATAATGTGTTTCTTTCCATTTACGAAGGACAATCCCATAAAGAAAACTAAAGAAAAGGTTAAACCCCGAATCTGGTTCTAATGAATTGCCAGAGTTGAAATAACATCTGGACCACGATCCATTGACGGACTGAGTCCTCGGCCAATATGAAGTTACTCATAATCCTTAATTTTCGTGGAAATTTCAGGAGTATTCAAGAGAAGTACCCACTGAACCCTTTTGTTTCGCGTGCCGGTTGAGCTTTACTCACTTTTACCATTACTTTGATCAAATCATTAACGAATAAAGAGGATAGCATTGAGAAAATATGCATCATCCCAAGTGGTACCAGGCTTTGAATGGTATTTAAATTTAAACGTTCATTTGAATCCGGCGTGTTCTCGACGCTTGAGAAACTGACATGCATACTTTGCACAAATGAACAGCTTAATTTTTGATGGTGGATTCCGTGAAGTGGTGCAGTAGACGAAAGAAGCCTTTCGTCTACTGCACCAATCCGCGTCCGCGTTGTCTTCCGCGTCGATTTATCTTCGTGACAACAGTTTCGCCAGCGTTGCAGTAGGCGTCTTTAGGTTTGCAATGCCGGCGAAACTGTCGTCACGAACATTATTCGACGCGGAGGACAACCCGAAAGGCTAGCTGCGCGAACAGCTAACTATCATTCTAAGCTATGAAATCACCTGGGTTGACCCGTATTCACACAAATCTACTCCCTCAAGTTAGTAAGTTGGATGATAGAAGTTCTGGTATCAGAATTTCAATTCCAATGCAAATGACTTCAAGAACATATCCTTCTTCAGAACATTTTAAGGAATAGGTGAGCAGTGGTATGTGCAAGGATAAATCAAACAGCACAAAACTCATTAGGTCTAATCCCATTGCAAAAATTACAATTAAAACAGCCTTTTGAGCAAAAAACACAAAAAATGCAACAAATTTGGCAGGCTTGAATTGATATATTACAAAGTTTACATAGCCAATGAAAAAACTGCATTCTACAGTGGCCAATGCTATCAATTAATTTGAAACTATCCATGGCAATAACTTTGGCTTATAAAATTAACTTCAAAGCGTGAAAATAATGCAAATAATAGATGCATATCACCTGTTTAGAGGCTTCCATTAAACATAAAATTAGCAATAAACACAAAAAATAAAACAAACAAAGAGTGCCAGTTCTAAAACTGGGTGTGTGAATGAAGCAGGCTTTGGGTGTACTAGTGAATGGATTTCAGGTGTTGGATTGGAGGTGTGTGTGCCTTGAAATTGCAAAGATAAAGTCTTCTCGAGAAGCAAGTGGTAGCATTTTCTATAATAAATTATTTGGTAATTTTTCACACTTGGCATTCATCATTCCATACCCGTATTTAAATACCTAAGAGTGAAAAATTACGAGGCAAATTAGCTATTAAAGATGACTTCAAAAATTTGCGAAGCGCATACCGCTGGCGATCGATTTCAAAAGACTTGGCTGCATCTCTTAGGATCGAAATTCTCCAGGGATCGAAAGAAGAAATCTGGTAGAGATGTAACCTCATGAGGTGATGATGTGTGAAGATATCCGTAGTAGTTCACGGTAACACCAATGAAATTTCGTGTGATGTATTCATTGTATAATAAAACGTCATAATTGAGCATTAAGTAGTAGTTACCGCTAATCCAGGCGGTGAACGGGCATAGAACGTGAGTGTAAACTGTTACCATGCATCCCAATCTGATTCTTCTTTCTTTAAGACTTAGCTGGTGTCAGAATATAAGTCAATTTTGAGCTAAATGTATTAGGTACTGTAGACCTGTGATGTTGAATCAATAGTGGAAAGAGGTGGATTCCCAGAGTAAATGATAGCAAGAGCGATCAGCGGCTTTTGCACCGAAGACGAAGACTGATATAATCACGCAATTATTTTGACTGGCTAATTACGTTTGTTTCTATATTGTTCACTGCCATTTGAAATTTTGCGGCCATAAAATTTAATACTGTATAGAACAAGTAACTTTTCCTTCAGTCACGCGCATGGGTGCAAAGCTAAATACATCAAGGATGAAAAAATCTTTTGTCTTAGCTGGGATTCGAACCCGAATCTTCCGATTACCATTCAGGTATGCTAACAGATACACACCAAGCCATCTCCTTTCAAGGTGAATTTCGGACATCTCAGGCTGACTGCTATAGCTAGTAGCATACCAGACCAGCAATCGGGAGATCCGGGTTCGAATCCCGGATAAGCCAAATGATTTTCCCATGGCGAATTTCGTCCTTGATGCACATAAATTTAACGCTCACGAGGTAGATTAATTTTGATTTTAACAAAATCTGTTCAAACGTGTTCTAATTGCTCACACATTTCCCTTAAAAATACTTAAGTTGCGGTATCAATGCTGACCTCGGCTTCGTGCTATTGCGCAGCCGCTTTTAGCGCTCAAGTTTGTATTTACTCTCAAGATGTAACCACAGCAAGACTTAGGGCACGACGAGGGACCATGCAAGGTCGAGTTTATAGACGAAGAGAATAAGAAATTGAAAATAATAGGAACTTCATTCATCAATGCCCACCATGTTATTCAACGTACAACCAGTTGTCAGCGAGATATTTAAGTGGGGATTTACGTACCAATCTCCTACTCTTAGCAGCGTTGTGTTCCAATACGTCTCACCTTCCACAGCCACAGATAAAGAGATCGAACTGATATGATATCATTTCGCTACTTGAAAGGTATAAAATATTTTTCATCTCCTGAAATACGTCTCCACTGCGAAAATGCTTAAAAGATCCATCGTTACAGGTTATAGCCATCTCCCAACTGAGTTTTCAGTGATTATTTTATTCGAGATTCAAAACCTTGCTCCATTTCTTCACCGAATTTAGGGCCAAATGCACCTCGCACTATCGCTGCTGTACAAACCTGTGCTGTTAGGGCAACATTTGAATGTATCTACGACAAAAAAACAATTTCATTCCAATCAACACGTCAGTAATCCAAAAGTGAATCATAAGTACCAATAGAGCGTCTCCAAACAAAAATTAAAAGTCTATCTTTAAGGGAATTAGATAGCCCACCTAAATACTAAATTACGGTCAGAATAAATGTACGAGAAAATAGTACAAATATTTCAGCACGAACCATATAACACACGAATAACTAACGACCGAATAACCTTCATTCCTTTCAATAAATGGAAAATATGGATTTCATTCCGCTAACATAGGTATTGTGGACAAAATTCAAAAAGCCTTTAGCGTTGTAAATTTATATTTTATAGATTCATACGCAAATTGCAATTCACCTATTAAATTCATTAAAAGCAGGAAATCCAAATAATTAAAATTCCATTGGATAATATAACCAATATAAATTCTCAGTGACCTACTTTCATCAATACGAAAATAAAACATTTACAAATAGACAATGGCGAGAGATAGGATTTCAAGCATGAAAGATTGTATCCATCCAAAATATAATGATAAACCATTTTAAAAATTAACAAAAAATAAATACGTCCGATGTTATGAAAGGGTGCATAAATACCTTAATACATACATTATTAGGACGAAATTAGTCGGCTATCAGTTAACAAATTGCGCTCGTTCCTCTAGAAAAACAGTCACGACCAAATATTATTTTATCTGATTACCCTCATCAAAATGATCTTAATGCTTGAGTAGCTATTTCGGCTTATAATGCAACTCCTCACGTATAAAATTCTACCTTATTTTACTAAGTGGAATTCCTTTTCACATATTTAGCTCAAAAAATACCAGAGTATTACTAAAAAACCCAGCTTTCTCGCCCATCGGCTGCTCAATGTGCCATTCTCAAAAGAATAATTCAGTAGAAAAGTCAGAATAATTACACAGATAGCCATAAAAACAACTGGGCCGACAGATTAATCGAAATAATGGAAAACAGATAAGAATGGCCATCAATTTAACCTACACACCCTGGCCTTAAACATATGCGATGGAAAAGGGGTGACGTGTATACTCCTGAACTTGGAAAGTACCTTGAACATAGCAGAAAACATTAGAAAGTACATGTTCTGAATGACTTTCCAACCACGTGAGAAATTGTATTATTGAAATTCAAAGAGTGGAATATAATCCCTCAATTGCAGTGACTGCAATGGTGACTACGTTGTACAAACGGCAAGAAATTTTAATATTAGCCCCTGATAATAACGATAAATGGCTGAAACCTAGATCATCGCCTCATTTCGTATAGAGTTGTTGCTAAAGTTACCATTTCCAACTAAGATAGAATTCCTTACCTACTCGCCAGTTATTGCTCTCAAAACATATTGACAAGAAATCCGCTTAAAATTGAACGCTGAGGCAGAAAAAACGCTAACATATAATATACCTAGATATACCGACCTCAAATATACCGAGATAAGAGGAAAGTAGGCATGTCCTCGGAGTTAAGCTGGCCCATCATGATGGTTAGTGGAATCTGCGGAATTACGCTAATTCATGGCAAATAAACTTATATTTCAACACAAAAAGTAAATGCGAAGGTAAAAGAGAGAATATGAACACTCAATAAAATAAATTTTTTATTGATTTCTCATGGCGGCCATTGCATAAAGATAAAAATTCAAAAGTAAAGAGAAATACACTATGAAATAACTATCAACAAAAATACATATCAAGGGCATCATAGCTAACGTCATGAAGTCACGCTATACTTTTGATCTTAGGAGTGAAGTCACCCTAGGAGGACTCAATAATGAATAAGACGGACGGAGTGTTGCGCTTGAAATGTCCTACACACAACACTCAAGCAGGGATCGGGCAGTCTTTGGAAATTCTCTGCCACTGCCGGGATTTGAACCCGAGCCCACCGGGTGGGAAGCCAACACTCTAGCCACCACACCAACCCGATCCCCGGGAATCACATTTGAACAAATTAAATAAACCTTGCTGTTCCTAAAAAAAATCTATTTAGGAAAGAGAAACTGTTTTGTCTTAATAAGGTATAATCATACGGCCAGAAATTTGCTACGCCACACTACGGTGATACGCGTGGAGCAATTAAAATAGGTGTTGGCGAAACTACAAAGACGGCGTTTCAAATTAATATCAAGCACCGTTACCATGTCAGAACTGATATTAAAAGCTTTAGGTTGGAATGACTATAGATAAGCCACCATTCTCCGATTCGGATAAGCAGTAAACAAGTTAGTTGCAGAGACGACTAACAGCTCTTGCTCGACCGGTTACATTTTCTTTCAGTTTTCAATGCAGGTCTGACAAGGTTGACCTTTTAACTTGAACTTTTACTTTTCATATTTGAAAAGTAGATGATTGTTCGCAACGGCAACTCTAAATGTTCAATTATTTCAAGACGGTATCTTTAAAGGACTAATACCTTCCTCGCGATCCGTCGTGCTTCGTTTGTTTTCAGTGACGTATTACTCGTTTAAAATTTACGCATTCACCAGTTATTTTCACATCACGTGCAAAAGAACTTAGTAAACATTTGCTTTCATCTCAAAATATAAAAAAAATTGCATGCGAGATCGTAATAAGGAAACATTTTAACGTTTGTGATACAGGTAAATGCTACTGGGGTCAACTTATGGATAATATCTGACTTGTATTGGGATAACTGTCTTACCTGAACACTTCAAAATGATGGCATGAGTGTTAAGTGATCACCAAAAAATATTCGCTCGAACAGGAGGAATTCGTCCTATTACGGTAAAATATGCCCTACTCATTGCCTTTTCTCAATTTCCAACAAGTAATTCATCAACACATTATTAATGGCTTTCGGGCATTCCTCCGCGTAGTCTTGTTTAAAATTAAAAGCCTACCAGTGATTAACCCGACCAATTAGAGCCGACCTACGACACAGAAGCTCCTGAATAAGGCGGACAATTTTAATGCATCGATACGACGCCAACAGGATGGTCGGTGAAACTGTCCTCGCCTTCATACTACACTACGCGGAGGAACGCCCGGAAGCCGTTAGACACCAATGTGGTGCTGAATTTTTTTTGGTGACGCGAAGAAAAGCCCGCAAGACGTTACTTATGTGGAAAAAACGCCGCGGAAACCTCAGATCCAATTAGCAATGAAAGACACTTCGTTTCTCCACAATTTACTTTTAAATACCATAATTTCTAACGGTTTCGGCTGTTTCGCCTTTATCAAGAGCATAAATACTTATTTACTTATTATAATTTATTTATATACTTATAAATGGCATAACAGACGAAACCTGTAGGAATTTTTTTAATAAATTTTGGAAGTAGTAACGAAGAGTATTTCATTGCTAATATGGAGCCCTTCCTCCATGTACAAGCTTCAAGTTTTGATTTAAATCCAGATCCAATTCATCACCAGTTCAAGATAAAATACGATCGGCATTGCGGTAGTGACGCGTTCCGACAGCTGACCTCGGCGATCGAAACGTCGAACGTGAACTGAGTCAATAAAGCATTGGAAGATGGAAGAATGATCCTCCCACAAAAGAAAGGTTTTTGGACTCGGAAGATGTTTAATCGAACTTCCACTATATTACGTCTAAATCGGTTATATATCCACTAAGTATATCGCCCCTAAATATACCTGGATTAATCACTGATATTCCGCAAAGCTTTGAAAAAAATTGTGAAAAAGTGCAATTACCCCACGTCTGAGTATTGTCTTTTCTCAATAGGGTGGTTTCCTATTATTTTTTTATTGCCTTAATCAAGAGAGTATTAGTCCTGGAGTACGTATTTCACGCTCTTAGATTTTCGAATGACGATATCTATTTTTCGCGATTAAATGAAAAGTGAAAAATTACAAGCGCGCGAAAACGCGACGGGTAAGTATGAATGCTGGGAAAACTCCGTGTGACGTCGTTCTGGTTCCCGCTGCCGCAAGTGAGGTGACCTTGGGCCGAGGCTCTGAGCGCTGATACGACGCCGGATGCTAGCAGGTAGCAGAGTACCATGTTAGCTGGTAGCGCTTGGCTTAAATAAGGATTGTTAATACCTTATCAAACGAAGAAAGCTCTCCGACCTTAGCCAGTTTTAATAGGTGATTACTGAGACATGTTTCCCTGAGCTCTGAGCCTCATGCATGCATTGGTAACCTCAGACGATGTAAAACTCCTATCTACTCGTATAGAAACTAGGTCCCTGTGACGTCACGTGGAGTGGAATCGCATGGGCGCCAATCTGGCCTTTTTCAAATGAGGATAATAATTGACCATTGCTATTCGTCTAAACCGGTATTTCTAAAACCAAATAATTTGTACATTATGAATACACTAATGGTGGGTAATGAATCGCAATCAATGCCTTCCGTTTTCTTTGATGAAGGAAACTACCCTGTTGCAAACAAGAAATTCACCAAAACAATTATTCAGAAAAAATTCACGATAAAATACGATCGGTCGCGCGGTATTGACGCGTTCTCACAGGTGACCTCGGCGACTAAAACGTCGAACGGGCACAGAGTCAATAAAACATGAGAAGGTGGAAGAATATGCCTCCCACGAAAATTGCCCATTCCCATACGTTTCTCTGAGCCGCAGGATGTTTACCCCGCGAATGACATGGCCGTCCTGGTGAGTCGCTGCGGGGGCGGAGAAGGCGGATGCAAACATCGGACACAAATGAAAAGGGATTGATTATGCTGATCCGTCGTCTCCAGCCTTATCGGTGGAATGGAGGCCGTGTTCAAATCATTCCGCGACCCACCCACGCCGCTAGAGCGAGACGACGCCCTAATTAAGAGACGCCCTGCCTAGAGACGGATGGTATCAAACACTAGGGAATTCCAGGAATCCTCCCGAGGTCACCAAGATGGTTACACTTGACTGACGGAAGGCATCCGAGTTTCGCACGCCTTTCAAAGGATTACATCCTCTTCCGCGCTCTAGAATTTCATTCGAGGAACAGGGTTGGATTCTCCCCTTTAGTCGAGTTCACGTTGCCTTCAATGAAGGAGCAATTTTCTGATTAGTATATTCGGAGAGACTTGAGAAGACGCATCGCTCCTGTCTAATTGTCTGTCGTCTTACTCGCTTGATGCTTACGCTATCATCCTCTTGAACAGGGGCGGATTCAGTTTCAGGTCATGACCTGAGTTCGGAGAGTATTTTATACCCCCCGGGAGAGAAGGACGTTCTCCCGTTTAAAATTTTCAAAATACCCATATTTTTTTACGCATTTTGGAGCGTAAAAACTCATTCTTATTCTTAACAATAGATTACATTGAACAATTTTATACATTTGAGGTTACAAAAAATATTGAAACAATAAAAATTAAGAATTATGATAAAATCAGGGTGGAGATAATGACCCTTGAGACCCCTTAATTCGCCACTACTCTTTGAACTTACGCAATCGAAGAGAAACCTATGGAAAACCTTTAGAAGACGGGACAAATTTTTTGGACATAGACTGGCAATAGGGCTTGGAAAAAATAATTTTAGAAGGGATGACAGAGGGCTATTGGTAAAAACACCAATATTGGATTCAGGAGGACATGGAATGCGGAGAATTTTCTGAAATGCAAAGAATGGCAGAGGATGGAGAGAGGCGAAACGCTGTCGCTAACCAATGCTGATGAATTGAAAATAACGGAAGTAAATTTTCTCCAGCAAGGAATCATTTCCATGAAAAACCAAGACAAAAATCAGCCGAACCAAGATGACACATGCCAATACACTTAACGATTACCCCAGCCTGAATTACCGGGATTGTCTCTGACAAAATTGTATTTCACGCCAATTAATTACGAATTTCGCCGTTGGAAAAAAATAAAATTATCGCAGGAGGAACCCAAGTGGGTGAAAGTGAAACAATATCCCCCTTAATATTACATAACTTTAACACATCTTCATCCTTCATAGGACAATCCTATTACACCAGGATCCATTTCTTCCCTTCATATGTTCCTCTAAGCTCCCAATATTTGTCCTTTGGGCAAGGTACCTTCAAGGTGCCCTCATACACTCAGGTAGTCTAATTTATACCCACAGGTATTCCATCCACAGCTCAACACAGTTTATCTATATGAAATATAAGGAATATTTGTGGCGGAGACCTGATGAAGCTAAGATTCGTCATGCGTGTTGTGGGAGGATTATCGGTAGAAAAAGTAAAAGAGAGGAGCTATTTTGCACTCAGATTATTTAAACCACTTGTCTGTTTCCATACACTTTTATTTACACCGACCATGGTTTCGGCTACTTGTGCCATTATCAAGGTGTGCAAGGTGGCACAAGTTGCCGAAACCATGGTTGGTGTAAATAAAAGTGTGTGGAAACAGACAAGTGATTTAAATAAGCTGAATATCAAAGATTTCCACCGTGTAACGCCGGACACTGTATCTTTTATTTTGCACTCGTCCGACCGCACCTGAAATATGAAGCGAGCATATGAGATCCGGCGCAGAAAGACTCGACCCGTGAACTTACTTAGTAAAATACAAACAAAGCTGCGCGATTCTTCAAAAAATGCTACAGGTGTACATAAATCATTGTAAGAATGTTAAACGAATTAAGCTATGAGCCGCTAGAGACTCGGCTGCGCGCTAGGTTTAGATTACTTGTGTAAATGAAAATAGATATATTTAATAGCGCCACGGTGAACATCATTATTAAAACTCCACAATATCGCCAGGTCCGACAGAAACGATAAATAAAGAGAGATATTTTGCCGAACGGATAGGGAACTCGTATTTCCCCATAGCAATAAAGGACTTTAATAAATGCTAGGCGTGATTTTGTTATAGCATTTCCCTATTACTTGTTAACGACTGGTGTCCAAACACCCCCTGCAACACGCCTGTTGAGGTGGCTTGCGGGGTAGCATAATGATGTAGATGTGCATGCAAAAAAATTAATTGCTAAGTAGTATACAACACTAAGCATAGTGCAAGTGGACGCCATGTTCCTGAGTTAACCTAGAGCCGGGAGATACGAAGATCAAAGATCGTAGGATGTGCACCAGACATTAGACAGATACATTATCAATTGCAAATCCGAACCTCATTTTGAATCATCGCATTGGAGACGACGCTAGTCTCACTAGAACAGAAAATATTTACAGAGTACAGCTGATTAAGCCGGCAATAGAAATTGGAAATTGACGAGCAAGTCTTTTAACCTGGATACGGGACAAGTCCAAGAAGCCTTATCTCAGACATGAAGACGAAAAAGGGATGAGAGAAAGACAGCGGTCAACGTCCAGAAATCGAGCAATTTACAAAAACCATAGCCATGAGCAGCGAATGAAATGAACACAACTTGAAAGTTAGTTCTACCAACTCTCGGTTTCATTCGCATTTGACGAGTAATTCGTGCATGAAAGCACTCATAGCCTAGTCTTTCTTTTCCATACTCCCGTTCTCTAAGTGTAGAATTAGATCGGCCTCGCGCGTGTGGCGCCTCCCTTCAATCTTCTATATTATTTCTACTGTATAGTTACCCGCTTCTCAACTTATACGCAACCAAACTCTACAAATGAGGTACCAAAATGCACTGAAATTATCAGAGAACATGCGACGGCACATCTTGCTTCCTAAATATTGCTATTGCTTCCTAAAATTGGTTTATAAATAATTAAAAAACGGTAAATATTCCTGACGTTAGCGGCGTACAAACTGATACATTTGTTCATTTTTGAACCATATCTCGCATTCTTTAAATAACTTTTATCAAAATGCGGCTGATTCCACATTCAAGTCTCCTGTTGATACGTAAGTATGAGTCATCATGTGCGTTTAACAGAGGATAGTGTAATTACTTCCAATGTTGTGTTTAAAGAGGTCCTCTGACCTCAATTTGTACATGAACATTCCAATTAAATTTGTACATAAGACCCTGCCTTTTTTTCTACATTTTAAAATTAGAAACGCGCCTATCCCTCTGTGGACCTGCATTGAAAAGAGCGGGGGAAGCCCGCTGGGAGCGGGCGCAGCACGCTCGTTGAGTACCAAATTATGATTATGATAGTATGATTAAGGAAATGATCACATAGACACATTATATATATATGCTCCAAAATTTGGGTGAGTTGATGTAAACAGTGACACAAATGTATTTGTGCCGCTATCCATTTTATATTTTATATTACAGCAATGACATCGCGCTTTGTTACTAGCAGAATGGTTCCGGGTTCGCATTCAGTATACAATATTTTCCGTCAACATTTAGGAATGGCATTGGCTTTCATACATTGAAAGTGAAGCTTTCGGACTATTCTATTATTTTCGTAATTCATATCATTACCACCATCCACGGGAACAGCAAATCGCTCTAAACTGGGAATCTTAGCTAAACGCGGAAAATAGGGATTTGATAGTAAATATATAATTTAATGAATTAAAAAAAAATTAAAATCAAGTACCCGAAATACTACGGGGAAAATTATTATTTGAGCATACAATTCGGCGCAGAAATGATAATCCATTCTTTTTTTCTGGATTCAAATACTTGCTTAGTATGAACGATAGAGCTCTTCAAACTATAATATTTGGCTTTCTTTTACAGACAGTATATAATCACATATAGTCACGTCTGCATACACAGACGATTCAGTTAGTAACGCCCATGGCTCTCTACCAGCGGACATATCAAAGTAGCGGCCAGACAATCATCAATTTCCGCTTGATTCACAGAGCAAACACAGACAAAGCGTACATTATCGACATCAATTGTTTTCCCTCGAGGAACAAAACATCTACTGTTCTTTGTCCTCAGGGAGACACCACATACGGCACAATATAGGAGTGTACGTAAAGAGTTCTTCAATCCCTTAAATTAGTCACACCGCAGAATGTTGAGCGAAGTAATACTTGAAATGCACAGACACGTAATTAAAATACGTATTAGAATTAGAGAGAATACAAAGGGCACGGGGATAAGTCCATTAATGGTGGAAATAAAATTAATCAAGACAACTACCGACGAGGAAACCTGAAGATTTGATAAGAAAAGATGATGAATCGTAACTAGTGTTGCCGCAAGACTTACGAAAACATTACCACGAGACCTTCGAAAGTCTCTAGATATATATTCATTAGGTTAATTCGTATTCAGCGTAAAATTGACTTTGAAATTATGTGTATCTTAAAATACAAATTGAATGCCACTTTTCCCGATGTATTAAACGATAAACACCACAATAACATCGCCATGAACTATTTAGCAATTTTAAATTCTTTTCCGATTCCAATATTCATTGCGGCATAATTCCGGCAAGTAGATCTAAGTACGGTACTGTTATTAGCATACGACGCTCATCTTTAGTATCTTATTTTTTACTACCTTGAAAATTTTATTTTGCACACATTTTCTAATTCTGGAAGCAGTATTTTCCACTGTTTATGTCTACGATAAAAATACCATGTTTTTTGATCGTATAAGGTGTCAAATATCGCCCAGTGGCACTTGAAATATTGCATATAGCTTACCGGACGACCGAAATTTCGAATTGTATCTCACGTATCCTCGGCGAAAGGATGTATGACAACTGAAATCACAATGTACCTTCGCCTGCATGAAGGACCAGGTATATTGTGGCTTCCCATTATTTCTTCATGCTTTTAAGGCTGTTGAAGTGATTTTGTATAATATCAATAAGTAGTGTCGAGGATGGTGCGAGAAATAATTAAAGCGACATAGGGCTGACTGTTGAAATTGATACTATCTACCACAATGGATTGGATGCAGGTAAATGACAATCGTTACGTCGGCTTGAATTAAAGATGCAGCTACATCGCAAGCTATCCCTTTTTTGTGTCACTCATACATTTTTGAAGAGATAATAGCGTTCATTAAATATTAATAAACCATTTTCGCTGCTGTGGTACTTTGACACGAGATTGATTTTTTTGGAACAGAAATGCCTGTTACATGTAATGGTAATTTTCCTTAAGCAGCGGCTTCATAAGAGGGATATTTTGGGTGCAATTGAAGAAAACATGTTAAGTTTAAATATTTTCATGCCTTACCCTGTGTTCTGCGGTCATCACATTGTCATCGGCTATTTTGAATCCTCCGGACCACAAGCCTTAAACCTAGGCCTCAAAGAGACGGGGATTTATTATACTAATTCATCTTTATTTTTTAACCCGTACAATGGGTTTAAGACAAAAATGCTGAGGAAAGTTCTTTATCAATTTCTTTCATGAAATAAGTCTTAATACTAAATTTAGTTGCACCCTACTTGGATCATTTTTGTTTTGTATCGCCTAATTACATAGCTATCGAGTCACTTCTTTCCGCCTATGGTTCGATGCTTTCTGAAAAGCTTTCTGCCGCTCTCTGGATAAGAGATCTTTCATCATTATACGTGTTATTACCGTGGACGTGATTTCTTCCAACTGTCTTCGCAAAGCCAATATATCTCCCTCTGTGTTCAATCGCAATGATGGTGTGAAAGACGCTTACACAAGGCTACTTATTTTTTTAGGAGTTAGGAAATACCCAATGGCATAAAAACATCTTGCCTTAGCAACTTTCCTTGAGATGATGTTACTCTGTCATCAACTTCCTCGATGGGCGGACATCCATCGTTGGGAAATGGTACGACGGAATTATGACCCACTTCATATACAAGAAGCAGAAGCATGCATCTCTTTGTTATTGACTACGTTCCACCCAACGGAAACCACACAGGGAGGTAGCAGAGTACCCTGCTAGCAGCCTGCGTCGTATCAGCGCTCAAAGCCTCGCTCCAAGGTCACGTCACCAGAAATACGTCATACGGACTTTTCCCAGCATTCCTACATAGCCGTCGCGTTTTCGCGCGCTTGAAAATTTTCACTTTTCGTTTAATCGCGAAAAATAGATATCGTGATTCGAATATCAAAAAGCGTGAAATGCGCACTTCAGGAGTAATAATCTTTCGATTTAGGCAATAAAAAATAATAGGAAACCACCCTATTTTCGCGCTAATTTTTTATGAACACCGCCATTGACGTAAGGGTACTGGAATTTCACGTTAAGGCTGCGTATGAATGATTTATACGTATTTTTCCCCATAAACCCTAAAGCATAGGATTCCACATGAGGATCCCACCGAATAAAACTTTTATAAATCACTCAGGTTCCGAAGTTCTTCAGATTATTCATGCGCAAAAGGGGATAGCGAATGATCGTTTTGTTCAACTAATCTCGCTGCAACAACGAGATCAACTCATTTATAAGTGAGGTAATATCTCCGTCACCAGCACTTCCGGAAATAAATAGTAAAGTTCAATATTACAATAACCCATAAGGCGATAATTATAGCCAAATTACCGCACGACAAAATGTTTATGGTACATGTGTCATAGTTGGAGGAAAAACAGACACATTTATACTTAAGTTATTAGCGAGCCGGGAAGACTTGAATGCGCTCCACGGAAAAGAGGGGATTAATGACACTGTATTAAAATAAATATTTATAGAAATGCTTTTCTCGCGTACTAAAGAAATAAAATACATTTTAAACGAGCCTGAAATAGTATCTAAATAATTTCTGCACATACAACGAAAATATTTTCGCGCATGCTCCATTATAACGCTCATTTTATTTTTAACATCAATTAAAATGTAACTATGGTGGAGCATGTGACCTAAATGAATGGTCGCTCCGGACTGCCGCAATGAGGAAATTTTCTAAACCCGATTAAAACACGCCCTATATGGCAACAGAATTCAAGCTTGTACTGGAGAGACTGGAGCTTCCACTACGTAGTCCTCTTGGGTGGCACAATGGCACAATCAATGAGACTATCGACTCATTTCTAAACCTTCCCTTCACTCGGACTTCTCTAAATAAAGACGAAACGGTGCTGAAAATACGCCAAATCACTCCCCATTAGTCATCAAGTAACTGGGGAGATGAGATTTCCTCCCAAGATCGTACAGTCACACGCAGGCGAATTGAAAACGATCTTAAAAACTTGCCCTTTTTTACATATAGCGATAAAAATGAAATGAGATTATGAAAAATAAAGATACTAAACGAATGTTGATGATTTCTACGACAGAAAGCAGCATAAAATTATTATTAAGAACAACACTAAATTTCAACATTAGTCAACTGCCAAAGATTTTATTTAAGAAAGATTTTTTAGTTCATTGACCACTCCTTTATTTCATTTGATTTTCATACTTCTTGAGGGTTTACTGAAATGATTTAAAAAAATGCCTGATCAACGTTTAGCTTTAATTGAAAAGAATCCTCGGAGGTGATATACGAAAAGAACAAAGCAAAGCAACAAAATATTAGAAAAACAAAACTTTGAAACAACACACCATGCATGTGGTTATTCTGAAATATTATATTGAAAGGCCAAACAATAACACGCCTATCACGGGCACAGTATTAATTAATTAATTGACAACCAATTCTTATTTAAGGTATAACCGCGGAGTGGCCAGCGACGTACATTTACGGAGTCACCCTCAATTGCGGAAATTCCAAAGAGGAAATAGCCTGTCCTCTGAAGCGAACCAAACTCCACAGAGAAAATTACTCGGTAGTTCAAGTTGTAGAACACCTGGCACGTATTCGAGAGATCTGGGTTCAAATCCTGGCAAATCCAAATGACTTATACTCAATGGAACAAATTCTTATTTAAATTTCTTTACCAACTACGGAAATTAAAAAAAAACATTTGTCTGCATTTGATAATCAATCTAAGTGACACATACAATCATCTAAAATTGAAATAAAAAGGACACACAAAAATTAAAGAGAAACGTTACATTAGTATATTAATAATTTGATCAAAATCTCAAGAGCTTTACAGAATAAATATGTAGCATCTCCTGGTCATGTCGAAATTTTACGGCCATACTTTTCTCGGGGTAGAAGACAAAAATATATATCGCAGAATAAAAACACTAGCTGAAAATGCTTACTACTCATTCGGAGTGTGTGAAGAAGTACTCTCAGATAGACCTGTGTTAAAAACCAAGTCGCCGACTATGAAATCCTGCTTTATTAACTTTCTTTCGTTCAAAGCCAAGACGCACCCAAAATTCGACCACTATCCACAAGAAATACAAAATTTCAAGAGCTTTTATGATGTTTAAACAACCTCTTACCTCAATGACCAAGTTTAGGGCATCATAAAAGGGTAAGCCTATTCTTGTTTTTCCTCGCTTTCAACCCACATCTCCTCCAGAGCTCACAAAGAGGTCTCGTTTTCTTCTAAGAAAACTGTTGAACGATCGCCAGGCACCGAGCGGTGGGTTCCAGGAGGCACTGGAGGCAAAATTTATTTCCTAGATACGTGCGTAACGCAGATTAGGGGAGGTGATGATGGACAAAGACAAAAAAGATTGAATGGACGCATAAATCCTACGGTTGTCGTTATACTACGAATGGGATTAAAATTATAAAAATTAAGTATACAAATAAATTATGATCATTTTAGTCAATTTTGTAATTTTATCGCTACATACTTGAAGTTACAGAGTATTAACTTTCTTCGTCATTATCATCATCACTGGTCAACTAAGATCGGTTCGACTCAGCTCTCCACTCAATTTTGTTGTCAGCTTTCTTTTAACTTTTGCGTATTTCTTCTCTTTCACGTATACCTCTACCATATATTTTATTCGCAGTATTCCTTTTCCATTCTTGCCATTCACTTGTCCCTCGACAATTGCCTCATCAGGCCATCCTGTCTCAAGATATGGCCGATTGGATTGTTTCGTCTTCTTATTAAGGTTTTCACGAGGCTTCTCTTCTCTCCTACTTTTCTTAGATGATTAACTTACTACAATTTAATTCAATTAACATTTAGCAATTTTATTCCATAAAATTTGGAAAACGTCTACCTGAACGACTTTAGGCACTAAGCTTTCCCAAAACAAATTAAGGGAAAATTAGAACTGTTTTAATAATGTTCATGCCCTTTCCCTTCTTATAATGACATGAAAAATAAGTCAACAATTACTATAAACAGGAGGATTCAAAATAAGAGTCATTTAAAAGCATCTGGATTATGATAAACCTAATAATAAGTCACTAAAATATTTTTTGCCATTACCCTACCCATATTATTACCTGTAACAAGTTAATTGTTGAGACATCTACTGAAACTCTAACCATTTATTTCTCTGGTAATTTAAGAATCTATGAACACTACTAAGAACTGGGTGACATAAACCAAACCCAGGTTTACACCGAGCCCCTTCAAGTACCATTTTGAATTAGTCCCAAGTAGTAATTTTTTCTCATGGCAATTGTTGTATTTTTCTCATGGCAATTGTTGTATACCATTTTGAATATTTACTCCAAGATCGATTCGTTTTCCCGGAATTAGGGACCACGATAGCACGGATGAGTATCCTTATATGGGAATAATTATTTATTCTTAATACATACTACTTATTTACGGGAATACCCGCGACCTTCGATAACCCACGAGCTCCGATTTGCCGCCAATGATTCCGGAAAATTAGTGAGCGTCGCACTAAACACGTTCAGTCCAAAAATACAAGCCTAACTGGGTACTTGGTTTTTATTGCTGCGCACCAGAAACAAGAGGCCCACCCGTTTTTAGACCTTACCGAGATAGAATGTGAGTATGGCCTTTTTCGGACATGAAAGCAGAACTGTGAGGCAAAGTGAAAAGTGATACTACAAGATTTTCAGGGAGTCAAGGAGGATTCGATTACACCACAGCATAATATTCTGATAAAGTAAGATAGCCAAAAACACACCGCTTAACTCGAAAGACACTACCTACGGACTATTATTACCATATAGATCACCTGGCAAGTGCCAGGGGTCTCGTGAGAGCTCGGGGTCCCAAGCAAAAGGAGGGATATTTTCATTGCTCGAATATGAAAAATAAAAGCACGCAAAAAATGAAAGAGGTACTATTGAAGTTTTTATGATTTTATACTTTTTGATACTCAAAACTTCTGTAATACTGTAATTCTTGGCGAAGAGAAGTCTATGTCAACCCATCAAATAGCGAGTGTACGACAAGGGTAGATCGTTTAAAATTCGATAAAGCCCAAAAGGGACCACTAAGATGCATTCCTTTCCTCGCTTCTAGAGTTAATTTGTGGGCTGATGATATTTTGGATAAAAATTGACGACTTAACTTTTTCGTCTTCATGCCCAAGTTCAAAGCTAACGAGGATGCATGCCTCTATTGTGGTTGAATTTCACTTACTATCTACTAGTTCAGAACCTGGGTTCGGCCATATACTCACTGGCACAAAAATTCGGGTTAACCAGTGAACCAGTATCAAATCCTACGGCGTATAATATTAACACCTTGAGTGCGGCATGACGTGATATCACGTCATGGTGCGCTATCCCCTGGTGCTGATGACGTGATATCACGTCATGTGTACCCCGAGGGTTCCGGCCCTCCGTAAGAGCTCGGTTCAGTTCTTTTATGACATTTTACCCCCCTAAGTTGCTCAGCAGGGATCTAGGAGCGCATTTGTGGACGCCGTTTCAAGCAACCTTTCCTGGGAGGATCGGGAGAAATTTTTTCTTTTATCTTAAGGTAAGCCAATTTCCATTCATTTTCTCCCCTGTATTTTATGCTATTATTTTTATTTATTTCTATTAATGCGTGAGTTTGACAAATTTTATTTGAGTTTTATTTTACAAATCAAAAGTATTTACTAACTGGAACTTACTTATGTGTGTTTATTAATTTTTTATTGTTTTAATAATGTTCAGCGAGAATATAGATTTTTTCCATCCTTCCTTTTTTCTTCTTGCGAGCCTTTCATTTTTCGAACCTTTATTGTCTGATGTTAATAAGTTTTATTCAATTAATACATGCAGTACTGTGATTAGTTAAACTTTAATGTAAATTTGAAAATGCCATTACATTTTTTATGCAACGTAACATATCTCTAACTTTTGCACCCTTCCTTTGTTTGTCAGTGCAACTCCTAAGCAGTGAGGTGATCGACAAGTGGCAATATTACGAGAGTGAAGGAAGTTATTTACGGAAAAAGTGTAAGTTATTTATAATATTTATTGTTGATATATGTATATTATGCACTTATAAACATTCTTATTATAATTGCAAATAACTGTTTGCACATTATCCCATGGATTGGCGAAAAAGTGCTTAGGAGTTACTTTATAAAAATGCTTTTATTTTCTCGATAACCGTGAAATCAATGGCTTATGGGTGCTTTCAATTCTTTGTCTCGCCATTGTGAATATTTAGTTCCTAAACATAGTTTTACATTAGTAAAGCTGTTTGTAGCATTTCAGCTTTGGCCTATTTCACCGAGAGTGTTTACTTTGATCCTGTTATTTATCGGAATTAAAAAAAAAATACAATGTATTTATTGCAGATGGTACGGAAGCGAGAAGTAAAACGGAAAATGTTTCATGCTGGCCGGTAGTCAATGCCGCCTGAAAGAGGTGAAATTCTCTATTCATCAGCTTTTGTAGATGATCAGTAGTCTTCGACTTTCCATCAGGACCTGCAGCCATCGACGTCGAGGGAGGAAACCTCCGCAAGGGCACAAACATTTCCTTCTTAGCTCTCTGCCTTCTCTAGAAGAATGTACACGAAGAAGGGGGAGCTCCTGGAAGAGAGCGGGATCAGGCATTCTCTGAAGACTCCGAGCTAGAAATTAGAGAGGAGGAGGGTGGGGAGGAGGTTGAACCCTCACAGTCAGGTACTGCGTTGCCTGCTTCTACGCCAGATCCCTTTATGTCAATCACTGGCCCATCCCCTTTGTCCTATTCTTTCCTGAACCCTCTAACAATACCGTCCGTCCTTTGCGGTGGACCCTTAGTTCAGTGACCCCTCAAAATATCACTTTCATAGAAAACCCAGCTCTCACCATTCCACCCCCTTCCATGGACCCAAGTGTTTTTTGCGACTCCTTTTCCCAGACACCCTCTTTCGTATACAGACATACTTTCTCATAATCTTCGAAAGAATAGGTTAGGAATTAGAAACAATTGACCTATGAAGAGTTTTACCTTCATAGGCCTAATATTTCACAAGGTAAGTATTTCTATAACCAATATATCCGACTTATGGAGCATTGCTATCTTGTTTGACCTGCTTTGCTTTCGGATATACATGAGTCGTGATGGATTCTTTAGCATTCTTCAAGCCCTACATTTTTCAGCAAATACCGGCCCAAACGATTCAGAGCCTGAGTATTTCCTCTAAAAAAATCCGTCCCTTTTAGATTCATTTCACTCCTCCATTGATTCCCTAATAATTCCTTCCCGAAAGCTATGCACGCTTTTTCATTTATCGTGAACCCGCCGGAAAGATTTCCCTTATAAATTCCATCTTTCTGTCATTAGATCCTTTATTCTTCCATTCCACATTCCTTATCCCAAGCCACTTTTACCATTAATATATCAATCTCACTTCCCTGAACTCATCCAAGAGGAAGGTGGCAGAAAGAAAAATCGATGGTGCAAGTATTGCACTATTGCGGTGCAAGCACTCTTGGGCGTAGGAAAGAGACCGCAGATATCTACATTGGCTGCTAGGTCTCCTCTACTCTGTCCCGAGCTTTTTTCTTTCTTTCATAAGAAGGCATAAGTAGTATTATATATTTTTGTATCATATATTGCAATAGTATTATAGGTTGCCTTGTTTAGTTGCTTTGTTATATTGCAATAGTATTGTAGGTTGTTATATTGTTATAAAATTTGTGAGAGAGGTATTTTCTACACAGGTATAACATACATGACCTACGTAGTGGTATATAATATATAATTTAAAAATAGTCATCATTTCGATTGTATTGAATTTGTTTTGGGTAAATAAAATATTTTTTTTTCATGTTATGTGCTCCTTTTTTCAATAGTCTAGGGCTCTTACATAAATAAGAAGTAACTAGAGATTTCCGAGCGCGATGGAATTACTCTTTCCCTCGTGTAATTAGAAAGAAAACGTATCGTTGATTTCGGTAATCGGGTAAGTAATAAGGGGCATAGATGCTGCAAATCTATTCCTAGCAATACGTATTATTGAATGGTTTACTCGAATTGATATTATTATGCACCAAATGAAAAAATATTATTGCGGTAAAAATTTACATCATTTTCAGATTTTCGCAGAATATTCGTAGTAAGAACCGCGATACGTGGCCTAAATGAAGATTACTTGTAAGATGTTTGCTTGCAAATACTATTAGTTCCAGTTTTTATGCATTAATTTCTAACTCGGTAACATCATATTGCAAAAATATGATATTGGCTTGAGTTCAGAAGATAGTAATGAGGAAGTTATAGGTTGATTATTTCTGTTTCCACATCCATTTTTATTTCGGCAACGGAGCCTATACCCCAATAACCCTAAAAGGACACGTATCAGCAAAATATTTCCCCATACCTTCCCCATCTTTTTGATGTGCCGATAGCACTTCCAAAAAGGTTATTCCTAGTTCTCACAAGTGGACCGACTAAATCTTACTATCACCCCTCGCTTCATCTCCGTACCCCCTCCAACCTTAGAACAGCCGGCAGGAGTGGCGCACGTCAAGAAACACCCTAATACACCGTCGGAAAATAATCTCGAAAGCAGAGTGCCACCCATCTCAAGCACCTGCAGTGAAGGGAATACATAATGGTATGTGAAAACCATTTTTGTTAAATATCTGATGCTTACGGGTGGTCGTATGGGAAGAAAGGAATTGGAGCTGAAAGCATGAAACGAGTGAAGGAATTTGTGACGAGAATAGTGGCTTCAGAAGAAAATGTAGAAATTATTCAATATTATCGAACCCTACCCCGATACTTAGGATTACTAGTACAAGGAATACGCCGAAATATCTTGTGCAGAATTACCATCACAATCAAACAGCTGTTCACGGCGATTCCTTGTACTTATAACTTGCATTACATCCATCTAAGCCAAAAATTTCCCTATGGCAGTGGCAAAATACCAATGGCGATACCAGTAGAGCATAACAAATTCATTTTCCTCGTATTTTTTTTGATACATAGCGCAGAATAAAAATTGAAAGAAAACGGTGGCGCGGGGAAAAATCCGACAGTATGCAACCCGCATTACGTTAATATCCCGCTGTGCGGGTGACGTGATATCACGTCATGAATAAAAAATTCATAGCTAACAAATTAGGGCCAAGAAAATTTTTTCATTATTTTTTCCAGCTCTTTTGGCACCCATGCATTCGTTTTGCATTAAAAAACGACAGCCGCACCGGGGGTCGATTTTGAGTTTTACATGGTCAGCATTGAAAGTGTTAATAGAAACTCCTTTTTAGTTTCAAACGGAATATAGGCAATTTGAAAAAAATGCACAATCTTCTGCCACTAAAACATAAATTTGACCGCCGATTGACGAATAAGAAAATTTTCGAAGACGAGGAAATCCAAATAACAATTAAATTTGGAATATTTATCTCCCAAATCAGTTTTCTGATTGATTCAGCCACCATATATAAATGTAGGAGAATAGATGCTAAACGACCATGGATATTCCGACTTGTGCCCATTACTTTCTTTCATGGTTCTCATCACTCTAAGACCTTACTCTATCACTGACGATACATTGCCTTCTTAAAAGAAAAAGGCCAATGAAATGAACTAGATTCCATACAAAATCACTCTGAATGAATGAAAAGATAGAGAGATGGATTTTTTGGAGGAAAAGTTCTTGGGGACAGGGTGTTGACAGGAAAAATGATGAAATATTGTTGAAAAATGCTTAATTTTCTTATCAGTATCCATTATTGTCCAATTACCATAGATATTAGTGGGAAAAATATTATATTTGGAAGTTATCATGAAAAGAAATAGACTCAGGGACTACTTTTCCACCTAACCTACCGAGCTGCCCAGGGGCTGGAGACAAAGGAGATTCTTTCATATCAAAATCTTACGTGACTATCTTAACCCGAAGACAATGCGTCCCAAATATCTCCGAGTCGAAGCGGATAAGAGCAGCTGCTGAATGGACGGTTTAACTGCGGACAATCAAAACTTAGAGGAGCTTCGATAACCCAGCCCGAGAAGTTGATGGTCGGGAAACTATTGGCAACCCTCGGAACTGTCGTAAAAATTCGCGCGTCTGCAGAGGAAGATTGCTTAACTGTGACCCGCTGCAGGGGTCTCCGCTGACGCGATACGTTGCGGTAAGCGAAGTGCGATACGAGAGAGGTGCCGGCTTGGAAAAGCACAATTCGGAGATAAGACGCGCAGAGGATCTAAGCGCTGGGGACACGACCACAGGAAACATCTCGACCGGCTGCAAAAATTAGCGGTCTAGATCACGAGGAGCGTCAACTACGTCCTCGATTTATGCCCAGAATTCAAGCAACTTAGAGTAGGTAGGCTAGAAGGTAGGTAGAAGAAGGTATTTTGGCTACCGATAACACTGGGGAACAATTTTCAACACATAATGAGTTCACATCAATTGTTTGGCTGCTTACAGTAAAAACCGTTTTACACGGTACACGGAATTGCGCAATCTGACGTACGTGCGAAGGCGCAATCAAAATTGCGTCGTGTAAAGCGGTGAATTGCTAGAACACATGCGAGAATGCGTGGATGCGAGACGGCAAAATAGTCCCTGTTCTAATTTCGTTCATGCATTCGCGCAATTCCACGCCATTTTAGAAATAAATGCAGCTCTAACCTGCGCAATTCCGTGCCCCGTGTAAAACGGCCTTAAAAATAGACTGTTTTCAAAACTGGAGTTAGTTTTCTTCTACCACGTAAAGTTTTTTTTTCACTTCACCTAGTGTTATTGTGACCACACACTGCTAGATTGAGCGTCGAACACAGGAGGCATCATTGCTCTCCAATTGGCTGAAATTAGTCCTATCACACTGGCGCTTGGTGGCTGACGCAGTAGGACACCAACAACAGGTTAATAGCAGTCTAGTTATGTAGAAGAAACTATAGTGAGACACAGCCACGTAGCTCAAAAATTGCTTCGTAAGGAAGCATTGGATTTGTGAGGGTTGCATACACGGATATATTTTTTGTTGTCGATTCACGCGCATAGGTAAACAATACCTTTTAATAAATTACCTACAAATTTCCCGTATGGATAGTATAAAAGGAAATATTTCTCTTCACATTCCTTCATTTGCAAATTTTTTGACGTAGGAGACAAAAAGAGGGTGTCCTGTAGCTTAAAAGTTGACGTTATAGATAAAAACTGAGGCAATGTTCTTACTCAGGGCCAAAATTTAGTCAAAAACAAGTCATAGATCTAAGACAACAAAATGACTGTTTCCAAGGAAAATGGGTAGAAACGATCACGAGTATAAGATTAGGGAAATAGGCTGCGGAACCGATACATTTAAGATGTCGTATTTTCCACGAACATAAAGGGAACATAATGCCTACGATAGTGACAGCTTCACTCGGGCTACATAAAATAGGCTATGCGTGTGTAGTTAATAGCTTACTATAAATGTCAATATTATCTAGATACCTGCATTCATTTCTTGGCATGTTATAAATCTTGCATGAATCACTTACTACGCTAAATTTTCGTTTTTTATTACAAAGTAATAGTAGTATTTGCATGGCAGCATGATCGTGTCCTAAGCACTCTCCTAGTTTCTGGTCTGACCGCGTGTCGTTGTCCTGGGTGCTTTGCCTGTGTCCGGCAAGAGATTGTTCTTCTGATTGAGGCTTGGAAGCGTGCTGCACTGCTGCATGTCTGAGTGTAATCACCCCGTGCCACACACCTTGGTGGCGGCTTGCAGGGTACAGTCGCTTTCAAAAGTCGGTCCCCATACCTGGCGCAGCCGTCTCCGTTATTCTCCGAAGTCGACCTTCGCGTATTGCTTGCTTGTCCACTGGGGATCGATTCGACTTGATCAGGTAGTACAAATGGTGCAACTTGACTACTTTAACCGTCGTCAAGAGCCTCACGCACGATTTCAGAGGTAGGAAGGCCGCGTGAACCTCCCCCCCCACACAGCCAAACAATTCCACCACCGAAGAAAGCGGAGAAGAATATATGGGTTTTTCCGGCAAGTAACCTATCGCACGAGGAAGAGAGGAGACATCTGTGTAGTTTGGTAAACTTATACAAAACATATTGTGCAAATAAATTTTCGGAGCATTTCGAGCATGTTACTCCAATATTTTTTCTTCACATCGCCTGGTGAAAAATACGTAAATATATACGCCTATGTAAATATTGTCATTTGCGTCACGGTTACCATCCGTCATCGCGTTCATCCATGCCGGCGGTTAAAGATTTTCAGACATTATTTCAATGTTTACAAGTTAAATAGCTGTCACTCCCCCAAGTAGTAGGTTATTCTGACTACAGTAGTGCCTACATTTTGAATAACACAACTTATTCCCATACTGTGAATAGAAAATCAGAAAAAGTTTTTAAATTTTTACCGGTCAAAACTACCGGTACGGCAATTTTTTATGGGAGAAGATAATTTTGCATTATTTTTTCGAATAAGCAATCGGATTGTCTTTAAATTTTATTGAATTGCTTCTAAGATAAACATAAATTTTCACTAAAAGAAGCAGCGAGATGGCAGGCTGTTAGACCATAATGCGTCGTAGGAAGTGTTGTCCTTTTGTTTATGGGAAATACTCTTACATTAATATTGTTCATTTTTTTAAGAAAAACAGTACAAGCAACATGTGCGTGGAGTTATGATGGTGAGTCAACCAGTTATGGTGGTCATAGAAAAACATCATTTACCTGCCCTTCTGAATTGAAGATTTTACGAATCACCGTGCCTGCGCCCCTCCCAACTTACCCCTTTAATTAAAAGTGACGCCCATTCGCATTAGGCCCTTTCATTCTAACCATATCCTTACTTTTATCCTTCCCCTCCCCCCTCACCAAAAATCTCTCGACCATGGATAGCACTTCTTCTTTTTTTCCTCTCCATCCTTCTCACCTTTTCCTTTCTTTTTTATACTCACATCTCGGATGCCTTCATTCTTTTCTTGTCCCTCTTTTGTCGTCGCCTAAGTTTCCACACCGTCAAACGCTACATCCCAAGCAGTATATTTAGCAGCTCATAAGTTTAATTTGTATTAATAATGCAGAAATAGCCATTAGGTACCCAACACGGTATATTTTTATCGGATGAATATTATGCGTGCGTAGTTTAGTGTCAGTAGGAATATGATCAGTATTTGTTCGCACGTAAGACTGACTCAAGGTATTCATTACATGAGTGTAAGTTCTATTTATGATGTAAAACCACTTATACATAATAATGTGTAGGATATTGCCCTGCATGATATCAGCAGGCGCCAATTACGACTGGTTTTAGCAGGAAAAAAAGAAGCGAAAAAGGGGGAAGACTTAGGTTAACCTCTCAATGAAGGGGCAAAGATAAAACATATAGTATTAATATGCCTTTAAATGGTAAGAAATAGGCACACAAGTCATGTAATTAATGCTTCCGTTGGTATTTTCATTATAGAAAATATATTTATGGTAACTATTAAGACATTCGAACTTTCGATGAACATAAATATGTCGGTTAATTACTTCCTGATACCTCGAATGTATAAAGCATTATTTAAATATTTGTTCATATGGGATATGTTAGTAACGACTGGAATAAATATGATACAGAATTAAACATTACAATTTAGCGCACATTAATATTTTTGATTTCTCGCGTGATGAGACACGTAGGAAAATGTAGTATAAACCATGGTAAACATATGTATCCTAAGAAAATGGTTAGGAATAATGAATGCGCCAAACAAAGTGTTTGAAATACTTAAACATAGAGCAATATATATTGATGGTGTTGGTAATAATGTGTTAAAGGTATAATCTAGAAGGTTATTTTGTAGGAAACTTTTTTAATAATCTTTCAGACGTAAATTCCAATTTTCGTTTCTTCCTCATATGTGCGTTGCGACGCAGATACGTCTCGTTATTTTTTAGTGCAAGCAAGACTACTCGGAATATCCATATCAGAATACTATCAGGGTGGGAATCCCATGACTGAGAACATATGCTTCGCCTTGTGTTGTGGCACTGGGAGTCGGGGAAGTCGCGAAGTATTTAGGAATAGTGAAGAATGCCTAAGTCAAACTGGCCCGTTCAAGACACAGAAGGCATAGCCAATACCCGAAGTTCGACCTCCGAGAAAAACGTAGTTGCTCGCGCTGGCCGTGGGGACCTACTTTTGAAAGTGACTGTACCTCGAATATGTAGATGTAGCGCGAATATTTCAATGGAGGATCCTCCAGTAATCCACTAGATGTGTTGATACTCACCGCGCACGTAAATTAGTTTACAAAAGCTGCCGCCCGCATCGCTGTCAGCAAAGTGACCCGATTATCATCATGGGGATATAAGCCATAATTGTGGTCCTTAACCGAAATTTATATAGTGGATAATACGATAAAATTTATTTATTTTCAATGCTATCATATTTTTTACCGTAAAGAGAGAATATCCAAATCAAATAAGGATAATAATATGCCTTTGACCGGTTCCTGCAAAATGATATTTTACATATTAACACCTAACCATTGTGATGGTTTCATAAATTCTTGCTACGCATAACCCGTGCCAACTTTCCCATGCCTCAAAATTGCAAATACTCTATTGAAAATATTGTGAATGAAGGGATTAATCTCGCTTTGTCGCCGCCCTGCGGAAATAATAGGGGTTAGAGGGAAGATAGCACTTTCTAGTCCCAACATCGCCCGATAAAGTCGAATCGCTATGGTATGGTATTTTAAGGAGGTGACCGACAGCTTAGGTCATTTGCGCCATGAGGGAAGGGTAGGTAAGAAAGGGTGGAGAGAAACCCGGCGTCGGCATTAGCCTGCTCTTAACAGAAGGCGCTAAGGGGACCACGGGTTAACGTCCCATCCGACGGACGTAGTGTTGTACTTGAAATGTCCTCCACACAACATTCAAGTAGGGATCGGGCAATCTCTGAAAATTGCTGAAAATTCTCTACCACCGCCGGGATTTGAACCCGACCCCACGGGGTGGGAAGTCAACTCTCAAACCACCACACCAACCCGATCCCCCAAAAAGTAGAATTACTATTGTATTATTATTATTATTTTGGAGAACCAATATAAAATGACCCCTGAGCTATAACTTTCCCATGCTATTCGACCCTGTTTAAAAAATGATATAGGAAAAAAGGAGGAAAAAGGATGACCCTCACATCATCGCCGCACAGCAGTCATTTTTAATAACTCTGCGCCTGAACTGAAAATCAAGCTTCAAAGGGACAGATTGGTGCGTCCTCTATGTACTCCTCTCCATCTTCCATCCGTTTTACGGTGTGAACGCAAACTTATCTTCTTTAAAAAGACATCAAGATGTATTAAAAACCATGAGCACAGGAGAAGTTTTACGTCGTTCACTTCAACGTCGCTCATCGCCATCGCGTTTCTACTGGGTAAATTGTAAACTTCATGTGTACCACGCGTACTACGAAATGTTTCTATACGAACGGAGCGGCGCCTCATACGTTCTTAACTGTTTCAACTGACGTCCAACGCTTAAGGTAAAGCAAATGGAAAATAAAGTTAAAATTTAGCACGTAAACTTAAACTCTTAGACCCTTTAATTTGAACGAAAATTAAAAAGTACGATTGTTTCCATGTTGCTTCGCCACGTAAACGAACTTGCGGAACACCCATCGTGGAACGTTTGTAAGTGAGCTGGAGACGGTATTTTGGAGACAAAACAAATGCTTCATCTTGTTTGAGCTTTATTAAATCGATATACTAGATTTCTAAGATTACATTGAAACATATACTCACGTTACTGTGCTAAATTTTCGTCGTCAAAACAACACCTAAGAATAACATAACAAGAGTGATGAAGCTGAATTTTCAAATGAAGCGTTTCTGGCGCCACCAAATTTGTTTGGGAACTTTTTTGACCCATAGCACATGCGAAAGAACATATTTAGAGGAAAGTACACGGATAGCTTGGAAATGAACAACTGAATGCGTGTTATACGCACTTTAACGACGAAAAAAAAAAAAAAATATTTCAAGGTGTACTGAACCTCAAGTATAAATACGCATCGAGGATAAAGGGCTTAGTTCAATTCATGGTACTTAAATAAATATTTTAGGTAATATTAACAATGATTTCGATAACATGAACATATGAATACGATTGTAAAAATAGCGAAATAGGATATCTCGATGCACCACACGTATCAGGAGACAAATTTAGAGGGAAAATATCTCGGAAATCTTGACAGAGTACAAATACTGGATTATTTCAGAGAAGGCTACAGTTAGTAGCCACAAAAGAGAATGCACTAAAATATTTGATTTGTAATTAAAAAAATGATAACCCAAAGCGATTAATAAAATAAACCTGCCATTTCCCGAGCAAAAGAAAAAAAACTACAACTAACTGGAGCACTCTCAAACTAAGAACACTCGAAGGGAAAAACAATTTTATGATAAGTTTAACACATATTTCGCATTTCATTTGCTGTAAAGCACTATTTTTCAATCATGAGAAAGAGTGCAGAAATTCCGAAGATGAAATTATTTGCTTTATCTTGGACTCAGGTCACTCGCAGGGAGTGCTTTAGCTAATTAAGCTACAGAGGCATTCTCCGCCCCAGTGGGAACACATGAAATGTTTGCTCTTTGTCATGCGCAATATGTCCGGCGACATTACACCACCTGACGCACTACCTTGGCAGCCTAATAAGCTAAAACACTAATCGCTAATGCGAGAGACCTTGTTTCGAGTTTGGATCAAAGTAAATGATATTTCATCAGGGTCATGACATCAGGTTTAATTATGGCACATCGTGAAATATCACAGGTGAGCATTTCGAGGTTGTCCCAAAAGTAACATATATTTGAACGAATTGATTTCTTTTTTGCATCGCAAGAATTACGCTAAAAGCCTAACTTTTCCAATTACTTTATGTTAAATATTCTCTTGATAATCACTTTTAATTCCCTATTCATTTCTGATGGATTCAATTCAAATGCGAGAGCAATTGCGGCGAGCCAGCTAATTCCGTAGCAATAAAGATTTTGAAAATCAAGACATTTTCACTGGCAGCATATCAACGTATCTCATCCCAAATTATCTGTAGGCGATTTTTATGCTATTGCATTGGATTAGCCGATTAGATATGTAATGTTGAAAAATATATGACACTTCGCACGCTATTGAATCACTAAACCAGCTCCTCGTCCGATACAAAGAATAGAGAGCTATCCTCTTTGATAACCAAACATAACGTCAATAGACTAAAAAAAGGCCAATTAACGACTAAAACAAAAAAAAATTGTATTTAAAATTAAAGATTCAATGTACGCGAATTCCCATATATGATTCATATCTTTTGTCAAATACCTCACGCAAAACCGGAAAAATCCGCGGGTAATGGAAATAAAAAAAATATAATAGATCATAAAAAATATTAACTTGCCTCAAGTATGGGAGACCATTAAAAGTCATGGAGCTCAGAATTACCAATAGCGGAGGTTAAAGTGAAAAAAACGGGTTAACGGCAAAGGAAACCTTTTCATTTCCTATCACACAAATACCATTTCTAAGATCTCGAATATTTTTCACCGTAACCGAGGATAGAAATCCACTCCAGACTCGAGAGTAGATATTGATTTTCAAAGAAAGAAATTCATTTAAAGTCATAGAAAATTCAAGCCAAGGGTACGAGGTATGGAAACTGGAAGAATAGCATTTAGAGCTACGGGAGTTAATATAGAAGAACCACACAGCCAGAATCATACGACGCGAGCATACAAGCCATTCAAACTTCTAAAGGAATCATTTAATCCGCAAATTTCAGGGACCACCGAATCGAATGCTCATGCAGTCTGACGCTCACGCGACCAATCTCAGCATCGCTTTTCCAGCCATTTTCCGTGCATCATTTACTGCCATCAATGCTTAAAGCGGCCCATAGACACTCAATATGATTGCGCAATGTGGGTTGCACAATATTTTTACGGCGGCTCCTAGACGGCCAATATAGTCATAAAATATTTTTTTTTGCAAAATATTGTACCGTATGGAGACGATATTGAAGATTGAGCAATAAATTGCGCAATCGCGAGCGCAGGCCTATAACCACATTGTGCAAACAGTCCTGCCAGAATTTCATGAAGTGAACATATTGAGTGAAAATGAATTTTGTGAGAACCACTCGGACGGAATCGCTCGCAAGAGAGAAAAAATAGCAACCCACATGAATCACATTCTCAAGGCTGAGAAGCCGGCGACCAGTGCGGCATGAGCTCGTGATGTCATCAACTTACTGCTAAAAGGCTATGGCTGGTGATTATTCGTAGCTCGAGAAGTAGGCGTTAGATTGAGAAAGAGAGAAATTTATAGAATCCTTATTTTTAAAACTCAATCCTCACTGGCAATACAGTAAAGATTGGGTCACATCAACGTGAACTCATGACGAGAACCATATCCGGTGAGTGATGTGTGATGGGAGATTCCATCCTCGGACACGTAGCGGCGCGCCACCTGGAATAATTGACAGTCGCTAAGCGCATAAATATTGTATAAAGCAATATAAAGTCTATACAACACCGTATGTAAAGAAAGGTGGGCTTGTGCAATATTTCGCATGAAGGTATGATATAAGACTTATGTTGTTTTTCCTCATGGCAATTTACGTGAAAGGCAGACTTTTTATCTTTAACATCGCTTGATAAATACTATGCTATGAGGAATGGATGCAGACGCAGCGATCGCAGTATTTTGGACTCCTCTAAATTTATAGCAATACATTTCATTCTATTATTTTATAAATCCCACGGCACGAAAATTTGATCGATCACAGACCGAAAAAAAATCTAACTTTTGACATCTTATAAATCTTCTCTAATCGGCAAACGTGTTCACAACTCGGAAATGTTCTCTACTTTATTTAGATAATACATATTATTCCCAATTTATTTATACGTTTTTTTACTTATAATTCATCTTTCACTGTTTTATTCTTTCAAACAAGGAACTTTTTATAAATTTTGACCCAGAGTTCAATTTGTATCCTTCTTTACTTACTTGTTTAACTATTAATTTATTAGTACCTATTTATGTCAAACAATTCATTACAAATGTCTTCACAGAGGCTGCCTGACGTGCCAAACACACACGGGGGTGTCCCCGAAGGCTTTCCTCTTTGCTTGACTGCAAATGCCTCATCAATGAAAATATTTGGCCTGTTTGCCAACTTTGCATTTTAAACATTTTATTGATGTAATTACAGAAATTCTGTAAAATAGTCCTGGCCCAGGGGAAGAGGAGGCCGGATTGTGTCCTCACCTGGGCCAGGTAAAATAAAAAAACAAGTCACGTCGTTGAATCTTCTATGGTTTCCGATAGGTGTATCCCATTTCTTACGAGGATCCTGATTGGTTCTTCGTAAACGGAAAGCGTGAGGAGACGGAAGTTGGCAATCTCTCCCGTACACGCGTTCGCGTTGGTTGTATCCGCACCGTTTACTTTCCCGTCAGTCATCTTCTTCGCGTATTCCCGTTATCGGATTACGTCACGCGTTCACTTGAATTGCGTCCCAGCCTTAGAACTGACGATGAAAACAATTACGCTGATATATAGAATTTCTGAGAGGGTGAATCATCAGCATTACTTCCTATCTCCCTATTCTCTTTCCCTATCTTCACCTCACACAATCCGCGCGCCATATCTTCCATTCTTTGAATGCTTCCCCGGCCCATGAAATAGCCATTATCTACCTCCCACACTTCGATAATATCCAACCTTATCACCACCCCGCGGATTGATACGGCCGCACACAGCCGATTCTACTCGTCCTACGATACACCACCTCGGACATTAACTATAATTTCGTGTTTTGAGTTAAGGCCTAATTTCATTTCCTAGGTATCAAATTCTACCTACAAACCCACCCATGTTTCACCTGCGGTTGTTTGGATGCGTGAAGGAGAATATGAGTTTTTCACAGTGTATGTCTGCAGGAATTATTTCCGGGTTTCCCAACTGGTATTGTTTTGGTCTAAGTCTCCAATCGCCTTCAGGGGTAGATTGGAAGGGGTAGACCTGAAGACCTAGACGCGAAGACCCTAAGAAGAATTCCATCCCTGAAGATAATGGTAGACTTGGCTGTTGAAACGTTGGGACTCTGTCCCCAAACCAATACCCAGCGGGAAACTCCAGACATATTCCTGTGGATAAATGAAGCCTTATTCAGCCGAAGAATTAATACCGTTACATTAAAAATGTTGAAAAATAAGACAAATAACTTCGCATTATTTCTCCAAAAGAAGAGAAATCCGAAAACACCTGGAGTGCGATATTAAAAAATCATTGGCGGTACTTCATTTAGCCTGTCCACTGTCGATAATACGTTTAATTGCGTCAATCAGTAACACAATTTAAGTCAGCACATGAACTGAACATATGCACAAATCATACCTGGAACATGGACTACGATCGTAATTCCTAGCATAGGCACAATATTTATTAGAGGAAATTGAGGAGGTGAGTTTTTGGACGCATTAGCATACTTATGTAGTACAGTTTGATGGTTTCCTAGATTTTCCGTTCCCCATGATCAATGGCGGATTGCCGGTTGAGCAATGGACTGTCGTTGGGCCGTTAGTTATACACTCGGAGGCCTTCGGATGTATGTACCTTAATGTGCAACTATAAGTGAAGTCTCGGTAGATACGCTACCAAGTGTACTCATCCAGAAGTGACCGCATTAAGATCAAACTTTTCACGATTCCTACAAATCTGAAACAATTGTTCTCAACTAACACCTTTTCTCACCCTCACTGTAGTATCGGCATAGATCGGACGTCTTCAGCCAGAAATATACGGCCGTGCATTTGCAAGTCTTATTCAAAGCACAAAACTTAATACAAAAAAGGGAATTATCTCTATTTTAGCCGAGCACGATGGCATTAAAGAACATTCCACATAGTAAGAAAATCGGAAAATAGCCACCAAAGAACTCGGGTTATACAAACATAAACAACATTCCAGGAGAAAAGGCAGTTTATCATTAGACCGTCCGCGACCATTTCCTTCAGAGAGGAAATTATTAAAACGGGGTGAAAATGAATGGGGTTACCTGATGGAATAACAAAAAATGAAAAAGAATAAATTTTCCGCTAAAAGAATTTCGTTCATCTCACGGGAGATGTAAATTTATCCCATTTCGGAAAGCAATTCCGGCCGCTTAGGGCTTTTCTGAGTACGACACAGTAATCAAGTAAACGTTAAAGTTAGATGGTAACAAGGAAGAAACGCGAACGGCGCGAAAAATAAGCACATAAACTACGTACTAAAAACAGAATGAAACAGCTGCAACGTAAAGGAGAGCGAATGGTTTGACACTGTGAAGAATAAAATAGATCGATGGAGACGAACATTTAGAATGCCTTACACTGACTTCCTAATGAAAAAGTCACGAAACAGTGAAATAGTAGACAAGCCTACTGGACGGTACTTATTTGTCTTTAAAAGCTCTTCAAAAATAGTGTCAAACAGAAATGAAAAACGAATAGTATTAATATAGTGTATTAAGCAAATGATGCTTGACGAAACCGAAAAAAACTCATTTAGAAGGGATGGAGAAATTCTTGAAAGAAATTGGAGAGGCTCGCAGCCAATTGCAATCTAAGTAAAAAGTGATTGCCAAAAATAAATAAGGTTAAATCACTGCATGAGGAAACGTATCGCTTTATTCAGAGGGAACTCTGTGAGAGAGAGATTTACCAAGAAATGATTTTGCTGAATTTCAGCGTATCACCAACGTCATCTGCACCGCTAATCTCACCGCTACGATGTATTTTAATTTATATTGGAGTTAATAGACTTTTTATGGTAAATTGATTACAAAATTAACTAAAGCAAACACTTAACTTCGGTTATGCATTGCAAGATACTAATTCAAGTAGATATTTGACATGTGAATAAATTAAAATTTAATGGCAACTTTCCTGTTCAATCTCACCTGCACCTGAAGATATTTAAAACATATTAAAACCGATCTTGTAATTAAAATATACGTGTGGAATTTCCATTAACTGTTAATTCATTGATATAAGTTAGAATTCCATTTAGACAAAAACACCTCTCTAGATATTTGACCCAGATTTATGCCCGTGTCAGTATCAATTACCGATGTCTGTGTTAATCCACTTCACTAAAATTGAGATAAACACATATTTCCACTAATGATTTATCTCCCTTTGACTGTTCCTTATGAGTGCCCCCTCTGCAAACAGAAGGTTTCTTGAAATTGAATTCAATGGAGTACTGAACTAATCAAGATAACACATATCGGAAGATTAATTTTGGCTCGGAGGAAAAGTTACGAGAGAAATAAAGGGAAGTATTTACAGCAAATTTCACGAAATATAATTGCCGTGGAAAGGATTTGGATTATGCACTTCATGACACCCTGGGAAGAGGATTTGGAAGAGCAAGTCCACAAAAGTCTACCGCAGTGCGACCGAGTAATTATTACCCCTCGAAAGAACCAGAGATTCAATTTCCAATTAATTAACACGAGGGAGACATTTTCTCTCGGTACATTTTAGTACCTGAAGTGACACGTCAACTTTCGAACATTGGGTCTCACAAAAAAACTGATTGATTTTACGTGGATGTTGCTTCAGAGTTAAGGTACGTGATAACTACTTTATAGTACCATCACGCTAGGCCCATTATGACTGAGTCTTCTAATAGAATATTAATCAAGATATTTGGTTCTCAAAATTCACCCTGAAAATGAATGTGTTATCCATTAAATATTAGGTTGAGTAGTAGTATTTTGATTTTCATCGAAATTCAAAGGCCCTATATTCAGTTTCTCAACTTTTTATATGTTCTTAGCGGGTACCTATCTGAATGCAGTACGAATGTTCAACTGAGGAAGAATAAAAAATATGGATCGTAGCAATATAATTTTGGATTATAACGTTTCTGAAGAATGCTTTCATGCACATTAGAGATCGTGGCCATAATTTTCAGCGAAAAGCAAGAATATAGCTGTTTTTAAAAACCTGCCCGAAATATCATCGAAGAGGTAAAAATAGATATTTCAGGCGTAGGCTTTGCGAAAACAAGGTATTAGCATAATGAAAAACTAAATTTATTTTCCGGTGAACAACATTCTTTCTTAGACGACACACGAAATACTCTCCGATGAATAACTGCTGAAGCCATGAATTCCAAAACAGCACCAATCCATTCAGTTAAGTTTTGAGACAAACTTATTTTACTGTGTAATACTTCACAGCTACAAAAACCAATACTTCCAGTTTTCTCATGAATAGATTGTTCCTATGGAGAAAGTACATTTCACAGAGAAAAACCAAGCCAACTGCTCTATTATCCCAAAAAATAAATATAAAAACTGTTTATCCTACATTATTTCCGAGCGTACTTTTGCCGTTTTGGAAACCGTGTATTTAATTACCTCTTTTTTTATTTTATCCTAGGAATCAGGAGACACTGATAAAACCACCAATGCATTCTCTTGAATCAAGGGTCCATTTATAAATTACCTCATTTCAATTACGAAATCGAGAGAGGATGGAACACTAGGTCTTGGGAGAATCACGTACAAGTCTAATTGCATTACATTTTCGCTCAATTCCAGGTCCCCGGAGACAAAGCTATTAACTTTCTCCTTTCGCAGCACCTGGACTTGAAATTCGTATTTCCACTCGGATTGGTTGGCGTAATTCGACGGCTGAGAGCACTTCGTACCGTTAATCAAACTGAGAATTTCAACATGATAAAAAAAGTCTATATGGGGTGTTAAGGCCAGTCAGCCAACATTTCAACGTCTGCACAAGATGAATCGGCGAGCTGAAACGACCATATGGTGGACAAGGCGGTGAATTAAGAAAAAAACTCTTAAAAATGAAAACGGGAAAAAGAATTAAATCCGAAAATCCCATAAAAAAATGAAAATTTCAAGGATGATTTATCACGAACGAACAAATGAAAGTAAATTTTCACGAAATTTGCTAAATAAAGGTTTTGCATAGACAGATAACGCCCACTTACGTTTAATAGCGAAATAAGAGCACAAAAATGTACGCGATACATGGCCTATACATTGCACTGATGCTTTCCCATGCTCTAACACCAGATTATAACTACATTTGGTTGTAAATGATGTATTCAACTTCAATGACAGCATAGCTTACTCATCCAGAAACTCAACTCGAAGGTTGGTATGGATTAACCTACCAATTGCTCAAGCGTAGTTGGATGAAGTGACTACGTCCTACTTTTATCATGTTTCTAATGGGACAACGAAATTTATACCATGTTTTTGTTCCGACGACGTTAGTATTTTCGATTTAATTTAATTTTCATTGAAAATTTTACATTTCAATTCCAAATTAATCCTCGAAGTACGAGGTGGCCCAGGGAAACGCAATGGTTCCAATTGCCACACGCATCTGGGTAAGTCTACGGTGAGCTCTACCCATACCTATCCACACTAACCTTCTGGCTATATCACTGAGTGAATGAGTGAGTACACTGACCAGCTTCAATACGGAAACGAATGTAAAATTTATTTTCTAAAATCTCAAGAAATTATAGCATGACAAGCATCTTTTATTTTAAGAACATATTTTGTCCCATTTATGCTAATAAAATCCCATTTATTTCTCAATAAAACGTTTTAAAGGCGCTAACATTGAGAAAACGCTAAGGAATAAGAAAACACTCAAATAATTCAATCAATACCGGTTGAAAAAGCATTATGATGCGTTTAGGCAATTTCCTGTATTTAGTAAAGATTGACATTGTTCCACTCATTCTGCTTCTCCATCCTTCGCAGTTAAAAATTGTGATGCACGATGAATCACAATTTATCCGATGTAAAATTCCTTATTCTGATGAAACGGTTTTGAAATTCATGATTCGTATAAACTCAGGTATTCCGCGTGCGTGTGCACGATGAATATCTATTCCTCTCCACAGTGTCTCGAGGGAAATGCAAATGCAATCTCCAAAGTACATTTTTCCAAAAATATGAGCTCATGTCGCAAAATAACTGCTAGAACTACTGGCTAGGCGGAACGGGAACGCTGACAGAATAATATCCCCAATAGGAAAAGAAATACACTCAAATATCACTAGAATAGGTACAATTGATATTTTTCTGTACAAACGTAAGCAATAAAATATTCATTTATACCAGACCCCACTGAGCAAAGTAATTATCTCCGGAAAATGATTAACAATGTTATTAAATGATTTAAAATATTTCCTTCCCAAGATAACACAAATATAAAAATGAATCATAAATGACAACAGCCGAAGCCTTAGAGCCCCAGCAGACGTACTCAACACGCTTAATTTCCTGGCGTAAAAATGCTGGATCTTTTTCAAGCCGGAGATAAATTTACACACTCATTTTTAGCAAACAGCGATTTAGCCTCGTCATCAACTCAAACACGCCGAACTACGTTGATGAGTCATGAATTTGATAGATCACATTTGCGTCAGTGTAACATTCGTTTAACAGCCCCAATCATAGGTTATTTCTCAGCGAAATTCGGATCGCTTTGCCAGTCAGCGACGCGAGTGGACGCGAATTTTGCAAACCCATGTAAACGCGCGGTGAGATACAACACATCTAGACGCAGATCAGAAAATCCTCTACTGTAATATTAATTCTTTTATTTTATTGAAAATGTCCATAAGCAGTAATATTGCCAAAAACAGTAGTCCAATAAAAAGGAAATATATAGAATACAACTAGAACCAAATACATAAAATGTGACGAGAATCATATCCGTAAATATATCGAAAACGAGTACATAAAATGAAGAGAATCCAATAAATAATAAAATAATTTATAGGAAGAAATACTATTGATGATCAGATGGCCAGGTTTGTAAAGACGGTCGGGGATAGATAAAATGGATCAACGGTCGGATGAAGAGAATGAAAAAGGGGGGCGGAAAAAATGTGAGCATTGAATGAGCAATAATCTAGACGTTAGGGATAGTGTGGAACACTGAGTGGGTGCGTGTAGGGCGGGAGGGATGTTTAGACAATTGGCCCCGGTGGCGTCGGGGTGAAGTCCTCGCCTGCCAAACAAGAGGTCGCGGGTTCAAGTCCCGCCTGGGTAGGATCCCCCAAACCTGGGCATGGTTGTTCGTGCACGTGTAAATGTTACCTTCTACAACACGGTTATGCTACAGACTCCGATGCAAAGGTCAACATGAGTTGTTTTCGGTGGTACGATACTACATGAAAAAAAGTTCAGGACAATCTGTGATAGAATATAGGAGATAGTAGATAAATTTAAGGTCACTTTTAAGTCGTAGAAAAGGAATATTGTGGATGGAGAGAGAAATGATATTAATGGTGTTACAGGGCATATTACGCATGTGATGGACTCTATATTTTACTATACTTGAGAAGAAGTCGGTAAGATATGCAAAGGCAGAGATATTTGATGGAGATTCGTGCTCGAATTTCTTCCGTTGATCACTTCCTAGTGAGGCGCGGGGGCTCGCGGGTGGGGCGCTACACGGCATCGATACGTGGGGACCAGTGGCGCAGCGAGGGGGGGGGGGTTGGCGGATAAACCCTCCCCCCAGAGCTCGGAGAAATTTTTAAGTTTAATCCATTCTACTTAATTCGATTGATATTACTTTTATCTAACGATCTGATCGTTGGATTATTCTTCCTCATAGAATAATCCTCCAAGATCGTTAGAACATTAATTGCTTATGCTTGGGTTAGCTATTTAGTGGGCCTTCTTCGCTTCTAAAGCATTGAAGTGTTTTTCCCCGTCCCGTCTCTTCCGCACCTTTCCTCTCCCAGAGGCGTCATCGGGCTCCTATCGCGGCGGCGCCTCTTTCCTTTTCCCTTCCTCTCCTCCCCTCCCCGGGTGATCGGGCGTATAAGCCACGGGCTTGGTTCCCGGCCACGGTGCGTTGTATCCTCGAAGAGCTCCCCTGAGCCCTCACACGTTGACATTACTAATAGAATATTGTAAGGATTAATAAAATATCCCTCAGAAAGCCGTAAAACTCACCATTTTGAACCATTTATCTCAAAACTCCGCAATTTACTAATCTCGCACCTACCGCTTATCCTGGTGGATATTCCATACCCCCACACACCCCGGTATTAGTTGCACCTTAACCCCCCCCCCCCCAAGACTTAATTCCTAGCTGCGCCCCTGGTGGGAACCGGCGCGGCCTGAAAATTGACTCCCCCGTGCGTCCAAACAAACAATGCCGCGCCGAGGCATACGCGCGCTCCTCAATCCATCGTGTCTCCCCATTCAACGGATCACTTGAAAAACCAGTCCGCTTCCCGTCGAACTGCACTCCAACGGTCGATACGGGCACGCACACAGCACGCCACCTGACGGAATGAAGCTCAACCGAGAGAGCCGCTCCAGAGATGTCAAATTACTGCAATTATTATGAATTTCAATCGCCCAAAGGAATATAAATAACCTAATTAGGGCCCGTATTCCAGAACCTGACTCGATATTGAATCTTTACAATCTTATAATTACACAAAATAATAACTACTCTTATAATATAATTACTCATGCAATAATTAATAATAATAATTACACAATTCAATAGGGTGGTTTCCTATTATTTTTTAATTGCCTAAATCGAAAGATTATTACTCTTGGAGTACGCATTTCATGCTTTCAGATTTTTAAATGACGATATCTATTTTTCGCGATAAATTGAACAGGGAAAATTTTCAAGCGCGCGAAAACGCGACGGCTAAGTATGAATGCTGTGAAAAGCCCGTCTGACGTCATTCTGGATCCCGCTTTCGCCGTGTGAGGTGTCCTTGGGGCGAGGATATTGTACGCCGCTGCGATGCTGGCTGCTAATTTTCCGACCATATGCAGTTTTAATAGGTGATTATTAAGAAATGTTTCCCTGAAGTCTGTGCCTCATGCATGCATTGGTAATCTCAGACGAGTAAAACTCCTCAAAGTCAAATATTTACTCGTATAGAAACTTGGTTCCTGTGACGTCACGTGGAGTGGCATCGCATGGGCGCGAATCTGGCCTTTTTCAAATGCAGTTAAAATTGACCATTGCAATCCGTCTAAACTGGGATTTCTAAAACCAAATACTTTGTATATTATGAGTACACTAATGGTGGGTAACGAATCGCAATCAATGCCTTTCGTTTTCTTTGATGAAGGAAACTACCGTATTGCCAAACCGAAATTAAATGCGATGGATAATGTAATTTTTACATCAGCTCCTCGCCAGTTCAAATGTTTCCGCCGCGACTACGCAAGTCAAACAGGTGCCTAAATAAATATTTAAAAATATTTACATAATAATAAATACTTAAATGAAATATTTACTTATATTTAAACAATATCGTCGAAAAATTATGCGTGTAGTAAATAATAATAATACAGTAGCGAGCTACTAGCCCTAATAAGAAACATAAAAACAAAGACAGGGGAATTTTTTTCGAAGCTTTCCTTCGGAGCTTCTAGTTTTTTCTTATGCGTTGAGACAGAAGTTCCGAAAGCTCCAAAAATGAATTCCGGCGTAAATATTCCTTATTTTGTGCAATACACTCACTACTGCATTATTATTAACATAAATTAAATTTTTTACGAATGCTTCCAAATATTAAAAAATAAATACCATAGATAAATAATAAATAAAAACAAAAAAATACCAAAACATAAAAGAGTGAAACAATTTCGGGAAATTTTTTTTGACGGTACTGCTTCTAAAATCGTGAAATACTGGAGCTCCAGAGGTAGGGTCTTATTTCAATAGTTCAGATCTCAAAGTCGAGTTTGAGTTAGTTTTCGTATTTCAGAAAATAACTTCAGGTGAACTCATTTTAGCAAGACTATAGTAACATTTACAAAAAAATCATGACCATAAAATTTTTTCACGCATGGTCTCCTGATTACAAAAGTAGCATTTCTGAAGTTCAATATCAGCCGTGGAAAGTATTTTTTACGAGATATACATTTATTTTAAATAACGTGATGCGATGGCGGCGAAAATCTAGGAACTCAGCGACTCAATTTGAGTCGGGACTTGAGTTAGGTCTCGTAATACCATCGCACAGTGGGCGGAAATCGAAAAAAACTTGACAAAACCCTGAATTTTCACTATTTTTGGAAAACAAAAATGGTGTATAATTTCAGTGGAATACATTGATAAAATTCCTAACCTTTATATGTGCGATATTGTATCGATACCGCGTATCGATATATCTCGGAATAGTTTGTTAGGGTTATGTGACGATGTTTTTAACTCATTGATATCACTTGTAGGAATAAAATACTTAATTATAACTGTCTTACATTCTCCACTTTTAATATTTAAAGAAGGGTATTTTACTGTTTCTGCTATTTTGTTTTAGAGTGGCCCCTGATCGGTCTACAGCAAAAATAACATTAGATTCGGATTTAGGATGAAATAATCATTAAAAATAGAAAAAAAATCGTGGATATACGTTAAATAATAACGGAGATATAAGTTTTGTCAAGATTTTTTATTTCCGCCCACTGTGCATTCGGGCAACCGTTTCGAGTTAGAATCGGGATTAAGATGTGAGTAAAGTTCCGGAAAATGATTCGAGGAGTTTTAAAAAAAGGCTAGCAAAGATTTTGATCTGGAGTATAGCGCTTCACGGTGCGGAAACATGGACAGCTAGGAAGGATGACGAGAGAAGACTGGAGGTATTCGAGATGTGGGTGCGGAGAAGAATGGAGATGGTGAAGTTGATGGAGAGGAGGAACGACGAAGTACTGGGTGGGTGAGGAGAGGCAGCTTCTAGATGAGGCACGGAGGAGACAAAAGATGTGGATGGAGCGAGTACTAAGCGGGGAGGGTATCTAAGTTTATATTCTTGTTTATTTTTTACTATGTAAATATTTAGGCAGACAACAGAAACCATGATTTTGCCCTTAAAACATAAGTCATATCGAAGTCTAGGTAAAGTAATACAATTTCAGTGGAGTATCACAACAGCTCAAATTGAATTCTGACGACATTATTCACCATGTATGACCTGCAATAATTAAATTCGTGAATAATATCAACTTGAATCGCAAAAAAATCAAAATGCAGAGTTAACTAACTGCGTGGATTAGATTAAACAAATTAATTGAGTACAGAGTTTCATAAAATGTCAAACCACGGAAAAGGGATGTAATTTTAACAAGACAAAAAATAAAATTTATAATTTAATATCCGATGATGCAGGAATCAAATTAATATGTGAGGCCCAACAAAATAATTTACGTGAAAATTTAGCCGAGCAAACATTGAATAACTTGGAATTAATCCCTTTACGTCCAACCACAAATAATTAGCTTGGCTTACGCAATCAAGTTAAATGGTGAAAATGAACAGGGAAGAATTAAATAATATTTTCACAGAGTGGATGAATTAATTGAGTGAACGGAAAATATTCATTAAATTGTTTTTATGCAATAACAGCATTAACTTACTGATATAGTTGGTTATTCCGCACTTGCCTTACACTGAAATGTATCGTTATAATCTCAACTGAAATTGAGTTCAGATTAAATTAATTTACAAAGGCCAAAAATGATTGCTCTTCAACCGATTTTCAGCTCCAGATTACAGTTACAACGGCGTTTAGGAATTTAAATTTAATCATATGGATTTCCTTGATCAATGATTCCAATGGATTTGAGTGCACCGAGTAAATTGCAAAGCAAGACAAAATAGAGGGAGCACACAAAACTCCCACACGAAGCAAAAAATATTATCTACTACGTTCGGAATCCGTAAAACATATTAAGGATGATGTAGTTGGGTGAGAAAAAGTTCTATCACGAATTTTCATTCAAAACTTTGCACAATCTAGACAGTGCACTTATGGGTACCGACTTAGGAGTCTCATGTTTGTATCCCTGAAAAGCCTCACGTTTTGCTCACCTAAAATAGTTACCATGATGTTTCATTTACCCCAGAAATAAGAGTAAATTCGTAAGTAGCCCACGACAGGAACTACACCAAAATACTAGAACTTAGGGGAGACTTTCCCAGTACCCGACACGTAAGGTTTTTTAAAAAAATAATATTTTTTTTGAAATACGTGTAGGAAACAAAAATGAAATTTTTGGAAAGTTAAAATTTTTGTTTAGAGAAAAAAAAATCAATATTTGCAAAATGCAGTGGTTGAATACATAAAATTAAGAAATGAAAACGTTTTAGTTTTCGTAGTGTTCCAGAAACGCTTGCCCAGTACCGGACACTTAAGAACTCGTAGATTACATTGGTTAACATAACGAAAATAATCATTTGACACAAGTATATAACTTTTTAATTAGTTAAGAAGAAAATAAAGTTACATTTTGTTAGCATTTCTTCATACTTGTTGAATAAGAGGTCTGCTTGTGGTTTACTTAAACCGAGAGCTTGTGGAATACTGGTTGACTGAGGTTTTTGCAACGAAAGCTGGGGATGGCGGCTTAAAAATTTTTTTCTTCTTATCTTCATAAAATTGGTGTGGAATTTTCAAGGGTTCAGCTATATCAAAAGAAAATCTTATAAACTCTTCCTTGTTGCATCATCTTCTCGTCTGAATCTATAGAATTCCTTCTTAAAGTGACCCTGGCTTCATATCCATGTCCCCACCTCCTCTTTGCTGCTTGATTCTGTCTGCCAGCGTACTCTTTGGGACAGAGAAATGGAGTGAAGCTTGTCTAATAGAAATTTTATTTTCCAGTACTTGCTTTACTCCCATTTTCATTAAGTCCTCTGACCAAATACCCTTTTTTTCTCCTTCGCCATCGTGTGCTATGTGCTTGGAAAAAAGAATATAACGTTCAATGAGCTAGCACACTAAAGTGCCAGTGTCCGGTATTGGGCAATTCAAGACCGTCCGATACTGGGCAAAAGTGGTGGGTAGATGATTTAACTTTACCCTTGCAAACTAATGTTTACAATTAAATAATAAATAACTTCAAACCATTGTCTATTTAAGTAGTATTGACCCAAGCTATGAGAAAACAAAATCTTGGAATCAGATGTCACAGTTTTGAAGCTTAAAAATTAGGTCGGGAAGCAGCCAACGGGACAAAAACACATACCTCACTCATTGCTACTATAAGCCTGGCAAGAAATGGCTGCCTACTATGCAATGACTTTGGGTGGCATAGCATTTCGGGGCCAGGGTGCGTGACCCTGCTCTCTAGCTTATTTTTTCTTAAACACACACTGTCCGGTACTGGGCAGTGTCCGGTATTGGGCAAGTCATTGCGCATGCACTATATACTCCTAAAGCCAACGGGTTAGTATGGGGAGAGCTCTACCCTGGGCAATCAATCCAATCTCTAGGTTAAAGAAAATTGAGTGATCGGGAAGAGAGGGTTGGAAACTACTAATGAGGCACCAATATTTTTACGATTAGCCACAGTTGGAAGAGGGCAACTATTGAAATTCGGCGGAAAACTAAAGAACAAGTTGACTAATAGATAAGGAAAAATTACAAATCATTGGGTTAGCAAACGTAGTATTTATAAAATAAAGAGTTTCATTGGGAAGTACTAGTTCACGAATAGTAAGCTGTCTATTCAAGCGTCCGATACTGCAGATAGCATATGTTTAATTATTTGCCTATTTACAATAATTATTATTGGAAACTAATAGTAAAATTACTTCAGGGTAGAATGAAAATGTGAATCAAGTGCCAAGTAAATACATTATAAGAAAGGGAATTCAAAGTATTTATTAGACAGCCGTATGAATGAATGAAACCACTATAAAACCTACACACTAGCTAATGACTCCATAACGAAGCCCTTGTCAAAACTAGCGATGAATGAAGGACAGATTATTTTGCTGTATGAATTTAGAGGACGATACGCGAGTAAAATTCTTACAGACATAAAAAATGAGGCGCTATGTAAGAGAAAATTTATCACCAACAACGTCACACACCAGTTTATGAAGGAATGGCTGGAAAGCAAAAACTATCCGGATTTCATATGATTCGTTGTCTCGAGCGTGATATCATTCAATCGACTAAACATAGTGAAATGTAAAAAAAAAAATTTAATAATGTAGAAAAATGATGACGAGCCACGTCGAAACCTAGGTCGTACATTATTTAATTTATGTAAAATTACAAAGTTATTTTTTGCATTTAGTTTTAATCTTATTTCATTTGAGAAATGTACCAATTAAACTTAAAATTCGTTGTTAGGTATAATATCTTTCACCGAGTCAAACGGTCTTAAAATAAAAGTCAGTGGAATGAGGAAGAATTAGGATGACGCCTACTTGTCTTATCATTGAATGAGTGTCTAAGTGGTAATTATAATGAGCAATATCGGTTATTGTGGCGGAGGATTAAATATTGAACGGGAATCGAGAGTTCATAAAAAAATATCAAGTGAAGAAAGACGTTTGGATGAGTCGCCCGAGGAATTGTCACTTGCCAAAATATTCATTATACGGAAGACCAGTGTTCATGACGAGTCACCCCGCATTGAATTGCATCCCAATCCTAAAATATTTCCCCACAGCTTCTGCTCCATTCATTGACCCCCAGGCAATCCCACCTCGAAAATTCTTTGATTCCCACCTAGGCCGCCCAATCGTTATTCTGATACTTCACTGCATAAAATATGCCACCAAATTATGAATACACAATCATTAGAACTTAGAGAAACTATTGGAATGAAATCAATTCGTAAGAACTGAGCTATAGAAAAATCGTGTTTTGAAATGAAATAGAATTTGCATTTGATCCGAAAGAAAAGTAGTAGGAAAGACAGCTTTTAAAAAATAAGGAAAAATTAAATTAAAAAATGGTAATCATTCAACAACAAATCGCTACCAAGACAAGAAAACATTTCTTCGTAGAAAATTTCTACTCTCCCAGAGACGCAGGCGAAACTATTCTGGCTATTCCGGCCCGGCATTCAAGCATCATCACTTATTGGATATAGTGCCTGCAGCATCTAAAAACTAATATCTTTATTAAGCTCAAAAATTGCGAGCCAGCTTCATCACAGTTATAACCATCCGCCGTAGAGCTACATACACGAGAGGTACCCATCAAATACGGCAAATATTTACACTTGCTACAGTGAAACTTCAATAACTCTGAATTACTAATTCGGCCCTAAAAAAGATAACGTCTCGGAGCAATGGAAAACCTCTAGGAAATCCTGCGTACAATACGAGGCACAACAAAGAATCAATAGTTTGCCTAGCATTAACTGCAACTGTTTCGCCAAATAAATGATGACTCTTACGGCCGTTTTACAAGGAGCACGGAATTGCGCAGGTTAGAGCTGCATTAATTTCTAAAATGGCGTGGAATTGCGCGAATGCATGAAAAAAAATAGAACAGGGGCTATTTTGCCGTCTCGCATCCTCGCTTTCCCGCCTTATTCTAGCGATTCACCGCTTTACACGACGCAATTTTGATTGCACCTTCGCACGTACGTCAGATTGCGCAATTCCGTGTACCATTTAAAACGGCCTTTACAAGGTCCAAAAGTAACTTAATAATTAATTTTTTAAATAGACACGAATATGCATTGTTTTCAATATTTATATATTACATATATTTTAAATGTTAAAATTTATCATTTTTAGATATTATTTTAATTAATGTCATCGTTTATTGCATAAACTGAAATTTACTTCCAAAACCGATAACGACGAAAGCGAGTCGGTGTTTTTAAATATTTTCCATTGCTAGATCGGAGTATTTAATTTCTTTCTAAAACCAACACTCCAACGTATAAGGGATACGAATTTATTTATTAAGCATGCACGGTAGATTTTGTCGCGGCATTCTACTCAAGATGCGCATGTTTGGCAGAGCGATCAAACTCAAAAATACCTCTGGAACAGCGAGGCATGAACGATTCCGAGAAGCCTCATCTCCGGGTCGCAGGCCTGGGTCAATCATGCACGTCGAATCAATCTAAATGCAGTGGGCATAGTCAATGACATGCAACGTCGCGTGCGGCGATCAGAACTGTATAAATTGACCACAACACGGACCTGATATAGGTTCGCCTCACAGTTCCGCCGGTGTATCCCAATTGGATGCCATACAATTCAAGAGGGCATGACCTCCGGAAGACGTGCTCGACAACGTGAAGTAACGGAAGGAGCATAAGGGTCAAATTCACGTGCACTCGAGGTTACCATGAAAATTTTGCGTCACTCTAATTGTGAGCTCAGAGTAATTATATACAAGAGCGCTTCAAGTGACTGCGCAGTCCAACATTAAAACCTCCAAAATGAGGCATGTAAAGATGAGAGAATAAAATGCTTAAAAATTATAAAAAATAAATGGAAGGAGATTTAATTGGTCTCCAAGGCTAGGACTATAATTGAGCCACCATCAGATAACGAAAATATATGACAGTAAAAGAAATAATAATACGGTAAATAATACATGAGTGTTTGATAGAAATAACAGCAAAATAATGTTCAATTATTTCTTATGAAAAAAGCCAGTCTTTGGCAAGTTTTAACATTATATTTGAGGATTTTATTTTTTTAATTTTAGGGGGCAGTAAATGAAATAACATTGGCCTCATGAGGAGAAAACAACGTTTGTATAATGTTAACCTTGGTCTGCTTGTTACTACAAATAATTCACTGCTAAATAAATACTAAAATCTAAAAAAATAAAATAAAAATACAAAATGCTAAATTAATACAAAAATCCTGATTTTTCGTGAAAATTAAATTAAAAAATATTTACACCAATAATAAAATTCTCCATTTAAAAAGAGGATTTGGTTTAACCGGGGTTCGAAGCCGGATCCCCAGATTTGCGGTCCAGTATGCTAAAAATTACACCACCAAGCCTCTGGTGCCATGCCTGAACGGAAATCGGGAGATTCGGGTTCGAATCCCGGCAAGGCCAAATAATTTTTTCGTGTCGAATTTCATCTTTGGTGCTAATAACTTTGCACCCGTACGCGTGACTGCTTACGAAGTCACCTGTTCAGTGCAGTGCTTTAGCAAATGAAAAAATATCCAATCGATTTAACTACGTGAACACAAACGCTATTGCTTTAGTCAGCCATGGTATGAGGTCGCATGCGCAGAAGGCCACAATCGCTCTTGTTAATATTTACTCTGATATTGCGAGGGCAGAGGTAAACGGCACATAACTTTTCTTCGTGACCCCTATATAACCATCATGCAACAACTTATTCGACGCTACTAAAATATATACTGATTCGTCCATGTTGTGACCTCTAACAGAAATTGACAATGAAAAACACACAAACACGTACAAAAGAGACACAATAACTGACAGACGTTTCAACGGGATGACCCGCTATCTTCGGTGCCGAAAGTGAACCGACTCACACCTCTCGTGGGGAACGCATATAAGGAATATTTGCGGCATAGCCCTGAAGAAATTAGGAATCGTCAAGCGTATTGTGAGATCATTTTCCGATAAAAAAGTAAAAGAAAGATGCTGAAAGATTTGATACTTTCCCGGCGAATGATGTTAGTAAACTTCTCTCGGGTTTCCCACCGGGTTAAAGGCTTCATAATGGCCGACACGTTTCGAGCTCCGACTCGGCGCTCATCATCAGGGCTACTGGATCATCCAGTCCTCATCATCACTGGATCATCCGGCGCTCATCCCGTAGCCCTGATGATGATCGCCGAGTCGGAGCTCGAAACGTCGGCCATTATGAAGCCTTTAACCCGGTGGGAAACCCGAGAGAAGTTTACTCACAAGAAAGGTGCTATTTCGCACTCGTCCGACCGCACCTTGAATATGCAGCGAGAGTATGGGACCCGGCGCAGAAAGACTTAATCCGCGAACTGAATCAAATACAAAGGAAGGCTGCGCGGTTCGTCAAAAACTGTTACGGGCGTACAGACAGCGTTACTCAGATGTTAAGCGAATTAGGCTGCGAGCCGCTGGAGACTCGGAGGCTGCGCGCTAGGCTTAGATTGCTTGAGCAATTGAGAATGGATATCTTCAAGAGCGACACGGAGAACATAATATTAGAGCCCCACTATATTTCTTGGTCCAACATAAGCGATAAATTAAGAGAGATGTTTTGCCGTACGGATAAATGTACGGTTACCTTTTTCTCCCGAGCCATAAGAGACGTTAATAAAAGCTAGTCGAAATTTCGTTAGATCACTTCATTTTTCTGTGTAAACGGGTTGTGTCTTAAAACCCTCTGCCACACGACTTTTAGGCGGTTAGCGGGGTATCATGTAGATGTAGATATGTTATCCGATTTATTGCATCACTTGAAACGATTCATGGCGTCCCAAAATTGCTAAAGCTCATGCCCGCCCTGTAGCATTACGATCGGTCATGAAATGATTCATCCCGATTAAATTCCTGGCTCATGAAAACTCCCTGTCTCTAGACGAAGTGCAGAAACCAGGAAATAACCGCGGACGAACAACAGGTGAGCATCGCGACCGGACATGCGAGCCGGAGAAGCAAAGCATAAAATACGTATTACCCTGAGTTGATGGCATACGCTCATGCAACAAGCGATCCGACGCTACTGAAATTGACGTTGATTCACCAACACTGTGACCTCTTATCGGCCTACATGGTATGGCTTTTGACTCCTATTTAAACTAGGGTTTTGATTAGCAAGGTTTAAAAATGATAAAATTGATTTAACTCCATTTCCTACCACGGCTGAATTGTATTATTTCGCAAATTAGTAGTTCACTTTTCTAAAATACTCAATTTCAGAATCTGCTTAAACTTCAAGATAATTATACATGCTGTTACAATAATAAAATTTCGTTTAATTTGAACATTCACTTGCTGGCAGTTTTAATGTTGACAGTGAACTAAATAACTCAGTAACTAACTAACTTTTTACTATTTATTTTTTAACTATACATTCAAATCGTAATTTTTCTGAATACCTCCATTTCATTTCCCATATAATAATTGATTTATGACCCGGAAAATAGCAATGTGAGCATTATTTTTGATTGTGAGCATTGAATTAGAAATGAGGATGAGTAAAAGTGATTAAATTACACTCAGTATGCTGCAAAAGGAGGAATTTTGACAACTCGAGGAAGTATTAAAACGCTTTTTAAACTTTCGCTATTTAAGATTTAATTATTTTTCAGAAGAAATATGTCACAAAAGATGTAAAACGTTAATATTAAGATAAATAGCAGTGGAATGTTAAATTAATAATAAAAATTATGCTTGAGAAATTTTCAATTCAAATATAAATTAAATACCATCCCATACCAATTAGAAAATTTCGTCACCAGTTTATTTGATATTGGTAAGTAGTCTTTCACTGATGCTGAAATATTTGCGTGAAAACACAAAAAATCGAGATGTATTGATATAAGACTCAATATAATTCCAAACGATTGCTAAAACTTATGTTTAAATACCGCCTGATTGTTATCCATCCAATGAAAAAGAAAAATGCTATCCCGAACGAAAAAATAAGTTCTGAAAAATTGGAAGGCCTAGCTCAGCTAATTCAAATAGCTTTCGGCATTAACACAATGCTGAGAAGAAAATAACACTGAAGAGGCACAATAGAAGCGATCTTCCATAAGCCCACGAAGATTTACGGTGTCTACACCGATTCACTGACGTGAATTTTTACGAAGAAAAGGCTGAGACGACGGAAAATGACAAGAAATGTATAGGAAGAAAAAAGATTGGAACGAGAATACTGGTATCGGGCCAGAAATGATGTCGAGTGATATTTTTTCGTGTCTTAAATGTCCCACCCATGTCCGTTTCCTTCAGAGGACAGCTCTGGTGAGAGCTATCAGTGGAAAGGTATGTGCTCACCGGATGGCAGGAGTGAAGCCGGCCACTGGATCCGTGGTCGGCGCTGAAGGAGACCAGGGAATTGCGGGAGCCGTCAGTCTGCTCGCCGGGCGAAGGACAGAAGAGCCCTTGGTGCTGTTGGATACCATCCATGGGCTGTCGCCTAAAACGAGAGAAGACCATGAGAACATTTTGGCTCGCGATAACCCATGCGGTCAATGACACGAGCAAACCAAAGCAGTAAGCATGGGGACTGCATGGGGGAGACCCAATTCCATTCCATAGAAGGCTGATTTCTATTGCCACTTCTCAGTCGCATTTAAATCAGTTTTCAAAAATGTCCGCGGCGCGGTGATGAGTGCAATGCGATCCACTTTTTTATCCAATATTTTGCAGTATAAGGTTTGTTATTGCGAGGAGTAGCATTGAAAAGTAATGAATTTGATATCATCATATGCATAAACTTCGGTTAATACCCCTAATTATACTTTATTTTCCCGTGAAATTCGGTCACTTGTGTCCGTCAACGACACGAGTGGTGACTTTGGTAAACCCATTAAAATGCGCGGTGGGAGACAATATGCATAGGCCGACTTGTGGATCCTCTTTTTTTTTTTAATATTTGTGGCAATAAGATAGAGAATAAATCTAACAGGATAAATAGATAGATTCCCATATGCTAGCAATTTCACATAAGGGTCATTCCAACTTTATTAACCCTTCAGGCCGTTTTACACGGGGCACGTCGTAGCGCAATCTGACGTGTGCACGAAGGCGCAATCGAAATTACGTCGCGTAAAGCGGTGAATTGCTAGAATACTTGCGAAAATACTTGGTGGCGAGACGAAAAAATAGCCACTGCTCTATTTAGAACCAGAATAGTAGTATTTTTTAGTGATTCCAAGCTCGCATATTCGCAAATTCAACATGATTTCAATGCTAACCTACGTCTCTGTCTCCCGCGAAGTGTGTTTTTCTAGTAGTAGTAGTAAGTAGCCTTTCCCTGTTGCTGAAATATTTGCATGAACAGAAAAAATCGAGATGTATTGAGATAAGACAAACACTTACTAAAAGTCCTGTTAAAATACCGCCACTTTATTACCCATCAATGGAAAAGAAAAGTTATATTCCGTACGAAAAATTAAATTATGAAAAGACAAATTCCTAGCTGAGTTAATAGCTTTCGGCATCAACACAATATTAAAAAAATTAAACTGAAACGGCACAAAAGAAGTGACCTTCACTTGTGTTTCAGATATAATATTTTTTCCTAAACTACTGTAAAATCAGCAAACCTGCCCCGGAATTTTTAGCATAGCATCTAGAAAATCGGTTGGAATTCAAAGGGTTAAAAAAACAACACTTAAGGTCTCAGACTTTGATCAAGATTTCCTTATGAGTGTATATTCACCTCAAACAAAACAGTGTTCACCTAAACTATCAGGGCTTTGAGAACAATATATTGCGCGATTATACTCACAATAATTTTTCACATTTTTGCCACAAAATGTGGCTTAAATCATACGATTTCCAACATCACTATACCTTACCGTTGCACGGGCTAGTCATTTGACTCCTTTTAAAACAAAGAATTTGGAAAAAAATAAAATTGATAAAATTAATTTAACATCAGTCCTATTATGGCTAAATTTTAATATTTTAGAAAATATTAATTTCTCTTTTCTTAAATACTAAATCTCTACTTTAACATTTCACTTTAGGTAAGCATACGTACTAAAAAAAATTAGACGCTGCTGACAGGGGCGGATCAAGATTTTTTCTGGGGGGGCACAAGGGTCTGACTGGTCTTCTTATATTTGAGATTAAAATCAAAATACAACATTTACTGCAGAAAATATTCTCTTTATTTTGACATGAAAGTTATTAGTATTAAATTAAATGATTGAGGCTCCATAATACACTAATTAAAACGAACGTAATGATAAATGTATTAAAAATCTTGTCTATTTTTTAAGCGTCTGGGGGGACACGTACCCCTTGCCTCCCTTAATCCACCTATGGCTACTGTTGACTACGTTTAATTTAAACATTTACAAATTTCTCCCGCGTGGCGCTAATAGGAAAAAATATTTGCGTTACTGTGACCCGGATTCCACGGTGGTAAAACATCTCATCACGCGTCATGTAGTGAAATTTGGAATTTTTCTTGCATGTAGGAAGAAACTTGGCATCGTTCCTAATGATATTAAGTAATAATAAATAAAAACTCATAGAGCAACGGCCAAATTCTAAATACAGATAAGCCTGATGGCCAAATATACCATTGAATACGGCCAGGGACTGGGTTGTTAATGAATATATTTATGAAATGACACTAAATGTCCGTTTTCACTGTCATTCAAAGGTTTCAATGAGAAAAAGAGCGAAAAACGCATTTACGGGATGAGAACACTGGTGGTCAAAGTTGAGCGTTCTCAAAATGCATCAAGCAACAGCACAAAAAAACGGCTTAAACATTAGAAAATTCATATTACTAAGTGCATTATTCCTAATCGTAATAAAAACGGTTTATAAATCAACGGCCAAAGCATGCATAAATGAACTGAGATAATACGAAGATTTTACCAACTATAAGAGAGATGCAAAACAATTTTTTTTCTACTCGAAAAGCGTCATGAGTATCATACAACTAATGACATAAATCAGTCAGAAAATTAATGATCAAACTAATATTTCTTCCAATGTTTAATTATAATACGCGGAAATACGGAGGAATGGATAACTCAATATTTTATCAAATTGAAAATTATTTTAAATCAGTACTATCGTACATTAAAACACTCAACTAGCATTTGAAAAGGAGTTTGGTCGTCCTTATGCGGGAATTCAATGACTATGACATTATCCGGAGCATTTAAACGCACCTGATACCAACAGAGTTATCCACCTTATCTCACCACTTCAAAGCATTGATAACTTCAAGCACCGATGCTGAACAGGTAAAAGGACCAGAACAAATGCCGATCTAAGAGAGTTCCATGCTATCAATTGCACTGCTGGCAACCGTTAGGTGATAAAGGAATCATAATAACCCGGAACCAACGTTGATTGATAATACTATTTGAGGAAAGACAACATGGCCGATGTATAGGCTTGCCAGCGTGGCATATGACCGGAGGCTTTGTAAAAAGCTATAAGCAGATAACCCAGTGAAAAGAAGTGCAGGTAATTTTTATAGGTGGGTAGCTGAAGATGTAATATGATCTCAAAATCACGCATCTAGCGAGTATTTGCTACCAGGGGCGCAGCTAGGAATTAAGGCTGAGGGGGTTTAGGTGCAACTAATACCGGGGTGTGTGGGAGTATGGAATACCCACCAAGATAAGGGGTAGGTGCGAGATTAATAAATTGCGGATATTTTATTAATAGTTACACTAGTCTATTAGTAATATCAATCCAATTGAGTAAAATGGATTAAGCTTAAAAATTTCTCGGAGCTCTGGGGGGGGGGGGGGGGTTATCCCCCAAAACCCCCCTCGCTGCGCCACTGTTTCCTACTATTCAAGCACATTTATCGTATTTGGACGTATTTAAGTAGATAATAGATACTCTTAAATGCGCGAATGGGTTGAACAAAAGTTATCAATGCACTGTCGATGACATACACGGTCGTAAATCCTTTCATTTCTCAAAAAACCAAACATCCTAAACAATGGCACCTAGATCAAAATATACTCTTAGGTGCAGCTATCCGCTGTTTCCGAGAGATGGTGAAATCATGGTATCACTTCAACCATAACGCTCCAATTTGAACAGCGGAAGGAAAAGCTGTGCACCAAAAAATATGCATATTTGTATGCATATTTATATACTTGCATAAGATACATGTATGTAGGTATTTACATAAAATACACAAAACAGCAATAGCTTGAAATCTAAACGACTCGATATCCCTGATGGGAAAACCGCATTCCGAGAATTTCTCTATTCGTCATTTCACTCGGTATGATGATTTCACGCCACATAACTCACTTTACAACTCAGCCCAGCTGATGAAATTCACATAAATTCACATTCCATGACCTCTTTCAACTCGCCATTATAATAGTTGAGTAAAATCATTTATAAAATGTGAGTCATTAAGCCATTGTTCATAGGTCTGTTGAGGTTATGACCATCAGTTGATATCAATATGTAAGCAAATTTTCACCATTAAAAGATACGATAACAATGCAAGCAACTAAAGAGAATGTTCACATTATTATCATGGTAAAGCATACGTTACTTCTAAACTTGAGGTCAGAAATATTTAACTAAAGAATACGAAGCTTAATTTACAAAGTGTTTTTCAATTATTCTCACGAGTAGCTTGATACCTCGACTCTGCCAAGATCAATGACGATAAAACATTTCAATATGTATCATAACAAATAAAATAAATATAATAGTTGGAATCATTGACTGCGACCGAAAAAATATTATCTTTGGAGGAAACTAAATCTGAAGAGGTAAAAAAAATTGTGTCTCTCGTTCTATAACTACATGTTCAACAGAGAACAATTGAACGGCAAAACGTAGATTCCGCAGAAAAATTCCGAAATAATGAGCATTGATTCTATTTAAAAACATAGGATACTTTTAATGAAACTTAATACGCATTAACCCAGAGAACGAGAGAGAAGCAAGTCATTCACAAAGTTGAAGGGCTCAAGAAATAATCCACAATCTATCCTCCTACGCAATCTGCAATTTATTCAATACACAAAGCTACTTAAGCGCTTAACGATTTAATTTGGAATATCGTTACTTCAATACCATAGAAAAAACTGCAATAGTAGAAATCCGTTTCGAGCCCCCAATTTACGGTCTAAGCAGGCGGGGCTTTCGGCATTGGAAAAAGGATCAGTATTGAGGCAGGAAATGAGAGACCGTAACCTCTCAAATGATGGCGGGGAGATCTTAACAACACAATAGTCTGCCTGAGATCATGATAGCCCGCGGATTGCAATGACAACATCCTGGAGACCCATGATACGGCACCGATTGGAAGCACATTCATACTCCAGCCGGAGATGGGAACGAGACTAATTTGCCCGTTGCCTTACTGGAAGCATCTAATGTCGCATTGAGGCAAACGACCAGGATGTAATCAGGAAAATTTTACGCTCTTCATTTCACGAGGAAGATCACCAAATAAGGATTACGACCAATTTAAACGAAAAGACATTCAGCCCGTGGAGAATGGTTTCACAATATGCCTCAACGCGTTCTAAAAGGCGTATTTTTAACGATTTAACGGACCAAATTGCGATTTTGATTCAGAATTTTCCGCCTTTTCATGCTTAGAAAAGTCTTCATAATGACTGATGGCTCAGAAATGATAGCACACGCCAACAAGGTTGGAAAATATTTGGAAAAATAAATCCACTCATTAAAATATAAGGTGAAATCTTATCAAAACCTACTGAATTAATAAATTATAAATTTTCCAGGGGCTATGCCCCTTCTGAACAAAATGAAGTACATTTTTTGAGCGGCATAGAGAAAAATCAACAATTTTTACCAATGAAATAGTGAAAAAGAAAATATAAATTATTACCATTTTCCATAGATCTTTTCCAATTACGCGATCAATAATCCCAAATTCTCAAGATAATTCAATGGATGCTCGACCGAAATAAATAAGGACGCTTGATAAATACTTAATTTACCATCATAAATTATTCCGTGTATATTGGTAACTCTTTTCAATCTTTGACTTTGCTTTAAGTAAGGAAATTTCAACCCAGTAATAATTTTTGTAAATTTGAGGGAGAGGTAAGCTAAAAACGTTTCACTTAATACACCCTGAAGATATCAAGAAGATAGCGTTAAGTTATCGTAGCTTTTAAGGTGATTGCGTAGTGTGTAGCGTAAGCAGGAGATTTGACCCTAGAGGTATTTTTTTACACTTGAAGAATTCAAGATAACAACAATTGAAGATGATGGTCTAACTTTTACACAAGTAATTGGCTGTGGTAAAAACAAAATAAGACCAATTGATCAGTCCTAAAAAACGTTTGCGACAGCCCGAAGGGTTGGAGTATGTCTACATGAAAGTAATACGACATTAAAATTTCATGAATGTCCACTCTCTACGCCTAAATTTAATTAAATGTGAAGATAAATAACACTTTGAAGCATATACCTACTGCGGTTTCATCCCATAAATTTCGATAATACTCTTTCCAGTACCTTAAAAAATAGAAAAAATTACAAATTTTGTGATGTAAGATGCCTTGAATGCCTTTATCACTCAAAGATCCCAAAGAAAATCCAAAACTCCAACAATCTTCCAAGACCCATCCCCCCCTGTTCCATGATGTTAGTCTATCCAAGCGGCGAAGCTCACAGAAAACCCTAAGGGAAGGGGACAGATTGATGCGGTGACGCTCGGAAATTGTTTGACGGAAGAGAAGCAGACAGAGGCGCCTCCACTTACCGCAGGGAGCCGCCACAGAGCCGCCCACGGCTAAGCAATGCTATTATCCTGGAGAAAACGACGGCTAACCCAATAACTTCAACTCCTCCACACACTTTGGCTTCGGTCGCATCGGTCCCTTCAGCTTTAATCGGGGGAAGCGCCACCCGAGAGGCGTTACACGATGAAGAACGACCGAATCCCCCTTTTCAAAATTTGCCTTTATTATGTTGGTATGCATTTCCCTGAGATATGATAAAGTTTTAAGCTGTATTAATTGTTTACCTTGCCTCTGGCAGCAGCTAAGGTTAGAAGTATTTTTATGTACTCGGCGATTTTCAGCTGGCCTTTCATCGCTCGTTCGTGAAATTTTGGCCAAAACCGATACTATAACGATTCCCATAACTCCATATTCGCCAGAAATTGGTCCATGTGACTTTTGTCTATTTCCAAAAATAAATAAAACCTTAAAAGGCAGTCACTTTACTAGCGTAATTGAAATTAAGACCAATCGCTGACAGAGATAAGGGCTATCCCAAGTATTGAGTTGGAAAAGTGTTTCGAGGATTGGCAGAAGCGCTGGCACAAATGCATAATTTATAATGGGGACTATTTTGAAGGCGACAGTATTAATTTTAACGAATAAATATTTTTTTTCAACAAAACTGAAGTTTCTGTCATTTTTTGAACACACCTTATAATGTTGAAGCCATCTGCCCTCCCATGACCTCTTCAACTCGCACTGAAACTTTCACAGCAAATGAAATACGGATTTCGTACTGATGCATGACAATCGAAATTTCAAACATAAATTACCGTTTATTAACAGTTAAAAATATCGTAATACGGTTAGTTAATCACCAATGATCATTTTTTTCACTTAACTGAAATAACTATCCGTTTCTGCCAGTAATTGTGTTCATGTGAGCATTATGAATACCTCATGATTTTAACGCTAAGTAATGTAATAACAGGTTATAAAACCCCTTCGTATATTTTTTCTAATAGCTGAAGAGAAAAATTTATCATTCATTTGTATAATGAGAAAAATTTCCATCACTCATTCTCAAATGTAAATTCACTGCTTTGAGCAATACATGATAGAAAGTGATTGGTAGTTATAATAGGGTGGTTTCCTATTATTTTTTTATTGCCTATATGGGAAGATTATTACTCCTGGAGTACGTATTTCACGCTTTCAGATTTTTAAATGACGATATCTATTTTTCGCGATTAAATTAAAAGCGCGCGAAAACGCGACGGGTAAGGAAATCTCTCCGTGTGACGTATTTCTGGTTCCCCCTCCCGCCTTGTGAGGTGACCTTGATCGAGGCTCTGAGCGCTGATAGGACGCAGGATGCTAGAGGGTAGCTGAGTACCTTGCTGGGTGGTAGCGCTTGGCTTAAAAAAGGTTTATTAATACCTTATCAAACGAAGAAAACTTTCCGACCTTAGCCAGTTTTAATAGGTGATTATTAAGACATGTTTCCCTGAGCTCTGCGCCTCATGCATGCATTGGTAATCTCAGACGATGTATAACTCCCATCTTCTCCTATAGAAACTAGGTCCCTGTGTTAGAGCGTAGGTTTCCGCGGCGATGGTTTGATCTCTGCATTTCTCCAGGGTTTTCTTCCGCGTCAGATTGTTGGTTGACAACAGTTTCAATGTAACTAGGTCCCTGTGACGTCACGTGGAGTGGCATCGCATGGGCGCCAATCTGGCCCTTTTCAAATGAGGATAAAAATGGACCATTGCCATTCGTCTAAACCGGTATTTCTAAAACGAAATAATTTGTATATTATGAATACAGTAATTGTGGGTAATAAATCGCAATCAATGCCTTTCGGTTTCTTTGATGAAGGAAACTACCCTATTGGGTAGCCTTAGAAAATGGTGGCAAAATAATAGGTATGTATACATACACGATGAAATGCTGAACAAGTGGGAAATAAACTTGGAGATGTTCTTCGCTCATGTCACCTAACAGAACATGACGTGTACTCTACAGCTTTGCAAAGAGCCTATATGTCGTAAATGAAGGTTGCCAATGTGAGGGACGGGTTTTCGATACGCAAATTATCTCCGGATTAGAAAGCAAAAAGTACGTATCCAGAGTACGGGTGGGATGTAATAAGACGATCAAGACAAGGTTGTCCTCATTCCTCATTGCTCTTCAAACACAGGGACTGTAGAGGCGTGGGCAGGACCACGGAGGGCAGGAAGAGCGACCCATTAAGTCGGTTAGATTTTGTGATAACCAAGAATTAGTCACCGGTTTCCCACGAATGTATCGATTCTGGCCGTTTTCCAATACGGTAGTTTCCTTCATCAAAGAAAACGAATGGCATTGATTGCGATTCGTTACCCACCATTAGCGTATTCATAATATACAAATTATTTGGTTTTGGAAATCCCAGTTTAGACGAATGTTAATGGTCAATTTTAACCTCATTTGAAAAAGGTGAGGTTGGCGCCCATGCGATGCCACTCCACGTGATATCAAAGGGACCTAGTTTCTATAAGAGTACATACGAGTTTTACATCGTCTGAGATTATCAATGCATGCATGATGCACAGAGCTCAGGGAAACATCCCTTAATAATCACCTATTAAAATTGCCTATAGTCGGAAAATTTCCTTCACTTGATAGGGTAATAATTATCATTATTTAAGCCAAGCCAAGCCGCTACCTGCTAGCAGCCTGCATCGTAGCGGCTCTCGAAGTCTCGCCCCAAGGTCACCTCACACGACGCCAGCGGGAACCAAAAATACGTCACACGGGATTTTCCCAGCATTCATACTTAGCCGTCGCGTTTTCGCGCGCTTGAAAATTTTCACTTTTCATTTAATCGCGAAAAATAGATATCGTCATTTAAAAATCTAAGAGCGTGAAATGCGTACTCCAGGAGTAATAATCTTGCGATTTAGGCAATTAAAAAAATAATAGGAAACCACCCTATTTGCTGTTATACACACTTCATACACTTTTCGATCTTCTAGTTCCGGAAGCGATGGAAACAAGAGTTGTTTCAATCACAGAGACTATACAAGCGTGGGCAATTTTCGGCTTCTGGGCATACGACCAGAAGTGTGATGGCGAAATCCGAGATCACGTGACGGGTTTCATCGCCTAACGAAGACGACAGCCTCTGTTTAAGGCTGAGTATCTACGTATGAAATCGTTTCAGACTTGAATTGGTGGAAATGCGATATATCCATGATAAAATATAAACTACAAATTACCTACAAACTGAATATCCGCATTTTAAATCTAATTTCCATTAAATAACTAATGAATTACTGACGAAGTGGAAAATATTCATAAATTTGATTAATATGAATTTAAAAGTTTTATTTGGCAAGCTTTTTAAAATTTCCACAATATTTCTCCGTTAAGGGTTTGAATTTCAATGAATATTTGTCTCCGTTTCAGATTTATTTTCGTCTAATGAAACATCTATGCTCTTAGTAATTGCGCGGAAAGAGGCACATGGAGCGGCTGACGCTATTCCCCGCCGCCATTCCACTGTAATAGTTTCTTTGACCAATTCACCGTCCACTTTGACCGTTCCCTCCTCTTCCCTCATACCACTACATTTACCTAATCTCATGCACTAACCCCTGATTCGCCTCATGGAAGTGTGGCAAGGGGATGTAAGAACACCCCAATAATAAAAACGACATAACTGAAAACTTTATGAGTAGATTGCAGATTTCGCATTTTTTTACATTTACGAAAGAGTAGGTGAATAGAGGAGAGTTGTAGAAAGTCTACTTTCTAAAAAAACTATCTAACTCATGTATTAAACTACGATTTCGGGCTAAAGCGAAACATCTCTTTCTCGTACGTTGCATCCGAACGCTCGAACGGATACGTTGGTATTGTGCCCCCTCTTTTTATCGTTCCTAACAAGCAAAGGCATTTTTGGAGAGGCATGCCAAACCATACCAATTCATCAAGTAATTTAGCCAAGAATTCGCAATCATGTCCCTCTTGTCTCCGACCCGAACAGTCCCCATCCCGTTGCAACTAAAAAATGCGATACATTCTACTCAAACGGGAAAGTTTCTGAAGAAATGCGCCCTACTTCCTTTGCAATACATTTGTTTAAAAAATTATGTTTTTTAACCACCGTTTCAATGCGATCGCAGTGCTTTATAACATCACGCAGTACCACGTCCCTCTCTCATTTCACTCGAGGACGTTTAATAGGATTTGTTTAACCCCTTTGGTTCCACAGGGGTGACCAACCGCCGCGACCTATTGAGCACATGGATAACCGTGTTAATTACTTCGCTGGCACAGGAATGAGTGTTGCCTATGATATGTTTTAGGCCCTCGCGATGTGTGGTCACCAAAGCTCCATTTTATTAAAACATCCATTAGAATATGAAGTATACGGTGCGTGGATGCTAGTTAGGTTCCACAGAAAAAAGAAGGAAATGTTATTTCCGATTAAATTCCATAATTCTCTTCTGATTTTACCTCATCGACTGATTTTAACAGAAATCGGGCTCCTCTCACTAGATTTTCAGGAAGCTACATTCGTCATCACTGCTCAGCAATCCTAAGATTGGTTCGACGCAGCTGTGAAATTCAAAATTATACATGCGCTCTCATGGCGATGCTGGCTAACCCTTTATAACCCAATGTTGCTTCTAAGCAACATAAAAAATGTTCAAACTTTCAGCTCTATTTAGGAAGTATCTTAACTGCCCATTATTTTGTTGTGTAAATTTTAATGCCGAAATAGCAGTCACTGGAGCTTAATTGAGTGTAAAATTTTCAAGTTTTCAAAGTGAAAAATCTTGGAAAAATTGATTTCTTACAGAATAACCTCTGGGTTAGAAAGTGTTAAAGCATACGAACAATATTGATCGCTCCGATATAAAATATATATGCCGTTTTGGCAAGCAAAACTATTTCAAACAAAATACGCGAAATATATTTGTTATGAGTTTTCATTCACGACCAAACCTCTTAAAAAAAACTCTCGATGAATACACGAGCCTCTGACAAACACACGCGAGAGAGGGGAATGACGTTTGAGCGACCGTTTGAATGAACCTGGGATCGCCGGCAGCGTCTTGCTCCGCGATGGCGTTCGACCTTCAGGGCGAGCACGTGGGCAGCAAGGCCACGCGGAAGGAAGATGGCGTCAGGGCGTCATGGGCGAGGCGGGCAGCGCTCGCTAATCACCCGGGCTTCTCGAAGGGCAATCTCGAATGACCAAGCGGTGAATGACAAGAGCGACTGGGATGAGGGAACTCGTCGGAAATGGCAATTCAAGGGGCGACTACGTCATGGACCATGACATAATACGGGTTCATCCCCCAGGGAAAATGGAAAGTATAGATACAGAAGTAATCACGGTGAACATTTCTAAAAGCATGAAAACAAATGTTCAATTTTGCGTCGCAAACGATTTTTTCACTCCGTGAACAAGAAAATTCCTAAATATTGAACCTACTACTCACTGCCAAAATGACGACCACCAAGAAGTAGTTTTAAAACCTGGTAGTGCGCAATCGTAAACTGGTGGAGAAACTGAAGGAAAATAATGAAAATAAGTCAACGGAGTAAATACGAAGTTTTCAACAGATTCTCCAAAGTTAAACACTTAAAAATTTATTATTTCGAAGATTCTAAGCCCGTTTTACCACTTTGGGGAGAGCAAAATCGACCAGCGGAAAATTACAATAAATTAAATTTTGGAATTACCATTGGATTGTTTGGACAAAAATAGTTTATTGTAAATGAATCAATGACCACGAGAAATTTATAGAATAATTTCTCATACTTCAGACACCCAATGACAAATGTGCCACTATTATAGCGTAGTTATTAATTTAAAAATAAAATTTTAATCATTGTGAATTCTTAAAATTTGACTGGGTCAATTCCCAAAAAATTCTCCATCACTTAGACGGGCATTTGATCCCACCTTTCAAGACTTATGACATTTTTAAAGGCGGGTTAATTGTATTCTTTGGATGAATTTTGCTAAGTATGCCGAAATTAAGAAGGTGTTATCTCAAATTTGGCGCAAAGCAAACAAGAGCAGCAGCTAAGAGAGAGGGTCGATTTTTCCAAAAACTAATAGTTTCCTAAAATCGGTTGTCTTTGGGGAATTCCTTCTCAAGCATTGAGGTCATTGAAATACACTAACCGCTTCGGTATTCCACCGCCATCGCCTTCCAACGTTAGTCATCCATATAAACCGTTGCCTCATATTTAGCACCCACAGAACCAATTCAAATAATATGATATTCATTATGAAGAAAAACTACAAGCAAGTTTTTGGTTAGAGAAGTCGTAACATGAATGAAAATATTCATACACGTCTCAACTAAAGAGCACCAGTTAATCAAATGAAAAGCTACTATGTCAGGAAATTTTAGCGCTTAAAACTCGTAAAAGAAACAAAATTAAACAAAATTAAAATAATAAATAAATGAACCACTGCAGAGATTTCTTTCAATTCTAGTTTAAATTAAAAAAATATAAAAATTAGTCACCCGATAAATTTTTGTGCCTTTTCTCATCAGGTTAGCATCACTTGAAACGACCTTGTTTCTAAAGGCTATTTATTTAATACGTTACTAATTAATAGTTCAATGTGGGAACTTAGATGTTTTTTTAAATGACTTTCTTGTGATTAAAATAATAGGACATAAAGTACTAAAATAAAGATTTTCGTTTTTAAATTACAAACTCCGTTTTAAATAGGTGCGAGGAAATCATTTTCGTGGGAAACTATCAGAAATACTTATAGCTCATACTGTAGAGCTTTAAAGCTCAAGTATTTTTTACTATTCATGAATTGCGTGTCTGAGTTGCCGTACTGCTGGATTCGATGTTACGCGTATTTTTCATGGAAAAAATAAGTGATATTTCCTGATTTCTTGGTGGACAGAATTTCATAAAAAATGACCACTCAATTGGACTGACATACAACTACGAGCCTTTAGCCACGTATTGCAAATCCAAATCCGAATTACCGGTAAGACAATGTAGGCATTTACATATGAGCCCCAAGTTTGGGGAACCACAATGGGCCTCAAAAATATTTTCCTCTCCCTTACGACTTTTAATAACGTCAAGTGAATAACACAGGACCAGTTACTTTAACTGCTGGGGAGCCCTAGGTATGTCCATCATGAACTGTGTAAAGAGAGGTTAATCAATGTTCTACTCTTACTTCCACATTTGAAAACCTAATTTTTCACGATAACATATGGTTTATAGTCCAGCTACACATTGCTCAGCAACATGGCGAACGACATAACAAATTGATCGCCCACCTTGAAAAAAATATTGATGACATTCAAAGACTAAAGAGGATAAATTTGGCGCCCACGTACTGAATTTCGACCGACTTTAATGCACGCAGAACGAAGCGGCAGACGAGTGGGTGCGGAACTTCCGGAATACGCTTAAGGCATCCGAAAAACTTTCCGTGATCACGCACGCCCTTGCTATGCATATATCCTTGTTTTCCTCACCCCTCTCACAATCAGCCGCGACGATTGACGCACCTTCTTTCCCCAGGTGAAAAGCGCTCCCGTCAAACACGAAGAAATCACCTATTAATACCGTTGACTCATATTCAACGCCTATGGAGCCACTTTAAATAATATAATACTCATTACCAAGAGAAGCTACCAGCAATTTGGGGTTGGAAAAGTGGTCACACGAATGAAAATGCTTTTAGTATACAGCTAAACTTACAAGAATAGCAAATCAAATGAAAAACTCCCATGTTAGGGAATTTATGCGCTTAGAATTCGTAAATAAACAAACAATTTTACAATATTGTATATAAGAATCACTGAAGACATTTCTCTCTGCGGCGATAATTCTTTTTCCAGAGGGAAACGGTGGATCATCTTAAGGCTGGAAGGCGATACTGAGTGGAACTTGGTGATTGGAAACATAATAAAGATACAATGTTGTATCTTCCACAGGAGTTTTAATAACCGACCCAGGTTTCGACAGTACACTATGTCATTATCAAGGTGAATATATAAGCTTCCCTGGTATATATAAGCTCGCAAATTTGTGTATATTCACCTTGATAATGACATAGTGTACTGTCGGAACCTTGGTCGGTTATTAAAACTTCTGTGGAAACGGTGGAGGCTACTCCTATCAAGTGAAAAGCGCTCCCGTCGAACACGATGAAACTCCTCTCCGGAGGAGTTGCTGTTCGCAAAAATGGTATGAGATTGGAGGATAGGAAGCGTTTCAAACACGAGCGACGCTATTTAAGGGTACGATTCGTAGACGGCACTTTAGGCTAAAGTATACTTTAGATGGGCTAAAGTCTGCTTTCTCCGTTTCATAAACGCCACTTACGAAGAAAAATGGCCGAATCGTCACTTTAGCGTTGAGTACCCAACCGGATCTAACTTTAGGGCTAAAGTGTCCTTTACGGATGAATGAATATGGCCACGCCGGTTGTTGTTAAAGTTGAAATACGAAGATATTTGGGTTGCGGAAATTAATAGGCATTTATCTTTTGGTGAGAACACAGCAGCAGACAGGCGCGTTTCAAGAAATAACAAGACACGTAATATGTCTCTTTTCCCTGAGAAAATATTGAGTCAGTATCGATGGAGATGACCCATTACATTCTGCAGTTGAACTCTATCGGTCGTTATACTATCTAGGAAATTTTTTATGATTATGTGATAATTACAGCACAGTAAGTGGTTAAACAGGTTGGCATGATTGATGTTGATTTTGAATAAAAGCAAATTATTAAGTTCATAGGTTATTTGTGTTTATATTCTATAATTTCCCTTAAATATACTTGAAATGATAGCGGAATTCTGTTTACATTGGCGTCAATGGTCTTCGTAAGCAAAGAATTGATTTTCATGTCGTTGGGCCAGCCAGATGCTAGTTTCTATACGTTGCATAGTATTTTAAGCGTTTTCATTCCATAACTGCTTAATGTACTCTTTCCACATGCCTCCATATCACGTTAAACATTTTCCTGTTTCTGTCATTCTGAAACTGGAGAGTTTTTGTTTCGTTTTTCGACTACGAATTTGAATGTTTACAATGATGATATAGGATCTCGTTATGAAAGGCAGCAATAAAAAAGTAAAGCATACTTTCATTCATATGTAGGATTGCTATGAAATTTTCTGTACACAGCATCAGAGACTTCATTGAACTTTTTTATTGCCAAATTCGTGAATGGAACATATGTAGAGGCATCATTTGGAGTAGATACAGGGATATCTATTGATACAAATCCATTCTCACAGTCAACATGTTTCATTGCGTGGTCATGCGTTCACTCGTTTTCATGATATAGGCATTCTTGAGCGCCCATTTCTCTAGTGCATACAGTCCCGTACGTCAACATTCCAAGAATTAAAATATAGGCACGCACAAAAGAATTCAATACACACCCATACCTCCCTCAAAATATGCATCCACCTGAGACAACCACTGATTGGTAAATCTTCAAATTAATTGGCACAGTTTCAAGTTAACGCGAGAGAATTTCATTATTTCACCCACCTTCAATGAACGTATTCCATCAAACTTCGACTAACATGTAGTCCAAGCAACCGTACGTAGTTATACGTACAAGATGATCATAAAATAACGTGAAAATATCAGCGTTTGAATCTTTACTTCGCTGGAAACACCGAGGAGCATTTCCAATGCACGAAGCTAATTAAAAGTGAGCTTTTATTCAGCCAACTCAGTCATTAACGTACAAAAAAGTTATTGGGGAAAAGCTTTCAATAACGCAGTATTCATTTACACTTGCACACAAAATGAGGGAACGAGAAAATGCAGCTTAATGAAATCATTACACGGAAACCCAGTCGCCAAAAACCTGTAAAAAAAAACTTCGCAATTAATATCGTGGGTCAACTTTTTCTTCACTTTTTCGCAGCGTTCATTGCCAACACTCAAAATTTCAATGCCTGATCGAGACTTTAGCAGCTAAAGTTCCACTTTATAAAGTGATACCCTTGGGACCACTTTGAAACGAACTTTAGCTAAAGAGAGACTTTGTAAAGTGAGCGATTTCAGTGTCGTCTATGAATGGCACCTTAAGGCACGGGAATGAAAGTCTGAAACTGACAGTCAGCGGAAATGAAACAGAATACATACACCAAAAAAGTAGTATTCGGACTGCCTTTGAGTGACACATGACATAAATACTAATGGGTCATGGGAGCCAAAAATATCTCTGAAGCAATAGCTCCGAGACGAAATTCTGAAGATATTCTAGAATTAAGGGGGAGCGTCAGATGATAAAATTCAACTTTTTAAATGCATGCTACAATGACTACGACACAAGTATCACAACAGCATATACACTGCCCCAACAAGTCAATCTTCTACAAGTCTTTCCTATGCATAAACCTCCTTCTTATCTTTGGCTAGCTATTGGCAATCTTAATGTTTTAACTCTCCAATAAAGTAAGAAAAAAATGACCAAATTTTATTGAATTTCGCCACAGCGAATTCATATAATATTATAATTATAAAACCAATAGAAAATGCCATTTTGATATTCAAAATTATATTTTTTTAAATCAACGCATCAATCTGAGATGTTATTATTTAATTCAATTGTTTCTTCTCTATGCCAAATTGTTCTTTTAAGTTTCATTTTCACGCGAACAACGTTTTAATCCGACAACGCAAACATATGCGCCAAAGAAATTCGATGTTTTTCTTAACTGGCTGGGTGGGGTGAGTCAATGGACTCACCACAACGGCGAATGTAAACGTGCCTCGGCATGGCCATCCAATCGTGCTTGGAACGATGAGGAGAGAATATTGATATCCGCATTAACCTTCTGATAACAAATATGCCAATATGGAAAGGGATACAACGGGATGCGTCTCCCGTGACGTCCTGGATGCTACTCCTGAAGGGGACTTGAAACAAACAGCCCCCATGCAGGGAACAGAATTATTCAGCGTTCGGAAACACTGGGATTCGAAACCAAAGCCTTAGGATGGGAATTCAGTACTGAACTCCATTTACTGTCTATAAAAACGACACAATCGCAATAAAAATTTCCCTCCAGTATATTGTTTCCTATTTTGGGAAGCTAAAATGCCAATGGTAGCCTTCGAGAAGAAGTAACCCTTGGAATTCAATGGGCTATCAGCAATCGAAAACTCAACTCTTGATGGTTGAAAAAGACACCGATATTCACAATCGCATCCTGATGCTTTCGTTCGATCGAAACATAGTCTATCTTGTGACGAACCGGAAACCTCAGGATGGAAAGTCTATACTTAACTCCATCTACTCTCTATCAAATAAACATAATCGTGATTCAAATTTCTCTCCGGTGAGCTATATTCTATCGTGGAAACCTTAAAACGTTATTGTTATCCTCGGAGTAGAAATGACCCTTGGAAATCAATGGACTATCGACAAATGGAAAACTTAAGTCCTTATGGTTGGAAAAGACATCGATGTTCACCATCGCATCGCTGATGATTTCGTTCGATCGAAACATAGAGTCTATCCTGTGACGGCAGTGTTACTCTTTGACCTTCTGAGTGTCGTGTGATATGGTCATCTCAAAGACCTAAGGCCAATGCCCACGCCCATGGAGGAGGAAAAAAGAGACGAACACACTGATGAAAGGCTACAGTTGAGGCGTCAAATTACAATAGCAGTTAACTGTGAAGAAAAAGCGTATTTTTCCACACCACGCTTTTAATGTTGAGGAGTTTTTCTCCTAAGCACCAACGTGTCGGGAGATATCACTGGAAAGGTCAAAGGCTGTCGTGACGGTAAAATGGCCTCCGTATAGGTTACCATTAACCACAGAATATGAGAGACCTTCAAGCCTTCTAAGCTCAGTAAACACTGAATCTATAAAATTAACTATACAACACAGTCATTTTATGGATAGTGAGTCACGGAATTTATTGCATCATTTGGAAAAAAGTCACAGGTACAGTCATGGCAATTTAACGAAGGCTAAGTATGTACAATCTCTTCATTCAGATTGCCACAACAGCCACCAGGATGAAAATGAATGAAACACGGAAATATACCAAGGGATTTTCCATTCCACTAAGCTGCTGCTGAAGAAGCTAATACCTAGTATATCGTCGCCGGATACACTTCGATTACTCGCTTACCGTTTCAACCCGAATTTGGCTTTGATGGATGACAGAAGAGCTAGAGGAGAACCCAACGGTAAGCATTAACCAACCCCGCCCTAATACCAACCCAGAGAAAGCGTTTTTTTTCCTGAGGCTATCCATGCAGTAATAAACATCGCCAAGTTTTCATTTGCGTACCAGGGTATCATCTGAATGAGTAATTTTCAAGCCATCATCTTTCATTATATGAGGATTGATTAAGCGTACTCGCTTGACCGCACTGGAGATCATTTCAACGGATGAAGAACCGATTGATACGAAAAAATGGTTCTCCTAAAAATACACCACTAAAGAAAGATGTATCCTAATTTTCCATAGAAACACATGGACCACAGTGAGTTAGATGAAATCTGGAAATAAGATTTGACGTCATTTATGTCACACCTTTCATGTACATAAACACTGAGCAATATTGCCTTAAATAATACATGTATTAGCCAAACAATCACTCAAAATTTGCAATAAATCAAGTTTTCAGCGAATAAATACGATTTTAAAAAGGTTATTTGACATTTTCTACACAATAAGATATTTCACTTATTCCACCCAATTATTTTCCACTTACCTACTGGTTGTTTCTGAAATGAAGTTATTCATTTTCGTCTACAATGTAAGCACTTAATCCTTAATTTTAAATCTTTAAATTGATCCCTACGCGATGGTAACTGACGGCGTAATATTTTAGATGAATCCCTATTCTTAGTGGCATCGGAACGCTGAGATTGAGAACTCTATTGAGAATTTTATAAGTAGCGAAGTAGCCTACGCCGGGTTTCTCTCCGTCCCTCCTCCATTTCAAGAATCCTTCCGTACTGGACTGCCCACCTGGATTCAATGGCACACATGACCTCAGCATCCAGTCGCCTTCGCCAAAGAAACAAACAAAACCAAACTCACGATAATACGCCGTTCACTGGCAACCTTGATCCGATTGATTTGATCTGGGTCGGAAGAGAACGTGTTTTCCGGCAGCCTATTTTTTTTACATGATTCCCTCCCACGTGTTAAAAACAACGCATGCAGAACGGAACTTCTAACAAAGGTAAATGTGTAAAAATACTTTATATTTGGTTGAATTCCAAATTTTCAAGTATTTCATTACAGCAATAATTGTAACTAAACCTTGGGTCAAATTATAGCACATATGAATACTGAATATGAGGCCAGGCGTCAAAGCCCATCATTCCATAATAAAAACTTTACAATGTGTACTCTATTATGGTATTTTCCTTTTTTCCTCTACACATATACACATAAAGACTGATGTAGTTTCCCCTAAAAATTCTATCTACTTCACCACATATTCAACTATATTTTGCAAGCAAGTTCATACCACTGATGCTTTCGATAATTATTAAGTTTCTCGTGCATTAAAAGTCGATGGATAGGCAAAGTAATGGTGATTGAGGACACTTCTATCAATAAGAATGCATTAGTTAAGCCTTATTGGTAAAGGGAAGAAGGTCGGTCAAGGACAATGGCTCACCACATGAAAACGAGAACCCAAACGCCATTGCATCTGACCCTAAGTGCCCCTTGACCCCATAACACCTCCAATAGGGTGTTAGGGGGTCATAAACTCCTCCCGTTTCCCTCCTTTCGGTAAATACCAGGAAAAAAATGAATCTCTCCCAACTAGCCAAAACAGATATAAATTCAACGCACGTAAGGTTAAAGCTCCACGTGATGGATGGATATTTAAAAATTACTTCTACAAACATCTAGCCAAGTTGGAATTTGAGTGAGGCTAGTGATATTCTCGTGACAATGACAATGAGTTTAATAAATCCATACGTGTATTTGATGCACTTTCTCATGTGGCATAAATGAAATTTTAGTCTACCCATTATAATACATGAAAATAAATCAATTTAAATGAAAACCTTCAATCACAGTACTCTGGATACCACAATTTAATCAGGAATATTGGTAATAATAACAATCGACAATGGCGAATGTGGTTTGAAAAATAGCCGTTTTTATTTTCGTTGGAAAATATGAAAATATTGGACTTCCATTAAATTATGTATTATTATCAAATTCACCGATGGAATATTTCCGGTGTCAATCGGGAACTAACTGTATTCACAAATAGGTCAATGCTTAAGAAATATAAAAACATCGATATGCCCGAATTTATCGATTCTGAACGTCCATACAATTCCGCGTAATCAATACAGAAGGGGTTCTCACCGACGATGACCTCATGGGCTTGCTTCGACAATAACCCCAATTCAAACGATAGATACATCTTTTGCCATTACATCAGAGGCATTCAATTGCACAATTTGACGCAAGCAATCTTTCTCACGGTTCAGCGCGCCTGGAAAAGCTTATGACAAGGGCTATTCTGCAGGATATTTCAGAGCATAGATTAATGTCCATGCCGAGGTGGAGTGAAAAATGTACTGCAGCGAAATATTGCAAAAACAAATATAATATACATTATTGTCCTTGGACGTCTTCGTCCACTATAACACGAAAATACAACTATGCACATTATATTAATAATATATATTTGAGTAGTATATATTATATATTTGAGCTCGATAGCATATTGATTCGCGACGCAGTTACATTATCATGAACAATATCAACAATCATTCAATGAGGTTTTGAATACTTATTTAAGTAAGACCCATCTTGGCTGACTGCATAAAAAAACTCTTTTTTAAAATAAAAAACTGAACTGGATTTTTTTAAAGTCGGTAGGAACACTATTCTACAACCTATCCCCTATAAGTTGCTTACGTATATGAAGGATTAGGGGGTTTTCTGGATTTTAAGAGAATACACAAATCCAAGAACGAGAGTCGAAAAGCAGCCTCAGTTCCACTTCTTTTCAACAACGCTGGAATGGACGAATGGCTGCATGCATTAACTTGCACATTGAAGTGCCTCTTATAAATTGGCCTCTAATAAACCACAGATGCTTGATTGGTCATTTTACGCGCCGCAATTTTTCAGCAACGAAGGATGCACATCATAATTCACGTACTCCAAAACACCTCCCACATATCGGCCACAACAAAGGATGTAGATATAACAAAGAAGGAGATATGAGCGCACCGCACGAATGCTGGTCTTTTACGACCTGGCTTGGACTCACCCCAAATTCACCCGTACGACTGCGAATTGAGGAAGTTCCATTTCCTGAATCGTAACCGTAAAACTTCGCGTCTGCCTCGGGAAACATTCCCCGACGTTTGACATTCCCTTTCCACACTGGCCACTTATCCACGAGCCAATGGTTCATGAAAAGAAGGAGTGTGGGAATCACTCCACAAACCTCCCACGTGACTTCATTAACCCCCACGAACGACAATTTCGACAGGAGAGCGCCCACTTTATAAGAAGTCGAATACATCAATTCACACAAGATAAGGAAGGGGGAAATATTTTTTTCTAATTACTCGAGTCACCGCTATAAAAACTCGGACATGAGTAAGTCATGAGGCCAAAGCAATACAACCATGACATCATCACATCACGTCTTTTTTTTCATACGGGCATTCCGCTTTGAGAATTGATATCCGAGCCTCTTCATAACGATCCCGAACTTGAATGGGGGCACTCACAGATGAAAAGCGAAGAGGATCGACGTATAAGGAGCAAAAAAATGCAGTTGCTCACATTGGGATGCTATTCAGGAATGCAACGGATTTGTCGCAATTCAAAAATGAGATTTAAGAGATTTTTGCGAGGTCAGATTGTTACGGAAGCTGAGGCTTGGATTGGATTCCATTCTGGGTGCTATGGTTAAAATCCCGGACTTGGTAGTGGTTTTTTTTGCGAAAGCCCCGTCTCTACAGGGATAATGATGGAAAAATCGATTGCAATTAAAATAAAAAATCGATTTTTAAGGGACAAAGATCGACGAAATCGAGATAGAGTTTCGATTCAAACTCGATTTTTCAACTTCGATCTTGATCACTTCGTTTGCTCTCAGCAGCGTCACCATCGCCCTAAGATAACGTCATCCGTCCCACGAAAAAAAATTTTCTCTAAGGCTGATTAATTGGAAAGCACGCCCTAGATTATAATGAAAACATCGCAATCAATTGATCTTCGAAATAAACTTTAGCCAAGCTGAAAGGTTCTAAGCGTTGAAAACTTTAATGTACGTGCATTTATAAATTTTTCTATTAACTCACACATTATTTTCAGTAGATTTTTTTGGATTAATTTCCGCATTTCTAACTTGTACTTTGAGTGTTTTTCGTAGGCATACATGACATATTTTAGCAGAAAACTGTAATTTTTTAAAGAACCGTCCATTTTTTTTATTAATCTATTTTTCGATTCAAATTTCGATTTTTGTTGAAAAGTCGTTCTTTTCATTTTAATTGAAAACTGGTTGCTCAAAAAATCGATTTGAGCGAAATTCTTCCACCACTATACCAGGAGAGCATTGGAGGGCAGGATTCTGTCCGTCGTAAGGGAAGAAAACCGTGGTTCCATTTACACCTTTCTTGAGAAAGCTATAGCCGACTCCGAGTCCCATCTCTCATGTAGTGAATGAATTTAAATGATACATAACTACCTTAACTATACAGCAATGCCTCTTAATTTTCCCCGGCAATCTCAAAAGTTTTCCACAATGACTCAGTATCAGATATCTATCCAACTTGATATGACACGATTGCGAATTACGATGCCGATACTGAATAATTACGGCCCGTGGATTCTGATCCACATTTCTCAAATTAAAGCTGAATTCTCTGAAAAAATATGGTCACAGCGTCAAGAATGTTTTGACATTCATCGAAAAATCTTCTCTCTACTTCGAACGGACAGTAAAATTTTATTCTTCACCAAAATCTCAAACTAAAAACTGCGCTTTCAAGCTCTACATTAAGAAAACTAGTAAATTAGGGTCATGCCAAGTATAGGAATTTATGTTCTCCTATTCCGCGATAAACTGCGAAGGAAGCTATATTTTTTCAGGAAATCGCGAGGCACTAATCCGTGCTCCCAAACAAGTTGAATTACATTACATATTCGGAAAAAAAGATTGCAATAAATGAATTCAAAATCATTCATCATATGAGTTATGGGTTGAAATAGGTTTCAATAACTGTTTGATTCATGAAAAATATAAAATGAGACACCATACAATCATAGATCCTTACTGTAATACAGCGAGACATTAGTAGAGAGAGAAAATTGAGGAAATCGAGATTCAATCAAAGATAGCGATAAAATATACTGGAAAAAACATTTTATTGTCAATTTACACAGACTGTTACACTTGAAATGCCCTTATATTTGAATAGCCTTGATCAACCACAGGAAATAAGCGCTATTTGAAAAAAATTCAGTCCCCACGATCGATTGTAAGGAGGTTACTTACGTAGCGTCACATAGGCAAAAAAATAGACTGAACTGCACATTCATCTGATTGGGGATTGGGATAAAGATCTTATGAAATTCGTATAAGAGATATCTTTGGATAAAAATTTACCATTTCGATTTACCGAAAAATTCTTATCAACCATACGAACCAATTCGACTGACAGCACATTCATAAATACGGCCATTTTCAATCATATAACGAGGAAGCTCTCACGGAGTCCGAATAGCAGGAATAGGGTAGTTTCCTTCATCAAAGAAAACGCAATGAATTGATTGCGATTCGTTACCCACCATTAGCGTTTTCATAATATACATATTATTTGGTTTTAGTAATCCCAGTTTAAACGAATGGCAATGATCAATTTTAACCTCATTTGAAAAAGGCCAGATTGGCGCCCATTCGATTCCACTCCACGTAACGTCACAGGGACCTAGTTTCTACACGAGAGGATAGGAGTTTTACATCGTCTGAGATTACCAATGTATGCATGAGTCACAGAGCTCAGGGAAACATCTCTTAATAATCACTTATTAAAATTTTCTAAGGTCGGAAAGTTTCCTTCGTTTGATAAGGTAGCAATAATCCATATTTAAGCCAAGCGCTACCTGCTAGCAGCCTGCGTCGTATCAGCGCCCAAGCCTCGCCTCAAGGTCACCTCACAGGGCGGCAGCGGGAACCAGAAATACGTCGCACGGACTTTTCCCATAATTCCTACTTAGCCGTCTCGTTTTCGCGCGCTTGAAAATTTTCACTTTTCGTTTAATCGCGAAAAATAGATATCGTCATTCGAAAATCTAAGAGCGTGAAATGCGTACTCCATTGCCTATTAATATACGGCCAAATCTTTCGATTTAGGCAATAAAAAAATAATAGGAAAACACCCTATTCCCTTACGAAAAATATATGACTGCTTATATTGATTGATTACTTTCTATCAGTGGCGCCGACTCCATGGGGCTTGAGGGGGCCCGAGCCCCCTAAATAATTCGTTATGCGTGTGAGGAAAAAATGTGTCAGGGTTGTCGATATTCCCCGGAGTGTCCAGATATCGAGATTCGAGTTATCAGGGTTCTAAATTTGATCATATGACTCTTCTTAAATGCTTAAAAAAAAACTTAGAACTCACTACTTATAAACTTTCCTGTGGCAAGATCCCCGGTTTGGGCCCCCCCAATATTTTTCGTAAGTCGGCATCCCTGCGTCCTACGGGTACAATACGTCATGCGCACAGCCCAATGGGATATTAAGGGAAGTCATAAGAACGCCTGAATTTTTGTCAAGCTATCCTCGGGTCCGAAAAATGGCTACTTGAAGCGAATGAATTCAAATAGGAAAAACCAAAATGTGCTGCAAGTAACCATAACACTTATATTTCATAGAAATGTCATTTACTCGAAAATTCGGTCGCTACATAAGAAAAATCCGGGAAAAATTAAAATACCTTTATGGATTAAACGCACTTTTCCAACTTATAACTTAGATACTTAAAAAAACCTCAGCACTTAATTTGAAGATAAGTGGATGAAAACTTTCTAGGGAACTTAAAACATCATTCCCTAACAATATATTCGATGATCAATCAACATTTGCAACTACAAAGTAATCAGATAAGCAAAATCAGGGTCCTTGCCATTGGTTCTTGAAACCCCACAATTTACTGCACAATATAAAACACTTAATTTAGCTAAGAATGAATCCACACACGCGTAGGAATATATAGATGGCGTATCCTCTCACCAAGCATTTAGTAATACAACATGCTGCCGGTTCGCTGAAACTATACTCTTCACGAAGTTAAACGTATGCAATAACTTCCTTCGAACAACATTCCGTTAGTCCTAAATGGACTATTAACGGGTATAGTGCAAAAGCTGATCAATTACACTACCAAACGAAACACCAGGTTTCGAAACTTGGTAGTAGATATTGTGGTCTTTCGTCGAACAAGGGAATGTTTATCAATAAACCTCCTCGTCCTCGAATACATTTCCCTTATTTTTTAATCCTAAACTTATCGAAAGGTTGGATACTGTTATGTGAGAGAAAAGATAATTGCTCAGAAACGCGGTATTTCCTGTTTGTTTACACGAATATTGGCTCGGTGAGTATTTACAGTTGTATTTACTTTCTTATGGTGCACTAATGGAGTGAAGGTGAGTGGTCTTTCATCAACTGTTACCGATTATTTCAGAATAGCTTTTAATATCGATAATCGAAGCACTCTCCCAATAGATCTGTGACATTTGATAAATAGGAAACCGGTATGTTGGAACAAAGTACTGACATAGCTATGGAGTTGAATTAATGCATTATTGAAAATAAAATTTTAATGAACATGTAAATGTTTAAGTATTCCCCCTTGGAAATAAATATGGACCAAAATAGCAGTTGTATAGTTATCTATTCCATTGCTAAGAACGGTTGGAGTTGGCACACTTCAACAACATTTCAACAATGCGCATTTTGGAGGAAAACTTAAGGAATTCAATTCACCCCACTCAGAAATGACCGCAGTTTTACAAAAAACGCAGCACATCAAAGAGGGACCTCAGGAATTCGATTTATATCTTTCGCGGGAGGAAAACCCACTGCAGGCTGCCACGAATGCATGTAGAAGTGCATGGCCACGGGATTTTCCACAAACGCAGACATCAAAGAAGCATTCTACGAGAGGAAGGAAGGAAGGAATGAATACAAGGGCGGGTTCACATGCTTTCCTCCGAGGCGGAGAGGCCGCGGGCGAAACATGACACAAGGAAACTCTCTCGGACGGAATGAAAGGACGACTCACAGTCGCAAATGCTTGGAATTCCTCGCTTAACGGATGTTTCGGCGGAGGATCAGCTGGGAGAGCGTTTCGCAACCCCTTTAGCATGGTAACTTCCCGGCGGACGACGACTACGGTCCACGAAAGCGAGACCGCAAGGGAGGCGCGCACTTGTGCGAGGGTTGCGCCACCGTGTGCCGATTGAAACCTTGAGCGGGGCACACCTTGGCGTGGTGGGCGAAACAAGCGAGCATCATCGTCCGATTGGTGCAGCCGCCTCGCGCGAGAAGAAGTGCCGCACACAACCATTCCTTACTACTTTACCTAAAGTAGCCGCATTGGAGAATATCTGAGTGGGAGTTACTAAGGAAAAGTTACTGAGTATTTATGTATGTGCTATGAGTGGTAATGGTTCGCCTGGTTGGTAAGAATATTTCGGTATTATCGTTCGGCGGCTAACAGAGCCCTTGAGCTAAAACAAGTCGTAGGTATAAAGTAAGTGAAGAATATTGCAACTGCCTTTTATTTCAATGGTAATAAATGCTAGTAAAGTACTCGAAAATTAACCGATATCTCAGTAATTTCTAGTAAATGCTAGTAAAATACTCGAAAATTAACCGATATCTCAGTAATTTTCGAGTATTTTACTAGCATTTATTACCATTGAAATAAAAGGCAGTTGCAATATTCTTCACTTACTTTATACCTACGACTCGTTTTAGCTCAAGGGCTCTGTTAGCCGCCGAACGATAATACCGAAATATTCTTACCAACCAGGCGAACCATTACGACTCATAGCACATACATCAATACGACCTGTTTCAATTAAATCACGAGGAAGCTCTCAGGGAGGAGCTCTATGATTCAATTGTTAATGACACCTTCCTCTTTATGCAAACCAAATATATCAATAGTGCAGTAGTACTACTGCTTTAGTTGGGAAGTAAAGATAACATGTAACCAATAACAAGTAAATATGAAACACTGCGTTTTAAAGTTCCATTTATTACAGCAAGTCTCAAACGGAGAACGGTTCCGAGCAGTTCCAAATCATCTCCAGGGTGAAGAGGGGTTGAAAATCCTTTACAGTAGCTAATAACAGGCGAATGGTTAGACAATAGCAGTCACGGTGAAGTAAAATCAAGCCTTTCATTATGCAGTATTTCTAAACGCAAAGACTCATGCTGATATCGTCAATAACACTAATATACGTAAATGTCAAGAGCCTTTTTTAACCTCAAAAGGAGGGTAATAGTTGAAACTGGCCGAGGAAAACTAATCGTGGAAAACTATTAACTTTCATAATTTTATTTACATATTAAGCAGCATAACCCGTTCTTAGAGCGATTCGCGGTGAACGAGGCGGTTGTGCGGACAATAAATTTTTTGCTTAATACCAGCGTGGTACGTTGGTAAGTCCTTTAAAAAGAGTTTCGCAGGTAGAAGTTTTACCAAGCATGACCGTACTAACTGTTACCTTCATTTTTACTATCTCGGATACTAGGACACTAGCAAACTTATTGGCATTTTGCCCCGGGATACCTCATTCGTCCGTCACAAAAAATATATTTCATCCATGGATGATGTAGGCATTACATTAATATAAATATGTAAGTAATAGCCATTTGATACGAATCGTCCAGTTGGTATCACTAGAAGTACCAATAGATATCAATGGGTGATAGATGAACTACTTCGCTACACTGACGATCACCTACAAAAAGTTTTGGCCACGACAGTAAACTAATTTTGATTCAGGATCGCGGCAGTTAAAAAATGTCTTTCAACACATAAAGAGCTTTAGGCTGTAAAGGCACAAAGATGAAGTGGCTCCTTTAAATTATCCCCTTATAGAATGTCTCCTTAATCCTTACACATCTGCTTAAAATGAGAAAGGAGATTTCTCATTCAGTTTTCATCTTTTCAACATTTATGTAGCCAGTAATTTCAAATGGCCACCGAAAGCAATTCAAAACTTAAGGATAGTAATTTTAATAATGATTATCTATTATAGAATTTTGGAAAAATTATCCCCTTATAGAATGTCTCCATAATCCTTATACATCTGCTTAAAATGAGAAAGGAGATTTCTCATTCAGTTTTCATCTTTTCAACATTTATATAGCCAGTAATTTCAATTGGCCACCGAAGCAATTCAAAACTTAAGGATAATAATTTTAATAATGATTATCTATTATAGAATTTTGGAAAAATTACCCCCTTATAGAATGTCTCCCTAATCCTTATACATCTGCTTAAAATGAGAAAGGAGATTTCTCATTCAGTTTTCATCTTTTCAACATTTATATAGCCAGTAATTTCAGTTGGCCACCGAAAGCAATTCAAAACTTAAGGATAATAATTTTAATAATGATTACCTATTATAGAATTTTGGAAATACTATTATCATGATAATAATTATTAAAAATATTGTTACAAGTCAACCACTCGGTCGGGTGGTTTCATGAATTGGTTTTACCCAATTCAATACATCACGCTGCAATGGAGAAAACCTCATATACATGAAGAAGCACTTAAAAAGTCATAAAATATAAACTTTACCCAAAAATTAGTAAATATAAATAAATGAAAAATACCCTTATAATTCAATTAGACTCATTCTTTTCATGAAGATCTTTAGGTTCCGCGGGAAGGGTTTAAAAACTACCTTTAGTAGACCGTTCCAATCTCCTATCTCGATGCAGGAGAGAAGATTTCACATTTTTTGAAAGCTGTTTCGAAGGATCTTATTTGTGATTTTGATCTTTTCTTGACAGATAGTGCTGCTTTTAAAATCTGTTTGTGATGTCTATCCACACAGGATAACCAACATAGGCTGTTATAAACACCAATATGGGCTATTAACTCTAACATAAAGGCACATGGTTTTAACTAGATGGTGACCGCAGGTAATGCCCAGCAAAGTGACGAACATGTGGCCAGAGATGAAGTTCAGCTCGTGCTTCGCCAAGGCCGACGACGTCAAACGATGCCGTAAGGCTTGGATGACGGAAGGTCATATGTTCGCCCACATGCGATCACGCCCAGCAGAGGCACTCGAGGACTGGGACACATGCGTAGAATCGGATACAAATCGGCATCAAAATACGAGCTCAAATTCAAGCAATGAGGAAAAACTGGGTGCAAATTTAAACTTCCCCCGGCGAAGCATTAAATATTTAATGATGTAGAATACGGGAAATTTATATTAATTATTACGATGATATTCAAAAGTTGAATACCAAGTGCATACTCAAAATAAGGCATTCCTTGACAACTCGGGGTTTACTCCTACTTCAAAATTCTATTGCCCTTCAGCAGAGCATATTGAAGCTGAGGCTCCTCCTCAAAAAACTAAAAAAAAGTTGAAAAAATGGAGAAACGTGTTGACACTGGCAAGATTCCTCAAACACCCTCTTTTGCTATTGAAACTCCACTTCTCTCCTTCGGGTAACTAGAGCTCAAAAATGGGACACTACATCTTGAACTACACTACATACTTGAGGCCTACAAACAGGACATATTACCATGTGAAAGTTGATGAATGCGATATTATACGCAAAAACCCACCGCGTAACCATCCAACTTGAGTGAATGTAAGCATAGAAAATAGAAATCCCCTCTAATTTGATCCATACACTCGTACATACTTGTTTCTTCCGGATCCACCAAAATCGATCAAGCATTCTTACATTAGCTCGTACGTGGTCAAACTATCTTGCAATCAGGCCTTTTAGAAAGTTCTTTTAATCTTCCATTGTATTAAAAACTCGTAATTTCCATAGGTTACCCATTCAAGCAACATGTTCGCACTTATCCGAAAAATTCCATCATGCAATTATACTAAGGCGTATTATCCAAGGTATCCGATCGATGGATGTTTCATGGGTTTCCACTCGTTAGTTATGTCGTCAAAGGCCAACGTTTGGACCGATAACTGGTCCCGCATCCTCAGAGCTTGGATTATTGTACTAAGGGTTTTTGGGCATTGGGAAAACTTAGGTTCACTGACTCCACTACTACACCAAAAGACCCAGCGAAAAAATATTTCCAGCAAAATAACTCGGAGACATTCAGCAACAATAGGATGACTGATAGAAGACCTTCCGCTCGAAACCTATCGACAAATAAACACGTAGGCCAATCCGTTGCAAAACCCGAAAAATAGTTCTAGCATAAATTCCGTAATCTATTGGTGAGTGAGGATAGGCAGCTTCTAGATGAGATAAGAAGGAGACAGAAGGTAAAGATGGAGAGTGTAATTATCGGGGAGGGGATGTTGAACATGGTGTTGAAGGGCAGAATATTGTGTAAACGAGGGAAATTAAGGAATAGAATAGGATTTTTGGATAGAATGAAAGGGAGGAGGCCTTATTTTGAATTGAGGGAAGAGGGAAGCTAATGCAAGGAGAGACTGCCAGAATAATTCTTAAATACTCCATGCAAACCTACCTTAAACTGTAGAATACTTTAATAATAACAATAAAATAAGGTAAGTATAAAAGCTGGCCTACTTCGTCCACTCGCCATCAGCCCGGATGATATTTTCCACTCTTGAAAATATTCACGGAGCTGACGAAGCAACTCTTGCAAAATGTTGGCCACAGCATTTTGCCCAAAACGAAACTAACGGTCGTGTCGTGGGTACCGCATTTACGGACTGCAGTGACACGGCGAAAGAGAAGGCAGAGAATTCGAACTGAAAACACGCCCTCGACAAGAGTAGGAGTGGCAGGGCATGCCTCAAGGGCGATGGGTTCTCTGGGAACCCTTAGGGCACTGCTGACCACACTAATTCACTCCAGATGCCGCTCAAAAAGTTAGCAGCTGGCCGTTTCTTCTCTTTACTGTGCGTCATGAATTTCCTGCGCCTTGGTACGAAAGTTTCCAACTACTCGCAGTGAATCTCCACGACCGGCGTGATTTGTAAACTCGCTCAGAATACAGTACACTGCAAGAGAAACACTTCGAATGTGAAGTTCAACACAACTACAACCTCCTATCCATGCTAAAACATTCATTCCAACTCCATTGAATAAAAATAGAAAGCTTTTTCTGTCATAAAATTATTTGCTCGTCTCCTTTGATTTTCTAATGCAGTGATGAATTCGCTAAAATTTTGATCCAAATTTTAACGTTGGAACTTCCTCCAAACTTTAGGGTAGATTTATAGCTTGTACGAGTTATTGTAGTTAAACCAAATGTTGTACGACGCATTCAATCGAGGTTCTGAAAAAAAACTTTGCATATAATGATAAGCAGCGAGAGGGTTTTGGTACAAGGACAGCTTTCATTAACATGCGCTATAAAATTTTTAATTTCCTATAATTCTTACAATTAGTCGACGCACAAACATCATGCCCATTTTAAATATAAAAATAAAATGTTACAAGAAAACTATAATAGCCGTTAAAAAATACGGGAAACTTATTAAGAGGTAGAACGGGCTTGATCATCATCATTATTATTACTGTCGATTGCTAGAGTTTTAAATGTCAAGAGACGTACAGTTACGTTATGTGATCCGTCGTCTACTACTCGAGCTATTAGCCGCGAAATATCGACGGGATTATTCCTTTCTCCAAAAAGCTCGTGATGTCAATGACACTTTCTGAGCGATTCACTGCTTCATCGCTAATTTTCGGCCCCGCGCATGCGTCTCATGTGGCTCGTTGACAGAAACACTCCAATAAGCGATTCATTCCGCCAAAGATTGGGTCTTTCTGAACGAGCTAATGAACCAGAACGTTAATGACGTCACTAACTCATGAAAAGTGGACGGCAACTTCAGCATTTTTTCATTTTTCAAGTTATGAGAAAATGGCTGCATGTATCAAATCGCTGAATGAATGACCCCATTACAAATAATAAATCTAGCGATGTAAAATATGTACTTGGATCATGATTTTAATAAGAACTACGCCAACAATGCTTCGACGAACAGGAGTGTTGAAGTTAATTGATACAGATGGTTTCAGCTATTGTTGAAATTCTGACCTTAAATCACTCTGTACTAAATATAATATATTAACTGTGAATGATGTGCTGAATTGGCTCGTTATTATAGAGAACTATTTAAAAAAAAGAGCACAAAATTAAATGTAATAATACACATTCTACGGATAAACGTAACAGTCTTCTGTTGAAAACCTATCTTTACAATAACAAGTATGGTAAAAGGTTGCTCAAGTATGCTGTACCTCATACCTTCAATTGTATGCCAAAGGCTCTATGTAATCTAAAATCTTTGGCCGATGTTAAAAGAAAAATGAAAGAATGCTTAATAAGTGAAACTGAAAACTTGTAATTTCCTAAATGAATCTGAAATGTACAAATTATATTAAATTCTCATATTTTTGTTTCAAAGCCCCTAAAACTTTTTTTTCCATGTAATTGTTTTTTGTGTATGATATTGTTACTTGTAATGTAATATAAACGCTATGCTTTCAATGTTGCCACAATGTAGGAAAAATGGAATATATAATTTTAATAAACATACAGGTATATTCCTCTGATTCAGTAGAAACAAAAAGCGGAAAACTTGATGAACGATAAATAAGTGAGAATCATCAGGCAATCTGACAAGCATTAAAGCTACTGCTTAGGCTGAGCGGATGAATTTGTTAATGAAGAAAAAAAAATCCACTAGATTCAAGTGGTATAGCCAAAACAAGGGATATGATTTTACTAAAATTTCACACGAAAAGAACAGCGTAGCAAATGTAAAGCTTTAATTTTTTTATTCCTATCGAAGGGAAATAATTGACTCACTGACAAGGAGATGACCGGGCATCTAAAAATTACTGACAGTCTCTCTCGGTCCTCTAAACTGGTTTTCACTCGTGGAGACGGAAGTTATGTTTTATACTCGCGGAATTTGAATAGACCGAAGAGGGGTCAGTAACCTGGGGAAGATCGAGGAGTTCATAGCGGATATTACGGCACGATTGTTTTCAATAAAAAAAAAACACGAAGCGACTCAATCACTAAAATTTCGCCTCGAAAATTCAGAACACGAGATTGCCTTTGACACCTTAAAATATAAATTTCATACAGAAGAACCATTCGAACGGTCACCAAGAAAATTGCTTTCGAAGGGAACGCTTATTCGTCGAGCCATTTACAACCTAAAATATGATACGTAAAAAACTGGATTTCAGGTGGCTCGAAGATGCGAAGACGAAAGGTGAACTGAGAAAGTTGCTCTGGCTAGACTCTTAACAGAGTTGTCTCTTTTTTTTTTCTCAGGACTGAGAGGTGGAATTAATTTTTCCCCGGACGGGAAGACTGGAGGTGAACACGCGGGCGACCAAGACCAAATACAAAAAAATCTGATGCTCGTCCATATTCTACCCGATGAGAGACTTAACTTCACTTAATTATGTGTTTAGAGCGCCTCGATAAAATTAACAATAATTTGATATAACGTCCAGAGAATCCAAGATGGCGCTGGGCGCAATAACAAATGACAACATGCTAAGCGCATGGAATAGAAAGACTGAATATGTAATACATTATTTATTAACCTTTAACATAAAATTGTACATCACCAAACACACCGATGGAAGCAGTGTCTGGGGTCAAATTGCTTTTACAAAACACAATTGAACGGTCTTCAGGTTTAAACTTCATACACCTTTTAGATGTTAACACATTCGAAGAAACAGTAGTACAATGTTCCTTCTGATAAGATTGAAAATTATTCATTTGAATTGTTTTAAAACACAAAACATCAGATGAAGGAAAACTCTCTAAGCCACCAATATTCATAGTGACATTGTTAGGTATCCTTGCAAAGCAAATAGTGAGCCAATAGGACCCTTGTGCATTGTGATCGTTACCAACAGCAAAGGTAAACTTAAAACCAAATAGTGTTCCAATGGTATCAGCAACCCACACATTAACAGCTCCAGCATGATTAGCCTTCAACACAGTACAATCCTTAATGATTGGTCACATATTCTTTGAAAGACGGGCTTTCAATGAATCAAAGAGAAAGGGATTCTCATGTGACGTATTTGAGATATTTGACAAAAATTAATGTGAAGAAATTATTATTATACATTGCTGCAAGTAGGCTATTGCCTGGTAGCAGCATTAGATTTACATGAATAACAAATGTGTACATACCAAGTTTCTATCTATCTAATATAAAGTTTAGAAACAGAATAGATATCCATGGTAAAAATAATACACTAATTCTAATCTCACAAAACTAAGAATTTAACATTGTCCCAATAAACCAATTTCAAGAAATCTATTAAATACATTTATTCTAATATAATACAACTAAAAAATGAGCATTGACCCAATTTCACACTCTCCCTTTTAAACGACTACGTAATTAATCAATAAGTGAAGTACACTTCTTCCTAAACAATTTCGCATTTGCAGGGAAGATCTTAAAAATAACTTCAGAATACGGTTTGTTTCGAACGAGCGAAGGTGCTTGTAACAAGGCATTGTTGAGACTGCACTCATCAAAAGTAAACTTTTTGAGTAATCTAAATATGTACGGGAAAGTATAAGTTTATGATGAAATAAGAAAGATATTTGCGAAAAACTGCCTGAAACTGGCAAGATGGCTGCCGGGGTCTCTGGTACCAACATCGCAAAACAAAAACCAATACACCGACCGCGCCTAAACCAATACACCGACCGGCTTTTACATACCTTTTACTTATATTCTGTAAAATATAATATTATGATATAATATTATAAATAAACAACTTTACTGCGGATTTAACACTTAGATTGTGAATATTTAGTCAAGGTGTTCCGTCAAGAGTTGAATGAGCAAAATTTCGTAGCAGTCAAGCAAACTAGTCAAGTTGAATACTTTGAACACCTTTTAAAAATCATTTTTGATGTTTGTATTATACTGAGGTACAAAACTGCACTGAAATTTAAAACCTAATTATGTTTTATTTTGTTTAAATTTTTTGGCGACTCTTTTGCATAAATAGTAGGTAGTCCGATTACATCACTTGACTTCAGCTGATGCCCCTCTAACTTAATCACTGAGTGAATGTGACTTTAATTTCTGAACCCTTCTAACCCAGAGCCGCTTCTGCGAGAAATTAAATTTCAAGACTTCTCATTTTAAAAAGCGAATATTTTCTACTAAATCATAACTATTGTGGCAGCTACTTATTTCGAAATTACACTTTACAGCACAAAAGAAAACATAGTTTAAATCTTTCCTGGATAGAGCTGAAAATGTTTACGTTTTTGATGTTGCTTTGAAGCAACATCGGGGGATAATGGGTTAAAAATTTTCTACTCAATCATGATTATTGTGGCAGCTACATTTTTCGGCGTTACACTTTACAGCATAAAAGAACACATAGTTTAAATTTTTCCTTAATAGAGCTGAAATGTACAAATTTCTTGATGTGGACTAGAAGTAACATTGGGTTTTAATGGGTTAAAGGCAATTATAAACCTGAGGTCAATCGTGCGAGATTTTATTTGCCAAGTCCTGAAATATTTTAAACGTATTTTTCAATATCCGGTGACACTTCAATTTTCCGCAAAATATTTCATTTCCGCCACACATTTCGCAGCGTTCAAGGTTTTTCACACGTGGCGAATAAAATTACCGAGTAGGAAATTGTATTATCTTCACTGAGTACTCGACGCCTCCACTACATCCTGCCGGAAACAATACTTCAGCTTCGATTACTCAGATGACGAGCAGGTCATTACGCGGTTCAAAAGTCTGTTACTACTAAATTGAGCATCTGCGGACTGGAGGCGTAGCGAAATGACTGCAGAGATTTCCACAAAAGTTTTCCGTCTAACTCGAACAACATGTCGTTGTCCTTTTTCACGTCAATTCAATCAGCACCTCAGCCACGTGAATATATTGCTTTATGATAAATGAAAATGAAAAACTTTGTGAATGTCCACAGTATTTATCATCGCACGACGCGTTTTATCGAATCATCAGGTACAAATGCGCGCTAGGCTTAGATTGCTTGAACAATTGAGAATGGATATCTTTAAGAGCGACACAGAGAACATAATATTAGAGCCACACTATATTTCCAGGTCCGATAGAAGCGATACATTAAGAGAGATGTTTTGCCGAACGGATAGATATGGGAATTCGTTTTTCCCCCGAACCATAAAGGACTTTAATAAACGCTAGTCCCAACCTCGTTAAAGCACTTCATTTTTTTGTTGTAAACGGCTGGTGTCCTAACACCCCCTGCCACACGCCTTTTAGGCGGCTTGCGGGGTATTATGTAGATGTAGATGAAATGCAGGTTTCATTTTCATTAAATCATTGCTTGTAGGCATTTGCACCTAATGATAGCGAAGGTGTTTCGCTGAAACGCGTCGTACGATAATAAATACTGTGGACATACACAAAGTTTTTCATTTTCATTATCATTGCAATATGTTCCACAACATCTCGCCGAACACCGTTGAATAGATATTGTTTGATATTAAAGGATAGCAAACTACCATCACAGATCACTTTATTAGGTGCAGATATCGTTACCATGGAGCGATTCAGAAAAGACGAAATGGAATGTATCCTGAGGGATGGTAGATAAAACGAAGAGTATTTTTAAATGGAAAGAACTGGAGAGCATTCATATATTAAGACTGTTTAATACAATGTCATGGAGTGGATAACGTTCAACTAATACGTTCACTTATACGCAAACTTAAATTAATTATTATGCGCCGTACAACAGTAGCAGCATGTCGCTGTACTTTTCCATATCAATTGAATCAGTATGCCGCTTGAATGTAATGATTGATAATAAACGCAAAGAAACGTACATTCACCGGTAATTTCCATTTGTTTTTACAGCATGGCAAAAATTCTTTTCATCATTAAATATTGCTCAACATTTAGTATCCCAGAATTATTCTGCTTTCGTATTAATATAAAATTTAGCGTAAAAGAGTTTCCTCTCAGTACCAAAGGCATTTTTCTTCACTTGCTTCTATAGACGGAGCTGAATCCACAAAAGCTTTCCCGGATCGTGTAAAACTAACACATTACTCGGTGATGAGTTCAGAAAAAGATCTTCAAGAAGGAAGATTACTATCAGTGAGATTACAATGACTGGTGATTAGGAGATTATCATATGTAGTTACGCTAAAGACGAGGCCATTCTTAAATAACACTTACTACGATGCCAAATTTACAATAAAAATTCTCAGCAAAGAAAGTAAAACTATTCAACATCAATGGATCAGGCCAGTAAAACAGAAAATTGATAATTTCATGGCTTCTACCTACATAATTTTATTTTGAAATCACGTTAAACTTGGAAAATAAAAATAAACTTTGTAAGGTCCACTATTATGTTTATAAAATAAGCACAAACGCGGTCATGTTTTTAAAAAAATAGTATTGGACCTTAAAAAGTTTATTCTTTTATTTTTCATTATGGAAAGTTTTCTCACTGTTAAGCCTGATGTTATCAGTAACACGTTACACTTTGATACAGACTAGACAATGAAACAGTGATCCAAATCTAGTCTTCCACTAGTTCATCCATCTATGAAAAGGCACCATCACCTGACCCCATAAACGTAATCAAATGATTATTCTTTGCTTTGCCACAATGGTATCACGAAGGAATCGCTGCGTCAGAGGGAAAAGGCCCCGCAAAATTAAACACACGGGAGTGAAAGAGGAGTGTGTTTCGCCGTTTTAGTTTCAGTCGTGAATGGTGCCCTGAGAAATACGATTGATTGATGACGATCGTTAAGAAAATGTTGCCAGCTCATCAAGCAGAATGGGAGAAAAAAACCTCCATGACGCATCACGCGAGCCGCCTTGTGGGCGTGTGGCATGGAGTGTTAAGGCCATACAAGGGATGAACGATTCAAAACATTCGCGATTAAAATTAATCGTTAAGAGTTGCAGCTAGTTAATTATATTGATACTTTTGAAAGCGTTAAAGTTTAAACTTAAACGGTTTAAACTACTCATTGACACGTAAAATTAACTATAGTTAACCTATTTCCACCCTGAAAACTTTCTGCCTGCGAGTGTTAGACACGATTCTTCTATGGTCATCTTTAGAAATAAAGTGAAATATTCTGAGGATACCTCGACTTTATTCTTCAGAATGAACTGCAGCCATATTGATACCCTGGGTGGAATAGAGTTCATTTAGAAATAAAGTTAAATATTCTGAGGATACCTCGACTTTATTCTTCAGAATGAACTGCAGCCATATTGATACCCTGGGTGGAATAGAGTTCATTTAGAAATGAAGTTAAATATTCTGAGGATACCTCGACTTTATTCTTCAGAATGAACTGCAGCCATATTGATACCCTGGGTGGAATAGAGTTCATTTAGAAATAAAGTTAAATATTCTGAGGATACCTCGACTTTATTCTTCAGAATGAACTGCAGCCATATTGATACCCTGGGTGGAATAGAGTTCAAAATATTTTTTTATACGAGTGACCTTGATAGGAAGGATGAAGCTTCAAGGCAAGCATATTTTTCGATGATGGAAAGCAAATTATGCTAACTATTACGTATGCAATGCCATTTTCTGCTTTCTCATATGATATTAGCATGGAATGAGCAGACGGTAGGCGTCCATATTTAAATATCCGACAAAATAATGCATAAAAGCGCAAAGCCTTAACTTAACTTCATTTTTAGGATCAATTTTACCAATAATCGGTTACATATTTGCAAACTTTTCCAATCATGGTCTGGATCGTATTTTCAGCTTCCATTCTATGGATATTCAGCCTCTTAAAGCCCCTCACATCACGAATTAATATTTTACACGCATTTCAGCTACTACTATACTCCTTACCTCGAAGGAGAAGATACACACTCGACGATAGCAATTAAAAAGAGATCATTATTAGAAAATTATTTGTCCCAACATGACGTGCAAGGGCTAAAAATAAAAAATGGTCCATACACGTCAGCTCAGAAAGATAATTCTCATCGAATCCGTTGTTTCCCTGAGATATTTGGGCGGATATACCTCCATCCTTCGGTGCTTGTGTATGAGGGAAGGAATGAGTGTCCTTGCATGAAAATGTGTGAGGTCTAGCGGTAGCTGAAATACGAATCAAACATTCACAGCAAGAAAATGGGGCTGGATACATTTAGGCCACTGCCAACGCTAAAAGCGGAACATAGAGTATTAATATGACTTCCTAAAAGCCAATTTTGTCGGTCCTAAAAAATTCTGCAACGTTATTTTTACCGAAGACAACCATCTCGGTAGGAACGTAGTGATCGAGTGGTATTCACTTAGCTTATTCTGTGCTGGTTATCCCAAACCAAGCTACAATTTGCATGGAAATGGTACTTAATAGGCAACCATAGTGGGCATCTAACGTAAGAGATTTTTGGAATAAATCACTTATTCCGTCTATGTATAAAAAAGCCACATTCCATGAAAAATGATGAAATTTTGGAGTAATTAATTACATTAACACCGCCGTTACAGTCTCAAATAAAACTACGCGTAAAATATTTAACTGCACTTTTCCCCATTTCATTATTTCGAAGCGTCACACGGCTCTTGGGAAAATAAAATTATTTAAAGGAATCAATGAAGGAAAGGAAAAATTTATTTATATAATGATATGATAAAATTCACTGCCATTAATTCAAAATATTTGCTTTCAACGTAACCTACCGTTTAAATTTTGAAGTCAGTGACAGGACGCCTGGACTGTAAGAGGGCCATACGATGTGTATTACACATTGTTCACCGGAACTACGAGAGAAGTACCCACGTCTCTATTAGCCGCTGTGTGGAACGCAAATGATTGAAGACAGCCCTCATAGTGCCACTGCCAACGCTAAAAGCGGAACATAGAGCATTAATATGACTTCCAAAAAGCCAATTTTGTTGTTATTTCATCCACATTTCGGCACACTTTAAGCGAAAAATTAAGTTTCGCCAAATGAGGATCGCTACACCTTTGAAAAAGTACCGGCCGACGAACAGAGGGAAAATAGATTTATGGGAAAACCTGTCACTTCCCAAAATTTAAGCCTCAAACCGTGCAGCAAACATTTCTCCCGGAAAAAGTTATATTCCCACGATTTTCTCGCACAGCTACACTCCGTATACACAATCGAACCCACGACCTCATTTGGCGTCTAGGCTCGTTGGCACGCACGCTGATCCTTGGTCAAAATATTAGCCCACGGATGACCGAGACGTGAAAGGTCACCGTGGACGTGATACTTGTTTAAGTCGCCTCTGCCCAGCCTCCTGGAAAGGGACTCCTCTTCTAACTCATCACGCTACACGGAATAATTACCTTCAAAACAAGGAAGTAATTTTTAGGACAAGGGATATATACATTCACTTTCCTCACATATAATACCACCATACGATATACTATTTGGAAAACTTATTCAACAGGGTTCTAATTACATATTTAGTTCCAAGTTTAATAAACAACCGGGAGGGTGTTAATGGGTTGTCATCGCCTAATTTCACGTTAATTTTACGAACCTCCACGTTATAGTCATCTATTTCACTTTAAACGTCACAAGGAATGAATAATTCACAATAACCCTCTATCTAGAATCTACCAACCTCGTACTGAATTATTAAACTAATCGCGCCATTAACCCCTGAGCTCACCTGAAGGGGTTGAGATATGATTTAAAAATTCACTTCATTATATTCCTCACTCAATCTATTTACACTTACACCTAATTTATAATAACACCTAATTTTTCAAATATAAGTTTATATAAATAAAGAAAGAAATTTTAAAAAAAGTGCATTTTACAATAACATCAGGATACAACGGATGAAGACTCGCACATGGTGCTGTCATAAGGTGCAGCTCATTTTAGGGTTGTCCTCCGCGTTAATTGAGCTAACCTGACAGTACGAGTCGTCTTCTAATGCGAAGTGACTTCAAACCTACAGACGCTACATGAAATCCTGAAAACAACAGTCGTGGCCCATAAATTGACGCAAAGGTCGTCCTAAAAGAATAAAGCTCGCCTCTTCACGACACACTGAACATGATAAAAAGTACTCATCTACGTTAATTACGCAGTTTTGCTCAATATATTCGCCCAGGGTTACATATTATACAGTAACTTCAATAACTGCGTGCGTGATGATGTGAAAGTTCAAAATGATTAAATAAAACTAAAGAGTGTTTATGTTTGTTAATATACAGCCATGTTAAATGTACAATAAATATTAAATAAGATAACCTGATTATTTCCACACAAAACTTTTCAAAAGAAGCATTTTTATGGGGAAGTTAATTTTGCCGTTTATTTGAGTAATTGGTCCCTTGAAGTGACGTCTAAGACCGACAGTTCATAGCATGAGTTCAGTTGATACCTGAGTTGTTAACAAATTTTCAACCGATTCAGGCGTGATATAGTGAAAGTTTGATATACTAAAAAAGGTAATTGCACTTTTCCACAATAATTGTCACTTATTTTATAACAGGTGTTTAAAATTTAAAATAAGGAATGAACACGGTTGGAATAATTTGAAACTTGGTGACTTCCACAAAATCTATTCTATGCACCTCCAGTTTCAGCTTATGACAGCTTGTGTTATAGGATGGCATAGTAGCCAAAACCTTTACGAGATCTTTTATCACGTCGAAATTGTAATTTATTTAAATATTAATTGTATGCATCTCACCCGATCGATCCGTCGTACTTTGTCTTTTTCGAGAAGAATTACTCATTCAAAAGTTATGATACCATTTACATATTTTAGGGACACACAGAATACAAGTTGATCGACATTTTGTCACAACTTAAATATCAAAGTTTTATGCCTGGGAATTTTATGAGGTAACATTTTTAAATTTGAGAAATAAAACGTTTATATCATCTACACTATATCCTCTGAAGATTTCACGGTGATAGCCTCGGTTTTAAATGAGTTTTTTTTTATCGCGACAAAAAACATCGGTGTAGCGGGGAGCGATGCATCCTCTTGAGTGCCTACAACGAAAACATATATTGGCAACGCTCCCTTACTTTTGACAGACTCGTCTCAGGAGAATGGATTGTCACTGGTGCATCACTGTGTGAGAGTGTCTGCAGCCACTACATGCCATCGCTGCATCCCGATAAGGCGCTCGACAGACATCGGTGCGCTAAGGCGTGGATATATTTAGACGCGGCGGCGCCCCGGGTGAAGGACGCTTTTGGTAGCGGGGGTGGGAAGGAGCACCCATGGGACTACCCAAACCCTGGAACCCTCTCCCGGGCTCAAATGAACAACTTTACTCACCAAGACCTCTCTCTGAATACGCTTCGAACATTTGGGATTCTCATGAGGAAGGAATAATATCAGAAAGATTTCGTTCTTTCCCGGCGAATGGACTTAGTGAAGAGTTCTTGGGATCGCCACCGGGTCAGGACTCCATATCTTCCTTTATCTATACTCCAAATCTTCATATCATATACATCATACTCCATATATTTAGCAGATATGGAGTTCCTGACCCAATCCCGAGAACTCTTCACTAAAAATATCCGAACTCGAGCAACGAATCACATCAACATTCAAGTAGCTCAAATGAGATGAACTTTGTTACTTTCATGTCAAAATAAAAACAAAATTCACTAACTCTTGCTTTACTTTGTGGTATTCCATTTTAAGTTTTCCTGGATATACACTATTACTTATACCACTTTAAAAAAATTCAATAAGGGCAATTCCATTTGTGACGGAATTACCTTTAGAGAAAATTATGCAATATGATATTTCGATTGAATTGTTAAATACAAAAAAATTGTAAAACTTTTAACAGTGAACGATCAAAAAACATTTATGAAGGTGATTTTCATGTACAGAAACAAAATTAATTATCAAATTACCTTCTATATATGCCCAAAATTAACATGTGACGGAATTGCTGCCAGGTCAACCTCCTAAGTGTAATGATTTTAAACATCTTCCAAACTCTGCGAATCGAAGTATAGTTTGAAAACTTTTAGCAAGGCTGTGATTAATATTTCAAAAATTGATTTCTTGAAATTCAATCAATTAGCTGTTGATTTATAAAGATAAAATATTCCAGCCTAAATTTTAATTTGTGAGAAAAAGTTGACATTTTCATGGAAATGCCCATAAGTAATTGTGTGTATCCAGGAAAACTTATAATAAAAACACACAGATTTTCTAAACATAAAGAATCTTCGACGACCGCGTGGAGAAGTTCCAAAAAAGTTGTTTATTTAAAAAAGATCAGTTACATAAGTAGGTTTCAAGGGTTTGTTATAATGTTATCAGTCGTTTAACTCGTACGTTCTATGCTACCACCAAGCCAATGGCCCACTTGTAACGTTTGCATGAAAATAATTATAACCATGTTTATCCGGGTTTTCACTTTGAAACGCAGCAAGACACTTTAAATGCCGATGCAGTATAGTTTGAAAAGAGAAACGAAACCTCAGAAAAACCAGGACAGGAGTCACTCTAAGACCATCATTTGAAATATGTATTAATATTTTAAAAACTAAAGTATACGCGAAGCTCAAAAAGAAACTTGAAGCCTTTGAAGAAGGGTGAACTTACGATTTGTGATAGATACATTTACACTTACTTACGCTCGATAGCGTCGTGTAAGTGACAAAGGATATTCTTAAACAAAATGGGATTCGATGGGAAAAATAAAAGAGGAACGGAAAGATTTCAAAACTTTGATTTTTTTGAGATTTTAAAATCTTTAATAATTCACTTGTCCCCATGCATAAAAAGTACACAATGACCATATTAGTCAAGTATTTCATATGCAAGTACCTACTTCTATGCCTGGATGGTCAAGAAAATTCGACTGGTCCCATAGCACAGTAATTTAATAAGCGTGATGAAGACTGGGATCCAAGCGATAGATCACGAAACAAATGCATGGGACGTGAGAGTTGGGCAGAGTTAAGTGAACCGTTCCGAATAAACGGAATCGGGATTAAATGTAGGAATTGGTGGGCATTTTTCAGAAGAGCATCGATTCCATTGGAGGCTTTTCAAACGAAGTTCTTGGATCTCTTCGGATGCCACTACTGAAGGTTATCACCGACTGCATAGGCCTTTCGTTTGCAGCTGTCCAATCGCAAAAGCCGCTAACAATAGGCTGATATGACATGTATGAACCACTAAATCACTACTTCAACCCGATGTTTGGTCTGGAAGAGGTGAGGGTAGACCTCACTTCAGACTAAGACACTGAGTTCCAGATATGACATGCATGAACAGTCACTAAGTCAGTGTTTTTTGACCCTATGGTTGGTCTGGAAGAGGTGAGGGTAGATCTCACCTCAAATTTAGCCATTGAGTGCCAGATACTTGATGACTTAATGACACTTGGTGTCATTTTCAAGACCATTTGTGCTTTAATCATGGATATACCATTATTCCACAAAATTAAGTCGGAAACGATTTTATACGGGTGAGGGTAGGCTGCGGTAGTATTGTGAACTCAGCGAGAAAAACGAAATGGAAGAGATGATAAGGAGTATGAAATGCAAAATATGGATTCATGCTAATTGCGCGGGGCTGGGAAAAGGAGTGAAAACTTTTTTCTATGATGTCTATAAATAGATGTATTGACCAGCAAGGTGCATTAAAATGCTTATATTAATAATACTGATCTACACTGCAATGGATTTATTGAGCTTCAGCTACATAATTGATTAAAGGTAAATGTTAGGTCCAATTTAGGAAACCAGTGGTACAAATTAGAAGACCAGTTTCCTAATTTACACCACTTTAAGACATTTATAAATTCAGCAAAATTTTGCTCTTAACGGTGTGACATTGAACATTTTGCTTCCTAATGATATACATTACATGACACTGAACAAGATAAAATAGTATAGTCGCTGTAAAACTTATTATTTGAGCTACATAACATAAAATGTAAAAAGTGGTGAAATAAAGGAAACTCTTCCCTATATTTATTCAGTTTTCAACATTCTCTCACTCATTTCCAGATCAAAAAAAAACAAATTTACTACGAAATAGCAGCAAATAATGACCCTAAATTAAAGTATGCAAATGCTGCATTTAAGATTACAAAGATAAAAAAGGAATGTATGAACGCTATAAGTTTTTTCGCTGACGGGCCGACAACATTGGCGAGATACGATTGAGGCATACGTTCATACAATCCACCTCGAAGATTACGAACTCAAATACGGCGATTAGTATTATATTTGATTAATATAAAATTAATGGTAATTACTACTCAACTCTGCCATTAATTTTCGAGATCTAAGATTTCTGCGGGAGGTAATAAGCTATCAATGCCTCCTTTCCACATACGGATTGAATTACTCGACGTGAATTCGGGGAAATAGTGTAACGTCGAGGCGAGTGATTGTTTTCTCGGTGGGGTATTTACATCTGAGTACACTTGCGAACGATTCCGAACAGGTACAATTGACAATTGACAACGGATTGTCCGACAATTGGTTATAAAAAAATTATTCTTCTGCAGCTTGCTGACGGATCTGGCTGGATTTATTCCTTATCAAATAGAATATGTAAAATAGCGATTACTTTTTTCATGCAGCAAAGTTTCCCATGCAATTCTACAACCTTCGCTGAGGTATGAGCAACATATATAATAACGGTGTGAAAGCTGGAATATAAGGATGAACAACTTTGCTATTTCCACACAGTAGTTAATTATCACCGACCATGGTTTCGTTACAGAGTAACATTATCACGGTGAAAATTCAGGCAAATGGGCAGTATATATAGCAGACTAATAAACTACTATGTGGAAATAGCAAAGTTGTTCATCCTTCTATTCCTGCGATTATGGATTTCCACCAAGTTACGCCCGCTACGATTAATTGCTGTGAAAGCTGTCATAAAAATTGCGATGAAGTTCCAGAGGATTAACAAAAAATGATGATTACTAAAGAAAAATGAAGAGCAAGTCCCGTGAACTTAATTAATATAAAATATAAAGAACTGTAACGGCGCGCATAAAAAAATGCATACGTACAGGTACGTAAATGAATATGTATCCAAGCAAGCGGTTGCATTCCAAATCAATGCATCAGCATATCACCAACGCAAGATAACATAATTAAATATTCCACATGTCTTCATTTTTATTGCATAAATATAGGAGCAATCGGACGGGTATACCGGTTGCCACATGCATGTCCACACTTAATCCACGACAACCTTCGAACAACTAAATACTGCGTCACACGCCCGAGGCAAACACTGGAGGACTTGCTAATGTATTCAAATCAGGCATTAGTATTCACTGTAATTCACACAAGTATTCATCAGGGCTGCTGAAGAGCCTCCAGGTACTCCGTATGAAACGCGAGCACGAATTTGGGTACTCGACTAACGACGAATTAACCCCTTGCCCTGAAATGACGAGTGTAGCTGGTCATCAAATTTTCGCAATTTTAGCACTATTTAGAGAAATAATATAAATATTTTTAAAGTTTAACAATGTTAAAACATCTATAATTTACGTAAAGAACTCATATTTTATAAAAGATGATGCATTGGAAAAAAATGGTTTTATACTAACGACGATAGCTACGTCCTCGATTTTTTTATAATCTTGCTTTAATTCATTTTTCTACATTGATTACTAATTGAAAAATATCATTTTATTACGTACCATTCAATTTAAAATAACCCACAGAAGAAATTAATAGAGGATATGAGCACGATGGAAGTAAAGACACAATAAAATAACCTACATTTGGAGTATGCTCCTGTATGGAAGTGAGGCATGGACAATGACAACAGCGGAGAAAGCAAGGATAGAGGCCTCCGAAATGTGGTTCCACAGAGGAATGATGAGGAACAAATAGATCGACAGAGTTACTACTGAGCCAGTCCTCAGAAGATTAGGAGAGAAGCCTCGCGAAAACCTTAATAAGAAGACCGAACAACCTTTTAGGCCACATTTTGGAACATGATGGCCTGATGAAGACAATCGTCGAGGGTCAAGTGGATGGCAAGAACGGAAAAGGACTTAGGACGTGAGTACTTAACGATATGGCAGAGTATTTAAAATCTTCATAAAATAAAAGAAAAAATATAAAGCTCTTTAAGGAATGGATAATATCGATAAATAAAATTGACGTTTTGTATTAAACTTTAACTCAAATTATACTAAAAATTGTTACCATTCATATAAAGTTCACTTGATGATTTGTATATATTATAAATACTTGATGTATTGCACAATCATATAAAGTGATCACTTGATGTATTGTAAAAATAAGTATGCATTATTTTTTGTTAAAAATGGCAATGAAATGTTTCCTACTTTTGAAAATATACAATGTATACATAAAAGGTGCTTGTAACTTAGAGATTGCCTAAATCTCCGAGGTGTTTGTTCTTAAACAATTTAAACCGTGATGGAGTAAATATGCATTATTATTATTATCATTATCATCATTACAAGGAAGACCTCGAACAAAATGTATGGAACAGGTAAAGAAGGATGTGAAAGAGAAGAAATATGTAGGTGTGAAAAGATTAGCTGATAGGAGAATTGAGTGGAGAGCTGCGTCAAACCAGTCTTAGGATTGTTGACCGGTGATGATGAGCACAATATTCATAAAATAAATATCAGTGGAAGTGGTTAATCCACCGGGCACACTCCTATATCAACGCTTCCGAAGAAGACTCGTCGTTGAGCGTCCTGTGCCGGCCACCTCGCTGCATCTTCCCGTTTGATCCGCAGCAGCATCCGCCTCCAGCCTTTCCCCGTGGACCGCGCAACTGTCTCTCATTCACTGGCGGCCACATTCCGCCCGAATACCCTCACGTCGTGCCCCACACCACCCTCGGTCGGAGAGGAACTCTCCCGCACCGTAAGGAACTTCCAACGGCAATGACAGGAGATGTAAAGGCATGTGAAATGTGGTGCTTTCCGGTGAACAATATACACTGTACATTATCAAGAATATAATTTAGATAGTATATGATAGGGCTGAGCGTGTTGTAAAGCTCATGCAACATTTTCATGAGATCTACCCGAAAATGAATAAAATACGAATATTCAAACGTAATGGAGTGGAATTTTTCCATATTGAAATAATACGGGGGATCGGGTTGGTGTAGTGGGTAGAGTGTTGGCTTCTTACCCCGTGGACTCGGGTTCAAATCCCGGCGGTGGCAGTGAACTTTCAGCGACTGCCCTATCCCTGCTTGTACGCTGTGTGGAGAACAGTTCAAGCGCAACACTCCGTCCTTCGGATGGGACGTTAAGCCGTGGTCCCCTTAACGCCTTTCGTCAAGAGTAGGCTTATGCCGACGCCAGGTTTCTCTCCACCGTACCTTACATATCCTTCCCTCATGGCGAAAATGAACTAAGCTGTCGGTCGCCTCCTCCAAATAGCACAACTACCTTGAAATAAATGCTTGCCATTATACAAGATTATAAAATTTATTACGACCTAGGATTCAATGTCACTACACGATACATACTTTGATGATATGGTAACATTGAAATCTAGGTCAAATCACGAGAAAACGTCGTAATAAACTTTATAATCGTGGATGATGGCAAGTATTTATTTCAATACGCGAAAATGAATATGAAAAGATGAGCGCTTTTCAAATAGCGTAGTACTATAGAAAAAATATCCCTCAAGTGACACCGAATAATTTAGAAAACAATTTTACCAATCATGGACGGAGATTTGTTATCCAAAAAATTATAAATGACACACAGAAAAATGTCCCCATATTTTAATTGAATGATTGAAGTTTTTTACTTTAATGAAAGTTAACGAAGTAATTTAACTTCGTGTGTATGATTCCAAGATTTTGGATTAGTAAAACACAACTTCCTCAAATAAACAGCATCAATTCATTTCAAGTTTCAACAACGAGGGATGCCAAGAAAGCAATACACGGATGCATTGAAATTAAAAATTTGTTTTCAATAATGCAGTCTGTATGCATCATTTCCGCTCGATCAGTATGATTTATCAACGCTTCCCTCGTTTGAACATAATCTTGAAGTTTAAAGTGTAAGTAGAATAGTATGACGTGTAATAAAAAGTGCAATAGAATGTATACATATACCTGCACCTCAAACATGTAAACTACACCAAGGTATTTTCTCTGAGGAAATTTTTTCATACATTCATTTTTTTAACAGTAAAATGCTGGTAAGTGCTTTTATAAATACTCAGAAAATTTCGAGATAATAGTTTAAATATCAAACTTAGCGTTTAGGGTAAATTAAAAAGACAAAATATGCCGTTCGATATGGGGAGATACTTCCTTAGGTACATCAGAAGGGACAAGCGAATCGAAGTAGACCAAATTTTCATTAAAAAATAATGAGAATAATGCCTTCCCACTCCAATAACACGAGGTGAGTGACAAACACTTTCTACAGAGGATATTTCATACCTACTTGGCCGTTGCGAAAAGGACACCACATAAACGGTACTCCATCCGTCGGATGGGATATTATGCCGTGCACTCAATGGCGCCTCTCGTTAAGAACAAGGTCATGCAAACGCCCGGGTTTATCTCCCATCATCTCTTTACTGTCATTTTTTCACATCACAAATTACCTTAGCATCAGGTCGGCTTCCTTAAACACCCTATTATGTTAAAACATGTCCTACTCCCTGCTCCGTCGACTACGGCAAAAAACAAGCAGGTTAAATTACTTCTTTAACTTTCATTAAAATAAAAAAACCTTCAATCATTCAATTAAAATGGGAAGAAAGAACAAAGATATGGGAACATTTTCTGTTTGTCATTTTTTATTTTTCGGATAAAAAAATCTTCGGCCATGCCTGGTACAGAAATTAGTTCAAGAAAACAATCGATATTAACTAGATATTTAGTAGGGCATTAGATTATCCTCTTGATATCAGCACAGATTAGCTACTCACTCGCATCCATTGAACACCAAGTTTTAGTATATTTGTTTTATAAATTCTGTACCTAACTCTGTTTAGACTTAACTATCTCTGGCAAACTTAACAAACTAAAATACTACGAGATAGCATAAGAAAGTCTACAAAATTCTATTGTCTCTAATGGTAACAATCGTCTGTGGGCAATATTGGAATTAACGACAAAATAAATGAATTTATCAGTTGAAAGACAGAAACGGTAAGAAACGATTACATGATGAAATAATCCAGCTAGTAAATGGGTGCCTGAATTTTCGATGCATTAGCACCAAATGGAAGTGCTACGAAATGCCGAAACCTGTGGCAGGTAAAAAAGAAGTAGGAGTTAATAAAATATAATATAAAATTAGGTTACCATTTGAAACTAGAAATCGTGGAAAATGACAATAATGAAACCCATGAAAGATACAATTTATGCCCCAGTTATGTGGACATTGTTAATATTTAACATAATAAAATCTCTCATCTTCTTTCCACACACTTTTATTTTGATTGACATAGGTTTTTAACACATAATGCCATGTAAACTCGAGCTGTTAAGAAAAGAAACGATTGAAATATATTTACAGGCTAATTAGCATTGTTATACAGTTCAGATATATAAAAAAAGGATATCAAATGAAAAAAATAGAGTTTTTTAAATTATTCCTACAAGATTTCAGAAGAACTTTTACCTTTTGAATCCTGTTTGAATCGCCGCTACGCAAATAAGATTCTGCCGTGACTAATCTGTGACACAACGTTTGATTTTTTCATTTATCACGAAGCGAGCGTTAAAACTCGACAAAACTCAGTCTTTTTTCATTCCTCGAGCTCATGTTTTCCATCCGGAATCCCATATGCTCTCAGCGTAATCAAGGCGTGTCCAGTGCCGCGAAGCTAGTGTCACGCGGCACCTATATTTCATCCCTCAATTCGAGGGCGTGACCACCGCGAACTTGTATATCGTACAGAAATTTTTGTAATATTTGAAATCACCTTTTGAAATTTTCATAACAGTATCCACGATAAAATCTCTCGTCAAAATCTGCTACTTTCCAATCGTAGCAATAGTAAGATATGCACTGGAACACCCCGAAATATCTACCAAGAGTTGGACTATGAAAACGAAATTATTCAAACCATTATCAGCAATGAATATTGTTCGTAAAATCAACATATCGAATTACCTCCCTTACTGAGCGAAAGAAATGATGATTGTATCCAATAAGACCGTCATGACCAGGATATGATGAGACAAATAATAAAAATAGTAACAATTTATTGCTTCCTTTTAGTACCTACAATATTATTCAGTTCATCAATTCCTATATCTGATTTATACATTATCTTAGAGGAAATTAAGACAGTTAACTTACAGCTATGCGATAATGCGCTCATATTTCACATCAAGATTGAGTTAATAGGCGAGGGATAATGTGAAAATACCATACCCACCTACGATTTTTAAAATAAGTTAACGTCAGAAAATCACAAAGCATCGATCACTTTATGTAATAGTGGCTAATGAAGCCGGGTTAGAATACGCAACATTTTGCCCAAATACCAGAGATACAATGATACCACGCCAATTACATTTGGAAATGAATTATATCATGACCAACAAGACCTTAATATTACATGATCATCGTAATCTCAAGGCTTAATTAAGTTTCACGTCACAGCGAGCGGTCACATCAAATTTCTGCTTCCTAATAATTTCCAAAATTGAAGTCTTAGGTAATTCTAATTTCACGGCTTCATTGCCTCAACTCTAATCTCCTCAGATATTTCACCCATCATATCCTCAATTTATAAAGAAGTTGAGGAAGGAAAAATTATTTACTTTCACCACTTCAGCAAAAAACAAGCAGTGCTCCATAACTTGATTTCACCAAAGTTTCCCATCATTTCGTATCGCTTTTTATAAAAAAAATAGTTACCTCAATGAAATACAGATTCTAAGTTTTAATCTATGAAGATGCTTATTTAACTTGTAGCCACGCGACTTGATAGGCGCGATGTAACCATCTATGGCAGCAAAATTCATTTATGTGTTAAAAATGAAACTGAATTGTTACAGCTTAAAATGCGAATTTCGGAATAAAGTAACGTAAACGTGATTTATTTTTTCATAAGTTCCTATTAATTACGTTTTTACTCGTATACTTCCCAACTATCGTTTAGTTATAATATTTTATCAATTTTACTATTTAAAACCTTAATTTATCACATTTAAATGTAAAAGTACCTGGCCAAAAATCTTGAGATCATACATAGACAGAATTATTTCCCACAAAGATGGTATTTACTTTCAAACAGCCAATACCATTCAGTGACTTCTATCTAATATTACGTCTTATTTATCTTTTCCCCTTAAACGTAAATTCACAGATATGAGAATGACATACGTCAGAAATATCTTCTGGGAATCGCTTCATCTCAATAGCGAAAATCGGTCTAATTACAATTATAAACTGTCATTTGGATGGTTGAACAATAAAATTATATATCTGTGTGTAATGCCAGCACGCACGATTCCTCATTCCGCTGATGTTTTTTTTTATTAAATATTTATTTTCACATAGTACTGCATTCTCATTCACTCTTTGACCAGACAATCACGTTTTGAGACATAATATCATCACACTCACAGAGAGGCGGTCATCAAGTGATTAAGAAGGCAAGAAGTCCCTCATTACGAGAACTTCCACTGCGTCAATTTATTCCCGTTAAATTACCGATTTCCACGGCCACGGGAACAAACTAAAAAATAAATACGGAATCGCTGCTCATGTTTTTGGGGCACGGCTCGCTCGAACAACCTTCCTCCTAGATGAAGATAAAACAATCGGTTCCTGGTTTGCGGGGGTCGATGTCAGGAGCCCATTCAATTTCCACGTCTCCCAAATTTAGGGGTTGGGCACGGATTTTAAGTACTTTTCCCACGTGAAAGAACAATGCTTTCGAGATCCAATAAAGACGACAGGCTTTCCCATGCATTTCAAATAGGAAAAATAAATGTCCAACGATGGAAAGCAATAAAATAATATTTATGAGTATTATACCAAGCTTAAATTCCAGGCAATGAAACATAGAAGTTCAATAAAAAAGGAAAATGGATATAACTTAAATCAAGAAATTTAATTAGATATCACCAAATAATTTAAATGAAAGGTAGTTTCCTCTACCTTTCATTTCAATATGCCAAATTTCCGCTATATCACGCCTGACTCGGTTGAACTTGTCACCTAATAAGGAAGAAAAAAAACTAAATGTTTCAAAGAAAAACGAAGAAAAAATGATCAATTAATGGTGCAATGAATTTTAACGAAAAGGTAATACAATTGATACATATTCTACGACTATCACGAGAAAATATTCGCCTTATATACAAATCATGAGAAAATGTCAATTTACGATTAACTGTCAACTATGGGCCAAATATCTAACGGACAAAATTTAAGGTTCAACGAATCGAGTACGATAAAATGCCCGCAAATCGGCCCACATTGCCCGAGGAGTTCCGCTAAAAAAAACCTTCACGGCACGCGCGTCCACGCTATTCATTAATTTGCAGCTCTTTTTCGCACCCGCAGTTTACCATCGCTCGAGCAGCCGAGAATTACCCACCTCATTCTCACTCCACGTATGCTGTCGGAGGGACAACTCACACAATCACGAAACTAATTACCGCGGTGACGCAACTGCCCGGTCTCTCTCGGAAAGGACAGCTGTGAGCGCGACGCACCGCTCCCCCCACTCTTAACTCCCACAACCTGTCGGAATACCTGGCTCTGAAAATATGAATGAATCCGCCAAGGCTTTTTGCCGGCCGGAGTGGACGCCAGCCAGCACAACGAATGCCGAACTAAAGGATCGCACGAGGAAAAAAAACAAACATAAACACATACGCGGCCGGTCAAGTTTTTTTCTCCCTTCCTTAAAGGCTGGAAAGAGTGGCGGCCGATGTATGGACTTGTATGTGGGCCAGGGGGGCGGGCAACGTGGGCCGCCGACCAGCCAGCAACACTAGCACCACACCTCCGCACTCAGCAGTGCTGGGAGCCAGCCGGTGGTAAAAGACTTGACCGGCCGACGTCCCATCACCTGGCCCCCGGAAGAGTGGAATAATGCGACGGGATGACTTCGGAATTGCTTCACCCAGCTATTCGGTCCAGAGCACGCATCCCTTCCCCGACGGCACGCTAGGAGCCTGGCCGAAGACGGCCGAGGGCCTCGGGGTATACACGGTGGAAGGCAGCGGGAATGCTCGCGGGTGGGAGGGGAAGTCCTCACCAGCTGCACAAGGGGCGAGTGTATTGTGTACGTCCGAGATTGCGGTGCGAGAGAATTCCATAAACCAGCCACAGATTGATAACACGCACTCAATGGATAACCTGGAGACGTTGGATCCACCTTTCTGGTAACGGACTACGTAGCGATCTTTCCCGACACGAGTCACAACGGGAACGTAATAATAGGGATACGCGTGTAGACGGACAACTCCTTCAGAGTTACTCACCATTTCCTCCGTATGATCCTCATGACAACCCCGGAATCATCCTGGGCTCCTTGCGGACGGCGCGGCAGTACGTGTGGACCACAGACATGAACCAATCCCGCGTAGATACAACTCTTGAAAGGTACTGAGACACTCAACGCACTTCAAACACACCGGGAGTAAGAGACACACGCTCTGAGACGGACACCCGAGACGCACACAGCGCTAAAAGTATTCCTTACTAACGAGGAAACGATCGACCCCTTCTTTCTACTCTCTTGGGTTGCCCTCCGCAGCACGTAATTGAAAGATTAGCCGCAAGAGGTCAGCCGGGCAGCACTGCTCTCGGCAGACGGTGGCGATATACTGAACTCCATCTACTGCGCATGCTCCCTCACTTCCCATTGGATTAGACGCCTCCGTCCCCATGGCGCATACGTGATTCAACTCGCCTCCTTACGGAACGCTCTTCGAATGGCGGAATTTTTTGCATATTTCAGCTCAAACAGGGCGAGAACGGAAATAACTACAGAGGAATGTCAACCATAATTTGCTCATACAAACCGTCACCTTGAATTCATGAATAATCGAGACTGCGGATAAGGTAATTTTAACTTCTTTGGCAACGCGCAAGAAAACAACAACAGAGTAAATGTGCTCATCAACCTTCGCTTTTTGCATACAGAGATTTAAAGCACCTTCCCTTATATTCTGCGGCTATATTACTCGAGAAAAAAATACAATATAACTTCAATGAATACAGCCTAAAAAAGAAATCTAGAACGTATTTCGCGATCAATTGACAGTCAATAATAGAAAACCGTAATATTTAATCTTATGATGGAAATTCAAATCACATAGAATGGGAACTCGTATTGGCTGCATGAAAACAAGATGAAATAATATAAGATAAAAAGCGAGTTTGTGGGTTGATGATGTAACAAAATGTCTAGCAATTACGACAAGCAATTTTAGAAAGGACCAAAGCTATCAAAGAGAAATTTCAATTTGCATATACATTACCAGGTATGGTATCTCTTTAGTAATAATTAGGGCCATTTAAAATGGTCTTAAGACATTCGCTTCTTTCTCACACGAAAAAACAACCCTAAAATTAAGGATACGAGCAATTATATATTTTTAAATCAGGTAAATATTTTCGGCAAGAATAAAAAATGCTCGCATTTGCCTCCTTCAATGAGCTACTTTGAAGTAAAATAAGTACTTTTAGTGGGAAGTGGAACGCACTATTTGAAGGCTATTTGAACGACAAAAAATATTCGCGTACAAGCTTAATGCAAATTTAGATAGAAATAAATTTTCCGAGATAATAACTTGGAAGTGTTTATCCAAAGTTATACCAGCAAATTTCCCTTATCTTTTGCGGCAGTTATGCTACTCAAGAAAGTAATGGCTTATCCCGCGTCTAGCGTCACAGTTTTAAAATGTCCTAGTAATGCGATAACATCTAGAGCAATGAAGTACATGTAAAATGATTCCGAAATCAAAGACCCTGGAATGATATAAAAACCATTTATTTTCACTTCCGGAGGAACACTTAGGTACTGTAAGTACCAGACAGTGGAACTTTTTATATATGAATAAGTGTTTCGATTTGTGAGCTCCACAAATACAAAATATTCCAAAGTGTTTAAGACCATGCAAGTTCTGACAGTAAATATGAAATTTATTATTCTATTTATCTACTTTGTGGCGAAAGCAGATGGTCATACTGATGATGATATATAATAATAAATTAAATACATAAATCTCTCAAACCATGTCACAAAGAAAGAATTGATGAACAATAAGAGGGCATTACCTCCTACGTTAGCATTGTGCAAGTTTGTGATCCACTGACAGGGGAATTAGATCCATAATTTGCAACGCATATTTACACGGTGAAGTTTTGTCAACAGCTTAAGTATTTTAGTGGTGAGTTATCATAGTAATCCTGCTTTAAAAATGCATGCGAGAATAATAAGAGATTTAAACGACAGTGAGATCACCTTACACTTCAAATAATTTTGTTCCGAGAGACTCGTCTTTCTCACCAGTTTAACGCACGAAAAGACCTGTTGCACCATTGCGGCCATAATATGAGTTTTGGCCGAACGACTGGGAGAGAGGAATATACCGACGAGAAATGTTACGCCTAGAAAATAATAGAATAGGCAAGTAAAACAATCTGGGGATAAAGAATTAAATTTTTTATCTCTGGGATAACAGCTATCAGCCGATTATCGAAGACTGGATATAGTGCAGCCAGTGCCACGGATGGGCACATGAGAATTGCACATCATATGCAGGAGTGGGCTGTTACTTCTGAAATGATTGTCAAGGCTAATTTGTTAATGTTTCAAGTTATCCTTCTTCCTTTGAGGCATATCTGTTTTGCCCGGGTACTAAGGGCAAAACGGATAATAGATACGTTTTCATTTAATTGATTTTAGAAGAAGTTATTGTTTAAGTTCTTATTTTTTAATTGCCGAGACCAAAGTCTATGAAGAAAAGTACTGATAATTAGCTAATAAAGTTCTGTATAACATATATTTGTACAGTCTTTTATAAACTTGCCCTTGGCATATGCTTCTTGCCCTGGCCTCCCCTACGTAAAAATTGGTTTTAAAAAATCCAGCCAATAGAAGAACCAGCGGTGAAAAAAAGCAGAAAGGTGCTTGGGTCTTGTTGATGATGGCTCTATACAAGGAGGCGATTCCCACAAAAATTTTTAACAGTGCATCTTGCTTTAAATTAATTATTATTAATTAAATTAAATGAATGGCAAAACGTACATAGACAACTACACCACGGGTAACTAAAAATAAATTAGAAAAATGAAAATATATCGTAAATATATTCAACAGAAATAGTAAGTCATAAGTGTCACTCACGTGAATCTACGCCGAACCATTGCGAGAGAAAAAAGAAGCAATGAACCTTGCGGTGGTTTGCAGTTTATACGCAATCAGTCACAAATTCAGTACACTCATTAGAATCACATCGAGATGAAATGTTAAACCTATAATTTGTATTTAAATTGTCTAGCGCCACGGTCGCTGAAAACATGAGCATGCAATGACCCAAAAGAGGAAATAATTGGCTCAAAGATTCAGCGAATCGAAAACCCTATCATTTTATTCATCATTCAATCACTTAATTGAGTCATCTAGGTGCGAGTTAGGATTCGCCGTCCTTTTATCGCATTACCCGGTGACATCGACCAGGAATAAGGCGGAGAAGTGGGACGTCCCTGAGGCGGTCTTTGAGAAGGCGTCAAGTGGGTAATTAAGGTGGAAAAAAAGATGCTGTGAGGCAGCGCCTTTTGTTGGCGCTCGTATAAAAGAAAAATGTCGCCGAGAAAAAGGTTAAAATCACAATAATGAACGCAGCCAAGATGAAGAAACGGAGGAGTGTAGATATAGGGATTTTTGTAGAAGCGTTAACGAGGGGTTTGCAGACAATTCACTACAAATGACATGGGTGAAGACTTCGCAGCGAAACAGCGTTCTGAGTCTAAACTCAACACATATCCCCACGAAATCGTAACAGGGTGGTTTCCTATTATTTTTTGATTGCCTAAATCGAAAGATTATTTCTCCTGGAGTACGAATTTCACACATTTAGATTTTTAAATGACGATATCTATTTTTTGCGATTAAATGAAAAGTGAACATTTTCAAGCGCGCGAAACCACGACGGCTAAGTATGAATGCTGGGAAAAGCCCGTGTGACGTCATTCTGGTTCCCGCTGCCGCAAAGTGAGGTGATCTTGGGGCGTGGATGTGTGCGCCGCTGAGATGCAGGCTGCTAGCAGGTAGCAGAGTACCACGCTAGCAGGTAGCGCTTGGCTTAAATAAGGATTATTAATACCTTATCAAACGAAGGAAACTTTCCGACCATAGGCAGTTTTAATAGGTGATTATTAAGATATGTTTCCCTGAAGTCTGTGCCTCATGCATGCATTGGTAGTCTCAGACGATGTAAAACTCCTATCTACTCGTATAGAAACTAGGTCCCTGTGACGTCTCGTGGAGTGGCATCGCATAGGCGCCAATCTGGCCTTTTTCAAATGCGGTTAAAATTGACCATTGCCATTCGTCTAAACTAGGAGTTCTAGAACCAAATAATTTGTATATTATGGATTCACTAATGGTGGGTAACGAATCGCAATCAATTCCTTTCGTTTGCTTTGATGAAGGAAACTACCCTATTGACAATGATTTCCAATCGTAATACAAACGTACACGAGGAATGAAAAAACTCGCACAAGGTTTTTCCTTATTTCAGTGATGAACATGCACATCAAAGATCGACCATCAATTGATGGAGCACATAATTTTAGGATTCAAGTCTTAATTTTATAACGAAAAATGAAGCCAAAACATGGAATTATTTTGTGCACATATTGCTTCGCTAGTTCTTTCCAAACAAATGGCGAAAGAGTAAATAAGTTTTTAGTATTTTACAGAGTAGTCTATTCATGTACCCACTAAAAACGGCTAAACGGAATATTTAAATAAAATAGTTACTAAATGGGCCAATAAATGATAAAATAAAAGAATGTTAGAGATGGTGAATGGCATGATGATGGTTAGGTACTAGATAAATAATGAAGCAAAAAAGAGGAAAAGACTAAACAAAGTTTCAGCTTGAAGCAATATCTCGGATTCACCACACAAACCATTCCACCCTTTCCATCCCTGCAGTAGATGCTACAAGAATTCCCGCACTCAATTAATCTATTTTTCTCGCGAGTTCAAAAGTAACGCTGCAACAAGCAAAAAGGCTGGAGGAAACGATAAAATTTTTAGAGCGTAGGAGAGAGCCAATGGCAGTTTCATCTATGCATTCCACGAGGACTGCGCACTGGATTCCAATTTAATTGCTCAGTTAAAGAAATTCTAATAGACTTTTTGCAGAAAACTGAACTGGAAGCACACCTATAGGTATCTCCGCAAGTGCATATAAGTCTCAAATGATAGAATAACGAATTACTTGGTGATAATTGGGAACGAGAACCATTTAAACAACTAAAAATATCAATAACAGACACTTTGTTTCTTCCACTAAATACGTTTTTAAATTTTGTGACCGGTTTCGGCTGTTTACACCATTATCAAGTACACATATAAAGTACATAAAATATTTTCTGTAATGGTTTAACAGCCGAAAGCGTTCAAAAAATTTTTAAAAATATACAGTGGAAGTAACAAAGTGTCTGTTTTTGATAGTATGGAGCCCTTCCACCACGAACAAGCTTCAAGTTTCGATCTAACTAAGTAAAAAACTTAACATCACTTAAACTGTTTTAGCACCCCGATATCCTTAAAAACAATTCTCCTAATGTTAAGACTCAAATTAAGGGAGTAATTTCCAAGAGTTTATGACAAAGGTATGACACTTTTCCACAAATTTTTCGAGTAACATAATACATAATAACGAGTAACATATACAACGGGTTTCGACCGTTAGGCCATTGTCAGGAACAGCGTATTAGAGTCCGTTGTTCACTCAGGGGCTGATTCAGCGTCAAATTTGGGAGGGGGTCCTTGTCCTTGGTCCAGTAAGTATGGAATACCCCGCGAAAGAGAAGGGTGTTCTCCCGGGTAAAATTTTATTAGAACTCCAACTCCAACTTCTCTCAAGTTTGGGACTTGCAAGCATGCATTTGCATATACACCCCCTTTTCCTCTTTTATAAGTATACAAAAACTATCAAACTAATAAAAATTGAAAATTCTGAAAACATTTGGGGAGGGCGGGCCATAACCCGTGTTACCGCCTGCTATATCCGCTACTAGTACACTATCGTAACGCGTTATACGTGCAGTATTAACGGAGCATATACGGAATGACCTTTCCCTAATAGTAGTTCTTGTATATATGTTGTATAGTTGACCTATTTCATAAAGTACTTTCTTTATACTTGTTTTCTTGCAAAAATGTTCAAAACTTATGAACACAATGAATGCCAGATTATTTGGTACCAATAGGAACAATCATAACATCTGTACTGAATAATGGCACGCAGTCTACAAAATTTCCATTTAATAAATATGTGGTACGTTATCATCATATCGTATATACTAGGTCAACTATACAACATATATACAAGAACTACTATTAGGGAAAGGTCATTCCGTATATGCTCCGTTAATACTGCACGTACAGTGATAAATGACGCATAATTTTAAACATTGAAGCACCGGATTCTGACAAAAAATACAATCTCATATTTCACTATTTACCCATTAATTTGACTTAAAAGTTTCGATTTTTCCATGTCGATTACTCGCTCTAGGTATATCGACTCGACACGTTTTTTGTTCTTAACTTAAAAGAAAGGTTTAAAAACCTGTTGAATATACAATTAAACCAAAGAAATGTAACATACGTAGGCAAAAATACTAAAAATAAAATCTAAGAAGTATGAAGAACGTTCAACGTTCTCTATAAGAGACATAGTGTGTAAGGAGCATAAAATATAATGTGCATCAGGAATAAATAAAAATATCGTGTTGAAAGTATTCAGGAATTATTATCAACGGGAATTGACAAACAAAAAACGAGCCGGCTTGAACTTGCCAAAACCCGTTTTTTCGCATGGACAGTTGTATGTAGCATTTCCTATAGTTCGCTCTTTCCCTGATATTTATGCTTGTTTTAAGGAAACTCGTAACCAAAAAGTTACAGACAACACCATTGTTACTTCTAATATTGTCTCTAAAGAAATTTTGTAGACTGCGTGCCATTATTCAGTACAGACGTTATGATTGTTCCTATTGGTACCAAATTCTCTGGCCTTTATTGTGTTCATATGTTTCGAACATTTTTGCTAGAAAACAAGCATAAAGAAAGTACTTTATGAAACACCTTCTTCTCTATTTTTAATCCAATGCGTTTCCTTGACATATTTATTCCCAGATAGCGTGAAAGTACGAAATTTTCGCACGGGTTACCTAGTTTTAGAAATTTTTGGAAAAGTGCCACCTCTTTTGCATTAGCTGAGGATGTCCTTCCACAATACTTCCAAGCCTCAATTACTTTAATTGAGTTATTTCCATTCTACAATAATCAAGCACTATAATATCACCGAGGATATCAGAGGAGCAATGGACAGGCGCGAGGTCACAATACTGGTACTATTTGACCTATCTAAAGCCTTCGACATGGTAAACCACGAAATACTACTCTGTAAGCTTATTAAGTACAATCTCTCTTCGAGTAATGTAAAATGGTTTCGGTCTTACCTAAGCAACCGTACTCAATCAGTCATCGGAACAAACAACACCAGATCCAACTGGACGTATAACCGCAGAGGGGTAATCCAAGGTTCAGTCTTAAGCCCCCTGCTATTTTCCTTGTTTATAAATGACCTTCCTGAGGTTCTAATGCATTGTAAATACCATCTCTACGCGGATGACTTCCAGATTTATTGTCATACGGCAGTATCAGATCTATCTTCCACCATAACATTAATCAATAATGATATCCAAAGAATAGCTTCCTGGATGAGGAAAAACCAACTGCAACTCAATGAAAAAAAAACTAAAGCTATTATATTTGGTCCTAGACATCTTATTACTCAAATTGATGAATCCGCTCTTGGAAAAATTCAATTAGAAAATCGTGTAATACCGTACGAAGAAACGGTTAAAAACCTTGGTATAATATTTGATAAGGAACTCAAGTGGAAAAAACAAGTCCATGTCACAAAACAGAAATGTCTGAGCATACTACATCAATTGTATAGAACCAAGAACATAGTTCCGCCCAAAATTCGAACCACCTTGGTTCAGTCACTAATTTTTCCTCACCTTGACTACTGCTCCTCTCTGTTTACTAATCTCTGCGAAGAAAGTAACAACAAATTGCAAATAACAATGAACTCTTCAATGCGCTACATTTATGACCTAAAAAAATGGGATAGGATATCTGATACTTACGTTCGATTACGTTGGCTGAAACTAAAACAGCGTCGTTTATACCATGTGATCCTGCTTGCCTATAAAATTTTATCCACTCGTAATCCCGTTTACCTAGCTGCTAGATTTACCTGGAAAAAAGATCTACATGCAGTATCCACTAGGAATCACTCCGTAGATCTTCACATCCCTCAACATAGCACACTTCACGTAACTAAATCCTTCACAATAATCGCCTCTAGAGTATGGAACTCCCTACCATCCAAAATTAGAAATACTAAATCCATACATGCCTTCAAAACCCAGGTGTACGATATCTTAATAAATAACCCTAAAATGCTGTCTGTCTAAAACTGATTGAAGTAAAATTAGAACGGTGTTAAATCGAATGGCTCTAACATATGGTTGCAGAAAATTGAGTGTAAAATTATGTTAAATTTGAGTGTCATACTAAGTTGTTATTTACTTTTTTTGTTTTTTTTAATACTGTTTGTCTGACACTATTGTTATATTAAATTATCGCCTTGATTTCTTGCGATGGTTGGTCAGTTACTCCGCAGTATGATGTTTTCCCTTGTGTTGCTGTTGTTTTGCCGTATTGTCTGTGTGCTGTCGGCGGTTTACAACGATTAAATGTTTTGTATTTCTTTTCATTTTTTGTTTTTCCTTATGAATATGATGTCACCAAGGAGGGGAAACTAAAGTATCTCCATTTTGGAAACTGTTTCTCCTTTCGTTGGTATTGTTTTTGCCTAATTGTTTGTAAGTTGGCGGCTGTCCGCAACAAGTGTATCTTATGTTTTTCTTTTTATTTTTTTTATTTTCTTTTGGGAATGTAATATCATGCTTAACATGTGAAAGTTGTGCAATGGTTTTCTCATGGGCCACAGGCCCACGAAATAAACGAATTTATTATTATTATTATTATTATTATTATAATCTATTCAAACTCAATATCTGAAAAGCGGACCTCATACCGGGCTCGGATGTGACGGGCAGGAACGAAAGCAAAGTGCAATGAAATCCGGTGGACCATAATTTCATAAAAAAAATGTTATCGATCTCATCCAGCATTAAGATTGCCGCTCTTAAAATCGTCAGTGGCACCTTGTGGTCACTGAGACTCAGCTTTGGATTTTATTCACAATTTCATCAGAAAGGATGGCGCTAATCTACTTCCGAGTCACGCCACACTCAGATTAATTATTCTGCTAGTCTTCTATCTGCTGTATCCGGTATATCTACATTCATTACCACCGTGTATAGAATGAATATCTTTCTGCGCGCACGGGGAGTCAACGTAATCACTTCATTCGTGAGAACAGACGAGATGTGGTATGAGGTGACATCTACTTGTTTCGCTGAAAAGTAATAAAATTGCGTAATACCCTGACACGCAGGCTAACTTTGACTTGACTTTCGTTCGGAGGAAATTATTGAGAAAAAATGAGAAACGAAGTAAAATAAACTTAAAGTTTCTGTTAACCAACTTAATGTTAAAATACCATTAATTTTCTGTCAATTTTCGGGATATAAAAGTTAATTTATGTAAGAGGAATACCATTCCTTGAAAAACTTTTTTTGAGTGCTATTGGGAAAATATGAATTTGCAAAGACCGGGCTTTTAATGTGCTTAAATATTTGCCATTCCGTAGAAGCGTATTTAGTTTCTGAAAATAAATCAGTAACGAGGAGCGGAAAAGCGCCACAGAAAAGCAAAAAACGATAAAAGGTGGTACGAGAAAAGGAACAAGGACTCACATCTGAAAGGAAAGTATAACACTGGAAGCCTAACAAAATAAACGCCCAATTTATTGCGCTTTGTACCAAATAATTGAATGATAGTATAGCAATGTAATCATCGACACGTACTTGCTGCTGGCTTCAGACACGTTTCAAATGAATTCAGTGGTAAAAGATGTAACAGAACCTATACATTTTATTTATGGCACTGCGGATAAAAATTATTTTGATTCATCTTAGAGAATCGGATTCCAATTTTCCCGTGTCTTCATCCATGGACTTACTCAGAAAACTAATGTTATCGAAAAAAATCATGCCCCATGAATGGAACTCTTATGCTGCAGATGGGTGCTTTGTGCTTGCCGGGAAATTTTAAGAGAATACGGCAGGCGAGTTTTATAATATTGTACGACACAAGTTTTACAACTCGCCAATTAGATTTCTCCAGGTGTCGTGCTAAATTTAAAAGCGGGAGAATTATTCTCTTCCCCCAAATACTCTTGGTTTTGATTTTCAAAGGATGTGCCTTGAAGTAAAACCCATCGTTAAGATGCATCACTCCCGCTATGCTGGTCTGACGTATTCCTGATTTGAAAAATTTGATCCTCAAATTTTCCGGGTAGGTACACCATTTTGAAAGTTCAACTGCGTCCCAAATTTGAAAATTTTACTCAAGAATTTTATCTCAAGTAAAATTTTTATTTTCGAGATACAGGTAAATGCTGTTGAAGTTCTAAAAATCCTGAAAACTTTTCAAGGCTATAGCTTGAGTCTTAAAGAAACAATGCCTAAGGAAAAGGAATGAGTATGACTGGTCCAGGGTAAGTGGTACGTCCTCTTAAAGGTGACCTCCAAGTGAGTAACATCCCTTTTGTTTACATTTTTTTCTTTTTAGTTGCAATTAAAACTTTCCATTCGTATTATTTTTCGTCACAATTTCTCAAATCTTATACTTTTGCATTATTTATATAGAATATTTTGCCGTGTTGTTGTGAAAACATTTTTTCTCGCCAGGCTTTGCTATAATTTCTTTAAAATCTTAAAAAAATTATTATTTGTATCGCAGATATGGAATATTTTGTTGAAATGACATTCATTTGTTTAAGAGCAGATAATAATATGTGATGTATTTTCTTTAATGATAATACATAAACTACAAATGATAATTTCAGCACTTAAAGATAAAACTCCACTACCGACCATGTTTTCGACATTCTAGATCATTTTCAAGCTAAACCTTAGAATTGGAGGTAACCACGGAATGTAGACCTTAAAAAATGACATAGATTTTTTTCGAAATGTTGAAATCATGGTCGGTGGTGGAGTTGTTTTTATATTAAAGTGTGGAAATGACTATTTTTAGGTTATATTTTATCATGGATACATGGCATTTCCACCGAGCCACGCCTGAAACGATTTTATACTTTTTGGTCTTTGCTCTTATTTGTTTATTTATTTCCACACCAACGAAAATAGGGCATATTGACATTTACATCGAGTTTTTCAATGAATTTCACAGTTATTCGTGCATAAACACCCAGACTCTGGATAGAGGCATCTTACCCAGGTAGGACTAGAACCCGCAAAATCTTCTTTGGCAGGCGAGGACTTAGAAACGCCGGCGGCCGAGGAACCTTATAAGTTATCCTAGAGCAAAATAAACATCCATTCATTCTTTTGAACACCTTTGAAAAGTTTCATAACAACATATTTCTACCGTTGGTCTTAAAATCATCCCCTTTACAGCGGTTTGATATAAATGCTATGACGATGGTTAATTGTTACGTCATTAAAACGATTTACGGATATTAGCCGGCAATCCTATGATGTATCCGGAAAAATCCTTTATTATGGATACGTAATAAAGACTCAATCAGAGCCTATCAGATACGTTATAAAGACTCAATCAGCCAATTATTAGGAAGGACTGGCAGCCAGCGACAATGAAGCTATTAAAGCTTTGACTAGATTTAAGGATACCTACAATGAATACCGCAGACTGGATGATTTTTGAAATATGTGCCGGAAATACAGTAAAACTCGCTTATAACTATCACGCATGCGACGAAATACCACCTATAACGAGGTCAGTATTCGGTCCCTTTGACTTTCCTATGATCGCCAATGTTAATTTCCCCGCTTGTAGCGAGTTCGAATGATACAAAATCCCCACTATTACGAACTGTTCATTGGTCCCTTAGGGGAATTATATCCTCTTTTATAAAGAAATAAAAGCCAACTTCGATAATTAACCGTTCCTTATGTTATCATCAGTTGTTCTCACGTGTGGCTATCAACATATATTTTTACCGTTGATATTAAAATTCTTCCCTTTACAGCCGTTTGATGATAAGGCTCGAGCGATGGTTAATTGTTACGGATCAGTTGCTTTAAAAAAGACGGTTTACGGAATATTAGCCGGTATTCCTCTGATACATACGGCTAAATCCCTTATTATGGGTAAAACGAAACTCCGTTTATAACTAAATAGAACGATGGTCCCCTGAAATTCGTTATAAGCTATCTTTAGTGAACTCTTTTAAAATATATCGACCGTAAGGGCGTAATATTTAGTCAGGTAACATTATGAATAATGCGAAATCCCGTATATAACAAAATAAAACGATAGTCTCCTGAAATTCACTATAAGCGAGTTTTACTAAAGGTTTTTTTAGTATATGAAGATCGCAAGGGCGAAATAACTAATAATCGGGGAGAAAAAAATTCAGAAGACATAAGACCATCAAAATCCAACTACAGCGTTGAACGCAAGGGGACTGCATAGAGGAGGCCCAATTCCATCCCATAGGAGGCTGATTTCTGTTTTCACTTCAGTCGCAATTTAATCGGTTTTCAAATAGGTCCGCGGCGCGGTGATGAGTGCAATGCGGTCCACTTTTTCCCAATATTTTGCAGTGTAACGTTTTCAATTTCCAGGAATCGCATTGAAAAGTTATCAATTTGATAGAACACATCGTCATGTAAATAAATCTCGGTTAGCATACCTAACTACAAGTTATTTCCCCGTGAAACTCGGATCACTTTGTCCGTCAGCGACGCGTGTGCCGTCTTTTCTAAACCCATTTAAATGCGTGGTGGATGACGACACATTTATGGTTCGATTTGAGGATATTTATCGAATTGACTCTTTTGTAATACTCGTGGCAGAACGCCTTCATCTTGATACATCTCGCTTGTGTGCTTCCACACCTGGGTCGGATCAAAACCCTCCCCTCGAAGACAATCGTGCGAGGTGCTCATGGACAGATCCTTTACGGTGTCCCCAGCGGTGGGCGACCGCCGACCTTCCACGCCGGGGGCCACTCCACTTGCGCCACCGGCGGCGACCCGAGTCCTCACCTTGCTGCGGGGGGCGGCGGGGGCCGAGGGGGGGGGGGGCAACTTTCGCGTCACATCGGTTGTCTCCCAACGGGTGCATCGCAGTGTGGTGTTGGCTCCATTGATCCACGGCCGCTTTTGGCGGGGGAATCTTCGGGGGGGGAAAGGGGGTACCGGGTCAAAGGGGGGTGTGGGAGGAGAAAGGAATGGCTCAAACCCGCATCTCTGACGAAAACCAGTCGAGCGAATTGAATTTCGCGAGTCGATCCGTAAATGATGGATGACCCCGGGCGGCGGGGTGAATGACGGCTTCTCTCGCCGAGGATACAACTCAGAGGGTCTCCGGTGCACCTTTTCCGCTTGGAGCGGTCGGGTCTCCGGTGCAGGTGACCCCGTACACTGATAGCAGATATCAGTAATGTATTAAAAAATGCACGACCCGGGTTTCGAAACATAGTTCCATCTAACAAAATTCACTAACTCTTGGTTTACTTTGTGGTATTCCATTTCCATTTCCTGGATATACACATTTACTTATACCACTTAGTTTTTATCAGAGCGCGACCCCGGTTTCAATGAATTATCATCATCTTCAGGCGCTAATTATCATTTGTTTATCTTATTGTTACCTAGTTACTTGTCTATACTTGTCGGAATCTACTGCATAATAACTCTACTGATAAATAATGAAAAGTACCAGCTGATAAGCTAAGAGTAGCTTAGCAGGATGTTGATGTTAAAATAATTAATTAGAGCACATTTTACGCTAATTACCACATCATAAAAAATTGTTGATAGACCGTGTATTTTTTCTTAATGTTACGTACCTTGTCAAATTATTGACTTTCTGTGCCAATTTTCTGTACGTCTGTTTTAAAACCGATGAAGAATCTGAAAATATGAAAAAGTACAAATCCAGGCTTGACAGTGTGAAACCTCTCCATTGTGGAAAAAAAGAATAATCTTTGTAAAGTTCACTATTTAAAAAAGAATGAGCTTGGTTTCATTAAATAGTTACATCATCATGCTTCTATATCCACCTGAAGATGGAACTATACGTTTTTCCTGGAGATACACAATTACTTATACCATTTATTTTTTATTAGAGCGCGACCCGGGTTTCAATGAGTTATCATCATCTTCAGGCGCTAATTATGATTTGTTTATCTTATTGTTACCTAGTTTCTTGATGAATTTTAAAATGGACGCCAGAATAGGGGAAAAGGATGGGTAAAGATATTCATTTATAAGAGTACTGTCTTGACTTTCAATAATTTTTAAAATTTCTAACTCTTCCCTAAAGCCCAGTTCACGGAGGTTCTTATAAATGAACCAAGTACTTTTTCATACAATGAAGTCCCACAGTTAATACCTTTTAACGTGTGGTAAAATTATATAGTAATGATAATATATTAATTGCTCCTTAAATATTGAAAAATTTCATAGGCAACTCGCCCATCGTATTCAGGGATTCAGGTCTCCATTTCCTGAATCCAGCATTGGATTCCTGAATTGCTGAACATTTGATTCAGCAAACCTACATTGGAGACCCCTCCGTTATGGTAAATAAAATAATAAAATCAACTGATCTGGGCGTTACTTGGTGGAAATGTTCACCGTGAAGCAAAACCAAGTACTGTTCTACAATTTTTTAATATTATTAGCTGTCAACTAGTTTCGACGTCTATACCGTCATTATCAAGACAAATAGCTGTCTGTTCGTCTTGATAATGAAAGTATAGACGTCGAAACTAGTTGACAGCTAATAATAAAAAAAGTTTTTTGGAACATTACTTGGTTCTGTTCCACCATGAATAAAAGAATAAACTCTGTAAAGTTCACAAATATGTATAAAAAACACAGGGTCCGGGTTTTAATACGTAGTTACATCTTCAGGTGGATGCAGACAGTTGATCTTCTGGTGGATACAGACAAGATGTAACTATTTTATGAAAACTGGGCGTGCTTTTTTGTTAACTATATTATTGCTCCTTACAAAGTTCGTTATTTTATTTTCCGTTAAAAATTATTACGCTCGACTAGAGAACTAGCGAAGTACGAATCAATCGCGGACGTGGATCGATCTTGATCAGATCTATCGTCCAACACTTAGCAGTTCAAGATGACTGCTAATTTTCGGGTTCTCCAGCCGCGTCTGTCGTTTATGGTCGACAACAGTTTCGGAAGCCATCCTGCTTCCGTCTTCAGGTCGAAGGTGAGAAGTTTTCATTTTTTGCCGTCTTATATAGCACTGGCCGATCTCCTCCTGTGCGCTGATTGGTCAGAACTCTCTTCCAAACGTTGCTGATTGGGTAGCCGTTGTCCCTGTTAATATTTTGTGTTTTGTGAATTTCAATTGCTTCCCTAATTTGCCTTGGGTATTGAATGAATGAAAGATTAGCATTGGATTGGAAAGATAGCAGATTAGACATGGATATTAGCAGTAATGGAAAACAAGAGTATAGCAGTCATCGTGAACAACGCCGCGGAAACCTACGCACGAATTTCACTTAGCAGTTCAACTTCGAACGCAGGAATATTTGATTACGGACATATCGAAAATAGCGTTGATATAGCTACGAAGGCAGAGTGTGTAGTCAATGGTTGATTTTATCCACTTCTCACTTATAAGGGAGGAATAATAACCAATAATTAAGTGTAATGGTCAATTTGTAGAAAAAAATTAGCAGTGAATCATCCGCGTGTAGCGTTAAATTCCAGCACTCGTGCGTCCATGAAAATAGAATTCATAGGAATGAAATCCATGGAAAAATAATTCTCACAAAGATAGCGCGGCTAGTGAAGTAAGCGTTGGGTTTGGTCGATATAGTATTAACTAATGGGCGTACCCAGCGAGGGGTAGGAGCAAAAATCGCGAATGTACCTAAGGAAAATAATAGTTTTTCAAGCAAATAATTTAAAAAAATAATAAAGAGCTGTTACAGTTTCCTCAAAATGTTGATTTAATTCACCTTTTCCTTGCTTAAATCCTACCTACAACTTGAACAGCCATAGCTTCCCCCCCTAGTTTTGATCCTGGGTACGCCCTTGTATTAACGAGAAACTAATTTTAGAACGTAGTTTCGTATCCAATTTTTCCGTGCGCTTTGCAACCGCGTCTTGTTAGCTCTAACCGTGAGTCGCGGAATAAAGACCTGGGAAAGTAAATAACAAGGCTACGACATGGAATTAAGAATTCACCTCCGGCAAAGAAATCGATGTGGCTAAGGAAAAACTCAACTCAATTTCAAAGCATTACGTGTAGCAGTGCGCTATTACAGTTCTGCAGATGAATTAAAGATGCCATCCAGTCAACGCGTATTTTTTCTATGGACACCCTGAAGTTAATTTTTTCGTTAATCCTAATTTTTTATAAATATCCAATATCTTCAATAAACCGGCCTCAAATCTTTATAAACCAAAGGAGATTAAAATATTTTTCCATGGTAAATTCATTCTTTTTCTCACTTCTGCCATCACGAAAAGTTATTTCACACCATCGACACTTATGTGCTGGCAACAGTGGAAATATATCGCATTTTGAGCAACTATAATAGTAACGAACTGCGACGTGTAAATCAGACTTCGCAAGCAGAGAGGGAATTTAAACTTTTGGGCTCTCGAGGCTTTTCACACCGGTAAATTTTCCGAATACTTTATCCCGTAGGATGCAGGGACACAATAGCAAAACGTCAACCACCAAATAGACCTCGTCGGAAACCCAAAAAGAAATCTGCGCGATTCGTAAAACTACTATGGGTGTACTGAAAGCGTTACACATATGGCAAACGAATTAGGCTGAGAGCCGCTGTAGACTTGGAGGCTACGCGCTAGCCTTAGATTGCTTGAGCAATTTAGAATAGATATGTTTCAGAACCACACGGAGAATATCATGTTGGTACCCCCATATAATTCCAGGTCCAACAGAAACTATAAATTAAGAGAGATTTTTTGATGAACGCATAAGTATTCATTTCTTACCCGAACAGAAAAGATTTAAATAAATGCTTGGCGAAACTTCGTATGCGCCTTTAATTTTTATCTGTAAACGACTGGTTCCTAACACACCCCGCGACACACCTATTGAAGCGGTTTGCAATATGTAGATGTAGATACCTTTAATCGAGAATGCTTAATATACTTCTAGGTGCTGTAGTTAGTGTTCTCACTTATCCCTAAGGTGGTCATCATTCGAATACTGCCAGCAAAGATTTTTATGCGAAAAAAACCAGTCACTCTCTCGGACTTCTGGGAAAGGTATTGGGAACATGGTCATTTACGGCTCCCTGGTATGCTAACACTTACTTACTTACTTCCTTGGCACTACAGCCCGGCATGGGATTTGGCTTCCCTCAAGACGCCTGTCCATTCTCTCCTGTTCTGCACTTTCTCCCACCATCTGACAATCCTCATAGCCTTTATGTCTTCTTCCACATCCTGCATCCATCTTTTCCTCGGTCTTCCTCTTTTTCTCTTTCCATCCATATTTCCATGTAGAATCTTCTTAGGCATCCTTTCTTCACTCATTCTTTTTACATGACCTAGCCAAGCTAGCCGTTGGGTCTTCACAAACCTCACTATGTCTTCACCTCGGATAATATTTTCTATTTCCTTGTTTGTTCTTATCCTCCAAGTTACCCCATCTGTCACGGGACCATATATCTTTCGCAAAACCTTCCGTTCAAATATCCGCAGAGCTTGCTCGTTTCCAGCGGAGATGCTCCACGTTTCTGCTCCATATGTCACGACCGGTCTGATAAGTGGTATGATAACATTTGATGTTAAAATACGAGCTTTCACGACCATTTACGGACGAATCATTAGAAATTAATACTACTTACGCCCCTGATAATGCGCCCTGCAATGGCCGCGATGGTTTGTAATAAATAAAAACGCGCAAGAATTTATCGCACACTTTTCACCCTCTACAATACTGCTAACTCCCATTCGTACGTCCAATGTTTCGCCGTTCATAAGCTTAAGATCGTTTCAAATAGGTCCACGCTACTCGTACGATAGTACTTTTACGCCACAAGTTTTACGTATGAATTTTACACAATCCTGGAATAAATTTATCAAGGCAAAAAGATATGAACTTGCAACGTTCCCTTGCAACGAGAACCTACTAGATTGCTATTTAAAAGCTACGTGAGAAGAAGTACATTCATACTTGCATTTATATCAATAAAATTACGTACTATACTATTAGCGTAAGGATTAAAAAAATGGCGAATAAACTCAAAATGCTGCTCCTACAACTGGGCTATTCCTTTAAATTACAGACAATCAGCTTCTATAGAGAACATGATAATACACGGCATATAAGACATCAGTCTATCGTTATAATTCCCATCACTCCTTGCACTACAGAAGCAAAAAAATGTAGGTAAATAACGAGCATCCATATTTAGAGTCCTAAGGAAAAAAAACCGACGCTGACGTGGGCCATTTGCTTAAGAGGGGACCAAGGGTAACATTTTCCTTAGAAATTAGGCGCGCGCTGCTTCTCCTAGAGCAAGGGACGGCCGAGACGACGTCTAACCCTAGACGAGTGACTATTTATAGAGATGAAAGATTTCAAGTCCGTCCAGCGGCTTGACGGGATGAAGATCACTCTTGTTTCCCAACAGCCAGCACGCTGAAGGGCCCACCTTACGCCAGCGAACGTCTCCAACGAGATGGAGTACACCCAGGCAACGTCTCGGTCATTATTTGATGGACCAGCATAAGCCCAACCAGCCTTGGACGAAAAAACTGAAAAGTTATGATGGCAAGTGAGTGTTTTTGTATGTTTTGGCGTATTTTTACGAGTTAAAAAATGAATATTTATAATAATAGTAATAAAAAGCGTTTATATTCGTAGCCCAGTACGATCCTACAGATTTTTCAGGAATAAAAATTTCACCTCCTATTACAAATAAGTAATCAGTGCGAAATAATAATAGTGATTTATAAATACCTTCAATTTAAATATGAATACCTTCAATACATAAAATTCAACTTAAAACAAATAGTATGTTGCATATTGCAACAATAACATTCACTCGATAAACAAATCCAAAGCTATGTAACTCAATAATAATAAAGAAACCCAAGTATGTAAAACTCAAAATAAGACATATAGCAAAAATAACTTCCACTAAATATATAACTAGACCTCAAACAAGACTGAAATAACTGTAATCAGTGAAGTTTGATAAATATAAAGAATGGAAAGTTCATAAAATACAAAATGAAAAAATTCAAATTGATGAAATGAATTAAAAAGTAAATATTAGGCGAATGATTTAACAACTGCTTGCCAAGAACTGTCTGCCAATGAGAGTAACAACATATATATCTTCTTTAAGGATGTGAAACTCTGGCTACTTAGCAACAAAAATATTATAGGGGAGATTTAATGTATGTATTTTCAAACCATATTCTTTTTTTCGTTAATTGGTTTCAATCCCACTGTTTTTTCTTTACCGTGTCTTAACTGTATATTACTGAAGTACAAAAGTTCGTGTGGTAGATATTTTATACATTTCATTAATAGGCACAGTTAACGACGGTTTTTTGAAGGTGATTCCACCAACAGGCAAAAGCCTCTAGGGTCCCTAAAACTCCAAAATTGGTTTTGTACGCATGTAATTTTAAAGTATTTACAATATTTAAGGAGCAATTAATATATTATTATTATTAGTATATAATTTTACCACACATGAAAAGGTATTGACGACTTCATTGTATGAAACAGAATTATTGCTGAACAAATAGGTAGAAAAATCTAATGCTTATACGATTCACAGGGAAATGTACGCTATTAACCTAATGACACATATATTAGCGAAGTTTGTCTCAATACTAAACCTCTGTTGTGGAATTTATTTATTATGTGTTTAATAAACATTGAGGATATAAGCTCCGGGACCACTACAAAGGAAATAAGCTTCTCAACACAGTGCATGAGATAGCAGCTGAAGATCAAAAGAACGGATGGAATCAGCCAAGACGACAGGCCCGCAGGACACGGTACCCTGATAACAGTAAAGACTTTTCGGGTTTGCACCGGATCAAGCCCTCTAAGCCCTCCTTCCAACGTTTCGATAAGCAACTCAACTTCAGAGATTCAGGAATCCAATTCCTGAATCCCTGAATCACAATATTGGATTCCTGAATTCCTGAGCATTGGATTCAGGAATCCAAAATTTGATCTCTTGATCCCTGAAGGCGATGGGCAATTTGCTTATAGAAACGTTGGAAGGAGATATGCAGAATCTGACCCGGTGTAAAACCCGAGAAACCATTACTGCTATTGCTCGCCGGGAAAGAACCAAACATTACATCTCACCCTGATGTCTTCTAAGCTTGGCTTACACGCCGAATATGACCGCTGTAGCACTGAACTATTTAAAACTATTATATATAACTGATAGCAACATAAATAATGTTGCTAAAGATATGTAATAACACAACTGATAAATTAGAAAGGCACCTGCTGATAAGCCAAGAGTGGCTTCACAGGAATATGATGGTAAATGAATTAAAATGGCCATATTTTATGCTAAACAACAACATTATAAAAATTTTATGTTAGACTGAATACTAAATCTCACTCGTAGAATTTATTGTGTTTTTGCTCAGTAAACACTGAGGATATGACCCCGGGTCACTACAAAGGAAATAAGCTTCTCCACACGGTGCATGAGATAGCAGCTGAAGATCAAACGAACAGATGGAAGCTACAAAGAGGGCCGGGCGAAAAATTATTGGAGAAAATCCTTATGGCATCCTCTAGGGATAAACGAACACACGAGGGTTCCACTATGAGAACACTAAGAACTTACAAACGATAAGGCACGATAAGGAAGAACACCAACGACAAAACGCAATAAATAAGTTAGTGGAGTACATGTCCCACGGGGCATAAAACTAATGGAATATTATAAAATGTAATGCATCATAGATCAACAAAAAACACAGATCGTATGAATGCACCTTTTATGCACATAATCAGGTGAAACGTAAATATTATAAGGACGATGAGGAATCCACCTTCAGAAGCTCAATGTACTTTCACTATTGAACTGGCCGATCCATCAAAGTACATTTCCTTGCAATTAACGCTGTAGTCTTCTGATGAGAGATAATGAACGTAATATATATAAAAGATCTGCCGCAATACCACGGAAAATAATGCCACTGCGTGTTAAAATCGTTGTGGTTAAATGGAAATTTTCCAAAAACCGGCGCACTATGCTGATGAATTCATGGAATACAAATACTGATGGCAATATAAATCTACATACATAAAACTTTCTTACTTACGATCAATAGTGTGGATTTCGTACCAGCAAGCCGCTGTCCCCGCCAGGATACCTTCCGAATTATCTTCAAATACACATTTTTTCACTTGTGTCCGTGTTTCCCTTGGGTGACATAGCTACGTTGATGCGCTGATGGAAGGTGACCAATTCGCATGGATGGCGTCAAAGTGTAGGTACTTGAAATGACACATGGGAACGAGTCATCGTCAGGTGACGGTTAACCAGACCGTTGGCTGTGGGAGGAAATAGCGTTGCACCACGAAAGTGGGAAAGATAGTAAATGGAATGTAATCACATTGGTTGAATAGTTTTGAAGGTGTCCCAAAGTCAAAAGCGCCCGGGCATTGAAACTAATGAACTTCTGACGTACGAGGAGGAAATTATTTGAGATAACAGGAGCCCTATCCAGTAATGCCTCATTCACATTACGATTGTTACAGCGATTGTCGGAACTATCGTGCATTCACACAACGATGGTCAAAACCTGTGCTTACCTCTAGTGCATCTAAAGTGACATCTAAAGTGAACGGGAAATTGACATTTAGCAAAGCTGTTGAGGTATGCAGGGGCAAGATATTACTGTGTTCAACGTGTGTTTACCGAATAATTTTTCTTCCGCCCATATTCTTCCTTCCTAGGACAAATCCATGAAAAAATAGAGCTTCACGAGCTTTTCGTCGTTCTCTTGTTTCCTTTTCCGGTCGCCCAGCGCCTAACCATCGTAAAGTGGCAACGTTCGGAACTACGTGAACTATTGTCAGGACATGCATTCACACGGCTAGTTCGGTCACCTATCGTTAGGACGATGGCTCGGACAATCGTAATATGAACGAGGCATAACTACGTCTTCTCGTTTCCGAGATTTCGAAATCGAACTTTCCGTTTCCGTCTCGGAACATTTCGATTCCGTTTCCGTTACTCGGAAGCTCTTTGACGCTATCCACTATGCACATCGGGATGTATTCCGTGCCCTCCCCTCGTCATCGGAAGGAGAGGCGGAGATTGCCGAAGTTACTGCAAGCTACGTCACGGAATGCATGACGAATGTTCACGCAGCCAATGAATGAATATCATCTGGCAATTGTTAATCATCCAATTGAATATGTAGAGCGGAGGAGGTATGCGAAGAAATATTTATTTTAATGAATATTGTTGTTTTAGGTCGCAAGCAACTATATTGACCAACTCTCCCAACATTGCGTATCCCGCTCAAGGCGAATGATTTTTTCTCTGTGAAATAATGTGCTTAGCAGTCAAAATCATCTTTTTATTTATATTCCATCAATTTACAGTCGCGGTAGCTCAAGTGACTAAAGTATCAACCCGGAGATTCGGGTTCAACTCCCAGTCATAGCGGATGGGGTTTTTCGGAGGAATTTCCATACAAGTGTTTTGCTTGGTATTATTCTTTATATCCTTTTATATAACTTTTTATATTTTGATGGTTTTTTCCTGGTGACCTAAGTTGCTTTTAATCCTAAATCTTTGCAATGACACAATTTGCTCAATAACTGAAGTTTATCAAATTCACTACGGATACTGGCCAAAGTGGTTCTCTAATACGGGTGACGCCCAGGGAGGATGTCATAGGAGCAGAAGGTAGAGCTCCATAATTTCATAGCGGAAATTCCGGGTTTGGCCACCAGCAAAATCGCTGTATTTCAAATTTTTAAAAATTTTCGAACTAGCCCATTGTGGCTTGTCCTCTTAACTTTTCATAATTTGCAACAACCTATTTTCCCTCACCACCCCGCCAGCACGTAGCCAGGAAGAGGAATGGGGGGCTTCAGCCCTCCTTGGTCATTGAGAACTTTGTGTAAAAAATCTAAAATCGTTAACTTGTTAAGCTGAAATAGGATAACAGAAATTAAAAGTCGTTTTACCAACAGAATATAAATGCACTGATGTTAAACCGCACAGTAATAAGTTAAGGAAGGGTCCGGTACAAACGCAATTTCTATGCTTTCTAACGTTTACAGCCACAGCGCGAAAGACAGTAGGAATTGTTGCATATCGATATTGAATCATAGATCGAGTAGGAATGATTGCATGGATAAAAATAGGACATGGTTAGAAAACAATTCCCGATGACGAGTTAACTGGATTGTAAAAAGAGACTGCCCACTATAAGAAACGCCTACGTTGATAGCCATATGGCGCAAGTCAGAAATAAGAAAGGTAATCTGGGCGGAATAATGATAGGCCAAGGAAATATGAGGGACGCCTCTAAGTGATGTTTAATATCAATGCTGAGGAAGTTGAATAAGCGGTACGCCGAACTCTGAATGATAATTAGGAGAAAACTAATTCACCAGCAAAATTAATAAGACAGTGCAGAGACCTACCGCTGATTAAGTGTCGTATTAGTACCCTAAGTTCGAAGCGTCATCAAGAAGGTGGACAGGCATCACTATCTTCTGAGAGTTTTATCACTATCTTCTGAGAAGAGAAAAAGAAAAGTCTACCACCCAAGTGCCCGAGAGGAAATAAAAAATAGAAAACTAACTTTTCCGGCGCATAATTTGCTAAAGATATTCTAGTTAAACAATCAGCAAACATAGTGTTGGGAAATATTTAATTCTCTATAAAACGAAACAATTTTTCCCAAAGAATGCCTTAGCTAATTTATAGTGCCTATCAAATCACGGTAAATTAAATTCCTCCTGAGAATCCAACGGAGGACTTCATTCAATATTATCATGATATTATTTCTAATTGATAAACATATATATGTGAGAAAAATAAAAGAAGTGAATACATTTATTGCATTTGAACCCATCATAACCCAATGTTGCTTCAATGAAACATAAAAAATGCGTAAGTTTTCAGCTCAATCCAGGAAATATTTAAACTACGTATTCTTTTGTGCTATAAAGTTTAATGGCGAAATATTTAGCTGCCACAGTAATTATGGTAATTATAACTGAGAATTTTCACAGTTTTAGAATGAGAAGTCATGAAATTTAAATTCTCCCAGAAGCAGCCCTGGGTTAGAAAGGGTTAAAAGTAATGAAGATCTTTGAAGAGGAAGATATTTATAGATACCCATATGCAAGCGCGAGTCGATACACCGGGCCATGGCACTGATCAATTATTCACGGCAATACTCTCGGGCTTTCAGCCGGGTCAGATTTGGCTCCAAGCCGACGTTTTGACAACTTACTCCGCCATCGACTCCAGGTAATGAGTACCTTGACGACTTTTCGATGGTCTTACATAGGTAAGTTTGACGGAGGAAGTGCCACCTGATTGGTGTATTTTTCCCGCGTCCTCCGCAAGTCCACTCTGCGGCATATGTGGCGGAGTCCGTACTTACCAAGCCACTTTGGGTGTGAAAAAAAATCTACTTTGTCGCTTTATTCGGCGATGACGAATTTCAAAGCACTGCAAGAAAAAAAATGACTTAGTACGCAGTCACGAGCATGGGTGCAATGTTAAAGCCTGAACGCCAATCAAAAGATCCGGGTTCGATTCCTGGCTAAGTTAGATATTTATTCATGGTTAACTTCATTCTGTGGTATATCCAAAAGGCCCTCATTTTTGTCCTTTGTACTTGGGGTCCGAGGGGCACAAGTTCCCGTTATTTTTTAGTAACCAAATATTAGCAAATGAGTATAGACTCCAGTTAGGTCACTTCAGACTAGCTTTTCTAAATTCTGAAAAATAATGGCCGGCCTACAACGCACATCCTTGTCTGTATATAGATTAGTCTCGGTACGACTTGGCGAAACGCTTTTACTCAGCAGGATATGAGCCCAGGTTAAACCAATAGACTCGTCGTTAATACTACCACTCGTTCACTCTGCCGAATGTTTTAATGTCATCTGTACCCAATGTATCCGACGTTCTTTTTGTGAGTATAACGAATAATTATGTGTACTGCATATCGTTGGAGTTTAGCTTACCATCGAAGCTTTCGCCCTCATACTTTTATGAATGCTTCTTTTCAAGAACTTTTATATATCACTATCTGTCATTGCTTTGATTTATAGCGAGTGAAAATGCTTATAACTGATTTATATCAGGTCTTCCTACATTTGCCTGTCTATAACATTTCCTACAATAAGACTCCGATGATGAAATCCCGACATATGGGAAACACAAAACTAGCCGCTACTATGATGCAAGAACACTGAGACGCCCGAAAATCAAGGAAAATCCTTCGTTTAAACGTTAATTTTAGCGAGACCTTATCATTCTGGCCCTTATTTTCGCATAATATATTTTCCTATGCATAAAGGTGCCCCGATCCTTAATGTATCCTGCGGCTGTGTAATATTTAGAGTTGATTGTGGAAGACGGGAGATGGAATATTAATTATCTGCTTTTTCAACCTCCTTAAAATATTAAGCCTATTGCTCGTGTTATAGTAATAAAAGTACCAGAGCTTTTTTTCTTACCAGACGCGAAAGAAAAATTAGTATATAACTAATGCTGTACTATATACAGAATTGGAATCGAAAAAATTTATTCCCACTTAACTTCTGAAGCTAAATCTACCACTAAATATCATGAAGCAAATCAAATGAATCTAAAAAAAATATCCTTAACGTAGATTTAGAATCTAAAATGCACAAATGCTTCTTACAAATAAAATGCTGGACTTCAACTAACATTTGAAGTAAATAGTAATCAGGGGAGGGGAATTTTCTAGAATGTTTAATTGCGAAAAATTATTTTTTTTCTAATATAAACACGCGAATTCCCAATGCTTGTATTTGAGGACTAATTAAGCATTCAAACGTTTCGACAGAGAAGCATTCAGATTCCCTTGGGAATTGAACGGCAATGCGGCGGAATCGATTCGTTACAACTACGAAGCATTCACTGGGATGCATTACCTCCACCTTGCCATTAGATTCCACTCAAGATTTCCAATGTAAACGTGTGGAATTGAAAAGGGCTCCACAGAACTTCTATGGACAAAGTTCACTCCTCACAGAAAAAGTCGAAGAAAACGATATACTTCTCTTAAGAGCGGCATAGAATTCCTTTAGCGAAAAACCGTGAGTGTTTTACTGAATTTCGACCAAACATCAAAGGCTTTTCTCAGTAATTCGTGATGAAATTTGGTATGCTAAGAATAACATCAAATGGATTAATATATCATACGCAAAAATGACTAAATGGATCGGCCAAGTGAGTAATGAAGGAGTGAGAAGAGTTAGTAAAGAGAATTCTTCTAAAACCCCTACGAAGAAGACGAAAAAACTTAATTGGCCTCATCATTAGGTATGAGGGCTGATGAAAACAAAGGTGGAAGGACAAGTGACGCGAAGAAAGGCAATATAAGGCCCCGACTGTATGTCGCACAACAAACTAATAAGTTTGTAAAATAGAAACATGTATACGAAAACGTAAACTGAATTAAGAGCGGAGTGAAGAGTTGCGTAACAAAATATTCGTATTGTTGACCTATGATGATGAAAGTAATGTAAACACTTATCACACAAAAATGAAATTAAGAATATATTTCGTATGCTCTACGAAGGAAATACTTGACCAACGCAAAACTAGCTGCTAGTATTACTTACAATGCAAAAACTCTGAAACTCCCGCAAAATCACAAAAAATCTCTCATTTTAAGGTGAATTTAAGCTAGACCTTATCATTCCGGCCCTTACTTATCCAAAGTGCATTTTCTTATGAATACAAGTGCTCTTCTGAATGTAGCCTGTGCCCATGTAGGTACTATTCAGCGTTGATTGCAGTAACTATTAGCTGCATTATTACACAAGGGAGCACCTACAGCATCAATATCATTCATGATTTCAATGGAAACAATTAGAAATGTTACTAGATCAGGAACACTTGCTGTATGCTGGATATAAAAATGCAGGACATTAACATAAATATATGATACTAGTAGTCCACCCTCCGATGCTCGGAATGATTGTACGGAGTGAAGTGGAAAAATTTGGATTCCATGATCATGTAGGATTTTAATGTTTCCTCTCTGAAAGTGTAAGGAGGATTGTCTCACCGGCAAGATTTCCAACCGCAGAAGTTGTATGACGCGACGTAACAAACGCTAATGAGATAACGACGTAAAAGACGCGTCGGACGCAACCGAAAGTAGCACTGCGGGGTTTGGGAGTATGAGATGCACTCATGTTATAACTTTGGTCGCATTCCGTGCAGCCGTATTGCGGGCAGAGAAACAGACAACCTCTTTTATGTATAAATATATGCTACTATATATATTTACTATATATATTCCGGCGTTGCTCGGGAAGGATTGTATACACAGAGAAGTAGAAAACTTGGAATTCATGGTCACATGGCAGGAATTTTAGGTAAAGGAAAAACGGATGTATGATGATGGTGTACCTATATAACAGCAAACAATGGAAAAAACGATTTCCGTAAACCTCGCACGGAATCATCTTATGCTCCGCTTCACCATATTGATCATTATGTATCCGTACGTGCGTAGACCAAAAACGTAGTGTGAACGCATACCCTATCGAAAAGGTTTGGACCAAGAGGATTGAAAGTTAAGTGTAGAATCCTTGTAGTTATGTTTTCCCATTGAGCGTATCAAGAGGTGTGCCTACCCTGTAGGATGTCCAACCACAGAGGTTGTATGGAGTGGTGTAACAAATGGTAATGAGAATACGACGCAAAGAACGCGTTGGACACCACCGAAAGTAGCTCTATTGAGTTTGAGTGCATGAGGTGCACCTGCATACTAACTTTGGCCGCAATTCGTGCAGCTGAATGGTAACGTATAGCGGACAGACAAACAGACATCCTCTTATATATGAAGGGGTAAGAAGCCAAGGGGTACAACTCGTACAAGTGATTTTTTTCTCAACAGAGTTAGGTATGGTATGGTATTTGGAGGAGGCGACTGACAGCTGAGGCCGTTTGCGCCATGAGGCTAGGGTAAGGACGGAAAGGTGGAGAGAAACCCGGCGTCGGCATTAGCCTGCTCTTGACGAAAGGCGCCAAGGGGACCACGGCTTAACGTCCCATCCAATGGACGGAGTGTTGCGCTTGAAATGTCCTCCACACAACATTCAAGCAGGGATCGGGCAGTCTCTTAAAATTCTCTGCCACTGCCGGGATTTGAACCCGAGCCCGCCGGGTGGGAAGCCACTCCAGCCACCACACCAACCCGATCCCCTCAACAGAGTTAGGTAAAGTTAATTGTTAGAAGAAATACACAAATATTGGTTGCTAAGGGATACGGGTGAGTCTCAGTTCTGTGCTGACGTCGAGTGGAAAACGAAATGCACCATATCAAATATCTAATTCATCTCGTTTGCTTTCTATACCTAATTTCTGTGCCTAAATGTGTAAAGAAAAAAGAAATCACTTGTACCCCTTGGCTTTCAAACCACTCATATATAGATGGATATGATTTCAAGCACGGAAGATACCACTCTAGATCACGATGGCAAAACCTATCGCGACATAAACTCCGTCGCATATGTTTTTTTTCCTTTAACGCCCCGCCGGTTGCTTCACTTCCTGCGCAGCGCGTTTCGACGAGACCCCTGGCAAACGACGTTACCCCCGAGTCGAAGGCGAAGACTTCTCCAGAGGTGAGGGGGTCGAAGCCGCCCCCATGTCACATCCGGAGATCGCTCGTAAATGGGAGACGAAAATGGATTTGCCGTGGATGGATTTACTGGCGTCCGGAGAAAGAGAGAGATATCGGCGAGGTTTATCGAAAGTATACATGAAGTATTTGCCATGCGAGACGAAAGGATGAGGAAGAAAGTCCCCGTAGGAAATCAAAGGAGTGGAGTGGGAATAAATCAAAAGACTCGGGGCGAGAAGTTCCTAAATGTCATTAAAGAAGGTAGAATTCTTAGAAAATTGACCGAAATAAGGATGGGTTGGGAGGTTGATTGGGGTGAATAGCATTAGAGATTGTGGCGCGGAAAGGAGAGGAATGGAAATGGGATGGGATTTCGTCAAGTGAAGATGAGACAGCAGCCTTTGGTCCATTAAAGTCTCCATCTATCTCCATTTTCCACTAAAACGTGTACGGAATACCTTTAAGGCACAAATGATGTATTGTACGGCTCTTTACGTTGGGAGTATGAAAATTGTGTGTTGTTGAAAGCAGCTTAGTTATCATGTGTGTTAGTTTTCTATTTATGCATAAAACTGGATTTTTTAAACTGGAATGCACAAACGATAAGAAAATACAAATATCACTGAAGTAAATTAAAGAAAATTTGTATTATACATAGTATCAGTTCTGGTGGAGCAATGTATGATGGTGGCCCCAAAACGGGTTCATGTAGGGTACCTATATATTCCACTACTTTTGTAATGGGTGTAGTGTAATTAAGGGCGAGTGGAATATAGTTATATTATGAAAACTTACTAATTAAATATACTTATTTTTTTGCTTTAAATCATTCATTAAATAAAATATATAAATAGTCTATAAATACGTATTAGCGGTAAATAATATTCCGCGAAAGGGTAAAACAAAAACTGTCAAATTATTTATCATTTGACAAAAATTGCTATGAACAAACCGGAGAATTGTAGGAAATACCTAAAGAAAAACGTGAACCAACAAATTTTCACTGATAAAAATAATTAAGGATACCGCGTTCTGTACCAGAAGTTGTATTTTTCAAGGCGTCTTCAATATCGCCAAAGAGCCATTTAAATGGATAAAAACACGCTCTTTTCACTCCACGTTTTACTAAGCTTTATAGTTGTGACTAGTGCGACTTGGCGTCATGCAAGCGTATCGACGCCGTTTTTGAGATAAAAAGGAATACCAGGAAAATATATGTCATTTTCTTGTGAAGTACTGGAAAAGAGAGATCAAGGAGTCACAGCTCTATTTTTCTTTACCCTTGGACAGTTTTCCACTGCATTATTTCCATGGAATATCGTGTGTATTGAGATGGATATCCAGCGCCTCAGCAGGCCATCACAGAAAATTTACGTTTCTGTCAGTTCGAAGCCTTAGCATCACATCCTTTGCGACGGTAAATCTTTTCATTTCAACATCAGCATTTGTCGGAACTATCACAGAAAATCGTCGGTTAAGACTTTTTGAAAGGTATCCAAGAAGGTGGATTGTATCCGCCCTCTTTAACACATAACCAGATAACCCTCGAGCGCGCTTGCAAAGAGATAAAATAAATTCAAAATTATAGCACTTACACGAGAACATAACACCGGATCCGGTCACTGCTAAAAAAATACATATATATCACCACACTTCCAAGTAACAAATCAATTAATAACGTCTTCCACGTTAGTTTAATGACGTTCAGCCGCTCAAAGAAAATTTTATGTCAAATCCTGGCGCTCTGAAGTCTTATTGCTCTTTTTACACGATCATGATCTGTTACGATGTAGAGCGTAAGAGCAGGTTAATTGCTTTAGACGCTATCGCAATTGAAATCAGTCACATCATCACTCGAAAGGTATAGTCAAAATTTTAACCCATTTATACTAATTCCCTCCTGCGTTGCTGATCTAGGTTGGTGATACTAACTCAATGATTATAATGACATCTTTCACATCAATTTCGGTGATCTTCGTCGAGCATGCTTTAATTCGTTTTACGCCCTTGCATCACAAGGATCTACATCCTGGCAACGTATAGCAAAGAACGGCCCCGATGATTTCCATTTTCACGGTGAGCTTAAAGAGGCGCTAAAACTAAGACTAGAAAGAGAATGTAGGTAAGAGATAGTTAGCATAGGCACACATAAATGGGGAAGAGGATTCTGTTTACCACATAAAACGCTGCAATCTACTTACTGGGGAGTGTAATTGAACTCACAGGTAAATTATTTTACGATTAATTATACAAAGCGCTATCAATACATATTAAATAGGATATTAATAATTAAATATCGTATTTCCCAGGGCATCGCACCACTGTTCACCACTGATAATTTCTTGCAACAGCTAGTGATATATGGAATAAGATGCCAACTGAAGTTAAAAATTGCATATCTGTTAAAACATTTTAAACTTAAGTATTCATCATCATTAGTCAACAATCCTAATATTGGTTTGACGTAGCTCTCCATTTCTCTCTCCTATCCGCTAATATTTTCATAGCTACATATTTCTTCTCTTTTACATCCTTCATAATCTGTCCTATATAACTCATTCGGGGCCGTCCCTTGCCCTTTTTCCCTTCCACTTGTCCTTCAACGATTGTCTTCATCAGACCATCGTGCCTCAAAATGTGGCCAACTAAGTTGTCCCTTCTTCTGCTTAATGTTTTTAGGAGGCTTCTCTTTTCTCCTACTCTCCTTAGCACTTCCTGGTTACTCGCACGGTCAATCCATTTTATCTTCATCATTCTTCGGTAGCACCACATTTCGAATGCTTCCACTCTTGACTTCTCTCCTGCTGCCAACGTCCAAGCCTCGCTTCCATAGAGAAATATACTCCATATGTAGCATCTGATGAATTGTTTCCTTACTTCTATGCTGGTATTTTCAGCTGTAAGAAGATTCTTCTTTTTGTAGAAAGCCCTCTTCGCCTGCGCTATTCTACTGTGTATTTCTTTCTTGCTCCGTCCATCGCTGGTAATTCGGCTTAAAGTAACTTAAGTATTATGATTATTTATTTCCTCAGGGAAAGCATAATTTGCTCTAATTAAAAAAATTGTTCTTATTATTTTCGTTCCTTTTTTTGCTATAGCATTTTTTTATTTGTTATGTTAAGAACACAGGAGTTTTTTGTATCAAATCCGGCTCGGTGCATATATTTTCCATCCATTAGCCTCTTTCTTTACTTCGGTATATTATACTTATAACAATTTCCCCCAATGCTATGTATAGTCATATCTTTTACGGAAGGATAAGCGATCACATAAGTGCTGTCATACACGTAGCGAAAATGTTTATGACGCAGATTTTAGCGTTCACGGCCATAAGTAGATAGAAATGTTTTATTAAAGAATATTTGCCATATTTTTGAGTGCTGAAGTACTCTTTCAATTGTTTTCCGGCTATTATAGAAGTTCTAGTGCTGTTGATACCTAGTTTGCACGTCAATTCTACTCATAAATTCGCGTAATTAGCATATCTGTATAAATTATTTAGCAATAAATAAGATATGTTAATAAAATATATTAGGAGATGAAAATTTCAACCGTCTTCCTTTTAAAACCCACCCACAACCAGATTTAATTAAAAGTTATTGGAAAATAAATTATTAAATTATATAAAAATAACCTTATTACCACATTATAACAATATTTCAATGTTCATCAAGATTAAAATTGCATTAATGTCCTTCCTGATATGTAAACACTTCTCGGATAATACGCCATGATAACTTTCGCTCACAAGGACCCGCGAAATTTTTTTTAGAGCGTCTAGGGCTGGTCGGGAAAGGTGTTGATGACGCTGTCTGTGACGTCATCAGTTTCTCGCAGCCCTCCGGAGCTCCAAGCGGATCACCCCAGAGCTATCTCAGACGCTCGAGAGAGTTTCGAGCTGCAAGTGGACCGTAGCCCGAGTCGAAATTCATACCACCAAACGTTTCATCACGGATAATGTAACCCAGTGCATCACCAGAGATCACTGTGATACCCTGAACAATTAAGACTCGTCAACGAATATTATGTCCGGGAGAAATCTTCATATCCCAGCAATAAATGTGGCATTTTAATAAAACATGTTTAGAAATCAATATTTCATCCGTTAATCTTTTCAAAGCAACCTACACCCGGATTCAATAGAAAATTATTGGAAAATATATTGGTAATACACCCGAAATACATTGCACTCACTAATATTCCACGACTTTTTAAATAATTCACCCGATCTATTTCATTAAAGTCGTGCTATTACCATGAGACTTCCCAAAAAACTGCATGTAGCAAGTAACTTTGTACGCAGTCACGCATACGGGTACAAAGTTAATTGCACCAAAGATAATATTCTCCACGGAAAATCATTTGGCTTAAACGGAATTTGAATCGAAATCTCCCCTTTTCCGGGTAACTGACATATAAACTGGAGGTATTCCGCCGGTTATCCAGAAATCGGGATATCCGGGTTCGTAGCCCGGCCAAGGTGAATAATGTTTTGTCAATCCACTAAATTTTTATTTGTTAACCTCGACCGTTTTCAATACTCGCGTATTCTCAAGTTGAAAAAATAATACATTTTTCTTGTGGAGAGGAAATAAATGCTCCTCCTCATAGCCCTCCTGTAAACATAAGTATATAAACGCAAAATAGCCATGATAAAAAATTGTATTTCCCCTTGCGAAAGACATGTGATTGCCGTGGTTTACCAAAAAAGGCAGAGTGGAATTGACAAAGTTCCAATACAATTATTTAGCAATTAATTCGAGGTTCCACAAACTCACAACCTAATTACATTCAGTCTTGATATTTAGCCTTCCAAGGCTTATAGTTTAGTTTGCCATAAGTACTATTAAAGTAGCTAAGAATTTTCTAAAAACTTTATGAACCTATGGTACTCAAAGAAGAATATTCGAATGAAGGACTCGCTTTTGGCTTCTCTCCTTCATATTCAGCCTCGCCCAGGAGAAAGGGCAGAGGAATTCACTCCGACTAAGGAGACAGGCGCTAAGACGCCGGCGTCAACCGCTTGACCGTCAACGTCGCCTCTCTCTCTCTGGGCTAGGCGAAAACTTGGTCAATAAACCGGGGCGGGTGCGGGTGGTTGGGGCGGGCGGCACAGGAAATTGCACGGCACCCGGGTGGGAGAGGAGCGGGGAGCATGAGGAGCGGATACGATCGCGCGCGACGGGTGCTGCCGGATGCTGCGGCATTGGGCCATCCATCCGCGGCAATTGGCGGTGCGGCGGAGGAGAGAGCGGCGGGTGGTGAGGTCCCGCTCCCAGCACCGGGGTCGCGGGTTCATGTACCACCTGCCGAGGCCAAATGAGGAACCTCAAAGCCTCAAAAGGTCCTATCATTTTTAAAGCAAGGGCAGAAATGTATTCCTGAATCACACGATCATTTATTCCATCGCTTACGAGGGAGAAATCCAGCGATCACTCAAATGATGGCGGAAAATATGACCACATGATTTTTGGAGGAGGTGACCGACAGCTGAGGCCCTTTGCACAGTGAGGGAAGGGTAGGTAGGGCAGGGTGGAGAGAAACCCGGCGTCGGCATTAGCCTACTCTTAACGAAAGGTGCAAAGGGGACCACGGCTAAACGTGCCATCCGACGGACGGAGTGTTGCGCTTGAAATATCCTCCACGCAACATTCAGGCAGGGATCGTGCAATCTCTGAAAATTCTCTGTCACCGCCGGGAATTGAACCCAGGGTAAGAAGCCAACACTACAGACAGCACACCTACCTGATTCCCAAAATTGACCGTTCCGCGATGGCGGCAAATTCTGAAAAACACTCAGATATGTGTGACTTGACATAGAATGAGACATATCGGTGTTGCCCGATTTCTCCACAGCTTTGAGAAAGATATGTTTGAGTAATTTCATGCATAGATGGCTTTACCTGGGCCCTTTATTAAATTAAAAATGTGAATTTTTGAGTCTTCTTCCATAACGGCATTTAGATCACCAAATGGCCAATAATTCTGCTGGCTTTATGTGAATGTATATGATGAATTTAGTCCCTTTATCCTTCCGTCAACATTCCTTGTCACCTCCAATAATTTCTCTTCATTTTAATATTATAATTATTTCGCCCGGTATCTTCCAGAGCGTTAATTTTCTTCACTTAAAATTAAAAAACTCCTTGATTGAACTTTTAATAAGGCCACAGTGCCTTGATTAATGTGCGATTCGGCTTTATACCATTATATTGAGAGTACTCATGAGAATTCTGCTGCATCCTAAGCCACTCCGTGTGTGTTTGAAATCCTATCCGGATTTTAGCGCCTGTTCATCATTTAGATAATAGAGAATTGGCTCCGTTTTCGCTCTATTTATGACCCAATTGGTTAGGCAAAAGAAAAATATGTTGAATTGAGATATATTTTTTCACCGTATTTTTTACATAGACATTTACTCGTCGATGAAAAAAAATCGTTTTATTTTTACTATTTATTCCTTGTCATTTCTAGTTTCTTCATTCAACACTGTAGACCCATAAAGTATCACTAGCTAAAATCTTAAAAATACCGTAGCTGCATGACTTAAATTGAGCTGTGTTTCTAAAACATTGGTTTTATTCTCTCATCACTGTTAAGGTGTAACCAGAGTTATGGGGGCGTAAATAAATTCTTCTTACATATCCAAGGAGAAATACGTACGTCGTCAATTTAAACACCATAAAAAATAAGCCATGGGTGGTGCACAAAAATCAATGTCAAATGACCCATTAAAGATTACCGGCTAGATGTAAATCTAGCTAAACTAGTTGAGCCCACGCAAGGGAAAGTGACGTGCTTGTTACGACACTAGCTTTGATCGAGGGTGTGGGAAATGGAAAGGCAACTCTATAAGGGATAAGGACGAGTAGTGAGATATGTTCCCAATGATTAGCGGATCAAATGAGTAATAAACGCATTAATAACCATATAAATCTCCCGGCAAGGAATGATGAACGTTGAGAATAAAAAAGACGTATGGATTTCAAATCGGTAAAAGAAAAGGAATAGAATATGAGCTGAATTTCAAAGCCTCGACTTGAATACAGGGAGAGTGGTTGCTAGGTGATTTGAGTCCTGGGATACGCATGACAAAGTCTAGGGCTAAAATTCGGAAGAGACTCCGGAAGGTCACGGCTTAATAACACAGACAACGAATTTGCGTTTTCCTTCAGAAGGATGGCGAATATTGCAAGGGGGGCAGAGGAATGAATTGTTCTGTTGACTTCATTCGGTCAAATAATTCGGTCGTGGAAAGTTTTATATTCGATCAGCACAGCTGAAAATCTGAGATTTGAACTTTTGAACTATTATTCTGGAGTAAAAAATTCACTTCTAATAATAGCATGAACATACTTTTACTCTCAAAAATCAGGAACAAAGATGAAAGCAATGAAAATACGATATCGCTCCAACAACGACAAAGACAAAAGGAAAAGGGTACATAAATAAAATGGTTCGGAGGTAAGATAAATGCCGTTACAATCTAAAGCCCGGGATTTGAATCGTCGCCATAGCGAAAAAGATAACAGTTTTAATAATTGCGAGAAGGACAAAAGTCGTTTGAGGCAAAATCACAAAGCTTTAAACATCCGACAAACAACGATGAAATTTTCACATTTCAAGCCACAAAAACTTTGAATACAGCTACACTCATAACTAAGAAGTTCCCTTCCTTAAAATAGGCCAAAAGTGTTATTTAGCACCCGCGAGAATCATATAAACATATTTCACAAACCTGAAACTAAATGATCAAAGTATTAGACAAAATTGCACCGATCTTTGAAGCCTGCGATTTTAATTATGGAATTATGGTGGGACAGTTAATGCTAAGGAATACAAGGGAAGCCTAAACATGAAATTTTTCGAGCTAGCTTATAATGTAGGTAAGTATGTAAAGAATTAAAAATATTAGATATAAGCGACAAAAAACGGAGCGAATGCCTGCGGTTAATGAGATTTAATTCGGGCTGATTAAGTAGATGACATAAATAATTAATTGGTAATATGTAATACGCTTCCTCAAGATTTTTATCTTAAAATAGGTTAATGCGCAACAAAATATTACATTAATCATCCCCGACGGGAAAGTAAATTTTTTATTCCAGTAAATATGCTTATTAAATTGGCAGATACCCAAGATTATAGGCCAAGTGACTTACTATTGAGAGATTTACTGGTTGAGATAGGTTTTGATGGGTGCTCAATTATCAGTTACATTCACATGCACTTCTCCGTTGACAGTAACTCATTCTTCAGCAAACAATATGGTCTCTCTTCTTTCATACCAATTCTTAAGCCTATTTCCTTCCTCTCTTGCTTAAAACCATTCAACTTCAATCCTAAGTAAGTTCACATTTCAAGCCACAAAAAAAACTTAAAACTGGTAATTAAGAACTACCCTCCCTTAAAATACGGAAAACGTGTTATTTAGCACCCGCGAAAATCATATAAACATATTCAACAATCCGGAAACTAAATGATTAAAATATTTTTTTAAATTGCAACGATCTTTGAAGTCTGCGATTTTAATTATGATGGGACAATTAATGCTAAGGATTACAAGGGAAGCCTGAATATGAATTTTTTCGAGCTAGCTAACAATGCAGGTAAGTACGTAAAGAATTAAAAATATTACATAGATTTAAGTAACTCCTAACCCTTCTGTATTCTCTTCTATTCTTTTCCAAAACCCTCTTTCTCTTGCCATATTCAAGCACCTCCTGGTTCAATTAACTTTGGATTTTATGTAAACGGAAATAAATATAAATTGCACCATCCATCAGGCTGATACCAGCCGATAATTATAACTAACAAGGAGGTGGTATTCTTTTCACGTAGTTCATATTCAACTGAGATAAGCATCTAAAAAATAAATTATCTCATCGTCTTATTACAAAATATACATAACAATAAATATATAAACACTCATTGTGATACTTTTCTAATCATAATCAGTTGATTTTGAATTTCCAATAAATTTCCACGATATTGGGCGTACCGAAACATAATTATTTTCAGTTTATGTTTTTTACTTTTAGAATTCGTCGTCTAAAACAGTTTTTTACTTGATCTATAAATTTTAATATGTGCGCCCTTAGTCGCTCGACAAGAAAGAAACTCGGCGTTGACATTAGCCTACAGCTAACGAAAGGTGGCAAGGGGACCTCGACCTGACGTGTCATCCGACGAACGGAGCTGCACTTGAAGTGCCCTCCTAAACGCACTTAAGCTGGGATAGGGCAACCTCTGAAAAATCTGTGCTACCTCCTACCTATTTTCTTCATATGAATTACTGAAACCCCACATTATTTTATGATAACCCTGTATTTCGATAGCATCGTGAGGATACGGATTAGCCTTTTCGATAATCATGTCAAAAGGCTACACCTTTTCACTTTGGACAGCAAGACTATGGTCTATCACATTATGTGATCCTGTCCTAAATCTTACAGGCAAACTTCCGTGTTAATATGTCTCGGCTCCCGGAAATGAGAAACTCATGTCACCGGCGACTCCCCTGGCCGTCACCTACAAGCAGCAATGGGTTTCCGGCTACGGAAGCGTTTCCTCATTGGCGACATCTCCATTTCCAGCACCTTCAGCGGCTCCTCGGATACCCTCTCACGGCTGTCATCGCTTGATGTTAGACAGCAACGTCACCTCTCGAGCCTAAGATAACTCAATCGAGTGTCGCGCAAGCAAGGGAGTCTCAAGCGGTAAATAGTTCGTCTCCTACTGACCAAAAGGTCAAAGGTTCATGTCAGTGCTACTCCGTTTTTCAGTCATACCCGAATTTGGTTTGCATTCGTGGCCGCAGAAGAAGCCTCCAAATATGCATCAAATTGAGAAATACTAGATAAATCAGATATAAGACAAATGGAAAACGAAATCTCATACAAATCCTTTGAAGAGGTACGCTACGAAGATGCAAAAAAGGCTACAAAGAGCGCAATTCATGATATTCAATGAAGGATACAATGGCGTTTCATATTAAAGACTATGAAAACATGCATTCGCGGTGGAATCGTTCACATTTTACAACGATATGCCCAAGAATGTTAAATAGGCACGGAATAAGAAGAAAATCCTCATCAGTATCACATCAATTCGTCTCCGTATGCTCCCCAATAAACTTCAACTATTTTAATTCTATTTAAACAGTCCCACAACTTGCTTTTCCTCCACTATTTTCACTCGCTACAGCACGGAAATAAGTATTTTATCGGGTTCCATGGAGTTATCGTGGCATAGTCACGCTCTCCGTGACACGCCGGCACGCCGACTCCCCTTCCCCGTTCGTAGCTCGACTCTTATCGCTTGAGTGTGTGTGCTAAATGCCCAATCGCCACGTTCACACTACACGGGAGACCTTCAAATATGAACTTTTAAAGGCGGATTTACCCTAGCGTTTTTAGATTTATTACAAAATCCCCTTAACATCATGATTTCCACTACTAAAATATTACAAAAAATATATGATACTCATTGTGATACGTTTCTAATCATAATCAGATGATTTTGAATACCCAATAAATTTCCACGATTTCTACCCCTAAAAATATTTCAAAACAATATATTTCTCCTCACTGCGATTCGTTTCTAATTACAATCACTTGACTTTATAATGATGCAAAAATCGTCATGGAAATTATCTTTGCAAGTTTTGAGAATCAAATGAGTGAAAAATAGGTATAAAAAACTTTTAACTCTTGCACAAGGTTGCAGAAAAATCATATATACGCTTCAATTGTTTCATTGCATATAATTTTAGCCCATGAAATATTTTAATACTCATGCTTTTAGCTCACGAAAGAATTTTTACTCCATTTCCCTTTGAAATATGAGGAATATCGAAACCGGAATTCAGCTTAGTATCTGTGCAGGAAGTGGTATAATATGTGATGAGACGTCCATGGTTTTCCGGTAGATAGATATCAGTCAAACTCGAATTTCTTATCATGAAAATTTTCAATCGAAGTCCAAGGAGATTATAATAATGGCTGTGCCCCCAATACGGAGATATCATATTAAATACTTTAATTACTTAATTAATAATTAAATTTAATAACTTGAATGCTTATTTACTTACAAAGCATTCATAATAGGTAATAGAATTTCGGTATTATATCCAGAAATGAAAGTAACGCATAACTCGCTATGGACCGAAGAAGAACGTAATGCAAAAGCGAGACGATTAGATGTATCGCGAACCACCTACTGCGGAAAATGCGCCAAACTTCTCTCTTTATACTCCGAATTATTTTAAATAATTCTTCCAATGACTACTTTGCAAACCACCTTCACGAAACGCCGAGACGCTGTACAATTTTCTACCGAAAAATATTAAAATGTGAACGTATATTCCGTTTCTTCAACGGCAGAAACTCGAAGTTTCGATAATTTGAATAAGAATATCCTTTCGTCAACCTCCGATATTGGGCGTACCGAAAACGTTTTACATTTGGAAGCTCATTAATCCGTTTCGCCACGAATGTAATGCAGTACAAATACCAGTACCTTAAAAAATTACCACCCAAGAATTCAGTGGAAATTTGAGGGAAAGTTTACATAGAGTTTATACATATATTTAGAGTAGAAAGTTCATACGTAGGATTTCCACATGGAGGCAGGGAAGGTTTCCTTTCCGTTCAAGTGGTCACTTGGCTCATACCTCCCTCCTTCGTTTTTATTACCTCTCCTTGGTATCCTGAAGAGAAGACTTAAGCACTGTACGTCTCTCCAAATGAACGTTTAGCCGTGATCTTCTTCCTCTCTCCAGTCAAGAGCAGCCAATAACGTCACGAGCGATGAGTTCCTCTCCTCCCTCCCGCCAGTATTCTAAGAGTTGTCCTCTCTTAATGAAGGTAAAGCTAATTCTATTTATCACTCTGGTACCTCACTCCATCGCTCAAGCCTTTATAAAATTTACGGTACAACACATCAAATGTTTTCCGTACCCTAATAAAATACAGTACTAGGCATAACTTTTCAGTGAGGTAAGTAAATATCAACATACGTATGATGATGAGTATTTTCTATGCTCTAATGAGGCAAAAACTCTTCTTGTATACATATCATGGCACAGAGATTAGTTTACACAAATATATGTGCTGAAATAATCAGACTTAATTTCCGTTCTTCTCCAACTCTATTCCAGTTCTCCAATTCTTCCTTTCGAAGTACTGCCCGTGACAAACACGAAATTTAGATAAAAGGGCGCTATTTTGGTGAAATATCACACATGATAATGCCACCGAGATAACTAACATTAAATTAATTAAATAAAGAGGAGAGCCGCAGCATTAAAAATTACGTTTTGATTACTACTCTCCAAATTTAGAGGTATTGATATTAATGTAATTAAAATGAGCATCAAGACATATTGCAATTTGCCGATTGTTCATACCTTCTTCATTTAATTGGTTTAAATAGGCGTAATATAAAAAAATAATCTATTTCCAAAAAAATTGTCATTAAAACTTTTAGCCTAAATAATGCATATCCTCTCCGATTTCCTCTGAATCACTATCAGGCAATAAAAACTGGGCCAGAAGAGTCCCCCACTCAGGTTTAACTAAATTATGCCACTCAAGAAAAATTGATTAGACTTGACGCCTCGGGAGATGTATTGGAAATCGAAACATGAGTTCTTAACGCCCACTCGACCCCTGAGCCAAGACGCACTTGGGTGAATACCCTTCAAGGAAAAAAAGAAACGCTACGCTTTACAATACTGATGATTACAGTACGCTGATTATTACTTCGCGAATGTCAATATGATTGAATAATGAGTTTAAAAAATTCACTCAACATTTAAATGCATAACGGTTTCAGTCAACCGCGGCTAAATTATGCTCATATTGGTTTAAAAGTAGATATTGGTTTGTCAGTTAAATAGCGATTGTAGGTTAGTTAGTGGATATATAGTTAAGTTAGCCGATGCATAGTTAAATAAATGGTTTTTAGAAAAAATAATCAGAGTTAGATAAATGGTTTGATACTAGATACGAGTAGATGTAATCTCAAGTAATTGTGAGCACGTAAAAATAATTTATGAGATAAGTCCAAAATAGATTCAACATTTGAATACGAATAGTTCTGGACTAAAGTGATAATATTTTAAATTCCAACGCATTAATACCCACTTTTTATCCTAGATACTACAATTTTCAACGTCGCATTTTCGTCATCAGAAAAGGAGCGGTATATAAAACAAAAATAGGCATTTGAAGTCTGAAATTATAACTGTTAGGTGTAAAATATATTGAGGTCGCATGTGACGAAACACATGTTTTTGTTCACACGATGATGCACGCTGTCTAAAAAAGATTCTAGCATTATATTTTACATTGCTATGTAAATGATAACGTTTAATGTCAATTAATACTGTGTATAAACTGAACCATATAATGACCTATCGACTTGATTAAAACTGTGGCATGAATGTATATCATGGAATAGATGGCTGTGCAGATTTATTAAGGATAAGACCTCATACAATCGTAAGTAGAAATATTTTGGAACTTAGAGACAACATTTCGATTCCATATGAAATAATTTATAATTTTTATTCCAATTATAACGAAAGGTATATCATTTTTTACTAGACTACGAGTTGGAATGGGTTTGAATATGATGGAAAAACGGCTATACGAGAACCTCGACCCGGGCTTTCCCGCTCAGGACGCACTGTAGCAACTGGCCTGCGGCGGACGTTGATATGCCAGTTTTCTGAAGAGACAATTGCACCTGAAATATTTGAGGCGCCTTCATTGGATTTTGATGACTATTTCTGGAAATAATCTCCATATTTAATTTTTATTTCTGAATATCACTCGCCATACTGTGCCGACCACGGTATACGTGTAAGAAAATTGCATTGCCATTCAGTTATGAGCTATCCTGAAAATTTCAGCAATCTAGCTAATCAGGATGTGGTCGAAATTTGAGCTGCAAGATTTTGCCTTGAAGGACATACAAATTCGAAAGCGAGTATAATAAAAAAAGGTACAAGGGAAAAATGGCGAAATGCATTTTTTTACTTTCATTAAAGTAACTCGAAACTTTATGTCCCGAATAACGACGTGAAAAACTAGCATTGGCTTCATTTCACTTCTTGTTTATAACTCCTTGACAGAAAGCTGCGCATAGACGAAAATCCCTTCAGTCAACTAAGCTGGAATGAAAACCCACACAAGATTTCTTCGTGAATATTCAAGTTGAGGCAAGCAGGAAATTTATGCATCCAACTTCCAAGGTTACGCCCTATCCAAGACCTTCATCCCAAGAAGAATGGAGCACTCATGCCTGAGGCAAGATTCGAACCAGCGGCCTTTCCCGGAACCGAGCGTTGACAATATGATCAGGTGATCGCCGTGGATATTTAAAAGAAGACTTGAAGATATATATACCCAAGATGCATTCATGTACACAGAGATAACAGAGCCTAGGCCTAGGATCTATTATCCCAGCCTAGTCTAGGCGTAGAGGAAAGTGATAAGCCGTTAAATGTCACCTGAGTGATAATGGGAATTAAAATTACTCGCAAGCTTACGAGGGAATCCAGTGGATACAATGACATACAATTAACGGCAAAAAGCGTCAATTTGTTTTAGTTTATTGCCAAAGGTAATTTATGCGCGTATGAGGAATAATAGAACGCTATTACGTAAAATACATCAACATCAACAAAATGTGGAATAAAGTCATTTTACCACAGAAATTTAAAGGTCAGATGCCTCAGGCAACTAATGCGTGTTTATATTCCAAAGAGTTGTTTCGTATGAATTACTCGAGAGAACAAATTTGCTACAGCTGTTATATTCACGTGAACTTATGCACATGGTACCGTCAATGAAAATTGAAGTGATAAAATATGACTCTTTGAAAATCGAGCAGCTAATAATTTTCTCTCGCGTTCCTGAACTATTTTTCATTGTATGATGTAACTCGTTCCCACGGAGGTACGGGGAAATTGCTCGATGGAAGCTCTTCAAAGGACGAAAAAATAATTAGACACACTTGTCGACACAGCGATCTCGTGAAAACATTAATGAGGGGAAAATTGAAAGAAAAGATTTGCCGAGGATGAACAAGATGGAATCCATCAAGCTAAACATAACCATGACGATATAGAATTCGGTCATGAAATAAAGCAAGACTAATTAAGGTTAAATGAGATAAAAGGAAAGGGATACAGAATTTTCCTGCTGCTCAGTCATCAGATTGATAAAGCTCGTAGAATTTATCGATACAGTTTACGTAAAATTTCGTCTATTGAATGAGAATGCCACAGAGCTCATTTAAATAATTTAATGCGAGTGACGACATTTATTTTTAGGTTAGAGACATATGATAGAAATACGGCATCATAAATGGAAAGAGAGTAATTTCACTAATTTCAGGAGACGGTGTGTAATCCTGATAATTTTTTCGAATATCTTGAGGTTCCTTTACATGATTCTAATGCCGTCTGATGAGGTCTTGATGGCCAAAGTCGAAGAAGCCGATGTAGTTTCCTAGTCATTTAGTAATAAAAACTAAGATTCGGGATGTTATTTAAGACTTACTCCACCTTACCTCAATGGTAAAGGTCTGTAATACAACGGGGTATAGTAGAGGTCATCACGGTCGAATCAAATCCCGAAATATTCCAAAATTATTGTAATTTATTTTCATTTATTCATAAATGATCATTTTTTTAAGCCTAAATAACGAGCTGACGTCGACTCAACAACATATAGTTTTATAGGAAACATATATATACCCTACACATACACCAAGTCATTCTCAAATGGTTATGAACTTTGCCAAACCTTTGAGAATAAGATAGCTGTATGTATATAAAGTCGCAAATAATATAGGGTCAAAACCTGGGTGAGACCATTAATAAAATTGGTGGAACATGCAACATTAGTATGTCTGCGATTATGCTTCCTGTTACACAGTGCTACCAAATATTTAAATCCACCCTTAAGTTAATGCAGTTCAATATTTCCACTTTCGGATGCATAGATAAAAACTTTAGCCGATTATTTACTAGTTCCAAACAAATAATACTCAACTCAGTGATAGAAAAACGCAAATGGCAGGGAGAAATGGGCAAAATTGGCAATTTTGCACATTTTCTCCAGCACGAGTGAATTCTAGGCTGCACTTGTGTGAGGCAGAGTGCGGAGGTACTCCAAAATTCGAGCGAAAGGACGACAAACAGCCGAAAAGGCGGATTAGAACAAGCACGCAGTATGAATCGCAGCCCGGGCGAACTTTGCCAACCGGAGAACATTTGCACTACATCTTGTATAATTCCAAGCACCCTGAGGACTACGAAACCTTTGGGATGAACAACTCTCAAGTGCTTCGGGCGAGCATATTTTCAAGCCCTAAGCGTCCTCGGCATCATTCGGTGGGAATGGTAGTCGTAAACGGAGCAGAGTACACGAAACTCTCGAATAAGCGAACAGCCTTGAGGTCATATATCATGAACTCTCATTACTTCCCCATTTTAAGATTTTATTTCCACTACCGAGAATAATTTGATGTGTATGGATTAGAGTTACATGCGGGAATATTTATGACATGTTTTTTCGCGAGGTGGTGACGAATATTATAATCATTGGCCGCTTAATACAGCCATATTTTATACTTTCAAGCTGAAACTTTTATTTTAATATTAACAAGGATAAACTGAGGGGAGTAAATCAGAATGAATCTTGCCAAAGTTTTATAGAGAATTGGCACTATCAGATACCTTGTTACAGTGTTTCAAGCGAAAAAAATTACATTCAATTAGACATACTCAGGACCTAAAAGAATAATCTCACTTTAAAGGAGTTTCTACGTTATCATTTACGGCCATAAAAGGCTAGACTAAAATCTAATCCAAAAAAGTGCGCTAGATAAGCAGCGGGTTAGGTTAAAAACTACATCATGGCTTAGAACAACGTTGGATCTCTTGAGTAAAGTACTGTTGAATTTTAAAGCTTCACTTAATATTGTTGGAAAAGTTAAGAAGCTAATACATTTTGTGAGGAGTGTAGGTAAAATGCATCAAATAAATAATCCGCACCTAAAAATAGCTCTTTCAAACACTTTTCTATAATAGTCGAAAAACATTGCTTGCAAGTAGGTGTTTATGAAACACCGAATTTTTTCGCCAACCCCTTCATTCTATCCTGTGTGAAATGAATAATTTACCTAAGCTTCTAAATTCTTGAAATCTACTATTGACAAGATTTGTATGGTTTTGGATGAAAATAATTAATGTCCTTATATTACCTGAGCAAATGCGATATCATTTATTAGGACAGGTACTGTGCCATGCTATAACTAAGGATATCTCTCAATTAGAATTCGACGTTTATGTGCTCTGAAAGAAATTGGCTTATTCATGTAGTGTTAACGATTTGTGCGTATTCTCGTAAAATAATTTGATGCCTCGGGCGCACCTGACAAAACTCGCTATTCCTAGCTCGCTAGCAGGTCCATATTCAATCCCTAGAATTGCCATCCAGTCAAGTTACCAGTTGGAAAAGCAATTTATTAAACCCAGAAAATAATACGCAGAATTTGGAGTCATATTTTCGAGATATTCGCGCCGGAATAAAACTCGTCCTCGGGAGAGACGATAAAAATAAGTCGCGTGGAACGCGTACTCGAAGTTCGGTCAAGGCCACGGTAACAAAATATTTATTATCAATTCCACGCCCCCTTGAGATAAAAAAAACATGCCTCCGTCCCAAAAATAGGTCCATACAAATGTTTGAAACCGTATAACGTATAACGCTGAGTAAAAGGAATCCGAAGTTTTAGATAATGCGGAGACGCTTTTAACACATCTACTCAACGCTGAAACGATTAAAATAGAACGATTTGATTTTAAAATGCCCCATTCAATTAGAACAAGATTTAACTGGGCATAATTGGTAGCAATTGCAGAATAAAATTCTCACTTCTAATACAAACCGCTATAACTATCGCTGGATGCGATTAGCCATTTTTCGCCAAGCCAATTATTGTATCAGCACAAAATGATGTTGTGTGAAATGAATAATATACCTAAGCTTCTCAATTCTTGAAATCCACTATTGACAGGATTTGTATGGTTTTGGAGGAAAATAATTAATGTCCTTATATTACCTGAGCAAATGCGATATCATTTATTAGGACCGGTACTTTGCCATGGTATATCCGTAATATCCGCAATACCTTGCAGATCTTACGGAAAAAAACACGAGAAGAAAGTAATCGATGAAGAAATCAGTAATATTTCATGGCCTCATTCACAAGTAAATCCGAGATCGATTTCGTTGACTAGCCAATATCATAGCCTGATAAAGCCGATCATATGTTGCGGCTGGTGACATAGTCCACACTCTATTAAATAAATGTGTGGTATTGCATAACATTATTGCATTGACGATGAAAATTAGGCGTAAAAACATTGTAAATAATATTAATTTAGAGGGGAGACTTAAAAAAATAAAAAATTGTTTTGATAAAGCACGCTTTCTCCAAAAATAGTATAAAATTCTCTTACAAGTAAAAAAAAACACTCATTGGCTTGATTAACCCTCGAGCGGGCGCGCTGGCGTATGAAGTACGCCAATCTTTAAAAAACCAAGGGTTTCAACATTGTACGTACATTCTGGTCTAAAATGGCCTCATTTATTCCTAAAATGTACTTTGACTGTCTGTACTGCGAGTTTTCAAAGCTCGTAGTATTGTAGCAAATTTGTTTTTAGATCTGCAAGAGGAACCCGACGCCCGACCGGCCGTGTACCTCGTGCTGTGCTTTTTTATGCCTTCTTAGAACGTCATTTTGACTGTCTATAGCGTCAGTTTTTAAACTACAAAGTATTTTAGCAAATTTTTTTTAGTTCGGCAAGGAGGAACCCGACACCCGTGGCATATAAATTACGCCGCGCGACCGACTGTGTACAACCTGTACCACCTGTGTACCTTTCTATCAATATCACCTATAAATTTACAAGCTTGAACTAATTAAAAAAATAAAGATAAATTCTAATAAAAATCGATGGTTATCATATAAATATATATATACCGTGGACAAAGTACGTCACGCGCCCAGTCGTGTAAAAATATCAGGCGCGCTCTCTCGAGGGTTAAATTGAGTGTGAAACAGCCTGATTGAAGAGTGAAGATTGACAAGAAATTAGTATATCTAAAACTAATCTGCACCAATGCTTTATTCTCCAAATGTAAAAAAGTTTATCAATTACTTTTTAAAACAATTTACACTGTTTTTGGAAAAAGCGTTCTTCTTTTAAAAATTGCTTTTTTATTTTATTTTTATTTTCTAATTTTTAGCGCTTAATCATTTAATCAATTAAACCAGAACTGTTGAAGAGATTCCTGCCAAACAATTCATAACTAATATTATGCATTGAGAAAATTTAAAAAAAATTCCAAATTGAAAATTTAGTTCGTGTATTAGAGCAAAATGGAATCAAATTACAATTGTATGATAATTGAATATTGTACTTTCATCAGAAGCGAACAAGCGTGCAAAATTTCAAGCCAATATAACTGTGGGCAGAGGGTTGAACATCCTATACAATATTCCATCGATGAAACAGGCAAACAGACGAAGCAAATGAAGAAAAAGAGCGTAAAATTCGTTTCCTACCGCATAAGATGCGAATGAAATATCTGAGGCCAGCAACGAAACAACCACCATTATTATTAAAGTGGCTTGAAATCGATTAAGATATGAGACGTGAGTCTCAGGAAAAAACATTTTTTTGTAGAAATACTGATACTCGTCTTTCTGAGTGAGTTTTGAATTAATTGTGTTCAAAATTTTCAACGGGAATAAAAAAATTAAAAAATGAAAGTGCTTGTGTATTTCCACACTTCCTTATTTCTTACGACCCAGGTTTTGGCACATAATGCTATTTCAATATGAGCAGAAACCTGGGTCGGTAGAATTATAGAAGTAAGGATACAGACAAGTACTTTCATTATGTTCAATATCAAAGATGTCCATTGAATTACGCCGGAAACTGTATCTTTAAGGAATAAAAAAATTCTACCAAATGAATCAGCCAATCCGCTATCTTCCCTGGCACAGAAAAGGGGAGGGGGATCAGAAATTGTAAACCACCTCCAAAGCCCAATCGTAATAAGATCTGCCATCCCTTATAAAACTTTTACCATTGAAATTTTACAATTATGCTCATCAAAATAGCATTTCAGATTCCCGTGCACTTGAACTCGTGTACTTTTAGATCTTCCATGGAAAGAACGTAAGTGGTCACGTGAATTCTGATTTTTTGTACGTTTCAGTCTCGATTCATGCGATGCAGAAACTCGATCTTGTATAAGTTTACCATGAGACGCAATGGCCATGGACGAAACGGCAGGATAATATTCCAAATCAGACCAATAAAATTTTATGAGACGTCCTGATTCACAATTTACAGGAGCTAAATACTCCTCCCCTCACACAAACGCTTCAACATGCTAGAAACATGGTACTTATAATCCAATTCCTCGAAAAAATTACTTCAAGTACCAAAGGAAATAACAATTGATTAGCAAATTTTCCTACGTCCATATAACTCACTTTTTTTTACAGACTCCCTACCTCTTTCAATACCATTTCGACTATTCACCCTTCCCTGGATCTTTCAATGCACATCAGATTATTCAAGAGGCAGCTTCGAAAAGCCATCTTCTGAATCCCTTTTTTATATCATTTTTATAGTTTTTTTAATAGTTTATATTTTGTTAAAGCTGCAGATTTTAAGTTTTCTATTCAATGTAAAAGCCGTTTTGGCTGTTTTTGAATAATTTAACAAATAAATAATAAATGCTATATGCATTACGCGTCCCAATTAAACTTTCAATACATAATGACTTCCCGTTATTCAACTCTCCCCACAAATACAATTGTTTTTTTTCTTATGCCTGTTATTTTTATGAGAAAAATTAAACCACATATCAAGCTCCAAAACTCAACCAAAATAAGATCTGTCAGCCCTTGTCAAACTTCTACCATCCAAATTTTACACTTTACTCATCGAAATAGCATTTCAAATTCCCGTGCACTTGAACTCGTGTACTTTTCGATCCTCCATGGAAAGAACGTGGCATAAACCATAGCCTCAATCCAACCAGGTAGAGGCACCACTTCACACCGCAGTCAGATTCCACCAACTCAATGGAGAGAATTATGTGTTAAGCCCAATTCCGTCCCTCGCGGATCAGGGAAAAGACGCCAAGGGTGAATCCTGGTCACAATTCTTCATATGGCATAAAGGGCAGCCGAGGAGATAACAGACGTAGGGAAATCACTAAGTAATGAGACCGCGCTATTGCAACAGGGAATGCTCGCTTTTATTCCGCCAGTTCGTGACTCACAAGCCACCTGGTAATTCATGAGCGAGCGGCCGTATCCACCTTCCTATTCGCCTGGAGACCCACCTTTGACTTTTAGATGAGTGCGGGGGAGGGCAAGGGGGCCTTTGGGAGGAGGGGGCAAGTGGGGCAGGGACAGGCTTCGGGAGGCCCGGGGCGAAATCCCAATGGCACCACAATCCTGCCTCCCTCACCGTCTTGTCAAACTTCCAAGTATGAGGGTGTCGTGTCGGCTCGAGTAAAAAGATATTGATTGCGCACTTACACAGGCAATCAATAATCAGACTGACAATAAGTAATAAAAATAATGGAAACATATTTCAGAATGGAAGGATATAAAATGAAATTTTTAAGGTCGTTTTACCCGGGACACGTCATTGCGCAATCTGACGTATGTACGAAGGCGCAGTCAAAATTGCGTCGCATAAGGCGGTGAATTGCTAGAACGCATGCATGCGGGACGGCAAAAGAGCCCCTGCTCTAATTCCGAGCTCGCATTTTCGCAATTTCAACTAATGTTTTCAGTGCTTACCTGCGCAATGACCTGCCCCATGTACAACTGCCTTAAGACCATCAAGCATAATGAAAGACATGCCACACATTCTACGAATCGTAATTCTCAATTGGACAATTATATTCATGTCTTGAACGTACTTTACTCCGGCTATACGTGACTCCTGTACCCATTTATTAGTTTCGGACCTCGAGTAATTAAGACAAATAGATGGGTTCAACCGGTTCAGGTGCGATATAGCGGTAGTTCGACGCATTGAAATAAAAGGTAGTTACACTTAAGAATGGAGAGATATAAAACGAAAGCCTAAGACTATCAAAGATAGTGAAAGACTAGGCATGTATTCAACAAATCGTAATTCTCACTGGGACATTTCTTGATTGAGGCTTTCGCGACTCATGGTGATTAAAGAGAGACATACGGGTATATGCCGCGTGATATATCGGAATTTCCCCTACGTTTTGTGACCGACTGCTAGTCTCATCCTCAAGGGAATGGTGCTGGAGTTTGGTTCTGCTCCCTTGAAATAAAAAGGCAGCAGAACCAAACTTCAGCACCATTTCCTTGAAGAAGTGGCCAGCAGTCGGTCACGAAACGTCGGGGCAATTCCGATACATAGCGCGACATACACCCGTATGTCTCTCTTTAATCACTGGGATAAAAAGAATCATGTTTTAAGCTTATTTTTCTTCGCCTGTACATGACCCCAGCACCCATATATTCATCTAGGAACTCGATTAATTACGACAACTAGATGGGTAGACGGTGGTATCCACTCAGACACTTTTGTTTTACACGTCCAGACAATCAACTGCTTGCGAAAGAGTTCAAGCAGCCATCTCAAGGAAGGTGGTATTTGTCTACTCACCTGATTTCTGCAGTACAAGGGTACTAAATGGTACTTCTTGTATCATTGTAATTACATGGAAGTTGCGCTGGGATCGTTAGATTCAGGTTTTGAAGATACTTATCTTTGGCTATGCATGAATCCAGTACCCATATATTCGTCCAGGAACTCGAGTAACTTGCACTTTTAAGTAATCAATAAAGATACTGATAATAAGTAATAAAAATAATAGAAACAGTTTTCAGAATGAAGCGATATAAAATGAAAGTCCAAGGCTATCAAGGATAATAAAAGACAGGGAATATATTCAGCGAAACGTAGGTAATTCCCAATGGGATAGTTAAATTCATGATCCATAGCGATAATTAGCCTAAGTACTCAATACGGGTATGGGTATTCGAGTAATGCCTGGGTGTAGGACAACCGATATTAAAGTACACTAGTCTCACTCGCACTTGAGGATTGCTGTCGCGCTCTCTGCTCTCGCACTAACTCAGCGCGCCACTGCGAACCTCGGGGGTGGAGGGAACTGACGGATCGCTGTCAACACCGACCCCCGCTTCCTACCCCACGAAAGTTCCCGATATCTTACTCCCACGAATGTCACGGTGTCGTGATATTTCAATCTGGCGGGACGTCAAGCCTGCACCACGTTTCGCACGTAAATTACGCAATAAGGACCTGCAACCGTGAGATGTTTGACGGGAGTGCTCCAAATTTTGTTTTCCAGAAATCCCAAGCATGACTCATGCATAACGCACAGATCAACCTTTCCTTGTCATCTTCTTCTCTACAAAATTTCAAGTGCTTGAGAATTAAGGGTAACATCAATTGTTTTCTTTATAAAATAATAGAATGGTGAATTAAAAAGTTTTGGTAAGTAATAATTAGATTTTTGTGCACAAAATCTCATAAAATACCTAAATATATTTAAAATATAAGTACTTACTGAAAACACCCGCTTCCCCGTTGTCCCAAGTAAGGTACTTTCATTATTTAAGGCATGGGTACCTCCGTTCACTCCTCATTGAACATGATTCCACCAGTTTTGCTTAAAATATAACTTTAGGAGATACAGCCTTATAAAAAAACGCCTTCACTTCAGGAGAAGTAAATTTATTATCTTCCAAACGAGATCTTCGTCAAAGTCTTAGCCATATCAGTCACAAGTAGGACACCACTACTTCGAGGGTAAGAGGTGGTCAATCCGGTAGCCTAGGATGGCCTAATAGCTGCCGATTCTTGAGTTCTATTAAAGGTTAACCAGCCCAGAGATCCTTGCGGCGCAAATTTTTTGACTGAAAAATCGTACATGGCCCAGAGAAATACAGAAGCCTTTCTAACCTCGACTGAGAAAGTCGCACGCCAATGCCCTGCCACGGGATTAACTTGACCCTCGCACACTATCGGTGCATAACGCGTAGTGAGTAAAGTCAACGAGTAAATCGAAATAAATCAGCCTCTTTCATGTCCTAAGATCAGCGGCTGCAATCCTAGCAAGAGGAACCAGAATTTATTTGATAAAATAATAATGTAAATGTTAATTTCAATAATATTCCAATGAAATACAGAAAAAATAGTCATTTCTGGCATTAGTTATGCTAAACATAAAGTAGCACCAGAATTCTATCTCTTTCTTTGCTTGGAAATCTATGCTGAAGAAAAAAACATTCAGTGCCAATCAGGATTTATTAATTTCCGCCAGAACTTCTTTCTCCATACGCATCACGTCGGCAAGCGAAAATTATTTTAATGGCAATGGAGCTACATTGTGAGCGAAGCTTTCCATTATTCACGTTGATCCTTTCCGCCACAGACGACATCTGACGGAGCGGCGATCAAGAATAAGAAAATGAAATACATTTAGAGGCAACGAGTGAGACTAGTTTATCCTGAGGTGATTTATTCTTAATGCCCTTTTTTGGCAAAGCCTTTGGGATACGAACAATGAATCTTTCACTAAAATCATTTAAGCTAACCTGGCACGCTTAGATAAAGTATCTACCAATTTATAATGGCGTGAAAACACGAAAGTAAATGCATTATGAAGTCTTTCTCGTTAAAATGCGTATTTACCAAAATGTAAGGCAAAACGTTATGTTTGGCAAACAAATAGTCATATATTTTTTCCAAGAGAGACACGTGATCGTGAAAAGTGAACAAGGTATGTGCTATTACGTGCACCACTCTTGACAGAAACTGGTAAATAACAAACGTGTAGTTTTAGCTAGGGCCAAAATATTGATTGAAATAATATATTACTTCGAAAAATAATAAATATATAAAAAATATTTTTAAGACAAAATTCAAGGGACAATTTTAAGATAACATTTAAGGTATTTACAGTATGTGCTATGTTAAAAGCATCATTTGAAAAATTATAAAAGGGTATATTAGAAACATACATAAGATCAGGAGGGTATAAAATATAGGATAGGATTCGTAGGACTATTATTAATATAAAAGGCAATGCATATATTCAATCAAGTTTTTCCCCATTGGGATAGTTACATTTGTGTTTTCAAGTTTTTTTAATGATAACTTAGACTATATATTAAGATTGCATGTTTAAATTACTTTTTAGGAATTATTTTCATGGATCTAATCTATTTCCTGGATATAATGCTTTCATTGTTCTTGGGTGTTCATACCTACCGCATCTTTGATCCCAAAAGACTTTGAATGATGTTTTAAGAAACAATTAACAGCATAGTATAAAGCATGTCGTTGAAATTTCAAACGCACCAAACACTCTTCATAAGGATCGCATAATTACTTTACTAGTAATTAAATCCGTGGATCTAATCTATTTCCTGGATATGATGTTTTAATATCTCTTGGATGCTCCCTTTTGTATCTATGTTCCTAAGTGCACGATATTGCATGATGTTTTAAGAGAGAATAAAGAGTGCAGAGTAAAGCATGGCGTTGAAATTTCAAACATGCCATACACTGATGGGTAATCATTACTTCATTGTCAGCAATAAACTGGCTTCATTTCAACACTTTCTCCTTGAGACTTGTTTTATATTTCAAAATACCCTTTTATTTATTATATAATGCGATTTATATTACGATAGATGGCATTGTTATAAACGGATGTGGACGAGGATCGTATGAAATGCAATAAAATGAATAGCTACTAATCCGGAAAGACGTGACCGATGGAGAACTAAAATCCTGCACGTCTCCACGGCATGAAAAGTAAAATCACCTTCCAACGAATCCCTCTCCACGGACGAGACGCACATGAAGCGTCAGGTTATACACTGCTCTCCCCGAAAGAGATGCCACTCTCCCTATTACATATTTAATTGCATCGACTTTTCCATCCACCCTAAATTACGACCCACGCCGAAAAAATATGGAGGCTGCTCTCGAGTTCCCGGGCAGATAACATTTCACCATAACTGGAGCTGGAGCAGGAAGTAGATAACGGGAGGAAAAAAATGACATAACGCATCCGTACCTTGAGGTTCACTCGTTGAAGAAACGTAACATTGTCACCGATTTCATTCACATAACTTGTGTCGCTAAATGGAATATTCAAAAGGAAGGTTCTTTCTCAAAACAAAAAATATCTTCCTCATTCAGCCATTTTATCACGACTATAAAATGCAAAAAATAATAAAAAGTTGCAGCCTAATTTTCATGAGTTAGTGACGTCATTTAAGTTCTGGTTCATTTAGTCGTTCAGAGAGACCCAATATTTGAGGGAAAGAATCACTCATTAGAATGTTTATGACATCAAAACCCGTGAGACCCATTAGCGAGGCCGAGAAGTAGCGTAGAAGCGGTGAGCCGCTTGGCAAGAGTCAGTGACGTCATGAAATTTTCAGCCAGTCGATATTGCACCGTTACTAGCTCGAGAAGTAGGCAACGCGACGAATCAAAAAGAGATTTTTCGAGTCTCTTATTAGGGTAGTTTCCTTCATCAAAGACAACGAAAGGCATTGATTGCGTTCCGTTAACCACCATTAGTGTATTCATTATGTTCAAATTATTTGGTTCTACAAATCCCAGCTTAGGCGAATGGCAATGATCAATTTTAACCGCATTTGAAAACGGCCAAATTGGCGCCCATTCGATGCCACTCCACGTGACGTCACAGGGACCTAGAATCTATACGAGTAGATAGGAGTTACACATTTTCTGAGATTACCAATGCATGCATGAGGCACAGAGCTCAGGAAACATCTCTTAATAACTACCTATTAAAATTGCCTAAGTCCGGAAAGTTTCCTTCGTTTGATAGGGCATTAATAATCCTTATTTTAGCCAAGCGCTACCTGCTAGCAGGGTACTCTGCTACCTGCAACCAGCCTACATCGCAGCAGCGCACATACTCTCGCCCCAAGCTCACCTCACACGGCGAACGCGGGAACCAGAATGACGTCACACGGGGTTTTTCCCAGCATTGATACTTAGCCGTCGCGTTTTCGCGCGCTGGAAAATTTTGACTTTTCATTTGATCGCGTAAAATAGATATCGTCATTTAAAAATGTAAAAGCGTGAAATATGTTCTCCAGGAGTAATAATCTTTCGATTTAGGCAATAAAAAAATTGTAGGAAACCACCCTATTTCTCCAACTCCGGCAAAAGACAAAAATAAAAATGGAAACTATTTTAACTCACAGAGTAAATACTAACGCGCCAAACTCAAGGCTGTAGTTTATTTTCGCGCTTGAAATTTTTAAATATAGTGAGTGTTGTTGATTGGATTGTAGTCCTCATAAATAATTCATTAATTGCATACCTAAAGTCACGAATTTTCACTCGCTTATGAGCAAAATGTATAAACTACTTTTTAGATAAAATGGTAGAGTTCTGGATCTTCCATGGATATGCTGAAGTTCTTCGTGGGGCAAAACTCATGTAAGATGTTGTGAGTGGAAACTGCCTGAGCACCAGCATAAAGAGAGAAAAAATTACACTTGCCTTAAATATTTTCCCCTTTTGACTCAAATATCTGGAATTGAGGAGAGCAAAATGACCCTATCAGACGAGAACACTCTTAACCCTATCTAACCCAGAGCTGTTTCTGGGAGAAATCAAATTTCAAGATTTTTCATTTCGAAAACTTGAACATTTTACACTCAATGATAATTATCCTGGCAGCTAAATATTTCGTCATTAAATCTTACACTGCAAAATTATACTTAGTTTAGATATCTCCTAAATAGAGCTGAAAGTTTAAACATTTTTGATGTTGCTTAGAAGCAACATTGGGTTATAAGGGGTTAAGTACCACAACTGTGTGGTAAAAGATTATTTGTCCAATAGTGATATAAGATAAAAAGAAGAACACAATGGTAATTTCCACACTTTAAATATATCACAACTCAGCAACCAACCATGGATTCAACACGTAAGTGTCATTTTCAAGGTGAAAAATCCAGTACTCTCTCGGTATATATACCCAGGCCAAGGTAGGAGGTGGGGGCATATGGAATTAGGTGTGGGGGAGTGGGAGGGGAAACGGTTTTGGTGAACAAGTGAGTGAAGGACGAAAACATATATCGAGTGGATCGGAGTGAAGGTCAGGGTTTTGACGTCATGGGGATGCATTTTAACAAGGAGAGTCCGTACAGAATAAAACATCATTACAAAGTCCATCCGGGCTATTGGCAATTTCGAATTTTTCCATAAAATCTAGTTTAAGCCCTTTGTCAATACAATGTAAAATATATACCTATGTCAAAATTGCTAAAATGGTTACAGAGGCATAAATGATTAGCGAAACAAGATTTCCCGTCATTGCATATAAAACTTCTTCTATCTTCTTTTACTTCTTTTTATCATGGATATAAAGAACTTCCACAAAATCGAGCCGGATACGATTTTATAAGTGATATAGAGTTTGAGCAGTAGAAATTCATGAGTTCATTATTATTCCATCTAGCTGACGTACCCTTAAAAATATTTCTGCTGACGCCGAAAGCGTTGATTCTGTATGCGGAAAAAAATTGATGTGACTATAGATAACTTATATGACCACTATTAAGGGAAAGAAGATTAGTTTACATAAAGGGGAGCGCGGTAACCTAGTGGGTAAAGCGCTGGGATGCTGGTCGAGGGGTCTCTGGTTCACATACTTGGTGAAGCCTTTGGACAAACAAAAAAAAAGAACCGTAGTTCTTGGTGGCATAAGGAAAGAAACTAATGTGTGAAATTCAAACACCCTTGTCTTACTCCAGGGTGAGCTCTGTCATCCAACGAAACCAATCATCAAATCAGTGAGTTGATTCAAATGAATAAAATATATGAAGGGGTGAGAAACCATGTGGTAGAAGTGTTTTCTTTCTTAACAGAGTTAGGCAGATAAATTTAAGTAAAGAAACGAGATCAACTAGATATTTATTAGAACATTTGATTTTCCACTCAATGTTCGCAAATAAAAGAGATCCCTTGAAAAGAAAGGAGACTCGTATCCCTTGGCCTCCAATTTTTGTATATGTCTTATATAAATTTCTGTAATAAATTCTGTTTAGAAAAATAATCAATTGTAGCCCTTGGCTTCTCACCCCTTCACATCTATTCTCTTCTCCACACAACCTGATTCCAATGGAACGCAATTAATTGCATTAGTTTCAATGAGCCACAAGATACGTCTCGTGCAATGAAGAGCGTTGCGACGGGAGACACTGCGGCGACATTTGTACCGGTGACGTCACTCCTGCCTCAGGCCACGCGCGGAATGCTAAACGCGTCATCTCGCCGTGCTGAAAACGGACTGTCCCAAGCACGGACGGGGCCACATGTGGCTCGTTGACACCACGGGCATAAACGAATGAGCGAGTGCTTGCATTGGACGGCTGCGTTTGACCCAAGCCACGCCGCCCTGAGGCCACTCAACGAGACCAAGTTCAGTCTCAATGAAAACGGATTTGGATCTGGGCTCAGACGGTAGGAAAGGACAAGCTCTAGGCTCGTGGTTCGACGGATCGCAGAAATGTCAAGTTTTGATGCAGAGAAATGTGAAAAAACTAACTAGTCTCAATTTCCTCATCGAACATATTCTATTTTACTTACTAAAAGAATAACAGAATAATGAAACACTGACTTGCAATGTTCCACAAAAATAAAATTTAATTCGACTCGAGTTTCGATGTTACTACATCATTTTCAAGGTACAACTGCAACAACAGTTGTACCTGGAAAATGATGTAGTAACATCGATACTCGAGTCGAATTAAATTTTATTTTTGTGGAAAATTGCAAGTCAGTGTTTCATTATGAATCAATTCCACTCCATCTCGCTTGATTCCTCGAATTTTATAAATAACAGAATACTTATTTTTATAGTCGGATAAGAAGAAATTCACACAGGCTTATTGAGCAAAGGAATGGTTCCGAAACCTAGCGGGTTACGATAATTTTTAGAGGGAAATCACTTCTAACTTTGTTGATTTGAGGTCAACGATTGAGTAGGATATACAAGTATGTCAAATCAAAAAAAATCAAACCGAAAATATATGACGCATGCATGTATGTGCATATTTTAAACGTGGAATTAAGGTAACATATCGCATAAAATGCATGTAATAGGTATATACAATTCCCAAAGACCGTTTTACACGGGGCACGTAATTGTGCAGGCTAGACCTGCATTGATTTCTCATTATGGCGTGCAATTGTGCGAATGCACGGACGAAATTAGAACAGCATAGCTGATGCATATGGCATATTTTGCATCTTGAGTTCATGCATTTTCGCATGCGTTGCAGTAATTCGCCGCTTTACACGACGCAATTTTGACTGCGTCTTCGTCCTCCGATTTTTACATGAAGTTCTATACATAACAATATTTATTGAAATAGGTGGTGGGTAAACATAATCAAACAGTTTCACGCGATGTTTGGAGTAAAAATACTGCGCAGATGACATGCATAATACACGTATTCCGAATAATAATAGCATAATATTGAACGTATGACATGCATTGTGTAAAAATCGCAAGCGAAGCATTCACTGCAGCGAAATTAGATGGGATGGTAAGCCGTGATAACCCAACAGTAAAACAGCAGAGCCTGTTCATAACGACAAAGAGCTCCTCTCTTCCCTTCGAGCCAACTTTCCGCCCCTCTTAAATCTCTCCTAGCGATCTCAAGCGTTCATTACTAAGGGACTGATTTACATTACGCGAATGGTATAATTTTGAAGCTATGCGTACGTTGGTTGGGGAGGATTATCCAACGATGACAAAAGTAGCACGGCGCTAATACCAACATGCTCTCAGCAGAAGACATCAAAGTCGAACGTGTTATCCAACGAATGGAGTCTGTGTATTTGACGTGCGATTTGATATGCGTATTTGACATATTCTCCGCGTGAGGCCCAAGGAAGCTGCGAGAATTTTTCTCGAGGAGCCAGCACGACAGAGAAAACTCTATTTTCTTCTCGTCTCTACGCAAGATATCTGAATGTTACACGAGGCGTCGCTAAGCTCACCTCAGTATGAGTATTCGCTGGGGTCAAGTGACGGATAGCGTCGGTTAACAGAGGCTAAAGCAGGAAGTGAGACTAGCTTCCGGCCTCAAGAGGAAAAAGGCTGGGCAGAGGTTTTCTTAATCCTGTGATGACCAAAGACGCCGGGAATAAAGTTGGAAGGATGTACTTACTGATTCTATAAACAGCATAGCTGATGCATATGGCAGATCTTTTGTCAAGTAGTTCAAGCAATCAGTTTAAGAGATGCTTTGTTTCTAACTTCAAATGTTTCACTTCGCAGAGGAAAAAAATGCTTAGCTAGCTAATTTACAATGTTCTACACAGACATAGTGCTTCTTAATAGTAACGAAAAATACAATTGATATGCTCCTAAGGCATCATTGAGAAAATCTGCTCAGTTCATATGTTTTCGTCATTAGCAAAACTCATTTTTATGCACGTTTTTGCTAACAAGTAATAGTGCATGATAAGAAAAAAGTTTTCTTTAAAGCCACAAGAATGTTTTCCCACTAAAGCTAGCGTTATTCCATGAGTTTGGGCGCGTCTTCCTTAAAAAAGTCTCTTCTTTCGAAAATCGCCTATGAAAAAAGTAGGAAGGGGAGCCACGATGAAAGCACTAGATAAAAACTACTTGAATGATCCCACGCTGCAATTTGTAGAAACTTGAGAGAGCATATACACCCGAAGACATCCACCTAAATGAGGGCCAAAAATAGACACGGATCTCCATTGAGGAACGTGAAGAAGCCTCATTCATTCGGCGAGGAAGCCTCCGCGATCCGGCTCAAACATGAATTCTAAACGAATCGTGTGACGGGGACGGTGGCGGCCGGAGTTGACCGACAGGAACACCCAATGGCGCGGCGCGACCACCGGTGGAAAGGCAGGGAGAGGGGGGCGTCCGCAGGAAATAACAGCCGACTCCCCCTCCCCTCCCCACTCTAATTGTTCCCATAAAAGGGCAATTATTATAACGGCACCCGAAAAAGTTCGGGGAAATTTGAAATTTCCGATCGACGCAAATTTTATTCGGTGGCCCGTTGGCGAGGAGAGAGGGTGCAATAATCGATACGCCCGTGACTTGATATCGACGCAGCATGAACGACCGCCGTTCGGAGCCGTCGTGTCTTAAAATAGATTCCTCTCATTTTCGATGCGGCGGAGTGTGCCGTGTTTAGAGGAAACTTTACCGCCCCTCGGGTACACGCTCTCCAGGAGTTTGAGACCTCCGCCGACGGGACGCAAGGAGATCCTCGATGGCCAACACCCACTCGCGTTGCTCGACGATCTTTATCGCCCGTCGACGACCATATAATAGGGCAAGAGGCGCCACCGTGCCATACCGCGGAGGCAGCCGAAGGACCGGCTCGATGCTCGAGGACCGAAGGCGAAGAAAAATATTGCGCACGTGCTGGCGAAATTGTCCGAAACATGACAGGACTCTCACTCCGCCAAATTATCACCTCGAACGTTAAGGTCGTAGGAAGATTTTGGAGGAAACTGAGGATTTTTTTGCTACAAATAACGATTTTAATGTTTCCTCATTTACATACTCATTCAAAAGCAACTGTATATAATTGGGGAAGCTTTCAAGTACTTCATAGATTAATATGAGCGTGGGTTTAACAAAGCGCGACGACGTATTTTAGCAGATTTAAACATGGAGGCATACAATATGCGTTTTTTTAGTTCTTTCTTTTAGGGAAACAATGCCTTATACGCAGTTTTTCAACATTATCACTATCGATCAGCCATATATTACTGACTTCATGCTGATATCTTCTCAATCTTTACTGGCATGGGCTGAATTTTGGGGGTAAGTAATAGAAAATACAGTCATATGAAGCCTGTAAGGAAACTATAATTGCAAATGGATATTTTAATGGCGTGGTACATTTAAAATGCTTAATAAAGATTAAAAAAAATCTTTATCGCACGCATCACGCTCACTCAGCCGTCTTTTTCACGACGAATTTCACGCTTTGAACTTAAGTTATCTTAACGAAATTTTAACCGCACTTAAAATAAAGTGCTTAAAATATTTTTTAATATGTTGAATTTGAAAACTGTACCTCAGTATTTTCTCAGATGTTAAAGTTTAGAATTGAGGTAGAGGCAAGTCTTGAAAAGGTAAATTATGTATCATCTGAAATGTTCAAGATGTTAACGCAAGATTTACAAGAATTTCGCCGCAAAAAATACCAAATACGATCAATTCTGAGGTTTTAAATACGTTGATTCTGGCAGCATGTTAAAAATCAAGAAATTTCAATGTTTATCTTCGAGATTAATGAAACAAACGAGAATACGTTAAACTGCTGAAAGAGTTCAACCTTTCAAAGCAGTTAACATATTTCGCTCGATGTTACAGTGCTAACACATTCGATTGGAAAACCATTACCTATCGAGTCGGCGGCTAGATCAACCTTAGGCCAAAACCAATATAATTGCGGAATGGGTCGTGCCTAGAGCTAGTCATCGAACAGGCCGTCCTCGAAACTTTCTATCAAAGCAGGCCTCAGCAGATTCTCTTTACGCGTTCTTCTGGCCACTCCTGTTACCAGTTAAGCAGCCAGGGTTTACAAAACATTTTACATACATGAATTGACATATTTCGTGCGTCTGACTCTATGCTAATATATACCCTAGCTGTCCTTTTCAAAATTCCATTCCAGAAATAATACAAGACTGGTTTCCGACAACGCTTTATGGATGGGATATTATTAAAATAACTAGGCAGAAAATAGTGCATTAAAAATATAATCCCTTAGCCAAACACGGATTGATTGCCAAAAGAAATAAATTTCGTTGAGTCGTTGCACTGGCAGTGCAGAAGTTAACGCCACGATGTAAGAGAAAAACTTCAATCTCATCAAGCAAATATTTGAAGGCGCCTAACCCGTGAGTAAGTCATGAGACTTGGAGCAAAGATAGTATTAGCACCAGATAAGATTTTTTAAATAGAAGAGAACTGTACTACAAGGAAAACACACGGTAAAATCCCGGATGTCGATCGTGCGCGAAATTTTCAGCCTTACTGACTTTCTTTCCTTCATTACCATATTCCCTTACCCAAATTGAAATTATTTCATGCGCACGCCAGAAAGGAGCGGACTCGAAAATAGCTAGGGGCATAAATGCATATGCAATTTGTCCTAGCGCAAATTAACCACCAGGCTCGTAATAATAAGGCATCAGCACGTTTGAGTTGGGGCATAAAAGATCTGTAGTGAAGCTCAATTGTGAAAATATAATGTATAACGAGATACCACATCCGTTAAAATGACTCAAATAATAACAAACACTGGGAGGAAGTCGTGGAACGGATGAATTACTTTGGTTGGAAATTAAATTAACGAACGGAGAGAAATTGTGTTGGCCAAGGATTCATTAGCGGAGAGAAAGGGTAATGACGAGGGAGACGATGCAATGAGCAAATATTAATAACAACCCCGGCACGGAGTATTGCGATGTACGGTTCAAAAACTTCGTTGCAGAGGGAATGAAACGCCCTTAGATTTGAAGCTCTCGAGGCTGAGTGAATTACGGAGATGGGATTGGACAGAGATGGAGCCCAACAAAGAACTCTGAGGACGGGGGAAAGATCTATTGTGAGGTGAAAATTTAATATGACAACGTAATAAAAAGGGAGGAATTTTTCCCCGAACTTTATTATGTTCACTACTCCCCCTGGGCTTATTAGCCCAAGTTATTAGAATAGCTGACACGGATCACGCTGAGCCATTCTATTACCATTATGAAATTCTTCATGAAGTAAAAAAATCCATGTTTTAAATTTTTATATTCATACCTGCAACAAGAAAGAGATTCTTAAGCCTTCAAGGTTCTCATCCCTAAAAGTCCCAGAAATATTAAGAGAATAATCAGCACGGTATAACACGAGTCGGGCCTATCAAGAAAAAAATACTAATTCCTCAAAGAAGCCGCTATCAAACCGTATAAAACTATGAAATGGTCGAAGAATGAATCACTAACTATGGGATGAGTGACGTAAACGCCAGCACATAGGACCATAGTCGCAAGGCTTCCGAGATATAAAATGATATCATCATCATCGTGGATTACAGAGATAAGACAAAAGTGGCCTTATCTTCAGTGGTAACTCTTGTTTGAGAGTTTTGTCTGTGAGTTAGGGAGTTAATCCGAACGTGTAGGCCATTAAAACCGATAAACTTTCACCACGGACGCTTATCCGCAAGGCCAACGCAGTGAAATATTGAGTGAGGGAATAGTACATCCTACGCATGAATTGTGCTCGAATATCGTCTTTAGTTGTTATCAACGGGTTAGAGGAGAACCAAAAGCCATAGAATATGACCCATGCGTTCGTGTCGGATAAGGAGTAATCAAACGGATAGTCAGAGTGAGAAATTATAGAAATGACGATGTCCTTAACAGATAATATAATAATTATTTCGTTTTTATTCTTCTTTCGAATTTCTTACAATTAGGTTGATGGAAACGCACATACGCTGCCATGGATGGGAGATAATCCACCCAGGCGGGGTTCGAACACGCGTCCCCTAGATTTGTAGGCGAAGACTCTACCCTGCCACCACCGAGGCCGGCCATAGTGGGAGGAAGAAGAAGTTAATGAAAACCTTACGTAGAAGACGGAAAAAACTTGTGGACTCCATCATGAGACCCGATGGGCTGATGAAAACGAACATTTTAAGGCAAATTAGCGGTAGGGAATGATGACCAGGATGGAATACGTATAAAAGATGTCGAAGAATGTGAAATAGAAAAAAATATATGGAAGTGTGAAAAGATCGGGTGATAGGGGATTTGAGTGGGGACCTGTGAAAAACCAGCCTAAGGATGGTTTACCAGTGTTGATCGGCAAGTCCAATCGTACTTGCCAACTCATCTTTTTCCCTTCTAATTAAACCGTTGCTCACACATTAAATTGATGCATGGGAATATTATTCGTGCATACATTCACTCACCCTGTATTTCAACCCATATGTTGGTATCGTTAGATGAAAATAGAGCTCTCCCCGAACTAAGTTATAGGGTAGTGAATTACTTGCATTCAAGAGAGAGGGCATCCTTTCCCATGGCCACGTCGCAGTTCGAAGATTTGTGACTGTCCGAAAGCACCTGGATTCAAACTAAGGACTCCTCTATCATTGCTCATACGCTCTCAATACTCGGCCACCGTGTTACTCCTAGAATCCGTTCGTAAATTTGTTTATGTTTATTATTACTTGCTCCCTTTCAATATTCTTAAAACACCGAATCCTTAACCCAAAGTGGCAATTAGCAACGAAAACATGGGGATTAGGATTAGTTTAATAGGGATAACTTAAAAATTTTAAAAATATAAGGTTCGAGCCTTAATTACTACAAATATTAAAATCTAATTTCTGTCAATTTATCCTTATTTTTTCCTGTGTTCGGTTCAAGTAACTCTTTGTCTTTATCTGACTAGCTGCATTCCCAATCAATACAGCTCTTAAGATCAACTCAAGAAATAGAGTAAATTGCTGCATGTATAGAAGTATTTTACCGAGTCACTAAGCCCTGAATAACTCGAACAAGGAATTCTTCATCGTATTTCCAAGGCAATGCAGCACTAGGCATCAGAAATACGCAGCTTTCCGAAGTAATTTCCTCGTATACATTCTTCTTGTTCCAGCTTCATATTTTGAAGAAATATCTCACTAAATACATAATAAGCTGGCTGGAAATTTACCACGAAATAAATTCTGCTAGGTAAGAGCAGAAACGATATGGATCTTTTAGTTAGCAAGTGGCATTAGAAAAAAGTCAAGACAAGTGAGGAGAAGACAGAAATTATAGAAGAAATTGCTAGCAACAAACGGAAATGAGGCCACGTCAATAGCAAAGGTGTCAAGTAAGGGTGTTATCTTTCGAGAGAGGAGAACGCAAGAAATGGTTACGAAGGCCATTATCCTCCCATGACTATCACTGTAAAGATACGCCATCGTGGTTCCTGAAAATTATTACCCAAGCGTGACCGAAAAACTTCGGACAAACTGTAGCTCACAAAAAAAAAACGCCCTCTTTCTAGAACCGGATAGCTCCTTTCTCAAAGTCACCTCAAAAATTACTAATAGCGTTCATGGAAGCATAGAAAGATATTATTTAGACTCAACATGCTGCAGAAAATACACAGCACTCAGATGACCCACTTCCTTCGCACCAAATTTTGATTCAAAGTCCGAATGTTTGAAAAATTCCCCTTGCTCTGACAATGAGCTAGGGATTGCAAATTCTGCTCTCCTGGTGCTCTCGCAATGCTCAAGCCCTAGCAAAAGGGTCAAATTTCATTAAGTTACACAAATTTTTGCTAGACACAGATATCTGAGAAAGAATTCATGATATAAAGTTTAAGAGTAAATCAAGGCTGGGCACAATACAGGCCGAGGAGTATTTGAAACACAAAATACTGCTATAGATATATTGGAAATGCAAAATTCAAAAAGCCTTTGACTTGCATATTTGAAAAACGAACTACGAAATAGTATTTTAAGTATGAAATAAATTAGTATGGAAACTAAGAAATCTTAAGAAAATATAACCAACCTTGGCATGTTATGGATCGTTGCAAACATGAAGAAAACGATACTAACGAGACGAAGTAATTTCTGAAGCACAATGTTACAGAAGTGTTATCAGAGCTACTTCAAAAGCATTTCACAAATGTTTTTCTTATAGAATGGAAAAATACCAAAAATCGCTATTTGAAATACCAAATACAAATTAAAATGTATTTCAAATGCGTATTTTAAAATACTTGTATTTGGAATACTGCCCAGCCCGGGAGTAAATGAGCTTTACATTTCTTCAATGAGACAGCCTAATTTCGTCGCTGTTATACTCAGAACAAATGGTACGTGGTACATAGTACCAAATACGGCATTGTTGAGAAGGATTACGAAGAGAACTGTCGATAACTACGTAATCAGGTACATCGGTCACTTCTAATAAAGTAAAGAAAATATCGACAGCAGTATCCAATCATAATTGGCGCGAATAGGCGGTATCCAAAACAATACGCAAATTAATACTGTTGAGGGAAATTTTCAAATCATTAACAGTTTTTTATTTGCCATACTTGATATAAGACGGGCGGAAAAGCAAAATACCTTGTTGGCCAATTAGTAACACAACTGAATCATTTCAAAGAAAAAAATATACCGATAGCAGCTTAGAACTACTCTTAGTGATTAATAATTTTATCACAAGCCAGCGATGAGTAATGGAGAGCTTTGCTACCGACAGTTGTCCGTCAAAATTCCTCAGTGAGATTATTTGGAAATAGATAGGAAATAATTAGCTTTCAGATAAATGACGGATAAGGATGACAGAGAAACTCTTCCGCACCAACAGAGAATCCCGAAATTAGAATAGTAATTCCCAAAATGAACAAAAGCATCGACTTTACACGGGTTTTTCAAAAAAGAGCAATTTGATGGATATTTAGCATTTTTCAGGCATTTCTGAAATGAATCTATGTTTCGCATCGCAATTTCAAGGAATCGCTCTCATCGTTGAATCTATATTCAGGATTTCCACCCGGTCAGGTTCTCAATCACTGCCGACGCGTCGCTACATTTCGATTAACGAGTCGTCCATCTTTTTTAGGATATGATGATGATAGACAATTCTCTGATAACGTACTGTTTGGTTCTTTCCCGGCGAACAATTGCTGTGAAGATTTCTAAGGTCAGGTACTCCATATCTCCTTCCAACGTTTCAACAAGCAACTCGCCCATCGTCATCAGGGATTTAGGAATCCAAATCATTGGATTCCAGACTCATCATTGGATACCATCCCTGAAAGCGAAAGACGAGTTGCTTTTTGAAACGTTGGCAGGAGATATGGAGGACCTGACGCGATGAAAAACCCGAGAAAGGTCCACTGTATGCCCTAATGACAATGGATGGCTCGTTCATCGAAACGTCGGTTGTGGTGGAAAACCTGACCCGGTGAAAATCCCAAATAACCTTCCACGATACAATAAATGGGGAAAACCTGCGATCTTTCTTCAATATTCAAAGATATTTTCTCATATTTAAAATGTGATGGCGATCTCTATTCTTCCGGCCCACAACTCACGCGGGCGACTTTAAAAAGACCGAATTATAAAGCCTATTCTCGGGAATGCAGACGCGACAGAAGGCGGCGATCAAAAATATACCGTGGACATTCACTGAGGCACTTTCATGACTACGTCCGCAGGATTTCCGCGGGTTTTCCGCGAGGTGAGGAAATATTTATAGACTTGTGGTCCCCTCTCATCGAAGCGGTCTCTGAACATTCCGATCCTTGAATCACTCTTCTCCTGCATTCTCCAATGCACTTGCACGCGGGCAACATGGCCACGAAATGCGTCAAGGCGTGTTGGGAAGCCGTGAAACTTGTGTGACCACTTCCTAGCTCGTGAGACGGATGCTGCTTCATTTATTTCTAAACCTACATACCACTCCCGTGGGGCTCCACGAGGGTTCTGACCGGGGATCAAGGGACAGTTAACACTGGGGAATGGGGAAATGAGGCAGGGTAAGAACTTTAAAAGTTTCTTGAGTCTATTTAATTGGAAGTTGGTTGGCTTGAGTGTATTTAATTGGAAGTTTAAGAAATCTTAATCTCAAAACGACCGAAGCCAAAAAATATATTACTTTATTCTTTTTCCTCTTTAAAATATTATTCGACATGCTACTACTCCGTGCCGTCAGTAATAATTATATTCATATTTACTTTTCCGATGCGCGTAATTGGTAGAGCTCGTGGATACTTTTTCGAGGGATTCTTCATAATTGTATTTTACATTTATTAGAAGAAGATACGTAATCACGTATTTGCGTTTTTTTGCTCATGTTCTCTATTTTGTGATATCCAATGATCCAATTGTGATTAGGAAGAGTAGGTGCTTTGGTAAATTATGTACCATATTATGTTCTTAAAAAAGAAAAAAAAACACATCAAAAGCTCTTAAGCTTGCTCAAAAGCTCCTTTGCCAAGAATACATACTTCCGTTGAGAAATATGTATAATTACAAAGTGTTAAAGGCTGCTTGGAGAAAAAAAATTAGGCGGAGTAAAGAGAAAGGTTTAATAAGCCTACTTGAAACCCAGATTATCCTTAAAAAACCAGTGCAATTTTTATGCCTTCTATTAGGAAGTGTTATATTAATTACAGTGCATCCAATTATAAACGGCCGATCTTCCTCAAATATAAGAAATATAAAATATATTTATATGTAGATTCCCTCGAAAAAAATCCACGAGCTCTACCGATTACACGCATCGTAAAAATATACCTAAATATAATTATTACTATCGTTAAGGAGTAGTAGCATGTAACATTATATTTAAAATAATTAAAAGAATAAAGTAATTTTTTCTGTAGTTTCGGTTGCTAAGAGATTAAAGAGATCCAACTTGCAATTATCTGTCCACAAGTTTAACGCGAGCAATAAGTTTTAATGGCGTATTTGTAAAAATTGTTAATATAAATTACAAATATTTACTTATACTGTATTACACAAGATAAATATCTTACAACGACCAAAAATTATCACAAAGAAGAAATCCAACAGTACCAGAAAATCTAAAAATATACAATCATCGACTAAATTTTGATATCCACCACCGACAAATTATTTAGTAATTGGTAATAAAGCCATCGACAAATATTTGATAAAAGTCATGGAAGAGTCACGGACTCTATCACAACTACTAAAGCTCACAAACAATTTATAGGAAGATTAAGGGAGAACTAATGCCTCATTTCTTTCATTCAGAGTAAGATATATAAGCAGCACCAAAAAGTTTCCCCGATCCGAACACAGATGGACACAATCAATTATGAGTATTTACTGTAAGCTACTGTCACAGCTTGCGGAGATAGATCCCCACGCACTAGTCGTTAATTAGGGAGGACAGAAATTCAATTACGGAGGGATAGAAAGAGGGAGTTAACAGAAAGCAGAATTGCTGTGGCAATGGTACCTCACCCATTATACTACCGCAATTGATTGAGAGCGGAGTGGGGATATGGCACATGTCTATTCCACTTAGCCTCTCACATTTTACTACATCTGCCTGGCGGAGGAGGAGTGAAAGGTTAAACAAGCCGACTTGAAAGCCAGGTCATTTAGTAAGTCATTAAAAAGCATTTCACCCCAAATAGTAGCCATCATCAGCTGCCAATATTGCCTGTCCACCACGAATGTTACAGCGGCTTCACTCATTGTATAAAACAATCTTGTGTTCACGCTTGCAAGAGGTAAATTGTTGAACAGAACGAACAGTCGTGCAAATTTTTGTGCAACTGACTGACTGAATAAGGAAAGGAATTTGTCATTCACGCATACACTCTATCCCGGATTTGTCATTTTTTGCATGAAATGCTTGCATGAAAATGGCCTATATACTTGCAACTTTTAATGAATTTTCGACTCGATTATCCTCTCTTCATCCTTTACCGAGGCATATCCCATGTGAAATTAGCACCTTTAGGATGGGAAGTATAGAAACTTTCAATAGGTCAATTATTTGCCGTGTTTTTCTTCAATAAAACTAATGGATGAAAGGAGATTTAAAAAAGCATGCATTTTCCAAAAACTGCTGATTAGGTTTATTAGGTATAAGTGTAGAATATCCTGTTAGGTGAGTAAGGATCGGTACCCACGCTTTATTCTCCGAGTGATGTAAAGCTTATTTTTTTTACTATTTTGCGAATTTGATACTGTTTTTGGAGAAAGTGTGTTCATATCTTTTATTCTTTTTTAGTGAGAGTATAAATTAATTTTTAATCCATTTTAATTATATTTTTATAATTTCATTATGTGAGGTCTATAAGACCACCAAAAGACTTCCTTGTATAAAGTTAGAAATAGCAAACGATGCGAGACGCGTAAGGTCAACTGGTAAACAACATTTAAAAATTCAAGAAAAAAAATCGCCCCTACCATTATTTGAATCTGTAAACCTCTGTACGTTCGGAAGACGCAGCAACTGTCGCACCAAATGACACCTACTGAATTACCGTAGAATGAAATCACTACTGCTTACCCTGAAGCTGAGCGATCAGTTCAAATGTTTATTGTGAGAACTTGTGGCGCATACTGTCTCTAAAGATCTAGTAATTGTGTTAGAATGTATTGTTATCTGTTTCTGATCTGTAACGAAAATTTGAAGCCGATCCGACGATGGAAAGTGGGTTAAAAATCAATTAAAAGATGCTATCAAGGAAACGGACAAACAAGCGTAGTAAGTTAAGAAATAGCAATAAAAAACACCATAAGCATTTAAGTATTGTTTCTGAAAGCCTTCACCTGGATTTGTGTCTGAATTCTGTAAAAAAAAATGGTACCTGAATTTGTACCTGAAAAAAAGTACTGAGTACTACCGACTACGCATTAGAACTGTCATTGATCAGAGCAATATTTATTCGAGCTAACTTCAACTAATGATGTAAAATACTGAATGCACTGTTCAGAATTTAAAACATTAAAGTCTTGAAATGTCAATTCTATATTCGGATATTTAAAAGGGAGCACCGATATCTTATCTAACTTACACATGAGCAACACACAGGTTTATAACAGCAAAAAATTTACATCCTACTCGAAAATCAAATAACACACCCAATACTGCGGAGCTAAATTTCATAGTATTTAAAGCACATTTGTCGTCTATTATTTTCATGAGAGGCGGGACTAGAATCACCTATTGGGAGACTGCTGAAGAATGGAATTCAGTTTCTGGGACGTGTTGATCATTGTTAATTATATTCCGATAGCAATTGCTTCATAAAAGATTAACCTACATATAAACAAGGAACTGTGTAGTCGGAGAGTATAGTACTGGAGGGGGAATATTACTAGGAAGAACTCAATACTACTCAAGGAATCCAAACTGTAATTCGAATACCTATTATGGCCATAATGACCGATGCTAGCTTCTTTAGTCAAGACAAGAGACACTTTTCATTGTTTTTTACAGTAGGGTAACAATGGAAAGAATAAAGCATAAGATTCATACACCTTGAATAGTGACTCCATATGCAACTAAATTATGTGCAACAATGGCATATTGATTTGATCAAGGCTCAAGAGGGAATACTCTGAATGAGCAACCATATCAGGGCATGCATTCATTGTAAAAATTTTATACTTCATCTTAATGTTTATAAACTGTTAGAAACTAAATTAATCTCATTAAATGCGCAGCGATATCAATGAAGGAGACCAGCTTAGTAAGATGTCCTAAAAACAAGTGGAAATCTCCCGGTTGAGAGAAGTTGAGAGGATTTGAGGAGCTCCGGCTGATCTTACTGAAATATTACAAATTAGTATTACGACACGTGTAAGGCTTTTACATTTTTTATACATTCATTTCAAGGTAAGTAATTGGGAAAGGTGTGGGTGAAAGGCAGATGATGTTATCTAAAAGCCAAGTCATTATGTAGCACGCATAGAATTTAATGGTAGGCGTAATAATTTGAATACAATACGTAGTGAGCTTCAAATTAAAGAGTTTCAAACCTGGGAGACTATTGATTATCACCTAAAATAACCATAGACTAAACAGAAAATCTGAGATATATGCCATATAATGACATGTTGCGCGGTTTACACTGAGGAAATCGACATTTTAGTTATCACTCCAGAAGCTCGGACAAATAAGGGACTCTTGGAAACCGCTTAAGTTCTATCGTGAGCCTAGTAACGGCGAAGGTAGTTTCATTGCTTGCACGAAGGCAATCCCACAAGTTAGCACGCGGTCACGATACAGTTACCATTTACTCCGGGGATCTATTCACCGGAGCAGGACGCAAGCAAATTTGAAGCACCTGCATGGCCAATTAGTCTTAGTTCACGGAGTCGGTGATTCATGCATGATAGAATTACCACGTTAGAACTCCCTCAAACTTTCCACCAAGGGCTTAAGCCAGCCAATAGGGATTTTATGGCACCGCGGAAGATTAAATTTCGCTCCGGGACGAAATAAACGATGTTCTAATTGATTTTTCTCACGCTCCCCCCCCCCCCTCCGTCAGCTTATACCTTATTTAACGCCTAAGACTTAAATGTGGGGGGCCAAGGTCAGCGTGACTCACGCTTCGCCGCCGCTCTATTGTTCTTGAGATACGCACCCGTGGGTTAAGTGACCAACTGGAGGACTCCCTCGGAGGCCTAAAGCGGACGGATCGAAACAATACGTTTCATTATTCATCGTTCCCTTCTCTTCGTTGCATTGCCACTCGTCGCATTCCCTAGCGGTCTGCAAGGGTGAGCTGGGCCAATGTGAAACGCTAATTCAAATCATTACGGCTGCGTCTCTACTCCGTGGTTCATTGGATATTAGGGCGAGCACAACAAAAGTTAACTATGGTGCCGTCACATCCAGTAGCGTACCTATTAATTTCATGAACGTAGGGTCTAGGGAAAACTTAAGGGCCCCGCTTAGAAAAAGACAGTTCCAACTCCTATTTTCGCCACGTTTCTGGAGCGAATTAAAAGAAAAACAACGTCGACCTAAGTGGCGGCGAGGTAATGTCTTCGCCTCCCAAAGAAGAGGTCGTAGGTTTAAGTCCTGAGAGCGCAGGTGGTCCCTATCCACGGTATGGTTATTCGTGCATGAAAAATGTTTGAACTATTGAATAAAACCCGGTGTAAGAGAGGCGATTGTGTACTGTTTTCGCTGGTATGGGAATAAAAAAATAAAAAACTTATGATTCTTGTACTTTAAGAGAAACAATTGAGACAGATTTCTAGGCAGCTAAGGTAAATGACGATTAAACTACGTTCAAATGACCTACATATCTATTATTGTTGACTTGAACATTTGGCACGTATTACTAAATTAATTTTCCGACTTTTTTCTGGAGACTCAGTCCAATTCGTTACCTCTTTAAATGCATCCCGAATTACATCCACGAGACCACATACCACAGTAAAATGTAATAATTCTTCGTGACTTCACTCAGAATTCCACCTTTTTCACCACCCCTCATGTCCTCTACGTCCCTCCCTTACAAATTTAAGCACAATCTTCACGAATCATTACCAGAGTAAACCCTCTCGATGAAATTTTCCAATTTTAAACAGTCATAGATAATCATGATCAATGTCATCAATGTTTTGAGAAGGCCGTTATGGATGGCAACTGATGGTTACGGGTAAAAACTTTGCCATTCAACCCGCTTTATTACTTCGTATTGAAACACTCACTTTTTTTACTACATGTGCACTTTGAGATTATTTTATGACAACATAAATACAACTATTTTTGGTTCTTTTACATCTTTAACTACCATTTATTCTTTGAACAGATATAGTCGTGCATATATTTGATTTCAAATTTGCAACATTTTGCAAGAACGTACTCAAGAGAACTAGAGTGTAGTCGGGTTTGGACTTCAAACAATATATTTAACAATCATCTTCATAATATTCAAAATCCCCCTTTGTAAGCAATTCAAAATTCATGAATGAGAAATATCAAATTCATACACATAGGTTGGATTAAAAAGGTGAGAGTTCAATTGTAACCGAAACGAATGTAGAAGATATTTCAACATATTAAACGCAATCGTGATCATACGATAGAATTTAATATTGAAAAAGAATAACTAACTAAAATAATAGAAGGCGGTCCAGAAGAAACTACCCGCGCCCATATCCAGAATGATAGGATTTATAACCCAACGGCTTAGTAAAGGTTCTAACTGTGACTTCTCACAGACAAGGTGATCACTTTATTGAATCGATTAAAAAAAGCTAAAATTTAATTTTCGATAAATCAATTGGCGTAACTGGATGAGATAGATAGGAGTATGGAACATATACACCAACTGCAAGTGACGGTATGCTGCAATCTGCGATTTAAATGGAGGCAACAAGAAAAACAACTTACATTCATGAGCTTAGGTTTTCATGCCAGGAAATTTTTCGAGAAAACATAAAACTTGGGCGTAAAGCTCTTAGTTGGAAGATTTATACTCGCCGTTAAATACATCGTTACCGCTGCAAATATAGAGGTAACAACGAGATTTTTTCGACTAATCAAATCGCAAGACGGGTGACTGATAGCGGAATGGCTGAGGGTAACCCATACTCCGCAGCGACCTATGAGGAAACCAATTAAATATGCTAATTTAACGGCCACATTCAAATTTTAGGTATAGTATTTTTCGAGCTGATTCGATATTGAATATCCAATGCACATTAAGATCATCGGAAATGGTATTCGAACAAATCATTGCCGAATCCGATCTTTACTTCAAAAATATCAACTAAAAGTATTAATTAATTTAAAAGCCTTGTTATTTGATTAATTGATATAAAAAGTTAATGGATACATACACTGAGGATGAAACTATCGATACTAAAAATCTGCTCTTAAAACAAACTTGGAGAGATAGGAGTTGTCATTAATCAACCCAAATGAACCAAGTTTAAATTGCCTGCATATCTATTATTATCGAATTTAAAATTGGCCCCATAGTATTCAATTAATGTTTCATTTTCTTCTAGAGACACAGTTTAATTCAAAGATTATGAATGCTAAATTAATCGAACATAAACTAACGCGGGGGAAAAATGAAAGTCTATATAAAAAAATCGGAGCTAGAGTAAAACGGGCTACATCGTTTGAATCAATATTAACGACTGCAGTTCCCACTATTTACTTCGGTGAATTCAAATGTGCCAGCCAGCTTAAATTTACTCAGCGCTGGAATGGGTATCATGACTGAGGCGACACGTTCAATTATTTCTTTTTCCCACAAGAACGAATTGAATACTCGCCAGAGTTACTCATCTCACCTCTCTGACGATGCCAAATGCCTCAAGAGTAACCAAAACGCATTTTCGAGCCAGCAAATGATGGGAAATTAGATTCTTTATGAAATGGCACCCTTCTTGCCAAGTCTTTGAGCTATTTATATTCACGGCCACTCTCTCCGTAATATTCATCAAAGTGGCCCATTCTCCTCAGTCAATGGATAACGGATTCAGCCACCGAGAGCCGATTATGAGATTACTTCCTCCACAAAAGCAATCCCGAATCATACGCTGCTCGGCAACAAACAATAATTATCTCCCCTGCGGCTATCATCAGAGTTGGTTTGGGTATAAACCTCACCTTCTAGACGATTATTAGTTTGGCAAAGTCAATTACTTGGCACCTAATGTGAGGCTAAATATCTCCCTGTATCTAGAAAACGGCTACTGAACTATGTTCACCTTCTATAAGCAGCACCGTTTCAGGGTCGTACATGCATGCTATGATGTCAATTCATGGGTGAGGGAGTTCGATTAAAAACCTATAATGGATAGCTAAGGCAGGTGGACTCGCTCGAGACAGAACCCGCTAATAACGTATCTTTCAACATCTAATTGAATACATTTATAGTTTGATCGGATAAAAATCCTTCTTCGCAACGTCAGTTAAGCTTTATGACGATCAATGTCACTCATCACCGACCGTTTAGGTGTTTGAAAATATCCTAATTATGTCTACAAAATAAAACAAAGCAATATAACAATCAATCTACAGTGATAGGCCACACATATTCATTTAGAACGGGCGATGTGATCAACGCTAATAAGAATAGCCCGGTATAGTTAAATGGGACGTACATGATTGATTGCCGTAATCATACAAATGCAGTCTTTCCGAGCCAAGATAAGTTATCACATTATCTTTCATGTGAATATCTCTCATTTTACCTCACCTCTCTCATAATGCATATTAACCCGTTGTCTCTAATGTGTGAAGGAGATTATTAAGCAGTGTCACGAACTCCGACGGTCACGTAAGGCAAGTTTGGACGAAGAAGTTTCCAAAGGATTGGTTTGAGAAGCAGCTGCTCACCAAGGATTAGGCTAAAGCCGAACGCATGCGTTCCAGCAAGGCGCGTAAACCATATGCCCTAACGATAAGTTTCAAGAACTTGATAATGACTAGAACAGATGAAGCATGGGTTGGCTATTAAAAAAGCTGTGAGTCGTCATAAAGCTGATTATTTTCATTACATCCAACATGGCTTTTCATGAAGTTACGCATGCCTCCATAATGTATATTTATAAACATTTCATTTTCCAGCGCTTTGCTCTTGCTCGCCTGTCTACCACTCCCCTAAATGGTAAAAAAAACTCGTTGTTAAAATTCACATTAATTTCCATGAAAAACATTACCTTGGACCGGGAATCGCAGCATGGATCTTTGGCTTACAGGGTCCCTGCGCGCCATAAAGTTTTCGTAATATTAACGAAAATTATTTAAACAACTTGAATAGCATAGAGGTGTGCGTAGTGGCTCGGAAAGCCGAAGATCGTGTTTCAATTCCCGGTACAGGGGAAGTTTTTTCTCATGGCAATCATTGTAAATTTCACCGCGATTCATGCGGTAGCCTTGAAATAAATCACGCTCATACTTTTCTCAAAGAAATAAATATTTATAATTTATAAACAAAGAAATAAATTTTAATGTGAAAAGAAAAATTTGGTGAATCCGATAAAGTTGTGAAATATCTATGGCTAGTATCACATTTGATGTGACCGATAGAACACCTAACTAAAAAGTCCTCATTTCAACCCCGATCAAGCCATGGATGAATTTAATCCTGGTTCAAACAATAAATTCACAAAATGAAATCAGACATTTGAACGTTGACTCATTAATTTATCAAAACGGAATTAATTTAATACTCCATATTTTCACACAATTTTTAGATTAGTTAGATTCGGCTAACGGGTGATTATTCACCTCTTAATCAAGTGCCCTCCTCCTATAAGAGTGACTGAATACAACCAACTCAAAAAGCATTTTCAACTCCATCAATTAAAATTGTTTTTGGTGAATGACTAGAAAATTGCTAAATTTTCAAATTAAAAGTTTTATGGGAAAGTGTGCGGTGAGCAACAGCAAAAATTAAGTGCCCTTTCCTACATATATCGTTCGCGTGGCGGTGTTAAGACGACTCATGCTACTAAAATTTGAAGTACTTTGACTTGGCCACCATCGAAAGTTTGAACGTCACAAGGAGAAGTATTACCGTTGATTTTTTGGATGAGTTAAATTTTACATTATAAGAACCAGTTCGTATAACTTAGATCCAAGATATTGCGCGCCATTGCGTACAAAGGTAATACCTAGTGATGTTTTTACGTCACTGAGCTCCCGTTATCGCAAAATAACGTTGAGAGTATTAATATGCTATATGCGTAACATCAATCGCTCACCACCTGCTCCTGCTCCATCGACCAATCCAGCACAGCCATGAATATTCCGAACAATTTTCCCCGATGAATTTTTTGTGATATCTATGGTTTTTACCGTATGTGCTGTGACTGGTAGTACACCTGACGGATAACCGATAAGTCCTGATTTGAACGCCGATCAAATCATGGGTGAGTTTAATCCTTTGGAGAGGGTATCTTTGCACAATTGCGTAAAGCGTGATATTGAGCAAAATTCCGTAAAGAGTACTAAGTGATATTTTTACGTTATTGAGCTGCCGATCTTGCCAATTACTATTGATAGTATGTTTATGTCATAAGCGCAACGTCACTCGCACACGACCGTACTGCTCCCACGGTCAATCCAACACAATCATGAATATTCTGAACAATTTCCCCATTCGAACGAATGCGAACATAGGCTGCCGAACAGTTTTTACGCAGCCTAAATAATTCATCTCCATTCCAAGACCTTTGCTCAATAGGGAAGGGGAGCTTCAATTACGATCCCTATTTTCAATGTTTCAAGGCAACCTCCCACCGAAATATTGTTTCCAGAGCAAAACTTTTACTCGAGCAGTTTCATTCAACCCGCGGCTATATTTACGAGAGCCCCGGTTTTCATGTCCGGAGTCATCTGATCTTTTACACAAAAGAGTTAGCAAGGCAATCCGCTTTCTATCATCTCCACTCCGCTTTAGCATCGGGGCTGTAACCATCAGTACCTCAAGGGCACTGTTTATTCGTTCGAACCAAGAGGGATGAGAAGGAAAGAAAAAAGGTGGGATGTAGGCACAGGAGATTGCTTTGCTGATTTTCAATCTAAAACCCATTTGCTTTCAAAGAGAAATTCGGGAAAATAATCTCCGCCCGAACATGCAATAGTGTTTAGCAAGCGAAAAAGTTAGATCGTGGGTGAGTTCTCGTAACTTTTTTTTTTACCGAGGGCAAGGTGGGTTGAACCTTTCGGAGTAAGTCATACATCACCAAATGAGCTTCCTCAAATTGAGTTCGAGACAGCGGCGCTACTGGGTCCACCTTATAGTTTCGTTCGATACTTGCGCCAAAAGCACTCTTCCCTGAGCCCAAAACAAAACCTTCCTCTGATATAATTAAGTTTTCGAACTATACAGAGCACAAAGGCTAGCCGAAAGGTCGTTCGAAATGTGCTGCTAGCAAAAATAAAGCATTCTGTAGAAAAATATTCTGGCTTCGTAGCCGCCAAACGTTTAGTGGCTGGATTCAATGCAAGAATAGGAGTTCTATGCAAACGATTGGAGTTTGCTAAGAATAATCGAGGCTACACCACTAGATACAACTAATACTAAAATGATTCTTCTGTGGAGAAACATATTGGCGGTTTTAAAGAGTAAACCATTAAAAAGCTTTGAGATATACTTTCAAAGAACATACAAGGACCAAAGCATATAGCAAAGGAAAAAGAATGCTGCTCATTTAACCTAGTATCCTTGAAAAATAAATGTTAGCCACCAAATCTGAAATACTGAAATACAAATACTGAAATTCGCATGCAAAATTTAGAGAAGACTAGTTACTATGGTAAGTATTAGGTATGTGGCTAATTCCACAAATATAATATCTTGTGGTTTTCTAACACAGTAAAAGCGTCGGGTAAATTTAAAAAGACCAGCAAAAAAATAATGTAAACATTTGAGTTACCTGTAAGCTTGCATTGGATTCGCGTTTTGTCGCAGTGAAAAACTTTCCTTGTTCAACCATTAAACTCACAAAATGAAACCAATCATTTGAACGCTGATTCATTACCTACTGCATCAAAGCTGAATTACTTTATTTCTTGAATATTTTACATAATTAGATTCAGTTAACTGGGAAGAATTCACCTCTCGAGCAAGTGCGATCCTTTAACTGCCATCCCTGCAAGCGTGCCTTTATACAAACAATTCACAAAACATTTTCCGCTCCATCAATTAAAATAGTTTTCGCGGAATAAGTAGAAGCTTGCTACATTTTCCATTAAAAAGTTTTGAGCAGAAGTATGCGGCGAGTAACAACAAATTTAAGCATCCTTAACTTTATCCATCGTTCGGCTTCTGGTGTTAGTCTCATACTACTAAAATCTGAAGTGCTTTGAAGTTGCCACATACGCAATTTTGATCGCCAAAAGAAGTATTTTCATTGGTGTTTTCGATGAGCCGAATTTTAGAGGGTGAGAACAAATTCGTGTAGCTATATTACAAATGCTAAATAACAGAGAAGTGCGGTCCAAACATCGCACACATGAACGCTGTTGCTCGAACTAGTTTGATTTATTCTCGTTGTCATGATATTGATTGCAGAGAAAACGAAGCAACATACGATAATTTTTCTAAAACTCTGCTCAAGCTCATACTACATAGCGAAAGGCTTTAAATAATTAAATACTATTTTTAATATTAAATATTGTTAAATAAAATTAAGTAAATATTTTAAACCGCAAGGCCTTACTTGTTTTCCAGAGTATACTTCTGTAATTAGCTATGTATGTACATAATACTAACCTCAGCAAAGTCTTTTATAAACATTGTGAATTACAGTATATTTGTTTAGTGGCTAACTTATTATACCCTCATGTGATAGCGACGTCGTCGTACAGAATAAATGCCCTCAGTATACGATATAGGCACTCGAGTTTCCAATAGTGAAGCATTACTCAGTCACAGTGATGTTTCCCCGGAGCAGTCATCGACAACACAGTGAAATAATTTTACCCTTTAGATGACGACCGACCACGTCGTCGAAACGTGTGTGAAACGGAGAGACCAGTTGGAAACCGGAGAACTTCACCGGTCAAAACTGAGATCCTGCACTAAGTGGACCATCGCCCAGAAATTTCTCCACCCTGAACATGACCGGATAAATTATTTTGTACGTTTATGCGCCTGTTATGGTGATCGGCCGCTTTCTAATATCCCACGTCAGACGCCATTGGAGAATCACCCGTGAAGTAATTCATTTCAATCAGTGGCAAGGGAAGCGCCGCTTCGGCTTAGGAGACGCGTATACTCGATGAATACAAATTGGTCGACATCTATATTCGCCCCGCACCGTATCAGTATTCGTCACCGCTCTCCCGTGCCAACCGAACGCACACTCTCACGCACATCGCCACTCATTTGTCTCTCCCTCAGAAGGCCTCGTCCGCCGCGTAAGTCCCCAGGAACAACCCCCAGCAACCTCTTCCCGATATGGTAACCACTCCCAAAATTCCAACAGGCCGCTGGGGTCCGGCCAGACAGTGCGTCTCCGCCCCATACCGGCGCCTGACAACAAAGAACACCCCATCCCCCTACTTGAATGCATTCCTAGGCAAGCGAGTGCATCCCGCGCACTAAGGCGCCTTCATTCCACAGTATCAATCTACAATGTAGTGTTTATGATCTTGGAGTATAGGTCATGATTTAAATTAAATACACATTTGGCCAACGTTTCTGAGATTTATTCTCCTTCCTCAGGGCTCTGTGATAGAAAAGTTTCGTAACGAAACTTTTCTATCACAGAGCCCTGAGGAAGGAGAATAAATCTCAGAAACGTTGGCCAAATGTGTATTTAATTTAAATCATGACCTATACTCCAAGATCATAAACACTACATTGTTGTAATAATAAGGAAGGTCAGGAGAAGAAACAGTATCAATCTATACATACAGGGTGTCCCATTTATCTTGACCACCCGAAATAACTTTTTTCCTGATGCAAATTAAAAAATGTGTCAAGCAAATGTTCATTAGCCGTCAGGGGGACATTAATCAGCATGATTGCCGTCCTTGTAGCTTTATTATTTACAAAGATATGAATAGCGGTATGTATTTTTTAAAGGGTACCCTAAATTTTCTATTCGGCAATTCATTTCCTCTCCTAAAGACTTATTCAAAACTGTAGCAGAGTGGACCATTAACATAAAAACAACGCTTTGAAAACATAAGAACCACGTCCACTTGCTGTGGACGAGTTTATTATGACTGGCGTGCATTTTACTGTTTTCATTTGTTCACCGCCAATGTCAGCAAGTGGAGTAGTTCCAATACCCGCGCACCTGCACTAAGCGCTAGAGAGTCAGTCATTTTTCATAACACTGTGTTTATGTTAATGGTCCACTGTGCTACATTTTTAAATAAGTCTTTAGGGGAGGAAATGAATTGCCGAATAAAAAATATAGGGTGCCATTTAAAAAAGACATACCGCTGTTCATATCTTTGTAAATAACAAAGCTACAAGGAAGGCAATCATGCTGATTAATGCCCCCCTGACGGCTAATGAATATTTGCTTGACACATTTTTGAATTTGCATCTGGACAAAAAGTTATTTCGGGTGGTCAAGATAAATGGGACATCCTGTAAAAAAGAGGTCTGTTTGTCTGTCGGCTTTTTGGTTGCATTTCTATATTGCTACAAGGATTGCGATCAAGATTAGTTCGTGGGTGCATCTCATGCTCTCAAACCCCATAAAGCTACTTCTGGTTATGTTCGATATGTCCTTTGCGTCATTTTCCCATAACTGTTCGTTACGTCACGTTAAACATCTTCTGCGAATGGATATCCTGCCGGGTAGGCACACCGCTTTACACGATCAAAGAGAGAAAACAAAAATCCTAAATGATCATGAAATCCAAGTTCCAAGTTTTCCACTTCTCTGGGTACTTTCCTTACCGAACAACTCTGGGTGGTCTGTAAGCATATTATAAAACTCACTTCCGACCACTAACTGACTAACTAGAGCAGACCCTTTTCAATAACTGCCTAATAGACATCGTGTCTTTATCCCAAATTTTAAAACTAAAGTATTCTATAGAGTTTTTTTAATTGGAGATAAGGACAAAGCATTTGGGAAGGTAGCAGAAAATTTAATTGGACGAAAAATATTAAAATTGTAGTTGTTCAACAAATTCTACAGTGTTATGGGAAACTAGCTTCCACAAATTTGTGAATACCTATCACTTTTCATCTGATGGGTTTGGGAGGTACAATGAATTTCAATGGAATCAGGTTGAAAAAATTACGGTAAGAATTTGACAAAGTCAGAATAAAACACACACCGTTAAATTGAATACAAAGGAACAGAAGAAAGGCTTCAAATTAATTGGATAGTCTGGGTCAAAATGGCCCATCCGGGCATGGCAGGTATAAGTGGTGAGAAAAAAATAATAATTTCAGGTCTAACTTTTGCACAGTGGTAAGCCAAAGTAAATAATTAAAAGTCATGAAATATGAGTCTAAATGTTTCTTCGTTTCAAAATAATCAACATATTCTCTTTAGGGTCAAATTGACCCAGCCGGACATTTTAGTGTTAACAGAATAATTAACACCGTCTTGACTAAACAAAATAATGATTTGAATTAATATAATTCATACTGGTAAAATTCGATTCAATTTCAAGAGGGTGATGATATAAATTTCCAAATTAATTTATTATATTCCACACCCCCGGAACCTAGTCCTCCACCTGCACAGTGCTGGCGCCTTCTAGCTATGGCCGTCTACCGCCGTAAGAAGGGGTTCTGCACGGGCCTTGGAGGTGACTAGTTAGGAAAAGTGACCCCTTAGCGGAATAGCTGCAGAGAAATAAGAGGAAGAAGACTTTTCAATTTTAATTCTTAGTTCTTTCACATCAATATGATTACTTGGATTGCTTAGTGTTAAAAAAAATATTTACTTTTTTCGGGGATATTGTGAGGAATACCAAGATGTGCACCTTCGCCAAATTTCATTGGTCCAACGGGTATACTTATCAAGTTATGCCAATTTGCGTATTTGCTATAATTATCATATCGATCTTTCGATTATACTGACATCTGTACTTTAAAATCCGCAATACTATTGGTTTAACTTCCAGTGTGCGGGTATTTTTTATATGATTCCATGTCAACTATGTCCTTGGATGTAAAATCCTATTTGTTATAGCAATTCGATATCTTTTAAGAAAAAGTAGATTCGATATATAGACAGGGGATATAGAAAAAGGAAACACACGGAGGGCAAGTCCTTATCCCTTTCTAACCCAGAGCTGCTTCAGGGAGAAATTGAATTTCAAGACTTTACATTTCACAAAAGTGAAAATTTTTTATCATGGAAGATTACTTGGTCACCGGGTCAGGCTGTCCATCACGGCCGATGTTTCGATGAACGAGATGAGTCGTCCATCGTCATCAGGGCATGTCGAGCCTACTCGATTTTCTACTCGATCGAAACGTCGGTCTTGATGGAGAACCTGACCCGGAGGAAATCCTGATTAACCTTCCACGATGAAATACGCCGGGAGAGCCAGGGATCATTATTGAAAAATTTCTACTCGATCATAATCATTGTGGCAGCTACAAATTTCACCAATTAACGTTACAGCAAAAAATAACACGTAGTTCAAATCTTTCCTGAATAGAGCTGAAAATAAAATTGTTGATGTTACTTAGAAGCAGCTCAGGGTTATAATGGGGTAAGATTGGCATTTCTGACAGGGAGATGTGAGCTAAGGGAACGGAGGCCGGAAGAGACGAGGATTGGTATGGGAAGACGACGGCGGAGTAACAGTGCCGGCCGTAAATCACGAAAGGCGACCGACGGCGGAGGAGTTCACGGCAAATTCACGTACAAATGACGTATCCCTTGTTGTGTTACGCGTATTTTTATCATCCCCGAAAAAGTCTATGAAAACCTCATTTATTTATCTCACTCTAATGTTAAACAATGATAGATATTTTAAAAAATATTTACCTACAATATGCACCCTTCATCCTTTTTCAAAAAACATTTTCCAGCTTTAAATTCACACAAAACTATTGACGGTAGTATCCCATAACAAAAAATGTGAGAACTGCTCAGTGGCTTCTTTATTCAAGAGGGGATTACAATGCTCAAGGCTATTTGATTTGAAGTAAAGGTGTTAATTTGAGATTACAAATCGGCCAGGGGAGACATGATCCATCAGTTTAATCATGGTTGAATGATGACTTAGTAAATATTTTTACATGAAATAGGGGATGTAGATGACCAATCACGGGGAAACTTGAGTATCGACATGGTCACTGACGGGCCACGCCATAGAGTGCTTTAAAAATATTCAGCTCGACCAATGACCACGGAACGATCGAATCGATGTTGCCGCTAGGTGCCTCTGACGAAAGGCTGTTCAAACGGAAAAGTCACAGTCGCTCAATTTTCTCCCATTGTATTCCGTAAGGAACGAAGGTAAAAATGCAATTAAATACAAAGGAATGACATAGAATCACTAGGCACATGAAATGCGATTATAAAATTATAATGAAATTAATAATAAGGCATAAAATGTGAACAATTTCTGGGTTACGATTGGACAAGGTCTACAAATGTTCCCCATAGTCCATCACGGTTAAGTTACACTGGTAATTACAGAATAAAATATACCAATACATTTACATATAATTCAGTAATAAAGTTATTTTAACTTTCGCGGACCATATGTGGTCAACCAATAAAACATTTGGGTCTTGTGGCTTAGAAGTCAACTTTCTTCCCCTCTGCCGAGGACCTCTTAAGGACTAATGTAATATTACTCATTAGTACTTAAAAGGTCCCAGTTAGAGGGGGGAAACGTTGACTTTTAGTCACAAGACACGCATTAACCCAAAAGTATCATCAATTGACATAATTTACTCATGTCAACAGCAGAGAAATCATAAGTTTTCCTGTATGTACACAATTACTTATACCACTTATTTTTTATATGAACCGGGTTTCCATGAATTATCATCATCTTCAGGCGCTAATTATAATATCATAATAATTATCATAATTAGCGCCTGAAGATTATGATAATTCATTGAAACCCGGGTCATACAAAAAAATAAGTGGTATAAGTAATAGTGTATATCCAGGAAAACTTATAATGGAATACCACAAAGTTAAGCAAGAGTTAGTGAATTTTTTTAGAGAAAGCATACTTCCGCAAGTATAATAAAAGGTTGGTGCCTCAAAAAATAACTATACAAGGCGTATATTTACTTTGTAAAGAAGACAATACTATAACAGAACACAGTGGCCACTGATGAAATAACACCGAGGCAGTAAGGCAGGATCATGCCCATGGACGGCGGACTCGCGTCTGCCGTCTCAAATTATCGGTAAGAACGTGGGTTCGAGGAAAAGCTTTTATCGCCTGAGGTTCCGGAGACAACCTGAGCCATTGTCATGCATACCACCGCAACCAATTTGAAGGAAAGGAAATACGTCACAACGCATTTCCGTCAGAGGCACAAGAGTACGTACTACCTATTGAGTATCGGCCAAACATGGAATACAGACGGCAACTCGGAGAGAAAAACAAGCAGCTCTTTTTTGCTCTCTAATGCATGGATCACGATGCAGATTTTTATTTGGCAGGCATACAGCACAGCGGATGTTTGAAGCAGAGTCTACATGGCTACAGCAAGAAGCAGCATAACAAGTTAGTCAAACCATATGCATCAAGGAGATGAAAAATATATCGTGTGTATCGCACCTGATGAATATTTCATGCAACAGTGAGTATCGCATTTCACACTTCTGCATCGAAGTGTAAATCGCCTCAAATACAACCACGAAATTAACTCCAAATCCAATAAGACAAATGAACTTATGCGATATTACAATAACCCTGGCACATCGCATAAGCAATAGAGTACATTCATCACAAATATAGAGAGCTGCGATGAACGCACAACATAATTAGATCAGTAATAATAAAAAGCACTTGATACTTTCCACACTGATTTAATACTCAGCAACTGTTTGTGCAGTTGTACTTGAGAATGACGCAGAATACGTCGAAACCTGTTGCCAAGTATTAAATAAGTGTGGATGTACAAAGTGTCTTTTATTATTGCTATGCATAACATCAAATGAATGTAATAGGAAGACATTGCAACGCTTCATAAAATTTGATTTGCTTACTAAATTCTAACAAACTCTTAGCCAGATTATTACAACAACTGTTTTTTAACCACGGATACTTTAAATAATAGAAAAACTGACACAAGTGCAAACATTTAGGAAATGCACCTACTATCAAAAAGTTTGATGTTGACACGTATACCTTTGCTGGTATCCCAGAGATTCCACCGACGACTGTGAGATCTCCATTGATTTGATGAGGGAGGACTCCTTTGCCTCTGCTATACTGAAACCCTCCCGCGCGAATTCCTCGCTTTGTTCCCAGGTTTAGTGTTTGGAGATGAGACACGTCTACTTCAGCCCCACAGAGATCTTCCCACACACAAGCAACTTTGGTAATATCAATCAAAGCGACCAGAGAACCGGATTTTATTTCACCTCTCCACTCAAAGGCATGCATTGTGGATGTGTGAAATGACATAAACAATCCAATGGATCATGTTACCGGTTGTACACCCTTCGAATATAACGTCATTGGTAAAGGAAGTGAAGAACCCTCCGACCAGCGATGTTTCTCTCCACTTATTGAGAAGTCATCGGTATGGTGGTATGGGGATACACACGCGGATAAGGGGTTGGAGAATACTTTGAGAAGTGCCATGATATGTTCAGTAATAATAAATCTTACTATTTCTCCGATAAACTGAGTAAATGCCATTTCCATGTCAATTTTAAAATATGATTTATTCTTCTAATTGTGCTTAAACCGAAAACTGCGCTTCCTGTTCAGAATTTTTTTTATTGAAGTGTTTTAGAATAGTCGCATGTGTACATAGTATCTGCTTACGCATAGGTCATACCTAGTTGCTATTACGATCCAGCATGCATATCGAAAAATTAAGGATAGAATAAAAATATGCATTCGGTACTGACAAAAGCTGATACTAAACGAGGCATTATATAAGAATAGGGATAATTATTCAATGTAGGCACGCCACCACACTCATTTTTCAAACATGAATTCTCAGTATTTCTGTGATTGAAGTCTAAAAACGTTTCTGGAACGATGAATCAAAGGATCGAGATGGCACGGTCAGAATGGCTAATTTAAAATCATTAATTGAACTGCACTAGTTAAATAAATATTAAATTTTCTTTTTAGATTAGACGTATCCTATCCACGAAATCCGTAAATTGTTTAAAAAAAACTCGTCAAGATGAATGGATAAAGTCTAAAAACGATTCTGAAGCGAGGAATCAAGGATCGAGATGGCACGGTCAGAATGGCTAACTTAAAATCATTAATTGAACTGCACTAGTTATATAAATATTAAATTTTCTTTTTAGATTAGACGTATCCCATCCACGAAAGCCGTAAATTGTTTTAAAAAAACTCGTCAAGATGAATGGATAAAGTCTAAAAACGATTCTGAAACGAGGAATCAAGGATCGAGATGGCACGGTCAGAATGGCTAACTTAAAATCATTAATTGAACTGCACTAGTTATATAAATATTAAATTTTCTTTTTAGATTAGACGTATCCCATCCACGAGGGCCGTAAATTGTAAAAAAAAAAAACTCGTCAAGATAAATGGATATTGTTAGAGAGCGTATGAAGACGAAACGAGTGCACTCTGGTGGCTGCATAAGCCTTGGCCGTGAGTAAGGTCAACGCCGCCGGCTGGACTCATTCACTTGTGCCGAAGCAGTCGCATGAGCGGACGGCTGCTGAAACGGAGATCGCTTGGCCTACCAATTGACCGCAACAGTCTTCGGTCAATCGCGCATCAAACCCTGCACGTCACTCCCACGCTGACGGATCGGAAGATTTTAAACCGTGGCACCGATCTACATCTACGAGGTACCGTGCAAGCCACCACCAGGGTGTGTGGCACGGGGTGATTCCACTCAGAGATGCAGCACGCATCCTATCCATAATTAGACACCCGCTCGCTTGCCGGGCACAGGCCAGGCACACAAGAGAGCGAGATGCGGTCAGACCAGAAACTACGAGAAAGCTAAGCACACGATCATGCTACTAAGCAAATATAACTCTTAGTTAGTATTAGAAAACGAAAAGTTAGCGTAACTGATTCATGCATGTAGTAAAGGCTGCTCCACCGGGTACTCTCCTCCAGGGCTGGAAAATGTGGCCCAGAATGTGGTCGTCTTATATAGCATTGCTAGACCTCAAGTTCCCTCTGATTGGCCCTTGGCTTTAGCCAATTGGAATCTTCAGAGGATGGGTTTCCAGGTTTTGCTGTTTTTTGTATGGTATGGTATTTGGAGGAGGCGACCGACAGCTGAGGTCATTTGCGCCATGAGGGAAGGGTGTGGAAGGAAGAGTGGAGATAAACCCGGCGTCGGCGTCAGCCTGCTCTTAACGAAAGGCGCCAAGGGGACCACGGCTTAACGTCCCATCCGACGGACGGAGTGTTGCGCTTGAAATGTCCTCCACACAACATTCAAGCAGGGATCGGGAAGACTCTGAAGATTCTCTGCCACTGCCGGGATTTGAACCCGAGCCCGCCGGGTGGGAAGCCAACACTCTAGCCACCACACCAACCCAATACCCGCTATTTTTTGTATTCATACATGAATAATTTCATGCCAAAAAATAGGCGATAAATATGCGAAGGCGGTTTTTTCAGCAGGAGGACGAAATCAAATACTAAGAAATGAACAAGTCTTAACAAGAAATGACTAATCTTATCCCGTACTTTTTCTAGATTTTCACGCAAAGTTAATTAGATAGTTTATAGCTATATGCATGTGCGATTCCGTGGAATAAAAAACGGAGAATCATTAGCAGCGAGCCCTTGGGCGTCAGCACGACGTCAAACAGCCCGGTGCGGGACCTCACTCCTGCACGAGGGTATTTTGTATTTGACTACCGCATAAAGAATACGCTGTGCCCCAGGTACCAATGACCGCTCGCAGTGCGAGAGGTCAGTAGCACCTTGACCCTTGGGCAGTGGGGTAGTCAAGTGTCACCAACTTCATTTGTCATATGTGAGCTGATTGTGACATCAAACGTGGGCTCAATACTACAGAACTATACATCCATCCTCCAGCGTCCTTCCTAAGCCATAGCAATAAAATCAAATTATCACGCCTTAAAGCATTGGTGACCAAACGTTATTTACATTAATATAAGGTTTAGTTCTTTCCCGGCGAACTACTGACGAGGTATACCAGCTAATCCTAAGAAATCTTGTGGAAAGAATGTTAAATTTACTCCAATTAATATTGCGAAAAATTGGACCTATAGTATTTCTCTATTTATAGAGGTTCCTGTAGATAGTGGAGATCAATGAATTAATCCTCCTATAATTGCAAATACGGCTTTGTGAGGTATGGAATCAATGTTTTGCAAGTTTACTTTGAGGAATCGTGACATGGTAAATTTAATAGAATACAAAAAAGTTTACTTTCTAATCTAAACTGAGATGGATTCTTCTTGTGTTTTCAAAAGGATCACGTCTTTTCCTGTTGACGTTTCAACGGCTAACTCCGCCATAGTTCACAATCATTCATCCGTCCGACCGTCCATCTAAGTCCTGCGAACGATGGCGGATTTAGGGATTGAAGCGTCAGCAGCATAGGAATTGACCCGGTTGGAAACCCGAGAGTAATTCATCTTGTTATGAACATTAACATCAGAAAGTCATTTACGAAAAACCTGTAACATTTAGCTGAGAACATTAAGACAGCGTGTGAAAGAAATAATCTACATCACAAATTCTCTTTCTTTTTCAGACTATCCCTGATACTTTTCATGGTATCATACTTGGAGGAGTATAAAATGGTATGGAAGAACGGTTGGAGAGAAACCCTGCGTCGGCATTATCCTGTTTCTAAAGGCCTGATTACACGGTACATTAACACGTACAACTTAATGAATACGTTTGCGTGAATGATTTTGGTGGACCGGAACGGAACATGTACGAATGCATGAACCAAATTATAACAGGTTCTATTTTATGTGCATGCATTCGCACAAGTTGGGTGGTTACACGGTGCATTTTGACGTTCATTCTCGCGTTCATACATTTAGGCATTAACCCGTACGTGTTAATGTATCGTGTAACCAGGCCTTAACGAAAGGTGCCAAGAGGTCCGCTGCTTAACGTCCCATCCGACGGACGGAGTTCGCCGCTTCAAATGTTCTTCACACAACATACAAGCAGGCATCGGGCAGTTTCAGAAGATCTCTGCCTCCGCCGGAATTTGAACCCGAACCCAAGGGATGGGAAGCCAACACTCTAGCCACCACACCAAACAGGTCCTCTTCCATTACATTTCCGCTGGAATACGGAACTCCAACCCTGGGATTGAGAAAAGCACAACCTCTTAAGCTCGGGTTACCAAACCTTACAGCGGAGCGTTTCGGTTAGATGGGGAAATATCTTCACCCTTTTTCCTTTTCCCATCTGCCTTCCCATAAACTCTTCCAACGGAATGGGGCGAAACAAATCGAAATATTTATCAGTATATTGTTCATATAGGGGTATTTGGCTAGGGTTTGAATAACTGAGATACTGTAATAGAAGCCTAAGATAGAGGAGGCACACGCCCGGACTTACCTTTTATATTCGTTCCAATCTAAATTTTTTGAACACATAAAGATTGGAAAAAATAGATTAACCGTTTTACTGCCACCGGGCCGATATATCGGCCCTCGCTGGTTGAGCGAAAACTGCCAGGGGCCGATTTATCGGCCCGAATTATTTCACTTTTTTAAAATGATTGTGGCCTTTTCAACGGCTGTAATTTATGTATACCCCCATAATCTATCTATGGTTATAAGATGTAAATATATCTTAAGAATTGGGGAAAAAATCTAGACATATTAAATGAAATTAAGTAGCTGAAAAATCTTTAATTCTGAAATGCTGCTAATTCCGGAAAAAAGCCTTGGCAGTCTTCGCACATCCCACCTGAAATGGGCTGGCAGTAAAAAGGTTAAAAGGGAATTTTGCCGCTACCAGAAAATACAATTTTTACGTTCGCATAAAAACATCTTTCAGCGATTCGCTCACAAAGTAGATTTGAAAAGTCTGCATGATTGTGCAGGAGTAAATGGAAATACAAAGTACGCGAAAATGCAGCTAAAATAATGACCCAGAATAAAACAAATATTTAATTCAAGAGTACATCATATGAATAAATTGCGTACTCCATTCAATTGTGCGGAGATACAATCAATAAAACATTGACGGAAACACTTTCAGATCGTATGCTATCGTTCGATTGGGGACAAACGTCAATTCACGATGAGTGTTCTTTCAACACGCCACCATCCGCGACGAATACGAATGCAAAATGAAACACCGCGAGTCACCTCCAGCCCACGCCAAGGCTTGGCCGGGATGCCGGATGTCCGATGGACCTCAGCCGAATGGACACGCGCCATGGCACGCGCCGTCTCTGTCAAATAGCCAACAAAAAGAACTCTCCTCGAAGCTAGGAATATTTTTCCACCATTCTATGAAGTTTCAACAATATACGCAATTAATGCTGCTTTCATAAAAATAAAAAAGTAAATTCGCCTCTAACTTTACTCCGTCGCACATCAGTAAAAAAGTGTTTATTGACGCTGCATCAAAAATCAAAATTTTCTCTAGCCTCCAACGACAATGTTTGCCTATGCGTTGTAATGACGCTGATGAAAACTAGACTGTCAATGTAATTTTGGACAGGAACTGTTGAAAAATACGTCACCCTGCCATATGCGTGATAAAATTGAAACAAAGGCACCTCATAATACTGCTTTTACGGTGTTTTTCAAGTTCATTAAGCAGCTGGAGTCTAAGTATAGCATCTAAAGGAACGTAATGAAACTGCCACTTCAAACTACTGATAGAAAAGCTAATTGAAAAATATTTTCTTTGACTAATCGGCATGCCGCCTAACTGCGTCCAATCCATCCGAACATCGAATAATGCCAAAAAGCATTTTTTTCACTTTCTTCGTGAAGAGTTGAAAATAAGTATTTGATCTGAACCACTTATATGGGGTGATATCTCATTAAAAAACTTACTCTACTCGCAGAAATACATAAAAGTCAATGCTGACTGTTGAAAATTCTGTCGTTTAACGCATTGGCATGAGTTAATTTCACAGTTGCTTAAACACGTCTGCGTTACCAAAAACACGTCCTTTTTTATTTTGCTTTCAAATGTGACCAGGTAATCAGCAGAAAATTATACTGTACTGAAAACACGTTTTCCAGCAAATAGTGGTCTCCCTGTATTACGCATGAGTTTCAAAAGATTTTTTTTCAATCTTTGTAGGGTACCGCGGCACTAAAATCGGGCACACATCTTTCCCGCGAAAATTAGATCAAGGACGTAGTCATTAAACGAATATATGCAATTCGGCAATGCATCAAAGTACAACACGAAAATATTTTAAGAATTTCTATCAAAAGTGATGGGAAATTAGTCTCAAACCGATTTTTTTACATAATAGCCAGTCCTAGGCATGAAATTTTAGTACACGGCTAAGGCTAACGAAATCATTCTTGAATCTAGCACTTAAGTGATGGCACAGTCAAAAGTAATCATTATTGAAGCCATTTTGAAGGAGCAGCTGCACATATCAGAGAAGGGAATTAAAAATTTAGAGTCAGGATATGGTCATGGAGTGAAAGACAATAGAAAAAATGATGTAACTCTCCCACGCATCACACGCGGGGTTTCCTGCTGAAATTCCAGCGTTATTGATTGATAACCACAATTGGGTTTAAATATTTGATTGCTCTCTTCTTTTCCTTTCCCATTCAAGCGGAAAATTGCGGCATAAGGCACCTTTTTATTTAATACGCAGAATATCACGCGATCGAATGATTTCCACGGTTTTGGCTTGAGTTTCGTTTTCCCTATTTCACCATATTCAAGTGTTTACAAGGAAGCAACCCCGCTATTCAACGAGGTGAAAATTTAAGCAAACATTCAAGTAACCGTTTCTTCATGAATGAAAGCAACAGTTACAATAAGTAATAGAAATTCTCTCGATAAATTTGGAAATTCGTTCTTATTCGAATTTGAGACACAAAGGACCAAGCCAAAGCATATTGCAAATTTATGAACGAATGGGTCCAAAAGTTGGTGAATACAATCTTAGGAGGGCAGGTAATATAAAGGAAGAACGCTTTATTTGTGATATAATAAAAAAGAATCGTTCTTCGGATATTTTATATGGCAAGATCCGACACAAGACTTAATTTTCCTTAGTCAAAGGCGAAGTTCGAGCTTTCTTGTCTTAAACCGATGAATCCCATAATAAAAAAACAGTAACTACATTCTAATTTTGATACGATTACTCTGTTCATTACCGACCATAGTTTAAGCTATTTATAGCCACGATCGTGCCTCAGAAAAAATAAAAATAAATTGTAAGCTCGTGCACCTTATGCAGCTTTGATAATCCCAGAGAGTGTTCAAATGTGGAAATAAATAAAGTTTTTTTTTGTAGTTATGTATTGATTTTAGAATATGGATTTCACAAAGCACGATCTAAACCAATATATAACACTCGAAAACAATGAAGGAAGTTGTGTGGCCAACGAAATTAGCAGGACATAAGCTACTCGTTATCGGAAATAATAATTACGCTTCTACATTATCCGAGCTGATTGATTCCCGTTTCATAGAATTTTCTGATGCAACCACCAGGGTTTCATAATATCTTGAAGAAATATAGTTTTATTGATATGTATTTACGCTGCAATCAAAAATTAAAAAATAGAATCAGGTTTAATCTGATAGAATATTTTAGACACGATGATGTAATAAAAGACCTAAGTTGGTATTTTATTCCATTGCCAACAATGCAATCGTACGAAATAAATCAATTTAGTGGATTCATACGAAGTGCAAAATCTATTTCCGTTATGAAGAGCTTACACGTAGCCAATTCTGAAATAATTACAGATACTCCTCCATTAGTTAATAATTCAAACAGGGTGAGAGTACAATTAGCACGAATAATGCATTTCTGCTTTCATCAAATACTCCCTTAGCCAGTGAATTTATGCTGATAATGTAATGAAATCCGGATAGTAGCAAAACAATCAATTTATTGGATCATTACGAAGTTAAACTATCAATATCAATATGAGGAGAATGCACTGATTGAAGTCTAATTTAATCACTCGTATTTATCCACGAATAATTGCATAAAATGAATAGGGTTAATGTAACGCTATAAGTGAACACTGCTTAAGCTGGTACCGTCTCATCCTTACTACACACATTTTACCTGCCTCAGTAGATAAGAACGTCCGTTTTCCGCACAGCGCCCACAGTTGCCTTGACCGCGACTGTCCGTATTCCAGTGTTTACCCCGAGCCCAACTTGACCTGGGCGGTGATTCTCGTTCTCCTTTCGCGCGGGTTTTCGCTTCGCTACGGCAACTCGAAACTAAGCGAAATTTTTCTCCGCGATTATTCTCGTTCTTTTCGCCCCGGCTATCGCTTCAGTTCGGGTAACTTCGTTCTCTTGACGAAATACAGTGACGTAAGGAATGACGAATTACCCATAAGTCAATGGGCGCAACATAATTTCAGCGATCAACACACTTCCAACACAGATTGCCATGCTATCCACTACACCACTACTTCAATTAATGTAAGGCATGGTCTTGTATAACAAAACTTCGGTCAGTCTCTTTCTTATTGTTTCCGATGAAACGATCACGAGCATAGTAACTGCAACAACAAGTTTTCTGAGGCAATCCAACACATTTATGTGCTCAAAATAACAGCACTCCCACGATAACACAAAACGCTTGACATACAAAAGCTTCGTGGTTCATTCAAATGTAAACTCACTTTCAATCCCATCTATTTAATTACGTAGAACGAAAAGACGAGTAAAACAACATACAGGTTGTATGCCAAGCATTTGAATTACAATTTAACTCATTGGGATCAAAAATATAACGTAATAATGGTGTGCAGCAGTAATTAAATCACGAGTCGGTCTCTCATCAATTCTTATTAGAATATTAGAAATGAAGACCCTCAAGTCGGTCTCTAAATATTTTGCCAACCACCGTGCATTAAAATGGGTTTACAAAAGTCGCCACTCGCGTCGCTGACGGACAAATTGATCCGAGTTTCACGCGGAAATAAGGTATAATTTGGGGTGTTAACCGAAATTTACATTCATGATGATGTGATTCATCGAATTCATAGCTCTTCAATGCTCTTATTCGCGTTTGCCAACACCATACCGCAAAATATTGGGAAAAAGTTGATTGAATTGCACCCATCACCGCGCAGCGAACATTTTTGAAAGCCGATTAAAATGCGATCGAAGTGGTAACAGAAACAGGGATGTCGACTTACAAAAAATATTGGGGGGCCCAAACCGGGGATCATGCCCCGGTAAATTTTATAAGTAGTGAGTTTTAAGTTTTTAAGCATATTAGAAGAGTCATATGATCAACATTGGAACCCTGATAACTCGAATCTCGATATCTGGACACTTCAGGGAAAATCGACAAGCCTGACACGTATTTTTCTCACACCCATAACGAGTTTTTGAGGGGGCTCGGGCCCCCTAAGGCCCCATGGAGTCGGCGCCACTGAACAGAAATCAGCCTTTTACGGTATGGAATTGGGCCTCCTCTATTCCGTAGCCCTTGAAGGAAATAATGAAAACAACGCACGGATTAATGGACCTTATTTCGACCCTTTCTGATAAAATGTGCGGCATACGGATGCGACCGCTGGTACACCTCGGTTCACGTGGCGTGCACACATCGGGGGAGTGCGTGCAATTCGAACACGCTTCCTCCTCCTGCGTCACTCGGCAAGCACAGCCACTCCACGAGTCTCCTCTCAGCAGCATTCATCTGTCCCTTTCTCGCCTCCACGGTTGTCCTCCGGCATAAAAGCCATCACCTGGCCCCCACGCCGCCTCCCCCGGACCCCTGCGAATTAATTCCACCCCCAGCCGCTCATCCCCGAGGAGATGGGGGAAGCGTTTCCCCCAAAAGACACCCCACACCTTCCGATCCCTCTCTATATATATTTTGGCACTAGTCCCTTGAACCCTTAAAAAAAAAGAAGGTGTGGAGCGAAGGAAAGAAAGAAGAAACCCTTAGCTCCCTAATTTCCAGGCCCTTGGACGTCTTAAGGCGGACTTCCTAGCAACGAGGGTTAACCCCCCAGCAACACTCGATCGTAAAAGGAGGGAAGAGGGAGAGAGAGTAGGGGGGTGTAGCTGGAAGAGGTCGCACTTGGGAGGGTCTTTTCACACCCCCCCCGCCACGCGCCCCGGACGAAGTGCGTAAATGATGATACTTCCGTGCAAGGGACAGGAAGCCGGGGCGCCAACTAATGCTCCTATTACTCCCGTCTGTTTTGTTTTCGAAGCAAATTGAACATTCATCAACATCTACGTGCTATCCCGCAAGCCGCCTTAATAGACGTATGGCGGGGAGTGTTAGAGCATCAGTCGTTAGTTAATAAAACAATCCTTCGCAGTGGTCCGGGAGAGTGTTTGAAATATTCTCTCAGAAAAATCTCTGTTGGCAGCATTCTTATCATGGTATTCGTGAGATTAGGTCAGCATATTCAACAAAACACCTAGGAGTATTTGAGGCATTCTCGATTAAAGTTATCTACATACTTCTCCTCAAGAGGCCTCAATAGGTCTGTGGCAGGGAGTGTTCGGATCCAACCGTTCAGTGAAAATTGTTTCTCAACAAGTTTTGCTGTTTCGTGATCTCATCTTGTACCATCTTTATTTGGAGTATATTGTTTTCCCTCACATCAGTTGGACTGTTTTACAAAAGATCGGATGCTTTCCCGGCGTATGCTGAGAGTGAAGGCTGTTCGGGTGCTCCCCCGGGTAATGTCCTTCATGGCTGCCGACGTTTCGGGGCACGAGTCGTTCTCCATCCTCAGGGCATCCTCAGGCTTCATTCAGCCCTGAGGATGTAGTGCAACTCGTGCCCCGAAACCTCGGTAGCCATGATGGAGATTATCCGGTGGAGCACCCGAAAAGCCCTCATTACCTGGATTGTGTTACGTTTGTCTAGAAAAACTTTTGTTTGTGATTGCAAACTTATGATTTTTGACAAATATATAGTCGTACATCGTGAAAAGCAGTTCCTGAGTCGCCTGCTGCGATAGCCACTTGCATTCTAATAAGATTGAAAAATATATCCACATACTACTCCCCAAGCCGCTCAAATAGGTGTGTGTCTGGGTTTTGGACTCCCATCGAGCCTATTTGGAAAAGAATGACAAAAAATGCAATTCTACCACTCTAATACTTATTGAACTAAGCCACCATACTGTCTTAACTTAGTGTGCCTTAAGGCCGTTTTACAAGGGGCACGGAACTGCGCAGGTTAGAGCTGCATTAATTTCTAAAATGGCGTGGAATTGCGCAAATGCATGAACGAAATTAGAACAGGGGTTATTTTACCGTCTCGCATCCACGCATTCTCGCATGTGTTCTAGCAATTCACCGCTTTACACGACGCAATTTTGATTGCGCCTTCGCACGTACGTCAGATTGCGCAATTCCGTGTACCGTGTAAAACGGCCTTTCCTGTCTGCTGAGAAACGAAATGAGCTGCGGATGGGTGTGATCAAGTAAAATTCAAGGTCAAGAATTAAATTTTAAATTTAAATGCAGTAAAGATATCCTGAAGTCATATACTTGGATGCCTTCCCTTAGTAAACAGGGCATACTGACCGACAGCAAGTGTTCGCCACAGATTTGATTGCTAAATTAGTAGAAAAGCCGTCATGACGGAAATTTTCCCTAACTCAATTCCTTCGGCAACAGTGTGGCATTAAGCTTATTGGCAAATCATCAAAACAAAACCCTTGTCCCGGCTTGCAGCGTACTACGTGCGTAGATGTAGATAGCAAATGACAATCCCTTGAGAGCGGATCTGCCCGCATGAATGTGTGGGTTTCCTCGCCTTCCCCACCTGCCGAAAGGGGGTCTGCAATCGCCCGCTATCTCGATGGACGGCTCGCCTTCTTCGCACGCGATTTCATTAAACGCCGACAGGACTACGTCCAATCGCTGATCAACTCATGGGATTCCTCGATGTGTACGTGAAAGCACTCACGGACCAGTCACGCGTGCGCTTGTGTTTTGTTTGGCGGGACCGACCGATGATTTTCGAAATTCCTCCATGGAAATGGGAGTTCTCTGATGTCAGCATGCATGCTTGACAAGGACTCCTCATTGATTCAATGAAGCCGGAGTCCCCGTTAACATTTTCAATACAGCTAAAGAATTAATGAAAAGTCTGCTGGAAATTAAAAGAAAAACCCAAAATCCAACTCGAACACCGAAGAACAATGACAATGAAAGCCAAAGCGGATCCCAATGATCCTACCGCATTTATGTGGAAGGTGAGGGGGTCACTCGCCCAGCGCAAGCCGGGTCAAAAAATAAACCGCGCGTAGCGAGCAGATAGTTTAAAAATCTGCTAAAGTGATACAAAAGCTAAGAAAAGCAGCCCCTTGGAAATAAGTTCCAAACTTGTAACTTAGGGGGGTGGAGGAGGGTCCGCGGGGGATGTTCCCCCAACGAGTGATTCAATGAAGCTTCAATTACACGCCTTTGTTTCACGCGCAAATCCTGGGATGATAAGATAAGACGCTTTTCAATGCTGAAAATGGTAATATGTATTTCAAGTCATCTATAAACAAGGGTGGTAAGGATCGTATTTGGAGGAGGCGACCTACATCTAAGGTCATTTACACCATAAGATATGGTAGGGAGAGAAGAGTAGAGAGAGAAACCCGGCATCGGCATCAGCCTACTCCAAACAAAAGGCGCCAAAGGTACCACGGCTTTACGTCCCATTCAACGGACGGAGTGCTGCACTTGAAATGTCCTCCACACAGCATTCAAGCAGGGAACTGAAAAATATCTGCCACCTCTGGAATTTGAACCCGAATCGACAGGGAGGGAAGCCATCAATCTAGCCACCACACCAACCCGATCCCCATCAATTAACAAAAATCAGGTTTCCGGGCGAACGATCCCAAGCAGTTCACTGTTTCTATTTAGTTATAGGGATGCATATTTTCTGCAGAAAAGATTTCTAGGAGGGAAAATATTACGGTCACAAATGAGGGAAAAAGGGAAAATATTTATTTTCGATCTTCCTTAAAATGGAGGCCATCAAGAAGGCATCAACTGAGGAATCCTCATTTGTAATATTCGCGATATAAAATCTCACAAAATGTAAATCCTTAAGCTCCTTCTGCGTTTTCATTTCCTACCTTTTCTTTGCCTGTTTTCTGATTGTCTGTTTGCCTTATTCCCGTATTAATCATTCTTGCACACCATTGTAAATCGCTACTATGTTCCAAAGAAGTTCACAAGTGAACAGTAAATGAATTTATTATTATTAATGTTATTATTATTATTTTTATTATTATCATCATTGTGAATATAAATTTCAGTTAAGACCACTTGTTTCCCCGTGAAAATCGGATCGCTTCGCCCGTCAGCGACACGATTGGTGACTTTTGTAATCACATTTAAATGCGCGATGGGTGACAAAAAATCCACTGACATTTAACGTGCATGATCTACGTGCCTGCATTAATTACATACTGCGGCACACAGCAGTACCAATCAATTTTCAATTGACCCATTGGTTTCGAAGGTAGCAGAGATTTGCACTGTCGACAAAAAACCATCAATTCTAGTGGTATAAACATTTTTTTTCGGCACACTCTTAGTATTAAATCAGGCATTCGTATATAAACATTGCAAGACAATGGAAAAAAAACTACGGGAAAGGCACCTGCTCGAATTTGGGAAACTTTATTTTACGCGCAAAAAACTGGTACTTTTTTGGCAATATAATAAGTACAGGAAATACTACACAGCCGATGAGTTTTTAAAGCAAACGATCCAACGTAGAAATAAATTCTCGAAAATGAAAAGGAGACTTTGTTGATTTCCACTAATTTATTTTGTCCGTACGACATGTTTCGAACCATAGAGGTCATTATCAAGTACAAAAATTGAATGGTAAGCAAACATATCCTTCAAAGAGTATGTATCTTTGCTTACCATTCAATTTTTGTACTTGATAATGACCTCTATGGTTCGAAACATGTCGTACGGGCAAAATAAATTAGTGGAAATTAACGAAGTCTCCTCTTCATTTTCGAGTATTAACTTCCACATAGTTGAGCCTAATACAATGGGGTGCTCTCGTAAAATTAAAAAGGTAATTTTTTTACATGTCTAGATGACTAAGTTAAATTTATTAACGTATGCGAAATATGACTTCATAATTCTCAATACTCTTGTTGCTAGAGAGCTTCAAAGATCGCAAAAATTACTAAATTCTTTTCCGCTACAAGAACGTCCTGTGACGTCAGAATGCGAGTAAGTAGACTCGCTCCATAGTAATAACAAAACAGTAACGACGATAACAAGCATCTACAATGATACTGATTCATAACTTGAAGGGTGTTTGAAAACAGTTGTGAATAGTTTAATAGTTTTACGGTGCGTGTATTGCGCAATGGTTGACTCCGACTTCGAAAAGACGCATTCTGGGAACATTCTGAAGGTAGATAATTTAGTAATTTTCTAATACTGTGGAAATCGCCTTAGATAATGATGATGAAAAAGTAATAAGCGCTATTTGTCAAGACTATGCTGCATCTTCCAGCATGCATACGTTCTTTAAACCTGTCAATTATTCAGGATAAATATTTCACGTGACTGATGATGAAATTAACATATAAAAAAATAAATCGTACAGAGAGATACATAGGTTTTTCTAAACCTGGGACAAATAGTCTACTCTCTACTTGCACCACGTAAACGTATTGTTTACTGGATTCTGACGTCACGATCAGCCAACATGGCGATGGGTCGTTTGGAGCGCAAGATTCAAAGACAATTTTCAAATTGGAATTTTACGAATAATACGCAGGTTAGAGAAGAACTGTTTCCACTCTAATTTTCAGCATAAAGGATATTTTACTATCACATAATCATCCATTTTCAGAGGAATTCCCAATTGAACGAAATAAATTCTCTTTCGTATGCTTTTTGTTGCATTGAAACTGATTGCTTCGTTTAGACGACGGAGCTCCTAAAACTCGGGGTATTTTGCTCTTTTTACAGACGAAATAGGCCAACTTTAGAATGCACTATTGCAATATTGGTGCATGGGAGACAGTGCCATGGATGCGTGGAGCGGGGATCTCCACGGCGGAAAGTGAGAACACTTCTCGCCGTCCTCATCCGCTCACTCTCCGAGAGACTCCCTCGGCGACGGCACGACCTGGCAAAAACAAAAACGACACGACCGGGCGCATCGCACGCTTCCGTGCTGGCCAAGCACACTTCCGCCGAAAAAAAAATAATAATAAGTGTAGGGCCAGGCTAACGGGGGCACGGCCTCCGCCAATTGCAAATGAGCGTGCGGGCGGATCCACGACTCGTTCAGCAACGACGAATGCTCACGACGCACGAACTCTCAAGTTGCCATTAAATTTTATGCATGAAATTCATTGAATTGAAATACTTTTTTTAGTGAATGACCGGTGAACTATAAAGGACAGAGGAAGTTGTGAACTTTGAAGGAAGAAAGGGTTACAACTCGGTGAGATCAGAAAAAAATTTGATAGGAAAGTAGACGAAGAAAATAAGTGCCAAAAGAAACACAGCAAATGAAAATAGATAAAATAAAAAAAAATCACCCAATGTTTAACTAAGATTGGATCCCACGGTCATCGTAGTTTTTATAAGCCTTCTATGTTTTTGGAAATTAGTGGTGAAAATTGTGTTCATTGAAGTAAGTTGTAATTTCAGCATTAAAGAAATGAAAAGCCATCAATAACTATCCACATCGTACGAGATCTCAAGTTGCCATCAAATTTTATACATGAAATTCATTTAATTGAATTAATTTTCTTTAGTGCATGGCTAGTGAGCCTTAAAGGGCTGTTGGAAGAAAGTTGAATGAGCAAAGGGTTACAACTCAGTAAGATCACATATATTTGATAGAAAAGTAATAGAGAATGAGTGGCCAGAAAAAAAGTCGAAATGAAAAAATAGATAGACTAAAAACATTACCCAGTGTGTAACTAAAGTGGGATCTCACAGTCATCGAAGTTTTGGAAAGAAATCAATATTTTTGGAAATTAGTGGTGGTCATTGAATTAAGTTGTAATTTCGGCAATATAGAAATGAAAAACCGTTCAGCACAAATTAAATGAATTCGAATTTTGAGGGCAACATCAGGCGACTGGTTGATTATTTCAGGCGTAAATATGCAATGGATTCATGATTAATAAGAAAAACTCTCACTTACACCACAAAACAAACAAACAAACATCGCAAAATTATGTTTTCATCATATCTATTTGATACCCTTCACAGCTCAAAATTGGTCAGTCACATCAATTTTTTTCATTTCTATATTGACGAAATTTCACCATTTACTTCGCTGACCATCGAATTCACGATTTAAGTCCAAAACCTTACATTCAGAACGCTGACTTTTAGCGGACATGATCTAATAAAAAATACACCTAGTAAGCATATAAACGTATATCTCCAAGGAGAATTGAACCACAAATCTTAGGTTTGAAATTCAAATCCACAAAAAATACGCTTCCAATGTTCCTTGGCGCTAGTTTTAATGAAAACATCCACTCGTGTCAGCCACTCGCCTTCGCCAATGCCAATATAAATTCTCGTAAAATGCATAATTATTTCTCTTGAACCAAAAGAAGAGTTTCAGTGCGCGAGGGCACGAATACCATGGCTAAAGACAGTAAAAATGATCCAGGAAACCTAAGTAAGGTGCCAGCACGTCAAGGATGGCATTACTATTCAAGAAAGCAAGTCTGTTCGCAACCCCACTATAGCATCGAAGCCACGTTAAGACATAAATGACGTTAATTAAACTTGGGCGCGCTAATGGTGATTACGACATAAATCTACATCTACATAATACACTGCGAGCCACCTCCAGGGTGTTTGGCAGGTGGTGATCAATCAACAGCATGCAATTGGATTCCCACATGCACACCATACGGTCCAAAAAAGGTTATGCATACTTAAAAATTGTACTACCACATGCTGTTAGAAATAATAATAAAATTCGGAAACATGCACCAAAGTATCCAAAAGTTAGTAGCCTACACTACAAAGTCATCTAATCTATTTTGAGTTCTATTGCTACCGTTATAATCTCTCATTGATCGTGGAAAAAAAGACAGTCTTAATCTGTCTATTCTACAGTCTATCTCTCTTATTTTAGTTACTTGATCTGATCTACCTTAGTATGTTGGCGTTCGTAAGATATTGTTAACTTCGACAGAGAAGACACTGATCTTGAATTTATCCAAAAGGTTTAGTCTATTTTTCAATCTACGGTCTGACAGAGATTCCTATCCGAGTTTATCAAACAGGATACTTACACTAACAAGGCTATCGTAACAATTTTTTACGTACCTGGCAGCTCTTCTTTGCAAGCGTTCTAACACTGTTTTTAAGCCTATTTCATGAGGGTCCCAAACACAAATGTCCGGAGGCAAAAATTTTATTGGACCGGGAATCGAATATCAGATCCTTCATATTTCCGGCAAACACCATCTTCAATTTTAAATACCAGGAACTCGAAAAGAAGGAAGAAAAAGAACACCTGCATCGGCAGTTATCCTTACCAGGGAAAAATATTAATACCTTGAAGTCCCCTCCAGGTTATTGTACAATTTTCCGGCAAAATTCATAAAATAATTTGCCTCGTTACATTAAACACTACGTCTGAGGAAATAATTTACCAAGTTACAACTTCTTCGTAAACAGCATATTAAGGTCTATAAAACGGGGGTTCTCACATTAACAATGCATAACATAGCGCAAACACTCATACCCTGAAAGGGACCACCTATCCAGGTGGGACTCGAACCTGCCATCTTAAATCTGGTAGGCAAGGACTTTACACCACTGCCACTGAGGCAGGCAAATCAAAGCAAAAACATGTAATTCGAAGTCTTTTGTCACGGACTTCAAATTATTCATAATTAAAGTTCATTCTCAAAGTAATTTCAATGACGAGGGAAAGTTTTCCTCTCATTAGGGAACCAGAAATAATCATGCACGATCGAATACACCATTGCTGGAAAACTTTACGAGCTAGAGCGAAGTTCAATTTCGTGCGGTTTTTCAGCTACGTCGCTGTTTTGTACAGCCAAATCTTTGAAAATCGAAAAAAATCCTACCCTTAAAACTCCAACCAATGCTTTCTGGGCCATTAGCAATCAGGTCTCAGACACGTCAATTAGCTTTCGAGATGATTACACGATGAAAACGAACTGTCACCACCAGAGGGAGCTCATTACCTACACATAAGCCACAGCGAACGCGTCTCCTCAAAAGCGAGATCCATTCTTCAGTTTCTCACGGAATAGGGAGTAAATAACCTCCCGCCTGGCAGACCGCTTCAGTCAACACGAGCGGCTAATTAGGAGCTACGCTATATTTATCAGATAAGGAACTCACATTTAGAGACGCTTCGATCTAAAAGAATTAATCCGATCAAATCCCGCTCTTCCTAGTAGTTCGGAATTCTATTGACTTTTGCAGGAAACGAGGCATGCCCAATTCAACGAAAAAGTTTGGGAAATCTCGGTTAAATTGAAAAATGGAACAAAAAATGCGTCACAGGAAATCGGTTCTGGGAGGTAGGTGAATTTCCCACTTTAAACTTTGGCTAAATCGAAATCATGAAAGTCGCGAAAGACGAAAAGCAGTAGTGAAAGAGAAAAATCAAATTTTCAGCGACACTTTCAAAGTATTAACATGAGGAAATTGAAACATTAGCATAAACGTTAACAGTCACTCAAACAAGAAAATTTTTCAATAATAACCTACTTTTAAGGCTAAGGAAATCATAAGACTTTTTTGCACTCTTAAAACTAAACAGAAGGAAGATTATTCCCTATACATTATTATCTAAGGATCGCAAATATTAAGGTCGATTAAAGAGATGCATGGGATGTCCGCTGCATATTTTGCAAAACTTGCAAACGCTTTTTCCAAACAGTACCGTAAATTTCATTGCAACGTTTCTCTTTCGTAGTTTCATCATTCTTTAAAACCAAATTGATATCATTTTATACTATTCCTGGAGTCTTGCAACCCAAATTTTCTTTTCAACTCGGCATCTAACCCCTTTATTGTACACTAGAACATAATTCACCCCTCTTGCCCCGGCCCCGTACAGCATACAATGACAATAAAAATACCAAGTACCAACTATTATCCAACCCATGATTCTAATGTTTATGATATACTATAAATTGCTACGAAATATTAACTCATAAATATGATCTGGACTCCTAGAACTCAAACGGTAAGGATACAAGTAATTTCTACCAGGAGACGAAGAAAGTAAATTTGCAGAACACACCAAAATTTTTCATTACTGTGGTCCACGAATGTTCTTTTTTGAACTAATGTGTATTTAAAAACACTAAAAGTTCTATCGACACTTAAGGCGATAATAGCAAATACGTGGAAAATGTAGATCACTTCGCAATCGAAAATACCACTTGAGTTAAAATTAATGAAGAAACTCCTTTAAGAGAAGAGTAAAGATACATGTAGAACGGGAGTGCCTTACAATCATACTATATGAAAAATTAGCAACATCATACCGTAATTGTATTTAAAATACTAATGCCATTTGTCTGAAATCGACGCTAACATCGGACCATGCAGATGAAAACTGTGTTGACTTTAAATGTAATTCATTGACTAAACTGCATCTCATGCCCCAAATTTTTACAATTTTATGCATCCTCTTCGCAAAGAATGTAGGGAGAATTTTACGCCAATGCATAAAGTTAGTATTATAAATTTGTGATGAAAATCATAGCCGCGCAAGATGGCCAGAAAATGGGTATTAAACGACGTCTGGTTTAGTTTACAGCGGAAAAAATATTCTATCCGGTGAGTCTTGCAAGTGGGAAAGCGGAGAGGAACATTAGATCCGCTCGTCACGTTAGTACAGGATATCATCCGTTGAGTAGGACATTAAACTGTGGACCGTTAAGCTTCCCTCTTCGAAGGTACACTATATATCTTTCTGCAATTGACGATGCCATAAGCCGCAAGAGGTTGACCTAATCTCTTGTGGCCAGCCGTAAGGAAGATGGCCAGGGGGCTGTACAGTAGGCCGGCCCTTATTTTTCAGAATTGCGAAAAGTTATGTTTTCCTAGTCTCAAAATGGTTCAAATGAGGTTTATATTCACGTGTTAAAATTTGGTTGCTTTAAAATAACGGCAACCCGTGCCCCAAGGGCCCTAAGTACTTAGGACCCTTAATTGAGTTTTTTGGGGCCGAAAAACTGCTATTCCTAAGTAAAACGTAAAAGTAAAGTTCTTCGGGTCCGATTTTCTATTTGTTTTCATCTATCTCTTAGCGTTTAGGAGATATCGTCCGTCGTAATACAATCCACCCCCCAGGGTGCCACCCCGCACCGCGGCGCAGCTGAAGTACGGCCCGCACCACTTACTACAGACTTCCCCTCCACCCCCTCCCCTTCCTCGGCAAAGACTTTGCTCCTGACGACAAGATTTACATGCTAGTGGTACAGTATTGAACAGGTTGCTCCTCTTGTGTCATGATTAATGTTGTTAGAGCCTATAATGTCAATTTTAACCCTCAACGCCGTCCTATGTACTGGGTACCGCCCCTTAAACCTTAATATGTTGCCGCCATACGGCCGCGAAACTTTCCAGCATGCTTTGTTCCAAAGTTATAGTGTACAGCTGAAGTTGGTCTCATTGCAATCAAATCCGGGCATGCTCTTTGTCCTTCATACTATAGCGCGTATACTCGTCCACATCTTTACCATAAACAAACGATGGAATTCCTTTTACTTCGAGTAGAATTAGAAAAAAATAAAATCGATCGAAAAGGGATGAAAAATATTATATTCTCTTTATTAGATTAGACTGTTTATTATTGCCTGGATTTCGACCAGGTTTTCTCTCATGATAAAAGTAAAATAGCTGCCGATATAAGTCATAAATGCATCATTTTCCCGTGAGCAACTGCCACTTCATTTCGTGAAGGGATAGTTTCATAGCATGGCCTTTAAAAGATGTTACATGTTCGCATTTACATCTATAATTGGGTTTCCGATATCTCGCTCAAAATTTTTAAGCCAATGGAGGTAGGGAAATGTAAGTAATTTTTGCAGGCGACGCACTATTCTTCGTGAATCCTAATTTAATAAAATTCTTTTACTTTCTTCAACTGTTTCTTTTCATAGGAATTCGAATAAGCATGAGACGCGCTCCAGTTTGTGGGGAAAATCTGACCTCGTCTGTGCCTGAAATTTTCAAAAAAATCCTACTCTTCTACAAAAATTGAGATTAAGATAAATTTTTCAGAAGAGAGTTTAGCAAAAACATAGTGCCACAAACTTATTCCGCACTTCTAACGCTCGGAAAAAAATTGAGGCCTCTCTAATGGTTCAAATAATGACCGTCATACCGCATTAAAAACTAATGTCCACCGCAATCCTACCCATCTTTCGTCGGTGGAAAAAACTATTTCAACCATCAGTCACTCTCCGAAATAACCGCAAAACCAGCCGGAGAAACCAAATCCGTCCACACCAACGTTAAAAACGTGGAGACGAACACTAATGGGAAAATTAAAAGAGATTGCGTCATTTCCAGGGAATGAAACAGTCGTAACTAATGCAGCCAAGCACAGTAGTGCGCATGAGAATACTGGAAGAAAGAACGGCCGAGATGGTGAAGTAAACAGAGAAGCAGCGGAAAGCGTGAGGATAGATAGGCAGGAATAAAGAACAAGAAGGAGAAGAGAACCATTGAAGGACAAGTAGGTGAGGATTGAGATGAGCCATAAACGCAGCTCCCTGGGGAGTTTCGGGAGGAGGGATTTCGTCGCACTCAGAGCATGAACAGCCAGCCTGAGCTGCGAGAGATGAAATGGACCAGATATAAAATTTTCATAAAGGGAAGGAGGAAGATTTGAACGCACTCCGAAGTCATTAACACATGTGCGATGAAAGGGCAGACAACAAAAAGGCTTGCTAGAGGGCGCTGTGGCGAAAGGATCAAAACAACGATGCGTTTCTAAAAGCAGTGTAATATATTACAAGGAGAGCTGAGTTAATACTATTAAACTTTGCTGAAAAGGAGGCGATAGCAATTCTATAAATTGTAACCATTGTTTAAATTAAAAATGAAAACTGAATAGAATATATATGTATTCATATTCTAGGCATCACCCTTGGAGTAAAACACAATTTACAATGATTTTCTCATCCAAAAGGTGATTAGGTACATGAAATATTAGAGGGCGCCGTGGCCAACACATCTCTAAGTTTCTAAAAAATCATTTAGTGAATGATAACGTGGGTAGGGTTAACATCATTAAACGTTTCTGAAAAAGGTTGCAATAGCAATGTGAAGCAGATCATGATTCCTATAAAAAGTAACGAATCTAATAAAAAACGATCAAAAGCTATTTATTTAACCCAAAAATTCGAATGATAATAAATCATTTTAATCCCAATCGATCTTCCTAGTGCGGAATGCTTAAATCTTTAATTATATTTTCTAAAATTCTATTAATTTATTAATTCAATTTATATTTAACCGCGGGGAAATAGAGTTCGATACCTATAGCCGCCCTTCACTGCCTTAATATTCGTAAAATACCGCTTTTTTAAACTGCTCCGGTGGATATTTATATTAATTATACTTATTTTTACATAACATATAGCAGGAAAGGGTGACGTGAATGTGCATTGGCATATGAACATTCCTATTCCTCGTGGTAGGTAAATTCCATACCCTAGTGGTGCCATGCTCACATCGGTTGGACAAGGAAAATTACCCCAAGGGAAATAAGCTTTTACGTTGGTCCATGTCCGGCCTGACCACTTGCTCTACTTCCCTGTCCGCCGAAAACATCCTCATCTCGACATCCCAATAAAATGGACCAGAGAGTCACGCTACAGCTCTCAGGCCTTCATCAAGGGTACGTAGGTACTTTCATTGAAAGCCGTCAGGGGTCAATTGGACCAAGGAAAGAGAGGAATGGAGCATGCATATTTCTAGGCAGCGTCATTAAATGTCTCCATATTTTAAAAGATCGGAATTAAAAATGTAAGAGTCGGAAAATATTAAATTTTATTCATGAAAAAATGAAGATTCAAGCAAATCAGGTAAAAAATATAATCATTAAATGAATAAAAGTAAATTAAAAAGGTTTAAAAAAACACATATTTTTCCAAAAATATCATGAGATGCAGTAAAAAAATCTGTATTTTCTGCGAAACACGCACTTTATGTTTGCGGTACCACGCAAAAACAGGAAGGTTTATCACCGAGTAATTAGGTCAAATTGAAATTCCTACCACGATTTTTGTAGAATACTTTTAACAACTTGGATGATAAAGCGTGGGTGCTGATTAACTTTATTACAAATGAGTGTAGAAGAGTAAAGAATAGGTGAATAAGAAATATTCTATAATAAAAGAGTAATGAAAAGCCTAATTGCTTAAATTTTAATGAATTTAATACAGCTTTAGGAAAAGGCGTGTTTTTTTAGTTTTATAAAAAAATTTATTTTCATTTTTTGCTTTCTATTGATGAATCATGTAATCGATTAAACCACAGCGTTAAAGCAATTTCAGCGAAACTATTATGACTAACCCCATGCATTGAGAAAATTTAAAGCTATTTAACCATATGGAGAATCAGTTAATTAATTAGATAACAGTGGAACAAAATTTCATACCTGATTATTGAATATTTTATTGCCATCAAAAGCAAGAAAAAGTTCAAAATTTGAAACCAATCCGATATTGGTAAAAGGGTTATAAATCAATTACAGGATTCAATCGATGAAACAGACGAACAGATGCGGCAAAAATAAAGAGCGCAACATAGATCACGTGTCATGAGGAATCAGACTTTTCACTAGAGTAAAGTTTATAATAATAACAGTAATGGTATTTTTCTCCCCAAAAATCAAATACAGCGAAAACACAAAGGATACAAAAAATTTATGTCCAGGGGAGCCTTATGTACCGTATGTGATTACGTTACCATCCATTCAATCATCACCATACACTGGAAAAATGAATTTGGAAGAAAATATGATGACTCAATATTTCAAAATAATTCGGAGTAAAATTGCGCTCAATACTTTTTACATCGGAGGTGTATTCGAGGGGTTGGACAAGGAATAGGGTGGTTTCCTATTATTTTTTAAATGCATAAATCGAAAGATTATTACTCCTGCAGTACGTATTTCACACTTTTAGATTTTTTAATGACGATATCTATTTTTCGCGATTAAATGAAAAGTGAACATTTTCCAGCGCGCGAAAACGCGACGGCTAAGTATGAATGCTGGGAAAACGCCGTGTGACGTCATTCTGGTTCCCGCTGTCACCGTGTGAGGTGACTTTGGGGCGAGGTTTTGAGCGCTGATACGATGCAGGCTGGTTTCAGGTAGCAGAGTACCCTGCTAGCAGGTAGCGCTTGGCTTAAATAAGGATTATTAATACCCTATCAATCGAAGGAAACTTTCCGAACTTAGGCAATTTTAATAGGTAGTTATTAAGAGATGTTTCCCTGAGCTCTGTGCCTCATGCATGCATTGGCAATCTCAGACGATGTAAAACTCCTATCTACTCGTATAGAAACTAGGTCCCTGTCACGTCACGTGGAGTGACATCGCATGGGCGCCAATCTGGCCTTTTTCAAATGCGGATAAAATTGACCATTGCCATTCGTCTAAACTGGGATTTCTAAAACCAAATAACTTGGACTTTTGTTATTATGAATTATGTTATATGGATATTATGAATACAGTAATGGTGGGTAACGAATCGCAATCAATGCTTTTCGTTTTCTTTGATGAAGGAAACTACCCTATTATGAAAGCGAATCCTTTCATTTGCTATAAATCAAATACAAGCCGGAACGCCTTAATAAAATTAATATTTTCCTTTGATTATTGAAGCCTTTTAATATGTTTGCTTCCTAATTGATTCTCTGTTTCACGTTTGGTACTATAGGGACTTTGAATTAAATTTTAAATCCTCAACCTCGATAATTTTGAACCAATATGACTGGTATTCGAATACTTGTCAATTGACACTGAATAAATGTTCGAGGCCTCATCTCTACTAAAAACCAAAAATATGACAAAACTCAACGTAACAATTCGATATTCCAAGCCTCAGAGTAGTCACAGAAGCTGGAAATAAATATTTTTCAATTAAATAAATAAATTTTATTGGCCTTAGGAGGTTATCCTTTGTAGCCTAAATTAGTAAACATATAAACACTAAGACTGAAAAATTTATACATGGAAAAAAATTATAAAAACACTCGGTATGATGACAGTGAACTAGAAAGCAGAGATAACAAATTATTATGTAAATTCATACATTATCAGTCATTCATATTTATACTACTATACAATGTTAATTCATACATGAAATTTCATCAAAACAAATGTAAACAAACATGTTTATAAAGATATCCAACAACATTCAATTATCTCTTTTTTTCATTTCTCAGCATAACAACTGTAATTTTCGACATAAATAATTTTTAACAATGAAAAATTATACAATAACCCTACAGCAACCGAAATAAATTTGATGAACATGAAAAGCCATGTTGACTGAAAACAAATAAATGTAATTCATCGGGATTTGATCTGGAGGACGAAACACGCATTTCAGGTTTTAGGTTCCACGAAAAACCCCAAAGTTTTTCCACCCAAAAATCAGGTCAAAATTACAATTCCTACCACGAATGGCTACCAATCTGGACAAGCGTCACGTAAATTCAGTTGCATTCAACGGTATCAATTCCAAAATGTACAATGAGGGAACCAGGAAACACTGATATCCACTGAACGCCGTCAAATTACAGAGGGTGAACTTGAGTGGGCACAATCTGTGATTGCCGGGAAAAAATCCATGATTTACACAAATTTCGTTAGCTCTTCACTTATCACTATGGCTCTATTTTTTTGAAACAACTGACGTACGTAACAAAATATTTTTCAACGGAAATCCGTTTCATTAGGATTCCAGCTGGAGATCGAAGCAGGCGTTTAATGGCTTTATGCAGCAAAATCTTTTATGATATCATTCAAATATGAGAATTTGTCTCGTCCATATATTAGGTCAGGTTCACTGGCTGTACAAGAGGGAAATCTGGGGATGAGGAAATGCACTGAGGGAGGAGATGTGGAAGGGAAGTAGTAAGCCTAACGGCATAGTCTCAAATTTATCGGGCACAATTTCCACAAAGTTAAAATACGAATATTATTCGGATGCTTTATTTTTATTGCTGTTACTTCCGCCAGTTGAATTGGAATATTTTCATCGGAGATTAGATTTACAGGAATTCCTAATCTAGGTATCACAAAATAGGCTACGTCTTATGCACCGTAATTTTAGCGCAATGCAAAAATGCACGTATATTATTCGCGAGGAATTTGGATTACGTGTAACATTAACTTAAGCATCAATCGACACCGAAGAAGATTCTATCGCCAATACGAAAATCTTTAACAACGTCATTCAAATTTATTCATAAATATAGCCGGCCCTATTAACACAACGGCTACAAGAAAAAACCTGGAAACATTAAAACGTTTTGAGATTAAAGGAATAAATATAGGCATGAATAAATTAAGGCGGGTGAGACTGAGAACAAAAAGCTCAGTTCCGATATGGCGACAAAAACTCAAGCAATGCGCAATCCCTTTTTATCGGGACCCTTTGATATGTGCGAATTCTAACGCTGCATGCTCCGAGTGTTTTAATCCGAATTCTTATTTATGATAACAAAAATTCGGGAATCAAAAATTGAAAAAGGCCTTCCAGGTGGAAAAGCTTTTAAACTTCCCACACATGCGTGACCTTTAGCATTTTTTTATAGGGTCAGCTCATTGTTTTTTATTAGAAATCTCTCTCTGCTGATACAGTCGAGTGCAGATGAAGGTATTAGCCCAAACGGGGTATAGAAAAAATATTCATGAACACGTACTGCAAATGAAGGTCAGGCAAATCGATAGGGACGAAGTGGCCATCTAAAGTTCCACGCCGTATTTAACAATTTTATTCGTAGATAATTCGGGTGAAATACACAGATAAAACACAAAAAAACTAGGAAACGTTACAACTCATCGGAAAGGAAGATGAGGCAAGGAAATTTTGGACTTAGCGCTTTTGCATGATCCAAACGCGTTTCGTTCATTGTAAAGGAATCATTCGGTCATTTCTTATGACACTAACGCCGTTTGCTTTTCAGTATAGATACTCGGAGGCTGCGCGCTAGAGTTAGGTTGCATAAGAATTTGAGAATAGATACCTTATAGAGAGACATGTAGAAAATGATATTAGAACCCTACTGTATTTCCAGGTCCGATATGTAATGGTTATCATGCCTTAATAGTGGCAATAATATGATGAAACCAACGTAGATCCAAAAAGTTTGCTGTGGAATTTACATAGCTATTCCTGTGATTATGCTGATAATGCTATAACTTTAAACTTACCCCATAATGTGAAAAAAACGTTACACAAAACAGAAAAATTTTCACGAATGCTAAACGAATTGGGATAGGAGCCGGTAGATATTCGCAGGCTATACGCTAGGGTTAGATTGCTTGAGAAATTGAGAACAAGCAATTTTCAGAGCAACTTGAAGACCATCATATTAGAACCCCATTGTAATTCCAGATCCGACAGAAAGGATAGATTTAGAGAGACATTTTACTGAACCGATAGGTATAGGAATTTGTTTTCTCCCAAACAATAATGGACTACAATATAAGGGGAACTTCGCTGGCGCATTTCCTTTTTATTTGCTAGCGGCTATTGTCCTAACACCCCCCGCCACACGCCTATTGAGACGGCTTGCGGGATATTATGTAGATATTATTATTATTATTTATTATTACATAAATTGTTACAAGTCGACCATAATGTCGGGTGGTAACATATAATCAGGAAGTACATAATACAAAGAAACAGAAACAGAATAGATATATCCATGGTAAAAATAATACACTAATTCTAATCTCATACAAATAAGAATTTAACATTGTCCCAATAAAACAATTTAAAACAATCCATTAAATACATTAATTCTAATATAATACAACTAAAAAACGAGCATTGACCCGACTTCACCCTCAACTTTTAAACCACTATGTAATTAATCAATAGGTAAGTGATGCACACTTCTTCCTAAAAATTTTGGCATTTGAAGGGAAGATCTTAAAAATCACTTCAGATATAGATGTAAATATATTTTTCCATCTCATTAGGATTCAAGTGGCCGGCGAAGCAGGCATCGCAGGCACTGAATTGCACAATACAAGGCAAATACAACGATATTTTTGTCAAAAATCAAACGTTTCCGGATCTAGACAAACGTCATTGAATCAAACTGATAACAAACGATTTACTCTCAATAAAGTCAGTATAATATATTTATTCCCATTACACCGAAAACAGCTCTATATGGCTTTTTACATCGAGGTTTTCAACATATTAACAACTCTAACATACTAAATAGACTAAGGGAACAACTGTGCCCTTGACCCACGGCCACCCACCACGCATTTAACCCTTTCTAGCCCAGAGCTGCTTCTGGGAGAAATGGAATTCCAAGATTTCTCATTTAAAAATGTGAATATTTTCTACTCATAACTATTGTGGTAGCAACATACTTCGCCATTAAACTTTGCAGCACAAAAGAACAAAGAGTTTAAACCTTTCCTGAATAGAGCTGAAAATGTCCATAATGTTGATGTTACTTAGGAGCAACATTGGGTTGTAATTGGCTAAATGGGTTTACTGAAGTCGCCATTCACAGCGTTGACGGACGTATTGATCCGAGTTTCAAGGGGATATAATGTTCAATAGGGTGGTTTCCTATTATTTTTTATTGCCTAAATCGAAAGATTATTACTCCTGGAGTACGTATTTCACGCTTTTCGATTTTTACATGACGATATCTATTTTTCGCGATTAAAGGAAAAGTGAAAATTTTCAAGCGCGCGAAAACGCGAGGCGTAAGTATGAATGCCGGGAAATCTCTCCGTGTGACGTATTTCTGGTTCCCGCTGCCGCCCTGTGAGGTGACCTTGAGGCGAGTTGAGCGCTGATACGGCGCAGACTGCTAGCGGGTAGCTGAGTACCCTGCTGGCTGGTAGCGCTTGGCTTAAATAAGGATTATTAATACCTTATCAAATGAAGAAAACTTTCCGACATTAGCCAGTTTTAATAAGTGATTATTAAGACATGTTTCCCTGAGCTCTGTGCCTCATGCATGCATTGGTAACCTCAGACGATAGAAACTATTATTAAACTTCTCGTATAGAAACTAGGTCCCTGTGACGTCACGTGGAGTGGCATCGCATGGGCGCCAATCTGGCCCTTTTCAAATGAGGATAAAAATGGACCATTGCCATTCGTCTAAACCGGTATTTCTAAAACCAAATAATTTGTATATTATGAATACACTAATGGTGGGTAACGAATCGCAATCAATGCCTTTCGTTTTCTTTGATGAAGGAAACTACCCTATTAGGGGTGTTAACCGAAATCTACGTTGATGATTATTTGATACTTCGAGACCATTACTTTTTCATGCTATTTCTCGCAATTACAAACATTATAATGCATTATATATATTTTTTAATGGATCACAATGCACTCATGACCGCGTCGCAGACATTTTTAAAAACGATTAAAATGCGACCGAAGTGGCAACAGAAATCAACCTTCAACGGGATAGAATTGTGCCTCATCTATGCTGTCCCCTTGGAGGCAACCTACCCAGGCGGGACAAGAATCAGCGACCGCTTGTTTGCCAGGCAAGAATTTTACCCCACCGCCACCGAGACCGGCAAAAAGAAACCACGAAACAGCAGAACTTATTGAGAAACAAGTTTCACGGAATATAATCCGGGAAGACAGCTCAGGAAGGCACAGTGGGCCACGCCGTCGGAAAAAAAATCCCACACAATTTACGCGAGTTTTTCCCTCTTAATTAATCGGGTCCGCTTCATACTATTTTTTTTACCCTAATACTATCGCCGCTTGTTTCGGAAGCCGAAAAGAAGGGAAATGAGAGACGATTGCTGATTTACCAATGCGATATTTTCTCCCCCAACTTGGACCGCCACATCAAACGTTCCTCGAACAATTACGAGCGCGCTCCGGCGACGAGGAGGAATGGCGGCGAAACCCCCCCCCCCTTCTTTCCCCTCCCCCTCTCCTGCAGCCCCACGCTCCCATCTGCCCCCATTCATTCAACTTCACTCTCCCGCCCCCATGACGCCCTACCCCACCCCTCCCCTCCAGTCCATCCCGACGGCCTGCCCCACATGCAACCGCGTGCAATCACTATATCGCCCCCGCCTCACCAATTCCTTCTCTTCCACTTTCCGCGGGTTACGGCAAAGGGCACTCACACGCTTCCGTGGGAGGCTGCGAAAGGAACATGTCCCCTCTACACAGTGAATATCTGCATGCAGACGACACGAAAGAGGAAAAATAGCAGGCTTTCCCGGCGTATTCTGTCGTGGATGGTTACTCGTCTGCATGTAGATATTCACTGGGTAGACAGGGCATCGTGGACCAGCTGTCTGTGTCCACGGCACGGCGGCTTACTGGTCTACCACTAATCAGCGGAAAGTTAACTCATGGCCTGTAGATATAAGGGTAGGCATGTAGTAAATGATTAGGCAGTATCATTTTTACATTCTCTTTCGTGTGGTGGAAGGTTACTCGGGATTTCCACCGGGTCAGGTTCTCCATCACGGCCGACGTTTCGATGAACTAGCCGTCCATCGTCATTAGGGCATGATGAAGTTTACGTCATTACGTTACGACTCGTTCATCGAAACGTCGGCCGTGATGGAGAACCTGACCCGGTGGAAATCCCGAGTAACCTTCCAAATTACGAAAAAAGTTGTAAAAAGTACACTGCCTCATCCTATACTGCATGCCTATCCCCATATATATGTCTACACGGGCCACGATTAAGCTTTCCGCGAATTAGTAATAGACTAGTCAACCGCAGTACCGCGGACACAAACAACTGGTCCACGCTGTCCTCTCTACTCAGTGAATATCTACATGAAAATGACAGGAAAGTGGTTGTAAAAATGAAAATGCCTCATCCTTTACTACATGCCTACCCCTATATCTACGTCCCACTATTTAGCTTTCCGATTAGTAATAGATCAGTAAGCCGCTGTTACGCGAACAAAGACAATAGTCCACGCCAAGGATCAAAATAATGTCGTGAATCTTCCGAAATTCCCTGTCATACCATGATATAATGTAAACAGCAAATGATTATTTCTACAATGTAATATGAAACTCCAATACCGACCATAGTTTCGACACTGTGACATTATCAATGTATCATAGAGTGTCGAAACTATTGCTTGTAGCGGAGCTATATATTTAAATCCGGAAATTACCATTTTTTGTTCATGTGTTATCATGGATAGATCGCATTTCCAAACCGTCAAGATTTCATTCACTCAGTGAAGTATGTTTGTCATTAGTTGATCATTATTAGCACCTAATAACGATTGGAACTCAATTTTTAATTGCCTGCGACAAATGCGCCTCGTAGAGACCATTGGCGTGGAGCCCACGACACGCCGCAAATAACCTCCGGACACCGCCACCACCATCGAATTCTACATTCAGCGCACAGGTCTGTTTTCATTTTCATTGTCAGTATTTGCCATCGTCTTACTTTGGACTCCGATGTCGATACTTAGACTCCATAAAATGGATATAGAAGCAAGATTCGTCAATTGCAATTAATCCTTAGAAGTTTTGAATTCCGAAAGGAACATTTCCTCGAACACACCCCTGCTTCTAATTATCATAAGTGTTGTATCAATAGGCACTTTACTTTATCCACTAGTTTAAGTCTAACCTCTTCATCCTTGGGTCATAATTACGCTTACGGCGGCGGCTGGGTGGAATAATTTCTCGTCGATTTCCGTTGGACTCCAGTGTCGAAGCAATCCAAAAAGCTAATACGGACGGAAACTGTTGCCGTGGTTGGTCTTTGATAGGCAATGGATTTGGACATAGGTTGACGTTAGGGTTCATTTTTCTCCGTATTTCATGCTTTCTTTAAAGTCCCTCCAAATTCCTTCCTGTTTCCGTACATTAAAGCAAAACTTACTCTGTACTTTCATAAGGAGGTTACGAGCTTAACACGACATATATCCTCTAATACACCCACTGACATATCACGCGTTACGAGGAGGCTTTTGTTGTATTAGAAGCTCATTTGATGCCTTTGGCCGATTTGAATTTCGATGAGCACATTCGTCCGACGACATCTTTGGACTTCGACGCGTGGGGCTTTGATTCAACTCTGAGAATCGAATAAACATACATCTACATAGGCCGTCGATTTTAGATAGTGCCTCGTGGTGGATAGTTTGATTTCCTTCTATTCTCTCTCCAATCCTCCAACATTCTCCAAGTTAAACGCAAAGGGATTCATAACGTTGTTCAATTCCAGCCTCCCTTGGAAGCACGTGAGGGTTCCTTATCGCAGCACGTGGAAGGTATTGGAGAATATTGAAGAGGAACGGCGAATAATCCGAACACCACCACTCTGACGCCATTAGGAATGGATTCCCACAGCAATCGACGATCATCAACACTCACAGACAATTGACAATCGTTTTCTATCGACGATAATTATTTAATAACTAAATTTTCTAATACTCCGGATACTGAACGGAATCAATTGAAAGCAGGTGGCCAAGATCAGTACTCCAACTTATTGTAAGATCCACGAACCTAGAGCCTAAATAAGAATCAAGGATGTAGAAATATATCTTAAGTGAAGAACATAAAAATGTTCCTTTAGCAGCTTCTCTCGGAGGAGTGGTATAAGTTATTACTTATGGAAAAAGGAGGGTATTGAATAGAACTTTGGGTAGACAAAAAGTTAAAGTTGAAACTCGAAGACAAGAACGTGACATCAAAAATAAAAAACCATCGTCTACGTACGCAATTTCTCGCTCCCAGAATCGGCTACAGAGTCGATCGAAGGTCGAATGAAAATTGAATTCCTAGCTAACGAATTAGAGTATTTTTAAGGTTTATTTTCTACATCTACATAATACTCTGCGAGCCACCTCTAGAGTGTTTGGCAGGGGGGTGACCTATCACCAACATGCAAGAGGACCGCCACATGCGTACCGTACGGACATAGAAATATTACGCATACTAGAAAAATATACATGCATATTCAAACGAAGACAAAACTAGCCAACGGTTAGTAATTCCTATAGAAAATACATGCAAGGCTAGAACTATGGAAAACATGCTATGAGTCAGTCATCCTAGCGAGTGACTCCATAAATCCTATTGATTGAAACAAGGTTGCCATCCTTAATACTACGAGTTAGAATGGCATTTTAAATCTCTCTTTGCAGTCTATTTCTTATATTCGTTTATAATCGTTTTGCAGTCTATTTCTTTTATTTTCGTCTCATCGAAAGTATAAACGGAGTATTAAGATATGGAATTAATTCTCCACAATAAAAGCATTTTAATGGTAACATGGCATATATTTTTTGTCTTTTTATTTTACTTGCACTTGGTAAATATATCGGAATCAATTGGAGGTATAGAACATCACGTCCTCTACTTATGACGTTAGTTGTGAGGCAAGCGTGTGTAGCATGTGAAAAGAATAATATAACAGGTAGAATTTTAAGTACAGTTGAGTCCCGCTTATCCGAAATCATTTTATTCGGACATTCATTTAATTCGAACAGCTCCGAGAATTGAAATATGAATCAGTTCCAAAGCTACAAAATTTTAATTTATTTAATCCTACAATATTGGCGAAGACTGTTGTATTACGCAATGGAGTCAATTTCACGGCTACCGAAGATTAAGAGAATAAGTCGCTCATCAACATACCCGTCATGCACTCAGATGAAAAACCTATCCGCAAACATAAGAGAAAACGAATTTTTATTATTACTTCGGATAATCCGCACAATCAAGTAATACGAAATGGGTTCGGCTGCAACTAGTTTGCAAAAACGAGACTCCATTTTACCCACAAATTTGCATTATACATGAAGATCAGACGGAATGTTTAACGCTAGGTGGAAGGCAGTCCAGGAAGACAGCAGAGAAGCACGCAAAAAAGTAATAAGGGAAAATGATAAGAAAATGGTGCCAAAGCAACAAAATTTACTCTGTTTCTTCCTCTAATATTGGCGAAGACTGTTCTATTACGTCATTGAGTCGATAAAACAACTAAAGTACGCCATTATTTTGGAAGACGCACAACACCGTAGCCAGGGGAGGGATCAAGGGGGATTGACCCCCCCCCCCCCAAATGAAAAAAATTAAATAGATACTTTATGCTCGCTTGGTGCTCACACGACGATATTATATAGCGGCGCAGGGACATCTAGTAGTCCAATGCGACTTAAGTCAATAATTATCTACGCGAATTTGTAGGTGCAGTGTGTGTAGTTGTTGTGCAGTGTGTGAAATAATAGTGCTGTGGATTAGTAGAGAGGTGAGTGACTTATGAGCCTCCTGAGGGACCGCAGAATTGACATCGACACCGAGGAGTTAATTCATTTGGTCGCTGCAAAAAAAAAAGCTAGAAGGTTAAATTCAATTTTATAATAATATGTTTATATTTTCCTTTAAGGGTTTATAATAAATATGCATATTTAACCGTATACGCTATTTAATTTATCTTATAAAAATAATTTTATGTTTGTCTACTATTCCATAAACCTCCCCACCCCCCCGAAAATATTTTCTGGCTACGGCCTTGAAGACACAGTAACTTCATGGTTGTGTCGTAGTCATGAATGGCACATGGGGAGGAGAATCGTACGGCCTTTCCCACTCTATAAATCCCGGCGAGTCCTACCTCCACCGTGTGCGGCATCGCTCCACTGCCGGCGGCCGAAAAAGGTTGCGCCCTTATTCATATTGAATGCTTTATCGACTGACTTGGCTTCCTAGTGGGTGGTGCTCGAGGCGGTTACTATTTTATCATTAAAGGGTTTACCAGAACGCTCAAATTCTCGCCTTCCGCAACGAAATCTCCTCACCGCAATGCCTGCATGCTCGGATGAGGCTGAGGTGTTTGAGAGGCAGGGGGCAGAACTCACAGGGCCTGGGTTCAAATCATGAAAGAAGCAGAGATTTTGATGCAATGAATTGCTGAGGCCTTAACCTTGAAGAATTCCATTTAAAGTTTGAAAAAAATAACAGCTTTGCGTCCCTCTATTTCATCTTAAATCGTCAACTAGTTTGAATGCACACTATCATTTCCAAGACTAGTCTAAGTCTTCTAACTAACAATAAGACTAGTATAAAGTTGCATCGTTAGTTAAGACTAGCCTCGTTATTTTGCCTAACTTAGCAGAGGTTTTCTCACCGAATTCCGATTCTCTCCTTCACAATACCATATCATGTATAGAGATTTCATAGAGCATCCATTATTTCTGTCGACGTAACTTCATGAGATCGCCAGATTGTTAAAAATCTACGTATTGATACTTTCCATCGCTGTTTACTCATATTAGGTATTAAATAGTGAGACTTGAACTGCATATTGATATTTTTCAAGGGTCATTTACTTATCCTTTCCATTTGTCATGATACGAAAAAGTTACCCCCCCTCATAGTAGAAGGTACAAAATGGTGCCAAACTTTAATTTTATTTCATCCTCTAATAGAGGTGAAGACAGTACCAACTATTACGTCATGGAGTCAATTCCGTGGCTGCCGACGATTAAGGGGATACATCGCTCATCAATATGCCCTTCATACACTTCAAAAACTATTCTTTTATGGAAAAATTCGCAGCCACAGAAGAACTGACTCGATGAAGCAGTGGCGTAACTATAGGGGAGATGACTATAGATCCCCCCAAAGTATAAGAGAAATGAAAAAGTTATTTTAAAATATTGCCTAGTTTTGAAATATAACAATTGCATCTGCTTAAATTTAAATTTTTAGTGCCAAAATGGTGTAAAATATATATTCAGGTACGTCATTTTTCAAAAATTTTCCCGCCCTAGGCTATCTCATCCCCCCCAAAGATTATCCCTAGTCACGCCACTACGATGAAGAGCTGTTTATGTTTGGCACCTCAAAATGCCGTGGAGCGCAAGATATAACTTCAGGGGAATACTTCAGTTGATGGATACAATTGGTGCTTTTCACAAACAACAGGGAAACGCAGGAAAATGGCTTCTATCGATCGTAACTTCATTCTTTACTCATTCATTCACTCATTCAAGTGGCTCCAAATGCTTCCCGAGCATGGTGAACATCCACGAAGTATTGCATGCTCCTTTCAAATTAACATTTATACGGTCGTTTTGATCTAAATTTTATCGAAAAGAGCGAACATCTCCTTCAAAATCTAAATAAAAGTAATTGTAAATAATTGTAACCTTAATTTTACTTTAAAAATAAATTCTCTCATCTGAAAGTGAATTTTAGTTGCGCTAGAACCCGCTTAACACTTTCTAACCCAGTGTTTCTTTGGACAAAAATCAAATTTGAAGATTTGTCATTTACGTAATGAGTACGTCTTCACCTCAACGCAATTATCATGACAGCTACATATTTGTCAATTAAAATTTACAGCAGAAAATAACTCGTCTTTCAGATCTATCCTAAAAGAACAGAAAAGACACACATTTTTTCAATGAGGGATATTCATACTTTATGTTGCTTAAAAGAAACACTGGATTAGAAAGGGCTAAATTCAAGTTAAAATTTCCATCAAGCTACTTGACCTTCCTTATCAAGTTGGAAACTCATGGCTCACTCTGATGTATTTGATGAATTGCGACTCGAAAAATATTTTTCCCGCCGTCTAATAAATTTCAAATGAGAAAATGGAGATGAATGAAAGAGATACTATCACGATTAGGCAAGTACAAAAGATTTTATCCATCTAGTACCATTAATTAACAATACAAAACTGAACTAGGTATTCATTCCCGAGAAAAAAAATCGAAAATACTCGTTCTTTCAACACTTCTCGTAGCTTTCCTCGTTTTCAGCCATCATTACCGGCATCACTTATACCCTGATCAAATCCCTTGGGGTATACCTCAACGCCAGCTTCTATATAGGACTTCGGATGTGAATGAGAAGCAGACTACCCCATTTCGCCATTCATTGTCTCGAAGAGGCTGAGACGTTAACTCATCGCCCTTGTCCGCGTGCGCGGCTCTCAATGCATATCGGTCAGCGCGGCGGGCGATGAGGCCGTCGTATCAAACAACGCATCATCTACGAACACTTGTCTGATTCAGTCGAGGCGGACAAGGAAAAACGCGACATTCCCGGTTTCAGAGATAACAAACGATATCCGGAGGGAAATAATAACACTCCGTCAAAAGCTTGACAAGCTTGGATAGTAGTAGCATAGATTTATTGGACAATAACGCGTTCCATACGATGAAGACGTTATATAATGAAAAATTATACTGAATTTTTGAATGTGCCAAAAATGTGTTGTTGACTGCATGTAATAAGAAATTTTCCAGTATACATTTAGCCATTAAAACAACCCTGAAAATCCGTAAAAAAAAGAATTTAACGCTTGCATCCTCTCATAAATGCATACCACTTCTAAATGAAAGAGCCATCAAAGGCGTTATTCATGGGAACGCCATTGAGAGAAAAAACTGATGCTGGTGATTGATTTTAGTTCGAAAAATATTTTTTCCGCCGCCTAATAAATTTCAAATGAGAATATGGAGGTAAATGAGAGAGATATCACGATTAGGAAAGTACAAAAAAAATTCCTTATCCCGGAACTTTGATGAAAGCAACAAAAACTGAGTCAGGTATTCATCCCCGAAAAAAATGCAAAATTCCCATTCTTTCGACACTTTTCGTTGCTTTCCTCATTTTCAGCCGTTATTACCGGCATTCCCTCCCCCTGATGAAATCTTTTGGGGTATCAAGGGCTTACTCAGGATAAAAAAATAAAGGGGGGCAAGCCATGGTCGTTCAAGTTGTAACCTAGAAAAGGTTTAGGAAACCAAACTTTCTAGAGAATTATAACTTTTTAAAATTTTATTAATTATATGGCGTTTTATTATTTTTTAAATTATTTGCTCGAAAAAGATATTTTTTATTTTAATAACATGTTTTATACTTATAACACTTTTCTTGGATATAAAAGAAATACTTTCGTTTTGAACTAAATTTACTTTAGTTCTAGGTGGGCAGCAACCCCCTGCTGCCCCTCGCTGGGTACGCCCATATTGGGTATCCCTCATTGCTTGAGAATAGCATATCTTGGATCGGATGCGTTCAAATATACGCATATCTCGTTAATCCCATTCATGGCAATAGCGAAAATCTGGATGCGGAAGTATTTATTCGGATAAAGAGAAGTAAATTCTGTCATAACACTTTTGATTCCCATTTTCTCCCGTCACAAGTTTTTATAAACCCCAACAACTAAGTAGAGTTCCCTAAACGAGACGTGCAGAGAAACAATAAGTTTACGTTCTCGATCAGGCGAATACTTAGATTCATAATCCAACTTATCATTTGCGAGCAGTGGCGTAGCCAGGGGGGTCCGGACCCCCCCCCCCCCCCCCGAAATATAATAATACAGTTATTTTCCTTCATAAAAGAAAACAAAACATTGAAAAATCATGAATTTACAAAATATTTCTTTAACAAATGAACTTTTTTCGATTATGAAAAGTGTTAAAATTAGTTTAAAACCCATTACTGAGTACCCCGTTTAAAAAAAATATTTTCCCCCTGGTTTTGGACGACCCCCCCCCCCCCCCCCCCTGAACGAAATTCCTGGCTACGCCACTGTTCCTGAGTACTATTCGTGATCGAGACAATAAAGCAATGTGAAAGAATGCGAATTTCCATCTTGTCTACTATTTCAATTCCTTTCGGCCGCTGGCTTACGTTACAAGCGGTGTCACTACGTCCCGCCCATACCCTTCCGCATTGCATGTAGATAAATAACAGGAATTTATTCTTGACGAGTAAAAAATATCTCCATCCCCACTTTAATGTGCTGTTCATTTATAAAATCTAATTTGATTTATACACTAAATGGACCAAAATAAAGTCAAAACTCAATCCTTTTAACTCTATCACAGCTTCTTCACGCTCCCTACTGTCATGACCGGTGTCCATACAGCCCAGAGATGGATCCCTCAAAATATCGCGTAATGAAATAAGATGAATGGTATCTCCATCAGTTGAATACAATGAGTCACGTACCTTTCAAGACCGGAAGTAAATTTGAGGCAATCATGTAGCCAAAACAAATAAAATTTCCCCTCTTTCGCCCTTAAATGACAATTCATATTCCCCTATCGTGATAACCGGCCCTTACAGCCCCTTAGCGGAAAATCTCGACCCATCTTGTTGAGTGAGAACTGATATACTGTCAACAGAATAGATACTACCCCATGCCAAACACCCGAGAGGCGATATTATGGTATTAGCGTTATTATGGTAGTAACGCAGGGTGTTATGCAAATGTACAATATAGAGATTAAAGCAAAATCAATGACACAAACAAATCTGAGGCCATAGATAAACCAAAACAAGGAGAAAGCTCTCCTTTTTAATCTCTTTCGGCAGCTTTTTCCTCCGTTCCCTCCCGTCACAACCGGCGCCGTGCGGCTTTCTTACAACCCCTGCAAAGACCCCACAACCCCGCGTGCAGATTTATTCGCAGAAGCGATGCGCGATACGCCCCGATACCAACACGGCGAAGAAAGCGGCACATTTTGGCGCGACACGGATATCCAGCTCGGAGGAAGTCGGCCACCGCGGTGGCCCCGACAATCGGCACTCCCGTTATCGTGGTGCGGGCGCTGAGGAGGTGCGGGAGGGAAAGAGATTCGCAATGGTGGTGGTTGTAACCGACCTTTCGGTGGAGCGCGGCAGGTGGAAGTGGTGGTGGTGTCCAAAGAGTGTCGTGGTGGACCGGCGGACTCCATCGCCGTCCCCGAGGGCGTCGTGCCCCTCGGACAGGTATCGCTGAAGCTGCGGCCGCGACTTCCGATCCGCCATGGGCGAACCCCCTCGCCAGCACCGGACGTCGGCGCCGGCTTCAGGCGCCCGGCATCGTCCGAGGCGATTAACGTGCGCCGGGCGCTGTCCCGATGCTACCGGAGGCCTCGCCTCGCGGCGTCACACACGCTCGTTTAACGTGCGGCGACAGATGTGAGGCGGGTCGTTTTTACGCCCTCAAATGTCTCCCGCGGGAGTTTAGAGGGATGCTGTCGGCTTGCACGCGGCGGCAGGCCGAATGTTCCGTGGCTAGCCCGCGACACTCGCGTCGGGGTGATCGTGGAGGGGAGGGGGCGTCGTGTTGAGGTGGGGCGCGAGCCGTCTGCTGATATTGCGGGGGTTGGGCGTCCGATATTGTGGGGCGCAAGCGCCGCGGAGCGGGGAGACGCGGAACTGCGGCGGCGTCGTGTATTCTTTTCATCGTCACTACTCCTGCCATCTAGCAGGTTCTTGAGAGACTATCTTCCAAAGTTTTGCTCGAGAGGGAAGATTAAAATCGCTCAAGCCTCTTCGAGACAATTTCCCCATGCTTGAATCGCAGTGAATATTCAAAATGTTGTGATTTTTCCGTCAAGTGACATTTCCTTTTTTTAAGAAAAAAATGACGGAAGTCTAAAGACATTAGTTTTCAGTAAACGTAAAAATGGAAGGCCCGAATTCACATTACGATTGTCCGAGCGATCGTCCTAACGATAGTTGGCCGAACTAGCCGTGTGAATGCATGTCCTGACAATAGTTCACGTAGTTCCGAACGTTGCCACTTTGCGATGGTTAGGCGCTGGGAGACCGGAAACGGAAGCGACAAAAGAAAGACGAAAAGTTCGGGAAGCTCTCTTCGCTCTATTTATTTTCATGGACTTATCCTTGGAAGGAAGAATATGGGCGGAAGAAAAATTATTCAGTAAATACACGTGGAACACAATAATATCTTGACCCTGCATACCTCAACAGCTTTGCTAACCGTCAATTTCTCGTTCTTATTAGATGTCAGCACTAGAGGGAAGCACAGGTTTTAACAATCATTGTTTGAATGCACGATTGTTCCGACGATTGATGGAACAATCGTTATCTGAACGAGGCAGAACAATTAAGTGAAGATAAATAATTGTTCATTTTCCCTGGTCAGGTTCTACCCTGAAGGTCATTAGGATGTGACACAGAAATAATTAAAACCATTTATTTAAAAATTAAAATAGAGATTCTCGAGTCACATAGTCCAACCTTGTTTTATTTTTCAGCGAAAGCACAGGAAGTACAAAACGGAAGTAAAGAAGATGTTTGAAAAGCACTAAAACAAAAGGGCATTGAAATAGACATAACATACAACACATCATGGCGGCAGGTAAAAAAATTACAGCGAAAAGTATATCTTGCGCCAAGGCTCTGTTGCACATTGCACCGACTTGTGCGAGTTCATTTATAGAAAGATTTAGTGCTTTCCCGTCGAATAGACTCCGTGAAGAGTTATCGGGATCGCCATCGGGTAAGGAACTGCATAACTGCCGACGTTTCGATGTCCGACTCGACCATTGTCCTCAGGCCTGCAAGGCTGCATCGTACTCGACAGCCTCACAGCCCTGAGGACTATGGCTGAGTCGAGCATCGAAATGTCGGCAGTAATGCAGTTTCGAACCCATAAATACTCTACACAGGATTCTCCATTCCCATGGCTCCATTGATTCTCACCGGTCGCAATAAATAGCACAGTGGTCCCAAATGGAAATAAGCCGGCCAAAATTAATAACGCCGTAATTTAACATAAATTAGCAATACAAATGTAAGTTGCCTACTGATTTTGATCGCATGAATCTGATTTTGGCATTTGGCGATAACTTGTTGATAAAGAACTTAAATCAGTATAATTTTAAAGTAAAAGATGTATAAATTGCCGTTAAAAGCCAAGATAGAACTTACGACATGACATTTACGAGATTCGAACCCATTTATTAATTTATTAAGGAAATTGAGGAGAATAATGTTTAAATTTCAATAATATCACTTTAATGTATCACAAAAGTGAATTTTAAAAGAATCGTCGTCCGATGTCTCCCCATGAGAATAAACTAAATTGGTAAACTTCCACACAATTCTATTTACTTTAGTACCGACCCGGTTTCGACACGTAGTGTCATTATCAAGGTACCAATTTGGCTTTCCATTTTCTATATATAGAATACGTGTCGAAACCGGGTCGGTACTTTAGTAAATAAAATTGTGTGGAAGTTTACCATTTTAGTTTATTCTCATGGATATAAAACATTTCCACCAGATATCGCCGGACACTGTGAACGATGTCTCCCCATCTGACTCATTGTCGCTCAGCGAATCACTTAAAATTAGCAGATTTTCACCTCACCTAATAGGCCGACCTCGTATTTTGGAACTCTTGATGTAATTAAATGTGTGGTTCATATATTAAAGGAGACTCCGAAAGATGTCTTCATTATTTAACACTCTTGAGGATTTTCTTGCACGATACACTTGGAATTTCATCATATCTATGTTCCTGGCCTCCAAGGCTTCCTCCGTTAAAACTCCAATTGAAAGAAAGTAATTTTTTGGCAATTGCTGTTCCAAGTATGTACCATGTACCATGTACCAAGTATGTACTCTATGTACCATGGGCGGCATTTAATACCAGCCATAAAGCTCGATGTTCAGATAAGCTGTTTCCATGCAATGTTGGCTGAAGGCTTCATTATGCATCTCATAGCCACAGGATAGGGATTTTAATATCACTGAAAGTCGATGGATAAGTTTCATCGATACCTGTAATTAAAATTTCAAACACATTAATAATTAAATTTCATGCATCTAAAGCATCTGTTCGTAGATTTTTTCAAAATTATGGAAACAGATCCAATATTCCTTACCTAATTATATAATGTAATACTTATACGTAATTTCATCTCGTCTGAAATGAAATCCTGAATTAAAACTCCACCTGTAAAAGTTTGATGATTGAGATTAATTAATGATTAATTTTGCACATTGCATACATTCGCCAACTGCGCATGCATGGTAGTCATTTACACTCACTAGATGTGAGAGAGAGACACTGATATACTTCTGGAGGGAATTTTAATTCCTTATGAAATGCTCATCTGACCTCACTTTGATTCCACTTTCTCAGGTATTCCTTCTTCTTCGCAAATGAATATTCTTTTCTCCAATTTCAACAGATTTAGGCGTTATATGGTGGAAGTTCGACATATTTTAAATAAAAGCTGGAAGCACTTTTCCACAATATTATTCCTTCCTCTCTGTATTTTTATTGTACACAGCAATGCACGTAACATTTGCGGCACCAATAATTCAAATTTAACAGGTGTATTTACGGCTGAAACGATGAATGGGGTTTCAAAAAATGTTTATTTTTAATGAATAAAAAATCGGAAATTATGTTTTCAAACTGAATAAAAGATATGCAAGCTAATATGGACTTAACTCTGAGTTTCCGGCGTATCCTGGAATTTAAATGCTAAGGCAAACCAAGTGCTTCAATTGTTTTGACAGGAGAAACTTCTCGAGGTAGCAGAGTTAACCCAGTTCGGAGCACAGCACTTGTTTACTAAGTAAATCATTAATAAAACTGAGTGCGAAATATTCACCAAATCCATGCAATGGTCATGGTGAGGGAGGCCGTCATCCTCATTCCGTTATTATATAAGAAAAAATGCACTAGCAAGATGCACGCACCCTTGGTGGATTTAGACGAATTTTCCCCTCCTCATCCCATTCTACCTACGTCTACGGGCTGTTGAAACGATCCTGTGAACAATTCTTGGCGGCACTGGGGCGGCAAGAGGATTAGGGAGCATTTGTTTCTCCTAGCGTCAAGGCCTTATTTCGGAATAACGTGTTTACAACGCTATCCAGCACGTAAGGTTCTCCCCTCTAGGAGGAAAGTTTTGCAGAGGAAAGCATTTAGCGGTTACTATAAGCTTCTTGTATAGTGACTAATGTAGTTGCTTTTAATCACGCATAATTTGTCTCATTAAGAGCATTAAAACCGGCCCTCATTGGTTTCATGAATATTTGAAGGTACATACGAGAAGTGTTCATACGATAGGCGTGAAACACTTTAAGTATGAAATCTCACAATATGTAGAATTATGTTAAGTATACGCCATGCGTGTGCGACGACCGATACAGGAATATTTGAGCGATAATGCCATTCGGCCTTCGGCCGCCGCCGGCCAGCCGCCCTCAGCGGAGCGGTGCACCGCTCAACTTAAAACCCCCTAGATGTCGGATAGGCAAGTTTAGGCAAGATTTTTTTCTCCATTTTGTTGTATATACTCTTCCCGAGGATTTTGCATAGGAATCTTCGGGGAGCACAGAGGAGCACAAACCTATATAGACATATTTTACTAAATATATAACCAAAAATAGCTAACATTATAAATAATTAAATATTGTTATAATAAATACTGAAACGAACAAAACTTACCAAAATATTGTGCACAAATATGGAAAATTACCGTATAGACATTGACGGATGAATCCCATGAAATTAAAATAGTCATTTATTTAGCTGAATTTCTTTAACATCGACTATTTCTGCGCGTAGGGCGTTTTGGGCTGAACATGTCCATGTTTGACGGGTTACATAGGTCAACATAATTATCACACAGATCTATCGGGTACGAAATATTGTAGGCCATATCCTGTAGAATCCGAATACAAAATTCTAAACTTCCTAGTGAAATTTCGAAAAAATGACTTTTGGCCAGCTTCTTTCGATTTGGGACTACTTTACGGCGCTCCAGTCACTAGTATACAAGTCAACATACGCATTTGCCCGCAAGAGATACGCTAAGAATTGAATGCAATCGTTTATTCCTCGAACTCGAGCTCAATTAATTAATATAATGCTCAATTTCATATCTAATAGTTAAAAAACGCAGTTAAACCAGTGAAATGTACTCCCTTCAAAAAGACGTATTAGAAAATGTGGTCTAGTGGTTACGGTGCTGAAATACGGTTCTAGAGGTCCATTTTCGATTCCCATGTGTGGTAATTTTTTCATAATTTCCTTCTACTCTTTCTTTTAAAGAAACCTGCTATTCACAATTATATTCAATATTTTCACTGAAAATTTTAATTCCGTGCGAGGAAATATATTTGTACACTTGCGACGTTTGATGTTTTCCCATTTTTTCACACGGGAGCTTCCTTTGAATTATTTAATTTTCAGGTCGCAACACAACGCATTATTGAGATTCACATGTAGTTGGTTTTCTTTTATGTTTCAATATGATATTTTGGATTCATTCTTACCATTCATGCTTAGCTTTCGAATCGGATTTCGTTTTAAGCTGAACTTTTAAGACCCTGCGGAGTAGGAAAAAACATAACGGGAAAAGCTATATTCTTTGATGATTAAAATGGATAATTCTCCTGATGGAAAAAGCAAAATTTACCAGCAAAACGCTTCTCTGAAGCCTCTTGTTAGATAAATGACAGCTTGCTGAGTGAAAAGATGGTTGACCATCCCCAACTCCGGAGGAAGAACCCATTCCCTCCCTAACTCGCTCTTTCTGGATTTCAACGCCTCTTTTCCAACGACTCGAAAAGTAGGCTTGAATTGTGAGAGTCCACAAACCCGTATTGCAATATAATAAGAATCCAAGTATGTACATGTATATCTTAAAAATGCGTCGTGTTGCGACAAGGAAATAAAATGACTCAAAGGGAAAAATTGGGAAAACATCACATGCCGCATGAGCACAAAAAAATCCTCGCACATAAAAAGTGAAAATTTCAGTGAAAGTCGTGAAAATAATTGTGAAAAACAAGCATCTATAAAAGAAAAAGCAGAGAGAAATATTTAAAAAAGTATTGCAGACGAGACTCAATCTTAATCTCAGATTTGAAGTCGAATACCTTATCCACTCGGCCACGACAGTGTTTGTGTTATAAGAAGTTCTGTAAAGAATTCAAAGCCAAATACATTGACAGCTACCGATCCTTGCGTCACTAGTCACTAAAGTTGGAGTGCGAATTAATGCGCGGAGACCGGTTTCACACAAACGCGGCAACTGCCTGGCAGTGGAGCCTCATCTAGTAATATAAACTCTATGCTCTGACCCAGTGGCGATCCTGAGAACTATTCACGGAGTTCATTTATACTTTCGCCCATGGAACGGAACTTGTTTGAGTGAAATACCAAAAAATAGATGAAGTTACTATTTGTTCATGAACCTGTTAGATGTCAGATAGTTGCACGGTCAATTTTCTCGTTAAATACCCTGTGTATGCGATCCTGTATTTAATTTTTACATCTAATATGTCGCGTATTAAGGTCGTAAGACGTCAAACAATTCTCATTTTACGCTAAAGATGAAGAAATGAATTCGATATATGACGAATCCAAATATTTCAAGGGAATGACGACGACTTCACGTCTATCATAGTGAAATAAGCTCTTCATAATTCAAGAAACGATTGACAGAGTGTAAAATCAAGTTTCACTAAGTGTATAAATAGAAGGCCCTAAAAAAAGAGATGAATAGGTGTAAATTTTTAGTCAGATTATACCTTGAACAGCATTGGGATACGGCACAAATAATTTAATCCCATACCAAAATAAAATAGCAAGGAAAAGGGTACAATTTTTAAATACTTTTACGAGCGAACAGAGTTGGTAGTTAAATTAATATGGCAAATAAGTCTTCACTCTAGGCCAAGATTTTTTTCAGCAATAGCAATTAACATTTTTTTCGTACGATATAAAGAATACACCATTTTTGAACAGCACTAAACTCCCACATTCTTTGGAAATGTTAACATATAATCAATTATGGCCGAATTTCCGATTTTCCAAATCCTAGCTAAGAACCAAAGGAAAAATCAGGCTATAATGAAAACAATTCCAACTCAAACCAAAAAATACAATTATGTTCTCTGAATCAGTTACACGGCAATAGGCCAACCGAGCCGGCTTGCAAGGCAGTACTTTGACGTACTTCTAGGACAGGGTTGTAGTATTAACTTATGGCTCAGGTTCTTTCAGAAAAATCTGTTGCGTCTGAATAAGATATGCTGGCATAAATTCTTTTAGATGCACACTAACAGAAGTTCATAAAGATCGCAAAGACGGCAAAGATTCTGTCAGAAAAATTTAACACTTCTAATTTGGAGGAAGTTATAGACGTAAATTGATTGCCAAAACCACTTTATTCTCTGAATCCCAAACAAATTGCGTTTAAAGGTAACTCATACATTTATTGCTTATCATTATAAAAAGAAATGCTGCAATGATAACTATTTGATTGAATTAACAATGCCTGTAGTGTCTTGCAGAAGTACCTCCTTTGCATACTGAGTCTGCATCAATATTTTCTTAGAGAATGATCCTAAATTTCATTTAATCACTTTATCACTTGAATCACTACTCTCTAGACTTTCTTAAAAAGCTTGCTGAATGCGCACATCAACTCCATTCAGATATAAGCAGTTTCAAATATTAGACCCTCTGAAACATTTTCTCTTTCAAATGTTCAAAACGAGCATAGACAATGTAGTAGCAGAAGGAAAAATATCAAAAATGAAAATAAAAATTAAATTATGCACATAAAACCCCAACTGAAGAGATAACGGACAATTACGTTAAGCATACCAAAAACTGCATCACCCTCGAGCTGCTCGTAAAATAAAAAGAAATAATCAGCGAAAAGATTTCTAGTTTATCGCAAAAGAATAATTTTCAGCAATAGGGTAGTTTCCTTCATCAAAGAAAACTAAAGGCATTGATTGCGATTCGTTACGAACCATTAGTGTATTCATAATATACAAATTATTTGGTTTTAGAATTCCCAGTTGAGACGAATGGCAATGGTCAATTTTAACCGCAATTGAAAAAGTCCAGATTGGCGCCCATCCGATGCCACTCCACGTGACGTCACAGGGACCTAAATTCCATACGAGTAGATAGTGGTTTTACATCGTCTGAGATTACCAATGCATGCATGTGGCACATAGCTTAGAGAAACATTTCTTGATAATCACCTATTAAAAATGCCTATGGTCGGAAAGTTTCCTTCGTTTGATAGGGTATTAATATTTATTATAATCCTTATTTAAGCCAAGCGCTACATGATAGCAGGGTACTCTGCTACCTGCTAGCAGCCTGCATCCTATCAGCGCTCAAAGCCTCGCCCCAAGGTCACCTCACACGGCGACAGCGGGAACCAGAATAACGTCACACGGTGTTTTCCCAGCATTCATACTTAGCCGTCGCGTTTTCGCGCGCTTAAAAATGTTCACTTTTCATTTAATCGCGAAAAATAGATATCGTCATTAAAAAATCTAAAAGCGTGAAATACGTACTCAAGGAGTAATAATCTTTCGATTTAGGCAATAAAAAAATAATAGGGAACCACCCTATTTACTTTGCCGGTAAAATAGTAATTTATGGACCCCTTGTGTCATCGGATCCCTAATAATTTACGGAAAGTCCTTCCAAAGCAATGCGAACGTGAAGCTTCCCTCCTTATTATGTTTGTCCTGCCCGCTTGATTTCATCGTTTCTCTGGTGCGGCTGCTTTATAATTTCAAGTCCGCGGTGCGTAATAAGGTTGCACGATATAGACTTACATGAAGCAACCTGACGACCCTCTTCTTGAATATGTATTAATTAGAAACGAATTGACTAAAAAACTTTAACTTGATTTACTTGCATTCCTATTTGCGAGAGAAAATTTTTACCGTGCATAAAGGCCGTTTTACACGGGGCACGGAATTGCGCATCTTAGAGATGCATTAATTTCTAAAATGGCGTGGAATTGCGTGAATGCATGAACGAAATTAGAACAAGGGCTATTTTGTCGTCTCGCATCCACGCCTTATCGCATGTGTTCTAGCAATTCACCGCTTTACAAGACGCAATTTTGATTGCTCCTTCGCACGTACGTCAGATTGCGTAATTCCGTGTACCGTGTAAAACGGCCTTAACATCACCTTGTATGAATGCTATCGAAAATCAAAGAACGAAAATAAGGACGTGCTATAATTCCTTTCATCTACATACCTTCAAAATTTCAAATTCTTTCTCCCGTACAAAAAATACCACCACCAAATCAGCCTCTGCGAAGTCGACTCCGTAATAGCAAGGTGGAATATAAATAATACCATTCCAGTTTTCCAGTAGATTTTCAAGAGAGTTTTTACACTCCGAACATTCCCAACTACCGCACATTACTTTCTAGGAGGCCTCAAAAATACATGCAGTTTTCCCAGACATGGTTCAAACACCAATGCCATTCAGCTAGACAAGACATTGACTAATTCCTTCCCCTCAGTGGAGTGAGCATTCGAGATAAACAATGACCAACGAGAAGCAGAGAGGAAAGCCAATCTGATTCCAATGCATAAGTGTAACTTGCTTGACTTACAATGGCAAACCAATATTCATGCATGGTCGATTTCAAGACGAAGTGAGCTCCCTCAATTTCCCTACCATTACTTAAACATTGAAGACTTCTTCAATTTCAAGAACATAATCAGCACCCACACCTACTGATATATGTATCTTAAATTACCTTTAAAGTACAGCATTTATTAAACTTAATACCACGAGCACTAGATGAATAATACAAGATAAACATTTTAATGAATAATTTTCTAGAGATTCTGCGCCAAATTTTGGATAAAACATAACTGAGAACTTCAGGATTGACTTTGTAAAACCTCTCCATATTGGAAATAAAGGAGTAAAACTTTGTCAGGTTCACTTTTATATCAATATGGGCACGACCCGGTTTTCGTAACGTAGTTACATCTTCAGCTGTAGATCTGAAGATGTATCTGCGTTACGAAACCCGGGTCGTGCCTATATTAATATAATAGTGAACCTGACAAAGTTTTACTCTTTCATTTCCAGTTTGAATAAAACATTTAATGATTCTCTACCGCGTTACCCCACATAGTATATTCGTGATAAAATAAACTATACGCAAAATAATTACACATAAATACTTTCCTGCGTGACTTTTTCGAGAGAGTTTGTCGTGGTACTTCCATGGTTCTTTCGATAAATAATCGATAAAAATAGATCTCAAGCAGTCGAATATAAGTCGGTAGTTTCTAACTGCCTTCATTAATCTTTGGAACAGTGAATAACTCTTTCGGAGCGCGTCTCAGTCATATGCGCATAAGCAAATCCTATTCAACTTACAAACAGTCAGTTATATATTTCCTTTCATGAATGACGTATGAACTCAATTATATTATTCGATCAAAGATAACTAAACTACCTCATAAGCAAATATTATATCATCTAATAATATATTTTTATGACAACAACGAAGAATCAACTTGGATTTATGGGGGCAAGATAATGATAATTAATTAATCTGACTAGAAAGTGGAATATCCTAGGGATAGAATTCAATCATTTTCAAACAAATTAGTACAAAAGAGAAAAATAATAAAAATCACTCACTAATTGCAAGGTAGAGGGCATTACTCTTGGTAGGGACTAATTCACCAAGTTCTTGATCATACTGATTTTGATGCGTAAGTAATAATTCCTCGTAGATTTTCACTCATCGTTATTTCAAACCTAGTGTTCAGAAGTAAAAATCACATTACATGAAAACTAACGCTCACATACAATGCGGCAGCATAGAACGATACCATCACGTTAGAAAATACATTTTCAGATAACTCTAAACTAAATTTAATGTAGTGGTCTTCTTCTATATTCCACTCCAAAAATATATTCCAAGACTCGAATAAAGAATTTCACTTACTTCAGTGGAAAAATTTCCCATGTGGTCTGGAGTTAATCATGGTATATAAATAAAATAATAGGATACCAGCAGTCAAGAGAATACAACTATGTACACAGCAATTAGAATCTAACGTCATAGGTTAGCATTCACGCTTTCACCAAAGTATCTAATCAAATATTAAGCATAATTTAATATAAAGCAAATTGCTCTTGCAAACGGCTCCGACAAGCTAGAAAATCCGTGATACCGTTGAAAATGAATTATAACTATTATCAATACCCATTCGGAAATTCTTTTCTCTCATTTAAAATTTAATTTTGATAGAAGAACTACGCAACAGGGTGCATGCAAACTGTAAAGTAAATTTAACTAGTGTGTCTTCAGCTAAGTCGACCACAAACCTTTTATAAGTACTTCTGCCTAATGCTGCCTTCCAGAGCTGCATCAAGTATTTCTTCTGGAACTTTAACTAATACATTTAAAAACGTGCGTCCGGTTCTTTATCTGTTTGGAATAGCCACTTTCACGGCATAAACCATATGTTTCGTCTGAATTGAGTAGGGAGCGGATTAGTTATTTGCAGGTTCAAAACAATATTCATTGTGTACTAAACTCGTTTATGAGTCTATTTCCCAGGAATTTTTTCACATTTTTTTCTCATTGGATAATGTTTTTTAAGTGAATGTGTACTGAGCATTTTATGTTTGGTCTCTTTGCAGTATATGTGACAGATATTCGATGCATGGTGTAGTAATTTTGTTTGAACATCATATCCTTTCTTTTAAATTGTTGCCTTTTGAAATGTTGACTCTCTGTCTCCTATTTTCCCGCAATAGTATTTGGGGATTCTCTCTGGAATTGCAATCATGGTGACGATAAAAAAATTTAAAATCGTTTTCTGATAGGCTACTTTATTTATTACGTTCGATTGCGTCTTCGGGATACATTAACTTCTTTTCCTTCATTATAGCTAAATAATTCTGTATTATTTGTTTTAACAGTGCATAGGAAATCCCATTCTCTGTTTTCCTGGTTGCTATCCCTGTGGAACAACTTTGAAATGCATCGATTGGCATTTATCAGTAGCTTTTGTTTTCTTTGAAAATTTATCCCGCTCTCTCCTTGGTTTTTCTGGCTATGTCCATTAACTTTTCATGGCACATTTCTGTCCCAGCCGTGTATTCTGTAATGCAGATCATCTGAATGGAGGCAAAAATATTAAGTACCTCCTTTTCTCTTACCATACTACTGATTATTACGCTAATATTTCTGTGATTTTACAATGCTCGGTGGCAGTGTAAATTGCTCCTTTATTTCCCGACAATATATGTATATGTAGTGAGGAACCTGAAATTTATTAATGCTACCACGGGACGGATCCATGGATACGTCAATGTGTAACATTTCCACGTTATACTCCCTACTGATTATAAAATTTGTATGCATACATAAATTTACATAATTATATATCCCCCACTTCAGAGGTGATATGCTATATCATTGCTATTTAACTTCCAATAATAGTTGGAAGGGAAAAATTTTATATATCACAGAAATAAAAATGATGATTAGTCAAAAATTTTCTACTACAACACGATAAAAATGAAAAACTTGAAAAGGAAATTTGCAAAATGTCAAAATTAACCGTTAGGCATTTCAGTATTCACGAATTTTCGCATATCACCTCCCCCTGTCAAAACATCAGTTCAGGAAACGTCACCATCTCTTTTAGGTAGTAGTATTTCTTGGACCGTTCAATTTCAATGCACGATATCCAGTACTTGTGAGCTAAAATATTTCCTTTGCGCACCATATACATACACATCGAACAATTCTGTCGAATAAGATTGGTTATTTAAATATCTTTATTAATTTTGATTATAATTATTGAGGTTCAACATGAAATAATTTAATAATCTTCATAACTTTAACATTGCATACTCTGTGATGAAGATCATCTGAATGGAGACAAAAAGATACCAATGCTACGTTTCTCCTGGTATAATTTTCTATCGCCCATATTTTGTGTCACATGCGCGGCTTCCACTTTTTTCCATCCACTACATGCTCCCAGCTTTTTCGGTATCATATACCAGCATTTTATGTTCGCAGCCAAACTCCCACTTTTCGTATTCTATGTTTCTTTTGTTTTAGCATATTCTGTCTGTTTGAATTCTGAGGTTATCTCAAAGCGTTGAAGTCTCCCTTCAATAAAGCATCTTCTATTCACTCCACTGTTTTACTGATCTAGGTTGTAACGGAGTGGCTATAGAAGAGCACTTTTTTACATTATATATCGGTTGTAACTGATATTTTTCTCTGCTTTTAACGGGAAAATACGATGCAACCAACGCGGCGAAAGCCCTGCAGATGCAGAGATCCTCGAATAAGGGCTTGCTTTAACCCAGGAAACGGTACTTAAGGTGGGTAATTGTAAAATATAAGGTTACAGAAAATTCTACACTGGGTCAAAGTTTTGTTGCCCTCGTCGAAGAAAAATTAACCTCTCTTTAATCTTTCATTAGAAATTCAAAAAGATAACCATTCTTTGTGGTTGTTTTCATTATAATATATGTATCTCTTGTTTCTCACGAGTAAATCTTTTAAAGAGGCATATTGTGCACCTTCATGGAGGCCAAGATTATGTCCATATGTACATAGGCGGATCTAGGGGAGGGGCACGGGGGCACGTGCCCCCCCAGACCCTTAAAAAATATGCAAGATTTTTAATACGTACCCATTATCATTGCGTTCGTTTTGTATTACGAGGTATCCTTGAGCCCCCCCCCCCCCCAGAACAAAATCCTGGATATGGCCTAACTTGTGCCCCCCCCCCCAGAAAGAAATCCTGGATCCGCCCCTGCATATGTATACGAAGTTCTTATCAAATATTCTTCTTGGATTCATTTTGTTATTCAACTAACCATTTCTGCCGTGATGTTATATATTCTGAGTGCTTTTCCGTGCCAGTTGCTTTGATTATTAAGGGCGACGCCCTGAAAGTGCTGACAATGAGGTGGTTAATGGATTGCGTGAGCTTTGTGGCGGAGGTTCTTCGTCGTGATGTCATAAGGGAAGTGTTTAGGTCTGCGTTAGAACGGTACAGCTCAGGGGTGGGGAAATGCTCGATGCGCCAATATTTCTACTCACCGTTATCATTTTAAAAGTTAAAGTCATTTTAGAAAGGCAGTGTTTTAATGGTGTCGTTCACTAGGGCTTAAAATCACAATTCGGTCATCTAAATACGAGATGGAATGGGAAGATAAGGACAAAAAGCAGTTCGCGATTCACTCGTTTTTTTCATAAGTAATAAGAAAATGAGATGAGGTTAATGTCCGCTACAGAAAAGAGTCAGTGGTGTCATTAGAGTTGCGGCTCATTAACTCGCTCGGGAGAGCCGCTCATTGAGTGAGGGAACCGCTCACGAGGATGTAAAAACACAGCAAAGCTATTGCATTCGATAACAATAAAAGAATTGGTGAACGAGCTTCTTCATATTACCAATAAATTTGTACCTTTTTTTGTGCAATTTTTTAGCAATAAATAAGTTAAATTATACCTAAATTGTAGGTATCATAAACTATATTGCATTCAATTTTTCTAATTCACTGGAAATGCACTCATTCAATAAATAGATAATCTGTAGTGTTTGAAAGATAGATATTAAATTGTTCTGTTAAATTGGTCCGATTTTTACTTTCCGAGCAATCGTTTCAAAAACATGAAATTACTTTATCTTTTCAGGAAAAGAGATGTGCTGAATAATTTTGACGTTACTCTCAGCTCCCATTTGATCACCAATGGTCTTCAATTACCTGCTGCTTCCTTATTGCTAATTACGTACTCTGAGCAAGAAGTTATTTTCATCCTCAGTGATTCCGTTGTGTGGAATATCCTTCGCTTTTATTCGGTATTTGCCTTCCATCTTTGGCGATTTAGCCAGCTGCGCTATGTCAACTTCTGTCACTCTGATCCAGATTCGATAATTGTGTTTTTCGCTAAATACTGATAAAAATTCATACTAAATGCAAGTTTTTTCCCATCACGGATGGCTAAGTAACTATGATTATATGTGGAGCAACGCTGTATAGCCCCAAAATTTGGCATGTGTCATAAGTACATGTGCAATTAGTAAGTTGAAGCCGGATCTATAAATTTAGTTTTAACATGTGAAAATGTTGTGAGGAAATTATAGGGAAAATATATACATTGATATTTTTAAAGGGAGTGAATGGCGGAAATATAGTATTATAGCAGAGTTTAATAAAAGTAAAGTGCGTTGATAGCAGTTTGTTAATAGGAATATCAACCCTCATGAATTGGGAAGAAGGATATTTCTCACGGAGGTATGAGGCTGGAGATAGATATTTATGAGTGCTTTGGTGACCTAAAATATTGGAGCAACAGGTATCACGCGGTTTACTGGGTGCGAGAAAACATACTGACGAGTACTGACAGCATTGCTTAAAAGAAAATGGGCTGACGCTCCTTAGTTACTTCACTGAAAGATGATTGATTACAGCCGGCAGCCTTTTAAAAGTCCTCAAAAACTTTCGGATAAAACAGGAAAATTTACAAATTTTGTATCTCAATTTCCCAAGCGTTCTATCTTTGCATTTCTTTTCCAAGTACACAATTCTTAAATTTATGGATCAAAGTAAGAGTTTCATTTTTGTTTTACAGCTTTTTTTATTTTGAACTGTCGACCCATAATTTTAGGGTACAACCCTGAATTCATATTGAATCCCAAAGTGAATGCCAGAAGGCAATTCCTTTATTTTTATATATCGTATAAATAAATATGAACCCATCAAATTTTAGAAACATCATTATATATCAGTGGTTGCTCGTAGCATACACCGGTGTGAGCACATGTCGATTGGTAAATTTTGCTTGACTACTGAGTCAAGACAACGGAATGCTATTATTAGCGATGTGTTTAATGTTCCTAAAAGTCGTCTCTTACGGCGCAGTCGTCCGTATCCTTATTTTACTTCAGTTTGAAATTATTTCCGCGTTACCTTCGTTGCAAAACAAAGTGTCATGATTCACAAACATTATTTTTTTGGTTGTTTAGAATCACTTTGCTAATGCATAGATTCCATTTTTTGTCGGCATAGATTCCCTTCTCCGACGATGTTAAAAAATTTTCCTTGTCTTACGTCTGCGTCTTTTGATGCATTATAGATAGCCTTAATAAGTGTCAGAATGGGTTAATAGGGTTATTGCAATTAAGGGTGTACTCTCCTCTGAATTACTTATTTCTTCTGCTATTTTTCTTCTTTCCTCTGGTTATAGATTCACTTTACCTTTATTTTGCATTGTACTCCCTCCTTTTATGCCGAATATATCTTTAAGTTGTACCTACTCTTTTTGATAAAGGTTTGTTCTGAGTGAGTATTAATCGTGGGAAAAGATGGTATCATCATTTTTTTCTTTCCAATGAGTGGTGTAATAAGATGCTATATGCTTACATAACTTTGAGCTAATATCTTCATCAAAAATTTTGTTATGCTTTATACCACTGACACCGGGCATGCTGATGGCATCAAGCAGTATTTTTTCCGTCGGAATCTTGTATACATCTTCATACATACATACATAATCTTGTGGTCCGCCACAGTTATAATTAATATCATTTAAGATCCGAAAAAAAGTTTAACCATATGGATTAATTTTTTTAATGATTTATTATTCGAGAATAAGCAGGGATTGCCATTCAATTAACCATGAATTTAATTAAAAATTACTTTATGAGTAAAATTTCCATTATTCAGAAGGCCATCGTACTTATATTCATAAGTCCCAATCAATGATCCTACCTCAAATTAATTTTTTTCTACCCTCATGGACCACATTTTTTCATCTCGTCATATACATTCAGATTTTTCTTTCCCAGGGACCCTCTTTATTATATTGGGCCTACTTTAGTATGCCTCTAATGTCTGCATTCAATTGCCTGACCATTGACTGACCTCGATTGTCGATAACTTCCCGCTTGTTGGACCAAGCTCTCAGTTATGTCTGCTACGTCTTGCACGAGTATGAGTGGATGATCATTCAATTGTACCCGATGCAATGGCATCCAGTTCCAACTGGCTACATATATAACGAATTTCTTTGGCTTTGTATGCATGTCTAACTAAATGACTTATGCTTCATCAACATCCATGCTCCTCCTTCGAAAACTTACTCTACAATGGCTCTCGAGCTGACCCCGTGAAATTAGCGATTGAGAATGACATTAAAATTTCTTATTTCCATATTATCCTCTTTCAATCCTCCTTCTTGATCATGATATGTATTTATCATGACTCGTCGGGTTTTCCCGATATATTTCTCGTAATTTATAAAATTAACTCTATTTTATTCTTTAAATAGTGATCATTCTATCTGATTATTTTGCTATTTCTACTCCAAAACCGTTTTTTTTTCGTGTAGAAACGTGATTATAAGAAAAATATTGAGAAAATTTAGCTTCAATCGATATTTTATCTGGCCGAAAATTATCATTGCATCTTCATTTAATCACTTGTGTCGTCTATAAGCTCATCTTTCCTTGCACAGTGTACTTCGGTATCAAGGGATCACGTGTATGCCATAAATCCCTTCCGTGAGGGATTTTATGCTAGTTGGAATCTATTACTTTCCTGCAGCGATAGTAGAACTACTGCTTATCGTACTGCTCCACCTGGCAATATTCTCTAAAATGAATCCCTATTTGTGATCGATATACCATATTTTCTACTACGCCAATCCATTTTGTCAGTCTCTGAGGTGAACATATCCAGGCGAGGCAGCCTAGGAAAGCAATTAGGTCCCTAATAAACTTACCTCTTGCCTTCACTGCGTAGGGCTGCGTTGTTCAACTCTTCGTTGTAGGAATCAAACAAAGGATAAGGGAAAATATGTGTCAGCTGGCAGTGATTTGACTTTGCCCTCGGGCGGTTATGAAATGTAGTGAAAGCTGCGTGCATTCATTTATAAAATAATGCCGTAGATATAGGGATAAATTACATTTTCAGACACATGAATTTTATCCATGCCATGTTGGATACAACATTTGAGAGCCAAAAAAGTCTTCCCTTAATGATTTTAACTCAACTTTCATCTCCTTACCGGTGGATATAGTTTTTCGCAAGAAATATATTGGGAGGAGATTCCTCCGAAGGAAGACCTAAAAATAGCTCCTGGGATAGATCAGGAAAGATGCAAGGAAAATGAGGATCAAGGAATTGAAGTAACTAGTTCGAGAAAGGGATAATTGGAGAGTCCCAATGTACCACTCTTGCAGAATTATGAATGAATGACGTAGTGTTGGTGTATGTATCGTATTTTACTGCCCTTTAACGGTTGTTCACCATTATCTTTTTCAACAATTAATATTATTTTTTTTGTTCTACAGCTCTGGATACGTTATTGCTTCCTTCATCCTATCCATTGAAACTTTCCTTACCTTCCCGTTGCCGTTCCCTCTGCCTGTGACTTCAAAATTAACTCAACCCTCTCTATGTATTTCTCGTTTGCCTGAATTTTTTTGGAATTTTCTGTTGGCTGGAATCTATAATTATTTACTTTCTCGGGAATAGCATAACTGTTAAAACAATCATACTAAAACATTGAGATTGTTTGCTGTCTCGAGAATATCATAAGTTGCTCTTATTTTTTTTCAAATTTGTGTTCTCGTTATTATGGTTCATTTTTTTTGCTGCAACATTTTTAAATTGGTTTGTTTAAGAAAGCAAGAGTTTTTTGTGTTTTGTATCAAAAATAGCTTGGTGTATGCCTCCATTTGCCGTTTTATTACCTAAGTAATAAAACGGCAAATGGAGGCATTTATGTTTAGTTATGTTATGAAATGGAAAAACATTATGCATTGAAATTTTAAAAAAATTAAAGCTTTTCACTAATGTAAATATGTATTTTATAATTAATGTGCCTGCAAAATTTACTATATAATTTTAGTTTCCATGGATTTATTTCCTGAATGATAAATACCTTCTATACTTACTTTGTAAGTCGGGGTTTAGCGTGAAAAGGCTACTTATCGTACCTCTCACTTGCTCACGTACTACTTGGGGATCGGGTTGGTATGGTGGCTAGAGTGTTGGCTCCCACCCGGCAGGCTCGGGTTCAAATCCCAACAGTGGCAGAGAATTTTCAGAGACTTCCCGATCCCTGCTTGAATGTTGTGGAGGACATTTCAAGCGCAACACTCCGTCCGTCGGATGGGACGTTAAGCCGTGGTCCCCTTGGCGCCTTTTGTTAAGAGCAGGCTGATTTCAACGTCGGGTTTCTCTCCACCCTTCCTTCCATACCCTTCCCTCATGGCGCAAATGACCTCAGGTGTCTTTCGCCTCCTCCAAATACCATACCATACGTACTACTTACTACTTACCCAGCCACCTACACTGTCATCCCTATATGTCTCACAAAAGAGTTCTCTCCTCACGGATCATTCCGAGTACCTTCTCGTCTCCCTATCCGTCAAATTCCCTTTTTCAATTGTCTCCACTCCCAAATCCCGAGCGTCCACTATATTTTCATCGTCCTCACGCACTACCCACGTATCCGCTCCGTAAAACGTATCACTCAGCAGTTTCTCCTCTCATCTCCATTTTTTCTCGTACAACTACTCAAGCTAACTCGTTTTAAATTCCTATTTCTTACAAAAAAAAACATTTCTCCCACGCCCTGGTTTACTTGAACATGTAATCAAAGTAGTAAAAAGAACCTGTTTACAGTTTTTCCTTTTGCGCATTTTCCTGTCTTAAAATTTTTAGGCCAAAACTACCATTTATTTGTTTCAAAGAACCCGATTAAATTCCAGCTAACTCGTTGTAAATTCCTATTTCTTACAAAAAAAATGCTCTTTCGCCCACACCCTGGATTACTTAAGCATGCAATCAAAGTAGTAAAAAAAATCTGTTTCCGTATTTCCTTTTCCGTTTTTTCCTGTCTTAAAACTTTTATGTCAAACTGCGATTTATTTGTTGCAAAGAACCCGATTAAACTCATTTATTGCATTTAATGTTCATCCCAACGCTTTGTTTCCGAACCTATGCATTTTCTTGAGACATCTCGACGTATTGCTAGACCGCGCTTCATTGTCATCAAGTAACACCCCGGCATCATTTGGCCCCGCACTTTAAAGATTGCTTGTTTCCTTCCATGCCTCTCGTGATCTCTTTTATATTCGTCGCAAAAGAAAAGAGGCAACGATAGACAACCTGGTATTATACTTACCGTACCACTTTCAGTATGCCCTACTACTTGGACCTATGGAGGCAAGTAATTTCCAATGATCGATCTTTATTTCCCCTTTACACCGGTTGCATTGATCATTTCTTGGCCGAAGCTTGCATGATTCATTATGAACACTAAATAAAAGATACGTGCAGCACGTTGTTTTGATTCGGTTCAACGTTTCATTTTCATATATATGGGTGATCACCTTTGGGTCACGTAATATCAGGCCTAACCATAACAAACTTGCGGTATATCCCTTCAATATTTTTTTTGTAAATTCTCATTAGCATTTTACTAAGTTTTTTTGATACTCACTCCGTTAACGACTTTTCTGAATCCACAAAACAGCAAATTTAACCTGCTCGAATAAGGATTCCTCTCTGCTACATTTACAAACACCGGGCATGTTGACTTGTTTGCCTTCTTTCTTTTTTTCCTTGCTTTATCCTAAAGCCTTTGATTTTGAATTCTCGGCACAAATTTTGTTGGATAACGTGAAATGAAGCTTGTTGCGCCATGAAGTGATGGTAAGTTTCGATTGAAATTCGTGTTTTGGACTACTCTAGTTCAACTAAATACCAGTGAAGAAGGTACATTTAAATAAAAATATATTGTCTCTAATGTCAACAATTATTTTATTTTGAGTATGATGAAGGAGCGTTTCCTTCAGCTACTTCATAACAACAAGTTCAAATCAGAAAAATAACCGCACAAGGTGGTCTATTCACCGAACTTTACGCCCAGTGTGAAACACGATTCAAAATACTTTACCTTGAACGATGCTTTTCATTGGAATTCGTAGGTTTTACGGGCTTAATATTGATTATTTATATACCAATCATGTGATTTTTATCTCCATAATTTGATTGTATCAGTGATATTTATGAAATAGGTTCACCAAACATGATAAAAAATAATATTCGGCACATTGATTGCCTCACTGATGATATTCATTACATTTCCAGCTTCTCAATTAATGCAGATTTGAAACGTGAACACAAATATAAGTAAATATTACTTATGACACAATACACTATACTTTGTTATCAAAATTATTTTAATTGCTTTCAAATACACAGCGAATTCCCGAAGGAATCCCCGAGAAAAGAATGAAAGACGAGAATTAAATCCCTAACTCTCATTCGATCACATCAGGTGAAATATTTAAAATACAAAAATCACGGAAGACATAGTGGAAATGACAAATCATTAAAAAGCAAATATTGCTTTATGCATCGTTAAGAGATGATGACTGGTGATAAATACTCTCTCAAGTAGAACTGAAATGCCTCTTGAGATTTCTTTACCTTGGAATAATGACCAATAATAGTTAAAATTAATTAAAATAAATTACATGAAAATACAACACAATTTCCTAGATTAAATTTCTACATGGATATGATGAAAAATTCTAAATTAGTATAAGAATCAAACGAAATACACTTATTAAAATACTGAATCAAATATACTCATTACCGAGTTTCTTTTACAGAACACATAATTACAGGAATCAGTTTGGTGGTAATATTGTCAGCAATTCCGGGCAAATGTGTTTTTTTTATTTCTTGAATTCAATTTGGTCTAAGAAATAATTGTTTGTGCTCTCCAAAGGACTCAACATTTTTGTGATTTCACAAACTATAACTAAATTTTCAATCCAAAATAGACAATTATATCCAAACCTTTCGCTGAATTTTTATAATTTGAATATTCGAGCGAATGTCTTGTATCTTTACCTCTTTGTCAATCTCTCCCCATGAGGGACTATCCCTGAATACAACCAACGCATGTCATGGCATGCAAATTCCTTTTGGTGGAATAGACACATGTTGCGGCAAAGTTTCATGGGGAGATGGATATATAGGAGAAACAGCATGGAACGGTTTCAAAATAATCATGCATAGTCCTCTCAGTATTTTGTCTCTATCTCTACTAATAAAGTATCGGGCTTCTTTTGTAGGTTACCATCATAAGCATGCGATGGCACAAAATCACTACTTACATTTTATATGCTTACATATGTACGTATAAATAGACATACGTGTACATACATAGACACATACATACGGAGGGCTTTTTTCTGAAAAAAGACTTTGCCGGTATGATAGTTTCAGCAACAAGCGAGTTTTTTTTACCTCACTCTTACCCAGTTTTGTGTCCCGCTCACTTTCAATTTGATTCATCCAAGAACTTAGTAGAGAAGCACTTTCTTGCCCTTCAAAAAAGAAGCAGCACGAAGGAAGCTGATGTGGGAGCCCTGGAATTGCCATAACGTGTCATAATGAAAGTACCGGAAAGCAGTTCCGCAAGAAAAAAGCCCTGTACATAAACGCGTACTATACTAAACCAGTGGATCTAAAACTTGCCCGGATCATACAAATAAAATTTGATTTGGAAGGGCATCAAGCTTTGCAAATGATGAAGGAGAAAAATCGAGTAGGTGAAAAGTTAAAAAACCAAGTAATGCACTGCCAACGCTAGCTGGCGGTAAAAGATGAGATAATCACGGCAAAGAATTTACACTTAAATTTGAAATTTAACCTCTCTATAGTATACCCTTGGGGGCATGCCTAGCAAGCATAGCTTATGAAATGAACAAAATTTTGGAAAATATACATTTTCAGGATGCGGATCATCATCGCTTGCGTGTGCCACGACCACATCACGGCATCCCGTCCGAAATAAAGATACAGATAGAAAGGTTGTCAATCACACATGTCGGGGAAGGTGGCCGGCGAATGAACAAACCGCCAACGGGTACGGAACACAAGTTTGAGAGCCACTGGACTATCGAGGACCCACGGTGGGAGGTGGGGTCGCGGGCCGCCGTGTGGTCGGCGTCGCCGGCGCGGCGGCGGCGGCCACGTGGTCGGCGTCGCCCGCTTGGCGCCCACATGGTCGGCGGCTAGGCGGCCACGTGGTCGGCTGCGTGGCGCACGCGCGGCCTGCCATCGGCGAGGGCGTGTGGTCGAGGCCTCGGCCCCTCAACACGACGTCTCCAGCAGCAGCGAAGCGAGGCGGAAGAGTCGAGGCCATGAGGAGACCCGCGGCTCGACGGCCGGGGCGGCGGATGCGTCCGCGGCAGCGCCCGGGCCACGCGCCGCCTCCGGCGAGCCCTCCGCCTCCTTCTTCTTGGGCCGCCATAGCTCCAAGCGGGGCATTGCCGGACCTTTTGGACGGCACGAGAGAGGGTGGGTGGAGGTGTCGGGACGTGAGAAAGCGTTCCAAATGGGTTATTTGGTTAATCATGCGAGACCTCTAAGTGCCTGATGAAGGTCTAAGCATTTTTGTGTGGTGGATGAGATTGGATAATAAATTTAGGGTGCTAATGAAACTGGATGGAGAAATGTGGTCTTAGCTAATCAGATTGCATCTGTACGCTACTAAAACCAGCTTAGCATGTTGGTAGCTATTGTAAAAACTGTTCTGTATGCTCTAATATGTGGAAAGTTCTTAACATGGATACTGTGTGTAGAGATGAAAAAGATGACGAAGTAAGGGTTACTGTACGTAAAGATGAGGATGATGATCAATCCTTTCAGATAATTGGCTAGTGAACGACTTGCAAAATGGGTAGTCCTCGATCGAACACCGTTAGGGGAGGGGAATTAACCCTTACAGATATTTTTTCACTCAATTCTCACGTGCAAAACTGCTGGAAACTCAGAAGTTTTCTTATAAAAGTAACTCTCTCCTTTCTCGCTTGTATTCGCAATTCAGTACTAGGTTTTTGGACTACTGAAATTAAAGAATGGTGATCCGGCCGGCCTAGTCTGAAAGTATTTTATCTAGAGTATTGACCCACTGGAAGCATAATTGATTCAACACAATGTCTCGTGTGGTTCAGCGAGGGCTGGTTTATACTTAACCGCCTTCCGTTTTAAAATAATTATTCGGTGCTCCCTATGTGGATTGAATCCGTTCTACTCCCTGGTACTTGAAAAGTGTGCAAATTATGGAATAGCATTTTCTTTCGAAGTTTTTCCCATCCGTTCCTAGCCTCCAACCATCTCTCCAGATGATCGTCCGGATCAATTGAACTGTCGCGACATGTCGGGATGTCCTCTTTAACCGCGTTACCCTCGGTGAACCGGACGGCGGAGGACTCCATAGCCGTGGAATAGGCGGGAAGGATGTCTATATTTTATATCGCGAGTATCCGGGAATTTCGTTGTCACCCTTCCTGCGTCACAGAAATTGTGTTCATGCCAGGCGGTAACACGGGAAGCGATAATGGCTATGTAGAGTGAGACAATATTTCGTGGAGTACTTCGCTTTTTAAATGGACGAAGTTGGTTGGGCTTGAACAGAAGCCTACGATAAATAGCTCGTTTTATTTTTTTAAGTACCGTAAATATAATCTCTAAAGTCATAGGCTCGACTTTGTGGAAGTTTATTTCAATGAATAAAAACGAACAAACTTTGTATTAATCCACCAATTTATTTACGCGGTACGACTAGTTTCGACGCAGCGGCGTCATCCTCAGGTACCGGCCGCTGCGTCGAAACTAGTCGTACCGCGTAAATATTAATTAATATTTAATTAATTGGTGGATTAATACAAAGTTTGTTCGTTTTAATTTATTTACCGTAAATATATTTACGAAGGCTTTGACCATATATGGTGATAGAAAATCTAGAAAGATGCGTCCCGCGGAGCTTCTGCTACTTACGATATTCAAAGAAATTCGGATGCTTGTTGGAGAGCTATTTTCACTTTTCTAGTGTATGGAGGAATATGAATGTGAATTAGCAGTAATTTCCTCAAATACTCCTGCTTTCCTCACTGTTCAAAGGTTATATTAATAGTCAAAATTATTTGCCTACGATTATCAACAGAAGACGTAATGTCTCAACACGTTAAGTTTTGCTCGTACCGCTCTTCAAGAAGTTGCATCGAGTACCTTTACGCCAAAGGTGAGTATGAATTTATCATGCGACATACTAAAAGAGAAAGTAACCATTACTTTCGGAATCCAAATAGCAGGTTACAAGAAACTGTTGCAGGACAAGTGGACGAGTAGATCGGCTTAGAAAGGCCTCGATTGGTTACATATGACAAGTTATCAAGGAGGTAAAAGAAATGACGTTCGTAAATATGACAAGGGTAGCCGAAAGTTGAGATGAATGGAGAGCTGCGTGAAAGCAACACAAGGGTTGTTGACCTGTTGTGGTGATGCAAATGATGGACGAATACATCGTACTGCTCACTTAAATTTATTTCACAGGTCTACTGCACGTGTTTCAATTGGCTTGCAATCATCATCAGGTACTTTGATAGTATCTGATGATGATCGCAAGCAAATCAAAACATGTACACCAGACCTGTTGAGTAAATTTAAGTGGGCAGTACGATATATTTTAATAATATTTAGTATGGTGTTCCACGATATCTCTACAGAAAAAGTTGATTTTACTGTGGTGATGAGTTTAGAGGCAAAAGTGTTACATAATGTTACACTTTTTATGTAGTCCTGAAATTAACCGTTACCGTTAAATCAGTTACTCTCTGTGAGTAAACACCACTGATTAGCTCATTGGAAGGGACAGTGAGTTAATTCTTTGATTAAACACCACTGATTAGATCAGTCAAAGTAGCAGTGAGTAACTTTCGGTGAGTTAATCAGTGGTGATTTTCCATTCGGTTGGGGTCGGAGCGCGTTGAAGTGAGTTTCTGCGCTGAGACAGGCCACGCAAAGTCGATTAACTTCTGTTTGGGCTCCTGAGGTGCGTGTCTTGGGAGAAGGCTTCACGCTTATTTCCGTCGACCGGCCAGAAATCCGATTTAAACCCTTCACCCCACTGGAAGACACTTTTCATGTCGCTAATCTAATAATCCCATTGTCCCCATCACGTCCCGGCACATTAGCGCTAAAAGCCAGCGCGGATATCGTAGACGTTCGTTTATGGGGATCCCGAAATGGAAAAATTATGCAAGGAATGTCGCTACGGTGCTTTCCAAATCACGGAACGCGTGCCAGGTTCTCGGGAGTTTTTTTTTTCTCGGAAGTTTTTCCACGAATTGAGGAAAGGTGGTGCTATTTTTAATTTTTCCCCCGCTTATAATAAGGTTTCGAGATTGAAAGGAATTTTTTAATTAGTGCTCCTTGATGAATACCTGCGAAGAATGTCCGCTCCTATTTTTACTTGTTCGCTTGTAAATTCTTAATTTATATTAAAACTCCAAGATTGTTAGGCTTGCAAGAAGTGTTAGTATGTAAAATGCTTAGGATAATTTCATTGAACAATAATCTGTAATATTAAAAATTTCAGCTCATTAATACTTTCAGGGAGGTATGACTCAAAAAAGGAGTATAAAAATGGTACACTAGTAATAACGAATCCTGAAGTAAAAATATGAAATCGAGGGTAATTCTTTTAAAGAGAACAGAGGTCTTAACCGTCTCATTAAACCACCTGATCAATTTGATTATCCCTGTCATTTTTAATTTATTTTCGCTTCAATCAGCAGCACGTTTAATAAGCAGTCCGTCAATAACCTTAACGTTCTCCCTTGCGTTCTTGCGGTTTCTACTAGTAAAATCATTGTGTAAATATTTATATGCAATCGAATGTTAGTGATGTGTATGGTCTTAGATTAGATCCATCCCGACCCATTGCATTAGAAAGCCATTGAACGCCAACCAGTATTCTCTTTTACGTCTACTCAAGAATCTTCTTGCTTGATGTTTTTGCTGCATGCCATGTATAGTCTACATTCACATTCTACATTTTAGAATACTTTTCCTTGCGCTTTAACCTACAGCAAATCTATTTCATTCCATGGTTATTCGATAACCTCATACCGACCTTGCACTAAGGGTGCAAGCTCTATTTTAATAGCAATGTAAATTTCAACGGTGTTAAAATGGGCTCTTGACATAGAAGTAGCACTCATTTTAAATTTTCGTCTATCACGCGGCCCGATTTGAATATCCCACATGTATATTTTAAGTGTATCACGATTCAAATCTCTATTCAAATATTTAATTAAAGAAGTAAAATATTAAAAATATATTCATGGTAAATTTAATGCGTGATTAAAAACCATTTAGGAGCCATAAATTCCAATTTCTTTGTTAAAGCAATCGGTGTTCCACGAGTTTTTCTAACGTTCACTGCAACGTCACCTCAGGTTTGCCTCGAGATTCTACAATTAAATATTTTGTGCGCGTCATGGAATCGTTCTATCTCCATTTTAGGTCGTTTTCACTTAAAAACTGTTCGCAAAGGATGGGAGACTAACGAAACTGTACAATTTGGCATCGACTTTGGCGATCATACGCTTCCATTTTTTATTGATTGCGAGATTTTTTTATTCAACGGTAGAGAAAAAAATATTTCCTAAGCTTGCATCTGGACGAAACTTTTATGGATGACTTGACCAATTACCCGCAGTAAGGACGAAGCGATTATTCAAAAAAGATTGCGAAACACCATATGGTTAGCTATTCAGAATAGAGCCACCAGGTGTAGGAGGTAAACTGTAGATGAACTAAGAATTTGTGAGGAATATGGGGGACGATAAAAAGAGAGAAGGAGCCGACTATGGACATCAAAAGATGATTCGTGGACCATCTTTGACCATGCGTGGGCCATCCTCGTGCCTTCTGCTATTACTATTATCGGCTCAAGAGAACAGGAAGTATCTCTGCATTTATCGCTTTTTACAAAATATGCCCATCTGCTAAAATTATTTCTCTCGATTGTTTCCGATGCTGTATGGTTTTTTAAAGCATCTCAGCTGAAGTTTGTGGAATGAATAAGGAATGTGTGATTGTGTAGTGCGAGTGCCTCATTTGCAATATTCACAATACTCTTCATTGGGACTAATTTTTCTGGCTTCAGATAACAGATAGTGTGAAGAAAGTTAAAATTTTATAATGCTTTTTCTCATTACGAGTAATTATTTTTGATACAATTAAATTAAATGCAAGTAATAATGATACGCTGTATCGAAACCGGTCGCAAATATATTTTATTTTGTGGAACAGCGAAGTCTTTTTCTTAACCTTTGTGCATCACGAGCATAAAGGTATCTAGTTTTCATGAAATTCACGAACACATTTATTTGTGTCCGTAGTACTGTCTCCAATGCAAATGAAAGGCATTGATATTAACCATAAAATCACGCTATAAAAATATTTACACCGTGGCATGCATTCTAATGTGCTGCAATTAGGCAATGAGTGAAAAAGGATAGCATAACCAGAAAACTGTTACATGTAATTTTTTCTGATGGGGCGAGGATGTGATCAAGGAAACCACAAACATGGCTTTGAGAAATATCTCTTCGCTGGCTTGACCAATAGGCCCATTTTGAAAAACTAGATTATACTTTTTAGCATGAACCCAGTTGAACCCCCTGTGATATCTTATACAATTAAGACTTATGACAAATCAATGAGAGGTTTCGTATTGCATTGCATTGGGGAAATGATGCCACTATGACGTTTTCTCAATTTCTGAAAATATAACTACTAAAATTAAGTAAATAATTAAAAAAAATATTTTTATCATTTGTTTGAACTATTCATAGAATATGTTTTTCCCTTTAAATGTGCTGTGAACCCAAATCAAATATTTACTAGTTAACTCATCGAACGTCCATAGGTCTTAAGAGGTTTGCACTATCTACCAAAGGGCATCGAATCTAGTCCTGTTCACCAAATATTTGTTCCTACAGGAGAAGTTTGAATACATCCTCGATCATATTGTGTCTTCTGGAAGAACTCTTCTTATCCGTCGGATGGTTCGTTAGCTTTGGGTTTCAAAAAATTTTCTCAGGTCGTCAACCGAAACAATTGTGACCTTTTTGGCAGCATTTCGGTTTCTCAATCGACTATCGTATTTAATGCGGAAGCTATTCTATTCTGATAACAATGACTGAGGGGAATGTCGACATTTTGAAGGCGAGTAGACCGTTTACTCGGTTAAAGACCCTTGAATGAATCGTACAGCAAATAATCCAGGTATAAATAAGATCTTACCTAACTTGAACTGAGCCTCAGCTCCATGTTTTCATGATATACTGCCGATAGAGGCTTATCGGAGCCCTTCTTCCATTTCCTAAATACTCTTGCAAGCACAAAGATCAACTTAGTATTTCACGGAGAAATTGAACACAACAGTCAGTTACATCCCAAAACCCCGTTCACCCGCGCTATTGTTCTTCATTTTTCTATTATCTACCAAGTTACGAGTATTTGTTGTATGAGACAACTTTAAAGATTGGTCTTTTCTCAATAAAATAACAATTGGTACGCTAGGTCAACTATCCCCCCATTTTTCGATTGGCCAATACAGATAGCTTCATGGCTACCCGGGGCTAGTGGGACCTCGTGGGGATTTATGCCTGGTCGAGGTGATATATGAAGGCAGAGTGGGAAATAGTATTAATGATAAGATACTTAAAAATGCACATTAAGCTGTGAGGGAGGTCTTTCGTGCCTTGGAGCGTCTCGCCTTTGCCTAACTGAAGGCATCATTTTTTATATTTCCTCAGGTAAATTTTTCCATCTTCATCATTATTCCTTGATCAAAAATCTTAAGATTGGCTTGACGCAGCTCTCCACTCAATTCCCCTATCAGGTAATCTTTTCGCACCCACGCACCCATTTCTTCTCTTCGATATACCTCTTCCGTGTGTATTTTATTCGAGCTCTACCTTTCCCGCTCTTGCCATCTATTTGTCCCTCGACGATTGCCTTCATCAGTCCATCATGTCTCAGGATTGACCGATAAGGTTTTTTCGTCTTCTAATCAAAGTTTACAGGAGGCTTCCCCTATCTCCTACTCTGCTAAGGACTTCCTCATTACAAACTAAGTCGACGAGAAAGCGAATTCTCTTCAGCCCATCCAACTTTTTTTCGACAACACACTGATTCGCTATAGCCTATGAATCAGGGTATAGTCGGTGCTGGTTGGTAACTTGGTAGTAGCTGCACTGAAGAAATACGTGGGTGTGAAAAGATTAGCTGATAGGAGAATTGAGGGGAGAGCTGCGTCAAACCAAACTTAAGATTATTACCCAGGTAAAGATAAAAAATGATGCCTTCAGTCAGTTTCAAAGTTTATTTACGCGGCCCACTCGCTTTAAATGAAACATCAATGGGCATATTTATGCCAAGTTTTTCTTAGTTACTCAACTTATCAATGAGCTATGAGGGTACAAATTAATTTCGACTATTGCATTAGAGGATTGGAAAAAATTATCATAAATATGCGAAATGTATTTTCTTTTGTTTCACCAAGAATTTTTCCGGATACTTAAACCTTTCATCAAACATAGGATATATTTCGCATTAGCTGTGCTTGTTTTCTCCGTACTATTTTTCTGCTATGTGTATTTTTCAGCTAATCAATAATTATTCGTGGCATCCTCAGCAAAATTATAATAAATTAGCCAATTACTAGGCAACGTCTCACTTAATTTACTTTGTTTTGTAAACTTTCATCATTGATTACTCGTTGTATTTTTGATGATACGTCAAATAAGCTCCCATTATCGCCTAATTGCCTAGTTGGTCAGCTTAATGTAGCATGTGATTGTTTCAAATGGTGGATAAAGTGAACGTCGGAGACCTCAGAAGAGAGTGGGTTTAATATTTTCCAATTCCCATCAGGGTTACATGTGAGATAGCGTGTGCGGAGGCGGTACAAGAGTTACATATTTCCCCTGGGCCGGGACTTGATAGACGGCAAAGTTAAGTCTATCGCCTTTAATGCGGTGGAAATAACGTCGTGGCCATAATATCATCAACCATGGAAATTTAGTCATTTTGAGAGGGAGATGAAATTAACCGAGCCATTAGGGATGCAAGTTACAGAGTTCGGAGTGCCTATTAACTCGCCACTTTCAGGGCACAATCATTAAAACTCAAAATTGCGTTTGCTGGCTACCGTAATTGGCCAGTACTCGACGAATGTTGTACAGGAGTACATTTTAATTGCATTGCTACTATTGTACTCTTTTTGTGAAGAGATTTGTAAAAAAAAACGCCAGCAGCGCGCCGCGGAAATCGATTCCAATCCCTGTGGAGAAGAATTTAAAAAAATAAAATGACGCTGACTACCCTTAAACCACTCTTGCCGCTGATTCCCGAGGAAAATTGAATTTGTAAATATTAAATTGAATCATTTAAGGCAAAAAAATATTTTGAAAAAATCTTCAGTATATGCCCCCGTACATATTTTAATACCAAAGGTAAAATTGTAAATTAATAATGCGGTATGGTATGGTATTTCGAGGAGGTGACCGACAGCCCATGTCATTTGCACCGTGAGGGAAGGGCAGGTGAGGAAGTGTGGAGAGAAACCCGGCGTCGGCATTAGCCTGCTCTTACCGAAAGGCCTGCTCTTGAATTACTCATTGCATGTCTTTATTTATTCCATTACTCTAATATTGCTTAGATTTTCTATAGGAATTGCAAACGGTTTGCAAGTTTTACCTTCTCATGAATTTGCGCGTATATCTTGATATTATGCGTAATATATCATGACCGTATGATGTGCATGCGGCGATTCTCTTGCATGCCGCATGTTGGTGAACGATCACCTCCTACCAAGTAGCCTAGAGGTGGCTCGCAGGGACTTATGTAGATGTAGATCCTAATGCATGATCACGAGGTACTATACCACACCAAATTAAGTATGCGTCAGGAACAAGAGGCAAATTACGACCGCTCGGATATGAGTGTTGCGACCAGCGACTAAGGTCGACTTCTGCGCTCGAACATACAGCCACATATGTCCTCTGAGTATATCTCAGCAGGAATTTAAATTCTACGGTTTAAGTTTCTCCAAAATAGTGATGTAAACGCTTTTTGCTTTAGCAGCTTGCTCTGTAGCCCAAAAAGGACGAATACTACATTAGGTGGTTCTGCAGTCGCACTCTAGATATGTTTTCACCCGCCTCGCATTTAACTGTTTACAAAACTATTTACAAAAGGCACCACTAGTGTCGCTGACTGGTAGAACGATCCGATTTTCACGGAGAAATAAGTTATAAATAAGGCTGTTTACCGAAATCTATGTTAGTGATAATGTGTCCTATCAATGGCTTTTCTATGCCATTCTTTACTATTGTAAACATTATGTAGTTCATATTGGGAATAAACGGATCGGTCTCACCTCACCGCCTTGAAGTGGGCATTTATGAGCTTACTGAAAATCACTATCAATGAACAAAATGAAAACCAGTATCGAGCATCCAGCCACATGCGCCCTCTAAATAAATTTCAGCAGAAATTTGAAGTCCACGGTTTAAATTTCTCCAAATTAGTACTTACTGTCAAGGGCGTACCCCGGATCAAAACTAGGGGGGGGGGGCAAGCCGTGGTTGTTCAAGTTGTAACATTTTAGCATGGAAAAGGAGAACGAAACTAACATTTTAAGAAAAGTATAACGGCGCATTATTAGTTTTTTAAATCATTTGATTGAAAAAAATGTTTTACATGTCTTATACTAATATCATTTTTCGCTGGCTTAAAGAAAATTTGTTGAAAACTTTCGTTTCGATCCAATCATGATTTTCCTTAAAGAATTTTGCGATTTTGCTTCTTGTGGAGGGGGCAGCTGCCCCCTCCTGGGTACGCCCATGCTTACTGTATACGCTTTTTGGTAGAGAAGTTCTCTAGCCCAAAACTACGAATGCTACAATAAGGGATTCTCCAAGCTGCATTTCCCCCAGTAAACACGTAATATTTTCCGCAAACTTAAAACAAAAATCAAGGTTCAATGAGACGTACTGTTACCTCCTCTTTGGTACGGTATTTGGAGGAGGCGAAAGACACCTGAGGTCATTTTCGCCATAAGGGAAGGGTATGGAAGAAAGGGTGGAGAGAAACCTGGCGTCGGCATTAGCCTGCTCTTAACGAAAGGCGCCAAGGGGACCACGGCTTAACGTCCCATCCGACGGACTGAGTGTTGCGCTTGACACGTCCTACACACAACACTCAAGCAGGGATCGGGCAGTCTCTGAAAATTCTCTGCCACAAAAATCAATTTTCAACGAGACAGACTATTACCTCCCTTATGTAGTCTCCTTGCAAAAAACCTAACCTATCGACCTCCGTTGCTCAATTCTTATGACCGGTCGAGTAGGTGCGTGTCCTCATGATTTTCATTTGTTGGCTTTGAAATGCTTGTGTATTGGGAACCGCCACAAGGCCGCGGTAAGAGCGTGTTCGGGGGTTGCATTGATCAAAACCCCTTGCACATCTCACGGAGGCAAACCGATGGATTGCGTGTAACGAGCGGCTGGCTCGAACGGTGAGACACCGAAAATAACTCCATTCTTCGAGATTTCCTAGACGGCGAGGGGGTGTCATTGGCATGCGTCCATCGGGACGGATAGAGGAGAATTTCACTAAGAAGCGCTCTGACACAATGACACGTGGCGCATTGTTGTCGAGACGTGGTGAGAAGGGTGATGGCCGCGGATGCGGGAAATGTCTCTTGCGGGCTGCGCCTGAAGGACGTTACGTAGTTGATACGTGGATCAAAACAAATGAAAACGTCCAAATTATTCAAATGTTGTTTTAGAAAACGCTACTTGAACCTCTGGCATTCTTCAATTCTCAACTACCCTGCCTTTACGTCGTGGAAACGTAAATAAAACGAATGAAAAATTCCAAATTATTCCAAAAATTGTATCAAATATGCTACTTCCACCACTGGCATCCTCCAATGTTCGACTAATCTGCCGTTACGTTGTGGAAACGTGGATCAAAACAAATAAAAACGTCCAAATTATTCCAAGTATTGTTTCAAAAATGCCACTTAAACCTTTGATATTCTTAAATGTTCAATTATCCTCCCATTCCTTCATCAAGTCTTTTTATTAATAGTGTATTCTTTTGAGCCTACGATTCGTTGAATGTCGTATATATTTCGCCCTAATTCATTATGTAACTATGCAGAGGACCGTCTTGAAGAAAATGAAACAAAATCTTATTTTATTATGGAACCTAAGTGAAACAACATTGAGAAACCTTAATCTTTAATACACCTAAGAAACATAAATATTTATTGGTCTTTAGTAATTTTTTGATGATATTTTTTAAAAGGCGTTGATTTCATCGAATGAGTAAAAGTAGGGAATATGGTATGCATATAGCTAATATAAATGATAACATACGTTTTCGTGGAGGCCTGCTCAGGATATTCTATTCCAAGATATCTCCTTAGTAAAGTTTCGATTTCTCTGCATTAAAGGCGGACGTGGGGAAAACTCGGGAAGAAATGGCACATCAGATTAATCTCAATGCCAGCATCACCTGGTTTGTCGGCGGTTCTACGGTTTTACTGCCGAATCAGTAAAATTGTTAAGATGAAGCGGGAAAGGGTCTGTATGGAGTTTTACCCTCATCGTATTTGCACCATGCTTCCTGATAGATAACAGCGACCATTGCTTCTCGTGGGGCTTATGATGAAAGTGGGGATGCATAAATATGTTTTGGCTCGAAGTAGAGGCCATGAAAGATCCTTCATTGGTAAGGATGCCTGGCAAGTGGCCAAAGTGGGCAAATTTCACAGCTTCCGCAATTAGCCCGATAATACCGCCGGAGTTCCGCAATAAAAGTGGTGCCAAATTCACCTCTGTTGCGTGGGTTCGAATCTTACGGACGCCTGAAGCTTTACATTTTACTGGAGTCAATGTCCGTTGCCTGAATAGGCTAAAAATTTTGTAGAATTTCGAAATAATACCAGCGTGCGGTTTACCTTAACTGGAAAAGCGCACGTTTTTGTTATTTCAGTGTGTAATTATTGCACTCAATTTCGTAAGAATCGTCGACTTTCATTTCGAGAATTTCCTATGCAGACTCAATCGAAATGAATTCGCAGAAAGTGTGAGGAAGAGTTTTAAATATAATTTTTTTATCGAAAAAAATGCAAATTTAATATACGTAGGTACTACTATTCTGTTTAGTCATGAGACAGAGGGTTGCGATGGGTGGAAATAGAACAGAAAAATGACATTTTTAACTTAGGAAGATTCTGAGTGGGTATCGAGTCTTTTTAATTTTTTTTTACTTTTTTACTGTGGAACATTAATTATACTGTCTATTCCAGAAATTTTTCACATGGTCAGATTTCTGCGTGACCATGAAATATGGTGTTGATCCAAAATGACATTAGCTATGCCACTAATACTTACTTAGTTCAACGATCATCACAAAATGCACTACACCCGAGGAAAGCCGCAGTCCTCAGCTTTAAAAGCTATTACGCAAGTCATTACGCTGTCGAGGTGGTCATCTGGACATATTCTGTTGTTCCCTTTAAAAATGCAATCCCCGCCGACCACTTCAGCCAACTATAACATTTTATCTCATCAGTGTTACTTTATCGTTATTTTATATCCATGGTTGGAATATCTCTCATAAGTACTTTAATTGGGGATACTAAGATTTTGTTGTATGATACGCTGGTTCGCAACTGGGTATTTCGCTCTTGATCACTGCTTTATTACTATGTTCAGCACTTCACGCTTCTATCGATCAAGAATACTATTTAAAGCAAATAAATGGTAGAAAAATGATATTTTAGTGCAAATATTGTAAGGTACGATGAATAGACCGCGTTGAACCAAAACGATGTTGACATTTCCATGCTGAAGTTTTCACGATATAATTGGGTAAGTTCAACAGATTCAGGCGTTATATGGTGGAAGTTCGACATATTTAAATAAAAGATGACATTATTGGATCGCAGTACTCGAAATAATTAACGCATATGGTTAATTATTCCATCGGCTACTTACATCATAATACGCAAACGTAGATAAAATTGTCTTTCCTTCCTTCTTTTAATGAATAAGATTACACAGGACATTCATTGGTTTTTATTTTCTCTGAAGGAAAATCATTAACCCTGTGAGTGACCCAAGGTATCGCTCATAATTCGCTTAAATGAAACGTTTTGCCTTGATGTTTGATGAATTTTAATTTCTATGTTAACCTTTTTAATGCATGATACTTAGCAGTAATTGAAAGGGCACATCGCGACGACGCGTCGTAGGCATGTGAGTGTAATTCACACAAGTATATGAATACCTGTGAAATAACAGAATAAAAATTGAGTACAAATGGGTACAAAATATATTTTAAGATACCGCCGCAGAATATGCAGAACCTTTACGATGAATCTTTACGGATTCTTGTTTCCTTAGCAATTTCGGATCGTAAATTTACATTTTTCCAGCGTGCATTAAGGGAATGCGGGCGAAAAAGATTAAATTATCTATTAAATTGTTGCAATCAAGGAGGAAGTAAGGGGTTGGAGATTGTAACAGAAATAATTGTATCCTATGATATTTTATGTAGACGGGGCCATTCTTGTCTTCGTTCGCTTCTCCAAATGAGCATCCCGTGAGACAGTTAGTTGGCACCCCCTGCCAAAGGAAGGGTGAGTCGCACCAATAATGTTGGGTGCCGAAAGTGCGACGTAATTTCCCCTACGTTCCCCTGACTGATCTTTTGCCGTCAGTCCGACCGTGGAAGCGCAATGGAGCGGAATTATTTTCGGTTTCCCGGCTGTGGTTGGATATTGGACGCTAGGCTCATGCTGAAGGGAATGCGTTTCTCCCACTCCACCCGTCGTACTTTTTTCCGGCTGCATATCTTGTCCAAAACGAACTTTAATATCCTGAATTTTTAATGAAGTAGAGCAGCCTTTACTCACAATCAGTACCTCTCTCAAGTTAACCTTCATCTTCAGTATTTAAATGTTAATTCAGGGAAAAAGAGTTGCCTAGATAAATTTTCAAATATAAAATAAGCATTTGAAAATAGAGACTTTGCAAATGCAAACGGGAGCCTGTCTATATAACCTGTAAATTTAAAGGTGATAGAGATATATCTCTCAAGGCCAATTGACACGATGCACTAAGACGTACTAGTTAATGTCTGGTTGCATGAATGATTTTGGTGGGCCGGAGCGGAACATGTAAGAATGCATGAACCAAATTAGAACAGGCTCTATTTTCTGTACGAGTTTGCACAAGTTGAGGCGTTTTGGCGTTCATTCTCGTGTTCATACATTTATAAATTAACTTATACGAGTTAATTAAGTATCGTAGGGATCGGGTTGGTGTGTTGGTTAGAGTGTTGGCTTACCACCCCGTGTGCATGGGGTCAAATCTCGGCGGTGGTAAAGAATATTTAGACTTCCCGATCCCTGCTTGAATGTTGCGTGGAGGACATTTCAAGCGCAACACTCCGTCCGTCAAATGGGACGTAAAGCCGTGGTCCCCTTGGTACCTTTTGTTAATAGCATGCTGATGCCGACGCCGGGTTTCTCTCCACCCTTCCTTCCATACCCTCCCTCAAGGCGCAAATGACCTCAGCTCTAGGTCGCCTCCTCAAAATACTTACCTACCTACTTGTTAATGTATCGTAAAACCAGGCCTTCAGAAATGGTAGCGAAAGGAAATGGAAGTGAATTCAATTGATTCGGCTTTTACTTTGTGAAAATCCATGTTGAAATGAAAATACACAACCAACTTTTCACTGAAAACGACGCGTTTGGACGCTGAGGCGTCATTCTCAAGTACCTCTCTCATGTGAATTCTCAAGTACTTGAGAATGACGCCTCATCGTCGAAATACGTCGTACCAATAAAAAAATTTCCTGTGAAAAGTTACCAAGGTTGTTTATTTTCATTTCGGAAATGGAAGTTTTTAACAAGTGAAACACGTCAGGAAACGAGATCGGTCGAACAGGAGTGGTTTGTCCTCTTGAAGGGTTGCCGGGGGGTGGAGATGTCGCTGGGGGTGTGTGGAACAGGGAAGGGGAGGTGGCAGGCGAGTACGTGTGTTTGAAGTGGACCCAATCATTGGCGACTCTTGGAGCTGAAGTGCTCTCCTACGCAGTGGCATTCGAAGCCCTTATGCCCACATTCTTCTCGTTAGTTCCCACTATACGCTCCGGAGAGGTCAGTCCTAACAAGCAGAATTTCTTAAGAGTTCTGTAGTAGGTTCTGTCTTCATTCGCTCAATGCCCCTATCGCTTTCTCTTTCGCCGAATCTTACTATTTTTTCTGAAACTGAAAGCTTATGGATGAAGACGTGCGTATTGAAAGTCTGAAGGTTGCTGTGTTTTTAAAAATTTGGAAATTTTAAATGAATTGTAAATTATGCGTTTTAAGGTGTCCCTAATTTTGTGAAATTTACGGTCTAGTAGTACGGAATAGCATCCTAAATCGACGCAAGCGATTGAAAAATAATAACAAATATTCCCCTCAACTGACTAAGGTTCACGCAACCAGTTTTGGTGAGGATTTTCACTAATTTCAAACGGTTTGATCTGTGAAGCAGAAGCGTATTAAAATTAACATTTTCATTAGAAATTGGGAGAGTTTCCTGGTAATGTTGATAAACAAAAGAAGATGATGATCGCGAGAGTGGTTAGGGGGCAAAGAGAAAGTGATTGTAATTTATGGATTGGGAAATGGAGGGAAACATATATTCGGTAACAAGGAATTAAATGAGTTATAATATGTCGCCGAACAAGTTTTATATTTTTGTATAGGAGGTTAGCGATGCTCACTTTAAAAAATCCGAATACCAAGGTGTATAAGGGCCTAATCATTGGTATCCAAATGGTATGCTGTCTAAACAGCTCTCGGTTTTAATAGTGTTGATGAAGATCTGCGGCATTAAATTTTGTAGTGGCTAAGAGAAATACATGGACGAACGAGCACATGGATGGGTGCTATTACGTGTAAATGATAGGAACTCTATCTTGTATAGGTCATTAAGGCGTTAGCGACATGCCCATTCGGTGTCACGGCCTTTTCAACTATTGGAGAAAAAAGACATCGTAATTTTGCTCCGGCTGTTTGGCCTACTTTCTCTATTGACTCCAGATTGTTCCACTTGATAAGTGAACGAATGTAAACTAGATATACGATGCAATCGGCATGAGTTCTTGAGCTGATATGGCGTTCGCCGATCGGCGATTGGCCATTACTTCATCTAGAAGAAGTTAAAAAAAACCTCCGGAGGAAAATGCCATCCTTTTCGATTGTGTTTCCTATATGTATTTCGTAATTTGTGGCTTAAGACCGTTTAGATGAGAACGAGTGAGCGGCACGTGATTACTTTTTAATCCATTATAACCAAATGTTGCTTCTAAGTAACATCAAAAATGTATTAGTACATTTTCAGCTCTTTCCAGGAAATATTTAAATTACGTCTTCTTTTGTGCCGTATAGTGAAATGGCGAACTAAGTAGCTGCCACAATAATTATGATTGGGTAGAAAACTTTCACGTTTTTAAAATGAGAAGTCTAGATATTTAATTTCTCCTGGTTTAGAAAGGGTTAATAATGGGTAACTTCTTGAAGTTCCTCGAAAGTTTTTGACCATATTCAACAAGTTTCGCCTATAAGGATATGGTTCAGCTGGATTATCGATATTAAAATTGGTTTAAGATGATGATATCAAGGATTCCGTAATTTGTGGAAGCAGTCGTACTTTTTTCATAACATGGAGTGTACCATCACGGCTATGTATGCTTTTCTATGCACTGTAGGTCTACTCAGGTACAACATACATTGACGATGATTCTATATGGCACTTGATATTTTGGATAGAATATAACCAGATATCTTTTTAGAATTACCTCTCATATTAGAGTCGAGGTCTTGGTCAGGATTATGAACCTTGGTCGTTAAAATTAACTATGTAACAAATGATAATTTATATTTTCGGTGATGGTTTTGTCCTCGCTCTCAGGCTTTTTAAATAAGCAAGACATGTACATTGTTTCAATGATTTATTTCGGAATTAATTTTACTTAAATTTACCCGTCAGTCGAATTCGTTGTTAATTTGATTTTATTCACGGTTTTTAGAGAAGTCTTACTTCACTATAGCGATTTTAGTGAAAAATAAGAAGCGATGATGTAAGCCGCTTAGTGTAAGTCCTCGACAGTTTCTGGTAACGATTTATTTAGCACTAAAATTTCTAAAATTTGTTTAAAATGGTGCTGTCTTCAGAAATTGCTTGACACTCACTCCTTGAAAATGACGCAGAAATACTTAAATCTACAAAAGGTAAAAAAATTCTGATTAATGCTGTTGATTAGTTTGAAAATTTCGTAATAGAAGGACGAAAGAGATTGACTCATTAGCAGTATCTGAGACAAAGAAACGGGGTTTATCCTCCCAAACGTGTTTGCTTAAGCCAAATAAACGTTCTAGGCAGTGATATGTGCCCGTCTCACATCTTTTATCTCTTCCAAACAAGTATTATCTCTTCCGTATTGTAAAAATTGCACCATTAATGATGATTTCCCAACAAGCCCTACCTCAAGCCCTTCAAACGGCTCAAATGATGTCATAAAATCAATATAAAGCTGAAACCTAAGGAACAGGTACAAATGCAGTGTTTTTTGCGCGAAAATAGTAAGGAAGTTTCACTAACTCCGATTTTAATACGTTAGAAATATTTTGATGCAGATTTAAGTTAGCTCTAATATTCACCCATATTAAAAAACACTCTGCCTACTTTGAATTTTCAGCTTCGTGAAAGATTATCTCTATATAAGAAAGCTAATCGATTAATTGCCCTTTCGCAACGTCGAGAGAAAAATGTGAAGAAGTCTGTCGTTTACTTCCTTCACATGGGTACGATATCCTGACAAGGTAAGAGCACAATGGGGATCCTGATTGGACGGTTTCAGTGACTACAACCTGATTAAAGTCTAGGGACTCCTCTAAACATGAGCTCTTTTCACAGGCCAAACCCAGCTCAAAAATGTCGCCTCTTTCATATATATAATTAATCGGAGGGAGAAGTATTTTCCACATTATAAGCGTTAAAAAGTTCCTTAAAATTGACCAATCGATTAAAGAAATATCCATTGATGAAAATTGTGTGATTTTAGAAACTTTGATAGCGTGGTGTTCTTCAGAGCGGACTGGAAAGTCCTGGATTCGATTCCCGAGTCAGGGATTTTCCCTATGGCATTTAATGTAAAATTCTCCGTTTTTCTCGCTGTAGGTTTGAAATGGCCATTGGTTAATAGGCATTAACTGTAGGGAGTAACTTGAACATATTTCCGGAAAAAGAAAGCTGGTAAAACATTAGAAGTTACTCATTATAGAGCTGAAATTCAAGTAATAAGTACGAATTATGTAAAAAAGTAAGTGTGGTCTGAGGAAGAAAGCAATAAGTTGAAAGAAAAACTTAAAATGAGTTTAACTCACTGCCATTTTAATGACTTAGGGATATTTGGATGTGGATTTCATGTAATTCATAGATTCACCCATACTTATCTTCAATTCCTTATTTGAGTTTTAATCTTCAAGAAGTCATTTGATTTATTACGCCTTGAAACCGCGAGTGTAAGTTGCATGGATTTCACGACTCTTGGAGGTAATTTCAGTTTGCTTTGGTTATGCAAGTAGTGTATGTACGACAATTTGATTTGATGGGCATTGATTCCATGATTACAAGTGAGGATCACCCACGATGTGTGACAGACAGATTTGCATAGCCCTCACTCCCCGTGACACGTTTGTCCACTCCTAACTGTGGACCTTCGCTGCACTCTGACCCTCAAATGAAGGCTTTGTAAATCGTAGTTATGTCGCCTCTTGACCTATCATGGGAGGGGACGTAATCAACCTCGTGGCCGAGTCAAAAGCTCTTTTGCTTGCATTGCCGCCTTCTCTTGCGCTTGAAGAACGTGTTCTCCTCACGTCGTGGTTTGTCGGCCGCGGCAATTGGGTGCGTAACCCACCGCCCTAGTAACCTCACAAGTGCCTTACCTTGATCATTGATGTTCAAAGTTTGATTTTACCATGTTCACGGCGATGTATTATCTTCCCGCGAAATTCTACAAGACAAATTTCACAAAGACCAGGTTGAAAACCAAGGAACAATAGCACGTCTAACTTATGCGCATGTCACAACGATGTGCAGATCTTAAATTATGGCAACCTTACGGCGTTCAAGCAGCTGTAAGCTGCAACGAGAAATGAGGGAAAAATGCAGAGGTTTCCATTTTTATTATTGCGCTTGCGCCTTTGTGCCAAAATTGCTTAGAACTGCATGAAAAAATTAGAGCTTATTGCCTTGATTCTTATTCAGTACCATAGGGGTAGTAGAAAATGGAATATTCCGAAATAGGAAGAGGAGATAAAATCAAGTATCACTATTACTTATTCGAAAAGAACATTTCTTCGCGTCGTGATGCGTTTCCCTGTTCTGGCGTTTATTTCTTGAAGCAAATAATGTGAAATGAAGAACGATACAATGCTATAAACCCAGTGACCGAAGAGGGAACAATGCTAACAGCCCTTCTTGTTATCTGTTATTGGCATTAATCAGGGGAAGACGCCACGAATATCTAAATTTTCCTATTGGAATTCGAACCAGGTTAGCTTTCCTTTAAAGAGAATACTAGGCAACATAATTGCTCCTGCTTTTAATTTTCATATACCGCTTCTTACCTCATTCTTCATATGGAAGTTTATCCTTTCAAGGTCGTTAAGTAATGTGTGCCTGTTACATCAACTATTTCTCTTCCATTGGCATTTTGAGGTCATTAGTGTTTTTCAAACCAAAGGCAGGTTTCCTATAAGAAGGTATACCACTTTGGTCTTGCAATTGGTACTGTGCTTACTTTTACTTTCTCACACTTAAGGCAATCTTTCAATGCACGCAATATCTTTTTGACCTTCACTGAGCAAAGAGTACGATATGCTGCTTGTATTGTCATGTTCAGTGGCGTAAGTGACCTCCTCAAGTAGGGCATCGAGGTACTGGTACTCCCACGCGCGACGCATGCAAACAGAAGACTCATTACTTAGCGTTATTCCCTCTCCTTTATTCTGGCTTCGTTTTCTGACCTGCGGTAATGTTGTGTGGACCATTTCATTTCCCGGAAAAGGAGCAGAAAAGCCTTCGAGAGGAAAAGATATGTATGGCTTCACAATCGGGATATGAGTTTAATAATACCGTATTTTAGCTAGAAAAATACCTCAATAATTGTCGAGGCATTTGAGTCAAAGGGCAGTTAAATTGCCCTCACTAGAAAAATTGTAGCACAGCATAATCATAATGAAATGAACATTAAATAAGCCTGTTAAATTGTAGTTCGGTAACCCTGCAGAATTGAGCTGTCGTTGTGGGGGGAAACTGAGTAAGAAATTAACATCGAATACCTAAATGTAAATAGCTATACAAAAATAAATTTATCAATGGCAAATATCAGCTGTACAGTTGTATTACATCGTTGAAATTGAATCTATTTGTATATTGTAATGTGCACAGCTTCAGGAGAAATTGTTTTAGTAGAACCGACTAAAATATGAAACAGATAATTACAGCGAAAATAAGACTGAATTCACACGTACTAAATCACACAGGGTATGAAATTTGATCGTTAAAAAACAACCATTGATCAATATTTTGAGTTAATTGCTCACTAATTTTGTATTTTAGTTCAAAAATTGTTATAACAATGACTCATCATGCATCATCTAGATTTATCTGCTAAATTAATTAATCCGGAGAACCTTCACTCTCTGGAAACAATGGAGCATTAATGACGATGTATAAGGATATGCTGCTCTAATTGACTAGATTCTTATTTAGTACAGTAGGTACAAAAGAATATTCCGAATACGAAGAGTAGATAAATTCTAATATCACAACTACTTATCAGATATATCATCGCGATAGTTGTATCTATTCATGAAAATGGAAACCGAGTATAACCTAAACACTATTTAAATATTTTTGATACATTAAAGCCGGCGATTTTCTTGAATCGCGGCTAAACCATGAGACTAAGGGCTAGAGTGTTCCAGGTTCAAATCCGCGTGAATTATCTGAGAAACTTACCTAATAGAGATGCTGCCACGTATTGTTTTCTAAAATTGAATATGGATGAATTCCATATTATTTTAAATATAATTGAAAATATTACTTGCTCTTGTAAGAAGATAAGATGTTACAAAGAAAATGAGGGATACGTAGGAAATCAAATTATTGAATCGAAATTGTTTGTTTCAGTGTTACTTTTTCTGTATCTGTGTGAGATGACATTACCTTTCAACTAAGGCATGTTGACTTAAGCTCCAGATTGAATTTGTCAACACTACCTCAGTGGGTGCCTAAATTTTATTTTGATCGTGATGTCAAGTTATGACTCTCATTTTTTTCCGAATCCACGTTTACTATCTTGATAGAATCAGCATTTCTAGGCTATTTCTAGCATAGGTTTACTAGCATCGCCTGTCGGTGCTGGTTAAAAATTCAAAATTTTAATAGAGCTTTCCGAAAAAAGAGAAATTTTGTCCACAGTCGATAAAGAACGTTTATGATCAAATTTTCCAGTATTTCACGAAAATTAAAATTTCATATGTCCTCAGTAGAACCTTCTTGTATGCTCGTGGTGGTATCTAATACTTGCAAGAGCTTTTATTTGAATTGCAATTGGCCGCGGGAAAGATTCCGACAACTTCACGCTCCAAGTGTGAATTTATGACACCACAAGCCCAGTGCTGGTGAGCTCTACCTTCCTACAGAAACACCGGTTCAAATCTCCGTCTGAGCCATACGAACTTATTTTAAAAAGAATATCAAGAATACGCAGGGGTAAATGTGGTATGTGTTTACTCGTAGTAAATTCCCTATGTAAGTGGCTAGGTTGGACACATGGTTAAGCTCACAGCTTATGTGACCAGACGTTCAACTAGGCGCGCAAATCATCTGTTAACCTGACTTATCCGCGAAGCCATAGAGATAAATAAAAACAAAAATAATTATAACAGATATACCGAATTGAGAATTAGTAATACATGGAACCCAGTCATCCACAATTCTTCATCTTCCCCCTCCAATCCTCACCCCCTCCGCCCACCTGAAATAAAAAGGCAGCACAACCAAACTGCAGCACCATTCCCTTGAAGAAGTGGCCAGCAGTCGGTCACGAAACGTCGGGGCAATTCCGATACACGCGGCATACATCCGTATGTCTCTCTTTAATCACCATGAGCCGCGAAAGCTTTCATGAAGAAATACATCTGTTAACCGTTAATCGCAACGAATAACTTGGCTACGATGGTGTGGAACACATGAAGTTCTGATCTCGGCGACCAAAATCTGGATAGTTCGTGATCTGGCATGTGTTCTCCTCGTCCAAGAGGCCCGAGTGCGTATATCTGGCACTACTTTTAAAACAAAATTAGCACAATGCCTTATTTGTTCTACGTGGCGTTACACGATACCCAATTTGTTAATATGTATAACCATCGTCGTAATTTCGGATTACTTATATAACTTCACGTTTGGTACATAACGAACAGAATTAATTACTGGATTCTTAAAATTGAATGTATGATGGAGAAGAAAATAAAAATAATCACTGAATTGCATTGAAGAAAATTTGTATCAGATATTGATTGTACCTGTTTTTATGCATCAAGATTTCGTGGGGATATGTAAACTTTACGAAACTTTACTAATTTAGAATTGGATCAAAGATGGATAAACTTTTTAATGTAAAGGTTAGAGAATTCACTCTTTTCAAGCTGCTTCCTTTAGGGTTCAAAGGCAGAAGAAGTAATTGTAAATGTAAAATAATGCAACACGATTTTATTTTCTAATGCTATATGATCACCTGCTTCAGCTGACTTCTACGTCCATTTATTTGTTACTAAATTACCTATCGCACTCAACTCTACTATGAGTCCATTAAGAGATGCATAGACACATGGGTGACTCATAAAAAAGCTCATCGACGTGCTGAACCTGAAACACTCTATATTTTAAAAGGTTCATTCAGGTAGTTTTGAGGTGTAATTATCTAATAAATATGAATGAAATGGTATCATACTTAACGGAAATAATTTATCACTATTTTTGAGTCGTAAAATCTCGAAAACACCTCGGGAATAAAGCTTAGTGACTCTAAATTTACATTTATTGGCCATTAAGTCAACAGCCGCAAATTTATCGGCAAGAAATGAAAGCGAGTCTTTCCTGCTGGCGTGATTTTCATTTTTTCCACCAGGTCACGACCTCGTTCAATGTCTAATGCTTTCGTTTCGCAGTGAAGTACATCTTATGCGAGTTAAAAATGCATTTCATATATTGCCGGCAGAACCGCGTATTTCGTCAAAATATTTCACGCAAGAGTATTATATTTCGTAGTAAGTGACTCGTTCTTAAAATTCCAGATTGTTCCAATAAAGGCGGAAGGGAGCCTATGCAAAATAGAATATTTTTGCATGTTACGCACAGAAAAGAGTTAGGAGCAGTTATATGCACGTATGTAGTCATTAAATTTCCATCATGAATTTTAAAAACCTATTTCCTGTTTTCTTAACCATCCAATCTAGGGTATCAGGCGGACGATATCCTGGCGGTGATATATTTTACAAGTTGAAATCAATGTCCATTTTATGGGTCTACAAAGTATGGACCTCACTTCATTTGTTGGATGGGACACTAAACTCTGCGCCCTTTGCGCCTTTCACAGAGGGTAATAGATATCATACTGGAGATGGTAAATGATGAATACCTCATGAAAGAGTGTAAGGAAAAGACTTAGGAAGAGCCAAGAGTGGAACGTCGCGTTGTAAAGGGCGAAACATTTGTAGTGATGCGGAAATGCAAGATTTCCATTTCCAAAATATGCATAAACATGTTGTTGTGTGACGAATCAGAATAGCCAGCTATGACAAACTATGCCTCGGGATTTGTACCTTTTCACTTTCAAGAACGCCTAACCTTCCTTTTCCCCTTCCTCTTTGATGAAAACATCCTGGTTCCACTTCCCTATATAATGGCACGGTGGAGATACTATTGGCACACACTTACTTGACACATTTACTTAGTCACCAGTAGACTCGCCAGTAGTCAGTCAGCGATGTAGCCGTCAGTTGGAGTCGAAGTGCGGGTCGTATGGCCCGCGCGACCTAAGCGCCTCGCTGTTCTCCCGTGCCATCACCAGCAGCTTCTTTCCTTCCCAAGACATTAGTAATATCCACAATTTTGGCTATTCTAGACGCACAAATTCATCATTACTTTATGTATTTTCATTGAAATGATTTGGAAATTGGGAAATAAACTTTGGGTCGAACCTTTAAATACTTGTGTGTGATTATTCCATTCCCGACACCAAGGGTAAGAACCCACAAAATTTAAAGCGTGCGACCCGCGACTTAAGGTGGCGGGCCGTACCAATACATTGGCCTTGAGGAAGGAGGATGAGCCTCAGGCGTTCTAGATGCAGGTGTTAATGGAATAGGATGAGGTAGGATGTACGGATGTATTCCTTAATCTAGGTGGTGTTTAGCATAGTGCATTAAGCAAAATAATACGCTCGATTAGTCGCTTTTGGTGAGAAATTATTTGCTTGAATCTTAGGATATAACATTAAAATTTTCATAAAGTGTTAAGTAGACTCTCGAGATTAAATTTAACTTCCTGTACCTCAAATTTGAAAACTTTATACTCACTATTTCCCCAGATGAATAAAATGCACTTTCGACCACTGACTGGCTGACTGATTTATGCAAATTTTTGAAGAGAATGAGACGAGATACGACATAAAGCCAAAGAATTGACCCCCTCTAAAATAGTATGAAACCCTAGGAAAAATTGTCGAAACACCAAATGTTTTATTGATTACAGTGTTGCCAACAGCCTCGTTGCATCCAATTCTTGTGGGCATAAAGGGGTCAAAAAATCGATTTTTTGAAAATGTCATTTGGGAATCTTTACCATATGAAACGTCGAGAAACCAATTTTCAGATCGATTGGAGCACATAATTTTGGCCTAATCGTGCTATTTCACTCTTTCGCGAATTAATATCTCATACATTCATTAATGGTCTAACGGATTCCGATGAAAATGTCACAAATATAACATAAATGATTGTTATAACGACCATGTGAGTCTCCTTATCATTCCTCTATTTCCGTAAGCAGCCTCTTCGCTGAAAAACTTTCTACTAATCCTATTTTACGATAATGACCTCAGCCGTGCATGAATTCCTCGGAGGACAAACTATTTCTCGGAATTTCCCGATTTTGCTTCAGTTGCGAAACCAATTACATCTCCGATTCACACTTCTCCATTTCGGCTATAACTGCGTATTGGAATTTAATCTTGAACAAACTGTCTTAAAGCATTTAGTGCCATCAAGGAGTCCTGGTTTAGATCAAGGTTGCATATTTTCCTGCAATTCAGTTTTTTTGTGTAAGTATGTTTGCTTGCAGTTTCTACTTACGCAACAATGCTAATTTTTCTCAGCACAATAGATCGTTTCGAGCCATCGCGAAAATTCCTCGTAGAAAATTTCAAGGTGACTGAGAGATGTAAGTGTTTCGAAGAATACTGTGCTCACGTCAACACTTGATTTACGTTTCATAAAAAGCGTGGGACGAGCATCAACACAAGGCGAAAAATCAGAAGAATCGCGCGAATGACGTCACCGTCAGCGAGGTTAAATACGAACTTCGATGAACCAATCAGTGAATATATGAATGAACAGTTTTTTTTTTGCTATATATGCCGACATTTTCGCAATTTTTAAGAGCATAAATATTTTATTTTGCTAATTACTAAAACATTTGGCAATTTCCCACGTTTAAATGTGATGACTCAAAGTGGCGCAGCGAGGGGGGGTTTTTGGAGGATAAAACCCACCCCAGAGCTGAGAGAAACTTTTAAGTTTAATCCATTTTACTTAATTTGATTAATGTACTTATAGAAGAGTGTAAGGATTGATAAAATACCCCTCAGAAAGCCATAAAACTCACCATTTTAAACCATTTATCCTTAAAAAAAATTCTGGGGGAGGGCCCCCGCACCTCCCGCTTATCCTGGCGGTTATACCACACACCTCAGGTCTAGTTGCGCCTAAAACCCCTCATAGCCTTAGTTCCTAGCTGCGCCCCTGATGACTTATACGTTTCCTTTACTGAATGTCACTTTTTGCAGAAAAAAACATTTTCTCGTATTTTATCATGATATTTCAAGCAGAGAATCATTGCCGCCTAGTACTATGGGATTTTATTAATTTAAAACTGTGGTAAATTTAACTTTGAAAGCTCAATATTTTTCCACATTCAAAGTCTTAAATCATATTTTTTCCGAAATCCAGTGCTACGAGATTTTTGTGTGAACCTAGCCCTTTCCATTTCACCGCCCCTAATCTCAGTTTTCATATATTTCCGTTCTTACTGCGCCCTTACACTTTCTCTTTTCCTACAATTAAGTGTAGCCTACATTTTAACGTGCAAAGAATGTGTTCGTGTCACCACCCTTCATTGCGAATTCAAAACTGAATTGCCATATTTACGAAAACACAATTTTAGACTCAGCCTTATTATCATAAATGTTAAATGTATTCTTTAATTCGATTATATGGAGATAAACGTTAAGACAAGTAAAATTTGAAAGCAGATCATGATGTTAACGTATTTGATTTCTTAATAACAATCCCGTTAGTTAATGACACCTCTTAGCATATCGATCAAGTTTTCTTCATTAGGTGGATGGGCACCCTCCGTCAACGTTCTTTTACGATGACATTCTGGGTTAATCGACGTTTCATGACAAGGGAGACCTGACTACATATTGTACTCGCTACCTTTTACCGTCGGCCGGCATTAGCCATGAAACGTCGATATGGAAGTCGCGCCTCAAGTAAAGCAAGTTTGTGCGGATGTCGGCATGGGCTCAATCGCGTCGAGTACGCGGATGCTTTGAGGAAAGCGCCCCCGTTGAGTAATGTCTGCTAAAATTGGTCTTTGAGAATTGTTTGCCAGAAGTTCAACGGCGGTGAATGAGTACATTTTGACTTCGCGGAATGTTTCTGTTGTGACCCGGATTACTCCGTAACCTAGCGCATCGGCAGCTCCATATTAGTATAAAAAGTAGAGAGATCCACGTAGTAGTAGCGGATATGCAAGAGTTTTTTCGGCCTCAAAAGTATGGCTTGAGTAGAAGAGGTCATGAAGTTTATAGCTTTTCAAAAACTGTCGGGCTAAGGGGGTTTGTTCATCTCCCGGAACGAAGCCTTATAGAGACCAAAATGAGAATCGTATCCAAACTGCATATTCGTGACATATTATAACGTCAAAAGATGCGAGTGAAATTTTCATATTTACGGAAAAACTTTCAGAGTAAACCAGCGTGCCATAAATTTTAAATTTATCGATTAACCTAGCGATAGAAATATAAACGTTGATACATACGAAAAATTTGGAAGTAGGTCATGACATTTGATCTCCTAAAAATAACCGCGTCAGTTTATAGTATTATTAAAGAAATGATATCTCATGTGGTACGGTTTTACTAGATTATTTTTGACACGCAGATTTTTTCGCGAGATAGATAAGATTCTCCAAGAACAAGTCCACATATGTGGTCTACAGTAAAACTCATTATATATTTTTTTTATTATTTCTGATTTTTAAAATTTGTTTATTTATTGTGGAAACAATTTATTCTCTAAGCTACCGAAAACTGGATCTATTGCTTTCTTGAAGATCTAACCATCGTACTACTTTCTTAACCACCCTTTCGGGTGGTCAATAGGTAGAGATTGGCCATAACTCGCGGTTTTGTCGTCAGTTCTATGCATTATGAAGTTAAATTTGAATAAATAGTTTTCCTTCTCTGCCCAATAAAGAGCTAAAAAAGTAAAAGCAATTGATAGGTAATTGCATATTGAAATAAATTTTGGCCCTACTTAAGGAATTTACGTAGCACAAACGTGATCTAATTTCGTTACACAGTGATCGTGAAACTTAGTAATGGAGTAAATGATACATAATCTTCCGATTTCATAGCAAAGGAGATTCGAGTCAATCAAAAGTATAAATTCTTTTAAAACAGGAATGAAACCTGAATTTCTGTGAAATGGTATAGTAGTGGTAAACACAAATTTTAAATAGTTTGATGATCGTTGTCATCACTATTATTTGCTTTAAAGGTCAATCTGGTCGCCGCTAAGCTGAAAACAATTTTTTTATGTCATCAATATTGTCCTCTCTCATTTGGATCTTAATATTAGTTTGCCTAGACATCTTTATTACGGAAACCGGATTTTTTAATCTAAATAAATAGTAACTAAATCACCCCTCTCAGCTTATCTTGTGTTGAGAAACCAAAGTGATGTATTTCAGAAATAAAAAAATCCTTTCTAGTTATTTTGACAAGGAAAATGAATCCCACTCTTTGATGTGAGCCTCTTAGATTGGCTTCGCCTTAATTTTTTATATGCATCTGATATGGCTTAGAGTAGATAACGGACATAGAAGAGAACATCCACGCCATTCGCGTTGGAAAGCCCTTTTAACTTCAATGCCCTAAACTCCTGAGCTAAATAGGTCATTGCTGGACAATATGACACGAGAAAAAGAGTGTAGGGTCATAAATTACAGCGCTCCAAAAAAAATTAACGATTTTCCGTAAAGTTTAATTAAACCGCTAGCCGTGAAATAATGGCCCGGGTTGTTGTTCTCCAGTAGCTCAGATTTATTGCGTTCGCAGCGGGGTCGTCGTTAAATAAATAGGAAGTGTGTACAGGGTGTTAAGATGCTTGAAGTGGCCATGAGAAAAATAATATGACACGTGAAGCCATTTAAGCGAAAAAGGCAGGATGGGTTTTGGACATCGTAAAGTGAAGTGCTCGGTTGGGTTTGAACCCATAGAAGATGTGAGAAAATCATAAACAAGTGAGAACAAAGGATATAGCAGTGATGAAAAGGGGACTGCATAGAGGACGCCCAATTCCATCCCATAGAAGGCTGATTTCTGTTGCCATTTCGGTCGCATTTAGATCGGTTTTCAAAAATATCCGCGGCGCTGTGACGAGTTCAATTCGATCCAGTTTTTTTTCAATATTTTGCAGTAAAATGAGTGTCATTTCGAGGAATAGGATTGAAAAGTAATTAAAATTGATAGATATTATCATCACGTACTTATATATAGTTCAGTTTATACCTCTAATGATACCTTATTTCTTCGTGAAACTCGAGTCAATTTGTCCATCAGCGACACGAGTGGCGACTTTTGTAAACCCATTTTAACCCTTAACCGGTGACGTGCGGTCTGAGAGACCGCTGCGTTTCTAAAATTATGAATATTTTCAAAACTGCTATTTCAAAATATCTATTATCCTCGTGACCGTCATAATGTTGCATAATAAGGACATAGTACTCTTAAAATTTAACGTTCTTATAATTTTTTTCTCAAAATTTGCAACTGAGTTTTAGTAGCGGTCTGTAAGACCTCACGTCACTAATTTGGACAAACCAATAAACGTAATGCTGGTGGAAATAATTCAAAAAGTTGTTATAAACAATTCCTAGTGATTTTTCAAGAATAGTTATAATTTGTAAGAAAGCATTTTTCGGTGCATAACGTGGATTTTAAGTACTTAATTAAAAAAAGCACGATAATAATAATAACAACTCGAGTGTTTTTTATATCAGTTTTTTGATCCTGTTTCAAATAACAACTTTTACTGGAAAAGGTGGCTCGTATTGGGAATGCATAATATTACATATAAGTTTGATAATAGTTGAGAAGTCAAAGAAACATTAAAATAACTAAAAATGCTTTCTTACAAATTTCAACTTTGCTTACAACTTTGCAACGTTTTGTGAATTTTTGTTTTATTGCGGTCTCCCAGACCGCACGTCACAGGCAGTGTAACAAGAACTGCACGTCACTGGTTTAGGGTTAATGCGCGGTGGGTGACAACACATTTTGAGGCCGACTTGAGGATCCTCTTCTGTAATATTCGTGAGTGATGGGGGCATTGATAATCTGAATTTCATAGAGAATTCGTTTCGCGCGATCTTTTACTTTAAATGACTCTGAATTTGGTTCTATTCGTGAAAGCATATTTATTGGTAGAACGGAAAATGAAATTTTACGATCTCCTAAGCGGAACATTCGGGTTTATGCATGGTTTAAATGGAATAGCACAAAAGAAATCATCTTTGGCACACGTCAAGTTAGGACATTAATTCCTTGCGTTACTAAATGCTACATGCAAGAGGATTACATTGATAACTTTCACTGCGTATGGAGTAGTTTCCTAGGCACAGATGGCTATTCTATGGGTATTAAATGACAACTAACTGGAAGTATCGAGCAAAGTGTAGCATAGTGTTTTGTTGCCTGCAGAAATCATGGAGACGGTGTTAGTAAATGTGTAAGAAGTTTAACAAAAATATTAAGCAGAAAAGGCCTCATTAACTAATAAGCTAAACTAAGTGAAATCAGAAAAGCATTTTGAAATTCTAGAATGTGCTTTGAATTCTTAATTGTATAAAAGAATTTTGTGCTTAAATCATATTGCAAATGTGAGTAGATTGTAGCATAAATTCAACAGCACTATTATATGAGGATTATCAGCTACAATTAATCTAGTGAATTCACGAAGTGTCCTCCTACATGTACAGCTTTTGTGAATTTGGTTCATTACAAAAAAGTGGAACACGTTGGTATTTACACAAAATCAATTTAACTTAAATGAAAATACGGTAAAATAATAAGAGGTAATATAAAAAAATGAAAGTAATCAATACTGACCAAGACCAAGTTTAAATAAATAGTTTTTCATGGTGTTCAATTCATTTAGTCACAAATCCTCTGCAGCTTATGACTCGCCGTCCACACTGATACGGTAAAGAGGGCTCCTCTTCCCCTCTATTGGTCCGGCCCTGGATCAGAACATGAAATTGTGATTGTGGCGTGGATACCATTCAGTAAAAAAAAATTCATACAGAGGCGTTTGAATGAAAATAAAATTATGAGCTTATGCTTTCGAGGAAATTGGGAGAGTAAAAGTGAAAAGAAATGTACTCAAGATGTTTTGAACTGAAACAATAATTTTCGCCTCGAAAAAATAATAAAAACCAGAAAAACTCTTCGTCGGATGAGTATTTTGTCGTTTGTCCTCACAGTCATCAGTCCTTATGAGTCCGTGTCCATTTTAGTCAGAGAACTGCTTCTAGGAGTTGCAAATCTTTAAGGCTTAAGTTTTTCGTTTCAAAGCAGGGAATAGATTAAAATACTAGGGAGAAGTTCATCGTCGTTAAGTAGTGACGAGTTTAAAATAAAAAACTTTGTAAATTTCACATGTGATTTTACTAACGACCAGTTTCGTTGCAGTGCAACATCGTCAGGTTGATGACGATGTCGCATAGTGACGAATCTGGTCGTTAGATTGGCAAAATCACAGGTGAAATTTACAGAGTTTTTTTTAGTTATAATGAAGCAATCTCATCAAGTCACGCCTCATACCATAAATTTTTGTGATGAGTTGCCCTTATGGGAGGACAGAAACTTCCTCGACTCAAATTACGGTACGTATTGATAGACCAAATTCAAAGATGGGCCGTGAAAAAACTATGCTCCTCTTTGTATCGCTTAGAGTTTTCCATGTAAAATGATGCTTTAAAAATTCGGCGATTTTACATTTGAAACAGGATCGACTTCGGGACATGAATCGATCGTAAAGAAATGATTTAAATGTGTGACTGAACGAATCCTTATTGAATGGAGACGTAAATTTATAGATTTTAAAATTAATGCTAACCTTAAAATAGTTATGAAAGAGTTTCCGATCGACGTGTCGAGGGTCTATAATATGTAATTACAGCCGGATATCATTTAATTAACCTTAATGCATCGGAGCCCTGGGGTGGATTTCCTTGAGACTCACCATTTTTAATTTAACAGCATTTATAGTCTTATTTTTAATATTATGATATCAATAACATGTTATAATGAGAATACGACACTTGCAATGTTAACGCGTTAGAATAAGGAGCACTCAGGGAAACTGTAAAATAGTCACTTTCAAGTAAATTTTTTTGTCCTGAAAAATCAAGCTTGGCTACTAATGCATTAACAAAAATACGAAATAGGGCTAAATTCTTCATTCGGGTATGACAAACCATGAAAAGAGCGATTTATTTAGTGAGTCTTAGATGCGTATAAAATGCATCAAAAAAATCGGAGAGGTATGCTACATGCTTGCTGTAAATTAACCACTTCTTTTACTAGTGTCGAACGCAGGTTTTTCAGTTTCGGCCAAGTTTTTATTAAAAAATTTAACAAGGACCTCTTGCCTTTTACTATTATTTCTTCTTACAAAAGTATGGCAGGAATAAAAGACACAAGGTATTCTCTCGAACTCGGTGATTGAACTAACGACTACAAGACCCTGAGCAAAACAAAAAGTTCAGAAAATTCATCGTTTGAGGGTGAAATGAACAATTAACCATTTGGGGTTAGTGGTAATATTTATTTTGATGTCCAGGCTAACTGCATAATAATTATGCTATACTTGACGTATCTTGAACCCCATTAGATAACTTTTCATACCGATATCATAAAAACAAACTTTTGGAAAATTTAAACAATAACGGGAGTACTCGGAGCAATTTACCGTTAATGTGTCAGAGTACTCAGGGAAACTGTAAAAAATTCACTTTCAAGTATAACTTTGGTGTACTGAAAATTTAAGATCGCCGACCGATGCAATAATAATACGAAATAGGGGTATATTCTAGATTCGGGTACGAAAAACTTTGAAAAACACACGATATGATTTAACACGATTAATGTTCATTGGCCAATTAACTTTAAAATGATGACTCTATCGTTACAATCGTCATGACATTTCATGAACCCAATTAGACAATCTTTCATGCAGAAATCACAAAAAAAAACTTAAGGGGAACATCTGAACTCACGACAAAATTTTATTCTATGTTCATTGAGAAATTTCCTTTAAAATGATGACTCTATTGTTCCCCGTAAAGTCGTGAGCTATCCTTCATTTCAGGAAGAAAAACCATGAGAACCTAGTGCCGGCTTTATAAATCATGGTCAATGATAACTATAAGTTGTTGTAGCGTTCACTATAACTTGAAGGTGGTGATTTTGTGTCAGACGAGTTGCTAAGGCTAGAATTTAACGCTCCACTCTCTTCCATAATAGGGCAAAAGAGGGGTTGGGGTAGGGAGGGGGGAGACGGTTCGATTTTTGTTTCATTCCGTCAGTTCCGCTGCATGCCGGGAGAATCAGCTGGGCGCTCTCAAATGGGTGAACTGCAATGTGAGTGGTCGATGGGAGCAGCCAATTCCTGAGAAAAGGCTGACGTAGGGCCCAAAATCCTGGCTGGGGGAGGGTAGAAAATATCGTGACGGAGACAGTGAACCACCCTCTACAGCCCCGGGCCGTCATCCGTGAATCGATATTGTTCCCACCAATCGAAGTCGTTGCAACAATTAATTCAGCCCCCCCGGGCGGATATCTATAGACGGAGACGCAGATGAGCAATTGTTACCACTACCCTGAGGAGCTCTCGCGAGCGGTTAAGTCACTGATAATGCTTGGCTGAGGCCCTATTTTATAATGTCTAGTTGTGAATTTTCTGTGTACGTCAACGAAATACAGCGGTATTTATGTAGAATGGCCTTTACTAGCGGCTGGTATAGTTTAATTTTCCTAGCAAAAACTTTGCACCACCTTCAAGTTAAATTTTATTCTCCCAGAACTAAAAGTTATCATTGACCATGATTTATAAAGCTGTTACCAGATTCTCATGGTTTTGCATTCTGAAACATTGGATAGCTCACGACTTCGCGGTGAACGATGTAGTCAATATTTCAAAGGAAATTAGTCAATGAACATAGATAAAATTTCTTCGGGTGTTCAGATGTTCCCCTTAAGTTTTTTTTTTTAATTTCTGAGTGAAAAATTATGTAATGGGTTTTACTATACGTCAAGAATAACATTATTACTTCGCAGATAGCCTGGAAATCGGAATAAACATAATCACTGGCCGCAGATGAATAATTTTTCATTTCACTCACAAACGACCAAATATTCCACAGTTTTTGTTATTTTCAATGTCTTCTAGTCGTTAGTTCAATCTTCAAGTTGGAGCGCGTGCGGTGAAGATAATCGGGGTACGTTTCAGATAAGTTTGATAATTATTATAAGTATATTGCAAAACTTATGATGGGTAGTCATAAAAATTTGAAAGGGTAAAGAGAATTAACGAATAATTGAAATCTATCTTGATATTATGAAAATATATTCAAGAACAGATAAGGCTAATAATTACTTTTCTCCCGTCAAAAATAGAAAACTACTATAAATATAATGCTGGTATATTACCTGGAAACATCGATTGAGTTTTGATAAAACAGTGATGTAATCAACTTCATATTCGCCTTCCGTGGACTAATTTTGTTGTGTGCGTATTAAAAGTGATTTATCTCTAGCCAAAATGTACATTTGTTATTCCAGTAACATATGAAAGGATGCACATTAAATCGTAGTGCACGTTGAGCGAAACTCGTCCCCTGCCAAACACCCTAAATGTGGCTAGATGGGAACTATGTAGATGTAGGTGAAAGTACCGAAGCCTTTCGCGGTCGATCGTCGTGGAAAAAGCAGGAGATTTCCCTACATAGAGTTACAGTCAATGTAAATATCAGAGCTTGTCGCGCACGTTACGACACACCGTCTGCCTTAAATGACCAAACGGTGCGCTCGCGAAGCCGTGGTTATCTCGGAAGCGGCCTGTTTGTGTTCCCATCTCCCGTTGGGGATTCGAGCCAGCCAGCTTCTCCCGCGGCCTTGACTCCCCATGCCACTGCATCCAATGCAGTGGAACACATCTGACTCGTGCGCAAAGCAGGAGGAGGGGGGCGGGTGTTCCCCCTTTAGTGAAGGGAAACTTTGCTTATGTGCGATGTCCCGTCGTGACTCGTGATGGATGCTGTGGGGACATTTGAATAGGTGATATTTACGATAGACTCGAGGACGCGTTCGGTGCTACCGAGGTCGCCTAAGGCGAAGTGTTAATGCCTTGTCAATGAAACGGGGTCATTATTTTGCCCCCAGTTAGTCATGGGAATCGATCATGGTTGAAACGTAACGGCAGGTCGTGAAAAACTGCCAGAACTCACGTCATTGTCTTTACGCGCAACAGGCGAGGCATTAGCGTAGTCGTTGATAACGGCAATTGAAGAAAACTTTACGATTTGTTGGGACGCGCCGCGTCTGAGTCGGATTAAAGGAGAAAAAGAACTGGTCTGATGCCGAAATTTCACTAATATCGACAGGATTTTGATGGAAGTGGTAGTGAAAACATTAGCATCTGAATTTACGATTTAAATTCTCTGAATTTTTTAAAAATTGAACCTTTGAAATTTTCCTTTATCTCACGAGTACTGAAATTTTTACTGAAATAAATGGCGAATCTATCTCAAGAAGGGATATGAAAAATGACTGCCTTCAAACTTTCAGACTAAATAAATAGCGTCACTGACGTCTGGCAATTTCCGGAAAAAAATACGCTGTGAATCCAACTTATCGTCTGGAGTTTGTTTGGTCGCTACTGTCTACACAGTTTTCTAGGAGGAGGTCGGCTGTAGACACTTAATTGGGAAAGAGGAAACCGCGACTGGAAATGTCCCGCGAAATGCACCTCAGCAGACTGATAATTACTAAAAGGCACGGCTGTGTCGCCCGATTCCTCAGCGATGACGCCCGTGACATTGGTGAGACCAAAATGTGTTTATTCCCACCGTCACCCACCCCTCGCTGTTTCCACGGATGTAGCGACTGGAAACAAATCGAAGCTGAGGAATGCAAACGCAAAAGAGAATGCACCCAGAAATTATAGATGAGCCTCCCACCTTCACTAGTCGCTAATGAAACATTCCGAAGGGTCCACCTGCGAACGCGACACTAGCCAGCGCTGATAGAACACCGTCATCCAGGTCTTTCGTCCTGTCCACTGTCTTCAAGCGTCTTCTGCAGTCAAGGTCCTTTTCGTCGAGGTCCCGGGAGGGTCACAGAGTCTGTCAGCGGGGAACGTCTACGTCAGGTTATAGTGGGATGTGCAAAATAGCAGGTTCGTCACCTTTCTGTCCGCTCTCCTCTTGCGCGGTCGGTGCGGTCTCAGCAGCCAGCTTGGCCGGAGGCTAGGTGCTTGCTCGGGCGGGACAAGGTAGAGACGCGACGGCCGGAGAACGTGCTCGCACGGCGGAGTCTGCTGCTTGAATATGGGACTCGGAGGGTTGAGGGCAGGGGGTGCCAGAGCAAAGGGGGGGCAGCAGAAAGGAGGGGGGGCAGGCGCCCCTTCGCCCTCCTCCGGAGTGGGGCTGGGGTTCTTCTTTTCGGTTCGGCCGCGACTGGAGGGGGATGAGAGACTCCCCTCCCCCGTGCATGGACACCGCGGAATACGGCGTGCGTGAAGGTTCCCAGATCTGTCGCTAGGAGGCTCTAGCGGCGCTGGCCTACATTTCTCAGTTATCGAACGGCGGTGGCTGCCGTTGCTGCTTGGGGCCGTGCTTCTTCCGCCCCCTCTCCACCGCCCCCATTCTCTCTCTCTCTCTCTGCCTCCACACCGCCCCCGCGCCCGCCTCAAGCCGCCCCGCGACCTTTTGATTCCTCGTGGGCCCCCCACTCCCGCGAGCCATCGCGATTAAAATGCTCGGGCGATTTTTTCTCTCTCCTCATAACCGTATCACTCGCTTTTTCTTGTGTGCACCGCGATGCACTGTTTCGGATGGGAGTTTTCGGGCATCTCAAACGTCCTTAGCGGGATGAGCCGATACGTGGTGCTATTCATCTCGGATTGGAAGCGTGGTGGGATGATATTTCGGTTTTTAAGTGAGTTTTTTATTGTTGGAAATATTTGGAGGTTAAATAATTCCATCGCCTTTTCACGCGGTGCATTTGCATCGTATCTTTCTGAAGCTTTTAAATCGATGGTACAACAACACGCCTTCAAGCATAAAAAATATGTTCTCAGTTTATTTTTCCTTCGTATTAATCGTAAAACTCGCTCTTTCGTTCTTGCACCCCTAAGTATGGAAGTTCAATATCAACCTTGTTAAAATAGTGAATGCACATCGGTTGAAAATATGTATATCTATGGAGATATCAAGTACTGTCCAATTTTGCGGAGATGAAATTGTATAAAAGTTGTTTTTAGGCATGGCGTAAAGGCGAAGCATAAGAAAATACAAAAAAAATGTGAGAAAAACATAACAACAGGATTGTAATGACAATATGCAATACTTATTCTCTTGTTACTTGTCTCTTGAATAACCTTATCACTCGCTTTTCCTTATGCGCATCGCGATGCAGTGTTTCGGGTGGAAGGCTTTGAGCATCTCAGTCCGATGTATCGGACTGTTTCTCTCGAGCAAGACGTGCGGCTGGCCGATTTATTAGCCGAAACGTGGGAAATCTCTCAATTTTGTTGAGACGAAGGTATGAAACCAATCATCACCACAGCGTAAAACAATTCCATCGCCTTAATTCAAGATTAAATATAGAATAAAAATGCTTTTCAGTACGCTTAATTATTATATTGGCCGATATAAAGAAGTTAAATATTTTCCAACGTTACGGCACAAACCAGTATGAACCAGTTTTCCCCTCAACGTAAAATAAACAAACGTATAATATTTATTGCAGTTTAAATTTATAGAAAAAAAATACCATTCATACGAGTTAAACATATTTCTTTTTTTCCTCATCGATGCATTGCTATAAATAGTGCCGACTGAATATTCAAATTCATCCGATTCGAATCTCCTTGGAGAATTTTGAATATGAGAATATTTGTTCCATGAGTAAATTTGACTCTAAAAACATAATTTCTTACGCACATTTAGAGTGAAAACGGTAAAAAAAACTGATGAATGATTATTTATAAGAGGAATTGAATTGTTAAAATGAGTCATTGCCAAAATTGACTTCGCCATAGATAATCGAATACTTGGTTTTGCGATTGGGAAATGAATCCTGCAGATTCGGATTCATGCTCGTATTTCGGTATTTTCATGCGCTAACAAATTGAGGAGTATGGTTCTTGGTGATAAAAACTTTTCTGAGTTTTCGCCCTTTACGTATTCGGAGTCTCCTGATGTCATGCATATCAATAAATGCAATCCTATCCGTATTACCTGAAGAAACTGATAGTCAACGTTCGAAAAAACTCAACATACCCGCAACGAAATTCCTAAGTAGTGTTTATCACGCTTCATGATTCATATATTCACGTATCCATGATTGCTCCAACGCGCATTAGCTGCGTTAACTGCGAATTATTCCTGATTCAAACCAATTTCGACGCTTTCAAGCACAGATCTAACGTTTTGAATTACCGTTCGTATTTCTCGCAGTTCTTGTTGGCAGGTTATATTTACGAGTTCTTCGACTCCGCTGGGTAGAAGGGGGGAGTTGATGCGTTGTTTATTTTAGGAATCAGCTGACTCTCGATGTCAGTGGGGTTAAAGGACGGGTCAAGATGAAGGTGTTATGTTCAGCAACTTATATGTATCGTGAGTATCATGTGATGATGCATAACGTCTCATCGCCAAACTGGCATATTTATTTAATTTAATATATTTAATATTAAATTATATATTCATATAATGCACATGATTCCTTGCGTGCATCCTTCTAGGGCAAGTTTCTCCGCAAGAACTTAAAGGAATTATTGGATTCATAAATTACAGTATATTGAATGAAATAAAATAACTATGTTTTATTCCACACTTTATTTTAAATCGTACGATCGGTTTCAACACTTAGTGTTATCATCAGGTGATAACACTAACACCTGATGATAACACTAAGTGTTGAAACCGATCGTACGATTTAAAATAAAGTGTGGAATAAAACATAGTTATTTTATTTCATTCAACATGAAGCAATTCCACAAAGTAACGCCTGAGACCGTGTCTGAAATTACAGTATAGATAAACGAAAGCGTGGAGTGCTCACATTTTTGGGGTCTAAGTCGGTACAGAATAACAAAAGCGACCATTAAGAAATTTTGTCTGCATCGGCAGTCACTAATGTATTGGTCCAGAGGTTTTTTTTCCTTAAATATGCAATGAGCGCGAGAAAAAAGGCTGTAGTTTTGTTTGAAAACGATTCTTGTCGGATAGATGTGATGCGATACGAAAATATCATGTAATTCGTTTCACGGTGGAGCCGTTTAACGGCGGTGGAACCTATCATTCACATAAACAGTCACGGAAAAAATAATCTGGACGCAAATCGGAACGCAGACCTATATTTATTCATTCAAGTGCTGAAACTATTACGCTACCTAATTTCTTTCGTATGAAATCTTATTTGGCTTGACGTCTTGGAAATTCTATATATCCATGATAAAATATGAGCCGCAAATGGTATTTTCCAGACTTTAATACATAACTCCACTACCAACTATGGTTTCAATCCACCCAACGAGTCATTATGCCATTTTCAAGGAAATGAATTGAATATTAAAGCGTGAAATTTACCATTAGTTGTTTATATTTTATCACGGATAATTTCTTTCAATACCCTTAATTTCACGGGAACTCAATTAAGCTTTTTATCCCGTTGAGAGCCAAAAAAACTAATGATACTGCCTAACCTTTGCCCCATGCACTGGGCCGCAATTTTTAAAGGCCTGTGGTTTGATTCGTAGCCCATTCGTCTGATTCTTCACTTGGAGTTAATCACTGATAGATGATACGGTTAGAGAGAAATTTTATCTGAATCGGGAATAGAAGCATGTTTTATTGTGCCCGAGGCAATGCGCAGACCACCATTCTTCCCACATTTTTTATTTCTCGAGGCTATCTCCGTATCTCCTCGCGTACCTGCCTCGCGCGCTTTTATCCTCTGTCGCAAGCGTCAAAAAATGGGTCGCACGTCATACACGAGGTCCTAAATCGTTAATTTTTAATCTTTCGCCGAGGCTCTTAGGGATTAATTTTTTATTTCAGTGCATTGTGCCGTTGGATTATGGTGAAATACCTATTAAAAAATGCTCTTCCGTCTTTTCGATGCTGCTGTTATTTTTCTACGACGCATAGCACATGTGAATATTCGTTAATTGGAGATTATAACCTCTTCCCTCGTTTTTTCTCCTTTGATGTTCATCATGGCCGAACGATATTCCAATGTGATGCAGCTCCGACTAGGGAGAAAGCTTTTGTTTACTGCTATGCTAAATGCTTGGGTTTACCGCCGCTTATGGCTTGATGCTAGCGATAGTAACATAGGATTTGTCAGACTTTCTCATCACTCAAGCGAGGGATTTCTGCTATTGAGACTCTTAACGCTGCCATTTTATTTGGGATTATACTGAATTATATGAACTAATACAAGATTCCTACCAGACCCGATCGAATGGGATAAAATGAAGTGGGAGGGAAAATTTCAATAGTCAATAAATACATGCAGTAGTTTCCTTATCCAGCCAGTCCTAGGATAATAGAGGAAAATTGGAGAGGAATCCTTTGCTCTTTATAGCCAGATTTGGACGGAAACGTATCGAAGAGTTTAGTTCAATGTCATCACTTCAACTAAATTAGATTGATAAAGTAGTAGGGGGAAGGTATACGGTATTTATGACTAAACATTGTTTTATAATTGCACAATCCTAAGCAGTAATTAATATCAGTACCTATAAGATATTATTTTTTTAACGCATCGCACTTAGTAGCTCTGCCAGAAGAAGTAACATTTGCCGGCTTAACGAGGGCGATTTTTTATTTGAACTATTATGGTCAACAAACCGCGACCTCTCCATTGATTCATTTCCTTATTAAAAGTTGGAATGTAGTATTCACATGGAAACGGTCATTTTAGCCTTGAAGAAAATGAGAAATTCATGATATATTTAACCCCTGGTGTTTACCATCCCCGCATGCTGCCCGAAAAAAAATCTAACACAAATGTTTTAAAATGGGATTGCAGGTCTGAAACTTTTAAGTGTATATTTATCCCTATTTATTTGTAGCAATAACTTCATAATTCTCTCATTCCGCCAACAACCACTCGATTGCAAGGTTAATTTTCATCTTATAATTAATCGATTGATAAATGAAATAAAAGGTCGAATATTTCTATTGACCATGTAATCTTTGTCATTCCTATGTGGGTTACAAGAAATTTTTTAAATTAGAAAGGAGTATAGACGGAGGTAAATATGCACTTTATGCACTATAATCCAATTTTTAAATCAGCGCATATTTTTCTCTATTTATGGTATCTCCATCTTTCGGGTTTTCGCGGCGTTGTTTGTCTAAGGTTGACTATAGGTTCGCCGGGATTCCACCATGCGTCTCCAGGTAACGAGGAATCCCGGCGAAACTGTTGCCAACCTATGACAAACCACCCGGCGAAAACCCGAAAGATGGTGAGATCAACGAATCAAGAACGCCACAGAAGACTACGAGGTGACATTGTTTCTATTTATTTGCACAAAAAGTTTCCTGATTCTCTAATTTCTGCTATTTAATACTCGATTTCAGGGTTAATATTTGTCTCGCAATTAATCGATCGATTAATGAAAGATAAACGTCGGAGATTTGAACTAATAATCTTTGTAATTCGTATGTGGGCTGCAAGAATTATATGAAATCAGAGAGGAGTGGAGGAAGAGTTCTCCAGCCGGTTCCAGGGGTTTTTCAGCACCCGGCTGGAAACCCAAGAACTCTTCCTCCAGTCTATTCGCCGGGAAAGCCTTTGATCCTTCATCAGAGAGTAGTGTTGAAGTCCAAGGAGATGTAACGAGTCTAAGAACCTCCATACTAGAATATACACATGAGGAGGGATGCATGTTTAAACGTTCCCTCAAATCTGGGTAATGTGAACGCGTGGACATGCGCAAACGCGACCATTGAATGGTTCCCGTTCTAATTTTGAGTCGTTGTTCCGGCAACTGCTTCCGCGCCCTCTCTCGAGTGCACACGCGTCTTCGAGCCGACAGTCCTTTTAACACCCGTGGGAAAATTTTCCACAGGCGCGGTGCCCAAGTCTTAAAATGATTGGCTGTTTATTTCGTGAGATGGAGCGGCAGCCGAGAAGCAGTTCCTAACTTTTATGAACGCTTGAAATGGAACGGAGGGAATAAAGAGGGAAACACAGTGCACTACATTTCATTGATATGCTGTCATATCAAGGCAATACGGTGCAGTTATAACGGGATTGTCGGCCTGGGGTTGATCACTTGGTTTAAAGGGCATGAAGACTGGTAGCGAGTTCATGTATATGGATAAAACTCCAAGACAAGTTAACATGGCAAGTTCTGGCTTGGCATAATGCGACGTTTACTTTCAGAGTTTGAGGAAAGTTAAAGCAATACTCGGTAAGCATCTATTATCTTTTAATTTCAGCCATTAATATATTGATAAATAAAGCTATATAATTAGGCTTTATCTCACGTTATGAAAAGGCCTCTTAGATAATGTTAGTACGAAGGTTTCCGCGGTGATGGTTTGATCCCTGCATTTTTCTCGGGTTTTCTTCCGCGTCAGTTGGATTGTGGATGAAAAGCTACTGAAACGGAAGAAGAAATGAGAAAAATGCAGAGACAGGCCTCTGATCTAGTTACAAGTTGGTTTATTTCGCAGAATTTCGCGTCCCTTTTCAAGGCAAGTTATGTCAATTAAATATTTTCTAAAAGAAAGGAGTTTTCAGGAGAACGAACCTTGCATATAAAGAAATTTTGTGAGTATTGCACTTTTCTTCTACCTTAATTGTCCTAAAATTTTGGGAAACGTTGGAAATATACATTAAGATTTTTGAGCAGTCAATGTCATTAACATCACTTTTCTATGCATTTAAGTTTCAACCGTATACTTCTGTGGAACTTATGCTGATTTTGATGAGATTACTCGCTTTCGCTCGCTCTGGCCTGTGATCTCTCTGTCACTTCTAAAAAATTGTGTCTGCCGTATGTTCCCTAAGTATCATTTCTTCGGTCATATCTAACCTACTTACATTGAATCCTAGCATTACCAAACAGTTCTTGGCTTCCAAACTTTCTGAATGTTACATGGTTTGAATTAGTGGCTGCCGCATTGACGTTGGTGCCGTTAAGTAGCTTCTCCGCGATGTTCCAATTCCTCATTACCATCGATTCTTTGACCTCCAAATGCCCCCGAAAAGTGAATGCATATAGACAGTAAGGAACACTAACATATATAGATAAAAACTAACATATAATAGATAAAAATAGAACATGTTTCAACAATTTTAAAGAGTTTCAGATGATTTTAGAGGGGGTCGATTCTATGAATTTTTGCCTTATCTCGTCTTGTTCACTCAAAAAATCTGTATGAACCAGTAAGTCAGTGGTTGGAATTGGGTTTTACTCTGTAGCAATAAAGAGAGTTTGTCTCAGTGAATAGATTGCAAATGTAAATACTGGACAGGAGAGAAATAGTAATAGCTTCTCTACAGTTGATCACTGAATTCTGTACGAAAATACTGCCTTAATTCAATTTTTCTTCGGAGTGCTAAAATTGAAAATTTTCATCGGAAATTGAAAACAGAGTACGAGTAATAGTTTACGGAAACATCTTTCGAGGCGTTCCCAATCTAAATGCATTGCATATTTTATGAATTTTCTTTGGTGATTGTGCAATTAACTACGCTATAATGGGGCATTTTCTTAAAAATTGGTTACATCTGAAAAATGATGTTTAGTGAAAAAGTCTTGGATTATACATTAAAATTGAGGTTGTATTTGAAATGAGCACAATAAACTTAATTAGAATTGGTGGAAACAACGAGAACAATTTTTTCTCATCCAAGTTGTTGGTCTATGATTTTTTTATTTCCTGTTTTGAGATTTACATTTTCTCTGGCGGCAAGCGAGTATTTGTAATAAGTGCGGAATTTAATTTAGGGTAGCTGTTATATCCTGAAAATCTATTTCTTGATGTAAATATCATCTTTAGTATTTATTTGTTATATTACTCAGAGCTTCAAATAATGGAATAGAAAATTTATTATCATTTATTTCGGGTCTTGAGCTTTCGGATGATTATATTTATGTTTGATTCATTTGAACAGCTCAAAGCTTTGTTATAGCCAGAATAATGCTCCATTATTTATGCGCTAAAGTCAACAATACTATGTGACGTATCGTGCATATTAGCGAGCAATTCTTTAGCGTCTCCGTTAATATTTTTGACTCCAATATTCAGCCCTACATTTTTCTCCCTCAAGAGAAGAAAAGACGATCTATTTTCCCGCGGGGAAAATACTGAGAAAATATAAGTAAAGTATTGAGCGTTCTTTCTCGCAGCTGCGATGTGTGTACTTGGCACTTAAAAGGTGAAATAGATGCTCGTAGGTATGTTCGCTCTTTAACGTTGTAACATTTTCTCGCCGTATTTGGGGGATGGAAATGCATAGTGAAAAAGTACGACAGAAAGTTGTTCGCATTCTATTGTCTATAGCCTAAGTAAATGCTTGTAGGTAATACGTAAACAGTGCAGGTGGTAAAATAATTATTGAGGGACATCAACGGTGAGTCAAGAAACGAGTCACAACGGTTTAAACGATCACAAAAGACATCTTTTAGTATAAATACACTTTTGCTTACTTATTGGAAGTTTCTCCTGTCGTAAAGAAAAGGCGTAGCTTGATGGCACTCGTCTTTCAAGGTGCAATGCTCTCTCTGGAAACCAAACGAACGCCTCCTTCATTGTTCCTGTAGCTCTTGCATCGGAATTTGGGATTTTTCCCTCGCGAAGCGAATGTGAGGACGAGGACAGAGGACGAGGGTTTGAAAGCGGCGGCGGCGGCGGCGGCGGCGGCGGAAGTGATTTCGAGAACTGTGGCGGAATGGTGTGCCGGGAATCATTTGAAAAGACATTCAGTAAATTTCAATCTATAACTGTGTTGCCGTCGACGGTGAAGTAGCGCAAGGAGCAAGGACCTTAGCGGCTATCACGAGGACTGCTGTTGGATGCAACAGAGCTTCTGATACATGCTCTTGCGGAAAAAATGAAACCGATCGAGAAATACTGGCGATCGAAGAATTCACGAATATTACATAAGAGGATTCTCAACCCCGCCGCTAGAATTGTGGTCGCTCCGCGCGCATAATAATCAGATTTCAAAATCTCCACTCGCGGCGCTACCTAGTCATCTATATCCAGTTTTCACGATACAGTACGCGGCAGTAATATGCAAATGAGCCAATAAATCATATAAAGCACACATTTAACGCATACGAGACGATTTTCAACAAAAGAAGGCCAATTCCACTACGATTAATGGCGAAAATCACATTGAACGAGATACAGCTGCCTAGTGGCGCCGCCGAATAAAATGCGCGGGAAAAGGCAACAGATGTAAACGCTTCTCCGCCGTTTTCTTCGGCCCTCTTTATTGAGTCCGCATAGAAAAATTCACGAGTCGTAAACTCACGAATATTAAGGCCGTTTTACACGGTACACGGAATTGCGCAATCTGACGTACGTGCGAAGGCGCAATCAAAATTCCGTCGTGTAAAGCGGTGAATTGCTAGAACACATGCGAGAATGCGTGGATGCGAGACGGCAACATAGCCCCTGTTCTAATTTCGTTCATGCATTCGCGCAATTCCACGCCATTTTAGAAATTAATGCATCTCTAACCTGCGCAATTCCGTGCCCCGGGTAAAACGGCCTTAACAAAAATGAATCCTCAAGTCGTCCCCCAAGCGTGTTGTCACCGACCCCGCATTTTAATGGGTTTATAAAAGTCGCTGACTGACAAAGTGATCCGAGTTTTACGGGGAAATATGGTATAATTAGGGATGTTAACCGAAATTTATATTCAGGATGATGTGATCTATCAAATTGATAACTTTCCAATGCTATTCCACACAATTACAAATATTGTACTGCTAAATATAGGAAAAAATGTGATCGCATTGCACTCATCACGATGCGCCATGGGCATTTTTGAAAACTGAATGAAATGCGAACGAGTGGCTACAGAAATCAGCCTTCTGTAGGATGGCATTAAACCTCTCTATGCAGTCCTCGTATTCCGGCTATCACGAGGACTGCTGTTGGATGCAACTCAGAGAGCTCCTGATACTGATAAAAAAATGAAAAACAATAGAGAAAAACAGGCGATCGAAGGATTCGTGAGTTGTAAACTGAACGAACTCATCGGAGTTGAGACAGAATGGATGTCACGGCCGGTGTAGTGGTGTTCATTCTTACAGCTCGGGCTAAGAACTCGGCAATATGCTAGGGGGAGTTTTCAATGTGATTTTTCTACTAAAAACTGAATATTTCATGTTATATACTTATTCCGCGGGTTACCGTCTGCTTTCGATGATTCTAATGAAATTTATGAATTTCCATGGCGGGTATTGAAACTTCGGTAGCCAAATTATTGGCCTTTCATGGTTATCGATTCGGTAGTCTTCGGGTGTAATCGATAATCAATTGTGGATCATGATCTTTAATAATTGATCTTTGATGAGCGATGGTCGTTGAACATTTACAATCAAATCTACTGTTGATGATTTTCTTTTGTCGTTTTATGGAGTCAATTTTAGATCTTTCAATGCTATCAACTGCTTTAACTGATTCGCTGGAAAGAACTCAATTGATTCGATACCACCGATAGGGCCATGACATAGACCAAAAAATCGTACATTGATTATGAGTAAGCGATCTTATATTGTTATTTAGGATAAAATACTGTTCCAATCATGTTGATCACCTGCTGTCCAAATCAAGTTTTGTTTAACCGTGATCTATCTGAAGTCATCTTTGCATCACCTTCGTTAACAAAAACTATACATGGCTGTGTAGTTGTATTTAAACATCGGAAAACCGCACCTGATTATCCGTTGGCACATTATCCGAGTTACAAATCATTGTTGAGGCGTTAAGCTGTCTCGTTCATTGGAAATTGGCAAGTGAATTGCTGAGGTCTTGAGTCAGACAGCGTATCCGAGGACGAAGTGTTCTCCACAATCTGTATAAGTTTGAAATAGTATATGTGACTTTATTGACATTGAAAGATATAATGGATTTACTAGGTTGTTTAATGGCGGCAGTGTTTGGATATGCTGAACTATGGATTATGATATTTTCATGAAGTGTTTATTTTTGTTATCTATAATTGACTAATGGATGGACGATAACGCGCTTTTTCCAATGCATAGAAGATAGGTAATGGGAAAGGCGAAGATAATTCCATCCTCAGCTGACAGCAGGGATTGAATAAAAAACAGTTTCAGTGAAGGGTAGAATGTTAGCGTACTTAGTGTGTTCATTGAAGAAGATTTCTGAATAAAAATTGACTTCCTCCTGATTAAAGAGATAATATCTTCCTGCGTTACAATCAATCCAAATTTCTCTTCAAAAATAAATAGTTATATCTTTTCACTTTCCACGGATACTGGAAGCCATGATCATGAAAAATATTCCGTTTTTATTTTGGGATGAATCAATAATTTTGCCATCTCGCAAAATTCAATATATTTTTCAATATATTGAATTTTGAATTTATGCCTTATTTATCGACGATGTTGCGGCATCTGGTGAGACAATTTCATTATATAAATATATTTGTGCATTGGCAAAATTGAAGTGCCAAGTTTAATCAGGTCTTACTATTGCTTTCGTAATAGGTTACTGCACATTGACGATAGCTAATCGAATATATTTTGTGTTAAATCTCATAAAAAGTAAATTTCACCTCTTGATGTTACGCAGTGATCTCTGTTGAATTAAATCATTCAATGCTGAGGTCCAACCGATACACGCGCGATACAGTAGAACTCTTCCCAACCTCCTCCTTACCTCGCCACTTAATTAATGCATTAACTACGTGAGAGGTTCAGAGGGGGGAGGGGGTCAAGATGATTCTCAGCTAATCTCACGTGGGGAGAGGGGGGGTCCTGGCAAGTACCACGTATTTTTTCCTCAAGAAACAGTGTAAAATTGCAATCTTAGTAATATTACATACTAGTCTAAACTAATCTGAAATAAAAATAATTTAACAAATTGTTATTTGATAAATCCAACGAAATGACTTATATAATGACGTATTTACTCTGAAAATTCGCATTTTGAACAATGCCACGTGAGATTGGAGGGAGATGGGGAGGGGGTTCGAGACAAGTCTCACGATATGTCGCTAAGGGAGGAGAGGGAGTCCAAAAATCGCCAAAATCACCTTAAGAAATCAATTTACCTCTCCATTTCTAATGACATGAGGCCTCTCTTTCACCCTGCCCTTTATATTCTCCTCCACCCATTGGCCTTCCCGTTGCTGTGGTTCTTTCCCCAGTGTCGCTCTTCTACAGTTATGACTAGAGTCCTCCTCCCCCTAGGTTTTTATGTATTTCTTTATTTGTCCGTTTCCTCATTGTCTCCCTACTGTACGCCTATTTCACACCCCTTCCTAAAACTTGTCAAATCCTCCCTCACCTCTTCCCAGAATGTATAAATATGAGGTTCTCATGTACGGTGATGCCTTTTAACAGAATATGAATGTGCGAGCCGAAACGCATCGTACGCATTAAATAATTGTGGAAAGGTGCATATACCTATTATTTCAATACTGCTGTAGTACCGCAAAATTATTGTCATCTTGACATATTGGAGGAGTACCACACATTAGAGCAAAGAAATATTTCTCATGTCCGTTCCTTCAATTCTGTTCCCCCTGGCGCTCGTGTCTGGACCCCTCGAGCAGATGCTTTGTGTTGAGAGGTCTGGAATAGTTTTATGCTTTCCGGTTACGGTTATCCTGGAGTCGAATCTCGGGACTCGCTCCGCCTTCCCCACTCACGACGGCCTCTGAATCGGAGGTTATTTTCTCCTTGAGATGCAAGTTCCTTCAGTTTGAAAGGTTGTGATGTCAATCGTGACGTCACGTGAACAGGAATGAAATTCACATGAATATCCATGAGAAAGAATTCCCTTGTACCGGGAATAGAACCACGGACCTTTGACTTTCTAGGAAATCAGGAACCTGGATAGGGTTGTGGTCTGCGCAGTGGCCCAGAAAGCCAATTCAGAGGGCGCTTTCTTGAATAGGAAGTAATTAATTTATTGCAATTACAGTATTCCAAGTCTTTATACTTTCAAATTTATTGCTTACACTTGGACCCCCGCGAGGGATAAATACCGACCGCGTGCTATCACGTTTCAATATAATATTTTTGAATCGAAAGATTAATTTTAACTGACGTTACTTGTCAGTGCGGTTATTAAGGTGCGTGGTTCCATTCCCGGTGCAAGGGAAATTTTTCTCATGAGAATTCACGCTGAGAGAGGGTGATAATGAGGGAGATTTTTTGCAGCAAAAAGGTAGCCTAGCATTATCGTTTACTATATTAAAGGTTTTATACTGTATGTTTTGGCTTAATGAGGCATTGCTCAACATAAAGATATTACAATAAATGAATAGTGCACATAGCATGGAGAGCACTCGGCGGACGCTTGCTTTGCGTTCGTTTTAGCCCTCTCATGGAGGTTTTGCTTTGCGGAATATCTACAGCGAACGAGCTCACCAGCGAAAATAAATGGAAGTCCGAGGTTATGCCAAGTCTTCATCTCTATGATTTCTTATTAGGCCTTTCCCTAATTTTTCTATCATAAGAATGATCTTTTACATACTCAAGAAAGGTCTGCCTCGTCGAGAGTTTTTAAAGAAAAAATAACAAGTATTATAAATGGGTAAAGATCTTTTTGGAACAATTATGCAATTTTCTTGCAAACATTTATTTGTCAAATCCAAAAAATATAGGGAAGAACTCTAATCCCTTTTCCTGACTGCGATGAAGTTTCTGGTGACTTTGTAAAATGACATTTTTCTCCCGGAAATAGGACCAAAATTTTGGCGGCCTTCGCCATTTTTAGTTCTTTCCAATAAAGGTTTCGTGAACTTGGGCCATTATCAAGGTATCACCTCGGGAGTATCCGAATCGGTCGATACCTTTGGTATCACCTTGATATTGACACAGGCTGTCGAAACTCTGGTCGATTTAAAGAGAAAGGGAAAAAAGCGGAAACGGCGTTATGCTTTCCATGAATTCCATTAATAATATTTTGTTTTCGTCAACCTTGAATTCACCTTGCTGCTTAACTTTTATCCAGACAGTTGTATCCTCATGAATCCATTTTCTAGCTTATTTTAAACTGCTCCTTTGCTGGATTGGAGGATTTTTTTCCATTTGTCAAAGAGATTATTTGGAGATAATCTACCGCCTTAAGCCGTCTTTCACATCAGTATTGGTTCTCTCTTTCCCTGATCCTCTTTCTGCTTTGTAAACTCATGCACCGATCTTCTAATGACATCTCTTAAAACTATATCTTACTAGGGCCTTATACTAAACTTCGTTTACAGGCGGGAATATGACAACGAAAATATTCGGCCCCCAACGAGTGGAGGCACTACCAAAATACCGTAGCATGTACCTTTTACAGTGCAACCGTTCATGATTCTTGCTAGTCATTATCGCGTCGCACAGTGGTCCCAAATCGAAAAAAGCTGGCCAAAAGTCATTTTTTCGACTTTTTACGAGGATGTTTTGAATTATGTATTCGGATTCTACAGAATATGGCCTATAATATTTCGTACCTGATAGGTCTGTGTGATTATCATGTTGACCTGTGTAACACGTCAAACATGGGCATGTTCAGCCTAAAACGCCCGAGGCGTATAAATAGTCGATTTTAGGGTGATTCAACTTAATAAATGACTATTTTATTTTCGTGGGATTCATTTGTCAATTTTAATATGGTAAGTTTGTTTATTTGTTAACAATATTATAGTATGTTTTGCTGGTTTCAGAATTTATTATAACAATATTTAATTATTTATAATTTTAGCTGTTTTTGGGCCTATTTTTAGTCAAATGTGTCGATATAGTTTTGTGCCCCTCCGTGCCCCTCAAAGATTCCTATGCTGAATACTTAGGAAGAGTGTGTACAACAAGATGGAGAAAAAAAATCTTGCCTATACTTGCCTATCCGACATCTAGAGGGTTTTAAGTTGAGCAGTGCACTGCTCCGCTGAGGGCGGCTGGCCGGCGGCCGGCGGGAGACAGTGGCATTATCGCTCAAATATTCCTGTATCGGTGGTCAAACTTGCATGGTGTATACATAGCATAATTCTACATCCTGTAAGATTACATACATCAAGTGCTTCACGCCTATCGTATGCACACTTCTCGTTTGTGCACTAACCTTCAAATATTCATGAAAACAATGAGGGCCGGTTTTCAACCTCTTAATAAGAAACATATTGAGTGATCAAAAAGCGACTACTTACGTCACTATGCGAGACTCTTACAGTAACCACAAGATGCTTTTCTCTGCATAACTTTCCTCATGTTTTTATAGAGAATAGATCCCTTACCTGCTGTACAGCGTTGTCAGCACGTTATTCCGAAATAAGGTATTGGCGCTAAGAGAAATAAATGCTCCCTAATGCCATGAATTGTTCACAGAATCATTTCAACAGCCCATAGACATAGATAGGATTGAATTTGGAGGGAAACATTCGTCTAAACCCACCAATGGAGCGTGAATCTTGCAAGTGCATTTTTTTATAATAATGGAATGAGGATGACGGCCTCCCTCACCAGACCATTGCATGTATGTGGTGAATATTTCCCACTCAGTAAGAATTAACGATTTTCTTAGTGAAAAAGTGCTGTGCTCCGAACTGTGTTAACACGGCTAACTCGAGAAACTTCTCCTGTCCAGATAGTTAAAGCACTTGCTTTGGCGATGTTTGGCATTCAAATATTAGGATACGTCGGAAATTCAGAGGCAAGTCTATATAAGCTTGTATATCTTTTATTCAATGTCAACTCATAATTTCCGGTTTATTATTGGTTTAAAAAAAAACAACTTTTAGAAATCACTTTCATCGTTACAGCCGTAAATACTCGTGTTAAATTTGAATTATGGGTGCCGCAAATTGTTTCGTACCTTGCGGTGTACAATAAAAATACAGAGAGAATAGAATATTAATAAGCGAAGAAGAAGGAATGTGTCGTGTAATATTTGAAAACAAGATTTCGACTGAATGAAATCAAGCATGCAAAAAATATTATGACGCGTTTTGTGATAAGAATGTTTCCTCGAAATACCTGAGAAAGTGGAATCAAAGCTCGATTACAGATGAGCATTTCAAAGAGATGTTCAAAAGCTGGTTGCAGGAGGAAATGAAATTCCCTCCAGAAGCATATCAATGCCTCCCTCTCGCATCTAGTGAGTGCAAATGATTACCGTGTAAGCACAGTCGGCGAATATATGCAGTGTATAAAAATAATCATTCATAAATATCAATCATCACATTTTTAAAAGTGAAGTTTTAATTCAGGATTTCATTTCAGACAAGATGAAATTACGTGTAAATATAAAATTATAATCAATAGGTAAGAAATATTGGACCCGTTTCCATAATTTTGAAAAATCTACGAATAAATGCTTTGTGTGTATGAAATGTAATTATTAATGTGATTTGTAATTTTCACGACAGGTATCGATGAAACACTTATTCATAGACTTTCAGTGATATTAAAATCTCTGTCCTGCGGCTATGAGATAAATAATGAAGCCTTCAGCCAGTATTGCATTGAAGTAGCAGAGCTGTGCATCGATTATAGTTTGTATTATATTCTTCTCATGGTACATAAAGTGCTGATACATGGAACAGCAATTTCCAAAGAATCCTTTCTTACAGTTGAAGTTTTAACGGAGGAAGCATTGGAGGCCAGGAACATAGACATGAGGAAATTCCGAGAGCATTGTACAAGAAAATACCCAAGAATGTTAAATTATGAAGATATCTTTCGAAGACTCCTTTAAATATCTGAATCATGCATTTTAATTACATCAGGAGTTACAAAAAATACGAGGTCAGCCCATCCGGTGAGGTGAAAATTTGGTAATTTTATGTGATTCGCAGAGCGACAATGAGTCCGATGTGGTGACATCGGACGACGATTCTTTTAAACTTTGTTCTTTGTGATACATGAAAGCGATTTTATTGCAATTTGAACATTATTTTCCTTAATGTTCTTAATATCAGTCATTTCTTTCATCTAATGTGACTTATCAAACACATGGAAGCCTAAAATGAGTGAGTGTGCGTATTTTTTTCCGATTTTGGTATCTCACCGACTATGCTGATGGTCGCGGGTTCGAATCTCACCAGTTTCATGTGTAAATTCTATAATGGGTTTTAACAACAATTTATACATTTTTACCTTAAAATTATACTATTTTAAGCTCTCCATGAACAACAAGTTATCGCCAATCGAAATGACATCTATATCGAGATTTTCTAAAAATTGTTTAAATAATAACAGCTCAAAAAATGCTAAAATGAAGAGACATCGTAAAAATAATGCCAAAATCATATTTAGACGATTAAAATCAGTAAGAGATACCCACATTTGTTGCTGTTTTAGGTAAAATTACGACGTTATTAATTTTGGCCAGCTTTTTTCGATTTGGGACCACTGTGCGTCGTCACTACTGTAGAGTTTAACATATACGAAGGTGGTTGGATGTTTCTTACTCTTTTTGCACGAGTTTTCTTGAATACATTTTAGTAAACCCGTTGTATTTGCAGAATCCAAGTCTTCAAACTTTCAAATCGATTTCACTTGAAACCTTTCGAAGGATAAATACAGACCGCGCACTATCAGGTTTATATATAATATTTCTGATTCTAATGCATAATTTAATAGATACGCTACTTTTCTATGAGGACGTTAAGGTATATACCCTTGTTGTAAACGAAATGAAATTGTCTCACCAGATGCCGCAAAGTCGTCGATAAATCAGGCATGAATTCAAAATTCATTATATTGAATAATATATTGAATTTTGTGGGATGGCAAAATTATTGATTCATCCCAAAATAAAAACGGAATATTATGGATGTAATTAAAAGATCACTGTTTACAATACTGGTCAACGACAGCCATTCCTAATTAAAAGTAGCCCTTTTAGTCGTTATAAAGAGACACATTAATGAAAACCTAAAGCATGTAACAATTTGCGTAGTTCAGAGTGCCAGAAAAATGCAACCCGATGCAATTTTCAATGCACTTCAGCACGTGCTTTAGAATGTACACTAAAATGCCTTGAACAAAATGGCATATAGATATTTTTCATACTTACTACTCAAATTTGCCAAAACAACTTGCCTTCGGACTGCACTTAAATGATCAATTAAGGGCTCTGCATGATCATTTTGATAGTTTTTATTTCAAAAGTTCTCTCTTACTATCACGTTCGTCTACCTCAGTGTTTCCGATTTTCCATTTTCTCTCGTCTAATAGGAAGCAATCGGATCAGTGGGGTCTTCTGCAGTAAGACAGAGACGGGAATAATCACTGAAATATTGTTGGTGTAACGACGTGGAAATGTTTGAATTTATCAAAGGCACTCTTTTGGAATTTTGAGGCACATAGTTAAACATAGCGTGATTTTCGATGTCCAAAACTTCCAAAGTCACCCTGGCCTGGCTATGAAGGTGTAGGTACGAAGGAATACCGAGGGTATTCCTGAAACTGTGGTAAATACTTATTAATCATGGATAGAAACCCGCTAGATCATACCCGTTGGTACCTGGAATTAGAATTAAGAATGGTTTATTATATGGAATCGTGGTAAACATATAATGAAAGTATCATAAAAAATGGAGTTTTTGTAGACACAATACAAAGCGCCGATATCTTCAAAACATTTTATGAAAGCTAAGCAACAATAACCATTTAGCATCCGCCTCGTCGCTATTTTTATTAATGGTGGAAGGTCCTAGCCCATATTTTGCTTTTTACTTAATAATTTACAAGGATGTTTATATTTAATCAATGACAGCTAAAATAAGGGTAAATAATAGTATCTCCTCGTAGAAAATTGAATATGCTATGCTGTAAATAAGTTCAACATAAGGAAATCGTATGAAATACTGACATTCTGTTAATATTAGTGAGGAACGTATTTTAACTCAGAATTTTTTTGTACATTTTACTCTTTTTACAAAATCATGGAGGCTGAACGTTACTTTCAAGCCAGACTTGCTTGTTAAAATATTTCTTATTTTCGAAGAAGTCGCAAAGTCTAGCCCTTCGACGAGCATCCAGTCTCGGCACTTTTGGACCGCACCGAGTTTCCATAAGGTTAAGGCAAATCGCCTTTTTGACGTCCATCTGCTTTTTGTTGTGGAATAGAGACATAGGAGGACTTGGTGGCGTGCTATATTTTTGCTTCGGTGGAATGATTTTTTCAGTATTATTGTTCTTCATAGTCAGCAGTTATCAATCTTAGAATTGCTTTTAAGCTATTCTCCTCTCAATTCTCCTATCGGCTAATCTTTTAGCAGTATAGTTCTTCAATGTGCATCCAGTCTATAATAAATAAGTAACAAATAAGGAAATTGTATGAATAACTGAAATTTTGTTATCTTGAATGAGGAGGTATTTGAAATCAAAGTGTTTCAAGTTTTACCATTTTTGCCAATTCATGGAGGCTGAACTTGGCTTACAAGCCAGAATTCCTTACTTAGTATTCCTTATTTTCGTAGCAGTTGCAAAATCTAGCCCTCCAACTTGCATTGCAGTCTTAATCTTATTGAACTTTTGGACCGCACCGTGTTTCAATGGGATTAAGGCTAATCGCCTTTTTGACGCCGATCTGCTTTGTGTTGTGGAATAAGGACATATGAGGATTTAGGGGGGCACGTGCCCCGCCCAAGACGCTAACAAATGGACAAAATTATTTATACGGTCGTCTTTTGTTTTTTTTTTCAATGTATCACGTACCCTCAATTAATTAATTTCATATCAATAACTTTCATATGAATATCAAGGGAATATTTCGTACAGTAATTCTTGTACCTCGTTTTTAATTTCAAGCATGAGAAGATCGTTTTCCACTGTCGTAAACTCATTTCTTGTCAATTGTTCTTCTTGACCTCTCATTTCATCTTTGTAAAATATTTCTTTTCCTTTGATTTGCGACGTTTTATATGTTATGGATCAGATTATTTCGAGCGCTCTTTCTTCCTTTAGACCGCCTGTTTGTGTGACCCTGCGATTTTCATTTTCCTCATTCTTTGTGAAATGGGTATAATGAGATACTTCCCGAAAGATTTTTTTTTCGTAAAAATAAGATGAGTGATAGAGCAGAACAAACGTCACATCGACGAATCATATTTTTAGGCCGCTTAAAAAAAATTCCACCATTCGTTTGGCTGTCCATTGAGATAGGGAACACGACATGTTTAAGCTAGGGAGACCGATGAGGCAGAATGCTTCACGTGTATCCATTTCAGGTGGCACTTAAAAAAGAACTTCAGACCACCGTAATGCCAAGGTTGTCGCGCTAAATCCTCGAAAAAAGGCATATCTTGAGTATAAAAATCGATAATTGCCGACGTCAGGACGTCAATTTCACCTTTAATGAGGCTCGGCAATTATCAGGTCATGTGATGAATGCTTCGGAAGTAGTTTCGTGGGCGTCAATGATGACGAATAGGATAAAAATCCTCGGTAAAAATGACATGCACTTATACAGAGGTATGACAAAGAGTAGCATCCTTAAGCAGCGCCCGGAAGAAAGCAATATGTCCATAATATGTAATTTTTTTACGATTACGTGCTACGGAACGATTTTAGACTACAGATTTCCTTGATGCACTGAATTGTTGAGGCCTTTACTTTGTAGAATTCCATTATATGGTTGGAAGGAAATTACTTTGCTTTTCTACAAAACACGCACTTTATTGCCGACTAGTTTCGGTTACACTGTACCATTTTCAAGACTAGTGATACACATAAGAATTTGCCGGGATATATACTCTATGGTCAGGTGATTGGAGGGGAAGGGGAGAGGGGAGGTAAGTGACGGGAAGGGGGAAGGTGGGAAGAGATAGGGGAAAAAACCACGGGAAAGGTTTAGCTATGGGCTCCCCATTGTCACCTCTGCTATCCGAAATATTCTTGAAAATGGTACAGTGTAACCGAAACTAGTCGGCAATAAAGTGTGTGTTTTGTAGAAAAGCAAAGTAATTTCCTTCCAACCATACTGATTTCCTTGGCTACAGAGCTTTTTCAGTGCATATATGTTGCATAAGAAGACATAAGGGAGGGCTTTCCTTATGTAGAATAAAAATTCTTCCCTCTGCATAAAATTTTATGTAATTCAAACTTTGGCGTGGCTTTGAAAGTTTTACACTTTATATTAGTACGTCAGTTACATGTTACAGTGTTAAAAGACCAGAATATATGCCATGAATATATCCAAGACAATTTATATTTTTACTAAACTGGTGGCACATGGAACACTTCGTTCCGACCACTTGATCGAGGGAAACTTTTCAGAAGGCCCAGTGACTTTCTCAAACCTTTATGTAAAGTCATTCCAAATTTATGATACGTAAAATTACTATTTTTTAATGAAAAACGTAAGCTGCTCCGTCGACTTTTTCGGTAAAGAATCTGATGCTCAGTGCAAGTTATAATTAAATAGTTTAGCTGCTGGAAATAAAATTTCAATACCCGATACCACCATTTCCATCTCACTGAAAAATTGCAAAAGAATTCTATAAGAAGTTGTTTCCCGCGATTACACGACAAAGGATCTTCAGGATGGTATGGTATTCGTATTGCGAACTATAATCGAGTACATAATTGTAAATATGCTAGGACACTTCATCACACCATAAAAAATAACCCGCTAGTAAGAAGTATCTGCTAAACAAAGGAAAATCGTTGATAGTCTTCTCGCATCCATTGTCTATTCTTTTCAGAAGGGGTACCCTAGAATGGTTTGCATTTAAAACAGGAAGCATAGATTTAGGAATGACCTTTACCCAAAAGAATGCGGGAGCAATGCCTCAGCGATGGGCGCATATGAAAGGAGTGTGCTCTGTATGTTCCTCCACGTGGAGATAGCGGATGAGAGTCGAATAAAGAAGCAGATTTATGATACAGGAGTTAATAGCATGGGATGGAGTGGTGGCGCTTCAAGTTCATAGCCTGGAGGAGAAAGCCGCTGAAAAATTAAATATGTTATTACCATTCAGTGCCAGCTGAAAACACACTGAAGTGCTTCCAGATATTTGGAAATTTTTCATAGCATTAAAAAATCATTTTTGATGAACTGTTCAAGCACTTTTTCAAATAAATTGACGAAAGTTGCGTATATAAAGCCGTTTAAAGCGAATATTCGTGGGCTGCATTCATTTTATAGTAGAACCATGTTTTTTAACCATGTAATGATTATAAAAAGGATTTATTCCGCAATAAAGGAAAATCGAAGATAGTCTTCCCACATCCATTACCTATTCTTTTCAGAAGAAATAAATGAGAAAAATTATTTTCGCGTTCAAAACATTTTATTATTGAACTGATATGATGGTAAGTATTAACGCAATTATTACATGACCGAGGAAGAAATACAAAAGTGTTCACTCTGAAATGAAGCAAAGCAATCCGATCTGATGTACCGGTTTCGTGGCTAATTAAAATAATGGTTCCGTATCATCACGCATGGGGGTGTGCAGGGAAACCCATTGGGGGAGGCAGGAATCAGCCGTGCAAGAAAGGGTTACTCCTCCGGACCCCTGTACCTCCAATATGGCAAATTAATGAGTTACCTTCGTTTGAGAAAATATCAAAATAGGTGTTTGACTACTTCATCATTGATAGGTGCCTTGGCAGCTGACTACATTGTTTTGGGAATTCGGCACTGATTGAAATTGGCAAGACAAAACATACGAAAGTTTTATTAATTCATTATAAAAGAGTCTTGAAAGTCCTTGTCAACATGGGCACAGCTAGGAATTAAGGCTGGGGGGGTGTAGGTGCAGCTAATACCGGGGTGTGTGGGGGTATGAAATACCCACCAGGATAAGCGGTTGGTGCGAGATTAATAAATGGTGGAATTTTAAGATAAATTGTTCAAAATGGTGAGTTTTACGGCTTACTGAGGGATAGTTTATTAACTCTTACACTATTATATTGGTAATATCAATCTAATTAAGTAAAATGGATTAAACTTAAAAATTTCACTGTGCTCTGGGAGGGGTTTTATCCACAAAAACCCCCCTCGCTGCGCCACTGCAAGTCAAACCAACACGTGGTTTTTCGGGTTCATTGTTCTATAAGTTTTCTAGCTGCCTCCAACAGACGTGGATTGTTTCAACCTCGTTCGCAGTCGAAAAGGAGGAAAGTTATGAATGAGGCCGTAAGGTCTTTCGCGTTTTTTTAGCGTAAAAGTTTCGTAGCGTCGGCCTTGGTGGCGGCGGGGTAACGTCCTCGCCTGTCAAACAAGGGGTCGCGGGTTCGAGTCCCGCCTGGGTAGGTTATTCCGTTCCATGGTGAGGTTGTTCGTGTACGTGTACTTGTTAAATTCGTTTTATTTTTTTTACTTAAAAATATAAAAATAAATAATAATAATATAAAAATTTAAAAATAAATAAAATAAAATATTTGCGTAGGAAGTAAGTATGACCGGGTTTTGTTGCGCCAATAAGTGCGTTGCTGTCCTACCTGGAGCATATTGGTTCAAATCGTGAAGGTGATGCAGATGCTTTAGAGGGAGCCCGGTTCATTTTTTGGAAAATCCTAATCTAAATCTCTTTCGAGGGGGAATCAAATGCAGCACTCTGTCCGTCGGATGGGACGTCAAGCTGGTGTAACCCGGATGAATTATTCTCATCGTTTCAATCCTTTCCTCAATTTCCCAGGTGACTCCTCGTTAAAACACCAATAATTTGATATTATAACCACATAGAACGCAATTTTAACCTCTCGATCAATTGAATGGGGTAGTTTCCTTCATCAAAGAAAACTAAAGGCATTGAGTGCGATTCGTTATCCACCATTGGTGTATTTATAATATACTAATTATTTGGTTTTAGAAATACCGGTTTAGATGAATGGCAATGGTCAATTTTCACGTCATTTGAAAAAGGCCAGATTGGCGCCCATGCGATGCCACTCCACGTGACGTCACAGGGACCTAGTTTCTATACGAGTAGATAGGAGTTTTACATCGTATGAGATTACCAATGCATACATGAGGCACAGAGCTCAGGGGGACATGTCTTAATAATCACCTATTAAAACTGGCTAAGGTCGGAAAGTTTTCTTCGCTTGATAGGGTATTAATAATCCTTATTTAAGCCAAGCGCTACCTGCTAGCAGGGTACTCTGCTACCTCCTAGCAGCCTGCACCGGAGCGGCGCTCAAAGCCTCGCCCCAACGTCACCTCACACGGCGACAGCGGGAACCAGAAGGACGTCACACGGGGTTTTCCCAGCATTCATACTTAGCCGTCGCGTTTTCGCGCGCATGAAAATGTTCACTTTTCATTTAATCGCGAAAAATAGATATCGTCATTAAAAAATCTAAAAGCGTGAAATATGTACTCCAGGAGTAATAATCTTTCGATTTAGGCAATAAAAAATAATAAGAAACCACCCTATTGTCTTTTTTAGATGTACTAGCCGCATAAAATTTCGCTACCATCTCGAAGTTTAATGGTTTTTACAGATTAATCTTTGTCTCATTACCCTGCATCTAAAGTATAAAAGATTTAAACCTGAGAAAATACTGGATTACTATTTTCAAATTTGATATATTAGTAAATGCTGAACTGGGCCTTTTTTAAATATCCTGAAAGTTCAAACATAATTGTGTAGTTTGAAGTGAGTCTTACGTAGCCTAAAAAGACCGATGAGCTGTTGGTAAAAGTCCTCCAAAATATATACTCTAAGTTAGTAGAAAAAAACGAATATTAAATATATTTCCTTTCTTGAAAAATAATATTATTTCTGATACTTTCCCATGGGTTGTCAACGTTATACTTTAATATTATTTTCATGCACTACGAGCTAAAGGGGATTCATGTGTGGTGCATCAATGGTAGAAAGTCATATTCTTTAACATCTATACATTAAGGCCGTTTTACACGGTACACGGAATTACGCAATTTGACGTACGTGTGAAGGCGCAATCAAAATTGCGTCGTGTAAAGCGGTGAATTGCTAGAACACATGCGAGAATGCGTGGATGCGAGACGGCAAAATAGCCCCTGTTCTAATTTCGTTCATGCATTCGCGCAATCAACGCCATTTTAGAAATTAATGCAGCTCTAACCTGCGTAATTCCGTGCCCCGTGTAAAACGGCCTTAGGAAACCTTAAAAAACTTTGAAAAGAGGAGGCCTCGGAACCCCTGTACATAGATCCATTCACAGATAAATTTTAAAAAATATTCATACGAGTAAAAAGCTAATTTAGGCCAAATAATACGAAAAAAAAACTCTTAACCCCAAATAACCCTTAACCCCTACGTAATGGACTTGCGCCATTTCGTTAATTAGTGGCTACAATTGCTTCCAGGCTTCCCCATCCTCGAATAGCCACCTTATACTCTAGCGAATGAATGCGTCGCTTTGTGACCAGCCGCTTGTTCCCGCCGCGTATTATGTTAATTCCCTCCATAAAAGAGCCTGGTCCACCTCGCTCAACGATCACTCTCTCGGTGTACCCCTGCTTCCACTAAAAAGAGCAGTTCCGCCGTTATGAATCTGTTTGGTTATTCCGTCCCATTTCATACTCACGACGCGGCCGAGCCAACCGAGTACATTACCGCCAGAACTCCTTCCCTCACTCTCTAATAGTCCGCTCTCCTCCAAGACTCCACGCCTCCAAGTTTGACTTTTGATCACCATTTTCCGCATGTCTTCTGTCACTCTCTTCACGCTTGCATTTAATCAAGCACGCTCTTATTTACATCCACGTCATCAAATGCAGTGGTGGATTTAGAGGGATGTGTTACAGGGGTCATGACCAATTTTTATCAAAATTTTTAAAATTATTTTAAGTTTATTGTTTTTTATACTTTTATGTGATTACCATCACCGTAAACCGTTTACAATTAGTTATATTCACATTTTCCATTGCATAAAACATTTATATTTTATAATTACTTTAAAGTTCAATTTGGCCATGTATTTCTTCTCCATTTTTGGAATTCTTAAATGTCTAAATTGTTCCACTTAATCCGCCGTTGAGGATAAAAACGATATTTTAGGTTCCAAAATGCTTAAAAATGGGTATTTAAACAACACTTACGTGGGAGATCGTCCCTCTCTCCCGCGGGGTATTATTCCATGCTCCTCGGGCCCGGGACCATGACCCTCCCAAATTTCATGCTGGATCCGCCCCTGATCAAATGAGGAATTGAGCAGCCCTAGCGGATTATAATGGCATGGAGCAGTGCACTATTATCGGACGAGATGAGTTTATCCTAATAAAACCAAAACACGGGAGGAAGGGTAGTACGGGCGGGCTAATGTTCACGATTTTCGTTGCCTAGTTTGAAATTAGTCGTGAGCCCTCATTGAATTTTCTAGAATCTTCAAAGCTGCCAAATTTATTACTTAATTATTCCTCATTAATGGATAGGTCGCACTGTCAAATATCATTTTATTGGAAAAACGAAGCAACAGCCATAGTATAAAATTCATCATCATTAGTCAACAATCCTAAGATTGGTTTGACACAGCTCTCCATTTCTCTCTCCCATCCGCTAACTTTTTTACAGAGACATATTTCTTCTCTTTTACATCCTTTATAACCTGTCCTACGTTACTCATTCGGGGCCGTCTACTGCCATTTTTCCCTTCCACTTGTCCTTCAACGATAGTCTTCATCAGGCCATCGTGCCTCAAAATGTGACCAACTAAGTTGTCCCGCCTTCTGCTTAAGGTTTTTAGGAGACTTCTCTTTTCTCCCACTCTTCTTTACACTTCTTCATTACTTAACCGGTCAATCCATTTTATCTTCACCATTCCTTGGTAGCACCACATTTCAAATGCTTCCACTCTTGACTTCTCTGCTGCTGCCAACGTTCAAGCCTCGCTTCCATTGAGAAACATACTCCATATTTAGCATCTGATGAATTGTTTCCTTACTTCTATGCTCGTATTCTCAGCTGTAAGAAGATTCTTCTTCTTGTAGAAAGTCCTCTTCACCTGCACTATTCTACTGGATATTCATTTCTTGCTTCGTCCATCGTTAGTAGTACGGCCTCCCAGGTAAGAAAACTCTTTCACCTCTTCATGCTTATGCTTTCCTAGGTTAATATTTGTCTTAGCCTCCTCTCATGAACAAAAAACTCTGTATCCCGAATTCCTACCAACTATACTGGAAATAACAGTGCCATTACGGAATCATCCTTTCATTGAGAAAGTGTTAAAAAATAATCCATTCATTTTTATGGGTTAAGGAGAAGGCGTTGCCTCTTCCGTCCTGTGTGTTGGCTGCGTCCACCTAGAGAATTGTCCAATGCGTCTGGCAATTTCATATCTGCGTCGAGGCACTATGTTGGCCATTTTTTCATTCATATGCTCACATTCCCCTCAGCTCTTTTCCGTTGCTCCCCCGGCACCTTTTGCCTTCCATCTATGCACATCTTATGAGCGTAAGCTTTCGACAGGACTGTCCACCATGTGTCATACATCTCGGCCATGTGTATTTACATCGGTTCACTCAAACACCCACACCCTGATACGTTGTTAAAAGATAACATAATTCCCCTTACAGTACTCGAACACGCCTATTTTATCCTTATACCACCCGTCTTTCTTACGCAGGTTTTTACTTTTGTTTACTAACAGCAATATTGTAAAATTAGTAGAAAACATGTGTCACACCAATGCCTTCTGCTTCCATGATATCTTCCTTAAGCAATGCAATAAATTCAACGCTAATCCCCATTGCTAGTGCTGATTTATTTCTGACCATAATGTTGGAGCTCCCTGCTAATAATTAGGCATTTACATTTTTACTCGATCGCTCCCTCTTAATAATGCCTTTTCGAGCGTCACGTAACCCTTCCTACCTTTCTATTGTACTTGCTGTACCTGATAACCAAGATCCACTTTTACTATCATCCTATTCATTTATCATTCTTGTCATATCCGTTTCTCTGTGAATTACTTTTTCTACTCCCTTTCGCCTTAGTTTTGTGCGCACGAATAATTAATTCATCTTATCACCTTTTTCTTTGTTTAGGAAAAAGGGACTAATATTTGTGGAATTATACGTAAGAAAACATCATAAAAAATTAAATATTCAGTTTCATTGAAACATTATTGACCTTACTGCGGTGAATTTCAGTTTGATGACGTTACTTCAGTTTTTTTAAAAAGGGCTTCAAATGAGGCCTTGACATGCCGTGTTCACGGGTGCAGGCCGCGCCCTGCCCTGAGGTATGCCGCCCACACGATTTATCGGGTTGGCTCCGAGAGATAGATTGTTTTTCAGAATTATTTTTTTTCTCTTGGGCACTCTCTAAAATCATGTTCTATATTAAAATGCAGATATCTTATTGTTCGGATTTGCATGCAGAGTTTTCTATTACGCAGATGAACTGGGATAAATGGCTCAGCTCTTTTATTTACATGTATGGCTGGTTTATAGTAACATCTCTAGATGTATAACAAACTTCCTTACTAAAGTAGTTCTTATATTACATTCGTCGCTTTAAAGTAAAAGACGTCTCCCCGAAGTCCAAAATAAAAAATATTTTACCTTAAATCAAAAATGGCCTTCCTCAAGGTCCAGCATAAAACTGTCGAGACTTCTCTTAATTTTTTATCGAATATTTCAGGCCTGACGTTCTTACCATTTTTCGCTAAATTTTTTGTTGTAGTCTCAGATTCAAGATTGTGGAGACGGTAAATGTTTAAGCAGGGAGCGATACCAATATTAATCATTACCTGATGTATTGAAATGATTGACTTACGGTTCTTATGATCCCTTTAGCCGTCTTCATGCATGTGAAATGATTTCATTTTCGCATGATATGCTTTTCTAAACACAAAGTTTTAAATTATAGAAAATAAATCATTATTTCATCCAAGCATAAAAATTATTGTCTGACAGTGATTTAAAAACTTATCGTTACAGGAAATTGTTCGCGTAAATCGATGTAGATAAATAGCGGAGTAAAATTTGAAGCCATCCCCTAATGTCTATATCTACATACAACCCCGCAAGGTGCCTAAAAGGCGTGTGGCAGGGGGTGCTAGGACACCAGCCTTTACACATAAAAAGGAAATGCTCCAACGAAATTACGACTAGCGTTTATTAAAGTCCTTTATGGTTCGGGGGAAAAACGAATTCCCATATCTATCCGTTCGGCAACATATCTCTATTAATTTATCGCTTCTGTCGGATCAGGGAATATAAAGGGGCTCTAGTAGTATGTTCTCCGTGTCGCTCTTAAATATATCCATTCTCAATTTTTCAAGCGATCTAAGCCTAGCGTGCAGCCTTCGAGTCTCCAGCAGCTCCCAGCCTAATTCACCTAACATCAGGGTAACGCTGTCTGTACACCCGTAGCAGTTTATGACGAACCACGCAGCCTTCCTTTGCATATCATGCAGTTAGCGGATTAAGTCTTTCTGCTCCGGATCCGATACGCTCGTTTCATATTCAAGGAGCGGTCGGACGAGTGTGAAATAGCACCTTTCTTTTACTTTCTCATCCGAAAATCTTCCCTCAATACGCTTGACGATTCCTAATTTCTTCTGGGCTATGCCGCAAATATTCCTTATATGTGTTCGCCATGAGAGTTACGAGGTTATCGTAAGTCCTACTTCACTTCGTCTGTTGCATTTATGTTAATACTATCCACAGCATAAACATGGTTATAGTTTGACGAACTCTGCAAAAAATGTACCGACATGCATTTGCTCAGATTAAGTTCGAGTCCCAACTCTTGCCTCCACAAATGAACGTTGTTTAAACCCGATGATAGAATTTCATAGCCAGAGTGATCATTAATTTCGCGATAGATGACAGCGTTGTCAGCAGATAAACGTATTTTACTGCTGATCCGGTAGCATAGGTCATTAATGTATATAATGAACAATGGGAGCCAATCAAAGTTCCTTATGGAACACCTGATGTCATCAGAGCTAAATCCGTCAAGAACTACTTTTTGTTTACGATCGTTAAAAAAGTCGCGTATCCAGTTCACTTCACCAGTTATATCACTTTTTCGTTGCACCCGAATGATTGTAATTTGTATATAAGTTTGTTGTGAGATACCTTGCCGAAAGCCTTCTTAAATCTAGAAACAATGCGTCAACTTGTCTTTTCGATTCCTTAGATTTGAGATTGTCGCGAAGAAAGAGCGCGACCTGTGTTTCGCATGATGTATCTTTTCGAAATCCGTGCTGACAGCCATGGAGGAAGTAATGACAGTCCAAGAAACTCATGATATTGCTAACGACGATGTGCTCAAGTATCTTGCCTATAATCGATGTTAATGAGATTGGACGATATTTGCCTGGGTCATGTCTGTTTCCCTTTTTAAATATCGGAGTAACGCTTGCAATTTACCAGTCTAGCGGTAACTTTCCTTTAGATAGTGACTGATTGAATATTATCTCAAAGTATGGTCCGATCTGTGGAGCTAACTCCTTGCGAACACGCGCGGATATTCCCTCCGGACTAGGAGATTTGCTATTCTATATCGATTTTAGTTGTTTAATTACACCATCACGTTGTTTAGAGATTTCTTCCATTGATTCCTCAGTATATAATTTGTCTAAATTAAATTCAGTATCGTCTGCAGTGTTGACACTTTCAAAGTGGGAATTTTACGTGCCTGATTTGTCAATATTATCGGTGATAAGTTTACCATCTTTTTCAAAGAACGAATCTACGATTGAAGATTTTTTCCTGAAGCTCTCTCGCATACGACCATAAACATTTCTTTCGAGTAATTCACCGAGGACTTTTTTCTTGAGCTTTTTCATCACCATGCGCATTGATTTCTGAGTAATTGAGCGTTGTGTAGCGTAACTTTCTTTTGATTCAAGTTGAATGTCGTTGCCATGCTTTGTTATGAGCAGGATAAAACTATGCTATAAAGGCACTGTCAGCAATGACTCATCTATGGAGTAGAAACTTTGAAAATGAATTTGAAATAATCCGGCGGTGAGGTGAGGAAAATCATATCAATTAAACCTACCATTAGTTAAATTCACGAAAGTATTTCGTCAGAACTGATAACGTTGAATTTTTGGCAGAATCAAACGTTTGTCCTTATTTGTAGCTAGCTTCCTATACAATGCTGCTGTTTTTCAGATCAAATTTAAAAATTTTTAAATTAAACTCATTTTAGTAAACTTACAATCTCATTTTTATTTCTTTTATTTTTAATTTTTCAGATACCATTTGGAATTTTATTCTTTTTTGCATTCACCATCTGCAAAATAATTGACATATTTTAGAACAATGGGATTTCTGGTTAGTCTACTTGGATACATACAGCAAGGTTATTTTTATTATTGGGAATAGGGTTTTAATTAATAATTTAAAATTTAAATTTAATTTTAATTTAATGGAAGAAGGTATAACAGGAACTAATGTACGTGATGATGCTATGCATCAAATTCTTCCATGCTGTTCCTTGCAATATTACAAACGTTATAATGCAAAATATTGGAAAAAAGTGGATCGCATAGCAGTCATCACCGCGCTGCAAACTTGTTTGAAAACCGATAAAAATACGACCGAAGTGGCAAAAGAATTCAGGCTTCTATGGGATGGGATTGGGTCTCCTCTATGCAGTCCCCTTTCTAAAGATAATGATGATGATGAGGGTATCTGTTCCCTTCATCCCCCCCATAGTAAACCACTGTTGGCTATGAAACACTAGATAATTTTATCAAAACCCAGACACTTCGAGCGCTCTTGTATGAGTGTATTTACTCAATTAATTGGGGGTTAGTTCAAAATACTGAGAAATTTTCATGGGACCATCGGATGCTCGTGGGTTTGACCCTCCTGCTTCTTCGAGACGTCGTCGTCTCCTGTATACGTTTACTCCGAGGTGGCCAATGATTGCCTCACCCAAAAGGCGTGGATGGACGTGGAATGGTGGGCTCGTGATCGTGAGGAGAGTTGAGGCGCCTCCATCGTGGCATATGGCCATTCTCTTTACATCGTCTAGGAAAGGCGGTGGTCCCCCCACTCGTCCACGAGACGCCGACATAAATTTCTTCCTTCCGAGAGCCCCGCTGACGCAATACGCTGCGAGGAAGTGGAGACGTGGTCGCGATTAAACAAAGTACGATCTTGCTTCCATACTCTCGCCTCCATGCTGCCAAGGCGCTGGAAAATACGTGGCCCTCTATGTTTCTATTATAATAAGATGGAAGAAATGGTTTGTTTTTCTAATCAACAGAACTATGATCAAACCAATAATATCCATCAGTAATAATAACCATCTTAAAATATAGAGAACTATTTCAAAAATGAGCGCAAAATTAAATGTAACAATACACATTCTATGGACGAACGCAACAGTAATTTGTTGAAAACTTATCTTTATAATAACATGTACGGTAAAAGGTTGCTGAAGTATGTTGTACCTCATACCTTTAATTGTATGCCAAAGGCCTCATGTAATCTCAAATCTTTGGCCGACGTTAAAAGAAAAGTGAAAGATTGGTTGATAAGTGATATTGTAAACTGGTGATTTATTTTTTTTTAACCTGAAATGTACAAAATATATTAAATTATCATAGTTTTGTTTAAAAGCCCCTAAAGTTGAAGTTGAAACTAGTAATATAAATGCTATGCTCTCAATGTGTCACATGTTGTATTGAATAACTTGAACCTTCTGACAAGCCATATGGCTTAGAAGGACCAATTTTGTACATGCAAATAAAGGCAATTATTATTAAAAAAAAAAAACCTTCAGGAGAAATCAAAATAGGCTATTATAGACAACTTTTCCACAGTTAGAGATTAATTATAGCTTACGTGTTACCGTTAAAATATTAAGGAATGCAGTTTAATCTAAAACGTTAATTGAATGAATTCATTAAAGTGTCATTGATTAATACGTTTCCATTTTCTGCGCAGAAATTGTTGAAAATTCTCTGTGAGCCTCGCCAAAATTAACAAAGCCGTTTCAAGTATTCCTCCGGCTATGGGCAACTTCAAGCTTATCGAGGGGTACGCAACACTCCGTTTGCTAACTGACGATACTTGTTGGCGAAATCGACATAACTATTCAAGGATTACTTAGAGATGACTGACCGTCGTTGCTTAAAATTTTCGGCAAATTAACGTCGTTGATAAGATATGCTCTCGAGTTTCAGAAAACCGCTGCTCTTTGAAAATCCGGGAAAAACACTCTTCAAGTATACGCATGGAAAAAATAAAATCCATCTGGGTGATAGAGTACGGTCGCAGAGGAAAGCCTGGCACATTGGGAAAAACCAGTGAAAAATACGGATAGGGATAAAAGGAATGACCGAATATTGAGATTATGTCGCCCGGAAACTAATCTCAAAGAAACGAAATTGTAAGACTTAAATGGTGGTCAGACTGTGATTACCGTACCTTTTCAAACATTTCATTCGAAATGTGGGTTGCTAAATTTCCACATATTCCACTTATAATATATTTGAGGAAATTTATATTGCAACTGGGAGTCGTGAACTTCCGGCTAACACGCATGAATATTTTCGTTCCTTCCACCACAATGAGCCACGGATATATTAAAAATAATGGGGATGTAATCGTGGCGTTATATTACCATTACTCTAGGTTAGTTATAAAAATGAGTCGAACCAATGTATTTTTATATCCGCTCAAAGGAAATACCAAAATATTTAGCAGTATACTCGCCCTAAGAACAAGAAAAATACATCTAACGCGCGTCAACGATTCAAACCAAGTTATTTTGTTTCACCAAAAAAAAATAATTCCTTGTGCATCCATGCTTTGAGCTCTATGACTTCTTTCGTTTCACTTTTTCTCAACCGTCTTTATATCCACAATATTAATTAGGAAATATATTGAATTTTTCCTGTTAGATGGAGAATCTGAGCCTAGTTTATACAAGAGTCTGTAAGCGTTACACAGAGTGTCGTAGTAACTCTTCACTAAACTGGTTGTGTTTATCGCCTCGATCGGTGCTACCTCGCAAGGGTTCCGCACGCAAGCAACATACTCTGATTGAGGCCTTTAGAGAAGCTTATAACGTTTCTCTTTATCCAATTTGTATGCCCCACAAGTTCTTTTTATGAAGCCCTGTAACTGTACTTAACCGAGACCGTTTATAGTGGCCTTGAATATCAAACGCCTCATGACCAACTAATAACCATTATAGTCTCACCTTGAAGATTGGCGATGAAGTTTAAATTGCAGTAATTACCGGGCTTCTGTGATTATTTACTGTGCATCAAGTTATCTCCGTATTTTTCTAAGAATGGAAGTGTATTTTTGTTTTGCAAATCATAAACTCCATAAAAATGAGTTCAAACCGAGCAAAAACTTCTCTTAATAATAATTTCTAAAATTCAATGAATAAATTATTATTTTTGAAAAAATTATGGCCATGAGTAATTAAATATTATGTGCACGTTATTCCTTCAGTACATATTTGCACTCGTTTTTATTTGAGTTTCCGGGATAAATATTACGTATCATGATAGGTATCACAGAAATAGATGTATTTTTGTGATACCTATCATAAAGTAAAAAATATAATTTGGTGTTATTCACCTATATAAGATTATTGATTTTTACTAACTTCCAATTTTCATGCAGTCTTCGTTAGAGCCTCAGCTCATATATTCGGGATATCAGTTCAGTAAAGTAGAGGGGGTAACCTAGAACAAGTATGTATGGCTTTAAAGTTATAGTCAAAATTTATGAAGAAAAATACTGTTGCAACAACGCGGATATTTAATTCGAGGAATAGTTCCTTGTCCAGATTGATTAAGGTATTTCCAGCTGCATTTTAGATATAAATTGTATGTATAGCTTTTATAGATATCCCTTTTGATTTCACTAATTAAAAAGCATGCCGAGGCTATCGCATGCAAAATAAATAATTTATTCTATTTTTTCTTCAGAATTTTTTTAAATGCTGACTTAACTATTGACATTCCTCGCCGTTAATAAGGAAGGTAAGGCTATATGGTTTGGGGTTCTTTTGAATTCTCTCATGCTCTTGAGTCGTTCTAAAGCATTTTTAAAACTGAGATTGTTGACTTTTTTACTGTATTAATTTGTTAAGGACTTAGAGTGCCCTATCGTGAGGAGTTAACACTATATTTTCGACTTGAAGTGATAATGATCTGTCACATCTTAAATCAAATTTCCTAGGAACAAAACATGTGCTGTAGTTGCAATCTAAATTTTACGCATGGAAAACTATCGCTTTTAGGGCCTGTGAAAAGTGCGAACTTTTTCATGCAATATCCAAAATGAAAACATTGTGTGGGTGCGTAAAACGTGCCCTCTGTTTTTAGGTCGTCAATCCCTGAACTTCTGGCTAAGAATAGAGTATATTTAACGTTTCATGGAAACAATATTTACTTCGTTTATCGATGAAACTGTATTTTATTAGATTTCTTTGAGAAATTTTCCTTTAAATTCTAATTATTTATTTTATTAATTATTTTTTATTATTTATTTTATTATTTATTTGCCTACCTTTAACATTTTTATTTATTTTTTGGTTTAACGGGTAGTTATACCATTATATTTTGGTTTATTTAATTTTCATTTAGGTTCATAATTTTTGTTTTCAACTAGTTCAAGGATTTACGCTATTATAAACACTAAATGAGCTTTTTATTCAATAAATGCTGTACCATGGGGTCGTCGATCTGTTTCTCAAAAGGGAAAACTACCCATTACGATACCCTCTAAATAGCACCCTGCAGCCTGCAACTCGATCCCCGTGCATTTGGAGAAAGGAGTAAGGATCACGTACAATCCCAGACCCTATCGTCACGAGGGCATCGGCTTTTCCGCACGTTTGAATCCAGAGTTTTCACAGTGAACAGCATGGTCATTGAGAGATCGGAGAGCAGCTGCTTTGTGCACGTTGTTAAACGTATAGGGTGCCAGAGCTTCTGTTTAACAATGCATACCGCGCAGCTGCCCCCGGAAGCTTTAACGACGTGTTAGCCCTCATCCCTCCGTGTTCTAGAGACTAATTCTATAATAAGAGAGCAGTGTTAGGTGGGTCACGCGTTTAAGCCCCATGGCTGGTATGAAAGGTGAGGTGAGGCTAGGATTCATTATAAGCAATAAACTGCTAGCGCTATAAAATCACCCTTGGAGTTTGGGACTTCAGTTTCTTTCGCACGATCACCTGCGATTCCATACAAGTTCTATTGACCTCTTTCCGCCCAGGAAACTTTCTCATTTCGATTGTGACGATATTTAGATACGTTGCTCCTATTTTCGTCCATTGTAATCCAGTGTAACATTTTTTGTGATACATCAACTTGTTTCTTCGGAATGACCCCTAACCATATCGCTACACTGGATGGTTACGTAGTCAGAATCTAAAATTGTTCAATTTCAACGAGTGACCTTGAAAGAAAGGATGAATATTCAAGGGAAATATATTTGCGGATGAAGGAGAGTTAAAATAATCCATGCAATGTAATTTTCTGGTTAATTTAATGATAACTGTCAGTCATTCACAGATGGTAGACGTCCATATTACATTTTGATTTCGCACCCGTCTCTTTCCGCCAATGGGCTTATTTCTATAATTAATTAGTGCTTTATTTATTGCAAACTTCAAAACATATTTGTCACAATTCGAGTAGGTTTTCTTCAAGGTTCTCATATGCTCATGATGCTAAAATGTAGCCATATACCTACAGTGAGTGGAAATGGATTAATTTTTGATGGATATTGCTGCGCTCATATTTGAAGTCACGATCCTACCATGTGTTCCTCAACGCTCTAGCATGCCTGCGGAAGCATTTTAGGCCATATTCCGCATGGTACTTCCCCTCTACCTACCAGTTAAGATGCAGAAGATCTGATCCTCCACTTGACAGATTAAATTGGATTTTATGAATTTTCTATTTTTTCTAAGCTTCTTCTCTTCTATTAGAGATTTTGCATATTTTTCAAAGAATAACTTTCACATCCTTCTCGTGGAAGCACGTGATTCCGTGCCCATACCTTTGACTTTGTGTACAAGAATGTTGCCGCTATATTTTTATACTCTGTATTTTTACTGTCGCCCTTCATTTTTTTAGCCATCTTTACTTATTTTACTTTAGTCATTGAAAAGGAATTTTTACGTGGATAATATAGCTAGTAACTGAATTAAATGCATATCCGACGTACACTATAATAATTTTGGAAATAAAAATAACGTTTCTCCTCCGCTTTCCTCTAAAATGCATTTTCATACTCATTTACTCACAAAAACAGCCACATGATGGGCTTCTTATGTGGGAAGCAAGATAAAAGCAGACTAAGACGGGAAGAACTATTCCTTCGTTGGACTAGGAAAATCCTACCTTTTTGGAACCGTAGCTAACCAACGCTAGGGGAGAATTTTGAGTATAAATGTAGGTAATAAATTATGTAGCAATACATAATTTTGCCACGTAATTCATATTAGTATTATAAATCAATAACTTACCTGTGGTGCTATATTGAGCTAATTGTGATCATTTTTTTTTAATTAAACATTTTAAACCTCTGGGCGAAGTAAAATCTTCACCTGTAAGTGTCATAAAAAAATGTTATTGTAAAAGTTATTGTAATTTTATCGCTTTCCCATAGTTTAATTCTTTTCTAGAAGAAATACATACGTGTGCATGATGAAAAAGCATATTTACACCTGAACCTACCTCACTGTACGCGTGGCAAAATTTTCGTGGCTTAAGTCGTATACGTAGGATAAGGTCCCTTATTTCCCCATCATTCCTCCGGATTCTCGCCAGGCCATGAATTTCTAGCCTCACCACTTCCTCTTGTTCTAAGAACTCGATCCGCTCGTATATGATGAAACGGAAGCATTCTAATCATTTGCGCAATATAGTAAACTTTCGGAGAGCTGAATTTTCCTCTTTTTGCTTTCATATGGTACAGCGCTACCATTAGTCAAGGCGGTAGCCAGGGGGGGGGGGGGGAACAAGGGGGATTGATCCCCCCCTGTAATTGACTACCATGTAGTGTGGCAAGTGAACTGAAAATTTTAATTCCTGTAGGTATAGCAATTACTATTACTGCTGAAGTAAAATATGCCCGTGTATCAACATCTATTCCTACAGTAAATATATGATGAGCTCATACTGCAAATCCTAGAATTCCAATTGCAATTATGGCATAAATTATTCCTAGTACGCCAAATGTTTCCTTTTTACCTCTTTCTTGGGCAATAATATGTGAAATTGTACCAAATCCTGGTAAAATTAAAATATACACTTCAGAGTGCCCAAAAAATCAGAATAAATGTTGATATAAAATAGGATCTCCTCCTCCTGCTGGGTTAAAGAATGATGTATTAATATTACGGTCTGTTAAGAGTACAGTAATAGCACCAGCTAATACTGGTAATGATAATAAAATTAATACTACGGTAATAACTACAGCTCAAACAAATAAAGGTAATTGATCTATATTTATTCCCGGTGACTTCATATTAATTGTAGTGGTAATAAAAAAGGGATCCCCCCGAAATGAAAAAAATTAAATAGATACTTTATGCTCGCTTGGTGCTTACACGACGATATTATATAGCGGCGCAGGGACATCTAGTAGTCCAATGCGACTTAAGTCAATAATTATCTAAGCGAATTTGTAGGTGCAGTGTGTGAAATAATAGTGCTGTGAATTAGTGGAGAGGTGAGTGACTTATGAGCCTCCTGAGGGACCGCAGAATTGACATCGACACCGAGGAGTTAATTCATTTGGTCACTACAAAAAAAAGCTAGAAGGCTAAATTCAATTTTATAATAATATGTTTATATTTTCCTTTAAGGGTTTATTATAAATATGCATATTTAACCGTATACGCTATTTTATTTATCTTATAAAAATAATTTTATGTTTGCCTGCTATTCCATAAACCCCCCCCCCCCCCGAAAATATTTTCTGGCTACGGCCTTACCATTAGTTATTGTCTAAACACCTAATAATGCCGTTGAAACGCGTAATATAAAATTAAAAACTGGGCATGACTGTGTTTTATCCTTTTCCAAGGTCATCAAGGTTTTCCATTTTTTCGCGAGACAATTGAGAATGCATTCGACGAGGCAAACCTCACGCGGATTCGAGATAACATGCAATGTGTAACTTCGTTTAAACCTTTTTGCACTTTTTAATCCAGGATTAAGCTATAAGTCCACTCTTCTTTTATAAAACAAGTTTATCCAAGTTTTTAGCACTTCATAATGATAATTTAACCCATATAATGGCACTAAGGGCCAACATTTTGATGCTTTTGTTTTTTGGCTGAAGGGTGGAATCTGAAACTTTTACGTTCACTGTAGAGCTACATACGCAATATTCATCATAGAAGAGAAGCAACCTCAGCGATTGGGATGGTGGGAAAGGTTCTGGATGTTTCAGACAAAAGTTATCGTGGTTCTCTACTCTAGTTGTTAGAGATTTATTGGTGAGCGTAAGCAGCCTGAGACAAGAATCTAGCCTCTTAAACCGGAATCTGCTTTTGGTGGAATCACTGAGCGTCTGTAACGATTTTATTACGGTATAGCATTATTTTAGTTTATTTGTGATATTTGTACAGAAAAAAATAATTTTGACAATTTTTTCCGACAGAATTTGAGCCAGCCTCTTTAACCGGAATCTGCTTTTGGTGGAATCACAAGACATTCACTGAGTGTATGTAAACATTTTCTTATGTCATAGTATTATTTTAGTTTCTATATGATATTTATACATAGTGCGAAATTTGACACTGTTTTTGCATGAATCATGCTAAAACTATTTTTAAGTATTTATGTGATAATTATATATATTTCAATTGTGTATTAGTTTTATAAAGATTGACATTTTTGATATTTTACTTTATCACGACTATTAAATGTATTACTAACGGCCATAAAACTTCTCAGTGCCCGAGTCCAAAGCTGTCATCCATAATACCTTGCAATTTGCATGAATATTCTAAATCATTTACTAAAATAATAATAAATAAATGAATAAATTTCATTGCCTGCCGCTCTATGGGATCGGCCTGTCAAGGCTACTGTGAGAGCTAGCGCAATACCGAGGACATAGGTAAACATACCGAGGGTAACTTAAACGTTTAGAGGAATATATCTTTACTTGGGTGATGTGCCTACGCTTGATACTTAAAGTAGGTCATTCCGCCGTTGGGGTGATACTTTAAAGGCTGTATGGTTCCCTTGGCTGTCTGGAAAAGGAATTCAGGGGTTGTAAATTGGGAGAACTTCAAAAATCGACAGGAATCAGACGTAATCCGCTTGGAATCGCAAAAAATTGATACTATAATAATATTTATCCTCCAATACATATGTTCCTACAGGTAATAATTTCCATTCAGGGAAGTAGCCTGTCAGGCAATACGTCCGTAATTCGGCTAACTAAAAAATTCTTAAACGCGGAAATGAAAAAACATAGAATCCAAAGTATTCACAAATTATGAAAAACATTGAAAGGGCTTTTGTGCGTACAAATAAATTCAACCTATAGTGACTGTAAAATGAATCACATCATAGAAAGTAAAACACATATGAATTTTAGCAAAGTATACACAATATAATATCCTAACAATAGCGTTTCAATATCCACAACAGTTATCCATTTTTTATCAACCTTATATATTTACCAAAACAATTAGTTTCTTCGATTGCATTAGGTGGGATGTATACAGTTTTGGTCTCATATGAAGAAACTCCTTTAGTGCATAGTTAATCTAGGTTTTGGTAAGTTTTATTTCAGGTTTTGGTAGGTTATCTCTATTGTCTCTGGCTCAATCTCAAGTTCAATTTATCGTAAATGAAAAGAAAAATGTTTCTATGTTCCGCTAATTAATTTGTTGGTACAACTAGTTTCGACGCAGCGGCGTCATCTTTAAGTACAAAGAGTAAAATCAAAAACATGATCCTTATATAACCTAACCTCGATGATATGTAAGAACCATTTTTTATTTTATTCTTTGTACCTGAAGATGACGCTGGGTCGAAATTGCTTGTAGCTGAAAGTAAATTGGTAGAATATAAGAAAGTTTTTCTTTACATTCACGTTTTGATAGGTTTTCACAAAAAAATTTATACCGGAAGATTTTGATCTTCAGGAGTCTTATGGTGAATGAAGGAGGCGGCCGACAGCGTAGATCATGAGTACCGTCTATTCATGGATTCTCTCTGCTTTATCTCTCTATGCACCGAAGAAGATGTTTTGCATTTTAAATAATAATTCCGTTCTAGGAATGGCAGGATTGTGTCTATCTTGTTCTTTATTTAATTAATCGGAGGGAAATAATCCTTTTCCTCATAGTACCCTCCTGGCGAGAGCCCTCTCTTGGGGACAACGGTTAATGTCATTTCCTATGGACGGAGTTGCAATACCCTCCTTGTGGTATCCTAAGCAGGGTTTCCTCATGAAAATCAATCGGGATTAGAGCCCGGATATCCGAGATGAGAAGTTATCAGAGTAGCCACCACACTAATCTGATTCTCCCCGCATGATTAGTTTCAGAAAATTCTCATTGTCAGAGGAATTCCGAAGTGTGCTTCGGTATTGCACGGGGTGCAATTCCAGTCGGACGGAACTTGGTGAATAGTGCCGGATTTCGAATATCGTACTTTCCTCCTACTACAGTCAACATTCACAGCACCATCTCGAACATTATCGTAACCCTTGACATTGTCCTCTATAAAGCGAAGCAACTAATCCAGTGTCATACTGATCTCATTTCTCTTGAAGAAAATTTTTATCAAATTACTTAATAATATGTTTTTTATGAATGACTATTCGCCTCACAGATTTAAGGGCGTTTAGTCCTTTGGCAATGCACGAGAGGGATAAACACTAAAACCCATACTCTGTTAAAACTTCATCCACTTCGGGCTTAATGTTTGGCCAAATATTAAGACTTCAAAGAATAGAGACTGGTAATCAAACCTACATTTCGCTCCGTGATTGTATGAATACCACCTATGATTTCAATGTGAAATTTCATCATCGAGGCCAATGACATTTTATGTCAAAACCGTGGTAGGAGCACGTCGGTCAAGTCACAGTGTGGAAAGTACATACATAAAACCGTGGTCGGTCCATATCAAGTCACAGCGTCTCAAGTTAAAGCCGACACGCCAAACTGTCACTGACTGTTTTGAACGGGCTCAGAAGGAAAATGTCCTTCTAATTTGCGACATGACCGCCGCCGGTTGAATATCAAAGCTATCCAGCTAATAGGCATTCATTAATAGATAATACATTTTCCCCATGGTTAATTTCGTACGGAGTCGACTGTTGACGGATATTGATCCGATATGAATAAGTGATATCCATCCTAGACAGTAAAAAACGCGATTGTTCTCCCCAATGATCAGGGCGCAGCCAGGTATTAAGGCTGGGGGGCGTTTACGTGCAACTAATACCGGGGTGTGTGGAGGTATGGAATACCCACCAGGATAAGCGGTAGGTGCGAGATTAATAAATGGTGGATTTTTAAGATAAACGGTGAGTTTTACGTCTTTCTGAGGGATATTTTATTAATCCTTACACTATTATATTAGTAATATAAATCCGATTAAGTAAAATGGATTAAATTTATATATTTCTCTGAGCTCTGGGGGGGGGGGGGGGGTTTAACCCCCAAACCCCCCCCCTCGCTGCGCCACTGCCAATGATATTAACGGACGCATAACCACTTTATGATGTCGTTCTTTCTCGACGTATAATACTGGTGAAATCTTCTCGGGTTTTTAACCGTTTGATTTGCTTGTAGGCCGACTTTTCGATGGAAGGAGTAGCCATCAAAACCTCGACCCACAAGCAATTGCATTCCAGTGAAAAATAAAATGAAATGTAATTTTATTGTCAAGTCTGCAAGTTAAATCTGAATATGCATGTGAACTGTATAGGATATTGCAAGTGAATCGCTCGATAATTCTTTCACTTCCTTATTCCGCTTAAGATGATGTTGACTTCATCGTCTCTGTCATAGCGGCTTTGATAAGAATCCTTATCCCATTTTCCGTTAATCAAGGACATCCTTTTTCTTTCCCCGACATCGCCATTTAGCTAATCGTATGACATTCCGCGCGGGGCTTTGAAAACAGATGATTGGAATGAAATTGTAAAAATTGTGGTAAAAACGTGGAAGAGAATGTCTATCTAAGTTGCTAGATGATAGTTTGAACTAATTTTCTTGGTCTTGGAAAGCTTAGAATTATAGTCACGTAACCATAAATCTTGTGATCGGAATTTTATTTCATATGATGCCCCCTGTTTGTGGAAATTTTTTATTTAACATGATGAAATCAGTTTGACTGACCTATGTTTTAGCACTTGATGCCATTTTTTATTTGAAAATGCCATTATATGCTGAAACCTGGGAAGGTCGAAATAACAGGAATAATACTAAATGATTTCATTATACTAAATATAATTTTATTTTTACAAAATTACGCCGTAAACTGTATATTTTATGCAACTATTTGTGTTCATATTTTGAATCAGACAAACGGAAAAATCAAGGAGCGGAAAATAATGGATGATGGCAGTGGGGGGCGGTTAAAAAAAGATACCCGATCGGTGACGTAAAAATATTTGACCGCGTCAAGACACAGACCTGACACTTCTAGTGCAGCTAGTGGGTGAAATATGCCTACATAACAATTTATTTGATACTTAAATCTCTCATATGACCCCAGACGCTCGTTAGAATTCGGAAAGCGTTCTGCTCACCAAGGCTCTAGTAACTTTGATATGTTCCTCGGTAACAGTTTTTTATTACCTTTCGATTAATTGCAATGAAAAATTTAGGAATTTCTAAGAATAGTAACCATTCACATGACCCGGATTTCGATTCTTAACATAATCATCAGGTGATGTAAACTAGCATGATGATCCTCTCACTAACTCTGAACTTTAATTGCCGATTCTCGTTTACACAATCATCTCGCTACTTTGAAATCGAGGAAAATCTAAAATGAACTCTCTGGGAGTGGTTTCTTTGCCTTTGCCTCTTTCTCCTTAGATGAGGCCTCGATGTGATTTCTTTCGCTATATTTTTTGTAGGCACAGCATCGATTGCATAGGCATAAGTGCTGAGGAGGATATATACTGCCTTCAGTACATTAAGAAGCTAGCTGCTGTGTAATTAGTGCGGACCGGACGGAATACGTTATTTTGGGTTCTAAAGGCAAAAATATGGGACGAGTTCACTAGAAAGCGGAACACGAAGTGTTGGTGGGTGGGCAAGGAAGATTGATGATGTTTGATGGAGGCGTTATGGATGAATATGTAATGGTATGACATATTGAAAGGAAGCTGAGTGTTGATGGGGGAAAAAGAGTGGAGAATCGATTAAACGGATGAAGGAGGTATTACATCGGTAGGTACTGTCATGGTCCAATAACAAGAAACTCACCTTCCGTTATCATCTTCTTCTTATTCTTGATGCCGTACTCTAAAGTATGTTGGCTGCTCAGGTAGCGCTCTCTTGCCCGTTGAAATAGGTCCTCGGTATGTAATTGCTGTCTTATCATTAGAGATGCGTGAAAATCGAAAATGCGATATAGATGCGATGTGCACAAATAAATGCGGAATAGATGCGATTACTGGACTTTTATGATATTTTTACGCAAATTTGCCTTTCCGACGGCAATATTCGTAAATTTTGTGCCGAGCGCATTTTAAATGCTCCGTCGACACTCATCGCTTAAAGTATGTAAGCGACTGGCCAGCTGCTAGTTGGCTTGGACTCTACGTGGCCGCGAACTACAAGTGGGCGCGGGCTAGCTACTCCTCTGCCGCTATATGTCTTATTCCTTAATTTATTATTGTTCTACAACATAATTATTTAAAATATTCTGTATTTTTTGTCAGATAACTGTGTTTTACTACATTTTATCGCCATCTACCTCATTATGAAAATAAAAAGTAGACGCTACAAAATGCGATAAACTGTTATTGAAAGTGCGATAAAATAAAAATGAAAGTGCGATTTTCACGTATTTCTACTTATCATTGATGTTTTGTGCCCATAAACGTTTTCTTCTCCCTCTTGGGAACTTTCCTACAACTCTCCTTCCCAAGATCAGACTGACGATATCGTACTTTTTCCCTGTCATAAATTGATCCATACATGAGATTTTCTTCTTCTCTATAAACTCTATTCAGATAGAGAGATCAAGACCAACTCTTCGCAGATCCTCAGTGTTTGAAAATCTCTTGATCTATGAAATTTTGAGAAGCCGTCTTAAGAATCACATCTCAGTTGCTTCCAGTTTTTTCATAGATGTTTTCTTAATCATCCAAGTTTCCATTCCATACAATATGACAGGTATCACGTAGCAGTGCACCATATTTATTCTGAGAGCCAAGGGTGTGTCTAAATGGACCAATATATTATTTAGCTGCCGGAATGTTATGCCAAATCGAATTTTAATTTCTTTAAGTTAACATATTGAAAATTAAAATACATAATTAGTCCTCTTCTGGTTTTATAGCAATTTTTTCATTTCTGTATGACTGAATGTAAGTAGTCGTAGGTGGTATGAACCAGACTTCGCCTCACACGCTAAATAATTTGGAACCATTCTTCCATTCGATCGCTTTCACCTAACTTTTCGTTTGCATCACAAGGAGTGGCTCGTGCGTAGTTTACAATAAAATGACTAGCGTATCATTCTTTGCAAAAGAAATCCCGTCAGCTGCCTCATCAAGAAAGTCTGAAGGACAGATAAGAGGAGTGGAGGAAGTTCTCATGAGTGGGCGTCATTCTTAGCGTTGGAGAAAGCGCGTTCGGTGTGTTTAAGGCGCAGCTCTAGCGGAGACAGGGCTTAATCGTACGAGCCATGGGAATGTTTTCAAGCGAATTGGAGAGATTTAATCCATTCTAGGCAGGCTTCACTCATGAAAGCAGTGATCCAATAAAGAGCGATGCCATGTTTGGATGAATTCAGCGCACATTTCCTTTGAAAGCTTAACTCAAATGAGGAGAAGGTCTCACGAACGAGCCAAATTTTCTGTCAGTGATCATGTTTACATTTATTTAAGTGGTATGCAAGTTATTTTAGTAGCATGGTTAGTCACTAATAGCGGTAACTATCTCTTAAACATTTACCCAAATTAAGCTGTCTTGAAGTTACTTATATCACGTATTATGGTAGATCCTAAACCATAAGCTCTAGGATATAGAATGCGTGTCAGCGTCTTTCTGGTATTTGTTGAAACCAAGGACATTATGGTATCACAACAGTAGAAAAGTCGTGGTCAATATTACCCCGTGGTTGTAAATATTATCAGTAGAAAAGTATATTTCAAGATTATATCACAGCAACATGCTAATACATATTTTAATCGTACACCTACTATATCAACCGCTAGTAATCGTAAGTTATATCAATTTTCGTCATAATATTGCCGTCTGCTCATGTCGCACGGGGGTAATTATTGACTAGTAGGTATAGGATTTTGTTTCCATGGCGCCGTTATTTGAACTAATTTAATGACTATCGTTTTAATCAGATATCTTACCCTATGTAGTAGCATTTGAAAACATTTTTAGTTTTAAGCTAAATTCTCAGATGATGGCAATGGTTAGTTTTACACCTACCAATTTAATTCTAAGTTAAATTACACCGAGGTAAAATAATGTCCGTACAATATACCAAGGCTTAAGTGAGCTTGCATTACGAATCAGATTTCTCATGTGATTATTGACGATGTTAATGGTTTTTAGGTACTACTTCATCTCAGCCGATATTGTGAATTAATGCCTTTTCAAGAGATTAAGTCATATTTGAATGCCTGAATCACGTTATCTAATTGATTGAAGATTGCAGTGCGCCGGTATTATTTCTTTGGCACCTTCGCAAGTTTAGGTGCGTGGTATGAAAATGTAGCGCTATGAAAAATAACCATAAAAATCTCTACTCAGCCGTGGAATTATAGCCTAGAATCTTAAATTTCAGCGGAATAATATCGCTGAATTCCACATGCATACGCCAGCAGCAGAATAAATAAGTCAAAAATTACTAAACAAATACCATTAGCATGAAAGTAGGCGTCTAATTATAAAAGCAATTCATCACTACCTTCATATCTTGTAGCTCCTCTGGAGCTGGCAAAGGAAGAAAGGGAAGAGATCCTTCAAAATACGGTGCCACGAAACACAGTGAATATAAAGTAGATCGATTGGATATTCAAAGACGGCACCCTAGGTTGAAAAGGAGAGTAGAACCTGATAAAAGACCGAAGTAAAGTAGGAGAAATATGCACGGACATATTTAAAGACAACAGGGTCTAATGAAACATTATCGAAGAAAAGGGGTTTGCAAAGAGTGAAGACGTAACGACGTAGAAATGAAATGGTTGTGGTGGTTGTAATATCTCACATATGAGTTGATAGCAAAGCTAGCTGGTTCAAAAAGACCATTTGTACCATTGAACATGACCTGGGATACATGGTGAATCTACACTTGCTGCTGCAAATAAATTTTGTGTGCCACATAATGAGGTAGCCCATTAGAAGAATGACATAATTTATAGTAATATCTTCTCGCCATACACTCCTCCGGTGATGAGTATGGGTCAACAAAAAGCATTGATATCGGAAAGACTTTTTTGGCGACTTGAGTGGAAACCACTGCACCATCACCTTTTCAACTTGAAAGACGTAGCATTTATAGCGGATGGAGCGTAAGATATTTTTGAAGGAGTCAAAGCATATTATATGGCTCCAGTAATAACGGAAGGTAAATTGATTAGCATGAAATTAGGGCAGTCAAATTTCTGAATGGAGAAGTTAAAAAATTAAATGCTCTCACGAACTTTAAAGGAACTTGACAAATGTTGATTGATTTTTCCAAGATTTTCATCCAGCTGTGATGTTATTTATACGGGCCATTGAGATCGTGTAATAACTCGTTCAGTTAATCTATAAGAAATTGATTGAAGATTTTATGCTCGTCGTCGTGGAATAAACATAGTATCGATTTCTCGGAAACTATTGTAACTAACAGAGTGCACGTAGGGCGAGAACCAATCCCGCTGACTCCATCTTAAATGGTAATTTGTCCAAAAAAACTACGATACCAGTACATTCAAGTACAATGAAAACAAAAAATAAAGCTTAGATAAATACTCTCTTAGCCTTAGATCTCAAAATGCTGTTTTCAGAGGCTAATACATACCTGTACATTCAAGTACAATGAAAACAAAAAATAAAGCTTAAATAAATACTCTCTTAGACTTAGAACTCAAAATGATGTTTTCAGAGGCTAATTTAAACAAAATTTCCCGGAACACTAAGGGGCAATGGAATACCCGAAACCCGTTTCACTGGGGTGTTCTATAGCCCTATACCCCCGGCAGGATTGCTGCCTCCACAATATAAAATTCTAAACTTCGCCCATGTTGGCCACACATACGCATTTAAGCGAAATCCCTTTGCCTATTTACACGACGCATCAAGACGTAAAAGTTTATGTCTAAATGCATGAGCGCGAGAAGAAACGCAAAAATGTACCGTACCGCCTGTCGTGAAAATTTGTGATAAGGCAGAGGAAAACGCAAATTCTGTTCGTATTTTTCTGTGGAAAGATTTCACTATTTGAAATCCAAATCGTACGATATTATCTCAATTTTCAAATAAAAAATTGAAAGTTGTCCCTCACTTTTTATTAGTTGGTGACGTCAATTAAGTCTTGATTCATTTACACGTGCTGGGGAAACTTTTGTTGAGGGTAGCAATCCCTAGCAAAAGTGTAAATATCTGTGAACTACACGAGACCCATGCACAAGAATGAGGAGTGGCACAAACTCGGTGACATGCAATACATTAGACCAAGATGCCATCAACTTATCAGTGAAAGGATTAAGGCCGTCGATTTTTCTTGAAGAATAATTCCATCGTGGACATATTACATTTTTAAGCAGACTTTTAAGTCTCACTTGCCTCGCACATTGGCTTCAAAGAGTAGTGAGAGCAGAAAATAGTAGACAGATGATCAGTGCTTTGTTCCATGTAGTAACTACTTCGAATATAAGGATGGCTAGAAAGGTAGGTGTCGTATCGAAAAACGAAAAAAAACATGGGTCTTTTTATTTTCCAACTCTGGTACAATCAACAAAAAAATAAAAGTTATGACCGAGCCCAAACGATTTCAGTTGTTTTGGAGTACGTTTCATTCATCATTTATGGTATGCAATGGCTGCAGCTAACGAACCCATTTAGATTACCTAATCTCCGCAGATCCATCCTCCGGAAATACATTGCGGTTTGCTTAAGAGTCTTACGATTGTAAGACGTGCTGAGAGCCCTTTCGCGAAAGCAGAAATGAGCGCTTTTAGAGCTGGGAATATACTTTGCCCTCGGGCTAGTTACACTTTTTGAATTGCTAAAATGCGAAATATAATATTAATTGAGCAGATTATCCAACCACCAAACCATAACAAACGCCCCCGTGATAGTGCCTCGCATTATGCTGAGTTAGAATATAACTGTTTATAAAATGGAAAGAATCACTTAACTGAAATAAATGTAAAAAAATTCGACGATCTGGATTTCTTATGAATCTGTGATTAATCCTCGCCAGTGAGATTTCCGAGGATATCAGCATCATTTACAACACTAAATTTTCTGTAATATACGGACAATAATTGAGCCTGACCCAGTATTTAATTAGCTTGTTTCGTCATACCCGACTTGTATGTGCAATTGGATGCGATCGAAGGGCACGTTAGATATGGACTGACACAATGCTTCATTTAATAAGGTTTTATATTATTTTGCGGAATTTTTGCGATAATAGGAGTATTTTAAAAAATCGCGATATAAATATTTAATAGCCATTTGACCCTTGAAGCCCATACACCTGCAATACGCAAAGTATTCTAATTTATACAAGCATTAATGAAAATAATTATTCGTAAAGTTCTCATATCACAAAGTTATTTATCTTAAAAAAATCATGCCCTGAATGTAATCAGTTTTCCTAGATTGCACTAAAAATGGTGGAAAAACTACGGAAAGCTGTGAAATAGTAAATCTTACGGATAACGATAACGGTAATGGGTTTAAATCTGGAATCGGTGCATGTGCCAAAAGGGTAACTGGTTTGTCTTACAGAATTAAAACTGAATTATTTAACGCGTGATTGAGTAGCAGGATTAAGGGCCAAGAGGAACGACCAAAAGTGTTCTCGTTCCCTCTTCCCATTGCTTTTGGGACCATATTTTTTGGCTTGCTACCCTAAATACGAATGCGACACGATGCGAATCAAGCGTGATTCATTGATGAGACTTCAAACGGTAGAACTAGTTGAAAAACTGATGCGTCTGTCTACTGCACTGCAAAGAAAATGAAACTGAAATCAAAGAAAAGAGGTTTGCAAAGATTGAAGATGTAATGACGTAGAAATGAAATGGTTGCGGTGGTTGTAATATTTCACATATGAGTTCATAACAAAGCTAACTGGGTCAAAAAAAACCATTTGTACCATTGAACATGACCTGGGATATATGGTGAATCTACCTTTGCTGCTACAAATAAATTTTATGTGCCACATAACAAGGTAGCCCATTAGAAGAATGACATAATTTATAGTATATAGTAATAATATCTTCTCACCATACTCTCCTCCGGTGATGAGTATCGGTCAACAAAAAGCATTAATATTGGAAAGATTTTTTGACGACTTGAGTGGAAACCACTGCACGATTACCTTTTAAACTTGAAGGACTTAGCATTTATAGCGGATGGGGAGGTGAGGGCATCTTGAAGTATACCTAGTTGAAAATCCGATGTGTCTGTCTACTGCACTGCAAATTTCCGAGATATGAGCTCACTTGCCACGATGACAGGATGGAATGATACGAATAGCAATGGAGTTTGCTATGAAATGAAAGGATGCTTGTTTCATTTTGAAACGTCTTTAGCTATGCCCTTTCCTCACTCATGAGTTGAGAAGGGTGCTTGCTTGGGAAGGTTGATTTTCTGCTTGTTACTTCGCTTGTCTTTTTCATTTTTATTTATCTTTGGTATCCACAGATTGCTTCTGGTATCCATAGTGTAACCAGTCACTGGTGTTCCTAATTTTTGCAGGTAACCTCAGCCTTGCGTGAAGCGTACTCGTCTCTGGTATAATTATTATTAAAAAAGTTACAAGTCGACCATTTGGCCGGGTGGTAACGTAGATTTGTTACAAGTATAGTCAAATTACTACATATTTCAAGTTGTTGGTTAATTTTATCTTCCAACTTAGAACTTTTAGCGGCTTGGAAGTCTTACTATCATATCCTCATCATATCCCTCTAGTGTGTTTCGTCCGTCGTCACGCTACTGGCAGAGGTAACATCATTATTCTATCAATAACCTTATGTTAAAGGATTTTCGCTTGACGAGGAGGTTTTAAAAATTGAATAGGCTCTAAGTATCGTATTCATTCTTGCATTTGAAATGGGATCAAATCAATATTCTAATTAGGTCCTATTCGTACTTAGGAATTTGCGTATCACTATGTTATTATTTTAAGTTATCGTCTGTGATAAAGCCCGTGAAGTTGCCTGGTTAACGCTTAAGTGCACTCTCTGTAACTGGATGCATATGCTCCATCCATTGGTTTTCGCAAAACAGCTTAAAGCAGAGGACATGGCTTTTCCATGCAGAATATGGAGCAACACTCAAGAACTTATATTGACTCTATGTATTATACACTACACTATACTTATATATACTCTACACTTATATTGACTCTATGTAAGTCTTAAAGATCTAGTTCAAGGTAAAAATATTTAGGCTTGATATCGTGGGCATATTATATTTTTAAGTCTTACTTGTCTCAAATCTTGGCTTCATGAGAGTAGTAAAATTATAGACAGGTGATCATTGCTTTTTTCCATGCAGTAACTACTTAGGCAGGGCCGATTCTAGTCTTTTTTTTAGTGTAAGCGAACGACATTCCCCCCCCCCCCCCCAAATAATCTGAGAGGTAGTAAGGATTCTCTCTGGATACATTAAAAAATGAATGCAAATACTTTAGAATAAGGGTCAAGACTTAAATATCAGCGTGAACTTAAAATGTGCCTGCTCTTATACATTGAATGTGATATTTTTAGAGCTTAAAAACCAATTATAAATATGTATTGGACTAATCGCTTAGGCGCCCCCTTTTTCTTGGCGCTCTACGCGGCCGCGTACTTGGCTTGCCGCTTAAACCGGCCCTGTACTTGGGAGATGATTAGTAACATTCTTTGCCGATTATTGGCATAAGGTGATATGGGTTGTCTTTAGTTCTCTAAAGAGCTAGCTGATGTGTAATTTGTGCCGACCAGATGGAGTAAGTTATTAATGGTTGTAGAGGCGAAAATATCGGACGAGTTGAGTAAAAGGCGGGATACAAAAGTTGGTTAATGTTGGTAGGTGGGCAAGGAAGGTTGATGATAAGGTATGGAGACGTTGTAAATGAAGATGTCGTGATGTGATGTATTGGAAGGAAGGTGAGTATGGATAGGGGCAAAACAATGGAGAATCGCGTCATCGGATGAAAGAGGAAAATACCTATTTTAGAACGGCATGATGGGAGGCAGAAATCATATAGTTGCTTAAGGGTGAGGTTATTCTGTATTGCTCAGGTAATAATCTACCACCGATTTGCGATGCCATTTGCTTGCGTAAACAACTTTTCACGCTAACAAAGCATCTTGAAGTATACTCTCCAAGACGTCCATGTGAGGAAATCATATGGTTATGCACTTGATACTAATTATTAGAACAATTAATTCGCCAGCGCAATGTCACTCCAAAAAAATGGTTGGCGAGCGGAAAGCTTTGTGCTGCCGCTTGATATTTTTCTGAAGAATTTTTGTCATAGAATTCGCGAAATTCGCCGCGGAATCGGTACGCAACTCGATAGACGGAAGACCGATAATTCGTAGACGGAAGACCGAAAATTCGTAGACGGATTTGAGTATGCTGATTACCGGGTTACCGAATTTAAGTAACGCGGGCAGGGCGAATGATTTTTCCGCTGTGGAATTTTTGCACAATTCGCTGAAGGAATTTTCGGATGGGGTAACGAGTCTTCCCGCGGGGAAACCAAGTTGTCTCCGCGGCCGCGCCCCAGAATCGCCTCCCGCCGTCCTCCTACATGCAAGCGAGGCCAACAAGCACAAGCAGAGCCGTGGTTACTTACGACGTGGGCCGCAAAGTTGGCACGACTCCGCTGCGGAACGCGTCCAGGCTGCTGTTGGATACGGACTTGTCGCTGGTGGAGAGAGTGCGGCTTGGGGACGTCGGACTAGCGGGCTCACTGCCTCCGCCTCGACCCCCTGGTAACCCCGAACTGCCCACCGAGAAGACCCGGGCCAACCGGCTTCGGAGCCTCAGTGGAGACGACGACGATGTTGGCGAATTTGCGGGCGGCGAAGCGGTGGTCGGCGAGGCGGGTGCCGTGGATGCGGCGGGTGGCGGCGGCTGCCCCGGGTCGGAGCGCGGAGGGCCCCACCCGCCCGCGAGACGCGCCTTGGGCTTCTTGCGCAGGCAGAGGCCCTCGGGCTTGGGCGGCGGCTGCGGCTTGCCGGGCTCCGCGCCCTTAGGGGGCGACGGAAGGTAGAAACGGGTGCCGTGGGCCGCGCTCATGGCTACTGCACTCGGCCGGCACTCGCGGCGACTCTGGCGATAGCAGCGCAGCGCGGGAGAGGGCGCACCGGAAGCCGCTTCCGGCCGCCGCCGCCACTTCCTCCGGGCGCCGGGGTTTCCGGAAGGGCGCTGGGCACGTCCTCGCATTGGCGCTCACTTGCATTTTGGCGAGATAGGGACGAGGGTGCTCCGCTGCTGCAGCGTCTGCTCCTCTCAGTGTCCAACAGTCCTTCCCTCTCTTCTCCCCAGAGTCCCGGGATATTTCGCAACGTCTAATCTCTCACTTAAGGCATTCTCTCCCTCACCTAAGGAAGTTCTATCGTGACGGAACAGCTCAAAAGAAGTACTTTTTGTGTTATCTTTAAACATGTTGGTATTGTCTTTCAACTCATGATTGGTAGGTACCTAAATAGTGATTTTCTTCTATATCAGATTTGTTAAGGCTGGGTTAGACGAGTTAATTGTACTAATAAATAGTAGAAAGTGCATAATCATATGATTTCCACACGTGGACATCTTGAAGAGAAAACTTAAAGGTGCTCTGTTGGTTTTTAAAGTTGTTTACACGAGCAAATGGTAATTAGGTATTACCGTAATTAGGCTAACTTCAAAATTCTTAAATGCGGAAATGAAAAAATAATCATTACCTAATGAAAAACATTGAAAGGAATCTTTTGCAGAGAAATAAATTCAAAATTATATTACCTGTAAAATGAATTAAAATATAGATAGTACAGCAAATGTGAATTAAGCATAATATACACTACACATATACAGGCCCTTTACAATAACGTTTCAATATCATCAAAAGCTATTATGCATTTTTACCAACCTTATGCACTTATCATAGCAATAAGTTTCTTTAATTTCATCAAGTAGGATATTATACAAATTTTGGTGCCATGCACAAGAAACTCCTCATTTATAGTGAAAGTAGGTTTGGGCATAGGAATCTAGAAAATCCTAGGTTATAAAATGAATGGACACTGGACAGTTAATTTTCTTCGTTTTCCGATCCTTCGCCTACTTTTCGAGTCACTCGCGGCGAAAAATCGACAGCTTTAAATCTTCCGCAGATTAGTTGATGACGTAACGCAGTACTTCTGAGAGGGTCACTGGTTCTCAGTCACTCTTCCTCGCGTGATTCGTTGTTGTATACACTCTTCAGAGAGATTCCTTCCTTCAATGAGCAGCTCTCCCTGAACGACTGAATGAATCAGAAATCTGATAACGTCACCAACTCATGATAAGCGCGCGACTACATTCGCGATTTTTTTGTTTTGAACCCAAAGGGACAATATATTTCATCTTATGGAAGGTTGATTTCTGTTTCCTCTTCGGTCGCTTTTTAAATGGGTTTCAAAAATGTCCGCAGTGCGTCGATGAGTGTAGTGCGATTCACTTTTTTCCTATATTTTGCGGGATATCATGCTCAATTGCGAGAAATAGCATTGAAAAGTTATAATTTGATAGATCATATTGTAATGTTTTACGTCGAGACGGGTGATAAGGAAGGCGACAGCTGCCTATCCTCACTGGTTTAGACGAGTGATATGGAAGGCAACTTCTGCCTATCCTCCCGTGTAGTTGATGCCCCAGGTGCAACGTTACTGTCTATTACTCCCAAAAATATCCCGTTTTGGAAGAAGCCCTCTCTCTCTCTCTCTTTCCCTCCCTCTGAGACAGACAATGTCCCCCCCCCTCTTTAGGAATCAGAGTATTCACACCCGTGAATCCATGGACCTCACGGGAAGAGACCTAGCTCGCTGCCGAAGGCCACGCTTCTCCGGGGTTCTGGAAACTGTAAGATTTTTGACAAATAAAAGTCTTTTTCCCACTGGCATCACTTGGATCTCAATCCTTAAGTACCTAAGAACCCTTATCAGAGATTCAACTTGGCCACTCAGGTCGATCTCTCCGTTTCTGTTGTGTGCACCACGAAGCAGGGATGCCGGCATACAAAAAATTTCCAAGTTTTTCCCCACCTACTTTTATCTTGAGTCTCATATTCCTCGTTCGCAATGCTTTACAAAACCGCATTATCTTGGTCTTCTTATGATTAATCCTCATCCCATACTCCTCGCAACGCTCGTCTAACGCATCCACTAGAGCCTGCAGTCCCCTCGCTGACTTGCAGATGAGCGCCTGATCTTCCGCGCACCTTACCGATTTAAACATCATTCCTCCCACTTTTAATCTAGATTCCAACTCATCCCATGATTCTATTACCAATTTCTCAGCGTATACCTTAAAAAGTAGCGGCGATAGAGGACAGCCTTGCCTCACTTTTCAGCCAATGTTTGCCCATCCAGATTCTCCGTCCGCTACCCTCACTTGTGCAGTCTGGGCCAACGGTACGAAATTACTTTCCTCTAGTGCTTCATCAATCTTCTCCATTCTTGCGAGATATGCTCAATAATTTCTGCATTCGGGTGAATATGGACAGGTAAGTGAGACAAATTATCAATTAATGAGCTAAACTCTTACAAAGTCGCTATTTACGAGAGAAATATGAGAAGCAGTGTCCCGCCAGATGAGATCAACCGCACATGAGAACCCGTATACGGCCTGCGTTGTGTTTCTCATGAATTTTATTCCTGCACGCCACAGGAAATACTCTAAACACCAGGGATGACAAGTGAAACGAAACTTAAGTCAAATCCAGTAAAATTTCAATAGTTTCGTTCCCGGGAGCGAAATGTAGAAATGAAACGAAAAATAATAAAACCAGGGGAGCGAGGGTCGAAACGAAATCGGAGTCATAGGGCCGTATTCTTAGTCGACCGTACATATCCGTTCCTACATAACAAAAGGCCCCTACATGCGTTTCTCAGTCGACCCTACATAAGTGGTGGGGGGTAATTCCGTCGTCAAGTTCTCTAAAATGACGTAGATGATGGCGCAGCGCCAATTTTCCACTCTGGTGGCGTAATGAGAACTAACTATGAAACTAAGAAAAGACGTCCGATAATTTTCTGGCGTATTGTTAGGGTTAGGGTAACGGCTCAAGGTAAATAAACAATAGGTGTCGTCCAACAGTTCGTGTCGGTACCTTAATAGAAGGGATTACTCTACCAAATATTTTGTCCAATTTATAAAGCTATGGGTGTAAGAAAGGCTCTCACCAAATTTTACCATTGAGCGCAGAATAATTTAGCCCCTAGAGCAGTTTGAAGTTTCAATTTGAATTCCGCGCCAAAAACGTATTTCTCGGGCGACGCCATGTTGATGACGTGTGAACCTCATGATGTCCGCATCGCTTGCATAAGGAGTGCATTGTAATATACGTTATTTCGAGTATAAGTAAATACTAGATAAAACGGAGAATTTTCAATGAGTGGTAGAAAACCTTATGTATATTTTTGTGTGCCGAGATGTGAATTTACCTCTCGTTAAACGCCAGAAAAGTATTTTTTGTGGTGCCAAACGACCCTGACCGGGGAAGGCGGTGGTGTGACGCTGTACGGAGACTGCATATTCCTTCAGAAATAGGCTGTTATAGAATGTGTGAGAGCCATTTTAACGTAAATCTCTTCTGCTTCTCAAAGAGATTTAGTTTCCATTACTCCTTTTGTTGTCTTTGACCACACACGCAAAAATTTCGTAGGTGCTTAAATATATACGCACTCAACGGGAAATTTTACTTTTTAATTGAAAATATATCATTCTGCTTCAATTTATGTTGGATATAATGATTATTTCGTGTGCATTTACTGCATATTTTCCCCGGTGTTCACTCTTTGTTTCTATCTTGCGCATTAAAAGCCAACCACTGCAACGGGAAGGGTCTTCGATGCTAACCTGATTATGTGCCAAATAGTACAAACTAATACATGATAATCTCAAATTTGTACTCCAGGAACACTATGATATCGAAATACTCACGATAAACAGAAATAAGCATATTTGACTCCCGGTGCCGTCAGATCTAAAAATAGAAGAACAAATAGTAAATGATAAACACGGATAACTCTGCAAATCTTACAACAAAACAGAGAAACCGGAGGCAAATACTTATTGAATGAATACTAGGAAATACTTTGAACTATCATTAATCGAAAAAGTATAATTGACAAATAATAAATTATAATGTGTGACTCCTTTCGCCAGACTTCAAACTGTACGTTAATGCTAACGCCAGGATTTTATCCACCATTTTTCTCTTAATTTTAAAAATTCGCATCAGCAATAATAAAAGCAGAATATATCAAATACAGCGAAATTACGATTATAAAAAAAACAGTTAATAAGTAGGAAAAGGAGCTGAGGAAATTATGAGAGACAGTTCCGACCCCTCAATCTTCACTACCCAGGCTCAAAGCGTTGCTCACTAGGCCACCGCCGCCGCCATGTAAAAATCCCCATCTCTGAGTTACTCTTTCATTTTCATGACAATTGTTTACCATTTTTCATAGTACAAAACTGACTTCAACATTTATCAGGAACATAGGTGGACCAAAGCGAGACCTCTGCTTTAAAAAAATGCTGTTCCAACGAAATCTGAATGGTAATCATAAAAGAAACGGAGAGAACCCCGAATTTCCTCCCTTCGGAGGGCAAGAAAACAGCTATAACTATAGCACATTTGTTCATTTATTTCACAATTTACATCCAGAAACTAAAAACCAGTAATAAGCAAAGGATTTTATGATGGTGAGTCCAAAAATTAAAACATCCACGATATTTGCCGTGGTTACTGTCTATTTCAAAAGTGTTAACATTTCATCTTAAGAAGTTTCATTTCAATGAAATGATTATTTTTGAGACAAAAAATTGTCCAGAGTCCGTGTTAATAATGTCAGTACACTTCTGATATCTTCCAGAACAAAATTAACATTGGGTTTCGTCATGACCATAAACTTTTGGCCACTATTTCCACGAACGCAGTGCGTTTACGGCTTCTTCAAGCATTACTCTCGCGACATTCATGAGATTCACACGTCACGCGGCGTCAGCCAATGGAAATACGTTTCGCGCCGTGGGCGTGGCCGAAGCTCCTAGCGGACTTTCAAAGCTACTTATCTTGTTTAAAAATCGAATTTGAGCTCTAAAATTTGGTGTGTGTGTTTTTCATTCATATCTTTTTGGTTTTAAATAACGAAAACCAATTTCTAATTTTGAGTGTTCCCTCCTATTATCGCTTCAAATACTCTCATATCGAGCCAAAAGTAGAACGTAATTGTCTTTAAATTACTTCAAAAGCGGTCTGTACAAGATAGTAATAAGTACGGAGCAAATATGAGAATTGACGTGGGAACTTACGTTGCATCATCAAGGTTCGTCATTCGTTTTCACCTTCCGTAGTTAAGTTTATTATGTGGCAAATAGTGGCATGAAAATACGTTTTCTATGTATATCCGTAAACGAAGTATTGGTTTTCCAAAAGTATACCGAGTGCCAAACATGAAAAATATTATTATATATTCGTAGAAACAAGGTGATGTAACCCGTTATAATGTTCTTATTAGTTCAGTCATTTTTATAATTTATTTAACTTGGTGGTTTTAAAGTGGTAGTATTATTACATTTCCGCTGTGTTACTGTACATTTTAAAATGGCTTGTGTGAGGTCGTCTCCCTTAATATCCATTGTAACGTAGATTCTTTAATCGAAGTGATCAGCAGACGATATTTGGCCGCCATGTTTTTGACACACCGAGTACGAAGTATGGTTGAATGAAGTAGATGTTCGGCCTGCCGCCATTAGATGTATGGGGCACTCATATTTACCCCACTAACAGAAGAACGGTGAACGCAAACTGGACATTTGATTTTTAAGCTCGATGTTTTAACCTCTCTACACGCATGTCAAACGTAATGGGTCGAAACTATTCCCTCTTTTCTCCCTTCACTCAACTTTTGGGATCGAAACTAAACCACGAGCAGCGGATTTTCGATTAATTTAGTTTCGTTCCGGGGAGTAAAGTTTCGTTCCAGGTCGAAACTAAACTCCTTTTTGATTTTAATCTCGTGCGGGAACGAAACTAAACCTAAGCCTCGTGTTTTCGTTTCGCTCCGGGTCGAAACGAAACTTTTTCATTTCGTTTCACTTGCAATCCCTGCTTAACACATTCCGACACTCTTGGACAGTTATTTGAAGGAGGCAACCCATAGCCGAAGACTGAATATAAGCCTGAAGATAAATATATTCGTGATGAGAAAACGGTTTCAATATGAGGTAAATATATTCGTGATTAGATGAAAACAATTCAAGAGTGAAATTAGCTTTCTGATAGTAAAGCAATACAGAATGTAAAATCCTACTCTCTCTCTCTCATTCAGTGATTCAACCTAAAGGTTGGTTTGGATAGTTGAGGGTAAAGCTCAACCCATTCTAAGCTTCAGGCACGTGTGAAATTCACACAAATGGGCAAGTTAATTTCCCTGAGCCACCAAGCATTTCTGGGAATTTTATTCGCGGGAGCCAGATAACTTCACCCGGGATTTGCAGCACGGACACAACCGATTTTAAGTCCACCGCATTGCCTACTAGGCCATTATATCGCTCTCCCAACATAATCTTTATGTATAAAAGAGGATTTATGTTTGTCTGTCCGCAATGCCTTTCCATGCGGCTTCACGGATTGCGACCGTAGTTTGTGCACAGGTGCACCTTGTGCTCCCAAACCCCGTATTTCTACTTTCGGTTATGTCCGACGCGTCCTTTGCTTCGCATTCTCATTACCATTTGTTACGCCACGCCATACAACCTCTGCGGTTGGACATCCTGCCGGGGTAGGCACACCTCTTGACACGTTGTAAGGGAAAACATAACTCCAAGGATACTACACTTACCTACCCCTTAGTGCAAACTTTTTTGCTGGGGCATGCGTTCACATGACGTTTTTGGTCTATGCATGTACGGACACACATAACAATCAATGTAGTGGAGTGGGGTATTGGCTGATCCTGTGCATGGCATATGGAAATAGTTTTTTTCCACTTTTTACTATTAAGATTCTTCCGTTCACCATCTTACTTCAATTTTGAGGCAACAAACATTAGGAGGGACCATCATCATACCTGCTATGTTCCTTCACCTAAAAATCCTGCCATGTGGCAGTGGCGGATACAGATGGGGGGCGCAGGGGGCGGGTGCCCCCCTTGCGGGCCCACCCGTATTGCCAAACATTGCAGAACCACAATTATAACTTTTTTATATCATAAGATGGCATGGTCTCATATACGAGAGTAATAAATTAAACTAAAATTCTCTTAATCTCTGCATGTAACTTGATCATTTTTTATTAGGATAGAAGTAAAGGTAACTCAAGATATCTTTTGTGTCGCCCCCCTTGAGTTTTTTTCTGTATCTGCCACTGCCATGTGGCCATGGATTCTAAGTTTCAAGTTTCCCACTTCTCTGGGTACTGCCTTTCCTTAGCAACACCAGATGACCTGCTAGTAATATGCACTATGAAAAGAGCCATCTGACAACTTGGTGAAAATTTTTTTGTTTGACATTCTCTTTTATTCAAATGAAATAAAGTTGGTTTTAAAACAATCTCAAATGTTTCGTTTTTTCGAGGTGGGCATCTGTAGGTGGATGGGGCTGGTTCTCCAAAGGAGCCAATGCTGCCTGCCAGCATGACCTTGCTCAGAGATGTGAGTCATCTCTATTGAATGAATACTATAGGGAAATGCAGAAAGGGCACAGAATATGTACCTACTAAAAGGACAGAAGCCCTCCTTCCATTGTAATCTCTAAATGATAGATTCAACCTGTGGCACCCTATGTTCTCAGTAAGTTAACATGGTTGGGAACTTGAAAATGTGGTATCAGATCATATTTGCAAGAATTGTAGTCACTGCTAACAGCTTGCTTACATTTTATATCTCACAATTTTACATTATTTTGAGATATTTAATGTAATATCTTCTTTATTATTAATCTAAGTCTTATTATTAATTTGAATCTTATTATTATATGAATCTACCATGGAAAATCTTCAAAAATCAAAATATGCTTTTTTAAGTAGCCACACAATTTTTTTGCTAATTTTCCTTAGGTTGCATCAGAGTTTGGATTCTGGAAGTCTTAAAATCTGATGTCTCGTATGGTTTGACTTCAATCTTTATCTCTTAACCTTTCATTATGGATTAAATGATTTCTTATTTATCTGTGGAAGATTTTGCAGCATTGTAGTGAACCGCAGGATTTGTTTTTGGGGCTTTGTGTGCGTTCTCATCATGTAGATGGTGATGTTTCTACTGCTGCACTGTTCACGTCCTCATCGCAGTCTGAAGTGGAGATGATATCAAATTTTGAGCTGCATATACATATATGGTAGATCTTGGGTGATTGCAAGGCTGCCCTTCCCTGATTGGTCAAATATCGGGGCCCCACTGGTGTAATAGTGGGAAATGGCATTCGTCTTTGAAGACACATTTCCACGAGCTGGAAAAAGTATATTCTGTAGTATTTATCCTCTCAATTTGTATTACCCTGTCTTTTCACTATTTTCACAGCTACCCATGTTAGTCTGGGCAGGGGCGCAGCTAGGAATTAAGGCTGGAGGGGTTTAGGTGCGACCAACTGCGGGATGGGTGGGGGTATGGACTACTCACCACGATAAGCGGTAAGTACGAGATTAATAAATTGTGGAATTTTAAGATAAATGGTTCAAAATGGTGAGTTTTACAGCTTTCTGAGGGATATTTTATTAATCCTTACACTATTCTCTTACTTACATCAATCCAATTATGTAAAATAGATTAAACTTAAAAATTTCTCTGAGCTCTGGGGGGGGGGGGTTTAACCCCCAAACCCCCCCCCCCCTCGCTGTGCCACTGAGTCTGGGGAAGTATGTTTTATCTTTGGCCCCTATTTTGGGGCTGTCAAATTCTTTTGCTACCTCCATGCTCAATTGAGGCAATGCAACAATAGCTGATGGGCTCTGCTGGGCCCATCCTGGTGGAACTGGAGGCAGGAGAGTGAATAGGAAGGGAGGAGATGGTGACGGACCTCCAATTCCTGCCCCTAGAGGACCTCTCATGTCCCCAGCAGACGAGAACTCCATGGATCCAAAGAATGCCCATACTATTGGAGATATTGCCAGTGAGGCCATTGACGTTAGAGCTGTGTTCAAGTGTGGTGGAGAGGCTGAATAGGTCGGCTGATGCTGTTGTACACCTGCACAAGCGGATATCCCTCTTGGAAGGGGGCACAACGCCACAGCACCAGCAGAGCCCATCTCCTAACCTTTTCTCAGTGCCTGAGAATGTTCTTTCAAACTGTATTCCATGCCCCTTTTGGTTTGTCCCACTTCCCACTGCAACATCTCAATATAACTTCAAATCTCCTGCACACATTAGCGTTTGCAATGGGTCCATGGTTTGGATGGCTTACCCCGAGCCCAAAGTTTTTTTTTTAATCACACATCTTTCCCTTTTATAAAATGTGATACATATGAGCTCAACACAATGAACACAATTGAAACTGATTGAATAATACAGGAAACCTTCTACTAAAAATGTGTACGGAAATTTGTGCAAAAATTCACAAATTGAATGCATTGCAGGGGTATTGGCTCGGCACTGCACTGGGAGCCATATGGCACCCATGGGGGTTGATAGGTTAATATTTTACTATCACTCATAATCTGGTAGGAATGTGGTGCTTTTTTGAGGATCATTCATTCTATCATGAAAAAAGGTGGTACTTTTTGGGGGACAATTCATTCTATCGTGAAAAAATATTTTCTGCCAATATATTTCCCCATGCTGAAATTTTTCCTAATTTCCAATATTATTTTTCTTTCCCAATATTCTTTTTTTTCTCTGTAACACTTGTTCCACTTTTTCATTGCTCTTTCATTTTGTCCCTCCCTTAATAAGTATCCCTCAACTTCACAGATGCCGTCAATGTAATCAGAACTTTTGAAACTTCATGAGATTCATGAGAGGAAACTTGTTTGTTTAAACAACATTATGAGAGGTCAGCCAGATTTTTATGCTGTATTTCAATCATATAATCATAAGGAATGGTTATCAGATATCAGATCCATCCTCACATACTTTCATTCCAATGCATAAAAGTTACTGAGCATAAATGATTTTTACCTCTGCTGTTAAGATGCAGGCCATGATTTGTGTAAAAAATAGAGGCAAAACTGTTGTAATGGTGTCCTTCACTCTTTAAAAGGCTGTCTTAAATTCCTATGACCACTGTCATAATTCATGTTTATGGCACTGAACATGAGAGAATCAATTACACACATGGTACCTTTCACAGATTTACTCAGAATACAACTCTAGCCATGGTGCCATGCAACAATACCAGATCTCCCATATCTGAAACCTGCCCATCACATCACCAGGAAAGGGTATTTGGGGTTAAAATTCACGGACAAGGAATGTCCTAAAAGCAATTTAGCTATCTTCAAAGGCTCAGTTGCACTCCTTAGTCCATTCCCAAGTTGCATTTTCATTGGTCATATTATATATGTAAAGGTTTTATGATGCTCAAGAGGTTATGTCAAAATCCATGGTAAAAGTTTAACATCCCCACATAAGGCCTTAGTTGAGTGACCTCTTCGGGATATTCAGCCTTCACAAGGCATCTTCTTTACATGACATGGGAAGAGCTCAGTTCACATTGATAGTTTGACCCAGATAGTCTTCAAATTCCGAAAACCACTTACATTTTGCAATGTTCAATTTTACATTGTATTCATTCAGTCTCTTTAACACCATTCCCGCCCTATGCTTGCAATCTTGAAAATCTCTTCCAGAGATCAAAAGCCATACAAATAATACACTACCATAGGCTAACCCTTGGGTATTTCCTGCATTACTGGCTGGATTATTCCAGGTGTTCTAGAAACACCAAAAGGCAGACAATTGAAACAATACCTGATCAGTGTTAATGTTGAGGTACTTTTGAGGCTTTGTGCCCAATCCAAGTTGCAAGTATGCATTTTAGAGATCAAAAGTAAGAAATACATTGCCTCCAGCTAAATAACCAAATACCTCCTCCAATTTTGATAATGGGTAAAAATCAGTCACCAGGGTATTATTTAATGTCATGGAAAAAACCCCACAAATTCATACCCTACCACAATTCTTTGGTATTCACAAAATTGGGGAAGCCCACTCATACTGGCAAACAGGTTTTAATATCCCCCATGTACCATTTCTTCAGATGAAGACATGCATACGATTATTGAATGGCTCCTCCCAGGGGCGCAGCTAAGAATTAAGGCTAGGGGGGTTTTAGGCGCAACTAATACTCTGGGGTGTTGGGGTATTGCATACCCGCCAGGGTAAGTGGGAGTTGCAGGGGCCCTCCAGAAAGTTTTAAGATAAATGGTTCAAAATGACTAGTTTTACCGCTTTATGAGAGATATTTGATTAATACTAACACTATTCTACAAGTAATACTAATCCATTAAGGAAAATGGATTAAACTTAAAAATTTCTCTGAGCTCTGGGGGTGGGGTTTTATCACCCAAAACCTCCCCTTGCTGTGCCACTGGCTCCTCCCACATAGAACATTGCAAACCACTTTTATCAATCTCAAAATTATCACGGTGACTAATTTATGCATCTATTTCCCTTAATTTATACAAGAAAATCGATTGCTGTCTTTATATCTTAGAACCAATATTCATAGCCATAAAACTTTTAGTAAACAAAACTTTATATTCCAGATCAAAGATTATCTAAATCAATTAATAGCCATGGAACTTTGGGTATCAGGATATTTAACGGACTTCCTTCCCTAGTAAAGAACTAGCGCATGACATTAAATGTATGCTAGTACCAGTTTTTTTTATGTGCTCAAGTACTGCTTTTTATCTTATTTTGTATGGAAAAATTTATAATGCACATGCAATATTCACACAGTAGAAGACCTTTTAAGTTATTTCTTAGCCTTCAGATTCAATTTTCATCGTAGTTGAAAAATATTCCAAATATTCTTTATCCAAAAAAGTCACATGAGCAACCATTTCAAATTTTGTTGCCTGCATCCATTCAATAATCCTGCATTTTTTCTACCTCAAAGATGTTACATCAATTTAACTTGTAGGCATTTACTCTATGTATAGTGATTGAATATTTTTTTTGTGAATGATATCAATTAATGCATGAATTCAATCATAAATTATTTTTATAATTTGACTATGTCTATTGCTATTCATTGACTTAATGGCAAAAAAATTATTACCATTATTAAATCTTTTTTCTTTGTGTCCTTTAGCCTTCCAACATTCACCGCAAATATGTACATACGCATCTCAAAACTCTACTTGCAAATCCTTTCGTGTCATTCAGTTGAATTTCCCGCAAACACGCGCTCCGGTGCAAATGATGTTACTGCAGGTTTCTGCCGTTTGGTGTCTCTGGCGTGGCCCTTCGGCGGAGTCGGACTGGCAGGACTTCTATCTAGGCTCTTGAGAGGGAATTTTAAGCACAACTGTTATCGCGTTCACTCCCCTCTTTATCGTTATGCACACAGTAGAAGACCTTTTAAGTTATTTCTTAGCCTTCAGATTCAATTTTCATCGTATGAAATAATTGCCCTAAATTTCTATTGCACGCTCCCTTATTTATTGCCAGTTTGAATGGATTTGCGACTCGCTTGGTATCACATCCTGGCGCCAACTGAGGCAGTTTTTGATGATTGAACGCATTTCATTCGTTGATTATATCTAAGAGGAATTGGTCACTTTATGGAGTCGATTATTCGTGGTATTCGGGGGTAAGTGGCGTGATTAGATCATTATTCCGATGGGAAGGGGAGTTGGTTGAGGCATCCTTACATTCGCCCCTAATGGGAATTCTATCAGCAACTTTAAGTACTGATTTGGCTTCAATGCAGAGTAGCGATGGAAAAATGTCGGTTGAAATTGATTTTTCGAGCAATCGATTTTTTACTGAAATGATAAGTTCGGCTTTTCAGCAAAAACCGAAATTTGAACCAATAGATCGATTGGTCGTAAAAATCGACGGTTATTATTTATGAAAAGTTTGTACAAAAAATATTTATCATTCATTCGAAAAACACACAAAATATAAATGTAAGCAGAAGAAAAAAAATTGATTAAGAATACTTTGAATTTTTAGTGGTAAAAGTTTACAATTGCACGCTCATTTAAGTTTTGGGATCACCACTTGGAGCCATTCGCCTTCATTTTTATGATAGAAGATCAGCTGATTCAGATTCTTAATTGATGAAAGAGGTCCTGCCTTTCTAATTCAACCGGTCTAAGAGAATATCCTTTCTCATGGGACGGATGATGTTATCATCGGCCACTAGTGACCCTTCTGATGCCTCGTTCAAATTACGATTGTTCCAGCAATCATTGGAACTATCGTGCATTCACACAACGATGGTAAAATCTGTGCTGCCCTCATGTGCTGACATCTAAACTGAAGGAGAAATGGACGGTTAGCAAAGCTGTTGAGGTATGCAGGGTCAAGATATGACTGTGTTCAACGTGTATTTAGCGAATAATTTTTCTTCCGCCCATAATCTTCCTCGATTGGATAAATCCATGAAAAAAAGCGAAGGGTGCTTCACGAACTTTTCGTCTTTTTCTAGTCGCTTCCTCTTCCAGTCTCCCAGCGCCTAACTATCGTAAATTGGCATCGTTATGAATACGTGAACTATTGCCTGAAAGCGGAAATGTCACTGGCTATGTAAATATTTCCTATCATGGCTTGAGGCCACGGAATAGAGTACCTATTCCAAAACCGAATAACGAAGCTTTTAGAAGGTCTTATTTATATTGTGCTACTAAGATGTTTAACCTCCTACCATTTCATATCACCTCTATCAAGTTATTCACCTTGTTTCTACGTGAATTGAAAATATGGTTGTTCTCCATAGACAATATTGAAGAGTACTTGTAAATATTATCTTTGCACATTATTTTAACATTGTATAGTACCTATTAGTCTGATTTCTGTACAGTGTATGGAATATTTATATGTATCATGGTAATTAATGTTTTTGTTTTCATTTATTTTTATGTTTCAATATTCCATAATATTTTCAAAGGAACACACGTTAAAGAAAAGCGTACTTTGACTCATTACTTATGGTGTATTCTTTTGTTTTGGCCGCACCAGCCAGCTGTCAGCTTGTTAATTTAAGAGGTGGCAACCCCAACACTGGTTCTTACCACAGGGGTGCCTATATTCCACCTTGTAAAAACTCATGCTTGAGTAAGCTGTTATAATTTCATGTACCATAATGTGTAATAAACAGACAGCTAGTTCTGCTAACTATCGTTGGGACGATCGCTCGGACAAACGTAATCCGAACGGGGCATGAGCGGTCAAGATCGAAGTTGAAAAATCGAGTTTGGATCGACACTCGAAGATCATGGCTCGATCTCGATCTTTCACTTTCAAAACTCGAATTTAGATTTCAATCAAAATCGATTTTTCCATCACTAATGCAGAGCGTAAACTCGGTAATACGAGGAGATCACGCCTGTCAGGGCACTTCTTGATTATTCGCCAACTTTATTATGGTTGTTTGTCACGTCAGGACTGCCTCACTCCCTTTCTCTCGCACATAATCGGACTTACAGAACTTAGCAATAACTTGATGATGGATCGATGATAGTGGAGGATATAAAAGTCAATGTGAGGCTAGAGTTACTAATTTTAAAGAAATAAGCCTTATGATATTTTGCATTTAAGTACATGCAAACGGTAATACATGTGAGATTGTATCCAGAGGCGATTTAGGGGGAGTCACAAGGGTCATGGAATCCCCCAAATTTTATAAATTTTTTATAATTTTCATTATTTTAATAGGTTTTTAGACTACTCATTTCTTTTCAAATGTTAAACTCCTTAAATACCTAAAATTGCTCGATTACATCTGTTGTTACGACTAAAAATTAAATTTTAGGCCCCAAAATGCGTCAAAAATGGGTATTTTAGAACATTTTACCCGGGAGAACCTCCCTCTCTTTCGGGGGGTGTTCCATGCTCCTCGAACCCAGGTTATGACCCCCCCACAAATTTGATGCTGAATCCGCCCCTGTTATGCCGCAGAATTATTTTTTTATTAATTAAACTAATTCAAATAATGAGCTATTAATTTTTTTAATATTTTCACAGTTTCGAGGGGGATTTCCTCATTTCCCATATGTACCTAGACCCCTGGGCTTTCCGGTTGAGAGGCTGGTGTTTGGCCCCTGCGGGGAATTTCTCCCCCTTCCCGCACACCAACGCAGTAGCATTTCTGACTTGCAAGGTGGACGAGCAGTGGGAGAATTATACGGCCAATTGAGTATTTCCTTTCTACAACCTAGACCCCTGTTTGAATGTATTTCCTTTTGCATGAGGGTTTTCTGAGCTTTCCGTCAGCGTAGGTATGAAGACGAAGGTGTTTTGAAGACGACCACCCGTGAAATCTACGTGCCGTACGAATACCAGAAAAACATGTTAATGAAAAAAAATGCTGGGAAGTATCTCACCGAGAGAATTTTAAAATAATGGTTACCAAATACATACCAATAGGCAGTTAACCGCCGAATTGCATCGAGTTGGAAAGGATCCAAATGATAGAGTTTTTAATACTTTCATATTTTTAGCACCTTCACATGTCCCGTTATTTTTCATTTATCCAAAATTCATCGTCTTTGTTCATCTCTCTTCCCAGTTTACTCCAGATTTATATCAGTTGAATTCGTATTAAATTTTTGGAACCATAAAAATTTCATTTTTCAGCCTCAGGCCAATAATTCCACTTCAATCTCCGAAGGCTTTGAAGGAAATGACGGTATTAAATGCAGGGAGGCAGCTGGAGACCATAAGGAAGTTGAAGAAACATTAGCAACTGTTATTAATAACCTGAAAAGCATCATCATAGCCATTAGCCGAAAAAATGATAATGCCAACTTTTCCATTTGGATCCTTCCCAATGAGATGTGATAGAACCTATCTGCATGTATTTGGTATCGATTATTTTTAAGTTACCTCATAGAATGTTTAGTCATTATTCGTTGGTCTTGTACAATATTATACCTAAGATTTTAATCTTCATTTATTTCAATGTATTTTTTAATTTTTGTGTTTTTGCTTATATGCATGTTATTTTCAAATGGAGATTATGGTGTTTCGGTGCTAAATAAAAGGATTAATGTGTTCCCATATTATTTTTTTGTCTTACGTGGTGTATGCTTTTTAAGTTACAATGCATACATTTCCATATAGCGAAAAGTTTTCAAAAATTTTAATTAATTTTCAACCCTTTTTCTCATAAGAGTAATGGCGACATTGTATATAATTTGAGATTTTGATCTTACGCGACAACTATCGCGCTTTTTTAATTTGTAACTCTTTATTAAAAAACAATCTTGAGGAAAGCATTCGTAAATCGCGAAAACATCGTAAATGACGCCACTAACACAAAATGCTGTAATAAAGATGCAAGCAAAATTAAAGTTAGAGAATAGAATTTTTGATAAATTCAAATTCTTTAATGTCGGCTTCCAAAGTAAGTTTCTCGCGTTGCGGACGTTAGATGGAAAAATAGCATTTCGTTCATCTATTCGCGCAATTCCACGCCATTTTTGAAATTAATGCAGTTCTAACCTGTGCAATTCCGTTCCCCGTGTAAAACGACCTTAATAACAGGTCTGAAAAATGCTAGAAGAGAGCATAATTATTCTAGGGTTTTACATGTAGTTTATATCGATCCCCGTCTGGGTGAGTTGTCCCTACCCAGGCGGGACTCGAACCCGAAACTATCAGTTTAGCCGGCGATGATTGAATCCCGCCGCCACCGAGTCGGCAAAAATCATTGGCTTAGTCGGAATTCGAACCTGGATCTCCCGATTTTCGGTCAGGTATGCTATCAGTTACATAACCTAGCCATCTATGATTAATCTACTTACATTAAATCACCCTTTACATACACATACAAGGTGCCGAGGGTGTAAATACCTAAAGTCATACAGGAAAAACTAAGGAATAATAAAATAAAGTAAACATACAAACAAAATTATGTGTGGATGACATAGGATAAAAACACAGATGGAAAAAAATATAAATTGACCATGAAAAGAACCTCGAACCTTCCCATAATGCTTTTCATATCGGGCGGGAGCTTCGTGGAGGAACGTGTACAGCATCGGGCTGCTAACCAAGTTCCTGGGTTCAAATCTCGGGCGAGGCCTTCGACATTCCCAAAAAATTATCTTCACTGTGCAAGATGGCCCAGGGGAAGGAACTGGCCCTCACCCTTAATCTGTGATATTCTCACACCTGTAGCTTAGTCCATGATGAGCTCTACCCTTACTAATAATAATAATATGGAATATGGAACAGGTTTACATAGCTCCAATTGTCATCTCAGCTATCGGTATCATCCCAAAACATATACAAAATATTTTCAAAATACTCAACCTCCATCCAAATACATACATCAAATTGCAAAAGGGTGTAATAATTTCAACCTGTCATATCACGAGAAAATTTCTCAACGCAATTCAACAGTAAAGAGTTACCTTGGTGAGAACCCGTGCTCTTTACACTAAAACAACTCAATGAAAACTGAAGATAATTAATGGATGATAATAATTCGCCTTTATTGGGCGATATTGGGACCAGAAAGTCCCATCTTCCATCTACCCCCTCGTGATACAATAAATACTTGCAGAGGGAATACATTATCAAGTAACTCTTGAAATTAAATACAGTTAAATTATAACAAAAGTGACGTAGAAGCATGCTTTAAAAAAACAAAATAAAATTCAAAGTGAACTAATTTACATTACCAAGTGTAATAATGTGTGTGGAAGCGTGGAAAAATCTAAGGATATTGACTTTCGTCCTATTTTGGAAAAAACCACTGCAAGGCTCACTTCCATGTTGAAGCATTGACTGTGAGTGGATGGTATATCGGGCCCCTAAGGGTTATATTGAGGTACTTGATGGCGGTGAGCACCATCGCAGCCTCCTAGCATCCTGGAACCACAGTTAACGCCTTGCATCCTTTCTTAAAGTGTTAAGCGTTAGTCCTTCCCCAAATGTTGAATCTTCCGCTACTCTGGGACATATGTTGTCGTCATGAGTTTTCTTCAATTGCCCTTATATCATTGCTGATAATAGGGTGGTTTCCGATTATTTTTTATTGCATAAATAGAAAGATTATTACTCCTGGAGTACGTATTTCACGCATTTAGATTTTTAAATGACGTTATCTATTTTTCGCGATTACATGAAAAGTGAAAATTTTTAAGCGCGCGAAAACGCCGTGCATGAATTCCGGGAAATCTCTGTGTGACGTATTTCTCGTTCCCGCTGCCGTAAGTGCCGTAAGTGAGGTGACCTTGGGGCTAGGCTTTGAGCGCTGATACGACGCAAGCTGCTATCAGGTAGCGCTTGGCTTAAATAAGGATTATTAATACCCTATCAAGCGAAGAAAACTTTCCGACCATAGGCAGTTTTAATAAGTGATTATTAAGACATCTTTCCCTGAGCTCTGTGCCTCATGCATGCATTGGTAATCTCAGACAATGTAAAACTCCTATCTGCTCGTATAGAAACTAGGTCCCTGTGACGTCACGTGGAGTGGCATCGTATGGGCGCCAATCTGGCCTTTTTCAAATGAGGATAAAAATTGACCATTGCCATTCGTCTAAACCGGTATTTCTAAAACCAAATAATTTGTATATTATGAATACACTAATGGTGGGTAAGGAATCGCAATCAATGCCTTTCATTTTCTTTGATGAAGGGAACTACCCTATCGAATCAACTCGGGCTAATACGATAAGCATCCCTTTAATGGGCAATGTAGGCGAGGTACGTGCACATAAGTTTCCTGGAGTGGAGGTAAGGTTTTCTTTAAGAAGGCTAATCCCCGTGAAAAGTGTGCGCTGTTGCGCCAGGCGATGCTTAAAAATAAGTCTCGCTTGGTACACCCATGACGCAAAAGATTTCGTGATTTTTTTTCAAGCTTGGCCGCTTCCTCAGTGGGCGCCGTACCAGATCGACGAACATATGGTAAGTGAGTGGGGACAATGGGCGAAAAAATTTGCGTTGTTGATTGCTTGGTGATAGTAATGTGATGAAAAGGATTGAGTAACTATTGAGTGACGTCAACTTTTCCGGAGAGATATTGTAGAACAGCATTCTGATATGATGCACAAAGATTTCCTACAGTCTACTTAACCCTTTCTAACCCAGAGCTGACTCTGGGAGAAATAAAATTTCTAGACTTCTCATGTGAAAAATGTGAAAATTTTCTTTTCAATCATAATTATTGTGGCAGCTTCAGATTTCGCCATTATACAATGCAGGACAAAAAATAACTAGTTTAAATCTGTCCTGAGTAGATGGGAAAATGTATGCATTTTTGATGTTGCATAGAAGTAACATTGGGATATAAAAGGTTAATTTAAATTTCAGCAACTATGCCACCGACTAAATTTGCCGACCTCGGTGGCGGGATAAATTCCTTGCCAGCCACGCAAGAGGCCGCGGGTGCGAGTCCCGCCTGGGTAGATTGACTCGATACAGGGCATGGGTGTTCGTATACGCTTAATTGTTAAATTAAAAACTATTCGTGTTAAAACGGGCTTGCAGTCATCATCAGGTGCAAATAGCAGTTGAAACTAGCGTAATTAAGTTTGTGAAATTAAAATTATGTAGAGATGGGGCGAGTCCTTCAGTTTGCTGATTCAATCATTTTCATTCAAGCCACTTGAATGGTTCAATCGTAAAAGAATCGCGATTCTTCTACCATGAGGGAATCACCAATCCCTTGACGATTCTCATTCTCGATCCTTCTTCGCGATTCGCGCACTTACTTCAATTTGAACTGCGTACTCGTACACAGAAATATTTGAAGAATATTAGTGAACTGCCCTATGATTATAAGCTTCTCCAATAGTTTTCTATAATTGATTCTTTATTCTATCATTGTTTGTGTCATTGCATTATCTGGAAGGTCCATAAAATATTCCAGTTTAAATTTGTGTGGTAATTTGGAAGTATCAATGTGAAAACAGTATTTTGGTTTCTTCCCAGAGAAAACTTGAATCGGAAATCATGCGAATAATCTTATTGTAAATTAATACTACAATTTTAATTTAAATAGGGGTAATTATAATTAATTAATGGTGACATATTTCACCAATGGGAGGCAATAGGTTCCTTTTTTTTAATTTATAAGAAAAAGTAATTCCTCTCCTCTCATGATGATTGGGTTAATTCAAACCATATTAAATATAACAGTAAGAGATCCGAAGCATGCTCTCCCTTGTAGGTGAGAAGGACCTTTAAATTCACCTTAAAATTCCATTAAGTCTATAAATAACTAGGGAACTGAGATCCACAACAAAGTTTTTTAAATAACGATACACCAAACTGTTATGATAACTCACCCCATCATAACCTCGCTCTATAATTAACCTGATTTAATTTGTATTTTCGATCAAAATTTTTCTCTGGGGTAAAATTACTGACTACAATACATATTTTTGAGCTGCTCATATTTATTTTAAGGGACATGGAGAGGAGGAAAAAAAGCCTTATCTTGAACACATTCACTGAACTTGAAGGCTCAAAGGCAAAATGTGGGTTTAGTTCCAAGCGGTTATTTCATTCTTTGGTGGTGCAACCAGTAATCTCTCAAGACACGTACTTACCAAGCATCCTGGTGTACAATTTTCTCGCCAATCCGTAATGGAGAGGAGGGATGAGGAAACTATTGATACGCCAATGTCATCAGAACAGCCTGCACTTGAGTTACATCTGCCACACTGGTCCCCAATTCATTAAGGACTGGTAAGGGACCTTCGACTTCATTTTTGCCCTCACAGGGTGGTCAAAGAAAAATTACAAGTTACCACCCTTTGTTATTAGTGGAGGACAAGGAATTCAGAAATTTTATCCATATGTTGAATCCCTGTTATTTAATACCCAACCGGAGGACAATGTCCATCTCCTTGATTCCCCAAATCTACCAAAGTACTCGGGTTGAAATTGAAGAAAGCCCCGAAAAAGCAAGAGCAATTGCAATCACAACTGATGCATTGACATCAATTAACAATGAAAGTTTCCTTGCATTTACAGCTCATATCATCCTGGAAGTGAACTTAAGTCATATGTAGTGGATTATTTCGAGTTCAGTGGGAAGCATACTGGTGATTAATTGGCAGCAGAACTTCCAAGAGTTGTTGCTGAAAGGGAACTGAGTGACAAAATAGTTGCAGCTGTTAGCGATAATGCTGCTAATATTAAGGCTGCCGTAAGGAAATGCCAGTGGAGACATATTCCTTGTTTTTCCCACACAATTAATCTAGTAGTAGAGGCAGGAATTCAGGACATTGGTGAGGTTCAATTGAAATTGAAAAATATTGTTGAATTCTTTAAACGTAGGCCTGATGCTGTGGCCAAGTTGAAAGATCAACAATTAAAAAGAGAAAGCAATAATTTAAAATTGAAAAAGAAGTTCCCAAAAGGTGAAATTCTTCCTTTGATATGCTTTATCGAGTGATAAAATTGAAAGAACTAATACTGTCCACATAAGCCCTTTTCAACTCAGAATTGGAGCCAATAACAAAAACAGAGTGAATAATTATGGAAAAATCATGCGAGTTGCTCAGTGTCTTCTATGATGTAACTGTGGAGTTGAGCTGTGAAAAAAGAGTTACCATTTCAAAAGTACTCCTCGTGAGTAATGCACTGTTCAATCGTGTGAAAAAAGTTGCCCAGCAAACTAATCTGCCAGACAGTATATCTGAAATGACTAGTGTCATGATTCACCAGCTCTCTGTCAGATTTTCAGGCATTGAGGCACACGCATAATAGGGTAGTTTCCTTCATCAAAGAAAACGAAAGGCATTAATTGCGATTCGTTACCCACCATTAGTGTATTCATAATATACAAATTATTTGGCTTTAGAAATCCCAGTTCAGACGAATGACAATGATCAATTTTAACCGCTTTTGAAAAAGGCCAGATTGGCGCACATGCGATGCCACTCCACGTAGGATGCCACTCCACATATAAAACCAGTAGGGTGGTTTCCTATTATTTTTTTTTTTGCCTAAATCGAAAGATTATAACTCCTGGAGTACGCATATCACGCTTTTAGATCTTTAAATGACGATATCTATTTTTCGCGATTAAATGAAAAGTGAAATTTTCAAGCGCGCGAAAACGCGACGGCTAAGTATGAATGCTGGGAAAACCCCGTGTGACGTCATTCTGGTTCCCGCTGTCGCCGTGTGAGGTGACCTTGGGGCGAGGGTATGTGCTTCACTGCGATGCAGGCTGCTAGCAGGTAGCAAAGTACTCTGCTAGCGGGTAGTGCTTGGCTTAAATAAGGATTATTAATACCTTATCAAACGAAGGAAACTTTCCGACCATCAGTTTAAATAGATGATTATTGAGAGACATTTCCCTGAGCTCTGTGCCTCATGCATACATTGGTAATCTCAGACGATGTAAATCTCCTATCTGCTCGTATAGAAACTATGTCCCTGTGACCTCACGTGGAGTGGCATCGCATGGGCGCCAATCTGACCTTTTTCAAATGCGGTTAAAATTGACCATTGCCATTCGCCTAAACTGGAATTTCTAAAACCAAATAATTTGTATATTATAGCTTACAGCCAAAACCTTAATTGGAGAAGGTTAGTAACTTTACACTAAGTAAAAGTAGTCCAAAATAATGTTTAGTTAAACTCATGATCTCCAACGCAAAGATGAGGTAACTCCAGTTTTCAAGGTCCGTAAAATTGTAACCAGGCATTATAAAACCAGCCCTAAGTGTGCCACTACAACGGTGAGATCTTTCGGCCTTATAGGTTTACATTCGCGATAGGGTATATCATCAACAAGTTTTCTTTTTCAGCCCACTGAGTAATTAGACGATTCCGTCCTGAGGGATTAGTTGGATCTTTGCATTAATTGAGAACCAAAGAACACATTCAACGCGAAACCCAATTGAAGTAGTATTTGATAATTATGAAGGCAATTTACGCTTTATAACGCAACTGTGAGGTCATATATTGCAGTGCATACAGGTAAATTGGCCAACATGGATGATCAAAAAATGCGCAAACTTCACGAAGGGGCAAATAAGTTTTCAAGCCTTAAAGCACAACAGAGAAAACCGAGGAGAGTACGTAGAAAAATAAATATAGCGAATAATCATAACCAATATTTATCTCAATCAAATAATAAGTTTCTAATTATGTAACGAAAGGTGGGCTCCTTGCGCTAGCTTATGAACAGTTTTTTTTAACGCCAACGCCGGGTTTTTATACGCCCTTTACCACCAGCTCTCCCACTTTTCCGAATCCCTTCCCTTAAAATGTAGCCATCAAAAAGCATCTACATCTACATACTACCCCACTAGCCGCCTAAAAGGCGTGTGGCAGGGGGTGTTAGGACACCAGCCATTTACGCATAAAATATACTGCTTGATTGTATCGCAGACTTTGGTTAGTGTGGAGTAGTGCATGTCCCCCTCAAATCCAGCTGCGTGGAGAGGGGGTGTAACAGCGGACAATCATGTTTCATAAAAGTTTTGAAGATGATATATACAAAATTATCGCATTTTATTTGCGTGTTTATTGCTGATATTTTTCACAGCATTAGCTGACTACTACGCTTAAAATATTTCGAAGTGTAAAACTGGTGAATTAGTTCACACGCATGACTTTCCGCTGGCTAATACAGTTGGTGATGTAAGTGTATTTATCGTAGTGTATACGAATTTATTTTCATGCGTCAGAACTCTAAATACCTCAGTTTTAATCTCAAGCGATTTCTATCTTTTTATTCATAGATTTGTAATTATTGTTGTAACAACATCTGTATTAATTTATTTGTGAATTTTATCTGCAATAAATTATATTTTATTACAATGTGCGCCTTGATATTTTCAGTTGAAATGCATGATGCTCCAATTTTACACATGATAGCATCTTGTGCCATGTGCAATTGTGAGAAAGAAAAATTGAAAGCACTTGTTTCTATTATTTATGACTTCCGGAAATATTGCACTTTCATTTTCTATTTACGTGTGCAAATTGCCATTTTCAAAAAAAATTAATCATTCAACCATAAATAACTGACCAACTGATCCACTTAATTTATGTTCTAATATGATAAATAAATAATTTAAAAATGCAAATTTCTTTTATCTTTCAAAACCAATTTATTTTGTTTATTTCAATTTAAGAGTTTGCCGAATGATTATTAATAACTTTAAATAACCAATATTTACAATCTGCAAATGGAGTTTTCATTGTTCTATTCAATTGTAGACCTTGCTAATTTATATAAAACCTCAAGATACACCCTTATGTAATTTGTAATTAATGTAATTTAGTGTGCATGAGGAGTTTTACAAATTTATTTGCTAGCATAACATCAATTTTAGGATTTTAGCGCAATGAATTAATGGGGGAAAGAAAAACATTAGCCCCACAAATACATTATTGGGGGGTGTATTTTTGCATTTTTTCCAAGGATACTAATGAGTACCTCTCTCAGGGAAGCAGATAGAAATATGTTCCCGGGGGATTGGGTTGGTGTGGTGGCTAGAGTGGCTTCCCACCCAGCGGCCACGGGTTAAAATCCCGGCGTTGGCAGAGAATTTTCATAGGCTACCCGATCCCTACTTGAATGCTGTGTTAGGACATTTCAAGCGCAACACTCCTTCCGTCGGATTGGACGTTAAGCCGTGGTCCCCTTGGCGCCTTTCGTTAAGAGCAGGCTAATACCGACGCCGGGTTTCTCTCCACCCTTCCTTCCCTATCCTTCCCTCGTGGCGAAAACGGCCCTAGTTGTCCGTCACCTCCTCCAAATACTATATAATACCAATATGCTTCAGGGGTGATTGGGTGGCATGCGGTTTGCCTGTGCAGATATCTTTTGTGAATTCGCGCCATCTGGGAAACCAGAAATCACATCAGCTACATATATCGCTTGAATAATGCTGAATATTTAAATTAATCGTTGGTCATTGGCATACATGATGTAATGTAGCTGCGTCGAAGCATAGAATGTCAAAGAATAGGTGCCCCTGGGCTAGCGGTGTCCTTCGCAAATAAATTGCGGGAAATCACTCAAAATAGAAAACAATCGGGGGGAAGAGGCTAAACTTCCAAGTGGTACGAGCCTGCTTGTTATGGCCACACGGTGATATTTTAAAAACGATAATTTATTTACTCCTACATTTTGTTTTTACAGCTGAATACAAGATAGCAAAGAGAAGGAGCTTCAGGGGGTCTCCTTGGTCACAGGACTAGAATTGAGCCACCGTCAAATAACAAAAATGCATGCCAATAAAAGAAAATAATAATGCAGTAAGTAATACATGAGTGTTTTATATATAGAATATCAAATAAATTTTCAATTATTTCTTGTGAGAAAAGCCAGTCTTTTGCAAGTCATAACATTTTATTTGGTAATTTATTTTTTTTTATTTTAGCGGGGAGTAAATGAAATAACTTTGGCTCCATGCAAAGAAAACGTTTATATAATGTTAACCTTGGTCTTTTTTTACTACACATGACTCACTCCTTAAATTATATTAGTATCACATCCACTCGGTATATTGCCACTTCTGGTAAAAATACCCTGGATACTTACCCGATATTGGCCGATTATTTCATAAATTCCTTAATTACTTATTGCAATGGTGAATAATTTCGGGCTAAATTACTCTATTTTTCTCGGTGTAGGTGCTTACGATTGATTAACGGAACAAATGTTGCAGTTGGGATAAAAAGCAACACATTGGCACATGTTGAAACAAGCGGCAGCGGTCGAGAAATTCAAAGCCCCTCCTCCCCGAAATGTTTGGGAGGTAATCACAGTCTTCGGTGTACCCCCTTCAAATAAACTCCTCGAAATATGGAGGGTCAGATAGCTCGGCTAGTTGTCTCATCAGCTGACGTGTCGCCGTTAGAGGAAAAATGTCGAGGGGATGGGGGTGATAAATTTTGGGGGGCTTGAAGCTCCCTAAACCCCCCTGGCTGCGTGCCTGTCACCTTATAGTTTCTTAAACGAACGGTTATTTACCAGGTGTCTATTTGGATATAAATTTTAGAAATTTCTTAAGACATTATAGATTATACCTCATTCAAATCACACGGTTTCCTGAGATTTCAAAATCAAATGATGGCTGAGTTATTGGAAGTTTTTCCTGGATATACACAATTACTTATACCACTTATTTTTCATATCAGAGCGCGACCCGGGTTTCAATGAATCATCATCATCTTCAGGCGCTAATTATGATCAAACCATACTTAGCGCCTGGAGATGATGAAAATTCATTGAAGCCCGGGTCGTGCTCTGATATAAAAAATAAGTGGTGTAAGTAATTGTGTATCTCCAGGAAAAACTTATAATGGAATACCACAAAGTAAACCAAGAGTTAGTGAATTTTGAGTTATTGGAATTTGAAATTTAAATAACTCAGCCATCCGACGAAAAGAATACCAGTCTTCCGACTTCAGTGTAAGTACTCTTTAAAAGCAGAAAAGCAGCGCTATGTATGGAATACAATTTATGGACCACAGGTGAGGGGCCTTGTGGGCCCATAGGGTGTGAAATATTTCCCGCGACGCGACGTTATGTTTTATATATTTATGTTAATTTATTATGGTTCATAAATAATTTTATGTGGTATTATGTTTTATAGTACAAACTGTTTGCTAGGTGATTTCTTATATGTATTCTCTCAGACAAAATGTAGACGCAAAGTTAATTGACCAAATCATTAATAATGTTTAAAAACATAATTTTATGCGTTTAATATGAATTTTTTTATTTAAATCATTATATTTTATTAAAAAATAATTACTTTATTATTCCTAAGTATTAATTTCAATTAAATGTTCCCTCTCCACTGAAGAGGTCCAAGTAGTCAGTCGATTTTTTGTTTTTTCCGTCTCCGCGAATTTGTTTAAAAAACTACCCCGGATTAATATTTCGGCAAAATGTTATTATATTCATGTTATATAGCCTAAACAAGATTAGTAGGAAAAAATGTCATCGAGCTAATTATAAAAATATGGAAGATATGATTTTTGGCCAGCTTTTTTCGATTTCAGCCCACTGTGCGACGTGGGCCGATCTAGAGGCCGTTTTACACGGGGCACGGAATTGCGCAGGCTAGAGCTGCATTGAGCTCTAAAATGGCGTGGAATTGTGCGAATGCATGAACGAAATTAGAACATAGGCTATTTTGCCGTCTCGCATCGACGCATTCTCGCATGTGTTCTAGCAATTCACCGCTTTACACGACGCATTTTTTATTGCGCCTTCACACGTACGTCAGATTGCGCAATTCCGTGTACCGTGTAAAACGGCCTTTATAATGGCTAAAATACTAACCAATAGTGACAATCGGGGCAAGTACGAACAAATACTAACGGAATAATCATTAAACCCAACATAAATCGAAACAGAATTTTACATTCTCAAGTAATTTCTCCCTCTGAGTGACTAATCTTCACGCTCAAAGGAAATATTTGCGGTGAGTAGCCAATGGCAACCAAAGTAGTAAGGGAAACTCAATTTCCTCGAGGAGTAGAAGTGGCGCCACAAACTTTGCCCTAAAACTTTTGAAAGTGACTGTACCACTGAGACAGATCTACGTATTTGCTGAAATAAAGTTAATATCTTATAAACAGGGAAATTCCGCAGAGGAGGTCAGTGGAGCTAAGCCATGCGTTTATATCATGGAGCTCTGACGAGAGGGATGGGTGAGCATTAGCGTTAGGATACGCCACATGGAGCTTGGGATAAACGCCCTTTGAGAACGAAAAAAATGGGGTGGGATATAAATTGTTTTCCTTGGACAGGGGAGGCAGTGGAGGGGGTGAAGGTGGAGGAGGGAGTTGCAAGGTGGAGTGGGGAAGGGGAGGAGAGAGAGGGGGGCGTATTCTTGGCCAAGTGGGATGCAGCCCAAAACGTCACAAAGGACGCTGTTCCTCTCGCAGCCACGAGAGAATGAGAATTGATCAGGCTTCGTGACGATAGACGCGACGGACCGAGAGCCTTCCTCACCACGGGCCCATACCCTTAAGAGACCAACAGTGGACGTCAGCGTGCAGATAATAAGGATTACCTAAAAAAAACCTCATTTAAAAAAGGTGGGTCCCGTTTCTTTGAAACTGAGTGAAGCATTTTTTCCCAATGTTTCCGCCAAACTCGCGTGCAGGCGCTGGAAGGCTCAGTCTTTGGGTGAAGTCATTCAAAAGATCTGTTTCTCTTTATTCGGTTGAGGTCCTCAGTATCGAATGGCAAACAATTTTGCACTTTTTCCTGCGAGTAAGATGTACTCGAATCAGGTCCCCTCTTAGGGTTTTGGAGAATGCGATCCTCGAAGGATAGGTGCAGTTGAGGTGGCATAGCTAAATCTTAAAGGGACTGTTCAATATCACGGCATTAAAAGTTAGACCCAGTATCGTGGAAGGTGAGGAATATCAGGTGTCCCTTTATTTACAATAATTCCGCGAGCAAGTTTACGAGTACGTGCGTAGGGTATCGCAAATGATCTGTCCGATGCAGGGTAAGATGGTCTCCATGCAAGTCACCGAGGATAGTTTCCTCTAATTAGATCCATCCGTGGCGAGAAGATTTTTTTCTTCGTCCTCTGGTTAATTAGACATCCTAATCAAAGTCTCTATTGGATAATGAAAATGAAACGCTGACTGGGGTGGAAGGTAAGATCGGAATCCCGGTAGAAATTCACCGCCATTTGTGAGATTCGTTTCTCCAGCGTTGTTGATTATTCCATCAACCGTTTCATCGATATAAATGATTTAGTTAAGCGAAAGGACCAAGCTTTACAGACTTTGCTGGGGGTTCATTAAATTCCTATTGTAATTTAGTTCTACAGGTATCGATGGTGGAATGGGTAGATTCTAGGATTCAATTTTTTGTTGCCGAGATGTTATGCGGATCTTTAGGGCCAGGTCGCCCGGTAAAAGGGCAAAATAGTAGAGAAAGGGTAAAAAGAAGTCGGTATGTTATTATGGTAACTGTACACACTGCTCCTAGATCGGAGATATAACCATTTTGCACGAATATAAGTAATGTTTACGTAGGTGTTATTCCATAAAGATAAATAGTGATATCAGAGCCAAACCGAAAGATTCTGTTAAAGTATGGATAATGGTTATAATTGAATTGGTTAATGAAAAATAATAGTTATAATTATTTTTTCGTATATTAATTTGTAATCGCTCCACTAATCCAACCCATGGATGGTTTGATATATGTGTATAGTCCGATTATCCTGCATTTATGAAGACCTCACCAACCGTCTCCGAAACATGTTTAATGAGAATTTACATATTTTCTTGCTTTTTATGTACATTCTTAACGAGTTCCCGAAATTTTTCATCAGGGATTACGGAACTTGAGGCTTTACTGAAATGAATATTATGAATAATATGAATACTGCATCTGTGCGCGGGGATAGTATGGATTTGAGGATTCAAACTTTCCCCGCGTGGCCTGGCGGGGCGTGGGGGGTTTGACGTGGTGGATGTTCGGCGGGGAAGCGCTGCGGATCGTCTTTGGGATAGTCGTTAGGATATCGTAAGTGGGAGCACGTGGAAGCCGACGGGTGCGCACGGCTGGTGAGGAGAGGCGGACAGCCCGCGAGCTCGTTGGAGTCCCGCCACTTCTTGGCCGTACCCGCGAAGAATCTCGGAATGGCATCGCGACTAGACTCCACGCCTTTCTTGTCGTTTTTGAGCACATCAACATCGCGATTCCCTTTTATCGAAGTTTAACCACGTTGGGCCCAAAATTGGGTTTAATGGTTAACTTACCCTACCATACCAGTGCGATCTTGTGAGTGATGGGCAGGTTTAACTAGCAGTTAACTTCTTGGCCGTGCAAAAGACCCGCGAAGAATCTTGGAATGGCATTACGGATAAGATATCCGCTTCCCTGTATTGTATTTAAGCAAGAACCTAGCCATAATAATATCGTGATTCCCGTAACCGAAGTTTAACTATATTGGGCCCGGAATAGAGTTGAATGGTTTACCAACTTTATCATCTTAGTGCGATATTGTATGTGACGGGAAGTTTTAACTAGCGGCTCATACAATGGATCAAGAATGAACCAAGTGTACAGGCTTCAGTCGAAGGTACCCTTAACAAATCATCTTCATTGCGATGTGGTCGTTCTCAGCATTTGTCAAATATACCTGGATTACCGTAAGACGAAGTTTGCAAAGGACGTTTCACACGGGGCACGGAAGTACGCAGGCTAGAATTGCATTAATATATCTTTATAGCGTGGAGTTGCGCGAATACACGTACGAAATAAGAACAGGGGTTATTTTGCCATCTCACGTTCACGGATTCTCGTATGTGTTCTAGTAATTCACCGCTATACACAACACAATTTTGACTGCGCATTCGTACACACGTCGTAATTTGTTGGAAATATAATTCACTATGATTATAAAAACACGATGGTAAATGTTTCACACCATCAACCCCCTCCATCTCGTTTTCTTGGTGGTGTCAATGTAATCTCGTAGGCCATTACCCCCATTCGCTGATTTTTCGCTCCACATGGTGCTACCCAGCTGTTACGGAAAATTGCGGATTATTTTAATTAAAGCTGCTATTGATTATACTGTGGCTAAGTTACTGAAGTATTTTTAAAGACAGGTTAAATGATCGATCCCTTTACAGTCGTCAAATTTCTATGAAAGTAGAACGTAAGCACCCTGAAACTTTGGAATTATGTCACGCTTCAATCTATGAATTACTAGCGGATTAACTGAATGTGCCAATGTTATTTAATTTTAGTGCGTTTGTAGAGTTTAAGCATGTTTTTTCGGCATGTTATGATGGTTAATGTATATGCTGTTCCTAGTTCGTAGCTGCGACGATTTTGCATGAATAAAAGCAGTGCGTACGTTGGTATTATTCCATGAAGGAAAATAGTAATACTAGAGCCAAACCGAAAGATGCAGTTATAAGTATAGATAGATATTAAAGTCAATTTATTTTTTCTTATACAATAATTTATTATAGTTTCGCTCGTTCTTACCGATCCATACCTTTGTCGATATACCTATCCAATGTTTTAAAGTTTTTTTTGCATAGGCACTTTCAGCGATTCTTTATTCCCCGTACCCTCTCTTAAATCCGTCAGTCTTATTTCTAACGCGTATACATTTTAATCCAAGGTAGGTTACTTTATACAACATCGTGGCTACTTCGTTCTAACTATATTCTCCCCATTGTACTACAGTAAATGTCATATGTTTTTCCATTCGTAAGCACTTATTCACTCAGTGATTCAACCCGCAAGTTGATTTGGATAGGTGACGGTAGAGCACACCTCAAACTAATTGTAAACCACATGCGCGTGAATTTCACACTTTCAGGATAATGGTGCTAGTTCCTTCCCCTGGGCCACGTCGCTTTTCGGTTGATTTTATGAAAAAACTCTTCCCCGGCAGAGATGTGTGCAATGAATTTCTAGAGCGGAGAGCGAAGACAAATTGATTTTCCGTTGATTTTGCACGGGGCTGTCCGAAAGCTCCACCTGGGATTTGACCCCCGAACCCCTCGATCAGTAGTCAAACTCTCTCTCCACTAGGCTACTACGCTCTCTCGGAGTGATCAACCGCGTTGAAATTTGCTATGTCAAAAATTCATTTATATCGCGCGCATGACCACTAACGCGAGGATATTACGATAAAATATTAAATGAATGGGATATTCCGGAGCTATGACGCTTATGCATGTATGAAAAATATGTGTATATTCTATTTGTTATTCTGTGAAGCGAAGTAGTGAGATTCTAGTCATAATAAAAGATTGTATTAAACATAAACACGAATATTTAATTCCCACTTTTAGTTTCCCTAATTTACTCGAATTATTGTTTATCTGATTTATAAATTTACCCCGTAAGGAATAGCAGTAGCTAATTACAACTTCGTTCACATTTCGAAATGAAGAGAGTCGGTATGACTTTTCTGTTCGTCATTATGGATTAAAAATGATGATGGACATTATTGTGCCCTAATTTAATTCTTTACAGTCTCATTAAAGCGATAAATTGTAAAAATAATAATGTGGTGTCGACGTTGATTACATTTAGAGAGCAAACAAAAATAATTGAATTTATAACTACCCAAATGAAAAGATCTATGTCCGGAAGCCTTTTGATTCTAACATGAAAACGTATGCATAGAAAGTGGAAGAAACAAGGAGCTCCTTTTGGTTATCTATTATTTTATTATTAGTCAGTTATTTTTCGCATCACTCATCCTTCCTAACCCATGCATACCTTAATATCTCTGTGATTATTTTAAGTCATTTTCTCTCTGTGGCTTTTCCAACGACTCTTTGTTCCCGGTACCCTCCCTTGGTCGCTCCGTCTTATTTCGAACGCAGCGGCTGTGTTCTTGGAGGCATTCCCTGCACCTGCCACCCTTTGTTTGGTCGGTTGCTCAAGGGGACCACCTATGACTGGCGGCACTCGTTTCACGAGTAAAGCTTAGATTTTCCGGGCTTACTTTGCAAAACTGACGCAAAAAAAACATAGATACGGCCATAATTTTATTTCCCCATTTTCATCAGGTGAAATGAAGTTTTGAGTGTGAAAAACAAACGTATATTCTCATCTGTGTCATTTGCGATAGATTAGATTAGTGGGACATAATGGGCATTGAAAGAAGAGTGGAGAAAAATTCAGCCTTGTCGTTTCTCTTTTCTAAACTGATTTAGCTTCTGAACTAAGTAAACCGCGGATGAACGTGTTGAGCAATTGAGAATAGATATCTTTAAGATCGACACGGAGAACATCATATAAGAAGCGCACTGCATTTTCAGGTACGACAGAAACGAAAAATTAGGAGAAATATTTCACCGAACTTTTCCCCGCTTATATGGGGATTCACTTTTCCTCGCACAAAAAAGGTCTTAATAAAGGCTAGGCGTGATTTCGTTGGAGCATTTCCTCATTATTTTTTAACGGCTGATTTCCTAACACCCCCACCACACGCCTATTGAGGCGGCTAGGAGGATAGTATATAGAATCTACATACTATCATACCACATTCATATCACCATACATAATTTTAGATGTATGTATGGATTTGAAAGTGCTCCCTTAATCACTGTCAAAATTAAATATTCTATTGGAGGTGATCTTAAGAGTACCCTTACCTGGATAGGCCCTTTTTGGTGTCGGATGACCAAAACTTATGCCATCATCTCGAAATGTTTAGGTTGTATAAAACTGAATCAGGTCAAAATTTACCTGTGACTCAAATGTGATATTTTTATAAATTATTTTCTCATATTCATTTCATTTGCGCTTGAGTAATAGACAGATGTTAGCGAAGGTATTTTCTATGCACTACGATTTTTTTTATTAATGACTTCAACATTGTTTTTCACAGGATATTTTATTAAAATACGATTACAGTTTCGACGGTTAACAGTATCTTCTGGTCCATGGTTGTTTTTAATTAAAAATCCTGTGGAAAAACAAAGTGTAAGTCATTCCTTCAAAAATTTCAGTGATTCCACAAAGTATCGTCGAAAACCACCAACATCACCATGAAAATTTCAAGGTGGTATCTTAAGTTTTAAGAGAGTTTATCATCTACGAGAAAGACTAAATACAACCGGTCGAGAGGGAGTGATGCGTCATCTTAAGCCCTAGTATTGCAAAACGAGTACGTACCCTCAAGTACACCGCATCTGTCCGCTTAGGTTTTTAATTATTTCTATTGCCAGCGTAGTGTTCCTCGTCATATTCCGTGTACATTTTTCTTCAACGTCCTCCTTTTAATGAAAAAACCACTGTTATTGTGTTTTTTTCATTAAAAGGAGGAAACGCATAAACAACTTTGTGGTGATATCGAAGATAAGTTGATTATGGGTATCTGTTCAGATGTAAGAGATGTCATTTTTACTTGTTTATCTCTCGATTGTACTTTCTTAAAATCCAGTGGGTAGCACAAGTTTTGCTGGCACTACCCGACTTTTCACATCTTGGTTCAAAGCTAAGCTAAGAGGTGGATCTTGCTAGGGAAGACTTTGAAACAAGAGAGGATGGAGTAAGGTAATGTGAGTCATATTTCAGAACAGTCGTATGTCACCTTTGAGCTCAATACCAGGAGTCTATGTTCCTTCTTCGAGCAAAGTCGCCTGTTTTCCCACCTTTTCTTCTCTCACTACGCGGGAAAGAGCCATATTCTTCAGAAGTTTTTTCTTTATTGCGAATCGTATTGTGACTGTGCACGAACTATTTTTGCATCGTGAAAGAAAATTTTTCTCCGTAGAAAATTAAAATTGTTATATTTTTTATAGTTCATTTTCACTTTTCGCGGTTTTCCTTAATTAATTGCTTGCACGTATTAGTTCTTCGATTAAATTAGTTTATTCCCATTGTTTTTAGTACTTTTTTTGCTTTATCCAGCAGTTAAAAGCCACATGGTTTAGCTTTAAAGTATATGGTTGTAACATTGATGACGAAATAATTTTATAGCGCGATAATTTCTCGTTATCCAACAACCAAATAAATAGAGTAGGATGGCGCATTATTGTTTTGCTTTAATAAATAAGTTGGCTCGTGTGATTCATCATGTTCTTCAATGAGCATCTAATATTTGGACCTATGTGTTTTGATCGAGTGTATGGAAGGATGCATATCATCAGCAGTTCATGAGTCAAAGAGCTCTTTATGTTAACATTTTAGCGAGTAAGAAAATGGGAACCGTATTCCTTTTATCGTAAATATCTTTTCGTTCGTCATCATTCCATTCATGACAATTTATGGAACAGGTATGTTACGAGGACTGATAAAGAAGCATTTTCCCTAAGGAATGATTCGCCAGTACCTTATGTGGTTCATAAGTCACGGCGCCCAATAAACAGAAACACTCCCGTCCAAGTTTCGAACACACGAGTGAATTAGCCAAGTGGCAGCGAGCCGAGTGCCAGATTTTCACTTTCCTACTTAATGAACGGAACGTCTGTCATACGGCTTGGAAACCCTTAGCCGTGAGTGAAGTGTGTGGTCTGAGACTTTCATAATAAGGAAACATTAAAAATTGTATGGCTATTGGACGCGAGCTAATTCTTCCCTTAATTAATACTCTTTAGAGACCGAAATGGGACACGTTTCACATCTTTATTTATGTACTTGAAAGTTTAGATTAAATATGGAGAAAATAAGGAAGGCAATTATTTGTTCTTGATGAGGTTATAAATATTCATACCACTCGCAGTCCATGTAATGTTTGCTCTCAATGGATGTTTAGGAAATAAAAAATAAGAAAAAAGTTTGAGAGTACTTAAGCTTAGGCGGTTCATTTTTTTATTATTTAAGTGGTTCGTTTCAAATTAATTGTTTAGGAAATAAGAAATAATTGACAGAATTGATTTTTGGTCTTTTAAATGTTCTTATCTTATTGTTAAAATTAAAAATCCACTGGTTGCAACATCATTAATTTTCAATCAAAGAGTTAATTCTTTGAAAATTTGTTGATGAGTGAAATCTCTTGAAATATTGCCCTCGTATAATCGCAGCGCCTTGTGATATCGAGCTCAACGCGACATTGGACCTGATCCACTAGGCCTGATGAGCCAGCCTCGACGTTGGACCGCAAAGGGTTAAGCATAGAAAATTAAGATTAAAATATATTACTTTCTATTGAATCGTTTAATGCACAAATTGGCTCAGCCATTCTCTTTGAGACTCGAGTCATCACGAATATCAAAGTTCAGTCATGAAAGGAAGAAAAAGAATATTCTTTGCCACTGAATCTGAGTCGAATTAACCCATTATAACCCAATGTTGCTTCTAAGCAACATCAAAAATGTGTACATTTTACGATGTATTCAGGAAATATTGAAACAACTAATTCTTTTGCGCTGTGAAGTTAAATGGCGAAATATGTAACTCCCACAAAAATTATGATTGAGTAGAAAATATTCACATTTTTATAATGAGAAGGCTTGAAGTTTAATTTCTCCCAGAAACAGCTCTGAGTTAGGAAAGGTTGAAATGGAAGGAATAGATCAAAAAGGGAATTTAAGTTTTCGGTTGGCCGAAAAATTAAGGGACATCTAATTATCAATTCTTGAATAGCGTTAAGGAAACGAAAAAAAATCATTCCCTGAATTATTGGCTTATTTTTTATTTACGTGATTTTTTTAACTCTTAGCGGGAATTGAATAACGAATTAATGTGGGGAAAGCAAAGGATAGGCAATGTTTTCAAACCCTAGTCCCTGTCCAATCGGAAGGATGGATGCGAAGTTGTAGCCGATGGAGCGGAGATAGCCTCATAATAAATGGCTTCCTCGGAAGACGACAGCCTTTCGGTGATTGATGATGGACCGCAAGGCCGGAAATAGGAGTATTGTCAGGGGGGGCAAAGACCAGTTTACCACCCCTGATTCCCCCTCGCTTCCTCCCTCTCCCCCACTACTGAAATATAATACATCCGTAAGCTATTTTTTGAGATGCGGTAGTTGAAATTACTCGCCATACGTTTGCCATTAAGAATATTTATTAATATTATAGTTTAATAACTTAAAATTGAATAAATATTTTTAAATAATTTAATGCTAAAAATTAAATAACTTTTTTTGATGAAATTTATAAATCTTTCCGCACCCTGTAATCTGCCGCCCGGGGTACGTGCCCCCTCTGCCCTGTCCGAGTTCCGAGCCTGGTGGACCGTGTCGTTTTAGAGGATAGCAGTCTCCCTTGCTTCCTCCAGGAACCGGGAAAGAACCTTTGAAGGTTATTAGCTACATAGAAACCAGTTAACACTCCCCGTCAGCCGAACAGTATAGTATATTTTTTAATCGTCAAATTTCGGCCGATCAAGGATAGGCAGTTCCTGCACCTATTCCCTTCTGCGTTATCTGGTATTCCTGTTCGAAAGATGCGAATCCCGGCTGAAGGAACGGCTTTATTTTTTCGGAAGGTATTCCAGGTTTCTCATTTGCAATTGTTTTAGTACTCTCGAGCTTATAGCAATTGGATTTTTCGCAATATTTCAATTCGATCATGCCAATTATTGGATGAATCAATACTGTTTTTACCGAGAAAATTTCTGAGCCTTCGTTTAATTTTCATGATCTTTATATAAGCAAATTTTCACGTGCAATAAGCTAGTATTCACAGAGAATGCAAGCCCTTCTCTGAGAATTTATGCCTAACCAGATAGGTTTAAAACAGATTAACTTTGTGGTAGATTGAAAAGTTTTGTATCAAGTGATTGTGGATACCATTTTTAAGACGTATATTTGCAATTGGGTGGGGCATATCATTGAATCAACTATGAACTATACTTTACTTTATTTTGAAACATCTATATCACCTACCTCCGAGTTTTAGTCTATAGTTGCTGAAGTTGCGAAAGGCTGTATCCCAGAAGCACGAACTTGCGTTATCCCAAGCAGAAATATTCGTCTGGGCTGGAAATAGATCCCAAAAACTCCGATTTGCGAGGCATTCTATGTGCATTTTCAACGGCTCAACTCGTTTGGAGTCATGCGCTGTGTTCCCTTGTAATGGGGGTGACTTCATTTAAGCTCGTGCGGCTAAAGAAACGAAAAAACCAATTAGCAAAGCATTCTTGGCACAGTGCAAGACCTGGCACACCAGATCAAGTCCTCAAAAATAGAGTTTGGGGGGGCGATGGGGTTACCGGAGGGCTGGCGGCACTTAAATACTCCGTCCAGCAATGTAAAGAGTGCATTTGGACGCCGAGGTGACCAAAGCGTCCCTCGGCCAGGGCCTCGGCATGCCTTGACCGCACCCGGACGCGGGCCGCTCCCCAAGCTAGGCAAACAACTCACCCTGCCCACCCATACAACAACTCGGTGCTCTGCACTTAAACAAATGAACATCTTAAGGCCTTTATTTAAAATTGGGAAGGTAAATGGAGCATAGCGAAAGGCAGCCAGGTACACTCTCAGTGGCGCCGACTCCATGGGGCCTGAGGGGGCCCGAGCCCCCTCAAAAATTCGTTATGGGTGTGAAGAAAAAATGTGTCAGGCTTGCAGATTTTCCGCGGAGTGTCCAGATATCGAGATTCGAGTTATCAGGGTTCTAATATTGATCATATGACTCTTCTAAAATGCTTAAAAAACTTAAAACTCACTATTTATAAAATTTCCTGCGGCAAGATCTCCGGTTTGGGCCCCCCCAATATTTTTTGCAAGTCGGCGTCCCTGTACACTCTAGGGAAACATGGAAGGGGGAAAGTGTATCAGATATGCTAGGGAGCTTAGGATGGAAACCTCTAAACGTGAGAAGAACCATAAATAGCCACAATTTTTATTCATGTACATCTAATGCTGCCACCAGGCAATAGCCTACTTGCAGCAATGTATAATAATAATAATAATGCGGGGTATACAAAGCATTTACAAATGAGCAGGGTTGGAAAGAATTAGGTCTGAAGCTGGACTCACCCTACTACATAGGAAGGAAAGACCATAAATTTAAAATTAAGTTAAAAAACAGAAAACAGACATTTTGAGAAAATCCTTCGTACATAGAGGAATAAAGGAGTGGAATGACCTACCTGAAGTGTTTTTTAAGATCTTCCCTGCAAATGCCAAAATTTTTAGGAGGAAGTGTGCATCACTAATTGATTAATTACATAGTGGTTTAAAAGGGAGAGTGTGAAGTTGCGTCAATGTTCATTTTTAAGTATTATATTAGAATTAACGTATTTAATGGATTGTTTTAAATTGTTTTATTGGGAAAATGTTAAATCCTTAGTTGTATGAGATTAGAATTAGTGTATTATTTTTACCGTGGATATCTTTTCTGTTTCTAAACTTTGTATTAGATAGATAGAAACTTGGATTGTACACAATTGTTATTCATGTACATCTAATGCTGCCACCAGGCAATAGCCTACTTGCAGCATTGTATAATAACAATAATAATAATATCATTGAATCAACGGTAAATTAAACTTTTGATTAGTTGCAAACATCTAATTTGTCCACTTCCGAATTTCAGTTTCTTGCTTCTCGAAACTGAAATTCGGAAAATTCGGTTTCAGCACTTAGATACATTAATCTTGTAGTTAGAAGGTCTCCTTTTGCGTACTGTTCTTAAAAATAAATTTCATCCTTGAATGACGTACACACCTCTGAAAATCTCCACTTTGGCTACCCGAATACCTTTGTTTTGGCCGCTGCAATTTAAGCGTTAGTAAAGCTTTGAAGGTAACGATAATTGTGTACATAAAAGATGCCGGAGTAGTGAAGAATCTTGGATAGTTAACAAGGTGGGTACCTAAGTACCTAGGTATTTTGTATCACTGGACACGATTCCATTCGGAAGCGGGTCAGAATCTTTCGATATTCAAAGGATTCAAAATATCGGAGGATTCAGGATTCGTTTTCGAACCGAAAAATCCTAAATTCTCTCAGGTGTAGCTGACGTGGCAATGATCCTTTCGAGAAAATTCATCTTCATCAACACGTTTTTCCGAGCAATTTTAAAAATATGTTGCCCTAACTGTGCGTAACCATTAAGTTTCAGCATACATTTCACTTTGCTTGTGGCGAATCTTTCCAACTGACTACATTCGCTACGAAAATTTTGCTTTATCCGCTCGGCTTCAATTCAAGCAGTATAGGGAATAATCATTTAGGTTCTAAGCAACAATTCCACTTGCAATACCTGCTGTCGAATCTCTGGTTCATGCAGATCAAAAACACATCCTATGTTTCTATGTTCTACGTTATTTTCAAGGCGAGCCATTTGAGGTAATTATCCAAGTAAACCCAGGCTCCATGTTAGGAAGAAGTTTCCGCAAACTGACTAGGCAGATGGATCGTTTAGGATTTGCGCGTTCAGGAAAGCTTAGAAAACATGCCTGTTTTTTAAACATGTCTTCAAGTAAAGCAGCACGTTAGAGAAACTGAAAGGCCGGCTTCTCCCATGCGCTGTCTCCCATTGAAGCATGAATTCTGAAATAATAAAATTGGTCACATCACCGGTAGAGGGGTGTTAACGGGATGGCGAGAGCAATAACTCCGCTGGATGAGGATAAAAAATGAAAGAAACGGTAGAATTTTTGTCCGTTAATAAATTCAACTCTGGAAATATGAATGGTGGATCTAACAAGCGTTATCCGGGAAAAGTAATCCATGGTGCCAATCGCGGATGAATGCATGAAGGAATGATGTAAATGTCTGAAAACAATCGAAATTTCCAATTTGAATCCAATAAGGCAGTTTCCTTGGATGCTTATCGTATTAGCCCGAGTTGATTCAATAGGGTAGTTTCCTTCATCAAAGAAAACGAAAGGCATTGATTGCGATTCGTTACCCATCATTATTGTACCCATAATATACAAATTATTTGGTTTTAGAAATACCGGTTTAGACGAATGGCAATGGTCAATTTTATCCTCATTCGAAAAAGGCCAGATTGGCGCCCATGCGATGCCACTCCACGTGACGTCATAGGGACCTAGTTTCTATACGAGTAGATAGGAGTTTTACATCGTCTGAGATTACCAATGCATGCATGAAGCACAGAGCTCAGGGAAACATGTCTTAATAATCACCTATTAAAACTGCCTATGATCGGAAAGTTTTCTTTGTTTGATAAAGTATTAATAATCCTTATTTAAGCCAAGCGCTACCAGCTAGCAGGGTACTCTGCTACCTGCTAGCATCCTGCGTCGTATCAGCGCTCAAAGCCTCGCCCCAAGGTCACGTCACTTGCGGCAGCGGGAACCAGAACGACGTCACACGGGAGTTTTCCCAGCATTCATACTTAGCCGTCGCGTTTTCGCGCGCTTGAAATTTTTCACTTTTCATTTAATCACGAAAAATAGATATCGTCATTTAAAAATCTAAAAGCGTGAAATACATACTTCGGGAGTAATAATCTTTCGATTTAGGCAATAAAAATAATAGGAAACCACCCTATTCAACAGCTCTTGGTCATTGCTGGTGGTATTGTTGGTTTTGTACTCTTTTCACCTGTTGAACTTTTTGATGCTATTGATTACTTTACTTGTAAGATTATCGTTACATTCTATGCCCAGCGATTGACTTATTTATATATACGTTATATCGGAGGATCTCTTATTTTTGTATGGTTTTTGTTACTAAAGATCTTATACCTTTTTACGTAGGATTAAATGGGGCGTTTTGCGAGTTCAGCCTGCCCAGATTAGAACTCTCTCTTCAAATCGCAATTAGTTTCTTTCTATCAATAAATCCTATTCTCTTCCTTCCCCTCTATCGCTCACCTGACATTTCTTCTTCTAAGATTTTATAATTAATAATGGATTAAATCGGAGTATATCATCCCCTCCCCTTTCAGTGCTATACCTCCTCCATCCAAACCTTCTGCCTCCTCCGTATCTCATCTAAGAGTTTCCTTTCCTCGCCCACCATATCCAGCACTTCTTCTTTCCTCTTCCTCTACGTGCATTTCACTTTCTCTATCTTCTTCCACGCCCACATCTCGAACACCTCCAGTCTTTCTTTCCTCTTTCTCAGCATACATTTTTGCCCACCATAAAGCATTCCAGGTCGGACTCTGCAATCGCCTTTTCTTAACGCTCCTACATAACGATCCTCTCATCAGCTCTTTCCTATACATAAATGCGTCCATGGCTTATGCACTTACGTTTCTGAAATCCTTATCACTGTGCGTTTTCTTCAAATGCGCTGCTCGAATACGTGAAATTCTCATCTTACTCAACCGTTTGCGTTCTACCATGAGGGTTTTGTGTCATCTTCGTCAATTATACCTGTACCCAGTAGGTTTTTAAAATTTAAATTTGAAATTTCTTATTGTTGCATCAAAGAGTGATCTACAACACACTGAGTTAATTAATGGAAATCTATTTACTCTTTTTTCTTATTTCCATCGTCGTATGACGTACATTACAAACCGCCGGCGAAACTTAAGCCGTTGTTTTTTTTTCATACACCAGTGATTGTTGAAAAAACTGTTTAGAACTCTTATTTCATATTTTTATTATTTGAGGTAATCTATCGATTACTACCGGTTAACATGGATGTTAGATAACAATTTTTTTTTAGCATTTATTGGCTGTATCCCGCTGCGCTCTGATTCGGTTTCTTTGATCGATTCGTCAAATGGTCATCTAGGTTTTATATACCTAATTCACGAATTATTTTCTTTCCTACCCTCTTTCTCGTCAGCCAAAAATTCACTCCGCAATTACCTCTCCTCACACACCATATTAAATACTCATTCCTTCATTTTCAGCTATCTTATTCCACATCTTGAGCGTGTGGAGTCTATTCTCATCATTCTTCCTCAAGGTCCACTCTTCGACTCAGTACAGCGCTGGCCCTTTATATTGCATTCCTCGCCAGCCTATTCTTTACACCGTTACACCATGTCCTTGTCATCAAGTCTTCCATACGACTGAGTGCCTCTTCTGCCAACACTCCTCTCTTGTTTACATCTTTGCAGCTGCGTCCACGTCTTTCCAGCGCAGTAATCCAATGATTAAATCGGTCCACCCGCCCTAGGTTATCTCATATATTATACAAACACACACACATTTGAAATGCACTCACACGAGCATTATAAACGATTTCATTAAACTTCCTCTTGCCCCAGTGTGGGAACATAGAAACCCTTAGTAATAGAGGAAAAATAAACCAAAAATAAAAGCAGGGAACTTACGGGGAATAGTTGTAACTTTCCAATTTTGCCGTGCAAGATGCAAAACTTGTCCCATCCTCATTACAATTACGGTTGCAGGGTGAGGGATGTGGTTTAATAGAGATATTCTGTTTGGACAGTGGTTTAGTTGTTTTAAAAATGCTGGCCAGATTTGGTGGTCACCTCCCCCCGTCTACCAACCCCCTAGAGCTGAAGGACCTGGAGCAGGCGTGAATTTGGGCTTTTCGTGCGTTTTCTGCACCAGGAATCAACCGCGCCCACTAAGGCACAACCAATCCCCGTCAACCGTTTTTCCTCCCTCCATCTTTACCCTCTCCTTTCCACCCTTCCTCCTACCCTCACTTTTCTTCCTATTCTCACTTGAGAAAGATTGGCTGCGTCCCATCGAAAATTCGAAAGAAATAACTATTACCCATAAGTTCCCGACTTTTATTTTTCGTTTATTTTTCATCTATTACTTAGTGTTTCTATGTTCCCACCCTAGGGCAAACGATTATATATATATGCAGTAATTACATCCCATGCTTCAATGCACAACGCTATTGAGGCACTTTGCACTTTTCTTACATACACACCGTTATATGCACCACAATGCAATAATTAATGGAAGAGTTTTTTTTCAATGGCTTAGCTATTATTCCTCTCCGTGAACTCCCAACTTTTAATTCAAATGCGTCTAAATTTTTAATGGAGAAAACGAGTGAATTTTGAATTAATCTCCTAATTTATGATCGAAAATAATTCTGATTTAGTGTAAAAATATGAAGTAGCTCGCAGATGCGGTACAAACTGAACATAGACCTAGAATAAATTATAGTTTCGGCTCCATAAACCAATGCCTCAAGCTTTCGTGTGGAGCCACTTCTTTCCGCCAGCACTTAATCATATAGGTCAGACTTCTCTTCCCTATTGCAAATCGGCTTTTGTTCCAATCCGCGAGTAGTCCAAAATAATTTTGGCAATTTCTCTATTCTGTTCCAAAAATCTGGCTGCCTCTGAGCTATTTCACGGTGATCGAGAAGTTACTTCATCTTTTATTGGCCGAAAATGCTTGCATCTGAAATTCATTCGATCTTTTTTTTTGGTGAATCGAGTAGCGCTGATAATGAAATTATTTCTCCCTAACGTAGCAATCACTCAGCTTTGTGCAGTAATTAAATGTAATTAAATCCCATGCTTCAATGCACAACGTTATTGAGGCTTTGGGCACTTTCCTTCTCAACTGCTCTATAGTAGCCCTCTCTTACTTTCCATAACTGACCTGCATCTATGCAAGCCTTTTCCAAAATCATTTTTCCGTGATTAAAGTAAAAAAAATACATTGAAGACAGAATCGTCTGGCATTGCTCCCCTCGTAATATTTTCTTTGTTTAATTTTCGATGGAAGCCTCTTCATCTTCTTCACCTGAATCGTAGAGGATATAGCTCTCAGGTAAAGAGAGATCTATCTAAATCGCTCACACACAGCGATAGGACAAGCCACCTAGCCCAGGGTAGTGTACCTCATGGTTAACTTGTCGACACCTAAACGCTATAATGCCTAAAACTTTCAACTTACATCGAGAAAGGTGGACTGAAGGTTTATACATACGAATTTTTAATGGAGTAGTGGGAGGGTCAGACCTGAAGAGAGTTGAAGTGTTAGTTGTATACATTATAATATATCATTTGTATACAGAAGTATGTAAGAATAAATTTCGCGTAAAAACAGCCGGTCATATAACTGAGTCTCCTACATTTTTTCAGAACCAAGTCTACTCCACCAAAATCAATTATTGCGATTTCAGCCGCTGAAAAACTAGGGTGGTTTAGTATCATGTCATCAATTAGAGAGTACCCAATGGAATCGAAGCGATGTGTAGTGAAAACGATAGGGAATATTTTTATTAAAATAGCTTAAAGATGCTCATTATTCTGCGTAAAATCTTTGTGATAAAACTTACAATTTCCTAGCAGCTCTCCCCGTCCAATCGGTAGGGTTTTTTCTTTTATTTTTGGAGACTATTCCGGTGGCAAAAACTTCCAACGCAGTCCATTTTTATTGAACTCGGGCCCAAACGCACTATTCTCGACGCTGGAACTAGGCCGTTGCTTAAGAATATGCCATAATTTATCACAAAACATCGAAATAAAATAGTGATCTGCTAACTTAATGGAAATCCCTACATATTTCACTGGCGCTACATGTCGTGGATGTTTATTTTGGGATGAGTTTCATTGCAGCGGAAGGGAAAATTTGGCTTTAGGAAAGGCATCGTAATTTCGTTTAGTAATTTCCTGGCAAATGAGCATTATTTTCAGCCGTGGATATCTCCAGCTTCGATTTGATAAACGAAACATATCCTATGCTTGGTAACACAATGCTAAACTTGAAGCAATAATTTGTCAAATGTGTCTGTCACCTTACCCAAAATGTCGTTATTTCATCCCTGATACCTTTCAGTACCCTATTCACTCGCTGGAAAACGAGAGAAAGGAAGGATGAAAAGTTCTCGGGCTTTCCACCGGGTAATAAAATCCTTCTCCGCCGACGTTTCGATGTCCATCAGGGGCATCATCCTCAGGGCAACTGAGTCAGTTGCCATGAGGATGATGCCCCTGATGGACATCGAAACTTCGGCGGAGAAGGATTTTATTACCCGGTGGAAAGCCCGAGAACTTTTCATCCAACACCTACGCCGGGAAAACACCCGATTATATTTCGAGAGAAAGGAAGTTTTCATGCCTCTATAATGGTTACACGGGAGCGACTTTTGTTTACAGTAACTTTCATAGCTCCTTTTCATAGAAGGCTTAAGATTTCATATTATTCACTACTACACTCACGAAAAGTCGGCAGTTGGTTAACCCTTAACCAGTAACGTGCAACTACTACACTTAACCCTTAACGTGCAACAACTTGTTACACTACCAGTGACGTGCGATCTGGGAGACCGCAATAAAACAAAAATTCGTAAAACGTTGCAAAGTCATTTTTATTGTTTAGTTTAATGCTTCTTTGACTTCTCAACGATTATAAAACTTATTTTTAATATTATGCATTCCAAATTCGAACCAAATTTTTCAGTGAAAATTGCTATTTGAAACAGGATCAAAAAACTGATATCAAAAACACTTGAGTTATTATTTTAATTATGGTACTTTTTTAATTAAGTACTTAATTATCCACGTTATGCAACTAAAAATGCTTCCTTAAAATTATTAATTATTATTATTGTTACTCTCGGAAAATCACTAGGAATTGTTTTTAACAACTTTTTTATTCATTTCCACCAATATTACGTTCATTTGATTTCCAATTTAGTGACGTGAGGTCTCACAGACCGCCACTATAATTCAGTTCCAAATTTTCAGAAATAAATAATAAGAACGTTAAATTTTAAGTGCCATGTCCTTATTATACAAAATTATGACTCTCTCGAGGATTATAGATATTTTGAAATAGCAATTTTGAAAATATTCATAATTTTAGGAACGCAGCGGTCTCTCAGACCGCACGTCACCAGCTATGGGTTAAAGAACAGCACCCACTGGGTTCATGGATCGATGTGTAGAACTTTTTTCACCATCAGATTTTTCAACCTTAATTTTTTAAGAATGTACCAAGCCCCGTTAAACGTTCATAGCCATCCTTTTTTTTATCAGCGGCTTGAATACAAAGGCCTTGCATCCCCGCGCTGGGCTGGGATCTCTCGAAAATTGGGCGCAGTTCCAGCGTTTGACTGGTAGCATAAAATCGGAAATGAATGGCTTTTTCACACTCTACTTCGGGCTCTGTGTGTATAACGTGGAGTGGGACATTTCACATCGGTAACTCTGTTTATAGCGACTTATTTTAGGTTAATCAGCTATATATATACGGGCTATAATACCTATTTTTATACCGCTTCATAAAATGCTCCGCTTCTTATTTTTTATAAAGGAATTCTTTAAATTCTTGGTGGTCATTAATTGAATTTAAATTTGAGGGATTAGTGCTCTGCGAAGGTGCTTAGTCGGCTATTTTAAACGTGAAACAGTCGTGATCGTTAGGCATTGAGTCATAGCTGTTTCTGAGTGATGTCACACTGACTATTTCGGCGCTGTCATTAAAGTAGAAGTCATTCATGAAATTTTGATACGCCTGTTATTATTCGAGAACGATAAATTTTAATATCGCTGGTTGTTCTTGAATAAATATCCATCCCGAAAGGTATTCAACACGTGTTAGATCTTGAAGCTTATTACAGTTATTTATTTTTCTTATATTAAATCCATTTAAGAGGATCCAATGTTTCTTTCAATCAGTTGAAATAGACTAATGTGATTCATTTGATATGAAGTATTTTGAGCCGCAATGGGGTGGTATTGATTTCTCTAACTGCGATGCAAATTTCCAAAGAGATGTTTACTTTCATATCGTGACGCTTATGGCTGTTTATACAGCACACTCGAGAGTACCATGTTAATCAAGAAAACCGATTATCCTTAGCGGATATTTGCCCAAGTCCCGAGTTGAAATCCGTGTGAAGTCTCGGTTTATCCCCGCCAAAAATCCAAGTTCACAATTTCAGGGTTGGGGCATTACCCTAGGGCAGGGGTCGGTAACCTTTTGAGAAGGAAGAGCCAAAAGTTGTGCAATCAACTACAACGATAAATTTTGACTGTGCTTTAATTTGACTGCCGGCAATGAATTTACTATAGGGACGCTTTATCCTCTCTTCTTCCTATATATGGTTTTTATCCTCTTTGCAGTATTTCTTTAAATTTTGAAAATAAAATAATATAATAATTATTATCTTTCTAGAATCCTATCCTAGAATCAATCTACTCGGCCTCTATGCTTTGAAATATCTCGTTAACTTCATGGCATAGCTGTTCTCAATGGATGCTCCTATTTTTTCAACGACTCTCATTTCAATCACTTCGTCGCATTGAGCATCATTAGTCTCATAGTGACCACAGTTTACTTCAGTTCAGATTGTGAGTGAACGGTGAACGCTTTTTTTCTGTTGTATCGTAACTACCGATCGGTACATCGAATGAGTGGTATGCTTCCTTCGAATCAAGTATGGCACGCGTGATGGTGGATTTTAAAGGGCCAACTGGGTACTTACCTAAGTGGACCGTTTCGAGGAATTGCGTGCATGCGTTATACGCCAAGTGAGAAATTTTCAATGGAAAAAGAATTTCTACTGACCGATATTTGAGCCAGGGTTCCGATTATTCGCACCGTGCGCTTTGACAAACTTAAGTACCATGTTCTTACGCTGCGACTTGTGGTGTTTTTAGAGGATAAGGGTATACTGCCTGGAATACAATGTCACAATGCGGTATACCCGTAAGCAAGGCGTCAGACATACTAGTGTCTCGACGCTAAAGAAAGTTAACTTTTATCTGTAGAATTTTCGCTCTCTGAGTGGATTCAGTGGTGATCTCTTAAAGGTTACAGTGGCTAATCCGAGATTGATTCGAATAGAGTTGTTTAACTACTCATTCAATAGTGTTGCCGCGAGTATTGATCATCGTATTTTACTGACAGTTTACTTCCAGTAAAGAATTATCAGGCGTATTGTTATATTTTTTATAATACTTCGGAATTTTTAAAATTCGTACTTTTGCCATTTGATATTTGATTGATCCGTAGCACCTTGGATTCACAACATGTTAGTATATCAAATATATTATTGTTTTTCAATTTTAGTTATTTGGTGCTTTATTAAGAAAATTTAAAAATAGGTTAATTTTAAACTAATTTGATAAAATAAATTTCTCTCCAAATAGGATGCGCGTGTTTTTTTTTTTTTTTTTTTTGGAGAAAATTCTGAAACTTGAATTATTTTTCTTCGATTAATTATCCAGTACATTAACGCTTTAAGCATCCAAATTTTCTTCGGAATCACTTGCTTGGCATAATTTTCAAACTGCATTAGTAAAACACTCTGCATGCCGATGTAAGAGTGATAAATTAGGAGTGGAAATAATTTTCCGAAGTAGAACCAGCAGTTTAGGGGGTGATGATTGGAAGTCAATCAGTAAATGAGGTTTGGGATCCTTGGCCAACTAATTTACCATATTGATCAATAAAGAGTAATGGCTTGCACGGCTCCAACAGTTTTCAATGGAATTTACAACCTAGTTTCAGAGAGGACTTGATTTCATTTGCAGAATTATATGTTTGGGTCTGCAATGAAACCAAAGGTGACTACCCTCCTCGATGATTGTGATGGGAAGTCACTCCGATTGATGGAAAATGAAATATTTGCCTTTTTACAATATAAGCCGGCTTGCCGGCGTTTAATTCACTGTATTTGACCTTCCGGTAAAGTAATACCATTTTTCAATAAAATGTATTCATATAACTCACGACTATTGAGTATTATAGTTTAAAATTTTAACAGTTTTTATTGGCCATGGTCGACTAATAAAATATATGTCGGCTTGCCGGCGTGAACTCATTGTGTTTGACCCTCCGGTAAAGTAAAACTATTTTTAAATATAATTTATTCATATGACTCACGACTATTGAGTATTATAGTTTAATATTTTAATAGTGTTTTACCATAGTCGATTAATTACCATCAGAAATGCCTTAATGTGACCTTAAATTGAATGAATTAATATGAAATCGTTAAGAAATTAGGCCAAGGGTCAGTTAAATTAATTGATTTGGCTTCTAGGCACAGACACTTCCTAGCACATTGTAGTTGTTCGCATAGGATGACATTCGAGGAATGCGATCGCTGCACTTGTTCCTGTTGAGCTTCAATAGGACAAACACGTCCATTATGTGTGATATTCAATGCGATCACAGCCTAAAAATAATTACTACCTATTCAGACGGAGAAGTCTTGGTAACCACACTCTTCACGGGTCTCTCGAAGCGCTCAGACGTGTTCTGCTCTGATCCTGACCAATAATGTAACTTTGTAATACTGAACACTACTGTTTTCTGCTGATAAAACTGTGCTATGACAGAATGTCGCTGCGGTACATCTATAAAAACATCAACAAGAAACTCCATCTGTGTCTCCTGTGTGGATTACCAGGGAAAATTTTACAGGCATTCTTTTATTAATTATATAGTACCTTTTTGGTTCAACTGGATAAACCGCTGGAAAATAAGAAATAGAATCAATTTCTGCCAGCAAACAAAGGTGGAGGAGAAATGAGTAGAGTGCATCTTGTAGGTCGAGTATGAAACTTGACAGTGAAAGTGCTGCCAAAAGTGATCCCACAAGCGTTTCTCAAATCGACTGGGTATTAATCATCATAATTCTAAAAACATAAGATTTTTTTGACGCAGTTCTCCATTCCGTTCTCTTATCCGCTAGCTTTTTCATAGCGACGTATTTCTTCTCCTTTACATCCACTACACCCTTTACACCCTATGTAACTCATTCGGGGCCGTCTCATGCCCTTCCTCCCTTTTCCTTGCCCATCTACTATTGGTTTCATAAGGCCATCATGCCTTATAATGTGGGCAACTAAGTTTTCCTGGATATCAGACAATTACTTATACCACTTATTTTTTATCAGAGCGCGACCCGGGTTTCAATGAACTATCTTCATCTTTGCCTTATCTGCTCCGATAAAAAATAAGTGGTACAAGTAATTGTCTGATATCCAGGAAAACTTATAATGGAATAACACAAAGTAAATCAAGAGTTAGTGAATTTTGTGGGCAACTAATCTGTCCCGTCTTCTCCTTAAGGTATTTAGAAGGCTCCTCTTTTCAGCCGCTCCTTTTAGCACTTTCCATCTTCATCATCCTTCGGTAGTATCACATTTCCAATGCTTCCACTCTTGAATTCTCCGCAGCCGCATGTCCAAACCTCGCTTCTAAAGAGAAACAGACGAGATATAACGTATTCATTAAAGAGCTAAAAAAATATCTTAAAGCTACGGAAGCAAATTTGGGCGACTCCATCAAGAAACTGTATGAAAGGCTCGACGATTCTGTAAAAATCATAGAATCTGTGGGTCAACGCCTAAATGCCAAAAAAGTTAAGTGTGTACAAGGCGAAATTTCACCATAAAGTAACAACTTTTAGTGCGGGGAGTTCGTCAAGATGAGCTAGAAGAGCACCTGCTCCACAATTGTACTGACATTTACGAAAGTACTCCCATTTCAAATTATATGACTGCTTTTGTGGCTCACTTAGGGAGAAAATTAGGAGTGGAAGTGTATTCTGACGACATCAACAGCTGCTACCTGTTTAAATCCAAGAGCAGTGAGCCAGGTGGTGGAATCCAAGTAAAATATCGCAGAAACACCAAGGACGACTTCATGGCCAAGCGTTGCGATTTGAATAATATGTCTCAGTCATACGATATTATAAATCTAATTGAAATATGGATCAAATTTGATGAAATTTATTTATATACAATACGTGGATATCCTAAGCGAATCATAATACTTCTGTAAGATCAAGAAGTGTAGTTGTGTTGCTTGATTGCACAATTGTGCATTGCGGGTGACTCCCGTAAAAGTTATCACCGCGGCTAGTCCCGGTATACTTTGAACAAGTGTAGTTCTGTTTATAAGACGTGATATAACAACCGTACCTACTGAGGCCTTGGAGTGTAACCTCTGCGGATTGCTTGTCAATCAATTTTAAATGCAAATTTTGTATATTTGCCCTCCTTTTCACCTACAAAGAACAAAATGTTTCTGTCAATCAATTTTTTTAGAAACTGAACCTTATTAAATCTCATATCTCAAAATTTACTAAAGGTCGGTCCAATGAATGCTTATTGTTATCCAACAGCGATTCTGAGCAGTTTACTAATCTCCTGAGTTCATATGGTTTGCCTAGTTTAGTAAAATGAAGCAACCACAATTACTGGATAATCAGCTACCAATTTAGATCATGGCTCTTCAACTCATAGGACAAGGTAGACCTCCAAGCCAAGGTCATTCATTTAGGTAAAACGGATCACTCTGCAGTCCAATTCACAATCTCCAATCGTTCTGTTCGAGAATCAAACGAAAGTACACAATCATAAGTTACTGTGCAAAATAAATTTTCTTTAGATCATTCAAGGAAAACGTTCAACAAAAAACTGGGGAAGCTTTGTATGAAGAAAATCAAATTTCAAAAGCTTTTGCTAAATTCTAAAATATATTAGTAATATGTCTAAATGAGTCTGAAGTTCAAATAATCATGAATGACCGAGTAGTAAAACTAAAACCTTGGATCACTGACTCCTTAATGAACGAGATTGAGCGTAAACAAATATCTCTTTCAAAAACTGCGTCTTCACACGCACAGCGACGGCTTCAGAAACGCGTACGGAAACTTCAGGAATAAATTGCATGCAACTGCTACGCGATTTTCTGCTACAAATGGAATAATTTTTACAGAGAAAATCATTATACAAAAAGGCAGTGGAATATCTACAACGAATTAGCGGGAGCGAGACAGAAAAAAAGATGAGATTCATGAACTAATAATAGGAAAATAAATGACTGAGTGCTTATTTATAATGAGTTGGGCAAATATTTCAAGAGCATATTTGAGTTTACCAATGTATCCCAATGTAAAAAACAGTTCAATGGCTTATACCTCATCAAATAGTAAAACTTATCTAAGCCGAAACTCGTTTTTGGAATCAGTCACCACGCCCATGACATCCCGCCAAAAGCTCAAGATCAGGTAAAGCTCCAATCTGGTTTTGTATCTATGCTATTGTCAAATATTTATGAAGGAATAAAAATTACTTATTATAATATTATTAATCCTCGTAGTGAACTCCTCTTGGGCTTTCAGTCGGTGAAGCTCGATAGTGTATGTGCGCCCTACGGCATTTCTTTCTTTTCAAAGGCATACTTTTGGATCGTCCCGCCAGTACACTTCGCCTTCGAAACAGCAGTTCCTGTGCCCAATAAAGTCTTCACCAGGCTAAAAACCCGGAATGACTTCATAACCAGAGTTTCCCTGAGATCACTAAAGCTAGATATACCTTGTCTCTTCGCAGGCATTTGGTAAAACATCAAAAAGGGTTTTCCATCTCTTTAAATCAGTTCCATCGTATTTTCTTTGTCAGTAGGTAAGATTTTACAAATCCAATATAAAATAAACCCTATAGTAAACAACATCACTTGTATGTTATACGAATGCTTATCTGACGACCTAAAGGCATACTGTGTGACGTAAATGCTGTGAGCCTTCAGGGAACGCTGGTTCTCTTAGTATCACGAAACTTACGTATAAACTCAAATAATACCTATTCCAACACTTCTTTGCCAGGCTGAACTCATTGCAGGTGGTGGTGTTACGAATGAGTTTGTATATGAAACACAGGGAATACTAGGGAAGAGTGCATCGATTCAGTTCTTTTGACCGAGTTCGGGTCGAGAAAAAACTAACAAGTATTTCAACGGCGCCTCAGTAAAAAATCCTTTGCAGTAAGAAGAATTGGAAAACTAACGCCAGAGCTCAAGCAAAATTCGGATGAGATAGGTCAGGGGTCTCTGGGTCGAGGGACAAAAAAACGACATCTTGTGTCCACGGACGGCGACCGTATATTTAGCCATTGTTATCCCACCGTTTCGCATGGCTGGAAACTAATTGACGAGAAGCCGGAAAAGGAACGTGGTCTGAAGCGAAAAAAATTACTCAAACGACTTCCTTTATGTTGTATTTCTGCTTACACCATGACTTGGAAACGGAACTCTACATGGCTGTCGTATATTTTTTAAGTATACTCTCCGAGTCCAAGGCTTCTTAGATGATAACGAGTTGAACATAACCGTTTATTTGTACATTTCACTGAATAAAATAGCATCGGATTTGAAAGAGGACTATAAACTTAAATCATGATTTTCTCAAGGGTTGGTCATTTTTTACAGAATGACTGGTGGGGAATTGTTAAGAAAACAAGCCACGGAAGTAATATATTTAAATTTTTTAAGTGTTCTCTAAATCTTTTCCTGAATAACCTGTCCCATCCATGCGCCGGCGTTGGTCGTGTTCCAAGCATTGATTTTACGATTAGGGGCAAGTCATGCCAGGAAATGGAAATTTTGTGGACTCAAAGTTGATGGATAACGCTGGTCCCCAGATAAAGAGGGGGAATTAGGACAACCTTTAATTATGCTTTGCGGATTCCATGAGTCTCGCGAAGAGAATAACGATAATTTGATAAGGAGAACCTCACACCCATTGTGTGAGGATAATCTTTTGTGTTCTAATCCTTGCGGATGGAGTTAAAAGCATGTTAAAAATTACTTTGAATTTAGGTATACTTATTACTTAAATTACTAAACTTAAACTTAACTTACTAAAAATTACTTTGAATTCAGATATACTTATTACTTAAATTACTAAACTTAAACTTAACTTACTAAAAATTACTTTGAATATAGATAGAATTTATGACATTTTTTAAACTGTACAAAAAGAAGCCACTAAATTATTGCATCCTATGCCTAATTTAATCCGCTAGCATACAGATAAATTTCAAGAAGTAAAATAAGTGAATGCTTTTAGTAAAAAATTGCTGTTAATACTACAATTTTTATGTAACTGTTGAGTAATTGAACGGTGTATCCGCTACGGTGAACGTGAGAGGGAATTACAATTGTTTCCTTCCTCGTTTTTAGTATTAAATTTTATGGTAAGACTCTACCTGTAATGAGAGTTTTAGCTATCATGTAATACTCTTCTAATCAAATCAACATTTAAATTACTGAGCAGATAGGTTAATTAACTTGAACATAATTGATATCGGTGAAATTCCATGACTTTGATATTTAAGTTGAAAACGGTCGTTTAAGCTATTAAATATACCGAGGTATGGAGTTTGGCTGGAGCAATTTGATGTGACAACTGGAGGGTCAAATGGCATATTCTAACAGTGTCTATTGCCTTGTTTTGTCGCGGTAGTAATATTTTACTGGTTGAAGGAATTTAATTTTTATAGTACTTCAAGTGATGAAATAAAACTCAAAATTACTCAATCCCATTCATCCTATTAGCTGCAAATACCTTTCCGCTCAGATTTTTTTATAATGAAGAGTCTAGTAGGTTTGGATTTTATTGGGCATATACCATGGCAAAATAGGCATCTCACTTTACCACATTTCAACATTTCCACTCGTTCTTCACTCACAAGGTGGTGCTGCATTCAATAATTAGCTGTTTCCGAGCAATTATTCCACAGAACATTGATTAGGAGCATAATGGGGAAGGTCCGATATCCGACGAATTTCTTTTCGTCGCCCCCTGGCGCTCCGCCTTATTTAATTCACAAAAAGTTTCCAACGGCGAAAAAAGAAACTAAAGATTCCCATTCAATGTCTATTTTGAGCCGCGAGCCGCCCAAAATTTACGCACTCAGCCCTGGAACAGCGGGTCGGTGACCCGGAAGTTCGTCAGAACAGCTATCTCGGTGTGAGTGACTCCCCTCCCGAGACAATAGTGTAGAGCCCAGACACCGTAAGGTAAGGTTAGGGTTGACGGGGACATCTCCATTGCTTTCCAATCAGAGCTTGAGCCAACTTTTTTTGGAAAATTGAAAGGTAAAGAGCTTACCAACGGCGTAGTGAATAGTTAAAGGTGCATGCAGGCACAGGGAAATGATTATCGTTGGTTTATGAAAAGCTACCGATCCGTCATGAAAGTCGGTTAAATTTTTCGTCTCTTCATGATTATATATGAGCGCGTGTGGCAGTTAATGAGACTGATTGGGCAATAGGGCACAGCTTTAAGTTTTCTATTAGCAATGAAACTGAGTCTTGGATTGTATTAAGGACCTATAATTGAAACTATTTTGGTATTCCTTTCGCAAATTTTGGGTTGAATATTTACTGTACGGGATACTCCAAAATTTGAAACCTCTTTTCAGCCAATTTATCAATCCACTTAGGTGTTTAATGACGACAGGATCACCCTGTAGTCTGGTTCTGTATCAATCCTATCTGTGTAATATAATTGATGGGCCGCATGCAAATAAAATTCCAAATGTTAGTATTACAAGATTTAATTATATAAATTGATTTAAGTATTTTGAGTGAACAAATTACTATTGGTCGATGGTGCGGAGTTTTCTCTGTACTGTTGGCATTTTCATCGTGTAGCTTGGCTTAAGCAGACCGCAGTTGACCGCGTTATCCAATTGATATCATGACGATAGTCCTTCGACCTCAATGTGGTAGTTGAATTACTTGCGGAACGTATGCCAACTGAAACGGACGACCTCGGTAAAGAAGCCAAAATCATCGACAGAGTATGTATAGTCCTCTTAAAAGTTAAGGACATATTACTCACAAAATTTAAAAGTTTACGACTGTGGAATCTTGGGAAGTAATTGCCTTATCCTGAGGTCTCGTACTCAACATTGATGGAAAACCCTGCATAAGGGCGGGTTTATCATTTTCACGTTTGATAGGTTTGGAATATCTTTCGATGGTGAGGAGAGCTCTTTTCAGGGCCATTCGGACTGCTCTTGCTTTGAGATCGCGCGTGATGCACGATCCGGTCGAGAGACTAACGGGCGAAAGTGTCATGTCGCCCAGCACCGCGCGGGCCACGTGGTCTCCGTGCGGCGCATTTATGCAGCGACCGTGTATCCGCAGCCGGCATAACTTCCTCCGGGCATCGCTCATCTGCGCAAAGGCGTCCAAACGATCACGCATACCAGTCGGGATTGAGCACGCAACAATGAGCACGGCGAGAGGCGGGCTGCCCGAGGCAGACCTCCAAGACTTCATCACGCCCTTCCACTGAGGTGCCACCTTGCCGTGACGCAATAGAACCTCACACTCGTCGCCAGAACTCTGGCCGTTTGCACTTCACAAACAAAACCGTTGACGGTCTAAAATTAATTTCCCGGCAGAGCAGCGTCATCTGCCGGCGAGCGTATGGGAGTATCCGGCCCCCCTGCTGTCCCTCCTGGGCCCACCTCTCGCGGAAAAAAGATTACCCGTCTGCCAAAGGGAACTATCGTGGCACTACTACCTCAGCTATTTCCAACTCGTGGTTTATCGGTCCCTGAGAGGATAATGGTAGCCGCGCTCATTATCCTCTGGATTTCGGAGAGAACGACCGCCTGGGCACAACTCGTCAGCCACGTTCCCCACACCCCTTCCTCCCATTAAATGAGACACGAGATTTTTTCCATTCATGCCTGAGAAAATTTATCTTATTATTTACATTCCTACGTCGTCACCGCGACTCCGTCAATGAGGAAAGAAATTGGTAATACCCCAGACATGATGTGGAGATGCATTCAGCCAGATATTTATTAGGGACCCGGTGATTCTACTGACGTGGTTTATTCAATTTTAACCCTCACTTGCTAGTAAATTATTTTTGAAATTATATGAATGAATAACAAGTAGAAAAGACCATCAGTTTCATGATACTGATCGATATATATTTTGTTATTAATTAGTAATTTGAAAAAGGAACGTTTGCCTTTCGGTAGCAGAGACTCGATTAGTGATTGGCGAAAAAACACAAGCAAAGTCGACTAAAATTTTCGAATTTACAAAAGACTATATTAATTTTTCAGCTAAAATTTAACAATATTTTTTGTATTGGCTCGGAAGATATGTTTTTGAATACATGTTTATTTTTTTATAACATGACGTGCTTGCATTTTAATACCAAAATGTGGGATTAAAATATTTTGCAAAAAAAAGTATGGCACCTGGCATGTCTCGAGTGGCCCGGAAAAGTACATCTTGCATTCAATATGCGAAAGTTTCACACCATATATCTATCTACTGATAAATTGCATTGTTTAATTTGGTATCTACCGATTCGATCGATAGATTTTTCTTCCTCATTGGAAAATCTACTAGAATTGGTAGAAAAGTAATTGCGTATGCTTGGTTTCGCTATTTAGTGGTCCCTTTTCGCTCTGTAGCGTTAAGGTGCTTTTCCCCGTCCCTCCCTTCCGCTCCTATCCTTTCCCAGAGGCGTCGGCGGGCTCCCATCGCGGCGGCGCCTCTATCCTTTTTTCCTTCCTCTCCAGCCCCTCCCCGGGTGATCGGGCGTATAAGCCTCTGGCTTGGGTCCCGGCCCCGGTGCGTTGTACCCTCGAAGGGTTCGCCCTGAACCCTCATGATTCTTGTTCAATTTGGTCTCTAACGCAGTCTTTATTAATGATTCCGTTGCTGGATTTATGCTTTCGGTGGTAGTTGAGCGTTATACAAAATTGATGTCCGATCAATAAATGATTATGGGAGGACTTGGAAAAAGATCATATTCGGAATTGTAAAGTAGTTATAAATTTCTGTATTCGATTATCTTATACTATTATCTGTAGTATCACTCAGCATTCTTCTCTGCGGCAATGAAAGTATACTATGAAGGTCTCGTCTGTATAGATCGTTCATTTTTAACATTATTAAGTCAAATGAAGTAGAGCTCGAAAAAAAAAGATCTTTCGACTTTTTTGTGAACGTGGGACATTTATGCTTTTAAATATACATCTTTACCTATTTCAGCAAATATTACTTTTTAAAATCTTATGTAAGAGGCTTATAGAGACATTTGTGTATCTTTCATCGGTGTGCCGGGACTTCTTCTGATAAAAAGACTTTCCTAGGATTTTTTCTTAGATCGTCATGCCTAAGTTAACATTTGATGTGGTGATCACTTTTTTCTGAAGAAAACGAACCCACCGAGCCAATCTCTAAATGAAATATGTCTCTATACGTGATCGTGGGTCAAAAACGCCAATTAAATGGTCAAATTCTCTCCTTTAGCCTCTTCTGTGATGGAACAATCTCTCCTTTTCCCAAAACTTCGAAACCAGGAAAATTGAAGAAGTACGAACACTTTTAGTGGATTTGGCAAATTATTTATGTAACATATAAGAAAGCTGATGAGAATGTTGATAATCACTTGCAGAGCTCCTCGAAAACAAAATAGTGAGTGGAAATGGTGCTTGTAGAGCGGATTGCACGACCACATTAGGCTAAATGTTCAAATTGAATTTCGGAGTGGAAGGAAATTAAAAAATAGCAGAAATTCTTTTTCCACTACGTTTGTAGTCTGATTTTACATGATTTATAGGTGGCTATCGGGGAAAATGATATTTCTGGAGTTCTCTAATGCTCATGAACAGAGACTGAGAGTGACGCGGGTGTAATTCACAACACCCTGGGTTTACAACACTTCCGGCTTTGCTTTCGTTCGCGGCAGATGCCGATTATTACCAACTTGGTCAAGCGTTTCTTCTTCTAGGATTTTTTTATAAATAAATTCTCAAGATTTGCTGATATTTTTTCCTATAAAAGCTACCTAATTTTCAGTTATAAATAACAACAAACGTAAGTCGTAACACCTACGTTTTGACAGCATAACAATCAAAAATATTTATACATAATATATATGAATAAATACATATGACTTAGCTTGACGAAAACGTTTACAAAAGCCGTAATGCACCAATTTTATGATAAAACATCAGCAAATACATCGTAAAATATAACAACTTTTCTACAATTGCCACATGAGAAAATAATGTCCCATCCGCGTTGTTAAGGGTATCAAATATTTATAACAACAACTATTAGCTTAATGGATATATTATTGTTCCGTGAATAGATTAATCTAGAGTAAATTTAAAGTCAGCAAGTCCCGTATCCCAATAAAGGTTACTCCACGCCTTCTACTGTATAGTATACCCCTTCACTATCTCAAGAGAGTTGAGAGGACCTGCGACACTCCCCACACTATTTCTGCCCATGCTGTAGTCTTCCATTTGGATAACAATGCTAATATCTCATTAAAACCCATCCCAATAAATATTTCGCAACGGTCACCTCCGAATTTTATTTTTAAATTCAACTTTCTGACTTAGTACTGAAATTTGAATCCACTGACTAATAAAATTCAGTCTAGTATGGTAAATGACATGATCATATCTGGTTTCCTCCAGTAAGTAATCTTATTATGAGTAAAAATTAAGGTATTTTTGATGAAAAAATCCAGAAAAGGGATTATGAGCAAAGAAGTCGCTACAAAAGCTTTCTGTTGAGAATGTTCCTCCATCTACTGAATACTACATATTTTCTGATTTTGGTTAACTCTCTTCCTCTGCTTTTTTACTCATAAAAATACGCTTTAAAACATATTTACGATACTGTTGTCTCCTTCAAAGATTTTTCAATAAATTCCTTACATTAAATGACCTGACAATGAATGACTGCTGTAACTCACACCGAAGTAATAACTCTACATCTGACTCCATAATTTCAACAAACTTTTGGAAAGTTAATTTTTATATGTGCTAGTGCCCATTAGCTCTCCATGATGGAAGTAAGGAAATAAAACTTTGTAAGGTACACTGTTATTTAATTATGGGCACGACCCGGGTTTCGTAACTTGGTTACATCGTCAGGTGACTGATCTTGCATGCATCATACATTTATACACAAAGTACACAAGTGAAAGTGAGGACATCTATCGGAAAGGAAAAGGACTGGTTGAAAGGTCTGGTCCTTTCCGATAGATGTCCTCACTTTCACTTGTGTACTTTGTGTATAAATGTATGATGCATGCAAGATCAGTCACCTGACGATGTAACCAAGTTACGAAACCCGGGTCGTGCCCATAATTAAATAACAGTGAACCTTACAAAGTTTTATTTCCTTACTTCCAATATGGAGAGGTTTCACAAAGTAAAGCCTGAAGTTATTAGTTATAGCTCTCCATGAGTTTGCTTTAAAAATTAATTATCAACAATAATTGTTTGATACTTTGTTTAAAAAAAACCTTTTTTTGGGTTGGACGCATAAATGTTATTAGCATAACGTTGACCTTCTCTGTCTAGGTAGCTAAAATAGATATAAATATGGAAATAACATAATCTATTAATTTGACTAGTATATTAGCGGCAAACATCACGTTGATTTGGATTGTAATTGTGAATAAAATTTGTAAAAAGAAACGCCAGTTTTGTAGCAAAATCAAAGTTCTGAGAAAGTGCAGAATTATAAGGCCATGCTTACAATCCACAAAAAATTCCATTCATTGAAATCAAGTAGTAGTAGCTGGTCAAAATATAGTTTTTAGTGATTTGAGGCATCAAAAAGTTACGCCAGATTTGCTATTCCACGGTATTACTCGATTGACTTTTTCACCAAACTTGGGATTTAACCAAATTGTAAATTACTGTTTTTCCCAATACCAAGTTCATGGAAACCTCAAATACCAAAGGCTTTGTCACTGGGCTCCTCTCTCCATCAATTGATTTAAATTAAGCAATTTTCTGGCAAAATTCTGAAAGAATTATGAGTGACTTAAGATAAAATCCTTTCAAAAAATTATGGCGACTTTTTTTGGAAATACGAAGGACTTTTTTCAACGCTCTTGTAGTGAGTAAGTGGTTTCCTGCCAATACCATCAGTAACAAGAAAATGCATGATAAATGTATGATATTTTAATAATTCCATCATAAATGGAGCCGTTTCTTAACGAAATGATCGCAGCCGTCCATATCCTTACTAACACGAAATCAATTTTACTGTCCTCATCTGAGATGTGGTGGAATTGAAATTACCCTGAACCCATACACATGAATTATGGTAAATAACTACTGTTGATCACTAGACGTTGAATGAATGATATATTTATAATATATAGGAACTTAAAATGATTTAGTCCTCTCTTTTTATCAGTTTGCTGGGCAACAATGTGCACTTATTCCTTGGTTTCTGAAAATTTCCGTTCTAACGGTAGTGGAACCCGTGATCTCATGATAGGGAGTGAGGCCATTTCCCCGTCGCCATTAAAATCGACAAAAATAAAAAAGTAAACATAGTATACCAACTCTTTCTGCAATTAATCCGTTCAGGAGAACCGAAAATAAAGAGAATGCCATCTTATACATTATTTCCAATCTACATTATTTCCAGACTAGAATCAATTTAAGAGCATTAGTACCTGTAAATGCAACCATTTTGAAAAATTTTTACGTCAAAAAATAAGGTATAGAATAACACAATTCATGACGAACTGTGCGAAAGGAGACAAAATCGTCTGAAACTTGAAATTTTAGAAAAGCGAGAGAAAAATCAGCATAGATCGTAATCCAACGTGATTCGAACTCTTGATAGGGGAGACTTGTCACTTTCCATTTTGAAACCATGGTAGCTGGATCTAACATACGTCATCTTACGGTTACTTGAAGGGCTGAATGTGGATTGGCCACACGAGACTGTGATGACGTAAGAAGGGGCGGAAGAGTCTCGATATTCGAAGGGAGGAGGGGCAGATCCCTGGCCGCTGAGCTTCACTAATGGTCAGATGATGAGGGAGACAGAAGAGGCTGGTGAGAGACTGTTTTTGAGATCCATTGTTAAATTTAGTGCCCGTGCCGATCTGTCCCGCCGATTTGGCCAGCTTGAGTCCCAGGAAGCTGGCGGGGTCCTGTGGACTCGTGGCACCGCTCAGCTGCCAGAAGATCGCGAGTCGCTAAGGCCTTCTCTGCACATCCTGGGCTTCTTCCCCGTGAGCTCTGCCTCGTGGCATGAACGATGTGAAGCAAAGAAGCTTTGTCGAAAGATATCTCAACTTTATTGATAAACCTACCCCGTTGTCGATATATGTAATAAGAACGTTATACTAATCTAAAACTAGATAATTGATGCAGGCGAGATGTGTTGGAATGACATCCTGCTGTAATGAAAAAGAGAGATGGCAATTTTTCCAAAAATAATTGAATAATGTACGACAAGTTTTGACCGCCAGGTCATTCCCAAGTACAAGGTAAAATTTTTTAAATCAGGAGCTGTTTTTTTTCACAGTTCGGATTTCAACAATTTTACATTGTACTTGAGAATGACTTGACGCCCAAAACGCGTCGTACATTATTGAATAAAGTATTGGAGACATTGCCTTCTCCCTTTTTCATTAAATGAAAACTCTGCTAATCTAGTGATTTTTATTATTATCATCTAGGCATAATTTGACGCTGTAATGCTAAGTTTGCCCTCTGAAACGCTCTAAATTGATGCGTAAAATGAGGTGGCAGTGGAGCCCTGCGTTCCATTTTATTTTCGAATTAACCATATTGCAAAGGCTAAGATACTGGTACCTCAGCTGAATTCTTGAGTGCATGGCTCTTGTGGAGTTTTCGCATGATTTAATCTGCTGAAGCGAACGAACTCATTCGTTGTGTCACACTCCTTCCCATAGTTGAAAAATCAATATATAGAGAGGGGACGTTTTATAAAATGCTATCAAATTTTATCCTACCTGGGTATTCAGAAGTGTATATAGAAATCCAGATTACGGCGATATTCTCGTAAGACCGAACGTGCTGGCGGCATTTGGGTTCTATTCACGTACTGTATGCTTATAATACATGATTGTTACGGAAGAGAATTTATGAGAGTAAATGCACAGATTTATTTCAAATTTTCTCGCAAACTGTACTCTTCAGACTTAATTTTTTTATTCTCGCCACATTTTTTCCATTTCAACTCGGTTCGAATTTTCGCTATTTCCTCGAGGATAAAAATCTATTCCTACTCTTTTTTGCCTCTCTGCCGTTCCTTAAGAGTATTTTTTTTATTGCTGAGTCTGGGAATGAGAAATATTTTGGCAGCGGTGTAGCCTCAACGCCAACCTGCCATCCAAGCATTACGTAACATCTTGGTGGTGGACGAGGTTGACCTATTCTCACTCCGTCTTACTTGGAGTGCTCACTTGGGTTCTTTATCGTGTTACGTAAGATTTCAGTCGTTCGACGCCTTATCTATGATGCCTTAAATGTCCCGCCTTGAATTATCTGAGAAAATAGTCAAATATTATCCATTAGTCAAATAATCTAGGACCACCAGCTACTGTTCATCAAGATGACCTTTTATCAATCGTCATCTACCATGCCGAAACCTTATGGACCATATTCCTATGACTAACCAATAGTTCCAATACCTTCACCTATTTAAAATTTATTTTATCCCTAGAAAAATCTCTATAGTAAACGTAGTGACTTTATTTATTAAATGATGAAAGGTTTGAAAGAAGATGACTACGTTATTCTTTCACATTAATCCGAAATTCGTTTAATTTAAGCGTAAAAACTAAAGATATATAGCTGTTATTCCATTGGCGTTCCTCCCGGTGATCTCATTTGAGATCACTTAAACATTAACAGATTTCGTAATTACCTCTGTATATTTGCCTACCAAAACTCCATGATATATCTGTCAGGTATATTTCTATGATATTCACATGAGATTTTAAAAATGTTCTCAATAAATTAATTGATATACAAGCTCCCGCCTGTAATCTGTTAATCTCATATGAGTTCACCGGGTGATAATGGGTTAAATCACCTTATTTACTTTAGGAGGAAAAGAATCCTGTGGTTCATGGAGTAGTGCGTAGAAATATTCGTGATTCTCATTGCTGATACCAATCTGTACCTCCATCACATCATAAAATTTCGAATATAGGAAGTTGGCGCTTATTTCTCCGCAATCTGGGGAATCTTTCAGTTTAGAAGGAATCATTTACTCCATGTTTCGGACAGTCATCATAGTAGACTTGAGCCCCTTCACGTTAAGTTCCCTCTGTCCTCATTTCTTATCTGTCCTGGGTGATTTTTTGTCTTGAATTTATGACGAAGGAAGAACTTGGCAGATACTTAGCTCGTTCGTCTGTCGCACTCAGGCCGACTCCTGTCTTCCATTTTCTCTTTCAGAATACTTCTTTTTGACACCTACTCTACGAGGAATCTATGTCAGTGGAAAAAGATCAAAACTTGATGCGCTATCTGAGTGGCCACCAGTGGCGGCTCTATGGGGGGAGGGTTATGAAGGCTATAGTCCCCCCCATTGGGTCAAAACACACACTAGAAAAAATCGAAACTTTTGCAGGTTGCCACTGTGCACAAAAGTATTAAGCTATATTTTTAAATATTTACCTACTTTAACGAAATGAAATACAAATTAGCACTAAACTCAGGGCCTATATTACACGCTTTTGGTAGGTTACAAGCCAGGTTAGGTGGCAGATCCAGAGAGGGACCAAGAGGGGCTATAGCCCACTCTTTGGGTATCCAATTTACACTAGATAGAATGGTAATTTTGTTCGGACGGCCGCGGCGCGCCGCTGTTGCTAGGAGGTAGGTAACCCTCCACTTACATTAGCCTCACCCCTTGTCCCTATCCTGGATCCATCACAGGTGGACACCACCAGCTGAGTTTTCTCGCACTAATTGTATAGGTGATGTGACTAGTAATTACTGGAGGAAGAATAGTCAACATTAGCCTGCGTGAAGGTGCATAAATATCTCTGCCCTTACGGAACTTTAATGGAACGGTGGTGATGCAAATGTCAGCATTCTAGAGAAAACGCTACATTGGTTGCCAAGTAAACGAACTCCAGTTATTGCTATTGGTAGGCAATTCTCACTTCTCGTGCTTGTATAGTAACCCCTTCACCCGTAATAAAATTAGTATTTTTTCAAGGATGCCTTCGGATGGAGGCATAGTTATTCATCGAATTTTTAGAGGGGAGTCGTAGAACTACATTTGGGGATGCAATATGGAGGAACCACCTTCAAGTAATAACTAGTCATATCACCAATCCTATTATTGCGATATGGGGATACATTTGGGGGTTAACAAAATAATATCTTTAGAAATAAAGTTTCTAAATATATATCAGTAAACGGTCAAAGTATTCGCCTCAATTAGTGGCCTTGAGAAGCATAAAAAGTTTTTGGATGGGAATGAGCCACCTGCTTTGGTGGTTTTGTCGTCAGACTTAGAGGGCTGGGTACCCTTAGTTTTAGGGTGGTTTCAGGTAATAGCTTGTCTTCAGAGAGTTTATTAGAGGATTATGAATGTGGTTTAAGTATTTTTCTACCATCAGGGGGGCTGGGTTCAAGTTACGGTCCCGGTGTTTCAGCTACATTTGATTCGGACGGATTGTGAAATTTAAAAAATTGAAAAATGTAACCCCTGCTAGGGAGGTTTGAGGAAGGCATGTTAACATGTATCAGACATCCGTCGAATGAGATATTCTTCCGAGATTCCTTGGCCTCCCTCCCTCAAGATTAAAACGGGCTATTTTGCCATCTCGCGTCCATGCATTCTCGCATGCGTTCTTGCAATTCACCACTGTATACGACACAATTTTGACTGCGCCTCCGTACACTCGTAAGATTGTGCAATTGCGTGTCCCGTGCAAAACGGCCTAAAGTCTTCTCCGTCTTAGTTGTCGGCTAGTGCGGTAGACTTAATTCCATCGGCACTTTCACACAACAACGGGAATTTATTCATATGGGTGAGGTCGGGGATCAGCCATTGTAATACTAAGTGATTTAGCATAGAAATGACTCATCCTTTCCCCTCTATATATGGCACAATATAATTCTCTTATTTAAAGGCTTCTTGCGAACCTATTAACATTAGAGTTAATAGGCTAGAGAAATTTAACTATGCTTAGCGTGTAGCCTCCGAGTATGCTACGTCTACCAGCTTATTCCATCTGAAGACTTATCTCATTTTTATCATAATACCTGTGAGATAATTGAAATTTCAGTCGGCGATTGTTTTTTTGCGGTTCCTCTGAACGCTAAAGCGATATTTTTTTGGGGACCGTGAAAACGGAACTCATTTTCTATCCTATTGTTTTCTGGAACTCACGCTTATTTATGCCATTGTGCCGTCTTATGTTTTTGGTCCTCATTTAACTGAAAGCCGAACGTGGCGTAGAATTGATCCATCGTTCTCCGAGACCGTGCGTTCGGATTGGCAAAAAGGCGTTTTCAAGGATGGAACACGTGCTCAGTGATGTAAAAATAAATGGGGATCCTGACCATTTGAGCCATCCCTGAAACACTTCATGTCAAATGAAAAATATTAGGCGTTAATCCGAGCATTCCTGAGTGCTACACCTCGAACGGACTGGAAAATTTATTGTGTTAGCGTGGCAAGATTACTGAATGGAGTAAAAACTATCTCTGGAAAGTTTTGAATTTTGGCGTCTTGAATCTTATTCGATACTAGCTGGCCAACCGGCGTTGCTTAGAACAGTGGCGCAGCGAGGGGGGAGTTTTGGGAGATAAAACCCCCCCCCGGAGCTCAGAGAAATTTTTAAGTTTAATCCATTTTACTTATTTGGATCAGTATTACTTATAGAATAGTGTTAGGATTAATCAAATATCCCTCAGGAAGCCGTAAAACTCGCCATTTTGAACCATTATTCTTAAAAAATTTCTGGAGGAGGGCCCCTGCAACTCCTGCTTACCCTGGCGTGTATGCAATACCCCCACACCCGTAAGTATTAGTTGCGCCTAAAACCCCCCCTAACCTTAATTCCTGGCTGCGCCCCTGGCTTGGGAAGTATGTTACCCATAAAAATGGGAATCTTGGAATGCATGGCCACGTGGTAGGATATTTAGGTAAAGGAGCAAAGGAGGTATGATGATGGTAAACATGTGTAACAGCAAACAATGGGAAAAACGAATTATAACGTATAATACACATAGGAAGAGACTACATCCGCTACACAGCATTGATCATTATGGGACGTGCATTAATTACCTACGTGAGGTGATTTTGGCGATATTTGAACCCCCTTAGTGAGATATCGTAGGATATGACTCGACAACCTCCCTCTAATCTCACGTGAGATTGTTCAAAATATGTATATTCAGTATAAATACGTTAATCTATGTTTCATTGCGTTGGATTTATTAAAAAATGATTTAACTATTTTCATTTAAGATTATTTAAGACTAGCATTTAAGATTACTAAGATCGTAGAATACTGGAATCACAGAGAAAATATTGAACAATGAAATACTTAAATGAGAACTATTGAAATTCAACCTCCTAAATAGAATTCAACCCAGTTTTCTCGCAATTTTACACTGTTTCATTTGGAAAATAATAATGTGATACTTGCCAGCACTACCTCTCTCTCCCCTACGTGTGATTGGGTGAGAATCGGCCCGACACCTTCCCCCCCCCCCCCCCCCCCCCCCCCCGCTAAACTCCGCAAGTAATTAATGGATGCCCACTCATGTGTATCTGTAAAAAACGTCATGTGAACGCATACTCCAGCAAAAATGTTTGCGCAAAAAGGATTAACAGCTATGTGTAGACTCCTTTCAGTTATGCTCTCCCTTCGAATGTGTCAAGATGTGTGCCTACCCTGCAGAATGTCGAACCGCAGAAGTTGAATGACGTTATGCAACAAACTGTACATCTACATAATACCCCGCAAGCCGCCTAAAAGGCGTGTGGCAGGGGGTGTTAGGATACCAGCCGTTTACAGCTAAAAAAATGAAGTGCTCTAACGAAGTTGGAACTAGCGTTTACTAAAGTCCTTTATGGCTCGGGGAAAAACGAATTCCCATATCTATCCGTTCGGCAAAACACTGTAATGAGAACACGAGGCATAGGACACAACCAGAAACAGCACTATATTTGCTTTGGAAGCATTATATACACCTTCGTACTAACTTTGGTTGCTATCCGTGCAGGAAATTCATAGCGGATAGACAAGCAGACATCCTGAGGTAAGGCGTTGTGAGGCAAGCAAAATTCGATTAACTGAAGCCAGAGAGTTTTACATATTGGCTAATTATTTTAACAGGGGATTCAATATGTGAATAGTATTTGGTGACCGGGTTATTGTACCTAGTGAGTACTGACTGGCAGAACTGAAAAGAAATTTGGTAGGCGGAAGTGTAAATGGATGGACGTAGGTCAGGTGGCAAGCCAGTCAGGGGAAGTTTTATAATGAGGCCAATTGGTATGATTCCCAGGGATAAGCACGTCGAGAAAGTCATTCCATCTCCACGCCACTCTGTGTAATCGTCCCGTGTCTATGTTTCTGTCTCTTTGTAAAATAATTGCTGCATTATACCGTCCACAATTCTGTTCTATGAAAATTGCGCGTGTTTCGATCGTAATTTTGCCATTAAAAGGTGTTTTAAATCAACAAATCATACATTTTTGCCAGTACAATACTGCTAAGTTTTGACTTATTTCTGAACTCCTGACACGCTTGAATTCGTCATTGAATGGGAAAAGCGAGCAATAGTAAAAGTAATAGATAGGAGAAATTTCACAACACGTCATGCCGTGGACTCACCTTGACGGTTGGCGGAGTAACATGTGGAAAGTACGGCGTATTTACATCTACTCGCGTAAACTTGCCAGTAGACTCGCGGGCCAGCCAAAAGCGCCGTCTCCCTCTTTCAATTGCTAGCGTCTGTGGACGCGGCAGTAAACATGTCATGCACACGAGGATGGGCTGTCCACGTGCTGGCTTCCTTTCAACTTTCCCACCCTTTGAAAACCCTCCCACACTAACTGAAGACACTGGCTGCCCGCTTGATGGATATTCCCTAGGCTCCCCCGTTTTTCCGCGGGATTATCTGTCATTTAGACCTGCGCTGCGGTTGCCTCCGCGGATTGATTTCGCTTGTCACTCTGGGGGCGGTGAACTTACATACATCTTCCGATGCTTAACTCGCCCTTTCAAACCAAATACCTACAGGACGATTATTCACCTTGATTTCTGATGAAAATGGTCTTGAAATGACTACAGTTTGAAACCATTTGATCCATGTTAAGCGGACAGTAACTATTAAGATACCTTTCTCAGTAACACACCTAATTTTATCCGCTAATCCTCGTCTAACATAAATTGACGACGTGAGACGTCATTCCTCACGGAGACCACAACTCAAAGATGGCTACGGCCGTCTTTTCCGCGAATAGGTTAAAAAAATAGGGTAGATAGCTGTATCCATTATAACTGGGAGTTTTTGCCACAATACTCGTTTTTAATGCTGAAAATAGCGTATTATTTTTGCATCACGTAGGTGTATCTTTGGACCCATAATAGTGGCCACATTATAGTTGCGTCCTGTAATGCTCATAGAAACTCCTTAATGTACGGGCAAGCTTCTTTTATCGCTTACATAGCGGCAGAATTAATATCTCCAAGAGCATTCGCGCATTACCAGGAACATAAAACTACTAGTTAGTAGTAGTTTCTGGCTTCTTAATCATCGCAGTTATATTGTTTTATTATACTAATCTATGTTAGTCTAATCCACCTTCAAGGTTTGAGCAAATAAAAACATCTTCGCACTGGAAGTATCGTAAATATTGGCAATTGGGATCTGAGAAAGGGATCTAATAATAATGCTATAATTATTTCATCGAATGTATTTGAAGCTACAGTACGAATATTGCGAACCCTGTCCAGTACCTGAGAGTATGAGAATTTATCAAATTTACTTCATGATGATTTACTGCATCGAGTTTGTCTGTTGTAGATAAATTCATTCCCCATTGAAAGTTTACCCTTTAAGAGGACCATTAAGTTCTAAAAGAAAAGAAAGGAAGCTGTCAGACGGAATGCGAGTGGCGCGGAGCGCAGTGGCAGGGTATATTTAGAGGTAAAGGTCAGTTGAGTGCGATGATAGAAGGGGGAGTTGACTCGTCGCGATCGTAGACGGGAAAGAATAAAACAAGAAACAGGATGTGATAAAGGCACGGGACACAGTGGGCTGAAATAGAAAAAAAAGCTGGCCAATAATCAAGATATCGACTTTTTCAATTCGCACCGGGAATATTATATCAGAATTTTGGACTGTCCAAGGCATGTAAAACTGAAGTTATCTTTTTTCAAAATAATTTTGTCTAATTTTCATAGCTCGCCAAAAATCAATAAAAATCTATGAAATCTTAAGTGCGCGATTTATACCAACTATTTCAGTGTTAGTTCCCCAAGCAATGGAATGCAGTTAATAATTCGGAATTTTTAATGGTTTGTGGTGATAGGACTATTTTTTATTTAATTTATAGCGAAGCTTTGTTGTAGTCAGTCCTTTTTTTATCAACTTTATGATATTTTTAAAATACCACTGTTTTTCGCTAATTTTTCACCTAATGCTAGGATGAATGTAGCTACCGCCGCTTGCCGCTCCTGAGATATTTACACCAGGGGTTAGCCTGAAGTCTATATTATTAGACGGAAAAGAAAAATTTTACACCAACTCGCGCCCCTATGTTTTTTTCATGGTAAAGCAAAATGATGTCGGGCGGTTCTCGCGTCCCGTGACCCGCAATGCACGGGGTAGGCACTCGGGAAGTTGGTGTGTTATGTATAGCAGTCCGTTTGAGGGACAGGATTTGCTCTACATCTTGAGTGCATTGAACTCAAATCCTTACTACTTACGATACTTACTACTATTTACGATACTATTTGCGATATGTACCCCCTTCTGACGGTTTTAGCCTTGGGTTTTTGCGTGGAAGCCGCGTTCGGACGGCAATAAACCCAATGATTCGCGCGCTCTCCGAGCTCAGTGTCCTCGGCGGATACCCCTTTATGCATCCAGATTTGTTCTTTCACTTTGAAGACGTGCAAATGTTTCTGTTCTACTGATTGGGTTTCCACAAAATATGCCGTCTATGCGATTGGCTCGTTCATTCCTAGCCGAGTGCTCCACATGCCTCCCTTCAGTATTCCTTATCTAACAATAAGTTTACGCCGAGGAACATTCACAGTATAGTTGCTCATTTATGGATACAACGTATTTATCACGCCAAGATTTACATAGTATAGTCCTACCAAATAGGTCCATGAAGCAGAAGAAATCATTCGTATTAGGTTTTGCTCAAAAAAACCCTTTCTTTGTAAGAAGACGAAAAATTAAAAACTTTGCTTGTGACCTTCATTCAAGTGTTTTTTCACCGATATTTTCGAAAATTGGATGATTACTCCAGACTTATAGTAGATTTCTGAAGCCGAATAAAATTTGGCAAAAATAGCTATTCTTCTGCCGCTGTTTTAAAATGTCTCCCAAAAATCTTCTAGTTCAGGTATCAAATTATTATTCGACAAATCTAATCAAGTGCCACGTAAAATCCTTTTACAGGTGTTTCGGACGACCAATTAGACCACTTCTCAGAAGTTTTTAGAGCTATATTAACATAGCGTCAGGTAAATGATGCGGTTTTCTCAGCTTTCTGTCTTAAAAAAGCTAAACTGTACGAAAAACTTTATTCGTGTTATCACATGCAACCAATTAATAATAAAGTTTAAGTACATGAAACGGGAAATGTGCAAAATGCCATTCTTCCTATTTGACAGCTTTCCAAAGAGGCGTTGGAAGCCCGGCACAAGGATATCGTGGAATTGTAGGGATTGTCACAAACCATGACCTTTTCCATAGGCTCCTACTTTTATCAGATTCTTTTCTTCCTTGCTCTGCGGGAGTTCACCGTAAAGTAAAATATCACTAAAGGAGGTGAAAAATTTTCTGGCGAGAGAAGAAAATATTTTGAAATATGACGAGTCTTCATCCTGTTACTCAGAATAAGAGTTTAAGTGGCACGCCTTTGCTTTTGAGGAAGTAGCAACAAAAATATTTCATAATGAGATTCTTCTATATTATTACGTTTCAGTGACCGAATTTTCAAATTTAAGGACCCAATAGCATTTTTTTGATAATCATTTACCTTATGCGCTACTATTTGATAACTATAATGCTGTTAGATATAGAAGATATTCCATCTTTCTTTTGATATTCCCGTATCATAACTTCTTCGTGCCCATGGAAATTATGCTTCACGCGGCACTTTATCTTATTTTTAACTGTTATCGGCCTCCCAAACATTGTGGATTACATCATCCTAAATAAATTTCATTGCATCTTTCCAGTATACAATTCACAAAAATTTTCATTACTTTTGTAGTACTTAAGACTACAACGATTTTTTTTGCCAGCTTTTCTTGGATTTCAGCCCACTGTGCGGGAGAGGAAGGTTGCAGACTGAAATTCTTCTTTCAATCCAAGCGCAATTCTTTTGTACTCGTAAAAATAAAATCACTGAAGCCGTGTATTTTAAAACAGCTTAGGGCCACTCATTTCAGTTTAGTTTAGTACTATTATTTTTGTACATCTTTATCCCACTAAATGTAACGCGCTTCGGTTATTCCGCTATCCATATCCTTTATGAGACGTTTCAGCCGTATTTATTTAAAATTTGCCTACCTTGCTCCGTGAGTTTTTCAAGTATGCCAGTTAATATGGATAAATGATGAATTGACGTTAAGATTGGAGAAAGCTACTTAATTTGTGTTTCGCATTGAAATCTTTTCTCCAGAAATTATAAAACCCCGGTCAAAGCATACACTTCTAATGGTTAAATCACATCCTGTTTCAAATTGAAAGTATACTCATATATATATAAGAACAGAATAGAATAATTGTTTTACATTGACCTAAACTCCAAGAAATATTATAAAATGTATTAAACAAGGTCAAGAATAGAAGAGGAAAAAAATAATAATAAGTTGGTATTTAGGGTTTATGTCGCCTTCCGGCCTATTATGCCAAAATGCCAATTCCATTCGTAATCAAAAGTTCATGTCTGTACACCTCCACTCTGCATTCCGATTTCAGCCCGTTTTAAGATACCGACGACGTAAGCTTGTCGTAATTTTCATTAATTTCGCTGTTTTTGTTTTCATTTTTGACCGCAATAATTTATAAATATTCCTCCAGATGGTAGGCAAACGAATTTAAATTCTTGCTCGATACTTCCTATCAACCCAAGTCCATCGAACATGGCGGGTGCACCATAGAGGCATAACGAGGTCCTCATTTGGCTGGAAACAGGTTCCGCTGCTACTATTGCCATTCATGGTTAGTTACGCTGCCAAAAAATAATTACTCGTAATACCTAAGGCAAAATTCGTAGTGATCTAAAGAATAGGTTACATATTGAATCAAGTTAACATACGTTGACTTTAAACCTATATTCACTCACGCTCATGTGGCCAAAAATATTTAATTCGCACTAGCTTTTTTACCAGGATACTGTAAAAAATCAGTATAATTGTTGCATTCATATTTTAAAATGATTTTCCAAGCTCAATCCATGTTCAATGGCACGCAAGAAAACCCGAAGCTCCCTTGTTTTATTAGTAGCATCTCACCTACGAATCACGCTGGAACTCACGTGATCGTCTTGAGTGCCTGGTAATCATGTACCTAATTACTTTTAGCCCAGCTCATAAAATCAGGGTAAAATGCGGCCTCGTGCTTGCTCCTTTGCCAACTGTGTTTCTATCTCTTCGCTGCTTCTCAAGGCGTGACCAGGGTTGCTTTGTGTGTCATGCCACGGACTAAATCTTTCGGCACAGTGTCCCAAATGGACGCATCATCCTCAAGAACTCACGCAACAGTAACCTTTTGTTCTTTCATCTTTCTCGGTTCTCTCTGAATATTTTAGCAGGCGTTCTTAATATTCGGAAGTTAAAACCAAGCTTGTTTTAAGCAACGCCGTTTATGTTTTTAATATGCGTTTCCTTGATAAGTCTTAAGGCTTGTTTGTGGCTCTCCTGGTGTTTCAGTTAGTCGCATGTATAAATATTTCATCCAATAATTGCGAGCAACGTAACATAATACAAAGTCAGTCATGGAGTATAAGGTGCCACTAACTTATGATGATCATGGTATAGAAGTCGCAATATTCTATACCCTTACGAAAAGGTATTCATCATGATTAAGGTAATGAGTATTAATTTAAAATTTCCAAAATATTTTGTCCTCCGTTTCATATCATGCTTATTTTATCGTGAAATTTGCGGGTAATTTGGAACCTTTTTTCATTATTTTAAAATATTCATGCTATTACGCTTTCCGTATTATATTTCACGTGATGTGAGACACCAAAATTCTTATTTTAATAATGGCTTTGTGCCGGCTAGTTTCTTTTTACGAAACTTAACCCATAGAATGCCTAACTAGCTAACACCCTTGGGGTCCGTGGGCTTTACAAGCCGTGGGGCCCCCAAGGGAGGAGGGAGTCGCAAGAGCAGAGGGGTAAACCGGGTAGGTACCTCCAGAGTCTCAGGCCCTCTTTCGACGCATACGTAATCCGGCCCTGTTTTGTAATCCTATAGAAAAGCTCCGATACGATGCGAGGAACACCCACACACGTTTTCGCTCAGCAGGATACCTTATCTGTTTCTCAAACCTTGACCTGTCCAGTCCTTGGTATAAGTAAATAGAAAAGTTGACAATCGTAATCGTTGTAAATATACATTACAAATTTTACTTTTGGCGCGAATACCTTCAGACCATTTACCATATACGGTATTGTAGCATAGCATCTGATGGCTAGACTGTGCTAAAATTTTCCTCAAAACTGCGAAAAAGTACATTTTTACCTCTATTTTTATCAGCGTGCGAACACCCTTTTCGACTTAAGTTTTTATCTTGCTCATAAGGTGAATTTTCAAGAAGTTCACTCATTAGCAAATTGTTTAATTTTCTTGTGTCTAATCTCGGAACGCCCTATACTTCTTGCATCAGCCCATATCACATAGGTGGTAAATTAGGCTTACGTGGACATCGCATCCCGATTTACAACCCAAGAATTCCAGGAGAGTCGTACATAGTTATATCAACACGAGGCGACCGGGAGCTAAGATTTTTTGCGCCATAGGCAAAATAATAGACGAAAACAAACCCTTTATCTGCGTTAGCCTGATTTTATGGAAGCTTGCAAGGGTACCATGCTTTGACGTCCCCTTCGACGGACGGTATGCCACCCGCATGACATCTAGCAGAGGGAAACCACGGACCTTGGTACGCCTTTTTCAATGGCATATTTTTGGCCACATTTTAATGCCTTGCGGATTAAGGACCGCTATTTTTTAATGTAAGGAATGTTAAACGTACCGCATGAAAAATAATTAATTATAGTCAATCTAAAGCCAATTCATGAAACCACAACCCATTCCGAGAAGTGTTCGACATTTCGAAATGCAATAAATAACATGGAACTGAAAAAGGAGAAACAAGGTACGTGGTCTCCCCTTGTAAGAAGGGCTGGGGATTTCTCTGAGAAACAAACGTCTTAGGGATTTCAACCCGGCATCTAGGCGTGAGAATACAACAAATATACTGCAGTCTAAATGGTGATAGTATTCTGTACTGGAGAGACCTTTTGAGAGCAATATCCTATGGAGGAGCGAATATTCACCGATTAACTACCCCCATCAGCCAGTGGCGCAGCGAGGGGGGGGGGTGGTTTTGGGGGTTAAAACTTAATTGGATTGATATTACTAATAGAATAGTGTAAGGAGTAATGAAATATCCCTCAGAAAGCCGTAAAAACTCACCATTTTGAACCATTAATCTTAAAATTCCGCAAATTATTAATCTATCACCTACCGCTTATCCTGGTGGGTACTCCATACCCCCACACACCCCGGTATTAGTTGCACACCTAATTCCTAGCAGCGCCCCTGCCATCAGCTTCCAGCGGCGAAGATACTCCACTTCATCCTTCACCAGATTTATCCCTTAGTCTAGGGCGCAGCATAACTACCTCCGTAACTCTGCTAAATTTATCAGCTGTGCTTAAATTGACCTGTTTCCCAGCGACGGATTTAGGGAAAAGGGGTGGTTAGCCGTCCCCGTAATTTATGGAAAATGGTAATTTTAATGGTGGCTCTCGAATGAAAGTTTTTATTCCACCAGATATACATACTTTTTTTTATATAATTGATTAATATCCAAAGCTACTTGTCTGTGCATATAATACGTAAGACACATTGTCGCTGAGAGGTATTGCATTACACCAAGGCACTGTGGGAAATAATCAACCGCCCACCTCCACCAAAACAGCGATCATAATCCGTCCTTGCTGTTTAAGATTATGTATTAAAAATTTAGACGGATTACAGAATCCCAAATGCCACTACCCTCAAGCGGAGGCAAAACTTGGTTCATTTCATCGTCCTTATTTATTTTCGACGTGTATATGCGTAGGCATTACGGCTCGTATTTTTACTTTGTAATCCGAAAATCACACTGAAGTTCGATTTATACGACGTCTACCCCAGGGGCGGATCCAGGATTTCTTTCTGGGAGGGGCACACGCAAGGCCGTATCCAGGATTTTGTTCAGGGGGGGGCACAAGGATACCTCGTCATACAAAACGAACGAAATGATAATGGGACCGTATTAAAAATCTAGCATATTTTTAAGGGTCTGGGGGGGGCACGTGCCCCCGTGCCCCACCCCTGGATCCGCCAATGGTCTACCCTATGACGAAATGATTACATATCTCACTTGTATACGACCCTTTATTAATTTTGAAAAGCGAGCCACTTTCAACCCTATTTACAACAATTTTACGGCTGCCATATCATAATTGGTGATGCATTTGTTTTTCAATCTTCTACGTCAGTGGCGTACGGTCATCTGGTAAAAATACGGAAAATCGAAATTTATCTCAGAATCGCGTTAAAAACCACTGCGATTTGTGAGGGATAGACTGAAATTACATTGACGCGTCGGGAATGTGGAGGAAAAGGCGACTGGTCGTATAAGCTTTGGAGATACTGAAATTGGTGTCTTTGGTTCAGCGGGAGAAAGTGATTTACTGCGCGCTGATTGGCGATGAGCTATCTTGTCTGTTGCGACAGTGGGTCTACCTCTCTCCCTAGTCGCTAGATTTAAAGAAAAGTTCTGAGTAACATAGTTTGGAATGGGTTTTACCCACCATAAATTGTCTGCTACATTTTTTATGAAGGTAGAAAAGATACTGTAGTAAAAGTTTTATAAGTATCAATAAGTCCTTCAGGAATAGCTGCGATCACATTTTACGTGCCCTGATCCCTTTTCCTTTTCTTTCTTGCGTAATTTCAAATCCCCACCCTATTATATTGGTAATTACTTTTTCCCATCTCTCCACCTACCTCTCTCCCTAGTGTCTAGATTTAAAAAAAGGTCTAAGGAATGTGGTTTGAAATGGATTTCACTCTCCATAAACTTTTTTCTACATTTTTCATTAATTTAGAAGAAACACCGATGTACATTTAAGATCAATATTTTCAAGTGCTTCAAGAACATCTGCGATCATATTTTACGTGCCATGATCCCTTTTTTCTTACGTATATTTCAAATGTCCACCTGATTAATAATTACTTTTCCCTTTATTAAGTGGAATGATGAAATCTCAAGGCAGTCAGCCAATTTGTTTCCGCGTATTCTCTGTTATGAATAGGGTCGGTAAGTCTTTCCAGTGGGTGCAAAGCACTCGGACTGGTAAATCTCTCCTGCCCTTGGTCAAACAAGAAATAAATTTCCGTACGAATAGTGGTGTTGATGGTGTACTGGATAGCATCCCCCATTGTCCCAAGCATCTTCTACGTTAATCAGAACAGCAAAATTCATCGCACCAATTGGTGATGAGCATTTTGGGATTTTCCTCTTTGCGTGGGCTAGTACAATGGATGGATAGCAGGAGGCAAGTGCCTACTTGATGATGCTAGGAATACTCCTAATGTGACGGCGCATACCTTAAATAAATTTATTTGTGAAGACATCCCATGGTGTACATATTTCTCCCATGGGCATAGCCAAAATGTATTAGCAAATCATTAGCCAGTAAAAACAATTATTACCGATGGAGCCGTTAACTCCCTTTTTTTTAGCTTGGTTTTGGTTTGTGTTATCTTAAGGCTTTGTCTTTTGATGAGAACCTTGCAGAACAATTCATTGCCCAGTGCCTTCTTGAGTTAAAAAATTATGCTATTGAAATATCCCTTACTTTGCCTGGGATGTGAAGCCAGATTCCCCAAACTCACATGAAGCGGTCTAAACATATAGACTACCACGTAATATTATACGATGAAATTGATTGATTTTGCTTTCTCTTGGTGAAAGTTCATGCTGTATGAAGAGATACAACCTTTGTAAATTTCCACAGATTTTTACATTTGGTACAAAGTGTCTCGACCCTGAGGTTTCATTTTCGAGTACTTGCGTAAAATTTACAATTGTTTTACATCTTCGTTCATTACAATACAATCTTCTTTCCCATTAGATTTTATGGGGCCCTTAAGGACTAGTGATTTATGCTGTGAAAAAAGTACAACCATCCTGTGGCTTAAGTTGAAATTTGAATACTTATATGCTTGCTGTTGATATTTTAAGTAAATAATCACAGTATAATAGCCATGGGTAACAATTAATGAGCCACCCAAATGTACACACACACTTCAAAAAGTGGTGGGAAGAAATTTATTATCTTTGGTCTAGGAGAATGGGAACGTTGTACACCATGCCTTGTTGCAATGTCTGGCAGCATTTACTAACTTGTCCTCTACAACAACCAAAAATCTGTAGGGCTCGAAACTGACTAGTAGCCCAATGATTTAGAACACGTGGCATAAAAAAGGGGATTGTAGTATAAATGAAGGTCAAGAAACATGATTTTTCCACTGAAAATTTCTCTTTAAAATATTCATGCATACAGAATTGTGGAATATGCACAAATAACCCCTTACAATACACCACCATGCATATCACAAGTGATTTGAAGTAAGCCTATCTGTCAAGGGGAATATTTGTGAAACTGATAGGCTTTTTGTTAGGACAATTCCCATTAGTGAATTATGATGCTAAAACACACCACCTCTAAAAACAAAATACGTAATTTTCGAGTACGTATGATGCATTGGTAGTAATTTACACGTTGTTATGCATGAAATAATTTTATTCTTCACAACTTCAATGGCTAAATATTATGATAAGAAAACAATATCTGAAAATATTCCCTGATCCTCTTGGCTGATCATAAAGTACAGTTTAACCAACATGGTCCATGCCTTTAAAACTCAATACAGCAGACTCCCGATTATCCGGCTGCGGTTTATCCAGGTTTCGGATTATCCGTGCATGATTTTCACTCTCGCTCAATTTTTTTCGCGATCTTTAACCCTTTGAGTGCCACGCAACGATATATCGTCGTTTGCAGAATGCGCCAGAAGTGCCAACGACGATATATCGTCGTCTATTATGAAGCCCGCTAAAACAATATTTTTTTCATACAATCAATATTTTTTATTGTGTATAATACCAGAATGGTTTCTTTTTTATCGCGTTGCATTATAATTTGAATAGTTAATTGCAACGATCAACATATTTTTTAATTTATATGACCATATGACGGATGGAAATTTCCGAGGACCATTTTAGGTCTTCACGAAACAGCTTCTTGATGTTGTACTTCATAAGCCACATTGTTTGGTCACCTAAAATCAATTGACTACCATCTTATACACCCTATTTTGTAGTTCTACCAGTTGTATTTTTTTTTGCGAACACCTATTTCTTTTTAACTTATTTGAAAAATGTTCTCCCCTGCGAAGCGCGTCGCATTCTTTTTCACAGCGCGACAATATATGATCGTTACAGGAAGACACGAGGTTTATATCTCTGCTCAGTTACTTCCAAACAGGTCATTTGTAACTCAATGTGCCATTTCATTCGTTTTTTTGATATTTAGCACCGAAAGAGAGAAGAGAAGATACTATGTAATTGATACCGGGCTATCTCTCGCAGCATAAGTATCGGTCAGCTGGAGCGCTGAGTCGACAATGTGACTCCGATTTCCAACCTCGTTTTCATGGCATCTAAGACAGTAGTAATTGAAATATGATGATGGTGAGCATAAAACAATGCAATGTGTGTCGTCTTTTGCTATCTTCTACACAATGACATTTCACCACCTATATAAAGCTCACAGTTCTGTTTGCGTAGCCAGTATTCTTCTGCGACGAGCGGGTTTGTAATCGCATTTTGCCTCCTCGAAATTGAAGAAGCCCATTGATTCAGTAAATGGCGTCAACGTCGAGAAATGAATTTACGCTTGGTGTCGATGATGACCGACTAGTTGAATATTTAAATTCGCTAAGTGATGGTGACGACAACTCTGTGCTAAGTGAGGACAGCGCCCATTCTCGTCGAAACAAGAGTGAAGAGGAACTGACATCAGACTCAGATGAAAGTGTGATATTATTTGCTAAGAAGAGACCGGCAAGAATTGATTATAGTGATGATAGTGACAGTTCTGATGAACTTGAAAGTGGAAGTGGAAGCAGTGATCGTTCTCCTGAATTTGTTGCAGTTCAGGACAATTGTGATTTACCCCAGGCTCCAGGTTTTGAATTCTTGGAAACTCCTGGGCCCAAACGTCTTCCGCCTCAAAATTCTCCTCCAATCGCATACTTCGACCTCTTCTTTACAAGAGCATTCTGGAACTTGGTTGTGAAGGAGACTAACAGGTACGCTGAACAGTTTTTGGCTTCACATGATGGACTGTCACCAAATTCGAGAATGCAGAAATGGCGTCCAGTCACAGTGGAGGAAATGAGGGCTTTTATAGCGGTGTTCATGGAAATGGGTATCACGAGAAGAACATCCATTTTTTCCTACTGGTCTACTAACTCTCGCTTTATCCCTTGGTTTGGAAAGATGTTTTCCAGAAATAGGTTTCAACTGATTCTGAAATTTTTCCATTTGACAGACAATACGAAACTATTTCCACCTGGTCATAAACTCTACGATCCCTGTGCTAAATTTCTTCCCATTGTTGATCATGCTAACTATGTTTTTCGCCACCATTTTACCCCTCATCAGTACCTAAGTATAGATGAGTCATTAGTAGGCGCTAAAAATCACTCCCAGCTATTGCAGTATTTGCCTAACAAGCACCATCATAAATGGGGAATAAAATTCTGGATGCTATGCGATTCTGTGGTGAATTATTGTCTGGCATTTTATTGTTATAAAGGGGCAAAAACCAAAGAAGACAGCGAAAAAATAAAAAAACACGTTTTAGGGCATATAGTAGTAAACAATTTACTGATTGCTGGAAACTATTTTTTGAAAGGGTATCATGTTGTAGTGGACAATTTTTTCACAAGTATAGATTTAGCTCGTGATTTGTTCAAAAAAAGAACATTTTTAACTGGTACGTTGAGACGTAATAGGAAAGGAATTCCTCAACCCCTCAAAGAAAAATTCAGCGTGGGTGAAAAAAAGTACGTTAGATGGGAAGAGCTCCTCCTCCTTGGATACCGAGAAAAAAAATCACAGAAAAATCCAGTGTTATTACTTTCAACTAACTCGATAGCCAAAAGCAATTACGTTGTTCGAAAGGGTCAAACATTGCCAAAGGAAAGGCCACAAATCATTGAGCAGTACAATCGGTATATGGGTGGGATTGATACTTCGGATATGATGCTTTATGGTTATTTAGATGAGAGAAGATCGATGAAATACTGGAAGAAAGTAGTTTTCAATGTAGTTTCTAGAATGGTACTGAATGCCTATATCATCTATAAATCAAGCAATCCTGGAAAAAAAATTTCAAGATTGCAATTTATGTCTGAAATAATAGACAGTATTGAGGGTGAATGGTTTCTCACAAAGAATAATCTGTCAACTCCCAGCGCAGTGTCAACGGGAATATGCGGGATAAGGAAATTGCCAGGGAGGAGGGAAAAAGTTTGTGTAGTATGCAGTAGGAAAGATGGCGGCCCCGTCCACAGATCTAGAACAGTTTGTGTTAAATGTGGAAAAGGTCTACATGGACTGTGTGTTTCCTATCATATTTGTGAATAACGTTACATTCATTTATTTCATTTGGAAGTAAGTTTGAAATGTTGCAATTTTTTGTATGAATGTCAACTAACATACGTTTAATAACTTTTAGTGTAACTGTGAATAATTTTTTTGTAATAATTACCGCGAAGTTTTGCTATTTTTATCCAGATATCTCTGTCATACAGTTTTCACATGTTTAAGACTCATGGGTGAGAAAATATTCGTATTATAATTTTCTTGATATCTCCTGAATTTTATGCAACTGTCATTGCAAGAATAAAATGTAAAATAAACTAAAAATTTGTGAAATTTTCTTTGCAATTATGTGATAATTTTATAGGAAAACAATGAAACTTTATGTCTACTCTTGTTTTGTTGATATAGAAAGGATTTTACGTCTCGATTTTTGGGTCAAAAGTGAAAAATTAAATAATTCAATCTCGTAAAATCAAGATTAAGCTACAACAATTGCGTTTTACCAAGAAAAAACGGGCAATATTTTTTAATTTTTATTTGTAAGAAAGAATTTACTCCTAAATACAAAAAGAATAATGCAAAAACAGCTATAAATAAGCAAATTATTAAGTTTTGAAAAAAGGCCTACAAAATTAGCAAAATACTCATGGCACTTCTGGGAGTACCCACCAAAAAGCCGGTGGCACTCAAAGGGTTAAAAAAAACCGGACGAAAAATCATCGGAATTACGGCATTAATTCTAGGATACACCGGGCTTATTATTTACGTTAGAAAACCTTCGTAAAACGGAAGCGATCACGCGCTAGCTGCATTCACGGGAGCACCGTGTTCCTGTTTTCCAAGCCTCGCAGTGCGCGACCGCGGTCCTTGATCACGGATACACGTCACGCAGCAGTTGCAACTCGGCAACTTGTGCGAGAAGCGACTACGTGGCGTGGTGCCTGACATTGTAGTTTCCGACGTCGAGCAGTGGTTTTGAAGCATTCGTGCAAACCACTTTTCTGTATCCATAATCACACAACCTCGGATGTGTGGTTTTCGAAACCAGGCCTTACATGGAGCATTAACAATACGAGTACAATCATGTTATCGCCGCTAAAAATATCGCGAACTGGCGAAGAAAGGTCTCAATGAGTCCGGGAAGCACTCTTAAATAACAGAATAACCGCATGAATAATAATTTATTGTTTGTTTTACGTAAATTATGAACATTACAAGACAGTTAAGAGAAAGTTGGGATTATCCGTGTTTTCCGATTATCCGTGCCGTCCCTCCCCATTATTAGCCCGGATAATCGGGAGTACACTGTACTTAGAATATTTTTAGTACTCCATAGTAATTCCAGAGTTCTGGCTAAAAAATATTATGGACTATGATTAGGTAATATCTGTGATAAGACACTGAAAATATCCTACAAAGATATTTATTTGTAATGCATATCGCATGAGTCATACTAAAATATTTTCTATATTTTTTAGGAAAAAATGGGAAAGAAGAAAAGTAGAAGTAAGCACAAGAACCCCGACAGGCCAAAGGATTCTTCAAATGGAGATTTGGAAGAGCCATCCTCAGATATCAAGGAAGAGCAAGACCTTTCTCATGTATCTGCAGTGCCTATGGAGGAATGTGCAGCTTCTTCAATCAGTGATCAAAAAACATGTCCCCAACCTAGTGCAAGTACAGATTCAACTGGGACTAAAGAAGAGCCACTGAAGGATTCTGAGAAAATGTATCCGCTAAGTAAAGCTACCCCCACGGTTTTGGCAACAGAAACTAAGCAAGGTGACAGTAAAAATTTGCTCTCCTTCAATGATAGCCATAAGATAGCAGACAAAAATGATGCAGTTCTTCAGAATTTACCTCCTTCCCCTGTGAATCTAGGAAATATTGAACCATTAGTGACTAAAGATGAAAGTATTTCTCAGAGTGCGTCTGAGAATCAAAATACCAAGACCCCAGATATTTCTTCAGGTGACCTGGCATCAGCTCATGCCCTACCAGCAAATGTTAAACCAAATATGCCAGATTTTTCCCACTCTGCAATGGAGATCAAGCTTTTTCCAGATAAAAACAATGACCCATCTTCAAATATGTCACCAAGTAAATGCCCAACAACTTCAGAAAAAGGGATAAGTTCCAACACCTTGCCAAAAAATAGAGGTAACATTCCTCAAAACATTGTTTTAACAGAAAGTTTGACTTCTGCTCAGACTGAGGAAGTTGTAGGAGATAGTAAGAAAGACATAGAAGGCATTGAGTTAAGGAAAGCACAAAGTGATTCCGTCCCTGTCAAAGACATGCCTGGAGGTCAGATAGACCCTAATGCAGTTAAATCGGCAGGTGGTCATACTGGAGCAAAGGACGATAAAATAACAAAACAACCCCTTCAGAAGTCATCAAAGATGGTAATAGAAGAATCACCTAACAGTAAAACCGACTTGAGCCTATCGCCTTCTAGCGTACAAGGTGGGGAAAAAATCAACAACAGACAGGATTTGGCAAAGAAGAATCCTGAAAAAGAGAATGAAAGTAGACTCCAAGGAAAAGAAATAAATTTGGTTCCGCCAGTAAGCAGTGGCACTGACACTGATGGTAATCATTTGCAGGGCCATAGCAGTGCCAAAGTAGATAACCAAAATGTTGCAAAAACCACTGATTTAGCCACCGCTGCTGCCGATAAAGTGGAGGGTGAGAAAGTTGAGCAGCTACCCAGCATGATGAAGACATCAGAAGGCCAGAAAAAGAAGAATGAAGATGTAATGACAGCAGTGCACACCAGCATCAAAGTTGAACCAATAGCACAGGCTGAGAGCGTTACTGGGGTATCTTCACCAATGGCTGAAGCCATTCCAAATCAGGAAGACAAATCCACAACCACTGCCAATAAGAAAAATACAAACCCTAAGAAAAAGAATAATAAACAGAAAACTGAAAAAAGTGATTCCAGTGCAGACTCTAAGGTTAAGGGACCAGATTCAAGTATTTCCAAGACTGAAAGTAACAAGAGCCATGTAGAGGAGAATGTAGCCAGTGCATTGTCATCAATACAGCAGGATGGATCAAAGAATAATACAATTTCAGAAGAGAAACCTGAGGCAGTGCAGCCAGAGGTGTCAAAAGAGAGCATCATTGCGGGAGAAAAGTCCAAATCAACAAAGCTCGAAACTCCAGTTGCTTTAAACCAATGTGCAACAACAAAGCAGGAACTAACACAGGAAAATTTGATTCCAGTAGACAAATCTCCTGTATCAAAGGAAGGGCCATCAAAAGAGGATAGCAAACCAGCTCAGCTGGAAGAATCAAAGGTAAAAGAGAGCCCAAAAGACAAACCCACGGCAACAAAAGTGGGAGTACCAGAGAAGGATATGATTCCAGCCAATAAACCTACTGCAGAACAGCAGGATTCATCAAGGGAGAGTATATTTCCTACAGAAAAACAAGCAGAACCAAAGAAAGAAGCATCACAAGAGAGTAAAACTCCAGCAGACAAACCTGCAGATACAAAGGGAGAATCTTCAAAGGATAATGTGATCCAGGAAGGAAAACCTTCTGGTAAAAAGCATGAATCATTGAAGAAGAATGTGAAACCTACAGGTAAATCGGCAGCAACAAAGATGGAATCATCAAAGGGGAACGCTGCAAATGCAGAAAAACACGCAGGGAAAAAGCAGGAAGCTCCAAGGAAGAACGCGAATTCAGATGACATACCCACGAATACCAACCAGGAAACATCAAAACAGGAGAAAGTGGCTCCAGTAGACAAGAGTACATCTAAAACACTGGAAGGATCAGAGGAGAGCATTACTTTGGAAACACCTGTAACTTCACAGCAGGAGGTATCAAAGGAGATGGCCAAATCACCAGAGACACAAGCAGAAAATAAGAATGAAGCTTCAAAGGAGAGTGTGGTTACAGATGTTAGACCAGCAGTAGCACAACAGGAGGGACCAAAGGAGGTTGTGATTCCAGCAGAAAAACCGACAGAGACAAAGAAGGAAATATCAAATGAAAAGGGGGTCTTGACAGATGTACTAGCAGCTTCACCACAGGAGACGACTAAGGAGATTACGAGTCCAGCAGACCAATCAGCAAAAAATAAGCTGGAAGCATCAAAAGAGAATACTATTGGTCAAGACAAAATCGCAACAAACCAGCAGGAGCCATCAAAAGAGAATGTTAAAATGCAAGAAAAAATTGCAGCTAAAGAGCAGAAACCATCAAAGGAAAATGTGAATCAGGGAGGAAAACCTGGAACTAAGAAGCAGGAGACACCAAAGAAGAATATGGCCCCAACAGACAGACCTGCAGCTAAAAAGCAGGAAACTATGAAGAAAAATGAGGTTCCGGAAGCAGAAAAACAGGAGGGTAAAAAGGAGGAAACGTCAAAAAAGGATGAAATTTCAGCTGAAAAACCAGAAGCTTCCCATGATAATGTTATTCCAGCCAAAAAACCTGCAGGGAAAAAACAGGAGTCACCAAAGGGAAAGGTTATTCAGGAAGATAAACACACATCAGAGGCAGATGTGGCAAAAGAGAATGTGATTAAAGAAGAAACAACTGCAGTGGAAATACAGGGAAATTTAAGGGAGAGTGTGACCCCAGCAGATACAACTTCGACAGCGAAGCCTGGAGCATTGAAGGGTAATGTGGATCCAGTGGAAAAACCTGCAACTAAAAAGCAGGAAGCATCAAAAAAGAATACAGCATTGGAAGAAAAACCTGAAGCAACAAAGGAGAAAGTGTTGGAGGGTGAAAAACCAACAGTAATACAAATGCAGACATCAAAGGAGACTCCTAGTAAGGGTGAAAATCCTTCTGCAAAAAAACAGGAAGCTTCACAGGAGAACTTGACTCCTGTAGAAAAAGCAGCTTTGGCAAAACATGAAGCTTCAAAGGAGACTGTTATTCAGGGAGAAAACACAACAGCCATGCAGGCATCAAAGGAGGATGTAATCAAGGAAGGAAAAGTTGCTGAGGAGAAGCTGGACAAGGAAAATAAAAATCAAGCAGAAAAACCACAAGAAGCATCAAATAGAAATTCAATTGGCAATGTTCAAGGAGAAAAACAAATGGCAATGAAGCAGGAAACATCACAAGAGAATTTGGTTCAAGCAGAAAAAACTTCTGGAAAAAAGCAGGATGTGAGCAAAGAAAATAAGATTCCAGAAGATAAACCCATAGCGACAAAGCCAGAAGAACCAGTGGCAAAACATAAAACAGCAAAGCAGGAGGCAGCAGTGGAAAAGATGACACATGCAGAAAAATCTACACCAAAACAGCAAGTATCATCAAAGAAGAATGCAACCCAAGCAGAAAAATCTGCAGCTAATAAGCAAGTAACATCACAAGAAAAGATTCAAACAGGAAAACCAGGGGTAAAACAGGAAGGTGAACTCAAAGGGAATGTGATGTCAGCAGAGAAACCTGCAGCAACCAAGGAGCAAGAGCAAACGAAAACAAAAAAGGAAGAATCCAAGGAAGAAATTCAAGTAGAAAAACCAGCGCAAAAACAGCAGGAAGCATCAAATAATGCAGTTGAAGGAGAAAACCCATCAGAAACAAAGAAAGAAAAATCAAATGAGAATATGGTTCCAGTAGAGAAACCTGCAGGTAAAAAGCAAGAAGAATCCAAAGACAAGGTGAATCCAGCAGCGAAACCTGCAGCAGCAAAGCCAAAAGAACATGCAGCAGCAAAGCAGGAGGCCCCAAAAGAAAATGTGATTCCAGCAGAAAAACCTACCACAAAACAGCAGGTTGTATTAAAGAAGGATTCAACACAAAAAGAATCCAAAGGGAATCTCACTCCAGCCGAGAAACCTACAACAACAAAGCAGGTAGCATCAAAGACGAATGTGATTCCACCAGTGAAACCTGCCACAACTAAACAAGAAACATCAAGTGAGAAATTGATTTCAGCAGAAAAACAAACAGCAAAAAAGCAGGGAGAAGTCAAGGAGAATGTGATCCCAGCAGAGAAACCTGCAGCGACAAAGCAAGAATCATCAAAGAAGGATGTGAATGCCACAGAAAAATCTGCTGCTACAAAGCAGGAAACATCCATGGATAATGTGGCTCCATCAGACAAACCTGCAGTATTGAAGCAAGAGCCATCAAAGAAGAATGTAGTTCAACCAGAAAAACTTCCAACAACAAAGCAAGAAACAACAAAGAAGAATGCTGTTCCAGCAGAAAAACTTACTACACCAACGCAAGAAACATCGAAGAAGAGTGTGATTCCAGGAGAAAAACCTGCAACAACAAAGCAGGAAACAACAAAGAATGTGACTTCAACAGAAAAAGCTGCTAATAAAAAGGAGGAAGCATCAAAGAAGGCTGTGAAACCAGAAGAAAAACCTGCTGCTACAAAACAGGAGGTATCAAAAGAGAGAGTTATCCTGGGAGAGAAATCCACCCCAACCCAAGAGCAAGGGCCTAAAAAAATTAAGGCAGAAAATCCTGCAGGCACCAAGCAGGTCACGTCAAAGGAGAATTTAATTCAAGGAGATAAGGAAGGTATTCCAAGTAAAGCAAACCCTGCCTCACAAATTCCATCCACAAATTCCCCCAAGGGAAAGGACCAAAGTAGTAGAGAGAGCCATGTAAATGAAGGAGTCTCCACGAAATCTACTCAGATTGCAGTGAAAACAGAAATGGGACCAGACACTCCTAAAGAGGCTCAGTTAGGTGCAAAGAGCAAAAGCGCTGCCAATGACCCTTCTTCTGTCAGTGATAAAAAGAAGAGGAAGGAAAATAAAAAGCAAGTGATCCCTAGCAAAACTGGGGAAGTGCAATCCCCAGAAGACAGGAAGTCTAACCCAGTTCCAGAAGGTGAACCTGTCCCAATATCCAATGAAAGAAAAAGTTCTGAAGCCGTTCAAAAAACAAGTGCACATGGTGATGCAACATCAAAGGGGTTGGAAAAACTTTTCATCAGAAATGATGACGAAACATTCCAGGCCAGACCCATTTTCATGGCCAATGCATGTCACGTGTGCAAATGCACTCATGGGGGTGAAACTAGACTAAAATCATGTAGCGCCTGTCGACTGATTGCTTACTGCAGTAAAGAACACCAAAGAATGCATTGGAAGGAACACAAACCTCTATGTCAACAAGTGCAAAAGAGAATCAAAAAGAGTGGCTTGCAAGATTTGTACGGGGATGCACATAAAATCACAGATGCCGAGGAGTGGAGAAAGTACCGGTGTTTTCACATTGTTGATATAGAGAAGCGTATGGGTAGGCCACTTCTGCCATTTGAGAGAGAAATGTTCCTATACCCACGAGTTTGTACTGTTTGTTACAAGAGTGACCCCGAGAAACTTAAAGTCTGTAAAGGATGCCATTTTATCAACTACTGCTCTGCAGGGCACTTGCCCATTTCTCATAAAGTTTGGTGCAAAGATCTCAAAATGCTTCTGCAAATCAACCAGTATCAATCTAAGTATGGTCTACTCAGGCCACAAATACCTTCGATTAATTTGGATTTTTCAAAGCCCTTCCCAAAATCAATGAAAGATTTCTTTTCTGCATCATTGGTCAACGATCGCAACTCTAGTCATTTCAGTATGTACGAATGCATTTTATCCGATGTTGCAACGTGCCCTCTGACCATATGCCACGTATTTAATTTGCTGAATGGTGTAAATCAGTCAAATATTCCTAAAAATTTGACAATCCATTTGGTTGGAGCAGAAAATCAGTTTGAGGTAGAGCCATTGAGCAAATGGGATGCTTTTCTGCTTAACTTATTGCCCCAGGTTGAAAAAGTCCATTTAGTTTTTGTGGGTCCAGAACTTGAACCAACAAGTCTAGATGATATAAATGATAATGGATACCAAACGCAAGAGATAAAAACATTTAACAGTTCCAAAAAACTGACTGCAGAGTTCTATTATGGCCAGTTATATCATGATTACGTGAATGCATCATCATTCGTTAAACCAGATTTGATTTGTGCTTTCAACTGTGGCATTTACCGCTTCACTGGATATAATAACAAAGACACATGGGGTCCCACCATAGCAAGCATGGTGAAGGACACAAACATTCCTATTTTACTGACTGCCTACACAGAAGTTGAAGCACCAAAGGATGTAGCTAGATTCAAGAAACAATGCAGTTGTAATGAATTAATATCACCTATGAAAAATCCCTTTGCTAGTATGAGGCCAAATTTAAACTTTGTCAGTGATGATGAGACTCCACTTATTTACAAGAATCAATACCTGTCAGTAGTCAAAGGATGTGATAAATGACAGTAGCAAAGTTATAGAGGAATGAGCGAATTAAACTTCATACTAGATTTCAAATTACATTTGAAAGGTGGAATTTCCAGTTAAGGTATTTTATTGGACTTCAAAGATTTAAACCTGGTTCATACTGTAGTCGTATGTGCATGTTAAGAGATGTGTTTTAATCATGCGTAAACTGATGACAAGAATTGATTGATTATTAGTAGAGATGTGCGAATAGTATCCGCGAATACTCGAATACCTCGAATATTAGAAAGTATTCGATATTCGAGGTTTCGAATAGTTATGCGAAAAGTACCGCCTCGAATACCTCGAATACTTTGAATTTCGCGTCATACACTGTCGCACGCACGTCGTTGGTAGTTGACTCGGAAAAATGTAGAGAACTGTAGTTATTTAGTGCTCGCAGCGCCGTTTTACGCAAGTTGACGAATTACATCAAATTCGTGGATTTTAGCGGTGAAAAGAGTTCGACGAGGGGAACCGAAAATGGTTGGGTGAAAAATGCGAAAATCCCCAATTCCCCCCACCAGGAGAACCTCAGTACCGTGGGATAGCAACCTCAGGGCATTTCCCACGATCCGCTATCCCCCTCCATTCAGCACTCGCCTCGCCCACTCTGACGCTTTCCTTTTCTCCGAAATCAAACAAAAGGTCCCAGCTCGCGCAGGGATCGCATTACGGAGACCCCTGCTTCGAAAAAAATATCGAGTTACGAGAACAATAAAAACGTGTTTCACGCCCTCCCCCCTTTTCTCGCCCACTGACCTTTTTCTGGCTACCTGCTTCGAAGTTCCCCATTTCTGGAGGTCAACTGCTGTGTGAGTACCGTGGGATACTTACATTAGCGCATTTCCCAAGATCCGGTATCCCTCTCCATTCAGCACTAGCCCCCCCTCTGAGGCTTTCCTCTTCTTCGAAATAAAAAAAGGTCACAGCTCGCGCAGGGATCATATTACGAAGACCTTAGCTTCGAAAAAATACCAAGTTACACGAGAACAATAGAAACGTGTTTCCGGCCCTCCCTTTTCTTCCCCACTGACCTTTTTTTCCTACCAGCTTCGAAGTTCCCCATTTCTGTGGGAGTCAACCGCTGCATGAGTCATCTATTAGCACAAAAGGTGTCTAAGAATGACTTTCGTCAATTGATGTTACACCTCTATTGAATTGAAATATTAGTAATGTGCGCGTAATTTAAAAAAGAATGAGACCAAACACGACGTATTTCTGAGTTTATTTAAGCATTTTACGCAAAGAAATAAATGTCAAAATACGACGGAGACTTAGCATTCTGGCGAAACTCGATATGAGCAGCAGAGCTTCTCGGAAGTTGATGCGGTATTTTTTTCCGAACGCATATATCAAGTTACAATTAATGAGTGGTGCGATAAATCTTTATTGTTACAGTCCCAGACAAAGGGATATTTTCTCAGAATATTTGGTTTCTCCCTGATAGCAATTCAAATTCATCTTCTTATCTCGTGAGAACTCCCAAAGATGGACTGAAAATAATTGAAGAAAATCCGGTGGAAAAGAGCTTGTATTTTGCAAAATGCCTCAGATTGTCAGCCAGCACTTGGCAGCAGAAGTGGGGGTAAAGCGATGTTAGTTGAATTAATTATATGCCCAATTGTTTCCATAAAATTAAAATATTCATTAATCAGCTAAATTCCTGTTCGAATCATTTAAAGGAAATCAAAATTACTCCCCAAAATCTTGTGTTGCCTGCTGCATAGGCAACCGAGTCAAACATTCCAGCATTCATCATTTAGTATTCGAGGTATTCGAAATTCGAGGTATTCGAATATTCGAGCAATGATTTAATATTCGAATTCGATATTCGAATTCGAGAAATCTGCTATTCGACCCATCTCTAATTATTAGTGCAATGGTTCCCCAGCCTCAAGATATTAGTAGTTTAGCCAACCTTTAGTATTGATATGAGTGAATGACTAGTCATAAAAGACTTTGATATGGTCCAACTAAGTGTTTTCTAGATATGCTATGTAATCCTATCTTTAATCTAAAAATGGAAGTGATATATTTTGTGGCAATGTCCTCCAATGAATCAAAAATAAGTTGCGACTTGATTAGAAGCATAAACCACTTTTAAGTAAATAGTAATTAATGCTGTTCAATTTATAAGTCCAAGTTAACCACTGTTTCACACCAAATATGTATCAGAATGAAATTGTCCCTTCGTGTCAAGGCCATACCCAGGATCAAAACTAGTGGGCAAGCCATGGTTGTTCAAGTTGTAGGCAAGATTTAAGCATGGAAAAGGTGAATGAAATCAACATTTTAAGGAAACTGTAACAGCTCTTTAATAGTTTTTTTAATTTATTTGCTTGAAAAAATATTATTTTCCTTAAAGACATTTGCAATTTTTGCTTCTTGGAGGGGGGGAGGCAGCTATGCCCTCCTGCCCCTCACCGGGTGCGCCCATGCTTAAAGTATGGGATTTTAAGTTCATGTATATACTGAATTCAATGCCGCAAAATGTATGTATTTAAAAAGATTTAAACCCACCTGGTGACAAGAGACAACATTCCTGCAACAGCACATGGAATGCTGACTTCACATGAGGAAACTTTAAATACGTGATATATTTAAAACATAAATACTATAAGTTGCCATAATTTAAAAAATTGTCTTAAGTTGATTAAGTGTCCTTGGTATCAACTAAGACTGCCATGGTTTAATACATAGTGCTTACGCAAATTTGGCAAAAGATTTTGCTTTGACGTCTTACGTAATAATAATCACTCAACTGTACTGTGGCATGTTTTTCATGCAGTAGCAACTAAAAAATACTTATCTATCATTTTCACTCTGCCAATTTGCAGATGCCATCACAGATTCATGGCAGAGGTTGACTCCACTGCCATTTTTACTTTAGTCTTTTGAAGATGAAGATTTATAAATCTCAAAGATTTTGATACTAAACATATGTAGTGGTTTTAGCCACTTATCACAACTACATAGCAAATTATAACTTTATGAATAATGTTCTTCAATCATACCTAACTGTGGTGATTATTACACCAAAGTGTCAAGGATGTATCATTAAATTACAATCATGCTAGCAGGAAAGCAATCAGACTATCTTCAAATAAAACTCTTGAGAGAGATGAAGAATGTGAAACAGAAGTGTAAGGTGCCTTATAAAGCCAAAAAGATAGGTGAAAGTAGTCGATATAAAATCAAGGGACCAAGGCTGAATGGTTTCTGATTACTATTAAACTGATGTAAGCCCTCTAGTGTAAAGTGCTCAGAACACAGAACCAACTTGTTCGATAGACCATCAACATTAAGAAGAAATCGGAAATTCCAAATAAAGGACTTTAATGAGGCATTCTGTGATATGCCTTTACCTTAATGTTACAAATTTTAACTTTTACTACATATTACCTTAACTCTCTTCGTGCATATATTTTTTTTGCTTATCCAGTCAAACAAATGTATTTAATGTCGGGAGAGTTTGATTGGGAAGAGAAAACATGGGTGTATTGCTCCTTGAAAAAGTGAATGTACCTGACATCTGTGGAAGGAAAAAAGGTAAAATTTATCATTATAGCAATGCATACATCATTGCATCAGATGTGGAATTCTCATGATACACAGAACAAGATGAATAAAAACCATAAGCACCCAAGAATTCCATTGAATGCAGAGAATAGATGGTTGCCTAACCTTCAAAACTGTGGGTTACTCAGCTTGAGGATTGAAATTGTTGTAAATGAAATTGATGAAAATAAATGAATTGTGTGATTTTATAGCTGATGGAGAAATTTCTCCGCTAAACTTTCATTCTGTAACTAAAGTATAAGTATTTATAATCATTTAAATACATAATTAATTTAAATCACTCATGAGTTATGTAACATAGCTACATGAAGGTAAGATTTTGGGGACAGAGAAATTTCATCAACTTCATCTTGAGTTGCAAAGCAAGGCTGATTGATCGATGAAATCTCTAGTGCTAGAATGCTGACTCCTTCATTTCACTCTACCAGTCTTTTATCCCAACTATTTCTGGAATTTATATCAATAAAATAGAGCCCTACTTAATGATAGTTTCACTACCTAATTTGCACGCCACAATTTTAAACAGAGCTGATTTTGTGTATGACAATATCTGATTTCATGTAAATTTCAAACACGCCTTGTATAGCACGTTGAATCACTTCACTCCAGTACATTTTATCTCCTTCCTTTGCCGGTCTCAATGGTGGTGGGAAGTCTTTGCCTGCCACACAAGAGGTTGCAGGTTCGAGTCCCACCTGGGTAGGTTGTCCCTATCCAGGACATGGATGTTTGTGTATGTTCATTGCTAAGTTAAAAACCTTGATGTAAAAGACCAATGTTGCTATTTCCGGTGATACAGGAATTATTTTTTCTAATAGAATAAATAAAAATTTAACCATAATCTGTCCGCATACAATAAAGATGCTTAGATGACTCATGATTACAAACTGCTGGGCACTTACAGGATAGCTGCTGGGCTGAAAATTCTATAAAAATGGGCATACTATGAAGATGCTTGGATGACTCATGAGTAAAAACTCCTGAGCACTTACAGGAGAGCTGCAGGGATGGAAATTTCTGACGAGGCGGCTGACCGACAAGGGGTCCTGAGGATAATTCCGAAAAACATGACTTTCCCTTCCTTATCCCCAAAAATGATAAAAATGGCTCACAACCTGATTTTTTTGGTACATTCCAGCACTAGAATGACTCTGGCACAAAAAACACTGACCTAAACTTGAATGTCATAATTTAGTTGAATGGCAGATAGATACACAATTCCTATGACGTGTCTTTGCCAGTAGCCCAGCAAGGTCAACCTGGGAGCAGAGCACGCAGGTGGGCACTGCTAGTCAAAATATTGAAAAAAATTAATTCATACGTGCATATAAACTTTTGCTGTAAGTACACAACCATGGTGCAAAAAAATTGCCCAAAATATTTCCTGTGGCTTATTCAAAACGCATACAATGAAGTATTATATTCACACATGATGTTCTATGTCTTTTATGTCACCATCAGCAACAAGAAATAATTGAAATGTAAGGTATGGTGACAACGCATTTCAGAAACGTGTTGCATGAATTAAAATATTGTGGAAATGCACAACTACCTTTCATTTCAATACGTCGTGCTTCAACTATATAATATTTGAATCGGTTGAACTGATTGAAATAAAACTAAACTGTTAGCTTACCACTATGATAGCACCACTTTCAGCATGTTTCACTCTCTCCAGGGAATCAATGAATACAAGAAAAGGAACAATGCGTATACTTGAGCTTCTTCACATGCTTCAAAATCAAACACTTCTATCATCAATCGCTCACAAGTAACTATGAATTCAAAGAGGCAGCTTTGTAAATACTATCTGAAGCAAACGTCACAAGTTCATGCTGTAAAAAATAGAAGCTAAATTTTATTCAGTTCAATGTACACACATGCACAAAATCATAAATTTTAAAATGCACATCTCACTTTTATTTCAATGAATTAGCTCGTGAAAACTTTCCAAGAGAAAATTTTAGTTACCTGAAAAACACACACAACCTTTCTAAAGACAAGGGTGCCAGGTTTACAAATTCCTTCCAAGATAATAACAAGATCATATAATCTAACACATTTTCCATAGGTGCAACAGTAAAATTCAGTAAGTGATAGCATATTAAACAGTCAATGGAGCTTATTGTGTGCCGACCATTCATGAAATTATGTAAAAGAAGACAAAAATAGATCAGCACAGACAAGAATGAATAAAAAATGACAGTATAAATAACTGGAAAATTCATTGGTGAGGTAGCCAAATCGCATTATTATCAAGCTGAGGTTATCTCCATGAGGTGAGATGAGGACCACAAGAACTGTCTCGCCTCACATATTTAATGTACATGTAATTATTTGATTTGATTCGATGAAAAATGTATTTCTGAGGAAAAACACACAATCTGAATGAAATTTCAAAACTTACATATTCTCCCAACAGAAATTTAGTGCAAGACAACTCAATTTCATGCCTTTTTTATAAAGTGCAATAATTGTAAACTGACATGCAAATCTGCAGCAAAGTAAGTAACATAAGAATAAAACCATTGACATATTACAGAATGATTTACAGTTTACAACAAAAATTCATTTTGGCAACACATAATTCACACCTTTTCATGGTAGCCGTGAGTGGATTTAAGTGTGTGTATTCAGATCCCACAGATAAAACCCTAAGCACTTGAGTTTATTCCATACAAAATTTAATGTCACGCATCAAATAAATATTTAAAAATTTCTATTTTTCATTTCATGATTTGAAATAGTTTTCAATATGTACTACGATTTTGTCAATAATACTGTGGTCTTCTTACAATTAAGTACAATAGGGTATCCACTATCTAGATATCAAATATAAATACATTTTCATATCGAAATGAAACCATTGGCAGATCTAGGGCGAGTCAGGGGTCAAATGTTTTAAGACTGGCTCAGTCGTGCAAGCTCAGAGTGGCTCAAGAGGTGTCATAGCAGGAGCTGAGACCTGCCCCACTAGGTATGTGGGATGTGGGGGGAGAGAGGCAGGCGTTGCCATGTTTTCTCAAAAGACATCGTCAAAGAATAGAAACAAAAGACTGTCGTGAAATCCCTCTCCCCACTTGGCAACGCAGCCAACATGACTCATGAATCATACACACTGGACAGTGGCGCAGCAGGAGAGGGGTCGGGGAACCCCCAAAATATAAAAAAACACCATTACCTACTTTGCTTCATAAAAGAAAACAAAATATTAAAAAATCATAAATTCACAAGAGATTTTGAAAAATGAATTTTTTCTGTTTATGAAAAGTGTTAAAATAAGTTTAAAACCCTCAACTTAGTACAGTTTTTTTCCCCTGGTTTTGGACCCCCCCGGAAAAAAATTCCTGGCTACCACACTGACTTCAGAGGTCTGAAAGCAACTGAATTTTCTGGAGGTTGTGCTCCGCCTATTGGATTTTGGTTGGTTTTTAGGAAGTCATGTGCCCTCCACTCTCAATCCCAAAAAACTTTGGCCTGCCTCCCAGTCGCAAAGATATTTTAATTGAGCTCTCGCATGGGTAATTTGTCTGAATTACTTTTCAGCTGTGATCGATTATTTTTAAGGTCTCATTAGGAAAAGGGATGACTTCGGGAGTTTCTTTTGGTAAGGCCTGCCAAACAGAAGAGGGGGAATTCCAACACTAGGAGCTCTTCCATTCATGGAAACCTACAACTTTATGTATAAAAAATTAAAAAGTACATCATATATATAACCTTTGTTTTCTCTCGGTAAATGTATCGATTGGACACTAAATATTTCTTGAAATCCAAAAAATATTTCCTATAGTTCTCCCATCACAGCTTATTCACGAATCCAATGGCAGCACCATCACCAGCAGAGACGTGATTAGGCGCAAACAGCCATGTGGGCTACATGTTCATGACTGTTTTTTTATTAGTTTAGCGATTGCCTCGATAATTGAAGTCTTTGAGCTTGTAAAATACATTGATAAGTCTTTGATCTTGTAAAATACATTGATAATTGACAGCAGTTTTTAACTGAAGGAATGAAATCATTAGATTCCACTCAACTATTTAGTAGTAGAGATGCATTTTTAGGGGTGCGTCGACAATAGGGTCATTTGCACCGCTCTCAAGTATTTCATTACATATAGGATTAGTGATAGCTTTTCAGGAGTATCTGTCGACAGGTATGTACTCCAGGCGGGAAAATTCAATAGGAAACCTCATCACTAGAGATGGGTTGGTCCCAGGGCCCGGTTCACAGTGCTGCCGGTTCTTGGCCTTGGAACCGGTATCGAGAACCGATTGCATAAGGTCGGTACTATGGAACCAGCTCGGAATGGTGGCAAGGATTTGAATTTGGCACCCAAAACTGAAATGATCTGCAGCGTATTCAACGCCAAAAAGTGAAAAAAAGATTAAAAACGCATAGACATATTACTTTCCGATTGCTTGGCATCCACATTTTTTTTCTTTTAAGAGTTGCTCGCTAACACGCACATTTAAGGGTTCGTCCATTTGCCACTTTTGCCAACATTGTACCATTTCCGCTTTCAAGCGAGCTGACTTTTGGCCTGCCACCGTCCACAACATGGCACCGTTATTTCAACTTATCACAGGCCTCAAAGTCAGATGACTCTAATTGCACTGTTGACGGCAAGGCGCCCATTTCAATCCAGCGCGGCGATGCGCCGTCTACGACGTAAAATACAGGCAATGCTACATTGAGGCCACTTTCAGACAATGCGACTTTTTGCCGGTCGCCATTCACCAGAAATTCAGGCGGCTTTCAGACGAGAATGCAACGCTGTGTGCCGTGACGTGAATGGTGGCTGGAGGAAAATCTTTTTGTCCAAAAGTGGTCTTACGATTGAATCATGTACATTTACCGTAATTCTTCGACCTACGAGAGACGCATCCCGAGAGCTTGTTTGCAAGTTGATAAACCTATGAAAGGCATTGAAAAGTGTGATTATCCTGCAGAATACAACACTGAATTACAAATAAAATTCGAGGAATCAAGCGAGATGGAGTGGAATTGATTCATAATGAAACAATGACTTGCAATTTTCCACAAAAACAAAATTTAATTCGACTCCAGTTTCGATGTTACTACATCATTTTCAAGGTACAACGAGGTACAAGGTACAAGGTTGTACCTTGAAAATGATGTAGTAACATTGAAACTGGAGTCGAATTAAATTTTATTTTTGTGGAAAATTGCAAGTCATTGTTTCATTACTGCATTACAATTTTGCCTTAGCTCACGGCCGCTCAGTTTATCCATGGTGTCGCTGTACCGGCGTGTTGAGCACTTTATTGTTGAAGTTATAAGAACTGTGAAAGTGAATCGCGCGAATAAGTTATCAATTAAAGTAACAATTTAAGCTACATCTCAGAATACAGAATATATTTTGAACTGACTCACAAGTTACAAAAAATTAACGGATGATGTCACCAGGTGTCGGAGAAGTTTCACTATTGATCCTATTGCTATGCAGTATATAAACTGTGCTCCAAGCATATTTCATGCAGCCTTTCAAAATCAACATCCACTACTACTGTTTTCAGTGAATGGTTGTTCAGTACTGCAGGCAATATTCCTGCCAAAAAAAGAATAGAAAGGATAAAAAAAGTTGAATTTTTTAACCAAAACCTGGAGAAATAACCAGTGGCTGCCTGATGTAATCAGACATATTGGTCTATCATGCATTCGTTAACAATGTGCTAATTAAACTTTTTTAATTGGCAAATAAAATTATGAAGATGATCTTAAGTTTTTATACAGAACTTCCCTGCTAATTGATATCTTTAGTCAAATTATTTCTATTCTTTTCTTGTGGTTTTTCATTTAAATTTGCCAATAATTCAGACAATAAGAGTTAATTCTTGAAACTAAGAATCGAGAACTGAGAACCAAACAGGGAGAACCGAAAAAATTTAAGAACATACTCATCCTTAAATTTAGGATGGACTCATTACATTAAATTTTCAATCTTGTCAGCAAAAGATGTCAGCTTCAACACTGCATTTAATGAAACATAACATGAAAGCCTGATTCGGGAAGATGTACACATGTTTTTGATGTCTCTAGACAGTCCTTGAAAGTGCACACATATCATATTCTATTTGGACCTAACTTTTGGCAATAAAAATTTCCAAAAATTAATACAATCTTCACGGACATCCTCAAAAACTAACAAAAAACACCTGAAGAGAAAATACTGATGAGATAAATGATTAATAAATAGAAAATACAGTAAAACCTCTTTATATCGTAACAGTGGGGACCAAAATTTGGGCATTATGATGTATGGAGGTTCACTATAGAGAAGTTTTAGTGATGGTGCACCATTTTTTCATATCATTCAGAAATGAAAGGCACTACTGTCTATAAAACCATTATATGTATGTGTTTAAACAAACATGCATGGATTAGTGAACATATATTTATTACCTATATACATAATAATTACAGAAAGCGTGCGCTATCACATGATTTTTACCTCGATTTGAGAGAAAATTATGAGATCTCTCTTAATTCAACAGTCATTTAAATTGATTAGGATAGTTAGATACCTTTGTTCTTATTTACTGTTAGGTATGCTCTCATATGGAACAAAATGGCCACAACTAATGATTAACGTGAAAATTACAGCATATTAAAGGTATATAAGAAAAAAATGATAAGGGTGAAACATTTATCACTGAAAATGCCATTCCATGTACATAATCGCGGCTGCATTAATGGTGTCTAGTTGTCTCGGTTTGATTTGAAGAGGTAGTTAGGCCGTCTCGGGGGTATCTCCTTGGTATGATAAGTGGAGGTTTTACGATATAAAGAGGTTCACTACAAAGAGGTTTGCCTATAAATTTACATGTAAATCTGACGGGACCGTAGGGATGGTATGATGTATGGAGGTTTATGATGTAAAGAGGTTCACTACATAGAGGTTTTACAGTAGTAAACTCGGGTGACCCATAGATTAAATGGATCCACCACCTTATTCAAGCAATTACATTTCCAAATCTTTGAATTTAGGCCTCCAGGTATTTGGTTTTGTGAATATACATAAAGAAAGAAATTTTTGTAGTAAGCCCAGTCCATCCCAAAAGCCATCCCTACAATACATCAATATTAACCCATTGGCTTGGTATTTAAATTGCGTGTTACATTAATTTAAGTACATACGTATTTCATACAAATAATATTTACATACATGAATAGTATTACAATCCTAGGATTGGTACACTGTAGCCTTCCATTTCTCCTTAAAATAATAAAATAAATATTTGTATTTAAATAAAAGTCTCGGCATTGATATTACTGTTAGTTTTGCATTAGGCAACCAATAATGATTAACTCAAGATAAAACACTGATGAGATAAATGACTAATAAATAGAAAATAGTAAAATCAGGTGACCCATAGTTTTAATGGATCTATAACGAATTTTCTAATTCGGCATAACAATATTTTGATTTGTCTATAAGCCAATGGGTTAACCTAACAGGTAATGGTCACAGCTGAAAATAATTCATTTTTCCCATATGATCCACTTCCACTGTAAAGTGTCATGGTTTACTTTTAAATCTTTTGCTCCACATGCTTTTACTAAATTTATTTCCTAAATTTCCAGGGCTAAGATTCTTCACACCAGTCACTTCAGCTTTTCCGCAAGAATACCTTGGCTAATATAGGCTGTGAAATCAGCCATTTAGCTATGAAAGGGTTAACACATGTCAAGAGTCGTTTTTATGTCATTTATATTACCTTTGCATTTTACTCAATGCATTACAAAATTTAGCCAAATAGAAAATCTTTACTAGGCCTTTTTCAAAATGATCTGGGTTATAAATGCCCTAAAGAGCTTTAAAGTTTATGTTAAAACAAAATCTGAAGCAAATTTGACACTCAAGTGCAAAGGGTTGAGGGCTGACAACAGAACGTCTTACGCATACAATAACATTTAAACGACAAACATGAAGGAATTCACATTTAAAATGTAGAAGATGATTATAAAACCTTTCTGTGAGCCATGCAAACAGATGCTTTGCGATAATTATTTTTTTGATGGCTACTTGAACAATGCCTAGCACAGAGTAATAAAAGAAGAAGCAATGCAAAGCTGTAAGATATGACATATACTGCCCAGAAAAGAGAATTGGATGCAGTACATAATTAAACAATTGATGCTAAGATTAACATTAACAATGACATAGTTGACAGAAGGAAACATACTTAAGTGGCAATCTTCTTCATCCATATCTCACACAGCAATCCTTAAAATATCCGAGCAAGTTACTTATACAATAGATAGATGTAATAGCAACAACCAAGAATAAAATCATTAACTTCATCTAATTACTCATAATAGACATTTAGCTTAAGTGATTGATAGTTATAAATGACACCATGGTAATTATGAGAGAGATTCGAACATTAAAACCATTCGGAAGCACTGCTTGGCCTTATGTAGTTCAAGCAATATGTAGTAAAATTTTAGAACTCGCATTAGAGTAATAAAATATTATGCCTTTAGCAAGATTTTTTTAGAGATAAAGAGGCAATGATGTACCAAAAGCAATTCAGGAAGCACAGGGCAAGAGATCAATTGCGTAAAATGCCACTTTTACCCATCACAGGCACCAATCAATGTCTCTGTATAATAGCACATTGAAAAAACTCAATATTCCACTTAAAACTCACTACGGCAATGAGGAAAAACAATTTTAAACAAAAATAAAAAATTTTGATTGCCAAAAAAGACTTAGACTTCATAATTGACTTTATCACATAGTTAACTAGTAAATCTGCTTCTGTCTTAATGCTCTAACGTAAAAAATATCAAAAATTATATTGAGCACAAGGGTGCAATTGATTTTACATGTACATATATACACACTTATATAAAATAAACTTTTATAAACAAACTATATTACACAGCTGTAAATACAATTTCTAACAATGTTAACAGATATAATAGGATTCATAAATACGTGTAAATAATTTTCTAACTGGCAACGAAAACTCAGGAGTACTTTTTCAAATAGTTTCCAGGCACATAACCAGATTGTCCATCACGGTTCTCCACCAGCCACCATTCAGAATTTCCACGGAGATCTTGAAAGCTTTTCACTTTTAAAACCTGACCTTGAGTAATATTCAACGTATGGGCACCATTTCCACTGAAGTCATACAGGGCATAGTAAAACTGTAAAAGAAACAATAAACTTAGCATCAAATTCATTCAAAGAAAAAAGAATACTACACATATAACATTATTAGTTAAACTTTTCTTTAGTAAAAAAGATCAAAATACTTTCACAAAACAATTCAAATAATTACTTGAGCCTCAGTACTGCTATCGTCATCAGGAATCTCTGCATACAAATGACTCTGAGGAATAAAAATAGCATTCCAAAACTTTAACTAAGGAAGGAAAGGGGTGGTACGGCATATCTAGATCTAATCATTGAAAACTAAATCTAATCATTGGCACCTAAATCTAACCACCATCTCTGAGTAACTAAACATGCACCAATCAATGGAAAAGCATCTAAGCCTAATCTAATATGTAACCCTAAATATAGCAATAAACTTCCAAAGCTAAAGCGAAAATATAATAAAAATAAATAAAATCTTGCAACAGAAACTTCACTCAAAACTCACCTGACTAACATTATAGGTGCTTTCTTCCGAAGGTTCCTCGTACCTGTGGTCGACAAACGATTTATCAGTATTCACTAATGGCACAGGTTTCGAATCTACCACTTCTTCGTATGTTGGAGGCAAATTATTGGTGGTCTCACTCTTTGGTCGATTTACTGCACCTCCATCAATTTTGGTATTACTTGGAATCAATTGTTTATCCACAGCCATAGAGAGGAGGTTACGGCCATTGCCTAATGACATAGCACCACTAGCACTGTTCTGATCAACCGAGTTATTTGCTTCTCCACTCATAGGCCCTAAGATAGCAGCTGGCAAAAAACCTTGAATACCTGGAAAAATTAAGGAGTGATACCATGTGGGTGTTATCATCAAATGAGTGACTTAATTTCTCTTGTAATATTATGGTAGATTAAATGGTGGAAACACGGTGCATTTTCATCAAAATTTTGAATAAGAACAGAAGCAGCAGTTCAAAAGTCTTCATGGTCATTTAAAAGTTTTATATTTACTTAAAGCTAAACTTCAAATTATTGGGCTAAAATTTATCACAATGTACTTTAATTAGGGTTGGCACTGAGCACCTATGAATCTGAAAGCTTTCCCAAAACATATCATTGTATTTCTTGGTGGATTGGGTTATATTGAGAGGCACACAACTACTGACCACACTAGCAACATCAATCTAAATATCAAATAAAATAATCCACAAACAGGAAGGTAACCATTTGGTGGATGCTCATCCTGACCATCATCGAAAGAATAAGGAAAAAAGTACTTGCACACTTTCACACTTGATATTCTTTAAATGAGAGCAATTTTGGAAATCAAAATAACATTAAAACACATAATATTATAAAATACACACTGAAGATTACATAATAGTGTCAGTCGACAAAAATATGGCAAGTATTATTTCTCCTTTCCTTTTTTTTGACATGATGAAGCTAAGTTCGTAACGATAGGACTGTTTAGAATGGATTGGAAAGAAAGCAAGCATCATTATCAGCCTAGTTCCAACAAATACTACTAAGAGAGTAGATATTTAGAACATATTCATGCATAGTATGGAGAGCTGCACAACAGGAGCTACAAAAACGGCAGAAAAGTAAAGACAGAGTTTACACTGAAAATTTTCCTCCACTACCAAAAAAAAGGTACATAGCTCTGAAACCTGGATTTTTAATATTTCTTACTTTTTTAGCTTTGCTAAGGAAAATTTTCCCTGATCAAATAAAAAAATCAATAGTACATACAGTAGAACTTGTTTAGTACGTTTCTGAAGGGACCGCAAAAAAATGATGCAAGAAGATAATAGCAACTGGGGTAATTGCACTCAGTGGGAAAGTCGTCATAATTACAATTACTTTCGGAAGTTCTCGTAGGATCGTCTTCCTGAACTCTTCCCACATTGAAAATCAAGAAAATTAGCACTGCATTGCAAAAACAGTGCCATGTGAATGAAAATCAATGTTTCATGGATATCCCAGAAACAATTACATAAATACAGCGTCATTCTCCCGTGATTTGCCACGGATATGTTTTAAGAGGGCAAGTTAAGCTAAGTAATTTCTTCTTTCTCAGAGAATATGACTATAATATACATGATATGATGATTTCTGAGAAGATAATTTGGTTGTTTTAAAACATCTTAAAAACTTGCATAACTTTATTTACCATTATTTATGGCAACCACCTTACGCATTCGTACTTGAAATGAAACCCCATCGATTGTTATATCGAATGATATATCGATATTGATACGACGATTAATAATGCACTTAAAGATTATTACAAGCATATTTTCATATTTGACTGTTAAAATTCACTTAAATAATTTGTCCAATGTAGTCTACTTTCTATTTCTTGTGCCGAGATCAAGTATTTTTGCGTTAAGCTTTGCATGAAGACCCAATGCATCGTCTGCTCCTGCAACACTTGTCAAGCAATAGGGTAGTTTCCTTCATCAAAGAAAACGAAAGGCATTGATTGCGATTCGTTACCCACCATTAGTGTATTCATAATACACAAATTATTTGGTTTTTGAAATACCGGTTTAGACGAATGGCAAGGGTCAAATTTTATCCTCATTTGAAAAAGGCCAGATTGGCGCCCATGCGATTCCACTCCGCATGACGTCACAGGGACCTAGTTTCTACACGAGAGGATAGGAGTTATGCATCGTCTGAGGTTACCAATGCAAGCATGAGGCACAGAGCTCAGGGAAACATGTCTTAATAATCACCTATTAAAACTGGCTAATGTCGGAAAGTTTTCTTCGTTTGATAAGGTATTAATAAACCTTTTTTAAGCCAAGCGCTACCGTTCAGCAAGGTACTCAGCTATCCGCTAGCATCCTGCGACGTATCAGAGCTAAGCCTCGCCTCAAGGTCACCTCACCGGGCGGGAGGGGGAACCAGAAATACGACGTACGGAGATATTTCCCGACATTCATACTTAAGCGTCGCGTTTTCGCGCGCTTGAAAATTTTCACTTTTCATTTAATCGCGAAAAATAGATGTTGTCATTTAAAAATCTAAAAGAGCGAAATACGTACTCCAGGAGTAATAATCTTTCGATTAAGGCAATAAAAAAATAATAGGAAACCACCCTATTGGCGCATGTACCCCTCACATTGCGAAATACATTTAGATGCATCACGGTTGTAGAAAGAGAAGTGTGGGATGAAAGTATGAAAGGTATATGGCTGAAAATAATAAAATAACTTATGAATTCGAAAGTTTAAACACCTTAACAAATATGAGTAAACGACTTGCGGGTTGCGTCATGACAAGTAATTGAGCGTACTACCCAGGAAAGCACCACTATGTAAAATTTACTAACCAAATAGTTTTAACTGTATTTTTTTCGGATGGTTAAGGGGGAAAATGTGATAAATAGGAATGTACTAACCAAGTTCCACTCTACCGCAGACTACTGATTATCCGGCTGCGGTTTATCTGTGTTGCAGATTGTCCATGCAGGATTTCACCTTACTTCGACTTTCTCCGCAGTCTTTATAAAAAAATAAAATCGGACGCAAAAGCACCAGGATATCTGAATTCATCTCAACAAGACTACACTGGGGTATTATTTCCATCAGAAACCCCTTTGTAAAATGGAATTATTTTATATACTTGCTGACAAGGATTTTTCAAGTTTACTTGGGAGGTTTGCACTGGAATTGCAAACGACGATCAGCGGCCGTAAAAAAAACTCTTGATTAATTTCAGAAGAATTCTCAATGATAAACCAATCATAAAGTGAGAGAAATGTTATCTAAGATCTCTTATTGTATATTTTATCTCGCAAATTCGGAAGTATGTAATGCCGTGGTCTTGCATGCGGTTGAATACAGCCCAAGGGAACCAGAGAATTCGTCGCACCTGGGCATGTTTATGCCTCGAGTAGTCAAGGTCAAACTGGAGGGGAAGGGAATAGTAGAAGTGAAGGCAGCGAGAGAAGTGGAAGTAGTGATAACATAAGTCATAAAATTTGCCATAAGTCCTGATTCCCTATAGCTGTTGCTGCGCGATGGCATGATTGCGTGCCCGTTACCTTCATGGGAGTTACGTGCTCCTTTTTTCAACCATCAAGGCACACAATCACGCTCAAAGATCACAGATTAGCAGTTGAATCCTGGGCAATTTGTGCGAGACAGGACTATGCGGCATGTTGCCTGACGTCTATACTTTCCGACGTCGCGAAGTGATTTGGAAGCATTCGAGCAACCCACTTTTCTGAATCCGCAATCTCGCAGCCACCGATGCATGGTCTTCAGAAATTAGGTATTACACGGAGCAGTAGAAGTACGAGTACAATCACGTTATCGCCGCTAAAAAGATCACGGTCAGGAAAAAAAAGCTCGTTATGATTCCAGAAAGCAATCTAAAATAACAGACAACGCGCGTGAATAATAATAGATTGTTTGATTTGCATAAATTTTGAAAATTACAAGAAATTAAAGGGTAAGTATGGGTTATTCGTGCCGCCTCTCCCCATCATTATCCTGGGTAATCGGGAGTATGCTGTATTTGATTGCATGTACAGGAAAACCTCTGCGTAACAAAACTCCATATTGCAAAATTTTACAAAAATCTCAGTATAGCAAAATCATGGCCTTGCTCCCAGGCCCTTCTCATGCATAATGCATGGATAACAAAGCTATCTAGAAGGTTAAAGTAAGATTTAATGGCTTATTTTCAGATTCTTATTGCACCTTATGTTGCTAAATTATAGAATCAACAACACTTTCAAGGATTAAAAAAGAAGCTAACTCCACAGAGAAGAGAAGGATAGGTACCACGATCATAGCAGGTATTCCTGAAAATGATCATTTCATATGATCATTTGAGGTGCAATTCAAGGATAATCCCATGGACTGGACAGTGGCATACCTTAAATGTGCCAAGTGCACATTAAGTGTGAAAATTTTACAGAGGAAAAATTATTTGCCTTGACCAGGATTTGAATTCAGATCCCCAGACAGGGTTCCCACTCTAACTACATCATTAAATTCACAGTTTTTTCCCAGGTTTTCATGGTCTACTTGTCATCAAATTCATGGTTTATAGATAAGGCATTTTAGGCAGAAATATTGATCATGAAACAATCACCGGCCGCACATTAACTAAAAATGTAACAAACACAACCATGGTTCCCACCCAAACTGAAACATAAAATTCACGGTTTTTTCCAGGTTTTCACGGTCTAGATGTCTTCAAATTCACGGTTTTTAGATAACTTATTTTAGGCAGAAATATTGATCACGTAACGATCACTGGCCGCATGTTAACTAAAAATTTAACAAACGCGACAGATGCCGTAAATGTAAACGCAGCAATGAAAGCCTCTCCTGACGTCGCTAGCAAAATTCAGCTCCGGCTTAAGTTTGTGAGCGGGAAAATGGAGGGAGCAGGGTGCCTGGGAAGTTAAGAAGTGTCTGAATTTTCGCCAGAGTTAATGAACACTTTGGTTACCAGTCTTCCGGCTTTGGTACAGACTTAAGGTCAATGTGTCATCACGGCACACGGACCAACAATTGCGCTAAGAATATACGAGTGCAGATAAATGCGTGGACAGTGTCTGCGCATGACTGACCTTGAATCATGACGGACATTTCAATTTTTCTTTTGCTCTTTCAATCGTAGTTCTAAAATCAAGTTTTAAGAGATTTTTTAAGGTTTCATGGCGAAATTCACGGCTTTTTCCAGGTTTTTTCACGGTAGAAAAAATTCACCGCTTATTCACGGTTTTAAGGTTTTCACGGTTGAGTGGGAACCCTGACAACAGATGCCTTGAATGCAAACACAGCAATGAAAGTGCTATCTCTAATTACTTCACCTATCATTAGCAAAATTCAGGCCCAGCTAAAGGGTGTGAGTGGGAAAGTGGAGAGAGCAGGGTGGCAGGGAAGTGAAGAAGTGCCTGATTTTTTGCCAGGGTTAATGTCTTGAAATCGCAGGCTTTAGGTCGATATGCTATCATGGCACATGGACCAATTAATAATTGCGCTTCGAATGCGCAGAAAAATGAGTGGACAGTACCTGCATGTGACTTGGCCTTGAAACATGATCGAAATATCGATATTTCTTTTAATCTGTCTATCGTAGTTCTACAATCAAGTTTGTGAGATTTCTAAGGTTTTATGACGAAATTCACGGCTTATTCACGGCTTTAAAGTTTTCACGGTTGAGTGCCCAGAATTTGCCCCACATGCTCTACCGCTAACAGTGCCAAGACATCATCTTCCTCTGCAGAGTTTTGTCGATGTTACAGAGTAAAAATGATCATGATTTGAATTCAAGTAGTTTTCGACTTACAAAGCCAAAATAAAAATATCTGAAGACTGAAATCTAAGAGATACAATGACCTAGATGACTGACAGAACTTCTATGACTATTCCCGCATTCATGGAAGATAAAGTTCACCGATGCTTTTACCTCCAGAGTCCACGAACCACCGCTTGTTGTTTCCCATCGGATCTTGATTTTTGATCACGGCAACTAAAGTGCCAGCGGTAACTGGCAAGTCAAGTGGATCTGCCCCCGAGTAGGAATCTTTTGCGACAAACAATTTGTCTGGAGGATATCTGCTCTGTAGATACACTCGTTGGCTATAATTTTGTGATACCTGCAGCAACAGGAAAGAGTTATTATCAATGGGTTAGCTTCAATCAACTCAAGTCACCATAATTCATTTCCATTATTCACAAACCTGCTGAGAGCCACCCACTTGACTACTACCCAGGATTGGAGACTTATTCTCACTTCTTGTCTCACTTGGATCAAGCGAGAAATTTTTAGTAACAAAACTGAAGCGGCCAATTTGATTGCTCACTAAACTATGCTTGACACCAAAAACTTCTAGAATATCACCCTGAGACTGAACAAGATGATTCTGCAACAGAAGTAGCTTCATTTAGAATCTATAGCAAGAAAGCACACATCATACGAAATATCCAATTGGAAGTAAAAAGTATTGCATTAGAGGATTCTTTGTAGGCGTACCAATGAAATGACACCTTCAATAATGAATGCATGAGTTATCAAAACGCTAAGACCTTTAAAGCATTGCCATACTGATACACACCTCACATAATGACAGGTACAGTTTAGTTGCCCTTCCAGTAAATAACTTACGAGCTGAAATGAATGCTGCAATACACTCCATGAATAATTCATAAGATATTGTGACTAACTTCGGCAACTCTTCCAACAGCTGAGAGTTTAAGGCATCATAATTGTTTTTTGACATTAAAATCTCATCTTGAACCTGCAAATAAACACATCGTTACAAAAGAGCATCACATAAGCTCGTACAGGTGCACAAGAAATAATTTATCCTTGACGAAAATGAAATTGACTCATTAAGTTTCCCTTACAATGAAATGATTGCAGATCCCAGGGAGTGGAGGAAACTCCTCAGGGAATTGGCTATGGAAATAACATCTTGATTTAAATATATGTATTATAAATAAAAAGTTCATAACCCTCTTACTGCTAACTTTCCTCTTAAGGCACTAGCATGAAATTCTGAGATTAATTACATACAATTTATCATTTTAGGAAAAAAGAAACATTATGAAGCTATATTTTGTACATAGACCAATTAGTGTGTTCCTTTTTACTCAACATTTTAAGCAGAACTAATCCACTGAATCAATAATGATAAACAATGTTTACATTATCTGATAAATAATTGTAACTATTGCATTCCCATTAAATATAACTAGTATATGATTTGTGACATGCTGACATAGCCGCCGATGGCATGAGGCATCTGAGATGCAAAAGAAATACCCTGCCCGCACTAAGAGGGTTAATACCAACTACCAGGTCTCCCAAAATTCAACAGTGATGGTCACTAAAACATTTACACAAAATGCAAAGTTATCCGGCAGAATCATTTTAAAAACATATTAATATTAATGCAAGTGGAGTTTGCACTAAGAATAAGTATAGCTACTTATTGCATGTATTCATCTTGGGTTTTCATTCTGGTAAGCTGTCCCATTATGTTAAGTCCTCTAATTAGAAAATTCTATTTACGAACTTTCAGAGATACAAACATTCCAAATATTGAAGCATGCCCGAAATTGTAAATTTGGCACCTTTCAGGTTTGCTAATGCAATGTGGTGTGGTGTAGAGGAACTCACTTTTTGGACACAGTCTAAACAAATTATCAATTTAATCATTGTGAAGACAGGTTTTGCATGCTCCTCCTTCCCGTGAACAGCAAACTAAATTTTTTCAGCTTCAGCTACGTAGCACTCGCAGCTAGATCAGTTCGTCACAATCGTGAATTATTGCAAATTGTAATGCAGTGTTGCATTGTTCAGGATAACAACAATTTTTGATGCCTTGCATTCAGTCTGCCCACCAAAGTTGACCGATGACAGCACAAAAAGACAGGCGGAGAACCCTGTGCCAGTAAGGTTTGCAGCCAATTGCAGTACGGTTTGCAGCCAATCGCAGTACGGTTTGCAGCCAATTGCAGTACGGTTTGCAGCCAATTGCAGTCTCCCAAACGCACCTCACACCCTCCCCTCGTCATACAAAGTTGTTACATGCATATGAAGCTCCAAAATAAACCCGAACCACCAAAACAAGGGATTCGTCCTTTGAATCCTTTACGCCCATCATCTCTCCTGGCTCCCTTCATCACGGAAGCCTATCGTTTACATGTGACATGGCCCTTTCTAACCCGGCAATCTTGCCCCCTACCCCAAACAAGACCCCTCTGTCTGTCATCGGACAACTCTCAGCGGTCAGACTGTAGGTTTATCAAATTACAAACAAGGTCTCAGAACGCATCCTGTTCCTATGTCGAGGATTTACTGTATTGGTATTGAAACTCCACGGGGTCACCGGGTGGAGAGTAAGCCAGTGCGGTCGCGGGTCATGGGAGTAAGGGAAATACGGAACTCGCACGCAAGAGAACTCAACGCATGTTGTGAGGCAGTTGTTCCCGGACGACGAGAGGAGAAAAAAAGGAGGGGAAGCAGAGGAGGTGTCAGTTTGGAGGTGAGGCCTGGTGGCTTGCTCTCTCTCTCTCTTCAACCACGGCGATGAAAGGATCTCAGCCAACCTTGCCTGGCGGAAGGTTGGCGGTGGCCAGAAGGGCTGATTGCGTGGTGGAACGACGATCCCAATTCTGAGCGGCGGTCTCGCCGGAACAGCTGATGGAGTTTCGCCGTGACACCGGAAGTTATCCTGGAGTTCCACCAGGACATCAAAGTTGTGAGCCCCAAGTACTTGCCCTGCCCGTAATTTGTCGTGTTGAGTTCTCTCGCGATTTGGTATGATGTGATTGAGGGAATGGGGGTATGTTTTCCGAGTTCCGTGTTTTGGTTTGCTTGGTCGCGGGCGGCGCGTTACATGTGCCGATCATTTCGCGTTTGCTTCTTCGAAATATTCATTTTCATCGCAGGCTTGGTCTGTTTCTCTGTTAATAAAGGTAATTAAGTTTCATGTTTGTTTGTTAATTCTTAAAATAAATGCTGTTATAGATAATTGTGTCCCGACCTTTCATTTGGCAACCTGTCACGGTTCCTCGGACGAGAAGCTATTTCACGACCCAATTTACGTTAGCCTGGTATTAGTTTAGTGGTGGCGTAGACCGGAGGGACGGCGCCCGTACGGTTACAGTATAATGAAGTTCTCCAAAAGCTGTCACACACTGCCCTTGTCCGTTTTACACCAACCTGGGTTATACTGTATTGGTTAGTGGGGATGGAGCAAAGAATGCAGGGACCAAACACAGCCTCTCAACAGGCAAGCCTCGACCTTTATCACTCACTCACACACACACACACAATAGGACAGGACACTCACACAGGTTAAAAATGCCAAGAGAATAGGCTCAAATGAGCAGGTCAAGCAGTGTTGCTCCATCCACACACACCAATACAGTGTAACCCAGATTGGTGTAAAAAGGACAAGTGCAATACATTATGGCTTTTGGAACGCTCCATTATACCTTTTCTATTCAAGGCCCTAGAGCTCAGCTCCTCATACAGTAAGTCCTCAACTTACAAACGAACGGCTTACAAATTTTCAGAATATGAACATTCTAAAGCAGGGGTCTTCATCCTTTTTAAATGCAAGGGCCTAAAATCGAATTAACGTCGTCCAGAGAGCCACAGTGCTCCATGTCTTTTTACCACCACATCAATGAAACAACTAAAAAAAACATAATTTCAAAGTGATATAATATTTATTTGTTCAATAGTTCAATCAATCAATGAGATTTTTGAAATTGTTTATTTTTGATGAGTGTTTCGGTATTTGGTTTATGGTACAATATTTTCTATAGCCTCTAGGGGCTGCAAGAAATTAGCCGGTGAGCCCGCAGGTTGAAGAACTTTGTTCTAAAGCGTGCCCAAAATTTCAAATTTGGCACCTTTAAGGTTGGCCGACGCAATGCAGTGTGGCAACTTACTTTTTGAAAGAGAAAAGAGAAACTTACTTCTTGGACACAGTCTAAACAAAGAATCAATTAAACTGTTGAGAAGTTGGGAACTGTGCAGCATTATGCAGAGGACTTAGTGTACATATTTATTGTCTCATTATTGCCTTCACTTCTAGTTCTGGATCATTCCTCATCTTTTCTCCGAGCACAAGAAATGATTCCCACTTTGAAACATAAGGAGTCATGGAATAATTCACCAAGTTGAAAACGCAAGAGAAATACATACAATAAAATCAAAGGAGAAGCACCAGCTTTCATATTTAATCATCCTCATGGCTGAGAGGCCTCATAAGAAAATAGAAAATGGAACTGAAGTTCACTCAAGACTAATAAATGCACCAATAATACAAAAATTGGATGATGGCTCCCATGGAGAAGTTCATAAGTCACAACTCATCTTTTGGAATGTCCTCTGCAATAATTTATCTTCTTAACCCACTAAAGTAGTTAGTAAGTTTAAGCGCAGATTAACACAGAGGACATCGTTAGAGATAAGCTAAACTGGGAAAATGTACACAACCAATAGTATTTTGAAAGTATGATTTCAGAGTAAGGCCATGTCCCAATACAGATGGGTGTACCCTGCACCCTGTGCCCTACCCGCCCTTGGGGTACCTTGCGCCTTTCGTGCTCTTCAAACCTCCGCTAACGCCAAAGATGGAATTGGTCATTTTGCGAATCATAAACAAATGAGCAACGGTTTCCACAAACTCTTATTTTATGCTAACCCAACCATAATAAATGGTTTTTATTGTAATAATTGTTACAAAATGGTCCTTATCACAGTAAGAAGATAATGATTAAATAAAAAATAGCAAGAAGCCTTCAAATGCTGCTTCATTGGTTTTAAGATTAAGTCATATACATAAATATACTAATGTTTATCACAAGAAAAGAATTCCTCAGCGTAATAAAAGGATTGTTAAGATGTCACGAAGGTTATATGCATCTAATTTCTCGGACCATGTGAGGTTCAAGGGTACTACCACTTAATTATGGCTAGACGGGAATTCGGTGATATAATGACAAAAATTTTCATGAACCAGTACCACAGTCCTTGTGCCAGCACCACTACCTCCAGAAACCACTCCACTTGATTGAAATAGTTTTAATAGTATGATCAGCTGATTACAAAAAGTAATCTTGATCGTTAGCTAGGCGTGCTCAAGTACCTAATAATACCATGCCAATTCCTCGTACAACACACCCTGCATCAACACAAGTTGATGTTTTGAGGAACAAAATGAGAATACACGCTACAGGGATTAGGTAAATGCATGCTTCATCCAAATTCATGAAAAACTTGTTTAAACATATTCACGCACATTTACGATTAGAATCTTCACTTTTCTTTTTATTATGGTAAATAGTTTAATCTATCTCAACTTGAATAAAGAGAGAACACGTTTTGCAGGCAATTAAAGATAACCTTCTTAAATATCAAAATTTGTGGAGTTAATTTCATCTGATAACAACAATTTCTTTGAGCTGCAATTGCCAACAAACTAAAATTAAAAATCTTAAAACCTTCCCGTTCACAAAATGGATGCATATGATACGGAAGAACTAAGATTACCTACTTGCACCAACATAAGTAACCTAAGTAACCATTATACAAGAACCCTTATGTCAATACCTAGGTTGATGCAAAATTGAATCGGACAAACAATTACACCATGATAGTACATGGTTCAGAGATGGAGATATAAGTAGCCGTGAATAATGTGATGTTGAGGATGCAATTCACATCATGCCAATAAATATTGCTTATTTTTGCTAAATACATACCTTGTATAAAGCGGCATGTAACCTATGCTTTGAAGCAATAAAACAGCAAGCTAACCTTCAATAGTACGAAAGCGAGAGCACATGGGACGTAAGACACATTTAAGGATAATAGCTTCATTAATTCGTGCAACTCATGCCATGAATTTTAATTAGCCCTTCAAATTATGCAAAAGCATTATTTAGTTAAGATGACATAAACGAACAAACCATTCCCTTGACGCCAATCTTTATGGAACGGACTTTTGTCCAAATATTACGCTTTATTCCACACAATTATTATGAAAAATTCCGTTCATTTGTTTAAACAACATTCACTTAAACAGGCATGCACAATCGTAAGTGCTTAATCCATTCCACTAGCATGGTTTTCTTCCATCCTTCCATAGTGTCGACCGTCAAAGGGCACGTAGGTACCTTCTCGTACCCATCATGCCATTCACTCCACGCGCCCTTCAAACCCTTGCACTATGCATATTGGGATGACCCTAACCTGATGTCACTTCCTGAACATGACGTCAGCAAGGGCACCAAGGGCACATAACCGTGGATTGGGACACAGCCTATTTTTCAAAAAATAGTTAAATATTTTATAAACATTTTTAAAGCCTATGGCAATTTCATGAATGGAAGAATATTCATACATAGTCGAGTATCCTCCTCTACATTTTTACAGCACATAGCTAACACCATTATGAATAATAAAGGAAGACAATAAAGTTAAAAAAAACTCACAAGTTTCGAATCCCTATTTTTCTCAGATTTTGCTAGACATCGATTATAATCCAATAATTTATCATTCCTCTTCTGAATCAGCTTCTCTGGCCCTTCGCACAACTCAATCAAGGCATTCAATGGTCTCAGCACACGGCTGTCGATGTTGCTTTTCTGTGAAAATCAGAGCACACAAGACCAACTCAGGCACAATTAAAAAGATATTATCATTATTAGCTTTGAATTTAATCAATATAAATTACTTTGCCAGTATTTCCACAATCCTGTTTATGAAAATCTTTGCATACATAAAGTCATTTGAAATTTCAGTCACAAAAAATATATAGTCTGGTATCATATTTCATTTATGAGAATGAATTTTCATCAACTACTTTTTATGAATAATATCTCCATGAAGATAAAATGATTTGATAATTATAATCCTACTCTCATCAATATCCAGAAAATAATAAACCAAATTATACAGTTTTATAGCACCATTTAAGATCAAATGATGAAACAAAAGCAGTTCAATTTACCAGATTATCAATTAACAATCAAACCTAGTCTCATGACTGGCAAGTCACAAATTAGGAACCTCCTCTTCCATGTACATACACACTATTGTTATCAAATTCTCATGGCCCACAGAAGGGTTTGATGATATACGTAGTACCTTCAAGATACCTGAAATCAATACAGTAGACTATCGTTAACCGGAACAATGTTATTATGAAGTTCTCGTTTTTACCAAGAAAATCATTGGTTCCGACAAAAAGGCTAGCCCAATCTATAGAATAAGAAACTTTATTACAAAATTATCCTTATTACGAAATTACTACCTCAGTACCGGTTCTAGCGGGCATAAAATGGAAATTATTACAAAGTTCCACAGATAAGCAACGGCATTTGGGTGGATTTACACTATGCTACGTAATAATCATTACCCTACATTAGAGTTCTCTTCGTGCACTGTGCCCAAGAGCGTCAATTATGGTTCTTTCTTCAGCGGGAGATACTTCAGTATCCACGCAACATCATATAATAAGCTTCATTCCTGTGGAATCATTGTGACCCACTCATTACCGATCATAAATTGGCAGTACAATACATCCTCCTCGGACAAATATTTGACTTTCCGAGGTACAAACATTCGAAAAATTCTTATGTGCCCAAAATTTCAAATTTGGCACCTATGGAGTTGGTTGATGCAACGCAGTAGGTGTAGATGAAATAGTCTGATTAAAGTATCAATTAATCCGTTGTGAAGTCAGGAACTTTTCAGCGTTATCCCTGTTCTTCTTTCCCGCAAATAGCGAATTTTTTTCCGCTCCAGCCGCATCACATGCGCAGCCAGATTAGTTCATCAAAATCGTGAGTAACGCAAAATTGTACTGCAAAGTTGCATTATGCAGGATAACCACCCTTTTTGATGCCTTGCATAAATTTGACAACTTATGAACAAGGTCTGGTAATGCATCCACATAGTATGTTTGGATTTACAGCATTTTTGCATAACCTAATCGCGTATATCATAAACATGACTCAGAAGCTATTCCGCAGCGGGACAATAAGTACAGGAGATTAAAGAAACAATGAATTTTGGCAAGGTATGTTTTTTTGCAATACCTAAAAGAAATGCTCTAACGAAGTTCGTTATTACAAAACTTCAGTTTTTCGGTCACATGTACTTCGTAATAACGAGAGTTTAATCTAATAAATTAACATTATGAGAACAAACATTAAAGGAAATACTCACAAATTCAGCTAAGTATTTGGAGAAAACAATTTTTTGTGCCTCTTTGAACTCATTTACTCCACTGCATTTATTTTCATCAAAACACGTTGAGATGATTTCACCACAATTACATTGGCAAGATATCACTTCCTCCAAGCCACAGTAAAATTGTTCAACATTCCTCATAAAATCTTTCACAGATTTTTCTAGAGATCTAAAAAGCAATTCTTGGGCATCAAACTCTGGATCCTTGGCCTGCAATATTTCCATAATTTCATTACACATATTAATTAATAATACAAATTAAAATAAAACATTCACCTATTATTTTGCACTCATGGAATAGAAAGAAATTCTTACTGCTACTCCTATTCCAAGGGAGGATGATAGCTTCATTCCTAAGCGTGAGGACTTCTTCAAAACTGAATGTAGAGAAAGCTTTGACATTCTATTGGACAAAGTTGAGTTTCCATCATCCAAATACTTGGAAACTGAAAAAAATAAAAATAAATAGCCCAAATAATAATTAATGTAACCTCTTTTTACTTCATACACAAAATCAGATAATGAAATTTTTATTTATCACACCAATTTCAGAATTACCTCCATAATTTAATGATTATTTACACAGTATGGGAAACTTATTCGTAATTGCAATAAAAACCAGCCATGCCAGCCTCAGTGGCAGCAGGGTAAAGTCCTCACCAGCCTAATAGGAGGTCGCGGGTTTGAGTCTCGTCTAGGTAAGTTACCCCTATCCAGGGCATGGTGGTTTGTGTACGTTAAACAGTTAACATCTTAATCCTTTCCCTGCTGTTCTATCTCCGAAAACATTCTCCTCACATGCGGCGAAAAGGTTAAAATGCGTTTCATGGACCCACGGAGCAGGTACTTCCAGGATGGGTGTGGTACACCCTCCGAAGGGTCGCTAATCCGCGGCCCTATCCTCGACGAGCTCACCCACGCAGGACCGTCTCTTCGTCCCCACCAGCGGGGGCCTGCCTCCTGAAAAGTGACCACTCTGACTGCAATTTGAAAATCAATCAATCAATCCGATCATCAAAAAATTATTGTTTTCATCGCACTCCTGCCAATCAAGCAATCAAGTACGTCTTTCAACCGTGTTTCTACGATGAAAAATAACGATTTTGTTAACTTTGCTAAAAACGTGGCTGCGGACAACCGGAAAAATGGTCATTTTAGCAAAGTTAACAAAATCGTTATTTTTCATTGCAGAAACACGGTTCAAAGACGTATTTGATTGCATCATTGGCAAGAGTGCGATGAAAACAATCATTTTTTGATGATCGGATTGATTGATTGATTTTCAAATTGTAGTCAGAGCAGTCACTTTTCGGGAGGTAGGCTGCCTGCTGGTAGGGTCGTGGAGACGGTCCTGCGTGGGTGACCTGGTCGAAGATAGGGTCCCGGATTAGGGACCCTTCGAAGTGCTTCGGCGAAAGTGCAGACCGCATAGTAGGGAGGAAGAAAAAGTACGTCCACAGCAGTCTGCCGTGCAGACGTACTAGGTACGTCCACAGCAGTGAAAGGGTTAATAAACCCAATGTAATAGGCTGTATAGTGCTGGTGGAATGGAAAAAAATTAATTTAATTGAATAAACACTCACCTAGATCTTTCCGACGTTTGAATTCATTGATGTGCATGGCAACTTCTGTCATTCTCTTAACAGCCTCAATAAGAAGGGGCTTATCCTTGTGAGAATCCTCAGTATACTGTGAATACAAATAATGACTCTATTGCATACTTACAACAGTAATTAAAACTTAAAATGCCACTCACTTTGGCTGGTAACAGAATGTAAACATAATCCAATGACTTTGAATAGTATGTACCCATGTACCCATTTTCCTCAATAAATTAAAATCTAAAGATCCAGTAGGTAGACACTTATTACCCTCAAAACACTATATTCAGCGATAAGCGCTTACTTATCATTTTTATAAGAAAGAATTTCAAGAAATCCTCAAAGAATTTGAAAGAGTTCCATGAAACAAATGCAGTTCAAAAACAATTTCACAGAGCAACATAAAGTAAACTCTTGATCATCTGTGTTCAAATTACCCTTGCTGCACATAATCCATGCACGAGTTTCACCCTTCTTCAATGTTTTCCACATTCTTAATAAAAAATAAAATCAGATGCAAACACACTAGTGTTGTCTTATTTTAATGCAAGATTACACAAGGTTTATTATTTCCATTAGAATTCCCTTCATAAAATGTAATCATTTTCTTTACTTGTTGACAAGGAATGTGTCAAGTTTACTTGGGGGTCTGCTCAAGCATTGTAGAAAACAATGAGCGGGGGGAAAAAAACTCTTGATTATCTATAAAATTTTCATCTTTGAAATATTGAAAATGTTGCGAATATCATTTTCATGCTTTGATTGCACACTGTGAGTATAATGTATATGACTTTGGGATGTGTGGCCACATTCTCCACCTGCATCCATACAAAATTGCAAGGCAAGCAACCACCTAAGTTGATACAGAAAGGTTTCACTGTATTTTACTTCTGTATCATCCTTCTTCCATATGAAAATATTTGTGCATGTGTTTTTCCTGTAGGATAAATAATTAAACATTCTTCTGCAGTCTTTGAAAAAAATATCATTAATATGAGGGTGTTAGAAGACAAGGGGTACAAGTGGTTTCTTTTTCTAAACAGAGCTAGGAACAGAAACCAGACAGAGAAAACAAATGAGATCAGCTAGATATTTTGTAGTGAACTTGATTTTTCACTCGATGCCAGCAGAGAACAGAGACTGACTCACATCCCTTGGCCACCAAATTTTAGTGTATTTCTTTTATCAATTTCTGTAAGTAAGTCTATTTAGAAAGAAAATCACTTGTAGCCCTTGGCTTTTCACCGCCTTCTATGCACAATGAAGTACATATTTTCCACAACCACAAATCTCATTATGTTTAAAATTTTTACAGGAAACGTCAGCATATTTCAAGTGAAATATCCCTTTTCCTGTTCAATTTACACATGTTCTGCTCACTTAATACCCAGGAAACTACTACCTGGGCTATTTATTTCACTAAAAGCTCAAGGCTTTTCTACTTTCACCCTAAAAAAACAATAATTTGAGGTTTTTGTGCAAAATTGCTGAATTTATTATGAATTAACAATTAAGTTACCACTGAACCATTCCAGGTATTCATGAATAAAAATATTATATAAGCTACCTACCTTGATAAGTTCATTGAGAATCAATGGATATTTGAGGATCCTCTGAACTGGCTTAATTAAAATGGACCCCATATCAAAACATGCAATCTGGTACCTCAAAGTTTCAATACCTTTGTTGAAAATCTTTTGAATACTTTCATTTTCTTCATACTGAAAAAAATGAACAAACACCACTCATGATTTCATTTACTAATTAAAATGCATAAAGGAAGCATAAACAGACTGATGTGAGAGCCATGACTTGAGATAATAGTCATACAGCATACCTTTTCCAACAACGTCAGAGCTGTGTCATGGTTCATACAATAGCTGCTATAAATAGTTTTCATATCATCGGCAAGTTCAAGGAAACAAGGACCAATAAGTTGCTCCTCGTCCTCTTTGTTTTTCATGGAGAAAAGAATTTTATCCAGCAATGTCTCAGCAATTCCCATCACCTGAAATCATAGTAAGTTGTTAACTACACAAAATTGGTATGGACAACCCGAAATTAAGTATGGTAGACTAATCATCAACAGACAAAGGTATGAGAAATTAACTCTACACTAACTAATGCGACACAAAATATCATATCAAATAAATATCTACAGCGAATTACCTCAATTAGATTCCCAAATATGCCTTCAACATCAATTCCCCTAGATTCTAAAAACTCTTCATTGTGCAAATTAAATGTTTCATAGGTTAACTTCAAGTCACGCACGTATTCCTTTTCTGTAATCGCTAACTCAGATATCACATTTTGTCGATGCTCACTGTCTTTCACTCTGATTAGAGATACATCACAAGATAATTGGAAGAAAATAAAAGAAATATGTTAATGTAAAATTTGACAGCAATATTAAATCACAGCATTAAATGGTCAAATGCAACAACTGAATACAAAGAAATAATGACAAATCGGATAATAACTAGGACTCCAACCTTTGATCATTTTGCCCAGAACTGGATTCGCCACATGCCTCATCTGGTCTTGTTTCTCTTGATGCCAACATCCTAGAAGCGTTTGAATTAGACCCTGCAATAACAGATTCATATATTTTAGCCCCAGGTAATCAATTGTGATTTAAATTGATTCATCATTAAAATACATAAATGAAAACGCTTGGGTGCACTTTCTAAAAAGTGCGATGAAATTTTTTCAGGCTATAATCAAGCAAATTTAAAGAGGAGGCTCTTAACTTATACCTTCTTTGCCCAAAACTTCAAAATGAATTTATATTGAGGCTTTCATCTGCCATCAGGGCAACATTTTCATTACCTGACCTAATAGAATGAACTGATATCACTGATTCTCCAGCACAAGAATCACTCAAACCAGCATTACTTTCACTATAAAGCAAATTCAACAGGGCTGAGGGATTTTTAAAAATTGTTTTCATTATTAATAAAGACCTATTTTTCTCTCATCCTTTATCGATCGTTACTAAAATAGATCCTTCACCCATCCTTAACGGCCGAGATGTTACCACTTATGGTACTCTTAGCCTTAACAAAACAAATTTCTGGCTGTATGTCAAAAGTGTTAATGGCTAATTCATCACTATGCTATTCACTCTTGGGCAAAATTAAAATAAAATTTCAGCTCTGAAAGAATCTAAATGACATTATTTACAAGACTGAGCTTTGATAGTTAAAAATATTGACTAGAAATCATCAGTATGACTTTTTGCATGTTCTAAATATTTGATGACACATTTAGTACTTGATAAGAGTGACCTATCAACTACTTTGGTAGACAAAACATTATTACTCACTGGAGAGTGCAGGTGATAAGCGTTTTTTCCTTCGTATGGTTCGCCTCACAGGTGTTTGGCCAGGTACAGGGATTGGTGGAGCAGGGCGATGTGGTGCTCTATCAGATCCTTGTCTCCTGAATTCCACCTTCACAGCTGGAGTCTCACGGGAATGAAGTTTAGAATCCTCTTGCAAACTTTCACCTCCTGAACACAATAAACCCATAACATAAAAAGACTCATCACAATAACGTCATCCTACTCAAAAATATTTGAGAAAATAATTTACAACTGTGTAACTTCTTACCAGACCAAATATAATATTCTGAGCCCATCACAACATGGCTTCCAAAAGGGTAAATCCACAACCACACCTCTATTTGACTTACTCCAGTCAATTTATGATTCCATAAACAACAAGGAAATCATAATTGGTCTTTTCTATGACCTGTCCAAGGCATTTGACTCAACTGACCATTGGATACTCCAGAAAAAACAAATGGAAATCGGACTGAATGGAGTGGTGTCAGAGTGGATAATGTCATTCATTTACAATAGGAAGCAATACGTACAGTTAAAATACCACTTTAAAGATGGTAATCTAAGTACCGTATTTCTCCGAATATAGTCCCCCTCTTAATATAGTCCCCCCCCTAATTTTTAGGCTTCAGTTTCGGGCAAAATTTAAAAAATGTGTTCGAATATTGCCCCCCTTTACTTTTACCTTGGGCATTTTTGGAAAAAAGGGGGGACTATATTCAGACATATACGGTACATACAAGTTCCAACCGCTAAACATCACCAAGGGGGTCCCACAGGGATCCATTCTTGGCCCTTTGTTATTCCTACTCCACACAAATGAGTTGCCAAGTATGATAAATATAGGCAAGTTAATTGCCTATGCAGATGACACTAATTACATACTCAGTGTCCCCTCTCTAAAGCTAATTGAATCTGCAGCAGATCAGGCTGCAACCGAAATGTACAACTGGACATCCCAAAACAACCTTTTACTGAATCTCACCAAAAATTCCTATGTCATTTTCCATTCATATCAAAAAAGGATCGAATATCCAACAAACAAGATAAATAATTAGCATATCAGACACACAGAGTTCCCACTGTAACTGAATAATAAAATTCACAGTTTTTTCCAGGTTTTCACGGTCTATATTTCGTCAAATTCACGTCTGTTTTTTTATTTTAGGAATAAATATTGATCACGTAAAAATCACCAGCCGCAAGTTTATAAAAATTTAACAAATGCAATAAATGCCGGCAATGCAAACGCAGCAATGAAAGTGCTCTTTTTACATCGCCTATCGTTGGCAAAATTTAGAGCCGGCTAAATTTTGTGAGTGGGAAAATATAGGGTGGCAGGGAAGTGAGGAGATGTCTGATTTTTCGCAAGGATTAATAAGCACTTTGGTTACCAGTCTTCCAATCACAGGCTTATGGTCTGTGTCTCGTCATGGCACACGGACCAATAAATGCACTTCAAATACATGAGTGGAGACAAATACGTGGACAGTGTCTGAGAGTTACTGACCTTGAAACATGATCGACATGTTGATTTTCCTTTTGAATGGTCAATTGTAGCTCTACAATCAAGTTTGAGAGGATTCTAAGGTTTAATGACAAAGTTCACAGCTTTTTCCAGGTTTTTTCACGGTAGACAAAATTCACAGCTTATTCATACCTTGGTGTAACCTTAATAGAAATCCTAGACAGGTCAAATCATGTTGAAACTTTGTCCAAGCAGTTACATTCACACATTTACTTATTAAAAAATTTATATGAAACAGTACCCCTAATATTTTGCTTGTAATATATAATGCATACATATATTCTAGGATAAAATGTGGTATCCTATTTTGGGGAAAATCTTGTCACAGTGATAGAATTTTTTAACTAATGAAAAGGGCAGTTAGAACAATTGCCAGAATCTCAAACAAAACTTCCTGCAAACCCTACTTTGAGAAATTCAACCTATTGACTCTTTCCTGTATACCAATCTTAGAATCTGCCACGTTTGCCAAATCCCATCCTGAATTATCAACCCTAAACAATCAGGAACACAATCATTACACACATCCACGTACCTATATACACTACAAAAGAAATAACGTTTGTCTCACCGATCACAGTCCATACCATACTATATAGAAGGTACTGAGGTCCCACACATACCATAACCATTAGAATGTTGTAATTTCTTTTTGCGAATACAATAAGAGTAGATATAGATGCTAACATATCATGAGTCACCAATTTAAAATTGTTCTACCATAATTTGTCCTTATTGGTAAGATAATTCACAAAAAATTGAATGGCTGGCTAGTCACAAAAATGAACACAGGTTTCACTTCATGACCAAGAAGGTCACTGTCTATGCCCTATGTGATTAGGTCAAGAGGGAGAGGATGTAATAAAAGTGAAGACAAAGGGAGCAGAGGTAACAAATGCTTGAATCAGCCAGGAACTTAGTCGGCAGGCTTAGTTTGCAGCGCAATACGGAGCAGTGTGAATATGTATACTCTGACCATGGCTAATTGGACCTCCTACCTGGAAAACAATCATTTAGATGGTCTAAAAACATCTACATTCATGGACGATGAGCCAATAAAATTTAATATTGTCCATGCATAAAAGTTTTTCAACTCCAAGTGTCTCCTCACCCCATTGCCAGTATGGATTATAAAAAGTTCAATATAAATAATTATTTTTAAGAGAACAACGCAAGTAAAACGCTTACAAATGTACTTCGGACTGTAAATTTACTTTATTTCAATGCCATCCTAGAGTAGAGTAGGAACTGAGACATGACTGGGCCCCCTTTACTAATAGGTCTCCATCATGGCTGAAGAGCTGCTCTAATAGTAAAAAAAATAGCTTTTGATACAAAAATGAGATAAAATACCATCTGCAATCAATTAAAATAATTTACATTGAATTCATCCATCGAAATTCCGTCAAGAAACTGACTGATTTAAGACGACATTATCCATGAGCTAAGCCATTCCTTTTCGGTGTTAAAAAGAAACAAAAGCACTTCCTTTTCCTTACAAGCATGTAATCAAAAGTCAGAGGATACACAAATGATAAAAAAAATAATTCATGGACAAACCTGAGAGCCTCACTGGTGCCCTTCGGAATGCAGAATCTGCAGCAGCAGCTGATGTGGAGGAGGGTGAGGGCGTATAAGACGGCCTGCTTGGCTTTGACAGTGGAGGCATGGAGTTCCTTTGCACTCCTGGACCTAAATTTGGCAAGGTTTTTGAGTCACCTTCTTTAGGAATATCGCCAATGCTTTTTTTAGAACCCACTGAATCAGTATTCCCAATTAGACGTGATTCACTATCATCTCCAGAGGGCACCTTGGCAGTTTTAAAATCAAAATTCAGACTAGCCATATTTTTTGCAATGAGGTCATCAACAGACTTAGGTCTCTTGGACAAGGAAAAATCTAAGCTTCTATCATAAGAATCACCCTTTGCATTGATATCAGGTAATATAAAACCTTGGTTAGTGTCATATTCCTTGACCAGGCAAGCATCATTATAACTGGGCAAACTGTCAATTGGTGATGGGTTTTGTGGGAATTCAAGGCCAATCAGCTCTTCCCAGGCAGAGAGAGGGGCAAGATGATTAGAAGGGCATAAACCAACCACATCCTCACTGTTCTTAACCCTGCACCAGTCTTCATTCACAACCTCTGTGATGTACACAACTTCTCCTTCCCTAACACTTATATCACTATTCATTTGTGCATGAAAATTGTAAACAACTTTGGCAGAACTATTCAGTCTTAATCTATTCTTGGCACTGTTCTTCGATGACTCATTCCTATTACTCTCTCCCATTGAATATTCACAGTCTATAAGAATATTTACATAACTAACGGGCAAAATACCCTTCTTCCCTTCAATTTCACCCTCAACCCAATCCTCATTCACATGCCTTATGAGGGTCACTATTTCTCCTTCATGGCAACTGAGCTCATTATCAAACTGGCCATAAAAGGGATAGAGAGTTATGCCATAGGGTGACAAACCACCATTGTCATTGTGACTGCCACACTCATCAAATACTGAAGGAAGTTGTTCTAGATCTGAAGACCCAAAGACGCCATTGCAAAGACTGTCATCCATGGAATTAAAGTTAGTCAAGCTGAAACTTGAAGTAGGCACTTCTTTTGGTTCGTCAGGGGAAAAAGTAATCAACGAGCCTTGCTTAGGAGCTGAACTGTCCAAAGGTGGGAATGAACTTGGAGGTAAACTAGGGAAGTCTGATGAAATTCCAGGGAATTCTGAACTTCTAGGGAAGTCTGAAAAATCAGACAAATAACTGGGCTGGGTTGAGAAAGATGTGATTAGATGATTATCATTCGGCAACGATCTTGTATTTCCACTGTCCTCTCCCAAGAGGGTAACAAAGTTCTTTGGAAATATGCCCTCTCGATTCCCACATATTCCCCTGAAAAGATAAAAAAGAAAGGAAACTCATGAATAGATTTTGTGATTTCACAAGCATTCGCTCAAAGAAGACTTGACATGGCCATGTATTTAAAACAGCACGCAAAAAATTTCAGAACAAAACATTTATGAACAACTGATATCTTTCTGCTAGTTGCTCCTTTTAATCCCAACTTCGAATGTGCACCCATCCACCTAGCACACCTTCATTTCATTGCTGTGAGCTTCTTAATAATGCAGTGAACAGAAATTTTCATTCTATATCTAGTCCAACAAAGCCAAGGCCATCATTTTTGTTCTGCACCACAGAATACTGTAAACATGATTATACGAAGTCAGCGGGACCGGAAAATGGGCACTTGGTAACATATAGGTTCGTAATTTCAAACATTTTTAATAAGTCGCAAAAAATGTTTGCTTTTGTTCCCACCACCATTTTCCTGTCTTCATCGGCCCAGTTTTACGTTTTCGGTGACCATTTAAGATGGAATTTTAAAAAAATGCTCTTTCTTATAAAAATGATGCTGAGAAAGATCGTTAAAAAAATCATACGACCCTAAAATTCCCATTCTTTCAAGTTGAATATCAATGATCTTAGCTCTAAAGAAATTACCGTCCATTTTAGAAAACGTAATCAAATAAAATCTTGTATAATTTTTGTACAAGAAATTAATCTGAGAATTTTGTGGTCAGTAGCGAATGGCAACTATTATCTATGCATAAGATAGATATTTGTTTCCAACGCCTAAAAAATTTTAATGGCAGGCCGCCTAACCGCTATTTGTGACGCCCTCTAATGCTCAGTGACAAGAAAAAAGAGGGTCATAGATAGTTTCTAAAATAACCTTCGCAGGTTAATATTTGTAGTTCCTTCCATATCGTCAGGTGAATGTACCATCGTTTAAATTAGTTATTTCCATTATGATTCAGTTACGATCATAAATTACGTAGGATATGATTCTCTACCGGCGAATATTTGAAATAAATTCTTTTTGGACTCTCTGTCCTGAATGTTAAAATGGAAGACTTTTTATTCGTCACCATGGCAATGGATGCTGGGAGTGAGGTGCCATGTTTGTATAATAAGTCTTTCTTCTTTTATGCCGACAGGAGAAAGGTTCCTACCGGAGGAAAGCTGGAGAAGCATCTTCCATTGTCAGGGAAATAAAGAGAGAAACGCTATTATCCTCATTCATTTTTTGCGTACAACACACGTTTTATCATTTCTCAGCATATTTAGGACAAGTATTGGTTCACTGGCGTGAATTCCCAAAAATGATACCCCAAAACGTGTACCTTAACCTCATTTATTTTTTCTGTGTCTTTCTCCATCGTATTGAAAATTATGAAAAGTATCATTAATACAGAGAAAAGATTTTTTAAGTTAGCAGTAAAAATTAGTCGTGCCATTATCCTAAAATAGTAGTAGCGTGGAAAGGACAAAGCAAATAGATAATTTCTATTGAAAGTCTGCAGAGAAGAAGAGAGACAATTTTATAATCGCAGCACTTCACACCCGGTAAATATCAACGGCATTGATGACAAAGTACCTTCGATTGAATCGTCGGCTTAGAGGTAGATGAAGCGCCTTACCCGGACAGACACCCGAGAAGAATTTAATTCGATCATTATTTAGTTTATTCTTTCTCCCTTCAATGCTAATATTTATTTTCATTTATCTATGCCTATTTCTAGCGCTTTTTCTATATCAGCGTTACATAGCATCATTTTAAATGCGGTAAAAAATGTAACCCAAAAACTAAAGAAGGGCAAGATACATACAGTGGAACCTCGTTAAAGCGAGTACCGGCTATAGCGACACCCCCGCTATTACGAGAGACAGCCGATGCACCGTCAATTGACCCTATAATAAGCGTGTTAAAAAATTCGTTTTTACGAGACCCTTTCGGCGTTGGCTCTCGCCATAGCGAGGGTTTCACCGCCGGAAGACTTTCATGAAGACTCCTTAACCTCTGTAACTGCTAGCGATCTGTTAGAAATGAAGTTAATGGAGTGCTCAGTCTCAAATTTATGTGGTAAACTGTCGTTCGATAAATATAATGATTGACGAAACAATGCTTTGCATGATTTTTATTCAGTGCGGCGCTTATAAATTGTTTGAATAGTTAGTCGTTATTTGAGTAAGGAAATTTAGTGATGCAAAAAAACATCGCCTTTCCTCTGGATTTATGCTTACGTTTATCGGATAGATGTTTATATGTCGCCGCACCACTGCTGTTCCTGTATATCTGTTCGCAACAGGTGTATTGGCTATTATTTGCTCCACCTCCGGTAAAGCGACAATTCGCTATAGCGAGTGTTTATTGGTGCACCGTGGGGTGTCGTTATATAGAGGTAGCACTGTATTGAGGTATAATTTTCATGAGTTCACAAAAGAAACCAACATTGCAAAATTTTATGGCATGGTTGGCATGTAAAAGGGAACACGTGGCACTTTTCCCGGGTAGCCCACTGCTCACCTTTTCACGCCCCTTGAAAGATTCTCCTGATTCATTTCCTGGGTATTACTCTAAAGAATCTCACATGACCCTTATCGTGATTCTCTCTCCTGCATGCTTCATTCATTGTACAAGAAAAATGGTGGAAGATGCTCATGTAAAAGTTTTCGGCAATGGCAAATTTATGAAAATAATACGAGACAAAAATGAAAATTAGTTCTAACACAAACAACTACGATTAATCAAGGAAATTAATAATGAATTGTTAACATTATCATGTAGTTTTGGAGAGGATATTTTGTTAAAACAGAATTTTTTAAATTCTTGTCATCTCTAAGCACACGAGACTGAATACATTTTCCGTCTTCTATGAAAGATATAAGGTATCGGCAGAAATGGTTCCTCAGTTATATCGCCTGTTTAACATTGTGACTATGCAATACATGATTGATTTGAATACAATTTTTCAAATTGTGATCTAGGAAATGTTATATTTTAAATGTTCGTTCAGAAATAATTCAAATTTCAAATAATTATACCTCCCCAAGTTTGAATGGTGATAAATTCATTGTCTTCCATAACTATTGTGCCTGTTGATGATGATCTTTGTCAAAACCTAGATTGTTTCATGATAAAACAACGTGAAAAAATATGTATTCTTACAATTTTAAAATTATAACTTAAGTCCACAAAGTCACGTATGAGATAATGGAATACAATAAGTCCTCTAACTATGAACATTCAATACAAACTTTCACAGTTATATACATATATTCAAAAAATTCAAGCTTGTCCAAACTTTCAAATTTGGTGCCTTTGAGGTTGGCCAATGCAAAGTGGTGTGACCTAAACAAACTTGCTTTTTAGGTAGTCTAAACGCAATATCAATAAAGCCATTGTGAAGTCGGAAGCTTTTAAGCGTTCTGCACTTTTTTCCTTCCTGCGGGCAGCAAAGTTTTCACGTCTCCCACCACATCACACATGCAGCAAGATCAGTTCGTACGTTGAGAAATGGTCCCAGAAATATACCCACCTATACCATGTGCCATCCACCATCCCAGTTATAGTAACGATGTCCCCTTCATTTAAGTCCATCTCTTCATCCAGCTGTGCTTTCATGCTGGTCTTCACAACAGCTTTCATTAAAACACCGCGATTCAAAGAGGTTTTCTGAAATGGGATATCAAACAAGCACATTTATTTCTGGAAAAAAATTATGACAAGTTTCAATAGTACATAACAATATACATAACAAAGGAATCAATGTCTATTTTTAACAGTCACAACAGGCAAAGTTAAAATCTCCATTGATTTTCCAGCCCATAAATTTTATAATATTTTTGAAGAAATGATGATTTGTTCATAATTTTCTTTCTTCAAACTTGGTTAAGTATTTTCCATGAAAATAATCAAAATACAATTTCATACACAAACTATTTAAACCTAGGAAGACATTCACTTCGAAAATTGATTAATAAAAATGCAGAAAAATATGGAGCCACTATGGATATCTACATCTTGAGAGTCCATTTTGATAACAAACAAATAAAAACAACGAAGATATTACATCAGTGACACTGAGAGAAGGGAACACAAGACTTTTTAATTCTTACATATTCTACATAGAATTTTCTTAGGCATGACAGGTTTTAATTCTATGAAGACTTCATGCTTTTGAAACTGAAGAAAATGTAATTCAAACCCCACAAAAAATTAAAATAAAGCTACACCCACAGTTCAAGTCACAGTTCAGTCTGCAGTCACATGAAAACAATCCCAAAATTTTAGGGGCTACATAAAAAAGGGAAAAATAAAAACAAAAAAGAGCTTCAAAATGGAAATGATATAAACATACCTTAAACTTGTCACTATTTAGCTGCCACACATAGTTCCTTGGAAATACACCAACTCTGTCACCAATCTTCCCCCTCCACCAATTGTCATCCTCTGCCCGCAAGCCAATAATTATCTCACCTAGGAGGAAAGACATAAAATGTAGGGGTAAACCGTCATCAGTTTTCCTATCATTTTTTTAATGCATCAAAATGTGTATCACTAGTAATGAATATCAGTACTTATAAAGGGCCACTTAATTTTCTTCATACCAGCCAGTCTAACCTGAAATTATTTGCTCGGGGATAATGATAACGATGCATTTCTAAGAGAACACTCTTATGATATATTGGGGATCCACCCAATTCTAAATCGTGATTTCACCAACTAAAATATAGATTATGCCAAATTAAGGTTGTAATGCAGCCTTTAAAAATTTTGTGCTTTTACATTCTGTTCATTAAACACTGCAAAAGAGATAACCTGTTTCCAAAATGTAGAACGCCACAGTGAATAAGTTTGTATTTATTGCACAAGTACCACTACCAATGAATTCTTTAAATCATATGAATAACCACAATGGGTAGCTGTCCTACTCTCATAGAAGCAAAAAAAAAAGAAAACTTTTAATGGCTATATAGTTTCCATCAAGTTTTCTTCAAACCTGAGAAAAATGATACAGTTAACTCCTGATCATCAGAGAGCAGACCCTTGCTGCAGATTATCTATGCATGAGAATCACTCTCCTTCCATTTTTCCAATGTATGTAGTTAATTAAAAATGAAATCGGACGAAAAAACACCAGGGTTATCATATTTTAATGGAAGAATATACAAGGCTTACCATTTCAATTAGAATTCCCCTTGTAAAACGTAACAATTTTCTTTACTTGCTGACCAGGAATGTATCAAGTTTACTTGGATGACTGCTCTAATATTGCAGAGGGCAATGAGAGGTGGAAAAAACTCATTATTATTTTCAGATTTCTTCATTGGATGTTGGAAAGAAGGCTTCCGCGGAGCGGTGTCGATGATTGGCTGCTTTCAGGTTCTCTCCTGCATCTGCTCATCTCAGGCAACGACATGTTTCACAACTCAAAGTCCTACTTCAGACCTGATGAAGCAAACTGCAACATTGGGAAACATGTCGTCACCTGAGATGAACAGATGTGGGAGAGAACCTGAAAGCAGCAAATCATCTTCTTCATTGGATAACCAATCACAAATCAAGAAAATGTTAGCAAGGACCTTTTGCTGTATTTATCATATTGCAAATGCGCATTTATTGCCTTGGCCTCCCAGGTGGCTACAGCTCAAGGGAACCAGAGATTTTTGTCACACTCTTGCATGCTTGTGCCACCGAAAAGATTTCAACAGAGGATCATATAGTTAACTCATAAAGATACAGATAAAAGAAAAATCATTTGCCTTGACCAGGATTAGAACCCATATGCCCCAATTTCCGGCTGAGTGCCAGTTATGCTACCAAGGTGTCATTCCTTTCTGTGGAAATTTGTGGACTATATCGGACTGGAAATCTGGGGATCGGGGTTCAATTCTTGGTCAAGGTAAATAATTTTTTTCCCAGTGGAATTTTCATACAATTTGTGCATTGCAGGTGAATCCATTAAGTATCACCACATCTAGTCCCGGTATATTTAAATTAGCCAAGAGCAAATACCTCTAGCGTTCAAATTTTGGGCTTTGCTCTCCAGCTGTAGTTCAGTTTCCATGATTTGGTCTTCTAGTCACATTAAATTTCCTCAGAGGGGAGTGACACCATGGTGGCTTAACCAATTAAAGCACTCCACCAGATATCAGGGGATTTGGGTTCGAATCCTGGTCAAGGCAAATGACTTTTCCCCCCCTGGAATTTTCACACAATTTGTGCATTGCGTATGACTGTGAAGTTATCACCACAGCCAGTCCCAGTATACTGTATATGTCTGAATATAGTCCCCCGTTTTTTTCCAGAAAAATAAAAGAAATAAAAATAAAGGGGGGGACTATATTCGAACACATTTTTTTAACTTTTCCTAAAACTGAAGCCTCAAAATTAGGGGGGTGGACTATATTCAGAGGGGGGCTATATTCGGAGAAATATGGTACTTAAATAATAAATCAATGCTGTAATTATCTTTTATTTTCATAAAATTTTGGTTTCATTTGCATTTTTTATGATGAAACTTCACAATGTGAACAACCATGGCACCATAATAAGCCCGATGTAGCCTAGCATTAAAATGCAATCATACAGTAAACTCTCGATTATACGAAGTCAGTGGGACCGGAAAATTGGCACTTTGTAATACCGAATTTCGTAATTTCAAACCTTTTTAATAAGTTGGAAAAAAATGTTAGCTTTTGTTTCGACCGCTCTTTTTTGTCTTTAATGATCCTTTTTTTTACATTTTTGGTGATTATTTAACCTAGCATTCTTAAAAAATGCTATTAGGTATTGATTTTATACTGCGAAAGATCAATAAATAATTATACCACCCTTAACTTCCCTTTTCGTGACATGAAATATGCAATTAAAGATAGTAAATAACATTTTCTTAATTTAGGAAAGATTAAACAATGAAGAATCTTCAAAAATAAATCAAGATTTTTCCTGCGGCTGATCGTCATTAGCACTGCTATGGCAGATGTCCAAGTAAACATGAAACATTCCTTGTCAGCAAGAACATAAAATAATTCTATTTTAAAAAGGCAATTCTAAAAGAAATAATAATTCCGGTGCAGTCTTGCATTAAAATGCAAATATCCTAGTGCTTTAGCGTCATTTTTATTTTTTTATGACGATCACGGAAAACATCAAAAAAATGTAAAACTCATGCACGGATAAACCGCAGCCGTATAATCGGGACTCGGCTGTATTTCCAACTGCTGATATGAAAAATGTTGTCATGAGGTCGCCTATCAACCCATAAGAGCATTGAAATTTGAGCAATTTTATGGACCTGCAATGATTTAATTACGTAGGGTTTAAGTAGGAATGTGAGTAATTACCTACGCGACCTTCCTCACATATTTAATTACGTAGTTTTGTCGATGCGATGTTTACAAGCAGGAACGTAAATAGGGGAATTGTGTGAGCCACGATATATTTTACTGAACTCCTACTGCAGTCTGATTACCAGGAGTCTGCTGTAATTGCATTTCTGATCTATATTTATAATTTTTTTTCAATTTCAACAATGGAAAGTAACCAAACCAATGTAAAAGTATTTGAAAGAAAATTAATTCCCCAGGGCCGTACTCTTTGTCTATTTCCTTTTGTGTGAGTGGGTCACTGTGGTAAGCGAGAGCTTCACAAACCTGTGTGAGTGCGTGTGTCCTATGCGGACATTTGTTCCTCGGAGCAAATCCGCATGGTGCATGAGTGAGCTGCGTGTTTGTATAATATCTTAGTGTTTTATCTTGTTTTTGCTCATTACTCCCCTTGTTAGCATTATAACTTCTCACCTCCCTATGCCCATCAAAGAGTACGGCCCTGGGGAATTAATTATCTTTCAACTGTTTAAAGGCCGTAGTTCGTTCAATTATTTAAATGTACATTCCAAACAAATTACGAAGTGATTTAAAACTTGCTTAATTATATAAATACTGGCAGCATTTTATTTTCATTATTGTTATTAAAATTAATGAAATTCAAATCCATTTTTCAAACTCAGTTGATTGTCTACAATTACCATTTGCTAGTTTGATGTAAAATGAATGCTATAATTATGTTACACTGTCTATGACCAGAGTGCCAATCCACCTTTGAAAGCTGAGCACCATTTAACCCCTACTACAATAGTAGTGACACGTACCACCCCAGACAGCACAGAATCCTCCGTATCTACTTCGTATGCAGATAGTATCCATTGACGACAAGCGACGGAGCGGTAGTCAATGGATACTATCTGCATACTCATGTGGTCAAAGTTTATTCTCACCTTTCTTGAAAAACAGATCATCAGCCTGCTGTGCCTGAAAGTCAGCAAGAGAAACGAACAACTCTTGGCCGTCTTCAAGCACTGGATCATCCAGTTCCATTAAATAGTTTGTATGAATCAGCCCTTGCTTTCCCGCCGAACATCCATAACACCAGTGCATATCTTCTTTCTTAATAATCTGTAATGAAGATCAAAGAAGTATGATATTATGGCCTGACATTTATAACATTTTACCTTTTCTTTAATTATGGCAAAACAATCGTAGCAGAAAACATTATTACTGATTTCTAATTGCAGTGGAACAACTCAGCGGGAAGTAGAAATCAATCTCAACCCCACACTGGCCAGACTCAGGTGCAATCTTTGTGACCATAACTGAAAGGCGGACCGCACTCACTACAAACACAAAATGCCTAATAAAAAGCATATTTTACACGTTAAGCCAGAATAAATATGATACCAATACCCTCAGATATTATATTTTATGATTTATTTCAGCATTTCTGTAGTATGTTTTTAAAAGGCATAAAGCTGTACAACTTTGTCAAAAAAAAAGCTGGCCATAAGCTCAAATCAGATGCAAAGCATGCGCAGTGAAAACTAGATGCCTCACACATTATTTCTATAAGGATTTCATTTATCACTACAGCCTAGCCCTAGTCAATTACAATCACCCACATCTCCTCTTTATTCCATCGTAAAAACTTTCATCCTTAGAAAAAAAACTTCAATTGATCAGTTTTCAGTATTTTCTTAAAACAAATATGTATAAGAGAAAAATAGCCATAACATCAACAATCGCTCTGGGATAACACCCAAAACCCTGGGTCAGCCTAGCAGCTGCTCTTTTGGCTAAATATATCCAGGGATAAGAACACAAAAATGTTTAACTCGTAATAGTTCTTTCTGAATTGAACCAACAGAAGGACTCTGCAATAGCAGCCCATAAGAATAAACACAGCTTGTCATACCAAGAAAAAACTAGGATAACTTTCAGCCATTAACAACAGCCCCTCACAAATTGTCTTTCCTTCCTGTTTGCATCACATTCCCAACAGATAACATTCTTTTAACTACCCTTAACAGGTAGATTTAAAAGCATGAGGTTTCATATATCGTGAATGTACACATAATTACCTGAACAATGTCGCCTTTGGTGAGACATAGTTCACCCTCATTTGTTGACAGAAAGTCATTGATGACCTTTGCTAAACTGCCTTCCTCCATGTTACTAAATTATCTGGAAAAAAAACAAAATCATATCATAAGTACATAAAACTAAGATTCTGCTCATAATAATGCGGTAAAACTAAAAATCGACCTTCCAGAAATGGTGGATAATTTGGAGTGCTTTCATCAAGCTATTCAAGAAACAGCAGACCTTCCAAAACAACCTATCAGCATCAGGAAGGTTTCTACAGTCATACTACACTAAGGAAGGGCAACTTATGACCAGTAAAAAATAAAACAATGAATCATATATTTAAGCATTTTACGATTGAAATAAAACGCAGCATAAAATTTGAGCAACTTCATCCTTGCTTTAATTTCAGTGTTTCAGTGATCTCACTCTGTCAGTGATATTTTGAATGAAGGCCATAGGAAACTGGACTCCGTACGCGGGAAAGAAGTACTTAACTACTAACAAATTTCAAAGCTTTCAGCTGAACACACTCCATTATTCTGGGGAATCAATATTAAGGAATAGAAGGCTTTGTTATAGAACTACATGCCAATGTTTATAATGAAGTTTCCCTTTGGCACCTAAATATGTTGAACTAAGAATGGCACTTCACTTCAGAAAAATTATCAAATTTCAAATAAACAAAACTCATACGACTCAGATAACGTTTGATGTGAACCATCATCAGTACCCTTTATTTCGCTGAATACATGACCACATACTCCATAAACCTATTACATAGTTGCATAATTTTTCATATCTTCGAGAATTTTCGAATTAAAAAACGTTATGAAGCAGATACGGAATGGCCATAATTTTTAAGCTTTCATTCCGACAATAAACTCGTTCCAGAGAATACCGATTTCAATACTAACACCAGTGGAGGTATTTTCCGAGGAAATTAATGTGTTGTGGAGTTGAAGGTGAATAGCAATACCAATTTTTATTTATTTATTAAGTTTTATGGTGGGTGACTTGATGCAACTATCCCTTCTTATTGTCATGATCAACAGGGAGGAGAATGTTTCCCTCTTTTTATACACTAAGGCATATGTTGCTTAGCTGCCGTTGTGAGGTTAACTTGTTCAAATTATGTAAATGAGAATATATTAATAATTACTAGCGGAAACGCTACGAAATGAATCCTTGGCAAATATACCACCACTAAATTCTTTAGCACAAATTTGACATTACCAACCTTGTGAATGAAGTGTAAAAACAAGGACATTTAACTTCCAAAATAATCATCGCCGAAGGCTAATATTCCGCCTTATTTCCATCATAAACGTTTCTTCAGCGCCCACAAAATATAGTATCGATGTCATCGCTTATTTTAAAAGTACACCCACGTCTAGACAGACAGTGGTCGCAATCACGAAGATAACATAACACTTTCCAACTTCGCTGAAGTCCCCTTGGAGGATTAGAGTGTCATCACTCTTGTCAAATTCGTTCGTGCGGCTGGTAGCCATATTTGAGATGACACTGCAAACTCCTCAAACATCTGCATGATTTGGATTACGGTTTGACCATGGCCTCCTTAAATACTAATAATACTAAAGGAAGCCATGGTTTGACCACTTCTCTAGGTCCCTATTCTGTGGTTTGACGAGGTTAAGGTCAGACCTAATCCAACGCGTCGTGCTTAGCAAGTTAAATTTTCTTTTACTGAGCCTGTGACTTGATTATTTTTTATTACGATAAAAGTAAAGGCAATTCAAGATATCTTTTGCGCCCCCCCCTTGACTGTTTTCTATATGTCCGCTACTGCTTTCTCCTGGAAGGAAAAGTTAAGATGTGGCTATGGTTACGGCCTTGATTGCGGCTAAATCTTATCTTCCCAAATTAGGTTTGAAGGATTCCTTCTTTCAGAATAAGATTTGTGATGCTCACAGTAAGTTTGGCGGCCTCTAGAGAAGAATATCTGAGTTATTCTTCATGTACCCTATTGGAAATATTCAATTGCATTCAATTGAAAAGTGACAAATTTCATATATATGGAAATTCAATTTAATATGAGGAAATACAAATGAATATTGGTACATTCAACTGAACTCAGTTGAAATTTTCAAATGAATTGGCAGATTTTTTTCCAATACGGTAGGAATCTTCCATTTGTATTGGAACGGAAATTTCGGTTTCACCAGTGGTAGCCCGCCTCGCCTTAATGACAGCGCCAGAATTCTTCCACCCTAAACCCTTGTTACCTCATTCTCACACCTGAAGACCCATTGGAACCAATAAATTTATTATTATTGTTATAATAATTATTATTGCGCTCTCTAATAACGGAGCGCACTAAGCGATAATACATGTATATACCTATATATATTTTTTTTTGTTGAGAATTTATAAGAATTTTGCAAAAGTAATAGAAAAACCTTAGAGAGTGAATTCATCCAAAATGATTCAGGGACTCAATGTCTCCAAATTGTTCTATTTTCTATGGATAGGCTGCTACATCTCGATATTGACATAATTATATGTATGTTAATATCGAGATTTTTATTTACCATGTCTTTTAAACTTTGATCAGCACCACTGGCCACTCCTCAGATCCATCATACTATTACATTACCATCTCTAATTTTTTTAAGTTAATGATACTTTTTCCCATTTGTCTCAATCCTCTCCCTTTATCCGCTGCAAATGGTGATGCAAAAGCGTCATCATCTGACCTGTCTGTACAATTCAAGCCAGATGCAGTAAACCACAAGTTGAGTGAATTATTTTCTTTCAACCCTCAAGAAGGTGACTGGGTCCTGTGGACTTATTCGCTAGGGTGATATATTATTTTCATATTAGTGTACTAAATTTAATGAATGAAAGACACACTTTTTTTACTTTTCTTCTGATCTGACTGATTTCCCACCAAAAATTCAAAATTGTAATAAAATTGTTTTAGCCAACACTGCAAAAAATTAAGCAGTGCAATACCACAGAGTAGGGATATACAGAGAGGACAAAGCGGCTGAAGGCGGTAATCAGCTCATTGCGCATTTCACCATGTTCTAAATAAGGAAACGTGGCTTGAGTTGCTATCATTCACGCTTGGCGTGGAGTGTTGTCGCACAATTTTTTTTATATTCCTCCTCTCTTCAATGCTTTCACGTAGTGTGCTAGTGTTTTAAGGAAACATGGAAAATGAACGAAGTGGAAAATAAGACAAGAAGAAGCCGTATATCTACCCTGTGGCAATACTCATACCAATTCTCGTGCAGCCTCATTGGCTCTGGGGTCCACATGACTATCTTCCTGTCTAACTAATTACAGACAACCACACTGATGCCTCCCAGAAAAGCACTTTCTTCGCTCCTCTTAGGGTTTGTGTGCTACCCTCTTTGTTTTCAGTATCTGGAAACCAACAACTGGAGCTCGTCTTCCCAGAGCAGTTTTGTATGCCAAGGGAAGGCACAGAAGCAGAAGAGGGTTGTGCTGGGAATTGCCTTTATTGGAAAGCGGAAGCATAAAATATACAATTTGCCAAGGGGCAAAAGGGTGTGGGGTGGTAAAAACCAACTGAAAGAATCAAGGGAAATAAGTCCAGAAGGCTAAAGCATTAGTAGTGCAGTACAGGACCCATCAGGTGATCCTGACTGCGACCTGGCAGAGCCGAGCACAGTGTTTTGGGTGTAGTGGGTAGCTGTATTCCACAAAAAAATATGGCCTTCAGAAATCAGAAAACTTGGATACGTATATGACTTAAGATATATTTAATGCTGGGAGAAATATTTCATGTGTTCCATCGCTTCAGTAGGTCACAGAATATGTTGAAACCACATTTCCAAAAGTATTTTTAATTAAAAAATAAAACATTTCTGGAAAAATTGAAGAGATATAAAGTGGCTCCCCCAATGAAAGTTTTTATTTCACCTGCTTAACCCTTAGACTGTGAGAATGTTTTTAAACATTTTGTATGCCAACAGTGGGAAAAACATTTGACCATTGCTCGACTACCCACAGCAGTTTCCCATAATTTTTATTGCTACTTGGGTAGAGCCGAAGTGCGTTTTCCCTCACTGTAGGGATTGCTAATGTGGCTTAACTCTCCCAGCCAACCTTCACAATAGGGGGTGCCTCCTGGAATTTCCTATCGTACTGCCCATTTTGTATTGTTTCTTTCCCGCTCTACGCTGTTAATATGCCTACAACAAGTGCCCATACATTGGTAGAAAAGAAAGAACGGTTGCCCCAAATCATAAGGGTTCACTCCTTGCAAGATACTCCGCCAGGCTGGAGAACAAAATATTTCTTGGTTCTCTACCACTTAGGCTGGTAGCGAAAATCATATATGCACTCCTGCAGCTAAAGGGTTAACAAACAATGGATATAAATAATAAATGAATATCTATAGATGTCATCTGCATTATCACAGAGAGTACTTGCATACAACCAAGGTGCTGCGGAAGGTAATGAACTCTGCATGACAACGACCTTAATCCACCCCTGTATCAAAGACCTGGGTAATTGCCTGAACTGGTGTACCAAGTAAATGAAATAATTATTATTAATAAGAAAGGTTTTAATGTAAAAATCTCATACATTCAAGAAAACAGTAAAAAAAAGCACACAATGACAAGATCTGTCCGTAAAAATGAGTGACAGGACTAATATGTTAAAAAATAATCAATAAGGACTGATATATTTAAAGTTCAGTATAAAATTCAAATTTATACGTAAACTTAATGCCTCTCATACCTGCATACATGGTAGGTAACTCATTTGATACTGAAATTTTAATTGATAGCAGGGCTGCCAATCCTCCCACATTTTTAATGAGCTCCTGTATTAGTCAAAGTATTATCTCAACATATCATTGACATAAGCACCTTTTGTGTTATCAATTCAATTTTGAAAAAGTATCCTTGTAATTTAAATATCTTTGAGTTCAAGCTGAATAATTGATATTTGAATTGAATAATTGAAGAGTAATTCCTGTAATTTTTTCTGGGCCATTCATATTTTTTTGTCAGGAAAAAGTTGGCAACCCTATTTAGAAGTCACTGGGTGCAACCAGGGAGAGTGAGCATTCAGAGGGTAATACCACAACAGCCATGGAATTTTCACCTTAATCTGACCACTGCATAGCAGCTTAGTGTGAGCACTCAGTCATATCTTGGAGCAGTCTTTTTCGCTACTTCTTGCCAGAACACTTGTCACTGATTGGTGGGCATTCAAATATTAGTTCTACGGAGGACAAAAGCGTGTTCCTAGATGATTCAAAAGGCCCTCCTGAGTGCTCTATTGACTTTTACCAATCAGATTGGCTAAGAATATCCCACTTAGGGCAGGCGCGCACTAGCGTGACCACGACCAGTTTTAGCATTGCAACAAATGGAGCGACGTGCACTAGGCCAAGTCCGACTCGTTGGTCGGACCCGAGTCGTCAGACCAAAATTTTTGAATTTGGTCGTTCCCGACTCAGTGGTCGTTGCGGCCAGAAATTACACACATTCTTATGGCGCGCCGCGCACTGACACCGACTTCACTCTGACCCGACCATACCGGTTGAGCAAGTGGTGAATGTGTTTTGCTATCGTGGTCGTGGTCGTGCTCTGGTCGGAAGGTGTGCGACAGATATCTGTCGCGGTCATGCTAGTGCGTGCCTGCCCTCAGGATTTGCTGAGAAAGACCTTTGAGTGCTCATTTCTGCTGACTATGCCCGTTGGCTTTAAATACAGACATGCTCAGGCACAAGTTCCACCCTTCAGCTGAAACTTAAAATCAACACAACATATTTATTTGGCACAACTATTCACAATCACACTTTCACAAATATAAACATCAAACTTTTTCCAGACACACTAATTATCATAAATGTTTGGTGAGACATGTATAAAGTTCAAGGACTCATCTTGAGAATGAAAGTCACCCCATCGGAAATCCGAAAGAATGATAATCAGTAAAAATAATTTTTGGCTCAATTATCAGCTCATGTTACATTCCTGGTAGACCATTCTACCATTGACATAGCTTACGTACGAACATGAAAATGTATAACATTATAAAACATTATATTAACTTGAGGGTAAATTCACATTGAGCAATAAAAATGTAGATGTACTGTATTCTTCTAGCACCTAATACTTGATAATTAGAGGATCGATTTGTGTTCAACTTTGTTCTTATACTGTCTGCAATGAAAGTTATTCAGAATAATTGCTTCACCAATTTCCAAAAAAACTCATCATGTGGTATTAATGGACTAGTAGTAAATAAGCCCATTGGCCTTTGCAACATGATACCTCTATGTAAGTTGATTACCAAGACGAAACAAATTTTCTTTGTCATGACACGTAGGTACATAATTGGTAAAGTTGAACCATTCTCAATACTTGATTTATTCATTTCTTTGGCATATAGAAATATTCAGCTAGACAAAGTCCTTAACAGCTTCACATAAAAGCAAAAAATATAAAGATTATCACAGAATTGAATCTTAGCACATCTCATCACATGAGAACTAAATGGGGTCAATGTTTGGTAAGGTTTTAATAGTGACTAGCCTCTTGTCTCCTCAAGAAAAGGCTTAACTAACAATGTCTTAAGGTGTTATATGTCTAATAAATTACTGATATGGGCATTGCCTAAAAATCATTTCCTAAGCAATGGTAACTTGAATCTATTGCATTCCTTTTTTATTAAGGAAGAGGATATTTAACATTTGGCATTATGAAACGTTTGGGTCAAACAAAAAGCAAATTCGCTCACTTAGTAGGTATTCCCTAAATTTTCTTAACTAATGTCTTAGATTCTATGAAACTTGTAAAATGCTGAATTAAAAATTCCTGCTCTCAAATCACTATGAATCACAGAAATTCAAAGTTTTGTCATTACATATTGACACAGAGGTCATTGACAATGACACAGACTATTATTCTCTTCAGATTTGGCCCTGGTTATGACTTTTTCTTTGACTGCAGAAATCATATTTGATCACGTTGGAATGTTTTGCATTGACGTTCGGGAACAAAGTCATGAAATCCATTCTTTTTAAGAACGAGTAAAAAATGACCAAGGTTATGAGCAGTTTTTGCCTCCACTATCATTACCTGGCAACCTGGAGGTACCTGAAAATGCTTGATAGGATAGTAGCAACAAATATAAGGTGGTGATTACATGAAATAATTATTGAGGAGCTAGCCACCAAACGAACGACACTAGCAGTTGTTAAGGTACTTAATGGCACTTCACTGAGTATTCGAGGGCTTCTTCCTTGAACCATTCGTGCAAGTTTTTCAGCTTCGGCTATACACGCTTCCATTTGCAGCTCTGATGGGGGATTAAGTACTCCATCATTGATATTCACACCATTTCTGGCTTTCACGATTACATAAACGTCCATTTCAATGCTTAGCATCCCATACACGGAGCACTCAGCCACTTGTACATGCCTTTCCAGGTGCCTCAACATAGATTCAACAGTCATGATTTGATCCCTTAGGTTTGGCTGGACACTGGCTGTGGCAAACAATCCTCGTTCCACCTGCTTCTGGCTATATAATAAGCGTAATGCGCCAGCACAAACAGGGCAGCAAGAACCAGGTGGTATTGATGCAAGGCAATCTGAACGAGGAAGAGGGGGACATTTCACTGCTCGATCACATGTCTTCCAATAACTCCTGCGGAAGTAGTCACCAATGCCTTCAGTTATTCGTCCAACAGAAACACAAGGCCCATAGTAATCTACTGTCATTCTATCTGCAATGGCTGCACATTCAGAAGCATAAGTATCTCCATTAATACCGCAAACTTCACCTTGCATTTTGCAGTTTGACTGAAATAAGCAAATACAAAGAGAAATTAGCATACAGATTTACCACAATACACCATCAAAATCACTGAGCTCGTTTCAAATTTAAAATTTGAAAAGAGCTTAGAGAGGGGGCTCATTCAGATATAAGAGAGGGGTAAGAGCGTCATTTGTTCAGGTTTTCACCAGCATTCCTTCTGACATAGTCACCTGGGCCCAATGATGCTTTACACAATAAAGATGAGTTGCATTTGATTGTGAGTTATACAGATAAAAATAATAGTGACAAAATTGGAACAGATCAAGTAAATGAGGAACAGTAATGATGGCCAATATTATGGACAGCAAATTCATTTAAAAACAGGCTATTTAAAAAATAACGGAAAAGAGTTCATACATGCAATGCCACACTGAGAGGGGGACTTGAAGGGTGGTTCACTGTAAGCCCCACTTTCTCATAGAATATCCCACTCTATGCACTTGATAATGGTGTAACAGTCGAAACCGGTCTGAATTTTTAAAAATATATTGTGGATGTAGCAAAATGTCTTTATTGATAAAATGGAGCCCTTCCACCATGTACAAGCTTCTAAGTTTTGATTTAGATTGAAGAATTTTGGATGGCCACTATGTAGGAGACAGTACTTACAATGCAAGGTCCTCGATAGGCTAGAGTTTTCTTAGACTGTACGAGAAAACAAGAATTTGGATGTTCCTCACCATCGGAGTCACACACAGGATCGAGCTCCATGTCTGAACATTTCATTTCTTTATCAACTGAGGAGAGAAAAGAGAAGAATGAATTAAAGCTGAGAGAAACAAATTGAACAGCATTTTTCAAACAGAAGAATCATCAAAATCAGTGAAACATACATGCCGACTTTGGCTCACTCACTCAATGAATTCAACCTGAAGGTTGGTTTTGATAAGTTAGGATATAGCTCACCCCAGTCTTAGCCACAGGCATGTGAATTTCATGGAAAGGGGCCAGTTCATTTTCATTCATTGAGTTTTCAGAATAAGTAATTAATGTACATTCAAAAGCATACTTTTTTCTAAAATTATGCAAAGTAATATACTGCAATGGCAATAATTACCGTATGTGTCTGAATATAGTCCCCCCTTTTTTTCCAAAAATGCCTGTGGTAAAAGTAAAGGGGGGACTATATTCAAATGCATTTTTTTTTTTTTAACTCTTCCCAAAACTGAAGCCTCAAAATTAGGGGGACAATATTCAGAGGGGGACTATATTCGGAGAAATACGGTAAATCAAAATTAATTGATTATCAACGTTAGTGACTACAATGATGTAGTGGAAAGTATAAAGGGAAATCTTTACCACATTCAAATCTACTCAAAATTTCATAAGAATCTTCACTTGTTGTCTCCATTGAGAATTTTTTATCCACCAAAAAACAAATTAAAATCTATTATTTGCAATGATTGTGATCATTACTGGGCATCATCAAAACTCTATAATTGAAAATGTAATGAGTACGTATTTGGATATAAAAAACTCACCACACTCATATTGGGGACATGGCTGGTGTGATAGGCTGAGACACACTCTTCGGTGGGGAACGCAAATATGACCTTCACTGCATGTATGGCTTTCACATGGATTGATGCTCAAGCAAGACCCATATTCATAGTCTCCATCACCCAAGCCGGCACACCTTGATAAAAAAATGACAATGTTTGTTGAAGATGAAGAATCAATGCCACAGAAAGAAAATTAAACACATGCAACCATACATTGATAAAAATAAAACTATACAATACGTAGTGTATGTGTATATGAAATGAAAAAATGATGTTGCTAATAATTAAAAAGTTCTCAACCCAATATAAAAGCAGGGACCAGGGCTTTATTCAGAAATCTCTCAAGGACGTACCCAGTAGAGCTGTGTCGTTCATGAATGAATCGTTCAAAATGAACGATTCAATGGCATGAACCGAATGAATCGAATCCACGTTTTCCTCTCGAATCGTTCAAAATGAATGAATTGTGGGGGAAGATTTAAATCCGCCGAATCCAAATCGTTCAAAATGAATGAATTGTGGGGAAGATTCAAATCCACTGAATCATGGCCACCTCTAATACCATCCATCTACCCTTCCTATAACTCAATTAATGGTATGACAAGTGTAAGAATATCCTTCGTCTACCCTTCCTTGGGACTTAGCATTCATTGCTGAGGAAAGCATCTCCTGAAAGTGTCTCCTCAGCTACTTTCACCTGCTAAAGAGTATTGAGTTCTGTACAAGAACATAAGCAGTCTTTGAAAGCAAAGATAGACGGGCTGCACAACTAATCTTTAAAAGTCCCCTAAGGAAAGCAATAATATACACAATCAGTGGTGTAGCCAGGGGTGGGGTCCCGGGGGGTTCGGACCCCCCTTCCCCCAAAATATAAAAACACTATCATTTTCCTTCATAAAAGAAAACAAAATATTGAAAAATCATGAACTTAAGATATATTTCTTTAACAATTGAAGTTTTTTCGATTATGAAAAGTGTTCAAATTAGTTTACAACCCATTACTCAGTATCCTGTTTTTCAAAAATCTCCCCCCCCCCCGGTTTTGGACCCCCCCGAACGAAATTCCTGGCTATGCCACTGTACACAATAGTTTCTATAATTGTGTGAAAAAAAGCTCATTTAGAAGTTCTTTCATTCATATTTTTAGGATGTAACCTATCTGTGTGGCACACAATGAGACATCACGAGTTATTTTCTGAAACGAAATAGGTATGGTACGAAAGATAATCTCATCTAAAGATTTTGTAGTATAAGTTCCGTTGAGAAGCATTAACTTTCAAGTACCTCAATAACCGAGTTTTTAAGATGCTACTTCATTATCCCCCAATATGTGAGTCTGATTCAAGACCATGTGAAGGCTAATTTTTTTCTGTCTTATAATTTTAGAAATCACTGTTAAAACTCATCCCCATTCATTTAATTTAGTTGCTTGGCGATTTTTTTAAATTTTTATGTTAATTTATGGATTTTTAGTTTTTATGTTAGTTAATTATTTGCTATTTTTATTGTCACACCCAGATTTAGTATTCACTCATAAGATTTGAAATGCAGTAATCGACAGATATACAAGGATTCGAGGAATCATGGATTCGAGAATCATGGATTCGAGGTATGGATTCGAGAATCATGGATTCGAGAATCACACGGTTCATTCGGTTCATTTTGAACGATTTAAAGAACCGAATCATTGCCAAGAATCAAATCCCATGAACCGAATCCACAAAATGAACCGAAATTCCCACCTCTACTACCCAGGATCAAAACTAGGGGGGGGCAAGCCACGGTTGTTCAAGTAATAGCTAAGATTTAAGCATGGAAACGGTGAATGAAACCAACATTTAAAGGAAACTGTAACAGCTCTTTATTAGTTTTTAAAATTATTTGCTTGAAAAATATTATTTCCCTTAAAGACACTTGCGATATTTGCTTCTAGGGGGGCAGCTGCCCCCTCCTGCCCCTCGCTGGGTATGCCCATGAAATCTCTGCTGCAAGAAGCTTATTTGGACCAGGACCCTGAAACTATATCCTTGAGGTTATGTACCCCTGACTACTACGGTAAAAATTAAATTCCCACCTGTTTTCAAAATAAGTCCCCTCAAAAATACATAAATAAACCTATGTGCTTCAGCTTGAACCATCTAAAAAAAAGGTGTTTCAGGTGGTACCCCTAAGAAATCATTTAGTTCCTGAAAAGATAAGGGAATAGCTAAAAAATGTTGTGTCAAGGAGGAATCGAGAAGGAAGAGGAAAGCCCTCAAGGTCTCCTTCAAATACTACAATACATATATTATTCAATGAGAACCTTACCACAGAGTCTGTGATTCATATTTCACTGGAACTTGAAGTGTACTCAGGGAGCGCTATGTTATCTTTAAAATAATTATTGAAAAATTTTCATGAGTGCATCTCAATGGCATTTCCAATGGATAATTCTAAAAATTTCAGTATGAAATAAGGAGAGTGTCACATTAAATGTCCATGCGAGGGAAATTAATGAATTTAAACATATTTTTTCACCTTACTCACTCAGTGATTCAACCCAAAGGTTGTTTTAGATAGGTGAGGGTGGAGCTCACCACATACTCAGGCACAGGTGTGTGTACATCACACTTTCAGGGTATAGGGGCAAGTTCCTCTCCCAGAACTACCTCACACCTTGAGGATATAATTTGGAGAAGTCTAAAGGCTTCACCAGGGATATGAACCAAGGACAATTTGATCTGCAGCCAAGCACTCTAACTTCTAGGATACCACAATCCTCTTTTTTCTACTAATGATTGGAATTTCTTAAAAAAATATAATGTAGGGCTAAAGAATGGAGTGAAAGAATAGATTGACAATTTTATAATAATTACTTTGCAAGGCATGAGCTAGGGTAGGTCCTTCCATTTCGGCCACATGTTGGAGAGTAATGAGGAGGACAGTTGCAAGGCAATGATATCATATCCAGCTCTTTCCCGGAGTCAGCCTCATCCAGGAGGCCTTTCAAGCTCATACTCTGTGAAGATTCTACTCCCCACATTTCACCACACTGGCGCTTGCTGCAAGTCTTCTCTCCAGCATAGCAGCTGCACAGGTTGCAATCCACATAAAACCATGAGCCATGTTCTGTAAATATAGAGTGCTTATTTCATTAGGCTGAAGTGAAACCAGCATTTTCAATCAAAACATAAAATGGATATGCACCACATAGTATTTATTGCAGTGGTGTATAATTAACCCAGTGAGAAATGGGTGGTGGAATCCACGTGGAACCCACGTGGAATCCACGTTGAGTGGTGGATATTTGGTGGTGGTGGATATTGAGTGGTTGGACCCACGTGGAATCCACGTTGATTTCAAGTGGATTTGTGGTGATTAGCATTAAATGTTAAACAGAATTTCTAATTTGTGGAACTTAACTCTCTGGTGACATTGCGTCATCCTGAAACCACGCTAGTTATGTGAAAATGTATCGCACATTCTATTTTTATATAATTCGTGGAAAGGCAGCCATGAGAGCACATGAAAAATCGTAGACACATATATAGAAGGTTTAGATATAGAGTGGTTGAGGTTTTAATGGTTTTAGGACAGCACCAACTGCTGTTTTAATTTTTCCACCAAATTTCCACGTGGGTTCCACGTTGATTCCACGACCAAAAACACGTGGTATCCACGTTAATTCTCCACGTGGGTTCCACGTGGATTCCACCACCCATTTCTCACTGGGAAGGCTGGGGACATGGATATCAAGGCCAAATGAGTAAAAAAAATAGTGCTGAGATATCTCACAAAATCAATATAATAATTATAAGCCATATACCATGGAAATGATGTAATTACTATTTGTTTTGAATGAGCTATATTTGAAGCACAGTGGTTGAGTAAGAAAAATCTTTCAATTTCTCTCATTGAAAACCTCTGCTAGAGAAATTTTCTGGTTCTGCTAGACAATATTAGAGAATGTAGGTAAAATAAATATATATGTATTTATACTTAGAATTTATGGTGATTAAATTAATTAAAATTCAACCCATAAGTCTAACACAACTGCATTCTGGCTTGAAGCTTACACTTTCCCTCTATAATTTTTTCTGTCATCCTCACAATTTATGCAGTAGACAACTTTATTAAAGAACTTTTAGCTATTGTGTAGTTTGAAAATCAGTATAATAAGAGAATCCTCATACTATCCCACCAATTTGCACATAGAAAGACCAACTTTTATGGCTGATGGCATAAAAGGAAAAAGATTGTCAATTGTTCTCAGTCAGACTGTTCTTACACAAGACTAAAGGGAGGGTACATGGATTTGGCTTTCTCCTGTCCACTATGCAGAATAACTGTTTTCTGCCATGTGATACAGGAGTGGTTTAAGGTGATTAATTCAGGGCAGGTCCATCACTTTTCATGGCCCCTTACTGATATGCAATACCAGGTCTGGAACTAGGGCGAGGCAGAAGGGGCATGTGCCCTAGGTGACGGATTTCAAGGGGCGGCAAAATTTGAAATGTTTATTAAAAAGGATATTAAATTTAACGATTACATTATTTAACAATAATTATTACATCACAAATCATAAAAAAATAATATTAATAAAACTGCTTCATAGAAAATATACGATGCGTAGCTCCATCTATTGCATCTCAAAAAATTGCTTTAAGAGGTATTACATCGTAACTTATGCGGGTGCAAAAACAACTACGTATTACTATTTCCCGAACTCTTTAAACACATTTATTTCTTGAAAAATACACATACAGTTACGTTAAAGGGGTTCCCAAACACACTATTTCCCCAATCCCCTCGTTGATTTTTCTTGTCTCCCATCACATACCACCGTTTTCAAGGATCTCGATGATTCCTCCGCTACAATGCTTTAGTGGTGAGGGAGGGAGGGAGGGATCAGGGTAGGAGGGGCAGCAAACTGTATTTGCCCACTGTGACAAAACTCCTAGCTCCAGCCGTATGCAATACCTCTAAGCTATAATGTGTCTGTGATCTGATATACACAGTCAAACCTTGATAAGCGAGAACAAGATAAGTAAGAAACCTCTAAGAGTGTAACTAATTGTCAGGCCCCGTCATTTTTACCCTTGAAAGCCTCTTTAAGTGAGAATTAAGGAACCTCTATAAGTGAGAGATTTTTTGGCCGACTTCAAATGTGTGTACGCTGTCTGACTTAATACGAAATGACAGGAAACTTATGTCGCATACAAACTTTAGATTTGTATGCATTTTAGTTAAAGTTGACTTGAAGGGAACACATTCTTCATGGCGCTATCAATTCCTAACACACAAGTTATGAGTGAAAGACAGCGATATTTTTCGAAGAAAATTTCAGATTTTTACATTGCTGCATCTACAAATACAGTGAATCAAGACATGCAGTTGTAGAGTCATTTCAAAAAGGTAATAATCTATTTTTGATATAAGTGAGAGAGGTCATTACGGAACTTTGGAGAGTGAGAAACTGGTGAAGTGAGAAACCTCCATTAGCTAGAAAATAATGCTGGTCTCTTGAACTCTCACTTATCAAGGGTTGACTGTACATGTATAAGACACTTAGATATTCGAAAATCATTTTTTAATATTCCTCACTGGTGGAAGAAAGACTTTCATTGGAGAGCCAACCTAAAGATCCTTTCAACTTTTCCATAAATCACGATTGGCAGCCACCCTGATTTATGGAAATCTCTTCTTTTAATCCACTATTGATGTGACATTAGGATAAACAGCCAAAGAGTGACCTACCCAGCCGGCACAGCCCATACTGCATCTATATGTGAAGTGGATGCAATGAGGATGCAGTGTGTGACAGGATGTGCTAGGTACCAAATATCCTTCTGCCATCCTTTGCTAATAGCGCCTATGTATGCCATATTTTCATGATGTGGTTTAATACTTAATAATGTCTGCAAATCCTCGCATTAATTATTATAAAATATTAAGAATTATTATTATTATAATTATTCACTGCATTCAAGATTTTCACGAACATACGGAACTGGCAATGACTACAGCAGTAGGTATGGACTTGTCGGCTGGTAGCCATCTTTCCCTTTCTCGACGTGTTGGAGCCTCGTAGATTGAGTGTTGCGTTAGGCGTGTTTTATTGTGACTTTTTTTAATTCTGACCATTGCAGCAATTTTGACTAATCTCCCGGTATCGACCCTCGCTCACTCATTGGCCTCTACTCTCCTGGATTTGAACTCTGCGTTTGTTTTGGACTCCGATGGATAGCAATGTTGTACTGAAGTTCTCATATGTGGTATTGTGTACGCCTGTATTCCTCATGTGTAGTCCAGTGTTCGTCTGTCTCTTCTTTTATGCTGAGTCATTAAAGTTATACTTAGGATAAATCAGAGCACGTTTATTTCATGAGTTGTTTAAAACAATCCTGAGATAAAGAGAACCGAGCAAGCAATACAGAAATGCTATTTTGACCGAGTTCAATTTTCGGCCGTTAGATGGCAGCACATTCGTGCACATGTTCGTGCATCCTCTCGGCATCTCTTTAAGTGCGGCGGTATCTCTTTTCTGCATCCCCTCGGCAGCGGTCCGGCATATGGATGGCATCTATATGTAAGGATGCACTAATACTCTTTGCATCTGGATGACATCCAGCTGCCAAAAAGAAATTTAATGGTTTGTGCCGGCTGGGTAGATATCACTCTAAAGTTGCGGATATCATTTCACTCCCTAGCCATTCACATAGCCAGTAAATAATTTACACATATTAAGTTGTGGTTATCGCATATTCTCACACTCAAATGTGCTGGCTGGCCTATCTGGTAACTCCTTTTGACAGCATGGAACTTTTCTAGTAGGGGGAATGCAGGTGAAAGTTAAAATTCCCTTCATCAGCAGCACACTTGTTGACCTTCAAACAACGTGAGTTGGGACGCAAGGTAAAATATATGGATAGGAATGATCTTCTGCCTGCACAAAGATTTATTTATAGATTTTTCTAACGGATTTAAAGTTTTGTGGGTGCTGTTAAAAAAAACCAAAGAACTGACACATCCTGAACGTGGATTTTTGACATAAGTGATCTAATTTATGTTGTTTCAAATTGATAACCTGCTTTATTGAACATGATATGATACTTCTCAAATACTCGGTTTCTGTATCCATATGGAACATTCGTTAAGAGATTGAATTAAAAAAATCATCCCTAATGCTTTCTTGAACATAAACTAATGAAATTTAGTCCTATTGAAGAGCACAAACCCCATACCTACAGCTAATATAATAACTTAATGGAAAGCTTCACTCTAGAGAAAGAAAATGTAGTAGGACCCACTTACCTATTTTCCTACTTCCTATCCAGCATGAATCAAGGGGAAAACATGACAGGGGTTGACAGTGGCCAACAATAGCAACTTCACGCACCCCTGTTGTAGAACCAGAGGGCATTCCTCCTGGTGCTGCACGTGATGATGAAGAACTACATTGGCACACCTTGTAACACCCACGATCTTTCATGTTTGCAGATACTGGGATTTGCATGAAAGAACCTTTAGGAACAACATATTTGGATAGCTCTCCAAGTCTACAGCCTATATAAAAGAGAAATGAAATAATTATTAGTCATTGATATAGTATTTCAATTGTTTTATCATAATAGATCTAAAAGATAATCTACAAAGGCTAGAAATCTGTAAGAGAATATTACTTAAAAATGGTGGCATGCACCATTTTCATGGTTTTAGATGGAAATATGTATCAAGCAAAAATACGTATTTCTAGGAGAAATCCGTAAAACATTTGTGTTTCACGCAAGATATCATAGATAATATTCACCCCTCATTGAAATAAAATTCAACATTTCAAGGAAAAAGATCATGCTACCAGAAAATGAAAATTTAAGCAAATTTACTGTTATTCTAAAAAAGAGACCAATAGTGATACATTTTAGCAATCAATGACCATGAATTTTATGAAAGTGAGTAATTTCATTCAGCAATGTTTGATTTTATTCAACAATTCATAATTATAAATGCAAAAAATCATACCTGGAACACAGGTGTATGGAAGACATGTCTTCCCTGGATTACAACTTCGGTTCACTATGCAAACTTCAGAAATATCACAAGTGTTTATCTTGCAGGGTGCAGTTACACGGTCAATCATTTGTGTCAGCCTCTGCTGCTCATCATTTTGGGTCTGCTTGGATTGTTGCTGGCTCTGAATTTGAGTGGGAGGTAGGGATTCTATCGTTGAGCCCTCGTAGTATGGCCTTTTGCTCGGTGAAAGAAATGGCCAAAGAGAGATGCAACCAGAGATGGATAGAGATGGAGGTGACAGACGTGAGCATATGGATGCTGGGTTGAGATGATGATCTTTCGGCATCTGAGACCAGTCTGTGCACTGTGAAACTAGTTCCAAGCAATCCTCTCTGAAACAGAACAGATTGAAAATTTAGGATTCGTGGCAAATGACAGAAAATAATTTACCCTAGTATGGGTAATGTAAGGGTTTGTTATTTGAAATGGGGCACTTCCAGAGTATACATGTAGCATGTTGGCATTCCTGCATAATGACTGCTGCGTTTAGTCTTTTTAGTTGGTCGTGCCATCTTACAAATGCACCATGCTCGTGTCATGCTTCGTAATAAAGAGAAAGTATTACAGTTCAGTGAATGTTTCTGACTCATTATTACAACTGAAAAAATAATGAATAGAACAGTGCCTAAAAAAGGTGGTGGTTGATGATAGAGCTAAAGTGCACTGGCAGGCACATTCCAGCATCGTATCCCACTGACATGTGAAGGGGTGCTAACCCATGGGACAAAGGGCCAAACCCAGGGCAAGGTTAATCCTTCAGGGCAAGAGATCCTCCACGCTAGCTCCTGTGGATGGCCCTTACCTACTTTTGGTGGTAGCATGTACTAAACAAACTCGAAGTCATCTCTGAGGAGATTTGCTGCTACAGAATGCATAAAAGCTGGTTTGATACTTATAGCAGTAATAAGCTTAACCCTAGAAGAGTAAAGAAGTTCTTTAGAACCCTGAAATCGCTCGTGAAATCTAGAATGAGGCTTCTCTTTAGGTCTAACTCAAGTAACACCCATCCCTTCTTCAATGTGACTTTTAAAGGTCCTAGGACTCCAGTCATTATGAAACCCTCAGTCATTGTGAGGCCCCACAAGGCTGCTGTGTTAGTCGCATGGTAAAAATATCCCTGTCAAAGAGTCCAGGAGATGGCACCATAGTAGTATACAGCAAAAGAAAGTATATTTACCATTTTTGAAATTTTGAAATTATGGTACCCTGATGAATCAGTGTTAGAAAATTGCTTTTCCAAGGGTTAGATTTTAGATTTTTCATGTCACTCATAAGAATTAATGTATTGGTTGCATGCAACCCACAAGACAAATTTAGAATCTGTTTTTCCATTTACTGGACTTAAGTGATGAAATAGCATCATTAATATCTTCATAATAATGATTATGTACTATTTTAAAGTTGATGTTTAGAATTGAACAAAAAGATCCACTGACCACCCCCTCCCCCCGAATGTTTTTCATCCTATACAAGATCCTGGCAAATGTCATATACTTCAATTAACACCTCAAATTTGGTTAAACACATCAAGCTAAAATATTCTAACTATAGACAAAAATTTAGCATGTAAAATGACAACTTACATGCAGATACGGCTGTCATGTGACGTTGGGTGGCAAGGGTTAAGTTGTAATGCACAGGCCACAGCTTTCCAAGTCAGAGGTGAGCAGCTGAGAGTAAAAGGAGATCTAGATGTCGCTCCAGAGGATGACAGTTGAGCAATGGCACTGGTGTTGCGAAGAGGGATCCCAGGAATTCCAAGTCCAGGTGGTAGAAAGAGGCGTCCGGTATCTTCCCAAAGGGCCACCAAGAGACGAGCTGCCATGTCAGATTCTGGATCACATGAGCGAAACAGCTCCGTGGGACGGTTGTTGAAATTAGTGCAGTAGTTTAGCCCCTCACATCCCAGCTCACAGGGTTTATCAACTATTAATTAGAATATAAAGCCACATTAGTCATAGAAAAGTAGGTACACAGTTATTCTTTTCGAATCCTGAACGATTATGGTAGTTTGTTTTGTCCCTGCTATCCCAATGGACATTGCTTGTCCTTAGGTTTTCCAGGGACCAAAGCAACATTACTTAACACTCACTCATGCCCTAAGTAGTGACACAACCAGGAGGGACTTGAATCCACAGCTCTGGGGTAAGCAAACAAAGGCTTAACCACACCATAACCGCGGTGGATATTCAAGTACTGGGAGAGAATATCATGCCTGTACATGTAAACACAGCAGAACCAATGGTTTAAATGAGTGGCATGAGTTGTTGATTTTTTTTAAATTGATGTCAGAGAATTTCATGATTTAATTCAGGAATTATTGAAAATATAAGTTTCATATTAGAGAAAATAAAGGGAGTGATGCAAGTCTACTTTTCCACATGCATCTAAGGATAGGGATGTTGTATGGATGAGACTGCCAGCTTTGAGCTGCATCATTTTGCAACATTTGATTCAGCAAAGAAGTCTTTACCCTTTAGCACTATCTTTGCACCAGTTATGATTCCTAGCTTCAATGAAATACATTTATAAGAATCAGAGCTGCATCAATTCCAATTATGGCACATAGCACCTCGACAGCTAGCGTAAGTCATTAAACTGAGAACTTGAGGCACTTTAGGGGTTCAAATGAACCAGGTGAAAGTTAAGAATAGAATTATGTATTATTTAAGCGTAGAGAGAGTAGAAGAGGATAATATTCATGCATAGTAAATAATAGCATGGACGAGAGGATTAACGATCCATCATCATATTAGCTAACCTCCATTCCTTCCTACCTTCATCAATACAGTGAGCCAAATTCACTTCGGTGACAGACTGAAGACATTCTTGATGGAAACTATCCCATCCTCTGGCCCATTCATTCAAATAAGTCACAGCACACAGACGTCTGCATGCTGGGTTTACTGCCCGGCTACAGCACTGAAGTTTGGCTGAGTCCATTCCCAACCTCTCTATCCTTGAGGTAGATGTGGAATACCCTGAGTTATCTGTTGGATCTCCTCCACTCGAGCCAGAAGTGCCAATTCCTGATTCAGCACCTTGCAAGAAGCACTGCCACATCTTGTTCTGCAAATATATTTAAAAGATTACCATGCATATAATCTGAGGTTTCAGGCGAGATGGAGTGGAAACGTGACATAGTGAAGAAGCAGGAGCAATTTCCACAATTTAAATTTATTGGTACTACCGGTTTCCGAAACCGGTACATAGTACCAATAAATTTAAATTGTGGAAATTGCTCCTGCTTCTTCATTATATTACCATGCATATTGAAGTACTGAAAAATATTTCAATGATCAAAATGATGATCACAGTCCTCACAAGGAATTGAGTATTACTTGAGTATCAGCGGTTATGCGATCTGAAGATAGGAAATCTAAATGCCAATTTAAGTTGGAAGGAAAATATTTCTGGCATTGGTTTTTTGATTGTACTAGGGAATCATCATAAGGAGGAGAAGAGGTGTTAACCTGCTGAGGATTTGACTTTGAGATCAAGCCTTAGCCTAGTTCTCGGTGGGTTACCAAATGTACTTCTCCCGATTGATGATTGTGTAAGGCAATCTAAAAACCGGTCTTGGAAATTTTTTTCCTTCTGACTTTAATAGGCATTTGGATATCCTTATTCACTTAAGATATTAGGAAGCTAAAGTTAATTATTCCAATTAAATAGTTAATGAAAATTCCTTGCTGATCAAGTCTGAATAGGGTAGTTTCCTTCATCAAAGAAAATGAAAGGCATTGATTGCGATTCGTTACCCACAATTAGTGTATTCATAATATACAAATTATTTGGTTACAGAAATCCCAGTTCAGACGAATGGCAATGGTCAATTTTAACCGCATTTGAAAAAGGCCAGATTGGTGTCCATGTGATGCCACTCCACGTGACGTCACAGGAACCTAGTTTCTATACGAGTAGATAGGAGTTTTACATCGTCTGAGATTACCAATGCATGCATGAGGCACAGAGCTCAGGGAAATGTCTCTCAATAATCACCTATTAAAACTGATGGTCGGAAAGTTTCCTTCGTTTGATAAGGTATTAATAATCCTTATTTAAGCCAAGCGCTACCTGCTAGCAGGGTACTCTGCTACCTGCTAGCAGCCTGCATCATATCAGCGCTCTAAGCCTCGCCCCAAGGTCACCTCACACAGTGACAGCAGGAACCAGAATGATGTCACACGGGGTTTTCCCAGCATTCATACTTAGCTATCTCGTTTTCGCGTGCTTGAAAATTTTCACTTTTCATTTAATCGCGAAAAATAGATATCGTCATTAAAAAATCTAAAAGCATGAAATACATACTCAAGGAGTAATAATCTTTTGATTTAGGCAATAAAAAAATAGGAAACCACCTTATTGTGTTAATACAGCAAAAATACATGTGTTACTTTTCAAAAGATGTATGCAAGTATTTTTGTATCCTTACAATTGGATGAGGAAGCCCACAGCCACCTGCCACTAATCCCTCGACCACAGACTCCTGAGTTGTTTGAGTTCGCAGGACTGTGCGACATGCTTCTTGACATTCAGGATTTGTTGCCTCACCACAGCAATGGATATCTACAAATAAATATTCTTAGATGAGAGATGGCTTACACTCTGGCAGAGCATACAGGAGGAAATCCACGATTTAATACAAATTTATACGACCAAAATATGGCCACTGTGTAAAATCATAGAAATGACAATTAAGAGTTCGAGAAGTGGTGACTACGTGCAAGGTGAACTGCATAGTCTTAAGGCCATTTTACACGGGGCACGGAATGCGCAGGTTAGAGCTGCATTAATTTCTAAAATGGCGTGGAATTGCGCGAATGCATGAACGAAATTAGAACAGGGGTTATTTTGCCGTCTCGCATCCATGCATTCTCACATGTGTTCTAGCAATTCACCGCTTTACACGATGCAATTTTGATTGCGCCTTCGCACGTACGTCAGATTGTGCAATTCCGTGTACCGTGTAAAACGGCCTTTAGACATTGCTATTTAGCACTACAAAAAATGTAACATAAAAGTGTGAAAAAGTGTTTTTTTTTCTTGCTTTATCAGATCCCACTTGTCTTTTTTTTTGTCCCCAGGATCTTAGAAGATGTAGCCTGTATTTGGGTTTTCTATGGACCAGGCTTGCAGAAATTTGGACATACCTATCCTTTGAGTGGTGAAAAACCCACTCAGTCAGGATTGGAATCAGAAGCCATATGCTGAGGTGCCCTCTGCCACTGGGACAAGTTTTTTTTACTGCATACCACAGACTTTTAACACAATTTTTCATATGATAAAAAACATAAATGTACAGTGCAAGTCATCTGCTCATTAATATTGAGAAACTTCCCTAGATGTGGCTACCTCGATGCAGATTCCAATTTACACTGTTTCCAAATTGATAGCCTGACTTGCTGAACATGGTACGTACCATGTTTCCCTCTTATGGGGTTTCATAGGAAGGAATAATGGAAAGCTGTGGAAAAGATCTAATAAAAAGACATTATATACAGAATAAAACTAGCATAGTCAGGGAGAGGAAGAGATTTGGCAGTGGTGATTTGTATAATATGTACATCCTTATTTAGTACAGGAATAGGTTCTTAAGCCAATTACATATTTCCAAAAGGAGTGTGAGAGGGTTAAGTACCACTTTCAAATATTCTCAGGACCTATGCTCTCATGAGAGCAAGAAATATTTATCAGAAAACTTCATTTTTAATTGCTTTATCAAGGTTTTGATCATTGAAAGGTGAGTATGATGAATCTTGCAGAAACCTTTCTCAAAATTTATTCTGATAATCGTAGAAAATAGATGATTCTATTTATGGACTGAAACCTTCACATCACTGTGAATCACTTACTTTTCTCTGGGTTTGTGGCTGGGGTTAGCCGAGTGTAGTTCTTAACGCATTGCAGTACTTTGGGTGAGCGGTTAGTGCAGGTCTCAATCACGGCATCTCTTGCTGCCCGGCTGGCACTGACACCAACACGAAACACACCCCGACATGCACGAGCACAGTCAGGTGTTTGAGCATGGGCACAGCATCTCTCTCCTGCCTGTGGACAACAAATGAAATCAATAGGGGATTCCAAATACATAAATGAGTAGAATCAGTGGCATATTCTGGACATCGACAAGGGGGGCTAAGTGAGGGGCCTGAGAGGTAACCTCCCAGCAGTAGTGATGGCCAAAACAAAATTACCATTTTATCTAGTAAAAAATGGGTACCCAAGGGAGGCCATAGCCCCTCTCTGGATCAGCCACTGAGTAGAATCCCATTTTCCATGAGCAATGGTTACTACTTTCTTAGGGTTTCCATGGGTTCTGCTCAATCTAAAATTTTAAAAGCAGATCTAAACCAGTCTCGCCAATCCTCAAAGCTTATAGAGAGGCACGTAGCCAGGGGAGTGGCTTTGAGACTTCAGGGACCTAAAATCTTTTCCACCATGGAGACTATGTGGTGATCGGAAGGTACTCTGCGTGGCGGGAAAGGAGGCGTGACACTACTTTTCCCGCCCTAGGGTGCGTGGGTCCAAGGAGCATTTCCGAGAATTCGGACCACGCAATAGGGCACTCTACCCTTTCCCGCTGCGACCCCTTTCCCCCCACCCGCACCTCCAGAAAATAGAGATATCGGGCAGAAATTGTGGCCCGCGCAGGACAGTTTTTCTTGGCAGTACAGCAAGTGCGGAGTGCTTGGGCAGAACGAGTTCGTCGTTCAGGGACTTCTGCGACTCTCCTCCGCGGACTCTTCGGGACCTTGACGCGGGAGCTGCGGTAGATCTTGAACGACGACTCGTGTGGGAATCGAACCGGGTACGACCAGGTCCACGTCCATTGGCATCGCCTCTCCCTACTCGCCGCCACGTAAGTTCTATACCCAAGCATTCCACTTCCGTGCGCGCCAGCCTCAAATCCCCACCCCCGTGCAAGTGCAAGAACTGAATAAGAACGGACATTAAATCTGAGTTTAGTAACTCCCGAAGTGCCTTTGATTCGCTCTCCCTTCGGAACCTTATCCCTAGTAGGTAGCAGTCGTCGTCCCGTTGCGACAACTACCCAGAATATATCTTCCGATGAGACCATTGGCCTAGGGGCACTCATCTTCTGGCAGTCCATTTTTGATATAGTTACATTTCAAAATATCTGCCAGTACCTTGCAAAAAATTAAACTTGCAGCATAGTGTACGCAAAATACAAAGCTTATTAAATGGAATGTTAATTTTTCCAATTCGTGTGAATTGACAACAAAATAAGTATAGTTATAGGCAATCCAAATGCCACCCATGACCCACCAAGCCACCCAAAGGGATTAGGTAGCAAATGAATCAGTCAGCCCGGCACTTAGTCAGTAGGCTTAGTTTGCAGCACTATATGGGGCAAAGAGAATATGTACACTCTGACCATGGCTAATAGGACCTCAAGTTTGGTGAACACAGCATGCAGTTGGTCTAAAAACTATATTTACATTCATGGAAAATGACAGACAAATGTCAGTGTAGGTAGTCCAGAAACCTTCAAAGCTTTTTCCGGAGCAAATTCCTGCCTATGTGCCTGCAGGTACATTGAAGACCAGTTTCAAATTAAATTTGCTAGAAAAATTGAAGTATCCAGTAAAGGTTTCCGTACATACCTCTTGCCGGTCGAGGCAGGCAAAGAAGGCGATCTCATCGCTCTCTCGGCATGATGCATCTAGGTCCTTGCGACTACCAGCAGATACACAGGCCATCTTGCACGCCTCAGACTGGGGAATGGGGCAGCAAGATCGGCCACTCCAACCTTCACCCCTGCTGACCTCTGCCAATATGAAAGAAATACCACGATCACGAGATAGGGTCCACAAGTGCTTGGCCACTCAAAAAATTTTTTAATAAATTAAAAAAAATTTTGATGGTGCATCTTTACATCCCTTTCCATCGCATAATTTAAAATAATTTAATTTTAATTGATCTTCCCCCCTTATAAGACAGCACATTCCAGGCGTTTTCATCGGGGGATTCCAAGAAACAACCACTATGGACAAATAAAAACACCCACACCCCAAATAGGGGCAGCCTACCCAAGGGTGATTCTAACGCACAGGCTTCGCTTTGGCAGGCAAGGACTCTACCCCTCCGCCACTGACAGCCACGATTGTACTGTAATTTGAGCTCTTAAAAATTATAGAAGTTGTAGCGGATCATGATGAGATATATGTAATAACTTTTGGGTGTATGCCTCCGTACTACTTATTGTAAACCTCACATTTCGCCATTCTTGCAGATCACTTCTTCAAGGGAGATAAGGTGCAGTTTTTTAGATTTAGTACATATTTTAACTATCGTTGGAAAACCACCTTCAAGATTACTATTATTCGATTTTCCCATACCGGGATATGAAACTGACTAACCTAGGTGGTATATTCAATAATATCCTGCTTAGCCGACACGGCATCAGCATTATTCTTGTTGCTCAAGTAATTCATGAATTTGGATTCGTGTGGAAGGTTCAATATATAAGAATGAGACCGTCACCAAAAACATTACCCTGCTCTGAGCCAAAGATGGCAGGGGTACCACGGGTTAGCGTCCCATATGACGGACGGGGCGGTGTCATTTATGTGTTCTTCTCTTAACAACCAGTTTGTCATCGGAATTTCGAGCCCCAGGCTTTCCGGGTGGTATTAAAGTCCCCTCAAACTGAGTTTTTTTGCATATTAACGAGGAGTGCAGCTAGGGTCCCGAAACTTCACCGAGAAAACGAGGCATAGGCCTGAAAAGAACTGTATATTATCCTGCCATATTTTTTATTAACTGTATTTTCTCCTTATACATTCCGAAGCCGTTCTCAACAAAGAAGCAAGCGCAGCTTTAAAGTTTTGCTTTTAAGTGGATGAGTCACGCAACCCACACATCGTCGAATGTTTCTATTGACTGGATGTTAGGGCCTTGTTCAGACAATGGAATGGCTCCCTTCTTTTCGGCCGGGAAATTTCTGGAAAAAATATAAGTATGGAGTAGCTCTCCATTGAAAGGTTTCATTTCACCAACTTAAGATTCTACAAGAAGCTATGTTTAAAAGTAATTGCTGAATGTCTAAAATCCGTTATGTCTACGCGTAGCTGGCCTCCGACGCATTATCGCGTAAAGGTATTGCATACCATCAAGGCGCCGCGGAAAGTACGCCCCAAAAGACAACGACAATCCGCCCCTGATCTATGTCCCATTAAAAACAAGTTTTCCGCAGAACAGAAATAGTTGCCACACGAAAAGTAAATTGATTTACCTTCTTCCCCCAAGCTAGACTAATGTTAGGAGCAATTCAATTAGATGAACATTAAATGTGGTTTAATATTTCGCTCCCATTTCATAAGGGATTCCATAAACACATCTATTTAATAAATGACCTCATTTTTTAAATTTAATTGTCCATACTTAGCACTAATGATAAAAAAGGTAACGAAAGAACCACAAGAAGGTAGTACAAAGGGTCAACGTATTACAGCTAAAATTATATTTAAAAAATTTCCAATGGACAATTTTCAAACACGTACTTGCTTTTAAAAGCGTGATAGGCCAAGTCGTGACAAGAGTCAATTACTTTATTTCTCTCCTAGTTTGTGCTGGATAGAAATATATCTGTTTTAGCGGAAGGTCTCTACGAACAGTTGGTAGAAGATAAATGTCATAAGCAAGCCCTGTAAACACACATTTTCGGGTTTTCATTAGATACGCAAGAACGAAACCGAAGGTTTGTTTGTGAGCCACCTTTAAGATGTTCCCGAGGTCTCATGCTTCTTTTCCGCGTGTTTCAATCCTCAGCCCTCTCTCTATCTAGATTCTTGCGTTTTGTTTCCAAGGTGATTCCTCCCTTTGCTTCGTAATCATCACCGTATAAATTATTAAATTACCATTAAATATGTGCGTTAGGTTTATCTGTAATATTAAAAAGGATGATCACATTTCCCCCTACTTCAACCGTCTTGGTTGGTTGAAAGCAAAAGCCAAGAGAAAGTACCTGCTTGCTATATACCTCTTCTCTCTTTTCAATACTGATCAGCCTAGCTACCTAAGGCTATTTTTTTCCGTCAGAGATAAAAAATCTCAAATCTTAACTAGAATGGCTCCAGATTTTCTCATCATCCCCCGACACAGAACCACCACCTATGAAAAATCATTTTCTGTTGTCGGAGCACGTCTGTGGAACAGCATTCCAAAGAATGTAAAAGATTCCATGTCTCGGTCTTCTTTCAAGCAAAGATTTCTTCAATTCATCAAAACCCTCGAAAATGTATGACCTCGTTTTGTTCTCTTGTATTGTTTTTCATTGTAATGTGTCTGCCTACTCCTGTGGTTACCATTTATAAATCTTTTTAGTTTGTATAGATGTAGGTTTGGTAGAAATAAGAGATGGTGCTAAAAAAACCTGAAAACTCTTGTACAATGTGAAATACATAATATATCGCAGTTGCAATACCTTTAGCATGTTTAAAAATTTATGTCTATTCTATTGGAAAGTATTTACTGGTTTTCAAACTTGTTAAGTATGTATTTATTTATTCGTTATTGAGATTTAAACTATTCATAATTTATGTTTTACAATATTTACCTCAGGTCTGTTTGAAATTGAATGCCATATTTGCTGGAGTAAATGATTTATCATTATTCATGTTCTATTTATTTAGTTATTTATTTATTTTTTCATGTTATACTATGAATGTTGTGATGGGTTTATGTGTATACTTAGGTTTTCTTGCTATGATTGATTGAGTTAATTTCAAGATTTCATTTCTATGCCCTGATATGCTAGTTGTGCTGAATTCCATCCGGAAATATTTGATATATTTTGTACAAGTTTATTTTGTAATCTCTTTTGCATGTAATATCCATTTAATGTTCTTAATGGACAATTTGTCCAAGAACAATAAATATTATTACTATTATTATAAATATTTGCTTCGCGAACCTCATTTTTGGGCGTTCCAGCAAGTTTCCTATGGATGCATGACCATTCTCCCTTCCGATGCAGTCATGAATTTTCATAGGTTTTACATTCAACCATTTTCTAGCCAATTTTCCTTCAGCCATCAGTCACTGCAGACTCACGACCATCGCATTTCTTAACGCATCGTAAAGAGTAGAAACAAGACGGGTCGGACGACAGCGTCGTAAAGTCGTCACGACACCACTCGTTGGAAAATCAATTTTGCCACTTATTTGATTTATTTCCACTATCGCATTCCTCCTCCACAACTTGGAAGTTTTAACACAAAATTGTAAGTTCATAGCATTCTACACCAGTTTTTCCCTGGCAAAAAGGCGACATGCAATACCACGCCACACGATTCGACCTGCGAAGAACACATTACTACATGGGTTTCCGTGGCAATAATAGCTCTTTTCAGAAAACCCTCAAGGCCACTTCTTTATGATATGCGACCTTGGTCAGTGGCGCAGCGAGGGGTTTCGGGGGATAAACCCTCCCCAGAGCTCAGAGAAATTTCATTAATTAAGTTTAATCCATTTTACTTATTTGGATCAGTATTACTCATAGAGCAGTGTTAGTATTTATCAAATATCCCTCAAAAAGCCGTAAAACTCGCCACTTTGAACCATTAGTCTTCAAAATTTTCTGGAGGAGGGCTCCCGCAACTCCTACTTACCCTGGTGGATATGCAATACCCCCACACCCGTAGGTATTGTTTGCGCCTAAAACCCCCCCCCCCCCCCAGCCTTAATTCCTAGCTGCGCCCCTGACCTTGGTCACTTAATTTTCAATGTCATCACCGATCCCTCTCGGATCCATAATTCACAAACCCTCGTCTTTGCAATCCTCAGAGCACTTTTAAGGATGCCTCTCGTTTCCAATAATATTTTCCCTTAAAAAATGACGCCCTCGAACAGTAGCACGAGAAATAGTTGCCGCAGAAAAATGAAACTGAAGATTCAGGGCGATGTGGCGATCACGTCTACTAGCAGCTCACCCAGTGGCGCCGACTCCATGGGGCTTGAGGGGGCCCGAGCCCCCTCAAAAATTCGTTATGGGTGGGAGGAAAAAATATCGAATTTAGCTTGAGCCTCATGGTAATTGACAGTGCGGGGGTAGGGATTGAAAACTCCTCGACTTTTTACCGTAGTGTAGAGTGATCCCGACTTCGAATTTCTCTCAGCTCTCCCGCTATCTCTAACGCAATACTTCCCATCGGGACCTCAATAACGCAAGGAACTTTTGTGATCGCCATCCTCCCTAAATGAGGGAACCAAATGAATTATTTAAGAACGAGATTTCCAATCTGTCTTTTCTATACCTACGTTACGTATTCTAACCACGAAAAATGTGGTCGCGAAGATCAAAAAGTTTTCCGAGCACGAGAGGAATTATTGTCGAGAGTGGCAGCGTAATGATGGATAGCTATACTGGGAGCAGAAATTAATTGACAAAAAAGGTTCCGCGAAGACACTAAAATGTACGATGGGGATATATGATCCAGAACTGATATTATGCAACGAAGTAAAAGTAATCGAATTACTGTTAACGATTACATCTTTGATAACGTTTAATGGCAATCCATACTTTTGAAAAAGTAATTTTTATTTGTAATTAATTTTAAAGCTCGAGCAAGTAGCTGTTACATTTGAGTAATCGTTACGTTTTAGTATTCAAAATTGAAAATTTGAATTTCACGCACGATGATCGAAAATCAGTTCCAGCTACTATAGCATTCAGGTATAAATTTTTGGTTGAACTAATTTTTTTACGCCTAAATTTGTTTTAATCATTATTTTGGCATTAAATAATAAATAAAAAGATGGTTTGCATGTAAGAACTCCCTGTTTAAGAAAATATTTACAGCGACTGCATCATGTGCAGGAGCATAATTAAAATTAATTAGAATCGTAATTGTAATCCTACTGATTACTATTTCAAAGAGTAATTTGTAATTTTAAGTAGTTACAAATTTTACCATGCAATTTAAATTGAACCCGAAAGCATTTTTTCGATACTTTTCCCATCAATTCTTTCTATATGCACAATTTATGGATTGTTAATAAAGGTAAAACCAGCTCAGATAAAGGCTTAGCAAATTGGCAGGAAAAAATTACCCAGACAAATTTAAGGTAGGTAGTTAAGAAATTTCGCACGGATTTTTGCGCTATCTGATAGCAAGACTCGGTTCAAGTGACTTGAACCTCTGCGGAGGAGTTGGGTTTACCAAATGACAGAGTGGGGACAAATAAGTACTCAGGGAAAATGCCACAGCTGGGCTTAAGCCTCCAGCCCCACGAAATATTTTTAGCTTCACCAAAAATACTTTGCGCAATTAAAATTTACATCAAGTCAAATAAACATTTATGCACACTTACATCTACGTACTTGAATTATCAAGTATTTTATTTATGTACACATATACACTTTTTTTCAATTACGGTCGTGTGCAAGATACAACGTTTCTTCTGTGAGTTAGTGGGACATGTGGACCCTTCGTCAGCAAAAAGAGAAGTCTGATTACAATTTGCACCAGATTTTCCTTCCCAAAGCAAATTTATAGCTACGAGATTGATTTGGAGATGAATATAGGCTATCATATCGGGAGTTAAAAGAGGTAAAGTAGCAATATTGATTAAAGTAGTAAAAGTGGGGGGCGCTCCTCTGTGAGATCCCATTCATGGAAAAATAATACGTAGATATTTAGCAAAATTCCATCGGAGAATTTTATTTCATTTACCTTGCAGCAGCATCAACACTACAGTACAAGTTAAATACGGTTTCACTCTACATACTCTGAAATTGAACTCTGAAAGGTGGTTATCATTTACTTCTACATCAATTTAATAAATGTTCAAGGAAATTTGGCTTGAGTGAACCATTGGCATTAGCTACAGAGTTAATCGCAATATTATTAGTAACAAGTCTTGCAACCCAGTGAATTTATAAATTTCTGTATGTTTATTCCTTCATAGATGCTCAACTTCAGCAGCGGTTTTGATAAAAAATAAACTCTCGTTTTAGCCCAACGTTAAATCGAGCGTAATTACTTTTGAATAATTGAAAAGTACTTCCAATGCAGACTGGAAGAGGTTCATCGCAGCTCTAAGTACATTCCGCTACAGAAAGTGAACGGTGAGCGTATGCTTCATCCTTATATTCATGCTACTTCTAACTCACACGTGAAATGCGTGGTTGCCGACATCACGGAGTCGCCAAAATTTCCTATTAGAATTGGAAAGTTCACCGCATTTTGATGCATCATAATCGCGTGTATTTTGTATTATTTATCATCGGAATTAAATTTGGTGTAAGAGGTTAACCGTCGTTTTCATCAGTGTCATTATAATATATGAATTTTCAGTACCTCCTAGTGAATTTCAATATTGTCCTATGCATTGAACGGCTCTTCCTCATATTTTATGTGACGCATTAAAACATTTCCGTGCTGGGTCTTAAAAGATAATGTCTCTCTCGAGATGAGAGTGAGTCAAATAATATCGCTCTTTTTCCTAAACGACTTTCTTGGTATCCAAATGAGAATGTCAGTCGCTTTAGTGAAGTATCACAAATCTATCCCAAAACTAGGCATGAAGTTATGGCGACTATCATGTACAAGAATCGCAAATTAATGCACGTGTAAGTAATGCCAATCTGCCACCTCAATAGTCCTTGGCAGAGGGTGACCATTTAACAGTATAAAGAACGCCCCACGCGACATTATTACTACAGTTCTAGTATATATGAAGGTACACAATTGGCTCCCTCGCTGACTACCTGATTGAGTTGGATTCCTGGATGTTTGTAACCTAGGTATAACGATGAAATTTTAAAAGGAACATTAAATACAGCTGATTGAGTCATGAGAAAGTTGAAAATCCTGACACCAAGTGCAAGGTTCGCGCAAATACAGGATTTCATTTTATGATAGAAGGCAATTTGAGAGGCGGAAAATTTCCATACGAGATAATTTTCTTTCACTCATCGAAGTATGAAACGACTGAAATTCAGATTTAATATTTACACTAAAATTAAATCTTGAAGATATAATATTGCAGCGAGATATTTTTCTTAACTGCTCAAATAACTGAGAATATTTATCTCTGACCATTAAGTCCTACGCATTTTCAGAGCCTTTTCTCCTTTCGTTGCTACGAAAAGTTTTCATGGTTATGGGTACTCAAATAAACGGCTGAAAGAGGATTGGATGGAGAACTGTGGAATAAATTATCAAGCACCGTCCTTGAGCAATTAATATTGTGCGAGCATGATTTCCCTCGCAAGAAGTTTTCTGAGTTTCAAATGAGTTAATGCAGGAAAAATTAATACGAGGTTAAGCGAATAGTTTTCTAATTTATGTGCCTCGATTTCTGTGAATTACCTCACGGCTATCATCCGTCGTAGATAGAAAATATACACATTTCTATCGTCCATATCTTTCCCCACCAACACCAGTTGAGCTCTGCCAAGCGATATGGAAAAAGAAACACGGAAGGCGAGGTCATTGATGTGTCACGGGACACCACTTGTGGCTTTCGCCTCTTCACGGTAAACCACTACCCGCACTGACCACACACACAAAGCATTCAAATGGCATACGCATCAATTTTACGTAACACAAACTTTGAAGGTTCAAGTTCATGTATACACTTGCGCAAGTCACTCTGCTTCGGATTTTCTAGGTTACCACTTACAGTATAGGAAGCTACAGTGGCTATGGGGGGGATAAGGCGGATAAATCCCCTCCCAAAACCTCAGAGAAAAAAATAAATATTTTAAAACTATTGCCTAGTTTTGATTTATAATAAATGCATCTACTTAAAGTTAAATTTTAAGTACCAAAATGATTTAAAATGCATTTCCATGCATGTCATTTTTCAAAAATTCTCTCGGACCCAGATTGCTTGGGGTAGGGGGGGGGGGGGTAGTCGCCCCCTAGGCCCCTCATACGGGCCAAAGCACAATCCTAGCCACGCCACTGGGAAGCTACAACGAGACACAACAGAATTTTTTCCCTAAGACGTTACATTTGATTTAAATGCCCTTAGTATTTCCCTCCAGTGCCACTCCAAGTAGGTGGCACTAGAAGGGTTATGGTTTAGCAACTGAGAAATTATTTCGAATTTCAAACAGGCATAAGTAGACAAGAGATAAATTTTCAAGGCTTAAATTTTTATTCCCCTCCTATTCCAATATGGTAGCTTAAGTTTTACACAAGTAATACGTCACAAAAAACGCTCAAAGGGAGTGATTCGTCATCTTAGAGTGCCAAATAGAATTAAATCGAAAGAATAGCTGTACAAAATAGATGTGAGCGTGTCGTCTGTGCTGCAAAAACTCTGACTTCTATGATGAGGCGCAGTGAAATTTGTACCATGTGACAAATTGCCAAAGTGAATGCCCAAATGTAGGAATGCGAACCATCAAAATAGCCAGGATTCCATTTTTTAAGCACATTGGACCCAGTGGCGGATACATGTGGATAGGCCCCCCCCCCTTTGGGAGCGGCTTGCATTGCCGTACATTGCAGAACCACAACTGTAACTTTTTTACATTATAAGATAGCAATGTCTTGTATACGCGTATAATCATTTTAAATAAAACTATCTTCAACTTAGCATGTAACTTTATTTTTCATTTCCATAAAAGTATAGGTACCTCAAAATATCTTTTGCGCCCCCCTCCTTGAGTTTTTTTTCTGTATCCGTTACTGATAGTACGGCACGAATGATTGCATGCTTAAGATTGGTAAAGGTGTCTCATGTAAAGCAGCCAACGGATATAGAATATGTTCGCATGGTAGAGCACTGCCACTTAAGGTTTAAAGTCAATTAAAATCAAATTTAATTATCTTTACGGTCATCTTTCATGCAGAACCCACCACTGCGTCAAAACTCTACAAATATTTCTCTTAACTTCCCGACCAGTTTCAGTGGCTAAGGCTGATTCTGATAATACGTTCAATAGGTATTCAACATAATGGGAGATAAATTTTAAGTACCCTTGGAAAAAAAGCGGTCGCGGATTCATTGCCACTAAACGCTATGAAAGAACTTCACAAGACAGTGAAGTAGAAATTCTAAAGGTAAAACACGCAATCATTGATTTTTTTCCAGGAAACAAAATAATGGCCATTGAAAAAGAATGAAATGGAAATACGTACCCTCCAAGGTCGCGTTGACACACTTCCAAAATGAAGTCTGAAAAAAAACAAAGATAACTTAAACGGATGCAAAATCATATTATAATAAAAATCAAATCAAAATGGAAACGCATAAAAAGTAAAAAGACACCTTTTTCATGATGTATACACATGCTAACAATAGACACCACGAAGCATTGCTTTGGATATCTGAGTCACCATAACTAATACATGCTGGTGCTACGAAAGAAATGAGTTAATACTCTCGAAATTGATCAACACTAGTGAATATAAAATTAGCTAAATGTGTTCACACTGTCATCTAGGTATCTACATCTACATACCAACCCGCAAGGCATTTAATCGAAACTCGGGTGGCGTTATGCAAAAAAGTAGCGTTATAAGTGAAAGTGAACTAACCAAGAAACCTTAAGATTTATTATAGTTACAGCAGTAAAACTCATTTCTCTATCATTATTTGCGCGGTTGATATGGAAGCGTATCTTCCGTACTTCATTTCAAAGACTATAGCAACAAATGATATTTTTTGGGTAAATATTTAGATTAGATGCATGGCTAAGATATGTGGCGGATCCAGGATAGGGACAAGGGGGAGGCTAAGTGGGGGTTTAAATACCAGCAGTAGTTGGGATCGGAAAAAATTACCATTCTATCTAGTATAAATTGGATACCCAAGGGGGGGCTATAGCACCCTTACCCCCCATTAATACGCCACTGGCTAAGATTAATAAAATATGTAGTTGTTGTCTATTTTCATCTTCCTGTCTCAACATTTTAACCTGGCTGAGTGGGGTAGCTTGGATAGAAACCATGCATTACAACTGAGGATTACATATCACAAAAGACAACTAGTTACAATTCTCAATAGGCGTAAAGCGGAGGGTTTTAGGACACCATAAGTTTACAAATAAAAAGGATATCCTCCAACTAAATTACACATAGTATTTATTAAGTCATTTATTGTTCGGTGGAAAAAAGAATTCCCATAACTATCCGTTCGGTTAAATATCTCTCTTAATTTATAGTTTCTGTCGGACCTTGAAATATAGTGGGGTTCTAATATGATAACATTTATGTAACGCTTCCTGTACGATCGTAGCAGTTTTGGACGAATCGCGCGGCTTTCCTTTGTATTTGATTAAGTTCAATAATTAAGTCTTCTGCACCAGATCCCATATGCTCGCTGCATATTCAAGGTGTGGCTAGATGAGAGCGAAATAGGACTTTTCTTTCAATTTTTCATCCAAATATCTTCCCATAATACGCTTGAAGATAGTGCCAATGAGCTAAATAAAGCATTTGCGGTCAAATGTTGATGAATACACTGGAGAAGAGTCGCGCTCGGGGTTTGTTTGGCAAATTTTAAAGCAACTAGGAAGGTACGGAAGCAGTTAACCAAGAAAATCACATAAATTCTTTGAAAAGTAGCTAAATTACTTTCACTTATGGGTTAGGCGTTTACTTGGCAGTCAAAGATAACAGCTTCATTCACCATATAGAAGGATTTACTGCTCGATAATATTCGACAAAGTCATTATTTTTGGACGGCTAGTGTATCTCAGTTATCTCTTTATGATTTATGGCTCTGCGTTTTGAACGAATAAAAGATAAAGAAAATTTATCGTTTATTTCGATTTAAAAATTTTTCCATAGGCTTAAAAACCAGGTTTTTTAAATCTTCCTCTTTTGAAATGACCATACAATCCAAATAAAGGGACGAGATATTTAATAATTGAATTTTGGACGCGTACACAGCGGGGCTTTTATGGCTACACCTCCATCCGAAAATTAAAGGTTCCCAAAATTAAAGTTTCCGGATTTCTGAAGTCTTAACTTTTTACCTGATGAAAAACGTCCAGTAATATGAAATAATTGGGAATAAAACATGTTTTATCAATAAATGTCTCTTCAATTACGGCGATGCTCAAGATAAAGTGGTAAATTTGCCATTGTGGCTTAAATTCTTTCGCCATTCAAACGATTTGAGTTGTTTCAATTCTCACTTGAAGATGCTCCTCCGAAAGGATTCTCTGGCAACGCGATTGTTGGTGAATGACAATACTATCCCTTTTAATAGTCATACCTTGAAAGCAATATTTATATCGTGTAGAAAAAGGATCGTGAATGCGAGAACTTCCCATACAGGTCTTACCACATTTATACGGCTTTACTTTATCTGTCACCGTTAGTTAACACCTTTCACAGCATATACATAGGGATAGTTGGAGGACCTCCGTAAGAAATGTACCGCCATGCATTTGCTGACGCAAACTAGAGCATTTTTGCTGCTGAAAACTTTTAAGACTGCATCTGAAGGAAGGATAATTCCAAGAAAAGGAAAGAGGGAATAAAAAAATACTGCACTCTAAATGATAGTCTACAAGGAGCTAACAATTTTTTACAAGTAGTATTACACTGTGCAAGGGTGATGCTGTTCATGAGCTAAATGCAGCATTTGCGGTCAAACACTGACGTATACTATAGAGAAAAATTAATCTCGGGACCTTTTTGGTAAATTTTAAAGCAAAAAAGAAGCAAAGGAAATGATTTACCGAAAACAGCAATAAAATCTTTGAAAATTTACTAAATTATTTTGACTCGTACGTTAGGCATTTACTTGACAGTCAAAGATTTCTCATTCAGAAGGATTTAATGATCGAGAATATATGACATAGCCACTATTTTCGGACGGTTAGTGGCATCTAATTTAACTCTTTTTAAGGCTTAGAATATTAAACGAGGGAAAGATAAATTAAATTAATCATTTATTTCGATTATTTCACGGGCATAAAAATCCAGGTTTTTTTTAAATCATCCCCTTGACGTTTCTCCTCTGAAACGATTTACTGGCACGGCTATTGGCGGTGAATTACAGAAGGTTCCGGTTAATTGGGACATATCGGGGCTTGTGCACTTTGGCCCAATTAAGCGGCTGCCCCAATTAGGCGAACCATCCTGTATATGGGCATAAACAAACGTTGAAATGATAGAAAGAAGACTAAAGAATGTTTATAATGCAACATTAGTTTATTAAACTATTAATTTGATTAATAAATCAGCGAGTTTAGCTAATTTATTATGATTTTTAAGAATTATAACAATGTAGTTAAAAATATTTTTCACAGCCTCGGGCGACGCTGAATGAATGTCTTTTACTAAGTCCTATTAAAGAAAAGTCCTATCCTCTTGCGGAGAGTTTAACATCAAGAGCTTTCAAAATAGGGCGAGAATAGGAAAATTTGTGAAAAATAAGAGTAAATTAAAGGAGGAAAATATAAAAAATAGTATTCTGAAAACAAAAAATATTAATTTCTTCGCTAGTATAGAGTCTATATCGCCGACTCATGACCCAATAAAGCGGCATGCTGTCCCAATTAAGCGGAGAATACTCTTGGATATTCCTCTTTTGGGTTCTGTTCTTCAAGATCTGCCCCAATTAAATGGCTGCCCCAAGTAACCGGTGGACCCATTAAACGGAATCTTCTGTATAATAGTATCCTTTTTAATATTCACATAGCGGGGCAAAAGGATCGTGCATGAGAACACTTACTTCAAATACTGGTATTATCACAATTTTAGGACTTAATTTTTATTTCAAGCTAGCTACATGATCACCCAATAAGACGACTTTCCGACGGAAAACTGTTTCAATGAAACAGTGCTTCATACCTCGCGGCACTTACATCTAGAGCTAAAATCAAAATTTCCGTACTCACTGAAAGCGCAGAGGAATCGCTGTCACTTAAAAGGTAAATCGGATAAGTTCAAGCATTTTTGGACTTCTGGATATCCTTTACATCTTAAAATGAAAGGATGAGAGGGTTCTTGATAAAAAATATGAGCGGTGGGCATGCGGCGGTGTCTTTTGATACCTTTGTGACGCCTCGTCAGCCGCTCTCGCCTCAAAAGCACGATCCTGGCATAAAAAAATCGGGCATAAATATCAAAAGAAGTGCGAAATATGCTGCGCGCACGGCTCTATTTCCGGAATAGGAAGGGTGGAGTTGTGACAGGTGCGGTCTTAGAGGTCAAGTGCCAGGGGGAGCATGGTTTTCTTAGGATGTATCGCTCGTTCTGTCCCCTATATCCATTCAAATAAAAACACCTTGTCACGGAACATCTTTACTCAAAAAGGTGATGTGAAACTGTCAAATTATTCTGCGTCTTATAGCAAAAGAAGCGTAGCCTACATTTTGTTTAAGAAGGAAAATAAAAACTTTTCTTCCACCAAATTAACTTTTATTATCGACTAGCTTCGATTCACTGTATCATAGTGGTGGTCACTAGTCTTGATGATGAGACACCGTGTCGAAACTAGTCAACGGTAAAAGTTAACTTGTAGGAAGCAAAGTTTTTATTATGATTCCTTAAAATGGAACTCTGCAATGTAAAAGCCTCAACCTGTACATTTTATATGTTTCAAAATTTCAGCCTTTTAAATTCTGTGGAGACTGTTTTCAATTTTTCTTCGGAAGAATTGTCAGATGGTCAGTTGGTTCTAGCAGCCACTGAATTATTTTTTTATTATTTAAGCACCGGCGATTAAAATTTTCGTGTCTATCATATCTTTCGATTTCTGCCGACATAACTTCTCATAATTAGCATTATGAACAATGACAGGTAAGAACATGTGAGAGTGAAAAATTATTATCGCATCAATTGAAATGAGATGGTAATTGCTTATCCTCACAATACTGAATATCATGAAATAGTTTACCAATATGTGGAGTAATTTTATACTTTTGGGGATGTACTGCAAAATTTCCTGAATAGGGTTGGATCCAGTTCAGCAAAAAGAATTACAAAAGTAAGGAGTGATTTACATAATAATAAAGATGAATTCACAACGGGGGGGGGGAGCATGTTGTCATGTGGCAGAATTTTTTACAATAAAATGAGAACAGCTAAAAAAAACTAGAGTGAAATGGTTTGACGCATTTTAAAGTGAATAGAGATAAGGTTAATAGGTATTCCTTGAATTTTGAAAAACGACCTCCCTGTTCTCAATAATGCACGATAACTGCAAGAACGTTGATCAAGAACTGATGGTGATAACTGGATCGCTCACTCTCTTATTAAATGATTCAAATCAAAGGTTAATTTAAATATGTGAGGGTAGAGCTCAGCTCAGCTAAGCCAGAGTCTAGTAAATTACGCCCATTCTCGTTAGGTGGGCCAACTACATTGCCTTAGCCATGGCGAGAAGTATTCTTGACGGTAAAATTGATTGCTTCAGATGAGACTTGGTGAAAATATTGGTAATTCATAATTGAATAATTAAACTTTGTAATTTCCACAAAGGTTATTTGAGAGCTGCACTAGTCGTTTCAAAATATAGTGGCATAATCATGCTGTACACAGATTATGCCACTCTGTGGTAAGACGTGTCGAGCAGTTCTCAAATAAATCTTGTGGAAATTACAAACTTCAATTATTTAATCATAAATTCCTTCAGGATGTTGAAGGCTTCACTCGATCTGTGAACCCGGAACTCTTCGATCAGAAGTCAATCTCTCCACCCACTAATTTACCATAGTTAGATATTCCAGAATAATTCAGCGAATAATTGAATATCAAAATTCAAAAACAGTTCAAAAATTTAGAACTACTGTTTTCACCCAATTTGCATTAACCACGGCATGTTACGCGTTTGAATACTCAATTATTGCTTGATAGCTAGGACATCAGCGTACTATGAAATGCACGATAGACAAATGTAAAGTCATCACGTAATAAAATGAATGAACCGGGTAGTACTCCATTTAACTATAAGAATTTTCGACGGAATATTTTTGGGATTAGTTTGGAATTCTTGGCCGAGATAAGTCATTTTAACGTGATCGTCATGAACAAAATATTTTGCTCTTTTCTCCTTAGCTTATCTTTCTCGGTATTTCTTTTTCCCTTCCTCTATGATTCATCCATTGGGACGCAGGCGTCAATATGCGATCTATACGCGTGTCGCATATCAAGATTTCCTGGAAACATCATTTTAGATAGGCACGGGGCATTTTTTTTTACAGCTAAGACTATGATTCCTCGGATGGATCACATGATTTGAGTTTTAAGCAGAAGAGACAAATCAATTCAAAATAGAGTCGGAATAGCGCACTAAAAATCATTTAATGTCTTCCAGCAAGAGAATCATAAAATGTCTCGCGAGAATGAGAGGCATCGAGACCAAGCAGTAGTTGAAACAATAAAGAGACGTGGATACGTGCTACCAAAGCAAATGTGGAAGTCAGAGTTACAACAGTGAATGCTACAGAGTCAGTAAATTCTTATTATATGTCACATTAAACTTCAATCATCAAATGATTCATGTGCATTCCTGCCGTATCAACCCCAGTAGTGCCTCTGAACTAAATATTCGGCAGAAAATTTGAATCATTATCTTTTCCATTCGAGTTCATGATTGATTCCAATAAAACTGATTCATCTTAGAAGTAAAAACTGACTCTTCACTCTTTAATGCAATTCCGTTCACTCCTCATTCCATATCTAATTCAGTAAATAAGAAAGTATACATGACTTTTTAAAAACAGCCGCTATCGGTGGGGCAGGGAAGCGATTGGGTCACACGCGTGAATATTAGAGATGTTTCTGAGGGTAAAGTATTGCCATCCATGTCAATTTGAAGTACACGAGAAGACTAGTCGAAGTATCTTCTTCGTAAGCATATTTTGGGATGAAGGCATGTAAATCTATATAATTTAGCATCTCAAGAATTCCTGGATCATCATTTAAGATAGGAACAGCGAATCCTTTGCGACTATGGCTATTATTCCTAGGATGGATGGTTATTACTCCTGGAGTACGTATTTCACGCTATTAGATTTTTAAACGACGACATCAATTTTTCGCGATTAAATGAAAAGTGAACATTTTCAAGCGCGCAAAAACGCGACGGCTAAGTATATGCTGGGAAAAGCGCGTGTGATAACATTCTGGTTCCGGCTGCCGCCGTGTGAGGCCACCTTGGTGCGAGGCTATGAGTGCCGCTACGATGCAGGCTGCTAGCTGGTAGCGCTTAGCTTAAATAAGGACTATTATTACCATATCAAACGAAGGAAACATGCTTAGGTAGTTTTAATAGGTGATTATTAAGAGATGTCTCATTGAGTTCTGTGCCTCATGCATGCATTGGTAATCTCAGACGATGTAAAACTCCTCACTAATCGTATGGCATCGAGGTCCCTGTGACGTCACGCGGAGTAGCATCGTATGGGCGCCAATCAGGATTAACTGGGATTTCTAAAACCAAATAGTTTGAATATTATGAATGCACTAATGGTGGATAACGTATAGCAATCAATGCCTTTCGTTTTCTTTGATGAGGGAAACTACCCTATTGCGTTTTAAGTAGTGGAGACAATTCCATTTACAATACATTCGGGAACATATCTTGGTGATGATGGCTCATTTTTCTCTATTTGAACCACAAAATATTTCAGCAAGCTCATTCATTGTACTGACTTCACATCGGCTGTACATCGGCTCTTCACTATATTTCGTTCATTTCGGGAAGTAAAATCCGTTTATATTCACGCGCTCACTTCTCCAAATTTAAAGAGGATAGAACTGGAGATGAGTTATAGCTTAAAGACACAGGAGTATTGGCATCTCGTCCATTAGCGTTTCCGCATCATTAAGACCAATGAGGTTCATTGACGTCACTGCTAAGCGACCCGGGACAACCCAGTTGAATGGCTCAATTTCAACGCACGATCGATTCAGCGGGAAAATTCTTCACTACTGCCTGGCGAAGACGTTCTACAAGTATGTTTCCTTCTAAGAAAGGAAATCGCCTTCACTTTGAAGAAATTTGCTGCTCTAAGGAAATTGAGATGCCAAGATTTAGTGATTATTGTTTGAGCGAATCACGAAACCTTCTTTCATTTTCAAAATTAGTATTGTGTTCCTTCTGGAGTACCATTAGGTAGTTTGATGCCATATAAATCCTTTAAAAATTTGGTGCGATGTTCAGTAAAACTGTTCTCAAGGTTTATCGAAGTGAGAGAATACGCGTGCGCTTGGATACAATAAAGTGTGTTGATCAAACGTTTTAATGTAACGTAAAATGAGCAGCGCCAGCTATCGTCCCTCAGTGCAACTGGAAATGATAAGCTTCGAAGCCGTCACCGAAGGCATACTTCCCTTCATTCATCTCCGTGTGGGATAATTTTGAGATGAGAATATTTTTATTGATTCCATCGCTTCCATTTAAAACCTCATTATCAGCTGTTCGAATATTTGATTACTGTTTGTCGAGTGCCAAGAGTGGTTTTATACTCACTCACTCTGTGATTCAACCCAAAGGGTGATTTGGATAAGTGAGGGTAGAGCCCACCCCAAGCTAAGCAACAGACGTATAAATTTTATACGTTCCGGCTAGGGGGGCAGTTCCTTTCCTTGGGCCACCTCGCACTTCGAGGATTTCGTTTGGGGGTATCTGCATTTCTTGGATATGAACCCGGGACCCCAAAACCAGCAGCTCTACTCTCTAGGCTCTCCTGAATACACTCACCAAATTAAAGGATAATTTTAGTGGATCCTCTAAAATTTAAGTCGATGCCGAAATCACCACTATTTGTGGGTCCTCTAATTCTGGACATTAACCCATGGCAATAATCAATTCAGCGCAGGCAGAAAAGATTTCATCTAATTCATGTGAGCCTGGGTGAGGGTGCTTCCCAATCATGAAAATATGATGAGAACAAGGAAAACTTCTAGGGATATTAGTTTATCTTTCATCACACGCGGAGAGCTTATAAGGCTGGCCTCCCTCTAATAATTCCAATGGAGTAAAGTTGTTCATGGGTGTCTGCCCTCTCATCAAGCGCTTATTCCTCATTTTTGAGGATGATTTCTTTGGGATGTCTGAAGGATTCAACCGGGATTTTAACTCGGGACCCCTCGATCAGCGGCCAAGCGCTACCACTCGGCTACTTAGGCTCCCCCCAACGAATCTTGACGAACCCTGCAAGGTGGAAAAATAAAATGCGGCTTCAATGAAATATTTTGACACGACGGTCTCGAGCTAGGTGATATCTTAAAGGTAGTAGATGGGATTATCGGCTTCTGCGCATTCGGCCAACATTGGAATGGCGAAAACAGAGATCACGTGACATATCTGATAGGTTTTAGACCCATTTTGAATTTATGCGTATACGGAATATACGTATAGTACGGAAATGCACAATGGAATTAGCCGCGTTCCGTATACGGTGTGTAAACAAGAACTTATGTTCGGAGAATGTTACAGTAATCGTGGAATTTATTCACGATTTTTTCACAATTTATTCCGCTACTTAGTATCGCCGCCGAATAAAAGGCGCGCGAAACTGTAACAGATATGACGCTTAACCAACATGTTCTAAGGCCTCCTTTAATGGAGTACCTTGGGTAGGCCCTTGACGCAGTAGTAAAGGCATGATGGCCAGATGAAAACAATCATAGAGGAACAGGTCAACCGGAAGAAGGGCAAGGTACGGGCCCGAATTGATTGCATAGAACAGGTAATAAAGGATGTGAAAGAGAAAACATGCATCGCTATGAAAAGGCTAGCGGACATGAGAGGGGAATTAAACTAATCCAAGGATTATTGTCCAATGATGATGATTTCGACAATGGCCGCGTACAGCTAAACGGCTGCGAAGTCGTCGCTCTTGCTAAAGTTTGGTTCGGCGTTATCCCGTCGTCGGCGTCATCGTCGCAATTTCTCCACGTGTGTACGTGATCAATTAGTCTTTGTCGGCGACACTCGGGAATGCCAAGCGCCACTTTATCGCGATTTCCTTCCCCGCAGTTAAGTGTAGGCGATGCGCGGTGGGTGTTGGCTGGAATCCGAAGGGTCACTGCTAACGGTGTATTGTGCAGGTGACTCCCCCAGAGTAAATATGCGCTCAGAGTGAATGCGAAGTAATCAAATTTCGAGGCTTAAATTGAAACCCAACTTCAATGTTCTAATGGGTAATTGAAAAAGTTGACAATCATATTACAATCAATCCAGAATATAAATCAAAGAATGAAATAGCATTCAAATATTTGAATAAAAATTAATACCGGAGAAATTAAGTGAAACATGTTACGGAATGTGATAGATTTCACTTTAGAAAAATGGATCATGTCAATTTTAGCTAAAAAATTTGTTTTTCAAGACTAACTAACTGGTGCAGATCTAGAAACATCTACTTTTATTTTCAGTCTGCAAATATTTGATTACTTTTGGCGCGGTTGTATTCTCCAAATAGCCTTGAGAAATACTGGTGATATGTAAAAGTTTTACTCAAGTCCTGATACTTTTTATGCCGGATCTAGTAGTAAAGTTAGTGGAAACAACAATTAGGTGCACAACAACGATATCGCCGCAGTCAGCCATTCAGGCATTTCACACTGTCCCTGATTTTGCCATTGCAATCATGGTCAAATTCGCAATAATCGACATTATCGAAACATACTTCCACTGAGGCGGTGATTCCCCGTCAATAAATCCTTTCCGCCAATGTTTTAGGGAGGCATCATCATGACTTAGCGTGTCAAAGGAAATTGAAATTCTCACCCTCATATTTTAATCAATAGAAAAGCGAGATTGGATGACAATAGATAACATAACTTCGGATAGTAATTTCGTAAGCTAGCTTTTAACTAAGGAGCAATGTTGTTATTTAAAGATCCTGGAAATCATGATCAATTCGCATTTGTAATTTGATTCATTATGGCGGTAGGAATAATTATTTTGTAATTTTTGAGCTCATATAATTTCATTTGTAAATATTACCTATGTTCCTATTCACTTGATAAGCATCTTCACTTTATAAGCATAAGCACTTTCGAGCGGTGCAATTTTTTTTCACTTAATTCGTCACACTTTGGACGAATTCGTCATAAAATACCGGAAAACTAAAAATAACATTGGCAGTAAGGTAACATTATCAGCATTTGAGGGAAAATAAGCACGGCTGTTGCATGGCTTAGAGAGTTAGCGATCTCTGAAATATATACAATGACCTCCATTATCATATATTTTCAACGCGATTCCGAATTATAAGGGAATAGTTATTTGCCCTGGTGTAGGTAAGTTAATGAAGACAACTAGTCTCAGTGTGTGTGAGTGGTTCCACGAGGAAATTTGTTCATTTGAGAAGCGAGGAGCATGAGGGTGTGCATGTTTTTAATTTAATTTTGTTTTTGCCTATTTTATCAGAGTAAATGGTTCACCGGTGTGAGTATAAATTTCGTAAATCTGAGTGAGTGCGTTCTTGAGACCTACGCGGAAATTTGTCCCCTAGGAAAATCTGCTAGTTGAGTGAGTGAGCTCAAGCTATGTGTATGTACCTGAGTTTCTAGTTTTAATAAGCTGTATTTCACCCAATTGACGTCCTTACTAACTTCTTAACGCCTCATCCTTGCCTTTACTGTCCTCCTCTTTTTCCCCCAATAAAGATTAGGTATATCCTTGGGGAATTAATTTTCTTTCAATCGTATCACTCCACTTGAAACGAAAAATTAAAAACTCTGTTCTAATTTTTCCATCTAATTGTGAGTCACAAAGTTCAACGGGAAGTGCTATTAGTTACCCCTTAATTTGCATTTTTTTAAAATTGAATTCAATAGCTAACTAAAGTGGCATAATCACGGGAACAACCTCGGTGCGTCTTGTCAATGCCTTTTTTAAGTGATTCGAACGAGGATGATTTGTATTGTCTCATTGTAAACTATGGAACGGTTGCGTGGCTTGCCAACTTAACATGGCTAGAGCAATGCGATATATTGCCATTAAGAACACCAAACGTAAGTATGCAGTAACTTAGCCATTATTAGAGGCTCAGGGAGTAGTGCACGCTCGATGAGAGCTCACTCAGCTGAAGCACGTTTGCAGAGCTTTTATAAATCTATGAAGTGAAATGCGCAATGCATTGTATTAAAAATGCACATGGCAAGCTATTTTCGTATATTCTGATACCAATGAAATAATAATAACGATGATTTCGACTTTATTTATCAGCCGAATTTAGGACAATACAGTTCTTTCTCACTATTAAGTTAATGGAAACGCACGTACATACTTATGGAAGAAAATCCACCGAGGCGGAATTCGAACCAGCAACCCCTGAATTAGCAGGCAAGGACATTACCCCGCCGCCCCTGGGGCCTGCTGTAATTCTAGATATTTCGTAATAAATACAATCAGTACTAAGTATTTGTCATATTTTCCCCGGATGAATGCGCTCTTCGTTCCTCACAGGGTGAAAATAAAATAAATTTGAAAAGAACCCGTATATTTGCTGCTGATACTCACCAGTTCTAACCGGCAGAAATTCCGAAGCTGCATCAGTTTTGTTTCCCGTACTTCTGTGTCTGTGGCGATGTCCACGAGGGATACCTGAAATGTTAAGGTAATAATGCATCAATTGTCAAAATAATGAGACAGAATTACTGAGATATACCTACACATGACCCTTAAATTTAAATCATACTCTACTAATTCACATTCGGCACTTGCTTTGAATAACTTTTTCCCAGCATTTTACTCAAAAGAACTCTGGATTCATACAAACCTCATACGACAAAGAGTACGGTCGCTCAGGAATATTAATTGAAGATTAATTAGTTCGGCGTATTTAGGAATATCACAACATGGAAATCTGAGAATCGAATCGCATTTCTCTATGGCCAAGCGAGGAGCTTCCATCTCTTACGGCCCATCGTTAAAATTAGTTAATGTTAGTCAATAGCATGTGAAGAAAAGACCATTACCGTTGCCAATAATAATCATATCGAAATTTAAAATTTTGTTTCTTATCACATTATTTATGAGTCCGGAGACGCGGTAATATAAAACGGTATCCTTATGCGTTCCCGAGAAAATATTTACCATTCGTTATTCACATTTTAGCAGAGAAGAATCAAGCGTATTTCTAATTATTCCGCCAAGTGACCTTTCTTCCATTCATTAACTTGCGACTACAGGAAATTTACAAAGCGCAGCACATTTAAAATACATTCAAGGTAGACCAGTATAATGGTTTTTTAAAGTAAAATATATCAGTTTATGACAATAATTCTTCATGAAATCAAATAAAAGAGCCAGATGCAACTTACTTATCTCGAAATATATACTGCTGAACAATACCTTAATATCTGTTTTAGGAGGCGTGAGTTTTAATTTTAATCAAAGGCGAAATTTAAAAAGTTATTCGATGTTTTCCCTAGACCTAAACATTTTCATATAAGGGACATATTCAAAATTCAGTTAGTTCAATAAAACATACCTTCGAAATTTTTCAAAACTTTAAAAATACTTTTAGTATTTCGAAAACCAGATTTTTTCTGTGTAATACTAAATTACCCAGGATTGTATCTCACAAATACCATCTCTATAGTGCCAAACCCCTCTGATGCCTATTTTAAACAATGCTGAGAGAGAATTATGCTCTTTAGAGACCAAAATACGCCAGTCTCAACCTAGGACTTCTATTCGGAATGAGTTTCTAAGGAGCCTAAGTTGCCTCATTCACGCAACAAATCACGTCAAAATATAATCCTTCCACTTCAATGGTCTCTCCAGAGTCAAAATACTCGGCCTAATCGGAAGAAAATATTTTCATCGCAGTAATCGTAAAGCTGTCGGGGTATTCCGACTCAACCTTGGCTCAAGTGCGTCATTGGATTCCAGTCGCGGAGTGTTGTGAATGGCGAATAAAACGAATGGAATGTGATTAGACGGCGTGGCCCATGGTTTATGATGGGTCTCTGAGCGCCAAGCCGCGATCACGCTTATTGAAAACATTCAATGCATTGGAGGCGATGAAATTCACGCACAGGGCCGGAACTAGAAGTTTTGTCAGGTGGGGAAAAGATAATTTTGCTCCCCCCCCATGATTACTCCCTCGTTCTCTCTCAATCCCTTCCCCATCACTTAAGTATAATACATCCGTAAGCTATTTTTTTTAGATGCGGTAGTTTCCCTTCATTTCTCAAAATATCTAACCCTCGAATTTTAAGTGTGGCATATAACCTCATTTTTAAGTAAAAAATCAATCAGTTGTGCAAGGCGTAAGGCTGGTGTAGTTTATAGTAGTTGTGTCTCATCCCGAGGATCCGATTTCAATTCACTGTGATGACGGAGTTTATCAAAGGAATACCGACCCCTACTAGGGAACTTAGAATATTATTTTATACCCTCCACACGCAGGGGCGCAGCTAAGAATTAAGGCTAGGGGGGTTTTATGCGCCACTAATACTTACGGGTGTGGGGGTATTGCATACCTACCAGGGTAAGCAGGAGTTGCCGGGGCCTTCCTCCAGAAAATTTTGAGAATAATGGTTCAAAATGGCGAGTTTTACGGCTTTATGAGGGGTATTTGATTAATCCTAACACGATTCTATAAGCAATACTGATCCGAATAAGTAAAATGGATTAAACTTAAAAATTTCTCTGAGCTCTGGGGGGGGGGGGGGTTATCCCCCAAAACCCCCCCTCGCTGCGCCACTGTTCACACGGACCTTTAATATGCTTTCTCTTTGGTGCCCTCAGTAGATAGAACAGACAGAGACGGATGCTGGTTTTCCCTCGAGTCACCAAGCAATCTTCCTCACAGTGACAACTAATTGTAAGTCAAACCAATGGTACAAATGCCCTTAACAGTAGATCAACTCCTCCAAGTAACCAAATGGACTATAATTAACCACGAATTGCACGTGCCCTTGGGCAACTACGTCGAGGCTTCCGTTGTCCGAGGGAAACAGCGGGGACCAAACGAGACAGTTCTTCAGTTGATTGAGGCCTAGGGGTTCGGACGACGTGGTGCGGGACTAATGCCACTTACTCAATGGCCACGCTCCCCTAGGGAACAACGAGCCTTTTCTTCAGCCCCCGAAGGAGGGGCCAGATACGTATTCCGCACATTTTATGACCTTCGAAAAGTGTCGAAAAAAGGTCCACCAATCTGTGCGTTTCCATTCCGCAAATGACAACTAGATAGTAGGGTGGTTTCCTATTATTTTTTTATTGCCTAAATTGAAAGATTATTAATCCTGGAGTACGTATTTCACGCTTTTAGATTTTTACATGACGGTATCTATTTTTCGCGATTAATGAAAAGTGAAAAATTTCAAGCGCGCGAAAACGCGACTGCTAAGTATGAATGATGGGAAAACTCCGTGTGACGTCGTTCTGGTTCCCGCTGCCGCAAGTGAGGTGACCTTGGGGCGAGGCTTTGAGCGCTGATACGACGCAGGCTGCTAGAAGGTAGCAGAGTACCCTGCTAGCTGGTAGCGCTTGGCTTATAAGGATTATTAATACCTTATCATACGAAGAAAACTTTCCGACCGTAGCACAGTGGGCGGAAATCGGAAAAAGCCGGACAAAATTACAAAATGGCTTTTTTTGAGTTATAAACTTGAAACTTCGCAGATATACTAAAAACTGATTGAAATTTATTGATATGTACTTCATTTGACATAGATTCTACCCGTTACTGAGATACAGAGGCTCAAACGTGAGCAAATTTCCACAAAAACGCCCGTCTTCAATTTTCTCTGAAAATCTTCCAAAGTAAGTGAATGGTGAAGTAATGGGTGGATTCTTGCCGAATAAAAAACCACATAATCTGTTAGCATGGTGTTTTTTCTTTAATTTTCCGTAATCTTAAAGAACACAGCCCATAAATTCTTACCGTGCTGTAACAAAATGGCGGACACTGTTTTTCGACGAAGTTTTACATTTAGGTAGAGTTTCAAATAGGTTTTCGGCAAGGTCGCGCAGAGTAACTTATATGAGAGAATTGTTTGAAGATTTCTTGAGGTCTTTATGCAGTTTTCTTTGAAATAAGTTTGCGTCGCCGGAAATTACATTGATTTTTCGATCGTGCGGCAGGGTTCTTCTCCGCGCGACGGGAGTTGGATTAGCCGCGCCGCGGTAAGGTTATTGAAGCTGTATGGGTTTTAACGCTTAACATTCACCGTTTTTATGTTTTACTTCAAGACACCGATTCTCAAATGGTCTATGGTGAAGACAGTGGAGGTTTTTCATGCGATGTACTTGCACGTTTCATCGAAGTTCATTTCGTTATCTTTGGATACGATCGAAGACCATGCTTCTATTAAAAGCGTTCAAACCTCGACAAAGTGAGTTGTTTTCCTGGGACTCATACAAAAAGACCTACCAGAAAGATACCAGCTGAAACCCTTGTACCTTCTTCAATCACCGATCCCTGACCCTCAGGATTCTAATTTCGAAAACGGTCGTTTTATGACACCCTGGAGCGGAGCCCTTGGCCGTCTTAACGGAGGTATTTTCATGGGAACTTCTAGCTTTTTTTAAATGTGCATCATACCCTCAGTTCTACTTTGACATACAGATTACCATGTCTTTACACGTTTACCATACGTTCCTCCCCGTGTACGCATTAGGGCATTGGATAACCATAGGTTCGACAAATTTATTATTTCTAAATTTTACATAGGCTCCAGCCGCCATTCCATAGAAAATGCCACCTCACATTATTACATGACTTGATATCTACAAAATAATATTGGAATTGGTAAAAAAAATCATTCACTCGGTAAAAAATATTTGCTCCATTATTTATCGCGGAGGCTGAATTCAAGACAAGGCCCTGATGCTCTGAAATTTCTCAATGACTTCCTGACAAAACGCATCCTATGGCCATACCTTAAGAAATGGGTAGAGAGTTCTCGAAATAATGAATGATTTTTGTGTCGATACAAAAGTTGGCTCGCTGACTCTATAACATTTCCAGAATTTGTTATCCATCACTTTCCCGATACTTCAACGACAGCCGGTTGAGTATTGTATTTTTGTAAAAATCTATTCCTCTCAAATTGATTGACTAAATAAAATTCCCCCTGTAGCTTCATGCTACAAAATTCATATTATATTTGCCAGGCATTCCAAGGCGGCCAAAAAAATGTCGCACCTAATGTGTTAGATCACGCAGAAGAAAATTCAAACTTTAAAAACTACTGCTACTACTGCTGAGCTTGCTCTCGCGGCATCTGTGAGTTTGAGAGAGAGGGGAGACACTGCAGCAGCTCACCTAATTGCAGAAATTACAACTACGACCCCTACTCGGGCTAAAAGAGTTCTTTCAAAGTGGAGGACGAGTGAAAAGGTCCACCCTGAGATGACAGTGGAAGAGGCACTGTCATTGATGATTGCCTCTGATTTGACCAAGCGTCAACATCGGTCTTTTCGTAGGACAGCTCTGAGCCATGGACACGAATTGTATCCCAGTTATGATAGAATAGCGATAGCAAAAAAAGGCAGCTTATAACGAAGGAATTAAAATAACTGAGACCATGTGCGAAGTAAACCTTCAAGCACCACTGAACCACACGATATTGGGAACAATAGCCTGCTTAGCCACCACTTCCACCTCTCAAGAATTAAAATGTGTGGTGAACTACAGATTAATCTCTAAGTACGGTTTTGATGGAAGTTCGGGCCACTCTCAATATAAGCAAATGTGGCAACAAGTGGATGCTTCAGATAAATTCCTAGTCATGAGTTCCCTTGTATCTCTTAGTTTGATTAAAAAGCTGCTGGTAACAAAGGCGCTACAGGTAACGACTGAAGTTTCCACTTTCTCTTGGTTAATTACATTTATCTCTAAACTTTTGATAAAGAATTTAAATTGCATCGGAGGCACTTCTCACATATAGGCTCTAAAATTTTAGATGACACTATCTGGGAAAATCCACTGCCGACGTCGACACGATTTTGTCATCCCATCCGCTTTAGGTGAAAAAAAGAGACAAAAGAAGTTACAAAATCAGAAAGACATTACCTACATCGAAAGGCAGGTGGATGTCCTTAATGATTTCAACTCTGGATTTTACACGGTCAAGTTCTGTTTACTACCGACCATGATCAACGGAAAAGTAATGCTTACATTGCTTGCCTTATTTTCCTAATTTTTTCTTAATCTTAAAACCCATATAATTTATTATCCTACAGGGAAGTATAGTCATTTCGAAATTAAGAAAAACGATAGTTTTTAGTTTGCAACACACTGAAGGACAGCTGAATCATGGGGTTCTAAATCTGCGGTGCAATAGCGTCGGGTATGAATAACTTAGGAGATGTAAAGTATCGTTCACCTGATATCGACAAATATTCTGTTGGTTTGTGTACGCTGCACTGCCACATATGATTTTCTGAATGCATATTGGATATTTCGTATCGATTGGAATTTAAACAGTGGCATTTGATAATTCAAATTTTAATTTATTTTAGTTAGGAAAGGAATGCTAAGAAAATTTTCAGCTAAATTCGATAATATAAATTAAAATAACTATTTTGAAAAAGATGTTCGGGGATTTATTCAAAAGCGTACTTACAGACAAGTGGAAGTTTGAAATTTCTACGCTCCACAAGCAAATTAAAATCACTTTCACAAATTCTGCGCACTCGAGAGAACTTAACTTTCCTTCACCACAGTCAAAGTAGAACTGAGGGTATGATACACGTTTCTACCTAAACTACCCTGTCTTCATCGTATCTGCTTCAACAACTTTCTAGTGCTTACTGTAGGTGCAGAACATGAGATTGTCACGCGATCCATAATTTTCGTCCATAAAATTTTGATTATTTAGTTGCCATCAGTAATCTATGTTCATGATTAGTAATGTTAAGTCACTGAACACTGCATTATTAGCCATCTTCTTGAACATTATTCTCTTCATCTCAAGAGTAAAACATTAGATTTAATGACGCTTTTTGCAGTTCGTTATTTGTTCAATTTGCCGACTTGGGTGGCGGCGGGGTAAAATGCTCGCCAGTCAAAAAAGTGTCGGGTTCGACTCCCGCGTGGGTAAGTTTCCTTTATCAAGCGCAACGTTGTCACAGAATAATTTATTCACGCCATTTATGTCAATATTGATCCGTCGGTACGTATGAATAAAGTATGAATTTTGTAACGTAAAGCTGAATGTGGAATAGTATTTATTCAATAAATTTGAAAGAAATAGATTTTTACAAAAATACCAACTCCCGTAGAAGTATTGAGAAAGTAATGCGAAGCATATTCCGGAAATGTTATGGGTTCAGCGAGCCAATTTTTGAAGAGACACAAAAATCGTTCATTTTTCCGTTCCCATGAAAATACCTCCGTTAAGACGGCCAAGGGCTCCGCTCCAGGGTGTCATAAAACGACCGTTTTCGAAATTAGAATCCTGAGGGTCAGGGATCGGTGATTGAAGAAGGTACAAGGGTTTCAGCTGGTATCTTTCTGGTAGGTCTTTTTGTATGAGTCCCAGGAAAACAACTCACTTTGTCGAGGTTTGAACGCTTTTAATAGAAGCATGGTCTTCGATCGTATCCAAAGATAACGAAATGAACTTCGATGAAACGTGCAAGTACATCGCATGAAAAACCTCCACTGTCTTCACCATAGACCATTTGAGAATCAGTGTCTTGAAGTAAAACATAAAAACGGTGAATGTTAAGCGTTAAAACCCATACAGCTTCAATAACCTTACCGCGGCGCGGCTAATCCAACTCCCGTCGCGCGGAGAAGAACCCTGCCGCACGATCGAAAAATCAATGTAATTTCCGGCGACGCAAACTTATTTCAAAGAAAACTGCATAAAGACCTCAAGAAATCTTCAAACAATTCTCTCATATAAGTTACTCTGCGCGACCTTGCCGAAAACCTATTTGAAACTCTACCTAAATGTAAAACTTCGTCGAAAAACAGTGTCCGCCATTTTGTTACAGCACGGTAAGAATTTATGGGCTGTGTTCTTTAAGATTACGGAAAATTAAAGAAAAAACACCATGCTAACAGATTATGTGGTTTTTTATTCGGCAAGAATCCACCCATTACTTCACCATTCACTTACTTTGGAAGATTTTCAGAGAAAATTGAAGACGGGCGTTTTTGTGGAAATTTGCTCACGTTTGAGCCTCTGTATCTCAGTAACGGGTAGAATCTATGTCAAATGAAGTACATATCAATAAATTTCAATCAGTTTTTAGTATATCTGCGAAGTTTCAAGTTTATAACTCAAAAAAAGCCATTTTGTAATTTTGTCCGGCTTTTTCCGATTTCCGCCCACTGTGCGTAGGCAGTTTTAATAGGTGATTATTAAGTTTCCCTGAAGTCTGTGCCTCATGCATGCATTGGTCATCTCAGACAATATAAAACTCCTGACTACTCGTATAGAAACTAGGTCCATGTGACGTCACGTGGAGTGGCATCGCATGGGAGCCAATCTGGCCTTTTTTAAATGAGGATAAAATTTACCATTAACATTCGTTCAAACTAGGAATTGTAAAAGCAAATAATTTGTATATTATAAATACACTAATGGTGGGTAACGAATCGCAATCAATGCCTTTCGTTTTCTTTGATGAAGGAAACTACCCTGTTGGTCCTAGCGTGTGTGGGGGCTGCCCGTGGGATATTCTTGTTAGGTTCAATGCATGCCAGGTGTATGACACAGTGAAAGTTGCGATTTTGAAGTATTGCTGTTCTACTGGTTAAAACTGCACTGAAACTGAAAGTGAAATTTAATTTTTGTTTTTGTCTGGTCAGTTATGTTTATTGCACGCCTCGAACAGCAAAAAAACTTTAATTTCACAACAAATCAATAAATAGCACAAATTTTACTTTATCTGATTGCACGCGGAAAGTGTTACATATTTAATCTCTCACTTCTGCAATATACGAGTTATCTCCTCCATATTTCCACTCGTGATCCCTCTTAAAACTTACTCAACTAAGGTCTCTTGCTGTGAGAATACCCTACGGCCTTAAGTTACAGGGATATACTTAGGAGGGGACATTTTCCAGGCCGACTCCCTGCCGCTCGCATCTCGACGGCTCCTCCGTCTGTGGCACGTCCAGCCGGAAGCTGTCTCAGAGCGCGGGATGCCGACGCCGCATCCGCCGCCTCGCACTCACAGAGATCTGAGTATCACCTTATTGTCAATAACCTCATCCTGTGCTCTTTCACGATCCTAGCTCGAGGAAATGGAGAGAGTACTGTAAATGGCTCTATTGTTCGGAATCGGGACTCGAGAGCCGATGCAACTGGAAATTTTTTTCCACCTCAACAAAATTCACTACTTATGGTTGTACCGTGTCATAAAAGTTTCAAGCGGAATATTGGTTGGTGTATCCTGTGTTGGGGTCACCATCATCTATTAATAATAATAGGCGACGAATAAATAGGAAGGCATAGAAAATAATCATAGAAGACTAACTTCATGAGGTAATGTGTATGTATTTGGAAATCTAGGATCGTAGTTCCAAAAGTATGCAAGTAATATGTTGAGAGTTGACGATTTTTATTTTTATTTTTACATATGAGACATTGTTGAGTCGTGGTATCGAGGTAGTTCAATAAGTTTTCTACCGCCCTAAGATGAATTCCCAACTCTTCCATATTACTGAAATAATCCAATATCCTGAAGGGGGGACAACCGATCAGGACTTGACATACTTGTGCGTTACTTATTTGATTGTTTTGTAAAATTAATAGATTTTTTGCAGGAATAATTCTCTGGTTTCTCACCGGGTATTGATTTGGGTACGTAGTTGCAACGTTTCGAAGGCTAAGTCTGCCACCGACTTCAGAGATAGAATATGGAGCCACGTTCTTAATTGTATTAATACCCTGGAATGGGGGTGGTTGGTTTGTTCTCAAAGCTCAAATTCTACACTAGACTTTAATTAGGGAACTTAGAATGAAAACGCAGTTTGTCTTAAAAAAGAAAATTGGAGATACAGATACCGTTGCGATGCTGATTCTAACACCTCAATGTCTATAAAAACGGTTTGCATCAAAGCGTAGAATCTCCTTTCGATTCCATCATTTTAAAATGTCAACATCATAGTCTTCAGAGGTTTATTAATGGTTTTTGTAGTGGTTGTTTTTGTAGTAGTGGTTCATTAATGGTTTTTGACACTACCAAATAGTAAGCAGCATGGACCAGCTGCCTTGTGATTCTAAGCTTCTCATTTACCATATCAGTCATAAAGATATCATTGATGAGGATCATAGGAACTCGGCTTCTATTATTGCCTATTAATAGGGAGAGACAAGTTGAAAGGTATCGAAATCGGTGAGAGTCAAATTTCCGACGAGAAGAAATTGAAAAATCTAATTAAATGTTAACCCAAAGAAATGATTTCAACGTTTCCATATTCAAATTCCTGTTACCTCTTGAGCTGGATTGGGGAAAAACTCATTGCTACCAAAGATGCAGCTTGAAAAATGGGCAATAAAATCATTGGTAATACCAACTCTTTATTCACACCAAATACAAGGCAAATGTTCACCTGGCAGTTAGGTCATGCATTTAATGCACTACATTTACTTTTTCATTCGTCTAATATCGCTGCGTGTTACAGCTTGAATGCTTACTCTGGTAGGATGCCAAAAATTTACGTCTTTTAAACCCTGGATGGAAGAGAAGATGGATGGGCCGGTAAGGTAGGGATTAACTAGGGTATGAAGTAATGGAGGAAGGAACCGGTGACAGTCATAGCTAAGCGAAGAAGTTAATGGTCTCTTTACCTAGCTTATGGAGTAATTCACTGGTAACGCAATCCACATGGCAGGCACCCAATTACGATTCGCAGTTCCTACGGCGGGTTAGTGGTACTGTATCCACGGCTCCTCACGTGGAAAGGCCTTTGGCAAACGAAATTGCAAAATACAATGATGCCTCCGCTGCTGAAAGGGGACTGAATGCGCTCATGAAGGGCACCACTTGCTGTCAAAAATCATGTTAATTACATGAAAGTCAATAAGAATTTTTTTTCATTCTTTTTTGTTCAACACGCTTCCTGTCTGATAAAACCGTCAAGTGTAAGGCGTGTAAAATACCTCATACTACAGCCTGAAGAGGCTTTGCATTCCTCAATTAATATTGCTGCAAGTAAAATAGTGAAATATGAGCTAAATTTAAAATATTAGGGCAGATAAGAGCGAGAAGGCTTAGGAAAAAACGAACGATAAATTTATTTCAACAGCTGATGAGCCTAAAATAGAAGGTGGATTTTTAAAGTAAAAAACAACTATTATTATTGATAAAATTCCGCCTTTTGTAGAATAAAAACAATTTAGGCGGTACAAAAATTATTTACATCGAATTTTCAGCACTACAAAAATATTTACTCGATAAGTGAGTTGAAATTTACTGCACCTTAAGGTTGGGCATGCGTGAAAAAACATGATTACTGCCTCATACAGGTCATTTCCAATATAAACACAAATTTTATCGGGAGAAAAAATGTTATGCAAATGCAATCGAAAAATATTGTAAGCTAAAATTGAAAATGCTGATAGCACATTGCGCGCTCACATGGAGAGGAAGGAAACGCCAATTTCTTTATCCGGCGGATGAAAGTCTTGAAGGAATCGAAAAGCGAAGAGACGGATAAACTCAAGTGTGCTTTCCATTGCGATGGAAGGCCCTCACGAAGCATTTGAGGCATATCTCGAAGGGGATACTTAGCCGGCTGCCGCCGCACGGGATTAAAAGCTTGGCTCCCGTCCCTGTTACGGCTAATTTACGGACTGCGGCCTCGTCACAGCTCAGCGACACTTTCCAGCAAATGTGTTTTCTTCTTCTTTTTTTTACTTGCTCCTTATCCGCTTAAACCACTACCGCTTAGAAATTTCTAGCCCATCTTGAAAAGGCGGGAAGAAACCTTCCCTTCCTACGAAAATCGCCGGCCTCGGTGGCGGTGGGGTAACGTTCTCGCCTGCCAAACAAGAGGTCGCGGGTTCGAGTCCCGCCTGGGTAGGTTTCCCCGATCCAGGGCATGGTCGTTTGTGTACGTTTACTTGTTACATTTGTTGAACACCCCAGTGTAAAATGGCCAGTAAGAGCTGTATCCGGTGGTTTGAGAATAAAATAAAATAAAAAAATAAAAATAAAAAAAACGAAGATAAAGATCCCTTCTTTTCTTCGTTTTCTTGAAAACTGCTAGTAAAGTGGGTACAGTTACGAAGGCTATTCTGGGAGGTGTCCAGCAATTAAGGTATTAGGGAAGGTAGGTGGGTCGGTAAGAAAAGAACTAGCCTAGAAGAAAGATATGAAGGAACGAAGCTTTAGCTTCGCCTCAGTCTAATAGTACTCCTTAGTTTTTCGACCATTCATCTGATTTATGGAGTAATTCACAACTGTCCACTTGGAATTTCAGCATGCTTCATTGCTCATACGGCGCTTATACAATTATTCATACTGCAAGGCATCGAATAGGACGATCAAGTTAGCAAAATAGTCTTCGTAATTGTGAGATATCTACGTTAAGGAGGACGTAATTCGAAGCTAAGACACATTTAGGACCCTATTCAGTTAGGCCTCGAAATTTTTCATCCCCTTAACTGACCTGATTTTGACGCCAGATTCTCAAAATTTCGATAAACATCAGTTAATAATGTATGTAACTCGAAGTTGAGAGAGCTCCTTTATGTTGCTCGTCACGCTCTAAGAGATTTCGAGTCTCAGCCTCCCCATATCCTAAATCAATATAGTCAGAACGGTTGAGTTATAATGGTATAGAATTATCTTTAAAAAATTACCGGTATTTAGAAGCAACTCGCGATATTATCTTTCAGATAAGATGGATATCAACTAAACACACACAAACTTCGCCTCATCCTCTAAACGCCGGATGAAAAGAAGATTAGATTATCTGCTGTTATGCACGCCAGTCAATGAAAACCCTACTGAAACACATCTTAACGAAGTTTGCGTTCAACACAACGATGAAAATTCTGCAACGCGCAACCCCTGTGGAATTATGCATAATGAGTATACTCACGTGAAATTTTATTACACCTGACATAAGCTCCACGGATCTCTCTTCGACAGAGCCGGACTAAAGATGTTCGCATTTAAAACAATTTCGGGTGAAGTTTTCTCGGGTACACTATCAGATGTAGGATGTAGCAAACCTGACAAAATCATATGATCTTCTATCTGTGAAAGCGCAAAGTCTTTAAACAGTTCTTATTAAAAAGTATTAACAATAAATATATGGAAAATGAAAAATGATTCAAATAAATTTTCTAGTTCTGCGAATTTTTCATGAAACGACGCGCGGCAATCAATTGTAGGGATATCAGGTGTTTTTAAAAATATAGATTTTATATACTGATGACTAGAACACATAGGAATTTCTACTCTAATTTATCCTGTGATAGCTGAAAACTTTAAGTGCATGCTTATAGTAAGCAAGAGAACGTTGCAATATCTAAAACAGTGCGTTCCTCCTACGTAGATGATAAACGTAAATACGAACGTCGCGACTTAAAAGTACCTGGAAATAGGCGGACAAAAATATTTTTTCGACTTTCTTGAAACTTGCATAGACTTTTAAAATATGCAGTAATATGTTTCGCGCATTACAATATATGGGTACTATTATTATTAAAAAATGCTAACTTAGATATATTGCAACAATTTAGCGCTATTTCTCACCGAACACGACGTTGATTCCGAGTCTGCTCCAAGTAATGTCACGAATCTTCCAAAATTTACTCAGCCACGGATTAATAACCGTCACAAAATATTTATTTTGCTCCCTACAATACAATTTCCATTCGTCAGATACCAAATCGTGCTATTGCAACCATCGGCCAGCATTAAGACGCAAAAATTACCTTCGGACGCCGCCGCCTTCGTTTTCTACAGTCGGAGCACAGGTCTATTTTGGGCATGCAGGAAGTATTGGAAAGAGGCTGAATGTAATTATCTTCCCTATCTTTTCCACTCCCCGTGAGGTTCCAACAAGCACCAAGCTCTAGTATACGGTAAAAACGTGAGGTGTATCCTGAAGATCAAATGGATGAATAAAATGGAAAAAAAGGGGAAGAGGGGCAAATATCCCATAAAAAGCAAACCTTAGAATTAGAAAACGCAGTGATATGCTGTTTTAACAACCTCTATAGTGGGAAATGCGATTAAGATCGTGATAACTGGAACGTGCAATTACAAATTCTCTGATTTTAGCGAAAACCGCGGGCATACCGACGGTGAACTTTTACGGCCTCACTCTCAAATGGAATTGAAGGGCAAAAATTCCATGGAAATTGTTATTCGCTTGATCGCCCGAATACGCGAAGATTAGATTTACATAATACCTCGTAAGGCGCTTAATAGGCACGTAATGGGGGTAACATCGCTTCAAGTTTTGCTCTTACGGCGGTTCGGCTAAAATAATAAATAGGAATTAGGCAGATATTGGTATCGGTTATCGGTCGGTGCCTTAAATCTAAGGCCTTCCTATCCTTGGCTTTTGAACGCGGAAAGTGCAAAAGAATGCGATCGCATAAACCTTTACCTTGTTTTTTTTGGAAAGGAACCCGTATAATCGCCGGTAATCCAAAGAATTTTATCTCAGCGGATGAAAAATTTCTTTGGAGCCGTGCTTCTTATCGTGGCAGCTATTTGGGACACAGGTAAATGTAAGCGGACTCTTTACACGCCTTCTTAACTCATTATCTATCAAAGGCCATTCCTGATAAGTCCAAGAATTCTATCACCTAGATAATTTAACCTAAATCAAGATAAGTTTTTCAGTCTTGTATCGTTTGCTTGGGGTATGATTTATTTCAGCTCCTTCTCCATAAATTCCTCAATGACAACTTTAATCCTCGGCATCTTCCCAAAATAAGTGATGAAGTTTATGACGGTAATGATGCCAGAGCCATTGCCACATTAATGCAATAATATGTAAGCAAAAACAGATAAATTGAAAGAAGTTCCGAAATAAATTTATATGCCTAACCTTAAAAACAGAGAAATAAAGGCGTGATTTCATGCTATTCTCGAATAAACAAATACAGCTGCTATAAATACTGCTTTTAATTTAAATATTGCGGCTTCCGTTTTTGTTCATCTTCTTTCACAAATTACGCATAACATAGTGTCTATGGTTCTTCATTCGTAGTTTTTCATTTTTAGCATATTTGGGTGAAATAGTTTGAGCATTTAAGGAACTAAAACTAAATACTAATTTAATTTTGTTTTTTTTTTAACGTGCAGATATTCGGTGCAGATATTTACACTTCATAGGTGCGTACTGAAATAGAGGGACTGGTACTTTCCGAAATGTTTTATTCTCCCTCTAGCCCAAGTTTGACCACAATATGCCATCATCATCAGGACCTATATCGCTGGACCTGAACCCAGACCGATACTCGCAAAATATGCATGATACCCTAGTCGGTGAGAGGATAAAACATTTGTGGAATGTACTAGTCTATATCTAGTATTATTATATATGTACAGCCATTATTTCGAAAGAATAATTGCCGGTACCAGGTCATATGACTCAAAAGTCGTTTCTTCCAGTGAACCTCTCGTCGAATTATTAATATTAGGAGTAAATATATGCATGCCATGCTGGAAAAAAACAAACATTGAGACTTTTACTAAATAAAATCTTATTCGCGGCCTAGATTTCAAAAATATGAATGATATCCAGGTCATAAATTGTACATGTTAGGGTCATTTATAAATAAAAAAAATAATAAAATTCGTAAAATTTGTCTTTCCCCGAAGGAAAAATTCACATCATTAATTCTATTAATGGAGGATTTGATGTAAAAATTAAAATGAGCATTACGATAAAAATGAAAAATTAATAAAATCAATTAAGATTAGTTATAAATTCATGCAAAATAGTTGTGCTTGAATATTTTCACTTTGACGACGAATTGAGCCCTCGTGGTACGCTTTCTGGGAGAATAATTAAAAAACAACAAATGCCGATCGCGTGGCAACCAATCGGAATCAACCGTCCGGAATCAAAATCGTGTCAAACTGATCGGAATCAAAACAATTCCGATCAGTGTCAAGCGCACCCCCTGGTCCAGCATCGATTTCAAAAATACGTTCTAGAAAACAGAAAACTGCAATACGAGAATTTTATAAGAGTGCCAAAAAGTCTCATCCGAATTTGATACTTTACCCGTATCCCGAATGTATTATGCCATAGCAGTATCAAAAGAGTTAAATTGATCATAGTGCCAGTTCTTAATGTATTTATATCTACTTTCTGCATCAATACACTTAATTACCAACATAGAGCCATTCTCTCCCTCATCACTTCCACGGCTTGGGATAGAGATCGAGGTAACGTGTTTCAATTATCAAAGCATTAATCCCACGAAGAAATATCATCGGCAAAATAAAATCTATCCAAACGATAAACTAATCAACGGGAGGTAATTATTGCAATAAATAATTGCTTTCAGGATACTAAGAAATTGTTAAAGTAAATTGAAATCAGTGTAGATTGAAATGTAAGTAAAATTCGAAGAAAATAAACTGACAGATCTAGAATTGTATTACTTAAATATAATGGATCATGGAGGGAATAATATATATTACATTACAAAGGCCCTGAAATCCTACCGATCATCCACAGTTCTTTCAGTAATCACCGATTGCTCCCCAATGTTGTCAATGTCTGCTCCCACTAATCTTGCCACATTTAACAGTCTTACAACTTTTTTGCAAAAATTGTAAAATAAAGATACCCAATTCTCCGCGAGGCACCTACAAATGCAGTTTTATCCTCATCATCTCCCGTCTCCGACTTCAGTCAGACATAAAATTTATTTACAATGCCCTTAAGTCCCACTTTGACAATTCTAACATTGTTTACTTCTTCGTCATTAGAGTACCTGCCCACCACAACCGTTCGACCTCTCTACTCCACATGTTAATACCCAAGCTATCAGTAATTAAGCGCTCTATGTTCTACCGACTTCCCGACCTGAAAAATTCTCTCCGGACTGACATTGATCCGTTTCCGTTACCAATATTTAAAAGTTCACTCACTCGGCATCATCTCATGTAACGCATAGCGACTGTATAACTTGCTAAATACTGAGGCCAGTATAATCGGTTTGTTGTTTTTGTTTTATCACTGTTTGATTTGTAATGGCAATAGGGTAGTTTCCTTCATCAAAGAAAACTAAAGGCATTGATTGCGATTCGTTACCCGCCATTAGTGTATTCATAATATAAAAATTATATGGTTTTAGAATTCCCAGTTTAGACGAATGGCAATGGTCAATTTTAACTGCATTTGAAAAAGGCCAGATTGGCGCCCGTGCGAAAACACTCCACGTGACGTCACAAGGACCTAGTTTCTATACGAGTAGATAGGAGTTTTACATCGTCTGAGATCACCAATGCATGCATGAGGCACAGAGCTCAGGAAAACATGTCTTAATAATCACCTATTAAAACTGCCTGAGGGCGGAAAGTTTCCTTCGTTTGATACGGTATTAATAATCCTTATTTAAGCCAAGCGTTACCTGCTAGCAGGGTACTCTGCTTCCTGCTAGCAGTCAGCATCGCAGCGGCGCACAATATCCTCGCCTCAAGGTCATCTCACACGGCGGCAGCGGGAACCAGAATGACGTCACACAGGCTTTTCCCAGCATTCCGTCAGCGTTAGCCGTCGTGTTTTCCCGCGCTCGAAATTTTTCACTTTTCATTTAATCACGAAAAATAGATATCGTCATTTAAAAATCTAAATGCGTGAAATGCGTACTCCAGGAGTAATAATCTTTCGATTTAAGCAATAAAAAATAATAGGAAACCACCCTATTAGCTTAATGTTTAATTTTTATTTGCTATAAGTGCAATTTAAATTGGAAGTCTTGCTGTGTGTGAACCAATTCAAAAAATAAGTTTTTCCTCGACTTTTTATTAAGGGCTAACCGCTCTCAGATGTTGATAGAATGGTTGACCGCTTCCAAACGTTAATATAAATAGTGAGAGAGTAGAAGAGTAGCTGTCAAAAATTCTCACAATTCACGTCCATTGCGAATATGGTGTGACGTTAAGTAGCGCAGCAATTGCTGCCACTTCACTCTCTGAGTGCTGGTCATAACCTTGACCGCCCGCATCCTCGCCTGTCGCTCAGCGCTGCCCTCGCGTGGTGCGGCAGTCAACTTCGCAAGCCACCCTACTTGAGGTACTCGACATTTTCGCATTTACATTATGCAAACACTATTAGAAGCCCGCGTCGATCGGAACATTCATTTAGTGTGAGAGATATATGGAGTGGCGAGTGTCCTGTATCAGAAGAACTCAACCGGATGACCGAATGCGACGATGCAAATAACCGCACTTAAATAAACCACGTTAATTTGACATGGAGACTAAACAACTGCTCTATAACGCGACAGTGCAAATGATCCTTTCCTCTTTTACGCCTAACCCACCTGGAATGGATCAAGGACGTAGTTGTGGGGGAGGCAGAGCGGTTTCGACAGTTTAACACGATTGCAGTCCCAATTTTATAATGTATTTATCACTACTTTTTACACCAATACACTTAAATAACAGCATATGGCCATTCTCTTCCCCATTACTTTCATGGATAAAGATGAAGATTCAAGGAGCTCGTTTCAATTATGTAAGCATTAACCCCACGAAGAGATATCACCGGCAGAAATAAATCTGTCCCAATGATAAATTGACCAATGAGAGATAATTATTGCAATAAATAATTGATTCCAGGATACCATGAATATTTAAAGTAAATTGAGATGAATGAAGTTTGAAATGCAAGCGCAATTTCAAGAAAATAAACTGTTAGATCTACAATTTTATTAATGCAGTTCATTACTTTCCGAGATGCCCTTGTGGTATACAATACCTCTCAGCGATAATACGTCTGAGGCCTAAATTAATATATGAATATCTAGAAGTCAGTAATCACAGGACTTTTAGATAGTAATCAATCATTTTCATACCTTATTTGCTATGCTGGTGAAATTAAAAATTCCATTTCATATTACTTTAAAGACTACATTATTTTCCCATTTTTCTAGAAATTACGGGGTCCTTGTCCGGTAAAAATAGGAGCAGTGCTAAAAAGTATTTCCTTGAATTCTATACAATTTAAAGACATATTTCTCTTTTTATTTCCCTCCCCTTTTAATCCGCTTCAACGCCCTAGAAATAATCCAAACAGCGGAAAATAAAATAGTGACAAATATCATCGGAGTACCGTAGTTTGTTCATAGAACATTCGGAAAGATCTGAAGTTAAACCCAATTTCATCTAGCCTAAAATAGAGCCATCACATTTCTAAGACTCAAATGAGTAAAAAAGTTGAATGGATAGTTTTCATGAAACGAAAAAGCAAGAAACGCACAGGAGACAGCCATCTGGCAGGGAACGGCGGCATAGTAGTAACTTAAAGATATCTACTTGGGCTTATACTGCTTTCTTTGTATGATTGCTTCGTGAGGCGGGTGACAGCTTAATTGATTCGTAACGACTAAACTTTACAAGCTAAAGTGTATACTAAGAGATAAAAAAGGGGATATTTCGTGAAGAGGTGAAAGAGTTTTCTTACCTCGGAAGCATAATTACCAACGATGGATGGAACAAGTAAGAAATAGTAAGTAGAATAGCGCAGGCGAAGAGGGCTTTCTACAAAAAGAAGAATCTTCTCATAGCTGAGAATACAAGCATAGAATTAAGGAAACACTTCATCAGATGCTATACATGGAGTATGTTTCTCTATGGAAGGGAGGCATGAACGTTGACAGCAGCAGAGAAGTCACGAGTGGAATCATTTGAAATGTGGTGCTACCAAAGAATGGTGAAGATAAAATGGATTGACCGGTTCAGTAATGAAGAAGTGTAAAGAAGAGTGGGAGAAAAGAGAAGTCTCCTAAAAACCTTAAGCAGAAGACGGGACAACTTAGCTTGTCACATTTTGAGGCACGATGGCCTGATGAAGACTATCGTTGAAGGACAAGTGGAAGGGAAAAATGGCAGTAGACGGCCCCGAATGAGTTACGTAGGACATGTTATAAAGGATGTAAAAGAGAAGAAATACGTCGCTTTAAAAAGGTTAGCGGATAGGAGAGAGAAATGAACATCTGTGTCAAACCAATCTTAGGACTGTTGACTAATGATGATGATATTTCGTGAGTATGTTTCTCTGCAAATTTGTAAGACCAATCATCCAAAGTACCTCCCAGACTTGGTAATTGAAAAAAACCTTAGCATCTAACTTATTTTACCAAGCTGAATTACGTCTTATTCAGCAATCAAAATCTAATGAAAATTGTTTCCTTAAATTATGAATCTTTTTCCCATACATTTGTAGCATAGCCAAGCAGTTACATTTTCTTAAAGCAAGCAATGGGATTCTTTACTCAAAAGTAAAACTAAAGCAGTTTTGCTCAGAGCATGAACGCGAAATATCCTAAATTCAGAAGATATTAACTCGATACAATTATATAGAACCCATGAAAATATTTTTTCCGAGATCCTATTCTTACCGGGATAGCCTACGAAAAATTGAATTTCATCCATAATTGCTAGTCTCTAAATCAAATAAACTCTCGCTCGAATTTTCAGGGCGTCATCTATCTGATTGTGGAGTTGGCTCTTCCTTGCATACGCGCCGATGCGTTGCGGAGCGTCGCGTCGGGACGGCGCGGTGGCAGTCTAAAATGGGTTGGGCAGCGCATCGACTGGGAATTTCTGCGGGTGCTGACATGCAAAGGTGGTGCGGGAATGCCTCAACCTGACCCCCACCAAATAATTTCCTCGCTTGTATGCCGGCTATTCGGGGGAAACAACCGACGACAGGAGTCGCGCGGGCCTGAATTATGGCTGAGTTGGCCACAGACGGATATTTGGCGAAAGGTAGAAAGAAACTCTTTTTCCGGACACCTGGCCGAGAACCACGGTTCAAAACCACATCCAACGGGTGCCCCCACGAATATCATCATAAATTTAGAAGATGAAACATTTGCGGAATACTACTAACGACACTACGATCGATGACCATCAAAAATCGACGGTCATTGAATATCGAGGGCTATCGCCAACAGACGGCCATCGACTGTAAACGCCAATCCACTCTCAGCGATCGTGGACTATCATTATCGCAAACCAAAGGTTTTATACAGCAATTTAATCGAAAAACACGGCTTAGTAACTATCTTCTGTCGAAAATCGTCGATTATCGACAGTTGTTCGGGTCATTCATTCGGTATTCGATTTTTCGAATCCCCGTACTCGATGTAGTAGTCTATCACTAAATGATAGCCATCCAAAGTCGACGTCGAGAATGCTTCATCAAAGAATCATTATTTGAAAATTTATTTCCCTTGGTGTATTCGGTTAAAAGCAAGCTGATACTGATACCAGGTTTTTTCCATCCTTCATTCATTTTTATAACCTAGTTTCTATTACAATCAAACTTCAATGGCGTAATTAAGAGGTGCTTCTGACCAAATCCCCAGAAAACATATCTATTGAAGGGCACAAAACACGAGAATTGGCCGAGCATGACACGAGGGTATCCGATAGATAACTGTAGAACTTTCTTCGTAAACATACTCAAATTATTTCTAGCTTCTCCTCAAATAAAATAATATCCATGATGCATCGAGGAGGATGAAAATTTTGAAAGAGAGACTCTTGCTCGGAATAAATCATCAATGGAGATGCTGCGAGCATTTCACTGTATGAACAAACACATTACGTCACAGAAATCAGGAAAATTAACTGGGCAAGAGAGCTATTTTTAAAAAACTACAGCGAGCGAACTTTAAGTTTCACAATTTCTGGATGGTTTAGGCTATCAACGATTTGAACTTTGGAGGCAAGAATTTAGGCTGCGACTTATAGAGTATTTCCGAAATGACCTGATTCGGATTGTCACATATCCTAACGCTGCACTGTATATCTCGATCCGAGAGATAAGATAAAATAAGGCAGTCCCAATGCTGAATAGAAAGGTAAATCAATTGCTATAAATGACCGAAATAAAAATCAGCTGCTCACAAAACGCTTTTATCTCGTACTCAATCAACCTTTTCACCTCTACTTTTGCATGAGACGGCTTCAGACTAAAACCTGCCAGCCTAACTAATATTTAACTAGTATTAGTACACCTACTCTGTGACACGGCCACAAATGGGCTCAGTGAGATATATGTAGATGACGATGAAAACGTCTCATCTACTTAAAAACTCTCTATAAATTGAATGGAAAATATTAGGCACGGCCTACCTATAAGACACGCTCTGTCTGGGTACAGCTGTAGAAGACAAATAATGATGGGGCATTCTTCGAATAATGATAGGAGCATGCATAGTAAATATCTACTCTTACAGCTATCCCGCACATACAACTAACTAGTTCGAATATCGCCTCGTCAAAATGAGTCACATCATCATTATCTATCATTAGATGTCAATCATTGGATATATATGTATGAAGTCGTCTTCCGAACAAGCATAAGTGGTGGGAGGAAATAATTTAAGGTAAATAACGCTGAATAACTAATTTATCAAATACACAAATTTTCGAGGATGCGAAATTTTATTTTTTTAATTCCATTTCTTTGGCTATAAAGCTTTTATAAAATCAATATTCCAATTCCTTATCTCACCAAACGTCCATAACAGAGGCAGTGATATTACATATCAAGTGCTCGAGATAAAAGGATAGATAATAAAGGAAAATTTTTCTTCGGCGTAGAAGTCCTATCTCAACTGCTAAATCCGCCGATAGTAGGTCCAAATCGCCGGCAAGTCACAGTTACCAATATCTGCGGCCTTTTTCTCTTCAATTCGTAGTAATCAGCAATTCGTTGGCTACTACAATTAAATCTTAGAAGCAGAATCTCTATCCAGCTCAGCTCTAATAATTCTATCAGTAGACCAGAAAATGATTACAACTCACAGGCATATTCACAAAAACGCTTTCTAGGTAGGAAAGAGAAACACGCGTCCCTTTATTGTATTTTGGAAGGGCTGTAATTAAATATTACCTATCACCAGTTATTTTTTCAGGTTTCCGACAGAACTCTCGATTATTCATCAAATTTTAGCGTACTATATGTCATAAATTCGATGGCTAGAACACTATTCATCCTCTTTTCGATGTATTTTTCAGTTAAAATCAATTCTGAGTTCTCAAAACGGAATATTTAAGGTTATAGTGACCTTAGTCACCGACGAACCCAAAATTCCAAAACTACTACAACGTATTTAGTAATGATGTAAAATTCCAAAACTACTACAACGTATTTAGTAATGATGTGATAATGATTACTAATTGTCACATTATGCAATATCCATAGCTAGGGCGACAATGGGTCGGTAACTCTTGAAAAAATGAAAATTAACACAACTGAGTTGCGTAAAGAAATTATCCCATAATATAGAATCCATTCATTTTCCTTAATACCCATATTGCAAGGACACTGCTAGTACACAAACTATCTGTTCTATGGCGCACGTATATAAACGCCAAAGTGGTCTCACTGATCAAATGAAACTGATTTTTCCTTTCCTAAAATGCTTACTTCATTCCGAAGTGCATTTGATCTATGTAGTTTATTACAGGAAATATTTGTATCAGCGCAGTTATGCTTGACGTTCATTGCAACGAAATGGAAAGATTTTTCTTAAGTAGAAGTAGATAAAAGTGGTTTAGTCTCAAACTTCTCGGAGAAGGGCCATACATTTTCGGGAGAAAATCTTAGAGTGATCTGATGAAGAAATCCCCGACTCCAAGAATTTTGGCTTCCCTCCAGGGTCTCAGAGTTAAGAGGAGTTCGATGATGGTTAACCAAAACCGCCCATCATTCTGAACATGTCAGCTTTCACAAAGGATGATAAGAAAAACCCTGGAATCCTGGTGCCGACTTTATGGCGCCAAGGGAAGATTTGGCGTCTCTTGGAAGGATTCTAATGATATGTGTGGAATATAAAAAGAACTCTTTTCTCGTTTCATCAATTTTCGCGTGAACGCTTTGGTCCTCACACTATATTCATTGACGTCTTGGAAAGCTACTTTGTTTTCTCACCGGATCAATAACGACGCGGTTGCCGAGGCGTCGGCAGCCGCGCCTTTCGAAACGTCGAAACGTTTCGAAAGCGGAATTGGTTCCCATCTTCAGGGCTAATTATGGGAGTCGAACTATCATCAGCCCCTAATTTTCTCTCTTTTCGCGACGTATTCCTTGATTAATCACCATTTTTCGAAATGACCGCTAATCATCCATTATTATTCTATACATATTTAAAATAAAATTGGAAAATTATAAATGGCTTTATTCCCCAACTAAGCTAGTTATTCGTTTCCCATTTTGCCGGCGGACTACCAAATACGGCAATCAAATACAACCACTGCAGCGCATGGCGATAATATCTTTGGGAGTGGGAACAAGATGAATTTAATGTTAAGGTATTCAGTTTCGGCTCACTGAGCCATCATCTGGTAAAAGAAACTGCAAAACATTTGAAATCACCTTTATACCCTTGAGAACGGGAGTTGGGGAAGATTTGACATTTATTTAAATATGTCTAACTTCCACCAATGGAAGCCTGAATCTGTTGAGCTTTATTCCCTATTTGGTTTTCTTCGGTGAGATACTAAAAAGTCATCAGTCCTCGAATTGCCCTATACTGTGTGGAGGGGTACTGGTAACCGTTAAAAATTCCTCTATTGCTTGTGTTTTGGGCGATTTGTTGCCTGCTAAGAGTTGGTTCATTACGGGTGGCTTGTTTCCTCCCACATATGGGTCCTTGTAAAGTTAAATCAACGGCCCGAACATTCAGGAAATCCGTCCGCGTACCTGACGAAGGCGTCCCTTTGCATCGGGTGTTGCGACGTGAACTCGATATCATCGCGCATCGTATCGAGAGTCGCATCAGTGGCGCTGGCCACTTGCATCGCGTCGCTGTCGTGCCTCGCCTTCGGGAATGCGACACCATGCCCCTCGTAGCTCGCGCCCCTGTCAGCTGACGCGACACCAATGGCCGCCGAGAGCACGGAGACGGGAACATAGCAGCTGGCCATTCCACCTTGCACGCGCGTCCGAACGCCGATCGGACTTATTGTGAGGGCGAAGCTTACGATGAAAGATATGTTCGGAAAGGAGCCAATGCATTCCGGCAGCTTGTTCGACGTTGTGCTTCATGGAGGAAGATAGCGAAGGGCTCTCGCCTTCGTTTTTGACGAGCTGTAGGCCGATGGGGACAAGGAAACAGAAATTCTTAAGTTTATCGCGCGCGCTATAGGCACACAGTTTTATTGCAAAATTTTCGAAGTTATTTGATTCGTTTTAAACATAAGGCGAACGGTTGTGCTTTATAAATACGAATTACTCGGTAGACACTTGATAAAAATGCCATAAATTAATGAAATGATACTTGCGAATAACAATGGTTACCAGACTTTGAATCTCAATATTAAGGGTTCTGCAAGCATCCTGCGCGTAATATATGAATTCGCGTCATGCTTCAAATTTTGGAGACATGCGTTTAACAGCGTAAGGCTGGCCTGCGTGTTATGCATGGATATTTAGAGTACTCTTCATGCGTTAAATACTAGCACTCAATGCGTTGAAATTCGGAAAATTCATATTTTTACCCAGAATATCTTATTTTGTTCTCATAGATTTTTTCATCTCATGGGTAGATGCATGTTTGCTAATTCTTTGCATGCTTCAATTTTGATAATAGCAATCCAATGGTTTTTGAAACAGAAATTTTTTTCCCAATACTTAACATGCAGTTCAGGTGACCTTCATTCCTTTGGTGGGATTCTAAAACATCATGAGTCCTGAATCCTCTCGTGTTTTTCCTCGTGTTGTTCGGTCCAAGGGCTGCTGACAACCGTGAAAAATTCCTCTTCTGTTCTTGTTTTAGGCGATTTGTTGCCTGCTAATAATTAGGGTGGAACGGGTGGCTTGCAACCCGCCATACATCAGCCCCTGTAACGTCATATCAACGTTCCAGATATCCGGAAGCCTCTCCGCGTACCCCACGGATGCGTCCAATCGCACAATGCACATGCGTTATGCATGAATGTGCGGCAAGCATGGGAATCTAGGGTACTCATAAGACAGAAGTTAAAATTATGAAAATCAATTTTTTTCTCCGAGGTATTGCATTGTGTATGTCCTCTTATTTCCTGAGCTCTAACAAGTCTTTTTTAATTTCCTTAGTAAGGATTGGAGATGGAACGTCAACAGGGAATAAGGGTTTTGGGACAATTCGATTGCGACAAAGAACGGCGCTTTGCGAGAAATTTGCCTGGCAACAGGGAGGATATTTCCAATTGATGAGTCTAAATTCGACCATTACCGTTAAATTTACGGTTCCATCAGTATATCATATGTATTTGAACGCCTCGTCAAGGCAGAAGTTGTTACTTCGTTTCAGGAAGCTCATCAAGGACAAACATTCGAAGGGAAAATTTATAAAAAGAATTCCTCATCGAGCATCAACTTTATTTCATGTTTTGGTCATTTACTTTTGAATTTATTACCTGCTTCACTTTTTACCCCGTGATAAATAAGAGTAAGCATATATGCAGCGGTGGACCATGATTCGGTACCATTCAAATCTTATAGCTGGGATTGCTACCGTCGAACTTCCTTTGCCAGAGGATATTAAAGCCGAGCTTACTTCAGTATTCTCTCTGCCACCCTGATCAGAACCTCATAACCTTGTCACAAAGCGATGGAGATTTCACATTTTAAGGATTCTCCCGCATTAACATTTCCACGCCTAACATCCGGGTCGGCCCGTTCCTTCTTCACCTCTGCGTGACGTGAATCCAATACCGCAGACGGCAATCTGATTGGGGCCGCGCGCGCGGGAGCGGCAGCCAATCAGCACGGGGCGAATCGTGTGCTATCTGCCTCCTCTCCACGAAGCCCTTTGATGTCAGTGGCCAAAGGATTCCTGTGATCCACGGTTTCAATCGGCAAAGGAACTCGCTCTTTCGGAAGCCGGTCCTCCACATGCAGTGGAGGAAGACCTTTTCAGCCGACCGCCGTCTAGCGTTCCAAAGAACACCAATCGGCTTTCTTTTGTCTCGAGTGCCGCGGCGTGCCTTTGAAAAGGGTGCCGACCGGCCGTGGAAAGATGAAAGAAGGATGGAAATAACGCCCCGTTCAGTTTCCCTCGATAAGAGGCCAAAATCCACCGCCGCAAGTCTACGGGCCAAAAGATCTCATCCCTTGAGACCCTTTGCGGCTAAAGAGATATTCCGACCAGCTTCTCCAAAATTCTCTTTGAATCATTTCGGAGCTACGCGCTTGTCGCGACAAGGGTAATTAAGTGGGCGATTAAGGGACCGCCTTGATCACAAATTTCCTGCTCGCGAGCCATCTCACCCTTTGTCGCGTCCAAAGGAAAGTGTTTCCTTAGGGCAGTGATCTCCCACTCTTCCCAAGTGCCTAATTCTTGCGAGGGAAATAAACTAGAAGGGTCTTTGGCCATTCCTGCGCGTGATATACTAATCCAATTTATTTCACTCGAATTAGCATTAGATGAGGGATTAGAAGGAAACTTGACACTGGGTATTCCACCCGGGGAATTGTTTATACTTTTAATAGAAATACAGACTGAATTTGGAGTGTGAACAGTAAATTTTCGTTTCTAATCACCATCGTTTTGTTCTACTAAGTCAAGTCGCAAACGCTCACTAGTATAAGTTTAGGGCTATAGCAAGGTGAAACCTATTGAAACCAGACAAAATTCTTGCAGCAAAATTTTCACATACCAAAATTTCGCCGCGATTGAAGGACGAATTTCTATTCAGGATAAGTGAAAACCATACAACAGTGGCTTCATCTAGGGTGAGCTTATCATTACCCTCATAATTTCTAGAAAACCTTTTGTGAGGATATTCAGGGTGTGAATCTCTATGGAAAATTTGGTTAAAAGGAGAGAGTTCTGGTAAGAGAAGGCAAAAAGGTGAAGAATAAGTTCCACATGACATCAATTGATAAATATCACAAATATTCCCAATATAATGTGTGGAACAATAGAATAATTTCTGTTCATAATGAATCGTCCCAGCCCAGCGATGTCAGTGACCATTTTATAAAATTCGTTATTTTATTTTAATAATGCTCCGCATTTGGTAATGTAGATGGTCATTTTTCTTTTGCATTTTAGTGGGAAATACGACACAGGTGAAGAGGTGGTGTCATTATAAGGCTGAGCTCGCCGAAGACTTCCTCGAGATACTTAATAGAGTTAATCCGGGACTAACGAAAGTTGATGAAAACGTTAATTTATCTACAGCTCTAACTGGATGCCTTTGGGAAGGAGCCTTTGCTGCCAATGCACTAAATACGAATAGAGCGTTGCGTTCCGGAGCGTTCACCGTCGAAGTCAGTTTTTCCTCTAAGAGCCCTCGCACCCCTAATTCAATTTTCATCTATTACGATCAAATCTCCCTATCTTTAAAAGCTGAGCAAGCTAAGTTGAAGATCACTACATCATTTAAAAAAAGCCATTCATCCTCGATAGTATATACATTCTTGGAATGTTTACTTGGTGTAAGCTTTGTGATTTCATAACATTGACATTGCCATTTTCTGCCATTGGCACAAGAACGTGCAAAGGTATTAGTAATTGAAACAAACGATTTAGGAAGGAAATAGAAATATAATATCAAAATCTCTCTCCTATAAGTGGCGGATGCAAGAGGTAATCGGGTGGGGGGGATCATTACTCCCCCCCTTGAGACAAAAATTTTAGGAGAGGAGTAGAAGAGTAGTCGGCATATAAGTAACCCCTCTGGTAATATGGCATTACAAATGGTAGTGTCTCCATCCTCGAGGCATAGGTAAGATAATGCAATGCAATAATATGGTGATTACAAATAGGTCACAGGCGCAAAAAAAAACGCAAAAATCAATCCATATCAATTCACAAACAGATTCTTAGCTTCTTTCAAAAAGTAGTATTTCCTCATTAATAATGTTTGACTCAATATTCACAGTGAGAAGAAAGTAATAAGCGATTGTAGGGGATGGGATTCGTTATGGGACTAATGAGGGATGGGCATTAAGTGTGGATGTGACGCGAGGCCCGCGGGGGTGCCAGGGAAGGCGAAGAGGGGAGCGGGGGCGGCTCTTTGTTGGGGGCCCGAAATCCGCGTCCCCCGCCACAGCCAGCCGTTATTTTGAGAGTGACTGACGAGCGCTGTCACTTGATAGCCACCGCCTCCGTGGCTGGGGCGGAGGGAATGCCCGTGTCGCCTCCCGGGCAACCCCTCTTGCACCCACGCATGTCATATCCTCATCAATCCCTATGCGATGCACGCCGCGCCACGCTCAGCATCATCCACTTCTTTAATATGCAGCGAACATTTGGGATACGGTGCAGAAAGTCTTAATCCGTACACTTACAATTAGTACCTGGGAGTTGCGATGACCTCGAACCTATTATGAGGAAAATATGTATGAAAGGGTGAGAAGCCAAGACGTAGAAGTGATTTTCTTCCAAAACAGAGCTATTTACAGAAATTGATAAAAGAAATATAATAAAACTTGGGGCGGCCAACGGATACGAGTGAGTCTCTCTTCTGTACTGACATCGAGAGGAAAATTAAATGCACTATTAAGTTAAACTAGTTTGTTTAGTTTATCTATTTTCAGTACCTCACTCTGCTCAGAAAAAATCACTTGTGCTCCTTGGCTTCTAACCCCCTCAGTTATAAGGAAGATTTGTGACAGCCCTGAAGTAGTTAGGACTCGTCAAGCGTATTTTGGGAAAATTTTCGGATGAGAAAGGAAAAGAAAGGTGTTATTTCTCATTCGACCGACCACACCTTGAATATGCAGCAAGAACGTGGGATACGGTGCAGAGAGGCTTCATCCGTGATCTTGGCACCTAGGATTGACGAAAACTTAGAACTTATTTTGGGGAATACGTAAGGAATATTTGTAGCAGAGCCCTGAAGAAGATAGGATTCGTCGAGCGTATCGTGGAGAGATTTTCGAAAAGGAAAGTAAAGGAAAGGCGCTATTTCGCACCCGTCCGACAACCCCTTGAATATGCAGCGAGAATATGGGATCTGGTGCAGAAAGAATTAATCCGTGAAATTAATTAAATACAAAGAAAAGCTGCGCGATTCGTCAAAAACGTCTACAGGGGTACAGAAAGCGTTAACCAGGTGCTAACCGAATTAGGCTGGGAGTCGCTAGAGACTCGGAGGCTACGCGCTAAGCTTAGATTGCTAGAGCAATTGAGAATGGATATCTTTAAGAGGGACACGGATAACATTACACGATAACACCACTACATTCCCAGGTACGAGAAAAACAATAAATTAAGAGAGAGATTTTTCTCAACGGATAGGTAAGGGAATTTGTTTCCTCTCCGCACGATAAAAGGCTTTAATAAATGCTGGGCGGTTTTCGTTAGAGCAATTCCTTTTTATGAGTAAACGGCTGGCGTCCCAACACCTCTCGCCACACGCCCATTGAGGCTTCTAGCGGGGAGTTTTGTCGATGTAAATCCTATGGTCCCTGTTATGTCCACGTTTGCATCCTCTCTGGAGGCTTTCTCCGGGGGATACCAGCAGAAGCGGTGTAAGACCATTAATTACTCAATCATCAAAGAGACTGGCCTAAGAAAACATTTTATTGGTAAAATTATGGTGTTTTTCTACATTCGAACGAGCCCTTTGGAAGCATAATCGCTGATATTGGCTATCAAAACCGCGATTGCTGGGTTAGGCTGTATGATTCCGTTAATTCCTCCAGTTATTGCCGATAGCAGAGCTGGTAAAGAACTATGACACTGAATTATTGGTTCCAATTGCCGTCTGATTCGACGTAACATCAAAGCTCCCTGAAATTTATTCTGAAGACGCAGCTTGGTCGAAACATCAATTTTTTCAGAGAGTAAATGCACAATTGCTGCGTTTGGCAACTAAATAGGCTCTATGATTCCGTTAATTCCACCAGTTATTGCCGATAACAGAGCTGGTAAAGAACTGTAACACTGAATTCTTGGTTCCAATAGCCGTCTGATTCGACGTAACGTCAAAGCACCCTCAGGTTTATTCTGAAGACGCAGCTCAGTCATAACTTCAATTTTTTCACGTAGTAAATGCATTGATATAACTTTATATGGCATCACAATTGATTTGTAAACAAAATTGAGTAAGGAAATCAAGCTGTTAGAAGAAACTAAATTTCAGAGTTCAATATAATATCGCACCATAAGTTATACGACCGTATGTGCATAGAGTATTAAGAAAATTCGCGAGAGACCCTCAGTGGTGTACATGAGCCAAGTTATGAGGCAAATTGTAAATACTCAAATTCAATATTGATTGGAAATCATTAAAAAACCAATTCCATTTAATTTATAATACTTAAAGACAAAGGTTTAAAATGAGTGGCAAATCATGATACCCTTCGACAATAACGTGCGGATACAAAGGAAATTATACGATTTGAGGTACTTTCTCGGCAAAAGAGATGGCAAATTAAAATGCGCATAGATCTTATCAACGTTTTGTAGGAAAATGGTCTTTGGTTGATTGTATATTATCATTAACAAATTCTGGTCAACATTTCAGGCCCTAAAGGGACCTCGTTTGCTGAACTGAGGGGATATGAGCCACCACATTATTTTTAAATTCTATTCAAATAGCGCTGTACAGCACTCAAGACGTTATGAAACTGCAACTTAACGCAATGCTTGAAACTTCGTATTCTATCTCCCTCGCGAGCTCATGTTCACAATAGATTAACGTCTCGGAGAGGAATGGATTATATTTCGCGGTGCTCGATCATGTAACCACAAGAAGTGCAAGTGTTGCGTGTACTAACGTTTGACCGTGGCGGAAATTTCAATGCTCAACGAAGGTAACCAGATGAGCCGCAATGTCGAAGAGTTGAGCTATAGGTAACTTGATGAGATGGCAAGGATCTGAGTTAACGGTTGCAATTACTAATTACGTTAACTTAATTGAAAATCCTAACATTTGACCGCCAGATAATTCTTCCTTTCGCTGTTTCCTATAATTACTGGGTTCGTTCCACATGTATACAAGAAGAGCCCGACAAGACCTGTAATTTTATTTACTTTTTGTCACACCATCGTAAATAGCGCAATTTGGCCCATGCTTCGGGGTTTTCATAACATTTAACAATTGGACGTACACGAAATTCCATGCCCTGGATACGGGCATCTACCCAGGCGGGACTCGAACCCGCGACTCTCGGTTTAGCAGGCGAGAACTTTACCCCGCCGTGGGGTAATCGTTGTTACCTAAAAGGTAATACCATAGAGTAAGTATATTACTCTTACATTACTCTTCACTTATATATACTTACTCTATGGTAATACCTACCCATTAGGTGACAACGATTCATCGTTGTTCGAAAACGCATGCACATTCGTAATCAACGATAGGTATATAGTTCTACGAGACCAAAAAGGTTAGCGATATTGCAGGAACTAATATGGCTCTTGTCATTGAGACGATCTATATTTCTGGTGGGTTCTCCCCAATGGCACCTGATCAAAAGCCACAGAAAAAGGTTTTCATCTGATGCACGTCCGCTTTACCTGATAGTATGTTTAAGATGGTATTTCATAAACCTTCCCCGGGAATATCGAGGCGAAACTGCGTGAAAAACAATGCAGTAAAGAGAAAATAAAATAAATACTTGAATGACAACACATATTTATTCACGAGGTAGATTGATTACTAAGTCAATGGCGTGGTTAGCCAAATTTACCGAAATGATGACGATATTTTACAACGTGTTTCGTGGCTTCATGATGAGGATCGCTGGAATCCGAGACACTCGTCTGGAGCTAATAATATTCCGGAACGGCAGCCCGAAGCCAAGATTCATTAATTGATCACGGACATAAATGTTCCGAGGGAAAATACAGATGGACTCCGCCGAGGGCCAAACAGACTTTAAACCCAAATAGGAGGCAGTAAATAAAACGCTCACAGTGAAAGGATCATTAACCGAGCGACTCATTCTTTGTATATCATGACAACAATCATCCGAAGTAAGGCAATATTTCACGCCGAAGACCGATTCGGTTTGAAGCCAATCAGGGATGTAGGAGAGGCTATTCTCGGCTCATATTTTGTCTATTCGGCGAGCAATGCGTGAGGGGATACGCGTCTAAATATCACCCAGATAGCCTCCACAACGGTGCGAGTCGGAAGAAAAAGACATTAAGAGAACAGCTTGTTGACGGAGTCTCTCCCTCCGTTTTTGTCGCAGTCATTAAAGGCGCGTTCTCAATTGGAATCTTCGTGTCTCTCAGCTCAGCGGAGTATTCCTCTTATTTTTTGACTCCCGTCTTTTCTGGAGACGCTGCGAGAGGTTAAAATGATACATTTCTATTTAACTCGGAGCTTAAAATTAATATGACATGTTTCAAGCACAATTAGGAAAGGAGGAAACCCAGTTACGCTCCTAATATAGTCCTACCGTTAGCCAATTTGTATAGTTATTTTTATGTTGAAATCACACCATAAAAGGAATTTGCTGAGGCATTCTTGTTCGAGTAAGTACAACGCAGTACCTAGAGGAGATTCCCACGTACAAATCCAAGTACTATTTGTCTTTAGCTAAAAAATTCACCTATGGTGGTTTCAGACGAATTTTTAGCCCAGTAATTATAACGATTGACTACATACCGGTAAATATCTCTTTAAAATCCGAGTAGTTCTCGCTATCATCTAGGAAAGCGCATGTCTAGTAGAAAGCCATTTAGCCACAGGCCGCATCGCTTCTATTTTCACGGTTGTCATCGGGTGGTATAACTCGCGGAATAGTAAAAACTATATTCACCAGAACCAGGAATAGAACCACGAACCTTCAGCTATGCGCGATACTTTACAGATCTCCAAGCGGGCTAGCTAATCCTGCACACTCAATGAAGATTGGCAGCATGGATTACGACAAAACACTGTGTTTATTGAAAACTCTACCCGTTTCGACCATTTCAGGTCATTATCAAGAGGCAACATAACAAATCGTTAGACAGGGCGGTATGTATTTACTTTATTATGTTGGAATTTTTCCAAGGGAAAGGCAATGTGCCAGGGTTACATCGGATAGGAGTTAATGTTGGGGGTTTGAGAGGTTCGGAAATTATTTAATTCCAGGCTTTATGTACCGCATAGTTCCATGGCTGCGGAACCAGTGTCCTAGATTTTCTTTTCTAGCTGGGGATCATCTCGAGCGGTTCAAACAAAACCCCTACTCCCCCACCCCACCCCCTGGGGAGGCGAGGATCGAACCTCCTTCCGGCCGGGAACATCCCGGCTCGAACGTGAAGATATGCACGCGGCTGTCGCGGGAGTGGGTCGCGTCGCTAGTTGACATGCACTTGGCGGCCCGCTTGCTTCTCGACACCTCCCGGGTGCGCGTAGGGATGCGGCCCCATCCGCCCACGGACTAGACGCGCGCGGGCCGCACCCCGAAACATCAACCTAACTTCCTCCATGTCAATAAACAATATTTGAGTATGCATCAAGCACCTCCAAGCAGGATAACTAAAGAAGGATAACTGAAGACAGCAGCAACCTGCTACTTGACACTTTGTTTCCTGTGGTACTCGTATCCCGTGGTAGATTGTGTGGAACCCTGGGTTTTAAATTTTTTTTACAAAATCCAGTACATTTAGAATTAATTATATATTTAGGAGATGCAAAATGGCAGCACTTACCACACAAAAAGATCAAATAGCTAAAAAAGAGGCTGCATAGTCGAGGTCCAAGCAGAATGTGCGGAATATTTTTTTACGGAATTGAATACGATAGTCCGAGCTCCGCTCGGTAGTCAATATACATCCCAAGGTACACTCGGGATTTGGCTTCAAAGTGTTCATTATTAACACAAAATCGGTACATTGAATGCCATTTTGTGGCTTTTTGGCTCGAATTGTGTTTTCACTGAATTGTACGCCGTTATACCCTTCCCTGCGAAATAAGAGGGAATATCTTTGCAATACCACATATCCTCATTAAAAACGGATAATGGTTTTGACGTTCCATACCGTATTCACTTTTGATTGCTTTCAAATTTATTTCAATATTACTGCTTCTCCACCCTAAAAGTGAGAGCAAAGTCCATTAAATCACACCAGAGAAAACGGGGTCCCACACTTCCTTCTTGTGAAAACTTTTTTTTATGGCCCATGCGTAAATTTGTGGATGGCGTTTGCTCCCTCGAAGCTAAAAGCGCTCACAACAGCAAAGGAAAAATGCCGTCGTGCCGATTTCAACTTGTTTTCACATTCATACCCTCGAGGATAATTAATCGGGACAATTAATAATTTCACGCATCTGAGGATCCCGGGTCTCTGCGCTGACAACTACATACACCATTCAAGATGCAGATTCATTCAAGATGAAAAAGGATAAGGTATGGTATTTGGAACAGGCGACGGACAGCTGAGGTCAAGGGGACCACGGCTTAACGTCCCATCCGACGGACGGAGTGTTACACTTGAAATGTCCTCCACACAACACTCAAGCAGGGATCGAGCAGTCTCTGAAAATTCTCTGCCACTGCCGGGATTTGAACCCGAGCCCGCCGGGTGGGAAGCCAACACTCTAGCCACCACACCAACCCGATCCCCAAAAAGGATAAGATTGCTAAATATTGAAAGGGAATCAATCGATAGTATATAAAATAGCAGAATATTAAAATGATAACTGGAGACTACACCATACTCTCAATTAGAAATCTTGAAGCACAACGACCCTCATAATGAGCAAATTAACAAACGAGAAACACAATCGGAGCATTGTATCTCATTCAATACAAGCAAGAAATAACCTCGGGAGCTTTAGTGCAAACAATAGCAGCCAATACCAGATATTTTTTTTAAAGAATCCATAAATGAAGAAGAATAATTGAAGATTTTCTACAATGCAATAATTATATTGACAGCTGGCTGCGGTGGCAGCAAAGCAAAGTGCTCGGCGGCTAATCTTGGGGTCGCGGGTTCAGGACCAGCCTGAGTGTGTATCTCACCACTCATGACATGAGTGTGCGTAGATGGTACTGATCGTACTGGTCCGGTCACCGGAAAACCTAAACACATGCTATACCTTATACGATTATTGGGGAATGTGGATCAGGATCAGAAATACCTTATCATTAAAAAAATAAAATTCCCTACTTATTTCTCTCCTCATCCTCCTTATTTTCCATAAATATTAGATAAATATACGGTGACCAAAGAAAATTATGAACCGTGCTGCACTGAGTTAAAATTCTCTACTTCACCCCGCGTTCAATAGTACTATTTTGTGCCAAATCTGGATATCTCATTGTCTCTTCTCATTCTTTTTAGTTTTCATAAATATTAGATAAGTATCCAGTGACCAAAGAAAAATTATGGACCGTGCTGCGCTGAGTTGAAATTCTTCACTCTACCCCACGTTCAATAGTGCCCTTTTGTGCCAAATCTGGACATCTCATTGTCACCGCTCTCAATCCAGTTCACGAATTTTCCTTCCAAAGCACCGGACTGAGAGAAATTTTAGGTCGCTCTCAGGTGCGAGCAGAGAATCCATTCCAACAGGATGCTTCACACGTTCCAGCCCCGTTTGGAACAACTCTCCCGCCCGAGGACACGTATTTCCCTCCACACACTGTGGGCCCATTCCACGGAATCGAATGCCACCACTTGTCGCGACGCTATATGCAAGCAGATGAGCCGATGCTTTCAAGCCGTCAAGCTCTTGGCAAGACCCTCCAACAATTCCCACATTCCCCTCAAATCGAAGAAACATGTGCGACGCTATTTTACATCGGACCGAGTTCGATTATTATTTATTCATGACCGGAGAGATCATGGCGAGTAAGGTTGTTAAAAGTCAAGTTACGGTCGGACGTGTTTGCTTCTCAGAATCGTTTGCGTAAATGATAATGCTTTCGGAGGCTTGCATGCCAAGATTCTTTCAGGACGGGAGCGACTGGGTGATTTTTTAAATACACTTTTGTGTTCCCAGGAGCCAAAGTGAACTACACTCATTTCGAATTCGTCCTCTTTTTTTAAATTAGAAGAACTACACGTAACGGAGTGTAATTTTTTCATATTGAAATAAAAACTCGCAATTTTCCATGATTATGAACTTTAATTCCGACCTAGGTTTCGATGTTACTACATCTTTAAGGTAAAAATGGTTCGGTTCAAAAGGTACGCACCATTTTGTACCTAAGTCGGAATAAAAGTTTATAATCGTGGAAAGTTGTCGGTGTTTATTTCAATATCCTCTCTGTTATTCCATGAATGTTCTCTTTCAACCCTAATGTTTTCTCATCCGTAACTCAGTCCTTCCGTCATCGCTCTGAGTCGAGTATCCATAGCAAACTGAGCAGTAGGCCTAGGAATACCAGACAAGTGGCAGAACATGTAGTTTGCGATTAGCCCTCAGATGAAAGGGTTCTTATAGAAATTCTAATGATTTGGCGATGGAAGTGGTGGTCCATCAATTGTTCAATCAAAATTTCATCTGATATGAAATATTTCTTCGCAAACGGAAGCAAATATGGCAAGGGGGTGCATGAGACTTTGTCAATTCTCCGGCACTGAATGAATTGCGAATGGACATAATTGCATCACAGTGTCAGTTAAAAACTAAGAATGAAATTACGCTGCTGAATTTATTGCCGTTTATGACTTGGATACTCAATAGTAATATTTTCGTCTTTATTTATCAGGTGAATTTAGGACTACATAGTTGTATTTTACAATTAAGTTGATGGAAACGCCCATAGAGCCACGCCCTGGATGGAATAAAATTCATCCAGTCGGGATTTGAACCCGCGTCCCCTAGAATAGCAGCCAAAAACTTTAACAAGCCTTCACCACCAAGGCCGGAATCTATTTTACCGTGATTTGAACACGCAACCTTCTGATCTGGAGTCAGACCCACTACCGTTGCGCCACGGAGGCATACTATAAAATACATGTATAATGAATTAGTTAAATACTTGTTGTATTTAACTATCATTCCTTTTGCTACGTTTCTACGCCTCTCGTAACTTGGCGTCACAGGTAATTGCTTGGAACATGGGGTATAGTTTTCATTGAGTATAGTTTTCAGCAGTAAAATCTTCCATTATGACTATCGAAATAACTAGTATAAATATCTGGTTTCTGGGATAAAAAGCCAATTTTCTTGCCATTACTTTACAGACTGGAGTAGTCACAAGACCACGTCACGATTTTCTCAATGCTTGAGATGAAATTCGAGTGGTAGTGCGGAAATATATCGGCCTTATCCTTCCTCTTCCTATGTAATTCCTTTCCCTTAAGCCCTTACCGATTCAAACACCCTCAAGCATAATTTCCATCTTCCCTCCCTCACGCTTGTTGGAATTACTTAAAAATCTTTTCTACTGGTTAGTTGCATTGAAAAAACGTGATTTACAGAGTGATTTGAAAAAAATAGAATTGAATAGTTAATTAAGTATCCAGCAGCATGCTACAGAAATGAAATCGGTCAACGCCAAAATCTAATCGTAATCTCAATTCCTTGAGCATCCACTAGACTGCGCTTCTATGACATAAGGGAAGAGAGAAAATAAATTAAACAGGAGGTAACCATTGGGTAAATGACTCCACAAACTGACATTGACGGTCGCTTTCTTCATTAATTTATCTGGTATCCAAGAAAATCTCTGCTCATTGTCCCCATCGATCATCATCAACATTACATGAGCTAGTAAGACAGTACAGTTCCGTTTGAAATAGACGAGATTCCTCGACATGCATTCATGTATGTATACCACGAATATATTAATGGTGAGAGTTGAAAAGGCATGCTTTAACTAATGTAGAGAGAGGTGTTATAATTATAATGGAGACATAGTGATTATTATATATTCAGGATGTATTACTGATGAATGATAAGTAATTTAACGATTTTATAATATTATCCATTCGATGAATTACAGTCCAAATAAATTTATTACTAAAAGTGGAATACTTTATCCTATTGACCAGTAGATGAACAGTTTCAGCACATCGAATTAAGTACCGTGACATATATTTAGAGTCCCTAATTGTAAAGTCATAAGATTGGTTGTCAGAGGCTTTTTTCCCTTTAATTTCCCAGTGAAATCCGTCACACTCTTTAGAACATTTTGTGTAATAGTAATAATAATAATCTTTTTCAATCGTCTGAGTTGTGCGCCTTGATTCCAAAATGCTTAAGAACAGAATGGGTTACACGGCTCACACGTACCCTTTTTTACAATCTTATGCATTTACACTCGTACTATCGAAATAATGTCTCCAAGAACAGATATTTGTTCTAGTGAGCTAAAACCGCAACCTGAAAACAGACTTTTTACGAAATGACTTACCTACTGTTAAAGGCAGAAAATGAAAGGCTCACGGTGAAAAAATAATTTTTTAAAGCGAAAGTTTTTGCCTCTCTTAAAAAATGAAGATTTTAGGGGTAACACATGATGCAGATCATTGCGGTGAGTTCATTCGTACCTGACACAAGTAAGCATTTATACCTTGTCATATACGAGGATCTTTATTTTATATTATGCTTCTCAGATAAATCAGAACGCATCGGCATATTCAAAGAACGTCTCGCTTTCGTTTCACTGATAATATTCCATGTTATATATTTCTGAAAGTTTTTTTTTCTGATCGTTAACAACTAACATTTTTTCTACGTTTCTCCACATTTTTCTTTGTATCTTTCTCAACGTTTCTTTAAAAATAATCGTAGTTTCTTATTTAACCAGCCATTTCATTTTATTAATACACCAGAAGGACGAAGTTTTCAAATTGTTTAGGCCTTCTACAAAAATTTAGGCCGCTGGAAATTAGCCATTTTTTTGTCTCCGACAGGTGTTGAAGTCACTGAGTACCTCATTAGATTTGTGAAAAACCGAATGCGTTCAACCATCGATCACAAGAAAACAAGTTTAATCTCGATTACACATTTCTAGGGAACATATGATACCAAAAGATATAAACACAAAAGATAGACACATTTTAATGGCATCCCCTTCCATTGAACATTTAAAAAATCCATGTAAGATACCAAGGAAATCGCTCAAAACTCACGGTTTTATTATAGGAGTCATTTTTCAAGAGTAAGAAAGGTTAAAATAGTCACCATTTCTGTCGTTTTGAATGAAGTATTTTCCCACCCGAGGTCAAGGTATGAACTAATGATTTGTTCAATAGGGTAGTTTCCTTCATTAAAGAAAACGAAATGCATTGATTGCGATTCGTTACCCACCATTAAAGTATTCATAATATATAAAGTATTTGGTTTTAGAAATACCGGTTTAGACGGATGGCAAGGGTCAATTTTATCCTCATTTGAAAAAGGCCAGATTGGCGTCCATGCGATGCCACTACAAGTGACGTCACAGGGACCTAGTTTCTAAACGAGAAGATAGGAGTTTTACTTCGTCTGAGATTACCAATGCACGCATGAGGCACAGAGCTCAGGCAAACATCTCTTAATAATCACCTATTAAAACTGGCTAAGGTCGGAAAGTTTTCTTCGCTTGATAAGGTATTAGTAATCCTTATTTAAGCGTAGCGCTACCAGCTAGCAGGGTACTCCTACCTGCTAGCATCCCGCGTCGTATCAGCGCTCAAAGCCTCGACCCAAGGTCACTTCACTTGCGGCAGCGGGAACCAGATCGACGTCGCACGGAGTTTACCCAGCATTCATACTTAGCTGTCGCGTTTTCGTGCGCTTGAAAATGTTCACTTTTCAATTAATCGCGAAAAATAGATATCGTCATATAAAAATCTAAAAGCGTGAAATACGTACTCCAGGAGTAATAATCTTTCGATTCAGGCAATATAAAAGTAATAGTTAACCACTCTATTCATAAAGAGCGAGGATTGTCGGGCACGCCTTTCAACGGACTCCAGTCATTCACAGACGGGCTCTAGCCAATGGGCGATTGCTCACGAAAGGGATGAATTTGCGATTCATCAGCGGCGCCAATCATTATTCTAATGACCCTCCATTTCGGAGGAACATCCGCCATCGCGGACGGTGAGTCGCATCGGATATTGGGACTACGAGTGCCGATTTGGTGCTCGCGATTCACAATGGCCGCTTCCACCCGCCCCGTCAAACGCGAGAGACAATCTGTCGATGTCATGGAGACATCCATCAACATCCACGCACCAACTCGCGGAACCACTGCAAAGGCGTATGACAAGAAATATTAAGACACGGGGCTTTTGGAACATGTCTCAGGAATTTCAATGCCCCCCATCATGAATTGAGGCCTCTGCATGGAGTACATACTTGTGCCGAAAAAACCGACCAACATTTTTAGATGATCATATGCATACTTTTTCCACAATTTCAACCGCTAACGGTACCACATTGCATCCGTAAAGCTTGCCAGGTCACCTCGCAGTGTAAAAATTCAATCGCTGACATCGTTTGTAATGCCCATTCATTTTTTCCGCAAAATGAATGATTCGTACAGCCAATAATATTTTTATTACGGTTATATGCCCAAGCGTAGATATGAATTTAATGTTCTTTCTTTATTTTTCGTAAAAAATGTGTATTTCTCTAAAACAACATTGTACCTCTCACTGTCGCAAAGATTTGTAAAATATTTTTGCCAAAAGCTGAAAGCTAATTTGAAAATATGGTATTTAAGAATGGCCTTAACTTCAGCTCATTGCAGAAAATGAAATTTTCATGAGATAAATAATTTTTGCACATAGACACAATGCCAAAATCTATTTCCAAAATGTAAGTTATGGCCGCGTTGTTTGCGGAAAAAATGTACTTGAATATACCTGGTTGACAGATAACTATCGCTTGTTTCGCTTGGTCTACCCTACATGGTTAAGTATCCCATCGCCCACATACATCACTGTCGCATACATCGGTGAAATATTTTTGCCAAAAGGCGCACAGTAGGCAGAAGGACTGATGGCAAGATTAGTCTCCGTCGTGAGAAAGAACGACGATGCGAATACTACTGAGAGAGGATGAAGTGTGGAATACGTCTTGGTTTCGATGGTTTCTTTCGATCATTCACCCGAAAGATCTTGATGATATAGTATTCCGATTTACAGAATTTTTTTGGAAGTGTTAGGAGGCCCAGTATAATTAGATTTTGCTAGAACACGCAGCGAGTGAATTTTCTACGATATCTCGATACGGAGTGGCACCTTAATTTTTCATTTATCGATCAAAGTATCCGTCAAGTTGAAAAACCGAATAGGCAAATATTACACGGGACTTTTTTTCACTTCTCCACGTCTTCACCCGTGAATCTCCTCATTTTTTTCTCATTATTTCATCCCCACAATGTATCTTGATATTCCGCGGGTTTAAATCGGAAGCAGGTATCCGTGATCTCGTGATACATGGAAAAAATTGGAGATTTTGGCCAAGTATGCCCATCTTTATTCTGATACGGGGTGTCCCAACCTAAAATTATATTGACAATACCCCTATCTTCACTTTGCTGTAGCTTGGCTGATTGAAAATTTCAACCTCAGCAATAATAATACATTCTTCTTTGAAATTCAATGGCGGCCTGACTTCAGCTGCAAGCAGCTTAGACTTCTCAAAGATTACAGCCGCATGTTTGCAGCCTCGTCCAATCAGGCGGTTCTGCGAACAAATTTGCAGCTAAAAATAAAAAGAATTTTTCACCAAAAGGAACAGTATTAAGTTATCAAAAAATAGTGAGACAGAGATGAGGCAGGGTTACATATTGTAAAGCATCTCAATCCTTTATATGCAATGCACAATTTGCAAGGGTAAATCAATTAGTGTTAAGAGCTCCCTAATTTTTATGAGCTTACCAATTAAAATACAATTACGCCTCATTTTCTGATTAAATTGATTCGCCCACCCATTCCCTTTTAAAACATAAGTCACGCGTCATCAGTATAATATTTCTATATCCTCCGGAGGATGAGGTCACATTCCCCTGTGGGTAATATCGTCTCCTTTGGTCGGCACGTCACGAGGCCGGCACCTACGTGCCCATGACTGGATTCGAAGACGTGACCTTCGGCAGGCTCGTTACCATTGCGATCGGCGGGTCATTTCCGCTCCAGCTAACGCATTCAAAGCGTTCCCTTATGAGGGTGAACCTTTTGAAGGGGCAGGCGTATCAAGAGGGCCGTTTGCGGACGAACCCTTCAATTGCCTGAGCACACAGCTAGCCTTCACTTTTCTCACGCTCCTCGTACCCTGCACAGCAACCGGTTCTGAACATTTTTTTCTCATCCAAAGGAAATAACCCTAATATCCCATCAAATACCATTTTCGAATAAAGAGTTAACACTTACAGTGCTAATGACGCAATATTAAGTTCTAACGAAACTTTGTAGAACTGCGGGCGAGGTAATATTACGTCCGTTTCAATTTGATCGTCTTTTTTATTTCCGTCGTAATATTACAATCGTTGGAGAATTGTTCTTTAGACGAATTGGTGAATACAAAATACACTAGATGGTAGAGTCTTAGATATGGAATTTTTATTTCAACTCTCTGTGTAGTGTTATTGTGTAGTACTGTTGCAAAATATTGCTACCGTGTGCCGTTACAAAATTACAAAAAAAATTCTAAAATTTAGGAAAAATTCACAGCACTGGATTAAGGGACTAGATATTAAGGGGTAGCACTAATAGTGTTAAAGTCAATGATAAGAAAATTTACTTAAGTACATTATTTAATTGCTATATATTTCAATAGTAAAATACAGTTCAATAACAGTATCCAATTATTAGCCATCGGATTTCCAATAAAATCAATAAAGTAATGGCGTCAAATGAAATAAATGCTTTATCACCTAAATGTAAGATCGTAGGTCTGTCCGACTTAACTTTGGGAGGGTCACAGATTTATTTATTGATTTCAATTTCACCCATGAGTATAAATGAAGAGAAAACTCATCATATACATGGATGAATGCTTCAAGACACTCAACGCCCTGATGACGATGGAAGAGTAAAGGTGCGTTTACGCAAAGTAAACGCACTTTTAGCCATTGAAACGTCGCGACGTTTCCGACGCGTCGGCTCTGATAGAACAGCTCACCTGGTGGGAATCTCGTGTGGCTTTCATCCATACCGTTCGCCATGAAAGCACCTAGTCTAATATCCATCACATTTAACTTTTATCAATATATATATATAGATGCACAGTCACAACCTTTATATCAATTACGTTAGATTCCGTCATTATAGTCCATCGACAGCAGGTAGTTATGTATGGTAATTGATTGTTTTAATCATTAAAAAAATAATTAAAGCCAACCTAGATTTCAACCCGCATTTCACATGTGCGGCATTATCGCAGTTGAATATGAATTTAAGTCAGGTAAGCGTGAAGGCTAGAGAAGACACTGACTAATTAAGTGGTTCAAATCCTGTTGATGGTATAAATTGAAGTTGTGAACTTTAAAATAGCACGAATCAGCAAAGTTTTCATGCACGCCACTTTTTCCGTTCAAAAACGTTAAAGCCAACACTTCCACTTGTTCTCATGAATACACATGCTATTCTATTTACTCTCCATTAACAGAAAAAATCGAAGCAATAAGCAAATAACCATAGAGAAATACAAAAAAATGCTCGTACTAAATCCCAGCCGAAGGGACATGTGTCCTATCGGGGTTCATGGACTTCAATTTGACTTTTGGCAATGGGACCACATGAGTACTTTGTGATCACTCAAGTACGGTTTTCCGGTCTTCAGAATGGACGTTAAGCCTTGCTGTCATTCTTTAAGATCAGGATAAAGGATGGTTGCATCAATCTTCCATTTCGGACTTGATGCAAATCCTTTCTGTCTTTTTAGAGAACAAACAAGAAGTTGAGGCACACGGATGGCCAACAAAAAATTACATCGACATAATGCGCCGCTATTTGAGCGTGCGGTAGGGAGGCCCGCCATGCTAAGGAAAAAGGCTTTGAAGGGCTTTATGTTGACTGTATTTTGGAGGTAAATTTTCATATTAGCCATATTTTAAGCGGCACGAATGAATTATTGCGTTGGTCACTTCGAAATGAATTTCCCCTATTGTATCTGTAGCCTGGGACTCAATCTGTAAAGAATTTACCAAGGCCACATTTTGAGCTTTTTTCGGGCTAATGTACAAAAAGTAAAGAAAGAAAAAAACTTTCGGGAGATTCAAGATTTTCGTTTGAGCAGCGTGGACTAGTTCGTGTAGACTGCGCTGCAGCGTACGAGTCTACCCTCACTAAAAGTATTGGTGCCATGGGTTTTCGGCTAATACCGACGAGGATTTCTGAACAAATTGAGATGAGTTGATGAGGTCTTCACGGGAAATCAGCCGGGTGAGGATGGACATTGCTGCCAACGTTTCAATGGCCTTCTCTGCCATCGTCTTCAGGGCGAATGATGGACCTGATTATTGCCGGGCTTATATACACCGTTGGGGAGGTCAAGTCCACTGCATTAAATACAATCATACCATCAAGTTCAATGAAACAAAAATCCTCTGCAAGGCAAAGGGATATTGGGACCGTCTTACAAAAGAGGCCATCGAAATACGAATCGCAAATAATAAAATGAATAGGGACGCGGGTTTCAACCTCAGAAAATCGTGGAATCCCATGATACAAAGAATGAGTAAGCTGAGAGGAGGAAAGAAACCTAAAAAACTGACCAATCACAGACGATTTGACCTCCTCAACGGTGTATATAAGCCCGGCAATAACCTGGTCCATCATTCGCCCTGAAGACGATGGCAGAGAAGGCCACCGAAACGTTGGCAGCAATGTCCATCCTTACCCGGCTGATTTCCCGTGAAGACCTTATTAACAGCATTCGCCGGAAAAGAACCAAATCCGTCTTCAAATTGAGATGAGGTTAGCGTGGAACAGCCAATCCACGACCTCCACCTCATTCTCTACCCTATGTCACGCTCCCCCCGATTGCCAGCAAGTGTTGCTTCGTCCATACCTCCCGGACGAGGAAATCTTCTTCATGAGAGGCACACTTTCCCGGGAAAAGCGTGATTGCGTTGTCGCCCAGGGGCGGTGGACGTCGACGGAAGCCATAAATCCACGGACGCTGCAGGCGACGCGAGGCGACTCGGGAAAAACACCCACCCCCGAATCCAAGGATACCCTCCCCCTCACCGCATGCACTCACGACTCCCTGATCGGAACGCGCGGGGTCACTCAGAAACTTCACTAAATTTACCTATTAAACTTAACATGAAAGTTGAAAGTACTACTTTACTTACACACGAGAGCACGCTCAAGTCCCAATCAATTTTCACTTGAGACTTTAATTCCTAATCGTGTTTAATTCGTTTTTCATTTTTTTCATTCCACCAATCCGACCCGGGGCTTCAGCAAATTACTGTCACCATCGCAATATCAATTATAGCTAGATGATTGCAATAATTTGCTGAAAACTGTGTCGGTTGAATAAAGAATTCGTTCGGAAATTTAAAAAGTAGCCTTAAGATTATGACCGTAAAGCATTTCCAAATGTTGTCTCATGAAACCTTAAATTTCATACTTACAGAAGTAAGCAGAAGTTCTTGCTTACAGCAGCTCCTGAAAATTTTAATGACATAAACAATCTGTTTTCTGCAAATAGTTTTCTGGAGAACGCGACTCTCTCATCTGCTGAATGCAAGTTATGGGAACGAATATTATGGGAATACCAAGCCCCCTAAAGTTTGTAAAAAAAATAAAGCACGAAAATCTATTGCCCCCCTCCTTCCACCAGGTTAATATTTCCGTGTAGCACAAAACTTTGCTCCACATCTGACTCTTGGCCAGCCTTTTATTTAAACTCCTGTGCAGTGGTCCTCTAATTAACGCTATTCTATTGCTGAATACCGACCGAGAAATATTTTTCCCATATGCAGATATTTTTTTCCACCGTACTGCCTAAATAATTAAAGTTTTCTACCAATTGGCATGTGTGGATATCAATTTTGACGTTAAGCCTCAATTTATTTCTTTTCAAAACTCTGCATAATCTCACGTTTGTAGCTCCCTTGTGGCTTATCGTCACATTGCACACATATGTCGCACACTTTCCAAATCTAATCCAACACACCTTTCGCCTAATGACTAATCAAGTCTGTTCGACAGCAAATTTCATCAATAATAGCATCAATCCGAGCACTTCCGTTCCCACTCATCTCTGCCCATGCTAATACCAATGACTTCTCTATCATCAACAGAATAATTACAGATGTAAGATCCGGGGTACTTGTTTAAATAAACGAATAAGATTTAATTTAATATCCGAAAAAAATACCTAATGTCTACCATGATGATAAAAATGGATGCACAGAAAAGGCCTCTATAATGTAGGTGTTCGTGTGCTAGAGAAATAACCACCGATTTGAAAAAATAAGTAAAATAAGATAGGCAGTAGCTGCACTGGCGAAACGAGCAGAACAAGTTTTACCTTTGAGGAATTACTTCGGAGTTAATGTAATCCATACCACCACCATACTCATGCAACAAGTTGGTTATACAATCGATTGATTGGAAATATTTGCAATCTACGATGAAGAAATTGAAAATTTTACCTTCTTTGAAGGTTTTCATGAGAGAAGTGTTTAGGTCAGGATTATAATTTCACAAATTAAGTTAGAAAATTACGCAACCAATATTACTCCTCAAATATTTTCAATGGTTATCACAATAACACACTTCTGAAATAGACGAAAAAAGATAAAGTATCTTGATATAAGATTTTTTACTCTTACGTAATTACCGAAGCAACACATTTGGAAGTTCTACAGCTCACCCGGCGCATGCTATCAGAGAGGGTATAACGTGTTCTTCACTTATGCAATCGGTCTATTTCTGTCAACTTTTAGATAGTCCATTTGTCAATTATCCTCGTGGATTAATCACCAAGGCCTGGAGGTAGAGAATCGAAAGGGCTTTCTCGAATTTTGAAATCGCATAAAATCCCTTCCCCTTGCACTTCATATTTCGTTAAGATACCAAGTTCCCTCTTTTAAGTCTTTTCGCCCAACCTACATCGTATATCTCGCCCCTTCTTGTGGGGGCGTTTTCCTGCAGTGGGTTTTTTCGCTGAAGGATACTACACCCTTATCCTCATGTTTTTTCCCACAAACGGAAATCTTTTTTACACAAAATTTTCACATATAGTTGGTTATATTTTTGACATTTCACAAATAGAGTATATTGTATATCTTTGTAATGTAAACGTTTTTCTACCATTTTTTAATATGTTTGCATTGACGATACCAAGGGGTTAGGTGGAAGAGGGGACTTCTTAGTCTCAACCTCACCCGAATATAGGTATTTTATTATTATTATTATATATTGCAATGAGACCGCAGAAACACGTTTTCCTATAGTTTATCATTATCACAGAGCTCGTAGAGAATGGTCGATCAAAAATGCATTGAAGAGAAATCTAGGTAAAGTTGAGATCTGAGGCTACCAGTCAACCCTGGCATTGATAAACATTATTACCCGTGAAAATTTGCATAGGCGATTTGTCTGTGATGGCGAATTGACTTAGAATTAGTATGCAGGGAAGCCTATGTGTATTAAATGAATTGACAGAGAGTTGCAAGGCAGGGGGGAAAAAATAGTTTCCTCTTAGACTTGACCGTGCTGGGTATAGTTAAAGGCACTGAAATAATTAATTTATCCTTGCAGCGCCGTGAGACCAATACCTACTATAAAAAAACACAATATACGATTTATTTGAAACTCAGAAAAAATGATAGATACACATACAGCATAGATAAATTTATTGTTTTCCTAACTCCAAATGAGTGGAATCGGAGATACTTCACAGCATGAAAACGGGAAAGATAGGGATATATCACATGCAGGATTGGCAACTGATAGGATACTCAAAGGCGAGGAAGCATAGCATACTGGTGTTATTAAAATAGTCACGTTATGTGCAAAACGAAAATCGAGTGGATGAGAAACGCTTCAGAATAATGAGCTCCGCAATTTGGAATCCACATCTCTCCACGATGGCCGCTGAAAAATAATTGTGGCTGGCTAATCAACGCCTTACTCTTTATCTTCTACTATCAGTACAAGATATTTTTCGGATCACCAATAGCAGAATCTCATTGCCTTCGTGATTTACAAGTGAAACAGCTTTCAATTGCGACAGAATGATATGTATTGGCTGTATTATGTCGTTAATCGCCCTCAAAGTCTTGTAACTTAATTGATTTCAGTCATTTAAATATTTTGCATAGGACTAGAAATTAATATACGGATTATTTTCACGCTTAATACGCCATTTTGACGGATGCTTAAAGTGTTAAATAGTTAAATCTTACGGAGCTTCCAAAAGAACGATTGCATATAGCTGTGAATGCATGGCAATCTTTTTTTTAATAATCGGTGGCGGGAAATATTTTCAAATGAGTGCTGGCTACTTACGACATTAATTGAAATGTCGTTAAACTAAAGTAGATTTTGGGTCTTAAGACTTCAATTCTTCACCAATGCATTGATCTTCACGGTAATTTTACTCTTTCCTGGAAAATTGTAATGGCTTTTGGTAATTTTACTTTTTCTTTGAAAACTGAAATGGCTTTTAAAAAGAGATTTTAACATCATAGCAAATATAAAGATGCTATTGAATTCCATCTTCGGTATGAATTTTTGAATGCACAACATTCAATTTGCTGGGACGTATCATCTAAATTAACGTAAATCGGTATCACTTAAGCCATAGCATTAGACTTATTACCATAGGCCATAAAAATCATTGATTGAATTTCTCTTTCCCAGCAGGAGAATGGAAGGGTGGAATTATAAACATGCTGTGGAATATGTATTGAGACTAGCAAGTAAGATTGGAGTTAATGTATGAATCAGGCCGATGAACATATTTCAATCGAAAAAACTTATACATCAACCTGTATATACATTGATTTTCATTACCATGAAAACCTGTTACCTATCATCAATTATCACTTCCAAAATCCCGATCACATTTCCAGGACACATGGCACAACCTAATAGCAACCATATTTAAGGCATAACGAAGATTACTATGGAGAAACTTATACAATTGCTCAAGCTTTCGGAGAATAAGGCGACCAAAATAAGGCTTCTACTCCAGAGAATTTATCGGCGGACGGAAGCCAACATTTACTGAATAAAATATGCTTTCACTCCGAGGATTAAAATAAAGAACGCTATCCAGGAAAAGGTCAAAGTAAAGACATCCGTGAGACAAGATAAACTCGGAATCTATGAATACCACAGTTGGTGCCAAAATGAACGCATCACGCGGCGAGACTTCTTGAGTGGTTTCGACGCGGCATTTCCCGGCTCAACCGGGAAACTCGATACAATTCTCCGAGTGAGTCACATGTGCAGCGGGGAGGAGCGTGGGTCCCTCATCCAGCCACCCCTGGAGCGACATCCCAGCCTCTCACGCTCATCAAACGGACGGAGGAGCGCTCACATGCGGATGTCAGCGGTGAGTGCCCCTCGTTAAGGGAGGGACGTCGGGGAGGGAATTTTTTTTACACATAGTGGCAGAGAATATTATTTATTTCAAGAACCTATTCTATAGGACTATAGGTTCCACATATGTCATAGTTTTGACATAAATTCGTTAAGGGAGGGACGTCGGGGAGAGAAGTTTTTTACACATAGTAGCATAGAATATTATTTATTTCAAGATCCTATTCTATAGGACTATAGATTCCACATATGTCATAGTTTTGACATAAATTCGTTAAGGGAGGGACGTCGGGGAGAGAAGTTTTTTTACACATAGTAGCATAGAATACTATTTATTTCAACAACCTAGTCTATAGGACCATAGATTCCACATATGTCATAGTTTTGACATAAATTCGTTAAGGGAGGGACGTCGGGGAAAGAAGTTTTTTTTACACATAGTAGCATAGAATATTATTAATTTCAAGAACCTATTCCATAGGACTTAAGGTTCCACATATGTTACAGTTTTGACATAAATTCACTCTCCCAGCTAAAAAAAAATACACAGTAACATTTCCAAAAAGTGCAGAAGAACCATGACAGAAATAAAGAGTGACATGTATCAGATAATGAATGAATGGTTGCTAGGGCGTACCCAGGATCAAAACTGAGGGGGGGGGGCAAGCCGTGGTCGTTCAAGTCGTAATTTTACCGCAGGAAAGGCTAATGAAACCAAAATTTTAAGAAATTTTCGTTTTGAACTAAATTTATTAATTATCACTTATATGGGGGCAGTTGCCCCCCTCCTGCCCCCCGCTGGGTACGTCCGCATGAATGGATGGCCTCATGAATTTGAAAGTTGAATGATGATTACTTAAGCCATTTCTCATCACTTAATAAATATAAGTGCCATTGTTCTTTGAATTTCATATGTACTTTTTACGATAGTGACAAGGATACGTGAAACCATCGTAAAAACTTTCACCCTTCAAGTAAAATCCATCGCAATCCAGCTTTTCTTCATAATATCATCTTCAACCTGAAGACGCTGGCAGCAGTGCCAGCGAAACTGTTGTCATCACCAACAAACCGACGCGGTTGCACCGGAAACATGGAGAAATTGGAACCTGAACGCCGCGGAAATCTACGTAGTCAAATTTCTTCGAGAACGAACATTAGACTAAATATAATTAATAGGCTTGGATTGCTAGATTTAGATTGTTTGAACAATTGAGAATGGATATCTTTAAGAGCGACACAGAAAACATAATATTAGAGCTCCACTTTTTTTCCAGGGCCAACAGAAGCGATACATTAAGAGAGATTTTTTGCCGAACAGTTAGATGTGCGAATTCCTTCTTCCCCGTAACCATAAAGGGCTTTAATACATCCCAGTCGTAATTCCGTTAGAGCATTTCTTTTCATGTGCAAATGGCTGGCGTCCTAAAACCCCCTGCCACACGCCTTTTAGGCGGCTTGCGGGGTAGTATGTAGATGTAGATTAATATTCAACCATATATATGCATTGATTTAGTCCAAGATAATTAATTCAAACTGAAGAAAACTTAGGAAGTCATCGTCATGAATCTTCTGCACACGCGACAAGATTTATGGTTCACAGTACCTAAGAGTGAATTGGCATGTTTTCTTATCACGTCAACGAACGTGTAGAGGTTGATAATTTAACTCGAGAACTATGGGCCGGGAGTTTAATCATCAACCTTATGTATTAAGAAGAGAACTACCTATTAAAAATTAATCACTAAAACGGACACTAAGGCTAATAAATGTACATAATATAATTTATTTGGAGTTAGACTAATACATACATATTATACAATGGTGATAAGTGAAACTTTGGTAGCTCGGGGGTCTGAGCATAAGCACAGAAAGCAGAAGGTGATTCTCGATCGACGTTCCTATCTCTTAGTTTCAAAATCCATCCGTGTTCTATCTGTACTTATGCTTATACATTATATATAGTTGGGGGAGCGCAGCGGCGTAGCCAGGAATTTCGTTCTGGGGAGGTAAAATCAAATAAGCTCTTATAAAAAATTTTTTTTTTTAAACCAGCCTTTAAATTTAGATTACAGGGGATGAGCAACGTTTATATATGACACAAAGCAAAAAAACTCAGTGACCCCGAAAAACCAAAAGTGACGTATTAAAAAAGTCACTATATTTATTAAATTTTCAGTGAATGGTAAGCCCCCTATGTTTCAAAATGCCACCCCTATGCTTTTAAATGCCTACTATGTGGATATGCCTAAAGTGGATAACTTTTACTGTGGTCGCAAAACACGAAAATCGACCATTTGGAACTTCTTAGATCAAAAACATGTTTTGGGGGGCTATAGGTTGACTGGGGGGTGGTTAAAGGGGGGTTGGAGAGAAAAAGTTATATTTTCATGTATTGTCATCGGAAATGAAGAAGTGTGCAAAATTTCAGCGTTTTTGCTTCACAGGAAGTGAGTCAAATTTGAGTCACAAGATTTGTACCAGACAAACAGACAAACAAACAGACAGGTTGGTGAGTTGATATAAAGGCTGGAAAAAAAACTGGGTGCCAAGTAGAGGGTTTTAAACTAATTTTAACACTTTTCATAATCGAAAAAACTTCTTTTTTCAAAGAAATCATTTGTGAATTCATGATTTTTCAAATATTTTGTTTTCTTTCATGCAGCAAAATAAATGTGTTTTTTATAATTCGGGAGGGGTCCGGACCCCCTGGACCTCCCCCCTCACTACGCCAATGAGGGAGCCTTGCGGGAGATCGCTTGGTTGCTAATCGAAGTGTCCCGGGTTCCGATCTCGGTTGGATCTTCTAGTAAATATAAAATAAAAAACTCTCGTATTACGAGATGGTCCAGGGAAAGGATTTGGCTCCATTGCCCTGAATGTGGTATATTCACACACCTGTGGCTTAGAATTAGGTGAGCTATACCTTAACCTATCCAGACCAACACTTGGGTTGTATCAGTCATGGGCGTACCCAGAATCAAAACTAGGGGGGGGGGGCAAAACTAGCCGTGGTCGTAGTTGTAACTTTTTTGCACAGAAAAGGTTAATGAAACCAGCATTTTAAGGAAATTATGACAACAATTTATTAGTTTTTATATTTATTTGCCTGAAAAAATAAATATTTTTATTTTAGTTCCATGTCTTATATTAATATCATTTTTCTTCAAAAGGAAAATTTGTTCATAACTTTTGTTTTGAACTAAATTTATTTTTGCTTCTAGGGGGGGCAGTTGCCCCCTCCTACCCCCGGTGGGTAGGCCCATGCTATCAGTGAGTGTGCGATGCATAAAAGTGGCCCGGAATGGGTTTTAAAATCGCTTCGCTAAATTAATTTCGGGTTTTCAACACCTTATCTACGGATGTACATAATTTCGGATTTCCTCCTAACATATCGCCTTCGTGTTAGAAAATGTTCTGGTAAAATAGAGTTTACATAAAATTGACCAATGCTGGGTTAAAAGCGATATTTTCGTTAAATAAACTGTGGATTTACAATACATTTTTAAAAGGCGCACAGTTTTAATTTAAATTTCAGAGCTTATATGAGAAAAATGAAAGAATAAAAGAATCTCCATTTTACTCTATTCTACAAACAGTGCAAAAAATATGCGTTATGAAGATAATATGGAGGTTTTATTCGCCAATTTGTGAAAATATACGTAGTAGATAAAAAAATTAGAACACTGATCTCTACAATAACGTGATTAAACATTTCATGATTTTTGCTTCCATAAATTAATTCCATTAAATTTGATGATTAAACCCCCAGCCAGTAACGCTCGTGTTTAACTATCAACCTCTGACATTCATTCTAATTGCTATAACATTCATTTATTCACGATATTTCAATTTATTCACGAGAAATTGACGAAACACTAAGACGAAAATTTGCCTTCGCTTACATAATACCTATTATATAGTTAAAACTTGCACCTTTACCAACGACCGCGAAAATTCTGCCTAACGATGCAGACGAGCTATTAATTTTCCCTCAGTATCACTCTTTCTAGCGTTATGCACTCAGCTATCTTCTTGAGACCCCATTAATCCACCTGAATTGATGTCGTCCAAGACAATGAATGTAAACAGAATTAAACTGAGGAAGCCATCTTCATGAATCTTCTGCACCCGCAACATGATTTATGGTTCACAGTGAATAAGTATGTTCTGAAATCACGTCAAAGAACGTGAAGAGGTTTAGAGTTAAACACGAGCGTTACTGGCTGGGGGTTTAATCATTAAATTTCTGTTTTAAGACGCGCATTAGGCATTAAAACCATCACTGAAACGGTCACTAAGGCTAAGAAACTAGGCTTATACACAGTTTACCTTCACCGGAAAACCCTTGTATGGTCATACATATTTTTTACGTCTAGGCAGCTATTTCTTCGGCGAAATGGACGCAAAATACGCACCTCTGAAGAAGCTCATTTCTAAGGAAAAAAATCTCGTTGCGATCTGATACCGCAAGTTTGTGTTCTTCAGCACCTTCCCTTCTTAAAAAAATATTAGACAACCTTGATTATACAGCTGAAAATCCCTCACGGTATCTCGAAGTAGGTACATTTGAACCCCATTGGCTCCATTATTAAATTTAGTCGTACTTCTTTTGAGCAAATTTTCAGCCTCATTCACATCTTCAAGTTTCGGATTTCCCGTCATCTTTAACCATCTTATTCCGTCGACCATTTCTCCGTTTGAGCCAACCGCGAACAAAAAAAAAACAAGGAGCAGGCACAATATGAGCTCGCCCGAGAAAACCCCTGAATGTGAATCTGGAGCAACCAACAATGGCAAGGGAGACAGAGGTCTTATGGACTCTTTTAAGCCCTTTAATTTGAACCGTGTCCCATGTTATCACAATGGGGAACTGGAAGAAAAGAAATAATTCGGATGAGGAGAGGGCCCCTGGGTCTGAAACGGGGTCCTTGTGAATCGGGTCTGGCGGGCCCGGGCCTCTCTCACGCCTCCGCGAGGGCCCCGACACAACAATGTCCTGGGCCGGTGTCTCTGAGGAAGTGGGAGGCGAACCCCCGCCTCTTCGCCACTCGACAACGTCTTATCCAATTTCTGCGCTCCGGGAGCGCTACATAAAAGGAGTTTACGCTCAATAGCTGCCTGGTGCGGAGAGGGCGGGAGGGGGTGGAGGGTGGGTGCTGTCAAAACACCACCACCACTCGCATCCTCCGGATCAAAGGAGGGTCCTCTCTTTCCGCGACCGGTGGGACTCGACGGAAGCCGAAGTCCGCAGATCAGAGGCTCAGAGGTGTGTCTGCCTATTTCACTAGTCCGGAGTACAAACAGGGACGATTTAAGCGGTAAGTAAAGTATCGCGACCGCGTAAGGAGCCAAGCAAAAGGGAGCGCCAAAGAGCTGGTTTTTAACCCCTAAAAATATCACATTCAATACATAAGAGCAAGCACGTTATAAGTTCACGCTGATATTTAATTCTGGACCCTTATTCCTAAATTATTAGTTTTTATTTTAAAATTCATTCACAGAAAATCCTAACTACCTATCAGATCATTTTTAAGAATTTTGTTCCCTTACACCAGAAAAATGTCTAGAACCGGCCCTGAGTATAAATACTGAAAAGGGGAGGAAGGCAATAAAAGTAAAACATTTGTGTGGCACTCTTTTACTGTCTGCGGGAGTAATAATGACTTTCGGAATTTTCCACGGAACGTTCACTTAGCCCAGCCAGTTTCGACACTTACAGTGTCGCTCTCAAGGGTACAACTCACGTTGTACGGATTTGTAACCTTAAAAGTGTCATAGATAATTTCCTCTCTTTCGGATGAAGTAATGAAAGTCAACGATGAAGGGATGGACAGATCGATCAAAAAATGTGAAATTTTTTGGAGAAAAGACGCAGGGGTAATACAATTCAATTTTTCTATGAAGGAAGGAGAGTTTCATTCATATCACGATTGGAATATTTTACCCACCAATTCATTGAGCATGCTCAAGCTCTCACATGAGGAAGGGAGGATTATGGAAATGCTTCAAGGGCCTTACATTCAAGGATGAGTAATATCTAACTGTCGGCCTCGGTGGCGGCGGGATACAGTCCTCGCCTGCCAAACAGGTGGTCGTGGATTCGAGTCTCGCCTGGGTGGGTTACTCTTATCCAGAGCGCGGACGTTAGCGATCGTCCAATGTTCTTTGTTATAGCCCCCTGATATAAAGGCTAAATAGAGCTGTTTCAAGGGTGATGAATATCATCATCATCAGTCAACAATCTTAAGATTGGTTTGACACAGCTCTCTATTCCTCTCTCCTATCTGCTTGCCTTTTCATAGCGACGTATTTCTTCTCATCCTTTATATCCTTTACATCCTTTATAACTAGGTCTATGTAACTCATTTGGGGCCGTCCGTTGTCCTTCTTCCCTTCCCCTTGTACCTCAACGATTGTTTTCATCAGGACATCCTGCCTCATAATGTGAACAACTAAGCTTTTCACTCTTCTTCTCGAGACTTTTAGAAGAATTATTTTTTCGCCCACTCTTCTTGGTACTTCCCCATTACTGAATCCGCCGATTCATTTTACTTACTTAACGTAGCATCTGATATACCATACTAATATGGAAATAAAAGGTCCTCGTGGTAATTTAAGGGGCACGGCTGGAGGGGGCGAACGACAGCCCCTATTCCCAAAATGTCGGTGAGGGGAAGATTAGGGCACCTACTCGCTCTAATCCTTCCCCTACCTTTCGGATGAACTGATGAAAGTCAGCGGTGAAGGGATGGATGCGGCGACGGGTACTATAAAGGATCCATTGGATTGAAATCGTGTGTGGCTGGAATTCATTGAAAATAAAGTATTATGGATGGACAATAGCATTCGGAAAGGTAAGCATCACGGATTTTCGGATCTTCAGCCATCGAAATACTTGGGAAATTATAAAAATTGGCACACGAACGGTAAGAACGATGCAGGAGAAGAGAGCGAACTGAAGGAAAGAAAGGTGAAGAGAAGTATGAAAATTTTGAACAAGGATGATGGAAATTTAACTATCAGAATTACCATCAGCTGATTGAAATTAAAAATTGATATTTTAGTGGTGACTAAATATCAAGCCTTTAGCTGACGGATGAATAAACTGTAAGGATACCATGAAATGAATGGTGGAGGCTGATATACATTGTAAGATAATCCATTGTAATCCATTGTAAGATATAAAGATATGAAATAATGATATATTGCACTTTTCCACATAAATCTTTATGTCAAAGTAGTCAATATGCTTCACTGCAATGCAGTAAAATCAGGACTAACAAAGAATGCCAGAATTACCTACCTACTATGTGACTATTTATTCTGGCATTTTTAACTTCTTTGTTAAACCATCTCCTCTAAACATCTTCCTCTTTGTTAAACCTCTTTTAACTTATTGTCAACCTGGTAATGTGACTATTTATTCTGGCATGTTTAACTTCTTTGTTAGCTATGATGATTCTGCTGTGCAATGAAACATGCTGACTCCTTTTAAATAAAATTAGTGTGAAAACGTGCAATGTATCATTACTTCGTATTGTTTCCTTGTACCTTCAGAATAATAAGCCACAACTCCACGCAATACACCACTCTGGACTCTAAAATTCGTAAAATTAATGTTTCTCATCAAAGGTATTTTAATTGACTGGATTGGCAAACATGTTTCAGCGTCATTAACGCCAACACATAAAGATAGATTTTAAAGCATCTTAAAAGTCATGGAACTCTTGGAAAATGTGGAAATATCAATTCATGAGGTGAAGCTGGCATTCACGAAGATATCATCTCACAGTTAAGGAATTCGTCAGGGTTGATGCCAGAGAAAGGGCACTCAAGGGATATAGCATAAAAGCTCAGTGATTTAGGAATAGTGTTGCTGCGAGACGAGACGAGATTTGAGCCAGCCTCGTCTCGATCTCGTTTTCTGAACTCAGGTATCGCCTTAAGACTCAGGTTATGGCTATGGTATGGTTACTCGAGCAGTGATTCTCTAAAAAGTGCAATAAAAAGCCTTTACCTTCACTTCTGTGATCGTTAAACTCGAAATATTAGTGAATTGTTTGAAAATTTTAACTATACATTAAACATGATACCGAAGACGTTCAAACTGCATGCAATATCAATGGATTTATTGAGACTTAGTAAATACAGTAGTTACATGATAAATAAAGGTGATAAAAGCGACTAAGTAGTCGCAGTGTTTAAAAGGATAAATCATCTCAAGTTTAAAAACTATGAGTCATTTGGAGTGAATGGAGAGCTGCGTCAAACCATTCTCCAGTTTTTTTACTTATGCTGGTGATTAAATGCGGCATACCTTATTCGTAGGTATTAATTCACTTTGATATTCCATCCATGAATAACATGATTGGTCAAGGAGTATAAGTTTGTAAATAAAGACTTCCTCCTCCAACATCGTATCAAGCTCAGCCACGTGCGTCCCTTCTTCGTCGGAGGCTTAGAGTCGGCATTTGTAAAAGGCCAACACAATCCCCTTCAACGATCTCCTGATTTTTCTCCAATTTCCAGCTGCCTAGCGTCTTCACGGCCTCAAGTTGGAATTCACGTTGAGATTAAGATCCTGACGAATGAATACTACTGGATTTCTAATCACCATCCATTGGTATTTTTGTCACTAATTTCTCTAGAAAACGACTGCCGTGGTACACGTCATACTGCGAAACATCTGTGATTCCGGTGCATCACAATATCGTATTTCAATCCACGGTGAGACGAATGTTGGAGCTGACATAATTAGGAATGTAGCGCAGGTCTGTAAATAGATACATCCTCCTTCACTGTCAGCAAGCTCGAACACGTGCGTCTCTTGTTTGCTGGAGGATGTGTGTCGGCATGTTTAAAATTCTCATCCCATTCCCTCGTGGTATCTAAATAATGTATAATTCTTTCCCTTAATTCGCAGGTGCCAAATAGGGTGGGGATTAGGCTTTATTTTGAGTCGCATTGCCTGGCACTATGTTCCAACATATTTTGAAGCAACGTTTACGCGAAAAAATTCCGCGGAGGAAAAATCATTTGCCATGACCAGGATTCGTACCCGAATCTCACTGATTCGCGCCTGGTGTTCTGCAAATTTATCCACCTTCTTTCTTCGAGGAGTTTAGACGAGAGAGGAGTCAGAAAATTCATACAATTCTCAGAAAGAAGACACTATGATAGTTGAGTGGTAGAACCACTGACGCGGATTTGGGAGAATCGGGTTCGGATCCTGGACAAGGCTGGTGATTTCTCACGGTGGAATTCACTTATGGGTGACTCCGTAAAGGCACGCCGCTCGCAAGTCCGTGGTTATTTTCTTAAAATTTTTAACGCGTTTAGTAGACTGCACTGTGATGGGGGTGAGTGATGTTCTAGTGCAACAAATGAACCATTAAAATCTCTAGGACATGGAAATGTTTCTCCAGGTAAGGCAAATTGGATTGAGATGAGCGCGTAAAATTCCGTGGCATCATATAACACACTTGTAACATATGTTGAGCTAACGGCATAGCGAGAATAGAATTGACATTATTATCAACATCATCACTGGACAACAATCTTAAGATTGATTTGACGCAGCTCTTCACTCAATTATACAATAGGGCAGTTTCCTTCATCAAAGAAAACGAAAGGCATTGATTGCCATTCGTTACCCACCATTAGTGAATTCATAATATACAAAGTATTTGGTTTTAGAAATGCCGGTTCAGACGAATGGCAATGGTCAATTTTTATCCTCATTTGAAAAAGGCCAGATTGGCGCCCATGCGATGCCACTCCACATGACGTCACAGGGACCCAGTTTCTATACGAATAGATAGGAGTTTTACATCGTCTGAGATTACCAATGAATGCTTGAGGCACAGAGCTCAGGGAAACATGTCTTAATAATCACCTATTAAAACTGGCTAAGGTCGGAAAGTTTTCTTCGTTTGATAAGGTATTAGTAATCCTCATTTAAGCATAGCGCTACCAACTAGCAGGGTACTCTGCTACCTGCTAGCATCCTGCGTCGTATCAGCGCTCAGAGCCTCGCCCCAATGTCACCTCACTTGCGGCAGCGGGAGACAGAACGACGTCACACGGAGATTTCCCGGCATTCATACTTAGCCGTCGCTTTTTCGCGCGCTTGAAAATTTTTACTTATCATTTAATCGCGAAAAATAGATATCGTCATTTAAAAATCTAAAAGCGTGAAATACGTACTCCAGGAGTAATAATCTTTCGATTTAGGCAATAAAAAAAATAATAGGAAACCACCCTATTATTTCATAAAGTCATAATAATTTCCAGATCTCATCCTTCAGTTTCCGAAAAAAAATACAAATACAGGTGAAATTCTTTCCGCGATCCGCAGTCTCACATTTTGATGAATGCTGTTATTCAGTTTTCCTCGCAACAATAGTGTACTAAATCACTAATCACGGGAAATGATTTTGCTTATTTCCTCTGTAAAATATGGGGTTGACCCTAGTGACAGCGAGGAGCACTCGTCAAAGTGGGTACATTATCATGTCAAGTTTCATTCCATGCTAATATTAATCTAAGAAAAGACATAATTTGGTGAGGAACATGGGTCTATAAATATAGTCACCCTTTTCAGCTGTAAATATAGATTGTCGGCAAGACAGTACACGTGCCTTTCTTCCTTGTTGGGGGCTTTGCGTTGGAATTTTTGAAGGGCCTGAGCCTTATCCTTAATTCTGTCTTCGATTCCATTCTACCTGATGGGGGACGGAGACTCTGGCTCAAAGTTATCAGCGTTCACGCGTCCAATGGACCGATTTAGAAGAGATTAGACTTAAGATCAGGATTTCGAGCGAGAAATTGAGGATCTAATACAAATATTTCGATGCCTCATTTTTATCCCTCACTTTCAAATATAATTCTGTAATCAATCAACACAGAAGTAAGTGGTTAAGACATGTTTTTGGAATCTCATCCCGAAAAACACGTGAATACCATGCGAGATGGCAAAGAACTCACGTGAACGTCCACCATCATGGCTTACAGTATGAATTCTCGTTGATTTTTAGACTAAGACTAACACAATGATAAAATTAAGAAGTTTGGGGAATTTTGTTTCAGGAATTCTCGAGTAAAAACAGTCATGTTACCCAAAATAGAGCGAGTATCCAATGAAAATTTAATTCTTACTCCCAATTTTTAATTCCAGCTAATATAATTGACCACTAAGCCAAAATCTCAAGTTTAACTCTCGTCGTCATTGAGACTATGACTAGCACATTGACACAATAATTAATTATGGGAATACAGGATTTATTACAGGATTTCTCGGGTAAAAACAGTCACGGTATCCAAAGTAGCGCAGGTATCCAATAAAAAGTTAATTCTTGATCTCAGGATTTAATTCACGCTGAGATTAATGCAAGAGCCTATAGAATTGGCCACGAAGCAGGACATTACCTAATAAACAAAAGTGTCATACTCCGCTGTTAGCAAGCACTACCACGTGCGTTCCTCCTATGTTGAAGACTTTGCGTCGGCCTCTTTAAAAGCCTCATTCCATCCCCTTCTGACATCTTCAATTCTCCTCGCGGTCCCGAGCTGCCAAACCAACGGGAAGGAGGCCACGGTCTCAACTTATGTGCGTGCATATGTGTTTTGGACAAATTTTGAAGTGTTTGATTGACTGTCTTGCCCGCTCCCTAAAAATATACTTCACTTTCCCCGGCGGATCTGGACGATTCTCAAAAGGCCGGGAAGGAGTAGTCTCGCGGCGGGCGACTCCGACCCCCTCCCCCCCCCCCACAACCCCCTCTTTCCCTCTCCCCACTCCGGCACCCCTTTGTCGGTGTTTCCTCCCCTCCAACTCCGACATCCCGCAGTCCTCTTCTTCCACAACTGTCGCCTCGGTCGGGGAGCCCGAAGAGCTAAGAATACACCCTGGCCCAACTAATTCAGGGAGCATGTGGTGCCAGGAATGGTTTTCACCGAGGTCCCGTTTCACACCCAATGAATGGTTTAAGCACTCCCTCCTTTTCTCCCGCGTGCTTCCTGCGTCGCGAGATGTACGCGAAGAGTTTAATGCCGCCACGGTTCGGTGGGAGAGTCGCAAGTGTCGCGTAGTGAGGATCTTCCTCTTCGACGGAAGAGCGTCAGGTGTCCACAGGTAAGCGGTTGGATGTTACATCGCGAACGATCCGGTGAGATTAAAAGAAAAACCCTTAACAGTGAGGGGAAAACACGGGTAAGATACTTCGGTGGGAAGTCACACTAAATTGATAAACTACAGATGGTTTCTAGCAGGGAGAATTTACACCACTTTTAACCCAATTTAACCCAATGTTGCTTCTAAGCAATATGAATTTTCCGCTCTATTTAGTAGATATCGTAACTACGCATTATTTTGTGGTGTAAATGTTAATGACGAAATATTTACCTGCCACGATAATTATGATTGAGTGAAAAATTTTCAATTTTTCAAAATGAAAAATCTTGAAATTTGATAACTCCCAAAAGCAGCTCTGGGCTAGAAAGGGTTAACCCACACAGTGCCACTTACTTGGAGTTGCAATGGCGAGAAATGCCAAAGGTATTTAAATGAACATCTTCGGGAGAAAATATCTGCTGAGTAATTTTTTGGTATATCAATATGCTTTTTTATTTTACACTGTTTATATTAATTTTCAACTATAATGATTAATCCTAATTTTTTATTTAAGAGTTAAGTTGGTTCATAATTATTAATTGGAACGATTTACCACCTCAAAGCCAAACTTTCGCTCCTGGCACTTTTTGGTCGGGAGGCAAAAGCCGGTACATCGGTTGGCGGAACTAAAAGGGTTAAGATTCCATCCTGGGTCCCTCGCGTGGAAAGCATTGTTACACCTTGTCAAGACACATTACGGTAAACCTTTTCAGTGATTGTAAAATCTCGGGTAAGGTATGGTGGAGGGAATTCCTATAAAATAACAGGAGAGTATCAATTTTCCACACAATAAATTATTAAATCCACGTGTTACAGCTAGTTCGCCGTCATCAAAATCTATTGATGAATTTCACGAATTACTACCCAGAACTGAAATTTATTTATTAATATTCAACACACAAAAACAGCAGTGTTAGGCCTTTACATCGGGATGCTAAAACAAATATTAGTGGACTATTATAATGCCCTGGATAGGGGCAACCGACTCAAGCGGGATTCGGACCCGTGATCTTCGGTTAAGGAGGCAAGGATTATACACAGCCGCCACCAAGCCAGAGAAATTGATAGTTCATACAAAATCTTGGGCCTTCAAAACAAAAATCAAGGATATACCCAGGGATCAAATTCATGCACCAACGAGGTCCGGATGATTTTTATGACGCCACGGTTTGCCGAGCCACTTATAAGGGTAGTTAGGAAAGGAATCTTTTTCGACAGAGCACTGGGTGGCAATAGATAAGCGTTGGGATGCTGCATCGTCGATAATTCGATGAGATTCGAAGATTATTCCTTCTGGTAAGGGCAAGACTGAGGCAAAATATATATTGCTGGAACTTCATACACGCTAGATCATCCTAAGATGGATTACAATGGAGAACACCTACGTTAGGACGGAAGAAAGTTCTTTAAATTAAGCTTAAAAAATAGGACAATAGCAATATTGACACAATTAATTATTACAGCGACATGTTGCGACAACTTCCCCATCATCACATGCTACTGTTGGATTCCATATAAGAATATCCATTGATTGCAATCCTTCGAAATTCAACAAATTTCTGGTATATCTCTACGAAAGTGAAGGTAAAAAAGGCAAAATGCTAGATTTATTCAATAAGATTTTTAAGGCGAAACTCAATTTTCTTGGTATTTCCAGTAGTAAATCTTTACTTTAAAAAAATAAGCAATGGTATCAGAAGCCATTAGTCAAATAAAAAGAAGCCTAGTGCGGCTGATTATGCTAATGATTAATATCCGTATGTATCGAAAAAAAAACAAGTGCATAATATTTGCTGCGTATTTTCCTTACATAGGTGTGCATTTATTTATGTTTATGCTGAAATCAAAAGTACGTAGACGTGAATTCTATCAATCTCGAACACAAACTGAGCTAGTATCCGTGATTCAAGGATGTAACTGACCTCTTAGATAAACTCGGATGGGAATCTCTGTCGGACCGTAGATTGAAAAATAGACTAAACCTTTTAGAGAAATTCAAGAGCAGTGTCTTTTCTGACGAAGTTAGCCATATCTTACGGACGCCAACATACTACGGAAGATCAGATCATATAAATAAAATAAGAGAGATAGATTGTAGAACATACAGATTCCGAATGTCATTTTTTCCACGATCAATAAGAGATTATAACGGCAGCAATAGAACTCGTAAATACATTGCATGACTTGTAGCGAAGCCTACAAACCTATTTAAAAATTAATGCATGTTTCTTAATTCAATTATTATTTCTAAAAGCATATAGTACTATAGTTTGTTAGTATACGGGACGTTTTTTGGACGGTGTGGTGTGCATGTGGGAGTCCAAATGCATGCTGCATGCTGGTGATTGATCACCCCCTGCCAAACACCCTAGAGGTGGCTCGCAGGGTATTATGTAGATGTAGAGATGTTTCCCTCGCATATCGGGCTGTTGTAAATCTTGGTCGTAGGTAACCATATTTACGCCGCATGTAATCAAAATGAATGTGACGGGATGCCATTCGGCTAGTCTTTCAGTTTACCGCGTTTAAATGCGTGACTGTTTTTTTTTAGTACAAAAGCGTGACTGATTTTTTTTAGTACTGGCAAGCCCTCCCACCATCAAGCGATACTCATTCAACACGGCCAAGTCACTTAGGATAAAGGAGCTGGCAGCCATGTAGTTTTCAGCCATATGACCTTTTTTTCAGGGAGGCAAAAATATTCACTTCAACTTTTACAGTAAATGCGTAGTTTCTTTTTCAACCTCTACGGCATTTTTCGTCCGCTGCTCCTCGTGATACGCCATGGTGCTCCAAATGATCGTAGGTACGCATGGCATTAGAATTTTGCTAATTCCAAGTTTTTTGAATGCATTTTAAGACGTTTTCGAGGTCCTGACGTCAAAAAATATAATCTTTGCGGCTCAAAAAGGAGCTAAACAGAAGAGAAATCTCTCAAACACAAATTTTCAAAGCACTTTGAACAGAATTTCAATCATCCCATTTGGCTTACCATCCCACGCCCCATCTGCCTTCTCTGTCTTACAAACACCACCGTATTTCATATTCACCGGTTTTAACCCATTAGTGCATAAAGTTATTTTTGTAAAATATTCATTTAGAAAGTAATTATGCTGGCTAATAAGGTTTATTTTAATATATTTCTGCAATTATTAAATTTTTACAATCAGTAGTTTAAATAATACAACCCGTCCGATATGTCGGGCGGCCAGGTGTTAGTGTTGATTACAAATTCAAGATAGTACAGAAAAACTAGATAATATTGAAAATAAAAACATAAGCCTTTAGAAGAAAAATGAGATAAAAGTTATCAAAATATTGAGCAAAATACTACAATAAAAAATAATTTACTTACCCCGTGCGGGTGACTGAAAATTCTTTTCAATGACATGTCTCACATAATTGCTCCTCAAGTCAATAAATTCAGGGAATCAACTAAAATATTATTAGGGCGGTGAATACAGGCATCCATTTGAACTTAATATAGTATCAAAATGTAGCACAAGTCAACTGGAGCCCAGAAAAAAATTGAATACACGCCTCCGATACATCGGACGCTATTCGCTAATGGGTTAATAACAATTCCACAAAATACGCGTGGGAACTCATGCTGAAAATTCTAAAATGTAAGCAGCAGCGGCTAGATATGCAATTCATCAAATAAGTTCAATGCTATCAGTGACGGCTTTATTACACCAAGGATTAAAATTCGCCATGAAAACTTTGTATTTGGGGTTTACCTGAAGGGCCATGGACAAATGACCACAACTGGATAATGTTGGATCGAGGGAAGGAATTTTAAATAAATGCAAAACGGGTTTGTTTGATACGGTCAAATTTATGCTCTTTACTCAATAATGTAAATGAAAATATTTCGTAAAATGGCCAGCACACTTGGAGTCTTATGCCAGAGGGTGCGCCAACATTCTCGACAAACAGGTGGCCTCTCGCGCACTAATGATAGTAAGTTTTCATCATCGAAAATGAATAATTAAAATTATTTAAAATTTGTCAGACTAGGCTGACCATACGACCGGGTATCTAATGAAATGCCCTATTTTAAAGGAATCCTCGGAAGTTCTCGCGAGAAAGAAGAAGTTTATCCTAATTCGCCTTAGTTTTCTCTTTAAAACACCAATTAAACCTTTTCCACACTCAACATGCATTAAAATATCAATCATAAAGTAGTAAATCCCATTCAATGATAATGTATGCAATTTATGAAGTAGGCATTTTAGTAAGCTTTTGCCAGGACTGCATTTTTGGATTATATTTTGTGATTTCATGAACATGTGGTAGGCTAGTGGGCAGAGCGCTACGTAAACTGCTCAAAGGGTTCCGGGTGCAGCCTTTGGATACCTGCAAATAAATTCCTCAAAGTATGAAGTGGTCCAGAGAAAGAAAGGCATTCCATCCTCCTTTGAACGTGGGAGGATTCACCGTCAGTGGCTTAGTTTTGGTTGAGTTCTTCCCTCACTAATCCAAACCAACCTTCGGGCTGAGACACTGCGAGCATCTACTATACTTCCCGATGTAAACTCCCTAATCAACACAATCGATAATCCCAATCGGGTGAACCAGTATTTCACAGGTTCGCCCACAAATATGATCCCAATAACTGGGTGATGGTCCAGCAGCGGATGAGTACATATACCACCTCTTCAGCGGTTTTGATTGTGCGTTTTTACACGCACCAAGGCGAGAATTGACACAACAAGCTTAGGGGACCAGTATTATATTTCCAGTGTAAGTGAAGAAATTGAAAGACAGGCTATTAGTGAGCGTGTGAAATGCACACTAAATCTTATAAGAGCTAAAACTAACAAAAAACTGGCATCGGGAAAATAGTCCCAATGGACAGAAAGTTTTTACAAATAATTATAATTTTTCCTTGAATTTTTGCTTAATATCTTTATACGAGAGCCGTTCATTAAGTCCCTAGAATCTCCAAGAAATTACTTTCTTAGTACATAAAATTAATGTTGACAAGAAAATAGCACTCGTGACTAGTCAGCTGTCAAAGTTTCAGCTGTATCCATCCCATAGTTTCATTGTTGTTGCCGATTGTAGTGAACAGCTTTCATTTGTTAACAAAAATGGATTAAATTGAGTTATTTGCGGTGATCAAACACTTATTTTTGAAAGGGTTAACGCCGAAAGATATCAAAGTTAACTTTAATGAAGCTTATGGAAGATCTGCTCCTGCGTTTGAAACTATTTACAATTGAGTAAATGAGTTCAAACTGCTGACCATCCAAAAAAAGAACATTGTTCCGGACGCTATGTGGAAGTGCCCACTCTCCAAAATGATTGACAAAATACACGATATGGTTTTAAGTGCTAGACGAATCAAAGCGCGCGATATAGGTAGGCCACAGGCATATTGCAATGCACAAAAGCTTTAATTTTGCGCGAAAATTTGGTTGCGAAAAAAATATCGGCAAAATTGCTGCCGCGTTTTCTCACATTCGAAAATAAACGTAATCGTGTGGTCAACTCAAAGGCTGTTTTAGCGCTTTTCTTTCGCAATCCTGAGGGTTTTATAATCGTTCATTAAATATGTATTCATCAATACACTACAGAGACAAAATAACAGCTAAAACAATGGAATTTTGAAAACGAACGCGCCGAAAAGCAGGTGAAGATGTTGAAATGGGTCATGGCAACGATATTTTGGACTTTTTGCAGAATTATCTAAATCGAGTAATTGGAGAAGTGAAAAACGATAACAGGAGAGTATTATGCATCGTTATTGGACCGTTTGATGTTAGAAAATAGAAAAGCGCCCTCGTTTACAGCAAAAAAATTCTTCCTTAAACAAGACAATGCACAGCTGCACACCTGTTCAGAGTCAATACCCAAAATTACAGAATTAAAGATTCCATCATTACAAAATTCACCGTATTCACCATATTTGCCCCCCGGTGACTATTTATAACTTCAAAAGTTGAAGAAATGGCTTTGCGGACAAAGGTTTACGTCTATGGAAGAAGTCATCACCCAAACCAATGCCTGTTTTGAGGAGATCCCGAAATTCTACTTTTTGGGCGTCTTCAAATGCTCGGAAAAATGCTTAAAAATTTTATGCGGCTAAAAGAAAACTATGATGAAAAATATAAAAAATTGACCAAATATAATTTGTTTTATACCTATTTCTAAAGACTTATTGAAAGAACCTCGTATTGCATTTTATGATTTTATTTTATCTTAGTATTTTTTTATTTTGCAATATTTTATCATTTTGGCAATTTTCTTTTTTTCACAAAACAATTTTTTACCATTTCTTTTAGATTGCCAGCAGTAGCTGACGGCCAACTGCATGGAAAAAAAACATAAAGAACAATCACAAAAATTTAGAAATCAAAGACCTCTTAATGTGATATCACACACCGCGCATTTAAATGGGTTTACAAAAGTCGCCATTGGCGTCACTGACGGACAAATCGATCCGAGTTTCACGTGGAAATAAGGTATAATTAGAGATATCAACCGAACTTTATTCGTAATCCATCAGGTTCATAACTGTTAAATGCTATTCCTCGCAATTTCAAACATTATACCTACTATAAAAAATTGGAAAAAAATTGATCGAATTGAACTCATCACCGCTCCGCAGACAATTTTGAAAACGGATTAAAATGCAACCGAAGTGGTAACATAAATCAGCCTTCTATGGGATGGAATTGGGCCTCCTCTATGCATTCCCTTTGGAGCACTATAGAAGGGTTGCACATAGGCCTCAACGCCGCACCGCTGAGCTTCGTGCCGTCGCTCACAGCAATGAGCGCTGCTTCGGCCGAGGATGCGGCCTTCACGGGCGAATTCGCGCAGTTGGCCCGCGACGAAGCGAGGAGAGGGGCAACAAGTGAGACCTCAGCACATTCGTAGCCGGTGATGAACTATTTCGGGATACAAGACATGTTATATATATGACCATAAAGCATACTTGTAACAATATATCCAGTAAGAGATGTATCATACAAGAACCTGACAACTATAAGTTCGAAGAGGGCTATGGTATCATGAATGATTTTAACACCCCCTTTCTTAACCTGTTTCGTAAGTCTGTTTGATCTATGGAATCATGTAATTCATATTTATCCCACTTCCTGTTGTCGGCTCGACTTGTAATATTGCATACTTGCTTACTTCTGATGAAAATACAATATTTAAAAATCGTATCCACTTTTCTCTAATGTTTAACTAAATTTACATAAGGAAAAATCGTTTTAAATTTTCTCAATTGAAGGCGTTAGTTTCTTCAATAGATAACGCATTTTATACGGTTTTGGGAAAAAGCGTGGTTTTTTATCTTTTTTAATTTTATTTTTTTATACTCATGATTTTAACCTTCAAATTTTGTTCCCTGCAAGGATAAAGGAATATTTTTTTAGATAAACATACAAGCGACTCACTTACCAGCTAAAACACGTAAATACTCAGACTGACGATCGAAAATTCACATTTCGTATCCTTCACAAGGTCATTCGTTCAGGAACAAAACTTCTATCCTAAGCTGAATATCGGCCACACACACAAACCTCGATGTAAAAAGGTTTTTTTAAACTCCAATTTACTTCAACGGAATGGCCTGATTTTTAAGCGCTCACCTTTTCGCAGGCTGATCGACAGGATCCCGTGGCCATTGAGCAACACATCGGTTCTGTAATGAAAAATTTTCAAATTTAGTAAAAAAAAGTAAATTCATTTTCCCAGTTACTCACTCAAACCAATTATGGCGTGAATTCATTCATAAAGACAGATAGCATATAAATTGTGTGTTCAACTGGGGTATTTACGAAAATATTAATGTCCAAATTTAGAAATTATGTGAAAATATAACTACGCGACAATTCTTCACGCCAGTTGGAAGTTGAATATCATTATATTGAGATTGTCAGACACAAAATTAGAGTGATAACCAAGGGAGCGTGGGTTCATTAACTAGGTGCCTGAATTGAAGATTTAAATTAGAAAGAAGCTTCTGATTAAAACTCTCGAAGGCCAACTTTCAATTATCCGAAATTTAACCAAGAGGATCATTTTACTTTATTAACCCTCAAGCATATTTTTTATTCCTTGAGAAATTTCTTTTTCATACAATAATCAGGTGTTACAAATGTGGATTTTGGGCAAGGATTGCCTCACACACATTTGAATTGGTGGTTTTCTTATAATTTTCAGATTTTTGGGAGAAAGGCGTTGGTATATGCTGTGGCGTAGCCAGGAATTTCGTACGGGGGGAGGGGTCCAAAACTAGGGGGAAAATTTTTGAAAAATAGGGTACTAAGCAATGTTCAGCATATTAAAACCACTTGTCTGTTTCCACACACTTTTATTTACACCGACCATGGTTTCGGCAGCTTGTGCCACCTTGATAATGGCACAAGCTGCCGAAACCATGGTGGGTGTAAATAAAAGTGTGTGGAAACTGGAAACAGACAAGTGGTTTTAATAAGCTGAATATCAAAGATTTCTACCGTATCACGCCGGACACTGTATCTTTTTATACTAAGCAATGGATTTTTAACTAATTTTAACACTTTTCACAATTGAAAAAACTTCATTTGTTAAAAAAATACTTTGTAAATTGATGATTTTTCAATATTTTGTTTTCTTTTATGAAGGAAAATAATTATGCTCTTATATTTCGCGGGGGGGGGCGGGGGTCCGGACCCGCCCTGGATACGCCACTGCGTATATGGTGTAAACCACATGTGGCCTATGAACTCTCCAAGTGACGCATGAATACCTTAATCATAGGACAAAATAATAGGTAAGTTTCCTTCATCAAAGAAAACGAAAGGCATTGATTGCGATTCGTTACCCACCATTAGCGTATTCATAATATACAAAGTATTTGGTTTTAGAAATACCGGTTTAGACGAATGGCAATGGTCAATTTTAACCTCATTTGAAAAAGGCCAGATTGGCGCCCATGCGATTCCACTCCGCGTTACGTCACAGGGACCTAGTTTCTACACGAGAGGATAGGAGTTTTACATCGTCTGAGATTACCAATGCATGCATGAGTCACAGACCTCAGGGAAACATCTCTTAATAATCACTTATTAAAATTGTCTAAGGTCGGAAAGTTTCCTTCGTTTGATAAGGTATTAATAATCCATATTTAAGCCAAGCGTTACCTGCTAGCAGGGTACTCAGCTACCTGCTAGCAGCCTACGTCGTATCAGCGCTCAAGCCTCGCCTCAAGGTCACCTCACAGGGCGGCAGCGGGAACCAGAAATACGTCACACGAACTTTTTCCCATCATTCATACTTAGCCGTCGCGTTTTCGCGCGCTTGAAAATTTTCACTTTCCGTTTAATCGCGAAAAATAGATATCGTCATTCGAAAATCTAAGAGCGTGAAATGCGTACTCCAGGAGTATTACTCTTTCGATTTAGGCAATAAAAAAATAATAGGAAACCACCCTATTAGAAAAACACACACAAAAGCATGAAAAAGATGCTGCGCTCGTCCATGGTGAATTCGAAATAAGGCAGTTACTCTGCAAGTAAAACACTATTTAATCGAATCTAGCCATCTATTCCGTAGGACTGGCACAGCGTGAGTTAGCAACTTTAATCGCACCAAGGACAATCCTGAACAACCGCGCCCTCCACAGCACGTGCTTCGTATCGGAAAGGAGCTTAAAGAGTAAAGATAAGCTGACCTTCCATGTTTCCTTCAGCAGTCCCAGAATTCGGTAGCCAGCAGATCTCAATGTACCTCACGGCAACAACTACCATTTACCGTCAATCGATCCAAACACTTCGCGAGATTCTAAGAGATCCGGTAATGAGGCGGAAAAAAGGCAGTAACTGCTCGGTGAAAAATTACTTGCCACAAGTATTCTGGCATAAAGGCGAGGGCAAACTTTTCGCCGCAATGCTCACATTATAATCTGATCTTGGGGATGTAACGTCATTATAATGTTCAAGATAACGACGTCTTCATTGAGGACATATTGGTGGAATTTTAATACGGCACATGCCCACTACCAATGAATGGAGCAGGCTTTTTTTTAACTCCCTGAGAAGACGTAGTATTTTCCAACTTGAACTTTTCCACCTTTCAACTCAAAATGTCAATCGGATTATAATGGTAACACACGAACACACGGTTGCAGTCAGCTACTCCATGACCGATGCCGTCAAGACTAATCAGTAGACGAAGAAAACGCAGAATAATGAATGAGGGTGTATAGGGAAAACAGGTTATATAGAGGGTATAACGATAGAGAAAAAGCGCACTAAAGCATTACCGTGAAAAGAGCTCATTTCCCGATCATGGTTTTGCAAGCATGGATTTAATTCCTTTAATTCAAAACACCGAATGAAACTCAGCAGAGTTAGTTTTCCATTAATTCAAAGTTCCACTTTCGCACTGGGTGGAGAGTAGTTCGATTACTTCTTAGACTGGAAGCAATTTTTTTGATGTAGTTCACCCTGTTCGTCAATACTCTACTAGCGACGTCGGCTTCTCTTCCTAAAGTCAGGCAGAATCTTTACTCAATCATAGACAAAAAGTCCACCAAAGTATTACGGTGAAAAGAGCTCATTTCCCGAGCATCTCTGGAAGTAACCGTAAACAAAAACTATGAATAAACAGGAAGTTACAGGATAAAGCACACGTGACCCGAGGCTTGCGATTCATCTATGTAATTATTGTCGCACCCCCTCAATTGCAAATATTTCTGTGGAACAAATAATTCGCAAATTATGAAATTAGACTATTTATAAGTAAAATATATTGATACTAGATGTGATGCTCTAAATTCGTTTATGTTACCCAGAATTTCAGAAAATGGACAGCGCAAAAAAACTTAATGATTCACGTTTGGAAAAGGCCCAATGTGATTTGAAAAGATTTCTAACTTATTAGTCATTCTGGTCATTAAAAACATCATGCCGGAATACGAGAATGTCCTTTTCTTTCAGATCACTGAACGCCTAAGCCGGCAGACCAATTTTTTTTATAATAATTATATTTTTTTGGAAATTGATGAAATTATTTCTCAAAACTCGGTGCTACCACGATTCTGGTACGAGGGTCGTTCAATAAGTCCTAAGAATCTCCAAGAAATTACTCTCCTAGTATAAAAAATTAATATTGACTAAAAGGTGACTCGTGACTAGTCAGCCGTCAAAGTTTCAGCTGTATCCATCCCATAGTTTCATTGTCGTTGCCAATTGTAGCGAACAACTTTCATTTGTACACAAAAATGGATAAAATTGAGTTATGTGCGGTGATCAAACGCTTGATTTTGAAAAGGTTGACGCCGAAAGACATCAACGCTAACTTGAATGAAGCTTATGGAAGATCTGCTCCTGTGTTTAAAACTATTTCGAATTGAGTAAATGAGTAAAACTTGGCCATACATCCAAAAAATTGAACATTGTTCCGGTCGCTCCGTGGAAGTGTCTACCCCTAAAATGATAAACAAAATTCAAGACATGGCTTTAAGTTCTACACGTATCAAAGAGCACGAAATAGGTAAGGCCACAGGCATATCTAAAAGCACAATGGCTATAATTTTGCGCGAAAATTTGGGTTTGAAAAAAATATCGGCAAGATTAGGGCCGCGTTTTCTGACATTGGAGAATAAACGCAATCGTGTGGTCAACTCAAAGGCTGTTTTGGCGCTTTTCCTTCGCAATCCCAGGGATTTTACGCATCAATTCATAAATTTTGATGAAATATGGATTCATCACTACACTACAGAGACAAAATAACAGATTAACAATGGAATTTTGAAGATGGACTCTTGAATGAAGCTCTTAAGCAGGCGAAGATGTTGAAATGGGCCGATCAAGTCATGGCAACGATATTTTGGAATTCATGCGGAAACATCAACATCAATTAGTTGGAAGAGGGAAAAACGATATCGGGAGAGTATTAGGCATCGTTATCGGACCGTTTGATGTTAAAAAATAGAAAAGCGCCCTCGTTAAAAGCAAAAAAATCTTTCTTCAACAAGACAATGCACAGCTGCACACCTGTTCAGAGTCACTAGCCAAAATTACAGATTTAAAGTTTCCATTATAACAAAATTCACCGCATTCACAAGATTTGACCTCCGGCGGAATTTTATAATTTCAAAACTTGAAGAAATGGCTTTGCGGACTAAGATTTGCGTCTAAGGAGGTAGTCATCGTCGAAGGAATGCCTTTCTTGAGGTGATCCCGAAATTCTACTTTTTGGACGACTTAAAATGCTTGGAAAAATGCTTTAAAATTGTTCATATGGTTAAAGAAGACTATAATGAAAAATATAAATCAATTGACCAAATAAAATCTGTTTTTATAACTTTTTCTAAAGACTTATTGAACGACCCTCGTAACGTTTAACTCAGGAATTTGTTAGAAACACCATATCTCGATTAGGATGAATAGATAAAGTTTCACTTTGATCAAGACTATGATTCCTCATTGCATGGCAGTGAATAATAATGCTAGTATTTCACCGTTTTCTAAAGTTTATGATTTCCTCTGCTTTTGCACATTTTTATGAAACCTTCGCAGAGAAATTATTCCGGTATATTTCTTTTGCATTTTGAGAGAAGACAAATATTGTCGAGCACTTAAGCTGTTTGTGCTACGGTAGCCTACGCGGCTCGAGAGAAAGGATTCATGAAACTAACGCATTAATTTTAACACGAGATGTGAATCACCAGCAGCGGACAAGATACGGGGACTACCTCACGCGTATATTCATGTGATAATAAGAGGAAATCGACGTGATAATTCTCAATGCGTTTCCGGAGGACTATAAAAACGTGTGCTTCCGTTGAAATCCTTTGTGATTAGTTTTTTTCACAAACACAATACACGGCTGTTTCCGCTTGCGTCGCGCCGGAGCCTAGCATAGCAATTCAGCATTCCTACTGTCAATCAAATATCTCCAGCAGCGGAGCTGATAGACGCCAAGGGAGTGTTTATATTAAATGTTCACTTCGAGGTGCTTCCACGCCTGAGCTGTCATTGGCGGCGGGGACGAGCGGGGACGCGGCGGAGGCGGCGGCGGCGTGGCGCGGGGGCGAGTCGCCGATGGCGCGTGACCCGGGTGCCTTATTGCCCCGAGGGGGTGTGGGTGGGCGGAGAGGTGGTCGGGGGCGGACGCCCGGGGCGTCGCCGCCCCAAGAAAGGAGCAACGGAGGCGGCGGCGGCGGCTGCTGACCGTTTCCCGCCGGCGGGAAGATGTTCCTCCACGTGGTTGCGGGCGTGGCTAGGCTCGCGTGACAGAGGATAACCTAAAAGGAAAGAGGAATTTTTGGCTTCTGCGCAGGTTTACTTTGCAAAAAGATCACGTGACTCCTAACTGAATCCCTTCGAACTTACCGGATAACTTGTAATTGTGACTCTTGGGGTGTTTTTTTACATCTCGTTTGTTTCAATCGATTTTTCATTTCCATTTCAATTAACACTGACGATTAAGCAGAGGAAACAAGATTCAAATGCAACATAATTTAAGGCTTCGATTAACTAATTTATTCCAATTTATGCAATTTTCAGAGAGAGGTAGGGGGTTTCAACGTTGCCCGCAGCTTTTAGTTACAGCGCAGCCACACTGAGCACTCTGTTTATATTTACTCGCGGTAGCATGGGCAGGCCGGATGCCCGTATCATCATCCCATAATAAATTTCATTTGTTCGGTTGGTTATGTTGAGGAGGATGTCGACGGCTGGCTTCATTTGGGTAATAAAAGGTTGGGTTGATGGAGCAGGATGGCACTAGGAATGATATATTGGTGGGGGGTCTCGGGTTCACAACGAGTTCGCCGGGAAAGCATCAGACATTACTTCACTAGGGATGAAGATAGAGCAGAAATTAATCTCTTTTCGACACCCGCTAGCCCTCTTTCGTGACGAAGAACCGCACTTCAAATTCCATCCCATCGACGTTCTTACAGGACTCCCCACATAAAGCAAAACCACAATTAGTACGAATGAATGAGCACCTCAAGTATACAGTCCTCTGTAGAGGGTAAATTTAATTAAAAAACTAATACTACTACTAATACCAGTAAATCAGTATCTCCCAAGAGTCTCGGGGGATTCGAACCCACGGACACCCATGCTCGCTACAGCTTTGCCAGTTATTATCATGTATTTGTTATCATTATAAGTATTATCATGGTAAGTTTTTACGCGGGATCGTCATCTCCAAGAGACAATGCCTGAAGCAGTATTGTAACAAGTCTTTAATTGTAAACGGAAGTTGATTTTCAGGCGTCGAATTGCATTAAAATAAGTTTTAATTGATACTAGTGGGCACTGTATTCGGTCGAATATATCTACAATTCATTTGGAACAAATATTTTTAACACCATTTTGATGCCATCATTTTAGGTAGTCGGCAAGGGATTGTCACTGTAAACCTCAAGGACACCCTCCTCAATCCGTCCATTTCGCGAGCATTAAGGAACCCAAAGGTGACGAATAAAATGTGAAGCTAAAAATATATTCGCGAAATAAAGCCTTCGGTTCAATTTTAAGTCGGTCTGCAGCGTTACGAGTCGGTAAATAGGCGGTGCCAGAAGTTAGACCAAGTCTAATACCTTGTTCTCCCCAACCCTCACGTCTTCACCGAATTCATGCGAGTCCACCAATTAAATAACTTGCATCTCAAATGGCTTAAAGTGTCGGTCTCCGTCGCACGCGACCGACGAGTCGGGAGGCAAGTCAAGGACCGCACCACGCAACACGCTTCGAAAAAAATGCCGCGGGGATGACTAAAAACACGTGACGTCACGGAGTATCCGAGTCGACGGAAACCCTTCATTAAATTCCCGAGCCAACGAGGGGCGGCGAGGCGGGCTCAAATGATTTTCGCTTCCTCCTCGCCACGACTGGATTGTTGTGCACTTGTTGCGTCGCAGCGGCGGGAGGTGGCGTGAAGGAAGGCGTGAGCATTGTTTGAAGGGCTGGCGGAAGGAAGGAATATATAATATTTTATTTACAGTATTTTAAGCTACCTGGTTGGAAGGTGCAGGGTGACCACATGAAAGTCTTCGTGAGCCGGCCATATTAAATGAAAAAGCATAAAAATTGATAATAAATGTCTGACAGCACGTTGAATGCCCTTGAATTTTCTAAGCACTAAAGAAAAGAAAACTCAAATAAATTTATACATTCGAGTATGCAAGTATCCTCGATGAACAGCAAAAGTAAAGAGGTAAAGATAAATTTCCATTCCCACACTTCTATTCATGATATGACTAAAATGATATCCATTGTAATGATATCGCTTTTGATGTTGATTGCAATTGTTCCACTTTGGAGTGGGTGGAAAAATATTGTTACCTTGGTGTTGTAATAGAGGAACATATTAAATTTCCCCACCATATTGATAAATAAAACAAAAAAATGAGAATCGTTTTATACCAAATTTACATGCTCAAAGATGTAGTACCTACATCCATAAAGCCATTGATGTACAACGCAATGGTGCAAATGATGATGATACGGAATAACAGTTTGGGGAATGGCTTCTAATACTCTGCGGAAATCAATAATCAGGAACCAGATGAGAATATTGAAATTGGCTGTTAAGACAGAGGTAATTGTATAAAAAATCAAGTACTAAATAAATGTGTGCAATCGTAAATAAGCTACACGAAAGCGCTGAAAAAACACGAAGAATCGCATTCAAAAAAATCTTTAGCTTCCTACTCCACGTTATTTTTTCTCTAAATTTTTTTAAGCTTGGTGAAATTATTTTTATGAGAACGCTGCTATTGACATTGAGGTGGGAGGTGCGGCAATCTCAAGGCAAGGACACACTGACATTCATTTATCGATATATTTTTCATAAACCAATATGAAGAAATATTGTTATTTAAAAAATTAAAATCGAACTGAAATTATCCCTGTCATCAATAATCCTACTATAGTAAAATAAAGCTATATGTTTTCCCTTTACAAGCCAATGAAATCAAGGGGTGTTCTAATACATTTTCTTATAAAAATCGCTTATAACATAGATTTTGTGAAAATTATCGCCTATCTGAATAAAAAGAGAATTAGTCATGTGTAAAAAATAGTGCGACGCTCGACCAGGAAATTAATACATTAAAATAATTATAACTTTCCATTACACCATCTGGTTAGTTTGCTTTTTCCCAGTAGTAATTCCTGATAACTCTCTTTTGGCTTACACACGAAAATTTCAATGATGAATGAAATTACCCTAAATAATGATAAATTAAAATTTCCATAACCAGATACAAATGAAGTCGCAGAGGGGCCCCATAGAGGATGATATGGCGATCTGAGAGTAAATACATACCGAAGCTCTCAACGTTGATGCGCGATAACTAAGAGGCAAAAATTGAAATCCAAACTTAAATATTATAATGGAAAATGAAAACAAAATGTCTAGTGAAATAATTTGTTTAAGATTTTATTAAAATCCTGAAACTTACTCTTCTAAGCAAACTTTTAATTCTATGATAATTAATATTTTCAGTCGAAATGAACATCACGAAAACAAACGCTATCCCCTTGTCAGCCAATCCGAACAATCACATGACCTTGGATTTCGTCATTTCATCCTAGGTCGCATACGCAGAAGCCGAAAGTGGCTTTTGTTTACACGTGGGGTAGCAAGTCGTCATGTGAGCAGATAGTGGAAAGCAAGGAGATGGGTAGTGTCCATTTTCCAGTTTTGGCGGCTCAATCATGAAATTAATTAAAGTCCATTCAAATCATGCCCTGGAAACTTACAGATAAACGTTACTAGCTTGAAAACAATGAAATACCTTTCTTTGCATTCTTTTTTTCACTAGAATTCAATTGAAAATTAGATGAATTAAGAAGTAATTGATGACATGTAGAGATTATCACATTATCATTGAATTCCATCCCGCCAATATCTTATACTGTAATGAAAATTTTCCCAGAAGAAACCTATCGTGATGAAACCTACAGCGCACAAAATCACCTGTCTATTTAAATAGCAAACACGGAAAAGGACTTTAAAAGTGTATCTTCGAATGTAATACGTGGTAATGTGCGGTAATATACTATTATGAAAATAATTGTTAATGCTCATATATTAAAGACTATACTATCGTGTGATAGTTATATTGTTCAATTTAATCACCTGTGATTTTAATATGTCATCGGTACAATCACTATTTCCTTACGGTATGATGGCTAAAATAAAGATATGACAGTAGGTATTAACAGAGGATCCGCCTTTTGATAATTGGCAAACAAGTGGAGATAGGCGTGAAGGGCGGTGTGTGGAAAGCGGTGGTGTTCGGCAGAGCGCTGCGTTGAAGCAAGGTTAACGACAACTTAACTCGCGACGAGAAGCGTAATGGAAGGCGTGGTTCCTTAGCAGAATAGGGTGCTTTCATATTATTTTTTTACTGCCTAAATCGAAAGATTATTACTCCTGGAGTATGCATTTCACGCTTTTAGATTTTTAAATGACGATATCTATTTTTCGCGATTAAATCAAAAGTGAAAAATTTCAAGCGCGCGAAAAGGCGACGGCTAAGTATGAATGCTGGGAAAACCCCATGTGACGTCATTCTGGTTCCAGCTGTCGCCGTGTGAGATGACCTTGGGGCGAGGCTTTGAGCGCTGATACGACGCAGGCTGCTAGAAGGTAGCAGAGTACCCTGCTAGATGGTAGCGCTTGGCTTTTAAGGATTATTAATACCTTATCAAACGAAGAAAACTTTCCGACCGTAGGCAGTTTTAATAGGTGATTATTAAGTTTCCCTGAAGTCTGTGCCTCATGCATACATTGGTAACCTCAGACGATGTAAAACTTCTATCTACTCGTGTAGGAACTAGGTCCCTGTGACGTCACGTGGAGTGGCATCGCATGGGCGCCAATCTGGCCTTTTTCAAATGCAGTTAAAATTGACCATTGCCATTCGTCTAAACTGGGAATTATAAAACGAAATAATTTGTATATTATGAGTACACTAATGGTGGGTAAAGAATCGCAATCAATGCCTTTCGTTTTCTTTGATGAAGGAAACTACCCTGTCATTTTATTCCCAGCCTCACATGTGTTGCTTCAGGAAACACTTGCTTTTACTCTCTCTGAAGGGTATATGAAAGTTCCCAAAACCTTCGGTATGCGCAGTTTTTCCACTCAAAACTAGGAGGAAGGGAGTTTGCAACTACCCAGAAGGGTTGGTTTGAGTCATTTCGACCCATTGAAATTTCTAGCTTATTGCACATTTCAATCATCATTTCAATTCAATTCTTTGGCATATTCTCACGATGCAGAGTGAAATAGGCCGTGACGGTAGGGAAATAGCATCCTGATAGAAACAAAATAAATTTTGTTATATTCCACACGGTATTTATTAAAAATTTCACCGGTTTCGACGTTTCCATCATTATCAAGAGGTTCTATTACCGCTTTAATTTAAATAAATATGTTTAATTTTTATTGATGATTTTTAATTAATACTTACTGTGCGGAATATAACAAAGTTAATTTTTGCTTCTATCATGTCACCATTCCACGAAGTGAACTCGCGAATCATTGCTTTATATGACCTTCTATTAATAAAGTCCTGAGACGAATGCAATTTTTAGTTGAACCCTAGATATGTGATTAGGTCCGGTAATAGACATTTTTGTAGTGTATTATACGTGCGAATAATGTTCCACCCTCCACTCATAAATAACCTGAGACGTAGTATGGAGTCTCTCTGGATAAATTTTAAAATAAATACAAATACGTTAGGAAAAAGGGTCGAAACTTAAATATCAGCGTGAATTTAAAACGACATACCCTTATTTCTCCAATAATTTTGTGGAGCAAATAAACCCTAAACCTTTAATATCCTAGTTTGATTAGTACTGAGCATTGGACTGAGCGCTTAGGCACCCCCTTTTGCTTGGCGCCCTGCGCAGCCGCGTAATTCGCTTACCGCTTAAACAAGCCCTGTATGTGATAATTAATGCGACGTAGGCAACACGCAAATCATTATAATCCTTATTTTCGGTATATAGCATTAAATTGGAATCAAAATGTTTCAAATGCTGTTCTTCATGCATTCTGACGTGTTATTTGATCCGCAAATAAAAACACCACGCGTGCGGAAAGAAATAGGGGTAAATCCTAGCCTCAAAGAGAGGGAATGGGGAAGGACCACAAATGAGTCAACATGACCCACAGCCGCCCTTCTAAATACAACATCCATTATAAAAACTTTTACGAATAATTAGGAAGTTTTCTATTTATATAAGCATATTATCATCAATTGTACACATAGTCGCGAAATTTCAGAGGAGTAGGATGGAAAATAAGAGAAAAAAATTTCATTTTGAGCATGGTAGGTATATATGTTAAAACAACCCATCCCGTCCTCCCAGTGCTATTAGGCCATCACGCGTACTCAGAATTCATAGTCGGAGGAGACAAAATTAAATACGTCAAACTCCGCTGAATAAAAATTGAAATTCTGTCGTGGGATAAGAACATTTTGAACAAGGTTAAACATTAAGGTAAAAAATAAATTTTGGCTGACAGTCGAATGAAAGCGGACACAAGAAACAACAAATCTAATTAACTCAGAGGCAATGGTTTTAAGTCTTTTCATCATGCAAATTATTATTTGAAATTAAAATAATTAAGTCGAATATTACGTTATTTATTTTATCATACTTACTGCTCTTTATCTTGCTTCTATTCTTCCACAATTCCAAAAGCAAAAGATGCAAAGTCTTGAACCCACAGGAAATGCGATAGCGCCAATTGATATACCCGATCGTCACGTCAATGCGTTCATACGACGCCTGAATTAGTATAAGTACGGCAAAAATTCAAGTGACCCGATAGTACCTATCTTTCTGTAATTTACCTCATTAGTAGGGATGGAGGGATCCAGGATTTTTATCGGATCCGGATCGGATCCTTGATTTTCGGAGCCGGATCTTTCGGATCGGATATTTTCGGATCCAAATGCATTTTCAAATTCCTGACGCTGACATTCCCCCGATGATTGTTCAATCTCTTGGGAAGAGTCACGCTATATGCCAGTCGTATTATTTCCTTTTTTTATTTTCCACGGCTGAAATTCTCCTACGTAACCTCTGCGAGAGCTTTCAAATAAAACAGTTCATGAGTAGGACAAGAATCGCATGCGACGGCGCATTCCAAGATAGAATCGGAACTCTTTCCACCCTTATTGGGGTGTTGCATTCACTGAAGCTATTATTTAAAATTTCGGATCCAGATCCAATGTCTTCCGCGACTTTGGATCCGATGTATCCGATGAAGGGCAATATCCGCGGATATTTGGATCCGAGGTATCCGATCCGACCGTCCCTACTCATCAGGTTAACCAACTCCGGAACTTAAAAATATGACCCCTTGCGCCGTATTTAAAATTCAAGGGATATAATAATGTCTTTCTGGTTATTTCCGGAGTTGGTTAATCTGATAAGGTTAACCAACTCCGGAAGACCAAAAGTATGACCCTTTGCATCGTACCTATGGACACCTCATCCGTCGTTGGAGCCCCTACTAATGTCACTTAATTAACCAGACGCAAAAATTCGCAGTCACTGATTGAAGGCTACTTATGATTTCAATGGCAGAAAACAAACGTCTTCCGCTATTGTAGCACTTAACGAACAGGGAATGAAATTCTTCCTTAATTCAACGCGGGGAATGGCCATTTACTTTACAAGAAGAAAATGATGCAGTTTCTCCACATAAACCTAGATACTTCGGCCTACTAAACGTCTAATTCGAAAATTGATATGGGAGAAGTTTCCTCTTAGTAATTAAAGTATACCCAAGGTTGTTTTATTTTCCCTCTTACATATTTCTCTATATTTACATCTCTTTCATTATTAGATTTTATGCACCCCAAAATTCCTAATTCCTATTCCATTTTGTGCGCACCATATGACTAATGCAATGATAAAATGTCAAAAGCAGTGAATCGCCTTGGAGACACATTGCCTTTCGTAGTATTTTGATCAAAAATGTGCAACCACCTCATTAAAATTAGAGTAAGTGTGATAAATATAGGTTACTCACGGATCTCTAGTATTATAATGCTGTGGTTATCCTTAGTTACAGTTATTGCAATAGTACTTAATCCGTCGAAGTAACCTTTACCCCGCCTGTTGCAGGTTAAGTGTCATCCTACTGACCGCTGAGGTCTCAACCTCATTTATTTGAATTATGGATGCTGTATTGGCGCTCCAGCTTCTGATAATCGTCCTCGAATACTAATCGCTAGTATATAGATCATACGCTCACTTACCTCGCAGGCAGCCCCAGTGCCCACGGACTCCACAAAATGCATAACCCAGAGGACGAAATCTGAGGTACTATGTCGTAAGTCGGTGGAATAACGCAAAATATTATCTTTACATCACTTTGGTTGTAACTATTACAATTTTTTTGAAGAATGTGTTTCCCATGGAAGGGGTGATTTATGTCGAACTTGTAGCTGGTATTCCATCTACTCTTGAACTGTTAGAATTTCATCTTAGCTTACGCCTTGAATTTGAAATTAAAGAAAATATGGACAAGTAACCGCTAGGATTGATGAATAAATTAGAGGAAGCCGGTTGACTCACACGCCTTTAGAACAAATGATACAATGAAAAAAATACTATGCGTATAACGTCACTGGTCCTAAATTTGGGAATGGGTGGCGGCGCAACATTCTAATTTGCTCTAGTTTTCTTCGATATAGCTAAGGGAAAATAACTTCAAGGTGTGATGCATATCCTTTTCCAGCCAAATCGCAGCGTAAGTCCTCAGAATATGTAACCTAGGAAAGGCCTTCTAAATAATCACTCTACGACCTAATTTACGATAATATTACGAAGTCGTCAGTAATTACCGGGGAAGCTGTAATTCCGTCATTAATCTTTCAAATAGTCCTCGAGTCATGCCATTCTAATGCTTGTGATTTGAGGCTAATAACTTCGGAAAACGACCTGACCTTGTTATTGTAGAAATTTCACAGCATCTCGTCAACATTGTATTAGTACATAGTACTTTTCAATGTTAAATAAACCTGATGAGGTAAAAACTGAAACAGGAAATGGTACTTAGTTGTGTTGAAAATTAAAAAGTCGTTTTTACCCCGAAATTCACGTTATCACGACGAAATTCCACATAGGTCAACCAGTAACGATTGAAAACCTGGTTTACCTGTTGAAATTTAGTGCTGTAGCAATAGCTAAAAAATGGTTGCATGGAAAATTACGAAGTCGTCATTACTTCCATCGTTTCTAGACTCTTACTACAGCACTAAATTTCAGCGTGTAAACCAGGGATTCAATCGTTACCGAGTCAACTCTATAGAATTTGGATATGATGGGAGTAATAACGACTAAGTAATTTTCCACACAATTTTTTACAGTAATTTTTTGTTAAGTGGAAAATTACTAATCTAAGTCGTCATAGCTTCCATCACTTCTGAGCAACTGCTATAGCAGCAAATTCAACGGATACACCAGGGCTTCGATAGTTGCTCGCTCAACTCCGTGGAATATCTCTCGCCGGCCTCAGTGGCGGCTGGGTAAAGTCATCGCCTGCCAAACAAGAGGTCGCGGGTTCGAGTCCCGCCTGGGTAGATTTTCCCTATCCATGGCATGGTTGTTCATGTACGTTTAATTGTTGAATTTGTTAAACACCCCGATGTAAAATGGCCTATGCGAGCTGTATTCGGTCATTTGATAATAAATAAATACATAAATAATATCGTCATGATGGGAGAGATTACTCCCATCGTGTAAACCAGGCTCTGAGAGCTTGGACACCTAGCGAAAGCCTCCAACTTCAGCGACTGCGTATCTGAAGCCGACCCGATGACACGACTCGCGAAGCGTTCGCGCAGTGGCAGGGCAGGACGCGGGGGTGGGGGGAGATAGGGAGGGGGGAGGGAGAGTTGGCCGGCAGCCCGAGCCTCGCGTCACCCCCCCACCCTTCCCGCCGGACACCCCCGCCCCTCGGCCACGTGACCAGCGGAGCGGACGCCCACTGCGAGGAGCGACACTTGGGACTATGTTTACAAGAGGCATTAGTGCATGGTCGGTCGACCGTCGCCAGGGAAAGTGGATTGAATGATTTCATCCGCCACTACTTGACGTGAAGGGTAAACGGAGCGCTAAGACACACCAAAGGCACGCTTGCTCCGGTCAGTTTACCACCATCCGATCGAGGATGCACTCTTCACATGCACGAAATATTGCGGAGAGGAAGACGTCAATGCCGGATTGTTGGTCACGGGTGATTCAACACCCAATTAAGCCTGTTTTACGCGGGTCACTAAATTGCACATCTTAAAGCCCAGAACCCTTAAGGCCGTTTTACACGGTACACGGGATTGCGCAAACTGACGTACATGCGAAGGCGCAATCAAAATTGTGTCGTGTAAAGCGGTGAATTGCTAGAACACATGCGAGAACGGGTGGATGCGAGACGGCAAAATAGCCCCTGTTCTAATTTCGTTCATGCATTCGCGCAATTCCGCGCCATTTTAGAAATTAATGCAGCTCTAACCTGCGCAATTCCGTGCCCCGTGTAAAACGGCCTTTACAAACTTGAGGCCCCGAAGCAAGATAAGCAAAAAAGGCCCTCCCAAACAAACCTTCAGCCCCTTCATCCCGCCAAACTTCTCCCCCTCACCCAATCATCATGTGTTTCCAGATTACTGATAGCGACAATTTTAAATCTGGCACTGTAAAAAATAAATATGACCTTGTACTAACAATGAATATTTTTTATTATTTCAAATGAAATTTCAATTTTTTCTTGAGGCTGCGAGGCCCCAAAGCGGGCGCTTTCCTCGTATAGGGCCAACTCCGGCTCTGTTCAAGCCTCTTCTACGCGGTGCACAAAATGACACATCTTGAAGCGATATATTTTCGATGCATTTTGAAATGCAAGTTCACAAGTGTATTTGGGGCTTGATATCTCTTACAGCCGCCAAAGACTCTGCTGGCAATGGTGTGTTAAGACAAGAAATGTAGCAATACAGTTGAGTGCCTGGTTTGGGCTGTTTGGACTAGTCAATGCCAGGGGAGGCACTTCTTTAACCATCCCATTACTTCTTATAGAAATAAAAAGATAAAAATGCCCTTAAGATCATTGCGCACGGGACACGTAATTTCGCCGGTTAGTACTAAGAATAAAAATGCCCTTAAAATCATTGTGCACGGAACACGTAATTTCGCAGGTTAGAACTGCATTAATTTCTCACTATGGCGTGCAACTACGCGAATGCACGAGCGAAATTAGAACGGGCTATTTTTTGTATCTCACGTCTATGCATTCTCGCAGGCGTTCTATTCAGGCCGTTTTACATGGTACACGGAATTGCGCAATCTGACGTACGAGCGAAGGCGCAATCAAAATTGCGTCGTGTAAAGCGGTGAATTGCTAGAACCATAGAGTAAGTATATTACTTACTCTAATTATATACTTACTCTATGCTAGAACACATGCGAGAATGCGTGGATGCGAGACGGCAAAATAGCCCCTGTTCTAATTTCGTTCATGCATGCTATTCCACGACATTTTAGAAATTAATGCAGCTCTAACCTGCGCAATTCCGTGCCCCGTGTAAAACGGCCTTTAATTCCCCGCTTTACACGACGAAATTTCGACTGCGCCCTCGGATACATGTTAGTTTGTGCAAGTACATGCCCCGTGTAAAACGGCCATAAGACAACATCTGGTTGCGGATTAAGATGGGCCAAAAAGAACTCCCTAACTATAAAGTCGGCGCCTCTATGTTTGGGTAAATGTTTTGAGAATATTCTCCAAAAAAATTGCATTCCATACTAACTCGGCATTTTCTTCCCAGAACGGCGCGGCGCCTCGTCTAAAATGGTGGAGCTTTCACTGATTGATCTGAATAATGGCCTATGATACACACTACTCAGGGGGCTAGCCCTTATTAAACTATAGAATTAGGCATGTTTTAATGTGATAGTGTGATAGGCATTTATCAAGGGATGAAATGAGTTGTAAATATATCACAGCACTTTCACCACTCGACAACGTTGAATCACAATAATATGGATTTCACATATTTTATAAATGAAAATCCGCAAAGCTTGATTAATAATTGATCAATATTAAACGGCTATAAACTAAATATACGCAGGGGGAAATCGACTGAGAAATATTTTATAAACTTTAAAACCTATATGATGTCTCCATGTTCCTGGGCTTCACCGCGTGGATTTTTCTTTATGACGACAGTTTCTCCGGTATTCCAACCGGCGTCTTCAGGTCTCGACCTACCGGAGAAACTGTCGTCATAAAGAAAAATCCACGCGGTGATGCCCAGGAACATGGAGACATCATCTAGACAACGCCGCGGAAAACTACGCATCAACTTTAAAACCTATAATCTTTAAAATATTGCATCTGAATTTTTCTGGCCTCAAATTGGCCTTGGAAGCTGTTACTTAAATGAAAAAAATAATTGGAGCGACGTTAGATCGATGCTTAATGCCTTTTTTTCATTTTTTAATACTTCAGTGTCTTATTCTCTTATCGATTGGATGCACAAATGTTTTATGCACAAATAAATACAGCGTGAAATCCAAGTTTTTATTATACCATGATTACGGATAAAATGACCAAAAAATGAAACTTCTATGCCAACTTCAAATTAACATGGGTTGTTTTTGACAATTTTTCATCAAAAATTGCATTGCAACTCTTTCACAACGGCGTAAATTCATCTTACGTAAAGTAAAAGTTTTAAAGTAAAAGTCTTAAAGTTTTCCGTATTTCATCATTTGGAGTCGAAAAATAATCAGTAATCCGTTTTCTGGCTGCCATTTTTGACAGCGGCTTCCATTAGCATGGATGAGAAAATCGAGAATAAAAGTTCCCGGAAAGTAATTTAGTAACTTTCAAGTATTTTAGCGAGCGAATATTAAGCGAAATGAATCACGAAATTGTCGTTTGAATCTATAATGTTCCCAAATCCTTTCGAAGACTAAGGCTTCCGGAAACGACGATTAAAACATTTTCAAGCATCGAAAACTAACCGAGCAATTTAATGCGGTGAATAATTTAGATTTCTCCTTCATCAATATAATTTCAATTACTGTGACGCAATTGCAAATTCAAGAGGATATTAAGTGACCATGTCATGAGAAAGAGAAATCCTACGAAACTAATCTAAAGTAAGATCAACTGGGGTACTTCCGCATCTTCCTTTCTTTTCCATTTCCAACACTAAGGGCGATATGAATTAAGTTAACACCCAATAGCATGGAAAGAAGGCAAACCTAAAAATGTCCAGTTAAAAATATTATCTATTTCACGCACATTGAATAAGGTCAAATACGAATATCAGTTAATTCAAAATATTTATTTTGACGAAATTCCACTCCACCTCTAATGTCAAATCTCATAATAGGATTATACGAGTTCCAACGGTTACAGCTTCTATAACTGTTCAACGTAGGAGCCAAAACCAAATACTTATAAAATCAACATTCTCCCGGCGAGATGAGAATCTAGCTTTGTGTGAGTGGCTCACCGAATTTCAGTTCGGACACCATGATGATATCCACCAATAGTTATGGTAGTATGGTTTGTTAGTATACGTGACGTTTTTTGGACCGTGTGGTGTGCATTTGGGAGTCCAATTGCATGCTGCATGCTGGTGATTGATCACCCCCTGCCAAACACCCTAGTGGTGGCTCGCACGGTATTATGTAGATGTAGATGTAGAATAGTTATTTCAGCAGTTACATATGAATGTCACAATATAATCCTTAATATTTCAATCTGATATTCCGTATGGCATAAAAAACACTTCAAAGAATACATTTTACAAACAAAGCGTTTGGCGAAATTATCTTCTTACCTAAGAATTGCCAACACCACTGTTCGAGTTGTATGTAATATTATGTTTCTGGATATCTTTTATTATTTAATTGCTCTCCGGCTTTGAATGAATCAGGGACATTTATATGGGCACATATTTTCCGTACGCGGGTCTTTACATCGTCTGGTGACGGGCTGTATCGTTGGAGGGAGGAGCTCATTGGCCAGTCAGAGCATAAAAGTCGCCCTCAATTAATCTTGATTCATTGCTCTTGATATATAATGAATCGCCCTCGGCAGCACTGCAGAGACGTCACAGCACACGCCTTGGCCTTAGAATGAAGCAGAGCTGGTTGGGAAGCATATATATCTTCTACGGTACTCGTTGATAAAATACACTTTCTATAATGACTTATCCATCGAGTGTACAAATCTCTAATGTTTATTCACGCATCTGCTTGAAGAGGGAGAGGTTCGCCTTGGTGAAACCTGTTGATCATTCCAAGTGCTAGCAGTATGAACGGCGTGAATGTGAATTGTGGCGCGTTTTATGTAAACAGGTCGTTCTTCAAAATCCTTAATGGAAGTCCAGGGTTAAAAACATGGCATTAAAACAAATTATTGGCAGAGATCATTCGCCTTGACCTGGACTAATACCAAGATACCCCAAGTCCGTGCCAAGCTCGAACGTAATTAAGCAGCGTTCACAATCCAAATCCCATCAGACTCCTCTGAAAGCTCCGAGAAAGACGCCTTCGTTCAAGCAATGTACACGAATTTAGGGTAACCTGCTTCGAGCCTTGGTCACTATGAATGAATTTTCCTTTGAGTAATATTTTTGACTGATTAGAACTGGCGATCAGTTTTGATTAGCATAAATTAACGCGGAATTCCCAACTGGCAAATGAAAAATTTCCCCACCAGCCGGAGTGGTACGACGATGATAAATAACAAAAGTTGCTCTCTCATAGAATAGTTCATTTTAAAAAGTAGTAAAAAATAACACTTTTCGTGGCTATTGTTTTTTAGGATTTCATGATTTTTTGCAGAACAACAACATTGTCATAAACAAAAAATCGTTACTTATTCCTATATCCTTGGATTTTTATAGCAATTGAAATTATAATAACTGAAACACCTTCACGTAATCACCTCCCAGTAATATCTATTTTTGTTTTCTGAATGAAATTTTCGACGTAGTCAACGCGTCCATTTAGGATTATTGTAATGTATACGTCTGAGCATAATATTCCTACGAACATTAACCCTCCATGTGAAACAGACTATTTCATTACGAAGGAGAGGCGGGCACAGATGAGGCAACGGTAATTAAGATCTACTGCTGCACCAGGGCTTAATGCTCTAAGAGGCTGCAGACAGGCTAACGAGGATGAGTTGGAAGTCTGTACAGACTCCAACTTGCCAGGGTTATTTCTTCGAGATGATAATGAATGCTCTCCCGGCATTCATCCCTCCAGTGCAATTGTAGCAATTTGGTGGGCATTCAAACAATACAACGCGGTACTTCGAATAAAAAAATGGAATCGTCAAGCCACGGAGGGAGCCTCTTTGGCATGGCGACCAAAATTAGTGGAAAGTACCTAACATTAGAGAACAGCAATCCTTCATTTATCCCTATCCCACGCCAATTCCTGTGCTTCATTACTGCGCGACTAGCGAATCCTTCTTGAGTGGGACAAAGTATTAGTTTCTTTCAAGGCCATTAGCAGCGTGGTTCAAACTGCGTGGTTTTTTCGTTGGGGTCGGTCATAAGTGACCACGAAATAGGGTAGTTTCCTTCATCAAAGAAAACGAAATGCATTGATTGATATTCGCTACCTAACCATTAGGGTTTTCATAATATACAAATTATTTGGTTTTAGAAATCTCAGTTAAAACGAATGGCAGTGGTCAATTTTATACTCATTTGAAAAAGGCCAGATTGGCGCCCATGCGATGCCACTCCACGTGACATCACTGGGACCTAGTTTCTACACGAGAGGGTAGGAGTTTTACATCGTCTGAGATTACCAATGCAAGCATGAGTCACAGACCTCAAGGAAACATCTCTTAATAATCACTTATTAAAATTGTCTAAGATCGGAAAGTTTCCTTCGTTTGATAAGGTAGTAATAATCCATATTTAAGCCTAGCGCTACCTGCTAGCAGCCTGTGTCGTATCAGTGCTCAAGCCTCGCCTCAAGGTCACTCACAGGGCGGCAGCGGGAACCAGAAATACGTCGCACGGACTTTTCCCATCATTCCTATAAAGCCGTCTCGTTTTCGCGCGCTTGAAAATTTTCACTTTTCGTTTAATCGCGAAAAATAGATATCGTCATTTAAAAATATAAAAGCGTAAAATACGTACTCCAGGAATAATAATCTTTCGATTTAGGCAATAAAATAATAATAGGAAACCACCCTATTCTTCATTTTCGGGTAGGGGAGAGTGTTGCACCACAGAGCACTTTTTCCATTTTTTTTAGATAATGCAAAATATATTTACTTAAGATTCAGTTTAATAGTAACAATTTAATCCATCAGGATTACTTAACATAACTTTTAAGTTTTAGACATGTACCTTTACTATTAATGGATCTAATTTAAACTTCTTAAAGTGTTTATAATTGTTCCTAGGCAAATCATGTTCATGTGCCTAGGAACACTACCTATCGTAGCAAGGAGCATAAGTTAGATTGGTGAGAACAGTAATTAAAAACGTGAAAAATGGGAATCGATATGTAGTTTTTTATTAAATTTGTAAGTACATTAAAGTGTTACGTAAAGAAAATAAATGTAGCTTAGGTAAAAACTCAATTTTAAAATATAACTCCTTTCAAGTAAAAATAAACTAAGGTTAAACCCCCCTAAATCAATATCATTCTCTAATGTCCCATTATGTAATGAATGTAACGTAACAAAAATTAATTTTAGAATATTAGACCATAAATTACGGCTGACTAAAAAAATCACAAGCATAGGAACATGTTCCTCGGTACATCATGGGCTTGTGTTCCTTGGTACAATAGGTAGCCATTTTTAATTTCGGCTGATTTTTCTGGTTAATATTACGCCTAAAATACCAAATAAGAATAAAATGTGAGGCTTCAGGCGAGATGGAGTGGAAACGGAACATAATGAAGAAGCAGGATCAATTTCCACAAATTTTACATTTATTTTACGACCGGTTTCGCTTACAGCATCATCAAAAACCTGATGGTGCTGTAAGCGAAACCGGTCGTAAAATAAATGCGAAATTTGAGGAAATTGCTCCTACTTCTTCACCAAATAAGTAGCTAATACTACTCACAATTATATGTCAATTTAACCTGTGCTACGATAACCACTGTTGAAGTGATCGATTTTCGTTAAAAGACTTGGATATACAACTAAAAATATTTACTTTTTAGCGACAAAAACTTCAAACTAGCGTCTTCTTTGTAAGAATAACCCAAATGGACTCATAATTGACCTGTTTTGCATTCTAGCGCATCTTTCACATAAGAGCTTAGTTTAAAGCCGCTAGGTCGCAGAACTTGCCGGTAGTTGCAAATGTTCCTACGTACACCACCCTCCCCTACCACCGCGTCAGTTACTCTGGCGAAGACAACAGTTTCGCTGGCACTAGTGTCAGCGTCTTCAGGCAGTTTTAAACGGGGCATGTCAATGCGCTGGTTAGCACTGAAAACATTTTTGAAATTGCAAGAATGCGAGCTCGGAATTAGAGCAGGAGTCATTTTGCCATCTTGCATACCTGCATCCTCGTATGCGTTCTAGCAATTCACCGCTTTACATGACGCAATTTCGACTGCGCCTTCCTACACATGTCAGATTGCGCGACGACGTTTCCCGAGAAAAACGGCCTGAAGACTGCCAGCGTCATGGACCTGAAGACGCAGGTAGTAATGCCAGTGAAAGTGTTGTTCTCGCCACAGCAACCGACGCGGTAGTAACCGAAAATGAAAAATTTCTCCGCAAACCGCGGAAATCTCCGTTGTCAAAAGTGCATCCCCTCCAAATGCCCCCAGCGAAAATGTAACCTCTTTCCAAACTAACCCCCTCCGAAAAATATTTCAGGCAACCACCTCCGTCCTTTAACCTTCCTCTGGGGACTTCGCCATCGATTTTTATCCTCGTTATTTTTTGCGTATATTTACCGCGACTTATTGTTAGGGTAAGTTCACCGCATTCTTCAGTTGAAGAAGCTCCGCATCGTCTTGCATTTACTCACTCCGCTGTATTCCTCCTCGTACCTCTCTTTGTTGGTCCTTGGATATTCGCAATTTTGCTCCAACACCAGGATTATAAAACTCTAAAGAGCCGGTTTTATAATCCATGGTTAGCGCTAACCATAACAAGATACAGCCTTCCACTTTACCTGGCGGCAGCTGAAAGTTCTGGTCAGTTTGACGTCTGACCTTAAACTGAAGGTAACCACAACTTTCAACCACCTATAGGTAAAGTTTAACCCTTTATAACCCAATGTTGCTCCTAAGCGACATCAAAAAGTTTCAAACTTTCAGCTATATTTAGGAGATATCTGAACTAAATATTATTTTGTAGTGTATATTTTAATGACGAAATATTTAGCTGCCGGGATAATTATCATTGATTGTAAAATTTTCAAGTTTTCAAAATGAAAAATCTTGAAATTTGATTTCTCCCAGAAACAGCTCTGGGTTAGATAGGGTTAAGGCTGTATCGGCTTATGGTTACCGTCGCACAGACCTTATAAAACCGGCCTTAAATCTTTTTGACCATAAGTCCCAATAGTTTAGCAGGAGATATTTATCTATAAGCACTCCAGAATAGAGACCAATCATTAATGCAGAGTAATTGGGGAGCAGCTTGCGTTGTAAACGCATATCAAAGAAGTAGGGAAACCTATAAACTCGTCAAGAAAAGGAAATCAGTCGCTCAGAGCACCTCGTAAGACCACCCGCGCGAAGATAGTATGCAGTCGTCACCAAAAACATTCCCACGAGGCTGCAGAAAAGGAAATGCTTCCAAAGCATTGCTAGGTAAGGTAAAATACCGCCAGCGCTCGCAGAGCTGGCTTTGTTCGAGGAACGTAAGCAGAAAAATATATTTTTTCAAAAAATTCGCCTCTCAATATTGGCGGATATTGATTTACTGACGTTTTATTTTCCTCGGGACGTACACAGTTGAGTTGGAGTAAGGCTACTTTGAAAATGGTCGCGATTTCAGACTGCCGAATTTGATTAGATATTGTATGGAATGAGGTAGATATGTGCAATGTCAAATGCCCTAGTTTAGCGCTTTCATATAGTATAAGTATTGTTCGTATGAAAATTCAAATTTGTTCTTCCAACACGTGGATTTTTCTTGTAACTTCATTGATACACTTTTGTTCAAATATGTTACAACACATCCAAAACATTCCAAATATAAAACGAGTAAGTGACGAAGTCTTAACACTTACTAACACAGAGCTGCTTCTGGGAGAAATTAAGTTCCATGACTTCTCATTTTAAAAAAAATGAAAAATTTCTATCCAATCGTAACTATTATGGCAGCTACATATTTCAACATTTAACTTTACAGCACAAAGGAACACGTTATTTAAATATTTCCTGAATATAGCTGAAAATGTATATATTTTTTATAGTTCTTATAAGCAAAATAGGGTTATCTATGGCGGTACCTATATGTTCCTAATTACATATGCACAACTAAAAATTGGAATTGAGCGCGGAATAAGCATTATTATTATTTGTCAACGTCAACGCCCGCTGATCTCTTTCACCAGCGGATGGAAGTCTATAAAGGGCCACTATAGGTCGGCCATCTTCCCTCCTCCTCCTTAGAGTCGTAAAATCGTCCATCCGTTGGGAGAGAGGAATAACTGCATCCGCACTCGTATCTCAACCAATGAACCGTCCACTCGACAGATTCGGTTGAAAACACGATCGCTCTAGCCACTCGGACGCCGGACACCAGGGTTCAGGGAGGCGGTCTCTTCAGACACTCTGGCCCTTATAAACACAACACCAACAGAGTGAAAGTGTCGATTCAACTGTTTCGCGGCCGAAACACTTCCAAAAAGAATCGGTTCCAAGAAATCCCCAAAAGTGGACAGCACGTCGTATTCCTCGGAAATTTGTCGCAAATCCTCACAGCTTACGTTCCCTCGTGCCAAAAGCCACAAAGAACGGGATTAACATATTAGCCATTGCTTCGGCATTCCGCTTCGTACACCATTCAGATTTCTAATAGTAGGTTATATATTGAAATTACAATGTATTCAGAACTTGAAGTGAATGAAACACTAGACCAAAGGCAATGGGATCATGTCTTAATTACACCTAGGCTGTGGTTTAGCTAGAATATTTGATTTATCTGATTTCAAATGATTTTTTCATGGAAAATTTTACTCTTGGTATAAAACACTTTGTACCAGTGCTCGTGACGCGCATATAAGTCACTCGTTTCATGGAATGTTTAGATTATCTAAACCCACATCAATTCCTATACTAATCAGGCTAGGGTCTCGCTAGCAAGACGACGCATTAATGCTTTTAGGCGTGGCACAACTCACTACGTTTTACCCCAAATGTTAAGAAACTATCGCGGACTAGCTATTGATGAACTTCCGTAGTTACTCTTAGTGCACTGGAAGGGCAACTTTTAAGAAGAAAAACTATATATGACCCGAGCTGGACTCATCATTGTGGACTTAGATCCCTATCAAGGGATGGGGAGTTTTTCTGGTAAGTCCTGTTTAAATGGTTGTAAATGAAGTTCATCAAAAACATTATGTTAATGGAGGAAACCGCCCATCCGCTGCTTCCTGACTACGTCCATTACTGTACTCCATTCAATATCCCCGAACATCGCACCTTGTTCTCAAAAGCCGCCAAAAATCCAAACGAAGAAAATGAATGAATCTGCGACAGCACTCGACGAGTTAATTTTGGCCTCATCAATACGGGAGACGCAGCGAAACGAAACGCGCGCAGAGAGACTGCGGTATCATCATTATATGATGTAGATAAAAAGCAAATTCTGATTAGCTTGCATTACTCACTCAGTGTCTTAGCTGGTTCGGATAGGTGAGGATAGATCTCATCCCAGACTAAGCCATATGCGTGTAAGTGTCATGGCTGTCTTACACGGGGCACGCAATTACACAATAAACGTGTAAAACGATGAATTGCTATGACGCATGCGAGAATGCATGGACGTGAGGTGGCAAAATATCCCGTCCTAATTTCTTTCGTGCATTCGCGCAGTTTCACGCAGTGAAGAGATATTAATGCAGCCTGCGAAATTACGTGCATGAGAATAAAATAAAAAGGTGTGGAAGTTTACCATTTTATTTTATTCTCATGGATATAAAACATTTCCACCAGATATCGCCGGACACTGTGAAATTACGTGCCCCGAGTAAAACGGCCTTCAAACATTGACGCAAGCTCCTTAACCTGTGCCACCACGCACCCTAAGGATTTTCTCAGTGTGTCAACAGACTACACATGGAATTGAACCCGGTACCCCGCGATCGATAGCCCATTGTTTAATTCAAGATACAAAGGAAACCTGGGATATAGACTCTGAAAGCAGAAGGAATCGAAATATCGCGTAAAAATGCACCTCCTCAACCTTTTCCTGGTAGGTTTTATTCTACAGTCGTGCCAGATAAAAATACACACGGTTTGAATCGGATCCTTCATTGCCCTAATTAAACTCGAATGAATTACATTTTTGTAACTGGTTTAGCCTTGAATTGAGGGGATCCAGAGCTCTTCAAGCTGCATCACCCAATCGCTGGCCGCCCCACTGGCTCAAGAGGCTTACGTCAAGCGCAAAGGTCAAAGTGCTCCGTCCATATCATCCTATATCGCCAACCCGCAGCGCAAATGGAGCTCAACAACATCACCAACAACTCAACCATCGATAAACCCAATCAGTATTATTTGCTTTTCCATGCACGCCACAACGTTTGACCGTCTAGAACATGTACCCTCTTGGACCCACGGCAACTGAATAACCTAAGTGTGATAGTATAAAAAAATAACATCCATTTTCATTATTTCTCCTCGCCATGTATTGCCAGAAATGTAGAGGCAAAAGGATTGATCAGCTAGAGACCTTAGCATAAGCATTTAATATCCTAAGACAAACTTCGGCCTTTTCACGAGCCCCAGGTAAATGTACCCAGCAGGGAAATGACCAAGCTGATCTCTGACTGACGAGGACTCTCAGCGTAAATAACGTTGGATTGCTACGAGTTTGAGACATCAAAAGGTCAATCCAATCAATACCAAGGAGAGCATTTCACACAGAAATTTATGAAATGAACTCTGAACAGAGTCACTCCGTAGAAACACGACACTGAAAATGAAAATTAGTAATAGAGACATTGTTAGTACATAAAATTAATATGGGCGCATTTCACCAAAACTCCTAAAGACTTAATAAAAATATTTCATAATTAGATGTTTAAAATACTTTATTATCTAATACTACATGGCCTTCAATTACGGTCCGTGTAAACATTTTTAGCGAAGGTATTTTGAATTATTTAAACTTAGAGCAATTTTTAATACTTAATCTTGGTGGTACCATCGTTATAAAATACAATAAATACACATTTCTCTCATATTAACTCTACCGACGGCCGTCATTTTTAAAACTATTTAATATCTAACACGACATAGCCTTCCATTGCGGTCCAACAACACATGGCGAACCACATTTAAATACGCATTTTTCATTATTCTACCGATGTCGTGGCACGAGTATGATCCCTCATGACATTTACGGTATAAAGTCAGTCGTTACCAAAAATCAAACAAACCGTATTTATGCGAAAAATCCACAGAGAAAAAAATCATTCGCCTTGACCGGGATTCGAACCCGGATCCCCCGATTTCCAGTCGAGTGCTTTAGCCAGTTAAGCTACCTGTGGATATTTTCGGACACTACCGGACAAGACGTTGCTGGAATGCAGAGCATATGATGCCACAAGCAGTCCAAATCGTGCGCACAGCGCCACAGCCGGAGAGCAGGCCCGGACATAGAACACAAAGAGGTGTTCGCTCTAGACTAGTTCAAAGTATACCGGGACTAGCCGCGGTGATAACTTTTACGGGAGTCAAGGCGAATTATTTTTTCTCTGTGGATTTTTCGCACAATTTGTGCATTGCGGGTGACTCCCGTAAAAGTTATCACCGCGGCTAGTCCCGGTATGCTTTGAAACCGTATTTACTCTGTATTTCAATATCTGGTCCATAGTGGCGCATAATTTAAAGTGGTGTTTGGCAGGCCAATATCGCATTTTTGGTCGGCTGGCCATCTCGACCGCATAACACACATGACGAAGGATATCCGTCACTTTGCTTCGTTTTCTCTTCTAGGATCGTAATCGGGAATACTCTGCATCGAACTCATGAGCTCATATCCACCGGATCTTGTTCATCATTATCGTGAATCATACTTCCTAATAAGTGTAAATATCTTATGTGAATCGACATAAATAAAGATGATTTTATCGATGAAAGTGGATTCCGCAAAAGAAAACACAACGAGAAATCATAGAACACATGGTAACTGAGCTACTTACCCGGCTCCGTCAGGCGATTTCTATATTACCTTTTCATTGCATATAATCATGCAGTTGACGTTACCGGCAAATGGCCTGCCTATGCCTTACGATAGTTGCTGAAATGCTACATTCAAGAATAGGTAAGTACTTCAATTCTTACTTTTCGAAGAAAAAGTACTAAAAGAAAACTGACGCGGAATAAAACCCGATAGTAATTCAGAAGTCAAAGCATCACTGCGGAACCTTCGTTCCATCAAGGATCCCATTGTTATTTGTTTCCATTTCCCACGATAACGTTGAAGTTTGGGTTTTAATGTTAGCCACACCTTTTTATTTCTTCGCAGCCCCGTAAGCTCTCTAGTATTTGGCTAATCATCACATTAAACCTTGCATAAATACTACTAGTATTTCAGTTGCTGATGGATTCTAACGATATTAAAAGCCTTGCAGCGCGGGCATGTGAGACCCCTTTTCGATATAAATAATTATTACTGAGATGAAAAGTTAATTACATACAATAATTATTCGCCAAAATAAAACTTTTCCACGAGGAATATGGGCATTGCGTATTAAATTGAGGCGCTAGTCACCGGCAGGAAGGTTCTAATAATTGTAACTCAAGAAGTAAATTCGTCATCGGCCCTGATGATGATGGAAAAGGATTCCATTGAAACGTCGGCAGCGATGAAAATTGAGGATATTACCCGGAAGAAATCCCGAGACGAATTTACTGCCACCATTCGCCGGGAAAAATTGAAGTTCTACATCCATAATAAAAAACAACAAATGGTAATTTACAACTCTACTATGGACCATGGTTTCAACATATTACGTCATTTTCGAGGTAGCTTTTAACAATAATTTCATTGTCACCTTGAAAATGGCATAATATGTTGAAACCATGGTCGGTAGTAGAGTTGTGATTCCAAGTGTGGAAATTACCATTTGTAGTTTTTTATCATGGATGTATCTAACTTCCACCAAGTCAAACCTGAAACGATTTTATACGTGAAATTCTACAATTCTAACTCTCTCTAATATTCACCCCGGTTGGCGGGACTTCCCTCAAGTTGGTTTGTATTGTCGTGTCTGCGGCGGGACGCACCTGTATACCATGAGAATGGATGCCTGCTGACCGCACGGTGGCTCGGCTGGCGGGAGTCCTCGGTGGCTTACGGCGTCGAACCCGCAGCCGGCGTCGCGATAGCTCCGCGGGAGACATATCGTCCAATCCACCGCCCTAATTACCTTCCCCCGCCACCGAGAGGGCACAACAGGCCTCTTCACCCTTTGATGACAATGTATAGGAGTTCAAGGACGGGGATGCTGACAATGAGACCGGAAGTTGGGCGAGGAGGCAGTGGAAATAATGCCAGAGCTGAACGCGCTTGAATTGAGAGTATGATTCGACGGGCTATGAACGATACTGTGAGAGGACTATGGTTCATTGTTTCGCCCCTGGATTTTTACTTCCCTTATTTTTCTCTCACCCCAGTTGTCAATTGACGCACAGTGAAATCATTGTTATAATGTAGCCCCAACACTGATTGATGTTGCGTCTTAACGTTGTTGATCCACGGTATAGGAAAAGAAAATTCGCTTTGCAAATTTCACGCTGACAGTGTGTTTCCAGTGAGGAACCTACAAAGCGAATTTCTTTTCCAAGTACCACCAACGTTGATTTAATCCCCTTGTGTCGTTGATCCACAAATAATATTCGATCTACAGAAGAGACTTAAGGGTGCTGGTGTGACATCTTTCGTTGAGACAATATTCTGCACATAGAGGTGCTTACACGAGCGGCGCAGAGCTTATTGAAGCATTAGATTTGCATATTGTAAGCCAATTATCCCCATTTATGATCCAGTGTTAGCCCAGATCAATGAGCAGAAAGGTAAGTTCTAGAGCGCATTAGTTGAAAAGTACACCCAAGTCTTTTGGCAGTTTCCAGATGTGCTACAATTGCTAACAACGGTTAATCATCCCTTTCTTAATGAAACCAATTTTTTGTAAAAAGTCCTTCGATTAAAAAAATCTCTTTCTCTTTGATACCATACTTATATTCACAATTCAACCCGGATCTCTCAGCATTTGCTAGATAAATGCCCCACAGAAGCGAAAATTACATAATAAAATGCAAGGGATGCTAAAATTTGGAAAACTACTCGACACGTAGACTTAAGCAAAGACATGATTTGTCGTACCATCCACCCCGTTGAAGGAGGGTGTCCGACTCGAACTCGGGTTCGGAACAGGGGGGTTAGATCAGCGGAAAGAGAGACCTCATTCCCTCTAGAATAACACAAAGTTTTATTCTTACGTTTTGAAAGATGGGCGCTATACAGCTCTCGACGTTCAGAAATTGGACGCTTACGGAAGAATAGATGCAATATCAAATTTTTTAATTACATCACAATTTATTTTGTGCTATTCACCATTTTTGCTCACTTCTTCCTACATCGAATGAGTAAAGGAATCTCGAAAACTTTTACATAAGTAAAAATTTTTTCTGAATAAATGAATACACAAATTTTTTCCATTGATTTGGCTCGTAAAGTGCTGGGCGGACACTTAAATTACCTGAATCAAATTCGGGACATTTCAGGGGGAAAAAGAGGGAGGTAAGGCAAGTTATCATCATATCGGGTTGATAAGAAGAAAGAAATGATTGAGAAAATTATTGAGAATATTATATTGATTGCTGAGGAGGAAGTACATTAAATGCGATGCAAACAATCAGTAAAAGAAGGGAAGGTCATTGTTAGGGTAAATTTGGGATTATATTTGAGAATGAAGCATGAAATATGCGAAGCAAAACTTAATTTGAAGTAAAACAAGATATATGGGATACAATACAATATAATATGTGCTTACATTTGCGGAAATAACAGGCGAAGAAAAGAGAAAAGACGGGAAAAAGAGAAAATGGTTTTCTACGAATCCTAAGAATTAAGTTCAAATTATTAAATTTACATAAGCCATTAAAACGGAGAAGGACAAGGAGAAAATTAATATTATCGAGAGAAGAGGAGGAAATCTTAATGTATGCAAGATAAAATTATGTTCTTTAGGATTTCCAAAGGGGAAATAGAAAAGAAAAGTGAAAAATAAAGGGAAGAAAGGAAAGAAATGAAGAGAGAAGAGTAAAGTATTTCAATGAAGGGAGAGGAAAAAGAAATTATAGGATGGATGGAGGTCCAAAAAGGATCAAAGAAACACTGACTTTCTTTTGAAACGCTGCTCGCATAACGTATTTAAACTCATATATATTTGAAAGCATTATTGATAAGTTGACTTTACTCAGTGAAAGAGTTTAAGTATCGACATTGAAAATCCCCAAAAATTCGGCCCTTTCAGAGGCAAAACGTTCTGTAGATTTTACCCTAAATTTCCTCCTGTTTTCCGCTAGGCTTTTCAAGACATCGTAAAAGCGGATTTAAAAATCAATAGCAATTTTTATGTGCCTACTGAAGAACGTTAAACTAAGTAAGAAAAGCGTATTTTATTACTATGTAATCTTATTTATCACTCGGCATATAAAATCAAGAAATAAACTCTATGGTAGTCCATTGCCAATGATTGTGATGTATTATTACCCGCCTAGCCACGGCGACAGGTCATTTGAACGACCTCGAACAAATATAACAACTAACGACTTGAACACATATTTGCGGCCACCGAACAGTTGATAATTAACCGATGGTCAGTAATTGACCACCGACAGTTCATTGATCATTGGGAATCGATCCATCATCGAAATACGGAAGTCAAAACCGGGCACTAACATCGAATGACGCCATCGCTTCACCGATGGTCAATACAAGCCAACGTATGGTAAACATTCGAGGTCAAGGTGAGCCCTGAGCCCAAAGGGGACACGACAGAAGAGAAATTCGGGTATCGAATAGATCATAGATATGTCCAGGGTGTAAAATGTTATACGTGAACGAAAACGTGATTGGTAGGGTAGGTGAAGAGGAGGATATTGCAGTAAACTGGAAGTCGGTGAAATTTGCGATTGAACTATAACAAAGGCAAGAATAATCTAAAACGTAATGGAACGAAGAAGATTGAGATAGGGAAAGTGAAAAAGTGAAAGAAGGTATGGTAGGGAAGGGGGTAAGGTAAAGATTGGATGAATTGATTTAGACCAAATTGCCGCGAAAAGTTATTGGTGAGCAATCTCCTAGTAACTCCCCCTTGCTTCTTTAACACTCAAATATTTAAGGAGAAACAAGCAATTAAAGTCAATTTTTCCAAAACGAAGAAGTCCACTTGGCAGGAATTTGGGATGAACAGTTGTTTGCATATATTTGGGGCTATCTAAGCTGCGATTTCGATTTTATTTCAATTAATGCATACTACATTAAGTAAAACTCCTATCCGTAAGTAAATTTAGAAATCATGGCTTTGCTAGCACTGAAAAAGCCCAAAGAAAGCGATTTTTCTTAAATATTTGCTGAACGGATTTGCAGCTTTGAAAATCATTACTTCAATCTCCTCCCACCTTTCCTCGGCGTCTCAATACACGTCTATCCATGAAAATGAGGTCCTACACACGCTGACTTCGAGGGTATTTGAGAAAGTAAATTCTACAGAGAAAAGCTAATCCAACATGGCCTTAAAACGAACTAGCCAATGGGCATCGTGATCTCCCTGACAATTTAAGCTAAAAAAATATCTTACCCCATAAAAAGCTGATGAATTAGGAGGAACGGCACATAATTTATGGTGGATCCGTGACTAGCCGGCGGTTTTCTCCTTAAATCTGAAAGAATTATTTATGCGATACCAACAATCAACAGTGACGTTTATCCGCTGCGCATAACATACGGGGCCAGAGCTCGAGTTAGTATAAATAAAAGTTATTCGGCAAAATCAGGGTGGTTGAGAATAATTAAGATAGGAATCGCCATAACCCAACATAGAGGCCGAAGGCCTAGGGTCAGAAGGCCATTATGATGCGTCCGGCTAATTACGACATCGACTTTAATACATGCGGAAGAAAGACCTTAAGTATACTAAGTCCCCCGGCCCATCAGAGCCCTGACATGGAGGGGCAAATTATAGACATCCATACCCTTGAAACATATAAATATTATAACCGCAAATAATTGAAACTCACTTCAAACTAGTGAAGCCGAAACTATTTCGAGCGAAACTATGGCTAACGAGACACCACGGACAACACGGTCAAATTTCAGAACTTACTTGGAGTTTCTCATAAGTTGGTTTTAGCTGTAAGGCATACGACCATTAATTTTCAGCATCTTATTGCAATAGCAACACGAGGCATCGAGAGGCATTTCATATGCTCGAAGGTAGAGGCTTTCTACCTCAAACATTTGCATACTCGCACAAATGCAAATGTAATATTTTCATTTCAATTTTAGCAAGTAATAAAAAATAAGCGACTCGCCTGCTTTCTAACAGTAACAAGCATCAACTTACAACGCAATGGTCACATTTCGCGTGGAAAGGTTATATTTAGACGAATAATTACTATACTTAGTTAACACATAATCTCATGATTGATTAATTATATCGAAAAAGGGTCTAACATAGCTACCGCGCTAAACGGCTTTCAATAACGTACCGATCCATCGGCCATTGAAATACTTGTGGTCTTAATGCGGAGTTTAATGCAATAATTAGCGATACTAAATACATGATCAAGTTCACTGGGAATTATTAGGTACTGTTAAATTACCGGCTTCAGTGTAATCTGATGCGACTGTGTCATTTCTATCCACGGAAATAACTGCCGTAAACGATGAAAAGAAATGCGAGCCATTGACGGCTTATTTTTTCCTTGAATGCAAATACAGGAGCAGATCTGTGAGCAATTAGTCTTTCATTCTTCCATAGCATAAATACGTCAAATTGAATACACGCGAGCACATGTCAATCAAAAAATGATTGACTGACATAAATACTCAAGCATATCCGTCTAATTGCTCGGGGGCATGCTGTTTGTTAGCATACTTATCGAATCAAACATTCCGAGAAATGGCATAATTACTACCAGGGCAATAATTGACTATTTCACACATAAATAAGTTCTTCGGCAAATGACCTTTTGACTCGGTGTAATGTTTGAAATATGACCGAGGGATAAAATGAAGCATCCTCCAAGTTCAAGTGCATAGAGAAGCGAGGAGCACTCATTGTGCGATAGTATTGCAGCGTTCATGCGAGGAAAAGGGCGCAGCCCGCTTCAGATATAATTTTATCTGTACCAGGAAAATATTAGGCAAATACCAGCAAATTACTAGAAGGTGATTTCAATACTTTGATGGATATTGTGACGAGACACTTCAGATGAGGGTAATCGCATACAAGGTTTTTAGACAAAAAACATTTACTAGTACCACTTTATTTTAATTAAGCGAACCGAGTTTCAGTTTTTAGCTTACAAACCTTAATGGAATACCACCAAGAAGAAGAAAAATACTGAATTTTCAAATATAATTAGTTTCTAACGTAATTTTAAGTCCATAAGTACGCAATATTCGTAGGGAAGAAAATGCTCGATACCCCTCAAGTACTCAATCATTTATAGTATTAGGGAATTAAATTTGTCCCTCAAATGCATTGTCAAACCTTTCTCCACTCAACTCTACCTCCAGTAATTCAACACCTTTATCCATAGTTTCACTACGATAGTTATATCAGTGTGATAATTCGAACTGATCCATCTTCGGTAGCCTAAGATGACCCGCAATTCAACACAGATAATATGTTGAAAAATGATAAATGCGTCATAAAAATACGGTAATGACAATATTGCATTCCTGAAAGGGTCGTATGAAGCCACTTAAAACATAAACACGAGGCAATACGCACAATTACTACTTCCAGTCGAAGTCTCTAGTAATTCACCTTTGGCAGTCAGCGACAGAAGTATATTTGAACTACAGACATACCATAAATAACACTCACAATTAGACCTTAATTTCAAGACACTCAATGCGCTTCAAATATCTCTTTTAACCTAAGTGGTATACTTCTGTGAAATAACGCCATTTAGTAATGCGGGGAGTGAAAATAAAATAATATGGGGATTAAGGGGTTGATTGAAGCAATAAATTAAGTGAAAGGATGGAATTCTGCAAGGATTTGAGGTGATAAATTGCGTTGGCCCTGCCATGAGCAAACATTTTATAGGGCTCAAAATGCAAAATAATCACTTCTCTATGGGGGAAACAGTCATACTGGCAAGATTACAGTTAAGGAGCAAGATTAGATTCCACAAATGGTATCGGCAAAAGACTTGTAAAAAGAAAGAATCGACTTATTTAAAATTTTCTCCAAAGAAAACATCTTGGACGAAGTTCAAGGTGGACAGTACAATAAAATTCGTCTACTATGGACGCAATTCTGGGAAACATTTTGCCTCTCAACAGTCAAAAAATTTCTCAACACTGTTTCACCGAAGTCAATCTCATACAACGCTGTTCAGGTTGTATGCCATAGTCAGTTCCACCACGACGACATAATAGCCAAAAAGTACGAGCATTCAGGAATAAATTTAATTGGGGAACGATATTTTACTATATTTTAAAACTTCCGATTTCTCCGTATCAAGCATGTCACTTTCTATCATTCAACAACATTCTCCTACTATCAGTATCAAAAAATCGAAAGAATAAGGGACTTAAGAACAAGATGAATGAAAATAATGTACTCTAATCAATTGAGAGGTGAAAATCAAACTGTAATACGAAAATGAAACTGGTAGCACCATAGCCGCGGACCTATTACAGCGATCGTTTCATCTATGAATATTATAGCCTTCTCAGCAATAAGCATTGTGGCGGCAATCGAGCTCATCTCCTGGAAGGAGCGAAATATCTTTCACATTGACAACCCGTCTCCGCATATGCTGCGAGGGAGGCAGTCCATTCCGTCGGGAAGCGAGCAATAAAAGAGCATTATCTCGTCGACTAGCGAGCCCTATGACCCTCTCGCAGTCAGCGTCCGGTCGGGGACGACGGAGCGCGCTTGTCACCGGCAAAGGGATTTTTCGGAACATTCGGAGCCTCCATCTCCCCGCTCATCAAATCATTCACACGACGTCCCCTGCATTACTTCCTGATCCCCTCGTCAGCGCGATAAATAATAAAAACGAACACAATTCGCCAGTCGGCGTGAGAACGAATTGCTTTGAATTAACCCACGTGCGGGTTTTGAAGTATCATTCATTCATAATGGAAATATGCTACAATCATTACCATTAAACAACTTTGTAAATTTCTACAACAACTCTATTGCACTGCCATATGTTTCAATAAATTATACACTAGATAATGGCAATGTCTAATAATAATGATGATGATGATGACTGTAATGATTACATGTTCTCCCTATTACGATCATTTTAATGTGATTGGACAACACATTTAAAAACACCCAAGCCCAGGCGAGATTCAAACCCGCGATCATCGGTTTGGCAGGCGGGGACCTATGCGATGACCAAGGTTATAATTCGCTGAATCCGCGATAGGTACAATAAAATTTTAGTGAAGATTCACGTAGTTGTTTCTGTGGTAACGCCAACTCAGCGGGATCGAATGTTGAATACGGGATCGAGTCAGGAGTATTCGCAACGGACGCGGCACCACAACACCGGCACCATAACACACCACGAGCTCCCGCACCACTCATGAAGTCGCTGCAGCGGACGCCCATAAGAGAACAACAACGGTCATATCGGCTCCATCCGTCCCGCGGCACAGTGAGCATATCAATCAGTCTTTCCTCGCCTTTACATTCGAAATGAGACATGCCGGGGAGGGGGAGTGGGGTGAGGGACGAGCGCGGCAGCAGAGAGGCGGACGGCACCCGATAGGGATGCTGCAGTCTTCGGACGGACACAGCAAGACGTCACCCCTCGAACCTCCGGGGTACAAAGCGGAAGATCATGGGAAAAGCGGAAGACCACGGTCAAAAAGGAGGGCCACGGGTAAATAGGAGGACCACGGGCAATGAAGTGAACCACTGGCAAAGCCGTGGACTACAGAAAAGGTCATGATCCACGGGCGAAGTGAAAATTGGAGGACCACGGGCAAAGCAGTGAACCACTCGCAAAGCGATGAACTACGGGCAAATCGGTGTGAAACACTGGCAAAGCCGAGGACCACGGACAAAGTCATGAACCACGGGCGAAGAGGAAATTGGAGGACCACGGACAAAGCAGTGAACCACTCGCAAAGCGGTGAACCACGGGAAAAGCGGTGAACCACGGGCAAAGCCGCGGATCAAGGGAAAAACAGTGAACCATTGGCAACGCGGTGAACTACGGGCAAAGCGGTGTGAACCACTGGTAAAGCCGTGGACCACGGGAAGAGCCATGGACCTCAGGCGAAGTGGAGGGCCATGGGCACCGCCCCCCAAATGATGCAGAATCTACCGGGGCGGACTCACCCTGAGCCACGGCGTCGTGCACCACCACCATCAGCAGCAGCAGGGTGAGGAGGGCGCGCACCACACCGCCGGTGGCCATGTCTAGCAAGGCACTCTCCGCGCTCACCACCACTCGCAAGCACTGTCACCACACCGCGACAAAACACAACCGACAACCCCCACTCGTCGACCCTCGCGTCCCCGGCGACCGCAGCTGACTAAAGTTGGCCAACTTCCCCATAGGCTTCCCTCTCTCGCCTCCGCCCCGCCCCCAAGCAACCCCACCCCCGGGGCACATCCCCCCCACCACCACTACCACCGCCATCACCACAGTAGCGCTGCCGCCCTTCCACCGGCCGCCCATTAGGACGTGTGGGAAGCTGTAGCTGCCGTCCCTCGCGGAGAGGGGCGAGTGTGAAATGATAAGCAGGGGGAGAGGGTTAAGCGGACCGCAGTCGGGTGTCGCTCGGGTATCGCGCGCCCCGCTCCGACGCGCTTTTTGCCCGAAATTCCTTTCCGGGCGGATGCTTGCATTGCCGCTGACATTTCCGGACTCGCGCGTCCGACGACTTTTGTTTCTGATGGGGCGGGAGGATGGCTGTCGCTCTGGGTTCACCAGACATGCCTCCCACTTGAGATGAGACGATGAACCGATTCGGTTTCCTTACTCCAAACACGAGAGGCTGGGTGTGAGGATTAATCACAGAGCTAGACCGCAGGCACAAAAGAACTAAGGCGCAGGATAAGGTGATATACGATGATTTAACAAACTTCAAACACACGTAAGAACATCAGTAGTCAATTTGTGGAAATGTATATGTATTGTATATATTATGCTTAACTTCATATCCCTGCAAATGCGAAAATTTTTAGGAATAAGTGTTCAACACTTATTGGTTAATTATATAGTGGATTAATAGGGAGAGTGTGAAATTGGGTAAATTGGGTCAATGTTCATTTGCTAGTCGCATTATATTAAAATTAATGGATTGTTTGAAATTGGTTTATTGGGACAATGTTAAATTCCTAGTAGTATGATGTTAGAAATAATGTATTATTTTTTACCATAGGTGTCTTTTCTGTTTCTAAACTGTGTATTAGATAGGTACATTTGTTATTCATGTGAATACATCTAATGCTGCCATCAGGCCATAGCCTACTTGCAGCAATGTGTAATAATAATAATAATAATAATATGTATTGTACATTCTATATTGTAATTCATTTCGCAGTCACTACAGTTTTGAATTTATTTTCACGCAAAATATTCTTTTCAATGTTTTTCTTTAGATAATGAGTATTTTTGCTTATGTTTTTTTTTCATTTCCGTATTTAAGAATTTTGAAGGCAGCCTAAATGCAGGCTACATTACTTCCCTGAATGGAAAAAATTACCTGTGTATACATATGTAGGTATGGAGGAAAAAATATATATAATATTTTCTGTCGTACCGCATTTCCACTCAAAACAGAGACGCAGGTCATAACGAGAAATTGATTCGGTAATTACTATAGCATAAGAAAGTGCATCGGTACTAATTTTACAGAAATTTTTTACTTCTAATTGAAATTAATAATTAGTGACAATGGCTTTTCCCATAACTAAGTGTGGGAAGCTTTATGTTATATTATTACATCAGTTAAAAATAATTTACGTCATTAAATCCTTCTGCGTGAAAAAAAATTGCTGAAACATTTGTCGGTGAGAGGATTTACATCACCCAAAGTAACATTGTTTCATTATAATTTATATACGACAAAAAAATAATTAAATACATGATGAGACCACTATTCACGACCATGGTTTCAACCTTAGACGTCATCATCAGGTCTACCTGATTAGGTTACCTACCTGATTATCTTCTACATCATGAGGTATTCCACCTGATGATGACGTCTAACGTTGAAAGCATGGTCGTGAATAAATATTAATGTGAAAGCACTAAGTTCTTCTTTTTTAATTTAATTATGAATCGCCTTCACCAAGTTACGCCTCAAACAATCAACTTAAAATGTATTTTTTTGCGTTAAGGCATGACGTATTTCCTTCAGACGCGAAGAAAAGTTTCCCTGATCCTTTTTTTGCAGAAGAGGGAACAACGCAAATTTCTAGAGAGCTAACCTTAACCACACTGACAAATTTTAAAATTAGTAGATTCTCTTTAGTCGATAGTACAATAGCACAACTAAGTCGTATGTACGGATAACTCACCCCATCCAGCATCCTAAAGACGGCAAGCAGGATACCGCTTGCATGTATACACTTGTTTCCATATAATAAATCAGCTACTCTGAGAAGGAGACCGAAATCTCCCCGAGTGACATAGTATAGTGCCGAGAAAAAAGGAAATGAAATTAAAATTTTATTAATGAAGACATTCTAGTACAACTACTTATTTTGGAGCATTGCATAATGAAATACGTAGAACGATGGAAGAATAATGAAGCACTATCAAAATCGACATCTTCAACGTTTTTCCCCATGAGATGATTACATACAATTTTTATTCAACGATAAAAATAAATGTCGGAAATTGGCCTTAACGGTCATGCTAAAAAGTGCTCTGTATGACTTTAATCACATTCAACAACTCCTAGACGAGTAATACAAAAGAACAAAAGCCATAAGAAATAAGAGCTGGAATTCATACGTTGCCCTGATCAGTTCGTCCGAGAAACTATCAATTATATATGGGAGCGGTGATTCTGGAGATAAGCCGACTACCCCTATAAGTAGAAAGAAATAGTGAAAATCCCTATAAATATTTAGCCATAATTTACAGAGTGCAATTTTGCTGATATGGGGTTGTGAAAATGGTGGATATCATTCTATTTATCTCATCCGGTTATGGACCACTGTCATTTAAATCACCATAATGATATAAGACACCCCCTTTTCTCCATTCGATGCTTTTAAGATATCCCAAGGACTCGTAGTTCTTCACCCTTGCAGTAGGGAGATCACATTTTCAGGAAGCCAAAATAAAAATACCCAATTATTTCGCCACGCTTATTGGTGAATTACTCGAGTGTAATTTAATACGTAAAACTAATTGTAAGACAGGAAAGTATCTCAAACCCATCTTTAATCACAAGCCAGAAACACTACATATCATTTATGCTAATATTACAATGGCCGTGGCTCTGATTGAGCACTTCATCTGTAGGATTATGCAGCCCTTAAACCAACTTAAAATGATGAAATAAAAAAGATTTTTTAAAGGAACACGCTTTTTCCAACAGCAATAAAAAGTAAAAATGAGCTTTTTGCCACTTGGAGAATAAAGGGTGGGTGCTGTTTAGCATTACTAGAAATGAGTGTAGAAGAATCCAATAAGTAAGGATTGGCGCGCAATAATACTATATAAAGCTAATCGGCACCCATGTGTTATCCTTCGAGTGATGAAAAGCTAATAAGATAAAATAAAGAAGCTAAAATACTTTACTTTTTAGTGCATTTTACGCTGTTCTTGGAAAAGCTTTATTCTTAAAAATCTTGTTTTTATTTTAATATTTTCTTACTTTTTAGGGGTAAATCATGTAATCATTTAAACCAGACCTGTTAAAGAAATTTCTGCAAAAATTATAAGTCATATGTTGAGAAAATTTAAAACTATTTTTTCCACGTGGAAATTTAGTTAATTAATTATAGCACGGAAGAAAATTTCAGAGAACCAGATTATTAAATAATGCACTGCCATGAGAAGCAAGCAAGTGTACAACATTTCAAGCCGATACGACGATAGTACGTCGGTTAAAATCAATTAAAAGATTCCATTGATGAGACAGACAAATGGAGGAAGCAAGTTACGAAAAAGCGCGAAAAAAAAATTGGTTTAATTTTGGTGAACGCGGAAAGATGCTTTCACCAGACTGGGAAATTCGTAGAGAATCACAAATTTTCCTTAGTTACTTCATTCTAGATGCTTCGCGAGCTTATAGTATTATATCCTGCACACTAAAAAAGAGGAAATTTCCACTTATTATTATACCTCATTCCTCGAAATAGTTATATCAATTCTGTTTCTCATAAAATGCGACCATATAGCTTCAGCTTTCCTATTGAATTCCCTGACCAATACGACAATCAAGATCCTTAATAACCGTGATGATTAAGGCCTCTCCTCAAGTCCCGAGCAGCCTAGAAAACGACAAGGGAAATTAATTAGTATCATATAATTGAACGATTATCATGAAATTACCGCGAGGTTCCTGTGGTTCTTAGGGTACAAACTGGGCTTCCATGGTTTGCAAACTATTATATCACAATAAATAGTCTGACTGAGATGAAATCTAATCCCTGCCACAAATATTAATGCGTTAAGGCTTGTTTACACAGTTCATGAACACGTAAGGGTTAATGCCTAAATGCATGAACTTGAGAATGAACGCCAATATGCACCGTGTAATCACCCAACTTGTGCGAATACATGCACAGAAAATATAACCTGTTCTAAAGGCCGTTTTACACGGTACACGGAATTGCGCAATCTGACGTACGTGCGAAGGCGCAATCAAAATTGCGTCGGGTAAAGCGTCGAATTGCTAGAACACATGCGAGAATGCGTGGATGCGAGACGGCGAAATAACCCCTGTTCTAATTTCGTCCATGCATTCGCGCAATTCCACGCCACTTCAGAAATTAAAGCAGCTCTAACCCTTCGCCAATCCGTGCCCCGTGTAAAACGGCCTTAATTTGGTTCATGCATTCGTACATGTTCCGTTCCGGTCCACAAAAACATTCATGCAAACAGACATTAACTCCTACGCGTTAATGTATCGTGTAAACAGGCCTATAGAGAAGTATTTTCTACAACTAAGTATTTGTTAAATGTGAAGGTTAGCCGACAACTGAGTGGAGAAGGGCGTAAAACCAATATTAGGATTATTGGCCGGTGATGATGATGACACTCGACATAGTGTGCCATGAATGAAAGTAGTTGCTCGTTCGCCTTAGTTGAGGCCTTGCATTCACTTCGCAACTCGAAGGCGGAATCAGAGAGACACGTTCAGTTACTTCCAATTAAGTACCGGTGGCAACACTCTCGAAGTTATGTAGCACATACCATTGATTTGCATTATCGCTGGTGTCAAGGAAGTCGAATGCATTTGCATTTATATCACCAGACGATAAGTATTCTGCCATAACAAGCTCTCTGATTTGTTTGAATGCGAGTGTAATTTAGGGAATCATGCCAGAAAGCGTGCGCAATGCTCATCAACATCTTCACTTAAATCAGTTGCGAATGGAATATCACATTCTGTGAAACCTTAAGCCTTGCAGTGTACGAAGCAATTTATGTTTAATGGATTATTTACCAATTCTAATTCGCTTGAGGTGTAAAAAGCTTCCGATGCTGAAGGACAGAATGAGTTTCCTTTCGCACTGCAGTGAGAACGATCACACACATTTGAATAGAAACGAGCGTTTAAAAATAATAACAGAAAGACTACCGACTACAGAAACGATGAAGACGTAGAAATCTACAGAACAGAGGCGATAAGATAGAAACGCTAGCTATAACATTATCTGTAATTAATGTATATGATCTGCATTTGTCAACTAGATATTGTCTTGTTAATATGAAGTTTATGATCATAATAAAGGTATCTTTATAATGCTAATAGCACATTATAACTCGACTAGGCTTGGAAGAGCCTGCACTTAAGATGAAGTGAGAGTAGAAACATGAAATTTTAAATCGATTAATTAGCAGAAACTGGAAGGGAAGATTCAGAGGGGAAATTTTTGAAGTCAATTTCGATATTAGATGGAATGTGGAGACTGTTGGAAATAATGGATACGCATGCCGGAAAAAATTACGATGCAGAAAATCGAAATGCAGACTCCCACAGGTCGAGTGTCATTTTTGACCTCTAATTTTAGTAACTTCGCATCGAGCAATATTCATGAAAATTGGCAAACTTAAGGGGAAAGGTTCTAAGTTTTGTTGAGTGTAATCAAAATTTTACAATTTTGAACTTTTGAACTCAAAATGTGGGTCCAAACCAAAAATTTGAATTTGCCTCATGGGGTTTCAATGTTAAAAATATCGAGATAGAAAAAAGTCTGAATTTCATTGACCAAGATGCCAATTCTTAGGTCTTCGGACACGAGAAAACCGAGAATAACATTTTTATTTACGAAAATTCAACCGTTGATCCGGTAAGGTCACAATCAAGGTCATGAGGGTGGCAAAAGAATAGCATACCAACAAAGGTGTCGATCCATGAGTTTTAAAGGGTGTCCAAGTCAATGGTATTGTCCTATTACCCGTATTATCGACTAATTGACCTCCAAGGTTAATACGGAGGTCAAAGGTCATAGAGTTATCCGTCGGGCCATCATGACAACCAATTTGTGGAACCATAGGTTTTAAAAGGTGCCCAAGTCAGTTTTGCAGTTCATATATAAAAAAATATCGAGTAAAATTACCCACTTTCCGTTACCATGGAAAAATGCCACAAAGTTAAACCTGACAGTTTTACTTTCGTAACATGAAAACGATTGAAAATATCGAAATTTAGGCCATAGAGAAGATTGATTAGGCGTGGACTCAGATCAGGTACGTAAAGATAAGTAATACCTCTAGAATTAACGGTGCAACATTGCCAAGATTGTAATGCATAAAATAAAAATCTTAGTCGAAATTTCCTTAAGTTCATGGATGTTATTTATCATATCAATGGTCGTCAATAAACGGTATTCATCATGAGAACGACAAAAAATAGCAAAACAATAACTCGTCATTATACACAATAATTGCTTCAAAAGCAGCTATTCGTCTTAAACGTTAATAAATAAATACCAAGTAACGCTCATATGCCACCCAATAATCTAGTAAATATATGAGCTAAAAAGAAGAATACCTACGTGCGTTGTTGAAAATTATTTTTAAATATCACAAAAACGGGAAGTCTAGCAAAAGCTACCAAAACAAAAAGCAGACAGCAGATTTTTATTACACTGTAAGCCACGATCCAAGCAGGTTACAGAAATTATAGGGAAATAATACGAACGACAAAATTATTTAAAAAAAGATGCTGCAAAATTTAGAACAATTGTGCATCGAAGAGATACCACTAGCATCGATCAAATTACTGAAAAAGAGGTTCTGTGAAGATTAACAGAGCACAGAATTCTCTCGGAAATCGCGAGAAAAAAATACAAATCTAATCAGACATATTTTCAGTCAGGTGGATACAATGTGAAGTCAATCGTCGGAGGGGTAAATGGGAGGAAATACAAATTTCAAGGGAAAAATAAGGATAACTAATCAAGGAGTTAGAAAAAATATATACGTAATGATTTTAGCCGAAAGAAAAATAGGATGAGTCATATTAAACCCGCCTCACAGTGGGCTGGAATCGAGAAAAGCTGCCCGAAATAATTTTTTGGCTATCAATTTTGGAAAAAGCAATTATATTTTCTAATTATCGAATAATATTGAGCACATTGCTGGTAAAGTTTCATTACTAAGTCTTTGTTTTAGAGCAGGAGACTTCTGTCAAGTTAATGTAAAACGATCTAAAAACATTTTCCGTTCTTTTTTTTTTTTTTTTTGAAAAAATTGATTGAAGTATTTTACTGCAGTTGCGTCATGTTTTACAATACCTAAATTAAAAGCATACTAGAATAAAAAGGATTTTTTTAAATCCGTTGCAGTGAATTTTTTTCTTTTATCCATAATTTTAATTACTTTTATTAAACAAATAAAATGTACTATTGCCACGTATTTTTAACATAATAAAATGATGCTTTTCGGCTGAAAAAACCATCTAGGAATAACCACTCTAGCCTTTTCCACAGACAATGAGTAAATTCAACTGACTTACATTTCACCACATTGCATAATATTTTAATACTATAATTTTATGGCGGCATAATTTTAGCCGACACCTTAATCGGTTAGTAAAATAACTCCTCTTATGATGAATCAAGGTCGCAACTATGGAGATTAGAGTTTCCAACCCCCTAATATGCTAAAAAAATGTCCACTTGCTCTCATCCCTGAGAAGATGAGCTGTGAATATAGTAATGCTCATATGCCACCCTAGAATCTAGTAAAGATATGAGCTAGAAAGAGGGATACGTCTGTTGCTGAAAAATGATTTTTAAAATCTTTTATATTAATTTTATGTTATTATTTTTATTTAATGATTTATACACTTACACCATATAATGGAACGTTCATCATCCCTGAGAAGATGAGCTGTGAATATAGTAATGCTCATATGCCACCCTAGAATCTAGTAAAGATATGAGCTAGAAAGAGGGATACGTCTGTTGCTGAAAAATGATTTTTAAAATCTTTTATATTAATTTTATGTTATTATTTTTATTTAATGATTTATACACTTACACCATATAATGGAACGTTCATCAACAGTTTTGTTCCGAAAAAAGGGATGGCAATCAAAAAATGGAAATGTGGACGAGGTACCCGACTGCCAGTAACATTTCCGCCATTTATGAAATTGTACTAGCGGCATTAATAGAAAAGAGCTATGCGTTCTATTTGATGACCCCAGCATGAAATTTGGCCCAGTAGTACGTTGGAAAAATCCAAGCGATTTTTCTCGAAGAACCCTCAACCCCGCCCCATATATGGTAGTTGGGGAAGACAAGGAAGGGCAGGTGGGATATTGATGATTTATTTCTAAAAAATCATATTTTCGTCCCAGACTCGTGTAAAGCGTCGTTTCAACATGAAGCAAGTTCGGAGGCAGAGTGAAATGCAAACATCGCTATCGTCACTACCGGCTTTGCCTGGGATTAGCTTCATCCTCATCCATCCAAATTATTTCTCGCACAGTCACTTAATGCCTAAATATGTGCGGAAAACTCTGAACAAGTAATTAGGTTAAATTTTCAATTGTGAGATACAGGTGACTATTGAATACAGTGCATTGTAATCACCCTGGAAAGTTCAAGATGTCAGTGAGAAGTTGTAAACAAGCAATAGATTAGGCAATAAAGATAAAACCCGATCGGTAGACAGGGAGTGTGGCGTCCTCTTAAGCAGAAAATAAAGTTTCTGCTAATTTTTTCGAAAAAAATGTGAAAATTGGTTGTAATCAGGAACTTTTATGTTATGTATCGATCCTTACGTGGGTTATAATGGAAAATGATGATTCAATAACCCAAAAAGAAGATCAAGAGTTTGTATAATCGGACGCGAAGCCCGCGCTACGGATTAAATGTTCTTCCTAATGTCATTACCACTACACTTAGAGCCCCAATACGACTGTGCCACAAAAATTACCTTTCATTAATCCTTCCTACGAGTGAACGCATTTTTCTGTTTGAAATATGAATGACTTGCATCAAAATATGATTTCAATGACGATTCCTTTCCCAGAAAGAACTTTTTTCTGTTGGTTACCCGTAATTTTTAAGCGCAGGGTATGTTTGGGTGGAGCAAGGTAGCTCAAGTATTAGAGAAAGCTTGGCTTCTGAACGAAGCGTCTCGAGTTCAAATTCCGAACGAAGTATTCGGACATTTCCAACCAAATACCCTCGAAGCGCGAGGTGGGCCAGGGGTGTAAACTGGCCCTCCTACCCTAAATGTGTGGAATTTACACAATTTTTTGGGTTAGCGTGGGGTAATCTCTACCCTCAACCAGTGGCGGATCTATGGGGGGCCAAGAGGGCTATAGATCCCCCTTGAATATCCATTTTACACTAGATAGAATGGTAATTTTGTTCGGACCCGAGATACTGCTGGGAGGTTATACCCTACTTAGCCCCCCCCTTGTCCCTAACCTGGATCCGCCACTGCCCTCACCTATCCAATAAAGCACTAGAATTACAATAATGAATAAGTGAAATCTTGCGAAAAAATTTATAACCGGTTATGTGGTAAAATTTTTATTTTTGAGATCATCACCGCCAGTCAACAATCCTGAGATTGGTTTGATGCAGCTTTCCACTTAATAGGGTAGTTTCCTTCATCAAAGAAAACGAAAGGCATTGATTGCGATTCGTTACCCACCATTAGTGTATTCATAATATACAAATTATTTGGTTTTAGAAATCCCAGTTAAAACGAATGGCAATGGTCAATTTTAACTGCATTTGAAAAAGGCCAGATTGGCGCACATGCGATGCCACTCCACGTGACGTCACAGGGACCTAGTTTCTATACGAGTAGATAGGAGTTATAGGTCGTCTGAGATTACCAATGCATGCATGAGGCACAGAGCTCAGGGAAACATGTCTTAATAATCACCTACTAAAACTGACTAAGGTCGGAGAGTTTTCTTCGTTTGATAAGGTATTAATAATCCTTATTTAAGGCAAGCGCTACCAGCTAGCATGGTACTCTGCTACCTGCTAGCATCCTGCGTCGTATCAGCGCTCAAAGCCTCGCCCTAAGGTCACCTCACTTGCGGCAGCGGGAACCAGAACAACGTCACACGGAGTTTCCCCGGCATTCATACTTAGCCGTCGCGTTTTCGCGCCCTTGAAAATTTTTACTTATCATTTAATCGCGAAAAATAGATATCGTCATTTAAAAATCTAAAAGCGTGAAATACGTACTCCAGGAGTAATAATCTTTCGAATAAGGCAGTAAAAAAATAATAGGAAACCACCTTATTCTCCGATCTGCTGATCTTTTCACACTTACGTATTTCTACTCTCTCACAACCTTCTTTAACTGTTCCATATATTTAATTCGAGGTTTCCTTTTCCCTTCTTGCCATCGGCTGGCTCCTCGACGATTGTCTTCATCAGGCCTTCATGTCTCAAGGTTGTTTCATCAGAAAATGTTGTGGTAAAATTTTCTCATTTTCGAGATACACAAGAAATTCTCGAAAAGGATGTATAGCAACCACTATTTGGAGTTTGGCGACTAATCGAAGGTTGATGAGCTTCGATCACGATAGAAGCAGCGCGATACCCCCAAAGCAAAACTCTGGATATGCTCAGGGTAAGGAACTAGGTCCTCCACCCCAGAACGTGTGATATTCACACGCCTGTGACTTAGTTCGGGGTGAGCTCTACCCTCAACCGTTCAAACCAACCTTCAGGTTGAATCACTGAACGGGTGAATACAAACATACAAAAAATGACACCATTTTCCTTCGGATGGGCGCACGGTCTCCATCCCATCACGGCTGGTTTCATCCTAACAAGACACCCGGCGTGAAATTTCTCGAGAGGACAAAAAATTGACCCGTCAAGCCACGGGGGGTGGGGGGTTCGGTGGAAGCGGGAGGGAGGAAGGGATGGGCGGGTGAAGAGGTTCCTTACAAGAGCAAGCAGTGAACTTGAGGCGTATGGAACAAACATAATGCGACCGGCGAAGGGAGGTGACCGCCCACCAGTAATGGACCCTCCACCAGGCGCAGAACTCTCAGCCTGGTTCAAGCAAGGAACGGAAGAGTACCTACAGGGTACTTACTGTAAGTAGGTGTGTGCCCGAAAGAACGTAAGAGTCATATCGGAGCTAGCTCGCGATCGGAACAGTTCCGCTCCGGAAAGCTTGCGGGAAATAGCTGCTCCGACTCTTAATTGAGCGGCCGGAAAGCTGAGGAATTGGGCGCCGTAACACGAGTCCTGCGATTCCGGCTGCTGACCCTGGATAAGACTTACGTCAGCAAAAGTGCAACGAGTATTTTTTTTAACTCGAATTCCCATATTTTGGGATAATAAAATTAAGACTAATATTTTTTCTCGTTTGATTGCGCTATTTTCGCTTAAATTTTCAATAAAAATTTGGATTACATTATGGCTTTTATTGCTTAATGTAGTAACTATTGTATTGTGTTGTATTATTCTCAATCTTTAATGAAAAAAAACAATTTTTTAAGCATTTGTATTTGTTACTTTATATCCACGAAGTAATTATTGATGCAAGGTAATGTTCTGGATTGTGGGAGTCATGGCTGTACGCTCTGTTCACCTTCCCATGGGAAGATGAACATAGTATACAACCAGGAATCGTTCAGTTCAGATTCCTTAACGAGTCTGGTGCATGGCCCGAACAATAGGGTGATTTCTTATTATTTTTTTAATTGCCTAAATCGTAATATTATTATTCCTGGAGTACGTATTTCACGCTTTTAGATTTTTAAATGACGATATCTATTTTTCGCGATTAAATGAAAAGTGAAAAATTTCAAGCGCGCGAATACGCGACGGCTAAGTATGAATGCTGGGTAAGTCCCATGTGACGTCGTTCTGGTTCCCGCTGCCGCAAGTGAGGTGACCTTGGGGCGAGGCTCTGAGCGCTGATACGACGCAGGCTGCCAGCTGGTAGCTGAGTACCCTGCTAGCAGGTAGCGCTTGGCTAAAATATGGATTGTTACTACCTTATCAAACGAAGGAAACTTTCCGACCTTAAACAATTTTAATAAGTGATTATTAAGACAAGTTTTCCTGAGCTCTGTGCCTCATGCATGCATTGGTAATCTCAGACGACGTATAACTCTTATCTACTCGTATAGAAACTATGCCCCTGTGACGTCACGTGGAGTGGCATCACATGGGCGCCAATCTGGCCTTTTTCAAATGAGGATAAAATTGACCACTGCCATTCGTCGAAACCGGTATTTCTAAAACCAAATAATTTGTATATTATGAATACACTAATGGTGGGTAACGAATTGCAATCGATGCATTTCGATTTCTTTGATGAGGGAAACTACCCTATTGTTTCAACGGAATGGCCTCTTGAAACTGTTCACCCTTCGGAACAGTTCCGGTCGGAACAGTTCCGCCAAACACCCAGTTCCGGCACGCCACTAAGCGTAAGCATATTTTATTGCGTTTCTTGGGGAAGGAAGAGAGTTATCACTAACGCCTGAATCACACGATCATTTTTTCCGTCCCTCAGAATTATAGCTCCAGAGATAGGCGTTCAGGGACCAAAAGAGTGATCGCTCGATCCATCATTTTCTGAGTCACACGGTCATTTCAACTGTTCCTTCTTTTCCCATCGCCTATATTCATCACTTTCCGTATTTACAATTGTCATTCAATTAAAAACCAATCGTGGCGATACAACCACCGTTAGCGGTCGTACGCTCTTATCGGCCGAAGGACGGTACGTACCAGCGATGCAGTGGCGTAGCCAGAAATTTCGTTGGGGGGGGGGGTCCAAAACAAAATGTGGAAATTTTTTAAAACAGGGTAATAAGTGGAGGGTTATAAACTAATTTCAACACTTTCAAAAATCGAAAAAACTTCATTAATCAAAGAAATCTTTTAATTCATGATATATCAATATTTTGTTTTCTTTTTATGAAGCAAAGTAATTGTGTTCAAATATTTCGGGGGGGTGTCCGGACCACCCCCGACAACCCTCCACGCTACGCCACTGCAGCGATTTTCTGCGGCGGAAAAAGGGACGTAAGGAGTGATGGGAAAAAGGAATGTGATTTCCATCCCTCGAGCTATCGCGGAAAATGGTCGCGTAAAACGGTCATTTTTCCGCCATCATTTGAGCGATCGCTGGAGCTGTCCCTCGAAAGGGATAGAAAAAATTATCGTGCGATTCGGGGTTTAGGAGGGACTGTGCCATCGGAATTACATTGTTTTTAGTATAATCGGCTCTCCTTAGACTGCTATTCGCGCTGAAATTACTTGGAGTCTCTACAGAACTTCCGAAAGTTTTATTTGTCGTAGGCTGATGATAATATAATGGACATGTCAAGTATTGTGCGTTGCATATGTTTCAAGATTTTTACATTAAATTTAAGATTCTTTGCTTGGGTTTTTATAATTGGGTGTAGTAGGAAGTTGGAAAATAGTGATAAGTATGTGAAAAGGAGCTATTTTCTCCTGAAGTGGATCTCTCGTAGGAACTGCCACTACATTACGGAGAAGAGAGTTTGTATTCTGGTGGATTGATGCGTCTGCCTCCTCTCTTATCATTTTCTCATCCCTTATCACGAGGCAAAAAATTGCTGCGGGTAAAATTATCATCCACCGCGGTATAAATGAGCTCGTTCACCAATTTCTTCTACAATCGATTGACTTAGTTTTAAAAATGAAGAGATCCATACTTATCCTTTATATCGATACCTTGCCTACTTAACGAGATATTGGCAACGAAAAATTGATGATCTTAACCCTTACTTAGACTGATGTCTCCATGTTTCTGGGCTTCACCGCGTGGATTTCCGCGAGGATCGACCTGAAGACGCCGCGCCGGTTGGAATACCGGAGAAACTGTCGTCATAAAGAAAAATCCACGCGGTGAAGCCCAGAAACATGGAGACATCATCTAGACAACGCCGCGGAAAACTACGCATCAACCTTACTTAGACTGTTTGATGGCGTCACGTACTATAGAGATATCGGGTTGGTGTGGTGGCTAGAGTTGGCTTCACACCCCGTGGGCCTGGGTTCAAATCCTCACGGAGGCAGAGATTTTTCATATATTACCTGATCCCTGATTGGGTGCTGAGTGGAGGGTACGTAAGAACAGCACTCCGTCCGTCGGATAGAACGTTAAGCTGTGGTCCCTTGGGCGCCTATCGACAAGAGCAGGCTAATGCCGACGCTTTGTTTCTCTCCACCATTCCCTTAGCTGCCGGTCGCCTCCTCCAAATACCGTACCAACTCTTGCAAAGCTGATCTTTGCTTCCCCTAGGCTTTGTGCTAAGACCGCGAGTGGTGCACTGTTGTTTATACTCTTTTGAGCAAATCCGTTCCATTAGTGACAGTTTCGCCATGAGCTTGATCACTAATTACGTAACAGACTCATGGAAAATAGGCGGCAAATTTTGGGTTTTCTTATTTTACACTTGCGAGCGCACTCATGAATACCTTGGACATTTTTCGTTGTAACTTCTCCTTCGTCGACCGAATAGTTTCAATGAATAACGATTTCGTGTATGAGAGATAGACTCCACTATCTTGGGATTTCTGATCTCTAAGTAAAGGCAAACATAGAATTTTCTCCCTCTGCAAATGCCACTAATCTAACCGTACATGAAAGAATAACTATGAAATATAAAGGATACTTGAAAGGTCTAAGCTAGCTATTGCGTTGAATTTATTACAGTTTTACATGCCAAATGCTGTTTTGATGGTATCTGACCATGCATTAACTTTTAATTGTATATCGGATAAAAAGTAAGTAAAATCCAGGCAAATACTCATTCTTCTACGTACATTGTACTCCTATTCCAGGAGGGTTGTCTACATTACTAGTCTGAATTTAATTATTTCCTAAGAACTTCATGGAGAGCTAAGTAAACATGGTGGGATTTACATCCTCCAGAGCTTATGATGAGCACATTCAGAATAAAACGTATCGCAAAATTTCTTCCTTGGCACCGGCATCCTTTCTCGCCACTCTTCCAAAAGTGATGTGACTCATATTATGACACAAGACAAATTCGCGAAAATTACAAAAGTCTAATGTTTACCCCATGTTTTTTCCTGCTCGGGCGAACCTGTGGGGTTAAAAACGAAAAAAGGTCTCAAAATGTGGATCAGCGCCAAACGCTCAACCCCCGTTTCCGAAGATGAGTGGGAAGCCCGGAAGTCATCCATATTTTTTCACATTCACCAAAAGTTTGGTTGCACGCCAGCCCAAGGTTGCTCGCAAAAGTATTACCTCTGGAGTCAGCGGCGGATACACATGGGGGGCGCGCGCCCTCACCTTGCGGGACCGCTCGCATTGCCGAACATTGCAGAACCACAATTATAACTTTTTTACATGGTACGTTCCGTAAGTATTGCGACCAAAGGGCATAGCTTAATAAGAGGGCAAAAAGTCCCCCCTTCGAGATTTTTTCGGTACTTAGGGCATGCAATCTGGGATCAAATAGGACTAACCTCACCACGCTTCTAGCCCACTAGAGGTCCACCAGGGCCGGCTGGCTCGAAAATACGATTTTCACTCTTTTTGAGATATCTCGGTCAAGAAAGCTTACTTTTTAATGAAATTTACGGAATTTGAAAGCTTATTTAATGAAGCAAATGCCAAATTCATTTCAAGAATTTTCAGCGGGAAAAGGAGAAATGGTGTCGATTTGAAAATTTCTAACGCATGTTTTCATAAAATATTTTTGAGAGGGCCAAGGAGAAAAAATGTTTTTCGGGGGCGTTTTTTAATACCTTTTGACTAGAGCAGAGCTGGATTTTATTAATTAGTGCAACATCGCGAAAGAATGTAGAATATGCGATTTTGGCCAATTTTTCCTGGTTTCTCTATGCTCTGGTCTTCTATGACACCCTTTATAAACCATTTTACAAACATTTCGTCCTTTCACGAACGCAAACGCTCATACCGAATATAATACCCACCACAGAGACTGATTGTTTTGGAAACTGGTCGCGAAAATGGCTCTGAAAACTATTCTAGCTAAAATCTCGGCTGGTCCTGCAATTTTATCTTGGTACTGCCCATTGGATAAATAATTAATTATTTCTGCTATGTAAGCGCAACACCCTATTCCTCAATTTCTGCTACCACAATCACAGCCTACACAGAAAATACACATCAATTAGATATCTACAGATAGATAAATAGTTATCTAATAGACATCTATCGTAGATATCTATTAGATATATTATTGTCAAAACAGCAGCATGTCAAATAGATATCTACGGTAGATGTATATTAGATAACTACTTATCTATATGTTTTATACTTATCTTATCCATATCTATAAAAAAAATTCTCATGCCCAGATGTAATGCCCAAAGTACCGAAAAAAGCAACGGAGGGGGGACTTTTTACCCTCTTATTCAGCTATGCCCTTTTTCCTGACGCAACGGTTCGCCGCAGGGTGTTCTAACCTACCGGGCTAGATGGAGGGGGTGTTAGATTCAAAACGCACCCGGTCTCATTCGGCTGCGAGATGCTGGAGAGTCAGGAGGTGCGTTCTCGTGAACCTCGTTTTGAGTTCATGTAATATGACACAATAAGTCATTCTGTGGAGCAACGGTACGTTATCAAATTTTGCGATACACTTGGGAAATCCGCCACCGAAACGTTTCCATTAATTCAGCAGGCCTTGGGAGGGATTTTTTGTCCAAATCGCAAGTTTTCCAATGGTACAAGTAGACTGAGAGGAGATCACCAACGAAACTCGCAGCGGACGACCATCAACCCCAAACCCATGGATTCAACCAGGATAAAAAACCATGCTTATTGTCTTCTTTAACAATCCTACGAAATGATCGATGGATTTTTCTCCTCGTAGAAAAATCTATCACTTTCGTTGCTATATCAAGTAATGGTTTCACAAGCAGTGGAGCTCGTTGCCCCATGGCAACGCGGGTATTCCCTATCCCACCCTTCCATCCCTATCCTCCTCGGTGGCGCCGGGGTAAAGTCCCCGACTGCTAACCTAGAGGTCGCGGGTTCCAATCCCGCCTGGGTGGTTTGAACACCATCCAGGGCATGGATGTATGTGATTGTCAAACAAGTTAATTGTAAGAGAGGACTATCTAGTCCTAAATTCGCTTGTGAAATAAAGACGACATTATTATTATTATTATCCTCTCCTGGAGGCGTCGATGGGCTCCTATCGCGGCGGCGCCTCTCTCCTTTCTTCCTTCCACTCCATTACCCTCCCCAGGTGTCCGGGCGTATCATTGAATTATTGGGTCCCGGGCCCGGTGTGTAGCATCCTTCAAAGGACCTCCCTTGATTTCTCATTCGTTGTCTTCTTTGACGTCAGAGGCATTACCCACCACGAATTCGTACCTACCGGACCACAGTGAACTCAGCCTTCTACTTGGAAGATCTCAAAAGACTGAAAAGGAGGGCCACAAGCCGCTGAAGCGACATCAACGTCGCATGGAAAGTTCAGAAACATTTCCACTGGTATAGGTGCGCTCAAGGCAGGCCCTAGGGCGGGGCGACCGCCCCGGGCCCCGCGCTTTGGGGGGCCCCGCGGTTCGTGAAAAAAAATTAAAATATACGATAGTTTTGAAAACGCAATTTCAACCATCACTGTATTGTTAAGTCCGTGCTAAACAAAAAATAATATTAAGAAAAAGGAATAATAATGCAGTAATTTTTATTGTGCAATTGCGTTTGTCAGTACAGTACTGTGTCGTGTGAGAGAACTTGACATGAGTGAGAGCGGGCGCGGCTAAAATACGTAGCTATTGAAAAAGCGCGCTTTTTATGTTTATTTTACGTTATAATTTTATGAATAAATATAGTTATACATTTTATTTGTATTATATACTATTTTGAACTTAACTGCGTGATGGTATCATAACGGCGTAATTACGCCCCGCACTGAAGGTTCGCCCCTAGCCCCGCACCTACTAGGGCCAATTAATCAATTAATTTGTGGCATTTTTTAGTGTTCCCCCCCCAAAATTTCTGATACCCCCCCCAGAAATTCCTCCAAACTTCCTTTGAACTTATCCGCAGAACTTAGCGCGAAAAGTCCTTAGCGGGAGAAGTTCTGTGGATACGTTCGGAGGAAGTTTTGAGGAATTTCTGGGGGGGGGGGGAAACACTAAAAAATGCCACAAATTGCACAACTCAATTAACGTTATGAGGAAAAAATAATTTTCCTTGATTTGAATATTGAAATTTGAGACCATACCCTGCGTTCTGCATAAACGGGACATCGACTTTCACTGTTCAGGACATCCCTGCTGATAAATATAACCCAATTAATTGGCTGGTTTTCAAACCCTAATCCACAGGCTCATCAGCACCCCCACGTCAATGAAGAGCTACTGATCGCATGCGAGGGTAAAGGGATCTGAAGGACCCGCAGACTCTTTGCTGGCAAAGAAAAGACAGAGAAAAAAAGCGAAGCTCATTAACTCCATTAATCCAAAAAAGACCAATGATTCTCGAAAAATTGTGCAAATTTCCTTTCATTAAACATCTTTCCGACAAGATATCAAATAAAATACTAGAGGTACATACTAAAGGAAGGTGGCGTAGCTAGGAATATTATTTGGGATGGCGAAGGTTGGAGGGCGACACCCCCCGGGTAAAATTTTTTGAAAAATGACATGCCTGGAATAAGCATTTCAGCCTGGTATAATAATAACTTTAAGTAGATGTGGTACTTGTATAAAAACCTAAAATTATAAATCTTATTCTAAAATTAAAAACTATAATAAACTAACTAAGAGTGGTAATCATGGCTAGTTGTAAGATTTGATCAACTTTTTGTCATAAATAATATGAGGCATTTTCCTTGGAAAACAGCTTCCATAGTAGAAGAGTAAAATATGTCTCACCAGTTGTTCTTAACACACTCAATGCTGAGAAAATTAACATAATAGGCCGCCACGCGGAAAAAATATTTTGCAATAATATGAGATATTATGTCTTTCTTAATCGTATACAATCATATATAGTTCTAAATTATTAAAATTTGCACTATTAATAGAGAAAATATTAAACATTATTATAAAATTATAATAAATATATTATAATAAAAAGAAGGCAAAAAATCTGCTGCAAGCAAACGACTTGTATCCAGTCACAGGAGAAGACACACTGAGACGCTGGGCACAATTGCAGGGTCTAGTAGAAGACGCGGAGGCGGATGGCGGGCCGAGAAACCTAACGAGACCGATGCCTTGTATTCAAGGTATCCGCGTCCTAGGCTAGCGCGGGATGCCTTGAATTCAAGGCATCCGCATTGAGTGTGTTAATACAATTTCCTTAAAGAAATTGACGGTCCAATTTTAAGTTTTTTTTTTACTTTTTAAAAATATGTAGCATTTTCATTGATTCTGAGCTGTGAAACTGATAAAAAAAAAACCATACATTTTTAGTTCTCATTTTGGTACAGCACATGGAAATCAGAAGGAACGGAAACCCTGAATGGGTAAAATTATAATGGAAAATATGATAAATTAAAATTGAAAACATAAACCCAGAACTGGTAAGGAAAAGGTATAATAAATACATATTAAATATGCCATTGGAGACGGTGAGAGACAGGGTAATTTGAAGATTACAGAAGAAAAGGAATGTTTGGATGCTACATGGCAAAGCTAAAAAACTATGAGGCAGAGAGAGGACAAGCAACAACTAATATTAAGCACAAGCAGGGCAAGATAACAATCAAATACTAAAGATTCGAGAATAGGAGGAAGGCATATATATGCTGACAAACTGTGTGAATAAGTGAAGGCGTGTTATCTGGTAAAAAGAGACATAAGGCTGGGCAGAGAAGGATGACAGTGATCCAGGGATGCAAGATATAGAAATAGAACTTTTGAACTTTAACTGTAAGGCGAAAGCCGAGATAAAAAAAAAGGCTGATTCATAAGATCTAGAAGGAGGAAATGTGACCAGAAGACTAAGAATACAACTTGATTCCAATTGGAAAAGCACTGGGTACCAAAAAACTCATGTGTAAAAGGTTTGATTCCCATGCAGCAAGGGTCAAGCTAATTATGAAAAAATGACTGATATAGGACCAAAGATTTTAAAAAAATAGGAAAAACATGAATTTAAGTTAGGGATGTAAGGGGTGTTAACTCAATATTTATTACTCATTAAGTACTCATCTCAAAGTATATTTACATGGGGGACGGCACACCAATATTGCTCTTTGTTCTCTCTGGTCTCATCTCGCATGATGCATTTATGAACCGATCCATCATACTTAAACTCTATATTCAGCCTATTTCTTTTCTCTTCAGTCTATCCACGAACACTATATCTCTTTCTCCCTCACTCCTCTCACTGAACATTATTTCCTTTACTAGGGCCTACATCATTAAACCTAACCACCCTTTTTCCACCGTAAAGGGTGATTCAACTAGTGTCATATTAGTCACTGTTCAACTGCATATTTAATTTCTATAGAAAAGAAATTCACTCCCAGGAATCAGCAAGCATGGTAAAACCATACCTCACAGTGTGAAGTGCATTAAGTATTAGGTAATCCTTGGATCTCCTGAGTATTGCTTTGAATAAAACTCACAAAATTATGAGGTCTGATGACAATTCGAACAAAGAACCACAAGTAGTATGGTTATGACTACTGGTGCCACTTGGTCCCCAATTTATCAATAAAAAGACTTCATAACATTAGAAATACAAAACACTGCAAAATCTTTCACCAATCTAGTCCATAATAATCTTATAATTCATGTCACTTAATAGTTCACTCACTGGCAACACAAAATATTTCCCACTCATACACTAAGTGTTTCAATGAGGTGGCTGTGCTAATTAAGGGTAGAGCTCACCCCTTACATATGCTGCACCCCATATGAAATTTACTCATTCAGGGTGAGGAATTCCATTTTCTGTTACAGTGGTTGCTCATTAACTAATGATTTTCAAATAAATTGCACTTAAGTAGTGGACTAAGATATGTTGTCCGGAGGCTTCATCTAGTACTGAACCTGGACACATCTGTTCAGTATTAACATAGCATTTGACCCAATGGGCCACAAAGCCACCACATATATTTATGTTGTACCAATTTTTACAAAGTTTTAAATATCACAAAAACATGCAAAATAATGATATTAAAAAATCATTTTCTTTATTCACTCACTCACTTACTGATTCAACCCAAAGGTTGGTATGGGTACAAGAGTGTAGAGCTCACCTCAGACTTATACACAGGCACATGGATAACAAACATTCAGAATGTGGGGGCAAGTCCCTTTCCCTGGGCCTCCTTGCACTTTGATAATTTTCTCTGGGGGCGTCTAAAAGCCTGGATTTGAATGTGGAACCGTTAAATCAGCAGCCAAGTACTATTACTATAAGGCTACCATGCTCCTCACTACCCAGGCAATGCCTTTGGACAACCTCAAATGAAATTCTAGGTGGTCCACAAAAAGGAACTGAATCAACCATAATATTTACACACCTGTCGCTAAGTCAGAGCTCTAACTTCACCCATCCAACGACCTTTGGGTTGAATTACAGAGTGAATGATTTTTTTACTAGAATTTATTATTTTCATTGTTTTAAATTCTAAGATAAGTTCCATTGAAACAAGTAAGCTTATTCATGGAATGACTGAAATAATGCAGGCACTTTTACAAGTGATCACTGCGATACACAGGGCTTTTTGAATGCTCTTTTCCAACTGAAAAACTTTATACACTTAATTGCTGCTGGAAGATAAGCTTCATTGCATAATTAACTTTTAAAAATACAAGCTATTAATTAGAGGGAAGTACAAAACTGGTTTCAAATAATTCTACGACTATCATTATTCATGTAAAATGGGATGTTTTCACATAAATACTCCAAAAACGTAATACAGTTCATAAGGTTTCATCAAAAATAACTCATTCAAGATAAGTCATTTTTTCATATTTTGATATTATTTGTTTCCACAGATGACATTGGAAATGAAAAATCTAACACTAGTGTTTTAAATTTAGAAGCTATTTTAAGGTTCATTAGTCATTCATCACAGCACCATTTTCATGCAACCAACATGAGTTGACTACAATTACAAGATTATTTTGCTAGTAACTCAAAAAGTAATTCTAAGGTCACAAGCCTAAATTTTATTTTTATCAAAATTCTTATCTTAAGGAAAAACTTTAAACTCATGAGTTTTTGTTACAATGACATTTATATTGTAGTTATGACAAACATCATTCAAAAGTTTTGAGAGATATGTATTGCCAAAAGAGTAAGCAAAAATTTGAATTTTTACCATCAATTTAGCACAGAAAGCTCAATTTCTTAGATTCTAATCAGTGATTGATGTTCAATCAGGACAGAATTTTTTCGATTTCTATTATAGTAAATGCTATTAAAACACCAAGAAAGGATGAAAAAAAGGTCAACATCATGAGACATAAAAATTAATATCAACTTATATATTTCATCAAATTAAAAAATTAAAAAATCATAACCATTTAATCAATTGCTTGATTTTTGTGAAGTGGATTTACTTTTGCAACCATGCCAAAAAAGCCATGCTTAAGACAGCAGAAAAACCCACCCATTTTTCATCACCATAAACAAAAATTGTTCCGGAATGAGTGTGCTGATGAGGATGGAAACACAACTAATCTATAAGATTCATTTATGAGGAAGTGAAGAAGCTCCATAATGAAGCTAAAGGATTGTTTAATATACTACTGAAAAGTATTCTGTCAATGCTAACTATATTCCATAAAATATTTTTGAGTTCAGATTTAATGAGGGGCTATAGAAAAAATATTTGGGTACTATTAATGGGACTTGGGTAGTATTAATTATTTATTTCGGGCTAGGAGATCCGTCCTGAGTAGGGATTGAAAAAGATTGAAAATGATGAGCTAAGTTAGGGGAAAGCTGGAAAGAATGAAATAAGTAATTCTTAATTAAGCATAAACCTTGATTTGAGATACACTGCTTCCTGAACTTGATTATGAATGAATACCACCAAGTTGCCTGGGACGTTAGCATGCACGTAATAGTGATTAAGTAGGAAGTATTTCACCTTTATGCTATGATTCATTTTAATTCTTGCCTGCTATCATAAATAAGATAATAATGCTTAGGATATTGAGACATATTCATCCTTCATATACTGTGCAAACCCATATAACACAAAATATCTTGTAGGTATCTAGATCGTGCATACAATGTCTTGGATATTTTAAATGTCTACTAGTGGTCTAGAAAATGTCTTCTATGTCTTGGATGTTTTAAATATTCACTTGATATCAAGAAAATATCTTCTATGTCTAGGATATTTTAAATATCTACTAGATGTCTAGAATACATACTTTTTTAGCAGATACTATTATTGTATATGTCCAGCGAAATTAGCCGAAAACACCCGAATCTCAAAAAAAGTGCAACTGTTATGCTTTTTGTTGGATTGATAGGTAAAGTCGTTGTACGCCTATGCACTAAAAAGCAAATGCAACTCTTCTGAAAAATGTTTATATAAGCGATTTAATGCTAAAATAGCTTGTTATTAAATGTCTACTAGATGTCAAGAATATATCCATTCTATGAAAGTATGGCTACTGTTGAAAACTTCACATTTGGAATCAGAGGAGGAAGCCCCTATTAGAAAAAAAGCGAAAGCCAGAGGTTCCAATATTCAGGAAGAATGCTCAGAAGACACCCTATCATCACCCCCTGCTCCACCAGAAGGCTTTCAGTTGGAAAATAAACTTTATTATACCGAAACATTATATTCGAGTCATTTATCCTGAATTTTATGAGTGGATCCAATTTGAATATGAATGTCTATAAAATATCTTCTTAAGATATCTTGTCAGAAAAGCGGAAATCTACAAAATGTCTAGAAGTTATTAGAATATGTTTTCTCGATATTAGCTAATGACGCTCCCGATATTTTGTAGACATCTATAAGATATTTTGTGCTATGCGGGAACTAAGCACACTCAAACATGCAAACTCAAACCTCATACGCGATTCACAGTAAATGAAAAGTTACATCACGACCATTGAATTCTTAAGGGCAGATAATGAGTTAATGAAAAACAAGGGCTATTGGCAATGCACCACACTTAAGTTTTCACCGGGGAAATCTTTATCAGCAGCGTAATACGACGATCGGGACTCACAAGGAAATTCCATTTAGTTATATTTATTCCCACTGAAAATTTACACAAAAGGTGCTTTAAACATACCATAGAGATGTACCAAGTATTCTCTCGATGACCGTCAGCGTTGTCCTGAAAAAGTCATCGTACATATTACTAGACATCTCTTTTGTCCTCAATGGCCGATTCCCGTCAATCAAGATCATAAGTATGAGAAGAGAGTTTTATAAATAATACATGACTTGGCTATAAACTATTATTTGCGGCTTCAACGCATTCAAAATATTCAATTGAACATTATACCATCAAATATGCTCTGCGAATTTGAAATAAGAAGCATGAGATGTGCGCGCGCTACGAACTTTGAGTTGAGGCCACCAGGAGGCCTTCGTGTATCGCTCACTTTCGGAATTCATTTGTGCGCATTTGTCCTGCGCAGACCGAAACTGAATCTTGAGCATTTCCTTTTACACCAGCTTTTTATGGTGGTCAGTGCGAACAGTGAACTTAGTTGTGAATAATTCATTTAAAAACTAGTGATATGGCTGAAGATTCTGTCTCCAACGGAGCTTCAAATGGAGAAGTGCCGGAAATTGAATTAATTATTAAGGTAAGGTGTTATTAATACTTCTTGTCATTAGTGAAGGTGTAACCGACGTTAACCAATATTAGAAGGCATTGTTGTAAGACGAGCATCGGAGATTCTGTTGTCACTGTTTGGCATGATTCGAGTACCATCAAACTGCGACGTGTGCTGAATTGAGTTTCATATTGAGTATATGTTTACAATTACTGTTATGTTAGGTCGAGTGTGGTTTTCCCGCCCTTTGATGTCCTCAAAGTTATTTATTTATCATGTGCGTTGCTTTTACGATCGAATGTAGCTATGCATTGCATACCTGTGAATATACTTCTAATTTCACTCAGAAGTCGTGCATTATGTATCATGTCGTTTTCTGCCATTCTCGGACATTCTTTCACCCAACTTTCTCCGCTGCCCCTCCTTTCTCGGCCTTCTCCTTGTCGCGAGTTTGTATCCATGTTATATATTGCTTGCGGGAAAGTATTTCCTCTTCCTCTTGCATCTTGTTGGTTAGTCATACACTTTAGAAGGAATTTATCTTGGAAATTGAGCCTATGGTCATTCGTTCGTAAGTTCCAAGTGTTTCGGAGAAGGTACTACGTGTTAAGGAAGTGATCGAACCCATGTATCGCCTCGCTCATGAATTTTTAAATATTTATTTACGTGTGGCTGAGGTGGTGTATGATTTTTTTCTGTGGGCAGTTAGGTGATCCTTGAGACTTATGTCGTATTATACGCTTATATTATCCCATATGTTTTTTTATTGTCCTTCGTGAAAACAATGATCGGCTCAAGTCACTGGTTTACATTGTTCCGAATGTAAATAACTTTCTTTTCCTTCTTATTTGGACAAGTGATCGAACGTATTCATGTTGTGAGGATTCCTCGTAAACCTGTTCTATCATAAGGTTCCATGACCTGCTTTGGGTCATGTAGTTTTCTCTCTCACTGGTACGTAGCGTTTTCTCTTGTTCATAATACATGTGCCATAAATGTGACTGCGAATGCCTGCCTCACTCGTTCCTACCTCGGGTTGTTTAATTTGCTGCCAACCGGGTCTTTTAATTTCACTTTATGTTTTGTTTACCATTAGCTTTGCTTTTAATCATAAATATCTTCACGTGTACCGTTTGTATAGAATCTCGTGATAATTCGAAAGACAAGATAAAGTGGTTAATTTTTTCGCGATGAAGTCATCTTGGAAGGCGCATGAATAAACCTTGGGAGGTTTGACTTGGTTGCCTCTTGTTTACTCAGCATGGCAATCTCCTTAGAGCTTCGTTGGTCCTCGGACGTTTCGGTTCCCAAAAGTGTGCGATGGATCATTTGCCATTTCTTCTCGCTCATTCCTAGCCTTTCCTTCTTATTTCTCATTTATGAACGCCACCGGTGTTGCACGAAACCTTAGCTGCCAAATCTAAACCTTTGTAATTTTGTTAGTATTTAGCCCCGATCATTTACTTATTAATCGAGCTGACAAGATTATTGCTGACCGCAATTACCACGAGATTCCACCTGCTGCCCTACGTAGTCTTGGGCGTTGTCGGCGCACTTTCCTTCGTTTCCTTTGTCATCATCACTTGTTTATAAATGTGGCGTTGAGGTTTTGGGTTTTCCCTGCCGCATGAACTTCCTTCTGATTATCGACTAATCTGTGATGCCGCTTTTAGGTTGCCATCACTACCATATCTGTTCCTAGGAATTGTAAATTTCCGATGTTTTTGTTTCTTTAATTACATAGTGGACGTATGCTTCGAAGTTCTTAGTATTTTTTCGCGCTATATACCAGCTCAAATGTAATTATGGTTTCTTGCGGAACACTGTTTCAGTACCCCGTTAAAAATGTTTAATTTACCATTGTTGCATTTACGGCAACGCCCACTCCTATGATACACATCTTCTGTAGAAGTCTTGCTTTGTGAAGAAGAACGTTCTATTTGCTTTTGGCTTTATGCGCAGTCATTGGAATGGGATGAATTTATATCTATAGATATTCAAATCGAGTATTTGTTAGTTTTCAACCGAAAGGATTGGAGATTCGTTGCCCATTTCGGTGGGTGATTTAAAAACGAACGCATCCGTTTGTTTCAAATAGATATTTCAAGTATTATCTTCACTTCAGGGGGTATAATCTTTTTAGCTTCAACCCTTAAGCATCCCACTGTGAACTTCCTTGGCGCTCGGTTGTCTCACTGGTGTGATGCATCCGGGGCAAGACTTGGGATTCTCTAGAAGAATCGAGTCATCCTAATATTATGCAATCCCGTGGCCTCGCGGTTTTGATATATGGGTTGGTCGTATCTTTTCTCAAGTTTGCGATTGCCTCAACAATTCCCCCAGCGAAGGTATGAGGGTGACGTCACTCTTTGAAGTCGCGAACGGCGGCCTACGCCTCCCCTTGTACTGCCGCGTGCCCCTCCTTGGCCCATCGCCGCGCTGTCAACGTCTTCGCTCGGCGCCAGCGGCCCGCTGCCGCCGCCACCCATGCCTCGGTGTGCTCGCTGCCGACACCGCTGGCTGGGCGCTTGCGCGGGCGGTGAACGTTGCACAGAAGAGGAGAAAGGATGTCAGTGGGGCGGGAGCGCCGACCTCACCCCCGCCACATCATGCTTAATTTCGCCTTCAAGACCATGTTATGCCCATGTGAGCTACCGCCTCGTGGACTATCTAGTAATCACGCATTCACACTAATTCCTCGCGACGACCTGGAACGATCGAGACTGAATGTCATGCTTTGCTGGCGCTATCTCATATCCCGTGAATCAAGTTCACATAAGCTGGCGGAGTGTTACCTGTTTACGAGATTTCAAAAATTTTCTGGTGTAGAACGGTCCATTCTGCTGTCTTTCCGGCTTCGTGCTGTGCATCTTTCATCTTCACTCTCGTTTTCGCTTCGCGATAATTGATGCAACACTTTCACCTTGAAATTAGGGCTTGTTATGTGGCGAAGAAAAATTTAATGTCATGGATAACGTGTTATTCTTCATTTTTTTAGGGTTTACGTTTTTCCTTCACGATAAAAATAGTTTTTTCTGTGGTGACGACAATGCTATGCTTACGTGTGCGTGAATTTATTAGTATATAGTAATGAATTATTACCAGCTATGTTTTATTTTCATATAAATGATTTATTGGGCCAATAACTGAGGCAAGAAAGCTGCCATGTTGTCTACACCTGAACTAAAGTATCCGCCAACTTTTAGTTATTACTTGGAGAGCTAAATATATTCCCTCAATAGGAAGAGGCTGCTTATCTTATGTCTGCCTTTAAGTTAGTGGTCTAAAATCTGGTTTCCCTATTAAAATGATATTCTGTCTACTAGAGTTCTATTCTGGCTGCTCAAGTCTCCAATTGATTCATTATGAAGCGTCCTAAGGACGGATGGTGAAGCTAAATAGATCATCAATGATGACCAACATTGAAATATATAGATGGCATCCTGGATGTTGAAAAGCCCTATCAAGAGAGTGGGAGCGGTTATCCATGGGTTAGGAACTACAACCCGTGTACCATCAATTCCTGCCAAAAATAAGGGTAACCATTTGGACTCACGTGTGAACTTTGATTACCTTCACCTTATGCTGTCCTTGGTGTCAGTTCAAATTTCCCATTTGAGCAAATAAACATTAATTGAAATATAGAATATTTTATAGAGTTATGAGCATGGTTCCCATTAATATTTTCCGTTTAAAACTTGAATGCCTCCCAAAGTTAGCCTATATCCCTAGATATCCCTTGGTCACCACCTGCCAGGCACCCTAGAGGTGGCTCGCAAGGTAGCATGTGGATTTAAACAGATAGCATTGATCCCTTCTTCAAGATTCGTACCCTTGAATGGAGTTTGATCAGCCAGGTGTTTGCTCCCTGTACTTTCCATACCGACAAGCTGGCCCTGTTGCATGCTTCACTGCGTCTTTGTCATGATCAGGGGTGGGTAAAGGCGAGGCGACTCCTCTCTGATAAAGGTCATTCATTGGAGGTGATTTTCACTTTCCGCGGCGGTTTGGCGGCCAGAAGTAACTCTATGCGATAATGCGTCTACAGTTTGGTATGCAGAGGCAAGTGGATTTCAAACATCCACAAATTAGTTAAAAGCATTTTTTTGGAAGCTGTTGATATAACTTTCATTGGAGAGCCGCCTCCTCCGCCTGCAGTCTTTTCATTTTTTCTGAGGGGGCAGCCGCCCCTTCTCCCTTAATCTACCACAGTACTTTTATATTTTTTATTCATCGGGATTATAGAATTTTACCATTTGAATGAGTTTAGCTTATCCTTGGTTTTCACAAGCGTGCTCTTGCAGTAAGGTTTCTCAGGCATCCTCATTATAAAATCTATTAGAAGAGGCAAGAAGGGACTTCCTATAACCTTTTGGCTAAATTGAAAATAATGATTAGGATTAGATAATTGTTTGATATCTCCCAATTTTTATTTTCAAAACTTCATCCTAATGTTTCGAAGACGTTTTTAGGGAAGATTTATTTTTTGATGCCCATTCGGATGGGAAGACTTCGCGAAAGCCTTTCACAATTTGAATAGTTCTCATGTAGTTCACTTTGTTGTAAGTATAAAAGTAATTTAAGCATTGTAAAGCAAATAGATTGCAAGTGATTTTTATATCCCTTAAGTTATGAGATCGTGCGATGAATATGGAGCCCCATTGCTGGCGCATAGGTATTATCCATAGGGTTCAAGAAAGTACATGACATACAATGCATCCACTGGTAGAACCAGTACGTCCGGTAGCGAGGGTGAGAGTTGGCAGAAACTCGGTCAATTGCCCGTATGATCTACATAGTACGAAGGAGTACGGCCATTTCGAGGTCGTCATGTAGTGTTTATGCTCCGCAATTCTTGGTAGTATTATTTTCTAAGATCGCTGGAACATTTGTCCACCAGATTCCATGGTAGCATAAATTCAAGATTGCGATAACTTACATGTGGAACACTTTGCCACGATGAAGTTGGCTAATTAGTGCATTGTGGCATTTTCTTGATACTGTGCTCTTTTCTGCGCTCGCTATTCAAGGACATCTCATTATTCGCAGTCATTCTTTAAAGTTCAGTCTAAGGAATATCTAAAATGTGTATTTCGTTCGCTGTGGGATCCTTACTCGGCGAAAGTGAAAGTGCCGTTGAAAAGCGTCAGCGTTTTGAGTAGCTTAGAGATGCAGTCTGGGTACTGAGAAACTAAGAAAATCACCCGCAGACGTGTGTGGTTTTGGAGCTTTTTCGTTTAGCGTATGCGTTGCGGTTATTGCGGGTGCGTCATCGCGCGAAGAGTCAACGGATGACGCAACCCTGCAGATAAATATAAGAATTCCAGCAAAAAGTTGGAGGAGGGAAGGTGCGCTTTCTTTCGGGGGATCGCAAAGTTATGGTCGCGGGTCTTAAACTTATCGCGTTCGCGTGTATGAGCGTAGAAGATGGGAGGTATTTGAAGTCTTAGAAATATATTTATCGAAGACTGGGAACTGACGATGTCGTCATCGATTTTCCCGTCCTTATTAAAGTGTGTTTCTTGAAGCTTACGACGTAAAATCTCTCGTCAGCACTCGATGTTTCATAGAAACACAGGAAATGAATACATTTTTACTATCTTTTATGTGTTTCTTTCGTGGAAAGTAAGTTCATTTTATAGTCTAGTAGCCGCAGATATCGGCTGTTTGTAAAATGTTCTGCGTATTTATAGCCTTCGTTGTGATGCATCATCGGCTTGGAATGATTTGCCCTCGTAAAGAATTAATTTCAGTTTTTCCAAAATCGAAATATTTATTTCAACGGTACTTTTTGTAAGATTTTTTCAAAGATTGTTCACTTTCCCGGCAAACAGAACTTTTTGGAATGGGCTGAACTGTACTCTTTGATCGGCCACTGTACTTACTCCATAATATAGCGAATAGGCATTTGTTTTTAAAAACTGAAAGCATCGTGTGTGGATGTCCTCTCCCACAAATGATGTTCAAATTTTTTCATAAATGCTCCCGAAACATTAATAAAACGCGTTAACACCCAAGAGTAGGACATATTACTAAGCTGACCATTCATCATCGCTGACACCAAAGTATATAATCCCAACCCTAACCCAAGTGATGGAATAACTTCCCTTGCATTATAAATTTTAGAAATACTTACTTAGAGACTCAATTGCAATTACGTATTCTCAGGCTATCCCTCTCTGCCCTGGGATACCTGGGTAAATTGAAAAAATTGTAATCATGATCTTGTTTTTCCATTGCAAGTTAGTGTTAAATACCCTTGGTATAATAAGGGTGCAATAAAAAATACTTAATCGACCTTCCCCTCATAGAGCCTCTCAATCCATCCATGGCAATCCCTGTGGGTTATAGGGAAGTATTCCAATGAAACATAAGGGTTACACCATTGTGAAAATTGGGAGGTATCTCTAGGCCTCAATCACTTCGAAGGCCTCAAATGCAAGTAGCAAATTTCTGTTTGATAGCCAAGTGAAAAGGCTAGCGGAAAGGTGAGATGCATCTTAGGATTGTTGAATAATGATGATGAGCAAGTCGATGAATGAAAAAGTATTATACGATTTATAAGGAATGTGATGATGAAACAGCCCATTCCGTGGGGTCGCATTTGATAGAAAAATAGTCATATTGAATTAAATCAAGGATTGAATCAATTACTATCCTGTGATCGTATAACATCACTTTATATAGGCTTATTTGAGATGTTGTGATTTTACAATGCTTTTATATTTTACCATTTTCTTCAGTTAAGTTTTCAACCAAACACTTTGACATCAAGCCGATAAAGTATCTATTATTCCTTATCAGGGAAATTACCTTATTGCCACAAATGATCGTCTCTGGTAGGAAGAATGACTTAATATGAACTCCAATTATTGAAAGCAAGTTTTAGAGATACAGTATCTTCTTCATATAGTAGGTACTTTTTTTGACTTCTATATATATCCGGCATTCCCTTATAGTAATTTATGAAAATCCTGAGTCTATATTCTTTCATTATTTGGCAGCTACAATATGCTAGAGGGAATTTAAAAAAAGAAGATAAAAAAGCCAATTTATTTTTCTTTATAAATGAAAGAAAACGAATCAATTGTTTTTCATGAATACTTATGAATTTGATACTCGACAACTACAATATGAGTATGCTTAAGATTATGTAATGGAACTGCTCGAAGACATTACTTCTTAGACCGCTCTCAAATTGTTTCATAATGCAACATGATTGTAAATAACTGTGCTTGAGGGGGAATTTGACATGGTTGGTCATTTTTCCTATCAATAATTTGAGCAGAAAAAAATGATGTCCCTTTTTTATCCTATCAATTAATCATGTCCTTAAATATATGTGTGTGCTAACACATGAGCAAGTTTCCTACTTCAGTTTTAATCCCTGTGCAATGTCAGTGATTGATTGGCTAGTTTGTTGTCCATCCAAGTGGGTTTTGATTGCTTTTGGGAGGACTTGGAGGCCAGATTTTAAGCTTGATTATTCTGCTGCTTATCATGCTTTCGGTTAAACAATGCATTTAAGAAATTCCCTTGTGTTCATTCTCTTGTTTGTATACAGGTCTATCAATGATTTTGTATGTGTATGTGAACTCTCAAATTGAAAATTTTGAAGTGGTAATGGAAACTAGTAATTACTCTTCTTAGTTTCTATGCAGTTTGAAGTTCTATTCATTGGCTTTCCTCACCTCAGATTTAAATCAGCAGCCTTAAATTACCTCATCAAGTAATAATGTCATGTGTTCAGTAAAAATTTTCTATATTTCATTCTTTAGGAGAGGCTAAAGCAGAGTCACATATCTTATCTTATTGTTTCAGGCATCCACAATAGACGGAAGGAGAAAAGGTGCATGCCTATTTTGCCAAGAGTACTTCATGGACTTGTACCTTTTGGCTGAATTGAAAACAATCAGCCTAAAGGTCACCACAGTTGACATGCAAAAGCCCCCTCCAGATTTTAGGTGAGAATAATCATTGTATGACTGACTGAATAATAGATGCATTGGGTCCTCATTAGAGATATTTTTTTATTTACTATTGCCGATGAGTCCTAACACACATTGAATTTTCATCAGTTGTCAATTTACTTGTGCAGTCAAACTACTACAAAATTAAAATATTTGTACAATTTTTTGCTGAGATCTTTGCAGAATTATCTAGAATCCTCAATTTGTTTGAGTTTTTAGATTTGGTCTTTTAATATTGATGTGAATGGGGTCAAAAATTCATATTGTTTTGCCAGGTATCTCTGCATAATAAATATTCACTTTCATGGTGCACTTAATCTTGTAATTTTTATCAGAGTCTTTGGTACAAGATTGGAGGACCATGTCAAATCATGAACAGATATTTCTTTGACATGGCACTAATCTGAGCTTCATTTTTCATTCAATCCAATGCTGTATTCAGGAAGTGCAATAGCACGCTTTTTAGATCACTGAGGCCCCTCTGTGACCTTTACATTTTTCCAGAGGGCTGCAGTGGCAAGTTTGTAGAGGCTTCTTCATTTTCTGCATTTTCAGTGGAGGCATTCAATAATGAAATGTCATGCTGAATGACTCCCAGTAAAATGCGAGAATCATTTCTTTTTCTGTTTACTCTTAACACCTGCAGTTGCAATGTATCTTTTGCAGGGAAGTAACATCATCATATAGATAGTATTGCTTCATTTAAAGTTATTCTGTTAAGAATGCCTTAAGGATTATTTTGTGAATGGGAGTATTTATTTTTATAGTATTATTTCTCAGTGGTTTTAATATTTTCTGAAATAGGATGTAATTCATCATTTTTATTGTAGGTTGTATGGAGTGTGGTTCATCAGCCTATGTTTTTTCTTCTTTCTAGGACAAATTTTGAAGCAACTCCTCCCCCAATCCTTATAGACAATGGCCTGGCAGTTTTGGAGAATGAAAAGATAGAAAGACACATAATGAAAAATGTGCCTGGTGGCCATAATCTTTTTGTGCAAGATAAGGAAGTTGCTACCTTGATTGAAAATCTTTATGGTGTATGTTTTCGTTCCATTGCTCTGTTTAATAATATTTTGTGGGCGTGTCTCTTTTCTAATTTGACCTTCATTTACAGAAATTAAAGCTAATGCTGTTGAAAAAGGATGAAACTAAGATGAACAATCTGATGATGCACCTAAGAAAAATAGATGAACATATGGGAAAAAAGGGAACAAGGTTCTTGACTGGGGATACCATCTGTTGCTTTGACTGTGAACTGATGCCTAGGTTACAGCACATCAGGGTTGCAGGTAATCTTATTTTACCATGTCTTTACAGTATCTTTCCTGTCTGTTTGTCCTTCCTGGCACATTCTTGCAACTCAAATCAAAACCACTTAGCAATTGAATATCAACTTAAATTTTGCACTACAGGTTAGAACCAAATGACTATGCATTTTTATGCTATTTATAGTTCTTCAGAGCTAATATGAGCCACTGTTTTTGACATTTAAAATTTGTATGAATTGCTCATTTTCAACAATAATCTTAATGATTTAATTCTTCGCAACAAAATTGGGGGTCCTGTGGCACAATTGATAATGCTTGCTATTATGGATCAGAAGATTTCAGATTCGAATTCGGGCATTGTGGTATTTTCCTTAATTTTTCAATGCCTAAGCTTTGCACGTCTTCCATTGCTATTTATCACTTTTAATGTCTTTCATTGCAAGTTTTTGGTAGCCTTATAGGCTTCACTTTAAGAAAATGAAATTGAGGAAATAATGTTACCATAGATAAATATTTTAATCTAATAAATATATTTACTGAATAAATAATGTGCAATGAAAAGGCCAATGAGAAACATATAAAAAATATCTATATTGTGAGGCCAAGAAGTACAGAGCTTACTTGAAAGTCAGTTGGGGTCACACATTTTACTGGTGACAGCAGAAGTAATAGCTTTGAAGATAGGAGTAAGATGTTTATTTCATTAGCCCCTAAATGTCTTAGCATCATGAATACAATGCATGTAACCTCACTCATTCAAGTGCAAGGCCACAGCTTGACAGAATGACCACCTGGCTTCAAAACGAGATATTAGCGACAATACGAGCGTCTCTCCAATGGAAGGATCTGGTGCGGGAAATAAAAGGAGTCACTCTGAATAAAAAAAGCAGTGACTTTATTCCCTTTAAGAATGAACAAATATGTCCCCAGCCTCTTGGCTGATCCAGCCCAGCCAGTCGCCACGCCACAACTCAGCCCCGAGCCAAGCTAGGCATACCCTTTTAGTCTTCCCCAAGGGAAGGTCCAAAAAACCCTCTTATCTACCCCTGGACCGACATCCGGCGATCATGAGCGGGTCATCTCGTAGACTTGCACTTTGGACTAGTATGCCTATATGCCGGCTCACTCATAGCAATGGCTGCTGGATGCTAAAACAGGGAGAAAACTCGGTCCGCATGCAGGACCAGGGTGACCTTGTGTACAAAAATATCTGTGGCTCTAAGTTTATTAATCCAAGAACTGTGCATTTGTGGCCGTGTGATGCGCAATGGCAAAATCACTTGTTACTTGCCATTAGGATTTTTAATGTTTGCGAGAGTCTGGATGAAGCAATTAAGCCTCATGCTCATGTAACTGCGTCTAATTATGACTGCCTCTCGTGCAGCTTTGTGCAATGCAACTGTGAAGGGCCTTGTCCTACACCTTTGGATAGAGAAAGGGGGCAATTTTCCGGTGATTATGAGCACTTGCTAAATCAAGCTTTCATCGTAGTATGCAGTATTTAGCCTTGGAATACCTGTAATTCAAATTCTTAATGCTCCTTTTTTGGTGGGTCAAGATTTTCAACTGACATTAATGAGGAATTTTCATTAAAAAAATTATGATAATGTGTGTGATCACCATATTAACCCTATCCTGCCAGCCCTACAACAGGAAAATGTTTTCCGTGCTACGAGATATTTTAAACCTCTCTCTACAGAGCTCTTTTTTTGGGAGTAGTTACCCTGGTATTCTCGTCCCTCAGATTTGGGACCCAACTCAAAGGGCTGCCCGTCCCTTACCCCGGTCACTAGACTAGACCCTCTAACCCTATCTTAGCAAGAGTCAGGGGTCAACCTATTGCATTAACAGTGATTTTTCAACTGAATGTTGCATTTAATTTTCAATTATTTACTCTTCGAAAAGAATTGCTAACATTTTGTCAAGTATTGTGGAATTTTAAATGCATTTCTAGAGTTAATAACAGCAAAGTTAGTGAACACAAGATACTAAGACTGTAAGTCCAGAAGTCTGTCATTTTTAACCCTAAAATTTCTTTTACAAATTGTTTACACACAGAAAAAATGAAGAATTCATTTCAAAGTATAAAAAAATTGCTGTATGCAACAATAGGTTAGTTTCCTTCATCAAAGAAAACGAAAGGCATTGATTGCGATTCACTACCCACAATTAGTGTATTCATAATATACAAATTATTTGGTTTTAGAAATATTGGTTTAGATGAATGGCAAGGGTCAATTTTATCCTCATTTGAAAAAGGCCAGATTGGCGCCCATGCGATGCCACTCCACGTGACGTCACAGGGACCTAGTTTCTATACGATTAGATCGGAGTTATAGGTCGTCTGAGATTACCAATGCATGCATGAGGCACAGAGCTCAGGGAAACATGTCTTAATAATCACCTATTAAAACTGGCTAAGGTCGGAAAGTTTTCTTCATTTGATAAGGTATTAATAATCCTTATTAAAGCCAAGCGCTACCGGCTAGCATGGTACTCTGCTACCTGCTAGCATGCTGCGTCGTATCAGCACTCAGAGCCTCGCCCCAAGGTCACCTCATTTGCGGCAGGGGAACCAGAACGACGTCACACAGAGTTTTTCCCGGCATTCATAGTTACCCGTCTCGTTTTCGCATGCTTGAAAATTTTCACTTTTCATTTAATCGTGAAAAATAGATATCATCATTTAAAAATCTAAAAGCGTGAAATACGTACTCCAGGAGTAATAATCTTTCGATTTAGGCAATGAAAAAGTAATAGGAAAACCACCCTATTACATCATAGTAAAGCCATTGGCAGTATAACAACTTCCCAGCGGATTCCTTCGGTGAGGATGATCATAAATGAGTGGGAGGGTCGGGCATAATTGCCAAGGAGAAGCCGAAAGCTGCTGAGCAGCTAATCGTGCTAAGCTGGATCTCAGGCTGGGCATGAAGGCATCCAACAATTGCCACCTCAGCAGTCGCTTCCCTTCCCTCTCATCGGCTAGAGCCGACATCCGGTCGTTTGTGTCGAAAAATCTGCGACAGCTATACCTGATGTCAGGTGTTATGGGTTTAAATATTCCTGTCGGCTCCACCCAACGTTCGGTATGAAAGGGTTAACCTATTTTCTTGGAAATGAGGAGGTTTGAACTCTAGTTGTGCTTAACTTCATTTCCATAGTGATGTATTATTTCATTAACATATATTTTATAGTATTTTGAGGCATAAATTCATATTTATTTATATTTTCTTTCAGGAAAATACTTTGTAGACTTTGAGATCCCTTCGGAATTAGTCCATCTATGGCAGTATATGTATCACATGTACCAGTTAGATGCCTTTACGCAAAGCTGCCCAGCAGACCAAGATATTATCAACCATTATAAGCTGCAGCAGGTGGGGGTCAGTTCACTTAATCTTACTAATCCTCCCTAATTATAAGTTACCCCCTATTTGCTGGCAGTAATTTTCTTGAGCAACTTAGTTGTTTATAGAAATTTTAAAATGGTGGCTGCTGCTTCTAGTATAGCTGGCCAGATGTCAGGCTAACAACATTTTTCAATTTTAAATATAATATATTTCTCTTAGGTGTTAAATTGTGTTTGCTTGGTTGATGCCAAGCTCAGGAAAATCACTGCTGGTGAAGTTAAACATTATAATTAGAGATGGGTCAGTTCCGGCACACGGTTCTTGGTACTGCCTGCACTTGCCTGTAAAACCGGTATCGAGAACCGATTGCATAAAGTCGGTACTTTGGAACCGGCTCGGAATGATGGCGAGGAAATGAATTTAGCACCCAAAGCCGAAATGGTCTGCAGCGTATTCAAGGCCAAAAAGTAAATAAAAAAAATTAAAAAAACGCATGTATTACTTTGCAATTGCATGGCGTCCACGTTTTTTTCTTTTGAGAGTTGCTCACTAACATGCACATTTAAGGGTTCGTCATTTTTTTGCTCTCACCAACATTGTAACATTTCCATAGCCTTCAAACGAGCTGACTTTTTGCCTGCCGCCATCCACGGCATGGCATCGTTCTTTCAACTTACCATAGGTCTCTATGTCAAACAAGTCGAATTGCATCGTTGATGGCATTGTACCCATTTCAATCTGGCTCAGCGATGCGCCTTCTAAGCATGATATACAGACAATGCTACATTGAGGCCGTTTTCAGACAATACTACTTTTCGGCGGCCGCTGTCTCATGAAATTCAGGCAGCTTTCAGATGAGACGACTCTCTGTAACACCGTGTGCTGTGCTGTGAACGGCAGCCGGCGGAAAGTGGTCTTAAGATTGAATCATGTACATATACAGTAATTCTTCAACATACGAGCAAGATGCGTTCCGAGATGTTATTCGTAAGTTGATAAAACTATGCAAGGCATTGAAAAGTATGGTTATCCTGCAGAATGCAACATTGCATTACAATTTTGCGTTAGCTCACGGCCACTCAGTTTATCCTGTGCTCTGTAACTGTGCTCCAAGCATATTTTATGCACGCCTTCAAAATCAACATTGACCTCTACTGTTTTCAATGAATGCCTGTTCAGTACTGCAGGCAGTATTTTTTGCCAAAAAAAGAGTATATAGGTGAAAAATGTTGAATTTTTAAAGTCAAAACCTGGAGAAAGAACTAGTGGCTGCCTGATGTAATGTGAAAAATTGGTCGATCATGAATTCTTCAACAGAGCTCACCTTCTAATTAACATTTTTAGTGAAATTATTTTCGTTCACTTCTTGTGGCTGTTCATTTAAATTTGCCATTAATTCAGATAATACGAGTTCCTTCTTGAAACTGAGTAACGAGAATCGGACCGGTACCAAGAACCAAAGAAAATTAGGAAGCGACTCATTCTTAATTATAATATAATTTGAAGTGGTGGCATCATTCTCTTGTAAATATTGTAAGAAAATAATTATCTGATTGAAGGAGAATGGCACACTTTTTTCCTGTACATAAAGAATTTTATTAATTAATGAAGGTTGTGGGGGTTTGAGTGTTGTGTACATAATTGGGATGATAATTAAGTATTCTTTAATTCTTTTTGTGGTGTGTGAAACTGGTGCTACAAGTTTCAATTATTAAAGACTAGGAGTTAATCCTATTTCTAGCCTTCGCAATGATTTTCTCGAGTAATGAGTTTTCCTCAGAGATTTCCATGGAATAAATTTCACGGCATAATCTTTCAAATCTGTTCACATTCATCATTGTTTTCATGATGCTCTGAAATGAAGTTATGTGCAATAATAATCTGTACCTCTCATATAATATCTAACACTGCATATGAAATGGATTTGGAAAAGGCTGCAGTGTGATACAATATGATCAATTCTATGAGTTATCAGATGTATAGAGTACTGGCGTGAATTTTACTCATCTAATTGGTTCTCTGGTGTTCTTTGCATAGATTCTGGTTCATTTGAACATATCTTTATGTCTTATATTAATCTCATGTACAGTGATAGTGAATTTGAATGCATCTGTCAGCCAGCACCTAACTCTTGAGTAGCTCTCGGGAGTATTTATGATAAATAAACTATTGTTGCTGATCTTGGGCATACTTTAAAAATTGTTCTCTTATGAAATCGTATTGATTTCCGAAAGTGAATCTATCACCCAATTATATTTTATTATTTTCTAGCAATTGTGATGAAAATAAAGTGTAGGATATTTCTTACTGATGGTTCTGAGATATTTATTTAACATTTTTTTAATGCCATTTCAAGTTTTGCTCATTTGCATTGCATATTTAATTGGATTTTAATACTGATTCTTCAAAACTGCACAAAATATTTCTGCAGTAAATAACACAATTTAGAAAAACAAAAATGTGAGTTGTTATAATTCTTTTATTGAAATTTGTAGATACAGTAAAATTATTCTCTGGGTAGAACTACTGAGGCAGTATATTGTCATCCTATTATGCCACTGCTAGAAGTGAGGGGAAGGAAAGACCAAGTACACTTGATAGATACTTATTGAATTGAAAATAATAATTGTATCTGGGTTTTTCAAAATCAAACCTAACAAAAACTAGATGCTTTTTAAAAGCACAGCATAAAACAAGTAACTAAGTACAGTGGAACTTGATTAGTACGTTCCTCTTTAGCACGTTTTCCTCCTTCCCAGCACCATGCGATCAAAATACAGGTAAAACTGTTTGGTTAGTATGTTTTAAATAGTGATGCTTTCCGGTTAATACGCTCAATTACTTGTCATGACGCAACCCGCAAGTCGTTTCCTCATATTTTTTAAGGTGTTTAAACTTTAGAATTCATAAGTTATTTTATTATTACCAGCCATATACCCTCTTACTTTCATCCCACACTTCTCTTTGTACAAAAATGGTGCATCTAAATGAATTTCTCAAAGTGAGGGATACGTGCGTCATTGCTTGACAAGTGTTGCAGGAGCAGACGATTCGTTAGATCTCCACGTGAAGCTTAACATAAAAATTCGTGATCTTGGCACAAGAAATAGTAAATAGACTACATTAGACAATTTTTTTTTGAGTGAATTTAAACTTTAAAATATGAAAATGTGCTTGTAATAATCTTTATGTGCGCTATTAATCATCATATCAATATCGATATATCATATAACAGTCGATAGGGTTTCGTACCTAGAACGAATGCATAAGGCGGTTGCCGTGATTAATGGTAAATAAAGTTTTGCCAATATTTATGATGTTTTAAACCAACCAAATGATATACTCAGAGTTATCATATTCTCCGAGAATGCTGTGAGAAAGAAGAAATTACGTAGCTTAACTTGTCCTCCCAATCCTTTCGAGACGGCGGAGTTTTCGTCTTAGCATGACTGCTGTACTGAGCCCCAAGAGACTTCTTTCTCGAGGTACGGAACATTTTTGGAGGACATTCGTTAAGAAGGGTCTCGCGGAAGCTTTTACGACCCCTCCACGCAGGGACTTCGCATTATCTCGGACTCCGAGAGTAGTTGTGCTCCCTCCTTTCCGGGTGTACAACCATACCTGTGGCATCGGTTCGCGGTCAACTTATGTATTACTTATATGTATTTAGCACGTGGATAATTGTTGCTTGCACGTAAATGGTAGACTTTGAATTTAATTCCTCATTTTTTTCTGAGCATTGTCAAAATTTAAATGAAGTATATGGTCAACATTAACGCATTTAATGCAGCAACAATTTCCATGTTGATGTTTATACAAAACTCAAGATATAAGTTAATATTTATCATAGAAATCATTTCGTTTTTTCGTATTTATCATTTCGTTTAAAAATTGTAAACGCACCTCAAAAGACAAAGAATTCAATTCTTAGTTTATATTTCTTGAGAAAAGAACAAATATTTATTTCGAAAACTGACTGGATAAACAATTTTATGACCCTTACCGCTAAGATGGGTAATAAAAGACGAGGGATCAGGGTACCTGCTCCCGGATTCTGAGGGTGCCTGAACCCTGCAGTGTTGGGTCCCGAAACAAAGACGTCGTACACCTGCAACCGTCATAAAAGGGGGAGAGCTAGAAAATGTATATATGTATAAGGCTTTCGTTCTCTTGGTCAGGAAAATCTCAGACGGAAATATACAGCTTTCGTCTCCCGGGTCAAGAAATGTCACACGTATATTTACGTCTTAGTAGGGAAAAGGTTTAAACTTATGTATCACAAATCACGGGAGAATAATGCCATTTTTTTGTAATTGTCTCAGGGAAATCCATGAAACGTTGATTTTCATTCACATGGTACTGTTTTTGCAGTGCAGGGCTCATTTTCTTGATTTTCAATGTGGAAAGAGCTCGGGAAGACGATCTTGGGAGAACTTTCAAAAGTAACTGTAATTATGGTGACTTTTCCACAGAGTGCAATTACCCCGATTGTTATTATCTATTTGCCTGGTTAGCACGTTTTTCGGATAGTACGTTCATTTTTTGCGGTCCCTTCGGAAACCTACTAAACAAGTTCTACTGTATTCAGTTACATGCATGTGTGCAAAGTTTCATCCTTGCTATGAGTTTTTTCTTGGAGAAATGTAAATTCTCTTTAAGATGAGGTGATTCACATCAAGAAAGAAAATTATTCTTAAACAAACACGAAAATTTTAATCAATAGCTTTGTAAATTTTATCCTAATTCATGCAACTATAATTCATATTATTTAATGTTGATGATTTGAGTGTTTTATAATAGTGTTTTACAAACTGATAATTAACAAATTTTCAGTTAAGATCCAGAATACATTTTACCTATATCTTAATAATATGAATGACGAATATTTCCGGCGTTGCTACTGAAGTTATTGTGGCTGTCAATGTTGCAGTGGTCTTAAGCAATGAGCACTGTAGTGTAAAATTAATGTTTTGGACAATTCAAAGATGAGAGTTTTTAAGAAAAGTTAATTTTGGTGGTTTAAACTCAACAATTTCAGAAAATTACAATAAAAGAAATAGAATTTATTTTAAATGTCTTAACCGTAAAGTGAGCCTGAAAACTATGCAATAATTGGTTGGAGAGGCCATGTTTTTTTTAAATTTGTATTAAATTGGAAAAAAATCACAATTTTTTTGTTGGGAAATGATCCCAGAGTTAAAGATGAATAAATACTCCCATGCTATAATGTTGATAAAAATTGGAGACCCTAAGAGTTAATGGCGTGTTCTGTTGAAGTATAATGATTCGAATATGGCCAGCAAATAGTAATTAATAGAACTAGATAATTAATGGAAATTGAGCATATGAATGAATATGTGTACTAAGGTGAATATTTACAATGCTAGGTAATTTCAATTTTTCATTAATTAGGGAGTGGGAAATGTTTGGGTTACCAGTCAGCTATCTTATTTTCTCTTGAACTGTTGAGCAGGATTGATTCTAGTTTTTATTCAGTATTTTATTTGCTTGTGTAAGCCAAGGCAATAAGGGAATTGTAGTCATAATTTTTCTTTTCATAATTATCTAGGCTATTGTACATGTGTCTTTGAAAACCTCCGTGCTATTAATATTTGAGAAATCATTGCATGGCTTCATTAATATTTGAATTTCTTATCAATGCTGAATGTTGGCTTATTCTTACTTGCTATTCTGGAATGCCTATAAGATGTGATCTAAATTTTTCTTGTGTACATACTATTTACTAGAATTCTTTTTTATAAGAACGTCTTCATTAATGCCTTTTTATACAATTTGACCCAGGGCATGAAAATGAAGAAGCACGAAGAGTTGGAAACCCCGACATTCACCACTTCGATCCCAATTGAAGTTTCCATGGACTAGAAAATTGTTTATAATCCTGTCTTTTAGTTAAACTTGGAACATAAGAAAATGTTTGCGTTCTCTGACTTACAATTTTAAGGTGGGCAACACATTTGTATGTGATAACACATATGTGATGATGTGATTTAATGCCTTCTAGTTAACTGATGAATTATTGTTGGCTGATTGATGAGTGTCACAATCTGTTTGTGATTGATGGAAGCAGGTTAGCATTGTTTGTTACCATTTATGTGGCAGAAGTTGCCCCATAGTATTTTGCTTCCATTCAATGGAATGATTCTTACACTGATGAATTGATTTACTGTTGTGCCAGCAATTTTAGTTGTTCTTACCTTTTTTCTATTTTATAGCATTTATGTGGCCTAACTTATTTTTTTCCTTCTGTTCTGGTTTAACAAAAATATAGTTACAAGGATTCCTAGGTATATATGTTCGTTTTGTGCTATCATATTTAGATTCATATGATTTCTATAATAAGCCATTGAATTCAGGGCTTCATATTCTTGAATGCCAGAAACATTTCATGAATACCATTCATTGTTTATATTATTGATTTGTGATTGTAGTACATATTCATTGTAGCTAAGCTTTCACCTTTGGAAGGCTCTAATTTTGCTAATTTGATTAGTATTTATGCCAGTAAAATTTAACTGTTCCATGTACTTACATTTGGTACAGAATTTCTTTCTCAAAGGAAGAATTTTTGATGTTGGTTCCCAGCTGCAGTTACTTTTGTTTTGGCATCCAAGAAGTAAATTATTCCAGAATTGGCTAGTGAAATGAAGTTAATGTTTAGTATTTTTCTGGCTTCTAAACCAAGAGGGGTCATTGGAGGAATAATAATCCATGCTCTTTGTATACAATTTTCAATTGCCATTACCTGATGAAAGTTACATAACTTATGTAAGTATTATTCCAATTTAAGCTAATTATTCACTTCTTGCATTGTTTATGGTGTTTTGCCTTCATTAAAATTCTGAAGGTTAATTTTATTATATTTCGCCTTCCAAATTACCTGAGTTTGAGCAGGTATTGAGTTGCCTGCATATTTGTGTTCCAGCAGACATAGTTTATATTGAATTGAAAAAAAAATCTTCAAAAATGCAGACATCTATTTTCTTACTGTGGAATTATTCTTACTTTAAACATTAAAACTATTCTTGTTAGCCAAATAAATTTGCTTGTATGATAAATTGTTTATTTTTGCATCCAAATGGAAGTACATATTTTGGATTAAAGAATATTTTTATACACATTACAATCTCTTTAGAATGATGTATAAGAATTGTCATCACCCCTTTTGGTGGCAGAATTTACATCCCAGATTTGTTATAACTCAAGATTCTGCATCATCTTAGCAGTGGGATGAGCTGAAGCACCTGACTATATCACATTATTTGGAGTTCTAAATAATATTTCCAAGTTCATGTCTTAACTGCATGGGTTGTCATAATTTTACTATTATCAAATGCAGTAAAATTTTGTGGCACAATGGGAAATATAAAGGATCTAAAAATGGGGCTTTGAATGGTGTGATTTGAAATGAAACATGAATTCCAGTAAGACTGGAACTAGGCCTATCGCAAAATGTCTACTGAGGACCTGCTGAATGGAAATGTAGCTGCTTCAGCGAATTTTTAATCCTGGAATATAATGAGTTTATCTAGATAGAATTTTAATGAAGTTTTCCCAGGCTTCAAGCCAGGTACTAATAAGGCTTATTAACACATTCAATGCAGGTGCGATTTTCATGAAAGTCATCAGAATCAGCCGATAAATTTTTTTTTTTACTTTATTTGTGTTAAGTACAGTTCTTTATATATGTTTATCAATGGTTTTAATAAAAATTTTAACTATTTTTGCAAAAATTGGCACCACTTCAAGTGCTCCATATTTCAATATCGCCAGGCTCAAAAAATGTATTGACTGTATTTCAGAATAAGTACAAATGTTCACAAGTTTGCAGTATAGCCATTTGTGTTGCTTTGATGCTGAGTTTTTGTCATTGGTGTTGGGAATTATCATAAGTATAAGAGAAGACATTGACTGTGCTATGGAACAGCACGGCAGTAATGAAATCTACATACAACGACGCACCCCAGATCAAACGAAACGAGGATTTTTCGGCAAGCATAACTTATACTGGACTTACGATAAAATAAGGTTTTGATATGTATGAGAATGAATTTTTTTCCACGGCTGTTACCTTGATTTACAAGTACTTAAAACTTTTCTGCAAAATTTAATCAGAGGATTCAGAATTAGTCAAAGGAAAAAATGAAATAAGAGCTTCAATTTTATGTACTGGCGGAACAAAAGCCTTCTTCTACCAGCCACCATGGACTCAATTATACACATTCTGCCGAGTGTAATGCTCTCTTTCAATACATAATATGGTGAAAGTGCTATACAATAGGCCTAATCTTGAAAAAGGGGCCCTTAGATCTTACATTCACCGGATTTCTGGTAAAATGCAAATTATGCCTCACCATCATGTCCTGGGTCCTGGGGCATGTTATGAGAGAAATAATGATGCCCAAATTTTGCATCAGTACTCCAGTAGTCAGCTAGCTGGTGTGGATAAATAATCCTCATGTGGAAGATAAGTTCCAGGAAAACTTGGAACTCCTCTACTGATAGTGTTTTACAGTCCCTTATACGAGCTCTTTCGGAGACACTATGAAGAAAGAGTTCCTCCACAATTATGTTTGATCAACAACTGACTGAAAAAATCTACCCATAAATAAAAGATCAAAATATTCGTGTGGGCTGTCCGCCATCCAGAAGGGATATTTGGAGGGTCCACCAGATTATCAACCCACACAATACTGCTTGGTTTAGAGCAGTGTTTCCCAAAGTGGGTGCTACCACCCCCTGGGGGGCATTGCTGTAGTCTATGGGGGCGAGAAGGGGGCAGCAGGGGGGTGCCGAAGGGTCCTGACAATGTGACAAATGCGAAGGTTCCGTAATCTTCCTTTTGACTTCGTTTTCCAGCTTCGCTTCTAAAGTTTAATTTGTTTCCCGCTTATGGAAGTAATTTAAATCATGTCTTTTCTTATATTTTAAAGTAGAAATGCTTGAAAAATATTTCCAAGCCTTTCTTGCACAAGGGAAATGTTTGAAGGGGTTTAGTTTCATTTGGTGTATCATTGGTACAACTTCACGACACAGAGAACTTAATTATTTATTAGTCATTGTTTTTAATTTAATTATTACAATGTTCCTCGTTTGGTTAGTTAGTATATGATTCTGATTATTGTTTGAAAGATACCGATGAGGGGGGGCATTGGGTATAGGTTTATGGATCCAAGTGGCTGGAAAAAGTTTGGGAAACACTGGTTTAGAGGGTGTTGAAGGTCAATATTCAGGAGAGGGAGAAGGGAAGGGTATTCGGATGGAAGAGGGAGGAAAGGAAGTAGCAAAGGTACAAGTTGTGGTTAGGGGTGGAATACTGAACCACTGGCTCCAGAAAAAGGGCCCAAAGACTGATTAGAAATAACTATTGTCTCCCTCCTAGATGTATGTGTCCCTTATGTTTTCTTCTACCACATTGTCACACCCGCTCTCCACATCCTTTTTCCCCTCATTGCAAAATTGAGGAAAGAAAAAATGTCCTCAGAGTCCATCTCTGTCACCATATGGGTCTACTTTTCAAAAGGAAGCTGCTCTGAAAAGTAAAGAATGTTACTGGAGGGAAGAGAGAGAAAGTGCATTTTTTTAGAGGAAAAAATGTTGAAAGCCTAAAAAAATGTGTGTTTATTGAAAACTCCTAGAATTCCGAGAACCCTAAATGATTTACACCCCTAATATTAAATCTGAGAAAATTACGACTATATTTCCATGAGAGTTAACTGTACATATCTACAAAGCATAGCAGCAGTACTATTATATAATGTTTGACGGTTAGTGAATGCCTACCATGGGCAACCTATGCCACCCATCTTTCCAGTGGCTTGCTGGATACTATGCGCACGTAGATAGAAATGGGTAGGTATTGTGGCTACTGAATAATTTACAACATCAAAAGTGAGAACACACTGAGGTCATGGTAAAGATAAAACTTTTGTTTGCAAATTTTTCGTAAGCAGACAAGCATAATAAATCTTCATTAAGTATAATTCTTTTGATGCAACACGTACTTCTTTTTAATTTATTAACTTTTTTGCACCTCTACAAGCATTACCATAATTATAAAGGCAATCGACTAAAAAATTAGCAATAAAATATTTACGTGAAGTTGGAATGAAAATATATAAGCTTCTTAAAAAGAATAAAGGAAAAATTATGCTGAATAACATCCTCAGAATACTCACCATGGGGGTAAAATGGTTCAACCTCTTTAAAAGCATTACGAGGAGGTAAAGTAAAGAACATATTTCAATGGGATAGACGCTAACCGTCAGAAATATGAAAATGACTATGAACAGATGAGCCATATTTTTTTATGAAGGGAATAGACTTCTCTCCCATTAAAAAGGGATAATTGGTGCTTCACCATAATTGAAAAAAAAAATGGCTAAATAATTATTTATTTGAGGGGAAAGAGTAAATTTTTCACCATTTACTGCAGTGCACAAAGATTCATGGACTCCCAACTTAACAAATGCATGAGACAATCTCTTACCTACCATTGGGCTGATGGGCTGAATTTGGTGCAATAATGTTGCATACCCGGAAGAGATTCAACTGCATACATTCAGAGGCTTATTCCACTTCTTGCTCCATCACATTCTGAGGCACTATTAGGAGAAACTTACACTATAACCTATAAATTGGGTAGTTGATAAGAACTTAATTTCCCAACTTTGCGAATCATAGGGTGGTAGGGGTGAAAAAGGGTTGTGTTGCTGTCTGCGGCATGAATTAGTCACACGACAGGCATGTGAATGCTCCACGCACTCTCTTTATAGAGACTTGTTTCGGGCTTACTTTGTAGGAATTCTAGCATGAAGTAATTAAAGCTTACTGGCAATTTTACACACATTAATGCAAATTATATTGAAACTGATCGAAAAAGGAATACGTATTATTAATGGAAAATTGCCAGTAATTTTTAATTAACTAACATACTAAGTGATTGCAGGGGAAAGAGTTAATTTCGCATCATTTATAGCAAAGCACAATTCAGGGGCCCTAATAAATTCACAACCTAACAAACGTATTAGAAAGAATCTGTTACCCACCATTGGGATGATGGGCTGAATTTGATGCAATGAAGTAGCAAGCCTGGAACAGTGCACATACCATAATTGAGTGTTATCACATCAAAGGTCACTGCACATATCTATGACTAAATTTTTTTCGATCCTATCATTGACTAAGGAATTGGCATAGTAGCTGATTTCAATACAGTGCCGCAAATAACTGAATGAAATACAAGTGACTGACCATTAGATTAAAAATGATGAATTGAACCTATACCCAGGCATTTACCAACTCTCCCTTGCTAGCGCCACTCCCTCCCCAGGTCATCACCGAAGCCAAAATGATCGTACTCTGCGACACAAGAGCTTCATTTTTAGGAAATTTTAGTTCTAATACAGCTGACTTTAAATGAGAATTTAAAACTATTGCCTCTGCATCCTCTGAGCCTCGTGTAACTCAGATATGAGATTTAAGAGGAAGCATCAGCCCCACTCATCTAATTTTTTTACAAGTCAAATGGTCTAAAACTTATACCTTCAGAAAAATCTGTGGAATATAGGTAGAGATATATATAAGCATAGAGTATTCTTTCATTTATGTGGGAACAGCAAAGCTTGGTTTAGCTAATAGCGGCTCTTGTTGGCCTGATAATAATAATAATAATATTTATTTGCCCAAAGGATACTATATGTCATGATACAATCATAAAACAAGTATATAGGGCACGTCAAAATTAACAAATTCACATAAGAAAATGTTACATTTCAGATTGAAGATATGACAGTGAGAGGTTCCCTATCCGTCTCCTTCCATCCCTATCCTTTCCCTGGAGGAATCGTTGGGCTCTCATCATGGAAGTGCTTCCCCTTCTGAGGAGTGCAGGCATAAAAGTCTCGGACTTAAGTCCTGGCCCTCAGGAGTTAAACCCCACGAGTCTGCCCTGGGTACTGGTTATCTTTAAAACTTCTGCTGATATATACCTTCAAGTTTTCGGAGTATGTAGACACTCATCAACATTTGCCTATGTCTCATTAATTAAAATTTCACATTCAAGGAACCCTCATTGAAGAATTGTATCATTAGGCTGAGCACCCCGAATTCGGAATTCCCTTATCCACGAACACCTGTAATCTGGCAATATTTCCCAGATGTGTTTAGCAGGAAACATAACTTTTGGCTCATTAATTTCGTCTTCACTTGTTGTAAAGGCCACTGCACACTGTGAACGATCATGCAAATGAAATTATTTGCTGTGAATTACAGAAAAATTTGTGAATGAAACACTATGTGCATGATCCAAGAGGACTAGAGGAGGCCCAATTCGATCCCATATAAGGCCAATTTCTGTAGCCACTTTGGCTGCATTTTAATGTTTTTAAAAATGTCCGCAGTGTGGTGAGGATTGCAATATGATCCACTTTTTTCCAATACTTCACAGGGCAATGCTTGTAATTGCAAGGAATAGCATTGAGCTTTTATGGATTTGATAGATCACATCATCATGTACATATATCTGAATATAGTACCCCCTTTATTTCCAAAACTGCCCATGGTAAAAGTAAGGACGACTATAATTCAGTGTCCGGCGATATATAGTGGAAATGTTTTATATTCATGAGGATAAAATAAAATGGTTAACTTCCACACACTTTTTTATTAACAAACTACCGACCCGGTTTCGACCTTGATAATGACACTACGTGTCGAAACCGGGTCGGTAGTTTGTTAATAAAAAAGTGTGTGGAAGTTAACCATTTTATTTTATCCTCATAAGGACGACTATATTCAAATACATTTTAAAAATTTTTTCGTGATACTGAAGCCTCAAAATTAGGGGAGGGAAATATATTCATAGGGGGGCTATATTTGGAGAAATACCATGTATAAATTTTGGTTAAAACTGCTGATTACACCTTATTTCCCCATGAAACTCAAATAAATTTGTCTGCCAGCGACTTGAGTGTGACTTTTGCAAAATCATTATTAAATGCATAGTGGTTGACAACACAATTAGCGGCATTTGAGGATCCTCTTTTGTAATATTCGTGGCATAATCATTCAATGAAAATTAGAGCATGTTCTACTTTCGGTCACATGATCCCATAAATGATGGCAGTGCAAATAATTTCATGGACTTGGCGAGCTTTTTACCACAGCAGGCAGTAGATTGACATGAGTATCTGAACTTTTTGATTAAGTCATTATAAAATATTATTGTACGACTCTTAAGAAAGTACTCTACAAAAAAGATCTCAAATAAAAGATATTGAAGATGTAGAGGTACATCTTCACACACACACACAGTACAGAATCCAGAGATCTCTGCATTGTGTGAAGACCTTGCTGCAGAGACAGGGAGAAGATCGATCAGTAGAAATGGGAAGTCTGTGATACATTAAGACATTTTATGAGCATTCATTTCTATCTGCCCTTTTGCATTACTACCTAATAGTTTGGCGCAGCGAGGCAGGGTTTTGGGGGTTAAAACCCCCCCCTAGAGTTCAGAGAAATTTTTAAGTTTAATCCATTTTACTGAATTGGATTGATATTACTAATAGAATAGTGTAAGGATTAATAAAATATCCCTCATAAAGCTGTAAAACTCACCATTTTGAACCGTTAATCTTAAACTTCCGTAATTTATTTATCTCGCACCTACTGTTTATCCTGGTGGGTATTCCATACCTCCACACACACTGGTATTAGTTGCACCTAAACCCCCCCTAGCCTTAATTCCTAGCTGTGCCCCTGCAAGAGACTGTCGTCTTCCGGTGATGGTAACTTAAGTTGGTGCATTCTTTTTCTTCTTCCGTGATAAGTCCATGATTATCCACTGCCTAATTAATAATCTCAACAGATATGCCTTGAATGGATTCATGTGTTTTTGAAGTCTGGGAGAGCTGAGGATAATTAGGGCCATCAGTGACCTGCTGCTGCGGCTACTATTTTCTAGTTTTCTAGGAAGTCAAAAATCTAAATAGTGCTTTTTCTTATTTTAACAATGCTTTCACTCCGATGTTTTTCCCTCTCAAAAAAAAGAAGGCCACTCGGGGAGTTTGAAGGGATTAGGCATGACCTAGTTGACTGTGGCCTATATTTTCCTTTTCTTTTAGTTATTTCCTGAAGTGAATATTTCCTCAATTTTTGAGTGAGTTGAGTCTTTCCTTCTCAACTTTCTGTTCCGTACACTAAGCCACCATGGAAGCGCCACTCGAAAGTCATTGAGTTGCATGTACAACAGCACATTGGGCCACTTTGGTGGGTTGGTCGCACTCCTGGAAGTGCAGCCAAAATTGCGGAGGCCCCCGACTTTGCTCACCACCAGTCAAAAAGCATTGAATCATATGGAGCACTGCACGCTAGCGCTTCTCTGTGGCGACACCAGTAGGTTTGCTTTGTTTTGTTTTTCTTCTGTGTAACTTGTGATCATGGTGAGGCTTGACGTGGAACGTTTTATCTTAGAAGTGCAAACCATGCCAGAGTTGTGGGACATGAGTTGTGAAGTGCTGGGGGGCAGCTAGGAATTAAGGCTTGGGGGGGTTTTAGGGTAACTAATACTTGCGGGTGTGGGGGTATTGCATACCCAACAGGGTAAGCGGGAGTTAAGGGGGACCTCCTCCAGAAAAAAATTAAGAATAATGGTTCAAAATGGCGAGTTTTACTGCTTTCTGAGGGACATTTGATAAATCCTAACACTGTTCTACAAGTAATACTGATACAAATAAGTAAAATGGATTAAACTTAAAAATTTCTCTGAGCTCTGGGGGGGGGGTTTATTCCCCAAAACCCCCCTTGCTGCGCCACTGGTGAAGTGTACTCGGACAGAGATGTAAAGCGTAAAAAGGGGTGTATCGAGTATTTTATCCTTGTTTTTTTTCCTTTTATTCTGCAAGTAAAAAACATAAAAGCAAACACATAAGCTTCTTCCCCATCCATCACGATTAATAAGAAAAAATGAACTGAGCAAGTGTGGTGGCTGATGAAGTGGCTCACCACTCAAGGTTACTCGCCACCAAACGCGGTTCCAAAGTGGTGCTTTCATGGTGGCCTAGTGTGCAAAGGTCCCTTAAAAGTGTATACCAGGTTGCTATTTAACACATAGTCCTGGGAATAGCCCTTAGTCATAGTCCAAAGGCCTAGTGTCCAATATACGTAATGACATATGTGTGGCTGCATGATGTGTGAAGCACAATGGCGCGATTGGTTGCCTATGAAGGAGCTCTGTGACACTAGTTGCTATGCATTGCTGATGGTGAGGGGGTATGATCTTCATAGTTGATCACACAAGCAGATCCTGCAGCAGTTGCCTCTCTGATAACTTCAGCTCAACATTACCCAGATAGCACAAAGTAAGAGAGTTATCTTTTTCTTATGGTTCCTTACAGAAAAAATTGATAAGCAGCTTATCATAAGCTAAGGGAGTTATATAAGACAAGGATATGATTTTAGGGAAGAATAGGTAAGGAATGTTGTCAAATATCCCCAGATTAACATAAGCCCCTTCTGTTGGAGTGCCAAAGGTGGCAGAACAGCGTACTACACATGCTATGCTGCTCAGCCCAACATGAAAATAAAGCATACCGGTGAAATTCAGTGAGTCTTTATGAGGGCTGAACAACTGATAACAGATTTTCCCATAAATAGAAAAAAATTAACAACTGCAAGCAACCGGCTGGTGAAGATGCAAAATATAATGAACATACTTTTTCCTTGTGGCGGAAAGAAAAACATAACCTCCAAGAGAATCAAACGTGTGACCCTCAGATCAGCAGCTTTGTATGCTAACCACTACACCATGGCACCTGTAGGACATGTTAGGCATAGTTATGTACCACTTTAAAACCCAATTAAATAGAAAAACTTAGCTGCTGCATGCATGAAACAAATGGAAATTATTCAAGGTCCAAACAATCTAATATTTATGAATTTTAATTTAAGATCTCATAACCCGATGAATAAAATTTATATATTAGAGATTCCTTTCTGGCATTTTTATATTCTACGTCGCTATTCATGTGAAATTATGTGCTTTTCTTACAACCGTGGTTTTGCCATCATTTTATAAATATGAATAATTTTTAAATTATGGCCGTATGATGTTATTTCCCTTTATAATAAAGAATCACCAAGAATAAAAACACTATTCTTACACATAAATCCCTTTCCCCTGGGCTACGACCTTGTCGCGGTGGAAAGGCTTGCAAGTTCCTATGACCCCTAGAGCTGCAATGGTGGGATTAATTCTTAATTATTCCCGGTATGGCCACCCATGCTAGATAGGTTGAAGGGTAGGAGCCAGACGAAAGGTAGTCTACATGATGGTGTCACGTAAAAAACACTGTTGCAATGGAAGTGGGAAACTCTACCAACTATCTTTTCCCTGAAAACATGGAGTACAACCAAATGAGCCTCAGAATCTCATCAAAAGGGACCCGTCCGCAAAGGGCGGGTGTCATTCATGGCAGCGAGGTGGGCAAGGTCCTCAGGGTCGTCAACATGCAAAATCCTTGCAGAGACTTATCATCAGCAGCAGCAGCAATGAAGAAAGAAGAAAAGACCAAGATGATGGAGAAGAAGAAGCCGGCTATAAATGTAGGGATGTGGAATGTGAGGACAATGATGAGGGTGGGGAAGTTAGATAATGTCAAAAGGGAAATGGATGAAGGGATGATAGATATCTTAGGATTATGCACAGTGAGGTGGAAGGATGGTGGGGACTATTGTAGTGATGGGTATAGGGTTATATATAGTGGGGGGAGGAAAGCTAGCGAGGGGTGGCTTTAGTATTAAATGGGAAGATGGGTAAGCGAGTGGTAGGTATAGACCAGGTAAGCGATAGGATTCTGGTGGTAGAAATTGAGGTGTGGCCCACCAACCTTGTAGTGGTTCAAGTTCATGCCCACAAGTAATCATAGGGAGGGAGAAGTAGATGAGGTATATGAACAGCTTGAGGAAATAATCCCAGGTAAGAAAAATCTAGTAGTGATGGGGGACTGGAATGCCTCATTCGGGGATGGGAGGGATGGACACGAAATAGGAGATTTCGGACTAGGAATGCAGAACCACAGGGGAGAGAAAGCAGCAGAATTTTGCAGGTGAAACAAATTATTCATCACAAACTCATGGTTCAGTCATCAAAAAGGGTGAAGGTACATACTCATGGAAAAGTCCAGGGGGGTGTGGGGAGATATCACATAGACTACATTATGGTAAGACAGAGGTTTAGGAATAGTGTGAAAAACTCGCACAGCTATCCTGCAGCGGATGCAGATTCAGACCACAACCTAGTGCTCATGAAATGCAACGTAAGATTCAAAAGACTTAAGAAAGCAGGAAGGCAAGGTAGTGGATTGTAGAAGCGCTGAAGGGGACTGTGAGAAGAGAATATCAGGAACTAGTGGACATTAGTATATGGGAGATTGGAAGTACACAGACTGTAGAGGAAGGGTAGAGTAATATCAAAATGGGAATGATCAAAGTCGCGGAGAAGTCAATTGGCTCTGTTGACAGCAGAAGGATAAAGAAGCCATAGGTTGCAGAGGCAATGGTAAAAGAAATGGAGGAGAGAAGGAAGTGGAGGAATGTGGACTCAGAGGAGGGCAAAAGGAGTATTGGAAACTAACAATCGATCAAGATGTGAAACTAAGAGGGCAAGGGAGGCTTGGTGGAAGAAGCAGTGTGAGTAAATGGAAAAGTTTCAGAAGGAAGGAGAATTCCATGTCTAAAATTAAGGCTAAAGATGGGAGGATGCTAACCGAGTGAGAAAAGGTACAGAGTAGATGGAAGGAATACGTGGAAGATCTGTATGACCGAAGAAACAGGCTGGAGAGATTGACTTAAGAGGAGGAAAGTGCAACGGAGGAGGATGATCTTGGGCCAGGGATCTTAGATTTGGAAATCGAGAGACCACTTTGTGATATGAAGGCTTGGAAAGCAGTGGGTGTGGAATATATCCCGTGCAAGCTCTTGAAGAATCTAGGGAAGGATAGTAAGAAAATGTTTTTCGATCTAGTACTCAGGATCTATGAGGAAGGATGTTAGCCAGAGGATTTCGTGAAGATGGTTTTAATTCTGCTACTGATAAAGAAAAAAGCTGTGGAATGCAGTGATTATAGGATTATTAGTCTAATATCGCACATGGCAAAAATGGTGCTGAGGATACTGAACAGACAAATGGAGATAAGGGTAAACAAGTATTTGAGCGAAGATCAGTTGGTTTTAGAAAAGGGAAGTCGACTCATGATGCAATAGCAATAATGAGGTCCCATATGGAGAGGAACCTAGAATATGACCAGGGCGTGTATGCCTGTTTCGTGGATTTTGAAAAAGTATTTGATAGGGTGAACAGGTTAAAGTTAATGGATAAACTCAAGAGAATAGGTGTAGATTGGAGGGATAGACGACTGATTCGTAATCTGTATGTGGCCCAGACTGCGCAAGTGAGGGTAGCGGACGGAGAATCTGGGTGGGCAAGCATTGACCAGGGAGTGAGACAAGGTTGTCCTTTATCACCACTGCTTTTTAACCTATACATGGAGGAGATGGTAAGAGGAGCGTGGGACGAGTTGGAAGCTGGAGTGAAAGTGGGAGGAATGATGTTTAAATCGGTAAGGTATGCGGAATCAGGCGCTCATCTGCCAGTCAGCAAGGGGACTGCAGGCTCTAGTGGATGCATTAGATGAGCGGTTCGAGGAGTATGGGATGAGTATTAATCACAAGAAGACTAAGGTAATGCAGTTTTGTAAAGTATCGTGAGCGAGGAATGTGAGACTCAAGATAAAAGTAGGTGGGGAGAAGCTTGAGCAGGTAGAATAATTTAACTATTTAAGCAGCGTATTAGAGGAAAACAGATACAATAGTAAGGGCATCCGGAAACGAATTGCATTAGCAAAGGAGGCATTCATGCACAGGAAGGAGCTTCTGAGAGGATCGTTATGTAAGAGTTTAAAGAAAAGGTTAGTGAAGAGTTCGATTGGGAGTGTAGGTCTCTATGGTGCAGAATTGTGGACACTGAGGAAGGAGGACGAGAGAAGATTGGAGGCATTTGAGATGTGGGTATGGAGAAGAATGGAGAAGGTGAAATCGACGGAGAGGAGGAGAAACGATGAAGTGCTGGACATGGTGGGTGAGGAGAGGCAACTTTTAGACGAGATACGGAGGAGACAGAGGTTTTGGATGGGGCAAGTACTAAGCGGGGAGGGGATGTTAAAAACGGTGTAAGAGGGTAGAATTTTAGGTAAATGAGGGAGGGGAAGGAAGAGAATAGGATTTTTAGATAGATTGAAAGGGAGTAGGCCTTTCAGTAAATTGAAGAAGACAGTGCTGGAAGGAAAGGGAGGCTCCCAGATTACTTCTTTAGTGTACCATGGAAATGTACCTTAATCGGTAGAATACTATTATTATTTTTTTTAATTATACATAAATTCTTTGATGAATTCTCTAAAATGATGGGATAATAACAACATCTACGGAAGTGCTGAAAGTTTGGCCTCCATTTTGTCATTACTCTGGATGTTTGACAGCCTGGCTGTAAGAAACCCATAAGAAAAGGCCAACAAGCTTAATTATAAGAGCCTTCCTTATTTATTCCTTTCACCTTATCTCAACGACTTATAATGTGGTGGCCGGGTACCACATGGCATGCTGTCTGGCATTGTAGTTTACAGCACTGTGAAGTGGTGTGACACATCCTTGCAAACCACTTTCCAGAATCTGTGATGATGCTACCACACATCACAGTCATGGATCCAAGTGCCCTTGGAAACCAGGGCTTTAGAGGTTTAAAATGTAAACTATGTAATGGCTGAGCAACTTACATCAATGAGGAGGAAACAGCTGAATTATGTTAAGCTGTAGTTGAAGATTGGGAATATTACTGTTCATATTTTATCATGCCTTAAAATTTTTATGATAGATTTGGGAAAAAGTTGTAAGAAGTATAGGAATGAAAAAACTGACGGACTGAACAAAAACTGGTGTTGAGGAATCACCAGATATTTTTTTTCGCTTTATTATAAAAAAATTAATATTCAACAAATATTTCAATTTAAAAAATTTCTTTTTCTGAAACTTTTAAAATTAGGTATACATGCGCTATAAGTAATATCACAATTGAGAATAACAAATTCTCTTAGTTCCAAAACATTAAAAATGAGTAAAGGTGTACTGCATTTAATGCGGTGTGATATATTGTCATTGTTATTGTTTGTAACCTGCTAGACATAATTTAGTGTGTCATTTGTTTTGGCGCCAAACAATAAATGGAACGCTACCTTTTAGCGTCACTTGCACGGTAACCATCATAGCGTCAAGTCATTACATTGGCGACGAGGGCGGGATGCCGAATTTTATGGAGAAGTTTGTGTTGGGGGTGGACAATTGGGAGTCCTATGAGGAGAGATTGGACGAGTACTTTATTGTGTTGGACTTGGGAGAGGAAGAGGTGCACGCAGCTAAGAAGAAAGCGTTGCTGTTATCGTCGATAGGGAAGGAGGCGTACGAAGTCGTACGTAATTTGTGCGAGCCCAAGAAGCCGTCGCAGTGCTCGCTTGATGAAATCAAGGGTAAGCTGAGGAGTCATTTCAACCCTCAGAAATCGGCAATTGCTGAGAGGCACAAGTTCCATCAGAGGACACAAGGGAAGGAGGAGAGCGTCCCCGAGTTTGCAGCTGGCCTTCGCAGCGCGTCGCGTCATTGCAAGTACGGCGGATTCCTGGATGAGGCCCTGCGAGACCAGTTTGTCCTGGGACTCAGGGATTCGGCTATCGCCCAGGCATTGTATTTGGAGGACGAAAGTTTAACTTTCGCCCGAGCAGTGGAGATAGCCGCATCCCGGGAAAAGGCACTGGTGTACGCGGAGACGAGTAAAAACGCAGCAGAGGGAAGAAATTTGGAAGTTGGGGGAGGCGCAGCAGAAGTGCATTATGTGAAAGGTGAGATGGAGGAAGACGACGACGCCGAGGCGGTGCATCGAGTAGGCACGGGAGTGCCAGGAGGAAGCTCCCGTAGATGGCAGAAGCAGGAGAGAAGGCCACCAAGTGTAGACAGGTGCAACTGCTGTGGTTACGTGGGCCACAGGGCTGCAAGCTGCAAGTACAGGTCATACAAATGTGACATTTGCAAAAAGACAGGGCACCTTAAGGCAATGTGCAGGGAAAGTAGAAGGGTAAGTGCACCGAAAAGGGTATCATTTCAAATTTTGGCCGAGGGGGAACAGGATTTTTCCGAAGGTCGCTGTTCTTCCTATGCTGATGATTTTGATCTTGCATTGTACAACATAAATACTGCTATGATTGGAGGGGTGGGTCCTTGGTATGCTGAAGTGATAGTTAATGGTATAGCCCTGAAAATGGAGTTGGATTCAGGCTCATCCATCTCTGCAGTGTCAGAAAGATGTTATTATAAGTATTTTTCTAACTTAAAACTTCAGGATACTCGAGTAAAATTAAGGTCATATGCAAATACGCTCATTGAACCCAAGGGTATTGCGGAAGTTGATGTAGTGTATCAGGGGTCTCATGCTAAATTGCCACTGTTTGTAGTAAGGAATGGAGGGCCGCCATTATTGGGTAGAGATTGGCACAGTGCACTGGGCCTACCTCAGCCGGTGCAAAAGGTATGCTCGTCACAAGTCAAGTTTGGGGAAGATGTCATGAAAAGCTTCAAGGATCTGTGGGATGAAGGGTTAGGGACCTTCAATGGGGGGGAAGTCGCCCTTCACTTAAAAGCAAATGCAACACCGGTGTTTTGTGCTCCCAGAGCCTTAGCATTTGCCCTTAGAAATAAAGTTAATGAGGAGCTTGACAGATTGCTGGAGCTGGGTATTTTGTATCCAGTAGATTTTAGCGATTGGGCAACACCGATTGTACCAGTAATGAAAAGCACCGGGAAGGTAAGGATTTGCGGGGATTTTAAAATTACTTTAAACCCAAATTTGAATATTGAAAGGTACCCCCTGCCTAGAGTGGAAGAGGTCTTTCTTAAGTTGCAAGGTGGTCAGGCATTTTCAACCATTGACTTGTCCCAGGCTTTTCAACAGCTAGTTTTAGCCGAAGATTCACAGCGTATGTGCACAATTAATACCCATAGGGGCCTTTTTAGATATGCTAGGTTACCTTTTGGTGTTGCATCTGCCCCAGCCATCTTTCAAAAGATAATGGATCAAGTGGTTCAAGGCCTTTCAGGGGTGGCTTGTTTTCAGGATGATGTAATTGTTACAGGCTGTAATGAGGAGGATCACAGTAAAAATTTGTATGCATTGCTAGAAAGGTTGCAAAAATTTGGATTTCGAGTAAATAAGCAAAAGTGTAAAATTGGTTGCGAGTCAGTGGAATTTTTGGGGCATAGGATTGATAAAAGTGGGCTTCATGCAATGAAGGATAAAGTGGAAGCCATTGTAAAATCACCAGCTCCGAAAGATGTCCCCCAGCTAAGATCTTTCTTGGGTCTTGTAGAATATTACTCCAAGTTTTTACCGGGCCTAGCTTCTGTGCTGTTTCCTTTGCATGAACTTCTTAAGAAGGGTGTCGTATGGTTTTGGTCAGCAGACTGTGATGCAGCCTTTATGAAAATTAAAAGGTTAATCACATCACATAGGGTATTGGCACATTATGATCCAACTGTAGATGTGATATTAGAATGTGATGCTTCACCATTTGGCGTAGGTTCGGTGCTGCTCCATAAATACACCAATGGAGAGGAAAGGCCAATTGCCTTTGCATCTAGGTCACTGAGTAGTGCAGAAAGGAATTATTCACAAATAGATAGAGAGGCTTTGGCCATCATTTTTGGGGTGAAAAAGTTCCATCAGTATTTATATGGTCGTCACTTTGTTTTGAAAACAGACCATAAACCGCTGCTCCACATTTTTGGGGAAAATAGAGGGATACCACAAATGGCTGCCAACAGGTTACAGCGCTGGGCAGTAATATTGCAAGCCTATGATTATGAAATACGGTATATCAAAGCAGAGCAAAATGTAGTTGCAGATGGATTATCTAGGTTACCCGTGGAGCAGGAGTCAAATATTACAGAGGAAATCTCCTATTTGCAGGTAGGAGAAAGTGAATTTCTTCCTGTTACCTCAAAGGTAATAAGCAAAGCTTCTCGGGTGGATAAATGTGTAAGTAAGGTAATTGATTTTTGCTTGTTTGGCTGGCCAAGTAAGGTGGGTGAGGAGTTAAAGCCATATTTTGATAGGCGATATGAGTTGACAGTGGAGCAAGGTTGTTTGATGTGGGGAAATAGAGTTATAGTGCCAGAAGGGTTAAAACTGAAAATATTGTCAGAGTTGCATTCAGGGCACTTGGGGATGGCAAAATCAAAATCATTGGCAAGGTCATATGTTTGGTGGCCAAAGTTGGATCAGGACATTGAAAAGATGGTAAAGTCTTGTGAGTCCTGCTTATCAAATAAGCCAACACCAAATAGGGTACCATTAAAGAGTTGGGACTGGCCAGAGAAACCATGGCAAAGACTACATTTAGATCTGGCAGGACCCTTCGTGGGAAAGATGTTTATGGTTTTAATTGATAGCCACACAAAGTGGCCAGAGGTAAAGGAGTTAAGAACTAGTTCAGGTGAGGAGATCATTTCTCACCTAAGAAATGTATTTTCTGTCTTTGGACTCCCGGAGCAGATTGTTACCGACAATGGCCCCCAATTCACTGGTGGAGAATTTGCAAAATTCTGTGAAATGAATTGTATAAGACATATATTTTCTCCACCATATCATCCAGCAACCAATGGGGCTGCTGAAAATATGGTAAAGATTTTCAAAAACAAACTGAAAACCCTTTTGCACTCAGGAGTTCCCTTGCATGTTGCCTTGCCCAGATTCCTTTTTGACTATAGACTGGCACCTCACTCTACCACGGGGGAAGCTCCAAGCAAACTGATGTTTGGAAGACTCCCGCGTTCTCGGCTCGCGGTAGTGAAGCCAAATACGAGAGAGGTTGTTACAAACCACCAAAGGGCTCAAGGAGGAGCTCAGGGGGGTTCTTTTGAGCGAGTGTTTAGAAGTGGTCAAGAGGTGATGGTGAAAGTTTACCCATATGGTATAGGGAAGTGGGTGAAGGGAGTGGTGAAAGAGGTTCTCGGTACAAGGAACTACAAAATTTTGACTGATGATGGGAATCTCATTCACAGGCATACTAATCAAATCCAGGGCAGGGAGACAAGAGTGACAATGAGGGAGAGGCCAAGTTGTGTGCAGATTGAGGATGTAGCTGTTGCTCCAGAAATAGCTCCCAGAAGCGAAGAGGTAGGCAGGTCAGAAGAGGGATCGGTGCAATCTGTGGGGGGATGGGAGTCTCAAAATTGTGTCTGGGGACCGAGGCTGCCCAAAGTGGGAGGGAATGTGAATGACCAGAGTGTGACGGAAAACAGTGTCCCTCAAAGGAGGTACCCTCTTAGAGAGAGGAAAAGAAGGGAGTGTTTGGATTTGTGAAGTTTTTTTTTTCTGCTTATTTGTAATGTTCAATTTGTAAACATGAAGTATGTCTCCTTTGGGTGTTTGGATTTGTGAAGTTTTTTTTTCTGCTTATTTGTAATGTTCAATTTGTAAACATGAAGTATGTCTCCTTTGGTTTTTCTTCTCTCTCCAATATAGAGTTTCATTTTTTTTGTGATGTTGCAAAATTGTAATCGAATTTTTTTTTTGAGGGAGGGAGATGATGTGATATATTGTCATTGTTATTGTTTGTAACCTGCTAGACATAATTTAGTGTGTCATTTGTTTTGGCGCCAAACAATAAATGGAACGCTACCTTTTAGCGTCACTTGCACGGTAACCATCATAGCGTCAAGTCATTACATGCGGCATGCCTTTACTCCATATCTCTAATTGTAAGACCTCTACTACATGTCTCCAATTAAGAGTAACTCCTCTCAATCAGGTTCATCAGCAGTTGTTAGCAGTGGGTACCAGTACACCCTGGCCCTCTAACTTCCTATTAACATACAGCACAAATGACTTCAAGCACAAATATGTACAACAATCTTTTATAATAAATGAAAATAATATAAATAAAATCTTGATGATGGGGTTGAAATACTTAAGTCCTATACATTGTTGTGATTCACATATTTCTTATAAGTTAAAGCTATCTAAAACCATCTAAACTATCTAAAAATCCTCATCATTCCACTTATTGGAATAGCTACCTCATAATTTCAAATAAATTCAGATATATTGCCTATTTATATCAAATATATTATGAACAGAATTTTCAAGCACTTCAACAGCTCAACTCTTCATAGTCACCTGTATTCCACTCTAAAATTGCTTTCTGCATCACATGACAAAAATCATAAAGTAACAAGACACAAGTGAAAAATGCCCAGAAAGGACTAAGTGCTCCTATCTTCACAAGAGAGGCTAAAAAAAGAACCAAGAGACCAGAGAATAGACACAAATATTCAAGGGACATAAAAAATACATAAAACCACAAATATTCAAGGGACATAGAAAATACATAAAATCACAAATATTCAAGGGAAATAAGGGTAAAATATATTAGAGCACTAGATGCAGGATGGTATTGAAGGGTTAAGTAAACTACTACTATACAAAGTATACACCATTCAGCAACCCTTCTTTCATAACCTCAGCAGTCTGTTAGTTGTCCATTAAAATACTTTTATGCCAAAAAATTGCACAGTAATACACTCTTTACACAATTATATCAATTGTGCTGATCTTCTGAGAGAAATTAGTCACATGCACTGCTCAGTCCAGGTAGAGCAATTGCAGTCTTTTCTTCTCACTGAATCCTGCAATGGAGGTTAAAAGTTAGTTGAGTTGTGGTTGTATTTAAAATTTAAAAAAAATTACTTCCAAAATATTTAAGAAACACACAATAGCCTATATTTTAGGTCATGCATCATGTTGGCTTGTGTAGGTGAGGGTAAAAGTCATCCTTGACTAAACCAAAAGCATATGCTATACACATTTAGGGTGTAAGTAAAATCTCCATATTCAAGGAATCAGTGGCATAAGCATAGGGGGATGAGGGGATACATCCCCCCTAACGCCTTAGAGAAATAAAAATATTTAAAACTATTGTCTAGTTTTGACATAAGTTACTGCATTAGCTACTAAGAGCCAAAATGATGTAAAATGTATTTCCATGCAGGCATATAATTAATATCGGGAGGCAAATAATTTTGCCTCCCGATCCCCACATTACCCAAGGGGGTTGCCCCCATAGGTCCCCTCATCTCCCCTTAGCATATTCCTAGTTACGCCACTGCAAAGAATATTGCTGAATGATGACATCAGTGCCTTGCCACCTGCACGGATGTCTTTCATGAATGACATGGCCTTGGGTCCTTTCTCACGCATTATAACAGTACCATGCTCAGCCCCTTCCGTTTCCCGCCACTGCGCCGCTCCTTAGTTGAGTCCTAGCTTCTGTCTAGTGTGCTTTGTTTCTGGTTACGCCAATTTTTCTTTTTTCTATGGATTTTTGAATGTTGTTGTGTTTTGTATGATACTTTTGGTGAATAATTTTTAATTTGAAAGTGCTCTAGTGTTTTCTTTTCAGAAATTGATGCCTTCTTGAATAATTTTTTCTTCTGTTCTGAAAAACCATGGTTTTAAAAACCTAGTTTGAGGTTATATTGTGATAGCCAGTAAGTTTTTCAGCATATCGATATTTTGAGAATCTATGGCAAGGGATCATTTTCTCGGGATTTTACAAGCATTACATTTTGCAAGAAGTCCCAGTGAAAACAAACCGGTGCGCCGGCTTGCAAACAGAGAGATGATTTACAGTGACATACAGCCACGACGCCTAGTGATCGTGTTTATAAAATAAGACCTCTTTTAGAAATTTTCAAGGAGACAATGGAAACTGCTGTCTTGCCGGAATGGGAACTTAGTATAGATGAGTCAATGGTACTGTGGAGAGGCCATCTAATTTTTCGGCAATACATCAGTGGCGGTTACAGATGGGGGGCGCGCCCCCCTTGTGGGGTCGCCTGTATTGCCAAACATTGCAGAACCACAATTTTAACTTTTTTATATCATAAGATGGCATTGTCTTGTATTTTTACATAATCACTTTAATTAAAACTTCTTAATCTTTGCATGTGACTTGATTATTTTTTTTACGATAAAAGTAAAGGTAACTCAAGGTATCTTTTGCGCTTGAGTTTTTTCTGTATCCGCTACTGCAATACATGCAAAGAAAGAAGCACAAGCATATATGAATGCCGTTTACCAGAAAGAGACAGAGAGAGAGAGCATTACCTATTTTCACATCTCAACCTCATTTCCCATTTCCTAATAAAAGCTATTTCTATTTTGCTTTTCCCCCGTAGTCCTGTGGGATTCCTTTACCTTAAGTCATGATGTGCCATTTCATATTTCTACTTTTGGTTCTAATCTTAGAGGGGTGGACGCCAAACGGAAACCGTCTCCTTCCAGCTTGGGCCGATGTAGAATAAAAGGGAAGTGCACAGAAGGACAAGGGGATTCATTGTTAGGTATTGCTGGGGGAGTTTGTCATCATTGGAGTTCATAGTTAGTTATTGCTGGTTAGTTTCGCCATCCTGCAAAGAAACACTTAACCCATAAGAAACCCCACTGAAGACAGTCGACTCTCTCTCTGCTTTGAGAATATTTGCACTCCCTGCCTTAATCCACTACTTAATCCACATTATAAACTGCCTGTTTGCAATAAAAATTGATTTAAAACTTTATTGAGGTACTCTTAATCTTTGGTCAGCCGACAACCTGGCAAGATCCCTAAAATGTGCAGCGTCATGGAGTGATCTGTCAATTCATTTTGCATGCACACAACATACTCAAAATATTGAAAACATGGGATTTTGATGGTGATGAGACAATCTTGACCTGACTTGTGGCTTTGTGCCTTATAGATCTTTTCTATGGGGACCTTAACATCATGGTGCGGCCGACGATGTGAGCCTTGGACCTGTGGTGTAGCCACTGAATGTATGATTTTTTCGGGCAATAACCCCCTCCGCCATCTTGAGCCTTTTAAAGAGGCACCAAAAATGAGTCCTCAATAAATAACTTATAACCCCCTTAGAGTGCAGGAACCCCCATAGAGTTTTTATACGTTTTGCACACTGACTGCCACATTTACCCAAAATTTTACTTCTACCTGGAAATCTTGCACTTGGGTACTTTCTCTCACCATAATGATTGCTAAGGGTCTTAACTCTACCAGACCTGTACCGGTGGTAGGGGGTTCCTCCTACGCAGGCTCTTCTGCACTAGCTAGCAGCTAAAATTGTGGACTCCCATAACCCAATAAATATGCACTCGTACAAAATTACAGTTTTTGAATACTAAAAATCACATTTTCAACATCAATAATCCCAAAATTTTCTGGGGGGGCCCCCAATTTTGTATTTTCCCTACACCCCAGAAGGGCCTCGAAATGTCTGGGAAACTCAGATAAATGTCTGGTAATTTCATAATCCTGGCTACGCCTTGGACCCATTACAATCTCATTCATGCAGTAAATATCTAATAACGTGAGGAAAATGCTAACTCTGTTGCTTATTGGTTGATTTTTCCCATGGCAAGACTATGGAAGGCAGAAATTTTAGTGAGTGCCCTATCCTCGCAGTTTTTGGGCAGGTTATTTCATGATTAATGGTTGATTACTCATCACATTAAGTCATTGTCTCTATTTTCCGGGAAGGTATTGTAAGAGTTAATTAATATTAATCTCATATTCTTCAAGTGGTCATCAGCTATCTGTGCAATTATCTTGAAATGGCATAAAATAGTGTATGAAATCAATACAAGCCATATAGGGGTCATTTCACCTGCATTAAACAAATATTTGTCCCATAGCATCTTAGATTTTTATGAAAACTTCTGTATGGGTCTATATTCACCTCAAACTAAAAAGTCATAGATTGTAAAACCAATTGTGCAATACATACATGTGCATTTTAAAGTTCACATATTTTTCTTGATTGAAGCTTTCGCGGCTCATGGTGATTGAATACAGACATACGGGTGTATGTAGCGTGATGTGACAGAGTTGCCCCAATGTTTCGTGACCGACTGCTGAACAATTCTTCAAGGGAATTGGGTTGGAGTTGGTTCTGCTGCCTTTTTATTTCAGGTGGGCAGAGGGGGTAAGGAGTGAGGACTGGAGGGGGAAGATGAAGAAATTTTGTGGATGCCTGGGTCCCATGTATGTATTACTGATTCTCAATCCGGTATCTCTGTTTTCATTATTTTTTTTTTCTTTATCTCTATGGATTCGCGAATGAGTCGGGTTTAGAAATGTTTCACCCTCACGATGATTCTAGGTTTTTCGAAATCAATCGCGTGTCCCTCGCCTTCATGCTCCACTATGGCTGACTTTGCAGAGTAACCGAGTCGAATGGCCTGCTTATGCTCTTCCAGGCGAGTTTTGACTGTTTGTCACATTTCTCCGATGTATTTCTTATGGTAAGTTCCACAGGGAATTTTGTACACTCTTTCCAATTGAAGTGGCATCCTATCCTTGACATTTCCCAAGAGGTGTCGTACTTGAGTGTGTGGTTTAAAAATTGCCTGTACGTCAAAGTTCCGAAGGATATCGCCGATCTTATCTGTCGTTTCTTTCACGTAGGGGAGGAAGGCTTTTTTTGGCTAACGATGCCTTCTCTGTCTTTTGATGTGTTCCTAATTCTATCCTTGCTGGTAATCTTTTTGATGTTGCAAAAATTCCCGTTGAAGACATAGTTTGCGGAGTCGAGAGAGAACATCAAAAAGATTACCGGCAAGGACAGCAGAAACACATCCAAAGACAGAAGACATTGTTAGCCAAAGGAAAGCCTTCCTCCCCTACATAAACGCTGGGGTATTTATCTATAGAAATATTGGTATGTATTGGAAATATAGTGGCCAACTAGTGAGTGAAGAGCAGCGATGAACAGGGATACCGATGCACAAAAAATACTGGGAGGAGGCCCAAACCGGGGATCTTGCCCCGGGAAATTTTATGAGTAGTGAGTTTTAGGTTTTTTCTAGGGATGGGTCGAATAGCAGATTTCTCGAACTCGAATATGGAATTCGAATATTAAATCATTGCTCGAATATTCGAATACCTCGAATTACCTCTGTCAGAAATATGTCATGTTTTGTCTTATTCTTTTTTAAATTATGCGCACATTACTAATATTTCAATCCAATAAAGGTGTAATATCAATGGCCAAAAGTCACTGTTAGACATCTTTTGGGCTAATAGATGACTCATGCAGCAGTTGACCTCCAGAAATGGGGAACTTCTAAGCCAGTGGGCAGAAAAAGGTCAGTGGGGGAGAAAGAGGGAAGGGTGAATTCTCCTGTAACTTGATATTTTCTTTTGAAGCTTTTGATTTATGGTCTTTGTAATATGAACCCTGCGCGAGCTGGGGCCTTTTGTTTGATTTCGGAGAAGAGGAAAGCTTCAGAGGAGGGGTCGAGGGCTGATGGATGGAGGGGGTAGGGGATTTTGGGAATTGTGCCACGTAGTTACTATCCCACGGTACTGAGGTCCTCCTGGTGGGGGTATTCGGATTTTTCAACCCGATCATTTTCGGTTCCCCACGTCGAACTCTTTTCACCGCTCTAATCCGTGAATTTGATGTAGTTTGTCGACTTGCCTAAAATGGTGCTGCATGCACTAAACGACTTAAGTTCTTTACATTTTTCTGAGTCAACTACCAACGACGTGCATGCGACAGCGTGTGGTGCGAAATTCAAAGTATTCAAGGTATTCGAGGTCTTGAATATCGAATACTTTCCAGTATTTGAGGTATTCAAGTATTCGCGGACACTATTCGCACATCTCTAGTTTTTTCGCATCATATAAGAGTCATGCGATCAACATTAGATCCTTGATAACTAGAATCTTGATATCTGGACACTCCGGGGAAAATTGGCAAGCCTGACACAATTTTTCCTCTCACCCATAACAAATTTTTGTGGGGGCTTGGGCCCCCTCAGGCTCCATGGAGTCGGCGCCACTAGCGATGAAATACATGGAAAAAACATATATGTAACTGCAGCAAACTGATTCATTTGATGAAGGAAGGCTCCCAATGCCTTATACTTTGTTTCCATCTCAAGTATTGCTACCCTAATAATTAGATTTTTGCCTACTTGAAATCAAATTAAACACATTATTTAGAAAACTCACTTGAGTTACCACCGTTGATGACTATGGTGGTTCGCTAACTTCTAATAAAATGTTATTATCAAAGTGTTTTCAGGTGTTCTTCACAGTAGCTATTTGTTGGGAGAGTTATTCAAAGAGAAAAGTAAGCTGTGGATATGGGGAATTTTGGTAAAGGCTTTCCCATCAAACACTGCACGCTGTTATAAAAGAAAAAAGATTTCTAGAAAGAAGTCTAGTATAGAAGGAGTTGCTGCTGCGTATGCTTCAAGTAATTCAGTGTGTGAAATTTTCAGCATGCGCAGGGCATGGAAGTGCTTCGAAGTCCGTCAGCTAGAATGTTTACCTCATTTATTACTTATTTGCTCATCTATTGCTAATTAGGTAATTACTTGCAAAGGTCTTCGCGACAAGTAGTAGATGCTCTCACGATCTCCAAGATTTCCACCGTATTGTTACATGTCTGATGACAACAGTTCATTATGCCAACGTAAGACAGAATCATGTTGCTCATTTATGAGAATGCAGTATCCCCACTTCAAGTTTGAGCATGACTTCCACAGTAATTGAACTGAAGCCTTGTCCAAGCAGAAAGACAACCTCATCTCTCCAAGCGGTGGCTTGTCCCTGAAAGTATCTTCAATGCACATTCTAAAGTACGGTGAAAATTTTGCAATGAAGCAGGCAAATTTCATGAATGTACTAATATGATAGGACAAAATAACCCTTGCCCTGTTAACTATCTTAACCAAGCATAACATAGTAAAATTGATACTTTCATTTTAGCATATCTGGAGAGGAATTATTCAAAAGTTGGCAGAGGCGACAGGCCATGAAATAGATAAAGATAGTTGTTTTCTTGGTTGATTTTCATGGTAGATCTTTTTCTAGAAACTTTCAGACATTTTTTTCCTAACCTATAAGTGGTTATAAATAATTTAGGTGATATTACCGCAGTAAGTATGGTTTGAAGTTCAATTCAACGTTCACAAGTTCAGGCCCACATACCAATAACAAAGTTTACTTAATAATGATGGTAACTTCCTGTCCCCTCAACTTCGTTATATACAGGCTCCACTGTACTACATTTCCATCATACTTCTACGCATTATGATACAATTCATATAAACATGCATCCATTATATGCATAATACGTATAATTTCTTTCATTGCGAACTGTTCAGCAGACAAAATCTGGCCACCATTTTGTAAGTAGGGAGTAGGGATGGAATGGGTAGCCTACAGCAAGTAGGTGCAGTTAAGTTATGAAAATGGCCCCAAGAACGGCTTGCTAGGGTCCATGTAGGGGAAGATTGGTTTAGGTAGGGCCTGATAACATATCAAGTCCATTGTCCCTAGAGGGTTTACTCAGAATATGGTCCTAAATTCTAGTTGCCTTCCCAGTGAGAAATGGGTGGTGGAAACCACGTGGAACCCACGTGGAGATGTAACGTGGATACCACGTGTTTTTGGTCATGGAATCAACGTGGAACCCACGTGGAAATTTGGTGGAAAAATTAAAACAGCAGTAGGTGCTGTCCTAAAACCATTAAAACCTCAACCACTCTATATCTAAACCTTCAATATATGTGTCTACGATTTTTCATGTGCTCTCACGGCTGCCTTTCCACGAATTATATAAAAATAGAATGTGCGATACATTTTCACATAACTAGCGTGGTTTCAGGATGATAAATGACGCAATGTCACCAGAGAGTTAAGTTCCACAAATTAGAAATTCTGTTTAACATTTTATGCTAATCACCACAAATCCACTTGAAATCAACGTGGATTCCACGTGGGTCCAACCACTCAATATCCACCACCACCATATATCCACGAGTCAACGTGGATTCCACGTGGATTCCACCACCCATTTCTCACTGGGTTGCACCATAGAGGATTCAGTGAAACACTTACAGCTGAAAGTGATAATGCTGATTTTACTCCTGAGGAGGTAGTTTAGCAATTATAGAATAAAATAAAATAACTTTGTTTTATTCCACACTTTATCTTAAATAGCACGACCCGGGTTTCAACATCTAGTGTTGTCATCAGGTGATGGCAACACTAGATGTTGAAACCCGGGTCGTGCTATTTAAAATAAAGTGTGGAATTAAACAAAGTTATTTTATTTCATTCTATAATGAAGCAATTCCACAAAAAAACGCCTGAGACTGTGTCTTATATTAGTTTAGCAACTTCACTACCATTTTCTGGAGCTAAGTCCATGATGAGGCAATAGATTTCAGCAGGTAGTTGATAATGAGAATGGCAGCTATTATCCTCCTTTGGTTTGAAGTTCTTCAATGATTTCTATGGTCCCAATGATTAGGAAGTATGTAAATTATGACTTCATGTCAAAGCTGATGATTATTCCATTCATTGTCATGCTCACTCCTTTCAAGATTTAAATGCATCAAATTCTTAACAAAGTTCATGGTCTTCCCTACATGTTGCTGGACTTGCCATATTAAATATTACTAATAAATGATGTGTGACAGTGTCTATTTGACTCCCTATGGGTCCATGGAGGACCTACGATTTGCAAATTTTCATTTGGCTGCAATAACTACAGCTCAGCACCTAAAGGTGACCGCAGGATCACTGGAAAAACTGTTATCAATGAAAGCTAAAAAAATAATTAGTAGAAACCCAAAATGATGGATAGCCATAATTTCAGGAAGTTTAAAATTTTCCTGAGTTTACAAGAATTTCAACAAAAATAATATGAAGTTAGCTTTTGATAATTCACAAAAAGTTGGTGTAAAGGCTATTCTTGCCTTCCCTTTTTGCAAAATTGCCAACCTCTATCTTTTTATTCCCATAACTACATAAATTTTCTGGTAAATTTAGGAAAATCCTTGTTTTTTTCCAGATTATTCTGCTAGGTTTAATTCCCAGGTTTTCCAAGTTTTCCTGAGCAGTAGGTTACCCTGTTAATGCATTCAAGCATTAATAAGGGAGTGAATATTTTTGTCTGCCAGCAAATGTTGCTTGAATCAAGAAGGAACGATTAGCAGGAGCAATATGAAAGAAAGTGACTCACTGAATTGTCATAGCCAGATGTCTCCTCTCCAGCAAGTGGCTGCACCTAAGTAGTTTGCCGATGACTTCCAGAGGGCTCCATTGCCTTTTGAGGTGATTCAGCTGTGTCACACTGAGAAAACTCTATAAAATGACTCAATCTTAAGAAGGCATCATTTAAGGCCTCTTCAGGTGTTACCCTCTGTTCCTAAAGGGTGAAAACATACATCAAGAGCTTTGCATAAAACATACCAGTTAGGTAAGAACAGTAGATTTCACATAGTCAGTATTGCCTTAGTTGTTAAGTTACAAAGTATTGCATATAAATTTTAGCATTTTTTTGTTACATGGATGTAAAGAATGTGTTAAAAATTCAGGAACTATGCTTTTCATTTGTTAGAAATGTACTACCTGGTCCACAGCAAGCATCCTCTTTATAAGCTTAATGAAGGCCCTTCGGTCTTCCTTTTCGGCCTTAAATTCTGCTTCACCTAAATGGGTAGGCTCATGAACATATTCCATTCCATCTAAACAGGGGAAGGCTTTTTTATTATTTTCAATGGATTTGATGCCTGTTTCAATGTCGTATTCCAAACGAGCCTGAAAAAGAAATCAATAAAATCTTCCATATGAGCATTCTGTAAGGCCATAATTGTAATTAGTTCTAAGTTTAATAATTCTCAATTTCTGAAATAACTCAATATGGCTTCATGGTCTTAGTGGGCTAAGTAAACTTTGGCTGACTCAACCTCTGAAATATCAATTTCTACAATTCTCTAGTAGTTAAGGACAGTGGCGTAGCCAGGAATTTCATTCAGGGGGGGTCCAAAACCAGGGGGGAAATTTTTGAAAAACCGGGTACTAAGTAGAGGGTTTTAAACTAATTTTAACACTTCTCATAATCGAAAAAACTTAATTTGCTAAAGAAATATTATGTAAATTTATAATTTTTCAATATTTTATTTTCTTTTATTGAGGAAAAACAATTGTATTTTTATATTTCGCGGGGGTCTGGACCACCTGAACTTCTTTCTTTCTTTCACCTGAACTTTCTTCATGCTTCTGGCTATGCCACTGGTTAACCTGGATCCGCCCAAAATATTTTTTTTGAGATTAATAATTGATATTTTAGGGATATGCCAAAGGTCTCATTTTTACTATATTCTGAAAATATTACATCGATCGGTTGTGTAGTTTCCGAGATACAGGCTGTGACATATATGTCACATTGGGCGGATCTGCTGTCTTTTGGTGCAAGGTAATGTTTCCCCAGATAAAGCAAAGATTTTTCGAATTTGTGCTGCAGAGTTCATTTCAGTGATGAAAAAACTTTAAAAAAACATTTATTTTGCACATATAATTATTTATGTGCACTACTGTCAATATTTTGCTTACATTTAAAGTAAATTATTGAATAATTAGCAATAATTTTCAGTGTTTCATTGTCCGCATTTCATAAATTTGTCGATGTAAAGTGTGACGTTTTAAAAGTGTTCAAATTTTCTGGATTTTTTCAATGTTACTACACAAATGTGGGGTGTATTTAAATTTATAATGTTTATATCATAAACTTGTCAAATACACATCAAGAAATTTTTTTTAAAATTTATGTTAAGTTTTCGTCAGGAGTGTTATGAAATTACAAAATCTTGAATAGAGACAATCGATGGATTTGTTGAAGGTACATCTAAATAATTTTTTTACGTGGCGAATAAGTAAAACAGTTGAAAATGCATTTCCCCAATTTTGCAAAACATATAAAATAAATACATATTTGAAAAATATCCTCACACCACATTTGAGTGCAATATAGCAAAAAGTTGAATGAAATATGAATCAATTTGTTTCAAATAAACTAAAGATTGATTTAGAGTTGAATGCCTGCGTATACGTACTATTTTGAGTGGTAAGCAGAAAAGCAATATTTGTCCATTTTACATGTATCGCATGCAGTGCGACTGACGGAAGCGCAATATTCTCCAGCACCGCGATGCCATCTTGTATTTAGTATAACAGGGACCAAATGATCATTAGCATCGTAACATACTTCATTGACTGCCTCTGATGAAAATGAAGTAGTGTGGCTTCTTCGCTTCACACCGATATATGGCCAGTTATGTTTGCACTATTACATGCCTGAACTCTAATTGTGACATGCAAGGACCAGATTTCCGCTTGTGAACAGATTGTGAACAGCTACATCCAAAATCCAAGAAAAAATACACCACCACCAAAACGGATTGGCTTCCCACAATTAGTCTTTCATGTCAGGCATCGTATTGTCTGCACAGTGAAGGTATCTACTTATCACAAGGAACCTATTCCTTTGCTAGGCTACGGTAACCATTGAGTTGTGAACATCCCCAGACTCTTCCCAGGAGCATCGCTTGGATGGAAACCTGTTACTACCTCATAACAGTGAAATTCCAATGAAAAGTTTCATCTCCTCTTTACTGATGCTAGGAGATGAAAAAACAATGGACTTAGTATAATTATCTGATTCTGCCATGAGAATAAAGAATGTCATCCGAAAAAACTATTTCAAAAATGTCTACACTTGATTTTTCCCTCTATTCAGGAAGATGAGTTTTGGAGAATAACCTATTTCTTACAAAATGACCTTCCCGTCGCAAATTGGCTGCTTCTCTTTTTACTTTTTTCTGATGGAGAAGTGATTTAGGCTTCGTTGACTTTGAATCCTTTTCCTTGTGTGTAATTGGTACCGAAATTCTTCTGGACTTCTCTTGAAATTCTTTAGAATTATCATTATCAAGCCGCAAAACAAGCTCCACTCTTGCCCGAGATTGTCTTCCCATTAAATTTTCCACAAGTCTGCCAGCCTGGTCATCTGCAATGTCCTCATCAGAGACAACTGCTGCTTCTGGTGGCTCAAGATATATTGGATACACTTCATCAAACTCTTCGTTTTCCGGGAGCTCTTTGGCTTCTCGCAGTGTAATATCTCTGAGCTATCGATATCACTAAGAGTAAAAATTTTAATTCAAACGTAATTACCGGAATAAAAGTTAATAAATGCAAATTTGTTGATTAATTGATAAATAATAAATCTTTTGGCGGGAATATGAAGGAAAAAATGTTGAAATTGCAATAAATTTTGACTAGAGCATATAATTCGCAACTTTGGAGATTTGCAAAGGGATCCACCCAATGTGACATTTATGTCACAGTACCATTTATCAGAGAATATTACAAAAATGGAAAGCAATACCAAACATTTTAATGTATTATTAACAAATTTGCATCAATATGTTTATATATACCAAACATTGTCGCTGTAGCGCATATAGTTAATGAAAAAATTAAATACTTACACAAAGCGAACGTCCATTTTTAGTGTCTAGGGAAGGCGCCTAAGTACCAGGGGTACTTAAAGGATAGGTCTTCACTCTCACTTGACATTTCTTACCCTGAATTGAAGCACTTAGCTTCCTCTTTCTAATAAAGTATTAAACGCAACAATGTACCGTACCCGAGCGATGCAAGAGCCACTACAGTGGAGCGATACAGGTTGGGACATTTTTGTTACATTGGGCGGATCCAGGTTAAGGGGTGGTACTGAGCATTATAGTGATTACGTGCATCTGCGTGAAGCATGAGGCTCAAGTCTCATCATTGCATGCATTTGAAGGAAAGAAAAAAAACTTTGTGTAAAGTATACTCATGGGGATCAGGTTGGTTTGGTGGCTAGAGTGTTGGCTTCCCACCCCGTAGGTTTGGGTTCAAATCTTGGCTGTGGCAGAGAACTTTCAGACTGCCTGATCCCTGCTTGAATGTTGTGTGGAGCAGGGGTGCAGCCAGGAATTAAGGCTGGGGGAGGTTTAGGTGCAACTAATACTGGGGTGTGTGGGGGTATGGAATACCCACCAGGATAAGCTGTCGGTGCGAAATTAGTAAATTGCGTAATTACAATGAAAATGGTTCCAAATGGTGAGTTTTATGGCTTTCTGAGGGATATTTTATTAATCCTTACGCTATTCTATTAGTAATATCAATCTAATTAAGTAAAATGGATTATACTTAAAAATTTCTCTGAGCTCTGGGCTTTTATCCCCCAAAACCCCCCCCTCGCTGTGCCACTGGTGTGGAGGACATTTCAAGGACAACACTCCGACCGTCGGATGGGATGTTAAGCCGTGGTCCCCTTCAGTGGTGCACCAAGCAGGGGGTTTTGGGGTATAACCCCCCCCCCCCCAGAACTCGGAATTTTTTTTAAGTTAATCCATTTTACTTAATTGATTTAATATTACTCACAGAATAGTGCAAATATTAATAAAATATCCCTCTGAAAGCCGTAAAACTCACCATTTAGAACCATTCATCTTGAAAATTTTCTGAAGGAGTGCCCCTGCACCTCGCGCTTACCCTGACGGGTATTCCACACCCCCATACATCCCAGTATTAGTTGTGCCTAAACCCCTCCCCCCCAGCCTTAATTCCAAGCTGCACCCCTGGTCCCCTTGGCACCTTTTGTTAAGAGCAGGCTAATGCCAATGCCAGGTTTCTCTCCACCCTTCCCTCTTCACTCATCCTTCATGGCGCAAATGACCTCAGCTGTCAGTTGTCTCCTCCTAATACCATACCAGTCAGGGACGGCGCTAGCAGGTGCGGGGCTAGGGGCGAACCTTCAGTGCGGGGCCCTTCACTTAAAATATTAAACTCTATCCCCCATCTACAAACTCGAGCATTTTGAATCCCTACCACTCTCTGGCTAAGTATGTGTTCCCCTCCCAAATTCAGACTCCGTAATTACGCCGTTATGATACCATCATGCAGTTGAGTTCAAAATAGTATAATACAAATAAAATTTATAATTATATTTATTCATAAAATTATAACATAAAATAAACATAAAAAGTGCGCTTTTTAATTTAAATTACTGCATTATTATTCCTTTTTCATAATATTATTTTTTGTCTAGCACGAACTTAACAATACAGTAATAGTTGAAGTTGCATTTTCAAACTATCGTATGTTTTAATTTTTTTCACGAATGCGGGGCCCCCCAAAGCGCGGGGCCCGGGGCAGTCGCCCCACCCTAAGGCCGGCTCTGATACCAGTATACTTGTAATTTTCATTAGCAAAAACTTGTATCTTCAACAAAGGCTTACACAACCAACAGCTTTGTTGAGTGCAAATGTTTCCTGTTTCTGATTACCACTTTCAGTCAATAAATTCTCTATTTGTCATAGGCAATACCAGAGATAGCCAAATTCATTGCCACAGGATTACATTTTTCCACCATTCAATGTCAATATGGGAAAACCTTTAGATCATTCTGAAGTATAGGTTGGCTCATTTTTTCTGTCCATTTAAATTATAGATGGGCACCTCAAAAAAACAAAAGATTTAGAAAAATGTTTCTTTTTCCAAATTCAAGCTGAAAATGTGAAAGAAAATGGATAAAGCAGGATCTAGACATGAACTAAGACGATAAGCAGCATACTTTCAGAGGTAAACAACAAACTATGCAGCTGTACCACCTTAATCAGTCTTTTTTCATCTGAAAATTACCTCCACCATGACAGTAGGAAGGCAATTTATATTTGCAGTCAAATTGCCACAGCTCACCCACTCACGGGAATGAATTTGGCACATCTACCAGAGGGTTAACTTTTGAGAGCTATTAATGATTTTAGCAGGGGATAACAAAAACTGTATTCATTGAAACATCAAATTATCTCTCAAGTTCTGTTTACATAACACCATTCTATTTAAATTATGCAAGGAAAGTTTCCAAACTGGGTTTTTGAGAAAGTTATTTTGGTAACAATTCTTTGTGGCTCTCTTTCTGATTCAGATTGAGCTCTAGAAATGTCGGAACAATTACCCAAAGAATGGAATGGACCCATCCCTAATGTTTACCTTTAGTCTCCAGGAGTGACGTGCATGATGGAGATTAATTCTAAAGAACTTCTTTGTTTTTGTCCCTCTGTTGAGCATATTTGATGGTGGTACTCCTTGAGTCTGACAGATATATCTTATTTGATCAAATTCAGTACGGCCTGGGTACAAAGGCCAACCCAGAAACAGTTCTGCAGCAACACATCCTAGTGACCACATGTCAATAGCTTCGCAGAAGGGTAAACCTACAATTGCAAAATAAAATGGCTGTAATTTAGTGCAAAAGAAGGGTTAAAAGGGTCATACAAGTAACTTTTATGAAGTGTACCCTAATGATTTTGTCCAAATTTGGAAGGATGGTTATGTATCATGGCAAAATGAATTAGTGCCTGTTAATAAACAAAATCCTGTACACACACCTCCAAGTTTTATCAATATGCACAACCACAGGGTAATAATTAATAATCATATTCAGATTCTTTTTATGTATTTATTTATCCTTGTTGCCCCAAAAACAGTGTGTTTAAGGCCCTTGCAGTGGACGAATCAGTGGATTTAGAGGACATTAGACCATCAGAAACTCATGCCTTGGATATATGGGCAATGAATGTACCCAGGCACAGCTCAAACCCATGACCTTCGGTTTGGCAGGTGAGGACTTATCCCCACCACCACAGTATAAATGATACTGGTTAATTCAACAATTTGTATTTGCATCACATAATAGGAGGGAAAAAATCATGATATTTGGTCAATAGTGGTTCGTTAACCCTTAGACTGTAGGAACATTTTAGTACGTTTTTCGTGCTGACTGCAGGATAAACATTTTTTAAAGTTTGACCATTCTACCACACACTTGTACCAAACTAAGCAACAGGAGCAACATGTATGTAAATATTTATGTACTTTGAACACAATGAGAGCTAGGAGGGGGCAATTTCCTTTCCCTAGACCACCTAATATTGAAAGGATTTTTGTTCGAGTTGTCCAAATATCAATCCAGGGATCCGAGCCAAGGACCATTTCTTATGACCATATGTTATTAAGCATTAAGAGTAATAGTGCAACAGAGGCCTAAAGTCTAGCACCTCCCAAGCACCATTGCAATTATTGTATCAATATGTACAATGAATTCTTTGATCCTTAGATAAAGGGAACATCTTCATACATTTTGCACACTGACTGCGGGAAAAACGTTTTTAAACGTTTGATCATTGCTCAACTGCCTGAATCAGTTTCCCAAGATTTTTATTGCTATCCGAAAATATCTTGCACTTGGGCACTTTCCCTCACCATGAGGACTAAGGGGCTTAACTCTCATAGACCAGCCCTCATGGCATGAGGTGCCTCCTGGAATTTCCTATTGTACTGCCCATTTGATATTGTTTCCTACCTGCTACCCACACCATTAACACATTTGGTGCTCATGACATAACATCTACGTCATGGCAGTCGCTACTGAGTGACTGATGACATAACCCAGATAGCACAAAACATGTAATACACCTGTAATACTGCTGTATTACATGCATTATACATGATGTATTGGTGATGTATACATCAGTAATACAGCTGTATTTCACGTGTAAAAGTAGCTCAAAAGTATGTACATATACAGCAAATATACACGTGTAATACAGCTGTATATGTACATATACAGCAAATATACACGTGTAATACAGCTGTATATGTACATATACAGCTAAGGGTTTACACCACCCTAAAGGGTAACATCATAATTCCCTTCTGAGTTATATTCTGCCCTGAGCACTAGCCACCGGTGTTAGGGTATGGCAGAGGGCCGGTTAACAGACTTTGCCTGTTTACCATGTGGAAAGCTCTGAAAAAATTTTTTTCAGTTTTTTTTTCTGTTTTTCTATTTTACCCCATTTTGCTCTGCAAGGACGTCTTTGGAGATGAATTTTTACAACCTATTTCATCAACAATTTCATTTTATAATGCGGAAAACAGTAATATCTTCCCTCAATCGTTCTTATACCTCTTTTGCAAAAAAAAACCTTTACAAATCTTCAAAGCGAAATTAAAAAAAGATACTTTTGCAGTTGATGAGGAGAAGTAACATACTTAATTACAAGGTATTTTGAATTTCTTTATGACTTTCACACAATGTTTAACGTGTACATATTTATTTAATTGGTTTTACTCAAGGAAATAAAAATATTTTTCCCTTGTTGTTATTTTTACTTTCACTAGTAATAGACTCAAATGTGGTTAAATGCTTGGTTGCCTAACTTTTGACAGACTCCAGGTATGTGCAATTCAATTCCTACGTTAAATAATAAATACTTTCTTTCTGATACCTTTAAAGGTTCAGAGTGAATTACATTTGCTATGATTTCATCATGGCAAAATTTGTTTTATCGCAATGTTTATTTGCTGCTACAATTGAAATAATAACCATATATTTGCATAAATTTTACAATAAATTTAGTGAAGTCTTTGTTCCACATTGCCATTTATTTTTACTATTTAAATTTTATGCACAATAGCTAGATTTCCCCATCCTTATGTTCATTTACATTTTTATTACAGACTCATTACTTTTTCCCATTTTATGCACAATAGCTAGATTTCCCCATCCTTATGTTCATTTACATTTTTATTACAGACTCATTACTTTTCCCATTTTATTCGAAACCATTACAAGTATTTTATTTTGTATTCGCCGTAACAAAGAAATGCCCGAGAGCATCCTCCCCTCACCCAGTCGCATGCTGCCGAGCTCAGAGAAACTGACCCGGCCCGAGAATATATACATCCAAGGATATATGCAGTGCAAAGCACATCCTGAAGCAAGAATTACCAGATGAAAATATTTAACTATAGAAGAATTTCACCACCTTTTGGCATTATTTTTCATGCAGGAATTAACAAAATTGCCCTAATGTTGGATTATTCAAAAACTCATCCTTTAAATGACTTGCATTGCTACAGGAGACAGAAGTCACATGATAGATTCATATCAATTCTCAAAGCCGCTTATTTTAGTGAGAACTCACCTAGGTTCTCTCTGACTCTAACACCCTTCTGATGGACTGATTATTCAAAATAAGGCCCCTTACAGACGTATTCAATGAAGCAATGGACAAAGTAGTGACCCCCTCATATGACTTGCGTTTGGAAGAGTCTATGGTTCCATGGAGAGCTAGACTGGGGTTTAGTGAATATAAGAAGGGAAAGCGTCAAAGATACGCAATAAAGTTGTACATGCAGACGGAAGCAAAGGCTTTGGCACTGCAGGTCTTCGAATACCAAGGGTCTTCCAACTCAGAAGTATCTGGAAAAGGGCATTGGGAGAAGATGGTAGAAAAATTGATGGAGAATAATTTTGATTGTGGCCAGTCCTTTTATATGGACAACTTTTATGTGTAGCCACTTCTAGATTCCATCCGAACGGGAAAACTTACGTGACGGGGACACTGCAGTGAGCCAAGAAAGGTATTCCTCCGGTTGGGCTCTCTCAGGAATTAAAGAAAGGTGAGGTGGAGGGGGGCCTTTTCTGAGGATGAAATCTGTATCCTAAGTTGGAAGGATAAGAGGGAAGTGGGGATGATCAGCACCGAATAGTGCAAAAAATGATTAAATCCACGAAAAGACAAGGGTGAATGCCAAGAAAGCCACAGGCAGAGATTGAATGAAACAATTACATGAATGGCATCAATCAATGGGATCAAATGATGTCTTACTTTCCCATTGAAAGGAAATCCATCGAAAGGTACAACAAAGTTAGAATTCACCTACTGAATTTCATTATTTTCTTTATTTACTGTTACTGAACCCTATTTTTTATTCACAGAAAATTTTTGGAAAATTCCGGTCATTGACTTTTGAATTCAAATTGTAGAATCTCTTATGACAATATTTATTCCTTTGACCCCTTTGAGGAGACAGTCAACCTAGCCTGCCTCAATCAAAACTAAGAGCTTATCAGGACATTACCCCGATTATAAGACAAACACCAAAGACAGGAAAGACGACAACAGAAGAAGTGAAGGGAATGCTTCAAGGAGAATGTCTGCCAAGACACATCATATTACTGCCCCACCTGCCTAGCTGAGCCTCGATTGTGTCTTGAGTGTTTCCAGGGGTATCATGAGCATTAGTTATGCTGAAAATTAATTAATTGCGGGACAAAATTGTATTTTTAAAATCTATATCTTTTATATTTTCTAAGTAAATCTGTTTATTTAAAAAATGATATTATTTGATGCATAGTAATTAGTAAATGAAAAATTCTTCTTTGTATGCTGGTCAATTTCTGATTTGTAAAACAAAATATTTCATTACAATAATTCTTCGTTTCTACAAATTTTCCTTTTCATTTACTAACCAATGTATGTCATTATAAAATCTTTTCCAGAGTATATCATATCGTTCAATTGCATTGTCCATCATAGGGAACAAACTTTTGCAGGATATATTGGTAATACTCTCAATATTTACTTCAGTCCATTAATACATTTAAAATCGTATTTAAATGTATCATTTCCAGATTTAAAAAAATAATATTAGCTGCATTACTATTTTCATTAGTTTTATTGCAGAAAGTGATCACGTCTGAACGGGTTATCACTGCAGTACTGACAAAGAGCAAAGAAATATCGGAAACATATAGATGTGTTGTGGAAAGGTATCACAAGTTTGACAGGATACTTAGAAAATTTAAATTTCAAATTTTTGACAAATGAAGGATTACTTCTGGAAAAAAAGAGTGAAAACATGTACTCAGCATCATAACTCACAAGATCACTCCATTAAAATAACAATTGAAAAATACAAATTTTTCTCATAACGTCAGCCACGGAGCATTTTCTCTAAAAATCTGTCAGCATGGAATGTGTTAATGTGCCAATGACAAGCGCCAAAATTAAGGCCCATCCCTTGGTAAGAAATAAGTAAGAGTCGCCCCAGATTATAATGGTTCACTCCCTGGGACAGGGGCGCAGCTAGGAGTTAAGGCTGAGGGGGTTTAGGTACAACTAATATCGGGGTGTATGGGGGTATGGTATACCCACCAGGATAATAGGTAGGTGTGAGATTAATAAAATGCGGAATTTTAAGATAAATGGTTTGAAAATTGTGAGTTTTACGGCTTTCTGAGGGATATTTTATTAATCCTTACAATATTCTAATAGTAATATCAATCAAATGAAATAAAATGGATTTAACTTAAAAATTTTTCTGAGTTCTGGGGGGGTTTTATCTCCCAAAACCCTCCCCCTCGCTGCACCACTGCCCTGGGAGACACTCGGCCAGGCTGGAGGGGAAAAATATTTATTGCTTCTCTCCCAAGCAGCCTGGTGGCTGAAATCACCTCCCGCAGCACAAGGGTTAAAAATTCTTTTGAGGTAAAAACTCAGCTTATACATGGGATGATAACCCCAATGGATTCTGATAAAATACAGGAAATGATGTTATCTATGCCTCACCAACTTGTTAGAATCTCCTTAGCATGCAAGATCTTGTGCTTTTCTGTTACCTACTTTGGTATTATCCTTTTACCACCAACTTAATGCATTCCTTGGATGATGAACAAATTATATGGATTGGTTGACTACCTTAAAAAACCAATATTTCTCTTTACACTACTTTTGATGAGACTAAGACGCTACCTTACAGAGGTCGCATGATAAAATTATGAGACAGTTTGCAATGAGAATTAGTGTGTTATTAAACAAATATTTTGCATCCAACTTTTTACTGGAACAGTTGGCTGATGCTCTCATATATGAAATAAATATGCAATGCCAGCTTTAATTACAAAAACATGAAAAAATAACACTTCTGTGATTTTAGTCATGCCTTATTATAATACCACTAGTTATTCAAAGAACTGAACCACATGATATTGACATTATGGACCATTCAACATATGGCCATGGAACCATTTACCATCCCAATTATCACATCATTAGCTTCTTGTCAGCATGAAGTCCATCATCGGTGCTGACCAGAAAATGCATCCAAAGCTCTGTTTTTTACATTGGTGCACCTGTCATTGAGACTAACATAAAATATACGTCATGAAGTATTCAAAGAAGACTGTAAGGCAAAACTGACAAAACCTTGAGGCTAACAGCTCATGGATCCTTTTATCAGGTGATTGAGCTCGTACTTGGGCCTGGTGCAGTGGCGCAGTGAGGGGGGGGGGGGGTTTTGAGGGTTAAACCCCCCCCCCAGAGCTCAGAGAAATTTTTAAATTTAATCCATTTTACTTAATGGATCAATATTACTTTTATAATATAGTTAGGATTAATCAAATATCCCTCAGAAAGCCGTAAAACTTGCCATTTGGAACCGTTAATCTTAAAAATTTTCTGGAGGAGGGCCCCCGATACTCCCACTTACCCTGGTGGGTATGCCATACCCCAACACCCCAAAGTATTAGTTGTGCCTAAAACCCCCCTAGCCTTAATTTTTGGCTGCGCCCATAGCCTGGTGCACCTGCCAGCATTCTTATCAGAGCTTCATGGTAGAAACCCCTTGTTGCAGGCTTGTGGGTGAGGGGACCCTCAATGAAAAATAGGCAGCGGGCATTGAAGTTTGAAAGCTAATTTCTTGGAACCCAGGTCTGGAGGGCACTGGAAATTTTGCACATATTAATTTCTCATAGTACACTACCATCCCACCAAATTTGAACAAAATCATACAAGGATGCTTTGACACACTAATCTGTTCATTTTATCTCTGCGGGTGAGCTGGTGTGGCCAAAGCAAGTGGAGATGAGGGGAGGGAAAGTTTCTCGACATGTGACTTTGCCTCTGCCAATCAGAAAACAGTAGGCGTGGCTTCAGTGAGTCGCTCTCAGACCTCCGCCGAGTGAACATCGTGAATCTGCTCGTGGAGCAGTGTTGCCAAACCTCACGCGTTCTCCTTGTATGTGACTAAGTATTACTTCCACCAAATGGTGTCTCATTCAGGGCGGTAGCTGACAATGTCATGGGCATCTGTGAAAGGATTATCCTAAATGCCTTCCAAATGAGTAGGTACATTGTCTTGGCACAGGGGCCAAAATACTTGTGGCCACCTTGACTCACACGTTTTCAGTGACAAAGTACGGTGGCTACGTACATTTGGCAACATTATGTTCGCTCCTCCTCTCTCTTTCTCTCGGTACTACCCCTCCCCTATCAGCGAAGCCATCCGAGAGTGTCTCACGAAAGCTCACCCGCAGACATAAAGTGAACAGACTATAGTCAGTATACGAGGATGTAGATATTCATTTTTCTTCATAAAGTAATGACTGTGATTCAAAGAGTACCTACGTGTTGGATCCATAAGATTTTTTGCATCATCCCCTTGAAATTTTGTAAATGCTACCAATGGGTAAAAAAGTCAACTTTAACATTTTAGTGGATATCTACAAACCATTTTGAATGATCAACATTATTTGAGGATTTCCTTATGATATACGGTGGATGGCCACAATACATATGTGGATCCACTCCCAGTGAGAAATGGGTGGTGGAATCCACGTGGAACCCACGTGAAGTCCACGTTGAGTGGTGGATATTTGGTGGTGGTGGATATTGAGTGGTTGGACCCACGTGGAATCCACGTTGATTTCAAGTGGATTTGTGGTGATTAGCATTAAATGTTAAACAGAATTTCTAATTTGTGGATCTTAACTCTCTGGTGACATTGCGTCATTTATCATCCTGAAACCACGCTAGTTATGTGAAAATGTATCGCACATTCTATTTTTATATAATTCGTGGAAAGGCAGCCATGAGAGCACATGAAAAATCGTAGACACATATATAGAAGGTTTAGATATAGAGTGGTTGAGGTTTTAATGGTTTTAGGACAGCACCTACTGCTGTTTTAATTTTTCCACCAAATTTCCACGTGGGTTCCACGTTGATTCCACGACCAAAAACACGTGGTATCCACGTTAATTCTCCACGTGGGTTCCACGTGGATTCCACCACCCATTTCTCACTGGGCTTACACAGAATGTTGATATCCACTTGTGTATGTGGATGCTGATGCATATAAACAAACTTAAGCATTGGATATCCACACTCATAGTGGGTGATTTGGCAAATGCACTAGTAAAAATAATGGAAACCCACAATTTAATGATTATCCGAAAAAATTATATGGGAATGCATTACAAGAATAAATGCACAAGTACTTCACCGCAATGCACACAAAAAAGATTTTACCTCATCCATTTCAATCTGGGTGAAGGCACTTCCCAATCATGAAAATAAAAGGACAAGTAAAACATATTAGGGATATTAGTTTATTATATATCACATTTTGAGAGCTTAGAAGGCCAGCCTCCCTCTACCTACTAATTCCATTGGTGGAAAGTTGTTCATGGGTGTCTGTCCTCTCAGAAATTGCTTTTTCCCAATTTTTGAAAATGATGGTGAATGTCCCCCCACTGAATGTCACCCCAATTACAAAAAATAACCCATGAATCACCAAGAAGGGCTTCAGTTAAAAAAGAAAACCATATGTAATACTTACCCAGAATTATTTCTGGAGATCTGTAATATATTGTTTGCAGATAACCCTTATCTATAGTTTCACTTTTGTGACAAGCGGAGCCAAAATCTATTAATTTGATCTTTGGGTACGCATTCTTTCTTGGATTCACCATCATAATATTGTCTGGTTTTATGTCAGTGTGTATTACACCTAGTTCCTGTGGTTAAAAAATTGAAATGTTAAACAAGGCCACACAAAGGGAGTCATTAATGACTGTTACAATCCATATCTCATATCTTACTTTGAGTTTATGCAGTGCTCTCAAAATCTGTTCCACAATTGCATGGATCATTTTTAGAGGGAGGTATTTCAACCCCTCATTCCTTAGGAAATTCCTCAAATCGGATTGCAGTATCTCCAACACCAGGAATACATGGTTTTTTATTTTGAAACTCTCGAAGAAATATAGAAAGTTATCTTCATGCCCCTTCAACAGCTTCAATATTTCAGCCTTTGAATAAAATCATTTTTCATTTATTTATTTTGTTTGCATGCAATACACAATTCATTCTCCTTTTAGAAGTAAAAGTTTTATGATATGGCAAAACTTTTATGCCTTTTGCTTTTTTTGCCTAACTTTTTAGCTTGACTTACTTCTCTCAGTGCATGCCTCACCATCACTGGGTGATTGGTGCTCATTTTCATGGCAACCACTTTGCCATCATTCACCCTCCTGCTTTTCACCACCTGGATGAGGTAACAAACAATAAAGACATTAGGTTCTATTGTTTAATCAGTAATTTAACCCATTTATGCCTAGTGTTCCATTTTTGGAACACCTGACGCGACTTTTTAATTCAATTACTACGACTAATTGTACACCAATATGCCACCGTTTTTCTGTCTGTACCTCTTTAAAAAGATATATCGTATTATGGGGCACAAAGATTTAGTCAGTTTTGCCAACCCATCGCAGCCAGTGTGTTCAGAAATATCAGTCTTTTTTTTCATGACGGTTTTTCTGAGATCATCTCTAATGTTTATATTAATAACTATTTGCCATTACGCCCAAATGTTGTAAATTTTTCCCTGCATGTTAAGTAATAGTGAACCTATAGTGCCTAATGAAGAAAGTTTTGAAACAACGTATTTTGTTTTAGTTATAAGCTTTTATTTAACGGTGTTCCATTTTTGGAACACTAGGCAAATCCACTACTATTATGTGTGCATTCAGGCGCACTGAAATATTCACGTTAATTTTGAATAAAGTAAGCAATTAAATTTGGAACAATTAATAATCTTCCCAGTTAATTGCTGCACGCTTCTGCTCATCTCATTCATGGTTCTTCTGAAGAGAACTTTGACCATGCTGACCTTTTGCTGATATCGGATAGTGATACTACTGAAAATGACGGTGCTCGGCTTCTGTTTCGCATCAACCTCTTCTTGCTCAAAGAGAAAAGGTAACCAACGTTATGCACAAATGGAAGAAAGCCGATCTGACTGCCCAGCCAGTAGGAGGTAGAGTTTCAGAAAAACAAATCACGAAAATGAAAACCCCTACAGAATATTTGGAACTCTCTCTGGATATTGAAGTGAACCTTGAACTGACTGTCGGTGTTTTTTGGGAATAATTTTCCTCAGTGGTTACGTCATTGTTCGGACACGACGTATGTTTTGGGAGCAAAGACCAGATTGGCATAATTCTCTAGTTAGTGATGCAATGAGATGTAACCGACTTGAAACAATATTTTCAAATTTGCATTTTGCTGACAATTCTAACTTGAACCACATGGACAAATTTTCCATGCGGCGACCTCTGATTGAGCGTTTGAATGACGGATGTATGAAATTTGTGCCAAATGAATTAAATATACTTTAGCTTTGATGAGGCCATGATTCCCTAATTCGGTCAAGACGGGTGCAAATAGTTCATTCGGGGTAAGCCTATTTTGGGTATATATTCTGGTGTGGTCCAACGCCTCTTGGCTACATTTGCTGGTTTCAGCCTTATCAAGGAAAAAACCCGAGCACTCAAAACCAATAATATGGTGTAGGTGCTCCAGTTGTTTTGCAATTAACTAGGGCACTCACAATGGAGCATCCTGGTGAATACGATTTTGTGTTCGACAACTTGTTCACAAGCATTGCACTCCTTGATAAACTTCATTCAATGGGCCACCAAGCAACAGGCATAGCGAGAAAAGATCGCGTAGACAAACCTCATTTACTATCTGATGCTACCTTAAATAAAAAAGATAGGGGCACATTTGATTTCCAAATTGATGGAAAAGGCAATATTGTTTGTGGATGGAATGATACAAGTGTTGTGACTGTTACATCTTCTGGTACCGGTGTCAATCCTTTGCACCAGTCAATCGTTATTTTCAAAAGCAGGAAAAAAAGATACAAGTTACTCAGCCAAATGTAATTAAGGTCTATAATCAGTAAATTGGAGCAGTAGACCGAGCTGATGAAAATATTGACAAGTATCAAGCATCAATCCATGGAAAGAAATGGTACTCGAGCCCTCCGGTTATTCTGCTTTGAGCTGGCTTTACAAAATGCTTGGCAAATTGCATAAAATGAACGATGTGAAGCCAAAGGACCTTCTTGAATTTCATGTGGCCTGTCACTATATAGAGAGAGAGAGGTAATACTGCTGAGCCTGGTGAGAAAGTGAGGCAATCTATGAATCGTAAACTTGACTCACGTCATGACGGCATGAATCATGAGAATGTAAAGCAGGGAAATCAAACTCGCTGTGTCCTATGTCAAAAAATACCACTTTTCAATGTAAAAATGGCAATGTATCCTTGTATGTTAAGCCCAGTGAGAAATGGGTGGTGGAATCCACGTGGAGAATTAACGTGGATACCACGTGTTTTTGGTCGTGGAATCAACGTGGAACCCACGTGGAAATTTGGTGGAAAAATTAAAACAGCAGTTGGTGCTGTCCTAAAACCATTAAAACCTCAACCACTCTATTTCTAAACCTTCTATATATGTGTCAACGATTTTTCATGTGCTCTCATAGCTGCCTTTCCACGAATTATATAAAAATAGAATGTGCGATACATTTTCACATAACTAGCGTGGTTTCAGGATGATAAATGACGCAATGTCACCAGAGAGTTAAGTTCCACAAATTAGAAATTCTGTTTAACATTTTATGCTAATCACCACAAATCCACTTGAAATCAACGTGGATTCCACGTGGGTCCAACCACTCAATATCCACCACCACCAAATATCCACCACTCAACGTGGATTCCACGTGGGTTCCACGTGGATTCCACCACCCATTTCTCACTGGGAGTGTTCACCTGGATATCATTCTTAATAGTGAGTTAGTAAAAGTATGAATCAAATTTTTGCATGTTATCAATGAGTACGTCATAGTAGTGGATTTGCCTAGTGTTCCATTTTTGGAACACCTCGTAATTAATAATTGGCAAGAGATAGATTGTTTTTTCTTTCGGATCTTGTTTTGATACATATTTTTATCTACAATATGTAAAAATCAGGGTAAAATTCGCATTTTTCAAACCTTCGGCATAAATGGGTTAACATTACCCAGACAGCACGGAATCCTCCGTATCTAATTCGTATGAAGATAGTATCCATTGACTACCGCTCCGTCGCTTTTCGTCAATGGATACTATCTGCATACGAATTAGAAACGGAGGATTCTGTGCCATCTGGGTAGGTAAATATAAATATACACTTCTCATGATATCAGTGGTGATATGAAAATACAGTGGTGTAATGACCTGTGCAACATGAGAGGTTAAGAGAATAAGCTGTTTGAAGATAAATGCCTATATGTAATTTAAAGTATTAAAAAAAGCTTTTTTAGCATTCCTGTACATTGCAAACTATAAAAGAAGGGAGCAAAACTCATGGCATCTTCTTGTAAACACGGGCATGTTGCAAAGCACACATCACATTTAAGTGTTACATCCAATGATGTGTATAGCATTAGAATCATTGCGTGCTACCTCCAAAAGGCAGCACCACCGGGAGGGAGACAGGCAGAGGACCCTTGGTGCCGCTAACGGAACTCTAGGGATTTGGCACTGTTGGACAAGAGTAGTGTCCCAGATTGCATGAGAGTGAGACCTGCCTGACAACACGGAAGCCGTGATTGAATCCACGGCCATCAGCCGCTACACACTTTTCCCGTATGCTTGTCGTAAAATAAACAGACATGATTTTATTTTTCGTCACAGTACCCTAAATGATACAAAAACTGTTTAGACAGCAATGCACTTTATGTGCATCTCTCTCCCTATACTCAGATACTTCAATAGCACAAGCATAACAATAATCGATAAAAATATTCTCATGATTATTTTCCAGTTGTTGCACAAATCTTGGCTTGGTAAGTTAACTTTGACCATTGCCCAGAACTTAGGAAGGCATCAAAGGGTTAAAATATTCCAGAAACTCAAGACTAATGTTCAAAATAAAATGATATATGTGCATATAAAAGCTTAATTGTTGAGAAAAATCTACCCTCCTTGGCTTGCTCCCAGAGAGCACATATGGAAAATGGCACAACTTCATCATTATTTTGCTCCCACTCAGCCACTCAAACTTCTCATAATTCATGGGATGGAATTTTTTGTTTAAAGCACCCACTTTTTGTTTTGTCTTCTTTGCACACATGCAGTCCACCTGAAGGCTGGCCAAGTCTTTTTATTTCTTTTGATTAAAAATTATGCAATTGAATTCATGTCTTTAAATGCACATCCAAAAAGTGCACAAAAAGGATGCATTTGCCAAAAGAGGAAAAATTTCACTGCATGAGAAGAAAGCCAACAAAACGAATGCAAAACAAACAAATATTTCATGTGCTTACTAAGAACATCTGGATTGCCTTGATTAAAGAAGAGGAGGATGATAGAGGGAAACATTGAGTGTGCCAGATTCATGGATGATGTCAAGATATGTATCAGATTATCATCAACATTGCACAACTACACTGAAATTAAGGTGATGTAGCCAGGCTGGTGATCTGTGTGAATTTTAAGGCCTAACCCTTTCATTCCCTTCCTTACCCCTTAGTCTCTCAGCAGCCTAGTTCTCTCCCCCCCCCCCCCCCCCAATGAGCCGGGCTCATTCATCTTTCAGAGGATATCCAACCCCAACCAACCAGAGCAAGGAAGAATGAGATGCTTCTTTGAAAACGGCAAAGCATGCAATGTGAAACAATTAGCAGAGGTCTTCTTTGATGAATTAGGATTGTTTATATTTCCAGACAAAAGTGTTGTTTCAATGTAATTTTTTTGATTAAATCATCTAGAAAATAGAAGCCAAAAATAATGACACAACAGTCGTGGTTTGGGACTTGTGCAGCCTTGCAACCATATAAACAAGCCACCACTGTTTGATCTTAAAAACTGCCATTGCATCCTCAGTTGTGTAGTTGAAATAGAGATTAAGCCTCTTTGCCCCACTTCAGAGTTTATATGGTCACAAACAAAATCCAGTTCCACCCAAACATGGAGTCTCATTGAGCATTAGGTATTTTCAAGGCCTTTTTCAGGGATTCTACTGTCTCCATCTTGCTCCCATATCATTTGTAGATGCTCAATATTTAACTGAGGGCTGCAGCATACTACTATAAGTAATTTTGTTTAGATTTTTGCTGATCTAACTTTATTTCTAATAATATATGCATGCTCATCTTGTATTTCAGTGGAATAGAATTTCAAGGAAGGCTGCGTTAGAAACACAAATATACTGAGTGCAAAGGATTTAAGTGTGTAAAGCAGGGATTTTAGATCTTGAATTTTATCCTCTCATATGTGTATAGGTTGTTTTCTTCATCTGGTAATGAAATCAAATAATTTATACTAAGTTGGGCTGTTAATTAAATTAGAGGTCATTTAGCAATGGTTGTCTTAAAAATTTACTCACAATGCAGGAGTTTTCCTGAAATTTCACAAGAAATTCAAGGTAAGCTAGAGGACCCTTCAAATATTTCATACAAATAGTAAATATTTCACACTTTCTGCATATTTTTCCCATTTAATTAGAATTTCACAGGCATTTCAAGCATGTATCCCATGTGTTAATCATACCCTAATGGTGCATCAGCAGTTATGTGTGCTAGGATTGATGAAGTTAATTTTATTTGTAAAATTAAGGTGTAGTAATTCCTTGCATGATAATTTCACAAATTCCCTCTGATCACCAAAAATTCACAAATAATTCTAGCATGTCCTAGTTTTCGCAAGTCGGTAGTCATATTGAGTAAAGAGCGAAGCTAACTACAGTCTGATCATTTATCTATTCCTTGAATGTACATCTCACCTTCGCAAAAGCACCTCTTCCAAGGAATTTCAACACTTCATACTTCGCAGTTGGTGATTCAATGATCTCATTCAGTTGGTATTTGTAGTGACGGTATACGCTGAATGAGTATTGAGAATGAGTATTGAGGTATCGAGAAGGGCCTGCCACAGCTTGCTGATAGTTAGACACAGTGCTCCTACTGACTGCACCCTCAGGAGCAGCAGCGGCAACCAATGCTGTTGAACTTGTCTCACTGTGTCTGAATTGGTTGTCCTTGTATTTTCCAGAGGAGGTGGCCACTGGATGGCCTGCCACAGATTCCTGATGGGTGGCACTACTGATGCCACACTCGGGAGCAGCAGCGGCACCCAATGCAGTTCCCCCTTCATTTGAAACAGTAGATTCTGTATCGTCAGATTGCATCTGAAATTTGGTATGAAGAAGATGAAAAGCAACTATGAGAACACATATTGATGGATAAGTGACCATGGGCAAGTTTTGAGAGTAAAGGAAAAACTTAAAATCTGCAAAATAATGGCTTGCAATCAGTGTCGATTTTTCTAACTTCACAGATTTATATCAAGAAATAAGAAGAGTGGTTAATGATTATTTAGAGCCAAGTGATTTGTATCTTGAATGTTTCTGAGTCCTGGGGCAAGGAAAAACATGCAGGTTGATCAAAAAACTGATCGAACATTAATTGGAAATTCATTGTAATTATGCAGTGATTATCTTGCACACCTCATTAATTATGTGGGTTATTCTTAAGGGGGCTTTCCATAGTGAAATTATACAGCAGAAATTTTTTGCAAGCACCAAGGCCTGAAACAAGGCCACCTGCTTATGGGACAAGCTTAGAGCTGTTGGGCCAACCAGGGGTAGTGATGGATGGCTACAGGGCCAATAGGCTAAAATTCCCAGTTAGATTCCTTTAGCTTAACTACCATCTGTGTGACCACTACGCAGGTTTAGAGGTGCAATAAAAAAAAATTGCCTGTACACTCAGCCAGATACCGACTGAATTTGCGACTACTATTCATGACATTCATTCCAGACACCTACCTCTGGTAGAGAGGGCTGATTAGAGCTGTTCACAGTAAATGTGTTTTTTACAGATTTCCCGGGAGTGGGTGAAGTCATTTTTGATAATTTAAAATTTTTTCTTTCCTCACTCATCTGCTTTGCAGACTCCTGCAATGTGAACTTCTGGCAGCAGCTGAAGGTTCTGAAGAGGGAGACATAAGATGATAAAGTCTTACAATGAATAATCAAATAACCTGGCCATATTGATCCCAGAACTACTAAGTTAACGGAAAAAATATCAAAATGAAATTTTATGGAAGGAAATTAGCTCAGGGAGATAACAATTAAATTGAATACATAGTCGAAATGTTGGCCTTGAACAGTCTTACCCAGTGCCAACGAGATCCGAAAAGATTTTATCAGTAGTATTTGCCGGGAAAGCCTACGATTTTTACATTTACAGTGCTATCTCCAAAAAGACGTTTTGGGCCGAATCACACCCCTCTCACCAAAGCCTCCACCATTACCTCCCTAGGTGAGGTTATTTCACGAGCAGATAATCCATTGTAATCTGTACAAACTGCAAGGAAGATGATATTCTACATGTGCTGTCATGGGTATGTGGGAGTAATGAGGGTTGATTGCCATTTGCCTCCAATTCTTTGTCTCCAAGACACTTCTCAACGTACTTACTGGTGGGGGAGGGGTGGAAGGAGTCTTAAGAGAGCAGGTTGCCCAAGGCCCGCAATGTCTCTCGGCTAATGATCCTCAAGGTAGCTCTTCCCCTGTTCTCATGAGCTGAAAAACTAGATATTTCATAAAGATATTAAGCATGTCTACATGATTAGGTATCCGCGGACAATAGTAAAAATGCAGCCTCACCTTCACGTTACAGCATGTTACTGTATTCCTTGACGACTAATCCAGTTACCTAAATATTTGGTGAAGGGACTACAACATTTACCTTAGAAAACCATTGCTTTAGTGAAAATAAATAAACTTATTGTAGCAAATGCTTGTTTTAGACCACGAGGTCTTTTTCATTTCAGCCAGTAGACATTACCAGTAGCGTTGCCGGCTAAGGTCTAGGGGTATTTGCAGCGTGTGGTCTGCAGTGGTCGGGTTTGGGATTATGGGGCCAAGGGTGCTAAAGTCAAGGTCCGACCCGGCAGTATATTCTCTTGGTGGACGTTATGGTACATGTCGACCCAATTACTTAGGTACTTTCGCAATACATTTGCTTCATCAATGCTCTTCCAGAAATTTAAGAGAATTTTCCGATTTCAGAGAATTGAATATCTATAACATGTGGAAACTATCGCCTTGGTACCCCGCCAGTCACACACTGAACTCAAGGGTGAATACATAACATGGGCATATCCAGCAAGGGGCAGGGGGGGCAGCTGCCCCTCCCTAGACTCAAAAATTGGAAAAGTCTATAAGCAAAATCAGTACTGAATTGAAACAAAAGCATTCAATAAATTTTCTTTAAACCCACGAAAAATGACATGTATTAGTATAAGATATGTAACTAAAATAAAACTATTTTTTCAAGGAAATAATCTCATAAACTAATGTCACAACTTGGTTTGCCCCCCCTCTAGACCATGGCTTGCCCCCCCCTAGTTATGATCCTGGCTACGCCCTTGCAGTTTTGTTTTATTTTATTCCCTAACCACCAAATACAGCTCATATTGGCCATTTCATATCGGGGTGTTCAACAAATTTAATAATTATACTCATACACGAACAACCATTCCCGGTATAGGGGAAACCTACCAAGGCGAGACTAACCCACAACCACTTGTTTGGCAGGCAAGGACTTCACCGTGCCACCACTGCGGAATTCTCATGAATAGAAAAATGATAATTTTCTCGGCTTAAAAGCAAAGCAACATTAGCACCACCAGCAGAAAAATAGATGAATGGGTCCACCTTCTTCCAGAACTCTATCCCCAAAAACCATAGTAACACAGTGTGTTGGCCCAAAATGCCCCCAGCGCTTTCCCAACAATGCCTACCAAAAAAAGAACATTCGGCCAACAGACTGTGATACTAGGGAAGAAATGTGATATCCATACGTGCAACAACTCCTCACTCCTACTTGGCCTTCGATCGGAGTAATTGTTGAACGATCTAATGCCATGGATACAAGGTTATCTAGAGTAAAATTGTAACCATTGTAACTTGACGAGCAACTGCCTCTTCCGTCTAGGACCTGTTAACCATGGGCTAGGGCAGGGGTCTCCAAACTTTTCAATGTAAGGGCCACATTATATATTCTTCACAGTTATGCAGGATGAAGGAATAAAAAATAAAAAACAAATCACTGCCAGTAATTTAATTTCCTCAAAAACATGGAAAAATTAAAAAATATCTTCTTGGGAAAAGTCAGGGTAAGCTAAATAGATTCCTGCCTTTAGTTTTATGCAACAAAACTAGTGTGACAAATGATACTGTTGTTTTGACTTCAAAATTTCATGAAAATCAGGTTCCAGATTAGATGGGCCGACACACAGAGTAACCTACTAAGGGGAAAAAACCGCGGGCCGGATGAAATTATATATCGGGGTGGATGATGCCCACTGGCCATAGTTTGGAGTCCCCTGGAATAGGGGCTTGGGGTTTATCGCTTCCTGACTTCAGTTTAACCGTGCGGAACTGGAGTTCTTTCCTTTTTCTTCCTGCACCAAATGCTGTCACTGGGTGACAAAATATTGGCACTAGACGACATTCGTGTCACCTACTTTGTTTGTTATTTTATGCATTGGTGGAAGGGAGAATATAAATAAAATGCCACTTGCTATGATGCTCTGCTCGTAATAAAATTTCACCGAGACTTATTTATCATTTAAAATTCCTTAATGCCTATAAATTAACCTATTTTCCCAATGATACGAAATTACCAAACAGTCTTAGAAGACACTATGCCACTCAATGGATGTCTTTTAATTTCTATGGCGATAATGAATATGAACTCGAGGTTTTCCTCTATCCACTTATAAGCAAGCTCGGTGACTTCTGAGAATTGAATTCTGTTCATTCGTTAGCTTGGATTAATTCTATTGCATTTGAACTCGCTGATACTAGTCAAATTTGGCTTTTATGGATTTGTAGTTGAAGTTATTGAAGATGCCATGGAAGATGAGTGGGAAATTCAGAACTGTATTGGTTTTCTATAAAGATAAAAAAGACATCTGGATTTTTCGTTTCCCTGTTGAAATTCACACTTTCATGCATCTTTATCTGCGTATAATTATTGGATTTAGCATATACTTAGGTCCGAATCAATAACGAAAATTTAGAATTTACCCTAATGTGATGCTTTCTAGAACTATTACGTCGTTGAGTAAATGGAATCAGTGGACCTTACCCAATTAGTTGATCTTGGATCTATAAATGCACAAATTGTATCCGTCGCTCTTACATCATTCTTGGCGAAAAATTTCTACACTGTTTAATAATTTCTCCTCACAATCACCTCAGATGTTATTTTTCACAACGAATTTGGCAGATCGCTCTGTGACACTCTGCATCTCTCCTGCCAAAAAGAAACGATAACCCGCACGAAATAAGTTCATTACTTCATCAACTTATCAACGAGAGGATTAAGGCCATAGATTTTTCGAAAATCGAAAAATACGGGTCTTTTTAGCTTCCAAAAGACGGAGAAATAACATTGGTGGATGGTCACATTGAAACAATGAAGTCATGCTCACGAGCACCCGAGACGGACTGGCGACAGCGAGAACGTGGTATTGAAATTAAATTATAGTAATGTCATTGAGATTCCACTCATTGATCATCTCAATCAAAATTCCTAAGGATATCTTCTTTACGTCAGATATTTTCCCGTCGTAATGAAACATTTTCGCAAACCGAAGCCGTAAGTAACAAGCGGCGCTCGAGCACATGTACCCTCGCTCCCTTACAACTTGGAGGCTGGCCATTTTTTAAAAATTCGTAGTCCCCGTGAGTTTCCGATGACAGTGCAAATACACAATGGTTCCATCCGGGTTCCTCTATTTATAAATACTGGGTCAACCACCTTATCACTACTACTTCAGCGTAAAACTACTACCTCATTTTTATATAGAGTTAAACTTAGGGTACATCCATGAATTTTATCTTAAATATACTCGCACGACGATTAATCCATCGCATGTGTGATTTTTTCTCGGCGTAATCGACTACATTAGCCCTTACACTTACCTCAGGCGTGGTATTTTAATATCAGATTTCTTCTTAGCGGGATAAGCGTGCTCGGGACGTGCTCACTGTGAAGTGTTCCTCGCTAATGTGACCCTCCATCCCTCCATCACGTGTAACGATGGCAGGGGCTTTCTGTAAAAACCGTGTATTTCAGGAAAATTTGCATTAGAATGTAATATAATTTTCAAAACTAGCTTTTAAATTGGAAATATTGACATAAAGAGCCTTTAACGCATATCGCGGCCGTTATTTTCGGCGCATTCATTTCCCGCCAATTCAGGTTTTGGCGGGAGATTTTTTTCCTATGCGCAAATACGCCAGGGATTTAGAATTAGTACTTGCATATTGCAATCATTTGTATAAAAATATGCTGAAATAGCTCCAGTGGAAATAAAGAATAACATAAATTTTATAAGAGATAATTATTCTGAGGTTGCAAGCATCGCTATTTGTTGGATGTGGTATTGAACTTGAGTCGCACCTTTTTCTCCCCACTCGTTTTATGCAGTACTACCAGTTTCCGTTTTTTTATTCGGTTGATTCTTTTAACTAAACAGTGAAACCATATGTGCCATGTATTTCATGACAAATATTTCGCAATGCGGAAATCGGCAAGATGAGGTATCGGATGACGTCACCACTGCATCATTGGTGGTCGGTTACGAATGGTAGCGAATACCGCATGGCTTGGGAAAATTTGAAGTTAGTAAAATAAATTTGACGTTAAAAATCCTTCAAGAATACTTCCACTTTGACTGGTATCCACCTAAATATAAAAAATTAACATATGTTTCGAAGAATAATGGGCGTTGATGGTTCGAGGTGGTCTACTATTTAGCCAGTGGAAATGCCATTAATGGAGTAATAATAATAGAGTATAAGTAATAATGGAGAATAAAGTGAAAAAAAGGAAAATAAATATTTATTCTTATTTTGGCTTACAGCACTTGAAAATGCATAGATTCTTAAAATTTAAGCTATATAAACGCATTTATTCTCTTAATTATTAATTATATATTCAATAAAATGTCCATGTATATATTATAAAATTGTAATTTTTTTCACGCTTCGAAATATCAGCACTTTTCTAGAGTCTTGGGGTTAACTTTTCTCCTTAAACCTTTCTATTCCTAAAGTTCCCTCAATTCTTCAGAAGCTCACACCGGGTATTATCCATGCCCACTACTTTATTGGTTTTGTGTGATCCTCAGGGCCTTTTGTGACATTCAGGGCCTTGTCTCAATTGCCCCTGCACATGACCTCCACTCTTAAGGGTCGGGTTCCATTTCACGAGTTACAGAGGCTCATATGAATAAGTGTCATGTTTACAGAGAAGATATATGTACAGTAAAACTCGCTTGCGACGAAGTTCAGGGGGACCATCTCCTAATTTGTTATAAACGGAATTTCGTTTTATCCATAATAAAAGACTTCACCGTTTGCATCACAGGATTGCTGGCTGATATCCCGTAAAAAATCTTTGCCTAAGCAACAGATCCCTAGCGATTAACCATCATCCCAAACTTTACATAAAACAGCTATACTATAGAAGGATTTTAAGAAAATCGGTAGAACTATATGGTGATGGTCACATGTGAAGAAAACTGATGAATAAGTAAGGAACGGTTAAGTAGCGAAGATAGCTTTAATTTCTTTATAAAAGAGAAAATAATTCCCCAAGGGACTAAAGGGGGATTTCGTATCAACCGAACTCGTTACATGCTGGGAAACTAACATTGGCGATCATTGGGAAGTCCTCGGTACCGGAAACTCACCTCGTTAGAGGTGAGATTTCGTTACAAACGAGTTTTACTATTTAGTAGAGTTATCCTACACCCAATCCAGTGGCGTAGTCAAGAGGAGGGCCCCCCCGCGAAATATAAAAACACACTTATTTCTTTAACGAAAGAAAGCAAAATTTTGAAAAACATGAATTTGCAAAATATTTCTTTAACAAATGAAGTTTTTTCATTTATGATAAGTGTTAAAATTATTTAAAAACCCTCTACTTCATACCCTGTTTTTTTATTTTCCCCCTGGTTTTGGACCCCCCCAAACGAAACAGGGGCACCGAATTATAAAAACTATTGGGGGGGCCCATATCCGAGGTCTTGCCCCGGGAAGACGTTAAATTCAAAGTGTGCCGCAGCACCGAAACACTATCATGATTCACACCACCTGATTCAGTCAACCTGCTTCACCTTATAATTATTTGTTTTAACACATTGTTGAATTTATTTTAAAAGGTAACTATCGTCAAACGTGGGAAATAAAAATAACCAATATATTTTTGTGATTTCACAAAGCATAATATAACTTCATTATTTTCTTGAAATATTGAGGGGGCTCGGGCCCCCTCAGGCCCCATGGAGTCGGCGCCACTGAAACGAAATTCATGGCTACGCCACTGATCCAGTCCCCTAGGTTTTTTCCGTGATACCATTGTATGGACTACCCTCAGTCTGTATGAAATCAATGGCTCATGAGTTCTTTCCCCGGTGACTTGATAGATTCAAAAATACACTTCGTCATCTTCCACACAATATGTATTAACCCTTTTACTACCACTGGGCCGATGTATCGGCCCTCGCTGGTTGAGCAAAAACCGCCAGGGGCCATTTATCGGCCCAAATTATTTCACTTTTTTTTTTCGTGATTGTGGCCTTTTCAATGGCTGTAATTTATGTAAACCCCCATAATCTATCAATGGTTATTAGTTATAAATATATCTTAAGAATTGGGAAAAAATCTAGATGCATTAAATAAAATTAAGTAGCTGAAAAAATTTTTTATCTGAAATGTTGCTAATTCCGGAAAATAGCCTTGGCAGTCTTCGTACATCACAACTGAAATGGGCTGGCAGAAAAAGGGTTAAACATTCTACCATTTTTTAATTGCAATTACAAAAATATTTAATAGAAAATGACCACTTCCCATATTTTATCCCGAAACTTTTACATGTTTGTGACAAGGGGAAGAAACTTTTATAGAAAATTTTGAAATTTTATCGTGTTTGAATGTATATTACAATGATGTGTTAAATGATCTAGCCCCTTCCAACCTCTCACCCCTCTACTCAGTACCCATCCCCAACCACCACAATCAGATAAGCTGCCACTGATCCCCTCACCGCCAGTTGCTTGTCTTGTCACCTGCCTTTCTTAACCTTACCTTATCCACCTCTCCGTTTTCATAGCTTCCCAATCACCACCGCACAACCATCCTTTAAGTTCCCCCTCCCCCCATTCAACAGTTGTGAGATCCTACATATGTATACACCACCCTGTCTATCAATTTGTTCTGCTACCTCTTGATGATGACCTGAAAAGAAATAGGGTAGTTTCCTTCATCAATGAAAACGAAAGGCATTGATTGCGATTCGTTACCCACCATTAGTGTATTCATAATATACAAATTATTTGGTTTTAGAAATACCGGTTTAAACAAATGGCAATGGTCAATTTTATCCTCATTTGAAAAAGGCCAGATTGGCACCCATGCGATGCCACTCCACGTGACGTCACAGGGACCTAGTTTCTATATGAGTAGATCAAAGTTATATGTCATCTGAGATTACCAATGCATGCATGAGGCACAGAGCTCAGGGAAACATGTCTTAATAATCACCTATTTAAACTGGCTAAGGTAGGAAAGTTTTCTTCGTTTGATAAGGTATTAATAATCCTAATTTAAACCATGCGCTACCAGCTAGCATGGTACTCTGCTACCTGCTAACATCCTGCGTCGTATCAGCGCTCAGAGCCTCGCCCCAAGGTCACCTCACTTGTGGCAGCGGGAACCAGAACAACGTCACACGGAGTTTTCCCGGCATTCATACTTACCAGTCGCGTTTTCGCCCGTTTGAAAATTTTCACTTTTCATTTTATCGCAAAAAATAGATATCGTCATTTAAAAATCTAAAAGTGTGAATATCGTACTCCAGGAGTAATAATCTTTCGATTTAGGCAATGAAAAAGTAATAGGAAACCACCCTATTGATGGATTGAGGCGTGACTTGGTGAAATTGTTTCATTTGAAATAAAAAACTTATGAAATAAAACATAAATTTCACATTGTGATTTTACTAATGACCAGTTTCGTCCCTGTGCAACATCGTCAGGTCCATGGCCTTATTTACATTGAGTCAGTAGGAGTAGCCAAGGTTTTAACCCCTACTTATTCAACGTATATAAGGCCATACTCTCCCTGTATTTGAACCTGACGATGTCGCACAGTGACGAAACTGGTTGTTAGTAAAATCACAGGTGAGACCTGAAAAAGGTTGAAATCGATAGTTTTTGATAAAAACTGTTAGGATTATGACAAAATTTATTTTTCAATCTATCTTATCTTCTGTTAGGTTCATAACCTATGAGTTTTTCCTGGATGTACACAATTACTCATACCACTTTTTTACATATAAGAGAGCGACCTGGGTTTCAATGAATAATCATCATCATTTTTTTCATCACAAATTTGATAAATCACAATTAGCACCTGATGATGATGATTATTCATTGAAACCCGGGTTGTGCTCTAATATATAAAAAAAGTGGTTATGATGGAATACCACAAGGTTAACCAAGAATTAGTGAATTTTGTTCACAACCTATACAAGATCTGTCATGGACCTCAACCATTGCAGCTCTAGAAGTCATTGGAATGAGCAGGCCTTTCCAACATCACAAGGTTTTAGCCCAAGGGAAAGGGGACTGATGAAATTAAATACCCATTAAGATGATAATTCATAAATTTCAGAGATTGGTGGATGACAAATACATATAAGTATGTACATAGTTGAAAATAAAGCACTTTCTTTGACACACACTTCATTGCCTCTCAGCTCATTGGCATTGGATTTGGATGAAAAATAGGTCTGCCACTCAATGGCAATGGAAGAAAGCTATATGACACAATCGTGGTCAAGGGATGTAAAATAGTTGGGGACCTTGCATGCAGAAGGCTAAAAGAGGCGTGTAAAACCCTCAACAGGAATCAGCTGAATGATGACGGGAAGTCAGTGGTGGACACACGAGAGAGGAGAGGGAGGAACTCTCCCTCGTCACTACACGACCACCTTCTCCACATACTAGTGATGAGCGGAACTGTGATTTCCGGATCACTTCGTTACCTGTGACTGCTACTCATCAGTAACAGTGATTCTTAACTGTGATTGCGATCACCGAGGTGAATCACTCTCTAAAGTCATCGGTGATTTGTGGCGCTGCTATTCCTGCTACTTTGTCCAATTCCAAGGAATGAGCTCTCCTCAATAGGGACAAATAAACTTATAGAAAATTATAAAATTAGGCAAAATATTTTTTTTGAGGGAATAGTTCTAATTCCGAGTTTATATTACAATAATTAAGTAAATTTGAAGTGGTAAAAGAATTGATAAGGGGCAATCATTTTTTATACATATTTATAATCAAACCATCATAATTCAAAGCTTTAGCTGTATATTTCGCACAGAATGTCTTATTTATCATACAAGATGAATAAGACATCCTTATTTTACTATTGGTAGCATCATGGTAGCTCCCGAAGCTAACTTCACCGTATTCACAGTCGCAGTGATTTGGTGATTTAATCACCGGCAGTGATCGGCTACTTCTCTTCAATCACAGGTTGCGATGTATCGCATAGCAGCTGGTAGCAGCCAGAGCTATCTCCACCGAATCCAGTGATAGAATCACCGATCACAGTGATTTCGAATATTGAATCACCGACAGTGACTGCTACTTTTCAGTAACGGTGATTCAATCACAGTTAGCGATATATCGCTCATCACTACCACATACATCAACTGATGCTGCCATTGGCCTGAACTGGCTCAGAAAGAGCTCTTCCTTCATCATCACGAAGCTAAATCTTTTGAGGATGTCTGTTCTAATGAAGCCATCAATCAGGAACGTGTGTGGCTAAAGCACCTGCCCTGTACAATTCACCTTTGAGACACTCTTTGTAGATGCTGTTTATTCCTGGTTACACGATACATTAATACATACGAGTTAATGTCTAAATGTATGAACACATGAATGAACACAAAAATTCACCATGTAACCACCCAACTTATGTGAATGCAGGAAGAAAAAATAGAACCTGTTCTAATTTGGTTCATGCATTCGTGCATGTTCAGCTTCACCAAAATCGTTCGTGCATTCACACATTATCTCGTACGTGCTATTGTACCATATAACCAGGCCTTTAAATTCTCCCATAGTTCATCAAAATAGTACATTAGCCATGGGAGGATGCATGAGTTCCCCATACCTGTAATTCCTTGTGTTGCAGACTTCAGTTTGTGCATGCTATTATTTGTGCTTCACTTTCTTCTTGTAACCGGCATTAACCATTAACCATTCATGAACATTGCAAAGGAAATGTGCTGATGCGCCATCATGAATGAACAATTTTTACCCTCTGATTTCTGGCTTTTTCCATCTACCAAAGCACTGTTGTCCTTGTACTTTTTCTATTATATGTTCCTATTCCTTTCTTTCCTTACCTGTGAATTTATTTGTATGCTTGCACTCAAGGAGTCATATAAATGAGTGAAGTAGTATTATTAGTTAATTGACGCATTATCCAGCTAACTTTTCTAACATTAAAATCAACTATGAATTCAAAAATTATATTTATGGAATACAGAAAATTTAATACTTTTACATGCGCCTATCAAAATATTGCATGAAAAACGAATGAAGAATTCACCCCGTTCACATGAAATCTATCAGAATATCTTTTAAAATATAAATAATCAACAAAAATAGATAAAAGAAAGACAGGCTACTGGAAATATCACAATAAATAGAAACTATAGACATTTTATCAAGGAAACAATACAATTGCTAAAAATATACTAATATGTTATTAACATCACATCTGAATGAATATTTTCATAATTTAAGGTAATTATAATACTAAAAACAACAAAATTACAGGGTAACAAGGTACAGAATGACTTATAGAATTAAAAGGCGAAAAATCAACTTAATAAATGACTAGATTCCACTTTATTAATTTCACATTTGGTCGTACATCAGTCTTACATTTGAAATCATTGGGTAAAAAGATACCCAATATTGAATTTATCATATATGTGATGTATAGTCATACATAAAACAAGCATGAAAAATCATCAACTAATGGCTTAAAAATTTTGAACAAACACCATTATGATAAAATAAAATTACACTAATTAGATATTGGAAACAAGTTTTGACAAATTTACCAAGAAATAAGAAAAATATCATGAAAATCATGATTATTATCAAGGACATTACATGACACAGTAAGATTGTGAAACACGGAGAACTTTTCAAGTCTTATTTATCAATACCCATATGACCATGGCATGCATTTTTATGTCCAATCATTTCACCTATTATAATTACCACCTGAGTAAAACTCATTGGAATGATGCAGAATTTACAGTAGAAAAATAAAATTATTGCAACACCTCATAAATAACAGTCTTGAGGCAGTTTCCCCGAAATATGAAATATTGACTATGGCAATTGCAAAAACATGATGCCCCATGAGCATAAATTATGGGGCCATAGAATTAGGGAGGAGAATTCCTCAGAGTGGCCATTCAAATATTAAATTTGAATTCCAGACTTCTCTATTTTTGAAAATTTCCATGTCAATGTCTTCTTCTCCTCCTTTTCCTCCTCCTCCTTCTCCTCCTCCTCCTAACAATGCCTGACTCATTCTGATCTTTATCTGCAATAATTAAGGCGAAATGAATTGTTTTAGTGTACATCACATTTTTGAACCTCTTATTTGTATCTTTTAGTATCTGTCGGATATATCCTTTTTGAACCTCTTTCCTGAAACAAAAGAGAGAGTTAAATTAATGGTGCCCCAACCAAAATACAATCATGGCATGAGATCCTGAGACGTCACTTACTTTAAAATTAATATTGATCTTGCTGTCATGTATATGTCAACTATTTTTGTAGCATCCGCTTTTGAGAGTAATCTCAATGCCACGGTGCCATATAAATTGATGTATATGAGTATGTCACCTTGGCACTGGAAAGAGACATAAGTAAACATTAGTAACTGGCAGCTGTCATAAAGAGGTCAGATTTCTGCTAGGCATAGCTTCTAGTAGTATAGTGAGGGCATTCATCTGTCATTTGCAATTTCAGAACACAGATGAAAAGAATTATGTAGAGATGTATACAGATGTGTATCACATTCTCAAAGGCTGAGATTGAATGCTATACATTGCTCATAAGGCCTCAAAACTAATGGGGCTAAAGGCGGCTTAGGCTGCCCCCTAAAAGCAAAATTAAATTTAGTTCAAAGAAAGTTTCGAAAGATTTTATTTACATCCGAGAAAAGTGGTGAGAGTATAAAACATGCAATTAAAGTAAAAATATTTTTCTGAGCAAATAATATTAAAAACTAATAAAACGCTGTTATCATTTTTTATGATTTTGGTTTCCATAACCTTTTCTGTGCTCCAACCTGAACAACCACAGCTTGCCCCCCTCTACTTTTGATCCTGGGTATGCTCTTGGATGGAGAGTTCATTCCTATAAACTCATCATAAGTTGAATCACACGTACGTACCAATCATTAAGTAAATACCAAATAAAAAGCAAATGCGCATGGTATTTACTTTACGATCGGTCCTCCTGAACAAATTAGTACCTACTGTAAAGCAAGGACCTGTTGTATACAAATTTTATGGGAAAATACGACAAGTAACATTGAGAAATAATGTCCAGCAGTATTAGCCAAAATAAAGTCAAGTAGTTTCAAGCTCATGTTATCCCTTGCTATCTGCATCAAAACATACTCCTCACCACTAAAACTCAGCTATGCTTCAAGGCTTCGATCACTATTTTTATCTTTTTGCAATGCCTTAGGTGTTTTTCTCTGGCTACAACATAATTTCCTTGGCATTTCCAAGACTTTCTTCAGTGGAGGTCTGGTGTGATTGAGGGCCCTCGGCTGAGGCTCATAATGGGGCCTTCCTCACTGGGGGATTCTGGGATCTTGCTCTCCCCTGGAAAAAGTTTAGGAGATTGCATGCCCGGTAACAGATTTTAACGCTATTCTGGCTCTTAAAAACTATATAAAAATTACAATATTGTAAGTAAAACTACTGTGAAAAGCAGGAATTTTATAGCTTATAATATTAATTAATGTATTATGGTTCTGTTATCTATTTAGAGAATTTGTTCCTTGAAACTGCACTGGAATCTAAAAAAACCTCTAAAATAACCTTTTTGAATGACCCTTTCAAAAAAGCATTAGGTTCTCATTAACCTTGGGACAACTTTATTTTATTTATTTTTGTTATATAATCTTTTTACACTGAGTATATTGTAAATAAAGCAACTAATGAATACGTAGAACTTTAAGATTGTAAAAAAATTTGGATCAAGTAATCTGAGCCTTTTTTATATTACACCTTTCATATATGCTTCACGGTAGACTCAAGCGTTGTGGGTGCCCCCTAAGCTCGGGGCCCTCGGTGATTGCCGACCAGATGACCAGGCTAGACCCCTGCGTCTCCTACCACTATGTGACCTGTACCATGTCTCTTTGAGTGCCATATCTCAATAGGTTTAGAGATGAATGAAAGAAGAGTCAAGTAGAGGTGAGACTATATGTATAACCTGTTCCCCCAGCAGCATTAGCATTGTGATGGCCATTTAATATTTGTAAGACTATTGTACTGTGGAAGGTTACACAGGATATCCACTGGGTCAGGTTCTCCAACTCCATCTCGGCAGACGTTTCGATGGGCGAGTTGTCCATCGTCTTCAGGGCAATTCATGGCATTCAGTCTTCAGATCATGCCCTGACAACTCACCCATCGAAACGTCGGCCTAGATGGAGTTGGAGAACCTGACCCAGTGGAAATCCTGTGTAACCTTCCACTGTTGTACTGTCTGGTTTTCCCCTTGCAAACAATTTAAGAGAAATTTTTTAAGGTTTCACTACCTGTAATGTTTCCCACATTTCTTCCAACATTTCAATGAGCGACTCACATACCCTCCTTCGGGATTAAAGAATCCAATGTCATTCCGTTCATACATAAGTCTGTAAGCAATTTACCACTGCCCAAAGCTAAGAGTAGTTGCTCTTTCAGCATCTCCTGATTGGCTGTCACTCCCCTCGGACTTTCAGGAGGTTCTGTCTTTGTTGATAGTGTTACTGTGCTGTCAGATTTGAAAAGTCACTAAGCAATCCCAGTGCTCCTGAAACCAGTATAGCTCTAACAAAAGATTGTATCACTGCACAATGGGCTGTCATGGGGGTTGGGCCACGGAACTCACAAAATGTTTGTGAACGGGAGGGGAAGGTTGCTCTGTGAGGAGTGTTAATGGCAAACTCTTTGTAATTACTACCAACACTCCTGCTAAAAGGAAGAGGTGACCCACCACTAACTGCCTTCTAGTTCCATCTTATCTTATGACAATGACACATGGCCTGAAATTCTTCCTTAGTTTTAAGGTTAGGTCTTGGCAATGGATGATTTCCTCACTTGCCTACTGGCCTTGCATGTGTGTGCTTTGTACCTCTATCTTGTGCATTTTGGTAAGTCTTTGGGACCATTTGTGTATTGCTCACAGCAGCCATAATGGAATTTCAACTTTAAAAAAAGTAGATTGGCTCCCCTGCCATTCCCTCCCTCTCTGCCTCCCTTTCTTCCCTTCCATCCTTTCTATTCACCTGTTCCATCGTAACTGCCCTCCCCTCACACAGGACTGCCAGGTTCTTTACTAGAAATGAAAAGAAGAAATTTTCATTTCAACATGGATTTTCACAAAGTAAAAGCCGAATCAATTTAATTCTTCTTTACTAGAACCTGCCACAGCCCTGCAGTTTCTTCATTTCTTCCTGTGAATCATATAATTGTGATTGATGCTGTGCTTAGACTTACTGATTTTTCAGGCTGTCCTAAATCTACATCTACATAATACCCTGCAAGCCAATTAAAGGCGTGTGGCAGGGGGTGTTAGGACACAAGCCGTTTACAAATAAAAAGGAAATGCTCTAAGGAAATTACAACTAGCATTTATTGAAATCCCTTATGGTTAGGGGGAAAAACGAATTCCCATATCTATCCGTTCGGCATATCATGACTCTTAATTTATCGCTTCTGTCGGACCTGGAAATATAGTGTGGCTCTGATATTATGTTCTTGGTGTCACTCTTAAAGATATCCATTCTCAATTGTTCAAGCAATCTAAGCCTAGTCCTAAATGAAGGGACATATCTGCAATGTTCTTTCAACCTAGTTTCTATTGTGCGGCTCTTCTCTCCAAAGTAAGATTAGCCGCATTCACGTGGTATGGTGTATACTCCAGGAGATTTTCGTCTGCTAGGGTCCTTTGCCATCATTAGTTGGCAAGAAATCTTAATTTAGATAGAGGTAGGTGGATGGTGTTGAAATCAACCTTCCTCATGATCCTGGAGATCCAAACTAATATGGTGGCTATGTATTCCTGAATCACTGAGGGAGATGGGAAAGTTTCTTATGGGAATGTTGAATGTGGATATGGGAAACCTTGCCATTGCTGTTATAAAAATTGGCAAAGCAAAGGTGCCACATTGTGTTTGTCATTTTTTTCCTGTGGTGACAATAATTTAACCCTTTCGAGACGGTCGAGTTCTCTCCTTAGCATGACTGCTGTACTGAGCCCAAAGAAACTCTTCCGTCCCCTGTGTACTGAGCACGTTTGCAGGACATTCGTTAAGAAGCATCTCATGGATAATCTCGGTACCAACCTTTTTCGACCCTTTGCATTATCTCGGACTCTGAGGGTAGTTGGGCTCCCTTCTTTTGGGGTTTTTAACCCTACCATTCAATCATGCTTAGTTTATATGAATTAGCTGTATGAATAATTGTTGCTTGGTCGTATATTGGAGACTTTGAATTGAATTCCATGTTTTATTCTCAGAATTGTCAAATTTTGAACGAAGCTCTACTGTCAATATTAACGCATTTAATGCAGCAGCAATTTCCATGTGTATGTTTATGCTGAAATCGAGATATAAGTTAATATTTATTGTAGAATTTCATTTAAAAATTGTAAATGCTGCTCAAAAGACAAAGAATTCAAATCTTAGTTTATAAATTTTGATAAAGGAACAAATATTTATTTCGAAAACCGACTGAATGAACAATTGAATGACTGCAGTCCCTTACTGCAAAGAGGGGTAATATAAGATGAGGGGTCCGGGTACCTGCTCCCAGATTTCGAGGGTAGGGCCCAACTCCCGCATTGTTGGGTCATGAAACTAAGACTTTGTGAACCCCCAACTGTCGTAAAAGTGGGGAGATTAAGGAAAGGTATATTTTCGGCATTCCTTCTTCTAGGTAGAAATGTCTCCCATGCAAAGTTTTGGCTTTTGTCTCGTGGGTCAAGAAATGTCCAGCCGCATATTTTTGTCATTGGTAGAAAGGGGTTTCCGGTTATGGAGCCAGGCACGCAGAAGGATAACTTTTAATAAGAAGGTTTAAAGATCAAAATTAATCTGTGATGCAAAGCAAGGCAAGGTTTGTGAAGCAGAGGACTCAAGAGTGGCTATGAAGCATAGGAGTCACGATGTTGACATCAGATATTGGTCATGTTGCCACTGTGTTTTCCAATATTCTCAGGTTTATGAGAAAGAATGCAACAGATGAATAGCCAGAGTAAAGTCAGAATAATTACAAAAGACTGCTGGGAGTCTGTAATTACCTAGATGACCGAGGTATCTGGTTCCAAAAAATATCAAAATTTCTAATGCAGCTTGTGTAATGATGTAATTTTCCAAAAACATTTTTCCTAATCAAAGTAGTTCTAAAGTGAAATTCCTACATTGAATATCTTTTTAAATAAGTTTATGAAATGGGCAAATTTTCTAATTTTAGATTTTTATACTAATCCAAAGTAATGGTATTTGCAAGTTGGGCTTGTTATTCTAGTTTGATTTGCATTGTTATAAATACCATAATCAGAAACAATAGACATGATTTTTGTATTAGCAGTTTTCACTCCTTTTTTTGGGTTGCTTTTATATGACTACCCAAAGCCAACTTCACTATACATATATGTTTCATAGTTGGCCTATTGTTTTTTAATTGTTTTCAGGAATGCATGACATTGATGATTTATACCAAGCACCAAATTGAATCTGTTGCACCATCCCTTACTACAATTATGCTACAAGTATGTTGCAAACTGCTGATGGTACCATGATATTGTTTCCATAATGAAATCACGTATCAAGCAGGTGCAGACTTTCGACATCCACCTGCAGGTATACCAACAACATAATTCTTTTTAAAGCAGTCAATTAAGGGCAGTGATTCTTGGTCAACATCATCTCTCACAAGATAAAATACTTCGTGCACATCATTGGGAGGCATGAACACCAGAGCCTAATTCATGTCGTCTCCAAGCTTTATGCCTTTGTTATCCAGATAATTGCATGCATCCTGTAGTCTTTCACTTTGAACATGGCGGTAGAAGGATTGTCCAAGATGGAAAAAGCAAGCTGAGAGATGAACACCATGAAACGTAAAATTACATGCATTTAAAATACTGACTTCAAAATTTGCCATAATTCTCTGTGGTCTGCAGTGTTGGACTTGGATGAAACCCGAGAACATGATCAAGCAAATGATGGTAATGCCTAACCAACAATTTGACGAATTTGTTGTATTTCACGTATGTACCTCAAACTTTTTCTCAGTATCGCATCTAGGGCCTTATGTCACCTTTTTAAAAAGACCGTTTTACACGGGACTCGTAATTGCGTGGTCTGACGAGTCAAAATCTGAATGCACATTCAAAATTGTGTCATATAAAGTGGTGAAATACTAGATTGCATGGATCTAAGATGGCAAAATAGCACATTCTAATTTCGTTAGTGCATTTGCACAATTCCACGCCATAATGAGAATTTGTAGAAAACTCAAGGGAATATTATTGTCAGCCTTCTCCAAAATGCCCGGTTTATCTAAAAGATATCCTACTTTGCAAAATTTTTATTTATTTCCCCTTCTCTTAATGAATAGGACCTGTGGATAAAAATAAAAAAATTTCAATTGTCAATTTGGAGCTTGGGGGTTTGTTACAGCAGGTTAGAGCTTATACTTATTGTTAGTGGAGATTCTTAGTGGGAGATAATTTTAAAATTCAACTGAAAAAAATAGAAAGGCTACATTCCTAAGGCTGTTGGTATCCTTGAGGATAGGACTCACTTCCATTAAGAGTCATGCCATGCAAGGGCGTAGCCAGGATCATAACTATAAGGGCGGGGCAAACCAAGTTGTGACATTTTAGCAGGGAAAAGGTGAATGAAACCAACATTTTAAGATAATTATAACGACGCTTAATTAATTTATGAGATTATTTCCTTGAAAAAATAGTTTTACTTTAGTTACATATCTTATGCTAATACCTATCATTTTTCGTGGGTTTGAAGAAAATTTGTTGAATATTTTCGTTTCGATTCAGTACTGATTTTGCTTAAAGACTTTTGCGATTTTTGCCCCCCCCCCCTGCCCCTCGCTGGGTACGCCCATGACACCATGGAAGAATGACGCCAAGATGTGAGTACACTAGTAGACGTTTACTCAGATTAGGAGATAGTATATATAAAACAAAGGAGTAAGGAGGCTCCGTGAGGTTAATTAGAACTGGATGGAGCACTTAAAACGGAGGAGGGTACTTACTCTTTTACATTCCGAATGTGGCATTACATATGCACTTGAATCCAAACCAAGCACCGTCATGGTGGGATCAACAAGCTTGTATTCTCCCAAAGCTCTTTGGATAATATCTTGTATGACTTTCATAATATCCTCAGGCCAATCCTTTTTTTCAGCAACTCTGTGTTTTGCGGTGAGCTAAAGAAACAAAGCAGTTGAATGATGAAGCGGTTCGTGGTCAATGTGTGCCGGTCCACGTGACTGGAAAACTATTTATAACCAGCTTATATTATAGTCAAAACAATGATTACGGTATAAATATCAGTTTAAACAGTAGGTATTTGTAAGACCATGCTGCGTATTTTATAACCTCAGATGTACTTACAAAATCATTTTCTTCCTCAATAAGCGGTGACTGTTCCATTATATCTCCTATTTCCGCTAGGAGGACTTCTTGCTCGTTGCGATCAAAGATTTCGGATTTTACAATGGCGCCCTTGCAAAAAGCGTTTTTTTCCCGACGAGTCCATGCATACATGAAATAAAATTCGAAAGGATATTTTCCGTTCGTCTTCATCTTTGGAGGTTGCCAATCTGCCACTTCTCTTCTTTCCTCCGCCTCTGCTTGCTGAGACGTCGATGGTTGTGCACTGGTTTGAGAAGTCTGGCCCTCTGAAATCGAAAGTCCTATCTTCTCCTCCATATCGGCCTGCTTAGAAGTAGATGGTTTATCCCATTCTTGCGAAGTCACCTCTAAGGTTGATTTCTCTATGTTTTCCATTGACCGTTCGCTCATTTTTGAACAATTTGAATCAGACGATCCGCTAAACTTTGGCTCATTTTCGTCTCCGCTTCCCGGCGACCTGTCCTCTTCACCCGAGTCCATTTTCTCGGGAAACATAATGTATCACATTACCAATGCAACACTTAGATGGAGAACTAAAAATTGCAGTGTAGCTCAAGCTACGCTTCACACATACCAAATACCTTAGGACGATAGAACTTTTTTGTTTCCGGTTTGCAGAACACATACCATAATGGTGGAAAACATTTGGCGCGGAAACTACACTGCTGTTTCAGTATTTAACAATGATAACAACATGCTATGAAGGCCAGATATAACCCATCGAGCGTAGATTATTATAGGTAATTCACAGTGCTTTAACTAATATATGTAGCGGAATTTATTAATTTGTTGTCACTGAATTCGCTGAACAAACGCCGCCAATGGCGGGAAAAATTTGGCGCGAAAAGTTCTCTGTCACTAGGTTTTTTATTATGATAAAAACATATTTACGTATCACGGCATGTTCTCTTACGTTAAAATTTATCCAGATGGGTTATTTCTTTCCACCATTTTTTTTAAAGAAAACGCTCTTATTAAAAAAATAACGAACCGAGTTAAGCGCTTACAGTGGTACCTTACGGCCAACGACTGAATTGAATCAGGTCAGGAACTGCGGAAGGGGGGGGGGGGGGGGCGTATACTGTACATATTTATGGCGGTACTTTTTCACAGATTGACAACCAGCCGACTAAAAATGTCGAAACTATAATATTGCCTCGGTATTTAATCATAACACGGAAATAATCATGCATGACGGCATATGCTTTTATTTTAAACCTCTATATGGTATATCACCTTCTTCAATCACTTCTAAAACGCAAACACTCTAAAGAAATAACTAGCGTAGGCGCCTACAGCGGTACCTTACAGTTAGTGCAATGCACCATATCACACTCAGCAGTGGATAAGCCTGGGTGAGATGTTGTAAAGCATATTAAGAGTATATTTCGTAAGGCCGTGTTACACGATACACGGAATTGCGCAATCTGACGTACGTGCGAAGGCGCAATCAAAATTGCGTCGTGTAACGTGGTGAATCGCTAGAACACATGCGAGAATGCGTGGATGCGAGACGGCAAAATAGCCCCTATTCTAATTTCTCTCATGCAGTCGCGGAATTCTACGCCATTTTCGAAATTAATGCAGCTCTAACCTGCGCAATTCCGTGCCCCGTGTAAAACGGCCTTTAGAGTAATTCTTGCATGAAGTTTTCAATCTCAAATTTGAGAAGACCGTTTGCCAGTCAGGACATGGTGCTGTGGCGTAGCCAGGAATTTCGTTCGGCGGGGAGGGGGGGGGGGTCCAAAGCAAGAAAGGAGAATTTGGGAAAAATAGAGCACTAAGTAATGGGTTTTAAACTAATTTTAACACTTTTCACAATCGAAAAAACTTCATTTGTTAAAAAAATACTATGTAAATTCATGGTTTTTCAATATTCTGTTTTCTTTTATGAACGCAGTGTTTTCATATTTCGGGGAGGGGTTCGGACCCCTGAGACTCCCCCTCTCCACGCCACTGCCTTGATGCCCCCAGAAAAAAATCCTGATTCCGCCCTTGTCGTTAAGTATCGCGATTATAAAATGCATCGGGAATCCGATATTAAAATTCGAAAAATGTCGAAGAATTCATCAAATAAAAATATCGGATCCGATGAAAATTGGGCGCGATAAAAATATATCAAATCCGAGAGAAAATTCAACTAAAAAATTGAATATGAAATTACAGTATACATCAATTCTTTTCTTCCGTTTTGAAAACATTCATTTTTCGCTATTGAAGGGCGTTTTAAATCGTCCGGAAATGTTTTATTCAAGTCAGTAATTAATTCCGCTTGAGGTTTTCCTCCCAAAAAGGTTTTTGCCGGCAACGCCGGTTTTAAATTGGCACAATGGCCTCATAATTTTTTTCTCGTAGTAAAAATGTTTTTCCTTCATTAAAAAGAGTTGGTACCTACTTCAGAATGGCGTTTTAATAATACTGAAAAAGATTTTGCCCTGTCTAGGACTATTTTTGTCTGAAAAATACTGTGACGCTTTCTGTCCTGCCTGTGTATGTGTACCTCTGCTACGCTTGCACCCTCCCCTCATGTTTGTATCCTGCTATTCTTGAGATATTCTCTCGGATCCTGTACCGACCTCCAAGGCCGTAACCAGAAAATATTTTCGGGGGGGTTTATGGAATAGTGGACAAACATAAAATTATTTTCATATGATAAATAAAATAGCTTATACGGTTAAATATGCATATTTATTATAAACCCTTACAGGAAAATATAAAAATATTATTATAAAATTGAATTTAACCTTCTAGCTTTTTTTTTGCAGCGACCAAATGAATTAACTCCTCGGTGTCGATGTCAATTCTGCGGTCCCTCAGGAGGCTCATAAGTCACTCACCTCTCTACTAATTCACAGCACTATTATTTCACAAACTGCACTACAACTACACACACTGCACCTACAAATTCGCTTAAATAATTATTGACTTAAGTCGCATTGGACTACTAGATGCCCCTGCTCCGCTATATAATATCGTCGTGTGAGCACCAAGCGAGCATAAGGTATCCATTTAATTTTTTTCATTTCGGGGGGGGATCAATCCCCCTCGATCCCCCCCCCTGGCTACGGCCTTGCCGACCTCTCACCTTCTCAGGATCTTGCTCTCCCGACATCAACATTGTTATACTTTGAGTAAGCTACAGGGAATATTTTTGACCATCTGACATTCAGTAAATAGCATATGGAATGTATCGAATATCATTTCGGAGCTTGCTGACTCGCAGTAATATCCTGAATCGGATAGAATCACATTTTCCTGCTGACTGTGAAGCTATATCTCTATGATCCCTGGAATCAGGGGCGCAGCCAGGAATTAAAGCTGGGGGGGGGGGGGATGGGTGCAACTAATACCGGGGTGTTTGGGGGTGTGGAATACCCACCAGGAGAAGCGGTAGGTGCGAGATTAATAAATTGCGGAATATTAAGATAAATGGTTCAAAATGGTGAGTTTTACGGCTTTCAGAGAGATATTTTATTAATCCTTACACTATTCTATTAGTAATATCAATCTAAGTAAGTAAAATGGATTAAACTTAAGCATTTCTCTGAAATCTGGGGGGGGGGTTTAACCCCCAAAACCCCCCCTCGCTGCGCTACTGCCTGGAATTTGCAATTACTTTAATACAAACATAGGAAAGTCCTAACTAAACGTTGGGCGAAGAACAGAGCACTTATAAAATAGTTCAATATCTCAGAGCTGAGGTGAAAACTGGCGAGCATGCAATGAAAGTTACGTGGAATAGCGATCTGTGAGTTCACGTTATCGTAACAATTCATTATTTAGTGCAGTATAGTTGTTTCCTGAGCGTGTTTTGATTAATTTAGATGGCCGCGAAATGCATAAACTAATCATATAATAAATCATTAGCTAATTAATTTCTGAATTAATGAGTGCATATAGAGCACGACGGATATACTAATAGACGTTTGGATTTCCCGATACGGTAAGTCATTTTCAGCTCAAAGAGCTGTTCTACTACAACGGAATATTGATATCCGAATCAAAACAAAACCTGCGATTTGCGAATAAAATCATTTTCTCATAAAGCCTTTAAACGCGAGATGTACGCAATGGTTGAATAAGTACAACTTTCACTTCATATTGTGATACTTCTGTGCGCAAAGTAAACACGGCAAAATTTACCTCCTGCTGACGATACACTCTTGCGATTGCCTTCGCACGGTAGACGCACATGGTAGGGAATTCTCGCCGTCAGTCTCAGTTATCCTGGTACAGTGGCGACGACTCCATGGGACCTGAGAGGGCTGGAGCCCCCTCAAAAATTCGTTAAATGGGTGTGAGGAAAAATGTGTCAGGCTTGTCGATTTTCCCCGGAGTGTCCAGATATTGAGATTCGAGTTATCAGGGTTCTAACGTTGATCTTCTGATTAATGACTCTTCTAAAATGCTTAAAAAACTTATAACTCACTACTTATAAAATTTCCCGGGGCAAGATCCCTGGTTTGGGCCCCCCAATATTTTTTGTAAGTCGGCATCCGTGTCCTGGTATGGTATGGTGTTTGGAGGAGGCGGCCGACAGCTGAGTTCATTTAAGAGGGAAGGGTGTGGAAGGAAGGATGGAGAGAAACTCAGCGTGGACATTAGCCTGCTGTTAACGAAAGGCGCCAAGGGGACCGCGGCTTAACGTACCATCCGACGGACGAAGTGTCGCGCTTGACTTGTCCTCCACGCAGCGCTCAAGCAGGGATCATACTGTCACCGAAAATTCTTTGCCACCGCCGGTATTTGAACCCGAGTCCACCGGGCGGAAAGCAAACTAGCTACCACCCCGACGCGATCGGCTCAACAGGGTGGTTTCCTTCACCAAAGAAAACTAAAGCTATTGATTGAGATTCGTTACCCACCATTAGTCTACTCATTATGTACAAATTATTTGGTTTTAAAAATCCCAGTACAGACGAATGTTAATGGTCAATTTAACCTCATTTGAAAAAGGCCAGATGGGCACCCATGCGATGCCACTCCACGTGATGTCACAGGGACCTAGATGCCATACGTAGTCAGGAGTTTTTACATCGGCTGAAATTACTAATGCATGCATGAGACACAGAGCTCAGGGGAACATATCTTAATAATAACCTATTAAAATTGCCTAAGGTAGGAAAGTTTCCTTCGTTTGATAGAGTATTACTAATCCTTATTTAAGCCAAGCGCTACCTGCTAGCAGCCTGCATCGTAACGGCGCTCATAGCCTCGCACCAAGGTGGCCTCACACTGCGGCAGGTGGAACCAGAATGACGTCACATAGGCTTTTCCCAGCATTCATACTTAGCCGTCGCGTTTTCGCGCGCTTGAAAATTTTTACTTTTCATTCAATCGCGAAAAATAGATGTCGTCATTTAAAAAACTAAAAGCGTGTTATACATACTCCAGGAGTAATAATCTTTCGATTTAGGCAATAAAGAAATAATAGGAAACCACCATATTATAATTTTTCTGAAGAAGGCTCCAGAGAGGCTGCAAATGTTCAATAATGCAGTGGCGCAGCGAGGGGGGGTTTGGGGGATAAAACGCCCCCAGAACTCAGAAAGTTTTAAAAGTTTAATCCATTTTACTTAATTAGATTGATATTACTAATAGAATAGTGTAAGGATTAATAAAATATCCCTCAAAAAGCCGTAAAACTCACCATTTTGAACCATTTATCTTAAAACTCCGCAATTTATTAATTTCGCACATAACTCTTATCCTGGTGGGTATTCCATACCCTCACACTTCCCGGTGTTAGTTGCACCTAAATCCCCCCCAGCCTTGATCCTTAGCTGCGCCCCTGCAATGATGAACAGGTAGATTGAAAAAGGTTAAAAATTATGCTACATGGTTGAATAACTAGGCTATTTTCGCAATGTGCCCAATGAAGTGGAAAGGCGGCCGTCTCCAGTAATTTATGAAAAATTGAAAAGATCATTATATTGAATGCTGCTTCCCAACGGATGCTCCGATTTCTAAAGCTTAAAAAACAATACATAAATATTATTGATGCCTCTTAGGGGGCATCTATTAATTACGTGGGGCGTTTAGGGAATGGAGAGGGTCAAACCGCTTCTCACTAACTCTCATGTGCTTGTCATGGCAACTATCACGTAATTTTTTTCCCACGAGAAACAATGTAAAATTGCGATCTTAGTAATCTTAAATACTAGTGATAACTAATCATAAACACAAATAATTAATCAAACTGTTTTTTTAATAAATACAATGCAATGAATCATGGATTAACGTATTTTCGCCGAAAATATGGATTTTAAACAATCTCACGTGAGATAAGAGGTAGGAGGTCAAGCCAAATCTCACGATATCTCACCAACGGGGAAGGGTCCAAAAATCGCCAAAATCAACTCGCATAATATATAGACTCCCTTTTATCTGCGCATATCATAGACCTCAAACGAATTATCGCGTGGAGGTGTTGTATACGACTAAGGCGCCGCGGAAATGTACATTGCAATCATGGTAATCCAACCCATGTAAAGCCGTATCATAGCCAGATAATCAAATACACCGGGCTATTGGAAACGTACAGAAAAAAAACAATACAGAAAAAACTTTTTTAGGTACGAGAATAATTTTGCAATTAAAGACAGTTAGTGACGCCAACACTCCCTACTGCTTAAAGACTGACAATGAGTCAAGGCAGATAACCAAATTAATAATAACAATAGATAAATAATAGCGATATGCGAAAGAATAAACCTTGGACACCACGGTGACTCTGCAAAGAATAGTTAAATCTCACTCGCATCCATAATAGGGAAGGTATTAGTGAAATAGGGATTTGATTATTTGCATGCAGAGTTTGGTTCTCTCAGAAAATATCGGCCAACATATGCCATGGAATCATCACTGAGAACCAGGGGAATAAAGGGGTTGGATAGGAATACAGAGGAACATGGCGCAAGAAATAAAAATATAAAAGGAATGGAACCTTTTACTTTGAATGACGTTTTACAAGGAAAATGTTTATTTTTCGTCTTTTTGATGCAAGTGACTCAAATAAAACTCTTTTTTATACTTTGTCTTTTAATTGGAAAAATATCACCAGTTTTGGCATCGGTGTTTGGGGGTTGGTTGGCATTAGAAGTAGTAGTGTAGTGGATAGCATGGCAATATACCAACCTTAAGGTACCTTAAGTGACTATGTGTGAAAGTCATAGTCACTTTTTTCTCTCCACATCAAAAAAAAAAGGTTTGCATACTACGCTTTTCATTTTCAGAGGCAAGTCACTTGAAGTTGTCAAAATATTTTCTATGTACCTGAAGGAAAATCTCTCATCTGTTGTTCAGCTCGTATAAAGACTCACTGAGTTTCACTATTAAGCTTTACATTTATGTCCGGCATCGCTCTAGGTAGCATATGATGTGTAGTTACACGCTGTTATACCGCCTTTGGTATTCATCCAACATCAGCAAATTATATTAATATGAGAACATTTGACTGCATCCCCTGCCTATTCTTCCCTAAAATCTTCCCTTACACAAATTCCTTAGCGTACGATAAGCTGCTTGTCATTTTCATCCGTAATAAAACCATGAGAAACAGATAATTATCTTATTTTTTGCCATATGGGTTAGGTTAAAATAGAAAATATTAACTCATAATTTTCACCGGAGTGACTTTTGGACTCATTGTTTACATCTATGAAAAAGATAAAAAATAAAGTTAATGGTTTTTATGTTCAACTACGGAAAACGACTAATGAACAAGCAATATTGTACAACAATACTTAATGTAGCAATATGATAGTCTCACGCAATAAAAAAACATAGCATAATATATTTTAGAAATTTATTTGAACTTACGAACGTGCTTCGCGTTCTTCAATTGTTTCGGACTGCGGAGGCAGTGAGTTGATCGCTGAAATTATGTTGTGCCTATTGATTTATGGGTAATTCGTCATTGCTTACGACAAAGTATTTCGCCAAGAGAGCGAAGTTACCCGAACTGAAACGATAGGCGGGGCGAAAAGAACGACAATTATCGCGGGGAAAATTTTCGCTTCGCTTCGAGTTGCCGCGGCGAAGAAAAGACCCTGGCGAAAGGAGAACGAGAATCACCGCCCAGATGCTTTCTTGAATGGGTTATTCGAAAAGGTTATTTTGGAGGTTTTTTTAGATTTCAGCACAATTTCAACGACGAATTTCACTAGATAGATAATAAAACCATGATACATTAATAAATTTAATAAGCTATGGAATTCTCACTTGTCATTGTATTTTTATTTAGAAATTGCTATTTATATTTACTTTTATCTAGTTTTTAAAAGTCAGAATAGCGTCAAAATCCATTTCCGAGTATGCAATTTCCTAATATTTTCCGGAAGAGGATCACCGAATGCCCTGGTAATGATGGCCCCCTTAGGATCCCCAGATGATGGCCCCCAAGCACCCCAGACCACCCCTGTTTCCATTGGCTTGTTTTCATTGTCTCTGGAAGCTAAAGTGTGCAGCGGGCACAGTGTCTTGCAAGATGAATTCAACATTTTTGAAGTCACATTTTGCTATGCATTAGTAAGATTAAAAACCACGTCTTAAAGCTCCATGAGAATAAACTATGAATGGTAAACTTCTACAGAATTTTATTTAAATATCGAACCGGTTTCGACACGTAGTGTCATTATCAAGGTAATAGTCGAATAATAGTTTAGACACATAGTGTCATAACCTTGATAATGACACCACTTGCATTACTAACATTCTACGGAAGACAACAGTACCAATCAATTTTCAATTGGCACACTGATTTCGAAGTTAGCAGAGGTTTGCGTTGTTTACAACAACTCCGTTAATTTTTGTGGTATAAACAATTTGTTTACGGCAAACTACTAGTAATAGATATGGCTTCTTTATATCAAAATTGCAAGTTATAGGAACGAAAACTACGGGAATGCCAAGCGCTCAAAGTTTGGCACCTTGATTTTACGCGCAAAAAACGGGTACGTTTTCGAGAAAAAATTAAGTACAGGAAATACTACTGAGCCGAAGAATTTTTAAAGTGCATGTTTCGACGTAGAATTAAATTCTCTTTCGTATGGTTTTTATTACATTGAAATCAATTGCTTCGTTTAGACGCTAGAGTTCCTCAAACTCGAGTATCTTGCTTTTTTTTTACAGACAGTAGGTGTCGAAACCGGGTCGGTATTTAAATAAAATTGTGTGGATGTTTACCGTTCATAGTTTATTCTCATGGAGATCAAACATTTCCACAAGGTATCGCCGGACACTGTTAATTATGCACGTATTTGAGATTCATTTCCTCTAGGCATTTCTTAATATCATCAATTTTTACTACTGCCTTGTATAATAGATTATTTTTATTGTATGATTTAATATATTGTAACATAATTTGGTCCATTGGTTGTTAAAGTGGAGTGTTGTTAGGTTCAGTGGCGGATGTATATGGGGGGGGGGGGCGCCCTCCCCCCTTGCGGTGCTGCCCGTATTGCCGAACATTGCAGAACCTCAATTGTAATTTTTTTGTATCATGTGATGGAAATGTTGTGAATATGTTCCAATCAGTTTTAATAAAACTTTCATAAACTACTCGAGTGATTTGATTATTTTTTTACGATGAAAGTAAAGGTAGCTCAAGATATCTTTTGAGCCCTCTCTTGAATTTTTTCAGTTTCCGCCACCGGTTAGGTTGCAAGAACATAACCTGTACAAAGTAATCTCTTTAATTTAATATTTCCTCATTCGGGTGGCTAGGTTTAAGGCTAAGAAATATTTTTACCGCTGGTACGAAGTGCTCTTGAAGCGATTCAGGAAACACTTCCCGAGTTACCCATCCTCGGCTTTTATTTTTGTATGTGACCTGAAGGCTTAGATATTTATTTATTTATTTATTTATTTATTTATCACAACCCCCGTAAACAGTACATAACGGCCTTTTACAACGAGGGATTTCAATATTAACAGAGTACAACACAAACATCCATGCCCTGGAGAGGGATCACCTACCCAGGCGGGATTCGAACCCGCGACCTACGGTTTGGCAGGCGAGGACTTTACCCCGCCGCCACCGAGGCCGGCAATTTAAATGCTCTTAGCTGCTTAGCTTTATGAATCACCAACAAATCAACTTTATGGGTACCACCAGAAATTCCACTTAGCATGAAATAAATCCTGTCATTTGAAAATTTGCATTTTCTTCATCTCGATGAGAAAATGTTATATGAAATTTGTTTGCAAAGATATCTAGCTTCTACTTCAAGGATGTGACTTTTACCATGTTGCAAAAATCAAGAGTAAAGAGCTGGGATGCCGACTTACAAAAAATATTGGGCGGGCCCAAACCGGGGATCTTGCCCCGGGAAATTTTATAAGCAGTGAGATTTTAGTTTTTTAAGCATTTTAGAAGAGTCATATGATCAACAGTAGAACCCTGATAACTCGATTCTCGATATCTGCACACTCCGGGGAAAATCAACAAGCCTGACACATGTTTCCCTCACGCCCATAACGAATTTTTGAGGGGGCTCGGGCCCCCCCAAGGCCCATGGAGTCGGCGCCACTGGTAAAGAGCATCTTCAACTTCATGGTACTCACCAGAGTCGCTCACTAGAGTTCGTCTGTTACTGTTATCACTGCCAGCAGGGGCGCAGCTAGGAATTAAGGCTAGGGGGGTTTCAGGCGCTACTAATACTTGGATGCTTGGAGTATTGCATATCCGCTAGGGTTAACGGGAGGTGCGGAGGCCTTCAGCCGTAAAAAATTAAGATGAATGGTTCAAAATGGTGATTTTTACGGCCTTCTGAGGGATATTTTTATTAATCCTCACACTATTCCATAAGTTATATTAATCCAACTAAGTAAAATAGATTCAACTTAAAAATTTCTGTGAGCTCTGCGGGGGATGGGGTTTATCCCCCGAGACCCCCCTCGCTGCGCCGCTGACTGCCAGTACTTCTCAAAAAGCACTCAATCTTGCCTCTGTTATTCATGATGTCACGCATCCTAGCACGTCCGACACCATAATATTTTGCCAAGTCAGTTTAGTTTTTCGCCTTCATCGAGTTTCATGATTATTTCCATTTTATCACTCAAACTTTATGTTCTATGCACACGTTTATCATACCCTGACATTTGATATCACAAATGAAAATTAAGAAGGTACTTCACTTTCTCAAATTGAAACACTGCCAGTTCGCCATTTGCACAGAGTGATAGGTAAATGGGCACAGGATTTGTGATCTCGCCGCAGTGGTTCAAGCAAACTTATATAATAGAATCCTGTCACTTGGTTTTATCGCTCCTGACGACAGGCTCACTCATGCAACGTTGAGCCGAACCAGGGGCGCAGCTGAGAATCAAGGCTGGGGGGGATTTAGGTGCAACTAATACCGGGAAGTGTGGGGGTATGGAATACCCACCAGGATAAGAGTTATGTGCGAAATTAATAAATTGCGGAGTTTTAAGATAAATGGTTCAAAATGGTAAGTTTCACGGCTTTTTGAGGGACATTTTATTAATCCTTACACTATAATATTAGTAATATCAATCCAATTAAGTAAAATGGATTAAACTTAAAAATTTCTCTGAGCTCTGGGGGGGTTTTATCCCCCAAACCCCCCCCCCTCGCTGCGCCACTGAGCCGAACATCGAGTTGAATGCAAACTTGTCGACTATGTTGCAGGATGCTGTGGTGTGACTAGGAATATGTACTAGGTAATACTAGGAATTTTGGGGGGATGGGGGACCTATTGTGGGGACCCCCCAGGCAATGGGTTTTCCGGGAAAATTTGTGAAAAATAACATGCTTGGAAATACATTTTACATCACTTTGGCACTTATAACAGGGTAGTTTCCTTCATCAAAGAAAACGAAAGACATTGATTGCGATTCGTTACCCACCATTAGTGTATTCATAATATACAAATTATTTGGCTTTACAGATCCCAGTTTAGACGAATGGCAATAGTCTATTTTAACCTCATTTGAAAAAGGCCAAATTGGCGCCCATGCGATACCACTCCACGTGACGTCACAGGGACCTAGTTTCTATACGAGTAGATAGGAGTTTTACATCGTCTGAGATTACCAATGCATGCATGAGACACAGACCTCAGGGAAACATGTTTTAATAATCACCGATTAAAACTGCCTATGGTCGGAAGGTTCCCTGCGTCTGATAAGGTATTAATAATCCTTATTTTAGCCAAGCGCTAGTATCCTGCTAGCTGGATAATCTGCTACCTGCTAGCAGCCTGCATCGCAGCGAAGCACATACCCTCGCCCCAAGGTTACCTCACATGGCGACAGCGGGAGCCAGAATGACTTCACACGGAGTTTTCCCAGCATTCATACTTAGCCGTCGCGTTTTCGCGCGCTTGAAAATTTTCACTTTTCATTTAATCGCGAAAAATAGATATCATCATTTAAAAATCGAAAAGCTTGAAATGCGTACTCCAGGAGTAATAATCTTTCAATTTAGGCAATTAAAAAATAATAGGAAACTACCCTATTTAACTCAAAGCAGATTAATTTCTTATATGTCACAACTAGATAATAGTTTTAAATATTTCTTATTTATTTCTCTGAGGGTTTTGGGGGAGGAGGAGCAATCCCCTCAACCCCCCACAGTTACACCACCGGCAGGATGTAAAAACAAAATTACGTGGCGCGTTTTTTTAAATTAAGTACCGTTTTGAAGTTTGAAAAACAGTAAAATTTATGTAGCAATTTTATTTGTACATGAAAGCCTACAATTTAAACTCCCTTTCCACATAATTTCCCTTGGTAATAAGGTGCTTATCTTATCGAACAAGAAGGTTTTGTATACTATCGTCATAGAAAGTTGCCGCCTAGTTGGCAGCCACTTGAGTTCAATTGTCTGCATGTGTATCCGTGTTTTTGGACAGGAAAGGGGTGTGCTTGTCGATTTTTGCCTTGTGAAGGTTCAATATATGCTGAGAGATATTTTAGGGCCTTAAACAAATTGCGCCGGGCAATTGAGAACAAAATGCGAGGAATGTTGCGTAAAGGGATCGTTTTTCTGCATGAAAATGTTCATCCACATTCATTGCATCATTTGGTTGGGAAGACTTTAATCATCTTCCATACAGTAACGACCTAGCGCCAAGTCACTACCCCGTTGTTTTTATCTGAAGAAACACGTAGGAGGCCAGCGCCATGATGACGATGAAATCGTAAAAACAACAGTTTTGCAGTGGCTATCAACTCAGGCGGCAATTTTCTATGACAATGATCTACAAAAGTTTGTTGTTATATAAGATAAGTGCCTTAATATTTACGGAAATTATGTAAAAAGGTAATTTAAAGTGTAAGCCTTATTTAAAAATATTTTTTTTTACAAAAGTTTACCGGTTTTCAATATTTATAAACGGTACTTGCTTAATAAACTAGCCTCGTACATTCACCGCGCGCCCGCCCGATCTCATTTTCTCATACAACTAATTTTTTTCCCGAAATAAAACACATGTAAACACAACTTCATGCAAGTTGTGAACTGACAAACACCTGCATACATAACAATAAAAGAAATGCTTGCCATATATTTGAAAAATCTTTTATTTAAAACGGACGAAATTATATTAGCCGAAGGAAGGTTCTCAGTCCTGCAGGCCGGATTAGGTACTTGACGTGCCGGATTACTTCAAGGTCGAATTACAGAGATTGTACATAAATAAATCGCCACGCCACCACCCTCCCTCCTTCTATACTACAGACGAAAATAACATCTAATGAAAAAAATACAAAGGAAAGCTGAACGATTCATGAAAAACTGCTACAGACGTACAGACAGCGTTACCCAGATGTTAAGTGAATTAGGCTGGGAGCCGCTAGAGACACGGAGACTGCGCACTAGGCTTACAATTATATTTCTTGAGCAATTGAGAATAGATATCTTTAAGAGCGACACGGTGAACATCATGTTAGAGACCATTTATATTTCCAGGTCCAACACAAGCGATAAATTAAGAGAGATGTTAGATTAATATGAGAGAATATAGTCGGTCTGGCAAGGTCGGGTGGTCGGTAATTGCCGAGGGCCCCGATCTTAGGGGGCCCCCACAACGCTCCCGTCTATCGTGAAGCGCATGTGACAGGCGTAATCGTTATTTGTCTTATTTACAACATAATCAGTGTAAAAAGATCGTATGTAAATAAATATAACGAGCGTGCTGCGCCCGCTCCCAGCGGGCTTCCCCCGCTCTTTTCAATGCAGGTCCACAGAGGGATAGGCGCGTTTCTAATTTTAAAATGTAGAAAAAAAGGCAGGGTCTTATGCACAAATTTAATTAGAATGTTCATGTACAAATTGAGGTCAGAGGACCTCTTTAAACACAACATTGGAAGTAATTGCACTATCCTCTGTTAAACGCACATGATGACTCATACTTACGTATCAACAGGAGACTTGAATGTGGAATCAGCCGCACTTTGATGAAGGTTATTTAAAGAATGCGACATATTGTTGCAAATGAACAAATGTATCAGTTTGTGCGCCGTTAACGTCAGGAATATTTACCGGTATATTTTTTTTTTAATTATTTAAAAACCAATTTTCGGAAACAATAGCAATATTTAGGAAGTAAGATATGCCGTCGCATGTTCTCTAATAAATTCTGTGCATTTTGGTACCTCATTTGTAGAGTTTGGTTGCGTATAAGTTGAGAAAAAGGTATCTATACAGTAATAATAATATAGAAGATAAACGTGTCAGAAGATAAAAAGAGAACCTGATGCTTTTTTGAAAGGGTTATTCGAAAATGTTATTTGAGAGGTCTTTAAGATTTCAGTGCAGTTTCAAGGAAAAATTCACTAAATAGACAATAGATCCATAATACATTATTAAATTTTATAAACTGTGAAATTCTCACTTTTCATAGTATTTTCTCTTTCGAAATTTCTATTTTTTATTGACTTTTATCTAGTTTTTAAGAACCAGAATAGCGTCAAAATCTATTTCCTGGACATGCATTTTCCTAAAATTTTCCGGGGGAGGCTCCCGTTAAGAGGGACCCCATCATGAGCTCCAGCCGAGGGCCCCCATTCACCCAAGACCGTCCCTGTCTGGAAATAGGAATAAGTCTCACGGAGCCATGTTTGGCGAATATGGAGGCTGGGGCATCGTTACAGATACGTAGTTGGCCCAAATTTCAGGAAAAAGCTATAAAGCGTGAGCCGAAAATCGCCGAGCTCATGAAAACATGTCTAACCTTAGTGGCTGCCACAGACAAAGTAAACAATGGATATAGCTGAAAATTTTATCATACTTCAGGGGCATGTATACATACCAACTTAATAATAAATGGAAAATCAAAATTTGCAAACTCGCAAGAAATTTAATAATTTAGGTCCCGTTATTTTCTTAACACGCCTCGTGTTCAGTGCAAAAGTAAATGATATGTAAACGGAGGACGCTGCTGCTAGGGATTACGGTCACCCTGCCTTGAGGTGATCACACGCGTAGGTATACGTACGCAAAGCATGTAATTGTACTTGCTTATAAAATGTATTGTACTTGTATTAATATTTATTCTTACTCTAATGTTGCGGAAAAAATTGCGGACTAGACTGCGTAAAAAAATTTGCGCTCGGAGAGTCAAAATTATCCGGAAGCAAAATCATACCTGAAAAAGCCAGTATTTTTCCCCTAAGGAATTTTCGTACCTGTAATGCATTTCTCTCTACACTTTTCATCCTACAGATCGATTATCCATTGCATTTGGGTTAGCAGAGAAAAAGATCGGGTAGTAGGCGTGGAAACTAGTGGCTTTTGGGGGCATTGTGGCAGAGATAGGGTGTTACGCGGAACCCCTCTGGAATCCTCTTGGGGAGGCAAGGCGGCGACAGTCCCACCTGTGGTTCCCTCCGTTTTTCTTTGAGAAGGATAAAAACGATACACGCTTTGCCAAAGAAAGAGTGGAGCGTAGGAAATCTTCTTGGGGTCATTGCATTGGTACACAAGGGACTTTCTGCTCCTTTTTTCATTGGCATATACAAAGAAGAGTGAGTGATCACGACTGCCGAGAGACAGGATGCTCTGCACCCTAAAACATTGAAAGAAATACATTTCTCTGTACTCGGATTAAGGGCGAACTTTATTTTTGGGGAAAGCATAGTTGCGCTAATTCTAAAAACATGCGCAAAATATCTATACCATACTAAAGTATTATTCATTAGATTTTGGGGAGGAGAAGGAAAAAATGGACACGACATGTAACCCCCGCCCTCTCGGTAACGCGACTATTACTCTGACGTCTGGATGAGAGCTCGTTTGTAACAAAACTAAAATAGTAAGATGTAACATTTGTTGAAGCTCCTTTCCTGAGTAGGGTACTCCTAATCTCACAGATTAAGTATCTCGATTGCACCGGGGTCACTTTTGGGAGTGCACTAGTAAATCCAGTGAATATTCAAGATACACGGGCAAATGGAACCAGTAGCCATCGGTTTTGCCATATTGAAACCATGCACTCACTATTGAGACTTTATACGAGGCTCTCATTTAGGCCTTTGCACAACTCCTGCAGGAAAAATTGGCACCAGGCATGTAACCAGAATTTTGATTTGGGCAGGTTGGCTGGTTGGCGATCGCCGAGAGTCCCGAGCTTAGGGAGCCCCCACATCGCTCGCTCGCGTCCATCGTGAAGTGTATCTGTATGGAAGGTGTCACAAAAAAGACTAAGATACCTAGAACCAAAGTTTTTTTTGTAATTTTAAAGTTCTACGTTTTCATTAGCCGCTTTATTTACAACATGATGAGTAAGAAAATATCATGTAAAAATAAATAAAATAAAGGTGTTAGAAGGTTAAAAAGAACCTAACGCTGATTTGAAAGGGCTATTCGAGTAGGACATTTAGAATGTTTTTAGATTACAGTACAATTACATGAAACAAATTCAATAAGAAGTGAATATAACCGTGATACATTATTACAGGTAATAAGCTGTGAATTAGTATTTTTTAAATAACTTTTATCTAGTTTTTAAGAGCCAGAATAGTGTCAAAATCCATTTCCGGGGATGCAATTTCCTAAACTTTTCCGAGGGGCGGGGTGAGGAGGAGGGCCCCGTAATGAGTCTCAGCCGGGGGCCCCGAATCACACCATACCGCCCCTGGAATATAGATAGATTAATAGAGATGGGAATGCGTTTTCCCCGGGGCCAAAAAGGACTTAAATAAATGGTAGTCGTAATCTTGGCTGATCATTTGTTTTTTATGTGTAAATGGCTGGTTCCCTAAAGGCCGTTTTACATATGACACGCCATTGCGCAGGTTAGCACTAAAAAAATATTGAAATTTCGAGAATACAAGCTTGAAATTAGATCAGGAGCAATTTCGCCGTATCGTATTCACGCATTCTTGCATGTTTTTTTGGCAATTCATCGGTTTACACGACGCAATTTTGATTGTGCCATCTTACATACGTCAGACCGCGCTATGACGTACCTCGTTTAAAACGGCCTTAACATTGTCTGCCACACCAATTTTCAGGCGGCTTGCGGGGTAGTATGTAGACGTAAAAATAGTCCGTTACCGACCCAAAAACCATTGAGAAATCTTAATGGAGCCATCTTCGAAAAATGGCGTAAGATAGACTGATAATGTCAGAACGTCTATCACATAAGGAAGATAGCACGAGTTGTGGGTATATCTTCATTGTGGATAAATTGCACTACATTTGTTTTTTAGGCACCTAACTTTACGGAGTCACCCGCTTTCAGTGATCGCGATTCTCATGAAACTGTACATAGTATTTCTGACATTCGTTGAGAATGAAAGTGCTAGTAAGAGAGAACGAAGCCTTTTCTACCTGCTGTTGAGAAAATATTTTATGTGCGTGATCAACAAATTATTATCGGGTGAAATACTTGAGAAAATATTGGAGCAGTCAAAATTGCGTCGTGTAAAGCGGTGAATTGCTAGAACGCATTCGAGAATGCATGGACATGAGATGACGTAATATCCCCTGTTCTAATTTCGTTCGTGAATTAGCGTTACTGCACGCCATACTCAGAAATTAATGCAGCTCTAACCTGTGCAATTACGTTCTCCGTGCATGACGGCCTTGAGGATTAATAAATACAGACGATAATGAAGTGTACACTTACCTGGATGCCCAATGCAATCAGCCAGACATCATAAAAGGACCAATATCAGGTTCCATACTAAGACTGGTATCTTCGACCAACTGGTTAAACAACTCAGATCTTTGCCACAAGTTGAGTGCCAAGGCCTAAGAAGGTCTCTCTTACATGGTAGTGATGTGAACGGAAATGGTGATATATTTAAGTTAAATATATCAAGTTCTTGATACTTATCCTTAATGAACTTATCCTTGATGCACCTGAATTTCCGAAGGTTTGGAAATCATCTCTTATCACACATATGAAAAAGGTGAAAAAACCCTGGCTGTCCTGAATTTAAGCTCAATCTCTAATCTGTGTGCCTTCTCAAAATACCCTCAAAGAATTGCCTCCAAACAGGTCACCGATCCCTAAACCGAAATAAATTATATGACCCTTACCAATCTGGCTTTCGGAAAAATTTATCCACGCAGTCAGCGCTACCAAAAGTCACGGACGACATCCGTCATGCAATTGATCAACAAATGATCGCTATTCTTGTCTTGTTTGACTTAGCAAATGGTTTCGGTCTTGCGAATAGTGCCCGACTTCATTGGAAGCTCAAAAAGCTTAATTATTTCCTGCGCAATACTAAGTTGGTTCCTTTTATACCTAAACGGGCGAAAACAAGCAGTTAAGGACCCTATTGGTGATACTTCGGATTGGGCTGATTGGGCTAATGTGGAGTACCTCAGGGCTCAGTTCTTGGCCCTCTTTTATTTCCTCTCTACATCCGTGACCTCCCGAGGTGTATCGAACACTGTAAATAAATGCTATATGCTGATGATTTGCAGATTTTCTATCATCGTCATAAGAATGAGTTGATTGATGCAATCGAGAAAGTAAATGAAGATGTTAAAGCCATCATACTAAGCTCATGGGCCGTTGGTAACAACTTTGCTCTTAAGTGCAACGCAACTAAACGAATTGCACTTGATACCTCCCATCTACTCAGAAATGTAAGTGTAAACATTATACCAAAGATAACAGTTGCTGACACCAAAATATCACATTCAAATTGTGTAAAAAAATATGGGTGTCACGTTAACGTGTAACTTTTCTGGGCAGAATCATGTGCAAGCCGTGTGAAATAGGGCTAATGTGATCCTCTTCCAGATTAAAACCCAAAAAGACCTTCTGCCACCTCACACTCGCAAGCATTTGATATCTACGCTAATTTTCCCTCGTATCGTTATTGCTGTCTGGTACATAAGGATCTAACTGAAGAGCACAAAGCTAAGCTTCAACGCCTATTAAATATGTGCATTAGGTGTATTTTTAATATAAAAAAAAGGATTATCACATTTACCCCTATTTCACCCGTCTTGCATGCAAGGTAAAGCCAAGAGGAAATGCTTGCTTGGTATATACTACTTATCTCTCTTCAAAAATGAACAGCCAAGATACCTGAAGAAATTTTTTCTGTCAGAAATTATGCATCCAAAATTTTACTAGAATGCCTCCTGATTTTTCTTATCACCCCAACACAGAACTAACATCTATGAAAAATCTTTCTCTGTCGTCGGAGCACGGTAATTATCGTGCTCCGCTTCATAAAGTGGGAAAGTAATTCACTGATTGTGTGATTGATACAAATTCGCAGCCCAAACTACTGGGCCGATCGAGCTGAATTTTTTTTGGTAAAACTAAACAAATATTCACCGGGAGAAAAAAATCTGAAAATGCCAAAAGTGCGGCTTTTTTCGAAATATATCTACTTTAACATGGGCTCTTATGGAAAAAAATAAATTCGCGACATGACCCACTTAAAATCGCCGCAAGCGGACGAGATCCTAATGGGAAACATAAGTTTTTTGACCAATTTTTACAGTCTTTATATCAACTCACCAACCTGTCTGTTTGTCTGGTACAAATCTTGTAACTGAAATTTGACTCACTTCCTGTGAAGCAAAAACGCTGAAATTTTGCACACTTCTTCATTTCCGATGACAATACATGAAAATATAACTTTTTCTCTCCAACCCCCCTTTAACCACCCCCCAGTCAACCTATAGCCCCCCAAAATATGTTTTTGATCTAAGAAGTTCCAAATGGTCGATTTTCGTGTTTCGTGGCATTTTTAACATAGGGGTAGGCATTTAAAAGCATAGGGGTGGCATTTTGAAACATAGGGGGCTTACCATTCACTGAAAATTCAATAAATATAGTGACTTTTTTAATACGTCACTTTTGGTTTTTCGGGGTCACTGAGTTTTTTTGCTTTGTATCATATATAAACGTTGCTCATCCCCTGTAATCTAAATATAAAGGCTGGTTTAAAAAAAAATTTTTTTATAAGAGCTTATTTTGGCATAGGTTAGAAGCTCCCAAGTCAAGCCGATTTCGAGATATCGATTTACATGCAACCTTATGTGATTTCGATTTGAGAGCTGGCGATTCAAACTTAAGCTTTTCAGCTCACGAAGATATTATTTAAAGCGTACCTATACGGTACAATTTAGTTTTTCTTTTTTATTTAGGTATCGTAATAGTAAATGAATTATTTAATTTTGAAATTTTCCCAAATTATTTTTTTGAGTCCCCGACATTCGCCACCATTCCTCCCCGGCAAACGGCCGAGGTCGGACTCCGTAAGAAATACGTGCATCGCCTTATAAGAGGGAACAATGACAGTAGACTGTGCGAACTTGCATAGGGTATGTATGCGACGATTCTTAACCATTTTTCGAAATGTGTTGATCTTTTGTTTTCAAATTAATATCTGCTACCTCATGCACAATGGATATGTAAATGAATTTAGTATGAGAACGACCATTGCCTATCCGGGTTACCTGAGCAGCCATCGAAAAACGCAATTGAACATAACTTTGTTGTTGTTTCAGATAGAACAATGAAATTTGGCAAAAAGGTACATCTTTGTATACTACATACAGCAGTGTTAAAGTCACTACTGCTGGTGGACTCACTTTCGATATATATCGAATCTACGTTTTCTTGAATTTTACCGTATGCTAATTTCTATTTGGAATACTCATCACTGGGGATAGCTGTGCCAGCATAACATGTACAGTGACCAAGAAATGGAATATAAAACAATGGAATTGCGTATTTCACAGTATAGGTGACAGTATAATCGAAACACTGCCTAGAGGCAACCGAGAGTTACTGGCGCATATTAACAGAATGCAAAACCTTTCGAAATGAGAGGAAAACTTATTACTAAAAATAAATAATTATGATCTGACTCTAACAGGGAAAACTTTAGTGACAAAAGAAATATGGCCAGTCTTTAAACAAACTGCTAGTGTAATATTAAAAAAGAAATCAGTTTTGGAGTCTTAATTGGAAAACAAACATCTTGAATCTAGAATAAAGTGATACACTCCTTCCGATGATCCTATCCTACGGGTAGGGGAGGGGACAGCTGGCCAAACGACTGCGGTCGTTTGGACAAACAAAGAGTGCCCCCAAACCAGCTGCCATCAGCTATCATCCAACGATTTGATCGATGGATTTTTCTCTTTAATCGGATAATCCTCCAAAATCGTTGGTACATTAATGGCTGATGCCTGGTTTCGCTAGTCAGTGGGCCCTTTCCGCTTCTATAGCGGTAAGGTGTTTTACCCCGTCCCATCCCCTCCAACCCTATCCCTACCACAGAGGCGTCGTCGGGCTCCTATCGCGCCGGCGCACAGTGGGCGGAAATCGAAAAAAGTTGGTCAAAACCTCTGTGGAAGAATTTTTGGCTAATTTATGGCTAATTAGTGGTGATTATAGATGATTTGATCTGAGGAATCCAATTTCAGTGTTTTTAGGACTCTATCTCTACAAGAAGACGCTCTAAAAACAAACTGGCGGAGAGGCCGTTTTTGTGTCATCCGATGGGTTGGTCTAATTTCTGGAAATCTACCCCAAATATTTTTCCATCAGTGTAATATTTTGATATTGACTTTATAAGTCTTCTATTTGCAATACGAATTAGAATTTTAATAACTTTCTTATGCAAACAATATAGTAAACTCTTAAAGATTCGAGGATGAGCTTAGTTCTATTTACATAGAATGGGGAGGATTAAAGTTATTAAACGCATTATCATATTTGAGTTTTTATTTTTATGTATGAAATAAATATAATATGAACGATAAAAACATCAAGAAGGTATATGAAAAGTCAAAATCTAGATATGATCCAGAATCTTCCTCTTTAGCATCTGAATCAATTTCTTCCGTCAATAGAAGTTTTCTGACTTGGTCAAATACCTTCTTCTTTATATTTTTACCAACTTTTGGTTTATATGAAATATATGGGTCGGATGTAAGAATTATTCCGTGAAAAAGGTTGTGATTAGTGGCTTGTCTGTATATTTTTCCTGAGCGATGCTCTCTAAATCGTCGAATATCTTTATTCCTTGCTTCCAAGGCCTCCTCGGATAGCTGGCCAATACGAATAATTGCGTCCTTAATAACTGCCGCATCGTGAATCAAACCTTAATGCACATTAGGTGGCATATGGAACCCGAATAAATTTTGACATAAATTTTGGCCGTGGAACAACGATATTTTGTTAATACAGCTTCATTTATTTGCAGCTAACAGATAGCATTTCATGCTGCTCGTTTCTGCCAATGCATCGCATACCTACAAAACCAAGCTATGAAAGAATTTAGATATAAATTGAAGAGTAAACACTTGATAAAAATTAGTTATTATTATTTGCTTTACATGCCATATCTTTCCATCAATCACTATAAGCAAAAATATTAAAGTCACCAAAATACTGTCGATCTGAATTGGTCAAAGATTCTTTATCTGCTCATTAATATACCTTTCTTCTTCCACGGAGACCTCTCTCGTTACTCGGGTCCATAGAATAGTTATTGGTCTACAAAATCTGGTCAAGGATGGGCGTGGATTAGACCATAAAGATTTACCTGCATCAAAAAAATCTATCCTTGAGGCTGTGTGATTTAATGGAGACTGCAAGTTAACTTCACATTTTACCTTTCCCATTTACCTATTTAATAGATATCCCTCAGGATATGCTGCACTTTTTGCCAAACTGATTTGGTCGTAACTTGGGTATGTTTTGTGGCCATGATTTCTCGCCGTTTCACGAATTAATATATACTGCGCCTTTGTCAGATGGCCCGCTACAATAAGGGACCTCTTCCCCCGATAATTCTGTTTGAGCTATTTCTTTCCGTCTCAATTTGTCAAGTATCCTCTTGGTCCTGGTTGGTGTAATTGTTGTTGCTTATTTAACATTTTTTCCTGCAGCATCATCTCCTGTGGTATGTAACTGCATTGAAGTTGCCACACATAATTCCTCTTTCGAAGTGCTGCTTCTCACATTCTTCTGTTTTCCTTCTTTTGGACCTATCACTTGCTCTCTCAAAAGGCGTCAATGGTCTTCCTCCACGAGTAACCAATATTGAGGAAATAATTTTAGGAAAAGGCAGTTTATGACCAATACTCCTCGCACGTGCCCCTAACATTTTTTGCATGCAGGAACCAGTTGCCGCTGAAGACAAAAGACGGCAAGGGACAGTGATAAAGGTTATTTATTGCCGTCTTGGTGAACCGCGGTCAAAGTTTGAACACTGCGGAGTTCTAGGAAAGGATTAAAACACAGGAGCTGGGAATAGCCCAAAAAGGAATAAAGGGAATATGTGGAAAATACAAAATGAACAGCAAGTGTGATTACAATCCTAGTTTTCCAAAGAATTGGACAATCAGAACACCCTCTGTCCCGAGCGCTGCGACGCCGCTCCTCTACGCGCCGTGCGTTACTTTACATTACTCAACAAAAGTGGAAAAATTGCAAGTATGCGCAGGATTTTATCGTTCCATTACATAGAATAAACCTCGCTCTAACTGTTTATGATAATATCTCCGCGGAGATAAGTAAGTTTATCTCTGATTTAGTTCAAATTTAAACGAAAAACAGTTAATTTTTAATTAATATATAATGGTCATTCGTAAAGTGTTGTTTTCCACGATGAATAGCGTTATAGTATCTAAAAGATATATATTATTGTTGTGTATTCGCCAATAGAACAATATTTATGTTTTGCTCACACACCAGGGCAACAAACAGAGATTTTTGAAAAAAAAACGTAGATTTGGAACTTCGCGATTTTTTATCACGTTTTGAAGGATATTACACATATAAAGAGCGTAAATGAATTTAAAAAAGTTAACGTATTTGGAAGTATAGACATTCTAGAACAATACTACGTTACTTTTGGATTTAAAAAAAATAGTGAAAAATTGGGGTTTTGGCCAGCTTTTTTCGATTTCCGCCCACTGTGCGGCGCCTCCTTCCTTTTTCCTTCCTTTCCAACCCCCTCCCCGGGTGATCGGGCGAATCAGCACGATTGCTGGCCCCCGGCCCAGTGCGTTGTATCCTCGGAGGGCTCCCCTGAGCCCTCATTCTCTGCCATCAGCTATCCATGGGTTAAAATTTCGCAACAAAATTTTTCCTTGCCCTGTTTATCGATATATTTTGGAAAATACGCTGAATATAACAGTATACTGATACATACCGCACACCCCTATCGAAAATATCAGAAACTTCCTATTGCTCCAAAACGCTATACTTTTCTTTGGGAAAAAAAGCTCAGCCTCCGTATTGCTCTATCTATCACAGCTATTGTATCACAATTAATGTGGGAATATTTCACCGTGTGTGTGTGTGGGAATACTTTACTACTCAAAAGAACACATAGTTTAAATCTTTCTCGAATAGAGCTGACAATGTATACATTTATTATGGCACATATTTATTATGAAGCAACATTGGGTTATAATGGGTTACTTACCAAATTATACATAAAACAGTCAGAGCACTGACACGTGAACCACACGTGGAAAGATGTAGTAAAGGCAATTCAGGAATCCTACGGTCGATGGCGGCAAACGACCACATGTATTGCAGGCGGGCGACGGGTGTTTTTGAATAAAACAATTCGGGCTCGGGAAGGATAGTACCAAGAGAAGTGGGAAATTTGAAACCCATGGTCACATGGCAGGATTTTTAGGTAAAGGAACATAGTAGGTATGATGATGGTATGCACATGTAACAGCAAACTATGGAAAAAGTCATTTCCGTACACCGCGAGCGGGATCTATTAATGAGGTGGATTCTTTGCAATCCATCAAGTTATTAAAATTTGAAAAACATTTTGAATGAGTTTATTTAACTTTTAGAGGAATATACAGAATATTTATGACACTTAAACATTTTTGAGATCCACGATAACTGCAGCAACCTTAAATTCAGTTTGCTAACACATTACGTATACTGGTTCTGTGATAATCATTTTTTTACAATCACCATACTTGACAGCTTTTATTAAATGGATACCGATCGCGCACATCCATCACGACTGCGTACTATTTTTAGCAGACGTATTTCGAATCCTCCATACATGTCGTTAAAATAGAATGGTCACCCATCATTAAAGGGGTTGTTTCGTTCCCAAAGTCATCAAGTGAGGAGAAATACAGATTTTCTCATTTGGGCAATCCAAATACCTCTTACTCACTCTTTAGTGTGACTTCGTTGATTTGGGTTTCGGAGACATAAACCGATAAAACACTCCTTATGTAATCACAAGGGTCACACTCATACTGTCGTCACTACAGGCTTTCAGGTGGACGGGTGTTAAAATATCCAAGGAGAGACAATGAGGCACAATTAACTCTAGTTAGTTAAAGATTACTTGTAACTCATTCATGATGCTGAAACTGCACAAGTACTTTTCATAGTTGACATTCTGTACGCACCGGACGTCATACGCAAATCACTTACCTGTTGACACTGGTGGATAAGTATGTTTTCACTGCTGTTTTCTAGCCTATAAAGTGGGTGGTAGCATCAACGCTACCTAGTTAACGAATAATGACCTTGATTTTAATAGTTTATACCAGCTAGTGCTGATTCAGCGTGCTACTATCTGCGTTTCGTAAAATTTCCGGACATTTTGTATGTTTTTATAAATATTTACAATAATAAGTATTGCAAAAGAATAAAAAATACCATTTTTTCCTTTCTACCCTTAAATTCATGCACATTCAATGAGTTTTCAAGCATAAAAAACTAGAAAATTTGGAGTTAACTGGCAAAGTGTGAGTAAATTTTTGTAAATGAAAAGTTTTTCCGTTAAAAAGTTTTTTTCAGATAATTTTCTAAGATGTCGAACTCCATTTTATCTCGCTCCGACAGAAAGCCATGGCTGGATTCTCATTCGCGTCTCAGCCTTCAATCATTGGCATAGATAGAATAATAATGAAGAAATTTTTAAATGCACTCCAGCCATGGGTAGTTTACTGACGCGTATAATGATTCGGAAAATGCTAATGGAAGGTCTCGAATGAGAATTGAGAACGGTGAACTTTTCATGGATAATTTTCGCGCATTTGCCTTGCACTACTTAGTATCCTACCGAGACAACATAGGTGAAATTGCGCAGCTGCAGCGGTGATATGCGTATCGGTGGTTGGATACTGCATTTAAGCTAGGTCATTGAATTTCACACCACCTTATTGTGGTCATCAGAACGATGAACTAAGTCACATACGACCGGTAGAATAGGAATATTTGTCACACACCCTTACGAAAAAGAAATCATTATGACGGTACCCATCAAGTGAATGAATCAGGACATATCTCTGGTCTTGCTTTCTTGTCTCAGATAACTTAGTTCCCATTTTCTCTACTCTTATTGATTTTTCTCCATGCGCATATTTTACATGCGCTTATCATCCGGCCGCATTTTTGGAAAAGACGCAAAATGTATGTCTTACATTCTATTTATACCAGAAAGAGTCATGAGCTTGGAAACATGCGCCATACTCCACATTAAACTTATCTCTCATGTTATAATTTCGCGGAATATGATGAAGGAAGTAAAGAATAAGGCTTCGTTCGATATGCAGGAATGACGGGGAACGGATAAGAACCATGGACAAATCGGAAAACGAAGGTGAAACAGCTAGATAGTGAGGGATATGGAAGAAAAATATAGGCAGTAAGATAGGCAGAAAACTTTAAGAAGATGAAGCAGTTGGCCAGGGGGATTAATTAGTATTTCTTGAATAGGTTGAAGAGGGTCCAAGAGAAATAGAAATACGAAACAAATCGAAGGATAAATGAGGAATAGGGAGGTAGAAGAAGCAGACTTTTTCGTATGAATGAAGAGAGTTTGAACGTATTGAACGTAAGCCGATATGATGAATAGAATCGTGTGTAAATACTTTCTGAAGGCAGCATACTTTACTTGTCCCATCATAAGCATTTCAGTGTGATTTACTTGCATACGTCATTCTCCAAATATCACATTGCAAAGACCTTCCAGCAGTCATAATGGAAGAAATTCTTTATTCAACTTTCACTCGATTATTGTATCTTCATTTTGATTAAAGTGTGCTTTTCGAGCATTGAAGTCTCCTGTCTTTGCTGCAGGAAAATTAGAGTAATTGATCGAAACCAACGAGGTATGGCGCATAATGCTGCTCAACATAGGAAGAAAATGATAATATCGAGCGAATGAGGCGTAGTGAAAATTATTTTTATTAGTCGCTGCAACATCACAAACAGTTAACCTAACAGCAAGATATGAGGACAGAGGAGCCTACAAGAAACTATTTTAAGATGACCAAAATTCTGATGTTACGTTAATATTTCACAATATCATACTTCGATAATCGGCTGATTTTTATAATATCGAACTGTTTCCTTTTCAAATAATGTTTACTTGATAACCGTCTATTGAACTCCAAAGACCTTAAAATTCTTTGATAAAAATGGTCGAGGCCTTATGGATGGGAAATTCAGAGAAATCATAAGCAGTGACGTAACGTATATTTTGCAATAATCAATATTTTCGATTCTAAGTACATTCTTATTTCGTCCATCAGCGTAGGTCTTAAATATAATTCATTCCCAACAGAAGACAGATAAGATAGAGTGATAATCCAGGCCCGGAACCAGGGATGGGCAGGGGGTGTTGTGCTACGGGTGGCATATTTCATGGGGCGGCAAAATTTGAAAAGTTCATGTAAAAAAGTTATTTAATTTTTTCAAAAATATAGCACCACAATTAATTAATTACTTGATTTTATTAGTCTTTGTTGCTCATTTTATGAACTATATCACACTGACACTGCATAACACATTATTTCGTTCATTATGAGGCACGACAAAAAATTAACGTAACTCATGGGTCTGGAGTAATCGTTTTATAGTCATGTCTACTACTGATATGAATTAGTCGCCTGAGCGCTCGACAGCGGGGTCGATGGCTGCAGAAACAGTGCATTTTAGTTCATGAATATAACTGTTTTTCAATGTAAGCGTAAGGTATATATTAATATGAATAATTTTAAGTAATAAAATAATTTAATATAAGTGTTATTAACAAGTTTTTTCGTAAATAAAACTTGTAATAGCATACACGTGGTGAGTAATTTCAACTGCCGCATCTCAAAAAGTAGCTTACGGAGGTGTTACTTTTTAATGATGAGGAGGTGGAGGCAGGGAGAGGGAAGAGGGGCGGCAAAATGATGTTCGCCCCTTGACAAAACTTCTAGTTATGGCCCAGTGAAAAACGTATAACATCTGTCGATTATTCTCAAGATTTCTGTAGTCATGCCAATTACACATTTCCAGTCCAGAGGAGCGCTTTATATCAGCTAATGCCGTACCGAGAGAACTAACCAACGTAAAATAAAATAAAAGCATTATAACGCCAGAATTCATGAAGAAATGCATAGCTGGTAGAAAGTAAAGTGACAATGTTTTCTAGTTTTACGTTCTTTTTCACCAGTAAATAACTCACTAGGCACTGTTGGCATATATGTTTTGTGGTGAAACTCTTCTCCTCATGCCTGAATGTGTGATTCAAAGATTACTTGATCGACTTTATGCTAAATGAAGATGAAATACAAAGAGAAAATTCTTGAGAAAAGATAAAATAATCAGGATAATTCGGAATTTTTCTATTTCTTGATCATTTCTCCGTTTATAGGCCTAGAAGTATATAACACCCAACAAACCAACCTTTAAAAAATACAATTTGCTTTAGATGCGTAGATCCATTGCAAAATAATTACTAGATATAAATAACGTCTGATGACAATTGGCTTCACTCTATGTTTTGAAAGAGTTTTCGTTTTTTTTTTCTTTTCAAGCATGAATGTGGATTTCAATACATAATATGAGTCAAAGAGAGAAAAATTGGCCACAATAGGTGACTACCAACTGTATTTTCATATAGTATAACGATGAAATATATTTTCAAAGAAGCAATTCTCTCTTTAAATAAAAAATGTGCTTTAAAGCGCCGAATGAAACGCATTATTGAATCAATTTACTTGCGAGCAGCAGAGAAACAAATTACGTCCAGATTTGCACGTAAAAATGTGTTGGTTGATAAGCTGAAGATATGCTAGAATGCATCTTCAGTGGGGAATGATATAAAACCGGAATGCAATTTTGACCTAGATAAATTATAATAAAAACATACAATATACCTCGCAATCCCATGCATCCAAGATGGAAACTTACCAAAACACTCACTACAAGCTAAACCAACAACCTCTGCGCTCAGAACCAGTCAATTATAATTAACACAAAAAACAATGAGCACGATATTAAACACCGAGTTAATTTTACCTTGCAACACACCCAAGCGCATAACAGCCATCTTCCGGATCCGTTTTCACATTTTCTACCGGTGTGCAAGGTTTAAAAACGAATGGAAAGCGAATACCACAAATTGAACTTCGCGCGGAAGCGGATGGAACGCAAGTAGTGTCACATATGCACGCTCCAGGGTTGTGACGCTGCACTCGCCTAGCCTAATACCGCTTTCCGCCACTAGATGGTAGTACCCTTAGCGGCGGTGGCTGCCGAGCAGACTTCTTCCGTTCGGACGCGCGGGGAGTCGTGCTCGTTTGTATGTGGGTTGGGACCATTTCTCGTGTCCTTGCCTCGTAATAACGTCGCTTTAAGCCGCGTGCACGGCTCACACTCGGCTCCGGTAGGCGTTTCTCTCCTTCGCTCCTTGTGCACACACACATAAAAACGAAGCGCACGGCGCAGGTTGTTGCACCCACGGGAGTCAATGGCACAACGCGCGACCGGTGGGTCGCACCGCCGCGCCAGGGCGGCGTTCCACGTGCCAAGTCCGTGGAGTTGTGGCCGCTTTTTAGTCGTTGAGGGGCGCCGGGTCGGCCACGCGGCCCATGAACAGCACAATGCCACTGCGATAGTCCCAGATGAAGAAGATGAACGGGTGGTCCACCTCGAAGTACTTGTCGCCAAAGGTGCCGACCCTCTCGAGGCCGGCGGCCGTAGCTGCAGACGCTTCGGCGCCGTCCTCGCGGATTTCCAGCACAGTCCTATAGGGGAGGGGAGAAGATCACGGAGAGAACGTCATATCTCTGCTGAAGTAGGGTGGGGATAATAGCAAGTCTCTTCAGCACCTTAAGGACTGGGGTCGTATGGCTACCGAGAAGGACCAGCATAATAAATAATGGACGAAACTGTTGTTTAGAAAGGTCAACCGACGCGACGTATACCAGGAAAATGGATGCTGATACTTGACTTCGCGGAAGACTAATTATAGTTAAGAATAAGTACAATTATTATAAACATTTCTCCCTATTTCTTAAAATTTATTGATAACTTAATTAAATATAACCTTTTTACTTATTTATCAATAGAACTGAGTATTTTTAAATCATTTTACAATAAAGAATTCAAAATGAGCAGCAATCACGTCAATCCTGCTTCTCCTGCCCTGGCCTACCGCACGTCACTCCGTATGGCAGATATTCTAATTATTTCCATTCATAATGCAATAAGGAATGCTGAATGAATAAATGTGCTAACCAAAACATCGAAATGGCCTGACGTAATATATTCTTGTGATTTCCTGGATAAACATGCATTAATTAGAAAACGATTAACCCGTTATTATGACGGGTGATAGTCTTTTACGGTAGACAGGTGGTATAGCTTCATTTCCATGTGAAAAAATCAAATTATTTTTTAACGGAATGCGTACCATGAAAAACAAATAAAAGTCAGAAAAAATTAAGGCGACAGTAAAAAATTCTGGGCAATATGATCAAGTAATTAGAGGTCACATCAAACACAAGAAGGACTCATCACACCCACTCAACCTGCCTGATTTCCTCAGGTGTAACTTGTTCAGAAGTTATTTTATCATGAAATTGTCAGGTAACTACAATAGGAAATAATGAATAATCAATATCTTTTCAAATATGAAAATTTTACCTGCAGTAATATTCTTCTCAAATGACAGGCTTTGAACGAAAGTATAACTGTTAGAATAGTGAATTGTCATCTAGTTATCTTGAAAATTTCATTTAAGTAGCTAATTGGGAATTAGAGTTGTAAGATTTGACCGGGACAAGACGACAAAAACACCAAAGCGAGTTATGAAAGACGTTGTACACAGGGTCTCTACTCTATATACCCTGAAAATTTCGACATAACATTGAAACTTATATGTATGATTTGCAAATGAGTAAATCACACCGATATAGCGGGTGTAATGAGTACCCTTAATAATAACATGTCAATATATCGGCATAGTGATGAAGTTTTCACGAGTTTCCAAGTTGGAAGGTTTCCACGAAAGTAGGTTTGGATAAGTGAGGAGATACCAAACATAATTTAGGTGTGTGAAGGGAAAAAATGTTGTGAGACGGAACACCTTGGGACAAAATATTATAAAGGTATGGTTTTAAACTCTCAGATGCAGTTTTTAAAAAATTAATATTAATCAATTTGTAGACGATGACGTCACTCTTTTTCGCCCATGTAAAAATAATTTTAGCTATCCACTCCCACGAGGGTTTGCAGTATTTAAATGAGTTAATATTGTACCAATTTTTTACATGCTATGAAAAATAATATGTTAATAAAACTGCATCTGAAAGTTGCATTTGTTTCTCGGCAATGATGCTACACGGCACACGCTTCCTGCAGCAGGAGATCATTGACCCTGAAGATGATGGTTGACAGCCCTCTTTAAAAGCGGGTGCCCAACATTATTATCACCCTACCGGAAGACCGTGAAAGACTAAAATCATCAGTATTCGCAGGGAAAACCGACGAATTGTGTATGTAGTCCTTATAATGCCATAAATAGCCAATATATAGATTGTTTCTAGAACCAGTCACACTAAAATATTTACATTTAATTTTTCAAAGCGTGTTAAAAGATAGATTCAATGTTAACTCATTTCAATACAGAAAACCCTGATGGGATTGGATAGTTAAATTATTTTTACATGGGCGAAAAAGAGTATAAGAATATAATTATATTTAATGTAAAATATGAAAAACTGTATCTGAGAGTTTAAAACCATATCTTTACTAAATTTTGTCCTGCACTCTATTCACTCTCCAAACCTTCAAGTAATCAAGGAAACCGTCCAAAAAGACACATAACATTACAGAAAACATTTCGATGAATGGCTATAGAAAAATGAATTTACGTAATGGCCTGAAGAGAGAAGTAAACCAAAGAGGCACCAGGCATGATGAAGATAGATTCGAATCCACTGCCGGAATCGAACAGAAATACATCTCAATTGTTTCCGGAAAATCTCGAAAAGTCCTTAAAAAGCAAAAAATGGCCTTCTTTGAACCCTACGCCATGCTAAGAAACTAGCCGGTAAGTGCCGAGCACTGCTGTTTTAGGACTCCATCTAAACCTGCATACTACCCCGCAAGCCGGGGAGGGGGTATTAGGGCTTTAGCCAAATAAGAGACGGTACACGCCTGCAATATCTAACTACTGAGTCTCACCTAGCATAATTTAAGTCCATTATTCTACATCTATATCTACATCTATATAATACCCCGCAAGCCGCCTAAAAGGCGTGTAGCAGGGGGTGTTAGGACACCAGCCGTTTACAGCTTAAAAAAAAAAAAATGAAAAATATTGTTCGGGAGAAAACCATATCCAATTACAGTTCGCTCGGCAAAATATCTCTCTTATTTTTTCGTGTCATTTGGTCCTAGATACAATGTGGGTTTCCAAGTATCCGTATCGCTCTGGAATAGATCTGTTGTTAATAGCTCAAGCCATGTATGTCTACCATTTAGCCTCAAAGTAGCTATTAACTCCCAGCTTAATTCATGTAAAAACATAAGTTACGATTTATGGCCGCTCGTTGAACTTACTTAGCACTTCATTTCATCACCAAAAGACCAAATTTCAGCACCAAATTATATTTTAAAAATAATTTTAATTAGTTAAATAGTTTTTTATTCTTAAATGACTAAAATTTTTCAATTTAATCAGTTTTCAAAAATAGAAATGAAATTTTAGGCTCCAAAACATGTGAAAAATGGTAGTATCTTAAAACAAATTCCACGGTAAAACCTCCCCTCTCTCCCGGGGGATGTACCATGCTTCCTGAACCCAAGTCATGACCACTCCCCCAAATTCGATGCTGAATCCGCCCCTGGGAGTTAGTAGATGGGATTGTGTTCTGCGCAGTGGCTCGAAAGCCAAAGAGGTCCGCGGTTAGATTCCCAGTCCAGGATAATTTTTCCCATGGCTATTAACGTTTGCCTGTTTAAATGTAGGCCTGCTTCGTGGATTTTGGAAAAGCATTTGATAGAGGGAACTGAGTAGGGTTAATTGATAATTAACGAATCATCATCATCACTGGTCAACAATCCTAGGATTGGTTTGACGCAGCTCTCCACTCAATTCTCCTATCAGCTAATCTTTTCACACCTACGTATTTCTTCTCTTTCACATGTCTCTTTACTTGTTCCATATTCTCAATAAATTAGGCGTAGGTTGGAGGGATAGACGACTCATCCGTAATCTGTATTTGGCCCAGATTGCGCAAGTAGGTAGAGGATGGAGAATCTGGGTAGGCAAGTAAGTGTGAGGATCATTGAATCAGAATTCAAAGAAAAAGTTAATGAAGAGTCTGATCTGGAGTGAAGCGCTTAACGGTGCGGAAACATGGACACTTAGGAAGAAGGACGAGAGAAGACTGGATGGGTTCGAGATGTGGGTGTGGCGAAGAATGGAGATGGTGAAGTGGACGGAGAGGAGGAGGAACGATGAAGTGCTGAACATGGTGGGTCAGGTGAGGCAACTTTTTTTATGAGATACGAAGGAGTCAGAAGGTATGGGTGGAGCGAGTACTTAGTAGGGAGGGGATGCTTGAAACAGTGTTGGGGGTTGAATGTTATGTAAACGAGGAAGAGGAAGGAAGAGAATCGGATTTTAAGATGGAATGAAAGGGAATAGGCATTAAAGTGAATTGAAGAGGAAAGTACACGAAGGAAGGGGAGGCTGCTATAATTCTTCTTAAGTACTCCATGGAAGCCTACATTAACCCATTTCTACCCACTAAACTTTCTGCTTGCGATTGTGAAGACATTTAAGTAGGTAGCTCTTATGGAAGTCTTCAGCAATCCAGTGAAATATTTTGGTGATACATCGACTTGTTTTTTTCAGATGGGCCCGTAGCCATATTGCTACACTGGGTGGTAACGAGGTCAGAATCTTATGATGTTCAATTTCTACGAGTGATCTTGATAGATAGGATGAATCTTCAGAGTAAGCATATTATTCGACGAAGGAAAGTTAATCTAGTCGATACAATCCCATTTCCTGTTTATTTTTATGATATTTGCATGTAATTTACAGATTGTAGGCGTCCATGTTGAATTTCCGCTTGGTTCCCGTCTCTTTCCGTCAGTGGAATTATTTCGACGGGCCTCAAAAATAAACTAGCAGGAGGATTGAGTTATTGAGACCTTCAACAACGTATTTGTGACAATTCTACAGCAAAAAGAAGTGCGGGTTTTCTTAAAGAGACTCATATGCTCAGAATTATAGGATGTAGCCATACGTCCACGGTGGGTGGAAATGAGTTACTTGGGGGAATACTTAAAATAAATTAACGGGACTTTGGAGTGGGTCTTACTTGTGGGCAATTCCTCCGACGTGCAGCCCGCGGTCCTCGGACATGCCGGAGAGGTCGGCCTGCGCCGCCGAAAAGATGTCCGTGACCCCCATGGCGACCAGCGTGCTCTCCAGCTCCGCACCACGGGCCACCCGGAAGCGCGGCAGACGGATGTTCACCATCTCGTCCTGTGAAGGACTCGTGTATTACCGATTAACACATACAAAAATTTTGTCGATTCCACACAGCGTTATTCGGGTCGGCATCGACAAATTTCACCACTCCCCTGTCCTCATCAAGAGGAAATACGACACACAGTGGCGGATCTAGGAGAGGGGGGTGTTAAGGGGGCCATAGCAATACGCATTTCCAAAGGAAATGATCGACTCTTAACCCTGAGTTAATGCTCTCACAGCACTGAAATTCCTAGTGTGATACACACATGACATTTTACATATTATACCCAGATTTCAAACCCCTAAGACGAATTCCTTAGTCTAAACAACAGTAGATATAGATCGGGTCGAAACACACGCTAGATAGAAACGAAATAATTGGAGTTTGCCACTTTGTAAAAAAGTATTTAGTTTTATTTTTCGATATATTTACCTTCTCAGACGAATTGAAATACAAATTCGCTCTGAATTTAGGGCCTATTTTTACACACTTTTGGTACGTTACAATCCAGTGGCGGATCCAGAGAGGGGCTGTAGCCCCCTTGGGTATCCAATTTACACTAGATAGAATGCTATTTTTGTTCGACACCCCACTACTACTGGGAGGTTACCCTCACTCGACCCTATGCTAGAGCCGCCACTGGAGCTACATAATATACCAAATAAACATCGAAAAAGTTTTTGATATGTACGAGGGCGGATTTTTTTCAACCTCCGATGGCTGAGCAAAAACACTATACAAGCGACAGGCAAGGGCGCCGACTTATAAAAAATATTGGGGGGGCCCATATCGGGGGTCTTGCCCCGGAAAGAGGTTAAATTCAAAGTGTGTATCAGCACCGTAACACTATCATAATTCACACCACTTGTTTTCAGTTAACCTGCTTTCTACCTTATAATTATTTGTTTTCACATATTGTTGAATGTATTTTAAAAGGTAACTATCTTCAAGCATGGGAAATAAAAAATACCAATATATTTTTGTGATTTCACAAAGCATAATATAACTTAATTATTATCTTGAATTATTAAGGGGGCTCCGCCCCCCCAAACGAACCTTTGAGGGGGCTCGAGCCCCCTCAGGCCCCATGGAGTCGGCGCCACTGGCGACAGGCAGGTACTGCGCAGGTAGGGCTATTGCGCGTCCTCCGCACCACACGCTCAACTCATTACTGATCGCAAGTTGTTAGTTTAAGGTTAGTGGCAATCTCATTAACTACACTGTCTCAATGGATTCTCCCACAAAGTGTGCAATGCGAAGGGACAGCCAGAAAACCCGCGAATGGCTTCGGCATTGACATGTCTTGAACTTTATTCCGACAAAAGAAAAGTTTTTTTTTAAATGCACTTGAGTGTAAAACAGTGTGAAAAATTGCGCCCATTCCCATTCAAAACAAAAGAGGAGATATGCTGACTTCTGGAAGTGTCTGATCCATGACAACGCCCGTTATCCCAGCGCGGATGCAGCTCAACCGCTCCTTGAGCAATTTCAATAGAAATTACCGTGGGTATTACTCACTGAAAACTTAACGTAGAATTCACGCGTGCTTTCAGCACCCTTTCAAGATACATATATCAATGATCTTAGGTTTTCCCGGCGTATCAGTTGCAGAAAAGTTTCTCGGGTTTTCCACCGGTTGATGTCGTCCATGTCTCCCGACGTTTCGATCCGCGACTTGCTGATCATCCTCAGGGGATCTTCCGAATGCCGTTCTTCAAAATTTTTCCGTATATATACACTCCCTTCGAGTTCAGGTGTAACCTGATTGGTTCACGCTTATTGAGGTTTTCCCGCCATTTTTGTCGTATATAATGTGAGATCCCCTGAGGATGATCAGCAATGATGGGGGAAAATACTGATGCTTATCTACCCTATCACATAACAAAGTATTGCATATAAGCCGTGAATCAACTTAATAAATTTATCGTACATGTGATACATGCCATAAGAAGATGAACCACACGGCGAAATTCGGTCGTAATAAATCGGACTGTGGAAGACATTGCTCACTCTTCACAGTACAGTATCATATTAACTACACGTAATCTGCTAGTCTAATATAGCCAAATTAAACTCCTCTGGCATTGACGTGGAGGCAGGAAGGTAAGATTATGACAAATCAAACTCGGCCATTTGATCGAACACTTGTTGTCATCAGTGGCCACAAGATTTATCCCACAAATAAGTGAAGAATTTCGTAGTTTGCCATACATATGGCACCTAATGATAGCTAACACTAGCCTAGAGGTTCTTATGTGCATTTGCCGCTGGCGGGCATTTAACGTATATATTTCTTGTATACTTCTCCAAAAAATACCACCTTTTCGTTTATATTCCAGACTTCCAGATTTGTATATGAAAGCAAAAGCAGCACAGCCAAAGAATACGCATACATTTTAAAATGATAGGATCTTCTTTTCACATCCCATGGCTCATTAAATAATAATTTTAGTTTACGGTCGAAACTATAAAACAGTCAAATGTGATCCTTTTCGCCAAAGTAACGAAAAATCACATAAAAGCGGGGGGGTAGTCATTACGTAGAGTATAATTTAATAAAAGAGGTCTGCAACGATACCTCTTATTCTCATGAAATATGAGAACCATTTGATTCAAGCTGCTCAGGTTGTCGCTCCATTAAGATGGTGCATAAAACGTAGCGGCTTTTTACTCACCATCAAGGTGAAGATAAAAGTGCCACATCTTCGGTACATTACCTTCTTTTTTAAATGAATTCATAATAAAACTAACAGACATCAAATTACTAAGAATAAATAAAAAATTGAACTTTTATAATTACAATAATTACTAGTCTGGGTATGAGCATATTTAATCGAATAAAAAGAGGGAATAGGAAAATTCGCCTCGGTCCCAATGGAAACATTAACACTTTGTGTGCTATGAGCGTAATGTCACGCCGCATGAAATCGTAGGATTTTTGCTGCGGACGTAATGTTAAGCAAAACATGAAGTTTTCCATTTTTTACAAGGTGGCAAATCTCTAAATAAAAAAAAATGAAAAAATCAAAATTTATTCTTTAAAATTACACCAAACACCTATTCCTCGCATCAAACGTTGGTTGTTCACCCCCTTGGAGACACGGGCCGATGTGTCGACTTTAGCTCTATGGGTGATTAATGCCACGCGCCGATATATCGGCTAGGGCGTAGACCGGATTTAAACCATAATAAGTTGATTCATTTTGTTTTATCCTTTCTACAATGTGTTGTGATATTATGAATAACAAATAATTACTTTTTAGAAAAATAGAAAAACATAACATTGATACCTAAAATAATAACTTAAAATTGTATTTTTTCATAGTGTGCTACAAAATTCTTGAATATACGTTGGGTCTCTTCGCCAGTAGGTACCACCTAATTTAGGTGGCACTAATAGGGTTGAGAAATAACACAAAATTACTGAAAATGCCCAGCACTGAGGTACAGATCTATAGTACATCATGGTCAGTGTTAATCCAGCTGACAACCTGTGAACGTTTCATTCGGGTGATTCGCCAGGTAAAGTTTCGCGGGTCATACCTTGAGGGTGGAGAAGAGTGCCTTGATGGTGTCGGATGACATGTGTGCCTCTAGCCTCGCCAGCCCTCTCTCCAGGTCGTCTGGCAACAGGATGAAGAGACTGATCCGCCTCTCCTTGAACGGGATCTCCAACACGCGGCACTCCAAGTCTTGGCTATAGCCAAGGGGGAGCTTGAATTTACCTATCATCATTGGTATCTCGAATCTGGAACGCAGGGAAAAAGGAGCAGTTGCTATCAGAATGGATGCAATAATTAAGTCCAGCAACTAAATGGCTTAATTGAAAATGTCAGAAGAAAATAAATACAAATGCCAATTAAATTTGGAAGGAAAATATCTCCGACACTGGTATTTTGATTGTAATAATAATAATAATTTATTACTCCTACCTTTGTTTTTTTACATCTTAATACAATGAAAAAAGAGAAGGAGCTTTAGGTGGTCTCCAAGGTCATTGAACCAGAATTGAGCCACCATCAATTAACAAAATGTATGCCAAAACATAATAATGCAGTACATGATACATTAAGTTTTATGTAAATAACATCAAAATAAATTTTCAACTTTTTCTTGTGAGAAGAGCCAGTCTTTAGCAAGTCTAAGGCAATCATCAGAGGGGAGTAGACTTTTCAACTATTACTTAGTGCGTAAGACGCGTTTCGGGTCACAGAGCCATCATATGGTACAAGGCGTTGCAGCACATGAGAACATCACCTTTATACCTTTGAGGAAGGGGTAGGGGAAGGATTTGAGAAATTCGAGGAATGGGTGGAAAACAGACGTACAGTGCCTGTGAGAAAACATATAACTAAAGAGATACGGAGAAATCTAGGGGTAGAAAGACTCTGGTCATAACTGCAGAAGAACGACACTGTAGAAGAACGTTACCGTTACGGTAACGTTCTCGCCTGCCAAACAAGAGGTCGCGAGTTCGAATCCCGCCTGGGTAGGTTTCCCCGGTCCAGGGCATGAATCTTCTTGCGTACGTTTACTTGTTACATTTGTTGTACACCCCGGTGTAAAATGGCCATTAAGAGCTGTATCCGGTGGTTTGAAAAAATAAAATAAAAATAAAATAAAACACTGGGGAAAGATCCACAGAAACAGGAAGGCCAAGGGGTGGAGAAGAATAGAGGGGGCAGGATGATAGGGAGGCAGCGTGTCATTAGAAATGGAGAGGTGGGGGTTAGTCCCCGCCTCATCCTTGCTTATTATTCTCCACCCCCTACGCCTTCCTGTTTCTTTGGATCTTTCCGCAGTGTCGTTCTTCTACAGCTATGACAAGAGGCCTCCTTCTACCCCTGGGTTTTTCTGTATTTCTTAATCTGTATCGTCAATGGAAATATTTGAGAGAAAGATTGCCACACACTTACCTACTTTCCAGTGACCCATGAATAATGATAATGTTATTCATATACGAGGAACGTTTTTAAAGTAAGTACCGTTTTGACATAAAAAAACAACAAGTAAATTTTTTCAAAAATAATTTATTCACTTGAAAGGCCATTCTTTACTCTACTTTTCTACATAATTCCCATTACTACTGAGGCATTTATCGTATCTTGGGACCAGCTTTTGAATGCCATCGTCAAAGAAGCTTGCCGCCTGAGTAGACAACCACTGCTTCACGGTCGTTTTAACTTCGTCATCATCGGAATGGCGCTGGCCCGCCAGATGCTTCTTCAAGTGCATAAACAATTTCATTGTTTAATTGTTCCCAGCCAAAAGAAGTGATAAGGTCTTGTGTTCGATTTGCTGTGTGTGGACGGGCATTATCGTGGAGCAAAAGGACACCTGCATTCAGCATGCCACGCCTTTTGTTTTGAATAGCGCGGCGCAGTTTTTGTAAAGTCGCACAGTACGCTGTTGCATTGATTGTGTCGCCACAAGTCAAAAAATCGACCAGCAACACACCCTTAATGTCCAACTAACTATACACATTCCAATGAAAATTTCCCTATTTTTCTCCTGATTTTCTTATTGCCTTATTACCGCATTAATTGTCATTATTTTAAATCGACTCTATGTTCCAAAGGAGTTCACTCTTAAAATAATTAAAGAATTTATTATTATTAATAAATACATAGTGCAAAAATGACATTTTCTAAAAATTGCCATCATATAGTGCTTCGAGTATTCGGTTACGAGCACATTTTTAATTACATAACAGCTATAAGTTTAAAAAATAACTCTAGTTGACTTACGCTTCACTTCACTCTCTCAGTTATTCAACCCGAATGTTTCTGGATAGGTGAGAGTAGAGTTCACCCCAGACTAAGCCACGAACGTGTGAATATCACACATTCAGGGTTGGGGGCCAGTTCCTTTCCCTAGGCCACCTCGCACTGCGAGAATTTGTTTGGGAGTGCCCGAAGGCTGAACACGGGGTTCGAACCCTGGACGCATCAAATCAGCAGTCAAGTGTTTTACTCACATGCTCCCTAGCTTCAGTTACTGATATGTAATATACCTCATACAGGATTTTACGGCATAAAGTTAATGTTTTAATGATAAACTGATTTAATAGTTAAAGAACATTCGAAATAATTTGCGTTTCCGCTGCATGAAGCGATGAAAGCCGAAAAAGCCTAGACCTAAACTGTAAGGATTTAATAAGTTTAGAGTAATTATCATTTCCGTCATTTCAAAATTTATAATTTCATAAAAAAGGCCCGCAAATCAATAATTAATTGAAGAACAAATGCGTCACTTCGGAATAAAAATTGTAAAGGCCTGTTTGTACGAAACATGAACACGTAAGTGTTAATTTCTATCTGCATGATGATTTTTGAGGACTCTAAAGGAACGTGAATGAATGAATGAACAAAATTTGGTGAGACTATTTTCTGTACATGCGTTGGCACAAGTTGGGTGGTTAAAAGGTGCATTTTCGTGTTCATTCTCGCATTCATACATTTAGACACTAACTCGTACGTTTTAATGCACCGTGTAAACAGGCCTCAAGAATGGAAATGAGTGCAGAAACGTAGGGATTGAGAAACGAGCACAAGACAACTGTGTGAACTTTTTCAAATGTCATCATCCATTTTGAACTTGATCGATTCATGGTCATAACATTAGAGTTCCCAATCTACACTTCATGGAATTTACATTTAACTAACTGTATTTTAAATAGGCTTTTATGGCGATGTTAAATTCGATTTTAATGTATATTTAACAAAATATGATTATAGATTCCATGTAACAAATAAACAATTGAAAAATAAACCTTAAGAACCTTACCATACTACTTCTGGAGGTGTTAGCATGAAAATAATGCCTAGCCCGAAGTCAAATTACTATAGTTGAGTAAAATTTCTGCTACTTTCGGCTTAAATAGTTTGGAAAAGTATAAATATAAAGCTTTATGTATTGTACTGTCTGCGTTGTCCATAATTTTACTTTTTATTTCAAAGAAGTAATTTTAAGTAGAAAATTATTTTTTAGAGTCAAATGAGATTATTCTTATCTTTCACCCGTCATGTATTCTTTTTGAACTTTCTTCTCCAATCTATCTCACATATGTATAAGAATTACTTACCTTAGATAGGTGCGATTAAAATAAATAATCAAAAATCTTCAGAAGTTACTGGATTAATTTTCTATGTCTGATTTTCTTGATTATTCTCGATGTTACGTTATACCTTTGGAGGATGCCTAATAGCAATATTATCTGCTTCTTGAGTCCTTCCTACCAGGTTTAGGTGAGTTTCATATTTTAAGCTACAATCCAATTGTTGGTGAAAAGGTTGCAACATGACTTCCGGGTCATTTATCGTAATTACCTAATACAGCCAGATTTTGAAATTATTTCTCCCTGCACGAATACATATCTAAGGGTCTTTTATATTGATGATTATTCTATCAGCACAATGCTGGTAAGTAATCGAGTATATTAGTAATCGGGTTACTTGTAACGATTAATTTTGCAGAAATGTTTTTGTAACAATTAATTTTCATGACATTTTTATTTGTTATTTATTTCTTACGATGATAGAGGAATCGTTACTTTCATTGTAATGATTACTTGCTCGTAATCAACAATTACTTTGCTGATTTCACTAGTTTACCTAAGCCTACTGATAACTTTGAGTCCTTGAGTACCATAATTAGCATTTTTAGATTCTACCCCTCGTATGTTGTAGCCTACTTATGATGGGTACATCATATGACGCCCCTTATGTTGTTACACCAGCTATAATTGTATGTGTCGTAAGTAAAATTGCAATTGGCAATTTCTATGGCTCAAATATTCCACATTTTTACTGCAATATTCGTAATTTCCCAAGTGTTCTCTAGATTGGACAAACTTACAAGAAGTAATTGTAATTATAACTGTATTTTTACAGATTACCTTTTAGTAATTTGTAATTTGCTGGTTACAATTTAAGTTAGTTAGTTGTACTCGTAATTGATTACTTTTTACAAAGTAACAGTAATTGAGTCCAGTTACTTTATCTCAGTACTTTTACCAACACTGAATCAGTAATTACATGAAACATCGTTTCCAATTTCCCGAGGTTCTCAATTATCTTTTCTGACACAAAGTCAGTAGCGGATGCAGAAAAAACTCAAAGGGGGCACAAAAGATACTTTAAGCTATCTATACTTTTATCGTAATGAAAAATAATTTAGTTGCATACAAAGATTAAGAAATTTTCATTTAGACTCATTGTACCCATATACTTACAAAACAACGTCATCTTATGATATAAAAAGTAGCTATTAAATTCTGCAATGCTCGGCAATTCGGGCTGCCCCGCAAGGGGGGACGCGCGCCCTCTTTGCCCCCCATATGTATCCGCCACTTTACAAAGTTGGATAAAAACCCATACTGGTTCGAAGTTGGTTGAAAACATGCAGATGATCGCCCGTGTCGCTATATAGGGAAATGCAGTGAAGTAAAATAATGAGCCTATTCATCAGGGAAGTCGAGTGATAATCAGGCAATGCCTTCACAAAGTTGAAAACGTGTCGATCTCTATTTCGGATGCTGGCGAACAGGACTTCATTCTATGCAGCAATAAGGAATGCATTTCCTTAGCAGTAGCGTGAATTAATACTCAACCATTTACGGACCTATAGTCTTGTACAACTTTTACCACCGGGTATTTTCGAAGATCTCGCAGCTTAGTTGACACAGCATTGTCTTCCACGGCAAAAATAATGGGTTCATCTGACAGAATAGTTTTATTACCGATCATGATGTGGTAAAATAGAAAGACGTCTATTTATTGCTATTCAATACAAAGTATAACTTCCGAGGCATTTTGCAGCGAAAGCATTCCATCACTTCCACAACACAGACACAGCCCTGTAGAATGAGTGCGATTGGGATAATCAAGAAAAAACTCTGCTCTTTATCTGGCACAGCAGTGCTATTAGGAAAGTCCTATCCGGTGATACACGAGTCGATTTTTGTGGACTTACTCGTGCGTTACGCATTTTATATCCATGTATCAAAAAAAAATTACCTCTTGGTTAAAAAACATCTCGAGACACGGCAGGTACGTAGGATTTTATTCATATGGTATGTCGACGGCTCAGGTCATTTTTTCACCTTGAAATAAAAGGAAAACCCATAGCATAGTAATGCTATTCTATTAGAAAATGTTACACTTTCTGAAGAAGTCCGGTGGTTCGTAAAAAATTTCTACAACGGAGTACATGCGCTTAGTATCGTAGCCAAGAATTTCCTCAATTTCTCCAGATATATTCAGCGCATTCCGTAAAACGCGATATTCATCGCATTCAGTCAGAACAAAGGTTGCGCTAAGGAAGGAGTCGCAGTCCTCACCACGAGGTGGGATTTTTTCTTCCGTAAATGGATGTACTAAGGCGCAATGCCTTATCATTTAACTTCCTCGGCACAGTTTTTCATGATCAAAGAGGGCCTCCCTCTGATGGTGCCTTAGCTTTTGTTGTCCGAAGTTAGATTATTCCAGCAATTTTCCCACTTATTCCGCATATTGAATCGGCTTGCGGGGTAGCGAGGAGATGTAGATATGACCGGCATAACCCTTTCACGAAAAATTTGATGGTGTCACTGACTCTCACAGTTTATCCCTCTTTTGCGCATCGGTCTCATGCGGTTGGCCACGAGTGCGAGACAATTTTCGGACATTTTCATTTTATTGTTAGGAAAAAATAACTAGTTGAGGAAGACCTTTTTTCGTCGCCCCTCATATTTACATAACATTTATCAAATTCTTTTAATAGATTTTCGTTTCAGCCCTCAGTGAATGAGCCCACATTCTTCGTACGAACCTTTACTATATTTCTAAATGCATAATACGCACGTGTAAGGAAGCGTGAAAAAGAGGAGCGATCATATCATATTTTCATACAATTCTGCCATCAGCGCCATGTCTTAGCGCACAGCGTTGCGTCTACAACTAAATACTACCTCGCTAGCAGTTTCACAGTGCTTTTGAAATGATTGTTTTTGGAGAAGAGCTATCAGCCTGAAAAATAAGAACAACATGTTAGAATTTTATGAGTTGACTTTCCCTTATTTTTTCGAAAAAAAAGGAAATCATAAACGTATCCGTTTGTCGATGATAATCTCTTATATTTTCGTTCATGGAGGGCAGAAAATGAATCAAGGTTTCAAAATGATCTCCGTGCCACACTATCCAAGCAGCAGAGTCTTTTGGATATCACCTCATGTCGAAAGGATATCACTCGTGGCATATTTTATGCATCAGAAATGTAATTTTTTTACTATCAAAGTATAGATACCAGTTTTATTACTTTATCTTAAATAGGAATGCATCACTTTCTAGGTCCCACGATTAAGGCACCACTTAAATACCAAATGGAAGAAATCATTTTGTCATCAAAACATGAAAACTACTTTGGTTCACTGCTAAGAAAATATATATAACTGGCGAATTATTTTCCACTCAAACATGTAATATTTTTGTAGCTATCACTATTTCATTAATAGCGATAGATGATGTCAAATTTTATACACACACAGCATTTTTTAATACAATTTTTTCAATATTTAAAACATTGTCAAATTTAAATATCCAAAACGATGTTTAAATGACAACATTTTAGGTAACCCTTTTGATAAAATGGTGCAATAAAGTTGACATATTTTACACGAAGTAAAATGACACTAGATGCTGCTTGAGTAAAAGGGGTGTGCCCACAGTGCTCATGAACTTGCATTTTCCTTAATGCACGTCACCAAGTTGGCTATTTAGCGGGAATTAGAGCAAGCAGTGTTGACTCACAAATAAAAAACAAACCACCGCCCGAGGTCCCCCTTGACCGTGCGCCCCCGCGGTGGTAGGTCCGCCCCTGCCTTTTCTTTTTCTTAATTCCCACCTATAGAGACGGGCGCATAGACCGGTTTTCACGCACCATCCCTAAGCACACTCACCTCACGGCTAAACACTTCACGCCTACCCTCCACACTCGCACGCAGACATACACTGCCTCTTTCTCGCCTCCTCTGCCTTTTACCGCGTCAACCGGGTGCATTTCTCCTCGAGTCGTGCTTTCGGGACGGCCAACAACGCTTGCATGTGCCGAACATCCGTGGTTCACCCGCTCACGAAAAATAACTAATTATACACCGTCACCGATGTGAACTTTTACCCTCAAAGAAAATATTAAAAATGACTAATAATTTTATTTGGTGCTCGAAGAAAAAAATAATCGACATAACATATATTTTATGATGAATATGGTATGATATTTGGAGGAGCACGCTAATATTTGCCGATGACATAACCGTTATAGCAGTGACAGAGAAGGATTTGAAAAATATTCTGGTTTAAATGAGTAGAGTTATGACTAAAGATAAGCTGGAAATAAGAGCAAAGAAAACCAGTGTATAAGTATGCAGTAGAAGAGGAAAATGCAAGACTGACATTAAAATAGGGAAATAAAAGCTGGTAGAGGTAGACTAAAGATAAGCTGGAAATAAGAGCAAAGAAAACCAGTGTATAAGTATGCAGTAGAAGAGGAAAATGCAAGACTGACATTAAAATAGGGAAATAAAAGCTGGTAGAGGTAGATAAATTCTATTACTTGCAATGCACGATAACTAGTGATAGAAGTAAGAAAGAAATTATCAGCTGCATAGTCCAGGCGAAAAGAGTATTCCACCAAAATAAAGATCTATTCACAGCGGGAAATTCAAAAGAAAAAGTGAGGAAACAGTTTATCAGAGCATTTATTCATTTGGAGCATGCTTCTCTACAGAAGTGAGGCATATAAAATAACAGCTGCGGATAAATCAAGGATAGAGGCCTTCGAAATGTGGTGCTATTGGAGAATGATGAGGATAAAATGGATCGATCGAGTAAGTAATGAGAAGTCCTAAGAAGAATAGAAAAGAAGCCTCTGACCAAACTATTGCTACTAATATGTTTTAATCTAGCATAAAATATCACTGAAATCTTTCATACGATTCAAATTATGTCGCTGTCTCACGTTGGATAAAACCAGATATCAGTTTTTGAAGCTGACTTCTGTCGTACTAAAAATAATAGTTCATTTTGCAATTATCCAAGCTGAAAAATCAAATTTCAATAATAGGGTAGTTTCCTTCATCAAAGAAAAAGAAAGGCATTGATTGCGATTCGTTACCCACCATTAGTGTATTCATAATATACTAATTATTTGGTTTTAGAAATCCCAGTTTAGACGAATGGCAATGATCAATTTTAGTTGCATTTGAAAAAGTCCATATTGGCGCCATGCGATGCCACTCCACGTGACGTCACAAGGACCTAGTTTCTATACGAGTAGATAGGAGTTTTACATCGTCTGAGATTACCAATGCATGCACGAGGCACGGACTTCTGGGAAACATGTCTTAATAATCACCTATTAAAACTGGCTAAGGTCGGAAAGTTTCCTTCGTTTGATAGGGTATTAATAATCCTTATTTAAGCCAAGCGCTACCAGCTAGGAGGGTACTCAGCTACCTGCTAGCATCCTGCGTCGTATCAGCGCTCAAAGCCTCGCCCCAAGGCCACCTCACTTGCGGCAGCGGGAACCAGAACGACGTCACACGGGTTTTTTCCCAGCATTCATACTTACCCGTCGCGTTTTCGCGCGTTTGAAATTTTTCACTTTTCATTTAATCGCAAAAAATGGATATCGTCATTATAAAATCTAAAAGTGTGAAATATGTACTCCAGGAGTAATAATCTTTTGATTTAGGCAATAAAAAAATAATAGGAAGCCATCCTATTATTAATCTAGTCAGATTCAACTAGTTTTTTGGAATATTACGTACTCTGGACATTTTTTGGAAGAAATAGTTATGCAAAGGAAAGTCATCTCGTTCCTAGCGTGCAGTAAAGGTTATTAAAGTAGAGGTCTAAAGTCGACTACTTCTACTATATTTGAATTATTATTGAAATTTAGCATAAATTGCAAAATTCTATCTCTTAAGTGTTTGAAAATTTCGCACAACAGTATGGAATTCGTTTAAATAATGCACTCTCAGAATTAGGATAACACCAGAAATATTTTTTTAAAGCTAAATACTGACGTGCAAAAAAATGTCGATTGTAAAATGGCATAAGCTGAAAAAACGCATACGTGCGTCTCTTTCCATTCGTCTCGCGAGCCTTATGGATGTTAATCACTTATTATTTGAAACTGTGATAGTAGAAGAAAATGCCAATAGCCACCTCTCTTTGGGCATTATCATGTGAACATGTGGTCTCCAGGAATGGCAAGGTAGCCGACCTCTCTTAAGCGAGTACGTTAACGCTAGTAAACGGCGTGAGGTATAACTCATGAACTTGATTCACGATCACTGCTTGCACTCGCAAGTTTACGACCACTCTCCTGCTTACATAGTGGCCATGAATGAGAGCCGTGTTCAAGGCTTCAGTTTACTTCTGACCGTGAAACATGGATCTCCGTCGCCAATTGTCTTCTGCCTCCGACTACATCAGGACCAATAGGGATTCATGAAGTAGGCCCGAGTCCGTCACGTTGAAGCTTGGTTTTTGTTGCATTTTGGGCGCGTTTTATTCGGTTTTCAAAAATGCCCGAAGCGCGGCGATGAACGAAAAAGCGATTCATTTATTCTTAATATTCACTCTATTATATTTACAATCGTGAGGAATAACACTGAAAAGTTATGAATTTGATAAATCAAAATGCTGCCAATGTAAATTTCGGTCCACAGTTCTCCTTGAAATTAGGATTTCTCTGCTCGTTTGCTTCCACAGAGGTGACTGGTGAACCATTTGGGAAAACAACCCCTTATCTAAACTTATCACTTGTCAATGGACTTTTACTAATGTTATCTGCTTCTGATTGAAAAACTTGACGTTTTAAGGCTATTAGGGTCAAGAAAGAGACAAAATTCACTGGGGTTGAAAAGATTACGGGGTGACAATTGAAAAAAAAACTTTAAAAAACATTAAAATAACCATTTTTCGTCGTTTTTTTATGACATATGATATGGTAGCTAATGGAAAAGTTTTTAAGGGATGAATACACTGTTCACTCCCCCCTATTTTGTAAAGGATTAATATGGCATAAAATATAAGAGGGGAAGGGGGGTATACGAGTAGTATAGGAGGTGATTTAGGAGGTGGTATAAAGAGCTGCCACAAAAATCTGGAATATGGGTTTCCTTTAAAACAGTGGCATATCCAAAAGGAACCGAAGGTAAATCGTGGCTGTTGCTCGGTAAAACAACCATTAAACTTGTCTTCGACGAGTCGATGAATAGCCTCCATTGGTCTGGATCGTTCTTAATCGCTAATTCCCTCATCAGTCCTTCAATAACAGTGCAGAAAATCAGATCATCATTTTCATCATCCGTTGAAAAAATTTGAGTAAGGGTTGACTGTCTGCCTCTGTAGTAAGAAACATTCACCCTATCAGCCAAAAGATTCCACTGCTGCAAATGCGAGCCAAGAAGTTGTGCTTTACCCTTCAGTAAGTCTAAATCTTGTATTAGATCACTTAGGTCTTCGTGTTATGTGATGAGGTGCCCTTTTTGACTAGTCTGGGGTTCTTCTACATCAGGGCTATAATATTCATCTCGATGGCTAGGACCTGCTTCCACTACCGGTGTAGCTTCGTTCACTAAGGCATTAGAATCATCGAGGGTGCTAGTAGCTTGAGCTTTAGTGATAGGTTTAGCATCAGTATGCTTCACCGGGTGAATTGCTGACGGTAAATTCAGATAAGTCATTCAGAATTGTTTTTTTTAACCAATAGTGTCGGTTTCGCAAAAATAGCAATTCGTTAAATGGAAAGTGGGTTCAGCTCAAACCATTGGCACTCCGAAATTAGGGAACGATTTTCCTAGTTTAGCCATTCACAAAGACTTCTATGACAACCACTGCAACAGGATTTAGGGGCCCACGATTTGTCTTGGTCACCAATTTTACATCCGAAATAAAGTTCATAAGATTTCCGCACAATTGCAGTCATCGATTTCCTTTGGTCTTTAAACACCAAATCTCCACAGGTGTTACAAGATGAATTGGGATGATTTTTGCAGGATCGCTGAACGATCGCGAGAAAACACTTTATCGCTCGCAAAATAACAAGCTAACACGCTAGAAAAATGAAGAAAGAACTTGGGAGATTATAACCCGACACGCGGGGAAGAGTGTGACGTACTGAATAGATCACTGGTTTATTTCATAGATGAACATCAGCAAATGATACTGCCAAGACACATGAAGACACGTTTAAATGTGTCCAAGAATGTCAAAACATGTGGTGAGTAACTTTTACAGTGTATTTCCAAATTTTTCCCAATGTATTTCACAACGTTTCCCCATGTATTTAATGGAATGGTCTCAGCTCTTACTTTAAAAGTAAGGACGACAACGAAGTCAAATCATGAACCCCAAACGCTGTTACAATAATATTTTGACAAATTTGATTTGTGATCAGATTTTTTTGGCAGCGCTTTATACCCCTTCCTAGAGGGGAAGGGGGGTATACGAGTGATATCACTCGTATACCCCCCTTCCCCTCTTATGTTTTATGTTATATTAATACTTTACAAAATAGGGGGGGTGAACAGTGTATTCATCCCTTAAAAACTTTTCCATTAGCTACCATATCATATGTCATAAAAAACGACGAAAAATGGTTATTTTAATATTTTTTAAAGTTTTTTTTTCAATTGTCACCCCCTAAATCTTTTCAACCCTAGTGAATTTTGTCTCTTTCTTGACCCTAATAGCCTTAAAACGTCAAGTTTTTCAATCAGAAGCAGATAACATTAGTAAAAGTCCATTGACAAGTGATAAGTTTAGATAAGGGGTTGTTTTCCCCAATTTAGGGGTTGTGTAAAAATGGAGGGTGATAGAAAAAAACGGAGGTCATTTTCGGATTCAGCGACCCAAAATTAGCCTGAAACACCCTAAATTGTAGCGGGGCATTTTTTGAACTATTTTTTTGCAGAACAGTGTTATTGAAGGGCATAGCAAAGAAAGAAATTGAGTTGCTTTCATTACCCGTTTTAACCCTTCCCTTCCACATAGGAGTACCCAGCGAGGGGCAGGGGGGGGGGGGGCAGCTGCCCCCCCTTGAAGCAAAAATCGCAGACGCCTTTAGGCAAAATCAGCACTGAATTGAAACGAAAGTATTCAACAAATTTTCTTTAAAACCACGAAAAATGATATGTATTAGTATAAGATATTTGACTAAAATAAAACAATTTTTTAAGGAAATAATCTCATAAACTAATAAAGCTAACTAATAATTTTTTAAAATTTTTTTGAAAAATAAAATAAACAAAGTTGGTTTCATTCACCTTTTCCATACTAAAAAGTCAAAACTTGGCTTGCCCCCCCCCCCCCCCTAGACAATGGCTTGCCCCCCTCTAGACCATGGCTTGCCCCCCTAGACCATGGCTTGCCCCCCCAGTTATGATTCTGGGTACGCCCTTGCCCTTCCACGAAGTAAATGAAACACTCACTTATTATCGAAATGAGGAGATTGTATTCTAGCTAATAATGCTAATGATAACAGTTGGAAGTAGTTCCTTATAATAACTACCTGCATTCATACAGGATGGACGGACAGGAATAGGGATAAATAGGTGGCGGACTTGTTGAGACACAAGATAAAAAGACATAAAGGATGTAGAGGCGTGGGTTAAAGCGTGTGCCAGCAGGAAGGAAGATGCTGAAAACTGTAATACAGGCAAGGAAGTTGGGTACACGGCGATGGGTTATACAGGTAAAGAATTACATGGATAGAATGAAGAATAACTAATGCCCTTTACGGATCAGAAGTTGGAATAAAATGACTTAATCGGTATAACAGTAAGTGATGAGTAAGATGGTGTGTCATGTAAACCGGCCTTTACCCGTACTCTAGTATGCCCAGCATTAGAGTACGCATCTCTTGTTTGGGACCCACATCATAACGGAGGGGTGACGAACTTGGAGAAGGTGCAGAGAAAAGCTGCTAGGTATGTGCTGAGAAAGCATAAGAAAACGGAGAGCGTTTCAGAGATGCCCAGAGTTCTTGGGTGGAGAGTTCACAGAAGAGGAAGAAAAGGAGCAGGCTATGTGGTATGTTTAAAATAATAAGTGGGGAAAAAGCATGGAAAGAGTTTGAGAAGGACGTTACAAAACCCAGCTTTGTTGGAAAAAATCATTACCAATTCAAGATAAAGTGCTGGTTACAAAGGACAATTGCAAAGCAGTTCTTCTTCTTGAATAGGACCATGAGGGACTGGAACGACCTACCAGCTATACTATTTGAATCTTCCCAAAAAATTTGAATGTTTTTAAAAAGCGGTTGAAGAGGTAGAGACCAAGGATTTCGTTATGATGTTTTCTATTTCTTTTCGCATGGTATGTCCAGGTTACCACCAGGTCAATGGCCTACTTGTAACAATGTAATGATAATAGTAATAATAACTTCATTGGCACCATCCTCATCAGATAAACATGCCACACATGGATAAAGAGGCTTCAAATGTATGGTTGAAACAAGGAAATATATATGGGGAAACAGTCGGATTTATGAGGGCCATTCAAGATCGTAAAATATTGACAAAGAACTAAAGTTCATATTAAAAGAAAACTTAACAAGCGATCAATGCAGAAGATGTAAGAACCAATCCGAGACAATAGAGCATATTATGGGAAGTTGCACGGCCCTAGCTGCAAACGAATATACCAGTAGACATGACAATGTAGCCAAAATCATGCACCAAGAACTAGCAAGAAAAAATAGAATCCTGGACACCGATGCACCATACTACAAATACCATCCACCTGATGTTATGGGAAACGATGAGTGCAAGTTATACTGAAATGCAGAAATCAGAACTGACCGATCAATTAAAAACAATAGACCGCACATAGTTATAATAGACAAAATAAAACGGCACACTACCCTCATAGACGTGACAATTCCCTTAAACCATTATGTACAGAAAGCACACTCCACCAAAATTAATAAATATGCAGAACTTTCAGCAGATATCAAAGCCTTGTGGAAGATGCAGACAGTATATATATGCCCAATAGTGATAACAACAACAGGAATCACACCATGCGAAGTTTTACACCAGCTAAAGGAACTAAACTTGGAGAAAACTCTACCAAAAATACGAAAATCAGTCATCCTGGACACCTGCCAAATTGTCCGACGGTTCCTTTCGATAGAATAATAACTTAACTAATAACATAGCATAGTTGAACTTGACCTGGTCCGATCACTGTGAACAGACATTACAAGATAGCAAGAGGGAAAAAGAAAATATTAATAATAACAATAATACCCATGTCCGCCCACCGTAGCTATATGGCTACATCCTACCATTCTAAGCACATGACCCTTGAAGAAAACCTGCAATCCTTTTTGTTATCATAATGTCACAAATGTGCTGTTTAAGCTCGCAATAACTAAATCCACTCATGATTTTATTTTCGAAGCCGGTCGAAATAAGCCAAAACTGGTGGAAAGAGACGGGTGCGAAATATAAATTAAATGTGGATGCACACTGTCTATAAATTACGTGCAAGTACCCTACAAAGCAAATAGGATATGGTATTCTATTAGATTATTTCAATATTCTTTCATCCAAAAATATGCTTTCCCTGAAGATTTAGCCTTTACATCAAGGTCAGTCGGAGAAATTGAACAACATTAGATTCTGACCTCAACCAATTTATCTATATAGCTACGGGTCATTACTAAGAAACACGTTGATGTATGACTAAAATATTTTACTGGATTACTAACGACGACCATAGGATCAACGAACTTAAATATCATCACACTCACATGCAGAGAAGTTTTCTGGGCGGAAATGGGTTAAGATGTGTAATATCTAAAGTTAGATTGATATTTATCATCTTGTCCTCAATCACTTGGAACAATCGTTCCTATATGAAAGGCTGATTACAATATCTTGTTTATATTTTACCATGGATTAATAATTAGTTACTACATCTTATAGGGTACCTATTGCCCGTTACATTTTTATTTTGTACCTACAGATTTGTATATCAGAGAATCAAGTAAGAACTAAATGCCATTGATATTTTGGAATATTTCCTATTTCCTCTTTCTAAGCGATAGGCATTGAGGGACAGATCATTTCAGTTATCGGGTGCTATTTCTGAGTGGTTGAAATCACCAATTAGATTCAAGCTGGGGAATTTCCAGCCGCTCGCTGACTCTCCATTCTTTATAGCTTTTTTATCCCGAGGTCATTTAGCTTGAATGAGCCCCAGAGACGTCTCTGGCCGAGGTAATTAAATTTGGCCCACTCACCAAGTCCCAAGAACAGCAGGAAATGGGGAATTTTTGCATTCTGCGACGCAATCATGCAATCTTTGTCAGACTTTTTGCGGCGAGGATTTTTTTTACCATCTACGAATGCTCATCATCATCCTCGATCAAGTGGCATTAAAGTTCATCAAAGAGTGGCGAGTGATTACATTTGCATTAGTACACATGTAAATTAAATTTTTTTACGACTTCACCCGCTCGGATCCTGGTTTACGACTGTTTTTGTGGTACCGAGCGGGAGGCCGCAAAAACAACGAGACTATCAAACGATTACCGGGAAAATATATGGGAAAATAATGCAATTACCGGGCCAAACATTGGCTGCATCTTAAACTTGGGTCACCGAGATTCTAGGGCTTGTAATTATCAGAAAATAAAAACTCTTGAATTGTGTTCCAGCGGCTAGGGGGATTGACAACCCTTATTCCCTACTGATTACGAGGAGTAAGGACTAAAAGCTTGAGATGTCTAAGAATATTCAATCACGGTTTGCGATTGAAAATAAATGTGAAATCCAAAAATTGAAAGGTAATGCACGTACTTGTGGATAATGATTAAAAAAGATTGCTTTCAGTTATTCAAAGTGACTACACGAAAGTCGTAATTAGCTGTCAAAAATTAGAATCAGCATGCGTTACATGAAAATTTGTCATTGAATAGAATTCAATAACCACATTCTTGGCTGTCGGATTTGATTGGATCGCCACATTTTATCCAAATAACGTATTTTTACTTCAGTTAAATGATCAATTTTCTAGTTACTGATACAGGAAAGGGAATTTTCTCATTTTTGTGCCTTCGCTATATTTTCTTTGTCACTATCTCTATTTTTCATTACCTATAATCCTAAGATGGTTTGACGTAGCTTCCTATAAAATCTTCTATCGTGGCAGAGAAAAATATCAGGAGTAAACTCTCTACGCGCGTCCACAGCTACGGTCATTTTGTATCGTTAAATACGTTCGACTGTATTCCCCAGAAGCAATTGATAAAACATAAGGAAAAGGACATTTTTTATTTGCAACTCATTTGAATCAAAATGACTGCTATTGGATTTTATAATTTCATACAAGCGTGAATAAATCCAGTGATTGTACTTGGAGCATCGCCAAGGATTGTTTCTAAAAATGTGTGTATTACGCATTTCATTTGTCCGTTATTCATGTTACGATGCATCCCATGCATGCATATTAGTACATTAACTGTATTATATTTATGTTGTAAATTATTTTTTTGAGTATAGGCGAACTTCTAATATGGAACTAATTGAAAATTGATAATATTTTAAAGCTATTTCAAAAACGTAGAAGGAAGATGGCTAAAGTTTTTGAATTTGAGCCTGTAGATGCCTAAATGCGAGTTACATTTTGAAATTAAAACAAAAATGGCTTTTTACATGCTTCGATGCGAGGCTCACTTAAACTTTATAGCGTACATCGGAGTTCATGAACTGTCTTCAGTCGAAACCTTGCATTCATAATATGTGAAATTTATACCTCCCTTGCGTAATTCAGGTTTATTATCAACTTAGTATGTTAGTATATTCGACACAAGTTTACACTGTACTTCACCTCTTTCTAGGCACTTAAAAACGTCTCAGAAAAAGCACGACGTTTGGAAGTCGAAGAATACTAACGCCCATATTTTATAAAAATATAATGATGCGTATCACCAAGGAGTAGTACTAAACCACCTCACCTGACTCATAGAACGTAATTTTATATTTATTTATATTATATTTACCGGAATGAAGGTCTTTGGAGGGTATCAAAGTTGCCTGATGGGCCAGAAAATCCTTCAATTTTGCATGGGTTCCAGCAAACCAAAAAAAAGAGAATTTTAATAGAGACATTGAGGAAACAAAATTTTGAAGCATAAAAATTCTATCTTACCTACTGAAATATGTAATAATTGAAGCGCGACTTCGTTTTTTATCACCGAATTAAAAATTATTTTCATTAAAAAATAAATTGAAGCTCGGTTTTAATTGATGAAAAACTGAAAATTTTAAGCTATACACGTGTAACTAAGGCATTTTTGTATTTTCCGTCGTCAATGTACTACAAAAATTCATTTTATTACCCAATATTTTAATGTCTGTGCAATACAAGATAATACATGCGCATTTTACCTCCAGGATGAGTATTTTGATGAACTGTCACATACCCGATTACTTAACGCCATCAGTCTCGATGTTATGAAATGAACTGCCTTTGACATTATTACATCACTGAATTTTATTATATTTCTCATAAAATTCTGCTTGAAAACTATAATTGCTCATTTAATGGTTATTATACGATTATCGAATCTGCTGACGGGATGCGGTCACTAGCTTCTATTAAAAGTTTACATTTTTGCTTTTGAGAAACATAGTTATAACTGCCGTCAAATTAAAAATAGTAAATAACTGAATCAAGTGACATCTTTAGTGCCTTACGCACCACAAATTACTGCTAGCCGATGGCATACAGGTACATCAGTATTCCGCCAAACATTCAAGTTCATACCTCGATTAAAGAGCCGCACCCAACGATTACTACCTTGGGAAATTAAAGTGGGCAACTGGTGTTCTTGGTAGGGCTGGCCGTTGGCCTAATTACACACTTTCAAATATTATTTAGTACACACATGACCCTGACATTTAGGAGGACCATATACAACTTATATAAAACGTTTCCTTAATTCAACGTCTGCATGTCGCATCTGTCGGCAATGAATCCCTTTGAAAAGCTTCCACAAATTGTTCACATATTACGTCTGCAACTTAATAATCTCCATAAAGGTATTAAGTAATTATTTCGGAAGGATATTTTATTTACTCGACGTCCTCAGCGACTGAAAATCTCACATCGATGAACATGTTGAGTTCGAGTGTACTCAATACAGAATAAAAAGGAGTTATTCATTAAGTGGCCGGAAAAGGTATTCATATCGATAAAAGAAGAAGACGCAATCAAATATGTCCCCAAAATATATGTGAAGATAAGAGAAGTCCTCAATGGCCGACCTTATTTGAAGACGGTGGATGAAAAAAATTAACCAGTCAGTCCGAAATTGTAAAGAGGCATAGACGTGTTTTCAGTAACTTTATGAGGATAATTGAAGTATAGATAGAGGGAGGTGATGTTTTAAAATGAGGTGAAATGGCAGTAAAAATATCACCCAAAGAATGAGAAAAAATATTGTACCCTCAACTGTAAAACCTTCCATTTCTAACAGACCCTCAAAATGTAATTAACTTAGGGAAGATGTGGAGTCAGTGCCGTTTATACCTCATAAAGAGTATTAACAGATCCATTTGTTTTCGCCTGTTATTTAAATCCGGATGTTATCCAGTATGATAAATAAGTAAGCGCCTTAAATTTTCTTAAGGATTTTAAGACAGGCAACTAAGAAGAAGCCGTTTTAGCTTAGATGGACGTATATACGTATGAATTTTATATTTAATTAGCCTCTTATTCTTGATTGTAATTTAATATAATTTATTTTCTGTGCATTCTGAATAAGATAATTGGGAATGAAAGAAACTCTTTGTAGAAGAACGTGGATTATAGAATTGAATTATATGTAGATACCAATCGTTTGGAAAATAATGCATGAAATAAGAGAATTTGTACGCCACTTGCACGGATGCAAAGTTTGTAGAATATATATGTAACTTAATCGGTATCCGAACTCAAATCTCTCGATTGCCGGTTAGGCGTGTCAGCCAATTACATCATCAAGCCATCTTCTCAAAGCAAACTTTAGGATGGGTGATGAGGACATATTTCATGGCAAACTTCTTTGGGTTACATAATAAATCCATAGGGTTAATACTTACCATTTTTTATCAATCAAAATACTCAATTTACATAAGATTGCGAGGATACAGTATAAAATAAATTCACTATGAAATTGATCAATTTTGATGCGATTTATTCCCTTTTAACGTCATGTAATGAGTATTTTGGAACACGGCCATACTTTTCTCTCAGTGAAAAATTTTGGTTAACATGACATTATTGAGACCCCCAACTTTATAAAAATAGACAAAAAATCGACTGAATTTATTTCATATCATTCCATGCACAATATTTAGTTTGAATTGGAGCTATCGAATGCAGATAACTAATTAGCTCCACAAAGGGCACGATAGTTTGTGAACTGATCTTTTTTGCCGCTTTTGTCCTACTAGTTGAGGACTGAATACATAAAATACAGTTTTATGAAGCTAAGGCAGTATTAAAATACCCACTTCGGGAGTTATATCTAAAATTTACTTTTTACTAAAAGTTATTACTCTTCAGCCCCATTCCCTTTAATTTTTACAGTGCAACGGATTTGAAGAAAAAACATGTCGCGATGCATGTGGACGTTGACAGCAGAAGAGTAAGCAAGAAGGGAAGCTTTGGAAATGTAGTGCTACCGAAGAATGATGAAGATAAAATGGATCGACCGAGTAAGTAACGAGGAAGTGCTGAGAAAACAGGTCGTCTAAAAACCTTAATTTGAAGACGGGAAAACTTAATTGGCCAAATTACGAGACATTATGGCCTGATGAAAACAATCGTAGAAGGTTAGGTGGAAGGGAAGGTACATGGGGTAACATCGAATGAGTTACATAGAAAATATTATAAAGAATAAAATGGATAAGAAATAAGTCGCTATGAAAAGGCTTGCGGATAGAAGAGAGGAATGGAGAACTGCGCCAAACCAATTTTAAGATTTTTTTACTAATGACGATGTTGAAACACGGAGTAATCAGCGGTGAAATTGTGGGGAGCCGATGAATTATGCATCTGAAGACTTGAAACTCGACAGTGGAAATACTGTTCTCTCGCTACAAAAATATCAGAATTTTAAACCAACTAATACGAATGTGCAATATACCGTTTTAATTCAGCATCTAAGCGGATGGATGAACATCCAGTCAGGAGTAAATTTTTCAAAGGAGAAGAATGCATCAAGGAAAGGAATTCGTCCCTGGAATGTGACTTTAAAAGCTATTATCGAATGGATGTAAGTCACTTGCTTACAACAGTCAATGATAATTTAATATTCAATTGCAATATAACTCTCAATTTACAATGCTCAATTTAAGATTTAATTGTAAAAAAGGGATTTTAAGATAATATTTTTAGACTGGGTCTTTATAATCGCTAATCATCTTTTAAAATAAACAAAAGGAGATGGACAGCCTCCAATTCCATTTGACATAGCAGTTACGGAAGCACATAACAATGTGGTATGGATAGTCATTAGTGTAAAAATAAGAACAAAAACATATCTTTGAACTTGATCAGACGACAGCGTTTGCAAATGATAATACCTATACGCCACGGTGTATGGGTTTCAGAGAAAGATAACATGCTTTGACAAATTTTACAAATTCATTCAAACGTAAAATATAGTACCGAGTAAAAATGACATATAGGAGTAATCACAAAAATTATTAATGGGGGAAAGGGGAAGAATTCAAAACAGGTTAGACCACGGAACACCACAGGCATGAAATAGAATTATGTTACCTAAAAAAAAGTAGACCATACATAAATAATACTAAAAGTTATTTCCCCAAAACTATAAAAAAAATGTTAGCCTACATTGCTGGCAGAATGAACTGTCGGTAAACGTTGGGACAGACGTTAATGCCCACGCATATGATTCATTGGCCATAAAAATAAAAGTCAGTTTGTGAATGGCTTCAAATTGGAGTACATTTTTTTCAACAACAGTTACTTGCATTAACCTTGGAATACGAATTAAAGACCGCTTAAAAACGTCAGCCATGTGGGCAAAATGCCAACTTAAAGGCTCAAACAGACACAAAATTAACATGTGAGCTTTAAGCGAATATTTGAGCATTACAAACGTTTAGTTTTAATTTAAAAAACATTGAAGGTTAATTTGTTGATAAATTGTACGAAACATGGATATCGGGAAAATAATGGATCTCGCGGCTGAGCTTAAAGCCACCGATATTTCCCAAAATTGGGAAGCAAGATAACTAGTGACGGGAGAAGTAAGAAAGAAATTATCAGCAGAATAGCCCAGGCAAAGAGAGCATTCCACCAAAAGAGAGACCTGCTTACAGCGGGAAACTTAAATATGGAAGTAAAGAAAAAATATATAAGAACCTACATTTGGAGTATGCTCCTATACGGAAGTGAGGCACGGACAATGACCGAAGCGGAGAAAGTAAGAATAGAGGCCTCCGAAATGTGGTGCTACAGAAGAATGATGAAGATCAAATGGATCGACCGAGTTAGAAACGAGGTGTCCTAAGAAGAGTAGGAGAGAAGAGAAGCCTCATGAAAACCTTAACAAGAAGACGGAACAATCTAATAGGCCACGTCTTGAGAAATGATGGTCTGATGAAGACAATCGTCGAGGGACAAGTGGAAGGCAAGAACGGATAAGGAAGACCTCGAACAAAATATATGGAACAAGTAAAGAAGGATGTGAAAGAGAAGAAATACGTTGGTGTGAAAAGATTAGCTGATAGGATTACTGAGTGGAGAGCTGCGTCAAACCAATCCTAGGATTGTTGACTAGTGATGATGATGATGATGTAAATGGATAACTGGCTTTGGATATAAAAGTACCATTGTCAGTAGATAAATTTGCTCTCAGTATCTCAAGTGAAAGTGATTTGAAGAAGCATATTAAAAAAGGTAGGCACCACATTCAATGCTTTACGGAAGCCAAAGGTTAACTTCCATTGGTTAAATAAATTAATCAAAAATTATTTCTCTCAAAAACCCTTGCCTGGTGCGCCTATAAATCACGCAAGGAACGTACCCCGAAAATACTATATATGTGTCATCAGCAGTATGGGCTGTGTGTTGATGAGCGATTGAGTCACCTTTATATAGGGTGGAGAAAACTTGTGTCGCAAAGTTTAACCCAGGATAGTTGATGCTAAATTCCCCGATCAAGCATATTACAATAAAGGATTCTTCGGCTGGCAATAGGAAGACTTTCCAGATGAAAAATTAAAACAGAGGTGCTATTTCGATCTCATTCGGCCACACCTAGAGTATGCAACCAGCATTTTGGATCCCGTTCAGGAAGATGTAATCCGTGAACTTAATATAATATGTACAATGAAAGCTGCGCGATTAGTCAAAAAATGCCACGTGCGTACAGGAATTATTGCAAAAATGTTAAACGAATTAAGCTAGAAGCCGCTAGAGACTCGGAGGTTGCGCGCTAGACTTAGATTGCTTGAGCAATTGAGAGTAGATGTATTTAAGTGTAACACGGAGAACATTATATTAGAACCCCAAAATATTTCCAGTTCCAACAAAAACGAAAAATTAAGAGAGATATTTAGCCGATCGGTTAGGTATGGGAATTAGTTTTTCCCCTTGCAATAAAGGACTTAGATAAATGCTAGACAGAACTTTGTTTGAGCATTTCCTTTTTATTTGGGAACGGCTGGTGTCCTACCGCCGCCCGCCATACACCTAATGCATAGGCTTGGAGGGTAGTATGTGGATGACAATTATTGTCACCCATAGCGAATTTCAATTAGCTTACAAATGTTAACACTCGCGTCACTGTCGGGGAGGGCGATCGGAATATCACGGTGAAATGTTCTACTGTTAGGGCTGAAAACGAGAATTTAAGGGGAGCGGGTTGGTGTGGTGGCTAGTTCAGGTTCGAATCCCGGCGGTGGCCGAGAATTTTCATGGACTTCCCTATCCCTGCTTGAATGGTGTGTGGAGCAGGGGCGCAGTTAGGAATTAAGGCGAAGGGGGGTTTCAGGCGCAACTAATACTGGGGGGCTTGGGGTATTGCATACCCGCCAGGGTAAGCGGGAGGTGCGGAGGCCTTCCGCCGGAAAAATAAGATAAATGGTTCATAATTGTGATTTTTACAGCCTTCTGAGGGATATTTTATTAATCCTCACACTATTATGTAAACAATATTAATCCAATTAAGTAAAATAGATTTAACTTAAACATTTCTGTGAGCTCTGGGGGGGGGGGATTTATCCCACAAAACCCCCCTCGCTGTGCCACTGGTGTGGAGGACATTTGAAGCGCAACACTCCGTCCGTGGTATGAGACGTTAAGCCGTGGTCCCCTTGGCTCCTTTCGTTAAGAGCAGGCTAATGCTAATTCCGGGTTTCTCCTCATCGTTCCTACCATACTATTCCTTCATGGAGCAAATGTCCTCAGCTGTCGTTCGCCTCCTCCAAATCCCATGGCAAACGAAAATTTAAACTCGTGATGATGCGATCAATTGATTTCGTAACTTCTAAATTATGTTCCCAACGGTTGCAAAATAGAATATAGTAAAGGTCAAGGGCGCAGCCAGGAATTAAGGCTGGGGGGTTTAGGTGCAACTAATACCGGGGTGTGTGGGGGCATGGAATATCCACCAGGATAAGCGGCAGGTGCGATATTAATAAATTGCGGAATTTTAAGATAAATAGTTCAAAATAGTGAGTTTTACGGATTTCTGAGGGATATTCTATTAATCCTTACACTATTCTATTTGTAATATCAATCCAATTAAGTAAAATGGATTACAATTAAATATTTCTCTGGGCTCTGGGGGGGGGAGGGGTTTAACCCACAAAACCCCCCTTGCTGCGCCACTGGTAAAGGTTGAGAATAAATGGCTGGTTCTCACCTCATAGCCCTCCAAGGGAAACTATTGAAAAACCGCTTAAAAATCGCCCAAAGTGGCAACAGAAACAAGGCAAGTTTCAAAGAGACGGACAAAGGCCCCCTCATTGTGTCCCCATTGGTGGTCGGAGGCAGAAGACAATTGGCGACGGAGATCCATGTTTCGCGGTCAATAGTAAACCGAAGCCTTGAACACGGCTCTCATTCATGGCCACTATGCAGGCGGGAGAGTAGTCGTAAACTTGCGAGTGCAAGCAGTGATCGTGAATCAAGTTCATGAGTTATGCCTCACGCGGTTTACCAGCGTTAACGTACTCGCTTAAGAGAGGTCGGCTACCTTACCATTCCTAAAGACCACATGTTCACATGATAATGCTCAAAGGGATGCGACTACTCGCATTTTCTTCTGCTATCACCATTAAAAACAACGAGTGGCTAATATTTCTAAGGCTCTCGAGACGTGTGAAATTGATTCGCAAGGCATAAGCTTCATTTGGAGTACGGTAGCTGGTATCCTACTCTAAGCTGAAAGAAAAGAACCTCGGTTGGCGACCCAGATTTCGCTCATAATAAAAGAGACCAATTTTAAAATCCAGAAGAAACAGCATTGAAATTAGGAATAGAATTCTCAAAGCCTACTTATAGAGTGTGGCATTATATGGCTGTGAAATATGTACTCTTGAGTCATGAGGAGTTCATTCGAACCATGGTAGGTATTATTTAGGAATGCTAAAAATTGAGTGGATCGACCTAATATAAAATGAAGAAATAGTGAATCAAACGAAAAAGAAAGAAGTATATTGAAATCGATCGTAAATAGAAGAGTCCAACTTATTGAGCATATGACAATCATATTGACAATCCTAGAAGGACATGTTTACGGGAAATGGCGCAGAGGAAAAACACGGCTTCAGATTAAACACCTAATAAGGAAGGATTGGGTTCAAAAGCTTCGATGAAATGAAGAGGAAGGCGGAGAGACGAGAGGAATGGAGAATGCCAAACATTTAAGGAGCTACCTACCAAATCTTAGGATTGAATACCAGAGAAGGGGAGGAAAGAGGCAGCGCTGGTCATTATTTAACAAAACAATGCCCGGCTGGGTCAATTTGACCCAAAAGAGAATATTAAGTTGATTATTTTGAAAGGAAGAAAATTTTTAGACTCATATTTCATGAATTTTATTTATTTACTTTGGTTAACCACAGTGCAATAGTTAGGCCTGATATTATCATTTTTTCAATTTTTTTCTCATCACTTATACATGCTATGCCCGGATGGGTCATTTTGACCCAGACTATCAAATCCATTTTTGTGTCAAAATGTTATTGTAATTTTTTTCCACCCGATGCCATTCAAATTCATTGTACCTCCCCAACCCATCAGAGGAAAAGTGATAGGTATTCACAAATTTGTGGAAGCTCGTTTATCACTGCACCATAGAAATTGTTGATAAACTACAACTTTAATATTTTCGTCTAATTAAATGTTCTACTACCCTCCCAAATGCTTTATAAACAATATTAGTAAATAAACTGGGAAGGAAGTAAGTATTTTAGTAAAATATGCAAACATGGGCATATTGGGTCAAATTGATCCACTCGGGCATAGTAGGGTGTAAAGGCCGTTTTACACGGTACACGGAATTGCGCAGTCTGACGTACGTGTGAAGGCGCAATCAAAATTGCGTCGTGTAAAGCGGTGAATTGCTAGAACACATGCGAGAATGCGTGGATGCGAGACGGCAAAATAGCCCCTGTTCTAATTTCGTTCATGCATTCGCGCAATTCCACACCATTTTAGAAATTAATGCAGCTCTAACCTGCGCAATTCCGTGTACCGTGTAAAACGGCCTTAAGGATTGTTCGGGCATGCTAGTGTTAAAACTATACATATATTACTAGCATGCCGCCCGGCATTGCTCATGAAGGATAGCACACTAAGAAGTGGGAGACTTAAAACGTGGAATTCATGGTCGCTTAGTTGGATTTTAATATTTTCTCGTTGAGCGTATCAATAGGTGTGCCTACTCGGCAGGATGTCCAACCGCAGAAGTTGTATGACGTATCGTAACGAACGGTAATGAGAAAACGACGCAAAAGACGCGTCAGAAGCAACGGAAGGTAGCACTACGGAGTTTGGGAGCATGATGTGCACCTATATACTAACTTTGGTCCCAATCCATCCAGCCGTATGAAAACGCTTAGCGGACAGAAAAACAGATATTCTCTTTTACATATATAGATTTTTATGCAGGTAACATGCTTATTATTATTGATAGGGATGGAGTAATGACTAGTGGGGAGAGCAGGGAAAAACTCTATCCTCCATGTGTGAAATTCACACATGGGGGGTAGAGTAACCTGTGGCTTCAGCCGCGGGGAGCTCTATGTTCACCTACATAAACCAGCCTGGGGATTGAAGCAATTAGGGAGTGCATTAATGAGATATTTGCAACTGATAAATGATAGGCCATAAGTTTGATAAATTTGAGCATTTATGTTTTTTACTATAAATAGGTACGAATATTTATTTGTCATTTAAATGATTTATGCTAAGATAACGGTCTCATGTGTGGCGGGATAAAGCATTCTCTTTCAAATTTGTAGCTCCTTGATTCCAGTCTCACTTCGGTGATACAAAATGGTACAACGAGGGCTATTTATGCGATTGGAAAATTGGAATAGATAATAGAAGATGTAAACCCGTAATTAATAAGCTAATAATCCTAGGTATTAAGGGAGCGTTCAAGTACTATATAAGTACATTTTTGACCATTTATGACATTTGTGAGGAAAAGTAGGCCGAAACCTTACGCACTTTTAGGATTATTTTGTTTTTATATTTGATTTTAATAATAATAATTATTTAGATTAAAAAAATTGAATATTATTTTAGCAGAATGTCTTTTCAACTACCACACGAGTACTATAAAATGCGAGCAGTTGAAGAATTATTGCAGTATTCATTGGTAAACTACATTTATCTTGGCGCTTACTAATACACCATCACCACTAAACGTTGCGCTACGACATGCACCATTACTTTTTGTAATCATTCTAAAGTGGAATCGCAAATTCTGGTGTAGTCAATTTAAAATACATTATTTCGAACTTCAAACCAAAAGAGTTGCGAAAATACAGAATGAGCTTCACTTGACCAATGAGGAAGATCATTGAGCATGAAAGAAAAACCTTATTTGAAAACGTGGATTATATCTTTAAATATTAAGTACATGCCAATTAACAGGGCTAAACACTTCCGTTTTTAAACAATAGACATGTAGAAATGATGATATCGAGATTTCCATGAGGTTTCTGACTTATTTTTTGAAATAATTAATTTGTAGCTACTGTTTGTAATTATTCAAATAATTTTTATGCTGGTAATAAACTTATGATCATTTTTAGGGGTTGCATGAGGTTTGGCGTGCTAAGCTTCATACGCTGATGATCACACAATAACAATAACAGTATATCCTAGCGATGATGGGTGGACAACGGAGAGGACTCACGCATTTCGTCACGTAAGAGAAAAACCTTCCTGTATTTCGTTAACCATGCTTTGACCCTCCCCTTCTGCCACTTTTCTGCAAAACTAAGTGTACTCGCACCTATCCTTCCCTATGGGTGTACATTAGGGATGAGTCGATTCCAGATGTCGATTCTCGAACCACCGATTCTCATATACGCAATCGGATTCGAGAATCGATCCCCTAAAATCCTTCGAGATTCCTTTGATTCCAGGAAGAAAAGATTTTGAAAATGGACTCTAAGCTTGGGGCATGAAGGTCGCCACACACTTTAGTCATAGTTCACTGCGCGTTATTAATTTTGCTATTTATTTTTGAAACATATAAAGTGTTTATTATTATATGAAAGCTGAAGAGATAGTATTACTTTAATACTAATTCGCTATATTTAATAAATATACTTTTTAGGCCACTGAATTGCCTTTGCTTTTTTATTCCATTCCATTCTAAAATTTTAATGACATCAATGCTATTGAAAAATCAATATCCTACCTGTTAGTATGAATAAGAATCGATGGAATTTAATTGAGAATATATTAGAAAGAATCAGAATTGGAATCGGAATCAAAAAAAGTAGAAATCAATTGTCCCTGGTGCATAGGTAGGTATTTCGTTAACGTTTCCAAACCATCTTTTCAGGAGTAAAATATTGCTTGGCAAATGAAAAAACTAAATTCTAGTCGGGGTTCGAAAAGTGACCACAACGATTCTCGGATTTTTGATGCAGAATGCGTCACCTAACTACCGCCTCACGTTTCATCCCCTTATCTGAACAATATAGGCACTAACTCATGTCTCGTCGCGGTAAGCTGACGCGCGTGTTTCTTCGTGAAAGGCGTCACGTGCGCGGCGTCGCCATCATTGTCCGTGCGGAGAACTCTGAGCACGCCGTTGGGCTCAGTCGAGAATTCATTTGCATGCCCACATCTAGAGAAGAATGATAAGCAACGGGGCTGTGTGAAGCGTGCATTGGGCATGGGTCAGGTTGGCCTATACACCGCTAGCCTTCTTTGAATTACCCTCTTCTGCTCATAGCACTCAAAGAAATGCTAACGTCAATTTTTGGTATATTTACTAATTCGCACTCCGAAATGCATTTTGCGGTTCGGAATTGGCATGTTCACCCAATTTCGGCTTTAAATATTCGTGAAAAATTAGAATCTAGCATCCCTCCTTTTGAACATGCAATAGTAAGCTTCAAACAGATGCTGAATCGCAACTGATTATATATATATGTCCTTGTGGAAGGTTACACGGGATTTCCACCGGGTCAGGTTCTCCAACTCCATCTCGGCCGAAGTTTCGATGGGCGAGTTGTCCTTCGTCTTCAGGGCAGGATGGACAACTCGCCCATCGAAACGTCGGCCGAGATGGAGTTGGAGAACCTTACCCGGTGGAAATCCCGTGTAACCTTCCACAATTGTATACGCCGGGAAAGCCTACGATTATTCTTTATATATATCATATGAATTTATTTGTATGTTGGCGCTTAAGGCGTCGATATATATTTAATCCACTTAAATACCAGATACAATCTTCCCAGGCCTCCGTTACAATCTCCTCAGCATTAAACTAAACGACATGGGACAGAATCAAATGACATCCAACAGCCAAAATCATATGACTATATACAATTAAGCATCTGCCAGTTTTCTTACTTTCATAATGAGCCGACAAATTAAGAATTAGGGCTTGTTCACAGTAAAACTATAGGGGTTATCAAGGGTGGAGAGGAACTTGGCGACGGTATTACCCCGCCCTTGACGTAAGGCGCCAAGGAGACCACGGTTGAGTGTACCATCGAACGTACGGAATACTGCACTTGAGGTGGCCTCCATACAGCACTTAAGCAAGGATAGGGCAATCTATGGAAAGATATCCACCAAATGGATTTGAAACCGGACCCATCACGATGAGATGCCACCATACCAACTTGATCACCAAAAATTAATACTTTGAAAAAGTTTTTAATATTATTTCAAACGCATATATAAGAAATTTTAGTGTGGTTTGTCTTATGCTACCACTATTAGTCCGCAGGTATATTTTGCAGCCCCATCGATGTTATGAGGTACGTCACCTCTCCATTCGCAATGATTGATATGGATCCACGGAGGTTAGGCTTGAAGAAAAGTTTGTCTAAAGAGAGTGTCAAATCAATGGGTTTTACATGGTAGTCAATAACACCGCCTTCGATCGAGAGCCGAAGGGGCGGATACTAAGTTGAGAGTTCTAGAAGGGTCCTCAACAGTGGCGTAGCTGTGAGGGGAGGACGGATGAAGGGGATAGAACACTCCCTCCAGAATCATAAATAAAAAATGTATTCGCTCAACACAGCTATCCTTCTTGTTATGAATAAGGTAATTTAACGTTTTTGTTCTAATTTGGCCTCTCTAATTAATCAAATATTGAGTTTATCCGTGTTTTTCTGCAATGCATTCATGTTTTAAATCAAAATTACATGTATCATCAGTGCAGGACCGCGTGGTGTGAAGCCAAGACAATAGCCACGACACAAAAGCGATAGCCCGACCTCACTCACTCACTAAGAGGTGCAACCCGAAGTTTACCTTGTACAGGCGAGGGTATAACTCACCCAAAGCTAATCCATTAGATTGTGAGACCACAAATTCAGGATAGAAGGGCCAAATCCTCTCCCTAGGCCACCTCGGACTTAAAATCTTTTTACTTGGGGAGAAAAGATCTGACGCTTTCCCGGCATATGCAGGCTCTGGTGCTCCACCGAGTAATAGGGTGGTTTCCTATTTTTTTATTGCCTAAATCGAAAGATTATTACTCCTGGAGTACGTATTTCATGCTTTTAGATTTTTAAATTACGGCATCTTTTTTTGCGATTAAATGAAAAGTGAAAAATTTCAAGCGCCCGAAAACGCGACGGCTAAGTATGAATGCTGGGTAAAGCCCGCATGTCGTCATTCTGGTTTCCGCTGCCGCGGTGAGAGACCACCTTGGTGCGAGGCTATGAGCGCCGCTACGATGCAGGCTACTAGCAGGTAGCAGAGAACCCTGCTAGCAGATAGCGCTTGGCTTAAATAAGGATTATTAATACCCTATCAAACGAAGAAAACTTTCCGACCATAGGCTATTTTAATAAGTGATTACTAAGAGATGCTTCCCTGAGCTCTGTACCACATGCATGCACTGATAATAACTAATGCACTGACTCCTGACTAAAACTACAGATAAAACTCCTGACTACTCGTATAGCATCTAGGTCCCTGCGACGTCACCTGGAGTGGCATGGCATGGGCGCCAATCTGACCTTTTTCAAATGAGGTTAAAATTGACCATTAACGCTCTTCTAAACTGGGATTTCTTAAAGGAAAATTTGTATATTATGAATACACTAGTGAAAAGGTAGTTTGCAACGATTTAGCAATATATTTACCCATTTTATAAAATCGGTGAGCATCGCGACAAAATGGCAATTTGCTAATTTTTCCGGTGTCCAATGAGGCATAGCTAAATACTTGAAAACCATCGGCTGAAATCGACAAGTAATATTCAGAGCCAAACACAAGGCGAATTCTAGTCATCTTGTGATTGGGTGAATTCTTAAAATACAATTATTGAAACGCAGGATTATGATGAATACGTATTTTATTTATTTCTATTATGGATAGCTTTTGGTGTCAATCCACTATGGTTTGATGAACACAATTGCTGATAATATTTGGAAGCAACAGGATTAAGAAACGAAACCTTTTGTAGACGATAAATAGGAGGATCATAAAGTTAAATGATAAGGTAGATATACAGCTTCAACTATTATGAATACGATATAAATAATTTTAATGTGATATTACTTTATTATTACCTAGGTAACTGGGAATTTGATAGACATTTACCAGATTTACGGTAATAATCATCAAATAATTTGTAAGAAGGTATTTTCAAGGTTAGTCCGCGATGGTCTCCACATTTTAAGTCGCATTCAACGGACGATGCTCGATAATTGATTCATACTGCATAAAATATTTCAGCAGCAATCTTCAGAATACGATAAACTTAACTTGAAAATTGCGAATACGATTTGAACACTGAGCATTGGAGGCTTTAAAATGTTTGCTTTCAATGAGATTGAGTAATGATGTTAACACATTTCCGACCACCGTAGCTATATCTTACCATTCCGAGAATATGAGGTTCTTGAAGAAAACCCGCACTCCATTGTGCTATCAAATTGCCACAAACGTGTTGTTAAAGCTTACAATAACTTAATATACTAATTAGTATATTTCTGAAGCAAGTTGAAATAAGCCCACCGACGAAAAGAGGCGGGTGCGAAACGGAAATTTAATACGGACAACTAATGTGTTAATATTACTTCGAAGTATCAGTTAATTAATCGGTAATCAGTGCATTACATAACTTATTTCAACTTTCCTTCATCCCAAAATATGCTTGCCCTGAAGTCCCATCCTTTCTATCGAGGTCAATCGAAGAAATTGAACAACATTAGATTCTGACCTCGTTACCACCCATGGCAGCTACATGACTACGGGTCACTCTGAAGAAAACAGTTCATGCATCACCAAAATTTTCACTTGATTACTAAAGATGACCATTTGAGAAACGTATATAATAATCTTCAGAATCGCAATCAGAAAGTTTTGTGGGCGGAAATGGGTTAATCAGGAACAAAATGATGGTGGCGTGAGTTACGGTACAGGGAAAGTTTGGCATTGAACTGAACAAAAGATTATAATGAAATAAATTATGCCACGTTGTTGTGTTATAGATTATGTTTCGGAAATCTTTCGAAAACGGAAATTTTACCCGTAGAAACTTTCTTATGTGGAATAAAGACTTCAATTTAGGCTTTTAAAATTGGAGAAATTTAGAAAAAGACTAAATTTGGGAATGAATATGTCATTTCGACCCAGAACTTTGGTTACAGGACAGGAAAAAAGAGTAACATGAGAAAGAATTGTTCCAAACGCGATAAAGACAAATATTGTGAAATTTTTTCCACTGTGCAACTTTACCCGCGAGGTCTGTGAGGTTTTTTCTGTCAGGTGATAGACGTAGGGTGTCAATACCGAATAGAATGTGTACTGTGCCGATAAATATAAATCGAATTAAGTACATCTATAATAACCTAAATTGGAATCTAGGGCTCAACTAGGAAAAGGGTAAGCATTTTATACGCAAACATTATTTCCTGGTTTTTAGAATATGTGGTGATAACGCTACTGAATGAAAAGTTCTTTGTAGATATATCGATCTTAAACTCTCCAGAGAGAGTGGTATTTTGTTAAAATATTTTCATTTTGGCTATCGATTAGTAATTTTCCATTGTATAATGCGCAAAAAACATTGATAACGATGCTTAGGCCCAAATTGGTTCAATTAGGAAAATATGCTATTGATTATACGACTGGATTTATTTCTTTCTCAATAATCTACATTTTAAAAAATATTACGTGTGAAAATGATGAAGATTTGTTCACGTGTTTATAGGTAAGAATTTTGCATGCACTCACACACGACTACCACTTAAGCGAGTTCCATGTTGCGTAGTATTAATGCCATTGAGGAAACATCAAAGTATGGCGATTATAACTAAAACTCCACCTTTTTTCGATGACATTCTAGAGAAAACCATCAAAGGTTAGACCTTTAGGTCTTTAGACTGGCTATTAGCACTATGAAACTCGTTTTTGCTATATAATCAAAGTATTCTACCAGCTACATTAAAAAGTTAAAAGTGGTCCTCTGAAAATAGTAAATACTTCCACAATTGCAGTAGCTGGTAAGCTCAAGAGAAAAAAAAATTAAAAAATGCGGAAGAAATATTGGTATTACAGCACCGTAGATAACCATGCATTGCCGAAATTGAGATGGTTTTTACCATCTTGTAATACTCGTGAAAAGCAAGTATTTTCCAAAGCTCATCAAGGATGTCATTGAAAAAAAATTAAACAATGTAAACGAAGAGGATAGATAAAACTTCATCATTAATGGAAGATACCTCTATGGAAATGATATGCATATTTATCAACTTCCGATATTATTTAATTAAAAAATATTTTTGCCCCAAAGAGCCAAACGAAGTCGGGATCATATCAAGCAGATAATGTTTCTGGATTAAAAAACACGTATGTAGTCTCATTGTCTAATTAAAATTAACCAAACAAGCTGCAATAATACAAAGAAAACGTTCAGCTTAGATCGAGTGATATTTTGAAGAGATTTACGATAATATCGTGGACCATGGAGCAGAGCGTAAATTTTCTTGTAGATGTGGCGATGTTTATAAACGTTTCTAAGAAATCGTAAGCCTTTGCATGATAATATTGGATAATAGTTTGGTAATTTAAAAGAATCCTAATTCGTTGAATTTTGATGAGTGTGGCTATTATCAGAAGCTTTTAATTTTAGCTCCACATTTAGTATCTTCTGAAACCCTAATACCGTTATTCTTAGCTCCGTTGATTCCCTGTGAGCCCTATTACACCGAGTATCTTTTTATTGCTGAACGCATTATTGAGGCACTTCTCAGAAACCACATGTGGTTATAACGTTCCCAGTTATAAAAAATCACATTTTAAAAATAAGAAATAATATTGCCCATCTGCACATGATTTCAACCTATCCAACGAAGCCATACAGATACACCATCGATATTTTTGCAAAATGTTACGCATTTATATATTAAATGTAGTAATTTTAACCAATAATCATCAAAATAAAAGCAAAGTTTCAATTTTTAAATTGAAAAGCAACGTGATTATTCAAATCGTAGCACATTCTAAAGCGCACTACGCTGTATTAGGTGGAATTAATCACTCTTTCATACCCTAAGATAGTTTTCCAAACTTCGAATAAAGCAACTGCGATAAAACCTTACGGAAAATAAATTAGATAATATTTCTGTTAGTATAAAAGTAATATATATGGCAATAAACCTGGTGGGGAGAGTTACCATAATATGTAAATTGACGTAGATACAATGCAAAAGTAAAGGGAGAATAAAATCTCACGAAAAGTCACAGTATATACTCAAAGTGACAAAATATCCCCTCACTTTATAGTTTTTTCCTAGCAATAATTTAGCAATAAATTCGTTCGATTAACAATGTGTCTATTCTTCTCACAACTTTTTCTCAGTGAAGATGATAAATTAAATTAACCATTTCGTGGGAGAAATTTTGTAATATAACCGCGATTCTATACGTTTTTTATTTAAGAGTCTTTGAATTTTAAATGTAATATTAAATACTTGAAAATAATATTGAGTGTAAGTTTTTTTAAATGAAAACTGTATTTCACTCAAGAACGCTAATATTGTCTTTCATCCTTTATAATGAAAGAGCTCCATCTCAGCAGCCAAGTAGTTTTGCTTTGGATAAATTGACACGTATCATTCCCACGGAATAAAGGACGTTTTCTGGCTATACTTACTCATTATTAAATAACTCGTCATAAAGACTTCAAGGCTTCAAACAAAAAGCAGATGCTAAGGAAGCCCCGTGGTAGAATGGCTGAAAGAAGACGAGTTCGGTTTACCGGCTGTTTTATCACTGGCGCTGCTGTTTTGGTTCATCTTGGAACGAGGAGGAGTTGATTTGCAAAAGAGACGTTTTCTCGTAGATTCACGGCTGTTTAATCACTTAGAGCTGGTGTTCACTATCGAAACGTTGCATAAATATAAAATTCACATTATTACTAACACAAATTTATTGCTTACATAACTTTAAAAAGCTTGTAAAAAGACAATACACTATAGAGTTAGTGAACAAATTCTTTTAAAATTAGTATGCACTATCCTATAATGGCTGTTATAAAATATAGTAGAGGATTTTCATCTCTCATTCCTGAGAGTTTCTAAGAAAAAGCTGCAATAACCCTTCATTTTTATCACATTAAACACCGACGTTTTATACTTAAAGATTTTGAATGTATCTTATATAACCGGAACGCTTACCAGCTGAGGCTATAAAAGGCCTATTGTTATAAGAATTGCGGTTCTTAAGGCGTCAAAATTTATGGTAAGGCATTGTAAGCTATATATAACTGCTGTAATTCCTCCTGGGCGTAGTGGGTTTATTTTTAAATCGCGTTTATGGTTTCCGATGAAACTTCTTAATGTATTCGTGCATACCGGCCATATAAATGAGGTAACAGGACCTGGATTGCACTCATGTGTACAATTTACGGTTCCTGGTCGGTCTTTAAATTCTTAAGTGCTTAGTGAAAAACTAAATGATACATCGTTCATTTATATGAGAAAATAGGAGTATTTCTACGGGAGCACTCATTTTCCTGAAAAAACGAACTAGGAAAAATCAGCGAGGTCCATTACGCGATCATTTCAGGATATTGTCATGTTTACAATCAGTGTTGAGCTTCAAACGTGGTGCTCAAAAAGCATAAGCGTATATAAAGCTATCCACTTCCGGAGTAAATTCAGAAAATATGCAAGCAAAGTAAAAGTATGACGTGAATAATAAACCATAGTAATCATCATGGTAGTTCAAAGCGAAAAAATAATTAAGTAATAATATTACCGGCTGATAAATCTTCTATACAGAATAGGAAAAGACGAACCTTAAACAGGAATTACACTCAGAATTATGCAATAATATCGCTAAAAATAATAAAATTATTGACTAGCTTATTTTCATACCCTCACCTTAACGCTGGAAAAATGGAAAGAAACATGTATTAAAACCTGTCACAACATTAGACACCAGTTTTGCGCGAACCGCATAATAACAGCCCCTTGCGGGCGTTCAAATCTCCGGATGTGTTACGAGAAGAGCATTGGCATAGCATGTTTTCAAGTAGACGTCGCATCTCCAAATACATCCCCGTCGTAAAGTTTTACGTTTCTTTGAGTGCCTCCGCGGAGGGTAAGAACGTTTCATTTCCACCATGGACTTCCTCTCGCTGGGAGGGAGCAGCGAGCTTGGAGCTAGCGGACTGCGGCGGTAGGACAGTACTGTGCTTTTAAACAGGTGGTTGAGGGGGTGAGGTTCAAGAGGTCAAGACCACGGAGAGCCACTGATATCCGTCGTTCATCCCTCGCGGGGCGAAGAGAGCTGGCGGGGCCCCGCTCCAAGGATGGCAATCGGTCTGCGCAGCTCTCGCGAAAATATATCCCGGAGGAGACGTTAACGAAGCATGAAGTTTAAATACTGTGTCGACCAATTTAGCCTTTACTCGCACCGGGGGACGTATTCAAGAAGGGCTTGAAAGTAGTAAAGCCTCGAAGTTTTTTACTCTTGTGTGTCTTACGAATTGTGCTCTTTAAGTGCAACTACGGGTGATTTTGTGAAGGATTCTGCTCGATGAACTACGATTATTTCCCCAATTAGTCCAAGAGTGAAAACTTCTTGTGTTAAAATTTTGCGTAAATTCTGAGTACTAAGACACCATTCCCGTGAATATATAACCTTGTGGCTAAGGTATCACCAATTCTCTTGCCGGCTTAAGCTGCAGAAACTCCGCAAGGAGGAAAACGTCTTACTTGCATACTCAGCTTATCAGTCAACGCCAATACATGGGATCCTCAAAAAACAAAAAGACTGAGATTAGAAAGTTTTAAATTATCAGAACAAGTCGTTTTGCTGGAAAGACTATTCCCTTAATATCCCAATTCGCTCTGAAATATAGAAAGAAATATGGCGTTGAAGGGATCCGTAAGCAAGTCAGTTGTTTCCCTAGTTTTTTGAACAATCATACAAAAAATCACAGGCAACGCGAAGAGAATTAGAAGTTAAATGCATGGTTCTTTCGGGAAATGTTGCGTTGGTAACATCTTCTAATGGAAGTTTAAGGAACGTACCAGATAGATAAAAGAAGCTGCGAAAATCTTCAGACAAACATTATTTGCATAGGTTTACGTTTTAGAAATATATTTTCCTCATTTCAAAACAATGCTACTTGCTGAGGATAAATTATTCACTACGGCTGGCTAATAAAAGTAATATGACGCTAAGTCCATACGAAGTGGCCACGGCTGCGTTTTATGCAAGAAGCAAGGAAGTTTATACGACTCAAAAAGAATAACTTGGGGTTAAATATTTTATATTGCATCCGCTTCGCAAGCGCAGTAGAAATATGGAGGAAATGAAGCGGGTATCCCTTTCCTGTATCAGATGCATACTTGTTCTAGGGTAATATGGCTTTTCTAGGTGATGTATACAGTCAGGAGCCTCTTGTAAGGTACTACGGCTAATGCGGCCGACTTTATCACTATCTCCATAGTAAGGCATCACTCTCTGGGCTGCGGTGAGGCCTCTACGTTTCATTTACCTGAATCCTGCAGACGATGCTCAACCAAATTGATGGATCTTCGCAAAAATGGAAATTGCAACCCGATAGACTACCGGAGAACCTTCTGATTATGTATATACTCTATCTTTCGCTTCATAAGAAATTTACCACTCTGCTTCCAGTAGCACCTGGGCAGAATTCACCCACCTTCTTTGTGCGTGGGTGTAGAACAGTCCCTTCGCGAACGTATGAGACTCCTCGAAGCGGAGAAGCCAGCGGGCCCGCATAGCCAGCGCATTCACCAGCAGCAACTTGGTGGCGGACGGCAGCGGCCGGGGGAGCAGCTCTGGGATCTTCCCGCCCGTATTGCGGCTCACCCAGCTGTTTATGATGCCCCGCGCCGATCCCTCGTCCTTCCGGAAGTCCACCACGTCCATCTGAGTCTTGTAGAACTCCTGCAGGGCCCGCTCGTAGTACGACGACACGGGCACGCCAGCCTGCTTGAACACGCCGTTGGCCACCATGACGGTGTCGTTGTAGTACGAGTCATGGAAGTTCTCGAGCACCAGCTTGAACGCGTTGTGTACCTCCGAGTAGCTCAGGTTGTTGTAGTGGAGGGCCTCCCGGAGCTGCCGGGACGTGTTCGAGTTGGCACCAGCCCCCAGGAACAGCATCGAGAGCACCGTGGTGATGCTGTACGGGGAGAAGATGACGTTCTCCCGGCCGCCAGGCTCATCCATGAGGTGGCGGTACAAGTCGAGCGTGAACTCGAAGTGGGCGCGGGAGAGGCGCTGCACGTTGGTGGCCGCGGCGAGTCCGGCGGTCGGCGTCCGGGTGGCGCCGCGGACGAGCAGGAGCACGAGCGAGACGAGCGCCGTGTGCCACATCCTGCGGCGCCTGCGGTGAGCCTCCCTCGTCGTCCAGCACACGCCAGGGGACGCGGCATGGGCACCACTGCCGGAGCCAGACCACGTCCCCAGGCCGCGTGGGATATCCTCCTCCCCACCACCAACGCGGCTGCCCCCACCACCGCCGCCGCCTCCACCCCCGGATGAGAGCTACCCCTTCGGCTGGGGGTGGGGGCGGCGGGAGTGAATTGGCGATGAGTGAGTGAGGCCACGAGGAGAGCCCTCCCGACCCTCCCGTCTGCACCCGCCCCCCCAGCGCCCCGTGAAGCGTGCATTACTCTCTCACCTCGCCCGTCCGCGGGCACTCGCCTTGTGGGGACGACCTCAGCCTCCTTGCGCACTCTAAATATTTACTCTGCGCGCCGTCCAACATGGATCACTCTCTCCCTCTTTAATATGATATGATATATAATAATATGATATATAATAATATAATATAATATAATATAATATAATATAATATAATATAATATAATATAATATAATATAATATAATATAATATAATATAATATAATATAATATAATATAATATAATATAATATAATATAATATAATATAATATAATATAATATAATATAATATAATATAATATAATATAATATAATATAATATAATATAATGCCTGTAATGATCAAAGTTTCCCCCAATCACGATAAATTTAATATAATTGAGCAGCACATTTAAAAATTCCCATGCCCAAATGGGACTCGATCACGCGACCATCGATATGGTAGGGAAGGGTTTAACCCCGCCGGTGGCGATATATTCATTTAAATGTTATGTCGGCGTTATTATGCATTTCAATAAATCATATTTATATATTATCATGTTTAAACAAATCTGAGACGACTATCCCCTCCTCGGATTCAAGAATAAAATATGTGGCACCATGCAATGGAAAATCTCAATAGCATTGGAATATTTAATATTTGAATTTATGATAACAAAATAGTGTAAAGGGCCCATCACCTATTTTCCGTGAATACTTAATGTTTGGCCCATAAAACAAACAAGTTTGCGAAAATATAATGAGACAATGAAACCTGTATTTTTTCCGAAATTCAAGCAAAAATTAATTTCATTACTGTATTAAATGACGATTTTACCAATTTCATAATTAAATATTTGAATTCAGTCAAGCTCAATGCCCCACTTACTGTCATCTAAAACTCAATGGATGGAATTTAAAAGCGTTGAGTTATTTTCATGAAAGAGCGTAACTAGTCTTTACATTTGAATTGCGAATTCAAAGGCAATACGTGATATATATGATATTAATTTATTGAAAATAAGATTTAGGTCATGCCATACTATCGATATGGTCTGGAGTCGCGTATCTTCTTATTTCGTGTCACTAAGAAATTACGCAATGCTCTCCTGAGCCAATACGTGAGAATACTTACTGCGGTCATATCTCATGAAAACTGACCGAAAAGAGAGAAAAGTTAACTTAGCCACAGGAGGGAGGAATACACTATACACGAAGAGAGTTATTTCCTTACGAAAGTTCGGCAAAAGTGTAAACATTTGTGTTACCTGCTGCAAAAATAATATTTATTTAATATTATTTCTGTCGCATTGCTATAAAATAATGCATGTTTAAATTAATAAATGTTTGCATAATGTATTATTTATTTAAGAATTGAAAGACTGTAAATTAAGTAAAATATAAATCCTATCCGAGTTTAACTTAAGGAGGATTTGCCGGAAAAACAATTGTTTAAAAAGTTAAAGGATGGGCGACTAGTAGGAGATTCACCGGGGTTGGGCCGCTGGTACGGGAGTGGTATCGGCTTTGCATTCACACAAGGGCCATGGAAAACCAGAAAAACCACCGTCAAGCCACTACCGAAAAATAAACTTTATACAATATCAACATTCCTAGGGCAGACTATGTCGATATTAATAATATATAAAGTTTAGAATATATATCAATAAGAATAAGTTGAATCTACTGAATATAAATTCATATATAGATAAAAAGATAAAAATGCTGTAACGCCCCTTTTATCATATTTTTTGTCAGAATAACTTTTATACATCTAAACTTACAGCGTATGAAAGATATTTTCCGTATCCCTCATCGCTGAAATTCGCCATCGACGGTGACGCTGTCAGGGAACAACTGGCTGGCGTCGGCGGCAGTTGGAGGCCGCCGTGGGGCGGGGAACACACCCTGCCTCCGGAGTGTGGCAGGAGGAGAGACGAAATTCTAAAATAAAAAAAGCGAAAAAAGCAAGCTTCTCATGCGTATCATAAGATGAGAACAGCCCATCAGTGTAAAACGTGTTCTCGCCCCGTAGAAATTTTCCCCGACGCCTGAGATGCTCGGTGTGGCGAATTAATCCACCAAAATTATATTACGTTTATTTCTGGCCGTGGATGTGAGGAGGTGGAGGAAGATAAAAAATAGAAAGAAAATACTAATGGTTAACCATTTATCTCGTCGGCGAAACAGCGATTTTCTCAACAGTCAAAGTATGACCTCCCCTATCCCCATAAAACTTTATTCAGCCGATTTCCTGAGCAGGAATTTTTTTTCCTTTCTTCCCTTCCTCTTTAACTTCTTCTTTTTTGATTGGACGGTGCCCTGGAGATGTCATGCGGTCGCTGGGCGATGAAAATTTTATTTCAGCGGTCGTCATAGAAGTTGTTCACCTTTCAACTACCTTCGCCAGCCAAGGTTTTTTTTATAGTCAACCCTGGAGGCATCGCACTCAGTTTAAGTGACCCCCTTAATCGGCAGTTTTGACCCCCTCCCTTCCCCCTCCTACTCCTCCATAATACCCCCTCTCCTCCCCCCTTCCTGGCGGATACGTCGACGAGAGCGCCCTCCGAACGAAAGGTCACCGCTTCGATTCCCCTCGCAACCTCCCGCATGACTGGCAACGACCGTTCGCCAACTTGGCAGACGAGACCATCGTGACTTATGAGCATGCTTAACCGGTGCTTAAAGTCGTTGCGGCTGCTGTTCGCGATGATAGTGACGGGAAAAAGTGCGAGTTCGATCAACGTCCTTTGGTTCGGTGAAAGCCGTGTGCACTTTTGTCTACGAAGATGCTGTGACCTTGACGTTCGAATAACCTACAAATAGACTTGTTTCTCCCTCTCAATGGATCGCTGACTCCGTAATGGGCACCGCGATAGCCGGAGGGCGAGTTGGTACGATGACATTTAAAGAGTTGAATGATAATGAGGTAATCGCATCGCATGGAGAAATGGTAATGAAGTAAATATTTCACCATCTTCATCATCACTGGTCAACAATCCTAAGATTGGTTTGACGAAGGTCTCCACTTAACTCTCCTCTCAGCTAATCTTTTCAAACTTACCTATTCCTTCTCTTTCAAATCCTTGGTTAGTTGTTCCACATATTTTTTCTAGGGCTCCCTTTTCCATCATTGCCATCTACTTGTCCCTCGACGACTGTCTTCATTAGGCCATCATGTCTCAAGGCATGGCCTTTAAGTTGGTCCTCAATGTTGGTCCGTCTTTTTATAAAGATTTTCCTGAGGCTTCTCATCTTTCTAACTCTTTTTAGGACTTCCTCATCACATAACTCGATCGATCGAATTCCTGCTATGCCTAGATCTTTCTCTTGATGAAATGCTCTCTTCGCCTGAGCAATTCTGCTGATAATTTCTGATTAATCAGCCTTGCTACATAGATACCTAAAATTTTAACCGTGCAAGTGCATATGTGTTCTCTACATCAATATAGCCTGATTTTCTCGGGGTTTCGACAAAGCAAATTCATCCATGATAATTGACGTACTGGAGTCATTCTAAGCACGTATATATTTATTACGGACCAAATTAACGGGGAGAAAACCCACAAAATTACATTCTATAAATATTTACTGCGGAATCACAAGAACTTGCACCGTAAGACCTATTTTATGTAGGTAAATATATGTTGATAGAGGTGGATAAATCCTGTTATTTGAAAATCAGGATAATTAGCGATGGGAGAGGCAAGAAAGAAATTACCAGCATAATCGCTAAGGCGAAGAGAGCATTCCACCAAAAGAAAGATCTAGTCACAGCAGAAATTTAAACATAGAAGTAAGGAGACAATTTATCAGAACTTACACTTGCAGTAAGCTTCTCAATGGAAGTGAGGCATGGACAATGACAGCCGCGGAGAAATCAATGATAGAGGCCCTCGAAATGTGGTGCTACAGAAGAATGATGAGGATTAAATGGATCGGTCAAGTTGCAAATGAAGAAGTCCTCTGAAGAGTAGGGAAAATGATAAGTCTCATGAAAACCTTTTTAAAAAGACGGACCAACCTTAAGCACCAACTTAAAGGCCATATCTTGAGATATAATGGCCTAATGAAGACAGTCATCGAGGGACAAGTAGGTGGTAAGAACGGGAAAGGAAGACCAAGGAAATATATGTGGAATAACTAACGAATGAATTGAAATAGGTAGGATTGAAAAGATTAGCTGATAGGAGAGCTAAGATGGGTAGACCATGTGTAGAGATGGGCCAAATACCTGGAACTGTCTCGTTGAAACTGTTCCACGCCATAACTGCAACAATACCACTTCAAATTTTGGAACTCCTAGGTCCACTGTCGTTAATGTCAATCTACCGATTTGATCGATAGATTTTTCTTCCTCATAGGAAAATCTACTAAAATTGGTAGCATATTAATTGCGTAAGCATGGTTTCGTTAGTAGTAGGACCTGCCCGCCTTTGTGACGGTGCAGGATTCCTCGTCCCTTCCTTCCTTCCCCGTCCTTTCCCTGGAGGCGTCGTCGGGCTCTCATCGCGGCGGCGCCTCCTTTCCTTGTTCCTTCCCGTCCTTCCCCTTCTAGTGGCAGAGGAGAAAAGCTGATCGCTTATAGTCCCTGCCCCAGGAGTGTATCCTGTGAACCCGACCCAAGGGTTTCGTTCCTATTGTCGTTAATGTCACTCCGGCTCGGTTCTGGCACCAGCTCTGCCTGAAATACGAGCTGAGACTGAGTAAGTGACGGCGAATCGGTACTGCGGTACCGTGTAGCATTGTAATAGTTCTTCGGTGTCTGCACAGTAATGGTAGTATCACGCGGCTCAGCGACCAGCCCAATCAGGGTACCGCGAGAACTGTGGAACTGTTTGGAACTGGAACCGTCTCGCGGATCCTTCTCATAGCCGGTACCGTCACGTAGCAACTGCTTATTTGGCTGGTACTGTTTGGCCCACCTCTTGCCGTGAGCGACTGCCATGGGAGATCGAGATCTTTGGTGTGATCGTTTGATGAACGAGATTACTCTGACGAACGACAAAATCTTTTTGGTCGTTCTCGATCGAAGCCGATCGATATCGGTTGCTATAGACTTTGGTAGGTATTGACATAAGTAGTAACCGATGGTTGACAACTCGCGATTCACTCACTCAAGTGTATGGTGAATAGTGATCCATATCACTGAAACGACCGACTTGGAACATTTATCGTGACTAAATTTCATGTAATCGTTCTTAGAGAACCTTTTCTCGTCGAAAGGAATCGCTCTTTCGAGTGTAAACAACAACGAGCCGCACGAGACCCACTAACAAGGTCGATTAGTAGTGGAAAAGTCCAACGTTCAGCGTTCAAGGAGACGCTCAACTTATCTGAAAAGCGGTTAATGCCGTCAATTTTTCGTCACGTGTAGATAAAGAAGTAGGCGACGGACCAAAAAACAGAAAACTATGTGTCTCTTTATTTTTCAAACTCTGACACTACCAGAATTAGAACTGGTGGACAAGTCAATTATCATAGTAGAAACAGATATATATGGTAAATCTGAAGGATCAAGTCCTATTAACGTCGCCAATTATGAATCTTTTCACCCTCGTAACCACATCATAATAAAAACCAAGGTTTAACGTTAGCTCGAGTTCAATTCACTGGGAGATACGGAATATTTCGTTTTGTTCGAGCATAGAAAAATGAAAGTGAGACGGATTATGAGAATTTTAGACCAGGCGTCATGGATGAGGACGTAAGGAGAGCCTTCTGGAATATGAATGCCAAAAAAGCGTTGGAAGTGCGCTACAAAACCCATAAGGTCCTTGATAATGTTGCCTTGACGCCTATCGTTATGGCGCTGTTGCCTGCCAGTGTTGCACCTATTTCTGGTTGCTAGAGTTTTGCATGGGAGAGCCACTGCGGAGGAAAGACAGAAATTAACTGTGGCTTGCCACTGTTTGCCTCCCCTTTTGTGGGCAGGTTATTTCTGGTCCGTTTTTGCACGTTTTTTGCCCGAAACTTAACTAAATGTGAAGCTAAAGCGCTGGGACTAAGTTTAAAATGTGCGCGCAAAGATTCTACGTCTAACGCATTAGATTTCATCCGTGTAGCAATTGGTACGACTGAGATAGACCCCAAAAACTGTGTATAATGCAGACACACTGACACCATACAAACTTAATATTTATAGATTGCAATGTAGTACTTGCTCTTACAACGAATAGCGTTGAAAAGTTATAAAATGCTATACATCATATCCTCTCGAATTCTACTTTGGGCTAGCAGCCCTTATTGTGGCTTATTTCTCCGTGGAATTCTAATACCTCCGCCGTCACCAAGTGGAGTGGCGACTTCCCTTAAGCCATTTACATGAACGGCGGGTGATAATACATATGGTAGCCGACTGAGAATACTCTATTGTAACATTCGTGTCAGGGGAACTAATTTTAAGACTCGAATGATACCTCGATTCCTCAAGGATTCGCTCCATAAGGAGAACTTATTAGTTTACGAAGTGGGCTAATGAACAAATTTTGAGGATGTGTACTGAGAAATTCTTTTCGCCATTTAATAAGAGCTTACTGGGAATTTTCACGAATGGGCCAGTGATTTTTGTATAAGTAATTGATAATGGCAGTTAATAAATTTGAGTGGTAACAAAAACAGCAGGTGCACGTAACTATGGTAAATGATGGCATTGATCATACCCAGGATCTGGAGCATTATCTGTATATCATTGTCTGGCTTTGCTCTTCAGACAAGAGATATTTATTCACAATTACTGACTAATTTTGGCGAAAAAAACAAGTGATGTCTCGTTCCTAAGCTTAAAAATCTAAGCGGAAATCACAAATTAGTCTCTTTTAAAATGTTTAATTCTTGAACTATCATTGGAGCGCATTGGCGGCAAAAATGAAGCAGTGAGGATTTAAAATGGTGAACAGCGTTTGAAAGGAAGGTGTTTAATGCCTTTAAAACTGCTGATGCCGATACGAGGTTTGAAAGGAAAGATAGTGAAGAAAAGGCTGGTGAAAAGTCTTGCATAGAGTGTTGAGGTTGACGGTTAAGAAACGTGGTCGTTGAGGAAAGAGCGAGATGAAACTGGACGAATTGATTTTGGTGTACGGTTGAATAGAGAATTATTGATGGAAAAATCAATTTTGATCCAAATAAAAATTCGAGTTTCAATAATCAGAGATCGAGGAAATTGAGATCAAACCATTATCTTCGAGTTTCGATCAAAAGTCGATTCTTCAACTTCGATCATGACCATTTCGTTTAAACTCAGCAGCGTCACTACTGGCCTATGATAAAGTCATCCGCCCCGACTGATAAAATTTTATTTAAGTCCGGTTGAATTGAAAAGATATGCCCTCGATCATCAAGGAAGCATCTCAAAAAGGTTTTACTGAGCCGAATGGTTCCAATTGGTGATCGCAAAACTTAAATGTGCGTGAATTTGTAAATTTTTTTACCAATAATAATGCCACTGCGTTTTCTGTGTATATTTATGGGATTTTTTAAACCATTGAAATATGCATTTTCAGTCTTTATCGAATAAATAGTAAAAATGTTTTTGTACGAACTGTATCTTTTTTACAAAAAAGAACCGTCAAATTTTTCATGTAATCGATCTTTTTGTTCAAAGTTCGATCTTTGTTGAAAAGTCGAGCATTCCATTTCGAATAAAAATCGATTTTGACCGACATATTTCCATCACTATAGAGAAGGTTAATTTTGCGGAAAGTCAAAGAGACATAGAAGATGCTGATTTGGAGTCTGTGGAGAAGAAAGGAAATCTGATGAGGAAAGAGAGGGTCTCAATGGAATGAGCACTAAAAGAGGAGGGAAGTGCGAAAACTATGTCGAAGGATGTTGATAAGGCGAGGAAGCGGCAGTAGAAGAACAGGGGTATTAGGATGAATTAAAGGGGAATGAATACCTTGTTGTGTGTTTAGCAGGAAGTTCAATGTGAAAATAGGGACTGATTTTAATGATTTATATTTGTTAAACCCAAATTAAATGACAGGCCACCACTATAGCCACCATACCAACTGATCTCCTATTTTGAAAAATAAATAAATATTATTTGAAACACCCGGTTTACCCGGTCTTTCTTCTACTGTTCTGCAAGTATCCATTGTAACCAATAGATATTATGAGGAACTAACCTTTAAAAAAATTGTGTGATGTACTCTCCTCACATGAAAAACTAGCACCACAACCCTATGCACTCATTTTTCATATCATTATCTCACGTATGGCATCCCCTTGATTTCCCTCCTTTCACTTCCCCCTGAACTCCATTTCTTGTAGAAACGTTCTCTCATCTCTGATGATAATCCCGTCATTCATCTACACACTTTCTACATTCATTTCACAGCTAAAAGATAGACTAAGTGAAATGGACAGCTATCTTTAGATTTTTGATATCACTCTTCCCTTTCACGGCATCAACATATTCGCTAAAACTTTTACTCACCCCATCATGGCGAGCTAAAGATGGACCTGATTCTATAATAACCTCCCTCTTCAGATCTCAATGAAGTAAAATTAATACGGTATAGCATGATGAATGAAAATTGAACTTTGTTTTTCCACATAAATATTTATTCAGTCACGACCGCAGTTTCGACGCACTGCGTCATCCTCAGACAAAAAGTAAAAATGTAAAAATGACCTGAGAGGCCTGAGGATGACGCAGTGCGTCGAAACCGCAGTCGTGCAAAGTGACGCCTCAAACCATCAACGGTATAGTATGGTTGGTAAAATAATATGGTATGAATATGGTATAGTATGGTATGGTTGGTGCTACGTAATACCCATCTTATTGTATAGAGTGGAAGTGTGGGCGATTTAGAAAACATCAATGAAAAGACTGAAACCAATTGAAATGTGGTACTTAGGGCGGCTCTTCAAAATTTTATGGATCAAGAGAGTTTCAAACACTGAGGTTCTGCGGAGAGCAAGCCTTGATCGCTCTCCAAGGACGTTAATTGAAAAGAGGAAAATCTCATATATTGGCCACATTCTGAGAGGAAAAAAGTGCGAAATCCTCAGTTTGATCTTGGAAGGGAGAGTAGAAGGAAAGATCCCAAGAGGGAGAAGAAAATGTTCATGGGCACAAAGTATCAAAGGTTGGTCAGAATTTAGAGGTACTTGGGATCTATTTCAACGGGCAAGAGAGCGTTGCCTGAGCAGCAAACGCACTGAACCAGCATCGAGAAGAACAAGATGGTATGGTTTGGTATTCGGAGGAGGCAACCGACAATGAGCCCATCAGCGCCATGAGGGATTCTTAAGGAAGGAAGGGTGGAAAGAAACCCGGTGTAAACATTAGCTTACCATTAACGAAAGGCGGCAAGGGGACCACAGCTTATCGTCCCATTCGACGGACGGAGTACTATAATTGTAGTGCCTTCTTCAAACCACCAAAATAGGGATCGGGCATCGAATCGTTGAAAAATCTCTGCCTCCTTTGAACTCGGACCCACTTAGATGAGATGCCACCTCTATAGCCATCACATAAACTTGATCTTATGAAATCAATATTTTGAAAAATTATTAAAAATTGTTTCAAATACACGTTCAGTAATTTTTTTTGCGGTCCTTCGGATCTTTCCACTACTCCATAATGAAATATAAACTACAAATGGTATTTTCCACACTTTATAACTCCACTATAATGTATAACTCCACTACCGACCATGGCTTCGAAACTCCGTCATTTTAAAGCGGGGAAATTATCATTTGTAGCTTATATTTTATCGTGGATATATCGCATTTCCACCACTGGGTTCCACCAAAGGGTTAAGCCTGAGACTATTTCATATATCCCACCACTGCTCCGGAACCATCCATTGCAGTCCCATAGGTGTTATGTGATACGTCACCCCTCCACCCGTGAAGAATATATTGGTTTGGATCCACGGAGGGTTTAGAGATAAATTTGTTTAAAGAGAGTGTAACACCAAGAGCCGAAGTGACCTAGACTAGGAGGAGTATTCTAGAAGCGTCCACAACGGTGGCGTAACTATGAGGGGAGGGTGAATGAGCGGGATAGAACACTCCCTCCAGAATCCTAAATAAAAAATACAATCGTTTCACAGTTATCCTAATTGATCTAAATACAATAATTATGTGTTTAAGAAATTTTTCCTCTGTAATTAATAAAATATTAAATTTATCCATGTTTTTTTCTGCAATACATTCATGTTTTATATAAAAATGTCATGCATTACTACACGATATAGCTTGCTATTCAATCTGATCCATGACCCCCAAAAGCTAAGACCTACTTACGATTGTAGCTTAAAATTTCCCAGGAGAATATTCCAGATTGCTTAATTGGGAAAGCTCTAGAATGTTGTATGGTCCATAAATGTCTTTCAGCATATTCTGGAATATCCGATGAGGTTCTAGACCAGCAAAGGCAAGTGAAATGGCATTTATGAATATTAGAAATATTCATAGATTTCACGTAGAAAAATTAAAATGCTGCATTAGAATCTTTTTCACTTACTACACTCGCCTTTCTGTGTCTGTGGCGTAACCAATTTTTCTTAGCCGCTACGGTATTCAGCTTATTTTTGGGGTTTCAAACGATTGAGCTGAAATCAAATGAAAATCATATTGCAAATATAAAAAGGATTGAGGTAAATAAAATTATGTTCTTTTGAGACGGAGAAGAAGAAATATTTTCATTTTGGTTTATGCTCAACTGATCAGAATATTCCCAGCTGATTATTTAGTTCTTAATCCTTTCCTACGGCAGAAAATCAGAAGACCTTTTGCTGTGAGAAGCTAACTATTTTCTCACCATGGAGCTAGAGTATACTTTTAATCTCAACATCAAGAACAATAGAGTGAAATTATTCTTGAGGATTCATTAAGTTGCACCGGGAAAAATTTACGAAGCCAGCACTTATAGTCTACTTGCAGTAACTCATATTTACATAGCATCTATAAGCTACATGTTCATCTGAAGGTATAGCCCGTTCCCATTAATTTTTTTATCGCGTTAGATATGCATAGATCATTAAGTTAATGATTTTTTTGTAGGTGAAGTAAATTCATTGTAAGTTATTGTAAGTGATTGTCACATATATATTTCATAAGGGTAATGTTTCAAAAAATTATATATACTTTCTTTTGTTGTTTTGCCTGCCTTGAATTTAATTTTTAAGATGGTAGCTTCCATGCTGGTTTTTTATGTTAACCATTGAAGCTACCTAAAGCTCCATAATTTTGTGTTGTTAGAAAAAGTGTACATTCAAGGTTGGAGTAATGAATTGATTCATTCATTCAATTATTCCCATTTCACCGAAAACAGCTCACAATGGCCTTTTATGTCGAGGTTTTCAACGAGATAATATTTACACGAGTACGAACAACCTTGCCCTGGGTAGGGGTAACCTCCTCAGGTGGGACTCGAACGCGACCTCTTGCTTGGCAGGCGAGTACCTAACCCCGCCGCATCCGAGGCCGGAAAGAACTTATCCGTTTTTAACTTAACTTAACAACGTTCTTAACTTAATTACTCGAGCGGCAGATAACAGCTCATGTTTAAATGCACCAAAAGAGAAACCAGTTCTCAGCCATGGCGAGTTAATTTGGTAAATTACTGTGGATTGATACGGTTTAAAGTAATATTTTTTTCTTTCGATCTTTACCTATCCAATCTTCCTAATAGAAATTTCCCTCATTAGTAAATATAAGCAGTTCACCGTGCTGAGAACAAGCGATAGACATCTGAAGTTACTCTTTAAACTGAGAATCAGGCCGTAATAAATGAATTAACAAATGAATGCATAGAATCAAATGTGAAAAAGAAATAAAAAATACTTGAGAGAAGGAAATTAGCGAGCAAAGAAAGGCTATAAAATTTGATGCAGGACATTAGTCTTGGTATTGAAATAAATACTTGCAATCTCCCACGATTATACAATTTATTACGCCCAAGATTTTAATGTTACTTAATCATATGATGCAACAAATTGAATAGTAAAATCGTGGAAAATTGCAAGTCTATGTTTCAATCTGGAAATATGCCTCTCCATAACGCATGATTCTTAGAATTTATTCAGTTAAGGTCCACGCTATGGGTGATAAAAAGCATCCGTGATTTCTCTTGTACCGAAAGATAGTGTCAGATTTTACGCAAATATAAATACAAACGATTTTACACACAGAACGTTTCCAGTTGCAGCGTTGGTCAATGATATCATCATGATAGGGAAGTAATAGAAGGCAATTTAACATATATTTACGGGAATAAAGGGAGAGGTGTGAAAGAAATTAGATTTGAAATGAAGAAAAATGTAATAAAAACGACGCTAAAAATAACAGATCACGAAAGTTTTACAATAAAAATAAATGAGTACACACAGAACAAAAGTGTGCTACAAAATGCCATTTCCTACGAAAGAAAATTATTCTATCATAGACAAGCCCTAGGAAGAATATGTCGTTTATCATTGCATTTCTTGACTTCTGAAAAAGAAAACCAAAATATTATTGTGCAGCGGAAGAGAATAAGCCAAGACTAACATTAAAATACGGAAACAAAGCTGATAGAGTTGAATGAATTCTGTTATCTAGGAAGTAGTGAAGAGAGATGCAAGGAAGAAATTATCAGTAGAATAACATACGTGAAGAGAGCATTCCACCAAAAGAGAGACTAATATAACGCGGGAAACTTAAACATGAAAGTAAGGAAACAATTTAAAGGATCCTACATTTGGATTATGCTTCTCCATGGAAGTCAGGCATGGACAATGACAACAGAGGAAAAAAGCAAGGATAGAGGCCTCCGATATGTGGTTCCACAGAAGAATGATGAGGATCAAATAGATCAACAGAGTTAGTAATAAGCCAGTCCTCAGAAGATTAGGAGAGGAGCCTCGCGAAAACCGAACTTAATAAGAAGACCGAACAACCTTTTAGGCCACATTTTGGAACATGATGGCCTGATGAAGACAATCGTCGAGGGGCAAGTGGATGGCAAGAACGGAAAAGGACTTGGTTTTCGGCTCAACTTTGTGGAAATTAATACACGAAAATGAAAAAGGAGACTTCGTTGCTTTCCACAGATTTATTGCGTCCGTACGACATGTTTCGACCATAGAGGTCAATATCAAGTAGGTACTTGATAATGACCTCTATGGTCGAAACATGTCGTGCGGACGAAATAAATCTGTGGAAAGCAACGAAGTCTCCTTTACATTTTCGTGTAAGGATAGAGGCCTTCGAAATAAATTGCTACAGAGGAATGATGAGGACCAAATGGATCGACACAGTAATGATGAAGTGCTAAGAAGAGTAGGAGATAAGAGAAGCCTCATGAATGAAGTAATAGCTCGAAGCAAAGAGTATTACAGATACTACTGTATAAAGCACTACGTGGTAGCTGGTATTCTTTTTAAATAATAGTCGAAAGTAAATTATATTCACTTCGCCCAAGGCAGGAAGGATTCGAATGATATTACAAGTCAAGCCACCTAAATCGGTAGAATACCTGAATTAAAATATTAATTTATGATTTAATCACATCTTGACCGAGATAAAAATTACAGAGAAGGCTATGAAAAATAACTGAAACTATTCAAGTAGGTAGTGATTATCAGTTTCTCATGCGTAGAACATCAAGTACTAAATGTTCATCGCTAGTAAATTAAATTCAAAATTGAACGTGTATCAGCAAAGATCAGGAAGTGGATACAAGAGCCAAGATCTTTGATTGATGTAGTCACCAAAGTTTTTATGAGCTTATTTAATTGGCTGTAATTAATTAATAAAATTATGTTACCAGTTCGTGAGTTTGGGCGATTCTGGTTCGAGGTCAAACGGTAATTCATCTTAGGAGCTTCAGGGCCCTTGCAGATGACTTAATGAGGCCTCTCTTCGTGCCTGTTCTCGGTGGTATTTCGAAATTATGTGGAATAATATATGTCGGGATATTATGTGATGGAAAAATGTTTCACGATGAAGTGAGTCCGAAAAATGTCTTCAATCCATGATACTTCTCTTGGGTTTAAATATGCCAAATGACTTGCCAATGAAGCTTAGCTTCCAAAGCGTGGAAGGAAGTTCTTAGTCCAGCGCTGAATTGATTTTTGGGCTGAAAATATTTTACATGTTATAAAAGAAAATTAGGCAGAACTCTTAAATGATATGAAAAGGCTCAATCACGAAAGATACAGTTTCCGGCGTAATTCAGTGGTAGCCTTTGATATTTAACATAATGAAAAGTGCTTCCCTATCGCCACAATTATTTATTTCAACCGCCCAGGTTTTGGCACTTAATGCTAAGTGAAGCTACCGAAATCGGTGGAATACTGGAATAAAAATATATAATTTTATCACATGTTGACCGAGATAAAAATTGCTGAGAAAGCTACGAAAAATAAATGAAACCATTCACATAGGTAGTGAATATACGTTTCTTATACGTAGAAAACCAACAGCTAAATAATATCAGAAACCTTGAAAATGGCATTTATGCAGAAACCTGGGTCAGATGAAATAAACGAGTGAAGAAATAGGAGAGTACTTTTCATTATTTTAAAAGCTTAATTACACTTGAATTTCGGCATCGCTGGCAACCATTGGTAAAATTTGGATCAGCTACAATTTCGCGGTAACGTGAGGAATGGGCAGCAATTTCAAGCCATAAATTCAACAGCAAGACAAGTAATATTTTGCACGTCCTTTAGTGAGTTCCTAAAATTATTCAATCGGACTTCTGAGGTAAATAATCCGGTCCAGGTAGAATAATTTGCGAGAGTCAGGGGATGGCTGTGTACCAAAACATGGGTCGTTTGCATATAAATTTACCATTGAAATTTTATTCCTGCTATGTCATCATGTATGCTCAATGTAAACCAGTATTCATTGAGTTGCGCACGCCATGCATAATAAAATTCATCACTGGACATTACCAGGTTTATTCTTTTTACCGTGCGATGTAAAACCAATTTATCCTGTTTAATTATGAATTGCACCGGTTTTCAGTCGAGTACGTGGAATATACGCATATAAAGTTACCTGTAGACTTAGTACTAAGTAATTCTTTCTTTTCTTTCTACAATCATATTTCTCCGATGCTAAACAGTCATTAGAGGAGAATAATTGCCGGATGCCTTTAGATTTCACACTATATGATGCGAGGTAAAATATACTTTACAAGGAATAATTCTCGCTGAAAGCATTACGTGGTAGCTGAAACTCTTTTCAAATAATAATTAATCATAAATTATATTACCTTCGCTCATTGTAGGATGGATTCACAACAACTTCCAAACCATGCTATTTTAATAGGTAGAATATCCGATTAAAAATATTTTATAATTTTATCACATCTTGACTGAGATGAAAATTGCCGAGAATGCTATGAAATATAACTGAAACAATTCTCGTCGGTCGTGATTATTCGTTTCTTATACCGATCATTGCTTGTGAAGTACATGCAAAAACGAACGAGTATATGTACAAATGAGGACGCAGAAATAGAGCCAAGCTCTTTGATCGATGTGGTCACCAAGTAAAAGATTTTTTATGAGCTAGTTTAATTTTCTGTCATTATTAATAAAATTGAGTAACCGGTTCGTGAATTTGGGCGGTTCTGGATCAAGGCCACACGATAATTCCTCTGAGTAAGTCAAGTAGATTATTCGTTTCTCATACGTATAATATCAAGTTATAAAAAATCAAATTATTTTATGGAGGGCCAAGAAGCATATTGGTGAAAGTCAAAAATAAAAGTATTCCAATAATTGAATGATAATTCGCAAAGAAGTTGGAACTGTGCTGAGGGTACCCAGTAGGTATGTGCAACAACCTGGTGGTCCGCAAGTGTGACTATTACTTGCACCATTGTATTTCTAGGTAGACAAACTATTTTGGAGTCAGTTTCCATACAAAGTTGGTTTTTTCAAAATAAAAAAAATTGACTTATACCAATATGTTTCTCAGCCCTTCGTATATACTAATCAGTTCTAAGTTACAATTGATTAAACGGTATTCGAGCGTGCACACGATTTCTGTGCATCAATCGCAAGCAACTATAGCAAATATCCTTTCCGCTGTTCCTCGAAGTCAGTTTTGATGTGAACTGCCCTTTAGACGGGTGCACGCGGACCAAAAAATATAAATACCAACATCTTCCAAGTCAAGCTTCCTTAATGCATGGAATATTCGAATAAAAATATTACATACTTTAATGACATAACCGAGATAAATCTTGTTGAGAACGGTGCGAAACATATTTTAAATTACTCACGTAGGTAGTGATAATTCGTTTCTCATACGTAGTATATCAAATACTAAATAGTTCTTGCTATTGAATTACATGAAAAAATGAATAGGTATTAGCAAAGATCAAAATGCGGTAACAGAGCTTCGGAATACGGAATTTCTTTCGTTGATGTAGTCACCAAGGAAAAGTTATTTATGAACCACTTTAACTGGCTGTAATCAATCAGCAAAAATATGTAACCAGTTCGTGTAATTGGACGATTTTGATTCGAGTCCAAATGATAATTTCTCTGAGGATCGTACGTAGGCCGTGATTATTCGTTTCCGTTCTGTAGAATATTTTAGGAATAAATGATAATTGTTTGTAAACTACATGCAAAAATGAACTAACGTAACATTAGTAACGGGTATTTATTCTCTCAAAGTGATATAAATACTAAGCAGTACAACGTAAAAATCAGATTCGTGAGTGCGCACGGCTTTCATGCATCCATCACTTAACTTTGCCAACAACTTCTGTCCTTTTCCTCCGTACCTCGAAGTCATGCTCAATGTGTAGTGGCCTTTAGGCGGGTGCACGCCGACCAAAAAAGAGAAATAGCGGGAAGCTCCCCTCGCTCGTTTGTGTGGCCTCGGCGTCTTCCCAAGAGGCTGCGCTGGCGTTGGAGGCGTGGGCGGCGGAGAGAGCGGAGGCCATTCCCGGGAAAGGCCGACGAAGAAATTGCCCACCTGGGAGACGGCGAGGCAATGCCCCGCGAATGATTAAACATCTGCATGGAACCTTGGCTGGCCCGGAATAGCCCCGAAGACGCACCGACTCGCGCCCAAGGGAAAATTTATTTCGGACAATTCACGGGGACCGCATCGGGCCGGTACTCACAATTCGAATGCAGGAAAAGGATGTAATACCCATAAATAGGCAGAATTATTTCGCAGAATGAATTGATGCTGTTATCTGAAAATAAATGCTGTTGAAACAACTAATCTCGCTGCGTTCCTTTTTTGTTTTCGTTAGCCTCCAAGACCAATGCAATCCCAGATGATGGATCAGTGAGCCGAAACGCGTCGTACGCATAAAGTTATTGTGGAAAAGTGCAACTGCCTTTCGTTTCAACCTTGTCTACACCCCTGTTTACGGTATTGAAATTTTGTGGAACAATGGTGCGTTCCATAAGTAATGCGACACAATTTTTTTGTGACGCAACGGGTCGATGTAAGGTGTTCAAACCTACTGGGCTAGGTGGAGGGGTATGTTAGCTTCAAAACACTCCCAGACTCATTTAGCTGCAAGCCGCCGGAGAGTCAGGACATGCATTCCCGTGAACCCTGTTTTGGGTTCATGGAACACGGCACAATGAATCGTTCTGTGGAGCAATGGTACGTTATCAAATTTTGCGTTAAACTTGGAAAATCCGAAACCGAAACGTATCCATAGTTTAGCAGGCCTTTGGGAGGGATTTCTTCTCCAAATCACAAGTTTTCCGATGACACAAGTCGTTCATGGAGGGGCGAGAGGATATCACCTACGAATCTTGCAGAGGATGACCCTCAACCTCAAATTCATGGATCCAACGAGTATCTACATCTACATAATACCCTGCGAGCCACCTCTAGGGTGTTTGGCAGGGGGTGATCAATCACCAGCATGCAGCATGAAATTGGACTCCCACATGCACACCACACGGTCAAAAAACGTCACGTATACTAAAACATTATACTACCATATGCTGTTATAAATAATAATGAGATTAAAAAACATGCATTAAGTTTTACATAGGTTAGTAGGCTACACTACAAGACATGCAATCTATTTAAGAGTTTTATCGCTGCCGTTCTAATCTCTTATTGATCGTAGAAAAAAAGGCATTCTGAATCTGTCTGTTCTACAATTTATCCCTCTTATTTTTTATTTATATGATCTGATATTCCGTAGTATTTTGGCGTCCGTAAGATATGGTAAAATAAAAAAATAATAGGAAACCACCCTATTGGTTCCCCAGCCTACCGACAGTCTTGACCTGACTCCCGCTGTTTTTGCTTCCTCAGTAGAAAGGAGGTATGAAAGGAAAACATTGGGACATGATTGAAACCATCCAGGCCCATGTTACCTCGACTCCAAAGGACATTCCGGTAAAGGCCTTCATGAATGCCTTCCAGGCATGGAAAAAACGCCTCTAGATGTGTATCAACGCAAGAAAGTGCTATTTTGAAGATTATTCATTATTTGTACGAATGTTTACAATAAATGATTTTTTATGAATTTGGTCGTATTTTTTATGGAACGCACCTTGTAATTCCGAATATTATGTGACGGAAAAAGTCTCACGATGATGTAGGTGAGTTCACAAAACGACTTCTATCCGTGGTACTACTCTCGGGTTAAAGAATGCTAAATGGCCTGCCATTCCTGCATGGAACCTTGGCTGGCCCGGAATAGACCCGAAGAAGCACCGACTCACGTGCAAGAGAAATATTTTTTTCGGACAATTCACTGAGACAGCATTGGGCCGAGACGGTGCTCGCAGAGTGAATGCAAGAGAAAGATGCAATACCGCTTGGGAGTATTGTTTTACAGGATGAATTGATGGTATTTTCAGTGTATGAATGTGGTTGAAACAACTCATATGGGGGTCATTTAGCATACTTTAATTAAAGAGAAGTATCACGGATAGAATTCGTTTTGCGACCTCACCGACCTCATCGTGAGACAGTGAGAGACAAAGAAAAGATGGAAATAATGAATCCGGCCTCGGTGGCGGCGGGTGAAGTCCTCGCCTGCCAAACATGAGGTCGCGGGTTCGAGTCCCGCCTGGGTAAGTTTCCCTTATCCAGGGCAAGGTTGTTCGTGTACGTTTCAATGTTAAATTTCTTGAATATCCCGATTTAAAATGGCCTGTACGAGCTGTATTCGGAGGTTTGGGAATAAAATAAAATAAAAATAAATAAATATAAGTCCGATAAATTGGCAGTACTGATTTACAAGTTAATTTTTGATTCTGACTAAACAAGGGTTGTCTTGGTCGTTCGAGGTTACAAAAAACGGAAAATCTCGGCCCAATGCGGTCCTCGGGCATTTCTCGAAATAAATTTCCCTTCGGCGTTACTTCGGGGTTATTCCGGGTCAGCCAAGGTCCCATGCAGACTTGGCCGGGCATTTAGCACACTTTAGATACACCAAGAGAAGTATCATGGATAGAAGTCGTTTTGCGAACTCACCTACATCATCTCGAAACATTCTGCCATCACATAATTTCGAGATACTACCAAGAACAAGCGTGTAGACGATGTTGAAATGAAAGGTAGTTGCACTTGCGTTCAATTTCTCAGAGCCATCATGTGGGGTTTTGTTGGTAGTTGGAACTAACGAAAACAAAAAGGGAACGCAGTGAGATGAGTTTTTCAACCACATTCATAAGAAAAAAAAACAGCATCAATACATCCTGTAAAACAATAGGGCGAATTTCTTGATTGAAGATTTCGCGGCTCATGGTGGTCGCGAAACGTCGGGGCAATCTCCACTACGACACGCGGCGTACACCCAAATGTGAGTTATTTTCAACAATAGGGCCGTTTCCTATTATTTTTTATTGCCTAAATCGAAAGAGTATTACTCCTGGAGTACGCATTTCACGCTCTTAGTTTTTTAAATGACGACATCTATTTTTTGCGATTAAATGAAAAGTGAAAAATTTCAATCGCGCGAAAACGCGACGGCTAAGTATGAATGATGGGAAAAGCCCGTGTGACGTCAGTCTGCTTCCCGCTGCCGCATTGTGAGGTGACCGTGGGGAGAGGCTTTGAGCGCTGATACGATGCAGGCTGCTAGCAGGTAGCTGAGTACCCTGCTATCAGGTAGCGCTTGGCTTAAATAAGGATTATTAATACCTTATCAAACGAAGGAAACTTTCCGACCTTAGCCAGTTTTAATAGGTGATTATTAAGATATATTTCCCTGAAGTCTGCGCCTCATGCATGCAATGGTAATCTTAGACGATGTAAAACTCCTATCTACTCGTATAGAAACTAGGTCCCTGTGACGTCACGTGGAGTGCCATCGCATGGGCGCCAATCTGGCCCTTTTCAAATGCAGTTAAAATTGACCATTGCCATTCGTCTAAACTGTGATTAAAAAAACCAAATAATTTGTATATTACGAATACACTAATGGTGGGCAACGAATCGAAATCAATGCGCATTGATTTCGATTTCCTTCATCAAAGAAAACGAAAAGCATGCTTTTCGTTTTCTTTGATGAAGGAAACTACCCTTTTCTGCCAATTTTCTCGTATTGCATCTTTCCCTGCATTCGCTCTGTAAGCACCGGCGGCCACGGAGAATTGCTCGAAATAAATTTACCATTTTTACACCTTAATTTTTGTAATGAATTGATTTGGTTTTTACTATAACTACTACCATTGAAAAATATTAAACCAATGTCACTGACAAAAATCTATAATTCATATCGAGTTATCGTACGATTAGCAAATGAAGCATTTTGAGAAGTGATGCATGCAGAAATGAAAGAAGTTAGCGATTCCAGAGTAAGATCTGACCTATGTGAATGTTTTCGGCAGAATAAAGTTTGATCAAAACAAATAATATTCAATGTAAAAAAAGGCCTGATTGAGGTATAGATATATACCGAAACGTTAGCCATAACATTGTGCATTTATCTCTTAAAGACTTTAAATCATGTATGCGCAAAATGTGAATGAAATCAAATGGATTGAAATGATGATATTAAAATTCGTTGATTACCCAGCATGAATAATTGAATAAACAGCATTAGAATCCATTAAATAGCGCAAAATAAAACAGAATGTTCCATTTTCGATATCCTTGGTAATGTAGCCAATCACTTTAATGAGCAGATTGTAATAACTTAAATCTCATTGCCTCTAAATAGTCCAAAATCACGGAAAAATATCAGCGAATTGCCTTTCATGGACTTGCGATAGGGTCATAGTTAACCCACGATTTAAACCTATTAGTCCTGGTCTCTCTAAAAAAAAAACACAAATACGATAATGACTAGATCAAGACTTCGTTTGTGTACCCTTAACAGAAACTATTCGGAGATGAGATTGCCCCTCGAAATAAGTAAAACCTCTAATTTTATAATTTATATTTATAAAATAATGGATGAATGTTTATTATTTAATTATGTAACCTAACCACCTTTTAGGTCACCTAAAGCTCCTCATAATTTATATATGATTTTTTTGCATTGTTATGGAGTAAAAAACATTATTGTTTCTATAAGAACTTTCTTTCATGGATCTGATAACATGGGCACCCAGTCAAGGGGTAGTTGGCACTATTCCATTAGTTATTTATAGAAACGATCGTAGAAAGTATTTTCTACGCATTGACTACTGTCGATAATGTCATATCACTGTAAAAAAATACAAATATGACCGTTGACAGTTACCGGAGTATCCGTCGTCAAATTATGATGAGAAATCGAACTTCAGTATGAAAAACGTAGCAAAAGCCTCTTGGAGAGAAGTCAAAACCTAGTCACCATTAAGAATAGGAACGACTCAGAGTTCAATAGGTTTATTCTAATAGATCACCTTTCTACATGTACATACTATCCCGCAAGTCTCCTTAATAGGCGTGTGGCGGGGGGTGTTAGGATACCAGCTGATTCAATATAAAAATGAAAAGCTATAACCAAATTAAGCCTAGCATTTACTAAAGTCTTATCGTGTGGAAACGGCTTTCCAAACTAAGCCTAGCATTAACCAAACTTAACTAAGCCTAGCTATAACCAAATTAAGCCCAGCATTTACAAAAGTCTTTTATCGTGTGGGGGAAAAACGGCTTTCTGAACCGTTAGGTAAAATATCTCTCATGATTTGCCGTTTCTGTCAGCCCTGGAAATGTAGTGGGGTTCTAATATGATGTTCTCCGTATCACTCTTAAATACATCCATTACCGATTTATCGAGTGATATTAGCCTAGCGCGTAGCCTCCGAGTGTCTAGCGGTTCCCAATCTAGCATCTGTGAAACACTTTCTGTACTCTTGGAGTAGTTTTTGAGGAATCGCGATGTGTATTTTCTTTAGTTTAGGGGTTAAGTCTTTCTGCACTAGGCCCCATATGCTTGCTGCATATTCAAGGTGTGATTGAACGAGGGTATAATAGCACCTCTCTTTAACGTTAAAATCTGAAAATCTTCGATAGAGATATCGATCTGAAAATCTTGGATCTGAACGCTCGACGAATCCTAACTTCTTCAGGGCTCTGTCACAAATATTCCTCAAATGTGTTCCCCACGATAGGTTAGAAGTAATCGTAACCCCCAGATGCTTCACCTAGATACACCTGCCGCCATCACGATTACACCATTCACTGCATATAAGTACGTAACTGGACGACTCTGCAAGAAATGTACCGCCGTGCATAAGCTTAGATTAAGTTCGAGTGCCCACATATGGCTCCACATAAGAACCTCTAACGCATTCAATGCTGGTGTCTTGAATTCAGGGCAAAATTTCCAGATGTTTTTGACCAACCATCTTCCTCAGTATTTGCTGCTAGATCAGGTGATTTTTTACGTTCAGTCTAACAAAATATTTATGGAAGCAGGTCATCATTTCCTTTATAAAGACCTGTCTCTTAAAAGGCCAAAAAAAATGATGCGTAAGCATTGAAACCGGTCGATAAATATTAAAGAAGTGTGGAAAAATACTATAGCTGTTTCAATTATTACCATCCACAGACTTTCACAAAGTCAACTTGTCGACAATCAGTCTGATTTTCTTTATATTTTGAGTCCCTTTGAGCCATATGTGGCCCTACCTTTACTGTCAAAATACTTATATTCAACATGAAGAGGGGAAAGTAGTAATTTTCATGTAAAAAGTTTTTACTTATCGCACCTATTTCCTTTTTTGCAAATTTTTACTGGTCTATTTAATTCTCATAATATCACAAAAATTTTGCTTTACATAGTGAATTGCTCCTATGATATATATTTTCAGCATTAAGTTTCAGCATGTATTAGATAGGTGAAATATATCACGTGTTTATTTCATTTTATTTCCCTTTGGGTATACTCGCTATCTCTGACCTCACTTCTCATCCAAACTTCCAGTCTCCTCACACACAACTTCCTTTGCGATTCGTGAGGCGCTGCACTCCATATTAATGCCTCACCGTTTCCCCTGACTTCTTGCCATGGGTCTCCCGCAACGATGCTTCACCTGCAACTTCTCCTCAGACTAAACCTCGCTGTCCGATTCGACCATCTCATTTTAAGAGTTGGCCATACGTGGAAAGTGAAAATCCTAACTTCACCCATGTCGATACTTTTCAAATGCTCAAACCGATTCAATTTCCGAGTGAAAAAGACGGTAAAATGATGGAAGATATAAAAGGGAAAAACTGAGGTTATGAAAGGCTATCTAATGGTAATATTGAGTATAAAATCAATATAATTTGACCATCAGGGATGACAGTTGCCTAAATGAAAAAAATACTATGATGATCTCCACAATACACCTAAATTTAAGACACGGTCTCAGGCGTTACTTTGTGGAATTGCTTCATTATAGATTAAATAAAATAACTTTGTTTTATTCCACACTTTATTTAAATAGCACGACCCGGGTTTCAGCATCTTGTACTATCATCACCTGAAGATAGCACAAGATCCTGAAACCCGGGTCGAGCTATTTAAAATAAAGTGTGGAATATAGCCAAGTAATTTATTTTATGCATACACTTTATTTTGGCGATTCATGTATCGACTCGTAGGACAGGTCTTATGTGGACTTCACCGCAGTTTTTCAGAAAATGGAGTAGGTATTTACCTTTCCTCAAACGTACGTTATTTTCAACCCTTCACATAATCATGTACTATTAAAGAATCATGACTATCTTGAAAGTGTGGGGTGACGGAGGAGTACAGTACTCGTCTACTTAAACTGAAGGTCGCGGGTCCGAGTCCCGCCTGGGTCGGTTACCCTTATCCACGGCATGGGTTTTTTTCATCGTCCCTTGCAATAGCCCACCCTGATGTAAAGGCCAAATAGAGATAGTTAATGGTTTAAAAAGCGTTTCGAAAACCGAGTCGGTTTTCGTCTTCATGGCGTGTGAATCAATGGAGACTTTCACCCGGTGGACAGCCCGAGTTAAACTACTAGCCAAATAGAGCTGTTTTCCGGGGAATGAATACGAATAAATTTATTTATTTCTATTACACCGAAAACAGCTCTATAATGCCTTTTACTTAGGGGTTATGAACATATTAACAGTTTCAACTTAAAAAATTCGAGGAATCAAGCGAGATGGAGTGGAATTGATTCATAATGAAACAATGACTTGCAATTTTCCACAATAATAAATTATTTATTATTGTGGAAAATTGCAAGTCATAGTTTTAACTTACACAAACAATCATGCCCTGGATAGGGGTAACTTACACAGGCGGGACTCGAACCCGCGACCTCCGGTTTGGCGGGGGAGGAATTTACTCCGCTGCCACCGAGGCCGGCAAAAGATGAAGAAATTTGTAAATAAAAAATAAATGGGAACTAATATTGAATTCTACATCGTACAACTGTTTAATAATATATCTTTGATTATCTATATGAGACTCAATCGTTACCACTGCAAGAAATACATGAAAATGGTCCATAAAAATTATAATTCGTGAGATATTTACGCCAGTGCTAACTTACAAATCCCCAAGATTGGAGTGAAAATAGTACTATAGTAGCTCCATAGAAATAGTATAGCAGGATAGGGTAGCTAGCCAAGACAAGAAGGATACGAAAAAAAGCGACAGAGAAGATATGATGCATTGTATAAATTTTGTCTATTCACAACATTGGTTTATCAACTTTTGTGGCTTTGTGGAAGACGAATTCCACATTTTTCGTCCAACAGAACCCACAGAACTAGGAATAGGTAAATAAATATGTAGTTCAGTAACCTGCTTATATTGTGCATTGTATCACCGTCTGAAACGAAATTTTCACACCTTCATGTACTTACAAGGTATGCATTTAACTTGTGAGGTAATTTATGCAAAATAAATATTAATAAAAAAAATGATTAAGTTTCGGAAAACTTGTACAAAAAGTATTTTATTCGGAATGCGTAAAAGCATTTTCCGTGTACCTCACATTGGTCACTTTCGTAATTTCTATAGCTGTTTGACCTAATTGACAGTGGCGGAGAAAATATTAATTTTCATATCGATTCGATAGATATAAATTGGATAAGCTGCTAGATAAGAAAGTGTAGATGCTCTTACTATCTGACCGATGTACGAAAGAACGAAAATGCTTCCTTAACTGCTAAGTGGCCTCGTTCCAAGTGATAGTCTATCCTTTCATTATTTTTACGCTGATGCATAGAGGAAATTTTCTATGGAGCAAGTATTCCTCAAATCACTATTGTATTTCGTTTTTTTTTGTGGGTGAGCCAGACTTAGTGACAAGTTGATAGTGATAATCATTATTGCAGTAACCATCGATGGGTTAAGTAAGGAGGAAAGTATCTAGAGAAGAAATAGCTAATAGATAGCTCAAGCAAAGGAGGTATTCCAAATTTAGATGAATCGGCTCACAGATAAAAACTCCTCGGAAGAAGGGATACAATTCATTAGAACTTAGATCTCGAGCGTATACGTTTATGGAAGTGAGGCATGGAAAAGAACAGAGCAATCTGAGATATAAGCATTCGAGATGGAGTTCTATAATATAGATCTAGTAGACCTATCGTGTGAGAAATGAGGAACCCCTAGCTAAGTGGGAGATGGAGGAAGCCTTTGAAAATCAAAAAAAGATACATATCATCTACATCGGCAACAAAAAAGTCACGGTGAAGACAATCATCGAAGGAAAAATGGATTGGAATATCGGCATATAAAGGAATTGAGAGAAAACGATAGTACAAATGACGAATGATGAAAAAGAGAAGGAAACTGGGATTATAAAAGGCTATATAATGGTTATATAGAGTGTAAAATCAATATAGATTGACAATCAAAGACGAAAATTGCATTAATGGAAAAAAACTTAGGTGGTCTCCACAGTACGCTTTATTTTTGCGACCTATGTATCGACTTGTAGTCAGGTCAGGTCTCATATGGACTTCACCGAGGTTTTTCATCTACTCATATTGAAAATATAACCAGTATACCCCGTCGGGATTTATTTCCTTCGTTCCATTTGGGGGAGTATTAGGGTGTTTGGACCATCCAGTCTAAAACTATTCAGGGTGGAGAAAAATCATATCACGAAATATTAAACCTGGATACCTGATGCCAGTGGGAACCAAAATTACCATTGATTTTTAGGTTGACAACGCACCATTGTTAAACAACAGAAACTTTGAGCCAGGCGCTCCGATTGTCTGCGTGTTTGCCCTGTTGCTATATGCCTAGAGTACATCGCAATCTCCGGTAGACAAAGCATTCAGAGTTGTGAATTGTCCAGAGCATTCGGCAACGGATCAATTTCACGGCCAGTCGAAGCGCTTGCCTCAGTTTCTGTAGTTTAAAATCGCGTATTTCTGACCTGAACACCATCAGTAATTCTGGTTCCCGCTAGCATTAAATATCCCTGGTCAAAATGTCGTGATAAAATTTTTCTCCTTCATATCTTATAGTAAATCTAATAACCAATCCCAATATACCCTCAATATCTGCCTTCTTCATTGCCATAGCCATTAGTAAAATAAAAATAGATTCAGAACAAATGTTTCTATACCAAATTAGGAATTTATTAAAGCAAACATTCTCCCCATCTCGTACAAAGTACATCATTTCAAGACCCTCATTCATTGGAAAAATATTTACTAATCCAGAGGACCACTCCCGAGGCATTTACTGGTCACTGGTTGAGAATCACAAACATCTTAGCAATTCCAATGAAATATAGGCTATCACAATTGAAACATTGCCCAGTAACGTTGAGATATTGACCATTGTGAGTAGAATATTGAAATTGTGAGTTGAAATTTGACACAATATTTAAGCATTGCGAGTGAAATACTGACAACACGAGTGAGATATTGATCATCATGATTGGGTTATATGCTATCCAAGGCATAAATTTAAGAGGAGGATTGACCTGGGTTTAGACATTTTCGGCGGTCCCCCACAGCACAGCTTCTGCCGGAACCTGAATGGGCCACGCGCCGTGCATTTGAGAGGGACATCGGAGGAAGTGGCGTGTGTACCCCAAGGGGCTTGTCTTGTGCCAAGACACGGAACGCGTGACACTCCCGAAGGCCCCGCGAGCGTGGTCCCATGTTTTGCACAGTGGGATGGGGGAGGAGAGTTTGGGAGGTTTGAGGCCCTGGGATTGGACCGCGCGCTATCTCGCGAAGACAAAAGACTATCGCAGGCAGGCACGGACCCTTTCCCCCTCACGCCGCGCTTGCCCGCCGGACATTTTGCGACCCCGTGACGGCCTCTGACGTACTTCCGGCTTCACGATCCAAACCATTCCTGCAGAGAAGAGGCCGCATCTTGAAGGTCAGTATCAAGGAGAATTGAGATCCCTTAGATCTTTCGCTCACATTGCAATTTACCTCTCTTAGTGCCACCGAAATTTGGCAGCATTAGCGAAATGTGCAATCAAAAATTTAAGAATTTCGTAGCACTATGACAACATAAAATGTGAGGTTACTATTATACGAGGCATGTTTTTAAAGCAAGTACCGTTTTGACATAAAAAAACAATAAATAAATATTTTTCAAAAATAATTTATTCACTTGAAAGGCCATACTTTACTCTACTTTTCTATAATAATCTATAATTCCCATTACTATTGAGGCATTTATCGTATCTTGGGACCAGCTTTTGTATGCCATTGTCAAAGGAGCTTAGTAACGTACATTTCAATAACATAATAAAATTCTCAAAAATGTGATGCGATGAGTCCAAGAGACTCACCTTGCCCGTATTAGGGTTAAACTGATTGGCCAAACTCCGCCCCTGGGAATTCCACCCTCTCCTCAGACCAGGGGCGCAGCTAGAAAGGCTAGGGAGTTTTTAAGGCGCAAAATACTGGGCTGTCTAAGGGTGTGGAATACCCGCCAGGGTGAATAGGAGGTGTGGGGGCCCTCCCCTCGAAAATTTTTCAGATAAATGGTTGATAATGGTGAGTTTTACGGCCTTCTGAGGGATATTTTATAAATATTTACACTTTTCTGTAAGTAATATTAATCCAATTAAGTGAAATGGATTAAACTTAAAAAAATTATGAGCTCTGGGGGGGGGGTTTATCCCCCAAAACCCCACCCTCGCTGCGCCACTGCCTCAGACCGTTGTGGTTTTGAGATTTTTTGAAATAATTTTGTGTGTGACTGTTTATTCTCTGTCTTCTGTGCATCTGTACCACACGATGACATGCCACATCGAAACCTAGGTGGTATATTAAATATTTAAGTGGAATTAAAAAGTTTTCTTTACTTTTCACTACGGGTAAAAGGAATATGTACTGTGGCGAAACGGGATGGTAATCAGGGATATTTACGACTTGTACTTTGAACATTACTTTTAGATTCTGGTCCGAAAATGTACAAAAATTATCTGTTTCAATAAGAATCAGGCTGATACAAAACTTTGATAGCACGGGCAAGTCCGCACTTCAATAATCGCTTCGTACAGTTATGGACCAAGAGGTACGAGTTATCCTTTTGGATAACGTGCCGGACCCTATGTCGGATAGAGTCATATTATGAGAGGAGGATTGAGGAAAACCAAAAGCTTTAAATAAGGAAATGGTAGGGTACATGGATGTCCCTCGGTAGGGGGTCTAAAAAGACACATCACTTTCTGTCTGCCTTAATACAATAATAAGAGGCACAGGGAAACGTTTACCAGTTTACGTGGCAGAATTTGTGCGGAAATATAAAGAATGATCAAAGGGAGTTAAAGCAAACTTCTAATGAATATGATATAATGAATAAATCAGGATCCATTCCACAAACGTGAGTGCTTCGTCTGGCTCATCTGTAAATACCACGCTTTTCAGATAAACCGTCTTCTGATCTTCATTTGTCTTCATTCCTAGTGTTACGCTTTTTCAGGTTAGAATTCCAATTTAGTCCGTCTGGTTGGTAAGTGGTTAAATAGCTTCGTAATCATGTTACCACTCTAATGCCAGGATAAAAGAGGAGAGTCCGTTGGTCGGTTACAAAAAATAAAATATACCTATGATGAGAACATGACGCATGTGTGTGTCGCGTGACTATATAGATGCATACGCAATAATAACTAGGTACGTTAGTTTACATCTGCAGGAAAATGGAAAACCAAGATTTAAACTTCTCATAGCTAATATAGACCGAACATGAAATGCAGTATATAATCTGGGGTTTCAGGCGACATGGAGTGGAAACGTGACATAATGAAAAATGGAAAAGCATGAGCAATTTCCACAATTTTAAACTTATTGGTACTACCGGTTTCGCTCTACAGCATCAGGTTCCTGATTTACAGGTGCCTGATGATGCTGTAAAGCGAAACCGGTAGTACCAATAAATTTAAAATTGTGGAAATTGCTCATGATTTTTCATTTTTCATTATGAAATGCAGTAGAAAGTGGATCAGCCCATCTGCATTATATCTGTAAATCAATGGAATACCCCTATCAACTGTGGATAAACTCTCTTGTGGTGCACAAAAGGTTGGAAAAATACATTGAAGGAGATCTACACGCAATTTCTCCCACTTTCTTTCGTGTATTAAGGGAAACAATTGCATCCCTCTTCCCCCAAAACCTTCCATTCATTACACCACCCGCCGAAGTACTCGTCGGCTATAATCCCTCGCCGGACACGCGGGTGGTAAAATAAATTTGGCATCCTGGTTCCCACCCCACGGACCTCCCCCGCAACGGCGGAAAGCCTTGCTGTCGAGTATTAAAATCCTTTACGTCACCCTCCCGACTATAATGCTGCAAGCGAAGATTCTGTTGCTGGCGGTGGTGGCGTCATGCCCCGCGCATCTTAAGTCCCGCCATCACGCAAAACTGACACGGACGTCCGACGGATGTCTGCCTGCGGAAAATTTTCATACAAACGATTTGAGGAAGCTGTCTCCCCCACCCCTCCAACCTCCCATCCCCTCCGAATCATCTTGGCGGAGAGGAGAGCCTTCTTTTCGCATAGCAACTTTCTATCATTCGAATATCCATCCAATTAGGGGTATTTCATTGTGACTATCTGATTTTAAAACGATTTATTTTCTCAATATTTTCATAAATATTTCTGAGAAAGTACTGCTAAGTATAACTCCAATGGATCCTACAAAATTATGGTCAACTACAAAGCGAACAGGTTAATCAAATCTTTTGCTGCGATTATTTTTACAGCTGCTTCCTATTCTTTAAATATCCATCGGCTTATGGAGGTTCCGTCGGGGCCACCTGATTTTGAAATAAGTTATTTATTTGGTTTTTTCCATAAAATTACTCTAACAATTACTAAATTAAAAAGTGTTCCTTTTACTTCTCATACTGCCTTGGATATTAAAAAATGATGTAGTACATAGCGATGAGATTAATAGAAGTTTTCTCTCATTTTTTCGTACAGCTGCTTCCTATCCTTCGAATATTCCAACTCATGGAAGTTCCGCTGTGATTATGTGATTGTAAAGCTAATACCTAATATCAATCTTTTCATAAACACTAGATTAAATAAATAAATAATTCACGACTGAACATAGAAACACAGAAAAAGGGACACTCACAAAATGATACTTAAAATATTAGCGTGAAGGCTGATAATTTGTACTACCTTTGCATCATTATTGATTTTTTGTCATTTAATTCAGACTTTTCCCGCAGTTTTTCCAATTTTAGCCCAAATCCCATTCAAGTAACGTAATTTGTCTTGATTTAATGTATGTATGCGGTAAAGAGTCAGAAAATAGTGTGTTCCACGGCGCATATGGTTTGTAGTTATCACAATGTTTATACTATTACATACCTTATAACAGTATTTCAATATAATTATGTTTATTTTTTTTAGTTTTCATATACTTTTTTCCGTGCATTGCTCTCAGAAATGACTCGGGAAAAAGGGAAGATAAAAAATTTAATTTCGAAATATTGCAGCCCCAAAAAGGTCATGTCTTTCATCCACTGTCATTGAAGTTACAATTGGAAGATCATAATTGCTCCAATTGATACTCCCCAATTCCGACGTTTATTTTTAATGTCGATTGCAGAAAGTGGACTCATCAACTAACGATATTTTTTTGAAAATGATTCCAAAAAAGATCAAAGGAAATTAAATTGTTGCCTGAGGAATTCCAGCGCTTTTTCTATCGATAAAGGGGGAGGATAACCTGCCCAATGAGGTATTATGTGAGGCTGGGATGGGGTCACGAGCATGTGTGATTGGCAAGGTAGCTAGAGTGCTAGCTTCCTTCTCAGCTCCGGGTTCAAATGCCGGCGGTGGCAGGGATTTTTCAGTGACTGCCCGATCCCTACTTGAGTGCTTTCTTGAGGGCACCTCAAGTGCAGCACTCCGTCCGTCGGATGGCACCAAGATCCCACTGAACGAAACCTATCTTAAAAATGGCGAAAAAAAGCAAAAGCGCATCGACCAATAGGAACCGACGCGTCGTCACGACGTCACCTGAGAGAGACACTATACATGGTATTTCAGAAGGTATCTGCAATACTTAAGGACGTGGTAGGGGAGGCCATTTTAAGCATTTTTTGTCCTATAAACATGGGTTCGCAACTCCTTAGTTACGGAGCTATGGCAATGCAAACATTTTATTGGATGCAATTTGCAGTTACCATGAAAACGGTTTCAATTCGTCGAATCAAAACGGTCAAGAAAATAAATCAAGGTTAGCAAAGCAAAAGAAGGGTGGGGTAAGAGGTGGTCTAACCATAATTTTTCTAAGCATAACTTAAGACAGTAAACATATCTTTGTTTTAATGTTAAGGCCGTTCAGATGCAATGTAAATGGAAAAAGTCGGACTTCTTTGATCAATTGGAAATTTCTTAAGCATGTCAAAACGAAATTGCATGCGAGGTAAACGACCTTTTTAGCAAAGCAAAACATATGAGTATACTGACCCTAAAAAAGTTATATCCTTATTGTCTCCCCCTCCCACCTTCAAGCAACCTGTTTTCACCCCTCTTCACCTCCCAAAACGGTATAAATAAGCTCGCAAAATTTGTATTTTCACCTTTGAGAATGACAAAGTGTATAGCATCGAAACCTGGGTCAAACCGATTTATAAAAAGTTGTGGATTCTATAATATTAGTGTCTTTGTTATTTTTTCATTAACAGTCCCTACACCCAAGCTGAAGAATGTAATACTACGAGAAAATGGGGCATATAAGCCTTAAGAGTAACCAGTATGTCCAGTATATTGGGGCAAAGGGTGTTGAAATGGACCAATAAACCCAAAACCGATGTAAATAAATATAATTCGGGATTTTCACTTTCACTCATTCATTGATTCAACCCCAGGGTTGGCTTTGGTAGGCGACGGTAGAGCTCACCCCGAACATCAATACTTTTTATCTCCTTCTGACTAAAAGATGAAGTATTAAAACGAGGGTCGTGTTATCATTAAAATTCATGAAGTGAAATTCGCAAGTTCAATATACTTCCACCATGGAATAATTTCACATCATTAACCCCAAAACCATTTGTATTTGTATTTATTCAAAAATAAGAGTTTTTATTTCCCCACCCATGTAGGTGATAAAATTCTGAAGCTAAAATTTGGCCAGCATCAACAAAATACTTGTTGATGCTGGCCAAATTTTAAATTCAAATTGCTGCCCAATTATTTCCCAAGGAAATGGTGATTGAGCGATTCATTGAAGCGGCTGTACGTATTCGCCTGCTCAACTGGACGGCAAGTAGGACCGGAGAGTGGTGTGGAAATTAATGTTTTATTACGCCAAGGTAATTGGATAACTTACATTTGGAGTATGCCTCTCTACGGAAGTGAGGCATAGGCAACAGCAATCAAGGTTAGAGGCCTTCGAAATGGGGTGCTACAGAAGAATGATGAGGATCAAATTGATCGGCGGCGTAAGCAATGAGGAAGTCCTAAACGCCGTTTTACACGGGGCACGGAATTGCGCAGGCTAGAGCTGCATTAATTTCTAAAATGGCGTGGAATTGCGCGAATGCATGAACGAAATTAGAACAGGGGCTATTTTTCCGTCTCGCATCCACGCATTCTCGCATGTGTTCCAGCAATTCACCGCTTTCCAGGACGCAATTTTGATTACGCCTTCGCACGTGCGTCAGATTGCGTGTACCGTGGAAAACGGCCTTAAGAAGATAGGATAGAAGAAAAGCCTCATGGGAACCTTTATAAGAAGACGGAACAACCTTGTAGACCACAACTTGACACATGATGGCCTAATGAACAAAATCGTCGAGGGACAGTTAGACGGCAAGAACGGAAAAGGAAGATTTGGAATGAAATACATGGAGCAAGAAAAGTCGGATGTGAAAAAGAAGAAATACGTAAGTTTGAAAAGATTTGCTGATAGGAGAATTGAGTGGAAAGAGAGGAGGTCTGCGTCAAACCAATCTCAAGGTTGTTGACCATTGATGTGGAATTAGATTTTAGAAGTTTAATTCCATAACTTCTTAATAGACAATACAACCATAAATTTTATATATTCATGCAACGGTGCCAATAAATACCTTATATTCAAATATAGCTTTAAAATTAGAGTTGAGTAATCATCATCAGTCCGAGTAAACATATATTGTGCAACACGAGCATTCATTAAAGGCTCTGAAAAGTATCTACAGCAGTATATGTTTTTTTCACTTTCAGGGAAGAAAACAATTTTATTTAGCAATGGTTGCATACATCTACGCCTACATAATACCCTGCGAGCCACCTCTAGGGTGTTTGGCAGGGGGGGCATCAATCACCAGCATGCAGAATGCACCAATAGTCACCATGCATAGTCATCAAGCTCCGTAACATACACAAAAATTACGTACACAACGTACGTACTCCTAACGTACACAAAAATGTATGCCTACCCAATGTTTTAACCTCTTATGCTGGCGCCGCACGCGCAAAAGAGTGAAAGATAAACGCTACACAGATATTATGGGCCGTATTCAAGGATCTGACACAATCATGATTCCTTACTACCTCGGTGCGTCAGATCTCATACTGCAGTTGAGTTTGAGTTAGATTTCGCATTTTAGAAACTAACTTCCATTCATCTCACTGAAGCTAGTTTGACTGCGGTAAAATTTACAAAATGTACCCAGACTATTTTCATTCATGGTCTCATGCAAATGAAAAACTAGGCCTCGGGTACGATACGAGCGGCGAGCGGCGGGCGGCGAGCGGTAAGCGGCGTGAGCGGCGTCGCTCTGAAATCGGACCTCAATTAGTTGCGTGTAAATCCATTGAGGGTGGATAAGATATGTTAGAGCGGCGAGCGACAGTGAGCGGCGCCGCCCTGTGCCGCTCATGGTTCCAAGTCCAGACCGATTTCTTTTCCACTGCCGCTCGCCGCTCAGTAGATTCATCCTTCAGTGTAGTTGAAAATGTAAGCGGAGAAACATCAAAGTAGTGAGAATACGGCCAAACAAAGGAAGACTGAAGTTAGAAAAGGTGAGAAACCTGAGCGGTTAGAAAATTGCCGCTCGTATTGTAGCCACCGCTGCCGCTCACGTGCCGCTCAGGTTGCCGCTCGCCGCCCGCCGCTCGTATCGTACCCGAGGCCACGGCTAAGATACATTTTCTGGGGTCATGAAGCAAGTCAAGTCAGATCGGTCAGTTTTCGGGAGGGAGCCCCCCGCTCGGAGAGTCGAAGAGAGAGTCCGGCGAGGGTGAGCGACTCGAGGGAAGGGTTGCGGATTAGCGTCCCTACGGAGGGTGTACCAACCACAGTGGCGCGGCGAGGGGGGGGTTTTGGGGGATAAAACCCCCCCCAAAGCTCAGAGAAATTTTTAAGTTAAATCCATTTTACTTAATTGGATTAATATTGCTTATAGAACAGTGTGACGATTAACAAAATATCCCTCAGAAGGCCGTAAAATTCAATATTTTGAACCATTTATCTTAATTTTTTCTGGCGGAGGGCCCCCGCACCTCCCGCTTACCCTGGCGGGTATACCACACCCCCAGGCACCCCAGTATTAGTTGCGCCTGAAACCCCCCCTAGCCTTAATTCCTAACTTCGCCCCTGCTCCACACACCATTCAAGCAGGGATAGGGAAGTCCATGAAAATTCTCTGCCACCGCCGGGATTCGAACCTGAACTAGCCACCACACCAACCCGCTCCCCTTAAATTCTCGTTTACAGCCCTAACAGTAGAACATTTCACCGTGATATTCCGATCGCTCTCCCCGACAGTGACGCGAGTGTTAACATTTGTAAGCTAATTGAAATTCGCTAAGGGTGGCAATAATTCCTAGCTGCGCCCCTGACCAACCACGCCTAACTCGGGTGTACCTGCTTCATGGCCCCACGACATCTTAACCACTATAACTACTGGAGTAATATGTCGCACTTGGAAGTATTTTTACGTCAGATACATAGAGTTTATATTACTACAGGAGGCTCCGCTGCGGGGCAGTTGCCGCGTTAATGTGAAACCGGTCTCCGTGCAGCAGGATCGGTAGCCGTCAGTGTTTTTGTCTTTGAATTCCCTTCATAACTCCGTAAGGACTAATACTGTCATGGCCCAGTGTCTTCGATATTCGACTCCAACGCTAAGGTTCTAAGATCGAGACTCGTAAGCTATACCTATTTCAATATTACTTTCTACTTTTTCTTTTACATTAGTCTACTTTTCACTATTGTGTATGTGATTTTCACAGAAATTTTCACTTTTCCTGTGCGGGGATTTTTTGTTTGCTAATGCGGCATGTGGTTTTTTTCCTAATTTTTCTCTTTGAATTATTTAATTTCCTTGAAGCAACACGACGCATTTTTAAGATGCACTTGGATTCCTTTTATTTTGCAATACGGGTTTGTGGGCTCTTAAAATTCAAGCCTAGTTTTCGAATCGTTGGAAAAGAACCGTTGAAATCCAGAATGAGCGAGCCAGGGAGGGAATGGGTTGGAGTTGGAGATGGTCAACCATCTTTTAACTCAGAGAGCTGTCACTTATCTAACAAGAGGCTCCAGAGAAGCGTCTGGTAGGTAAGTTTTGCTTTTTCCATCAGGAGAATTATCCATTTTAATAATCATAGAATATAGCTTTTCCGGTTTTGTTTTTTCCTACTCCGCAGGGTCTTAAAAGTTCAACTTATGACTAAATCCGATCCGAAAACTGGGCATGAATAGTCAGAATGAGTCCACAATATCATATTGCAACATAAAAGGAAACCAAATACATGTGTATCTTAATAATGCGTTGTGTTGTGACACGAAAATGAAATTATTCAAAGGAAGATTCCGCGCAAAAAATGGTACTTACGTTGCAAGTGTACAAAAAATGTCCTCGCACAAAATTAAAATTATCAGTGAAAATCATGAATATAATTGTGAATATCAGGTTTCTGTAAAAGAAAAAGTAGAAATAAATGATGAAAGAAATTATCGCTGGTAGGAATCGAACAAAGAATTTGAGCATGACATTCCAATATCTTAACCACTGGACCATATTTACCAATAAATTATGCGTGCTAATACGTGTGTTTATAAGGGACTACATTGCACTCATAAATGTTTACCTGAGTCTTTTTAATTATTAGATATGAAATTCAGATAAATTTTAATTAATTGGTCTTGATTTTGAACAATAAACGATTACATTCAATGCCTAATGCATCTCTTGCGGGCTAATACGTATGTTTACCTGTATCCTTCCGACTGGAACGCTTCTATTTATTGCGACTGGTGGGACTCAATGGAACCATGGGAGTGTAGAATCTTGTGTAGATTATATATAGTGAGATATTTAATTTTAAAAACGTGATACGATGGCGGCGGCCATCTTGGAATTCGGCGAATCAATTTTATTTGGAACTTGAGTGACATCCCACATTACCGACTTAGTAACCAATTCGAGTTTGAGTCGGGATGAAGACTTGAGTAACGTCCTGTAATACCGGAATAAATTATGTTTACATGAAAAATAATAAAATACCTTCCCGTTTCGAGTTTACCTGAGGGGTACGATTACATAGAAGTTCTCCCTGTAAAACAGTCAGTCTCAAACGGCAGTCTTCAACCCACGCAATCTTTTTGGAAAGCTTTCCGATTCACTTACTGACTTGATTCACCCAGATCTGCTGAGCGTTTAACAATGAATTATTATTTAATTATATCCATTCATACTTACCTTACACTTTGATCGCTAATTAGGAAGCCTTTCTGAAAAATCCGGTCAATTTTACTACATTCATAGATTTTAAAAAGACAGTGGCACCGTATTTTTTTATTTATTACTAAGAGAATTTTCGGATAGAGATAAAATTCTAACCTTCACGAATGATATATTTTTTTTACTTTTTAAAACAGCTCAATTGAGGCAACTCAACTTTATCGGAGAAAAAAACGCCTGCTGTACCAAGTGGTCAGTACAACTGGAATGACGTCATGGTTTCTCACCAATGCATACGATACGACGAGAACGATGCATATTAAATATTAATTACTACAAAAACTAAGCAACAATTAATGCTGTTAATCGAAATTAATGGTATTTATGATACACTTTATAGAATCAACTGCATTTCAATCGTATTCCTCCCGGGTGCAAATACTCTATTGCCGATTTCAATCGCCCAATATACAGGGTGTTCGAAAAAAGTATCCTATGCTTTGAGAAGTGATAGTACCCAACACAAGAATAAAAGTCTGATAAACCTTTGTCCTGAAATGCATACTTTCTGAGTTATGCATACTCGTTCATAGCAGCTGAAGATGATCGGTCCGGAAATGCATTCTTTCTGCAACACAATTGTTCTTAAGATACGTTCAATCTGATGTCCCTTCATAGGAGGTACTCAATGTGACATTCGTTCATGGCAATGCATAACGGATAATCCCTTCGGCATAACGAATCGCGTACTTTTTTAAATACACCTGGCTCTTTTTGTAAATTCTGGAATGCATTAAAAACGCGGTGCTGCAGTGTCTGAACATTGGATTTTTTTCTCCCCCTTGTGTATGTGGTGGGAGTATCTTGGTTTGAGATGGTTGGTTGAGACCATCCCTCGCTGAAATCGAGTAGGTCACCAATATTTTCATGTTTCTTCTCTCATCACTCCCTCGCACACCGACTCCATAAGTTTCTCAAAGTCATTGTGCCGGCCTACATCCCATTCATCTCATCCAAGTCAAAATATCATCACTCACTTATAATGATTACCCCAGCTCCACCCTTTTATTTATCTCACGCGCTAAATAAAATAAATTGACTGTACATCCTTAGCGGGAATCGTCATCTCCGCAATAATATCCTACTATTAGGTTGGCAACTAAATTCCCTCAGTTTTTTTTACATTATCTTCATCGAACTCAATTGGATGGCCAAAACGAGGTGCGTCTTTGAAGCTATACTATCCTTTTTTGAACTTGGCATAGCAATCACGAGCGGTTCTTTCAATTATAGACAACACACAGAATAAATGTTGCGGTAAGCTTCTGTGGCCTTAGAACCTTAATTAAAAGCAAAAACAAGGAAATGTCGATATTGCTCATTTCTTAGATTGAAACTTCATTTCAATGATCTGAAAAGTGAGATAAATTTATCATAAAAATAATGAAATATATATTCCGGTGTAGCACAATGTTCTCTTTCGAATTACTTAATGCATTGAGCTAAATGACATGTGGAATATTACATTGTAAAAAAACGGCTGGAACTTGGTTGCCAACCTAAGAGTATTAGTAGGAATAAAAGGAAAATTGTTCATTTCCTAACGCATAAGAGTGATAAAATTGTCATTATCAAACCGCCGGGTGTTCGCCGAATTTTAAATTAATTCGCGTCCTGATTGCTCCGCAACGGTGATGAAGCCTCCTTGCACATCTGAAGAGCGGATAAGACCCGGCGAAGGAGTGACAGGGGCCTTATTTGTTAAACTTTACTATTACTGGTGGCAGTGCTAGTGCGTTATAAATGACGATAGCTATGATTTTTCCTGAGATTCTACCATAAACGATACTTTATAGGCTTTTGCAGGAATCTCCGTTGAGTATTAATTCACCTATCCATTTACCGTAATTTAATTTCAATGTTGTTTTAAATTAACTGCACTTATTAATTTTTAATAGTATCTGTTTTCCCTAAATTAATACCATTAGGGAGGTTTCATACGTGTTACGCTGACTTACTGATAGAGCAATGCCAATAACGACTTCAACACATTTTCTTCAAGATATCTTGCCATTTAAAAAGCTATTAAAGTAGAATAAGTACCAGTGAATTAAATTTATTTATATTGGATATTGAATTTTAATAATATAAATTCTTTCACAAAATGAAGATAAATTGCAGTAGTTATTTAATATACAATAATTTTTATGCTATCCCATTCACCCTACCATAGCAGATAACATTTACTGAAAACTCCAAGTTTTAGTCTACAGAATTTACTTCATTCAACATTTGATATTTTATTTTAACTTTGCACTAAAATATTGATGAGTATTCATATCAATGGATCAGCAAACTTTCAGGATAACTACCATTTGATTTCCAAATTCCATTCTACTTTATTAATACAGATCAAAAGTGCCTTAAAATTATGATTTTAAGTATATACATATATGGAATACGTCTTTCAAAATATCTATCGGTCAACTCAAAACAGCTTCCCGTTAACATGAGATAAAAGTCGTAAGATATAAAATAAAAAAAATGAGATGATGGAAAATCATTAATCGCGGAAATGGAGTCAACACTAGGTTGTATCATGAATCAATGACGTAACCATGAATCATTACGAGTTTAGTGAAGATGATATAATCGTCGACGATGACGACCAAATGACGTAATCAGCGTTTATCGACTAATAGGCTCATTGCTGGTCAAGTAAAATGTTCAAAATTAAGAAAAATATATCATCATGTCTTTAGTGACTTGAGCCAATCGGTCATTAGCAGTATAATGGATACTTTTGGAAGGGAGTTTGACAAGGCATTTATGAAGGTGCTTGGAAACATTTCAGTTGTACGGATAGAAAATTGATTCGGATAAATCATGGCATCATGTGGACGAGCGCACAGGGAAAATTTCAAGAGATGCAGAGAGAACGCAGGTTGGAGAAATAAAGGGGATATAGAGGGTTTGGATCGATCGAGTATGAATGGGCGGTGAAATCTTGAAAACCGTGGTGCGGGCAAGGACACTAAGTAAGTAGGTATGCAAGAGGAAGATATTGCACTCTTTAATGAAACGAATAATACTTAACGAGCTTGATACCGAAAGGAATAGGTATATGTACTTTCTAGACATGCATGCAGGCTACAATGAAGAGTAAAAAGGTGTTATTATCATCATCATCATTATTATTATGTAATTAATTGGGCCAGTTTTATTTAATGCATTCAAAATGATGTATTTTATGTTGTTATTACTTGTAAATTGGTACTGTGTGCTGATGATGCGATACTAATATATACTCATGAAAACTTTTGCATGACAAATAGCATTATGAATACAGAATTTCGAAAAATTCGTAAGTGAGCACATGATAACAAGTTAAAGTTGTAAACAAAAAGTGCAAGGTTATGCATTTTGCTACCAAAATATCTTAGGAGAAAGAAACAGAAATTATTGCACACACTAATGAATGTCTACTCAGCAATGAGGAAAAATATTAAAGCTCAAAATTAGATCAAGTTATTAACCCTCTATGCCCCAGGGTGACTTTGAGGTAACATACCGCATTAATGCACTTTTTGTTATTTTTTCATTTCTTGGCCTCTATATACCATTGTGACTTCGGAGTAATAGTTAGCCTGCCCAATCCCCTCTCATGTATTACTTTTAGTTTGTTTTTCCCCTCCTGAGGGCGTTCTCTGTCAGATCTCTGCACATGCACATGTAAAAAATTGGGGCATAGAGGGTTAACTATAATTCGGAATAGAAAAGGATAATACGTTTAATTTACAGATGAAATTTTTAAAAATAAAAAGTAGAAGATTGGCTTAGGTAATGTATGAAACGAGAGACATACCACAGTTTCACGGAGAATAACAATAACAATAACAATATTTTAGACTGTTTGAGATTTCATTCCGATATGGAATAACACTCTAGGGAAACACATATGACTTGGAGAAAAGGACATGGATGCTAAGATACTGGATACTTGAGGAAGTGAGTTTGACAAGGCATTTATGACGGTGTTAGGAAACATTTCAGTTATACGGATAGAAACTTACCTCGGATGAATCATAGAATGATATGTGCGGGCGCCTAAACCCGTATAAATAATCAAATAAGATAATTTAAACAATACATGACACTCATTAGGTAGATTTTTGCAGCAAATGTGGTAATGTTGAGTATGAATTTTTAATATGGCATCTTGAAGTAACGATCATGCAAAACACAATGAAGATATAAAAATGAAAAAATACCGAAATTCTATGACAAATGTGGATGCAAACAAAAAATGTTAATGCACCAACCCTATTTAATGAACTGCCTAAAGAATTAAATTTTTTAAACAATTGGGAAAGCAAAGGAGGATATTAAAATTGGTTACAAAACCAGTATATTTATCTGATCAGGTACATTATTATGTATAATTGCGCACCAAAACCAACTATGATGATAAAAGCAGGCACTGGCTGACAAGCCCCTTTTGGGCTTAGCAGGAACAGAATGTTAGATTATTTCATTGTACCTTGGTCTTATGCGAGAAGTGATGTAGATGTGCTATGTAATTTTTCCTATCATTATTATTATTAATATTGAGGTTGATTTGTACATTGGAGTAAAGATATTTAAAATAAAATGAAAAATGTTTGCCAACGTTTTGGTGTATTTTTATACCTTCATCAGGGCTTGTTATTTGCTATGAATATGATCACTAAAACTACTACCAGTGAAAGATGTGAAATCAATTTCACTGAAAAAAATAACATTCATATGCAATTATTGTATAATTAACAAATGAGGGAGTATGAAATGTGATGCTTACAGAAATTTAAGAGGTTAGAAAATGCAGACTAATAATTGAGTAAGTGAATTTTTGCGGCAAAATAGAGTTTGAATACCAAAACAAATCATATTCATTGCAAAAAAAGCCCCGATGAAGGAATAAAAATATACTTAAAACGTTGGCCAAAACATTTTCCTTTTAATTATTTAAGACCTACACTCCCACACACTGATCAGCGTTAAAAAGTGGAGTCAAGAGAAAGAAAAACTGCTATATTATTGTAATACAATATTCTCTAATAATTTATTATAAAAATTATCATCGTCACTTTTCGCAAGTACCCCAGTGAAAAGGTTAACTCGTTAACGCCTAGCGTACCAAATGGTACCAGGTGGTAGTGCAGTGCTAAACGTAACTTTTTTGCCATTTTTCATAATTTATTAGGATTTTTGAGAGGTTTAAATGATTAGAATGTATTAAATAACATTTTCCCGAAATGTTTGCTATTTTAAACTTGTAATTAACGTTTTTAGAGCCGTTTGAAAATTGAGAATTATAAACTAGCCCATAAAAACGGGAGTTTTGGAGCAAGAATTTCGATTTTCTTTACTTACGTCTTATATACTGTTAATACTAAGGTTTTTCAAAGTAGTTATGGATGCTACAACATGTATATCTCATATGAAGCATGGTTATTTGATGTGAGCCTAATATTTGGGATGTTATGATGCAAAACATTTTTGTGGTAGCATATGGTACCGATAGGCGTAATTATTAGTGGTAACAGAATAAAATTTGCACCTAATGACTCAGAATTTCATTGATATTTAGATACATGATTACCGAAAAATCACAGAAACTTTTTAATTCAGGCGTTACCGGGTTAACGCTAAGATGGTTAAAAGATGTTTCGCCCGCTGGATCACGAGGCTTACCAGTCTCAGGAGAGACTCCCCCACGCGGTGACTGACGGTGAGCTTATGGGATGTCGACGGTGGGCGAAGTGCTCGCCGTCCGCCCACCTACAGCCACGGCTGGCGGATGTGCGCCCCCCATCAACCCCTTCTGCAGACACGGTCATTACCTGCCGCCCCGTCTCGCTTAAATACAGCGTCATCCCTCTCTAAGCGGATCCAATCGATTGCCAGGGCGCGTAAACGTGGATAACTGACCCCATATAATGTACCATCTAAGCTGAATTCGGTGTTTGAGAAAAGCAAAAGCTCCTTTTTCGTAGCCTCGTACTTTATTCAATAGTATAGTGCGAAACAAAAGTTTATGGAACATTAAAAAGTGAGTTATTTTGCACTATTGACAGTGGCGGATCTATGGGGGGCTCTAGCACCCCCTTGGGCATCCAATTTACACTAGATAGAACTGTGATTTTGTTCGGACCACCACTGCTGCTGGTAGGTTGACCCCCACTTAGCCCCGCCCTTGTCCCTATTCTGGATCCGCCACTGACTATTGATATGCGGTTCCATCAAGTGATGCCTAGAAAATTGATACATGTTAATTCAATGCTGTTGGATCGGGTGAATGCTGAACATAGTTTTTTAAAGATTAAAAAATAAACTTTGCTTTATCCCTCAACTGTGTATATTAAAATTTAAAAACACTACCGGTTTCGTCCTTTTCAGGTCATTATCTAAAATTTGAATTATTTTGATGACCTAAAAAGGTAAAAACAGGTAGAGTTAAAAATACTGTGTGCAATAAGTTAATTCTTGAATCTATCATGTCTCCATTCCACGGAGTAAATTCGTAAACCATTAATTTCACACAATTTTTGAAAGTGATTCACGTGACAACAATTTTGAAACTTGTTGACATGTTAGTCATATTTTGTCTTCATTAGGAATGAATTTAGCCAACTCAATAGTCAAGTGAAGTTGCCCGTACAATCACGCTATGGAAAATACTCTATTAGGCATTCGGTACTCTTGCGATGAAGTGAACCAGTCATTATCATTAATATTTCACCGTGGGGACGATTAACTCCCGCCTCCACCACTAATTTAAAGAAATTATGCCAATGGCTCTTGTTTCTTAAAGGAATAATATGTCTTCATAACTTGCATTTCCACAAGCGAAAATAGTGATGTGGGTGGTACCTCACTACAAGCATACATTTAAAAATATGGTTATTGTATTCCATGCGTTTTTCAGAGAACTCGATGTTCACACAAATTGTAGAAAATTCCTTCCCAATTTTTTTCTACAATACGCCGATAATTATAGATTGCAATTGAAATATAGTTTTTCCTCGGACAAATAACTGATTTAAGGCGTTTCCTGGCTCCGAACCACGATAAAAATAGATATGAAGGCACATAACCGTAATACTTCCCAAGTAACGAACAAATTTATCAGATTCATAGGGATATTAGATTTTTTGGTAGAAGTTTTTTGGCTAAAATAATGTTTAATATTTTAAAAAGAGACATCCAAACACCTTCAATGGCATATGAATTTCCGGGTGTGAGGTTTCTATCCTTCATTGTGCCTGAATTTTCTGTCAGATTGTAAGGTTTGCAAGTTTTTGAATTTTTTTCAAATTTCTTTGAATGTTTCTTTGACTAATCAAACTCTGAATGCCCTCCTCATGATTGAAGTAAATGTGTTTACATCTTTAGCCGTTGCATAGAAAATTTTAATTGAAAGTTTCGGCATCATTTTAAAATTACCTTTTATTTTTAACTTTTTGTAATGTAACTTTTAAATAGCAAGTCTTTAATTAAATACAAAGCCAACGATAAAAGTCAAACTGTATTCACTTATGTCAATCAAGATCATCTTCGTCTGACACGTGCGACATATACCCATGGAGGAAGTACCTGCGTTACAGCACCTCTACGAGACACTTCTTCTGTGGCAAAACAAAAGAATGAAAAAAATACAAGCATTGAGAATCATAAAGCAAGATTTGTTTTTTACCCATTTGCAAATGCCTATGGCTAATTACGTCGATAGTTTTAGATTAAAACTGATACATAATTTTTGTTTTGACAAATAACTGACTCATGGCGTTTCCTAGCTTCAGAACCCCCAAAACTTTCTATGGTAAATTTTTCCTGTCGAGGCACGAATCTCAATTGTAGTGGTATGTTTCACGCCTAACCTCGTGGAATTCGAGGATGGAAATAAGTGCAACGATGAATTTTTATACCTGCTCTCTTCCCAACTTTTTAAAAGCCAATTGTGGTGTAATTTGTTATTTGTAAACGCATTGTGCATCAATGAAAGTATTAATTTGCTTATTGTGAGGACAAATTGCAAATACTCACATAGTATTTATTTACCTATTATGAAGTATTTTGTTGTATAAAAGTCATTTTGTGGTTGAAATGACTTCATAAATATCAAAATTTGGCGGTTTTTCAATCGAGTAGTTAAGAATTTTTGAAAATTTTCCAAAATTAAATCTATGCGATCACCGGTTTCAGTAAATCATGTATTATTCTCTGATTTTTCTTCATGTGAAGACAGTTCCTATAAATTCCTTACCACAATTACTTTCATTGCAAAGTATTATCGTGTGCAAAGTAATTGTGGAACATATCCTGTTACTCGTAATTTTTTAATATGAATAGTAAAAAGAGCATTATCTCTCCTTTCGTAAATAAATTAACTAACGAGAGCCAATGGGTTCATTGCCTCATTCAAGCTTTCATTGTAATAATTTATTCACGGTGGGGAAAAATCCCTCATGGCCTCAATGCTACAATCGTAATCGCAAACTTCGAGTGGGAGGCGTTACCACCTGTACTTTGCTGACTCATCGTTCAAGACCAAGAGTCCACAAATACTTTTTCACCTCGAGAAAGATGGGTTTCACTCTTTAAGGAGGCTGCACCGCCAAACGAAGTAAATGTTATGTGCGTAGAAAATTCAAAACCGGACCCTCTTATCCCGGTAACTCCAAGGGAAAAATATAGTCTCCAAATTAAGTATGTTTTTATTAGGTTTAAAATTTATAGAAATTGCCCTCACACGCAGAAACATCAGAGAATAATAAAATATCTATGAAAACAGGAAATTTACATTTAAGTGGTTTTGGAAAATTTTCAATACTCTAAAATGATTTCTATACTTGAACTCTACGAGATTGGGCATAAAACACCTTACTACAATTCAGATTCATGCCTCGTCTGGAAAAATATAGCGTAGAAAGGCTGATGTGTAACAAATTACGCAAACCTTGCTTTCTAATTCCCAATGCTTGCATTTTTTCATTCTTTCGTGGTGCTAGAGAAAAAATGCCTCGTAGGGTTGATTTTACGCAGGTCCTTCCTCCACGAGTATATCTCGTGTGTTTCAGTTTTATCATATTTTATTTATTATTTTAAAATAGGCATATTCCGAGTAATTCGGCCCAAATTTTACGTTCCTAGCCCGAAATTGTATTGAAATATAGCCTGGTGCTATAAGATACTACAAGACGATTGTGAGGCTCAAAATTTGGTTAGGAATAATCGGAAATTCACACTTTTAATAATATCACACACCTAATAGTATATATTATTCCAATTTTTCGCTGAAAATTATTTTTCAAAGCAAATAAATATATTTCATAGGTCTGGATTGAAAATTAAGCATTTTGAACTGCTGCAGTCGCTTCAAATTTAACATTAAAAATAAACCATCTTCGGTATCACGTAATTTAATACTCACAGATCTGGTGTATAATTTTCAAACTACGTTGAAAATATCGAAAAGTATAATAAAGTATAAATTAAAATTACATTAGCAGCTGGTATCAAATAGTGCAGAAGAGCGTTAACAGGTTAAGGGACGCTATTGAATGTTGCATTAACTGCACTTTTCATGGTATTGCCATTGGAAATGCATTGAACGCCTGAAATTTTGTGTGTTCTTCAAGACTTGTTTTTGACGAGTCAATAATTATTCATAAAAAACTGACCATAATATCATATAAAAGCCACAAAATTGTGATAATTGTGAATTCATTACCACCAAAACATTTTGTGTAGACAACAAAATACATCATGATAGATAAATAAATATCTATGTGAGTATTTGCAGTGTTTAATCTTGGCTTAACGCAAGTTAATGCTTTATTGCTGCAAAATGTGTAAATTAAATGCTATTTGCGCCACAATTGGGTTTCAAAAAGAAGGAAGAGATCTGATTAAAATCATCGCTACTCTTAATTTCTATGATCATTGCACAAATTTAACAACGAAACCACCAATCATGTAATAAAGTACATAAGTATTTTAAAACATGACAATCAAGAATTGAAGCGTTGTCATGGTAAAGGTAGTAAGTCACTTAATGTGAATTTTAAAGAAGGCAAAAGAAAGAAGTTTGCTGACATTGTAAAGCTAGGGTACAAACTTCGTCAATCGCCGCAACTGATGTATTGTACAAATTGACTTTCTACCTTGTCAATGCCATTGGCACGTGCGTGTACTACCTTCTCCATCAATAAACGAAATTGCGTTTTTTTCTGACTTACCACCTTTCCCATGTCAGCGCTTCAATTTTTTACTGTTCCGACGTAATTAAGCAGCAGTAGCGAAGCCTCCATGTGTAAGTAGTGGAAAAAGTTAGCTAAATGCTGAAGAAACTTTGATTTTTAATTCATATTTTTTGCCCGCAGTTAAGGAAAATAGTTTGTATTTTAGTTCTAACCCATGTGAAAAGTCGCCAAGTGTTTCCGAATATATTAAGTCAGGATAGATCTTCAGCAGCGAAACCCATGATACGGAAACCAAAAACTACAAAAATGGGTTGGCGCCCGCACTAGATTATGTCCCCCTATGGCTGGACAGGAGAGGTAAGTTGGATCAGGAGTGAAGTTCCCTCTACTAATTCAGCGTAAAAAACAAGTGACGCGAGACATATCACCACAGTGGATAACACGAGTAAACGAAAACGAGACAAAGGAGCTCTGCGTAAAATAATTTACAATGCAGATGATGGAGATAACTCCGGACCGATTTATTATCCCAGTTATGATTTAATCACCTATAATGAAATTATCATATTAATTTCTAAAGGGAAAACAACTGAAAATCTGTATTATATGCTTTATTGGATAGTTCCACTGTAGAAGTCACTCAGTGTAATTACCTCGAGAGTTAAAATCTCCATCGTGAGAAATACTACTCACAGCCGTAAAGGGGAGAAAAAGCTAGTTATGTGTCAAAAAATATTGCGGAAGAAGTCAGAAAATATGAAAACTTTTGAAAATTTCAAGGGGTTTCTTAAGGCGGACGGGGTGTCGCCAAGTGAAAGCTCTAAAAATATGCTATTGGCCGGAGAATATTTGTCAATACAAATATCGAATGGAAAACAAAAATGAGAATGGTTAGAGTAACTATAGCATAATAAATGAAACTATTTTAAAGGTGAAAGCTCTATGGATCTGAGGTAAAAAAACGGTGTACCCTTTTTTCGACAATAAACTTGCATAGTTAAATTATTTAAATTAATACTTGATAACTAATATTTGAATTCTATCAGTATATTTTAGTTACATTAGGATTAAAGGGAGCAATGCATATCAGGAGGTAGGTCACACCATTCAGGGAATCTTAACAGGAGCGTAGAGCAAAGTATAGACTAAATACCTGGAAAATTCGGAGAACATTTTCTTCTCAGACGACGTGAAACATATCCTTACTATACCATTGTACTATGGTAGGCGTGATCACGAAAAGAAAATAAAGGACTATTCTTGTATGCCGCATGTTGGTGAACAATCACCCCCTGCCAAGTACCCTAGAGGTGGCTCGCAGGGCATTATGTAGATATAGATCCTTACGCATGAGCACTAGGTACTATATTTTATGCTTTTCACTAAACATGCGATCTACCCTGCAAGCCGCTTAAAAAGGCAGGGGGTTAGGGTGTAGCTTATTTTTTAATTTTTTTCTCGAAATTTTGATTTCTGCCACTTAAATTATGATATGGGGTGCAGAATGGATATCCTTAAAATTTCAGCTCAATTGTTTAACATTTAGAGGTCGCTCAAAGAGCATAAATACAATAACATTTAATTTTCCCAATTTTTTGAATTAACATAATTTTCATGGGTAACGCACGATTTCACAGGGCTTTAAGGCTAAAATTCGCTCCATTTTAACATTCGATCAACAGTTTTCCAGGAATACCATACTTTTCCGCGAGCTACAGCCGCGCGTCACACACCTGACGGCGAGCTGGTGGCTCGCAGGCCGCATTCACGGTCAGCGACCGTCATTGCCTTACGCCCCTCGCGCCTTCCCCAACGAAAGTCGGCGGAAGAAGGTAGGAATAGAATACTATGTTGACGTTTTTCAATCCGAGTGTTTGCTGTAGTTTCTCCTTTAAAATAACTACAGCACAGTTCTTCGAACCTAGTATATGATAAAAAAGAAATTTTCAGGTTAAGAATCCAAAAAAATATGATAGACTGAGAACCTATGATATGAAAACAGCTAGTTACCTCTATTTACGCTTGTCAAATCAATTGAAAATACTTTATTATGTTCGCTAATCTCCACTCCTGAATGCGGTCCTGAACAATCTCAGTAGTGGCCCAGCCACTGGCAGTTCCGCTGAGTTTTGAAATCTTCTATGCTGTTTTTCTTTCATCAATCGACCATGAGATTTATAGAACCATTTGATGACGTAATATGCAAAATAATATTTAATTACTTGATTCAACGATTATGTAAATATTTCCTTTAGTATAAAGTAACCCCTTTTACTACAAAATAGTAGCAACATGAGCCTTTTCCGCTCCTCTCGAGCTAATGCCCAATGCATCAATGGTCTGTGCAATTTGGGGTTTCATGAGGATTTTCCTACCAATCTATCTTTTACTTGACGACTCCGTTAGACGACATCAATAGAATCTGTTTCAGAAACATACACACTGCTTGAGATTAAAATATCGTCATTTCTTAAAAGAATAATGTGTAATTAACATCAATGTCATTGCATGAGAAGGAAATCGATAGAGATTTAGTTTTACAAGGCCTACTAGTTTCCTGTTTACTCTTTAATTCAGACTTGCTGCGACACTCGCCATTTCTCCTTTTCCTCTCCACTCGACGCGCCGACTTCTCTGCCTCCTCTCCACTAGACTTGCGTTCGATAAATGACATTGTTTTTATCAATAGCGTTTCGACTCCGAAAATTTACTCTACGCTATTTGAAATCCGACTGCGATGGGGTTAAAGGAGGTGTGAAACACGCAAACTTGGGTAAGAAAACATGCACATAGTTGTCTCTAAACACCATTCTTAATGGTTCCATCTATTCTGCTTATGTCTGCTCTCCACGAGATGGACTTCTGAATTTATAACAATGTAACACAATAAAAGTTTTTAAGTACCTCCTTTCTTACGCCAAATCTCGTTAGGGAAGGCGCGAGGGGGGCATAAGGCAGTGCGGGGAGCAGGACCTATCAGTTGACCGTGTGTGGCCTGCGAACGACCAGCTCGCCAGGGGCGTGACGCGCGGTTGCAGCTCGCGGAAAAGTATTGTATTGCTGGAAAACTGTTGAGCGGACCTTGAAATGGAGCAAATTTTTGCTTCTAAGCCGTGTGAAAGTGTGCGTTACCCCAAAAAACGAAGTTAATTAAAAAAATCAGGAAAAATAAATGTTATTGCATTTGTGCTCTTTGAGCGACCTCTAAATGTTAAAAAATTGAGCTGAAATTTTTAGGATATCCATTATGCACTCCATAGCATATTTTAAGAGGTAAAAATAAAAAATCCGAGGAAAAAAATAAGCAACACCCTACAGGGGTGTTAGGACACTAGCCGTTTGCATATAAAGAGCAAATGCTCAAACAAGATAATTACTAGCATTTATTAAAATCCTTTATGGTTCGGGGGAAAAACCAACTTCCCATAACTATAAGTTTGGTAAAATATCTTTATTAATTTATCGTTTCTCACGGACCTGGTCATAGAGAGAGGTTCTAATATGATGTTTTTTGTGTCACTCTGAATTATATTTATTCTCAATTGCTCAAGCAATCTAAGCCTGGCGCGCAGCTTCCGAGTCTCTAGCGGCTCCTGCCAAACTTGTTAAATAACCGCGTCACGCTGTCTGTACGCCCGTAGCAGTTTTTGACAATTCCCTTTGTATTGCACTATGTTCACTGGTTAAGTATTCCTGCGCCGAATCCCATACGCTCGCAGCGCCATCAAGGTGCGGCCGGACGAGTGCGAAATAGCACCTTTCCTGTAGTTTCTCAATCGAAAATCTTCCCACCACACGCTTAACGATATTTCAGCCTTGTCAGGGCTTTCCCACAAATATTCCTCATACGTGTTCACGATAGGTTCGAAGTTATATGTGGAAAAGGGAGAGGATGGATAGGAAGAGTGGAGATGAACCCGGCGACAGCGTTAGTCTGCTCGTAACGAGAGGAGTCAGGGACGACATCCAAGATGGCCTAACAGACCTTAAGACATCAATAATGTGATATCGAATCTACTCTCCCCTCGACTCCGACCTTCTCACTGTCAATACAGTGCTTTATTGTCTCGTAGTCTTCCGTGGCGTTCTTACTTCGTTGATGTCTCCATATTTAGGATTTTCGCCGCGTTTTTCGCTATAGGATGTCAACAGTTTCGCCGGGATTCCACCAGGGGAAACTATTGTTACCCTATGACAAAAATAGCAGCGAAAATCCGAAATATGGAGAGATCAACTGCAGGCTACTTGCTTACGCATGAGCAGACTCACTTGCATACGGATACATGATCAACATCATCATTAGTCAACAGTGCTAAGATTGGTTTGGCGTTGCTCTCTATTCCTCTCTCCTATCCACTATCCTTTTCATAGCGGCGTATTTCTTCTATTTTACATCCTTTATAACCTGCCCCCTGCAACTCAATCGGGGTCTTCCACTTGTCTGACTATTGTTTTCATCAGACTATCAAGCCTCGGAGATGAGACTCACTCTACGCTGATAATGATGCGTGAGTCGAGCATAGAGACGTCGGCCATGGACCCTGAACTGGTGGAGAACCCGAGGAGTACCAATGACATCCACCGAGGTACAATAGTAAAGCAAGAAAAAGAAGCCAGTGGATAATTGAAATTATATTTTTAAGCAAACACTGAGCTAACCGTGTGGACACTTTTGTACGTAACTTACTTGATTGGACTTCAATTAAATAATTCGTTTGCTATCAAGTAAAAAATAATTTCAGTTACGAGATGTTATTTTTTACCGCGATTCTTAAGGCAAAACAAACATTACTCTAGTTGATTGATGATTTCAGGATTAACTTTGTGTAAAAGTTTGATTATGGAGAATGAAAGAAAAATTTTGTAAGGCTCATTATAAAATAGATTTGTGTACCTTATAAAGTGTACCCATTAATAACAGGATGGTGCAGCAACTTTGCAGACAAGTTGTACAGGGCTGCAGAGGTAGCAGCATTATTCAGGTTGCTTTGCAACGTCCCTGCAACGTAATAATTACGTCTCCAATAGTTTCGAGGACTTAGAACTCTTTAAAGTTAGAAATAGCTGAGGCAGAGTGACTAAGAAAATGCTGTTTTTTATGCGATTCTTTGTCATATGAAGTGAATAAACAAATGCCAGAAGGATATATTTTTAACTCCCTATATAGCAAGGGTAGCACTACCCTTCATTGGAACTCCTTCGCTTACCATCCCTATAAACCATGTGCATGTTGCCACAGCATTGCAGAAACGTCTCACTGCAACCTATTGGGAGTCGCTGCAAAGTAATGACAACGTCTTAAAAGTCTGAGTTAATGTTTACAAGCTGACTGTCTGAAATATTAAATATCTTCCAGCTAGCTACTTTGACACTTGATTTGGGCAATGGAAGCGTAAAAACTAGGATCTGTTGCCCCCCTCATATATGCAAAAGTAGTGTATGTCTAAATGGGCCCTGATTTAGAACACCTTGTACAACATGGGTAATAAGGAGAATACCACGCTTCATTTCAGTTACCCATTAAAGCTAAAGCATTTGTTGAAGAGGAAAACATCATAACCCTAATTACTACTAACATAACCCTAATTAACGTCTCTCCTTAGATAACCTCATGCAGGTACACCTTACACCTATATCAAGCAGGTGCACCTGCTCCAGAGTAAATGAATTCTGTAAATATAGCTATTGGAGCTTTATTTACATTCGTAGATACAGTATTTTCTGACTTTGTGGTTATTCAAAGGCTAAGGGTAAGTAGTGCAAACAAGCAAGTCTCTAGAACAGATTAATTCCACCGCATAGGCCCTCTTAGAACCGACAAGTTACAGATGAGATAAACCCTCCAAATCCTGACCAATTTCAGAGCAGCGGGGCGAGCAGTACAGACCAGTTTACCAACCCATTGTCTAGACCAGTTGCAGACCATACTGGTCTGGAGTAATGTTTCAGTTTTTTTCTAGTTCCAGCCCACCTACTGAAGTCTAGCTCTACCCCCGTTCCAGACCTGTTCCAGTTCAGTTACAGACCAAATACTTTTACCTGGGTACTTTAATTTAATTTCAGTTGTTTTCTGCTGTAAGCCTTCTCTGAAGGAATATAGTTTTAAAGAGATAAAGGAGAAGGCCATAGACTGGTTTAGGTATACTGGTATTAGGTATCACAGGAATGAGGAGAGACTATAAATTAGAAAATGTCGATTAGTATCAAATAAAAATATTTTTATTCGAAACGGCACAGTTATGAGTATTATTCATTAAAGGTTGCTGGAGTGTTGCAATAATGTGGTGTATCACGTTGCAAAAACGCTGTCAAGGCGTTGCCAAAACGTGATAGGGAGGACTTTGGAGGCTTTTAAGACGTTTTTATTACGTTGCAGCAACTCCCAGTAGGTTACTGTGAGACGTTGCTACAATGCTGTGGCTCTATACACGGTTAACAGGCTATTATTTCATTTCCCATTGCACCAGTTTTTTTGGAAACTACATATACATTCAAGAATTACCCAAAATTCTTTGCAAGCTAAGACATTTTTCGTCAAAAGTAAATGCGCAAAATTGTAGATTTCCAAATTTAATTTCAAAAATGTAGCAAGGAAAGTGTATGTTTTTCGCCGTCAGTAAATAAATAAGTAGAGAAAATATTTTTGAATTTTCATCAAAATGAAGTATAATTTGTTTCGCTGACCAACCCCGACAAACCAACAGAGAAACAAAGGTAACGATGTGACAACTGAACTTAGCGTCATGTATCTCACGGAATGCTCTACTCTGGTGACCGGTTTGATCCCAAGCAGTGTACCTATTAAGGATACCGTGTACCATCGTTACTAACCGATATTGAATCCTTCAACTTAATTTGTACTGATGCCGTTGAGTATGCCGAGTTTTTGCTTCTTATTAACGAAGAATTAGCTTTTCCTACCCCTTACTTTTGCTAGTGGTATTTCTTACGTTGGAGATTTCAACTCTCGTGATAATTACATTGAGCGATTCCTACAGAGGAGCAATCAAAGAAAGCATGCAATTCAGCTTTTTAAATATTTTTCTATTGGAATTCCTACATGCGAGTCACCTCTAGGGTGTTTGGCAGGGGTGATCAAATAACTAGCATTCAGCATGCAATTGGATTCCCACATGCGCGCCACACGGTCAAAAAACGTTATGCATGCTTAAAAATTATACTACCACATGCTGTTAGAAATAATAATAAAATTCGGAAACATGCATTAAAGTATACATAAGTTAGTAGGCCACAATACATGTCATCTAATCTATTTGTGAGTTCTAACGCTGCCGTTATAATCTCGAATTGATCGTGGAAAAAAGACATTCGGAATCTGTCTGCTCTAAAGTCTATCTCTCTTATTTTATTTACATGATCTGATCTACCGTAGCATGTTGGCGTTCGTAGGATATTGTTATCTTCGTCAGAAAAGACACTGCTCTTGAATTTATCTAAAAGGTTTAGTCTATTTTTAAATCTATGGTCTGACAGAGATTCCCATCCGAGTTTATCTAACAGGTCACTTACACTAACAAGGCTATCGTAACGATTTTTCACGTATCTGGCAGCTCTTCTTTGCACGCGTTCTAACTCTATTTTTAAGCCTATTTCATGAGAGTCCCAAACACTGGCAGTGTATTCTAAATGGGGTCTAACGAGGGAGAAGTAGCTACTTTCTCTCACTTTGTCGTCGCACTTTCCCAATATTCTTTTAACAAAACCCAATTTACGATTGGCTTGACCTGTTATTTCCCGAATAGGTTTATTCCACGATAGATCATAATTGAGTGTAACTCCTAGATATTTCACGGATTTAACAGTCTCTAATTGGGTACCCCGAATGATACAGCTATGTTGTGGGAAATTATTCTTTTTCCAGAAATCCATTACTTTCATTTTTTCATTCATTTCAAAATTTAATTCTAACTGCCATGCATTGCATCGCGCTTGGAAAGCAGCAAGGTCGTTCGTTAGTTTATCCCTTACGTTTTGGAGTCCACACTGTAGGCCGAACACCGCTACGGAGGAACAACTCCTCCATCCAACACCACTTCACGGTTACGTGGGCAAGCGAGCGATGGTGGTGTGAAATCTGGCATTAACGGTGTGAGAACAAGGGCGGACTCACGGACTGCGGAGAGGGTGAGTGGAGAGAGAGACGACCACGAGGGTGGTAAGGCACGGTGCGCTGCGCCAACCCCGAGCCGGGCACAGCAACCGGTTCTTCCCCACGGAGCGAAGATGTCCCTCGCCCACGCGTTCGCAGCCGCCGCCGCTGGGGATGGCGGGAAGAGCGGGGGAGGAGGAGGAGGTTTCGGTGGGGTGGGGGGGGGGGTGCGAGATCGGGCGGCCCATTCACGAGCCTCCCATAGAGGGCGCGGGTTCATTTTCCGGCGCAAGACTTTGAACTTTTCGCAGCGGTGATGGGATTCCCATTCAGCCCATTTTACAATACAAGTCCGATAACAAATAGATATAAACAAATCGGTCAGCATTTTAACCCCCTGATTTCTGACCTTTTCCGTCCACCACTGCAACGTTGTCTTCGTCCGTTTTGTATGCTTAAGCTTACAGCGTAGCGTAAATGGATTAAGTAGGATACAAAAGTATCTATATTTATTGTGGATCTTTGATACGGAAAACTGTATAACACGCATTTCCGATCAGACTTTGAACTTTTCGCAGCAACGGAGAAGTGATGGCATCCCCATTGCTATGCTCCCTTTATAATACGCATTTTCCGATAGAAAATTGTATTTTCATTTTCACACATTGTTTTTTTCCGTGAATTCCTTGTTCTTGTGTGCAAAAAAATCATTTTCCAGAAAAAAAGTAGCCTGGGCCGATTGGACAAGGTTTTCCTAGACCATTTATTGTATAAAACTAAAACTTTAGATTGGAGTAAACAATACCCTCTTCTTCGGGCTTGCTGGCTAGTAATCGTGGAGCTATCCCTTCGCGGCATGCTTGTTTTTCCTCCGTTGGTAAACCTGATTTAGACACTCTTTATAATACGTATTTTATGATAAAAAATCGATAAAAACAAGTCGGGTCACTTGTTAACCTACGATTTCTGGCTTTTAATGTAAGAGGGCGCGGGTTCAATTTCCAGCGCAGACTTTAAACTTTTCGCAGCAGCGGAGAAGTGATGGGATCCCCACTGTGCATCCTTTACTATCTGCATTTCCAATAACAAATTGATGTAAAGAAGTCGGTCGCATTTTAACCCTCAGATTTCTGGTTCTTTTCACTTTCCGTAGCACCGTTGTATTCGTCCATTTTGTGTTACGATTTCCCATCCCTATCTTTTCCCTTCCTTGAATTTATGTTGTACTTGTTGTGTCTCCTTAATAATACTTATCTTCGATAACAGATTACCACATGGCTACATGTTACCATTTGAAGCATATGAAGCTCGTGAAGAAACCCCACTCCATTTCTTCCTGTCGGAATGTCACAAACATCTTGCTGAAGCTTGCAATAACTTAATTCACTTATTCGTCTATTTCTTAGGCCGGTCAAAATAAGCCAACTAGCGGAAGGAGACGAATGTAAGATGGAAAATCAATAAAGGAAAATCAAAATGGATACCTAATGTCTACAAATTAAGTGTAATTATCATAAACGTTAACATGAAACCGTATTGTATGGTTTATTTTAACTCTCTTTCATCCAAAAATATGTTTGCCCTGAATATTTATCCTTTCCACCACTATCACTGCTAAAAATTAAACAACGTCTGACCTCGTTACCTTCTATATGGCTACGGGTCATTCTGAAGAAACAAGTTGTTGTATCACCAAATTATTCCCCTGGTTTACTAAAGACGACTGTGGAATCAACGTATCTAAATATCTTCATCATCGCAGGTAGAAATTTTTCTGAGCAGACATGGGGATATAAATAAGGCGGGCCGCATTTTAAACCCCTGATTTCTGGCTTTTTCCGCCTACCACAGCATAGTTGTATTCGCCTACTTTGTGTTACGAGCTCCCATCCCTTTCTTTCCCACTCACTGAATTTATATTTGATGTTTTCAGCTATGACGATGTGTGAATGAATGAAGTAGATTACAAACGTACCTATATTTCTCCAATCAGACTTTTTAATTATCCTCTCAAACCTATCATTCTCCTCCTCTAGAACCTTTTCCATTTCCTAATATCCATCTCGTGCTTTCTAACAACATATATGGCTGCTAAAATCATCATGATCCCCAAACTAGAGACACCTCCGACGCAACCATCTTCTTACCGGCCGATCAGTCTACTAAACATACTTTACAAACTCTTCAAAGATCTGATACATCATCGTCTACACTTCAACCACCACAACGATCAGGTCCTCCAGAATTGTATTTAAATTCAATATGTTAGGATTCTGTGGTACAACTCAAGGATTCATTACCTGCTGCCCAACATTTCTTCCCCTTCCATACTTATTCATATACTTCCCAGTGAGATCTCCAATCAAAGGCACCTATTCCATAGTAGTCACCTGTGTTTTTCGAGAATTACATATTCAATTTTCAAGCGTGGTTAGGTACCTCTTTATAATAATAATAATAATGTCGTCTTTATTTCACAAGCGAATTTAGAACAAGCTAGTCCTCTCTTACAATTAACTTGTTTAACAATCACATACATCCATGCCCTGGATGGTGGTCAAACCACCCAGGCAGGATTCGGACCCGCGACCTCTAGGTTAGCAGTTGGGGACTTTAACCATCGCCACCGAGGCCGGCAGGCTTTAGGTAGTTATGCAACGCGCTTTTTAGGTACCTCTACCACATCTCCAACAAGATTATCCGACCAGGACAGACCGGATTTCGGCAAAAACATCGAATATTCACTGGATTACTCGACTCACCCAGACCATAACAACGGGTTATGACATTTTATGATATTTAGGGGAAAGTTTGATATTTTATGTACTTGATAATGGTATAACATCCGAAACTGGTCGGAATAAAAAAAATGTATTGTGGAAGTAACTAAGTGTCTTTTATTGATAACATAACAACGGGCTCCGATCGAAGATGGATCTCCCGAGATGTCTTCCTGGAGCTTGAAGCGCCGTTTGATCGAGGATGGACCCTGAGCCAGATTCACGAACTCAATCTTCATAACTTGCAAATCGGTCGAGGCCTGAAAATAACTTCTCTTTTGCTCCAAATAAAGGAGCAAATAGAGAACTTGTCGAAATCACCTAAGGAAAGAAATAATGAAATGCTGATCTCGCTTTGGGTTCATTCGCCATCGGAAAACCTCAAAGTTTCCAAATCCACCCTTAATCTTTCCGATATCCACACCACCACCTAAACTTGACACTGTGCCATGACTTATTTTTGGAACATGAATTTACTGGAATAAACTCAAATGGGAACACCCAGTGGACAGCCTTCGGGATGGGAATTTGGGAAAAATGAAATATAGAAGACATTCGCTGCGTGAAAATGTGAGATAGACCGAAAGGGTTTGTTTGGAAAAATTAACAGATTAGAACAGACTAACAGCTATTTGTGACGTCGCGACTTACCAGTCGATTAACGAAAGATGCTAAGGGGTCCACGCATCCTCGGATATACGGAATACTGTGCTTCGAAAGGTTTATCTCGAAAAGAGATATTCATTTAATACCTACTAGAAAGCACAATGTTGGCAATCATGTCCTCCAACATAGAACTTCTCACCTCAATAAATCGTTTATGGTAACAGCTGCCAGGATATGAAATTCACTACCAAAATAATTAAGCAACTTGCCATCAGTACGAGTATTTAAGATGAAAGTGTACAAGTTGCTTCTTGATAGTTCATGGCAATTTCCCAGTATAACAAGCCATACTGCTGTGATGACTTTCTGATATGATGAGAAGGAGAATATATTTTTTTATTTTTGAAGTAGTTTTGATGTGTTTTCTACTGGTGTCGCGTTTTTCTGTTCGCCTTGAGCAATCGGATTTTTTCCTATGTATTTCGTCTGCGAGGACATTTTGTGCAGCTGGATTCCCGGGTATCTGCATTCGGGATTCAGGTGAGTGCATGTGTATTACTCCATTGCATCTTTTCATCATTTCTTCATCTTTTCATCAATTGGCACCTTTTTTCTTCTTTTCTTTGATCATTTCCATAATTATTTGTATTTGCACTCATTGAGCATTGCTGTCATGGTTTTGTACATCTATTAACTGATTTTTCCTGAATTTTAGTGCTATTGTAAAATATGTCATGGATCAGAAAGGCCCACGATAATAAATAAATTGAAGTCTCCTTCACAGAGCTTTTAATATCATCTTCTCGCCGGTATTTGAATCTGGAATCACATCATGGGAGCCATCAATTTAACCACCACAACAATCCGGTCTTCCAGATCTCCACGTAAATTCATTATGTTTGGGATTTTTGGTACAACTCAAGGATTCATTACCTGCAGGCCTACATTTCTGCCCCTTACATATTTATTCATATACTTCCCAGAGTAAGATCTTCCTTTAAGGAACACATTCCATAGTAATCACCTCTGTTTTTTTGAACAGAAGGTATTCAATTTCTGAGCGTAGTTATATGCGCTTTTTAGGTATCTCTAACTTCTGGACTATGATTTATAGAAATTATTACTACTCGACCCAATTTTGCCAGTTAGAGAGAGGAAAGAACCATAGTAGTAATTTTTCGTTAAAAAGCACCGATTTTCTTCCCGATTTTTCAAATCTACGAGTACAATTTGAAAATGCACACACCATTACATTGTAGAAATTCTTTGTGCACATAGTCATGAGAATAAAACCTACTAGGATTCGACATCTGAATTAAGATTTAGTGATGTGTGTCGTCGGCACTTAATTCTATGGCCAAGATAGGTATGGACCTTGGACCTATGGACCTATGGACCTTGATAATGTCATGAAGTGCCCGAACCTTCGTTAAGGTCACCTGAGACACCTCTGGCCCTTTCCAGGCTACTTTGGTCCAAAGACGTAAAAACATTCATAGTTCTGCATGTTGCCATTTACATAGAGTTATCGACTTAGTTGTTACACCAGTCGACAGGTAGCAGCACTAAATTCACCCTGTTTTGGTTATTATTAGTTTGGGTTTTAGTTCCATAAAATTGAGAAAATTTTGAAATACAACTGGTTATATATACATTCATACATTGCGATATAATATGATTTTTCCTAGCAGAAATTCTTTTATTTGATTTTTCATTTTTACCCAAATAAATTAAATTATAGGTTAAAATCAAGAAAAAAACTTGAAAACACTGTGCTAAGAGATATTTGTGCGGATATCTGTGCTCCGACTCACGGTTTAGAACTAGATCTGTTGGTTTTATTAGATTGGGCCACACAATTAGTTACCACAATTCAAGATACCTTTGGCCCAGATTAAAAAAATCTGGCTTTTGGAATAGTTTGAGGTTTAGAAACAGCCTTGAATTTAAGGTACATATATTGCCGATAGCTTAAACCCCTTTATATGCATTGTTTATTAATTTTTAAACTGGATAACTTTGTTTTTTCCAAGAAATCATGAAAAGCTGGGCCAAAGTTACCCCAGTTGACGGCAGTCAATTTTTTGATATGTGTGCAATCAAACTAATTCACAATTTCACAATGCATACTGTGAATAACACAAGGGGGTCCCCGGTCGTTACGCCTACCTTGCCATGACCCGGGGCTAAGTTGGGTGCGCTCCGGGGGTGAGATACAAGGGATCTTTCTCGAAGAAATAGAAAGCTGTCTATTGGGGCTTCTTTTTAAGTACAAGTATTCGACTGGCGAACAATAAATAATTGTTCGTAGCCGAAAAAACAATATCACTGACACGGATGAGAATGATTATTCAAGCCTAACTTTGAGATTTATACTCATTATACAGGTTGGAGAAAAGTTGTCACAAAATTCTAATTTCGCACGATCGGTTTCCGGATTATATCGCACCACCATATGGATGATCTGGAAAACGGTCGTGTGAAACAAGCATTGATTTGATGTTCCTAGAAAAAAGAATAATAATCTATAAATGAGACTATTGCACGAATTTTTCCGTAGATTCATGGCTATTCCAAGGATTTCTCCATAGATACTATGCATGCAATGAAAATGTCAGAAAGAATAAAATGTTTAGGAGTACTTCTTCCAAAAACTCCTCTGAAAACATTTTAGGTGAGCGATTTATGATGACACGAATTCTCCTCCCCTGCAAATTGTTTCTCCTTACACGTTTCCTTCCTCTGCTTGTCTTGCTGTCCCATTACAGCGTGTCACAACATCCGCACATTTCGCCCTCTGCTCCAAAACACGTTCTCGTGGTCCGTGCCTCCCATTTACGTCACCCATCACACACACCTCTTCCCTTCCTCCACCCACTCCGTCCCCAAGCCCCGCCCTCCGTCGCCCTCTCACTCCCGACAAATATCCTACGCCAAGGATGAATTTCTCCATGGAAAAAAAATTATCTTAGCTGGGATTCGAACCCGGATCTCATGATTGCCGGTCAAATAAACTAACAGTTATACAACCAAGTCTTCCTCAATTCCTATAACTTAATGTTCCTGAGTGTCTCTTAGTTAATCTATTTTTCAAATGATATGAATATTACCCAATAGTATCGTTGATGAAATGGAAAACATGTTCTACTCCACCTGGTACCAGGTACCTGAGGATGACGCCACTGCATTGAAAGTAGCCGTGCTAAAAATGAGTTGGTGGAACACAGAAAAGTTTTTCATTTCACCTATCTATATTAATAAAAGAGGATGCCTGTTTGTCTGTCCGCTTTGAGTTTCCATCTGGCAGCAAGGATTCCGCCCAAAGTTAGTGCATAGAAGCACCTCATGCTCCCAAAGCCCGTAGTGCTACTTATGGTTGTGTTAGATGCGTCCTTTAAATAGTTTTCTCATTACTGCTCGTTACGTCACGTCATACATTTACAAAGTGAGAGAAAATAGCTACTTTTCCCTCGTTAGACCACATTTGGAATACGCTGCCAGTGTTTGGGACCCTCATGAAAAAGGCTTGATAACAGAGTTAGAACGCGTGCAAAGAAGAGCTGCCAGGTATGTGAAAGGTCTTTACGATAGTCTTGTTAGTGTAACTGACCTCTTAGATAAACTCGGATGGGAATCTCTGTCGGACCTTAGATTGAAAAATATACTAAACCTTTTAGATAAATTCAAGAGCAGTGTATTTTCTGACGAAGTTAACCATATCTTGCGGACGCCAACGTACTACGGAAGATCAGATCATATAAATAAAATAAGAGAGATAGATTGTAGAACAGACAGATTCCGAATGTCATTTTTTCCACGACGAATAAGAGATTATAACGGCAGCGATGGAACTCATAGATAGATTGCATGACTTGTAGTGTAGCCAACTAACCTATGTAAAACTTTTTGCATGTTTCTTAATTTTATTATTATTTCTAACAGCATATAGTAGTATATTTTTTTAGTATACGTGATGTTTTTTGGACGGTGTGGTGTGCATGTGGGAGTCCAATGCATGCTGCATGCTGGTGATTGATCACCCCCTGCCAAACACCCTAGAGGTGGCTCGCAGAGTATTATGTAGATGTACATAGATACAACTTCTGTAGTTGAACACCCTGTCGGGTAGGTACACCTCTTGACACACCCATAGGGAAATCATAACTCAAAGGATTCTACACTTTACTATTAATCCTCTTGGTGCAAAAATTTGTGCCGGGGTATTATCACACGACGTTTTTGGTCTACGCACGTGCGGGCACACATAACTATCAATGTTGTGGAGCTGGGTATAAATTTATACCGTGCGCGGTGAAGGGAAATCGTTTTGTTTTGTGCATTACGGAGCCTCAATCAGTTACTTTCATATTAATAACTCTCATATGATAATAAAGAGATTATTTCGTTAAGTAATTGTTGTATATTGTTTTCAATCTCAAGTATGAGAAGTTCGTTTGCCTGTCAGACCCTTGTGCCCCTCCCAGAAAAAAATGCTGGATCCGCCCCTGGTGCTAAGGGAATGGTAAAGCGGGAGGTGGAGAACAAGAGTTAGGGGACAAAATGAATATAAATTGGCCTCGAGCCGAATTGAAGTGGAACATTCTATGCGGGAAGGTAACACTCCAAAATTATTCGCAAAAAAATATTCCGAGTTAACCCACCTACTTTAACAGGTAGACATAATCTGTAATAATAATGCCAAAAAAGGACTTAGCAAACGACTTCTCATGCCCACCCCGTGCGAGTGATGATAAGATGGAAGACAAGTTTACCGCTAGAGGAGCACTCCTCAAGGGGAAATCGAGTGACCATCCCACGCATGGTGAGGAGTGTTCAGACAGGCGACTGGCTGGCTCCAGGCCCTCAGGCCTCCAACCAGTGTTTTACGCTCCTCAACGCGTTGAAGAGCAGCATATTTTGATTTGGGCCTAATTTTCTATGGTATACTTGATGCTTAGCGGGATTCAAAATGCAAGAAGAAGGTCCATCGGATATGGGAGAAGCTAAATTGGTATTTTGCTTAACGCAATCATAATCATTGCGAGCGTAATCTGCCATAAACTGTTGTGAGTGGAAGGTGTGTACTTTTTATTACAAATATATTATTAATAAAGGCACATGACTTGAGGTCAAATTTAGAAATTATGCCCTTTGAGAATTCATGATTCGGCGACATTCCTTTCCATTCATTGATAATTAGACGTCACCGCAGTAATTCATTTCATATGATTTACTATCTAGATAACAACTATTACGTCCACGCCCAACGTATTGTAAATGTTGGTGTAAACATATGTTAATTTTTATTATTATAAAATGATGTATGCATCGAGTTGTATTCATTTTAAATAAGTCAAGCTCAACATTGAAAAAACATCGTTTAAGAGACTCGGCATTTATGAAAATCTAAAACTGGATGTATCCCCACTTCAAGGTCTATGCATAAACAGTAAATATTTACAGCGGCGTTATTGGGGTAAATGATATGAACAATAATGATAGTAGAATGTTTCAAGATACCAATGGAATTAACTACTCTCACTTTCCGCATGATAAATTTCACTTTGAAGCTGGCTCAATTTTTAATCGACAGCTCGAGCATGGCAAAGCGCTGTTTCGTTGCCAACTTTTTCGGTGAGGGGTGACCCGCGGCTGAATATGGTCGTGGCGTTGGTTAGCCTATCTTTCGGTAGGCATCTTTAGCTCCTATACACTATGCAAACGGCGAATATTTTTTGCCAAGACGTTGTCATTAAATGGACACGCATGAATCGCTAGTTCACCTCTTTGTAGCCCTATAATAAGATCGATGAGCCGACTGATGTGTTTTTGTTTTCACAGCAGAGTATCTAGAGTGCAGCCAAAGGCTGTTCAATGATACCACACGTTGCTAAGCATGCATTTCAGAGAGAATTATAGCAAATCAAATTTTCGTGCTAATAAAAAGTAAATTATAAGTTTACGGCTGATTTTTCCGCGAGTATTACCCCTTTGTCACGGTGGTAGCTTCTAATCAGTCGAAATACACAAACGAAAGTTCATAACTTCAATGGTGAGATCTTTCAATTTCTTTATTTATTTATCTACAACGGTAGCTACACGGAACAAATAAAAAGTAATCATTATTAATCAACAACCCTAAGGTTGGTTTGATGAAGCTCTCCATTCCTCTCTCCTATCCGCTAACATTTTCATAGCGGCGTATTTCATCTATTTTACATCCTTTATAACCTGTCCAATGTAACTCATTCGGGGCCGTCCCTTGCCCTTCTTCCAACGAAGTTGTCCCGTCTTTTCCGTAAGATTTTTTTAAATAATTCTATTTTCTCCCACTCTTCTTATCACTTCAAACACTGCGGCAGAGTGGAAGTGCAAAGACGATGGATTAGAAGTAGAGTTTCACATAAATACAGGGGCTATTTCTTCTGTAGCCTTATAATCTGATCGTTTAGCCGTCTGATGTAACTATGTTTTACCATTACCATTATGTAACTAATTTTACTATTTCACGGTCATGCATTCTCACATGCGTTCTTGCAATTCACCGCTTTACCCTACGTAATTTTACTGCACCTTCGTACACAGTCAGATTGTGCAATTACGTGCCATGTGAAACGGCTGTTAGAACAGGGACTGTTTTACCATCTCACGTCCACGCATTCTCGCTTTCTAGCAATTCACCATACACGACGCAATTTCGACTGCGTCTTACGTCAGATTGTAGAAATACCTGCCCCGTGGAAAATAAATGCAGCATTTTGAATCGGTAAATGAGATTGCTTTTTTGCTAACGTCACGAGCACAAATTGCATATCCACTGGGTCTGGATCTCTTCTTACCCAAGGGCAGCGTAGGCCTGGCATCCGTCCGTAGACGTGAGAGGGTAACCGCACAACCCTTTTCCTCAGTCCGCCGCTACGCCGGCCATATTTCGTGGAGACGGCAACAAAGTATCACCCAGAGTGCTTCACGGGAGCATCGCGTGCAACATTTTGCCCATTATGTACCGTCTCGGGACCGTCGACGAAGGTTGAAGGCAAAGGTGGAGCAGTGGGCTGGGTTTATTTATGTCCCAGTAGTTGCGCCATCCAACTGTTCACGCAGTTTGGCCTCTGGTGGATGGGGTGTCGACCCCCGCTACGGGAGAGTGGGGCCGCCGCGAGACGTGGGGGCGGGAGGTCACAGTGGGGGCGGGGAGCGGCGGGGGCGGCCAGCGGGGGCGGGCCCAGAACACGGCTCCGCGGCAAAACAGCTAATACTGTTTTCGACCGGGTCCTTTGTGGAAAGTGCCGGGGTCAATGGCACTTTTAGGCATTAAGACTAAGACGATGACGCACACCCAACTTTACCGTCTCAACAAATAACTTTTCCTCAAGTCCTCCCTGTGCATTTCAGATGAGGACGCGGCGTCACGGGCAAGCGATTCCAAACTAATGAGCTCGTAATTCTGTCATTTTGTGAGCAATAGAAATCACGAATATTTTAAGAGTCAAATAATCAAGTCGGACTCAAGATGTCACCGACTGTATATTTGAATGCAAAAGTCACCACTAGAGTCACTGACGGACAAATTGATCCGAATGTCACGGAGAAATAAGGTATAATTAGGGGTATTAACCAAAATGTATGCAAGTGATCTACATCTACATAATACCCTGCGAGCCACCACTAGGGTGTTTGGCAGGGGGTGATCAATCACCAGCATGCAGCATGCAGTGGACTCCCACATGCACACCACACCGCCCAAAAAACGTCAAACGTGATGATGGAATCTATCAAATTCAATACTTTTCAATGCTATCCCTCGCATTAGTAAACACTATAATGCAGACTGGTATTGGAAACAAAGTGGATGACGTCCCTATGAAAAGGCTTGCGGATATGAAAGAAGAATGGAGAGCTACGTTAAACCAATCTAAGGATTGTTGACTAATGATGATGATGTAAAGGAAAAGGATAGATAAGTTACGACGAAAAATAATCCTACTTATTCTCCCCGCTTAAAACAAGCAAACGCGAAAGATTTCTCTCACTCTCATTGAGTAGGTGACGTCAACAGAGTTCTATCATTTATTCATTCATTCAGAGTTCATTCATTTACTTGATCATAAGGAACCTTTCAAAGAGGGAAGGAATCTCTTACAAGATTGTGAACAACAAAGTACCGCGCGAAGCTCTTGAACAAGGCCGAGGAGCGGTGAACCGCTCGAGATGAGTTCGTGACTTCATCAACTAATTTTCGGAAGGGTTACGACCGATGATTTCGCCGCAAATAGCTAGAGAAGCAGTTGGCGGATGGAAAAACGGAGAAATATGAATCTCCCTACTCTTCAACATCTATCACGAAAAGCAATGTAAAAAATCGGGGAGCAATTTATTATTTAAGAAGTCTACCGATTAAGGTAGGTTTCCATGGAGTACTTTAGTTTTTACACTAAGTTTTCAGGGAAGAGATAGTTAGTATGGTTTCCCACTTCCATTCTGTTTTTTACGTGACACCATCAGGGGGACTACCTTTCGTCTGGATCGCACCCTTCCACTTGTCTGGCATGGGCGGCCCTATCTGGAGTAATTTGGAATCATCCCGCCGGGTCAGTTCTAGGGTTCATAGGAACGTGCAAGTCCTTCCACCGCGGCAAGGCTGTAGCCCAAGGTATCACGCAATATCAAGATAAATTAAACAATAAGTCGTTTTTTTTTGCACAAATAACAAATATTAGTGATCCTGCTCTTAAACTCGATTGTTTCAGGGTTTACTTTGTGAAAATCATCTACATCTACATAATACCCTGCGAGCCACCTCTAGGGTGTTTGGCAGGGGGTGATCAATCACCAGCATGCAGCATGCAATTGGACTCCCACAAGCACACACCCTAAAAAATCCATTGTAAACAATAAATAGTTATGGTACTTTTTCACAATTTTTAAAAATATCGATTTCTGTACCTGATGATGTCGCCTCTGCGACGAAACCGGTCGTCTTGAATAAATCGTGCGAAAAAAGTACCATAACTATTTATTGTTTGATCCTGCTCTTATTTGTATGTGCTTTTGGGCCTAAACGGGAGATTTGGTTGTTCTCATCAATGAAAGGCCACGACGAACATTCATTGTGAGTTCCGCGACGACGTGGACAAAGGCAGAGCGGAAAGCGATCGCTGGCCGGACAGAATAAGACGACTGAGGGAGAAGGGCGCGCGGCCCACGCGTCTGCCGGCTGCTGCCTCCGGGGCAGCGGGCCATCTATCATGGCGGTGCTCTATGGCGAGAGGGGACACCCACGCCAGTGGCGACGGCGGGTCGGGCGGCCGCGACCTCCGGAAGGTCGCCAGCGGGAGTGCACGACGGCTGGGATGGTCGGCGGAGGCGAAGGCGGCCGATGGGAAAAGTTGCTCTCGGATATTTCCTTAATGTCCCAACGGGAAACGAAGAAAATATTTCCAAGAACGTTACCACGGATATTAATACGAAAGAAGATCCTCAAGACTAAATGCGTTTTGTCTTATCTATTAATATCAAGATAAATTTAAATATATATTGATATTATATGATTGATATATATATTGATATTAAATATATATTGAAAAATAAAAATTCTCCTCTAAATGTGTTTTTACTCACCGCGCATTTAAATGTGTTCACGAAAGTCGCCGCATGATTCGCCGACGGACACATTGATCCGAGTTTTACGGGGAATTAAGGTATAATTAGGGGTGTAAGCCGAAACAAATATACATGATGAAGTGATCTTTCAAATTCGAAACTTTTCAATGCTCTTCCTTGCAATTACTAACATTATAATACAAAAATGGAAAAAGTGGATCGCAATGCAGTCGTCACAGCGTCACGGACATTTTTGAAAAACGATAAAAATGCAACCGAAGTGGCAATAGAAATCAGCCTTCTAAGGAATGGAATGGGCCTCCTCCATGCAGTCCCCTTGAACGTTGCCACACGGGATTCTCCTATCGGCAACTAAATGTCATTTGTTCCTTGATGGTTTTACAAGTCGTCACTCTAGACGCTGGTGGCAGTGAGATCCGAGTAGTACCAGGAGATTAGCAACAGGAAAAAGGGATTTGTGCACCTTCAGCTGACATTATTAGAGATTTCATGCATGTGATGATTCCACGAGAGATTACTAAATCCAATGTCACCCTTGCAAATGGCCCTGAGCTGTCGCTCGCCTCCGCCAAAAATTGTGCAGAAAACTCGTTTACTCTGCTACGCATGGGAAGATTCGTTAACCTCAGTGACTGAATTGCGGATCGATCGTTGTGTAAAAGGCGTTCCATCTTTGTAGTCACTCTCTTCTTCTCCGTCACACTATAAGGATGTCCTGCCGGGCAATTTTGAATTCATTAAATAACCACAAGTGTACATCTACATCTACATAATACCCTGCGAGCCACCTCTAGGGTGTTTGGCAGGGGGTGATCAATCACCAGCATACAGCATGCAATTGGACTCCCACATGCACACCACACAGTCCAAAAACGTCACGCATACTAACAAATTATACTACCATACGCTGTTAGAAATAATAATAAATTTAAGAAACATGCATTAAGTTTTACACAGGTTAGTAAGCTACACTACAAGTCATCTAATCTATTTATGAGTTCTATCACTGCCTTTATAATCTCTTATTGACCATGGAAAAAAGACATTCTTAATCTGTCTGATCTACAATTTATCTCTCTTATTTTTTATTTATATGATCTGATCTTCCGTGGTATTTGGCGTCCGTAACATATGGGTTATATAAGAGTTCCAATCCGCAGGATATATTCAATAGGTAACGCTTATTACGCGTACAATCTCTAATAAGGTAAATAAAGCCTTGTGTCAATTAAAGGTGCACAAATCCCCTCTTCCAATTACTACTCGTAAAATGCCTATTTCAACGCTTGCTTTCCCCTCTCTTGATAACTGCGCCTTAGTTTACAATGACCTCCCATTGGAATTAGAGAATACACTTCATCGACTATTCAATTCCTGCGCTAGATTTGTCTTTCACCTTCGTAGAGATGATCATATGTCCAATCACCAGTGCTGTAGTTGGGCCGGCACGGGCCGGTGCGGCGTACCTCCTAAAATCCAAACTCGTTATAAGCGTACCGGTTAAACAACATTTTTGAATCTGTAAAAAAATAGCCCTACTGTAAATTATCCAATGGATTTCAGAAAGAAAAATCGGTAACGATTATTTACTTGTTCATAGTTATCTCGTGGCAAAACTTGGAACTAATATAAGGGTTAGAGTTTGACATTTCAATCGCGGACGTATCGATGTATATCGATATCGTATGCCACTCCGTATTTGCGACGCCACTCCGTTTATTACGATAGCCGGGCTATCGTAATATACGGAGTGGCATCGCATGGGCGCCAATCTGGCCTTTTTCAAATGAGGATAAAATTGACCATTGTCATTCGGCTAAACCGGTATTTCTACAACCAAATAATTTGTATATTATGAATACACTAATGGTGGGTAACGAATCGCAATCAACGCCAATCTTTTTCCTTGATTAAGGAAACTACCCTATTGTAACGCTCATGGTAGAAGAATGGAGGGCTGACTAACGGCGATTTTCCACTCACCTGCCTCAATGATCCTTCATTACGGTACCCGACTCAGCACGGCTCACTATAACGCCTACCACTCACAAAATCCGTCAATCTAATTTTATGGTAACCTCCTCCATCATCTCCACCACGGCCACATGTTTGCACGGCCCGCGCAGCATCTTTACCGGCACCGGATGGGCAACTTTTTTTCTCGATTACTCCCGCCGTCCTAGATGATAAGAAAATTACAGGCCGGCTGAGCTTTCAGCGGTGGAGTGAGGCGTTCTACGTGGAGGGGGCAGGAGCCGAAAAAGCGGCCTCCATTCAGTGAAGGAGCGGGACCCAGCAGCGGCCTGAGGGCTGGATTGATAGCCCGGCTAGGAACACATGACCCCATATCTATCGTCCTCTCAAAGAAATGATTCTAATAGTTTCCCCTATCCACGTGAGAGCACCGGTTCTAGGTTAGAGACGGGAGCGGAGGGAAACTACCTATTGTGAGGTAGCACTTTATTCCTCCACATAGACGCATTTATAGTTTTACACTCCTTGGATTGCTTTCAGACGAAACAATCTTAAGGGCCATGTCCAGAGATACGTGAAAATCGCACTTTCATTTTTATTTTATCGCACTTTCAACAACAGTTCATCGCATTTTGTGGCGTCTATTTTTTCATAATGAGGTAAATGACGATAAAATGTAGTTAAACACAATTATATGACAAAATACAGAATATTTTAAATAATTATGTCGTAGAACAATTATAAATTAAGGAATAAGACATATAGTGGCGGAGGTGTAGCTTGCCCGCGCCCACTCGTTGTTCGCGGCCACGCAGAGTCCCAGCCAACTAGTAGCTGGCCAGTCGCTCACATGCTTTAAGCGGCGAGTGTCGGTGGAGCATTTTAACTGGGCTCGGCACAAAATGTATGAATTTTGCCGTCGAAAAGGCAAATTTGCGTAAAAATATCATAAGTCCATACAAAAGTCCAGTCATCGCATCTATATCGCATTTATCGCATTTGCGATTTTCACGCATCTCTAGCCATATCTTAAGACATGATGGCCTGATGGAGACAAATGCCGAGGGACAAGTAAACGGCATGAACGGAAAAGGAAGACCTCGAACAAAATATGTGGAACAGGTAAAGAAGGATGTGAAAGAGAAGAAATATGTAGGTGTGAAAATATTAGCTATTAGGAAAATTGTAGTGGAGAGCTGCGTAAAACCAATCTAAAGGTAGTTGGCCAGTGATGATGATATTCCTTTCTCGACAGCCTCCTCGCCAATTTTTAATAACGCAAATGACGCAGTTTTCCGCTGCCTCCCAAAACACTCTGCAAATCGAGATGGTGGGTGGGACATGGAACAAATAATTAAGTCGTGGGTTCGAGGCCCGCTTGGGGCAAGCGGGTAGCGCTGCACGCCATGATTTGACTGTTTCGCGCTCGATTCAATATTTGTTGATTAACATTAAAAAGAGGAACTTTGTGCTTTCATATTAAATATTAATATGAAAGCACAAAGGTCTTCTTTTTAATGTTAATTTGAAGTCAATGGCATTAGTAACTCCCTACTTAGTCCATACTCACCTGATGATGACGTCTAACGTTGAAACCATGGTCGTGAAAAAATATGAATGTGAAAGCACAAAGTTCTTCTTTTTAATGTTAATTATGAATCGCTTTCACCAAGTTACGCCTCAAACAATCAATATTTGTTGAGTCAAACGGCCGACTGGGAGATAAACGAGATGCCGTACACCGATAACAACAGTCGTGTCTGTGCAGTACTCGCTCCAGTACTTTTCGTACCTTGACCACTCGCTGCTGGCCACCACTTCCTTGATCTTGAACCCTCTGAATTATCATGTTCCATCAAAAAAGATGGAATTCCCTACGTATGACAGCATGAATACCAAAAGATTTTCATGCACTCATACGCAGTATGTAATACTTATGCATAATAATAATATCAGTATTATGATAATGTCAATAGCAAGAATCAAATCGAGAGTCAATACTCCAATCGATTCGCAGAGTAAAATCTTGGTACATGCTAATACACCCAACGGCAGTGGCGGCTCGTGAGTCAAATGCTAGGGGGGGCGCACTCCACCGGGGGGTCATAATTTTTTAATATTTCGTGTATTTTATTAAGTTTTTACGGCAATCTAGGAATTAAATTCTGTGATGCCATACGTTCCGTTTTTTTTTCAACAAAAATACCTAGTTTTCCTAATAAAGCTTGATTAATAAATACTAAATGCAGTAGACTCTCGGTCATACGGATCGGCTTAGTCCGGACTCTCGATGATACTGATCAATGATCTTGAAGAATAAAAATATATTTGCTGCGATATTTTGCAAATACAAACGAAAATACGTAACTTTAGGTTTTAGCGTCTACATTCTTCGTGAGGATATGCCCGAAATACACTTCTGTTGTTCGTTTTGCAATCATAATGCGTTATTTGTCAAATCTATACAACATTTGCAATGATTTAGGTAGCAATGACACTTTTAACACCTGAGGAGGGAGGAGAGTGTCACTGACTTCCACTAGGCAACAAACACTACTAGAATGCGCGCGCTTTGCTATTGCAGATGTAAACTTTGATGGCGGTGTTCGCGTTGCTTCTTGAATACAGTATGATTTAAAATCAACAATTAAACATTTCTCACACATTTTTAACAAAATATGAAATACTCACAGGCCTTTAGTTATATTGCAAAAGTCCATCCTTCTTTCATTTTGTCCAGCAAGGTGATCAATTACACGATCGTTGAAATCAGCGCTGGACAACAATTTCTTTCTGATTGAACACATGGCAAGGGCACTAGTCTATAAATAAACAAGGGACAACACAAAATAGGCCGACGAAAAATACGACCAAAAAGAACAACGTGCCTGGACACAGAATTGGGAAAATTTTTCCCTATATTTCCCTTAAAAAAACGAGCACTGTTGATTAATTCAAAATTGTCTTCTTGAATGTACACACAGCACTAAGAAACTTCTTAATCGGCAATTACGCACAATTAACTCCTTGAAAATGATGTCTAAACTCATTTCACTCCGTTCTTTCCGAGAGTCTTGCCGTTACTATAAGGACGACTCAAGGGAGATAGAAGTCGTGGTCCACTAATGCTGATTCAGCTGAGGGACGAATTTAAGGTCAGCAAAGCCATTCAAGCAAACAAAGGACGTCACGGACCATCTCCTTGAGTCTAAGATTCATATGTGGTAAACACACGAGACGCCAACGGGTCGCATTTGGAATAACCGTGTCTTCGAAATCATTGCCATGATATAATAGAAAATAAGTTCTAGATCGTAAAAGAAGACGACTCGACTGAGCCACAGATGGGAGCTGTAAGGATTTCCGCACTGATATGAACTCTTCGAGGCCACTTAAATCAGACCCAAGTGGTCATTTTCCGTCAGACAGCTACCGCTCTGCCGCTGAGGAATTAGGTGAACATGAACTAATACAACAAGGACGGCTAGAAAAATGATGAACCTACACACAAAAGGTGCATTGTACGCGGAACTTCATGACATTAATTGAATGACTCTATTTAAAGTCGCGCTTAACGATTTAAATCATACTTAATCCTTCACCCTATCACGCACGCAACTATTTCTTAAATTATAAATCAGTGGGGAATGTTAACTGATTTTTCCTAATACTGCAGGTCTTTTGACAAATTTATCTGAAAAATAGGTACCGTATTTCTAATCATCGGGAAGATATGAATACATTGTTAAGGCCTAAATATTATAATATTAGTTTCCCCAAGGTTCTTGAAATTCGTAGGTAATCATAACAGAACTGTGTCAAATACTCGAGAATAGTTTTCCTTCGTCAATACGGCCTTTAACTGGTTGGATTTTATGTGTTCCGGAATTCAAACACCAAAAAACGCAAGCATAATGGGATAATTTATTTACTGTAGCAATACGTACCAGTGATTAAAAATTAAAATCGTATAACTACACCCAGTACAGTGACCATTCTGATTCCGTAGGTCCCTTTTCTGTGGCAGCACCAAGTAGACGCCAGATTATACGCCCGCCGGCCTGCGCAGCGATGTCAACTCACTCGTCGCTCTGCGCATTTTCGGACGACGTCCCAAGACTTCCATAAGACACAACGCTAGACGCGTCATAGCACCAGCGGCCCCCACCACTACCACTCTCCATATAACTGCATGGGGATGGATTGGGACGTTCTGGCCAGCGCCCCACGGCTACAAATACGAACTTCTCGCGCTATTTCTTTTCGTGTTTTTCCAACACTTTCGATGTATGGGACTGAAAAAACGCTTTGATTAATCAGATGTATAATTATAAATTAATGGATATTTATTTTTTTTACTTTTTCAAATATTTGGGAGGGGCGGCGTCCGAGAGTCCTTATGGGCAAACCGCCACTGCCCAACGGTGATGTCTTCTACGTCTTAAGTTGACTTTGAACTTGTGTATGCCAAATCATTTAGCAACTTATTTAGAAATTTAACTTTTACATGAGCAAACAAAATATATGGAACAAGTAAAGAGAGATGTGAAAGAGAAGAAATACGTAGGAGTGAAAAGATTAGCTGATAGGAGAACTGAGTGGAGAGCTGCGTCAAACCAATCCTAGGATTGTTGACCAGTGATGATGATGACATGAGCAAAAAATTGATTAATAAAAAAATGAACTCATTATTTTTAGGCCTGTAAAATCTATATGAAACACACATTGACTTCACTCACTTAACATCAACATGTTTTCGCATGGGGCACGTTTTCGAATTGGATTTACCTCCTAAACTATCCGCTATAGCGCATCACTAATCATACTCGAATGATGCGCCAATGCATCGACGGCTGTTTTGTGAGTTTCAATGACAGGAACGCAAGTGTTGCGGAGGAGTGTCACCTTTTGTTGATTTTTGCTCAGGTGAGTAACTTTTTCTGCCCTACTTTAAACTAAAAACAAACATGTACCGATTCAGTTGTGCCTTGTTTTAATAATATATTTCGATTGAGCATTAACTGCTGTGTTTATCGATATAGGTATTGGACAAAGAATTATTTATTATCACCATTTTAGGTTGGTTTAAAGTAAAATAATGGCGATGGGGGAGGTTTTCGAATACGATGCGGGTCAAGTTTTCGCCATCGAAAATGTGTCCTTTGAATCATTTGGTGTTTACTAACACCGACATCATGCCAAGTTATTTCACGGATAGGCTTGACCCAACTGGGATCAATGGTGAAAACTGTTCCACTGAATCTAATTTGGTTCAGTTAGCTGAAAACATCCCTACAACTACTGCTGCTTAATGTACATCGCCAGAGGATGTCAGGCCGTTCGAAAAAGCTCGACCCAGTAAGAAAACCAGGTTTTGGTGAAAAAAAAAGAAATTCGGCTATTTAAGAGACAGTTAAAAATGGAACAGGAACAAGCTAAACAGAAAAGGCAAAAGCTATAGCAAGGAAAAAAGAAACAGAAAAAGGTGAACAAAGAGACCACGAAGAACGATGGAAAAATGGCAAAGTCAGTAAATAAAAATCTATTTCAAAGCCATTCCAGTGATGAAGATGAGACCGACCTTTCGTCCATTTACTGCTTGGAAAAATCTAGCAATTCCAAATCTAGCGAGCAGTGGGTCAAATGCACTCGCTGCAAAAGATGGGCACACGATTCTTGCATCAAAGGGGAATCATTATTTTTTTGTTTGCCTTAACTGTGACAGCAACGATGATTCTGAGTTTTGCTGAACTTTATTAATGTATTTGTGTTAAATATACAGTTAATTCCTAACATATGTGTTCTTATTTTCCATTTAGTTATATTTTAGTATATGCGAAAACTTGCCCCAGCATAACTTAATGCTATGCGAAAAAATGCCCCGGCCACGGGGCACGTTTTCGCACGTGACTTACATTTACTTCTTTATATTTCTACTAACAAGTATTTGTATTTCATACGTTACAATAATTTCTAATTGTAGGTGATATATTACTAATAGCTATGGCACGCCTTTGGTAATTGTAAATATGCAGGAGAACAAAATATAAAAAAATAAAAACAAATGCGGAAACCTGCCCCGGTCTCCCCTATGTATTAATAACCAAATGAAAAAAAACGGGACGATTCAATTTTTGGAGTTAACCACACACTACTTGGCGATAATGTCTAAAGTTGGCATATTTTTTAAAATTGTATAATCGCTAGTTTTATAAGTTTAAAAAAGAGCTATTTACACAGAAATCCTAACTTATTAGCGCTCCAATAGACTTGCATGGGATGGGGATAAAGTACCATGCCGTAAGCCTAAATTAAAATCCTGGCGGTGGGAGAGATTTCACAGTGTAAGTTCCACCCCTGCGTGGATTCTCTGAAACGACAACGCATGAGGGCTCAGGGGAGCCCTTCAAGGACACAACGCACCGGGGCCGGGAACCAACCCCGTGGCTTATACGCCCGATCACCCGGGGAAGGGGAGGAGAGGAAGGGAAAAGGAAAGAGGCGCCGCCGCGATAAGGGCCCGTCGACGCCTCTGGGAGAGGAAAGGTGCGGAAGGGACGGGAGAGGGAAAGACACCTCAACGCTATAGAAGCGAAGAGGGCTCTACTATTAGCGAAACTAAGCAAAGCCATTAATGTGCCAACGATTTTGGTGAATTTTGCTATAAATGAGAAAAATCCATCGATCAAATCGTTGGAATCTCTGAAACGACCATTGGAATTACGGTGTGAAACCGCATCAAAGGATTTATCTCCCGTTGCTGCCGACTTGAAGCTCATTCGCTTTTTTTCTTTTTTTCTGAGCACCCATGGGAAGACTAGGGACTAAGAAAGAAAAAAAAGTTTGGGTATTATACTGAGAAGAAAAAAGAATGGGAAAGCAGTGAGACAAGGCTGTGCTATGCCGCAACTAATGTATGACTACATCCGGAAAGTCACCACTGAAACCAAAGAAAACTCCTCGGGAGTGAATATCCACGGAGAAAAATTTAGCATGCTAATATTTGCCGATGACATAGTTGTCGTAGCAGGAATAGAGAAGGATATGAAATAGATTCTGGATAATATGGGTGGGAAAATCATTACATTTCAGCTAAACATAAACACAAAGAAAACCGAAATGCTAGTATAGAGCAGAAGAGAAGAAGTCCTAGCATTAAAATAGGGAAACAAACACTGGTGGAAGCGGATGAATTCTGTTAATTGGGAATCAGAATAACTAGCGACGGGAGAAGAAATAAAGAAATCATTAGCAGAATAGCCCAGGCGGAGAGAGCATTCTACCAAAAGAAAGTTCTACTTACAGCGGGAAATTTAAAAATAGAAGTAAGGAAACAATTTATCAGAAATTACATTTGAAGTATGCTTCTCAGAGGAAGTGAGGCATGGACAATGACTGCGGCGAAGAAAGTAAAGTGGAGGCCTTCGAAATGTGGTGCTATAGGAGAATTAGGAAGATCAAATGGATCGACCGAGTTAGTAATGAGGAAGTGTTCAGAAGAGTAGGAGAGAAGAGAATCCTCATGTAAACCTTAACAAGAAGACGTAACAGCCTTATAGACCACATCTTGAGACATGGTGGCCTGATGAAGACAATCGTCGAGGGACAAGTGGAAGGCAAGAACGGAAAAGGAAAAATATATGGAACAGGTAAAGAAGGATGTGAAAGAGAAGATGTACGTAGGTTTGGAAAGATTAGCTGATAGGAGAATCAATTGGATAGCTGCGTCAAACCAATCTAAGGATTGTAAACCAGTGATGATGATGGTGAATTGCTTGGTTCATTCAAGTCCAAAATAACCGTTCGTTAAAAGAATTCGGTAGAAGGAAGGGAAAGATCACGTCAACCTTAAGGTAGCAATAACCGAATAAAAAAAACGAGGCGAACCAAGACATAAACTAATAAAAAAATATTCCTCATTCAGTCGCTTCCTCATTAATTCAAAACAAACAACCACGAAGATTCGAGCTAGAATATTTCGAGCAATCGATTTTCAATTGAAATGAAAAGCTTGACTTTTCAAGGAAAAAATTAAAATTTGAACCAAGAGATCGATTTATCGTAAAAATCGATGGTTCTTTTTAAAAAAAAAGTTTGTAAAAACATGTTAACTATTCATTCCAAAAACACTCAACCACACATTTTAGTAATTGAAATAATCTACTCAGAATACGTGCTTGAACTATTAGTACCTAGTAAAACTTACAAATGCACGCACATTTAAGTTTAAGAATTACCGCTTGAAACCATTCAGGTTCACTAAATTTTTCGAGAAAGATCAACCGATTGAGATGCTTTCTCGATAATCTAGGGCATGCCTTTCCAATCGAAACTGTCTGGGCGGAGCATCGCTTTATGTGCCTGTTATCGCCGCCCGAGATGACGATCGACATCCGGAAATGAGCCATTGGCGGCAGCCATAACGGACGCCGCCGTGAAATCGGGTTTTGGGGCGTGGGCAGCGGGTGCATCAAGTCGACCACGCACCCGCCATATGCATGACGCATTACATTTGATTCATAAAAAGCGCAAACGCCCAGACCTGGGGCATGTTGGTCCGCCGTCTAGAGTGGCCGACGCCTCGACGGCGGCGTGCACCTTTGGCCTTGCGGTCTCCGCCGCGAAACATTAATGGCGCGCGGTGAGTTTTTGAGGAAAGGCACTGACCAGACCACTACCCACATTTCAAGAATCAATAATAAAGTTAAATGTGGAGTATACTTGGAAAGCTTTCCTTTCGCTCGTAACTTGGGGAAAAAATAGCAACATCCACAGAGTTTATATTGCAATTTAGGAGGCTCCACTAGGGAGCAGTTGCCAGGTTACCGTGAAACCGGTCTCTGCGCATTAATTTGCACTCAAACTTTAGTCACTAGTGGCGCAAGGATCGTTAGCTGTCAAGGTATTTGGATTTGAATTCTTTTCAGAACTCGTTTTGATATAATCAGTGTCGTGGCCCAGGGGCTACGGTGTTCCAATGCCACACGGAGATTTTAAGATCGAGTGTCGTCTATGCTACTTTTTTAAATATTACTTTCTACTTTTTCCTTCACATAAGCCTGTTTTTCACAATTATTTTTATGATTTTCGCTGAAATTTTCACTTTTTCAATGCAAGAATTTTTGTGCTCATGCGGCATGTAATGCTTTCCCAATGTTTCTCTTTGTGTCATTTTATTTCCTTGTCGCAACACGACGCATTTTTAAGGTACACATGTACTTGAATTCCTTTTATATTGCAATACGGGTTTGTGGACTCTTACAATTTAAGACTAGTTTTCGAATCGTTCGAAAAGAACCGTTGAAATCCAGAAATGGCGAGCCTTTCAGGGAGGGAATGGGTTGGAGTTGGGGATGGTAAACCATCTTTCCACTCAGTGAGCTGTCACTTATCTAACAAGAGGCTCCAGAGAACCGCCTTGTAGGTAAATTTTGGTTTTTCCGTCAGGAGAATTATCCATTTTAATCATCAAAGAATATAGCTTTTCCGGTTATGGTTTTTCCTACTCCGCAGGGTCTTAAAAGTTCAACTTATAACGAAATCCGATCCGAAAACTAGGCATGAATGGTCAGAATGAGTCACAATATCATATTGCAACATAATAGGAAACCAAATACATGTGTACCTTAATAATGCGTCGTGTTGTTACACGAAAATGAAATGATTCAAAGAAAGCTTTGTTGTAAAAAATGGGAAAACATCAGACGTCGCAAGTGAACAAAAACATTACCTCGCGCGGAATTAAAATTTACAGTAAAATTCATAAATATAATTGTAAAATGCAGGTTTCTGGAAAAGAAAAATGGCTATGAAATTATTAAAACAATGCCAAAGATAGGAGTTGATCATGGAACTTCAGAATGGTATAACCGTCACCGTAACCATTGGACCATATTTACAATTTATTGCAAGCCGTTTCGAATGGTCCAAAAAGTGGACCGCATTGCACTCATCACCGCGCCGTGGACATTTTTGAAAGCCGATTAAAATACGATCAAATGGGCAAACAGAAATCAACCCTCCGAAGGATGCAATTGGGCCTCCTCTATGCATTCCCCTTGGTTATTGATGGGACGTATTGGAGCATTGGGACACCATACGCCAGAGAATTAACCGGTGAATAGACCATGCCATAAGGCAGGAATGACGGGAGAAATGCAATAGGGATAAAAAAGAGGATTTTAATAAAATCTCACTTTTTCCCAAGGCAGTAGGTACTTATATCTACATATCTACGAGCCACTTCTAGGGTGTTTGGCAGGGGTTGATCAATCAACATCATGCAGAATGCAAGAGGATTTCCTCATGCAAACTTCATGGTCATAAAAATATTTCTTATTCTAAATAATTATTCTAAAAAATTATTCTCATGCAAAGGCAAATCTTGCCAACCACTTTTGAAGAAAATCTGCCTATGACGCTAGAACTTGCAAAATATGCTACAAGGAATAATAGGACACATAACTAAGAGGCGTGCATTAAGGAATTCACAATGAAAAGGCTAGCTACAAGTCAACTAACCTATTAGTAAGTAATGTTGTGCTTACAGTCCCTTATCGATCGCGGAAGAAATGACATTCTGAATCTATCTGTTCTACAGTGTATCTCTCTTATTTGATTTTTATGACCTGATCTACCGTAGTATATTGGCGTTTGTAATATATGGTTAACTTCGTCGAAAAATAAACTTCTATTGAGTTCACATAAAAGGTTAGCCTTGTTTTCAGTCTACGTCTGACTGAGATTCCCAACCAAGTTGTTTCCAAGAGCTAAGTAACACTAACAAAAATATCTTAACGAAATTTCTCGTACCTGGCAGTTCTTCTCTGTACGCGTTTAGACTTCGTTTTTAAGCGTATTTCACGAGGATTCCAAACACTAGCAGCGTATTCCAAGCGGGGTGTAACGACGGAGAAGTAGCTTATTTGTCTCACTTTGTCGTCGCACTTTCCTAAATTTTTTTATATTTAGTATAAGTGCACTGAAAAGTATAAAATAGGCTTTTCATCACTCAGAGATTTAAGCGTGGAAAAAGCTGATTATGATTATTTAAAATGAGTGTATAAGAGCCTAATAGGTGAGTAAGGATTGGCACGCAATATTATTTTCTAAACGTAATCATCGCCAAAGCTTTCTTCTCCAAGTGATACTAAGCTGATTTTTTACTGTTGAGTGCATTTTATATAGTTTTTGGAAAAAGCGTATTTTATCTTATAATTTTATTTTTATTCTATACTTTTTAATAGAGAATCATTTATTTGATTAAAGATAATCTGTTAAAGAAATCTCTGCCAAAAAATGATAAATGAAAAACTTACGACACCTCTTTGGAAAATTTAAAACTATATTTCTAAATGGAAATTCATTTTAGCAATTATTGCGTAATGGTACAACATTTCAAACAACTGATTATTGAATATTGTGTTGTCATTAGAAGCAAGCAAATGTACATAATTTCAAGCCGATCCGACAATGAGAGGTGGGTTAAAAATCAATTATATGATTCCATCGATGGAAAAGACAAACGGGCGTAGCAAGTTAAAAAAATCGTGCAATTAAAATTGAATGAAAAATCCCCCGGTGTTTTTCATCAAGAATTTAATTAAGTTTTGAGGGCAGATGAAAAACAGCATGAGAAAAAAGGAACATTGTGGGACTAAGGGAACTGGCTTGAGAAAGGGAGAAATGGAGGGATGAGGTATAATATAATATTTTATTTGAAATTTAACAGAAATACTCTGTAATAGTCATCGTCATAAAACATAAAAAACACAGGAATGTAGTAATAAAAATTTGATTTCGAAGGTGTTACTCTCAACAACTTCCTGTGATGAATAAAATTCTTTAGACCAGAGCCAGTGATAAATAATCGTTTTAAATATCAGAAGGCTGACAAGCCTGGCCTCTTTGGGTATCATATTTAAAAAACTTTAGTTTTATTGCATTTAATGATTTTTAGATAATCTACAGTGGGTGACTTCTAATTTTTCCTGTATCCTAGTGCAATGATGTTAAAAATTGACTCCTGTAACTCATGATCTCAGGTTTTCTTTCACTTTACATGGCCACTTGTAAATAAAGTGATCGTAAAGGATGATAATACTTTATTGTATAAATTGCGTTTTACAATTCTCGATTGAGTTTTCACCAGAAATAATCTTAGTGGCCCAACTGTAATTTGCATTATAGTTTGTTGTGAAGTACCGAGTGGAATACTTTCTTAAAATCTAGAAAAAATGCTTCTACTTGTCTTTTCGATTCACCCGATTTGAGAACATCGTGAAGAAAGAGCGCGAGGCGTTCACATGATATACCCTTCCGGAAGCCGTGCTAACAGCCACTGTCAAAGTTACGACTGTCCAGGAAACTCATAATATTGCTAATGTGTTCCAGTACCTTGCCTATAATTTATGTTTACTAAGTCGGTCGATAGTTCCCTGGGTCATTTCTGTTTCCCTTGTTTAATATCGGTGTGACCTTCACAATTTCCAGTCTATTGATATCTTTCCTTAAGACGACTTCTTGAATATTGTCTCTAAGAATGGTGCGATTTGTAGCGCTACCTCTTTGCGGACGCGCGCGGGTATTCCCTCCGGACCCGGAGATTTACTATTTTGTATCGATTGCAGCTTTTTAGTTATCTCATCGCGATGAATATGGATTTCTTTCATTAGCTCCCCAGTGAATGGTATGCTTAAATTGCCATGATTCATTTTTATCATTCTAATGATACCAGTGATCGTAAAGTCAGTTTTTCTTTGTATTTATGATTTTTCTTATGTATTTTTCATTATGTACTGGATATCACGAGGAGATAACTGGAGTTAATGTTTTCCTGCTAGTCACGAGTATACTAACTTCAACTATTTTTGCAATCTCCAAAGGTGTACTACGAAACACTAGTTGCGCCCATTCCTATGAAAATCCCGTTGGCATTTTATTATCTTGCCATGAAATATCGCTTCTCATTAGTATGTGGGCATCAAGTTTTTCATTTTATTCCCATTTCATCTTTGTTCGCACTCTGAGCCTGTCCTGCAGTAGCCTATTTTTATGTTGGGCATTTGTTGCTAGGCACCTTATGTATACAATCTCTCAAAATGTAAAATGCATTTCACATTTGCTAAGAATAAAAAAAATCGTAAAAATTGTTCAAATAATTGTACTTGTCCGCATGAGAAACTTAAGGCTAAAAATAATTATTACTTAATGAATTGCCTTTTTACTCTTCCTAGAAATTCTCGATATGTGCACGTCATACCCTGCGACGATCCATCAATCCATTTTTTGCGTAGTCAGAATATTTCCCCAGGGATAAGAAACTCCAACATATCATGCCCATCCTTTATTGATAATTGCGCAAAAAATAAAAATGATACCGTTATGTTCGCACGAGCTTTACAGGAACTTATCTGTAGGGAGACCAATTCCAAGAACCGATTCGTTGAGTAGTTTTGAAATATCAATTCTCTGTTGTTTGGAAATGCCATCATAATTCCCTCAGGGATAAAGCATATCTTCATGTCATGCCCGAATCATATTAATACTAGCGAAATAAAAATCACACTGTCGTAGTCGTGTGCAACTTTCGAGAACTGAGCTGTTAGGAGAACGATTCCAGGAACTGGGTCGGTTACTTGTGCGTTCGTGGAGGCGCGAGGTCGAAGACCCGATGCCGGCAACAATTAATGGCTTCGATGGTGGGCGTTAAGTTCATTGCGCCACTCACTTCATCACTTCATTTCCCTCGCGAATATAACAATAGAATATTCTTCATTCGGCGGCTAATGTTGTGCTCACCCACCGCGCATTTAAGTGGATTCACCAAAGTCGCCATTCAAGTCGCCGACGAAAATAAGCTACAACTTGGGCTAACAAAGGAAATTTATATCCACGATGACATAATCTATCAAATTCGTAGCTTTTAAAATCTGAAGATTCAAGCATCATGGAGTGGAATTTTTCATACTGAAATAAATATTTGGCAATTTTCCACGATTATAAAATTTATTGCCTCCTAGGTTTTAATGTTACTACATCATTTTCAACTAGTTTTAATCTACTAACAGGTTTCCATGCAGTAACAGTGAAACCTAGGTCGTAATAAATTTTAAAACCGTGGAAAATTGAAAGTATTTATTTTAATATTCATTACTTTCCATGGTTATTCTTGGCGAGTCTATAAACTCATTTGAAAATATTGAGGATAAATGCACGTTTCGCTACGATGCGGGCATTTTAAAAACAGATTTGGATGGTCCCACCTGCTAGCATAAATCGAGCATCTACGGGACAGTTTGTCGCCTCCTCTTTTGTGATCCTCATGTTTTCCTCCTCTATAGAAGGCAGAACTTATTTCTTCAATTTTTCGTATCTATTACTTAAAGTTTCGAAAGGGATGTTTACATGATGCACATCCCGAAAAATGCAGAAACTTCGCTTGCCAATTACTTGAGATTGACATGTTAAGTATGGAAACCTTCACAGAGTTTCGATTTGAAAGACGATTCTGATTTTTCGCCGCGAAAAGCTTAAGTAGACGACGCGTCGTCTACAATAAATTTGCTTAAAATGATTCACTATCCAACATCCGTCGAGTACGGCAATTCCCGTGGCCAGCAGCCAGCTCCGGGCGGTGCCGCACGTTCGAAAAATCGATCTTAATTTCCGCGTCACAGGTGGTCGCAGCTGTCCTTCCGATTATCATAATCTATATAGTTTGTTGTATATGTGGTGTAAATATCTCGAGGTAACTCGGTGATCCTTTTTTTAAAATCCTGCATAAACACAAAATTTCTACGAAAAACAGGATCCGCCATTTTGTATCGTATTGGTCACAAATACAACAAGTAAGTCGTGAAAGTTGGTGGTAATCAATGCTAACAAACCGATTAACAATTTTATAAATTTTTGTTGCCATTGAATAACTAATGAAGGTGTGACATTAGTTTAAAAATGCTGAATTTCGAAAAAAATTCAAAGCGGGCAATTTGCGCCAAATTTGTTCAACTTTGAGGCTATGTATTTTATATAAAAATTAACCTATGAAAAACATTTTGCGTAAACAAATGCACTAATATGTTGGCAACAACTGTGACAAGTTTCAACTTCCAAACTCAAACAAACCATTTTTGAGGTTTTGTCCTGCTTTTTTCGATTTCAGCCCACTGTGCGACGGATCGAAAAACAAAATGTTACAATAAAAGATTCTTACTTTAGTTTAATTTTTTATTTTTAGAATTAGTTTTATTTTTTAAATTAATTTTCAGGCTGTCTCACGGTCTATGGTGGAAATACAGAACGAGCACATTACACATAAAAAATGGAAACAGTAAACTCCTTTTTTGGGCTAGAAGTTGGAAAGTATCTTTGAGGGGCAACGAGGGAGCGAGTGAATGGCGGCCCACGCCCCGTTGCACGCGCACCCCCGCCATCTTGGCTATCTCTTCCGTCACTCGGCTCCCCCGCGCCAAATTATCCGCCAGCGCCCTGGGTGCAATAACTCCGTCCCGCCTCCTCCATCCGCCTCGGCCAAAATGCACGTGCGGTCGACCCACGCCCCGGCCCAGAAATTAGCAAGTCATGAGTGGCGTTGGGGAAAATGCGACACTTCCGTGGCCACAGGTTGTTATTAAAGGTAATTGATCAGGGGTTGGTTATTCAATGGCCGCGAAACGGTATGGCGCATCTTCATCTACGACCTTAAAGTCACTCCCACGCTCATGAAGCGTGAATATTAACTTTTATCTCCAGTCAAAGCCATCACCTTATTTATATTTCGTCATATATTCCAGCGGCCTACGCGTCGTCCGTTAACTACCCATAGTAGTTATTTAATTCTGCGTACCTCCAATTGCAGCCGTCGACATCTCTAAGATTTGCATCCTCGTAATATCCCGATATTTTTTGTTATTCTCACGTTGGCTCCCCGATATCTTTCGTCTATTACATGAATTGTTTGTCATAGTTTTCATCACCTGCATTTGAAATTTTGAGGAAATACTGAATAGTACGAAAGATAAAAAATAAATCTAATAGAGAGTTACCAGAACGGTAGCAAAAAATAAAAAATGTAGAAAAACCTAATTAAAAATAAACCTAATGATAACTGTTTCAACTTTATGTCAATACTGAGCAATTGCTTCTGAACTTTGTGAAAATTTTTGATGTAAGTCATTATTTCTCACAAACATCACTTTACATCAACAGCGGTGCACATGCGCTATTTAATTAATTTTTATTCGTAAACTGGCTGCTTGGGGTGAGCGAGGGCTCACCGGAACATCAGAACTGTACGCTCCTTCGGCGTGGTTATCAACCTGAATCAAAGCAAATTGAAATCAGTGGTAAATAGAAGCGTCCAACTTATTGGGCATATGATTAGGAATGGGGGAATCTTAAGTATTGACAATTCTAGAGGGACATGTTGATGGATAAAGGCCCACAGGAAGACCGCGGCTTCAGTTAATAGACCAAATACTGAACGAATTAGATCCAAAAGGTACGAGGAAATGTAGAGGTAAGCGGAGAGACGAGAAGAATGAAAAGTTCAAACCATTGAAGCTGCTGTCAACCAATCTTAGGATTGAATACCAGAGGAGGAGGGGAAGGATTTGAATTTGGGCTGATTAATGTCGTTGTTTGGGAGGGGAATTCATTGCTTTCTTGGTGGTCTGCAATACCTCGACTGATAGTTCTTCTGCTTAAATAATAGCTGGACGAGTGGATTTTAAATCTTCGTCAATTATTTTTTAAACGTTATTTATTAAGCTGGTGAAATGAAAACTTTGATTGGAGAGCCACCTCGAAGATAACTGTCAGTTCAATTTTTCCAGAAAAACGCTAAAACCCCCACCCAACTCTCCCTTAGATAGAAAATGGTGGGTTTTCGACCTAAACATCATTAGTAATTTTGGTTATGGTAAACATCATGGTTCCTTCTTGCTTCATCTGTCCAGGGTTAAGATTTCGTGACACAATCTTTATCCACCCTGCATGCATGATTAACGATTTTATGTGCTTACGAGCGAGGAATGTGAGACTCAAGATAAAGGTGGGTGGTGAAAAACTTGAGCAGGTTGAGCAATTCAACTATTTAGGCAGTACGTTAGAGGAAAACGGATACAGTAGTAAGGACATAAGGAAGAGAATCGCATTAGCGAAGGAGGCATTCATGAACAGGAAGGAGCTTCTGAGAGGATCGTTGTGTAAGAGTTTAAAGAAAAGGTTAGTGAAGAGTTTGATCTGGAGTGTAGCTCTCTACGGTGCGGAAACGTGGACACTTGAGGAAAGAAGACGAGAGAAGATTGGAGGAATTCGAGATGTGGGTATGGAGAAGAATGGAAAGGGTGAAATGGACGGAGAGGAAAAGGAATGACGAAGTGCTGGATATGGTTGGCGAGGAGAGGCAGCTTTTAGTAGGGATACGGAGGAAACAGAAGGTATGGATGGAGTTAGTGCTTAGCGGTGAGGGGATGTTGAAAATGGGGTTAGAGGGTAGAATGTTAGGGAAACGAGGGAGGGGAAGGAAAACAATAGGATTCTTAGATAGATTGAAAGAGAGTAGGCCTTTCAGTGAATTAAAGAAGGTGGTGCTGGAAGGAAAGGGAGGCTCCCAGCTCACTTCTTGAATACTCCATGAAAATCTACCTTAATCGGTAGAATACTAATAATAAAAATAAAAAAAATTATCCTAAAATGTAATTAGTAGTTGGGTAGGACAATTTTAAGAAATTGAAACTGTGCATAAAACAACATACGCACTGTGCGATTGTCTCGAAATTATAAAATGGCATGCTCCTGGGTCGATTTTTCGAAATATTATAACGTGTTAATGTGGTCCAGTAGTAACTACGCTCGATTTCCTCGCCAAAGCTATAAGATCGATTCTCGTCTGCGGTACTTCTGTTTCATAACTTCCTTGTCCTTTTTCTTTTACAGAAGCCTGCTATTCACAATTACATTCTTGATTTTCACTGAAAATATTATTTCTGTGCGAGGAAATGTTTTTTTGAACACGCGGAGTCTGATATTTTTCCATTTTTTTTCTCACGGGAGTTTCTTTTAAATTATTTTATTTTCGTGTCGCAATACGACGCATTTTGAAGACACACATGTAGTTGGTTCTTTTTATATTTCAATATGATTACCTTGTCATGGTGGAAATGCTTGCGCGTTCCTATGGCCCCTAGAGCTGCACTGGCGGGATTAATTCTAAATTATTCCCGGTAGGGCCACCCATGCCAGATAGGTCGAATGGTCGAAGCCAGACAAAAGGTGTGTCACGTGATGGTGTCACGTAAAAAATACTGCTGGAATGGAAGTGGAAAACCCCCTCCAGCTGTCTCTTCCCTGAAAACATGGAGTTTGATCGAACTAGTCTCGGATGGACCCAACCCTTAAGGGTGGGAGTCATAGGTGGCAGCGAGGTCGGCAAGGTCCTCCGGGTCCATATCATGCGAAATCATTGCAGATACATATCATCATCATCTTTTTCAGCATTAGCAGCATCCAAGGAGGCGGCTAAGAAGACCAAAAGGATGGAGAAGAAGAAGGATTCGATGAATGTAGGGACGTGGAATGTGAGGACAATGATGAGGGCGGGTAAATTAGAAAATATAAATAGGGAAATAAAGGAAGGATAGATATCTTGGGTTTATCGAAGTTAAGTGGAAGGACAGTGGGGACTACTGGAGTGACGGGTACAGTGTTATATATGGTGGTGGGGAGGAAAGTCAACGAGGGGTTGCTTTAGTATTAAACGGGAAGATGGGTAATCGTGTGGTAGGTATAGATCAGGTAAGCGATAGAATTCTTGTGGTAGAAATTGAGGCACCACCCACCAACCTAGTGGTGGTTCAAGTTAACCTGCCCACTAGCAATCATAGGGAAGAAGAAGTAGATAAGATGTATGGACAGTTCAAAGAAATAATTAGAGAAACTCCGGGTAAGAAAAATCTGATAGTAATGGGGGACTGGAACGCTTCAGTCGGGGAAGGAAGGGATGGAAACGAAGTGGGAAAATTTGGTTTAGGAGTTCGAAACGACAGTGAAGAGAAAGCGGCAGAGGTCTACAGGAGTGAAAAGTTATTCATCACAAACGCGTAGTTCAATCATCATAAAGAGCGAGGGTTAGCGAGGCGAGTGGCGACTTTTGTAAACACATTTGAATGCAAGGTGGGTGACAGTATCTGATGCCATCGTCTTAAAATGTCAGCCTATGCAAATAATACCCGTTAGAAAATAATTTTGTTTCTCAATTATTAAAAAAATACATCTCATAAAGTAATTTATAGGTGAAGTCACGAAATTTACCGTCAACTAGGGTAACTTTGGCCCAACTTTTCATTATTTCTTGGAAACACACAAACTTATCTAGAATTAAAATTAGTAAGCAATCTATATAAAGTGATTAAGTTTATTAACGGATCATGTACCTTTAATATTATGCTGTTTCTGAACCTCTAACTCTTTAAACAACCAAGATAATTTTTTTAATTCGGGCCAAAGCTATCCTGAATTCGGGTAACTTTGGCACAATATAATAGAAACATGCAAATCTAGTTCTAAACCATGAGTTTGAGCGAAGAAACCCCACTCAATATCTCTTGGCACATTATTTTTCCATGTATTCCAACCGTTTCCAAGTGTTCTATGATTTTAACCTGTAAATTCATTTCATTCTTGTGAAAATGAAAAATTAAAAAAGCAACGCTTCTGCTGGGAAAATTATATTATATCTTAATGTATCTATGTATGCTTAACCAGTTGATGTTAAAGAGCAATATTATCCAAGCTTCTACGCCATGGACTGGATACTCCTCTGTGAATTCCCCTTGCCCTCATTCTTAGGGCATTCTCAAGCTACAAAGAAGTTTTCTTCTCTATTTCCTCTCTACCCTGCCCTTCCCTTACGGCACAAATGACCTTAGCCATCGCTCACCTCCTCTCCGACTGCCACACTACGCTGGGATGGATATCTTCATCTACATAATACCCTGCGAGCCACATCTAAGGTGTTTGGCAGGGGGTGATCAAATCACCAGCATGCAATTTGATTCCCACATGCACACCACGCAGTCCAAAAAAAATTACGCATACTAATAGACTATACCACCTCATGCTTTTAGAAATAATAATAAAATTCAGAAACATGCATTAAGGTATACATAAGTTAGTAGGAAACACTACAAGTCATCTAATCTATTTGTGAGTTCTAACGCTGCCATTATAAACTTTTATTGACCGTGGAAAAAAAGACATTCTGAATCTATCTGTTCTACAGTCTATCTCTCTTATTTTATTTATACGATCTGATCTTCCATAGAATGTTGGCGTCCATAAGATATGGCTAACTTCGTTAGAAAAGACACCGCTCTTGAATTTATATAAAAGCTTTAGTCTATTTTTCAATCTATGGTCTGACAGAGATTCCCATCCGAGTTCATCTAACAGGTCACTTACACCAACAAAGCTATCTTTTTCACGTATCTGGCAGCTCTTCTTTGCACGCGTTCTAACTCTGTTTTTAAGCCTATTTCATGAGGGTCCCAAGCACTGGCAGCGTATTCTAAATGGGGTCTAACGAGGGAGAAATGGCTACTTTCTCTCACTTTGTCGTCGCACTTTCCTAATATTCTTTTAGCAAAACCCAATTTACGATTGGCTTGACCAGATATTACCCGAATATGTTTTTTTCCACTATAGATCATAATTGAGTGTAACTTCTAGATATTTCACGGATTCAACAGTCTCTAATTGGGTACCCCGAATGATTTAGCTCTGTTGAGGGGAGTTATTCTTTTTCCAGAAATTCATCACCACGCTAGGATAGCAGCAAGGTCGTTCGTTAGTTCATCCCTACCTTTACTGGAACGGATTTCCATGTAAACTACAGCGTCGTCTGCAAATAATCGTAAATTACTGTGTACTACTTCACCAATGTCGTTTATATAAAGAAAGAATAGGAGTGGGCCTATGACAATACCCTGTGGGACGCCAGAAGTGACTCTAACATCATTGGAGACTGCACCGTCTCACATTACTCTTTGCACGTGGTCACTCAAAAGTTCTCTCATCCAGGAAATGAAACCGTCATCTGGGCCGTAAAATTTCAGTTTTATTATTAATTTTCCTTGGGGTACTTAATGAAATGCTTTTTTTAAATCAAGAAAAATCGCGTCTACAGGAGTTTTGTCCTCTCCGGAAAACAAAATATCGAGGACGAAATGCGCCAACTGGGTTTCGCATTATCTACTTTTCTTGAATCCATGTTGAGTTCTCACTAACAAATTTTTCGCGTCTACGTGTTTCATTACTGAGCTGACTACGATTTGTTCAAGGACTTTGTATTTGATGGACGTTAAAGATATCGGCCTGTAATTAAATGGCTGTTCCTTGTCTCCACTTTTGAATATTGGCGTTAAATTAGCAATTTTCCATACAATAGGTACTTCGTGTTGCTCGATGGATTTACTGTATATTAAATGCAAGAAGGGGGCAATTTCTGAGGCTAATTCTCTATATATGTGATAAGGAATTTCGTCTGGACCAGGTGATTTATTTGGACTGAGAGATTTCAATATATTTTCTATTCCGTGCGTACTAATGTCAATAGGCGGCATCTTTCGTATGCAGAGATTGTCAACTGTCTCAAATGAGTTCTCAGAGGGCTCGGTGAACGTGCTCTTGAAGTAGGAATTTTATAAATTGGCTTTATCGGAACTGTTTGTCAACACATCTCCATTATCGTTTCTCAGCGAACATACGGTAGATCTTTTGCCTTGAACTTCCCGAACATAAGATCAAAATGCTTTTGGGTTATCCCGTAACTGCTCTACTAGTGTTTTCCTTTTCATATTAGTGAATGCATTCCTGATCGCTTCCTTCGTGGCGGTTTTAGACAACTTATATTTTTTAATTATTAACTCAAGTTCATTAACGGATAAATTCGTGCTGACTTCTTTCATTTTAGCATGGCACGCTCTCCGTCACCTCAATGATTTTCTCACTTCCGCGTTATTCCATCTCGGTTCGCTACCTTCATTTTTTGTTTTACAAGGGATGTAGCCAAAAATACTCTACTCAGGATTCTCCAATCCCATGGTTCCATTGATTTTCACCGGTCGCAATAAATAGCGGCGCGCTAGCCGCTAGGATACAAGTTGACATATATATTATCCCGCAAGAGATACACTTCGCGTTTAATGTGATCGTTTATTGCTAAAACTACAGCTTAATTAATTAATATTAAGTTCAATTTCATATCAAATATTTAAAAAAACTCAGTTAAACATTTACAAGTGCAATGTAGTCCCCACTAAAAGACTTGCAAACATTATAAAATGTGGTCCACTCGTTACGGTGCTGGAATACGATTCTAATGGTCCATGTTCAATTCCGATCCGTGGCAAATTTTCATAATTTCCTTCTACTTTTTCATTTACGGAAACCTGCTTTTCACAATTATAATCACGATTTTCACTGAATTTGTAATTCCGTGAGAGCAAATGTTTTTGTACACTTACGATGTCTGGTGTTTTCCCATTTTTTACACCAAAGCTTTCTTTGAATCATTTGATTTTCGTGTCACGACACGACGCATTATTAAGATACACATGTATTTGGTTTCCTTTTATGTTGCAATATGATATTGTGACTCATTCAGACCATTCATGCCTAGTCTTCGGATCGGATTTCGTTATAAAATGAACTTTTACGACCCTGGGGAGTAGGAAAAAACATAACCGGAAAAGCTATATTCTTTGATGATTAAAATAGATAATTCTCCTGAAAGAAAAAACCAAAATTTACCTACAAGACGGTTCTCTGGAGCCTCTTGTTAGATAAGTTACAGCTCTCTGAGTTAACAGATGGTTTACCATCCCCAACTCCAACCCATTCCCTCCCTGGCTCGCTCATTCTGGATTTCAACGGTTCTTTTCGAACGATTCGAAAACTAGTCTTGAATTGTAAGAGTCCACAAACCCGTATTGCAATATAAAAGGAATCCAAGTACATGTGTACCTTAAAAATGCGTCGTGTTGTGACAAGGAAATAAAATGATTCAAAGAGAAACATTGGGAAAGCATCACATGCCGCATGAGCACAAAAAAATCCTTGCATAGAAAAAGTGAAACTTTCAGCGAAAATCAGAAAAATAATTGTGAAAAACAGGCTTATGTGAAAGGAAAAGGAGAGAGAAATATTTAATAATTAACGCAGACGAGACTCGATCTCGGAATTCCAGCGTAAGAGTTGAACACCGTAGCCACCAGTCCACGACCATGTTTTTTCTGGGAGATCTGAAGGGAATTCAGAGCCAAATACATTGACAGCTACTGATCCTCGCGCCACTGGTGACCAAAGTTTGTATAAAATTGTATCCGGCTCGATTTTGTGGAAGTTCTTTATATCCATGATAAAAAGAAGAACACAATTGTGATTTCCACACTTTTAATGTCACAACTCAGCAACCGACCATGGTTTCAACACGTAAGTGTGAAACCATGGCCCTTGAAAATGATACTTACGTGTTGAAACCATGGTCGGTTGCTGAGTTGTGGCATTAAAAGTGTGGAAATTACCATTGTATTCTTCTTTTTATCATGGACTAAAGTTTGATTGTGGATTAATGCGCGGAGACCGGTTTCACGGTAACGCGCCAACTGCTCCCTAGTGGAGCCTCCTATTGTAATATAAACTCTATAATTAAGAATGCGATAAATAGCACCATCATGAATGGAAATTTTGATTGATACCCCTAATTATACCTTATTTTCCCATGAAACTCGGATCAATTTGTCCGTCAGCGACGAGAGTGGCGATTTTTGTAAACCCATTTCAATGCGCGGTGGTTGACAACACATTTAGATGCCGACTTGAGGATCCTCTTTTGTAATATTCGTGCCTCCCGTATTCAGCAGTGTGCTACACCGTGCAATACCTCATCCGTCCATTAGATTTTCGGCACCCGCCGCTCTAAAAACTGTATAAAATGCGCTATAACTGTATAAATAGAACTTAAATGAATAGAAACAGGTCCGGAAGTTTTCAAGTCTTTTCTGGAAGCGGGGACTAGCGACGGAATTTTGCTGTTTGATATCATGGGAGGTGCTCTTAAGACGATTATTACGTGAAACGGCATTGATCCCAGAATTCAAATTACACAGTAAATACGCGAAGCTCAATTTCGAAAATAATTAAGAAAACGATAAGTAGGTAATCGTGAAAAGTGTGGAATAGGGTGGTTTCCTATTTTTTTATTGACGAAATTGAAAGATTATTACTCGTGGAGTACGTATTTCACGATTTTAGATTATTAAATAACGATATCCATTTTTCGCGATTAAATGAAAAGTGAAAAATTTCAAGCGCGCGAAAACGCGACGGTTAAGTATGAATGCTGGGAAAAGCCGTGACGTCCGGCTGATGCTGTGTGAGGCCACCTGGGTGTGAGGCTACGTACGTCGCTACGATGCAGGCTGCTTGCTGCCGAGCATGGCGGTAGCGTAGATTACCCTTCTAGCAGGTAGCTCTTGGCTTAAATAAGGATTATTAATACCCTATCAAACGAGAGAAACTTTACGACCATATAAAATTTTAATAAGTGACTATTAACAGATGTTTCCCTGAGTTCTGTGTCTCATGCATGCATTGGTAATCTCAGATGATGTACAACTCCTATCTGCTCGTATAGTATCTAGTGACGCCACGTGGAGTGGCATCGCATGGGCGCCAATCTGGAATTTTTGAAATGATGTTAAAATTGACCATTGGCATTCGTCTTAAGTGGGATTTCTAAAACCAAACAATTAGTTCATTAGGAATACACTAATGGTAGGTAGCGGTTCGCAATCAATGACTTTCGTTTTCCTTGATGAAGGAAACTACCCTATTAAATCCCGATTGCTATAAAATTTAATGAATATATTGTTAAAATATCTGCAGGCAACAATGAAACCTGTGAGAGCAAATACGAATAAAATAAGAGTACACCGTTCTTAAAAGAACTTTAAATATCCCAAACACTGCTCCTCGGTTAACCGTTGAGTGCCGTTCACAAAGTGCCGTATTCATTTCCGTGGATAAGTTTATTATATGTTAAACCTATCATGAATTCAAAAAATCTACCGTTAAAGCAATTACTGGTACAAATTGTATCTTCGACGTATTGAACGTTTCAAAGAGTTAAATGAGTACCAAGTCAGCGATGGTAAAATTTCCTGCGGAGCGTATTTCATTAATGAAGATAAAAAGGAAATTATATTTTTTTTCACACAACACCGAAAACAGCACTGTTCGGCCTTTACATCGGGGTTGATAACATTTAACAATCACAAACGTCCATGTCCTGGATAAGGGTAATTTACCCAGGCGGGACTCGAACCCGCGACCTTCGGTTTAGCAGGCGAGGACCGAGGCCGGCCGGTTTCCATTATACCATTTCATTTTTAAATTACATTTCCACATACCCACTTTCCACATTATTATATTAATACTATTAAAAGAATTACCACCGATGGACGAAGCACGAAAGAAATAGTAAGTAGAATAGCGCAGGCGAAGAGGGCTTTCTACAAAAAGAAGAATCTTCTTACAGCAGAGTTTACAAGCATAAAAGTAAGGGACAAAATCATCAGATGTAACATATGGAGCATGTTCCTCTATGGAAGAGAGGCATGGACGTTGACAGGTGCAGAGAGGTCAGGAGCGGAAGCGTTCGAAATATGGTGCTACGAAAGAATGATGAAGATAGAATGGATCGACCGAGTAAGTAATGAGGAAGTGCTAAGAAGAGTGGGAGATGGGAGAATTCTTCTAAAAACCTTAACCCTTAACCGGAGACGTGTGGTCTGAGAGACCGCTGCGTTTCTAAAATTGTGAATATTTTCCAAATTAAGACTTCAAGATATCTATAATTCTCGTTAGCTTCATATTTTTGCATAACAAGGACATCCCACTCTTAAAATTTAACGTTCCTTTTATTAATTCCTTTAAATTTTCAATTGAACTCGATTAGTGGTCTGTGAGACCGCACGTCACTTACTAAGAATGCATCAAGAAAAGGAATGAGCGGGATAAATTTCATGGCTACTTACTACTTAGCCTTCCAACTTTAACATTTAAGGCCTTTTTTTTAATCTGGCGAAATATTGATACATAAATATAATAATTATAACTCAAGTGTTTTTGGCATCAGTTTTTTGATCCTGCTTCAAATCACAATTTTTTATGACAAATTGGTTCGTATTGGGAGTGTAAAAATTTCAATATAAGTTTTAAAATAGTTAAGAATTCAAAGAAAAATTAAACAAAACAATAAAAATGGCGTAGCAATATTTTATGAATTTTTGATTTATTGCGGTCTCCCAGACCGCACGTCACTGGTAGTGTAACAAGAATTGCACGTCACTGGTTAAGGGTTAAGAAGAAGACGGGAAAACTTAGTTGGCCACTTTATGAGGCACTATGGCCTGATGGAAACAATTGTAGAAGGATAAGACGAAAGGAAGAAGGTCAAGGGACGACCCCGAATGAGTTACATAGAGCGGGTTATAAAGGATGTAAAAGAGAAGAAATACGTTGCCATGAAAGGCTAGCGGATATGAGAGAGGAATGGAGGGCTGCATAAAACCAATCTAAGGGTAGTTGACTAATGATGAAGACTTCTACTGTATTCCGAGTAGCTAAATAAAAAAAGTAAATTGAAAGATCTCACCATCGAAGTCATGAATAGTGATTACAACTTTCCTTAGCGCACTTAGACTGATTTTGATTGGACCGTAGCTAAGCTACCACCGTGAATAAGGGGTCTTTGATTCAAGGCAATATTAACGTATAATAATGATTTACTTTATATAAGTATGAAAATTCGTATTTCTCTAATTGTCACTGAATTGCAACGTGTGGTGTCTATGAACAGGCCTAGACACGAGTAACTATGTTTCAGCAGGCGCGCGCAAGACACTCAGCTGCTGAAATATAGTTACATCAGACGGCTCAGCGATCCTATCATAAGGCTAAAGAGAGGTTAATTAGAGCTTTATGCATGTCCATTTCTTGACAAAGACTTGGCATTAAATATTCGCCGTTTGCATAATGTATAGGAGCTAAAGATGCCTGCTGAAAGATAGTCTAATTAACACCGCGACCATATTCAGCCGCGGGTAATCGCTTAGCGAAAAAGGTGGCGACAACATGGAGCTTTACCATGCATGAGTTGTTAATAAAAAAGTTAGCCATCTTTCAAAGAGAAATTTATCATGCGGAAAGTGGGAATGGTTAATTCCAGTAGAATCTTGAAACATCCTATCTTAGTGCGAAAGATCCACAGAGAAAAAAATCATCCGCCTTGGCCGGGATTTTTTCTCTGATTTATTCTCTTTTTCGATGATTTTTTCTCAGTGGATATTTCGCACGATAGTGCATTGCGGGTGACTCCCGTATAAGTTATCACCGTGGCTAGTCCTGGTATACTTTAAACTATCCCATCTTAGGGTTGTTGACTAATAATGATGACGGCCGCCGAATCATAAGAATAAAACTAAGGTCATCGTTTCATCCTTTGCACACATGCTAACTCTGAGGCAGAGCGGCGCGGCGCCCTTGTCGGAAGGACGTTCTCGAAGGCAAAGACGTGACCTCTGTCCATGTGCCATGGCATATGTCCGAATATGCCAAGAGCCAAAAGTTGAGGGTGCCAACGGTCTTTCCCTAGAAATTGGGTCATTTGGGCGTAAAATGAGACCTTTCATAGCATCCCATTCGACAAATATCTGTATTTTTTTTACTTTACCTTGAATTACTTTTCCACTTCTCTTGAATTTGGTCTCTCGTCCACCGCATAAAATACCGCAGCAGTTGCCAGATTCCCATCTATTTTTTTCCATTCCCACGTATTCAATACGGCAAGGACCCCATTGGTCAGTACTGAAAATAGTTCAAAAAACAATTTTTAAACATTTTTGCATATCCACCTTAAGGATTTCTAGCTTACCGCAGGTCTTAAGTGATCTCACGTTCCATGTACACCTACCTTTTCTCATAACTTTATCACAGTTGACTGATGTCACTCGTACGAAGAAGAGATGTGTGCACCAGGGGCGCAGCCAGGAATTAAGGCTGGGGGGGTTTAGGTGCAACAAATACCGGAGTATGTGGGGGTATGGAATACCCACCAGGATAAGCGGTAGATGCGAGATTAATAAATTGATTAATGCGTTAAGATGAACGATTCAGAATGGTGAGTTTTACGGCTCTCTGAGGGATCTTCTATTAATCCTTACACTATTCTATTAGTAGTATAAATCCAATTAAGTAAAATGGATTAAACTAAAATATTTATCTGAGCTCTGGGGGGGGGGGGGGTTAACCCCCAAACCCCCCCCCCTCGCTGCGCCACTGGTGTGCACACCCTCTCCTCCGGATGATTTAAGGTATAATTATTGGTGGCCTCCTATCACTAGGTCAAGGCATGTTCACAGGATTAATGTATCATTTACATATCAAAGAAGGCTATTCGGGCTTCCAGCCGGGTGGTCTCTCACCATTCTGCCGACGTTTCGGAACTCGAGTCGTGTTTCATCTCATCAGCCCTGAGGATGGAACACGACTCAAGTTCGGAAACGTTCCGACTATGTTCGCCGGGAAAGCATCAGATCTTATTATCATTTAGATGGCCTATCATCCTCAGGCATAGGCCGTTTTCCAATTCGCAACTATTCACCCTTCGTGCACTTTTCGATCGTCAACTGACGGATGTGACGACAGCAAGGGTGGATCCAATTGGCGAGGGCGCTAGGGAACGAAGGGTAAGTGAACAAGGGAACGCGGATGCTCCCTCGTTCACGTGCCCTCGTAGGAAGTGGACGTGAAAATGGCGGCAATGGAAAACTCAGAAATCTTGAACTGGAGTTTTAAGTAATTTTGTGTTTATTATGTGAGCTCTTTTACGTAATATTATATCGGCATTGTGAATTCTTGCTCTTCACATGCAAAAATATAAGTTTAAAGGTGAAATTGATGCTTAAATCAACCACCAGATGTCCTAACACTACCCCGTGCGTCACATTTCGTTACTGTCAATAGTTCGCATTATTTCCGTTCACACTGTATGGCGCCAGTAGAGCATTAGTAAGGGAGCAGGGTGCAAGGGAGAAATGGAACAATGGAATGAGTGCATACTACGTGGATAGGAAAACAGCCATAGACCCATACCACCTCGAAATGGCGCCTCTTTTTGTCCACCACTGCTTAATCGACAAGTAAACCCGCTTATGTCTCAGCTAACCTCGATATCTAGAGGTTGACCCACCTGCAACCCGCACTCGGTAGCTTAAAGGCCAGCCGCGAGATTGAATCTCGATGTGCTAGGAATCAGCGAAATGAAGTGACCTGAAGAAGGAGACTTTTGGAGTGGATGCTTTAGGATTATACACACAGGATCTCTAAACTGTAATGCTGAGGTTGGGATAATGTTGAGGAAGAGCGCCAGAATGCGTGTGAAAAGCTTCCTACCGTAAATGAAAGGATCGCTACAGTAAAGTTACTACACTACGACACTAAGCCGCTACATACCGTAGAGGTTAAGGTTTACATGCCTTCGACAGACTACGAGGATGAAGAAGTTGAAGACGTCTACGATGATATCAGGAAAGTAATCAAGCAGGTAAGGGGTGAAGAAAACCTTATAATTTTAGGTGATTGGAACGATGTCGTCGGTGAAGGTCAGGATGGAATATTAACCGGAAAATTTGGATTAGGAAATCGAAATGAAAGAGGAGAAAGGCTCCTGGAATTCTGCACAGAACACAAATTAGTGGTTGCCAACACGCTATTTAAGAATCACATCCGAAGAAGATATACCCACTTGAAAAATGCCAGGAGAAAAAACAAGGTTTCAACTAGACTATATTTTAGTGAAGCAGAGGTTTAGAAACCAGAGAAAGGACTGCAAAAGCTACCCGGGGCAGATATCGACAGTGATCATAATCTAGTGATGATGAAATGCCATCTGAAATTCAAGAAATCTACGAAGAACGCGTGGCAATTAGAGAAACTAAAAGAGCCAAAACATCAACAGACCTATCACGTATTAGTGGAGAGCAGGATAAGATTAGATCAGAATGAGAAATCGGAGGAAAATAGCTGGACAAATATCAAAAGTGGGCTTGAGGATGCAGCTTGAAAAGTTCTAGGGAGAAAAAAATATGTTAAGAAAAAGCCATGGATCACGGATGAAGTCCTAGACCTCACTGAAGAAGGGAGAAAGTATAGCAATGCGAATACTGATGAAGTACAGGCTTGCTAAAAGAGAATAATGAACGAGATTTGGTGCAAAGCGAGGAAAGCTAGAGAAGCGTGGATGAGGAACATTTGCGTGGACGTGCAAAATAACCTCGCACAAGGGAAAGTGGAAGCGGCCTATAAAATAGTGAGGAACCATTTAAAGGAACGAAACACAAGGTGTAAAACAATAAGGGACAAGTATGGAAATATTTTAATTGAAAACGAAGAAAAAGCCGTGAGATGAAAGGAATACCTGGATGAATTATACAACAGAAGCAAACTTAGCTCAAAAATATAAATAAAGAGGAAAGTGAAGAAGAAAAGGATGGCATGGGAGCGAACATCATAAAATCGGAATTGAAGCTGCAATAAGAGACCTGCGAAAGAATCTGGTCTCAGGAATAGTTGACATTCCAGCAGAGCTAATGAAAAATTCAGGAGAAAAGGTCTTTACCCCACTATATAAAATTATCAGCAATATGTACTCTACACGAGACTTACGTAGTGACTTCGAGAAGAACATCATCATTCCGAAACAAAAAAAGAAGAAAGCAGAGAAGTCCGAAGATTTTAGAACCATAAGCCTGACGACACATGCGTCGAAGATTCTGACAAGAATCATTTACAGGAGAATAGAACGAAGAGCGGAGAATTCCTGGAGAGGACCAATTCGGATTTAGAAAAAGCAAGGGCAAAAGAGAAGCAATTTTGGCTCTTACGCTGCTCATACAGAAAAGAAAGGAGAAGAAAAAACCGACTTTCATAGCATTTGTCGATTCAGAGACGGAATTTGATAAAGTAGAATGAAATTCAATGCTTAGAATTCTGAGAAAAATTGGATTGCTCTACAACGATCGTAGAATTATTCACTGCTTGTATACAAACCAAGTAGATGTGGTCAAATGTGGACCCAACTGTGGAGAAGAAAGAATAGGAAAAGGGGTGATACAAGGGTTTGCACCTTCCCCCATAATATTTAAAGTTTATATCGAGAAAGCCATTAATGTAATCTAGGAGAAAGTGTTGGTTATCAATATCTACTGAGAAAAAATAGTATACTGCGATTAGCTAACGACATAGCAGTGACATAGAGAAGGATTTGAAGAAGATTTTGACAAATGTGGAAAGGGAAATGTCCAGATATTAGCTGAAAATCAACAAAAAAGAAGACTAAGATTTTAGTATGCAGCAAATTTGAGGAGGCTAAAACAAACATTAACCTAGAAAAGCATAAGCATACGATGCACGAAGCAAGAAAGAAATGGTAAGTAGAATTGCGCGGGGGAAGAGGGATTTCTACAAAAAGAATAATCTTCTTACAGTTGAGAATGAAAGCATAGAAGTAAGGAAACAATTCATCAGATGCTACAAAGAGTGTGGGGGTTCAAGGGGAACCCTTCAAGGGAACAACACACCGGGGCCGGGAACCAAGCCAGTGGCTTACACGCCCGATCACCCAGGGAGGGGCTGGAGAGGATGGGAAAAGGAAAGAGGCGCCATGCGATAGGAGCCCGTCGACGCTTCTGGGAAGGGATAGGTTCGTAAGGGACGGGACGGGGAAAAACACTTCAACGCTATAGAAGCGAAGAGGGCCCAACTAAATAGCGAAGCCAAGCAAAGCTATTAATGTTCTAACGACTTTGGAGGATAATTCTATGAGGAAGAATAATCCAACGATCAAATCTTTAGATATCAGATGCTACATATGGAGCATGTTTCTCTTTGGAAGTGAGGCTTGGAAGTTGACAGCAGCAGAGAAGTCAAGAGTGGAAGCATTCGAAATGTGGTGCCACCAAAGAATGATGAAGATAAAATGGATCGACCGAATAGTAATGAGGAAGTGCTAAGAGTAGTGGGTGATAAGAGAATTTTCTAAAAACCTTAACGAGAAGACTTATTACTTAGTCGGCAACATTATGAAACATGATGGCCTCATGAAAACAATCATTGAAGGGCAGGTGGAAGGGAAGAAGGGCAATGGACGGCCCCGAATGAGTTACAAAGGGCAGGTTATGAAGGATGCAAAAGAGAAGAAATACGTCGCCATGAAAAGGCTCGCGGATAAGAGAGAGGAATGAAGAACTGCGTCAAACCAATATCAGGATTGTTGACTAATGATGATGATGATGATGATGAAACATTTTGCCATGTCATAAGTCAACATTAAATGAAGTTGACTTGCGACATTTAGTTATCAAGGTTTGTTATCAAATTTGGATTTAGGGCCTCGAATAAACAGATATAGCGCCAAAAATAGATAGAGGAAGAATCAAAAACTTCCAACAAAAAAATTCATTTTTACAGGATCGAAAAGAATACTATGCCAACACTGCAAAAAGATGGAGAACTATCAAATAAATCCAGGAAAAAGGAATGGAATCCATGAACAGGGAAAGCATAGGGATCGTTAATTCTAATTAATACCTTATCAAACGAAGGAAACTTTCCGACCATGGGCAGTTTTAATAGGTGATTATTAAGGGATGTTTCCCTGAGCTCTGTGCCTCATGCATGCATTGGTAATCTCAGACGATGTAAAACTCCTATCTACTCGTATAGAAACTAGGTCCCTGTGACGTCACGTGGTGTGGCATCGCATGGGCGCCAATCTGGCCTTTTTCAAATGCGGTTAAAATTGACCATTTCCATTCGTCTAAACTGGGATTTCTAAAACCAAATAATTTGTATATTATGAATGCACTAATGGTGGATAACGAATCGCAATCAATGCCTTTCGTTTTCTTTGATGAAGGAAACTACCCTATTAAGGTTTTAGGGAAGGTAGGTGGTCCGATAAGCGAAGCACTAACTCATTTAAAGGGAAGCAAAGATACAGAGGAAAGAAGGATATGAACGGGATTAGCTTCGGCAAAGTCTGAGAGTACTTCATAGTCGGAAACATAATCACTGATACACTAATATTTTATGATTAAAAATAAGTCACATACGGGTGCATGCCGCGTGTCGTGATGGAGATAGCCCCGACGTTTCGCGATCGACTGCTGGTCACTTTTTCAAGGGAATGATGTTAGGATTGGGTTTTTGCTGCCTTTTTATGTTTCAGGTGGGAGGGGTGGCCGGGGGGTGTGGGGAGTTAGGACTGGAGGGGGAAGATAACGAAATGTTGCGGATGACTGGGTTCCAAGTATTGCTGATTCTTAATCCGGTTCTAGATCGCGATAGAATGCGATCCAATTTTTTAAACCATTTTTTGCAGTAAAATGTATGTTATTACGAGAAATAGTATTGAAAAGTTATGAATGAGTGTTATCGATGCCTTCGTAGGGTGTCGCGGAATCTCCGACGCCGCGATTACAGTTATACCATCAAATCAATTACAGATGACATGGCTTCTAACCATATACGCTTATTACGTGACTATTCAACTCGAAAAGAAAATCAGCCCTAATGCCACCCATCGTTAAATCATACCAAGGGTCTTTCTCGGGGCCTGAATGACCTTCAGCTTTTAACAATTGCTTTTCTTCAAACTTCACCACTCCCACTCCACAAATCGAACTTCCAACACTTAATCCGGTTTGCTCTCACTCACTTACCATGGTCTCTGTTACGTCCGAGGAGACTGTACGCCTCCTTATATCTTCGCCTTCCAACAAAGCCACTGAAGCCGACGCGCTCGGCTCACTCTTTCTGCACCGAACCGCTGATACTCTCTTCATCCCCCTCTGTAAATTATTCAACCGATTCTTTTCAGCGGGATCATTTCCTTCAGTCTGGAAAACAGCACTTGTTACTCCCATTTTTAAATCCGGCAGAAAAGATGATGTAAGTAACTATCGCCCTGTATCTCTCCTCCCTATTCTTTCTATTTTATTCGAACGTGCTATTCACGACCGCCATTTATCATTTACTATCGATTACATCTCACCCCAGAAGCACGGCTACCTTCCAGCTAGTTCCTGTGCTACGAACCTACCAATTCTACATCAGCATATCACCGCTGCTTTCGAAGCCTCTTCTCAATTAGACGTTTGCTATATTGACTTCACGAAAGCCTTCGACTCCGTCAATCACACCCTTCTTATTCGCAAACTATCTCATCGATATAAATCCACGGCTATTTCTTATCAATATTTTCGAATTTTCTTATCGACCCCACTCAGCGCGTTGTTCTTGACGGAGCGTCTGCTCCAAGAATCCCCATCCTATCAGGCGTCCCCCAAGGCAGCGTTCTCGGACCTCATCTCTTTTCCCTCATCAATGATGATACTACCAGCTATGCACGATCTAACGCATGCGAAATTTTACTGTTTGCAGACGACTGTAAAATATTCAAAAGAGTTGAGAATGCGTCCGACTCTCAGTCATTGCAGTCTTTTTTTACGTATACCGGTACTAGCCGCAATGGTAACTTCTAGGGGCCTCACATGCAGTGCACATTTTGTATGAAAAATCCACAGAGAAAAATCATTCGCCTTGACCAAGATACGAACCCGGAGGAAAATGACCGCATTTCTTAAGGCCGTTTTACACTGGGCATGTCATTGCATAGATTAGAAATGCAATAATCTCTCGCTATGGCGTGCAATTGCGTGAATGCACAAATACAATCAGAACAACTGCTACTTTTACATATCAAATCCATGCATACTCGGATGAGTTCTCGCAAATCACCGCTTTACACGATGCAATTTTGACTGAGCCTTCGAACACACGCCAAATTGCGCAATTACGAATCTCGTGTAAAACGGCCTTAACAATCAACAGCAAAAAGTATTGCGGACAATTCAATTCATAATGTGCGATAAGGGTTCTTAAAGCTCAATTAAAATATAAACCCGAAATAAGAACACCAAATCTCAACTTGAAATACAAATCTGACAGTGATGTCCACTCGAATGCCGTCCAAGTAAGAACGAATGTGTATTTATTGCAAACGAAATATTTTGCGGAGAAACAAATGTAAAAATGAAAATATATATAAAAAATTATAAACTTAATAAACCCTAAAACAATGGAGTTAGGAAATTAAACTATATAGCAATGAAGTTAGGACGCCATGTACGTTATTCATATGTGGTTCTGCAATGTTCGGCAATGCGGGCAGCCCCAAAAGGGAGACGCGCGCCCTCTGCGCCCCCATTTGTATTCGCCACTGGCTTCTGAAGAATATAGGGAGGGATAGTAAGAAAAGGTTTTTCGAGCTAGTACGGAGGATCTATGAGGAGGGATGTTGGCCGAAGGATTTCGTGAAGACAGTTCTAATTCCGCTACCGAAAAAGAAGACGGCTGTGGAATGCGGAGATTATAGGACTATTTGCCTAATATCGCACGCACTAAAGTGTTACTGAGGATACTGAAAATACGAATGTAGCTAAGGGAAAACGAGTTTTTGGTTGACTCTCAGTTTGGCTTTAGAAAAAGGAAGTTAATTCGTGATGCAATAGCGATAATGAGGGCTTGGTTGAGGGAAACCTAGAATATGATCAAGACGCGTATGCCTATTTTGTGCATTTTGGAAAATATCTGAAAGATTGAACTCGGTACAGTTTATGCGTGCTCTTAAGAAAATAGATGTAGGTTGGAAGGATAGGCGACTGATCCGAAATCTGTATATGGCCTAAACTGCGCAAGTGATAGTAGCAGACAGAGAATCTGGGTGGGCAAGCATAGGCTGAGGAGTGAGGAAGGGGTGTCCTATATCTCCGCTACTTTTTAACGTATTCGCTTAAGAGATGGCAATAGAAGCGTGGGATGAGTTGGAAGCTGGAGTAAAAGTGGGAGGAATGATGTTCAAATCAGTGAGGTTCGCAGATTAGCCAGTCAGCGAGGGGGCTTCAGGCTCTAGTGGATGCGGTAGACGAGCGTTGTGAGGAGTATGGGATGAGGATTAATCACAAGGAGATCAAGGTAATGCGGTTCATAAAGCATCACGAGCTAGGAATGTGAGACTCAAGATAAAAGTAGGTGGGGGAAAACTTGAGCAGGTAGAGTAATTCAACTATTTGGGCAGCACATGCGCTGCACATTAGAGGAAAACAGAAACAGCAGTAAGGACATCAGGAAGAGAATTGCGTTAGCGAAGGAGGCGTTCATGAACAGGAAGGAGCTTATGAGAGTATCGTTATGCAAGAGTTTAAAGAAAAGGTTAGTGAAGTGTTTGATCTGGAGTGTAACTCTTTACGGTGCGGAAACGTGGACACTTAGGAAGGAGGACAAGAGAAGACTCGAGGCATTCGAGACGTGGCACAGTGGGCTAGAATCGAAAAAAGCTGGCCAAAACCTCAAAATCGATTTTTTTGAGCTAGGAAGTTGAAACTTCGCATACACATTCTCAAATAAATTGTGCATAACTAACCAGATTATTTTGGTCCTGTGTTTTCACTTTAACAATATATGTGAGGTCAAAGTTGAGCAAATTTAGCGAAAAACGACCACCCTCGATTTTTTCTGCGCGTGGGTGTGAAGAAGAATGGAGAAGATGAAGTGGACGGAGAGGAGGAGGAACGACGAATAGGGTGGTTTCCTATTATTTTTTTATTGCCTAAATCGAAAGATTATTACTCCTGGAGTACGTATTTCACGCTTTTAGATTTTTAAATGACGATATCTATTTTTCGCGATCAAATGAAAAGTGAAAAATTTCAAGCGCGCGAAAACGCGACGCGTAAGTAGTAATGAAGGGAAAAAGTCCGTACGACGCATTTCTGGTTCCCCCTCCCGCCTGGTAGGTGACCTTGATCGAGGCTCTGAGCGCTGATAGGACGCAGGATGCTAACGGGTAGCTGAGTACCTTCCTGTCTGGTAGCGCATGGCTTAAAAAAGGTTTATTAATACCTTATCAAGCGAAGAAAACTTTCCGACCTTAGCCAGTTTTAATAGGTGATTATTAAGACATGTTTCCCTGAGCTCTGTGACTCATGCATGCATTGGTAGCCTCTGACGATGCATAACTCCTATCCTCTCGTGTAGAAACTAGGTCCCTGTGACGTCACGTGGAGTGGAATCGCATGGGCGCCAATCTGGCCTTTTTCAAATGAGGATAAAATTTGACCCTTGCCATTCGTCTAAACCGGTATTTCAAAAACCAAATAATTTGTGTATTATGAATACACTAATGGTGGGTAACGAATCGCCATCAATGCCTTTTGTTTTCTTTGATGAAGGAAACTACCCTATTGTTGTAGATGGTGGGTGAGGAGAGGCAGCTTTCAGATGAGACATGAAGGAGACAGAAAGTATGGATGGAGGGATTAGATAGCGGGGAAGAGATGCTGAAAACGGTGTTAGAGGGAAGAATGTTAGGTAAACGAGGGAAAAGAAGGAAGAGAATATGATTTTTTAGATAGAATAAAACGGATAACGCATTACAGTGAATTGAAGAGTTAAGTGCTTGAAGGCAAGCGAGGCTCCTTAAGAATGCTTCTGAAGTACTCCATAGAAACCTACCTTAATAGGTAGAATACTATAGTAATAATATACGGTGGGGAAAAATTGTGACACGAAATTTCAACCCTGGATAGCTGATGCCAAGTGAAACGAGGACCCAGGACGAGCTCGCGGGGTTGCTCTCCCCAGGGCCGGGTCTGTAGGTCTTCACATTTTATCCGCTCACCTCAGGAGGGGAAGGACAATGAAAGAAAAAGGATAGGAGGCGCTGACGTGATGAGAGCCCGATGACGCCTCCGGTGTGAGAATAGGGATAGGGAATGGAGGGGATAGAGAATCCCAACGCCGTCATTGGGGCGGCGGGGACCACTACCTACTAGCAAAACCAAGATTTGCTGTTTCTACAGAAAGGAAAGATTTCCCTATGAGGAAGAGAAATCCTACGATTTTCCGTAGATAGTTGATGCCAGCTGGAACGAAACCCTAGGGCGGGCTCGCGAGGATACACTCCCGGGGGCAGGGTCTGTAAGCGCGAGCTTTTTACCTCTGCACCCAGAAGGGGGAGGACGGGAAGGAGAAAGGAAGGAGGCGCCGCCGCGATAGGAGCCCGACAATGCCTCCTGGGACGGGATAGGGAAGGAAGGGAAGGGACGAGGAATCCCGGAACGCCACAAAGGCGGGCGGGTCCTACCATCAGCGAAACCAGGCATCAGCCATTACTATTCTAACAACTTTGGAGGATTATCCTATGAGGAAGAATAATCCAACGATCAAATCGTTAGATAGATAGTTGATGCCAGTAGGAACCAAAATTACTGGTAATGTTTCAGTTGAAAACATACCATTTTTAAACAACATAAACTTTTAGTCAAACACACCCATTGGCCCTGCTGCTGGATGCTCTAATCAAATCATGGCTTTGAATGCTCTTCTTGCCGAAGATCCAGATGTATCCAAGGAAGGTGGAAGCACGGAAAATGCAATGTTTTTTGGGGTTAACAAAATTTCCACGGAAACATTCAAACATCCACGTGGCGGTCTTCCTTTCTGGTGGAATTCGGGGGTGTTGTTTCGGGAGGCAGTCTTCCCATACTATAGTCGGGCCGCCGAGAGTTGTCCATTGGCAATTAGAAGGGTAGTTCGGGGCAGGGGGTTAGGTTGCCGGGTAAGAAAGGGAAACGAACACGTCACATGTAAACAAAAGGCTTCCCTGAAGAAAGGAGCCGGAGAGGACGAAGAGCATGAAGGATCCAAAGGAAGAATCCCTTGTTTTGATGATTCGAAGAAAGAGCTTGTTTTTGGGGTTGAGGCTTGTTTCATTACTTCAAATGCATGTGACAACGTTGTATAGGCTGTTTTACACGGTACACGGAATTGCGCTATCTGACGCACGTGCGAAGGAACAATCAAAATTGCGTCGTGTAAAGCGGTGAATTGCTAGAACATGTGCGAGAATACGTGGATGCGAGACGGCAAAATAGCCCCTGTTCTAATTTCTTTCATGCATTCGCGCAATTCCACGCCATTTTATCAATAAATGCAGCTCTAACCTGCGCAATTCCGTGCCCCGTGTGAAACGGCCTTATGACTAGGCAAGGGTGTGAGGTACGTTTGGGGGACAGCGATTCGCTGCAAACCGTGCTGGCGCAGGGTTCTCCACCCCTCCTTTTGAACTGTCATCGGACAACCCTCGCCAGCCGGACTGCACCCCCTGCCACCTCTTTCTCCACTTCTTCCAGTTCATGCTTCTTCATTACCTCCCCCAGTTGCGCAGCGAGGGGGGGTTTTGGGGGATAAAACCCCCCCCAGAGCTCAGAGAAATTTTTGAGTTAAATCTATTTTACTTAATTGGATTAATATTGCTTATAGAATGGTGTGAGTATTTACAAAATATCCCTCAGAAGGCCGTAAAACAACATTTTGAACCATTCATCTATATTTTTTTTCTGGCAGAGGGCCCCCGCAACTCCCGATTACCCTGGCGGGTATACCACACCCCCATACACCCCAGTATTAGTTGCGCCTGAAACCCCCCTTAGCCTTGATTTCTAGCTGTGCCCCTGACCTCCCCCTCCTCTCCCCAAGCAGCAAACGATATTCATCGGATATCTAAATAAGGTTGATATATCCAAAATATGTTGTTATTTCATGATTGATATTTTGACAACGCTACATAGGTACCTTTTTTGTAACATCCACATTGAGTTGTAAAAATAAGCTTGCATAGATATCCAAGTTGTAATAACTGTGGCATTTAAAAAATGCAATCTCAAACAGTATCTATAGGTACCTTATGTTCTGTATAGAACTGAAGAGCACAAATGTTTTGTTTTTATGCCTGGGGATTACCGAAAAAACCATAATAAGTTTACCTATAGTTTACTCATTAGATATTGTGAAGATTTCTAAGATATGTAGTAGTATGGACCTCCATGTTCAGTGTTGGACATTGCTGCAATGTTGTTTGGTGGGTCCTTTGGATATCTGACAGATATCCCTGCAACGTTAATTAGATAAACATTGATATTGCACCCACATCATATGTTAACGCCGAAAATGTTGTCTGGATGTTGCTGGGATATTTGTTGCTGCTTCGGTGCCCTTACTTCCCTCTCTCCAATTAAATATTGTATTAATCGAATGCAGTACAAACCATTTGTACCTTGAAGATGATGTAGTAACATTGAAACCTATGTCGCAATAAATCTTAAAATTGTGGAAAATTGCAAGTATATATTTTAATATGGAAAAATTCCACTCCATCACGCTAGAATATTCAGATTTTATTCAAGTTAACTGACTTCACAGTTAAATCACAGCATCAGTTTTCAGGACTAGTTGTGAAAATGAAGTAATAGTCATACCAAAGCATATTGGCCTTGATGGCTGGCTTTGATAACATATAAAAAGAGCAATGACATATTATTTTACGCCACTTCTTTTACCTGATATTCCAAGCAACTCTTCCGACTCAAAATCTTCATAATGGGTAGAATGTCATTTTACACAATTTGGATGTCAATGGTCGGTCTTCCTTGAAATGGATCATAAAAATTTAAAAAGATTTTATCAAATAATTAAATTTTAACCTATTTATGCGATGGTTAAAGTACTCCAATTGGCACTACAAATGGGCTTTGTGGTAAATACGCTCTTTTTTCATCCTGTACATGCTGCTATGTGTCATCCATCAACTATCGCTTCCTTCCAATATCTTCCATAGCAATCAATCAGTCCATTAATAAAGAATTTAATAAAATAATAAATTGTAATTTTTTAGGTGACGGGAAAAGCACTCCAATGGGCTCTACATTTGATAAGTTTTGTGGTAAATACATCCTTTTTTCATCCTGTTGATGACGTTACATGCCATTACCTATTGCTTCCTCCTAATATCTTCCTTAGCAATAAATTAGTCCATCAATAAAGTATTTAATAAAATGATTGAATTGTATCCTTTTTACATCATGGGTAAAGCAGTCCAATGGGCTCTACATTTGATAAGTTTTGTGGTAAATACACTCCTTTTTCATCTTTTGTATGGTGCTATGTGTAACTACCTAGTGCTTTTTTCCAATAAATGTCTTCCACAGCAATAAATTAGTCCATTTATGATATGTTTCCTGTAATTTCTCCATTTCTCTTTCCATCGCTCAGACAAGTAACTTACCAATCAGCTTCAAGATCAATCAAGAATTTATAACACATAATGTCCAATAACTAATAATAGTTGGTGTTATCTTTGATTTGTAGTGATATACTGTTTTCTATTAACAACAAGAGGTGGATTCTTGGTTCCCTGAAAACGAGGGGTGATACGCTCATAAAAACTTTTGATAGAAAAATGAATAATCTTGCCTGATCTAAAACCTTAGTCATCTTCATCCAATATTGTTCATGATGAAAGCACTACACATTACAATGAGTAATGATTGTCGTTCATGAATGCACAAGCAAATGAGGTTTACAAACTATGTATCTTTCCGAAATCACTATGGCTTCCACTCCTTATTTTCCAATATGGAGAAGTTTCACTAAGTAAATCCTGAAGTTATCAGTTATAAAAGATTAATATTAAACTTTGAAATATTAAACCATAATGTCATTCCTGGCAACACAAGAGATACACAGGTGATATGCTGGGATGGTAATAGGTCAGTAGATGAGAATGGTAGTAATACTTGTATCCCACAAAATGCAATGTTTAGCGTCTTATGATTACCAAACAGATCAAACAATCTGGATAAAGATACACAAGAAAGAAGAATTACATGGTCTTGCCTGTGTCCCTCAATATAAACTCTTGGAGTGCATCTCCTCACGTAATTAAATTCCCACTCCAACAAAAAAATATGCAATGATAGAGAAGGTCTACATTCACGAAGTATGGAAGCAAGGGACATACGGCACTACAGATATAAACATCATATGATAACAACTTATGACAGGATAATTAAAGACAAGATTTTAGGACAAAAGACACTCGACGATGAGGCACAACCTCTGCCTCCATGAAACAAAGTGCCTTTGGGTATTAGATTAGATTAGGGAAATAGATGAGTACCCTCCATAGAGTAAAAAGTTCAAAATACCTTCAGTTTTAGAGTGCTTTCTAAATATAGTTTTGATTAAAGCCATGGGTATATCTGATGGATTCCACACGAAAAGAGATATCTTAAGCATGATAGCAGTACAACTACAGTCACTATTAGCACAAATAAATAAAATACATCCAGAAAACAAACTGGTCAATATAAAATGGACACATAATTGGTTGCAGAAACCCTCCACTAAATGCACATGCGGCACACAGGCTCCATGTTCACAAGGAGATTGGCTTGTCTGAGCACTGCTTGGGCATCTGGCAAAAAGTATACATATGCTGTCCACGCTTACATTTACAGTTGCAAACAGAAACACTGGCAATAAAAGAGATTTTCTCACAATTACTTTGACCATGGCCCTTGTGGGTAAAAATAAGAAAAAAAGAGAAAATTCACTAAAAAATACATAAGCTCTTAAAATCAATGTTTGCATTATTGAATTATGCATATTTCTTTGTATACACTCACCCATTTTTTCAACCCATGGGTTGGATTTCATAGGTGGTAGAACTCACTCTACATTACGTCACAGGCATATAATATTCATGCAATTAAATTATTTAGTGCGATCAGGTCATTTCCCTGGAGTAGCCACAACTTAAAATTTGTCTGAAAAACAGGAAAAAAAATTGCCAGGGATTAATGAATAGTGTGCCGTAAGGCTTCACGCAAATATGAACAAAAAAATCCACTTGGTTAAATGCTAATTCTTCTAATCCACAAGACGAGATCAAAGCATATGGGTTATGGAAAGGCAGAAAGAGAAACTGTCACCTTTGAAGGTGATGAAATTCAAAAAATGATTTTATTGCTACATTACTTCCCAGTACAACAGCACATAAAAGTAATTAATTACATATAAATAATATGGAAAATAGAAACAGATGACTTTATGATGTTTAAAATGTCTTTATTGCATAGCATATAAACACATTTTTACAGAATGAACATTTCATAGAATGGTTGGCTATATGGTCCTCATATAGCTAACTTCTTGGCGACTCTTTCAGAGCTCACTTGTTCTTTACGCTTTTATTAAGCTTAGGCTCATCCCTTATTCCAGATTGAGTAATAGTTACATTGTGAACATTTTAATGAATACTGTCTCTTCCAAAGTAACATCACTCTAAATGATGCCGAGCTACCACAATTCAGCAGCCTATGCTTATTTCTTTCCTGGATTCACTATGCTAGAGACCAAATATTTTCAATACACAGTAATTCATGACAATGATTTCTTTTCATAATTGCATTTTAAAAGGGACAAGCTTCCCTCTCTCCACTGAATAATTTATCTATTGGTCCAAAATATCATTTATCTACACATCTTTTTTTTGTATTTCCCATTCCAATAATTTAAAATGATGTTATGAGGATATATCATTCCAACTTGAAATGTAACAGTCGAAACATATAAAAACAAATTAGACTATACGTCTCACACCCGCCAATTGCTATCTTATCTTGTTTCTTATCAGTTTAAAGACATTCATAAATGAAAATTCCATTATTTATAGAACGTCTATTATTTAAGAAGAGCATAACATTTTTACATCCAAAAAGGATATATATTCTTGGTTTCAGAACCATAAACAATTACTCTGATAAAACTCTGAAAAATGAGGGGACTTTTACAGTTTCTTGATGAAGAGGATGCCTAACAATAAATTCTTTTCTCTTAACATCCTTAGCACAGAAACTGATAAGTACTCAGTGTTACAATTACGACAGGGTAAAAATTATAGACCAGTTTCAAATACACATTATTAACAACATAGAACTCAGCCAAAATAATTTACATCAAAAATTTAAGAAAAATAGGAGTGTTAGGCTTGGGTAAAACCAAGACTTAGGACAAAATATCATCAAGCAAACAGCTTTGGTTTATGCTCTTTCCAGATCTGCTCTGCTCAAGTGATTCACGATTCCTGCACCAAGGGAGTCACCAAGCACATTGATGGTCGTCCTGAAGCGATCCCTAAGAAAGAAGAAGTATAGAACAATTAGGCATAACCAAAATAATTTCACTTTTCTCTCATTTTATTGTTGTAAATAAATGATAAATAAAAGATTGCTTAATGATGTAGTACCCTTGAAAGATACAAACATATGAACCCCTTAAAACTTTTGCACTGGTGCTATACTCTGGGAAAACTCTATTATACTCTTTCCTTCCCATTGGATCCAAAATAATTTCTTTTGCATGGAACCCTCTTGAAGTAAGCATTCATTTAAGTATTCTCTCTCGTATTTGGAATCCGAGTCAATCCAACCCTTTCCTCTGCCACTGAGCATCTTCTTATCTCTTTAAAAGGGTTTGCAGCCTCTTCTCAGACACTCACTTGATAACGCAATGACATCTCCTAAAACATTACTTTAACCCTTAACCAGTGACGTGAAATATATGTTATGCAACTGGTGACGTGCGTCTGGGACACCGCAATAAATCAAATATTCACAAAATGTTGCGATGCCATTTTCATTGCTTAGGTCATTGCTTCATTATCTGCTTAAGTATTCTAAAACTTATATTTAATTTTATGCACTACCAATACGAATCAATTTTTTGGTAAAATGCCAATTTTTCACCTGATTTCAAAATGTTAAAATAAAATGGCTAACGAATAAGAAAAAATTGCATTTATCTCGTTTATTCCTTTTCTTGAAGCAGGTATGGCGTGAGGTCCCTCACACCACTAATCAAATTAATTTACAAATTTACAGAATTAAATATTAAAAACGTTTAATTTTAAGTGCTACATATATCCTTATTATACAGAAATTAGAAGCTAACGGTAATCATAAATATTTAAAAACTGTCATTTTGAAAATATTCATAATTTTTAAAATGCAGAGGTCTCTCAGACCGCACATCAACGGTTATGGTGTAAGCCCTTTTGCAACTAACACCAGAAAAGTGCACCAGTAGGTTTCTTGACCAGGGAGACGAATGCCGGAAATATCCTTTGGAGATTTTCCTACACAAACAAACATATGCTATATATATCCAGCTCCTTGCTCTCCCCCTTTATGGCAGTCACGGGCATACGAAGTCTTATTTTCGGGGCCCAATGCAGTGCAGAACAGGGCCTACCCTCGAAATACAGTAGCAGGTAGGTACCTGGATCCCCCATCTTAAATTACCCCTCTTTGAGGTAAGGGACCATAGTCATATGACAGTATATCCAGGCATTCTGCATGTAACTATATAATTGTTCCTTTCTGAAAAAGTATTAACTAAGAATTGAATTCTTTGTCTTAAAGCAGCATTTGGAATTTGTAAAAAATATTCAACCATGAATAATAACTGATATCTTGATTTCAATATAAAAATTAATGTAAAAATTATTGATGCATTAAATCTGTTAATATTGATGGTAGATCTTCATTTAAAATTTGACAATGCAAAGAGAAATATGAGGAATTTAATTAAAAGTCTGCAATTTAAGAGTGAGCAACAATTATCCATGGAGCTAATACATGTAAAGAAATCATAAGCTGACCATGAACCAATACCGCTTGGAGCATTTTTAACCCACAATGGAGGGAGCCCAACTACCCTGGAGATAATGGGGAGTCCCTGCTGAGAGGGGTCGAAAAAGGTAGGAGCCGAGAGGGGAAGGAAGAATCTCTTGGGGCTATAGAACTCCACCGTCTTAAAAGAGTTAACATTGTGAGAGCAAGGTCTCAGAAAAATTGATTCCCTTTAGTTCAACAATACTTTATACCTTTTAATCAAATTTTTGTGATAATATTGATTATCTTTGCATACAGATACACAATCTGTTAATAAAAATGGTAAAGCTTGCATTAAAATTCATACTGACACATCAATGGTAAACAGGAATGTGTTTCTGAATATATATATATATATATATGCAAATTTATGACTCAATAAAATTCTCTTAATAATCAAACAAATTACCACTACAGATACTGAGAATGAAGGAAGAATGTACTCTAGAGAAGAGCCAAGATTATATTACCGCCTAAAAGCTGATCGAGGGTCCAAAGACTGATAAGAAAGGTCCTTAATGATGCCTAGAACATATTTGCTTCTCATCTGGTGCTGGAAAATCATTTACCTCATCATCATCATTGGTCAACAATCCTAAGATTGGTTTGACGCAGCTCTCCATTTCTCTCTCCTATCCGCTAATCTTTTCATAGCTACATATTTCTTCTCTTTTACATCCTTTATAACCTGTCCTATGTAACTCATTCGGGGCCGTCCCTTGCCCTTTTTCCCTTCCACTAGTCCTTCAACGATTGTCTTCATCAGACCATCGTGCCTCAAAATGTGTCCAACTAAGTTGTCCGTCAGATAGTTTAAAGTTGGAGTAGCTGTGACTCCTCGGGATAATAATGTGGTGGTTTCCCCTTGCCTTCCACATCGCAGTACTACAGCCGTTAAAGTAAATGTTACCACGCCTGAAGTGCAATGAGTGTTGCTGTACTGACCACCGTGGTCTCCACCTTCACTCATATGAAGAAGAGCTGCTGCCCTCTCCTTCGGGTGATGAGAGGCATAATTGTTGGCGGCCTCTCATTGCCAAGTCACGGTATCTTCACAGGTTTAATGTATCATTTATATGGCCTATCTCACCCAGGGATAGACCCATACCACCTCGGATTACTGCCGCTTTTTGTCTACGACTGCTTATTCGACGAGAGAACTCGCTTATCTCGCAGCTTATCATTTACCTACATAAGTTATCAACATACTTCCATTTAAGATTGGAAGCATTAAATTGAGCTTGACCTTTATTTGAAGCAACAGTAACAACATAAAAGAACAAAGGCATCAAAACGTTATAATGATGGCTCCTGAAAGGAATCAAATTTCAATTCAAATGTTAAAAAAGCATTCCTGATCTATCAAATAAGAGGTAAGGGGAGGAATACTCAAATGGTGTTTTGCCTTCCAACAATTATTTCCTGTCAGAGATTAGAAAAATCTCCAATATGATTAGGGAGGAGAAAGATGTTTAATAAGATTAATAAGAGATTGATGAGAGTTAATTGAGATATTATTTCGATGAAAGAGCAAACAAACACTGTTTTCATACAAAAATTAAATGTTAATAAAAAGTAAGAGAAGTCAGATGAGCCATGACCCCCACAAGACAGAAATCTCTAAAGCCTGAAACCTTGAAAAACAATATTATAAGAGCATTAAATATGCTCTGGGAAGCAGAGAACTCTGATGCTTGGACAAAGCAAAAGAGAGATTTCTATGACAATTAAATTGCATTTGTGTAAAATAGCTCCATCATATATATGTAGCGATAGATTTTTATTGGTGGAGGAGCTAGCAAAAGGATAACACATGGCAAATCCCATGCCCCAAGCCTGATGCTTGAGCTTGTGCCTGCAATAATTTCAACAGATCAAATATAAAAACTGATGTTTAGTTAATTGTAACCAATTTCATTAATTGTAATTCATTTAATTAATTGGAAAACTGATGTTGCATTAATGATGATCTGCTAATACAAATATCTCAACATCAACCTAGAAGTCATTTCACCAGATATCATACATATAAAAAAATATCACACCTGGCTACAGTAAGTACACATTTGTACCTCATGCTTACTTATTTTTTAGATTCCCTTCAAATATGACCACAGGTGCAGTGGCGGATACAGATGGGGGGCGCAGGGGGCGTGCGCCCCCCCCTTGCGGGTCCGCCTGTATTGCCGAACATTGCAAAACCACAATTGTAACTTTTTTATATCATAAGATGGCATTGTATTTTACCTGTTTATAATCACTTTAAATAAAATTTTCATTTACTTTGCCTGTGACTTGATCATCTTTTATTGCAATAAAAGTAAAGACAACTCAAGATATGTTGCGCCCCCCCCTTGAGTTCTTTCTGTATCCGCCACTGCGCAGGTGTCATTCCTGTCAAAACTTGGACAAATTTAATATCGTGGAAATCTGCACATATTTTTTAAGAGCATACATATATCCATCCCACTGGACTTAATATCCTCTTTTTCTATCCTATAAATAACTTTATATCTAAACCATCTTCATAGTAATTACTATATTAAACATCCTTCTGCTTCTGAAATTCAGAAGTTAAAACCTGTTATTTTACTTACAGGAGCCAATCAACAGCAATAATTAAGGTTACATCTTCTGCAGGCAGTCCGACAGTGTCCAGCACCATTACCATGGTTACTAGACCAGCCTGGGGGATTCCGGCTGCACCAATACTAGCAGCAGTGGCAGTGATACTGAAAAATTAATAACAGCTAAGGTCACACAAAATGTATTAATATGTTACATCCAAGGAAGTATGTATAATAGTTTCACAGGGAGGAACAAAAACTGGTTAGCATTTACAGTTAATTCAATGATGATAAAAAAGATTTCATTTGATTACTGAATATAAGATCTATATCCCCACATACAGAGCAAGACCGATAAAAATTCAGTTTAAAAATAAATAACTTCATAATATACACTGGTACCTGGTACACTGATTTTTTGTGGTGTATGAAAATCAAAATAACAGCAAAAATCACTGCAGTGTAACTTATGTAATACATGTTTAGTTTTTATTGGACAGTCATATCTTCTAGCACGCACGATAAAATTCAGGAACTTTACACACATTAGGCTGTTGAAATAACGTATTGAAAGCAGGGGCACAGCTAAGAATTCAGGCAAGGGGGGGTTATAGGCACAACTAATACTTTGGAGTGTGGGGGCATTGCATACTCACCAGGGTAGGTGGGAGTTTCGGGGGCCCTCCTCCAGAAAATTTTAAGATTAATGGTTCAAAATGACTAGTATTACCACTTTATGAGAGATATTTGATTAATACTAACACTATTCTATAAGTAATATTAATCCATTAAGTAAAATGGATTAAACTTAACAACTTCTCTGAGCTCTGGGGGGGGGTTTTACCCCCTCAAAACCCCCCCTCGCTGCGCCACTGATTGAAAGAACTTCAACTGGTATTTTTTACTTTCCTCAGTGTGCTTCCTTTCCTCACAGCATTATTAAGTGCACTATATCATATTCAAGCTCCTTCTTACTTATAGGTTGGACATCAATAAAGTTTTGGCCCTGAATTTTATTCTGCTGACACAAACACTACAAAATGACCCACTGATTATTCCCACCCTCAAATCTTCTTTGTGACCTACCAAATTTCTGAGGATCCAAGGCTCTTCATAAATTTTTTCAACCATAGCCAAGCCTACATACACAACAACCCCCATTGAAGAACAATTGGAGAATAGGACTGGGCCGGCAGCCAATTGACAAGAACTTCTGGATGAGGGTACCAGGGGTGCAGCTAGGAATTAAGGCTGGAGGGGGTTAAGGTGCAACTAATACCGGGGTGTGTGGGGGTATTGAATACCAACCAGGATAAGCGGTAGGTGCAAGATTAATAACTTGCAGAATTTTAAGATAAATGGTTCAAAATGGTGAGTTTTACGGCTATGCGGGAAATATTTTATTAATCCTTACACTATTCTATTAGTAATATCAATCCAATCAAGTAAAATGGATTAAACTTAAAAATTTCCCTGAGCTCTGGGGGTTTTATCCCCCAAAACCCCCCCCCCCCCCATGCTGCGCCAATGGAGGGTACGACATGGACTCCAGCCAGATGTGTAATCACACTGCTCCAAGGTGATGAAGAAGACGTTGAATAAATACATTCTTACCCTGGCAACCTCTAATTTCCCTGAGATTCCCTAAAACCAACCATATCTCCCACCATTCCCAGTTTTCCCACTCTCCATCACAAAGCTACCAACCCAAAAGTCCTCTATCTGATCAGATCTGAGGTCATGAAATACATACTATTTGATTCCAGCCACCAATTCACTGCCAATGACCACACTTTTGTGAAACCAACAGAAAAAAATAATTAGATGATTACGAAAGCTGGTCCATTCCATAACATTGGAGGAAAATGTTGAATAATATTCCAGCAAATTATTCCACACGTACGAGAAATGCATCAAAGGGCACATCAGTAGGCACAAATCTCCTCTTCTGCAACTTCTCTGAGAGATTCTGTGACTTTTCCACTTGCAGGTCAGTGGAAACCTTTGAGGACTTTCCTCCGCCAAACATCTGACATTAGCACATGCAAACCTTTGAACAAACACAACCCCTCTGAAATATGACAATACTGCTGCAGGATGGGAATCAAACCCCTTCCTCTAAGCCTAGGCAGGTTGACATCTGTTCTCTTCCATGTTGATGATTGCCTAAGACAATCAAAAAACTAGTTTCGGACATATTTTCCTTCCAACTTTTACAGACATTTAGATTTCCTGTCTTCAGATCGATTTTATCAAGTCTTTACAACACCATTTTTATTTGAAAATATTACGTACTTATACGTGGCATATTAGACTAAATTACATTTTAATTAAAAGCTTCACTCATTTAATAACATCCAAACATTTGAATGCTCTCTGTATAACACCCTATAGTCATTTTTACCAATCTTGAATTAAACTAAACACTCGTAAACTGGATACGTGACTTTCTCAGTGATCGTAAACAAAAAGTAGTTCTTGATGGAATTAGCTCTGATGATGTAAAAGTTACATCAGGTGTTCTACAAGGAAGCATAATCGGCCCTCTGTTGTTCATTACAAATAGACATTAATGATCTCTGCTCCCGCATTAGCAGTAAAATACATTTATTTGATGACGATGCTGTCATCTATCGCAAAATTAGTGATCACTCTTGACTATGAAATTATATCATTGGACTCAGACAACGTTCATTTGTGTAGCCAAGAATGGGGACTCGAACATAATCCGAGCAAATGCATGAGGGTACATTTCTTGTGGAACTCGTCCAATTGTAACCATGTTAAGCAGTGGATGGTATTAACATAAAGGCAACAGACGAAGTGAAGTACCTGGGAGTTACAATAACCTCGAACCTCAGGTGGAGAACACATATAAGGAATATTTGCGGCATAGCCCTGAAGAAATTAGGATTCGTCAAGTGTATTGTGGGAAGATTTTTGGATGAGAAAGTAAAAGAAAGGTGCTATTTCGCACTTGTCCGACCGCACCTTGAATACGCAGCGAGTGTATGGGATCTAGTGCAGAAGGACTTAATTCGGGAACTGAATAAAATACAAAGGAAGGCTGCGCGTTTCATCAAAAACTACTACGTGCGTACAGACAGTGTTACCCAGATGTTAAGCGAATTAGGCTGGGAGCCGCTGGAGACTCGGAGGCTGTGCACTAGGCTTAGATTGCTTGAACAATTGAGAATGGATATCTGTAAGAGCGACACAGAGAACATAATATTAGAGCCGAACTATACTTCCAGGTCCGATGGAAGCGATAAATCAAGAGAGATTTTTTGCAAAACTGATAGATATGGGAATTTATTTTTCCCCAGAACCATAAAGAACTTCGTTTGAGCGCTTCATTTTTTTTTACTCTGTAAATGGCTGGTGTCCTAACACCCCCTGCCACACGCCTTTTAGGCAGCTTGCGGGGTATTATGTAGATGTAGATTTCATGAGAAAAATTACACAAAAATCGTTAAGATTCACTGAAGTGGTATGTACTCTCTGAAATGGTGCACTATCGTAAAAAGTGTGGTATTCCAGATTGAGGGCCAAAAGACATGAGTAGGATTTCTTCTGTGTTGCTATTTTTCACGTGAATATAAAATGAATGCACTCTTGAAAATAGGTTAAGGCCAGAGTCATTATTTGTTTTTATTGCGTGGCATGTCAGGAAAGAGGTGCCATTAGTATAAGGTCAATAAATAAATGTTTTAAACTTTATTTTGTCCTTCGCATTTATCCACGTTAACTCAAAGTTTGGTCCACCCATTTTATGATTTGGCTCACCCATGTGACACATGTTAGAGCCGCTGCTGCCCATATCCCCAAACTGCACCCTCGCTCTCATCATACATCTGTAGCTGGGCTTCATAAGATCCAGAACTATGCCCACTTTATTGTTCGAAACTATCATACCTTTGTGAATGGGTAGTTTCTTCATACAGCTCTTCTCAAATAGGACATGTTATCATGCCCTCCCATTCCATAACATTTTTGGATTACTACCTATTCGGATTTACACCTCTAAATGAATGAGGCCCAAAACATGGATTTTAAACTTGAAAGTGCTTTTTTGTTTTGCTCAACATCCCTTGTCCACCGTAACAAATTCCGACTTATTACAGCAGGCTGCATCGATGGATTTATTCTTGATTTGGGTGAACACTCTGCTGTTACTATGGCATTACACCATCACAAACTGTACATTTTGCGTATTTCTAAGGGGACACACAAGTACCTTATGCATAAGCACCTACAGTGGGGGTTTACAGGTTTGCTTACTTTAGCTGACAAGTGGTAGAGGGCATAGCATTGCTTACTTAAGACTGGAATGTCAAAACCTTCAGCATAATAAATAATAGTGATCAAGCATAGAATATGGTATAGTATACAAAATGCTCAGATAGTATGCAGTCCAATGATTTCTGATGATACCACATTAACAAATTCTATATGACTACAGGGTAAAGAAAAACTGTCACTCAAAATTTTAACCCTGGATATCTGATGCCACTGGGAACATATATTACCGATGATATTTAGGTCAAAAACACACCATTTTAAACTACAGTGACTTTGAGCCAACTGACCATGAGTTTGCTGTTGCCAGATGCCTTGTATACGTAGTGATCCCTGGCAGGCAAAACATTTGTAGCCATGAGTTGCCCAGAGCATACAGCCACAGGGCAAACGTAAAGTTTCATATTAGATCACATCCCCAGGTTGAACAAGCTAAATGTACATAACATCACCCATGAATCCAAAAACTACTAAGATGACACATATTGACATAGTAAACAATAGGCATTTCTTACCTGATAGCAATAATTTGGCCGATTGACAGGCTGATATTTCTAACTTGTGAAATAAAAATTGCCGCCACAGCCTCATAGAGGGCTGTTCCATCCATGTTGATTGTAGCTCCAATAGGCATCACAAAACGAGTAACTCGGGGATCCACCTTGTTTTTGTCTTCCAAACAAGCAATTGCTATCGGCAATGTCGCAGAACTGAAAATTAAATAAAAATATAATTAAAGAAATCCAAAAGGTGCATGAAAATTTCTCCCATTTTATGCTACGGCATTAAAATTCAATCCCAGTGCATAGTCAAAAATATCTGATGCCTTTGGCATCACAGTAATGTCTCAGCTGATATTTTCAACCCATTAAACATTTACAGGTCATGCCATGAGATTCATACATTATACAGGAAACATGAAGGTTGGGAACAATGAGAATAAGTCCCAAGAGGAAGATCAAGGCTACATACATAAACAGTCAAAAGTTTTCAGATAAGCTTATTAATGACAACATTTTCTTATCCACCTTGGAAGAGAGTTAGCTGGGTGCCCTGAGGGGGTTGAGAATCTCCAAGAGAAAAATCAACAATGAGAAGAATTGATATCGAGAAAAAGAAAATGTGACACACTCCTTGACAACCTTTGCACAATTGCCCAGAAAAGTTGTTGCCATATGTGTAATTACACAAAGGACAGAAAGACACAAACTACCTGTTCTCGATGTGTAAGAAATATATGCCAAGAGCATTCTGAAATTTTGTGCAATCAGTCCTTGCTGAGGCATTGCGCTTTTTACTAATATTTGTATCACCATCATTATTTTTTTCATGAAAGCTTTATTATATCTTCTTCAATGGCGCCAAAAGATCCATTATGTAATTTCTGTTATGCCATTTTTTGGTATATTAACATGATCACTTCTTATGCATTAATAATCCTGATTTTTTATTTAAAAGTTTAGTTGCTGCATAATTATAAATTTGAACAATTAACTACCTCAAAGCTGATATTTTGGCTCATACAACTCTTCAGCTGAGTAACAAAAGCCAATATATTGGCCTGCGTCACAGAGACGATTGAGGAAAATTTTGAGAACGCAGTGAGCTAGCATAAAACAAGCACTTAAATGTAGGGATGTGGGAGTACTGAAACATTCTAGTTGAGCCGAGTAGTTTGTGCCCAAGTTGAGTGCATTGAGTACCATTATAAATTCTGAGTTGAGACGAATACATAGTTTCGCATAGAGAGCTGTCGAGGCCATTTGGCCCAGAAATCTACCGAGAGGAAGCACTATCATCAAACTTGTGCTAGAATGTCATTTGTGAAGCCAATACATCATTTAATTGCCGAGGCCAATATAAAAACATTTGATAATGCACCAATGTATAATCTTTATTATTATTGTGCAAATCCCATAACTCAGGGATCTTCCTAGCTGCTTGAGTGCATATTTGAATTTAAGTGTCACTATATTACAAGAGGCTAATTCATTTCAATTTTGTCATCGGAACTGTTCAAGACATATTAATGTTCATTTATCTCCTAATTCTGATATAATTGCCATGAATCTTCCTCATCAATTTTTCCATTTTATACCAGGACAAGGGTTCAGGAGTGAAAATTCATGAAGGGATTGGAAAAATGAGAATATGTTGGTGCATGCAATGTTATATTGATTGTCTAGCCCAGAAATTACAGTACTTAACTTGACTCGATACTCGACTCGAGATCCAAAAGTACTACTTCCACATCTCTACTACTATGGAAAAGGATGCTGAAAACTGTGAGAAAGGTAATAATGAGAAGTATGCTGGGAAGAAGGTGTAAGAGAATACAGTTTATGAATAGAATGAAATGGAATACACATACACCCTACGATAAACTAAATGGGGAAGCAGGAGGGGCAACATACTGGGGTCATTTGGAAAATGCTATATGCAATGCTCTCTTAATCATTAGAACACTTAAAACTCATGAAAAAAAGATACTTGCAGGTTTACCTTATGCTAAACATTAATGATATGATTGAGCCCTAACTCGCGCATGTATTTATGATGCTTATTGTATAGGCCTGATATTGAATCAGTGAGACAAATGACATAAATTGAGGAAAATAATAGTAAATTCAGTCACTGAACTAACATAAATTAAAAAAACTATAAAAAATTAACCTATAATTGACAAAAAATAAATACATAATAATAATAAACCAAAATATATGGGATTTAACACGTTGCGTACCGTGTTTAAATTCCTAGGAACGCCTATTCTGGGTGGAGGTGTTGAGATTGGAAATATGTGCCTATTAGGGCATAATGCCTTTCGTTTAAACATGGTTAAAAAGCTAATGTTTAGAATATAACTTTACCCAATCAAACATTATGATGCATCAATTCATTATGAATAACAGACAACAACTGAAAACGTACTAACGAATACGTATTGTATACTTTAAAATTGTTTAGGTTGACGCGCCTAAATGACGGGAATCTTCGTCATCTGTCCGGAACATTCGGGAAAATAATTATGAGAATTCTCGCCATCGGTACGCAACGTGTCAAAAATCAAAAGTACCAATCTTAAAAAATGCAAAGATAAAGAATAATACAAAGAATTCTATGCTTAAAAAAATAGCAATGTTATTGCTGCTGATGAGGTGGTTTCACCATCACCATGGCAGTGTCTTTGACTCAGGAACTTATGGTCCAACAACAAGATGGTGATTGGTCAGTATTCTGACTAAAAGCAAGTAATTCTGCTAATTAAAATATTCCTATACATACCTTGATGACGTTCCAAAGGCAGTGGCCAATGCCTGTGCCATGTTTCCGATGTAGGTGAATGGTAGATTCCGAGTGAATAGGAAGTAGATAATAGGGAGAACAATCAAGCCATGACAGAATAGTCCAACGAGGACAGTGAGAAAGTACATGCCAAGCTGCCCAATGATCACTTCAAAGCTCTCCATTTCCAACAGTTTCCCCGTTATCAAGAAGAGCACACCAATGGGTGAGAACCTGTTAAAAAAAATACAAAGAGTCAGAACCCTGAGAAATCAATTTTGTGGAAAGCAGATATTGCCATTATTATACTACCATTGGCACAAAAAACTGATTTGGCAATCATTGTAACTACTCAAAATCTTGCAAGATGAAACTTAGCAAAGATTGACTTGAGGAGGAACCAAACTCTGAAATCTCTCTGAAGAGCAATCTCCATCAGTCTGCTGCCACTATCAACTTTTTATTTTCTAAGTGTCTCTCTCTAAATCCAATAACATTATCAGATTACTGAACACGTTCAATTGGCACATATCAGAGGCTGAGTATTCAGCCACTAGACAACCTAGTTTAAGAGAGGCATAAAATAAATTTCCCTAAAAAAAATAGAAATATGACCCCTTGCAGCTTGTTTTTTTTTCCAAAAACAAGCAGTAGCTAACATGAAGAGGCTTTATCAAGCAAATGTTGCAGCTGATGATTTTCCTAGTAAAGTAATAGTCCAGTTAGTAATATAATATTACTTTTACATATTTTGACCATTTGATTACGATGAGTATTATTGTGGATAAATGGATTTGAAAATAATGTTTTCTTATATTGAACATCATTTTCCTTATGGCATAATGATGACATTCCTTCATATAACTGATTTATCTTAAATTTTGTCCAATTATAACTACTGTGAGGTTGGTACAACACAGAGGCAGATCCTGGATGGGGAGAAGGAGGGGGATAAGTGGAGGGTAACCTACCAGCAGTGGTGGGGATCTGAACAAAATTTCCATTCCATCTAGTGTAAATTGAATACTCAAGGGGGGCTATAGCCCCCATAGCCCCTCTCTGGATCTGTCACTCGATTGTAACATACAAAAAGTGTTTAAAATGGGCCCTAAGTTTAAGGCTACTTTGTATTTCAATTAGCCACATTAGGTAAATATATCTGAAAACATAACTAAATACATTTGTACAGAGAGGCAACCTTCAAAAATTTTGATTTTATCTAGTGTATGTTTCGATCCAATGGAGGGGGACTATATATAAACTATAGCCCCGTTGGTTCCCCCCATAGAACTACCTCTGGTATAACATGCTCAATTACGCTGAGACACAAGAAATTTCTTTCTTTGAGTTGTTTATGCCAGGAATTAAGCTGAAAAGGCACTTTTGGCTATCTTCCAAGTAATGAACCAGCAGGCATCTTCTTGATTGCTTAGAAAATATTAGAGCTGCTGAATTACTTTTTATGCATTTTCATAGGCATAATAAAATATTAGAAAATTATTTTAATGACAGATCTTCAAAAATATACTCAGCCAGAGAAACTGTTCGCCCTCATTACTCCACTCATAATTTTGAACATCAGTCTGATGAAACTGTAGCAGATAATGGGAGACAGTACAAATTTTAATTTTCATTTGGATGCAAAACGTGATTGGTTAGACTTAGCATCAGCTACATATGTACTAACATGTACCATTATAGTGGTACCTAAAACCAACTCAGGTTACGGGTTAACAGGTAGTTTAGTCCCTGCTGTGTAACAATACACCCTCAGAAAGCAACATGAAAGCAACTGAACTCAAATTATGAATGCATAAACATCATGAGCTTTACGCAAACACATTTTTGCATTAAATTTTACCCTACTGATGTTATGAATGCATATTATATTTAAATAAATAAGGGATAAGTTATATAAAATGGGTAATTCATTCAAATTCTATTTATCTTTTGAAGAGACACTTTAAATTGCAGGTTCCATCTTAAGTTCTGGCCACTATAAAATGGCATATGCTGTATGTGGTTATATTTCTTTAAAATAAAAAATAAAAAAAAAAATAAGTCCAAGGATATTGGTCTTACCAAATCACCCAGCCAGTGATGATCATCATCGAATGACTAAGACTGCTACAGAAGTCCAAGAGAGGTGCTCCAACCTTTCCCATTTTGCCCAAGGCAATGCCCAGCACCATGGAAAAGACGACAAGGCCCATGATGTTTGTACCGTCAGTATATTCACCACTGAGGGCCCATTCAGGGAGAGGTGGCACTGTACAGACACAAAAATAAAGAAACCAATTAGAAACTAACAGTCAAAATTTAATACTTAATCTATAAAAGCAGGAAAGAAGATACATTTATGTTTAATTTTTTATGACATATACTGAATGAAAGGTGCTAGTACTAACTTTTTCACAATTTGTAACTTAAATCATTTAAAAATATTTCATCACATACGCATGTATTCCCACTCAAATACCACAAGTTATAAATATGGCATGCACTTTAAAATCTCCTATTCCAGCCTCACAAAAGTTAGCTCTCAATTTTTATATGCTATAATTATAATAACCTGCCTCTTATAATATAAGAAATACCGGCAGCATTATACATAGGGAGGTTTAAAAAAGAGTTTAGGGCCTTCCTTTGAGGTCAAGCAGTTCACAAAATACCTAAATATTTTGAAAGCTCGCGGCAAATATAGGTGTTTTTATGTTTGAAAATTTGTCTGCAAATAATTTTAACACACTTATGTCCTGGGGACCTAAAGACATTAGGAATTCTATTCTGATAGCTGCGTAGGCAAGCATCTCTCACATGGCATGAGAACCACTTGATTGGTTTTATGAGCATGGACAGAGCTTATTCTATGCTAGCCCTAATATATTTGAATGAGAAATATCACAAGCTCTGAGAGTCTGAAACAATTAACACAGTGAATGTTAATTGGGTGAGGTTGGCTAACAGATATCACTTTAGTAAAAACCTTATTTCATCACTTTTTTCCGCGAATTACAGTGTGTACCACGGAGTGCAATACTCGCTTTGTAAATGTTGCAAACACCAATCGATATTGCAGATAGGCTTTTTAGCTGAAATTGGTTCATATCTAATGTGAGAATTTTCTTCTAGTTTTTCAAATGTCATTTTTCCGATCGAGTGACCGATATTTTTCGTAAAAACCTATCATTTACGATAAAATTGGCACTGAACCTCAATTTGCTGCTTATATGGCTCATTTGATCGATGCAATGCGGCCTTCGACGGTGCCAACTGTCTTATTTGTACAACGTAGGCAACCTGAAACACGCGTCAGACATTTACAATGCGTATTCCTATAGTGAATGAACAGTTGAAGGGACTTTTTCCAGTCGATGCTGCAGTTGTTACGGCATTTAATTGCCGAAGTAGATGAAAATGATGATTATGGTATCTTTTAAAGTAAGCTGAAGGCATTCCTACTTAAAAAGAATTATTATTCTGTTACCGAATACCTGACGGACTCCACAATCTAGTGCTTCATTTTCATGTTTTGAAAATATATTATATGTGAAAATACATACTTGTACACAACATTTCAAATATATGTTTCTACTGTATGTTTCTAATCTACTAAATTGTATGAATCTCCTTCTCCCTTTTTTTGACGTGTCTTATATCTTCTTGTAGATCCTTGGACAAAATAAATTATTATTATTAAATGTGAATTTTAGGTGATTGCATGCGCACAAACGTTCTGGCTGGCGGTGAGATGTTAGGAAGAATAAAACAGCGGTAATATTCGGCGTACCAGTGTACCAGTTCGTATTATACTCAGGAAATCTTCCTTAACTTAGTGACTTATGCCTATAGTATCTCGAATTTGCTCTTCGCTATCGACTGGAAAAAATAGCTATCGAGTCAATTGCCGCGGAAATGTGGGGTGAAGGAGGGAAGCGTTAGGGGTTGCCTAACGCATACAAATAACTCCGATGGGCAACGTAGCAGTAACGGAAAAATCGAATTCGATTATAAAAGAAAAACGAGTTTTAAATTCCATAGATCGATGAAATCGCAATCGAGCCTTAATCTTCGAGTTTCGATCTATACTCTATTTTTCAACTTGGATCTTGACCATTTCGTTTGATCTCAGCAGCGTCACCTCCGGCCTATGATAAATCCATCCGTTCTACGTGAAAAAAACTTTTCTCTATGACCGGTTAAGTTGAAAAGTACGTCCTCGGTCATCAAGAAAGTATCGTAATCAGTTGATCTTCCTTGAATATTTTAGTAAAGCCGAATGGTTCACCGGAATGGACTTTAATTTACGCGCATTTGTAGATTTTTACTACTAATAATTCACGCATGTATTCTGAGTAGATTTTTTGGGATATTTCTGCATCTCTAATGCGCATTTCGAGTGTTTTTCGAATTTTATGATAAACATATTTTTTGTAAAAAATGTATTTTTATGAGAACCATAGTTTTTTTTAGATAAATGGATCATTTGGTACAAATTTCGACTTTTGTTGAAAAGTCGAGCTCTTAATTTCGATTAAAAATCGATTGCTCGAAATATCAATTATGACCAAATATTTCCATTGCCGTGGGCGGTCTCTAATCGTTACACGATGGGATTTAATGTTATTTTGAGGTGAATACACCACTTTTTATCATTCACTCCCTCCCTCCCTCTTCACCAAAACAATTCACCACTGTTACTGGAAAAATAATGACAAAAGTGTTCTCAGTCGACATTTATAATGATTCTGTCCGAAGATAGCAATCGATATGGACGTTAATTATTTATGTAATATCGAGACATGTTGGCCACTTATGCAGGAAATTACGAATAAATTCAGGATCCGGAAAGAAAAATATACATCCTAGTAGGAACTCGAACACCAGCAGAGAAACTTGAAGAAACGGATATTATGTTTTTTACATAACTGCCATGCTTTTTACACGACTACATAACAATGGAGAGAAAATTTTTAATACCTAGCCATAATTATGGTCTTTTCACCTCAGAATTTCAACAGTAGCATCGATTTCGATTCACCAATTCAATTTTTAGGTTACATAAAAGTATTCTGATACCATACCATCATCGTCACAGGTCAACAATCCTAAGATAGGTTTGACGCAGCCCTCCTATCCATTCTCCTATCAGCTAATCTTTTCACATCTACGTATTTCCTCTCTTACACATCCTTCTTCATCTACTCCATATATTTTACTACAGGTTTTCCTTTCCGTTCTTGCCATACACCTGTCCCTCTACGAACTGTCCTCATCAGACCATCATGCCTCAATAAATGGCCTATAAGGTTGTTCCATATTCATTTAAAGGTTTTTATGAGGCTTCTCTTCTCTCCTACTCTTCTCAGGACTTCCTGATTACTTACTCGGTCGATCTATTTGATCCTCATCAGTCTTCTTTAGCAACACATTTTGAAGGGCTCTACCCTCGATTACTCCGCTGCTATCATTGTTCATGACTCACCTTTTTGGCTGAATAAAGTATTCTGATACTTAAAGGTGTAGTGTGCCCATTTCGTGACGCAGTATTCGGTAGCTGGCTTCTTAATATCACTGATCTTACTCATTTAAAATTTCTGGTAAATAAATCTCACGCTGTAATGCCTCGGTCTTTTTTTGAATCCTCTGGGTGTAAAACAACAATTCTCAAAATGTTTCTCGCAATGAACTGTGAGCCGCGGCTGAATAGCGGTAGTCATCTTCCCTAGGATACTTTACTCCTAGCACTGTTAGCTTCTACAAATTTTGCAACTCATACATATTTGATCCTCAGACGGGGTTACAATATGGAAAAAATGGGCACTACCCTACTTGGGAGTGGAATAAGCTCTTAGTGGCCGTGTGTTCTGATAATGTGATATTTGATGTGAACTTCCAACGCATACCGTAAGGGGCATTGATGTCTATTTCACTGCAAAAAAAAGTCGGCCCAAAGATTTTTTTTTATCCTAAGTGGTATGCTGCTTTCAATTCACACGAGAATTGCATGGTTGCAAATTGCACGGAGTTCACCAAATAGGAAAGCTAGGCTAGTTCCACGAATTTTTATGCACGACATTTAGTTACAATTTTTCTATGGCCATGAGTTTAAATGGTGGCGTATTACCCAAAGCTAACTTTCGGTGAGGTATTGGAAGGCAATTTAAAAATCTCATAATGAAATATAGAACATTCAATAACATTTAATTGTTAACAAAATTCACCAATACGATAAGTACGTTCAAAGCGTTAATCGTTTATTTCGTGACCTGTTAGGCATACCCGAGTACTGAGCCGGAATTAGGAGTTTTTTCAGGGGGGAAAAGATCAGTTCGCCGTACCCCCTCCCCTCTCTCCCTCCCCTCACCGCTAAAATATAATACGTCCGTAAGCTATTTTTTGAGATTCATTAGTTGAAATTATACACCATATGTTTGCTTTAAAGAAGATTTAGTAATATTATTGTTTAAAATTTACAATTTACTATCATTTTTAAGTAATTAACTTTGAAAAATTAGACAGCTCTTTGATTCTTTTATAAATTGAAAAAAACTTTCCAAATTTTGCTGCCACTCTGAAATCTGCTGCCTCGCCCTAGTTCCGGGCCGGCCTGACTTTGAGTGCATCAGTATACCTTCTTACACTGAAGCATTTGGAGTGAAATTCCCCATCCTTTCCAGCTCTAAATGATTTTAATTTCAAATATGGAGATGTAATGATTTGGGATTTCAGCATTGTGTGAGTGAAACTATTTTTATTCTAAAGGCCGTTTAACACGGTACACGGAATTGCGCAATCTGACGTACGTGCAAAGGCGCAATCAAAATTGCGTCGTGTAAAGCGATGAATTACTAGAACACATGCGAATATGCGTGGATGCGAGACGGCAAAATAGCCCGTTCTAATTTCGTTCATGCATTCGCGCAATTCCACGCCATTTAAGAAATTAATGCAGCTCTAACCTGCGCAATTCCGTGCCCCGTGTAAAACGGCCTTAACTCAAAATCTTTCACCATCGTTTGATCAACCTACTACATTAGTTTATAAAAATTGCATTCTCCTAAAAATATTCCCATATGGCGCAAATCGTAAATCCATCAATTAAAGACCATATTTCCAAGCATAAATAGACATAATCAACTATTTAATCAGTAATTGCACTGAAAAAAATAAATAAGCTAAAAACACAAAGAACCAACCTAGGATTTGACTGTTACAATATTTTATATTATCTGTTGCTAAAATATACTTTTAACGACAGGTATTCTCATGTGAAAACAACATCATTCATGATATTAACATTACAGTACCGATTCTACAAGTAAACTAAATATTGTGCTACACTGTAAGAACCCAGGTATTTTTATCAGTATTCATGCATTTGCCTTTCTGTCAATTATTTTGTGAAATATTATGTCGAATTCTGTGATAAAGATGCATCATGTAAACCTTCCTACAGTATGTACTACTTGTTGACACTAAAGGCCTGTTTGCACGGTACATTAACAAGCACGGGTTCATGTCTAAATGTATGAACGCGAGAATAAACGCCAAAATGCACCGTGTAACCACCCAACTTGTGCGAATGCATGCACAGAAAATAGCACCTGTTCTAATTCGGTTCATGCATTCGGGCATGTTCCGTTCCGGTCCACAAAAATCATTCATGGAAACAGACATTAACTCGTACGTGTTAATTTATCGTGTAAACAGGCCTTAAGATATGCATAATCGTGTAGGTTACTAAAGGAAACACTTCTCCTGGGCTTATAATTTTCATATTCTATTCTATAACAGCATTCCTTAAAAGCATGGCCACGTCGGAACCTATTTAGCTTCCATGAAATCCTTTTTGCTCGTCATCGACGCCCTGAGGCCTGATAATCTCGTCGTAGCAATCAACATGAAAAAACGATGGCAGTCTTCCCGGAAACTATCGGAAAATCACAAGCTTCCCTTTAAGTCTACAGCCGCTCGAGCGCTTCCAAGAGAGTGAACGCTAGGTAAGACGCTTAGTGGCTGCGTGAATTGGACCACGTGGCTATGGACTCCCATCCTCCATTTGGGCGCCGTGAAATGATCCCACATTCAATAAATGCATTTCCTTTGATTCCACCAACAATATCCGGCTGTCCATACACGATAGTCAGTCAAAAAATAAATTATGAAAGTTCGGACCCAACATTACCATTTGTAGAAATATGAAACCGAAATTTCCATATAGATGGCGCTCGCCATCAGTTTAAGACCGTAAATGCCGTTTTACACGGGGCACGTTATTGCGCACTGTGATGTATGTACGAAGGCGCGGACAAAATCGTGTCATGTAAAGCGATGAATTGCTAGAAAGCATAGGAGAATGCATGGATACGAGATGGCAAAATAGCCCCTGCTCTAATTCCGAGCTCGCATTCCCGTCATTTCAAAAATGTTTTCAGTACTAACCTGCGCAATGACATGACCCGTGTAAAACGGCCTTCAGACCGCTTCTGCAGTGCCATCTTCTCCCTAGCAACTGAACGAGTTTCTTAACGCGAAATAACCTTAGATTTATACACTGATATATATTTTATAACCTCATACATGTACAGTTATGTGCCTACGAACAAATATTTGCGGACAGAATAGTTTTATGCTGTCATTTGAAGATAACTACTGCAGAATCGCATATAATGCTTGTCGAAGCATACGGCATACATGCTCTTGGCAAAATTCAGTGGTGAAAAAATTAAGTGTCGTTGCAAACTGCCATGGTATACCCAGAAACCAAACTCAAGGTTATTCGGAAGGGTGTGTGTAATCACCATGATGCAAATTGCCACGGGTGTAGTTTGCGTTCACCCGATAAAAATGGAAACATTTCATGTGAGGTGCACATACATACGGCCGGTGTTACTTCCAATCAGACATGCATCGCACCGTTTGCAAATGCGACTCGTGAATAAATACGCTTCTATGGAAACCTAAAACGCGCACAGAAGTGCACAATAATGGCATCAAACAAAATAAAAACTAGAAAACATGGCGAGAAAAAGCGCAGCAGTAAAAAGAGAAGAGAAAATGTGTATTCAGTACTTCCGATGAAATCAGATTTTCTAAACCCATATCCCGAAAAATGACTGAACATAAAAAGAATCAACCCATTTAAACTCACATTTATCAAATAAAAATTGTTGCTTTCCAGTATCATAACATTTTTTTCTCGCTATGCCACAAGAGAGGGTTCAAGAGGAGATATGGTGACGTTTGTGCAGAACTAGCGAAACGTTACTTCATGGGTGTAAAATCTGCATGAACGCTATTACAATCAGTGACCAATATTACAGCAAATATCAATGGAGAATTCTGAACCTTTGAAGAATTCTGAATGAAGATTTCAACTTTCAAACTAAAAGAAAACAATTTTTTTATTTGACTAGCAATGTTTGATTTCAGTTAACTACGTCTCATCAACACTACAATCTAACATATTTTTTAGGGTCTGGGGGGGGGGGCACGTGCCCCCGTGCCCCCCCCCAGGATCCGCCTATGGATCCAGTAGCACTTTCATGTCTCCTTCTGCTGTATGCATAATCTCAGCCAATTACTGTAGTGAACCTGATCAGTGTTAATATTATACATTCTCAGATCCAACCCGTTAGGCTACTTCTCAGTTGGAACAAATAATGCGAATTGATGTTAAGTTGGATAAGAGGGTTGAAAACGGACACCTACTTAAAGCATGTTCCCCTTATTACACTTGTTACTGGCCGCGTAAAGCCACGCAGTGACGCTTATTCAGCCATTTCTTCGCAAATCGATCGAGAACAGTGGAATATAGAATTAAGTGATGCTAATCTGGGATATTGCCTCACGATTAGGAGACGAACATAAGTTTAAAAGGAAATTGAACGATATAATTGAAGCTGGCACCCAAGGAGAATGGCGGAGGAGAATGAACAGGAGTTAGAATCCTTGGAGTGAAGAGAAGGAAGTAAGACGGAGGAAGAGGAGGCGCTGGAGGAGGTTCTACTAATCACCACTCGCGGCGCCACATTTCATTCCTCGCCACATACATGCAGTGGAGCAATTGCATACACGAAACAAAGCCTTAACTCTTATACCTCTGTTACCTACCTGTTTGCTTCAAGCATAAAATTGGACTTAATTGAAGTAACTATTTTATAATTGACTGCATGCATCACTTCATTCTCAAACAATAATCACTTCGGAATAAGGTAACCAGGAAACGAGGAGAGACAGGAATGTGTAAAAGAGTACTATTAGCTTAATACCTACAATAGCATGAAAAGTTCAAAAAGTCAGACTTTTGGATGAGATTAACATCCTAAATTTTATAGCAGTCACATTATTAATATTTTAATTATTATTTGCAAGTAATTTGATAATTTCCTCGATGAAAGGTCAATGTTATGGCACCTAAATTTAAAAATAATATTTTATCTTGGAAGGAGTTTGATAATTATCTCGTTTATTTGGAGACAGGACTTGGAATAAAAGTAAATTCCTAGAGAAAATAGTCATGATCATTTGAGTCCTATATCGCCCAAATTTATTTACAATTTAGTCACTACGCTTTAAATATTCATTTCTATAAATTCTCTAGGATGCTACAGGAGGTGGAGGAATAAAAACATTGCTTTTGTCCACATGGCGATATATTTTATCCGACCATGGTATCGTTGAACACCATGGGTGGCACCATGTAGGTTAAAGGTATTCAGAGCTTGAAAATATTACGCTATTACGAAACCATCGTCGTACAAAATGAATCACCATGTGGAAAATGCAAAGTTTTTATTCCTTCAACTCCCACGATAAAGGATTTCCACCAAGTAACGCCCGCTACTATTACTTACTCTGGAATGCTCTTGAGTTATTTATACAAAATAAAACAAAACGATAAATGCGACATGAAATAACTAACTCCAGAACGAGCTTTATATGTTGAAATAAACACTTGCAATTTTCCACGATTATGGATAATCGTAGACAATAGGGTGGTTTCCTTTTATTTTTTTTATTGCCTAAATCGAAAGATTATTACTCCTAGAGTACGAATTTCACACTTTTAGATTTTTAAATGACGATATCTATTTTTCGTGACTAAACGAAAAGTGAAAAATTTCAAGCGCGCGAAAACGCGACGGCTAAGTATGAATGATGGGAAATGGGATGAATGTGACGTCGTTCTGGTACCCGCTGCCGCAAGTGAGGTGACCTTGGGGCGAGGCTTTGAGTGCTGATACGACGCAGGATGCTAGCAGGTAGCAGAGTACCCTGCTAGCTGGTACTCTGGGCTTAAATAAGGATTATTTATACCTTATAAAGCGAAGAAAACTTTCCGACCTTGGCCAGTTTTAGTAGGTGATTATTAAGACATGTTTTCCTGAGCTCTGTGCCTCATGCATGCATTAATAATCTCAGACGATGTAAAACTCCTATCTACTCGTATAGAAACTAGGTCCCTGTGACGTCACATGGAGTGGCATCGCATGGGCGCCATTCTGGCCTTTTTCAAATGAGGATAAAATTGACCATTGCTATTCATTTAAACCGGGATTTCTAAAACCAAATAATTTGTATATTATGAATACACTAATGGTGGGTAACGAATCGCAATCAATAGCTTTCGTTTTCTTTGATGAAGGAAACTACCCTATTGCAAATGATTATTTCAATATGGAAAAATTCCACTCCATCACGCTTGGATCTTCGGATTTTATGATGAGCTTAAGATTTTCCAGAATTATTTTCGTGAAAATATGCAAGGCATCCGGAGAGACAAATGAAAACCCAATGACACGTGCTCCTGAGACGACGCGGCATCTTCGAGGCCATACCCGTGGAAGCGCCACTGACATTCACAGCAGAGTGTACACATTCTCAAGGCTTCCGGAGTAAGCCTTCGAAAAATACCATCGAGGAGTATCAGGAGGGCGGGCGTAAGAAGCGAGCGCGTCGCGGATCGGAAGGATTCTCAGGGCCCTCCAACACAAGGCAATCGATTGCCGATCGGATGTTTCACTCTTTTCCTCGTCTTCCTCCAAACGAAGGCTACTGACTGAGACAGAGAACACTGCGTCCAGTTTTGTCCCCGTTATCACTGATGAGGCTCTATTGAGAAACGAAGCCAACATATCTTTCCCATGAAATACAAAAATGAAATATTTTCACATCTTTCGTGACCTAATGGTTCTCAATTCAAATTCGTCCGTTCAAAAAATGGATTTACCTCGCTAAACTATCCTATGAAATCATAGAATTTTCCTATCACTAGATAATTTTGCACTTGGTATCTGCCTAACGCTTCCGCAAGTAAATGGAAGTACATTGTATTTTCCCATCATTAGATAATTTTTATTGTGGTACCTGCCTCATGAAAACAAAACCTTTCCATCATTAAGTAAAGGAAGTGGTGGACGTCTGCGGTGGGGAAAAATTTATAACTTCGTGATACTAGATGGATAGATTTATCATCAAATTGGTCAAATTTGATGATAAGTCTTTGGTCAAATTCCACATCGGATGTTTCACTCTTTTCCTCGTCTTCCTCCTTGACTGAGGAGAGACTATGGAGAGACGAAGTCAATATCATTCCCATTCAATGCAGAAAATCTAATATTTTTACATATTTCGTAATGCAACGGTTCTCAATTGACATCAGTTCAGAAAATAAAGGATTTAACACGCTATTTTTTAAAATTGCACTAAAAATTATCAAATTTTCAATTAAGTTTGATAATAATAATATAAATAATTCAACCATACGAAACCTTCCAAGCAGTGAGTAAAGAAAGTGATGGACGTCTGTTGTGGGGAACAATTTTAAACTTCCAGGCCCTTGATGGAAAGATTTATCATCGAATTGATTATTCCACAATTTTTGAGCACCGGGAATAGAGAAATATATATTTCAACATCTTCAAAAGAGGATAGCGCCTACCACTCCGTATAAAAATATTTAAAACCCGAGGAAAAAAACCGTAAACTTTTTTAAATGCCACTTATATTTTTATATGCCTTCCCATATTTTTGAATGCGATATAGTTTCGAATGATGAAGATAAAATGGATTGACCGTGTGAGTAACCAGGAAGTGCTAAGGAGAGTAGGAGAAAAGAGAAGCCTCCTAAAAACATTAAGCAGAAGAAGGGACAACTTAGTTGGCCACATTTTGGGGCACGATGGTCTGATGAAGACAATCGTTGAAGGACAAGTGGAAGGGAAAAAGGGCAAGGTACGGCCCCGAATGAGTTATATAGGACAGGTTATAAAGGATGTAAAAGAGAATAAATATGTAGCTATGAAGAGATTAGCGGATAGGAGAGAGAAATGGAGAGCTGTGTCAAACCAATCTTAGGATTGTTGACTAATGATGATGATAGTTTCGAGGAATTGAATTCCTACAACGTGGGAGAAAAAAAAACGTGGTAATTTATTTCGGACTATCCTTTCGGAATATTTCTTTCAGATATTAGTCGCTCTGTCAAAACAAGTGAATATTATTGTGCTCACTATTCATGTCAAGGAAATGACATGCCTCTGCTGCTAATGGCAAAGTTTAATAGACACAAAATAATTTAATTCTTTTGCCACTTGGCGCATCAACTTTTCATGCCAAGCACAAAAAATAATACGTTATTTCCACATTTTACGTCGATATGAAATTTTTAATCTCACTTGCCAACTAAATCATCTAAGACGTCAATTATATGAATTTATTATAGCCTATATTTATAAATTACTTACAGATAGGCGATTAATCAAAACTAGCAAACCATTTGGGCTTAGTGACCTTTATAATGGAAAACTTTATATGATGAACACACATGTAGGAAAGGCTGTCAACCTTATAGTCATCATAACAGTATTAACTTCATTGACTCAGTCATTTAAGTAAGTTGATAGAGGCGGATTAGCACAGAAATAAAATACTTATTCCACCATCATCATCACTGGTCAACAATCCTAGGATTGGTTTGACGCAGCTCTCCACTCAGTTCTCCTATCGGCTAATCTTTTCACACCTGCGTATTTCTTCTCTTTCACATCTCTCTTTACTTGTTCCATATATTTTTTCTCTCGTCGAATAAGCAGTCGTGGACAAAAAGCGGCGGTATTCTGAGGGGGTATTGGGCTACCCTTGGGTAAGGCAGACCATTTAAAAGATACCAAAACCTGTGAAGATACCGTGACTTGGCGACTGGGGGCCGCCAACAATTATGCCTCTCATCACCCGGGGGAGAGGGCAACAGCTCTTCCTCACATGTGCGAAGGTGGAGACCATACTGGTCGGTACAGCGACACACATTCCACTACGGGCGTGGTAACATTTACTTTAAAGGCTGTAGTACTGCGATGTGGAAGGCAAGGGGAAACCACCACATTATCATCCCGAGGAGTCACAGCTACTCCACTCAATTTATATAATGACATGATGGAATTCTCTCGGGTAAAATATTCCGGAGGTAAACTAGTCCCCCATTCGGATCTCCGGGCGGGGACTACTCAAGAGGGTACATCGGTCAAACGAGATAGAATGTTACTTATTCCACCATAAATATAAAAACGCCTAAGAAATGAACCCTGAAGCTGTAAATTATAATGCAATGCCATGAAAATCGTTTCAGAAAGATACACTAGGCTACCACGAGGCTTCTTCATTGAATATGGATAAATAACCAGAATACTATGCTAACACTCACAATTATAAAAACACGGAGAGAAGTAATTTTGCAAAGCCTATCATAGCGTATCCGTAACTTAACTAATTAAATCATATTAAACAAACCTTGGAGACAATGCTTGGAATTCAGGGAGTTTTCTCCGGTTTTTTGATGCCTTAGGGTTAACGATAGCTAATATTTGCTAGTCATAAGAAGATGATAAAATAACTGAAACAAGATTTGAAAATTTCCACGATAACTGGAGATTAGTTGTCAGGACAAAAGGTTTATCCTAGAATATTTGTGCGTCAAAAAGATAGCAAAGATTCATTGCTAATGAATGCTTAACGATCTCATTGAAACGAAGGAGTACATAAATATGATAATGAAAGAAAACTAGCCTCATAATTGAAAAATACAATTTCAAATTAAAGGCAGTATACAACGTCAATGACAACAATTACAAATAATTCATGAATGCGTTGCAGTGATGGACTCGAAAGAACTCTGGAATCACGTTAATGGCTTGAAAAGAGGCATATATGTCCATAACACGACGGAAATCACTTGGTTGAAAAATCATGATATCTTGTAATGGGCTACCTTATGAAGGAAAGATGCATCGATACAGTGAACAAAGAAATAATAATCATAAAACATTGAAAAATGTGTTTACTATTCACGGGTGGAAAATGCCCAAGGATTGAACAGTTCATGGTTTTCCTGTGAAATATCATGCGGGTATTACCCGCTCGGAAATTCTGCGAAGTAATTGAGGGCGGTTACGCTTTAATAGGTTTTACAAGATTACTTTGCTCCGTGTGTTTATCATTGACTCGCAGAAAAAAGGACAGCAAAAGTTGCATAGAATTAAGGATAATACGTGAAGCTGGTGGCATACGCTTAAGGATGTGGCTGAAACAAAAGTATCGTGCTATTCCGAAATTATCCAAAGATGATTTTTCATAAAAAAATTCTCTCCCTTGAAAGAAAATTTATTCTAGTACTTTCCAAACAGAATCTCACGGAATTCAAATTGAGATTTGATACGGGAACTTCTTAGTAATAACACCAAAAAATGAATTCTTAAATACAAAACTCGATTCTATATCGTGAGTCACGTCTATAAACTTATTACAAATAACCAGGCATTTCTTCCACGTTTTCTCCCCAATAAAATTTGTAGTACAGTTACTTGACATTTGATTAAAGAGAGATTAATTGCACAAGTTTGTTCAGCTTCAACTTATTAGCCTCGTAACAAGCAAAAGCCATATCCTTGAAACACTCTTTACCAGGATGACAAAAAATACACTAAGTGATATTGAATGGCTTGAAATTATTTATAAATTAAGTAAATTGAAATGATATTAATATCAAAACCAAACAACATTACACAAATTGGATACAAATGAAATTCAAATAGCTTACTACATACTTCTTCAGGGCAAAAACGGAAGTACAAGTACATACAAGGATAAATATAGAATGCATTTACCGTGAAGTGTAGCAGAAAAATCTGTATGTTCTCAGCTTAAAAACATTTTTGAAAAAAGTAACCACGTCGGTAGAAAGTTGGCTAATGATACTAACACATACTTATCATACCGTGAATAACAATGCATAACAGAAATAGTTCTCGGGTATCCAACCGGGTGTGGATTTGGGTCACAGGTCCCAACTTCTCGATGACTAAGTCCGCCATCGTCTTCAGGGGTTCAGGGGTCAGGGGTTCAGGGGTTGATGGCGAACTTAGTCATCGAAACGTTGGATCCTGTGACCCAAATCTACACCCGATTGGAAACTCCAGAACTATTCCTGCAGAGCATACGCCGGGAAAAACTAAAATTCTACAACAATACATAATTTTGAAAAAATATTCGTCCCCGTTTTTTACCATTATTAGCTTTGCTTCAACATCTATAACAGGAAAGTAGTATGCCATTTTGCATTCTTGCCATTACGCAAGGAGCTTATATTCTAATTGGTAAAAAAAGATACAATTACGATTAAAGTCACTAGTATGGCTAGACGTATTAGGTTCAAGGGAGTTGTAGAATTGAAATAAAAATTGTTCCCTAAACAATATGTAACTCAACTAATTCCCTTCATAGCTAATAAATCTTAGAAAAAAACATTTTAATTGATAGTTCGTCAGTTAATACTGTTGAATCTGTGATGAATTTGATTGGCTACATTTATCCTAAGCTGAAAATTATTACAATAAATATCCAAACTTACATGTCCCATTTACATCAGGTTTCGGAGGGATCAGGACTGTTCGATACTGAAATAAAAGGCAGAGATTTTAGAACACATACAAATTAAATAAAAAATTATAAAAATTTAAAATTAGAGATAATAAATATATATTCATTGCAATAATGTTCAAAAAGACCCTAGAGATATGTCTTCCATGAAATTGATTCCAAATGTAAAAAAATTATCACAACATGAAAACCAGTGCAGCAATTTAGAAGCCACAGGAGTACCACATTTTAGCAATGCTCATTTTTGGCTTAGCTACTCGTACTGTTATGTAAGGGTTGCGGTAATATAAATGACGACAGAGTCAGCTAAAACAATCAATAATCACATCTGAGAGGTTTCACAGACATGCAATAAATTACAAACAAATAATATTAATGCATCAAAAAAATAAATGAAAGAAAATTGGTAATAAAATAGTTAGTGTAGGAAAGAAAATAACTATTATTAAACTATTTATTCATCAGAAAGAGAGGTTAGTAATTTTAGAAAAAAAACTTGAAATGACATTGATCAGAAATTTTAACGGCGGAACTCGCTTGATACAATAAATGGGAAATAATATTGCGAAGGAAATGGACTTTTTTTCAAAACAGACCACACATGGAAACGCGTAACGAAAACATAACCTTTCACATTTCTTCGCACTGAGGTTGTCAGTCAGAGCTGCAGCGATAACAAATGGACGACGGAGAAGAAACGAAAATTCGAGATAATCAGCGATAGAGGGAGTTTGACCTCAATTTACATCCATCCCTTAATAAAGGAAATCAGGTCATGAGACTGGATGATGAAAATATTTGAGGCGTTAAATGATAACCTTGGATGATCAACTTTTAAACCTTCTCCGTCAACATCTGAAACATTATTGGATTTACTGCAATGCATTAATCAGGGACAAATATGACACAACGCGATAGGCGAGAGCTAGTGATTCTAAATAGATGTATTAAGGGCAAAAGGAGATAGAATAATAGGAAATTAATCCCCGCATTCTAAGCAGTGGAACTTCAGAGTGAAAACGATAAAAGGTTACTTTGATTTTTTGAGCGACACGAAAATACAGTCGGGTGGTGACCAGAATGAGAAAACTATTTACTAAATTTTAAGGTCCTTGATTATGTAATCGCTGGAATGTAAACCAAAAATCTTGTGAATTTGATACTTTTTAAATAAAGTGAACAAATACAGAATATATCAAAGCCCAATCGTATAACAAAATGTTTCCATAATATCTATTCAAACGAGTGCGACGACTTAATTCATTGCATTTATCTCCTATCGCTTCCAAAAATCCAACCTAGAATGCTGCAATGCCCTCAAAATGTGTTAAGTGTCAACATAATAGCTCGCTTGAAACATTTAAACTCTTAATAAACATTTATGTAAGTAGACTGAAGAAGATATTTTCAAGTTTCTTTAATTTTTATTTTTACGCTTGATATATCAATGGTGAAGGGGTCTCCTTGTTAAAAAAAGGTTTCATAACTCTGGAATCCAATACAGCCGCAAGTAACAAAGGAAATATATTTTATGGTAAACCAAGACCTTTTATGATATTTATATGAAAAATCGATAAATATAAATAAGAAAACCCATTTTGTTGAACCGCCGCGGCGCACCGCAAATGGAAATTGACGACGTGGAAAAGGTGATTAAAATTTTCGCCAAATGGATATTGAATTAAATTTATGTAATTTTGGGGCCAGAATGAGAAAATTAATTACTATTTCATCGCAGTTATTCCTTAAATAAATTTTCAAGGTCCTTCTGGAAGGTTAAGCTAAACCTATGTGAAGTTAATAATTAAAATCACCTTTTAAATAACGTGAACTTTCACATTTGGTAAGTATTATTTTAGTCATCACTCAACAGAAATTCACTTCTAAAAAAATTGGATACTTGAACCATCTTTATTTTTTGGGAAAATAATTTACAGCTTTACAAACGACAAAGAGATGATTTGATCCCGCGGAGTGTAGTCCGAGACTATAATTTCTTGCGTCAGAATTATCAGAAATGGATTTTTACTTCGTTAAGTTTTGGTTGGACTGGAATAAAAATTTCGGGAAACTTGCGGACCAGATATGTGTTCATGAGCGCAAGATGCCGCTGAGATAATGGGGTGAGAGCTGACAAATGACGTGGAACCAAGATTGGCTGGACAATCGATAAGGTTTCCGTCGTCATCCCATGTCAGGAACCAAAGTGAGACCACTACTCCTTGTCACTCAATCATCTCATCCTTTTAGCAACCGATCGAGTTCCAGCCAGCTCCTAATGGATGCTGCCATAACGAACAATGCCGAACTGTAATATTGAGGAAAAAAAGAGCCTGGACTCTCTATTCATCAAGACATATGACTTCATTTCGATCACTTTATTACGTTAGACAAATCTATGGAGGCTACCACGCCGCTCCTAATATACAGAGGGGGGATCGGGTTGGTGAGGTGGCTAGAGTGTTGGCTTACCACCCGGCGGGCTTGGGTTCAAATCCCAGCAGTGGCAGAGAATTTTCTAGATACACCCCGATCCCTGCTTGAGTGTTGTGTGGAGGACATTTCAAGTGCAACACTCCGTCCGTTGCATGGGATGTTAAGCCGTGGTCCCCTTGGCGCCTTTCGTTAAGAGCAGGCTAATGCCGACGCCGGGTTTCTCTCCACACTTCCTTCCATACCCTTCCCTCATGGCCCGAATGACCTCAGCTGTCGGTCGCCTCCTCCAAGTACCACAGCCATACCTAATATACAGAGCCTATTTCGTTCTGTTCGTGTGGCCTCGTAACGGTCCGTATACGCCTTTCACATCACCATTAATAAACATTAATATACAGGGTGTTTCAGGAGGAATCTGCGATACTTCTGGAGGCGGTAGGAGAGACAATTTTTTACGAATATTTGGTCCATAAACTTGGAGTCGCGACCTCTCGGTTAGTGAGCTATGGTGAAGTACACATTTTGTTGGATACACTTTGCAGCTACCGTGAAAACGAACTTTTCTTGGGTACCCAACTTTTACAACAATTTATGTAATAGTCTGGATTTTTAAGGGCATTCAATAATTATGGTTGGAAGAACATGTGCGATAATGATCGTCTGAAACAATCCCAAAATGGGTAAAATTGCGCGATCGTATTGTAAATGCTCGGTCAGAGCTCTCGTTTAATTAAGCTCAAAGAAAAACATCCAAAACAAATCACTGGAGCGAGGTGGTTCTTCATGTATTATCGACACAGTACAAAGTTGGCTATGCTTTTTCCTGAACTTTCAAAAGAAACAATGTCCTGTTTTATCTTAATGCTTAATTTATTTTTATTTAAATTGTTTTGTGTTCTTGGAAAAAATCGGATTCAACTAGAAATATTCTGTTTATAATTTACTTCCACGTCTTTCTATAATTATACAGGGCGGAGAGAAACTGTGCTACGAAATTTTAATCCCAGATTAATGCCAGTAGGAACAAAAATTACCAATTATGTTTCGGTCGAAAACGCACAGTTTTTAAACGACAGAAACTTTGAGCCAAGAGGTCCGATTGGCCGCGAGTTTGCTCTGTTGCCGGATGCTCTGGACCAATCATGACTTCGAATGGTTTGTCTACCGGAGTTCGTTCGGGGTAAAAGTTTGGTGACACAACTATTCTCCACCCTGTATATATCAAAGTAGGTAGCAATGATCAGAAGTACACGTATTTACACGTATATTGCTATAGTAGTTTTTTTTAAATACCATACATTCATTTTGTTGTATGTTAATTTTACGTTCCATCTTGGTTAGTTTAACATTTTTTGAAAAAAAAAGAGAAATAATGCTAACTTTTGCTTAATAGGTGATGTTATGAGTTGATATTTTGGTAAAAATTGGCTTTAATTCGTCCTCATTGAAAATTCTCCAGCATGCTCTGATATTTTTGGCGAAATTTTCAAATCGCATGTTACAGCTTCATAATCATGAATAAGTAATAAGTACAAACAAAGAATATTGTTCTCTAACAAGCTCCTAATACGCAAAAACCCGCCCTCTTCTTTATTTATTTATTTATTTAATGACACATTTAATAGACAAAGGCCAGGTGGCAAGTAATTAGTAGCTAAGTGTAAAGCCTGTAATATGATTATACTATTAGGCACTAAGCAATAAGAGACAACAAGAAAACCGCACCCAGCAAGAAGCGCAAATCAAGAAAAAATTAAAACATAAAATCACTCTCCTCTCATTATCTTCCAGTAGGGTGCATGGCTGTAGGAATTCGATGAAAAAGACGCGTTTTGGTGAAGGAGTTTGAAAAAAAGGAAAACTGTAAGGTCAAAATCTTCATATAGGCCACAGGAGAATATCTTTCATCCATTTATTTTGACTGTTTTACGAGCACAGTTTTATTTTGTAAAAAAAATAATCTCTAAGACCATGCTGAGCCAAGAGTCGACAAATATTTCCTTTGACAAACTTATCCTTTCCAAATATTTTCAAACCGGTGAACTTCGGATTCCTCCATGCTTTCACGAATCATGCCCTAAATACCTTGCGACTCGCACACTCTTGTCTACTCTAAAACGGACTTGTTACTTCATGGAAAACATGCACATTTCTTGAATGAGAATGATACGGACGAAATTCCTAAAATTATTTCCTTCAAAAAACCTTCAACACCATGCTGAGGATGGGGATTTGCGTGAACAGTTTCTTGTTTGGTGACCTTCTACATCTCTGTTCGACCCATTTAGAACATTTTTATGCAGATCAGTTTCACACACTAACGCTTCAACCCGCAATAATTTTATACATCCTTCACTTCTCCGTGTCACTTTTCATCATCAGCTGGCGTGAAATTCACGTCACCTCCATTCAAGAAGTGACTCAATTGTTCTGTTTTTTTTTTTGCTTACCCTCTTTAGACCTGAAAGTGTAATTTACGCAGAAAATTTGTGTTTCACCCATTTTCCTACACAAATAGAACTGAAAAATATTAATCCGCTTAAAAAAATGTTAAATCTTGCAAAATGTATGCAATATGATACAAGCGGTGCTCACTTGTAGGCACTCTTAGATCAGGAAATGATAAAAAAAAAACCAGATGCATCATACACAAACAGGCCATCCGACGTTGCTTGAGAAGGATAGTACACAGAGAATTGGAAATTCTCGGAACTTGGGAATTTATGGTGACACGGCAGGATTTTAGGTAAAGATACAAAGCTGGTATGATGATGGTACACATATTAAACAGCAAAAAATGGAAAAAATTATTACCGTGTACCGCGCACGGGATCAGCTTATACCCCGCTTCAAAGAATTTATCGTTATTTGTGCCTGTATTTGCGTAGACCAAAAGCTTCGTGTGAACGCATACTCCAGCAAAAATGGTTCCACGAAGAGGGTTAAGTGTGGAATACATTTTAGTTCCGTTTCCCCATTTATCGTGTCAAGAGGTGTGCCTACCCGCAAGCATGTCCACCCATAGATGTTGTATGACGTGACTTGGCAAACAGTTATGAGAATACGACGGAAAGGACGTGTCGGACACAAGCAGAGGTATCACTACGGGCTTTGGGAGCATGAGATACACCTACGTACTAACTTTGGTTTCAGTCTGTGTAGCCTTGTGGAAATGCATAGCGGGCAGACAAACATACATTCTCTTTTATTTATATAGATAGAAGATAGATAGACAGATAACATTCTGGGGCTGAAGAGGTTATGCGGAAAAATGCATGCTGAAAATCCCTAGTAGCACCAAAAGGACTATATCTGTATATCTTTAAGATTTCGAAATACATCGGTGTACAGATTTGCAAATCTGTATATTATATATATTTTATACATGTCTGATGATCCATGGTCCTTGATGTATACCAGAATCTTTAAAATATACAAAGGATATCCTTACGGCGTAACCAGGGATCATCAGGCATGTATAAGATATGTATAATATACGGATTTACGACGAGTTATACGCATTTAATCTACATAAAATCCATATTATGGCAGCAGATATAATAAGTATAATATCTAGATATTATCTGCGTGGTAGAAGACATTTGCATGTATTTTACACAGATATATTATGTATACAGTGTATATTGTGATACGTATTAAATCTAGATATAATCATTTTGGTGCTATTGGGGAAGGTACTTGTGCGATGGAGGTGGGTAAAGCTCGCGAGGGAAAGCAAGGGAGACGCTCGCGGGAGAAGTGGCTTACCCGATGCGGGGCTAAGGCTTGATGAGCAACGCAAGACGATGACAAAAGGGTCGCTGCCAAATGCCCGTGCATTTAGCGTCCTCGCCCGCCGCCAGGCACATGTCTTTCATACAACTCGAGCGGACGACGCCAGGTAGCGGGCCAGGCGGCATCCCCCTCACTACGCGGACGAAGATGCACCTCAAGTGGGGCGTTTAGACTCGACGTAAATTCGAATGGCTCCTCCATCGTGTCTCCCAACGTGGCCATGAATGCGACGGATTCAGCCGCTGAATGAGATCCTAACTTCCGGAGCATTTCACTGAAAATGCGAGCCTTTGAATGGCTGGAGCAGGAAAGCTTCGTGAAGCTAACGAAAATTTTTTCAGTCAATGCCCTGAGATTTAAAAAGCGCTTTCAATATCCCAAAATAATAAACATACTTGGAGAGTATGATGAAAGTCACAACGCTGACAAAGTCAAAGCTTAGTCGCAAGCTGCGAGCGTGGTTAGTTTTGATATCATGAGTTTTTACCACTCACACCCACAGCCCACGATCCATATTTTAACGCATCTTAAACTGAACTTTTGAATTGACTTTTGGAGAGCATAGCATATACTGGTTTTTTAAAATTGGTAAAACGGTTCATTTACTTTCCATTTGCCAAATAAACTTTGATTTTACCCAATAAAATACTAGCAAAAAAACTATCATTTAGAGTACGGAACCTAAGTAAGCCAATAAAAAATGAGGTCACATATTTGACATATGTTACGATTTTTTCATCGCAAAACTAAAGTTTTTCACGCCACAACAAATTCTTTTCCATGAAAACTTCGGAATATTTACCGATTGACCAACACAAAAAAGGCCCTGAGAATGCTGGACTCTTTACCCTGATGCTTTCAGAGGTTACATTTGGAAATTTACAAATGTCTTCCGGTTATTAGAGCGATCCCTAAATATGCGTAAAAATTCAGATTACAACTAGAATATAAATGTCATTTCGGCAAAAGTTATATAACATGCGTCACTCTAGTGTGTCATGCACCATATTTTAATAAAAACTGCAATCTTGTAGTATTTCGTCATGAATCACCAAAAATTTAATTTTTTAACAAAAGAAGTTTCTGTGCCAGCTGGAAGATAGTAGACTGAAAAGATGTCAAACGTTAGAATAAGCTCAACTGATTCCATTTCATGACCAATGAAGCCTATGAAAAAGAAAAAAAACTTGTTTATGAGATATATAAAAACGTGGCCAAAAATATTCATCTTGGAAAAAATTTTCATAGGTTGTCTTAGTAAATTTGACTACTTAACTCCATTCATCATATAAATCTTGGACGATAAAATACTGGATGAACTAGGAAAACCTTTCTGCCCAAATAAAAAGAATAAAATACCACCTTTAACCTTGGCTTGGGTACTTGCTCAATTGAAATATCAGCCAGTTTAATGCTGGTAACGCGTCCTGGAATGCATTTCAGTGATTGATATCCCACATTTAAAAGTATGGTGATGTCTGCAGATTAAACACTATGTCAGTTTCACTAACATTACCTATTTCTCTAGTATTACCTGAATTAGTTTTAATAAATTTCTTAGAATGAAATAAAAATAAATATTCCGCAGAAACTAGAATAGCGGCAACTCGTAATGTTTTTAACGACACATGCATGTATAATCTACGGAAAAAGTATTTTTCGCTGAATATCAGCACTTCGGCTACTAAAAAGCAGAATCTCAACTTTTTCAGCATATAGTAAGGCTTTGATTCTGTTCCAAAAGAACTTTACTAGAATATCACCTCGGGTGTTTTGGGCCAAGATTTTTTAGTGTGAGAAAAAAACAGCTTGACAGAAACGCCTTTTCACTCGACTTGATAATTTCAAAAGCATAGCAGCTGAAACTATTCCCGATAGTGTCCGTGTCTCCTCCTACGGTAAAAAAACAGAGGGGATTACAAAATAATTTCCACGGGGGGTCTATAAAAAGATAAGAATACTATGGTGAGAACCTCCCTGGGAAAACCTAGATAGAACTGAGATCCAGCAAAGTTAAAAATGCTGCCAGAATATATGGCCTTGCCGGACTATCCCTCAAATTTCACGGTGCTAATGGGCCAGCAAGTTTCTTAAAATAAACAGTCTCTGGATACAACGCGATGATTAAATTCTGAGAGTTCCCGGAAAAAATACAAGAGAATATTGGACTTATAGAGAAGGAAAAATATATATGGCGCAGAGAATGCAATTACACAATGTAATGAAAGCTTGCACGGTGTCATGCGAGCTCGTGTAACCTCTTTCACGGAAATGCAACACGAAAGAACATAAAAAAGTGTGTGAAATCGATTCTCGAAAAGAAACAAAGAGGGACTTGGTTTCCTTCCAGCGACTGATTTTCGAGGTATCCCTCAATTGGCTGCCTCCCAAGGTGGCTAAAAAAAGATGGGGTTGACAACTGTAAGATTTGAGAAAATAAAAAAAATAGGCTTGGCATCTGTTCACTCGCCTTAACAATCCGCCAATCAAAATCCGAGACTTCTAAATCCGTGCCATTCTCTTCTCGAAGGGAGTAATTTAGCAAAATGCGCACCATGCATCTTCAGCGAATTAGTAATAATTTATTCTCTCCCAAAATGTTGATTGTGAAAACTGGTAATACCAAAGGAGAGGAATATCTTTAGGTGGTCTCCAAGGCCATAAGACCAAAATTGAGCCACCGGCAATAAAAAAAATCACGTCACAAAAATAATAGCAGTAACAATTAAATACGTATTATTACAATAAAATGACATCAAAATATGTTAAATTTTTTTCTTGATAAAAATCCAGTCTTCGGCAAGTTTTAACATTTTATTATAGAGTTTATGCTATTCCCAGACGGCACAGAATCCTCCGTATCTAATTCGTATACAGATAGTATCCATTGACTACGGCTCCATCGCTTTTGTCAATGGATACTATCTGCATACGAATTAGATACGGAGGATTCTGTGCCATCTGGGTTAATTTTAGCGGGCAGTAGATTAAATATCTTTGGCACCATGTGGAGAAAGTGACGTTTATATAAAGTTAATCTTGGTATGTTTGTTACAATGCTTGATCAACCCCTTAAATTATATTTTTTCATTTTCCGGATACACTCAGTATATTGCCGAGTCGAGGAAGACTTCCCGTAGACTACGTTACTTGAGGGGAATAGGAGCTGATGGTGGTACCAGTGGCGCAGCGAGGTGGGGTTTTGGGGGATAAAACCCCCCCAGAGCTCAGAGAAATTTTTAAGGTTAATCCATTTTACTTAATTGGATCAGTATTACTTATGGCATAGAGTTAGGATTAATGAAATATCCCTTGATTGTTTGAGGCGTAAATTAGTGAAAGCGATTCATAATTAAATGAAAAAGAAGAACTTTGTGCTTTCACATTAATATTTATTCACGACCATGGTTTCAACTTTAGACGCCCTGATGATGACGTCTAACGTTGAAACCATGGTCGTGAATAAATATTAATGTAAAAGCACAAAGTTTTTCTTTTTAATTTAACCTTAGAAAGCCGTTAAATTCGCCATTTTGAACCATTATTGTTAAAAAAATTTCTGGAGGAGGGCCCCCGCAACTCCTGCTTACCCTGACGGGTATGCAATACCCCGACACCCCTAAGTATTACTTAAGCCTAAAACCCCCCCTAGCCTTTATGCCTAGCTGTGCCCCTGGGTGGTACCTATGCTAGAATATCAAGGGAGGTGGGGACGTCCGCCAAAAAGTTTACGGTTTACCTAATCTAGCGGAGAAGGTAAATATAGGATTAATCTTGCATTGCCGCAGTGACGTAGCCATAACTTAACAGATTTTCTCATTTCCTACGTTCCTTTTTTTGGTTTCTTCATTTTCTATGGAGAATCTCACGAGTATCGATATCTAAGGTAGATGTATATGTAGTGGAATAATCCTTCAATAACGATCTTAGAGGATGCTGGATCCTAGGAGAAGAAACCCCACGCAAAATTAATTAACCTTCAAGAGGAAGGAGATTAAATAGAGACAAAAGAAGTTTTTGGTAGCCGGTTTTTAAAAAATACGTATGCCCTTATTTATACATTTGTTTCCCTTGCCCTTCTGCGCATGTTTGTACGCATGCCCTTCGAGTACCTTTGCCCTGCCATTTGAGGTGTTCGTATTTTCCCATGGTAATATGCCACCTTTAAGCCTATAAAGGGCCTATATAAACACGATGAAGGATAGTAAATTTCAAGCTATATCCAAGATTTGACTTTTCCTTCACGAGCCAACTCCATGATATGGAAATCGATCGCCGATTAATAAGATCCGAGATCGAAAACTTTTGTTGATACAAAGGGAGGATAAGCACCCACCACTCGAAAAACTTTAAATCCTTGATTTAATCCCCGGATTAAAATTAAACTCGCCAGCGTTGAATATAACTAAGAGGCTCTAAATTTAGATTTCTGTAGATAAAGAGTTTTTTGCTTCGAAATTTTGCTTGTGAGGTTATTTCTATCTCCGATGACTCATCCACAGGTGATCCACACGGATTCGACATAGTTTTCTATAGAGGTTAGAGTTTTCTATATACAATGGCGTTAAAAAACTATGATTTTGACTCAAACATATTTAAGGATAAGAACCAACTTGCAGAATTGGATTGATTATTGAATATACAAGTGGAAGCGGAGAGGCGCTACTACGAGAGTCAGTGAAGTCATCATCTAATTTGAGAAAGCCTCCGATTTTTTGCTGCAAATAGTCCAAGATGCAGGAAAAATAAGGGTCTCTTCATTTTTCAAACTCCAAAACAATCGACAATCATTTAAAAGTGATGGTTGAGCGCAAGGGGACTGTATAGAGGAGGCCCAATTCTATCCCATTGAGGGCTGATTTCTGTTGCCACTTCGGTCGCATTTTAATCGGCTTTCACTAATGTCCGCAGCGCGGTGATGAGTGCAATGCGATCCTTTTTTTCCAACATTTTGCATTATAATGTTTGTAATTGCGAGGAATGTTATTGAAAAGTAACAAAATTTGATAGATCACATCATCAGATGTATAAATTCCGGTTAATATCCCTAATCATACCTTATTTGCTCGTGAAATTCGGATCAATTTGTCCGTCAGCGACGCGAGTGGCGACTTTTGTAAACCCATTTAAATGCGCGGTGGGCGACAACACTTTTTGAGGCCGACTTGAGGATCCTCTTTTGTAATATTCGTGGTCGAGCCCATGGCACAATCATATGACACAATGGAACTTAAAATGTGCAGCGATGCGATGACAAGATACGTTTTGGAATAACCATCGTCATTCATAACCTAAAGGAAATTAGCCTTCTCCCACAAGCCTGCGTGCGTATATTTTTTACTCCTCATGGTATTTTAATCATACCCTTCCCTTGATTTCTCTCATTTCAAAGAACAAAATTAAAATCAAAATCTGTATGAACCACTTCGTACATACTCCATCAAAGAACAAAACTAAATATATTAAATTGGAAGTAAGGAAATTAAAATTTGTAAGGTTCACTGTTATTTAATTATGGGCACGACCCGGGTTTCGTAACTTGGTTACATCGTCAGGTGACTGATCTTGCATGCATCATAAATTTATACACAAAGTACACAAGTGACATGTCCTCACTGTCACTTGTGTACTTTGTGTATAAATGTATGATGCATGCAAGATCAGTCACCTGACGATGTAACCAAGTTACGAAACCCGGGTCGTGCCCATAATTAAATAACAGTGAACCTTACAAAGTTTTATTTCCTTACTTCCAATATGGAGGGGTTTCACAAAGTAAAGCCTGAAGTTATTAGTTAAATATGTTATAACTAAATCAGCACCCATGCTTTATTTCCCGAGTGTTTAATTACTTAATTAATTGGTGTTTATTGCCAAACCAAACACGTTCGCGGCTATCGTGAAATTTGCCGTTACTTCCCCATGGGTATCAATTTTCATAAAAATGAAATCGATCCAATCATTTTTAAATTAATGCGCACTTCCTTGGTGTAGTTGAAAATGATGAATTGCAATAATTTTTTGGAATACCTATGCACCGTTATTAAATAATTCATCCCCTTTTGCGTATGCAACGCATTGCACGTTGTGTTTTCTTCTATATTTATTTACTGTCACCTAAGATACCTACAAAATGTAAAAATGAGTCGTGCTTTTAGACATGGAAACGTTGAAATAATTTATTTACTCTCCTTATAAGCCCAGAATGAAAGCATTCATGAATAAAAGCATCGGAAAAAAGTCGGCATTTCATAGTTTTTTGCAACAGTTTCGAATTTATCTTCTGAGCCTTCATTACACTCTTTCTATTTCACCGTGATGCCTTGCTTCGATTTTATTGCATTGGGAACAGAATGCAGCGGAAGGAAAACATATATCTCGTTTTAAGAAAGGACTGTCTTCTAACTGCCATTGTCAGAGGTTCTATGCTTTCAGAAAGTACCGGGAAAACCTCTACCTTTGTGACACTGGCGACCGACCGCTACGTCCGTAGTAACCGATATGAAACAATGGCTTTCCCCTTCTCTCGTCTTTCGGGGTGGACGTTCCATGGGATTTCCTAGAGAATTCAAGACAGGCCTAACCGCACTTGTCCGACGTTTAGCGAAGGCTAGGGCTGAGGTAATTCCGCACCCACCCTCACGCCTCCTAGGAGAGGGGTGATGGTTGGGGCAGAAGCTTTGAATCTATTATTTCCATAGTCTGCGAGTAATAAACCGAATTATTATTGCCATAAGTAAAGCTTTGCTTTCGGTGTTATTGCAGGTAGACACACTCGTGGGTGCAGTTATTATCGTAAGCAGGCCGCTTACCCAGAATTGAGTGTTGCAAGTAGCCCTTAGGAGGCTAATCCCCCAACAGTTTCGTTTTTGACTAATCTTGTGCGACATCGCTTCTCAGTGGACTTGTCACAACAATGTAATCCGCACGTCGAGTTTCAAATGAGTTGAGCCGAGCGGAGGGCCTTACTTGTACAATGATGACAAAATTTTCCTTGCAGTGAGAGAACAACTCTCAGTCTTGGCTAATAAACGAGTGACACTAGATATACGAGTCGAGTTTGTTTTTTTTGTGGAGAATTGATTTTTGCGTTATTAGTGGCAGAGCAAAATGAGAAGAGATGGCTGACTCAGATGCATCTGAATTTAGTTCTGACTCCGATGATTCTTACATTCCATCCGATTTCGAAGAAGACACTGAATCTTCATATTTAGAGGACGAAACTGGAGAAGATTCACCTGAACAGGAAGAATGTCACGTTATCAAGCTCCGATGAATGGAGAGACTGCACCAATACTATGAGAAGATTCAACTTTTCTAGTGGTACCACATTGGGCGTGCAATTGGACCTTCCAGATCCGGTGAGTATCTACCAAAATTTCCTGAACTACGAAGTTCAAACACTTATAGTGGAAAAGACTAATAGATTTGCGAGTCAGTTCATAGATTATGAAATGATTAGCGCTCAATCGAGAATGCGAAAGTGGAAAGGCACAGATAAGGGCGAAATTCGGAAATTCATCCTTATTGCAATGGTATAAACCATTTACCCAAAATGCGGCTATATTGGTCTCACAAACCATCGTACGGGAATAACCTGATGAGGAATATCATGAGTCGAGATAGATTCGATCTAGTATTGAAATGTTTTCACGTCAGTAACAATGCTGATTTGACGGCCAAAACTGATAGATTAGCAAAAGTGAGGCCACTTCTCGACCTACTTGGCGGGATATTCAGTTTCACGCTGACTCCCGAGAAAAGCATTGTAATCGATGAATCGATGGTGCCTTGGAGAGGTTGATTACATTTTAGGCAGTACCTTCCAGGAAAGGCTCATAAATATGGGATAAAATGCTATAAACTGTGTAGCCCTGACTAATTCACGCATATTCTGCAAGTGTACTCTGAGAGAAGTGAAGTGCCAAACGCGAGGGAGAAGGGTGGACATGGAAAAAAGTTGTAACGCAACTGATGGAGGGACTTTTTGATGCGAGACGGACATTGTACATTAATAATTTTTATACAAGTGTGGGCCTAGCTGAAGACCTTTTGGGTAGGGAGACCTATGTTTGTGGCACACTGCGGGCGAATCGGAAAGGTAATCCACCAGGGGTTCGCCAAAAAAGTTGAAAAGGGAGGAAATTATTGCAAGGCAAAATCGAAAAGGTGTCCGATAGTGAAATGGTAGGACAAAAGACCAGTTATGATGATATCCTCTAATCCCGACCTTGGTAAGATTTTGCTACCAACCACGTCCAAATATAAGCGAGGGGAGATAATGATACCAAAAGCTATCATAGCTTACAATAGCGCGAAAAAGGGATAGACATCTCCGACCAAATGTCTGCTTATTAAAGTTTCACCAGACGATCTCTCAAGTGGTACAAGAAAATGGGATTTGAACTGCTGCTTGGGACTTGCATGGTAAATTCATGGGTTATATACGATAATTATGGCCAAAGTAAAGATATGGAAACGCTGAATTTTCGAGAGAAAGTTATTGATGGGCTTTTGAAAGATGTCTTTAGCGATGTGGCTGGGGGAAGTGTTCCAGATTTGAAGAAGAGGAAGTCCTTAAATAACCTAAATAAATATGAAGGTACTGCAAGGATAAGTAGGATGAGATACCTCAATTGTTACGAGAGAATACGTAAAGAAAAGGGAACGAAAGAGGCAAACAAAAGGCCAAAAAAGTGATCACCTTTTGTGAGGAATGTGATGGACGCCCTACAGTGTGCTTGTATTTTTTCAACAAAATCCACCATTGACTTTGACGTAGAAAATAAGTGAATATATTGAAAATAATGTAAATAAGTGAATACATTAAAAATAGTTTGAAATTATTTTGAGATTCGGCAAGGTTTCGTCGTGCTCATTTGTGTTCCCCATTTAGAAAGTTGTTTTCGTTGACCTAATTAGGATATCCAAACTGAAAATGACACTTATTTTTGTTTTGAAAATATTTTATTCATTTTTGTTTTCGATCTAAATAATTTTTCCGGTGTGTGCTTCCCTCTAAATATCTAAGGAAGTGGAATATCTACCATATGTGAAAGCCATGTAGTTGCAATGGTGAGTGTAGTAGTATTTCAACGTGTAGTTAAGGAGGGTAAGCGTCCTTCTTGTAGGGCCATCTTACAGTCTTATTGAAAACGAAAAAAACCTTTTTAGCGATGTGTAATGCCTCGGAAATAGTAGGAATATATTAGTTCACATTTCTTCGTCGTAAAATATAACTAAGCCAAACCAACTTGATTTATATTTCGATATACTTTTGATAGACGATGCAAAACATAAAATTTACGTCTAGAGATGGCCGTATCATAAAAAATAATGGCTCAATACCGAATTAACTATATGCAGCTCTCGTCTACCTCCAATATAACTGCCACATTCTTTACTTTCCTTTATTACTGAATAAACTTCACAAGACTGCCTGCGGAATGGATACTACATACGCAATACAACTAGAATTTTTTGAACCCCCCCCTGTAATAATCGGATTGGCAATCCGCAATACACGAATTACGTCTTTCATAAAATTACGGAAGTTGTTTACCTGTGATCAAGTTCATTTGAATATTTTTCCCATTAGTTCCCAACTAAAACTGAAAACATTTAACGCACAAAAATGCAGATGCAAAAATGCAGATTCAACATCAAAAACTGAATCTTTACATCATTGCCCGTCATTTTACTTGCTACCTGTCTCTAGGCAAAAAGTTCGGTTAGGCATCAGTAAAAAGTTTCCTAAAAACACCTACATGGGCGATGAAGAACGTAACCTGTCCGTCCTCTACGTTGAACAGAAGCTCCTTTAATTCGCATGAGAAACGTGACCACCGGTGGGTCATGTCGTCCTGAGCGTGTTAAATTAAATAATAAAAAAATATTAAAGTGGTGAAAAAATAAGCATATTATAATCTAATCGGCAACAATGCTTTATTTTCCGAGTGGTGAATGGTGTCGTAGCGATACGATGAGGCACGTTTTGGAATAAACATCATCATTCATAATCTGAAGGTAATTAGCCTTCTTCCACAAGCCTGCGGGCGGTATCTTAGCTACATATTTTACTTTTCATGGCATTTTACTCATTGGTTGATGGCGAAGTTTACTTTTTTGAGAGCAGTGTAAGAGGAACTGTGAAGGGTCATTGTCCTTCGTGGGCACTCAACTTTGCTATGCTAATGCCCAGTCCCTTCATGTGGGTTCGTATTCAGCCGTGAGAGTTTTTCCGTGGCAACCGTGAGGGAAGTTGGCACTCTCACAGAATCCGTCCGATTTTTATAGACGCAGAGATGCATGCAGCTTGAGTGGAGCAGAAAAACAAGGAACTCTTACAATATAGGACGTGTTACCTACCTCCCGCTCTCAGCCATTGCGTCCGCATCCTCAAAGGGATTTAATAATAACTCCACGCAATCGGGGATTTTCAGGATTTGGTTCTTGGCGGCCGTTGAAGTGGGTCACAGTTAGAATCCACCATCTATTCTTCTCCAGCATTTTAATATATCTTCAGTGGACCCTCCCCTCTAAGCTAGTTCAAACCCAGAAAAGAATGATAGCGCCATTAATCCTAGTGATTAGTTTCTCTATAGCGCTCAGCTACAAAATAGACTCTTGATGTGATTCCCGAGTGTATCTTGAGGAATCAGCTCTCTGTTAACACTTAGCATGCAGGCTAAGAAAGCAAGAAACAGCTGGTCATTCCCTGTACGATGGCCGTTTTTGCTACTTTTCAAATATCCACAACAAAATAACCACTGAACTTATGATGATTGAAAACATTATATTTCTGCAAGCTGATGCTATATATCCGCTTCGAATGGGACTAACTATATCGAGGAATGAACAAAGAAACATAGATTACGTCTAATGACGGAATAAATCATTTAAATTGAAGTATACCGGGACTAGCCACGGTCGTAACTTTTACGGAGTCAATCGCAATGGACACATTGTGCGAAAAATCCACAGAGGAAAAATCATTTGCCAAATCAAAATAAAAATCCCGGTCAAGGCGAATGATTTTCCCTCTGTGGATTTTTCGCACAAAATCATTTAAATATTGTTGAAAAGAACATAATGTCAACTGACGTGAATAGCAGTTTTTAAGTTGTCTCACCATTCCGTCAATTGACGTCATTGACAAGTGCTAAGACTTAATGGATCCCATAATAAATTGTAATAAATAAATAAAACTAATAGATACGTGGTTGGCCAATTATTATATTCCATGCTTAGCTTTGAATAATGTGTTTATTTTTGTTCTTTGGTGGTTATCAACGGTAAAGCGTGGCGCACACTTATAAATGGAATATTAGTTATCAAAGAGAGAAATCAAGAACAGGGTACGAGTAAAATACCACGGAAAGTAAATAAATAGCTAAGATACCGCCTGTAGGCTCAGAATTTTTTAAATCCCACATCCCACATCCAAGCAAGCAAAAAATGTCGTTAAAAAGCTTAAAAAAATAAACAGCAAGAACTTCTTCCTTTAAAATTTCTTTAGTGCATCTTTTTTCACTTAAAACTCCTCCGATGATAAATGTGACTTAAAAGAGCAAATATTAATAATAATTATTACCATTGATACCAATTAGGACAATTGTACTCATTTTTATTTCCTCATGAGATCTTATTTACGCAAACAGACCTTTCCACAGGTGAAGAAAGTAGGATCGCCGTGGTTCCAATTATTATTCGTGAGGAAGATGTTATCTCTACCCGACTTCTTTGTTTATCATACGCGACCTAATCAAGGGTTTTTTAGTTGATCATATTTTATAATATTTTAAGCTTCGTCTCTAATCATAAAATGTAACTTTTTAAACGCATAAAAATATGACCCTTAGCAATACTTCTCTAAAATTAAGTTGCATGAAAAAGAAGAAAATTAATTCAGGAATATGTGTCAATATAGTTAAAGGATTTAAACTGATTTCACAATATTCCGAATTGAAAATCTCTTTCTATGTCACTTTTATGAATCACATCACAGCAAGCAAAAAAAGAAAATTTAAAGATAGATTGTAACAGAAATACAAAATAAATACAAAAGCACACTGATCCTAGGAGGAAATGAAGTAGGATGGTGGCTGTGCACTTGTGATGTAATAAAATGATAATACCGATAAAAAGTAATAATTATGACACACATTTGCAACAAGCGAAGGAATAAGGAAGTATCAAGATTCAAGATCTTGCTCTCTTAGTCCTCATAGCTTTCATCGCTTCAGAAAAGAAGTTATCAAGGCCAAGAATATAAACAGCAAATAAAATGAATACCTTTCACCGGAGAAGAAGAACAAGACGTAAAATAGACTAGCAGATAGGTAAACATTTTTTTACAGAAGAGCTTTCAGCTTGAAGGATAGCCTACATCCTAAACTCCGAAAATTTGCAAATACATGCATTGCAGCCAACAGCTTCTTACTCGCATAAAACAGCATCGCCAATGAAACTGCCACGCATTGACTTTCATCAAAGCAAGGCTTGATGTGGTATGCATTCTTGGTCACAAAATCCCATCATAGGATCGAATAACGTCTTCCGTACGTAAGAACATGCATACCAACCAATGAGGGTTGTCACGGAAGATGAATAATTCATCAATGCTGAACCAGAAGACACAGAAATCGCGGAGTGACCAATGGAATGCTATTTAATGCCTGTGGATCACACGTCACACGAGATACAAGAATTGCTTCACGAAACGTGGACAGCATTAACGACAAGGTAGATAGAATCCATTCATACGTGGGGGGTATAGAATGAAAATTCCAGGAAGTAAGACTCCTCTCCCTCAGGACATAAAATACCATTATCATTCACCAACAAGAGCACGTTTTCTCAGATACCACAATGACATCATTCGCCATCTGAGTATTTACGGGAACGAATCTCATTCATCTGTATTTCACCAACAGTATTGGACAGATTTATATCCACCCTTTACATTTTTCACTCATCCGAATTCACTCTAGCTAAATCTTAATGTTCTTTTTTCTTGTTTATGTGATCATCACTTATGCCTCCGATGGTGACGGTGTTTCTATTTGAAATGGTTTGCGTGACACTTGCGAATAAAATTAAATGCTATATTAATACATTTAAATGACTACATGCAATTTTCTACGATCATAAAATTAAATAATAATATAACAAATGCTGGGGCAAAATTTTGGAAGGATAATACCCTTTATCCGTCGAAATCATAGCAATCAACAACTTAAATCACATAAATATTGCCCCGTTTCTTTATTACTCTCAGATGGGGAATATACCGCTGAATTATTCTCTGATATTTTCCCGGTTTGGAGGGGTACTCGGGTGTCCAACCATGTTAAGGTTAACATGGCTGACGACGTTTCGTAAACCGAATTGTTTGCATGAAAAGAAGTACCAACGAAAATATGAGGGAAACAGCCCATAATTGAACAAAACTCTTTAGATTGGTAACAAAATCTAAGGAAAAGCGAAAGTAACTAACCTTGGCTATTAATTCTAGCCGTGAAAGGGAAAAATAATTTACAGTCATATGGACTTCAGCTTCTCTATGGAAGCGGATCGATCGAGTAAGTATTGAAGAAGTACAGAAAAGAGTAGGACAAAACGAGAAGTTTCGTTCGTATACTATGCTTTTCGTCTTCAGAGGCAAGTCACTTTAAGTTGTCAAAGTATTTTCTATGCACAGAAAAAGCTCTTATCAGTTGTTCAGCTCTTAAAAGACTCACTGAATTTCGCTATTAGTCTTCATATTTATATCCGGCAGAGCTCTAGGCAGTATAAGATGTGTATTACGCTGTAATGCTGCCTTTGATGTTCATCCAACATCAGCGAATTATGTTAATATGATAATATTTGACTGCATTCCTTGTCTATACTTCCCTAAATTTTTATTCTTGCCTAACATAAGTCCTTTGGCGTACGATAAGCTGCTTATAATTTTCTTCCATAATAAAAACATAAGAAACAGGTAACTATCATATTTAGTGTCTTAATTTAAAATTGAAAATAATAACCCATAAGTTTCATCGGATTGAATTTTGGACTCATCGTTTACATATACGAAAAAGATGAAAAACAAATAGAACGGTTTTATGTTCACCTACGGAAAACGACTAATGAACTAGCAATATTGTACAATAATGCTTATTGTAACAATTTGATAGTCTCGCGCAATAAACAAAACATAGCACAATATATATTATAAATATGATATGAACTTACCAACGTGCTTCGCGCTCTTCAATTGTTTCAGACTACGGAGGAAGTGTGTTGATGGTTAAAATTGTCATGTGCCAATTGACTTGTGGGTATTTCGTCATTGCTTACGTCACAGTACATCACCAAGAGAACAAAGTTACCCGAACTGAAGCGATAGGCGGGGCGAAAATAACGAGAATAATCTCGGACAAAATTTTCGCTACGCTCCGAGTTGCCGTGGCGAAGCGAAGACCCGGGCGAAAGGAGAACGATAATCATCGCCCTGGTTACACGGTATATTAGCATGTACAAGTTAATGTTTGTTTGCATCAATGTTTTATGTGGAACGAAACGGAAAATGCACGAATGAATGAACCAAATGAGAAGAGGTTCTATTTTCTGTTCATGTATTAGCACAAGTTGGGTGGTTACACGGTGCATTATCGCTTTTATTCACGCGTTCTTACATTTAGACATAAATTCGTATGGGTTAATATTACGGGCAACCAAGCCTTAACAATCCAAAAATTCACAGGTATTAAGCATACCATTACCCATATCCGGCTTTCGCTGAGCAAAACACACCTTCATCTATTTTAAGTCATTATCGAAGCCTCCTATGTTGCAAGCACGCTATGGGAAACAAGGCACAATAATTTGATATGAGACCGGGATTATTTTTGCAGATATATAAGCGTGAGAAAAAGTAAAGTAGTATACTTTATTCAGCGGAACTTTGGCAAGTACGTCGATTTTAATCCTGTGACGGATACGCATCATTACCGTTCTGATAATCAAGAACTGATTCCACACTGAATACTCACCTTTCTCATACTTCCGCGCATATATTTCCTTATGTAAAATTTAATGTTTTTTATGAGTTATCAGGTTTCCCATCTTGTATGCAGGGAAACTAAACCCATGTTTTGCAATGCAATCTGCCATCGACTTAAGGGCTAATTTCTGAGGAGATCATGCAGAACAATAGTCTAACGCTGCCTGAAAAAACGGCAGTCTGCTTCAACAAAATATCGTAAAGTTTCACTGTCAAAATCGGTGAAAAACCCAAAAAATCTATTTACTAACTTTCTGACATAGTTACGCGATGATATTTCCCGGAATTACTAGAGCTTCATTCATAAATTCATATCCATTATTGCCCGAATATTGGACACAATTATCATAAAAAATCGTCCTGGTTTCATGCTTACTAGTCAATTTAGTCGTATGGCGAGAGATACCATACGATGCCGATTATGTGTATCATATTAACCTCTTTTCTTGCCTCACAATCCTGCCTTAAATAAATGCTATGGAAAATTCCTGGCGAATATTAGAGATTTATTGCCCTATTTGGTGTCATGCGTGTACTGTACTAGCTGACAATATGTTTTTCTGGTATGGTATTTGGAGGAGGCGACCGAAAGCTGAGTTCATTTGCGCCATGAGGGAAGGGTAGGTAAGGAAGGGTGGAGAGAAACCCGGCGTCGGCATTAGCCTGCTCTTAACGAAAGGCGCCAAGGGGACCACGGCTTAACGTCCCATCCGACGGACGGAAATATGTTTTTCTCATTGATTTAATTTTCAGCATTATTATATTATCTTAAATGATTATATCTATCATTTGATGTGTTATTTTATGTTTTACATGCTACTTACTACATGTTTTTGTATTAATAATAAAATTATTGAGTTTATCTGCAACAGATTTACTTTTTACAGACATTCGCATATTGGATACTTTCTACTTGCATTATTATTTATTTTTGCTTTCCTTAAAATTAATTCTTACCAATTTTGATAATAATTTAATGCATGTTTAAGCTATTATCTTATAAACAGTTTGGAAAAGGTTTGTCCCGTTAAATGAATAAATTAAGAATTCACGTTTAGGAAATTCAAACTAATTGCTTATTTCACCCGATAATTTTCCTCAAGACAGCAATCTATGACCCACTGCCTTAAGCATTTAATGAGTAATATTTGTACATGCCCAATTCAGTGCACGTTTGCCAAGCGTGTACAGCCCATAATTGTGGTATATAGGCCACTGAGTATTTTCGCGGCTGCCGCTGGCACGCCGCCTATAAGGGCACGCATGCTAAACTTCATGTCGCGTAACCATCCTTCTTACGAAAAATACGTTTTGCTGTCGCTATCTTTTATTCTCCTCGAAATAAATACTTCTCAATCTACACCCCAATCCTTGCACATCAATTTTATGATTTTATTCCTCACGTTACTGACGAATGTACGAGAAGTAAAAGAAATCGAGAAAGCGACCACATCGATAGGGTATATTTCAGATGTTGAAAGGCAAGGTAGATACACTTTTCCACAATAATTAAATGCTTATGACGCGTTGAGGCTCACAGGGCTATCATCTGATACAAGACTGGTTGATGGCTCTTTAAGCCAAAAACGCGTCGTACGCATTCAATTATTATGGAAAAGTGAAACTACCTTTCGTTGTAATGCGTCGAACCTACACTAGATCACGCCTGAATCGGTTGACTTATATTTCAGATGATTTATCTCTACCAAAAATTCACCGCACGGGAAATTAACCCGTAAAAATAAATGGACTCAAAAGCTGGCAAAGGGTCAGAATCCTCGGAATCTCAAATACTCCAGACGGACGCTTTGCATTAGCTATTCATTGATGTGATGACTGAGGGTTTCTCCGACCCTCAATCCAGTTATTGGATGCAGGTGCGGGTATCCTTTGATTTACCTCCCGAATCCTGAACTCATAGAGACTATTTTCAGTGACAGGAGAAAACACGTGGGCAGGAGGCGACCGCACTGCCGCTCTATTGGCGATGCGGCGAAACACGGCTGGTTGAGCACGTGGTCTCATCGACGCCAGAGTGATCACTTGGCGAGACAAAATTTTACAATGGCGATAATATAAAAATGTATTTTTATCGGAGTTGCTAAAAGTACTGCCATGAGAAAAAATCTGGAATCAATTACAGTTGCTTCGTTAAAAAAGTAATCAACCGCGAGTACAAATTACAGATTTTAAAAGTATTCAGTAAACATACAGTTACAATTACTTCTTGTAAGATTGTCCACTCCATGGACCACCCGGTTACTGCAAGAATATTGCAGTAAAAATGGGGAATTATTGAGTGATATAAATTGCCTAAGTTGCAATTTCACTTGCGATGCATGCAGTTATAACTGCTGGAACAACTCAAAGGGTGTCATATTTTGTACCCAACATAAGAAGGACACAACATAAGAGTGGCTGAACCCAAACACGCAAATTATGGTACTCAGGGATAAGAAGTTACCTGTAGGCCTAGGTAAATCATTTCAACCAGTAAGGTAAGCGTCGATTACGAACAAGTAACGGTTACAACGAAAGTTATGATTCCTCTTTCGTCGTAAGACGTAAATTATAGCTAAAAAATACATTTCGTAAAAAGTAGTCCTTTCAAGTACAAATTACTGCCAAAGTAATCGTAACAAGTAATCCGATTACTTTTATTCGATTTCTCGCCAACACTGACTTTTTGCATGCAGAAATGTCGATTTTATGATTTTCACTTGATCGCTGCAAGACATTCCCAGAAGTGAAGGGATCAAAAGTAAAAAAATAAGCTTCTACCTCGACTGGTTGCACTTTTTCCTTGTATGGCGAAGAAATACAAAAAAACTTACGATATCATCTTATAATTTACGGAATATAAGGCTGGTCGTATTCTGGAATCGTTTACTGGCGGCTTCGCGCTCACGCGTACCCAGGAGGCAAGAAGCGGGAACAAGATGGGCAGCTACAAGCGTAGGGATTGTCCATTACAAGCGAACTTACGCTTCCAGTGAACGTGTTTCATCACAGACAGACGTGAGTTTCGTTATGTTTGAAAAACAACCTCATCAGTAAATATGGATTTCGAGAAATTATACCTGCTTGACAGTACTTACCTCATAAAAAGTCGGATGCTAGTTGGTAAGAAAGGATCTTGTTGGATGAACCGGATTTATCGGAAGACAGCTTATTGGAATGGATTGCTCGATAAAATTTCCTGTATAAAATTCTCTGGGACATATAAACCAGAATTTACCTATTTAGGATCGAGATGATAAGTATTCTGGTTAAATGCGAAAAAAAGGTTGAAGAGAGATGCCGTAAGACTTCAATTGAGGTCATACCCCACGATGGACCCCAATGTAGTCTTAGATGAGTAAGCAATTCGTGCAGTCCAGCATCGCTGAACGAAAACTGAAGAAGAAGTTATTTACTTGCATTTAAATTAACATTTCGTTAAAACAGTTACTATTAACTTCAAAACTTTCCCTTGTTGCTTTTTATTTATTCATCTGCAATGGTAGCTTGTCAACAAATTTTTACCCTTGACAACCCTTTGCTTATTTATAAACTTCAACACAACACTCTAGCCACCACACCAACCCTATCCCAAGGGAGAAAAAGAAACTCAAAAAGGTAAATAACCGGTCACGAGATTCACAATAGGAAGTAAATGAGGGGATGAGAAGGCAAGGGGTGCAAGTCATTTTAATTATAAACAGAGAAACGAGAAATTGACAAAAGAAAAAACATTAACTTGGTGGCCAAGGGGAAGGAGTGAGTCTATGTTCTGAGCCGACGTCGGGGGGGAAAACAAATGCAACACTAAATGCCTAGTCGATCTGGTTTGTTTTATTTACCTAATATGATCTCAGCAAGCTAGTTATCTCTTTCGACGTCATCAAATTATCTGTGAAAGGGTCCAGTAGGGGCTTTCTCTAACTCGTTAACGAATCGTTGTTAGCGCGTTGTAAACAAAAGTCCTCCCTTGCAACGACACCCTCTTATTGAAAATGAGTTCCAGTATGTCACCTAAACAACAGCTGGTCATTGCAAAAGAAGACCACGGCTCGTCGATAGCAAAAAATACACCGTCGGCGCCTGCAATTGAGACTAGACTTTTCAACCAATCACAATGCCTAGATTTTTTCGTGCGGTAGAATCAAGAAGCAACGCATAACTACGGTCACTAATAAACAATAAATAGCCACCATAACTAAACAAAAAGCTGCTAAAGAACACAGCGATCGATTTGGAAAATAATAATAGATGATGGAGAAAACTGATTTGCATTATTTTAGCAGTGGATTTATTTACTGTTTTCATGATGTGTCGTAGTAAATTTCCATTTAGAACGATCCATAAAATAAAATAAGGAGGAAATTAGTGTAAATAAGCGTGTATATTCAAGGATTCAGCTATCGCTGATGGAAGAATATCGGGAACTTTTGGTGCATTATGTATCGTAATTTTCAAGAATAATTATCTTGAAGAGGACTTTGTCTGCTACTTACACGTTCACCTACGCCTATAATAATTTTACAATTGTGATTACTAGTGACAAAACTATTTCAATAGTATTGTAACAATGTAAATTTCGGAGTGCACCTTCAGACACGGCTTGTTTACATCGTTTGACTTATTGCTCGCTATAAGTCCGCGACTTCCACAAGGGTAATAAGTCAATTAGAAAACCTTTTGGACGCTTTCATCATATTTTGGGCTATTAAAAAAAAATCTCGATAAAAAATACCGAGATTACGCGGATATCACGGAAGGAATCATCGCGAGTATTGTGATTGTGAACTCGTGTCACATACTTTACGCTTTCTATTGTAAATTTCTTGAGTATTGATTATAAAAGTGTTAACGTTGTTAGTGTTGTTGTTACTTATAATTATATTCTACGCAACGCGAAGATAGGCATAATAAAGTAAACATCTGGAAAAAGGTGTATTTAAGGAAGTTATATAAATATTTTCATAGTCACCCACCATGCTGAGGTATTGACTTACTGATTAAACTCACACATAAGCCAAACTTAACATAGGTTAATCGTTGGTAGCCACAATTAGGCATATAAAATGACTGCAATCAGAAAATGCAAATCATACTAAAATAATTATATGCATGTATGCATATATTTTTTTAATTTTTCGATGGGACTTAGTTTAACAGCATTGTTTAAAATTAAGATTGACGACTAATTAGTTCTTATTAAAAGAGAGAAACCGTAATTATTTTTCGTGAACTGTGGCTTTTGCGCACCAAAAATGGCGTTAAAGAATCCGTCAGTGTTAGGGCCAAATCGGGGCTAATTCAAAAGGCTGTTCTGAATTCAAAATTCTAGGCAAGGATTCTGAGCATTCATAGGTCATCTTCTCTGGACTGGACGCTCGATTACATTTGCTCTTAGCCCAAGAGTGATTAGCTCCCTACCTAAAATGTAAAGAGCCATCAACCTCAAAATCGATTTTTTTGAGTGCAGAAGTTGAAACTTTGCACAGTTATTTTCAATACATTAGTGCATATTTTGACTTAAACCGTTTTTCATAGGTAAATTTTTTAAACAAATTACTTAGCCTCAAAGTTGAACGAATTTCGCAAAAATTGCCCTCATTGAATTTTTTTCGAAATTCACCATGTTAAAACTAATGCCACACCATCTGTAATAATTCAATAGAAACCAAAATTTACAATATTGTTAAGCGGTTTATTATCGTTAATTTTTGTAAACTTTCACTACTCAGTTGTAGTATTTGTGGCCAATACGATACAAAATGGCGGACCCCCGGATGGAAAAATGTCCCTCTGCTTTCCCCCGCTTCCTTGGAACAGAACCGAGCAGAACACAAAGATCCCACCACAAGGTTAATTAATTCACTACTAGAGTTTTGACTAACTTGAGTTTCACCGGAAACTGCTTGGGGCGGTTGATCCTTTCACGCCGTAGTAGACTCTTTCGTGCGCGCCGCGTCAAAGAGCGACTTCCACGGCCTCCATTTATGTACACCCGGCCCGACCTCAGAAATTCGAAGTCTTAAATTCTCCCGTCCGTCCCCTCAGATGTTTTTACGGTTTTTAGGTAGAGGCCCAAGTGGCTATGAGCCAGTAACCGCAGAGTGCCACGAAGCCACCGAAATGGCCTGGCAAAGTAGTGGCACGGCCCGTGCCTCCCTCGTTAAACACATAAGAGACGAGTTCAAAGTGCTATCAATTCTGAAGGCGGCATTTCTGACTCGATTTTACTCCCACGACCCATATATACCACAGCATGGCAATCCAAGAGAAAATTCAAGGACCAAGATTTGGGCGGTCATAGCATGAGCTTGCAAAAATCATTTGAATGATGGAGTCGATCACTCCGCCACACAATTGCAAGGAATTACAATAATATAGGATGAAAGAGAATAATATGAGTAGGCAATTCGTGTAGCCCAGCATTGCTGAAAAACAACAGAATATAATGTTATTTACTTGCGTTGCATTCATATATTGCGCATTGCGCATTTATAGTAAAAATTCTCAACTTTATCCGGTGCAACTTTCATTTTGTATCAGCCTGCACGCCAGAAAATACTTCAATTAAAATTATAGTTTTAAAAGGCTGATAAAATACAGTTTCTAGCGACGGTGATCTTAATGGAATAAGACTAATGGAGAATTAATGAATTAAGATCAATGGAGAGTTAACAGAGGGACAGCGCGTACGCAGTCCCTACTACAAGAAATTACGCACCGGAGTTACCCACATTTGGGGCAATCGCATGGGTCAGCCAGCACGGAGTGCAATGGACAACCCTCGTCCTTAAGGAACCACCTTAGGCATCATGGGAGCCCCTCCACCAGGTAAGTAAATAAGGTAAGTAGCGACGAAAAATATCTTCCCCATTCCGCCATCTCTAGTAAGCATGACAAAAGAAAAGTCTGAATCCCCTTTTCCCGAGTCGGTTACGTCATTAGAGTTCTGGTTCCTTTCATCGTTCAGAGAGGATCTTTTTTTCTGGGGGAAGAAATTTCTAACAAGAATGTTAGCAGCATTTGATCATGTGAAGCCCATTCTCGAGACCAAGGAGTTGCTGAGAAGCGGTGAATCCCTCTGCTAAAGCTCATTCGACGTCATCAACTTAAATGTGAAAGGGTCAAGGCCGGTGATTTTTTTGCCACGTTTAACTCGAGAAGTAGTCGCCAGATGGAGAATCGTTAAAATAAGTCTCCTAATTTTTATAACTTTATCACAACGAAAAATATAAAAAAATCGTCAAATTTTATGGATACGTGAGAACATAGTCGGTGAATTCAGATGGTGGGAATTGAGAAAAAGAATGAAGGTAATAAAATAGAGTTAATATGATGAATGCACTATTTTCTGAATAAATAACAGATATTGTCTTCAAACCAATAAAAAACAATGTCCAGGTCTTTACATGAGTAAGAGATTGATTTGCCATATTCATAAACGAAGTTCCTGCAACTACATGACAGTTTCTATACGTATTTTATGAGATTAGAAGTATGAGTCGTCGGAAAATATGAGTCTCTTTAGACACATCAGAATTGAATAAGATAAAAAAACTAGGTAACTTATTACGCAACTCCAACATTAATGCTAAACGCGGCTGGTAGTAAAACAGAGATAAAATTCTTCCCTGATTTCTAAGTTACTTTTTTACATGATTTTAAAATAATCTGTTAACATGGTGTGAACCCAAGGAGAAATGAAAATACATTCACGGGTAGATAGACGTATTGAATAAATATATGAGTGAAAAATAAATACCATTGCTGATGGACAACACCAGTAATACCTGTAATAGCATTTATTTATTTATTCCTATACCACCCAAAAACAGCACCATTGGCCTTTTACGTAGGGGGTTTTAACTTAACAATCTAACTTACACGATTATCTATACCCTGGATAGCGGAAACCTACGCAGGCGGGTCTCAAACCCGCAATATCTTGTATAGCAGGCAGGATTTTACCCCGCCGCCACCGAGACCAATAAATTTCATAATTTAAATAATCCGTATAAATATAGGGATTATAATGTAACAAATTTGTATACATTTATACCATTATCCGGTTCTGTATGCATGCAGAATTATAATCATATGACTGTTTATTTATTTACATATCGCGCCAAATTTTCTATTGGAGTCCGAAGTTTATATCTGTCCATCAATGAAGGCACATACACATGGCAGTGGAGGGGGAGGGAGGGCACAGTGGAAGAAATGTACGCTAAAATCTCCTCGAGCTATCGATAAGGAATGTATATCCACTGCTACGCACTTAGCTCCCCTCCGTGCCCTAACACTTGGGTTATCGCAAAATATGAGTCATCCATTCTTCAATCCCTAATATGCCACATTGATGTGCTGCTTCTGCGACAATCATGGAACGGAAATGCCGACATTATTGTCATCGCAATCACAAGTGGTCGCCGATTCTTGTTTTTTTTTGAATTACATTGGAACTAAGAATCCCTTCTGATTCTGTTTCCTCCAATCGCTTACACTTGCGTGGTTTCAATCCGATTTCCTAAAAATAATGCACACCAGTTCTGTGGACGCAAGCTTCCTCCATTCACCGGGATAAAAATATCGATTCAAATTCGAGGCGTCATTTTACGCTGCCTCTCAACCTATTCAATAATTAATTGTCACGTAAACCTTCATGTTAACATACACAAGAATTGCCATGAGAAAAAATTCCCCTGGACCGGGAATCGAACCACGGACCTTTGGCTTTCCGCCATGAGGCTCGGTATAATTGCCATGAGAATTAAGGAACCTGGATAGCGTAGTGGTCTGCGCAGTGGCCCAGAAAGCCAAAGGTCCGTGGTTCGATTCCCGGTCCAGGGGAATTTTTTCTCATGGCAATTCTTGCATATTTCACCGCCGTTCACGCGGCAGGTTTAGGAATATTACACTTCATGTTAACGTCTGGAAAAAAATTCCTCGATTTGTTACAAACATCCAACCTAATGATACGTTTCCAAGTAATAGTACTTTTGTCCACACATTCATCCAAGCTAATTTTTTTACTTGTCTCAGACTCAGAGTAAGTAAAATGCATTTATGCATCTTATCTTGCATGTACTCTTTCATGCAGAAGACGTTAGAATAAACTCAAAGCCAACTTTGCACGAAACATTCTTACGTCGCCTTACAATGGAAAGAATGCCTTATATTACCCAATTACTGATATTAAGAAATGTCAACACCAGTTAAAATATAAAACAAAAATACTCTATATATTGGACGCACAGTTAACGGTTTTAAGATTTTTCAACTAATGCATAGGCATTTTTTAGCAATGAAAATGCTGCCGATATAATCGACGCCTGGCCCAGTCAATTACATTATAAGTAAAACACCCAGTGTCTATAATTGTATTCTATGAAGTATTACTTAATAACACCAGAAACAACCTAGTGAACAATTTAATATACCTTTGTGCGCTTTTTTATTCTGGTTTTCAACAATCAATAATAAATTACATTTATACTATTTCCTTAATATTTCATCAATTTTTATCGCAATTAATTATCATTTCAAACTGTTTCTACCATAGCGTCCCAAAATTCCCCCTACTCCTATCTGGGTCGTTTAGGAATCGGGAGCGTCTTGCATTCCCGCTCAAACTGTTTCAATTTAGTGTGGTATTTCTTCCAAAATGCACCGTTTACCTGCGTTATTCCACTCAAACAACACACAGTTTTAAATATATCCTTTTCATTTTAATTTTTAATCCAATCCCCTACTCACTTAACCTCAGAAACTTCCCTTTAGAGAAAAACTACATTTTACGAACGCAAGAGGGAAATAAGAGTTTTTACAGCGAGCTTCTTTAGATAGATTTGAAATGAAATTTCTCCCGAATGAGAAAGTAACAGAAAAATCTACTATGCCACCGCGCAACAATGAAATCATGAGTCTGGCTCATCGGACCAACAGCTGACCTACTGCCCATTCAAACTGTGATTGGTATCAATTGACCGGGACGCTGAATGACGACTATACAGACGCCGCAAATGTGCGTTGTTTGAATAATCTTTGACACTCCGAGGAAGGGGGTTAATACTGTCAGATAATGGGGTTACGAAATTTCATGAGAAAGCTCCGGTTCCGGCAATCTTCGTCATTCCACGAAGAGATGCAAAGTGACGTCACCCCCTCGGTTTCCACCAATCCCCTTGGATTTGGTAGCTTTAATGGCTTTCGAGCGGCTCGACATTAAAAAGACGTGATGGCGCAGAAAGTAAGCGGCTGCGAGCAACCGGCAATCCACGTATATTACAAATGGGGATACTCAAGGCGGCCTCTAAATGTGGAGTCACCCACCGCGCATTTAAATGGGTTTACAAAATTCGCCACTCGCCGTGTCGCTGACGGGAAAATTAATCCGAATTTCATGGGAAAATTAGATATACCGTATATGTCTGAATATAGTCCCCCGTTTTTTTTTCCAGAAATGCCTGTGGTAAAAGAAAAGGGGGGAACAATATTCAAACGCATTTATTCAACTTTTCCCAAAACTGAAGCCTCAAAATTACGGGCTGGACTATATTCAGAGGGGGACTATATTCGGAGAAATACGGTAATTAGGGGCATTAACCGATACTTATACATATGACGTTGTGATCTATCAAATTCATTGCTTTTAAATGCTATCCCTCGCAATTACAAACATTACAATGCAAAATATTTGGAAAGAAGTGGGTCGCTTAGTACTTATCACAGCGCCGCGGGCATTTTTGAAAACCGATTAAAAGGCGACCGAAGTGGCAAAAGAAATCAGCCTTCTATGGGATGGAATCGGGCCTCTTCTATGCAGTCCCATTGCTACAGTCCTTCAAGATAAAACCCGATGATTCTAGCGGGATGGAGTGGAATTTGTCCACATTGAAATTATAAAGGGCAATTTGCAGCAGAAGGAATTTTGAATTCAAACCCGGTTTTAAATTCTCACCTCTGAAACTCTGGATCAATTGAAACATCTTCGCCCCAATCGGAAGATGATATTGTGGCATTGACACTTGGTTCACACTGAAATTTATTTTTGTGAAAATTTTCATTCTACCTTTTCTATATGTCCTGTAAGAGTCTTATCTTGATTAAAAATGGTGGAAACCGCAGTCACACGGCTCTATTTTATCAACATATATGCATTACACTAGCCAATAATAAATATTCAATTTTTTGAAGTTAGAACGGAAAAATACTATAAGATTCGATAAATCTAATTTTTGCTGAAAGGAATGAGTTAACGCGTCCATCATTTAGAATATCTTTCCAAATCACTTCGTAAATTAAAGATAGCAAGAGTAAGATAATTAGAGATAGATACATATCACAATGCATAGTAATTTATGAACTATTGGAAGAAACTACCCATCTCGGTAGGACTAGAGGTTATTGGGACCGCATTACTACAGAAGCCGCAGAGATCCGTCTTCACCCAAATAGCATCAATAGAGATCGAGGACTGCAACTAAGCAGCGTGGAACCCGGCAATAAATAGGACGAGAAAGGAGGAAAAATCCCGAACAAATTATTATCCCGTATAATTATAGCGTTAGCTGGGGGGCAGCATAAGACCGTCAAAAGACATCATTTCATTCCTCTAAAGTATACCGGGACTAGACGCGGTGATAACTTTTACGGGAGTCACCCGCAATGCACAATCGTGCGAAAGATCCACAGAGAAAAAAATGGCGGATGGTTTTTTCTCTGCGGATCTTTCGCACCATTTCATTCGTTGTCTCGACTCAAGTGTCGCTGATGGCTGCCATTGTGCGAATAACCCGAAGAAACTTTTCTTCTCACTCCATCCATGAGTTAATTTTCATGCTTGCTTGCATAAAGAATCACTGCCACAGCAACAACATTATGAACTTAATGCCGAAATCAACAGATAGCTATAATGCTGTCAATATTTCATAAACAATCGTCCATAATGCCTTGGGCCCCTTTTTGTATTCATATAACAACAACATCTATTTTCAATCTAAAGTATTTGGAAATAATTCTTAAATTATTTTACATAAGATTTCATTCGCCTTTTCTGAGTGGTTGCTAAGACGCAATAGTTGAAACGCCACATCAATGGATGAGCTGATGGATTTCGTGTACCCACGTGATGTGCGGCTCAATACGGAGCAATGTTGTAGCAGAGCCATGATATCCGGGACTGACCAAAATATAGCAGAGATAAATACTGTAGTGATGAGAATGTTGCCGAACGAGGCAGTGCGCTTATGCAGCGCTGACAGTACTCCATGCGCGGGGGCTGAAGATAACATGCACAATCACACGGATGTTTTGAATAACGTGTCACATAATAGGGTAGTTTCCTTCACCAAAGAAAACGAAAGACATTGATTGCGATTCGTTACCCACCAATAGTGCATTCATAATATATAAATTATTTGGTTATAGAAATCCCAGTTCAGACGAATGGCATTGGTCAATTTTAACCGCATTTGAAAAAAGGCCAGATTGGCGCCCATGCGATGCCACTCCACGTGACGTCACAGGGACCTAGTTTATACACCAGTAGATAGGAGTTTTACATCTTCTGAGATTACCAATACATGCATGAGGCACAGAGCTCAGGGAAAAATTCCTTAATAATCACCTATTAAAACTGCCTATGGTCGGAAAGTTTCCTGCGTTTGATAAGGTATTAATAATCCTTATTTAAGCCAAGCGCTACCTTCTAGCAGGTTACTCTGCTACCTGCTAGCAGCCTGCATCGCAGTGGCTCACATATTCTCGCCCCAAGGTTATCTCACTCGGCGGCAGGAGAACCAGAATTACGTCACACGGGATTTTTCCTATCATTCATACTTAGCCGTCGCGTTTTCGCGCGCTTGAAATTTTTTACTTTTCATTTGATCGCGAAAAATATATATCTTTATTTAAAAATCTAAAAGCGTTAAATGCGTACTCCAGGAGTAATAATCTTTCGATTAAGGCAATAAAAATATAATAGGAAACCATCCTATTCAAATAATAGGTGAAGGAGTAGGGCATAAATATCGTAGCACAGCGGCATCGGCATCATCAGCCCTGATGATGTTGGGAATGTCTCTCAATGAAACGTTGGCCTACACAATGTAGACCCTGACCCGGTTGCAAACGCGAGAAGATTTCATCCAATCAACTATTTATTTCCAACTTTCACAAAAGCTGACCACAATCGTAGAGATAGAAGCAACATTATTTCATCCAATTCAAATAAATAAAAACTTAAATGATTAAGCGGCACAATGTTTTCAGAAATCACGTAAAAATCATATGCTGTAATAGAATTGACGGCCACAATTGAAACAAAAGAATGGAGATTCCGTTTACGTGGAACAAAACAGTAAGCCTAGACGCGGGCAACAATTTTCATAACTCATCAAGATTTATGGAACAGATACCTGTCAATACACTCAATAGAATGACAAAATCAAACCCACAAACGGAGACTATGGTGGCTAAAGGTTTTCTGTATTATCTGGCTTATGTCGCTAGTCGCTTCACCGAAAAATAAAAAAGGAAACCCAAAAATATGAAGTTATAATTTTATGCATCCCGAGTAAACAATACACTTCCGAGACAATGAACTTTTCCTAGAAAAAATATTTTTGTTTCAAAACGAGTGAGATTCAACGATTGAAGCACTTTCAGCGGCCAAATGTATACTTCCCTCTCCCTTCACTGCCAAGAAATAGAAGAAACCAGCATTATATTAATTTAACGTTGAATACAGACACTATATTCATCAATTCGACAGCGTAAATTCGATTCTAAAGAACCACAGGAATAACATTATTTGATCTGTCCCTGAAGACATGACGGGCGACACACTTACGTCAATGAGTTTAGGTTAGCATGAGGATGAATACGTAAAACTTTCATAGACCCCAAGTCCAGGTTTCTAGGGCATATTTTGCAAGTAACCTGAATTGTTTAATACATACTCACGGACCCAGCTATGAGCATACTATGCCGAGAGAGGAAAGACAAAAAACTTCTGAGAATTTGAGCAAATGGTATCATTAGTTCATAAAAAACTCCATGAATTACATGCATGCACCCTAAAGAAAGGGCCGTTTAAGATTTAGAGCACTCGGAAAGGGTAAAATTAATCTCATAAATGTTCCCTCCGGATATAAACCGACGGTTCTCAGAGTAGTGAACCAATATTCCTGCTCCTTTTTTCCACTTGACCTTCTACGATGGTTTTCATCGGGCCATCATGCCTCATAATGTATACAACTAAGATGTCCCGTCTTCTCCTGAAGGTGTTTAGAAGACTTTTCTTTTATCCCACTCTTCCTAGCAAGGGACGGCCCAGAATGAGTTACATAGGACAGGTTATAAGGGATGTAAAAAAGAAGAAATACCTCGCTATGAAAATGGTAGTGGGCTTGAGAGAGGAATGAAGAGCTGCGCGACACCCATCTTAGGATTGTTGACTAGTGATATTATCTATGATTAAGTCATAGAAAGAATCTTAAGCAAATAATGGATAAGATTTTTGGCGTGTTTTCTAGAGCAAAATTAGATTTCATTCAGCAAATGATGATTATCTAGGAAGTAATCATTTTTATACCAGATGAACTCAAAGACTGAGGTTAATATTGAGGACCAGGACATGAAACGTACCCCAACTGGATAGTTGACGGCTTTAAGGCATAAGAATTGTTCATTAAGTTTTTTATTTTATTTTTTTATTTTTATTTTATTCTCAAACCACCGGATACAGCTCTAATTGGCCATTTTACACCGGGGTATTCAACAAATGTAGCAAGTAAACGTACACAAACAACCATGCCCTGGACCGGGGAAACCAATTTAGACGAGACTCGAGCCCGCGACCTCTTGTTTGGCAGGCGAGAATGTTACCGGCCGGCAAGTTTACAAGCGTCACAGGATAAACTTAGGATGTGAGATGAATAATTGATAACTGAGGTGGGAGAATCATTGCACTATTGACTGATGATAATGGCTAATGATGATGATGATGATACACAGAATAGGTCCCCGGAGCCCGCCGATTCGAGAGACCTTGATGAGGGCCCGACCTGCGTGGGAGCCTTGGGGGAGCTGAAATTTGCGTCGCCGGGTCAAACAACAAAGGAGTGGGGGAGGAGGAGGAGGAGGATCATGGGAGGGGGTAGTTGGCGTCATCCTTTTCCGCTATCGTGCACCCTCAAAACTATTCAAGGAGAGAGCGCTCTGTTCGCGGGGGAACGGGGTTTCGACTCGCCCGCCAATCATGGCTTAGCAATAATGCGCCCTCCACTTAAAAATATTGATGGTTGGGCGGCATGAATCGACAGGATATCGCGCAATATCTCCTTTTCTTTCGAATGTGTTGGCTTCATGAAAATCGGGGATGGGATGGAAGGATGTTTGAAATCCACACGGCCACCAGACACTGGTCATCCGGCCACCGTTTGAGATTCGGAGAAGGGGGGACAATGTTGACATGGCACATCAAATTGACAATTCGGTTCATTCTGCTCATCTTTTTCCAACTTCCAAGAGATTTAAAAATTTGCTCACAAGAGCTAGTATTTATATAAGACACGGTCTCAGGCGTTATTTTGTGGAATCGCTTCATTATTGAAGAAAATAAAATAACTGTTTTATTCCACACTTTATTTTAAATAGCACGACCCGGGTTTCAACATCTAGTGTTATCATCACCCCCTTCCATGTTAACCTGATGATAACACTAGATGTTGAAACCCGGGTCGTGCTATTTAAAATAAAGTGCGGAATAAAGCAAAGTTATTTTATTTTATTCAATAGCTAGTATTTATTCTGAGTAGAGAGGAACACTGTACTAGGTACTAACAGGAATGATATGTATTTATCACCATTACTTATATGGCCAGTCATATTGGATAAGAATAATTATTCACATTGCTTAAAATAATAACAGTAATAAAAATACATAATCCAAACAAAGCACCTGACTAACCTTGAGCCAAAATCTATGTCACTACTAACTCGTTTGATTGTGAGGAGATTCCTGGGCCGGGTTTGATTTGACACGGTTAGAATACGGTTAATTATCTTCCTTAATATCCGAACATAATCCAAATTCACCTTTAGGATAGGTGAATGTTTCTAGTTGGTGTAAACCAGCTGAAAATGTGCAAAAAGTCGAAAATAATACCAATAGGAAGAAGCTAGGTGGAAGGGGGTGGACTCCTCTAGAATGCAAAATGAGGTGCATCTTATTGCATCCTTGAGGATTCTATACCTTCTTCCTCCCCCTAACTTGGATCATGTACGAGGATAGTTTATTTGATTTAATTCATTGCACCATAAGATGACGTCGCTGCGTCGAATATAGTAGTCACTGAAATTAAATAGGGTGGTTTTCTATTGTTTTTTTATTGCCTAAATAGAAAGATTCTTACTCCTGGAGTAGGTACGTATTTCACGCTTGTAGACTTTTTAATGACGATATCTATTTTTCACGATTAAATGAAAAGTGAATATTTTCAAGCGCGTGAAAACGCAACGGCTAAGTATGAATGATGGGAAAAGCCCGTGTGACGTCATTCTGGTTCCCGCTGTCGCCGTGTGAGGTGACCTTGGGGCGAGGCTTTGAGCGCTGATACGATGCAGGCTGCTAGCAGGTAGCGCTTGGCTTGAATAAGGATTAATAATACCCTATCGAACGAAGGAAACTTTCCGACCTTGGGCAGTTTTAATAGGTGATTATTAATACATGGTTCCCTCATGTCTGTGCCTAATGAATGCATTGGTAATGTCAGACGATGTAAAAAAAAATGTGCGGTTAAAATTGACCAATGCCAATAGTCTGAACTGGGATTTCTAAAACCAAATAATTTGCATATTATGAATACACTTTTGGTGGGTAACGAATCGCAATCAATGCCTTTCGTTTTCTTTGATGAAGGAAACTACCCTATTGATGGAATATAACAAAGATTATCTTGTCGTTTACGGCGATAGCATATTTATTTCAGCGAGCAATCCGTCACCAAGAAATATAGATTGAGCGAAAGGTATGCGGCCTCTTAACCCTTGTACTGCCACCGGGCCGATATATCGGCCCTCGTTGGTTGAGCGAAAACTGCCAGGGGCCGATTTATCGGCCTAAATTATTTAACTTTTATTTCGTGTTTGTGGCCTTTTTAACGGCTGTAATTTATGTAAAACCCCATCATGTATCTATGGTTATAAGATGATAATATATATTAAGAATTGGGAATAAAATATAGACGAATTAAATAAAATTAAGTAGCTGAAAAAGTTTAAAATCAGAAATGTTGCTAACTCCGGAAAATAGCCTTGGCTGTCTTAGTAGGTACATCTCACCTGAAATGCGCTGGCAGTAAAAGGGTTAAGGAGAAATATACAGGATTATCATAAAAGAATCGTACGGTTTCAGTAATTCATAGAAAGATAGTAGGGATAGGGTTGGAGATTTTTCAGAGGCTGCCCGATCCCTATTCGTGCTGCTACAATAAACACTACATGAGGAGGGCACTTTAAGTGCAGCACTCCTTCCGTCGGATAGGACGTTCAGGCGTTGTTCCCTTGGCACCTTTCGTTAGCAGTACGATAACGCCCGATTCTTCTCTTGACTAGGGGCGAATATATTTAAATTTATTAATTATATAAAAAAAACTGTTTTAGACAATAAAGTCGAAAAATAAAAAAATTAAACAGTTACTCATTCTATTTTCACTTAAACCATGTTCAAACCGCACCATTTTATGATAACCGTGTATTTTGGAACCACACGGAGAACATGACCTTTGAACCTTAATATGTTACCATATCCGACAGTAACGACAAAAAAATAAATATATTTTTCCGAACTTATAGGTACATTAGTTCGTTTCCATCCGAACAATATGGGACTTAAATGAATTATAGGTGGGACACAGCAGCCAAATACAGCCAACACGCATACTTTCTTTTATCATACCCCCTGCCACAAGCCGATTGAGGCACTTGGAGATAGTACGTAGATAAAAACGATTCTACCTCCTCCTCTCTCAGTGCTTCATGCGGATCGTCATCTTCTTTTCACCGAAGCAGCTCTACCTGAATGCTTTTCAATTACTGTTCCCTAACACAATAAAACCAGGATTCCTGGCGAAATAACCACGAAAATACATGCTTCAAGGGAGCTTCATTATTAAATTATCATTTCCTTCGCTGCCTCGTCATGGTACTAAAAAAATGCAAGCAAGTACTATCAGCCTCTGATTGGATTTCTGCATCAAGATTTCTGCATCAAGATTTTTTGCATCGAAATTTTCGGGTCGCGAATACATGTACCTCATTTTTGTTGTATCGATAAAACGCCTAACTCGGATTTCCAGGACCTGGGGCCGTGTTCTGTATCTGCAAACCGATCGGTGCGGCACCGATTCGTCGGGTGGGACTTCACACCGACTCCCGGCAAGCAGTCGTGCGATTCTGTACGAACCCGAACGGTGCGGCACCGACAATAAACGGGAGATCGTCGGTAGCCATACCGACACCAAAGAGGTGTCGGAACGGCCACCGACTAGTGGGTTTCATGAATCCCCCCGTGCGCATAATACGTTTAATTTTGTTTTTCCCTCATCAACGACTAAATATGAGGTTTGCCGCAATGTTATCTCTTTCTCTCATTTTTAACAGGCAACTATATTGAATTTTATCTTCAGCTATTGATTCCCTTGACGATAAAGGAAGATATTTGTTCATAAGTATGAGGTTTACCACAATATTATCATTTTCTCTCACTTGGAGTGCGCAACTTACATATATTTCACCCAATCACAATTTCTTTACTCGTCATTACACTTCTTTTAATTTCTCCAAGCTCCATATTTTTATAACAATGACCTTACTTGTTCCCTAATATAACATTTACATTTGAGTCCTACGTTCACATTCCATGGTATGTGATTTTCGTCTGCAACGGTGCCAATGGCATAGCCTTCATAACATTTAGACGGAGCGTACTTAATGAAAACTATACTACCAAATCTTGAATAAATAGTAATATCCGGTACCATTATTTTAAAAAAGAAAATACGATCTCAAGGATAATTTCTGTAATTCATTCCAGGAACAACAATCTCCATCACAGGCAAACTATATTTCGATGTTTTAATATTATTTCCTTCGCTTTTGTAGGTAGAGCACTACTACAACACATTATAAGTATTGTTAACAAGTAACTCAATATTGAGTATCTTAATCTATCAATAATTCGTAATTTCCACAAATAAAAAGATTTAAAACAACGAAAACAAACTGCGTACCAATGAGTCTTCACTTGTTTCTACCCTTCTTTCATTGGTGCTGACTCGTCACATGACTTCTAACTTCGGATATATTCGGTTTTTCCATGTTTGGGAAGGAGCACGAACCGTACCGACTGTTTTGAAACCGACGACCATACAGAATCGTAGGAGTGCCATCGTCGGTACAGAATGATGTCCAGTCGGTGGGCTTGAAAGGGAGACCGATCGGTGCGGTACCGACGAAATACAGAATACGGCCCCTGGAAGGAAAAGACTTTCCGAAGGGAAAAGAAACTGCTACTTTAGCACTTTCTATGCTAAAATGCTGGTAAAGAAGTTATCTTACTCGTGAAATATCATGTCAACAGAGAGAATGTTATGCGCGCTCCGTCTTTCGCGGCATTGATAGATTTGTTCTTTCTTAATTGATTGATTTTGTTTGAAAATACAAAATGTACCAGCTCTACTCCTTTTTAGTCTAGCCTCAGATAAGCATTAATCAATTTTTATGATATAACCCGAAAGAATACAAGTGATTCCCTACTTCATATTTCGCTCACATATATGAGAAAACACATTTGGGACAAATATGAAATATATATGAAAGGTACAATACAGACGAGAAACATTTAAGTACAAAAAAATAGACACGAAAAACTTTCACAGAGGCATTCAGTAATTTTTAAGATGTCGAGAGTCCTGATTCGATCACCTATTCACGGTTAAATAAAGTCATTAAATGTCAAAAGAGCAGATGGAATGAAAATCCCATTCCAGTTTTAATATGAGACAATTTGTTCTTTAGAACTACATAGCCAAAATAATTGTTAAAAATATTACAACTTTTACCAAGCTTTCACAAGGCAGTGACACTTGGAAATACAATACATCAATAAAAGGCATTGAAGTACGTTCACATTTAATTTGTCAAACGCATGCGTTAACATTAAGTTTGAGCTATGAGCCATAATAGATACTTAATGCCTGTATTTTCAATATGCTATGCGCTTCAACAATTTATGACATCAAAATCACCAGAGCTTCTCTATTCCTCTACCTTCTTCCACAGAAAAAACTCATTCAGCCTGATAAGCTTTTTGGGTGTCGCAAATCCCTTTCTGCTCCATAAACTGAGATTTTTGACCGTCGAAAAATTTTTTCCTCACCAATGAACAGAAAACGGACGTGCTAAGTATGAGATTTTCCCATGAATGATTCCATTATAACTTGCCACATGAAGGCACAATTGCGATTTCACGACTTTCCCGGTGAATTGGCACCTGATACTCATACAAGGTACTTCGTAGATGGCTTTTTGGTCATAAATATGAGCCTTTCCCCATTCCCTCCGTAGAATCTAGATCCCATTTTCTTGATGATATAGTTAAAATCTGTCGAAAGTTGTATTTATTTTAATTCATCGCGTCAGAAACACCTTGACGTACCATTATAAGACTGGCCGTCCGAAGAGTTGCTAAAACCGTACCATTGCAAAAATTGTGCGAAAATTCCCCAAGGAATAAATCATTCACAGTGACCGGGATTCGAACCCAGATTGCTAAAATCGACTTCCATTCAGGTGCTTCAGCCAGTTAAGCTGCCGTGACGTCATTCCCCTCAGTATAAATTTGTGGACTACACCTCGGCGGAATTTTCGCAGATTTGTGCATTGCGGGTGACTCCATAAAGTTTTTATCGTCCCGGTATACTTTCATTATCATTGCACGACTTATATACTTACTGGTAATGGTTGATTTCTGTGAAATGTAGAACCTATTAGGTGTCAATAATTTTAAATTTAAAAATTACAAACATCGACAGTCCGGATTCGAATCCAGAAAAGAAATCGCATGGATTGAATCGATCTCTTCAGATTACTTGAAAATGCTTGTTTCATGATACGTTGGATCATTTTTCGCGACGGCTCCACCGTTGAGGCTTCCTACAACTTTCTTATCCCTCAGCATTTCCAATTTTCCTAGCTTTCACCCCAGTTCAACTTCTCAAAACACACGGCCGCAAAGAGCGACTGAAATGCCGCCTCCGGCATCAACAGGAACGAGAAAGGCAACGCAAAACGACAAACAAACAATGGAAATATCAGCAAAATGAGACGAAAAGGCTATGCTAAAAGAGAGGGATGAAATGAGGAAAATGTACTACGTAAAATACATTTTAATGAGCATTGCTTTCTGCCATAGTATTCTTTTAGTTCCAAATGGATTTACACCTGACCAACCCTCCCACCTGTTTTCATCCACATGATACTCGAGGCAAAAAACACTGAGTCCAAATATATCAAAAGACCAAAGACGTTAAAAAAAAAATTAACTGGTTAAGGTCAATATATTTGGTACAAGGGTCTCTATCGACCAAAAGGTGGAAAGCCTGCGAAGATGATGTATAAAAGATGTGGAAAAGATGTATAAGCTGTGTTAAATGTTAGCTATTTGTAATAATATCATGTGCTACAATATGTATTAAGTGTTTCTACATATAACTCGGTTATTTACTGCAATGTATGCATACATGTTGAACTCTCTGAGAAGTTTAGAGGGACCGTGTTTGTTAAATGTAATGAATGGATGCGTATAAAAAGGCGTCAAAGGTGGTGCGAACGAGTGTACCGCCGAGCCACTAGGGGGTACGTCAGTTGCTGTTATGATGCAATCATTCTCGCCTCCATCGCCATTTGCACGTCCGTACCAGAATCTCCCGTCGATGCAATACTACCGCCGGGCAAGGAGCCAGCGAGAGTCGCAGGGGCTGCGAACGAACAGTGGTGGTGTCGATTAGAATCGATTTTTTGAGCAATCGAATTTTAATCGAAATGAAAAGCTAGACTTTTCAATAAATACAGAAATCAGATCCATAAGATCGACCAATCGAAAGTATCGACGGTTCCTTTTTGAAAAAAAGTGCGTTCGAAACGTGTTTATTACTCATTCGAAGCATGTCGATAATTCATGCATTTAAATAGTAGAAGAAAATTCGAAAAGATTTACTGTGAATACAAACGTGGTGTTAATACAGATGTTTGAACAGTTCAAAAATTAAACATAACAAAGAGTAAAAGCCTTTCTACTTCAAACTGTCACTACCTTGAAAATGATAGTCAAGGTCTAGCCTCGTAATACACTGAAAAATAGACATTTCTAGCCCTACCTCCGCGATGATTTGCAAATTTTGACCCGCAATTTTTTCAATTTGCAGAGTTGGCCGACTTCAAACCGCATATCTAAAAATATGATTTATTTTTGTTGCGACAATTGGTTGTCGCTAGCAACAATAAATCCTGATAATCATTCGTAAAAATATCGTTCAGTTTCATAATTGTGACTTGAAGAATTTTTAACGAGTTTCAAACTGTTGCAAAGGAAGTGTGCAATAATTTTCACTGATCGTCGTTTTTTTAATGTACGCAACATTTCAAAGCGTAGCCTACATCCATTAATTCAATTCAAAGGGAAGACTAGTCATCGTGTCTGAAACGGAGAAGACAATAGAGACAGACAATAAAAATCATGCGAAGTGAAGCCTCCTTAATTATTTCAGGGACGACGCTTAAGAGTTGAAAGATGCTTTTTAAATTCTTAAGGAAAGACGAGCAGCAACGCCAGGAAGATTTCCCTGCAAATGTAACAATCAAAACGCACCACTCCCCACGGCATGATCTCATAATTCAAGAGGGAAAGTCATTCCTCGCTTATTCGCACTCCTGGAAGTGACCCAAGCGTAAGGAAGAGACGCACAATACGTGCAAACCTCGCTCTGACGACCGCAAAACAATGGAGGCGAAAAAAATTGAAGACTTTATTCTCTGGGAAGTGAAAAAAATAATACCCCTTGCTTCCCAATTGAGTTGGACGCATAGTCTTTAGCGCTTAAGGAGAAGCTGGGATGGGAAGATTGGGCGCTGGTGAGGGATATAGAGTAAAAAAAGGAGCTCCAGTCCGAGGGCTTTAATTGCCGGAGCCTCGGATGAGACGACCGGCAAAGAGGACGTGAGCTAATTTAATTCGTGCTTTTTAACTAAATTAACGGAGTCGCTTCCCAAGTCAGCCCTCGATCCTCCGCTGTCGCCTGACTCCATGTATGAGAGGCTGCAAAAAGAGAGATTGATGCTTTCACGGCGTTGCGCAAAGAATGGCAGTAACTTCAAGGGTTTCCAACGCTGTCCATCATGGTGACAACAGTGGATAAGAAAGCCTAGGGCGGGCTCGCAGGTTACACTTCTAGGGGCAGGGTCTGGAAGCGTTAGCTTATCACCTCTGCGCCTAAGAAGGGGGAGGACTGGAAGGAAAAAAGGAAGGAGGCGCCGCCGCGAAGCGGAAGGAATGGAAGGGACGAGGAATCCCGCACCGTCACAAAGGCTGGCGGGTCGTACCATCAGCGAAACCAAGCAAAGCCATTAATGTGCCAGCGATTTTAGTGGATTCTCCTATGAGGAAGAAAAATCTAGCGATCAAATCGCTAGATAATTATGGTGACAACAGTTTCGCCTGCATTCCAGCGGGCATCTTCGGGTCTAAGCGTTGATAATCCGGGTGGTCTTTCCATCGTCTTGGCCCCGTTTGGCGCCAAATTTCTTCCGTACTTCAGATTGGCTGGAGGGTTTAAAAATTCCTCTTCTATGCACTGTGGAGCTTTTAACGGGAAGGCGAAAGGGGCATCATCACTTCGACCTCAAGACGCTGGGTAGACCGTGGGCGAAACTGTTGTCACTACAAACAACGAACACGGTTGGAAACCGTGAGAAGACGGATGTGTTTGTGTGTGTGAACCCTGAGGTGTTAGTACAGAAACCAGATTTAAAAAATATCCAAATAAATTGATCTACCAGTGAAAGTAAGATTTCATGAAAGTTTCATTAGACGATCCTTGATCTTCCATTACTGTCTGATCCGGATATTAAAGTGGGGAGGTAAAAAGGAGAGGCCGTTGACATGAAATGTAAGAATCGGTCTCACGAAATAACTCATGAATAAAATGAAACGAAATACTCACTTGGTCATCGAATAGGAGATCGGCTCGTTGCTAGAGAGGGGGTTACCACGTGAAAACACGAGAAAATCGGTGATAGCAACTAAAACTTCATGCACACACAATTTAGAATGCGACGTATAGGTGCGGTAAGAAATGAGCCTATTAGTAATCAATCAACGAAAGTGATGAAACGGTTAAGGTTCATTTTAGTCTCTCGCAGAAAGAAAAAGTTGCCGCTTTCGAAAGCAAGTGCAAGTGAGACTTACCTGGGATTTACGGAGGGGATACATTTATCGCAGTGGACCACGAGATATTTGTTCTATACAACCCCCGATGGAGGTACAGAGGGGGATTTAAATACTTCAACCGATCAAATGAACGACTTTGCAAATTATTAAGAAATAAGGCGTGCATTGGGATTCTTTTGATTTTCAACCTAATTTTTCTTATGCCCCATTATATTCCATTGAAAAAAAAACGAACTCCTACACCTCTCCTTCTGGTAAATATGTGCATTGCATTTCATTATTCCTATCGGACTTGATGACTAAATGCGGTTACAATATACGAGGCACTAAAAAAGACACTTGCAATCAGTTTTTCACTCAATTTTGCTGGAATGTGAATAAAAGCTATTGTCTTGACTGACGCAGTCGTTGCGCATGCGCACGCTGCCATTTCTGGTGACAGTTTTTGGAATTTCTCTCCATGTCGCGGTTAGTTTTAGTTCGCAGCTAGTCGAGTACGATCGATGTTAGTCGTCCGTCGTTATAGTATCGCAATGCAACCACAAGGGATTCCAAAAAGAATCACAAAACTGAGACGTTGCAATTATTCCTAAGAATATGAGCCCAGGGCGTAGTCACGGAGTCTTTAGCCAGGGGCGCAGCTAGGAATTAAGGTTAGGGGGGGTTTCAGGCGCAACTAATACTGGGGTGCCTGGAGGTGGTATACCTGCAGGGGTAAGCGCTAAGGGCAGGGGCCCTCCGCCAGAAAAAAAATTAAGAAAAATGGTTCGAAATGTTGAGTTTTACGGCCTTCTGAGGGATATTTTGTTTATCTTCACACTATTACTTAAGCAATATTAATCCAATTAAGTAAACTAGATTTAACTTTAAAATTTCTCTGAGCTCTGGGGGGGTTTTGTCCCCCAAAATCCCCCCTCGCTATGCCACTGTCTTTACCGATCCCTTTGGGAGAATGTATCTTTACACCTTAAGTTTTTCCTGAATGTACATAATTACTTATACCACTTTTTTATACATAAGAGCATGACCTGGGTTTTAATGAATAATCATCATCATCAGGCGCGCTGAAGACAGGGACCCATTGAGATGGAACGACATTGACGTCCGTCATTGTGGGACAAGCCAAATGTGCCGAAAGGCTAATTAGCGCCAGATGATGATGATTATTCATTGAAACCCGGGTCGCGCACTTACATATAACAAAGTGGTATAAGTAATCGTGTACATCCAGGAAAAACTTATAATGGAATACCACAAGGTTAACCAAGAATTAGTGAATTTTGTTCCTTACACCTTAAACACGTGACTTATAGCTCCACAATCATGCATGTTCTGTACATAAAATACCTCTAAAGAAGTATACCGCAGTCATACCTCCGACGCCTCGACAAGGGAGACAAATCTCCATCGCCTCCATTGTTATCGGACGCAGCCTCGCATCTTAACTCGCTCCAACGGGCAAGCCAACGGAATCGACGTCGACTTGTCGTCCCTCTCTGGAATCCTTCGTCCGGGGAAGAGAGGGATTTGGCCGAAACGGAGTCGTGGGAGCGTGAAAGAGGACGCAGGGTATTTGGCCGTCGCAGATTAGAGCAGCATCGCAGGGAGAGAATTGGAGATGCGACGGATGGAAGAAGACGAGAAAAGCGATATGAAGAGAAGACCCTGACTGTGGGACAAGCCAGATGTGCCACGAGCAACGGGATTCCAATAAAGTAGGCCCAAGAACATGGCGATTGAGCATTATATCTGTTGCGTTTCGCGCGCATTTTATTAGGCGGCGCCACCAGGCAGCTGTATCCCGTTCAGTATCACATCCGTCATTAACATTAGTGAACGTGGTAGTTTATAGATACCAATCGTCACGCATGCGTTAAATGTGTGGTTTATGTGATTTATATACTCAGTTACATATTAATGCCGTGTATTTCTTCGTGAAAAGTGGATATAGATGACTGGTAGCGCCGTGAGGGGAAATTTTGAAATCTGCTTATAATTCGCGCGCAGCGACAACAATTCTAGCGGTGGACTAGAGAATCCTCTATGAATTGAGAATGTAATGCTAAATTCGTGGCCATACGCTTACCATTCTCAGCTATCAGAGCACCCGAATGAATTCCTGAAGACATGGATGAGTGCACGAATGAATAATTGTGAGCGAAAATGTCTACTCGAATGTTTGAAATAACCAGCCGGACGTACTGCATGGATATTTGCCCGCAACCAAGCGTAAGTAATTCCTATTCAATGATACATACTTAAAAAAAAGTCCACCTTTCCATTACATTTGACCTCCATCATTTCGTGGCAAGCCAGATGTTCCTAAAGCTGATTATTATTATTCTTAATCGTGGTGGACATAAAAATAAACCTTGTCCCTGCACAAAAACTTTAAGATTCCACGAAATTACTTATATTCCTACACCAAAACTTGAAACTTATAAAAATTTCTTTAATTATTTAGCACCAAAATTGTATGTGAATCTTTGGCAAAAATTACAAGGTTGTAATAGCAAATATGAATTTGTAAAAAAACTGAGAGACTGGTTGTTTAGTAATAAAAATATTGAATTTTTATTTCAGACAATTAAATAATCTGTTCGTTTAGTTGCTTAAACCTATTTTGTTACCAAATTTATTATAAATTTATTTCATGTTAATTTTCTTATTACTTTATTCTAATTGTATTTTGTATGCTTTAAAGATTGTTTATGCACACATGGACAAATGTGTCTATGAAAGACTCATAGAAGAGCCTCTTTTGTTTTGTTTAAAGGTTACAAGAATGTACTGCCGAGCATTGCCATATTTTATGTAATGGCAACCCCTATTCAAGACATGTCTTAAGGGGTGTCTATTTCACTGGTTATGTATGTACATGTAGTAATATTTTGGGGCAGTGGAATAAATATCTTTATTCTTTATTCTTAACTATCCGAGCACCCGAATGAATTCCTGAAGTTACGGATGAGTGCACGAATGGTTGATTGTGAGCGCCATTGAACAAATGAGTGCTCGAATGTTTACAAACAGACGAGAGAAGCGATAAGGAGAATATTGAAGACGGACCCATTGAGATAAAACGAAATTGACGTCCGTCATTGTTGGACAAGCCAAATGTGCCGAAAGGTTATTACTATTTATCTTAACTATCCGGGCACCCGAATGTATTCCTGAAGATATGGATGAGTGCACGATTAATTGTGAGTGCCAATTCTAATATATTCAGAAAAGACGAATGGTTCTAAGTGGTGATACCAAAACTTTAATGTGGGTGCATTTTTATTTTCTACTACAACTTTTAACTGCTATTAATTCAAGTTTGCATTCTAAAAAGATTTTTTTATACACCTCAAGGGTGTATTTTGTGTGCTTTTCGAATGTATGAATAGACGTGTTTTTGTACAAACTGTATTTAAAGAAAGGAACCGTGGATTTTTTCGATTAATCGATCTTTCAGTTCAAATTTCGATTTTTGTTAAAAATACGATGTTTTGATATCGAATAAAAATCGATTTCACGAAAAATCTATTTTGACTGACATTTTTCCATCACTAAGCTGGAAGTAGATGGAGTGGAATGTAGAGGGAATTGACGGTGATTTTGGGAGAACTCAGTGAAAGAGAAACGTCGAACAAATGGATAAGATTTGGATTTGGGTTTAAATTATTGGATTTGGATTAAAGATTTGGATGAAAGATACGGAGAGATGGAGACAAAGCAGGGGAAGCATTAACCTCTTCAGTGCCGCAGAAAGTTTCACTGCACCAACAGCTTTTTGAGATTTTTTTTAGAAAAAGTGACTTTTAAAACGAATGAGTGGAATTTGAAACATCATCAAGAGATATTTCGTAGTATTTCATGGCATAAAATTAAATCACTTTATGGCATGAAAATTATATAACAACCCGGGTTTTTTAATTACTCCCCGAACTCACAGGTAGGGATGTACAGTAGCAGAACACGCTAAAGAATAAGGAGATAACAAACAGTTCAAGAGACGGGATGGATGCAATAAGCGCTGTCTTAAGTACTACTTTAAAATCGCTCTATATTTCAAATGAAATATCAAAACCCACCACGACACCTTTATGAAATTATTCACCCTAAGGCAATCAACTTCATATCTCCAAACACAATTTAAATACAAAATTCATTAGGTAGTTTCTTAGGTTATTTTTTGAATGAAAATTCTTAAATAACTTTTCCAGAATGTCTTTCCCCAGACTATTTTCAAATAAAACACCGAATATGGTTCTTTTTTTCCACTTTCCCAGTCATTGCCCTAAGAAGCTCGGTAACTTGTTTTTAAAAGCCGAGTGTCAATTTCGGAATCGTACCAACTTGCATAAAAAGGGTCCTTCACAACATCCAAAATAAATTCTTATTTCCATTCGCTTATCTTAACTGTCGGCTGAGATCTTATATGCTGATCTCCTCTCATCCTACAAATCTCCTACAGGTCTCCTCACTGCACTCTCTTCCTCTAAACTCAATCTCTCCGGTCTGTTCCTTCCGTCATACAGAACCTACACGGATTCATCCCATCTACTCTGAATCTCTTCTCGCTCTGTAAGTATCCTTCTATATCTAGTCTTTATTTTTGACATTGACTGCCCTCTTATGCTGCCCGATAGAGACTTAACCTTGGCGTACAACGCGCCTACCTCTCCTTCCTTCTGAAACTTTTCCATTTCCTCATAATTTCCCCACTCTCCACCAAAAGAATGGCATCATGTAATTCCCTTTTCTTGCCCTCACTTCCAAACTCTTGAATGATAAAATGAGAGGCTATACATGCATGAGAACCGTTCAATGAATACATTTTCACATTTACAAAATATTTTTCAACAGATAGACTCGATGGTAGCAATATTTTCACTCAACTAAATTACATTAACTATGATAAGAGCAACAATTTGCTAATGCCTCTACGTATAGCCAACTTTATTTTTTTATCCCAAGTTCTTACCATACGTCACAACTAATACTAGATAAACCAGTATTTGTATTCTGGCAGTAATTAGAACTCCTGCTACGCACAAACAAGCGTCGCCTGGCACCGTGTGGAAATTTACCCGTTTCAAAATGTCGATTCCCAAAAAAAAAACAGCCCGAAGAATCGAGTGTATTTTTTAAAAGTCGATATAGCAGCGCTGGAAGATCATATTTGGAAAATTGTATAAAAATGGCATTCACTAAGTTCCTTGGAGGAACATTAATTAAAATAAATTTTAATGAAAAAAAATTAAGAGAACGTCTTGAAAATTTTATTTTTTTTGCACTACCAGAAAAGCGACTAATGAAGGGCACGAGGAAAGGATACGAGAGAAAGATGCAGCGAGAACAAAAGGAGAGTGGAATACGAGAACGGAGCTGAAAGAACACACAGAATAGGCATGCTGAGGAGAAAACCATTTGCATTCAAACAATGAATGCCGAATAAAATGCGATTGGTAAAACTAAAAAAATACCTACTTAGATACGCAGCATTCATTGTTATCAAAACCCAGAAGCTAAGGATTATCTAAAGGCCTGGTTACTAGGGTGGGCCGAAAAATTACTTTTATTCGAGAACAAATCTGCCTTGTGCAGGAGAGCTGCGAAATTGTATCAGGGTCTCAGTCCCAAAATTATTTCGAAATCGGATAATATTAACCACTGACACCCGAGGCCAAAAGTTTATAATTTTGCGATAATCCATGCTGATTTTGTGGAAAAACCTATTGAGAAGAAATTAAAACCTTACGGGCAACATCTTGAGATATAATAAGTTCGGAAGAAAGTTAAGAACGGAAGAAAAACCTCGAAAGACTTCGGAAGCAAGTTCACATTCAAAGGACCGATGTCGTATGGCTACCTCGAACGACCGTTATCCGTCATATTGACGAGTACCAATTATAATAAATATTTCTTCGTTTTTGTCAAAATTGATTGATAACTTCATTTAAATATAAAATTTTCCCATATTTATCAATGCAACTGAATAATGTTTTACCAATCATTTTACAAAATAAAATTTAAAGTGAGTAGCCGTCACGTCACTCCTGCTTCCCCTGGCCTCGCCTACCACACGCCACCCAAAATGGAAGATATATTGCTTATTTTCATTGAAAATTTCAAAAAGGACTGTTAAATGCATAAATGAGATAACTAAAACATTAAGACGGACGTAATATAACGTACTGACTTCCTGCATAGAACACGCGTTAATTAGAAACGCTTAACCCGTCACTTTTACCGGTGTTGGTCTTTTAAGGTAGACAGTTTGTATGACTCCATTTCTACGAGAAAAATATTAAATATCATTTTAACATAATACGTACCATAAAAAATAAATAAAAGTCAGAAAAGATGAAGTCGGCAGAAAAAAAAGTTTACTCAATATGATTAAAAGCAAGCCGAGAAAACCAGTCAAAATAACCAGTCCGGTCCTTCTAGTGTTAAATACTGGTAATAATACTGGATGAAATCTTGAAAAATTATTTTTCCTTGCCTCATCAGGGATGCGAGTAATGAAGAGCGCGAGGGAGGAATGCAGGGAGGATATAAGTGCACGAAAAGGGGACGAGACTGAAATGAGACGTATGATGTGTATGGAAGGACGGGAGTCAATGTAAGATGGCGAAGAGAGGACAGAAACGCAGAGAGAGAGGGAGAGAGAGAGAGAGAGCCGGAGGCTGTGTCGTCGAGCACCCTGACAACATTTTCCCCACAAAAAAGCTCTCTCGGGGGGTGGGTTCACGGGGGGTAAGAGTAAAGGGGGGGGGCGCCGAGGGTTTGGCCTAGCGGCGCCGACGCAAATATTTCCCACGGGACAGGGGATGCGCCCGAGTTTCCAGCGTAATAACTGACTCACCCGCTGCTGACAAAGCGTTTGACCCTTTGATGTGCGAGAGTGAATAATGTGAGCAGGATGCCTTGCGAGGCGAAAACTTAACTCACTCACCACCCCGGAAAGCCATTTAGAGGGCTCTCTTCCCCATTCCACGAGCGAGAGGTATTTCTCCGGGCAAGGTCGGACGTGTTTTCGGCCCAACCTCACCTGTCCCGTAGCACCCCGGAATAAACATTGCGGTAAGAACGAGAGAGTGTCTCAGTACGATGTACTGGCTCTGATGAGTTTCTCCGTAAACGTTTTGCGGGAGTAAGGTCATGATTTCTATGCAACTGATGACTTCAGCGGTATGTTTACAATTCCATCAAAGCTCCGTCTGTTGATGTAACATAATCAATTTCATCATCTACCAACGTCATCAGAAAAATTCCTCTTTATATCCCTCTTACTTTTCTCTTCCTTCCCTAAATTACAAAAACAACGGATGAGGCGGTCATATAAGTGAAATAAATAATACGTCATATCTGAGTGCATTTAATATGTTTTTGCCGTAGTTGCTCTTTCTTATGGTACTTTGGTATCTAACCCATTATTTACAAATCCGATGTGAAAGGTTTTATAGACAGTTTTTGGATTGAATGCATATAAAAAATTAATAAATAAAAGTTCTTATGACTTCACAGGAAGAAATGAGCAAAAAACTTAAGCACTTATACCTCAAGTCAATGGCTCGCGTGTTCACTTTGCGGAGTGATAGATTAAAAACTAACTTTGTTATATTCCAAACAGTTATCATCAACATGATTTTTTACTCATTAAGTATAAGTTGAGTTGAGTGATGACGCAGTAGCGTCGAAACACGTTGTACTCCATTTAAAGTCTAAGCAGACATTTCAACACATTTTCTTTATCAATGCGCTTTCATGCTCATCCACCTACGAGTAAATATATTTATTTTTTTAAATGACTACGAAACCTTTGCACTGTTCGGGATTTCCTTACACATCCGGTTGTACATACGTCGCGATAATCGCGGTAATGTAAGGTTGCATGATGGGGCAATCGGGCAATAAACATTTCAACCTGATTGACTCCGTGTAGCCTACCACCGTGTGTTCCACACGAGAGTTGAAAGAAACATATCACTAAGGATAATGAGCATGCAAATATTCACTTCCGATGGATATCGGAAGTACACCTGCTCAACCATATACAGCCTATTTCAGATCCAGGGATGTCATGAGTTATAATATAGCTTTCCATTCAAATTTACGGGAACCATGCGTTATTATGCTGGAAGCCACATACATTTATAAAACATGTATTGATCAGATCAAATATTTGTTTACTAATCAGGAATTTGCTATATAGTTTCCTTCATATTAATCTGATGATGTATGTACCTCCAACGAGTTATACTCTGTAGTAGTTACTCTGACATAAATAAGTGTATAAGCAATGAATTCTTACAACAAATGACCTCTGAGTACTAAGGTTTTTGGCTACATTTCCCCAAAAAGGGAATTCGCAAGCGAGGGAGTATTTATTAAAGAGGGATTTAATGATAGAATTAATGAATAATATACTATTAAATAGGCACTAAAAACATTTAAAAAATTTTTAGAGGGTGATTAAAAAGTAACAATAATAAATATAAAACAAATTCGGTTAATTTACGCTTGTTGCTTCCTTTCGATAGCGACGGTGGCAGTAATCAAATATGATTCAATAAAACGAGACAAGTTTCCACGAGACGGAGACTATCGTCCTGTGAGGCATAGTACTCAGTCTTCGGCATTAATTCTTTCTCAATTCTGGTCAAATAAGTGCCTAATTAATTCTAGTCAAATAAGAGAACGCCTGCTAACGGTCGAAGTTACATGAAGCCATACAAATAATCAGCATTTCAATTAGCCTAGAACAAATAATCAGCCATAGATTGCCCATTTCACTGACGTCAACAGTATCTTGTTTAATATCTTTACTACGCCTGCAATCAAAACACTGAAGATGCCAATTGATGAGACTAGTGATCCCAAAATTCAAATATTCGTATAATTGTTATATGAATTCTAAAAGTAATTTATTAGGAATACTAACTTAATAAAATCTGCAGCGCTATGCTTTCTGCCGTAGACCACGGATATATCAACCCAGTTCATTTATTCAACTGCTCCTTATGTGCAGCGATAAAAGCTAGTTTTCACCCAAAGATAGGAGTTCCCATGTCTAAAAAATACTTTATGATGTTAATGTATGGCTAGTGCAATAAATTTAAGGACAGAATATAACGTGCCAAGTACGCTTCAAGTGATAAAACCGGAGTTACAAATAGACAAATAATTGATAAAACGCAATCAAGGCAGAGCCAACGTGCAATTATGAGCCAATATTATTAATATTTAGCATATATCAACAGAAGATGTCATAAATGGTGTGGACATTTTGCATATACACAGCCATCACACCAGACTAGGCAATGAGTAGGCGGCCAGAGATTCTTGGCTGGAACTACCGATCCGATGGGCGGAATAAATCATGTCGTGCCAATGGAGTAGTGGGCATGCGAATCCTCCTTTCGTATGCCACTTCAGAAGGAGATTCTTTGCCAGACGAATTCTCGCGCCTGATGGGCGACAATCGGATAAAAGCACCTCTTACCCTTGGGAAGGAGGAAATGGTCGTTAAAGCTCCGCAACCAGAACACTGAATCAACAAACACTTTCCTTTTCCCCAACGCCCGAGGGATCAAATCTTTTAAAGGACTCACTACAGGGCTGTACTCGCATAAAAGGTAAAAGAACGCATGAAAATATTACGCAGCACAGTATAACCAACCAATATGTGCACCAAAAGCCGGCTATGTGGCGGCAGGGCGCAGTCTTCACCTGCCAAACTGAAGGTCGCGGGTTTGAGTCCCGTCTGGGTGGGTTAACCCTAACCAGGGCTTGATTGTTTGTGGCGGTCCATTGTTAACAGTTGTAGCCCCCCGATCAAGAATATTATATTCGAGGATTCTCAAGTCCGCCGCTGGAATTGCTGTTGCACCACGTGCATAAAATCAAATTTCGACATCGCCACTCGCGGCGCTATAAGTCATCCATATCCACTTTTCAAGAGGAAATACATGGTAGAAGAATGTAATGTAGCTAATAAATTATTTAAAATACCCATTTAACCCATGAAAGACGATTTTTGTATAAAAAAGGCCTCTTCCACCACGGTTAACCCTGCAGGACTCGCGCCCCTTTTTGGAACGCGAGTGCTCGCGCTGAGCCTATCAGGCTCAATTTTCTTTTTCGAGTCCTCACCTATTAAAGTCGATTATTTTTCCTCTTCTTTTGTTTAAATCTAACTAATAATGCTGAAATGGTCCATTTCCTGAAAATCAAGTCCATTTACGTCTGATAAAATATGTAATTATTTCTTCATATCGAGTGTGATATAAAATATATTACCTTTACAAGTTACTGATTTATTGACTCGTAAAACCACTACACAGTGTTAATATTAGGACAGAACGAATATTATGAGGCAAACTTAGCTATGATCATTATTCTGCAAGCATGCGCCATATAATAAATGTGTATGCTCGAGACAAATACATTTCCACTATTTTCGCAGACATACCCGGTAAATATATTTTTCGTGTATCCACAGTCTGCACACATTTTTCAAAATTTCAGTGAACTTTGGGTTCTCTGTTTTTTTAGTTGCCTTTGGTTAATATGTTAGTCTTGATAGGCTCGTCTTATAATTAGCCCTAACTATTTGGGGAGCGATTTTATGGTTTCCCTTCTTTACGCGTGTTCATCTACAAGCCCAGCTGACAATTGCCTAAATAACGCTCACCGAGATTTTACTTCTAAGTTTTTGTTCCGAGGTAAAAGAAATGCAGGAATTTACCACAGCAATATTTAGCATAACGTAAATACTTGGCAAAGGACAACGCCGTGGATTTCTTGATACATAGTATGCCATGCATAACTGATCTAGTGTATCAACTCCCGATTTTGTCATGTCATAAAAAGGTATCATTTCTGGCTTTCTTTCATCTCCACTAAATTCATCATTTTTTGTTATAGTTCATGGTTGATATCATAAACACATATTTATTCTTTCTTGGAGTGTATGACGCAAAAAAAAGTTCTTGCAGAAATCAAATGAACTGGGTTTATTATTTTTTTGTTTCAACGAAAAAAAGTAGGCAATTCCCGCTTATTTTTCCGAATCGTTCCAATCACGGCAAGTTGGAAATTCAAGAGTTCATTTACTATAAAAAACTGGCAAATAAATTGTCAATCGAAATATTTCTACCAGTACTGCTGATGGAGACCATAAACTTTTCACGATATCAGAAGGGCTGTTGTTGACCGAAAACGATCCATCAGGTGGTTTACCAGCATACACTTCTAAGTTATAAGTATAAAATATTCTAGCAACTACCAAGCAAAGCAAAATTTTCTCATGAATGGTTGTGTATTCACCAATAATGTAAGAACTTTTACGATTGTCAAATTTTTCTAATATCTCATGAAAACAGGTATCCTATCATTTTTTGTCTTCTTTGCTGTTATTATTTGTACTTTCTATAATTTTCGCAAACAAAAATTCACTGCCAGCATGCTGAAACAGAATACTCACGGTTTTGTGGCGGAACTGGCGCAGTTGAAACTTCAGCGAGAAGAGCACCTCCAATATCTGTGCACTCTCTAGTAAGAATGACCGTGACCTCCGAATTTTATGGCCGCCGAGTGGCGAAGTGAATACACTTTTCGAAAAGAGGTTTGAATATAACGAGCCGTACCTTATAAAATTGTGTGAAATCAATACAAGCTTACTTTGTGTCAACAATAGCGCGCTTGTATTTACAGTAGAATGAGCAACTGTGGCTTCTCAGACATACTCCCATGTAAATAGTTTTGACTTTCAAAATATCAAGCTGATTTGGCAGAAAAAGAAGCTTTACTAGGAGTATAGTGTTAGTGGTTATTCATAACAGCCTACATTGTGTCTATACAGGCAATCAGAGAAAAAGAATAGGCTAAGGGTGAGAATGAAAAATGTAACGCGAGCACTCGCGTTGAGCCTGAGGGGCTCACATCGCGTGCATACGAAGCAAATGTATCATATTCTAACCTTATGATAGGTTGATCGGGATATTCTGCGCATGTAAAACGTAGCCAAAAGAGTAAGGAAAAGGTAGAGAAAATCTAAGCGCATTATTGAGAATTTGTCAAGAACTATTAAGAAAATATCAACAATGTGAGCCTGTCAGGCTCAGCGCGAGTTCCGGAGGGTTAATAGCGAAAGTCACACTGGACGAGATACAGCTGACTAGTGGCGCCGCCGAATAAAATGCGGGCGGAATACCAACAAATATAACGCTTAACCACCATGTTTCTGAGCCTTCTTTAATAAATCTCCCGATGTAAAGGCCAAATAGGGCTGCTTTTAAGGTTATATTTATTAAAAAAAATGCAAAAGGATTTCGACGATTAAGAACACGCAGCTGTGCTGCTCGACCATTCCTAGTTTGTATTTTATCGTGATGTATTCCTTTTTTTAATTTGCGCTATCATGACGACATTTCAAGATAACATAGAGTAGACTCTTGTCAAAACTTGGCTGATCTCGAATATAAAAACTTTACAACTGAAAAAAATTCCGGCTCTGAGGTAAAATAGTCAACTTTAGGATACGATCATTTCATGATGTTCAAAGGTTGTTATGATGTAAATCAAGTAATTATGGATAGTATATAGGTTGGTTGATAATACTGTGAATTATAAAGGTATCATCGACCATGGAGTTCCAAAATGAGAATAACCTATTACATCCTATCGCAATGGTTTGGAATCCTATCTTGCTTCTGTAAAAAGCTATATTCCCTCAAGTTAGAGGTACTATAACTCGGACGAAAAGACCAATATTCGTATTTTTGGGTTCCAAGAAATTTGAGACAAAGACAAACCTCGTTAGCATTTCTGTATTTACTATTGTGTCGCGTTGAGCTGATTCAAGCAACAAGTGAGGCTGCTGGGAACGTGCCCTGCTCCGCGTCTTCCGTCCCGCTTGGGGGCCAATTGCCTCCCGTTAGGTTGGTGGGGGTGGGAGCGACGAATTCACCCACCCCCTCCTCACCGAGCCCATTGCTTGCCCCATCAACGCCCTCCGCTTCTCCCAGCGATGCGCAATGCGTGCCAAACAGTGAGTTGCGCCCCTTAGGTCCCCCCCGGGTGGGATGGGGTCGCGGGAGGCCATGAGCTGGGGCCCCATTTGCTCATCGGTGGCTTCCCTCGCCATACGCATCGTTTAAGACTTGGGAATACAAACATTTTCGGTACTCAATTCCTTAATGCGTCAATGACTCACGTCATTATCTATCAAATTTATCGTTCATTTGTGGAGCCAAGAGTGGGGACTCGAAGTTAATCTGAGCAAATGCATGGCGGTACATTTCTTGCGGAATTTGTCCAACTCCAACCATGTTTATGCAGTGGATGGTATTGACATAAAGACAACAGACGAAGTGAAGTACCTGGGAGTTACGATAACCTCGAATCTCACGTGGGGAACACATATAAAGAATATTTGCGGCATAGCCCTGAAGAAATTAGGATTCGTCAAGCGTATTGTGGGAAGATTTTCGGATGAGAAAGTAAAAGAAAGGTCCTATTTAACTCTCGTCCGACCGCACTTTGAATATGCAGCGAGCGTATGGGATCCGGTGCAGAAAGACTTAATCCGCGAACTGAATAAAATACAAAGGAAGGCTGCGCGTTTCGTCAAAAACTGCTACGGGCGTACAGACAGTGTTACCCAGATGTTAAACGAATTAGGCTGGGAGCCGTTGGAGACTCGGAGGCTGCGGCGTTGTAAGCGGCTGGTGACCTAACACCCCCTGCCACACGCCTTTTAGGTGGCTCGCGGAGTATTATGTAGATGTAGATGTAGAAATGAAAGTCATTGTACGCGGCATATCACCGGCAGAAGTGGCAGAAAAATATCGTTGCTACCTTGCTGCTTAGGTCTAAAACTATTACCGAGCAATCAAAACGTCGCGTACGCAAATGCTCACTCAAACGAAACCATTATAATGTTATTACAATGGAAAGTTACTAATATAATATCGGCACGGGCTAAATTTTGCACTAATTAATATCAGTGGGGGCAAAATCACTCTAGACGTTGAAAGACGCGGGTAAATTTCAGTTTGCTTCCTTTGATAACTTTGCGTGTTCACGAGCGAAAGTTTTCATGGCCAGAAGGAGTGAATACAAAAGCACTTTATGTAACATTTAACGGTTAAATTACATTAAAATAAGTTTATAATTGTTGCAAAGGCACTCAAACAAGCAAATTATATCAGTATTCACTATCAGCAAACCATTTTTGCAATTTAATGAACATGGTAACTAATCTCGCCTTTCCCCTCTGAAGTGAAACTGTCTTGGTTAGGTAACGCTTTCATCCCTCAAGATTGAGATGCTCTATAATACCACCGAGAACACCAAATTTAATTCAGTAAAATAAAAAAAATATTTTCAGCTGTTCGTCAGTTAATATGCAATGAATAATCTTCCAGTCCTATTTTTCTTTTCCTGAATTTTATCCCAAACATCTCTTTTTCATATTAAAACCATTGATCAAATTTGATTGATTGATAATCCTTTTATTTTTGTTCTTCCATGCTGGCGTTGCGGTACTTTAACAGGTTTTGCTTAAAAACTACTTAAAATCGATTTAATTAACCTTTAAAATTGAAAGCGTAGTGGAAAAGTACTTAAATCACGCATGGTTTTGAAACTAACGGCCCAAGTGGAAGTTGATTGAGTCTCAATTGTGCAACAGAATATCAATTCTACAGGTACCTAGAAGAAACGTGTCAGGTATTATTAGTATAATCAATTTATATATCAATAGTAGGGCTAACATTTCTCCATAAGGAGTCAGTGTCAATGCATGAGAATACTCGATAACGATTAGGGAAATCTAAATCATCCACATAAAAATTGATCAGTACTTCTTTCTCCTGCTTTGAGTGTAAATCCACGTAAGAAGTTCCATATTTTTATTTATACCCGTTTTTCTGATATTTCATCTCTTTTGAGAACCCCATAACTGTAATTTTATTGCGATAGCATCATAGATACAGATAGATCATCATACATATCAAGAATGAACATAAAAACTGGTATCCAAACAGCACATTGTGCACTCATGTTTCAATGTTCAATGAGTACGCCATTCTTATCGCGTCCATCCAAATTATCATTTCAGCCATTTATCCCGTAAATTCATTAATTTAAGGTCATCTTAGTGGTAAAAAGTGAAATTGATTTCAAAAGGTAGCAAAACATTTTTATCCCCCTGAGTGCCTTTTTATCTATAAACATTTGTTAATGAGTAATTATTCAGCAAATATATTGATTAAACAGGGATAAACTCCTAATCTGTACCTTGTATTAGGAAACGATAGCATTAATATCAAAATTTAGGTTCGCATCTGCATTCCAGGAGTTTTAGGTAGGTTAATGTATTGATGACCAGCTTGGTTAGTTTGCGTCGTCACCCCAGGGCAACTCTTGTTGTGCGTGCCGCATATCTTTTGAGCATCAATCACTCCACGCCTTGAATTTAACGTCAACTGTTTCTTCCTTAAGTCCCCCCCACTCGAGTGGACGTACACGCGCCGATCGCCGGCAGCCACCCCGAACCCCATCAAGGCGACCACCTGGCGGGCATAGATCCGCTGGCCAGCGAGACCCCTATCCCCGGAAGCGTCCACCACACGCGTCGATCAACAAAGATTTCGGGTGCCACAATCAGGGTAGCCGAGCCAGGGCGGAAGTGGGGAGAGGCTTTTTGTGCGTGTGATACGAGGAATTCAAGAGGAAAGGAGCAGAGGGGAAAGGGGGGATTGTGCAAGAGAGACAGTTGTGGCGCTTCCTCGAGATGTGCAGGAAAGACTAATAATTTGGCTCAGCGGTGTAGTTGAGCGGGTGGGTGGAGTGGTTAGCGATGTGGGGGGAGAGAGCCAGGAAAAGATCCATTTTTCTAGCCATGGGGTCTCCATTAGTGGCAAGTGGTGGCCCCGACCCCTCTCTCTCTCTCCCTCTGTAGTCAACAGCAGCACCTCGGTCGCGAGAGAGGCAACTCCATCCCGTGCGGGGTCCCCTTTCCCCCGCTTCCTACGCCCCCTCGGGCCCTTCCCACCCACCCAACAGCGTCCCATATTTGGAGGACCTTTTTTTTTAACGACACCTAATAGCTCTCTCCCGCATATACCACCACGACCCCGCGTGCCAGGTCCGTCTCTTCCGTTTCCATTCCGACAAAAATGCATTCTGAATATTTTGAGCGTCGCGAAATATTTTGCTCCAGCCTATTTCAACTGGGCTTTCATAACCATGAGCAAGGGGGCTCGATTAAAGGGGGCCTAAGACCATGGCGGTTAAGCGTTACATCAGTTGCCGATTCGCGTACATTTTAGTAGTCGGTGCCTCTAGGCAGCTGTATCTCGCTCAGTGTGACTTTCGCCAATAACCGTGGCGGAAGTAGTCTTTTTTAGATGACAATCTTCTCACATGCGTTAAAGGTGTGGTTTATATGATTTATTGGCTCAGTTACACATTAATACCGTGTGTTTCCTCGTGAAAAGTGGATAAATATATGACTGATAGCGCCGCGAGTGGCGATATCGAAATCTGATTTTAATGCGCTCGGAGCGACAACAGTTCTAACGGCGGACTTGTGAATCCTCTAATGTAATAGATTCGTGACCATGAGGATGTGGCAGACTGGAGAAGCAGACCTGTGCCTATAACCGAGTGCGCACCACGTCCCAAACTTTGTGGACCTTTTTTTAACGACACCCATGCGTGCTGGCCTTCCCCGCACCCGTGAACCGCGCGCATAGTCCGTCTCTTCCGTTTTCATTCCACGGCCGATATATTTGTGGGCTCACGTTTCAATCCGACTTTCTGAGGGGACGGAGGCAATGACGGTCGCATCCGTGACTGCGTGAGTGTGGGTGAGGTTTTTTGAAAACGAACTAATTTTAGAGTCACCTCGTCGCTTTCCTGGAATAATGTGCGCGGCTCCCCGATACGGAGGTGAGAGCCTTTGCTTTCCCTGGGAGATGGTTGCCCAGCCATCCACGTTCTTCTCGTTTAATAGCCCCTTTCACACGATCCTTCATTCAGCTCAAGGCCTGGTACGTTTGCTGGCATGTGACGTTACAGACAGGTTACCAGGCGAAATCATCTCGGGATTTATTACTCGCTCATTGAACTTGTGCTTTCGAAGATGCGACTGTTTGGAGAGATGGGAATTCTAAATATTTCAAAATTCACTTCCTCGGAAATTCTCTATTATGCGATTTTGGGCCTCTCGTAAACGCGACCTATTTTAGAGTACCTACACTTATTCTGAATGCATAGAGTAATTAGCATGGAAGAGGGTAATATTTCTAATTACAGCAAAATTTAACGAATATTAATGTTTCTAACCCTAATAATACTATTAATATGCATTCATGGCGTGTTATGATGTTTATTGATTGATTAAGAGTTCTGTGGAATCACTCGGGTTTTCTCAATGAATAACGATGAGGTATGCTCTTCGACCATCTCTCCAGGCATTAGCACCGTTTAAACAGTAAAAGAATTAGAAGATAAGAACGAAGTCTGTAGATTAGTGTGATGAAATGGAATTTTCCCAAATTGAAATAAATACTTGCAGTTTATAACGATTATAAAACTTATTACAATCAAAGTTTCAATGTTACTACATCTTCTTCATCATTTATCTGTTGCAGATGATGTGGTAACAATGAAACCGAGATTGCAATAAATTTTATTACCGCGGAGACTCGCAAGCATTTATTCCAGTAAGAAGATTCTACCTGAACGGATTCAACAGAGGCAGGACGTATCCAGACCTGAAAAGATCTTACTATTCGCTGATTTTCAATAAAAGGTTACTATTGTTTTCAAACCGGCGTTGTTTTACGGTGAATAGTTTTGATTCATTGATGGTGCAAATAAAAAATTTTCTTGACGATTACTCTTTCCTTCAAGCAGGACTTGTTTCTCCGGAGGGAACCGAGCCAGTTTGATATTAAACATTCATGAAGTGCTTAAACATTGACCTCAATTGTCAGTACTTGGGTCTGGGATCGAAGTAGGGCGGCTTCACGCCAGAGGGCAGTTAAGCAGTTTGAGCAATCTTCGGGAGGGGCTCTCGGAGGCATGCCGTCGCTCAGGTCAGTGACTAGGCCTCACGCTGCTTTATAAGGGCGACCCACCAGGATATCGTGGGGCATGGTGTCACCTAATAGGGCGGTTTCCTTTTATTTTTTTATTGCCTTAATTGAAAGATTATTATTCCTGGAGTAAGCATTTCACACTTTTAGATTTTTAAATGACGATATGTATTTTTCGCGATCAAATGAAAAGTGAAAAATTTCAAGCGCGCGAAAACGAGACGGCTAAGTATGAATGCCGGGGAAAGCCCGTGTGACATCATTCTGGTTCCCGCTGCCGCAAAGTGAGGTGACCTTGGGGCGAGGACATGTGCACCTCTAGGCGCAGGCTGATGATGCAGGCTGCTAGCAGGTAGCAGAGTACCCTGCTAGCAGGTAGCGCTTGGCTTAATTATAGATTATTAATACCTTATCAAACTAAGCAAACTTTCCGAACAAGGCCAGTTTTAATAGGTGATTATTAAAACATGTTTCCCTGAGCTCTGTGCCTCATGCATGCATTGGTAATCTCAGACGATGTAAACTCCCATCTACTCGTATAGAAACTAGGTCCCTGTGATGTCACGTGGAGTGGCATCGCATGGGCGCCAATCTGGCCTTTTTCAAATGCGGTTAAAATTGGCCATTGCCATTCGTCTAAACTGGGATTTGTAAACAAAATAATTTGTATATTATGTATACACTTATGGTGGGCAAGGAATCGCAATCAATGCCTTTCGTTTTCTTTGATGAAGGAAACTACCCAATTGCCGTGGGATGCATGGGTTTCCTCGATGGTGGACATCTTGGAGAGGTAAAATCGCGCGCCAACTAGATACTTAGATACAGCAACTAGAGTCAATAGAAATCACGAAAACGCCAAATTATTTTAACAGAAAAAACGGATACTTTTTAACAAATGCTTGGTAGAGAGTGTTTCAGAAACCGGCCGATCATAGCGGAGCAGCGAGAGGATCTGGCATATCACAACACAGCCGCGAGGAACGAGGGCTACAGAAACGCGGCAAAAATACCGATATCGGCACTTCGACCGGAAGACGCCTGGCGGAATCCCGGTGAAACTGTTTTAACCCGATGACAAACAACGCGGCGAGAACCCAAAAGATGGAGAAATCATCTAACTAGATACTTGTTTTCAAAACGGTTTCACCTGTGACGTGGAAGGTTACTCGGAATTTCCACCGGGTCAGGTTCTCCAACTCCATCTCGGCAGACATTTCAATGTACGAGTGGTCAGAGTTGGTTTCATCTGTGGCTTTATGTAAGGCAACATGATTTTGCTACACGGCAATACGCTTGAGTCAATACGCATTCTTCAATAAATAATTATAATTCCATTGGAGTCAATTCAATCTCCATTTACATTCAGGTAACGCATTTTGGCTTCAGTCGTAGTATTAGTTTGAAAGTAATTTATGAATGTACGGTTCGGTAAAGGATACTTTAACAAAAAATATTTCTTTGCACATATAAGCATAAATATTGTACGCTCTTCGCCAACAATCGAGCATCGCTATTCCCGGGCGGCAAAGGAAATATCTTGAATTAAATCATATTATTTGTACAGCATATTTCTTAAGACATTGGATTTCCTCATTTTGAAAAAGGGAAAGCAATGAATTTTTTCTTGAATTGATTGAATTATTGCATTGATTTTTTATCCAACATCATGAAAGTATTAAATAAGTTAGGAAACAATTCATCAGATGCTAGATATGGACCATGTTTCTCTACTGAAGCGAGGCTGGGACGTTGACAGCAGGAGAGATGTCAAGAGAGGAAGCTTTCGAACTGTGGTGATACCGAAGAATGATGAAGATAGGATGGATGGCCTGAGTAAGTAATGAGGAAGTGCTGAGAAGAGTAGGCGATAAGAGAAGTCTCCCAGAATCCATACGGAGAAGACTTTGAAAGTTAAAAATGGCTAAAGATAAAATTTGCAACTTTGAAAATGGCATTATGTGCCGAAACCTGGGTCGGTTGAAATAAATGAATGCGGAAATAGACAAGCACTTTCATTATTTTAGATATAAAAGATTTCCACCGAATTACTTTGGAAAATTTAACTTTTGAATTTTTATTGAATATTTAAATGTTTCATCCTCACCGTGTGCTCATAAAACCCAAAATAAGCGAATGAAATGATGAAAACTGACAAAAGATTATTAAAATTAAATTATATAAAATATAATACTTTCTAAACTCCTTAAAATATAATACTTTCTAAATCTTTCTACTCGTCATAACTCTTCACTGCGGAAAGTAGAGGAACCACGTGAAATGAGGATCAAACTACAGCGACCACAACAGCCTGATCTACCATTAGGAGGATGACTCGAGTTGGTTGAGGGGGCTCACATCGTCACAAGGATCTGAAGATAGCGGTTAACAAGATAAGCCCACATAATGGCGCCACTTTGAAGTTCTCGCACTAAGGCACCGAGATGGAGATATGAGAGCACTTGGCGATTTGGATTGATGAGGCGGCTTAGGCAGTGGCTTTTCATCCCCAATGCTCGCAATTCAATCCTTTCAAGGGCAGGGAACATTGAAGAATATCGCAATCCATTCCCTGGGGGCTTATTTCAGCAGTCAGGATAAAAAGATAATACAATAGCCTGAAGTCATTAGGTGGGCTTATCTTGTTAATCTCTATCTTCAGCTCCTTGTGACGATGTGAGCCCTCTCCACCAGCTCGAGTCGTCCTCCTGATGGTAGAGCAGGCTGTCGCAGACCCTGTTGTGGAATACTTTTACTCACTGACTGCTGCAATAAGCCCCCAGGGAATGGATACTTCATTGGAACAATTTAATATAAACACTATATCGTGTTCCATAATACTTCAGGTGCGCCAATTTAAGACGAGCCTGATTATAAAACTTCTGAAACGTGACCAGGAGAAAACTAAAATTATTTTGAATATTATCTAATAATTGGTCTTGGCGGCTTTTAGACTGAGAAGCTATGCGAATTGTCGCATATTTCATGATAAAAAAGGGGGAGACATAACGCATTCGAGGATTTGTGATAATAAGCGTCGCGAAATTTCTTTCAAATTAAAGCTATAATAGCTTATTACAACAATAGGCAATATAATAGCATATTACAACAATAGGCAATATAATAGCATGTTACCACAATAGGCAATATAATAGCATATTACAACAATAGGAAATAATGAAGAAATAACTAGACGACGAAAACGAGAAATATTCTCCAAGCATGCATAATTTTATGCTACGCCTTTACAATTACGAATCGATTAATAAATAAAACCCCAATTAATAAAATTTGCAGTTAAAATACTTGGCTTCCTCTCAGAACGACTGCCAAAGCTGATGCTCAATTATGCCAAACACTACTCAGTAAAATAAAATAGTCTTTCATGAAAGTTGATATTCCACGCAATGTTATTTATAAAAAAATTATATTATGTTTGAGTTTGAGTCCAAGAAGAATGTCTGGATATTAAATTTTAAAAATGATACAGAAATCATTATTATCCTCCAAATTTTCACCCTGCGGCTTGGCTTTCAGTGCCAAAGAATTAGTCAAAAGTGGAAGAATTCGAAATGTGGTGCTACCGAAGAATGATGAAGATAAGATGGATCGATTGATTAAGTACTGAGGAAGTTCTAAAAAGAGTAGGACAAAAGATATATCTTCTAAAAATATTAAGGGAAAGTGAGAAAACTTATTTGGGCACATAATGAGACATAATTGCCAGATGAAAACAATCGTAGGACATGTGGAAGGGAAGTAGGGCAAGGGACGGCCCCGAATGAGTTACACAGAACGGGTTATAAAGGATGGAAAAAAGAAAAAAATACGCCTGAATGCATGTTAACAGCTATTTTTAAAAGGCAATGGGGGAAAATGTGGAGAAATTAACGGGGTGTGACTAGAGTGGAAATAGGGAAAATGGGTGAGAGGAGTCAGTAGGAATCGTGCTGTTGAATATAGATCGCTAAATTAATTTCCTCGAAGCGTAAGGAATAATAGCAAGAAAATAGTTGATGCCCGTGGACTGGCATTTGAAGTTTCTGGTTATGAAACATGGGGTGGTGATGTTGAGAGAGAAAGAGATGTTGCGCAAATATCGCGAAAATTCTTACTGAATTGACTATGTGAGTATAAAAATTTGCAATTGTCAAGCGTAGTCGAACGACAATGTGAATAATGTTTAAAAGGTAACCTTTAAGCTAGAAATGCAATAGCTACTTTTAGCGATGTCTTCTTTGGTGTCCATCCAAACCTTGCCCTCAGCTAGCTAATTCTACGCATCTTGGAGGTCGAGCTGTGGGTAATGTTTGCAAATTCAGTTGCTGTGGTAACTAAGTCCCTTGGGCGAAGTGAGTGGTTGGATCGTTTATAAGCTGTTCTTGGGCTCTTGGGAATATTTTTGGAGCACTTAAGATGAGGGGGTGTTTACCAAAAGTGAGGATATGTAGCCGCCGGGCTTGGACGAACTCCATGTAGGATTTCAGGTATCGATTCTATATTTTGGTCATAGCCCAATCCCTCCGCGCTTATTTTCACAGCCTTCTTTGCACCGGTGCATCATAACATACGAATTGTGATGCGAATGAAATGACGACACCTCACCACTGCTGTCTTTACTATGCAGTCACCAATATACTACTCTATGAGTTATTTAATAAGTAATTTTGTAATTAAAATCTGTGTAAGCTATTAGAATGAAAATAGAACTACGATCAACTCAACCTGCTAGAATGGGCGTTAATTAAAGACATATTCGTTAGAAGTAATTTTTTTGCGGAGATATATCGGACAACAGCACATGGAAGTGATGAAATGATAAAAATATATCTTATTGTGTAATTAATTTTCGTTTAAAAAACTGTACTATACGCGTTTCAACTGACTTACAGTCATCATCAGGTACTCGTAAAAAAATCAGTGATTTAAAATGTTTTAAATTTCAAACTATAGGTGAAAGTTGAATACTTATAAATGACTTCAGTGACAATAATTTTTATAAAAGGTATGCGATTTTAAATTTGTAATCTAATTCGTATTTATTTTTGGTATTTAAGAATGTTAATTTTGTATTTCCGGCACTAATTGTGAATGGTTGTACATAAGCGTATTTTTATCGCCCAGTCATGACGGAATCCCCTTTGACATCACTTTCAATTCAAGGTTTTGGCGGTAATGGGGAAAGGAATCACGAAAAGTTGCTTCCAGACTTAATATTATCTTAGTATTTTAATCATTCTTCCTTATTCGAGACTTTCTTGGTACCAGTTTCATCTGTTATTTGCGTTGCAGTACTATTCTTTCCATAAGCAAAGGTTATTGCTGATTTACATATGACTGTTTTCCGATAAATACTTCAGTATGCATGTTAAACTTTATCCCATCCTGAGTGTTTCTCTCTCATTAGTTCATTGAAACGTATTTCCATCTGACAGAGGGAACTCTCGCTATTTCTCTTGCGCATGGGTCTCTTATACTAAAGATCTGTGTTGAATACAAAGAAAAGACTTCGGTGGCACTTAAAATTTTATATTGATTTCAATTCAGACAGCTTCCTGTACTCATTACATGTTCAAAATTATATTTTATTTATTTTTCAAAATATTGTGGTGTATACAAAAGTCATTTTTACGCCAGGCGTGTTTACGGCTTTTTTATTCTCTCTGTCATTAGGTAATCAATGTTACAGGAAAGAATAGGTCGTTTTGAAATACTCGGGACGTGATATCGCAAAATAAAAAAAGTATCTACATCCTTCGTTCAATGCATCATCTTCATTATATGATGGTGGAGGTGTGATACACCTTTTCTACTTGCAAGGATCGAAGTTTTCGATGAAGAACTCGGTGGTATGCTATTTGGCTGTAAAATTTGATCGTCTGTCACAATTCTGTATTCTTCATTGCAAAAGATGCATTTATCTCGTCTTTTTTCGAAAATCCTCAAGCAATGTTGTCTTTCTTCAGGGGATGATTTGAAGATGGCTTTGATATACAGGGTAAAGAAAAATTTGCCGCGAAACTTAAACCCTGGACAGCTGATATTGACAGGTACAATATTGCTAATAATTAAAAACGCACCCTTTTTAAACTGCAGAAACCTTAAGCCAAGTGATTTGATTGGGCGCAAGTTTACCCTACTGCTGGAAGCGAGGTCTCCTGCAGGTAAAGCATTCGAAGTCATTTATTTATTGGTTTTTATTGTTTTCCCAACAACATAATTACAGGAAAAACATTGAGTTGTCATGAGTTGTCCGGGGCATCCGGCGAAAGGAACAACTGGCAACTAATCGGAGCGCTCGGCCAAAAGTTTTGGTAGTCAAAAATAGCGCGTTTTCGACATAAATATCATAAGTAATTTTGGTGCCTACTGGCATCAGCTATCCAGGGTTAAAATTTCGTGGCACAATTTTGTCCACCCTGTTTATGGAAAGAAGGGCCAGACATCAACTAAAAATAAAAAGAGAACTAAGATATTAGTTAGCAACGAATAAGAGAAGACTGGAACAAACATCGTTTTAGGAAAACAAAAACTTGAAGATGTGAAAGAGTTTTGGTAGCTAAAAAACCGATTAAGTTGTGATGGACGAAGCAAGAAAGAAATGGTCACTAGAACATGGAGGGCATTCCGCAAAACTAAGAATCTAATTGTATCTGAAAATACAAGCATAGAAATTAGAAAGAGTCGTGCTTCATTCATAGAAGCGTAGGAGCGAGTATTAGACGTATCCAGCAGCAGTGAGGTCCAGAGTAGAAAATTTTGAAATGTGGAGTTATGGCTCTCGCAAAAGATCGTGTCGCTACGCAGTCGGCAATCCTTAGTTTGGTCAACAGAACTCTTAAAATGCTTGTGAACAGTAGAGGAAGGTTGACTAACGCATTCTTAAATGTGTGGTATTCCATTATAAGGTTTCTTCGTTAGTTTAGTGTTACTTATGCCACTTCTGGTATAAGTGACAGTTTAATAACCAGCAGTGGTATTAGTAACAGTAAACTAACAGTTAATTAGTGTGGAGCTATAACGGCAAATCCTTACAGGTAATATAGGGCAGAGACCTTAAACTTGGCCTTTCTTGGTCTATCCATCATTCACCTCCATCACCGCCCTTTGCAACAGCCTTTCGTTCTAATGCTGGCATTGACATTCTTTCGACCTGCCCTAACAAAACTAACACTCTAAAAAAATAAATTAGCATAATTTCGTCCAAAAATTCCTATGAACACTCATTTATATGGTTCGTGGCCCTCAAATTGCTATCACTAAAGCATTTTCATTTATTTAAAGTCTAAGAATTGTTTTATACCATATGAGGCAATATGTCTAGTGCATCTGTTAAAAGTAAATTTAATAATTGAACATTTATTTTGATGTTCTTTCATTATAAAAAATTGAAAAAATTGAAAATTTATTTTGATGTTCTTTCATTATAACAATACTTATGTAATAGTTACGGCATTTATTTTGGTGGCATTCATTTTTTTCTCTGCCGGTGGCTAAAATCTGGTGTAATGACCTTGGAAACCAGATGAGGAAACAACACACATTCAGAAAATAAACCAGATTCAGCTCTTTTGTCTAGTCAACCTTACACCACGAGCGTTTTTGGTGGGAGATCACAAAGCCTCCGTCCATAGATAAACCTGGCACCCTTCAGTTAGCATTCAATCGCTCCACCCGTTCTTGATTAACACACTTTCCAATGTACCACACACACACACACTATATATTCATACGATAGTGATCTTACACGTCAAAATCCGTAACAATCGCGGAATTGAACCTGTTCAGTTCGTATGTTTTATGCCACCACGTGAATTCGTCGACCATCAATTGTATTCTAAGTTAGTAACTGGACTCATTTTTGAAAAAAAAATATCTTTTCGTTCCTTTTTAGAGTCTTTACTTGTAAATACGTCGGAAGAGTACGTAAGGAAATACTACAAAAGGCAACAAAGTTTATTCTAAAATGTTTCTTCAATTACGAAGTGAAGCCGCTAAGTGTTGGTTATAGTACTAACTGAAGACCACTATCAATATCTACAGCAAGGGCTTTTTCAATGATTTACCTTTCTTAAGGGGGATCAGAAGAAGCACTGCCTACCTCGACTTACGATGCCTTCACAGGAGTGGTCAAAGCATTATGAATTCATCACTGCGCTCAAGAACCTTAATACTTCCTTCAGACACGAGCGCATGCCACCTTCTTGTAACACAATGGACTATACGGAGGTTCTAATGCTGAGGGAGAGTGGCCATGACATCGTTTAATGAATGTCAAAGTACCACCCGGAGGTATTCACGCACGGTGGGATCGGCTGTGGCAAAAAGTATGGCGTCATATGCACGCAAAAAACAACTAGATACGATCTCAAGAAGATACCAAGACATACTTTACGAGGCCCTCAACTTTGCCTGTCACAAAATGTAACCAGACGGCATTGTAAAAACGGGAAATATTCTTTCCAAAAAAAGCACGTAAAATATATTAAGCTCACTTATTGCAGATCACTCACTATGTTAACACAGCGGAGATAATAGACGAGACATCTAAAGGCCGTTTTACACGGTGCACGGAATTGTGCAGGTTAGAACTGCATTAATTTCTTTTGACGGCGTGGAATTTCGCGAATGCACGAACAAAATTAGAATAGAACAGGGGCTATTTTGCTGCCTCACGTCCACGCATTCTCGCATGTGTTCTTGCAATTCACCGCTTTACACGACGCAATTTTCACTGTTCCTACGTACACACGTCAGATTGTGCAAGCCCGTGACTTGTGTAAAACGATTAAAGCACAAATGTTAATATCCATACTGTTTTATTTATCACTTAACCGACCATGGTTTCGACACTTGGTGTCATTTTCAAGGTGAATTTACCTTGAAAATGACTCCAAGTGTCGAAACCACGGTCGGTTATGAGATAAATAAAATAGTGTGGACATTACCATTTGTGCTTTAATCATGAATATAGCATTATTCCACAAAATTAAGCCTGAAACGATAATATAATTGTGTGAAACGGCCTTAAAATCAAATAACTCCACCTGCGTATGGATACTGTTCATGTATATTTCTTTCCGACGGCTACCCAAGACTTTTTATAGAATTTGATAAAAAAGAAACAGCAAAATCGTTGTTTTAGGCTCAAGGTTTACGAAGGCATCAACGAGATCTGACGGAGGAAATTCTCCAATACTTAAAAGCCACTTGCTCGATGTTTCAGCTCGAGATTTGGTGCGATAAAAAAGAACAGAAGTAGCGCTCATTTTAGCAGGGGTCTCCAAAATATGGCTCGCCGCGCACTCGTTTCAAGTAGCGAGCGGTTCTCGCTCTTGAGACGCCGCTAGGAGCATTGCAGCGCTGTACTGCACGTCAAGTCGCATTCAACTGTTCGTAAATAAGAAATACGCCACCGGATTCTTCAGTAGACGTTGGTATCTTGGCATCGAATACTTCAGTCATTGGAAAATATTCTATCCGGCCTGCGGGGCGATTCAGAACTTGGAATGTGGCTTTCGTGGCCTAGTAAATTGGAGACCCCTGCCCTAAAATAAGAAGCTGACGTATTATCATCACATGTCAACAGAATAGAATCAAAAATAAACTTTATTATATTCCACGCAGTATTCATTGAAAAACTACCGGTTTCGATCTTTTCAGGTCGTTGTCTAAATTATCATTGCGTTGTTATCTGTTGATAACGATATGAAAAGGTCGAAAGAAATACAATTAAAAAATTACTATGTTGAATCTAACATAGTTTATTTTTGATTCTATCATGTTACTAATCCAAGAAGTGAACTCGCGAACCATTGATTTGATTGAATCCCTAGCCGCTTTCCATCCTTGGACTACCTGTGGTGTCACATGAAATAAGTGATCGATAAAAAGACTACAACATGAGTATCATGGAGGGAATATCCGAAGCCTTCACCCAGATTTGAGGCCGGGGACCTCCACCGAGCAGCCAATATGCTCTCGCCACTAAATTACAACTCGTCCTAAGCACTTCACGACCTCAATGTCAACATTCTGACGGCTTTGCATTAGGTACAGCAAAAAGAACCCGCCATTATCTTCTCCCACTCTACACTCCAGAGTTGGAATACGATCTCTAATTACTTTTCATAACAATTTTTAAAATAATTTACGAAGATATCCGGGGATCAGGTTGATGTGGCGGTTAGAGTTAGGGTTCAGATCGCGGCGGTGACAGTGAATTTTCAGAGACTTCCCGATACCTGCTTGAATGTTGTATGGAGGACATTTCAAGTACAACACTCCGTCCATCGGATGGGGCGTTAATCCGTGGTCCCCTCAACGCCTTTCGTTAAGAGCAGGGTTATGCTGACGCCGGGTTTCTCCGCACCCTTCCATACTCCTCCCACATGGCCCAAACGACCTCAGCTGTCGGGCACCACCTCCAAATACCCACCATAAAGATATCCATAGTGGTGGAAAGCAATGTTTCGCGCATACCTTCTGTAAGGATGGGTTTGATTGTGGATTAGGATTCTTGTAGGCTAAAAAGAGGAAAGTGAAAGACAAAGATAAATTCTATATTCCCTACTGAATTTGCATCCTAATTTACGATTGAAACACCCCAAATCACTTCCATGAGACGATTGCAGAACTTCAAATTGCATTAAATAGAAAATAAATAGAGATTATTTAATATAAAGAAATTAAATAGAAAGAAATATCGTTGAGGGCCAATTAGATTATAGGGTTGAGAAGTTATTATAACATTCAAAAACTATTTTCTTTCATTGGCAGTAACACAGAAGATGTATCGGATGAAAACTTCTTTAAGATCCGTTCATCAAACGTCCTTAAAGAAGATCTGACTAAAACTACTTTAAAGCATTATCTGTGAGATTTTCTCGCCGATTCTTCGGGAGGATATTCAACCACCACCCAACTCATACCTGTGCATCCGTTCTAAAAATTACCTCATAAGAACAACTATTCTTAAAATTATATGAATATAATAGCTATTAAATAGGAACTAATGCCACAGAAAAAAGTCAAGACTAGAATACCAATTCAAGATCTTCCAAATCTCCACTATGAAGTAATTCTCACGCAAGTACTCCAAAATTTACAAGGATGCCCTATTGTGACGCCTAAGCGTCCGAAAGCGCTTGGATAAATAAAGCTACGTGGTAATACACATCGGTTGATATAGGTTTGTTTAAATGGCAATTTAAAAACTGCTTAAAATTGGGAATGAGGTATTCCGGTGGACACCATTATATCATTCCTAAACCACTACAGCGAAAAAGTTCAACTGAGGGGCCACCGTTGAAAGCCAAGTCTGGGGCTGACCGTCGATCCCCGCCAAATCAAAGGAACAAAGGAAGTATATAAATTATATAATCTCTCTTAGGTTACGTCACCCTTATCCGGCTAAATATAAATTTATGTAGACTATCAGCATACAAGGTACGTTTGGGGTACGTTTCAGGTTCTTCCGTGGTGGCCAAATTACATTACTAGGCATGATCATATCCCGAAGAAAATATTTGATATTTCTCTACAATTAAAGCTTACTATAATCTCCATTTTATGTAGTTGAACTTGGGCTGTCCATCGAGAGAATGTCTCCATTGATGCTGACGCCGACTCCAATAATGCCAACGTTTTGAAAACCGACTCGGTTTTCGAAACGTCCGCATCAATGGAGGCCGTCACCCGGTGGACAGCCCGATTTCAATTACAAGACATCATTCATAGGGAAACAAAAAGATCAGACATCTCCATTTTATCATGAATATTAGTAAGTATGTCTTATGCACTAAATGACCATATGACCATAATTTCATTACTGATGAGCAATAATACCATAAAGAAAGATAAACATTCATTGCTCTGTCACACTGCTAATAACACAATCCCAGTACACGTATTCACAAGCTTCACAATGGAATACAAAACGGAAATCCGGTGATGTGGGGTTCGAGTTAATCTGATATCTAATTTGGCTTCCCTGCCCGTTGACATGGGTACAAATCCCTAATTCCTCCATTTTCCCGCCAAAAGCATGTCCTTCCACGAGCCATTGATTTTACTTTATACCTCCGCAAAGCGACGACACCTTCACAGTCACCATTCATCTCACAGCAGTGTTTACACTGCAAAGCAGCTGGGTAGCTTTCCGATTGAAAAAATGTGAGTCGTTAATCCAGTGTCACATGTTCCGACGCATCCTGTCACCTCAAGGCCAGGGCATGATGAGCGGGAGAAAGAGGTAGCCAAGAGTGCGAGTGAGCCACGGCGCCATTCGACGAAAATTACGATGCAAGGCCGTGGATGCGAAGGGAGCGCCACGATGACGTTTTGTGCAACTAAAAGAGAATTGAAAATCATGCTGGCAAGAACACAAACGTAAATACGTGGTAGTAGTATGGTATTTTGGGGGAGGCGACCGACAGCTTAAGGCATTTGCGCCATGAGGGAAGGGAAAGTAAGGAAGGGCGGAGAGAAACCCGGCGTCGGATTAGCCTGCTCTTAACAAAAGGCGCCAATGGGACCGCGGCTTAACGTCCCATCTGACGAACGGAGTGTTGCGCTTGAAATATCCTCCACACAACATTCAAGCAGGGATCGGGCAGTCTGAAAATTCTCTGCCACTGCCGGGATTTGAACCCGAGCCGACGGGATGGGAATCCAACACTATAGCTACCAAACCAACCCAATCCCTACGTAAATACCTCTCCTTTAAGGTTGTAAAAAAGCATATTGAAATAAACACTCGCAATTTTCCACGAATGTATTCGTGGAGAATTGCAATTACATTACTATGAGGCATTCATTAATTACATGAGGCATTTACGGGGGATATATGGGTTCAAGATGATTCTCACCTAATGTCATGTAAGGGAGAGAGGGGTCCTACCACGTATCACGTATTTTTTTCCTGCAAGAATGTGTAAAATGTGATTCTAGACTACGATCTTAGCAATCTTAAATAATAGTCTGAACTAATCTTACATAAAAATAATTTTAAAAATAGGTTTCTTTGATAAATCTAACGCATTGGAGCATAGATTAACGTATTAACCCTGAAAATACACATTTTTGAACAATGTCATGTGAGATTATAGGGAGGGGTAGGGGATCGAGCCCAATCTCATGATATCTCACTAAGGGGGAGGGAGGATCAAAAATAGCCAAAATATCGTCACGTAATTGATGGACACCACCTTATAATCGTGGAAAATTGCAAATGCTTATTTCAGTATGGAAAAATTCCACAGTAAATAGGGGGCCCCCACAACGCTCGTGTCTATCGCGAAGCGTATATGAAAGGGGCTATTCATATAGAATCAGATTACTTGAACCAAAGTTTTTTGAAATAATAAAATTCTAAGGTTTCATTAATTTGATTGATTTATAACATAGTGTAGAAAGGTCACCTCATAATAATAAAGGAGTATAATAAATAAAGGAGTAAGAAGAATAAAGGGACCGTCATTCTGTTTGAATTGATTATAAGAAAAGCTTATTTTAGAGTATTTTTCGGACTTGTGTTATTAAACCGCATAAGCTTTGAAATATTCACTTGTTACATTCTATCTTATGACCAAATTGCTATTTTTATTAACTTGCATCTGGTTTTTAAGAGCCAGAATAGCGACAAAATCCATTTCCGAACCTGTAAATTTCCAAAAATATTTTCCGGGGGAGGGCCCAATCATGAGCCCCAGTCGAGGGGCCCCATTCTACCCAGACCTCCCCTAGGTTTCACCTTGGATCGCCAAAATCAATTTATGTATTTAAATATCATTATGTGCCGAAACCTGGGTTGGTTGAAACAAACAAATGGAAATACAAATGCAAAACCCTATACAAATCCAGGGATGCCGACTTACGAAAAATATTGGGGGGGCCCAAACCAAATTTTATAAATAATGAGTTTTAATTTTTTTAAGCATTTTAGTCATTAGTCATTTAGTCATAGTTATAAGAGTCATATGATCAAAATTAGAACCCTGACAGCTCGAATCTTGATATCTGGACACTCCGGTGAAAATAGACTAGCTTGACACATTTTATCCTCACACCCACAACGAATTTTTGAGGGGGCTCAGGCCCCCTCAAGCCCCATGGAGTCCGCGCCAGTGTACAAATCCAAAATTGAACTCTACGGCCTCAAAGATGAGGCAAAGGGAAAAACTCAAATGTCCGTATAAAAATCTCCCAAAGCTCGTACACCTTGCAAGAAAAATTTTCACTGCGCTGGTGTGCGGGAAGGGGAAAGTTTCACTCCAGGGACCAAACCCAAGCATCCCGACCGGAATAGCAAAATTCACGCAAACACTCAAAACAAGATCCTTTGTGAGGGCTGTAGGGACCTCAACTAAGGCTTCTTGTTCGACAAAACCAAGAATCTTCACAGGGAAAGGCCTGATTAGGATGCCCAGGGGCTTGTAGGTAAATAAGCTTCCAGGGATGCCCACTTACACAAAATATTGGGGGGGGGATGAAACCGGGGATCTAGCCCCGGGAAATTTTATAAGTACTTAGTGAGTTTTAAGTTTTTTAAGCATTTTAGAAGTTGTATGTGATCAACATTAGAACCCTGATAACTCGAATCTCGATATCTGGACACTCCGGGGAAAATTAACAAGCCTGACACATTTTTTCTTCACACCCATAACGAATTTTTGAGGGGGGTCGGGCCCCCTCAGGCCCCATTGGGTCAACGCCACTGTAAGCTTCACACTTACTAAGTAACCAGTCACACACACCTTCAAGTGGAAATAGAGAAGGACTTTCATTATGTTGAATATCAAATATTTCCACCAAATTACGCCGGGAACTGTATCTCTTATCCAAAATGCGGAACAGACTCTGTGCCCAGAATAGGGCAACTAAACTTGCGTGCCACTGGATAGGGGTATACGAGGGGGAAATCGGATGGCGAAACGCAGTTACACATAGGAAGCGCACTCGGAATGAGCGGAAATGGAATAATCGCGGAATGAGTGGTTCACCATTTCGCAATGCTTGGACTCGTAATGAAGGTATAGAATACCTACGTCTCTCCCTATATGCATCTCTCTTCGGCTTGCGTAACGCAGAAAGCTGGATGAAATCGTAAACTCCGGACGGGTGATTCGCGGTCCGCTTAAAACGGCGAATGAACAATGGGATCAAGTGCAGCGGACGCATGGGAAATTAAGCTGTAGCGACCCCTGCCGGTATCAATCGTGGGAATGTACGAACAAATACACCATATTTATTATCAAAAGCAAACTTTAATTTGTTTAAACGAAGTTTTTTCTATACTTGTAACCAAAAATTAACAACTATTTGCCTGATAAAATCAAATAGAATAACTGAATATATACGTTCGTAAAATATGTGAAACTTTGGGTATTTACGAACAAAACTCTTCAGGGGGATATTAAATGGAAGTATTTACAAACCATGCTCCTTTTTTCATTTGTTTAATTTAATTTCAATTCCATTGGCCTTATTTTCCATATTTTATTTACCGTATCAATGCTTCTATAACACTATTTTACATTATTTATACATCAATTGTTTTATGTGTGTGCCTAAAAGACTTTTTTATTCAAGTACACAGAGTATTACGATTTTTTTCTGAAGGTGATCCCACCAATAGAATAAAGCCTCTGAGGTCACCTAAAGCTCTAACCTGTTCTTGTATCTATTATGTTTTCAATATTTAACTCTCGAAGGGGCGCGATGGCGTATAAAATATGCCCATCTACGAAAACCAAGGATTTCAGCATTGTACGCACATTCTGTTCTAGAATGGCCTCGTGTATTCTTGCAATGTACTTTGACTCTCTACTGTACGGGTTTTCAAAGCTCGAAGTATTAAAGCTAATTTATTTTTAGATCGGCAAGAGGAACCGACATCCATGGAAAAAATGGCGTAAAAAGGACGTCGCGCGACCGACCCTGTACCTCGTGCTTTGTTTTCCTTGAATGGCCTCGTGTAGTCTTACAATGTCATTTTTACTGCCTATAGCGTGAGTAAGAATCACAAAGAAAGAATCACAAAGTAATGTAGCAACTTTTTTTGAATTGGCAAGAGGAACCTGACATCCGTGGCGAATAAATTACCGGCCGTGTACCGTTTGTACCTCCTGTGTACTGCCTGTACTACCTGAGTACCTTTCTTTATATCTGCATCACCTATAAATGTACAATCTTGAACTAATTTCTACAAATTAAGATACATTATAACAAACATCGAGTGTTATCACATAAATGCATTTATCGTGGACTAAGTACGCAACGCCCTTGGCCGTGTAAAAATATCAGGCGCGCCCGCTCGAGGGTTAAGGAACTATAAAAGTATACCAGAATTAAATTCCTCCGACCACACCGCCCGTCCAAAGCAGCAGCCCTCTCATTTATCATCGATATTTAATAAAGTGCCCGCGAGATATTTACCATTCAATCTCGAAACTCGGCGATAGAGCCATAAATAAACCTTAAGCATGATGCGCCACAACTTCTTAAGGTGTTGTAATCGCTACAGAGTCTAAGGGAACACATAAATTATTTCTTTCAGCTTCTCCGCATACGACAGAGATCGAAACTGATTAATCCAAGATCACCTGACCATTTCTCGAACTTTCGTATCTGGGATGATTTTTGATGGGCTAATGCCGACTATACCATCGGTTTACTTGGTGCAAACAAGAGGTATTTCATACACAATTTGATTGTTTCCATTGAATAATAATCAGGCACTCCTCTCGGGAATACATTATCAATGAAGATCATACCATTAGATGGGGAGGTGTAAAATTCTTTGACGCTCACAACGCTACTGGGATCGCATAATCAAGGAAGTCATCGAGATCCACTTCCATTCAAAAAATTTACTCGTAATACATTACATGCATGCATTCTCGCATGTGTACTGGCAATTCATCGCTTCACACGGCGCAATTCTGACTGACCCTTTGTACAAACGTCAGATTGTGCGAGCATAACAGCCTTAAGAATCGATCAAAAAATATTGAGGACACTAGATCCCGACACTGGAAAACTTTCGTATCTTTACCAGTTATCACTTTTGAACCCAATATCCACACAACATAGCAGAAATAGCAACAAATGTAATGTTAGGAATGGTGAGCATTTTGAATTTTTTACTCACCTGGGATATTGCCGCCTGGACCAGATTCGGAGGGAACATATTCCTGTAAGACAAAGAACATAACTGGTGAAATAACCAAGCAAAATAATCACAATTTAACTGTTATTTTTTACCCTCTCAGGACTATTCGGACAAAATATCGACGTCAACTGCGATGTAATGATGAGTTACACACTAAAAGACACTTCACTACTTTGGTCCTAGCAGCTTTAAACTTTAATCATGAGCCAATTTATATATAATATGAAAATATAAAGATGCATAACGATCTAACCTTTATAAATTAACGTGAAATTATTAAGACAAACAGTCATTTAAAAACCATTACAAATGAAAACATATTTTTCATTAGCCACAGTAATTAAATCAAAACTTGAAGCTTTTACATGCTGGAAGGGCTGCATATTAGCAATAAAAGACACTTTGTTACCTCCACAGTGTATTTATAATTTCCAACCGGTTTAGGCTGTTACACCATTATCAAGGATATTTTATGTACGTGATAATGGTATAACAGCCAAAACCGATCAGAAATTTTAAATACAGTGTGGAAGTTAAAATGTGTTTTTGCTAATAAAATGCTTTTATTGCTAATAGTCATAGTAATTTATTTATTAGCCAACTGTGACGCCCAATATACCTAATATATATAATTAATCTTATAAAACAAACGGTAGTATGGGCTACAAAGAGCCCATGTCCGGTGTTTACATAAGATTTTCTCCAAGAGAAAACAACTTAGGATAAGGTCCGCATAGTAATGCACAGAAAAGTTTTCTTTGTACGCGGGTCTTATTGAAATATGTTGCAAATACATTGGAACATACCTCCATTGAAGTTAACATTCAGTACAGACTCTAGAGAAGATTTTTTTTAGATTCCATTCCATAAAAGAAGTCGTTCAGACACTAATAGAGCTTATTATACATTTTTTAACATTAAAACTGGTATGCTACACAAATTTAAATTATAAAAGTGATGGTAGCGGCTGATACTTTGTGGAACTCCATTGAAGCAAAATGTGTAAAAACGTTGCATATAAAATTGTACAAAAGAAAATTTATTGGGATATAAATGTTTCACTAATGATCTTACAGTGCAGTGAAACACGTTCACTCCAATATATTTTATTTCTTTCGGTGGGATACGTAAAGATTCCTCACCTACTGCAAATAAACTTGAATGAAGATAGAAATTCGCCTTGTTTGGTATTTAAAAAATTTACTTTGCTTCGAGCTTTGTAATTTCTGTGTCGTAAAGGGAGAGTGTTGTATCGCGTAACACTTTTTCAACTTTTTCTTAAGTATATAAATCACAATATATTTACTGAAGATTCAGTCTAATAGAAGCAATTCAACCCATCAGGATTACTTCACATAAGTTTTCAGTTTTATGCTTGAACCTTTACTATTAATGGATCTAATTAGAACCTCTAAAAGTGTTTGCAATTGTTCCTTGGTACATCATGCTCATGTACCTCGCAAATCTACCTATTGTACCATGGAACACACAAGTTAGATTGGAGGGAACAGCAACGAAAATCGTGAAAAATGAAACCAATTTGTATTATGCTTAACAAATTTGAAAGTAAATTAAAATGTTACATGAAGAAAATTAATGTAGTTGGTTAAAATTCAATTTTAAAATATAACTCCTTTCAAGAAAAATAACAGATATCTTCCGGTGAAGGTGCCGATTACTAACATATGGTGGCATGAAGTCGTCGCCTGTGAATACACCACGATCCAGAGGGAAAATTCCAGGAGTCTTAAACCCACTGATAATGTATTTGAATGCATATTTAACAGATATCTCCTACGAAAACATGTTCCTTGGTACATCATGTGCTTGTGTCCCTTGGTACGAGAGGTACCCATTTTGAATTCCAGCTGATTTTTCAGGTTAATATTACATCTAAAATACCAAATAAATAGCTAATACTGATCATCTTTATATGTCAATTTCACCTATGCTACGATAACCACCGCTGGTGTTACAGATTTATGGTAAATCACTTCGATATGTAAGTAAAAATATTTAATTTTTATAGTAAAAAACTTCAAAATAGCGCCTTCTTTGTAAATATAACCCAAATGAATTCAAATTGATCTATGCTACTCTCTAGTGCATCTTTCACGTAATAACTTACTTTAAAGCCCCAAGGTCAAAGCACTCGCCGATAGTTCCCAGTGTTCCTAGGTATTCCATGCCCTAGGTACACCACCCTGCCCTATCCATGATTGAGAAGGTTATAGGACACTCTTAAACTTCTGGGTACCGTAAAATAAAAATATTTTAATTTCTCCAGCTACCCTTTCTGAAATTTCCTAGGTAAAGATACTCATTATCATCACCATCAGTGGTCAGTAATCCTAAGGTTGGTTTAACACAGCTTTCCACTCAATTCTCCTATCAGATAATTTTTATAATAAGCCAATCTTTTCACACCTACTATTTCTTTTCTTTCATATCCTTCTTTACCTGTTCCACTGAACCGAATTACCCTCTCGAGTAGTCCCTGCCCGGAGATCTGAATGGGGGACTATTTAACTTCCGGAATATTTTACTCGAGAGAATTCCATCATGTCATGTTATAAAAAATGAGTGGAGTTGTAGTTGCGACTCCTCGGGATAATAATGTGGTGGTTTCCGACTGCGATCCACATCGCAGTACTACAGCCGTTAAAGTAAATTTTACCACACCCGTAGCAAAATGTGTATCCTTCTACTGATCCCAGATTGTCTCCACGTACACGCATATGGGGAAGAGCCGGTGCCCTCTCTTCCCCGGGTGATGAGAGGCATAATTATCTGCAACCTCCAGCCGCAAGTCAGGGCAAGTTTACAAGTTCCAGTATAATTTGAATGAATGAATTTGAATTTATTTCCTTTTCAATCAAAATGATATAGAACCTAAGCAATTTTCCGACCTCGAACAATGGTGATGGCCAAAGCAGGTATCCGTCCAGGCTGCGGTGGGTTGTTATAGGTTTCTCATGGAAGCATGGAAATAGGACATACCAGCTTGTAACATGACAATCGCTGACTTCAAGTATACCTTTTGTATGCATTACGTTGCGATAACCTAAGCCTCTATACGATGAAACTTGTAAGAGTGAGAATGCTTTCCCAAGACCGGGTCGTACTTTTTCTTACCATTTTCAGAAGAAGTCTAAGGCTGGTAATATCTTTTCCCTCATTTCTTAAAGTGTTCTACTGACGAAGTTCAGCGTTTAAACGAAGTAGATGCAATTTCAGTAAGAATAATGTTAAAACATGCATCCGATATAGTACTTTATCGACTTTCATAAAAATATTGTCATTTTCACACTGCCTATTTTGGATAAGGTGTTTAAAAATCGGAAGTTTTCTATGTGATCTAATGGGAGTGCTTCCCATACGTTGAATAAATGTAGATTATAATAAGTTACTCAAGTCGATTCTACGAGACACTGACATGATTCGCGTCGCGCCATGCCTTATATGTAAGCATAGTAATGATGGTATGATACTCAAACATTTTCGAGTTATTCCCATGCAATACTTTGTTTCGCATCCAAATGCGTCGATTGGATAAAAATTATTTATTATCGGCTCAGAAATTTTCATATGTTATTATAAAGTACCAATATTGATTGCCTCATCTACATTACATGTTAACTATTCGTTCCTTTTTGACGTGGAAGGATGCCATCCACGACATAAGATATTTTATTCACAGCATATATTGTATATTCAAATTGCATTAACACAGTTCGCCAACTGATTCTCCGTGGGGCAGACAGGAAGAAGCTTCGATGTCAGGAGGACAGAACATTTCAGTGCTTACAGAAATAACTAAGATGAAAAAAGTAATGTTGCTAAATACTTAATATGTAACTGCCATAGAAGAGATTTCAAAATGAATGTTTTAAAATTATGCACCGATCGCCGCAAAATAGATTCTAGTGAGAAATAGAAATTTGAAAAATCATTGAAAACTAGTGCAAAACTCTCATAAACTAATATCTTTACCCGTCTTTTCCCATATTCTGGCATCCGTTTCAAAAATCATCTCTTCCTCCGTTTGGTAATATGGTTACAATAAGGAGATAATGCATAGTAATTTTCATCTGATGATGATGATATTCATTGAAACCCGGGTCGCTTTATGCAAAAAAAAGCGGTGGTATAAGTAAAATTTAACTAACCAACCCAAAGTTGCAGTATTTACGCTGAAATGCATTTGTTACGCGCTGTTTAGCTTCTTTGGAACTTCCTTAAGATGGTATTTGCTCGCCAGTCCCTCATCTTCCCCTCTTAACACGCCGAATGGATTTGAAATATACTGATGATGAAGATGATGAAGGCATGGGCCGAGTGAGCTGGTCTTTTTGCTCATCTCAATAGGTGGCTCCCGACGCCTCCTCCGCCAACAATGGGCGCGTTGGAGGGCAGCCCCCCTTACTCCCCCTTCACCTGGCCCCACTCCGAGGACGGTCGCCTTTATTTCTGTCCACTGAATGAAAGTGAATGCAAAGAGGACGGAAGGCGGGGGAAGGGATTCTGTATTCTGCGGCTCGCCTCAGACCGGTTGGCAAGAACACTGGACTCTCCGTGCTTTCTCTCCCGCGCGCCTTTCACGGTCCAATCCGAGCGGGGACAGGGCTGGGCCAAGCTGAGCGTGCACGTTTGTGGGACACTGCGGAGAGTTTTTGGACAGCGCCAATGCGTAGCGAGGGACCTTGAAAATGGGATATTATTCACCATTACGGCTCAATGGGATCCTAAGGCAAACATCATCATGCGCTTCAGGTAAAAATATGTTAGAATAACAACGATTCAAAGATTTTTCACACTAAATTTTATGATGACTGGTAATTTTCGGGTTCTCCAGCCGCGTCTGTCGTTTATGGTTGACAACAGTTTCGAAAGCCATCCTGCAGTCGTCTTCAGGTCGAAGGTGAGAAGTTTTAATTTTTTTCCGTCTTATTTAGCACTGGCCGATCTTCCCCTGTGCGCTGATTGGTCAGCACTCTCTTCCACACGTTGCTGATTGGGTAGCCGTTGTCCCTGTTAACATTTTGTGTTTCGAAACTGTTGTCAACCATAAACGACAGACGCGGCTAGAGAACCCGAAAATTAGCAGTCATCGTGGACAACGCCGCGGAAACCTACGCACGAATTTCACTAAATTTTATGTTACTTATTCGTTTGTTTTCGGCAATGAAGACACGAGACTCATTCTGTAGAATACTAAGTAATAATATTTAGGTACTAAAGCACTCACTTCAAACGTGTTTAAAAAGAATCTTTTTCTACGGAAAAATTTATCTTGATTTGATATCACTTTCAATTCCCATCCAAGTTGGTCGAACGATCTCTTTAAGGGGTTAGGGTGGATTGGCATGGGTAGTTATGTCATGAATTTAGATCGGGTTTTTAACGCATCCTTCAGGAAATAATGGAGCTGGGTTGAAACTGATTCTTGCCTTGATCCTTTTCAGGGTCAAGCAACCTGATCGACTTCCTTACACCATTAATCCCACTTCAGATTATTCTGAAATATCTCTTCCCATTACTCTCATACCACAAAGCACATCAGAAGCGCGCGACGGCATTTACAATTAAACCAGTAACTATGATAAAATATTAACTGCAAATGGTAATCCAACCCTTAATTAAAAACTCCACATGATTTTGACACGCTATATAATTTTCAATATGATGAAACGAAAGCAGTTTGGTTGAACAAAGAAGGTCGATGGCATATAACAGAAAAAAAAGTGGGTTGCAGGTAGGGGTCAAGGTTTTTTCGTCATAGGGTAGCTCAACTTCAACAAAGGTGAGTCATAATTCTTACATGTGGAATGTGTGGAAAGCCAGCTCTAAGGTGAGCCATTAGAACTAGTAATGCCTCCTTTAATTGGTCAATTCAGGTTAAATGAACTCTCATCGCACCATTATTCTTATTATTATTATTATTACAAATAAAAAAGTGACGTTGAGTATATATCGTACTATAAATTTGATGACTTGCTTTCACTTCTGAATAAATTTGTCGTCCTATTTGGTTATAAACAAACGCTTCTTTTCGTCTCTTAAGGCTTTGTCAGAGATTGAATAACCTAATTTATATTGTTTACAATGGATAGGAGGAACAGCTATGAGGGATGGGATAGTGCCTATTATAGGTTTCCAGATATCTCAGGGTATTATTTCTGGATCTACTTTGAAATGGCTTTCAAGTTTTCGGATATCTACTGCCTTACGGAAGAGGATAGTCTCAAAGTTTATTCATCATTATGTTCATCATTAATCAAAATCATCAATCCTAAGATTGGTTTGACGCAGCTCTCCATTTCTCTCTCCTATCCGCTAATCTTTTAATAGCGAAGTATTTCTTCACTTTACATCCTTTATAACCTGTCCTACTTTACTCATTCGGGGCCGCCTCTTGCCCTTCTTCCCCTCCAACTTTCTGTCTATAACTGTAACTGTTTTACTTAAGCTAAAACAATTAGGGTTTTTTTATAGACCACTTTTAAACACTTATAAAATAATGAACAAAACTGGGTTCGTAGTTGCTTTACATAATCAGGGTTTGCACGTTTTCCAATAGCATTATTCTATAATTTTTGTAGAGATGAGCATAGAAATTCATGATTTACGTTATATAAAATAGAAAAGTACATATTATGGTGTAATTCACCATAACAGAGGTTTAAAAAGCCTCCTTGCATTCACTGCGTGCCTCGAGCCTCACGGATTTTCGGATTCCTGACCGACAATAGATAACAATAAGTTATGCACGTGCCTTGGTAGCAGTCTAGGCGGGGCTCATCTATTTTATTTGGAACACTTACATCTTAGACAAGGCAATGATGCTCAGCGATAAATATACACAATTAATTCCAAAATTAAGCCCTTTTCTTAGTCTCCCGTAGCCATAATCGAAAAAATAATAAATGACAACCAGCCTAAAAAGAATACTCCAGCACGTGAAGATAACCGCTGATTAATAGACAAAAAAATACTAAATTAAACTATACTAAAATGAACTATGGTTAAAAAGGCCAATTTAAATAATCAAATACGATCTTCAATATCTTCAGAATCCCATCCCCATTTGTACCCCATTTTATGGAAAATTAATGGAGTAAAAATCTTGGGAAAAATATGAAAATGCTCACAAAATCAACAATTTTCATAGATTTATCATGGAAATAACCTTCAACGGTTGGTATTCATTGATTTTTATCAGGCACAAATGAAGGCTTTGTAAACAATACATAAACACGGTGATGGATTTTTTATGCTTTTTACTTGAAATTGCAATAGTAACTAAATGACACAAAACCACAAGATTCGAAAAGTTCTCTGGTGATGCTGGCCACTTGTAAATGCCATGGTGAATCATGTCATGCCGCGAAGCGCATATTTAAGATTACACAATCTCCTACGAACGCACTTAAGATGGCTAACGATGAAAAGCGGCGGATTCACCGATGAATAACTACAATTTCCCACACTGGAAACTAGCAATGAAAAGAGTACCTATTTTAATAGCCCTGGCGCAATTTCCGCTATAATTTATATTTTACGACGAGGAAAACTGATAGAAATAGCGACAAAATGTCACAAAACCACAACATTCCAAAAGCCCTTTGGCGATGCTGGCCACTTGTCAATGCTTATGTGAATCATAGCAAGTCGCGAGGTGCATATTTAAGATTACAAAATCTCCCTCCTTTAAAGCAACTAAAGATCGCTAGCGCGGGGAAACATAGATGTACCATTTTGCAAGCATTTTATAAGTTCAGTTGAAGGCTTGATTTCACCATTCCTACGGTTCTAAGAGTTGTGCGGCGCGGTGCATGCTTTCTAGGCCATCACATCATTCCATCATAATTACCATACCATTTAAAAAAATTTTCACGAGCTTGAAATTGTGTTTCCATAGCAATGAATCGCATAGTGTTGCTGCTGCAGGAGAAAAAAATATTCTATGCTAAAATTTTTAGAGCTTCTCGCAGATAATCAACAGGAAATATATACTTGCACCTCATTTATGTTCCTTCAACGGCGTTGATTTTGGTCAGGGGTGTTCAAACTTTTTTGATGTAAGGAACAAAAATCGATTCAAAGTGCAATACCCTATATTGGTAAAAAAAGTTCAATCAATCAATGCGATGCTCGATATTGCTTATTTTTAACGAGTGTATCGATGCATATTTTATATTGCGTGGCACGATAAAATATTTTCCTTGGCATCTAGGAGCTGCAAGATATTAGCCGGCGGGCCGCATGCGGCCCGGTGGCCGTGGGTTGAAGACCCCTGCTTTAGGTCATAAATCTTAGACTCCTTATCCTTCCAGTCGGTAGCTGTCAATTTCCTAGTAGTGTCACTGGTCATCCAACGAACCACAGGATGATTACATGACTTCCGGTGGTTAAGCAAGGAAAAATATTCCTAGAGAACCGAGGTATAAAATTCTCGTGAGAAGTACTCATGCCACCGCCATATCTGCGAAACGTTCATCACGCGATGTCACACGACGCTCGCCACATTGGAAGGCAGGAAGTACACGCAGTGCATTGGAAGACAGCAAATGCGGAATCTAATGGTACAGAAAATCCTACAATGCAATATAACCCTACCCTACAATAACCCTACTACCCTAAAATACAATTGAGCGGGGTGATTGGATTTTTTCCATTTGAGATTTTCGGTATTACTTTCGATAATAACGTAATCAGTTACACCCATTTACGCACTTTTCGATAAAAGATGTTATTACCAACATCAACCCAAACCAATGACGCCGCAATTTATACATTTTCAACGCATTATCACGTCTATTATTAACTGTTGATTATTATTAAGTTCAACAGGGGCGCGAGTGGTCTGGAGGGATTGGTGGCCCTTGGCTGGGACTCTTGAAACCTCTTTTACCGGGGGGTCCTCTCCCGAAAAAATTTTAGGAAATTGCATGCCCGGAAATGCATTTTTACGCTATTCTGGCTCTTAAAAATCAGATAGAAGTTCTTTAAAAAATAAAATTTCGTATGAAAAAACACAATAGAAAGGGGGAATGTCATAGCTTAAAGAATTTAATAATGCATAATGGTTCTATTTCCAATTATTTAGCATATTTTTCCTTGAAAATGCGCTGAAATGTAAAAATATCTCTAAATAACGTTTTCGAATTACTCTTTCAAAAGAGCATCAGATTCTCTTTCATCTTCTTACAACTTTATTCATTGTTTACGTGATATTTTTACTCTGACAATGCGTACGCGTACAGTGCAAAGCAACTAATAAAAACGTGTTGTTATCTAACTGCAAAACAAATTGGATTCAAGTAATCTGAGCCTTTTTTCTTACAACTTTCATATATGCTTCACGATGGACGCGAATGTTGTGAGGACCTCCTAAGCTCAGGGCCCTCGGCGATTGCCGACCAACCGGCCTGGCCAGACCGCTTCTGAAGTTCACAGTCAATTATTAACTACTTATTAATATCATTATCTTTTCCATTAAAGTTTCTTCAGTTGTCATAGAATTTTTTAGGTAAACATCACGGGTTCTCACCAAAGTCGCTCTTTACTGTTCTGTTGAAATGAGAAATTTTCTCCTGATGTGTTAAGTTGAAATTATTATGGCCCTTCGCAGTTCGATTTATGTGTTTCGATTAATGTTGCGTATTGTGAAACTATTCTGCATTTAATTTGGGATGATACCGGTGGCAGGGATGACAATAGGCGCTATAAAAACCAGTTCCATATTCCATTTTATTTTTATTTCTTTTGCAAATTCTTGGTGCTTGCATATATTTCCGGCTATTGTCTTTTCGATGTTATGTGAGAGTAGTAATGCTAGAGCAACTATATGACAAGTTATATTTTTCTCACTAATCAGGATAATATCTGGTCTATTGGAGGCAGTGTTTTTATCAGTTTGTATCGGTAAATCGTAGTATAGTTTATATGGTTTGCTTTTAAGCACACTTTCGCGATTATATTCATAATATGGGGTCTTAGTATCTACTGATTTGTGCTGGCAGGCCAGCCATAATCAATAGTTATGTCAATTTAGATATGTTATGTTGGCTTACAACTTAAAACCAGAAATGATGCGTTGAACATGTTGCTGATTTCTTCTACATTTATCAGCTGTTGTGCTTTTATCATTCATAATGAATATTGCATAATTTTAGTGCGGATAACCTGGTATTGTATTAAGTTTCCTCAATGATAACTATTTGTTTGACAACATTTTATCAACATATGGTTGATGGAGGTCATCGAGAGGTCTTACATCCTTTCTGGGCACACATATTTCTACCTTTCTATTTAAATGAACGGTTATTTTGTACTATTTAAATGAACGGTTCTTTTGTTTTGTTTGGTTCTTTAAATGAACGGCATTTCTTTAGGACGCGCCATTTTTTAAGTTTAATGGGTCATTAGTTATTGTCAGTATATACTATTGACTTATGCAGCAACGAACTGTTAGATTTATCATTATTGTTATTATTCATAGTAAATAATAGCATAGAGCTTCTAGTAGGTAACCATACTTGATGGAATGCATACCACAACAATTCGTATGGTATGATATTTGGAGGAGGCGGTCGATATCTGAAGTCTTTTGCGCCGTGAAGTAAGCATGGTGAGAAACCCGGGAACGATTAGTGTTAAACCTGTTATAGACAGTGGAAACTAGACTCCAGGGAGGGCTCGCAAGGTTACACTCCTGGGGCAGGGACTGTAAGCGCTAGATTTTCTCCTCTGCACCCAGAAGGGGAAGGACGGGAAGGAACAAGGAAGGAGGCGCCGCCGCGATAGGAGCCCTTGCTACCTCCCAGGAGGCGTCGCGACGCCTCCTGGGAGGGGATAGGGAAGCAAGGGAAGGGAAGAGGAATCCCGCACCGTCACAAAGGCGGGCGGGTCCTACTATTAGCGAAACCAAGCAATTTATGTGCCAGCGATTTTAGTGGGTTTTCCTATGAGGAAGAAAAATCCATCGATTAAATCGCTAGATACCTGTTATAGACAGAGAGTATGAGGGTTCTGGGCGAACCCTTCGATGGATACAACGCACCGGGCCCGGGAACCAAGCCCGTGGCTTATACGCCCGATCACCCGGGGAGGGGCTGGAGAGGACGGAAAAAGGAAAGAGGCGCCGCCGCGATAGGAGCCCGTCGACGCCTCTGGGAAGGGATAGGTTCGGAAGGAATGGGACGAGGGAAAAACACCCCAACACTATAGAAGCGAAGAGGGCCGTACTATTAGCGAGACCAAGCATAACCTGTTATAGACAATAGGAACGAAACCCTTGGGTCGGGTTCGCAGGATACACTCCTGGGGCAGGGACTATAAGCGATCAGCTTTTCTCCTCTGCCACCAGAAGGGGAAGGACGGGAAGGAACAAGGAAAGGAGGCGCCGCCGCGATGAGAGCCCGACGACGCCTCCAGGGGTAGGACGGGGAAGAAGGGGAGGGGACGAGGAATCCTGCACCGTCACAAAGGCGGGCAGGTCCTACCATCAGCGAAACCAAGCAATACGCAATTAATATGCTACCAATTTTAGTAGATTTTCCTATGAGGAAGAAAAATCTATCGATCAAATCGGTAGATACCTGTTATAGACAGTTAATTTCAGGGGTAACCGCTTGGAAACTGCATTAAAGGATGCCCAAGAACATGGTGGTTAAGCGTTATATCTATTGCCGTTTCGCGAGCAATTTATTCGGCGGCGCCACTAGGCAGATGTATCCCGCTCAGTGTGACTTTCGCTATTAACCGTAGACAATCATCTCACTTGCGTTTAATGAGTGGTTTATATGTTTTATTGGCTCAGTTACGTATTACTGCCGTGTATTTCCTGGTAAGAAGTGGAAAAGATGACTGGCAGCGCCACGAGTAGCGATTTTGGAATCTGATTTTAATTTGCGCGGAGGGATAACAATTCTAGTGGCGGACTTTAGAATCCTCTGGTGTAATATTCGTGGGTAACCGTATGAAATTACTCCATTGAATTAATTAACCCTTTCAGTCAGATATTTTTCTTTGATGACTTGATGCCAAAACCTCGGCAGCAGCAAAAGCGCGTGTGGCAGGCACTTAACTATCACCAACATTATACCTATGTGTACGAAAGTTTTAGAGGCTCACATTATTAGCCGGTTCGCAGGCGCGTTTCCTCTGCACCGGTAAACCAAGTCCACCACCACCTGACAGTTGACAATAAAATAATTTTTTTGCGCATCTATTTGTGTTGTAAGGGCAGTATGTTGTTTATGATGGCAGAAAATTGTGTACTGAATTGAGAATATAGGAGATTGCATAATGGTTAGAGAACAATTAGTTTTTGCAAATTTCATAGCCATTCGTCTTATTTTCCTATTTTAAATAATTTCATAACTGTTCCCGTTGCAAGTAGCATTTTTTCATCATTTTGTTTATTTCTTTAGTCTTTTCTTTTCACATTTTAATTTAATTTATGCATTAATGTTTTTGTTTTTAATACATAATTGTATATTTTTATTGCTGGTATATTCTAACCAGAAACTAAGTGAATCAACACTTGAAAAGTTTTAGACAAGAAGAAAGAAAAGATATATGAAAGACTTACAGAAGAGTTGCTTGAAGATGCAGTGAATAGGTAGTTGGAATTGACGGATCGTAATTCCCAGCGTCTGTTAATTCAGTGGTAAAAGGATGTGAGTGATAACTACCGTAACAATTAAGGACTGCTATAAGGTGATATCGGAATATGAGGGTGGAGGGAAACTCAACCTAGGAATGAAATTTAGCGAACAAGGAAGAGTCTTCTCCGTCAATTTTCCTCCTTAACTCACCAAAACTTGTTGCCGCATCATCAATTCTCCTAGTTTGTACCACCAAGACTCACTTTGTCAGTGCTCGTGAAACTTCTTCATTAATCTCATTTCTCAAGCTCGATGAAGTGATATTTCAGAGTTGAGGAAACCGAGCAGAAGTTACGACAGGCGTAGGCGAAAGGAAGGAAGGGTTGAGATAAAATAGGATAAATGGTAACCATTTAACTGAATCTATGATTAAGCAAGTCATTTCGTAAATGAGGCACCTAGTGCGCCCACTCAAGATTTTACCAGCAATGTCCAACGACAATAAATGAAATTTTGAGAAAATGACGGCACTAAAATTAATTCGCATTCAAACAAAATGGAATGTAATGAAATTATAAAAATATCAATCGATTGAGCGCTGATTAATGCTATAACACTGACGTAGGTGTGTTCCCCTCTTCAGTTATTTCTGAATTATTTATTCATTAATTTAGTTAATACAGAATTAATAAGCCTCGGCAGCAACTATACATTGAAACAAAATGCAAAGATGTTTCCAGATAAACCATTCAGCTGATGAAATATTTTACGACTCTCTTGTGTGTTAAGTACCCCCTTAAGTAATGAATAAATAGATTATTCCTGACTAACCAGAACCTCAAAACGGAAAGGCAGGTGTTGCTAGTTTTAAATGAGCACAACAGTGCACATCGGCAAACTGCGTGTTTTTTCTCAATCGCGCGAGTAATCATTTTCAAATTAGAGGAGGGGCTGCTTTTCCACCTTGCGCCCATACATTCTCACAAGTTCTCATGCAATTCATGGCTGCACACTTCGTATTTTGAAATATGACGTCGTACATGCATCGGTCTGCGCAATTACGTGCCCTGAGTGAAATGGGCTTCAAGATATGAATTGGCATTAGGATTAAGAGTTGGATAGCCGGTCACCACCACGACATAATACCCTTCATAATGCCTTAGAAGACGTTGGTACTAACTCTCCTATCTTAATCCCACTGCTTATATTCCCACGATGGTGGGTCTCAAACTCAAGTCTTTATTCGTTCACTTCCATTTAAATTAATCACTGACCTCTCTGGAAGGTATGATGCTCAAAAAAAAGTGACGGCAGCTAAGGATAAAAGATTCCATCTACCTTAGTTTTAAAAATACAAAGAATAGAATATGCACACGCATACTTAAACGCTGCGAAATATTTTTTGAAAATTTTCAAATCATGTGTTCGTATATTCCATACCCTAACTTAACATTCGTTAATGCAGCAGTTTTCTAATAAAGAAACATATTTGCAGCAACTGCAATGATGAATTCTTGCCAAGGACCGATAGCACAATAGCATATTGATTTGAGAAATTTGAAAAAAAACGTCATCACCTCTTTCTCTATTCCGTAGACTATTAAAAAAGCGAAAGCACTTAAACCTACAAAAATGGATAAAGTTATGGCCGGCAGTGATAAGCTTCCCCATGGTATTGAGTCCCTTTAAACATCATATCTTTTTCAAGCGCATCTCTAATCGAACTTACTACTAGTTTATTTAATGCGAGCAATACGAAAGCTAAAATCTACAACTTCATCACAAACAGCAAGACACTTCCAGGATTTCTACAGATCAGCCTTCCACGAACATGCACCAAGCAACACATATATTATTGCACAAAAGATGACGCAAAAGGATATACTTAGTCCGGTCAAAATTTGGTGGCCCCAGAATGCGCAGAATTCTGCATTGGGCTGGTTTTCGCTGGACGCTGCTTGCGAGAAAGTCGATTTTTCCAGACCACTGAACGATTTCCCAGAACTTTTTCTCGCATACCCCAATTCCCCGAGTATTATAGGTTTTTTTCCGGGTAAGCGGACACCCTACCTAACTTAAATATTACTACGCAACTCGTAAAATAAATTCAATGACATCTATTAACACGTAATAAAAAGGTAACTTTCGAAATCGCTGACTTCGTAGCTTCGCGCCTGGTCAAAGTCACTCCATTGAACTGGAAAGCAAAATTCCCTCAGAGAAAGTAATCACTCCTCATCAACACAATGAAAAAGGGATCGAAATATTTAGGGTCAAAAGTTGCTGCAAATTAAACTAGCAAATTTCAAGCTGCAGATAAAGCGTAATATTTAGTTACATAATGAACGGTAAGTTCGGACTCCAAGTGCAGCGGAACTAGGATAATTCAAACTTCTACAGCTCTAAATCGTCTTAAAAGTGATCTTTTTCCTAGTCTCTACCAGGTTAACTTGGATGCGAGCAAAAAAAATTTTATAATTCGAATAAATATTATCTATTGAATTACTTATCTCGCACCTGCAGACTTTGAGTGTCGTCTTCATACAGAATAATCGGGATTATCGGGTTGGAGTGGTGCCGAGTGTGTTGTCTTCCAACCTCGTGGGCTCGGGTTCAAATCCAGGTGGCGGTAGAGAAATTTCAGAGACTGCCCGACCCCTGCTTAAATGATTTGTGGAAGATATTTCAGTCGCAAAGCTTTGCGTACGAACGTTAAGCCGTGATCCCCTTGGCACCTTTCATTAAGATCAGTTTAATTCCGACGCCGGGTTTCTCTCCACCCTTCCTTCCATACCATTCCCTCATGGCGCAAATCACCAAAGCTGTCGGTCGCCTCCTCGAAATACCTTGGCTATTAATTTACAAACCAGTTCGACCTCAAGTACTGTCCATCCCCCATGGCATGTCTGACATGTATGATTGTCTTATTTGATTTCGTTACACATAAAAACATCCCTTTTTGTGGATTTGTCGCCAAGTAATTCAGTTTATATACTAATGAAAATATATGAAGTTTATATCAACTCAAGAAATAAATGACCTTTTCAGCTGTTGATTGCCTCCTCCAAGTACCGTACAATACCAGAACAAAGCAACATTTCTTGGATCCCATCTTCACAATAAAAAGCAGATACGCTACAACATCTCGAGAGATCCGAAGCTTTGAGGAAAGAGAGTCTTGAAAGGAATAAAATCCCCTAAGTCTGTGGATTGAAGTGTTTTCCTCGTGTTGTAGGAAATGTTGGAGGCAGCCAATGAGAAGACGTCAAGAGAAACGGGTCGAGCGACGGGGAAAACTCACTCACGCCTCTCAGCCAGCGCTTTCGCTCACTCTCTCGACAATCAGAAAATTCACCATCAAGCAATCGGAAACGAATGTACCCCGCGGGTACCCCTCAGTGAAACAGGGGGGTCCCCGAGAAAATTTATTTAAATATGCCTCTGAAAAAAGCATTTAAGTACCATTTAAGGTTAAAATTTATTTAAATTTCTGATAATTTTGTTTTCATTATACTGGAATGTGCAGGATTCGTTCTTTTTTAAACCAATTATCATTTAAGTTGGGGGCCTGGCTCCCCTGCACCGCCACCCCAAAAACGCCGCCCATGGGTAAAAAGATACTTAAACCATTCCAGATATGGCTCGGACTCATCTGGATGAAAAAATCAGAAACTTTTCCAAGTTCACTCCGTAAAATTTTATGCGCGACTTCAGTTTCGATACTCTCAGAACTGAAATTAATGAACCCATTTCCACTCACCTTAGCCATATTGCTGCATACTACCATTCTGAGCATGTGCAGCTCTTGAAGAAAACCCGCACTTCTTTTCCTCTCTGTCACAATTATGCTGTCGAGCCATGTAGTAGCTTAAGCCAATAATTAGTTTATTTTCGAAGCCGGTCGATATAGGCCCACTGACAGAAAGACACGGGTGCGAAACGGAAATTAAGTATTGCCGCCCACCGTCTGTTATCGCGAAAAGTACATGAAATTATCATAAAAGTACAGAGGAAGTGGCATTGTGTAGCGTATTTAAAATTTCCTTCACATAAACATAATCGTGCCCAGAAGATTTACCATTTCTGTCAAGGTCACCCTTAAAATTGGAACAACTTTAGATTCTGGCCACGTTATCACCATGCGTGGATGCATGGCTACGGGTCATTCTGAAGAAAGAAGACGATGCATTACCGGAATATTTCACTGAATTACTGAAGATAACCGCATAAACAACGTACCTAAATATCATCACATTTGAAAGCAGAAAGTTCTCTGGTTGGAAATGGGTTAAGCCATTAGAAATGAAAGTATCTTCCGGGGTAAGACGATACGTAAACCATTTCTGTTATGGCTCGGAATCATCTGGACGAAAATATCAGACGCTTTGCAAATTTTGCATAAAGTACTGTCTCTACTTTGTGCCATAAAATCCTCATAAATAAAGCATTCCGGGGATAAAGAACACGAATTACACTTGTTACGCGTTTAAGGATGGAGTTTTCACACCAATGAAAATATCCTTGAATAATACGGGTAATAGTTATTTGAATCACTCCTCATTGAATGCTAGGTAAAAACCTAGTCATTGGGAGTTGACCCCTGGACGTCAATATAAGTTCTACCCACGAAAACGTAGGTGATATTTAGTCGAGACGTGACCTCATACAAATCAACAGGTTGCGCGGAGACACTTGATGACTCTAAATCTCGCGAAACAAGGATTTAATATTAAATTTGAATCTTCACACTGACTTCAACTGAATTTTTTCATTTTTTCAGCTATTTATAAATTAACGCTGTACGAGATTTATAATTAAGCTATTTAACAAAGGGAGACCTAAGATAAGATATATCGAGCAGTTGATGCAGCTAAATACTTAAGTGTAGAAGATTTGCCGATACGAGAATTTAGGAGAGGTCTTCGTCAAACCAATCTTCGGATTTTTAGATAATGATGGTTATTGAAATATCGAAGTACTGAAAAAGATTTTATTTACTCTCTTCATCTACGTGATCCTCAATTAGACTTTATTACTTCAACTCACTTCCCCGCTGTTGTAAATGCCAAATTATTAGACGCGCCTAAGTTCTTTGCCTATGTGTTGTCATCTTCAAAGGTTACTGACCTGAGTTAAGAAGGTGTATTAACTTCGGTGGCTTCATTAATTTAATTTACTTCGATAATTTATTTTTTAAAATTTGTTTTGTTTGTAGGCAAATGCCGACGCCGAATTTCTCTGCACCCTTCCCTCCCTAACCTTTTCCGGCCTCGGTGGCGCCGGGGTAACGTCCCAGCCTGCCAACCTAAAGGTCACGGGTTCGAATCCCACCTGGGTGGATTCATCATCGTCCAGGGCATGAATGTATGTTTAATAATATTATAAGAATAGGAACAAAAATAGCATTATGAGAATAGCAACAATTATAAGAATGAACTACTTTCCTAAATTCGCTTGTAACAAAAACGAAATTATTATTATTTCCTCTGGGCGTTAATAACCTTAGCTACCGGTCGTCTCCTCCTCATATCATACCTCCTTGAACAAAACTTTGTATGATAAAACTGAGGGAGGTGACGGAAACTCATTTCGCATTCATAAGCTGTACTGGATATTTATATGCCGTGGGGTGTATAAACCACTTCACTCAAAGCAAAGAAAAAGAGAGCAACGACATGTGGACGTCCTTGAAGGTCGGTATTCAATGAATAATCACGCTTCCTTTTGCCTTCCCCAGAATCTGACGTCATCCTCTTCGTTTAACCAAGACCGTGAAACTTTTTCTTCCTCTGAGCATCAGCGCATGTATGGTACGCGATGGGTAAGATTAAGAGTGCAATCGGTAATCAAATACGTATAATTAGCAACCAAGGGGACTACTTAGAGAGGACCCAATCCCATCCCACAGAAGACTGATTTTTGCTGCCCCTTCGGTCGCATTTTAATCGGTTTTCAAAAATGTCCGCGACGCGGTGATGAGTGCAATGCTATCCTCTTTTTTTCAATATTTTTCAGTATGATATCTGTCATTGCGAGGAATGACATTGAAAAGTAATGAATTTGATAGATCACGTCATGTGTATAAATTTCGGTCAATACCCCTCAGTGGCGGGTATCCAGGATAGGGACTAAGTGGGAGTCAACCTACCAGCAGTAGTGGGTCCGAACAAAATTACAATTCTATCTAGTGTAAGTTGGATGCTAAAGGGGGGCTATATCCCCTTAGGCCCGCCCATAGATACGCCACTGATAACCATAATTATACCTTATTTCCCCGTGAAACTCGGATCAATTTATCCGCCAGCGACACGGCAAGTGGCGACTTGTGTAAACCCCTTCAAATACACGGTGGGTGATATCTTAATGCCGATTTGAGGATCCTCTTTTGTAATGTTCGTGTTAGTAACGATAGCAACGGTTTAGCCAGTCCATGAAGCCTATTATACCGACACAAAGCGCAATAGTTTTATAAGCACCTGCAATTAACCTTATTTTTACTCTTGTGGCAATGTGACGAGAAGCCATTCCGTTATTGTCATCGGACAGTTAGGTGATATATAGAGTATGCCTACTTAATTAGTATTTCCCCATCTTTAAGTTCCCCAGAGAAAAAGGAATTTTGCATACATAATTAATTTAGAGAGAAAACACGAGGATTACTCAAGCTATCATTTACTATTTTAAACCTTATTATGTTAATGAGGCAGAAGAAATGTTCGCGTTATGCTCAGCAGCTTAGCTAGATATTCCATTTATCCCTAGACCATTAATTATCTACCCATTTAGATACCCAGACGAAGGAAGAGGACGATGAACTTGAGTTTTCTGCATGACTTTGTTACAATAAAAGCTACAATTAAACTACAATTTTATCTACTCGACAGCAATACAGGTTTAGTCGATACGAAAAACTTTTAATTCCACGATCAACTTCTTACTCCTTCATTTCAATGAACAGCCGTTAACTGACCATTAGGGCGGATCGGAAAAATCGATTTTTTTCAAATCCATCTGGCCCAATGAAAAAAAGTTGTGGGACCGATCAAAAATAAGGCCTGAAAAATTTGAGACCTCTAGGTGAACCCCTGACCCTCGCTCAAATGCGATTTAGGGGGGGAGGGTCAAAATTCTAAATATTAAATATTTTATGGTCGTTCCCTATAGATTTTGCCGAGTTACTGCCCTTTTAGGACAAAACTTTCGTGCATTTTGACGTATCTGCCACCGTTTAGCCACAAAATGCCTAATTTGAGTCCGCGCCCGCGAAGAAAATATTCCAACGCCCACGCAGCGTCGCGGATACAAGAGCCGCAGGCCGATCCCATCCCCTCCCTGCTCGATTCTTCCCCTTCCACGCCTCCAATACAGCAAAATTCGTCCCGCGTGTGCTGCTACGAGGTCGTTTATCTTTGATAATATAAATCGGAAAATGGTAGAAGGTAATGAAGGAAGCGTAGTGAGACGACTTGTCCCTTATAAGGCGCCTCGTTGGAGTTAAACAAATCGATGTTACCAACTTTTAGAGAAGTGATGAAATATTTTTAGATCCGAGAACGCAGGAAAGGAGCCTACGGCCTATGAAAAGTCCTCGTGAGTGGCTATAACGGCGTGCGAACTTTGAATATGCGCTTCAATTTCGGCATTGTCCGACAGATTTAACTAAATGGATTTTGAGCGAAGGCCGCTCGCGTCCCCTCACTGCACGCCTCTCCCACCCCCCAAATGCACCAAAATTCACACCAAGTGCGTCTTTCTTCGTTACCTTAAGTAATATTTCATGTTTCAGTGTCGTCTGTGGAGGAACAATCACGAAAGAATTACTCATTTATCTGCTTTCCAATCTGTATTTCTTATGTCAGTGTCATTCCTCGTCTTTTGCTGTTGTCAACAAAGTTTTGGTGAATTTCTTCACGAATCTCTCGTCCGTATGTATGATAAAAAGAAACATTAAACTTCAAATTTGAACGTTCATCAATAGATTTTTGAAAACCCACAGCACTAAAGTCAGATTTAGCCGGAGGTACTGTGGTCTCTCTCCTATATGTCATCAGCGGGTAGTCCTTAAAGTCGATATTAAAATCCAGCAGTTAAAAAATCTCGGATTGGCCGCCAAACGCATCCTTCAACAACGCAAATTTGGTCCTTAGATTGCCCTCCCAATGTTTATTTCACAAATCTAAGTCAACTTAGTGCAATTAGCAAATAGACCTCTGTAATGGATGAAATATGATTTGATGCTTTCCCCGCGAATGATATGGGTAAACACTTATCGGGATTCAACAAAATTTATCCCTGATGATGAAGCCCTAGTCGGAGCTTGAAACGTTTGCGATAACCCGGTGGGAATCCGGAGAAAAGTTTACTCACACAGCAAGGGATGTTGTAATTATGCTTGTAGCAGAGGGATGATGCCTCCTTTTTGGGCGATATTCACTTGGTACCAATGCATTCAAATTCTTTTTAATTTTTTGTATCTAATTTTCACTCGGAGAGGAATCGAGAATCGCAGATTTTATAACTTTTGCTAATCATCTGACGAGGGATGCAAACCCCCAAAGTGGGACCCTGTTTCTTCAACTAACACCACACATTCCCCTCTAAACTTGGATTGATAAGTCCTCTTGCCTTTTTTCATCAGACAAAAGTATAGTCTTTCATTCCATCAAAATGTTGCCCTTCGATACCTCTCTTTTCTTATTCACAATAATTAGCATCTTTTTCTGTCTACGTAAGTAATTCTGGTACACTGCCTTGGATGTATCTTAAGAAGTTATGATTTTTGCGTCAGCTAAAGTTGCGGGGACGGTCATTGCTATTTCTTGGTTCTTGCATATACCTCTATCACATTTGACGGACGCATTTTCCCCGCAGAAGTTCCAGTTTGTGTTTAGTCCTGAATTTTTATTGTATGAGGAACGTAGAGATAAAAATCGGATGATATCTCTTCAGTTTAATTTTCTTTGGTTGCATTGATGAAGAAAATTGTTGATACTATTTTCCCATACAAGAATTGACGATGTCGATTCAGCACTATCCGACGATTCCCTTTTTTCCCTCAGTTGTCGAGTTTCTTTAGAACTCAATCCAGCAGCCATCATCTTCAGTTTCGTCCGCTGGTCTCTCAATATACTCCTTCATTAGGGGGAACCTTATGTTCCTTGCACCTACAGACAAATATATCGCATAATTTCAAATGTTCCTTCAAAAGTGTGTGAGTTTTGTACTTCAATAAAACCCTACTTTTGGGCTGTTCGCATTTTCCGTAAGTTTTAGTACTTCCTGTGGTACCGCTAAATCCATTTAGTCACACACATAATTGAAGGGAAGCGTAACCATAGTTCGCACACCTTTATAGCCACTCACGAGGACTTTTCATAGGCCGTAGGCTCCTTTCCTGCGTTCTCGGATCTAAAAATATTTCATCACTTCTCTAAAAGTTGGTAACATCGATTTGTTTAACTCCAACGAGGCGCCTTATAAGGGACAAGTCGTCTCACTACGCTTCCTTCATTACCTTCTACCATCTTCCGATTTATATTATCAAAGATAAACGACCTCGTAGCAGCACACGCGGGACGAATTTTGCTGTATTGGAGGCGTGGAAGGGGAAGAATCGAGCAGGGAGGGGAAGGGATCGGCCTGCGGCTCTTGTATCCGCGACGCTGCGTGGGCGTTGGAATATTTTCTTCGCGGGCGCGGACTCAAATTAGGCATTTTGTGGCTAAACGGTGGCAGATACGTCAAAATGCACGAAAGTTTTGTCCTAAAAGGGCAGTAACTCGGCAAAATCTATAGGGAACGACCATAAAATATTTAATATTTAGAATTTTGACCCTCCCCCCCTAAATCGCATTTGAGCGAGGGTCAGGGGTTCACCTAGAGGTCTCAAATTTTTCAGGCCTTATTTTTGATCGGTCCCACAACTTTTTTTCATTGGGCCAGATGGATTTGAAAAAAATCGATTTTTCCGATCCGCCCTACTGACCATGCTGCAGGGCAACTCCCTCGATAGGTCGACCATAGGTCAGCAACTGAATTACCAAAATACATTCTAATTGAAGGACTGACAAACGCGACAGTAATAGCACGCGATTCTATTCCGCATATGGGACAAACTTTAAAACATTTCGTAAAAAACTGCGCGCGCCTGATTTCATTTTTTAAACGATTTTTGGCGGGCTGCAATGAGTGACTATATTGTTTTGAAAAAATACCATTAGTTTTCATGTAATACGATTTCTCAGACACGGATATGCCATTCCCTGCTCAAAATAACGAATTATTTGTGATTGATGGCCAGCTTTTCTCGATTTCAGCTAATTGCGCAGAGTTTCTGTCTGATCAGCATTTGTATCACTACTTCCGACCCACGACAGGACGTACCTCAATGACCAGGTCCTAGTTGCATAACATGACCTTGCAAAGTCCTCCTGGCATATTCAAGGCCCACCATTGTCGGCTGGGGAAAGTGAAAGATATGATGGACGGATATATAGCCTTGGTCTGGGTCAAGCACAGTTTTCAATCACAATACACCATACATCAAAGGTGACTGGTTTGGGGTATCATCGATGTATGTAATGAGATGTAAAAAAATTCATAATTACACATAAATTTAATAATCTACGATCTAGGTTTCGACATGGCACGCCATCATTCACTGACTTATTTTTAATTGTGCGGTATTACATTTTAAGGTATATTGTTTGGATAACTATTACATATATCACCATTTTTTAAAATTAAACGATCCTGGTATCTATGAATAATTTTGATCATCATACGCACACTATAATAATATTATTGATTATTATCTACTTATGTTATTATTGTAACCTATTTCCGTTCTAATATTTAAACAAAGAAGTTGTAAAAGTTACAGCTATCCAACCTAAAAACCTTATCATCTGGTAATTTTGCAACGAAGACAGAGAATAAATAGTCATACACAAATTCATTTCAAACAATTCCGAAAAAAACAACGTTCTAAGGTTAACGGTAGGGGAGGGGAATTCAAAGGGCCGGGGTTTGGCCTCCAAAGCGAATACCTCGTTACTCCACAGTAATACATGAAAGTATTTCCCAATGGCATATTCAAAAAGTTTTCGCCTCAATAAAGAGAAATTTCATCGCAAGAAAGAGAAAGTTTGAGAAATGAAACGTGATTAATCAATCATGATTCCTCGACGAATATTTTAAAGAGAAGTAAAAAAATGATCCATGGAACGCATCGGAATTCATAAATTTTAATTTTAAATCTAACCATGGATAATTAGAAAAATAAAGAATACTGATGATTGCTAAGCAAGTAAGTTGTCAGGGATGGGAATTTTTTAGTAACCAAAATTAATTCCGGCTAAAATATTAAAGTAATATAAGCGAAATATTGCAACTGTAAAACCTATCCTGCAAACATGAATAATTCGAATCTTTCGTTAGCGAACAGTTCCATTACCCGACGAATTTATAAAATCGTCTTATTTCGCAGTCAATTTGACTTGTCACAAGTATGAACCGCTCATTAAGTAACTCTTTCATTAATCTTACAAGTAGATACAGAAGCTTTAGCCCCTACACGGATTTTTGCCAATTCTCCAGTCCTCTCAATCCTAATGAATACTGGTAGTTCAGAATAATATAATATTCAACAAAATAACAAAGATCCTTCAGATGTAATTAATAATAACTCAATTTGCTCATCTAGGCCATAATCTAACATAAATGACTCAATTCATGCAAAGCTTTGTATTCCACTACCATTTATATCAATGCAAAATTAAAATGCAATATCTACTTTTTATAGTTGGAATTTATGCAAATTATAACCCATATACATATAATTCCGATTAATAACCAAAGAACTATCAGAGTTTTAATACAATATAAAGTCGAGCATTTTTTAAGGAACAGGAGTTGAGGCAGTGAAATGTTACGCGCTTGGAAAAGCTGGGCAGATAGGCTTCATTGGGCACGGATATTTATGAGCTCATTGCCATTAAGAGACTGAATGAGAACCATAAACTGCACAGAATAAAAACACAGAGATTAAGAAATTCTATCATCTAACCAAATCTTCACTTGATAACAGAACAAATAGGGATATTTATAAATATAAACTACATGTTTTCATGATTAACTCCTTCCTGATGCTAGGGAAAACCGCAGAATATCGACACTTTTTCAAAGAAATCCTCATCAAAAGTTTAAATCACCAATCAACTTATTAAAGATCACCTTTCATTAATGCCGTAAGATAACATAACAATATGTACAAAAGTACAGCAGTCACCATTCTCAGGAAGAAAAAGAAACAACTTGCAGCTCATCTTTGCTTTTTACTAACCAATCGACGTCTCAGTTAACTGCACCAAAATTCTTCATGATAGTATACATTATGCCAAAATCGAAATAGCGAAACCACAAGCGTAGTCCGAAAACGACCCCGGGAAGGTATCATTATTACCGTTAGTAGGAATAATTTTTTTCTATCATTATTAAAGCCTCTTAAATAGATATTTTTAAATATAATTTTATACGGATGCAACTGAGCACATTCAATACAGCCTCTGCTCCCATTTCTTTCAATAAATCTAATGTAATAAATGAAGGAGAAAGTATTTGAACAGTTAACTCTTCCTTGAAATACTGCGGCCTTCAGCAGTAATTTTCTTAGGAAACAAAATTATGAAAACGCGTATAAAAGCAAATACAATAACAAGGTAAACCTTTTGGCGTGATTGGTCAGTAATTTGATGAGATCAGTAAAAAATTGGAGAAAAGGTAGAATATATTCAATTAAAAATTTTCCACGTGAAAATTAAAACTTTACACTCTTCCAGCTGAAGACATATTTTGACAGAAATAACCAGAACTAGTATTGAATTGATATCAAGATAGTTTGTCAATAAACATCTTAAATGTTGCCTTGAATTCAAGACACCAGCTTTGAATGCGTTAGGTAAAATCTCTTAGAAGGCACAAATAAGGAAATAATAGATTCTTCCGATATTTGTATGGACATTGTACCTGCTCAATCGCACGAAGTCTATTTGTCCTCAATCCCGGGCAAAAAAACGCGCCTACCGAGATTCTGCCGAGCGTAAAACGAGCCAAGTAACGGGATAGTAGGTTGGCGGGAGAAAGTGACTCTGAGGTGGCATTCGATGCGGAAGAGGTGAGTGGCTACTCTGTCGTTCACGGCAGACCACCGAGCTCCATTAATGGCTTCCCATTCCGCTGGGTGAATAGGGTGGTTTCCTATTATTTCTTTTATTGCCTAAATCGAAATGTTATCACTCCTGGAGTACCTACGTATCTCACGCTTTTAGATTTTTAAATGAAGATACCTATTTTTCGCGATTAAATGAAAAGTGAAAATTTTCAAGCGCGCGAAAACGCGACGGCTAAGTATGAATGCCGGGAAAACTCCGTGTGACGTCGTTTTAGTTCCCGCTGCCGCAAGTGAAGTGACCTTGGGGTAAGGCTCTGAGCGCTGATATGACGCAGGATGCTAGCAGGTAGCAGAGTACCGTGCTAGCTGGTAGCGCTTGGCTTAAATAAGGATTATTAATACCTTATCAAACGAAGAAAACTTTCCGACCTTAGCCAGTTTTAATAGGTGATTATTAAGACATGTTTCCCTGAGCTCTGTGCCTCATACATGCATTTTTAACCTCAAACCATGTAAAACTCCTATCTACTCGTATAGAAACTAGGTCCCTGTGACGTCACGTGGAATGGCATCGCATGGGCGCCAATCAGGCCTTTATTCAAATGAGGATAAAACTGACCCTTGCCATTCGTCTAAACCGGTATTTCTAAAACCAAATAACTTGTATATTATGAATACACTAATGGTGGGTAACGAATCGCAATCAATGCCTTTCGTTTTCTTTGATGAAGGAAACTACCCTATTCACATAAGCATCGCAAGAGGGAGGTAGTTTTGTGATCTTCATAATAGAAGTCTTTGAAGGCGGTTTTACTCGCGGATTGCGCAGGTTAGAACTGCATTAATTTCTAAAATGGCGTGGTATTGCGAGAATGCATGAACGAAATTAGAACAGGGGCTATTTTGCCGTCTCGCATCCACGCATTCTCGCATGCGCTCTAGCAATTCACCGCTTTACACGACGCAATTTTTATTGCGCCTTCGCACGTACGTCAGCTTTCGCAATTCCGTGTAGTGTGTAAAACGGCCTTTACAGTCCTGATATTGTTTCCTCATTCAACATTAGAGTAGCGTTCCGCAGTAACCGTTGGACCTGATATTCCAAAACCCATGCAATCGGTAACTAGGCGATCCTTATCCTACTGACTTTCGGTCCTGATAAATTCTCTCCCGACTAATATTAATGCATTTTCGTAATCTATTAAACATTTCACTCCTTCGGAATCATCTAATTTAACGCATAATGTCTATATAACTTGATAAATACTGAGGTTGTGGCCAATGAAATCGGTCTGTCGATTTGTTTTGTTACTGTTTCATTTTAAATTATAGTTAGTTTATTTGTTCAAATTTTATTGGCTATAAGGCACCATAAATTAGCAGTCTTGCTGTGTGCGTACCATTCTGATAAGTTTATAAGTAATTCTGTTATGAATATCACTAAACTCTATTACAATATTATTTTAGTATAAAATAAATAATTAAATATAAAATAAATGACATGAAATGATGAGGAAATTAATTTTCAACAACATTTTCAGAGAAACCCCTGCTATGTATTTCTATCGAGAGTCAATCGAAAGGAAAACTTAAGGGGAAAACCTATTTTTCTTTTTGGCTCACTAAGGGCCAATTTCTGATTAAATGAGAAAATATTGGAATCAACTCCATTTTCTACGTAAATCTCTAAAGAGCAGGTCTCGAATCCGTGATCTCCTCCAAGGCATGCGAGATTTTAACCCAATCACCATCGAGGTTGGTGCTGCAATTAATGTTGCCCATTCAAATTCAACTTCTAACTTACGAATGTCGTAGCCAAAAACATTAAAAACATTGAAATCATAAATTCGTCTCGAAAAAGCTAAATATGTACTTCTTCAAACAAAATATATCATGTCTCATTTCGCAATGTCTCGTAGCGACAATTATAGACAAAATTGATGTTTTGAAATTTAAAACATAACAATTAAGTTTTTATTTTACGATTTTTATCCGATTCATCCCATCCAATATTATTTTTCTCATTTCCAAGCATGAAGTGCATTTATGAATTTTTTAATTACTTGAACCAAATTCTAACTATTGCGTACCTCAACTTTTTTGTATCCTAATAGCGCATGCATTTGCCATGATTTATACTTTTCATTTCAACGTCTTTGCCAGTCGGCTGCTCCAAGCACCTTGCCCTAGCTTGTCTCATAAATACGCATAGCAATTCCGCCACCATTTACGCCATATTTTTCTTATATAACCATTTCAATTGAATGAGACAAAGCCAAATGCAAGGCATATCCTTTGAATCATAAAGATATATGGGCGATAATAGGATGCTGGAAGCAGACTCTGAAAATGCACCAAAGGTTAGAAACGGAATACGTTGAGAAATATACCACGTTACGTAAGATAAATTCAAATGAAAGCTTTTGGACAATACAGCATCATTGGAATTCCAATCCAACCAAGCAAAAACAATATGACAGTAAAAACGGTGACGAGTAGCGTTTAAAAATAAAATACATATATAACAACTAACTTTGCGTCCAACATGGACTCCTTCAAGCGAACTCTCAGGAAGACGACACACCATGAGTGCTCATAAAGGAAACATAATTAATATAAGACACAGTACACCCTAAGACTATCCACTTAATAGAAGACCAATGACCTTGCTATTAGAATGGGTACAGTGGGAGCAAACAACCTTAATAGAGAAAAAAACCTCCCAGATCGGAAAGGCTAGAGGGAAAGGCGTGGGATCAGAATGGTCTAACAAGGGAAATAAATTTGCCTTTGCGGTGATTATTTTCTATCACTATTATATCTATTATCCAGATATAAAAGTGAATGACCATAATGCATCCGCACGCTTGCCGCGTCGCCGTACTCGCCGCCGCTGCCGGCCAGAACCGGAGTGGACCGCACGGTCGAAAAAACGATTTAAAATTCGAGGTTGGAAGTTGCTGCAAGATTTTACTCTAGATACAAAATGAAGGAACTTCATAGAATGACGTGGTACCGGTCACTTGGCGGAAGTCGGCGGCAGTATCTACTTTTTCTCTACGTTTATGTAAAAAAAGACTGAAAACAGGCTCCGGCATTTTGTTATATGTCTATGGTTATTGATAAAAAAATCTTTGAAAATTATTTGAAAAAGAAATCTTTGAAACTTTGAAAATGAAAGAAAAAACTGCTTATTTAGATAGTACAACAGTTTTGTCGATAAAACTATTGATGAAAGCACTGCACGAGGATAAATTTGGCAATTGTCAGACAAAATCGAGGGTGGTCGTTTTTCGCTGAATTTTTTCAACTTTGGCCTCACATATATTGCTAACGTGAAATCACAGGAAATAAACAATCCTCAAAGTTATGCACAATTTATTTGAGAATATGTATGCGAAGTTTCAACTTCCTAGCTCAAAAAAATCGTTTTTGAGGTTTTGGCCAGCTTCGCCCACTGTGCTACTGGTGTGTGAGGAAGCATCGGTGTCGCCAGCCCTAAAGATGCCGGAAAATTCTTTCAACACAACGCCGATGTCCATCAAGGAGTTTTGAATCCCGTGGAAAACTGGAGAAGAATAAATCGCTAACCCCACGGGTGGCAAATCCATTGAACTCGTGTCTGAAAGGGCTCAGGAAGCAATAATTTATGGCTGGAATGCCGATATGACATAGGAACTATGCCTACGGGGTGAGCTATTCTAATTACCTACAGTCGACTATATTAACTTTGGCCCAGAGACCTAGATGTGGTAGAACTGTACCATGATGTACTGGTAAATGAAATGAATAATTCCACTTTTTTATACTTTAACGAGATAACCAGCTTCAATACACTATCATTTTTAGCCGGATGACACAGTGCATCGAAAGCGGCTGTCTCAATTGATTATTTAAAAAAGTAGAAAATTCAATCACCAGAAGATCAGAAACTTTACAGTTAATTTTACTTCACAGTTTTCTTCACCTTCAAGTCAGCCTCTTTCGTTGTGATCCACCGCGCATTTAAATGTGTTTACAAAAGTCGCCACTCGTGTCGCTGACGGACAAAATGATCCGAGTTTCACGGGTAAATAGGGTATTTTGAGGGGCGCTTACCGAAATTTATATACATAAGGATGTGATCTATCAAATTTATAACTTTCCAATGCTAAATCATTATATGCCATCTATTGAAAAAACAGGATCGCATTGTACCTATTATTTTTTTTTTTCACCGCGGACATTTTTAAAGAACGATTAAAAATCTACCGAAGTGACAATAGAAAGCAGCCTACAGTGGAATGGAATCGGATCTCCTCAAGCGATTGCGATGTAGGTATAACTGTGCAAAAATATCTGAGATATGTACTCAAAAGGATATTTAACGAGTGACTTTGAGAAGAACATTATCATTACTATACCCAAAAAAGAGCAGAGAAAAGCGAATATTTTAGCACCATAAGTCTGTGCTGAAGATACTGAGTAGAATCTCTACAGGAGAATAGGATTGGGTAGAATAGCGAAAAGCAGTCATAGACTTGTTACATCAAGATTTGACGTGACGCACACTTTCCTTTAAATCGCAATAGCATGGCAGCGCATCGGTTGCTTCGCACCCGTCCTTGACAACCCCGGAGAGGTTTCCTTGGGCAGCGAGCGCGGGGGAGTGGGACGAATAAATAAGGCGGCTTGCTCTGTGAATTGCAAGCACGCGATGTGACGCAACGAGTGAACCGCCGTACAGGGGAACCACTGTGACTCGAGCGAATTGAAATCAGTGACAGCGCGCCGACGATATCGCATCTCCTTCAGCCTCATGGAATAAGAGATGGGATGCTTCAGATGACGGGAGAAGGGCGTGTTTCGCGTGGATAAAACCTCATTCAGCATTGCCGATTCGGGAGGCGATCGGGACCTCAGGCCACAAGGAATGTGCCACATGAACACAGGGTGGATTAAAATTGTGCCACGAAATTTTACCCTGAGTAGCTGATTCCAGTATGAACCAAAATTACTGATGACGTTTCGGTAATGGTAAACGTTGATATGGGAGCCAATACCTGAAGATCGGATTCGATTTTGCAATAAGAGGCCTGCGAAATAATAGGGCCCCAGGAACAAATGATATTCCAGCAGAGCCTATCCAGGGGAGAAGTCTTTAACTCAACTGTGCAAATCTATCTGTGAAGTGTACTCAACGAGAGTTTTATCGAGTGACTTCGAGAAGAACATCATCATTCTTATACCCAGTAAAGAGTAGAGGAGTGCGAAGATTTTAGGACCATTAGCCTGACGACACATGCGTTGAAGATACTGACAAGAATCACCAAGAGGAGAATAGAAAGAAGAGCAGAAGAATCCCAAGATGAGGACCAATTCGGAGTTAGGGAAAGAAAGGGCAAAAGAAAAGCAATTTTTGCTCTTCCACTGCTCACGGAGAAGGGAATGGAGAAGAACAAATCGACTTTCACAGCATTTTCCGTCTTGGAAAAGCCCTTTAACCACGTGAAATGGAACTCAATGCTTAAAATTATGAAATAAATCTGAGTATTCTACTCTTAACGAACAAGTGTGCACAATATTTACAAAAACCAGGTAGCTACAATGAAATCTCGATCCAATAGTGAAGAAACAAGAATAAGGAAAGGATAAAAGATAAGGGAGAGTACTGTCCTTCATAATTTTTAATGTTTGCATCGAGAAAGAAATCAATGAAATTGAAGAGGTGTCCATACACACGAAGAAAGAGTCAGTATACAGCGATTTTCCAACGACCTAACTGTAATAGTGGAGACAGAGACGAAGACTAATGTATTTGGAAATGGCAGTGGCATGATGTCATCTGAAAATCAACAATAAGAAGATTAAGGTCTTGGTTTGCAGCAAAAGAGAGGAGGCTATGACAACAATTAAACTAGGAAAACGACAAGCGTGAAGAGGTGAAAGAGACTCATTACCGAGAAAGCCGAATAACCAACGATGGACGTAGCAATAAAAAAATTGTCATTAGAGTACAACGGGCGATGAGAAAAATTCTGCAAAGCGTAGAATCTTCTTATAAGTGAGATTACAAGCATAGATGTATGGAAACAATTAATCAGACGCTACTTATGGAGCATGTTTCTCTATAGGAACGAGGCCTGGACGATGAGAGCTACAAAGAAGTCAAGAGTGGAAGCATTCGAAATCTGATGCTATCGAATAATGATGAAGAAAAAATGTAGCAACCGAGTAAGCAATGAGGAAGTGGTTAGAAGAGTGGGAGAGACGAGAAACCTCAAAGAGAAGTCGGGACAATTTAGCAGGCCACAACGTTAGGCATGATGCCCTGACGAAAGCAATCGTCGAAGGACGGGTGAACGGGGATAAGGTCAAGGGACGGCCTCTAATGAGTTAAGGACAGGTTATGAAGGATGTAAAAGAGAAGAAAAACGTCACTGAAAAGGCTGGCATGTAGGAGGGTGGAATGGAGAGCTGCATCAAACCAATCTTACGATTGTTGACGCATGATGATGATGAATATTTTAACAATGCATGAAAGAAAGTGCAATTAAGTGCATTTTATTCGTTTGGCCCATGTGAAATCTCTTGCTCTTCACACCCAAAAATATAAGTATAAAGGTGAAATTGATTCTCAAATCAACCACTAATTGTCCTAACACTACCCCGTGCGTCACATTTCGTTACTGCCAATAGTTCGCATTATTTCCGTTCACACTTTTTGGCACCAGTAGAGCATTAGAAAGGGAACAGGGTGCAAGGGAGAAAGGGAACAAGTGAATGAGTGCATACTACGTGGATTGGAAAACGGCCTTAGAGATTCGCAAAACTTTAGAACTAATAATGGCGAAAGAGTCCATTATAAATACATGAGCGGATTCTACGGAAATAGGAGGTATGCTCCCTGGGGTAGGTAGTGATTAGAAAATTAGAAAAGGAAGGCCACACATCAGATCTACATCTACATAATAATCCGCAAGCCACCTAAAAGGCGTGTGGCAGGGGGTGTTAGGACACCAGCCGTTTACAGCTAAAAAAAATGAAGGGCTCTAACGAAGTTGGGACTAGCGTTTATTAAAGTGATTTATGGTTCGAGGGAAAAACGAATTCCCATATCTATCCGTTCGGCAAAACATCCCTCTAAATTTATCGCTTCCATCGGACCTGGAAATATAGTGTGGCTCTAATATTATGTTCTCTGTGTCGCTCTTACAGATATCCATTCTCAATTGTACGAGCAATCTAAGCATAGCGCGCAGCCTCCGAATCTCCAGCGGCTCCCAGCCTAATTCGCTTAACATCTGAGTGACGCTGTCTATACGCCGGTAGCAGTTTTTGACGAAACGTGGAGCCTTCCTTTGTATTTTATTCAGTTCGCGGATTAAGTCTTTCAGCACCGGATCCCATGCGCTCGCTGCATATTCAAGGCGCGGTCGGACGAGTGCGAAATAGCACCTTTCTTTTACTTTCTCATCCGAAAATCTTCCCACAATACTCTTGACGAATCCTAATTTCTTCAGGGCTATGCCGCAAATATTCTTTATATGTGTTCCCCACGTGACGTTCGAGATTATCGTAACTCCCAGGTACATTAATTCATCTGTTGCCTTTATTTTTAAACCATCGTGCTGATGTGCAGACGTGCAGATGCAGAATAAGGATAGGAAAATATAGTAGAAAAATTCCAGTAATTCTCTTTCCTTGAGTCATCTCTTCTTCACAAAGTCGTCGTAATTGGCATTCATTTCATAGTACTCCTCCCTAAGAGGTATTTGCGATACGGTGCCTGAGAAAAAATACAGATTCGGAATCAGACTGATGATGTCACGAATAGGACGAAGATCTATTGTCCATGTTTTAAACAAATTGGTAATTTATTTAGACTTAGTATCAGATCTGTGCTCCGCCAACAGCGAAGTCTAATCTACGATTCAGAGCCGATGCCGGAACCGCTCAAAACAAAATTGTATGTCCACCAAAACTTACTTAGTGTCACAGTGCTTACTTAATTTTTCATATAATGCTAGAACGAAGGTTTCTTTTTAGGCTTCAGGTGAGGAACGGTAAAGGTACTGATCAACAAGCTAGGCCGTGGAAGAGGACCTTTACGCGGAATATATCGCGAGAAAAATGCAGAGATATTTTCGTATTCATTCCTTTTTATTTCCTGTTCCTTTCGTGAACAACACAATTTTTTTTGCTTTCAGTGAACGATTCCCGCTTCAGAGATTACCAGTGTAGACGCTGGAAAGCCAGAAAAACTACCTTCTTACTCAACATCTAACGGATTTTTTGGTCGGCGCATATGTCCACTTGGTCATAAAATTTAATTGTCTTCTTCGGAATGAATACGGTGAATGATCAATCGGCTCTAATAAGTTCTTAGTAAAACAATTTACTATCCCATAAGACTGAGATAGTAAAAACATAACATTTGAGCTTTGCCGTTGCATATTTCAGTCTTCTAATTTTAACTGTGCTAAATTCGGTCAAATATAAAAAATGACGTAAGAATTTCAAACAGATGCCTAGGAAACGTCTATGATTGAATTTGGCCCAGTAAAAAAATATGGCAATTAAGCTTTTTAATCGCAAATTTCATTTTTTTTCCAATTACGCTAAATTTGAGCGGATATTTAACAATTTATAATGACTAAAAAAAGATAGGCAGTTTGAGATACACGATGAACATTCAATATTCATTTGCTATGGAAGAAGAGTTGTCAACCTTTTGTGACGAAAGAGCCAAAAGCTACACAAACAGCTGCGTAGCAACATTTCTACAGTACTTTTTGACTAGCGGCAATGTATTTATTATAGTGATGCTTGTTCCTCTCTCCTCCCTACATTCATGCTCTTTGCCCTGTAATAGTTTTGAATGTTTTGAGGCTTGAAAAAAGTATAATATAATAAATAAATAATATAAAAAATAATATTATATAATCTTGCATGTCTTCATTTATCGATTTGATGCATTCATATTCAATAATAGCCATGAAAAAGATCTAAAAAATAGATCGAAACATTCGAATATTATTCTTAAACCTATACTCCGAGACGTTAATTTATGTAAACAAAATTGAGGTCAATAAAATGAAAAAAGAAATCAATGAATTTGATTATTTTTTGCACGTGGAATTGGAAGGCCGAAATTTTATATCGAAAGAGCCACGTGCAGCTCGCGAGCCGTAAGTTGCCGACCTCTGCTATAGTATAGAGAAAACGAGCGTGATGCGCCCGCTCCCAGCGGGCTTCCCCCGCTCTTTTCAATGCAGGTCCACAGAGGGATGGGTACGTTTCTAATTTTAAAATGTAGAAAAAAGGCAGGGTCTTATGTACAAATTTAATTGGAATGTTCATGTACAAATTGAGGTCAGAGGATCTCTTTAAACATAACATTGGAAGTAATTACACTATTCTCTGTTAAACGCACATGATGACTATACTTACGCATCAACAGGAGACTTGAATGTGGAATCAGCCGCAATTTGATAAAAGTTATTTAAAGAATGCGAGATATTGTTGCAAATGAACAAATGTATCAGTTTGTGCGCCGTTAACGTCAGGAATATTTACAGGGTTTTTTTTAATTACTTAAAAACCAATTTTAGGGAACAATAGCAATATTTAGGAAGTAAGATATGCCGTCGCATGTTCTCTGATAAATTCTCTGCATTTTGGTACCTCATTTGTAGAGTTTGATTGCGTATAAGTTGAGAAAAGGGTATCGATACGGTAGGAATAATATTAAAGATTATTAGAAATTTCTTTCCACAATGGTCCGGTTCTTAGTTTATGGCTAGTTCTCTTCACACATGGTCCCGTTCAAAGGGCTTACCTGACTAAGTCCATGAGCGTGTCCATGGTGGTGACATTTCTGCTGGTCCCTTGCGCTGCGATCGAGCTGGAGTCACCGCGGCCCGGATGGATGGAGATGACCAGGATAATGCCTTGAATGATCGCCATCACTGTGGTCACTAAGTAGTACGTCACCGCCCGGATACCAATCTTTCCGGACAGTTTGAGGTCCAGGGAGCCGATGGCGGATATCAATGAGGACATGATCAGGGGCAAGATGAGCGACTTGAGCATACGCAGAAACAGCTCTCCCACATACTGCACATACATCACTTCGCGTGGCTTCCATGCTCCCTGGCGCACTTTCCGCAACACCACACCGAGGGCCACACCCGCGAATACGCCCAGGATGGTGCAAAAAGTTAGCGCATTTTCCTTGAGGAATTTTTTCACACGTTCCCTACCGGGCCTAGCCATGTTGGATGCTGTCTGTTCGGAGCTTACGGGCTCGAGGGAAGCCGTCCTAGCAGGACTGTGGAATGTCTACGTCGAGGAGGACACAAGTTCCTCCCTTGCCTTACTTCCTCCACTAACACCTCACACACCGAATCCTGAGTCGTACCACCACTGCCTCTATCTCATGCAGACACCTTCGATCCTTCTCACACAGATGGCACCTGCAAGGAAAAGAAGAGACATATAAGTAACATACGATAAACCTGATTCGGAGACATTAACTTGGTCCATCTACCATGAATGAAAGATGCATTGCAGGTTCCTCTCAAGCTTTATCAACGAAACGACGCGTTTCGATGTGGTTAAATTATTGGTCATCACATTAGAGGAAAACGGGTACAAGAGTAAGGAAATGGCGCTCGAAAGAAACTAACGAAATATTAGACCATGTGGGATATCACCAGTTTATATCACATATCTTGGCGGAATGGCTGATTCACTCGCATATCAACGCACAGTCCAAACTACTCTCGAAAGAGCCATCGGATTTTCTAAGCTGAGCGACGGTCACTTTATGTTTGCGTAGAAAATCCTCGCCCCATATAAGCGGCATTCGACGCGAAAGGGTTAATGAAACTCAGGCATAGCCGCGAATCTTCAGCTCGACTCGCTTCAAATGCCTCAAATATTCCCATACCCAGGCAACAACATCAACTTTTGTGCGAGAAATGGAATATGGAACATCACTGAGCCCTATCATAGTCAAGGTTTACCAGAAAAAGAATCGATTTTACCCAAGTTCAACAAAATTGAATCGTTGCACTATGTTCCAAACAGGTGGAAGATTAGTACACGAAATTTAGGCGTGAATACTCACTACCACTCACATGCAATAAGCGCAATTCTCTCGAGGCCCAAATTCGAAATCCTGTTACTCAATATTTACGAGGAAGACAAGAAAATCAAAGAAAAATACCGTCATAAACATTCGAATATCCCATTAAGCACTCTTAGCAAGAAGATTTCTAAATTCTAGAGGCAACTTGATTGATCACAGTTCTCCCGGAGTAAACAACTTCCCGTTTTTTGAGAACTTTAGAAGGAAACGCGTCATCATAATTCGTTGCAGATGGAAAAATCGATTTCATCCAGGTGCGGAACTAATCAAAGACTGCAGACTGATTCTGACAAGCCATCGTCCAAGCCATTTTACGAATAACCGGTCGTGGGGAAATTCAATCTTAATCTGAGATTCATTAGCACTCAGGAGTGTGGTGGAGATTCGTGATCGGCGGGCCGTCATTGCCATAATTAAAGAAGAATGATTCCCTACATATATTTTTCTACCACATTACACTCTCTCAACATCGCGTTGATCATCTCTACCGATCTACACACTGACCCTTACGCCATCTCAGCGGGGAGTGATAAAAGCCAGACGTAAACACGTGAAAGAATACATCTTTTCAAAACTTATGGTAGGGTAGTATTTTCATGGTGGTAAATTTTATTGCGACCTATTACTGTAAACACGCATTTTTAATTTTGTTTGAATATAATTTTATAGAACATACTTCCTTATATTCGATAATGACGCATTGATGTAATTGCACTGAAGTTGGAACAGATTTCGTTTAAGATTATAACTATTTAGAAATTACGACGCAATACCAATAAGTAATTATGAATCGAGAATATGTGATGAATGAGATCGAAAATCCTCACCAGTTTTGGAGAACTTCACGTAACTTATGACGTTTTTGCTTTTAAGGTTGTCTGATTTTTAAGAATGATCAAGTGCTTTCCAGGCGATTCGATTGATTGAAATGCGCTCGGGTCATCTACCGGGTGAGTTCCATTGCATCAATGTAGCAACTCACGTAACCCGGTGGAAGGCCCGAGAGAAATTGTATTAGTGGAGCAACTCACCCGGTGGAAGACACAAGAGAAATTGTATTAATGGATCAACTTGCCCAATTCCAGCCTAGACCCGAGAGCAATTTTATTAATGGAGCGACTCACCCAGTTGAAGACCCAAGAGCAATTGTATTAGTGGAGCAACTCACCCGTTGGATGACACGAGAGAGAGAAATTGTATTAATGGATCAACTTGCCCAACCCAGTGAAAGACCCGAGAGCAATTTTATTAATGGAGCGACTCACCCAGTTGAAGACGCGAGAGAAATTGTATTAGTGGAGCAACTCAACCGGTGGAAGACACGAGATAAATTGTATTAATGGATCAACCTGCCCAACCCAGTGGAATACCCGGGAGTAATTTTATTATTGGAGCGACTCACCCAGTTTAAAACCCGAGAACAATTGTATTTAAGAAGAAAATCACTGGCGAAAGAAAATAAAACAATAGTATTGATGGAGCAAATCATCAAGTGGAAGACTTGAGAAAATTTCATTCAGCCAAGTAATTATTTGACTGCATTCAAAAACCTTGACGCAGATGTTAACCTTCTAAACGAATGTTTGTTGCCCTCCCATTCCCCTACCCTTTCAGCATTGGTAGATCAGGATTCCCCCATCCCTAACTGACCCCACCCTTCCTTTCGCCTCCACCTACTCCGTTCCCCCTCCCCACCTCTTTGTCTCCCACCTCCCCTACCTACTTTTAATTTGGGTATTTAAGGAGTTCCGGTATATGCATTGGGAACCACCTGATGATGACGCTAAGACGTTGTAACCCGGGTTGTGTTCTAGTTTTTATTTATGTGGTTTAGCAAAAGTTTCCTCACCCAATAAAGTTTGTGATGGAATACCACAAAGTTTCCCACGATCGTATTTTATTCTTTTGATCATAATTCCAGTCACTTTGTAGTAAATAGCAGCTCACTAGTCAACTTTATTTCGAGAAAGTATCTTTATCTAAGTCCACTGAAGCGCGAAAGAGTGTCACTAAATAAATCGCTTTCTTCTTCCAGATGAGTGCTTAAATTCGAAGGGTCAAAAACCTTGCCCAGAATAAAAAAATCTCTTTTTATGCGCATGAAACCAGGAGCTGGAGGAGTGTGCCGGAGATAAAAATGAAAGGATAAGATAAGAGAAAAGGAAGTCTAAAGAAGAATTTAAGAGAGCCATAAGGATCTCTGTCAGAACGATAATATTCGAATTTTTAGGACACACAGTAAGGTATACCGATATCCCATTTAACTTCCAGAGCACAAACACTTCTATTAACTCATTCCACAAACCTAGCTTCGGAAATTACAACAAATTTTCTTTCTGTTTTAAGTTTAAAATTAAAATTTTCTTTCCGCAAAAATCTGTTTTAAGAAAATTCTGCCAATGAACCGCACTTGATTTACATTATTTATTCCTATGACATGCCCCATGCTTTATCAAGAAGAAGATACAGATTACAAAATACATTTAAACATGCCAAATCCATGGTCATTATTGTTTAAACAAAAATAACTACTTCAATGTTCATTGAAATAAAATGTGGGTTGCATACAATAATCCAATCCAAATACATACATTCATACGAAACAATGATTTTAACTTCGCGATTTTACAACTGCATATTTGCGCGAATCATTTCGGTTACCCACTCGGACTGGTATGCCAAGGAGCCGATACAATCACTTGAGCCTAGACCCCGTCCAAGATATTTCATGCCCTCCAGATCCCTTCGCTTCAAGTGGCACACCTTTTTTTCCAAATTTACGTCCATGTAAGACGAACCTGATCCCAGGACGACCAGGATAGGAAAAGTAATATTTTGTAGTGCAATACGGAAAAAACTACGTTTTTTATTCATATTCTTGAGACGATGGAGTAAACACGCGCGATTGCTGACGAAATTTCATGAGACCCTGAGAACAGCAACCTTTCACCCATAATTTCACCGAAATTACGCTGCTTAAAATATCTCCAAAGCAGTTGGGGAACCAACAAAAGGCTGATAAATGCCCGTAAATAACTCATGGTGATCTTAAGTATTGAAACACGCCCACCGTCCATTAAAATGTGTTTATTTGCTGAAAAACAGCATAAGAAGAAAATAAAAACATTTAAAAATATGTATCTAGCATTTCTTAACAAAAGTAACTAGGGTATTCCAACGTCTTTCCTTTCGATCATAAAATGAACCCACAATTTCTAGGTATTCAATGAGGCAAAATACATCTTACAATTAGATTCGCGCAACTACGCTACGCAGTACGAAAATGTTGACCGAAAGGCAATGATAGAAAGTTTAGGAACTCAAGCAGTGCCCCACGATTGTAACCTACAATGGAGTGTATACAACACGAATAATAAAAACGAGGATCCTCAAGTAGGCCTCTTAATGTGTCCTCACCCACCGCGCATTTAAATGGGTTTGCAAAAGCCGCCAATCGCATCGCTGACGCACAAAGTAATCCGAGGTTCACAGGGAAATAAGGTATAATTAGGGGGTTTAACCAAAAATTACATATATGATGATGTGATGCATCAAATTCTTAACTTTTCAGCGCTATTTCTCGCAATTAAAAGAATTATACTGATAAAGATTGGACAAAAGCGTATCGCATTGCTCTCGTTACCGCGCCGCGGACTATTTGAAAACCGATTAAAATATTCCCGAAGTGGCAGCAGAAATCAGCCTTCCATGGGATGGAATTAGGCCTCTACTGTGCAATCCCTTGATATACGCTTTTGCGACGAGTGGAATCCTGGGAGAGACCATCTTTAGCCATAGAATTCCACGGAACGCTTCTGTTTCTAATATATCCAGGACATTAAACGCACCAAGTGGCTCCAAGGATGCCTCCTTTGATCAATGTTTTCCTCTGGATTAGGTCGTATTCTGCGCTCCACGAAGTGGAAGGTCACTCCTTATCACCATAATAAATCACCGTTAATACGCCTTATATTGCCCTCGATGTTAGTTTTCCTTGTGCTCACCAAGGCGTCATACATGACAGTATTTAGTCATCGGCAAGTTTCATGACCTAACTTCCACCATAATCAAGAAACTGCGTCCGCCGTTTTGCGCAAAAACTAGTTCTTAGAAATAATTATCTCGTGACGCCATTGAAGATGGCTAATCATAAGTTTGAAATTTGGACTGGACTTCGCTTTGTTTTTGGAACACAAAATACAATACCGAAGGTGTCCAATTAGAAAATTTAAGGACTCTTGAAAATAAAATAAGCCTTTATTAAGGGAGGGTAGCTTAGACCCCAAATGCGGTGCCCACAACCGATAAATTCAATGCTCGAAGAAATCCAGATAGCACTTTTTCCACAAGTACAAGTATGGTACTACGCGTTTGAACAGCTAGGTCATCATTAAATACACACATCCATGAAAGGTCTGAGAGCCGTATGTATAGGGTGGAGAAATACTGTGCAGCGGAATTGCAACCATGGAAAGCTGATGCAGTAAAAACCAAAATTACCACTGATATTTAAGTAGAAAACACACCATTTTTACACGATAGAAACTTTGAGCCAAGTGCTCCAATTAACCGCGAGCTTTCCCTGTTGCCGGATACTCTGGACACCTCATGACTTCGAATGCTTTGCCTCCTGGAGATTGCGATGTATCCAAGACATAGACCACAGGGCAAATTCACGGACAAGCGGTGAGTATGGATTATAGTTTCTGTAGTTTAAAAATTGTTTTCGACCCAAGTCTCATAAGTAATTTTTGTTCCCACTGGCATCAGCTATTAGAAAATTTCGTCACACAATTTTTCTCCAACCTGTGTACCACTCAGAGGAGGATGTGGGGGCGAAGGAGTAATTAGGATGGGGTGAAGTAGTTATTGCAAGGACGGATGCTTGGGAAATGGAATGGCGAGGATTGGGGAGCGACAGGGAAACCTTCTATCATTCAACAAGGTAAATCTTCCTCTCTGCATAATTTCCAGTCTATCTATTCCAGTCATTCACTGATGTAAATAATTTCCATAGCCACGGTCATAATTACTTCAGTTTGTTTCATGACGAGTAAAACATACCCATTGTTTGATTTCTATCAAAAAACCAAAGTAAAAATTCAACTGGTAAACAGCTAGCTCTACCATGCTCCTTTAATATAATTTAAAAGGATATCCCTTCATTTTCAATGATTAATTTAAAAATAGGATTATGATGAATTAAAATTCTTGACGAATATGAGACTACTTATACTTTTCTAACAAGATTAAAGAGGAAAGATGGGTTAACAATGCAATCGAAGCTTACTCCTGGACTATAATACCCTATAAATTTATTTATAAAGTATAATGGATGCCAAAAGTTTCATTCCTTATTTTCAGGTTTTCATTGATACATGAACGAATTTTGGTATGCTAGATTCCTAAGTGGTTGTTCTTTAACCACTATCATGAAATATTATTGAAATTACGTTTATAAACGGGGTTTCAAAAGGGTTGTCCTTGTTCCATATCTTTACTTCAAAACTCGAAAAAACACAAGAATATCAGCCCCCAAGTTGCATAAAGATTGTTGCATAAATTTATACAACAACGTATGAGGGCTCAGGGGAGCCCTTCGAGGATACAACGCACCGGGGCCGGGAACTAAGCCAGTGGCTTATACGCCCGATCATCCGGGGAGGGGGAGGAGTTGAAGGGAAAAGGAAAGAGGCGCCGCCGCGATAGGAGCCCGTCGATACCTCTGGGAAAAGAAAGGTGCGGAAGGGACGGGAGAGGGAAAAACACCTCAACGCTATAGAAGCGAAGAAGGCCCTACTATTATACAGCCATTTATACAGTCTTCTTCTGAGTCATATTTGGCCATGATCGTGTTATACGCTACAAATAGAAATGACTGCTCTGATATTTTAGCCAACTCATCCCAAGGGAGATGTCATTTTAGCCTCTATTTGCATATGCAAAGCGGGAGCAAGGGGTATATTGCACATCTAGAGTTTGTTCTGAGCGATTATGCACGCAGGGGCTTCACTGAGTGCAGACGCACATTTCAAGTAAGCAATAGTCACAAAAACGGGGGATCGAACAAGGAAGATTTCTACCCCTGTGAGCGACAACACCATTATGCATAAACTTACAGCATGGAAATAAACAGCGGGGTCTCTGTGGGCTTCAGACATAATTAATGCATCAGTACCCCAACAAGCCGTATACTAAAGTCCACTTCTTAAGACAAGGAATACGTGCTAAGACTCCCGAGGCTAATTTTGCCATTTATATTGCGTTATAATGGATGAATAATAAGAAATGAAATTAATCACTGCACGCCTGATTTCTCCTTTCCACTAGAAGCAAATCAACTGCTTCCTGCAGAGAATTATTAGAAGAAAATCAATTCCAACAGAACACTAACTTTGAATGGGAAAAAATACCACGAAATAGTAATAGTCACCAGAAGTCATTGACATATTAAATCGTACAGTACAGCAATAAAAAATCAAGGCATTTCATTACCTCCAGATTTTAAAGCTAGTAATTTAAATAGGAAATTCGTGGGGAGTATAGCTTTAACTTCCCACCGTTTAACTTTTACGACATCCGAGTTATATAATAAGCATATAATAGGCTATTATCCTCAAAGATGATAATTTCATAAATTTCACCTGGCATTACTAAGTGGAAATGTCGTGCTTACTTCATAATGAAATTAAAATATACTATATTAAAAAAGATTCAACCGACCAAGTTTGTAATGTAACTATCAAGGATAACCTCACACTTGCAACCGATATATTAGAAGTAATATGTACAGAGATTCCAGAATTATATTAAAATTTTGACCGACTAAGGTAAATTTGCATGATCTACCCTGATTGAACAAAGCTCGGAAGCAACCTATCAACTGTTCATTGCCAAGCTTCCCCATTATGATTTTAATTATAATTATAGAAACTCAATATAAAAGCCTGAATTCTAAAGCCTAGTCATTAATGATTCTTAAACGTCTGTTCTCAGCGTTGCCTTGCACAGACACTTATAGATCTATCTAGTCAAATTTATCCAAAACACAATTACAAATATTCAATCTAACTTCAATTTCCGTAGAAGAGTGGCTCTATAGGTAATGCATGTAAAATATGCAAAAACAAAACAAAACAAGCTTTTTTACCCTATCTAGTTGGAACAAAATCAATTTTTCCGTACCCATGAATAGGCCTACAAAAGCCACCTGTTCTATTTTTTTTATAAATGAAGCTTTAAAATATATGCATTACGTCGGGGAAGAACATTTATTTTGGAAATAAATAGTACATCTAAATCACCTATTAGTGACTTTCTCCAGAATAAGGTGATGAAAATTTACTTGAAATACGTTTTTTTCAGAAACTAACAGTTAACTACCGGAATTAAATGTGTTTGTTCACAAAAATAACACAAATACTAGTGTTCTATGAATCCTTTATCTGGGCTTCGTTGCATATCTTTGCCATTGATTGTATTTCTACTTTTTTGGTAAATTTTTATTTGATGAAATGCCAAGTTGTAAAGGCCAAGGAAGAAATTTTCGAAGAGGGTGACCAACAAGTGAAAGTGCTTTGAACGAGGGGACACATTCGAGAGATTAACGATAGGGAAATGCGTGCGAGAAAAATCAACCAATAAATGAGCATTGCTGGCTATAAATTCCATCCAAAATTAGGATAAGTATGACGCATGGGCAAAAAAAGAAGGGCATATCATCGTGTAGGGGCTGAGGGTTAGCCCAATTAGCAATGAAATATTTGCTCCTTTCTTCCAAACAAAAAGGCATCTTTCACGATGAAACATTGAAAAAATATTAAGGAAACTTTCAATAAAATAAGTATTGTGTTTCGTAAAATGTTCACACTTTTATTTTGAATAATTAAATCTCTATCGAAAAAAGGAGAGAATATAAAGCAAACGTAAACTTGTCTTCCAAACCAGAAAATGAAAACCAAAAGAGTGTTATATTCCAGGTTGTAGTCAATGGGCTATGGTAGAAAGACAGACTACACAGTGTGTTGGAGACATAGCTCTTAGAAGATCAAATGCCACCTCAAGCTCTAGAAAAAAATATATCTGCGCGCTTCTAATTGCTTTACAAAATTTATTACGGATATTATATCATTATCACAAAGATAACATGCGATGAAAAACTGCTACCGAGTCATAACCTGAACAAAGGAATGTCAAATGCTGATAAGGAAAGCATGAAGCCTTATTTATGTCCTCTCAAACACAGAATTCGAACCATTGTGAAACGAAAAATTTTACGAAGGAAAAACAATTCACAAAACCTTTTCAAAAGCCCAATTACTTTTCCAAACACAATTTACGCCAAATTTTGAAAGCATTGAGACTTCCATGTGATTTTCATTCAACTCTCAAGTCAAATCAAATAAAGGTTATTCATTGAACTCATAAAAAGGACATTCTGGTTAGAATATCGGGGTATTTAGATAATAACATTAAGAAACATCCGCTGCAGATTTTTCGAAATAACATGAGGACGATGGCCGAGTATGTATTCGAGTCTCAAGAAATTGCTATCGATATAAAGGATAAAAGAGCTTAGAGCTACCCATCATTTTATTCACCGGTAATTATCACATGTATAGCATGGTATGGTATTTGGAGGAAGTGGCCGACAGCTAATGTAATTTGCTCCATTAGGGAAGGGTATGGAAGGAAGGGCGGGGAAAAACCCTGCGTCAGCATACCCTTCTCTTAACGAAAGGCGCCAAGGGGACCATGGCTTAACGTCCCATCCGACGGACGGAGTGTTGCGCTTGAAATGTCCTCCACACAAGGTAAAAGCACGGATTGGGTAGTCACTGAACATTGTCTGCCACCTTCGGGATTTAAACCCGAGCCCACGGGGTATGCAGCCAACACTCTAGCCATCACAGCGACCCGATCCCCGTATCACACCTAGGAAAGGAAGTTTTTAGAAATTCCAACCGAGCACCTAATTCCCGTGCGAAGCTATGAGATACAGGTCAGTGCACCATCCGCTTCAATTACTCCCGCAATAAATCCAAGATACGACTTGGAGGTGAATGTTTTCGTATATTATTAAGACCTTTAAGATTCCGTCAAGATCCGTCTAAAAAATTGAAGTTTGCCGATTTTAAAGAAAGCTTTGAAAAACTAGCATACCAGCGAAATAAAAGCTTCACCTTTGACTACCAAAGAGTGACATGCATTTTAACAAACCTGTTGCATTTGAAAAATTGAGGTAAATTCGTGTGCAATTAGCATTAAAAACAATTGCACTCACATCAAAATATTTTCGATTGGTCGTTCGATTTAGGGGATAAAATGTAAGGAATATTCTCTCGAAGAGTCACTTGCTGCAGGTGGATCTTAGACGCACGAAATTTACCAGAACTGTGGGGGTTCAGGAGGACAATGCAATGAGAGGAGTTCAATATTTTACCCTGGAGGAAGTTTGAAACTGACAGAAATTCTACCCATACATCGACCTCAAACCTCACTTCCACTAGCTGGTATACATTACCCCTCTTACCCAACTATCCACCGCAATACTTGATATGTGATGGTACTGCAAGTAGCTTTTATTTGCGCTTACCCATGTAATCTTTGATTTTTCGCTGTCTTATTTTTTTCCCGTATAGGTTACCCTCGCCTAGATTTAAAGTACCACTCCGCATTTTTATATACATCCCAACTGTTAGTTTTCGGAATAGTCTTTGATAATTAATTCGTTATTTATTTCCAAGCAATCGAAATATTTTTAGTGGACAGTCCCCGTTTAATATCTACGATCATTTTATATATGGTTGTTCTCCATAGACAATATTGAAAAGTACTTGTAAATATTATCTTTGCACATTATTTTAACATTGTATGTTATTAGTCTGATTTCTGTACAGTGTATGGAATATTTCTATGTATCATGGTAATTAATGCATTTGTTTTCATTTATTTTTATGTTTCAATCTTTCATAATATTCTCAAAGGAACACACGTTAAAGAAAAGCGTACTTTGACTCATTACTTATGGTGTATTCTTTTGTTTTGGCCGCACCAGCCAGCTGTCAGCTTGTTAATTTAAGAGGTGGTAACCCCAACACTGGTTCTTACCACCTATATTCTACCTTGTAAAAACTCATGCTTGAGCAAGCTGTTATAATTTCATGTACCATAATTTGGAATTGATATATATTATTTTTGACTCTAGCCATTTAATATAAGGCCTCGTTATTATTGTCGTCATGCCACAGCCAAAATTTTAAAATTGATCTCAATAAATTTCGCTCCTTGTTATTTATTTTTTCCAGGTTGGATTTATTATTGAATCCAATCCACAAATCAATACAGTGTTTCTCATGCTAGTTTTGGCCTTATGTACGTAGTGTAGATGTAAACGCATATTTCAGGTGGTAAAGAGTTGCTATTTAAAATTGGAGCTAATCCGCTTTTTGCACCGCAACTCTTAAAAGACGTAAAATCACCAAAATATTACTTACAAAAGAGAGCAATTCAGATTTGAATCCATCATTCAACTATCGTATTAAAGCCAATAAAATGAATCCGCGGTGAAGTAAAACAAAGCCAAGTCAAGATGCTATGGCTTTCTTGGAAGTGCAATCAATATACACCTTTTTATCAACCGATGGGGAGGATAACCGGGAGGAAAAGCAAGTTAAGATAGATAGGAGTATAGAAAAGCAATCCCTCTTGCAGAAAGATCGTCTACGCGTGCTGTATGCTCCAGAAACTTCAAAATATTTCCAAATTGCCATAACATGTTTATCAACACACTACCTTGCATTCCGCCTAAATAGGTGTGTGGCATTGATGGGAGGATATCAACCAAAAAAATTATACTAAGGTGCGCTTTGAAGATACTAAGTTTGTGGAACAACAGAGATAAACCAAGCATTTATTAAAGCCCTTTATTGTCCGGAGAAAACATATACCGATATCGATTTGCTCGGCCATGAATCTTTCTCATTTAGTCTTTCCTGTCGTACATAGAAAAGAACTTTTAACCCTTTCATTGCCACCGGGCCAATACATCGGCCCTCGCTGGTTAAGCGAAAACTGCCAGGGGCCGATTTATCGATTATTTATTGTAATTGTGGCCTTTTCAATGGCTGTAATTTCTGTAAGCCCCCATAATCTATCTATGGTTATAAGTCGTAAATATATCTTAAGAATTGGAAAAAAAATCTAGACGTATTAAATAAAATTAAGTAGCTGAAAATTTTTTAAATCTGAAATGTTGCTAACTCCGGAAAATAGCCTTGGAAGTCTTCGTCCATCCCACCTGAAATGGGCTGGCAGTAAAAGGGTGAAGATGATACAGCCGGTAATCCTATGGAAACCCATGGAAAATATATGGTAAATTTGCGAGAAAGCAGTAGCAACGCGGGGAGGTGGCTAGACATTCGGTTTAGGCCTGGCGAGAGGCCGGCGCGTGGCCCACGTGATCGTCCTAGGTCCCGGCGCGGGGCGTCGCGGGAAGTCCTAGTGGGGGCCGCAACACAGGATGTGACGGCCGACTCCCACTTGATATGCGCTCTCCACGACGCGCCGCCGCACCCGTTTCAACATCCCGCGCCGGGCGCTGCCCCGACCTGCGCCCGGCCAACGCCACACGCTCCCGAACCGCGCTCACACAGTACCTGCAAAAGCTTATGGCGCTGCACAGGGTTGAAGGAATGAAAGGAGACAATTGTGTACTCATTTCATTCGATTTAAGGAACAGTAAAATTTTTACCACACTTAAAGAGTGATAAAAAGGCGGTTTTTCTAATCTCTAACATGCGTTAAACGGAATACGATACTGCCGTAACCTCAGCTTGGAAACATCTGAAAGTTAAAGTGAAGTATAAGAAAGGTAATTCAGAACAATGTTTAGTTATCCATATAAGTGATGCAAAATGGATGAAGAAGTTAACTCTGATATCCATGCTCCATAACTACAAGTAGGCACTACTAAAGTAGGCATAAGAATTCACCGAGAGTGAATGACCTAAAACATTGTAGATGTACCCATACCTAGAACAGAAATCTTTAATCAAATTTTTCAATTCGTAGAACCCAAAATATATTATCCGTTGCCTAAATTAATAGCCGTTGAATATATGCATTGTAGAGGAATCAGAAATTGGTTGTTTGCCTTTGATAATGTACAGAATTTGATTAGAAAATGTATGGAGTGAGGTAGATAAGTGAAATGTCAAACGTCCTAGTTTAGTGCTGCCAAATATTATATGTATTTTTCATATGAAAATTCAAATTTGTTTGTTCAACACGTGGATTTCTCTTATAACTGTCCCCGCAAAAGCTTACGGCGCTGCATGGTTGAAGAAATGAAAGGAGACAAATTGTGATCTCATTTAATTCCATTAAGGAACTTTTAAACAAAAAACTGTAATTTCCATCGCTGTTTATGTTTTATCATGGATATATCGCATTTCTACCACTTCAAACCTTAAACAATTTCAAACGTTCTGATATTCATACTCCATTTGTACTTAACTAGGAATTGCAAATATGGCCCTAAAATAATAAAATATACAAATATTGCATACATCTTACAGAAAAATGTGGAATTCTTATATAATTCTTTAAATTACAGTCCTTAAGAAAACGAGCAAGAGACTGGAAGAACTTATTTTCTTAATGATTGCCGCATGTGAAAGGTAGTAGGGATGGGCTAATATTAACAATTTTCGTTGCCAAATCGAAATTCGTTTTTCTCTTACCATGAATTCAAATACCTCCATACATTCGTTGCCACAGGTTATGGAGGGGACATTATACCTTCTTCCTAAGGGCCGGCTGCATGCACCGAGGGATGAGGTGATCGTTTGTCCTATAAGTCCGTGAATTCCATTCCTCCATTAAGAAGCTACTTTGGTCATTCAGCATGCCATGGAATCACTTTTCCCCTCGTTAGTTTCACTTGCTCCTCTCACAAACATTTTTCTCCTTACTTTTCGCATGCTGAAGATCTAAGTATTCGCGAAGACAGAACCAGAATATGGCTTAAATCCTTCAAATGAATCACAATTTGAACTAAGTTCTAACGGCTTGCCTTAAGGTAATTATGGGAAAGAAAATGCGTTACACCTGTAAATTTCCTCCTCGAATGGCCTAGTTCACACACTGGTTTCCTCTTCCAAGGACTAGGGTAACCGTAGAAAATTGGTACTTGACACTTGACCCAATTCAGCGCGTTGACTGTATTTTCCTAAAAATGCACGAGTGTGGTATTTTATTCATTTTTGAATACCCTAAAGTTTTAATATTTCGTGGAGTTATGCACTGATACTTTTTTAAGAGCATCTGTAGCATCCGGAACAAAACACGATACCAATTGCGAAGGAGAGGCTTTCTAGTGATAAGTTAACGTTTGTTTCCTATTTCAAGGTCTTGCGGAGCCGTAATAGAAATTTGTTCTATTCTACAACCCATATATTAAATAGAACCCAAAGTCATTGCCGTTTAAATATCAAGAATTCAGGATGAACGAATCATTTTCCCTGGATGGATCATCTGTGATATAGGCAGGAGTTCCGTGCGATAAGAAAATGCATCGAGAGGGCATTCATGGTAACTGCAGTAGACACCCATGATTTAAAAATGAAGCATTATGGGACGAAAGCCAATTAGAAGTTCCTTCGCAAATTTCCAGAAAATTTCAATGTATTTAAAACCTTTCAGCACATTTTAAAGGATTATTTTTGTTCTGTGCCGAATTTTAGCAAGGCAAAATAACTCTTTGGCAAACAAATTATTTCAAGAAAATTATTAAGTAAATCCGCGATCCATGCAACATTTTTAAGGAGAATACGTGCTATAAAAATCTCTAATGAAGAAATTTCAGAAGAATTGAAAAACCCGCGACATCGACTCAAGACGACGCATCATTATTACAATTGCAGTGGTATTTTTTCATGAATTTCTGACCCGTTACTGGCTTAGTAGTTTGTTTATTATCTCTAAAATTTGCATTTAGTCACAGCCTCAGTTCCTGTGCCTTCTTTTGCAAATATACAGAAGAAGCTCAGTTTAACAAGCGCTCATAATCCCCAGAAAATCGCTTGCTATATTTCGACTCAAGACGACGCACCATTATCACAATAGCAGTGGTATTTTTTCATGAATTTCTGACCCGTTACTGGCTTAGCAGTTTGTTTATTATCTCTAACATTTGCTGCTAATATCCCTTTTATTAATTACTTGCGTCTCAAATATGATAATTCTTTCTCTGTGTCTTTACTATGATGCACATTTTCAGTTCATTTGATCCAGTTGGCAGAGTGGGAGTGATATATACCATCATATTATCGTTTTTCATTTAAAGGAGTATCCACAGAATTTAAGAGTAATTCCTTTAAGGAAATTCTTGAGATTCGGTAAACATCTACCACAGCATTGCTAAAAAAATCATTGACTTAAGGACTCGCACACATTTTCAATTCAAAACAGTATATACTCATTGAATATTTCTTAAATGGCTACAATGATATTGATAATAATGACAATAATGGATTGGTTAATTGTTTCTTGCAGCAATGGTTTTAGAAAACTATGTGGTCGATACTTCTTTACCTTCTAATGACTGTATGAAATTTACTACTGGTTACTAGGCCATCATTTTTCTTAAAAATAAGTTTTAGAACCAAGATATTCGTTTCATAGCGGAGCTGGTACTTAAAAGGTTCAATTTAGATTCCTTTTTTTGCTTACATCCTAACAGACTTTCTAATGTAGCAGATTCGATAGACATATTTTATCAATCACAGACGTGATTCATACAGCTGTTACAACCGTAAAGATAATTTTCCTGCATTTTTTATTTTCTGTAGGACCTTGATCTCGAGTTATGGTAATTAACAGTTGCGCTCTATAATTAATGCTAATAACTACTTTTGTATAAAATACCAATGAATGAATGATAACTGAATTCCCCGTACTTCACTAGGAGCAGTGCGAATTCTTGAGAATCGAATCGACCCAAACAAGAAATTCTTCGATTCGATTCACCAAAGAATCGTAAAGCTCTGTAAAAAATATTGCTTGAATCTGTAATTCCAAAAAATATGATAGAAATAACCCATATCCTATTCATTACTTACAGCATTTCTTCATTTACACACGTCGTTTGCAGCAATGATGCATTTGATGAAGCTTCCGAAATAATCTACCTTCACTGCTTAATAATTCCCAGAGCAGCAATTAAAGTTTTCACTGCCATAGCCCTGCGCTATGTAGAAGCATTTTAAAGTCCAATTCCATCGGGAACAAACATTTTCAGTTGTATTTGAATTCCTGCTAAAATTCGGGGGTTTATTTTTTATAGATTTGAATTTTTCATGAAAAGGTATGACAAAGTTGGTTTCATAATGACAGACCCTGATTTACCAGCGGCTTTAAGCATAAGTAAGTGCCTTCAACATTTCTCCAAATATTAAAATGCTGATTGCGAAAGATCGAGGGCTAAAACGCCAAAATAGGGAAAAATTATGATATGCTCTTCTCGCGGCCTTATACAGCTTCGGTAAACGATTTTTTGTATGATAAGAACAAGCCATAACAGTTTTTGGATGTTAACCATAAACATACAGGGGTACTGATTATAAATTCAAACTAATTAGGACTCAAAAAGGAACGGGAGTTATTTAAATCCATTTTATTCCTGCGAAAAACCATTAAGTAAATTGCTGAAAATAGTCGGAAAAATATTCAATATGAAGGAGTTAGTATGATTAAGTTGATTAACCGATTAACAATCAAATTTAACCCTAAAATAAAGTCTTACTTTCCCTGATTTTCCTGCATATTACGGTGACAGTCCTGAATCTATTCTTCCACAGTCTCTAAAATAAGCCAAGCCGACAACAGATGATCTCCAAATATTCGAAAATGTCTCTGTTTCTCAATATAATATTCACCTACTGCAAGAGTTCAATCAAAGTATGGTAAAAGGTTTCCCATAATTGTAACTACATGACAACAACCACGAAACTATTACTTAAACTAAGAAAATTCGGCTTTAGGTACTATTAAAAATAGCACGCAACTGAGTTCTGAGGGGACAACTTAGTTGGCCACATTTTGAGGCACGATGGTCTGATGAAGACAATCGTTGAAGGACAAGTGGAAGGGAAAAAGGGCAAGGGACGGCCCCGAATGAGTTATATCGGACAGGTTATAAAGGATGTAAAAGAGAATAAATATGTAGCTATGAAGAGTTTAGCGGATAGGAGAGAGAAATGGAGAGCTGCGTCAAACCAATCTTAGGATTGTTGACTAATGATGATGATGCAACTGATACTGCTCCACAGGAAACTAAATCATTCGATTGAAAAGAGTTCCGTGGCTGTCGTATGAAAGCATTTGAACGCCTTGTAGATACTAAAGATCAGGAAATATTTGAGGACAATAATTATAAAAAAGCTAAACTGCGGGTGTGCCGGCAGAAGTGAAAACTTGAAATAACGTGAGCATTTTTGAATGTAAGGAATAATTTCTAATGAACTGTTTTATTAATCAGTAGAAAGTAGAAACATGTTTATAATTTTTTTCCATATATCGTAATACGAAATTGACAATTTAAAAAAAATCCAATAAAACATACATTTTGAATTTACCGCTCATAATTTGTTCTGTGTTTCTGTATTTGTAAGCACACAAGGCGCGCATACGCTACTTTACAGTTCACAACACAGCTGTCTATACGTATACACTAGCGATAAAAAAAAATTCCACGTGATTCCTTTTCTATATTTCTACAATACATAATTGTAAACACTTCACATTTATAAATTAATTTTATGGCACAACATTCGAATAAGCTTCTCAAATTAAACGTAATAAAATAAATTGAGTAATATTGTACTAACCTGCACTATTCTTGTACCGAGTACACTCTCCTGCACGAGTATGGACTGGTAACGGTGATGCGAGTCTAATGGTTTATACCCCACCACAAGTTCTGTGTAAATGCGAGTATACTGTGTATATGCAGAATATACACAATTATACATATAAGTAGTAGCGGCGACGATGACGACGATGCGAGTCTAATGGTTTGTATCCCATACAAAGTACAAAAAGTATGAAGTACAGTGTATATAGCGAGTATACTTTGTATATACAGAATATACACAATTATGCATATATGTAGTAGCAGTGACGGTTACGGTGACGCGAGTCCAATGTCTTTCACCCATCTACAAAAGTGCTCAACGCTACATAAGAAGTTTTCACTTTTACCTATCCACAAAAGTGTATACACAGAATATACAATTACACATATATTTAGTAGCGGTGATGGTGACGGTGGTGCGAGTCCAATTGTTTGTACCCCTCCACAAGAACTGTGTTTATAGCGAGTATACTTTGTATATACAGAATATACATAATTAAACATACATGTAGTAGCGGTGACGGTGACGCGAGTCCAATGTCTTTTACCCATCTAAAAAAGTGCTCAACGCGACATAAGCAATTTCACTCCAAAAATTGGGGAGAAGTAGGAATTATCAAAATTAAAACAATATTTATATATAAATTACTAATTTTTTTACAGAATCTGATGAGTTAAAAATTAAACTGCAAAAACGGAAAAAGGGAAAGTCAACTCTGAATCACATTTTGCTCTCACAAATTTTCGACGACTGAACACACAAAATTTTTCAGGGATTTGCAATTAGATTTACGAGAAAAGTTAAATAAACAAAACCTTTCAAAGGGCTTGACGTGGGAATAGTTTTTCCAAAAGCTTTTATTACATCTTGCGCATCCTGTGCAATTAAAAATAAGCGTTTCGTTTTACCATTGATTTCAACTAAAAATTAAAGATAAATTAAAATTTTCTCTTCGCTGGAAATTCAAGCCTAGACATAAATCTCGAAAAACACATATTCTAATAGCCAAGATCTCAAACTAATATCCATCATACTATCAATATGCGCCCAAATAATGGCAACATAGTCAATTGCCAATAAGGTTTAACTCTTAACCGGTGACGTGCGGTCTGAGAGACCGCTGCGTTTCTAAAATTATGAATATATTCAAAATTAAGATTTCAAAATATCTATAATTCTCGTTAGCTTCATATTTTTGCATAACAAGGACATCCCACTCTTAAAATTTAACGTTCCTTTTATTAATTTCTGTAAATTTGCAATTGAACTCGATTAACGGTCTGTGAGACCGCACGTCACTTACTAAGAATGCATCAAGAAAAGGAATAAGCGGGATAAATTTCATGGCTACTTACTACTTAGCCTTCCAACTTGAACATTTAAGGCCTTTTTTTGAATCTGGCGAAATATTGATACATAAATATAATAATTATAACTCAAGTGTTCTTGGCATCAGTTTTTTGATCCTGCTTCAAATCATAATTTTTTATGACAAATTGGTTCGTATTGGGAGTGTAAACATTTTAATATAAGTTTTAAAACAGTTAAGCATTCAAAAAAAATTAAACAAAACAATGAAATTGGCGTAGCAATATTTTATGAATTTTTGAATTATTGCGGTCTCCCAGACCGCACGTCACTGGTAGTGTAACAAGAATTGCACGTCACTGGTTAAGGGTTAATTGAGCATTATTATTAATTATCTATTAAAATTTCAATGGAAAATGTAAAAAAGATTGCTGGTCACACAACTTCTTATTGGTAAGCCCAGAAGGAGGCCGTGAGAGTGACTAAATAAAATTAAAGCCAGCGATCCACTTCGGCCTCTTTATAAGCCTTTCAGTTGGTTAGACTGAAATTAAAGCACAACCGGCTAACGTAACAACCGCGCCGAGTTCACGATAATCAAACCGAGCACTTGCGTACACCACTTGCGTTTCCAGCACACCACCGAAGGTCAGCGTGGAGGCAGGCGCTGAAACGCTTTCAAATGCGAGTTCTAGATCCAAGCCATTCAAGGAAGACATTTCGAGGAGGACCTCAAACAACTGGACAATTGTCCAATGACATTTACGCTCTGCGAGCAGAACTCTCATGTAAATGGAGCAGCAGAAATGTTTCATCCGCGATACGCCTCTTACATTTCTGAATTCAATGCCAATGCACTCGTAACACATCGGAAATTTCCGAAGTATTCCGTAACGGAGGAAACATATGCTGGATCCCATATTAAAATGTACCTCGACGCTGATAAGGTTAACTCCTATAACTGGAGACAACGTACGTAACGAGGAAAGTAATACTTATAATTTCGAATTATGATCAACTACATATATAATCGTTATTTCTGAATAAAACGTGAATTTTTCATTCCCAATTAGTGATAGTTGAATAAAAAAGGCCGCTTAACATGCGGTAAACAAAATAAACCATACGAATTACTGAAATTGCAACATCTATTTGAGAAACTATCTAAGTCACAAAATATAGAAGACATGTCTATGAGGTTAATTAGTTTAAGACCAAGGATAACACTCATAAAGTATGCAATGGTTAAAAGTATTTACCCTATCATGGTTCATTCATAAGAGAAAATCAGCTGAGCCCATAGAGCAAAAATTATAATAACAAATTAGGTATGCATAAAAATGCTCTCCATTCTCAGCTACAACGGATAAGTATTAAATTTAACATAACAGAGCAATAGTTACATTTTTCCTGAGGCTCGCGACAATAATTTTAAAAGGGTTCTTTAATTTGATATGTATGAGAAAGATCTTCAGGTTAACCCAATGAAAATTTTATGATCAAGAGAAAATATGTAGCATACATGTAGCTTCTATATAATAATTTCATCAAATAAATTACACTTACTTTGAGCATTCAGTAATACATTTTATCAAAATTGTGGAATTCTACCTTTATGAGACAAGCTAAACAGTAATATATTCGTAAGTAATTCATGCAATAACTTCTTATGATCTCTGTGAGTCACTAGACATACCTTCTCTACAGGGATCTTAATTATTAATTTGATATAAAAATCTCACTAAAATGTTACTTCAGTTTATAAACCTTCTCACAATAATGTAAAATTCCTAAAATTCGAATTTCACTTCACAAAAATTATAATTACAATGCATTGAAAATTGATAGACTGAATTATTTCACTAAGTTAAACAGAATTTGGTGAAATATCTAAGATCAAAAATGTAATAAGGCAAGAAGTTGATTCGCATATCTAACACATTAATGAATGTGTTATACCAAAGGTACAGGTTTACCAAAGGAAATTGGAATTGAAACCGTAGATATTAAATTGAAATGCGTATTTTGCTTGAGTTCAAAACCTACCAAAACAGCTGCGACATAGCTGAATTGATGTCGATGCGGTATGCATGAAATTCAGATTCCGGCAGGGGCCAAATTTCTCGAAAAACTCTTATATTGTGTTTCATACAAAGAATACAGAAATAGAATGTCATTGATCAAATCGTCATTCAGGTTAAGCTTTTCGGAAGGATACATTGGTTCAGAAATTGAGCTATTACAAGGAGAGCTACTTTTTCGGAGAAAGTGATAATTTCGTTACAATTTCATCTAGTTAAATGACTATCTCAGCATTAACAACGACAAACTCTGTACATCCAATAAAAATACACATTAATGTTCTGAGTAGTCTATTGTTGTATAGCGATATTACCCTCCATTAAAGGTGGGATTATAAAACACAGCATACAGTCCACTTAATTTTCTTAAATCCACATTGTAAAAAGCCTTGGTATAAAGTTTTGTTTTCTTTGTCAGTTACTTTCTCTGAACTCAACGCATTTAAATTAGAAATTTGAAATAACAACTTATATTAGCATTAAATCTATCACGTAGTTCTTGAAGCTTCCCGGGATTTGATCAATGACCTTCACTTTCAGTATTCTTTGTATGAGACACTATAATAGAGCTTTTCGAGAAATTTGGCAGCTTGTTCTAAGTCTAAGAGGGGATACCAAAGCACCTCCAAATATGAATTTTTACACAAGAAGTGAATGTTATGGCTACCCTTTTCTCTTTATCTCAAAACATACTTTTGACTTCAACATCAAAATCTCTACAGTAATCATAAAAAAATAATTTAAAAAACTCACGAGTGTATGTTAAGGCCGTTTTACACTGGGCATGGAATTGCGCAGGTTAGAGCTGCATTAATTTCTAAAATGGCGTGGAATTGCGCGAATGCATGAACGAAATTAGAACAGGGGCTATTTTGCCGTCTCGCATCCACGCATTCTCGCATGTGTTCTAGCAATTCACCGCTTTATACGATGCAATTTTGATTGCGCCTTCCCACGTACGTCAGATTGCGCAATTCCGTGTACCGTATAAAACGGCCTTTACAATGGACCTGCACATTAAATTATTCACTAATAATCACAAATTTTAGAGAATGGAAAGATCTACGGTTATTTTTCATCCTCCATTTATTTTCTTCTTTTTTCTCCATTATTTACCCATTATTATGGCTTAAGAACACATCCATCCATTGTTATTCACGTAAAAGATGTCACTAGACTACCTTCTACTTGATTCTGAATTTAAGGCTCTGAGAGAGAGGCATCCACGAAGGCGCATTCAAATAAATAACTAAATGAAATGTGAATAACGAAATCAAATAAAGCATACTACAAAAAGCAATATCGTGACAACTCAACTGCACTGAAGGTGGCCAAATTATTATTCGTACAGAAAATAATCAAAGCTGAAGCGAATGGGTTCAAAATCACAGGCTTGAAGAGGAAATTGCCCAAAGAAATGCATCTAGCTCAACAAATCGGTGTCAAAGAGTCATTTGGGGCAGGACCGAAAATTTTCCCAGAGCCTCAACGCCGTGACGAGGCTGTCCGCGCCTGTCATTTGTCTCTCGCCAATATCGCGACCTCCATTGGCTTGATTGAGTGTGGAGCGCATAAACACGGTCGTAAATTTCCTCTAAAAACTGCTGCCAGTCAACGCTCTAAATGATGCGAGGAGGTGTTGGCCTAAACTGGGCGCTAAATTGAGCCCACGATAACCGAAAAGCATTCATCATCGCGCAGATATTTTGCGAGATCATTTGTTGGAGCAAGTGTCCCTCCACTACCTGTGCTACAGCGCAGCGTCAGCTAATTTCCTACGGGCAAAAAAATGCTCGAGAAATCAGATCTTACCACAGTAAAAAAATTTCCTTTGGAAACACCGTAAATAGAAAACTACGAGGAGTACACTTCCCTTGGGATTCTCATCGGGTTAAAAACTCCCTTTCTGCGGACGCACAGTGGGCTGAAATCGAAAAAAAGGTGGCCAAAATCTGAAAAAAACGATTTTTTGAGCTAGTAAGTTGAAACTTCGCATAAATATTCTCAAATAAACTGTGCATAACTTTGCCGACATATTCTTTCCCTAGATATTACGCTCTATAAAGTCATATATAGGTCACATTTTAACAAATTTAGCGACAAACGACCACCCTGATTTTTTTAAATTGTCAAATTTACCCGCTTGCAGTGTTTTTATGAATTGCTTTACTGACAAAGCTGTTATACCATGCTAATGAGGAATACATAAGAATGAATTATTTGTTAAAGAATTTAAAAAGTGCACAAAACTACTTAAGTGTTATTATCTGAGGGTGAATTATGTCCTCAGTGAAGACACGAATACTTGTCGATTTCAGTGAAAATATGAACACCCTTCTTAGCATAGTTTCATAGGCGATCAAGGAAGGAGTATGGGAAGGCTCTAACAAGAGGAGAGCCTAGCATAAAGGCGATAGATCCTTGTTGTACGGCCATTCTGCACAACCCACTCACAAGAACCGAGCCAGCTCTCACGATAGCCTAAGCATGGTAATTTACAGCATAAAACAACTATATTTACGTGGTGATGGTTTTCCGGGTTTACACCGCGTTGATACATGTTTTGCGGACGACAGTTTCGGGCGCGTTCCAGCTCCCGTCTTCGGGTCCAAATGATTTGCAGATCTGTGATCCTTATTTATTTACAGCTAGTCAGACGGATGTTGATTTTTAATTCCATTGTTGGAAAAGCCGTTTGAAAGATGAGGATAAAGGATAGCCGTCTTCCCTATTGAAGTTCTTAGGGTGACTCGCTATTTCAATCGCCTCCCTTATCAGCCTAGGGAAATATTTATTTTCCCTGGCGATGATTTTCGATTCCTTGAATAGTATGACGTGCCCAGGTTCCGACCATGCATGCTCTGCAACCGCAGAAAGACGAAAATTTTTCTTTGGACCCGAAGACGGGAGCTGGAACGCGCCCGAAACTGTCGTCCGCAAAACATGTATCAACGCGGTGTAAACCCGGAAAACCATCACCAAATAACTAACCGCGGAAGCCTCCGTAATAACTATATTTACGACTATACGACATATCTACAGGCTATAGACGATTAGGCTCATATTTGGCAGTCTAATATTTCTAAACAATGAAAATCATCACCTGCACACCGGTATTTCGTGAACAAGGCCCTGGAGCCTAAAGGGCAATAATATTTACTAGGTAACTCGTGCGAAAATTTCGCACTTTGACGCAATCAAGGAATGAATATGTTAAAGAAACGATGTGATTGAGTTTAAATAGAGAAGAGGGTCTATCATAAAGTACTTTCTTTATACTTGTTTTCTTGCAAAAATATTCAATAAATATGAATACAATACAGGGAACAGAGTTTGGTAGCATTAATAACAATCATGACGTCTATTACCGAACGATGGCACGAAATGTGCAAACATTCTTTAAAGACAATATTAGATGTAACAATGGACGGGTTTTTAAACCTTTATTTTTTTGAAGTTAAGAATAAAAATTAGTGGAGTCGATTTACCTCGCTCAAGCAAACGGAATCGGAAAATCGAAACTTTGAAGTCAAATTAATGGGTAAATAGTGAAATTTGAGATTGAAATAGTATTATTCGTCAGAAGCCGGTGACTAAACGTTTAAAATGATACTTCATTTATCACTTAAGATGCAGTATATATAGGGAATGACAGAAAAATACCATTCTGTAGTAATATATATGATTGCTACAAGAAAAGCTTAGGTACAGAAAATTCTTTTAGACGACTTAATTTCCCTTATTTCACAGTGAAATTGACAAAAGCATAACACATCCAATTATAGCATTAAAGATTTGCCTACTATTTCTTTCCTAGGATGTTGGCGATATTAGGGCTATTATCACACATGCATCTTCAATCACGAAACTAGCACATTTGATTCGTTATTATGGCTTACGGTTTTTACATGTGGATATTTGTATAATGCATACAATTTAATGAAAACAACAAATTTATATACAGTGTACAAATCGTACGTTGCATATAAATTTTGGTTGGTTTTCAAGAATTACGCTCAAACCGACTCCTTTGCAAAACATAAAATACCACATCAATTCCCTCTCTTACTCCTGCCATTGAAAATAGGACATTCAGCTAGTCTAATATATAAAATAGATAGCCTTCAGCATTTTTTTCATGATTGAAAGCTTTTGCCAAAGAAAGAGTCATTCAGCAATTTTATGTAAATGATGAATTCAATTGGACTGCCACAGTGACCACTCAAATTTTCAAGCCGAAACTTCCCGATTCCCCACCCTTTCCCAGGATGATCTCACTATTTTCCTGACCGGAATTTTTCCAGACTGACAGAAGCGGAAACATGCTAATAAATTCATAGGGTAGGAAAGAAAGGGATGGGAGCATATGGTTGAAAAAGGACGTGGACGACGGTGCTGTGGTAGATGAAAAAAGCCAGGAATCAGATTTCTTCCCTACCTTATGAATTACCCCCCTCCGAAAACACTGGAGGTAAGAGTAGCCTGGATAGATTGATGGTCTGAGCATCTGCTCGGAAAGTAGAAGGTCTGTGGTTCTATTCCGGTCGAGGTGAAATTTTTCCATGTGTTTTCGGCCTTCATTCCATCTGTACACCACGCTGTGTCATCGTCATGTGTTAATCTGTCAGTCATGTCTGTGTCTGTTTCAATTTCTACCCGTAATTATGTTTGTATGTGTGCGTGCTAATGTATTTATTTATTTATTGAACGTATTTGCTACATACACGCTGCTAGTAAATTGTAAGAATTTTGTGATTCAAATCCCTGAGAGATTCGATTTTGAATTCGGATTTGTGAAAATTGTTGCTTCGAACCATCTCTAATCATTGGAATGGAGGACCAGTCTGAAACTAGAGAGCGACCATAAAACCGATACATGAAGAGGAGAATAAACATAATTTTGCGGTTGAGTGAAAACCGAACCCAATCTGTGTGCAAATAACAGCCATATTACAAACATAATTCACAGTGTATGGCGATATCTGGTGGAAATGTTTTATATCCATGAGAATAAACTAAAATGGTAACCTTCCACACAATTTTATTCACTAAAGTACCGACCCGATTTCGACACGTAGTGTCATTATCATGGTACCTTGATAATGATACTGCGTTTCGAAACTGTGTCGGTACTTCAGCAAATAAAATTGTGTGGAAGGTTACCATTTTAGTTATGTATTGTTTTTTTGTTATGTACTGCCAAATTTCTCGAAAAGCTCTCTAATAGTGTAAAACATACAAAGAATACTGAAAGTGAAGGTCATTGATAAAATCCCAGGTAGCTTCAAGAACTACGTGATAGATTTAATGCTAATGTAAGTTGTTATTTCAAATTTCTAATTTAAATGCGTTGAGTTCAGAGAAAGTAACAGGCAAAGAAAATAAAGTTTTATCCAAGGCTTTTTACAATGTGGGTTTAAGAAAATTAAGTGGACTGTATGCTGTGTTTTATAATCCCACTTTTCATAGAGGGTAATATCGCTATAAAACAATAGACTACTCAGAACATTAATGTGTATTTTTAATGGATGTACAGAGTTTTTCGCTGTTATTGCTGAGATAGTCATTTAACTAGATGAAATTGTAACGAAATCATCACTTTCACCGAAAAAGTAGCTCTCCTTGTAATAGCTCAATTTCTGAACCAATGTATTCTCGTGAGCCATATTACACCTTACACAGTCTCTCCCATTGTAAATGGGCTCCTCCCAATTGAGAATCAAGGAAAGACGTCACGGAGCGAGACATTCAAGCATCGGCGGCGACGATCACCTCGGCCGTAGGATCGCGTTGTCCGAGGGCGCCCACGCTCCACTCCCTCCTTCCTTTGACCACTGACTGGACAATACGGCCGAATGCGCCCAATTATTCTCCTCCATCGTTCGCCTCTCCGATTGACTTCACTCATAATTCCGTCGCTTTTGTCGCTAATTTAATCGGAGACACAGACACGTGCGCCCCTACTGATTTTTCTACGAGCATGCTTATATTAAGAACGACGGAAAAAATAAATCCCCCGCCACACGAGCATGGAAACCTTGGATCATTTCCTCGATAACCCCGCCATGTAGGGAATGGCGTCATTAACTGTTGGAAGATTCAGTTATAGGGTTATAAATACGGCTTAAATTTTTTAAACATATGTAAATGTATATACACGCGTAAAGGTGCAAATTTATCTACACCAAGGAGGAAGTACGCTATGAAAAATATTGGCTTAGCCGGGATACGAATCCGGATCTCTCGATTGCCGGTCAGGCGTGCAAGAAAATTACACCACCAAGCCATCTTCTCAGAACGAACTTCAGGATGGGTTTTACCGAACAACGTGTTGACGTCACAAGCCCACTCTATGGCACATGCGACGAGCTTGTTAAGCCACTGTCGGACCGGCGATTGGGAGATCTGGGTTTGAATCCCAGCTAAGACAATTTTTTTATGACGAACTTTATCCATGGTGTAAACATATTTGCACCCGTGCGCGTGACCGTGTAGTAAGTCACTTGCTTCTTGTAATGCTTTGATCTAATTACGCTCAAATATTAATGCACACGTAAATAATTTAAGTAGAGGTAAACATTTAGGCAGGTCAGCGATATCTCGTAAGGATCACCTTGATGTATTTGAGAATCATTTATTGCATACCCATTATTCCTGTAACAGTATGCCACTGCAAATTAGAAAACCTTTATTGTACTAGAACACATATCACGTCACATCAAAGCCAGTTTGTGTAAGCACTCATATGACTATGCTGAGGATACTTCAGTGCTATATTCGTAACTGCTAGATGTTGAATCATTGCAGATTTATCCTAGAAATAAGAACATATATTTTCAGTGCATCAAAATATTTTCTACAACGCTCATTATATTCCCATTTGAATTCGTCGTAAACTTCACCATCGAATTGAATGAAATAAATTCAAAGATATTCCACAGTATTAGCTGAATCCTAAGTAATAAGGTGTACTGAAACAAAATAAAATAAATAAAACCCAAATAATTGCTAAATCAAGGCAAAATAGGGTGATAATTATACCTTGAATTGCGTGAACAGCCGTTTACGGAAAGGGCATAGCCGGATAAGAAGTTGAAAAGTCCCCCCTCCCGGATTTTTCCCGTACTTGGGGTATGCGATTTGGGATCAAATAGGACAAACCTCCCCATATTTCCAGCCCGCTATGTGCCCACCAGGGCCGGCTAGATCGAAAATACGATTTTCACTCTTTTTTAAATATCTCGGTCAAGAATGCATATTTTTTAATGCGGTTTGCCGCATTTGAAACCTTATTTGATGGCACATATTTTCAATTTTTTTCAAGAACTTCGGGCGGGGCAAGAAGATATGACGTCGATTTGAAAATTTCTGATGCAAGTTTTCATAAAATTTTCTTGAGAGGGCCAAAAAGAAAAAACGTTTTCTGAAAGTGTTTTTTAATACCTTTCGGCTGGCGTATTGGAAATATAACTTTTAGGTGGTGGAACATCGCGAAAAATGCGATTGAAAATATGGGATTTTGGCCATTTGGCTCTATGCTCTGGCCCTCCATAACACCCCTTTTTAGTTATTATAGTATTGTACCAATTAAAGTGCTCACCACAGGGACAGAATTGTATTGATACTAGTTCTAAAAATGCCTTCAGGGCCCTTGAAAACGCCCGAGTAAGCTAAAAAGAATTTCCCTGCTTCCAACCCCCTCCGTCATTCCTTTCAATGAGAATTTATTGAACTTCCTCAATGCCCTTATCAGATATAAATTCATTGAAATTACCTCACCTATGCTAAGCTATGTGGATATCATTGTAACTTTATGATAGCTGTTTGCTGAAATGAATTATGGGTTTCAACTTTTTCACAGTTGGCATACAAATAAAAAAAACTGGTGAAGAGTAACTAGCCGAAAAGATGAATTTTCACCATACAATTTTATATTGACCCCAGGATATCAATGAAAATCGCTCTTGAGAGGTGATTCGTCATCCTCTGAATATTCATTGATGCATGTTACTACGTTGTCCCTCAAAACAAATGCTAGTTAAAATCTTATTTAATATTACTTAATAAAATCAAGGTCTTGCGATTTTATCTTGGTACTGCCCGTAGGATAAATGATAAATTGTTGCTGCTATATGAGCGCAACACCCTATTCTTCTATTCCATTACCACAGTCACAGAAATATCTCAATATGCTGCCCCATACAATGCCATTCGCTGTAATTATATTCTAAATAAAAGTTATAGTTCCTTATATTTTAGCGAAATCCTATATCCAGAATCAAAATGTCACCTTTTTTCATGAAATTATTACTGGATATGCCGATTGTAAGATTGATTTTAGAGAATCGGTATCATATTGATTGGCCAAAATTGGTCCGGGCATAACAATCACAACCCATCAAGGGTAAAAATAGGGAATGGTTTACAAAGAGGAGCTAGTACTGTTCATGTTTCCGGTTTGGAGCTTAAAAAGAAAAACTATCAGCCCTTGAGTGACTGACCTAATATTCGAATATCTCGCCGACGTTAACACACTAAGTAACTCTGTTACTTGGTCCCATGACAAACCAGTAAAAGTTCGCGGACGATCAGTTCTCTAGAAAAAGGAAGTCACTAAGTTTCGCCGTCAAACTGCGGATAGATAAATATTCGACTTTGTCAACAAATAGACGAATTTTAGAAACATGTAAGGAAATACTTATGCAGTAGATACGGAAAGTGGGAATTTCATTGGTAAAAACCGCTTATAATGTAGATAACCTTTACAGACCACATTTTTGAAAGAAATGATCAACCTCCACCCCCTTCAATCTAGCTTATGCGGGAACAGGATGGAGGTAATTTGTAGCGGTATATCCACAAATTAAAAAACACTTGCGCGTAGATACAACGCGGGGAAAACTCAAATCGAGCTCATTTTCTTAATCTAAATTCTTACATTGCGGTAGTTTTCGGAGGCCCTTAAGCCATTTTCGGCACCAGTATCAATACAATTATGTCCCTATGGTGAGCACTTTAATTGGTACAATACTATAATAACTAAAAAGGGGTGTTATGGAGGGCCAGAGCATAGAGCCAAATGGCCAAAATCCCATATTTTCAATCGCATTTTTCGCGATGTTCCACCACCTAAAAGTTATATTTCCAATACGCCAGCCGAAAGGTATTAAAAAACACTTTCAGAAAACGTTTTTTCTTTTTGGCCCTCTCAAGAAAATTTTATGAAAACTTGCATTAGAAATTTTCAAATCGACGTCATATCTTCTTGCCCCACCCGAAGTTCTTGAAAAAAATTGAAAATATGTGCCATCAAATAAGGTTTCAAATGCGGCAAACCACATTAAAAAATATGCATTCTTGACCGAGATATTTAAAAAAGAGTGAAAATCGTATTTTCGATCTAGCCGGCCCTGGTGGGCACATAGCGGGCTGGAAATATGGGGAGGTTTGTCCTATTTGATCCCAAGTCGCATACCCCAAGTACGGGAAAAATCCGGGAGGGGGGACTTTTCACCTTCTTATCCGGCTATGCCCTTTGCGGAATTCATGATCGCTGGCAGATACTTCCTCAATTAACCATACCGCTGCAAAATCGTTGTCTCAATTCGGGCTGTAAACGCTGGACTGGAATATTTTTTGACAAATATAGATATAAACTCTTTAAGTACCATGAAGATTCACGGGATAGGACGGGATTAACACATAGTTGACGCGCCATTCTAAAGAAATAAACATATCTCATTTCTAAGGTGGACTACGTTCTGGAATGATATTGGTACATGTAAAAACGGGTTAATTTTTACGTTACTCATTCAGTTGTATCCTAAAAAACAGAAAAAAATGCAAATAAAGCTTTTATTACGCACCACGTCATTAAGAATAGAAAACATATTAATCGTAACGCTATCTCAGCCTCTCAAAGTTGTATTCCAGTGATACGAAAGCAATCATCTCTAACCCTTCCCCGATTCGTTGTCAACTTACTCCATACTTTTCCCATGATTTTTCCGGGAGTACTCCCGATAATCACCTGATTTCCTGAACTGTAGATTGACTCCATAAGAGGGTAAGGTTAAATTTTTTATGCAAATGGAATTAAATAGCGGACTCAGAGCCAGGGGCGGTCTGGCCAGGTCAACTGGTCACCAATCGACGAGGGCCCTGAGCTTAGTCGATTAGTCGTATATTATATTTGTTATGTTAAAAACCCCTCAGTAGATCTTGAAAATACCCATTTGGCCAACGTGACATCTTTTGCCAGGATTTAATGATTTATTGCGTCCTATGGATGACAAATCGACAACGATCGCGTCCATCGAAAATCGCATATGAAATGTGTAAAAAAAGAGTCAGTTCACTTGAACAAAAGTATTTTGCAAGAATAAAATCATATGTTTTATATTGATTGTTTTATTTACAACATACCCAGTGTGAAAAGATTAAACAAAATAACGTCGACAGAAAATAATGGTGATCTAATCATTTTTTGAAAGTGTTACTTGAAAAGGTTATTTTAGAGTTTTTTTAGAGTTTCAGGGAGAAAATTCACTAAATAGATGATACAATTATAATAATTTATTACAATTTATTAGCTATGAAATTTTTCCTTTTCACGATATTAATCATTACAAAATTACTTTTTTTATTAGCTTTTATCTAGTTTTCAACAGCCAGAAAGGCGTGAAAAGCAATTTCTTAAAATTTTCCATTCCCCAAAGGGCCCCTTTCAAAGGGCCCCATCATTAGCCCCAGCCAAGGGCCTCCAAGCACCCCAGATCGCCCCTGCTCAGAGCAGTGTTGCGGCTCATGGGGCTCTGTTGGATCCGCCTAAGGCCAGGGCCGCTGAAATATTCCGTGATCTACCCTCTGAATGCTTACATCAACACTCAAAACGAGCCTCCGCGCTTATTTATACATACACTTCTCCCTCTTCAAAGGACCACGAGATTATCACCGCATTCTTGAGACAAAGATCTTAAAATATACACCCTTAATTGTACCCCTACCCCAGTCCTCGCTTAATCATAGCATTGAGGTCACTCCCCTTAATCCTTTGTATAAACAAAGAGAGAGGCAGGAAAGCAGAACTCAACACAAGGCAAATGCTGAAAACCCAGAGGAGTTACTAAAGAGGACCAATGGTAAAAATCACCTTCAAATGGCTCCGACAATTTGGATAACCCTTGTTCAAAATGTCAATGTTTTGAATAATATGAGACATGATTATTCCAATCAAAGAGGTTATAATAACACCTATTTTGTTCATTCACCAAATTCAGAATATCCTCCTAACCGGATATAATCAAGGAGAATAGAAAAAAACCTCGCTTTTTCTTCTAACCTCCTTGGTTGGTATCCTTTATTTTATATGGCTCTTATAGAAAATGAAATATTTTATTCAACTGTAGGAATGAAGAAACCCTAATGTTGCATTTCTTCGAACTCCAACATTAACATTGGACATCCAAAGGACGCAATGAATTATTTAATCCTGGTAAAAGATGTCAAGTCGGCCAAATGTGATATTTTCAGGATCTACTGAGGGGTTTTTATCATAGCAAAGATAACATACGAATAAATATTACATAAGTACATAAAATTTGATCTCCACATGGATGAATTTTCGATAACAAGAGGACTGGATTTAAAAACGTCCTGTGGTACATCGCACTCGGTACGAGTGCGTGAGGTTATCAAATTATCGTCGAAAGTTTTAAAACTGTCGAGTTTTGCCGCACATTGTTTGATAATTGGGCAAGGGATCGAAATACGGCTCCGTCGGAATCAGAAATCTTTTGAAACGGTGAACGAGTTCATTTCTAAAATTGCGCGAAATAATTGTCGTCGTACTTTTCGCTTCTGATTTTAATACGATACCACTTTTTTCCAGACTCTAAGGGGAGATAAACACCGCCTTAGATCCAGGAAAATGCGGTGCATAGACTGGATGAAAAACACATGAAGCATAGTTAAATAAAAGTATGATGAAAGATAACAAAAAAACGATACCGATTAAAACCATCGAGCTTGAAATAATGGGGAGGTTAACGTCTAATGTCTTAACTCAGGGGGGGAAAGTGGTGACGACTGGCCATAGGGCAACAAAACAACATCCTCGTTCCTTCCACAAAGGCATAGGCAAAGTTAGGCAAAGCATTCGAAGTCATGAGCTGTCCAGAGCATCCGACAACAGGGCAAACTCGCAGCCAATTAGCAAATAGCGCTTGGCTCGAATTTTCTGTAGTTGCATTTTTGACCTAAACATCAACAGAAATTCTGACTCACACTGGCATCAGCTATCCAGCATTAAATTTGGTGACACAATAGTACCCCAACATGTGTATCAAAGACTGCACATTCCCTAGCAAATAGCACTTGGCTCGAATTTTCTGTAGTTGCATTTTTGACCTAAACATCAATAGAAATTATGATTCACACTGGCATCAGCTATCCAGCATTACATTTCGTGACACAATAGTACTCCAACATGTGTATCAAAGACTGCACATTCCCTTTTAAAATAAATCAAATACTTTATTCTGCGTTAACTAACGGTATGCTGACAAAATTTTACTCTGAGCTTAGACACGGACGCGTAGTAAACGGACTCGTATTTATGGCTTTAAGGTAACAAAACCCATTTGCATAGATATTAAATTTTTCTCTTTACATGTGGTAGCTTTGCCTACATTAGTCATTGCCTTTGCCCAGAGCATCCGGCAACACGGCAAAATCGCGGAAAATCGCAGCGCTTGGCTCAAAGTTTCTCTAGTTAAATCATGGTGCGTTTTAGGCCTAAACATCAATAGTAATTTAAGTTCCCGTTGGCATCAGCTATTCAATATTAAAATTTCGTGACACAATTGTTCTCCACCATGTATTCTTGGGGTGCCACAAGATGCAACCCTACCCCTGACAAAACGACTTCCCCGCACAACTTCCGCCTGCTCCTGGAAACAAATACACAGGGGTTGCATCTATGGTCCCTTGGTCCCTGACGACAGGATTACCAGTTCTTCGAAATCATTATGGCACGGAATTTCCCAGGACTAGCCTCCATTTTTATAAACGAAACGAAATTGAGAACTGATTTAGATGACTTGCGATTCAATAATCCTTATTTAAGCCAAGCGCTACCTGCTAGCAACCTGCATCGTAGCGACGCTGACAGCCTCGCACCATGATGGCCTCACACAGCGGCAGCCGGAACCAGAATGACATCACACGGGCTTTTTCCAGCATCATACTTAGCCGTCGTGTTTTCGCGCGCTTGGAAATTTTCACTTTTCATTTAATCGCGAAAAATAATATCGTCATTTAAAAATATAAAATCGTGAAATGCATACTCCAGGAGTAATAATCTTTCGATTTAGGCACTAAATAAAATAATAGGAAACCACCCCATTATTAAACAGACAAAGCGGCTAATTTATTTTTGTATAAAATCCGAAGATTCAAGCGTTATGGAGTGTAATTTTTCCGTACTGAAATAATTTGTCATTTTCCACGATTGTAAAATTTATTAAGACCTAGGTCTCAATGTTACTATGTCATCTTCAAGGTCTTAATGTACCTACCCCATCTTCAACACTATCTTGAATATTATGTTGTAACACTGAAACCGTAATTGACACAAGTCGAAATAATCTTTATAATCTTGGAAATTGCAATTATCATTTCAACACATTATTTTTGCTCCATGATTAAAATTTTGAAAAAAAAGTGGACTTCAAATCCGCTTAAAAGTTATCCCCCTTTCTCCTTATACTTATTGAGACATTATATCTGCCACATTTTCATATGTAACAGTCATATCTGCCTCATTTCAGACAAAAATGGGCATATTTAGCTAACAAGTTTGTCATGTCTGAAAGTCTAAATAGGCCAACAGGCCGGCATCCACTCTTTTCATTCATTTTAAGAAGCGAATAGGGACAAAATAAGAACGCAACAGATGAAGAAAACAAGATGGATTAAAATCATAGGGAAAATAATCCAAGCAATTCAGCAAAATTCCCCCTTCCGAGCCAAGAAAGCGAATGCTAAATGAATGTTGAAACTCCAAGATTTTATTAGACATTGATAAACCAAAAACTCGGATTTCATTAGTATTAATTCATTAATTCGCACATCAATTTAATTGATTAAAGGGTGATTTTCGCGGTGAAATAAAACGATTTCCGCGGCATTTTGGTAATTCCGTAATTAAATAAAAACAACAAATGGTATTTTCTAAACTTTAATACATAACTCCACAACGAACCATATTTTCGTCACTCTGTGTCATTTTCGACACCGTATGTCAACTTAAAAGTAGAGCGTAGATCGATGTAGAGGCTATATTTACTTGGTAAATTCGGAGATGTTTTTCTCAGACGACGTGAATCATATCCCTCGTTTACCATCGTAATATGACACATGTGACCACGAGAAGAAAATAAAGGAAATTAACTACAAAAAAGAGAGTTTCAAAATGCCATTCTTTCCTCGCACCATTAAGGGTAGCAATGGCGTCTCGATTAACAGAATTAATGACGTCACTCGCTAGGACGCCTCATTAGATGTTTTTTATCTTCCATATTAATGGATGTGCTATACGAATTACTAACCGTTGGCAAGTTTTGCCCTTGCATGAATATGCAAATATATTTTGCTAATGTGCTTAATATTTTCTATGACCGTGCGGTGAGCAAGATTTTACAGCCGTAAAGGAGAAAAGGTCGAAATACTATTTAATTATAGAACTGTTTGGAAGTGGAGAGGTGAGGGAACATAGTGAATATAATGCTTGCCTTGTCATTAATGCATTTGAGGTACAATATTTTAACACACTCAATACGGATTCCTTGAACTCAAGGCATCGGTCCCCGTATGTTTTTAGCCCACTATCTGCCTCCGCGTCTTCTGTTAGGCCCTAAAATTGTGTCCAGCGTATTTCAGTGTATCAGTCATCAGTTATCAGTGTATTTTGCAGTGATCGGAAACGTGTCGTTTGCTTATTCTCAATCCTGGCGTATTGCATGCAATACATCGAAAAGAGAACTTTGAGTTCTTATGTCGTTAATGCAACGAGTTCAGTACTTCCTGGCAAATGACAGAATAATACAGAAGCATAATTCACAGAAATCTCTAATGTTGTTTGTAAGCAATAAATTTACCAGGAAACATTCAATTCAGACGAAAAATAATGGTAGATATGTCCCGGGACTGAGAAGGTTATATCAGAATACTCCCCTCACACTGCAATTGATATTATAACACAAAATTACTTCCACTTGGCGGTGAGTTGTAAATTTTCTTCAGCATTGAGCGTGTTAAGTGATAGAGGAAGGTTAATTTAATATCTAAATAGACGCCGAGAAATTTGTGAGAGGCTACTCTTGCTCTTCTGCAGCTTGCTTGCTTCCCACGTTTTCGCCCGCCGGAGCCGAGTTCCAATTTCATCCTCCGTTCTTTACGATCGGAGCGATTCGAAGTTCACGTCCCTCGCATCTGCCTTGGTCACTACGGGTTATCGCGGGCGAGGAGCGTCGCCGCATGGTCTGCCAATGTACGAACCATTGCGTAACGACTTTTGTTGGGGGGGAAACGAGCGGGGAAGTGGCCCAACGGGTGCCGGCCACTGCCGATGGCCACGAGGGGAAAAGAGGCATTACGCAACCCTTCTTTCCGTGCTCCTTACAGTGGGGGGAAGGAAGACGAGACAGACACGCGGGCCGAGTGACAGCAGGAGCGGTTACTCGACACTTCAGACGGGTTCGCAGCGAGCGGAGAATGTGACGCCGCGAAGGCGTTGACGCTGAGCGTCTCCGACCTCGAAAGAATACGAGGTGACGTGAGCCCTTAAAATTCGTAAGAAAGCATTGGTTTCGTTTTGAGTTCCAATACTATTATACTTATGTCAACCAGTCTTGGGGTAATAGTCAAGAGGACTGCATAGAGGAGGCCCAATTCTATCCCATTATAGGCTGCTTTCTGTTGTCACTTCGATCCCATTTTAATTGGTTTTCAAAAATGCCCGCGGCGCTGTGATGATTGCATTTTTCCAATAGTTTACCGGAAATAACGTACCAAAAATCATTTCTAGTAACGGCATCTAAATTTTGGAATTCTCTCCCTGAGGATCTAAAACAGAAGGGTTCCAACCATGCATTTAATATAAATTATACATGGCTTTACTCAATGGAGAGCGAAAATAAACTCCTACCTAAAATGCAGCCAACATATTCCGTGTGTTGCCAGATTTCAATCCTTGTTTACGTGTCATTTCTTTATTATTTGTGTATTAAACAACTTTATTGTTATTACTTGATATTTTCATGAACTTTGTGCTTTTGATGAGCCAATTATTGTAAATTGTGTTTTGCTCCAAGGGTATACCCAGAGCATGAGTAAATATATATTCTATTCCATAGTTTGCAGTAAAATCATTGTAATTGTGAGGAATAGCATTGAAAAGTTATGAAATCGATAGGTTACATCGTTATGTACATAAATTTTGGTCAACCCCCAAAGTTATACCTTATTTCCCCGTGAAACTCAGATCACTTTGTCCGTCAGCGACGCGACTTTTGTAAACCCATTTAAATGCGCGGCGGGTCACAAAACATTTAGGGGCTGACTCGAGGATCCTCTTTCGTAATACTCATGGTTGTAGTACTCAGTGAATGATATTACGACGCTGAAATTGGGATGGATTTTCCCTGAAATTAGAGGCCCTTCATTCTTATTTCTCCCTACATAAGCTGTTTCAAAATCTCTCGGAAACGGCTCCCTTCTTAGACGAGGGCTCACCCCTCGGTGAGCGACAGAACCGTTACTCAGCGCAGGATACACGGGGAAGTTTAAGAACCTCCCCGTACGTGTAATATTCTATGTATTCAGCATTTTGCAAATTACTCCGACTTAGCATCACGGTGAACGCACTCGAATTCTTTTCAAATTAAAATGCCAGCAAAAACTCCTGAATTAAAAGAAATATATAACAAATAAAAATTTCAAAAAATTATCACTAAAAGTAACTAATTACTTATGCTTCGAGAAAAAAATCATTGCTGATTAATATGCGAACGATTGAGTAAACTAATAACATCTGAACCCATACACTCAAGCAAAACCAAACATGAGAAAAAAATTTTAAACTAATGATATAACCTATAGCTAATGGAGAAATTTTAAAAAATTAATACACGGTATAAGATAGCCAAGAAGATTTATTTTTCTCGCTTTATCCAGGGGAAATCGATAAGCTGATTTGAGAAAAGCGTAGAGGTACATCATACTTTGGAAAGCAAGAAGTTATGACGAGCACTCCTCCGAATCTCTCGTTTTTTCAAAAAAGCATACGAATATACTTTCAAGAGTCATATCCGACGAGTTTATGCAACTTCTGCAGTCAAAAAACTGTGGAACAAATACACCTCTCGAGGATATCAAGGGAAAGGGATGCTGAGGCTGAGTTTGCAATTACTTTGAGCGACGGATCCGTAAATGGTGAGGAGACGCAGAAAGCCAAAACAACGCACGTCCCATCCCCCGGCCACAAAGACACGAGGCGTGGATTTACGCGATACCCCACGCCTTAGGACCCCATCGGACGGGACTTTCTCCGCGAAACCTAACATTGCGTTTGCGAGCTCAAGTACATCGTCTGAATACTGCGATGGTATAATGAAATATGCGATGGTAAGTCAACTATCACCCGCAATCTTCTATATTATTTCTACTGTATAGATACCTTTTTCTCAACTTATACGCAACCAAACTACAAATGAGGTACCAAAATGCACAGAATTTATCAGAGAACATGCGACGGCATATCTTACGTCCTAAATAATGCTATTGTTTCCTAAAATTGGTTTTTATGTAATTAAAAAAAAACAAAAAAAACAAAAACCGGTAAATATTCCTGACGTTAACGGCGCACAAACTGATACATTTGTTCATTTGCAACAATATCTCGCATTCTTTAAATAACTTTTATCAAAATGCGGCTGATTCCACATTCAAGTCTCCTGTTGATACGTAAGTATGAGTCATCATGTGCGTTTAATAGAGGATAGTGTAATTACTTCCAATGTTGTGTTTAAAGAGGTCCTCTGACCTCAATTTGTACATGAACATTCCAATTAAATTTGTACATAAGACCCTGCCTTTTTTTCTACATTTTAAAATTAGAAGCGCGCCTATCCCTCTGTGAACCTGCATTGAAAATAGTGGGGGAAGCCCGCTGGGAGCGGGCGCAGCACGCTCGTTTAGTTATATTTTGGTTAATTTTGGTAGTACTGCCGCTTCACGTCGTGGACGTATGCTTTGTTTATTTGTTTTTTTATGTCTTTACAAGTCTCAAGCTGCTAGGTTAGTTACGTTATCGCTATCGTGCTGTTAATCATGGCTGCTCCGCTTTCTGTTAGTAACCAAGAAGAGCAACGTTCAGTTATCCGTTTTTTGTAAACGGAAGGGGTATCAGGGGCCGAAATTCATCGAGGACTTTCGGTGCAGTACGAGAACTGTGTTTTGCCACAATGTGAAGTGTCAACAAATGGATTGAAAAATTAAAAAATGGTCGCACAAGTGTGACGCACGATGTAGGAGCCGGACGACCGTTTAACGCCACAAACAAAGATAAAATTTAGCGATCACGTGAAATGATTCCCTCACACAAACGATTAACTATTCACGAAGTGGCAAATCGTCTGCATGATAGCCACGGTTCTGCCTAAGAATTTTATATAAAATATGTAGTCAGTATTCTAGTTTTAATAACTATTTCATAATTTCATAACTAAGGATAATAATTAACATACCCTCGTCCTTTTATTTTTTGAATATTTAAATCTCCGCATGAGTGATAGCTTTGACCCGGACACCCATTTAATGGTAACAACAGAATAACCTAAATAAAAAGAATAATAATAGGTAATCCAATAAATTGTCATAGAAAGTAAGGTCGTCATAGTAAGTAAAAGTAAGTCTGAGGACTTTATTAAAATCAAGTCACATTTCATCTATAAGTTTGTCATGAGTCCGACTCTACAAGTGTAACGAGTATTTCGATCGTAAATCGATAAAGTAGAAATTAAAAAGGCACAAAAGTGCTGCAGTCGTAAACTGTGGAACGCAGACACCTATCCAGGATATTAAGGTAAAGAGAAGTAGTGGCATAGGAAAATGGCATGGTCCAGCTTGAATGTATAGGTTCAAATATTCTTAGTTTACCCAAACACTCGCAGATTCATCAGCGGTGACATGTTCTACCGAAGTAAAATTAATCGATTTACTTGTGGTGATAAAATTTTGCTTATCTTCACTTTCAATAAATCTTTTTAATTAAGGTGTTTTTTTCTGGTAACGTAATTTGAAGAGAATGTGAGAGTTTTCAAAGTGATGCTAAGTGGGAATAATTTGCGAAGCACTGATTGCATGGAATATTGAACGTATGGCGAGATTCTTAAACTTCCCTGTATTCCCTGCGCTTAGTTACGCGCCGATGGTCCTCGATTAAGTAAGAGTTTAAAATAAAATAAAAATTTTGCCCATCAAAAATTTTCCTCGATTAAAAAAATAATGAAATAATTTTCCACAACTTTTTATCAGATTCTCATCTTTGTACTAGTTACATGGACAATCAAGAAAAAAAGGCAGTATCACAGACATGCGGTGTTTAGTATGTAAATCTCAACAAACGAAAATAAATTCAGTTCCATGGGCTACGCGAGATTAATGCATGGAATATGATCGAATAGCATGGAATGGAAGTTAATAAAAAGCAATTCACTCTTGCTCTTAGGATAGAATTAAAAAACCACATAATTAAAATGTTTACCAAAAAATGGGTGCCTAAAAGAACTATGTCTGCAGCGGAGAACTAATGGCGATTTAATCGCCGTATCGTTTTTTTTTTACCATTCCTTGTAACGCCACAGTTCAAACAATGCTTCTCGATTCCTCATCAGATTCTTCTCAAGGAATATTTTGTGCATTTGAATCGGTTGTTTTTCGCCCTTTTCTAATATTCAACTTTTATTTTCCTCTACCTAATATGCGGTCTCCTTACCCCTAGATTTACGAAAGTTCGGCGTTGGTGGCCGCAATTCAGAGGACAAGCATAAGGGTCCTTTTTAATTAATGTTAACTGAAAATATTGAAGTCATGATATTCAAAGGAAAGAATTTCATTAATCAGTTCACAGTAGCGAGCACAGTGAAAAATATAGAAGTTAAAACACTATCATTTGGTGAATAATTAGTTTACTGCTTAATTAATCAAGAGGTATATATGGGACACCGTAAGTGTACCAATGTTGTGCTGATTAGTTCTCAGACACAAAAATTCTGGACACCCTCCATTGGTGGTCATAGTTCCGCCTTGTGTATGTTTCCTCTTAGCCTTGAAGGCGATACTGCACTTTAGTTGCCTTTTGTATGCTTGGAAGTAAGAACTATCTTATTTGTCAATTTTGACGCAGAAAAAATGTATCCCAAGAGAATGTGCCATAATTTTAAATCACCACAATATAACCAGTAGAAAAGAGAAATTCGTGAATTTTCAGTGGAGCGTCGAGAGAGTTCATTTATGAGTTTGTCATCTATCCAGCTCTACTTGTGTAACGATTATTTTGATCGTATATCATCGGCAGTTCAATAGCGGTATTGCGTTTCCCAACAGGTAGGGAGAAGGAGATTTCTTAATCTCCATGCGAATTTTTTTATCCGTCGATCTTTTAGAACACGCTGCAACTACGCTAGGCTCCACGTAACCGAAGGTGAAAGCGATAGAAAAACCGAAAATATCCCTTGAAAGCCGAGATATGTCCAGGGATTATTTAAATCACATCGCGAATTTATATTTAAGCCTCTAACTAGCCCAAGTCTGTGAGTCTCACTTACGTGTAAATAGATCGCATACAAGCGGGACATAACTTACAATGAAATATTAGGAGACGCATTTTTTCTTGCCTAAGAACACGAAATGATTTTCGTATTCACCGCATCATTTAGAGCACTTCACGAGCGAAGTGTAGAAAGTGTAGAACAAATATTGTTATAAAATATTGATGTAAATGAATTATAAATACTACTTTAGTTGTTTTTTTATGTACGCACTTAAGCTTTGTTAGTATAGATTATCAAGGTAACACAAAATGAGCTACACTATATGTAAAGCATAAAGTATTATTATTTTGGATGGTAGCCTCAAACAGGTTATCCTTCGCGGCTACCTAAAATTACTCAATTTTGCTATTGTCATGGAATTTGTGTGTGGAGTAATAAAATTATTTATTTTTATTATTATATTATTATAAGTAGACGCGATTAGGCTGGCGCTCCGAGGCCGACGGGGGCTATAGCTAGCCCACTTAATCAAGTATAACTAACGCCCCGATAGATCGCATACTAACGGGATGAAACCTCAAATAAAATATTAGGAAACACAATTTGTAAACTTAGTAGACGAAACGTCTTTTGCACTCTTCGCATATTTTAGAGCACTTCGCGATCCTAGACGCGACCACACTGGGCACCACGCGCCCGACGGGGAAAGCGATATAGAAACCGAAAATAGTCCTGGAAAGTCGAGATATCAGTAGCTCGCATACTACCGCGAGTTAACTTCCAATGGAATATTAGTAGACGCAGTGTTTTACAACTTAGAAGACGAAATGACCTTCGCACTCTTGTATGAATGGTTTATCGATGCTCTGGGAAATCCATGAGAGCAAAATCCTAAGTATGGATAACATTCTGCTCAAAATACAAAAAATATTGAAATAAGGATAACATAAAAGCACGCTTGAAGTGTACATTTAAAACTAACAGTGGTGATCCTGCGTGGAGGGACCTAACGAAGCGGTTAAAAGGACCAAGTTATCTGGGGAGGAGGGATCATAATTATAAGATTAAGGCTCCAAGGCAGCTGTCAAATAGACTAAAATTTTCCTTCCTACATCGGGGGATAAAGGATTGGAATGGTTTACCGGAGGAAATTTTTTTTGAGTCCTTCCAGACTCACGCCACTGTATTTATCAACAGGATAAATAAAATTGAATTTGGAGGGCTTTATGAACGTATATTTTTTTAATTTGGTGTTTTTGTCTTTTTTACTTTGGCCTTCGTATATTATTGTGTAAAAATGGATTTGAGGACAATGTAAATGTAGACATGTATTGTTTTCTGCTGATTTGATGCTATGTACATGGGGACATGTATTGTGTAAAAAATGGTATTTTGAGTTTTTTTTTTTAATTTTTGCGCATTTTATATTTTGTCTTTATGTACTTCCTAACTTTATGTTACCACCCGACTTAATGGTAGACTTGTAAAAAGTTATTTAAAAATAATAATAATAAAAACAAGAGTAAACGAATACAAGGAATCAAACAAAAATCAAATTAGTCAACACACAGATTCTTAAATATGAATAAAGCAGTTTACGGTTTTAAATATTTGCACACATTTGTCTTTGAATGATTCCGAGGTGGAGGAGCATGGGCGTTTTGTTATGGGGGTCAATGAATTTCAGAGATTCTCTTCGCATCATTTAGAGAACCTTGTGTACCTAGACGCGACCACACTGGGTGCCACGCGGCCGACGGTTAAAGCAATAGGGAGACCGAAAATAGCCCTGGAAAACCGAGATATCAATTGCTCACAAAGTACTGGGAGTTAACTTCCAATGAAATATTAAGAGACGCGGTTTTTTTCTTGAAATGACTTTCGTATTCGTCGCATCATTTAAAGCACTTAAAAACCTCGACGCGTCCACGCTGGGCGCCCCGCAGCCGAGGGGAGCTCTAAGTAGCCCAAGTCAAACTAACGCCGAATAGATCGCGTATTACCAGGAATTAACCCTTTATAACCCAATGTTACTTCTAGGCAACATCAAAAATGTTTAAGCTTTCAGCTCTATTTAGGAGATATCTAAAACTAAATATTATTTTGTTGCGTTAATTTTAATGACGAAATATTCAGCTTCCAGGATAATTATCATTTAGTGTAAAATTTTTACGTTTTCAAAATGAAAAATCTGGAAAATTGATTTCTCCCAGAAACAGCTCTGGGTTAGAAAGGGTTAACCTCCCCTGAAATATTAGGATACACAGTTTTTTTTAACTTAGTAGATGAAATGACTTTCGTATTCTTCGCATCCTCCAGAGCTTCTCGCAAACCTAGACGCGACCACGCTCGGCGCCACGCATCCGACGGGGGTCGCACGCAAGTGAGAATCGTTCCGCGTGCGACGCCGACTTTAATCAATTTCTTTAATTGTGCGCCCGCGGTTGGATCGAGCCCTCAACCTACACACCACCAACCTCTCTCCCCCGCTCCTTTGCGCGATTTCTCTTCGCTCGGGAGGAAAAAATAAGGGGAAAAAACCGGGGCCACGCTCATTACTTCGGCCATCTTTTCAGCGCACTCAAAACCCCCCAAACAAAACCTCCCCAAGAATTCCGCCCAACCCCCGCTTCTCCTTTAACGGGGGAGAGAACTGCTGGATGCCGAGAAAAGGGATATGGCGCGCGGGGGTAATGATTCGGGCGAGATGTGTTTTCATGCATTTTTTCCGCTCCGAGCTCCGAGATTTTTTGGGGACGTTCTCTCACAAAGAGCACTCGATTTCACCCCTTCCTCTCCGCCACGCCAGATTCACTTCCCGGGGTAAATAATGCGTGCGGAAAATGCGAGGGAGAACGAGGATCGGGTTGACGTGGTAACTGGAGCAGTTGCTTCCCTCCCGATGACTCGGCTTCGAAACCAGGTTGAAAAATAGCGACGACGGATTCGAGATGGTCAATATTTTGAGTATGCCATTGTGAATTCGTTTATTAAATGCTAATCGACTACCCTAGATAACTACTAATTACATTTTTATTCGACAACATATTTGCTCGTTTTCCCAGAGTTTTATGCATCTCCAATACTTTGAGACTCTACAGGTTCACAAGTTGATTTTCACACAAATTTTCTAATAATTCAACGATAATCAGATTATTATTAAATAGACAAGATGTATTTCGAAAATTAATAGAAAAACATTATGCAATCCTCATTCAGACTTAAGTTAGCGTTGAAAAACGTTGTACTCAATTAAAAGCCTAAGTTGATATTGCAATATATTTCATTTATTACTGTTCTATCGATTATTTGATGACGTATTTTTATTTACAATGAAAAATCATTGTTGCATTCAAAGCGATCAATGCTTGTTACGAAAATTTATGATAATTTCAGTTCAATCCCGGAGACTTTTTGGACATAGCTAGGCAGGAAGCAAGTAGGTATTCATTTCTGGGCTACCTTTGGGCAAATACATGAACATACATTCATGATGATACTTCACACTTAGTTAATAAAAACCGATTCAAGTTTCGGCAAGTCATTCCCTTTTTTGCACAGAGCCTTTTTGTGACTCGGTACATTCAGAGAAAAAGGAGGAAAGTTTGTTCATCCACCAACGTGGAGGCACATTACTCCTTTTACTATGCATATATTACGACTATTAGTTTCAAAATATAAGTAGAAAAAATATCTAAAACTGGAGATTTTCACGCACTGCTTGAAAAAAAATGACCGTAATTAAAGCTACCATATAAATTCTACCGGCATCCATTTACTTAAAGTCATTAGGATTGTTCCTACATTCACATTCCTGCTGTTACACTTGTCCTCCTTCTGACGAGTCCATTAAAGCAATCATGAGTCGGATGTGGTAATTTAGGCACTGTATCTGGATAACTTAGGCTCTAAAACTAACGTTTAAAAATTACTGGGCTATTTCACGTCAAATCAACACAAAAAATAACATTTTCAACCCAATCTTCTCCAATTACTTTCAAATTTAGCCTATAAAGTGATCCTTACGAGAAATTAAAATTCTTTTTTTAACTTCACTTAATAGCAGAACTATATAACACCGAGTTTGGAGCATTTGAGCGTGTCTACAAATTATGAACAAATATAATTCTACTTGTAAAACAGCCACAACTTTCACACCTTTATTTTTGGAAAGAGAATACATACATCTTTAAATTGTGAAGCCACAATGTCTGTTTACATTTTCGAACCCAAGGTTACTTTAAAGCTTTAACTTAAACATATCAAAACACCCCCAACCTATTTTTTTAATGACGACACGTCAAACCATAGGGAATGAGACTGAGATATCGTTCATATGATTAAAATATACCCTAGTTAATCAATTAATCATTATGTTTAGCTGCCCATGAGGGAATGTGATTTATTTCTTAAGGCAAACAAAAGAGCATTATTAATGGGATTATACTATCTGCTCGAATGGTTACAAAATTAAGGTAGAATTAAGCATTATTTATTACCAGCGATTTTCATATGAAACTACTTGATGGACCGCAATTTTACGGGCAAATAGACTCAAAATTCATACTGAGGAAATAACCAATTAGAACCTAAGGAAATATGAAAAATTCGGCCACAACTCTTTATTTTTGAAATAGATAGTTAAACTTGGAAGTTAAGCTTACGTCAAACATGGTTTCCTTATTTTTGGATTAACTGCAACACAGCACTCTCTACATCGATATATACCATAAATTTCCGTTAAAGAACACACATTATTTTCAATAGCGCACATTGGTCCTATTCATTTTTTCTCTCATTAATTTAAATAACATGGTGTATATTTCATACATTGCGTGCCCTTTTTCTTTGGACAATATTGATTGTCAATACCATATGTCAGACCACAAAAAAGCAACTACCTACAAAGAAATAAAATGGGTCTTGCATTGGGTATCACATGAACGAAATGCTAGAGGAACTCCATGCAAGTCAGAGAGAATTCATAGTTCCAGCTCCGCGTACATAGTATTGTAAAACTAATTCTGATACATGGGACATGATCCGATATAATGATTTAAAATTAGGCCTCATCCCGACGAAGATTATTTGATTTATATATTTAAACATTTTAAGGCAGCTTGAGTCCACTGTAGCACTTGATTCGACCATAATTTTGACTAGTTTAGAGGTTTGCATTTGTTCCCTGAGCATAATATCATCTATTTGTAAAAAATATAGCGACTACATACATACGTCGTGGACTTAAATCTGATATAAGGTGCATCAAAGGGTATGAATCCTCATGAAAACTAAACGCAGGCGACAGATAACGCAAATTTAGCGAATTAATGCCGTAACATAATGAATTTCTCTCAAGTTGTTAACCGATTGAGTTCTTCCAAACGCTGTTCCCCTTTCATAGCAAGAACTGTTCCATTTTTTTCAGGGTAATAACTCTCTTCCCCGTCTTCCTACACCCTGCAAATGGAAAACGATATGGACCACGAATCTTCGGGAGTCGTGAAGCAACTCATCTGGCTGAATACCAGAGAATAATAAATTCATCAATCCACCGCGAAAGCAACATATCGTCCAATCCGGTACCTAACGTCGGAATACATTTTAATATTTACTTTGATGCCACAGTTGACTGAACTGAATGATAAAAGGTCACTCACTCCGTCATTCAACCCGATGGTCATATTTATTTAGATAGGGTATGCCTTATCTAATGCTGAGCCAAGATAGCCAGCGAAAATGTGGAAAAATATTCATTTCGTAATATATGTCGGTAAGTCAATTCCTAATTCATTACAACGAAGGGTGTCGCATACATTTGAAATATTTAAAACATATGTATCCACTTTTTACGAAAGAGTTTCAATGGATATAAAGAATGGAGAAAAATTGTGCCACGAAAATTCAACCTAGGATGCTGATGCTGATGCCAATATGAACCAAAATTACTAATGATGTTTAGTTTGAAAACGTGCCATTTTTAAACTACGGAAACTTTGAGCGAAGCGTTTTTGAATTAATATTCAAGGTGTCCGACAACAGGGCGATCTCGCGACTAATCGTATCGCTTGGCTCAAAGTATTTATGGTTTACAAATGGTGCGCTGTCGAACTATACATCATTGGAAATATTGGTTCCTATTGGCGTCAGCTATCCAAGGTTAAAATTTCGGGAAACAATTTCTCTCCATCCCGCAAACTATCTAAATAATCCGCATACGATATAGCCTCAAATTGATTTTTAAGGCGGAATATTTCTGAATTTATCAGTAGCATCTTAAAAAATAATGTGCACGAAACTCAAGAAATAAGTATATCCTTTAAAGAGTTTCAATGGATATATGTATACTATCTAAATAATCTGCATGCTCTGTAGCCAACGTTTGATTTTTAAGGCGGAAGAATATTGCACCTAACATCAGCATCTTATAAAATAATTTCCACGAAACTCAAGGAATGAGTATTTGATTTGGATCTCACCGTCTCGACGGGAACTCCTTAAGCCCATCACTAGCTGGGGAGCGAAAATATATTCGGCCGAGGATCGAAGCGCAATTGAGGACGGTTCGCAAGCGGTCTCACCTGTCGCCCCTTTCACCTCATGGCAGAGTAAGGAGTAAGATGAAGCGAGAAGGGAGTGATTTCAGAGGCCTGTATTTGGATAGCACTTCACATCCAAAAACCAGAGATTGATTTTTCGAATCGCTGATGTCTGCGCTCACGTCCATGGTCGCAACCCCCTTCCGAGTGAAATGTAAAACGTAGGATGAGGACACGATTAAGGAATTCCTCGGAAACTTTTCCCGATCCCAAATGGTTAGCCTATGTTTTCAATATCGCTCGTATTTCCAAAGTGTTGGAGTACTAAAAATTGATCCGACTAAAATAATAGCCGTGGCAAGTGAAGTATGTTTATAAAAAAAACGGACGATCAGTGCTATATAGGAATTAAGGGATGGAGTTACTATGACGAAAGTTGACAAAGAACTTTACTTCTATCCTAAGCAGAATTTCGAATTCTTGGCGTCTGAAGTAAATTTTTGTAAAAAAAAAGGACTATCAGTGCTAAAAAAGTGCACTACTATAAGGAATTGAGGTTGGCGACTATGACAAAAATTTACAATGAATTCTACTTCAATCTTTAGCAGACTGTCGTTTACAAACCGATATAGTATGCATGGTATTAAAATTAAAAAATTAAATTTCCACTATTTATTTCCATTTTATTTAGCTTTAAAATGAAAATATTCGCGTAGAAAAGTGGGTTAAATAATTTTTCATACCAGTATAGTTTATTTAACACTCTTGAGATTCCCGAATTTAGCAAAAGTCCTAAATCTTTAAAGTAAAAGCAAAAAAGAAAACACGGTCATACTTACCCTGCTATAGATGACTGCAGGGATGACAAAAAGGTTCCTATAGGTTTCGCACAGATACTAAAAAAAGAAGATGCACAAAAGAAATTATATTGTAAATTATTAATACAATGGGCTCTAGAAATATTATGAACCAAAATGTATTATCGACGATGAATAACTTACTAAATTCAAACGCCGATTTACCATACATAGTGCATTCTGCAACTCAACTTATCCATGGAAACAAATTACTTGTCAATTCCATGAACTCAATAAATGTTTCAGGTTTGAACGTAAGAAAATACGTCGAATGCTCAATTGAAGAAAATTCTCGGCCACAATTTTAAAGAACACGCTCTTCTGAGACCCATTAACCCGTTCTAATCCTATTTTACTTCTGAGCAACATCAGATCTGAAGGTCCGTCGTAAAAAAATGGGTGCCTTATCAGCTCTATTAAAGATAGGACTGAAGTCAGAGTTAAATAGTTGTCAAATTAAATGTTGAAATATGCACCTGCCATAGTATTTAGATAATGCACATATTTTTAAGAGTCAAGTCTTCAAATTTGATTTCCCTTAGAAGACGGAATGGGCTAGAAAGGGTTAAGTTGCAGGGAAGCCTATCAGAAAACCAGGCAGCAGCGGTGCAATTCGCTGTGACCTAGCGAACATGTGGATGATTTGCTGCACTGGGGAAGTACGTATGACCAGCAGAATTTCACCCGTTTCCCCAGACCATTTCTCCTAAATGAACCGATGAGAGAGAAACGGCCTGCAACGAACCAAGACCGCGGAATATCATCGCTCACGCAACCATTGCGGCGAAGGCGGTTCGAAAATACAAAAAGGTGACCGCAGCGACTACATCGGCCGTGCCGCTCACTACTGCGCAAACAACGGCAAGCAAAGCTTTCTGTTGGCAACCCGAGTCTTTATGGGCTGTCAGCACCGCCCTGTTGTCAGCACTTTCACGATGAGAAAGGCCTCAATTATCACGCGCAGTTCTCATTTCAACCTCTCTTTGAATGCCAACCGCCAGAATCTACTTCACATATTCCTGAGTCAATCAAACTATACTAAGGACCTGTGTGAGCATGTATTAAAATCTGTTCAAAGTTATAAAGATCGTGAAAGAATAATAACAACTCTCTACGTCATAAAGATGGTCTAGCGTCAGTAACTTGAGGCAGACAAGATGTAGTGGAAAGACATCCTGATTTATTGAAAATGACGGATAGCAATTTTCCGCAAATTTATTTCATGATGCACGATTAATTTTTTATTAATTATTTTCAAGGGCAATGTTAAGTTGTTGATCAACTCAATTACAGCCCCTCATATCAATAACTTCGCATTGTACTTGAGAATGACATGACAGTTGAAGCACGTCGTAAATTATTAAATAAATCTGAGGAAAATTACGACCTATTTGTTTTTCATTGAATCAGGTCTAATGTCACCAAATAAATTTCATTTGCAATCTTTCCAACTGTAAAAAATGAAGGACAAAAATGGCAGACCAAAAATTAACTTTATGCATACAGTCCTCTTTCAATAATATGGCCTCCGATCATTGAAGTTAACCCTGTAACATGCGTTTTGATTCAACTGAAGGGACCCGATAAACATTAAGCTGGGGATTCGATACGAACACATAAAATTGAGAGTTTGAATACACCAAATACTGATCGATTAGGGAAAACTTCATCCAATCAACTAGAATTGGCTTCCTGTCTCCGCTACGAGCTAATCACTTTGATGTATCTCGTGGATACAATCGTTGGAAGCAAAAAATATTCGACTGAAATTAGAATATTTAATTTATGCCAAATAATATTGAAAGTCAATTTCCACCGTAATCATTGGTATATCATCATTTACTTTCGCAATTTCTCACAGATGATAACATCATTTTTGGTCTCCGAGGTAAAACATTTATTTTATCTACGTCTTCAGGTTGAAGGTCTTTCCTCAGACAGGAAGACACTATATTGGCAAGAACGAACCAAAAGCCGTGGATATAGAGTACACTTGTTTTTTTTGTAAGATATTGCGAAATCCAAACCAAAGCATATTGGGTTTCCTTTTAAATATGGGCTGCCTAACTAAAACATTCACCATTAGGTTATGTCCTTTATCCACTGATTTTAAAGTACACGTTTACTCATTATATAAGATAAAATAAATTACCTGTCGAAAAACTAGAAAACGGAAGAAAGTACAAAAATAGGTAATAGCTATAGTAAATAGGATTAACGTTTTCCATCAGAGCGCATATTTTTGGTAAAGCATTGTTTAGGGGGAAGTACACATATTTTCATGCCTCTCTGATTCCTCTGTATGTGTTGAATGGTTCAATTTCCGACGAATAATGAATTCTACACTTTCATGTTAATTATTTAAATTTAACGATCAGGTTGAAGGATCAGTTTAGAATAATTTCAGCATGAATGTTTTCATTGGTTATTATTCATAGGCCTCACCCAGAATTGAACCCAAAACCATAAGAATAATTGTCCAGTGATTTTCGTAGCAGTCTCAAGGAAATTTTAAGAGGCGCAAGTTAATGCATGTACAACGCAAGAATTTCAAACTGCCTACTTATATGATGTTTATAGACAAGGTTCTGCTTCACTTTTCATTTTTATCCTTGTTATGTCCAAAACGTGCTCATTACCACCACGCAAGGGCTTAATCACTCGTCTGATAAATATGTAAATATCTCTTATTTGCACATTAATCACTTCAGAAAATCTAATTAAACTAAATTTCCGGCAGAGTTTGAGCTAATCCTTCCAGTGACTCCAAAAATTCATTCCTGAGCAAGTTTGACGATGAAAACAAATTATACCGAGCAAATCACGCCCCTCTCTCCCCAATGGCGTACTAATTTGACCGTTAAAAACCTACATTAACGTTATTTAATTGTTTCTTAAATCAAATATATTGTACAAAAAGAGCAACAGAACATGTTTAACGGCCAAGCTAAAATATTTGATTCCCAGGGGATGGCACGGATGTGATTTTCCGTTTTTTGCTCTCGTCATTTTCAGCAAAGTCTTGACGTACTGCGCAGGGCATCTTACCTAAAATATTACATGCATTTCAAATTAGCTTCCCGAGTTTATGACGTGGAAAATTTGGAAGATTAACTGAATAAAAGCATGGAATTTCGTGACAGGAATACGATTTCTCAGTGATTTCCACATTCCGCACGACTTTATCTCAATCTACATTAGATTAGACGTGGCAAAACTACTAAAATATAAAGAAAACGCCTTCTCGTTAAAAACGTTAAACGATCGAAAGTCCAAACCAAAATATCGCCGTAGATATTCGGTTGAGGTACACGATATCAAAATCCACATACTACCATGCCAGCCGACTGCATACGCGTGTAAGAGCACCAGTCGTTAGTCTCGATGTGGATCCAAAATATGAAAACATTTCCTTAACCTAAGTCCAGCTGTAATTTTTCAATGATGTTTCGTTTTCACCTGAAGACTTATAATTAGTTTACCACATATGCTCAAATAACCCAATTTGAGCCACTGCTGCAACCTCCATCTATAACACACAGACGAACTTTCACAACCACGGCTTCAACAAGTGGAATTTTTTTAAATTAATAGACGATGATTTTCGTCTAAAATATGACACATAACTAACTAAATACTACTCTAATCCTAGCTTTTTTACTTCAGGGCGCACCAAAATTAAACGGTGTTTTCCGGCAAAACAGATAACTCTCTATAAATACTCATGTAATTGAACTCTGAGAATCCTCTTCCTCCGTCATCAGAATATCCCGCAAGCTGATCTGTTGCGATACTATCCTTTATGAAATCCGTAATCGTCAAGATAGCCCATTCCTTGGGAGTCACATGCAGAAGGCGATCAATTTCCGCGTTAAGTACTCATATTCAATCTTTACGGCCTGATTGACTTTACGACCCGAGGCGCTAGCATTAGCAGAGAGGTGATTGCGAATGGACTCAGAATTAAGAGGGGTGCGAGAGCACGTGGTCAAGATATCTCAGGCCGTGACGCGTCATGACGGGTGGAAGCAGGAATACCGTGGCGCGATATGTAAGTGTACATGGCAATTAAGTTAAGTTCAGGAAATGGCCTAGTTAGAGTGCTTCAACTTCAATTAATGGAAATTGTAATGAACCGAGTATAGATTAGGTCTAATATATGAAAAATGGCAGGCGACAAATTCATTATAACTCGAAGCTTTCCGTACTTGACGGGTGGAAGCAGGAAAACTGTGGCGCGATATGTAAGTGTACATGGCAATTAAGTTGAGTTCAGGAAGTGGCCTAGTTAGAGTGCTTCAACTTCAATTAATTGAAATTGTTATGAACCGAGTATAGACTAGGTCTAATATATGAAAAATGGTAAGCAACAAGTTCATTATAACTCGAAGCTTTCCTTACTTCACGAGCAACCTAAACCAATCCCAGTTCAATCACATAATTCACAGTCGAGTCAATGGACAATGCTTCAAACCCAATTACCTACTTGATTTTGAAATAAATCAATTATACCTTATACTGAAAATAAAAAATGGCAAACAACATACCTATTAATACTAAAAGGCTTGTTTCATCCACGATATACATCTACCAATAAATTTCTGACCACAGAAGCTCTTTCAAAAACCAATGCGGTAAGTGAACTTCAAGAGCAACAAACCTTCACTCGTCTGAATCCGAGCATTCCGCCCAATGATCTGAAAATGCAAAATCAAATCTGCAATGAGCAAATACTAGCGCTAATGAGTCCAAGGAGCTCTCAAGACAGTTCTCGCATCCAAGGTGTGCGTTTTGAGAAGGCGATCAATTTCCGCGTTTTAAATCCCGACGATCCGAAAGACTGAAACGCTACTAGTGGTGGAAGGGGCAGCGCGCTTCGCGAAAGACGAACGAACGAACACTAGAGGAATACAGTAATTCCTCTACTTACGAATATTCTACTTAAGAACGTCCAGAGTTACGAACATTCAAAAAAGTCATGCGTACACGAAATTTCGAATTTCAAGTACAGGAACTCGTACTTCGGGCACAGTCTAAACGAAGTATAAATATAGCCGTTGCGAACTCAGAAACTGTTCATCGTGTCGCTCACAATTCCTTCTCGCAGGTAGTAGAATTTTTTTGGCTCCAACCGCGTCGGAAGCGCAGCTACATCACTTCGTCACCATATTGAAGAAACGCAAAAATGTAATGCAGTGTTGCATTCTACAAGATTACTACACTTTTAGATGCCTTGCTTAGGTTTTACATCTTACGAGCAAGGACACGAGAGCTAATGCAAATGAGCTCGAGAAGTAATACCACCTACGAACAAGGTCTCGGAACGCCTCTCGTTCTTACATCGTGGACTTACTGTAGTGGGCTTTAGAAGCACGTGGTCCAGGCGGTCCTTGTCGTGACTAGTGGAACCAGCGACTCTGTGTGTTTGTGCGGATGAGTCTTCAATACCGACAATCCGAAAAACTAAAACGCTACCACTTGTGGAAGGGGCGGTACTAGAGGAATATAGGGGTTTTGAGAGCACGTGGTCTAGGCGGTCCATCCGTGATGAGTAAAACCAGGGACGTTGCGCGCGTGTGCGAATGGATCTTCAATCCCAACGACCAGAAAGACTAAAACGTAACCAGTAGCGGAAGGGGCGGTGCCAGCGGAATACACAGAGGGGTTTGGGAGAACGTGGTCTATGAGGACCTAGCCGTGACGAGTGTAACCAGGGCACGCGTGCAAATTGGTCTTCAATCCCGACGATCCGAAAGACTAAAACGCCACCAGTGGTGGAAGGGGAAACGCAAGAGGAATAGACGCTAGAGGGATAGAGGGGTTTGGTAGCACGTGGTCTAGGCGATCCTAGCCGTGACGAGTGGAACCTGGGACGCTGTGTTTGTGCGCGAATGGGTGTAGATGGAAATGAGGAGGAGCTCAGGAAATGGCCCAGTCAGAGTGCTCCAATCATCTCCTTCGCAAAGGTATTCGCATCTTAGCCACCACCACTACCACTCCACCCCCACTACCACCACCACCACCATGCGATCGATGAACGGAGGGGAGGGAGCGGCGGAGGGGGAGGCGAGTTGCTACGCAACGACTTTTCGGGCTGCGTGCCATAGTCACCGCCAACCCCCACACTCGCCGCTCTCCAGGGAAAGCGAAAGGGTGCAGAGATACGGGAGAGGAGGGGCTGGGGGAGCGCGGGGGGTCAGCGGGGACGGCGGAAGGGGTGGCAACGGCTCGTAGGTCAGTGCGTGGGGTGGGTGCGACGCGGGTTGGGCGCTTTTTGGCGACTGGCATGGGTTGCTCTGGTTCTTTGCGGGAGGCAGGATTTTCGGGGTCCAGGCCTCGCTCCCGGGGGTGGGTGGGAGGGGGCTGTTAGCGCCCAACCCTTCTCCCCACCCCATTCACCGAGGCTTCGCTTCTATTTTCGAAATAAACGGATTCCATAGAGCGTAGAATTGATTGAATGGCGCAGGTGACAATGTAGGGAAGCGGGAAAGGGAAAAAATCTTTGGCGAAGGACAGGGGAGAAGAAAGTGTTCCACGGTTAAATTGTGTCTGGAAGAAAGACACGCGAAATAAATTGGGAACATTTTTGAGTGAGGAACTACAATAGAATAGACAACCAGATTTTTTCAAGACAGCAATCAAGGAGTTTTATCGTATTTGTTAATGTCTTTTCCACAGTAATCACTGCCCAATCAAACTAATAGTGGTGCTTCAACACAATTACTAAGCTACCTTTTATTTCTGTAAGAATTTTCACTAATGTTTAGCTTCCTCTCGGAGAAGAAAAGATAGACTGACGTAGCATTCTTTAGAGTGTCAACGGGGATATAGTGATTTTTTTTACATTCTGCTCACAGCCCAACTCTAACAAGACCTGCATCTGTGCACATTATCCCAGGATTCATATACAAAATTAGACTACTTACAGATGAAAGGACTAATGTGTCAGTCCACAAAAAATAAAGGAGGAAAGCAAACCAATTTGTCACGATACTTTTATGAATGGAGTTTTTTTCACTCTCTTGACTTATTTACTGATATATTGACAATTTTTAGCGTTGAAAAGTATCTTGGAGAGTAGGTCTTCAAGAACTAAATGAAAAAATTTTGGCCAACGCTTCGGTATATTTTTAAACCTTCTTCAGGGCTATGAATGACTATGATTACATTATGATTACATGATGGTACTTTTATGACTTCTTATTGTCCATCTACTGCCCGTTTCACTCCTTCGTGAAATTTATTCCTGAGCGTCATTTCATAAAACCTTTCTCCTTTGACTTGAAACATTTGCATATTTGGAAAATGTTTGACACTGGGACGCTTGCGACAATTTCTCTGCTCGCTGATCTTTGCGGAAGGAGCGGAGGAAGATCTTCGGAAAAGGCTTCTATGTCCCACACGTGCCCATTCAACAGTGAGGGGGGGAGGGGGGGTCCCCGACCTCACCATGAGAACGCTTCGCCCCGCAGATAGATGCAACACGTGTCACATCCCTCTCTCCTCAGGAAAAAAAAACGATCTTAAAGATTCTTTCCTTAAAGGGGGGTTGAGAAGTTATTTTTTGTCGGGAGAGTGGATGGGATTATATCCTGGGAAAATACAACGTGGTGCCAGAGAACAAAACTCGCCGCGACGAGCATTTGTTGAAGCTTGAATTATTCTAGCGTGAAGGGGGGAAAACTAGAAGGTAAGGATTCAGAGAGCAATTTTCCAACCAAGTTCATTTTCTGCTCCCGTCATCCAAACCAACTTGTATTTCTTATAATAATTAAGGCCCATCACAAGGATCATGCACGATTATAAGGCGAAGCCATTCTCGTGAGTAATCAGTTAAATATAGACCCATTCACTGAGGCCCGCATGGAGTTGATGTGCCAAAACTATAATGGAGAGTGAGTGTGCGTATTTAAATATAAGCGCGTCTCGTTTACTCTGGGGGATCTGGGGGTTTGTTTTAGTCCCCTTCTCTCTCAGGACTTCCGTCTACACTTGCGACGTCGGAGCAACTGCATTGTTTTCGAAGTCCCCAAGGATGGGTGGGTTGAGTTGGCCAAACACGCGTGTAGCCAAGAAATACGGAAATCCTCGCTACACGAGAGGGTAGTGAGGATATGATGCCACAATAAAACGATAGTATATGACGTCGTTACATTAATATAAACACGCTTCCAAGGCCCACGACCAATTTTTGAGGGACTATTTTATGCTTCCTAACCGCGACAGAAAACTTTTCTCAACCACGATAATAGTGCCGCTTATTTAAATCCGATGAAAATAGAAAATACTCGACCACTCACTAAATGTTAAAATTGCAATTAGCTTCGGCCTTTATTTTTGGTTTGGTAATTACTTTAGCCAAATTAAACTTATAAAACACAATCTGGGAGCACCAAAACAACCAGGGTCTCGCAGCGCTAATATGGGTTGAATCGACTCGATGAACGAATACCACGCAGAAACCGTCAGAAGCATCAAGTGAACTCGCAGAGACATGAAGGGGAGACGTTTCGTGCGAAGCCGATGATCGTATTCCTGCTGTCAATCACACCGCGGATGAAAAGGCAACTTCCGCCGGAGATGGGGCGACCACGGTCAAATAGATGCTCAGGTGACGCCGAGAACCAAAATGCACAGCGGCACGCAGAGATGCGAATGGAGTTTTGAACGATGCTAAACGCGGAGCCTTCATGCCGAAAATAACAGCGACAACCTAATTACCGTATCCATGATTCCCAACGCTTCAAAAAGGCCGCTAGCGTTGGATATCAGTTAAGCCAATTGACGCTTCTTTTTATAGACAAATAATACATGGCCTGACAGAAATATCCTTTGTCTTCGAATGAATTCATATTTCTGTACAAAGGAAGTCGTTTACACTGGTAAATTAAGCATAGCTTCCTTCATGCGGCTGAATTTTCCTCAATTCATAATTACATAAATATTTCTTACCATAATTCCCTAATGATAGCAGTCAAGACGGAAAACAACCAGCACCCTGATATTTGTGAGATTATGTGGAAATGTGCCACGCGGATATTTTTAATATTCCATAAAAAGTTAAACGAATGGACAATGAGCAATTTAGTCAACGTCCTAAAATGATTCTTTCGTTACTTATACTTCCGCAACTTCACCTTGCAGGTTTCGCAGAGCAATTCAGACCGTGGCACACGTCCAACGGAACGAAAGCGCTTTTTATGCCATATTATATCATCCACCATCGTAAGCAGTTCACTCAGCACAACAACGGAGTAGAGAAAGGCGACATCACTCGCGAGGCGGGCGTCGCGGCGCTCTATAGTTCACCCGATGCCCACGTCCCGCCGCGCGGCGCTGCCATTCGTCGCGACCGACCAATCGGATGCGAGAGGACGTCGTCCCCGGGAAAGCAGAAACTATTTTTGAAGCCGCGCGCTCCCAGAATGACAACAAGCTGTGAATACACTACGGGCAGCCAAAGGCCTCACAAAGGACTCTCCCCTACTCCCTCCCCGAAAGTCCCTTTCCATTCCTCCGCCTTACTATATCTCTCTTTCGAGTCAAAGTCGCCTCCCTCCAACGAAACAATAAAAGCATCCCACGCCCCCCTTCAACGATTATCAACTCCTTAGAGCGGCGCGCGGTAATTACGCTAATTGCTCTTGATGCCAGCCGAGACTATAAGTGAATGGATAAACAACCACTCACAAGCGCCGGGTTTCACTCTTGACCACACACACTAAAAGCATTCAAGGTTGTGCGGAGTCGCACCATGGCATTGCGGATCGGTGAGCGGGTAGGACTGAGGAGAGCAGTAAAAAAGGTTTATCTTCCTCATCGTGCATCTCATTCTAGGATTAGAAAATCGCCGCATTTGCGCAAATAGCAATATTAAATACGGTTTATTTAAACTATATTGGAACTCATAATGATAAGACTGAAGACAGCATTAAAAAAAGTGAGTCTTCCTGGTCGAGCCTCTCATTCTAGGATTGATATAGGCACCGAATTTTCACGAACAGCAATTTTAAATACCGTTTATTCAAACTAAATTCGTACTAATAGTGATAAAAAACGTATCAACTATTTTTACAGAGTAGACGGAGCATTTAACTGCACTCCATATCACATCCGTATAAACATAATATTTTTAACTAAACAAAACATGACTAAAATAGCATTAAAGAATATATAACTGCAATTAAAAGGGAGAAAACCATCCTGTTGAGGATAAAACAAAATTACTGCCACCAAATATGTTTACAACATGCACAGATAAAAATAATTAAAGCTATTTACAAAATATCTTTGCCTGGAAATCACCTGCGAAAATAATACGTTGGACATCATGTCACTGCATTAAATTTAAGCTTGTTATGCACACAACTGCGAACTACCTGGTTGGGTGAGTTGCTGGAGCCCCCACGACCGCTTCAGGGCCTACAGAGCAGTGACAACAGTGAGCCCATGGATTAACTTGGCGTCACAATTTAACAAAAAAAATCATCAAGACGTCCGAATTGTCACGCATCTTTCATTGGAGGGAGCGCTCATCTAACAATAAGTAGCTAAAGGATGATTCATGTGGAGGAATAATTCATATAAACAAATGAATTGCTTTGAAATGATTAAGTCATCGGAATAAATTGGATCGAAAAGCAAGACCCATTCCAACAATCTCCAAATTTGAGTGTAAAACTGAGAGCTTTGCAATGAACAATAATATTCTACACGCCTTCGTGCAAGAAATTTTACTAGAACATAATTAACACTACATCCATTCTACACGAGGCGACAAGTTCACATTCTGATGCGCTCACGGAGCTTGAGTAAACATTTCACGGAGTGATATGACAAATCTTGACCATGAAGACAAAAATGCATGAATTCGACCGGGAGAAATAATGCTCCATCCCGTATTCCTAAAGGTCATTTTACCCGGGGCAAGTAATTGCACAATCTGACATGTCCACGAGGGCGCAGTCAAAATTGCATCGTGTAAAGCGGTGAATTGCTAGAACGCATGCGAGAATGCATGGATATGAGATGACAAATAGCCATTAATAGCCCTGGGATGACAAATAACCTGCTCAATAACGTACCTCGTGCAAAACGGCCCTAAGATACGCTGGAATATGAAAATATTGGCATGCATCAAAAATGCTTGTCCCGTAAAAATCCTTAAAATTGTGTTTGAAGGAGTGCGTGGCGCCCCACGTTTTAAAATCGCAGAATCCGGGTAATCGGGATAGGTAGCCAATACTCACGTCTTCAGGTTTATCTTATCCACATGGATTCAAGAGCAGGAATGAAGGAGAATGATGCGTGACCCAACGGTGACATTAATCCGATTCGCATGGCCAGACGAAGCAACACGGCCACGAAGGCTGCGCCAAATAAGACTACCAGGATATGAACCTGAGAAGGGCATCGCGGAAAACCGAAATAATGCTGTTTCCACTAAGATTCCATTCTAATTATATTGGACGCATAAAGTTTCCACTTTTAAACGTGACGCTCCGGCCCATTTTTACCCGCACGCAAAGAATAAGGCCATAGGATTAGAATGAAACACAGCAGTTAATTTCTACTCACTTTTAATATTGACCAACGGGGCATATCAATTTACAACAATGTTTCTGTCCCATCATATGGAGATTAGGCAATTAAAAGTAACGCCAAATTCTCTTACATACGAAAGAATAAAGCATTCGCTCGCAGGCATAGGAGGAATATCTGTGATAATATTACGGGTGCCATTGAATGTGCTGAAAACTCGTTGAGGATTAAGTATCCAGCCAGCAAGGCACGCTTCAAACGCTCATCTTCTAGGATTAAAAGGAAAATCATTAGTGGATTATAATGGTTCTTAACTCCTAGTTCCTAAGTACCCATACATTGCTAACTAATCCGACTAATCCTCGGCAGCGGCTCAAAGATCCATTTCTTCATTCTCCGCGCCAGAAACATATATCCGTCCTGCCAATCTTACACAAGACTAAGGTGAAATTCAAATTAACAAACGAAAAGGTTTAAAAAAACATAAATAATATCACCAGCCAACACATATCGAGTACCGAACCTAAGTTTCTATTTCAAACACCGGGGTTACATTACGAGGAATAATAGATCATGGCGTTGAAGAAACCAGTCAAAACGCGCACACAATTAAAACTGGTAAACATTTAGATATCTCAGAAAAAACAAGCAAATGTTGTGAGAATGACGAAAAAACAGGACAGTTGGTACCTGAGACAACTATAGTTCAAATTTAATCCATGCAGAAACTTACTAGCAGTTTGAAGATCCGGCTTCGAGTTCCCGAGGTGTCAAATGATGCTTTCATGAGAAATTCATATCCATGCGCACATTTATCCGCATATAAGAACATGGCAGTGTCATTTTTTTCCATTTTAATCGCATTAAGTAACAAAAGTACTTGTTTCCACTCCACGCGAAATAATAGCGATTAACAAACTAATTACTACCATTAATTTTATGAAGACAAAAATTCTGAAGATAAAACTACACGATAACATAGCTCAGAGAACATCTCACCCGTTACTGCATGCCCTTCAACCTTAACATCTACTTACTTATCAAACTAACTGGATAAGTGAAGCAACTTCTCACATCTTGGTCACAGTTATAACTAACCTTGAGACTGAAATAAATTCCATATGGACCTGCGAGTCTAAAAAAACAAATGTATTCTTTTGGAAAGAGAAACGTAGCACAGAAAGCTAAACGATAAAAAAAAACTGTCGACAAAGAAGCGGAAATAACGCTGTTAGGGAATCTTAAAAAAATATTTTGCGGACATTAAAGTGAAAAAAACGAGAAGAATATCCCCCATGGGTTAGAGTCAAATGAAATCAACCAAAGGATGTGTCGAGTCAAAAGAACGGCCCCTCGAGGAAAACCGATGTGAAGACGGTGACACTTGCCGCGGACATGATTTAACGCCCGCAATGGGTCGCCGGGACATTCTCGGGAGGAAATGCGTCAGTCGGTCGGCCAAGATGCCTCCATCATCTCCAAATGAGAAACGAATGATGAAAAACACGGAAGTGACTCCATCGTGCGACAGATAAGGGCACAAGTTCGCCGGCAGATCTGGAGCACAATCCGCGATGTCGCGCCCAGCACCCCTGGGAGGAAGGCACGCCTGGACGATGCGTCTTCGCGGGCGATGGCACCCCTGAGCAGGTGTACATTAACCTCGCAATCGGAGTAAATAAATAAAAGCGCTCAAAGTGGCTCAGCACTAGTCAAAAAGTAAGGGCAACACTGAAATTTCTATTTCAGTATTGTCTCGGAAAACGGAAGAAGCTAGCTAATTAAATTATTCAAAATAGAATAATTGCTGGCAAATCAAAATATTACCGTTGCGTGCGTGCGAAGACGCAGTCAAATTTGTGTCGTCTAAAGCGGTGAATATCTAGAACGCATGCGAGAATGTGTCGACGTGAGATGGCAAAATAACCCCTGTTCTACATTCGCTCGTGAATTCGCGCAATTACACGCCAAAATGAGAAATTAATGCAGTAATAACCTGCGTAATTCCGTGTCCTATGTAAAACGGCCTTTTAAGTATTAGGATACACAAGATACATTCGAAATATATTTCTTTCCCGAAGGTGCACAGGAGAAATCATTTAACCAATGTAGTAACAAAGCTGAAACCACATACATCTCGATGGTCGACATCAATCCGTGGTCAGATCAAAAACGTTTTTTCAGAAATGTTACCCTAAGATTAGAAGAATATGTCTTCATTTGGTCATTATACCCTACAGAAAAACATTATAGAAACCATAGCCCTCTCGCAAATAAAGTACTTTGGTTGACTAAAGCACTTTTCGATGCTTAACTATATCAAGGACCTTTATTGTACACCAATATTTTCATGAACATCTCGTTAAAACCTAAAAAACCTAAACAATACAAAATCAGTCTTTACATTGATGAGTGCCGCTTATTCTCTGATAAATTTCTTGATTAATGTGAGCAATTACTTCTGACTTAGTTCATTTTACAAGCGTCTTCCACGTTAAACCATGTCAAATGTCCCTAATAGGCATTATTGTCAGTAGAGGACGGCGAAGTATTACACTGCGCACCACCTTATTTTAGCTATCGCCTCATTTTTACATTCAAATTAAAGGGCAAAAATAAGACAGCCTCAATAATAACAACCTTTTGCAATGAAAATGTATAGATGGAATAGAGATGCTAAATGCTTCGAATTCAAGGAAGTGACAGAAATACTAGTAAAGTAAGTCACAATCAACTCCCACTCCATTCAAACTAAATCATTAACAATCGATTGATCAGCAAGAGCCTTATGCCAACGTAAAGTATAAGCATTATTTTGCTATTGATGGGGACGATATACTGATATGTAATCAAATTCCACAATTTTTACTAAGTTGTGCTCCGTTCGCTAACGTAAAGGGTAAGTACTAGTGCTCAAGCACATTTATTCACGCGGGTAACTTTCTGCAGTAGAATACTAACCTACAAAATACGGGTGACCGATGGAGCTATGGAGCGGCGTGAACAACAAATACCGTTACAACACACACAGGGAAAAAGTCATCGAATACGTGCAAAAATAGGGATTAAAAATAGACTACGACGATACATTTTGTTTTCGTGATGATTATTTTGATTGGAAATTTTATTCCCAACTCATTCAATGATCAAGAACAAGGAGAAGTAGGCTTTACGATGAATAAAAATCCTAAGTTTCCCAGCCTATGAATTTGATAAATTGTTATCGGGTTTGCAGCCGGGTCAGACTCTCAACTGTTCAATCAATGGCTCAAGCTCTCAATGGTTCAATCGAAACGTCGGCTACAATGAAGACCCTGACCTGGCTGCAAACCTAACCGCAATTTTATTGGTATGATGAAGGTTTTAATAAAATCCAATTATACCCATTTGGTTTGCTAGCATTTTCCCTTTCGCAGAGTGATACTCGTACTATAATAACCTTGAGTTATGATGGTCTGATGAAGACAATAGTCGAGGGACAAGAAGATGGCAAGAACGGAGAAGGAAGACCTCGAACAAAACAAATGGAAAAAGTAAAGAAGGATGTTAAAGAGAAGTAGTACGTAGGTGTGAAAAGATTAGCTGATAAGAGAACTGAGAGGAGAGCTGCGTCAAAGCAATCCTAAGGTCGTTGACCAGTTATGATAATAGCGGTACACAAGTTTGGATATCAATTTTGGCCTCAGCATATGGCCACTGCCAACTTGGTGCGCCGTTAAATATATTTGATCCGAGGTAAAAACGCATGGAAGTCGAGCGCCCCAATTTATTAGTATTGCCAGGAAAGAGAGCACGTGGCGGGCCGTAGATGCTCACCTGTCCGACGAAAACCTCGCATGCGGACGGCGGCGCAAACTCAACAAGTGGCTACAAAGCGGGAGTAGTGGGGCGAGAACGACGCTTACGGGTCAAATTCCTTGGCGCGGCGTAATTAGACATCGACGAACTGGTGGGGGTGGGAGGAGGCAATCGTGGCGGCGGGCGCATCCTCCTCTTGGCACGCGTGAATCTCTCCGTGAGTCACGTGGAGACGGCCGACTCGGGAGCAAATAAATGCGAGTCCCTAAGTGCGCAAGGAAAGTATTTCCGAGCCGTGGAGCACACAAGGAGATCGGGACGATAATGCTGCCGGAGATAAACATGAAAAGCGTGGAGAAGTATAAGGAGGAGGGCATATAAAACATTTTTAGACGTTACGATGAGAAAATATCGAAAGGGAAATAAACTAGGCATTCACATCCATATTCAGTAGCTTACACTCAGTCATATTTTTCGGAGTTCATTTTTAATAACAACGCTCCATCAGATAAAGAAAGTCGAAACATTGTGAGCGTTTTAGGAAGTTGTTCGAAAAATGTCTAAGTTACTCTCTCAAGGAACATCACTTTATTACATCCATCACATTCACGACTTAAAATGGCACTACTAGGTTCAAATCCAAGTTATTTCAAACGAACTTCATTCAACTTGATAATGGTGCACAGAAATTGCATTGTCTGTGGTTACTCTTTGCATGGAAGCCTTAACAATGAAAAAAAATTCATTCCCGAAACGCTAGCCTTACATGTAATTATAATAATAAAAAATAGATACCTATGCTCTAAGAACAGGTTTACATATACACTAAGAGGTCAAGAACGTTACTTACTCCATAAGAATAAAGGTTGCAATTCAATTCATTTGAATTATTAAATCTCTGGCTCATTCTTTTCCTACCTTTACCCTCCCATACACACCCACGTCACTCCATTATTCCCCTTCCCTAAAACTTGACAGACCCCCTCCATGTTACCAATATGAGAGTATCGTATTCCTACCTCCGATGACACCAGTAATTGGTATATTCAGCGCAATGATACGGAAGAATGCCCTGATATTACGCACCCAAGTGTGCGATACTGCGGGCGAGATAATGGCATGGCTGGGAGGACAATATAATTGCACCTCTTACGTATCTTTTCAATACCTTCACGGTGCCCAGATAACAAAGCTCAATTTGGAAAACCCCCTCAATTAATAAACAATAAATATTTTCCATATTAACCCCCAACATTTCCCGACATTTCAAACGCTGTCAAAGTATTAAAAGAATAAGTAAAATATCAATAGACAGGAACGAAGCGAGAGAAACACATCGGTATGGTATTGTATTTGGAGGAAGCGATGGCAAGCTGAGATCATTTGAGCAATGAGGGAAGGGCGTGTAAGGAAGGGTGGAGAGAAACCCGGCGTCGCCATTAGCCTTTTCGTAACGAAAGGCGCCAAGGGGACCACGGCTTTACTTCCCATTCGACTGGAGGAGTGTTGTGCTTTAGATATCCTTCACACAACATTCCAGCAGGTATCGGGCAGTCTCCGGAAATTCTCTGTCGCCGCTGATATTTGAACCGGAGCCCACAGGGTGGAAAGCCAACTCTCAGCCCACAACAATAACCTGATCCCCAGAAAAATATCGGTAGGGATTGTAGTCATGGAAATGTTGCTCCCATATTCATTATTTGGGCTAACTAATTTAGGAAAAAAATACCCTCACATCAATGCCAACAAAGGTGAGGAATATGGAAAGGATAATTCACACAGAGAGGTTGGGAGAGAAGGAAAGATCACGACGGCTAAACATTGTGGAAATTAAAAATGCGCCACTCATTGCCAAAAACAATAAACCCAGCATTGACATCTCATAGAGAAATAGAGTGATGAAAGAAGAACAAGATAGCTAGTGAAGGGGGGAATCACGTATGACTCGCAATATCAATCAAGCATTTCCTTGTTCAATCACGCCCAATTATAGGCGCAACCAACGTTTGAGAAATACTTATTACCATCATGGTCAAGTAAATCATGGAGCGAACGATGGGAAAATACATCTTTATTTAAAGAAAATAGATATTCATGACATAGGTATTATTAACGTAGAAAAATATCCCTTTTCATTTATTTTCGATGGAAAAAGACACAGAAAAAGGGATGTCGGAGAGGATAAAAGAAATAATTTGAGAAGGAAGTATGGGTATTTTATCTTACTCCTGATAATAATCAAATATTTCCTTGTTCATCTTCACCTCAATTACAAATGTTAAGTGCCGTCCGCTCCGAGTATGACGTGCATATTTCGCATTTAGCTATGATAACACCATTTTAATGACGGATAAGCAACTTACGTACGCACCATGTACACGAGAGAAACGGCGATGACTTCAACTGTAGCGGATGGGCCCACCTTGCAGCGTCGCTACCGGCAGGGAACGATCAAAGACACGAAGTAATTACCAGGCAGGTGCATGCCGATTGCATCTCAGTCAAGTGCCTTTCCCATCAATACCAATCAGAGTGACTAGGGAGACTCGCGCATCATCGAGGTGTGCGTCTTACATGGAGGGCGTGGCACATAAGAATGTACCGTAATAGGGTGGTTTCCTATTATTTTTTAATTGCCTAAATCGAAAGATTGGAGTCCTCATTTCACGCTTTCAGATTTTTAAATGACGATATCTATTTTTCGCGATTAAATGAAAAGTGAAAATTTTCAAGCGCGCGAAAACGCGTCGGCTAAGTATGAATGCTGGGAAAAGCCCGTGTGCCGTCAGTCTGGATCCCGCTGTCACCGTGCGAGGTGACCTTGGGGCAAGGATGTGTGCGCCGCGGCAATGCAGGATGCTAGCAGGTAGCAGAGTACCCTGCTAGCAGGTAGAGCTTGGCTTAAATAAGTATTATTAATACCCTATCAAACGAAGGAAACTTTACGACCGTCTTAATAGGTGATTATTAAGAGATGTTCCCCTGAAGTCTTTGCCTCATGCATGCATTGGTAATCTCAGAAGATGTAAAACTCCTATCTACTCGTGTAGAAACTAGGTCCCTGTGACGTCACGTGGAGTGGCATCTCATGGGCGCCAATGTGGCCTTTTTCAAATGCAGTTAAAATTGATCATTGCCATTCGTATAAACTGGGATATCTAAAACCAAATAATTTGTGTATTATGAATACACTTATGGTGGGTAACGAATCGCAATCAATGCCTTTCGTTTTCTTTGATGGGCGAAACTACCCTATTGAGGTGAGGGTGAGCAAGGATATATCGTATTTGTGTAATATTTCATGCCTACCGCGTGCATGGCGGTGAAATTGACATGAATTGCCATCAGAAAAAAATTCCCTTGGACAAAATGTCTTTGACTTTGGGGGCCACTGCGTATGCTACTATGCTATCCAGATTACATAATTCCCAGAGTGTTTTCAATGAATTAAAGGAACTGGACAAATCGTGGTCTGTGCAGCAGATCGGAGGTCTGTGGTTCCATTCCTGGCCCAGAGGATTTTTTTCTCATAGCAATTCATGTAAAGGAAATATTTGATTAATATTATGAGTAAGATAACCCTTCTCTCCCCCTCCTTTATCCCATGTCTATTTTTATCAATCGCTACATGAACATTGACATGAGGGTAGTATTTATTTCTCAACCATCGGTTGTGCCTATAATTGAGGAATGACTGAACAACGAAATATATGATTGCTATTTCGATACCTATTTTATGCCAACCTTCGCTATCCATCCTGTTCTTCCCTCGTGCAAGATTTTTTTGAGGTTATTCCTCTCTTTAGATTCATATCCTTACTCATCATTTATGTTTCACTGATACGTGGCTCCGTAGCCGAATAGATCTGTTCTGTGCGCGGTAGTTGCAGTGAAGTTCTGTTTGGGTTCCCAAGTAATCATACTTTTTCATTTCTTAAAAGAGGCATTCTTAACATCATCAAACATGGCTCAAGAAAAAGTTAACACTGATTTTGTTTTCACCTATAAGGCCACATCGGTTTAGTTGGACTAATGCATGTCTACGCATTATTGAAAACGATAGTACCCCGGTAGAGGTATTGAGATAGAAAATACGCGCCAATTTGGGGGAACTACCTTTCGTTTAAACTTGGTTAAAAAACTAATGTTAAAAATATAACTGTACCTAATCAAAAAACACAACTCTCCCCGTTCGTTCTTGTCTATTTCGCAACACTCGTCGTTCCTCTGCATTTAAATATTCCGGTGCGCAACGTTTTGAAAGATGCGCGTGGCAACCGAGAAAATATAGTATTCGAGCCGTCGATTGTTGAAATGAAATCACAATCGCATGAATGTCGTATGAGATGGGGAAGACGGAAGATGGTGAAGAGGGAGTGGTGATATGAAGAAGAAGAAGAAGGAGAAGAAGACCGCATAGGGGGACGGGGTGGGAGGGAGCCGCGGGGGGTCGCGGGGAGGGGCTGGGAGTTGCCGAGGAGGGTGAGAGAGAGGCTCGCGGGATGGGACCACTTGAGAGGACTGGCATAAAAGGCCTGGTGACAGTAAGCGGCTTCGAGATACGTATTCGCCGTCTGGTGGCGAGTAGGATGTCGGCTGGGGTGGGGTGGGGGTGGCAGGTGGGTGGGGGCGGGCTACAGGATGTGGGGGTGGGGACGATTAGCGGGTGGGGGAAGGGGGAGAAGAGAGAGAAAGGATGTGAGAAGAGGCAGCGGAGGGGGGGGGGGCGAAGGGACCCTGATACCCCTTGGGTCGGAGAGGGGGAAGGCCGATTGCACGCTATTGCACGGTGGTGGGGTGGAGATATCTACGCGGGATCTTTAAAAAGATCCAAGGATTGCCATGTGCGAGCATCGGGGAGGTGGGCCCGTGGAGGTAAGGCCGTAGCCAGGGGGGGATCAAGGGGGATTGGTCCCCCCCCCCCGAAATGAAAAAATTAAATAGATACTTAATGCTCGCTTGGTGCTCACACGACGATATTATATAGCGGCGCGGGGACATCTAGTAGTCCAATGCGACTTAAGTCAATAATTATCTAAGCGAATTGGTAGGTGCGGTGTGTGTAGTTGTAGTGCAGTGCGTGAAATAATAGCGCTGTGAATTAGTAGAGAGGTGAGTGACTTGTGAGCCTCCGGAGGGACCGCAGAATTGGCATCGACACCGAGGAGTTAATTCATTTGTTCGCTGCAAAGAAAGCTAGAAGGCTAAATTCAATTTTATAATAATATTTTTATATTTTACTTTAAGGGTTTATAATAAATGTGTTTATTTAACCGTATATGCTATTTTATTTATCTTAGAAAAATAATTTTGTGTTTGTCTACTATTCCATAAACCCCTGGCGATAATATTTTCTGGGTACGGCCTTGCGTGGAGGTGAGCAGGGGCGGATTTGGGGGGGGCACATCATGAATCCCCTCAAAATTTGTTTTATTTTTATTAGTTTAATGGTTTTGTATCTTTTTAAAGGAGTAAAGGGAGTTTATATGCAAATGCATTTTCACAAGTCCCAAACGTGACGCTACACTACGCTAAAATATCACTGTATTTTTATGGACACGAGTTCCCAGCTTTGCGGCTGTCTTTTGAGAATATCACTTAAAATTTGTTTCTTGCTAGTGAAAGGTGTGGTGACATCATGGCATGGATTCATTTAAGCAGGAGTGAGACTGTAGGAATGGTCAAGGGTACTTTGATTTTATCCGGGGATGATAAGTCCCAAACGCGAGAGAAGTTCAAGTTCTATTTATCGTAGAGCATAGCACTACCTAATGTAAAAACGCCCCTCTCTCCCGGGGGGTATTCCATTCACCCCGGACTCTTGTTATGACCGTCCCCAAATCTGATGCTGAATCCGTCCCTGGAGATGAGGATGAAAACGTTCCTAGGGAAAACCAACCTCTTCAAGAATTTGCTGTTTGGAAATGAGTGTCATTCACAAGATCATATGCAAATGAAAGTAAAATTTATATTACTGTACGCTAAAATCTTTTTTTTACAATATTGACTCTTCTCCCCTAGTTGGGAAGACCAATTTTGTTTCTTGATAAAAGGCTCACACTTTACGAAAAGCTAATATAAATAAATTAAAAGAGTCTAATTTGTGTATCACATCTACAACATACAGTTTTTCGAAAATATCCCAGTAATTGACCCCACACTTTTTATAGGACCCTTCATGAATTTGATTGAAAGCTGCAATGATATAAATAATAGTAATAATGATACGTAAAAATAATAAGGGCTGATTAATTCCGTATCCTTTTTATCGCCCCTCCACCAATTGTCATTTGCAAAATTAAGATTTGCATGGGTATTTTCATGAAAATTGCTTTTGTAAATATTTACATAATACGTAGCTAATATGAATGATGAATTTACTGAATGATCAATGTGACTCAATTCTTTTTAGTGATATAAGAACGATGTGGCATGTAGAGGTGCGACGGAAAAGAATTTACGTAACGCCAAGGGAAGTAGGTGAGGATAAATGCCCATACAATACGACCAGCCCCTTAGAAACTGGTCTTATTAACATCACTAATGCGTATAGCAACAGATGAAATAGTGGAATATTCGAGTTTTATCGCTATCCAAACAGTGCTTCATCAGACAGTAAAGCGTTTGACTAAAAAAAAAAGACAATCGATATGACTAAAGCATCGATGAGTAAAAAGGAATAAAATAAAAGTGACTTATTACTTTTCCATAGTAATATTCGATGCTTTTGCTAAGTCGATTTAAATTGTTGTTTTTTGAACCAAAGGCTTTACTGTCCAATGAACTATAGTTTGAATAATGAGAAAACTAGTATATTCTGCTACATATACACCAACCTAGGACGGAATTCTAAGTAAAAACCTATGGGATTCTATCGCCGATGAAAATATTAGTAAAAAGAAATTAAGTGTATCGGATATCGCATAATCGTAAAATTTTAACGACGCCACAATTTAACGACATTAGAGTCACTAGATTATTTAGAAAATCTAAAACCCTATCACGTTGAACGTGCGGAGTGTGAAAACTGATAAGGATAACCGGAAGAGAGATTAATAAATTTAATTTAAAAGAAACAAACTACAAAGATGTCGCAAGAGTAGCAAAAACTACGTAACGGAAGAAGAAGTCACAAATTTGTCAATGGCAACAGACGATAGATATAGTAAAATTTCAAAAAAAAAGTCAGAGAACGCGAATATGCAGTTACGGGAGAGTAAAAAAAACTCAACACATTCGGGCTCGAGCAAAGGAAACAAGAAAATGTTCACAGGAAGAATACTCCGAAAGAAAAATTGAATTGAAAAAATAAGAGAAATTTTAACAACAGCACTACTAATCGACATTATATGCGCTAGAATTTTGAAACAAATCTAAAATCGTATGATATTTAGTGCGTGAAAACTTATGAGAATAACCGGAGGAGGGATTAATAAATACGCTTTAAAAGAAACAAACAACAAATATGTCACAAAAGATGACTATATAGGACTCCTAAAGATGAAAATAATTCAACCGTTACGCAAGATAAGCAAGAAGAATGAAAAAGAATAGCAACTACGAGAAATTTATGCCGAAATTATCTCGAGTTTTTCCGCCTGGAATAGGGCTCAAAATTTCGACCACTGGCTCTAAAATTTTCATCGAGACAGACTATGATCCCCGAGCCGGTGATCGAAATTTTGCTAGATGTGGAGCCCTTCTCCCGGCGAATACTTGAGAAATAATTCTATAATATCCACTATATTCTATCATATCTATTCTATAATTCTATAATATCCACACTACGCAGCGAACATTTCAACATAATGAAAAGTACTTGCCAGTTTCCACACTTATTTATTCCAAGTAACTAAATTTCGGCAATTTTTGCCCATTTCAAGAAATAAATGGCATCATTATGCGCCGAAACCTTGGTCGGTAGCAATAAATAAATGTGTATATACAAGTACTTTTAACTATGTAAAATATCAAAAAGTTCCGCCGAATTACTCGAGAAACTGTATCTTTTAAGCAAACATTTCGCTAAGAATGTAGGAGAGCCATATTATATGTTCAACCGATTCAGGCGTGATGTAGGGGAAGTTTGATGCATTGAAATGAAAGGTGGTTGCTCTTTTCCACAATTATTTCATGCGTTCGACGCTTTTAGACTCACAGACTCATCACCTGGTACAAGACCAGGCCAGGTCTTTTACCAGACGATGATTTCACAGATGTGAGCCGAAACGTGTCCTACGCATTAAATAATTGTGGAGAAGTGCAACTATCTTTCATTTCTCTAATACATGGGTAATTAATAAGAAAATATTGTTAATGATTAGCAAATTTTCGTAACCCTGCCACCAGAATTACCGCACAAAAACAAATAGAATAGAGGTGAAAGTTTTACAACGCTTTTGCCGGATGTTGGCCTAAACGTAATCGTGATCTTCAATACAAGTCCAGAGCCATCTGTACGTTGTGATTATATAATAAAATCAACAATTAGAAAAATGAAATTGGAAGACGGAAGTTAAACCGACAAATAATTGAAGGAGAAGGATATGAAGGACACAGGAGAAATCCGTAGGAAGACATGAAAGCAAACCTGGGCACCTTTTCCGTACTGTCCTTCACGCTACAAAAGCTATAAAACCTAACATTAGGCACACAATATTATTGAATACGAGCACTTACGCGAAGGAAATAGCAATTTTCTCTATTAGTAGTATTTTTTCATAAAAATATCACGCTAGAAATTTGGGAGGGCAATGGCGTAGGTATAACCTATTCATTTCGCTAGTCACCCCAGTTTGGAGAGCTCACTGGCAAAACTCAACTAACCTTACAATCGGAATTATTCATTTACCAATTCATGCCGTTATTCAAAGACATACTAGGAGAATAATAAATTCTGACTTCTCCTGACCACCCATATTCGAAATATTTTCGAAAGAGAAATTATGGGACTCCTTACCATTAGTTTTCAAAAAATTTCATAAAGAGGGTGATTATTTAAAATCCATTAGTCGTCTGGAAAATAGAATGCTTATTTTCAGGGTTTGAACCATTTTTACTACACAAATCTAATGATAGGTGAATGGCATGACGTATGAAGCAAAATGATTTCAAAATGTTTTCCTTGAAATATTTCCACAAAAAAATAGAATTACGTCGATTCCCGTTGGAAATTATCAGGTATATTCTAATTTCCATTATTTCCTACAATTGCTTGACTCAATATTTCAACGCTTTGCAGTATTTACTCTCAGTATTATAGAAATAGCGAGGAAGTGGTAATGTATGCAAAAATCAATTTGGAAACATAGACTAGGAAAGTTACAACTTAATTCATAAGGATAATTGGAAATAACACATCAATGAAAACATCGGTGTATGTTACCAAAAAGACAAATAGTAAGTCCGCATATACATTTTTACAGTATCAGATTACCATACAACGGAAAATCGCCGATCTGAAGTTCTAATAGCGCCAGTGTATCTTATCCTACTTCCACACCATTGATACTTGTGTTTGAATACGAACGTACTTTCTGTGAAAACCTTAGGACTGCTCTGTATCCGTCTTCCATTTCTCTCTACCAAATGTCATTTCAATTCCTTTCCTATCATTTAATTTAATATCATGAGCCTAGTGCTTTTTTTCCATCATGAAGCCAAAAATGATAACGACAACATTTGAAGTACAACACAATCTAAAATGTATAGAACTGGATTATTTCCATTTTCCTCTGGAAATATGCATGGTTATCACAGGTCCTCTGCGTACACATCATCTGTAGTACTTAATAAATAATATCTAATTACATTTATTAAATAATTCACTTGCTTGTTTCTTTTTTCTAAGACATTCAAAGATGTAAAAAAAAAATTCTTGCCGAAAAACAATAAACTGTCTATTGTTCCTTTTCAAAAATACTAGTTTCTGCACATTGACATCATCATGAGATGAAATGAGTGCAATGAAACGAAGTTTACTTTCACCGAATAATGACCTTACACTAATAAAAGTGTGTATTCACCAAGATAAATCATTTGTATTAAATTCGCCGAAAAAAATTATACTCATTTCTATTATTTTCTATTATTACCTGTCTCAATATTGCAACGTTTTCCATTATTTACCTTTAGTACCATTTGGAATTGGCGAGGAAATAGTAGTGTATAGACAAAATCAATTTGGAAGTACAAATTTAAAAAATTAAAAATTTATTCATATGGATAGTTGGAAAAACACATCAATAAAAATATCGGTATATGAAACCGAAATGCATTGAAAACACCCCGAAAACATGGAGGTTATCATCCTAGACCTCGAGATGAGAATGTAGTGGAACACTAATGGTAGCGCACTCACGGCCTTCGCTCGCCATGCACCTTATGCTCTAGGTGTACCGGGGATAATGATATCTGAGCGGCGTTATGCAGCGTCTTCAGCTTCCCAGCCTCTCTCACTCGCGGCCCACGCCAAAGTCAACCGGGACGGCACCTTTGAATTCCTCGACGCTTCCCTAACCTCACAAAGCTTACGACAATAATCATTAGTACCGTGAATGAAAGAAAGAAAAGCAGGAATCCTATGCAGTGCGGCTCGATTCTCTCAATCCGTGGCGATAGGATGACTCACAAATTTGTTACGAGTACAGAAACATTCCGTAGCGTGACGTTAACTTCGACTTATGGAGACATTATCACCCACTTGGTCTATCGACTATGAAAAGTAAGTAGTATCGAATCCTTCTTGACACATTAACGCATAGAAGAAAATAATTTTTTAAATTTAATGTTGAAATATTTCCTCATTAAAAATTTAATTACAAATACCAGATACAAATATTTGCTAATAACTCATGTCCATGATTTTTCTTATCACTTGACTGATTGGTGGGGGATGGGATACGGACCTAATACATACGAAGAGAGTGACTTCCAATAAATCCAAGATTAGTTCACAATAGCCTACGACTTATGCATTATAATAAGCTTTTACAAAGTTAAAAGCCGATCGAATTTTTCCTTCATCACCCCCGAAATTTTCGACCAGTCTCTGAACCCCAAAAATATTTTATAGGTACTATACGCGAATAGTAATGCCAGAGAATCTAAGCTCTAATCCAAAAAAGTTAAAAGTAATAGATTACTTTCTGCATACATTTTATGAAAATGACCGTATGCATAGCAGAACCTTGGTCGGTTTCCATCGTATTTTCGTAGGAAGTAATCAATTCTTTTTATGCTTTATATTACCTTGTACTTCCAAGAATGCGTGAACAGACAAAATCTTGCCTATAGCTCTTACAAATCGGTAGGATACAAAAGAGATATTTTTTATAAATGATTACGACTAACTATAGATTATACAGCTCGCATACAGGCAACATACACGTGTCGTTACGAATGAAAGTAAAATTGGAAGATTATGAAATTCAGAATCTCTCCATTATTTAAGAAACTAAGAAAATGGACTACACGTGGGAATTGAATACGCGATGGAATATTTTTCCAGGACCAATGCATATGAAAGTAATATAACAACGCATTTCCGAACTCATTATCACATTTCCACTGCCTTTGCGGTTATTATTCATGCTCCCTAAGATAACATGACTGGAGCAACAAAGAAGTTATAAAATTTAGTCAATATTCGTATTTGAAATCACAGGCAAATTGCGTATGATGGCCAGACTTCCAACACACGTAATGTCGCATGTTTCAGCCAAGATGGCTTAAAATATTCCACTAAACATTGATGTCTAATTCAGAAAATGAAATGTGTTTTACAGCGGAAAGATAAAATCTAGAAATATTTCGCCTTTTTTCTGCTGTTCCTGGAATTAAAAATTGGAACTTGAGCACCAATGACACCAGAAGGACACGTAATTCTTCACATGTTTTCTTTCCGATATTCTTTTTTAGCTTAAAAATTCTCTATGAGAGATTTCTCAGTAAATTATTTTTAGCAGTGACTGGTGGAGTATTTAGTTAACTGAGGTTTCATTCCAAAGTTTGAAATGCGAATCCACAGGTACCAGAGGCAAAAGATTTTAGCTGAATGTATCTACATTCTTCTCTTACGCAGTTTCGCTTCAACAGTCACATAATCCACCGAAAAACTGAGTATGGGAATAGGATAAAAGAAAAAGCTACAAAAATGTCCGTGGTTCACATAAATATGCAATACCGCTGCCAGTATGAGAAATAAAGATAAATAGTTAATACGCAGAAACTACTGAAGTTGAATCCTGGTTATCCACGCCTCGACACTTCCATTTAGAACATTTTCTCAAGTATATGGCATAGTTTTCATTATTCCAGACGAAAAAGATGACAGAAAAATCAACACTAAAATCCACCCTCGAGTACGTAAATATCTTATTGCTGCAGGAAGAGCCTTTCTAAGAGATCGATCAACCAGTTGTGGTGAAACCTAATCATAGGTAAAAAGAAAGTGACATTGTATTTCACACAGGTTTTGTTTTCAACTATTAAATTACGTCGAACTAGGATTCTTCACCTCCACCTGTGAACACCATGATGTAACCAAGCGAGAGGAGTAAAAAAATAGATAATGCAGAAAACGAAGTTATTTTTGACATAACTCTAGGCATTTTTTCGGTGATCACGGGTAATTACAAATAAATACTATTGTATGACTCATAAAACGGCTATTCAAACTCTCAAACTTCCACTACTTTGCTCCATTGGAAAACCGTATCGCGCTCACAAATGCATAAAGAATTTTCTCAAATCAGTTGTTCTGACGCACTAATGGTAAAATTGTGCCGTAGCTTGTCGTAAGCTAAAACAGGATTTCAGGCAAGAATGGAAGCGAATATCTAAGTCCAGGATCATTGACAATACAATAAATGGCGAAAGTGGCCTCACTAACTCGTTTCTGCTACTTTCAGCAAGGACATTACGGAAAAGAATGTTCGATCCCATTCACTTCAAGGGTGAGGTGAAATTGCGGGCATATACAAACGAGATCAATATAACGGCAAGTAATTTGTAATACGAGGTAAAAAACAAACTTCACTTAAAGAAGATCACCATGTTGCGCGCTTGACGCAGGGTACCTATGGGTACCTGCACATATAATATTACCTCTCCATAGAATGAGATACAACGCAATCAAACGAGTAAAAAAATTATCTTACAGGTTAACAGTGCACTATTTATTATTCCACAAATAACGCATTTTAAATAATATCATTTCCTACATTACGTATGATTAGATAATTATGAGATGAAGTTATGGCAATAAAACAAAGTTTACTTCTACCGAATAATTAACTCATAGCCGAGTGGAATAAAAAATTCTCAAAGTCATGATACTGCGTCAAATTTAGGTTTTTGCCTCATTTTCAAGTAGAGGGGAATGTTTGAATTAACAGCGAGAATCCAGCACACATTTCTATCTAATGCTTTATTCAAACCCATGCTAGGGCCACGGCACAGATTAAAAATCCGATTTTGCCATAAAACTGCCAACGGCACAAAGGGAACGGACCGCCTGCGGCACGCGCGGATGCTGTTTCCACAATCGGCCGCCAAGAACGGCGCTCTCGTCTGGGTGTACCAAACGCACGCTTTTGAAACGCCAAACACACGAGTTCCCATCACCCAAGTTGAAACACAGCTGCGGGAACACGCGGGATGAACCACCAAGGACCCGTATAAACCTCGGTTCCCCGCTACACGCCCCAAGAAAAATTGGGCGAACGAAACAATCCGTCTAAAGGCTGCCACTTGAGTCTCGATGACGAAAAAATCAAGTCCCAAGGCACTTGTTCAAGGGGCAGAGGAAAAACCCCAGTTCTCGCAAATAAAAATTCACGTTCCCGCACCATTAAACGTGCTGCACCCATTCGAATAGGCAATCGCGGACCGTTAACCAGTCGCAAAGTCGGCCACTGCAAACCCGGACCACTAGAGCAACCATTCGTCCGGCCGGAACGCCCGCCTCGCCCGTTTAAACTTTCCGCTCCGGAGCGCCGACCACGTGCTCGCGCGGGGAACAATTCGCGCGCCCGGGTGGGTGTGTGCGTTTTGGCGGGAGACTCACCTGCCCGACTCCGGCGCTATCTCCCTTGCCTCTCCCCGTCGCTGTTCCAAACGGCCAAATTCCTCCGAGGACGGAGGGGCAGAGCAACAGCGTCTCTTCGGACGTCGTCGAAAGGGGTCCTTCCACAAAAGCGCGTGTCGGACACAAAACACGGGGCGGGAGGTGGGGGGCAAAGGCGGCGCAGGACGTCTTGTTGCCCACGTCAAAGCGCCCGCGCGCGGTGCGTCTGCGAGAACGTGTGTGCGGACTCGTGGGCTAACCTCGGCTCTCCTCCAGAGTTCTCCTGTCGCCTTGCCGCACTACTCTCGGACTGACGATGTGTAACGCGGGATACACGGCCCCCGCGCGCGGGAGAGGAGCGTCAGGGGGGGGAAGGGGTGGAGATGCGCGAAAGGGGCGGGGGCGGAGGGATGGGGGGCGGAGGGGAGGCGTAGGGCGGTGTTGGGAAAGGGGGTGACGGCAATGTTGGCGAGTTTCTGAGCCGGGACAGCGAGCGAGCATACATCCAGCGGCTCGAAACTTGAGTTGAGCGGTGCGCCCCGCGGACGGCGGGGAAGTTGGTTGCGTGCACCTCGACATCCGCGTCTGCCGAGGGAGGAAAAAAGGGGGTAAGGGGCCATTGGGATGCTGCGCCCGCAGATTGGGTCCTTAACCTGAGGACGAGAGTGAATTACATAGCCCGCCGACCCGCAACAGATATCTCACGGAACAGTCCGGGAAATTGTCGACATGGGTCCCTGGGTGACAGTTATACGATCCCATTTACACCACGCCCACAACCTCCGCTCACACTCCGGAACTGGAGGAAGTTGTCACCCCAATACTGAGCGGCGATATGTTTGGATTGGATTTGTAACGCATGCGAGGGTGACAGCTCCGTCAGCGTCCGGAGGATTTAAATTTATAGACGACATGATGATTCTCAATGATAAATTCAATTGATTTTAGGAACAGAGTCGGAAGATGCGATTTTCGTAGAACATTTCCCTCCACACTTTTTATCACTATGCGTTTCCATGCTTTCGTGTCGCCTCGAAGCAAAACCTTGCGTCCGTAGACTTGTAGTTTTCATTTCAATAATTAAAATGTTAAATTAAGACTTAATGACATACCGGTTAACACCAATGACTGCATGAGTCTTCAATTCCTTCATCAAAAAATTGACTTTGTAGGTTAGATTGATTGCATAAAATCGGTCCTTCCAGGTAATAAATGAATTTCTGACAGAAAAAATTGGTGCACAATGCATCATAAAAATTAAAATGAGTGTAGAAGAACCCATGAGTGCAGTAATATTCGCATTTCCATGGAATTCAACAGGTTCGTGGCAAAATTTAATGTTAATATTTAATAAAATTTAATAACACAATGCTGAGGCAATTCCTTTTATTGAGATAATTGCTTCTAAGCGGATGATGTATAATTCTCGGAATTACGTCTTGTATGAGCGAAAAATATAAAATATGAGTCGCTACTTATTATATAATTACCTATAAGTGTAGAATAGAGCATGCAAAAACTACTACTTCTAACGTTGAATATGAAGAAGAGGTGTTATACGATGAACGTCAAAACAGCTACCTGAATCGTCGTTAGCATGCCTTGGAATTTTTACGAAAGACAACACTACAAAAGCTGTAACCATGATTATGTTATCAAACTAAACTTTTTTTAACACGTAGATGACAGCGAGTTGTGTCTGCGTCTCGATTTGTCCAAGAATATTAGAAACTAGCAGGCCACCCGGCGTTGCTCGTGAAGAATAGTACCCAGAGAAGTGGGAAATTAGGAAGTTGGAATTCATGGTCACATGGCAGGATTTTTAGGTAAAGAAACAAAGCTGGTATGATGATGGTACACAAATAAAACAACAAAAAATGTAAAAAAATATTTACCGTGTACCGCGCACGGGATCAGCTTATACCCCGCTCCTCAACATTTATCGTTAGTTGTGTCTCTATGTGCGTCGACTAAGAACGTCGTGCGAACGCGTACCCCAGCAAACAGGTTTGCACCCAGAGGAGTAATAGTTTAGTGTAGAATCCTTCGATTTATGTTTTCCCTTTGCGTTATGCTTTGCTTCGAGTTATGTTTTCCCTTTGCTTGTGCCCACCCAGCTGTAAGTCCAACCACAGAAGTTGTATGACGAGACGTAACAAACAATAATTGTAAAACGACGCAAAGGACGAATCGGACATAACTCCAAGTAAAAGTACGGGCGTCGGGAACACAAAATGCATCTACATACATTGGTTGGAATCCGAGGAGCCGTATAGAAATGTATGATGGACAGACAAACAAACATTCTCTTTTGTGTATGCAATAATAGATATAATATAGATAGAAAAAGATGATAGATATAGTGGCAAGAGTGGTGACTTCATATGGAGATATTTGGTTTACCCACGGCCTCTTTGGTGCCCTTTGATTCGCATAGTCGAATTCCCAAGCCAGCTCCCTCATATGATGCTTGTCTTATCAACTTCCACCCCATTCCAAACTAATCGTGGGACCTTAGCTGTTTGTTTTCTCACCAAATACCCAACGCGTATCCGTCTTATCACACGTATAAGACACTCGATAGTTCTTTGGCGAAGCGGTAACTTGCTTCCTCATTCCAAGCCTGGAGTTCGATGTCGTGTGGGGGCGATAATTCCCAACCGAATATTTATTGCTCCCAAGCATTCGAAATGGATCCAATCTTAAGGCCGTTTTACACAGGGTACTCAAATGCACAATCTGACGTGTGTACGAGGGCGCAGTCAAAACTGCTTCCTGTATAGCGGTCTATATAGACCCTGTTCTAATTTTGTTCGTGCATTCGTGAATTTTCGTGCCATAGTTAGAAATTAATGCAAACCTAACCTGACTGATTACGTTCCCCGTGTAAAATGGTCTTTAGAGCCTTTACTACACAGTCGAAATCCGACGATTATGCAATATGGCAGCTTTACCTAGTTTCAACCGAGAACAGAGATTGATATAAAGATGGTGAATGATCGAAAACAAATAAGATTTTTGTAATTTCAATGAGTGAATTTTGATTCCTTGCCGTGATAAATATATTATAACAGGAAGCAACTGCTGCTAAAATCATCATGTCATAATCCGCACGGAAATAAAACTACATACCGCTATTCCAAACCACCAATTGCTAAAGCCGTACTGAAAACCGTAAAAATGGCCGATGCATTGGCAGGACCTCACGTATTCTTTAATAAGGCGAAAATATTCGTAACAGCTTCACTTCACGCTAGTCCGCGGATGTTTCGCTAAACTCACCTCCTTCCATTCATTGGAGGGAAAAGCTCATTGAAAGAAGAAAATTTAAACAATAGATTGGGCATGGTATAGTATTCTGAGAAGGCGACCGAGAGCAAGTCATTCACGCCATGAGGGAATGGTGGTTAGAAACCCGGTGTCGACATAAGCCTGCTCTTAACGAAAGGCACCATAGGGACCGCGGTTTAACGTCCCATCCGACGGACAGAATGGTGCGCTTGAAATGTCCTCCACACAACGTTCAAACAGGGACCGGGATGTCTCTAAAAATTATCTGCCTCCGTCGGCATTTGAATCCAAGCCCATGGGGTGGGAAGTCAACGCTCTAGCCACCACACCAATCCGATCCCCAAGATCAGTGGCGCAGCGAAGGGGGAGTTTTGGGGGATAAAACCCCCCCCAGAGCTCAGAGAAATTTTTAATTTTAATCTATTTTACTTATTTGGATGATTATTACTTATAGAATAGTGTTAGGATTAATAAAATATTCCTCAGAAAGCCGTAAAACTCGCCATTTTGAACCATTATTCTTAAAAATTTTCTGGAGGAGGGCCCCTGCAACTCCTGCGTACCCTGATGGTTATGCAATACCTCGACACCCGTTAGTATTAGTGTTGCCTAAAATCCCCCCTAGCCTTAATTCTTTGCTGCGCCCCTGCCCAAGATATAAGGTACATGGCGATTTCCATGAGATATAATTTGCGTATAAGGGAGGCATATATCAAGATAAAGAAAGGGCAAAAAGATGGTGACTCACTGTTAGTGCACATTGATGATCCCCCGAAACATGCCACGCGACACGTTAGGTTGAGCGAGGCGCAGTTTGACCTGAGGAAGGAAATAGGGGTGATCCCAAAGCATGTCGTCATTCATGAGTACCCTACACGGGTTGGCGGGGAAACCCAAAAGTCCGTCTTCTGGTGAGTTCTCCTTCATCAGGAAGTGGTTTCTATAGAACTGAAAAGAAGATAAAAATTAACCGATAAAAATTATTCACGGAATTGCACGGATTTCACGGAAGAAAAACGAAATGGTCATAAATAATTCAAAATCCCAAATAATGTGTCTTTCTCCGTATTTCTATAGAAGCAATTCACATTCATGGACATATTTGCCTCTAAATATTTCGTACCTAAATTCCTATGTACAATAAATATTCCTATTAACCATCTTCAATTCGCGTTTGGATCGATTGGTCATAGGTTATCGCTGTCCATCTACGCCGTCAAGTGACCTCCAACATACTGTGCGTAAACATTTCAAAACGAGAGTGAATCAAAGTGAAGTACAAAAAAGTAATCTGGTGGCCGGTTATGCTATTAACCTTACAATAGGATGGTTTCTTATTATTTTTTTATTGCCGAAATCGAAAGATTATTACTCCAGGAGTACGTATTTCACGCTTTTAGATTTTTAAATGACGATAACTATTTTTCGCGATTATATGAAAAGTGAAAAATTTCAAGCGCGCGAAAACGCGACGGCTAAGTATAAATGATGGGAAAACTCCGTGTGACGTCGTTCTGGTTCTCGCTGCCGCAAGTGAGGTGACCTTGGGGCGAGGCTTTGAGCACTGATAGGTAGCAGAGTACCCTGCAAGCTGGTAGCGCTTGGCTTAAATAAGGATAATTAATACCTTATCAAACGAAGAAAACTTTCCAACCTTAGCCAGTTTTAATAGGTGATTATCTATTGTTTAAACGATGGAAAATATTAAGTTTGAGTTTCAAATCTTAACCCTACACTTACCAAGGACACGTCGACTCGTTGGTCAATTGTAGCGACTCTCGTTGTTCACATGATTCTGAAGGGGCCAAGAAAGTAGTAACTGCAATTATTAAGCTAATAAATTTAACGATTGATTGTAGCAAAGCATTAATGCAAAAACGAGATTCATGAAGGCTTTTTTTTACAAAACATATCGGTAGCTTATTTCACAATGATCCAAAAATAAGTTGAAAATTTCCCATGCTAAGATTTTTTGCAATTATCGCAAAATTATTAGTAAGTAAAATATTATTTTTTTAGAAAAAAGTTACTTAGAAAATAAATAAAATCCTAAGTATTTAATATGAACCCGTCTTATAACGCTAATAGTTAAAACCATCAATGACTAAAAATGTAATCATCACTTGGATGGGTCAATTGGCGTCGAACACTTGGACCATTTGTGTCAAAATTAAATAACGACTAACTCCGTACTTCACCGTGATGCATTTGCTCAAGAAGACAGACCACTGCGCAGCACCACGTGAGGCTACTGAGAGACGGATTCTATATGAGATTACGGAGTTTCATAACATTTCAACTTTCAACAGAAGATAAACAAGGGCAGCTAAGACGTAAATTATAGCCTTTTCATATGGGTAATAATGCAAATTGTACGTGATTTGACGAATATAGTAAAAGTCAAAGCGGGAAATAATCGTATTGCACGTGTACTGCGTTGCGTTATACCCGATTTAAATCGTTAAAATCAATGAACTTCGCATCAAATAGATAATTACTATAAATTAATTACTCAATTATTGAAATGTAGAAAATTGGGTACATAAAATTATCACCAACGAAGAGTATGGGTTAAAATGAGTTAAGCGTCGAGTACTACGAAGTACTTAGCAAAATTATCGTTGAACAAACTTCTAGCCAAAAGGTCACTTCGGAATGTATGTCCTTTATCTTTCAGCTCCATATCCCGTGGAGAATTCAGGGAATAAACAAGACCTTTTACCCATTTTTCACCTAGATTCAAGGATCCTCAAATATACACAGAATCTTAAATAAGAAATCATCTTAGATTATTGAAAAAGGGGTAATACCATTAAAAAAGTAGTGATTATAAACCAGTTTGATTCTAAATATAAATGGAGCTATGGAGATGTCATTATATTCCCTTACTCTAAGTCAAAGCCCTCAGATGACGTCATATGGATGTAATACACTTGGTTGTTAATTCTACACCACTTGGTGCGAGTGACTGTAATGTGAAAAGAATACGTGGCGGGGGGTAAGCCATCGCCTACAAAACAAGAGGTCGCGGGTTCGAGTCCCGCCTGAATAGATTACCATTACCCAGGGCGTGATTGTTCGTGCAAATGAAATTATTATGTTTTTGAAAACCCTGACGTTAAAGTGGAATAAATAAAAGAATGGCTTTACCTGGATTCTAGCCCGCACCTCCTGATTGTAGGTCAGATATACATCCAATCACATAACCAAGTGATTCAAATCTCAGCTAAGACAATTAGTTTTTCTTTGCAAATGTTATCATTTGATGTACAAAACCCAGACGCGTGACTGCATACAAAGTTACTTATTGCATGCAGAGATTCGTCCTCAGTACTTGAATAATAAAATTTTAATCGCGAAAAGCGACAGGATTCATAAGTATCGTTTTAAACGGGCAACATAGGCGACCTACTTAGTGGTCAACGATTAGTGTTTCGCCGCTTACTAAGGAAAGAAATTCCCTAATTGATGATTTCAAATAAGTTACTGAGTAAAAATTTTTGGAAAAGCTGTATCTGGGCAATAATTTAAATTTCAAAACATTCGTAATATATAGTCATATTTATATAGCAGAGTAACTTTCATTTTGATCTGCGTTGAGCAGAGTCATGTAAAATTCATTTTGCGATGCTCTGGGTAGAGATTCTTCTATTGCAAGCCTTCAGAGAGAGGATCCAAAATTTAAATGTCGTAATGAGAAGTGTTTTTTGGTGGAGAGACTATAAAGCATGAGCAGCTACGCAAAATACGATCGGTAAAAAATTACATTCAAAATCAGCCTGTGTCCTCGACAATATTATAGCTTGCCATGAAATAATTGAATTTTTCATAGTAATAAATGGCAAACCAACTTGAAAACAAAATGGAACCATCAAAGATGTGAATATTTCTGAGTATGATGGAGAAAATATTATGAGTACACTTTCTCTCATATTTTTTCGGATAGTTCTAAATTTTGTGCGATCGTGTCTCGTGAATCCGCAACAAATCTCAACATGCAATTAAATAGATCTAATATTAATATAAAAACTGTTTGAAATCTCAAAATACAATCAGAAGCAAAAAATTTACCATATTCATTTTGGCAATGCTATTGCAAATACTTACACAGATAGCAACAAGCGAAAATAAAAATGCGTTAAAAATATACATAGAAAACAAACACGGGGCACAACGGTGGCGTGAAGATGACTTGGTGATCGAAAACTCATACAAATTAATCACCTGGACTACAAATTAATCTGCTGGCATACTGAATTTTAAGGACACCGAGCTATGGTAGCTATTAGTTCTGCAGTAACCACTGTCGCGAGCTATTCCTGGCTTATAATCACTCCTCTAAAGCACAGCAACTCGCAAATTTCCAACTTCAGAGTGAAGATGAAGTTAGTGATGCAAAAATCGACTTCAATTAAAATCTAAAATCAAGTTTTAATTCGTGCGAAGGTTTCCGCGGCGTTGTTCATGATGACTGCTAATTTCCGGGTTCTCCAGCCGCGTCTGTCGTTTATGGTTGACTACAGTTTCGGAAGCCATCCTGCTTCCGTCTTCAGGTCGAAGGTGAGAAGTTTTCATTTTTTGCCGTCTTATATAGCACTGGCTGATCTCCTCCTGTGCGCTGATTGGTCAGAACTCTCTTCCAAACGTTGCCGATTGGGTAGCCGTTGTCCCTGTTAATATTTTGTCTTTTGTGAATTTCAATTGCTTCCCTGATTTGCCTTGGGCAGTAGCGACTCTCTTTTGCCACTATCTTCGCTTTTTCGAATTCAATGTTATGGCCGGCCTCACTCCAAACATGCTCTGCAATGGCTGACAAGTGCAGTTGTTTTTTATTGGTAGCTCTCACATGCTCCTTCATCCTTGTCGCCATTCCTCGGCATGTTTCGCCAACATATGATTTTCCGCAGGAGCATGGCACTGTGTACACGCCTTCGCATAGTGCCTGCGGGATACGATCTTTTGGTCCAGGTACAATGTTTTGTATCTTGGTCACGCAATTGAACGGCCAGTGCTATATAAGACGGCAAAAAATGAAAACTTCTCACCTTCGACCTGAAGACGGAAGCAGGATGGCTTCCGAAACTGTAGTCAACCATAAACGACAGACGCGGCTGGAGAACCCGGAAATTAGCAGTCATCATCAAGTTTTAATTGTCAAAGATCGAGGAAATCGAGGTCGAGCCATGATCGTTGAATTTCGATCCAAGCTAAATTTTTCAAATTCGATCTTAACCATTTCGTTTGATCTCAGCTGCGTTATTAACCGCCAATGAGGGCATTATCCGTCCTAAAAGAATGTCCTGTAAGGCCGGTAAATTGGAGATGCACTCCCTTGAACATCAAGAATCAATGTTTTTTTAAATTTTGAGCGTAGTCTAATGGTTCCAAGCGGTGATCCCAAAACTTAATTGCACGTGCATTTTTACATTTTACAATTCAATTGTGTATCCCGAGTAGATTTTTTGGGATTTTTTTCTGCAACTCAAATGATCATTTCGCTTTTTTCGAATGAATAATAAACATGCGTTTGCACGAACGGTTTTTTTTCAAAAAAGATCATTCGATTAATCAATCCTTTGGTTCAAATTATGATTACTGTTGAAAAGCCAAAATTTTCATTTTGATTACAAATCAAAAAATCGATTTTGACCAATGTTTTTCCATCACTAGATGAAAAACACCGTTCACCGTTCAATCGAGAGAAAAATTCTTTTTGCATGAATTACGTACAAATGGCGAGTTCATTTTCGGTCAGATTACCTTGAAAGCCTGTAAAATACTTGACTTCACCCCTACGAAGGATCTGCTACCGGATATTGCCATATTTAGTAACTCCGTTAAGCAAGGAAGAGCCTTGTTTAATGATACTAATTTTGTAGATAGTATGTAAGGCATAAATACGCGCCATTAATACCCTAATGACGCTGGGTGACTTGTAGCCTGCTTATTACTAACTAAAAAGGCTGTGAATAATTACTATACAAAGGACCATTTTTAAAATAAATACTCCTTAATCTAATAAGGATAGTTAATATGTTCCTTGAATCATAGTTTTTACACCATGACTGAAGGATTGTTCATAGTTTTTTGGTAGGTCTGACGGGATACTAATCTGCCATGGTTAGGCTAATGATTTGTGCAATCCATTTACAACTTAAAGATTCAGGCCCTTACGTGGATATATTTTGGAAAGATAAGGCGCACTATATTTTTAATAATCACTTCCCAGGTTTCATAAAACAGTTACAGCTTAAGGTGATACCTTCAACATAACAAAACATTATATTTTTAATTTTCGTAATGTAGAGGTATCACAATGTAAAGCTTAATTTAATTTTAATTTTCTTTCTCCATCATAGCTGGACGTTAGGTCATATTTAGTAATGCACCACACCTCTTTCAGGCTGGAAATAAGAAAAACACGTCAATTACAGATCAAGAGCCAGAAGGTAAATCGTGTCTTTCGGAGGAAATCAAATGGTTCCTTTATATCTGCGAAAGAAACTTCCCGCAGGAAAACGGAGGTGATCTTGGAACGGCTCTCAATTTCATTATGTCATGAACGATACAATAGCGAGAAAAATCCCTCGAAGTAATTTCTTCGCCTCGAGTCTCGCACCGATATTTTTTTTGCGACGAATTCTACTGATTCTTCACAAATGCGAAGCTGGAATATTACGACTTCCTCAACACTTGAATGGCTCCGTTATTGAGTTATACTCCTTTTCCGAACAGAGGAAAAAAGTCAACAATGACAAGGAAAAAAGAGAAAAAAATCAACTTGCAATTAATTGTAATTAACTACAAATAAATTCAATTAGTTTGAACCATTTTTGTAGAGAAATACGGAATACAGAATGATATAATAACACAAAGAAGTGCCTGCCAACGAAAAAGAAAAGTTCAATATTTAAGCAAAATGAGTAGCTTAAATTATTTGGAAACTGAAAACGCAAAGGTGTTACATTATTTTGCGAAGAAAAATTGAAAACGGTGGATTTTCGAAAAAATAAAATTTTCACCACCGAGCATGATTTTCTATCTCGAAAAGATATAGACTCCTTTCTAACTGTAATGTCCTAAGTTGACATGAAAACATCAGTATAACCTTCTTGATGAAAATTTACCCCGTCATTGGAAATTCTAAAACAGAAAACACATTAGTATTAAAATAAAAAAAAAATACATTAGCATTTTATGGGCATTGGAGTGGCTCCACTGAATGCATGTTAAGCAGTAATTAGGTAGCTAGATATACTTGGCCATTCGTTTCTGAAGCAATCCGCAAATTATAGAATTTGATCATTTAAATACGAAATTCATTTGAACAATCATATTCTACGGACATTTGTTAAAAAAGAATGTTCGGAGATTTTTAAGATGGAGAAATTGGAACCGACTTCTTAATGATTCCAATCACCCCATCTTCCGGTGACTACAATGTCGGTTGCTATGCTATGAATTTCGATGGTACTACTGCTAGCGTCTTCGAGTCGAAGAAGCCGGACGTGGACGTTTTTGGACCTACGTATGTACGGGATTAATCCCGCCATTTTTTGTTTCTGCTCTCCCATTGGTCCGTCTGAGTAGCCTCCTCCAATTAGGATCTAGGTGGTATCCATCATCTCAGTCAAAAGTGTATGGCCGGGTTATCTCAATTGATTCTCGGACGAGTCTGGTATAATATCTACCTTTTTCACTATTCCACCAATATAGCCGATCGCGGGAATTTTCCCTTATTTGTGGCCCAACGGTCCTCTTGTATTCATATCCTTAACGAACGGCAAGTCTCGCAAAATTTCGCCCCGTGGAATTTCCACACTTTTTGAGTACTGCGAAAAGGACAGACACTGGCTTGTCCGCAGTTCCTTCCATGAATTTAAAGGCCCATACATTACCGCTTTTCCATTCATTTTTCTGCTTTGAGAGATTTCTCCCTTCGCTATGCATACAAGTGCACCTACGCACTACCCCGCAAGCCGCCTTATAGGCGTAATACAGGGGAGGGGGTGTTAGGACACCAAGCCGTTTGAATCTAAAAAGGACAAATAATATCAAACAAAATTAAGACTAGCATTTATTAAAGTCCTTTATAATTCTGGGGAAAAACGAATTCCCTTATCTATCCGTTCGGAAAAATATCTCTCTTAAACACCAATAGTGTTGCCGCGAGACTCGAGACTTTCTCGTCTCGTCTCGAGTCTCGTCTCGAAAACGAGACGAGACTCGAGACGAGACCGTAGGGTAGAATTCGAGACGAGACTCGAGACGAGACCACCTTTTGACGAGACGAGACGATACCACTTCCACGAGACTCTCGAAAGTCTCGAAATTTAGATACACGTCCTTAACTGATATTTGATATAGGTTTATGCCTAAAGGTTTATAGGTTTATGCCTAAAACTATATCCTTCAGTTAGGACGAAATACATTTTACGTTTTTCTTAAGCATTGTATTTTAAAAACAGATGAATAATAACTTTTCGATAGTTGATCTAACTATAAACTAGAATATTTGCTGAAAAACCAATTTCTGAGTGCATGAGCGACACTTATGGAGCCAAGTAAGGGAGTGTTAATGGCTGACTACTTTTCCTTGTTTCCCGGGATAATTAACTTGGAAAATTGGAGCCTTATTTTAATGTAAAAAAGTTCTGGCTAAACTTTCGAGAGCCACAGCCTTGTGTTACAAAATTTTTTTACGTTGGGTGGTCAGCCCCTCGCTCGGTATCTTTTGCTTTGGGTATTTTCTGCTATTATTTCCTCTTGATTTCTTCAGGGTTCAAAGGTCTTTCTTCATTCTGCATTTGTGAAAGCATCGGTGTATCGTAAACAAAAGACTGCATTATACAAATATAAAATTAGGACGTATGACGAGACTTATTCCGCGTTGGTAAGCAATACTGCACAACATAATAGATCGTAACGAGAACGCCAGAAATCGTGTATGACTTTCGTAAATTGAAGTTTCCTTTTTCTTTCTACCGTTTTTTGTAGCAATCCATCACAATATTCACGTTTATATTACTTCAGTAATACATTTTACTGCGCCCTTCATTTCTAAATTTTCCCTAAGATGGCAGCGACAGTATAATTTTTATTACAGCTGAGATGAATCCTAAAATACCTCTATTTCGATCGCTTCAACTCAAATGGTGAAAGGTTTTCACACGCCGTGCAAACTCCAAGTTATACATTAAGTAGGAAAAATATATTAAAATTTTTACAATTATTGAATTTCATAAGAGACATAAACGTGTTTATAATTATATTCATTAAAATTCTTATATAGTTATTCAAGCTGAACTCCCCTGAGATCCTGCCAACTTCATTTTTTTCTTAACTATGAAGTCTTGGTGCTGTCATCGGCACTAAAATCTCAGTAAGCTGAAGAGTCATGCTATCCTCGATTTTTTATCTCACTCATTTGAAGATACTCGGAGAAAATGAAATTCGTGCCTCAGCATTTTAACTTTTCTGAATGAAAAAATTCGAATCGGTTCATAATTGGTAGAGGGTATTTCAAGGTGGTATTAGTACCTTCGTGTATTGCGGTCTCATTACCCTATTGGAGTCCCATCTCTAAGGCTATGTCCGGAAACATTTCACCCGCATGTAATTGCAAAACAATGTGGCTCGCGCGGCTGTTAGCTAGTAATTATTTCAATGTATTGCATATTGTAAGAACTTATGGAGAGAAAGTAGTACTTAAATATGTTACAATTGTAATTAATTTTTAAAATTGGTGGTGAAAAAATATGTCCTACACAGTTATGCCACACTTGCGATAATCCGGGAAAAGCCTGTGGCGGGGGCAGGAGGCTGCTGTTGGCCGCACCTCGATATACAGGGATACATATGTCACCATATTTTGTCTCCGGAAGGCGTAAGGCAAGGATAAATATCTAAGAGGAAAATGTTGGTTCAAATGAAAAAACATCAGCTCGGTACAATTATTTACTATAACCTGATGCCTCCCGGAATATTTTGCGCATCATAAAGCTCACGTAAAACTTCTTTAATTTGACCATCATTTCTTTGGCCCAAAAATGATTTTCCCTTGGTATTCAATTAAAATACCATTAGGATACCTCCAAATAAAATCACAATATTTTTATTAGATATTTCTAGCTGTCTACACTTGGTAGAAATATCTGCTTCTTCTTCGTAGCTTATAATTTCCTTCTTTAATAATATAGTTAGTTATAGTTAATTATAGTTTCCTTCTTTAGTAATATTTGTACCACCAAGACCTCGCCATCAGATATTATCCCATCAGGACTAGTATCCAAAAAAAGTACATTTTAATCAACAAAGACACCTCCAGGCAATACTTTATTTTTGCTTGATCTCTCATATTCCCTGATGGCAGATTTTTCATTGGCATTTCCCCAATCGTTTGCCTAGTTTCCTCTGAAGGAAGGAAGCAAAACATCGTCAGCCAATTTTGATGTTTGATTTCTAAGATTACACGTACGACCAAAGGAAGAGACTTGAACCTCTTCCACTTTTCTTACTGCCACGTAACATTGAGCATTTGATCTCTAGTTTCCTTCTCTTAATTTTCACGCCACCTTTGTTTCATTTTTACCGATGAAAGGAAATCACTCATTGAATTGTGGTTGGCCAATGTTACGTCACTTAGAACATCACGAAATCACGAATGAGTCCATAATGATTGTCTGATCCCTCTATTCGATGACGTTTATTTTTGGATGTTGCAGATAAGTCCATACACCTTTTCTTCATACATCCCTTATCTCTTTCTGAGGAACCAAATTTTTTGTAAATTCTCCTCGGCTCTTGCCCATTAGTTCTTTGTGAAAAATGCACATTGCCTTTCATATTGGAAGTTACTGATGCAATGGCGCACCTAGTTTCGTAGGACCCCTTAGACATAAATTTACTCTCTTCCCTCTTATGTACTTTGCCACGTAAGAGTTGTAGAACTCCGCAAGATTGTTAGTGACATTATATATAATAAAAATATAGGGGACTGACTAGATAAGAGACTGTTAGCATAAGCGATATCCTCCCATAAGCCGCAACTGATGAAATGAGGGATCAAGTTTTCCTCTCCTTCTTTGGGCCCTTTGCAATAATATATATCACATTTACTATGGTTTTCGAGAGTTATATTTCCTTTTCTTTAGCCGGTTACTCTCCGATATCTCCACTTCACGTAACTACTCGGCTGTTCCATTTTCTACTTTCCCAGAATCAAATCACATTCGACAGCAAGGTGGAAAAACAAAAGGGTCTCTCTCAGAGGTTGAGGAAAAAATACCCATAGGTAGTACCGAGAGTCCGGTAGTACTTGGCAGTATTTAAAAGCGGTACCACCTTATCGATACTAGAAATACCGGTACTTGCATGGAGGTACTTCGACAGCGCTGCAATTTTATGTTTTATCAATCAGGTAACTACTAAGGTATTTGAGCGTTGATAATATTACAAGCGAAAATAATCTTGAAGAACATAGCTATTACCAATGACGGCCTAATTTACAGTACCTATTCATGAAGATTTGATTACACGATTTAGATTTTTTCTGCGTGTATGTTAAATGAGCTTAAAGTATCAATTATAAATGAAAATATTCGAATCAAATATGACTTGCAAAGTAATTTTACGAGAATTTCTGCCAAATACCCAGTTCAAAATTATTACGTGTTTTGACTATGGCTACATGCTTGACTGTTTTGACTGTTTATCACTATGGCCGTAAAAGATTTTTTTTAGCCACATAAGGCAAGAGAATCAATGTTATTGAACCGTATACTGTATATATTTTTCTAAATTAAACAGAAATGTGACCTACACTTCTAATTTTATTCGATCGCAGTATTTTAGGCATAACCAATTCCGATTCTAGAAATGTAAAACCTACTATGTCTAAAGCTTTCTCGGGCACCAAGTTAGTGGTTGTTGTATAAGTAGCCAAAGTTTGTGTCGGGTTGCCACCGTCGGGTGTTTTAATAAGAAGACGTTCTGCTGACAGAGTCTTACTCTTGTCTGAGAGAACTTCAAATTTATCATTCGCTAGGAAAACACCAAAAATTAAAACGCGTACTCCAAAATCGTTTGTATAACGTTGCCTTGTACAACTACATCGCTATCACCGTTCCACAATTAGATAATCGAGCCTCCGATGAAGTTTTCCATTGGGTTTTCGTATAAATGCCTGTGAATTACTTTTTCAGTGTAATCGTCCTGTATAATAATCTAATTTTCGGAAACACCGGATAATTGTAATAGATTAATACGAAAGTTTATTTTCAACTTATTAACAAATTTTATAAATTACGAATGTACCAGTACCAGTATGCAAACGAGGGAGTACTATTATCGCTATTTAACCCCTCAAGCTTGAATTTAAATGCCCGTGGTCGTTCCCCCAGTGTGCGCGAACCAAAGTCTGCGTCTTCTGAATGCCATGCCTCAAGCGTGAAAGACACACTGTGTGAGTTTGAAAGTTTCATTAGGTATTCCTATCTCTTAATCTTCCATATATGTACTTTCAGTGAGTATATATGTGAGACATATCTGCCTGAATTTGTTCTGTGCCTCTTAATTGCTTCTGTATGTGTGCTCGAATTTTTTTAGAACATTTTTTCCAGCTGATGCCAGGACGCTTCCTCTAGGAGCGGCGTCTAGTGGACACGTATGGAAGATAGTCTTCCACTTACGCTCCGACTTATGTGCTTTCTTAGCGATTGTGTGTTCAATGTGGGGACGCTGAATGCCTTACTCTGTGGTTCATTATCATCTCATCTTCTGTCTCATCTTTTCCTTTCTCTTTCATCGTGGCAATGATAGTGAAGGCTTGGACCGTCCAGGCATTGTCACTCAATAGTTCTTGGAACCGCGAAGGCCTGCCAGCATCTGGTATCTTATTTATGACGTTGGAAGCTGAGGGTTGGAGTTTTTTTCACGCTTACGTTTGCTTTGGTGGTTTTATTTTTTTCGGCCTTGGGCCCCTTCCGTATATGAACCCCTTCTTAGTTGACCATGCCTTCTAGCTCTCGTGAGTGGTCCGATCAGAGTGTGCTTGACTTTGTGGAATAAAAGAGTTCAGAATGTTCTGATACGACTTCGTAAGTTTCAGTTGGATACTCCCTTGACTACAGGTTCGAAGATATATAACATCTCATTTTTCTGTGAATTTTCAAGAATATAATTGGGAAGAGATCGGCTGTGAAGACGCGCCTCTAACTTTCGCGTGTGGTTTAGTTGAAAAGAAATATCGCCTATTCGTGTAAAAAGGATCCTTGGAATTGGAGTTATTTTTCGATGATGTAATAATTACAATTATAGTGACTGAAACAAACCGCTACGTGGCATAGTTTCTTTAAAATTGACAAAGAAAATTCCAAAGCAAAAAAAAGCGCTTTCAAATGTGGGTTCCCACTCTGGTGGAAATAAAATTATTTCTAGGGTTGCTCATATTGATGGGAATAAATAAGAAACAAAGCTTCAGAATGTATTTTATCGGAAAACATGTAGTCGACACTCAATTTTTTTCTCAATGTAATGGGAAAGGTTTTCATTGCTCACCAACTTTCTCTGTTTTGTAGATAGAAAGAGGAAGGAAGTTGTAAAAAAAAAGATCCTCACCTCTATAACATTTCGCCCATTAGTGAATATTTGAATCTTAGTGAACGAAATTATAGCAGGACAGAATTTAGAACAGCACAAAGGACGGCTCTCGGATACCGATACGGAATGTGCTCGATCGACCAGACGGCATATTTTGTTCAACAAAACCCACAAAATGAAACATAGGGTTGAAAGAAGAGAGTGTGTAGTGAGTGAGATAAACATAAAGAGATACGAGACAAGATACAGATGTAAAACTGCCCAGGAACCTGTGTTTTGAGAAACCCCAGAGACTTTTCAACTACTAAACACGGCATACAGGGAGCAGGCAAAAGTAATCGGCGCTGAAAATTGTAAGTACATATTAATAATAATCAAGTTCAAACAATGTTAAAGAGAATATAATTTTTTGATTTTTTTTCGGTGATCGATTACGATTATGTCTGCATTCCATTTTTAGACATATTTCGTTTTATGTTTAGTACTATTTTATTCGTTGATTATCAATAAAATCAATGCTTTTAGCACCAGTTTGATCCAATTGGTGTCCAGATAAATAGGTGTATGCAATATTTATTAATGGCTCTCCTATTTTTAAGACCTTCGATTCAGCGATTATACACGCAATGGAAACGACGCTAAATTTATTATGGGGGAAACGAGACGAGAGTCTCGTCCGAGACTCGAGACCGAGACGAGACTGGGGTTCACGAGACGAGACTCGAGACGATACCAGAGGTCAGGAAACGAGACTGAGACGAGACTGGCGAAAGTCTCGTCTCCTCTCGTCTCGCGGCAACACTAAACACCAACCCAGCCAAACATCACATACTACAGTCTATTCACTTTATGTTTGCGGGTGAGCTTTCGTGAGAGCCCGGATACTCTCGGATGGCTTCGCTGATAGGGGAGGGGTAGTACCGAGACAGAGGCGTAGAGAACATAACGTTGCCAATTGTACATAGCCGCCCTACTTTGTCACTGAAAACGTGTGAGTCACAGGTATTTTGGCCCCGGCGCCGAGACAATATACCTACTCATTTGGAAAGCACTGGGGATAATTCTTTCACAGAAGCCCATGACATTGTCAGCTGCCGCGCTGAATGAGGCACCGTTAGTGGAAGGCATACTTAGTTACATACAAGGAGAACGCGTGAGGATTGGCAACACGGCTCCACGAGCAGATTCACGATGTTCACTCGGCGGAGGTCTGAGAGCGACTCACTGAGGCCACGCCTACTGTTTGCTGATTGGCAGAGGCAAAATCACATGTCGAGAAACTTTCCCTCCCCTCAACTTTACTTGCTTTGGCCACACCAGCTCACCCGCACAGATAAAATGAACAGGGTATAGCGAAGAATTTCCAACACTCACATAATTCATATAATTTAAGAACTGAATTATATTTCAAACTGTTAAGTTAGGGAAAATAGAGACAGTTTCCCATCTCAAGTACAGTAGGATGCCTTGTCCCACAATCTGCTCATCCGCCCAAATATAAGTCGTTAGCACTTGGTAGTGGGGAGACTCCTTATTCCGTGGTTCGCTCGGTTGCCATATCCTCGTTTGGGAGGACAGGGAGTACCGCGAGAAGGCCCGCTCACATATACTTAGGGAAATAATAAAAGAGCACAAAATGTTGCTGGGCCTCAAAACCAAACTGCTCCTATACAACATCTGCATCAAGCCTCTCCTGTCTCATGCATCCCCAGCCTGCCTCCACGCTGCAGCGACGCACCTTGAACGAATTCAATCTGCCGAACACGTCATCGTAAGAGAATTGTTGGGGCACCTTGGTTCGTCTTAAACAGGAATATCAGGAAAGATCTGAAGATAACTCCTCTTCTCTCCATTCTAAAATCATACCTTACCCGGTTTGAAAAATCTTTTGCAGCGACGCAGAACGAAATTTTGAAAACCCTTTGGGATTATACCCCTTCAGAACACGCAAAACACAAAGTCACCAAAACTGCCCTTATCCCCTTCCATATTCCCTTCCCCACTTAAGTGAGCCGTAGAAACTATGCCATAATAACAACGAGAATTTTAAACGACTGAAACTACCAATAGCCAAGAAACTCTCAGTAGATAGCCAAAACAGCTGGAAACTTGAGACCAAATAAAAGCCGAGAAATCTTAGCGTAGCACAAAATGTTTTCTTATTCGTGGAAATTATAGCCAGATTGGCAGACGGTGGAGTGACAATTCGCTCAAAAAACTTCACGGAGACTACAACTTCTGTTTCTCCCTGGTCACCCATTTTAACGTCATTCTCAAGCTACTATCACTGCCGATGCTCTGAACGAAAGTTCACTCCGTTGAAATTCACCCTGGACAGTTTTAGAGTAATTTCTTTATTGCGAAAACATTCAAACCCCCATGCAACTTCGTTTGTAAGTAAAAAATTCACTCCGTTTGGGAATCGAACCGATGATCTTATGCTTTCCAGGTTTCAGCGCGAGCCGCTACGCTATCCAAAGATGGTAAGAGGCTTGCTCATAAATTTTCTTTTTTTGTTGGTATATGTTGATTTTGTTGATATACATGTTGATGTTGCCATAGAGTTTGAAAAATTAAGGCACATATGAAATCGTTTTAGGCGTGATTTGGTGGAAATACGATATATCCATGATAAGGTATAAACTGCAAATGGCAATTTCCAGAACTTAATATAAATAATAAACTACCTTGAAAGTTGCATAGATGTCGAAACCATGGTCGGTAGTGGAGTTTCATAGAAAGTGTGGAAATTACCATTTTTAGATTATATTTAAAGGCACATATGTTTTTCCCTTTTTCGGACCAACACCTTGTTCTAAGCAAGTCTCCGAGACAAAATGACGGCCTTAACCCTGTCGCAGATAAGTTGTAGACGTAAGGAATAGGGAAATTGCATACTTTTTATAAACAGTATGCCGATATACTACAGTAAACACTTAGTACCGAAATATACTTTTTTCCTCTTAAAATTCAGTTTATACACTAGTAAAATGACTCCCAAAAGTCTCCCGAGTTTTGCGGGCTAAAAAATACCGCCCCCACTAATATTAGGCCGTGACGTCATAGTTCAGTAGGAGTCCAAGATCCAAGCCCAGTAACTGCAGGTTTGGAAGAGCCACGTTGCGTTTAAAGGAGAACATGGCTAAAATAAGGAAATATTACAAGTGGTGCATTGTTCCTTTGTGCAATAACACCCCAGAAAAAAATTTCGTCTGCATTCCCACGGAGGAAATTAGAAGAAAAGCCTCGATGCATGCCGTCTGTCGGGATGAGCGTTACGGAAAAATAAGAGTATAATAAACGGAATGATAAACCCGTGTGCTATGTGAGCGAAGATAACTTTAATATAAATAATATTTCCATATTTCATTGACTGAATAACTTGAAACTGAGATTTTTCGATAATTCGGCCGCCGTAGAATAAAAACTCAACTTCTCAACAAAAATCGAGATAGGTGTTTCTCGATGGCTACTATGGACTCAAATTATTTATGGCACTTGTTCAATTTCAGTTACGGAAAGACATAGAAAATTCCATGATGTTTAAAATCAAGGGAGGAAATATGAAAATATAGAGCAACGTTGATCCTCATGCATTCGAGTGCCAGCCAAGAAGACAGCGTTTTCTTCTATTGTCGGCGTCAAAATGATGTGCCGCTGTACTTTGCAAATTTATATCCTGGCTTCACTGCATGCTGTAATAATGAACTATACGTCATTTTAAAGGAAATTTTATCCTAAATTCTGATTTATTTAATTACAAAAAAATTCAAAAATGTAGACACGGCCAGTGCAATAAATGACTCCGCGCACCGAAAACTTAGCCGTTTTGTCAACTTCATGAACTTTGCAACTCAACCTAGGGAGAACTATTACGTCTACAGCATTCATCTTCCACATTAATTTACACTCATCAGTGCGGATTAATAAAATGCCTTTTGGGTATTTTTAGAACTTATATTTTGTTATCAATTAATGAAAATATTTAAACATTATCTTGTCCCATAGTTTACCCCGAAAGATAAAGGAAGTTGTAGATGGAAAAAGAATGGAATCCAGAGGTGGTCACAAAAAATGAATCGCAGCATTCTTTGATTTTATTCTACGCCGTTGCTTGCTTTTCAGAAAAAGTTGAGTCACAAGAGGAATGTTCCGCGGCCCTTGATTTGGAAACTGTGGAGATAGAGGAAGACGTGTGGATCAGCAATTTCCATTTAGTTGGTTGTCAGGATATACCAAGGATCCATTTTAAGGTTGTCAGGCCATCGTATAAAGATAGGACTGATGTGCACCACAGGGGAAATGGGGTGTTTGAGGGAAAGTCAAACCCAAAGTTGCCCAAAGAATGTGCAGTTCTATGTTGCTCTTTCCCCTGTTAAAACCAAATAGAAATTGGATTGGGATGATATTTTCACCACGGGTTCCAGTGATAGTGAGAGTGTAGGGGATCACGGTCATCGTCGAAGGTCATCCCTCTAGGATTTCCGATACGGAACTTTTAAGTGACAACCGATCGCAATGACGATGAGCTCGCCTTTAGAGTAGATTTCAGATATATCGTGAGAAAAGCTCCCAAAATGTATTAAAGACTCTGTTTGGAAAATATTCACATTTTAATGCTACTTTAGGAAGGCTTTCATTACTAAAGTAATTTCTTAACACCTGAAGACGTTGTATTTATTATATTGATCGAAGTGCGATTGACCGATTCTTTCTGCAGAATAGGAAGTGGCTTCAGGGTTTTTGAGTCACAAGATGGTAGATTGTGTTGGAAGTTCGTCTACATTATCGCTACTAAATTGAAACATTGATAGTCTGGCTTCCTCAGAGCTTCCTCAGAGCTTCCTGTCGCCCTCCCGGCAAGGTATTTTTAAGTTGAAAGTGTCATCGACAGCTTCGAGGTGGAAATAAGTTCACCATAAGACTCTCTACCGGACTGCCAAAAGAATACACATTTCACATGAGTATACTCTTTCGTCAATATTATACGCAAGTCTTACTTTGTTATGAACTATAAAACATTTCAGATGCACATCAGCTACCTTTCCATTTCTCGGCATCGACTTTCGGCGCCGACGAAGTCTACAGTTTCACTAAAATACCCTGTTATCATGATGGAATCAGTAACAGGAAGCTTGCTAGGATCAGCCAAGGAATAATCATATTCCTTCATCTTTACGCAATCTATCGCTTTCAATGGATGAGAAATAGATCAAACAATAGCCCTGAAGTCACAATGAACAACTCCGATGCGTCTGCACTTCAATAAATGAATCATAACCACGCCGTCGCTTGTATTCAAGTATGCAACCTCTACTATGGCCGTGCCGCCGTGCCTCCTCGTACTGAACTATGACGTCACTTTTCTAACAGCCAATCATCGGGCGTTTTCGATTCTCACTTGCATTTGAAAATTCTCGTGAACTTTGATGCATTAAATATCGCAAACCACGTCATAAAATAATAAAAAAACTTTCACCGAGGTATGCAAACATATATTTTTATATAATTTTGGGGCTATTGATTATATCTGAAATATTCCCTATTCATGCCTACCGTGTCATCGCGTTTCTGGTACTCCTCGGTCTCGTGCAGTTCTTCGTCGTTTATACTCTCGTATGAGATTATTTCACATAGTAAATGGTTCCTCCTGACCATGGAAGTGAACTAAAGCCCTAATTACGTCACCAGCTCATGAAAAGTGGGCGGCAACTTTTGCGATTTTTTAAAATTTTAAACTCATGAGAGTACGGCTTATAAAGGAAGATTTCTCTTTTCGTTGAAAGTTATCTTTCATCTACATCTACATACTACCCCGCAAGTCGCCTCAATAGGTGCGTAGTTAGAGTATTAGGACACCAGCCGTTAGGAAGTATGTAGTACATGTACATAAGATATTCCGGCTAGTATTTATTACAGTCCTTCATATTACAGGGAAAAACAAATTCCTACACCTATCCGCTCGGGAAAATAACTCTATTCGTTTTACTTTTCTATTGAATCTGGAAAAATAGTAGGGTTCTGCTACGATATTCTCCGTGGCAGTCTGAAGTATATCTTGTCTCATTAGGGTGGTTTCCTATTAATTTTTTATTGCCTAAATCGAAAGATTACTACTCCTGGAGTTCGTATTTCACGCTTTTAGAATTTTAAATGACGATATCTATTTTTCGCGATTAAATGAAAAGTGAAAATTTTCAAGCGCGCGAAAACGCGACGGATAAGTATAAATGATGGGAAAACTCCGTGTGACGTCGTTCTGGTTCTCGCTGCCACAAGTGAGGTGACCTTGGGGCGAGGCTTTGAGCGCTGATAGGTAGCAGAGTACCCTGCTAGCTGGTAGCACTTGGCTTAAAAAAGGATTATTATTACCTTATCAAACGAAGGAAACTTTCCGACTAAAGGCAATTTTAATAGGTGATTATTAAGAGATGTTTCCCTGAGGTCTGTGACTCATGCATGCATTGGTAATGTCAGACGATGTAAAACTCCTATCTACTTCCATAGAAACTAGGTCCCTTTGACGTTACGCGGAGTGGCATCGCATGGGCGCCAATCTGGCCTTTTTCAAATGAGGATAAAATTGACCATTGCCATTCGCCTAAACCGGTATTTCTAAAACCAAATAATTTGTATATTATGAATACACTAATGGTGGGTAACGAATCGCAATCAATGCCTTTCGTTTTCTTTGATGAAGGAAACTACCCTATTGTTCAAGCATTCTGAGCCTAGCGCCGCCAGCCAGCCGCCGCCGAGCCTCTAACGGTTCCCAGCCTAATTCGTTTATCATTTGTGCCAAGCTTTCTGTACACCCTTAGCAACTTTTGACGGATGACCCAGCTTCCCTTTTTATTCCAGCCTTTATATCAACTCACCAACCTGTCTGTTTGTCTGTTTGTTTGTCTGTTTGTCTGGTACAAATCTTGTTACTCAAATTTGACTCACTTCCTGTGAAGCAAAAACGCTGAAATTTTGCACACTTCTTCATTTCCGATGACAATACATGAAAATATAACTTTTTCTCTCCAACTCCCCTTTAACCACCCCCCAGTCAACCTATAGCCCCCCAAAACATGTTTTTGATCTAAGAAGTTCCAAATGGTCGATTTTCGTGTTTTGCGACCACAGTAAAAGTTATCCACCATAAAATTTCCCATCTTTTGACACCCATAAAATCTCACCATATTCACCACAACTCAACATATTCACCACAAATCTTACAAATTTTCCTTTTTTCTGCCTTGTGTTATATACAAAAGTTGTTGGTCATAAAATTTTGCACCTTTTGATACCCATAAAATCTCACCATTGTGTCATATATAAACGTTGCTCATCCCCTGTAATCTAAATATAAAGGCTGGTTTTTAAAAAAAAATTTTTATAAGAGCTTATTTTATTAACTTCACAGATTAAGTCTTTCTGTGCCGGATCCCATATACTTACTGTATGTTGTAGGTGAAGCTTATCAAAGACTACCTGAGTATCGTAATCTTCCTGCTCTTACCAGTTAATCTCATTTTATTGCTGCCTACTGTGTACATGATAGGCTGCCAAACATTGCTCACCCTCGGGAAGAGGCGACAACTACTAAGGCAACAGTAAATATTACTCAATCTGTGAAATTCAATACAATTGCTCTGTAAGTCACCGCATTGAGGTAATGAATTAACACATAAATTGAGCAACCGGTTTGCGGACACGTCAATATTTCACAGAATATGAAAAAAATAGCGATGGTTAGAAAAAGTTACTTTCCTGCATTGAGCTCATACAGAATGGACCCATAGCCGCATGTAGCCAGACAACACAACAACAGCAAAAAGCAAAATGGCGTCACAATTCCGAGGATATGGCCAAAATCAGAACAGCATAGGTATTGAAATTTACAAAAGAACCTATGGGAAACAACCGCGGACTGCAATGGTAAACCGAAGACCCATTTGCGTTGTGCGCGGAAATTCAACCGATGCAAAACCCAAAAAGAAACGGAGATTAATGAATGAATGTTTATAATTCTCTAGGATAACCTATATGAACAAGAAAAGAAAATGCATATCATAGTTAAGGTCGCATCTACCCTAAGGTCTGCTTTGAATTTGTTTTTGTTTCACTCACTACAAATTAATACAATGACCATAAATATTATAAGCACGAGTCTCCACTCTCAATATTCCATTGATTCCCGCCAGTCGCTGTAAACTGTGGCACTCCATTTGCTAAGATACATGTCAATATACGTATTTGCTCGCAAGTGATACGCTACACGGTGAATGTAATCGTCAGCTCAGCTGTCGTTCGACTCGTCCACATAGTATACCATACGAACATCGAAATGTCGCTTCACCTTAATGGAATACCTGCCGGAGAAGTTTTCACACACTCAGGTAAGAGCGGACACGAAACTGAGATTGTTTTCATCCGGCAAATACCGGATTCAGAGGTGATACGACCTGGACCGCGGTGGCTGAAGAGGCTGTGGCAAGGAAAGGAAGGTGGGGAGGGGTAGGAAGGAAGTGAGTGGGTGGGGGAGGAGGTGGAGGAGAGAACGAAAGCGAATGCACTGTGGAGGGGAGGGCGGAGGAGTAGGGGGTGGGAAGAGTTCAATGCCTACCTTTCACTGCGCCCTTCACACGATGCTGAAGCCAAACTCTGTAATTCGCTGGATAATCGGCGCACCTTGGTTTATTAGCCATAGAAACATACGCAAGGTGTTACTCGCCATTCCGTCGTGAGACGTACACTATGAATACGGGATATGATCATATCTGTCACGATAACGTATAAAGGCTTACGAGTACCCCTTGCAGTTTTCTTACGCTCCCCGCTTTATCAGTGTTTTATCACTCGTGCGTAAACGTGCCGGCAACCGATTTGCCCATCTGATGATTTCAGAGGATATAAAAATATATTTGAGGAATATAGTATGTTTTTTAAAATCATTCTCAGATATTTGAGATCTAATTTTAAAGCGAATTAACTTTTTAAAATTCATACAAATAGTTTGAAGCTCTAATTATTCACATTTTTAGAGTTTATGCTGGTGTATTGTCCCTTTAGGTAGACACAATAATTTATGGAAGTTTATCTATAGATACACTCAAATTTGGCAAAATTCCCCAACTTAGGTGTCCTATAGGTTTCTAATTAATTGCTGTAAAAATCTACAAACTTCAATTTTATAATTTACATTATTTCTTCTCTGCTCCATATCTTGAAAAATTATCTTCATACTTTTGCTAAATTGCTGGCCCAAACTGAGAACGATTTATTCTCACACCTCTGGGATCGTCATCTCCCCGTCAAATCTAAGCGATAAGTCCCCATAACCGTCTACCTCCCTCCCCATATACCTTACCCTTTATTCACCTAACTAATATGCCATGACTTACCTATTTTGCTTGAAACTAATAATAATAATCTTACAAAGTAGTACACAGCATGTCACGGCAATGAAATGGATGGAAATGGACGTGAGTGACTCAGTGGTGTCCCAGAGGGGGATGGACCCCGTTTGGGGTGCCCGGGCAGGGGATTGTATTGTAAGGAGTGCCTCCGAAGGGGAAGGGAGAGGAGACGGTGTTATGAAAGGAACGACTGCGCACTGCGCAGTGCGCAGTCAGTCACAAGAGAGCGACGGTCGGTGGAAGGTGCTTGTTCCACAGCATACGAAAGTTTCAAAAACACTTTGTTACGACGAAATTAAACAACTAAATACAGTCCATTTTTAAATCTAAAAACAGTTCATTTATGTTGACCAGCCGAAGGTGCAACATAAAATTGGTCCTTCGGGCCGGATAGAGATCAACTAGAAGGTTTTTCGTTCGCATTTTTCAACGCGCGCTGCGACGACGCCGTACAGACTCAACCCGGGATAAGGATTGCATCATCTCGGCAGCTTCCTTCTGCAGCGGCGAGACGGCCTGACGACGGACATCACTTGGCAGTAGAGTGAGTCTGGCTCATTTATTCCTTATTCCTTTCTTGAACAATCATTTCCTCAACCATTCCTTTGCACGCATCTTTCTTCAATAACGGATTGTTCTGAACGTAATAACCTCATTAAACAAAGAGGAATTGTCAAGGCAAGTTTAACAAGAATTCGCACATTCATCAATTCATTTGATCAGTCATCCAATCTGAATTCAGTGCGTGTAAGATTAGAACGTCTTCCTAAAATATGGGAAGAATACGATGAGATTCAACGTAAATTGGAATTGAACGACGACGAAGATCACAGTGGTGATAGAGAAGCTGTCGAGGAATCTTACTACGATATACAAGCAAAGTGTTTGTCATTAATTGAAAATTTAAATCCACCGACACCACCATCGTTAAACGTTGCATCAGATAGAAGCGAAGCGACGTCTGCTGCAGTTGCCAACTTATCACGGCTGCCAACCATTAAAATCCCCACCTTTTCGGGTCTAGTGACTGAGTTCATGCATTTCCACGACACATTTCAAAGTTTAATAATAAAAAACGAATGCCTGGACAACATCCAACGATTTCACTATCTTCTAAGTTCGCTTACAGCTGAGGCAAAGGCGCTTATAGAAAATCTACCCGTGTCAAGTAACAACTTCAGCATAGCATGGGAGCTCATTTGCAAAAGGTACAATAACCCTAGGCTAATTGCTATAAATCATGTTAGGTCATTGCTTAACTTACCTCACATTGGGAAGGAATCTGTACGTGAATTAAGACACCTTCTTAATCAACTAGTGAGCAACACGTACGCCATAGAAGCGCTGAATTTAGAGACACCTATTCATGAAATACTAATTTCGCAAATAGTGTTGGAAAGGTTGGACTACACTTCGAGAAACGCATGGGAGGCTCAAACGGACACCCATACATTCTCAAGATTAACTGACTTAATTTCTTTCATCGAAAAAAGGTGGCAATAATTAGAAATTGTGGATTCAACTCACACAAGGCAAACGAGATCATCCCCCATTCAAGTAAAGCATTGGTCTCATAAGCAGGCGTACATAGCTACGAATAATAAATGTGTGGCATGCGGTAATGAACATTCTTTGTACCAATGTTCCATGTTTCGCACCCTTAATGTCCAACGGAGAACAGATATGGTAAAAAAGAATAGGTTGTGCTTCAACTGCTTACGTCCAGGTCACAATCTTAGTCAGTGTACTTCCAAACACTGCCAGAAATGCAATATGAGGCATCATACGCTTCTTCACCGAGTTTTCATCAGGAATCAGGAAGAAGAAGGTACAAATAATACTCTAGATAATCAGTCTGGCATGCAACCATAGGAGGTTAGCTACAAAAGATCATCAGATTCTTCGTCATCAGAGAACGTCAAAACCTACAGCTCATTGAAGGTTCAACCAGATACTCAAGTCCTTCTTTCCACTGCCATGGTGAGGATACGTGACAGATATGGAAGGTATCAAAAATGCAGAGCATTGCTAGATTCAGGATCACAATCAAGTTCTTGTGACAGAAGCATTGGTTCAGCGATTAGGATTAAAGAAGTTTCGCAATCACATATCAATTCAAGGAATTAGTTCATTAAATTCAAAGACTAAATATGCCACCAATGTAGAAGTTTTGTCTTGTACAAATGATCACAAGTTCGATCTAACTTTGTCAATTCTTCCAAGAATCACTGGAAATATTCCTTCAGCACACATCAAGAACTATGATTGGGATATTCAACTCGCTGACATCAATTTTCACACACCAGGACCAGTAGACTTATTAATAGGTGCTGAAGTTCTCTTCCATCTTATGCGACCAGGAAAAAGAACAAGAGTAGGAAATTATCCCGTTCTTCAGGAAACGGCGTTAGGTTGGATTCTATCAGGACCAACTCCAGTGGTCGACTCTACCAAAACAACACGGCAAACATTTGTGGTGAGAAAGGAAGAAGGTCTGGAGGAACAACTTAAAAGATTTTGGGAATTGGAGGAATTACCTTCCACACTAATGCGAGGAGCACTATCAAGTGAATACAATTAGAAATCCATCAGGAAATTATATGGTGAAACTTCCTTTAAGGACCAATCCTCAGCAACTAGGCGAGTCCTATAAAAACACTCTTCATCGCTTTCTGCAACTCGAAAGGCGACTAGAAAAACAATTTGATCTGCCACAGCAATACAATACTTTCATGTCCGAGTATGAATCCTTGGGTCATATGAAAAAACTGAAGGTAGACGAAATCACATCTCCCCAGCCAAGTAACTATTTACCTCATCATCCTGTGTTCAAAGAATCAAGTACCACTAAACTTAGAGTGGTCTTCGATGCCTCTGCAAAAACTTCAAATAACGCCTCTCTAAACGACATTCTGATGGTAGGTTCAAATGTGCAGCAAGACCTTTATTCTATAGTAATGAGGTTTCGAACCCATAGTATTGCATTCACAGCAGACATCCAGCAGATGTATAGACAAATTAAAATCCACCCAGATGACTTAAACCTGCAGCGAATTTTATGGAGAATACACCCACAAGAAACCCTTAACCATTATCAGTTAACTGCAGTAACGTATGGAACGGCATCAGCTCCATTTCTTGCCACTCGCATATTGAGGGAACTTGCTGCAAATGAAAAACACAACTATCCAGCTGCAGCCGAAATATTAATGCAAGATTTTTATGTAGATGACCTTATGAGTGGAGCACAAACAGTCAACCAAGCTCTTAATCTTCAAAGGGACCTGATCAACCTGCTTCAACGTGGAGGCTTCCACCTGAGGAAGTGGTGCTCTAATCACCATGAATTGCTGACGTCCGTGCCACCAGCTGACAGGGAAGCTCATCTTCCATTTCAAATTGAAAGCGACAACTTCATTAAAACACTGGGATTGTCATGGGATCCATCATTGGACGTATTTAAGTTTCCCATCCGGGAGTGTCAAAGGATTCCTCAATCGACGAAACGTGGCATACTCTCAGTTATATCCACAATATTTGATCCACTAGGTCTTCTTGGACCCATCATTGTAAGTTACAAGATACTTATGCAGAGGTTGTGGTTATTAAAGCTGGAGTGGGATGAAACTGTACCAACGGATGTCCTGCAGCAATGGTCAAAATTGCAAAATAATTTCCATTTTATCTCCATGATAGAAATAAAGAGGCTAGCAATTTGCGACGGAGTCGTCACTAGTGTTCAACTTCATGGATTCTGTGATGCATCAGAGGCAGCATATGGGGCATGTCTTTACCTAAGATGTTGTAATGAAAGGGGAACCATTACCATTAACCTTTTGTGTTCCAAATCTAAAGTGGCACCATTAAAACAAATTTCTATACCACGTCTAGAGTTATGTGGTGCTCTACTATTGGCCAAATTGACAAAAACTCTAGAGGCACTTAATATGAAGGTGGATAGCATACACCTGTGGAGTGATTCTACAGTTGTATTGGATTGGCTACGTAGTACTCCGACAAAATGGAAAACATTTGTTGCGAATCCCGTTTCAGAAATTCAGGACATTACATGTATGCATCAATGGAGACATGTAAGGTCTTCAGATAATCCTGCAGATCTGATATCAAGGGGATGTGGAGCAGATGAACTGAAGGACATTCACTTGTGGTGGAATGGACCAGTTTGGCTATCAAAACCAACATCCTCGTGGCCGTCATTATTGCCTGAAGTTTGCAGCAATAAGGACATTCCTGAAGAAAGAAAATCAAGGTTGACTCATCACATTACCACATTAACCACCACAAAGATGAACCCATTTGTAACGATCGAAAACTACTCCACGTTGTCGCGCCTGCAAGGAACAGTTGCATTCTACCTTCGTTTCATATCCAGTACCAGATGTTGCAAATCAAAACGTAACACAGGAACTTTAACCTATGGAGAGAAGGGATGCCCTTCACTGTTTAATAAGGATCATTCAGCAGAAAGAGTATCCTGATGAGTATCATCAATTAGAGACCTCCGGAGAAGTTAAGAAGGGAAGCAAATTAAAAAATCCCAGCCCATTCATCTGTGGTCACAAGTTAATCAGGGTGGGAGGAAGACTTCAGAATTCACTCATGTCATTTGAAAAACGTCATCCAATCATCCTACCAAATGGGAACCATTTAACTCATCTAATAATAAAAAATGAGCATGAAAGACTGTTACATGCCAATAGCCAGCTACTTATTGCATCTCTTAGGGAAAAATTTTGGGTAGTCAACGCCAAGAGTGCAGTAAGGAAAATAATTCACCGTTGCATTACTTGCTATAAGGTAAAGGCAGAAGCAACGCATCAGTTGATGGGACAGCTACCTCAAGCAAGAGTCAAACCTTCTCGCCCACTTCTTAATAGTGGAGTAGATTATACAGGACCAATCTACATAAAGCATGGCTCAAGAAGAAGTAAAACGAAGGTGAAGGGATATATATGTATTTTCATTTGTTTGGCAACTAAAGCCATTCATTTAGAATTAGTGAGTGATCTAACGGCTGATGCATTCATAGCTTCACTTAAAAGGTTTATAGCCAGAAGAGGGCTTTGCTCTGAGATCTGGTCAGACAACGGAACAAACTTTATTAGAGCTCCACGCGAAATTAAACATCTCATAAAGTCCGAACAATTCAAAGAAGTGGTCGGCAGCGAAACATCCAAAAGAGGCATCAAATGGCACTTTATACCCCCAAGTGCCCCGCATTTTGGAGGATTGTGGGAAGCGGGAGTGAAGTCAATGAAGTATCACCTTCGCCGCATTATGGGAAACTCTTGCCTTACGTTCGAAGAGCTGTATACTCTGTTAACACATATAGAAGCGTGCCTCAACTCAAGACCACTCCTTTCCCTCTCAAATGATCCCTCTGACTTAACCTATCTCTCCCCAGGCCATTTCCTCATAGGAGAACCTTTAACAGCCATTACTGAGCCAGACTTAACATTTAAGAAAGTAAGCTTGACTTCTAGATGGCATCTTTTGCAGCAGCAACTCCAACATTTTTGGCATCGATGGTCTTCTGACTATTTATACCAATTACAGCAGCGTGGGAAATGGAGCCGCCGCCACTGCAACATACAACCCGGGGCAGTGATACTCCTGAAGGAAGGCAACGTTCCACCTCTTCAGTGGAAGATAGGACTCGTGGACGTGGTACGCCCAGGAACTGATGGTGTTGTGCGAGTAGTATCAGTGCGAACAAATTCAGGAGTTTTTAAACGTCCAGTAACGAAAGTGTGTGTTTTGCCAATGGACAAATAAGTTACTGTTGTTTTTTGTATTTTTAACTTTTCATTCAATTTATTCTGCTATCTCAGTTAATTGTCTCAGTTATCTCAGTATTGTGCTATGTGTTCAATTATTTTTTGGTAAACCATTTGTTTACAGTGGGGGGTATGTTACGGCAATGAAATGGATGGAAATGGACGTGAGTGACTGAGTGGTGCCCCAGAAGGGGATGGACCCCGTTTGGGGTGCCCGGGCAGGGGATTGTATTGTAAGGAGTGCCTCCGAAGGGGAAGGGAGAGGAGACGGTGTTATGAAAGGAACGACTGCGCACTGCGCAGTGCGCAGTCAGTCACAAGAGAGCGACGGTCGGTGGATGGTGCTTGTACCACAGCATACGAAAGTTTCAAAAACACTTTGTAACGACGAAATTAAACAACTAAATACAGTCCATTTTTAAATCTAAAAACAGTTCATTTATGTTGACCAGCCGAAGGTGCAACACAGCAAAAGGCTGGGAATTACTGTACTAAAGAAAGTAAAAATGCGTTGCGTACGTGTGGACTAGACACGAGTTTGCTTTCTTATTCTGCGCGGCCATTATTTAAGGATAGATCTCAAGCATAATCCTGTTTCAAAAATGGGCTAATCGATGTATTGAGTTTGCAAAAACTACTTTAGGGTGGGGAACATTTTTTGCACTCTAACTGATTATATTCAGAATATTTGTGTTTGAATTCAGAGGATGCAACCGATGGCTAAGATATGTTATCGCATGACAACTACCACCCTTTACCACCCACGAAGTTTGCCTTTGCCTGAAGTGCCCTCCATTCAGTATCAAGTAGGGATGGGCACTTCTCAGGAACACTTGAGCACCGTCGTGATTCGAACCCAGACCCTAGGGATGGACAGGGTCCACATTTTCTTCTTCACCAACCTTTTACCCTCAGATTTTACTACAGATTTTAATAGTTTCAACAATAACACAGGCCAACAACAAAATTTTGTTTGAAAACTTTTTTATTGTAATAGCTGACCTTTATAGATTTTGATGCACCAAATCCAAACCTGGCCTTAGTTTTTTTGTATCACCCATAGTTTCCAAGCAATATGTATTTAATATTTACTGTAATACCCCTATACGGTGTACAGGGAAATCAGTGAAACACTGTGTTACATCATAAAATTGTTAGTATTTATTGTTCACTACATCGTGATAAAATTGTTTGTATTTACTACAGCGTGATAATACACGGTTCACTTGTGAACTGGAATTGGTCTACTTTTTCTTTCCCTTTTTTCCTTGAAGCTTCTTGTGCAGATTTTCTGCGATGAATCGCTTGCTGAACTTCTCGGTGAAGTACCAACAGTAATCCCCATTATCTTCGTTCATTAGACCTACTTTTTCGAAATTATTATAACTATAAAAAAGCTGTTAAATTCTAAAAATATTGCTTGATTTCATAAATTTAACTGTAAAATGTGAATAAATGGTGGGTGATACAACTTTAAAACCATCATATTTGGATTTTGCAACTTTAAAAACATGAGAATAAGGTATCTTCAGTAAAAAGTTTTTTCATTGTTGGCCTGTGTAATTGTTACGTTTTCAGGAGGTTTTACAGCCTTCTTCCGTTTGATGTCGTACACTACATAGTGCGTTGGCTCTCACTCATCGCTCTCTTTCCCGTTGAAATAGGTCCTCAGTATTTCTAATTTCTGTCCAATATTAGATTTATATATGATACAATACATAGATGTCAATCAATATATTACTTTTCCCTCTTGGGCGCTTTCTTTCAACTCTCTCTTCCAAGATCTGACTGAAGATTTCGTACTTTACTCTCTCAGATTATAGGCAAGATATAAGATTTTTCTCTGTACGACCAAGACTCTTTGGTTATTTTACGTTATTATGCCAGTCTCATAATAATGCCTAAATGGTACACAAATAATACATCCCTTTACTAAGTTTTTGTAAGAGTCATAAGCTCGTCATTACCAGAATTGAGACGCTTCTGTCAATACTTTGACGTCGACGCATTTGGGGCGATTTTGGAATTTTGAGTGGCTTCAATAACACTTTCTCGCAGTCAATGCACAATATGACCGAGAGAGCAAATACTAGCTAAGTCGCAACCATATCTCACAGCATTTATTGTGTCACCACGAGCATGGGCGTACCCATCGAGGGACAGGAGGGGGCAGCTGTCCCCCCCCAGAAGCAAAAATCGCAAATGTCTTTCAGGACAATAATATTTTTTAAGCAAATAATTTTAAAAACTAATAAGGAGCTGTTACAGTTTCCTTAAAATGTTGATTTCATTCACCTTTTCCATGCTTAAATCTTACCAACAACTTGAACAACCATGGCTTCCACCAGTCTTGTTTCTGAGTACGCCCTTGACCACGAGGAAAAAAATCGACTAACACAACCCCTTTTCTGTCCCAAAACACGGGGCTACAACAGTTTCGCAGCGGCTGTCAACTCAGGCGGCAATTTTCTATGACGGCAGTATACTAAAGATTGTTGCTCGATATTATAAGTGCCTTAATATTTGCGGAAATTATGTGGACAAGTATTTTAACGCGTGGGATCTTCTTTTTCCTTCCAGAATTAGGCTACTAAGCCTGTTCCGGCTCCACATTACCACATTGTTCTTGGTCTTCCTATACTTCTCTTGCCAAATGGTTGACATTCCATTGCTTGTTTTGGAATTCTTTCATTTGGCATTAGAAGTATATGTTCCTTCCATCTGTGTTTGTAGTCTTGTAGTTTATCAGTGACTGCCTGGACACCCAGTTCATCTCTAATTTGAGTGTTTCTTAATTTATCCAATATTGTGCAGCCTTTCACTGATATTAAAAATTTCATTTCCTATCTGCCTTAATTCATTCTTTTTTGGTACCCCACATTCTGATCCGTTGAGTACAGTAGAGACTGCCATCACTTTATAAAAATTTTATTTGTGTTTCTTTTCTCGTTTTGTTTTTTAGAGTTCTTCTAATTGTGCCACATATTCTCTTGAAAGTATTAACATTATTTATAATATCTTTGTCCTCGTCATATATTATATTACATCCTAAGTACTGGAAGTGCGACACTTGCTCCAGGACTTGATCCTCCATAATAATTCTTTCGTATCGGGTTGCTTCCTACGCATGGGATTTCATTTAAATTAAAATTGTTAGAAGAAGTCAAATGTTTTTTTTATTTTTCAAAACGGTACTTACTTTTGAAAAAACGCGCCTCGTACATTGCCTTTGCTCCATTCACAATGGCGTCTTATAGGAAAATGATAATAAATTTTGGCCGCGAAACTGATAGAAAGATTAAAAAAACTAGCTAAATAACAGAGTAGAAAAACCCAATTCAGCATTAATGGCTTACATTCACCGTTTAAGAATGAGGTGCGTTGCCGAGACTTAGCGAGCACCGCATCTCTCACCTAAAAAAATGCCCCTCATACCACTTGGAGCGCTGGATTGTCCATCATTATCTAAAAGGCTGAGGAGCGTAAAGGCAAAGATGCGAGCGATGCGGAGGGTGAGGTTGAGTGCAATGGAGTTCAAGGCGCTCGTCAGGGTGGGGCCGCTGGAGGAAGGCGGGTGGGCGGTCGCCAATGATTTCTTCACACATGCACGGGAAGCACAAAAGGAGGATGACTGGTCAACAACCAAACCAAAACCACCACTCCTTCGAGCGAGCCCAAGGCCGGATCCCAGAGAGGATTTCATGGGGAACTAGTCCTGGGCGGAATCCAAGCCTTCCAATAACTCCGTCCTGCGATGAGAGGCTGCAGGAACAACCTCGAAGACGGGTTATAAAATACTACAATGGTTAACGTCAGGTTTTAGCCTGGTCGGTTCGCCGGATGGAGAAGCAATTTTGGTTTCAGCTAACACGAAAAGCAATGTTAAGAGGAGGATTGAGTTCCTCTCGGCCCAATGTATTTCAGTGTTCCTTGATGACGAAGATGACTCGTGTAAAGTCAATGCTATCATGTTGAAATTTTTAATGTTTATTTTATAGAAAAAATTGTAAATTTTCCTGTATTGTGCTGAACCTCGCGGCGCGCCTTATATAGGCCAAATAAAAGTAGCTGGAGAGGTTTCATCAAGGTAGTCATAAAAATATGGAAGGTATGACTTTTGGCCAGCTTTTTTCGATTTCAGCCCACTGTGCACAGTATCATTAATAATGTCTAAAAAAATAATTTTACGTATTTCGTATGAAAATACTTATTTTAATACTTAAATTTAATGTTAAACTACTTGCTTTTCTATTGGTAACTATTTTTTCGATGAAAAATTCTATCTCTCTATTGAAATCCAGTATTATCCATAAATCGACTATTCGGACCGCTTCCATAGAGATGGAATTGTCCATCGAAAAAATTGTTAGCAATTGAAAAGTAAGTAGTTTAAAATTAAATTTAATTATTAAAATAAAAATTTCTTATGAAATACATAAAATTATTTTTTTAGAGAATACTAATGATACAGTCAATAACGGTTTGACTTTGCGTCAACGTTTTTTCTTAGAGAACGTGTTTAAGAAATCACATAGTATATATATTTGAAAATAATGAAATCGAAAACATATCACACAAAAGAAGTATAAACCAAATAAACATAAGTATATAAAACATAAGGAAGCATAAAGATTAATTTTACCAGCCCACTACCAGTTTTCATCGGATTCCCTGCAGTTACTGACCTCATCAGAAGTTGGCTCCTCCAGTAAAAGGAAGTTTCGAATATCCTTTGAAACTTTTATTTTGACATTTCCACATACGCATCTATTGGATTTAAGAGAATCCGAATAAAGGAGGAGCCTTCGGCAAACATCTCCCATTTTGGCTACGTACGCAAATTTTCTCGTGTGGGAAAGTTAATACAAATACTTTAACGATACAAGTACCAACATGAGTAAGGAGCCTCAATAAGATTATTACGCATGTCTGCTGGGAACGGCACACACTTCTCCAACCAACATCGAAATTTTTTTTCAAACCAGTCGCAAGTTTTCTTGCATTCTTCTAATTTATGAAAATACCTATTATAAAGTATTTGTCCATGACGTTCTTCAAAATATCCTTTGTCTTCACGTATTTACCAAAGTTTAACGTATGATGAAAATATTGAAGGGCCAATTTACGTTACGAAGACAACGAATTTCCACTTCCATTAACAATAACGTCATGCATTTCTTTGCGGGTTACTATCGTGTGCTCCATTTTTTTCTCATCCGAAATATCAACAGTCTAAATCACCGGACAAGGACATAGAAATTAAAATAGCATTCCCTGAATAATACGCACAAAGTAAAAAAGATATTTTACTTGGAAAACGTACTTTTTTATCGTTCCGAGATATCCTTCACATGTGATAGTTCAGCTACAACACTGAAATTTCACGACATAGGGAAAATTAACCCTGGTTCTTCGCTTCCATAGCACAAGCACTGGCATCCTTTCACATTCACGAAGATAAACTGACTCATTTTCTCGGTTAAATCTTGAAAGGGAATATTTTTCAACCAATAGGGTGGTTTCCTATTATTTTTTTATTGCCGAAATTGAAAGATTCTTACTCCTGGAGTATGTATTTCACGCTTTTAGATTTTTAAATAACGATATCTATTTTTCGCGATTAAATGAAAAGTGAAAAAAAGCGCAAAAACGCGACGGCTAAGTATGAATGCTGGGTAAATCCCGTGTGACGTTGTTCTGGTTCCCGCAGCCGCAAGTGAGGTGACCTTAGGGCGAGGCTTTGAGCGCTGATACGACAGGTAGCAGAGTTCCCGGCTAGCTGGTAGCGCTTGGCTTAAATAAGGATAATTAATACCTTATCAAACGAAGGAAACTTTCCGACCTTAGGCAGTTTTAATAGGTGATTATTAAGAGATGTTTCCCTGAGGTCTGTGCCTCACGCATGCGTTGTTAATCTCAGACGACGTAAAACTCCTATCTGCTCGTATAAAAACTAGGTCCCTGTGACGTCACGTGGAGTGGCATCGCAAATCTGGCCTTTTTCAAATGAGGATAAAATTGACCATTGCCATTCGTCTTAACCGGTATTTCTAAAACCAAATAATTTGTATATTATGAATACACTAATCGTGGGTAACGAATTGCAATCAATGCCTTTCGATTTCTTTGATGAAGGAAACTATCCTATTGGAAAGAAGCACTTGTGGAAAACCTCGTGCTTCGCAGAAATCGTTTGCGCGGATGTCAAAGAGAAGCTATTCTCAAATGTGCAAAAACCCCATCATAGACCCAGGTAATAAAGCAAAAAGCGGCATTTCTACAAACGGACAGCTATATATTGATTACAGAGTTCTTGAACGCTAGATAAGAATTACAACACGGAGGTTGGGTTTACGGGCTTAATAAGGGATTAACGCGGTAGAAAGGGTAGTGCCCGCCGCCGCGGCAGCGCTCTTATTTTTTCCGGCATGGACCTGCGAAGCATTATTTTCATCAACAGGTTCTAGGATAATCATTCTCAGTTTATCAACTTACATCTTTACATAAATACACTTATAGATAAATAAAATATAGCTACCCTTAAGTTCATGCATTCACATGAACAGAATCACTAACACATAAAATATTACGTTTCTAAAAGAACGCGGTTAAAAAAATACATGTTTATAAGCTAATTCTTTTTTTTAATTGTCCTACTAAGCGTTATGCTCATCAATAATAATGATTGTATTTATTGGGCGAGATTGGGGCTAGAAATTTCAGTCTTCCAACTAATCTCTTGTCATACTTTAATTATTTTCAGAGAAATACATTGTCAAATTGCCCTTGAAATTGAATTAAGTCACATTAGAACAAAAGAGACGTATAAGAATGCTTTAAATAAGATAATTGAACCAAGTTACACTCACCAAGACTAAAAAGATGGGAACAAAACCTAATGATATTGACTTTCGACCTTATTGCAAAAACCCCACTGCAGGAATACGCCCACTCAAGAAGGGGGGCGTGACAAACCTACGAAGAATGGATGTATTGATATACTTGGATTAGAATGAATGATCTATATATAATCTAAATATCGTACTTCGTAATCCTTAAAACTCAATGATTCTCGGGGATAGCCAAATTTCTTTCAAATTTTAATAAGGCCCATATTTAGTTGTTGATTGTGGGGTGATTTCTCCGAAATTACCTCTGTGAATGCTTTCCAAGCCACTACGTGTGGTTATGGTGAGAACTGGCGATAAACTCCATTTGGCTAAACCTGTTCTTTAAAATTTGATTTTTTAAATCATTTACTTCTGCATGGTATCATAGAATGAGGTTTTCACTCGCTGGTACATGATTGCTGTGGATTGTTCCTCGCACGCGTCTCGGTCGAATCTCTGGCAGTGCACCATTCTCTTTTCGGTTGGCTCCCTGCACAGTTGGCAAGCTTGTACCTCGAAATGAATGCTGAAAGTTATCGACATGCTTCAAAAGCTTCCGGAAAAATGTGGAACCAGTGGATTCGTAATGATGTATTCGGCAGCAAGAAGAGCGTCGTTTTCGTTGGATGTGCGGAACGGATAATAAGGATTTTTAAAAATCTCCATCGATAATTGAATCACCGATGATTTTAAAAAACATGATATTTCGTAAGTCTATTGTGTAAGTATATTGAAATAAACATTTTTTTCACGATTATGAAATTTGTTCCAGGCATAGTTCTCGATGTTACTACATCATCTTCAAGGTACAAAATAGTGCAAAATTTTTAAGTGAAGTGGAGGAAAGTAAGGCGACTGAGGAGGGGGAGGAAATGGAATAACCTGAAGACCTCCCTATTCCATTCACTTTCTTCTTCAGGCCTTCAGGTTGTTCCCCTCCTCTCTCCTCTTACTTCCCCCACTTCAGTTTTATATTGTATAAATTGAATGTAATTCACAACATTTTGAACGATATTGTGCCTTGAAGATTGTACCTTATTACTCTGACGTGGTAACAAGAAAACCTAGCTCGGGAATAAATTTAATAACCGTGAAAAATTGCTAGAGTTTATTTTAATACTGAAAAATTCCACGCCATCACGCTCGGATCTTCAGATTTTAATAGCGTAAGTACTTAGCAACTCCACATGTAGAGAATATTTTAATAATTCTCTAAATATGTTTTGTTACCACAAAGCCGTATGCACGAGTCCGTTCACTCCGCGTTCGTTTTGGAGCTCTGAGTAAAAAAGTTTTAGCACAGCGTTAGTTAACGCAGAATAAATTATTTGATTTATTTTAAAACAAAATTAGCGGTCATTGATATACAAAGAAAAACTGTATCACGAAATTTTAATCCTGGATAGCTGATACCAGTAGGAAACAAATTACTAATGATTTTGACGTCGAAAATGCACCATCTTTAAACTACAGGAACTTTGAGCCAAGCGCTCCAATTGGCCACGAGTTTTCCCTGGTTCCAGGTACTTTGGATACATCGCGATCTCTGGCAGGAAAAACATCCGAAGGCATGAGTTTTCCAGAGCATCCGAAAAAAGGGAAAACTCGTGGGAAATCAGAGCGCTTGGCTCAAAGTTTCTGTTCTTTAAAATTGTACTTTTCGACCAAAACATTAGTATCAGTTATCCAGGGTTAAAATATTGTAATACAGTTTTTCTCCACCCAGTATTTCCAGGTTTTAGAGAAACCATAAATTACAAGAGATATTTTGCCAAACGTCTAGGTATGGGAATTCGTTTTTCCCCGACCAATGAAGGACTGATAAATACTTAATATCGTGATAAATTTTTTTCCACCCACTATTTCTAGGTTTCAGAGAAACCATAAATTACAAGAGATATTTTGCCAAACGTCTAGGTATGGGAATTCGTTTTTCCCCGACCAATGAAGGACTTTAATAAATACTAGGCGATATTTCGTTCGAGTATTTCCTTTTTATTCGTAAACGGCTGTAATGGACCTAAACATCATTGGTAATTTTGGTTCCTACTGGCATCAGCTATTCGGGGTTAAATTTTCGTGACAATTTTTCTCCATCCTGTACATAACTTTTCAAACTTGGGTGGCAGATTTTTGCAAAGGATAGGAAATGCTGTACTCCAATCAAATTAAACGCCCGCACCACACACAGTTCGACATACTCAACCAACTTGTCAAGCTTCCTCCCCACCACTCCCAACCAGCGGATCCCTTCACTCGGAATCTCTTCAGAAAAATACATCATTTTTTCCCAAGCTTCCCTCTCTCTCTCTCTCTGTTATATTTCATGCGACATGACGTTCGTCCAAAACATTTCGAGTGGTTTTCTCCTCAAAAACTGCCCTTCTCTTCATTCCACATGTTCTCCTCGTACCCAACGCAATAATGTCCTTCTCGACGATCCAAAATTCAGACTCTCAGTGTCGCAACGTCCCCTGTTTCATCGCAACCCAAAAACTTTACAACGCAATTTACCTTCCACGAAAACTCATCGCACCAACAGAAAAATTTATCCTAACGGAGTTCTCCTCCATCGTTCACTGTCTTTCGATCACTCAACTCGAAATCGAAAATCGAATTTTTATCGTAAAAGATCGAGGAAAACGAGATCGAGCCATGATTTTCGATTTTCGTTCCAAACGGGATTTTTCGACTTGAATCATGATCATTTCGTTTGATGTCTTGTATTTGTAAATTTTTACTCCTAATGATTACATAATACGCATATATTCTCAGCAGATTTAGAAACTTTTTCCGCCATTGAAATGTATATTTTTAGTGTTTTTCGAATGTAAAATTAGCATGTTTTTGTACAAATCGTATTAATTTTTCAAAAAAATAAACGTTGCTTTTTTATTTATCCATATTTTGGCTCAAATTTCAATTTTTATTGAAAAGCGGAGCTTTGAATTTTGATTAAATAACAATTACTCGAAAAATCTATTTTTACAGACACTATTCCATCACTACTAATCTATAAAACTCCATTACGAAAAGAAATCAAGCTCGATAGTTGTTTGCATATTCACCTGCCACCATCATGTAATGAGACATATGCACCTCAAAGGTATCTGGAACCTTGGTGTGAAGATGGGGATGAAACAGCAGCCCATCTGCTACGCGAATTTCCCGTAATTGTGAGGATTCGTGCAAGGCTCCTGGGTTCTCCATTCATAGAGACTAACGACGTACGAGAAGTACTCATCGGTGACCTACTGGCCTTTAGCGATAACATTGGTTCCTTCGGATGATCATCAATGGGCAGCTGGAAAAATGGAATGCCAGGTCTAAGGTAGCACAGCTACTCCATCAAAATCACCTATCTATGTTAGAACGTAGGTTTCCGCGGCGATGGTGTGATCTCTGTTGTCTACAAACAAGCTGACGCGGAAGAAAACCCTGAAAAAATGCAGAGATAATCACCTATCTAATTTGTATTGAAAAAAACCTCCATCCATCCTTCTGTTTAATTCATCATATTTTTTATTGTACTGCGCATATTATTTTTGCATTGCACTGACGAAAACTCATTTCCAAAACAAGTAATTGTCAGAACATCTGATCATCATCATCACTGGTCAACAGTCTTAAGATTGCTTTATCGCAGCTCTACACTCAATTCTTCTGTCAGCTTATCTTTTCACACCTACGTATTTCTTCTCTTTCACATCCTTCTTCACTTGTTCCATATATTTTGTTCGAGGTCTTCCTTTTCCGTTCGTGCCCTCTTTTTGTTCCTCGACGATTGTCTTCATCAGGCCATCATGTCTCAACATATTGCCAATAAGGTTGTTCCGTCTTCTTGTCAAGGTTTTCATGAGGCCTCTTTTTTCGCCTACTCTTCTTAGGACTTCCTCGTTACTTACTCGGTCTATTCATATGATCCCTATTATTCTTTTGTAGCACCACATTTCTAAGGCCTTTATACTTGATTTCTCCGCGGCTGTCATTTTCCATCCCCACTTTCATCAAGATACATGCTCCTTTCGCAGTATCTGATGAATTTTTACCCTTCTTCTATGCTTGTATTCTCAGCTGTAAGAAGGTTCTTCTTCTTTTAGAATACTCTCTTCGCCTGGGCTATTCTGCTGATAATTTACTTTCTGCTTCTACCATCGCTAGCGATCCTGCTTTCTAAATAACAAGATAATGTGATGAATGCCGCGAAAATCTTCGAACTTGTAAAGACTATGGAGTTGGCGCCAGCATGCTCCTAAGATATACGCCAAGGAAAACAGGACTCAGTGTCTTATCTGAGGTACATCTCGTTGAAAATTTTAATTGAAATGAAAAATTAACTTAATTTTTTGAGATTAAAGAAATCCCCCTAAGAATATTGTAATCCCACAATTTTGGGCCCACTGAAAAGTTACTTTCCGGTAATAGTACGATACAAATTTCGAAATCAATAGCCAGAATAATAGTCATGTTTGGGATTGTACAAAGCACTTTACCAATGCTCAATGAATCAAATACCGCGAAATTCATTTAAGTTAGGCCTCGTCATATATATATTGAATCCTACGAACCCCCTCGTAGGTAAGCAAAACTACGATACGCTAGGGATAAACGTAGTAATTATCCATTGAATACAGGTGTTGCACTAGAGTGTGTGTTAAAAATATATATAATTATGCATTGGATACAGATGATACGCGGCAGTGTGTATTAAAAATACTCTAGTCAACTTATAGCCAAGAGCGAATGGAGCTATGGATGAATGCTCGTCGAACAAATGGTGATTGGATGCTCCGATAATGGATGTGTATGAAAGGAACCGCGCATCGCATCGCTTTGGTCATCACGTGATGAGTGCGGAATCATCAAACAGATTTCTGGGAAGAAAATTCTAAGAGAAAAAGGAAGGAATCGACCGACAAATCAACGAGTTTACGCAGTGTAATACATTCCTTTAAAGCCGATGTTCCAATAGTGACACAATAATTAAAAATGAAGCTGAAAATGAAGCTAACACTACGTGGGATAGAGTATGAAGCAGGATTATGCCGTTTATAGGTCTAATAAATGGTGCACACATTTGGAGGGCTTAGAAAAATATTGGTGTAAGCCAAAAATCAAAGTTTTTCGATAATTAAATAATAATTCGCAAAGACGTTGAAATTGTGTTGAAAGCCCCCAGTATGTGCTATTGCATGGCTGTCCCAAGTGTAGTGTCCCACTTGCATCATTGTATTTTTACGTGGATAGACTATTTCGAAGTCGGTTGCCTTGGAAGTATCAAAATAAACAAAAACTGACTTACACCATTAAGTTTCTCAGCCCTCCATTTATTGGAGTACACAAGTATACATTTTAGATGTGATTACTTCGGGCTGCAACATAGAATTTTTCCTTTACATATAAAACAGCATTAGTATAGATGAATTACTTTTCCACCAAGATATGCTAAAAAAATCGAATCAGGAGGCTCTGAATGGATACTAATTATATACGCAGGGAAACGCTGGAGGCACGAAGGCTCAGTGTACCACGGAAATGGGCAGAGTAATTTAAAATCGATCATTTGACCCATCGAAGAAATGGGCTCCAAAAATAAACCTGCCAGCAACATGACGTACAAAGTTTCTGAAATCAATTAGCGACCCCCTCCAGTGATAGCCTAAACTTTCCTGGCAAAGAAACGAGAATATTAATGCCTTATGCATGTATTTGGTATTTTGCCATAACTACGCTGAGAACTGATGACCACATTTGTCGCACTACAGTATATAAGCGTCATTTAAATCTGTTCTTCATCCTCATACTACCTTGCTAAACTTTAATACCACTGAATCAACCCCATTTTATAGTCCCAATACAGCAAAATTTCCGTGCACAATGTATTCATATATGGCTGGGGTTGACTCTCGCCTTGCATTCTCTTTTTTTTTAGCCATAAAAGTTTTCGAACTATATATTTATTTTTTCTCTTTTTCAAACTATTCGGAATTGACATATGTAGATGCAATGAGTAAAGTAATGCCAGTAGTAATATGTGTGAGAACAGCGCGTTGATTTCATAGAAATTTTCCTTACCGTTCTTAATTCTATATGTGACCCGCACGTACTAATCGTGGATTATATTTTTTTATGGGAAATTCGTGATTTTCTAAGTTGTAACAAATTCATACGACCATTTACATTTTACTGAATTATAAAAGTTTAAAGACGTTCCAAAGCAAGCCTTATAATATTTCTAATATCATTTTCTCATTTTATGATTATTCCCGGTTATTTTTAATACAAGGAAATAGTAGAACACCATTTACAACGATCACTGAACTTACATAGTTATTTTTGAATTTATGAAAATTTAATTATGTCAACTACATGAAAATTATTTGTTAAAAACATATGAAGTGTACCTGTGGTATTAACTCGTGAATTAAGATATTTTGCTCGTTTTTCTATTCATTAAGCGAATCTCTAACACTGGTTCTCTCTTTACCAGCTTTTATACCCGTTGGAGTTAGTATGGATGATCTAAGAACTAGTACCTATATATCCTATTAAATCTTCTATTTTCCCTGATATCACCAATTATTTAGCCAATTAATTTAATACCAGGTTATTGTGAGGAATGCTTCTTATTAAATATCCCCCAAGACAAGTGAAATTCACGTTCCAGAAAACAGACAGCTCGGGATCCGCCTCCTTTAATTACATAGTTTAGCCAGTGTTCCGTAAATCACGCCCAAGCTATCAGGATAACAGAATAAAGGCTCAGAAATTTACAGATGACTATAATTTCGGAGCAAAATAAATTAACTCCGATCTTGGAATTTCGCCCCAGTCCAAGGTCTCTGTTTCTAACCAACTAAGGTGTTCCGGCGCTGGTCAAGGTCCTTATATATTTGATTGCCTCAGCATGATTACTGGTAATTTACCTTTCAATCCCATTCGTTATCAGTGCAGTAATCCCTTCAATCGAAAATCTTGTGCACACTGAGTTTTACGTTCGTAGGAGGGCTCATGAGAGTACCCAATGAAGTCAACTAGTGAGTCATCAATGCAATTGTCGACTAAAGATGTACCCATAAAAAGGGTCAAATACCATTTATTTTTCCTCAAGCAGGTTCGAGAAAGCCCCCGTTTGCTAATACAAGGAGTTTTGTGAGTATTCAGAAAAATGAAAAAACGTGAGGAAAACCAAATAAAAATTAGGAAAAAGAATATCCAACATGGGGACTAAGGATAAATGAAATGACAGCCAAAACTAATGCATTTACCAAGACGACAGTATAATACTACAGGTCTTCAGAACAGAAGGACTGAGTTAGAAAAATGAAACAATAAAAATAATTGAAGAAAAATGCTTTAAGGAATGGCAGTGCGGAAAAGCATAAAATACAATACCAGTTAAATCTCGTCCAGAGATGTTTTCATGAGTACAGCAGAATATCATCCCCTAGTTCCTAAAAATAGAACTTCGGGCTGTTTAAAATCACTAACTTCAACTATCTAGGGCTCTTAAACGCGGAAGTTGTCCAATACATGTTTTATAATCATTTTTGGTATGATATCTTGTATTTTAAGGCATCAGAGCAGTACGAAAAATAAATGGTCTGACAAATGATGAAAAAAACAAGTTACATCTCGCTCACATGTGTTTACACGTTTAAAGTAGAATATAATCCAACTAGTTTCTGAAAATATAAAATTAGACGGTTTAAAATCAATTACTTCAATTCTCTAGGGTTCTTAAACGCGGAAGTTGTCCAATAAATCTTTTCCAATCCTTTTTGGACATGATAAATTGTAGTTGACAGCAAGGTAGTACGAAAAATACATGGTCAGACGAATGATGGAGGAAAATTGAAGATAAAATACTGCACAGAAATTAGAGGTCCAGAGAACCCGATGTCGTAAGCGAGAATAAATGCAAAAGAATGAGGTGGGTGGGGCATAGGGGTGAGGATAGTTGACTGAAGAAGGTATTAACCGTCGGATTCTGAGGGAAGAGGACCCAGAGAATGAATATGGCTGGCTGGAGGGACCAATTGGCTCGTTTAATCAGTTCCGAATACAAAATTCAGAAAAAGGATGCATCAGATGGAAGAAAAAGATAAGTTTCTGCGAAAAAATAAATCTCCCTTTTTCATCAATAAAATACCTGATCCATTCGCTCATAAGTTAAAATGAAAAAAAAATTCCTAAGTTGAATGGACGACGTCGCCAAGGAGATATTGCGCTGTTGATTTTCAAGAAAAACTCAAGATTTGTCTTCTAAAAACATGACTTTTAGGCAAGTACGAGGCGTAAAGGAAAATAATTCGAAAGAATAAAAAACTTCATTTACTAATCTATCAGATAAAATGAATACCAGCCCTCTCTCTTCACTGAAAACAGTTTGGAATTGCTTGAAATAGAGTAAATAAAAATGAGCAACACGAGGAACATGCGCATGATGCATCCCCTCGGCGTCGATTTTTTGTGGCAAATGGCCAGAGAAGTAGGCGTAACATCGATAAACTTAAAATGCTGTTTTTTTTTCCATCTCTATCGCGGTCGAAAATAATAGAAAATTGGCGTGCGAGACCATTACGAAAGGATTTAGCAAAGACTAGCGCAACGGAGGCGAAGGACCAACGTAATGAAGAGGCCCTGTTGATGAAACCAAATATCCCCTGTTTTAGATGACACTGGTACACAAAGTAAGACTTATACTCGCAAAAAATCCATCAGAAAAAATTACTGTCTTCACAGCAATAGTAAGTTACCTGATCACACAAATTTAATTCATAGTTTATTCTTTTATTATTTTTATATTTTTGCTTCTTTATGTATTACTAACTTTTATATATCAGTTTTTTGACCGTGTTCTACCAATTTTAATAATCTGAAAAAAATTAGGAATATACTTTAGAGCAGGCGTAACAAAATATTTTTTTTAGGTGTGTCTATTGTTTCCTAAGTTTTTTAAATTTAATTTTGAAAATTTCAAACTTATGTAAAAGTTTAGTTTTCGGTCAAAAATTTTGGAAAAAAATCAGAATCATGGAACATAATGTATTTACATTTTAAAATCAAGAAAACGATTTTATAAAAATAAAAACTGGAGATATAGTTAAAAAACTAAAAATCGTGTTTCAATTTTTTTGGGGTATTATCCATTGTTAAGGTCTGAAACTTTGGGGAAACACATAATTTTGGATGCACTTTAAGTGTATATTTTTATTTTTCAAAACATCGGGTGGCACTTTTCATCATCTTAACCTGCTAGACCCTTTACTTAGCTATTTTGATTTATATGTGTTTTCCTTCTTCAATGGGAAGCGTTGTGACGACAAGTGTTGGTAGTTTGGCTACGGCGGAAGGGTCTCTGGTTAAAGTCCAGATGGAGCCTTGGGACGCCTCCGCCATGGTATTGCCGCGATGAGGTTTTATGCTTGTATGGACTTCGTCATATCCCACAGGTGGCCGAGGGAAAGGAATAGAATATCACTTGATACCCTAAAATACATGCCTGATATGCTATTACCCCGATAACAGTTTCTCCCAACGGGACTCCGTGGAGGAAGCACGATCCCATCCCAAAGGTGGTTGAGTCCTGCTACCACTTCGGTAGCTTTTTAATTAGTTTTCAAAAATGTCCGCAGCGTGGCAATGAGTGCATAGCGATCCACTTCTTCCCAATACTCTGCGGTATATCATTTGCAATTATAAATAATTGAATTCAAAAGATATGATTGATAAAAATACATCATCACGAATATAAAGCTCGATTGACAGCCTTAGTAACAGCTTATTTCTCCGTGAAATTCGGATAGTTCCGCCCGGCAGCGACGCGAGTGGCGACTTTAGTAAACCCATTTAAATGCGCGGTGGGCGACAACGCATCTCAAGCCATCCTGGAGATTCCTCTACTGTAATATCCGTGGTTACTCCAAACGCGTGACTTTTTTCTTCTGTCCCTTTCTCACCAAGTTCTCTCATAATTGTAAACATCTATGAAAGTTACTTTAATACAATCGAAAGAGACTTTGCAGGTTCCACTCAAAAACTTTGTTCACTATACCGTCCAGCGCCTTTTAACGTTGTCACATCAATTTCAAGCTTTGCACGTCGTGTGGTGTGGCGAATAAAGTTTTTTAAGAGGAACCTGCGAAATGTCTTTCAATCAACGGTTCCATCCACCACACCTTGCCTGAAACAATCAGTTTTATTTCAATACCTCACGTTGGTGTATGCAAGACCATCAAATATGTTGTTTACACGTGAAAAAAAATTGCAGAATTTAAAACCAGGAAATCGACGACAATCCGACAGAAAAATATTTCTGTAACTGGAAAAGTATTCGAAGTACATGATTTTAATTGATCTACTCCTAAAAATAATTTTATTAGGAGTAGATCAATTAGGAGGATTATTAGATCAAGGAGTATTTAGCGTAATGGGTAATAATTATCTATTACCTATTGATAATGTCTTTAAAAATTCGAACGCGGTAGAGTTTTTAACAAATGCTGTATTGAATTTAACAAAGTTTATTTTTAAAATCTAGCATGTCACCATTCTACGAAGTGAACTCGCGAACGATTGATTTGTTGTGAATCATGTTTCAGTGACGCAACACTGTAGTCAGAATGAGGTAATTTTAACTATCAAGTAGTAGCAGATTATATTATTATTTCTCATAGCGCTTAATATTCAAGAGCAGATTAATTAATATCATAGAATTCGAAGACTTTCCCGGCTTAAGAAATGTTTTTCTGTCGGATTTGCCGGTGCTCATTTCCTGGTTTTAAATTCTGCTGACTACTGATCATGGACTAAAAAGGTCGAAACCGGCAGAGTTTTTAATAAATGCAGTGTGGAATGTAACAAAGTTTATCTTTGAATCTATCATGAATCACCGTAGCCAACCCATTAAGACGGCGATAAAATCCTCCTTGTATGGAAGATCCACAAAGCTGCGGGATGACCACGAGGATGAAACTCGCTGGCCTTGAAAGGGCCCTGCGATCCTGCTGCCCATGCTCTGATGCCATCCGAGTGGCAGGTTGAAAAAGTAGATGGTGATGGCGGAGGTGTTTTAATATTCAGTGAGAACACTAGGAAGAGCTCCTCAGCGCTCTGAGATGAGATGCACTCGAATGACTAGACAGTTAAGAAGCACGCTCCAACTCCACTCGACTAGTGGTGGAAAAATACCAATCGAAATTGAATTTTCAACAAAAATTGAAATTTGAACCGAAATATCAGTTAATTGAAAAAATCGACTGTTATGTAATACAGTTGGAACGACCGGTTTATATTTTGTTTTTGTTTTTTCTCTATTTTTTGCATTTACTGAGTCTTGGTGCAGTGTTTTTTTTTCTTTGAACCTTTGTCAAATGATTTTTACTTAATTGTAGTGCACTTGTAAATTATCTCATGGGCCAAATGGCCCACGATAAGAAATTAATTCAAATTGAAATTTAAAATATCTTAGTTACACATTCGAAAAACACTAAAGATACACATTTGAGATGCTGAAAAATATTTTTTTTAATCTCCTTAAAATATATGAGTGACTTATTCGGTGAAAAAATTTACAAATGCACGCACATTTAACTTTTCGTATACCGGCTTGGTACCATTCGGTCTCTCTTAAATTTTTGGAAATACATACTGATTGTGATGCTTTCTTGATGATAGAGTGCGTAATTTCCAATTTTAACGGCTTTTGAATAAAGTCTTTCCCTCGGGACGAATGTCGTTTTCATAGGTCGATACCTAATGACGATGCTGAGATCAAACAAAATGGTCAAGATTGCAGTCGGAAAATCGAGTTTTGATCTAAACTCGAAGATCAAAGAATGACCTTGATATCCTCGATCTTTTCCATTAAAACTCGATTTCCGATTTTTATCGAAATTGATTGTGCCATCACTAAGCTCGACCAGTGATATTTTCTCGTGATGAATATTTCATGGGCTCAAGACACTGGTGTCAGGGGGGGAAAATTTTGCCACCTAGCCTAACCGAATGATGGATTATAGTGCAGATTTGTTCTGTAATTTAAGTTATCCTCTATCGCATGAATGAAAGAAACCTAATTTTGTCCAAACTCCCATGAAACTGCTTGAAACGATATAGGTTAAAAAAGCATTTCCATTCCACATGTATAAATTTAAAATATTAAGATGGAAGGGCTTCCATATATGAAAGGAGTTTTATTTTAAATTTTTTTAAGAAGAGGCGTATTTAATTTCTTGATCCGGATCGCATAGCTTCGGCACGAAGAGCAAGTACCGCCTTAAATGTCTCGCGTTTTAAAGAACTTCCGCATGCGATAACCCTGACACCTGAAGTTAGGGAACACTTTGCGCAAGTAGTATAATGACTTATTTCGTGACATGGATATCGTTTAACACGCATGCCTCGCATTATCATAAGGTAAAATAGAAATGATCAAATATTTAAATGCAATGTCAAGGCATTAAATGGCATAGAAAGAATATATCTTTGAACGGCAACTGTTAGAGCATAATGAATATACAGTTAACCATTTTCACGGGTTTGACATGAACTTTGTCCCTCACACATGCATGAATACCAAGGAGTTTATGTATGAAGGTATTGAAATTTATTTTATAAAGGTATTTAAATGTTTGAAGTTTTGAAATATAAACTCTAACATTTCTTTTCCATTGTCCGATTTCATTTTACAATCTTTAGATGGTTTTATGCATCATCCCCCAGAGAACTTCATTAATTTTTTTGCAATGGAGTGTAAAGTTATCCTGCTCTGTCTTTGCCTTGGAACACCATTGCTTTGATCATCCTCCATGTTTGCTTTCCTGCTCTCATCTGGTTCTTATACTGAGAATAGTGTCTGTAAAAACTACTTGAGACTAGACCAGATGAGGTGTACAGGAGCAAGGATTCTTAGAAATTTAGGGATCGCCGTCTCAAAATTATGTTTCTAGGGAAAGGTTTGAAACTAATAGAATATTTATGTCAGGGTTTCTTCTACAAAGTACAGACAATTTAAGTTTTCATAGAACGGTTCGGTATCAGTTTTTCCCAGAGAAAAAGAAGGATTTCACCAGCATCTCAGGTCGATTCTACATAATTCCTTCAGTAAGCGTTCAATTTTTAGTGGATAATACCCAAGGAAAGGTAAGATTACTCCCTACAGAGCATTACCTTAAAAGAGCCAGGAAAGGGTTCAGATGATTGCTTCGCGTTCTCAAAGGGAGAGGACAAGGTGCACGTCTCAATAAGACGATAAGAACGTCTGTCAACAAGCCGCTGACCTTCTCCCGAGTGTCGGCGGGGTGATTGTCATGAAAAGGAAACTAAACCAAAATTGCAGTGGCTTCTCATGGAAAACCTACATGAACCGGAATAAGTCACTTCAAACTGACAAGGAACGGTGATTCAACTTACAACAAGGAATTGGATTAAACGTAGGCTTCCTATCACTAGAGAGTGGGTTCGAGCCCCGGTGGACAAGACATATTTTCATTCACGCTTCAACAGATAGGTACAAGTTTTCTTGCAAATAATGACTGAAAAAATACAATATTCAGGATTGATTCCTCACTATGTAATTCTGAGAGAAAGCATAAAAAAATATTGCTCAGGGGATTATTACCTCGCTTCTATAACATACATAGTCACGGATAAAGGGGGTAGGCACACGGGGGCACGTGCCCTCCCCCCCCCAGGAGCTAAAAAATTAGTCAAGATTTTTAATACGGTTATCATTAAATTCGTTTTGTTTTGTGTATTTTGGAGCTCGAGCTTTTAATATCATATTAATAATTTTAATATTAAAATAAAGAGAATATTTCGTAGTTTTACGTTATGTTTAATCTCAAATATGAGAAGATCGTTTGTCTGTCAGACCCTTGTACCCTCTCCCCCCCCCCCCCCCCCCCCTCCCAGAAAAAAATCCTAAATCCGCCTTTGATTATATAGGGGAGACCGGGGTAATAGGGGATCGGGTTGGTGTGGTGGCTAGAGTGTTGGCTTCCTACCCGGTGGGCCCGGTTTCAAATCCCGGCAGCGGCAGAGAATTTTCAGAGCCGGCCCGATCCCTGCTTGAATGTTGTGTGGAGGACATTTCAAGCGCAACACTCCGTCCGTCGGATGGGACGTTAAGCCGTGGTCCCCTTGGTGCCTTTCGTTAAGAGCAGGCTAATGCCGACGCCGGGTTTCTCTCCACCCTTCCTCACCTACCCTTCCCTCATGGCACAAATGATCTCAGCTGTCGGTCGCCTCCTACAAATACCATACCATACCGGGGTAATACCGCATGGCGGGGCAATACCGTGCATATGATTTTAGATCCGCTGGAGTATGTAGCAAGCATTGGGAAGTGCTACTGGGTAGCGGAATGAAAGCAAAACCGATAAAAACGATCTGGGATCTTCTGACTTTACGAACGTGTATGTGACGAAAGCTTTTCTGTTTTGCCAACTTTTCTTATAATTTTAAAGACTAACTCGACCTGAGGCAAGTGAAATATGTTTTTAGTGACTATATTCGAATCAACGGTTTAAAATTGCCCATATCATGGGATATTTTTAATATCAAACACAATTCCTCTATTGTTCTTATTTTGCGTTAGGGTTGATAATGCAGCGCCATGTCGTTTTGGGCCAGTTCCGTACACCTTGCATGGGGCAATGTGCAAGGTATTGCCCCGTGTTAACGATAATGCCCCATATAACATTGTAACTTTTCTGAGAAACTTTCAAATGAAATTTTTGATATTTTCAGATTGTTTATGTGAATTATGAAGAACCGTTGAATGGATGAGTTGCCAATCCTTCCAAGTACAGGCGAACCTGGATAGTCCGAACACACGGTAGACGGAATACCTCAATAATCCGAACGCCATTCATCCGTCGTGAAGTCAGTTTGCCTGTACTAATTATGGATTTTTATATTTTGATGCTGCAGTAAAACATTTAATCGTAAATAGAAGAGGATCTTTTTAAATTTTGTTTTATGTTAGCTGATTATTATTTCAACTGAGATCGGGGATTTGGTATTATTTTAATTTTAATATAAGCTAGTACGCCATGTTTTATTTATTTCGATGATAGAATAAATTTAAATTACATTTTCCACCTTTGATTTGCCCCAGAAGGTGTACGGTATTGCCCCGGCACTCGGAACAATACCTTGGAGTGTAAGTGTTTAATAAAATGGATATAACACTCTTAAGTAAGTTAAGTTTTCCAAATATAAAGCAAAAAAAGGGTGAGAAATCGAATGCCCTTCAAAATAACATGATTGCCTCTTTCATTGCAGTTTTAAATTGAAAGATATAAACTAAAAATGCTTAAGTGTACCCCGGTCTCCCCTAGATGTACTACCTAGTATAAAACGTAAAAAATGACAGGAGAGGATGACGTTTTTATAGGTCAATAGTGACGCTGCTAAGATCAAACAAAATGATTAAGATTGAAGTTGAAAAGTCGAGTTTTGATCGAAACTTGGAGAGAATCGAGTTGGTTTGGTGGCTAGACTTATAGCTTCCCACCCCGTGGGCTCAGGTTCAAATCCCGGTGGTGGCTGAGAATTTTCAGAGACTGCCCGATCCCTGCTTGAATGTTGTGTGGAGGACATTTCAAGGACACTCCGTCCATCGGAAGGGACGTTAAGCCGTCAATCAACATACGCGAAGGAAAGTGTATTTCAAACAATGACGCTCAAACGATTGTGCAATTTCTTGGAAAATATCAGCCACCCACCGTAGTCATATCGCTACGTCCTATGACTCTGAGCATATGCATCTCTTGAAGGAAACCCGCACTCATTTTTGCTGTTGATTGTCACAAGTATGTTCTTGAAGCTTGCAATAATTTAATCCACTTAATTGTTTATTTTTTTAGCCAATTGAAGTAAGCCCACTGACGGAAAGATACGGTTACAAATCAGAAATTCAATAATGACGCCAACTGCCCGCAAAATTTCCATCTAAGTATCATGTATAGTAAGTATCAAGAAATCTTACATCTAATAGATGAGGGATGAGATGACTACTGGGATAAATGCACAGAAATGGACAAAAATGACACTGAATATTTCAAGAATAGACATGACACGGCTGACGTCTCTCCAAATGGAATGACGTGAACGGGAGAAACGTGATACAATCGAGACGGTATTTAGACCGGGAAAGAATAACGTGTGTCATCCTAATAACCCAGTGGTCTCATAGATATACTCACGTCACTCTTTCCCGGTCTAAATACCGTCTCGATTGTATCACGTTTCTCCCGTTCACGTAATTCCATTTGGAGAGACGTCAGCCGTGTCATGTCGATTCTTGAAATATTCAGTGTCATTATTGCCCATTTCTGTGCATTTATCCCAGTAGTCATCTCATCCCTCATCTATTAGATGTAAGATTTCTCTCTTTTTGTTTCTGGCATGTTCGTTTCGTTTTTTGCATTGTGTCATTTATGTCTCGTCTAAGTCAGCATCACCCCCCATCCCTCATTAGTGTTTAAGGATAAAAGTGTTCGTTTTCTTTTCATTTAATAAATTGTGTATGATATTCAAACGCTGTGTGCGAGGTCATTCATCTCCTTGCTGCGCCATTGCATTCAAAGCTCTGAGTTCCCATCTTGACCGCGAGCCGCAGAACCCACGAAAACTTAAAACTTAGATCGTAATCTCAGTTCGACGATGCACGGTAAGTGGACGTGTATCGTTACATTTGGCGCCCAACGTGGGGCGCGATCACGAGGGAACTCGCGATTGAATTTTAATGTTCGTTTTTGATGCCACTAGATTGGCACATTTTGATCACTCGGCGCTCATGGGCAGCCATCATTACATTTGGCGCCCAAGAACGCGCGGCCCGATCACGAGAGAACTCGCGATTGAATTTTAATGTTCGTTTTTGATGCCACTAGATTGGCACATTTTGATCAATCGGCGCTCATGGGCAGCCATCATTACATTTGGCGCCCAAGAACGCGCGGCCCGATCACGAGAGAACTCGCGATTTAATTTTAATGTTCGTTTTTGATGCCACTAGGTTGGCACATTTTGATCACTCAGCGCTCGCGTCAGCTATCGTTACATTTGGCGCCCAAGAACGCACGGCCCGATCACGAGAGAACTCGCGATTTAATTTTAATGTTCGTTTTTGATGCCACTAGATTGGCACATTTTGATCACTGGGCGCTCGAGTCAGCTATCAGTACATTTCACCCCCATGAACGCGCGTGACCACGAGCGAACTCGTGATTACTATGTAATAGGGTTCAGGTTAGTCGACCATTTGTTAGTTATAGTGTCACGCCATTGGCAATCCATTCTCAAGTTTGAATCCGATTGTGTGTTTTTCTTTTGCTATTGCGTTGTCGGTTTTTTTCTATTTTCCTGGTGTTTGTAGCCAATGAATTGCGGTCTACGGGTCGTTGGGGTGTCCCTTTGTTTTATTCCTGTTGTTTAAGGGGATCCAATTATGGAAACGTCCGACGATAAGACACCCGCTTTTACAGTGTATCGGGAGGTCGCGAACGAAGTAGACGACTCTGATGACAAGAGCGCGAATTCAGAAACCGATGATTTAACTGACACATTCCGGGGAATGCTGTTAGATACGCCGGGTCCCGGCATGAGTGGGCAAAATAAAACACAGCGTGAAGGTGACAAGGGGGGCGAAGCTAGCCGAACCGAATTTAGTGACGATTCTAATAATAATGATAATGTGTCTAAGAAAACAATCTTATTGATGTTACAAAAAATGAGCGCTCATTTTTACACTACTAACGAAGGCATACAAAGCTGGCGTGCGGAGATGAGTAGTTGTAATGAAGCATTGCGACAGGAAATTAACAGTATTAATGATAGTCTACGGCAGGAAATTAGTAGTAGTAAGGATAGTCTACGGCAGGAAATTAATAGTTGTAATGATATTCTACGGCAGGAAATTAATAGTCGTACTGATATTCTACGGCAGGAAATGTCCTTAATTAAAGAGAAACTAAACAATGGTGAAACTCATTGCCTAGAGAAAGTGAATAAGATCGCGAAAAATGATCGTGATGAATGTCTAAGGGTGGTTGATTCACAAGTTGAAAACCTTGAGGTTCGCGCGGACGCTCTAGAACGCTCTTCTAATGACATTGTAAATCTTAAAAAGCACGAGGAAAATGCCGTCGAAATAGACGAACGCAGGGTAAAATCGCTCGAAGCGGAATTTGAGGCATTGAAGGATAGAGGCACGCCAGTAGCAACGGCGACGTTATCAGGTGAGTCATTGACAAAGCCTGTGTTCTCCGCTCGTGACGACGATCACCCGATAGCGTTTTTAAAGGAAGTGGAAAATTGTCTCTCGATGGTTACCGTTCCGGAAACGATGAAATCAAAGGTGATTTTTCAGATGTTGGAAGGAAATGCGAAAATCGGGAGGGAAAATTTAATTTTGTTTGCGACCCGCCAGTTAAGAAAGGCTGGGTTAAAAAGAAAGCGTAGTCAAAACAAGACCCATTCCAATTTTCATGTCAGGGATTTAACAAAGAACACCTAAGGTGTCTGATACCCAGCTTGGGTTATTTCATAAGTTTTTTCATTTGCTCTCGGGTCTATTTAGAACCTCAAGTTTAGTTTTAGTTTGTTGCTCGTTTACTTGGCTTATTTCTTCCGCGAGATGCATGGACTCATCTCTTTCTTTTGGACACATTTTTTTTCATTCACCCCTTAGGAAAGAGATTCATCCATGCAGGGGGGCGATGTGACGAAAAGCCTCGTCACGGCTCATTCTGCGTCCACGTCCTGCCCTTTTCCCTATTCATGTTGGCGCGCGGCCGTAGCAAGCGATGAGCGACCTTCTTTTTTCTTTTTGTCGTCTGCTATCATTTTAGTATGTCTTTTGTTGTTCAATTGGGTATATAAGGCCAGGTATTGTGTGAACTGGGGTCGATTCTGGAGAAAGCGGTGGTTGATTCCGCTAAACAGGACGGAGACCAGAGGAGACGCGGTGACCGTGCCGAGGGGGGCAGTAAGAACGAGGCCGCTACAGACGGGCTACGGCGTCTTGGAGGTCGGAGAACGCGACAAAGAGGAAGGCGTGCCGGAGAGGAGAGCGTGGAGTGCAGTCGAGGAACGAGAAAAGTGTCCTCTTCTTCGTCAAGACATCACGACAACGTTCGAGGATCCGCGGGATGTGGTTCCCCGCGGTTGGCGGATCGTGATTCGGCGACCAGGATTCGGACCCGCTGGTTGACATTTAAGTACTCTAAACCCTCTCCCGGGACGGGAAAATAATCCCGATACTCCCCCGCTCCAGCCAGCCCATGCGCCCTCGAAGAAAGTCCCCAATGTGCACGTGTGTCATCCTAATAACTCAGTGGTCTCATAGATAAACTCACGTCACTCTTTCCCGGTCTAAAGACCGTCTCGATTGTATCACTTTTCTCCCGTTCACGTCATTCCATTAGGAGAGACGTCAGCTTCACTTTGATAAAACAGAACGTGGAGCCTGTAATATTTGAAAGTAAAGCAACGAACATTACCTATGACTGTCTTAAATGAAGTGCAGTGGTTTTTGTCGCAACTTGAGCGAGATAACGAGTGCCCGTGTCATGTCGATTCTTGAAATATTCAGTGTCATTTTTGTCCATTTCTGTGCATTTATCCCAGTAGTCATCTCATCCCTCATCTATTAGATGTAAGATTTCTCTGTTTTTGTTTATGGCATGTTCGTTTCGTTTTTTGCATTGTGTCATTTATGTCTCGTCTAAGTCAGCATCACCCCCCATCCCTCATTAGTGTTTAAGGATAAAAGTGTTCGTTTTCTTTTCATTTAATAAATTGTGTATGATATTCAAACGCTGTGTACGAGGTCATTCATCTCCTTGCTGCGCCATTGCATTCAAAGCTCTGAGTTCCCATCTTGACCGCGAGCCGCAGAACCCACGAAAACTTAAAACTTAGATCGTAATCTCAGTTCGACGATGCACGGTAAGTGGGCGTGTATCGTTACAATATGTTACCTAAACAGCGCTAAAATTATGAAAACCTGATCAAGAGCCACACTCATTATTGCGCAATTCGGAATGGAAAGTTCTTGACGAGCTAGACTCGTCCTTTTAGCGAGAGGGCTTAGATCAAGTGTGCACCTGGATAAAAATGTTGTTTAAATGATCTGTCCTTCCAACCGCTTATCGATTCCCACTCTCTTGTTCTTTCTGATTCCATCCACGCCTCCACTTCATTTATTCTCTGCGTGCACGTCTTTGACTGAGAATGACTCACTTCCTCACTTCCGTCACAAACGGATGGTAAATTTTCTATCGATAATAGAACTTATTTCTAGTCTGAGCATGTTGTGCGAACCTTCCAATACGCGTGAGACCTTTGTTATAGAGCAGGTGGGTCCGTGAAGCTAGATTCGTGCACCGATAGAACACGAGGCAGACGTAATATGAAGTGATTTGATCCGGAGGTGATGATACGCCGTAACAGAGTTAACCCTAGTTTAATTAATAAACCTGGCTCAGAGTCACGAGGTCGCTAAACCTTTGTCATTTTGACGACGACATTTTTTAACCTCCCAATGAGGTTATTTTTGTGTTCTAGCCAATTAACTTAAATTTTTATCATTGTTAAAGTATATTTTCAGTTTAAATCATATAGATTTCATTTTAAATATTTTAAATAATTATTTTTACCATGACTTATAACAAATGTTTTGATGTAAGGTGCTAGGGAACAATATCTTTGAAATAGAATAAAATAGTCAATTTTTTATTGCAATATGCATTTTCCTAAACTTAGGCATTTTAATTGGACGCGTCGTAAAAATTACGAAGGTTTAGTGATCAAGGATTTACAGGACGCATCACTCCCACTTGTCGAATTATGTCTTCATTGTGCCATATTAATCGTTTAAAGCTTAAATAATAACCATGAAATATTCAGTGCATATAGAATATGAAATGTAAACACAGATACACTAATATTTTATGTTCCACAATTGTTTTATTAGTCTGACCCAGGTTTTGACACTGTACACTATGTCATTCTCAAAGGTTCAACTCGGTGGTTCAACGTCTTCATCTTTGAAAATGACATAGCGTACAGTGGCAAAACCTGAATCAGACTAATAAAAATTTGTAGAACATACAATATTAGTATATCTATGATTATGTTTCACGTTACAAAGTTCCACCAAATACCGCCATCTTCCCTTAAGTTGGTCATAAATAATAGGCCATTTTCAATGCTTTCCTGTATCACAAATATAAAAATATTAATATGACCTGGTGTTTTCCCGACGGATTAACTGGATAAAGTTTTCACGGGTACGAAGCCGGGTGTTTCATTGAGGCGGGTGCTCAAGCGAGTTCATTTTTTCGAGGCCCATCACGTTCCTCGTCCTTGGGGAATGATTGATTAAGTTCTCTCGGGTTCTCCCAGCCCAAATCCCGGGTGAAGGCATAGGCGTGTGATTTCACTCATTCACGACTGGGGCACCAGTTTCTTTCCCTCTGTTACCTCACACTACGAGGATTTTCCAGGGAGGTGCTTCAAAGCTTCATCCGGGATTCGGCCCCAAGATCCTTTGATCAGCAGCCAGGTGCTCTACTCTATAAAATACTACGCTCCCATGATCCTACAGACAGACGTGAGTCCAGCTGGAAGCCAGAGAGAATCGTATCAATCACTCTCATGAGAGCAGCAATCTAATTAACAATACTGCATCTTTGAAAAAGACTAAACGCTCTCCGCGTACTCTTAATCCTGTAATTATCCTCAAATGGAAGATTTCCATCTCCCAATATGTGCATAAATATGCTGTTGCATAAATATGCTATACGCCTTAGAAATTTAAAATAAATCTCCAGCATAAGTGGCGTGAGCATCACGAGAAAAGTCGCGTTTATCCGCAGATTATTAACATCCGAAGGAGATATGCTGAACGTTAAGCACGAATGGAACGGAGTACAGAATGTGACGAGGTCAGAGGTTGCCACCACTGAACCGAAAATGAATCCACGCCGTTGCGCCGTCGCCTACTCAGCTGAAAATGAGATTTATCCTAGAATATACTCGGCACTAGAATAAATACTCGATACTTAATATTAGTTTCTGGCATAAAATCCGGGATATGTGTATACAATATACGGGATATATATACGGGACTGAGATGTGGGACTAGACGTAGTGTTAGTTTCGTACTTCTTCACCCTTGAAACTCTCAAGTTTAATCGTTTCTTTTCTCTTCATTCCGCCTTGTTAGGCGGAAGGGTGAATCCACACATTTGTGGATAAGTCCTGGGTGAACTTAACGTATCAGAGCGATTACATTCAATGTAAATATCACTTGACACTCTGTTTTATTCTCAATCCTATTTTACATCCACTTCAAGATGGCTCTCTCCTTAACAAGTCATTATTTATCTTTTATCACCATAGCATCTTCCCAAACAAATAAATAAAAGAAATCAAAATAAAAACAAACATGCTCACAAATAAACAAAACAAACAACAAATGACCTTAAAATGCATCAAGCTTAACTCTCAGTTAACCATCATCGTAGGTCAACATTTCTCTGATTGGTTTGGCGGAGCTCTCCATCCCGCTTTCCGCTAGCCTTTTCATATTAACGTATTTCCACTATTTTAAATTCTTAATAACCTGTCCTATGTAATTCATTCGGGTCCGTCCCTTGCCATTTTTTACTTTCGTCTGTCCTCTTACTATTGTTTTTATCAAAACATTTTGCCTCATAATGTGGACAACTGAGTTATCCCGTCTGTTCCTTAAACTTTTTAGAAGACTTCTCTTTTCTCCAACCCTTCTTAGTACTTGCCCTCACCTATACAAACAAACTACGGGTTGAATAACTGAGTTAGTGCATGCTATTCTCAACCGGACGGGTTGTGTATTCAAATCGATTTTTATGGGAATGATCAGACTGATATTATCGCTTGAGAGCAGTCTTCCTAACTTCGGCTATGTTTGGCGTGTGGCTTGGGTTTCTGTATCCACGTAAGACTAAACCCTCTCCGCGTCCTCTTAATCCTGTAATTATCCTGAAATGGAAGATTTCCATCTCCCAATATATGCATAAATATATTGCTGTGTGACGCCTTATAAAAGTCGGCTACATCAAACTATGCTCCGGGATTTGTACCTTTGACTCTCGAGAACGGGTAAACCTTGCTCTTCCCATTCCTCTTTGTCGAAAATATCCGAATTTCACCATTCCTGTAATGACACGGTGGAGATGCTATGCCAGTTATCACTCACTTGTCACTCCACACTCCTCACTTCGTCAGTCGTCACACGTCACTCGCGAGAGGTCTATCTGTCAGAGTGGCTCATCAGTTTCTCATTGGTCAGTTATCGACAATTGGTTACCTTATATCCATCGACTGACGGTGCAGTCACAATGTACGGCCCGTGCTACCGAAACGCCACGCTATCCCCCGTGCGATCACCAGAGGCTCCTCTCCTCCCCGAGACATTGGTAACGTCCTTAAAATTTGGCCACTCTAGATACACAAATTCATTACTTGATATGCGTTCGGTGAATTGATTTTTGGAATTTTAAATGGAAATTAACTTTGGGTAAAGACTTCGAATATTTGTGTTTGATTATTCTCTTTTACACTCCGAGGGCAAGGAGCACTTCAAAATATGACCCAAGGTTAACTTAAGTTAGGTTCGGTACGAGACGTTTTACAATTCATCTCGCAACCATCCGCAACAAACGCCTAGCCTTATATTTTATCAGTTGCATGGCTGGTTTTCTGACATCCCCTTGCCACAATTAGTAATTTGGCCCATGTACATGTAGAAATTTCGGCCGAATGACTACATAATCATCATCATAAGCCAACTATCAGGAGATTGCTTTGACGAAGTTCTCCATTCCTCCCTCCTATCCGCTAGCCTTTTCAAAGCGACGTATTTCTTCTATTTAACATTCTTAATAGTATGTCATAGGCAACTCATCCAGGGAAGCATCCTTCTCTTCTCTCCGTCCAACCATCCTTCGAAGATTGTCTTCACTAGGTATCATATTTGATGATTTTTATTTTATCGAAAAATTGTCATTATACAGCAATTTACAGTGGCCCAATGGCAAGCAAATATATTAATATGTAACGAAAATCGAAATACAGAAAATTTAACAGGAATCAATCCTTAAAAATACCAAATACAAGTAAATAAAAATAAAGTGAATCGAAACAATGGTAAGAAATGTAAAGAAAGTGTTGTTATTGATGATCAGAGGGGCAAGATAGAGCCAGACGTTCGGGGATAGGGAAAAGGGATCAACCCACGGAGGAAGGGAATTAAGAAGTGAGGAGAGGCGGGAAAATGGTGAGCGTTGAATGAGTAATAATCTGAGAATTAGTAGGTGGAACATGGAGTTAGAAGTGACCGACTGAGTTTTACCTTCTCCTTTCATTCACTCTCTATAGCATTTTCTCAGTATGATTCTCGGTCGATCCATTCTATCTTCATAATTCTTTGGAAACATCACGTTAAACGAGTAACCGCAAGTAAATATTATGAATGGACCCTAGTCGTAGCGTTCAGTAATTATTAAGAATACTACGCTCCACTCGTACTCGTGGACAGTGAATACGAAGCACTGCGAGTAGAGTACGTATCGACTGAGGACTTGGTCGATATCGATTCGATCCAATAGCGAAGGTGAAACGTTAAAACTCAGCAGGAATGGATGGTTTTCAACACATAATGCAAGCTACAAACATTGATTTTACGACGCAGGCAAAGAATATTGCTACATATTGTTTTTTCAGCTTTTTACTATTAAGGGCCTCACGATATACCAAAATTTTATTTCATTTTATAAAATGGAAGAGGAGATGGAAATATTACTCCTTCCTTACGTCATTTCTTTGGTAATTTACCTCTGGCATCACGAAGCCTATTAGCATCATTGGGACTCTTTTGTGTTGATAACAGTAACGATATCGGTTTTGAGCTACTGCCATAGCAGTCAACTTCACATATACCAGGCTTTAGTTAAACGCGCCCACATGTGAATGTAGATACGCAGTAACAACTTGAATTTTCGTCGGTAAAGAGCGCCACGGATGATAAGACGATTTCACTATTTTGTCTACTTAATTTACAGTGAGTCTATAGTTCTGAAATGTATTCACTGTAGATTCTCAAGTTACCACCAAAATTATCTCTTTAGTAAGGAAAAAGACGAAGTTATGGGGAAGAAACACATCTGTAAGAAGAAACAATTACGTTGGTCCTGAAATTAAAAACATTCTCTAGAGGAACCGTAAACATACGCAATGGGCATTTATTAGTTTCAAGTAAGGGGTGCAGCATTCTCAATGAGATATATTTTGATATATATTGATCAGATGTGTTGCCATACAGTAAGTGAAGTCGTTTGTAAAATGAGCAATCATCATTAAGTGCGTATTTTCTTCTGCGCTTGAAATATCCTCCACACAAAATTCAAGAAGGGTTCAAGTAGTCTTTGAAAATTGTCGGCCACCGCCAGGATTCAAACCCGAACCGGGAGGTTTGGATACCAGCACTCTAGCTACCAAACCAACCCGATCTCAGACTGAAAAGTCCTCGATTGTGATGTTCGTGTTTTATACAGGATGGAGAAAAGTTGTCACAAAATTTTAACCCTGGAAACCTGATGCCAGTGGGAACCAAAATTACAAATGATTCACTCGTAGCCTTAGCTTCGGAGCACTCACACTTCACTTACGATTTACGATTTAGTCGTACAGGAAGATGACATGAGATTTCCAGAACATACGGCAATAGGGAAAACAGGCGAATAATCCGAGCGCTTGGCTTAAATTTTCTATAGTTTAAAAATTTAGCGCTTTCAACCGAATCATCATCAGTAATTATGGTTTCCACAGGAATCAGCAATTTGGAGTTAAATTTTCGTTACACAATATTTCTCCACCCAGTATAAAACACGAACTACACAATCGATGACTTTTTAGTCTGAGATAGGGTCGGTGTGGTGGCTAGTGTTGCCTTCCCACCTAAGATGCCCTTCTGCCAGATGCCTTGCATACATTACAATCTTCGGCCGGCAAATTGCCCGAAGTCATGAGTTGTCCCGAGTATCCTGCTCCAGGACAAACTCGCGGCCAATCGGAGCACTTGGCGCAAAGTTTCTGTACTTTATAAATGTTGCGTTTTCGACTTAACCCGTCAGCGCCCAAAGTTTTTTTTATTAAATTCACACATATTTCACTTTTTAAAAATATGATATATCTACATCTATATAATACCCCGCAAGCCGCCTAAAAGGCGTGTGGCAGGGGGTGTTAGGACACCAGCCGTTTACAGCTTTAAAAAAATGAAGTACTCAAACGAGGTTGGTACTAGCGTTTATTAAAGTCCTTTATGGTTCGGGGGAAAAACGAATTCGCATATCTATCCGTTCGGCAAAACATTTCTCTTAATTTATCGCTTCTATCGAACCTGGAAATATAGTGTGGCTCTAATATTATGTTCTCTGTGTCGCTCTTAAAGATATCCATTCTCAATTGTTCAAGCAATCTAATCCTAGCGCGCAGCCTCCGAGTCTCCAATGGCTCCCAGCCTAATTCGCTTAACATCTGGGTAACGCTGTCTGTACGCCCGTAGCAGTTTTTGACGAAACGCGCAGCCTTCCTTTGTATTTTATTCAGTTCGCGGATTAAGTCTTTCTGCACCGGATCCCATAAGCTCGCTGCATATTCAAGGTGCGGTCGGACGAGAGCGAAATAGCACCTTTCTTTCACTTTCTCATCCGAAAATCTTCCCACAATACGCTTGACGAATCCTAATTTCTTCAGGGCTATGCCGCAAATATTCTTTATATGTGTTCCCCACGAGCTCATACAATACATACGAGCTCAACACAATGGACACAATTCAAACTGACTGAATAATAGAGGAAACCTTCCACAAAGTATGTGCACCGAAATGTACACTAAAATTCACATATTAAATGTATTGCAGGAGTATTGGCTCAGCACTGCACTGGGTGCCATATGGCACCCGTGGGCGTTGATGGGATCAGTAATTCTGGTTCCTGCCGGCACAAACTATTCGGAGTTAAAATTTCGTGGCTCTATTTTATTCTCCACATTATATATTACATTTGATAAAAATCAAGTTATACTTCTGTTCCTTCGTTGGATTCAAGGCTGTCGCTTTGGTAGCAGGGCAGGATGCGGAGACTTAATGGAGGGTGGGAGGAGCCACGCCTGAAGAGGGAATCGCTCACATTTCCACGCCCGGCCCCTATAAATTCCGAACACGATCCATCCATGCCTCAAGCCCCAAAAAAATATAAAATCCCTCACCCCTCTCATCCACAAAGCGTCCCATCGGAATTATTGTCATCGGACTGCTAGCGTCGCACAATATCCGACCGCCCACTTCCTCAATGGGGACGCTGCACGGAAACATATCGCATTTTCAGTGGAGCGTGTGATGACAAACAATTTTTAAGTGGCGAGATTGTGATCACACTATTCAAATTTTCGACCAGTTTCCACACCGAAAAACATTGCATATGTTAACTAGCTGAAGACCATTAAGCTAGGTTAAGGCAGTGGCGCAGCGAGGGGGGGGGGGTTTGGGGGATAAAACCCCCCCAGAGCTCAGAGAATGTTTTAAGTGTAATCCATTTTATTTATTTGGATCAGTATTACTTATAGAATAGTATTAGGATTTATCAAATATCCCTCAGAAAGCCGTAAAACTCGCCATTTTGAACCATTACTCTTAAATTTTTCCTGGAGGAGGGCCCCCCAAACTCCTGCTTACCCTGTTGGGTATGCAATGCCCCCACACCCGTAAGTATTAGTTACCCTAAAACCCCCCCTAGCCGTAATTCCTAGCTGCGCCCCTGGGTTAAGGTACCCTTTCTAATTCAATGGGTATTGAGAGTAAAATGTTACTGTAATTATTGAAAATCCTGGATTCGACCCCAGTGATGCATCACCTTGTTTCACCAGAATGACCCGTAGCTATACAGCTTCACAGAGGGGGAACGAGGTCAGAATCTAGTGTTTTATTTCTAAGAGTGAATACGAAATAAAGGATGAATCTTCAGGAAAAGCGTATATTTAGCGTGGCTAGTCGCGGTATTCTTGAATTATGCAAGAGGCTTATATGCTTAGTACGCTAGGACTACTCACAGTAAGTATACGTTATTCTTTCTCTATTTGTATATTTTTTGTCCTTGCTGAATTTTCTCTGTATTTTCCTTTATCTTCATCTAATTGTAATACTTGATCAGCGGAAAACGCTTTGCATTGCTTAAACTCTGCATGAATAAACTACAGCAATTAGAAATTTATCGCAAGATTTATTTTCCTATATGATGCATTCGTGATGTGGTCCCGGGTTCCGTGACGTGATGTACGCTTGGCGGGAGCTCACACCACCTTCATTAATAAGGTGTTGTGCCACCGTGTTGGTTTCGTATAATCGTGTTGTGGTGTGCATTTAGGGATCCTGTTGCAAGCTTCATTCTGGTGATTGGTCACTTGCTGCTTGTTATTTTTTTCCCAGAAATCCATGTGAACTAGCCGAAAATCCAAGCCATATGGTATGATCCAAAACAATAACTATCATATCTCTTATCATGGGCGTACTCAGCGAGGGGCAGGAGGGGGAAGCTGCCCCCCCCCTCCGGAAGCAAAAATCGCAAATGCCTTGAAGGAAAATAATATTTTTTCAAGAAAATAATTTTAAAAGTAATAAAGAGATGTGGCAGTTTCCTTAAAATGTTGGTTTCATTCACCTTTTCCTTGCTTAAATAATACCTATTACTTGAACAACCATGGCTTGCCCCCCCTAGTTTTGATCCTGGGTACGCCCTTGTCTCTCACCCAATTTGACTTTGACTATTTGCTCCGTGCCAATGATATTAGGGTCTTGTATTTACAAATTTTTCCCTGAAGATGAACAAAAAGAACGAGTTGACAATACGGAATGGTTTCGGGTCAATTGGTACATAACTAATTAATTTGGTGATTTAATTTATCACGTTATCATGAGAAATATTAAGATGTTCTCGTTTTTCTAGCGACCAGGTGAGGCAGTGAAATTTGTACCACAATGGGAAACCAATGCCAGGTGTTCCGATGGAGCACGTACGGGAAACTATTCCCTCCTTTGAGGTGCCGGTGATTTTCATCCGGCATGCAGAGCAACACGGAGAATACACGTGGGCTCTCAACTTCTTCCTCGCCGGCGGCATTCCTCTATCCACAAGATTCCTATGCCTTCTCCTCGAAGCCCTCTTTGTTTGCCCAAGACTCCTTTTACTACCTTCTCACGCCAGCCATTAAAATTCTGAGACAGCCGGACCAACCTTGAAAATTCTTCTTCATCTTTGTCGCCAAGCTCACCACCATACAATCAAGCGTCCGGAAACGTTATTCACAGTGACATCTCCATTTCCATCTCGAAACACTTCCGTGCGTCCTTTGACTTAAAATTTTATTTGTTTATTTCATACCACCGTAAACAGCTCTATATGGCCTTTAACAACAGGGTTATTACAACATGTTAACAGGTTAACGTACATAAAAAACCATGCTCTGGATACGGGTTAGTTACCCAGGCGTGACTCGAACCCACAACCTCCTGTTTGGCAAGCAAGGACTTTAACCCGCCGCCACTGAGGCCGGCAGAGTGCTTTTGTATTTTACTAACGTGAGTATGCACGTCTATCAATCATTGAGTTAGTGTTTAAGCCAAGAGTGGATATTGTTTTGATAGGTGAGCTAAGTCAACTTTTTCCGGAGAGATCTAGTGGAATAGCTTATATAATGATACCAAGGTATAGTACCATCCACTTGATTTTAATGTCACAACCTCAACCACATGTGTTTCGTTCAGCTTGCAACCATCATCACTTGCCTAAAGGCCGTTTTACACGGGGCACGGAATTGCGCAGGTTAGAGCTGCATTAATTTCTAAAATGGCGTGGAATTGCGCGAATGCATGAACGAAATTAGAACAGGGGCTATTTTGCCGTCTCGCATCCATGCATTCTCGCATGTTTTCTAGCAATTCACCGCTTTACACGACGCAATTTCGATTGCGCCTTCGCACGTACGTCAGATTGCGCAATTCCGTGTACCGTGTAAAACGGCCTTTATGATGATTGCAAGTCAATTGAAAAACGTGCAGTAGAGTTAGTGAAATTGAAAATAGTTGGACAGAACGATATTTTTGTGTATCTGTTAATCATTTGATTGGTGAGGTCACAGGTTTTGATGGAAAAATGTCGATAAAAATCGATTTTCGAGCAATCTATATTCAAACGAAATGAAAAGCTCGACTATACGGCAAAAAATCGACATTTGAATCGACACGATTGATCGAAAAAATCGACGGCTCTTTTCTTTTAATACATTTTGTAAAAAAATGTCTATACATTTGACATGCAGAAAATATACCAAAAAATCTACGTGGAATACATGATTAAATTATTAACAAAAAAAATTTACATACGCACACACACAAGTTTTGGGATCACCACATGGAGCAATTCGGCTTCCCCAAAATTGGTAAGAAAAATTAACTCATTTCAATATTTGCTTGATGATGCGTGCTTTTCAATTTTAACCGGTCATAAAAAATTGTCGATCGAAGAAGGAAAAATGAGCTTGGATCGATACTCGAATATCAAAAGCTCGATCTCAATTTCTTTGATCTTTGGCATTTAAAACTTCGTTTTCGATTTTAATTAAAATCGATTTTTCCATCACTAGGTACAGGGTAGGCCTACACTAGCACATTGACGAGTAATTTTGCATGTTCAGGATTAGGATGCTGGTCACTCACCTAGACTCACTTCCGTGTTCTGACATTCAGAAACCACACAGGACGCTAACATCGAAGATTACTGCATAAGAATAAAAATTTGATTATAACAAACTACCCTCTTAGCTAATAAACAATACATTGCACTACGTTTCGCTTTCAACTGCTACTTCCAGTTGGTAGCAATTAGAATAATACACATCACCACTAAGGCGGAAGACTAAGAATATTAAATCTAATCGTCTGTGTAATAGACTTAAAAATAACTTTCAGGTATAAATTGACCATAAAAGTTGAAAAAATAAATGCAATACGCAGTTTCCCCAAACTCTTTTGGATTGACATACAGATTCTGTTGAACTCTTCTGCACGCACTAAAATTTTATCTACGTTAAACGACACAGAAACTTCTCAACGCCATTCATGACAATAGCACGTTATTGTACTCAGCATATACTAAACTACATACAAGGATAATAAAATGAATTTAATTTCAACAAGGTATCAGTAAACCTTGTATATGGCCATGGTTTCAGCAAAGAACAAACGCGGCAGAATGCTTAGGCAATAAAAGTTAATTACAGGAAAACATAAATATAAACCATAGTTTGCAGATGAGCACTTAACTAATGGAAGATAGGATGCTGATATCATTGATATCATACTATTGCTACTTTTTATTTAATACATCTTGATCTCACTCGTGCATCAAGATTCTGAACCTACACTGCTCAGCAATATTAGCGATTATGGATAGGATACGATATACGAGAAGCGCACTAGGCACTTTTGAAACTCCTACAATAATACGAAGCACAGAGGAGTGTAAACATTACTGTATCGTCCTAAATATAACGTTCTATTTTTGAGAAGGCTACTAAATCGTTTTATTTAAGAATAGATTAGAAATTTAATTACCTCCACAGCCAATCTCCCTATTTTTTACTCCTCAGTCACTAGTTTACCTTGTGCCCTAGAGCAAGTAATGTTTAGTTTCTTTAAAGGATTATTAACTTAAAATTAGCCTAGTTCAAGCGAGATAATTAATACTGAAAATACGGGTTTTTCTAGAAAATAAAGTGACCTTTAAGAGAAAATTCACAAAAATAATAAAACACTATCAATGTAAAAGTTCCATGGAATAAAAATTATTATAACGCTTCACAAATGATCAAAAATAAAAAGATAATATCGCCTCTTTAGTAAAAATGGCTCTATGGACCTTTAAATTTTACGGCAGAATTTATAAATGTAGTTATAAAGCTACGAAGGGATTTTATACTCTTGTGCATCAATTTGAGATACTCGTCCGGAGGTCCTCAGAAAAACTCAGAATAACCGAAATGGCAAAAAAAACTTGTAAATAGAGAGATCGCATCGAAAATCGTAGCAATAAAATTTCAGTGAAACCAATAGATCAGGCAAGAGGATTTTAAAATAGTGCTGTACAAATTACGATGTTGACATTGTAGAAGGAGAAGACCATTTTTTAATATAAGATAAGATTAAGTGCCTTGCAAGAGGAGGCTAAGAGGAAAGATGCCTTCAGAGAGTAGGAAAGTTTACATTGAAGATGGTAATAACTATAAAAGTTATAATAAACCTTTAATTTAAACCCAGGGAGGGATGACTCCACATTTAAATGTGTAAAGGAAACTTTAAATTGATGCTTTTTCCGTCGAAGTAATTATAAATGGAAGGTAAAGGTTCAATGTTCAATATAGAAGGTTTAAGGTATTAAATTTATACAATTACTAACTGGAGTGAGGGTAATAAGGGGAGAGATGAGGGGAGGAGATGGGAAAACCTGACGAAAAAACTGAACGGAATAGAGAGGAAGGTAAAATAGGGGAAGATGGTGCCCGAAAAAAAACGGAGAAAAATTTGATGAGTTTTAGTAAGGGAGGAAGCACGGGAAATGAGGATTATTTGTTTTTCTCACAAAATTTTCCACAGAAACATTCAAACATCCACGTGGCGGTCTTCCATTCTAGTGGAATCGTCTTTCTCTGTTTTACTCTCCTCTCTTTTCCGTTCACTTTCTTCTTCAGGTTTTACCATCTCCTCCCCCCCTAATTCTCTTACTTCCCTCACTCCTGTTAAAAATTGTATAAATTGAATGCACTACACACCATTTGTGCCTGGAAAATGATGGAGCAAAATTGAAACCAAGATCGTGATAAATTTTATGGTCGTGGAAAATTGCAAGTATTTATATCAATATGGAAAAATTCCACTCCATCACGGTTGAATACTCAGATTTTATCAAAAAAGTGAGCATTTTTTGCATGTCTGTATCTAGGAAAGGGAAAACTAATAACCAAGCGAAATTTTTTACTTTTCCGTAAAATAATGTGAACGGTATAGGTAAGGATTGGCATGAGTACCTCATTGAGAGAAAATGCACCCAATACTTGAGTTTTGAGTTCAATTCATGTAAATCCTAATATTTTTGTCCTACTATTGTTTCATCTAAGTTAGGCATATCCTTCATGTAGTTCAATTAAAGTCAACATTTTCCGATACTTCTTCAAACGAAATCTCCTTTTGACGGGCTATTTATTTACCAATGGGAAGATTTACCGTTCCACCCTTCGTCTATGTTGCCATCACCGTGAATGCAAGTTCAACCCATGGGCGGAGTTTAGGGGGGGGGGGGGGTCACGGGGAGCCTAGCCCCCAAAATAAAATGATAATGTGTTCAAAAAAGTACGAAACCTGTAAATTCAAGTACAATGAAACCAAAACATCAAAAGTTCAAATTTTAGTCTTAGATAGTACTTTAAATGTTGTTTTCAGAGGCTAGGATCACCTAGGTTTTATGGGATACTGGGAGGTGTTCCACACACCCTAAACCCCAATAAAAATCGCTATCCCCCAATATAAAACTGTAAACTTTGCCCATGGTTCACGCCCAATACTAATAGCAAATTCTAAAAGACTGAGCCTGAAATAATATCATATCTTTGTGATGCCTAGCTAACTTGTTGACGCTAATTCAAAAGAATTCTAAGACGTTTCCGCATTATTTAGCACCAAAACTTCACCGCATTCAAAGAAATTTCTCACGAATTAGCACTGAACCAATCCCAAGTTCAAGGTAATGTTTATTTTCACCTGTGAGATGCTAAATCACTCGGCATCGCTCCCGCTTCAGCGCTACATAACACTTTCACTGCTAAATGTCTTTCCTTTCATTTTCCCATCGCCATCTGCCGAGCGGTACTTCACCCAAGTCACCACACCTCTTTTATCACTGTTTATTCACTGTCTCACGGTGAAGGCCCATAGGAGCGAGCGACGCGCTTCGCTGAACTAATATTTGAGCCGTGCGCCCAAGGAATAAATACTGCACATAACAAATGCTTTTCAGGAACTTTATTTTTTCCTCCGCTTTCAGAACCCGGTTACATATCTCTATTTGCAGGTGCAGTTACGCATTATCTTTTTATTTCTCTGCGCGGAGAAAATTATCGCGGAGCATTATTGCGATAAACCGAGCTTTATTCTACTTTTTTCTAAACATAGTACGGGCTTCTTGAATATGATATCAAAAATATAACTATCCGTCAAAAATTGGAAACCTTCCAATATAAATACATGCATTCCCTACTTCGCCTCAGCAAATTAAAATCCACAATATAAGGTGGAGAAAAATTATGTCACGAAATTTTAATCCTGCAGAGCTGATGCCACTAGGAACCAAAATTACCAATTTACTACCTATTTTTTTAGCATAATTTACCAAATTGGGATAATAAAAACCAAACGGAAATAAATCCATTCGAGACGATAAGATTACCCAAAGGTAAGAGAGCGTTACACAGACATTTAAACCTCCCTGGACTCGGTGGCGGCGGGGAAAAATCCTTGCCTGCCACACAAGAGGTCGCGTGATCGAGTCCCGCCGAGGTAGGTTGCCCCTGTCCACGCCATGGATGTTCGTGTACTTTTGATTGTTAAGTTAATAATCCCGATGTAAAAGGCCAGGAATTAAAAAAACCGAATTAAGTGGGAAGCCGCTAGAGATTCGGAGGCTGCGCGCTAAGCTTAGTTTTCGTTAATAATGGAGAACAGATTTAAGAGGTGAGGAAGAAAATCATATTAAAAATCCACTATATAAGGTGGAGAAAAATTATGTCACGAAATTTTAATCCTGCAGAGCTGATGCCACTAGGAACCAAAATTACCAATTTACTACCTATTTTTTTTAGCATAATTTACCAAATATTTAGGTCAAAAACGTGCCATTGGTTAACTGCAGAAACTTTGAGCAGGGATGGCAATAGAAACTACACGAAAGTCAAAAACCAGTAAAATCTCTATAGTTTCGTTCCCGTGAGCGAAATGTAGAAACGAAATTAAATGGATTTAAACCCGGGGAGCTAAACTCAGGGTCGAAACAAAATCGGAGTCGAAACTACTTCGGGTCGAAACTTAAGTACAAATCTGGGACGAAACGAAACGCAGGTAATGTTTCGAACCGGAGGAACCACGTGCTTTACCATCGAACGGTTTAGGGCCGTATTCTTAGTCGACCGTACATATCCGTCCCTACATAACAAAAGGCCCCTACATGCGTTTCTCAGTCGACCCTACATAAGTGGTGGGGGGTAATTCCGTCGTCAAGTTCTCTGAGATGACGTAGATGATGGCGCAACGCCAATTTTACACTCTGGTGGTGTAATGGAACTAACTATGAAACTAAGAAAAGACGACCGAAAATTTATGACCGAGCATATTGTTTTTGTAGGGTGTAGGACTGATTCAGCTACCCTACGTCAAGTAGGGCCCGTTTAGTTCCAAAAGCGGCCATATGTAGGGCTTGATGTGGCGTATGTAGGGCGAGATCGGTTTATGTAGTGGCTGATGACGTATCCAGGGTCGGTTGGCCCTACAGGGTCGACTAAGAATACGGCCCTAGTTTCGACCCACACACCGAGTACGAAGTATGGTTGAATGAAGTAGAGGTTCGGCCAACCGCCATTAGTTGCATGGGGCACTCATATTTTTACCACCAACAGGAGAACTGTGAACGCAAACTGGCCATTCGATTTTTAAGCTCGATGCTTTAACCTCTCTACGCGTATGCCAAACGTAATGGATCGAAACTATTCTCCCGTATCCCCGTCCACTCAACTTTTGGGATCGAAACTTAACTATGAGCAGTTGGGTTTCGATTAATTTCGTTCCATTTCCGGGAGTAAAGTTTCGTCCCGGGTCAAAACTAAACTCCTTCGTGATTTTAATATCGTGCCGGAACGAAACTAAACCGAGGCCTCGTATTTTCGTTTCCCTCCGGGTCGAAACGAAATATTTTCGTTTCGTTTCTCTTGCCATCCCTGACTTTGAGCTAAGCGCTCCGATTGGCCGCGAGTCTTCCCTGTTTCCTATATTTTACTGTCGTATTCTCTTTAGTCCTTAATGGTTTTTGTTGCCTGTTTTTTTCCTGCGAACAATGGCAGTAAAGTTTTCACGGGTCTCCCACCGGGTAAGGCCCTCCATATCTCCTTCCAACGCTTCGATGTACAACTTGCCCATCGTCCTCAGGGATTCATGAATCGAAAGATCGTTGAATTAATAATCATTGAATCACTGGATCCTCGTATCCCTGAGTACGATCGATATGAGAGTTGCACATTGAAACGTCGTAAGGAGATATGAGGACCTTAGCAGGGGTGAGAACATAAAAATCTTCAGTGCCTTCATGGTTTTTCGTCTCCTCTCTAGGTCTAAAGTGAATGTCGAATGAGTAGTTTTAATCACGATGACAATGCTACAGCGCTAAAACAAATCAATTCGTTTAAAGAAAACAAAAATTGCAAAAATATTGGCTGTTCAAAGAAGATTTTATACCAAAAACCTGAACGCCTGATTATCAACCCTGTGGATATTTACACTGATAGAGCTCTGGTGCATGACTGCGACAAGGATGTTTTCCTTTGCGAAAACCTCGCCAAAGATAACGGCTTATCTCTGCCATGGGACGACACGGCGAAGGGTGCAAAAGAGAATAAACGGTGAAGATAAGCATGTCTCCGGAGACAAATTTTACAATCCCTTTTTTTGATTTATCAACTTCACCAAATACGATGAAAACTCACCCTCCCCGCGACGTTATCCACGGCTGAAACCAAATTGCCTTATTTCTCTCCCCCACCTCCTTCGCCATCTTGGAGGACTCGTTGAAGTGGCTGTTTTTTGAGCAAGCCGAAATTTCGACCCAAGCAGAATTTTCCATTCAGCTGACGGCGGAATAATTACGAGCGAGGAAAAGTGATGAGACCATGGAGGGCCATTGGCACCCGTCGCGCGATAGGAGTCGAATGGAATCGATTCGTTTTTACTTCGAGGGCCCGCGATGAACTAACACCGTCGGAAGGGATGAGGAAATACAATCAATCATCACGCGCATTCTCCTTCTTGCGGGGTCAAAATCCGCGGCTGATTCGTCATTACCACTCCCCAGAAAGGAACGAATTTGAGATTTGGTTTCGATAGCTCACGTAAATATAAAAAATTAAGAAAAAAGAACACAAAAACTGGGGATCGGGTTGGTGTGGCGGTTAGAGTGATGGCTTCCCACCCAGCGGACTCGGGTTCAAATCCCGGCGGTGGCTGAGACTGCCCGATCCCTGCTTGAATGTTGTGTGGAGGACATGTCAAGCGCAACACTCCGTCCGTCGGATGGGACGTTAAGCCGTGGACCCCTTGGCGCCTTTCGTTAAGAGCAGGCCAATGCCGACGCCGGGTTTCTCTCCACCCTTCCTTCCAAACCCTTCCCTAATGGCGCAAATGACCTCAGCTGTCGGTCACCTCCTCCAAATACCATACCCAACACAAAAACTTAGGAAAGGATAAAGGGGAATCCCCCTTGATCCTTTCTGTCACGATCACTCGTAGAGACTGAACAACATTAGATTCTGACCTCTTTACCACCCAGTGTAGCAATGGCTACAGGTAATTCCAAGTAAAAAAGTTGATACATCACCAAAATATTTCAATAGATTACGATACGAACATTGGAGAAACGTAGCCAAATATATTCTCACAATCGCAAGCAGAATGATTTGTGGGGAAAAATGGTTAACTGTGGCAGTGGCTTTGATGCCGAATCTCCTTTGCCCTTCGAGTGAAAAACGAATATCGAGGGATCGGGTTGATGCAGTGGGTGAAATGCTGCCTTCCCACCCGTGGGCTCTGGTTCGAATCCCGGCGGAAGCAGAGAACACTCAGGGACTGCCCGATTACTGTTTAAATGTTGTGTGGAGAACATTTCAAGAGCAACATTCCGTCCGTCGGGTGGGTCGTTAAGCCGTAGTCCCCTTGGTGCCTTTCGTTAAAAGTAGGTAAATGCCGACGCCGGGTTTCTCTCCACTCTTCCTTCCATACCCTTCCCTCATGGGGCAAATTACCTCAGCTGTCAGTCGCCTCCTCCAAATACCATACATTACGAAAGGATGAATTAATATTAGCCACCGATTAGCTTCAATTAAATACTCCCTAAAAAAAGAAATAATCCCTGAGTCAATTGGAACAGGGCATAAAACGTCGTGAAACCAGTTTTTTAGCTGACTAATACAGCCATCTACGGAACATATTATTTAGTGTAAATGCTACGAGAGCTAGGCTTATAGTTCAAAGTTTGCACAATGCTCCCATTTTTACAACTCTGGACCAGTTCTACGCCTATATCTTCTCTAGTTAACGCAAAATTCTCCATCCCGCTTCCTTTTTCAATCGAATAACCATTTCGAATAATTTTATTAGCTACTTTTGTCGGCTTCCAGGTTATTCCTTTCTTTGGAAATATCAATGCAGTAATGGAGAGAATCACAAAAAATTATTTAAAACAGAATGCATTATGATACAATGTTGAACCAATTAGGGGGTGTCCGTTATTTACGTTAGGTGATTTTGGCGATTTTTGAATCCTCCTGAGATATCGTGAGATTTAGTTCGACCTCCTCCCTCTAATCTCACGTGATATTGTTCAAAATGCGTATTTTCAGTGTAAATGTGTTTATATAGGCTTCAATGCGTTTGATTTGTTGAAAATAAAACTATTTGTTTGGTTATTTTTATTAAATATTAGTTATGACTAGTACTTAACATTACTAAAATCACAGTCTACAATCATATTGTAGTCTGCTTCTTGCGGAAAAAATTACGTGATACTAGCCAGGACCCCCACTATCCCTCACGTGAGATTGGGTGGGAATTGACTTGACCCTCTCGTCCCCCCTAAATGCCTCACGTAATTCATAGATGCCCCCTAAACATGAATAGCGTACTGTTCTGACACAAAGCCGGACGTAAAATAATAATGGTGTAATTTTATTGTCATCGCATCAACGATTTTATGCATCAAAGCAAATTGCGTCAATAATGCTCCCCAGCAAAATGTACTGCAATCGTAAATATTATAGCACTTAATAATTTAATAAAAATATAATATATCTTTGCCTGAGCCAACAAGGAAAGTAGTATTATTAAAGTATTATACCTGATAAGGTAGGCTTCTATGGCGTACTTAAGAAGCATTTCCTTCCTTCATGTACTTCCCTCTTCAATTCACAATAAGGCATATTCCCTTCCACTCTATTTAAAAATCCTATTCTTTATCTTCCTGTTCCCTGTTACCCAGCATTCTACCCTCCAACACTGTTTTCAACATCCCCTCTATGCAAAGTACTCCCTCCATCCATACTTTCTCTGTCCTCCGTATCTCATCTAGAAGCTACGTCTCCTCACCATCATGCCCAGCACTTCACCTTCTCCAGTCCTCTGCACACCCACATCTCGAACGCCTCCAGTTTTCCCTCGTCCTCCTTCCAAAGTGTCCGTGTCCATCTTCCCATTTAATATTAAAGCTAACTCTCATTGACTTTCCAGCCCACTACTATATATAACCCTATGCCCATCACTCCAGCAGTCCCCACCATCCTACCACCTCACTCCGCATTTTCCCATGATAACTATCTTCCCTTTCTCCATTTCCTGTTTCATATTTTCTAGCTTTCCCGCCCTCCCCATTGTCCTCACATTCTTCACATTTCTGATGCAAATCCAGGTAATAATGAAATTACGATACCTCCACTGCATAAACGCTCAACAATCGCCCACCGAATAGAATCCGCTCATCTAGTACTATAAGGACTATCTAGATGAGCGGATTTGAATCGGCGGGCGGTTGTTGAGCGTTTGTGCATTGGAGGTATCGATTAGCCATCAGCCATTCGCCGAAATAACTACTAGAACCAATAGACTCAAGAACCAAGGAGGTGGCTTCACTATAATCATCAGGGCCGGACTCAGCATGAAGGTAGCCTTGGGCCCATTTTGGTGGGAGGCGTAATTACACAAAGAACTATGCGCGCATCTCGTATTTCTGACGCCACCGCTTTGCGTGCCACTGATTGCGTTCAGAGCTCCTTTAAAAACGCCAGCACACAAAGTGTTTATTTATCACGAGAGTTAACCATTTATCAACATCAATGTTGACGACTACATGTTAACTTAAAAACAACATTGCATCACTTCGAATCCCCTTACACGTAATGTTTTTTTCCGATTTTTTTTTAGATTTACCCCTATATTGGCGGAAGCCTCATGCTTGGTGGGTTGCCCTGTGTGGGTGGATAGCTCACGGCTCGGGCTCCTTGGCCACCCCTTTCATCCGGCCCTGAGTACCATATTTTGTAATACGGGATCGACTGGTATCAATGCGAAAACGAGACAGTTCAATACGAGAATAGGCGGAATAAGGGGGTTGGAATGGAAATAAAATTAAATGGAGCGTCACCGAACAGCAATGATCGCAAGAAACTCGTCGACGAGACCGGCGAATGGCAGAAAACATTTGGACCATTTGACCTCCGCGCACAGTTACTGTCTATTAAGCTGATTAGTACACCAGTTGATCATCAGAGGCGCCACTTCGGAGAGTGCCTCGATTGGCGCGCCCTTCATAGCCCCCTATTGGCACGGCGTCGCACTACGGCTCATTTGCGATTGCGTCACGGAAAGAAATGAGGATGCCATGACCTTAATTCACCAATTTTTTGGATTTTTGGAGGTAAGCATTGACAAGAAAAACAACTCCAATGCGCCCATACAACGATTTTATACACAAGTGAAAAATCTCTGCTGAGGAACAGGTGACTGTAGTAGACTCGCGCATGCCAAAGATCGCGTGAAAAGGTCAATCGCGACGCATAACTGCATTACGACTCTAATACTGCACGAACCGTTTCGATTTTCATCATGTCATGAGCACGCATCGTCATCCTGATGCACCACACTTCAACAGCTTCTAACACGGAGAAATTGGAGAAAATATCTGAGTGCCGTTCAGAACGATATTCGTGCAGTAAAAGCGACACATGTATCCTTGACTATCATGCAATGTATCCATGCATTGAAGAGATTGAAAAAATTCAAAAGAAATTCATCAGGTACTTGTATTATATTTGTTTCAATATTTACCCCGCTCAAGTATTGTACCGTATAAAAGCTTGTTGAAACTGTTTAACTGTCGAGAAAAAAGTGTAGAAAAGATAAGGCATGTTAAAGATCTCATGTATTTATTTGACATTATATATATTGGTGAATGCCATTTTTATTTGGCGAGCTTAAATATTTATGCTTCAATTGTTAATTTGAGGCCCAAATATTTGTTTTGCTTAAATTATGCGAAACATGATTACGCAAAAAAATTCACCATTACGTGGAATGTGTAAGACATATAATAAATATTGTAATGAACTTAATTTGTTTCAACAAAGAAATGATTATTATTAGGCTCTAATATTGTTAATGAACTATGACGACTAAATTTTATGTGTTATATTCTAATAAACTGGGATTGTACTTTTGTATTATGTTTATATACTTTCTATCAATTGTGTTTTTCCTGTGATTATGTTGTTGGGAAAACAATAAAAACCAATAAATAAATAAATATTGTTCATCATCATCACGGCTCTTTCCATCTACTTAGTCCTCGACGATTGTCTTCATCATGCCGTCATGGTCAAATTGTTATTAATAAGAAATGCATTAACGGCCATTTCTACCATTAACGACCCCTACTAATTCAGAGCTAGAATTTATAAATTCTAATTTGGAGCTCTCAAGTATATAATGTTGTGTTTCCCGTTCATTTGAACGACATCGTCCACAGTAAATATGCACTAAATAATGATTTACCCTTTTTGTGACCTTTGAAGATGGAAATCGATGGATAAAGGAACTTTTTAGATTGGAAACTGAGAGCCTCAGGAAGGTAATGTAGTTAAATTCTACCTTGAACATAATCTTCAACATAGATGGCGGGTGAATTTATCTCGAAAGATCAATTAATCATCTCGAAAGAATAATTAAATTTACCTTTCCCTTCTTTAAGAAATCCCTATTTTTAATTAAAGCATTTTAATGACTTCAATTGCAATGATTGATGTCTGGTCTTCGGAAAGATGAAGTAGACTAAGCTCGTAAGTAGTAAAAATCGCTCCCGGCTGGTCGCATTTTATTATTAGCATCAGGTGATACAAGCACTTATTTAAAATTTATGCTATCAGGCTGAAATTTTTGGAGTACATATAGTGACTGTAGTCGACATTCCCATGTAACTCAACTAGGTATCTCAATTTTACTTCGAATGATGTAATGAAATTAAATCTTAAAGTTGACATACAGACAAAATGTTGAAAGCGGTCTTCTTCACAGATCCAAAATATTCAAGATGTTAGGTTAAGATTAAATTAAAATAAAATATACGTCGCGAATTTGATTCCAGAGAGCACTTAGAAATTTTAAAAATATTAATGACCGGGACAGCACATTCATGAAGTAAAATTTAGATACCTAGTTGAGTTACATGGGAATGTCAATAAGTACATCAAATATTTCAGCCTGAGAGCATAAATTTTAAATAAGTGCTTGTATCACCTGACGCTAATAATAAAATGCGACCAGCCGGGAGCGAGTATTAAAATATTCAGATTAAAATCAATCCTGTGGAAGGTTAATATGAAGTGTTTAGCCGAACTACTGTTATCCTCTTTGTTATTTCTGCAAGCACATAATGTTCTTTCTTCCTAGCACTGAACCTTCTTCTTGTCCACCCCACTTGGACACCATTGCAATCGCTGCATTTCAATAAATACACTCCACATCCATCAAATTGATCTATCGGATTCTTGCATTTTTACAAGCAGCGTCGCAGAGTGGTATTCGGTCTAAAGGCAATGCGGAATTCGTCTCTTGGTAAACGATGAGCCATTTTCAAAGAAACTTCATCCAGGTACCAATAAATCTTTAAATGGATTACCACAGAGTTAAAATTGAAAGAGGGCCGAAGAAAAAAGGAGAAGGAAGTGGCGGCTCGTGATTCAAATGCTCGGGGGGCACACTTCACCGGGGAGTCAAATTTTTTTAATATTCTGTATATTTTAGTGAGTTTTTAAGGCTATCAAGGTATTAAATTTGTTTAATTTAAAATAAAATAATTTAAATATTTATAATAATAAAATTTAAACCCAAACAAGGTAATCTGCAACACGGCATTACCAAGTAGACGCCGGATTATAATGCCGCCAGCCGTAACGGCGATGTCAACTCCCTAGATACGTCGTTTTGCGCAAGCTCGGGCGGCGTCCCTAGACTTCCATAAGGCACAAGCTAGACGCGTCATAGCACCTGCAGCCCTCACCACTACTACTCTTCATATAACTGCATGGCGATGGACTGGGACGTTCCGGCCAGCGCCCCGCGGCAACAAATGGGACCTTCTCGCGCTATTTTGCGTGTTTTTCCTACATTTTCGATGTATGCGATTGAAAAAAACACCTCGGTTAATTAGATGTATAATTATAATTGAATTGGTATTTTTTTCCTTTTTCAAATCTTTGAGAGGGGCGGCGTCCGAAAGTCCTTATGGGCAGGCCGTCACTGAGGGGGGCCCTTTGAAAGATACAACACACCGGGTCCGTGACCCAATAATTCAATTGATACGCCCAGTCACCCGGGAAGAGGATGGAATGGGAAGGAAAAACGAAGGAGGCGCCGCGGCCGTCGCGATAGGAGCTCGTCAACGCCTCCGGAGAGAGGATAGGATTAGAAGGAAGGCGTTGACACGGGGACAGCGGGGCCCACTACTAGCGAAACCATTGCTTGACTTACCAACGAATTTGGCAGATTTTTTATGAGGAGAAAAATCCAACGATCATTTTGTTGGATAACCACAGAGTGAACAATGAGTAAGTTAATTTTTTCACGTCATTTATCCGCCAAACCACCCCCCGAGCACTATGTTACACGTGAATTTTCACCGCACGCTCACTAAATCATTCTACAATACCTTAAACAGCCATTGACGTAAGCGAATATTGAAAACTGTAAAGAAAAAACATTGAAAAACAATTACATATCAGTAATAATTTTGAAACATTAGCAGGAAATGTTTTGACGACAATAATTAATGACTACAAGAACTACCTTAGTTACAAACTTCGATATTAGACAAGAGGCAAAAAAAGAAATGAAGCGTTATTGCGGCAAGTCCAAGGTTAGGACATAGGTAAAGGTTACTACGTAAGTTTTCGCGGTGATGACAACAGTTTCGCTGGCACTGCTGCCAGCGATACTGTTGTCATCACCAAAAAAACCACGCGGTTGCACCGGAAACATGGAGAAATTAGGTAAAGGTTATGTGAACAGTTCAGATAATAACAAGGCACGATGAGTAATCAGTAGTCCATCATTGTATTCAGTATGTTACAGCGACCACTGCGGAAGTAGCCCCTAAAAGTTAAGCGATTATGAAACAAATTCTCAACGACTCACTCTTGAAATAATGAGGAGTTACCATTTAGTAAAGGTGTCAAAATTTATGAGGATATAGAAATAAGCAATTAAAAATTCCTTAATTTTAATAGCCCAGGAAATATACGCATCCATTGTATATACGTATATTTCCTGGGGGAAAACGCTATTAAAATTAAGTTATTTTTAATAGTTTATTTCTATACCCTCATACATTTTGACACCTGTACTAAGTGGTAACTACTCATTATTGCAAGAGTGAGTCGTTGAGAATTTTTTTTCATAATCACTTAACTTTCAGGGGTATTATAATATCCATTCCCGAAACGAGAACGTTGAGCTACGCATGGACCAAAGAAGCAGCGGATGGCACTGTGGCAACCACCGAACAATATCCGGACTCCATTTCTAGCTGACCTTGGCACGTGAGAAAGAGAAAATGGTTATAGCTGAAGGTTTCCCACTATAGCCCTTCGTAGTGAGGTTTATGGTATCTGAAAGGGGGAGGGGTGGGTGGCTGGGCTGAGAGATCACGGGGGAGGGGGAAAATGTGAATGGCGGGGGAAACACTTGAGCTGACAAGTGCGACACGAGGAGCGGTTCGGAGCGGCTCGGGAACGACTAGCAGCGCCTCAACGGTGGAGGCGAAAAGCTAAAGCTGTGCCATCGGTGAATCGTGTCGGTATGGTAGCTCATGTTGGCATGGTATATAATGCCATACTGTTCGGAGGAAGCGACCGTCCATCGGAGCTACGCACGAGGAATGAGGATGAAGATAACTCTGTGTGCATGATCGAGGGAAACTCTGCAAACTATCTCTTCCTTGAAAGCAAAGAGCAAAAAAAGATCCCGTAAGATCATCGAACGGGACCTAGTACTTACGGGCGGGTCTCAGTCATGCAAAACAATAGGGTAGTTTCCTTCATCAATGAAAACGAAAGGCATTGATTGCGATTCCTTACCAACCATTAGTGTATTCATAATATACAAATTATTTGGTTTTAGAAATCCCAGTTCAGACGAATGGCAATGGTCAATTTTAACCTCATTTGAAAAAGGCCACATTGGCGCCCATGCGATGCCACTCCACGTGACGTCACAGGGACCTAGTTTCTGTACGAGTAGATAGGAGTTTTACATCGTCTGAGATTACAAATGCATGCATGAGGCACATATCTCAGGGAAACCTGTCTTAATAATCACCGATTAAAACAGCCTAAGGTCGGAAAGTTTCATTCGTTTGATAGGGTATTAATAATCCTTATTTAAGCCAAGCGCTACCTACTAGCAGGGTACTCAGCTACCTGCTAACAGCCTGCATTGCCGCGGCACATACATCCTAGCCCCAAGGTCACCTCGCACGGCGACAGCGGGAACCAGACTGACGTCAAACGGGCATTTCCCAGCATACTTAGCCATCGCGTTGTCGCGCGCTTGAAATTTTTCACTTTTCATTTAATCGCGAAAAATAGATATCGTCATTAAAAAATCTATAAGCGTGAAATTCGTACTCCAGGAGTAATTATCTTTCGATTCAGGCAATAAAAAAATAAGAGGAAACCAATCTATTGCGGAGACTTACCAGTAGTATCAAACAAAGAAGCATATAAAATAGTGGGGGGATGCATGAGGTTTGATTGCAGTGAACGAAAGGGCCCGAGGGACAATGACTTGGATTCCAAATGACGGAATGTTGCTTCCACGCTGAAATGCCCGAATCGCACAGACTAATTAGGGATCGGGCTTCAACTGAGATATCCTCACCTTAGGTCCACGCTAGAATCCGATTGCCTATTTGGTGGATTCCTCTACCAAGAATCCGGGTTCAAATTTCGGTGGTGGCGGAGATTCTTTAGGAAGCCTAATCCCTCCCTGTTGGATCGAGGACATTTCCAGAGCAGAATTCGTCCTTAGGTTTGGAGGTCAACACGTGGACCACTTTACGCCTTTTTGTTTAGATACGGCTAATACAGATGCAGGGTTTCTCTTAAGCCTTCCATCCCCATCCTCCCCTCACATAAAAGAAACGGAAAATAAAGGTGGAGCAAAGTTGTATCACGAACTTTTGACCCTGGATAGCTGATTCCGGTTGACTATAACGAGAGGTAGCATACAAAATAGAAGCAGGAGCGTGGTTGATGCCGCATTGACTTTGATTTTTTTTGTATCTTATTTCTGCGATAGTATACGGGGTGGAGAAAAATTGTGCCTCGAAATTTTAACCCTGGATAGCTGATGTCAGTAAGAACCAAAATTATCGATGATTTTTAGGTGGAAAACGCACCATTTTTAAACTAAAGAAACTTCGAGCCAACCGCTCCGATTGGCCGCGAGTTTGCCCTGTTGCCGAATGCTCTGGACAACTAATGACGTCAAATACTTTTGTAGTTATCCGGAAATGTAATATTTCCATTTCCAAAATATGCATCTAACGATTTGATCGTTGGATCATTCTTCCTCATAGAATGATCCTCCAAGATCGTTAGAACATTAATGGCTTGCCAGGTTCCGCTTATAGTAGGGCCCTCTTCGCTTCTATAGCGTTGAGGTGGTTTTCCCCGTCCCATTCCTTCCGCTCCTATCCTATCCCAGAGGCGTCGACGCGTCGACGTCGACGTCGCGACGGGCTCCTATCGCGGCGGCGCCTCTTTCCTTTTCCCTTCCTCTCCAGCCCCTACCCAGGTGATCGGGCTTATAAGCCACGCGCTCGGTTCCCGGCTCCAGTGTGTTATATCCCTGAAGGGTTCCCATTAAACCCTCATACTCTTCCAAAATATGCATAGCTGTGTTGCTGTGTGACGTCTGAGAATAACCAGCTATGTCAAACTATGCTCCGGGATTTGTACCTTTCACTTTCGAGAACGCCTAAACCTTCCTCTTCCCAGTCCTCTTTGACGAAAACATCCTTTTTTCACCTCCCCTATATAATGCCACCGTGGAGATGCTATGGTCATTCAGTCGACACTAACAGTCATCACCCGATACTAGTCAATCGACTCACGTCAGTGGACAGTCACAATGTAGCCGTGAGTTGGAGTCGAAGCACCTCGCAATCCAGCGGCGAAGCGAGGGGGGTTTTGGGGGATTACATCCCCCCACAGAGCTCAGAGAAATTTTAATTTTAATCCATTGTACTTAATTGGAATGATATTACTAATAGAATAGTGTAAGGATTAATAAAATATCCCTCATAAATCCGTAAAACTCAACATTTTGAACCATTTTTCTTAAAATTCCGCAATATATTAATATCGCACCTACCGTTTATCCTGGTGAGTATTCCAAACCCCCACATACGCCGGTATTGGTTGCTCCTAAACCCCCCCCCAGCCTCAATTCCTGGCTGCGCCCCTGTCGCAATCCACCCGTGCCATCACCAGCAGCTCCTCCTCTTACCGAGACTTTGGTAATATCCTAAATTTTGTCTGTTCTAGACGCACAAGTTCATTATTAATTCATGTCTTTTCATTAAATGGATTTGGTAATCGGGATTTTAATGGGAAATAAACTTTGGGTCAAAGATTTTAAACATTTACGTGCGATTATTCGCTTCCCGACACCAAGAGCAAGAACCCAAACTTAAAACGTGCGACCCGCGACGTAAGTCTCGGTCCGTGCCAATACACTTTGCCTGCTGAAGGTAGTGATTGTGAATCGCTTAAATTCTGTCACAAAATTCCATAAAAGACTGGCCTTATTAATGCAATTTAATTAGTAAAACTTTTATTTTCACTATCTTCAACTACTGCCGTATTAAATTGGGAATATAATATATTATTATTATGAAATTAGATTGCACGTGGTGCAAATGAGCTTAGCTGTCGACAAACCCGTAACCCCAAACCTACTACTGCTTGAACTCAACTTCTCAGCTGTGATCATCATACGCTCTTCACAAATACACTTGGAGAAAAAAGTATGGTATTAGAGTTTTGAATGAATACATAGGTACCTTATTTCCAAGCCTAGAATCCCAGCTGTGTGCAGGGTCCTCTTTTTAAAAAAACTTCTTTTCTTTGGCTATTTAACTGGCTATTTCCTTTCCCCACCTTATAATTTTACTTTGGCGAAAGATGATTTTTTTATTTATTAGCAATGACATCTACTCGGTGTATTGTAATTTTTTATGAAGATAAAATGGATAGACCGATTAAGTAATGAGGAAGTGCTGAAATGAGTTGTAGGAAAAGAAGTCTTCAAAAAACCTTAAGGGGAAGACAGAACTTAGTTAGCCACATTATGAGGCATGATGGCTAGATAAAAACAATCGTAGAAGAATAAGGTGATGGGAAGAAGGGCAAGGGATGTCCCAAAATGAGTTACATTGGGACAGGTCATAAAGGATGTGAGAAAGAATAAATACGTCGCTTTGAAAATGTTAGCGGATAGGAGATAGGAATGGAGAGCTGCGTCAAACCAACCTTAGGGTTGTTGATTAATGATGATGATGTATAAACAAGAGTTCGTTAGAAGAGTACTATAATTCTCAACATTGTAAGTTGTGGTCTTCTACGTACTGTGCTGCCACAATTGGTTCATTTACAGCGGTTAACGTAGACTCAGTTTTGGTACCGATAGCAAAATATATTCCGTTCTCAAAAATGGCTGTTCGATGAATGATGAGTGCTGTGGTTATAGATTGATTTTATAATTATGTCTGTTTCTTGCGTGTGAGTGAGTCGCTGGCGTAAGCGGAAGCTTCGCAAACCTGAATGTGTGTGTGATTGAGACCGCGGAAATTTGTTCCTTAGAGCAAATCCACGAGGTGCGTGAGTGTGAGCGTGATTTTCCTAATTTTATAATTTTGCCTGTTTCTTGCGTGTGAGTGGATCACTGGCGTAAGCGGAAGCTTCGCAAACCTAATCATCATATATTGGGATTAAAAAACTAGAAGGAAACTCGTGTTCCAAGTTACAGGAGTTACTGGAGAGTTTATGTGGCAACAACGCGTACACTCAAACATAGGGAGCGCGAAAACCACGATAACATCAATAAACCGATTTCCTCGATAGAAACTTGATAGGAAATATCGGAAAAGATTATCTTTCAATTAATCGTTTCCCACTACAACTGTTTCGATCAAGATATTCCAAATCCCTTCTATCAATCAGTATGGACCGATGATTAAAACTTCATCACGTTGATTACCGGTCAAGGTTGGGCCGAGTGGTGGCAGGTAGTTTGCAACTGGCTGTGAAATTCCAAACTAATCGAATGTTCTAACTAACTGTTTCTAACTATTCTAGACAAGATGAATCACACTAAATAAAGTCTTTAAAAGCTTTCAAGATAGCATCTACATCTGCATTGTACATAATACCTTTGGAGCCACTTATAGGGTGCTTGGCAAGGAGTGATCAATCACCAGCAAGCAGCATGCCAGTGGATTCCCACATGCACACCACACGGTCATAAAAATTTTACGCATGCTAAAAAATTACAATTCCACATTCTGTAATGGAAAAACTCGCCAATGAGTTCAGTCCTTAAATTTTGATGAAAAATGGCCATAATAGACTAACTGATTCATTTTTATTGAATGAATTCGACGCAGAATTTCCTAGTGCTTTCCTATGCTCACAAACCGAGATACCACTGTCACTAGTTGGATTGAATACCGTAATGGTACGGGAATCGTGCAACTAATTGTTGGTATGATAATGACAGTATTTAATGCATGAAGAGCATTGCACAGAGAAGTGGTCAAGACGGAGGCCGAGAAAAATATTGAAACGACATAACCTCGTTATTTTTCTATGTATTGTAATTATATTAATATATAAACAAGTGTAAATTGTGTGACGAATTCTTAAATTTGATCGACATCAAACCAATTTCAACTCATCCTCGCGTTCAAAATAAGTATCAACTTAAATGAGTTAAAATCACCAAACATATTCAATAAAATAAAAGCGGCAATTAAAAAAGAACCATCAATGGAATTTATGTACATTCATCCTTCCGGCGGAAAAGTCGAGAGAGGGTGAATGCCCAGTAAGTACTAAGATAATTGGGTATTGGGTAATTTCCTATTTCCTGGGTAATGGCCTAAGTTATATTTATTAATATTTTTTATGCTCTGTTTTAAAGGACATTAACGGGATATGATATCCCTATGATATCTCCAAAAGGACTACTATGTGCCTAATTATTAGCATTAAATATTGTCACTGCCACTATTCTGAAAAACCTCACCTACAAAACGAATTACCCTTACATAAGCCGCATATCACCACCTCTTACCAATACATTCACGGGGACGGTCCATAATGGGTAATTGCTGTGATTATTATAAATTGAATGATGTTGGGTCAAATAGCGGGTTATGACAAATTCATCATATGCTTCATATAGAGCATGTTCCTCTATGGAAGCGAGGCTTGGACATTGACAGCGGCAGAGAAGTCAAGAGTGGAAGCATTCGAAATGTGGTGTTACCGAAGAATGATAAAGGTAAAGATCGAACGAGTAAGTAGTGAGGAAGTACTGAGAAGAGTAGAAGAAAAGAGAACTCTTCTGGAAACTTCAAGGAGAAGACGGGAAAACTTCGTCGCCCACATTATGAGGAATAATGGCCGGATGAAAACAATCATAGAAAGAAAATTGATAGGGAAGAAGTGCAAGGACGGCTCCGAACGAGTTACTTAGGACAGGTTATGAAGTATTTAAAAAAGATGAAATACTACGCTATGAAAAGGCTTGCGGTAGAAGAGAGGACTGGAATCGGCTCCTACGTACCTTCACTCGAAAACACTAATCAGTATTACAAATTAATATACATAATGAAAAGAAAACTTTGTAATTCCACACTACCTAGGTTTAAATATCGAAATCTACGTCATACATTAAATATTTTGTGGAATTACAAAGTTTTCTTTATTTTTCATTGTGTTGAGTAGATTCCATACGGTCAGGCCTCAAATAACTAATTATAAGTTAAAAATTGAGATCAAGAAAACAATAAAATCAATAATTTTTCATAAAATATTTAAAATGGTTAGAAATGTCACTGAAAAGTTATTAACTTAATAAATGACCTTCGTTCCTCAAATATTGAATGTAACCCTGTCAGCCAGTAAATTTCTCGGTTTTGTTTAGGATAGAATAGAATAGATATTTATTCATGCTCTGGGTAAACCCTTGGAGCATAAACACAATTTGCAATAGTTGGCTCATCAAAGCACAAAGTTCATGAAAATATCAAGTAATAACAATAAAGTTGTTTGATACATATATAACAAAGAAATGACACGTAAACAAGGATTGAAATTTGACAACACACGGAATATGTAGGCTGTATTTTTCGTAGGAGTTTATTTTCGCTCTCCATTGAGTAAATCCATGTATAATTTATATTTAAATGCATGGTTGGAGCCCTTCTCTTTTAGATCCTCAGGGAGAGAATTCCAAAATTTAGATGCCGTTACTAGAAATGATTTCTGGTAGGTAGTTGTACGTGGAGTAGGATAACATAAATAGTCCTTTTTGCGAGATGACATATGAGTGGTTACTGATTTGTTCATAAAGATTTTCCGGAGATAAATAGGGATTCTCTCTATGAAAATCTTAAAAAGAAGAGCACCGAGTAGATATTTTCTTCGGTTACAAAGATTTAGCCAACCAAGGCTGATTCTGTACTGTGATACATGAACATCCTTTCTTAAATTGAATACATATCTTACACATTTTGTAGTAGCCTTTGAAACTTTTTATCCAGCTCTTTAGGCATATCATTATAAACAAGACTACAATAATCAAAGGAAGGGAATACCAGGGTAGAAGTTAACATTTTTCGGGTGGATATAGGAAAAAGTGCTTATGCAGTTTTAGTTGATACAGTGTGATATTGACTTTATTACAGATGTCATTGACATGTTGGTTCCAAGACAAATTTTTTGTGAGGGTTAGTCCAAGAGTGCGAACAGAGTCGCTGAACGGTATTTGATGATCACCAACTACAACTGGAGGAAGGTGATTATAATCTATTTTGTTTAGGACCCTTGAGCTACCGATGATTATTGCTTTCGTCTTCAAACAGTTCAGTATGAGTTGGTTTTTACCCACCCATTTTGTGATTTCTCTCACGTCATAATTCACTAGATTGATACTATCAGCTATGCTTTCAATCGAGGTATGGATGTATACTTGAAGGTCATCTGCATATATCATATATTTACAATTTTTAATCGCAATTGAAATGTCATTGACAAATATAGAAAATAGCAGATGGCCCAGGACAGATCCCTGAGGAACTCCGCAAGATACTGGAACCCATGCGGATAAGTTATTATCAGGTCCTAAAACTGCTTGAAATCTATCGCCTAGGAGAAAAACCAGTTTAAAGCTGAACAAGAGAAACCAAGCTTCATCATCTTATGGATTAGTAGATTATGATCAAGCGATCGAATGCTTTACTGAAATCAAAAAGAACTAGTATTGTAACCATATGCTTGTCAACATGATGTCGAATGTCATCGGTAATCTTTAGTAGTGCCGTCTGCGTACTGTATCCATGCCGAAAACCTGATTGCAGAGCGTCAAGTTTGTTATTGTTCGTTAAGTACTCTGTGACTTGCTTGAAAACAATTCTCTCCAACATTTTCGACAGGGCGCACATAATAGAGATTGGCCGGAAGTCGGAAGGTAATTTTGCATTTTTTGTCTTCTTCTTTTACAGAGTATCAAAGTACGCAAACTCATGCAAAGCTCTGAAAATACTGTATTTCTCTTTTTTTTAGAAGTAAATTAGAATATGGATCAATGCTAGGGTGCCTTATTCCAAAAAATACATTGAAGAGATTGCAAAAATTAAAAAGAAATTTATTAGGTACTTGTATTATATTTGTCAATATTTACCCCGCTCAAGAGCATTATATACCGTATAAAAGCTTGTTGAAACTGTTTAACTGTCTAAGTGTAGAAAAGGGAAGACATATTAAAGATCTCATGTATTTATTTGACATTATAAATATTGGTGAATGCCAGTTTTGTTTGGCGAGTTTAAATTTTTATGCTTCAAATGTTAATTTGAGGCCCAAATCTTTGTTTTACTTAAATTATGCGAAGCATGATTATGCAAATAATTCACCATTAAGTAGAATGTGTAAGACATATAATAAATATTGTAATGAACTTAATTTGTTTCAACAAAGAAATGAGGTTTGTAAGGCTCTAATATAGTTAATGAACTATGACGACTAAATTTGATGTGTTATATTCTAATAAACTGGGATTGTGCTTTTGTATTATATTTATATACTTTCTATCAATTGTGTTTTTCCTGTAATTATGTTGTTGGGAAAACAATAAAAACCAATTAATTAAAAATTAAATTAAAATCACATCCAGAATACTAAGCTTGTTGTGATGGGTATATGTGCATACTTAGGTCTTCTTGCTATGATTGATTGAGTTAACTTCAAGATTTCATTTCTATGCCCTGATGTGTTAGTTGTGCTGAATTCCATTCGGAAATATTTGATATATTTTGAACAAGTTTATTTTGTGATCTCTTTTGTATGTAATATTCATCTTATGTTCTTAATGGACAATTTGTCCAAGAACAATAAATATTATTGTTGTTATTAAGCTTCGACAGGACGGACTGGTGCTTCCTCTATTACGTCCTCTTCTCAGAGGCCAAAAATCCCTCTTGCCTATTCCTCCGCTGAGATCACAGTAGGAGTGCAAGTGCAAAGGCCGTCGTATGGCTTCAGGGGGCAACTTCTGGGCGGGACAATGCCAATTGACCAAGTAAGCACCCGCGGAAACAAGTTCCAAGCCGCGACGGAGAGCAAACACACGACTCACTTGACGCGCAAAAGAGGCTCAATTCTAAGACACAAACGCAACCTTGTTTTTCTTAACTCGACAAGCAACTGAAACGAAGCCACTAGTCTTGAATGAAGAAGTTCCCAGTGCCTAGATCCGAAAACACATCGTCATAAACACGAGCGAGGTGAACTGTAAAGCGGCATTGACTCATCGAAGTTTACTGCTTTGATAATAGCTCACAAACGATACATCGTCACTGTTATTAACGTATAAGCGTCTCAAGTGTAGCATTAAGCTTCGTGAAGTCATTAGGTCATGCCTCGTTGGTGTCGGGTTGATTTTCAATTATGAAATAAGGACGCGTTTACATAATAACTATGAAAATTCCTGTCTTTAACCGTGAATTCGCTCATAATTGACGGAAATGTCTCCGTTGTTGAAATTCCAAGAATTGATATCCGGGTACATAGGTTTTCCAAAACCGTGGATACTCTGTGCATCTTACTACCAGTCCACAGTTTAGGTAAAAATATCCTATCGTGCAATGAAGGAAACGCTTAGCAAAGTTTGTAATTTTTACGACATATGACCAAATATTCCTCAAAAAAGTGCTTCATATTCGTCAGTCTGCGAGCAAAAAATCAAAAAAATCAACTCTGTTAAAAATAATATAGTTTTCCATAGAAAATGAGTCAAGTATCTCGAACTGCGCGGAACAGTGGTCTACATTTCTCATGCTTACGAGACTCCACAATGCAAATGATCGCTGCGAGTAACTTATTGCCTTTAAAGTGAGAGTGTGAGGATGAAATTATACACTTGGTTAGCGAGATCAGACTCAATTTAACTCATTTTCAAGAACTAGTCTATTCCAAGGGAAAAAACAAATAATCTAGGTATCGACGAATGGAGCCCACCATCATCACTGCTCATCAATCTTAAGATTGGTTTGACACAGAGTTCCACTCAATTCCCTTATCCGCTAATCTTTTCACACCCATATATTTTTTCTCTATCGTATTTCTGGCCCTTCTAATGCACAAAAAAAATTCCTCGCACAGAAAAAACTGTTCAGTGAAAATCATAAAAATGTAGTGAAAAGCACACTTCTGTAAAAAGAAAAATTAGAAGGAAATTATAAGAACAAAATTCCGTAGACGAGAATCGATCTTGAGACCTTATCATGGAATTGGAGCACGGTCACTACTGGAACATAGTATCAAAAATGTATAAATTGTTCTCAAAGGAATACATTTCATTCAAAAAAATTTAAAAGTGTTTTTTTTTTGTTCAAACTACTGGTTATATAATTGAGCTCAACATAAATTAATTGATCTTAATTTATAGCATTAAACGATTACATTCGCCCCGTAGCGTATCTCTTGTGGGCTAATACGTATGTAGACATGTATCCTAGCATTAAAGGACATTTATAAATTTTTTCATTCACATTCATCAGTTCCACCGCGGCGTGCATGAAAAGATAACACTTCACACCACATCAAGAGGTGTATTTCAAAAGTAAGCTGAAAAATTATACTCTTAGAAGGAAAATGATCATGACAGCTCCAATCTGGTGTCTTCCCTGAGTAGGAATGTTCCTATGGTTCCCTAGACGGATGTACAACAGGTGCTGCAGACTGTCTTATTATACTTGGTCGTATTCCCCACCCTCTTCCTGGCATTAACAGGCATCCAAAAATACACCCATTATAATGGTCGCAAAGCAACCACCGTGGATGATTCTTCGATGCCATGGTTAGCAACGTCATCACTAGAAAAGGGCTAGTATCCTAAGAAAATTCTAACTATTGAGATTCATTTCAAAGTCTTCGGCACCATCAGCTATCATCTTATTAAAACTATCTCAAAAACTTTTAAATCACGGAAATTTATTCATAAGTCTTCTATTTTTTCCCGAGCACTACAAATGTTTACAGACAGCGATTGAATCCATAGCTTTATCAGATTATTTCCAGTTCTCCGCACATTTCCATTGAATTCTTGTAATTAAAAATACTGGACCCTTCCACCTTTATTATTACAAACTATTTTGAACCTTTTAAATAATTTCAAGTATCCCATATAGCAATCTCTATACGAGAGGACTTTCAACTCAGAGCCATGGGAGGAGTTCTGGGAGGGCCGGGGGAGCATGGCCCCCCAACTTTAATGATAATTTTCCCGTAAAAAGCATAAAACCTATACAGTACAGTGCAATGAAAATAAAAACATCGAAAATTTAAATAAATATTATTCTTATACAGTGTTTAAAATGGTGTTTACAGAGGCTAATTTTAAAAAAAATTATTGGGAACACTTAGCAGCTATGGAATACCCCCCCGTTTCAAATCCCTGGTGATACTGCTGACCCTCTCGCCCAATATAAAACTCTAAACTTCGCCCCTATTCAGATGAAAAACACTCAACTTGGTTGTGATATTACACCAAAATTGAGGCAAAGTGCTGTTTATCCACTTAAACGTTGATCAACTTCGAGAAGGTAGCAAAATGAGCCATTTACATTCGGAAATCGTGATAATCACTCAACTATTACTGCGAACAAGGTATTTAGTAGCCCTGAAACGCTCAAGGTTAACCACTAATGGCTCTTAGAGCATATCGCGCATACCACAGTGTATATAAAAAAGTTTCCTAATCCTCCTGAATCTGGTGTTAAAGGAAGTTTTTCCCTTCTCAGTTTTATACATAATCCGAAGAGAAAGAATTTATCTGATTCAATTTTCGAAACTTTGGTACTTAAAAGTGGTTATAAAAAAAATATTACATGAATTATTGTGTTTCCACGTTCTCATACTTTGGTCCACAATTCTACAACATTTTTAGGCAAAATAAACAAATGTTTATTCCAGCATCCTAGCTGCGTACCAAAGGGTTAAGGAGTAGAATAAAAAATTATTTTCAATTTTAGCATTAAAAAGTAGAATTTCGACGTTCCCTGATCAATTTATTCGTTAATTGTTTTGATAGATAATTGGATTAACAATGAGAACAACTCATTCCTTTTATTCCAAAGAGAAATGTTATGAGTTCGTTGCATTTACCATGGCCTCGGAGATCTTCCCACACCACATCTTTTGTATTAATTAATCCCGGCCGAAAATAAATGGTCGCCGCGGGAAAGCTGCCTCCCTCGAAGATCCTCTTTGATCGAGAAACCGGATAGATGGGCTGTCAGCTAAGTCCATGTCTTAACGCCTTCATCTAAATTGAGTGTCGGCCTTTTGCCACTCCCTTGGCCCGTCCCGCCACCAACTCGAGGCGTTATTTCCAGCAAACAAGCCCCAACAACACACCATCTGTGAACCTTAGAGAGAACTCGTAGAAATTTTTTGTCAGATATGACCGAGCGATAGCCGCTGATATGCGGAGAGCTTTCCGTTGCTGGAGATGGGATGAGATGGAAGCTTTAGTACTTAAAAGAACGCTTCGTATTAATGCTGACACAATAACTCCTCCTCGACTCCAAACCACAGATTTTTAAATGCATCTGTCTAATCCATTTTTTCAACTTTGACGGAAAATATTAATTATCGATACAGACCATTGATTAAAAAAAAACAATTTAACTACCTAATGAAAAACACTCATCTATGAGCCTTTCCTATGCCTATCAGATCCTGTGCCCATTATTTTTGGTTGAATGATTTAATCTTTCAATTTTTTTCATTTTTTTAGTTTTATTTTCAAGGAGAAAGTAAATTTTTAAAAGATAAAACAATAGTCCTTAGTGGCAAGCGGAAATTGATAAAAATGATATATTATTAAATATCAACTAAATATAATGATGAAAAAAAGGTGATAGTTTTAGAAAAAGAGTGTTAATTGTACTGTTTTCAATTGTTTCATGCGTAAAAAATATATAGACTCATGTTTCTTATTTCATACACACACTACATTACAATATCAACAACTCAAAAAAATGCGCACCAGTGTTAATGCCTATGTGGTGAGTTGTGCTTAACCATGTGGCTTTTAGAAATCCATCAATTACTTTTAAACATTGATCGTAAAGCTGATGAAATAAACATTGGAGTGCCACATTTAATATTGCCGTCTTTTCAATTTTTCCAGAAATTAATGGGAGTGCGGCAGACCACCCCCTGCCTAAATCTTCCCGTGGTTCTTCCTTGGCCGTTATGTGTAGCAAACGAGCCGTTGGCCATTATATGAAGCAAAACCAGGCAGATATGAGCCAAAATCTTCAAAAATCATGGATAATGTAGCCAATGGACCCGTTCAAGGAATATATTGTGTTTTTTATTCCATAACGATCATACCACCGCAACACCACCGTCACAAATTCAAAGATTTTTGGAGAAAAACAAGATTGCGCATGTTTTCGAAAAATTGGTCATGTTTGGGCTTCTGTACCTCAGCAAAGGATGGAATGTAAGTAAAATGGCATATCAATCCAGTATAGGTAATCATTTGTGAATATTTAAACTTAAGTTTTGAGTCCCTTTCTTAAAAAAATTTGGACATTTTGCCCGGCAATTTCCGATTTCGGACCGTTGTGCGGCGGGAAGATGTTGGTTACATGCTTAAAACTCGCTTTGGCATGTGTTATCATCCCTGATAGTGGGTACTTCATTTTATACCTTTCCCTTCTTCAGTTTCTTTATTCAATCTTCATTAAGTTATCCCTACTATCGCAAATACAACGGAACGCGTAGGAAACTCATCAAATCAGCAGAGAATAATTCTGCTTTGAATGTGCGTAGCGATTTCTGCCATATTTTGTTTTACGCTCACGTCAAATATTCCCTGCCTAACTCATTTAACGTCTATGAATCACTGATCCATTTCTCATCGTTACCGAACATTAAATTTCCGGCTTACGATGTTCTCTTTTTATTTCTGAGGTCAGTCCTATCTCATCACGATTGCATAAGCCCGCCTCATACTTCCAGAAAGGCCCAACAAGACTCAGTGGTCTTTTCTCCTCTGCCTTGCTTTTTCGCTGCGCGAATGTTCAAGCTCCACTACGAGTCGAATATTCTAATTTTAATCGAAAGACTGCGTCAAAAACCCTCTCATTACTTGGCAACACAGCTAACTTACTCACGAAGCGTGCACCACGGAGCACAGTGTGCGGAAATCGAAAAAAGCTGATCGAAATCTCAAAAAACGATTTTTTTGACCGAAGAAGATAAAACTTTGCATAAATATTCTGAAATAAATTGTGTATAACCTGCCGGATTAATTCCTTTCTGTGCCCTCACGTTAACCATATGTATATTTGAGGCCAAACATGAACAAATTGAGAGAAAAAGACCACCCTCGATTTTTTCAGAAAATTGTCACATTGTAATCAGGTGAATTCCTCTCGAGTTACGGGTCAAGCCTGCAGGTTAGATGCGGACGCTTCCCTGGAATCCATCATGCAGATCCTAACCCGGTTGGAAACCCGAGAAGAACTCACCGTGATCATCAGCCTTAAGGATGTTTGAAAAGTATCCAAATGAAAAGTCGGAATCTATCGTGAAACTCTAACTAAGCTGGAAACCACTTAAGAATTCACCAGGAAAGCCAAATTTCGTCGAATTTCACTTCTACACTAAGGCGTTCTGTTGGCCATTCTGTTTGCTTTGACGCACTTTTCCCCATATTTTTCCCTTAACCAACCTCCCCGCCACCCTTGCTTCGCCTTCCCAGTTATGCTCATCTGGAACAAGTTAACCATCGCAACAACTAAGCTCACTTCTGGAAACCACAAGATGCCGTATGACGATAATGATAAAACTTTATTGGGCGTTGTCCCTTCTCATTAGGTGGTCCATACCTCACAAAACAATTATAAGCAAACGTTCAAGATAACTGGGCCATATATTCAGAAGGGACAACACCAGCATGATAAATCAGGTTTGGAACGAGATTTGAGTCGCTTTCAAATAAATTTTCACATATAAATGTCCACGGATTACGCACTTAAGAAAAACGATAGAAACAAATATTCTAATCTAAATATTTATATTTATCGTTTGGTAAGAAAATTCCCTATTTGATTGATCGCAATTTTAACTCACAGTAACACTTTACAACCCTTGTATACATTAAACAATTGTGTATGTGCAGTTTATAATGTAATATTTCCCTTTAAATTCCATCATGTCCAAATTTTGTATGACATTTGAGACAAAAAGAATTTTCCTAAAGCTTAAAAGGTTGATTTGATAGATAAAAACTGAGGTTATTTTCTCATCAAGAGGCCAAAAGTTACTAAAAAACAAGACTCAGTTCTAAGATAATAAATTGGTTGTTCCCCAATGTTATCATAGTTCTGAAATTTCTAGTATTCGATTACGAAAAAGTGTGAGGAGTTACGTGAATGAAAGCGCAAACACTTTCGTAGCAGTGGGTGTGCGAACCACAATAAGATGGTTTCCTATTATTTTTTTATTGCCTACATCGAAAGATTATTTATTACTCCTAGAGTACGCATTTCACGCTTTCAGATTTTTAAATGACTATATCTATTTTTCGCGATTAAACGAAAAGTGAAAAATTTCAAGCGCACGAAAACGCGACGGCTAAGTAGGAATGATGGGAAAAGTCCGTGTGAGGTATTTCTGGTTCCCGCTGCTGCCCTGTGAGGTGACCTTGAGGCAAGGCTTGAGCGCTGATACGACGCAGGCTGCTAGCAAGTAGCTGAGTACCCTGCTAGCAGGTAGCGCTTAGCTTAAGTAAGGATTATAATTCCCCTATCAAACGAAGGAAACTTTCCGAATTTAGGTATTTTTAATGTGTGATTATTAAGAGATTTTTCCCTGAGCTCTGTGCCTCATGCACGCATTAGTAATCTCAGGCAATGTAAAACTCCTATCCTCTCGTATAGAAACTAGGTCCCTGTGACGTCGCGTGGAGTGGTATCGCATGGGCGCCAATCTGGCCTTTTTCAAATGAGGTTAAAATTGACCGTTGCCATTCGTCTAAACTGGGATTTCAAAAACCAAATAATTTGTATATTATGAATACACTAATGGTGGGTAAGGAAACGCAATCAATGCATTTCGTTTCCTTGATGAAGGAAACTACCCTATTAGCTTTAAGGACCAGGTGGAAATTCTACAATTCTTACTAAAACATTTCTTCAGAGTAAAATCATGGATCAGCCTGAATAAAATTTGTGAAGATATGAGTGATAAAATTTATGGTTTGAGGCGTAACTTTGTGAAAGCGATTAATTGTGAAAATGAAAAACAAGCAGCTTTGTGCTTTCACATGATATATTTATTAACACATTTACAGACCATGGTTTCAACGTAAGACGTCATCATCAGGACCTGAAATCTGTTTAGAAATGAATATGTTAACGTTTATAGAGCCATCCTTTTAACAATGAAGTCGTTTAAAAAATCGATATCAACTGTTTATTGAGTCATCAGCTGTGAGAGGGTTCACTTTTAAGAATTCTTCATTCAAAAAATGAAAAACATTTTCATTAATGATTACTCCGGACTCAAACCCTTCCAGAACTGCACCATACGTAATGCGCTAAAATATACCTAATCGACTACGAAGCCACGTATTAGTAAGACATAAATGATGGGTCCAATTATGAATCTAAAGAGAGGAAAAATCTCGCCACGGGGTCAAATGGAAATACTTTAGCGGGTTGTGGACGAGATTTTCCTTAGTGCCTTTCATCCGCTAATCTGATATCCGCTTGGCATTTTGACCCTAGGGTTTGACTCCAGCTTCGGTAGATCGGTCGCGTCCGCATCTGTTCTTGGTGTCGTGAAGGCAAAGGATGCTTCATGTTCCAACCTTCCTAGTTTTCACCGACCCGGCCCCATCAGTTAAGTGGGACTAGTGGGTGTCTACATATTATTGAAAACGATAGTATATATGCGTGATGGTCGATTGCCCTAACAGTCAACATTGGCGAGTAAACGAGGGTTTAGAGGAGCGGAGATCTGGATGCACCTCGCATTTACATTCATGTGGCATGTCACTCCTTCTGTTCCCGTTAATCTTACTAGACCAATCATAGCCCAAAGACTAAAATGAGCAATAGTAACGCATTATTGAACTTCCATTTTACGTACACTCGTAAACAATGGAACTTCGAAGAATAACGTATAGATTAAAAAGTAAACTTAGCTGATTTTCACCCAGTGTGTATGAAAAGTCTCGAATGGTTTTAATCTTTTCCGGTCATTATAAGGAAGTGAACCTCTTGATAATAGCCTGAAAAGGTTGAAACCGAAAGTTTACTTTTTGATCTATCATGTCACGATTCCACAAAGTAACTTCGCAAACCATTGATTGAATAACGTATAGTCTACAACATGACACCAATAGCTCAAATTATTATTTTCCCAGTCCCTAGAAGGCTATCGCTGAAACTATGCTTCATTTCTATTTATTATTATATTTCTGAAACTATGCTTCATGGGAATTCGTTTTTCCCCCGAACCATAAAGGACTTTAATAAACGCTAGTTCATTTTTTTTAGCTGTAAACGGCTGGTGTCCTAACACGCCTTTTAGGCGGCTTGCGGGGTATTATATAGATGTAGATGTAGATTTCCAGGAAATAGAAAAAAAATTATCGAATGATTGAGGCGGTGCTGTTAGTCACCTTCCCTATATACCCCAGCATTCCCCACAACCCGCAGCCACTATTGAGATAAACCACATTGTTCGGCCAAAAGGGATGGTTCTTTGAACCACGCCTTTGAAAAACGCCCCGCGATGCCAAAGCAGGGGGACCGCTGGCGTTAAGTCTGCACGTGTCGGCGAGCGTTTCACAATCGTCCAGGGCCCCCTTGGCGAGCTCCTTTTTGACATGTCAAAATCGCCGCGTCCGGGAAACAAACAGCCCCACTGTGGATGCAGTATTTCGAGACGGCGTGGAACCCGCGTTGAATACGGCCAAGATCTGACCTATTTCCAGCAAAGTCTGCTCCGAATTGGGTGTGGAAAAAACTGGACGGCCGGCCTAATGAACGGCTGGACGGCCTAGGCTTCAACTGTTTCCCACACCCGTGCTCCGTGTTGCTCAGACACACGCTCGCTCATGGCTTCATCGACACCGCGGGCCACTCGAGTGCGCTCATGAATGAGGTTGCGTTAGGTTGTTGTGAGGCTGACAACTGAGTCATTTGCGCCATTGAGGGAGTAAGTGGAAGGATGAGGGTGGGAAGGGCGGAGGAAAACCCAGCTTAAGGGGACGTATAACTCCCACTCAATCAGTCATATTTTGCGTTAAAACTAAAAATACCGTAGTTTAACTCATTATTCCCCAGACTGTATACAGGACTTTTAACTTCGGTTGCTTCGTATTTTCCGATTAATTTTAGCCTAATTAAGATGAATTTTTGGAATAAAAATATTCTCATCGCATTATATGATTTTCATAATGCTGTGTATACGCAACGCTGGGAAAACTCCGGAAAATAAATACAAAAAAATTAATTTTTAAAACTTAGGTTACATCTTATATTTTTTATCTTGTTTTGCAAACTCGGCATCTTCGCCGGGAGTTACCAGTATTCCTTTGGAGGAAATTTCCCATTCCGCCTTAACGGACATGCTGGGGTATGTCATTTTTCCTAGGGTGTCTCGTATGTGCGCATCGATTTCTATGCCAAACGCCATCAGTCATAAAAATACAATTATATGAATGAAAATGTTGGTGAAAATGACAAGATTAGAACTAGAGATACTCAAAATAAGTCAGTAAATCGAAAAAAAAATTATTCTGAAGTAGAAAATTTTTCTGAGAATTAGGATTCAATAATGTTGCGTTAATGCACCGCTGGAGATTAAATGGTTAATGCCTATCTAGAAGGACTATTAACATTCATATTGATGGATAGTAATTATTTCAAAAATTTCTTCGTTTATGTAAAAACTAATGGATAAAGTCACTTAATATAACCTTTTCCTTTATTTTTCACTACAACTGAGTATTTTTTTGTAAATCATTTTACAATAGAAAATTAAAAATGAACAGCGGTCTTGTCGCTTCTCCTCCCCTGCCCTGGCCTACCATACACCACTTGGTATTGCAGATATGAAGGGTGCTTCTGTGGCAATGCTTATTAACATTCAAAATAAGATAAAGAATTTCAAATGCATAAATAACCTAAATAAAACATCATAATGGCCAGACGTAATAAAAAGTAGCGATTTCATGAATAAAACAAGTGTTATCGTTACAAACAAAATACAAACGCGTAATCCGTGATTTTGACTGGTGTTGGTTGTATTTTAAGGTAGACGGGGGCATAAATCCATTTCTATGAGATAAAATTAATTAATATATCTACGCAATACTTGACATACAAAAAAATAAAATTCAGAAAAATGAAGATGGCAGAATAAAAATCTAGGCATTATGATGAAGTGAGTTACCGGTCAAATAGCGGGTCTGATCCTTCTATTGTTAAAAGTGATTGAGGCAAGCGAAATAAAGTGGAAAGTCAGCCTGTGTTACAAATGAACAGAAAAACCAAGGAAGTTAAGAAAAAGCGTGAAAAAGGGAATGGCGCTTTTCCACAAAGTTGAAATATTTTTTTGTTAACTAAATAATTTTTATTGCTACCTATTTTCCTTTTCGTGAAAAAAGAAGCTCAGAAAGGTGGTAGTTTACACTGACTATTAACCCCTTGCGCTGTAATGACGAGTTAAGCTCGTCATGAACTTTCGGTGCCAAACCGCTCAATGATGAGCATATCTCGTCATCGGATTTTCATAATTTTAGCAAAATTTAGAGGAACAATATAATTATTTTGAAATCTTAACAATGTTAACCCTTAACCGGTGACGTGCGGTCTGAGAGACCGCTGCGTTTCTAAAATTACGAATATTTTCAAAATTAAGATTTCAAAATATCTATAATTCTCGTTAGCTTCATATTTTTGCATAACAAGGAAATCCCACTCTTAAAATTTAACGTTCCCTTTATTAATTTCTGTAAATTTGCAATTGAACTCGATTAGCGGTCTGTGAGACCGCACGTCACTTACTAAGAATGCATCAAGAAAAGGAATAAGCGGGATAAATTTCATGGCTACTCACTACTTAGCCTTCCAGCTTTAACATTAAAGGCCTTTTTTTGAATCTGGCGAAATATTGATACATAAATATAATAATTGTAACTCAAGTGTTTTTGGCATAAGTTTTTTGATCCTGCTTCAAATCACAATTTTTTATGACAAATTGGTTCGTATTGGGAGTGTAAAAATTTTACTATAAGTTTTAAAATAGTTGAGCATTCAAAGAAAAATTAAACAAAACAATAAAAATGGCGTAGCAATATTTTATGAATTTTTGATTTATTGCGGTCTCCCAGATCGCACGTCACTGGCAGTGTAACAAGCATTGCACGTCACTGGTTAAGGGTTAAAACATTCATAGTATACATGAATAAATCATATTTCATGAAACATGATGCATAGGAAGGATTAAAATGATTTCATTCGAGTAGCGATAGCCATGTACTCCATGTTTAATAATCACATTTTATTTCACGGTTCTACGTTGATTTCAAAATATCATTTCAATACCTATCATTTATAAGAAAACCATAGAAAAAATAAATACAGAATAGGAGCACGATATTCAGAAAATTAATCGAAGTGAAAGGGGTTAAGGAGTTAGTTGCCATTCTTAGACAGATAAATTTAAAACACCAAAAAGCACTTCATTTCGACTACTCACTTTTTTTTCAATTCCGAACAGTACGTATATCACACGTAAAAGATTCTTTATTGCTAATTCATACACGAAGATAGCCTTTAACAAAAACGTTTAATAATCATGACATTTTAAGGGTATATAGAGTCCTTTTTTCCAATTTTCACCTCTACCTCCAAATTTACTATTCTAATCACTCTAAAGTGAAAATGGCACTGATAATAAAGTAGTAATCTACATTAAGCTGTTTTGATAAATGCGTCACATTAGCAGGCTTCAGAAACTTTGGCAAGGACTAATAATATATTTTAAAGTAACGTAATGGAAATATTAATACTCTTCAGCTACAGCTATTTGCAAATTTCACAAAATAATAGTAGGGGTTCAACGACCTCCTTAAGAAACTTCCACTTCAAAAGGACCGAAGACTAATACTTCTGACTATTGAAAAACATTTTTAATATCCTCCTTCTCCTCTCACATTGATTTTAGTTCTTTAGTTTAGCTCAACATCAATTAAGATTTTTGCATTGAACACAGCGAATGGCCATGACCTAATGGCTATCCTAAAATACCTTGTCCACAATTGCGCTATCTGCACAGATCTGCACAAAAACGTACCATGGAAAATATTACTGAGCAATCTCAGTAGGAATTTTATGAATTTATTTTTATTTACAAAATAATTTTTGTCAGTTTTTTATACTCACTATTAAAACATTTTAGAGGTTGAAGAGACGTTTATCATGGGAACTTAAATTCACGTATTTACTAATACTTTCACTTAATTATTACATAATTTACATTTAAATAATGTACCACGGCTACAAATACAGCATTATTTTCTTTGTCATGCGAAAAATACAGTGGTGAGGTGATGGTTTATGGATATATTAAGAAATTACTTTACATTCTTAGACAGACAAAATTAAATGAATGCACCAAAAACACTCAATCCCAACTACACATATTTTTTTCAATACCGAATAACACATACATCACAAGAAAAAGATTTCTATTTCACACACAAAGATAGACGGAACAGTATAGTAACCAAGAGCTTCAACTAATTGCAAGTCAAGACGTCTCGATTCCAGCCATTTCCGTTCGCTAATGGCTTCTTTCCTATCTCATGCAAAACGAGCGAGGCTATTGTGAAAACTCTGACTCACTTCAAAATGAGAATGCCAGAAAATGGTGACGTCACATGGGATACAAATTGGTGATCCAATAGGCTTCGAGCTTCCACACGCCTCATTAGATCTTGCATCACACGAAAAGTTGGTTGGAACAACATTGGCCCTCTCTTCTAACTCGAATCCATTCTCTACGCTCTGAATACTAGAAATTTGGATTCTTTCCGAATTAAAATTCTGTCCTTCCATGACAAAAAGTTTTACGCTAATTTAAGAGGTGATGTGTGTGTCCGAATAAAATAATGTTTCTCGAATGGGGTATAATGTGCCCGGTCCTTCGTAGATGCATTCAAAAGAGACCGCGAAAATAAGAAAAAGTATAAGGTCCAGGATTCCCATCCTCATAACCATTCCTAAAGCAATAGAACTCCCTCGTTGGAAGCTCAAGACCAAATATGGCAAAAGTTTTATTCCTGAAAGGAGTGTATTTTCGAAAACTGAATGATAAATTTGCCGAATAATTGGGTCGTCGTTTGTGATGACAATAAATATACATCCCCCTTCTCCGACTTCAATCAGACATCAAATTCATTTATAATACCCTTAACTGCCACTTCGACAGTCCTAACATTGTTTCCTTCCTCAACATTAGAGTACCTTCCCGCCACACCCGATCTACCTCTTTACTCCACATTCCTACACCCAGGCTATCTGTAATTAAGCGCTCACTATTCTATGGACTTTCCTTTCTAATAAATTCTCTCCCTGTGATATTGATCCGTTTGCTCTGACACTTAAAAATTTTACTCACCTGGCATCAACATATCTATCGCATAAGTTACTAGATAGCCGGATAAATGTTTGTTGTTTTCTTTTTTATTCTGTTTAAATTTGTAATAAATAATAATCATTTAATTATTTAATATTTTTGTTATAAGTGCACTTTAAATTGGCAGTCTTGCTGTATGTGTGATTGTCTTTATTAAAATAAATTTTAAAAAATAAATAAAAGTGTGCAAGATAAGACGGCCAAATTTTATGCATCACTACTTCTGGCCTGAAGACGCCAACAGGATGGCTGGAGAAACTGTCGTCACTTATGGACATCCAAACGCGGAGGAACGCCCGGAAGCCAAGACTCATATGAACAAACGCCGCGGAAACCTCAGATCAAACTTTAAAGTGTGCAAGATGTACGGTTCACGGAATATCGGAAGAAGTGTAAGAAGTGTTTAAGTGTCTCGGTGTACTGCAAGAAGTTCTCTGATAGTATTTCACCGTTTGCTGGAAACAAGAATACTGTTAGAGAATCTCTTGCAAAACAAAATCTAATTTCTTTCAACCACGAGAGAGGGTGCTTATGTCTTGGCCCTGAACACTTGGTTCTCCCTGCGGAATTGACACATTCAGCAATTCCGTGGAGAAAGAAAAGCAAAGGGTTAACTCTAAAACACCGTTCGAAATTTAAGTTTCGGTGCACAAATAGATATTGCGCCCACTATACATAAGTAAGCAAATGAAAATTGCTAGTAGCGTTACCGTCATTAAAATTTGAAGAATATAAGAATTTAATGGAATATAATAGCAAAGATAATTAAGCGGCAAAAAATATAGTTATTAAAATAACGAAAATTATTATAGCAATATATCCTCAGCTTCGATAAAATAATAAATACTAAAACTGTTTTAGACATAAATTGTTACTTTAGCAATGTACAGAGCAAAATGTCTCAGCTGTGTGACGGCCTTTATGCCCCAAACTTATAGTCTATTCTTAAAATATTTATCCTCCGGGAATCAATAGAAATGGAATCGACTTAAGGCGATCGATTCTCGATTCCAATTCCGAGCCCGAGAGTCGGTAGAACCGAGAATCGACATTTGGAATCGACTCATCCCTAATAAATATATATTTTAATACACGGGAAAATATGATCAATTTTCCGAAAAATTCGTCGAAAAAAGAATTTTATTTTAAATATTTCGTTAAAAACCATGAGGAAACCCATCGCATATCTATTGATTTTCGTGAATAGACTTTAAGTACTTAACCTTGAAAACCCAACGTTGAATGATTGAGAATTAGCTTCATATGATTATAAAATTAACTTAAACTCCTTATTCCCAATATGAATGGATGGAGGAGGTGGAAAAAATAAATTTTTGCGTAGGGGCTGGTAAGTGAAACACAAACAAGCAGCAAGCACAAGTCTTGAGTCTATATCAGGGGCGGTCTGGGGTGATTGGGGGGCTCAGGTGTCCCTTGGCTGGGACACATGATGTGTCCCCTTTATTAGGGGAAATTGCATGCCCGGAAATGGATTTTTACACTTTTCAGGCTCTTAAAAACCAATAAAAAGTTAATGAGAAAATATGAATTTCGTAAGAAAAAATACTATGAAAAATGCAAATTTCACACATCATAAAAGTTAATAATGTATTATGATCCTATTATCTATTATTTAGGGAATTTGTTCCTTGAAACTGCGCTGAAATCTAAAAAAGAAACTCTAAAGTAATCTTTCTGAATTATCCTGTCAAAAAAACATCCGGTTTTCTTTTATCTTCAGACACCTTTATTTTATTTATTTTTTACATAATCTTTTTATACTGAGTATGCATGCAGCGTAATTCAACTAATGAAAATGAAGCATTTTTATTGAAAAAAACTTTGGTTTTATCTGTCTTTTTTATTACACCTTTCATATAGGCTTCACGATAGACGTGAGTGTTGTGGGGGCCCCCCTATGCCCTCGGCGATTGCCGACCAGCCGACCTGGCCAGACCGCCCCAATTCATGATTTCTAATTAAAATATCAAGTAGCTAAAAATCTTGAATCCTGGACCAGTCAGAAATTCAAGGCAACAGTTTGACATCGCTCATAGTCATCGTTTAAAAGTATTCGTCAATTGTTTTCGAAAGCATCACAATTTTCTCCCTTCTTTACTAACTCCCTTAGTTCCATGGGCCAATATTTCAGCTTTTTATTCACGGGCGAAAAGTGCCTATGAAGTATATATTGACTCGAGCTCCGAGGGGCTTTAAAGAATAATAAGTTATTTTTTTTAATTCTACATCCAATTTATTAGAACATAAAAACCAATAAATAATTCTGTTTTAGAAAATATACAAAAAACATTCATGTATAGAATAGTGACTTAATATTGTGTTCGTTCTTTAAGTGCAACAAACGTCTTAAACTTAGGATGACACTTTTTGGAAGTATCACCAAATTTCGATGGCGCTAAGAGGGTTAATTCCCTTCATATTTCATACGACATTAATACTATTGATGGAATAAGGCAATTTCATGATGGATGGAGTTCACTTAAAACTCATAATTTCAAACAATTTTACTGATTAATTAAAAAAATCATTGCTAACAACTTTTGTTTCTGACAAGGTTCAATCAGACTTGACATTAAAATCCAAAAAAAGAATTCGGTAGAAAAGTTCAGTTTCGGCGAAGAAACAGTCTCTCCCATTTAGTGATTCTCTCCTGAGTTTTAAGAATATAAAATGAAGGTTGCCACCCACTTTTCAGGAGTTGTTGACGTCATTCTCATTTACTCGTTCGGGAAGAACCTGTCGTTGAGGGAAGGAATAGCTCACACGAGTGTAAACAGCAACTTACCACGCGAAGGCCGTGAAAAAGGCCGAGGAACATCTGAGAATAGGGTGGTTTCCTATTATTTTTTAATTGCCTAAATCGAAAGATCATTACTCCTGGAGTACGCATTTCACGCTTTTAGATTTTTAAATGACGATATCTATTTTTCGCGATTATATGAAGAGTGAAAATTTTCAAGCACGCGAAAACGCGACGGCTAAGTATCAATGCCGGGAAAAGCCCGTGTGACGTCATTCTGGTTCCCGCTGCCGCAAAGTGAGGCGACCTTGGGGCGAGGATGTGTGCGCCGCTACGATGCAGGCTGCTAGCAGGTAGCAGAGTACCCTGCTTAAATAAGAATTATTAATACCCTATTAAACGAAGGAAACTTTCCGACCATAGGCAGTTTTAATAGGTGATTATTAAGAGATGTTTCCCTGAAGTCTGTGCCTCATGCATGCATTGGTAATCTCAGACGATGTAAAACTTCTATCTACTCATATAACATCTAGGCTCCTGTGACGTCAAGAGGAGTGGCATCGCATGGGCGCCAATCTGGCCTTTTTCAAATGCAGTTAAAATTGACCATTGCCATTCGTCTAAACTGGGAATTCTAAAACCAAATAATTTGTATATTATGAATACACTAATGGTGGGTAACGAATCGCAATCAATGCCTTTCGTTCTCATTGATGAAGGAAAATACCCTATTGGCACCCCACCAGGCAAGAGTTCGTCACGTCATCAACTAATCTGCGAAATGGTTGCTTCCATCCATTTCTCGTCGCGAATAGTTCGAGAGGTAGGCTACGGATTGGAAAACAGAAAAATTCTAGTCTCTTCATTTTTCAAATCATCAAAACCGTCAATAATAATAAAAATTACAAATTAGCCCAGTTTTACTTGAATAAAAAGATACGAATATATTATTTATTCACTCAACAAATTGTTTACTACCTCTGTAAAATCACGTTTAGCACACTAATAGTAGGTACTACTTTGTAACCTTCTTAAAAACTGCTAATTACGGAATATATTTGATTCAATATAAATGTACCCTGGAGTGGAAAGCAGCAATTGTATGAAAAAGTAGAAATATCTTGAATCGGATACACTGAATAACCTAGTCAGTATACATTGCTTTCTGTGCGAATTAAGGATGCGTGTCAAATATTATCCTCGCCGGGCGAGCAAAATTTACAGAATCCATAGCAAATGTAATTATCACCAATAAAAACAATTCGGGTAAATACCATTCTTATATTTAAGAAATATCCCGTTGTAATATCGTCATGACGTCAGATTTCGTTCACTTGCCAGCACCGAATTTTTATGTTTTGATGGTTTATCACTATTGATTATTTTGAGAAGTAGATCGTGCACTAGAAAGCAACTGTATATTTGAACGTAATAAGAATTTCAGTTAAAGAAAGGCAAAATATAAACCGAAAATGAAACCGCTTCACTATACCACCAAAAATCGGGAAGCAATTTATAGAAAAGGAAAATTCAATTATTAAAATGGGGTACAAAATTCCTTTAATCCTCCAGGCAGTTTTAGAAATCCATCCAATTTATTTCGTATCTATTCTGATCTTTGATAGCAAGAAGGTTTTGTTATATCATTCCGTTCTGCAGTCAATTTCTGTTATTTTCACCTCATGATCGTAGGTACGATGGTAAGCATATGATATTTGGCGCATCACCTGAAAAATAACCTCAAATTTTCTCAGTAATTCCAGACTATCTTTTCCTCTTCCCTTAAATATTTCTAACCTAACTCTTTCTACTGCTTGGAATCATTCCTCCATTTTCCGAAGTTATCAATCATTAAATAGAAACTTTGCGTTTTTTGAGAAGTACTATTTATTTCTACTATCATCTATACCTCAACAGGGTTCCATACGCTAGCGATATACTCCAAGTGAGGCCTAACAACACTCAGTGACCTGGAAAATAATTCTTATGCCCTGTTTTAATACTACCTCAGTGTACAAGCTCTCTTTTCTGCGAATATGCTTTATCAGTAAAAGGTGCAAGAGAGAGTGACAGCTACATTTTTAATGAACATGACCTAATAACGGGTTGGTTTGGCGGCTAGAGTATTGGCTTCCCGTCCCGTGGACTCGTGTTCGAATACCGGAGGTGGCAGAGAATTTTCAGGGACTGCTCGATCCCTGCTTTAATGCTGTGAGGGGGACAATTCGAGCACAACCGAAACCGAAAGAAATAATCATTTTTACAAATAAATAAAATGTGGTTTAAAAAAAAATTAGCCTTTTTTGTGCTTAATACTACACTGAAATTTTGAACAGTGATTTAGACCGTTTCCATTGATGCAAATTTTAGGGCTCATCTTTGTGTAACTACCCTTGGCACTATCATCCAACTGATGAAGCAGTGGCAGAAGTACTAAACTGATGTAGATAAAAATCTAATTGAAAACACCCAAAAACAACAAGTCCCCTAAAGAGCAAGTGAAATTCAAAATTGAAGTGTACATTCACAAGGAACTGATTACTAAGAGGCGATTATTATAATTCATTCATTTAAAAATTTTTCCGGAACTATATTATGAGACAATATCTCCGTCCGTCGGATGAAACGTTAAAGCCGTGGCCCCCTTAGCGCCTTCCGTTAAGAGTAGGCCAATGCCGACACCAGGTTTTTCCCCGCCCTTCCTTCTATACAATTCCCTCACGGCGCAAATTACCTTAACTGTCGGTAACCTCCACCAAATACCATACCATTAACTAATAATTTATATAGTTACTTAATATATACATACATACATTGCTCGCTTATGTTATACTATCACAAGGCGATCGTATAAGCATAATCGAATATTGTTGAATGGATGGCAAACGAATTTCACAGAAGGCATTCCAGGAAGATGTTTTCGGATCAAGAATAATTCGGGATTGACAAATTATCTACTATAAGATTTTAAATTTACTCCAGTTGCATGCCAGCGTTACGCTTGGGGGGGCAATGAATATAAAATTCCGATGAGTTGTCAATCGCTGCCTGCAATTCAATTATCAACTGAATGACAAGTCTAAGCTCAAGTCACAACCAAATGACCCCGATGAGTTTACGATCTTACTAGCAAGTCTATCATTCTATCCCTAGTAAAAATAGCTGATAGGACGATAGTTGGTATTATAATTCGCAATTTACTGCCAAATTATTAACGCCAATGTGATTATGTGGCATAATATGTACTCTATTGCCTCCCAGCGTGTTTTACGATAATCTTGCCTCTCGCAGTGCGTGCCGCAACCACAGGTAGAAAAATCCCAAAATAATGGAAAATCTAAAATTATCATGCCAAATTTGTCAAGGTCGTTCCGCATGAGGCCATAAAAAGAATATTTTTGACGGCAAGTCAATACGGGTATGATGCTGCGCAGTTTAACAGCCTTTCAAAACTACCATCGAACTAAATTCTATGAAACATTATCTCCTGTTGAGACTTAAAACAAGTCCTCGCCACATGTCACCATTACGCTCAAGGGCGTAATGGGTATTCAAATCCGATGGACTGTCCACAGCCGCACCTCAGCCTCCCCCACTTCGTGGAGCATCGTGGACTGCTCCTCGCGCCCAAGGCAAAGAGGAGACCCTCAAAGCCATTGTTACCCCCTCTGCACCCCTACACTCCATGTCTCTCTTTGATCCCCTTCAAAAGCCCTTGCCCACCCCTGTCCCCCCCCCCCCTTGTCGCACCCCTCAAACCGCCCATCAAATGCCTCATCCTGAAACCCTTGCTGGAACACTCTGCCGGCGCCCAATCCCCGTCGCCTGTGTTTCGCGCCCAGTTGAATAGGGCTGACTTCTCCACACCACCCCCGAGAAGAGCTCCCATTAGATCGGATTCCCAATTGTTTTAATCTTCGGCTCCCTCTTAATTGATCCACAAAGCCTAATCGGATGTAGTCACGAGTTCCTTCATTACTATTAAGCTTCTTGCGTCCCAGTTCCTAAAACGGGAATCCTTGCCCAGGAAATATAGAAATGTGTCCAAGTACTTCTTCTCAAGTTTGAGAAAATGCCCGCAATTCTTCCCGAAGGTTCGACTCATTTGCCTCGCGCTTCTTTGAGTGTAGTTTATCACACTCGAGCGCAGTAGACTTGAGACTTGGTCAGACGGTGGCCCAGTGAATTGTGTCGGTCGTAAAGCTTTAAAAGATCGATAAACGGCGTCCCGGTTTGATAATTTCCTTCCGAAATGAGGAAATACGGTGGATAAATCTCACCAACGCAGAAATGTGATCATGTCTCGCTCCCTTTCATAAGTTCGTTCTCTTAAGATGAGCTATGTGTTTTATGTGTTTTCGATCGATTCACTAAGCGATGCTGATTGATTGTTACACATTATAATTGAAATAGATTTATTTCTCAGATTTTAGATAGCGATAACACAGGTTACTGAAAATGACTTTTACTTTATTTGATACGTAAAATAGGCACGTATCAATAACCATATGTGTGTTCTGGAAATGAGCTATCAAGAAAATATTTTTGCGTCACGGGTGATAGCGTAAGTCGCACGTTATCATTCCTATTCTAGCTTCACACTGAATAATTTCTAAACCAGAAAAAATACGTGAAACTGAGTTCATGTAATTTTCTGAAGTGTACAAGTACGAGGGTTAAAACGAAGATTGGTCAACAAACTTGAGAAGGTAACACCATACGGCTCTTTGGAATCAAATATTTGATTAATTGGGTAATAAGGTGGAAGAGAAGTTTAGATCTCGAATTAGGGATATTACTGAAGGATGCGGCAGTAAAATCCTAATAAATCGTTGATGTGAAAGATCCTAAGATAAGAATTAAATAAACCTATTCCGGTGAAGACATTATATTTCGCAGGTAAACGTAACCCCTGGGGAAGGGGAATGAAAGTAGGTAGGGATCGGGTTTGCGTGATGGCTAGAGTGCTGGTTTCTCATCTAGACGGCCCGGGTTCAAATCCCCATCCCTTTACCTACTTGAGTGCTTTGTGAGGGCACTTCATGTGCAGCGCGCCGTCCGTCGGATGGGACGTTAAGCCGTGGTCCCCTTGGCGCCTTTCGTTAAGAGCAAGGTAATGCTTACGCCGGGTCTCTCTCCACAATTCCTTCCCCATCATTCTCTCAAGTGCAAATGACCTAAACTGTCGGTCACCTACTCCAAATACCATGCCATTAAATTAGTCTCCAGGTGCTCTAAGAAATTGAGTTGATAAAGTGGACCAAAAGTGAGACAAATGAGAAATTTGTCCATTTGGCTAGGTAGAAAATGAGAATTGGCTGAAATTGATACGAGATATAGGTGTGGATGAACGGCGTAGCGACGGGCGGGGTGATGTTGAACTCCTCCATATTGGATGATTGATTCAGTAATGGACAATATAGATTTTAGCAGGCTGGAGAGGGAAAATCCTGCTTCGACAACAGCCTTGATTGCCTGGAATCTAAATGCTTCTATCAATTCTCTATGGATGAGACAGAAATCCAACATGGTCACCCAATATTGCAGTAGAAAGGAAAAAGCAAATATATTATACGCTACTTTAATTCAATAAATTGAGTTTCCCGTCAGAATGGCTTTGGGCTAGCGTAAATGAAAGAATGAAAACTGCAATAGGTTCGCAAAGAAATGGGCCGGCTTCGTGTGACTACATTTTTATGACTTGGTAGGAATATATTTATGGATTAAATAGTGACGCACCAAATGTGGAAGCCAGTTAAAACCCTTTCAGTTTGATTTCAATGAAATGAGAAACTTATTCTTGGAAAACATTTTAGCGCTAATTAAGATACATCAAAATTGCAAGTTGATGCAAATTGTCAGAAAAGTATGTAAAAAAGTAATTTCATTTTTTTTCAAAATTAAAATGCTGTAATCAATATTCTTTAATTTTACTTAATATTTTGCACATTTTATCAACTTTATTACACTGCCATTTATACTCAATTAGCTACAATACTAACAAATTATTTGTATTAGACATGCATAGGTCTATTGCAGTGTATTAAAGTAGGTGTTCCCAACAAAAAAAAAACTGTTAGCAATAGGTTCACATAGAAATCGTTCCGTCTCTATGTGGATGGGATATAATTGGTAGATTACCTTCAACAATTAAAAATCCAGATTATATTATCCGGACATGAAGTCACACTTTATTTCTGCCCAATGCCTCCTCGAAATGTCGTTTAAATACTAATCATCATTCCACCTCTTCCGTTCTCGTCACAAATTTGTCAATATTTCTCCGTCTTCAACATTCTCGCACCCTTCAGAACATCCCCTGCACACCTTTACCTCCTTCCTCGAATCTAAGCTAACGATTTCCCTCAAGACAGGCACGTCACTTTATATATGTTTCAAAGAATTCTTGAAGTCTATAGAGTAAGTTAAAAACAAACCTTCTTTAGGTAACGAAAGTTAGTCATCTCCATAGGCACTTAAGGCAACTGCATTGCGATCGATGCAACAACAGAATAAATATGAATTACATTATTATGCGGTCAACTAAAATGTAACAAAATAGCTTTTTTAACTTGGCACACCAATCTTAACCCATTAAAATCCCATGTTGCTACAAAGGGGCATAGAAAATCTATATATTTTCAGCTCTATTCAGGAAATATTTAGACTATGCGTCTTTTGGTCTACAAATGTTTAATGGCGAAGTTCATATGCGACCTGAGGAAAGGGTATGGAAGGAAGGGTGGAGAGAAACCCGGCGTCGGCATTATACTGCTCTTAACGAAAGGCGCCAAGGGAACCACAGCTCAACATCCCGTCCAGAAGAATTGTTGCACTTGAAATTTCCTCCATACAACATTCAAGCAGGGATCGAACAGTCTCTGAAAATTATTTTCTACCACCGGGATTTGATTCCGATCCCACAGGGTGGGTCACCAACACTCTAGCCACCACACCAAACACACCGTTACGCTTAACTAAGTTGGTGTTTTTAAATGTAAATTGATAATGTAACTTTAGATTTTATTTGGAGAACTAAAATTACAAACGTGGTTCCTATCGAAATCAATTTTCATTTACTTACCTAACTGTAATATTTTTCTCGGGAAAAGTTCCTAATTTTAATTGAAATCAATCCCGTTTAAACTGGCTTTCACATTTGCTTCGTCATTATGTAATAATAAATTCCTGCCAAGTCATAGTATAAATTTAAGTATTAAAGGCAGGATTGTGCACACCAAAGAAAAAATATTATAGTTAACTAAACGCTGCCAACTAAATTAGCCACCGTATGTTGCTCCTCCAAGAGATTTCAACATGTTTAATGCTGAAAATGCGCAAAAAAATTTCAACCTAGCAGTCTCTCTCATTCCTATTTTTTCCAATACGAAGAGAATGCAGAAAAATATCCGTTAAGCTTTTTTCTATCATCATGGAAATCCTTTTTGATCCTCAAATCGTATCACACGGACATCAAAAGCACTCCATCGATGACGTCACAGGGGTTTTACTTCTTTCGCAAGTTCCGTCCATTGAATCTCGATAAAATCATATTACTCTGAGCATCATATCGGCAACGGAATATAATATGGCCATCCCATGTATGACTGAGAGCCAAGGATGATGTGGTTAACATCTCAAAAATATATTTATTAGGGTCATAAAGGGCAGGGCAAGCATCCATGGTACTAACAAAGACTAAAATTTTGATACCACAAGTTGTGCTAAGGATAATATGACAAGCGCTGGATGAGATCAAAGTCCCTCTAATGTAGAGAATGAGGACCAATAGTTCTCAGCGAAATGAAAACCTTAGCAGTGAAATTAATATTATTCCATTAATACATTTCGTGAAAGGCATATTTATTCGCGCAATAGGGCAATCAATGCCAAAACTATAATAACAATACATTACCTTTTCAGAAAACAATAGGGATATTGCCTGTATCCTTGAATCACAAAAATGTCTTGTATACATAATTTTTAATAAAGTACTTTTTTCGGAGAAATAAAAAATTCTCCTCATAGCAATAAAAAAACTAAAAACAAAATATTCAGTATTAGCAATGAAAGACACCTCGTTACTTCCATAATTTATTTAAAAAGTAGAACCGGTTTCGGCTGTTACCACATAGCTCAGGATATTTTATTCTCTTGATAATGGCGTAACAACCGAAACCAGTTGTAATGTTTAAATATATTGTGGATGCATTGATGCGTCTTTTATTGCTAATGCGGAGCACTTCCACCACGTACAAGGTTCAAGTTTCGATTCAAAATATTCATTTCAAAACATAGTAATTACTACCGTAACAAGGCATGTGAGATCAATTTTCAAAAATAAATGGTGGGTACGACGATCATAGAGGTGTTGTTATCAATTTTAGAGTAAGATCGCAGAAACATATTTGCTTGAATTAAAATATTATACAATATACAAGACGAGAGAACGACATCAAACCAACCACAGGGTGGATTGGCCGTAACATGTGTTGACATTTTAGTCTCCGGAGAAGACAACATTCCAGTAGACGCGATATTTCTTGATTTCAAAAAAGCATTTGATAAAGTACCCCACGGAAAGTTAATAATAAAACTGAAATCTTATGGTCTAGATGAAGATGTCAATTCCTGGATAAGAGAACTTTTGAGAGACCACGTCCAAAGAGTAGTATTAGACGGTGCAGTCTCCAACGAGGTTAGAGTCACTTCTGGCGTCCCTAAGGTTAGTGTCATTGGCCCACTCCTACTCCTTCTTTATATAAACAACATTGACAAAGTAGTACACAGTAGGCTACGATTATTTGCAGGTGATGCTGTAGTTTACAGGGAAATCCGTTTCAGCAAAGATAGAGATGAACTAACGAACGACCTGGCTGCTATCCAAGCGTGGTGCGACACATGGCAGTTAGAATTGAATTAGAAAAAATGCGTAGTAATGAATTTCTGGAAGAAAAGGAAGAAGAATAACTCCCTACAACATGGCTATATAATTTGGGGCACCCAATTAAAGACAGTTGAATCCGTTTAATATCTAGGAGTTAGACTCAATGATGATCTATCGCGGAATAAACATATTAGGAAAAAACCGGTCAAGCTAATCTTAAAATGGGTTTTGTTAAAAGAATATTAGGAAAGTGCGACGACAAAAAGAGAAAAATTAAAGCTACTTCTCCCTCGTTAGATCTCATTTAGAATACGCTGCCAGTGTTTGGGACCCTCATGAGCTCAATAACAGAGTTAGAACGGGTGCAAAGAAGAGCTGCCAGGTATATGAAAGGTCTTCACGATAGACTTGTTAGTGCAACTGACCTCTTAGATAAACTCGGATGGGAATCTCTGTCAGATCGTAGATTGAAAAATAGACTAAAACTTTTAGATAAATTCAAGAGCAGTGTCTTTTCTAACGAAGTTGGCCATATCTTACGGACGCCAATATACTGCGGAAGGTCAGATCATATAAATGAAATAAGATAGATAGCTTGTAGAACAGACAGATTCAGAATGCATTTTTTCCACGATCAATAAGAGATTATAACGGCAGCGTTAGAACTCATAAATAGATTAGATGAATTGTAGTATAGCCTACTAATTTATGTAAAACTTAATGCATGTTTCTTAATTTTATTATTATTTCTAACAGCATATGGTAGAATAATTTGTTAGTATGCGTGACGTTTTTTGGACTGTGTGGTGTATATGCGGGAGTCCAATTGCATGCTGCTGATTGATCACCCACCTGTAAACACCCTAGAGGTGGCTCGCATGGTATTATGTAGATGTAGATGCGCTGCCTTTGCTTGATATCAAACTTGAAAAACCAAATTTTTCTGAGACCCTTCTCTCAACTTCATGACAATGCGTTCGTTATCGTCATACCCGCAATAGTTTATAACAAATGGACCTCAAATTTTGGTTCCCTTCAAATTACAATTTTGGGTATGTAATTAAATGTAAAAATTCCACATAAATTTAGCACAGTACCACCTAGGTTGCGACGTGGTACGTCATCATCTGGTAAATATGCATCGAAGATATATGCCATGTTTTCTGGTGAATAATTTCGAATTAAACTACATGATTCCCTCCACAGATAGAGTACAGGATATCTCTTAGATACAATTTTGTCCTTGGAGAAAACATTTTTTCCAAATTCGTTTTGTCCCCGAAACATGACACCAAAAATTAATGATGATTGAATCAACGCCGCATTCCTTTTTCGAGGGGCATTTCCTGCAGTTTGCCCCAATGCAGCTGGCAACTTTGACCTGATACGACCGATATAAATGAGGTATTAAACGGGGTCGCATTGCTTAGGAGTGTAGAGAGAGATCAAATCTTAATTTCACGGAAGATTAATACCGCTGAGTGATTCCTTTAATCGCGAACGTTTTCAAGGACTAAGCAAATATCAACAGTGTCTTACCAAACGGGGAATGCGTAGGTTTAAGACTAAATAGGTCGTCAAGAATAGTGGGAATATCACTCCATTAATCCACAGATAAGGATATAATAGTTAAGATCGTTGCTTTTTTCATGAATAGACACCATAGTTCTGGCAGAGTTTTAGAATAACATGCTTGGAAATTTTTTTTAACCTAAATAATCTTCTTCGAAGAAGCAGCCACTCCTAGAAATAGTGATAGAGGTCATAGGAGAAACACCATTTTTCTGGGACCGCGGCTGGGTACTAACAGCATTTTGAAAAAACAATATCATATCAAAAACTAAATTATTCGAGGAGCCGCATCGGCATAATGCAGGAGATAAAATTTTTATGTATAATCAATATACAAAATGGAATCTAAATTAATTTAACAAAATTACAAAATTAATATGATTTGAAAATACTTCCATGACACATCCCCAATAATAATTTGATTGCGAAATAGCCAGTTTCCCATAATTTAAAAAGGTATGAATGTTGTTACTCTCTTTGATTGTTTTTGGAAAATAGATGTAAATCTGTCGCTTGATGCGGTATGTCTCACGATGGACCTCTTAATCTTCCTTAATCAAGAAATTTCGGCATAATATCTTAAGTAAATTCAATTAAGATTTTGTTCCACTCGAATTGTATGACTAAACATCGGTAAGGGTCCATGAAAGCTCTTCTAAAATACATCTTCACCAACTTCACAACTGATGAATGCATTTTCCCAGTCATTGAAAGTTCAATTTCAGCTCGATATGTACATTAATATGAATAGAAGAGAACCAAATATGGTTCATTGTGGAATATTACAAGTCTATCACCAGACTGCATTCAATTAAGTACAAAAGGCATAAATTTGTAAAATAAAGTGATAATATGCCTCTAACGACAATTTTCTTTTACACGAAAGGAAATTGAATAGAAAAGTTAAGAATTAATCTCCCTACTAAGAGATGCCGGAGGAAAGTATTTTTCTAGGCAGTTCGTAACCCTGCAAGACCGTTCTTAGATACCCATGCCGCGGCGATTTTCGTGCACCAATTCTACAAAATCTCTTTTAGCGTGTTAAGTCTATGATAATCATTGACTTTTAAACATAAAAGGGGTTTACACAATACAAATTGCCACTTAAATTCACCCAAAATACGTTTTTCAGATATAACAAAGGATAATTTGTCCTCTGAGCAGTTAATACCATTGCTGTTCACAACAGATAAATACTAGTTAAACCACCAATTTCAAATCATATCGCTCCTATTTTGTTCTCGTATACAGTTTTTATCATCGTAGGCAATTTATATGTGCATAAATAAGGTTTTCGTTAAGGCAAAGAAAGTGTATATAAATGTAATTCACCGATAATTAAGGTAAGTTTTCCAGAATAATAAAGCAATGATAATGCTATACAACGCTTAAATTAGGTCTCAACTCAAACATGGAGCTATTTTAAGGGCATCGTTTGCAAATGAATACATAGACTTGTCGGAACGGATACGAACGGATACGGTCGTCTGTTTGTGAAAGAATAATCTTAAATCGACTATACTACTTCACCTCCCCTCATCTCTCTGATAATCAACATGGTTTTCTTCCGGGACGCTCATGCATGACCAACTTATCCGTCTTTCAGCATAACGCCATTAACGATTTCTTAGAATTATTTTCTGCAAAGAATATAAAGCGAATTCAATGTCCAAAAATTATATATCTTATAAAAATCTGCTAAATTGTTACGGGCTTTTAATACTTGTTTGGGATAGTGTGATGCATGAAGATAGTTGGGTTGAGCTCTGGTAGCAACATTTAGCAATACAGAAAAGTTTCTAGGGTTTTCCACCGGTTGTTGTTCTCCATGTCTCCCCACTTTTCGAGAAGCGACTTGCTGTTCATCTTCAGGGGATTTTCTGAATGTCGTTCTTCAAAATTTTACACTTATACATACACCACGTCCATGGTCAGGTGTACCCTAATTGGTTCTCGTGTGTTGTGCTTTTCCCGCCATTTTTGTTGCATACAAAGGATTTCATTATTGGTCACCAAGTCGGGAGACAAGGAGAAAATCACCCGGTGGAAAACCCGAGAAACTTTTCTGCACCTGATACGCCGGGAAAACCTAGAGATCATACAACATTTAGCAATGTTGTATTCTTAGGAAAGAAGTCAATGATGAACTATAGTTCATTTTTATAAAGTATATAATACATTAAATACAAAGTGTCCGTCAAAGAGTGTCACTTTTTCATTGGAAAATTTTAGGTCCTCATTTTCAAAATATGCCCGCTGATAAAATTCCGGCATCTCAACGCTCAAACAACCACCTGAACCCTATTCTCTCGAAGAATGCGATGTTTTCCGCGCCATTCACTTTAGTCACTGAGGTGACAAGAATGTTATGGAATGTCACTGAGGTCACAAGTTATTAGTCACTGAGGTGACAAGAATGTTATGGAATGTCACTGAGGTCACAAGTTATTAGTCACTGAGGTGACAAGAATGCTATGGAATTGTCATCTCAGCTGATTACAGACGAGACGAATGAGATGGTGGATGGAGCCGGTGACTTGAAGGGCTTCGTCTTCAAAGATATTCGCTTTGACGTTGGCTAATTGCCTCCCTTCCCTCACTTCCCTAATATAATCTTCACGGAAGGGTAAGCTCAAGGGAGGAAATTTCCAATTATTTTGAAACGAAAGCAATAAATCCCAGCCAAGAATTAGGGAGAAACATTGTCGTTATATCAACTTAGTGATGACTGCTTCCACTGTGGGTTACTCATAAAGAATTCCCCCTGATTGACTACTATTTCACTGTAAAACCTTCACTGAAATGCCAGGGACACATAATACGAAGCTGGACTTGGACCCCATTGAGGGTGCGAATGTATCCTGATTTAATAACAGTTCAGAGTAAAAAATTCAATGAAATGCCAGGGACATGGAATAAAAAGCTGGACTAAGAAAAAACCATTGAGGGCGAGGTTACATTTGTTTCCAACGCATGAAGAAACTGATTCGTAGTGAATTTGCATGTTTGTATGAACAAGTGGACGGTAAAAGAAATAAAGAATGAATTTTAACCACCACCGAAATTCTCGTCCAATTGTGTGCTGACCGGAGTGATTTTGAGTTCTGACAGTCGAAGAAAAGCATTTTCTCATTCTTTGAGTACATTCGGCCACAATTTTTTGGTAAATAGAGAGGGCGTATTTTTTTATCTGTGGCTTTGGTTCATTACTTAATTTTCCACATTTCTTTTGAAGGTCATTTTGTGGCAAATTTTTCTCGTATATTCCTTGTTCTGTAGTTGATTTCAATGGCATGTTGGGACACCGCTTTAATAACGTTTCTTTGGCAGCGAGGCTTGGACGCTGACATGAGCAGAAAATTCAAGAGTTGAAGCATTCGAAATGAAATGCTACCGAAGAATGATGAAAAAAATGCATCGACCGAATAACTAATACGAAAGTGCACAGAAGAGTGGTAGAAAAGAGTATTATCCGAAAACCTTAAGTAGAAGACGGGACAACTTAGTTGGCCACATGATGACACATGATGACCTAATGAAAATAATCGTAAAAGGACAGGTGGAAGGAAAGAGGGGCAATAGAAGGCCTCGAATTAGCTACATAGGGCAGATTATAAAGGATAAAATAGATAAGAAATACGTCGCTATGTAAAGGCTAGTGGATAAAAGGGAGGAATGGAGAGCTACGTCACACCATTCTTAGGATTGCTGCCTAATGATGATGAATATGATATGGAAATTATCTTTCAGCCAAGGTAAACTAATTGGTAGAGATGAGTTGAATATACAATTTTCACGAATGCAAATCCAGAATCAAATGATCTATTTCATTGTTTCACCCCCCGCCTTTCTGTTTCTAAACGTTCTTTTCTATTCAGACTTCCTTCTTCCATTAACTCCTATGCCAATTGTGTTCCAAATTTTGATCCTTTTTCTCATCCCTCATCCAACTTGCACCTTCACTATCCTAATTTTCCCCCTATTCCTCGCACCACTCGATGACTATTCTTTGTTATTTATTTGTAAATACTGTTAAATATTTTTTGTTATTGCTGGTTACGTTGCTTAATATTATGAAATTGTTTCTCAGGTCCTCTGTAATTGGCCTCGTGCTGTTTTTGGATTAACTAAATAAATAAATAAATGAATCTTTCAGGGAATTGAATCAAATATCGACTCCATATTCTCAAAATTCTTAAAATTTTGAAAAGTTACTGACACCATGTACGCATACCCATCCCTGGGGAGAAATTTTTCGTCAGCATTTAACAAGTAACTAAGCGATGCCACTCCTAGTTCCTACATTTGCCGTCAGAAGCACTACTTGCGGCTCTTGCATAGACAAAGGAATGGATAGCTACGTCAAACCAATCTTAGGATTGTTGACTCATGATGATGATGTTGGGTTTGACGTAGCTATCCATTCCTTTGTCTATGCAAGAGCCGCAAGTAGTGCTTGTGACGGCAAATGTAGGAACTAGGAGTGGCATCGCTTAGTTACCTGTTAAATGCTGACGAAATATTTCTCCCCAAGGATGGATATGCGTACATGGTGTCAGTAAATTTTCAAAATTTTAAGAATTTTGAGAATATGGAATCGAGATTTGATTCAATTCCCTGAAAGATTTGATTTTGGATTTGAATTCGTGAAAATTGTATATTCAACTCATCTCTACCAATTAGTTTACCTTGGCTGAAAGATAATTTCCATATCATATTCATTATCATTAGGCAGCAACCCTAAGAATCGTGTGACGTAGCTCTCCATTCCTTCCTCTTATCCACTAGCCTTTACATAGCGACGTATTTCTTATCTATTTTATCCTTTATAATCTGTCCTATGTAACTAATTCGAGGCCTTCTATTGCCCCTCTTCCCTTCCACCTGTCCTTTTACGATTATTTTCATTAGGTCATCATGTCTCATCATGTGGCCAACTAAGTTGTCCCGTCTTCTGCTTAAGGTTTTCGGATAATACTCTTTTCTACCACTCTTCTGTGCACTTTCGTATTAGTTATTCGGTCGATGCATTTTTCTTCATCATTCTTCGGTAGCATTTCATTTCGAATGCTTCAACTCTTGAATTTTCTGCTCATGTCAGCGTCCAAGCCTCGCTGCCAAAGAAACGTTATTAAAGCGGTGTCCCAACATGCCATTGAAATCAACTACAGAACAAGGAATATACGAGAAAAATTTGCCACAAAATGACCTTCAAAAGAAATGTGGAAAATTAAATAATGAACCAAAGACACAGATAAAAAATACGCCCTCTCTATTTACCAAAAAAATGTGGCCTAATGTACTCAAAGAATGAGAAAATGCTTTTCTTCGACTGTCAGAACTCAAAATCACTCCGGTCAGCACACAATTGCACGAGAATTTCGGTTGTGGTTGAAATTCATTCTTTATTTCTTTTACCGTCCACTTGTTCATACCAACATGCAAATTCACTACCAATCAGTTTCTTCATGCGTTGGAAACAAATGTAACCTCGCCCTCAATAAGTTTTTCTCAATCTTAGGATTGTTGACTCATGATGATGATGTTGGGATACCCTTCCAAGATGGCGTCCAGCTCAAATCCTGGGGTATCGGAATCTAGCTGGTGAAATGGGACTCGGCTTCAGACCTAATGGAAGAGATTTTGATGCCACAGATGTAGATGAGAAAGGAGAACGTGCGGTAGACGGAAAGGAGGAATAATGAGTAGGCACTGAACGTGGAGGAAAAGAGAAAGCTGCTTTGGTGAGATGAAGAGATAGAGGGTGTGCCAGAAGGTCGTGCTGAGGGGGCATGGTAGTGCTGAAAATGGTGATCGAATAAAGGATATAAGTTAAGCACATTAGGCCAACGAAGAGAACAGGTTTCAAGAATGAAACGAATAGAGACAGTGTGACTTAAGATTATGAAATAAGAATGACATGGAAGAATACGTAATATCCGAGTTCCAGCTTACTTTAACTCTTCTCAGCCCATCGTTATTTTTTGAGAAAATAAAACTTAAATATTTGGCATTCAAAAAATGTGCATTTTAAAATTCAATCGCCTTAATATTGGCAGCACTATATAGGCCATTTATTTTTGCAGGATAAAATGACAAGTAGCTCACATCTGTCTTTAATATAGCGGCAAATTCACACATCTTTTAAATGGCAATACTTCAAATTTGATGTTGCTGAGAAGCAACACTGGGTTATAATGGGTAAAAACCTGCCTATACCGGTAGACTCTCTGTAATGAGTATACCTGTGATTTTATCTATCAGCGAGGGTGTTGCGAAAATACAGGGCCATTATAAATGGTGCGGTTACAGTGATGCGTAGTAAGAAGCAGCCACCTCTGGTTAACCCACCTCTAATTTGTACTTTTAACATTTATGGCTTACTTAATGATTGCGGGTAAAATCAGTAGTCAAAGTCTTGAATGTGATGACAACACTAAACAATTTTTTTAATTATCCATCGACTAGGTATTTTCTGTTGAGCTTCGTTCAGCATTTGTCTGTTCAGCACTCTAGGGCACTTCAGACGATGATAATCCTCGGATTGCTCTTCGTGAAGGGACTTAGTCCTTTCAGCCTCCTGAGTTGAGGCCGATGACTCCTTTATGGAGCCGCTGTATCCTGCTCCCTCGGCGTGAGGTTCTCCCGATCACCGGTCCCGGCGTAGGGGCGACGCCAACGATCCCAATGCCGAACAGGAAACTCTGCTATCCTCCTCAACTCCGGGTAGCGGGATTCGGAGACGTCCCCAAAGAACTTCTTCGTGCGGGATCTGAGCAGGTCTTCCAGGGACTCCATACGTGCAATTGGCCAAAGTTCCGCGTTGTTTGGAGTCCATCCGAGTCGAAGAGCAACCCGAAGTGATTTCCGGTCTGCCAATGGCAAGATGTGCTGAACAGACTTGTTGGTTAATCCGATCCAGGCCGGTGCTGCATATGTGATGATCGGCCGTAAAATTTCTTTGTGAAGATGAACTCTTCGGTATTGCGGGAGACTCGTGTTGCCAAACATTGATGACAATTGCTGTGTCCGTACTCCCATGATGGCAGCTTTGCGGCGGGCGTGAGGTAGCATGGTGAGGCGGCGGTCCAAGTGTACATCCAGATACTCCACCGTCTCTTGTCAGAGGACTTCCGTGCACCCGAGGAGAAGTTCGCCGGGTTCCTTCCGTCCTCTGGAGAAAACGATGGCCTATGTTTTATTCTCATTGACGCCAAAGCGCCACTTGGCGTACCAGTCCACCAGTTGGCCGGTAGCTCGCTGGAGGTAAGTGACTGCCATCTGTTGGTTCGCCGATCTTGCCAGGAGTGCAGCATCATCCGCGTAAAAAGCCGCCATCATGTCGATCCCGAGGTCTCCAGTAATGTCTGCTGTGAAGATATTAAACAGCGTAGGGGAAAGTAGGCTGCCTCGGGGGAGTCCCGATCGGGTGCGCTGAGATGTGGATGTCGCCGTTCCCCATCCAACATTGAACTCCCGATTATGAAGCCAAGAAGTGATGATCCGCAGGAGTCATCGGTGATATCCGAAGCAGTGTAGCTTCCACAGGAGACCCTCGTGCCACACCTTGTCGATCGCCTAGCTGGTGTCGAAGATGGCTCCAACCGTAAGACATTTACGGTTGAAATCTTCCACGACAAAAATCCAGCAGGCGAGCGACTTGGTGGGTCGTAGAGTACTCGCAGCGGAAGCCAAACCAGTGCCGCGGCAACATGTTGAGCGGATCCGCTGTCTAACGCAGACTCTCCAGAATGACGTGACCGAACAGCTTCCCCATTAAATTAAACAGGGAGATCGGCCGGAAATTGTCTTGCAGAGTCGGCGGTTTCCCCGGTTTCAGCATGCAGATCACGCGATGTCGCTTCCACAGAGCAGTTAAGTAACCAATTTAGACGCATGCCTGAAAAATAATTAAAAGAACAATAGCCATGGATTTTGGCATTGCCTTAAGAACAGCATTCGTTACTCCGTCTGCTCCCGGAGCTTTCCTGGCCTTAGCCCTTTTCACTGCCCTGAGAAGGGCAGCGGTGGTGACTTTAGGCCTGGAGCCGTCTGGTGGTGGAGGCGGCTGTTCCTCGGGCTGCACCCATTGTGGTTTTGCCACGCGCTCCTTCAGTGGATTCGGGATCCCTGCTGCTGGTGGTGAGGGCGAGAAGATGTCTTCCAGGTAGTAGGCCATTGCCTCCGCCTTGTCCTCTGGAGAGCTGATGAGTCCCGTTGGTGTCCTCAGCGGGGCTTCCTCCGCGTTTTCGTTCCGCAGAGCCTTTGCCATCTTCCAGAATGAGCCATCTTCTAGGCTCAATGAGGCGATTTTCCTATCCCATGACTGCTGACGGAAGCCTGTGATGAGGCTTCGGACGAGTTGTCGAGCCACATTCGCTAGCGCCTTGTCCTCAGCATCTCTCGATCGTTGAGATCTTCATCGAAGGTGGTTTTTCTTCCGGATAGCAGCCGTGATCTCCGGTGGAAGGGCGAGGGGATTCCATACCTTGACCATCTTCGAAGGTACCGACTTGTGGCATTTTTTTAAGTGTTGCCCCCCCCCCCAAAAATTTCTGGTACCCCCCCCCCAGAAATTCCTCGAACTTCCTCGAACTTCCTCCGAACTTATCCGCAGAACTTCTCCCGCCAAGAACTTTTCGCGCTAAGGTTTTTTCGCGCAAAGGATTTTTTGCGCAAAGGGGCCCTGTAGCAAAGTGCCCTGTCTCGCAAAATCCTGTCTCTGGAAAATCCTGTCTCTGGAAATCCAGCCTCTGGAAACAGTCTCTGAAACAGCCTCCGAAACAGCCTCCGAACCAGCCTCCGAACCAGCCTACCTGCAATGCAAGACTTATATAGGACTACTGCGGAGAAATACTTCTCCTTGGCAAGCAAGGGGAAATCGGTGCTAAGGCCTTAGTATTGGACTTGGAGTGAGAAGTATTACCATTGTCCTATCACAACTGTGTCTCCCTCCAACACCTCACCCCAGTATCTCCCTCCCCTCCATGTGTTCCAATGAACTGATTCCTCTGATGTCTCCAACCCAGAAGTTGAGGGGAAAATTCTGGGTGCTGTGCGGTTGTCTCAAAACCAGGGAAGGCTGATTTTGTGGAGCGGCCGTCCTATGCAGAGTGGCGCCGTAGTTGAATTCGCCTGCCTACCCCTCCACTCCCTGGAAGAATCCCTCCCCTCAAAATACTGCTTGTCCTGAAATGGGGAGCGCTCTTTTGATCGTGACCTGCTGGGAGTCACATGTCTTGTGAGGCATGAGATTTTTTAGAGCAATTTTCTGCCGGTATTTAGCTGGTAATGTTTTCTTGGGATCATGAATTTACTATCATTGTTTTCTGTAATACTTCTGATTTTTTGAATACTCTACTTTGAATAGATATCGTACGGTAATAACTCGTAAATTGTTTTTGGCTACCTTTTTCTTGTGAGCTGTTTTTCTTGTTTGTGGAGTCTTACCCTGATCCAGCATGTGACCGACGGTTGGAGTATTTCCCTTGTCTGGACTTACGTGAAAAATCAACCAGATTTTACGACGTAAAGTTACATATTGGTAGCAGAGTTGAGGTTCGATTTCCTGTCCTTTCGTCGAGGTCTCCGAGTACTGGACAATGGTGACAATTCTCCACTATTTCTCCACTTTTTGCAGTTTCTGGTTGTTTCTCCTCTTAAAAGTGAGTTATTTTATGTTCCATTAAGTGCTTTTTGGTTCGTGTGGGATTACGTGACTAGTGTTGCCGACTTTTCCTCGTGGTCATATGCCATTTGACATTAATGTTCGTAATGCTCGTAATGTTCTTGATAGTTTGGATAGCAGCTAGTTATTCTCGCACTATTTTTGGTGATTGGACTCTTCCAGCAGAGATAGATAGTTTTAAATCTCGCTCTTTCTCTCTCTTTTTCTCGTTGTCGTCACTTCACTTTTCAAAATGCCTGGCGGTACTGACAACCCGTACGAAAAAACTTATTTAACCACGGGCGAGGATCGTAAGGCTAGGGGTACGGCTAATGTGTCCGTAGGAAGTGAAGTTTCTAATAATGAACGGGAATCTTCTTTAGAAGTGGTTCCACCTCGCCCAACGCACGAGGAAAGTAGTGATGTTCACGTCTCTCACGAAATGTCTGCTTCTCAGACATTGCCAGTTTCTGAAGGGTTAGTAATTGTCAAACAATTACTCAGTGATTTTCCGCCATTTGAAGTGTCAAACAGTGAGAATTGGTTTAATTTCATGTTAAAAGTTAATGAAATCGTTTCTTTGTCTTTGGTTCCTCTGTCGACGTTATTGTACCTTGTAGTATCTAAACTACCTGCCAGCTCTCGTCATTTTTGGTTGTCTATGTTAAACTTGAATCTCGCATGGTCTCAAATCACAGAAAAAGTTTGGGCTAGAATTGTTAGTGACAGAGAGTTTGATCGCTTGATCACTACGAAAGTTAAGAGATTTCAGTTCCCTCGCGAAACGCCCCACGATTTCGTGTGTTCTGTGCGTAATGCCACTCAGGTGCTGGGTTTGCAGTATTCCGAGTCTTCTATTGTGCGACTCATTATTCAAGGGTTAAATCCTTTAACAAAATCTGCAATTATGTTCTCAAATCAGCCTAACACATTTGTAGAATTGGACTCTGTTATCACGCAGGCTTCTAAACATTTAATGGACTGTGCTGAATATTCCAACACTTTCCATCGTATCTCTAGGAATCCGTCTTCTGTTGCCTCTTCCAGTGCGCCTAGGGAAGTTTCTTTTCCTATTAATTGTTCTTACTGTCATAAACCTGGCCACAAAGTGAACGAGTGTCGCAAAAGACGACGATTTACTCAGCCTGCCGTGAGTTTGATGAGTGTCCGTGACAAGTGTTCGACTCGATTGCCAATATTATCTATTAATCTTCATTCTATGCCATGCCAGGCTCTAATTGACACTGGGTGTTCAGTTTCACTGTGTGATGAAGATTTCTTTGCTTCTCTGAAATGTTGCCGGAGAAAGGTTATTCGTAAGAATGTTGACGTCGATTTAATCACTGTGTCGGGGCAGCCTTTTCATATTAATTCCTCTGTCTCACTCAAGGTTCAAATAGGCAAGTTTTCTTGGAACCACGTGTTTTATTTAGCTAAAATCCCGTTTCCCGTGTTACTGGGTGTGGATTTCATTTGTAATTCAAAGATGATTATTCGTCCGGCGAACGTCAGTTTTGAAATTGCCCCGAATTCTCTTTTTTCTTTTACGGACAATTGCGAAGCGTTTAAATCGGCGCCAGTTAGTAACTCGTCCGAATCACATGTTCTGTCGTCCACTGAAATCACGTTGTGTGATAAGTTGAAGGGTTTATTGTCAAAGTTTCCTGATGTGATTTCTCAAGAATTGGGGGTCACATCTGTTATGACCTACGAAATTGAACTGCTAGATTCTACTCCGATTCGATCCCATCCTTATTCGTTGTCACCTCCAAAGGCTAATTTAATGAAGAAGTACATCCAATCTTTACTTGATAAGAAAGTGATTGAGGTTTCCAATTCAAACTGGTGTTCGCCAGCTTTTCTAGTGCCTAAAAAGGATGGATCTGAAAGATTAGTGGTTGATTACCGTAAGTTGAACAAAGTTGTTAAATCAGACGGTTATCCAACACCTTCTGTTGAACATGCATTCCAATATCTTGCTGATGCTAAATATTTCACTGTTCTTGATCTCAATTCTGCCTTTCATCAAATACCATTATCTGAGAATTCTAAGAAATTAACTGCTTTTGTGACGCCGTTCGGAGTGTACCAGTATAATAGATTGCCATTTGGTTTTGTTAATTCTCCTCAAATATTCACTCGTCTCATTAATGAAGTATTGGGCGATTTGAAATATTCCTGTGTCTATCCATATATTGATGACTTGTGTATCTATTCCAAGTCTGCTGAAGACCATGTATCTCATGTTAATGCTGTCCTCAACAAACTACGCAGTGCCGGTTTGACGGTGTGCGAGGACAAGGTTAAGCTTGGTGTGGAATCACTCACTTTTCTGGGCCATCTCATCACAAATGGAACCTTGCAAGTTGATCCTGAGAGAGTGAGACCAATTGAACAATTTCCAGTTCCCAGAAACGTGAAGGAAGTGGCCAGATTCATTGGACTTTGTGGGTTTTACTGCAAGTTTATTCCAAGGTATTCTGAAATTTCTATGCCACTGAATCGCTTGATACGTAAAAATGTTCCTTTTCAATGGACAGCTGTTGAAAATGAGGCTTTCTGTCAGTTGAAGAAAGCTCTCACCAATCCACCAGTATTATCTTTCCCTCGATTTGACGAGGAATTTCATTTATTTGTCGATGCCAGTAATTTGGCGGTTGGTGCCGTTCTGAATCACAAAGTAAATGGTGATTTTGTCCCTGTGGCTTTCGCTAGTAAGGCACTCTTGGAACATGAACGTAAATTTTCTTCTTATGAATTGGAGTGTCACGCAATTCATTTTGGAATTCAAAAATTCAGTGTTTACTTACAAGTAAAACCATTTCACTTGTACACTGATAATGGTGCCTTGACATGGCTTTTCTCTCATCCTAAGCAGTTGGGCAAATTAGGCAGGATGGTTCTTAAATTATCCTCTTATAAATTCACTGTGCATCATGTTCGAGGATCATCTAATTCTGTCGCATATTGTCTTTCTCGCATTGAGCCATCCTCATCTACAAATAGTCATTTAGATGTGGAATCTAACACTCATAAGGAGTCAGCTGTTCCTTATTCTTGTGTGTTACATAAATTGCCTTTGTCATTTGTCGACATTCGAAAACACCAAGAAACTGATCTCGTTCTAAAGGATATTTTCAATCAGATTAATAATAATTCCTTGAACGACAAAAACTATTTTCTGAAGGGACAGCTATTATGTTATGGGAATTCTAAAATTAAGCGAGGAAGAGCTGTTTTGCCTACGGTCTTGAGGCCTATGATTTTTCAATATTTTCACTGCTCTAGTATGTCTGCTCACTTGGGCATGGCTAAAACTTATGATAAGATTAGCAGACACTTTTGGTGGAAGGATATGAAAAGAGAGGTTTATGACATGGTCAGAAAATGCCATCTGTGTCAAACTTGTAAACCCAGAAATGCTCCACCTCCTGGCATGCTATCGTCGCACAATCCTTCTGAAGTTTGGGAAAGACTTTATATTGATTTTGTGGGACCTTTACCTTTGACTAAAGGTGGACACCAATATATACTTTCTCTTATTGATGGTTTTTCTAAGTTTTGTTTTCTTGAGCCAGTTCGCAAGGCTACGGCCGGTTCGGTTGTTTCAATACTCACTCAAAGAGTGTTTCCAAAATTCGGTTTTCCAAAATATTTGGTTTCTGATAATGCACAAGTTTTCAAATCTCATGCCGTTAAGGAGATGTGTTTGCAACTGGGGGTTAAGCAAATTTTTGTTTCTCCATACTATCCCTGTTCTAATCAGGTAGAGAGATTGCATAGAAATCTAAAATCTGCACTTGCTATTTTGTGCAATAATGCTCACCATATGTGGGACTCTATGCTTGCTGACTTAAATTTTGCCTTGAACACTGCCTCTCATGAGAGCAGTGGTTATTCTCCTGCCAAAATAATTTTCGGCAGAGAACTTAAGCATCCTTTAATTAATCAGTGGGACATTCCAAAATCTTTATTCGAGAATGATCTCAGCGATAATGACAGACAAGCATGTCTGAATCATGTTATTGCTAATTTAAAAAAGGCCAGAAACAGGTATAAAGAATCCTATAATAAATCTCACTCCCAAATCACTTTCTGTGTGGGAGATCTTGTTCTCTGCAAAAACCATCCTGTCAGTTCTAAAGGTGAACAGAAAATGGCAAAACTGGAACCTCTGTGGAACGGACCTTTCGTCCTTAAAAAGTATCTCTCTCCTGTAACAGTTATTCTGGAAGTTTCTCCTGGGAAAGAGAAAATTTGTCATGTTTCTCATTTAAAGGCATATCATGGTGGCATTGCTAATTCCAGTAATTAAAAGGAGAGAAATATCATTGATTTCTTTTTAATTTTTTTTATTTTTCTCAATGAATGCTAATGTTTGCTTTGTCAAATACTATTTGATGCTTGATTTCGGTGTTGAATTTCTCTTGATTCCTAATAATATTGTTTTGAATAATGAATAATAAGTCTATTTCTATGCTTGTAATTGAAATTGTTCTGAAATATTGTATTGTACTTGCTTATTCTCACTTTTAAATCACTCATGTTATTTAGTGTCGGTCTACCGTGGTTGTGAGATGGGGTAAGGTGGAGGATTATGGGTGCTTGGAGGGAGAGGACGGGAGAATAACTTGGGGATAAATCCCCGAGATGGCTCGTTTCCAGATAAGCTGTGGAGGTGGCCCCAGTTATTAAGATTCAATTGTGTTTTGTGTCACCTTTCCTCCACCAAGACTTTGTGGACATTCTCACAATTCTCGACAGTGATAAGTGTTGTGATTTTGCAGTGTTCGATATTCTATCGATGGCTGAGTGATTGAATTGATCAGCTGATCTTAAGACTGCCTACTGTGTTTTAGTGTGGCTTTGGCGTTGAGTTGCGACCTTCATCGCCCGACAAGTATGAACTTTCATCTTGTCGCAACCAGCATGTAGCTCTCATTTCTATTGTTAATTGAAGAGTGAAACTTAGAGTGATTTCTTTTGTTGATGCAATTTGCAGTTCTCATTTTGTTAGCATCGCCTATGATTTTTTTTTTTTTTTTTGACTTGTCTAATTAATACTGAGGGATATATATTTATACACATCTTGATTAAATTTAGTCAGTACTTGATCAATATCTGACATGAATACCATATGCCTTGTAAATTGTTAATAATTATTGGAAAATCGAGGAATTTAGTGCAATCTATTGTTGTTTATGTAAATCTTGTTGAATTTTGGAGGATTCTTTATTGATAATTAATTATGGACTGATAATATTTACAAACATGGAGGGTTTAAAGGGAGAATTAATAATGCCAAAGTATATCAATTAAGTGAGACACATATTATGCTGAATATTTTTGCTGCTATTTTGATAACTAATAATTATTTAGTGAATAACCGTATATTTGAATAACCTTGTATTTATTGTTTATATAGATTGGGATATATATTTTGTTGGTCGACCCTAACTTTCTCTTGGGTTGCAATATGAATTTTGGGTAGAAGTTAAAACCCATTTTTGTGAATCGTTGTTTTTTGATAAGGTGGTTGAACCCAACTAATGGGACAACCCAGGGTTCTGTTGAACCCAACTGCTTCACCAACCCAATCTTGCCCATTTACTAAGTGGTTGGTTATTGTATTGCCTTACTTGGTTTTAAAAACCACAAAATATCTCTGATGAGAGAAGGAACATTTGAGTTTGGTAAAGATATCCTGGTGTTATACCAAAAATAATCTTCCCAGTTCCTTCTAGTCGCTGATGATAATTATTTGTAATTTTGATTCACTGTACACCGAAAACAAGCATCACATTATGACATATTGATTATTAATTTTATTCTCCTGCTATGTAATATTAAATAATCTACTCTATATCAATTCAGAAATATTTCTTGTCTCACTCTTGTAATTATGCCATGTTACTCACTTAAGAATTCTGTTGAATTCCAAACATCACTCCTGAGGTTATTATTTACAGAGTGATAAAAATGTATGTTCTTGTCAAAACTATTTTTTGAGTGATATTTCTTGAAAACTATTGTCTCAATCAATAAACTTTTTATATTCAGTTCAATTCTAACCACTGAATAATGGTTTTTGTGAAATTCATGGGGGTTAAACAGTGGGGTTCATCCAGTGAAAACCAGTGGACCTGTGATGCCTCGATAAGTTTTCTAGGCATTAATCAGTTCTTGGTGGACGTGTCTTGGTCCCCAAGTTCAAGCAATTTTTGTGGTCATTTTCCCACAGAGGATGTGGCATTTTTTTAAGTGTTGCCCCCCCCCAAAAATTTCTGGTACCCCCCCCCCCCAGAAATTCCTCGAACTTCCTCGAACTTCCTCCGAACTTATCCGCAGAACTTCTCCCGCCAAGAACTTTTCGCGCTAAGGTTTTTTCGCGCAAAGGATTTTTTGCGCAAAGGGGCCCTGTAGCAAAGTGCCCTGTCTCGCAAAATCCTGTCTCTGGAAAATCCTGTCTCTGGAAATCCAGCCTCTGGAAACAGTCTCTGAAACAGCCTCCGAAACAGCCTCCGAACCAGCCTCCGAACCAGCCTACCTGCAATGCAAGACTTATATAGGACTACTGCGGAGAAATACTTCTCCTTGGCAAGCAAGGGGAAATCGGTGCTAAGGCCTTAGTATTGGACTTGGAGTGAGAAGTATTACCATTGTCCTATCACAACTGTGTCTCCCTCCAACACCTCACCCCAGTATCTCCCTCCCCTCCATGTGTTCCAATGAACTGATTCCTCTGATGCCTCCAACCCAGAAGTTGAGGGGAAAATTCTGGGTGCTGTGCGGTTGTCTCAAAACCAGGGAAGGCTGATTTTGTGGAGCGGCCGTCCTATGCAGAGTGGCGCCGTAGTTGAATTCGCCTGCCTACCCCTCCACTCCCTGGAAGAATCCCTCCCCTCAAAATACTGCTTGTCCTGAAATGGGGAGCGCTCTTTTGATCGTGACCTGCTGGGAGTCACATGTCTTGTGAGGCATGAGATTTTTTAGAGCAATTTTCTGCCGGTATTTAGCTGGTAATGTTTTCTTGGGATCATGAATTTACTATCATTGTTTTCTGTAATACTTCTGATTTTTTGAATACTCTACTTTGAATAGATATCGTACGGTAATAACTCGTAAATTGTTTTTGGCTACCTTTTTCTTGTGAGCTGTTTTTCTTGTTTGTGGAGTCTTACCCTGATCCAGCATGTGACCGACGGTTGGAGTATTTCCCTTGTCTGGACTTACGTGAAAAATCAACCAGATTTTACGACGTAACGTTACAGACTTGTCGATACCCTCCGAGACGATCGTTGTTAGGCAGGAAACCGTGTTTTCGATCTCCTCTACGTTTCTCACTGCTGCCGGTTTGATGTTGCCCTGGGTCCGGGCGGTGACCTCCTGTCGGAAGACATCCTAGTCTGCGCTGCTGGAGGCCTTAATGACTCTCTCCGGAAGCAACACCGGGCGCTGGCCGTAATGAAAGATGACCGGGAAATGTTCGCTCTCCAACGCGTTTATCATCCTCGCCGGAAGCACCGTCTGCAGGCTGTGAACTGCGATGTCCAAAATATCACCTTCACTCTTGTGGTTGAAGTGCGAAGGAGAGCGCGGCGATGAGACTCTGCATTGGTGCGTAGAAATCCAGCGGAGCAGTTGGCGTCCTTTGGCGTTGATCACCCTAGAGTTCCACTGGCGATGTTTAGCGCTGAAGTCTCCCACTGCGATGGTTTCGTCGCCAGTGCTGAATAATATATCCAAGTCTGCCCCTCGGATGGTGGTTTTCGGCGGGCAGTAGATGCTGACAAGTCTCAGCGGGCCGTCGATGGTCTCCAGAGTGATGGCTGTCGCTTCCAGGGAAGAGAGGTGCGGCAGCAGGTATCGCTGGGCAGCAAGAAGCTCCGAGACTAAGATCACTGTGCCGCCGCCACTGACAGCTCCGACGCGTCAGAAATGCAAGGAGCTCCGGCATCTTCCTAGAAATGGCACCACCAGCATGCCAAGTGGTGATACTAATGTTGCCTTTGGATGGTTTTTCAGCCATGGATGCTCCTCAGGATGTTGGGCAGCTGCTGGAGTGTGGCGGTCCGTACAACACCGCACTTCAATTTTTCTCTTCACTACGCCTAAACGAGTGCATGGTCTCCTCAGATGCTTTGCATCGATATTATTCCTGGCTTAGCGTTGCCTCCTTCAACTTTCATGTAAAGGTGAGAACATAATATATAATATAATAAATATAGAGGAAGTCATTGTATCGTTTTATTTTTATGTCATGATTCCATAGATTTGGGCGGTGGCAAATGTATGAACCGCGCGCCATCTAATGAGTGAATCTTAAGGCTCTCCGCGGTCGGTGTTGTGAGATGTTCGGTATGCTTGAATTTACTATCGGTATCAATTTGTAAGGTTACCAAAAATAACGGTGCGGTTTTATTAATTCCTTAGAAGATGGTATGGATAGGGTGGCAGGGATTTTTCAGAGGCTGCCGATCCCTTGGGGATGGTACTTCAAGCGCAGCACTCCGTCCGTTGAATGGGACGTTAAGCTGGAATTCCCTGGCCGCCTTCGTAAGGGGTAGGCTTATGTCGAAGCCGGGTTTCTCTCTTGTCGAGTGGCTAAGAAAGGTCATATTGAAGTGTATTAATTGTGTAAAAAGACTATTTGAGACGGTAAATTCGGGAAATAAAAAACATGAACTGTAAATAATTCTGTTTTTATTTAAATTATGTTCAAAACAGCACCATTCTCTTATGATAACCCTGCATTAGTAAATGGAGTGCAGGAGAAGCATCTGACAAGGAAAACGATCACAAAAAAGAAAGAAGTAATTTGTTTACACGCGGGGTGGATGTTGTACATGATGGCGTGAAGATAAATTTGGGAAGGGTAAGAAAATGTTGAAGGAGAATTTTCATCAGTTTAAAGGGTGAAAAATACGCACAGTAATTAAAATAGATACAATAAAGATAAATCACATTATTCTCGGCTAGTTTGAACCAAAGTTTGTCCCAAATCCTTTAAGTACATTGGGTTTGCTGCCATCTTGCATCGCTTACTTACGTAATTGAATGCTAACTCCAATGCATAAAATATTCACTAAAGAAACTTGCTGCTCAAGTTTGAATCGGCAAGGAAAATTTATTAATGAAGGTTTCAATAAGGTGCAACACCCTCAGGCAGAATCTCATAAATATTAATTTACAGTGTCTGTACACCTTCAAACGATTATGTCAACGAGACTTCGATTAAAATTACTTCAACGTGAGTAAATTTTAAGTATTTGTATTCAACGTTTAATTTAATCAATAAAAATAGTCCTACGTCAAATAGCACTTTTGTAGAGAGAGAGGAAGATAAAGAGGAAACAGTTCGTGTGATCAGATATTTCATAGAATCCATAGTAGTGCCCATGTAAGAAACCCGTGTGTGCTAAGGTGAAAAATATGTTATTCTTTGAAATCGCCTTTAACCATCAATATCCAAGCCAAAAATAAGTAAAGGTAACTAGAGAATTCCGATCCATTCGTACTCCTAAAGTTAATTACCATTTTAACAGTATGTTCTTATATTCAGCGAACAGATTTCTTGCGTATATTACTTAGTTATTTATTTATTAAATATATTATATATATATATATATTTAATATAATACAATTATATATTATATGTATTTAAATTTCGCATTTAAGGACTGAAATGACTAGTAAAAGCAGTTGGATATTTATTATTGAGCTGGAAACTGATTCCTGTCCTCGTTCATATATAATAATGATTTCACCTCAATTGACCAACCACAATATTAGCCATTTCTATATCCTCACTTACTCATTACACATTTTTGATTCAACAGTCCTTTTTGTCGTTTAAAATACTCCACCTACACAAGAACATCATATCCTTGTTGAAAACGCCCTTCACTCGATGCAGCATACGCTATAATTGTAACATGTGGCGGTTGAGGGTTACTTTTGCGTATGACGGGGTTATTAGTATCATCCTGCCAGTTATGAAAAGCCCCGGAATGCGAGTCTAATAGAAGCCTTGCACAACGCATTCATTGTAGGGCATTGGCCAAATAGCAAAACGACCGCCAGCGGTTGTAACTGGAACATTATGGATGGTGGGCTGCTCTCCCCAGAAAAGCACTGACCTCATGGCCTGAAAATAATTATCACCAAAATTGGGGAAATTTATTCGTGTTTACAATAAATCCTGGATAATTCGAAGCTTTAATTCTATAACTATACTTTTACTAGGTCCGTAATACCTTTTATCCGAATCATGAAAAACTATATTTTTTTATAGTTTGCGCTAATTGTTTTTCTCTAAAGAGAGTAGCCATGTACTTGTTACTTTCAACTAGGTGCAGTTTTGTTAATTCATTTAAAATAAAGGAGCTATATTTCAACAATATCACGGCATTACCAAAATACAATTATTGTACAATAAGCATGATTTAAGTGGCATCTTCACCCTGATAATATCCTAAGTACTTCGTCAGAACAAGTCTTCCGCCTTTTTTTGCAGAGATGGGAGGAAATAAATGCTAATCATTAGTCATTATACTTAACTCTTCCATAATATGCATGGTAAAATCATTCTACTTCAATGCTACAATTTAAATGTCACGAGTTTTCACCGAACGCTCTGTTTCAAAAATTAATGCAGGGATAATTTCAAAACTTATCAAACTGTCCTTCAAGTAAATTTCAATGATTCCAAAACCAACTAGAGAGTGGTGTTCTACTATACGAAGTGATGTCTTAGGTAAGCTGAAAGGTAAAAGTAGTCAAAGTTAATCAATGAGAAACTCATTTACCTAATTCAAAGCGTATCACCAAGTGGACTAAAATATGCCTTCTTATAGTAAGATCACAAACACTCTTCCTCCTTTCCAAGAATTAAGGTGAACAATACGCGAAGATGTTGAACGGAAGATCAAATTATCTGCTTCATCAATCACAAACTTGAACTGTGTGACGTTCAAATTCGCAGGAAATTCTAGAAACGGAATTACTAACAGAGATAATTAATAAACTCCTAAAATAAGACATTAAAGAAGGAAAAATCATTATTATACGAACTGAATGAAAAACATGAGAAAACTCGTCGGATAAGTCAACTCATTAATTATTAATTACTGGAGGAAAAAGGATGAATTTACGTATGCGAAAACAAAATTAATTAGCGAAGTAAAAGTCTTCTATTCCAGTGATTAATGTTAAAAGGGATGGATTTATTTATTCCAGCAGATGCAGCCATGAGAGAAAACAACCGTCATTGGGGTGTCAAGGTTTCATCGGATAAATGAATTAAGGAAACTTGAGGAACCAGTACAGCAAATAAGCTCGTGCGTATTAAAATGCTGTCGTCTGAAAGAAAAACTTCCTTTTTCAGAGCATTTAAAATCTACTGTGTTTAATTGCTTTACAAAATAGGAAAATGCCATTTTTATCATGAAATCCTTTTGACCTATGTTGATATAAACGATTGATGTAAATGTCAAATGTAATATTTCACCAGAGTGAGATTTTGGTCGTAGATTCACGGATAAAATTCACTTGAGACAATTTATCTAATACAACTTGAATAATTTTAAGTCAACTAACATATTTCGGGAATATAAACTTCCCACAGAACGATATAGTAAATTTTCAAACTTATTCGTGCCAGAGGTACACAGCAGACAACCCCACAAAGAAATAAGGCTTTCCATGGTTTGTTCATTTGATAGTTTTTATTGTATAATTTTACTTGAAAACTCTAAAATTCCTTTAGCCTTCACCGAAGACACTTGTTAAAGCATAAAAGCACGGGCGAAGGTTGGTGCGGTGGCAAGAGTGATACCATACTAATCTCGACCGCCCGGGTTCGAATCTCTGCCTAGGAAAAGAATTTCAGAGGAGTCTCGACCCCCTACTTCGGTGCTTTTTGGAAGATAGTATAGTGATGAAAAAATCGATCTCGATTAAAATCGAGTTTTCAGATTCAAAGATGGAGAAAACCGGTATTTGGCCTTGATCTTCGATTATAGACTCATACTCGATTTTTCAACTTCGATCTTGGCCATTTCGATTGATCCTAGCAGCATGGCTACCTGCCTATGTTATCTTCATCCGTCCAGAGTGCAAGACTTTTCTCTAAGGCCGGTAAAATTGGAAAAGAACGCCCCCGATCATCAATAAAGCATCTAATTCTGTTGATCATTCTTAAAACTTTTAGCTATGCCGAATGATTCCAAGCATTTCATTAGAGTATTTGCACCCGGGAGGATTACCATTAAAACGAAGATGATTAGATAAAGTGTACCACAAATAGCATTACTTTCGGTTAATAGCATTAATTGTTGCTTATTTTGTGTAATATTTGATATGTATTGTTTTTGCAATGATATTGAGCTGACGAAAACGTTCAGCTATTGGCTCCTCAGTATGTGACGTCATTTTCTTCTCATCTCATCAGCGTGCAAAGTGTTTAAGTTACGGTGAACTGCGTGTGCATTTTGAAAACGTTGGTGGATCTAATCGGTGTAAAGGAAAATATTTTTAAGTGCATATCATGGTATCAGGTTTCGTACACGTTTCTTATAATAATATCTGGAGGCGGATATTTCAATGATTGGCCACGCTGATTATGTTGGACTATACCTACATGCCACGGCTGGAAGTTTTAATGTTGCACTGGAGCTTTTGTGTTGTGTAGCCTCATTCATAATAAAGAGTAATCGACGGGAAACCTCATCAGAAATTAGGTCAAAGTGAATAAAGCAAGAGTGATTTTAACAGTAATATGGAAGTACACTATTGTTTGAAATGCACCAAAAACATTTTTAATTAGAGTTAAGAATATCAAAATGTCGTAAAACCACAGTTTAAATCCTAGTAGTGTATACTTGATTCGAGATAACAGTCCGAAAAGTGGACAAATTCGAAGGCCACTAAAACAGGTGCCCCTGTTGAACATTTTCCATGACATCACAAGGCAGTAGCAGAAGGCAGATTCTACGCCATTAGTTCTACCATTATTTAAGCATGGAAAAATTACTGAATTTGAGGATATCCGTTTTTTGCTCTCATAAAATATCTTCAGAATATATATGTGGCTGCTTCTCTTTTGAGTACACGAATTCATCATTACGTAATATATTAATATTCATTTAAGGGACACCTTTATTAAGTTTGGGGAGAGTATCGCGAATAGCACATTGAATCTTTAATAAAAAGATGATGGCATTTATTTTTCGCTGGGTATATTTTGGCACAATGCCGTTTATCATGCTAAAACATATACTGAGTCATACTATTTCAGACGTTTTCCGTAAGACTTATTCGTTGCGTATGTATTCACGCCGGCCGGAATGTTCACCCTTCGCAAATAGAATCTACATCTACATAATACCCGGCGAGCCACCTCTAGGGTGTTTGGCAGGGGGTGACAAATCACCAACATGCACCATGCAAGAGGACCGCCACATTCACACCGCACAGTCATAGAAATATTCAAGAATATATTTATATAAATATTCATAAGTTATATAAATATATGTCTATATTTATATAAATATTCATAAGAATCATGGGATTTTAGCCGTATTTCCGCTGTCTGGTTATGGCTTTGGTCCGCTGTCCAGGATGGGTTCAAGAAAAGTTAATCTTGGTTGGGAGAAGGCAAATTCCAACAATTTGGACCAAACGGAATACAGCGATACTCCACTGCATGCACTGCCTTGTGACTTCACATCTCAATGAAGATGGAGGCACTGAGTTTCAGCGCAACATGAAATTTTCCGACTTTCAAAACGTTTTAAAGTGCATACCCCAGATGCAGGAAATAAAAGCGACTGTACTAATATTTCTTTTTTAGCCTAAGCTTTCAATTTCAGCAATAAAAAAATTAGTGCACTTCCCTATTGGCCAAAAGTCTGTAAGCACGATTCGAAGGTTTACCTAAGTAAAAGAGCCTGTGCGTAGGTAACTATCGATATTTGTATCATTATTTCTAATACCGACCATAAATTAAATGAAGAAGTATTTTCTCTTCTATTAATATTTGACCTAATTATCCGCGAACAAATAATTTTTCATATTGAGTTTTTGCCCATAATGAGTGAAGATGATAATGAGCTCCATGATTCATTATTTAATTGCCGCAACTTCTGGGATATTTAAGGTTTGAAACGTAAGCCTAAATAACTTGAGTTACGTTTTGGTGCAGTCCAAGCAGTAATCTGACCTCCATTTCTTTGACAAAACACACTTTTTATCGACGTATTTGTTCTTTCCAGCTTTAAAGCTTTTCCTTCAACTACCTTACAGCGACGCACCTTCTTGAGGATGTCTTTTTTCTAAAAAAAACAACATACAATGAACTTGCACGAATAAAGCCAATAATTGCCTAACCCATAGTTAGAAGTACATCTTTACAGCTTTAAGTTACAACTTTTCTTTCAACTACTTTACAAAGACGCACGTTTCTTGACGACAAGGCCTTTTTTTCTAAAAAAAAACGACATTAAATGAACGTGCACGAAGAAAGCCAAACAGTACTTCAGCCAATAGTTAGAAGTACAGCTTTAAGGTACGGCTTATTTCAACTACCTTACAGCGACGCAGTCTCTTCAGGAAAATGCCTTTTTTCTAAAAAAAACAACACACAATGAACTTGCACGAATAGAGCCAATCAGTGCGCCGTTTCTTTCCCAGCCAAGCGGTCCCCCGTAAGGCTACTACACCACACGGCAGCTCGCTGATGAGGCCATAGGGCTCAAAATGCTACCCGCCGTGCGGGCCTTAATTAAGGTATCTATTAAGCCGTAAAGGCCGCATTAGTTTAATTGCCGTTATCGGGATGCGGAAAATCCGCCTCACTATTAATGAATGAATTGGTGGAGGGGAGTGATGGGAAGTCAAGACGACCAATTGAAATTGAGTAAGCCACGCTGATAAAGTCAACGTTAATATGTTGACAGTTAGCGGTGGAAGGGAGAACGGAAATATCCTATCGAGGGGATTGGAGACTCTCCAATCATTGTGATTATGGAAAATGACTGGAAACGGGGCATCCCCAAGACCTTCTCTTACCCATTGCTCGGAGTTTATCCGACGGATGTACATCCCGTGATGTCTATGCCATGGCTTTGTCCATGAGCGCGCGCCACTTTGAAACCGCTATCAGATGGATGTCGCTTTTTTAGAGAAAAGAGTGCCGCTAAAACATGCAAGCGCCCTGCCTTTCCTAGATATTTATGACTGACGCATCCCTCGCGCTCCAGAAGGAATAAAAAAGAACAAGGGAGCCGAGAGCCTTACCAGAGTCTAGCGGAACGGCAGCAACTAGATTAAATGCATCGTTTATTTTTTTGGGGGAACGCCGCGGGTGACCTACTGAAGAGACTATATATAATAGACATTACTTGAGCTCCGTTGCGCAATTCCGAAACGAAGCCCAAATTCCATTAGCATCAGACGTCGCTGACAAATCATTCGAAAACCATGGGCTCGCGTGGATCGTGCAGTTCCAAGATAATCGGACAAACAGATAATCTTCGAAACTTTCGTTCAGCTGGAATTCAAATACTATAAACTTATACTTTTGAAGCAGACGGTGCGTTGCTGCAAAGTAGTTGAAAGAAAATCTTCCTTCCAAGTATTCATAAACATTATTGGATAAGGCTTTCTGTTTCGCGTGGACGCTGGAGTTCCGGATAATATCCTAGGCATTCTATCAGCTGGAATTCATTAAAGTTAAAACTACTTTTGAATCAATACATTAATAACAAACTTCGTGGAACATTAATTGGATAGCAATATAAAATTATGGAGATTCCACAAATTTATAAATTTTATCATAAGAATTATATTCCAGTCTCATCCATCCATAAGTACGGACTTATTTATGCCAAATATTCTTCCCACATTCCATTAGCGACAGGCATCGCTGACAAATCAGTAAAAAGGCATGAGTTCGCGTGGATCGTGCAGCTCCACATGATCTCCGAAGTATTCTATTATCTGCAATTTAATAATATAAACTTATATTTTTAAATAAATATATAAATTACAAATTTCGTGGAATATTACTCCGATAGCAACATAAAATCACGGAGACAGCGGGACTTTGGAAATTTTCTCATATGAATTATATCCCAATCTTATTCATTACCAAGTCCGCACTTATTTTGTCAAATTATCCTTCGTGTATTTTTCCTAAATTAATAAGCTTTTGACTTCTTTAGGAAAAATTTCCATTCCGCTCCAGTTTTAGAAACTCAATCCTTTCTATTTCCGTCATAGAAACAAGCCCTTTGAATCTTCTCTTAGCTCAATCTTTTAACTCTAATTTAATGAACCACTTCAACACCTTTGAAAATATCTTTCGTAGCCGTCAACCGCAGTGATGAATCGGTTGCGCAAAAACGTGGACAAATTGCCTATACTTTTCCTGAAATAAAAAGAGAGCCAATAAAAAAATTAAGATGACCAATATACTCTCAGAAAATGATCGCAGAGACATTAAAATATAGGGAGATTTAGGTAATAATTCAGACACTTTGCCTGAAATTTCACATGAGACATCTCAGAGAAGACTGCGCTGTCTCATGAAAAATTCGAGATGTATCTCAGACATCTCAGGAACGTCTCTGAGAGGCCTAAGTTCAATGCCTGATAACAATAATTTTTCCTTTTTAATTAATATGTTATAACTATGAAATATTTATTGCAAGAAGCATGAAAAATGTAACATCAAATTTCGTAAGTCGATGCCATGCCAGAATGTCGGCAAAGTCAAACAATTAGATCAATAATATTTCAAATGCTAACAATTTAAATTAGCCTTTTCATGTATGAATGAAACTCATTTTACTTTCAGTCAAGTGTCTGCTACCCTTATAAGGTATATTTTGATATGTAAAGTGAAATCAGCCAGTAGAACATGATAATGAATTCTATTTCTAATTCAGCCCTAAAAACGTTTATTTTACTGTAAATTTATAACATCCCTCCATCTTTACTGTTCTACTGCTTATGTATTTTTATCTGAACGTCTCACGATTCCCCCTCTGAGACGTTTCTGATATGATCGCAATGTACAAGACTATGGCGAGACGTCTACGAGACATACATTGCCTTGTAGGACTGCCTCTGAAGGCCTAGAAATAGAGTAAGAATGCAAAGTCATCTATACCTGATATGTAATGAAAATTTCAAGTCAATAGCTTATCGGGAAGTGAATAGCAAGATTTTTCCCGGACGGACAAACAGACAGACAAGAGGGTAGCTTCAAAGAAGCGTGGTAAAATACGTCGGAGGAATGGAAATGCGCTCACGGAGACTCCACTTGAGGGAAGGTTTTCGATTGAAAAACATTTATTTAATTATTTATTTATTTTATTTAATAAAAAAACAGCACGAGGCCAATTACAGAGGACTACAATAACAGGAGAAATAATTTCATAATATTAAGCAACGTAACCAACAATAACAAAAAATATTCAACAGTATTTACAAATAAATAACAAAGAATAATCATCGGGTGGTGCGCGGAATAGGGGGAAAATTACGATAGTGACGGTGCAAGCTGGGTGAGGGATGAAAAAAAGGATCAAAATTTGGAACACATTTGACATAGGAGTTAATGGAAGAAGAAAGTCTGAATAGAATAAAACATGCGCACTGATACACATACATTGAGCGAAAATTCACTTAACGCTGGTAACAGTTAACCATTTGTTTATATTTTCAATGGTTTCAAAGAAATATTGAGAAAAAGGCTTCTAGAGATGACACTTGATTAAATGAATAAGTAGACTTCAACGGGTCCCGCGCTTTGATAGCTGCGATTGCCATCTTACTGTGAGAAACATTGTGCTAGAATGCATGGAGCACTCACTTGAACGTAGGAATAATCAAACTCTTGTAATGTCAAACGACAGGAGATCCTTTTACACTGAATACTTAAAACAGAAACAAATAAGCTTCCTTTTACGTTGAGAACAATGAGAGGTGCAAATGACTATGTAGTCGTATAAACCACTAAAAACGTATGTCTACCACTACTATAACTAGATTGAAAAATATAGAGGTACAGAAAAAGGGGCACTCACAAAATTTTGTGAGAGTATCTTTTCGTTTGTCTTTATATTTTAAAATCTGTATAGAGGACGGAGGGAGGTAACAGTGGTCCATTTGTCAGTGGCTGGAATCCAAGAATCCCACAATCGAGTCAATCACAACTACATGGAGACGAGTGACCGCGCCAGCATTTTAGTGATGATTTCCCGAGGTGATGTCGGGCGGGACTGCAAATCCTTGTGTGAAAATGAGAAGCGGAGGAGGTGAGCGTCAGTTTTTAATGGGAATGAAGGAATCCGCGTAGTGTGACGGGAGGAAACCGAGCTGTCCACATGTCGACGGGAAAAAAATGTCACCACTCCTTCATTGCCTTCCTTGTCCACCATGCCAACAGTCGCTCAGTCGCCATTAAATTACAAAGCAAGGCTCAACTAAAGTTGATATGATGATGGATTTTGTCACAAACTGAAGCTAATTTGATGCAGCGTATAGAGGCTCCTCAAAGAAACGAAGTAAGTATCATAACAAGTGAGAATTTTATAGTATTTTTTAATATATTTCTTAAAATTTTATTTTATTAGCCCTTTATAACCTAATGTTGCTTATAAGCTACATCAAAAATGTTTAAACATCTAGCTCTATCCAGGAAATACCTTAACTACCTATTATTTTGTAGAGTAAATTTAAATGACGAAATATTAAGCTGCCAGGATAGTTATCATTGAGTGTAAAATTTTCAAGATTTCAAAATGAAATATCTTGAAATTTGATTTTTTCCAGGATCAGCCCTGGGTTAGAAAGGGTTAATATGGTATGGGATTAGCGATGGAAAAAACAATTTCGATTAAAATCAAAAGTCTGGTTATAATAGTCAAAGATCGAAGAAATCGAGATTGCGCCATGATCTTCGAGTTTCGATTCAAAAATCGATTTTTTAACTTCGATCTTGAGTATTTCGTTTGATCTCAGCAGCGACACTACCGGACAATTATAATTTCATCCGTTCCATTGAAAGGCGTCTCAGGGAGCGATTCAATTGGTAAGATGCATGCTCGATCATCAAGAAAGCATCTCAACCAACTGATATGTGTTACAAAATTTTTGAAGCCCCATTGTTCCAAGTGGTGATTCCAAAACATTGACGAGCCGGCATTTTTAAACTTTAGCTCTAATAATTCAAGCATGTATTCTCAACAGATTTTTTGGATTTTTTCTACCACTCAAATTTGATTTTTTTCGAATTACTAACGAACATGTTTTTGCACTACATGTATTTTTTCTAAAGAGGACCGCCGCTTTTTTCGATTATTCGATCTTTTGGTTCAAATTTCTATTTTTGTTGAAAAGTCGAGCTTTTCTTTTAGATTAAAGGTTGACTGCTCGAAAAATCGATTTGGAGCGACATTTTTCCATCCTAATAATGCCATCTTACTGTAAGATACGTTGTGCTAGAATGCATGAAATACTCACCTGAACGCAGAGGACTAATTTACGGCAAGGGTATACAAACCATCGTGGGTAATAATATTGATGAAATGAGTAATGAAATCCTCTATGTCATGAACACGGGAATAATCAAACTCCTGTAATGTCAAACAGCAGAAGGCCTTTATATACCGAATACTCGTGACAAAACAAATAAGCTTCCTTTTATGTTAGTAGCAATGAGCAGTGCAAATGACCATGTAGTTGACGCACCTCTAAAAACGTATTTCTATTACTACTATAACTAGACTTCAAAATGTAGAGGCACTAAAAAGGGAAATTCACAAAATTTTGTGGGAGTCCCTTTTTCTTTGTTTTTTATACTTTAAAATCTATATTATATAGAATATATAACTATTATGATGTTCTTAACATATACAACTACGACTACCTCGCAATCCGCCTCAATGGGCGAATGGCGAGGGTAGTAGGAAATCAGCCGTTGCAAAAAAGTTAAGGTGCTTGTAGGAGATATTTGACCACTGTCTCCCACCTTTTAATTATTGAAGTCCTTTACTGTTCGCAGGGAAAAATAATACATATGCTTTCGGGAAAAAAAAACTTTTTCACCGCTTCTGTCGGACCTAGAAACATGTGCGGCCCAAAGATAACGTTCTTCGAACCGCTTTGTAAGTTGCCAATTTTCAATAGCCCAAGCAGTCTAAATTTAGCTGAACCCTTAAAAAAATTGCATTTACATTTCATTAAGCTTCTATAAAGCGATACTAAGTGTAAAGTGTTATCTGGAACTTTCCCATTTTATCGGTATAGTGAACTTTTCTCGGGTTTTCCACCAGATAAGGCTACTACGATGCTTCCGAGCCTCATTTTCCCAGCTCCATTCGTGTAGCAGATGTCTAAGGTGATTCAACATTAAGATAAAGTGAAGGGATGTACAGAATATCTAGAGAAGTTATGCAATGGAAACAGTCTAAGAATGAAAATTATAGAACAAAAAGGGAAAGTGGATACAGATGGAATGGGAGCCCTAATTTTTAAATGAGAATTTTATGCGGCAGTGAGAGACTTGCGGATGATTAAATCATCTGGGATTCATTCAGTTTCGATATATTCCGGCTGAGTTAATCACAAATGCAAGAAAAAAGACCTTAAACCAGCTGCAAAACTCCTAAATGAAATGTATTTATCAGGTGACATACCAAGGACGAGAGAAAAGTCACACTCCCAAGAGAGAGCTGTGTATATTTTAGGACCATAAGCCTGACGACTAATGTTTCAAAGCTATTGATAAGGATCCCCTTCAGAAGAATAGAACGAAGAGCAGAAGAGTACTTGGATGAGGACCAATTCGGATTCAGTAAAATCAAAGGCGCAAGAGAAGCAATATTCGCTCATAGGATGCTCCAAAAGAAGAGAATGGAAAAGAACAAGCCCTCGTTCGTTGCGTTTTTGGACTTAGTGAAGACATTACACAAAGTGAACTGGTATCGAATGCTTACAATACTGAAAAGAATTGAAGTTTTTACAATGATGGGAGTATCATCCACAATGTACACATAATCAAAGTAGTGGTTATACAATCAGATCCAAGCTGCGAAGAGGCAAAAGTTAGAAACGTAGTGATACAAAGCTGTTCTTTGTCACCATTTTTCAACATTTCATATCCATGAAGAAAATTTATCATGCTATGATTTGTTGATGATAGTTGTCATAGCAGAGTCAGAGAAGGACTTGAAGAAGATTCAAGTAAATATGAGAAAGATAATTGGTAAATATCAGCTGAAAGTAGGCAAAAAGAAAATTAAGATATTGGCATATAGCAGAAGATAGGTAAATATTAACATAAAATTAGGGAAACATAAACAGGAAGAGTTTAATGAATTCTGTTATTTGGGAAGCAGAATAACTAGCAACGGAAGAAACAAGAAAGAAATTATCAGCAAAATAGCGCAGGCGAAGAGAGCAGTCCATTAAAAGAAAGATCTAACCACAGTGGGTACCTTAAAGGCAGAAGTAAGGAAAGAACTTGTCAGAACTTACATTGTAGAATGTTTCTCTACGCAAATGAGGCATGGAGAATGGCAGCAGCGGAGAAATCAAAGGTAGAGGCTTTTTAAATGTGGAGCTCAAAGGTAGAGGCTGGTGAAATGTGGGTACAGAGGAATGTTGAGGATCAAACGGATCAGTCGAGTAAGAAATGAGGAAATATTTAGTAAGGTAGGAGAGAAGAAAAGTCTCGTGAAAATCTTAATAAGAAGTGAGAACACCTTATCGACCATATCTTGAGGAATGATTACCTGATGAAGACAATCGTCAAAGATCAGCTAGACAGCATGAATGGAGGTGGAAAAACTCGACTAAAATACATAAGGCATGTAAAGAAGACTGTGGAAGATAAGAAATACATCGGCGAGAAAAAAATAGTTTACAAGAGAATTGTATGGAGAGTTCCGTCAAACCGATCATAGTAATGCTGACCTGTGATGATGATGATGTTACCAATTACATGGAGACTAAGCTTAGCGAAGAAACCCTATGAATATTTCTTTATTAGAGCATCACCACTACCAAGGCCCACGGAAGGAAAAACGTGTGCCAGCACAAATCAAAGTTCTGACGTACAATCACTTCCAAAAGTTTTAGGACAGTTTGTGGCGCCACTTCTGCTTCTCGAGAAATTTTAGTTTCCCTTACTCTTTTTGTTTTCCTTGGTCACCCACTGAAAATATTTCGTTTGCCCATGAAGATAAATTAACTTAGAGGGAGATGTTACCTGCAAAATTAATTAGTAATTATTAATTATTTCGATTTATGTCGGATTTAATGATTATTTCGTGTACACTTAGTGCGTACTTGCTCCGGCTTTCACTGTTGGTTTCTTTTTTCCGTATTATAATGTTTTCACTGCATGGAGTTGCGGTGGACTAGTGGAGTAAACGTGCAACTGAGGTGATGGTGATTGTGAGATAGTGTCCCCGACGTGGAAAATGGTTATATTATTTTCAAGTCGTTCACTCGTGCAGTATTTCTCTATAGACTTTAAATCATTTTAACTTCGCTGCAACAGCATCATATAATTTTTTAACTGTATTGAGTCACATCAAAGTTAGTAATTGGGCAAGTGTGGTCTTATCCTTTTTTAAGAATGGCAACTTTAAAAGGCAAGGGATTCAGAAAGGGTCAGTCGATGGCTATGTGCGGATAAAAACCCGGCTTTAGTGTCATGTAACAGCTCAAAGACTGGTGCTAGGAGCCACACATTTCGTGCTATTACTAGAAACTTACTTTTCTTTTTCGATTGATATCGATCTTAATCATTTGCTACATTTCATTGATTTCGCATTCTCCTCGGTTTTCTCGGTTTTGCTGTCAGATTTGAAAGCTCATTTGCACTTTTAAAGAGTGGGAGCATTATAAGATCATCGATATTTATTAATTTACCATTTTTTTCGTCATTATATGAAGTCATAGCTGAGTTCTGTGGCGTAAATAACCTTCAAAACCATCCCATACTACTTCACCAGGGTTACGCGTTGAATGTGTACTCTGGTTCTCAATAAATGCAAAAATCCAACAAATCCGTCAGGACAGATTCATTCAATGTATCGGTGGGATGAAAAAGAGAACTTGCTGATGTTGCACCCAATTGTGATTCCAAAACCTTGAAGGCCTAAAGATTCACCACATATTGTAGGGACACACCTTTAGTTCGTCATTGCATTAGGTCGAGAGCTTTTTAAGTATTTCCATCTTATAGGATTCCTATATCGCTTTTAGTCATAGTTACTAGCATAAATTTTTGTTACACAATCTTAATTCTTAATTTCAATAAAAAATTAATGAGACCATTCTTATTATTCTCTTTGGTAATCTAAACCTTTCCTCGATTGAGAAAGTGTTTCTTGAAAAAAATTGTGCACCCTGGGACTAGAACCCGGGTCCAGGTAGTAAATCCACGAGCCTACCATGTCACCATGTTAATTTAATTGAACGCTAATGCATGATTAGACAACAATTTTCAAGTGATAACCATGAAAACGTGAATCATGGAACTGTAAGCCATGGCAAAGCAGGCAAAAGAAAAGCGTATGAAAAGGCACATTAAAATATTAATTTTCACCTGTCTTCCTTTAACTTGTATTCACATATAGGTATAAAAACACATTGAAACTCTTTACAAATTATGAGTAACTACTGTATAATAATTATGACAATCAACACATAGAGGTCATAGATTTTCATGAGCCAAAAACTTAAGCAAAAATACCTGAGACTTCATCATAGCAACTCTACCACTTCTCCATTTCACGAATTACCATAATATGAAAATTAAATATTGCTATATTTTTGAAGCGGTAATCATGGGAAAAGGACTTAGGAACCATGAAGAATGGAATAGCGTACTAAAGGAAAGCTTTAGGTTCACAGACATCTCCATCGATAATTCAGAACCAGTCTTGAACTTCTGAGCTCTGGGCGTTGATTCTCGATCTCCTTTCGCGTTCTCGTCTTCGCTTTTCCAAGGCAACTCCAAGCGAAGCGAAAATTTTCTCCGCGATTATTCTCATTATTTTCACCCCCGCCAATCTCTTCAGTTCGGGTAACTTCGTTATCTTGGCGTAATACTGTGACGTAAGCAATGGCGAATTACCCATAAGTCGATGGGCATAAGATAATTTCAGCGATCAACACACTTTGCCTCAGTCCGAAACAATTAAACAGCGCGAGGAACGTTGGTAAGTTCAAATCATAATTTTAAAATATATTATGCCATGTTTTGTTTATTGCGTGAAACTATCAAATTGCTACATTTAGTATTGTTGTACAATATTGCTAATTCGTAAGTCGTTTTCTGTAGTTGAGCATAAAACCGTTCTCTTTGTTTATCATCGTTTTCATAGATGTAAACGATGAGTCTGAAAGTCACTCCGGTGAAACTTATGGGTTAATATTTTCAATTTTAACCTAACCCTGATGGCACAAAATAAGAAATTGATCTGTTTCCTAAGGTTTAATAAGGATTAATTTGCTCAGAATAACAGCACTTCCACGATAACACAATACTCAAACCAAAGAAAAGCCTCGCGGTTCATTCAAATGAAAACCCACTTTTAATGCGTTTTATTTAATAACATAGAACAACAAAACGAGTGAAACAACACTCAGGTTGTGTGCCAAGCATCTTAATAACAATTAAACTCATTGGGATCAAATATACAACATAATAATGATCTAAAGCGGTAGTAAAATCACGAGTCTGTCTCTCGTCATTTCTTTCGCTAAGCCGCTAGAGCGATTACATTGTCGTCACAAGCGATATTCGCAATTCGCGAATGTTTTCGTTTACTATATGCTCGCCAGTCAGAACGTGAATAACATTTTCGTCGCCAGGAACACGAAACGAAGCATTTCTGGCGAAATAGGTAGCGAATGAAAATGAGAATACGAATGCATACAGCGTTCGCCAATCTTTTCGACTAATCGCGTTGGCTATAGACAGAAAGAACCAGAATCAGGCCCCTGGACTGTGGGAATGACCGTGTGATTTGGAAAATAGTGGGTCAATGAGCGATCACTGCTTTAGTCCCTGTAAAGCTATCGCTGGAGCAATCACTCCGCGGGACGAAAATATTGAAAATTAGAATATGAATGCAGTTCACCATCTTTTTGACAAATCGCGCTAGCTAAAGCCAGAAAGAACCGAATCAGGCCCCTGGAAGAGCAAGGGAGCACGAGGTTGAGTCCAGTTTTATGCGGACACATATTAGGCGTGGTGGAGGGCGGCAAAACAGTTCCCTGAATATTTGACAACGCCTCTCTTTTGAACAAAGAAGGCCGCTACTACCCGAGAATAATCAGTGAGGCAATTGAAATCGCCAAAACAACAAAGAACTTCAACCGTGAAGACAGCTACAATCTCGCCAGCGCGTGGAAAAGGGTCTTCAAAGATCCTGACCAATCAGGGCACACCTCCACAAAAAAGGCGGCAAACGGGTATATAAGATGAATAACTTTCTGCATCAACACTTCAGTGGAGCTGAGGAAGCCAACTGGAACGTTGGCGAAATATTGTCCTACAAAATGGATAAACGCGGAAGAATACCCGGAAAAATCACTAAATATCAGTTCCCTGAAGAGCTGGGAAGCTGAATTTGTCCCGGAATACTGTTTATTACTGGGTAAGGCGTTTCAAGGAAGGCAACGAGCCGCTAATACACAGGCGGAGGAGCGGCAGAGCCACCCTCGAGTCACCCACAATTTCGAGAACATCAAGATTCACCATTTGATCAAGGATAATCCTCTGTGTCAGGAAAGTAGTTGCCTTATCCGGGGAGGCGCAATTTGGATGCAATTACGCAACAGTTATAAGGGGCATGATGGAACATATTATTCAAATCCACCAACCTGCCCTCATTCCATTCTTGACAGACCGATAAAAATATTCGAGGCTGTTATTCAGCGGGAACAATTTAGTTAGCGAATAGGCTTTTTGAGACTACAACATTTTCGCTGATGAGAAAACTTTTCGCGGCATATAACAAGGAAGAAAAGAACTGTGGAGGACGAGGAATACACTGTGTGAAACAAATTCATTCAAGTCAAGAATAATATTTTATATTTTTGAGTATCAAATTAGGTTATTATATTTCCTGTTAAGCTATTACTCGTTGGACTTCATTTACAAGTCACAGCTAAATAAAAAATAGTATAAGCTTTATTTTTAAGTTACACAGAACATAGTGTGGTTGATAATGAAAGGAAAAGAGTTGCTCTTTCACGCCGGACTTTCACGAATACATTAAAGCCGAAGCCAAGTTATCATCCTATCATTACCACCGGCTAGCCCTCTGTGCTCATTACAAAAAATCTTAAAAACCAACAGCGATCGAAACCAATTGATAAATTTGCAATCATCAACTGATATTCATGACCCTCTGCAGCCAGTCTTAAACAATTATGTTAAAACCGACGCTGGGTTTTTATGCGCCCTTCACCGCTGGGTTACGGTTACCCTCTTTTGAAAATGCACAACCGTCAAAATATACCAGCCATTCATAGAAATTATACGTATAATCCTACCCAATTCCTAATTTCTATAATACATATTATCGTTAATAAAGTATATAAAGCTGTTGCAGCGATTTTAAAATGTATAAAGAAATACAACAACAGTGAACGCCTTCAAAAATAATATAACTAATTTTTTCCACGCCGAGGACTCGATCTCACAGTCACCATCACTTCAGTCAGCAAACGAAATATTGTCCGCGAGTGTCCAAGGAAAACAAAAAGAGTAAGGGAAACTTAAATTTCTTGAGAAGCAGAAGTGGCGCCAACTTTGTTCTAAAACTTTTGAAAGTGACTGTAGATCTTCAAACTAGGTACCAAAAATTTTTTGGATAGGGAAACCCTACAAAATGACTATGAATGCGATCCCAAATGTCGTCAGGAAAAGTAAGAGATAGCGGAAGCCTCATGGAAATCTTGATAAGAAGACAAAATAACCTTGTAGGCCAAATCCTGAGGCATGATTGCCATGAAGACAATCGTCGATGGACAAGTAGATGGCAAGAAAGGAAAAAGAAAAACTATAAATTTATAAATTCACCTTTGATCGGCTACATCATGGGATACGATGGTTTGATGAAAACTGACGTTGTAGGAGCAACGGCAGAGGAAAAACTCAGATGATACGCATAGAGCAGGTGCATAGGATCTAAAGCAGAAGAATTATGTGGGTGTCTCAAGATTAGTTGAGAGTAGAATTTATTGGAGAGCTGTGTCGGTATTAAACCTAAAGGATCAAAATGCATTCAACAAGTTGTGGTTATATCTATCTATATATGTTTACATAAAAGAGGATATCTGTCTGTCCGTCCGCTATGTGGTTCCATACGGCTGCACGGATTAGGACCAAAGTTTGAATGTAGGTGCATCTCATGCTGCAAAACCCAGTAGTGCTACTTTCAGTTGCGTATGACGAGTCCTTTGCGTCATTTTTTCATTACAGTTTATTACGTCACGCCATACAACTTCTGCGAACATCCTGAAGGGTAGGCACAACTCTTGACGCGATCAAAGAGAAAACAAAAATCCTATATGATCATGATATGTGATTTTCCCACTTCCCTGGCTACTATCCTTTCCGAGAAACGCCGGGAGGCCCGCTAGTTCATAATATTTTTGAAAAGTATGCATAAATTCGTGTTGCATTGAGTGAAGCTTTTCAGCTATCTTTTCTTTTCCATTACCATAACTTGATATGAAGAATTCTAGAAAACTTCTTAGAATTCTGCTTTCATAAAATTTAAGATTCGTGTCACCTCTAGTATTTACTTCATGAAGATGTGGTCGACTCACTAAGAAGGTTTCGTCCAAACTGTGCGATTCAAAATTCATTTTTCTAACTCTAGTAGTTTTTAGTAAACTGGAATTAACATAGTAAAAATGGAAAAGAATAATTTCTTTTTCTAACAGAAAAACGAACATTAAACATACCAAGAAAAAATAACGCAACATTAAAAAAGGACATTTAGCTTAACAAATGAAACAAGAACTAAATTTCTACTTCTCTGACTGACACTTTCAATAATACGTGGACCCCCTCGTGCACCGTCTTACTAATGGTGCCGTGTCGGTGAAAACTTGGAAGATTGGCACATGAGTCAAGCTGGTTCCCTCGCCCTTACGCCACCAAGAGCCGACGAGGACGGACGTGAATGCAACCGAGCCAGCGAAGCGAGAGTCAGGCTCCAGAGACAAAAGCCCTAGCGATGGAATGCACTGAGGAAACTCACGCCCAAGCGCACGTTGGGCCGTCGGAGTGTATTCTTTCGGGCTCCCTGGTGAGGTCTCTTCTCTCTTTATATTCATATTTGAACTCATCGTTTACGTCTCACGAAGACGTCGGTTGTGGGTTGATTCCATGCGGTGAAGTATTAGGAGAGTTCGAATGCGAAACAGTTATTTTTTATTTTGTGAAAGATGCATTCTTAACATCACGCAATCGATACAGCTGACTCAAAAAAATTTAATATTGAAATTTATTTAAGGAACTAAGTTTATTAAAATGATGGCTATATCCACGTTAGCATATTTATTTCCAAGCAGATTCATTCACTGAGAGGAAATAAAGTGGTAGTGGCTTTACCTTTGTGTCCTTACGGCTAATTAATGTAAATTCACCGTCGAGTAAAATTCTTATTCATAGTAAGTTTTCACCGACCTGGCACCATCAATAAATTGGAGCACGTGGATGTCTGCATACAATTGAAAACGATGGAACATTTGAAGATTGCAGCTTCAAATGCATATTTTCATTGCATTTACCGGGAAGAGAGGTAAACAGCAGCTCGGGGGAAAATTCGTATGGCAGCGGCGACCCAGACGAAAACCCCGCTGACCTAGTCGCAGCAATTTGAGTGAGTCAATGATGCGAGGCGTCTCTGCAGGGTTCCATTGGCGAGAGCGCGGGAAAAGGCGAGCCACTGATCGGGGAGTTCACATCCGCGACACGGGATGGCTGACGATGGCGTAAGAAATCCTGGCGCGCGTGACTGCGCTGGGTTTCCTCTCCACGATGCAGCACACGAATTCCTACATCCGCTCCAGAAACTACCACCGATTATTTCTTTTCCGAATCGACTCTAGTAAGCTATCTGAACAAGTTCCGAGCCCTATTCAGTTAAAATTAATCTTCTATATTATTTCTACTGTATAGATACCTTTTTCTCAACGTATACGAAACCAAACTCTACCAATGAGGTGCAAAAATGCACAGAATTTATCAGAGAACATGCGACGACATATCTTACTTCCTAAATATTGCTATTGTTTCCTAAAATTGGTTTTTAAATAATAAAAAAAACAAAATAAAAAAACAAAGAAACGGTAAATGTTCCTGACGTTAACGGCGCACAAACTGATACATTTGTTCAATTGCAGCAATATCTCGCATTCTTTAAATAACTTTTATCAAAATGCGGCTGATTCCACATTCAAGTCTCCTGTTGATACGTAAGTATGAGTCATCATATGCGTTTAACAGAGGATAGTGTAATTACTTCCAATGCTGTGTTTAAAGAGGTACTCTGACCTCAATTTGTGTATGAACATTCCAATTAAATTTGTACATAAGACCCTGCCTTTTTTTCTACATCTTAAAATTAGAAACTTGCTTATCCCTCTATGGACCTGCATTGAAAAGAGCGGGGGAAGTCCGCTGGGAGCGGGCGCATCACGCTCGTCGCATTCATAATCCTCTGTGCTGTAGTTGGGAAAAAAATTTAGGCGGTACTCCTCAAAATTTGCCAACTGCTGAACATGTTTTATACATCCGGCCGCGATTGAAATCTCGAACAACAACTCTTTTATTAGTTCCGAGTCGTGCCACGAGATAACTTTGAACAATTAAATAATCATTTCCGATTTTTCTTTCTGAAATCCGTTGGACAATTTACAGTAGGGCTATTTTTTACAGATTTAAAAAGGTAGTTTAACCGGTACGCTTATAACGAGTTTGGATTTCCGGGCGGTACGCCGTACCGGCTCGTACCGGCCCAACAACAGCACTGATAATCCTGTAGGATAATCGGAATGGGAAAAATATGCTTATGGTATAATTTTCACCAACCTGACCAAAGTAGCGCTTGGGTAGCCTCAGATATATTGACCATGTAAGGCTTTCGGATTGACGCAGAGGGTTTCATTCACACCCACAACCTAAATCTAGGTATATGTAGATGGAAAAATGTCGGTAAAAATCGATTTTTCGAGCAATCGATTTTTAATTGAACCGAAAAGGTCAACTTTTCAACAAAAATCGAAATTTGAACCGAAAGATCGATTAATCGAAAAAATCGACTGTTCTTTGAAAAATACAAGTTTATTATACATTCGGAAAACACTCAAATATACATTTGAGATGCGGAAAAATCCCAAAATCTACTTGGGATACAGCGGTGAATTATTTGTAGAAAAAATATAAAAATGTACTAACTTTAAAGTTTTGGGATCACTGCTGGAAATCATTCGGCTTCACAAAATTTTTAAAAAAGATCAACTGATTGCGATGTTTTCTTGATGATGGATGGTGTGCTTTCAAATATTCCGGGCTTAGATAATAGCCTTTCACTCTAGACGGTTGATGTCATGATAGGCCGGTAGAAATGCTGCTGATATCAAACGAAATGCTCAAGATCGAAGTTGAATAATCGAGTTAGGATCGAAACTAAAAGTTCAAGGCTCAATTTCGATTTCCTCGATCTTCGGCATTTAAAACTCGATTTTCGATTATAATCGAAATCGATTTTTCCATCACTTAATCCATTTTTGATCGTAATAATTTCGATTTGTGGTCTTAACGAGTGAATTATCTCGTGCGAATGATATCGCGATCGGACATTGATGAATTAGAAAATTTTCATTTCGACATCGAGATGATCCCTCACTTGATTTTCCGTAGGGAATATTTTCATCGTTCATTTATACTCACCCTCTTTAAGGATGAATATCCAGGATATCGTTTTTCCATGTTTAAACCAAAATTCTCTGATTATATAATCACTATAACTGACTCTTCCCACCTCCTATGACCTATACCCCTGGCCAGCACTTATCTTAGTCCTTTTCTCATATCTACTTGTAATCTCTGGAATTCCCCCCCCCCCTCCCCCCGTCACCTATAAAAGATTCTTTTTCTCTATCCTTTTTTAAATAAAACCTTTAAAATTACTGCCTCAGCGAAAATTTACGTTGATAAATTATGTTTATTTTTTACGGCGTGCTATCATAAGTTATCTGGAATTATTTCTTCTAATATTACTTCTCTTCCTCTTCCTCGTTTCTGTATGCTCTCATTGTTTGCTAGGGGTAATTTTTGCTTCTGTGAATTCCTTTTTTGCTCTTTGTAGCAAAAAACAATTATTCCAGGTTTATTTTTATTTTTGTTATTTGAACCGAAGTTGTTGCATGTGTTTGAATTTTCTCTTACGGTGAAACCCAGAACATTAATCAACTTTCATTCCTCCATTCATATTTCGTCAAAGTCGACTAAATGAAAATTTTGAAAACTAACGTGATGCCGATAGAGTTCCCATCTGCTCCGAATAAACCACTAGTAGTGACAACCAGAAACCAATGGAAGAGAGAAACTGGATCAATTGAACGACTTCACCTATCTAGGGAGTAACATTACGCGAGATGGAAGGAATACGGTGAATGTGAGAAGCAGGATCGTGCAAGCAAAAGCGGCAAGCGATGAAATGAATCAAATTTTAACATCCAGGAGTAACAACCTTGAAATTCGGTAAGAATTCTAAAAAGCTTAGGTATGGAGTGTGGTATTAAATGGCGGTGAAGCGTGGATTCTAGGTCAAGATGATAAGAAGAGACTAAGTTCATTCGAACTAAGGAAAGACAAAAGCTACAAAATTAAGTGGACAGACGAAATCAAATGTAGAAATATTGAATACATTGAGATAGGAAAGAAGTTCATTCGAACTAAGGAACTAAGGAAAGACGAAAGCTAAAAGTTAAGTGGACAGACGAAATCAAATGAAGAAATATTGAATACATTGAGATAGAAAAGAAGTTCATTCGAACTAAGGAACTAAGGAAAGACGAAAGCTAAAAATTAAGTGGACAGACGAAATTAAATGAAGAAATATTGAATACATTGAGATAGAAAAGAAATGTATTGAAAATGGTCATAAAGAGAGGATTTCAACTTATTGAGCATATAATGTGGCATTGGACGTTCCAATTGACAATCCTAGAGGAATATGTTGATGGAAAAAGGCTCAGAGGAAAACCAATGCTCTAGTTTATTCACTAAATAATGAAGGATGTTGGATGCAAAAGCTACGAGGAAATAAGGAGGAAGATGAGTAGAATGAAGAGTGCCAACCATTCTAGCTCCAGCCAACTAACCTTAGGATTGAATACGAGAGGAGGAGGAATGACAACCAATCGAAATAATTCCAACAGTGCACAACTCCCAGGGGTCTCCAGGTGGGTGGCTGGTGCGCGGCACGCCATGGAACTATAGTGGGGATGTAAAACTTGAGTTTGGATGTTAAAAAGTAAGATATTGGGTGAAAAATAAGATTAATTACAAAAAATATCAATAAAATGAAAGGAGAGAGGCATCCGCTACCAGTAGCCAATGGAAATAAGCATAACATGTTTTGGGAGGGGGGTGAGTCACCTGTTTCTGCCGTCAGGTTTGGGATAGGGTCCGTCGAGCTATGGGTGTGGGCAGTGCTCAATGAGCACCCCTTGCTCGTTACAATTATGATCCATACACAGGGCGGAGAAAAATTATGTCACGAAATTTTAACCCAACAGGAACCAAATTTACCCATGATGTTCATGTCAAAAACGCACCATTTTCACCTACAGACAGTTTGAGCTAAGCCCTCCGATTGGCTGCCAGTTTACCCTGTTCCACCTTGGATACATCGCGATCTCCGGCAGCCAAAATATTCGAAGTCATGACTTTTCAGAGCTCGGTTTTCCGATAAATCGATTTTTAATCAAAATGAAAAGCTCGACTTTTCAGCAAAATTCGAAACTTGAACTGAAAGGTCGTTTAATCGAAATAATTGACGGTTCTTTTTTGATGTAATACAGTTTGTTCGGTAACATGTTTCTTAAGCATCCGAAAACACTCAAAATACACATTTTAAGCGGTTTAAAAATCCCACCAATTCTACGTAGAATACTTGCTTGAATTATCACTCTTAAAAATTTACAAATGCACCCACATTTAAGTTCTAGGATCACCGCTTGCAACGAGTCGAAAAATCGAGTTTTCATCGAAACTTGAAGATCAAGACTTGATCTTGATTTTCGCAATGATTGACATCTCGATTTTCGATTTTAATCTGAATCGATTTTTCCATCACTACTTCCGGAATATAATGTAGAAGATACCATTATTTTCGGAGGCAATTTTCCTGTATTATATATTCAGGGAAAGGAGAGAAAGACCTCCTTCGTTTCTTGAGTCCAAGCCTAGACGCACCCTGCTCACCTATTTATTCTAGGTATGAATCAAAACTTAAAACAGGGAGAGCATGGTAACCTATTTGGTAGAGCGGTTGGCTGACAATTGAAAGGCCCCAGATTAAAATTCCAGATGAAGCCTTCCGACAACTACAAATAAAATTATCGAATTGCAAGGAGTTCCAGGATAAGGAACTGGTCCCCCTACCCTTAATGTATCAGGATCTAACTAAAGGGCATAACACCAAGCTTCAACGCCTATTAAATGTATGCGTTAGGTTAATTTTAAACACATCGAGGAACAACATATCGAATAATAAAAAAAGATATCGTATTTCCCACCAATGTTTTTACAAGAGCTTACCACACGTGTTTCCATTGTTACACAATCATCTGTACTGCACCTGATGATGATTGTGTAAAAATAGGTAGTAAGCTGTTATGATCCAATATTTGGGCAATGCGATGTCTTTTTTTATCATTCAATAAATAAGGTTGATCATATTTCCCCTATTTTACTCGTCTTGCATGGTTTGAGGCAACAACCTAGAGAAAATACTTCCTTGGTACATAACTCTACTGTCTTCTCAAAAATGAACAAGCAGCAAGTTTGAAGCAAGTTTTTTCTTTCAGAAGTAATAAGCCCAATATTTGGATTGGAATGGCTCCTGATTTCCTCATGAGCCTCTGACATAGAACGACCGCATATGAAAAATCTTTCTCCGTTGTTGGAGCAGGGATATGGAACAGTGTTCCAAAAGATGTGAAGGATTCTGTTTGTTTGTCTGTTTTTAAGAAAAGATTTTTTTGCCATACACAAATCCTCGAAAGAGTATGACTTCTGTTGTTACCCTTAATGTGCGATATTTACATGCCATTGGCTAAACCTGAGGATAGCTCTGCCCTCACCTATCCAAACCAGCCTTCGGTTTGAATCACTGAGTGAGCGAGTAAAACGCTATTGCACATTTAGGAAATACTTCATACCTACCCACAAAATTTTAAATATCGATTTAAACGTTACGATATGCACGTAAGATAAAAATGCACGTAAAATAAATCTTCCCAATCAACTTGTTTAATGCGCTCAAAATTACTGAGTTGCCTTTTTTTTATGCAAAAATGTTGATGCAATGGAATAAAATGGGCAATATAGCATTGAAACGTCAAGAAGTTTTGTTAGCAATTCTCAGATGCGGAATCAGCGCCCCAAAAAACATTGAGAGAGAAAGAAGTTCAAAAATGCCCGATAAATTTCCCTGGCAAAGCTCCATTTTCACCGGACAATTATGCCAGTTTGAAAAATGGGGAAGGTATTTATAGAAAAAAGAGGTAGAAAGAGATGGAGCAGAGAAAACCGGGGGCGTTATAAGTAAAAATTAAATGACCTTAAGAAAAGCAAGTGAATTAGAGTTACGCATCAGGAAGTGGATTTCATTGGCCTGGTAATGCGATTTGTAACGGACGGAATCGGACTTCAAACGGTGTAAAAGACTATATCACTTATATTCTGACTTCCAATTTGTTATAACACTTACTGTTCTTCCCATTCATTTAGGTCTGCATAAAGAGCCTCCAGCAGGTAATTTCTGAATTTACCACGTAGATTTTGAGGAATAGTCGCCTGAGTTTCATTTAATGACCACTAATCAACTAGATGATAAGCTAATATTTTCCAACAAGGAATTTTGCAATTTATTAACTAAAACTGTCAAAAAAGCAAAATCGAAAGAAAAAATTATCCCGAGTAGCTGAGATGAGAATAAAAGTAATTCGCCTTTATGTGAACCGCTGCGGACAGAGGATAAGACGTACGAGGCATAGCCGTCAATCAGCTAAATTTCACTCGTGACAAAAGTGTTGCTGGAGAAATCAATAAATAACGCAAAAACCCTTACGAGGTATTCAAAAGAGTCTCACAACTTTCTTGGCTGCACAAACTGTAGAACAGAAATTCGATCTGGCCATACGTGTAATTTATTAGCGTAAACCATACAAATTCTTGCATTCATTTTCGTGGCCTGATAAAAGTACTTGTACCCACCTTCAAAAATATTCGGCTGGCCACGGTGAATAGGTTAGTGGCACACTGCTTTGATCTTTGGAATATCGGTGATTAGAGCTTTGCTTCAATCTTGAAATAGGACATCTCGGTATTCCTTGTCCATGGAATAAACGTCCGTAATTTCCACTAAAAATCAAAAATATTACCTTTGAATTATTCCTGATGTAACGTTCAAAAATTACAAAGTCCATCAGAAAATACTCGAAAATTGACAAAAAATATCATATGATTCAATTTATGTGTTTCACACGAGATGTAATCTTGAATAAATATGAATTTTTCAGATACTTATGAATGTAACAGTTCTTTCAAAGTTTTAAATTCCACATGCTAAGTACAGTGGATAACGTGATATTTCATTTTGTAAGTATTTATATAATTAATCAGAGCAATAAAGGGTAAAAATATGTATTTAATATGGACATATACAACCAATGACTCCAAGAACAGGTCAGAGTAAGTATTCCGCATCAGCCCTGTAACATTAATGCCAAATGTAGTTATGTAAACGGAATGAAAAAATTAATGAGTTTTTACCACGTAATATTACTTTGACACACGCAGATAAGTTATTTCATTCAGTTTAGAAAACGATAGTGTAGTTTTCACCTTTTCAAACAAAGTGTTCCTGTTGATAAAAATCAAATTAGAAGATTTTTCATTCAAATAATGATTATGTTTTCTGCTCATTATAATTATCATGACTGCTACATATTTGACCATTTAATTTTACAGCAGAAAATAACTCGGCATGGAGTCAATACGTCAGTTGGCCTGGTGGTAAAGAAGAAGACCAAGAATATATTTTTCAGTCACTTAGTATGGTAGTGGCATATTTTTCTCATCCACTTTAACGCATATTAACTAAATTAAACACAGCTGTCGTTATAGAATTTTGAATGGCGAAAATGTATTTTTTGTTTTCCGCGGCTATCATTATTTTGGCGTTTCATTACGAGCTTTCCTAAATCATGCAAGGGAACGAACCAGTCTTCTAGTGTCACTAAATCAAACTGAATTTTAACACGCAGTGGCATTATTTGCTTATTAGTAGGGCCTTCTTCGCATTATTTAAAGGGGCCCTCTTCGCTCCTATAGCGTTGAGGTGTTTTCCCCGTCCCGTTCCTTCCGCTCCTATCCCTTCCCAGAGGCGTCGGCGGGCTCCTATCGCGGCGGCGCCTCTATTCCTTTTCCTTCCTCTCCAGCCCCTCCCCGGGTGATCGGGCGTATAAGCCACGGGCTTGGTTCTCGGCCCCGGTGTGTTGTATCCTCGAAGGGCTCCCCTGAGCCCTCATTGGTTGGCATTATTTGCTGTGATATTGCGGCGGATAGCGGAAAAGCGTCAGCGTTAATTGTAGGAAAATATACTTCGACGGATCGGCCAATTTACGAGAGAAAGTAAATTGACGTTATGGAGGTGGATTTATTATCTAGCATGAACTGGATAATTTATGTGGCATTAAACATTTCACATGTCCCGCATACATTTCCCCTAACACTTTCCGCGCGGATGACTTCTTATACAGTCGTGCTGCCTCCCAGCCCATGGTGAATGACTGCTTATACCGTCATGGGGTATATGACGGTTCCTTCGATTCCCCACCCTGTCGCCACTGGTTACGGTTCTATTTTCGGTAGATCGTCACCAATTGAATCCCTAGCGTCGCTAAGGAAGCAGTCGTTCTTGTATCCATTGCTTTTTTTGTTACTTTTGTTGAAGGAGGAATTGGAAGTGTTCCTTGGTTCCTTGTTTGTAAGTATTTATATAATAAACCAGTGCAATAAAGGGTAAAAATATGTATTAAATATGGACATATAAAACCAATGACTCCAAGAACAGGTCAGAGTAAGTATTTCACATCAGCCCTGTTACATTAATGCCGAATGTAGTCATGTAAACTGAATGAAGAGACTGTACAAATGGACCATATGGAGACTGTACAAATCAGTCGTTTGAATGATTATTGGAGGATAGGCAATCTTTTTGACATAAAATTCATTCCTGCATCCATGACCCGTGATCATTTCCAGGGTATTTTGCAAGCAAGCCTGCTTTTGAAGACCTTATTCATAAAATAAGGCCACTTTTGATATTTTCCATTTAAAAAAATGGCCGACATCTACTCTCCCAACATAGATCTAAGCACGGATGGGCCAATGGTTTCAAGGAGGGGTCGCCCAGTCTTCCGCCAATATATGCCTGGAAAAGTATGGCATAAAATTTATATGCTAACAGAACCATCTGTGTTAGTGTTTAGGATGATTGGGAAATAAAGAGGTTGGTGGTATAGGGCACGTGAACTAAGTAGTTCACAAATTGCTAGAAAGCTTCAAGGGAACTGGATATTCCATGCATATTGATAACTTCTATGCAAATGTAAAACTCCTACATGATAAAGTATATTGTACCGGAACTCTAAGAGTCGACAGAAAAGGTAACCCTACAGTTGTTCCACCTAAAAAGTTGAGGATACACTCTCATGGAACGAGAATGGGGTTTGCATGCTGAAATGATTTTTACATGGTTAGCACCGAGTTCGGCAGCTGACTTCTTGACGTGCAGAACCGTCGCGGGGTAATGAGATCAAAACAGGAGGCAGTCGTAAAATATAACTGCTTCATGGGGAGTATTGATCATTTTGCTCAATGGATGACCTACTGATTTTGCAAAGGTATAACTATGAAATGGAAAAAAACTTTATATCCACATATTTCAGTTGCTGTTCATCAAAAAATTATATTTTTCACTTCAAATAATATCCCTTTATGAATACCCACCGGAAATAATCAAGTAATTCTTGCCAGAAACTCCTCTCCATGGTTCGCCACCCTCAACCCCTAGATATTAGAGTCCATAGTGATTAGAGTTGGCTTAAAAACTCTACAGGTCGCTCTCAAATACTTTTCTGTGATCAAAATCAGTATTATTTTGCGGAAAATAACTCTCTAGTTAGACAGTGGAAGGAAAAACCTATTTGTGTTGCGGGTTGCCTAAGTAGTCATACAATCTATACCGAATGACCGCTTAAGAAGTCGAGAAGTATTTTCGCAGTAATATGATTATATGATTAAAACAGATTTAAAACTTATTTACAATCTTCTAAATTCACACATTGATTATCCTGATTTGCTTTCATCTATTAATTTTTTGCCGATCCACTGGTACACATTCCTTACTCCATACGCCGATCCCTAGACTATCCCTCGTTAAGCGCTCACTCCAACACCGCCTTTGCTCCCTGCTCAATTCATTACCAGATAATATTGATTCGTTTTTTCTACCCTTAAACTCATTTGTCAAACTCGCCATGTCCCATTCCTCGGCTAATAAATAAACCTCCCTCTCCACCTCCCTTTCCTCGTGCCTTCTACTTGTTCTTTACTATCTTATGCCTGTACTCACTGTTCAGATTTTTTATGTTAAAATTTCATGTTTGTTACTGCGTCACTGTAAATTGGCAGAAATGCTGTATGTGAGCAACTCCTTAAATAAATAAATTGTACGTTAATCGGTCATTTAAACATGAAATTAGCGAAATAATAGATTCATCATTGAATATGAACTCAAAAATTTACACCCACACTGTAAAAGTTAAATGATATTGCAATAAAAATATTACGGGAGGTGGGAATCTTGTTCAAATTTCCATCCTACAGGCACAATATAACATACAGACTCTGAATTCCCAAACTGCGGCTTCAATCGTCGCTATACTATTGAATCCTACTGTACATGTGGGTCTGTGTATGTGAGTGAATGACATCTCAACTGAAGCAACCTTAGCTAGGCAACCCTTCAACCCTCGCAGTTTCCTTTGATTTGAGTGAGTGCTTGTAAAGGGTTTCCGGTTGAGAGGCTGGGGTTGGTTAATGATGCGTATCTTCCCGTTCCAGCAACCCAGCAAAGTATATTGTTTTGTTGTATTGTACATCCGACGTGATCCCAACGTTATGACCATTGGAGACGATCTGTGTCACGATGGAGATTGTAGAGCTCACCTTATCTGTTCTACTGTAATTTTGACATGTGTATAATTTCTGTTAGAGGAATAAAATTCCACGAGTAAATATAATATTTTTTTCTTTTTTCTCCTACATTTAATAAGAAAAATAATTACTAATACCACCTTTATTTACAATACTTAAAAAATATCTAAGAATTAGTTACTGCACACAGAATGCATCTTTTCTCAATGCGCAAAGGGAAAAATCTCGGCTTAAAAAACTAACATGTCAAAATTCTTTGAAGTAGCTCCCTTAGTAATTCGATTTGCAATCAAAACGTACAAAGAATGTATTTAAGATTAGCCAGACGAACAGAACCTTACGAAGCTCTAACTTTGAAACCGTCCATGCAATCCAAAGCAGACTAGAGAGAAATAAGTGCGTAAGTTTCCGCGGCGTCGTTCACGATGACTGCTAATTTCCGGGTTCTCCAGCCGCGTCTGTCGTTTATAGTTGACTACAGTTTCGGAAGCCATCCTGCTTCCGTCTTCAGGTCGAAGGTGAGAAGTGTTCATTTTTTGCCGTCTTATATAGCACTGGCCGATCTCCTCCTGTGCGCTGATTGGTCAGAACTCTCTTCCAAACGTTGCTGATTGGGTAGCCGTTGTCCCTGTTAATATTTTGCCTTTTGTGGATTTCAATCGCTTCCCTAATTTGCCTTGGGTAGTAGCGACTCTCTTTTGCCACTATCTTCGCTTTTTCAAATTCAATGTTATGGCCGGCCTCACTCCAAACATGCTCTGCAATGGCTGACAAGTGCAGTTGTTTTTTATTGGTAGCCCTTACATGCTCCTTCATCCTTGTCGCCATTCCTCGGCATGTTTCGCCAACATATGATTTTCCGCAGGAGCATGGCACTGTGTACACGCCTTCGCATAGTGCCTGCGGGATACGATCTTTTGGTCCAGGTACAATGTTTTGTATCTTGGTCACGCAATTGAACCTTGTGACCACGTCATGCTTCCTTAGTATCCTAGCAATACACTCTGACACTCCTGCTATGAATGGAATTGTAAGCCGTGCTGCAGGTTTGGTCAATTCCTCCTCCTCTGTGGCCTGGCGTTCCTCAGATGGTCGTGAGTGCATCTTTTTGACCTTAGCGGCCCTTTTGAGGACCATTTTCCGGTCGTAGCCATTCCTGATTAGTGCTTTGGTCAGGTGCTTCTTCTCTGATTCTAATGATTCGGCGTCGGAAATGGTGAAGGCTCGGTGGAGTAGAGATGTTACCACCGAGGCCTTCTGGGCGGGATGGTGGTGTGATGCTGCGTTCAGGTATCGGTCCGTGTGCGTTTCCTTTCTATACACCGCATGTCCAAGACTGCCATCGTCTTTCCTCTTAATCATTACGTCCAAGAAGGGCAACTTGCCCTCGCATTCCTTTTCCATTGTGAAGCGGATCCTTCGGTGTTGTTTGTTGAGATATATCAAAAATTTGTCCAATTCCTCTGCACCGTGTGGCCATACGATGAACGTGTCATCAACATACCGAAGCCAAAGCTTTGGTTGCTTGTGGTAGGTATTCACGGCCTCCTCCTCAAACTTTTCCATAAAGAGGTTGGCCAACACAGGGGAAAGGGGCGAACCCATCGCTGCTCCGTCTGATTGTTCATAATAATTGTCATTCCACAGGAAGAAGTTGTTCCTCAGGCAATGCTCCACAAGCTTGGGGAAGTCCTTGGGAATTCCTGAGCTTGTCAGGTTTTTCACAATTTCCACTGATTCTTCAATGGGCACGTTCGTAAACAGCGACACTACGTCGAAGCTCACCATGATGTCTTCTCTCTCGATGGTAATGCCTTTTATCATATTCACGAAATGGGCTGAGTTCTTCACATATGAAGAGGTGTTTCCCACGCAATCCTTTAGAGTTTGGGCTAGGTATTTGGCGAGTCGATAGGTTGGAGCGTCAATTTGGCTCACAATGGGCCTCAGTGGTACGCCCTCCTTGTGTAACTTCGGTAAGCCGTATAGCCTCGGTGGTTTAGGTGCGGACGTAATTAGCCATCTCTGTTCTTCAGTCGGAATAGAGGACCTCTTGATCATGGCTCTTGTCTCCCGCTCTGCTTTGGCCATGGGGTTCTTTTGCAGTTTGTTGTAAATGGTGTCGGACAGAAGTTCTTCTACCTTTGAGTTGTATTTCTCCTTCTCCAAGAGAACGGTGGCATTTCCTTTGTCCGCAGGCAGGATCACGATGTTTTTGTTTTCACGAAGGGCATTGAGAGCGGCCCTTTCTTTCAACGTAATATTCGGCTTCGGTGGTTTAGCTCTGCGCAAAACTCGCGCTACGTCCTCCCTGATTTCGTCGGCCACAGGTTTTGGTAGTTTCCGGATACCAGACTCCACTTCGGTGATGAATCTTTCCCTTGGTATGTCTCGTGGCGTTATGGCAAAGTTTAGTCCTTTGGCTAGCACTGCAGTAGTGGCGTCGTCGAATTTGATGTTGGTAAGGTTGACGATGCAACGGTCCTTTTCAGGGCCTTTGTCGAAAATTGGGTGCTGACGAGCGTGAAATTTCTCGTACTTCTTAATCTGCATTTCTCTGTGAGCCGTTTCCAAGGCACGTGATGACTCGTATGATAGTTTTTCAATTGTCTCCCAATCATTGGCAGTAAGAGTAGCTGCAAGTTCCAAGTGAATCCTGTAGAGTTCCTCGGATAATCGGTGAAGGTCCAGCCTCTTTTGGTGAATTCGTTCCCTCAAGAGTGCTTCGCTAGTGCGGCGAAGTATTTTCTTAGCTGCGTAGGTGTTCAGATGGTGTTTCACTTCCACACATGATGGTAATGTGTTGGTGTCACGGCAGCGTAGGAGGAAGGCGAGAGAGGAGAGTAACTTCCCCTTCTTCTTCCTTAACTTCTCAAATCTCTTGGACTTCCTGAGAATCTCCTCCCCGTAGAGGATAGTGAAATTAGTGCGTAAGTTTCCGCGGCGTCGTTCACGATGACTGCTAATTTCCGGGTTCTCCAGCCGCGTCTGTCGTTTATAGTTGACTACAGTTTCGGAAGCCATCCTGCTTCCGTCTTCAGGTCGAAGGTGAGAAGTGTTCATTTTTTGCCGTCTTATATAGCACTGGCCGATCTCCTCCTGTGCGCTGATTGGTCAGAACTCTCTTCCAAACGTTGCTGATTGGGTAGCCGTTGTCCCTGTTAATATTTTGCCTTTTGTGGATTTCAATCGCTTCCCTAATTTGCCTTGGGTAGTAGCGACTCTCTTTTGCCACTATCTTCGCTTTTTCAAATTCAATGTTATGGCCGGCCTCACTCCAAACATGCTCTGCAATGGCTGACAAGTGCAGTTGTTTTTTATTGGTAGCCCTTACATGCTCCTTCATCCTTGTCGCCATTCCTCGGCATGTTTCGCCAACATATGATTTTCCGCAGGAGCATGGCACTGTGTACACGCCTTCGCATAGTGCCTGCGGGATACGATCTTTTGGTCCAGGTACAATGTTTTGTATCTTGGTCACGCAATTGAACCTTGTGACCACGTCATGCTTCCTTAGTATCCTAGCAATACACTCTGACACTCCTGCTATGAATGGAATTGTAAGCCGTGCTGCAGGTTTGGTCAATTCCTCCTCCTCTGTGGCCTGGCGTTCCTCAGATGGTCGTGAGTGCATCTTTTTGACCTTAGCGGCCCTTTTGAGGACCATTTTCCGGTCGTAGCCATTCCTGATTAGTGCTTTGGTCAGGTGCTTCTTCTCTGATTCTAATGATTCGGCGTCGGAAATGGTGAAGGCTCGGTGGAGTAGAGATGTTACCACCGAGGCCTTCTGGGCGGGATGGTGGTGTGATGCTGCGTTCAGGTATCGGTCCGTGTGCGTTTCCTTTCTATACACCGCATGTCCAAGACTGCCATCGTCTTTCCTCTTAATCATTACGTCCAAGAAGGGCAACTTGCCCTCGCATTCCTTTTCCATTGTGAAGCGGATCCTTCGGTGTTGTTTGTTGAGATATATCAAAAATTTGTCCAATTCCTCTGCACCGTGTGGCCATACGATGAACGTGTCATCAACATACCGAAGCCAAAGCTTTGGTTGCTTGTGGTAGGTATTCACGGCCTCCTCCTCAAACTTTTCCATAAAGAGGTTGGCCAACACAGGGGAAAGGGGCGAACCCATCGCTGCTCCGTCTGATTGTTCATAATAATTGTCATTCCACAGGAAGAAGTTGTTCCTCAGGCAATGCTCCACAAGCTTGGGGAAGTCCTTGGGAATTCCTGAGCTTGTCAGGTTTTTCACAATTTCCACTGATTCTTCAATGGGCACGTTCGTAAACAGCGACACTACGTCGAAGCTCACCATGATGTCTTCTCTCTCGATGGTAATGCCTTTTATCATATTCACGAAATGGGCTGAGTTCTTCACATATGAAGAGGTGTTTCCCACGCAATCCTTTAGAGTTTGGGCTAGGTATTTGGCGAGTCGATAGGTTGGAGCGTCAATTTGGCTCACAATGGGCCTCAGTGGTACGCCCTCCTTGTGTAACTTCGGTAAGCCGTATAGCCTCGGTGGTTTAGGTGCGGACGTAATTAGCCATCTCTGTTCTTCAGTCGGAATAGAGGACCTCTTGATCATGGCTCTTGTCTCCCGCTCTGCTTTGGCCATGGGGTTCTTTTGCAGTTTGTTGTAAATGGTGTCGGACAGAAGTTCTTCTACCTTTGAGTTGTATTTCTCCTTCTCCAAGAGAACGGTGGCATTTCCTTTGTCCGCAGGCAGGATCACGATGTTTTTGTTTTCACGAAGGGCATTGAGAGCGGCCCTTTCTTTCAACGTAATATTCGGCTTCGGTGGTTTAGCTCTGCGCAAAACTCGCGCTACGTCCTCCCTGATTTCGTCGGCCACAGGTTTTGGTAGTTTCCGGATACCAGACTCCACTTCGGTGATGAATCTTTCCCTTGGTATGTCTCGTGGCGTTATGGCAAAGTTTAGTCCTTTGGCTAGCACTGCAGTAGTGGCGTCGTCGAATTTGATGTTGGTAAGGTTGACGATGCAACGGTCCTTTTCAGGGCCTTTGTCGAAAATTGGGTGCTGACGAGCGTGAAATTTCTCGTACTTCTTAATCTGCATTTCTCTGTGAGCCGTTTCCAAGGCACGTGATGACTCGTATGATAGTTTTTCAATTGTCTCCCAATCATTGGCAGTAAGAGTAGCTGCAAGTTCCAAGTGAATCCTGTAGAGTTCCTCGGATAATCGGTGAAGGTCCAGCCTCTTTTGGTGAATTCGTTCCCTCAAGAGTGCTTCGCTAGTGCGGCGAAGTATTTTCTTAGCTGCGTAGGTGTTCAGATGGTGTTTCACTTCCACACATGATGGTAATGTGTTGGTGTCACGGCAGCGTAGGAGGAAGGCGAGAGAGGAGAGTAACTTCCCCTTCTTCTTCCTTAACTTCTCAAATCTCTTGGACTTCCTGAGAATCTCCTCCCCGTAGAGGATAGTGAAATTAGTGCGTAAGTTTCCGCGGCGTCGTTCACGATGACTGCTAATTTCCGGGTTCTCCAGCCGCGTCTGTCGTTTATAGTTGACTACAGTTTCGGAAGCCATCCTGCTTCCGTCTTCAGGTCGAAGGTGAGAAGTGTTCATTTTTTGCCGTCTTATATAGCACTGGCCGATCTCCTCCTGTGCGCTGATTGGTCAGAACTCTCTTCCAAACGTTGCTGATTGGGTAGCCGTTGTCCCTGTTAATATTTTGCCTTTTGTGGATTTCAATCGCTTCCCTAATTTGCCTTGGGTAGTAGCGACTCTCTTTTGCCACTATCTTCGCTTTTTCAAATTCAATGTTATGGCCGGCCTCACTCCAAACATGCTCTGCAATGGCTGACAAGTGCAGTTGTTTTTTATTGGTAGCCCTTACATGCTCCTTCATCCTTGTCGCCATTCCTCGGCATGTTTCGCCAACATATGATTTTCCGCAGGAGCATGGCACTGTGTACACGCCTTCGCATAGTGCCTGCGGGATACGATCTTTTGGTCCAGGTACAATGTTTTGTATCTTGGTCACGCAATTGAACCTTGTGACCACGTCATGCTTCCTTAGTATCCTAGCAATACACTCTGACACTCCTGCTATGAATGGAATTGTAAGCCGTGCTGCAGGTTTGGTCAATTCCTCCTCCTCTGTGGCCTGGCGTTCCTCAGATGGTCGTGAGTGCATCTTTTTGACCTTAGCGGCCCTTTTGAGGACCATTTTCCGGTCGTAGCCATTCCTGATTAGTGCTTTGGTCAGGTGCTTCTTCTCTGATTCTAATGATTCGGCGTCGGAAATGGTGAAGGCTCGGTGGAGTAGAGATGTTACCACCGAGGCCTTCTGGGCGGGATGGTGGTGTGATGCTGCGTTCAGGTATCGGTCCGTGTGCGTTTCCTTTCTATACACCGCATGTCCAAGACTGCCATCGTCTTTCCTCTTAATCATTACGTCCAAGAAGGGCAACTTGCCCTCGCATTCCTTTTCCATTGTGAAGCGGATCCTTCGGTGTTGTTTGTTGAGATATATCAAAAATTTGTCCAATTCCTCTGCACCGTGTGGCCATACGATGAACGTGTCATCAACATACCGAAGCCAAAGCTTTGGTTGCTTGTGGTAGGTATTCACGGCCTCCTCCTCAAACTTTTCCATAAAGAGGTTGGCCAACACAGGGGAAAGGGGCGAACCCATCGCTGCTCCGTCTGATTGTTCATAATAATTGTCATTCCACAGGAAGAAGTTGTTCCTCAGGCAATGCTCCACAAGCTTGGGGAAGTCCTTGGGAATTCCTGAGCTTGTCAGGTTTTTCACAATTTCCACTGATTCTTCAATGGGCACGTTCGTAAACAGCGACACTACGTCGAAGCTCACCATGATGTCTTCTCTCTCGATGGTAATGCCTTTTATCATATTCACGAAATGGGCTGAGTTCTTCACATATGAAGAGGTGTTTCCCACGCAATCCTTTAGAGTTTGGGCTAGGTATTTGGCGAGTCGATAGGTTGGAGCGTCAATTTGGCTCACAATGGGCCTCAGTGGTACGCCCTCCTTGTGTAACTTCGGTAAGCCGTATAGCCTCGGTGGTTTAGGTGCGGACGTAATTAGCCATCTCTGTTCTTCAGTCGGAATAGAGGACCTCTTGATCATGGCTCTTGTCTCCCGCTCTGCTTTGGCCATGGGGTTCTTTTGCAGTTTGTTGTAAATGGTGTCGGACAGAAGTTCTTCTACCTTTGAGTTGTATTTCTCCTTCTCCAAGAGAACGGTGGCATTTCCTTTGTCCGCAGGCAGGATCACGATGTTTTTGTTTTCACGAAGGGCATTGAGAGCGGCCCTTTCTTTCAACGTAATATTCGGCTTCGGTGGTTTAGCTCTGCGCAAAACTCGCGCTACGTCCTCCCTGATTTCGTCGGCCACAGGTTTTGGTAGTTTCCGGATACCAGACTCCACTTCGGTGATGAATCTTTCCCTTGGTATGTCTCGTGGCGTTATGGCAAAGTTTAGTCCTTTGGCTAGCACTGCAGTAGTGGCGTCGTCGAATTTGATGTTGGTAAGGTTGACGATGCAACGGTCCTTTTCAGGGCCTTTGTCGAAAATTGGGTGCTGACGAGCGTGAAATTTCTCGTACTTCTTAATCTGCATTTCTCTGTGAGCCGTTTCCAAGGCACGTGATGACTCGTATGATAGTTTTTCAATTGTCTCCCAATCATTGGCAGTAAGAGTAGCTGCAAGTTCCAAGTGAATCCTGTAGAGTTCCTCGGATAATCGGTGAAGGTCCAGCCTCTTTTGGTGAATTCGTTCCCTCAAGAGTGCTTCGCTAGTGCGGCGAAGTATTTTCTTAGCTGCGTAGGTGTTCAGATGGTGTTTCACTTCCACACATGATGGTAATGTGTTGGTGTCACGGCAGCGTAGGAGGAAGGCGAGAGAGGAGAGTAACTTCCCCTTCTTCTTCCTTAACTTCTCAAATCTCTTGGACTTCCTGAGAATCTCCTCCCCGTAGAGGATAGTGAAATTAGTGCGTAAGTTTCCGCGGCGTCGTTCACGATGACTGCTAATTTCCGGGTTCTCCAGCCGCGTCTGTCGTTTATAGTTGACTACAGTTTCGGAAGCCATCCTGCTTCCGTCTTCAGGTCGAAGGTGAGAAGTGTTCATTTTTTGCCGTCTTATATAGCACTGGCCGATCTCCTCCTGTGCGCTGATTGGTCAGAACTCTCTTCCAAACGTTGCTGATTGGGTAGCCGTTGTCCCTGTTAATATTTTGCCTTTTGTGGATTTCAATCGCTTCCCTAATTTGCCTTGGGTAGTAGCGACTCTCTTTTGCCACTATCTTCGCTTTTTCAAATTCAATGTTATGGCCGGCCTCACTCCAAACATGCTCTGCAATGGCTGACAAGTGCAGTTGTTTTTTATTGGTAGCCCTTACATGCTCCTTCATCCTTGTCGCCATTCCTCGGCATGTTTCGCCAACATATGATTTTCCGCAGGAGCATGGCACTGTGTACACGCCTTCGCATAGTGCCTGCGGGATACGATCTTTTGGTCCAGGTACAATGTTTTGTATCTTGGTCACGCAATTGAACCTTGTGACCACGTCATGCTTCCTTAGTATCCTAGCAATACACTCTGACACTCCTGCTATGAATGGAATTGTAAGCCGTGCTGCAGGTTTGGTCAATTCCTCCTCCTCTGTGGCCTGGCGTTCCTCAGATGGTCGTGAGTGCATCTTTTTGACCTTAGCGGCCCTTTTGAGGACCATTTTCCGGTCGTAGCCATTCCTGATTAGTGCTTTGGTCAGGTGCTTCTTCTCTGATTCTAATGATTCGGCGTCGGAAATGGTGAAGGCTCGGTGGAGTAGAGATGTTACCACCGAGGCCTTCTGGGCGGGATGGTGGTGTGATGCTGCGTTCAGGTATCGGTCCGTGTGCGTTTCCTTTCTATACACCGCATGTCCAAGACTGCCATCGTCTTTCCTCTTAATCATTACGTCCAAGAAGGGCAACTTGCCCTCGCATTCCTTTTCCATTGTGAAGCGGATCCTTCGGTGTTGTTTGTTGAGATATATCAAAAATTTGTCCAATTCCTCTGCACCGTGTGGCCATACGATGAACGTGTCATCAACATACCGAAGCCAAAGCTTTGGTTGCTTGTGGTAGGTATTCACGGCCTCCTCCTCAAACTTTTCCATAAAGAGGTTGGCCAACACAGGGGAAAGGGGCGAACCCATCGCTGCTCCGTCTGATTGTTCATAATAATTGTCATTCCACAGGAAGAAGTTGTTCCTCAGGCAATGCTCCACAAGCTTGGGGAAGTCCTTGGGAATTCCTGAGCTTGTCAGGTTTTTCACAATTTCCACTGATTCTTCAATGGGCACGTTCGTAAACAGCGACACTACGTCGAAGCTCACCATGATGTCTTCTCTCTCGATGGTAATGCCTTTTATCATATTCACGAAATGGGCTGAGTTCTTCACATATGAAGAGGTGTTTCCCACGCAATCCTTTAGAGTTTGGGCTAGGTATTTGGCGAGTCGATAGGTTGGAGCGTCAATTTGGCTCACAATGGGCCTCAGTGGTACGCCCTCCTTGTGTAACTTCGGTAAGCCGTATAGCCTCGGTGGTTTAGGTGCGGACGTAATTAGCCATCTCTGTTCTTCAGTCGGAATAGAGGACCTCTTGATCATGGCTCTTGTCTCCCGCTCTGCTTTGGCCATGGGGTTCTTTTGCAGTTTGTTGTAAATGGTGTCGGACAGAAGTTCTTCTACCTTTGAGTTGTATTTCTCCTTCTCCAAGAGAACGGTGGCATTTCCTTTGTCCGCAGGCAGGATCACGATGTTTTTGTTTTCACGAAGGGCATTGAGAGCGGCCCTTTCTTTCAACGTAATATTCGGCTTCGGTGGTTTAGCTCTGCGCAAAACTCGCGCTACGTCCTCCCTGATTTCGTCGGCCACAGGTTTTGGTAGTTTCCGGATACCAGACTCCACTTCGGTGATGAATCTTTCCCTTGGTATGTCTCGTGGCGTTATGGCAAAGTTTAGTCCTTTGGCTAGCACTGCAGTAGTGGCGTCGTCGAATTTGATGTTGGTAAGGTTGACGATGCAACGGTCCTTTTCAGGGCCTTTGTCGAAAATTGGGTGCTGACGAGCGTGAAATTTCTCGTACTTCTTAATCTGCATTTCTCTGTGAGCCGTTTCCAAGGCACGTGATGACTCGTATGATAGTTTTTCAATTGTCTCCCAATCATTGGCAGTAAGAGTAGCTGCAAGTTCCAAGTGAATCCTGTAGAGTTCCTCGGATAATCGGTGAAGGTCCAGCCTCTTTTGGTGAATTCGTTCCCTCAAGAGTGCTTCGCTAGTGCGGCGAAGTATTTTCTTAGCTGCGTAGGTGTTCAGATGGTGTTTCACTTCCACACATGATGGTAATGTGTTGGTGTCACGGCAGCGTAGGAGGAAGGCGAGAGAGGAGAGTAACTTCCCCTTCTTCTTCCTTAACTTCTCAAATCTCTTGGACTTCCTGAGAATCTCCTCCCCGTAGAGGATAGTGAAATTAGTGCGTAAGTTTCCGCGGCGTCGTTCACGATGACTGTTAATTTCCGGGTTCTCCAGCCGCGTCTGTCGTTTATAGTTGACTACAGTTTCGGAAGCCATCCTGCTTCCGTCTTCAGGTCGAAGGTGAGAAGTGTTCATTTTTTGCCGTCTTATATAGCACTGGCCGATCTCCTCCTGTGCGCTGATTGGTCAGAACTCTCTTCCAAACGTTGCTGATTGGGTAGCCGTTGTCCCTGTTAATATTTTGCCTTTTGTGGATTTCAATCGCTTCCCTAATTTGCCTTGGGTAGTAGCGACTCTCTTTTGCCACTATCTTCGCTTTTTCAAATTCAATGTTATGGCCGGCCTCACTCCAAACATGCTCTGCAATGGCTGACAAGTGCAGTTGTTTTTTATTGGTAGCCCTTACATGCTCCTTCATCCTTGTCGCCATTCCTCGGCATGTTTCGCCAACATATGATTTTCCGCAGGAGCATGGCACTGTGTACACGCCTTCGCATAGTGCCTGCGGGATACGATCTTTTGGTCCAGGTACAATGTTTTGTATCTTGGTCACGCAATTGAACCACGCAAAAGATCGTATCCCGCAGGCACTATGCGAAGGCGTGTACACAGTGCCATGCTCCTGCGGAAAATCATATGTTGGCGAAACATGCCGAGGAATGGCGACAAGGATGAAGGAGCATGTAAGGGCTACCAATAAAAAACAACTGCACTTGTCAGCCATTGCAGAGCATGTTTGGAGTGAGGCCGGCCATAACATTGAATTTGAAAAAGCGAAGATAGTGGCAAAAGAGAGTCGCTACTACCCAAGGCAAATTAGGGAAGCGATTGAAATCCACAAAAGGCAAAATATTAACAGGGACAACGGCTACCCAATCAGCAACGTTTGGAAGAGAGTTCTGACCAATCAGCGCACAGGAGGAGATCGGCCAGTGCTATATAAGACGGCAAAAAATGAACACTTCTCACCTTCGACCTGAAGACGGAAGCAGGATGGCTTCCGAAACTGTAGTCAACTATAAACGACAGACGCGGCTGGAGAACCCGGAAATTAACAGTCATCGTGAACGACGCCGCGGAAACTTACGCACTAATTTCACTATCCTCTACGGGGAGGAGATTCTCAGGAAGTCCAAGAGATTTGAGAAGTTAAGGAAGAAGAAGGGGAAGTTACTCTCCTCTCTCGCCTTCCTCCTACGCTGCCGTGACACCAACACATTACCATCATGTGTGGAAGTGAAACACCATCTGAACACCTACGCAGCTAAGAAAATACTTCGCCGCACTAGCGAAGCACTCTTGAGGGAACGAATTCACCAAAAGAGGCTGGACCTTCACCGATTATCCGAGGAACTCTACAGGATTCACTTGGAACTTGCAGCTACTCTTACTGCCAATGATTGGGAGACAATTGAAAAACTATCATACGAGTCATCACGTGCCTTGGAAACGGCTCACAGAGAAATGCAGATTAAGAAGTACGAGAAATTTCACGCTCGTCAGCACCCAATTTTCGACAAAGGCCCTGAAAAGGACCGTTGCATCGTCAACCTTACCAACATCAAATTCGACGACGCCACTACTGCAGTGCTAGCCAAAGGACTAAACTTTGCCATAACGCCACGAGACATACCAAGGGAAAGATTCATCACCGAAGTGGAGTCTGGTATCCGGAAACTACCAAAACCTGTGGCCGACGAAATCAGGGAGGACGTAGCGCGAGTTTTGCGCAGAGCTAAACCACCGAAGCCGAATATTACGTTGAAAGAAAGGGCCGCTCTCAATGCCCTTCGTGAAAACAAAAACATCGTGATCCTGCCTGCGGACAAAGGAAATGCCACCGTTCTCTTGGAGAAGGAGAAATACAACTCAAAGGTAGAAGAACTTCTGTCCGACACCATTTACAACAAACTGCAAAAGAACCCCATGGCCAAAGCAGAGCGGGAGACAAGAGCCATGATCAAGAGGTCCTCTATTCCGACTGAAGAACAGAGATGGCTAATTACGTCCGCACCTAAACCACCGAGGCTATACGGCTTACCGAAGTTACACAAGGAGGGCGTACCACTGAGGCCCATTGTGAGCCAAATTGACGCTCCAACCTATCGACTCGCCAAATACCTAGCCCAAACTCTAAAGGATTGCGTGGGAAACACCTCTTCATATGTGAAGAACTCAGCCCATTTCGTGAATATGATAAAAGGCATTACCATCGAGAGAGAAGACATCATGGTGAGCTTCGACGTAGTGTCGCTGTTTACGAACGTGCCCATTGAAGAATCAGTGGAAATTGTGAAAAACCTGACAAGCTCAGGAATTCCCAAGGACTTCCCCAAGCTTGTGGAGCATTGCCTGAGGAACAACTTCTTCCTGTGGAATGACAATTATTATGAACAATCAGACGGAGCAGCGATGGGTTCGCCCCTTTCCCCTGTGTTGGCCAACCTCTTTATGGAAAAGTTTGAGGAGGAGGCCGTGAATACCTACCACAAGCAACCAAAGCTTTGGCTTCGGTATGTTGATGACACGTTCATCGTATGGCCACACGGTGCAGAGGAATTGGACAAATTTTTGATATATCTCAACAAACAACACCGAAGGATCCGCTTCACAATGGAAAAGGAATGCGAGGGCAAGTTGCCCTTCTTGGACGTAATGATTAAGAGGAAAGACGATGGCAGTCTTGGACATGCGGTGTATAGAAAGGAAACGCACACGGACCGATACCTGAACGCAGCATCACACCACCATCCCGCCCAGAAGGCCTCGGTGGTAACATCTCTACTCCACCGAGCCTTCACCATTTCCGACGCCGAATCATTAGAATCAGAGAAGAAGCACCTGACCAAAGCACTAATCAGGAATGGCTACGACCGGAAAATGGTCCTCAAAAGGGCCGCTAAGGTCAAAAAGATGCACTCACGACCATCTGAGGAACGCCAGGCCACAGAGGAGGAGGAATTGACCAAACCTGCAGCACGGCTTACAATTCCATTCATAGCAGGAGTGTCAGAGTGTATTGCTAGGATACTAAGGAAGCATGACGTGGTCACAAGGTTCAATTGCGTGACCAAGATACAAAACATTGTACCTGGACCAAAAGATCGTATCCCGCAGGCACTATGCGAAGGCGTGTACACAGTGCCATGCTCCTGCGGAAAATCATATGTTGGCGAAACATGCCGAGGAATGGCGACAAAGATGAAGGAGCATGTAAGGGCTACCAATAAAAAACAACTGCACTTGTCAGCCATTGCAGAGCATGTTTGGAGTGAGGCCGGCCATAACATTGAATTTGAAAAAGCGAAGATAGTGGCAAAAGAGAGTCGCTACTACCCAAGGCAAATTAGGGAAGCGATTGAAATCCACAAAAGGCAAAATATTAACAGGGACAACGGCTACCCAATCAGCAACGTTTGGAAGAGAGTTCTGACCAATCAGCGCACAGGAGGAGATCGGCCAGTGCTATATAAGACGGCAAAAAATGAACACTTCTCACCTTCGACCTGAAGACGGAAGCAGGATGGCTTCCGAAACTGTAGTCAACTATAAACGACAGACGCGGCTGGAGAACCCGGAAATTAGCAGTCATCGTGAACGACGCCGCGGAAACTTACGCACTAATTTCACTATCCTCTACGGGGAGGAGATTCTCAGGAAGTCCAAGAGATTTGAGAAGTTAAGGAAGAAGAAGGGGAAGTTACTCTCCTCTCTCGCCTTCCTCCTACGCTGCCGTGACACCAACACATTACCATCATGTGTGGAAGTGAAACACCATCTGAACACCTACGCAGCTAAGAAAATACTTCGCCGCACTAGCGAAGCACTCTTGAGGGAACGAATTCACCAAAAGAGGCTGGACCTTCACCGATTATCCGAGGAACTCTACAGGATTCACTTGGAACTTGCAGCTACTCTTACTGCCAATGATTGGGAGACAATTGAAAAACTATCATACGAGTCATCACGTGCCTTGGAAACGGCTCACAGAGAAATGCAGATTAAGAAGTACGAGAAATTTCACGCTCGTCAGCACCCAATTTTCGACAAAGGCCCTGAAAAGGACCGTTGCATCGTCAACCTTACCAACATCAAATTCGACGACGCCACTACTGCAGTGCTAGCCAAAGGACTAAACTTTGCCATAACGCCACGAGACATACCAAGGGAAAGATTCATCACCGAAGTGGAGTCTGGTATCCGGAAACTACCAAAACCTGTGGCCGACGAAATCAGGGAGGACGTAGCGCGAGTTTTGCGCAGAGCTAAACCACCGAAGCCGAATATTACGTTGAAAGAAAGGGCCGCTCTCAATGCCCTTCGTGAAAACAAAAACATCGTGATCCTGCCTGCGGACAAAGGAAATGCCACCGTTCTCTTGGAGAAGGAGAAATACAACTCAAAGGTAGAAGAACTTCTGTCCGACACCATTTACAACAAACTGCAAAAGAACCCCATGGCCAAAGCAGAGCGGGAGACAAGAGCCATGATCAAGAGGTCCTCTATTCCGACTGAAGAACAGAGATGGCTAATTACGTCCGCACCTAAACCACCGAGGCTATACGGCTTACCGAAGTTACACAAGGAGGGCGTACCACTGAGGCCCATTGTGAGCCAAATTGACGCTCCAACCTATCGACTCGCCAAATACCTAGCCCAAACTCTAAAGGATTGCGTGGGAAACACCTCTTCATATGTGAAGAACTCAGCCCATTTCGTGAATATGATAAAAGGCATTACCATCGAGAGAGAAGACATCATGGTGAGCTTCGACGTAGTGTCGCTGTTTACGAACGTGCCCATTGAAGAATCAGTGGAAATTGTGAAAAACCTGACAAGCTCAGGAATTCCCAAGGACTTCCCCAAGCTTGTGGAGCATTGCCTGAGGAACAACTTCTTCCTGTGGAATGACAATTATTATGAACAATCAGACGGAGCAGCGATGGGTTCGCCCCTTTCCCCTGTGTTGGCCAACCTCTTTATGGAAAAGTTTGAGGAGGAGGCCGTGAATACCTACCACAAGCAACCAAAGCTTTGGCTTCGGTATGTTGATGACACGTTCATCGTATGGCCACACGGTGCAGAGGAATTGGACAAATTTTTGATATATCTCAACAAACAACACCGAAGGATCCGCTTCACAATGGAAAAGGAATGCGAGGGCAAGTTGCCCTTCTTGGACGTAATGATTAAGAGGAAAGACGATGGCAGTCTTGGACATGCGGTGTATAGAAAGGAAACGCACACGGACCGATACCTGAACGCAGCATCACACCACCATCCCGCCCAGAAGGCCTCGGTGGTAACATCTCTACTCCACCGAGCCTTCACCATTTCCGACGCCGAATCATTAGAATCAGAGAAGAAGCACCTGACCAAAGCACTAATCAGGAATGGCTACGACCGGAAAATGGTCCTCAAAAGGGCCGCTAAGGTCAAAAAGATGCACTCACGACCATCTGAGGAACGCCAGGCCACAGAGGAGGAGGAATTGACCAAACCTGCAGCACGGCTTACAATTCCATTCATAGCAGGAGTGTCAGAGTGTATTGCTAGGATACTAAGGAAGCATGACGTGGTCACAAGGTTCAATTGCGTGACCAAGATACAAAACATTGTACCTGGACCAAAAGATCGTATCCCGCAGGCACTATGCGAAGGCGTGTACACAGTGCCATGCTCCTGCGGAAAATCATATGTTGGCGAAACATGCCGAGGAATGGCGACAAGGATGAAGGAGCATGTAAGGGCTACCAATAAAAAACAACTGCACTTGTCAGCCATTGCAGAGCATGTTTGGAGTGAGGCCGGCCATAACATTGAATTTGAAAAAGCGAAGATAGTGGCAAAAGAGAGTCGCTACTACCCAAGGCAAATTAGGGAAGCGATTGAAATCCACAAAAGGCAAAATATTAACAGGGACAACGGCTACCCAATCAGCAACGTTTGGAAGAGAGTTCTGACCAATCAGCGCACAGGAGGAGATCGGCCAGTGCTATATAAGACGGCAAAAAATGAACACTTCTCACCTTCGACCTGAAGACGGAAGCAGGATGGCTTCCGAAACTGTAGTCAACTATAAACGACAGACGCGGCTGGAGAACCCGGAAATTAGCAGTCATAGAGAGAAATAAATTTAACACGGTAATTCCGTCAAAGCATAATTCGATGCATTACGTATTTACAACGAAAAGTAATGTTTTAACTCGACTCTGCGTGGCATCAATTCGCAAGTACCCTTACGAATTGATTGAAAACTTTCATGTAGGGGCGGTCTGGGGTGCTGGGCGGCCCTCGGCTAGGGCTCACGATTGGGCCCTCCTTACTGGGGGATTCAGGGGTCCTCCCCAGGAAAATGTTAGGAAATTTCATGCTCCGAAATGGATTTTGACACTATTCTGGCTATTAAAAACTAGATTAAGGTTAATAAAAAAGAGCAATTTCATGAGCCAAAAAAGGACTATGAAAAGAGAGAATTTTATTGCTTAAAAAGCTAAATAATGTATAATGGTTTCTATTTTAAACTTAGTAATTTCATTTCTTGAAGCTACGCTGAAATCTAGAAAACCTATAAAATAACCTTTCCGAATAATCCTTTCAAAAACATTAGGTTCTCTTTTATCTTTTGAAACCTTCATTTCATTTATTTTTTATATAATCTTTTGACACTGAGTATGTTGTAAATTAAGCATACCTATAATGAAAACGTAGAATTTTTAAATTGCCAATAAAATTTGGTTCAAGTAATCTGAGTCTTTTTATTGCACTTTTCAAATACGCTTCACGATAGACAAGAGCGTTGCGGGAGCCCCTAAGATCGGGACCCTCAGCGATCGCCGACCAACCGACTTGGTCAAACCGTCCCTGCCTTCATGAATTAGTAAAAATTCTCCGACTATCTTAAGACCCGGTCTCACCGAGCTCACGATGGAATCAATTTGTCTTTTTCTCAGGTGGAAACAAAATATATGAAGTTGCGAGAGAACAACAGCTTACTCTAAAGAAAGATTAATGCTTTCCCGGCGAATAGGGTGGTTTCCTAATATTTTTTATTGCCTAAATCGAAAGATTTTTACTCCTGGAGTACGTGTTTCACGCTTTTAGATTTTTAAATGACGATATCTAATTTTCGCGATTAAATGAAAAGTGAACATTTTCAAGCGCGCGACAACGCGACGGCTAAGTATGAATGCTAGGAAAACACCGTGTGACGTCATTCTGGTTCCCGCTGTCGCCGTGTGAGGTGACCATGGGGCGAGGCTTTGAGCGCTGATATGATGCAGGCTGCAAGCAGGTAGCAGAGTACCCTGCTAGCAGGTAGCGCTTGGCTTAAATAAGGATTATTTATACCCTATCAAACGAAGAAAACTTGCCGAGCTTAGGTTGTTTTAATAGTTGATTATTAAGACATGTTTCCCTGAGCTCTGTGCCTCATGCATGCATTGGTAGTCTCAGATGATGTAAAACTCCTATCTACTCGTATAGAAACTAGGTCCCTGTGACGTCACGTGGAGTGGCATCACAAGGGCGCCAAACTGGACTTTTTCAAATGCGGTTAAAATTGACCATTGCCATTCGTCTAAACTGGGTTTTCTAAAACCAAATAATTTGTACATTATGAATACACTAATGGTGGGTAACGAATCGCAGTCAATGCCTTTCGTTTTCTTGGATGAAGGAAACTACCCTATTGGCACCGTGAAGAGTTTTCGGAATCGCCACCAGGTCAGGAACTGCATTACTGCCAACGTTTCGATACCCGGCTCGGCCATCATCCTCAGGACTATGAGTGTCGAGTGATAATTTTTCCTTGCTCCCACCTGACCACCGGAGTGACTGTGTTTGATCAAGGAAAAATTCTCACTCGACACTCAATAGCCCTGAAGACGATGGCCGAGTCGGACATCGAAGCGTCGGCAAAAATGCATTTCCTGACCCGGAGGAGATCTCGAGAACTCTTCTCGCAAAAGTTCACTCTGCTCGCGAGAGAATACTCGAAATGGTGGATGTTAGCTAGTAATGGGTAAAAATAATTGATTTTCGTGATTATCGATTATTGTGGTCCGATGGTTTAGATTATGTAATCAATTATGGGGTGTCGATGTAATCGTTGAATCGATTATTAAACCTCGATCTTCACTTGAAAAAATCGGCGGCACTAGTTGTTGTATTAATATATCTCTTATCGCGTGATAATCAAGTACCGGTGGCTACATTTTTATATAGCAATTTTATCGCAGTATATTTGAATTGCTAGTGATAGGGAAAATTCGTAGCGAAAAATTGTATGATATCCTCGCGATTATCCAACATAGAATCGGTATAATCGTATGATTTGTTGCCTGCACATAATCGATAGAATCATATGATTCGTTGCCTTCACATAAGCGGTCGAATTATATGATTCGTTGCCTTCTCATAAGCGGTCGAATTATATGATTCGATGCCTACTAAAAATCATTTGATTCTACCGATTTTCAAAATAATCGATTATGCCTTCCCGATTTTTACACCGAATCGCTGCGTGGGCACCGATGATCATTTGATACGATTAATCGATTATGGCGGAATTTCGCCCATCTCTAATGTTAGATCCTGCCTGCAACCCGCTCAGCGCACCTGTATAACCTGCCTGTGGAGGCAACCTCGCAGGAAATCATTGCTGACCTGTGCGCGCCGCCTCGCTACCCAAACAAGCCTACCGACTGATTCAGTATTTTCTCAAGAGAACATAATGAAACAGGTGATTCAAAATTCTAAAATTTACGCCAATTAAAACAAACCTGTAATTTAACCTTTGTATAATTCATGTAGAAGGTATAAAATTCCCCGATTGAATGTCGTAGTTTCTCTTTTTCCTCCAACATTTGAAAGAAAAAAAGTGCTAACGCCACCTATACTTAAAATATGCAAAAATTCAATAGAGAAAAAAATCGCCTTGACCGGGATTCGATTTCTGGTCAAGTGCTCGAGCCAGTTAAGCTAGGGAAAATGGTGGAAAATGCCAGACAAGATGGTCTGGAGTGCTGAGCATATTATCCGACTAGCAGTCTTAGTCGTGCGCACTGCTCCACAGCCGGAGAGCAAACTTTGAACACTTACAGGTGTTCACTATGGAGCCTATGAACCAACTTTCAGGTCTATTGCTGCAGTGGCGCAGCGAGGGGGGGGTTTTGGGGGTTAAACCCTCCCCCCCCTCCCAGAGCTCAGAGAAATTTTTAAATTTAATCCATTTTACTTAATGGATTAGTATTACTTATATAAAAGCCTTAGGATTAATCAAATATCCCTCAGAAAGCCGTAAAACTCGCCATTTGGAACCATTACTCTAAAAAGTTTTCTGGAGGGGGGCCCCCCAAACTCCCACTTACCCTGGCGGGTATGCAATACCCCATTACCCCAAAGTATTAGTTGCGCCTAATACCCCCCTAGCCTTAATTTTTGGCTGCGCCCATGCATTGTTGTGCTGCTATATGACTGGGCCAAGGGTATGAGGGGGTGAGAAGCCAAGGGGTACAAGTGATTTTTTTTATAAACAGAGTTAGGCACAGACATTTATAGAAGAAATGTACAATAACTTGATGGCCAAGGGATACGAGTGAAACTCTGTTCTGTGCTAACATCGATTGTAAAATGTACTTCTAAATATCTAGTATATCTAGTCCCGCTGTCGCCGTGTGACGTGACCTTGGGGCGAGGCTTTGAGCGCTGATACGATGCAGGATGCTCGCAGGTAGCCGAGTACCATGCTAGCTGGGAGCGCTTGGCTAAAATAAGGATTATTAATACCTTATCAAACGAAGGAAACTTTCCGACCAAAGGCAGTTTTAATAGGTTATTATTAAGAGATGTTTCCCTGAGCTCTGTGCCTCATGCATGCATTGGTAATCTCAGACGATGTATAACTCCTATCTACTCGTATAGACACTAGGTCCCTGTGACGTCACGTGGAGTGGCGTCACATGGGCGCCAATCTGGACTTTTTGTCTTTCGCCTAAAAAATGGAAGCATACAACCAAGCAGATAGACTCAGTAAAAATCAGAGGCCATGAATGCGAAATATTGAGTTATAACGGTGATTAAATATAGGTAAACTCCCAATTCTCCGTAGCAGATGTATCCTTCCTCTATGATAATCTTTTTCTCTGAATATAGCCGATACGGTATACCATTAACCAATGTTCCAGTATTGAGAGAGCAATCCCCGTTACTTTCTTATCCTCGGTATATTTACAGTTCCAGAATCATGCTAAAAGAATCCTTTACCGGAAGATTTTTCTGCCGTGATCCGCTCCTGTTATGCAAAGAGTCATCTCGTCTAGGCTGGAGGTTATGCCAAATATACCTCGTGTCTGATGGAGAAATTCAATTTAATGTACAGGAAATACATTTAACAAGAACCCTAGAGGATTATCAACACGTTCACATCTCCATTTTCACAGTGGATGGCCTACGATAAGATGTACCATCATTCTAAATATCCGACAGTAAACAGATTATGTTAGTTAAGGACACAGAAGAATATTATTACTATTCTTTCCATTTTAATACTTTTTTATAAATGTTCCCAAAGGCAAAGAAATTTAAAGTTAATTCTCATAAACTAAAAGTTTGAAAAAAAAAGGTAAGTTAAGAATTTTGAGACTTTAACAGAGACAACACGAAACAAGTAATTAATTTATTTTGAAATTGGTAAAAAATACAACATTTGGGACTGCTCAAATGTGATATTCAAAGTAAACGGATGAAAACTTTATAAAACTCTTTTTCCATCAATTTCACGAAGTGTTTCATTTCTACAGCTTTTTATCTGTCTGAGTGAAATACCAATTCCAAATTTTAAATTCGCACCTTTCCGGACGAAGGAGGCTCTTATGGTGATAACTTGCGACTCAGTTAAGACTTCTTGTTTTTAGGTCCACTTTATTTATCCTATTGGTAAATGTAACATACCCAAATCTTATTTTATATAATTTCAGTAGTATTCACATGAAGGACATTTGTCAACGAACTCCTTTGAACATTACTTCCAAATACCTTAAAATATTGTGTTCACGTTTACACTTTACATCCGTGATAATGTATTTCTGCGTGCCAGAGACATATAAACTTCGATGATATTATCTTATACATAAACTGCGATAAATGATATTCTTTCAAATTCTTCCTTCCAATTTTTCCCACGTTCCATCCTTTCTCCGTAACTGCTTCCAACGCCTTTAACTTCCGGAGCTCAATTAGCCCCCACCTTATTCAGGACAACAACTGCCGCTATCAATTTCCCTGCGATAGTCTCAATAATAATAGCGGTGCTTCCCACTTTTACACCGGAAATCTCTGGATCAGGGCCCCAGAATTTTAATAAGCTCCGATAAATTTGTCCATTGTTTATCAGAGGCTTTCGGTAATCCAATCCGGTAAATCAATGAAACACTAATTGGGATAAAAGAGTAAAGAGTATCTTGCCTGCTATCTCTCATGCAGATCTCCGAAGTTTTCTCTTTGATAAAGAAAATATTGATTTCAACATATGCTTCATTCTTTCATTGATTGTTCGCATCTCTATGCTACAATCCAACGCTACGTGTCTCTTTTGAACTCTAATAAATGACTCATTAAAAATGACAAGACCTAATAAAGCTTTTCTTCTTCGCATGAAGAATACCTTACATTTTGGAAAATATCAATATTAAAACAAGAACATAGCTTTTGGTATAGAAAATGAAAGAATAAACTTTGTAAGGTACACTAATATATTTGAAAAATCACGACCAGGGTTCCATAACATGGTTACATCGTCAGGTATGTACCAGCAACTATGTTCTGTATATCAGTAACTATGCAATGAAACCCGGGTCGTGCTTCTTCAAATATATCAGTGTACCTAACAAAGTTTATTCTTTCATTTTCTATAATGGAAAGGTTTCACAAGTTAAGCATGAAATAATCAGTTACAGAACTTTAAGTTTTACACCGATTTATATACGTAATAATTGACCAATTTTTCTTCGTTTATCGATCATTCTCATTGCAAAATCACATCTAGTACTCTCGTAGCGCCTTAAACATATAAGTTTCTGGAAATCCTCCATTCAAGTGTCTGCACTATTTTTCGCTCCCGATGAGGACCCTAGACTTTTGATTAGCTCCAATAAATTGTCTGCGATCAATCAATTGCCTGCCCTTGTTTTTATGAGGCTATCGGTAATCCAATTCAATCCCTTCCGGTAAATCAATAAAAGGGTAAGAATGTTTATTCCATTTCCGTCCACCGTAGCCATAATGCTAAATCCTACCATTCTGAGCATAGGAGACTCTTGAAGAAATCCCGCGCTCAATTTTGCCATAATATTATCACAAATATGTTGTTCAAGCGTCCAATAGCTTAATCCATTTAGTAATAGTTAATTTTTGAAGCCGGTTGAAATTAACCCTAAAAGTGGTCCACTTCTTCCCCACCAAACGCTGCTGTGAATGACCGAAACGACTCCTCAAAACATTATACCCCTAAAGCAAGGCCGTAGCCAGGGGGGATCAAGGGGGATTGATCCCCCCCCCCCCCCCCGAAATAAAAAAAATTAAATAGATACTTTATGCTCACTTGGGGCTCACACGACGATATTACATGGCGGCGCAGGGAGATCTAGTAGTCCAATGCGACTTAAGTCAATAATTATCTAAGCGAATTTGTAGGTGCAGTGTGTGTAGTTGTAGTGCAGTGTGTGAAATAATAGTGCTGTGGATTAGTAGAGAGGTGAGTGACTTATGAGCCTCCTGAGTGACCGCAGAATCGACATCGACACCGAGGAGTTAATTCATTTGGTCGCTTCAAAAAAAAGCTAAAGGCTAAATTCAGTTTTATAATAATATTTTTATATTTTCCTTTAAGGGTTTATAATAAATATGTATATTTAACGTATGCGCTATTTTATTTATCTTATTTAAATAAATTTATGTTTGTCTACTATTCCATAAACCCCCCCGAAAATATTCTGGCTACGGCCTTGCCCTTAAGTATATGTCATGACGAGAGCGGATAATTTATACCAAATTGAGAGAACATAAAAATTCTCGATCGGATCAAAAAAGAACGATTTAACGACGTTAAAGTGCATTTTTCTATTCTATTTCCCGGAGCTACATTTCCTTCTCGGCATATGCTTTATGGCCGATCGTGAAGTCAAGGCTTCAGTCTACCCACTAATACAGCAACAAATTTCGCGTGCAAGATAAACAAAGACTTCACTCGGAACATTTCTCACGCTACATGACAAAACCGAGAAATTCTGGCAATCCTTGGCACCAAAATTAACCCAAAAAGTAGCCCACTCCTTCCCCACCAAGCGCTGCTGTGAACGAGCGAGACGAGGGACCACTCAAAACATTAGACCCCTAAAGCATAAGTCATGACAAGAGCGGAGAATTTATGCCAAATTGAGAGAACATAAAAATTATGGACCGGATCAAAAAAAAACGATATCCGCATTTCCCATAAGCATACACGGCTCGCTCACGAAATAATTGATAAGAGAAACGGAAAGCGAGAACCGAGGACGAGCTGACTGGGACCCATCCCGCGCCTAACATGTTTGTTTTTTGTGCACCTTCAATCAATTTTTTTAGGTGGCCCTTTGCACCCCTCCTTCCGCCCGAGCTGCCACCCCGGCCACCACTTCATCCACTATCCCCACCACCCCCTACTCCTCCCCAGTCAGCGAGCAACAGGATACGACCATCAAGCGACATGATGTCATCGCGCGGCGCGGGGAAAATACGTCAGCGCATTGCCGGCCCAGAAAGCAGCGGAAAGCTGTCACTGCCGCCTTGCCCTCACCAATGGGAATGGAGGAAGACCCCCCCTGGGGGGGGGGGGCGTGCGAAACCTCCGAGCGGCCGCTCGCCACGGAAGGACGTGACCACGTGGTGAGGCGAGGAAGGGAGCCCCTCGCCCTTATGACGCGGCCACGCTATTCAAAATAAATACTTAACCCGTTAACGCCTAGCGGTACCAAATGGTACCAGCTGATAGTGCAATGTTAAACGTAACTTTTTATTATTTATCTTCATTTATTAGGGTTTTTGAGAGCTTTAAATTGCTGAGAATATTTTTAATGACATTTTCCGAAAAGTTTGGTATTTTAAAGCTGTATTTAACGCATTTAGAGCCGTTTGAAATTTGAGAATTATCAACTACCCCAAAAAAAACGGAATTTTTTGGAGCAAGAATTTCGATTTTCTTTACTTACGTCCCATGTATTGTTAATGTAAAGGTTTTATTATGAAATTATAGTTTTTGCAGCATGTATATCTTATATAAAGTATGGTTATTTGATGTGAGCGTAATATTTGGGATGTTAGGATGCAAAACATTTTGGTGGTACCATATGGTACCGCTATGGTACCGCTATACCATAGCGGTACCATATGGTACCGCTATGGTATAGCGGTACCATAAGGAGTAACTATTAGTGGTAAAAGAATAAATTTTGCACCTAATGACTTAGAATTTCATTGACATTTAGATACATGATTGCCACAAAAATCGTAGAAACTTTTTTGGCGTTACCGGGTTAACACTAGGAGCCCGGGATGGGACATTTTGACCCATATTCCATGTTCAAAATGATACTTAACACTTTTTCGCGCAATGGGTGTAATATTAAGGCCTGTTTACACGATTCATTAACACTTATAAGATTATGTCTTTTTGCATTAACGATTTTAATGGACCGGAACGGAGCATTTACGAATGAATGAACCGAATCAGAACAGGTTCTATTTTCTGTGCAAGCAATTGCACAGGTTGGATTGTTATATGGAGAATTTTCGTGTTCATTCACGCGTCCATACATTTATAAATTGACTCCTAATGTTTAATGTACAGTGTAAACAGGTTTTACGCCACGTGAAATCCTTCGATTTTTGCGACGGACGTAATATTATGCCATCCTTCTTTAAAAAATCCTAGTTTGACATTTCTAACAAAGTGATGCTATCCTCTAAATAAACAAATTAAAAAAAATAATTCATTTTTTATTATAAAAAGCACCTCTCGCATCAAAGTATCGTTGTTAAGAAATTACACTTAAGTATTGAAAATGGCCAGCAGCGGGGTACAGATCTCAGTGCGTCAGCACGGTAAGTGTTAACTCTCATTTCCACCCAATTTCACCTCTAAAATTGCAAAACTTTGAGCATAATTACGGACACTATGGTAATATAAATTAATATTTCGTAATTACTCGTAGGAGTTCTTATAATGGATGCTATACCTATAAGGATGCCTATGGGTCATCTTGACCCATAACTGGTCCTCCCCCATTTCCTCTCATTGAGACCCGGTTAGTCCTCTATTTCTATCTGCACATGCGGGGTATTTATTTAAGGATCAACTAAAACGTCATAATACATAAAAAAAACAATATTTAAAACCTTTTCATTCCATTCCAATGTTATTCTCCGATAACATGGATTATATTGCGATGCGGGTTGCCTCTGAATGACAAAAATTACCCCGTAACTCTGCTTCGAATAGAAATGTATTTCTGCAAGGAATTTTCTTGATAGCAACTTGTTTACCCTCCATCATATCCTAAATTCACTCTACATCACGAATACAGGGTGGATAAAAATTGGGTCTCGAAATTTTAACCTTGCATAGCTGATGCCAGAAGGAACCAAAATTGCTAACGATGTTTAGGTCGAAAAGGCACCATTTTTAAACTACAGAAATTTTGAGCCTTGGATGCATCTCGATCTCCGGCAGGAAAAGCATTCGAAGTCATGAGTTGTCAAGAGCATCCGGCAACAGAGCAAACTCGCGGCCAATTGGAGCGCTTGGCTCTAAGTTTCCGTAGTTTAAAAACTGTACGTTTTCGACCTAAACATCATTAGTAATTTGGTTCCTACTGACATACCAGGTTTAAAATTTCGTGACAAATTTTTTCTCCACTCTATATATGCCAATAATTTGAACACAATAACGACAGAAATGTGTGCGAAACTAGAAAACTTAACGGGTCAAATTAACCATTGACCATCTTAGCACAAGGAGGACGGTCAATGGTTAATTTGACCCGTTAAGTTTTCTAGTTTCGCACACATTTCTGTCGTTATTGTGTTCAAATTATTGCAGTCTGCAGTAGACCCTTCAAACTATGCCAAATGTAACTGGGTTAGGGTAACCTTACAAAACGACAATGAATGCGATCCCAAATGTCGTCAAGAAGATCGTGTTTGAGAGAACAATCCCTGCAATCACAAGCATCGCATTAAATGCAATGAGGCAAGTAGAGAGGCTGGATTCAGGGATCGATGTCGGAGGAAGGAAAAGCTATTTAAGCGGGAATCGAAACGACAACCTCCGCATTAACGGACGAGGGCGTTTACCCCAGGAACTCAGGCGAAAGGGAAACGGCGAGTAACTCAGCACGCACTTGAGTGGCAGTAATAGTGGTAAAAGATCAAATCATTATTTAACGATTCTAAATCTTCCATTATGCGATCCGTCATATCGACCGCTTCTAGCCGTAAAGTAGTATCTTTAAAAAAAAAGCATTCAATTCAGGCGTATCTTGAATTTCTAGACCACAAATTCGTACGTGTAAAATATGATTCATATAATCGAATCTGAAATTTCGTCCATAAAATTGTATGCCAAAATTCCAGTTCACAAATGCGTATCTCTTGTCCATCGGCTACGGCTGGCAATCTAAGAAATTGTAAAATAATTGTTTTCGTAAAAAAGAGAGAAATTGCAGAAACGGAAAAAATAATGCAATGTGAAAAAACAAATTAAAGTTCATTAAAAATTTAACGATTTTTATAAAAATAACGTATTAAAAATTTACAAGTAAGCAAAGAAAAAAAATCAAGTAAAAAAAGGAAAATTGTATTTTCTAATTGTAATTGTTCAGTCGGACTATTTCCCTGGTGTCAATTATCGGTTAGTATTAGTTCTTAGAAGATTTATTGTGCATTGCACGCGGTCAATAGCATGTCTTTCAACTTCTCCTTCACTTAAAATAGAAATTTAATATTGGTCCCTTAAACTTGTTGTGTCATTTTTCCCCTTTGTGAGCATTAAACGCACAATCAAAACCGCTGAAGAGGTGGCACTCATCGGCATCTGGACCATTACCCAGTATATATTGGGGCAATATTTGCGGACAAATGAGAAAACGAATTAAGGTGTATGTCGGAAAATCAGAATAGCCGTGCCTAGAGCAGTAATTTAGTTTTCGTTTAGGTATTTCTATTTCCATTATTTTTTTTAATTCATAAATATAAAAGAGGATGTCTGTTTGTCTGTCCGCAATACGTTTCCATACGGCTACCCGGATTGCGGCCACAGTTAGTACATAGATGCATCACATGCCCCTAAAGCCCGTAGTGCTACTTTCGGTTGCGTCTTTACATTGTTTTTTCATTACCGAAACCTGCAAGTGCGCTCAGAGTCACCTAGCAGCCATTCCCCACCATCTACTTCCTTTTTCGCCTTCCGATAACATTCACATCCACTCTGCTGTCTTTGTGCGCGCTGTGTGCGAGATTAAGGCCGATTAGGCGAACTCCAGTTCCAATATTGCTTTTTTCCCGCAACTTCACCGTTCACAGATAAATGGCCCACGAATAACCTTACGGTCCTTTTAACCGTGCATTCCGGCAAGTCATGTTTCTTCTAACCTTCTTTCATATTTTCCCTTTGAGAGGTCAACATGACAAGATACTCCAAGTTCTAAGTTTCACTTCTCTGGGTACCATCCTTCTTGAGTAACGCCAGGTGGCCGGCTAGTTACATGTATTTTATGAAAAAGCAACATTTTCGTGTCTTAACTCCAACAACCCATTTTCTCCGTTTTATAAGATATTTTCACAAAAAGGAGGAGAAAATTTCATTTGCGAAACTTATTTTCAGTAAATTGTTGGATTATTGAGATAAAACACGACAATATTTTTTCATAAAATATTTATCATTTTAAAAAATGAAGGAAAATCGAGTTGGCAAAACGAAAATTGAATTATTGGCCGAGATGTGGCTTTGTAGTCTGGTATTCTGGCATACGATTTTATGGTCGAAATTTCACATACGATTATACAACTCAAATTTTACACAGACGATTTTGTGGACGGAGAGATTAATATCTGAAAGTTGAATACCTGACAGACAATACTCTGTCTTCTAGAGCACTATCTATATGAACAAAATCAGCAATTGCTATTCTTTCCGTTTCGTTCCTTTAATTTACATCACTAAAAAACGAAGTGGATTTTCACTTTTTTCAATCAAAGTCCTGAATATTATCAACATGTCCGTAATAAACTAAAATCAAGTTATTCAATCGTCACGATCTACCTTTTTAAATTATATTTTTAGTACCATCAATAAAACCCAGGGAAACATAAATTTTGAAATCGCTATTACATGGATCAAACTTCAACCACCAAGATAATTTACGGGTTATTTTCAATAGAAATTTCAATACGGGGCCAATGAAGAATTAAAGCCAACGGTGAAATTATCACGCGGCTGTATTTAAAGCCACCGAGTCCGTCCACCGGGTTGCGGAGAGTGGGTCAACCTCTAACTATAGATCTGCGATATTAAGCGAGTTTATTCGTCAAATAAGCCGTAGCGGACAAAAAGTATCGGCATTCCGAAGTGGTGTGGATCTATCCCTGAGATAGATAGACCATATAAATGATACATTAAGCCAATGAAGATATCGCACAGTGGGCTGAAATCGAAGAAAGCTGGCCAAAAATGATTTTTTCACTTTTAACTAAGAAAAAACGATTATATTTTCTAATTATAGTATAATAAGTGAACGCATTGCTGGGATAATTTTTTCCAAGTCATTTTTTTTTAACATGAGACATCTGTTAAGTTCATATAAAAAGATTTTCTCAAATTTCTTTCTGTATTTTTGAGAAAATTGGCTGAAGTATTTTGCTACAGTTGCGTTTTTGTTAAATGCCTAATTTAAAAGCAAGCAATGATAAAAATGGACATTTTAAGAATCCGATGTAGTGAAATTTTTAATTGAATTCATATTTTTAACTACTCTTTATTAAACCACTAAAATATCCTAGTTTTCACGAGTTTTTAACATAGTGTAGAGGAAAACTCAGTGTTTTCCACTTTCCTGCGCACAGTATTTTCCTCCACATTATGAAGCAAACGGTCACTTTTATTATCATAAGAAAAATCCTGCAATCCCACCGCTCCTTTCAAATTATGTGCGTACCTGTCCAACCATCCGTCGCGAATTATTTGCGAAATATTTCAATTTTTGTTCCCCAAGCAATGGAATATAGTTCATCATTCGTAAATTTTAAGGAAACTTACTGATATTACTATAATTCTTTTTGTTAATTACTTTTCTTCAGTTATTTTAGTATAGCAAATTTTGTTATAGTCAATCAAACTTTATGATTTACTTAAAATATCACCGTTTTCACTACTTTTAACCTAATATTAGGATAAAAGTAGTTACCACCGCTTGCCGCTACTGAGATATTTACACCAGGAGCTAGAAAGAAGTCTAAATTTTAAGAGGGAAAAGAAAATTCTTGCTCCCACTCGCCTCACTCCGATTTTTTCGTGGTAAATCAAAATGCATCGGGCGCGCCCGGGCGGTTCTCCTGCCCCGTGACCCGCAATACACTGGGTAGGGACTCGGGAACTTAGCGTGATATGCGTAGCAGTCCGCTTAAGAGAGTGGCTTCTCCCCAAATCTTGATTGCATTGAACTCAATTACCTATTATTCGCGGTGCTTTCATGGCATGTGCAAATATTTCCATTCTAAAAATTCGGTTTTCCCAAAATATGCCGTCTACGTGATCGGCTCGCTCATTTCCAGCCGAATGCCCATCATCAGTCTCCCTTCAGTATTCCTTGTCGAAGTCGTGCCAAAGGACATTCACAGTGTAGGTACCAAGCGATGGATGCAACGAAAGTGACTCGCCAATATTTACATGGTATGGTGTAGGCAAATCTAGAGCGGGCTCCATGAAGCAGATAAAATAATTCGCATTAGAGTTTTTACACAAACACGTTTATTGGAAGGACGCGAGAAATTTAAAAAAAAAAATTGCTCGCGGCCTTGATTCGAAAAGTGTTTCAAAATCAATATTTTTGAAAGTGGGAAGAGTTCTCCTGAGTAATTAGTAGATTTATGAATTTGAATACAATTTGGTTAAAAAAAAGTCATTAACACTTCCTGCCACAGTGTTAAAATATCTCCCAAATATCTTCGGGTAAGTACAATTATTAATCGGCAAATCCTAATAGAGTGCGGTGATATATCCTTTTATAGGCATTTCGGACGACCTAATAATCCGCTTCTCGGTTATATCGGGAGGACTTCAAGTAAATGATACGGTTTTCTCAGCTTTTTGTCTTAAAACAGCTAAACTGTACGAAAAACTTTATCCATGGCATCTCATGCCACCAACTATTCGCTAAGTTTTAATGCATGGAAGGAGAATTGTGAAACATGCCATTCTTCCTCTTGGACAGCAGTCCGAAGAGGCGTCGGAAGCCCGGCTCAAGTATACAGGAAGATATCGTGAAAAACATACCAGAATAGTGTCTAGGATTGCTACAAATCATGACCTTTTCAATGGGCTTCTGCTTACATCAGATACGTTCATTTCTTATTCTGGGTGGGTTCCCTTTAAAATTTAAAAAAATAGCAGAGGAGGTGAAAAATCTTCTGGTGTAAGAAGAAAATATTTTAGAATATCAGAAGTCTTCACCTTCTGACTCAGATAGGAATATAAGTGGTAGGCCTCAGTTTTGGAGCAATAAGCAATAAAAATATTTGTAAATGGGAATTTATTTTATATTGTTACGCTTCAATGACCAAAATTTCAATTTTAAAGACCTAATACCAATTTCTAATCATGATTTACTTTACGTGCAGCTATTTAATGGCTTTATCGTCGTAAAAAAAATTGATGAAATTCTATCTTTCCCTAAATGTTCCCGCATCAAAATATCGACAGGCCCCTGGAAACTATGCCTCCCGCATCACTTTTCCATTCTGATCTCCGGGTATTACCTACCTGAGAGCCAGTGGCGCCGACTCCAAGGGGCCTGAGGGGGCCCGAGCCCCCTCGAAAATTCCTAATGTGTGTGAAGAAAAAATGTGTCAGGCTTGTCGATTTTCCCCGGAGTGTCCCGATATCGGGATTTGAGTTATCAGGGTTCTAATGTTGATCATATGACCCATCTAAAATGCTTAAAAAACTTAAAACTCACTAATTATAAAATTTACCGGGGCAAGGTCCCCGGTTTGGGCCCCCCAATATTTTTTGTAAGTCGGCACCCCTGCTGAGAGCGTACATTAGTACACTGTGATAAAGTTATGAGGATAGGAACTTGCGATCACTTAGAACCCACAGTAAGAAAAAAAACCTTAAGGTGGCAATGCAAATATTGAGTCTCAACGTGCTAGGAATCAGCAAAATGAAGTGGTCAGAATAAGGAGACTTTTGCATTAGAATGTATAGGATTATACTCACAGGATCTCTAAACGGCAATGCTGGTGTAGGGATAAAGCTCAGATAGAGCCCTGGAATGCATGTAAAAAGCTCCCTACACTACAATGAAAGGAAAGATATGGTAATGCCAGAGGCTAAGCTGGTAGAAACAGTTGTGGTACAGGTTTACATACATACAACGACTACGAGGATGAAGAAGCTGAAGACGTCTAAGAAGATATTATGGAGTTAATAAAACAGGTAAGGGGTGAAGGAAACCTAATTATTTCAGGTGATTGAAACGCTGTCATCAACAAAGGTTAAGATGGAAGAATAACTGGAAAATAAGAATTAGGATATCAAAAAGAAAGAGGAGAAAGGCTCCTGGAATTTTGCACAGAGCACAAATTTGTGGATACCAACACACTATTTAAGAATCACATGCAAAGAAGACATGCATAGAAAATGAAGGAGACAAAAGAAGATTTCAACTTGACTATATTTTAGTGAAGCAGAGGTTTAGGAACCAGAGAAAGGACTGCAAAAGCCACCCGGGGGCATATATAAACAGTGATCTACGGATAAAATGCCATCTGAAATTCCAGAAATTAAAGAAATCAGCGAAGAACTCATGGTAATTAAAGAAACTAAAGGAGCCAAAAAATCAACAGGCCTTTCAAGAAGAAGTGGCGAGCAAGATAGGATTAGATCAGACTGAAAAATTAGTAGGGAATAGCTTGAAAAATATCAAAAGTTGGCTTCAGAAGGCCACTGAAAAAGTTTTATGGGGAAGAAAAAGTGTTGAGTAAAAGCCATGGATCACAGGTGAAGTACTAGACTTCATTGAAGAACAGAGAAAGTACAAGAATATGAATACTGAGGGAGGACAGGCTTGCTACAGGAGAATAAGGTACGAGATTTTTCGCAATACAAGGAAAGCTAAGAAGCATGGATGATGAACATATGCGAGGATGTGCAAAATAACCTTGTAAAACTGAAAGTGGAAGCAGCCTGTAGAATAGTGAGGAACCATTTCAAGGACCAGAGTATAAGATGTAATACCATAAGGGACAGGTATAGAAATATTTTGCTGGACATACCACCACAAAAAAGCTTGACCTTTGAAATATAATTTTTATGAATAACCCTTTTTGAAAAGCAAAAACCAAGAATCCTACACAAAAGAACAGGCATTCTTTCTGGGGCACGGTGGGTTCAATTCAAGATTTTACTTCAAGCCAATTTATGAATACTGACATAAAAATAGTAAATGACTGCATTAATTTTATTAAAGAAACTATAAAAGTCTTGAGATGCAATGGTATCCCATACACTTTCTGTGAAGGTTTATGTAAAATTCATGAAAGAATCAAATAGTATGTATGTAGCAAGTTATAATGAGAACATTCAATAGTTTGGGTTTATCATAAATAGCTTCTTGCTTGACCAAAATTTTGGAGGCCATATCAGTACATTTCCATCTCAGCCACAAAAATTTAGTTCACTTAATCCTTTCATCATCTAACCCTCATAAATGATATTGGAAGCCATTATTGGTACCAGTTATCATCAAGGCTTGGCACCAATCCTGGAACTAGGGTGGGGCAGAGGGGGCATATGCCCAGGGAGGCGGATTTCAAGAGGCAGCAAAATTTGAAAAGTTTGCTAAAAAGTTATTTACTTTTTCTAATTGATTATTTAACATGGGGAGCAAGGGGTGATCAGGTTAGGGGAGCGTCAAACTGATCTTGGCCCCCACAGACAAAACTCTTAGTTCCAGCTGTAACGACCGCCCCGGTCTCTCTCGTGAGATGGGGGTCGAACTCGGCTCTGCCGTGTGAGTTCTTGCCTTTGGGTGCAGGAAGCAATGAAGTGGTTCAAACTCTTCTTTGTGAAGAAAGTGGAAAAGGCACTTTACCTTCGGATCCCCTCGAGAAGCGTTACGCAGGCGACAATCGTGGAGGCGGATTTGAAGACTGGCTTTCGGCAGGGCTGCGACTCTCAGACTGAGTGTGAGTTCTCGCCCTTCCTTAGGAGGATTGCCACTTGGGCAAAAGGTACTTCTGCCGACAGAGTTTCGAAATACGGCACGGAGATTACGGGAGATTTCTGCTTGTCCAACGGACCACCGCTCGCTGTACACACCCCGGCTGTCACTCCCCAACACCAACTGACTTCCTTCAGATTTTGAGGGTTTATACCCAAAATATTGGCCTCCCAGGTCTTATCCCCCCCCCCAAGTTGACCTATGGGAGTAACCTAGGAAGTGGAGTGTTTGTTGCAACAACTCCATGTTGTTGAGGTGTCCCTCTTCCCGTATCCTCTAAGTGTGTTTTTGTTGCCGTATTTCACTTTTGCTTTCTTCGCCTTAAGTCATCCTCCACCTCCGCCTCCCTCACGCGTTAGAGTGGGTGTAAATGCTTCCTAGTAATGAATCCTTACCCAAATGTAGAACTATTGAGAGTTGTCACTGGTTAATTGGGACAGAAAGCTTTTTGAATAAGCCAAATATTGATGTCATTTGCCTAATAGGTAGATATATGTGCACATCAAGATATGAAATATTCTGCACACTAGAATCTGATTTTGTGCCTCCTTCCTTCCAATGTGACCTTCTTTTAACACTTTTCTCACTGCATTTCTTAAGTCATAAAAACATATGCAAGAATGCTACAACCTCACCTTTTTCATCGTTCAGCCAACCAGAAGCCAACTTATATTTTGTGTCCATGAAAATTCACATAGCCTTCAATTAATTCTTTAACACATTGACTGCCATTGTATTTTAGTACATATTTCTTGTGATGTCATCGATTATGTTTTATCATCAGCATATAATTGGGTTATGACTTATGACACACAAAATTATCAAAGCAAATGAATTGAGCTCAGTTTTGAAATTCAAAGTGCACAATGAGCACTTTGGTCCCAAACCATGCCTAAACAATCCATCCTGGTCACCTTTTAGTGTCAAAAATCTGCTGGGATTCAGTCGCTACGTGGCCACTCACTGGCTTATTGCCACTGACTGGCTTTATGACTGGCTTGGCAGTCAACATGGAAATACATAACATCTACTGTGGAGGCAGAGGTTACACTTTTGCAACATTGAGAAAGAAGATAACTAGAAAAATATGATTTGCATTGTTATATATACCGCAAATATATTGGGAACTGACAAAAAGAAATCTAAGGTAAATGGCTGAAAAAGTTATTTTCCTGAATAGAGTAAGAGGAAAAAAAAATCAGCCTCTAGGGCTACCCATGCCAGATAAGTCGAAGGTTAGGAGCCAGATTCAAAGTCTACTTGATGGATTAACGTAAAAAACACTGTTGGAATGGAAGTGGGAAACCCTACAAACTATCTCTTCCCTGAAAATATGGAGTTTGAGCCAATGAGCCTTGGATGGAATCACGGAACCAGACCCGTAACCTATTACAACCCAATGTTGCTTCTAAGTAGCATCAAAAATGCATAATTTGCAGCTCTAGTCATGAGAGATTTAAACAACGTTTTTTTTGTGCTGTAAAGTTTAATGGTGAAATAGGTAGATGCCACAATAATTATGATTGAGTAGAAAATATTTGCTTTATTAAAGTGAGAAGTCTTGAAACTTAATTTTTCTCAGGAGCAGCTCTAGGTAAGAAAGGGTTAAGGGCAGGTACCGTAGGCGGCAGCTAGATAAGAAAGGTCCTCGAGGTCTTAATCATGTGAAGTCCTCGCAAAGAATTAACATCAGCAACATTTTCCGCAGCAGAGGCATCCAAGGATGAGAAAAAAGACCAAGAAAATGGAGAAGAAGAAGGCAACACCGAATGTACGGATGTGGAATGAGAGAACAATGATGAGGGAAGGTAAGCTAGAAAATATAAGAAGGGAAATGGAGAAAGGAAGGATAGATATCTTTGGTCTATCGGAAGTGAGGTGGAAGTATAATGGGGACTACTGGAGTATGGGTACAGGCATAGGCAGATGTAGGGGGGGGCACGTGCCCCCCAAGACCCTTGAAAAATATGCAAGATTTTTAATACAGTCCCATTATCATTGCGCTCATTTTGTATTACGAGGTATCCTTGTGCTCCCCCCCCCCCCCCCAGAACAAAATCCTAGATACGGCCTTGCTTGTCCCCCCCCCCCCCCCCCCCCCCCCAGAAGGAAATCCTGGATCCGCCCCTTGGTACAGGGTTATATGAATAAAGTGGTGGAGAGGACAACAAACAAGGGGTAGCTTCAGTATTAAATGGTAAATCCATAAGAGAGTGGTAGGTATAGATCAGGTAAGCGATAGGATTCTGGTGGCAGAAATTGAGCTGCAACCCACCAACCTTGCAGTGGTTCAAGTTTACATGCCCACTAGCAATCATAGGGAGGAATAAGTAGATGAGATGTATGATCAGCTCGAGGAAATAATTAGAGAAACACCAGGCAAGAAAAATCTAGTAGTGATGAGGGACTGGAACGCTCCAATCAGGAAAGGGGGGAATTGGAAACAAAGTAGGTGAATTTGGATTAGGAACGTAGAACGACAGGGGAAAGAAAGCCGCAAAATTTTGCAGGAGAAACAAGTTATTCATTACAAACACTTGGTTTAATCATCATAAAGGGCAAAGGTATGGAAAAGTCCGTGGGATTAGAGGAGACAGCAGATGAGACTACATCATGGTAAGACAGAGGTTTAGGAATAGTGTGAAAAACTTGCACTGCTTCCCTGCAGCAGATGCGGATTCAGTCCACAACCTAGTGCTTATGAAATGAAAAAAAAATTCAAAAGACTAATTAAAATTAGAAAGGCACGCAAGTAGAATGTAGAAACTCTGAAGAGGAGTAAAAGGAGAGAATACCAGGAACTAGTGGAAAATAGTATCTGGGAGATTGGAAATTCACAGAAAGTAAAGGCAGGATGGGATAAGATTGAAACAGGAATAATAAAAGCAGCCGAGAAGTCCATTGGCTACGTTGACAGTAGAAGGGTAAAAAAAAGCCCTGGACAATGGATGAAATGATAAAGGAAATGGAGGAGAGAAGGAAGTGGAAGAAGATGGCCACAGAGCTGAGCAAAAGGATATACAGGCATATGAATAATCAATTACAGCGTGAAACTAAGAGGGTGGAGAGGCATGGTGGAGAAGATAATGTGAGGAAATAGAAAAGTTTCATAATGAAGGAGAGGAAGGCACGTTGTACGTGTTGAAAATATAAAGTAATAACAAGTAATAACAATGAAGCAGTTTGATTCACAAATAATAAAGAAATGACACATAAACAAGGATTGAAATTTAAAAACACATGTATCATGTAGCCTGTATTTTATGTAGGAGTTTCTTTTTGCTCTCCATTGAGCAAAGCCATATATCATTAATATTTAAATGCATGGCTGGAGCCCTTCTGTTTTAGATCTTCAGGGAGAGAATCCCAAAATTTAGATGCCAATGCCGATGAAGGCTAGGAAAGTGTTAGGCATGGACAATATTCCGTGTGAGCTTCTGAAAAATGTAGGAAGGGACGGTAAGAAGTTTTTTGAACTAGTACACAGAATCTATGAGGAGGGATGTTGGCCAGAGGATTTTGTGAAAATGATTCTAAATCCATGGCCAAAAAAGAGGAAAGCTCTAAACATATTCCAAAGGGTATAAGCAAGAAATTGCAAGACAGGGGTCAAGAATGCATTTCTGATAGGTATGATGATGAACAAAATGGATTTCGGAAGATAGGGCATATTAGGTCACATCATCATCATCATTAGTCAACAATCCTAAGATTGGTTTGACGCAGCTCTCCATTTCTCTCTCCTTTTTAGGCCACACTAGGTGATAATAGAGGGAAATGCTGTCTTTGAGGAGAATATTTTTCCTGGCTTAGAACAAAAAGGAACTACGTACATATTTAATCAAATACTCAGTCACATACCTGATGTCACACAAATCCTGATTCAAACCCTGAAGTAGTCACAAATGGTGTGGGTAAGGAGAATGAGAGCACAAATGGTAATAATTTAGGACCATTAGAAGGTAGAGAGATCTTTCTTGATGCAGATGACACTGGGTTTAAGGGATTACAACAACGTAAATATCCTGTGAGAGAGTAAGCAATCCCAGAGAGTTTCCAGATATTGTCACCTGTAAAACATGAATTGAGAATGTAAATGAACCCAATACAACAAGTCAAGCATTAGTTAGGATTGGTGAGCAACTATGGGGAAAGACAATGGGAGACGAAATTTTCCCATTGAGAGTCCCCATGTGCTCAGCACTTTCAATACCAATATCATTCTGTGAGCGAGCTCTTTATTGACGAGGCCAACTTGCCAATGCCAGAAAACGCCATACACCTTCCAACCCACCACATTTGATCCAGTTGTGAAAAAGTGGGATGACACCTTGGTGCAGAGAAGATTACTACAGATGGCAAAGCCTCATTGTACCTTTTCCCCAATCACCATTTCCAAAACTTCCAGGAGTGTTAGGGAATACATGATTTGTCAGCTTGGACAAGGTTTTATAGGTGCCCTAAATTCTCTCTGAAAGAGGCAGCCAAGGCTTTGGAGTGTGTTCCAAAAGGTGCGACAATATGTTAGCTAGACTTGACAAATGCATTTTGGCAGATATCAATAAATATGTACTCGCGGCTAAGCTTAAAGCCACCAAGTGCATCCACCAGGTTTCAGATGGTGGGTCAACCTCTAGATAGAGAGGTTAGCTGTGACATAAGCGAGTTCTCTCATCGAATAAGCAGTCATAGACAAAAAGCGACGGTGTTCTGAGGGGTTATTGGTCTATCCTTGGGAAAGGTAGGCCATTTAAATGATACCAAAACTGGTGAAGATGCTGTGACTTGGCAACTGGGGGCCGCCAACAATTATGCCTCTCATCACTCGCAGGAGAGGGCAGCAGCTCTTCTTTGTGCCTACGAAGTTGGAGACCACATAAGTCAGTACAGCAACACACATTTCACAATGGGTGTAATAACATTTACTTTAACGGCAGCAGTACTGCGATGTGGAAGGCAAGGAGAAACCACCACATTATAATCCCGAAGAGTCACAGCTACAACACTCACTTTATATCATGACATGATGAAATTCTGTAAAGTAAAATATTCCAGAGGTAAACCAGCCCCCCATTCAGATCTCCTGGAAGGGACTATTTGAGAGTGAACATCGGTCACATCGGAACAAGTTGATAGAATGTTAAGGATAGGAACATAGGAACGTTAGATCGCTTTGTACCTGCAGTAGGATAGAGAACTTGAAAGTGCAAAGAATGGACCTCGATGTATTAGGCATCAGCGAAATGAAGTGGCCCCAAGGAGGAGACCGAAGTGGAAGCTTAAGAATTATACACACAGGATTGCTAAATGGAGATGCTGGAGTAGGGATAATGCATAGAAAGTGCCGGAATGTGTGCTAAAAGCTACCTGCAGTTTAATGAAAGGATAGTAATGGTAAGGATAGATACTAAACCCATAGCTACTGTAGTAGAGCAGGTTTATATGCCTGTATCAGATTATGAAGCTGAAGAAGTAGAAATGTCTACCAAGATATAAGGGAAGTTATCAATCTGGTAAGAAGGGAAGAAAATCTAATTATTTTAGGTGACTGGAATGCCGTCGGCGGCGAAGGTCAACAAGGAATGATAGCCAGGAAACATGGATTACAAAATCAAAGTGAAAGAGAAGGAAGACTACTTCAATTCTGCACTGAACAAAGGGTAGTGATTGCCAATACTTAATGCAAAAATCCTCTACAAAGAAGATACACATGGAAGATGCCAGGAGACCTTAGAAGATACCAAATCGGCTACATTCTCGTGAAACAAAGATTCAGGAACTAGGTGAAGGGCTGCAAAAGCTACCCAGGAGCAGATATCGACTGTGACCATACATTAGTTATGATGAAATGCCACCTAAAGTTCAAAAAACTGAAGAAATCCATGAAAAGCTTATGGCAGGTTGAGAAATTGAAGGAGGGTCAGCATCGATTGGTCTAAAGGCAGCAGCTGAGGAAGCTCGTGGTAAAAGAAAAGTCATCATGAAATAAACATGGATCACACAGGAAGTATTGGATCTCAATGAAGAAAGAAGAAAATACAAGGCTGTGAAAATAGAGAAAGGGAAGAATTGATACAAGAGAATAAGGAACGACATATGTCGTAAAGCGAGGAAGGCTAGAGAAGCCTGGATGAAAAATATTTCTGAAGACGTACAAAACAACCTTGCTCATGGAAAAGTAGAGACCGCCTATAGAATAGTGAAGAGCCACCTTAAGGAAAGGAGCGTAAAATATAATACCCTGAGGGACAAAAACGGAGACCTAATGATCGAAAATGAACATAACAGGAAGAGATGGAAGGAATATCTGGAAGATTGGTTTACAGGAAGTAGCCTAAGAATGAATGTTATTAAAAACGAGAAGAAAGTGGATAAGGATAATATGGGAGCCCCATTTTTAAGATCAGAATTTGATGCGGCTATAAGAGACCTTTGGATACATAAAGCATCAGGAATTGATCATATTCCTGCTGAGATTGTTAAAATACAGTGGAAAAGATGTTGAACCAGCTTTACTAGATCATTTGTGAAATGCATTCAACAGGTGAGATACCAAAGGAATTCGAAAGGAACATAATAATTCCAATTACTAAGAGGAAAAGAGTGGAAAACTGCGAAGACTTTAGGACCATAAGCCTGACTACCAACGCATCGCAGATACTGACAGGGATCACCTATAGAAGAATAGAACCAAGAGCAGAAGAGTATCTGGATTACGACCAATTTCGATTCAGAAAAATCAGATGAACAAGAGAAGCAATAATGGCTATTAGGCTGCTCATAGAGAATAGAATGGAAAAGAACAAACCAACATTCGTTGCGTTCGTGGACTTAAGGCATTTGACAATGAGGATTGGAACACAATGCTTGGAATCCTAAAAGAAATTGGAGTTCTCTACAATGACAGTAGAATGATCCATAGTTTATACAAAAACCAAGTAGTGACGATAAATTCAGGGCCCAGTTGTGAAGAAGCAAGAAGTAGGAAAGGAGTAAGACAAGGCTGTGCATTGTCACCCATAATTTTCTGAGTCTTCATCAAGCAAGCAAATAATGAAATCAAAAAAAAGGCTTCAGGAGTGAATATCCATGGAGAAAAAATTAGCATGCTAAGATTTGCCCATGACATAGCCATCATAGCAGAAATGGAGAAGGATCTGAAAAATATTCTGATTAATATGGGTAGGGTAATGGGTAAATATCAACTGAAAATAAACACAAAGAAAAAGATACTAGAATGCAGCAGAAGAGAAGAAGTCAACACTAACATTAAAATAGGGAATCAAACACTGGTGGAGGTGCAAGAATTCTGTTATTGGGAAGCAGGATCACTGGAGGCGAGAGAAGCAACAAAGAAATATCAGCAGAATAGCCCAAGCGATGAGAGCATTCCACCAGCCCTGCCCACTACTATCCCACCAGAGACGTGCTTACAGCGAGAAACTTAACTATGGAAGTAGGGAAACACTTTTTTAAAAACTACATCTTGAGTATGCTCCTAAATGGAAGTGAGGTATGGCCAATGACAGCAGCAGAGAAAGCAATGATAGAGGCCTTTGCATTGTGGTGCTACAGAAGAATGATGAGAATTACATGGATCGACCAAGTTAGTAATGAGGAAGTCTTAAGAAGAGTAGGAGAAAAGAAAAGCCTCATGAAAACCTTAATAAAAGACAGAACAACCTTATAGGCACATCATGAGACATGAAGGCCTGATTAAGACAATCGTTGAGGGACGAGTGGATGGCAAGAACGGAAAAGAAAGACCTCAAACAAAATATATGGAACAGTTAAAGAAAGGTGTGAAAGAGAAGAAATACGTCAGTGTGAAAAGATTAGCTGATAGAACTGAGTGGAGAGCTGCGTCTAACCAATCCTAGGATTGTCAAACAGTGATGATGATGAATAATGATAGTTCTAGCGATAGGTTTTCAAGGACCAAAAGAATAATCGCTCGTCTCATCATTTTCGGAACCACACGGTCATTCCCATTGTCCCTTTTTCCATCCCTTTTCCCGTCATTTTCCGTATTTACAACTGTCATTCAATAAAATGCCAAGCATGGCATTACAATCGCTGTTAGTGGCCGTGTGATATGATTGGGCGAAGGATAGTGCCAGCGATGATTTCAGCGACGGGAATAGGGGCGTGCCGAGTGATGAAAAAAGGAATGGCAATTCCATCCCTCGAACCATCGTGGAAAATAATCGCGTGAAATGGTCATTTTTTCCGCCATTATTGGAGCGATCGCTGGAGTTGTCCCTTGGAAAGGATGAAAAAATGATCGTGGATTCAGGCTTAACTTATCAATGTGAATTGCTTACGATTCATATTTGCTCCTTGTTCAAAGCTCATTGCGTTCGCGATCCCCATTCATTGGCTTCAATAGCTGCATCAAACCAATCACAGGACTGTTGGCCAGTGATGATAATGACCAATAAATAAGCTGCATTAAAAATTCGACAAAGTATACTTTGAGAAAGAATATACATATTAGTTATCCCATGGGCCACACATTGGCCCCAGCAATCTTGCATCATTAGTCAAGTTTGGTAGCATATGAAGTGTTTATTAGATTCTTAAACTATTGTTTATTGGATATTTAAAACTATAGTCTAGTTTTGAAATTCAATAACTGCATCTGCTTAAAGTTTAATTTTTAGTACCAAAATGAAGTAAAATGTATACCCAGGCATGTCATGTTTCAAAAATTATCCCCTACTCCTTACCGCCCCCTGGCCATCCTATCCCCAAGCATATTCCTAGTTACGTCACTGGCTATTTAATTCTGTGAGTGTGTCCCAATATGATGGTATTCTTCTATTCATTGATAGTGATCTTGGTATTATGCTCAATCATATAAAAATTGTTCCAATTTCTCCATTTTTCCGGTGCAACCGCGTAGGTTTGTAGGTGATGACAACAGTTTCGCTGGCACTGCTGCCAGCATCTTCAGGTCGAAGATGACCTCTTCTTCGACCTCTTCTCCATCATCTTCGACCTGAAGACGGTGGCAGCAGTGCCAGCAAAACTGTTGTCATCACCAACAAACCTACGCGGCTGCACCTGAAAAATGGAGAAATTGGAACCTGAACACCGCGGAAACCTACGTAGTCACACATAAAAATTGTTCTTGTCCCAACCACCAAGTTGAAGTGTACATTAAGTACCTGGGAATACATATTGATACAGAAGGAATGCAGCTACGTTTTACCCCTAATTCCCTTCAAAGAGTGCATTATATTGAATATTTTGTGGGGAGGCTACACAGTCAATTTTTGAAGTGGAGGCATGGGCAGCCCTTATGGCTGGTATCAATGCCATTCCTGTACAGCCCTAATTCTCTAATGTGTGTGTACACTGCGATTACCAATCAGTTATTGCCTCCCTGTGGAAAGGAAAGGGAATCCTATGCTATGTAACAGAAATTGTAACATTGTTTTTGAAAATAATAAAGGACCGGACCTAGCGGTGTTTGACCTAGCGGTGTTTGACCTAGCGGTATATCCCCAGTATGGACACAGGGGGGGGTGTTTATCGGCAGGATATTGCCTGGTCGGGACAATTGGTCACATGTTAGCATGGGGATGTACTAGTCTCTCCTATAAGGAACTAAGGACTGGTCCCTCAGTTTCAGAGCTCTGAAAGTTAGCATAGTTGTTCAGACTCATATTGGAGAAATGACCTTATAAATAAAAAATTTTACACACCTGTATACCTTGTGTGGTCCACTATATGCCTCATTCACATTACGATTGTTCCAGCCATTGTCGGAACTATCGTGCATTCACACGACGATTGTTACAACCTGTGCTGCCCTCTAGTGCTGACATCTAAAGTGAAGGGGAAATTGACGGTTAGCAAAGCTGTTGAAGTATGCATGGACAAGATATTACTGTGTTCAAAGTGTATTTAGCAAATAATTTTTCTTCCGCCCATATTCTTCCTACCTAGGACAAATCCATGAAAAAAATAGTGCTTCACGAGCTATTCATCTTTCTCTTGTCACTTCCGTTTCTGGTCTCCCAGCGCCTAACCATGGTAAAGTGGCAACGTTCAGAACTACGTCAACTATTGTCAGGACAAGCATTCACACGGCTAGTTCGGCCAACTATCGTTAGGATGATCGCTCCGACAATCGTAATGTGAACGAGGCAATAGTGTCATGGAGAACAAAGAAACAACCTCGTGTTGCTCAATCTAGTACAGAGTCAAAATATATCGCTTTAACAGAAGCGGGAAATGAGGCTATTTATTTTCAAATTTTGGCAATTTGTACACATTCAATGTAACTTTGTATTGCGCTAAGGTGATGTTTTACTTTCTCGTTATTCACCACTCCAGAAAAGAAGTACACGTATTGGCATTGGTCTTCACAGTGGCAGGGGCTTGGTCAGCAAAGAGAAAGTTGTTATAAAATAGGTTACAACTGAAAAAATGCTGTAAGATATCCTCACAAAGCTCTTGAATTGAAAAGAGGGCCTTGTTTGGTTGGTATGAACCCAGTGAGAAATGGGTGGTGGAGTCCACGTGGAACCCACGTGGAATCCACGTTGAGTGGTGGATATTTGGTGGTGGTGGATATTGAGTGGTTGGACCCACGTGGAATCCACGTTGATTTCAAGTGGATTTGTGGTGATTAGCATAAAATGGTAAACAGAATTTCTAATTTGTGGAACTTAACTCTCTGGTGTGACATTGCGTCATTTATCATCCTGAAACCACGCTAAGTAGTTATGTGAAAATGTATCGCACATTCTATTTTTATATAATTCGTGGAAAGGCAGCCATGAGAGCACATGAAAAATCGTAGACACATATATAGAAGGTTTAGATATAGAGTGGTTGAGGTTTTAATGGTTTTAGGACAGCACCAACTGCTGTTTTAATTTTTCCACCAAATTTCCACGTGGGTTCCACGTTGATTCCACGACCAAAAACACGTGGTATCCACGTTAATTCTCCACGTGGGTTCCACGTGGATTCCACCACCCATTTCTCACTGGGAATGGTCCATTTTTTCACAATAAATAAGCATTTTATTCACAGACAGGGATTTATATCCAAAGAGATATGCAACTCTCAGTTCTCTCGCAGACATTTATTTTTCTTGCTTTCAACCATTAAATAAGAATACTTTGAAAAAAATTCATGATGCATTTAAACTTTGCCATTACAATGGGAAAATGGGCTATAAGATAGGAAGAAAATTTTTAATGAGCCCTGCCATATCATAATCTTTAAATTTAAATAATTATAACAAAGATTAATGCACCATTTATTCCACAGGCCCTTGCTGATACACCATTAGCGAAATAATTTCGTTCTATCCAAAGGCCTTAAATTTAAAGGAACTTTGTTAGATTTTAACACATGTTCATGGTATTTCAAAGTCAAAATTGGAATAGAGGGCCATCCTTGGTAATGCTGAAGTCATTAAAAACCAATTTTTGATTTCTGAAAGAGCAGAATCACATTTTGAAGTTCCTAAATTAATCAAATAAGCTCAAATACTTATCTTTGGTGGATCAAAAATGAGAAAATAATTCCAATTGATACATGAAGAAAGCCATGAAATAATGAGAATGGAATGAAAAAGTGAATAAGACAGGTGTTCACGCATGAAATATGGGATCCCCTCACTGACAAGTTGCAAACCATACATTCACACAGACGTACATCAATATCAAATCAATAGGAAATAGAAATGTATGTAATCACAAATAATTTTAATAAATAATATACAATTTAAGTCTATAAATATGAAAGTAGATGAAGACTTCATTATAATAGATGTCTTCCCAAGAGAATCAATAATTGAAATGAGAGTAACAATACAATGCCAAAATCAATCAATCAAACCCAAAAGAATGACTGAGAGAAACAACTGCGGGAGTAAAAATTGAAACAAAGAACATTAATGACAATTAAGAGATAATGATACATACTTCTCAACCCATGTAGCCACAATATTAAGTGCCAACAAATATAACCTTAGTAATCAGAATACTTAAAAATGGAAGTTCTTTGGCCCTTCAAATCTTCCTCCCATCACTTACAAGGACAAGTGCATCAGCTAACTTTTCCATAGTTCAAGAAATTGGAGGAAATATGAAGAGAGTATTCATTTAATAATTACCTGAATGGAATATATTCAATCCAGAAATGGTCAAAAACTTTTAGGATAAGAATTTGGTTTTCCACTGAGTTTCCATGCAAGACTTCTTTCACAGAGGGAAAAGCCTTCAAAATGTGTTTTCAACTGAGGAGGTGCCAAACCATAATTTTCATGCATAAGTCTGACTTTTTCAGAGCATGGATCCAAATTACGATTTTCAAAATCCATTTCTTCATTTGTAGAGTATTTCTCACTTTCACCATCAGCTACATCACCACATTCCTTAGAATGCTTTCCTTCGCGCTCAGTATTGGCTAAGTTATAGCAGCTACTCTCTCGCTCCCAACCTTTCACATCAAGGTTCTTGCCCAGAAGATCACAGAAGAGGAACTCCTTCTTAGTTGGCCGAAAGTAGCTGAACAGATCAGGCTCTACGTCACATTTCTTCAACCGCCTCTGCTTTCCATCATGACCAATGAATTCATCACATTTAATTTTTCTTCCAATATCATTCAGAGAAATCAAGTCCTGATAAACTACTTCATCAAATGGGATGTTTAGTCTTCTACAGGCCTGTAAATTTAAAAAAAGAAAACCATATTACGAAAGTTATCAAATGGCTGCGGGCAACGTTCTCAACAATACTTGAAATCGTGAATGAAATATATTTCTAAGAAAATGTATAGGGCTAAATTTTTATATCGCAACACCAAGACATTTATTAAGGCATTGATGCAGGTGCAGTGATGAACCGTGAGATCCTTTCTTTCTCCCAAATGGATATTCAATGCACGTAATTCCAAGAAATTTTTCTCATTTTACACTGCACAAAGTACTGTATTGTAATTGCACACTTTGGAGGATGCTATAAAAGTGGTATATACGGCCAGTTTTTTTGTAGACAGGAAGCAATACAGTGAATAAAGCATATCCAGCATGAACGCTTCACTATTAAAACGAACTCCGTCAGGGAAGACTGCAATTTCTAAACCTTCGCCGTGTAGTGTATTTCTACTTAGTCCAAATATTTCATGTCATTTCCATTTATAACACATTAATTTCACCTTATTATAGTATTACTAACCTCATTAACGCCATATTCTTGAGCTGAAACTCCAGTCTTGACTGACTCCGATCTTCCCGTCGTCCCACTACTAACACTGAACAAGGCATTCTCTCTTTGAGAGGTCACATGTGCAATAACTTCAGCCTTCTCCTCTTGTTCTGGCACAGACCGTGGAAAACTTCTAGCACGAGAATTGATTCTTGCTCCATCAGGATATCGAACTAGAGTTTTATGACTTTCCGACATTCTTACAGGACACTTCCGACTGCCTCAATATACCTTGCAACAATCAATCGCCATTCCACTTTTAAACGCCATAAAACAATGAAATTGGATTGACAAGTAATTTAAATGCCCCTGAGGTATAACTCACAAACACACAATGAACAACAACCAGTTTTGACAAGGTTATCCAAAAGTGCGAAAAGGAATGAACAGGTATGGAACAGATTTTCGAATTTGAGGTTGTTTACAGTTGAAATTACACGGCGCTCAGTGAACGATACATGAACTAACTCCACTAGCACCCGCGTAAATTTAAACTCAGTAAAACAGCATTTGGTTTAGACAGACATATTACCTAATATAAAAACAAACATGACTAAAATTTCAATATATCCATTCAGCAGTTACTCATTTTCAAGAAATTATCGCGGATTTGACTTTTTTCTAGGCGTAGTATGAGTGCGACCACTTTCATTCAGGTGAAAGCGCTTGCTATTGAGTAAATCGTAGCCTACGTTATTCATATATATGAATAACGTAGGCTACGGAGTAAATAATGGCGATAGAAGTACCATATTCGGCCGCTAGATTATCACGCAGAAAAATTAATTCGCCGTCTAAAACTGTTTTAGAACTTAAACTGACTTGTTCATACTGTGCTTGAATATAGGAAGGCCAAATTCAGTCAAACATGTGACCATGAATGAAGAAATTTAATCAGAAAAATTATATAAAAATTGTATTAGCACAAGTACAAATTTACCTCGATAGCTTTCATTACAGCCTAATCAACTGTAATCATAGGTGGATCCAGGGGGGGGGGGTGGGAAGGGCACGGGCGGATCCAGGATTTCTTTCTGGGAGGGGCACAAGCAAGGCCGTATCCAGGATTTTGTTCAGGGGGGGGCACAAGGATACTTCGTCATACAAAACGAACGAACTGATAATGGGACCGTATTAAAAATCTAGCATATTTTTACGGGTCTGGGGGGGGCACGTGCCCCCGTGCCCCCCCCCTGGATCCGCCTATGGGCAAGGGGACACGTGCCCCCTCCCCAGACCCGCAAAAATATGCAAGATTTTTAATACGGTCCCATTATCATTGCGTTCGTTTTGCATTACGAGATATCCTTGTGCCCCCCCCCCCCTCCCCAGGACAAAATCCTGGATATTGCCTTCCCTATTGGAAATTTCTTATAAGTATTAACAGAAATTCTTATAAAATCCTATGAGAATTCTGTAAGACATAATTCTTATAAGAAATGTTCTTGTATAAATTTCTTATATAATTTTCTTATAAGAATTATGTTCAATTTCTTATAAGTTTTCTTATAAAAATTTTCCAATAGGGTTGCCAAGTATTTCCTGTTTGTTTGTGTATTTATTTGTTTCAGTTCCTCCAATCAATCGATAACAGGGAAAACATTACGACTCCCCCATATGAAAAAATTTGCCCACATTCATTCAATTTCTTCAGAACATCGGGTGCTTTTCATCTTGTGCAGGTTAGCCCACATCGCTATACTGATTGAAACACAATAGCACACTCTCCCTTTCCCTTGGGCTACAACCTTGTCGCGGTGGAAAGGCTTGTGCGTCCCTACGACCCCGAGAGCTGCACTGGCGGGATTAATGCTAAATTATTCCCGGAAGGGCCACCCCTGCCAGATAGGTCGAAGGGTAGGAGCCAGATGAAAGGTGAAAACGGAGTACAACCAAATGAGCCTCGGAATCTCATCGACCGGGACCCTTCCGCAAAGGGCGGGTGTCGGGCACGGCAGCGAGGTCGGTAAGGTCCTCGGGGTCGCCAACATGCGAAATCCTTGCAGAGACTTATCATCATCACCAATGGTGATGATGATAAGTCCATGCCATCAGAGTATGAGTGCAGAGAGCCGCTGCTGCCGCTGTGTAGACCCTCAAAAATATGCAAGATATTTAATACGGTCCCATTATCATTGCGTTCGTTTTGTATTACGAGGTATCCTTGTGCCCCACCCAGAACAAAATCCTGGATACGGCCTTGCTTGTGCCCCTCCCAGAAAAAAATCCTGGATCCGCCCCTGCTTGTATGTGTTAATGTATCGTGTAGCCAGGCCTTAAAGTGAGTTCATGGCTACAAGTCCCAAACGTGAGAAAATAGTTTGAGTTGTATTTGTCATAAAGCATAGCACCCCCAACGGTAAAATCTCTCCTTTCTCTTGGGGAGTATTTCATACTCCCAGGACTGAGGCTATGGACCCTCTCCTCCAAATATAATGATGCTGAATCCACCCCTGCATTACACTGCCATAGTTTTATTTTACCAAGTGGCTGTACCTGATAATGATTTCAGAATCAATTAATTCCATAACCTTAAGGAACATGGCATATTGTATCAAAACAGCTTATTAAGTTATGAGAAAATATTCAAGAACTCATGGGCAGACTGAAAGTTTGAATGAGCTTTCAAGCTGACTAACAGCATGGGGATTCTGAAGCAGGACTCTGGCTCTGGGAAAAGCTCTGGTGATACTCACTTTCAGTACATACCTCCATGCCCTCGTAGCTACAAAAGCTTTTGATGCTCTAATGGGTCCATATTGGTCAGGGGATTCTGCACCATTCTCCTCCACTCTCAATGAGTATGTTTGCTGAAGAGAGTGCTGGGTAATTGAAGAAGGGGTACAAAAAAACAATTTAATTTCATGATCAAGTGAATAGATGTAATGTTATGGCCGGATAGAAGATGAAAATATAATAAGGGGATGAAGGCCTACAAATGTATGCAGATTTTAAAAAGGATATAAAATTTATTTCCAGTTATCGATCATAACATCAATCAAAGATTAGGTGTATGCATTTAAGTCACTGATTATCTCCCAAAGAATGACCAATATCAAGTTTTATTGACCGCTTTAGGTACAGAGCTTTTTATATGTCTAAAATGTATATGTTTAAAAAATAAATTCCTGTATATATTTTTTCAAACATGAAGATGTGAGATATGTTATCTCCTTCAAGATAAAAATACATGCAAATTTTATGATGGCTATCATAAAATTTCATTTTCTTATTTTTATCTTGATATTATCTGCAAATTGAAAGTTTTTAAACATATTTTAGCATTTATTCAGCGAAATTAGGAAACTACGGAGACACTCGGCAATACATACAACCAAAAAGTATCTTATTTGAAATAAGCGCGCTTATATGACGTATTACGTTTCGTAGAGATGCTGCGTAAAACATATATTTATCATCACAAATAAAATTAAAAATTTAAATAGTAAATCGCATTAATTTTATATTTTATGACTGCGATAACTGAACTGTATTCGTTTTTATAATTTTATTAAATTATTTCGATTGTAAATACATTCGTCATTTGTTATATTGCTTTCGTGCTTTGGTCAACAATCAGTGTCAAAGAAAAATTGTTAACAATTAAAGAGTCTGTTGTTTTATCGTCGCCCTGAGTTGTGGTACTATTATTAATATACTTGTATTCCCTCTTATGGAATGTTTTCATAAATGCCGAAAATGTAGGCTCACTTGAAATGAACTTTCAACGATGTTGTCTTTTCCGCACAGTGTAGCCCAAATTGAAGTTATTCTCTTCCGGAATGAGTCAAGTGTTGAAATAAAGTAAAAATACAGATTCTTCAAAATGTTTTACCCAGTGTATGAGAATTCATCAGTGAATTACGATGGATGCACAGTTATAGTGGTAAGTTTAGGTTGTGCTGTTCCCTGAGGTTACAAAGAAAGTGAAGTTGATACTTTTTTCCTATATTGACGTCGATGTATGTTTTTATTCATATTTCAGCCTTCTATATCCATTGGGAATGTCCCACAGCTTGCCGTTGACTTATTAGTCAGCTCACTTAAGCCTGCATTAATCGGATACATCCACCATGAGAATTTGATCCCAGTCGTCGGTGCAAATGCTTATGACGAAAAGTCAAGGGAAATATCTACATCATGCGAAGGTAAATATCGCGAACCCTAGGCGTTGAAAAGTAAACGTTTTCAAATGATGAATTTTCTGCGTTGGCATGTAATAGAAACCACAAACCTTACATTGGAGAGCTTTCCAAGTTATTGATGTGTACAAATTAATTGTATTCAAATCGACCCAATTTATTGTTTGTCGAAAACTGTTATGTTAGTGCTCAATCATGATGGACTGGATGTCATAGGCGAGGGCACACAATTTCCCATTTTTAGGGAAATGTTCATCGATGAAATTATTAGGGAGTTATTTAATGATAAAGGATTCTATTGCAACATATTTTCAGGGCTATAATTCATGACCCAAGTCATCTATTCAGTCCATTTAATTTTGTGATGCATTTCTAACAACTTTGAAGCAGAATGCGTTTTATCCTTGTGAAATAATTGATCGTTAAACAATAACATAATGGGATATGATATTTGATATTTTAATGGAGCCCTTGTTTTAATTTGGTAATGCTGTTGCTCTGTTTCCTGTTATTCTAATTTGGAGCCGTTCCATGAAGGTTTGATTGTCTCAACAGTTTTAATGCTCTTATGATTAGGATAATACTCTACCAAACTTAGGCGTATAATATACTGTTAAGCTAATACTAGCAGTCTACCTTGTCCAATCCTTCAGTTGTATTAGTTAACAATTTTTTAATGGAGTGATATTTCCTTGCAGTGTACTACCTAAAGAATTACAAAATTGTTTTACTTCAAGTGAGAGGAGCAGTTGTTCCTGTAAGTATAAACATTATCCACTTGTTTTTCTTTCAGCCACCTGTGTAGATAGTTAATGATGTATCATGCTCAACAGGTTTTGCCCAGGCCCCGCTCACTAGGCAGATGCTAACGAATGCCTGAAGATGTCAGGGCAGTCGCCACGAGCAGCGCCTCTGGCGGCTCGGCACTGATTGAAACGCGAATTCGAAAATCCACGGGGGAAATCCTTGTACTTAGTTAATGTCTTTATTGGCTGAGATTTTCCTCTTGCTATAATGCCGCAACATTGTAGCAAGAGACATTTACGTTCATGTTGTTCACCGGCTGGGAAACGAAGGTAGCCAAGATGCCTCTATGATTTAAATAAGACTACCGGGTGACTTCGTTGACCTACAACACTCTTTTTCTCGACGTACACTGTCAGGGCCGGCTCAAGGCAAAATACTTACCACGGAAAACTACTGTTTTGTCGCCCACCTACTGGGGGTTTAGGCGTGAGATATCCCCGAATTACAAGGGGTTTGGTATGGAATAACCCCCAATCAAATTTGGTCGCCCCCCTAGATAGTCACCCGGCCCTGTCCACTGTTGAGACTAAGTAAGCAGTTAACTAGAATACCATGCCTTTACATTAAGAATAGCCAAGTTATATTTTAATCATAAACTGCATTACTAAATTAATATGCATAAATAGTATTTAGAGTACACAATATGAGGAAAATCTCAGTAAATGGTATTGTATGCAATGAAACCAATAATATGAAAAGAATCAATTCCAAAAAAAAGGAAATAGACTACTACTATGGAAGGAGGAGGAGAGGAAGCGCAATCCTCCTCCTCCTTCCAGGTTACTAACATGATATTACAAAAGATAAAGAATAAGACAGCAATCGTTTTTTAGGAATTTATTTGCTGGATACCTTACATTAATCATGGATTTTTTTGGTTCATCCAATTTCATTGCTTCACTATGTTAGTGTCCACTAATTTGAGAAAGAGAATGATTTACATTGCTATAGAGCATTTCACATTTAGTTGACAGTACGGGCCTTATGGAAAACAGTGTTGCCAAGCTTCCGCTCTGCCGGCAGGCATCCTGACAGCGCATGCAACCACACATAATAGAGCACCAAAATGGTTTAGTTCAAAAAGGAGTTAGGGATCGCACGAAAGACTGCGTAAATTAAGGAGTTTTTTTAGCATAAATTACAATACCTTTGCTGCAATATAAAAGGAAAAGTCTTTTGTTATTTTATTTATGTACTTATTCATTGCACAAGCTGAACAATGAATAATCTGTAATGTAAAAAATAACAATAAATTGAAGGACAATAAAAATTATCGCCACTCCTGAATGAGAAAAAATTTCTATTCCTTTATTCCTCCATATCTTCTCGTTTAGGAGTCCGACAGACTTTCCGCTCCCTCCATGTAGCGGGATGTGCTCGGCTGTGGCCCTGGCTCCTCGGTTGAAGAGGATGTCATACGAACAATCGACTCCTCTATATCATCCAGCAATTTGTCTGCATGCCACATGTCTTTTGATTTGATTTATGTTCCACTCTCTTTACGTGCTCAACATAGTTTTTCCAGTTCTTCGAAGCAATAGTATCAAAGCTTTCTGCTCTCAGTTTTCCACTTCAGTCTTCTTGAACGTTGAATTCTTCATGCCGACGTAATGTTTCACTTGGGTCCAAACAATCTCAATTGGATTTTATTCGCAATTATATGGTGGTATTCTTAGAACTGTACAGCCGTATTCCTTTGCTAATTCATCAATCTTTAATTTTTCAAAAATTTCCCGTACTTGGTTTATTGCAAATAAAATATCTCTTTTCAAGCTGACATCTTCAAAGTTAATTTCTTTACCAGCCAACCATTACATAATGTTCCCTTTCCTTCTGCTTGTAGTAGGCAAGGATTCCGATTTCCTTGAGTGATAAGAGGCATTATCTACCACTATTCGGGTAGGTTTGCAAGAAGTGAGTGCTCAAACCATCTTTCGTAACACTTGCCATCCACTTCTTGATTCTCATCCATTGAGTTCTTTTTGTACAGAAACACATGCGATGCTCCTTTAATGAATCCTTTTTCCGTTCTTGCATGTATAATTGCAAATCGTCCACCTCGGGAAGTGGGGGCCAAGCCCAGTACTTATTCCAGCAAGGAAAGCTTGACGCGGATTTTCTATTCGTTTGTTTCGGAAAGTCATGTTCACTATTTGTCCAACATCAACCCAACTTTCGTATGTGAATACACTCGTCCTGTGTTCGCGACGATATTTTTTTAGTTGCCTTAAATAAATAATTGTGCCGCCAACGAATAATATCATCCCTTTCAATAAGGATGTTTCCTTCCCCCCTGCGTTCGTACACGAAGCCTATGTTCAAAATATGACGATATAGTGTTGTCCTTTTGTAATCTGGGAGAATACTATCCATATTCACCGAGTTTAAGATGGATTTTTAAGTCGAAGGAATATTTTTCACAAAGGATTCATGTACCTTCCTTCTAATTCCCGATCTCACAAAATTGTCGAAAATCACTGCTCTCGAATTTTTGTAAGGCTGTCTAATTTCTTTAGCTTTTGAAGGAGTTACCAATGGACCACGGGAGCTTTCCTTTCTGACTCTGTAAACTGTGGACTCCGAGCACCCAGTAGCCTTCAAAGCTTCTCTGCAGGCCTCACCAATGGTGAGAGATTTCCTTAAGTACGAGAAGACTTTGAGCACCAACTGTCTTTCGCGGCTTATGAGCTTCTCACCTTTTCTCCTCTTCTTTGTATCGGACATGTTGATTGGGCGCGTTACAGCAGAGATAAGTGTAAAACACATTTCACAATTCTGAAATTCAGCAGACCACACAACACTTGTTCACTCCAAAAAATACATAGACAAACTGAACGCCTTCTTAAATTCTTCCCACGGCCCCTTCGGCTAGGATCGCTTCTGGTGCAGATGTTTGATGGTACCCTATGAAAGGAACTTCAGGAAAAACCCAAGCCCCCTTTTGTAAAAGGCGTGCACTGGATGGGGTAGTGTTTCGCACAGATTATGAGATATTCTCTTTCTTGGTTTCCATGGTGTGACCGAAACACCCAAGGCGAAAGCGTCTTATTTCCAAGTCGATTACTTACTTTCGTGTATCAATGAATTGAAATAAAAATACTGCTGTTACGACGTATAAGTATTCTCTGTTTAGGATATCAAACGAATAGATACATACATTTCATAGTATGCATTGACAAAAAACTCCTTTTCCGCCCGAGAATTTTCCCTCTGCACGCAAGAAAAAGCTAGAAGCCCGGCCCAGCGGCGCCGTAATATTTTTTCTTAAAATCAAAACCTTGTAACTCCCTTCAGAATTGATGTAAGTTAATGATTTTTTCACCAAAAACAACTTTGTAGTATTCTTCCCATTTGATACGCAGAATATAGGGACCTACGACGCAAGAAACGTAAGTTAGTAGGTGACTACTTATTACCTTGCAAAAATCAAAATTTTCTTGTCCTAAAGGGTGTTACGTTGGCATAACAACATTTTAACTCAATCATTGTACAATTGGTGAAGACCTTCAAAGAGAAAATAGTGTGAAGAATTTTGTGCAGAAGATTCAATTCAATACAGACAACGATCAGGCAGCAATTGCGAGAAAAAGATAAAGTAAATTAATACACGTTTCTAATGGAAATTTAAGGAAATGTTTTTTATAGCTTTTGTTATAACTTTTATCGAAAAACCATTAGAACCAATGAATGCAGCATCTCTTTCTACATAGAAATGCAATTTTTAATCAGTGTGTATCGCAACATTAATTTTCGTGCTGTTATTGACAACACCGCGCTCCCGGCCTTATGGAGATTACCATGGGAAACGATTCTCCATAAGAGCCCATACTGTCAACTAAATGTGGAACGCTCTATACAACATTGTTAATGGCGTTACTCACTGAACATGCGAAAGTCACAGCATCATTTAACGAGCCAACCTAATCAAATTTGGATTTCTTGAAGAAGTCACTATTTCCTCTTTTTTCCTTCATCACGATATGAACTGATGGGATTCGCAGGCACAAAACTTCAACTTCACAAGTCCGAGGTATAATCGCCAGATACATCTCTTTCAAAGTCCGCAATTCATATTGTGAAAGCTCGTCACCACTCCCAACGAGCAAGAAAACACTCCGGAGTACAGGTACACGCACACAAAAACAAGCAATAATTAAATAGCAGAGCGTAATGGAATCAAAATAAGGATACACACTGATACACATGCATCACCGTTTCCAAAACAAACAATGGAATTCATCCGGGTAACGACAATTCGATCCTAATCGGTGACCATCTCTATCAATAGTGTGAACCCTTATCGATTGTGAGAGCCACAATCGATCGTGAGACCTTCTATCGATAGCTGCCAAATAAGTCCGAGCCAGATGCCTCCACCGTCGAAAGAGAGATAGAGAGAGGGCCAAAAGCTATACTGTAGGGCCTTATGGGAGTGAGCGAGGCCTGGTTTTGCCTACTTATAAAGGATCTGTTTCCCTCGGCGACAGTGGCGGCTGGTGGTAATTTATCTAGGGTGTGCATTAGAGCAGATATAGGATGATTTAATTATACTATGTTAATACTAATCCATGAGCATCATATTTCGTCGTAATAGAATACATAGCAAGCAAAACATATCACTGGTATATTCTACCCTTAAAATTGCATGAACAGAAATAATATTAGTATGCATGAAAATAATTATTCTCAACACACCTTTACAAGTGACGGGAGGTGAAATTCATTCTCCTTTCCTTACACCCTATGAGGAAGTAGTGTAGAAAACGGCCATACAGATGACTCTGTAGATGGACTAGGATCCTGGGTGCAGGTAGTGTAGGTGGCGGCTATACCACTACACTACCTGCGAGTCACTCACCAAAAATATGCGCGTGCGCACTCGCATCGTTTTGAGTCTGCTCCCATCACCCATTTGAACAGCACATACCCCCCCGCTTCCTTCGTCCCGCCAGAGCACCCTCAAGCGAATGCATAGACCGAAAATGCGCCCGGCACGATGCCACGGGATCGCACACTTGTAGAGCGGTGAATTCGAAAAGGAGATAGCTGTAGCGTTCGGAGCTTCATGTTTCTTGCATATGGAGACAGGATTTTTATCCTTCTCGTTGCAAAGGAATAGGGAATAGTTTTCTTTTATAATTCATTCATCTTTGGGTGTGCACTTGTTAACATGCGTATACGCACGCGCCGCCACTGCTCAGTGACAAATTACTCTTCAAATTTCCTTTGATATATATATATCAATATTGTTGGTTAAAAACCATTATTATCTGTCTTCTATCCTTTCAAGAATGGATTTTGGCCCTATTAAGCTGAAAAAATCAAAAAAATATATGCACTCTTATAATAACCTATTTTCAATGGAATCATTAATTTTCAAATAGAGAATAGTGCATTACCTTCCATCTCCATTGATATTAACCAATAGCATTACAATCACAAATATGCCTTACAAATAAAAGAACATGAAAGATTTATACCTTGGTTTGTAATATATTCATAATGAAGTATTATTTATAGTTCTCTTGTTTTTTTTGTTTGCATAGTATTCTAATTTAATTACTTTTTTGTCTTTTAAACAATGAATATTATGATGGTAGAAGGCAATGGTTCTTAACCATCGCTATTAGATTACTGTATCCCATATAAATTTGTTTCTGTAATCATTATTGAGAGCATATATGAAGTTTGACTGATAGTTATTCTAATGGCTGTGTAACAAATTTCCAATATTATATTCTGGCTTTTTCGAGAATTTTTGTTGTAATTTAATACATTGAGCATATTTTCATAATTTTCTTTGGTAATGCATTGTTTCAAGATCTAATTGTTTTTAATGAGGGAAATAAATCAATGCTATGAAATGATTTAAGATAATTTTATGAGAGTTATTCAATGGGAAAGTGAATGAGAAAGTTTTACTGAATGGTTGTACCACATTTGAATATATTAGGTCCCCTCTTAACGACGGGGTCAGGGACCAGAAAGTCCGTTGTTAAGCAATTTTGTCATTAATCAGGATCCTAGATTTTGGCTAGGTGGTGATGGCAGGCAACCTTGATGGTACATATTTCTTTTTCACTTTCTTGTACTTACCTATTGTGTTTGCATGTGCAGTATTATTCATGTTACAGTGCACTGCAGTAATTTGGTATGCATTTTATTTATAAGTTAATACTTAAATATGTACAGTAGTACATAACTTTTTTTTTTGCTGAATGAAGTCCGTCGTAACTTCGAGTTGTTGTTAAACAGGTTGTCATTAACTGAGGACTTACTGTAGTGAATAATTTTTATGTGGATCTAACTCTTAATTTTCTATTTAAGGGATGCGAAAAGAAGTTTTGCCAGGATTTAACTGACTGGATAAAAAGCATAAATGCCAAAAAAGTTGCTGTATTAATGTCTATATCTGCTGAAATACGGAGAGATAAAGATTTGTCTGGGTGTCAAATACGATATGCCTTGCCTTCTGCATTGAAAGCAGAATTAGAGAATAAATTAATGTGAGTACTAAATATTTTATGTTTCAAATTTAACTTATCACGTATAGCCTATCAACTGCCTTTTTGTGACAGGCACAAGATGTTTTTCCCTCTAAGTGATGTTCTTCTTCAGCTATAAGTAATCTTTATTTTAATATTAATCAAAGATCGGCCGGGGGGTTGAAGATTTGGTCAAATCTTATTCAATTCAATGATTTTATGGTCTATCAAATCTTTGGACAATAAATGTGAATTGCAGTTGCAGAGGTTACAATTTTGGGCTGTGATGAGTTTTTAATTTATTTTTGGATGAAAAAAAAACTGTTATTAATTATTTGACTGCTGTGAACGCACCAGGTACATTCCCACGGCAGACTGCTGTGAACGTACCTCTTTTTCCTCCTTGCCATGCACTCAGCGCTTTTGCCGCATGAGGGGTAGGTTTTCAGAGGTTGACCAACAGCGAAAGGGTTAATAAAAATTCTGTGGAAAAACCAAGTCTTCGATGCTTGGTGTCATCTTCTTGGCCAGAAGTTGACACAAAGCCTCAAAACCATGATAGTGTGTTAATAAAAGTTATTTGGGAAAACAAAGTTTAATTTTTTTTCATCCAAAATTACAGCAAATTCCACTAAGTAACGCCATAAACCACCAACTTTATAATTTCTTCTTTTGACTATTCCAATTCTATTAACCTCGTTATGCCTTAGAGGAAAAATTCTTGGAATGAAGTTGTTAAATAATTATTTAATATACTTAAGTCTCTTAGTAATAAGGTCCAAATATTACTCATATTACAGTTTAAATATATGAGGGAACTTATGATAAAATTACATTGTTCGAAAGAGTCTCCAATGGCTGCAAAAATTTGACTCCATTCATCAGCACAAGATACTAACAATAGCTGTATTTATTTGTGGGAATGAGGACTCCTTAGTCAACCACAGCCTCTCCATTAGAATGCCCTTCTGAGATGGTTTATGGGAATGCTACTTCCTTGCCAGGGACCACCACATACTCACACACAAACCTAGTGGAATTTATTGCAAGGCTGATGGGACCCAGCTAAGGAAACATGGTTTACAACCTGCGATCCTTTACAGAGCTGAAGGAATCCTACTGAGGATGCTGAGTTATGAGCAACTATGCTTGCTAGCTCACAAAACATTCACTCATAAATCTACAGAAGGGCCGAATTTCTGGTAGAACCACACAGAAAGACCATGGTCAAAACCAAATGCTATAGGAAATTTTGGTTGACGTTGTTGATAGAATGGCTGCATATGGAAGATTTTTTTTTCTTTGTATCTGATCATTCTCTTCCATATCAACGTAGCAAGTAGCAATTTTGGGTCTGATGAAGAATATTCTTGAAGTGTCCCCCTCTGATTTCATTGGAATTGGGCGAGGTGGTAGTGTACTGTGAACAAGTGCAAAATTTCCCTTACCCTCATAGGCGAGTAATTAGCTTCCAAAGTTCAATGCCCACAACCCATTTTAGGTTAAGGGGGGCCCCTCTCTTACCAGACTGCAGTGAGGCATCTCTGGAGGCAAGCTGTGGGGGCCAGGGGCACAGCTAGGAATTAAGTCTGGGGGGTTTAGGTGCAACTAATATCAGTGTGTGTGGGGGCATGGAATACCCACCAGGATAAGCGGTATGTGCGAGATTAATAAATGCGGGACATGCAAAAGTCGCAAATGCGATAACGCGAATTTTAATGTGAATTCTGGGGTTTTCCCGCGAAAACGTGAATTTCATGTTAATCGCGATTTTCTGCGATTCAAGGACGATTTTCACAAACTCCGATGTGATTTTCATCATTTTTTTTTCTTCTGCTCATGCTTCTCCCATTAAAATGGTTTTTCGAGGCGTATATTTAAGGTATATTATTCTGATAAACCCAAGACTTTGATAGCTTTCTCAGCTAATTTTCAACAATATGTTGTAGAATAACGGTACTGCGCAATGGAAATTGATGATTGTAAATGAGTCATCATCGAGAAATCACGGAGTAATGTTTTAACCTTTAGTATAAAATTTTAAGCGGCTCTAATTCAGTACATTAAAAATATTCCCAGAGAGGATGAAGCATTAATAACGAAATAAAACTAGTAACTGATCTCATATATTCATAACAAACTTAAATAAACTCATACGAAAACAATACGCATAAGAGAGTTTTTGAAAAATGCCTTTCTTGTCGAAAGATGACAACGAAGGTCGCTTTAAGACATCCAGAGAGATGTCTCATTTGAAAGCGGCCTGAATTTCACGGCGCCGTGCCATGAATGGCGGCCGGCGAGAAATCGTCGCGTCTGAAAGTAGCCTCAAGGTAGCACTGTATGTATTTCACGCCATAGACGGTGCATCGGCGGGCCGGTTTGAAATGGGCGCCTTGGTGACCGTTGACAACGCCGTGCCGTCAACTGCGCAATTCGACTTGTTTTTGAAGACATACATTGAGACCAATGGTTGTTTGAATGCAAAGCCGGCTCGTCTGAAAACGGCAAAAGCAGTGGTGCGCCGTCTATGCCGTGAAATATACATGGTGCTACATTAAGGCAGCTTTCAGCCGAAACGACTTTTCGCCGGCTGCCGTCTCCGGCACGGCAACGTGAAATTCAGGCCGCTTTCCGACGAGACGACTCACTGGATTTCATGGCACTGTGCTGTGAACGGCGGCCCGTGGAAATCGTCGCGTCGGAAAGTGGCCCATGCAGCGAAAAAATTCATGATTTCCACAAAGAAACAATTCGAGGAAATAAGGCAACTTGTTTGTCAGGAGGATGTCCGCGTTCACACGATGTCTACAATGTAGCCAAAATGCCATGGGAATCTGCTGATTGACTCAATAAAATTACTGCATCCACTTGAATTCCATGAAGACTCAAAATCGTTGATATAATTTTTAATAAAAATTCCAAAGGTACCAAAATCTTGCAATTTTGGTAGAAAAGTACTTGCCCACTCACACAAGTTTATAGCATCCCTATCTTCCAAATGTTAAAACGCTCTCATATAGCGCAAATTCGTACAGCGCAAAGACCCCAAGGAACGCATCACTTGTCTAAGCGAGGCATGGGTGTACCAAGCTTTTTTTAATGCCTATTTTTTATGGCATTCAGAATGCCTAATGCTTTTTGCAATAGGCTGTGGTTTCATTGAATAGACCTTAGTTTGGCTGTAGTTAATTATATCTCATGCGGTATGTCTAACATACCATACATTATTTTTAAATAGCTGCCCCCTCTTAACAAAGTGTGTTGGGGCAGTGGTTAGCATCGGTACCTCTCACCGTGAAGACCGGCGTTTGCGGCTCTGACATAGCAATGTATTTTTTTTGTTTTTAATTTGATCATTCATGTCCAGTATCGCTTTAATGTCAATTGCAGCAAGCTTAGGAAGGAAGACAATTTTTTTATTTTTGTAATGGCTTTAAGGTATTTAAGCAGTCTTATTGTGACTGCCATAAAAAATACTACGTTGAAATAGGGGTAGCAAGGTACGTGGTCTCCCTTTGAGAGTGAAGGACCCTATTATTAACTGAGGAATCTTTCAGAATGATCACCTACCCCCTTACCTAGTTTTCCATTGATATCCACTTCTACTCATTGTCTCTGATCCTTACCACTACATTACATGTACAGTCGGATTCAAAAGTATGGCAACAAATGAAGTGGTGCCACTTTCGCCGCAGTTTGGAAATTAGGTTTTGGTATTTTCTATTTTACCAGTTGGGGGGAAATTTGAACAACATTCCTACCTCCGGCCATATTTTTATTACTACATCATTATAGGGAAATGTATGCGGGATATGTGCAATGTTTAATACCACGTAAATTGTGCAGCTCATGCTAGATATTAAATCCACTTCGAAAATTTCAATTTACTTTCTCTTCTAAATTGACTGATCCATTGAAGTATATTTTCTTACAATTAATGCTGAAGTTTTTTGACGAGAGATACCGAACATAACTTATATATGAAATATCCGTCACAATATCACAGGAGATAATGCCACTGCATTTCCAAATTCAGTTTGATTTAGTGACACTTGAAGACTGGTTCGTTCCCTTGCATGGCTTAGGAAAGGTCATAATGAAACATCATTGGAATCAGTGATTTGGCCTAGTGGTCAAGTAGAGAATATTTCACGGTAGCTGAATGAATTCTGTGGTCCTCTCTGAATTTTTTTAATCAGGCACATACATAGTATGGCAGTAACATATTTTTCTTATACACTTTAATGCATATTAACCACTGCTGTCATAAAATTTTCCTTGGCAAAAATTCATTTTTTGTTTTCCACGGATATCATTCTTTTTTTATTGAAATCTCAAAGCAAGAATAATATGGAAAATATTTCAGTCAGGTACATATTCCACTCTATCAAGTCCATAGTTTTTTCTAAATGTTTTATCATTTTCAATAATATGTAGGCACAAGACCCAATTAACTGATGGGTCTGGGTAGAGAAAACTTATAAGGTTGGCACATGCAGCAACCTGCATTGTTTGCCTTCACGGCACCAAGAGCCGACGAGGATGGATGCGGACACGACTGAGCTACCAAACTTGGAGTCCTCCAGGAGCAAATTCCCTATCAAAATTAAGATCAGCGGGTGAAATGCACTGAGGATGAGTCAGTTCTTAAATTTTTTCGGTTCTTGGTAACTCAGTTCTCAGGATGAACTCTTATTATCTGAATTAATGGCAAATTTAAATAAGCAACCACTAGAAACGAATGAAAATAATTTCACTAAAGATGTAAATTTGCAGGAAAGCTCTGGAAAAAAAACTTAAGATTGCCTCCATAATTTTATTTGCCTAGCAAAAAAGTTAAAATAACAAGTTGTTAAAGAATGCATGATCAACCAATATGTCACATTACAACAAGGAAAGGATAGAAACTTCTGCAAGGAATACATAATATACATCTTGTGGGCTGGGTCACATTTGAGTTTCTGAGGCCCAGAAATTGATTCCACTTTATGTTTTTATGAAAAGGATATTAAAAGTGTTTTCCATCTCCATTTCAATAGTGATTGTCCATGTGACACCATCTTGTGGACTTCCTTTCCTCTGTCTCAATCCTTTAACTTTTCTGACATGGGTCACTTCTTACCAGTCATAATTCAAGTTGGCCCTTCTCTTCTAAATCTAGAATTCATTGGAAGGCCCAAGGTTTTCCACTTAAGCAAGGCTGTAGGTTGAAGTTGGCCTTATAAATTCATTTATGAGAATTGAAATAAAATTCCCTGAAGTTATCCATTATTTCTACTTTTTTGTTATATGGGAATGACATTTAGCATGCTTTGCTGCTGCACAGAAAAGTGAAGGTGGTGCTAATATCTTCTCGAAAAACGTCTTTAAACACATGTGTTTCTTATTCATGTCATACATTTTGTTCATTTCCTTGTCCTACATCAATGAAGTGATGGTGGTTTTTATGTCTTTTTTTTTTAGTCCATTTACGCACCTTCCATTCTAGAATAAACCCATTCTAGAATAATACGCTTCTTTATTATACCACCTCCTTTACATTAACCCATAACTTTCTCAGTCTTTTCTTCTAATTCAATTGTTAACTTATTCAATATTTCGGTGATGATATTCTCTGTTATTTGGTTTCCATGATCACATTGAGTTCTCTTCTTTCTGGGAATATCCTGTAATCTACATTATTTTGTGATTCAGACGAGTCACCCAGGGATACATCCTTGAGAGACTTGTGCCAACAGTCTATATGTGGCCTTATCTGGTGGCTTGTGACCCTCCTTAGTGTGGAACCTGTATTGGGAAGAAAGGGATTTTGGTGAGTGAGTTTTCCTATATCCCACTAAGTTTTTAAATGTCTTTCAAGGGCAATGTTGGCCAAGGGAGACAATTATCAGCACTCGGTGGTGAAACTTCAGGGAATTTAAGTCGAGCATACATAAAGGGAAAAATTCCAAGGAGGAAAAACAGTTCACAAATCGGGTTGGTGTGGTGGCTAGTGTGTTGGCTTCTCACCCTGTGGTCTCGGTTTCAAATCTTGGTGGTGGCAAAGAATTTTCGGAGACTGCCTGATCCCTGCTTTAATGTTGTGTGGAGGAAATTTGAAGTGCAACACTCGGCCCGTCAAATGGGATGTTTAGCTGGGGTTCCCTTGGTTCCTGTCATTAAGTGCAGGCTAATGCTGGTGCTGGGTTTCTCTCCATATCCTTCCCTCATAGCACCAATTACCTCAGATGTCAGTCACCTCCTCCAAATACCACACCAAAAACTTCCTCTTCAACTGGACTCACAGAAGAATCTCTGATTTTGTGATTAGTGCTGTAGCCATGAATGAATTTTCCTCTCTGGAGTTTTTTTTCCTTTGAGTGGTCTTAGGGGTGATTTAAGTTTTGTTAAGTATTTTCTGTTGTTTCCCAAATAAGAGAGTGAACGCCCTAAGTAATCAGCCTAAAGGCCTGTTTATGGGAAAAAATAAGCAAAAAATGAAATTTAGCAAAAAATTTGTGTCTTGACTCTGGGATGTTCATAAAATATTGATGCATACTCAATGCCAATATCATTCTTCCGCAGAACTGACAGCAAACTGCCATAATTGGAAGAAGACTGTCTATGAATGAAAAATAACATGGATACAGTGGAGGATCCAGAGAGGAGGTAGAGGGGGCTATAGCCTCCCCTGGGAGTCTTTAATTTACATTAGATAGAATGATATTTTTGTTCAGACCCCCACTACTGATGGTAGCCCTCCAACTCCATCACCTAGCCCTATCCTGGATCTGCCACTGAATGGATATGATATGGAATTGAGAATTTTATCTCGGAAAAGACATCCATGGTGCTAAGAAATAACTCAATTTCAATACCTTCTACTGTGGCAGTTTGCTGTTCGTTCCACAGAAGAATGATACATGGCATTGAGTACATGTTGATTTTTTTCCATAAGTACACCAAAGCCTTATACAGTGAAACCTCGTTAAAGCGAGTACGGGATATAGCGACACCCCCGCTATTACGAGAGATAGCCGATGCACCGTCAATTGACCCTAAAATAAGCATGTTAAAAAATTCGTTTTTACGATGTCCTTTTATTGTCGGCTCTCGCTATAGCGAGGGTTTCACCGCCGGAAAAACTTACATCAAGGCTTCTTAATTTCTGTAATTGCTAGCGATCTGTTAGAAATGAAGTTAATGGAGTGCTCAGTCTCAAATTTATCTGGTAAACTGTCGTTCGATAAATAAGTAGTTAATTTTGGTGAAAATATTGTGGCATTAGCATTTGCGAAAGCTTGATCTTCTTTTGTTCCTCGGGCGGCAGAAAGTTGTCGTCAGCATAACCGCACGTCCATGAGTTGCATGAATAGAAAGCATTTGATGGCAGACCCCATGGCCAAAAAAACACCAAACACGTCTAAGCAAGAAAATAAAAATGATAGAGTAATATGAGAGTGTTGAAATTAATGTATCTTCCTATTCGCTCTTCACAATTAAAAAAAACAAAAGCGCCCAAGGAATGCAGACTATGTACAGTTATGAGGAGCTTTGTTCGGGCGGTTTTGCCCACTCCAATCTACGGGAACTTCTGAGAAAGGGGCTACACCTAAGCCTAAAGCGGAGTATTTCAGGGATAGATTGCGAATCGAGAATTTCAAGAGTGCGGAAGGTTGATTATACTAATACAAAGCACCAAAGCGTTATCTCCCCTCATAATTGTTGGTGACGCCTGTGGTGTAAACCCGAAGTCGTGGAAGAAAGGACTCTGATCTTAAGTATCTTAAGAAGTATTCCCTGCGTGATATAACATAGATGAAACGGAACTTTTTTACATCCTACTCCCTGACAAAATCCTTGCAGTATGAGGTATTTCTTGCAATGGTGCCTCCAAAGGTATGTAGTGCGCCTTAGTGATGGTGTAGGATGTACGATGCAATGATACTGAGCATGAATTGTCCGGATGGACGTAGCGGATTCACAAGGGTGAACTATTAATGTCAGTGGTCGGAGTCGTACTGGCGCTCTCTTCCGTCACGTGGGTAGCCGAGCATCCCCTGGTGGCCGTTGGAAGAACTCACAGAACAACTGACTGTCGTTTGCAGTGCCGTGGTAAACTCTGTGTATTATTTCAAATACGTCGCGAGCGTAACACTCAAAAAGGGACTTTTTTTTAACAACGGCAATTTTAATCACCTCATTTTTCAAGCTTAGTAAACTTTTTGCCGTAGATAATGAAGATATTACATTATCTAATTGAAAAAGTCTTCCAAGGTAGGAACGTTATACAACCTTCCACCGTTTTCGACTGCAGAAACAAATGCAATACATTATTTCACTTCACTGCCGCTTAATGTAGAGGAACAATAAACACAATGGAAACATTCGAGGCATTAAATAACCGCGATTCAATTTTATTAGTTAATTTTTGAATTTTCAGAGGAAAATACCAAAATAATAGAATGATTACCTAAATGCACTAATTAAGAGCATAGAAAAATGGCTTCATCGGTTCTGCATTGGCATAATGATTGATAAAAACAATGCTTTGCATGTTTTTTATTCAGTGCGGTGCTTATAAATTGTTTGAATAGTAAGTTGTTGTTTGAGTAAGGAAATTTAGTAATGCAAAAAACAGGTACAGTAAACTCTTGATTTTACGAAGCAGGATTTTACGAAGTTTTCGATTATACGAAGTGATAGTGCGGTCCCGGTGAAAAGCCTATGCTAAATACATGGCGCTATTCGATTATACGAAGTTTCGATTATACGAAATTTTTTGAATTTACGAACCTCGGCTCGGTCCCTAGGAGCAAATGGCATTCGTTTATACGAACTACGGCGAAAAAATTGTCAACAAAACTAGTTACGCCGGCGTAAGTAGCTAAAAAATCAGCGCTTCCAACTGTGGTCCATCAAAAGTGCGAAATCGTAAATGATAATGCAACTTTGGAGAGAAATGGGTCGCCAAAAACCTCACTGTGGGAATTTAGGGGGAGTAGGAGTTCAGTTAAAATATCGCGGCTGACATTATGCCCCTATTTACGTGCCTGTTCGTAAACATAGCATCGACAATAATTCGTAGTTAAACATGTCAGGAAGGTCGCGCGGAGTATTTCGTACACCCCTAATTAACCCTTTGCACTGCTGTGAACGTACTTCGAAGACTACTTGACTACTTTTCGCCGAAGCACTTCGAAGGGTCCCTAATCCGGGACCCTTTTCTCGACGAGCTCACCCTCGCTGGCCCCTGAAACTGGGCTATTTTTTAATGCATTACCTGACGCAACCCTGGGTTTCAAAGGGCAAAGGTGCCACGGGGGGAAAAAGAGTAAAGTGCGTGTTACTGTGGGGCTGTGCGTCAACCAAACGGGCACGGACAAAATAAGCCTGTTGTCATTGGGAAATTTGAAAGGCCACGGTGCTTAAAACATGTAAAATTGGAAGCCCTCCCCGTTTTTTACCATGCAAATAAAAACAGCTGGATGACCCGAGAAATTTTCCAGCAAACGGTTATACGTCTACAAAGAAAAATTGCTGGAGAGAAGAGCAAAATTGTTTTAATAATGGATAATGCCACCGTTCATAAATACGTGGAAGATCTAAAATTGGCTAATGTTCGAGTGTTCTTTTTTTTCCCCGAACTCGACTAGCAAGTCCCAGCCCTTGGACCAAGGCATTATCCAGGATTTTAAAGTCCTATACCGGAATAAGCTTGAGCGGTATTACTTGCGATGGATCTGTATATATACATTCATCTATTTTGCTCATGTGCGTTTGGATATCGATTTAGATATTTTTATTCATGATTATCATTCTTTCAAATCTATTTGCTACTTTTATAAATGGGAACAGAAATTAATAACATCCCGAAATGGACGTTGATACATGCAATCCGCGCCATAATATCTTTTCGTGTATATATTGGCCTTTGTGAATGAACAACTTAAATATCTTAAGTACTGGGCTCTATTTACCGCCAATTTATATTTCAGGCTTCTCGTAATGAAGACGCACTTCCAAGTCTAACCATGAACTTTCTTCTCACGCGCTTCCCCGTTCTCCCATGCTGGGGTTCTGTCTTTCCAAAGCCGTCCCTTCCCTCCTGCCGCCTTTGGCTGATCTTGCTGACACCCACCTTAAGCATCCCAAACCCCTCCTTCCCCAGCATTTCCCATTCACTCCCTCCCTAAGGAGACTGAGCTTGTGTGCGTCGCAAAAAAATACGGCCCCCAAAAGTAGACTGAGGCAGAGCTGAAGGCCATTTCCCCACCCTTCTTTGTCCTGCCCCCTTCACAAGTCCTTGTGCTGACCACACTTCTTCCCTCAGGCAATCCCCATCCCACTCTTATTCACCCCACTCACTGGGAACGTTCCCCGATTGTGGAGAAGGGCATGGTTCATCTTTACTCGCAACGGGGGGAAGTTATTAACCGGAAAGAGGCGGAAGAAGTATCTTCCACTATCGGGAAAATGGTGCCGCGCTTATAATTGTCTCTCTTCTTCTCAGCTGACTTTTCAATTGAAATTAATTTCTTTGCTCTTTCCACACTATATTTATATACGATTATGGCGCGACTATTTTTTAGTGCTAAAACTAAGAAAATCTTTTCTCTATGTCAATGATCCTTTGCCTAACTTTCAATACGGCGGAGAAAGGAACACGAAAACTAAATGAGGTGACGGTACAGGTTTTTGCGTGTTATTTTTTGGGAATTCACGCTAGCGAACCAATACTTAACCACGTTGAGAAATGATAAAACGTCTCTTGTAGGAAAACAATCAATGTGGATAATAACGTTTCTATCTGTATTTCTCCGATACTGTAAGATGTTTCTCCTGTCGTTTTCCGGTTGGAACCTTGTTCCTGTCGGCATAAAAGGAGAGAAACATACTATATGAACAGGTCACCTCAAACCCGGTAAGAAGAATACAGTCCTGATGAAGAATTAAGTCTTTTATGGCAACGTCTGCGAAGATGATGGAACACAGTAGTCGGACGGAGACCTCAAACAGAACTTACTTCAAATATTCGCCAGGAGATAATCACATCCTACGTTATTTATGATCGTAATTGAATCTCAGTGAAAATAGAGCACATTCTGCTGAAAATACGAAGTAACTCGAAATATTAACTTATGAAGGTTATTTTGGAAACGGGCTAAGACCCTTGTTTTTCTTTTTTTCTCGTCACTGAGCGATAGAGGGCGACATAAATGGCGGTTAGGCCGGCTGCCGCTAAAATTCCGTGGGTGTCAGAAACAAATATCTATCTTTTGCATACTTAATAGTAGCTATTGGCTCCTAACCACAAATTTATTACTGTTAATTCTTATAATAAACATTGCAATTCATTATTTGATTACGTTTTCTAAACTGGTCGGGAATTTCTTTAGCGATCGTTGATGTTGAAGTATGAACAAGAAATGGGAATTTTATGGTGGTATAATTATTTAACGATTTTTCACATCATAAATCGATAGCAAAAAGCCTTTTCTATGAATTATACCGAGAATAACCACCGAAAACATTTAAATAAGACCACTAAAGACAAAAAACGGCGGAAGAAACAAAAGCGAACATTTTTTTCGTGACTTATGAAAAAGGTTTGAATTTACGAAACTCGATTTTACGAAGTGCCAATTTTCCGGTCCCACTGACTTCGTAAAATCAAGAGTTTACTGTATATTGGCTATTATTTGCTCCACCTCCGGTAAAGCGACAATTCGCTATAGCGAGTGTTTATTGGTGCACCGTGGGGTGTCGTTATATCGAGGTTGCACTGTAGTTATTTTTTTGTGAAGTTCTTTTAAAGTATGAATTGAGTTCCACATGCATGGGATTAAAACTATGGCAACATCAACAACTTTTTGAAACCAGTCACAATAGCACACAAACTGATTAGCATTTAGCCATAGATGCGCTGGAGATGATCCATGGTTTTTTTGAGTTTTCAGGTACTGATGAATGTATTTTTGATAAGATTCATGAGATCAAAAAACATTAATAATACCACAAGAGAATCTCTAAGATATTAGCAGATTTATTTAAAGAAATATTGTAAATAATTCAAATTTTGTTGATGATTACTTACAGAATAAGGTGATGATTGTGGGTTTCATGCACTCTTCCCCCCTGCTACTTCCTTATTTGTACCTCTATTAGTGTGAGAGGCCTTGAGGCCAGAACCTTTGTAAGTGAGAAACCTCTATAAGCAGGAAAAAAATGCCGGTCCTTTAAACTCTCACCTATCAAGGTTTAACTGTAGTTAATATTGATAGCTATCCACGTTTTTGGGTTTTTGACGGTGTGGGTCAACTTAAAACTGACAAGTTGGGCCAACTTTCTTACTCAGTTTGAAGGTGTTGAGTTGAATTTTAGGCCACATTGATGTAGTGCATCTGTGGTGACCTTTTGAAACTGGTCACATGACTTCTCCATCATCTCGCATCATATCCTGGCTCTCCTCCACTCATCTTCCCTCCGCTGGGGCTTGTGGCATGACAATTTCTAGAAGCTGCGATGCATTTAAATGCCATTACAGCTCCACCCCTTAGGGATTTCTGCTCTTTGTGCAGCCTATATCTACCCCTGTCACAAATCCTCTCTCCTTTACTTTGAAAAAAGTATTTTCTTTCCTGGCACTGCATGAAACAAGTGAATAGGGTGGTTTCCTATTATTTTTTTATTGCCTAAATTGAAAGATTATTACTCCTGGAGTACGTATTTCATGCTTGTAGATTTTTAAATGGCAATATCTATTTTTTGCGATTAGGTAAATGTAAAGTGAAAATTATCAAGTGTGAAAAGGCTACGGCTAAGTATGAATGCTGGGAAAACCCCGTGTGATGTCTTTCTGGCTCCCGCTGTCGCCGTTTGAGGTGACCTTTGGGCAAGTCTTTGAGCGCTGATATGATGCTGGCTGCTAGCAGGTAGCGCTTGGCTTAAATAGGGATTAGTAATACGCTATCAAACGAAGGAAACTTTCTGACCTTAGGCAATTTTAATAGGTGATTATTAAGAGATGTTTCCCTGGAATCTGTGCCTCATGCATGCATTGGTAATCTCGGATGATGTAAAACTCCTATCTACTCATATAGAAACTAGGTCCCTGTGACGTCACGTGGAGTGGCATCGCATGGGCACCAATCTGGCCTTTTTCAAATGTGGTTAAAATTGGCCATTGCCATTCCTCTGAACTGGGATTTCTAAAACCAAATTATTTTTATGTTATGAATACACTAATGGTGGGTAACGAATCGCAATCAATGCCTTTTGTTTTCTTTGATGAAGGAAACTACCCTATTGTATGTAGTCATGTACAGTGGTTTCCAAAAGTTTCTTCACGAATTGAGCAGCGCCACTTTCGCCGCAGTTTAGAAATTGAGTTTCGGTATTTTCTATGGTATGAGTAGGATGGAAATTTGAACAACATTCCCATCTCCTGCAATATTGTTATTACTACATTATCAAAGGGCAATGTATGCAGTATATGTGCAATTTTTAATGCCACATGAGTTGTGCAGCTCATGCTTGAAAATAAATACGCCTCGAAAACTTCAATTCATTTTCTCTTGTAAATTGATCGATATAAGGAAGTATATTTTCATGCAATTAGCGCAGTAGCATTATGATGATAGTTAATGAACATTAAATATATGAAAGATCTGCCGCTATGCCACTGCAAATAATGCACACAAATCTAGTGTCACTAAATCAAAATTCAGTTTGATTTGGTGACACTAGAAGACTGGTTTGTTCCCATGCATGACTTAGGAAAACACATAAAATTACACTGTAAAAATCAATGAGCGAGTTGGCATAGCAGGAAAGCAGTGGATTTTCACTGTGAGTGAAAAAAGGGAGAATGAATGAATGTGGAGGTTCGAACCTGTTCAAGGGAATATTAAAAAAAAAACTCCACTGCTGTCATTATAAAATTTTTATAGCAAAAATTCATTTTGTTATCCTCAGAATTTGTTAATTATTTGTCTCGAAATCTCATTTCACAAAGAAAAGGGATAACATTTCGGGCAGGATATATTTTGTTTCAAGTCCTCTTTCATATTACCCAAGGCCTTTACAGCGATTGTTACTTTGCTTGTAAATCGACTTTTTTTTCTATTATCTGAATTGCAGAAAGTGTGCCAAAACCATCTAACCTGAGTTTGCAGTGCATTGAATCAAAACTGTCCTTATAGACACCCAAAGTCTATAAATATTGAGGTTCGTCATGATATGGTATGATATTTGGAGTAGGTCATTTTATCTACCAACCTTCCAAGTTTTCAAATACTACTGAAAACGATAGTACAGACAACTGCAGCAAAGGAGGATTTAGGGAAGAGGTTTCGGGTAATACAAAGGAGGACTTGATGCAGAAGAATACCTGCCTGAAATGTTTTCCCTTTTCTTCGTGAAATGAGATTTCGAGACAAATAATTAACAATTTCCGTGGATACCAAATTGAATTTTTGCTATAAAAATTTTATAGCGACAGCAGTGAAGCTTACACATTAAAGTGAATAAGGGAAATATCTTACTGCCGTTTTGTGTCATTAAAAAATATTCCCTCGGACAGGTTTGAATCTCCACATTCATTCATTCTCTGCAGTGAAAATCCACTGCTTTACTGTTATGCCAACTCACTCATTGATTTTTACAGTGTAACGTTATGTGTTTTCTTAAGCCACGCATGGGAACAAACCAGTCTTCTAGTATCACCAAATCGAACTGAATTTTGATTTAGTGACGCTAGATTTGTGTGCATTATTTGCAGTGGCATAGTGGCAGATCTTTTATATATTTAATGTTCATTAACTATCATCATAATGCTAATGTATTATTTGTATGATAGTATACTTCGATGAATCGGTCAATTTACGAGAGAGTTTTAAGTTTTGGAGGTGTATTTATTTTCAAGAATGAGCTGCGCAACTCGTGTGGCATTAAAAATTGCACATATACCGCATAAATTACCCTTTGATTATGTAGTAATAACAATTGCAGGAGATGGGAATGTCCTTCAAATTTCCCTCCTACTCGTACCATAGAAAATACAGACACTCAATTTCCAAACTGCTGTGAAAGTGGCGCTGCTCAATTTGTGAAGAAACTTTTGTTAACCACTGTACATTGGTGCAATTTGTATGCACTAAAGAAGTTCGCCATGAAAAAATATTTGGCTCAGCCAGTATTCAAACCCAAATCTCTCAGTTGCTGGTTAGGGGTGCTAGCCAATCACACCAGAAAGCCATCCTGAAGTTCGCTGTGAGAAAAGGGGGCTTGGTGTTGTAATTGACTATCATGCCTGACTGACAATTAGGAGATCCACGTTCAAATCCTGGCTAAGCCAAATATTTTTTCACGGCGAACTTCATCCTTGGTGCACATAAATTTCCTTCCCCAGTCAGTCATTCAGTGAAATTGAATTATTTTAATATTATTTTTTTATCTATTAGTGATTGGGGGTTATAAACACAATGCAGAAATACAACCTCTTTTTATCCACCTCATGAGCAGGTTCTTGGATATTGGCTGCCTCTCCTTCATGCCACTAGCTCAAATCGCAGACCATAAGGTTTGTTTAGATATGAGGTTTGTTTTAGAAGTGGGGGTAGAGCCCTTGCTTATCATAACAAAACTACTTCACCCCATACTAAGTGGGGCATGGCAAATTTGTGACTCGCACACATTCAGAATGAGGGTCTAGTTCCATTCCTTGAGCCATGTTTCACTTTGAGGATTTTTATTGAGGATTTCCATAGCCTTCACCTAGGTTTTGAACCTAAAACCCATCAATATTATTTATTTTTATTTTTATTATTCTTATATTAATTTATTTTAATTGTGGTTGTATTGAGAGTATATTTACATGCAATTGTATTTTGAAGTGTTGTTTGTATTTCGTCTGTGGAAATTTCTGTTGTTTTTGACTTTTTTTTGGATTTTCACCCTTTAATTCAAAGATTAACATTTATAAGCTTAAAGCTCTACCTGCTAGCCAACTCTACTTTCTCATGCATATGAATAATTGTATTTACATTTTCTTCAGGGTGATACTAATGTATTTATGGTATTCTCATCACATATATGTATACATACTGACATTTTGGACTTTTGTGATTGCCTTGTTTGAATGGTCTTTGTGTAAAACTTCTATATCCTAAGTAATTCCTTCATTTTATTCTTTTTCAGAGGCCATGGATTGTCAGAATATGATGGGCCTGGGAAAAATGAGTCACCAAGTTCCAGGGATGTAGATAAGCGGATGTATGTTCCAAGTGGAGGCTTTGGCCAACACTTATATGACATTGGGTAAGGAGTAATAAGCAGTTATTTTGAATACTGCTTTGGTTATGATTTTGATGTGGTAATGGAGTGGAACTTCAATTATCTGTCAAAATGGGGGGGGGGGGGGGAAAGCCCAAACAGATAATAAAAAAGACTTAAACAGAGTCTATTCATGATAAATCTTTTTATAAAGTTTAACTTTGGGTTCTGTGGTATGCTTTTGCAGCATACGTTTTGATCATTTTATTGAAATATCATGTGTTTTTTGTTTGGGTAGGTTAGGAAAGGCACAGGAAGAGTGCTTTCCCAGTCAACATAGAAAATAACCATGATTTGACTGAACTCTGGTTCACGTGTAAAGTTATGACTATGGATTAAAATGTAAAGACCTTATAATGGCCTCGTTATGGTTAAACACATCTCAACCTAGGCCAGCCTAACTACTGCTGAACTGGGGTGACACTAGTGTATTATAAAGATGGCCATAATGAACATGTGCATAATGAGCACATGTGTTATGACCACAGATTAGGGATGGTTGGATTGGATATTGTATGGGGTTATGCAACAGAATTTCTGCCGTGGAAAATTCTAAGGCAAAATACCACAGGCACTTGGTGTGACTCTTCCCAAGAGATTGAACAACCATCGCACAGTGGGTGGAAGTCAGAAAAAAATGAGAAAAATTATATCTCCGTTATTATTTAATGTAGATCCACGATTTAATCCATTTTTAATGATTATTATCTCCTAAATCCAAATCTAATGTTATTTTTGCTGTAGGCCAATCAGGGGCTCTCTAAAACAAAATGGCGGAAACTGTAAAATACCCTTCTTTAATCGTTAAAAGTGCTGAATGTAAGACAGCTATAATTAAGTATTACAGTGGAACCTCGTTAAAGCCAGTACGGGCTATAGCGACACCCCCGCTATAACGAGAGATAGCCGATGCACCGTCAATTGACCCTATAATAAGCGTGTTAAAAAATTCGTTTTTACGAGACCCTTTCGGCGTTGGCTCTTGCCATAGCGAGGGTTTCACCGCCGGAAGACTTTCATCAAGACTCCTTAACCTCTGTAACTGCTAGCGATCTGTTAGAAATGAAGTTAATGGAGTGCTCAGTCTCAAATTTATGTGGTAAACTGTCGTTCGATAAATATAATGATGACGAAACAATGCTTTGCATGATTTTTATTCAGTGCGGCGCTTATTAATTGTTTGAATAGTTAGTCGTTATTTGAGTAAGGAAATTTAGTGATGCAAATAAACATCGCCTTTCGTCTGGATTTATGCTTACGTTTATCGGATAGATGTTTATCTGTTGCCACACGACTCCTGATCCTGTATATCTGTTCGCAACAGGTATATTGGCTATTATTTGCTCCACCTCCGGTAAAGCGAAAATTCGCTATAGCGAGTGTTTATTAGTGCACCGTTGGGTGTCGTTTTATCGAGGTTTTACTGTATATTCCTACAAGTAATATCAGAGAGTTAAAAACTTGGACACAACCTTGAAAAACTTTTCCGAGATATATCGATATGCGGTATCGATGAAATATCCCATGTAGTAAGGTTAGCAATTTTATCAATGTATTTCACTGAAATGATATAAGTAGTTTATATTGTTTTCATTATTAATTAACCCTTTGCGGTCCAACGTCGAGACTGGCTCGTAGCTCTAGGCTTGTCATAGCATCAGGTCTAACTTGGAGTTGATGGCAAATCAAGTAATCTCTTGAAACATTGCCCTTGTATAAATCGCTTCGCCTTGATGTCGAGCTCAACTCGAAGTAAGACCTGATGCTATGACAAGCCTTGTGCTTACAGGCACTAAAGCAGGCACAACTATAGCACTAAAGTTGTCGAGCCAGCCTCGACGTTGGATCGCAAAGGGTTAAAACATATTTCTGTATCTGAAATGAATTACTAATTACATTTAAATAACATATATATGAATAAATAGAGGTCATCATCATCTGATTCAATATCAACGCTGCTTGTGTTCTCCTCAATCAGGAGGAGATTCCTGGCTTCTTTGGGTACTTTCACTTTTCCCTGGTTTGAATCTGTAGACTATGATATATCGGGCTCAAAGATAGAAAGTCTTCGAAAAATATCCTCGAATGACACCATTCTTGAATATTTTCTAGAATGTTACTTCGAAAACCTCTGAATATCCTTGTGTCTCAATTCAAGGACCTCCTCCGCCAATTGTCCAATACGTAGCATTGCTGCTTTTTCAATAGACATACCAAATATAAGAATCTTATGTACAGTTGGGACATAAAATACCATGAATAGTACTCTACATGAAGGACAGCAGTGAAAGTGAAGAAAAATCATACATCAATCGGAAGGCCACTAGATAAGGCTTTCAAAATGGTCGAAAACCTCTCGATAAGCTCCTCATTAATACCTGCATAGAAGAATATGACGACCAGGTGTTATTTCTATGTAACTTTTCTCTATGCACGCTGATTTTTATCAAAGATTATGAAATAAAAATTAATAAGTAATTGGATTTTTGCGAACCAGAAATTTCTGCTGACAGCTTTGGTTAAGAGAAGAAGAAATATTGCGCGGTATTTCTGTAATTTGTTGTTCCACTACCCGTTTACGGAACCACTACTAAAAGTCCCATTCAGTCTTGAAAGGCAATTGCAATTGTCTCTTCGTCCTTTCCACCTCATCTTTACTGCCATCAGCTTTCTTAGCATAAGCATGGAAAAGGAAATTGTCGTATGATAAAATGTTATTGATACTGTCTTTCTTGGTAGTCGATGTCGCATAATGGGATGCAATATAAATTGAAACAAACGTACACTCCATTCCACTTCTTGATGATTAGCTGGGAAGCAATTTGCATTAGACACTAAAAAAAACAAATGTAGCGGTGAAAAGGGGATGACCCGAAAGAATATTTTTTTGTTTATAAGCTTCTCACTCATCCACTCCAACTAGTTCATTTGTGGTATTTTAGGACCACAAACGTAACATTTCATGGAGCTTTGAGTCCGTTTGAGCATTGCATTCTGCATTTATTAAGCAGAAACATGAATAATCATTTATGTTCTAAACGAATGCCAAAAATGCCATGATATCACAAGAGGTGTAACTTCGTAAACAACTAGTAGTGGAAGCAAATTACGGCCCCAAGGGATAATTGTGGTCTATCGGTCGTGCACATTGACTGCGCTTCTTTGAATCTTTTCCCTCTCCTCAAGGTCGGAGGGATTTCTAGTTTGAAAGTAGCTTAATTACGCGAAATTTCCTGTATTCATGCGACAATAAGTATGAATAAGGTAACAAAACACTCTGCAGACATTTGGTAACACATCCTCATTGGGTTCATGGGTGACCTGCGGCGGCGGTGAATTTTCCTCTTTTAATGTGCTACAGGAGAGTGTGAAATCTCTTTTGGACAAAAAATTGCCTTTATTTTTAAATTTAGCATCTCTCCTAACAAATGGGGTAAAAAAATAATGGTAGAAACATTATTTGCTCTAAATTGGAGCAACAACCAAATCAGGAAATTCCGCGGCCGTGGCTACCTTGGCTTCTTATACATATCCCACCTTTAACCGAAAAGGAGCTAGTTGGAGCAAGATTTTTCTTTTGAAACATATTGTTAAGACTCAGGTCTTTCTTGCCATATATATTTTTTCATCAAATCTCGTCGCCCTCACAAAGATTTTTTCCACTTCATGTCAAAAATAGTTAAAAAAGAATGCACTTTTTGATGTTTAATTATGATATGAAAAATTGATAAAAATAAATAAAATGTTTGGTATAATTATTAGAAATGTCAACTCTGTTAGAAACTATGCTTTAAAATTTATGGAAAACAAGCTTAACGACTCATGAGTGAAAGTAAAAATTCAAATTTTTGCTAAAATTCCGGTTTGAAATCTTTTACTATTTTTTATCATTTTTAACGGCTTCTGATGACTTTATAAATAAACCAAATATTTAAATAGCTGCAGTTCCTTAATCCTCAGACATCATTCTATCAGACTACACCATTTTTGTTTTCCAAAAAAATAGTGATAATTTAGGGTTTTGTCAAGCTTTTTTCGATTTCCGCCCACTGTGCATCAAGATAACTCAGCGCCACAGGGTAATAACCTTGCCATAAGTAACTACATCGCAGATTTCACGAAACCAGCCTCAGCCCTCCATCAGCCTGTGCTGCTGATGTTTTTTTCCTTTCTGAGACCACACAGACCATAAATCATTAGCTTTGAAGGAATATATCAAGTCACTTGAGAGCAATGGAAACATGTTTCATCCTTACCTCATTTCATCAACTGACCTTTTTCATCTTACCTGCTTCGATTCTCCATTTCTGGAGTCCAAATGCTAGTTGAGTGACGTACTGGACCTCAAGATGTCTCAAGAGCTTTCGGCAATTGGATGACATGCACGAGATTCAAAAAAGAATGAGACCAAGCAGGACACATTTCTGACAGTATTTAGGTTTTTTTAAACTTTAATTATTTGATGCAAAGCTTTCTAGTTACTATGAGACTATACCAATGTTCATCATTGTCCAAACAGCACAATTGTCTTAGAAACACGCGTAGCATGAGCATCCTCAAATATGAAGAGACGGACTTCCACACAAACTGTGTGTATCACATAGCTCGTCTGGCGTTGATATGAAGGCAGCAACATCACAAAATAACAATATCGTCCTTGACTCCCTCGTTTGTAGCCTCGTTGCTTGAAAGATGGAGGGAGTGCCCTCCTTACGTTTCAGCTCTCCTTAATGCGCTTCTGCTGCCTACCCTTCCGCTCGCTGAGCGGTTATCTTGTTTTGTTCCCTCACCTCATTGCGCATGATGTCATTGTTCTTCTAAACATTGTCAATCGTGTTGCGGATTGTGCAGTTACTGATAGAAATGTCTTTCATTTTGTGGAAACAGTTTTATTTAGATAAGGAGAACTTAATATATTCCATATGTGGCATGAAACTATCACAAGGAAGTGCAAAATTCATCTCACCGCTACTGAAGCATATGCAAGTGAAACACCTGTCAGTATGCAATGAGAAAGTGACAAAGTTTGGGGAAACATGTGTGAAGAAAATTTTAATCCGGTTTATACTTTATCTGAAGATTGGAACCTATGTTCGTTTCCAAACGCAAGCATAAAAGTTTAGATCCTGTGCCTGTAAAGGTGTAAAGTGTTTTTTAAAAATAACTTGAAAGCATATAAAAATGATTTTTCATCAGTAAAAATATTAAAATATGTATGACAATCGAATTAGCATTCCTTTGATCATATGTACCCATAAGAAACTTGAATCATTACTTCATTTTATAGCAGGCAATTAAAAATGCATTTAAATCCAAAAATATCTGAAGACACCAGAAATCAAGTACAGTGAAACCTCGATTTAACATTCCCCCATTATACATTTTCCCTGATTTTGCACCGTTTTTATCAGTTCCCAAACAATACCGCCATTAAATAATGATACTCTATTTTACAATATCCTCAATTTTGCACTTTTTGTAAGTGGTCCATTCAAAAGTGTAAAAAAGAGGTTTCACTGTATATGATCCTGATCTGGATCTGAAAATATCCTGGATCCTTCCATCCGTAGCACTAATCATACTTGACCCTTTGGCACCGAATGCCAGCTTTAGCTGACGAGCAATTTCATGTGCAAAAGACTGAACGTGGATATGAAAGGGAAAAGAAAACTTCAATCTCACCTGGAGGGTTTTAAATGCTGATAAATACTGTTATAGCCGTAAACCCTTCCCTTATTATTGGAGATATTATTTTACTAGAAGTAAACACTGGGTCAACGTTTCGATAAATGTGTCCTTCCAACGTTTCGATAAGCCACTCGCCCATTGTCCTCAGGTATACAGGAATCCAAGCTATTCCTGAATTGGATTGGTTTCCTGATGATTCTTGAGTTCCTGAAGAATGGGCGAATTGCTTATCAAAATGTTGGAAGGAGACATGGAGGACTTGACCCAGTGCGAAACCCGAGAAATCTGTACCTCTATTGTTTGCTGGGAAAGAACCAAAAGTTATATCATATTATTTTACTAGTTTTGGAATGGCAATGGCCATGCTAAAAAGTTTTAAGCTTGGCCATGTTACCTATGCCAAAGTTTGGCTGAGGGGCCAAAATCATCTTGGCCACATTGCTCAGCCACAGCTTCGCTGCTGTATGGCCATATTTTCTGTGTTAACTATGGAAGGGAATGGATAAGGAAGTGTTACGCGGATCATCCAAAAAATAGTTTATCAGACGATGGATAATGAAGGCTCCAATATGGAAACAAGTCATTCATTTACATTAAAATGTCAGCATTAAAATTTTCATACCTCAAATTTTGCATGGAGGTAATAGTGGGATTATGTAGTATGATTTGTCAATTGGCAGTTAAGGTAGCTGCAATGACTTTTGTTCTTAGCAATTTCGTGGGGTTAATTTATGAAAAAATTGCTGTTTTATGTCATTAAACTCTGGATATGAGAATTATTACAGTAGAACTTGTTTAGTAGGAATGTTTTTGAAGGGACCAGAAAAAATGAACGTGCTAACCAGGGAAGTAAATAATAGAAATCGGGGTTATTGCAATCGGTGGAATAGTCATTGTAATTACAATTACTCTCCAAAGTTCTTGTGGGATTGCCTTCCCGAACTCTTTTCTCATTTAAAATCAAGGAAATTAGCACGAAACTGCCAAAAAAACTACCATGTCAATTAAAATCACAATATTTTCATAGATTGCCCTGAGGATATTACATAAAAACGTCGTAATTCTCCCATGATTTTATGTATATGTTTTAAGAGGACAAGTTAAGCTAAGTCATTTAATCTTTTTTCACAGATTACTCGTAGAAAATGATGATAACCCTGACCTATATCAATTGGTTGTTTTAAATCATCGTAAAAATTGGGCAACATTTCCTTTACCATATATCCCGCCAACAGCTGTACACATTCTTGGAATGAACCCATATCAATGTATATATCAATTGATATATCAATGTTAATATGATGATTAATAAGAAATTTAAAGATTATTATAAGCAGATTTTTATATTCTTTAGTTTAAATTCTCTTTAAACATCTGTGCAATGTTGCCTGCTTTCTATTTCTTGTACCAAGATCAAGTATTTTTGCGTTAAGTTTCGTGTGGAGATCCAAAGCATTGTCTGCTACCGCAACACTTATCAAGTAATGACGTGCGTACTCCTGGCATTGAGAAATGGATTTGGATGCATGATGCTCGTGGAAAGAGATGTGGGATGAATGTAAGAAGGTCAATGGCTGATAATCATAAAATAAATAATGAATTCGGAAGTTTACACACTCAGAATATACTGGGAAACGACTTGCGGGTTGCTTCATGGTAAATAATTGAGCATACTACCTAGGAAAGCACCACTATTTTAAGCGTACTTACCAAATAGTTTTACCTGTATTTTGCTCGGATGATTTTGGGACAGAGAAATCGCCGTATTAAGGAGGAAAACATGCTAAGGAGGAACATACTAACCAATTTCCACTGTAGTTTATAGTTGCAAAACTTTTGGTGTCATATGCTTTACCAGTATTTGACCATTTTTATGAGAAAAGTGCATGATTGAAACATCAATATTTTATGGATTTATAAAATTTAATGCCTGTTTATGAAATTTTCATGTTTTGTAATTCAGGGAATAATTTCAATGATATGGTCCTCCCTAAATGATTCAATGTATTTTTCATTAATCTTTGAAAGAGGATGGTGGGAATGTGTAATGAAAAGAATTTAGAGTCCTAAAAGAACATTTCCTCCCCAAATCCACAATTCATTTGGCAATAGTAAAATTTAATGCATTATGTCTCCAATTCATTCATCCAACCAATAATATTACATGCTGCTATTATTCAGTGGACTGGAGCACTGGTTATTCATTTTCTCTGATAAAAATTTTCCATGTATCTCATGGAATTCATGTGTCCACATACCTAATGGAATTGAATGCATAGTGTGCAATCAGTGAATTGTGCTGACCTTTTTGTATGCTGCTGATTAATGTGTTTAATTATTTTTAATTATTCGCTTTTAAAGTGATAAATTGTTAATACTTCACTGGAAATTATAAAAAAATTAGTTCAATGAATGGAAATTACTGTGGTATAGTGATGTGCCCTATACCAGAGTATATTAGAGTCAGTTTAATCCTTAATTATGCAATATTATTCCTGAGAATTACACAGTCCAGGGATATCAATGCAACGACTGGCACCTTAGGCATATTTGTCAGTGTCAGAACCTCTTCAAGTTGCAATGCATGATAAATTGGCCCTTTTCTCATACTTGGCGCTGTTATTACAGTCACATTAAATGTTATAATTTGGGCCCTAAAAGTTTACATGTGGGCATTTAGCATCGCAAGCAATGTAACTTGCCCTGTTTTACAGCATTGCCGTACATTGCTTTGAGGAATGGCAATGAAAATCTGTAATCAGCAAGTGACTCCCTATATAACTTTATTTTATACCTATTTACAAGAATCATAGTGGATTATTGGTTGCAAAAATATTTCATTGGTGCATAAATGTGATGTGTGCATGTTTTTCAAATATTTAGACACAGTAGAAGAGATGGTTTATTGGTCATGATATTTAGCTAGTAAATGGCCTCACCTTTTGAAATGATTAGTATTCAAATTTCAAAACTGTAAAGTTTTTGTGGAATGTGTCTGGTTCTTATAATTTTCCTGGTTTTCTGAAACCTCATCTTGATTGTTTTTGAATATGAATTTGAGTGTTCTGCCTGAGGAGATATTAATGAGCTGGTTGGTTTTAAAAAGTTGGACAAGCCGTGTTGACTTAGATCAGGGAAGTAAAACATAACGTGCTACCAGTTACATATGTCTTTCAAGATGATGTTGAGCTCCAATAATTGTATCTAGTATGATATTAGGTACGAAGTGGTTGAAGTTCTTAACCCTTTTAAGACGGCGGAGTTTTCGTCTGAGCATGACTGCTGTACTGAGCCCCAAAATACTCTTCTGTCTCGTGGTACGGAGCATTTTTGGAGGACATTTGTAAAGAAGGGTCTCGAGGATAATCACACGCTTTCAGCTCCAACCTTTTTCGACCCCTCCCAGCGAGGCTCTGCATTATCGCGTACTCCGAGGGTAGTTGTGCTCCCTCCTTTCCGGGTTTATGGCCATACCAGTGGTATTGGTTCGCGGTCAACTTATGGATTGCATATTTGTATTTGGCATATGGGTAATTGTTGCTTGCACGTAAACTGCAGACTTTGAATTGAATTCCTCATTTTTTTCTGAGGATTGTCAAATTTTAAACGAAGTTCTAAGGTCAATATTAACGCATTTAATGCAGCATCAATTTCCACGTTGATGTTTATACAGAACTTTAGATATAAGTTAATATTTATCATAAATAAATATTTTTCATAAATAATTTTATTAATTAATAATTAATTTTATTAATTAAATTATTTATCAATTAATAAAATTTATCGTAAATATTTTTGTTTTAAAATTGCAAACGTTGCTCAAAAGAAAAAGAATTCAATTTAGTTTATATTTCTTGAGAAAGAAGCATATATTTATTTCGCAAACTGACTGGATGAACAATTGTATGACCGCTGTCCCTTACCGCTAAGAGGGTTAATAAAATACGAGGGGTCAGGATACCTGCTCCCAAATTCCAAGGGTAAAACCTAAACTCGGCAGCATTGGGTCCCGAAACAAAGACGACGTAAACCTGCGACCGTCATAAAAGGGGGAGAGCTAGAAAACGTATATGTACGGCTTTTGTTCACTTGCGTAGGAAAATCTCAGGCGGAAATATATGGCTTTCGTCTCCCGGGTCAAGAAACGTCCGCACATATATTTATGTCTTTAGTAGGGAAAATGTTAATATTAGTAAAATTGGTCATTTCAATATAATGGAAATATTGAAATGTCCAATTTTACTTATAATCCAATAATTATGTTATTTTTATGGACTATAGAAATTTTGATCTGAGTAGGTTTGTTTCCATGCTAAATATTTTTTACCTTGCATTCAGAGTCCATCTAAATGGAAAAATGCTATTGAAAGAGATGCCTTAATAAAAATGCAAGCCCTTGGTATGCCTGGAAACTTTTAATAGTGTTTTAGTCTGGAAGATTTTTAGTTTTAGTGTAACCTCTCAATTAAACTAAGCAGGATAGTATGAAGTTTTGTTAATTCAAATTTTTATAATATGAAGCAAAATAAACCATCCAGATGAAAAAGCAATGTTAAATGCTTTATGAATTTGAAAATATGAAGATTCAAAAGTACGGATATTTTTGAAATTCTGAATTTTGACCTTGGTCCCCAGGGAGAACTAATATTTGTTTATATGAATGAGGGTGAAAAACTTGATCAGAGAACTAATTTTAACAACATACTTATGATGGGGGTTTGTTTTACTTGTGTATTTTAAAACTATATCTTGCAATGGATAGAAAGACTGGAAGATAGAACTTACATGGAGTGACGGGCAGAAACCTGAGGATAATCATGATGGGATGGGATCAAGGTAGCTCATAACATTAGCCTTTAGTTGCACCCTATGATGATGACTTTACATGGTTACTTGGCACATTTTATTAGTGTTCCTTTGTGTGATGTTATGAAGCACAGATTACCCAATTGGGGAATGGACACCTGATTATCTAAAGTGGTGAACAAGAGACAGAGGAACACTAAATGATGAACAGAAAAACAAGGGAATAGATTCCTCTTACATCTAAAGTGAGATATTTTCAGGTCATTCATGGCTAGAGAAAATTTGTGATCCTATGTTTCTTCCCAAGTCAAAAAAATGCTGTACCTTTCTGTTGAAAATAAGTCATTAGCGACAAAAACCTTGACAACTCTCCTGGTTCCTTTCTTGTGCTGGGTCTTAGTTAGGTGATGGTTGTGCAAGCATTTAAGGCCCCTTGGATGGGGAGCGGCTGTGTTGTCACCTTATTGTCAACTCTGGACTCGAAAAATTTTCATCTCCATCTTTTTTTTTAACTGAACCATTAAAGAGAACCTTTCTTGAACAGATATATTTTTTGCACTTGATCATAGGTTCTGAAGTTTCATTCATTATTTAAAATAGCTAGAGATGTGCGAATAGTATCCGCGAATACTCGAATACCTCAAATACTGGAAAGTATTCGATATTCGAGATCTCGAATAATAATGATAAAGGTACGACCTTGAATACTTTGAATTTCGTGCCATACACTGTTGCACGCACGTTGTTGGTAGTTGACTCAGAAAAATGTAGATAACAAGTCGTTTAGTGCATGCAGTGCCGTTTTAGGCAAGTTGACAAACTACATCAAATTCACGGATTAGAGCGGTGAAAAGAGTTCTACGAGGGGAACCGAAAATGATTGGGTGAAAAAATCCGAAAACCCCCACCAGGAGAACCTCAGTGTCGTGGGATAGTAACTAGTTATCACAATTCTCAAAATCCACTACCCCCTCCATCCATAGGCGGATCCAGGGGGGGGCACGGGGGCACGTGCCCCCCCCCAGACCCTTAAAAATATGCTAGATTTTTAATACGGTCCCATTATCATTTCGTTCGTTTTGTATGACGAAGTATCCTTGTGCCCCCCCCTGAACAAAATCCTGGATATGGCCTTGCTTGTGCCCCTCCCAGAAAGAAATCCTGGATCGGCCCCTGCCTCCATCCATCAGCCCTCGGCTCCTCCTCTGATGCTTTTCTCTTCTCCAAAATCAAACGAAAGGCCCCAGCTTGCGCAGGGTTCGTATTTGGAGGATCCTCTTTCTCCCCCACTGACCTTTTTCTGCCTACCTGCTTCGAAGTCCCCATTTCTGGAGGTCAACTGCTTCATGAGTCATCTATTAGCCCAAAAGATGTATAACAATAACTTTCGGCAATTGATATTACACCTGTATTGGATTGAAATATTAGTAATATGCGCGTAATTTAAAAAAGAATAAGACCAAACACGACGTATTTCTGACTTTGTTTAAGCATTTTATACAGGAATTTAAATGTCAAAATATGGACAGAGACTTAGAATTTTGGCAAAACTCGATATCTTCGCTGTTGAGCTTCTCGGAAGTTGATGCGGTATTTTTTTCCGAAAACATATATCAAGTTACTATTTATTAGTTATGCTATAAATCTCTATTGTCACAGTCACAGATGAAGGTATATTTTCTCAGGATATTTGGTTTCTCCCTGCTAGCAATTCGAATTCGTCTGCTTATCTCGTGAGAACTTCCAAAAGTGGATTGAAAATATTTGAAGAAGAAAATCTGATGGAGAAGTGGGTGTATTTTGCAAAACACCTCGGATTGTCTACTAGCACTTGACAGTAGGACTGGGGGTAAAGCGAGCTACCTGTTGAAAATAAGATGTTGGATGAAGCCGAGTATCAGATGGGCGTGCTGCTGAAATGGAGTTTGGTAGATAAGAATGTATACATCAAACAGAAATCCATTGTAGCAGTGTAAAAGCCGAGATGGCATGCAATCATTTTTTCGCGAGATAGTGTGTCCCCTTAGGATATTTGAAAGAGATGATAGTTGAATCAACTATATGCCCCAATTGTTACCATAAAATAAAATATTCTATTAATCAGCCAAATTCCTGTCAGAATCCTTTAACCCTTTCGAGACGGCGGAGTTTTCATCTTAGCATGACTGCTGTACTGAGCCCCAAGAGACTCTTCTTTCTCGTGGTACGGAGCATTTTTGGAGGGCATTCGTTAACACGTTGCGTACCGGGGTATTTAAATTCCTTTTAACCCTCTGTTCCGGCAGTTTTTTAAACATCACTCACTTAGCAAACCTTCCATTCGAAAAAATGCCATAACTTATTTAAAAATTAAAATTTTTTCATGCAATTTTGAATGAAATACTCACAAATAATTTCAGAATCTTTTTCTGGTGTGATACTCCATGAAACACTTTCCCTTGTGGAGTGGAATGCCGCAAGTTGAGCACACATACCTTGTCTCTTTTCTAATTTTTCTCGTAGCGCACATTTTGCATCTTCTTGTGTGATATTTTTTCGTCCCCTTCCCCACAATAGGAACGAGATGGTGTTTGCTAAGGTCTCTCGATAAGCGCTGTGGGTGATCTCTTGAAGGGGCCCGTCCTGTTGGCTTATCATCGCAGTCATCGTCCGAGAATGATTCACTCGACTCCTGCCTACTCGCTGCCCACTCTTTGGCGGTCTGGAGCAAAAAGCTTTTGAATCGAATGCCATTATTTTTGTTTAGAGTTTTATAAACTCAGAAAGCATTAAAAAGAGCGCAATTTATTAGCCAAAGCACGACTTTCTTCGACCATTTCATTGTTTTTCTCATGATGGAGTAATAGGATAAGTACATATCCGCCCTGTCAACACCTTTCATGCACTCATTGTATTTTAGAATACAAGTGGGTTTTCTGATTGCCTGTCCTGTAACCCAATCTTTTACCTTCGAGTTACCCATGCTGGCGTTATGAACAGTGCTAATCATTCTTACTTCCCTCTTGTCTTTCCAAACCACTAGTAACACCTCACCTTTACGAGAGAACGTGCTCTGTCCCTTTTTCAAAGTTTTTGCCTCGCTCTTCAACGTGGCAGGGAGTCCACGATTTGGTCTTATGGTTCCACACACTCTTACTTTGTTATCTAAGAGCAGTTCTGCAATTTTCACACTATTATAATAGTTGTCTTGATAGACATGATGCCAAAGATTGAGATGTGGCTTCAAAAGAGACAAGATGGTTTGTTCTAATTTTTTCCCCTCGGCTGAATAAATTTCTAAATTACTAATGTAGCCAGAATCACTTTCACAAACCATTCGAACTAGTAAACCATATTTTACAATTTTTGCAGGATTATAGGTCTTGATTTTCAATCTTCCTCTCCATGGAATCATGGCTTCATCAAGTGACAATTCCTGCTTTGGTTTATACACATTTTGAAATTTTTCAACTAAGTATTCCAGGGTGGGTCTTATTTTATATAGTCTATCCGAAGTATCTGAGAATGCTTCGTTATCACTAAAATGCCACACTTTCCATATCTGCTCAAATCTGTTTCTCGTCAGTAGCTCTCTAAATATTTTTGTTTCGATGAAAGGATCTGTACTCCAATACTCCTTTAGTGTATCTTTCCTCACTTGACCCATCAGAATCAAAATAGAAAAGAATTTTTTCATTTCAGCCATGGTTATGTTTGACCACTTCCCTGTTTTTGGCGATTCTTTGTATTTATGCTTATTTTGACAGTAATACAAATTGGATTGATGGCACATCATTTCAAAAAAATCATTACCAAGAAATAGTGAGACTACGTCAAGGATGTTATTGGAATTTTCTGGTAATCGCTTCACTCCAGGTTGGCCCAAAAATTGCTCTAAATGCCTCTCAAAATCTATTTTTTCCCATGAAGTAGAACTTCCTGCCAAAGTATTGTCTTCATTTTCACTCGCATCGGAGTCACTTTCACTGATAACTAGAGGAATACGTTTTCTAGTTTTCATATTCACCACAACATCAGAATCGCTTTCACTTTCGTCGTTATCTTCGTCATACCCTAATGGTACATCTGACAAATCATCAGCACACAAGTCTAACAAAATTTCTTCTTCATCCAAAGTGTTGTCCTTCCGATGTGATGCCATAATATGGAATATTCTTATGAGTGGTTTTTAGAGCACAAATGCGTGCAAACCTTCAAGCGAGAAAAACTTGACACCAAATGTTCTATTCACTTGGACTCAGGGAAACACCAACTGCTCTTGACACATTAGGAGAGGAAACTAACCCAGAGGAAGGAAACAAGTAAGAGAGCATCATCTCCCTCCATGGCATGGACGAAAAGAACTGGGGGCCTCATTGTGAGTCCCCCAGTTCCTTTTGTCGAGAATGTTTATGTTGACGGAGCAGAGCAGTCCACTTGCTGAGAGTGCATCTCGAAGAAGCGGCGATGAAGATAAGGGTCAAACTCGCTAGATAAAACAAGGCCATGTGGATAAACTCTTTGGAAATAATAAGCCAAGTGTGTGGGGTAACTCAAGGAATAAGATAAATAAGAAGCCAACGCTGGTAAGAAGAGGAACGCCGATTCTGGGTGGAGGTGTTGAGAATGGAAATATGTGCCTATTCGGGCGTAATGCCTTTGGTTTAAACATGGTTAAAAAGCTAATGTATAGAATATAACTTTACCCAATCAAACTTAATGATGTATCAATTCATTATTAATAACGAACAACAACTGAAAACGTTCTAACGAATACGGATTGCACGCTTTAAAATTGTTTTGGTTAACGCGCCTAAATGACGAGAATCTTCGTCATCCGTCCGGAACGTTCGGGAAAAAAATGACGAGAATTCTCGCCATCCGTACGCAATGTGTTAAGAAGGGTCTCACTGAACCTTTTTCGACCCCTCCACGCAGGGACTTTGCATTATCTCGGACTCCGAGAGTAGTTGTGCTCCCTCCTTTCCGGGTTTACGACCATACCTGCGGCATTGGTTCGCGGTCAACTTATGTATTGCTTATATGTATTTAGCAAATGGATAATTGTTGCTTGCACGTAAATTACAGACTTTGAATTGAATTCCTCATTTTTATCAGAGCATTGTAAAATTTTAAACTAAGTTCTATGGCCATTATTAACGCATTTAATGCAGCAACAATTTCCATGTTGATGTTTATACATAACTCGAGATATAAGTTAATATTTGTCGTAGAATTTCGTTTAAAAATTGTAAACGCTGCTCAAAAGACAAATAATTCAATTCTAAGTGTATATATCTTGAGAAATGAACAAATATTTATTTCGAAAATTGACTGTATAAACAATTGAATGACTGCTGTCCCGTACCGCTGAGAGGGGTTATAATAGACGAAGGGTCCGGGTACCTGCTCCCGGATTCCGAGGGTTAATCCTAAACCCCGAAGCGTTGGGTCCCGAGACAAAGACATCGTAAACCCACGACCGTCCTAAAAGGGAGGAGCTAGAAAACGTATATATATGGCTTTCGATCTCCTGGCTGGGAAAATCTCACACGAATATATACGCCCGTCGTCTCCCAGGTCAGGAAACGTCCACACATATATATACGTGTACAGTAGGGAAAAGGTTAAAGGAATTCACAATTACTCGCAAAAATCCTGGGTTTCCTGCTACATAGGCAGCTTAGTCAAACATTCCAGCATTCATTGTTTTTTTTCGTCCATCCCCTTGAAAAACGATAGGTTGAGGTTCCACTGTATACGTTTTTGTTTATACATTCATCAAGTGAAATAGAGGAAGAAACGTACGTTTATTATGCTTTGCACAATTCTAGTATTCACAATTCGAATATTCGAGCAATGATTTAATTAGGGATGAGTCGATTCCACTTTTTTTCGATTCCGATTCCAATTTCGATTCCTTCAAATCGATTCCCGATTCTCGATTCCGATTCCATCGATTCTTACTCCTTCTAACAGGTGGGATTTTGATTTATCTGTAGCATTGCTGTCATTAAAATTTAAGAATTGAATGGAATAAAATAACTAGGGATGGACGGATCCAGGATTTTTGGAGCCAGATCTTTCGAATCGTATATTTTCGAATCCAAATGCATTTTCAAATTCCTGCCATTAAACAAAGTCATTATTCAAGTTTATTGTGGGTACATACAATCAATGGAATGCTTTTTAGATTTTCATACACATTTTAATATTTTTATAAATTAAAAATTATTTTATGGGCTTTCAAGTTGTTTTTTAAAAACATCTTTACATACTCAGAGCCTAAACTGGGCTTGGGTTTGGAAATGAAAATAGGAAAAATCTTAGGATGAACCACATGCCCAGTGGCGTAGCGAGAGGACCCCCCAAAATATAAAAACACAATTATTTCCTTCATAAAAGGAAACAAAATATTTAAAAATCATGAATTTAGAAAAATGAAAAAAATGAATCTTTGAAAAATGAAGTTTTTTCTATTATGAAGGGCGTTAAAATTAGTTTGAAACCCTCTCTGTTGTACCCTGTTGTTTAAAAATTTTCCCCCCTGGTTTTGGACCCCCCCTTAACAAAATTCCTGGCTACCCCCCTGCTCGACTGAATTCAAATTTTCCTCACGAACGTGTCCCCCGAATTTTACTTTCTCATCGCATACGGACTTGTGTTTCATCCGAAAATGCTTCAGTACGGTGAGGTGGATTTAGCACATCCTCGCGATAATTTACGCCACAGTGCACACACACGGCATTCATTGGTTCTCCTTATCTCAATGGAAATGTTTATACACAATGAAAGACATTTTTATCGGTGTATCATTAAATTGAATTGCAACTGCGCAATTAGCAACACAATTAACAGTATTTAAAACGGCATTATCGTCACGTGCGACGAGGTGCTCAACCGCTCAGCATGAGGAAGGAGTGGGCAGCAGAAGCTCGTAAAGGAGAGGTGGAGGGGAAGGAGCAGTGGTGTAGCCAGGAATTTCAACGGGGGGGGATCCAAAACCAGGGGGGAAAATTTTTGAAAAAACCGGGCACTAAATAATGGGTTTTATACTAATTTTTACACTTTTTATAATCGAAAAACTTAATTTGTTAAAGAAAAATTTTGTAAATTCCTGATTTTTTAATATTTTGTTTTCTTTTGTGAAGGACAATAACTGTGTTTTTATATTTCGGGGGGGTGGGGTCCGGACCCTCCCCATGGCTACGCCACTGGGAAGGAGCGCGTAAAGGAGAGGTGGAGAGGAAGGAGCACGCTCCCTCCGTATTTCAAACAACAAGGCTACAAATGAGGGAGTCGGACGAAGAAGTCAGATCTTGCTTCAGTGACGTCGTTGCCTTCAAAGCGAAGCCGGGCGCGCTACGTGATATGTGTAGTTGGCGTTTCCAATCCGTCTCTAATTGTTTGAGGGGTTAATGCTGCGCTTGTTTCTTTGAAAATTATGCTGTTTGGACAATGTTGCATATCAGTAAAGTGTAATTGTAGAATTGTAGATAGAAAACTGAGTGGCAATCAATTAGTGCTGAAAAATAAACAGAAATATCGTCAGGAATGCGTCTCGTTTGGTCTAATTCTTTTTTAAATCTCGTGCATGTCATCTAATTGTCGAAGCTATCAAGATATCTTCGGGCCCAGAAAGTCACTCTCCTAGCATTTGTCGTCTAGAAACGGAGAATTGAAGCAGGTAGGCCAAAAAAGGTCAGTTGGTGAGACGAGTTAGGGATGAAACACGCTTCAGTTGTTTTCGTGTGATTTGATATTTTCCTTGGAAGACAATGATTTTTGGTCCGTGTGATTTCGGATACGAAAAAAACAACAGAGGCACGGGCTGATGGACGGCCGAGGGTGGTTTTCTGAAATCTGCAACGTAGTTACTTTTGACGTGGTTATTATCCTACGGCGCCGAGATTCCTCCGATGATTGTTCAATCTCTTGGGAAGAGTCACACTATGTGCCAGTCGTATTTTGCCTTTTTTATTTTCTGGCTGAAAATCCTGGCCATGGCTGAAATTCTACTCGCAACCTCTACAAGAGCTTTCAAACAAAACGGTTCATGAGTAGGACAAGAATCGCATGCGACGACGCATTCGAAGAGAATCGGAACTCTTTCCACCCTGATTGCCCGGGCGTTGCATTCACTGAAGCTATTATTTAAAATTTCGGATCCAGATCCGATGTCTTCCGCGACTTTGGATCCGATGTATCCGATGAAGAACAATATCCGCGGATATTTGGATCCGAGGTATCCGATACGACTATCCCTAAAAATAGCAATAGCCGCGGTGGCTACATTCTCGTTTGGCCGCGGTGGCTAAACAATAATCTAGCGTTCATTGTGTCCATACATACTAGAGCAGCATGGCGGGTGCGCGGTGGCGGCCGAACGCAACCTGTCGAGTCTCCCGGAGGCCGCGGCGGCTTATGCCAAGCAAGTATCAACTTCCTCAAGGGTTGCATTGATGAAACTGGGCTATACAAACGCGAATGTGTCTAATTTTTTTATTATTGACGCAGACGCGTGTTAGTCTAAAAAAGTTACATATAAAAAAAAACCGCTCTCAGCGCGTATTTATAAGAAACTTTTTTCACAGGAAAACTCGCTCTCTGCACGTTTTTATTATCATCAGACTTCAAATATCATTCGAAAATAAAAAAATATATTTCGATCTATTATATTTTAAAATTGGTGGTCCAGATGAATTCTCCGAATGTGATTCATAATCGCAATAATTTGATTTGCCGTGACCAGCGGTTAATAAAAGAACGGAAAACGCATGCATTGCTTCCCGATCCCGAGGTTTCCAATTTTTTTTCTCTGAGAGTTGCTCATGAACACGCGCCATTTCAGGGTTCGTCGGTTTGTCTCTCTTGCCGGCATTTTCATGTTTCCGAGGCCGCTTAGGTATGTTCGTCGCAGCACCCGCGTGCCGGGCGTATCCTCAGTGTGGGCAAGGCTGTCATCGCGGCCGCTTAGGTGTGTGGCAGCATTTATGCCCCAAACTTATAGTCTATGCTCAAAACATTTATCTTCCTGGAATCGATGGAATCGGAATCGGCTTTAGGCCATCGATTCTCGATTCCGATTCCGTGCCCGAGAATCGGTGGAATCGAGAATCGACATTTGGAATCGACTCATCCCTAGATTTAATATTCGAATTTGATATTTGAGTTCGAGAAATCTGCTATTCGACCCATCTCTAAAAATAGCCTTGTGTATGTTTTGTTTGCATTTCAAAATTACAGGGGAATTCTGACGACGTGGAGATGGTAGGTTATCTAATGCAAGGTGGAATGCATATTATACAAAACTTTTTGCCTCAAAAGCACAAATGTTTGTATTATATGTATATATTGTAGAATTCTATCTCAGATAACCTCTTATTATGTTTAAAATGATTCCATAAGGAAAAATGACAGTTGATGAAATGAACTTTTTGTTAAATTTATTAAAAATTCTTGAAAGTAATTAATTTAATGTTACAAAGTGCTGATTTTTAGGTCCTTATGCGATTGTATCATCTTGTTGTGTGTATCATTTATTTAGGATGCTATGAATTTTCCAAAGTGCATCATATAATTTTCAATGTATGCTGTCTTCAATCAGGAACCGCATGGGTGTGCCTAATCTGGGAATGATGATGTTTGCCTACGAGGGTGATAATGAGAGTGAGGCATTCACATTGGCTGAAGCTGTTGCCAATCTTTGTGACCTGGTGAGTGTGTGTGAAATTTTGAATACATTAACTAGGTTACAGTTACGGCACATTTGCTGCTGTTTTCTGAAAATTTACATGAGTGGTCTTATGGTTTTTATTGGTTAGATCTATGGTGAATTAGGTATCATGAACAGTGAATAAGTTTTTAAATGTGTGCATTGCCTCACTTCAGTTTAAAGTTTTGCAGTAACAACAAATCCAACAAATAAATTTTTACATCAACCAATTGTTATATGATTTCTGGCTACTAATGGGTCAAAGGGTAGAGCTCTGTTACAAAAGAAAATGCTGTTGGATTACTATATACGTAATAAGGCAAAGCAGCAAACCATGAATTAGTGTTCCCAGAAACTGAGAATTGGATGGAATTCATTGTTTTCTGGAGTTATCAAATTGGCTCTGGAATATTCTGTGGTGTCAATATATATAACGGTAACAGAAGCTTTGTTCGTTTTTAAATTACTGTTTATCCTGGCCTATGTGACGCACCTTGATTTTCAGGTGAGAATTTACAAAAAAACTCAAATACTTGGACCATGCAGAAAAGAATCAAAGAATTTTAATGATACCATTTTACACAAAAACGGAACTTTAACATTAAAAAAATTGGCAAATATGTCGGAGTTTATTCATCATAGAATCCCAAAAATTCCTCATCACTGCTGCTAAAATCATAAGCGTAGTTATTTCCACGGTATTCGTCACTTTCCTCATACTAAATGTCATCATCACTCACATCCAGATTTTGTACCATAAAAATCAGCAATAGACATATCTACTGCTAATTATCTTGCTTCAAATGAAATCATTTATGTTGAAACAGTGATCCTGTTCTTCCTTTGGTTTATTATCCAGTTCTTAACATGGTCTTCAAGCTTTGGCCATTTCGTAGAACATGAACGTAAAGTTTTCTTACTTTTATCTGCATTCACTAAATCTATTTTCTGCTTCCTCCATTCTCGTATCATCTTCTCAGTTGGAGGTGGGCCAAAACCCCTTGCAGCTGCCTGGTTATCGTGTTCTGAAGGATATTTCACAACTTCAAGTTTAAATGCAATACTGTATGACAATCTTCTCACCATAGATCCCATGAGGTTATTCCAATTTTTACTTTCTATGCAGCACTTGGTTTATGAGCGTAAAAACAGATACGCAGACTAATTTGAAAGAAATGTATTACACACTGAACACCACTCTTAAGCCCTGTTGAGCGGAACTGAAACAGTTACGTGGACCGGAACGGAACCACGGAACATGTATGAATGCATGAACCAAATTAGAACTGGTTCTATTTTCCTTACTACTTGCTCAAAAAAGTGTTATTAACCCATCAATGCCCACGGGTGCCATATGGCACCCAGTGCAGTGCTGAGCCAATACTCCTGCAATGCATTTAATATGTGAATTTTAGTGTACATTTTGGTGCACATACGTAGTAGAAGGTTTCCTCTATTAGGTATTCAGTCAGTTTGAATTGTGTTCATTGTGTTGAGCTCATATGTATCATATTTTTTAAAAGTGAAATATGTGTGAATTTAAAAAAACTTTGGGCGCTGACGGGTTAAGGACATTTGTAATGAATTGAACTATTTTCAGTGTCTCATATGGTAAAATAATACTTAATGGTAAGTATTTATCTCGGCGAATCGGCTTGTTTATTATAGGACAAAGTTATACCGGCATACCATAGGCACATAAGATGCAGGCTGAATTTAGAGAACATTTTGGAGTAAAAAAAAGTGCATCTTATAGGCTGGGAAATACGGTACTTAGTAAAATTGACCTTGTGTTGTTGCATTTTATATTGCCATAAACACTGAAAGTAGGTACAGTGGAAGCTTGGTGTAGCAAATGCTCATAATCCCTTGAAAGTCGCTTGCTTTATTGGGTGCTCGTTATATCTGAAGGTTAAGGATATATGTATCAATATCCCTATTCGTTTTTACTTATTACTTGTTTTGTTTTTATCAGTGCTATTTCACAGAGGAATAAGATGTGCGTTCGCCTTAACGTACATGTTAGTTTGTAATTTTGCTGATGAAATGTCTCAAAATTATTATTGCTGTAATTTCAAAAGACCAGGTACCCATGGCTGCATGTCTCACTATGTGTAGTGATGTGATCCCGGATGTGAAATTATCCAGGATTGGTAAGATGTGTTAAAATGCTGCATGATGGCAGAAACAATATTCCCTGCACTGTGCCAAAGCAATAAGTATTAGAATAGGCAATAATAGCAGGAAGCAGTTCTGTGAGCATATGGAATCATGCCATCCCTAACCCTCAGGACCCTTATGTAGATACCCACGAGCCCCACTTAACTGATGGGGCCAGGGTGGTGAAAACATGGAAGGTTGGCACATGAAGCAACCTGCATCCTTTGCCTTAACAACACCAAGAGCCGACAAGGATGGACGTGGACGCAGCTGAGCTACCGAAACTGTTGTCAAACTCCACAAGCTAAAGGTCTAGCGAATGGAATGCACTGAGGAGACTCACCTCCACGCATTTGTTGGGCCGTCGGTGTGTTTTCCCTTTGGATCCATGGCGAGGTTTTTTCTCTCTTTAGATTCATATTTGGACCCACCATTTATGTCTCCCTAAAACGTGGCTCTGCAGCCTATTAGGTCTCTTTTATGCGCGGTAGATGCGGTGAAGTTCTGGGAGGTTTTGAGTCTGAAGTAATCATAATTTATTAATTTTTTAAAAGAGGAATTCTTAATGTCAACATACTCTACCCAGATGACTCAAGGAAAAGTTAATATAAAATTTTTCTAAACTACTTAAATATTAAAATGCTATGTTATCACATTTATTTCTAAACAGATTCATTCAGGGAGTGGAAAAAAGCAGAAATAAATTGGTAAATGAACTCTCAACACTACTTAATCGGACGACTAGTAATAATTATTCCGTTATGACTGAAATAATGGTCGACTATGTCTGCAAAATTTTTATTCAAGCTCATCCGTGATTTAACTGTGATATTTTTTTGGTTAGAATGGTAGAATTTCCACCTTGCCCGTATAGCTATTAGTGTAACAGACTGTGAAATATTAAAACTAATACGGAAACAGCAGAGAAATAAATCAATGGGTCCTGTTAATGTGTCCATGGATGCATTGAAAATATTGGATGAAGCAATAGTTCCTTACATTAGAAGACTTTTTTTTTCATCACACTAAATAATGGGGACTTGACCTCCATCAGGAAAATGGCTCCCATCATTCCCATTTTCAAGGGAGCTGATAAAACCAAAGTAGATAATTACAGACCAGTAAGCTTAACATCGATAGTGTGTAAATTAATTGAAAAGGTTATCGCTAGGTACTTGAGCAAATTCTGAGATAAAAACATGTGGCTATTCTTTTATCAACATGGTTTCAGGAAGGGCTTTTCTTGCGAGACCCAGTTACTGGGGCTATGGCAAGACATTGCTGAAGTCCTGGATCAATGATGATATTGTGGTTTATTATGGAGAGTTTGAAATTGGGTTATTTGGGTCAATCTTCATTTGTTAGTTGCATGATATTAGAATACATAGAAGGGAACACTCAAAATTAAAAATTGGTTTTTGTCATTTAAAACCGGAAAGGTATGAATGATAAACACACAGGCCAATTTTCGGAGCTCAAATTTAATTTTTAAATGAGATAGGTAGGTTTGAAAGTCCGCTGGGATCTTCGGCTTTGCCCACGACACGAAACGTAATTCTGTTGGCTGACGTAGTGTGACGTCTGAACTTCTTGAATGTCACGTAAGTAATGCTTGGAGAAGCCTTAAATGCTTTGGGTTCATGGAAATAGTGGCCAGAAGTTTATCATCATGGTGAAACAAAATGTTAATTTGGTTCTGGCTAATTCCCGAAATGTACTGACATTATCAACAGAGACTGTACAATTTTTTTGTCTCAAAATGAATCATTTCATTAAAATGATAGTTTTACAAGATGAAATGTTTACAGTTTTGAGTGAGACCGTAATCACAGCAATTATCGTGGATGATTTAATTTGTGAACGTACCATCAAAAAATCCTTTACTTATTACTGCTTTTTAGCTTGTGGATATAAATTAAAAAATTAAAGAACAAATCATCACAATCAATATCCTTCCCCTACTAGCTGTTTTCGTGCCCTCAGAAGGGGAGAAATTTGGGTCTTTTGCCGTTTCTTACAGGATTGGCCTTCAAATTTTGTTGGCATCTTTTTAAAATTAGGAAATAAATGGTGGATAAAATCCAGGCGTTGGTCGATAAAATCCTGGTACTCAGATGATTTTAACTACAAATGAATCTGGTTATTTCATGAGAATTGCAGTTTATATGAGTAGGAATTTTTCTCAACTGAGATTGGACAGTAATTAGCTGAAAGGACACGAATATACAATCTCTGCATCTTCCTCTGCTCCTTTTCTCTCAGTGAATGAATCTGCTTTGAAATAAATGTGCTTACGTAGATAGCCATTATTTTAATAAATTTTGTAGTTTAAAAAATTGGCATTAATTATTTATTGAGTTGACTGTGTCTATTATGTTGATGTTAAGAATGATTCTTTTAGAAAATGAAAAAAATATACTTCGATTCAAACTCTCCCAAAACTTAGCTGCGGAGTCACATCTACCCAATACGTAAACATTGAGTCCAAATAAGAATCTAAAGAGAGGAACAACCTCGCCAAGGAGCCTGAATGAAAACACTCCTACAGCCAAAGCATGAGCGTGAACATTGAGTTTCCTCAGTGCACTCCATCCGCTTGGGCTATTACGTCTGGTGTTTCACTCTTGTCTTACTAGTTCGATTGCCCCTCCATCTGTCCTCATCGGCTCTTGGTGGTTTATGGTTGAGAGATGCAGGTTTCCTCATGTGCCAACCTTCCATGTTTTTACTGACCTGACCACATCAGTTAAGTGGGGCTCATGAGTATCTACTATTGGAAATATTATTATTATATATATTATTGGAAACGATAGTACCTGTGAATTAATAACGTTCAACCTGACCTTGAATATTTTCAGAAGGTGCAAGGATGGAAAAAACCTGTGTCATGGGCGTTGCTGTATGGAAGTGGACCACCACCAGAAATATACTGAGTTTGTTAATGTGGCATTGCTCATAATAAAAAAAGCAACCCTATTTGCTTCAACCTATTTTTTTGATTTCTAAGAAATGAAATTATGGGTTATAATTGAAGGAGGGTACTCTGTAGAATGAATGTTACAATCAAGATTTATGAACAGGAATTGGATGGAACAGGAACAGGATGAAACATTGGTCTAACATATTTATGAGGTAATGACACTGAAGAGTTTTGTTCTGGAACAATTATGAACGACAAAATAAGAATATTTAAATGAGGGATGAATGGATCCAGGACTTTTTTGGAATCAGATCTGGATCGGATACTTGATTTCAGGTATTGGATCTTCAGATGTTTTTGGATCAAAATGCATATACAGTGGAACTTGGTTAGTACGTTTCTGAAGGGACCACGAAAAATGAACGTACTAACCAGGAAAACGTACTAACGAGGAAAGTAAATAATAGCAGTCGGGGTTATTGCAATCAGTGAAAAAGTCGTCATAATTACAATTACTATCGGTAGTTCTCATAGGATCGCCTTCCTGAACTCTTTTCACTTTTAAAATCAAGAAAATGAGCGCTACCATGAAAAACAATACCATGTGAATAAAAATCGCAATTTTTCATGGACATCCCGGAGATTCCATGATTACGGCGTCTATCTCCCGTGATTTATCCTATATATATTTACAGAACGAGGACGAGTGAAGCTCAGACAAGTCATTTTTCTTTCTCACAGCGTACTCGGAGAATATAACAATAACCCGGAGTAAGTCAACTGGTTTTTTAAACATCATAAAAATTGGGCAAAATTATATTGACTTTCAAATTACGGCAACAGCCGTAGACATTCGCTTCTGGAATTATACCATTTCGATTGTAAAATCGATCGATATATCGACTGATGACACGCAAGATTATTAGATTACGACGTAATTACAAGAAAATTTTATATTAAACAGTTGAAATTTACTCTCAAAATTTGTCTAATGTCGTCTGCTTTCGTTCCGAGATCAAGTATTTTTAAGCTAAGCTTCGCGTGGAGATCCAGAGGATCGTCTGCTCCCGCAACAGTAGTCAAGTAAATACGCACGATGTCGAGTTTATGGAGCAGCACTGCTTAAGATAATGTGGGAATTGTCTAATACCGTTAAGACTCATTTCATCATCATGATAACTCGTGCAATAGCAACAATTGCCCACTCACGAACTTGGTGCGCAGCAGTGGGCACTCCTATGGCAACAGAAGGTGAGGAGCTCGGGGTGGGGAAAATTGGGGCTTCTTATTGGCTGTAGTTTTTCATAGTCAGACATTCCCGAAAAATGGCCGCATTTTATTATTCAGCACGTCACAAGAATTCAGAAATGCATTTGGATAAATTACGGTAGAAGAAAGAGATGTGGAATGAATGGAAGAATGTTAATGGCTAATAATAATAAATTAAATCATGAATTCAGACGCTTGCGACCCTTAAGAAGACACTAGAGAACGAATTGCTGGTTGCGTCACGGCAAGCAATTGAGCGTACTAACCAGGAAAGCGCAATTTTTTCAAACGTACTAACCAAATTCTTTTACCTGTATTTTGTTCGGATGGTACCGGGACCGAGGGAAATCGCCGTACTAAAGAGGAAAACGTACTAAGGAGGAACGTACTAACCAAGTTCCACTGTATCTAATTGACACTTTCTCGTAAATATGAGGAAATACTTTATTTGAAGATACTTAACATCCAGGCACTTGAGTTACGTGGCTTCAGATGTGTGGTTAGATTATAAAACCCATCCTTGTAGAGTATGGCATGCCATCAATGCATATCATTTCACCAAGCAGCTTGGTGGTACATTTCAATTATCTGATGAACTAATCTTTTTTGTTATCAACAAATTGCCTTAAAGTCTTTTGGGCACATGAAAAATTCTTTATGCTGCACTGAAAAACTGAGGTTGACGCTGATGAAATTGTTGATGATGAAGACATTGAGCTTGGTGGATACACTACATTTCCCCGATGGTTGTTCAATCTCTAAAGGTTTACCCAATGTGCCTGTAATCTTTTGCATTGAAATTTTCCATGGCTGCAATTCTGCTGCATATCCCCTGCAAGAGCTTTTAAAAGAAATAGTTCATAAGTGGGACAAGCATCACAATGCAGGTACCCGGGCCCCTTGTCCTATAATTCCCCTCTTTGCGATGAGGGGCCATTGTCATACAATTGTTCATTCAATCAGTTTGTGAGATGAATATTTGTTTCTTTCTCAAAAAATATGAACTAAAAATTGAATTATTTGTCTTTTGAGCAGTGTTTACAATTTTTAAACGAAATTCTGCCATATATATTAACTTATATCTCGATTCCAGTGTAAAAATCAACAGGGAATTTTTGAAGCATTAAATCTGTTAGTATTGACAGTAGAACTTCGTTCAAAATTTTTCTGTTCTCAGAAAAAAAAAGAGGAATACAATTTGAAGATTGCAATTCATGAGCAAGTAACAGTTTTCCATTTAGCTAATTCATATGAACAAATCATCAGTTGACGGCGAATCAATGCCGTTGGTAGGGTTATCGACCGCGAAAGGTGGGCCCAACTACCCTGTGAGTCTGAAATAATGCAGAGTTCTCCCCCGCTGGGAAGGGTCGAAAAAGGTTGGTGCTGAGAGTGTGTGATTATCTGCGAGGCCCTTCTTAACTAATGTCCTGCAAAAATGCCCCGTATAGAGGGGACTGAAGAGTCTCTTGGGACTCAGTCGAGCAGTAATACCAAGGAGGGAACTCCTTTCTGCATTTAATATATTCCGTGGGATCATGAGCAATATTATATACATATTTTCAACAAATTTTCTTTCAATAACTGTGGTAAGTTTTTGACCTTGAAAATGAAACAATGTGTTGAAGCCATGGCCATTTGTTGAGTGTTGAATGAAAAAGTGTGGAAATTACCATTTGTGTTTTTCATCATGGATGTAGCAAACTTCCACTAAATCAAGCCTGAAACGATTTTAAACATTTTTTGATGAAGCTGAATGATAATCAGGAGAATTTTTGACTCATTTAAAAGCTTAGCTCTGCATTTTACAGGTTACGCTGTATGACTTGTAAAACATTTGTTGGCTTTATACTGTAAATTGTTTGAATCAGATATTTCTTGGGCATGTGATAGGTTCATCTAAGGGCTGTGTTTGACATTTTGGTCTACCTCATTGACTGTATGTATAAAATATCTGAACAGTCTTTTGAATTATGCAGATTTTCTTATGATCCAAGGTAACAATGGTATATTTTTTTAACTGAAGGTTCTGAGCAGTGTCAATTAGATCCCTGCATAAGCATAAAATTTATCATTTGCATTTGCTTGCCCCAGAAATCAGAATGGGTTTGGCTTGGTAAATCATTATGGTCTATAAATCACTAGACTGCATGGGTGAACCACTAGGGTCTCCCCTTAGTTATCTTTTGTTTATGTACTAACTACTCAGACATATCAAAGCTTGAAGTGGAAATTTATGGTCCTGCAAAGAAAGCACAATATTAACACGTTGCGTACGGATGGCGAGAATTCTCATTATTTTTTTCCCGAACGTTCCGGACGGATGACCAAGATTCTCGTCATTTAGGCGCGTCAACCTAAACAATTTTAAAGCGTACAATACATACATATTCATTAGTACGTTTTCAGTCGTTGTTCGCTATTCATAATGAATTGATACATGATAACATTTGATTGGGTAAAGTTATATTCTAAACATTAGCTTTTTAACCATGTTTAAACCAAAGGCATTACGCCCTAATAGGCACATATTTCCCAGAATCGGCGTTCCCAGGAATTTAAATACCCCGGTACGCAACGTGTTAATAACTAATATTAATTCATTTCCAAAGACTTGCTCTTCCCTATGTCCATAAGTCTTTACTTATAAATTGATGATAGTGAGAAGCCATTCTCAAGCGTCTGGTGCTCAATTGTTATTATTTGATCTCAAGTCACTGTGGCTTTTAATTCATTACAGCCTATCTTAGCCATGTGGCCCCCACACAGCCTGAGTGCACGACAGTGTGAGGATTTAACTACTTACTAAATCACAATCAAATTGTAAATACTTTTTCTTAACACTAAGAGGACGGGAGTTCCATCCTACCTAGAAGGACAGCTACTAGGGCGGATTGGAAAAATCGATTTTTTTTCAAATCCATCTGGCCCAATGAAAAAAAGTTGTGGGACCGGTCAAAAATAAGGTGTGAAAAATTTGAGACCTCTGGTGCACCCCTGACCCTCCCTCAAACGCAATTTAGGGGGGAGGGTAAAATTCCGCGAAGAAAATATTCCAACGCCCACGTAGCGTCGCGGATACAAGAGCGGCAGGCCGATCCCGTCCCCTCCCCGCTCGCTTCTCCCCCTCCCACGCCTCGAATACAGCATAATTCATCCCGCGTGTGCTGCTATGAGGGCATTCATCTTTGATAATATAAATCGGGAGATGGTAGAAGATAAAAAAGTGTGCGTAGTGTGACGACTTGTCCCATATTTGGCGCCTCGTCGACGTTAAACAAATCGATGTTACCAACTTTTAGAGAAGTGATGAAATATTTTTAGATCCGCGAACGCAGGAAAGGAACCTACGGTCTATGAAGAGGCATCTCGAGTGGCTATAAAGTTGTGCGAACTTTGGATGTGCGCTTCTATTCCAGTATTGTCCGACAGCTGTGACTAAATTGGTTTTGGGCGAAGGCCGCTCGCGTCCCCTCCCCGCTCGCCTCTCCCCCGCCCCAAATGCACCAAAATTCACACCCAGTGCGTCTTTCTTCGTAAGTTTAACTAAATATTGATGCTTCAGCATCGTCTGTGGAGAAACAATCACGAAAGAATTACTCGATTATCTGCTCTCCAGTCTGTATTTCTTATGTCAGTGTCATTCCTCGTTTTTCGCTGCTGTCATTTTGAATTTCCACAGCGCTAAGCTCAAATATAACCGGAGGTACAGTGGTCTCTCTCCAATATATCATCAGCGGGTAGTCCTTTACGTCGATATTCAAATCCAGCAATTTAAAAAATCTCGGATTGGTCGCCAAACGCATCCTTGCAACAACGCAAATTGGGTCCCTAGATTGCCCTCCCAATGTTTATGTGGCATACCTAAGTCAACTTAGTGCAATTAGCAAATAAACCGCTGCAAGGGATGAAATATGATTTTATGCTTTCCCGGCGAATGATGTGGGTAAACTCTTCTCGGGTTTCAAAAAAATTTATCCCTGAGGATTAGCCCCGAGTCGGAGCTTGAAACTTTGGCCATTATGGAAAAATTAACACGGTGGGAATATCGAGAAGAGTTAACCCACACGGGATGTTGGAATTATGCTTGTAGCAGAGGGATAATGCCTCCTTTTTGAGCGGTATTCACTTGGTACCATCGCATTAAAATCCTTTTTAATTTTTTGTATCTAGTTTTCACTCAGAAAGGAATCGAGAATCGCAGATTTATAACTTTTGCTAATCCTCCGACGGGGTAGGCAAACCCCCAAAAGTGGGACCCTGATCTTCAACTTACACTACGCATTTTCCCCTCTTAACCCGGATTGATAGTCCTCTTGCCTTTTTTCATCAGACAAAGTATAGTCTTTCATTCCATCAAAATGGAGCGTTTGATACCTCTCTTTTCCTATTCACAGTAATAAGAATCTTTTTCTGTCTATGTAAGTAATTCTTGTACACTAATTGGATGTATCTTACGAAGTTATAATTTTTGCGTCAGCTAAAATTGCGGAACGATCATTGCTGTTGCTTAGTTCTTGCATATACCTCTATCACAGTTGGCAGACGCATTTTCCCCGCAGAAGTTCCAGTTTGAGTTTAGTCCTTAATTTTTATTTCATGAGGAACTTAGGGATACCAATCGGATGATTTCTCGTCAGTTTAATTTTCTTTGGATGAATTGATGAAGACAATTTTTGATACTATTTTGCCATACAAGAATTGACGATGTTGACTCAACGCTCTCCTACGATTCCCCCTTTTTCCTCGGTTGTCGAGTTTCTTCTAGGATTCAATCCAGCAGCCATCATCTTTCGTTTCGTCCGCTCGTCTCTCAAAATACTTCTTCACTAGGGGGAACCTTATGCTCCTTCTTGCGCACACACGCAAAAATATTAAGTTGGTAACATCGATTTGTTTAACTTCGATGAGGCGCCAAATAAGGGACAAGTCGTCACACTACGCATCCTTTTTTACTTTCTACCATCTTCAGATTTATATTATCAAAGATGAACGCTCTCCTAGCAGCACACGCGGGAAGAATTATGCTGTATTCGAGGCGTGGGAGGGCTGAAGCGAGCGTGGAGGGGACGGGATCGGCCTGCCGCTCTTGTATCCGCGACTCTACGTGGGCGTTGGAATATTTTCTTCGCGGACTCAAATTAGGCATTTTGTGGCTAAACAGTGGCAGATACGTCAAAATTCACGAAATTTTTGTCATAGGAGGGTAGTAACTCAGCAAAATCTATAGGGAATGACCATTAAATATTTTATTTTTAGAATTTTAACCCTCTCCTCTTAAATTGCATTGGAGCGAGGGTCAGGGGTTCACCTTGAGGTCTCAAAATTTTCAGGCTTTACTTTTGATCGGTCCCACAACTTTTTTTCATTGGGCCAGATGGATTTGAAAAAAAATCTATTTTTCCGATCCGCCCTAACGGCTACGGGTCATTTGACTCCTAAATATATTTAGGGATAAAACGCCTCATTTTCATCCAATATTCAGTTTTATCGTATTAATTGTTGAATCTGTTCAGTAAAAAACACTATTTGACGATATTAAATATTATTTCTATTGTCAAAAGTTAATAACAATTATTTAAAAAACCATGAATTAAACCATATTTAGTAGTCGATTGCAAATATATTCATGAAAATACATGCACTAAATACAAAATTTGTCTTTTATATTTAAACAGTAGGCACACTGGGTTTACAAAATTTGCATGTAAATTTTTAAAAATTATTACTTTGTGGTAAATCTCAGACAGTATTTTTTCAGCGCTGTTTCCACAAAATAATTTTTTGCGCTGAATGCGTACATCGGATGATTTATTGGTGCAATTCGTTGATATTTGTCACTTTAACCTTTTTGTGCCCGTGGAGATGTGGCTGTTGGATTTGGAGACATGTAAATAAATTGATACATGCTATCCATCATGTCTACTCCCGCTTTGTTTTTATTATGAAAGAGGACGGTATCTGGTTTTCATTTATTCGTTTCGGAAATAGTGTCGTCTGAGATCACGTTTATTATAAGTAAAAGTACACTCTTGTTCTATTTTGCCTGATGCTACGTAAGAGTATGGTATTTTTGAACACTCGCGTGGAATGGAATACAATATTCGTGCGTCACGCCTGTTTTTTCTGATCGTCCCTGCAAGAGAAGTTTTCCATTTTTCTCTAATTTTCTGCTAGCTGGATGGATGGAAAATAATTGTTACAGGTTGCATTTATTCCTGAATTCTTGTATGTTACGGCAACTTTAGCAACAATTTATTTCCCCAACGCTTGATTTAATGCCCAATCTTCATCTTTGCCACAATATGGAAATTCATCTAGGCTGTATTTTCATTTCACATCTGTCAAAACCCAGTACTTGATTCCAAATTTGTCTGGTTTGTTTGGAGTATACCGCATAAAAGGGCAGCTGCATTTCATTGGATAGAGCTGTGCATTTGCTGTTACGCCAAAGTCGCCATCGGATTCACTATCTTGAACTTCGTCGCTTCATCACACGCAGATGATGATGGATCGGTCAGAATGTCCTTGAACTGGTTTCCGATTCATTTCCAGACTGATCTTCTATATTCCCTACAGCTATTTGAATGGCGACGGTTCTCTTCTCTTGATATCTTTCTCGACTTCTTACTTTCTTCCGCAACTCGCTACTGACATGCATGCGAAAAAATCTACCCACGAAAGCGCAATATGGTGTAATCTTCTCCAGTTGCATTGGAGGTATAGAGAGCTGGAGAGCATTAGAAATGCATACAACAGGACAAAAATTTCAGAAAAGTAACGCTAATTGCCGTTTGAAAGGCAGGGACTCAACCGCCAACTGTGTGCTGATTCGTATCTTCCAAGAACTTGCAGTAATGCTTCTTCTCTGTCCTACGTGCGGATTCCAAGGGTAGGATATACAATGGAATTTTACAGTCCACCCAATTCCTCAGCTCTCTAAAAAGGAGACAGGATTTTTGCGCAGCGTGCAGTCCACCCGCCCCGAACTCCGATGGGGTCAGGCGGCACTAAGGCTGCACACACGGCTAAGGAGTAAGGCCGAGTGACAATGACATCAGGCCAGAAAAATGAAACAGTTATTCATAAACCTGATGAGGCGATATGAAAAATAATATCTCTGTGAGCTCTGAATCTTGGCCGACGGAAAACAGTCATGGGATACGTGATGATTTTCCGGTGTGGGTAATACAATACTCATTGAACAATAAAAGAAATACGAAATTGAAATATCATAATTGCATGAATTTCTCGCAAATCAAGGATTGAGAACGTTTTATTTGCCTTTGCTGCCCGTAAAATATCGAAAGATTGTGTACAACTAGTCCCTATGGCTAGGTTTTGAAATACAAGTAGGAGACCATGGGACGAAACTGGCATTAAACCGGGCACTTGGTTCAAAATCAAGCAAATCACCTACCACACTAGCCTTTTGCTGATTATATGACAAACATAGCACAAAAGATCCCACGGACAAGAAAAAAAGTTGAAAAGCGCGAAAACAAGTATTGGGTCAAATGACCCCCACCCGTCCTAGGTATAACATGTCATAAAAATTTAAAACATTATACTAATTTATCAAAATATAGACCAAAATGAATAAAGTGAAAAAGTTTCAAAATTAAAAAAAAAATATTTTAATAAGAGAAAAATTAATTTGAATTCTGAAAATGGGTCAAATGACCCCCACCCGTCCTAGGTATAACATGTCATAAAAATTTATAACATTATACTAATTTATCAAAATATAGACCAAAATGAATAAAGTGAAAAAGTTTCAAAATTAAAAAAAATATATTAATAAGAGAAAAATTCATTTGAATTCTGAAAATGGGTCAAATGATCCCTGCCGTCCTTCTAGTGTTAAGATTGCGCTTGTTTGTACTGCATGTCATTTTCATGCATGTCCTTGGAGGGCAGTCGGTGTGGTAACGTATGAGCTGAAAGAGAGGTGCTTGTGACTGAGGAAGGAAAGAGGCCTGCGGCTGGTGTATATGTATATTGTTTCCTTATTATCCCTAGTTACTTTGTTTACATTGCTTTCTAAGTTCTCTAGGGGCCTCAAGAGTAATGGAAATTGGATGACTTGGTAAAAAAGATGCAGAAGAATCCGAAGGTGGAAGGTCTCTATCTATAGAAAGTGCAAGAGAAAAAAATATCCTAAAAGTAACTAAAAGACATACCATAGCATTCAAATGGGAGAAAAAAGATATTCCAAAACAGATAATCTGTATGTTCTTGGAGCCTCATTACATGGATCTGCCCACTTTATTTCCTGTAAATTGTTTTTGAATGTAGACATATCGATTTTCTGGTAATTACAGAAAGTCCTCACTTAACAACTCGAAGTTTCGACGAACTTTTACAAATAACCATGAGTTTTTATGTACGACCAAATTAAAATATACGACGCACATTAAGTTGGGATAAAAATGCTGGCCAAAAATCGCTGTAATCTTAAGTATCGCCAAATTAATGAAAATTTTTGTGAATTGTATATTTTGAAGATGCAATAAAATTTATTAAGGATGATGTAATCCACAATACTGTTTAGGAGGTCAGTAACAATTAAGAATAGGAAAACGTCATGCGGGAAGCATAGTTGCCAGGAGAAGACGAAATTTTGATACCGGAATATCAAGGGAAAGATAGAATTTCTCCTATTTATAACCGCATTAAACCTATCAAATAGGTGTTTATAAGGTAAAGGATGATAAAAATTGCTATTTGGTCTTCAAATTTGAGATTTTGATCACTGAATCGTGATAATTAGAAAAATTGAAAAATGCCACTAGCAAACACTTTTATCGCTACTTGTTCAAAAACAAAGACGTACCACTTAAACTCCTAGTCTGCATCAGAGAATGAAGACTCCTCATATTCCAGAATATTTTCTCCTCTCACCAGAAGATTGTTCACCTCGTTGGATAATTTTTTAACTTTGCAGGGAACCCCTTGCTGAACAAAAAATAAAAAGGTCTGATGAAAGCAGTAGCCTATTGTAAAAGTAATGGTTTGTGGCAATCCTAGCCACTTCTCTGGCATTTTTTACGATATCTTCTGTACCGCCTCTTCGGAAAGCTATCCAACAGGAAGAATGGCAATGGAGTTAAACAATTCCCGCTCCATGTATTAATAATTCGTGAATAATTTGTGGCATGTACTACCGTGGATACATTTTTACGGATAGTTTAGCCGTTTTAAGATAGTAAGCTGCGATAGCCGTATCAATTACTTGACTTATAGTCGATACGGCTCTAAAATTACTGAGAAGCGGGTAATTAGATCGTCCGCAATTCCTGAAAAGGATTCCCCAAAAATACGACTTCAATTCTTTAACCTATGGATCAGGGGGTCATAGCAGCGTTTTATGCGCATCATTTGCGCATTAATTTTGGTAAGGGGGATCGGGTTGGTATGATGGCTCGAGTGTTGGCTTTCCACCCCTTGTACTCCGGTACATATCCAGGCGGTGGCATATAATTGACAGAAACTGCCCGATTCCTGCTTGATTATTGTGTGGAGGAAATTTCAAGCGTAACACTCCGTCGGTTGGATGGGGTGTTAAGCCGTGGTACCCTTGGCGCCTTTCGTTAAGAGCAGGCTAATGCCGACGCCCTGTTTCTCTCCACCCTTCCTGCTATACCCTTCCCTAATGGCACAAATTACCTCAGAACGCCTCCTCCAAATACCATACCAAAAACAGTTCCACTTCAATTGGACTCGTAGAATAATCTCTGCTTTGGTGCTAAGGGCTGTAGCCTCAACTGTCGGTCGCGTCCTCCAAATACCACACCACTATACCATACTTTTGGTAAGGCGGTAACAGAAACGGACGACGGCACGATGAGTCTTCTCGAATTTTGGAAAGGCTCCACCATTCCTTACTTCATCAAGAATATTTACAGCATGTGGCATGAAGCGACTGAAAAATGTATACTAGGTGATTTGAAGAAATGTTTGAAGAGGTTTGTGAATAAATTTCAAGAATTTGACGAAGGCGAAGCAGTTCTACAGATCAATAGCAAAACCATAAATCTTGCGCATGAATGCATGGTGGCAAGTGAGGATATTTCGTAGACGGTGAATATTGTAGAAGGTGAATTGACGGATCATGACTTGATGCAGTTAGATGAGCAACAACACATCCACAAAATAGAAGAAATAGAGCAATCAGATGTATCACTACCGAAAATGTTCATGAATAAGGGGTTGGCAAAAGTGTTTTAAAAAGTGAGCAAGATAGTGGGTAATTCAAAAGGCAATAGATCCCAACATTGAAAGGTTGAATTTGAAATGCACTTGAATGAAGTGTTTGCCTGCTATAGTGAAATTTATGAAGAGAAGAAAAAAAAACAAACCAAACAGCCGTCCATTTTAGACTTCTTGCACCTAACTCCGACTCCTACCCAGACTTCAACACTTACGCTTTCTCCTACCCGTTTCAGTAACAGCCTTTGTCTCTGCTCTAGCCTCTCCCTTACGAGGCCCCCCGCGGAAATGTTTTTGGCGATTTTAATGGAGATTTCCGTATTTGTGGTTTGTTTTAAGTAAGAGTAACAGTATCGAAATATCCTTTCAAGAAAAGTTTGGAAATATTTTTCCACATGGCAACATTCATGCGGTGTTCTACACCTCGGAAATTAGAATCTAACTTTCGGCCATTAAAAAATCAAAGAAAAGGTGAAATTTAATTTTACAAAGGCATAGGCAATGCGAATATATTCTATCTATAAAAAAACAATAAAATGCACCATCCAACTATTTTGACCTAGGCGAGATGAAGTAGACCGTTTTACCTGATCCCATAGTTTTTCGCATACCTACTCTTCTTCACTCTTTCGACCGTAGAAGATAAACGTCTAAGCTTGCGCAATGTTAAATGATTAATTGATGTAGTCGAATGAACAATTAGTAAAACGATATAGTACACGACCATATGGAGCTTCGGCAAATTTCATGCAAGTTCAGCATTCTACCTTTCTTGCGCCGATAGTAATCCAAATCGAGGGTCCCGATTCACGACGCAATCGCTTATCGACGGGCTATCAGGACCTTAATCCCATCGTTAAGCGGGGACTAAATGTAATGTGAATAAGCATGCAATTTTCAAGAATGATCTATATCTCCACATTACCTCAGGAGGAACGAAGGCTTTCATTGGTATATTACTGCTGTCTGGGTACGTATAGTTTCCATAAAAAAAGAACTTTCGAAGAGGAAGCTCTGGATGCACATAATATCTTTGCCAGCAATGCAATGGGAACAGAAGTATTTTTGAAAATAAGTAGATTAAAGCACTGTGCTTAAAATTCTACTCTCCCCGTCATGAATGGTGTTATGCTCTGGAAAGTTCGGTCACTATTTTAAAAAATCCCGACGATTCTGGGTGAACAACATCCAAAGAGAGATTTTGGACTATGATAAGAGCAAGGGCGGACCCAGCATCAAAATTAGGGGGGGGGGGGACAAGCCGTGATTGTTCAAGTTGTAGGTAAGATTTAAGCATGGAAAAGGTGAATGAATTCAACATTTTAAGGAAACTGTAATAGCCCTTCATTAGATTTTAAAATTATTTGCTTGAATAAATATTTTTTCCCTTGAAGAAATTTGCGATTTTTGCTTCTAGGGGGGGCAGCTGCCCCCTCCTGCCCCTCGCTGGGTACGCCCATGGATAAGAGCATGATAAAATGCTTAGGAAGCCTCAGATGCAACAATTTATTTGTGGAAAACCCATACGCGAGGGACTTGTGACGAGAGATATAAAAAGTTGTATGGGAAATCCAAAGACTCAGATTATTTGAAGCAAAGTTTTCTTGCAATTATATAATTCTACGTTTTCATTTGTTGCTTTATTTACAACATACTCAGGTTAAAACGTTTACGTTCTTAGACCATATTAGCAACTAGACCCGCCGTTTGGCCGGAAAGCTGTGGCCAACATCGCAAGGAAGGTAAGTGAGGGGGTTGAGGGAGCGTGGCGTCACGGTTGGGAATGCTGACAATTTACCGTAAAGATATATTAAATATATTTATTATATATATTTAGAGCGCTAAAGATATTTTAACGCTCATCCGATGCAAATTTGCTGAAAAGTGAAGATATTGGGCACGGAAAATGATTTTAGAAATTAAAAACATAGTTTTGCGAGGACCTAAGGCATCTTATAGCCTTGAATGTGTGCAAAAAGTTACATAAATCAAGATGAAGCGAGAAGCGATCGTATTAAATACATTGATTAAGGATGTCATATGTAAACATGGGCGTGCCCATCGAGGGGCAAAGGGGGGGGGGGGGGGGGAAGCTGCCCACCTATAAGCAAAAGTCGCAAAAATCTTTAAGCATAATCAGTACTGAATCGAAGCGAAAGTATTCAACAAACTTTCTTCAAAACCACGAAAAATGATTTGTATTAGCATAAGATAGGCAACTAAAATAAAACTATTTTTCAAGGAAATAATCTCATAAACTAATAAAGCGTTGTTATAATTTTCTTATAATGTTGTTTTCATTCACCTTTTCCTTCCTAAAATGTCACAACTTGGCTTTCCCCCCTAGACCATGGCTTGCCCCCCCCCCCCTAGTAATGATCCTGGGTACGCCCTTGTATGTAAACACGTAATAGGAGGACAATAAACGTTACGAGATATTTACCTAAGGTGACCAAATTTTAACATTCGTAGAGCGGGACACCATTGACCGAGGGGGAGGTGGTTCTTGATTAAAACGCAAAAATAGTATTTCAAAATCTTTTTAATGTCAACACAATTACAATTTACAAATATGATGCATAAAGAATTAAGTTTAGTATTATTTTTTCTTTGGTATATTTCTAATATTCGAGTTATTTTTTTCTTAATTTCTTTTGCAGAAAGGGTCATGAAATTTTTCATATGAATTTGTTTAGTTATATTTCACACACTGAATTGTCCAAGTCTCAACACTTGTTTATGATTTTTCTGATACTTACACTTAATTTACAGCAGAAAAAACGCGTTTAGTCGTAGCATTAGCTTGTGGTAAGGGCAACGAATATTCCTTAATTTTAGTGTACTATCGTATTGAATATTCTTTGTTTCAAAATTATGATATATTTATAACTATTTGCACTTCACCAAGATTTGTGCTGAAGCCCAAGATGTTACCCTTTTCTAACCAATATATTTTTAAAATAATGATGCCTCATTAAAAAGATCATTTTCGGAAATGTTATTATATGGGAAATTTTGTGTACAATGATGGAATGATTTTCGAACTTCGTTCCAATTGAGCTCATGTTTTAATGTAATCCAATGAAAATGTTCAATATAATTTTAATACAGCGTCCACTCTTCTAAATAATCTATGCACTTAGTGTAGAAATTTTAAAAGTGATTCATGATATCTGTGTCGTGCCGTCCTCGTCGTGAGGGCGTCCGACTCTAACTCGGGTTCGGAACGAGGGGGTTAAATCAGCGGAAAGAGAGACCTCATTCCTTTGAGATAAATTCAAGCTTTTATTCTTACTGTTGTAATTGGGCGCAAGGCAGCTCTCACTGGTTACTCGTCACCCGGCAGATCGTTGACTGTCGTGCTAACGGTCACTCGCGACCGACCAACCCTTCGTCCGACAGCAGCCTCCCCGTCGTCACGAAATTACCTCCCCGCTCCCCAAAAGACTTTCCCTTTTATCTCCCTCCCGGAGGGGTCGTAGTTTAGGGGAAGAAATGGAAAAGGGAAAGGGAGGGGAAGGTTTCTCTCGAATGTTCCAATCGCTCTTTGACCATCACGTTTGCCCGTGCGCCTCGTCACCGGCGTCCGACGGTCAGTATCCGAGGAGGGGGGGGGGAAGGCATGGGAGGAAGGAAGGAAGTATGACGGTCAGAGGACTTCGCCCTCTCACGTGCCGATCGCTCAGCCCCGTGCCGTAAGCCCAAGACCTCACGAAACCACGCGGGAAGGGGAAGGGGAAGAGATAGGAGAGAGGAAAATTTCGGAAGTCGCGGAAAATTTGTGGGCTGCCCTTGTCTTGTTTTTCTTTAGATTCTGAGAAGCGGTTTCTACTAATATTCCGAGAAGCGGTCTTTTCTAATATTCCGAGAAGCGGAATATTACATTGCCGACCCTCGTTGCTGCCTGTAAGAAGACTTTCCAATACCCATAGTTCCTTTATCATCTCTCCCGCCTCCGCATGTAGTAGGCCTCCCTCCTTCCTCAGTATCTGCATTGCCAGGTGTCGGAAGTCCGTGTCCATGTAGGGGTCTCCGCCGTGGTCAGTCGTGACTCCGAGTTGTGACTCCATCGCCAGGACCCTCTGTACTCCCTCCAATGTCGTGTGAACCGCATCCCTATACCGGTCCAGGGTGATTTCTGTGGCGATTTTCCACCTATCCCCAGATAGCAGGAATTGACCCTCCTTCAGGAAGGCGACCCCCTTGTCGAGGACGGGTCCTTTCACCTCTCCGTCTGACGAGTTCGCCCATCCACCGGCCATCGCCAACATCAGCGCAATCCAAACCGTCTGCATGCTACGTGTCTCCTCCCTGTATTAAATCTAGAGAAAATTATATTAGAAAAAATTTTACATTTCCTTCCCTCTCCACACCCAATAACCTCCGAATGAAGTCTCTCCATTCTCTCCATTCCTCCCGACTTTAATTGTTCCTTACGTCAGCACCTCGGCTACGCAGCCAATAAGGGCAGTTTACCTTCACAGGTGGAGGGCGGGCCAATTCAGGGGGGGAGGGTACCAGTTGTGCGTGTGAGGGGACCACCTCCTCCATCCAGGGCTCGTACTGTAATTCTGGGCCAACCCTCCGGGTTTTAGCTTCACTAGAGGCCTGATCAACCTCGGGGGCGCCGCCCTTAAGTTCGCCTTCGGAACGCTTAAGGAGGAGGACTACCGGGGATTGAATGACCGCATTGATGAGTTGAAGGCCAAAAATGCCCAAGTCACCCACCTTCTTGGCGAACAGGCGACGATATTAAACTATACTTACTTCCAAACTAAGTTTCATTCAGATTTAATTGGAAAGGTGGTTAAAGTTACTGACAGTCTGTCTCAGAGTATGCTAGCGCTCCGAGCGGACTTAGACCAATCGGTACGTGCCTTGTCACATAGGATTTCCACAGTGCTAACCTTAGGGTCAGGTTTTAGGATTTTAGAGAATAGTCTGAATCAGGTCCGAGTAGAAATGCGGGCTTTTTACCAGGCCTGGGAAGCAGCCCTCGGAAACCAATTAAGTACATATTTTTTGCCACCCCAAGAACTGCTACATATCTTAACGCAAATAAGTCACCGACTAGCGCCGGGGACTAATTTTATATTTCCCGTCCGACTTGATACCATGCAATCCTTTTACCGCACCGCGAGAGTGACCCCCTTATGTGCCGGAGGAAGCCTAAGGTTGTTAATTGAAGTACCGTTACAAGCCCCAAATAGAGTTTTTTCCTTGTATCGGGCCGTCCCATTACCGGTTTGGGAACCGCGACTTAACTATTCAATCGAATTACGCCCAGAAAGTCCGTATTTGGCCCTGTCAAGCGATCACCTGAACCATATGGTGCTGGGGGAGGAGGACATACGCGCCTGTCAACAAGGGCCCCTTTTGATATGCCCCCCCCGTAGGCAGGTCACTGAATATCCACGTTCATCGTGCTTGTATTCCCTATTCGTAGGGACAGCCAAAGGTGAAGAGGCGGGGTGCGATATCCGTGTCCTTAGAAACCCACGCGCTGTGTACTATCGCGCAAAGGGGAGTGATGCGTGGATATATAGCGTGCCGCGGCCGAGTCGCCTAGTGCAGAGATGCTCCTCCCGTTCGGCAGAGGAAGGGGTAATGGAAACCCAGGTGAAGGGTACAGGGATCTATAAGCTGCCTCCGCGCTGCAGTGCATATATTGAGGGCCATTTATTACTAGGACATTCTAACCAGGTAGAAGACCACCCCCTAGAGGCGCGAGAAATAGTAGTGCCAGCCTTGACCGACCTATTTTCGACGGTAGACATGAAGTTGGAATTGCTAGACCTGCCGGGCAGGCGAGCTCAACTCGAGGAACTATACACGCAGGCTCGAATGACATATCCTCCCCACGAAGGGCTTCCGCTAGACAAAATGCGCAAACTGATGAAGGAGGTGACGCAGATAATACAAGGCGAGGAGATCCCAATACCCCGGGAGAACCTTTCCGTTCCCAACTGGGAGATAATGTTATACGTAATGGCGGGTGTTGTCCTCATTGGATCCATAGCATGCGGAGCAGCGATCATGTTCTTGAAACTACGGAAAATTGCGGTTAAGCCACCTGGGACGGTAAATGCCATTGAAATGAGGACCGTAGAAGACAACAGGGAGCCCCAGGGCGACGACGCTAGGAGTACGACAATCTATTAATACCGGCTGCGTAGCGATAGCAGGCTGTGGAAACATGAAAATTCGGAATAAATCTTATAATGTTTACAGAAAATAAAAATGAATTGGCTCATGTTTAAATCGAAATTTTTGTGTAGTTCAGTAAAGTTCTGGGTGGAGTAAGCTTCAACATAATTATCAAATGATCCTTAACGTAGTTATTAAGTAATTCCTCAAAAGTAAGGAATGATGATATGTTTTTGAATGACGGTTATTTTGATAGGTGTAAGTTTTTGTTCACAAGTAATTACAATTAATTTAATGACGCATAAATATCAGACTCACTATTATTAGGTTTGCAAATTGTCCTACAAATAATAGATAAATGTAATTTTAATAATTTTAGTTGATAGGGGAGGAGAGAAAACAGCGAGAGTGGGTTTACGCATGAAGATAGGGGATGACCGACGCTAGGGCAGGAAGATTTCGGGCACGAGCGGTAGGAGGGTTGAGGAAGCGATTAGGGTATCGGAAGGGGAGAAGGGTGATTCATTCCCTTGGAGCGAAGGTAGTGACAGATAAGTAGGAAATCATCCCCATTAACCCTTTCCTCGAGTGACTGCGGACCGGCCTAGCCACCAGTAGACATCATAACAAGGAAGATGTACGTTCGAGGCACCCTCACCTTAAGCCCCCTGAGTCCCCGAGGCAGGATGGAGAGTGTATCGCGGATGCGAAGGCGGCTACGCGGTATTGGGCCATACCGACTGCAACCCTACGAGAACGGCTACCGACTGCTGATGGCGGCGGCACCCGCCGACGAGGCCGGCGCGAGGTTCCTATGCGCGCTGCGAGCCCTGACGGTGGTGGCACATGTAACGGTGGTGCACGAGGTGTTCCCGGATTGCCCAAGCTCCCCGTTTTCCTCGTTGGCGCATTCCCCCCCTTCCCCTAGTGGACCGGCGGAGGCCGCATAAAAATAAGGCGGGTGGGCGAGAGAGTGAAAAACAAGTGAGCAAGGTGTGAAGGTGGAACAGGAGGACTTTGTGTTAAGTTGGTGTTGTCATAGTGGAAAATCAGTGTGAATTAGTCAAAAAAAAAAAAAGAAAGAAAGAGAGAGGGAGGAAAAACAATGGAACTCTTGTTAATGCAATGTTAAGAATGGAATTACGTAATGGTAAATGTGCATAAGCTGGAATGTATAGTGTGGAAAAAAAGGGAGAATAAATGAAGTGTTAAGCGCCCCGCTGTAGCAAGGTAATTGGGCGTTAATGTTTTCATCAAGTATGGTTTTATATATATATATATATTTGTGCTATGTTATCTTATTACGAGGGCAAGGGAAATTAATATGAATGTAAAAATGAGTGGCGATGAATAAGTAGGGTTTTGTTTGTTCTTTCTTTTTGAAGTTAACTTGGCATTAAGTGTGTATCAATGAATGGGTAATAACTGTGTAATTTTTTTGTTTGTTTAATGATTGGCCACGGGTGATCGGGCAGCTCTCACTGTTGAAAGTTTCTTACATGGGCGACGAAATAATGTTAAAAGTAAAAAGAAAAATGTAGTCAGCCCAGTAGGGCAGACTAATTTTAGTTGGGTGGGAGTATTTTCTTGTCGTTCTGCGCTACGGCGGAGATTCTCCCTCACCTGCTGGAACGCAATGTTCAGTCGTGCACTCAGCTCGGCGGCATAGTTTTCTCCTACACTATAGTCAATCTGCAGCGGGGCCATAATGTCCTCAAATGGCAACTCTATATCGCGCCCATGCAGCAGATAGAACGGGGTCTCACCAGTGGATGTATGAGGGGAGCTACGGTAGGCTAACATCGCGAACGGAAGCCACTCATCCCAGTCTCTCTGATTTTCACTCACGAAGTGCGACAGCACATCCATTAGGGTCCTATGGCTCCTTTCTACCAGCCCATTACACGCCGGGTGATAAGCCGTGGTCTGTAACTTCCTTATCCCCAGTATCCTGCAAACTTCCCGCATTAAAGCTGAGGTAAAGTTCGCACCTCGGTCCGTTAACAACTGTCGGGGGGCTCCATGCCGAACAATCACACCTTCCACAAAAGCACGGGCTACTGTTTCGGTCTTTTGGTCGGGAAGAGGAAACGCTTCGGGATACTTGGAGAAGGCATCCTGAAAAGTTAGGATATAGCGGTTGTTCTTTTCCGACCGAGGGAGAGGACCCACAATATCCATGGAGGTACGTTCAAAGGGCACGGTAACCTCCTGAAAACGCTGCAACGGTGCCCGCTGCTTTCCCTTAGGGTCCTTTCGCTCAGTGCATGAAGTACACTCCTTACAATGCCGCACTACATCCTTTCTAACATCCTTCCACCAGAAGTTCCTCATAACACCTCCTAAAGTCCGTCTTATACCCATGTGTCCCGCCCAGGGTGAGTTATGATACGCCTGAATCACACGACCCTTCATCCCTCGAGGCACTACTAATTGGTCACTCCTCCCTTCTAATTTTCCCTTTCTGTACAGTAACCCTCCGCCATCTATCCTAAAGTCGTCCGAGGTCCCCTGTTTCACTATTTCTAACACCTTCCTGATGTCATCATCCCTCTCCTGTTCTTCCTTAATTAACTGTCGATCCCAGATAGGTTCATAATCGGGTTGGGCACTCCCGATGTACGCACGTGATAGAGCGTCCGCATTCTGATGTGCCTTCCCTGCGCGGTGGTGCACCTCAAATTCAAATTCGCTCAATAAGAGGGACCAGCGTATAAGGCGAGATGTGGGATCTTTCAAGGTCAATAGCCATCGCAACGGACGATGATCCGTTACAACCGTGAACCGTCGACCGTATAAATAACACCGGAAGTACTTCACCGCCCACACCACGGCCAAGCATTCCTTTTCCACGGTACTATAGTTCATCTCTGGCCGACTCAATTTTCGACTCGCATAGGCCACCACTTGTTCACCTGCCGGCCCCCGCTGTGCCAAAACAGCTCCAATTGCGGCCCCTGATGCGTCAGTAAATAACAAAAATGGTTCCCGGAAGTCGGGGAAAATGAGCACCGGGTCTCTACACAACGCTTCTCTCAATCTCTCGAAGCCTCCCCTGGCCTCTTCTGACCATGCCATAGCTACGCCCTTGCGTGTCATCTCCGTTAAAGGCCGAGCAATTCTTGCGAAATCGGGGATAAACCTTCGGTAATATCCCACTAAGCCTAGAAATCCACGTAATGTTTTTATATTATGTGGGAGAGGGTATTCTTTAATAGCGATTATTTTCCGTGGATCGGGTTGCACTCCCTTGTCAGTGATGATATGACCCAGGTATTCTACGGATGATTTCAGAAACTGGCACTTGTGTGGATTAACTTTTAATCCCGCCCCTCTTAATCTTTCTAACACCTCCGTTAACCTTTCAAGATGTTCCTCAATAGTGCAACCGAAAACGATTATATCGTCCAAATATACCATACACCTTTCACCTTTCAAGCCCGCTAGCACCGTATCCATTAGTCTCTGAAAGGTACTAGGAGCATTTGCGAGTCCAAAGGCCATGCGTGTATACTCATAGTGTCCCCCAGGGGTGGAGAAAGCACTTTTTTCTCTATCCTTCGGGTCTAATTCAATTTGCCAGTATCCGCTAGCCAAGTCCAGAGTTGAAAAATATTTCGCTCCACCTAACGAATCTAGCGTATCCTGAATATTTGGGAGCGGGTAGACATCCCTTACGGTGACACTGTTCAAACCCCGAAAATCAGTACAAAACCGAAGTTTTCCACCGCTACCATTGTCCTTTTTAGCTACTAGCACGATGGGCGCACTCCAGGGGGAAATTGATTCCGTAATTACACCTCGAGCCAACATGTCCCTGATTTGTTCGTTTAGGGCAGCCTTTTGGCTCTGCGGCACTCGGTAAGGTGCCCTGCTAATAGGGGCTGCATTTCCCGTCTCAATTCGGTGCATTACTCGATTCGTCCTTCCCAGCTCCTGTCCTTCCTCCTGAAATACGTCACGATAGTTTACAAGCACTTCCTCTAACATTTGCCTAGATTCTCGAGCCAGGGGCTCCAATTGCGACAAAAGTTCTGTTGGCATAGGATTTGTCTGTCCGCTCCCACCCTCAACACTCGGCTCACCTTCCCCAGGCGTTATAGTCACACCCTCTCCTATGTAGCCAACAATAGTACTTGCGGGAACTACAATCTCTTTTAAGGATAGATTAACTAATTTTACTGGGATCCTGCCGTCACTCCGGGATTCACAAAGCACTCGGCTCACCAGCACACCATGGATTGGGACTTCAACTGGTTCCATCACGATGGGGCACTCTTCCACCGTGATGGGTTTGTACATACCATATTCCAGAACCTCGCTGCGGGCGGGCAGGTGCACCTGTTTACAAAGGCGCACGCTGGGCTCGGGGCGGGTCATCAGCTCCGGTTCTCCCACGTCCGATCCGCCGGGTACTCCCGCTTCAGGTGTCCCAGGCCATTTCCGGTCCGAAGACTGGCTCCTTCCCGGGTTCTGTTTCGGTTGCTGGCCCTTACGCCGTCGGCGCCTTCCACCTGCGGCTTCCTCCTCTCCCCTTGGCTTGAGGGCACCGGCTGACTCGTAGACGGTGTTCTGCCGCCCGCCTGGAACCACTTCCGCCTCCCACCGTGCCCTGGGCATCTTCATCCTTGCATTCTGCCCATCACATATCAACGTTCCCCTGCCGAAGTCCATCACGGCCCCTACACTTCGCAGGATGTCCGCCCCCAATATACCGTCCGCGGGGAGGCTGGAGCCGTTCTCTACCACCTGAAATAACTGCATGCTTTCCACCTCTGCTAGCCTAAATGCAACCTCGGCACTTCCAACCAAGGGAATAGAATGCCCCGTGACCCCATGCAACTGTATTGTCACAGGTCCTAGAATTGCCCCGGGAGGCAGCGTTTCCCTTTTTATTAATGACGTAGCTGCTCCCGAATCTACCAAAAGTCTTACCCGCCGAGGCGGGCATGTTCCTACAGTGGCTTCTACTACGTACCCTGCTCCTTCCAGGTCCGTATCACTCCCTATATTGTCATTTTTCCCCCATACCCGACTCACCAACGCGCCGGTCGTCCGTCTCTCTCCGCGGTCGGGGGTCGTGGCGCGGAGGTTGGTCCGTTTGGGTTTCCCGAACTTCTCTCCGTCCCCGGGGTCTGCTGATTCTGGTTTCTGTAAGACAGTCCACCCTCCCTGGGCCTGGGGCGGCCCCTCCCTCGATTGTCTGCGAAGGGCCCCCCATTTCGAAGTTGTGGACAGTCCCTGCGAATGTGTCCGAGCCTTCCGCATTGATAACACTGTAGCGGGAAGGTTGGACAATTCCGACTCACGTGATTCGGCCGTTGACATCGGTAGCATCTCGGGCCCTGGTCTGCGGGACCTGGTGTCGCTCGGGCTACCTGCTTCTCCTTCTCCTCTGCTTCCTTGCTGCTTCCCTCGCTGCTTACCAGCATGCACCTCCTGGGCGTCAAACTCTCGCTCTGCTCTTCCACCAGCGCCATTCGTAGAGCTTCTTGCAAGGTCGGGGGTTCTCGGCTAGCTACAAACCGCCGGACCCCTTCGCGGAGTCCCTTCAAGAACTGGGCAAGTATCGACTCCTCGACTAGCTTCGCCCTAATTCTTGCCTCCGTAGGGTCAGATACAGTCTTAACGGTCTTTTGGCCCAAGACGCGAACCCGCTCAGCGAACTCGCGCACCTCCTCACGCGGTCCCTGCGCACAATCCATGAACCTCCTCATGCTTATCGCGTACGGTTCCTGCTCCTTGAATCGCTCGAGCAATGCGTCAGCCATCGCCCTCCATGTCACCGGAACACTCGCGTCACTCAACGCATTGATGAACTGTCTAGCCCGCCCTCGCGTTCTTAATCTCACCACATTCGTTTTTAAAACATCTGTCCAGTTTCCTAGCTCCGCGGTCATTTCAATGGCCCCCAAAAAATCCTCGATTCTTTCTCCACCTTCACCCGAAAAAATGTCCACTAAATGTATTAATCCACTCACGTTTACGACTCCTGCTCCTCCTATAGCTCCACCCGTATTAGACGACTCCGGCGGCGCCATGGCTAGTTTCTCGTTAAAAGCTCGAAGCTAAAGGTAAGATCTATCTCCTGTGATTTAACCAACCGGCATCCCCTTGAAGCGAAGAGCCATCCCCTCGAACCTAATATAATCTCAAACCGCTGCCACCATTTGTCGTGCCGTCCTCGTCGTGAGGGCGTCCGACTCTAACTCGGGTTCGGAACGAGGGGGTTAAATCAGCGGAAAGAGAGACCTCATTCCTTTGAGATAAATTCAAGCTTTTATTCTTACTGTTGTAATTGGGCGCAAGGCAGCTCTCACTGGTTACTCGTCACCCGGCAGATCGTTGACTGTCGTGCTAACGGTCACTCGCGACCGACCAACCCTTCGTCCGACAGCAGCCTCCCCGTCGTCACGAAATTACCTCCCCGCTCCCCAAAAGACTTTCCCTTTTATCTCCCTCCCGGAGGGGTCGTAGTTTAGGGGAAGAAATGGAAAAGGGAAAGGGAGGGGAAGGTTTCTCTCGAATGTTCCAATCGCTCTTTGACCATCACGTTTGCCCGTGCGCCTCGTCACCGGCGTCCGACGGTCAGTATCCGAGGAGGGGGGGGGGGGGGAGGCAGGGGAGGAAGGAAGGAAGTATGACGGTCAGAGGACTTCGCCCTCTCACGTGCCGATCGCTCAGCCCCGTGCCGTAAGCCCAAGACCTCACGAAACCACGCGGGAAGGGGAAGGGGAAGAGATAGGAGAGAGGAAAATTTCGGAAGTCGCGGAAAATTTGTGGGCTGCCCTTGTCTTGTTTTTCTTTAGATTCTGAGAAGCGGTTTCTACTAATATTCCGAGAAGCGGTCTTTTCTAATATTCCGAGAAGCGGAATATTACATCTGCACGATTTATTGCACCCTGTTCTTCGAGCTCACTTATACTCTTACCGATGGTTAACGGAAGAAGATTACTCTCTAACCGCTTTAGATTCAGATTGATACAGAAATCTTAAATTTTTAACTTCATTCGCTTCTTCGATCACCAAATTTTTATCACCTTCAATAACTTCAATAGTATTTTGAAACAGAGGTGATTGATTGTGTATAAACTAGCTAAATTTGAGGATTCTTTTGCAAAACTCTCTTCTAAAATTCTCGGACATTAAACCTGTAATAGAAAGTAAGATTTCATACGGTGGTATAATTTCAAAATTCTATCTCCAGCTGACGAAAGAGCTAACTAGCGTGTTTTACCATAACCAAGTATTTTCTGATATTCGACTTCCGCAGTTTCACAAAATTCTTTCAGCATTTGAACACGTACAGTGTAATGTAGAAATAAAGATGTATTTTAAAAACAATATTTTCCACATCTGCGGGCAACAAATCAGCAGCTGTTTGAACGGCGCTATGTATCATGTGCGCTGTAAAACCATTTTGATAACTTGCGATGTTCAGGCCTTAGATCTGAAGAAATGATAATGCAAAATAGCATGGAAAGACATTCTTCTAATTCTTTTAATGCTAGTTTCTTTTCTTTGTCTTTATAAGCTGTTTTTACTAAAACTGTCTTTATTTTGGAGGAAGAAGCAGCATTACTTAAATATTTTTTATGTTCTTGCGTCTCCATATGCTTCGAAATATCATTCCTACTGCCTAAAATAGATAATTATCCGTTACATTCAGTGGCGCCAACTCGATGGGATCCGAAGGCGCCCGAGCTCCCTTAAAAATTCGTTATGGGCGTGAGGAAAAAATGTGTCAGGCTTGTCGATTTTCCCCTGAGTGTCCAGATATCGAGATTCGAGTTATCAGGGTTTTAATGTAGATCATATGACTCTTCTAAAATGCTTAAAAAATTAAAACTGACAACTAATAAAATTTCCCTGGGCAAGATCCCCGGTTTGGGCCCCCCGATATATTTCGGCGGTTATTTATATTATACATTTCACACAAATCGCTTCTGGATTCCTTTCAATAAAATGAGATTCACTTCATAGACGATCTTTGAATTCGCATCCTCTTTTCTTACGCGTTATGAAAAAAATATAAAAATTTAAATTATGTTATAAAATGTTTTAAAAAATTAATTGGAAACAGCGTAAGGACACACATACATAATTGCATGAAAATATTTAATAAGTTATTTAATAAATAAAATAAAATTGATTGTTATAAAGCAGATTTATAAAAAAAATTTAATCCAATCCTCTATTTCTTACTAAATTATAAATGTATTAATAGGTATAATTTATTCCCAGAATTTTCTGTAGCGTACGTAAGTCGTAGATGTCACCTGCAAGGCCGGCGTTAGACCTTTTTCCACCACCGCAAAACATAGATAACACGAGTGCTCTCTATTAAATAAAAAAATAATGCATTTATGAAAGAATTAAATCAATTACCTAAATAATCTGAATAGCTGATTTGTTGATATCCCTTTTTTTAATAGCACTAGCGCGCAGTTAAATTTGCATAGCATAAGTGACCGTTAAAAAACTAAATATGTGAAGGCGTTGCCGCTTTACTTCGGGGACGACCGGAACAGTCGTTACACCTTGACCCTTTTCCTCTCTAAAATTCCCCCCGTTTCCATTTTTTTGTAAGATTTAATACTTTTATAACGATGTTCCAAATGATGCTAGATCACTAACGAGACATGTCGCGATAAGAAAAAAATCTGCGGAAGTGTACAAGGGGCTTTCTCCTCATTTTACTGCCACAACATGTTTTCGTGGCTGCAAATGCCGAAAAATGCCACTGTTCATTAATTGTAAGTTCACCAATCCAACCATGGTTGAAAGAATACTTCTCGTACATAACATAATAAATATTAGTACTTTAAGTGAAAAATCGCGAAGAAAATGGTCCAAATACCGCAGTGATTCAATGAATCCCCATTCGTAGCCATGCACTACAACGCTGCGGTTCCCAAGCGTGACGTCACGCCGCCTTAAAAGGGGTGGGAAGAGAAGGGAGCGGAGGGGAGATGCTGGCAACACGGCTAGCCATGGGTAGGGATATAGAATGACGGGTCTAGTTGCTTATGGTCTAAGTTTACATCAGAAAATAAATGAAGGTGTCAAAAGAAACAAAGAGAACCTGATGCTTTCTAGAAAGTGCCATTCGAAAAGGTTATTTTATAGAGTTTTTAAAATAGAATTTAGTGCAGTTTCAAGGAAAAAATTTACTTAATAGATAAAAAAACCATATTGGATTATTAAATATTATAATCTGTGAAATTATCACTTTTGATATTATTTTTTATACGAAATTGCTACTTTTTATTATCTTTTTTTTTAGTATTTAAGAGCCAGAAGAGCGTCAAAATCCATTTTCGAACGTGCAATTTCCTAAACTTTTCATGGGAAGGACCCTCGAATCCCCCACTAAGGAGGGGCCCATCATGAGCCCCAGCCGAGGGCCCCCAATCACCCCACCCTGCCCCTGTGCGCACTACATGGTCAAAAAAAATATTGTGTAAAAGAAATAAAAAGCACACACACATGATACCAGGGTTCGGAGATAAATAACCAAGCGCATGCCATGCCTAGAATTTCAATGCGATGGGACTATAGAAAATGTTACCCAATGAAATGTCCAGCCGTAGGTATTGTGATTCAGCCGTAGGTAAGCAGCCAGTACCAGCCTATAACCTGGAGCGGACAACTCTCAGTAGCTGCCGCGCAGTGGGCAGAAATCGGAAAAAGCTGACCAAAAATCGATGTAACCTTAATTATAGTTATATTAATGAAAATTTTGCATATTGTGTATTTTAGAGATTCAAAGAAACTTATTCAGGATGATTTATTCCACAATATTGTTTGGTAGGGGGATGAATATAAAAAATTTAGGTTATGTGATGCGGGAAGCATATTTTCCAGGGACATGTAGAAATTTTAGATACGGTAATATCAACGGAATAATGTAACTTCTTCCACTAATAACAACTTTAAGCAATAACATGCTCGGCAAAGGATAAGTAATGATTAAAAATTGATAATGTGTGTTTAAAATTGAAATTTTGGTCATTGAAGCGAAATTATATAGAATTACCATAAGAAATATTTTTTGCTAATAGATAAAAGAAATGGCTTAAACTACTATTCTGAGTCAGAGAATGAAAGCTACTCATCTTTAAAAAAATTCTTCTATCACCAGAAGACTTTTCACGCTCTGGTAATTTTTTACTTTACGGTGATCTCTCGCAAAACAATAAATAAAAGGATCTAATGTAAGCAGAAGCCTATGGAAAAGGTCATGATATGTGGAAATCCTACACAATTTTCTGGTATGCTTTTCATGATATCTTCTTATATCCTTGCACCGTACTTCCAATGCATCTTTCCAAGAGAAAGAATAGCATGTTTCACTATTCCCGCTGCAGGTATTAAAAATTTGTAAATAGTTAGTGGCATGTGATGCCATGGACAAAAGTTTACCTAGAGTAAAGCTGTTTTAAGACACTAAGCTGAGAAAATCGTATCATTTACTAGCTGTTAAGCCAATACAATTCTCAAAATTACTGAGAAGCGGGTAATTATGTCGTTTGAAATTCCTAGAAAAAGATGTAACATTGCACTCTATTAGTATTGTCGATTAATAATTTTACCAACTCGAAGATATTTTCATAGAGCGGCAGGAAATGATAATGACTTTTTAACCAAATTTTATTCTAATTCAGAAATCTACTCTTCACTCTGGAGAACCCATTCCAATTTCGAAAACATCGATGGAAAACATTTTTTCAATGAAGGATGTAAGCAAAGTTTTTAATTTATCGTCTTCCAAAAAATGTTTTTTTCTGTGTAAAAACCCGAACTCGAAAGATCTCCTCTGCTTCATGCCCCTCATCTATTTCTCAAGACCATGATATGGAAGTCTTGGCGTGTCGTTTTTGTTGTACCCATACCTGGGCAACTACACTCTGACTGTCCTTCGGCACAAACTTCGGCAAGGAATGCTTAAGGGAGATGTTTAGCACTCGGCTAGAAATGAGCATGCCAATAGCTATGACGGTTTGTTATATGAACACCCCAGTTGGGGTTACCTTTTTGGTATAGGTTGTTACCTTTCCCATAAACTGTTTATTTCTCTCTCTCTCTTTCTCATGCCGACTTAATCTCTTAACAATACTTCAAAATCCGAAGCATACTTCTTAAACGTAGAATGGTTCGGACAAAAATCTAATCCTTACCATCTTCACTATAGTAATGCGTTAAACGGTCAAGTAGATCGATCCATTATCCTGTTAATAGTGTTTTAGGTCAATGCTGACTATGTGTCATGCTTCAAATGACGAGTTTTAAGAATTAATTCTGAAAAAAACTTGATAAATCGACCGCAGTTACCGAGACTCAGGGTACCCCCTCGCGTAGCTCAGGCTTGACGCGCGATCGAAAAATCGCTCTCATTTCCTAGGCAGCAAACTTTTTTCCAAGATTTCTTCGCAGTGATCTTAAAAAAATGTCTACTTCACACTGATGTAAATTTCCCGATTACCATATTTCGTAAACGAAAGATAATGTCTACGTTATTTGAAGTTTCACGCGAAAAATGGGTACGCCATTTTGTGTTGTAAAACCATGCAGATGTGAACCAAAATCTTCAAAAATCATGAATAATATAGCCAAAGCATTTGGTCAAAGGAATATTGTGTTTTTTATTCCATAAAACTCATACAACTGCAACACCACCTGCTTAAGTTCAAAGATTTTCGGAGAAAAACGAGATCGCGCGCGTTTTTGAAAAATTGGTCATGTTTGAGCTGCTGTATCTCAGCAACGGATCAAATATATGTAAAATGGCATACACATCCATAATTGACCATCATTTATGAGTATTCATGCTAAGTTTTAAGTCTCTATCTCAAAAAAAGCCATTTTGGACTTTAGTCCGGCATTTTCCGATTTCAGACCACTGTGTGCCGTGCCCATATCCCTCACCACTTTCATGAATTTGCCAGTTGATAGTTTTTAAATCACTGCTTTCATTCAAGATGCTGTGTTTACTGTTCGTCATCAATAGTCCACAATCCTAAGATTGGTTTAACGCAGCTCTCCATTCCTCTCTACTATTTGCCAGCTTTTTCATAGCAACGTATTTACTCTCTTTTACATCCTTTGTAACCTGCTTTATCAACCCATTCGAGGCCGTCCCTTGCCCTCCTACCTTCCACCTGTCCTTCTACGATTGTTTTCATCAGGTTGTCATGTCTTATAATGTGGCAAACTAAGTTTTTCCTTCTTCTGCTTAAGATTTTGAGAAGACTTCTCTTTGTATAAAATCGTTTTCGGCTTGATTTGGAGGATGGTCGATATACCCATGATGGAAGATCACAAATGGTAAATTCCACACTTTTTAATGCCAAAACTCAACAACCGACCTAGGTTTCAACACATTGTGTCATTTGCAAGGTGATACAACCTGCACTCTCTCAGTTTTTATACCCAGGCCTAGGTAGGAGGAGGGGGTATATGGAATTCGGTGTGAGGGAAGTGGGACGGGAAACGGTATGGGTGAAAAAAATGATTGAAGGCCGATAACAGAAAACATACAACAAGTGGAGCGTGAGTTAAGGTCAGGGTTTTGACGTCATGGGGATGCTGAACTTTAACATAGATGTGTCAGAACAAAATAAAACATTACTTGAAATCTCTTGGATTGGTGTCGAAGTCCCCGTACAGGCGTTGTCATAATGGTAAAACTTTCGTGGTCCTTGTTTATCGATGTTAATATTATGTCATTCTTTAATTCCATTAAATTTCTTCTTATGTATCATCCTACCACCAGGCCTCATTACTGCCAAGGGGGGTAGTTAAGCGGCTGTGCAGACGGGTGGCGCGGCAGGCGACGCTGCGCTCACCTAGAGCCAATCGTCGTTATCAAAGTCGTTATCGTCGTTATTTTCGCCCGCGACCACGTGAGGGAGTGGGGACGGCGCTGTTGAGGGAGATAGGAATAAGAGAACACGCTCGTCTCTGAGAAGTCAGCACTTCATCTCGTAGCTGTGAAATCTTAGGTGATATGGTAAGCTCAAATATACTTCGCCCACGCGACCGGCTTGATTCCCAAGATAAGATATTTATTTATTGTGTTAATAAGACGCTGCGGCAATACGTGTATTTGATTATGTTTCAGAAAATATTTTAACCAGATGAAAATAATGATTTCTTCAATTTTATTTACCAATTGATAAGTGGGTGGGAGACTTCAAAGTGCTGGTACCTCCACGCGGTGAGCTCTGGTAGCTATTTTCGTACTGTTTGGCTTATTTGAAAGAAAACTGTAAAAATAGGCTGAATCCTACACAATTAGGGTGGTTGTTTTCTCTATTTTCGTGTTGATTACGGTACTTAACGTTCATCTCAAATAAGAGATTCTGTCGTAATTGCTCCTCCACAGACCATTGTAAAACACGCAGTATTAGTTAGCCTTACGACGATGGGCGCAATCAGTAGATCAATAAATCTGTTGCACTCTGGGCGTGGGAGATGGAGAATAATAGTAAACGGTTTTAGATAAGAAAAATCTTTAGAAGACAGCCGAATTTCAACCGATAGTAAAACAGTGGTGATTGATCAGTATTCAGAGGCACAACTTTTCTGAAACTCGTCCTCAAGTTGTCTTGTTTTAACCTAATAACAATTTTTTTGGCACGACAGGAATCACTCGTTAGGGAATCTTAAGTCTGAGGACGAAGGAGGTCTTAAACAAGAGAAACGATTGCTTCGATATATAGTTTAGATATCGAACCTCGCGTTTTGATCGTGGATTTCATGGAAAGGAACATAAAGCAAGTTCCAGAAGAATGATAAGTCTTGAGCAATTTAATGCATGAAGGCAATGGAATCCCGAGCATAATATATTTGTTTTTTCGTTACGAAGAGATTTAGGACTAATGGCAAAATTAAAGCGGTAGGAACATATTCTCCTGCTATTAGGAGCTCACCTTAAAACAAAGATTTTTACGGTCTCCAGGATAACGCAGACTTGCTATCTGATATTTAGATAAAAAATCGCAAAATTAAAAATGAACCTCCTCACACATTAGGATGTACATAAATTATACATAATTGGCGGCTGTGCAGACGGGTGGCGCGGCAGGCGACGCTGCGCTCACCTAGAGCCAATCGTCGTTATCGTCGTTATTTTCGCCCGCGACCACGTGAGGGAGTGGGGACGGCGCTGTTGAGGGAGATAGGAATAAGAGAACACGCTCGTCTCTGAGAAGTCAGCAAGAGTAAATGTAATGACTTCATGATAGTTTTTCAATTTTTTCCATAAGCCAATTTATATTTGATGACGATAATTAAATTAGAAAAAAATATCTTAGAAAAGAGAAGATATTTTCACAACATTAGAGTTTAACGAATTTACGAATTACGGACGTTAATTGAAGAAATATCTATCCTTGTTGTAATTTCAAAAGAATTATCACATGAAATTTTTCTTTCCTCCAATAAAATCAATAGACCGAGAATGACGTTATAGCTCATTTCATCAGCAATAAGTTTTACATTTTTGATACTCGACGATTTATTATTATTTGATGGCCATGATTTGCATCATTATAAGTCATTTCTACCCTAAGGACACTGAATTTTCTTGGATTACACCCCCGCCAACATGATAAGGCTCGCATGTTTGGATTGTCCATATAGCAGGACAAAAGGTAGTTTCACCAATTTTACAGTGATAGAGAAAAAATATAGTTATACTGATGTAACACCCTTTAGGGCAACGAAATTTGGATTTTTGTAAGGAAAAAAGAATTTCGCCAACAAACTTACGTTCCTTATGTCGTAGGTCCTTATAAACTACGTATTACATTTGAAGAAAACTTCAAAGTTATTTTTACTGAAAAAATAATTTACTTATTTTATTTTGAAGGGAGTTACAAGGTTTTGATCTCAAGATAAAATATTAGCTTTTCTCCTTGCCTTGCCAACTCCTTGCACACGGAGGGAAAAATCTTGGGCGGAAAAGGAGATTTTTGTCCATCCATATCAGGAAGTATGTACTCCTTCGTTAAATATCTCGAACAGAGAATACTCATACGTTGTAACAGTAATACTTTTGTTTCAATACATTGGTACAGGTGAGCAAGAAAATTTTGACGGCTTGGAAATAAGACGCAAATTTCGCCTTGGGACTTTCGGTATATCCACGGAAAACAAGGCAGGAAATATCTCATAATCCGTGCGAAGGACTACCACTTCCAGTGCATGCCTTTTACAAAAGGCCGCTCGGGGTTTTTCCTCCAGTTCCATTCATAGGGTACCATAAAACATATGCACGAGGAGCGACCCCAGCCAAGGGGCAGTGGAAGAGTTAGCAAAGGGATTCACTTTGTCTTTGCATTTTTTTGGAGTGAACGAGTGTTGTGTGGTATGGTATAAGTTTGAGATCTTTAGAGTGTTTTTATAACAATCTCTGCTTTTACGTGCCCTATCACTATATCCGATACGAAGAGGAGGAGAAAAGGTGAGAAGCTCAGAAGATGCGAAAGTGAGTTGGTGCTCAACGTTTTCTCGTACTTCACAAAAATCTCTCAGCGTCACTGAAACCTGCCCAGAAACTTCGAGAAATGCAACTGGGTGCTCAGAATCCACTGTTTACAAAGTGAAAAAGGAAGGTTTCCATGCTCTATTTATGACGCCTTAAAAAAATTAGTCACCCTTTTTGAAATTCGAGAACAGGGATTTTCTACAATTTTTTGAGATCAGTAGTTATAAGGAAGGTAAATGAATCTTTCGTGGAAAATACTGGTCCGACTTTAAAATGATCTTAAGTTCGGTAAATACGGACAGTGATATTTCACATTTCAACAGGACAACATTATATCGTCTTCTTGAGGACATCGGCTTCGGGTACCAACGTAGAAGAAGAAAAAGCATCCTTATCGACAGGAATTATATTATTCATTGGCGGCTAACTATTTTAGGCAGCTGTAAAATATCGTAGCGAACAGAGGATCATTGTATTCACAGACGAAATCTGGATTAATGTTGGAGAATCAGTGAAAAAAATGGACTTGCCGCGGCAAAAAATGGAAACTCCGCGTCAGACTTTCCTTGCTGGACTTACAGTTAGTGCTGGGCATTCAGCCTCCACTTCCCGAGAAGGATGATTTGCTATTGCACATGCCCGCACTGAAAAAGAGCTCAAAAAAGGAGCATCGCAAGTGTTTCTATGCAAGAAGAACTCAATTAATGGGCACGACGAAGCTGATGCCGAATGTTACGATAGCTCTTTTGAGCCCTCGCGTCTTGCAAACCTAACCGAAGGCTCTATTGTATAGGTAGATAAGCTTTTTTCCAAGAATTTGAAGCCGTCCAAAAAGAAGCATTTCGGGATCTCCTAAAATAGGCATTATTTTGGGCTTTGACCTACTCCTTAGACGTCAATGCAATCAGCGTTTCAAGGAAGTGGACAAAGACATTACGCTTAGAGTTAATTTTCATGATAACATTGAAAAGCCAATTATTCGTCTGATATAACCATCGTTGTCTTATACAACATCGCCTTTCATGGAATACTAGCCAGAGCCAAATTGCAAAATTGCAAATATTGCAAAATATGGAAGAAATAGAAATATTGTCGCATTTAGAAGTGGCGATAAATTTTATTAACCTTCACTTAATTGTTATTGTTTACCTAGCATTTTTTCATTATTCAACTTGTGAATATTAAATAAGTACATATAAAAGTAACAAAAGACTTTTACATTTATATTGCAGCAAAGGTATTTTAGTTTACGCTTAAAAATGACTTCATTTACATCGTTTTTCGTGCGATCCCACACTCCTTATGAGCTACACCATTTTGGCGCTCTGTTATGTGAGGCTGTATACGCTGGCAGAATGCCTGCCGGCGGGGCGGAAGCTTGGCAACACTGTTCTCCATGAAGCCCGTACTGTCAACTAAATGTTGAACGCTGTATATCTGTATGCAACGTCAATATTGATAACTTATTTTCCGAGTGTTATTTTGTTTTCAGGGTTTTCGTTTCCTCAAATAACGTCGAAGATTTAATTGATAAGAATGAAGTACTGCAATTGATAATATTTAAACCTTTTTAGTGGACGAAAATCAGTATTACGTATATAATCCTACCCAAATTAGTCGTGAAATTATTTTTCAACATTTTTTAGGCATTATTATTGTATCCTCAAAAATGTCGGATATTTGGATTGCATATAATAATATTTTAAGCTGTTTCTGTAGGCAAAAATCAGTCTTACGTTGATAATCATACGCACATCAGTCGAGAAATTATTTGCCGCCATACTTGGCATTATTCAATTTCATGGGAGGAACTTACCCAGCAAGAAGTTCATCAAATTTCTGTTAGATGTCTCTTGCGCAAGCGATTTCCCATTGAACGCTGCCTGGATAGTGCGATGAATTCAACTCTGCTTTCCGCTCAGCCATGGCAACTACTCCAAAGGTGCCACTCCATTTTCGTGATTATTTTTAACTTTCGTACATTGTTTAACTATGAGTGAGTATTCCCCGTCAAATAGCCCTTTTTCCTCAAGATGATGATGATCAATTAAGAGCCAGGTATTTCTCGTAACATAGCTCGACATTTTTCCAGGAAATGAAAGCTAGCAATAGCCTTCGAGCATAGGAATTTTCCATTATAAATATACTTCTCATTGCCAGGTACCATATGATTATCAGAATCACAATACCTGTGGCTGGATATTTCGCTGACTAACACTTATTTTAATCTCATCGCATTGGAATTGTAGGCATGGTATTGGTGGGCTTATTTATCTCCAAATCCTTAATATCGGTGCATAACTGCTTCGCATGGGGCAAATTCCCGCAAAAGCCATTTTTAAGCAATGGCCTCATTTATGGAAAAGGAAGAATTTAGTGGGCTAGTAATAACACGGATTTTCCATTAAAATTTTCGTTTGTTCAATAAACTGCTTTTGCGTATCTAGTTTGCTTTTCGCGGTTATTTTTAACTTACGTACATCAATAAACTATGAGTAAGTATATCCCTTCAAATAGCCATTTTTCCTCAAAACGTATCGTCTTTATCGCATCGGAATGAACTGCCTCAAATATTATGGCGTAGATTCTGGAGGGGTGAAGTCCTTCACTTCAAAGCTGAGGAATGCAGTTTCGCGTTCCACCTGAGTAAGTAGCCTCTGTCCAGGGTACCCAAGTATGCGATGTGTTTTGTTAGTGCTCGAAGTTTCAGCTTGGGCCCTCCGTATGGAAAGAATTTGGGACGTATTGGAGGCACCATATCCGTCGCACTGTGACAGCGTGTAGAAGTTTAAACTATGAATCCCTCCTCATATTTTCCGAATTAAACTTTAGTGCACGTCTCATTTCGAAAGGAATTAAATCTCATCGGGACATTTTTGACGGGACTGACATATTGGGATTTGAAACTGTATCAAAGCGCAATCGTTCCGGTTGTGTGGTGGGTAAAGCATCATGCTACCGACTTGAGGTTTTTAATTCGTGTGGAAAATCCATGAATCATGCGCACTAATTATAATCATTCACAATTATTGGTGTGAACTTAATTATTAAGAAAAATTTCAGAGCTATTTCTTACTACTGGCTCGTAATATAAAAAACGAATCTCCAATAAATCGAGTTGTATGAATGTGCCTTTGATTGCCAAATTCGATCCACCATACACCTGGCACAATTGAAGTTACTCTTCTTAAGCTATTTTGGGACTAAACATTGAACATTTATTAATTATGCTCCTGGGAAATACGTGCCTCCTTATTGATCTTTAGTTTTCGATTGTGATGTACGCAGATTGGATTTCTATATTTTGCATGTCCAATTCCTGTAAATTTGCGATAGAATAGCATCACCGGTAGCCATTTTCCTCTCAGCTCATTGATTCTATTGGATATCAGGGTTTGAAGATAAATAAACAAGCGTATTCCATGCCTAGAAATTCAATGCGATGAGATTATTATAAATTTTATCCAATGAAATGTCCAGCCACAGATATTGTGATTCTGAGAAATACAGAATGGCCGGCAGCGAGGATTATAACTATTATTAAAATCCCTCTCATCGAAGGCTAATAACAGTTTTGTTTCTGTGAAAAATGTCATGTCATATTACGAGATATACATGGCTATTTATTGATCTTTATTTTTCATTTTTTGTACGCACAATGGCTTTCCATGTTTTCATCACCACTTATCGTGCTTTTTGCGACAAGCAAACATCATCGGTAGCCATTTTCCTCTCAGCGCATTGATTCTTTTTTGTCGATCCCTATCAAAATATCAATGTATCCGAGAGAAAAATAGAGAATGAATGACATATTTAAATATTAATTGTGTACTTAATTGGATACCCAGAAACTTGCATGCAGGAAATCGAATAAGGAAGTATTAAATAAAGTAAATAAGGAACCTTAAAAAGGATCGGACTTTATACCTAGGATTTTTTATAGAATCTTGAATGGCATTAAAAGTATGGTCTCTCTGTTTGACTGTTATTACATCTCGCGTAAGAAAATCTAGTTGCAATTGTTGTTGAAACTTTATATCACGGCATTATAAACCTTTTGCTTTGGGACAATATTTATCTTTGCCATGCATCAATAGATATTTCATTTCATGTACCCGAGAGATAGAAGTGAACTCATCATATCACGAAAAGAAGTTAATTAATTGTGTGGGAAATTTTCGTGAATTTATCAAATTTTTCTGGGCTACAACCTTGTCGCGGTGGAAAGGCTTGCGAATTCCTACGACCTTTAGAGCAGTACGGGCGGGTTTAATTCTATATTATTCCCGGTAAGGCCACCCATGCCGGATAAGTCGAAGGGTAGGAGCCATACGAAAGGTAGTCCACGTGAGGGTGTCACGTAAAAACACTGTTGGAATGGAAGTGGGAAAACCTATCAAATATCTCTTCTCAGAAAACATGCAGTACAGCCAAATGAGCCTCGGAATTCCATCGAACGGGACCCGTCCGCAAAGGGCGGGTGTCGTTCAAGGCAGCGAGGTTGGCAAGGTCCTTGGGGTCGTCAGCATGCGGAATCCTTGCAGAGACTTATCATCATCACCAGCCGCCGCAGCAATGAAGAAAGAAGAAATGAAGACCAAGAAGATGGAGAAGAAGAAGTCGGCTGTAAATGTTGGGACGTGGAATGTGAGGACAATGATGAGGGCGGGGAAGTTAGAAAATATCAAAAGGGAAATGGATAAAGGGAGGATAGATATCTTAGGATTATGCGAAGTATGGTGAAAGGATGTTGGGGACTATTGGAGTGATGGGCATAAGGGTATAGGGCTACATATAGTGTGGGGAGGAAAGCCAGCGAGGGGTAGCTTTAGCATTAAACGGGAAGGTGGGTAAGCGTGTGGTAGCTTTAGACCAGGTAAGCGATAGGATTCTGGTGGTAGAAATTTAGGCGCGTCCCACCAACCTCATGGTGGTTCAAGTTTACATGCCCACTAGTAATGATAGGGAGGAAGAAGTATATGAGGTGTATGAACAGCTCGAGGAAATAATTAGAGAAACCCTGGGTAGGAAAAATATAGTAGCGATTGGGGACTGGAACGCATCAGTCTGGGAGTGGAGGGATAGATACGATTAAGGCGATTTCGGACTAGGAAAGCGGAAAGACAGGGGAGTGAAAGCAGCAGAGTTTTAATGAATATTAATTCTGGTTCATTATACAAGTGGGCAGCAGATATTTGCCTGCACACGCACAACCAAGTAAAGTCCCGGGACAGAATTTGCTTGAAAATACTGTAACACGCAACACTAACCATATGATACCACACTAAACTTCCATATACTTTAAACGCCCGATAAACAGTATTTTCTACCTGAATGACCTTGAATTCACCTGAATGTTTGCTAGGAACTGATATTTTGAACTTTTATTTTCACTGAAAAGGATCAAAGGGAAACGGTTCATCAAAATGAACTGTTTAACCCTTCTCTACTTGAAATGTCCATGTCCTCAAGGCACTCTCTTGCCTTTTCCCATGCCTTGAAGCTTTGTGGGGCGAGTAGGAGATGTATTTATCCGCCGTTGCGAAGAGGAAGCGAGGGACTGATAGTGGGAGTATATGCTGACGCGTTTTACTTCCTCTGTGGCCCCACTCCACGAGCCAGGGGCATCCATTCCAACCCCCACAGGGACCTCCGCCCCTGCCTCTCCTGAAACCGACCCACCCCTCTCCGCACTGCTCCATTTCCCTGGCTTCATTAAGGAGTCTGCTCCGGAAACCGATTTAAATCTAATGGTTTTATGGCGATGTCTACGGTCTGATAACGACAGCAATATCGCACCGGCCCGGGACAGAATTCGCTTCAAACTACTGTAGCACGCTGCACTTACCATATTGTACCACACTAAGCTATCATGTTCTCTAAACGCCCGATAAACAGTATTTTTTTACTGGGGTGACCCTGACTGTTCGCCAAGAACAGTTATTTTCAATTGTTCTTATACTGAGCAGGATCAAAATGAACGGTTGATCAAAATGAACTGTTTAACCCACCTCTAGTCTGGAGTGCATATCTAACAGTTAGTGGACAAAGGAGAGGAGTAAAGGTAATAAACTAATTATATTTCGTGCAATCTTGGAAATCGTCCTAATCTAGGTGATCTGAAACTGGTTGACCATCTTAAAAGTGGCAACAATTCATGTTATGGCATGAAAAAATGTGGAGAAAATGATTAAAAATATCTGGCGGTCAAAAGGTCATCGTCGCTTTTGTGGCTATGCGTTCTGATTCCCTTAAAAATAATGTCAGCGATGGTTTTAGCGACGGAAAATAAGATGGGATATCCCATTATAATTCACCGAAGTGGATTTTGACACTTTTCTGTTTCTTAATTACTAGAAAAAAGTACATAAAAATAGTAATTTGGTTAAAAATGCCACGAAAAGTGATAATTTCACAGCTTATAAAGTTTAGTTATGTATTATGTTTCTATTATCTTTTAAGTGAGGTTTTTTTTCCTTAAAACTGCACTGAAATATAAGAACCTACTTAAATTACCTTATTGACTGACACTTTCAAGAAAGCATCAGGTTCTCTTTTCTCTTATGACACCTTTATTTATTTTTAATATAAAAGTTTTACACTCATTATGTTTTAAAGAAAGCAACAAATGAAAAAGTAGAATTATATATTTCCAAAAAAAACTTTGCTTCAACTAATCTGAGTCTTTGGATTTCCCATACACCTATTTACGTCTCTCGTCGCAAGCTGGACCATTCTCTTTGTATGGCTGGAAGGAAACAAGGTATGCAGTTTGTGTTCAGTCACCAACTTTTATACCCAATGCGTATGGGTTTTCCAAATAAAATTGTTGCATCTGTGGCATCCTAAGCATTTTATCATTCTCTTAGCATAGTCCAAAATCTCTCCTGGAATGCAGTTCACCCAGAATCGTTAGGATTCACTATATTAGTGATCGAATTTTCCTGAGCTTACCGCCATTCCTGACAAGGAGAGTAGAATTGTAAGGAAAGTCCGTTGTTAAGCCATTGCGTCGTTAATTGGGACCCTCGATTTGGATAACTTATGTCGCATGTAAGGTAGACCGCTGAATTTGGAGCTATTGTAGGGTAAATCAGGGAGAGATATCGCTCATTTTGTAAAATAACTATATTTTTACGAACTTTGATTTTTAGATTAATGTAAGTACTAATTATGGTGGCTAGTACTCTTTCTGACGTATACACAAAAAAGTATACTTATATCATTCTTCTCTTATATGTAAGAATTATTTTTGTAAAACACTACCCCACGACGTCTATCCCGCAAGTTGCGGGTGACACGCCGCGCCTTTAAGGGTTATACGCCGGATGTTATTAAAACCGACTAACAGTGATTTCCGTGGTTTGCAATTTCACCAAAAAATAAAAATTGTCGCATACTGAAGTTTTGAGGAGAATAAACTACGCAAAAACTTTTGATACATTTGTACTATTTTCTAATTAATAGTACATATCTACGATTTTCATCAACTGAATTGCAGGTTGCAAAACTAAAGATTTTATTGAAAAATACAAGTTGAACCTATGCAGTTTAGTTAATTGAGACTTAATTTAGGAATTTTTTTATAATTCCAAAATAAAAATTGAAAAATAAATTATGGCGATTAATTTAAGCTATACCTTTCCTAAGTCAAAGCTTGCTTTTGCTTATAGACTTAGCTTAATAATGTTCAAAATATGCGTACAAATAATCAAATACTACTAAAAAAAATAGTTTTTAGCTTTAGCATACTCACTAAAACAGTTATAACGTTGCTAAAAACGTGTCATAATTCAATTGAAAACATTTTTCATTCCCTACGGCGCATATCCCGTGTAAGAGAAATGCGGCGTGTGTACCGATGTTCAGTGCGGCGTCTCTCCCTTTCTCTGCGGGTGAGACGCACCTCGTGTCTCTATGGCTTTTAGCCGTATGCTCATTTCCGTCTATTTACGCCAAGATGGACGGAAAACATTTCGAAGAGAGCTTACTGCTGCTGAAAACCTCAAAAAATCGTAATATAGCAGTATTTAAACGTCCGATACGAATTTAGTGCCAGGCGAGAAAAAATTTGAAGGAAAAATGCCAGGCTTAGCTCATTATTTGAGCTTTAAAACTGTAAAACCAATGAAAAACAAACGGGACATCCTCACTTATTCTATGGCATCTACTATGTCCCTATATTGCGCATCTGCCCGCAATCTGTCAGGAAACGCCGAAACTAAGGGGGGTGCCCAGTCTATCTCGTATGCGGCGTCTCTTCCCGATTTACCCTATGAAATTCTGCCAAATCTCGATAGTGTCGTTTAAAATATCGTTTTATGTTCACTTTACACTCGTGTGTTGCCAAACGCCCAGGCGGAACCACAGTCTATGCACAGCATAAAAGCAAAAACACAGTTTATTTAGACTGTATTGGAACCTCGCCACCAGGATACCGCATCCATGTAGACAAGTAGTATATACCTTATAGAATATCCGCGTAGACCATAAAAGTTGAGTTAGGGGAGAAAAAGGCGCCTTTTGCTATCCTACTCCCATCGCCTAGCGTCGGCGTTGCCAATCCTCTGGAGTCAATCAGCTAAAATGTGATTACTTTTCCTGAAATCGTTATTACTCATCGTGGCACTTCCGCCATAAGACGTAATTAGTCGCTCCACCGGCAGCAGTAGGGTCAGTATAATTGGATGGATGAGGCAGATACTTTGTGGAGATCCATTATGAGTTATAAAGTGAAACAATTTGCTCTTTCCACATAAAAATTTATTAAACTACAGTCGACATGTTTCGCTGCACTGCAGCATTATCAAGACTAAACCAAGAAATTAACCATACCAATATAAATACAAAAATGCACACTTGCAAACATTTGAGAAATTGGGGGTGGAAGTGGGGTGGAAAGGTGGGTTGGAAATTTTAAACTGACCGCTGGTCTAGGGTGAGGGAGGGGAGGGGGGGATGGTGACTATTTTCAGGTGCTCGGAGGGTTTTTTCCCCCATTGGCTGAGGGAGGTCAAGGTCACACATTGGACAGACGGGGAGAAGTCTGAAGGTCATAGTAGAAGAGCATAAGAGGGACTTTGAAGCCGCCTGAAAAGGCTTGTAAAATTAAAGTTTTAGTTTTCTATACATTTTTTGTCTACATATAAAAAGCAAATGCTCAAGGAAGATTACAACTAGTATTTATTAAAGTCCTTTATGGTTTGGAGGAAAAACGAATTCCCATATTTTACCGTTCACCAAAATATCTCTCTTAATTTATAGTTTCTGCCGGACCTGAGATGTAGTGGGGCTCTAAAGGCCGTTTTACACGGTACACGGAATTGCGCAATCTGATGTACGTGCGAAGGCGCAATCAAAATTGCGTCGTGTGAAGCGATGAATTGCTAGAACACACGTGAGAATGCGTGGATGCGAGACGGCAAAATAGCCCCTGTTCTAATTTCGTTCATGCATTCGTGCAATTTCACGCCATTTTAGAAATTAATGCAGCTCTAACCTGCGCAATTCCGTGCCCCGTGTAAAACGGCCTTAAGATGATGTTCTCCGAGTCGCTCCTATCTGTTCTTAATGCATGCACAGTTTTGGGATCACCACTTGAAACCATCGACTTCACTAAATTTTAAAGAAAAATGAACTGAATGTGATGCTTTCTTGATGATAGTGGGAATTTGAGAGGGAGATGATCGAGGGAGAGCTTTCACATTTTTATGGGCTTTAAACGTGGGACGGATGAAGTTACCACAGACCGGTAGTGACGCTACTGAGATCAAACGAGTTTTGATCGAAACTCGAATATTAAGGTTTAATATAGATTTCCTCAATCTGTGGCATTTAAAACTCAATTGTTGATTTTAATCGATATCGATTTTGCTACCACTAATTACAGCCATCGCTAATCGTAAGTCAGTGAGGTAAAGCTGAAATATTTGTACCATCATTCAAACATATCATACCCAAAAAAGTGATTTTAATTATATAATCACGCTAATTTTTCGACCGCAAAATGATTTTGACATTTCTGATAGAAAATAAATAGACACAGTAATGGTTGTTTCTTATTTTTTTAAACAGAATGTTCGGTTTTCGTGATGAATGTAATAATTAAAATTAATTCAACTGTTATTTTTCGCGCGCAACAGGTGTTGTTTGAGGACGAGGGAACTTCGCGTAGCTTGGAGGAGTCTGTAGATCGTTGTTACGCTCTCATGTATCGATAAATTTTAGTCTTTGGAAGTAACTATCGTTTTCTCAACTTCATTGCCAAAATTCGTCAAACTTCTGATGTTCCGGTAGTTTATGTGTGCCATAGTTTGAAACTTTAATGTTAGGCAACAGGAATCTATTTTTTTGAAATCGTTCCAGCCTTGACTTGGAGGAAATATCCACGATTAAATATAAATAAGAAATTGTATCGTTTCACGCTTGAAAATGACTGTTACAAACTTGAAAATTACATAGTGTCAAAATCATGGTCGGTAGTGGAGTTCTATATTTTAGTGTGGAAATTTCCTTTAGATTTTTTTATCTTGGAGAAATCTATTGACCAATGTCATCATCATCACTGGTCAACAATCCTAAGATTGGTTTGACGCAGCTCTTTACTCAATCCTCCTATCAGCTAATCCTTTCACGCCTACGTATTTCTTCTCTTTTAAATCATTTTTAACCGTTCAATATATTTTACTCGAAAATTAATTAAATTATTACTAGCAGGCCACGGCCCAGGCCAGGCAATTTGATCGGGAATAGTTGTACCCAGAGAAGTGTGAAATGTGGAATTCATGGTCATATAGCAGGGTTTTTATTTTTTCTCTTTGAGTGTGTCAAATGGTGATCCTACCTGGCGGTACCTATGTCCAACCGTGGAAGTTGTATGATGTGACGTAACAAAAGGTAGTGAGTACGACGCGAAGGACGTGTCGGACGTAATCGGAAGCACTGCGGGGTTTGATTGCATAAGATGCAGCTATCTACCAACTTTGCTGGTAATCCGTGCAGCCGTACGGAAACACAAAGCGGACAGACAAAAAAACATCCTCTTTTATATATGCATATTTATTAACCGATTTCTGTAAATGTAGTGAAAATTTCAAGATCGTGGCATAAATTTAAATAAGCAATTTATTACCAGAAATAAGACAACACGACCGGACGAGAAAGAAGGCGTCCTCCTAATCGATATTTCTCGGATCCAATTCGGTTTATTAACTCTTTTTTCTCAATAGCCGTCCGTACTGACTCTTCAACTCTCATTATCCATCTTTAGCCTATTGGAATCGTCATACATATTATTATAGAAAGGTCTAATCTGTCAATCCATGTATCCTCTGTTAATACTGCACGTACAGTGATAAATTAGATATCATATTAAACGTTGAATCACCGGATTTGGAGGAAAAATGCAATCTTAATCTCAAAACTCAAAATTTACCCATTGATTTGACTTAAAAGTTTCGATTTTTTCCATGTCGATTACACGCTCGAGGTATATGGTTCAAAACTGCATGAAAGTATTTTGAAAAATTGGACAAAACAGGGCCTTTGAATGAGGGACGAAATCGTTAAGTTCCGATAAAGTAATTAATTACCAGCAGTTCAATCAATATCTCGCGTGAAATTCGATTTAAAATCTCATGCAGTTAAATTTTCAATCTTGTCAAAGAACGATGCCAGCTCCAATGCTGCAAGAAATGCGACAAATCTTGCGATTTTGAATCAGAAAGGAGTAGCAAGTTCATTGTAAAAAAGAAGAACACAGAGTACAGTTCTACAATGAATATAACTTTGTTCCACCAAGCAACGCCAGTATCAGTTAATTTGATGATTGAAAATTGAACTTTGTTTTTCCACCTATATATTTATTTAATCACGACCGCGGTTTCGACGCACTGCGTTATCCTCAAGGGCTGATTCAATTTTCATTCATCATGAGTAAGTTCCATAAAGTGACGCCTCAAACCATCAACTTCATTAGTTAATTTGATGGGTAATGTGTAGTTGATATCCACAAATGAACACCGAAATTGCAAATGTGTAAAGACTACCTCTTTGACGTAACATTAGTTGTTACAACTACTTCAGTCGTAATTAATTTATTACGGAAATATTCTTATGAGAATTTCATAAAGTGCCGATAACATTAATCACCATAATCACGGAAATTGTTCAAAAACCACCCGGAGTTAAGCATCTTTATTCCCGCGATCACCTTTCCAAAGCTTCGATTTTTGGCCCCCAGGTGTCAGGAACCTCTTTTGGACTCACGAGTACCTCCCTAATAGGAATTATCCCGGCCAATTAACCCTCACAGGCTTCCTCAAGCTCCTCTTGACCCGTACGCTTCACATCTGAGAATGCTATCGCACCAACTTGTCGTCGTTTGCGCTAGCTCTTGACGAGACGTACTCAGGATACAATCGGATGCATTCAATGAGATTAGGCGCTCAGCTTTAGGGCTGTTCACTCTACGAGCGGTCTTTGGCCTCTGGTTGCCAGGGCTCTCGTCCACGATCGCTGTGGGCGAAATCAGTTCAAGTATCCATGATAGGCCTTAAGTGTGCTTCTAGGTGATCTAGTAGCATTACTGCAGCGCTCCCTAAAGTAAGTATGTTCAGGATGTGCTCCATAACAGTACACTCTCGTGATCAGCAACAGGTCTCACTCCCAATGAATTCCTTCTATTGAGAAGCGTAATTAAAGCCCGATTCCGATAGACACGAAAAAATAAGAGACGTACTTTTTTTAAATGGATGGTCATGAAATCCGTTTATTTCGCTGACTGTGAATAACAAAAATAAAAATTAAATTACGATGAAAGTACCCTCAACGTGAGCCTAAAATTTAAAGAATACGTACTCTAATTAAAGTACACCGCGACTAGCCTCGGTGAAAATTTTACGCAGTCACTCGCAAAGCACATATTGTGTGAAAATTCCTCATAGAAAAATACGAACTCTTTCTCAGCTTATCGGCTAAGGCCCTAGCACCCTCCACCACTCACCTATTCCGGCAGCTTGGGGGGTAGCACGTAGATATAAATAACTCAACGTGAATGATTGTCTCTTTCCATTTTCACCTACAACAAAAATTAGCATAAATCATGCCGCCCTTTAATTTTACATGAATGTTTGAGTCCGATAGCATCGATAGAGTAAGAGAAATACGTTTTAAAACGGATAGTTATTGACATTGGCTTTTTTCTCCGGATTGTGATTAATAACAAAGAAATTCTCTTAACGCCAACAAAAAATTTGATAATATGTATTCGCTCTTAACTTATCGGCCAGTGTCCTAGCACCCTCTCCCTCATGCCTAATGAGGCAGGTTGCGGGGTAGCTTGTAGATATAGATAACTTAATGTGAATTATATGTATATCTGCATGTATATGGAGATATATCTGAATGTATTTCTCAATTTTCCAACGATTTAAAATGTAGCCTAGTTAGCCAAAGTTACCACCATTAATAGTTTACATGGATTGCAGCGAAAAAAATTAATGTAAATTTCACCGCCGCGGCGCGCCGTTTACGTGGCTGGATTAAAATGCTCTAAATTTCCCTTTACAGGGTCACGACTTTATTCGCGGAAAAATTGGTAAGCATCGAAACAAAAATCTCCGTGAGGCGTCCACAGATGCAGAGTAATCTTCTCTATCGATCTGCTATCTCGCCCGACCAAAAATTTAATGGGACAACCATACTCATATAAATTGCCCTTAAGACTTACTTTGAAAGCCTTGATGTTGTTACTTTCATCAAAATAAGAGTAACGTCTCGTCCTACCTGGAAATACTCGCTAGTATACGTACCTGTAATTATATTATCACTGATTAACACTAGAACCGCTGAACTTTCCTACCCCACCAAAACCGCGGCATGAGACTTTTTTGTCCCATTGACAAAATACGTTGATCCTGTCATTTTTAAGTATAATTGACGGTTTTTGTGGTTCGTGTGAACAAAACACGTGTTTAGGTAATGTTTAAAACGTTTTATTAAGTATAACTAGGAATACAGTAAACTTATTTTGACGTGTTGGTTGCAAACTCAGACCTGCAGTCGCGCCGGGCAGAGGTGACGCGGCCGGCGCTGCGAGAGTAGGCGGCCGGCGCAGTGCACAGATTATTCCCTTCTGCGCTTCTAACTGGCAGAATAACGGTATCTGTGCATCGATCCCCTTCGTAATAAACTGTTATTATGCTAAATACAAAATAAATGTACAAAAAAACTGAAATTGTATGTTTTCCCCATACGGGACAAAAAAGTCCCATCCCGCGGTTCTAGGTAAATCGTCGTTTTTCTCGCGAACCAAACATCGTACAATATTTTAGATATGACCATTCGAAAGAGCATAAAAATGAGTGAAAGTCAGTAAATTTCAAAGGGATCAAACCACTAGTACACGAATGGCAAACATTTGCAAAGGGCGATGGGACAAAAAAGTCCCGTCCGCGGTTCTAATGTTAAACAATCATTTTCTGTCGATTCGCGCAGCTGCGGATTCTCGGATTCTCGCGCCTATCGGATACTGAGCTTGATGTTCTATTCAGTCACTTTGCGATTTTTCGGACGAGATTTTTTAGGCGTGAGTAGTTTTATTTTTGTGAGTGCTTCGTCAATTTACTTTCACGAGTGAATGCGACACTACGAAGTCGCCAACCGGCGCCATGGACGACGAATCATCGCTTAAACAGATTGCCTAAAAATCTGCCTAAACGGCTTATTTGCATAATTACCCGTTTTTATAATTTTCTGTTATCTGTTTCGTATTTTCCAACCTCTTGGAACAACGCGAAAATTATTATGCTCCTAAAACCTAAAAATCCCCCTACCAAACCATCCTCCTACCGGCCTATCAGCTTGTTGGACACCCTCGGAAAACTATTCGAGGCATTGATTCACCATAGAATGAAGACTTTTCTTCGAGAAGAAAAAATCATTTCCCCCGAGCAGACTGGTTTTCGGCCAAAAACTTCAACTGTACACCAAATTCTTCGTCCAACAGAAGCCATCGCCTCTGGATGCAATAATAAGTTTATTTCTCACGACGTATTTCTCAATCTTGAAGTGGCTTTTGACAGGGTACGGACCCTGGACTTGATCCACAAATTCTGCCAACTCCCGAATCCGTTATACCTTCTCAAGCTTGTTCAATCCTTTACTTCAGACCGCTCCTTTTACGTTCAGATTAATTCCGCTGCATCAACCTTTTACCCCATCACCTCCGGCGTCCCTCAGGCCGCAATTCTTGCTCCTACGTTATTTATCCTATTCATTAATGACACCCCACCTCATCCAACACCAGTCTATTCCTGTTTGCTGACAATGCAACTATTCTCGCCCAGGGTCCAGATCCCGAGAAAACAGCTGACTGGCTTCAGACGCATATAGATCTCTAGGAAGACTGGGCTGATCAATGGAAGCTTTCTGTTAATGCTGAGAAATGCTCTCACATTGTATTTTCAAGACGACCCAAGGCCGGAATTGGACCTCGTATTTTTTATGGAAACAAAAGAATACCTAGAGAAGACTCTGCGCGATATTTAGGTGTAGAAATGGATCGCAAGCTGACATGGTCGAAGCATATTCATCAAACTGTGCAAAAAGCCACAGGAATACATGCTGCTCTGTTCCCATTGTTAAAAGCAAACTCATCGCTTCCTCTAAAAGCAAAACTTCTGCTGTACAAGGCTACGATTAAACCTATTTTAAGCTACGCAACGCCTGTATGGCTTTACGCCGCCGCTTCCTACCTCAAGAAAATTCAAAGAGTTGAGAACAAAATAATACGAAAAATTATCGGCGCACCATGGTACGTCAAAAACAAAAATATCAGAAAGGATCTCAAAATCGCCCCTATTTTATCTAAACTCAAAGCATCAGCAGAAAATTTATCTAAATCTATTAAAACTCTTTATTAGTAAATTTATGGGACTACCTTCCCCCTTTGAAACCAAAACACCGCCTACCAAAATGTGCTCTGAACCCCTCCCATGTTACCATTCCTTAATACCTCTTGCATAATGCCACGAATTTGATTTAACCACCGAGATTTTAATGTTCCTAAAATCATTTTCCTACGCAACCCTCAGGTGACAGCTTTCAGCTAGGGACTGAGAACTCAAATGCCAAGTGATACTTAGCGTAGCATTTACTGTCATATTTCCGTCAATATAAATTATCTGCCCCAAATGTGCCTGTCGAGAATGAGAGGCTGCCAGTATCAGCCCGTAACCTGGAGCGGACAACTCTCAGTGGCCGCCGCACTATGGGCGGAAATCGAAAAAGGTGACCTGAAATCTCTGTAGCCTTAATTATAGTTATATTAATAAAATTTTTGCGTATTGTATATTTTAGAGATTCAAAGAAACTTATATAGGATGATTAAGAAATTTTAGATACGGTAATATCAACGGAATAATATAGCTTCTTCCACTGATAACAACTTTAAGCAATAAAATGCTCGGCAAAGGATAAGTAATGATTAAAAATTGATAGTGGGTGTTTAAAATTGAAATTTTGGTCACTGAGCGAAATTATATATAATTACCATAAAAAATTTTTTTTGTTAATAGCTAAAAGAAATGGCTGAAACTACTATTATGAGTCAGAGAATGAAAGCTACTCATCTTTAAAAAATTTTCTTCTATCACCAGAAGATTTTTAACGTTCTGGTAATTTTTTACTTTACGGTGATCTCTCGCAAAACAATAAATAAAAGGTTCAGATGTAAGCAGAAGCCTATGGAAAAGGTCATGATTTGTGGCAATCCTACACACTTTTCTGGTATGTTATTCATGATAACATTGTTATATCCTTGTACCGGACTACCAATGTATCTTTCCAAGGGAAAGAATAGCATGTTTCATACTTCCCGCTCCATGTATTAAAAATTTGTGAATAGTTGGGGGCATGTGATGCCATGGATAAAGGTTTACTTAGATTTAAGCTGTTTTCAGACAGTTTTCTGAGAAAATGGTATCATTTACTTGTCGCCGCACAGTGGGCTGAAATAAAAATAGCTGTACTAAACCTCAAAAACGATTTTTTTGAGTGCAAGATTTGAAACTTTGCACAGTTATTGTCAATAAATTAGAGCATTTTTTACTCAAACCATTTTTCATTGATTACTTTTTTAAACAAATTACTTGGTCTCAAAGGTAAACCAATTCGCAAAAATCGCCCGCTTGGAATTTTTTTCGAAATTCAGCATGCTAAAACTAATGCCACACCTTTTGTAGTAATGCAATAGAAACAACAATTTACAATACTGTTATGCGGTTTATTATTGTTATTTAATTGCAAATTCACTTGCTAAAAATTCACTTTCCAACGTCCGTCGAGCACGGTATTCCCCGTGGCCAGCAGCAAGCTTCGAACACTGCTGCACGTTCGAAAATTCGATCTTAATTTCGGCGAAGCAGGTGGTCGCAATTCTCCTCTAGGTATCATACTCTATAGGTTTTGCTGTGTATGAGGTGTAAAGTTGCCGTGAATTAACAATAATAAACCGAATAATAATATTGTACATTCAAATTCTACATCTACGTCTACATAATACCCCGCAAACCGCTAAAAGGTATGTGGCAGGGGGTGTTAGGACACTATAGAGACACAAAAAATGAAGTGCTGCATATCTGTGAAGTGAAAGAGACGGGGGCGTTGGAATGATAATAGCAGAGTTTTAAAGTGGTGGCGGTTCAAATTATTATTTTTTTCATTATTCAGTTTATTTTCGACGGGTAATGATCGTGGCCATATTGTCCTGGATGCTTTCATTTCGATCCGTCAAGGAGACGAGAGCCTATAGCTTCTTTATTAATCATTCTCATGATGAATTTGTATCTTATGCTGCCAAATTCTTAGAACTCATTAAGAGCATCCTTTGTGGCATTTTCTTCTGATTGGATACAGAAGGCGAGATGTCAGGCGAAAATTCCGAAGATAGCGAAACAATGGTGTAGGATCAACAATTTTAGACCCTGCTTTGAGGGAGTTTGTTTTTAGGCTAAGTCTTTTGAAAAACCACAGGACAAATATTTTTGGCTTGACCGGTTTCGGTCGTTTGGGAATCCTCGGAAAACAAAACAGTCTAAAGTCGGTTCAGAAGACCAGCGAAGACTTCCGCGTACTTTTTCGAAGTTTTGCCTCGCCATTTTATTCATGCGTTTCAAGTCTACTGAAATTCGACTAATTTACCGCCATGAAAAGAATGCATTCCTTTCTCTGGAATTATTTTTATCATTTGTTGCAGTAAAATACAAATCGATAGAAATTACCAAAAGCACTAAACCGAAAAGATATAAGTAACAGTAATAGCATTATTTTTCAATACGTAAAAATTGAGGCGCAGTATTCCATCACCTTTTTCAAAGCATGGAGGCCAGTGCAATCATTGAATGAGAGAACGGTATTCAAGTGGAATTTTCTTCTTTTGAGAATTCTCTAAAGACTTGGATAATAAAACGCTGATCTAATTGATTAAAGAGGACGTGTGCGTGTGGTAAAGCAAGCAAACAAAATCAGGCCGTTACTATCCTACAACCGAGTAGCAAGTCAATATGGTGCTACTTGTTAAGACTAGATCGAGAAAATTTGAATACACTGAAAACGTTGCAGGAAGTAGAACAAGAGCGGAAATAATATGATGGACACATATTTCGCCACATAGCTGCCATAAAACTTCCATTAGAGAATAATTGCCCATAATGCAATACGATACGCATACTTTGAAAGCCATTTCACAAAAACATGGAACTAAGAGTGGGTGACATCTCAGCATATAGTCAACACGGAAGGAAAATAATTACACCATTTAATCTAATCTTTGAAATTGAATACATTCATTGATTTCATACGCACCATTCTTGGAAGACTTCCGTCAAGGGTATGCATAGAAAAAGCCCAATTCCATCATAAAAAAGGCTGATTTATGTTTCCACTTTGATCAAATTTCTATCGATTTTCAAAAATGCCCGCGGCGCGGTGATGAGTGCAATGCGATCCACCTTTTTTTTCCAATTTTTACCGTATAATGTTTGCCATTGCGAGGAATAGCATTGAAAAATAATGAATTTGATTGATCACATCATAGTGTGTGTAAATATCGGTTATGATCCCTAATTATACCTTATTTCCCCATGAAACTCGGATCAATTTGTCCGTTAGCGACGCTCGTGGAGACATTTGGAAACCCATTTAAATGCGTAGTTATTGGCAACACATTAAGAGGTCGACTTGGGGATCCTCTTAGTAATGTTCGTGACTTCCGTTCTGTCAGCACGAACCAGTAAATTCCCATCCCAGCCCGTTGTGTTCCACAGGGGCGCAGCTAGGAATTAAAGCTAGGGGGGGTTTTAGGCGCAACCAATACTTACGGGTTTGGGGGTATTGCATACCTACCAGGGTAAGCAGGAGTTGCGGGGGGCCTCCTCAAGAAAATTTGAAGAATAATGTTCCAAAATGACGAGTTTTACGGCTTTCTGGGGGATATTTGACAAATCCCAACACTATTCTATAAGTAGGTAATACTGATCCAAATAAGTAAAATGGATTAAACTTAAAAATTTCTCTGAGCGCTGGGGGGAGGGGGGGTTTATCCCCCAAAAACCCCCCCTCGCTGCGCCACTGGTGTTCCATTTTCCTTTCTTGTAGCCAGTTCCTGAGTTCCCCGCTCGGGTTTGAGTGTAGTGCCACCTCTACAAGATCCCAAGCTTAAGAGTCGTGAACTTATGATTCAGCCGTGATTTTTCTAATGAGTTTACACGTAGTGAAAACTCTTCCTTGAAGTTTGAGCGAGTTACTGATTTTTTTTACCAATGAAATAGATTTCAGTTGTTCATTAAACATAAAACTGTTTGTTTGGTTAGACTGCGTTCATATGTTCCACTGGCTACGGCAGTGGACAAACAAACGTTAAAAGAAGTAGAAAAAGAGCAGAAATAATATGATAGACATTTACTTTTTCACATGTCTCCCTTGAGGCTTCCCTCCAGCGGGCACGCTGTGGCACAAAGTGCAACATTGTGCCGCTTCGGCCTCACGTTATTAATAGAAGTTGGTCAGTGAACCAAACGCACCATTTATTCCAGCAAGTTCATGAATGTACGCTTCTTAATTCGAGTTTTTCTGATTAATATCTGCGGAAAACCAAGTGTTACACTGAGTGCCACGCGCGCCCGCTAATGTCAGAGAATATGGCGCGCCTGCTGGAGGGTTAAGTAAAGAATAATAGGGTAGTTTCCTTCATCAAAGAAAACAAAAGGCATTGATTGCGATTCGTTACCCAACATTAGTGTATACAAATCATTTGGTGTTAAAAATTCCAGACGAATGTTAATGGTCAATTTTAACCTCCTTTGAAAAAGGCCAGATTGGCGCCCATGCGATGCCACTCCACGTGACGCCACAGGGACCTTGTTTCTTTACGAGTAGGTAGGAGTTTTACATCGTCTGAAATTACCAATGCATGCATGAGGCAGAGAGCTCAGGGAAACATGTCTTAATAACCACCTATTAAAATTTCCTATGTTCGGAAAGTTTCCTTCGTTTGATAAGGTATTAATAACCCTTATTTAAGCCAAGCGCTACCTGCTAGCAGCCTGCATCGGAAAATATCTTCATATTATCACTAGATATGTGCTAATAATTTGCAAATTGATTGTAATATTAACGGGATTCATAGATTCCTTACTTCACATCTCAATTTAATCCTGCATAGCATATCTAGCAAAGTTATAGAATGAAAGTATAGTTGACATTTGTATCTCTATGGTGATAATGCACAGGTATCGAAACGGGTCATGCAATTAGATCAAATAGGGGTAGAAAATTGGTTATGCTATAATTGATGCACGTTTGTGTTTCTTCGCTATGGAAAAAATTTGCTACGTCCGTTCTGGCAACATATTTGCTTTCAAGTGGAAAAGCAGGGGACCAGTGGGTGGCACACCATGAAAGACTGTATGTTGCTCCTGGAATTTCTGTTCCCCGCTCCTCGTATATATTTTGATAACATTGCTCGTCCTCCATTTCTACACTGGGGTGACTTGCCAAACCGTTAAAGATTTTTAATTATTATTGTCATTATCATTGGTCAATAATACTAGGATTGATTTGAAGCAGGTGTCAACTCCATGATTATATTAGAAAGTTTATTCATACTTATGCATTTATTTTCTTTGGAATCCATAAGGGGGCGTCCGTTAATTTCGTGAGGTGATTTTGGCGAATTTTGAACCCCCCCCCCGCTCTTAGTGAGATTTTGTGATATTTGCCTCAACCCCCTCCCTATAATTTCAGGAGTGATTTTTCAAAAACGCGTATTTTCAGCGTAATCACGTTAATCTATCCCTCATTTCCTTGAATTTATAGAAAAACAATTCGTTTGATTATGTCTATTTGAGATTAGCTAAGACTAGTATTAAATATTACTAAGATGACAATTTTACACTTTTCCTTGCGGAAAAAATACGTGATATTTTCCAGAGCTCCGCTCTCCCCCACATGAGGTTGGGTGAGAATCGACTTTACCCTCTCCCTCTAAACGCCTCACGTAGGCCCCTAATCACTTAATTAATAATTTTATATTGTAAGTTACTTAAACTCTCTTCCCTTCCACTTTCTCTTCAACGGTTTTCTTCTTTATTTCATCATATCTCGTGATGTGACGGATTAGATTCTTCCCACTTCTTCTTCCCAAATTCTCAAAATAACATGCAAAAGCTGTGACGACCAAGGTAACGGTTCTACTGTATATAATTTCCGGCTCAATTTAAAAGTGTCAGTTTCTCCTAGGATACAGGATGGAAAATTGTAATGGAGGAAGTACTTACTTGTCAGGTTAGCAGTGTTCTTAAAACGTCATAGCAATATTAATTTACTTCAGGTCAAATTACCTAAGCAGGATTCGTTTCCCAATATCAATATCATTGCTCAAGTATCATGGTTTTGTGGGTGTGAAGTTCTACAATTATATCAGCTATCTTTGTACGAGTACCTGTGACTTCTTGCTAAGTCTCATTTCTGTAAGGAAAGAATAAAATTTAGCTAATTATGACGCTAATTAAGACCAAGTCCGAGATTTGGAGAGACCTTCCCAGTAGATAGTCTACACGGAGGGAAACTTCTTACACCATGAAATCTACGCTTTAAAATTGAATATATTCACTAATTACATACGCATCATCCTTTGAAGACTTCCGTTTTGTAAGAATGAACCGTTAATATAAGCGTGCAAATTATTACACCTCCCGATGTTTTACCTAATTTAATTATTATTTCGAAATTGGCTCTTGTAAGCGCTTATGATTTTGGTAAATATAAAATTTTGGGGCGATTCTTAGTGGAATATTTTCCCTGATTGTATACTACTGAGTTACTATCTAACCGAGTGAGTTTTCTGCAATTAGATATTAGCAACGGAAGCATGTGTATGAACTAAAATATGAATTATTGAAATTGCACGGTCCAAAGCCGTCTTTAACTCTAACCCTTCATGACAAACGAGGCAACTATCACCCAATCAATTTTACAATTTTTATTTATAGCTAATTTTCATAAATAGTATAACGATATTGGGGGAATATATTGAAAAATAAGTTTTGCAAGCACTAATTGCAGAAAATAGATGACTATTCACTGTATAGCAGGTTAAACTCGAGGCCTTTTTTTAATAATATCTTAAGAATTATTAATCTCGCCCTATATGTCCTAAGCCTTCCAATTCTTCAGTATCAAGAAGCAATATACACGAAAGACAATCAACCCTGGGGTAAATATGTAGCCAACAAGAAGGATGTTTGGATTAAATCACACAGGAGCCATCAAAATTAGTCGGAATCTAGTCCGGCCTATCCCGCAAAGTACCAATGCAATGGAGCGGCGAGGACAGGCCTATTCAAGGTGTGCAAGGTATTCAGAGAGAGGAGAAAGATCTTTTGTGCTTTTGGACGGAGTTACTGGATAATATCCTCTCAGAATCCAACCGAGTAAGGGATATCACTGTATAAGGGGCGGCATTAGGGTGGGGAGGAAGAAGAAAGGAGGGGCAAACACTCGTAAATTTTGTAAGAAAATGAAAAGATGTAAATATTTAATTTGGTTGTTTATTGAAAATTACTTTTTCATCTGCTCAACATCAATTTTTAAAAAGGCATGGAAGTCTAAGGGGAATGGCCGATGGAAGTTAATATTTCTGTAGCGTAACCTGTGGAAGACTTATTTCGCGATTGTATACACCACAGATTGAAAATTCCAATTTTCCTGTGTAAATCTTTCTCACGTGGATAAGAACTACCATGTGTCAAGTGTCCATTTGAAAGTCACTTCTTTATGCTTTTGATTTTTAATCGATTATTCATAAATTCGCAAATTTGTAATGTACTAGCAATACACAAACAATATAAAAATATTAATATTATGCATTTAATACAGTCAATTAATAATGCATGCATAAACGGCATCATCAAGATAAGTATGGAAACTATAGGTTAAGAGTAACAAGTATACGCCATACAATGCAAATGTAAGAAATATAATGCCGTGTTTTGGCGGCTGCTGTACTATCATCTTCAATAATATGTAGACACCCACGCGCCCAGGTTTACTGATGGGGTCGGATCTGTGATTACTTGGAAGGTGGGCACTTGAGGTTAGCTGCATCCTTTGCCTCTGTGCCACCAAGAGCCGACGAGGATAGACGCGAATGCAAGTGGTCCAGCGAAAAGGGAGTCAAGCGGTTCAAATTCACCGAGGGATTATCCACTCCCGATTCCATTGATTTTCCACCGGTCGCCGTAATTAGTGGCATTCCAGTCGCTAGGATACATGTCAATGTACGCATTAGCCCGCAAGAGGTACGATTCGCGGCGAATGTAATAGGTTATCGCTAAAAATTGTACACAATATATGTTCAACAAAGCTCAATCAATTGATATTATACTCAGTTTATAACCAATATTGTTTTAACAAAAAAATCAAGCGTTTTAAAGCGCAATTCATTTCCTTCAGAACCTGTGGTTCAGTAGTTATGGTGCACGATTTCCATGCGAAAGTCACAATATTGATTCTATTGTACGATATTATTTTTCATAGTATCTTTCTTCTTTTTCTTTTACAAAAGTCTGCTTTTCACAATTATTTTCATGAATTTCTCTTGCAATTTTATTTCATTGCGACCAAACATTCTGTGCACGTCCAATGTCTGATTGTTTTCACATTTGTTCGTACGGAAGCTTCATATCAATTATTTTATTTCCTTGTCGTAATACGATACATTTTTTAAAAAGTATATGGGAATATTGGCCTCTTTCTACCGCCTACCTACCCACCTGTCTACCGTCCCTGTTGAGCTGTAGGATTTAGAGCAGGCATGCATTTGGGCCTTTAGTACGTTTTCTGCACCAGGCCCACGCGCGCCACACCCAACCGCGCTCGCTATTGCTCCGTCAACTTTTTTGCCACTTTACAATGACAGTAGAATCATTCACAGTTTATACAAAAACCAAGTAGCGGTGATAAAATCAGGGCCCAGCTATGAATAAGCAAGAATTAGGAAAGGAATGCGACAAGGCACTCCTTTCCTAATTTTTGCCCATTGTCACCCGTAATTTTCAACGTTTACATTGAGAAAACCATTAATGAAATCAAAGAAAAGGAATTGGGAGTGAATATCCATGGAGAAAAAATTGGCATGCTAAGATTTGCCGATGACATAGCTGTTATAGCAGAAACAGAGAAGGATTTGAAAAATATCCTGGTTAATATGGGTAGGGTAATGGGCAAATATCAACTGAAAATAAGCACGAAGAAAACCAAGATATTAGCATGCAGCAGAAGAGAAGAAGTCAAGACTAACATTAAAATAGGGAAGCAAAAACTGATAGAGGTGGATGAATTCGGTTATTTAGGAAGTAAGATAACTAGTGACGGGAGAAGTAAGAAAGAAATTATCAGCAGAATAGCTCAAGCGAAGAGAGCATTCCACCAAAAGAGAGACCTTCTTACAGCGGGTAACTTAAATATGGAAGTAAAGAAAAAAATTATAAGAACCTACATTTGGAGTATGCTCCTATACAGAGGTATGGGCAATGACCGCAGCGGAGAAAGCAAGGATAGAGGCCTTCGAAATGTGATGCTACAGAAGAATGATGAAAATCAAATGGATCGACCGAGTTAGTAACGAGGAAGTCCTAAGAAGAGTAGGAGAGAAGAGAAGCCTCATGAAAACCTTAACAAGAAGACGGAACAACCTTATAGGCCACATCTTGAGATATGATGGCATGATGAAGGCAATCGTCGAGGGACAAGTGGAATGCAAGAACGGAAAAGGAAGACCTTGAACAAAATATATGGAACAAGTAAAGAAGGATGTGAAAGAGAAGACATATGTTGGTGTGAAAAGATTAGCTGATAGGAGAACTGAGTGGAGAGCTGCGTCAAACCAATCCTAGGATTGTTGACCAGTGATGATGATGATGAGGTTTTTCGAATGAATAATAAAATTTTTTTTTTTACTTACTGCATTTTTATCCGAAAAAGAATCGTGGATTTTCGATTTATCGATATTTTGGCTCAAATTTTGATTATTGTAAAAAATTAAGCTTTCGTTTTCGATTAAAAATTGATTTCACCAAAAATCAATTTTGAACGACATTTTACAGTCACTACCTACTCGAGAAGTAGGTGCCAGATCGATAATGGAAAATACGAGTCTCATTATATTTGAATCCTTATTATAACTAGCGATATAAAAAATTCGCTGAACGAGCAAGTTATGAGTGGGGATTTTTCCGTGCGGACAGGGTAACTACAATATCCCAAACGTTGTGTGGAGAGCCCAATTTTTTAGGCAGTGTGCACTTTGAGAGGGAATCCATCCTGATTATATTTTTTAAAATGGTTTAATAGTACAGTATATGTCCTTTTTCGCTGATTTTACTTTTAATTCCCACAAGATTTAAACGGAGGAGCAGATAGATGAACCAGTAGCGGTGAACAGAACGATATGGAACGAATTTGTAAGCTCCAACGCCTCTGAATTGGAAGGTAAGCGGCCGGTAGTAGTGTTATCGATCTCATAAACGGCACTTCGAAAAAAGCAACTCTACGTAAAGTCTCTCTGGCAAGAAATTTGTTGAAAAAGTACAATTCTATGCAAAAAATATGTATATTTTTTATTTTACTCCAATTTCGTCAACTGCGCAAGTGTGTGGCGATTACAGTTTACAAAAATTTTTCTGAAAGGATTTTAGTTTTCTTCAAAAACAATTTAATCGACGGTAATAACATTATTTTTGAATTATTTTCTACGGTATTCATTTTTATCAGTGAATTCCTAAGTAGTGTTGATTCTTATGTCAAAACATGTCCCTTGACATGAATTTTATGAAAGTAGTAATTATGTCAATGTAACTCGGTGGTTATTTTTATAAAAACAAAAATATATATGTTGAAACACAAATTTGATGTAAAAGGCCTCAACAATTCAGTGAGTAAAATAGTTCGTCTATTTTGGATATAATTGGCCAAAAATACTACAACTAAGTCGTGTTTATTGATGATTATTAGCAGTAGCAAATTGTTTAATAATATTGTAATTTTTTTCCTATTGAATGAATGACAGGTGTTATTAGTTTCAAAATACTGAATTACGAAAAAAATCAATTTGGGAAATTTTTGAGAACTTTTTCAGCTTGATTCCATGTATTTTGTTTAAACACGTAACCTCAAGGGATGTGTGAGTAGCACTTTTTGATCTAGAGTCGACTAAAATCCATGTACCAACGTATTCTCATTTTTCCAATCTTCTCATGGATTTTCTATTTTGAAGCCTTGGCCTGATGTAAGAAGGAACTGATAATGAAGACCGTTGATAGTAGTTGTGTCCAAATCGGGGAAAAAACAGGTTTTGTCATCGAAAACTTTAAAGTTACATATTTCTCTTTCTTTCAGAAATCTTTACAATTTTTACCTATTCTCTCGGCGCTCGAATAAAGAAAGTAGGGAAGGGTACAAAAGTATCGCATAAGAAAGTATGAGTGATGCAGCGGTCCTCGGAGTACCTCGAATCCGCCGCCGCGGCGCCGCCGGCGCGCCGGGTCGGAAGACGGTGGCCCACCGCTGCTGACGAAAAGGTAACCGGCGCCCACGTCGACGGATATTGTAGTTGACTGCCAAGGTTCTTAGACTGTAAGGTTGCCTCGTTCGTAACTGCGCATGCGCCAGCAGAAGTCCCGTTACGTCACTGTAGACCCTGTATCCCAGCTGTTCCTAGGCATTTCATTGTTTGCACGCTAGAAATTGAGAGAGAATAAGTTCATGAGACCTTGCGCCGCCTTGTGTTTAACGCGAATCTGAACACATTTCCTACAATTTCACAGGAAATCGTCTTTGTAATCTACTACTCATTAGACGAACTTTTTGTTGGTGAAGAGCGCCTTTAATCGCCGGATATGCCAGGCTCCCGTTGTACCGTGGCAACGTGCTCCAACAGCTTGTCGAAAACGAAGAAAGCTGGACGGAATGTCTCATATCACAGGCGGATGCTTAAATTGAAAAATCTTTTTATTGTATATATTAACTAATCGAATCATTGACCGTGTCTCGCCCCCCACACATGTGAAAAAAGAAATGAAAGTGAATCAGTCAGAAAACGAAGTGGATATGCTAAACAGTTCGTAATCAAGAACTTAGATGCCCCTATTGCATTGGAAAATCAGGAATTATTCCCTTTTAAGGCAAATTGAACTTAATCTTTTGCGCACTCATTCATGCAGAGACTATTTTGCAAATTCATTGTTTACCTCGTATGCTATGAGTAACATCGTGTGCCAATGGTAAGATATCGGGTAAGCAAATTTCTAGTACTAAGTCTGTAAATTTGAGTCCTTTCGTATGCCTTTGAGAGCTATTGAGAAATTTTCGAGGCCACGGTTGCGCAAAATTGTTTATTAATTTAGGGACAGAAAAGTTTTAGCGTGTATAAATTTTTTTATCAGGAATCAAGTGTTAAATCGTAGTTCACATAAAAGTAACTTACGTTAATTTTAATCATAATATTTTCTCTCGAACTAGTAAATTGGTTAAGAATAGCCTTTATAAACTCATAAATGTTGACTTGAGTCAAACCATATAATATTTTTATGTACTCTTTCGCGTTTATATTTACCTGCAAACTGTAATGAAGTAGACTTTACCCTCTAATTAGGACTAATTCGACAAATTACCAATGCTCTGTGCTGTGTCTCCAACTTGGACACAGCAGTTATTAAATGTTATGCCAAGCAGAGGGTCTTCACAAGAATAAAATGTTTGAACAAAACAATGCAACAAGGAAGAGCAACTTTGGTAGTGCCACTAAAAGATTAAAAAAATTGTTCAGTAAATCCTTTTACATAAATTCTTGAGTCTAATTATTTATACTCTCTTCAAATTGAACCTTGACGGTGGAGCTAAATTTCTACAACAGACTTAAGATTGACCAAATAGCTGATATGCATTAGTCTAAGTTTTGTTTCAGCAATTTCACTGAAAATTATCGAATTTGTTTCCTGCAGTGCTTTTTGGTGCCATAAAACATTTTTCTTTTACGTTTTTTTACCAAAGGCTACAGTGGAAACTTTCTGTGGGATTTAAGATAGAGAAGAGTCCTCTGATTCGAAGGCTGTTCTCCACTCAAGCGGGCAACTATGGTGCTGTTTTGATAACGGCAATTGTTGGTGGTTCATTTTCCATTTCTAGAAATTATTTTACCGAGGAATTTTTATTTCTCTCAGCATAATAATGAAGTTAGTTCCGTTTCATCTGTATGATTTTTTGCTTAACGTATGATCACTTTGAATTCCTATTACGAATGATTTTAAGATGGTAATAACGGTAAATTTACAACTCTTTTCACTCTATATGCTTATTTTTTTCTCCCCATTGAATTAAAGGATTTCAATGTCCTATTGCATAATTTTCTTTATCTTGTATATTTTCAAAGCCCGGCGAGGAATGAAAACGAGCATAATTTCTATTTAAAAAGTGGCGTGACTGTTATTTTTTTTAAGCAAATAATTCGTTTTTTTGCGTATTTTCCTCCCAGCCATATTAATCTAAGTTTAAATTATATTGCGGAAGTATCAAGGAAAACAGTGTTTTGAGAGTTACAGGAAGGAAGTGCGGACACGGAATTAACTCGCACACCTTCCCATTTCATCACTTCATCAGCAAATTATAGCGTCTGAATACACGAATTTATCTTTTTTTAAATCTTAACATCATTATTTTCATAAATCGGCATAAAATTCGGCCTATAGTGTTCGATAGAGGGTATCTTCAAGAACCCGCTGCGGTAAGCAGTTACGCCCGCGGAAAGGCTAGAATTTGAAATGGCGCTGGAAGTTGGGTCTACAGTGACGTCAAGCCAATGGGAGCCCGAGTCGCGAATGAGGCAACCTTTACTCTAAGAACCTTGGTTGACTGCTAGGTACACAGCAAGCTGAAATCCCAAAGCCAAGGCAACGGCGTATCGACTAAAAAACGATATCATTACCTGATTTTTATTATAGCGTTTCCTGTCGGCAAATTTTGGAACTTAATTGGCCTCGACAGCTCTGTAACCTAAACTAAAGGACTCGACTCGACATTCGTAATGCTACTCGAAACATTCGAGTCGAGTTCCAACTACTCGTCTCGACTCGAGTTATCGAGTACTCGCACATCCCTAATAACCTTTGCAAATAGTTTGTGTCAAAACAACCTAATTTTTGACAGAAACTTCGCAAAGCTTAAACTTTAACTGTAAAAAAACATTTTAGAGGTTTTGTTCAGCACACTTTGCGGCGTTGACGCTTCAAAAAGGTTCAAAGACTGTGTAGTAAAGAATATAAACTGTAAAAACTATAATATTTGATTGAAAAGCACTCGGTTACTTTCGGCATAACCTCAGCGTGCCACAAGCTTAGAGACTTTGGCATTATGTTGGTATTTAGCTTTTCTTTCCGTGACATTTACATCGCTCTGCCTGTAGGGGACGTGAGAGGTGACTTTTGGATATCCATTAAGTCGTTTCCAAACGTCGATTCTCGAATCCACCGACTCTCGGACACGGAATCAAAATCGAGAATGGATAGTCAAAAGTTCAATCCCATTTTAATAAGACAAATATTTTGAGTGTAGACTATAAGCTTGGGGAATAAAGGCCGCCACACACCTTTACCATTGACCATTGTGCCTTATTAAGGCTTCCGGATATCTCGGAGACTTCCGAATTTCGAATCCTTTCCCCTACCCCTCAAAAAGTCCGCCTAATGGCTGGCGACCCTAGCGAACTGGCGAGTGGCCTTGAACTCGAGGGAGGGCACATGGGGGCTGTGTTTAGGGAAGGTAGGGGAAGGGTTTAGGTGACGGGGAGGTCAGAAATTTGGGTAACCCTCTCGCCAGCATTAGCTTGTGACTGTTCAACAGGTAGTCGAGTGTCTCTGCTCATTGTTTCTCCGCCACACGGAATCGAGTAATCTCAAGGCAACAAGACCGTCTCTGAGCTTCGAAAATGCATATTATTTACGGAGGAGTACAGCACAGAGATTAGTGAAATTTTCGCCTCGTCGAACCCGAAAAATTCTAAGAATATTATTTAAACAATTGATGTGATTACTAATTAAAGCAATATCATGTAGTAGCGAGCTAATCTGGTAAATGAGAATGTGCAAGATATAATTTAATTATTCCTTGACATTTTTGAGAATATCGTTTGTTCATTATGGTATTTCATTATTATAATTAAAATTATACAGTTCTGCTGGTGTAAAATATTGTTTCCTCTGGATTTCATAATAAATTCTGATCTTCACTTCAGATAAATATTTACCTCCCAAATTTCACAGTAATCTTCAATTGGAGGATTTCGGGAAGCAACTTATTCTTCCTGGTGGCTGCATCTGGACGTTTATGATGACGATGACGCGTGTAAGGGTATTTTAGACACTTGAACAAGTTTCATAAAAGTAATGCGTACAGAAATAAAGGTCAAAATTAATGTATTATTACCTAAGTATTGTACCGATTAAGGTAGGCTTTATGGAGTATTTACGAAACATTCTGATAGTACACGCGCCTTGTACTTCGGGTTTTTGTCATCCTGAGTTGTATGCTTCTTTCAAATCATAAATGTGTTGCGTGATGGATGAAATCACGGGGCCTACCAGGCGACGGAATCCAGCTCACCGCGCCCCGATCAGGGAACCTAGTTTTGCCACTTGAAGAATGTTTGTATGTTTGGAAGTGGATGTTTCTGGAAGTTTACCTAGGATGGAAGACGGGAGGGTCTTTTTTTCTGTAAAACCTATGTAAAGATAGATTGCCCACAATCCACCACAGAACCATTGTATTGAGATATTAATAAATTAAAGAAAGCAATCTAACAAGTAAGTAAAGATAATGGCCACTGTAGAGAGAAAAAAGAAGACAACAAAACTACTAAAACTATGATTTGATCAACAAAAAATAATTTTAAACCTTAAAAGCTCACCTATCATTGCCATTTGATTACCTACCGCACTTATGACGAGCGACGTCTATCGCTTAAAGGGCGAATTTGCATCTTCACTGCACAACTATCCTGAATTATTTGATGCAGCTCTCCACTCAACACAGCTAGGTGCTCGTATAATCACCTTTATGGTTCTCTTTTTAACACCTTCCATCACATGTGTCATATATTTTATTTGAGATCTTCTTTTTCCTATTCTCCTTCAATTTGTCCCGCCACGATTGTGTTCGTTATCCTGTTGTGTTGCATGGTATGACCTATTAGGTTGTTTTGTGTTTTTCATAAGACCTCTGTTCTCCAAACTTCTTTCCATTTAATATCCGTCTCGTTTTATTCGTAATTTTTCCTTTGACGCGTAATATTTCGAACACTACCACCTGTGGCTTCTGCGCTGCAATCACCGTGCGTAAAGCCACTTTCAAATGTCGGCCCCCACCGCCAGCGCGAAAAACTACGTTTTAGTAAATGGGAGCACTTAATTTTCTTTCACTTTTCTTATCTAGACCATGCGGAGAAAAATATTGGAGTATTATGCTCGAAATGATCCGAAAATTTTATTTGCACCATATATGCTGTATAAGTTTACCAAACGACTCATATACTCCTCTCCCTTCCTTGTGCGACAGGTTACTCGCCGAAAAATCCATAAATTCTTCTCCGCTTTCTAAGATGGTGGAATTGTTAGGCTGTGGGGAGGGGGGTTCACGGGGCCTTTCTACCTCTGAAACCCTGCGTGGGGCTCTTGGCGAAGGTTAAAATGGTCGCTTTACACAATTTGCACAGCCTGATCAAGTCAAATTGATCCCCAGCGGGCAAGAAACTCGTAAGCAATACGCGATGGTCGACTTCGGAGAATAACGGAGACGGTACTGGTAAGGACGGTGTATGGATGGAATAGAAGAATATAAAAATTTTTCTTACGAAAAATGTTATTAAACGGAATTATGCCCTTATCACTTTTTCTAATGGGACAAGGGCACAACTCCGTCAAAATCCATCCTACTATTCATAATAATGTAATAATTCCTCTAATATCACCTAAAAAACCTTAAATAATTATATAGCATCAGTTTCTACCTTGAAGACTTAATGTAGATCTTGCTACCCATTATTTCTTACAGAAGTTACCAGTTATTTCCTCTCAGATAGGCACAAAGGCTACTAATTACCTTAATTGATAGGCTTATTTATATTGAGATCTTTCTTCATCGTCCTCAAAATTACGTAAAGTTTTAAGTAATACAATAGGTTTCTGAATGCATTTTGAGAAGTTCCAGAGTCATTAAATTCCCTTTGCAATTACGAATGAAGACATTCAAGTGGGATAGGTCAAAACACAACAAGTTCTCTCACAAAAATAATTTTCGATCGAGGCTCTACTCTATCAGAAGCCAAAAAGCACGATTGCCCATAGCCAAAATGCGTATAACGACGCTGTAATTAATCAGCTTTCACGTTTGAAATTAATCATCTATATTTCGGGTGAAATTGGCACGTGAAACTAGACGCCTAGATTGAAGTGCTGATTCCGTTATTTTATCCCATTTACCACAAGACTGTCAATTAGCGGTGTTTGTGAATGGTATTCGTGATTTATGGATAAATGGGGAATATACCTACTGTAAAAATTGATTCCTTCTGCATATTTTTTCGTTCGCTCAAAACTTTTCAACTGTTATCGACGCTCATACCAGATAAATCACTCGCCTTTTTCACGCTGAAATACTATGGTTATTCAATTACAGCAACATCAGCTTCTATTTACGTTCTTCCTCGGGCGTAATTTTAGCACACACGGAGCGATAATCAATTTACGTTTAATTCCTTATGCCTATATGTACAAACCTGCAAATGAAAAAAATCGGTGATTGAAGTAATCAATTTCAAATTGCAATCGTAGTATACTTACACTTTTTTCTCGTTTATACAGAACTTGGTGATGGAGATAAGAATTTAATATAAAATCATAAGTGTCCAATTAAACAAAGTTTTTGAATGGGAGGAAGAGAAACGGGCCAAATTTTGAGCTCGACAGGTTACTGACAGGTTGTATTTTTTACGTATAGCATATGACGTTTCCGTCTATGATCAACATGATGACGGCAAAGAGTGGAAAAACCTAGAGACATGGGGTATGTTAATCACAAGGATCTACCTGGATAAATGACTGTGCTAGCTTTTATTAAACAGATGATATTCTAGTTCATTTCAAATATCTTTACGACTAATAGTCAGGCCCAAGTTTTTTGGTTTAAGGGCGGAGGGCATGTAACTTCCTGAAAACCAACCAAAATGCGATAGGCGGAGCCTAGCCTCAGGCGTATTTAGTTGCTTTCAGACGTACGTGGTGCACGCTGCGTGAGTAAGTTAGCTATCAGATCGGTTATTAACAAGTTCAATTTATGCATATTGGTATGAATAAGATAAAAACAGATGCAGTAATTGTCCACACTATTTTATTCTGATACATTTACCATAAAGACAGTTCTTGATAATGACTTGTAAACGTTGAAACCAGTTAAGAGAATAAAATAATGTGGAAAATCAATACTGCTCCTTGTATCTTATTAAGCCAGCTGTGTTGCTAAGTGGGAAGATGGTTTTTGACACAGTCCTTCTTTTCGACGCACTGCCAAAGACTTGGAGGACACTTGGCAACGTCCACGTTCCACTCTCCCCATCCGACTATCCACATAATACTCAAGCTGAGATCGGTAAGTTTCTGAAAAATTTCTGGCGTAAATATTTGCTAATATAATATGGGAATTATAGATTCCAATCATACTGCATTGATGTTTACCTTTTTTGAAACTTAGAATGCCTATTTCATATATTCTAGGAGTTTTAAATCATGCCGTATTCTTTTTAATTTTGAACGCAAACGAACCCATTCTATGCTATTCTATGCTAAGGAGTATGAATGTAGCTGTAATTAAGAAAAAATGTAAATAATGAAAATTTTGAACGCGAATTTAAATTAACCCACCGAAATTGAGAAGCACGATCAAGTTGTTTTTTTTTCAAAGTTTGAGACATTTTAAACTTCAACATATATAATTAGTCGATTTTTCCTTCATTGCATATGATTGCCTGGAATTTTTGCCGACCTTTTGGCATCAGCCAAAAGGTCGGCAAAAAGCCTTATGAATTTCCTCCATTCCTCGTAATAAATTTAGTACCTAGGTAGCTAGGGTCGTTCAGCCATCTCAGCACAGATGCGAGTTCTTGTCAAATCTTATGTTGTCTTCTTATTTCTCTCTGTACTCTCTTTAATCTTACTTATAGTGTTTTGTCTCTATCCATTTTTCTTCCTATGTAAATAATGAAAATTGGCTATTTTTCAAAGGCCAAAGGTCCGTGGTTTGATTCTCGGTCCAGGGGAATTTTTTCTCATGGCAATTCTTGTATATTTCACCGCCGTTCACGCGGCAGGGTTAGAAATATTACACAGCGTAAACATTTCCTGAAAAAATCAATTTGAATCAATTTGCCGGGAATTTTGTAGCAGTGTTACATTTTCAAAATGTTTACATCGCATGTAGGTAATTGCGGCGTTGTTTTAGTCAAATTACAATCAATGATTACAATTTTATGGATAAAATTCGGTAATAATGTACGATCTGATCGGATCAGACGGTTTTCAGAGGATATTTAGGCGACGAGTTTATCCAGCTAAGTATTTTTAATTTTAAATGTTATAAGTAACTACACTGAACCATTGCTTATACTTTTGCTCTTTTTCCATAAATTATGATCACTTTAAGTGACCAGTATCACTGACCGTCTGTTCCTCATTTCAACGATCAGTTGCATGTCTGCTCACCAACCTGTCACAGCATGCTGACTGACCAGTCAGATGACGTTGAGAGTTAATTTGTACGACTTTTTAAGAATTTTATTCGGTTTGTTCTGCGGTACGTTTACTATGGTTAAACGCGGCCTATGTTTATTTCACGTTTTATAAGTGATATGAATCAAGAGAACGTAAAATATTTCAGCTGAGTAAACAGCCGAATCCCTATTTCGTCATATCGTTGTAAAAATCTAGTGGAGCTCTCGTGGAACGGATAGTGATTATTTTTTGAGTGCTGATACATTTTTCCTGCATTTATAACCTATTTTATTTACCACGGAATATGTATTTTAGAAGCGCAGGGACTTGTGATATAAATGGCATATTTCCTATTTTATTTTTTAAATGCGTGTCAATTTGTGAATATGTATTGCTATTAATAAATCTTTAACAATTTGCCAATTCAATTTTGGAGAGCTCATCTTTATCTGCTTGCGATGGTATTTCCTTACGGGGAACATCCTCTTATCCACTGAGAACTTCAATTATTGAAATAGCGCTTCAGGACAAAGCTTTGGTCCCCATTATTGCTGAGCTAACTCTACCTTTGACTTTGCACTGTGTTGCGATCATAGCGGTATTAATCGGGATTTGTATGCAATTTGATGATAAGGGCCATATTGTATCCTAAACTCAGCAAAGGCGTTGCCATTCTCGGATATCACATTATAGATTCCCCTGCGGGTGTCCGACTCGCCTCTGTTTTGTTTGCAAACCTCCCCTTCCACCTTCGCTTTGGTTCACTTCGCTGCGTAGGCGTGTTCTATGTAGGACGCAGATTAATTTTATTTCCATCCGTAATCAGTGCATCTCTGTCATCCAGCAAGTATTATTTAGCGCGATATGAATAATTTTTAGGATATGAATGAAAAATTAAGGTAGAACAGAGAATAATTGGATAGTAACTTAATATTCCAGCACCTCCAAAAGTATTTATTGCTATATGTATACCATTTTATCAATAAAGTAAAAAAATAAAGTTATTATTTCGTTGTGCGGCGAAAATTCAATATTAACGCTCATATTCTAATACGCATAATGTTTACTGTCTGCAGTCAACAAGGATTACACGCAGTAAAAATTTTGTGAAGCATTCAAGAAAAAAATCACAATTCCTTTGAAATTATTTATCTTTTATGATATTTTTCTTATTTCGGAAAACGTATTTGTTTTAATAAGTATCGCAGTTATAAATTGGGCTGGGTTATGTCTTGTTGCTCCACAAATTTATATCAAATTCGTATATGAGGTCCCTGCTGCACGGGTTATGGTATACATGATATGTTCATATTAATTGTATGTTTTAAAGTCTAGTAGGAAATAATGAGCAGTCCTTAGCTCTCCGTATCGTTTTTTACTGTCCTCGGTACTCATAAAGGCCCAGGAAATGAACATCCAGGATTCTAGATAAAGCCGTGACGAGCACAATCCCTTCCCCGTGCTGCTAAAATTGGGAATTGGGGTTTAAGTGCGTGGACGATAATCTTGTCATCAACCAAATGAGCATATTGGCCCCTAAGCCGCTGCGGTGGCATACTCCATAATGAAATATGTTCCCGTCACCAAGCCGCCTCGTCAGCGTAGTCTAATTTCCATATGCCGACGGCGACGCCGTCAATTTGGAGGAGGAAAAACTCAAGGGTCTCTACTGGCGATAGGGAAGACAGAAACTGAGCTGCGTTCCCCAACGTTCCTCCTGACGAGCTTCAGTGAACTACCGGGTAAGTTTCGCTCCTTAAAACAAGCCCTTTAATAAATGGTGTATCCTCATCGTGGAGTGTTAAATGCTATTCACGAAATCACTTTATACCTTTGCTTTGATGTGTATGAAGTTTTCTTGGGATTCCCGTACAGTAAAACAGTTTTTAAAATGTTAACTCATCCCTTAACTTCATGAATTTCTAAATACGTGCCAAAAATTTCCTTATGAAATATATCTAGAAACGATTCAATGACTAAATTTTATTAGCTTTTCTGCTATTTTTTAAATTTTCATTAAAAATTTAAATAAGTAACAAATATGATACATAATGGTTATATACAGCTTTTAAATTAAATGCATACATATAATATGATACACATACTCCCTGAAAACTTCTCATTGGCGCCCGTACCTTTACTACTTATTTTTTTTGTAATGATAACAGAATTATATTGATTATTCTGGAGATGTCTTGGTAAAATCTTCAGGTTGTCATGTGGAGAGCGGACTTTCTACATAACAAGAAGCTGATCACCTACAACACCTATTGAGAGCTTCGGGAACCACATACTATAGCGGCGGGGTATATTATATCTGACGCACCATGCGTTAGAGAGGAAGAATTGTGCCCTTCAGAAATAACCGGCACAGGGTATAGTTTCATATATGATACAAAATTCAGGAAAGGGTTAAAATTCAAGGAATTTCATCTCAAGTCCAATATGCTTCCATTGAGAAGTTTATATTACATATTCTCATATTGGAGCTTTACCAGAATTATTCCGCCCTCGGTGGGGGCGGGGTAAAGTCCTGCCAGAGAAGAAGCCGTGGCCACGGGACTCTTACCACACGTGGGTTCGAGTCCAAACTTGGTAGGTTGCCCTTATCCAGGGCCAAGGGGTTCTTATACGTTTGATTGGTAAGTTAAAAATCCCGATGTAAAAGGCCAATGAAGCTGTATTCAGTGGTACATAAATTAATAAATAATTAAATAAATATACCTTTATTACTACTTTAAAAATCTATTAAGCGTGAGGCTCGTGCATTTGGCTTATGAAAATAAACACTAAGAAACCAATCGTCAATTATAAGTATCAGTTTCAACCACCGAATATCAAACGCTATGTATGTAGAGGAAAAGATTTTATTCTAACGTTTACTATGTAAAACAATGGCAAAGGCTATTGTCAAAGAGTGGCCTTCACCAAGTAAGATCAGCCCATGAAACACGTGCAAAATACATCAATATAATTAGCTTGGGAAGACTGGCTTGTAATGTTTGTGAAATAAAATTATCTATGGTCTCTCTGCGTCATACCATTTCATTATTTTAATGATCCTTTAATAAAATAAAATATGGGCTGGTCAATTTAGCCTCGTAGTGGTGCTACAACTATTTTTATATAACCGGTGAAGTGAGGAACTTCTATGACTTTAAGCGATACAAAAATTACATAATCAGTGATTGAAACTTGACATTCAAATATGTTATTGTCTCGTAGTCTTCCCTGGTATTCATAATTCGTGGATCTCTCTATTTCCCGGGTTTTCGCCACGTTTTTTTTCAGAGGCGACGACAGTTTCGCCAGGATTCCACCTGGCGTCTTCAGGTCGAAGTGATGATTTACGTGTTATTTTGGAAACCAGCTGCGATAGTGAGTACCCTCACGTAATCCACTGACGGTGGACGGTTCTTACTTAAAAGGAAAACCACGTGGGTTCTACAGCGCGCAATCACGAAAGAGAAGGAAACTATGGGAATTTTGGACCTCAATGCGAAGCACAGCAAAAAATAAGCGACCTTGTTGAGATTGTGAATGGTTTTAGACATTATTTGAAAAAAAAAAAATAAAATAAACATAAGCAACTTCCTTCTTAAATATAATGAGGGATGAAATGATTATGTTTGAATTTCACACTGATGGAAAGAGAACACAAAAATTCATTACCCCACCAAAACAGAAAAAAACTAATACTAATACACAGAAAAAGTTACAATGGCCTTTGTAGGAATCTCTACTAAAAGTATTATTGCCGAGTTGAATGCCCACCTTGAATTCCTTCCCTTTGTCCCTAACCGCTACGCTCAACTTGCAGTGGATTATTTTAGCTACCTTTTACAGTGCCTTCTGATATTTTATATTATTAAAAACTCTTTCTATACATATACACTGTTTTTATTTCACCATGAATGTTTCATCGTTCCACCAAGTCACGCCAAAATCAGTCGATTTCACTGAGCTATCTTCTTGAAATTTTCGGATCACGTTGAGTTGATACTGTGAATTTTAGTTAAATGAGACATTGAAATATTTACACTGGATTTATCCTGTGTTAATATATCATTTAACTAATATTAAAACTTATAGAACATCGTGCCGCATATAATAAAAGGTATTTTATGAATGCATTATCGTGGGAAGAGAAAGGATGAAGTATGAGATATTTTTGTTGAATTATTTATTGCACAATTGGGTTTTCTTGAATTCTCTAATTAAGATAGGGATTTCGAGGAATCTCTTTTAATATGGGGTTAGTTTTTCTCGGGATTTTAACCGAGTTATGGTCTATATGATGGATGCTGACGTTTCGATGGGAGACCTTCCCTACATTCAAACGTCGGCATCTATTGTAAAAACCCTAATCCGCTTAGAAACCCGAAGAGAACCTTGTACGGTAAACTATGGTATTTGTTAGGGTCGACCGAGAGTTGAGGTCATTTGCGCGAGGGAAGGATATGAAAGGAAATGTGGAGAGAAACCCAGCGTGGGAATTAGCCTGCTATTAGGAAAATGCGCCAAGGGGACAACATTTAAACGTCCCATCCGACGGGCGAAGTATTGCCATTAAAATTTCCTCCACGCATCGTTCAAGGAAGGATGGGGCCACGATTATTATAAAAGAGGAACCTCAAGTGACCCCTAAATGTGTTGTCACCCACCGCACATTTAAATGGGTTTATCAAAGTCACCACTCGTGTCACTGACGGACAAATCGTTCCGAGTTTTACGGGGAAATAAGGTATAATTTGAACTATTGACCGAAATATGTATAAATATTGATATGGTCTATCAAATTTATTACTTTTCAATGCTAATAAACGGTGTACTGAAAAATATTGGAAAAAATGAATCACACATCACCCTGCCGCGGACATTTCTGAAAACCGATTAAAATGCGACCGAAGTGGCAACAGAAATCAGCCTTCTATCGTATGGAATTGCGCCTCCTCGACCTCTCGTAAAGCAAGTCTCGTACCACAAGTCTTGCATTGATTTACAACTTTCTCTACTTAATATTGGTGATAATCGTTACATTTTTATTATATATTTTTATTGACTGCAAGTACCAATTTATCCTAAATTTATAGTTCTTGCATGCATATAAATAAGAAATAAAGCGATTAATTTTTTGGATAAAGGAGTTCACAAATAGGATTATAGGTTATGTACTCATCCTCATTCCCATGCATGGTTATTCGAATAAGGTATTCAGTTGGCGGAATATCTCAAGTCTCGTACCACTAGTCTTGCATTGATTTTCCTACTAAATTACTATAAAATATTGTTATCTAAAAGCTGTCGCCACTTTAAATAATAAAGAATCTAAAGAATGATTGAATGACTATCCTCCCCGAAAATGTAAAACCCAAATGGAAGTCCGGACCTATTTTCTATACTTCGTGTTGGTGTTTTTTTGTTACATTTTTATTATAATATCAGTTATAATATTTGTTATTTGTGTATTATGAGCTCTTTTATATGTTATAACCACAATATGTCCTTAATTGACTTTGTACAAGAACAATATATCATATAGCCCGGTCAAAATAGACATTGACCCTTGCATAAATTGCCAACAAGCTGAAAATTTCCAGGAACGTAAGGGAATGAAATCCTGAAAAGTCCCCATCGTTCCCGTGTGTGCAAATATTTTTATTCAAGGTCAAAGGTCACAAAAATGGGTTTTTTGGAGTTTTCGGCCAAACGGTTGGTTTTACGATAAAAATTGCTCAGTTCAAAATTGTAGGGAAGTTAATTTTCTACAAAATTATCACTATACTTTTTTCTCTAAGGTTTATCATTTCTAAGATAGAGCCATTCGAGCAATACGCGTTTTACGCGTCCAATAATGTTCAGAGAGCGCAATAATATAGTTATGCATATAACTGAGAATACAGTTACGGGTAATTTTGAATGGCTCTATCTCAGAAATTACATATCTTAGAGAAAAAAGTATTGTGACAATTTTGTAAAAAATTATTATGTATTTTTATCAACTCCAAGTGCTAATTGATCCTAAATGAAAACTCTCCCACATTCATAAATAGGACATTAAGGGGTTAGTTAGTGGAATAAAAGTGTTTACATGCAGATTCGTAGGTTTGCATATGTAGTTGTACTCATTCACACGCTACGTAATTCGCATGAGGTATCATTCCGTTGGCGGAATATCTCAAGTCTCATATCACTGGCCTTGCATTGATCTCCCTGCCCGTCTGAGTCCGACTCTGTTTCCAGCGAAGGCAGACCCAAGCGTTTAATCTCTTTAATCCCTTAACCGCTGTCGTGACAAGCAGCCCCATCGAAATCTTGCCTTCACATTTGAAGGGCTGGATATGTCTTCTACGGAGATATACGGGCTGACCCGTTCCAGAAAAAAATAACTTTCCATTCTCACATGCAACGCTTTGGATTCCTTAAGACTGACCCCTGTGGCTGTATGTTAACATCGACTGGAGTTCTGTCTCACTTTATAGGGTCACCAACTGGTTTATTCAGTGACATAATTAGGAGATATAATCGATGTTTTAAAGCACTCAGATCTTGGACATTCAATATTGAATGCCTGCTGAAATGGAATTTTTATGAAAGCACTGACAATATATTCTTCAATTCCAACCATTAAAAATGAATGTAACTATTCTTCACCTTCTATTGGAAAGGAAACGCTGGTTTATTTAACTCCGATCGTCATATCCGCAAGATTCTCCTTAGTGCGCATTAACACAATCACTACCGCTGAAGAGGGGGATTATTCTCACCATTTAAAGCCTTAGTATCTAGCAAGATTTGAATATTCTAAGAAATAATGATTTTTTAAGGAAATGCCTTAGGTAGTTAGTTCCTTAACCACTACATTAACATAATTTTTGTGCTTAAAATTTATAACTGGTGCATTTTTCTATAAGATCATTATTTATTTGTTCCTTATGTGCCCCTTACTATACTCCCAGAAGTAATAACTTCCATGCCTTCTGCTGCGGCCAGTTGTTAACCTATTAGTCTCGGAAATATGCAGTTTTTGAACGAATGCCTCTTGAATCAGTATTTATACAATATGAAGTTCCTTACGCCTGCTATGCCTTTCGCTAATGTATGCGAATAACACGGTAGCATTTTATCTCGACGGTTGCAGCCTTGAGACTCATCGGCTTGGAGTACTCCTACAGTGTAGCGTACGTACAGTGGGTCAGGAAGTTTTGCTTTATTTTTGTGAAGTGCCATTATCGGATCTTAGCATTGCGACAAAGATTCTGCGGACGCAAAAGCCTGGCGGCGACGCCATGGTGTCATCAACTGAGAACGACGGAGCGCCTTCACCCGACATGGTTTACACTGACAAAGAAGTTGATCGGCTATTCTCCCAGCCGCCACCAGCAGGCTCGGACTCCTCATACTGCGGCCCAACCAACCCTGTTCCGGACATGTTCGATCCACGCTTTCGACAAATAGTTGGTTTGCCTCCCTACCTGCCACCACGCCCACCATGCGAGAGCCCGAAGAGGACAATCGGTCCGTTTGCGGGCCGCCTAAAATAAAATGTATAAGGCATACTCCTCCTCTTTCCAACCATACGCCGTTGCCTCTTTCAAACCAATTCTCCGTTCTTGCCAATGACCAACCTGCAATCTCCACCCATCTACCATCAGCGCCATCCTTCTTACTCCACGTAATCAAGGAAAATCAGCAACATCCCTAATTTTCTTGAAGAGTCAATCTGATTGGTTGACCGAGAACGAGGAGATTAGATCCGCCTTTGAATTTCCGCCGGTTTGCCACTCAATGGGCTCTAATATTAAAATGCAGCCAATCATTGTTTCGAGCTTCAGAGCATTAGTGCGCCATCAGGCTTCTCTATTATTATTATCTTAGTATCTTAAATTTATGGGCACCGACGATAGGTATCATATCTACGGCATATTTTATTTAAGGCCTACTAGTATGATATTTAAACGGGCCTATTTGTAATTGTCTTTAAAATCTCTGGTTGCGACAACCTTGACTCATAAGTGCCGCATAAAAATTTCATTTGTGTTTAAATATCTGTTTCTAATATTTTTAGCGAAAAAATGTTACGAAGTTTACAAATGCAAATTCAACTGATAGCACAATGAAATAGACATTAATTTTGAAAGCCACTTGAACATTTAATAAATAATATCGGTGAAAAATAATTTTCGCATTGTGCATTTAATATTATCTTTAAGTGCCGTAGACATGTTGTTACATCGCAAGACTAAAGGAAACAGAATTTTTACGACACATGAGTAAAAAGGATCTCCTATCTTTGGTCACGATTTTTCCAATCATTGTTCCGGCATTTCACCACCGTAAAAACGTCCAAGTCAAGCGTATATTATGCATATTTTCGTCAGCGCATATAATTTGACTTACGCGTAAAAGAATGAATAGGAATGCGGTTTTTTGTTCAGCGTCTGAAAAAAATCCTCTCACGTCTGCATTCCTTCTTTTCTCCCCGACGGTTAACAGCGGTTAATAATACGTCTTTATTGGGCGAGATTGGGACTAGAAAGTCCCATCTTCCAGCTAAACCCTTTCGGGGTTAGATAGAAGGTAGGGGTTAGATAGGTTAAGGGTGGATGAGAGCCAATGAGGGTGCATCGTCAAACCCTTCCGTGCTCTGTGACCCAGCATGCTTCCGAATGCGTCGTAAAACGGGCTCGGCGCGACGTCAGATCCGAAGGAGCGAGCACGAGCGTGACGGCGCATAAACGTTGGATTGCAGTTCGATCATATTTGCGGGCGTGGAAAGGGGAGGTTATCCCGGACAGATGCAGGGGAAGAAGTGGTCCCTATTTCTGTTCCTATATCTACATCAGTGTAACACCACCTGAGGCTCCAACCACCTGTTTTGTTGGGTGTGAGTTTACTACGAAACACACTACGCTCTGGTGGTCGTGGGATGGGTACATCACGTAGCCGCCGCCGGCTAAGCTAAAAATAAATATTAATCTCCGAGCATATACTCCGCACTGGAATAAGTACTTTATATTTAATATTAGTTGTGCACTCCTAATTCCTTGGAACTCAATTTTTCATCATAAGTTAGTAATTCATGGCGCACAGACCAGTAGCCGAGCGGATAGGTATGGGGATTTGTTTTCCCCCGAACGATAAAATAATTTAATGTATTCCAGGCGCACTTTCGCTTGAGAATTTCCTTTTTATTTGTGAACGGATGGTGTCTTATCACCCCCGCCACATGCCTATTGAGGTGGCTTGCGGAGACGTATCTAGATGTAGATGGCGTTGAGGTTCCAATGTAATTTATTTTAGATCTCTCATGTAGGAGCATATCAATATATTGAGGCAAAATTCTGAGTCAAATTTCATAAAATACAACGGATATTTAACTTAATCTCGGGCATCCACACTTATCTATCAAATTCAACTCCACCGTGCGTCTGAATCAGCCTGTGCGAAAGTATTATCAGATTCGTGGTTTCGCGTCCTGTAGTAGGGCCACGGCAAGTGCTAATCTAGTGCTATCACCGTCGGACTTGTGGCTCAATCGATTTTCCAAAAAATAGCTCCTTTCTCTTAAATTAACCTCGAATTACCTGGAATAGTAAGTTTGCTCTATCTCATCCCTTGCGAGTGGCTGAAAAACGGTTGTTTGGACCAAGTCATGGAATAGATGTCACATTTTAATGTCCTCTGCAGTGGCTTTCGCAGGATGCATATCTGTGACCAGACATCGTGTCAGGTGATCTGTTCATCCTACGGCGCGCCGCGGCGTTAGATCGGTTAGGGACACGAAAAGGCAACTCTCAGCATGAACTGGGAGGACATTCATGGAAGTTGAAACGCTTTGAATGCTGCAAGCTGTGATTATGAATGTCTTTTTGAATTTCTTCCGTTACATGAAAAGGTCCGGCAAGGCGGTTGAAATGTCAGCGAACTGAAGGAGTGAGTAGCTTGATAAGGAGCGCGATTGATGACGTACAATTGAGATTCTTGCAGGAGAAATTTCTTGAATAAGAGAGCTGAATCGTGTCCTTTGAAATTCTTGTGTTATCTTGCCAGTATTCCAGTTACTTAAAAATTGCAGAAATTTTATTCTAATTGAAAAAATTGCTACTTCTGAGCCGAAGGATTAAATTGAACTCTAAGCGTCCCGATGGTTGCTAGAAATGTTTTTTTGCTGTCATTAGCTTTCTTATGACAAAGTGTCCCTAACCGAGAAGTATTTTTTCAGTAACTGGAATACTGGAAAACTGAGTATTGGTTTTTATCACGAAGTACGATTATTACAACCGTCTCATATTAAAACCTTTAGGTGCGCAGAAGAAAGTATGTGGTTTGAGCAAAGGCAAGGAAGATAGTGTACTCACTATGCATGCTTACGACGGGCATGAATTTACCGTAGTGAAAACGGTGTAGACGGAAGAAAGGTGTCGTGAACAAAAAATGTTATAGTGCTATTGTGATGTGAGGGATGAAAGATGACGAGATACGGTCATGAAAATACTTAACGGGAACGCCAAAATGCCAGCTTAAATCACGTTGTCTACATAGCTCGGTTGGTAGTGTATCCAACCTGGCATAAGACGGCTCCAACTTTGTCAAGTAAATTTACCGTATTTAATGAGCCGCATCCGCGTTATTCTTGTCTATTTGAATATCTTGGAACTTTAAATCTTCATCTAATTTTGCTGAACGCAGTTGTACCCCAATAATGGAGAGAATTTATTGTGTTCTATACATTAAAGTTTGTAGCGTGTCAGCCTGTCTGCATTTTGCGAAGTCAAACTTTTAGTCAGGTTTTACCTCATTCGTGCCAAGTTTTACAGGAATAGGGTTTGGTGCGTTCGACGCAGAATTTCTGCAAGCTTATTGTAAACTGGGTTCCAGCGCTGTAGCTCGATATTGCATACAGTTGAGGGAAAAAAACGTGCAAAAAGGATGATAAACAGTCTGACCACACAATGGGAGACAAACAGTGGCAAGCCACCATTAATTCCTGTCTTCACTCTGCAGTGGTCTCTAGCAATTATTTTTTATTTTCCAACTCCTCGTGAAAACGATTAGCAGTTCCGCATCTTAGGTAAGGCGTAGGAAGACAGTGAAAAAATCTATTACGAATCATAAAGAGTCATTACGTAAAGATTTTTAAGCACAATATTTATACATTTAGACGATTGAAACATGACGTAAATTTGGCTCAATGCGTATATGGTTCTCTACTTTCAATAAAATGTGATGACTGTCAGCGGGTCAACCATCACTGGAACTTACGCTGACGGACTGCATTTCACTGTCGAATTCGATACCACATTCCGACTCCAGCTACGAATTACGAAAATTTGGCGTCAAGGCAGCGAGCAGTAGCACATAGGAGTCAACCTGGATGTGGAACAGGCAGGTTAGCAGTGCTAGTCGGTAAGTTGAATTAGTATCAGAAAGTAAAACTTTCTCAATGCTCTCGCGTTCATCGGAAGGGATTTGATAAATTGTTTTACTTACTTTGTGTAAATGTCACTTCTAAAAACTTATGCAATAAGATTATTATGGTAGGCAATAGCACGGTCCGTCCTCTGATTTCTCATGCTTTTTATCCAATAAAGATGACAAATATCACTACACTGTTGTTTGACGTAGTCCATGGAATTGAAAAGATATGTTTGTACATAGTTGAATACTACTTTCCCCTGATAGTTGCATTTCTATTTAAATATTTGATTTTGAAAAATTTTAGCCTGGCAATTTAAGTAATATTCCCTTCAATTCCTTTTCAATTCAACTGGTCCTATGTAATCTCGTAGAGGGAAAATTGTGAAAGCTGTTTATTCTGTGCATATTAAAGCATATTTCTATTATCTGAGTGGCTTCCAGTGCAGAGTAAATGTATCAGACACTTGGACTTGCTTCACGTTTGAATTTGCTTTTCGCATCAATTATTTTGATTAAAATAATCCAATATATCAGCCCAAAGAAAAGAAAAAAAAATTTGACTCAGTGCACCAGGAATTTCTCCTTTGATTTTCCACACCGCCGATGGAGTGTAAAATTAGTTCATTGCTAAAAATATTTTTCGTATGAATTGTTAAAGGGCTCCACCAACTAGTGTCTTCATTCCAAACATGGGTCTCTTAAAATATTTTGTATATGCGGTGAAACAAAGGTGTGCGTCACATTTTATCACTAGGGGAATCAAATGAACATCATAATCGTAAATCACCAATCGTGAGATTGGTTTGACACAACATTCCATTCCCCTCTCCTCTCTGCTAGCCTTTTCATAATGACGTTATCCTTCCCTTTCGTGAACTATTTCCTTGATTCTATGCTATTAACATGGTCCTTATATTACATTCGGCCATTACAATCGGCTGTAAGTCCTTGAAGAAGAATGCATTCACTTATCTACCTCACTTTCATTTTACCTGTAGGCCATCGATGTACTTACACCCGAGAATGAATGAATGAAAACTGTAATGAGAATTTAACCATGAGAGTGAGAAAATATTTTATCATATCAAATATGTAGAGCATGCGTCTTTGCGGCAGCGAGGTATGAAAGTAGCCTGCAGGAGAGGTCAGTGGTTGAGGCATTCAATTTGTGGTGCTACGGAGGAAAAACGAAGATAAAATGTATCAACCGAGTGAGAAATGAGGGGTTCCTCAGAAAATTAGGAGAAAACAATAGCCTCTTACAAATTTTATTATTATTATTAAACAAATTCTTGCAAGTTGACCATGTGATCGGGTGGTAACATCAGCACAAAACTGTATATCTTCCAAAGTACAGAAATTAAATATGATAAATACAAATATATTATGTTATCAGGTGGTAAAAAACATCACAAATTTATATATGATCCAGAACAAAAGCTATAAAGAGCGAATTCCAAAAAAATCAACAATGCCTACACTAAAGAACAAAAAATACAGAGAGGCCCACACAAAATTATTATTATTTTTTGCCTCTTCATTGAAATCCGACTATTAATTGGGATGGGCTCCAATATTTCGTCGGGTAAACCATTCCAAGCATCAATCCACTCTATGTAGGAAGGAAATTTTTAAAGTGTTCGAGAGCTGAGACAAACCTTAAGCAGAAGTTGGAAGAACTTATTTGGCCCTTTTATGAAGCATGATGGCTCGATGACAACAATCGCGGGAGGACAAGGAGATGGGATAAAATGGATAGAAAGGCCCAGAATGAGTTATATACGACAGGTAAAAGGATGAAGGAGAAGGAATACCGGAATATGAAAAGATTAGCACGTAGAAGAGCTGCGTCAAAACAATCTTCGGATTTCTGACTTATGATTATCTTTTGTAACAAGTAATTTTAAATATTCAGATTTTTATGCTCAAATCTTTATCATTTTGCTCCTGAATGATGCATTCGTGCCTACAAGTTACTTTTCAATTTTTATATTTTAATGTATAAATACTGGAGAACGTTATATGGTGCAGGTGGTTTCATATTTACATTGCCTATCAAAAGGATATCCCGGAAGAAAAATATTGCGACAAGCTACAAAGGAAAATTGTACATGAGAAGTGGAGACATTTGACATTATATGGTCTCTCTCGTTAAAAAGCTAATTACGCTAAATATTCAGTGCGTTTATTTTTATGTGTGCCAAAAAAATAAAAAAAACACGTTTAAATTACCTTATGAAAATAAGTTCAACCTCGCAGTGCATTTTCCTATTTGATTCCACGTATCATTAGCGTGAAGGATGTTCTCTTATGTTCTTTATTTTTTGCAATAAAATTCAAATTAGTCTTTCCTATCTCAAAGTCTATTTCTAATTCCTAAAATAATTCACCTTTGGAACGTGGGCTACGGTTTTTCCTTTTGTTCATGGAATAGAAAAACACAAATGCCACCCTGTGAAGTTAATGAATATGCAACTGTTTTTGTTAGGCGTAGAAATTTACCGCGTACCTAGTGCTGTTCTTCTGCGTTCCAAATATTACCCTCATTTGGAATAGGTATTTACAAAGGGACTAGGCATTTCATTTCAATTATGTGACCAACTCAATTTTAAGTCAATTAATAAGCAAAATTCTTGGAATGAAACGGAAATCAACGCTAAAAGGCATCCAAAATTTATGAAGGGATTACGGAGGAATTTAGCTGCAGTTAAAAATTAGCTTTTAACCCCAGATTCACTGCTTTACATGAGTTCCTTCTATTTGATGGCAGTAAAAACTCAAACGTTGATATCGATAACTATAGCACATAACGAGGATGAGACCATGGCACTGCGTAGAACCTCTCGTCACTGCCACCGGGTGAGGAACTAGGATTATGCCGTTTCGACAACCAACCCAGCCATCATCTTCAGGGGTTTTAGTACATGAATTGGGAATCTTCCTATTTCAAGCTTAGTTAGCCAATATACAAATTTCTTCTTCAGAGTGCAGCTTTGGTAGCATCGCCATATGTAGTGGTATTTGTAGGAGGCGACTGACAGCTGAGGTCATTTGCGCCATGAGGGAAGGGTAGGCAAGGAAGGGTGGAGAGAAACCTGGCGTCGGCATTAGCCTGCTCTTAACGAAAAACGCCAAGGGGACCATGGCTTAACGTCCCATCCGACGGACGGAGTGTTGCGCTTGAAATGTCCTCCACAAAACATTCAAGCAGGGATCGGGTAGTCTCTGAAAATTCTCTGCCGCTGCCGGGATTTGAACCTCGGCCTACCGGGTGGGAAGCCAACACTCTAGCCACCACACCAACCCGATCCCCTGTCGCCATATGTACCAAACTCAATATGCATGAAATATTTTGTAAGCTTACCTAAACAAAAGCTTAATCATTCCGTATAATAAATTCTAAGTTAATACTATGGGCAATTAAATTTTAGTTTTCATGTCGATTTTCTGCTTGCTAAATATTAAGTTTAATTGCAATGTTTCACTTTCCCTCATTCTCCTCTGCATACGGTAACACACAGTACTAATGTAACACTACTATAATCTATAATTTTATTATTGATACATGGATTTCCAATGCTGATTGAAAAATTCAGTCAGTATTGATCAATGATAGTGTAGGCAAGGAATCACTTACAGCTCGTTACAATCCACCTCGAATGCTCAGTAGGATTTCTCGATTTGGTGGTCAACGGATAGAAATTATATTGTGGAATAGGTTGGTTTATCTTCATATCCTCATTTAGGGTGAGTTATTTCAAACAAATTAATGCGTTTTATTGAGAATCTAATTACTAAGTGCGGCGCGTCTGGGTCACCCCAAATATTTCTATGAATCCGTTGGTCAGCAGTTGGAAGTGGGTTTTATAATATGTAGACAAGGAGTGAGTGATAACTTAAATGGTCGTTGAATAGTCTGCCGCACCTGAGAAACTACTTGGGAAAAATTGTTTAGCAGTTGTATTTGGGAAGCATACTTTATTATAATTGCCTCCCATTCTCATATGGCTCTATCTGTCGCGCGATTCTAAAATCGCGTTTTTATTAATTAGTTTCAGTGATCGTTCAATGGCGAACCCTAAGATAAAAATTCTGGCTCTGATTCCATTAATGCACATAATCACTGCAATTCATTAGATTGCAATCGTTGGAATCAAAAATCAACAATAACTCTAGGTTTTTCACACGTCGTGTTTAAAGGTAAGCACTCTGCGCGATAATTTTTCCAATGCTTTGGATCAAAATGCTAGTGCAGAATAATTTTATTTCTCACCTTGTAAATAATCTTGAGAATATCTGACGAGTTAAAAGTCACCGCCACGTATTTTCATTTTTCATTTCATTTCATTCATTCTAAAACCACCGGATACAGCTCTCATTGGCCATTTTACACCGGGGTGTTCAACGTATGTAACAGTAAACGTACACAAACAACCATGCCCTGGACCGGGGTAACCTACCCAGGCGGGACTCGAACCCGCGACCTCTTGTTTGGCAGGCGAAGACGTTACCCCGCCGCCACCGAGGCCGGCTATGGAATGGTATGGTATTTGGAAGAGGCGACGGACAGCTGAGGTCATTTGCGCCGTGAGGGTAGGGTATGGAAGGAAGGGTGGAGAGATACCCGGCGTCGGCATTAGCCTGCTCTTAACGAAAGGCGCCAAGGGGACCACAGCTTAACGTCCCATCCGACGGACGGAGTGTTACGTTTGAAATGTCCTCCACACAGCACTCCACTCAATCAGGGATCGAAAAGTTTCTGAAAATTCTCTGCCACTACCGGGATTTGAACTCGAGCCCGCCGGGTGGGAAGCCAACACTCTAGCCACCACACCAACCCGATCCCCCGAACGTTTGGAGTGAACCTAATGATGAATTAATGACAGCGCATGCCCTCAAACGATATCCGGTTCGTATGTTTGATTGTCTGCTTCAAAGAATGCAATTCTCCTTTCTGCGTCGATTCAAAAGCACTTGAATCTCATCATTACTTAGTGCTTTGACTTTGCATAGCATATTGATAATAGAGTGGTTTCCTTTTATTTTTTTATTGCCTAAATCGAAATATTATTACTCCTGGAGTGCGTATTTCACGCTCTTAGATTTTCGAATGATGTTATCTATTTTTCGTGATTAAACGAAAAGTGAAAAATTTCATGCGCGCGAAAACGCGACGGCTAAGTAGAAGTCATGGGAAAAGTCCGTGTGACGTATTTCTGGTTCCAGCTGTCGGCGTGCGAGGTGACCTTGGGGCGAAGCTTGAGCGCTGATACGACGCAGGCTGCTAGCAGGTAGCTGAGTACCCTGCTAGCAGGTAGCGCTTCGCTTAAATTAGGGTTATTATTCCCCTATCAAACGAAGGAAACTTTCCGAACTTAGGTATTTAGGTGTTTCTTTGAGCTCTGTGCCTCCAATTAAATTTGTGCGTAAGGCCCTACCTTTTTTCTACATTTTAAAATTAGAAACGTGCCTATCCCTCGGTGGACCTGCATTGAAAAGAGCGGGGGAAGCCCGCTGGGGGCAGGCGTTATTTAAATAACTTTTATCAAAAGTTATTTAAATAACGCCCGGTTTTCAGTTTTAGTTTAAAAAAATACTTCTCCCCGAGCGATACGTGTGGCTGTGGTGCCTAATGAGAATAAAGACCGTCTCAATGGCGGAGAAGGCTATTTCTTGACAATTCATGGAAACCTGTTTTTAAGGAGTATGGCAAAAAGTAACAGCCAATTACGAATGGTATGGTAAAAACCGAATCTAAACCGAAAGGTATGGTATATAAGATGGAAAAGAGGGTAACCCAGGTAAGGTCCCTTAATCTGGTTCTTTTACTCGTCACTCATGATATTCCCCTTGAGACGAACAAGGACATACTGTAGATGTGGATTCTCCTCACTGTGGTTGCGTCCTATTCCCGGTTTGAATGCTGGGGAGATTGGGAGGTAACGTGACATGAGCAGATCACTGACCGTCTGCAAAGCCGGTGAATCTGTCTTTCTAAAAACAGGTGGATCAGAAGCTTAAGCTTGGAAACTCGTTCCATCATTTCCACGTGCCAGGCTTGGAAACGAATCCGCTTATCAAATTAAACGATTAACCATAGTCTCAACGGCGCCATGAGTGAAATTCAGAGAGATGCGGACGGCATGTCGCCAAAGTTCTCCGATGGAATCTCCATATTAATTCATTTACGGCTCCGCCGTATCCTTTAAACGTGAAGCCGTCCACATGTCATTAAAGGCTCAAACCAGCCTCGTATTATCGCTGTGGCGTAGGGATCTGTGAAAAAATCACAGTGGAGTCGCCCGTGAAGTTGTCCAGGGAATAGAGTGAGTTGCAGGTCTAGAATTTAGCGAATGGTGAATTCATTCAGTTACGTGGACCTTCATCGCTGACAAGTCCATCTTGTCCTCTTATCTCCTTCTGCGAAAGTCATTCCTGACACTTGCTCTAGTACCACTATCTTTCATTGAGGTTTAAAAATGGTCTTAAAAATGGTTAAGGTTTTGTGTTATTAGGTGCGTGCATAAAGGGCATAGCCAAATAAGAGGTTGAAAAGTCCCCCCTCCGGGATTTTTCTCGGATTTGGAGCACAGGATTTGGGATAAAAAAGGACTGACCTCCCCACACAGCCTGCTAGAGGCCCACCAGGGCCGGCTAGCTCGGAAATTCGATTTCCACTGTTTATTAAATATCTCGGGATATTTTTTAATATTAAACATTCCTTTTTCATTGCATTACCCGAACGGTATTAAAATACTCCTTCGAAACACATTTTTTCTTTGTGGCCCTCTCTAAAATATTTTATGAAAACTAGCGTTTGAAATTTTCAAATCGACGCCATTTCTTCTTATGTTGCTGAAAAGTTGTGAAAAACATTGAGAATTTTATCCATTAAGAAAGCCATCAATTGGCGCAAATTTCATTGAAAAATATGCTTTCTATCCCGAGATATTTAATCAACAGTGGAAATCGAATTTCCGAGCTAGCCGGCCCTGATGGGACTCTAGCGGGCTGGAAATGTGGGGAGGTCAGTTATTTTTTATCCCAAATCCTATGCTCCAAGTCCGAGAAAAATCCCGGAGGGGGGACTTTACACCCTCCTATTCGGATATGCCCTTTTCACTAGAACCTGAGCTAATTAATTTTCAACAGCCACATTACGTACTCTACTAGGAATTTCTATAGTCTAGTAACCAATAGGAGTGAACGATGAATTGAATGCAACCGTTTTCCTCCTTCAATGCATCCAATGACATAACAATGCTTCTCTCCAATGAATGCATACTCTATGATCGGTGGTAAGCCATTGATAGTATGTCTATCCATTTCAGAGTATTTCCAATTACCACTCAGTGACTAATGCTCTAGAGTGGAGAAATTAATATGCTTTCGAAGGTTTCATATGAAATAAGGTAATGATATACACGATGGCTATCTATAGTCATGACTATCAAGTGACTTCTATCTCAAGCATGTTTTTCCATAAAAAATGGAAATTTTAATGAATTCCAAAACTTTTATCAAAACACCATAATGGAACATAGATTCAAACCTCATAGAAAAGAGGAATGGGTAGATATCAATTAGGAATTAGTTTCTTTTCGCTGCAACTGATGGATAGAGGGTTAATTGATACTGCATAGGTATTTCCTTGCTTTCCTCAAGGACTCAGTTGCCCTATATTTGATGCTCTTCTCTTACTCTTTGTGAGATGTCCTCATCCTCGTGCGCGTGGAAATCTCCTATAAGAGCAATGGAAAAATATTTAGGAAATGGGAAGGACTAGGAACTGATGGAGGAGTAGGACAGCTTTGCTAAATCACTGAATAAGATTTCTCCTTAGTCTCTAGTTTTGGGATTCCTACTTTATTGCCTAATCATCAAATCGGAAAATAACTCAGCCTCATTATTTCTGCCTAAACCTTGAAACGCATTTAAACTATTTTCGTTTCGCTATTTTCTTTCAAGTCATCCAATGCAAAATGTTTGCAGTATTCTGCCTTTCCTGCTAATAAAGGGATTTCTCAGAACTTGATATTCAGTACCCTGGTAGGATTGGTAGCGTAGCTCACACAAGTGGAGGTTGGGGGTGGGGGTAGGACGAAATACTTTTTTGACCTCTTTCAATATATTCATCATGCTTTCTAGTGCATAAAACGCGGCACGAGGCAGTGGGCGGGTGGGTGGGGTGGCTGAAAATTCTGTTGCCCACTGCCCACTGCACACATCCATCATTTTGTCCCTCCTACATTCACCTACGCACAGCTCCTTCCACCGTCCAGCACCTTTTCCTGCTTAATTTCCCACCCCTTGCATTACACCTTCCCACCCATGCAACCGCTCCGAAGGCCTTACGCACCCACTTCTCAACTTCCCGCGGCATATTTCGCTCCCACCACTAAACCGCCGAGAATACCTCTCCCCGTTGCAGCGCGTTCCTCATTGGCCAGACTCGGGCTTGCGCTCTAAGCGCGGCTCCTCGCACCCCTCAGTCGAGTATATACTCCCAAGGCGCGGCCGCACTCGCCCAGTAGCGCCTAGGCCGCCGACGCTCTCGCATCCTGATCCGGCCCGACCCTGGCTGCCCTCTTCCCCTACTTTTCTTGTCGACCCAAATGGTGACGGCCGCCCGCCTGCGGCCAACCCGCAGCGATTTTCCTCAGTCTACAGCGACCGGCCGTGGGGGCCAGTCCCCTCGCCGAGCGTCTCCCCCTTCTCCCTTCTGCTTCAGTTGGAAGATTCAACAAGTCCTCTTCTCCCTTCTTCACTCAACCATCGCCTGTCCTGCCTCTGACTGCCACGGTTTTCTTCAATCCTGCTGGCGACCTTGTACGCTCCCAGACCGCTAAGAGTTGAGGGCACCTACTTAGTTTGTTAAGAGCAGTGTGTCCTCAGCCACTGGCGACAACCCTCAATTATCCTCAATTCCTCTCAGCCCATTTTCATGGACCGTTTTTGAATTATCTCCATTCCTGTCCGCTTAAAGGACATTTCTTGACTTTTCCCTAAATATGCCTGCGGTCTTCGTGCCACTGCTGAACTCTTCTTCTTCTAGACTGTTCTTTGAAGTATCTAAGCAGAGATCTACTATCATTCACCAATATTCAGTCCCCTCAACACCTCCTGCTATCCATCTCGTCCGAGGTGGACGAAGAGAGGACAGCCTAGATCATCGGGGGAATCATCTCGTGGTAGGCGTCGTTTTGATTTTCTCTCCTTGTCTTCGACTAAGTTATCCGGACACGCAAAAGCCCCGTGGGCTAGACCCACGGAGCGTCAGCGGGGCCGACGTCGTTTTATTTCGGCCGCAAGGCGAGCCATTACGCTCAAGCTCAAACTCTCACACACACCGTCCTTTTACTTATCTGTCCGATTGAGCCACCATCGATCCACGACTATACCTACGACCTTGCCCCAATCCCTCATACTTTGGCGGCCCGTACTTTTGTCCTCCTAGGCCTTCTACGACGACCGTCTCCTACCCGTCGATAACTGCGCGTTCTCAGCTTGGCGGTGTTCGCACGCTACTTGACCAATGAGTATTAGAGAAAATCAGACAAGCTGGCTCCGATAATGGGCTGGCATGCGACCCCGGCCCTTGACAAGCCCCCGGTCCCTAACGAGACAGCTTGGTCCAATGACAGCCTAACCGGCGATATCTTCCCTGCCGCTCTTAAAGGCGTGAACGCTTCCACGTGGTCGCCATGTTCCTGGTCCAATCAGACTCCCGCTCCCAGCGTCACACCGACACCGGGTCCAGTGGACGAGGTTCAGGGTCTGGCAGTGTCCCTTGCCGTGCCGATGGGAATCGGATTGTACCTGCTGAGCCTGCTGACAATCATCGGGAACGGTATGGTCCTTCACGCCATCCGCACGGAGAGACGTCTTCAAACGGTAGGATGTTCACGTTATTTATTTACTATGTGTATTTCAATAATTGTTTTCACTTTCAGGGAAATTTTCACCTGAGCTCTCGTTTGCAATTAGGGCTATTATTATGCGTACAATATTGACGATAGGGAAGTTCAAACAGTAATAACAAGAAAATTGCCTTTAGATACATGGGTTACAACGCATAATCCAAGTTCTATATCAATGAGAAATTTACTAAAAATTAATTTTCCTCCAAAAAGGGCATTTCCTTGTAATGATATGTGAAGAGGGAAAGTCTTTGCATTATTCCTCATGATTACCACTAGCTTACTCGTTAACGAAGTATTTCGATTTGCATCTACGGCAGAAAAAGTGAAACTAAAAGGTACTAAGTACCTACGAAATAGGAGATAACGGCTGTCATTACGTTGGAGAGAAGGAGTCAGTAGCACGTTGTCTTATATTGAACTTTTTCATCTATTTTTAATGGTTTAGTTTTGTGATGGTTGCGTCGCATAATATGTTCGACGAAATATCGCAAAAGGTTAATGTTTTTTATTTCTGTGGAAATCCTTTATAATCCGTTCTAGAATATCAAATATTTTATATTTATGTTATTTTTACTTATTATGAAAAATATATTTTCAGCGAAAAGTCGCGTTCTGTTTGCTACTCCTTGAAGTCACATCTTTGAAGCTTTATCTCCAAATTAAGTCTTCACTTGTATGGGAAAAGGTAAAATTAGCAAATATTGTTTCACCTTAGTAGTAATTTTCAGAAAGAAACAGCTTTAACAAAAAATATATCTATTAAAATTTTTGTCACATATATGATATCCAGCGTCATAAAATCTAATGAATCGTTTGGAGCATACGTAATTTTGAATAAAGATAGAGGGAACACGCAATGAAATTGATGCCGTATGTGCGATAAAACTCTCATGGATTAACGAATCAAGGAAAAAAAAATTCCCACAAAAAATATCTTCTTACTCTGTACTTACACACATACACCCTACTTACTACTACTACTACACTAAGTAGAAGAAATATTTTGTTAACTTTATTATAATATGAATATTTTTAAATGTAAGAGGGAGAATAAAGCCCAATAATTTAGCATAAATATTTCTTGGAAATGAAGAAATAAAACTTTGTAAGGTTCACTATTATTACGTCTGACGATGTAAACACGTTACGAAACCCGGGTCGTGCCCATATTAAAATAACAATGAACCTTACAAAGTTTTATTTCTTTTTTTTCAATATGGAGAGGTTTCACCAAGTAAAGCCTGAAGTTATCAGTTATATAAATATTTCCGTTGTATCTCATAAAATTCCTGTGGTTATTGTATGCTTGTATAACCTGTTGCTTGCTTTTTCACGTTAGTAAAACTAAGTTGGGTGAAAGCAATGCAAAAATCGTTTTCCTTGTAAACAGTGTCTAATTACGCCTAATTATTTTGTAATAAGTTTAATTTGAAAAATTCGTGACTGTATCTCAAGTACTTGGGGCTGTGCGTAGTTGATATCCTCGATTAAGGGATATCGGATATCCTTATTTTTACTTTTGTTTTATTTAAGACCAGATATTGGATTACTGTGCATCAAATGGTAGATGATTGAGAATAAAATTTAAAAAAATTAATGTCTTAAAAATTATAATACAACTTTTGGAGGAAATATGGAAAAAATGAAGTGGATAAGAATATCACTCTATTTTTATAGGAATAATATTTTCCAAAAATAAACGTTATGTCAATGAAAGCTTTTTTTACATTAGTTATCCAAACGACAGGCGGAATATGGCGTCATATCGATTTTATATATGTCAATAGGCGGATTATCGGTTTTGTGTGTATTATGTTAGATGGCGCCACGGATCACAACTACCCACAAATGCGATTATGTTCTGTTTAAAAAAAGCTGTTTTCTAGTTGCATTTCAGCCGAAAAAGATGTAAACGATTTTCATGGAAAATATGGGAAGTCTCTTTCTCAATTCTGTTAAACGGGATTATATTCACAAGTTTAAAAAAATCGGTTGCAGTTGAAGGTATCCTTGAATTTGTTTTGTATTACTATAATTTGTTAAGAAATCTATAACGTAATTTTTTACTTCGATTGATCCGCTTAGGAATTTTTTTGAGAAAATTCAAGGAAACGATTCGAATAATGAAAAAAAGCGGAGTGTGGGTATTTAATTATCCTAGGCCGGGAATGGCTTTTGAACGACATACTTTCGAACTCGTTACTAAAATGTGCCTATTTTAGCATGCTTGCTTGATCATGCAGTAACTCCACCTGCTTGTTTCCCGTTGAGTCATTTAACTTTTGACCGACATTTTTTTTTCAATTAAATTGGAAGCGTATGGATGCCTTCGATTTAACACCATGAAGTTTCTTTTTAGCCGGAATCTAATGAACTCCATTCATTTCCCTCAGAGCTAGTAATGGAATTAAAGAGCTTGTTAGAGTGATGCGGCCGTATTCATAGATTTCCGCTAAAACACGCTAGTAGGGCGACTAAATTAGTCGGCTACCTAGGTAGACTTTTCCCAGACTTGAATTTATAATTATGATGAAAGATTTGGTGCTTTCCCGGCGAATCTTGCTGACGAAGTCTTCTCGGGAAATCAACCGGGTCAGGATGGACACTGCTGCCAACGTTTCGATGGCCTTCTCAGCCATCGTCATCAGGGCAATATAAGAATTTATAGTTGGCATCGTTCCCTTCATTGACAAGTGACATCTATTATATTCTTATAGAGTAGGAGTACCATAATAGGTATCCCTAATGATACTAGGTTTATCGAGAGAAATCTCGACTTAGCCGAAAATTACAAAATTTACTTATTACGGATCACTGTGCTTTGTTAGACATGACCTGGGTTCTATCTCATAGTGACATCCAGGTGTTATAAAGTCAATCTAAAGATATATTTCATAGAGTAAATAGAATTATAGAAGGGTACTTTTGTAATGAAAAATACTTAGTTGATTTTTTTTCTTCATATAGTTGTATTGTATTCATGTTAAATTGAGATAAATTTTTGGATAGGAGCGCATACAGTTGCTATGGGGACGCATTGTGCTCATCACAAAAATAATGGATAAATTTAAGAGAAGTCTTTCTAATTTCTAAGAATACGCCCATAGTGGTTGAAAATTTTGGTGGTAGCGAAAGATACTCGTTCCGGTGAACGACTTGTTTGGAAATGTAAACGTCCGACGGTCAGGCATCCTGAGACAATAAACGTATTATTGATTGTTGGTGAAGGGAATGTAGGGCTCAGATTTGAGATTCATCACCGCTGGTATAAATTCATCGCGATTTCTCTGCGTTCGTTACGAGTTTTTCAACATAATTTACTTTTTTTATTTCCTGTTTTTTATAATATCCTTTAATGTAAATGGATCGTGTAAGTGTACGCGAAGATGTAATGAGTGCATACGAAGACCACATGTAACCCCACGCAGAACAAATTATTACCAATACGCTCTAATATATCGCATACATTTTTGTTTTCAAACACATGCTACAATTATCTCTTATTAACTTCCAAGCGTCTTCAAATATCTTTCAGATACCTGAATAGTTGGTTTTTTCAGTCTTTTATCAGCCTTCACAAGATATATTCTAATCATTATAAGATAAGTACGTGATGGAACCGAAAATCATTATTTGGAACTACAACTGGTACATCATTGCAATTATTTTGAACTGTTATTATTATATCATCGCCCATATTTTCGTATTTTTATTCATAGACAAGCCATCACCCAGATATTTCAACCCGATAGCGCGTGAGTTGCGGCTGCGGCAGTGGAAGGACTAAGTATTAATTTCAGATGTATTCTAGTCAATTTGCTACTGGGTTTCAATTGAACAATATCGTGGAGCGTTGATTTTTTATGTAGAAATAAAGAGTCAGTGTTAAACATATAAATTTTTTCTCAGAATCGAAAAAACTCTTGTTAGTTGTAACACTATTGCTCAATAATATTCTTTTTAAAAATTTTCATGGAGAGTTAGTTGCCTATATAATGGGAATAAACGTTGATTACGTATGTAGCCGCGTGCACAGTTGCAATATTTTAACACCGATGGGTGACCTGCAGTATAAAAATTGGAGCAACGAATTTATTACATTATTAAACATGACCCAGTTCTATTTGTCGTCCACTCTAACATTTCCTAGCATATGACTCACGTGAAAACTCTAAAAAACATATTTTTTAATTAAAAAGGAAGGAATTTAGAGTGACTGAATATTTTTTATCTTTTACTGAACATGGGTGGGGCTCCATGATAAAACAACGACGGTAGGTAGGTAATAATCTTTATCGTCAACTTTGCTAGGTTAAGCGGACTCTTACTGTTGAAATTAGTCTCAATTAGAATGAGAAAATTTAATCTTAAAACTAAGCCAACGTAAGTATTCTTATTAGTTATTTTGTTAGTAGTTTTTTCTAGGTTTTGAATAACTAAACATATTTCCATCTTTTATCATGACGGGTATATTATTTCGAGAAACACTTCTCGAAATACCATGGGTAGAAACTTGTTAGTTTTAAGCCGCTGAAAAGGGATTCTTATGAAGCATCACTCTGCAAGCATTAGGAGACATTATGCAAATAAAAAAGGCTGCAACTGGAAGGGGAAGAGTAGGTGAGCGGGCCGCCATTGTGATTAACGATTCTTTAATCCCTCGTTTTTTTTTGAGATAGTAAGAATTAGTTCTAATTATGCGGGAGCACCTTTTTATTTTAAGCTTAGATAATTCTTTATTTTTTCTTTAATTTGATTTTCAGTCTTGAAAATTTTTTTCTTCCGTGATGTAGGTTGCCTTATTATTCATAAATTTCTTGATCGACGGGTCAAGTTTGCGATCTATGTTGTTCTGCAAAACCTATGAAATATTCGAAATAAATCAACGCCTTTGTAAAGTTTTATGCTTGGGAATTATAATCTGAGTAAATTTACTATCCTTTTGACTCAGTAAAGCTTAGTTATTGGGTTCGCGTTCATGGATAGCGCTAGAGTGGGAGATTGTCAGATAACAAAAAAATTACCTGTTTCCAATTTGCCATATGTACGTTTACCATGAAAACTAGATGTCAAAATCCATTGCTTCATTATGTTTGGATTTTTTGTGTTTTCAATCAAGGTGTTTGTTAAATCCGTTAAATCAGCTATGCCCCAATTTATGCGTCAAGGTGAGGTTTCGGTTCTACTAGTACATCTATCGGGTTATTGAGTTTTTGAGGCGTTTTACAATTGTAAAATTAACTTTCTTTTCATCAGAACCACATATTAACCAAAAATTTTATGGCTGAACCCATTATTTGGAATGGATGGGCATACTATTACATTTTGAATATAAAATGTTTAGCATTTAAAAAGTTGCAATAGCACTCTACTTTGAATAAAGAAACGACGTCGACCGATTTCATAGCTACGTAACTAAGATTAATCTCAAAGATATACGTCTACCATGAAAACTAGCTGACAAAATGCATTTCTTCACCATATAATGATTTTTTGAGGCTTACCCTCGAGGTGTTGGTTAAATCCGGCAAGTAAATTATGCGCCATGTCATGTGTCAAGATGTGATTTTGGTTTATCTTCAAATTTTTAATGAAAATGTGATTATGATGCACAGAAAATTCACTCTTACAATTGTGAAATTCATACTAAGGTTGTAATTTTGAAACGCTGGTCGGAATTAAACTGCTCGTATAGTCGTAGTAAATTTCCCCGCACGGGGGGAAGAGGGTGATCTCTTCCTTTGGGGAGCCCCGCCCCCACGGACCCGAGCCCACCGAGAAGACAGCATTGTAAAAAAAACCGATTCGACTAGGGTAGCGTCCAGATAGACTTGTGGGCCTGACTGTCTGTGTGAGGCGATACCATCTTGCCTTAGCCCACTTGCGTGTTTGCCGTGCGTAGCTACCCGTGTAGGAGGGAGCTGTCCTGTAGGGGCTTTCACTAACTCATTCAAGAATTGTTGGTAATGGGTTGTTAACGAAAATCCTCTCTTGCAACGACACCCTCTTATCGAAAGTGAGTTTCTGTAACTCACCCTAAAGACAACTCGTCGTTGCAAAACAAGACCACGGGTCGTCGATAGCAAACAATACACCGTCGGCGCCTGCGAGTGAGGCTAGAATTCTCAGCCAATCACAATACCTATTTTCGTGCGGTAACATCAATAAGCAACGCCTAACTACGGTCACTAATAAGCAATAAATAATCACCATAAATAAACAAGAAGCCACTAAAGAGCCCCGGTCGATTTGGAAAATAATAATAATGATGGAGAAAACTGATGAGTATTATTTTAGCAGTGGATTCATTTACTGTTTTATGATGAGTCGTAATATATTTCCATGAACAACGATCCATAAAATAAAATAATGGGGAAATTAGTGTAAATAAGCGTGTATATTCAAGGATTCAACAGTCGTCGATGGAAGAATATCGGCAATTTTTGGTGCATTATGTATCGTACTTTTCAAGCATAATTATCTTGAAGAGAACTTTGTCTGCTACTCACACGCTCACCTATGCCTATAATAGTTTTACTCTCGTGATAAGTAGTGACAAAATTATTTCAATAGTATTGTAACAATGTTAATTTCGTAGTGCATCTTCAGCCACGGCTTGTTTACATCGTTTGCCTTATTGGTCGCTATAAGGGAAGTCCGGTAGAGATGCCCCACCTAAGGAAATGTCTTCATATCTATGACTGAGTGAATAGTAAGAATGTAGGACTTCACGATATAATACAACAATGATTGATTATTAACAATATACCCACAAATTTTCATTAAAAAATATTCACCTAAAAATATTTAAACTTTTCCATAAATATGCATTTGGCCATCTCTCCCAACTGTCCGGGTGAGACGCCCCACCTCCTCGGGAGAGATGCCCCACGCAGCTCTAGCTGAATGCAATCTGAATTAAACCTATTTTATAATAGCATATTCAAAATAACTTAAAATTATGGTATTAATATAACATTTAAACACATATTGAATCAACGTTTGTAAAATTATTTGTTCAGAATTGCATAATTCCAGCGAAAATATCCTTGAAATCTTGCACTGAAACTCGTTCATGTACTAATGAATGACAACAATAGAAAGAGCAATATTTGGTGCAAATGACCTTAGTTGTCGAGGCACCCTAAAAACAAAATACTATAATAATATTTTACAGGAACTTCTTACCTAATTTACAAAAAAATTGTTTTAACATTGCTCTTCTTTTTTTCCTCGATCAGTTTGATTCCACGTTTATTTGCAGATATTTCCGTAAATTGTGCATGATTCGTGCAGCCAATGATCGCAATAGAACATTTGATCAAGTCTACTGTTAATTTTGTGGTAAAATAGTTATCTTCACATTCCAAAAATCTGTTCTGGCCATCATCAATGATCAGTTTTTCCTTATTCTTTTCCAAATTTACTATTTTTGAAATGTTTTATTTTTTACTCTTCGCACTTATCTTTCCTTATTTTACGTGTTCGCCGAACGTCAGTACTTTCGCTGTATGTTTCAATTTTCTCGAATTTATTTCGAAGGTGAGGAATGGTGATATTTTATTCAACGGTTTTGTAGGTGCCATTTTTGAATTCTGATGATCTTTTGACGACTTCAAAAGTTGCTTAAACGCTTCTCTGGATGTCCCAGGCATTGAAATAGGGTAATCCGGTCAGCTTTGGGTTTCTATCTCTATCATTCCATAACGTATGTTGAAGAAGTGCTAAGGTATTATTGATGGGTCCAAAGGAAATATGTCTATCTCCCTGAAACCAGAACTTGATGGGAGTCCATTCAGAGTCTGAAAATTCCTTTTCCGGTCAGATGCCTTTGAAAATTAATGTCAGAGGAAGAACTTGGTCTTCAGCGTTGCAGCACGCAATCACGGTGTTGTTTTTTCCTCTCTCCGTAGATGTCAGAATCTGAACATCTTCAGCACCTTTTGTGTACAAAATCTTCCCTAGGACGTTATTTAGCCGACAACCACACTCATTCATGTTGTGGACGTTGGCCGGCCTGGTAAAGAAATCATTCTCCTGAAATAATTCTGAGAGTACTTTAGAAAAGTGACTTACGCTTTCTCTATTCATGCCTTCACTTCTACCAGCTGACAACCCTTAATACTGCCTAGCACTAATTTTTTCTTAAAAATGAATTAAGCCAGTCATGACCCGACATCTTCAGTTCTGCATTGAAGGACAAACTTTTCAGCAAACTGATAGGCTATTGATATACTTTTCTCTCAATCAGGTGCAAACCTAGATTTTTCCAGGAGTTATTTATGACTGATAAGTCACTTTTCCAGCTCCATACCAAGTGGACCTAAAGAAATTTTTGCTTGCATTACCGTCTTCCTGCATCGGCGAAGAGTCCGAGAGGGGACTAGAAGTACCTCGCAGCCTCACTTATTCCGCTATCACCTGCTTTCAGCCTCGTGAGAGGTTCTTTAAATTGCTCTTCGGCATTATCAAAAGTGAAAAAGATAAACATTCGACTGAATCACTCAAGTGAATAGTGAGCGATGATCGAAATCACCTAAACGAACGACTTAGTCAATCACTAATGGAGATGGGATTTAAACATTACGCTGGTCAGAAGGAGGCAGTGCTGAGAAGAGAGATATGCCATCTGCAACAAGTGATTACCTTTAGAAGATGATGATGAATCTGTTGCTAATGGTTCTATCATTATTTATTTTGTAGCCAAGGAGGACTAGCTGATTTGTTTATGCTTAAGGCAATATGTCATGGACTAAGATTGTGAGGGGTATGGCATAGAAAGCTCTAATAGACTGATTCGATAATCGTGGAGATCGTCTCCATACCCATCTCCACAAATCAGACTGTATCAAAGCAATTAAAAAATTAGGTGGCACTTTTCACTTTAGCACTCTTCTACTGACGTACTTACTAATATTACTTCTATCCAAGGGCGGATCCAGGATAAGGACAAGGGGACCCTAAGTGGGGTTTAAAATTCCAGGAGTAGTGGGGGTCGGAAAAATTACCATTCTATCTAGAGTAAATTGGATACCAAAGGGGGGGTGGGTGCGATAGCCCCCCCTTGCGTATCCAATTTATCCCCTCCATATATCCCCCCGATAGATCAGCCACTGCTTCTATCGTATTGGTTACAATTAATTGGAAACAATACGGGTAGGGCATCTATACCATAAGATAGAACTGGGGCATCTCTCCCGAGGAGAGGTGGGGCGTCTCTCCTTTCAGTACGGGAGAGTTGCCCTTACAGCCAGCGGGCAAACACATGGTCTAAGATGACTTGTCACTGCTTTTGGGCATTCGATAAACATGCTGATGCAAGTTTTCACCCGTTAATTCAAAGTATTCAAACATTTTAACTGATGCCGACCATAACCATTATGCTCTACCTAATAACAGAGCGGAAATTTCGGAGTACTCACTTGAAATGATGTTCTAAAGTAGCGTAAAAAAAACGGATCACCGCGAAACTTTTGAGGCTTCATATTAGTTGTCCAACTAATTGACGGACACTACCAGCAGAGCAATCTGATGGTTCATTTTGAAACTACCACGATCTCTCCCGGTGGGGCATCTCACCCGGACTTACCTTAAGTCCACAACTTCTTCAAGGGTAATTATTGAATTAGACAACCTTTTTGACGCTTTCATCGCATTATAGGCTATTTGAAATAAATTCGTTGATTAAAAATACCGAGATTACGCGGTTGTCATGGAAGGAATCATCGCGAGTGAACTCGTGTCACATACTTTACGCTTTCTAGTTTCAATTTCCTGAATAATTATTATGGAAGTGTTAATGTTGTTAGTCTTGTTGTTACTTACATGTAATTAATTATATTACACGCAAAGAAAAAATAGGCATAATAAAGTAAACTTAGAAAAAAGGTGTATTTAAGGAAGTTATATAAATATTTTCATAGCCACCCACAATGTTGAGGCATCAACTTACTAATTAAACTCACACAAAAGCCAAAGGTAATATAGGTAAATCGTCGGTAGCAACAATTAGGCATAGCAAATCACTGCAATCCGAAACTGTAAATCATACTAAAATAAGTTTTTGCATGTACCCCTCTAAATACAGGCATATTTTTCGATAAGACTTAGTTAAACAACATTGCAAAAATTAAAATTGACGACTAATGAGCTCTGAGTAAAAGAGGGAAACCGTAATTATTTTTCGTGAACTGTTGCTTTAGCGTGCCAAAAAAAGGCGTCAAAGAATCCGTCAGTGTTAGGGCAAAATCGGGGCTAATTCAAAAGGCTGTTTTGAATTAAAAATCCGGCAAAATTAGGATTTTGAGCATTCCGAAGTCGCCTTCTCTGCACTAGACGCTCGATAACATTTGTTATTTCCTCAAGAGTGATTAGCTCTCTTTCAAAAAAGTGAAGAGCCATCAATCGAGCCGAAAGAAACTACCGACTGTAAAAATAATCGAAGCACCATAATTGGAAGGCCATCTGCCCACGCTGCGGCCTGGAAAAGCATGAGGGTGAGTGCAATGGTGACCAGCGTTGCGTCAATTGCGAGGGTGCCCACCCCGTGTACTCTCGCAAATGCCCGACGATGATGGAATAGCAGAAGATAATGGAAATCAAGACGGCGGATAAAATCCCGAACTTCGAGGCGAGGAAAAGTACAGAGATATAGTAGCTCCTACTTTTAATGAATCCTTCGCCTAAATCGCTTCCGCTCCTATCGCTAAGGACACCATCTCGACTCAGACGGAAGAAAATTTGAATAAAAAAGCTGAAGAGCAAAAATTGGCCACGACGGTTAAGGCCACAATTCTGGCAAGCAAAGATAGAATTGGATGAAAGCTTCTCGGGTTTCCAACCGGGTCAGGGTCTGCATGGTGTAGGCCGACGTTTCGTTGGGAGACTTTACCAACATCCTCAGGGCTGATGATGCCGATGTCGCGGTGTTTCGATATTTATACCCTCCTCCTTCACCTAGGTGGTCTCTGATTGGTCCGGGATTTTTCCTCCTTCCTCGTCCTATTTAATGCCAGGTTCCAAGCGCTACTTAGCTGCAGTCCTCGATATCTGTTGATGTTTTTGGGAAGCGACATCGGCATCATCAGCCCTGAGGATGTTGGGAAAGTCTCCCAACGAAACGTCGGCCTACACCATGCAGACCCTGACCCGGTTGGAAACCCGAGAAGCTTTCATCCACGCTATTCACCGGGAAAAGCTCAGATTCTACAAAGATAGAATTGCGGAAGCAAAGTCTCAGAGTACTTAATCGGAAAAAATCAATCCCGGGGCCACGCAAACCAAGCGCGGGAATTCTCAGTCCTCCGGTCCATCTGGTAACGCTCTAAAGAGCCAAACAGATCAAACGGAGGTAGAATACTTGTCCGACAGGGATATTCTGAATATTGAGGGCAGAGGAAGCAGAGTCGCATTAAGCGCACTAAGCGCCCTTTGTGACTCAACTTTTCTTTTAATTTTTAATCCTCTTTTACACTTTCATATTTCTAATGTTGGCTTTAATCGTGCAGTGTAACTGCAACGGTTTTTATAGGCATAAGGAGGAGCTGGATATTTTAATCCGTCCTGTATATGTCTCCAAGAAACTTATTTTAAAGACATGGGCAAGGGATTTTTAAAGCATTATAACGATTTGGATTGGACGATACCAGCGGCCAACGAGCTCATGATGGCGTAGCTGTTTTTGTTCAGGAGGCACTTTACACCTCCCGAGTAAAGCTCAACACACCGTTTGAAGCGGTGGCGGTGACGGTGCACGCCCCCGAGGCGATTACGGTGTGCAACGTTTGTCTGCCGGAGAGTGCACCGGTCACTCGTTTTAACCTAGAATCCCTTGCTCACCAGCTGCATCAGCCGTTTATTTTACTCAGAGATTTTAGTACTCTCAATCGTCTATGGAGAAGCACTTCGGGACAGTGCAACCGCAGGGGACGCATTTTATCAAGTTTTATTTGTGATCATAGCCTAGTTTTACTCAATTACGGCGAGAGAACGCGTTTTGACTCTTTCAGGGGCGATTTCTCCACCATTGATTTGTGTATTTTATTGGCTAGTTTGGTTGATAAACTGACTCATTCTATTCATGATGACCTTAATGAGAGCGATTACTTTTCCCTTTTAATCTGAATGGAGCAAAATTTTAACCCTAATTTTATTAGACTTGGTAGTTGGACTGTCCGGGAAGCCGATTGGAATTGTTTAAGGTCAAATTTTAACTATATGTGGGATAAAAATTGCCACGGTGTATCAACCGTCAATCTTTTGACGCCCAGCATTATTCAAGCCCCTGAAATTAGCATACCACGATCTCGGACCATCTCTCATAGAAATGCGGTGCCATGGTGGAATGAAGCCTACGCAGAAGCCATTCGAAAACGCAAGAAACCTCTGCGAATTTTTAACAAGTACGCTACGGCAAATAATCTATCCGCTTTTCGGTGACTGAGACCGAAAACGCGTCAGGTGATAAAGGACGCTAAGAGGTCTTCTTGGATGAATTTTGTCTCTGGTGTCAACCATAGGACACCGCTTGCACAGGCAAGGTGTAAGGTGAAGTGCATATTGGGTAACAGCCAGCATCTCGGTATATCGTTCCTAAAAGTCCATGGAAACGTTATCACTTTTCCAGCTGTCTTAGGGGACGTATTTGACCAATTACTCACCAAAGTGGGCAGCGACGAATGTATTGAAGCTACTTTCACAATCATCAAGAAACGGTTCGAGAACGTTCCCATTTCCTTTAATGAGCCTCAAACGACGACTGATTACAACATCCCGTTTACCAATTGGGAGCTGAAATATGCCATCCACGATTCCCGCGACACGTCTCCAGGATCCGACGAGTTCCACAACGCAGTCATCTATGGCCTGTTCACCCGTGTCCATTTGGAAGACTTGCTCGGATGCCTGAGCGTCAATGTTATCCGTGCCGTCATTCAATGTGATTGATTTCTTTTGTACCCTCAAATTATTTTTTGCTTCTCGCGGATACAAAAAACTGGCGATATTGGTTGGCAACGGGAGTCATCCCTCAGGTGCGCCTTCTTCACCTCCCTGCAGGTCATCTTTCTGCCGTGGTCTCGGATCTCTTGAAGATGAGGACTTTGGATGTATGTCCGTTCTCTCAATTGCGGTTTCCGTGGGTTCGGCCCGAGGTCTACCCTTAACTGGCGATCGAAACATCTAATGGCAAGAGACAATGCCCTGTAAGCGTTGTGTATGAGTGTCTATTACTCAATGAGGGGCCCCTGGTGATCTCACCGATTCCCGGCCGCAAGCGGAAGGGGGCAGAGAAAGTCTTCGGTGATCCCTTCCTATCCTACCAACTACATCCCTATGAGAGGACCCACCCGCCAACCAGGAGTGCAATGAGGTACACCCCAAAAGATATGCTCAATTGGGGGCCCTCCTCCCAAATTGGAAGGTGGGACGACCGGGTGTAGATAGCGTGAAGTCTACCACGCGGGGATGAGAAGGTGGACCTCAGTTAGTCCCCCTCCCCGAATGAAACTTGTACGTGTGTCGTGTAGTGAGTCTCTTGCCTGAAAATGTCTCCTTATCACGATGTTCCGAATAAAAGGTATTCCCGAAGGAATAAAAATATTCGCTAGTTCCGATGAAATATGGCTGCTACCGTAACAGAAACCACAGTGGTCGTACTCGCGCTCGAGAGGAGCTCGTGAGGACGTCCGTCTCCTTTCTCGACTCAAGGCTTCCAAGCTTCTCTCACTTGAAACAACTTTATAATGGGAGTATATACATAATATTGAATAACCCAATACTGTTGAAATACTATAAAAAAATACGCAGTGGCACTGCCGCCATGACAATAATAATGGGAAGAAACTATATAATTGGGCACAGGAAAAAAAACCTACGAATAATTGCACCTAATGCACCTACGAGGGTGTTTGGAAATAGAATTATCGACCTTGCTTTCACCAAAGGGCTAAGACGCCCTGCCAAAGCTATGACACTGAATCTTCTGATTAGCGATCATTACCCTGTATTAATTCAGGTTGGCACAACGCCAATTCAACTCCCATACTTACCAGAAAGATTGTGTCACGGGCTGGCAGACTAGGAGCTCTTCCGTGAGACGGTGGCGAACGGAATAAAAAAATTACGAGAATATAGAAGACCAAAAAACAATGGCAAAAGCGTTAGAGGAGGAAATAAAATAGGCAATGGGCCTTGCCATCCTCAGAAAGCGTAAAAAACCGGCAGATGAAATTAACAGATTAGGACACTCAGGAGAGAAAGGTGGGAAGACCAACTCATCTCCCTGAATAAAAATGACGGCTCCATTTGGAAAATAGTAAAAACACTAAGACGAACTCCGAAGAGTGATCCAATTATAAAGGCCAATGACAGGGAAATATCTTGTTTTAAAGAAAAAGCTGATGCAATGGCAAACATTCTAGGAAAAAATATTTTAAAACAACAACAAGCCGGCACCACACACTCCAATCGTAAAAATAAACCCCGAAAAATGGTACGTAAACCCGAACACTGTCCCGGAAATAACTCTACACGAAGTAAAACAAGTAATTAAAAGACTACCAAATAGAAAGGCCACCGAAGATGATAGCATACCAAATGAAGTAATCAAGCAAATCCCTATCGAAGCGGGAAAATACAAAGTTATGATGGCAAACCTTTCATGGCATATCCCAAATATATGGAAAAAATCAATGATAAAATGCATTCCTAAGAAACAAAAGAAAACGCTTCTCCCTGAGGAGATGAGACCTCTGTCCCTCTTGTCAAATCTGGGAAAACTACTTGAACGGTTAATTGTTCCACACATCAGGGAGTACGTCGAAAGTAAAAATATAATACCACCAGATCATTCGGATTCCGATCAAATCGTTCCGCAGCTCAACAAATACACAGGGTAACAGAATACATTACTGACCCATTTAATAGGGACGAGGTGACAATAGGAATCTTCCTAGATATCTCAAAAGCTTTCGACAGAGTTTGGCATGACGGCTTGCTTTTCTAAAATGGAACAGAATAACTTTCCTAAATGGATTTTAAAATGGACGCACTCTTACCTCAGAGAACAATATTTTATGGTTGAGAGGCCTAAACGAGAGAAGCATTTTTAAAACTATGACAGCATGACTCCCCCAAGGGTCGATCTATGGACCGCTACTCTTCAAAATTTTTACTGCTGACTTCCCTATATCTTGGAGTAATAATAACAGAAGGCCTAAAATTCAACGATCATTGTGAATACGTGATTAAAAGAATAAAAGAAACCTTCACACCACTGAAACGGCTCGCCCGGGAGAATAATGGTTACACGTGTGAATCACTCCGAAAATTGTATACGGGGATTGCGCAACCGATAATTCTATATGCATGCGAGGCCTGGGGAGATGAAATAAAAATAAGAAGAAAAAGCAGGGAAAAACTGAGTAGAGCACAGACATTCGCACTTCTAATAGTTACAAAAGCCTATCGGACTGTTTCGACCGAAAGCCTATGTGTGTTAGCAGGTTGCATACCAATAGATCTGATGATCGAAGAGAGGCTTGAAATTTTTAAAGATAAAGAGACAAACGCTGATTGCGCACTTCGCCAGAAAATCCACAGAAATGAGACGCTAGCCAAATGGCAAACAAGATGGAACGACTCCATCAAGGGCAGAGACACCTATTCCTACCTCTGTGACGTGCGAGAAAGGTTCAGCAGAAAAGCCAAAGATTTATCACATGTGACGGTCCAATTCCTTACCGGACATGGGGATTTTAGTTTTTAATTACAAAATTTTAACTTAATTGACACGGGGAAATGCACCTTTTGCAAAAACGCAGACGAAACGGCCTGGCATATTTTGGCCGAATGTGAAAAATTGGAATCACTAAGAGAACAATTAGTTCAGAAAATGAATGAAAACAATCTGGAACTGAATAAAAAATCACTGTTAAAACTAGAAATCTACAAAACTACAAAACAACTCATGAACAGTCTGCTAGCAGCAAAGAAAAACAATAAAATAACTAGATCACCGCAGACTCTTGGAACCGAAAGCCTAAGCCGATCCCAATGATTCTTCCGCTTGCGGAAGGGGAGGGGGACACTCGCCCGGCGAACGCCGGGTCAAACAAAAACCGCGCTCTGCGCATAAACAATAAATCGGCTAAATGAAACGAAGGGCTAAGAAAAGCGGCCCCAAGGAAAAAAGTTAATAACTTAAAACCTAGAGGGGTGGAGGAGGGTCCGCGGGGGCTTTGCCCCTATCGAGTGCTGACTTCCCTAGAGATACGGAGGATTGGCGCACAAAAGATCACTGTATGCGGACGATGCGGCAATTCTCACAAGAAGCAGAGATGTAGAGCTAGCCGTTATAATGGCTCAAAAACAACTTGACAACTTGACAAGATACACTTATGGCACGAAAAATGGAGAATGACAGTGAACGCCGAGAAAACGCAAACAATAATATTCCGTAGACCACGGACAAAAACTCCGCGGTGCCCAATCCTCCGTATCGGGCAAAAGGATTTAAAATATATGGGCAAGGCCACACATCTTGGGGTGACGCTGGACGAAAAATTAAATTTAAAGGCACATATTAAAAACATTACGACAAAGGCACTTGGTGTAAAGGCCGGCTTGGCACCAACTTTAAGCAATAACACAACGCCACCAGAGGTAAGAGTTTTTATCTATAGCACGTGTATAAGACCTAAAATGACATACGCAACGCCATCATGGATTGGATTAGCCAATAAAATCGACAGGGAATAAAAATATAAAACAGAAAGAAAATGCTTACGTTCAATACTGAATATAAGATGGGGGACAGAGGATTATGACAACGAAAGAATACATAAAAAAGCTGGGATTCAAAACATTAAAGATATACACATATTTCTATTCCATGCAACTTGTACAATTTACGTCAACTCGTCACCCTTTTCAACTCCCGATTACCTGTTCCACGCCGTCTTTTCCCGAGCTCAGTGCACGGTTGCCGTAAGAGATGGAAGAGCAGTGGAGGCGTGTTTCTTGTCTAATCAGTGCCACTAGGATCAAGTGCGGGAATGGGGTTTAGTTCCATTTCCACTCGGAGGGCCCTTAAGCTAAGAAGACCTTCTACACCGTCCTCTTCAATGGAAACAGAATGAAGCTAGAGAGCATTCCCCGATACAGCTCTTTCCACGCTCCTGATACCGGGACAAACGTCAGATATCGCAAGTGTTGATTAATATGAGAATCCTAAGTGTTATTCTGGTAGAATTGGTAATGTATGATGGTAAAAAAATTGTGACCCCCACTTCATTATTCAAAATAAATCATGCAATTAGTTAAAACTTGTTTATTGGAACATAATTCTTCACTGAAATTTAATAACATGAAGTGATTCAAAAGAAAATTAATAAGCATTTGAATTTGGATATTAACTTTGGGATGTATCTTACATAGTTAAACGTTCGATTAAAGCCGCCCAAGACCGAGCAACATTTCAACATATAAAAATTTGATTTTGCCCTATAATTTTGTGAGTTTAATTGATTTTTTTAAGTAAAAAGGCATGCTGGACCATTGACAACTTTTCTATAATATTTTGTGCAATATTAACGACACTTAATGTAGTTAGAAGTTAAAGGAATGGAATTTAATCGCTCTCATTCATCACTGAATGCGGTTGAGTATCGCCTTGGTTTAGAGTAATAAATAAGATAAATAATTGGTATCATTAACACCGTTGGGCATATTTCATTGCTCGCTAAAGGTGTAAATGGGTCACGTGACAAACACAGCAGCAAGAGTAACGGTTGGGGTTTCTTTCTCGAGGAGTAATTTCCCAAGTCATTTGGAGATGGAGATGGTACCTTACCGAAGAAAGTTTTAGTATAAGCCTGACGGTATTATCTATATCCATTCTCCCACTCTAATATTTAGAATTCATTAAGTACTTAGGATATGAATGAGGGTACATGCAGTGTCGAATAATAAAGCGAGAAAAAAGGCTCGGATAATCCGTGCGCCGTTAGTGAAAATAATTTATTAAGCAACTCAATCATAATATGAACGTTAAGTAACTTTAGTTAATTAATCTTTTAATATGGCTAAGTGACTTAAATTACTTAATGAATTATCTCCATTAACGGCTCACGGGTACTTATTCCAGCCGACCCTCATGCTTTATTTTGCCAGCATTTCACATCAACCCCTGCCGAAGAAAATTTTGGTGAAGGCCTAATGTTATTATCTATCTCCATCCCCAAAATTATAAGAAATCCAAATCCAAAATAAAAAATATGACATATACGAGATACATACATCCCGCACTCTAATATGCAGTATTAATTTAGTACATAGTTACTCAATGAATTATTTCATGAACCACTCACGACCACATATTCAAGCTTTCGTTCACGGTTTATTTCACACGCATTTCCAATCGAGCCCTGACGAAGAAAATTTTGTTGAAGGCCTGATGCTATTACCTGTATTCATCCATCACTCTAATATTCAGAATTCATTAAGCACATAGTTGCTTAGTGAATGTGTTTTATTCTACTTATTCGATCGGCTCAAGACTACTTATTCGATCTTTCCTTCACGCGAAATATAGTAAGCATATCCCATTCGACACTGCATCCACCCTCATGCATTTCCTCAGGTTCTATTCGACTGCTCGGCTTACAATCCCCAACACGCGCATTCATCGCTCAAACATCTCGAACCTCGTGACTTACATTACGGTATTGGATGCTCTCGAGCGTCCCTGGTGCGATCCCATTTAACGGAAAGTGTACTCTCTCGAGGGGTTCCTACTTGAGTGATATATTTGCTCCATGTCTAGTCGCACATGCAAGGATAGAAAACATTCAAGATTATTTCCTCTAGGTGACAAATATGGGAGCTGAAACTAATGGAGTACAATTCCTCAACTGCGGGTCTTCCAGAACGTTCTCAGTCATTGCGATTCACTGCTCGCCACATACCATGCTCATTAGTATTAAAATTATTTGATCATAGTTTGTCCACCAATGTACCCATTTCCATAAATTATTCGTGAGAATCTGTTTCTTGTCCTTTTTTTCAAGATGCTAGCCGAGAGGAAACATCTGTCATAACTTCCAGTATTTCTAGTATTTATGGGTAAAGTGTCTAAAATGAAAAGAGAAATGCTATAAAGATAATGGCCCTAGCGTTTTAATGGATTTCAATCTATGAGAACTTATGCTCGTGAATAGACGTACTTCCAAGAAAGAGTCAGTAAGTGTAAAACTTCAACCGTGTCAATGTGGTGATGGGCATCAAGAACTTAGCGTCATGTTCACGATACATTATTCGACACTCAAGGCCTTTTGGGGGAGAAATATTTTTTATCATCCTTTTTCACAAGGTTTTAATAGCGTATCTATTTTAAATGCAGCGTTTATCCACTAATGGCCCCGATACCATGCTTTTGTGATTCCAGCTCACGGAATGTTGGACGCAATTAGCCTTTTATCCCATCTAATAGGTCACTGATTGAGAACTTATTGAATTTTACTGGGCTGGAGGCTAGTAGGAGAAGGAAATTTGCATCGAGGATGTAGCATTAGTGAATTTCGTGATAAATTTCACCCGTCTAGTTTATTGGATGGGTTGTAACGAACCAGGACAGAAATTTCAAAATTGTTTCTTTGTATCGACCATCTCCAGAATTGGATTACATTTCTGGTGTTCTCACACGGTACTCATCTTTCAATCTTCTTTTTTCATTTCCTATGTATAATAAAGAGAAAATTATTGCCATACTGGTGGAGAACGAAGTTCATATGCCTATACAAAAAATGAGTCGTATTTCAGTATCTTTCTAGCGAGGGAATTAACATTTTTTTAAAATAAGTTTCCAGAAAATAATTTTCCCGGAAAACGAAAATATTTTAAGTTTGAAATACCAGTGTATCAATTTAAAAGATATTCATCGTACTCATATTCATATGAAAATTCATTCATAAAATGTCTATCGGAATAAATTTTGGCCTAAATATTTATTAATGTAGCAATGGGTTTACTTCTGTTGAACTCGGCCTTGCCAGTTCAAGCAAACAGCCTCCGGGAAAGAAGAATTAGTCGAAACCTGACTGAAATGGAAGAAAAGTTAGATTGAACCCCTTAGTCCACTGAAATATGCACTTAAAACATGACTTCTTAACAAACACAGTCCATAATTTCTATTTCCTTGGCTTAAGATGATATCCCTGCAGTAATTTTAGTTACTCGTTGTTGCCCAGCGTACAACCCAGTTCCATTTTCAAGTTGAGGGAAGAAATTGGATGGGAATCATTAGAGTCCCTTCGGCTTATCGTCCGGGAGGGTGGACGTGGTAGGTAGAAGCGGATTTTGCACAAAAGGAGTTGCAGCATGCCACTGGACAATCGCCAATAGTTAGGCTATTAGTTGTGTCCTCTATGACATACCAAGTGCCGTATGTCTCACCATGGTGTGACCACCGACCGGAGGAGATCTAGGATTCCGGTCGTTATGACTAACTGCCGCTTTGAAGTCACCGAGCTGCCCTTGGAGCACTGCAGGGCCGCTATCCTGCCAATTGTCACGCTCTCATTTGCAAGAAATGAAATCAATTACGAAAATGCTTCCCAAATATTCCAATTGGGGGGATGGATGTGAGAATTATGGAAACTCCAATGAATACTTTGCTCTTCTTAAATAGATGTTCATCATCACTGGTCAACAATTCTAGGATTGGTTTGACGCAGCTCTCCACTCAGTTCTCCTATCAGCTAATCTTATCACACCTACGTAATTCTTCTCTTTCACATCTCTCTTTACTTGTTCTATATATTTTGTCCGAGGTCTTCCTTTTCCATTCTTGCCTTCCACTTGCCCTTCGACGATTGTCTTTATCAGGCCATCATGTCTCAAGATGTGGCCTATAAAAGGAACAATTAAGGATTTCATTTTAGCACGCGAGTATACGAAGCAAACATCTAATTTACCAGCACGTATAATACTTTGTATAAGACGCAACTCCTCATGAGAGGTGGTGCTGGAATACAATTTTCTTACGGTGTTCGAATGATATCCTAGAAAATATGGTTGGTATGAATGATGGGAAATATTTATTTATTATATCGGCCTTCATTCTATTTTTAATTATTGTATGGTATCATATCTACTTATTTATGAGCATATTGTCCACACTGTGGATTTTACTGGTAAACCCATGGTTATTTGATGCATTCTTCCCTTACATCTGTGAAGATCAAAAATGGGAAATTTTGTCACCACGATGATATAATACGTTGAATAACATTGTTTTAAGAATATTTGAAACTCTTGAAATAAAATAATCCTATTCTAGTCTAATTCCTATGGTAATGGCATTTTATGATGAATTGAACAATAGACGTGATTTTAAATGATCGAAGAGCAGAGGAAAGTAATGTTTAAGAAAGGTTATCATTCAAGCCTGGAAAATTTCCCTCTCGCAGACTATTTTCCGCAAAATTTATATTTACACTTATTAATCTCTGCATAATTTCTACAGCATGACTATTTTTTATAGTCTCTTCATTAATTTTGATTCCATAAATACTGACACATGTTTTTTTTCTCTTTTTAGGTGAGCATAGTTGTTTCTTCATCCAACGGCATGATTGGTATGAATAGGATAAGAAGTAAGTGAACTCGATATTTAATATTAATTTTACTGCTAAGTACTTTCATTTGAGCAACGAGTAGATTATCAAAAACCCTCTAGTCTATTTCCCATTCACGCTAGCACTTGCCTGCTAGATTAATTTGGCTGGCTTTTAGCATATCTAGCAGATGCACGCAAAATGAGTTATCATATCTAAGGCGAACCAAAAATCACTTAAATGATATTGGGTCGGTCTAGGCATAGTGTTGACCTTAAATCTGCTGCACAAAAATAAGTAATGACTTTGCAAAGAGCAATGAAGTTGGACTATCATATCATTTTCATTCCTAGCTCTTGTTCCCTTCCTTCTATACATCATCCACTGCTTTACTAAAACGACCATCTTTTTACGACCTCATAAAGCATATAAACTAAACTGACTTCTTTTTCATATTATGCTATGCGATTGTGTGAATAAATTCAAATCAATATAAATAAATCAGTAAATATTATCGCCATTAGTAATTAGTTTTGTTTATTATCAGTGATAGAACCAAAGTAAAAAAAACACGCAAATTCTTTGGCAAACTTTCTTTTAAAAAGATTTTACCATCAAAATAAGCAAAGCTTCTACGTACCTTACGTAAATTGGGCATAAATGCTTAATCATTATTATCTAAGTCACGGCAAGGCCAGACAGCTTGCTCTTTATCGCGCTCCGAGTTGCACTCCGTTGCAAAGGTCAGTCACCGATCTCTCTCTCCACCACGCCTTCAAGGATTCTCTCCAGTCGATGCTCTTCACAAACAAAACTGGATGGATTTTTTTGAAAGGCAAGATATATTTTTTAAAATTTAGGTAACTATGAGGTGAAAGGTGAATCGTGATTTTATGTGGAAATTTTTTAAGCTCAATTTCTTGTCATTTTCAGATTTATTTCGTTGACATGCATTTCCTAACTCGCAAGCTTGCCGATAATAATTATAATCCAGGCTAAGGCGCACAGCCCCACAGAATTGGATAGTAAGTAGGTGTGAGGGATGTGGAGGAAAGGAAACTTGAATTCCCCCGTCTCGCCGCCGTCAAAATTGATCCCGTCATACAGACGCAACAGTTGTTTCCGGAACCTGTCGTCCCGTAAGCGACCGTCATCGTATATGTTCACCGCTACGCCAGTTCTACCCTCGACGCCCGAATCCGCTTCGGAACTTACCATCTACCTCAGCCTCTCCCGAATCGGTGTGGTTTGCATTGCAGATGCAGACGTCGCCCTATGCCTCTTTTTTAGCGTCTGGAAGTGTTGGGAGGTAGCGAGGAGATCTGTAAAAGGTAACTTAAGTCCGTTGCGTAGCGCTTTTCCCCGAGGGACATGAAAATTCTGGAGAAACGTTTTAGATGGGGGAAAATTACGACGAAGTCAGGAAAATTTGAAAAAGTATATGCTGTCATATACTACATGAATGAATGGAATGCTCGTGATGTGGACACAAATGCTAAACTCTAAATTCGGCTAAATGCAACGCGAGTTTTATTAACAAGTATACTTTAATCATGTCCATACACGGCAAATTCTAGAGAAATGACAAAGAAATGAACGAATTTCACTAAAACTCCTGGAAATTTATTGAAGTAAATTCTGCTATACGGAAAAGAGTTTGGCCATTCACCGTTAATAGTGTCCGAAAACTTATAACGATAACCCTGTATCATATTCAAACTATATCGGTACCGTTATCCTAATCATTATATTCAATCCATCTATTCGAATAATCGTGTACATCTCTCGTTATTTCAAAAATTTTCCTCACTATTTGCCGTTTTGCTATGCAGACATTATGTGGCCAGTGTAATATGGAACAGTTATAGGGCGTATTTTAAGTATTTGAGAACATTTTCATGTGGGAAGGCGAAAATCTCAATCCTGTAAACGCTCATGGGATTTTAACTTCCATCCATGTAAAATCTCGTTAATATAACCAAACTGAATGAAAAACCTACCAGTTCTGAGGATAAATTACATTTTTCTTGTGGAATGCGCTTATTTTGAAAATAAATCCTGGAAATTACGGAGAGTTCATCATTAAAACACATTTTTATGATAAAATTGTGTAATACGAGTTTTTCTTACGTATCCAATTTCGGATGATTGGAGAGTTGTTGGAGCTCATTAAAATGTGGGAGTAATAATAATGTTTTTTCTGGTACCTCATTAGTCAGGATTTCTATCTTTTTTAACCATTCAAACCTAGAGTTTTGTAAATTTTATATTATGCTTGCGTGCTTCGAGAAAGATAAATAAAGGTTAACTATCCAAAAATATTAAAAGCATGGAACGGAGTTTTACGCCGGGTGAAAATTATATTCTTTTCCATAACGTGACTGTTTGTCGTTAGTGAAATCATTTTGAATTTTGCGTATCAAACACTCAGTTCAGAGATTAGAGAGGGAACATAGAGTCCCCGTTGTGCTTCGAGATGAAACAATTTATTTCTCAATTAGGAAACCTTATGCCAATAATAGCTACTGATCGCCGATATCTTGGAAAAACATGTATTTCAAATAAAATGCATAGAAAAAGCTCCCAGGCTAGTAACGCTACAAGTCTGGTTAATAATGCTCAAACACCTTTTAGATAAATGAGCGGTATATTTCGTCCTGCGAGTCGTGGTCTTCCAGATTTTATCTTACCTTATTCATCGTTAAAGGCTTTATTATTAAATTTTCTCTGTTATATTTCATTCTGTAAATCAACAGGAGCTACGAAGTACTTCCGTGGATATAATTAGCCATTCCATTAGCCATAAGCTTTATAAAATTTCAAAGATATTGTCTTCTAGTAAGTAACCTCAATCCTCCAACTTTAAGTATTAAACTAAGCTACAAATTTCTTGTAATTTAAAGACAGTGCTCATGCTCCCCGCAGACTTTTTTGCCTCAAAATGCTAAGTGACAGGATAGAATTTCTTTTCTTGACTGTGGATTTTTTTTCGCATTCACCGAGGGCGACACAATTATCTGAAAATCAACTTAGAAGTGATTTTGAAAAGCTTTTTAATGAAATATTTTTAATCACCAGATAAAAATGAGTTTATAGCCATAAAAATTGGGGGACGAAGTCTTCCAATTTCCTTTTACCAATCGCGGACGTGTTGCACTGTAAAATATGCGTCGCATCTGAATGTGGTCGAAATAGAAGGATATCATTTTCTTTAAAAAAACAGTACCAAATCAAGAGTCGAGACGGAGACACTACAAAGGAATGTAGCCTCGAAATAACGGATGCCTTTTTACGCTCGTTTTCCCCGAGAAATCGTAAATTTGAGACCGTGCCTCCCCTCACCGTTTGGTGCGTAGACGCTGGAGAGGGGCACGGAGCTAAGGAGATGTTTTGACGACGGCGTCTGACCTCATTTTCTACAGAAAATATTCTCCCATGGAGGCGGCTGAGTCCTTCCTCGCCTACTCTTTTACCTCATTCCATTTCTTCCGTCCCATTCTCCATTCATGGGAGATCGGATTGGCTGTTAGGACCGGGAAGGAAAGTTGGTAGGGTTTCGGTGGTCTGGTGAGGAATCTTTTCTTGGATGTTTCCTTTTTCCGACAGCGTTCAAGGCTCGGCCTCGGTGGGCTCACCGTGGTGTCTGAATGGGTTAATCGCATAATTTTTTATTTCCTCCTGATTTTGTTCAAAGATAAGTGAACAAAACTTTTCATGTCCCTAAAATAGCCAGCCATGGTTTGGGTTCCCACGTATATTTTAAAAATGGAATCCAAAAGAAGATATGAATTGAGCTTACTTCAGTTTATTTAGCCAGCTGTCCGACTTTTGCAATGTAGCTGGATATGCTTTGATAATGGCCTTGATATGTACATGGTATATTAGTGATCACTTGAATTTTGTATGATTTGTAATGAGATTTTTTCAATCATGTGAGTTTTTATGTGAGTAATCATGTTAAGATAATATTCTGTACTTAAATGGTAGTGATTGTGTTGAGCCAGTGCATATGCAATCCCCGAAGGACAGTATATTTACCCTGCTGATTATGCAATTTGATGGTCCTTTTTATTAAGTTAATAGAATAAACGGAATGCCAGTGAAAGAAGTTGATCATCAATGTGTATAAATATAGGTGAATTTAATTCCGATTGAGAATTTGATTTAAAAAATTTAGCGAATTCTTCGAACAAAGTGTTGGGTTTATCAATCTATTAACTTCTATTCGGGCGCGCTTTGTAATTTAATGCGAACAGTAGCGCGTCCCTTTCATTACCAGTTTTTAACTGGTACTCTTACTTCAGAAAACTGTTAAAAATGAATATGGGTAAGAAAATGGGAATAAATATCTCGCTTGATATAAGAGATATTAATAATATAACAAACACAAATAGTAGAACACACGGAGACCAAAAACTCAGACTCTCGCACCAAGGATCGCGCCAAATCTCGGTATCTCATATTTGCTCGTTCCAAAGGAACTATGCTTCTACATCCAACACATAATAATTTCTACATCGTACGCACATGACATTAACTACGGGCACCTAACTTGACTTATAGGACGCACTCCCCAGCAGTTTGTTTAATAAAAAAGAATTTAAAGTATGCAAGGCTATCCAAGAGGTTAATCACCGCTTCTTTTCGGTATATTTTATGCCTATCAAAGAGAAGTATTGTGACAAAGGATGGAACTCTCATAGAACGCATTTGTTGAAAAATATTCTCTACATCAATGTTTTCGTATGCAATCGAAACTTGAAAATGATGCCTTAGAGAAATGTGAGCATTAGCGTAGTAGTCTGGGAAAGACCAAATATAAGGATAATTGAAAAAACCGTATTAGTGTAGGAACTCTTGATACTAGCTGTTAAGGTATTACGATTGCTATTAAAGTGTTTTTTTAAGATAAGAGGAACATGGATCCTAGTTATATTGGAATAATTGCGAATAAAACAACGTGATTCATTTTCAATTAAACATTCCTCATCCACATTTCATATTTAGCAATTTTTCACGTGGGTTTTAATTTCCTTGAGTTTTGAGAGAAATTTTTGATGGATAAAAAGTTGATACTTTTATTAAAGTTCATAATTCTTCCAATTTTAATCAAACACTTTTTCTGCATCCTAAATCAAACTAGAAACTTTTTTGGAATGGACGCCCAATGTGATGCATTGAATATTTCCTAGACTCCGAATAGATATTTAAGGTTGATGAACTTTTTGGATATCACCCATGAAAGCTCTATCATTCTGAAGCCATGGCAAAATGCGGCTTTCTAAGAAATAGTATTTTTATTTCTGTTGTAAAGGCTGGTATTCGGTTAAAAAATTTGCTTCGGTTCATTCTTTGCAGCGCAAAAGTACTCTCTGGAAAAGTATAACATCGGTCTTTATTTAAACTGTTACAACTATGTGCTGATAAATTTAATTATTGATATAATAACAATAGCAAAAACAAAAATACAACTTTAATGAATCACACAATTCCTATATAATATACACTTATTGTCCTAATCCTTTAAATAGGAATCTGGAGTAATGCTATTCCGTAGTAAATGTTCGTCTCATGCTTTCCATGCTGGATTTCAGCATTTCAGTTTAAAAAAGACGGTTAAAAATATTTAAAAATGCGTATGTATGTAAACATGCGTGTATAACTTTTGTTGCCAAATTGAGAAATATTGAATGGTATAGGATATAAGTTGTACATATGTTTTTAAAAAACCTGTCTCATAAGTAAAGCGTCCCGTATACGATTAACATGCAATTATTAAATATTTGTTTTTAATAAATAGGGGTCTTTTTTGAAAATTCACGCGTAACTTCTGATTTATTTTCATACACGTGCTCTCTTTACCCTAATTTAAGGATGCAGTAAGCTCGTCAGCACCTCAAGGGAAGAGTGAGGGCATAACTCACCTGGCATTAGGTTTTATTGCGGTTGAATTCCACGCGATCCAGGCCGAGGGTCTACGTGCTCCTTATTCCCTTACCACCTGTTGCCTCCCACGGAGCTATGGAGCTCAGTAAACTATACGACCTGGATTTCAATAAGGGTGCACAGGCTATCAAGGAGGAGCAATTGGGACAATCACTTTACCCGTAGCCATCGTTTCTTACCTGCCGCTATCGGCTGTCATCTTCATTGCCTCACTTCCTTTCCCATTCAAACTCAACGATAACTCGTGGATTTCCCCATTATCCGGTTATTTGCTTTGTTTTTTGTTCATAAGAAAAGAGGTATTACCCCAGGCTGATAAGGGAGGCAATAGAGAAAATCAAAATGCCCAAAAATTTCAATAGAGAAGACGGATACAATATAACCAATGCCTGGAAGAGAGTGTTTAGAAATCCAACCAATCACGGCGCAGCAGCAAGGGTAACCGGTCAACAACACCGCGGCCGCCAGGAGGGAGAGCTATATATACGCGGGAAAAAAGCACCGAAAGCACCACTTCGACCTGAAGACGCCTGGGGAATCCTGGCGAAACTGACGTCACCTCTGACAACGACACGCGGCGATAACCTGGAAAATGGAGAAATCCACAAATTCTGTACGCCACGTAAGACTCCGAGACAACATTTCAGCGATAACTCCTTTCCTCTTGGCTCCCACGATTCCCAACCCTGACAGGAAGTGTTGGCATGGCCACGTAAGGTAAGACATCTTTCTTAAGAACGTTAGTCTGCTACGCACCGGAGAATAACAGAAAAACGCTTACCAGAGGGGGATGACAGCGCGCGAGTCAGTCGGCGAGTGTACACTTACAAGGGAAGATTGAAGAGGGACGAGCGTGATGCGCCCGCTCCCAGCGGGCTTCCCCCGCTCTTTTCAATGCAGGTCCACAGAGGGATAGGCGCGTTTCTCATTTTAAAATGTAGAAAAAAAGGCAGAGTCTTATGTACAAATTTAATTGGAATGTTCATGTACAAATTGAGGTCAGAGGACCTCTTTAAACACAACATTGGAAGTAATTACACTATCCTCTGTTAAACGCAAAGGATGACTCATACTTACGTATCAACAGGAGACTTGAATGTGGAATCAGCCGCATTTTGATAAAAGTTATTTAAAGTTATTGTTGCAAATGAAATAATGTATCAGTTTGTGCGCCGTTAACGTCAGGATTATTTACCGATTTTTGTTTTTTTTTTTGTTTTTTTTATTACTTAAAAACCAATTTTAGGAAACAATAGCAATATTTAGGAAGTATGCAGTCGCATGTTCTCTGATAAATTATGTGCATTTTGGTACCTCTTTTGCAGAGTTTGGTTGCGTATAAGTTTAGAAAAAGGTATCTATTCAGAAGAAATAATATAGAAGATTGTTGAGGACATGAGTTATTTCCTTTTTCTGTGCGATTTTCCCGATCAATCCCAGGGTGACGACGACAAGAGGGCCTTGGCGACTTACAGTAGTTCAATACACACAAAAAATGATTTTGTGACGCTACTTTTCAGTACAAGTTATTTGTATCAGATAATGCCAAAAATAATCAATGGCGATTTTTCTATGATTGTGTTATTAGTTTATTATTAATTATAATGTCCTGATTGTATTGATATGCAAATGTGCTTTAAATGTTTTATTTCTTCAGAACTCTTATAGAAATTATACTTTTGTTTATATTCACGATAGAAGAATTATGTTATTTTGTTATTGTTGCATTACTCCTCTAGATTTTTTATGCATAAAATATTCTGATAGTATGTTTATGTATAATTTTCAATGATTTTCTTATTTTATTTTCTCAGTTACTTTAATATGATATTTATTCTATGTAATATTAAAAGACCTTAAGCGTATCACTATGTTAAATTGGTGCTCTTAGGGGTATTGTACCCAAAGCTAATAAATATCATTTTTATTTTTATTAATATTATAATTACTATGTATATCTCATCATAGGAATTAGCAAAATATCTTTTTTAGCGTGATGATTCACTCATTTTTACCATCGATCGTTTAGGTAAAGCTGACTCAGAGCACACCTTATTATTTCAATCACTTTTGCATAGTTCAAACAATAACTTGCGACGCTCACGAATCTAAATATGCTGAGAAAGGTTCCGTATTATGTTAGGAGTCATATATTTAGAAATATTTCGTATTTCCGAGGAAATAATGTGGTGTGACATATCCCTAAGAATCATAGAATAAAGAAGTAATCTTACGAAAATATGAATGCATAAGTTATGCATTTACGCGATGCAATTTTGGATGCTGCACTGTGGCTTTATCGTTTATGCGATCCCCTCGGTCGAATATCGTACGGTAACAATGGAAACAAATGACACAGGAAAAACTAACTTCTATTTTGTAATGGCGACCAATAGTGTTTCTATAACATTCCAAAACAATGCTTCACCACGCTGCATATTACTAGATACATTGTGGGGGCTTGACTGCAATTGGGTTGAAAAGCAGTATTTTTAGCGACTTAAAAGAGGATAAACACTTTAAATTCATCATTTTTACCTAGTATAAAAAAGCGCTTTCAATTGATACTATAATTATTCTCAAACTAATCACGGATACAATTGGGATCACAATTTCGCTAGCATTGCTAATGCCTTTTTACCATTCAGTTTCGTGCTAATACAAATGTGATGGTAAAACCTATTGACTGTGCTTGCTGAAAATCATTGGAAGCAAAGAGAATGAGGGCTCAAGGGGAGCCCTTCGAGGATGCAACACACCGGGGCCGGGAACCAAGTCAGAGACTTCCCGATCACCCGGGGAGGGGGCGGAGAGGAGGGAAAAGGGAAAGAGGCGCCGCCGTGATATTGGAAGCGATAACGATGAAGAAATGTGGAAAATTCATGGATGCATCGCACAAATATGAAACCTTGGGAGCAGAACTGGTGGTAATTAATAGTAGCCGGCCTAAATTCGTGAAAATCCTTAATATTGGGCATTGAATAAATAAAAATTGGCTATTTCCACATGGTGATTTATTGTAACTGACAATTATTTCGTTACAGTATTACATTATCAAGGTTCTTCCCTACCCTACAGCGTAGCATTATCAAGGTGTTGGGGAATCAGCGTAACAGGTAATGGGGAATTTCCTAAATACCGTTCACCTTGATAATGTTATGCTGTAGTGAAACCATAGTAGGTCACAATAAATAGCCACGAGGAAATAGCCAAGCTTTTATTTCTTTGATCCCTCCGGAACTGGTGGGTTTAGTTTCTCAGTAAGAAATCAGTGCCGTGAGGAAACCAAACGGAAAAGTGTGAAATTGTAGAACTGCTCATGAAATATACTTTAATGAGTCGTCATCTGAGGTCAAAGGACTATTTACACTATTTCAAGCTTGAAAAAACTCTCCGAATGGCCAGAAAAAATGATACGCCCTTCGATGAAACCAAATGTAACACTCATAACATAGATTTTAATCTATTGTCCGTACCAAAAGTATAGAGGCCTGAGGTTGCACGCTTATGAAAACCACACCTTTTCAGCTATTTTTATGGCTTTGGTACAATAGTTTTCTTGTTATTTTACACGTTGACTGATATGGGTGAAAACGTTTTAACCTGCTAGTTAAATATAGATATTAGTGCATACAACAAAAAATTACCTTTTTTAAACCTGTCAAATTAAACATGAACTTTATGCATCGCTCAAGTTTAACGCGCTCCATAAATTTGAACAAATTTATACATGCCATGATGCAATGCTCTTTCGACATTTGTATGAAGCCTCTCGCAATTTGAACATTTAATATTGTATTATTTATGAAACAATATATTCTAACCAACTGTTGCCTATTACGGGTTAATTTTGAAACTGTTATCATTGGCTAGTCTTTGGTATCTTTGTGCATACAAACATACGTTGCTTTAGACGAGCATCAACTTTTCACAAATATGCGTAGATTTAAAAAGACTGAGTGAGGCGATGAGCGCAAAGATGCGCTTATCACCTCACTTTAAAAATTAAAAATCGTTGAAACGCATATAAAATAAACGCACATTTGCGAGCAATTTGTAACTTATGTACAAAAATACGGAAGACTAGCCAATACATCAGTATTTGAAAAATCTTCTTGGGATACCGCGCGGGTAAGATTATGTAAGAGCGCCGACGTTTCGGGTACCGACTCGCAACCCATTCTCACGGCTACTGACAGAAAATTCGAAGTGACCGTTGAAGCCCAGCATTAGGAGGGGCCGGATTGGTCGAGATCCGATTGTTGTCGCGGAAGACCGTGGACCAGCGTAGACTTAGCTCTGGCAAGCATAACTCTTTTAAGGGTTCTATTCCAAGAGCTGCTGATCAAAAATCCGGTCACTCTGTTTACATTCTTATTTTCAAGTCTAATTTCAATAAAAGTTAGGAATTCTTAAAGGAAACGTACCCCATGATTAAGTTTCGTGAAGCCCACTCTTATCATCGCTAGCAGCCTCTAGCAAACAAACATTCAAATGATCATTCGTGCGTAGGTTTCTGCGGCGTTGTTCACGATGACTGTAAAATCATTAAATGCGTATAAATTTGAGGGAAAAAACTAAAGATTCAGGGATCCTAGGTACTAATCGAAACATCTCATAAATAGTGGAAGATCTCATTCTTTAAAAGCTACCATAAAGGCGACTTTAAAGGATTAATATCTAAAACTATCACAAAGATTCTTCTCCTGCTATTTATTTATCAGAGACTATGATAAAGGCCTTGATCACGAGGTGCTGGTATCAGAATTGTACCATAAATCGTGTTCCCAATGAGTTTAAAGTATAATAACTAGCTAAAGGATTCTGAAAAATAGTGAGGGGGAAGGATCAGAAGGAAGTAGGTGGAGGGGTTGTAGGAGGAGGCACAGACGGTAAGTCAAGATGAGTTCATCATACAGACAACCTAAATTCCGGACTTGCGTCATGTCACGAGGTAAAAAAGGTTTTGGGGAAGGAAGTGGGGTTAAGTAGCATTCAGAGGAGTACCATCGTTTTCAAAAGTATGTAGACACCTGGAGTCCCACTTAACAGATGGGGCCGGGTCGGTGAAAACTTGTGAGGTTGGCACATAAAGCGACCTGCATCTCTCACTCCATAGCCGCCAAGAGCCGACGAGGACGGAGGAAGAGGCGTCCTAGTCACCGAAGCTGGAGTCAAACTCTAGGTGCCCAATCGGATTTAATATTAGTGGATGGAATGTAGTGAGGTAACTCACGTCCACGATAACCTTGGGCCGTCGGAACTTTTTCTTTCCGGCTCCGTGACAAGGTTTTTCCTATCTTTAGATTGATATTTGGACTCATCTTTTACCTCTTACTAATATTAGCATGCATTAAGTTCAGGGAGGGTTCGAATCTAAGATGTTCGTACTTTTTTCACTTTTTAAAAGAGACATCCTAAAAATCCTCATATTCTATGCAGATGACTCAAGAAAGAGTTAGTACTGAATTTTTTTAAACGACTTAAGTTATTAAAATGATGACTTTATCTACGTTAACACATTTCTAAACATATTCATTCGTGGAGAAGAAATAATCCGGGGGGGTGAGTTGTTTAATCTTCCTATATTTTCGGCACAAAATCTCATTTGAATGTAATTCCTACATTCCACAGTGATTAAATTCTCACGAAGTAATCGGATGCACTCGCATTTGAAATCAATTTTTGTTGACTCTAGAGTAATAAAAATAATTTTTATTCGATCGATAGTTTTAGTTTTTAAATTTATAGAATTAGGTCACAAAAATGTGGGAAATAACGTGATTAAAAGCGCCGACGCTTACGTTTCAGTGGGTGTGCGAACCACAATTAGTGTTAGGACCAGGTGGAAATTAATTGGTTTCTTCTCATTTTACCGCTGGCAACATAAGAAAAAAACATAGCCAGCTCATTCGCCCTACCTAAATATATCACAGCAAACACTGGGGTGAGCACGGTTAATAAGTTTGACGATATGGGTGATATCAATTGCGTTCATAAGTGTAAAGTTATCAATAGTATTTGATCATCACTTTAATTCATCTAGATACTACCCTGCTAGCCTCCACAATAGGTTTTTAGCGGGGGGTGTTAGAACAACTGCTGTTTCCACAGGAAAAGAAATGTTCTTGCGAAATTACGCCTAGCAATTATTTAGGTTCTTTATGGTGCGAGTGAAAAGAGAATTCCCATACCTATCGAATTACAGTGGAAGTGCTTATTAAATGGATTTAATTGCTTTTTATGGAGTACGTGTTTTTACAATTTTTGTTGTTTTTTCGGAATTGGCTATTCTAAGTCAATCTGATGTTAAAAGTTCCATAGTGAGGATTACCTCGGAGGCTACTTTTAGTTAAATTACTTAAGTCGTTTAAAAAATTCTACATCCCATGTGCTAATCTTACATCCGATTAGGCTCCTTAGGCTCTTGGGCTTAAGGGGTCTTTCGTCCATTGTTCCTTAAGGGAGTCTTCATGAACCTCAAAATAAATCAATATTCCTCCCCCGTAAGATGTTTTAAAGCGTTCATTGTGCGAACAAGATAATTACTTGGGGAGGAAATATGTTTTTGAAAGAAAAGGAGAAATGAGTATCCATCGGTGAACTCAAAATATTTTTTAGGTTAGGTATCACTGTAGGGCTCCATGATTTCCGCGAATGCAAATTTTCGCCATCTCATTGCTTGCCGTTTTTAATGAGGAGATAAGGTCCAAAAGCTATAAAATATTTAGAACGAAATGATAAATAACCCACAAACTCTAAAACTCGCGTGATACACATGAAACATATTAAGTGACGAACATTTTTATTCGCAAAAATTAGGAATCCCTACAAGTTTTGGGAGGAGTAAGGATGCTTTATAGACATTTCCATCCATCAGCAATGTATGTATTCCGATTTGCTAATTTCGGACGAACTCTATTTTTGATAAATAGACGATCAGCCGGTAATTTCACCAGGTCTTATAATGGGCCACATATTTAGCTAAAACCTACTCTCTGTTTCCGACATACTATGTCATCTACCTTTGCAGTGAAGTGCTCCACATACTACAAGGACAAGTTTCCCTGATATACCTACTTTCATGACGTCAAAAATGGTATTGGAATGCTCAATATTTACCTAAGTAAGTAAAATTAGAGCAAGGCATGGGATCCAAAAATATTTCATTAAAATTGGAAATAAAAATATAATTATGTCTATATTTTAATTATTCTGCATTCTCTGATTTTGGGAATGGAGTTGAGTCCAAATTGAGACTACGGCTTTAGTATGGCGTGCAAGCGCATTAAGAAAACAATGCAATTGGTCTAAAACTGTGAAATTTGAGCATCCTTTTCCTATCAAAAATCCTTGCGTCGCTCGTCCTTAAATAGTGTTTAATCCATCAAAATAAATCATTGGTTTATGTAAGAATCTTAAACCAATTCAAAGATTACGTAGAGAAATTCACACGTCGAGGATTTTCATTGCAGGGTTAAAGAGGTTAGGAGCACCCAGTTCCGCAGGGATAATAAGATTCAGTGACTTGACAACCTCAACTCGTTCACTTGATAACTCTATTACCTCTTCTGAGAGGTTTGAGGACTAGCATGAGAATTTAATCAAATTTCCTCTCACTAGGTGAAGCTTAAAGGGAGTTGAGTTGTGATGGTTGAGTCTGTTTTCGTTTCCCTGAAAAGGAATAGCATCTAAACTGCATAAACGTTGGTGCCCAAAATGGATTGAATTGATTTAATAAAGGTCTTGAATTTAGATTTTTTGTTTAGGTAATTTATTTGAGAATGCATGGCTTTTTGTTAAATTTTTAAGTAAAGATAGATTTTTGCGATGTAGGTATGAAATCTTATCATTTTGATGCCATTTTTAGTGAAATTGTAATAAATATGTTTTAGTTTCAAATTCTAGAATACCAATTATTTAGCAAAAGAGAAGTCCAAATTGAGACTACTACTCATGTAATAGAAAAGATCATGGTAAAAAAATACTGAAATTAATTATAGCAATAATATTCAGGTCGTTTTCAAGTTATTATAAAATTTTACACCAAATTTCCTCAAAATACAGGTTCTTTGAATTTTCATGGAATGTATACACATAGCTAAGAAAATTTAGCCAACCTTGCGCAGGAACTCAAAGGGCACACAGGAAACGATTTCTATCTTGCTTAAAATTTGTTTTCTTTTAAACTGCCAATAACTTTTTCTGCTAACATCAGAATTCGGTGTTGGTTTCGTATGCCAAATAAATTTTGTTGAAAATAGTATAACTTCATTTATAGATGATTATTTGTTCACTATTTATTTAAAAACAAGTCCAAGAAGATCCAATTCCGGAATATTTCTAAAACCTTAATCAACATTCTTGTAGAATAATTAGAAAAAAGCGGAAACTATAAGATTTATCCGACAAATTGCATAAATTCTGTGTATCGTCAGGGGAAAAGATTTTGGACGCGTTTTTTTCTTCAAATTTTTGAGCGCATTGGTTTAAATTGCCAGTTTTCATTTGATGAATGGTATAATACTCCGCCTAATTTTAGATCGGCTCAAGCTAAAGCAATTTTTAGAAGGATAGATGGGGAATAAAATTCGCACAGTTCACCATAACGTTTCAATAAAAGTTTTTTCTTCTCAGTCCTTGCATTCTTCATTGGCCTCTACCTCCATTATAAGTTGCTTGGGAGTGTCTTAAGGTATTCAGAATTGCTGACTTCCCAAAATTATGGAGCCACTGTAGGAATCATCGCGATGAAAAAGTTTTTCTTCAGTAACTCCGCTGAAGTTCGTCGACGTTGCTGGAGCTTACAAAACATAGTGCCTTTAACAGTGATGGACGTCATCTTTTCTTACGTAATACGCTATTAATATTTGCTCTGAAATAGGTCAAGGCAGAAAGGATGTTGCATTTATAATTAGCTATGTCCATGGCGAAAGGATTAAAGCTTATTCATTTCTGTCTAGTTGAAATTTAATAGCTTATTGGTAAACTCACCTAAGTGATACTTTCAACGTAGATAATTCAAAATTTCTGGGATTACTTATCTATAAAGTCTGAAACTTCTGATTGGCATAGTTTTTTTGTAGGAGCGGGATTTGATTTATAAACATACTTCATGCCTATACTTTGATCCATTTACGGTAAAAAGTCCTATCATATTGCGTTTTCATTTATTTTTAGAATATGTGTTATAAAACGTGAATAGTGTTATGTCAAGTAAAAATTTTGCCGACAGAAACTGTTTCCCATCCTTTGAAACAAATGCTTTTAGATAAAATATTTATTTTTATAACATAATTTTAATTACTTTCAACGCAATTTGCCCAAATTTATACCAAACAAAATATTAATTAACCTCACCTTTTTTGATGATATTTTCCCAATTTATAGATTTTGGCTAATAATACGTCTGAAATAATATGATTTATACATGTGTGGAGTAGAAATTGTCATTATTTCAAATTTGGTCCCAAAACTAAAGCATTTGGGAGCTAGATTTATTTTTACAAAGAATTGAAAAAGTTTTTATCCTCTGCATCCTTATTTGGCAGAAAGGCCGATCTGAAGATAGAAATTCACATCAAACTAAGCGAGTTTTTCCCGTTTAAAAGTTTTGCAACTGATGATGATATCCTAAGTGGAACTTGGATCGTTAAAGTTAAACTGTGTGCTCTGTTTCGAGAAAAAGGCTTCAATAAATTTTATCTCACCTAGCATTGCGTTGCCTGTGCTGTGATAATACCATATTCTCGTATCACGGCAGTGCTAGTTGAACTAAAAACATCCATTGTGCATATTGATTTGTAATTGATACAAATGAATGAGAAACATGACTTCCACATATGTTGATACATTGACAATAATAAATTTACGTAGATAATTCCGCAGTAACAGTCTATCTTGTTTGATTTTTAAATGAATTTTTTAGTTGCCACCACTTATAACACAATTTTTAAAAAGTATCGCCGAAAAAAATAAAATGAAATAAGAAGCTGGCGAAAAACTATTTTGTGCCGTATTATTATTTTTGTTTGTTTTACCCATTTATTCAATGAGTTTGGCTTCTGTAAAAATAATTTGAAAAGAAATTCAATAGGTTTCTGAATCAGTTTTACAGGATAACATGGATTTCTGTACCACTATGCACTAGCGAAAGTTGTCTGCTCTTTCCCTTTTTTACCTCAAGAGTTGTTTAGTGATAATTCTAATGGTGAAGTAAAATGAATCAGATAACCACTATCTCAAATGAGAAATCCACTTCTTTTGTGTTTAATAATTTCAGGCGGAACTCTTATCATAAATAATTAAGGGAGTAAAAATATATCAGTAAAAACCCTCAATGCTATCTATTCTCAATAAATATTTTCGCAAAATGTTCTCATAATTTTTATGAGTATTTGGAACCGAGCAAAATTCAAGTATTTTTTTTGCCTATTTCCTTGTTTCTCATGTCCCGATATCGGAATATTTCGGATTGGATATCGAAATCCTCTTCCAAAGAGTTACATTAATGGACCGTTATTCTAATTCTGAAGGCATGTCCTGAACTAACAGTAGTTTAAATACCATATAGGTACTCTTCTTGCTATTTTAGATAAGCAATTATAAAAATCTTCCATATCATTTATGATTTTTACTACCTCTTTTCCCTCTGTCAGCAAAATATCTATCAATTCCACCCTGCTATTGAAAGTTTGTCCCGTTAACGTCCAACCTAAATGATATGCCCTCCATAGTTACCCTCATGCTTGATCCTACCTTCTACATACACCTTTAGGGTAATGGCAAACCTTCGCGGTATTACCTATTGATGGAGAGAAATAGGAAATTGCCCTGTTGAGTCCATACGGCGTAGCTTACCTCCACCAATACAGACGGCCCTACTCCATTTGCCAAGGAAAACTCACCCTCAAACCAACACGCCCACCTCCTCCCCTCAAAATTCCTTAGGAAAAGGCTGGAGACTTCACTTTTATGGTCAAGATACCCGAAAAATTCTCATGACACCGAAGTTTTTCTCGGGGTAAAAAGGATTAACGAGAGGTGTGTGTGAGGTATCTATGTTAGGGTTCAGCTGTCATGGTGCATTGAATGCCACACTATTCCAACTCTGCCGACAACGGTTGTCAACCATTTTGATTTTGGAGGAGGGAAATCGTAATCCTCGCGGGGCGTAATATACTCAAGCAAGCAATTATGTGCAGATTCATACACGGGAACACGAATGGCCTGATTTTCTATTTCGCTCAGATATTTTGGCGAGCAAATGCCTTCGCGAATTTTCTCCGAATGTTACAGGGGTATCATTTTGCTTTCATATTCTCAAACTATGTGGGCGGAATGTGCAAGCGCGCAAAGGGTGCATAGTTAAGTGTTACCGCGTGGAAAGAATATTTATAAACGATCCTATTTTATGGTTGGATATTATTATTCCACTTGCAAGGAACTGCTCATCAACCGTACACATTCTATTGTTTCTTCTATTATTGGTCTATATCGCTTCTAACATTATTTTCCAGAAATTAATAAGTGCCCGTACAAGCTGTTTCGCTTACCTATTCCTATCTCTAAGAGTATCTTTGTCTTAAAAAACGAATTAAAAATTTAACTTGACCATGAAATTGATATTTACGGATAAGATGAAACTCAGTAGCTTCTTGTGAGGAATGGAGATATGGATTCCATTATACTAAGGCTGCATGGCGCCTAGCAACTTCAGTCATTAACTTGATTGCGATTGCCCAAGGTGCTAACAGGAAATTTCCAGTTTGCCGCTTGTAAACTATTTTGGCTGCGAAGTGAACAGCGCAAATAGTCTTAATTACGTAACGGTAGTTGTATCAATGGCACGTGCCTCTGTAATTATTAATTTCAGCAGAAGTTTTAAATTGATAAACACGGAGTGTAAGTCTATTTAACCTTTCATTGAGGAAACAAATTAATTAGATGTAATAGTATTTATATAAAACGCATGCATTGTGTTTATCTTTGTGCATGTAATTCAACCCACAGTTCCTAGGGGAATCATCATTGAGTGGGTAGCTAAGACAACTGTTTCTGTAAACAGCTATTTTTATCCATTAAAAATATACATGCCATAACACGTTATAGTTACAAAGCCAACCTCTTTTGCCAAGATTTGTCAAGGTTGAGATGAATATCCTTGTTTGTTTTTAAGTCAGATAATTAATCACCATTCTAGGATACAATAAGGTTTTTATTTCGAATAGATTATTACGTGATATCGTATGACTGTTTAATGCTGTCGTAGTTTGGCTATAAAATAAGGGTGTTAAATCGGTATAACTGCATTTTGTCGCAATTATTGTAAGATTGGTGAAAACCTTCAAAGAAAAAATAGCATGAAGAATTTTGTGTGGAGGATTCAATTCCATGTAGTAGACTTTTATTTGACAATCGCGAAAAGAAAATAAAGTAAACAAATACACGTTTGTAACGTAAATTTAAGGAAATGTTATTTACATTCTTTGCTGTAATTTTTATGCAAACATTAATGACGCCATTGAATGCAGCGTCTATTATTAGAATACTCTGTTAAACAGTGCATAGCGCAATATTAATTTTTATGCTGCTATTGTCAACTCCGCACTCCCGGCCTTATGGAGATAAACATGGGAAACCAATCTCCATAAGAAGTCACACTGGCAACTGAATGTGGAACGCTCTATAGCGGACTCTTGGGGCGCAGGATTGAATTACGGTAATTCTTAGCGGGATTAGCGCATGAACGGCTTTCTGTCACTCCTTAAACTCCCCATCCCACTTCGCCAACATTGCACCCAACCGTAGAAAGGGTGGGAGAATATAAAACCCCTACTTAAGCGCCACTTATTTCAAACAACTGACCCCTACGTTTCCCCTGCACTAAATTGCCGGCCTCGGTGGCGGCGGGGTAACATTCTCGCCTGCCAAACAAGAGATCGCGGGTTCCAGTCCCACCTGGGTAGGTTTCTCCGGTCTAGGGCATGGTTCGTGTACTTTTACTTGTTACATCTGTTGAATACCACGGTGTAAAATGGCCAATAAGAGCTGCATCTGCTGGTTTGAGAATAAAATAAAAATAAATACAGTGAAGCGACACATCAACCATCCCATCAGAGGGCGGAAGAGCAAGGGTCACCCTCGGAGATGACTTGAGTGAAATGGTTCAAGACCATGGAAATCACCCCAATGCCGTTTAATTCAGCTCCCTAAGGGTAAGAGATGGACGATTAAAAGCGTTGGGTTTTGGCGAAATATTGGATCAACTCGTTGGCCGAGCTTTCGGTTAGCGTAAATTTAAAACGATTAAGCGGTGTGATGTGTGCCGAAAGAGGGATCCATCAGGGGTTTCTTCGCTGGAATTGATGTCATGGTGGGAATAAAATGGAGCGTCAAAGTTGTTTGTCAAAACTTCGCTCTTTAGCCTCCTTTATCTATGGACAGAAATGCTTAAATGTGAGGATTAATTTAGCAATGCAACCGTTAAAGAAGAAATGTTAACTAATACTTGGACAGGAGTTGAGTGGAGTTTAGACATTTTTAAAGTGGAAAAAGGCGTTCGTATTGACATTTTTTAACTATGTAAGAAACCGTGTTTGCGAAAATTCGACGAAACATTCTATAAATGAAAAAGTATAGATTTTTTTAAGTGAAACTTTTCTTTACAAGTAATGGAGATGACTTGAGTGAAATGACTTGAAACAGCCAGGAATCTTGAAGGGTTGAAGCCTTGAAGGGATAAATATATTTCCTTTTCCGTCATAAAGCACTCCAAATGTCGATGAAGGAGGTCAGCTGTTCCTGGAGACTATTAATAAGTCTATCGTATTTCTATTGAAAATAAAGCCTATCTTAACTATCATAACTTAATGGTCAATAGTTTAGGTACGAAGAGTTATTCATAATACACGTAGATTAGCAAAAAGATTTTGCTGTCAAAATTTCGCTCAGTAATCCGTCATTTGGGCGGAAAAATGGAAAATGAAATAACTTTTCAATGCCATTTATGACAATTTTGTTTTCTTGAACAAATCCAAATTTATTTCTTTCTTATAATTGATGCCCCTATTTTATCAAATAATTAAATTACCTTACATTGGGGAGGCTAATACTGATCAAAACTTACATTATTTAGGATAAAGTTCTAACCTTAATGACGTGCGATTGTTTCTTACAGCCGTGTATTTGATTAACTTTTTATCCGACCTCGGTGGCTGCAGGGAAAGTCCTCACCTGCCTAATCAAAGGTCGCGGTTTTGAGTGTCGCCTGGGTAAGTTACCCTTATCCGGGGCATGGATGTTTGTGAACGCTTAATTGTAAAATGCTATCAACCCCTATATAGAAGCCGAACAGTACTGTTTTCGGTGGTGTGGGAAATAAATAAATTATTAATTATTTTTTACCTCAATGATCTACGATAAGACGTAAAATAGGGAGTTGAAAATAGTATTCATGCCACAATTATATAATTGATAAAGTGCTATTGCATTTTCAGATATCCGTTTCTTTGGCATTTCTGTTCTTCTACTCATAGTGCGTGCTTAAAGTCTCCCAGTAATCAATATAACATAAGCTGTTGAGAAAATGACTATAAATATTGAAAATGTCTGAAAGTATTGCATGTTTCCTATCTTTGTACAGCAAAAGTGCATTGGCATAGCATGAAGTCGACTGTGGAACCATGAATTTAACAGTTCATTTCATATTAAATTGGTAATTTCATATGCAAGGCTAAAGCATATGACACCATGATGCATTAGATTGCATGGTTACCGTAATGAACACCACCAATTTTCAGAAGTGGGCCATTCAATGTCGCGACTGTGCTTTTTACTTTGTCATGAGTTGCATATTGAGATGTCAGTAATGAATCTTCTGTTTATGGGCGAGCCAAGATAGCCTTAGTCCTCTTCTTGATGCAAGCGGGCACCGGATTCCCTTATTGCGTTACACGTAGCCATGGGCTGCATTGCGGTTGAAGTGGTGTGGGACATTGCTCCAACTCTTATTCATTTTGCGTGCCAATGGGTCTTATGAGGTATCAATTTTCATCGTATACTACCCACTCTTCGCGAGCGATCACGAAAATATTGCGTTATTTTTATTACGACTTCTATTCTGATTTGGGTACATTTAAAACATCTTAATTTGTGAGGGATGGCCGGTTGTTATAGTTTTTGGTGCTAACGCAATAGATAACCTCCGTATAAAAGAATGTACCCAGTGGTTAATAGTTCTAAAACAATAGCCTCTTGTGAGTCCTCTTCCCAGATTTACAACGTCTTTTACATATGTGCAAACTTCCGAGTTTTGAGGTCAAAAATAGGGCCATTCTTGAGGAGAATTTATATCAAGAAAAACGAAAATCACTGGTCAAAATCTTTAGGACGGGAGAAAAGTAGCAAAAATCTCTATTGAAGTGACCGAGTATCTTACCCTCATAGTAAACTCTTTAATTTAAATAAGCTTATTGGAGGTAGTGTCTTAAATATATTTCCTTCTCCGTCAGAAAGAACAACAACTTTTGATGACAGGTTTCAGATTTTTTCGGAGGCTATAATTGAAAGAATCTTGTAGAGTTTCCACCTATAATAAAGCCTTTATTACTTGCCGCACTTACTGGGAGACGGTGTGTATTTAGGAACAGCCTTAACGAATGTACTTGGTGGAGTGGCGGTGGTGGATTGATATTGGATTGGTTGATTCTGCAATTCAATGGGCAGGCCGAAACTGCCAGGACAGGCGATAGACCTGGGGGTGTGGCAGGTCTAGGATGTGGGCTTCCGTAACGAGATCACGCCACATTGGGTGCGGCAAGTGAATCTCGCAGGATATCATCGTGCATTCGAGAGAGTGCAGGACCTTCGATCGTTCATTAACCATTGCTCGTCTTTCGCCGTTGCAGTGGTAAGATATTGAAATCACCTCGTAATGGTTGAGTCATGCTATGGAGAGAAAATATGGGTAACGGTATTCAGGAAGTTTTCTTGAGTCAGCAGCTGGTCTCCGTGGCCTTAAATGTTTCGGCACCGACACGGAAACCTTCTTCAAGGAAAACTGCTGGTAGTGAATTACTGTAGCTTTATTCGCTGAAGTAAAATTCTCTCTCTAATTTGACTTACGATCTTACTGGAGACTGATTGACTCGGGTATTTGGGTCCTATTTAGTGTAAGTCTAAATTATATCGGTTGATATAATACTCCTGGCCTATTTTAGAAAGAACACATGGATTAAAACCGAAACGTAAGAAATATTTACAGCTACTAGGGGATGACTTAGCCTTGGTGGCTAAATGACTTCATTTTCAAATCCATTAAAATAGCAATAATTGTTTGACTGATCTTTGTATAGCTCCTGAGCCTTCCTTTCGAGGAAAGGCTGCGCGTGTCTATTTCATTAATGTAAGCTGAAAATAATTATTTCATGACTGGCCAGAGAGGTCTCTTTTTCCATTAAAGTTTCTTGTTAATGGGGATAGGGTACCTTAGGAAGGACATCCATCATGATACATTTTGGAAATATGGGAAGCGTTAAAAATGGTCTCCTCTTTAGCAGATCCAATCTAGCAGATTACACAACTCCATATATGAGTGTCTGTGCCTGCCATGAAGTAGCGATGATTTTTCATTGCGAATTCGCTAGTGTTCGGTAAAATGTTTCTCATTACCAAGGATCCTATTTCCTAAAGTGAACTTCTACGAGATGAGAAACCTCATTCGCTGATGAATAAACCACCAAGCATGAATTGCCCTCGAGTTGATCGCCGTGCAGATATATCTCCTTCCATTTAGTGAAACCCATTCCGGATTTAGGCTCGCAAATATAGTGATTCGGCTATATTATCGGGTGGTGATTGCGGTATCCAGAAAGGGGGAGGTCACATGGATTACTGTTTAACTCGAAATTTTTGAATTTCAACGCATTAAACACAAGCCGTATGGGGATACGGAGTTTTGAAGGCAAGTTACTGCGCATATGCCTATGATCGCCTCTCAAACCACAAAATTGGCAGCAATTAAAGGTCATAGTTTTTGATTGATTTTCACTTCAGTTGCGGTAGATAATTTGATGCCAGCTTAATTTGTGCGTACGGTATAGTTATGGACTAAATTCAAAAATAAATACTATTCTATCCAGTCAGGAATCAACCATAACAAATACTAGGACACAAAATATTTACAGCAGGTTGTATATCGGTTTCAATTATAAAAAAATACATTCCTGTATTTGATCGAGGATTTTTTTTATTGCTTCGTGTTCATTAAAATTGAGCATGGTAGTCAGGCGATGCCATTGAATTTTCTGGGAGTAAGGATGATATTCGCGATTGTGACAATGATTATGGGGACAATTTTAAAACTATTTTGACAGTCATCAGGAAGCTCAATTTTATTTTATTCATTATCATGTATTTTGTTTGTAAAATTTCGCGCAAAATTGATAATGCTCGTGAAATTATTAGATGGAATGCCAAGTTTAATCATTTCGATCATTATAAATATCCGTTCTTTGTGTTTTATGCATTCATTTATTTTTGGAACCTAAAACTTTTAGTATTGCGAATATTGTCTGCAGTGAGTTTAGGGTACTATGGGTAAATATTGGGTATGTTTGATCAAAAATATTATTTGAATTGCAAATGGGCGTAATGTCTGTCAAGGACTGTATAATACATCGTGACATTGTAAAATCAAAAAGAGTCGACAACAAAAAGACGTTTAGAGGGATCAAAAAATCAATAATCTCCCGAAATTGCTTTCAATAACTGCTAAAAATTTCCTGGAGTTAATTGCATTCAATTAAAATCAAATTGACTGGAGTTAAAAGCATTAGCCGTGTGACAAATGCACAGTTTTCGTATTTATCAATTCATTACGGTCTAATTAACGCTACGTAGTACATCACGGCAAAAATCCTCGCCCCCTAAAGGAAAGGGATAAATTTGGCAATTCGGTTCCACTAAACACATGCAACGACCTGCATCACGCGTGTCCTTAAAAAGCTGCCTCAAAAGTTCATATAGCTCGGGCTGAAATCTAGTTATTAATAAAACCAATGCCCTTCCTTCCGCCGTAATTTTCGAGGAGAGTAAGCAGGGTTATGAGATTCAGGCGCTCGAAATTCGCTTTGTGAAAGTTTTGCATTTCCCATGTCGGGATTGAGAGAAAATGGAGGAAAAAGACGTACCCTCAGCTATTGATTATTCCAGTTTAAGAAGTTGATTTGGACGAGAAGAATAATTTTCAGTGTGAATCGTTGGCAGCGGTAAGGGTGGCGTTTACGTGCTTCGGTTGAAGGCCAAGGCATGGACGCGAGCGCTGGCGTGAGGAGGTGGTTAACGGGAGAAAAAACCCCCCAGAATAATTAGGGTATGAGTGGTAACTTTGGCCTTCTGGTACAATATGAACTCGATATATTCTAAAATATTCCATGTATGAACAAAAAACAAAATTAAAAATCCCTTAGGCACAGGATATTTACAGTAGGTTATAAAGCAGTTTAAATTGTTAAGTATTTTTTTGAATTCCTTGCATTGGTCGGGTTTTTTTATCGCATCGTATTCATTATGTTCATGAATTTTATTGAAACAAGGATATAATAATCAGTAAAAAGTTTCCCAGAGCAGATGGATAAATTAATTATAATTTTCTCCTGCAAAGGTAATGCAACGATGTAATATGCACATTATCTTTCGTGAGAGCGTTCAAAAAATATGCTTTTTATTAATTATTACCATTCCTAGATTAATTATCCTTTTCTTTCGGGTCTTTTGGCCCCACAGCAAATCATCTTCATTCCTCAATGCGCAGGTTGAGGTATGTACTAAATATAGAGGGTACTTTGTGGTTTAAGTATTCATCATTGCATCTATTGTTACTTTCAACTATGGTAAATTTACTATTTATTCTTATTTCTTGCATAAGGTCGTGGGTGATAGTATTTTATTTTTGTTGGTATCATGAGACCTATAACACCACGTGCAGTTATGTGCAAGAATATATGTTTCAAAGTTTATAGGAATCTCTATCTAGGCACTGTTCATCACACCTCTTCTTCGCTGAAGTTCAGGGGCTCGAAGCCTACAGGAGCCTTACTCATCCGGAGCGCGATTATACGTTAATATTGTTAATGTAATTTTTATGAGAGGACTTTTGAAAGCAATAGTTGAAACATTTCGCTGCTAAATAAAAAACTCAATTCATATTTAGTGGAAACGGAGTGATTTTTAAATACCTGCACGACGGTAACCATCGCCTTGGGAGATAATGAAAGAAAATTGTGTCATTTAAATATTAAGCAGTTAATACTCAATATCTTTTCCTTTGCAAGTGATTTTGAAGGTTAAATTTACCTGCTATTTAGTGCCAGCCAGTTAATTTGTAAAGTATATTTTGAATCTATGGAGTAAATTATTATGCTTGTGAGATTGAACCATTTTAGTTATATATTGTATTTTCAATTCCGCATGCGGCATTATTAAGGTTACATTTCTGGTTGGTGAGAGCAGTTGTCACCATCCAAGCGTGGGTGGCAGATGGGGAGCTATTTTCGGCCAAAGGAAATAAGGGGAGAGGGAGGGTATGTGGACAGTAAGGGTCGCCAGCTAAGCAGGGGCGTAAAAGTGGCTGAAGATGGTCCTCATCCAAGTTTGGACAGAAAACATCCGGATTACGAGAAACTTCCATCACCCTATCTCAAATCCAAATATTGCTCTTTATACATGATTTTTTTTATCCCTAAGGGTACCCGTATCTTCGCATTTAGATTGTCGGTGACTTATTAGGGCTGAAAATAATTTGACTTTAAGATTCGTATTGCCGCAAATATGATTACATGATGTAATTTTATTTCTGATGGCGTCCGGTAAATTCGTTTCTCTATCCAGGTCGTGGTATTTCTGAGATTCCATCAAGAATTCTCTTCTAAAATCTCCTTTGTAAATTAGTTTGGATGTCGATATGTGTAATCGTCGTTTTATAGTTTATATTTAATTTTAATTGGAATTACATGGGATATGTGTTATATGAAGCGCGTGGTATATCTAATATATATTATAGCTATCAAATATTGTGTAGAATGATTTATACTAAAATATTAAGGCTCAGTTTAAAAATAAATACGAATCAGAATTACGGTAGAAAGAGCTATACTTAAGCAATAAGAACGTTACTTTAGAAAAAAGCTAAGAGCTATTCATTACTTCGAAGGGAAATAAGTTGATCTTTAGTCATCACTTCTTAACATTAGTCTTTTTATTCTGAGGTAACGCCGTTACCATTGAAAATTTCGGAACTGTTGAATGTTTTGGGAATGGGTTTACTATGGTGTTTTTCGCTAAAATATATATTTTTCATTTAAATTACGGAATGCGGCCTCTCCGTAGCAATTAGCCATGAATATAGTTGTACTTGAGGCCTATACTTACCAAGCTCCATCGGCAGGGTGAAACAAATTCTTCCTTTGGTCTGAATTCGATGGAAGATGGATTTGTCCAAAATGTAAATTTTTGAAAATATTGCTCTATGAATAACACCGTAGGAGTGACGCCAATATGCATGCAACATCGACCTTAGTATTTAGGGCAAGACATAATAGAGACTAGCTTTACTAAGATATATGCATGAATGAACAATATTTATTCAATATCACCTATACTATCTATCATCAAGTTAGTCTAAATATGAATATTCACTCACTTAGAATAGTAGCTCAGTAATTTTTCCTCAAATTTTATTATCGCACTGATAGCTTAATGAAATTTAGCACTAGCGTATGTAGACTTTTATTTAACCAGAGGCTGTTCCACTGGAGCATCCTTCATTGAATGCTGCGTGAAAATTTCATCAGGTAAGTTACACCTTCAAATTGCTAGGCACACTCAGTCATTATCTCAATTCTATTGCTTAAACCTTCGCGGAGACTATATGTTCACATCTGTTTGGTCGGCTAAAGACACAACCAAGTATATGAACGGTCATTTGAAAAAGCCATAGCTAGAAATGTGTTGATACGCAGTTATAACGCTCCGTAGTCAACATTACTTTTACAGCAGAACCAATACCAATTGAAAATTTAATTGAATGGAAATAAGCCTTGCATTAAACGATTTTCAACTCAAATTGAGTAAAATATATAATTTTACTAATTTGGAAATTTTTAAATGTATTATGTTTTTAAAAAAGTTATAAACTCTTTTTTTATATGTATTTACTATATAACAGGGTGTTAGATATTTAATAAGCTTAAACCCTTATGACACGTCATCAATGCAGAAATATACTTCGTGAGACAGCCTGATGAAAAAACTTTTAAGGCATTATCTCTAGTAAAAAATTCATTTCGTCCCAAGTTTCCAGGTTTGATCAATTAATAATTGTTTGTGAACTACTCGTTTAATGTGATATTCTGTAACACTTCTTCTCTAGCCACAGGCATCTCATGTTTCAATTCATAATACGGGGATTCCAAAATCTCCATTCTTCCGGTGCTACCGCGTCTGGTTGTTTGTTGATTACAACAGTTTCGCTAGCACTGCTGCTAGCGTCTTCAGGTCGAACCAGTGCTAGCGAAACTTTGTCATCAACAAACAACCAGACGCGGTTGCACCGGAAGAATGGTAATTTTGGAACCTCGACACCGTGGAAACCTACGCAGTCACATAATACGGGGAGTTCAGGATATTGATGATAAGACTATTAACTCTGGGAACGAGAGATTGGTTGAGAGAAATGGCTTTCCAGGGTTATCAGTATTACTTTTTTAGTACCTTAATTAATCTCTTTGCAAGGTTCCCAAGAAAAAAAATGTTTTGAGCACTATTTTAGTGGAAAAACGTAAGTTAAAGCCATCTTTAGGCTTAAGTCTCCATCATCAATTGACAGCCACTGCAGGTCTTAGAATTTCATTCTTGAAATAAAGTTGTTACGACGAAGAAACTTACTCACGCAAGGACTTCTATTATACCACCTTTTGCGGTCACTTAATAGAATAAAAATTTTGTCTGCTACATTGATTTTTTTACCAACTAAGCTCAAGGAGTCTTTGCCCCATATTTATTCCAAATGGCGTCACAATTCACTGCATTTCATAACATACATGAAGTTTTCGTTTTAAAATTTCTTCTGCCTATGCCTTTGGAGGTGGGAATCATTCTGATAGAAATTGGGAATGACTCTCTCTGGAAGAACTGCCAGGCTTCGACAAAGATGGTCATTACCAAGGTTAAAAACCCATGAGGCTGATTTCCACAAGTATTTGGAGATAAAGGGGGTCGGAGAGAGGTCGTTTGAAAGTAGAGAAGAGAACAGCAATCTGATTGGTGTTTCACGTCTTTTGTAGGGACTGAGTACTAATGTGATCCGTTTGAAGTCAAGGAGACAAGACAGTAATGTTAATGAGTGAAAGGGGTAAAAATGTCCATTTTCAATTTTCTACGCTTCTAAATTATCGTTTTGACATGACAAATAAAGGTCCACGTGCTCCAAAAAGTTCAACTTCATCTCTCGGTTTTGAAGAAATTTGCATTTAAACAACAGTTGTGTTCGGTCACTAATGAATCGAGTTACTTAACGATTTTTTTCAGCTAACATCGTTTTGTTTGCACTCCGAGTCTGACTGATTAGCACAGAATTGCCTTTGGGCGTGCACAGCACAGGTTGTATACACCGCTGTGAACCTCGTCCTGGCTGTTAAGTCGGTATTCATGGTTGATATATATCTTCATGAGTAGGCAACCATCAAATAAAATTCTTTCCTCAATTTACTCGCTCTCTTTGAGTGATTTGTACAAATTCTTTAGCATCATGCACGCTGCAATTATACGAAGGCCTAAACCAGACACAAAATACACGCCATTTTATCACCGACTTAAGTATTTGGACATAACATGCTTTCCGTATGAATTGATTATTTAAGTCATCATCATCACTGGTCAACAATCCTAGGATTGGTTTGACGCAGCTCTCCACCCAGTTCTCCTATCAGCTTATCTTTTTACACCTACGTATTTCTTCTCTTTCACATCTCTCTTTACTTGTTCCATATATTTTGTTCGAGGTCTCCCTTTTCCATTCTTGCCTTCCACTTGTCCTTCGACGATTGTCTTCATCAGGCCATCATGTCTCAAGATGTGGTCTATAAGGTTGTTCCGTCTTCTTATTAAGGTTTTCATGAGGATTTTCTTCTCTCCTACCCTTCTTAGGACTTCCTCGTTACTAACTCGGTCGATCCATTTGAATTTCATCATTCTTCTATAGCACCACATTTCAAAGGCCTCTATCCTTGCTTTCTCCGCTGCGGTCATTGTCCATGCCTCACTTCCGTATAGGAGCATACTCTAGATGTAGGTTCTTATAAATTGTTTCTTTACTTCCATATTTAAGTTTCCCGCTGTAAGCAGGTCTCTCTTTTGGTGGAATGCTCTCTTCACCTGGGCTATTCTGCTGATAATTTCTTTCTTGCTTCTCCCGTCACTAGTTATCTTGCTTCCTAAATAACAGAATTCATCCACCTCCATCAGTTTTTGCTTCCGTATTTTAATGTTGGTCTTGACTTCTTTTCTTCTGCTGCATACTAAGATCTTGGTTTTCTTCGTGCTTATTTTCAGTTGATATCTACTCATTACCCTACCCATATTAACCAGAATAATTTTCAAATCCTTCTCTGTTTCTGCTACAACGGCTATGTCATCGGCAAATCTTAGCATGCTAATTTTTTCTCCATGGATATTCACTCCCAATTCCTTTTCTTTGATTTCATTAATGGCTTTTTCAATGTAAACGTTGAAAAATACGGGTGACAATGTACAGCCTTGTCGCACTCCTTTCTTAATTCTTGCTTCTTCACATCTGGGCCCTGATTTTATCACGGCTACTTGGTTTTTGTATAAACTGTGGATGATTCTTCTGTCATTATAAAGAACCCCAATTTCCTGTAGGATTCCAAGCATTGTGCTCCAATCCACGTTGTCAAATGCTTTCTCTAAGTCCACAAACGCAACGAATGTTGGCTCGTTCTTTTCCATTCTCTTCTCTATGAGCAGTCTTAGGGTCAATATTGCTTCCCTTGTGCCTTTGTTTTTTCTGAATCCAAATTGGTCCTCATCCAAGTACTCTTCTGCTTTTCGTTCTATTCTTCTATAGATGATCCTTGTCAGTATCTTCGACGCATGTGTAGTAAGGCTTATGGTCCTAAAATCTTCGCACTTCCCCGCTCTTTTCTTCTTAGGAATAGGGATTATAATGTTCCTCTCGAAATCCTTTGGTATCTCACCTGTCGTATACATTTCACTAATGATTTTGTATAGCTGGTTCAACGCCTTTTCTCCTGAATTTTTAATTAGTTCTGCAGGAATGTCATCAATGCCAGACGCTTTATTTATCCTGAGGTCTCTTACAGCCGCATCAAATTCCGATCTTAAAATTGGGGCTCCCATGTCATCGGAATCCACTTCCCTCTCGTTTTCGATAGAATTCGTTCTGAGGCGACTTCCTTTGTACAAATCTTCCAGATATTCCTTCCATCTCTTACCTTTTTCTTCGTTTTCAATCAATAGTTCTCCGTTTTTGTCCCTAAGGGTATTACATCTTACGCCCCTTTCCTTTAAGTGGTTCCTCACTGTCCTATAAGCGGCCTCTACTTTTCCATGTTCAAGATAGTTTTGCACGTCTTCGCAAATGCTTTTCATCCACGTTTCTCTAGCCTTACGCGCTTTACGTTATATTTCGTTCCTTATTCTCTTGTAACGATTCTGTCCTTCCTCTGTTTTCGCAGCCTTGTATTTTCTTCTTTCTTCAATGAGATCTAATACTTCCTGCCTGATCCATGGTTTTTTCATAACGACTCTTCTTTTACCAAGAACTTCCTCAGCTGCCGCCTGCAGACTACTTCTAATGGTTTTCCAACTCTCTTCCATTGGTTTGTTGGTCGTATCCACCCCTATTATATTTTCTACAGCCTCTTTAAAAGCCAGTTGATGCTGAACCTCCCTCAATTTTTCAACCTGCCATATGTTTTTCACGGCTTTCTTCAACTTTTTTAAATTTAAGGTGGCATTTCATCATAACTAAGTTATGGTCACTATCGATATCTGCCCCTGGATAACTTTTGCAGTCTTTCACCTGGTTCCTGAATCTTTGTTTCACTAGAATGTAGTCGATTTGGAATCTTCTAAAGTCTCCTGGCATCTTCCACGTGTATCTTCTTCGCAGGGGATTTTTGAATAAAGTGTTGGCAACCACTAGCCTGTGCTCCGTGCAGAATTCAAGTAGCCATTCTCCTCTTTCATTTCGGTTACCCAACCCATATTTCTCAGCTATTATTCCGTCTTGACCTTCGCCGATGACGGCGTTCCAGTCACCTAAAATAATAAGATTTTCTTCCTCTCTTACCTGCTTGATAACGTCCGCTATATCTTGGTAGACATCTTCTACTTCTTCGTCTTCATAATCTGACGTAGGCATGTAAACCTGTACCACTACAGTAGCTACGGGTTTAGTATCTATCTTCACCATTACTATCCTTTCATTAAACTGCAGGTAGCTTTTAACACGCATCCCGGCGCTCTTTCTAAGCATTATGCCTACTCCAGCATTACCATTTAGCGATCCCGTGTGTATCATTCTGTAGCTTCCACTCCAAAAGTCTCCTTCCTGGGGCCACTTCATTTCGCTGATGCCTAATACATCGAGGTTCATCTAAGATTATTTAAGTACTACACCTAATTTTCGCTTTGATCAGCAAATCAGATTACTATTTAGAACATCGGATGATGTTTTCAACCACTCGACGCGAACTGAGAATTACCGATTACTTGAGTGATTACTTTAAAAACTAATCGCTTAAGTTTTTCCGTATAACTCAATCCATCGCAGATAACATTGTATGACGAAAATCCCAACCAAAGGCATACATATCAACTGAGTAAAAGCTTCAGTAGTTCTACATCCAACTAAAATCAGCAAGTATCTATTTATTTTGGATGATATATCTTTAATTTTTTTTCATAAGGCACATATATTTGAAAATATTTCTTAAAAATGCTTAAAATTAATCTCGGTTCATTAAAATAGTTTTTTCAATAGTTTCAACTTGACATCAAAAGTGTAAGCCTTCAATTTTTTTCTGGACCAGACAAAAACTACTTTGAATATATTTGTAATTAATAAATACATTACATGTTAATGAAAAAATAATCTAATTTTCCAGTTAGATATTTATAGATCACTTTGCTGCAGTTATAGTCATATCTATTCGCCACCCCTCAAATTGCCATGAAAGCGTTCATCGCATAAATACGCTAGAAAGGAATAGGATCGAAATAAATGCTCACCTATGATTGCCAAGTAATCTGCTATACTGAAATAAATGCGTAATTTCCAGTGACTGACAATCTATGATAGTGACGGCAATGTAACATCTGATTTTTATAGGCCGTAGTATAGGAAACATAGTCCTATGTAGACGCTATATTCACATCTGTGGTAGACGCCGTACAGACTACTACCATTGGTACATACGTGAGCTGAAACAAGCATACCTGTAAGGATGACTAGTATGAATACGTGCCCAGCCCGGTCAGAACTATGAAAAAGACGCAGAAACAATGTGGTCTTCAGTTTGGAATAGAATTATTTGTAAGGAATGGAAAACTACAGAAAAACTATTTTAAAAATATTTATATTCCTTATCTAACCTTGGCTTCAATTATGCTCAATATGAAATTTGGAGAAGCTGAAATACTTTCGTTATGACTTAAACGAGAAGAATTTTGAGGTGTTCAATGAAAGCAAGAACCACATTGGCAATGAAGCCATAGATTTAAAGGAAAAAATAACCACATTTATATCAAATGGCCAATTTCTCGTGTGATTTACTAGTTTAAAATTTAAATTTATCCAAAAAAGATTTGTCAAAATATTTGAACAGCTGCCTCATGAAAACTGAGGATTTGTAGACCTTCAACCTCGGCATAATGGTACAAGAAAAATCCTCTCTGTTCATGCTTGGTAAATCCGTCGCAGGAATTTTCCTGGTAATCAATTCTGTAGCGTTAAGTGCTTTAACACTTAATTGTCATTTTTTCGTTGAAATGATACTTTCCAAAAGTAACCCTAATATCATCCTCCAGTAATATTAATTACTACTTCTATTCTAGATTCTACGGCGAACTTGGAAGGTGAACGCCTGGATTTGATTTTTCGATGAATAATTCATTGATTTATGGATTTTTTTGTCTGAGGGGTCACTCATAAAAATATACATGTCATGTCTGCAGAAATGTGATTTATCCGTTGGAACTTTTTACTGCATGCCAATCCATGCCTGAAGCCGGTTGAGAAAATGTTTCATTTGAAACGCCTATGTAGCTAATGACTCCTCTTATGCTGTCACCGTGCTCTCGACAAATTGAAATCTCGATTAGCTTGTAGTGTTTTTGGTGGCTCATTTTCCTCCACTGGGCCTCTTTTACACCAGAATAAGATCGGTCTGCGCAATGCAGTTGCACGTCCTTTCCGTACGAATAGGCGTGAGTACATAACCGTGGCACGGCATTGATTGGAGTTACTCAAGGCTAATCTTGCACCTTGAGTTTCATTTTTAACTCTACGGCGGGTGTATATATATCTTTCATTCGGATTTTGCGTGAAATTTAAATCCTCTCTTGGGAAATAGTTTTTAGTGCGCGTTTTTATAGACAGGAACTTTGATTGGAACTCCCAAGTGGTTCTCTTGTTCAATTTTCAAAGTAAAACTCTTTCATGATTATTCCTTCTATTAATAAATCTCAAAATTTCCCCAGGGTTTCATTATTACTAATTAACTACTCGCCTTAAGCCTTTTTAAATGCATTTTGATGTTCTGTGACCTTTTTATGGCATTTCCATTTTTTTCTTTTTGTCAGCAGGTTGATACTTTTGCGGTGTGCATGGGTCTTTAAGTGGAAATAACGCATACTCATTGTTACAAGCTTATGGTTGAATACAGGCCGACAGCCCAATGATTAAACATGTGTATCATAATTGATATTGTTAAGAAAATATTGGTCTATAAAAAAGGGAAATTTATAGTTAAGAATCACATGAAAAATAATTTGAAGCTTGGAGAGAAAATAAGTGCATTGTAATTTTTATATGTACACCTTATATCATAAGCTACCCGAGGTCAATGCAAGAATGAAATGAGCAAAGGGTCTTAATATTTGAAATTGTTGAAATATTTCCTTTTTAAACAAATTGTGGTAACTTCTACTCATGAAAACAGCGTGTTATTCATACCGTACGTTTAATACAGAATATTTAGCGATATACACTCAAGAACTTTTTTTTAATGGGTATTCTCCTTCAAAAATTCCCGGTGTTCCTTTTATTATGCGTCGCTTTTCTTTTCGTTCTAGTTAAGATTCAACGAGTGCCTTCTGCATATTCAATGGTTTACGATTTAAGTCTTTGTTTTGCTTTAAGAGTAATGGACTTTAGGTGCAGAAATCAACGATAGATGCAGTTAGCAGTTGATTAATAATCTAATTAAATATTAATTATTTGTTCACTACAGTGTGGACTGCACTGATAAAATCGATTTCAGTGTTAAATCTTTGATCTGCTGTAAAATACTCAATTGGCTCGGAAAATCTAAAATTAAATTGATTAATGTTTTGAGTGAGATAATCTAGTATACCCGTCACGATATACGGCTAAGTATTTTTGATGGCTAGTCCACTTTTTGATTCTCTATTCGATTTAATGCTGATCGAAGAGTCTCTGCTTCAAATCCGGAGTGAAGGCTATGGACACCCCAAATTAAAAATCCTCGAAGTAAGATGAGGCCTAGGGAAGGGCACTGGCCCCCTACCCTGAATGTTTGAACTTGACGCCCCGGTGACCTAGTTCTGGGTGAGATCTACCTTCACATGACCAACCGGGTCTTAAGGTTTAGTCACTGATAGAAGGAATGATTTTTCTATCAGGAATGACGGAGAAGTTAATATGTCATGCAAAAACAGTCCTCCCATGGTCTGTAACTCCGAAGTTCTACCAAAAAAATGTTAGTTAACTCAAGAGGTAGTTCGAGAAGCGTACTGTAAAAGAGCATGCATTGTATTCTCCTTTCCTGCCACCCACCCATTCTTGAGCTTATTCTAACGATATCCTTGTTACTGGAGTAGCCAACGTCCCTTTTCCCTTCATTGGAAATTGGGTAGAAGCAGACAGACCTAGAAATATGGAGTATTTCATTTTCGAGCTCCGTGCTAGCAGAAAACACGTACGGCGATTAGATGGACCACTGCAAGAATTGAAAACTTACTGCAATTTACGTATTCAAGGACGGATGCCTGTGATTACTGTGGGGCTTATACTATTCCCCAAGCGTTAATTTCAGTACTCGAAGTGAAGTTCTGCAATACCAAACGTCAAACTTATGCGTCCGATGACGGAATTTCCGCTTCGGTAGCTGAGATTGCGCTTTAACGGATGTCGAATTGTAATGGAAATAATTTTAAAAATCTACGGATACATTTGTATTTCATTTCCAACCGTAATAATAACCGTGAATAATAGCTTTTTTAACCTATGTAGGCAAAATAAAATGAATTAATGAATTTAAAATAATTCTCTATTAAGATATTCCGTTCACTATTGTGTTCACATGTTACTTCACGTTAAGCGCAAGAAAATATCAATGTCCTAACGACTAAAGAAATTGTATTTCATCTTTTGTTTCAGCAACGTTTTTTTTTAAAAACCAAAGCTATTTAAGACTATCCGTATTTTATGAAGAGGACATTTCATAGTTTGTATTTGTATTTCTTAGAAAAGAAAATACGTAAAGTGAATCAGATTTACTTGACTTACCTTACTGAAACTTAAGGTTCCAATTTTTATGCTTTTTCTTCATATTCTTCAAACTCTCCTTAAAGCCTTGAGACAAGGAGTAGCGAAAAGATATAAATATACCTGCAGCAAAGTTATCTAGAAATTTTTAACTGGAGCATTGCATATTTTTATTTAAACATAGAAACATTCCTAATTTTGTACGGCAGAATTTGGTGTAAAACTATAAATTTGTCAAAAAAACTATTGTTATGAAACCGGAGTACTTTCTGGAATTTTTATCAAAATGCTTTGAAATCTTTATACCATGTGAGGAAAATATAAATACATTATCATGTCAAATGAATACTCGCTGAATTGAGTATGATGTAAAATTACTGACGCTTTAATAAGTTGATATTAAAGCGTCGTTCTTAACGGCTTTCGTGAGCAACACGCAGCTGCTCTCGAAAGCCGTTAACAACGACGCCTCTCGCTGCGAAAGCCTACGTTCCTTGGTATCAAAGCCTTTGGTTGAGATTTTCGGCGAATGATGTTACCGCAATGGATTGAGTTAAAAATATATAACAGTTCACGGAAAGAAAAGCGTAGGGAATACTTTTCAAAGAGGGCTACGTGTCAGTTCCATCGATGGCGGGTGCTTAATGTATTATTCCAATTTGCCTTTGCCAAAGGTTTGAGTCGTTCTCACATTCCACTGTTGAACTCAATTCTTAGAAAAATCACATGGGTAAAGCCCTAATGTATTCCGTGGAAGCAATATTAGTTCCGACTCTTTGGACGTTTTTCAATCAGTTTTCGAGAGTTTCCACAGCGTTATGATAAGCACCCATTTCAATGATTACAAAATAGTATTTTACCCGCAAAGAATGTAATTGAAAAGCTGTAGGCTTACTCAGTTATATTATCAAGCATATGTATTTTTCAAAATAGTCCTAATTACAGTTTTTTCTCGTATTGATTTCACTCTAACTTTAGAAACGCGAGTGGAGATTTTGGTAAACTCATTCAAATTCGCGGTGCCTGAATACACATTTAGTGGCAGACTGGAGAATCCTATTTTATTTTATTCGCGTTGACTTCTTGAGTTTTTTTTTAATAAAAATCTTACGTAATATGGAGCCTTGCGGATGTGCTATACTGCACCGTTAGACCTTGTGAATTGAAAAAAATTGGAAAATGGGGTTTGAAAGGACTATTTTCACCAAATATGTTTTTAAATTTGCTCTTTGCGCGCCTTGAGAAAGTTTTTGGTGAGGGTTCCGCTTAATTCAAATCTTTTTCTATATCCTTTACGCCCGATCGGTTACAGTGACATCTTCATTTTCTATGTCTCAATAATAGTCTCACGAATATTATTGCTTTCTGTCATGAATCATATCTTACAGTTAGTAGCTGGATTAGTGGTGATCGTTATCGGAAACCAGAATAATATAGCTGACATTGTTTTGTACGAGACTGCGAATAAGGATTAACAACATACCCTCCTTCCTGTCTGCGCAGTGTGTCCTCTATGCCTATTGTTACTTGAGATGAAGTGAAAGGAATGTGAAAGACCAAATCTTCTCTACATTTAATGAAGATTAGGCCCAGCCAACCACAAATATAGCAGAATGTTTATGCATGACGAGCCTGAAATTAGAAAAATACTCAGGTTACATTAGAAGGAGGGTGACAGTTTAATTGCTGCATAAAAATAGAGCGGAAAAAACTCAGCAATAGGCTAAATTTCTCTTAACGGCCATCACCAAGAAAAACACGCATAAAAATATAATAGACAGATGGAATGTATTGCCTAAAGTTCCTGTCACAAAGAATCCGATCTAGGGTATGTCTCTCTCCAAAAATATATCTCCTTCTTCCACCAGGAAGGTTACCCGAGACCTCCGAATATGAAGAAATCTCTCCAGATCTATTATTGCGTACTATTCCATTATCGTTTTCCCTCATTTTCTCAATTTCTTCCTTCTATATCAAAATACTTGATTAGAGTTCTGCTCGGCTGTTTATTTCCCACATAATCCTTTACTGCCGCTAATAGTTCCTTCTGTCTGTCCGAGGTACTTTCTTTTCTTATTGAGGATTTTATTTGAAAATCTGTTCTCACAAATTCTATGGAGTAGCTCATAATGGTCATTTGAACGTCGCTTTAGGCTCATCATCATGCCCAGGGGTTATTCCATAATCCTATTTCATGTCATATTTGCAGCCAGAGAGATACTGGAATAATTGCTGGAATATTTAGTAACTGCTAAAATGTCTCCACAATTGGACGTAGTTATCGACACTTTTCTGATTAGTTTTTGTTGATATGCATTTTTTTACTTTCTTCCCAATTTTCTCATCCCGAACTATTTCATCATTACTTTCACGCTTCATTATTACTTGCAGATTGAAATAAACATCCTCTACCTATCAAGAATATTATATTCCTTTAACGCCCTCGCAAATAGTGAACTTATCACCAAAATTATGATGATCGGGTGAAGTCAGTTCTCTCCGGCTTTTCCACCTTCTTATTAACATTAAGAAATCCTCTAACTCCTATCAAATACGCAAACTAATTCCTTGAAACTAACCCTGTCCTACGGGTTTGATGTCATTATATGCATAAGCGTACTTTCATAATCCTGCAGAAAGCTATTTTAATTCATTCTTCATAGACAATACTCACAAATCTGTCTCATCGTCAATTGATTTATCATTCATCTTGAGTTGCATTAGTCTCCATCAAACTAGCCTCTACGTATTGCTTAGATACTATTGTTATTTTCTCCTTCCTGAGATTTTAAGGATTAAATGTTATTCAATATTATGCTATCGTGTAGAATAGCAAGGAAGCAAATGATAACTCATGATATGAATGTAACCTGTGTAATTATACGAAATGCATGAACACTAGGAATGCTAAGGTTATTAAAAATGCACGGGTTTTCTACGAAATTCCTCTGTAATGATAAAAATCCTCAATGATAAGAATTAATTTCTTGTTAAAGATATTGGCGCGGACGCTAATCTAAAGATATAAAACCTTCGGCTCAAATGCAAATTAAGAACCTTAAAATTTTATCCCCTTCCATTGTTACTTTGTCCCATTCGTGGATACAGATTTAACTTCCTATTCAGAGGCAGGTCTAATCCCTAAAAACTTTGACTGAAAAAGACATTACTGCGGCTGAAATGAATGTAATTGACTGTGTTTTTGCTACAGATTCAAGAGCAGAACAAGGTTAGAAACTTATTTTGATAAAAAAACTATCACAGTAGCCTTCATGGCTGAAAACCGATAAGCCACCATTTACGTTGTGTGGTCGATTTAGAATCAAATACCTCAATGGAGCGCAGCAGTATTCGCCAGTATCGACGGTGTGATAAATCAGACATTCTATTATTTATTAATCCATGCCAAAATTAAACAAAAATTGTTTGGTCTAGCGAAATGCGAAACGGACTTGAGGGTGAAATATTTAAATAGTAATTTCATATCCAATGGTATTTTTACCGATTTGTAAAAAATAAAAGATCATGGTTTATAATTTTTTACTGTTATTGAATTTTTGTCAATGTTGTCAATGATGGAATGGAAGTGCATTGATTGCTCGTTATCGTTGTTTGATGAATTTTTCCTTTTTGCCTTTTCATCTACACTTTGTCCATTTTCACTCCTTACCCTTTCCATGCTCAACATTAATCACGCTGCTCTATTTTTTAAACTAACTTTATCTTTTTTCTCTTTTTATCTTTCCTCAATTGCTGCCCTTACAGTGATTCTGCGGTAAGGAGCGTTATATTCTACCGCTTTGGATGTGTCAACAACAATATTCCAAATAACTTGCATCCTTTCTGAAGTCATGACGCACGCTATAGGTAACGTTTGCATGCTGAAGGTAGGTGGTGTATGTTGTGAGGGCATAAAGCACAAAATGGATGATGAAATATGGAGATCGTGGCTTGGTGTAACATAAGGGTGAAGTTTGGAAGTATCCACTTGGCAAACTTTCAAATGCTGGTAATGAATCTCTTCAGTTTGGGATTCTAAATATTAGCTTCTCAAAGATACAAAGCGGCGATGCAGTCTAATGCAACCCCCGTGGGTTGCATTAAAAATGGGTTGCATTGGCTGGTTCCCATGAAAGATAAAGTATGTAATAAATCATGAAAATTTTAGTACTGAGATATAGATTGCAAAGCTTATGACTTGGCCTCAAGATTTCATAGTTGATAAAATGCTATTTTATCAAATTTGTCCTTGTGGAATAGTTATTTCCTAGTTGGAGCGTCCTTTATTTAATTTAATTTCTTTAAAAATTATTCATAATTATACTTCAAACTAAATTAATGATAACATGTACTAATTGTAATATTTGCCATAATTATAGCATATAAAATATTAAAATTCGCTTTACACAACTGTATGCGTGAACTTTCTAGCTATATCTGAGAGAGTTTTTATCGGATTAAAAAAGTGATTCGGACTCCGGTCTCAACTGTTCCTGAATTATCATACATGAATCTTTATCGATATACTGGAAGTAGAATTATACCCTCAACGAATATAAAAGAGAGTTGGATGTGGTTGGGTCCCAAAATAAATTGGTGATCAATCATTATCCCAGCATTTATAAGTATGATTTGCGACTGAATTTCTCAATTATTTATTATATAATAAAAAACTTAAAAGGGCCGAAGTTGATTTCACAATTGTAATTACGAAGTAAAAAAATCGAAGAGTATAAATGTAAAGCAGTTGAGTGGGTCAAACCGAGGGAAAAAGCCATCAACCAGTCATGTGATTCAGCTCGAAGGTTGGTTTGGGTTGGTGAAGGCAGAGCTCACCTCAAACTAACCCAAAAGTGTGGGATACCGCACATTCAAGGTAATAGTCCAGTTTGTTTTCTCGCTCCAGCTTGCACTTCGGGAATTTATTTGGGGATGTCGGAAGGCTTAAACTGGGCTTTGAACCCGGGGTCCTTCTACAAGTAGCCATGCACTCTGCCTACCAGACTGCCACGCAATTATATCTGTCATAGAGGCATCAAGCTTGGGAAAGAAAGTCGGTGTATTACCTTATTATTATTGTTCATAGCATTATGGTAACGATATATTTTAGCAAAATAAAACATGCGTTCAGAAATAGGAAAAGTAATGCATAATTACAGGGTTAATATTTATTTTACTCTTTAAAAATCAATCAATGTTGATTTTGCATTTTTATTCTATTTAGTTTGATTTCATCATAAATGATATCATCATAACGCTTTTGAAAAGGTAGTAATTAAATTAAGCCATGGATATCATTACTTTGAGAAAATTATGAAACTTGTGGTCGCCAAAAGCATAATTAATAATAATTGACGATCGTGAGTGTTTTTATATTTGTATTGGATAAAGATAGGTTTTTGTTAAAATATTTTCCTTTGTACTATATTACGTGATTAAATTACTTTAATAGGGTGGTTTCCTATTATTTTTATTGCCTAAATTGAAAGATAATTACTCCTGGAATACGCATTTCACGCTTTTAGATTTTTTAAATGACGATATCTATTTTTTGCGATTAAATGAAAAGTGAAAATTTTCAAGCGCGCGAAAACGCGACGGCGAAGTATGAATCATGGGAAAAGTCCGTGTGACGTATTTCTGATTCCAGCTGTCGGCGTGTGAGGTGACCTTGGGGCGAAGCTTGAGCGCTGATACGACGCAGGCTGCTAGCAGGTAGCTGTGTACCCTGCTATCACGTAGCGCTTGGCTTAAATTAGGATTATTATTCCCCTATCAAACGAAGGAAACTTTCCGAACTTAGGCAGTTTTAGTAAGTGAACATTAAGGCATGTTTCCCTGAGCTCTGTGCCTCATGCATGCATTGGTAATCTCAGACGATGCAAAACTCCTATCTACTCGTATAGAAACTAGGTCCCTGTGACGTCACGTGGAGTGGCATCGCATGGGCGCCAATCTGGACTTTTTCAAATGCGGTTAAAATTGACCATTGCAATTCGTCTAAACTGGGATTTCTAAAACCAAATAATTTGTATATTATGAATACACTAATGGTGGGTAACGAATCGCAATCAATGCTTTTCGTTTTCATGTATGAAGGAAACTACCCTATTGAAAATTTTCTGCTAATAATATATGAATTTCAATTTATTGTGATGCTGTTCTGATGCATAAGAGCTAATGGCATGCGAGACTAAACTTCAACTTCATGAAAGGAGACCTTACTACTTACGTTTCGACCTAAGTGGCGATTATTTCCGGCTCATTGTCGTGTCTCAGGGTCAAGAGCCTCTGGCCGGTATTGTCTCTGCCGTCTTCACTTCTTTATTTGTATATCTGTGGGTTCTCGATTTCGAATTCTCTTTTATTATGATTTTACAATCCCGTATTTCATCTATAGTTTTACGCAATGACACTTTCAAGTGTCACCGGTTTTTTTCGTAGTCCTCTGTATGAGTTCGTCATAATTGATATATTCTATAGTGTAGGAATTAATGACTTTACCATTTTTTCTTTTGAATTCCTCATAAAATACCAATAGCGGTCTATGTTTTAACTGAATTTTCAGTTAACAATTGTTTCCTGGGTCACATTTTGTCTCCTTTTTTCTTAGATAGCGATATTGTTAGAAATGCAATATTCAAGAAGGTTGAAAATTTAGATTTCACATTCATGGAAATTGTGTAGCCCATCGGTTGTAGGGGATAATTCCACAGGAAAAAGCGGAATATGGCTGAATCGCGAGGCAAGACATTGTTCGATCATGTTAAAAATCTCGACTAAGCCCAATATTGAGGAAACTTTACTAACAACTTTTTTGGGATTTGTTAATTCGTTAACCATTGTATGTAAGACGCCTATAATATCTATTTTCAAATCAAGGTGTCATTAAAGCCATTCTTGCGCTAGTGAGCCTAAAATTTATTGTTTATATCTGTGGTCAAAGCGTGTCATTTTGTGCGATTAATTATATTTACTCTCTGCTCTTTTTAACTTGGTCAAATAGTGACATAAAACCGTATTTTTAATATTTTCGAATTAAAATAGGGCCGCATTTATCCAAATATATTAATAATTACTATACGATTCATGTATTGGTGGAAATTTTCATGGAAATTATATTTTATAGACTTTTTTGCACATTCTTTGGAGAGAGGCTTTTAGAGGTTCTAGACTCTATTTGCGTGAGGATTTGAAATGATTTAGGATTTGCATGATGCTCGGAGATTGGATTTATTTCAACAAATAAGGGAAGTAATAAAAAGGATAGAAAGATTCAATCGGGATCTTGGAATATTTGGTGTACGTTTAGGGACACGTCAGACATCCGATTGGTAGAGAGTGGGTTGTTGGGGTAGATAAACGGCAGCAAAGGTGCACTTGCATTTCAATCTCTTTGCTTATTCACATGGTAGTTAAGTCGCTAAGATAATATTTGGGGCGCTTCAAAATGAGTCATTTATGCATCATTTTCTGAGGCAGGTTTTTAGATTGGCTACCAGAACGTATTTGGATGCCATAAGCTCTTGTTATACACGGCTTTAATTATTTTTATAACAATATAGCTAAATTCATCCGCATTTTTTTCTGACCCCTCTCAACTTAAACGATAAAGACGTCATAATAATAGTAAAAGCTAAGCAAGTGTGAGGCAGTTTCGTGCATATATCAATTTTTAGGCGAGAAGGTTTCGAGAATGAGATGTGGGAGCGGAGATAACCTTTGGAGCACCTAGCAAGGTGAACGAAGGAGCGTAAACAAAATCAAGGCCAGGTTGTGTCATTGGGGAGTGGAGTGTTGACTCTGGTGTTGCGCTGGAATACGGAAGAGAAGGCCGCGGAAGAAGTCAGACTTCAAAACTATTTGGAACGTTGGCGGAGATAGTTTTCGGTACACATTACAATTAGCTCATTAAGGGAAATAAGCCGTCTAGTTATACAGGGTTGTTCTAAATGAGTGACCCCTTTTAAATACCACGTGTTCATTCAAATAAAATACCAGAATGAACAAGCTTTTAACTAATGAAATGAGGAAGTTCTTTTCATAATATGTGACATCAATTCAATGCAATAAAATTAAAACCTGTAATAATGAAATGTATGAAATTTTGAATCATTAGATATAACCCTGTATATCCCACTTTTAACAACCTTTCTCAATAAGAATTAATAGTTACATTCGGTGGCGGCGGTGTAAAGTCCTCGCCTGCCAATCCGAAGGTCGCGGGTTCGAGTCCCGCCTGGGTAAGTTACCCTTATCATGTATGGATATTTGTGATTGTTAAATGTTATCAACCCAGATGTAAAGGCCGAGCAGTGCTGTTTTCGGTGGTGTGTGAAGTAAATAAATAAATAAAAATTATTTTTTTCATAAAGCAGCCACACGGAAGGTGGGTGTAAGTGAAGGGGGCTTTAGAGGATTCTGAGAATGCGCCCTGGGGACGTTTGGGCTGCGACTGGGCGATGGAGGGGTGGAACGGTTTGGAGACCCCGAAGTCCTTCAAGGGGATAGACTAGACTCGTTTGATGACCGAGTTTGGCTACCAAGATTCTGCGGCTTAGGTTCCCCGCATTCCGCTCCTTCCTTGACTTTAAGACAGCCTCATCATCAGCTCGAAACACTGGTCGATCTCAATGAACGCTTAATACACTCCGCCACTACTTACGCCGTATTTGTGAAGGAAATGGCCCGCTGTGACGCAGAGCGACAGTAAAGAGACAGACATAAATCGTGTAAGACGATTGAGGTAGAGAGTGATTGCTTTAAAAGGCAAATTGAGAAGTTTTTAAGAAGTGAGGGGTGGGTGGGGAAGTGGCGTGAATTTTTATTCTTCTTCCTAAAACTTCTTTAGCTATGTTGCTCACGTGTGCTTGGAAAAATAATTGGGAATTATTTCGGAATAAATGGGTGCTAATGATAATTTTTAAAGTATATAAGCGCTTTGGATACCCGTATAAGAGCACGTCTCTGAAGTAGTGTAAATAAATTCTCACAATTTCCAGAGATGGAGAAAGCTGGTCCGGCTACCCTACGGAAACGACTTACGTTCGTATACGTCAATTTATATGCGTGATTCATGCCCATCTCCTTGCTGAAGCAGGGCGTCAAATAGGTCTATGCACAGAAAAAGTTTTTTTAAATATTTGTTTCATGCATTTTTGAAACACTGATATATTTAGAACAACTGTAATAATGAACTAATTTAAATGTAAAATTTATAATATATTCGATTAGTTGATAAATCACATATGTACGTGTTTTGTTCAGATCGCGCGTATTTTTAAGTTACCGTCTTAAACTTCGTACTGCATTTGTCCAAATTCTGTCGGCTTCGTTAGAATTTACATGAAAATGGAGGAATAAACTGTGTTCACTGCCTATTATCCTAAAAGAGCTTACCAGTTCTTTTCGGTAAACTTCTTATTCGTATGTTCCGCCGAGTGGTGCATTCAGTTTTACTTTTGCTTTTTTGGTGAGTGTTCGCCGTAAGACATTCTCTTTCTTTTGATCCTTGAGACGAGGAGATAGTAGTTGGCGAGTAGTAAAAAGGAACGCGTGTGTTTCTGACACCAGGAGAACCTGCCTCAGAGACCACCCGCCAGCTCGCCATGGCATTGACGCCTCCGAATTTTTGTAAGTACCATTCGGCGGCACTGAATTCTTATAGAGTCCACTTTTCATCTTTTGAATATTAAACATTTTTTGGTCCTTCTGGCCTGATTCGGCTAAACGGATCGCACAATTTGTTGGTTGGATCCATTTGGTGAATCCACATCGTAATCATTTTGTTGGTTATCATATTAGAAATCATTATTTGTCGTGGCGATTGCTTGGGTAAATATTTGTTCCTTGTTGTTTCATTTGTATTTTTAGTTATTCTTTGGTCGTTTTCTTCTGGTTTTGTGTCAGTCATTTCCATATAGTAACATTGTTTCATATTTATTTCAGTGAAGTTGATTTATCATGTCCAGTAAAGAGAAGAGTAACAGGCTAATGAGGAGATTTCGATTAACTAAATCCGAATTTGGAGAGAACATGCGTATTAATGAAAAGTTACAATCCACGACGGTCGAAGGCAACGCGGAAGATAAAGACATTTTTGAGAGTAGGTTTTTGCTATGGCAGGGTATAAAAGTATCGCATAGTATGAGCGATGTTGTGATCCACTCCAATTACTCGAATTTGCCGACCTCGGTGGCGGCGGGGTAACGTTCTCGCCTGCCAAACAAGAGGTCGCGGGTTCGAGTCCCGCCTGGGTAGGTTTCCCCGGTCCAGGGGATGGTCGTTTGTGTACGTTTACTTGTTACATTTGTTGAACACCCCGGTGTAAAATGGCCAATGAGAGCTGTATCCGGTGGTTTGATAATAAAATAAAATAAAATAAAAAATACGCCACCGCGCCGGGGCGGAGGACTGTCGGATGCCGCGTCAAGCACGATAGTAAAGATTTAAATTCCTTGTCAAGCAATTTATGCAATCGAGCTTCGGAATTTTAATTTTAAAATGGAAGAGCAATTTAAAGGAAAGATAGTTAACAGAACACTGAAATTAAAATTTTATTGCACTTAGGCGCCAAAGCATATATAAAAATATGGAGGAAAAAATGTGGAGCTATTTCTAATTATGAATTTTAATAGGAATGTAGGCCCAATGAGGGCCTACATGCTTTATTAATGAGCCGAATGAGCCGAGCAAAATACGGTAATCATAATATCACTCCGTTTTAAACAGCTTATTAATAAGAAAATGATTGTTAACGACGCCATCATCGCGGCGAATTGTATATGGCCCCAGTGATTCGTCATAGTATTTGAATTTACATAGAAAATATGGAAAGAAAATTATTGCGCTATTAATTTCAAAACGCAATAATCTCTTAACCAAGTAATTTGAGGTTTTTCTGTAAAAAAAACTTTTAATTAGTTCACAATTTTTAGTGATGCTTATTCAAATCAACTGATTCGATTGTTTACCGATTGCCTGATCATACAGGGAAATTTCTATTATTCCTCTTTATTGAAGTTAATAGTATTTTTCGTGGTTTAGAAAGCTTACCTAAGTCTAGGAAGTAAAGAATAGGTTGAAAAAAGTTTAGTTTAAAAAGATAGTATAATATTATTCTTAGTTTTACAAATAATAGAGAGGCTGAAATGAGGCGCTACAGAAAAAATGATTAGAGCGTTAAAACTGTGAGTGGGTAGGTGGAGATAGGAATCTTGCGGTAACATTATTGCATAAATCTCCTGAGTCAAAAAACACTTGGATTCATGTCACTTAATTTATTTCTGCTGGAGAATATCCAAAAAAATATTGATCAAGTTGTGACTGAGGCCATTTATAGTAATTCTAGTTTACAGCTTCTCTTTTTGGAGATAAGAAATTAACTTTTTCATCAATTGTACCAGTTTATATAAAACGTAGCTATATATAATGTAATATATTAAATACAATCGTATCATCGTTCAAAAGTTCTTCAATATGATTACTTAAATCTAAAATTGTCATTTTCGGATGCGTTGCAAGTAGATCCGAGTTAAAGGAAACAATAGAAACGTTTACGTTAGAAGTATAATGGGGGGAGTGGCACTTTGTAAGATCCCACCAGGAAGGCAAAGTGATAGGTACTTCAGGAGGGCGAAGTAGGATGCTGGAAATAAGAACACCTGGGAACAAAAAAGAAATAAAGAAAATGGCTTGTAAATCGAGAAATGGAGTAAACCTACCAATATTACTATTGAATTGCCATTATTCCATTAATGTAATTTATTATACGGAGTTAGTATAGATCCAGGTGGAATTTGACCACAATTTGGCTTAAAATTTTTTATTAGAAATAAGTCTTAAAGTTTTCATTTTGGCGGAAATTAAACTTACCAATTGACTCGTCTCTTGATGTGAACTTTCTGAAAATGTGTATGACACTTGGAATAGGCATCAGTCAGGCGCATGGCTGAAACCATTACATGAGGTACAGAAGTATACTTTTTTCGATCCCCCTCAAGTATTATTTTATGTTAACTTGCAAGGAAGACTAGTTTTTTTCTCCCTCCAGTGTATTGACTCTATTGTCCATTCTCAAGTCAAACATTTGAAGTAGCCTTTCAAGGTTAACTTGCTGAAAATCCGTAACATATAAAGGAGAGGTATTTCATATTTTCCGTGCACTCCTGATTTTGATACGCGTCACGGGAGGAATGCAAGGAAATGAGAATTATGTGAAAATTAGATATAGTAATAGTATCGTTGTCACTGAGTGCCAGGACATTGTAAATGAATTTAGTTCTCATTTTGGTAAAGTAATTCAATCATTGACCCAGAACAATTATTTAGAAAGTAATTCGAATAAATACAAAGAAATGTTTCCAACCTCCAATTTAATGGACACGCTGTTTTTTGTTCCTACTAATGCGAAAGAGATAAGCAGCATCATTAAGGAATCAAAGTCTAAAAAATGTAAAGGTGTTGATAATATTTCTCCACAAGTTATTAAAGCAGTTATTGCAAATATTTCGGAGGTCCTTGCTCATCATCATCATCACTGGTCAACAATCCTAGGATTGGTTTGACGCAGCTCTCCACTCAGTTCTCCTATCAGCTAATCTTTTCACACCTACGTATTTCTTCTCTTTCACATCCTTCTTCACTTGTTCCATATATTTCGTTTGAGGTCTTCCTTTTCCGTTCTTGCCTTCCACTTGTCCTTCGACGATTGTCTTCATCAGGCCATCATGTCTCAAGATGTGGCCTACAAGGTTGTTCCGTCTTCTTATTAAGGTTTTCATGAGGCTTCTCTTCCCTCCCACTCTTCTTAGGACTTCCTCGTTACTAACTCGGTCGATCCATTTGATCTTCATCATTCTTCTATAGCACCACATTTCGAAGGCCCCTATCCTTGCTTTCTCCGCTGCGGTCATTGTCCATGCCTCTTCTCCGTATAGGAGCATACTCCAAATGTAGGTTCTTATAAATTGTTTCTTTACTTCCATATTTAAGTTTCCCGCCTTATTCATATTGTTAATTTAATTATGTATACTGGAATATTTCCTAAACAATTAAAAACTGCGATAGTGATACCAATTTTTGAAAAAGGTGATAAAATGAATGTGAATAAATACAGTCCAATATCCTTATTATCTGTATTTTCTAAAATAATAGAAAAAGTTGTTTAAGTCCGACTTCTTAAATTTCTAATTCAGCATAGTTTTTTCAATAAAAACCAATTCGGGTTTATGAGTGGTAAAAGTACAGAAGATGCATTTTTAAAATTCTGTTCAGAGCTGAACGACGGACTGAATAAGAACTGTAGAGTTGCTGCCCTGTTTGTAGACATTACCAAAGCCGTCGACTGCGTTAATCATAAGATACTAATGAAGCGATTATGGGAAGCGGGTATACGTGGAACCGCATATTATTGGTTTCAAAGTTATCTTTGTGATCGAGATCAATGTGTACGTCTCAAAAATTGCTACAGTGAAAAGATCAGACTCACCTGTGGTGTGCCACAGGGTTCTGTGTTGGGACCCATACTGTTTTTAATATGTGTAAACAATTTATGTCGTGGCAGGTTTAAAGGTCAATTAACGTCGTCCGCAGATAACACTGCACTAAGTTATTCTGTTAATAGTGTTGATCTTTGTGATCACTCTCTCTGTGATCTCAAGTGATCTTTTAACACTCAATATGTGGTTTTCGGCTAATAATTATGTTGTTAAGTGAAAAAACGAAATATATCATGTTTAGCATGAGTAAATCTATCTCAAACAAAAATAAAGTATACTATCAATGTGCCAATTGTATAAAAGATAATGTTACTTCGTGTGATAATTGTATTTTGATCGAACAGTTTAGTCACATCAAATATTTAGGCATATACTCTGACCAAAATTGTAATTGGAAGTCTCGCATAAATAAATTAAAATCAGAAATTATTTCCATTGTAAGAAAATTCTACTTCCTCAGATACATATGCCCTGAATCAGTGTAAAGAATGGTATATTGTGCCCTTGTTAACTCAAGATTGCAATACGGAATAGCCTGCTGGGGTGGAGCATATTTTATCAACATTAAACCATTGATTGTGGCGCAAAAAAGGGTTATCAGGGTTATAATGCGATCGTATAGGAAAAGCCACTCATTTCCGCTTTTCAAAAAATTAGATATCCTCCCACTAAGGCATATATTCATTTATAAAGTCCTTAGAGTTTTCTATAGCCGTAGCGGTGAAAAGGCCAGACCACAAACTTATGGCATCAGATCTTAGAGAAACTTTGATATACCTAGGCCGACGACTGAAATTTATCGACAGTCATACAAATACTTAGGGCCTAAATTATTTAGTATGTTGCCAAGTAATGTGGAAAACTCGGAAAAAAGATGGGGATTTGCATCCGCTGCAAAAAATGCTCAATGAGGTATGAGGAAGTAGAGTTTCTGTTAAGAAAGGTGGCATAAAAAGTTTTCAATAAAAGGTATATTGTATATTTTATGTATGTAATTATGCGTTTATATAAGAAAGATAGTTAACCTTGTGTAAATATTTGAAATATCATATTATAGTAGTGAATGCAATTGGTAAGATAACAAATGACTGAATGGAAAGAAATAAATTTACTTCTCATGTATGTTAGCACCAGACCTGTGCAAAAAGTGTAAGATGGTAGCCCCATAACTATTCAATAAGGGGTACCTATATATTGCACAGTTATTTAAATGTTTTCTATTGTAATATATTTGAATGTAAATGGAATAAAGTTATATATTATATTACATTAAATGTCTAGGCTGATTTCTGCTTATCGAATTTGAAATATGATTGCGCTGCAACTGTGTATGACATTAAATTTCCGTTTATTATTTTTTCCTGTTCTAGGAAAACCAGTGAAATTCCTCTGTTTATTTAATTAAGTGATTGATCATTAATAATTTACTAATTTTCAACGTTACAACATCCATTTTCTCTTAACAATATACATCGATATTTATTTCAACCCTTCATGGAAAAACAGTTTTTTACACATGGTTCAGTCAAGTTAGCGGTCAGGTAGTAATTATTTGCTCTATCAATTGGTCTAAAATGTGGAATATATTTGGTAACCTTACAGTAGTTCACAGGGAAACCTAAATCTGGATAAAACTGCTTCATTTCATACGCGGACCATTCATTACAATATCAATTGATTTAAAAACTGGAAATAGACGCTCACCTCTTGCATTTAAATGGCCTAATGTCCGGTAATCATCGGAATGAATGTTTTGTGAGAGGATAAACTTGGTTTTCATTGCGGCTTTTGTTACTCGAGGCTAATTGCAATTACCGCATGAGCTTTCATTTGAAGACACAAGGTTACTACGGCTCGCAGCACCCACACCAAACACCACATTCCCAGCATGCGGTCATGATACTCAGTCTGTCGTGAGGTGGTTTTTGTGTGTGTACACTCTTTGATTCCGAAGTCATTACTCCTCTTTCACTCGTTTACCGAACCAAATAGCACTTTTCAAAGCGGCCTGACACAAGGTTTACTGTCGGAAAGTCACATTACACATTGCAATAAAGTGCTAAAGCAACGGACTTCAACCCGCGGCCCCCGGGCCACATGCAGCCTACTGGCTAATTTCTTACGGCCCCTAGAGGATAAAGAAAATAGTGCATTGCACCATATAATATAAAATATGTATCGACACACTAGTTAAAAATAAACAACGTCAAAAATCGCATTAATTGAATTTTTTATATCATGAGGTGAGCCCTCACGAGACATTATCTTATTAATGGCAATAGAAAAATGTTCACTTTTAATTTCTTTATTGTACTACGTACGTACTTAAAAGTCATATCCAGCTACTTATCCTACGATTACTATCTTTTAGCATTTTTGGCGTTCCTAAATGGGAGTTCTAGCACACGCAAAATCAAATTTTTACAAAACTGGAAACGCAGCCTTTTTAAAATTTAATTTTTACCAAAATTTTGCCGTATTACTCGAGTAAAATCGAATAAATATTCCTCTTATATGCTATTTTTATTCGTAGTTATTGGCTAGAGCAAAACCTGTGATATCAATAAGGGTTTCGTCAATTAATTAATCGGATGAAATGTATTTGGCAATGTATTGATTTTGCTCGTTTTTGCTCTAAGCTGCACTTAATGGAAAATTAAGCATTATTTATTCAATTTTGATAACTTTCACATCCTCAAAATTCAATTAATTATATTTGTCATATTGCTAAAACGTTGGATAACTGTGCTATATCGCTAAATTGTTTTTCTGATTTTAGTTAAATGCTGGTTTCTCAAATTATCTTCGCTTACATTCTATTATTTCTTCTAATTTCCTCATTAAAATATGACAAGAAAACTGGTATGAGCTCATCAATGCCTTCTTAAAACACTGTTTCACCATTTATGGTATTATTTAGTTTATTCTCTTCCTACATGACAGGCTCGATCAACAGCTGCCGTTAACCCTAAAACTCTGCAATTTATGATTTCCATTATTCATTAATTTTTTAGCTTAACAAGATGATAAAAAAAGTTTTTTTTGTACTCTGCTAATTGTAAAAGCAGATTTGTTTCCAATTTGTATTCTTTAACCCTAATTAATCTAAATGTAACTCATTTTGGATTTAGGTGTTTTCATAGTCAAGAGTGCTCATCATCAGGGAATGATATTTCGGTAACTTTCGAGGAAATATGAAATATACCAACTAATACTTTATTTAAATAGTAGATAAAGGAATTATTTGCATGGATTATTAAATCTCATATGAAATAGTCCCTCAAGGTCACCCTCTGAATGCAGCGGATTTTAAAAATCAATTGTCAGCATATGATATAAAAATGAAACTACTGTACTCTTAGAGTGTAATATTCTCGCTAAATGCTCTGAATAAAAGCTCCCCAGACTGTGCAAATGTACTAAAATATATGCATGTTTATTTATAGAAGTCCTAGCAAAGTTTTGTTTCCTGGTACTTTTTTTTGGTGTGATTTTATCCTGCAATTCATCGAAATTTTGATGCTTTAATGTAACAGCACTTGCATAAATTAAGTCTACTAGCAATATCCCTACCTAAAAACATTTATCAAAATCATTTATGCTAGATTATCTCTCCATCTTTTGGGTGTTTCCTGCGATGTGTGCCGTGGAGTCATATACGAAAAACAATGCGTTGAGCTCCGAAGGATGGAGGAGATAATTTAGTTAAGAACGCCGCGGAAAACCACGAGAGAACGCCATGTATTTTCTCGTTTCTTTTGTATAAAATTGGAAATTAGTTTTTTTTTCTATTACCATGACTTCCTTTTATATAGTCCTGAACATCATTTACCAATTGATCAAAGCCATGGAGAGGATCCTTTATATTTTGTGTATTTACCCAAAATAAACAAAGTTGATTATATTGAGGTCGACATCTCAGATAATGTGATAAAGATCGACAAGGAGGAAGAACTGAAAATTTCTTCTCCTTTTAATTTCCGTCTTATATTATTTGTTTTGAAGGCACAATCCGTGACTACTTACCCAGAAATCCACTTAGCCTTCTATTTTATTGGGATTAACTTGAGTCTTCTGGAAATTTTCACTAGAAAACTCTTTATTTCGTTCTATCGATGTGTTTAACTACTTCTTATAATAAAATATGTGATTTATTCAATAACCCGGTAGTAATTTTACGCTTGGTTGTTCGAATTCTCTTGAATGAATGTTTATTTTCTCAATTTCTAACGTGCCCACATATTCTGTCTGGACGTACGCAAAATACTCTTCCTTCTCTTTTTTTGTGGGTAATGCTAAATTCGACTCTCAGTAAAGGTGAATTTCGCGTTCCAACCTAGCATTTTCTATTCATTGAACGTCATAACTGAGCTCACTCCTCAACAAATCCTACAATTTTAGCGCGATCTCGCGGGCAAATCCGTAGACTTTATCCGGAGTTGATCTAATTGCACCGAAACGTTATTCGCTGACGTTTCATTATACTATCCATATGGAACACATTTCACGCTCCCGCAGTCGCCAATACATTTTCTGCCCCAATCTGCCCACTCAAGCCAAAGAACGCCACTTCGCGCACCCTCTGTCTCGCGCCCGGTGCACCATTTAAATATCTTTCCACCAATCTATACGTTGCCCCATTTCGTTCGAATCAGTTCCAGCCGCTCATCCCGCTGCGGGCAGACTCGGAGTACTTCTCCGGTCAATTACCGTTCACCAACTCCACCCCTAGTAGTTCCAAAGTCCCAAAAGCCTCACCATCTGTCTTCTCTGGCAGTCGTTAGCTCGATAAGGTGAATAATCAATGAGCTCTTCAGCGGATTAGAGCATAGGTCTCTTCTATGCAAGTTATAATTAGATTAGGCAATCGTATGCTTCAAAGCATCGGGCTTATACGTGTTGGGTGCATTCGCACACGGACTATAAACACAAATTTGAATACGGCCGTTCAATATTTTTCATTGTTCTTCATTAGTTCCAAAGGACTTCATTGTCACACTTCCACCAATCCATTAACCTGCTGATAGACGTAATACAAATCCTATCATGTTTTGGCCGCGATTCATCTGTCAGATTAAGCAATAGATTTTTGTCTAGTCTTAGGAGATAACATATAAAAGTAAGCTTTTTATTTAAATATATTGTTTAAATTTTTGTTTTTATGCATTATTTCCATATATAATTGCACTCATGTGTTACAAAATACAGCATATTACATATTTTATAAATTTCTACTCCTTGAAAACATTATCAGGTTTCTTCTACAACACTAAACTAGGTACCATTTACAAAATTAAAATATTTCTCGGTCAGGCAAAATATTCTCAGACTTCTGTTGTATGTCATACCATCTCACAGATTACTTGCGTCTATCACAGGGTTGAGTGTTACAACAATATCTTGAAGCAATTCAATTGAAGTAAAGATGCTACTTCCCATAAATTGCCAGAAAATAACAAGCTTCCTTTAACACTGTTATTGTTACATATAATACTCTCAATAATTTTACCTTATGCCAAAGATATATTTCTTATCTTGGATTTTCAGTGTATCTATGATGGTCCTATGTTATTAAGGGAAATTTGTTCGTTTACATGTTATTGGTCTTAATTATACCCAGCAAGTTTACCTTGTACTTTGTAGCATTAATATAAATAATATTAGTTAATGGCACTAAAATAATTGATATGACATATCTGCGTACATAGACTATGCACTAGCTGAAAGGTTCATCTGTTTTGAAATAAAAGGTAGTAGCACTTTCCCAAAGTTATTTAATGCGTACGATGAGTTAAATTACTCTGGGAAAAAGCAACTAACTTTTACTACATTGTTTCTACCTTCCACTGCATCACACCTGAATCGATTGAACTTGTGATTATATTATTGAAAATGTTTGGGAAAAAGGTGCCAACCAACGTAATTGTCCTTTAAGGAGTGATTTCCTGCAGTTCAACGAAGAACTTGTTATCATTGAGTGGGTTCTTCATTGATTTTTCTGGCGTGTTGGGTTATTGTAATCCTGACCGCACGAGGAATTAATGAGGAACTGACTCAGCTACGCAACCATCGTGTGACAGCCCTATTGACATGAATTTATAATCATTAGAAATGTCTTTCACCTGTTCCTCGGTTTATATATTCCTTAGAAATGTCTCCTAGCTGTTCCTTGGTTTCCTTAAACCAATACAACAATATTACCCTCTGTATAATTGATGCAGCTGTCACCGTTGCATCGAATGCTTTCTTCATCATTCTTCTCTTTCAAATGAGTTCTTCATCATTCATTCCTTGTAACTATCCGGATGGTACATAGACTTACTGTTTATGCAATTATTTTAAAGCAATGTCGTATAAAATCCTGGTAGTCATAAAGGAGTTGCAACAAATAACGCCTCCAGCCGTTTGCGTTCCGTTATTAATTATCCTTTCTCCATGACCGGGTATCAAAAGAAGCGATCCTATAATCACTGGGCAATTTTACCGTTTACATTTCTGGTGCACGCAGTTTACCCTCATATTGATTCTCTGCGCCTTAGCGGCACTCGTTTTTTTTAAATTATCTAAAATAATTCAATTCCAATGGGTCATTTCAAAATTTTCAGTCGTCAATTTTTTCCTCACTAGTCTGCAAAGAATTTTTTGTTTACATAGTGTAGATAGTTTTCATTTGTTTGGCCTCTGATGAAAAAAAAGTTACTTCGTTGGATTTACAGAAGCGCTGCGGCGACGAGAATTTCATCGTCGCACCTTGGGGACTGCACTCTCAAAGCTGATTTCAAAGTTATTATGTTTTGAATGGAATGCTGTAGTCGGTTTATTATCATATTATTTTTTAAAATTTAAACCTTATAAACGAAATATCATTTTTTAATTAATTGCATAATCATTGCTTTTCAGCTGCTATGATGTACACTTATTTCCTATATCTATCTTCAGAGAATGCTTGGTGGTACCAACTTTTTTGGCGTGTGGTATTCATGGCAATACTTGTAGAGTTCTTTCAATTGCATGATGGTAAAAGAAAGATAAAGTTAGACAGTGAATCGCAGATTTTTACCTGAATTCACAATTTAGGAACAGTACGAACAGTGTTACCTTTCATTTATATCTAACTAAACGTTCGAATGCAAAATTGATAAATTTTATTGTATTTCTGTTAAAAGCATTGATTTTAGTGACACACACATGTAGTGTATACATATTAAGATCGCACAAGGACGTGCTTATCATCTAACCATAGAGCACTGGCTGAAGGAGGGTAGTACTGAATCTGTTGGAGATGAAGACGGCAAAATTTTTGACGAAGACGGAGAACAAAACGGCACTCTGAGTGATTTTTCTTCATCTTCCTTACGAGATGATGGGAATGCGGAAATTGGGAACTCATATGGTGAGAAGATTTTAATTTCGCGCTTTCTGGAAGAGAAGTGGTCAGCAGAACCTCATGTCACTAAAAGAGGTAGAAAGGAGGAGCGTAATATTTTGCCCCAGCTTTTCGGTCCGTCTCGTGTGCAGTGCAGAATTTTGATTCTGTGTCTTCTGCTCTCTTACTATTTTTGCGTCCTTACATCTTCGCCATTCTTAAAAAATGTACCATTACTGAAGGACAGGATCAAGCTTTGTGGAATGAAGAGTTTGACTTTGAAATAAAGAAAGTTTTCGGAAACGCTAATATTTATCAGTGCTTGCAAGTCAAAAAATGAAAAGGTTTCACAACTTTGGAGTAAATTAGATGCCAAAGCAATATTCAAAAGTATTATGACAAGGTAACTAGGAATAATGATGTTGGCTGGATAAACGTACGATTGGAATAGTATTTAAAAAGGCCCTGTGCGTTTGTAGTTAGTCGCGCCGTCAATGGGACTAGTTATCATATAAGATTTTCTGAGACTTGAAGCAATACTACATGTAAGAGCTTCTTCGCCATGCATAGTAATCGTAAATCCATTAAATTTTCTGAATTCGGCGTTTTTTCTGCATATTTGGGCTGAAAATGGCCTTCACGAATCATATCCACGCCTATATGGAAATCATTGCGCGCGTAACCAGTATTTCTTTGTCTCCAATCTCGATATATTTAGTGAATTATAGGCTATAACTATCATGCAGCTTAACCGTATCCCTCTTTAAATGACTTTTATGCCTGCGTGCATAGCTCCCACTAAGCAAGCAGCTTTATGTTGCACTATGTTTCGCGTGAACACTTATTTGGAAACTTAAAATGCTTTCAAAACTACCGTTTTATGTATTTTCCATTAAAATTTGATGTTGAACAAAGAAAATACCGTGAATAACCTAAAGATCAACAAAACTGAAACATAATGGAGTGGTAAAATAAAAACATGCAGTTTGTCGTACTGGCGATATGACCGATTAATGGAATGACTTCAGCCACTGTTATAACCATGATTGCCTGAGGAAAGAATGCCATCTTAAGAGTCTGCTCTGAATACTACTTCATATATCTTTCGTGATACGTGCTGGCAGGAATATCATAGAAGAGGATTTACAAGTCTCTCTACATGTGATGTCACCCATCGCGCATTAAAATGGGCTTTCTGAAGTCGCCACTCCCATCGCTGGCGGACAAAATTATTATTAAAGTTACACGGTGAGATAAGGTATAATTAGGGAAGTTTAGCAAAATTTTTACACTTAATGATGTGATATATCAAAATCATAACTTCTCTATGGTATTCCTCGCAATTACAAAAATGATACCACAAAATATTGGAAAAAAGTTTATCGCATTGCAATTATCGTCGCGCCGCGGATATTTTTGGAAACCTATTACAATGAGACCGAAGTGGCAACAGAGATCGACCTTCTTTTAAATGGAGTTGGGCCTCCTCTATGCACTCTCTTTGCGTACTGGGGTCAGGGTAGATCATTGGATCCATGCGAAAACTCCGGTCAAGGCAAACGAATTTACCCTTTTCAAACTTTTGCACCTTCGATCGGCCGTCGAAAGGCCGTGTCCTAACGCAGGGCTCCAGGGCGGGATGAATGGATTATGGCCGTCTCCATTCACAATGAATGCCTTGGTAACTTTTCAACCGTGCTTCACCAGGGCCCACCTCGTCCTTTTCGTCGACGAAAATTTTCAGGTCAAATGACTTCATAGGAAGAAGAATCTAGGAACAATCGTCCCAAACTGAGCTTTCATGGGAATTTTACATATTTACCTCATGAAAATGTTTCTTATCAAGTAATCCCTCACTTGATAGACCGCATATTAACCTCTTCCCTACGCAGGGCGTTATTTCACGGCCTGAATTTTCTGATGCTAAAGAAGGAAGGCCGGATTATCACGGCTTGACGTTTTCGAAGCAAAAGTCCAAAGGCCGTGTTTTCACGATTTCGCGGTCAAGAATGCCAAGTGGGTCCCAACCGCCATTAGGGTCTCTCGGCGTGAGAGGTCCGACCCTTTCCTATTGTCCGCGTGGGGATTATCTCGGCCCATCCCGGCACTTAGTGACCCACTCAAGGAAGGTGCTCATGGTCACTTATTTGTTTATAAGTTAAAATAACTAAAAACGTTCATGTTGCATTTATTGAAAATCAATGCGAAGAATTACATTCTGTATGTTCTGCTGATTGGTTCCAAATTTTAAACGGAATTCTAGCGTTCATATTAACGGAGTTGATCATCACCTAGAACAATTTTTGGAGACGCTAAGGTTAAATGTTTAATTGTTATTTTTATAACTCACTAGCAAGTTTGTAGGAGCGATATTGTAATGATTTACATTAAAAAAAATACGTTATTTTGTTAGCTACATTCTAGATGTACATTTGCGGTGAAATTCAATAGAATATTCGATTTAACTTCTATGAAAAAAAGCCCTCGTAATGTAATAAAATATGATTCTCTCAGTTCTTTGTCGTGAGCCAAAATTACAGCGACTATTTTTAATAACCTCTTACCAACCTTTGAATACAAAGGTATTATAAACGAATTTCGCTATAAATACTGATTAATGCATATCCTAAAAATTCGTAAATTTAATGTACGATAATGTATGATAAGGAGTGTTTTACGTAGACACATGTTGTGAGAAGCATTCCATACCATTGCAGGAAAGACAACTGCTCTACCCAGGTAGTTACTCTCATATCTTGGATCTCTGGTCAGGTTGCACCTCACAGAGTTAGTTCGGGACACATTAGCGCATTAATGTTTTCTTGAAAAAACTTATTATCCTCCAACTGGAAGACCCAAGAGTATATTGGTGTAAGTATTCTCCTACTGAAATATGTACGTGGAAGGTGATAGCCTCACTTTTCTCGGAATAGGTCATTTTCTTTTCAAAAATTTCTTGGCGTGTATTCAAATTTAGCCGTTAACTATCTGTACGCATTCCGCTACCTATTGTGATGGTTTCTGTGGAACCCTGTTGTGCGATGCAGCCCATACCATGAATGAAAGAGAACTGCACCACCCAGGTAATTACTCTCATATCTTGCTTCTCTGGTCAGGATCCGGGTGGTCTGCTTTGTGCCCCTCACGGGCTTATTTCGGGACACATTAGCGCATTAATGTTTTCTAGGAAAAACTTATCATCCTCCAACTGGAAGACCCAAGAGTATATTGGTGTAAGTATTCTCCTACGGAAATATGTACGTGGAAGATGATAACCTCACCCTTCTCGGAAAAGCTAATTTTCTTTTGAAAATTTTCTTGGCGTGTATTCAAATTTAACCGTAAATGTTATGTATGCATTCCCCTTTCTCCTCCTGCAAGGATTTTTTTTTTCAAATGATGTTTCGGTGGAATTACATTTTTTCTTGGAATTATACAGCCAGGATTTTTTTCTTGAAGTGCCTTTCGTTTCGCTTTCGTTAGTTTTGCTTACGTTCTCGACCTGTTCGGGGTTGCTTGGCCGAGAGGAGCGTTAGGCAAATTTCCTGGACTTAACTTGCACTGGGAAAATGTCCCGGCTAGTAACGGATCAATCGATCCTGGAAATACTCACGCAAACAGACAGTGAAGACGAGGATGGTGGCTCGGATAGCGATGTGTCTGAAACTTCGCCGGTCCAAAGCCCGGATGCAAAAGAAGGATGGGAAATTTATTCTGTTTTGTATTTTTTCTTATTTCGTGCGTAATATGAATTTATATTTATGCAAGCAAATTTGCTTTAAAATAATAGATATTGAAAGGAACATTGAAAGATTTCATTCCCTTTAAAGTATTTGTTGGTCCATGATGTAATGCCGTTTTGCTGAAAACCATAAAAATAACCGTAAAACTTCGTTTAAAAGTTCTACAGGCATTGCAAAATGAAAGGAATACATTGATGAACTGACATTTAATGCAACAGTAACAATTAAAAAAAAATTAAAATTGCACTGGTAACAATTAACTGACCGCAAAAGTACGCCGGGATGGGCCGCTCTCGGGGAAAAGGGTTGAGGATTATCCCCACTAGGAAAGGTCATTAAGGGGAGGAAGCGACTACCTGGTCAGTCCCGAGCCGAAAAAAAACTCCGTACGGGGCGAAAGAGAAAATCTCAAACCCTTCGTAGAGCCAGAAGCAACTTCCCGCGAAGGAGCTCGGCTCGAAAAGGTTAATGGGTCGTTTTAAGTACCAAGCCTTACAAGTTCCGATATGAGTGTTGCCTTGTCGATCACACGATACGATGACATTTATGGTTTTATAAGCCATGCAGAATCGTAAAAATATTGTCGAGCTATTTTCATACTTACTACTTTGGTATTTGTTCAACATTTATTAGAAAAAAATTTTCAACAAAGTATGTTTTTCTGTTTCATTGAAAAGATGACATTAGTGAACTACCCCCGCTTAGAGGAAACCTTTTCTTTTGCAACTCTTTGATCTTTCGCGTACAATTTCGATTAGTTGGCCCGCTACTGTCTGTAGTTATTTGCAAGCTTCCAGTTTGCTGCATTTTGGGTCAACTCCTCAAGTGTATTCACGGAGTTATAAGTAACCGAGATTAATAGAATCTCTTAACTTCGAGGTATCTATCCACGCCGTACTTTCAGGAAATCATATAGATTTTTTCTTCCTATTAAATCATATTAGAATTTACTAATCCCCATTAAAATCGCCCTTTTGTCGTCATTTTCAATTATGCGACGAAGAAAGAAGGTTTAAAGTTAACACATTCGTCTCTACACATTTCTTTCCTTTCACGAATCTCGTAATAGTTATCAGGTTATTGCTCTTCTAAAACCAATGCTGCCTTTCAATTTTTTTGGTGATTATTCCAATTTTACTTTTACCCAATAATATTTCAAACAGAGCAATCATTATTATCAGAATGTCCTTTGAATGAAAATGAAAGAATACTTAATATCAATCATAAATCATTCCATGATATATCATAGTAAAATCGATTAGAGGGCTCGTTTTCGAGCATATAATGTAAAATTTGTTAAATTTGAAAATGATAAAATTTATATCCTACCCTTTTACGTTCCCCGACGTCATTGAAGAATAATGTGTGACATTTGTAGATGCCTTTCCTTCATAATTACTACCATTAAAGTGTTCCCCCTTTTCATTCGGACATAATATCTGATATATGCGAAATATGATGAGTATTTGCCAAAAAAACTCTTAAATTCGAGGTATAAATATTTTATTGAAATGCTCCATTCAATTCATCACTTTCCGCTAAAATTTCTTCAACCTTTCACTTGGCGCATCTTGGACCAAGTTGCTCCCATTTTCGGCTCAAATAATGGCTTGTGTAGTACTGTAACTAGTCGGTTCATGTACGATTTTATGTTAAGTTAGCTATAATTGTAACCGGCCGTCAAAATTTCATAAAACATAAATTTCAATGCTCTCTCGGGTAGCCTAGAAAATATTCGATTCGGCTATGGAAACAAAGCGGGGTCTTCTTTTAGTTCTGCAAGGCCAGTTCAGATATTTTTCTGTATATTTATCAATAATATCATACAAGATATGTAGTATATATCTAAATTTAACTTTACCTTCATTTATTTAACCGTTTTTTTCTTTAAGCTGCCTGGAACCTATTTTGATGTTCAATAAGTCTTATTGCACCTTTTGTACCCAAAGTAGTACGAAAAATGATATAGAAGCTGTGAAGAAAGAATGGGTTAGGAATGATACTGATTAGTTATAATTGAAGGATATCGTTGGATTTTATAGCATCTGGAGTTATTCTTACTTGATGCAGGTAAAGGTAAAATATCATGGAGGCACATAATAATTAGCACCGGCAATTAGCAATAGGACAGATGATCTTCAATATAATTTTCATCTCTGGCGGTGGCTCCCTTGGTCTCTCTTTCTCTTTTAGCTGATAAATCCTCATACATAAAAAATTAACGTTATTCAATCACCTTGTTTCAATCTATGAGATGATATTGTCGTGTTTTCTCGTGCAAAGCTGGACAAGGGGCGACTCAGACTTGGGATCTTGAATGACGCTGAGGGATTCCGGACTGCGAATGTGGTCCTCTCGGAGGGACAGTATCGAAGAGAAATGAAAGCTACGGAGTTTGCCGCAAGAAGTGTATTTTGAGACTAAGAATATGAGGGTTCAAGGGGAACCCTTCAAGGAAACAACACACCGGGGCCGGGAACCAAGCCAGTGGCTTATACGCCCGATCACCCGGGGAGGGGCTGGAGAGGATGGGAAAAGGAAAGAGGCGCTGCCGCGATAGGAGCCCGTCGACGCCTCTGGGAAGGGATAGGTTCGGAAGGGACGGGACGGGGAAAAACACTTAAACGCTATAGAAGCGAAGAAGGCCCACTAAATAGCGAAACCAAGCAAAGCTACTAATGTTCTAACGACTTTGGAGGATCATTCTATGAGCAAGAATAATCCAACGATCAAATCGCTAGATTGTGTTTTGAGACTGTTGGACGTTGAACAAGAGTGATCACCTCCCTTGGATACTATGGATTAATAGTAGAGCTTCCCTTCCACGGCCCTGTGGGCGCCCGCTACCCGGACCCCGAATCTTGACGAAAAAGATCTCGAGTGAATGATGCGTGCCGTATTTGAGGAATAGCGGCATCTGATCCCCCCCGTGCGTTCTAAAAATTTCCACTGGTGCGCCATTCTTTCCTAAAAAGCGCACACGCACCGACTATCAAAGATGAATTCCCCGCTATCCGCAAAATCATCACTGTACAGGCATAATGGAAAGTTTCAGAAACTTACGCATTAACCAAAAAAGGCAAATAAGACGGACCGGGTCGGAACTAACAATAACCAGGCATCAAACAAAGAGCATGCATAGATCGGGAATGAAATCGGACAAAACAATTGACACGCATCAAAAAAGTGTGAGAATTTAATCGACAACAAAAATTAGTCGGGGTGCAACAATGTGAGTTCCTCCAAATGCTTCTTAACATTTATTTATGTGGAAATTTCGTGGTTCATAAAGAACTATCGAGATTAGGATTTATAATGTTAAAATAATTATTTTTTCTATAAGAATTGAATGGGGTGCTTCCATTAGAACTGTCAATTAGAGTAAAGCCTAAAATTGCGAGGTATAAATCCACTCCTATGCAAATCCAGTATCTATAAATCCAGTAGCGCGGCAGAAAAAAATGATTTACCATATAGACTCGCATGATTCCAAATTCCACCTAATTCTGTTCACCGTGTTTCTGCGAAGCGACATTACTCGAATGTAAATCACAGGGCGCGTTTAGGGCGTTATCTCGCGTGATAAACTTCATCATTGGTGTTCAGTTAAAGTTCAGCAAAAATTACTTGTTTCTTGTTCATGGGAAAAAATGAATGTAGTTATATAAAAAAGTCAAGGAGAAGTAAAATTTTCTTTTATCCTAATCTTGTGGGGTGTGATTGTTTTCATCATGTTTTATATTATTTATTTTTTAAGACTTTTGGATTCCTGAACTTTTACATATTTTTGAAATAACTGACTTAATTTAGATGCTGTACTTTAGCTGTTTTACTGTAAAGCTCATCTTCCAACCTATCATTTTTACGCCTTCCTATCGAAATATTACTTCAACATTGCGAAAGGAAGATGAAATTCTCGCAGATTTCTTTGTTAAAAATTATAGTTCTTGCTCTATCATAAAAAAGAGTATGATGATGCATTCAGAGTATATTTTTACTTTGGTAATTGGCATTTTTATTTTTTCACACCGTCGTCATATGTCAGCAAACAGCCACACCTAAATATATTTGAAGTTTCTTAAATTGATATTTCCATCTTTTTATTTCATAGGAAAAAAGTGCCTAATAACAGCTTTAAATGTTGCAATAATGTAGCAATTTCATGCAGTTCCTAAGCTTCATGAGATCAGCGTTGTTTTATGCAAGTTTTTTTTAGATAGTTATTATCACCTAGGGATTCACTGAATATGATATTTAGGGTATTCATGAGGTGGCAATAACATTTTTTGTAACGATCAGAAGTTCATCGTTCATGTTCAATATTTGGATTTGGATTGCTTATCCATTTAGCAATAGACGCTTAGCAGCTTTAAGATTGGAAATTCTATACCTGATAGAGTGATAGGAGTTGTAATCATATCAGCATTTTAAACCAAACAAAGCTGTTGTGTTCAAAGCAACAAAGATACGCTACCGAGAGGCGTGCATGCCTGAAATATTGGGATTTTTTCCCTTTAGCTCGGGCGTAATACTAAGAGAAGCTGGAATTCTAATGCTTTACTTAGACTACGGAAAGCCTAATCATAAATGTGTAAGAATTTTTATTTTAGGACCATGTATATAGTTATCTGTGGACTGCAATGAAAAATACATGCATTAAACGCCTTGTACAGTAAAGGCGGGGGTCAGATCGGTATAGTGGCAAGAATCTTCCCACTTCTTTGCAGGGTTCCCATCTGGTAGGTTCAAATCCCAGTGGCTGGGGAGGTTTTGTCAGAGATCGTCCAATCGCTACTTTAGGGAGGGTAAATACTACACTCCATAGGTCTGATGGGACATTGATCGCGGTGCTTTTGGCACCAACGCCGGGTTTTTCTCCTCTCTTTCTTTCCGACCATTTTCTTTGGAAATGGCCCTAGCTGTCGGTTTCCTCATTGAAATACACACCATAACACTGAAGTGTCCATTAGCGAATTTTTCGTTATAATATTCGTCAAAAGTCTCACGCAATGGATAGTAACACAACATATCTTCGTGCACATGCACCTAAAAATGCGTGGTATATGAAGCAATTTATTAAAAGCTCTTGTCATGCTCACGGTAAAGTTACTATCTTCTTCTTTGCTCAAATAAAAATGTTATTTTATGCAAGTTTTTAAATTCTGTAATTGTCGTTCAATACACTATCTCGCGTAATCAGATTGCATCCATACAATGTAATTGTGATAAAAAAAACTGGAATATCTTTCATACAGCCGTGTATGTTATAATACATCATAAATCTTCAACAGGATCCTGCAGTAAATTCCTAAATCATATTCAAAAGCAGCAGTCACTAAAATCACCTGTTGCGGCTATCTCTTCAGGAATTGCGAGACAGTTAAAGTGGATATACTAGGGGAAGCCACAGGTGTGTTACTCGAAAGTGACATCAATCTGGCCTTCAGCAATGGAAAATGATATCTGAAAATGAATCCGATTCGGATAAGAGAAGGCGTTTCGTGCCCTATAGATTTCGTGTAATTTTTTGTTTCATAACTGGAGTATTGAATCCGTCCGTCATGAACAAAGAACCCGACATCAAAACTTCCGATTACTAGTACAAACCAACCTATTTCTATATAATTACCTCCATCACGTTACCATTTTGGTGTGTCAGGAAATCAGCGATCCACAGGCTGCCAATCCTTGGATGACATGCGTTAATTGGTATTGAATTTATTTTATTTTGTTTTTCATCGTATCCTGCTTCATTAAGGGTACGATTCTGGGTGCAAAAACTCGGAATTTTCCGCTGTTAAAAAATTCTCTTCTGGAGGTTTTTACGTGTGTGTGTGTTCATTCGCACATTTTATTTCATCCTTTTTTTTGATTGTCTCTCGCTAACGGACGGGGTGATCAATTCAGTGGTTTACAGGAGATAAGTGGGAAGTAATCCAATTAAGCGCTTTCTAAATTTAATTTTCTTTCTTCTTTTTAACAAGCCCACTGGGTGGCATGTAAAGATTGATCTCCGCGGACCTTTTAAGGAGTTTTAATTTTTGAAATGATCTTAAAACTTCTTTTTTTCTTTATTGTTTCCGCAAAAATTTAATCCCGAGGTTCTTCAGTTTTTGCACTTGACCAACAACAATTTTTGAACAATGCCACACGGTATTCAGTTAACTGAAAGAAAATGAATTTGTATGTCAAATTCATTTGTAGTAGTGCGGTAAATTTGATTAATGCATTCGTAAAACCTATCTGCTTTTTTCCATCTCGACAAAATAACCTGACTTTCCTTTTTAAACAGTTTAATTATGATTTTTTACTTTCATTCCTTTTTACTTCATTCTGCTGATGGATAAGAACCAAAATACTGAAATGTCTCAAGAAAAATATCTTCTTTGCATGGTAATGGAACGACGATCAACTCATACAGCTTCAAAAAATGCAAGTACTGAATTGCATACAATATGTGCCCCAATATTATATATTGCCAAAATAAAAATAAAATATTATATGAACACTTCCCATGTAATAAAATATTATATGAACCCATTTCTAGAAACAAATGAAAACAGTTACGGATGGATTAAGCAGTACTCACCCTGAATTATGTTTTTCTTTAGCCTTGGCATATTATTTTATTACGGAAATCATAAAATATTTATATATATTTGGAGCGGTATTTTTTGATTAACATATTAATCAAAACATTTTTACTTTCTTAAAATATCTAAAATGAGTAAATACGAAAGTAATAGGATCGGATGTTTTGAAAATATTAATGAACGGAGACTGTTATATAATTTGGAAATCCCCCATTCAATTCAAAATTCCTCAAATTATATTTGAAGCTTTTGACGAATCCTTTTTTTATGCCAGAATCACATCTAGATCGATGATCGTATGTTAGCAATAGTGCTCCAGCTTGCTGATTGGCTTTGACGTTCGCTAGTATGAGTTCGCGAGATGCCCTCAGTGAGATGGCTTGCTCGTGGAACTATTGGTACTTGCGGCAAAGGAGAGATATGGTTGCCAAAGTTCAAGTGTAGCTTCATAGCTCCACTTAAAAGGGAATGGTTTGTGTGGTAGGATGAGTTAACGGCAGCAAGTGAAGGGTAGTGTACGACTAGTTTAGACCTGAGTTCAGCTTTCTCCGGGCCCGATGGGATAGTGTTCTTGTGAACGTCCACGTGGTGGTCATTCAGCTAAATGGACCCCCCTTGTCAAGAGCAAATTTATGAGCTTGAGTAGTTGGCGTGCTCTGAAGCCTTGATAGTGACAATGATTCATAATAGAAACACAATATTGTCTCATTCATGAGGTTCCATGGTGACATAATAATTCAAAACACTTACTTTTCACATATTTCGTCTGTGTTATATCGAAAGTTTTAATATTTTCATTTTATTTGGGTAAAGTTTAATGTCAAGTTTAAAATTACAAGAATTGAATTACACTGTGTGAGTGTAAGAGAGTGAACTACACTGCGAGACTTACACACAGTGTAATTCAATTCTTGTAATTTTTATATATGCTTTCATCGAAGATGTGTGAGTTGACGGTCGACTCATTAGCATCCAAGGAAGATGAGTATGTTTCAGTCATTTCAATATTTTCTTGCAAATTCATAAGAAAGTATGGTGATAACCTGGTATTATTTGTTTTCGAAAGCGTAAGCTAGAGGTTTTCTTTATTTTCTGACTTGAGAATTTCGCATTAATTCTTCTCCTCATTACATCTCCAAACTCAGCATCGTTTGGATACTTTATATATGCTTATTATATGCTAAATTATGAACTCGGCTGGAATTGCTGTAGGCATGAATGCACATGAGGGAAAGGAAATTAATGCTTGCATTAATATGAATTTCTCATTAAGGGTCATATAAGAAAACGAGAGCACTTGGTAACGTCAGCAATGATAAAAATATAAATCGGCATTTGCCTTATATTAATGCATCAAAGTCCGGTACTTAACAGTTTCATCCCTAATGGCTTCTACCAAAAATGCGTCAGGTAAAGAAAGGTCGGATTTTTAATATAGAAATCTAATGAGGTGTATCGTGAATTTTTTATTTTTATTTATTTCGCACATCCCCGTAAACAGCACAGAACGGCCTTTGCAGCGGTTCAACATTAACAATAGAACATAACAAATATTCATGTCCTAGATAGGGATCACCTACCAAGGTCGGTTTCGAACCCGTGACGTACGGATTGGCATGCGAGGACTTTACCCCACCGCCACCGAGGCCGACAAAGATTATCATCATGTAAATAAAACTGAAATACTTTTTTAAACACCAGCAAATGAATTCTTTAATTGCATTGAAATCACATATTTTAGATTAAAATTGTGTTGCTGCTGGCTCTAAAAGATTAAAGCAACATTGACTTGAAAACAGGAGAGAGTAATCCATATCCTATGTTTCCTAATTTTATCATCGATAGATATCGAATATAATGGAAATAATTCATATGCCAACTTACGAAAAAAGTTGTTTTTATTCACTCTTCACTGAAAGACAATTTCCTTCGGGAATCCTCTTAATGACTGGTCAAATGATTCTCCACTGCTTAGAGACTTCTTTAAGTTCCACGCTGCCACTAATAATTCTCACCGGCTGCTATGTCTGGGTTGAGGACAGGGTCGGCGCACACAGGCTCCACAAGAGATACCGAAGCGTGGGAATACTGCGCTGAGAAGGTCCGTGAAGTCAAGTGCGTATCATTTTAGTCTTTAGAGATGATATTCGCTCACAAAAGCGGGAAATGTTCTGAGGTAAATGAGGGCACGGCGATGAAGGAAGAGGCGTGAGGTGAGGGGTCTAATGGGATAAAATGTTGGGTGCCTGCTGAAAAGAGCAGAGAAAAATAATCTCGGAATTAAATGAGGCGTAATACTTGGGGCATAAATGGCCAATTAAGAATGAAATTGGACACGTCTGAAAACACGTTGTCTTGTTGTGTTGTTGTCTTGTTGTTGACACGTTTTTAGTGCTGTGCGAGAGTCTCGTCTTGGCGGTCGAGACGAGAATTTTATTTCTCGGCATGGTCGGGACGATACTCTAGGCACGGCGAGAGTCTCGCCTGGGTCGAGAGTCTTGACGAGACTCGAGAAGTCTCGAACCATCAAGACTTCTGGACACCCGTCGAGACTCTCGGGAAAGGCGAGAATTTTAAAGGCGGATCACCATTTGTCGTCAATAGAGTTTACAATGGTATCTTTTACGGATTTTTTAACAAAATAAAAATATTTCCTTACATGAGTTTTCCTATGCATCCATTATATTAGTGCGCCAAATTATACCGAGGTATATGATCATTTTATTATTGCGTGTTTATAACAACCAAGTGAATATTTAAACGTGCTTTGTTCGTACTTAATTCTATATCGCAATTCTATAATTCATTATCGCAATGTGAGTCCAGCAACCACACATCCATTATATTAATAAAAGATTTGGTACTTAATCGTTCTCTATATCATTTCCATGTGTGTATGCTGCAATGCAGCATTGCTGCATTCCTAAAATTCATCACCTGTTTGTAACTGTCTCATAAAAAATTACAAAGAATTGAAAATACCAATATATTTTATGCATTGCATCGATATAAAATGTTATAAACAGGTATCATAAGGTCATAAATGCTTCTTAACGATAGAAGAATGTTTTTTGCCAGTGGTAACACAAATATTTACGTAGCTTTTAATAGTATATTATACTTTTAGCACGTAATAGTGTATTTAACGACATGGATAGGAAAGACAAGCCACAATATCCATAGTTCAATGCCACCTTTTTGGTTCAATTATTCACTTTAATTATCTCCACTTTCCTAAATAAAGTTGTGCGATATAATGGAAGATATCCATAAATGTTTGACTTGTACCTGTTTGTTGCATGCCAGGAAATAATTGCACTTTCAGCAAGCATTTTCGTATTTAAAGGAAACTTTATTATATTTTGGTTATGTCATTTTAAATATGCTGAATTCCTAACATCTATTTTGTCAAAATAGCTGTAATCTCATAATAATAAAATAAAATCACTTTGTACGTTCCAGGTACTTTCATGGAAAGTACAAAGTGATATTTTTTAACCCCGTGTGGGGATTTTTTATGGACAGGTCCCGTTTGACTACAGTATTACAAACTTTGATTAAAATCTGAGACCCATTGCTGTGACACTACCCTCGTTAGAAAAGTTGCATTATTTCTTTTTTAGCTGGAATTCAAGTGGCAGACACTATACCATATCACATTTTCTCTATAAACTCCGTGTAAGCAGTGAAAACATTTGCGTATGAGCCCCATACAATCACATTTTTGTACATTTCCTGTTAAGTAATGACAATCAATATGAAAATTAGGCCTCTGCACCTTTTGTCCAAGATCATTATTAGTAGGTGTTTTAGCTTCCAATTAGAATATAAAAAGATGAAAATCAGTCAACCCTAGATCAAAAGATTCTGATTTACATATGATGTGATCTCTAATTTTCTAAAACACAATAACAATTTATTTCTCATTACATTTTGTAATCCTAGTAGGGTTTTATTTAACTGATCTAGTCCATATTATGGTCTGATATGAATACATAATACCAGCTTTGCTTAAGAGACATAAATTAATAATTACTGGAATTATTAATTTATATTCCATTGAATGAGCAAGAAAATTCATTAGCTCTTCAATAAATATTTCAATCGAAATTAACTGTAACCCATGGTCTCAAATATGGAGTTACTTTAAGTAATTCAACATTTATTAACTCAAATGGTGTGCGTGACTCATCATTCACTCGTGATAATCATTTAAATAAATCAAACTTTTTCCCATAAGCTTCGACTGTTCTCATATATTTCCTTAAAAGTTTAACGCATTATGATTATCTTGCAGCAACATAGATTTTTGAATGCTATATGACATTTGTAAAATTAAATAAAATATATTACGCTTGCAATTAATGCAAACATATTTTGGAGAAAATTATAATGCATAATAAAAGCAATAACGGCCACGAAAACAGCACCCACATCCAAAATTACATTGCAGTAGACTATCGGAACATGAATTTCGTGTCATCGGTGCTTAATCATTTCGTTTCAATACGCATTTATAACTTTTTTCTTTTTTTAATTTCTATAGCGGCTGGAAGGTGTGTCGTCCTTCCTGTTTGTTGGCTTTCATTGACGTACACCGTAGACTGCCATTCCCAGGTGACGATTTGAAAGAGTCCTCTTTATGCGTCGCTTCTGCAGCGAATCCCTTCTTCTTTAGTGTTTATTCGCACTCATTAGACTCTTTTTCCCCTTGGCCCATTCATTTCGCTCCGCTTACTTACGCAATGGCATGGATCCATCATGCCGTCAGTTTGTTGATGTCAAGGGCAGTCTCTAGCCTATTGACAATCTCAAAGGTATTCTCGATTGCGTCAACAGGATTTCCGTGTTTTTCAATGATGTTTGCGCGCATGGTGTGCTGGCTGTATTCTAACTTTTTTCCATCTCTTTTTAATCCACGTTTTCTTGCGTAAGAGTTTCGACCAATTCCAAGAGATTACATATTTTAGGTATACACGATTGAAGTACCGCGTAAGAATGCAGTTTATAAAGCATATAAGTGTACATACTCAAAGGATTTGCTGATATCGGCCACCGTTCGTAGCCTAACCGGCAATGAGGTATATTCATAAGCTATTATTAAGGTACAAGATTATTCTTTGCAACAGAATATTTTTACAATATTCCTGTTTTTTACGAGCATATAAATATATGACCTAAAAATTCTCATGACAGACCTTGATTAAATATGCAATAAAATATCTACTGCTGCTATCTTCATGAACTAGGCCCTTTGTCCTGGGAGGAGAAAAGTGCTGCATGCTTCAAGAGCTGCTAAAAATGAGAAAGGAAATTTTTTCCTCATTTAGGCTTAGAAGTGTAACACTTAATCAATAAAGATATAAAAAAAACTCAATACGCAAAAAGATGTTAATAATATTTAAGATTTTTTGCCGTAATCTATAGATGACATTTTGATCTCGAGGAGGAAAAAGGCTGTGGCTCTCGCAGTATTTTTATGTAAATCGCCCGTGGTAACTTTTTTAAGTCTATTTTTCGAACTATTTCTCATTGTCCATTTCTAGGCTTGATTCATAAAGTTACAGGATAAAACTTTAGGTAATAGTTTCGTTTTTAGTTTGGAATTTTTTATTTTTCAATCTTATCTATTATGCATTTTTATTATACACGATGATTCATTTTACCGATCTCTGCTGAGATAAAGCAGCTTCAACTTCTCGTTACTTCCTATCGAATAATATATATTGTATCTTAGTAGTATTTATCGAGAAATGATACATTTTCGTTCCACATCCCTCTGCGCGTGTCAAGTTACGGTGGACTCGTATGTGCGGTTTCTGACTTGTGGTACCTTTGGAGCTGAGAGGGATCGAGAGTATCGTTTCCAAAGGGAAAGCAAGGCCATCAAACCCCAACTCCCATTATTTCCAGAAAGGAGCGATCCCTCTTACATTTAGGGATTTGCAGTACATATCTCGCATTTCGTTGCGCTGCTGTTTTGTTTTGGTTATGGTACGAGTGATAGTGACATTCGAAGTTTGTTGATTTTACAATAACTGGATTTTGTTTCTTGTTGTTGACTGGACTGTAGTTAGTTTCAGCCTATTCATTCCATTGTCTACGTAATGGTATTGTGAAATAGCAAACTGATTCTAAATCGTAAGTGATGGGAATAATCGTTTCGAACTTCAACGAGTGCAAATTCTTTTACTGTGTGCAGAGTGGTTGGAAAACTGGTTATCATGTTTTATTAGTGGTACGTGATAATGTTCTGAATTAATTGTGAGCCAAGTTTTTCATCGAATCTGTTTCTGAATCTGATTCGGAATATACTGATTATATGTATCATACAGGCATTTGTGACATCTACAGTGAAATGTTGTATGCGTTGTAGTGCTATTTGTGATATGATCAGCAGTAAATAAGTAGAACAACTTTGGGTTATTATGCTGTGTTTTTATATTTACCACCTCCTTTTAAATATATGCCCTATGTTAACTCACTGCTCTATGCACTCATACGCTCTCAGTATTTGAAAAAATTAAACGCGGTGAGACAGATTGTTGTGTTTCCTTAACTGTAAAAATTTTTTGAGTTGCAAACATATGTTACTGATTTCTCGCACGAGGGATTTTGTAACGTAATAAATGAGTATCATTTACACATTTAACTTAACGTTATTTTCTTTATGATTCTTTGCTGCATTGTAAAATTTTTATAATTTTTCGTTTCTACTGTGACATTGAGTTGTATTTACTGCATTTCAAGTACAATTGTGCATAATACTGACGTTGCTAATTATGTTTTTCCATACTCATCACGAATACACCAATGCACCATATACGGTATGCGAAGTGCAAAAGATATGCTATATATATCATCAATGAATGCATGGTCGTTTGAGCAAAAATAATTACATCTAAAGCATACAAATGCTTTAATAGTACGCATTTATCTCTCCTTTCTCAATGGTATAGTATAGTTTTTGTGTGCAATTATCAATGAATAGATCGGTGATGGATTTACATCGACGAATTTTCCGCGCCGCGGAGGAGGTGGATGCAGTGATACAAAGTGTAGCCTATCGGGTTAAACACAAATCGCTACCGAGTATCGGCTGCCGAGCTGGCTAGTAGCGTACTAACTTAGTAGCTCTTAGTAGTTCAGTTAATAGAATCCATGAATACTCTCTCCTTAGATGGCGACTTAAAGATCTTAGTAGCTGACTAAATTTGTCGACCTAATAGCATATCTTAGCGGAAATCTATGAATATGGCCGTCAGTATCGATTATTTAAGACTCTCCCTGGAAAATCACGAAGAAATAACCAGAAAATAAATGTTCTAAGTGTATTTGTAAAGAAATAATCGTATTCACGACACCCACATGACAGTTACTTTCAGTTCAACCTAGTTACCGTCACTGAATTTTCTATTCCTCATCAAATACTTTTCGTAGCATCCCGATTGGATGACTGCGTTCATCAGCTTTTGGAATTATTGGATGTTATCCCAATAGAATGCCAGTTCTTTTATTTAAAGTTGTCTCTGTTTCGCACATTCTCACAAACGCCGTGTTGCTAACATGATCAACTCATACCACTTGCTCTTCCAGCATCTCCCATAATGTCAATTTTAGAAAACTACTCATCTTATATATCTGCCACCTTTAAATTCTCAATTGCAGGAAGAAGAATATTCGAAATTTAGTTGCATAAAATAATTTCTTTCTTTTTCAGATTTTTGAAACGTTTCTTACCATATTTTGCAATGGAATTTTTATCCTTCTTGCGTTGTCCTTCTGATGGATTTCATATTTTCTACCTCATAATTGCCATTGTTTGCTTGATAAGGGACATAAATCATCCTCTTTTCCTGTACGCTGGTTTTCAATTAACCCAGGAGCTATTTTTTCCTGATATTAGTGGTTTTCTCGTTTCTTCATTGGCCAAACCTATTCGTAGGGGGCATACCTATACTATTCAGTGGAGCTATAGAATTTCATTTGGGTTTTCTGTCAATACTCTACCGCCTAATGAATAATACTAAATCATCCCCAAGCAAGAAGTCTCCTATCTAATTATTGAATTTAGACTTCTTTTAAATAAAGATTCCACATTTATTCTTTCGGGATCTTCATAAGTATTTTTATGTAACTAAAGTTAATGTTCACCCTCTCCACTCTAGAATTTAAGCGCACAATGTTCCTTTGGGTTTTAGCGTTCTTCCTCTGATCCATCTGTAAATTGAGTTCCCTTATCTTCATTTTATTCCTCTTTTCAGTATTTTTCATTAGTTAAGCAATAATCTTGTATTGTTCTCTTTCTTCCTTTTCACCAAAGTTTCATACTAGATAAAATAATTGCGAATAAAAAAGGTTGGTCCTACTCTTTTGTAGTCTTAAATAAAGGCTTAATGTTTCATCAATATCTGCATATATTCATCACAAAGCCTCTTTCAATACTCTTTCCTCACCTAGGATTTTCATCACTTTAAATTTATATCGCTTTTTAATTCCTATTATTCATTATACAACCACACTCTTCATTCAGCAGTTCAGGCCCTGCATCAGATTTTTCTGCAGTTTTCGTAAATTTTTTCTTACAATTAATTCTTAAACTTTTTCTTACTCTCAGAATGACCATATGTTCTCTATTTGCATCACGGTCGATTTTCTCAACTCGTGATGCCTTTGATTTTCCCATCTTTCAACAACTCCTTTGACTTCCATTGGAGCAGCATTGCCATTAAGCACATATTTACTACCGCAGTTTATACTTCAGTGCCCTTGACGGCTGAGGTAATCTCTACTCTGCTTTTAAATTCATATTCTGAATTCACTCTTCCGAAGGCGAACTCAAGAATGAGTGGATTTCGGATCTCATGAATACCTCCTTTTGCTCTTTGAAATCTATTGAATTTTAGGTGAATTTACGCAATCATCACCATGTTATAATGGTCCATATCCTTAATATGGCAACCCTCTTAGTATGTAACTCGGTTCCTGCGTATTTGCTCCTCTACAATGCAATATATTTGAAATTTTATCTGGAAAATATTTTATTGAGAGTTTTTATTAAAATATTTGAAACAAACTGAAATACTCCTTCTATAAGAACTCCTTAAACTATTCTACCTTTGACTTCTTTTTTCCAATATACAAGTTTCATCCAATTTCCATATTCCCACCTCTTTCACTTGACCCTTATGAGTATCATGGCAGTCACTGGTTGAGATTTTTGCAGTGTAACATTGGTAAGTATACGGGTTAAAATGCATGCGTTGCTTTTGGGCGGATCCACCAAATCTTCCAAATACTTCTCGATGCCTGCTTGCTAAAACTTCTTTTGGGATATTAGTTGGCCCGCTAACCTTACTCTATGAGAGCAACGCTTAAATAAATTTCTTGCACTTGGGAGTACCATTTTGTTCTCTCTTGTCAAAAAAGTATCCCCGGATTTGTGAGCTCTTTGAGCGAGTTCAATTGTTCTCTCTCTTCACACTCGTACGCCAATATCGTAAGATAGTCAAGTGTTCTGCTCCGTCTGGAATTTTTATACCATGGAGCTTTTCTCAGTATTTTCTTTGATTTATTCCTTTTGCTTTTTATTACCTGCATTGAGCTTCACCAGACCTGTGTCCTTCCACAGTACCCACTGGAATATTCCTTCATTTCTCTAAAGAAAGCCAACCTCAAGTCTCTCTAGAAAATTTTTTCAAACAATTTCTTCTTCTGTTATTTTGCAATGATATTTTTTTAGGGTACATAATCCTATTTTTCTACTCCATCATTAGATAACAAAAATTCATTAACTCCCGCATAAGGAGTAGCTTTAATCATCCATCATATTTTTGGCTAAAGTTTTAAGATCTATTAAAGGAGACTAATATATTCCAATACACAGATCATATTTGGCTGTCATCTCCCTTCAGCAGCCTTAAATCTGAATGTAACATAATGAAGGGGGCACATAACATAGAATTAGCCCTCCTACTATAGATTTGTAATTTTCCCCGCCGATGGTTTATTCCGGCCCACATAGCACAAAATATCTTCTAGATATCTGGAGATTGTCTACAATGATTTGGATATGTTAAATATCTACAATATGTCTAGAAAATGTCTTCAATGTCTTGAATACTTCAAATATATACTTGGTATCTTTTTGGGCGAAGAATCTTATTATTTATGCCCAGTGAAATCAGTCAAAAAACACCTGAATATTGAAAAAAGTGTAACTGCTATACTTATTGGTGAATGGAAAGATAAAGTCGTTATAGGCACTTGCACTAAAAAGGCAAAGGTAACTCTGCGGGCAAATGTTTATGAAAGCGATTTAAAGTTACGATAGCTTCTGTTTCAAATATGTACTAGAGTATACCTATTCCATGAAAGGAGGGCTCCTGCTTAGATTTAAAAAATATAGGAATTTTAGATAATGTAAGCAATTTAACAAAAAGATTATTTAAAGAAATTATTCATATTTAAAGAACAAAACAATTAGTAATGAAAGAGCATCAACAATTTAGGAAAAATTTATTGTTATTAAATTAATCAGAATTGATAGGTAAATATGAATGGTCTCAGCTTAGTTACCATCAATCAACAAATCCAATTCAGTGGAATAAAAGGTGTGTCAAAATTATAATCTCTTCTTTTTATAATTTATTTATCACTATTTTTTACTATTTTCACTGTAGTCACAAATATTGACGTAACCTTAACATAGTTATGTACTCATTCATTCATAACCATTAAGAAGGTTGAAGTGCGGCGGTAAAAATTTTCATTCAAAATTCTTCATGACCTATACTGAAAGACACTGAATCACCATTCATTGATAATTATGCAGTCTAATGTGTCATAAATCAAAGAGAAATTTGTACGTTGATTCAGAAACTTCAAATTTTGAATAGAAGGAATAGGAGAAGCCTCTATTAGAAAGAAGCGAAAGCCAGAGAGGTTCCAATATTCAGGAAGAATCCACAGAAGACACCATACCTTCACCTCCTGCTCCATCAGCAGGCTGTCAGTTGAAAATAAACTCTTGCTTTACCGAAAAATATTATATTTGAGTCATTTATCCTGAATTTTCCCAGTGGGTCCAAATTGAATAAGAATGTCCAGAAAATATCGTCCCAAGATATTTTATAGATACCAGAAAAGCGGACATTCAGATATCTACAAAATTTGTAGAAGGTCTCTTGAAGATATTTTCTAGGCATTAGCTGAAAACGTTCAAGATATATTGAAAACATCCAGTAGACATTTTCTGCTGTGTGAGGGGGTGATCCCTTCAATTACATATGCTATCCAAATTTTGAATTGAATAACTGAATGAGTAATCTTATTCTTCGGCTACACATGCACCCTTCCTACGTAATTTTGCCTACTTATTAGTCTTCTCGTCAAGCTCAAACCACAAACTAAGCAACGACACATTGGTGTGAATCACAAATGATTCCAAGGACAGTGTCATTCCCGTTTAAAATCCGGGTGAATGATAGCACTTTCCCAAGTCTCTAATGTGGCAGGGCGAAATTCCACAGATGTTTAAATGTACCTAATACGTTTCAGCAAAGTAGTTCGATCATAAAATCTTAGTACAGTGGTGCTGAAGATACTCACAACTGGCCCTAAAACGGTGATGTAATCGCTTTCTGACCATTATATGAAACTGGTTTGCAAAGTAATAAATAATGATTTATTTTTTAGGGCAACTATGAATTTTTCATGGAAATGGTTGCTTTACCAAACTGTATGTTTGTATCACGGCACGGTACATTTGTAAATAACCTACGCGTTACCTATATGGTTGGAAGATGGATTGTAAACTCATTTGTTATAAATGAAAGCAATTCATTTTTGTGCATATCATTGGCGTAGAATCAATGGTGCATGTATAGAGGAGTCGTCATTTTAAATTACGTTAACTTACCTTTGCAATTAAACAGCCACATGTTCCTAATCATCCGAAGTATTCCATATTCTAACGTATACTAAGTAATTACCGTTAAAAATAAAGTAAGATTTTCTTTTTTTCGTTTTATCTTGCGCATAAATTTATTTACCTGTGCTCTAAAATAAAATCATTCGAACTTATATTTGTTGCCATAATTGAATTTATGTTTTGTTTGTTGTTTGTGAGTTAAATTTAAATATTATCTTGCACATTAATGGAACTTAGGATTAAATATTCATAAATGGTGATGTCAATGTTAAAATTTGAATCATCACCTTTTTGAAATATGAAAAGTTGAAGTCTTGAATATGATAGATGTTTAGAAACGTGAGGCTTGAGCATTAAAAAAAGTATATTTTGGTGATCCCCAGCTCAAGCTTGCGGAATACCTGCGACTCCTAGAGAACGCCATCCCGAGACTGTGTCCGCTCCAAGGATGGAAGCGCACTGATGATGATAACGCTTATGATTGCAAGACGGTCACAACTACGACTACGATTTATACCAGTGGAATCCACGTGCCAAGGCCTGACTGCGCCATCTTATAGGAGATATCGTCAGATTCCAGACGCTCTGAAAACCACTGTTACCAGAAGCCATATTTGCTGCGCTTCATCATCCTCTAAGATGCCATCGGGTGGTCTCGCCACTGCACGTCGTGTCAAGTGTTCCGGCCCTTGCACGGACAAAGATGCACCCGCCAAGGAGGCTACGTCTCCCGGGTATGACCCATGTACCCAACCGTTATGCTTGCTGACCCTGTGTCTTTTGAAAATCATGTGCTACACTGTCACGTTCCCCAGCAGCAAAAAATATCCGGTACATTATTAATATTGACAGACGTAACTTGGTGGAAATCCTTTATCGTAGGAGTTGAAGAAATAAAGACTTGGCTATTTCCACATGGTACTTTATTGTTACCAACCATGGTTTCGTTACAGTGTAACATTATCCCTTGTGGTATTATACTTTGATAATATTACGCTTTAACGAAACCATGGTTGGTCACATTAAAGCACCAAATGGAAATAGTCTTTTTCTTCAAATCCCACTCACCGGTGCATATTCTTAGTCCAGTCAGTCCAGAAGTTCAGGAGAATTACTCGTACTCAATGTGAAGTTACGTTTCACGTTCGGGTTGTTGGAACTTTTTTTTAAATTGACTATCACATTACTAAAATATGGCTTTAAAAAAATGTGGCTTCAAATTGTCACAATCGCGAAGATTAACTTCTTTGAAAATGCCCGTTTCTCAGTTGTTTTTTCCCTTAAATGCTCGCATAACGCTTCACATATTATTCTTTATTTCTGAATGAAAATATATGTACCAAATTACATCAAAATATTACAGATCAAGATCAACTCCTGTCGGATTAACCTTGGGATGCGCCAATAGGAAAACGAGTTACTCATCATTCAATACAAAAGGAACACTTGTATGCAGCACATTTTCAGCGCATCGAGGATCTTGTCCCAGTGAAATAAGCTAAAAGTGAAACATATTACGCGAAAATATTTACATAAAGAGGGACAGGATATGGAATGGCATTCTAAAATAGACTTTCAAAAAACTTAGGATTGTTCGATATTTGCCTCCCATCTTAGTTTATTTGTCAACTTATCAGACTTAAATTGCTTGAAATAACGAGCACAGATATCTTTCAGTGTGACACGGAGAAAGTCAGCGTCACCATGCTTGTAGGTTCGACATAAATAATAAAATTAGGAGAAATCACCAAGCCGATAGGTAGAGGAGTTGGATTTTCTCCTGAACGGCAAAGGAATTAAATGAATGCTAGGTTGGACTCAAGCAACAGCCACAGCATCCCAGCATACTCTATAGAGGTGGGTTCATAGATTGTATAAAATGTAAGTATTAGCTAATATTAAAAATATTGATAAAACAATGTGATAATATTCCTAAGCCAAGAAGGCTTCGGATAATAGTTTCAAATAGAAAATAATAATTTAGCAGCTAATAATAATCTTGGTTAAATCCAAGGATAGCTTATTACACCGCAAGTAAATTACTACATAATGTCTATACATATTAGAGTTTTTCAACGGTCTTTTAAATAGTGGAAATGTTTTATAATCATTGAAGTAGGTATGAATTGGCTCGTATTTCATCACGGAAAAGGTCCCAGCAACACTTAAACATGTAGATATTTAAAAAATTATCAGCTATGAATTTGAAGTTTCATGAATTTAACTAAAAAAATGAATGAATTGTATAAATTTGTAGAACCGAGTGTTTTTTCAATTCGTATTGGTGAAGCTTAAAGGGAATTTTTCAGACTTGATTGCCTCAAGGGCAGTTTTCAATCAGTTCTTTATTATTTACCCTGATATAGCCACAGAATTTCGAGAAACTATTTAGCACCGAACGTACCTGTACCTAGTGGCTACAATAGGCTCGTGATTATTGCTGGGAAATCCTCTTCGTCGAAATTTACGTCCAGTTTATGTGGAGTTCAGTTTTAGAAACTGTTACCGGAGTCATACAGAATAATAGTCTCCAATGGCCGCAATGCTAGCAATCACGTAACACGTGCGAAATAAACTACTGCATTGGCTCACTTGAGCGTGGAGATTTGCAGCATTGGCCAACCTCTAAACCAGAAACCCATCACAAGCACTCGCTAAACTTCGAATGAGGGTTGAAGGGGCCTCGCTAAGTTTTTTTGGTTGAGACACCACTCACTTACGTACACGTACATACAAAACTCTCTCCTTGTGATCAACTACGGTAGAAAATGCTTGGGATTAGTCGTATCTCATATATCCCATCCAGGCTATCCGTAACATTGCTCAAACTCAAGCATCTTCTCCTGGTGTTGAGCATAAAGAGTGATCGTTGTATGTACGTTTGCGTGTGAGTGAGTAGTATCTCAACCAAGGAAGCCTTAGCGAGGCCCCTTTCAACTCTCGCAAAGTCTCCTTCTAAGTTCAGCGAGTGGTTGTTATGGGTTTCCCTTTGAGAGGCTGTGGTAGATTGAGGCCGTAGAGCTCACCTTAGCTGTTCTTCTACCGGAGTCATTGGAAGAATGTTCCGAAACCAGCAACCAAAGTAACAGATGTGCATTTACGGCTGGAGGTGAAATATCAAATATCACAGCAATATGAGATGGCAGTCTGAGAAATACCTTGTAATCGGTAAATATTTCAAAGGTGGATAACAATAGCTCACCTTTAAGATAAGTCGCAATTAAAAGAAGGCTAAGCAAAACCTACATCGAGAGTTATGAGGCTCATTTCATAACCACATGAGGAGCAAAGCTGCCTATGATGTTATCTAAGGTGAATGTTAGAGCAACATAAAACCTCCTAGGGTTAGCAGTATACCTAATTATTACCCCTTGTATCAACAAATACTCCCTAAATGATACTTTTAAAGTCAAAGTAATTATTTCACCGAAGAAACGTGAGGTCAGTGCTATACATTCGCTACCCCATCATAAATACCTGAACATTCCAGCATACCTATCCATGAAGAATGCACAAAACCATCCCCTATCCTTGAAATAGTGGTTCTAAACGTACACACAACTCTTTTAAACTTGTATTTTCTTGGAAAGTTATGGTTTTAACTGTAACCATGTTGTATAGACTCATAGACATTTAAAGATAAAGTGCTTTGAACTCTCCGTTTTTAAGTATACGAATTTCGTCTTTTTCCTTGTTATTATTTCAGTTTCGCGCGCGACAATTCACAGTTTTCTTTACCGGGCCGCACTTGCTATAGGTTACCTCCTTTTAGTGTCAGCAGTAGGTGTTTCTACGAGATGTTGACACAAATTTATTTAAATATTAGGCATATTTTTATATTCGCCCAGTCATTGGATAATTTTCAACAACTGATTCATAAGATAATATCCCATTCATTTCGCTCCAATCCATGTAGTTCGAATTGATTTGACGAAAGGACTCAAAGCGTTCACGTCCACACGCCGTGATAGCAAATACGAACTGAAGAACATATATGATACCTTTATCTGAGCTGTGCAAGGGGAACACCTTAAAGCGAAGTAGACGAGTGTAGAAAGTAACACTGAATTTCTTTCTGCTATTGGCTTTTAACAATGACACAAAGATGTTTTCATGGTAAAAAGAAATGAACACTCTTGATTAACCCTGATTAATTGCCTATTTCACTCAATTTGTGTAGCAAATATAATGCAATGGCCGATTAAGCAAAATATTCTACGTAAGCATTTTGGCAGGATGAAACTGACCACTGCAATCGAACGAGGATTGTTACTTACTACGTAAAGTAAATGATTTTTTATCATAGAAACGCTCTTCTTTATCTCGCTATGAAACCCTATTAAGGTCTTTAAATCGTCTTCATCTCGCTGGCGTAGAGTGTAGGTAGTAATACGTTATTAGGGGGTAGTGAAAGAGGATAATGGTGGTTCGCTGGTCTTTAGAATTAGGGACCCGTACCCGTCGGGAATATTGGGTCGGTCTTCGTGGAAGGAAGAGAGAATTAAATGGAAAACACACAATTGTATCGACCGTTCATTCTCAGGCCGAGTATCTGAGCTCAGAAATGGAATGTAGTCACACCTCCTTATCTTTGAGTCTGGCATTCTATCATCCGTTGAGAAAATCTAGGAGCGAGTGAATATGGTTTACACTGAGGATAAGGAATTTTTCTTACCAACCCACATATTAGCCTATGATGACGAACTCTTTGCAAGGGCACCATTTCCTTTAAATTATTGCAATGCTTACAACTTATCCTATGCACTTGATAAAATTCCAAGTTAATTAAATCTTTTTACTTTTTAACAGTAAAATTTTTATGGAAAGTGAAAATATTATGAAACAGCATAAAGATCGTCACATCTATACAGTTTCCACAAATTATAAGAGGCGTTGAAGCACCAAGTAGTGAATAAAATGATCAGGTAGCGGATGAAAATTTATAAATAGCGTGGAATCCAACCTCAATTAAAGATAACTATATACTCCTATTTTTCTCAATATTAGGTTTTTTCAAATAATTTATCTACCGAATTTCATTTACCCTGAAGGGAATATCCTTTATATAAACATGTTATATTACTAAATTAAATTAGTGAACACATATGAATATGTTATATTGGTAAATTTTCGGAATGTACTGGCGTCGTTAATTTTTAAGGGGGAATATTAAATATTCCAAATATTGAAAGACATTATCCATGAACGATAAAAAATTGGATTCTAAGGAAGTGCAAAGCATTGAGTATTTTTTCTAGTGCCGAGAATATTCTTGGAGATACCTAGCTTATTTGGCGCTGAATCGTAAACATAACATGGCCACACACAATAATGCTAACAACAGCTCAATTAATACTCGGCATCTTATATTATTTGTTTTTATCTTATTTAATAAATATGATGAATGATTTCTCTAAATGCTTCAAGCAGAAATATTTGCCTATGTCGTTTTTTATCATGCTTTCAATGCATCGAAATATCCGAGGGAATAGTTATCAATAACTCTTGGTGCTAGACACCTCGGCGCGAAAGGGGGCACGTTGTTGTTATATTTTAGGCGAAGTACGATGCTGGGTTATGGCTTTCGTTCATCACGTGGAAATATATATTCAAATAATTTTCCTATATAATTTAATTGTGTATACAGTAGTGAGCATATGTCATAAGTCTCAAAACTACAATTAATAGAGTGAATTAATCAAAGTCGATGTAGCGTTATTATACTATACGAAGGGTACAAGAAGTTTTTATTGAAAAGTTAGTTCGTGGCCATCCGGCCCCCAAAAAGATAAAAAAATGTAGGAATTCTGACAAGAGAAAAAGGACATTCCTTAAAATTCCTGAAATTCATTGGAGGACTACAACATAATAACGTGATGAATTGATTACGCTCCGAGTGAGTAATAGGAGTAGATTTATAGTTGCAGCGACGAAGTACTTGTCAGGGCTGCTGTCGGCATTTCTTTGAATGGTTCTAAATACAACATAGCCAAACGCGATAATGCCAGCAGCAGCTCTGTTAATACTCGTCATGTTATATTATTTTTCTTTATCCCAAGGAATAAGTACTATAAACGCTTTTCCAAATGCATATAGAAGAAATATTTGTCTATGTCGTTCTTTGTCATGGTTTTAATGAATTGAAATATCCGAGGGAAAAATTATCAACTGGTACAAAGTTTTTATAGCAACACAAATGATATTTTCACAAAGCATTGCTTTCAGTTCCAACAAGGTGGGTGATGGATCAATATTGAGTACTTAGTAAAATCTGTTCGATGGGAAAGTTCAATTGTATCTTAGAACAATAGTAAATCTGAGTACTGCTTTAGGCTGGAAAAATACAGGCGGCACCCACCTCAAGTCATTTTCTCCCTCAATATATTAAATCGTGAATTTAAAAAAATCATCAAAAAACACATTTGTTAATTTTAGTTAGGTATGTCTCAAAAGTTCCGGCCCACGTTCGGAAGGTAAGTTTACTTATTGCACCCCCATTGTGTTGCAAATCTTGCATCCAAAATGTTTTCCTTAATCCATTAACTTCCAAAATTTGTTTTTATATTTTTTACTTTATTTGTATCCGTCTACATCCCAATAAATAGAAAAACACGCATTTTGAATCTCACGACCGCGATTTCAACCGAGAGCCACAGATGGGGCTCAAGGTGTTTGTGTCCATTGATTCCCAAGTGACGCACATTGGCAATACAAAACGTCGATTGTATCTATATAACCAGGAATGAAGAAAAATTGACCCAGTTGGAGAATAGCCACAGCGAACAACGTCTTTTATGCTGCCAAAAGTCACCTTTTCCCTCTACGACCAGAAAACGGAGACCTCTGAGCGGAAACGGGCTCGTGTGCACATGTCAATGCATGCACGTGATCACTTCATGTCTCCTATCACTAACGACATCATGTTAGAAGACGCGAAGGTCCTGTTTTTATATATAACAGGTGGCGCTGCTATATAGTTTAAAGTACCGGGTCCCCATTTGGGGATCATAATAGTTAATTGGGATTTAAAAAACACGGAAATCGCTGCGAAATAGCGAAAATCTTTTCGAATGCGCTACAAAAATCATCAGCGCTTTTGTAAATTTTTACAGTTATTCTGTTTTTAGACTGAAAACCTTGGGTATCCTTATTCAACATCGTACAAATAGAAAATAAAGGTCATTTTCAGGCATTATACTTGAGCCCGTAACACCTTCAATTGCAAAACTTAGACATAATGATTTGTGCAACTTGCCTGCTGAACAATGAACTGCATGCCAAATTTTTTATTTTAAAATAATTTTGAAATGTTGGGAACTGCAAGTAGCTATTTAAGCATATATTTGCATTGTGCACGGCAAGAATACTCTCTTTTTCAGTAAAAACTAAGAGTGCAAAGTTCAATTGCAAAAATGTTTTCCTTGCTTTTTTGAGTACTAAATTAAGCATTGGTGAATTTCCAGTACAGTTAATCAAATAGTCATTTGCCTGGTTATATTAGAAGCATATACATATTATATATGTAATATAACAATGAATAGTAACATGCAAAAGTTGATTTGTGATGTCTTTATCTTTCAAAGGTGTCCAACATGTTCATATTGAGTCTTGCAGCTGCTGATTTGACCGTTGGAGGGATTGTTATGCCAATTAGTTCTGTCTATGCCATAACAGGTGAGCCATAATTTATATTAAATATTGCTTTTCGGGATATAAAACTAGCATGATTGTATGAGTACTATGTTGCATGGAACATGTCCTTTCCGTATGAGTGTCCGATCAGGTGTTAAATTTCAAATACGCGAACATTATCTAATGCATTCACTCTCAATTTGAATTTATTTCTTACGTATTATTTCATTTCAAGACTTTAGCATTGGAATTTCAACAGCTAGTTGTAGTTTTTGTAATTGTCTCTCAAAATGATGGCCCGTATAATCATTAGTATTGTAACTTAAAATCTAAATTTCGGAGGTCATAAACCCAAAGTGCAGGGAGGCATCGCATGGTCCATGAAAGAGTATTGCTCCCGATAACTATCAAAGTAATATATTTATTTTACCTACGGATGTCTTTCATGAACGTAATTCCTATGAATAATGTGCCCTGCATTCTTTTACCTACTAACTAATCTCATGATTATTGCGTCCATGCGTCACGTAACGATGTTTTCCTGAGAAAATGGTCTTAAAATTCGATGAAATTGGGGAAAATTTATGTTAATCAATACAATCACTCGATTTTTCAACTACATGGTTTATACCATACATTTGTTTGCCTCTTAAACATTTATCATTCCATTCATTATAAAATGCTACTTTTTATAGAACCAAAAAATCTATTATCTTTATATTAGCCTAATTATTTGGTGGTATAAAATTTTACCGTTATCACAAGGCTCTTGTTTCTACGAGAGGTAAGAGTCATGAATTATTTTCCTCACTTGAAGATTTTTGGCGATGATTCCCGCTAATCTTTTATTTCAATATTCATGTGAATCGTTTATTTCAATATTCATTTGAATCGTTTATTTCAATATTCATGTGAATCGTTTATTTCAAGGTACTTTAAGTCCATATTAACCTCGTTCAAAACACGGTGAATCAATATAATATCGTGATATTAGGACTACGTTTCGGTATTATTAATTAATTTTTATAAACCAGCAGTTATTGTTCTCCTTTACCGTGAGCCGTTATATATTTATGAAGCTTTGGCTCTCACCCGAAACCGAAATATTTTCGGTTCAACTGACTTCTCCACAACTCATGCTTAATGACATATGCGAACATCTTGGTATGAGACAAATCGTTTTGATCATTTAAACATCTGTTCCCTGTTGAAGTATTGCATCGCACCAGCTCGAGCTGACTGACTGATTTGGACGTAGAGGTAGTAACAATGTGTTTTAGACATTAGAACGCAATTTTTCCATTGAATACATTAATCTAATGTGGTAGGTGTGGCAAGGAATTGTCTTTGAAATCGCCTTTACCTCTGATATATGAAACAGGGATTTCGATTTTGGAAGTCAGCACAGCAAACATGCATATTCGATCTTTTCTTACAGAGAAGTAGGCTTTCCACATGGCTTGGAGGGACTAACATGCATAAAATTATGTATCTTAACTAAATTTTTTTTACATGCTGATTTGCACGTTATATGAAAATAGTGCACCATAATGTTATCCAAGATGTAAATAGCATATTATCTATCAAAATCACAAATCAGACATCCCATAGGAATTCCAATCATTCTTGTGTTCATGGCTCTTGGTCTAACTACTTGCGTAACGAACGGTGCATGTTATTATATGCGCCTATCCGTGCCACATATGGAAATACTAGTGGCATCGTTATATCACCTAAAAGTGTGTAGATCGGTAAACATGAACGGTAGAGATATTTGGGCGATTCTACCAGAAAGTGTCAATTTGAAGATGCTGATTTTACTAAAATAAAAACTGAGTAATTTTCAGGTAAAAGATTTTTAGGTAAACTATGCAATGAAAAAGACACACATAAAAGGAAAAAACAGCAAGCGTCTCAGAACTAGCCAAATTTAATTTTTTTACAGCAGGGGAATGAGATGCCTTAACAGGGGAATGATAACTCGGTTAATGATTAAACATTTTACCATTATTAAGTAATTTATATTAATAAAAACTGAAATCTTAATACTAAACACACTTGTCAATATTTCTCTTAGCAAATTCTTTACTTCCCTTATTATCTTAACGCTAACGGTTTCAACTCTCGTTATGCAATAGAAATTTTTACATCTATTACGTTGGAAAATAGACTGAAAACCAACTTAGGCCAATAAATACTGCGTAAACACTAGTTTACAATATGTAAGGGCTTCATGGCACGTTCGCACTACGTTCTTTTTACGCCGGTTAACCCCGACCATGGTTACAAAACGAGGTGTGAACGCAAGTTACCGCTAACCTTGGGTATGATTCTGACCACCGTTTTCCGACCATGGTTGGCGGTAGTTTATGCGTGTGTGAGCGCAAGTGGTTAAAAGCTGGTTAGAAAAAGAAGAAGGCGAAGCAGCAACATGATGGGATAGGAGGAAACAAAACTGAAAGTAAAGTATTCGAAGAGGAGACGGACGTTCTTGTTGAACTATATTCGTCAGAATCAATTCAAAGGAAAGTGCTATAGATTCATTCCGTACTTTGTTGAATATGAATAAATTTTAAACTTGATGTAAGTTACGCGAAATGCTATAGTTCGTAGTGAATTAGCCATTGGCTCGCATTGTATTGTTACGGATATATTTAATAATCTCTATAAATATTTTACTAGAATAATGCTGAATGTGCGAAACTACCTTAATGAAAATCTGATGGTCACAATGATTTTAATGTTTTGTTAAGAGTTATTTGTCCCAGTTTAAAAAAATTCACTTATTTTCATCAGTGAACAAAAGTTCCTCCCACACCAATATAAAATATCAGGCTAACTGCTAGTTAGATATAACTATACAATATAAAGTAAGAATCGTCGGGTGATGCTAAATATCACAAGAAATACCACGTTCTCTCTCTTATTCCATTCCAAGTTTAATTTCAACAATATTCAATTCACATTTCTGCAAGTTATTCCTCCACCATAGAGTTGAAGTAAAATAATTTTAATTTATGGTACAGCTTCAGATTGGATCATGTCCTTTGCCAAAATCAGAAAACAATAATTACTGAGGCTGCAATGCAGCGGCAAGTGTATCTCAATTCCAAATCACCAAAAGTGTGCCTCAATTGACGCCTAAGGTTCAAGATTAGGTCCTCTTTTCTTCGCCTACATCAATGATTTGTCAACACATACGAATCAAGGGCAAGTAGTAGTATCTGTTGTTGATACCAAAGAAGTTATTACTAATAGTCACTTTAATTCGGATTCAATAGAGCAGTAGAAAAGTGCAAACCACGATATCAATGAAATGATTAGTTGCGCGAACACATCTGAATTAACCAGACCTCCGCAGCTTCCCTGTAACCAATGGAAATAGAAAAGTCAGTGCTGCTCTCTGGTGGCCAGTTCTCCCTTAGCTTCTAAAAGGGCGGCATATACAAACCGATTTGAACAGTGCCGCGAAAGCTCTTAGTGGCAAATAAGTTCAGAACTTCAAAAAATGAGGGGGAAACCAAAATTTTCAGTCATTTGGCGTATTTATCACTAATTATCATCAGCATAAAAGCCCATAACTGACATTCATACGAATTGACAACTTTATGAAGATAGCCACAGAGGAAAAGGATGAGGAAAAGAAAAAAGTAGTTGTTGTAAATGGCAATTTATTGAGAATAACAGCAAAATTAAACATCTTACATAATCTTCATTACAGAAGTTGAGCAAAGTCATGCAATACCTTTTTCAATCAACATGTTATCAAGATGAGACAAAAATGTTTAGCTTATGAGTGTACGCAACCCCTGCTCAATTCAAGATAGTGGTCGGCAAATCTATGTTTGATGAAACCCATAAAAGCAAAGCAGTGGCATAGCCAGGGGGAGGGTCCGGACCCCCCCGAAATATAAATACAAATATTTTCCTTCATAAAAGAAAACAAAATATTGAAAAATCGTGAATTTAAAAAATATTTGTTAAAAAAAATGAAGTTTTTTCCATTTTCGAAAGTGTTATAATTAATTTAAAACCCATTACTTAATACCGCGTTATTAAAAAATTCCCTCCCCCCATTGTTTTGGACCCCACCTGAACTAAATCCCTGGCTACGCCACTGAAGCAAAGTATGAAATAGCAGAGGATGAAAAAAATAATTGCTATATCAGATGAAATACTAAAAAGGTACACTCACAATGCCATTTGCTGCTGGAAATATGAAAAGAAACAGTCAATAAGAGAAATTTATGTGTACGCAGCAGCATTTTACAGCAAGCATTCAACAAGCCATAAAGTAGAGCGACAGTAACACATACCGTAGAGTGTAAAGCAACGCAGACATGACATAGGCAAACAAAATGTTTAAGCAACAACAGCAAGCATTCCACAAGCCAAAAAGTAGAGCGAAAGTAACATATACCCTTGAGTGTAGAGCGACACAGACATGACATAGACAAATAATATATTTAAGCAACATCAGCAAGCATTCAACAAGCCATTAAGTAGAGCGACAGTAACACATACCGTAGAGTGTAAAGCAACGCAGACATGACATAGACAAACACAGTGCTTTGGATCGTAGCAACAGGGCATAAAGTAGAGTATAGGTAACTCATACTCTGGAGCGTGAAGACACACGGACATGACAAAGACAAACACAATGTTATGGACAAAACCAGCTAATATTCCCCATGGTGAACAGCAGACCAACATTGACTTAGTGTAGACTTTTAGACACTAACAGGTAGTATTGAGACAAGCACCATATTGTGGCATACAATCACATAAGCTTTACATAATAGTGAAACAATATAACTAATTTCAATGTCCTATGAACAGCCACAGGTATCACCAAAACAAACACATAATGACACATGCATTATCTAACCTAAACAGGGGTGCAACAGAATAAAGTTAAAGCATAACTTCAAATACTTTTCATTTAAGGAGTATTAATTCTATACTTTAAAAATAAAATGGCAAAAGTTTTTGCTGATTCCGCACATGGTAATACAAGTTTTTTGAAAGATTTACACTCCATCAAAATTAACAACATTCTCCCACCTAAGCATTCAAGATGAATGTTCTCCATTATGACGCATTGAAAAATGCACTCCCAATCCTGCACCACTTGCAAAACCAACTCCTTTGGCACCAAACTCTCCAGCTCATCATGGCCCTCATCAACACTGCAATCTATCATTGCTTCTCTGCAGGATGAGCATGAGTGTTTTCTCATGAGTAGGTGATTGGTGATATGGGAAATTCACTCTCACCATTTCTAGGCAGCGTCTTCAAGTATGTGATTTGTAGACTTTGTTAACAAAACTAAAAACTTTATCTTTTCTGAAGGCGAGATCATGGCTTCTTTTGATGTAAAGAATTTATTTCCAAGAGTACCTATTGATATAACCATTCATTCACTTAGAACGTGGCTTCAAACCCTATCTTTAGATCAGAAAACCATAGACGAGTGTATACGCCTCACGAACCTTTCAGCCGTTCATTCAATCTTCCCTCATTACCTTCCCTATTTATTTCCCTTTACGTACCTAATTACCCCAATCATGCGTTTTCCCCTCCCCTCTTTCCTTACCCTCTCCTCCACCCCCGGATTTGCCATTTTCTGTTTAATTATGCTGCGGTCCTTCGCCCTCAGGGATGAATGACGGAAAATGGCAAGAAATATCATCAATTCTTCCTCGGAGACGCTTAAGCTTGTGTAAATCCATCTACCTTTTATTTCCTTCGGAATGAAAACTGTTTCATTTTAATTGCCAGCTTATGATCCGCCAGGAAGTCCAAATCACTTTAGCGCTGAGATTTGTTTTATTCGGTCATTGTCTACATGGGGGAGAAAAAAGGGAAACTATGTTTCAAGACATTGAACTATCAATCAATTTATGAGCACCTTTTTCTGTTTTTGCAACTTTGTGTACTATGCTCCCCCAGAGAGTCCTAATCACTTAGGCGTTGAGATTTTTCGAAGCGGTTACCATCTGACATTGGGGAGAAAAAAGGGAAACTGTGATTCAAGACATTGAACAATTAATCAATTTATGAACACCTATTTCTTTTTTTACGACTTTCCGTACATAACATTTTTAATTTAATCGCCATCTTATGATAAACCAGAGAATCAAAAGCATTTAAGCGTTAAGATTTTTCGCATCGATTACCGTCTGACATGGAGGATAAAAAAATCAAGCACTAGACGAGGTATTGATGGAGAGGGAGGTTAATGCTGAGCAGGAGTGAAAATTAGGAAGGTATAATGCCGATGAGAATTTTTACCACATGCTTTAAAGTATAATATAATATTAAAATATTCAATAAAGCCAAGTTATTCCCCTAGTCAGAGTATATGAAATACATAGTTCAAAATATGCCTCGTGTAATATATCACGTAAATGTTAAGCAAAAATAGAATTAGTAGTACCATGATAGAATTATTGCCACAGTTAAAATACGATCAGAGCTGGCTTTATCGCTCGGCAACCGGTTTCGACGCATTCTAGGTCGTTGTGGAAAGGTAAAATTATATTTTATCGCCTCTATGTGTAGCTTCCACAAATTGAATTAAGCTACTATCAATAACAATAAAATAGATGATAATGGAAGCCACGGGGGTAGGTATCGCAGGGAGGGATATTTGTGAGTTCAGTAACAATCATTTTCGAAAGCATTCTCCAACGCACGCCCTGAAGTCTCCAGTACGACGAATTATCTGGTGCTCATATGGCATGTATGCATGCCATTAGGGCTCTCGTTGCAGCCTTTATCCTCTGAGAAGTTAGTTTACCTGCTTGCTTCTGGGGGTCAGCCGCAACGGGGCTCAAAATGTCGACGTTGCACAGTGGACTGAAATCGGAAAAAGCCGGACAAAAGTCCCAAATGGATTTTTTTGAGATAGAGACTTAAAAAATAGCATAGATACTCATAAAGGATGGTTAATTATGAATTTCTATGCTATTTTACATACATTTGATCTGTTTTCGAGATACAGCAACTGAAGCATGGCCAATATTTCAAAAACGCGCGTGATCTCGTTTTTCTCCGAAAATCTTTGAACTTAAGCAGAAGGTGTTGCAGTTGTATGATTTTTATGAAATAAACAACACAATATTCCTTTGTCCAGATGCTTTGGCTATATTGTTCATGATTTTTGAAGATTATGGTTTACATCTGCATGGTTTTACAACACAAAATGAAATTTTAAATAAAGTAGGCATTATCTTTCGTTTACGAAATATGGTAATCGGGAAATTTACATCGTAGTGTGAAGTATATACTTTTTAAGAATAATGCGAAGAAATCCTGGAAAAAAGTTTGCGACCTAGGAAATGAGAGCAATTTTTCGATCGCGCGTCAAGTCTGAGCTACGCGACGAGGGACCCTGAGGCTCGGTAACATCGGTCGATTTATCAAGTTTTTTTCAGAATTAATTCTTGAAAATCGTCATTTGAAGCATGAAACATAGTTTGTATTGCCCTAAAACACTATTACCAGGATAATGGATCGATCGACTTGACCTTTTAACGCATTACTCTAGTGGAGATGGTAAGGATCAGATTTTTGTCCGAACCATTCTACGTTTAAGAAGTATGCTTCGGATATTGAAGTATTGTTAAGAGATTAAGTCGGCATGAGAAAGAGAGAGAGAGAAATAAAACAGTTTCTGGGAAAGTTAACAACCTCTACTCTTTGTCCCTATCCCCCCTTTTCAATCCTTGCCGAGGAGGGTCGCGCGGAAAGGGGCATTTTATGATGGGTCCTTCCGTAAGGATTTTTTCCTTTTCCTGGCAAAGATGCATGTCTACTTGCAGTTTTATTTTGTAAACGGTGAAGAAAGGTCGTGCTTGTTAGTCAAGTGTCGTGTCGTGCTCTACTGTAATTCTAAAACGGCCCGGACGAGTGTATCTCATAGATAACCTGCAGGGAGAGAATAGTATGCTTAAAGTTGATATGCTCTTTCAAACAATGGGAATACAAAGAGGAGGCCTAATTCAATCCCATAGAAGGCTAATTTCTGTTACCAATAGGCATATTTAAATCTGTATTCGAAGTCGTACGCGGCACGGTGATGAGTGCAGTGCGATCAATTTTTTTTCCAATAGTGTGCATCAAATGTTTGCGATTGCAAGGAACAGCATTGAAAAGTTGTGAAATTGATAGATCACATCAGCATATATATAGATTTCGGTGAACACCCCTATTCATCCCTTTTTTCCCCGTGACACTCGGATCCCATCGTCTTCAGCGAGGTGAGTGATGACTTTTATAAACCCAATTACATGCGCGGAGGGTGAGAACAACTTAAGAAGCAAAATTGAAGATCCTCAATTGTAATACTTGTGCTTACGGGACTCCATTAAGTATATTTACACTAAATGCTAACCATCAGATCCTTATTCTTTGAAGATAATTTTTTGCAGACGGATTTTTTTAATTAATAGCGGAAACCATAACTCAGACCAGCTTTGAATCTGGGTGGTGTAAGTTAAATGTCCAAAATCCGAAATTATACTAGGTAATATTTTCTTATTACAGACCACCCAGCTCAGATATAACATCAATATTGGATTTTGAAACCCAAATCAACAGCATAACATCCAAAAATCCTGAAAGATATGTATTGTAGTTGGATTTTGATGCGCGAAAGGATACGATTGAGTGACTGTTTCCTCCCATTATAGGAGGCCTCCCAAGACTAACAAGGGAATCGTGAATTATTTCTCAGTACTTTAATATCGTCAAAATACAATTAGGGACCGTAAAAACATCGGACGATTTTTAGAATAAAATTATTTTCATTTATCAATAGTAAGTTTATTATTTTCAACCATTACACCATAGCATAACCACATAAGCTTTCTTAACTACGTGCGCACATTCGAGTTCTATCTGGTCTCGATTACTTTTTATTTCGATTTTTCTGAACCATTGGTTAACCCAAAGGCCAATGGGCGACACTGTGTCAGGTTTCCCATGAATATTGGTTCAATTTCCCTGAAATAAGACCGTATTTGAATTTCCTTCGTCTCGTTCCAAGGATAATTCATCGTTAGAAAGGAAATCCAGCTCTCCTGCAAAGCGATGGTGGCGGCAAAATCTCTGTTGGGATACTTTTTACCTCATTTTACATACTGCTTGATTCGTTTATTACCAATCGTTGTTAACATTTTTGCCGACTTAGTTAGTTTTTGTTTTTGATACTTCTCTGTTTAAAACTCTGCTACGATACTATTAATCTCTCATAATTTGATGTATTGTAGCAATGCTTGCTTGAAATGCATGCGAATATATCTATGTTTCCTCAAGACCTTAGTGAGTATTTAATTGTAGTAATTGGAGTAATTTATTTCCTTCATTTCTACCCTAATGTTCCACTTGTTCTGCAATACACGCCTCCTGAGGATCATCTGATCTCGTGTAATACAAGGTACCAAAAGACCATCTCTGAAATTCTAACACTAAGACTTCTTTAGAAGCTTCCCCACTTTGCTGCTTACACGTTGAACATAGGTTCTTGGGAACCTCTTTCTTTTTCATAGAGTATTCGTTGCTAAATGGCGCTCAAACTCCATGATGCTGATTTATTGTAATTTACGTCCGTATGTGCAATTTCGAAAGTAAGAAGGTTATTTACCCTTAGCGTTCTTTTCAATTCTTTAAATTAAATTTAAAGTGTTGTTTCTCTGACCGCGCGGGTCGTTTATTTCGCCGCGTCGTCGAAAGCATTGCGACTCACGCAGAACACCTACTCGTCTAAATTAAGATCACAGGGAGATAGCGGCGACCGGTGGTCGTGCTCTTCTTTCCCTTTCCAAGCAAGGCTAATAAGAACGATGAGTGCACGTGAGCGTATACATCGAATTTAAATGTGGAAGGCTCACAGGAAGTTTAGGGTACAAAATGGATGTAAACCATAAGTAATTACTTCCCTCATCTTGTTTCCCGTCAGAAGACTCACGCAGTTGACCACATTGCGCTACCAGTCGGCCTCGGTGGCGCCGGTGTAAAGTACCCAACTGCTAACCTAGAGGTCGCGGGTTCGAATCCCGCCTGGGTCGCTTGACCACCATCCAGGGCATGGATGCATGTGATTTTCAAACAAGTTAATTGTAAGAGAGGACTATCTAGTCCTAAAATCGCTTGTGAAATAAAGACGACATTATTATTATTGTGGATCGGTAGTTTTGTATTTAATTTTCATCTATATAAAATGTACTAAGATATTAATAAACTTTTCGGGGAAGCTTTTGTTCCCTGTGAGTTAAGCGATGGGCTGCAAGAGAGAATGTCATGATTATATTTTCTAATGTCTCATACATGATCAGTCATAGTTTTGTAAGCTAAGCTATAAACTAAGAGAATTATAATACTTCTTCTTGGCTTGTGCCTAAAGTTAACCCGTTTCCCTCGCTTATTCTTGTCGTTTCCTCATTGCCTGGCTTTTTGATAGTTTTTATCTGGCTTAGTGGTAAAATAAATAACAAAAACCATTAAAACGTGCGCAATAGCAAGTGTATGGTAATTTATTCGAAGAAAAGGCACAGCTATGATGAGCGTATAATATCTAGGAGCGATTCTTATCTACTATTTTCACTGTCCTTATTGAATAAAATAAGAGTAAATTTAGTATGAAATGCATTTAAAATGTCATTATTCGTTTCTCCTTATTCCCAAAATCTAAAATTTCAGTAATCTTTTTGTTACCTGAGCTGTTAACTAGGAGAATTACAATATTTGGCGTAGTGGTAAAATGAATGACTAAAATGCTAATACGTAGTAGAGCTACTAATAGAGTACGTACTACTTAAATCCTAATTGATCTCGATAGTAGATTGAGAGGGCACCTATATTTTTCTCCCCCATCTTCATCGTCCAGTAAATGTCACATTTTTTCCCGTGTGTCTGTTTAAAATTAATTTTAATCATGAAATTAGTCTAAGCAATCACGGCAACTTCAGAGTAATTCTAGCACATAATCCTCCCCTCTTGACTGTCTTGAATAATGGCTATACTTAGATGAGTTTCTAGCAAACATTATCTCTCATCGCAATATTTGTTGATGTGGCCATACCAGGTTCAAAATTGTCCCAAAGCCCAACCTCGCCTATCATCCTTCTAGAAAATCAGCTAACCTTATCGCATGCTTCGTAGACGTTGACTACTATAATAGGTAATGTAGTGAGCATGGCATTTACTAACCTGTTCTAACACTTTCCCTACCCTTTTTCTCCAACAGGAAGATGGGTCCTTGGCCTTGTCGTGTGCCAGTTCTGGCTGTCAGCCGACTACACGGCGAGCACCGCATCGATATTCAACCTGTTTATCCTAAGCGTCGACCGCTACTGGTCCATAACTTCACCTCTCCGCTACTTACGAAAGAGGACGAAGAAGCGTGCGCTTATTATGATAGGTCTGGTCTGGGCCGTGTCCGCTCTCTGGATTCTGCCGATCATTGGTTGGCATCACTTGGGCCACGGACGGCGAGCTTATCCCCCTTCAGTGTGTGAGACTGAGTTTGCCGGGAACGTTGTGTTCAAAGTCACGGCAGCAATCATAAACTTCTATTTCCCCTCCCTGCTTATGGTCTACCTCTATGGTAGGATCTTCTTCGAGATAAAGAAGAGGAGCCGATTTGAGATCGGTCAGTGCAATCACAGTCGAATGCATAGTGTAGATAACGAGGATTCTCTGGCCGAGGAGAGGTATCAGGCGGCTGCCACTGCAGGGCGGTCTGCCGGTGCCTCTGGCTCCATGGCCGGGGACGAAGGTTCTAAAAATAATGGTTTAGGAGGCAACCAGCGCGGGAGGCCTTTTAAAAGGTGGTCCGCGACCCAGCACAGCGTGCAACGATTCAATGAGCGCAATCCAATGGTCACTCTGTCAGAGGGGAGTAGGCAACCCTCGACTCATAACGGCGAGATCAGTCAGCTTCTCCAGTTCCGGAACCTGACTTTGCTCTCGTACCGTGAGGAGGGTACGCTGGTTGGCCACGTACCTCGCCACGAGGTCATGTCTCACTTCGAAGGTGTAACCGTGAATGTTGAGTATGTCATGTCCAGCACTCCAGAAGTGATGTCTAGTCCTGGAGGCCCACCGCCCCCAGCTCCGCCGCCTTCGCCGCCGCAACCTCCTCCTCCGATCCGCAACTGGACCACCCGATCCAGTAGTGGAGCCGGGCCTCGGCTCATCAGGTCCAGGAATCAGACTATAACGCGTCATATCCGGGGTAAAAATAGCCGGAAAAGGGGCGGTAGAGACACCATAACGCTGCAGAAGGAAAAGAAGGCAGCAAGGCAGCTTGGGGTCATCATGGGAGCTTTCATGCTGTGCTGGCTACCATACTTTGTACTTTTTATGGTAATTGCCTTCTGCGAGGACTGTGTGCATCCCAAAATACACACAGCAACCATATGGCTTGGCTACGTGAACTCGACCCTGAATCCAATTCTTTATCCTCTCTGTAACGCAAATTTCAAGAGGGCTTTCAGAAGGATGCTTGGTTTGAATCGCTAAACTGTCGTGTCTATTCATGGAGGGCTGATTTGCCACGAGTGATAGGAGTTAAAAATTACTTATGCTCATATAGGAGTATATTTTCTCAAGTTTGTCCCGGAAAACTGCATGTGTGACTGGATAATTGAGTTAAACATTTTTGGAATCGAGATTTTTGTCTCTTTCTCGGTCTCATTTTGATTGAATTCGGCTTATGAATGTTCGCGTGTGGAAATGTTTTTCATTTCACCCTTAAGAACGAATTTTCATATTTCCCGTAGTAGTAATTATTTCTTCTCGGGTTTCTATATAAAAAATTCAGTTTGCGGCGTAAGAAGGACACTCACCATGTTATTTTCACTCTTCATTTTTCCAAATTAGGTATCCGAATTAGCTATTTAATAACTATATATTTGGAACTTAATCCTAAGGTATAGTCTAATTTAAATTCTATAAATAATTTTTTTTTTCGTCTAATTACTTTTCATGGCTCAAAGTCAAGAAAACTATTCATTAGTGAATGACTTTCAAGATTTGCATGGTGATACATTTGGCTGTGGAGTGGCAACCAACGAGCCCTACGAGGCCCCATGAAACTAGAAATGATATTAAAAGGATACATTGCTAGTCTTCTATATTATTACTACTGCCTAGATACCTTTTTCTCAACTTATACGCAACCAAACACTACAAATGAGGTACCAAAATGCACAGAATTTATCAGAAAAACATGCGACGACATATCTTACTTCCTAAATATTGCTATTGCTTCCTAAAATTGCGTTTTAAATAATAAAAAAAAACAAAAACCTGTAAATATTCCTCACGTTAACGGTGAACAAACTGATACATTTGTTCATTTGCAACAATATCTCGCATTCTTTAAATAACTTTTATCAAAATGCGGCTGATTCCACATTCAAGTCTGCTGTTGATACGTAAGCATGAATCATCATGTGCGTTTACACAGAGGATAGTGTAATTACTTCCAATGTTATGTTTAAAGAGGTCCTCTGGCCTCAATTTGTACATGAACATTCCAATTGAATTTGTACATAAGACCCTCCCTTTTTTTCTACATTTTAAAATTAGAAACGCGCCTATCCCTCTGTGGACCTGCATTGAAAAGAGCGGGGGAAGCCCGCTGGGAGCGGGAGCAGCACGCTCGTAATATAGATCAGAGTTGACTAATATTCTTGCGACTGAATTTTTAGGGCATGTGGCCCTAATGAAACCTAGACCTTGGTGCAATGATAATTTCCTTCGAAGACAAAACAAATCTTTCATTTGTGGAGGAAACTATCACAGATAGCATTCCTTGTGCTGAGTATCTTGCATGAGTTGACGAGAGACAGAAAGCTATATTTTTATGAGTAGGTACTTGAACATTAGGATATATATATATATGAGGCTGCATAATCTAGGAAATAGGTAATAGATAAAAGAATTGGATAAACTTGATCAGATGAATATCGATGCTTTCATTGCATAGCGTCTGCCTATGCTGCAACGTTTGCGGAGACGTTGAAAAATTGTTAGTTAATACTGCAGGTCAATTCACTTCTGAAGTCCATTTTTTAGTCGTAATTGGTTTTTTCGTGTATTTATTAGTTTTCCCTTCGCGCTTCCACTAAAATTTGTCTCCAATACTCTTAGCTGATTGAAAACGGCCGAAATTCATCTAAAACGCGTAAAAAAACCTTTATAGTTAGTATAACGGTACTTTCCACGAAAATTCCGATGTACTTCGTTGAAATGTCTATCCAGCCCGTAAATCATTATTCACTTGCGTCCTGTCAGCATGAATAAGAGTAAAAAAATCTACTCGTGACTAATTTGGCAACAAATTTTACGAATACACTCCAAAAAATTCCACTCATTTCGTAAAGTAATGTACTTAAGCGTCCCGTAAACATGGTTATAGAAAACCATGGTCACTAAAAATTTCGGCTCGAGTAAAATATACTTATCCTTTATTTTGACAAACTGAAAGTTATTATTGAATAATTTCGGCAATATATTTAACATCTTAGGAGTTAATGCACAGATAATAACCTTCATTGAATTGGCTCCATCCGAAGCACAGCGTATGTAGCGTACACTTTATTGCTTCAATGAAAACCCATTTCCTGCGTTCCACATCATGGTACTACCCAAGCTTCCTTCTCCATTTTGACGAAGTAGTTGAAGAGCCTTCAGATGAATGGAACTATTGTTTACTACCAATCTGAATGACAACCTTTATAACCCATTGGCTTGTTTCGAGTGCGATTAGCTGACTATTCATTTTTGTAATAGTTTAAAGCAATCCCATGTTGCTTATATATTTTAAATTGAACACCGTTTGAATTTTTGCTATTTTAAAATGCTTAATATTGACCTTAACTTTTCTATAAAATATTTGATACTATTCAAAATTTCTCTTCCATTACAAAGAAAGATATTTTCATAGAAAGCAGTTCAAAATCCAAAAATATTTATTTGGGTATTTAATAATAGTATATAATGTAATCCTGAATAGAAATGTAGTTCTCATGTTCCGTACATTTTTGTGTAGAAGTAGAAACTAGAGTAGTTTACATACATTCAATATGTTTTCTCAGGCAATAAAGGTCAACATATTTCAATCGGCATTAAATAGAGTTCCGATTCATAAAGAACTTCTAACGGATAAATGGAAATTGACGCTTTGACATTGAAAAATTAATTTACCTTAGAGCTTTAATTGACATTCAAAAATTAATTGTTCAGATATAGGGCACGTGGTAACTCATTTATACGAGTAAAAAAATCTAAAAACGCACAGTTGGCACTTGGTAAAACACGTTACATGACTTTAAAAGCAATGAAGTAAGTAACATTACTAAGTATTTAACATCTAATGAAGATTAAATCATCCTACCTAGTGTTACGAAATGAACCCAGAAATAATAAGCCAATGGGTTACATTTCTCAGCTATCCACATTAATTTGGATTTTTTCTTCCATTTTCTATCTCGTGAAATCATTGGATGCCCTACTCATGCTAAAGGCAGTTTTTAAATCTTTGCCACTCTTTAGGCAAAATTCAATGGAGTCTCATGTTAATATTTCGTTTTCAATTTTTAGAAGTCTTATAGGTTTGCTGTGCTTGATGGAATGTAATTGGCAACAAATTTTCCATTTTTCCAATGATATGCCTTTCAAGGCCTAGGTGTCATAGTTGTGCTGAATCGAGGGAGCAGGATTACGTTGTGTACTGTGGACATCTTGGAGAATTGTTCTCAAATATGACGCTAAGGTATTTAATCGCTCTCTATTTATAAGTGAAATATTTGGTCTCTGATGTAACTATCTGAATTGCTAATTTTTTTTTTAGTACAGTGAAGTCGCAAAAGTTGAAGGTAACAGTCACAATTGATGTTAACCACGTGTAAGCACACGTTTTTGTTGATCTACGTTCTGACTTGGTTTTTACGATCTTGTCATATTAAATTTATTTCCCAAATCAAAATTATAAATGTCTGGCCCCAAAAAGTATATATTTTTATGAATCATGGTTTCAATTCGTCAGTTTGAGGCGTCGCCCATTCATTTAACTGGACCGTGAATGTAACCGTTGTGGGTTTCTTAAACTTCAGGTTCAGCGTAGAACTGCTCATTTGTACAATGGTACCCTAGAGCATTTACCTGATTGAGTACAATATTTTTCTTCTCTGTAGTCTTAAAATCTTCTGTGCTCATGAATGTGATCCAATTTTTTAACATTCACTGGTAGCAATTAAACTTTCGTTGTTTTTATGTTCTACATTTAAATTGCTGATTGATTTGCCTGTCCAGGCTATAAGTAATGTCATTATTTCCTGTGCCTTTATTGCTAGAAAAATATAAAAATCACTTATGACTGGTTTTTTATCTATATTTTCTTGATTACTTCGAAATATAACGCGAGAGGTGCTTTGTTAACAAAGACTTTCCCTTATAATCAGCATAAAATATCCTTGATTCGCATTTGAAAATAACGGTAAAAGCCTACGCTTACGTGTCTCTCGATTTTTATTTCTACAGAACCTCATGAAGATTCATTTTTATGGAAATATTAATCAAACCTTAAAGAGTCATTTCGTCACCAGTATACATTAAATTTTCAGCCGTTAATTTATGTACTACTCTGCAAAATGAAATTTATATTCCTTTATATTCCAGAATCCATTGGTTCTCTGTTACAATCAGATTTTTAAATTCTCATATTTTGAGTTATTTTGTAAGTTGAGCATAAAACGCTATTCATCTTGAGATTCATGGTTCCATCCTCCTGGAAAGACATCCTACATTGCGCATTACAGGTGAAGTGGCGGAGATTTTTCCTGGGAAATATCAATCCTTGTGTGAGTTTGACATCGATTGCAATTCAAGAGCGTAGTTGCTTGATTATATCATCGCAACCTTTTCATCTCTTTGATTCAGCAATGACTGACATTGTGTGAACCATATCCTATTTAAATTCTTCTGAAAAATAATAAAAATAAATATAAAGTCCCTGTCCGCTCAGGTTTAGCTAGATTACAATAACCCTAATGCCTCTTTAATTCAGAAATGACTGACTTTGTGTGCTCGTCTTCCTACTTAATTTTTCATGGAAATAAAATAATTTAAAAGTGTACGAAAAATCCATTTGCCTTCGTAAACTGCATGAATTCGGCTTCATTAAGTAGGCTAGTTGCTTCCCTCTCATTAAAAGAGAATTTTTCTTTCAATCATTCAACCTTATCGTGCGCTCACAGTTATAATTATAATGCGCAGGCGCACAAAATGTACACTACCAGTGTTTTAATCCAAAATGTATCCCCGGAACACATGTGTGCAATTTAACTTTGCGCACAACATTTAAAAGTCATGCAACACAGGGGCTTCATGACTTTTTTAAGTTTCATAAGTTAAGATCCTAAATGGTGCCTTGCATCTTATATCGCAGTGCCCCAGTGATAGGCGTGAGCCAAAACCTCCCTGCTTACACAGTTCTGCATCCCGCTGAAGTGGCATTCACTCTTAATCACAAATAGCTATGAAACTTCAACAACTGCCTCATAATATCACCAGGCGTAATTTTTAACGCAAATGTAATTACAGTTTTGAATATTTGGTAATTATTCTTGTCATAGTTTCCGCTACATTACCATATTTGGTGACCCGCTCGCAACCGTTTCAGAATGCCATGCAGCTCTGCATAAAATAACTGCCTCCAGCTTTGATATGCTAATATTAACCCTTTTACTCTTATGATATTTATATAATATAGCATAGCGTAACTTAGAACGTAATACCGTTAGTTGTCAATATGCTCTTGGCTGGACTTCTTGCACTTGAATTATTATTAACTATATTTCTCCATTCATTGATTTCCATTTCTCGTTTGAGTTATCACATCTAACCTTTCAGTCTCTTTTCCAAGTCACACTCAGAGCATATTCATTAAATGGTAATTCACTATGGTAAAACATGAAGAAATGATATGCAAATAATAAACAAAATCCGTGCCTGTTTAAGCGGGAGGCTTGGTAATCCCGAGATTGGCGATAGAATCGTAAGCGGTGAAAAGTGATACTTCGTCATCTGATCACATGCGACGCCGCTATTTGACTTATTCCACGAATCGATAGCAGATACAAGCCCCATTTTGCGTGTTAAATTCATCCCATAGTCTTTCGAACAAACTCCCTGATGGTCTATTACATTAAAATGCATGTTTATTGTCCATTTCTTTTAACATGAGATATCTCATTGGGCAATTACTCTCACCGAAATGAATTTTCCCAATGCAGCGTTTCTTTTCTCGTTTTGTAGAAATAATGAAAGCGAAAAAAGTAGAATATTTGCATATTTTATAGCAACTAGAATATTTTAGCTGATTATAGTGAGAATGGAATCATGATTGAAGGACCAAGAAGTTTTTTGCACCTAATTTTTTTCCGTCACAATAGTTTTATCTGATGAATATTCTTCTTTTGTCCATGATAACTTTATTCCATGCCATTAACGATAATTCTTTCATAAAAAGGTTATGTACTTCTTCTTAAGATTCTGTTTACAAAATGCAGCATTTACAGGAAAAAAATCGGCGGAACCGGTATCTTTTACACAAATCAAAAAGTTCCTTTTTGATGCAGGCATTGAACAAACATTTTGTATATAAATATGCTACTTGATCTGAAGGTTAATGGAACTGAAGTGACGAATAGTTTTCTTTGATGGTTTCGTATGAAACTTATTTGGAGAAGGAGACCAGATTTAAATCCCGGAAGTTTTAAAAAATTCCGTCTTGTCTCGTCAAATTCACTTATCTTAAATTATTTTCTTGGACTTAACAGTAACATTTATTGTGGTTCTTAAATGAGCATACAGAGCCTAAGCTTGAATATATTGGAGATAATATTTAATGACTCCAATTTAAAATCCTTTTATTGGTATATTCATAGCTTTATTGCCATTTCTGAATATCAATTACAATTTATCATGTATGGTGAATTTAGTGCTAATTGATTGATTTGCTAAGGCTTTCATCACAACGAACTTCAGTAGGAAATCAATCACCAAAAACCTGTGGAAATGTAATTTTCAGGTAGAGATTAATGTGATTTGTTGGTGTATATATTGCTTGTAAAATTCTACGCGTATAGATTCTACCAAAATGGCTCCTTTATTTACGGATTACTGATACGAAAGATTATGCTGTTTTTGGCGGGCGACTTCCCCAAAAAAATGTCAACTTTGAAGATGTTAAATAATAACGCACAAGTAAACTGTTAAATTGTCACAGTGTATCAATTATTGGTGGTGATATGGAGGTAAATAAAACCTTAACATAAACATAACATCCCCTTGAGTTGATAACATATAAAAGAATGAATGATTCAGCGGATTGAAACGGTGAGAAAATTTACCAATGGATGTTATTACCATTGCGGACATTGTAAACTCTCGCCATATTAAGCGCGAAACGCTTTGACACCTAGAGGTTAGTACTAATAATTCATAGGTCATTAGATATTTGACACGGATAGTTGAAAAGCTCCAAAGGTCAGATGATATGATATTTGCACCGGAGAGAAATCTCTAGTAAGGACAAAAACCATTTAACTCACAAATACATCACTTCATATTTTTTACCCATTCGTAGTGACCTAATTTTATATTTGCCTTCATACCATTCGTGGAAACTCATAAGTAAAACTATTTTAATTAATTAGTCTTATATTCTCCCTATAGGAACTTTTGCACACGACAAAGGACAACCACACCTAACGAAATTGTTATCAGCCGGTCATTAAACGGCGGATTGATTAAAAAATAACTTAAAATATATTTCATCATTTAATCCATGGTGTACTTGTAGTGTTCCCTTGTAATGATGTAGTAGTACTCTGTGCTTAGTGTGAATTGCATAGCGGAGAATGATATTGATGGTTGTACCCGTCAATATTCGTGAATTTTGTAATCTCCGTCCCACCGTATATACATTTAACACCAAATGTGTTCCCGCATTTTGATGACGTGTCTCATCATTGGAATGGAAGAACAACTTAGTGTTCAAGGATTTTTCGTGCGGCACCTAGTTTCTCAAATAAAATATTGGCATTATTAAAATGAGACCTTTCAATATTTCCACTGAGTTTTATTATTACACAACGCGTTTCGTCGTTACAAAAAAACATTATCAACTGTGAAAAGTCTTAAAGAGTTCCTTCTTATATATATCTTGGTTCTTGAAGGGAGGGCTTTAGGTGGAGGATGGGGTTCGGGTGACGAGAAGTGAGGATATTGAAGGCTATGGGGGGGAGGGGTCGTTTTTTAGGGTCTCGGAGAGAAGCAGGGTGGGGGGGGGGGGGGAGGAATGAAAGGTTCCAGGATGGGTGAGGGCACCACGCAGTGGAAATATTGCAATGTCTCGTTTTAATAATATTAAGAACTTCCACCATATCGTCTAACCCACATCGCCGCCCAACATCATACAAAATATTGGCACCTGAAAAGTTAATAACAGTCGTCAGTCAGTTATATGCTCATACCTCCTATTTGTATTTCTATTTATTATTTCTATTTATTCTATCTGAATATCATTCCCATACTGAGAATAAACATATCATTAAATCGTTCTTCTTTATGTATTTTATCTGTCAATTTAGTCATCAGTCTATCATAATAAGTTAATGATGAGCTAACAGTTTGGACTGGTTACACTCTTTACGGAAGTAATTCTTCTTCCAAACGCTCAACAGCGCTAAAGTATCTTGCTCATATTAATATATTTGTCATTTTGCTCGGAATATGGGCAAAAGATGTGATCAATGTCAATAGCGCCTTACCATGTGAATTTATTTTAACGGCTCGAAATCATGACCGTTACATTTGCTTAATAACCAACATAGTTCGCAAATGTTATTTTATCCCTATTTAAAATAATATTTTCATTTTTTTGATTTGCTACTCAATTTCTCGAATATATTCGTTATGTTAAGTTTTAATTGACGCAGCAATATCGGAGAGATAGTTCCGCAGATATTGATGAAAAAAGACTCAACAACTTTAACATCTCTCTGTTTTTCGAGGAATAGCTCAGTATTCTCTTCTGACGTTAACTAATGTACACTGATGTTAACTGATAACACTGATGTTGATGAATCAGGTTTAGCAAATTCAGCTTGTAGTTGGATATTGCGATATTGAGTTTGATTCGTCTATCATGTAGTCGTATGATTGGTTCAGATTCATTATCGGCCAATTTTTGGTGCAAAATGCGATTGAAGGCCACGTGTTGGATACAATGTCCTCATTTTTATGATTCTAAAAAGCCAGTCGTCTATGTTTCAAGTAGTAAAATCCTTTGCAATGTCAATTGTTTGGTTGTTTAGGTACCATTAATCTGGTGGTAGGTGTTATATGTTTCATGTCTGTAGCTTAGAACTGGATATTTAATTGACTCGAAGCATATGTCTTTGCTGTGTTTTGTTATCGAGTAACAGAGTGTAATGAAAAATATCTAGCACATGAGTGCTGCTGAAAATTTTCCAACCACAATAAAGCAACGGAAGTACCTCTGCCTCTAGCTATGCACGAATGTGCAACCTATTCTCTAGCCAACTACAGGATTACTTTTTATGTGTATGGATTCTTCTCCCTTGACTGATGTTTTTTAGAGGCGTATTGTAAATGAGACAGGGAACCTTTATGTACTTGCTCCCTTTTTTTCATAAGCTAACTTATAATCTTTATTATGAACTTATTACTTGTTTTACTGTGGTAAATTGTAAAAGTTTTACATGGATATCGACTGTCCTATAATTGATGTAGAATATAGATTGGCAGTGCAAAATTGTTCGTCGGCGACCGAGAGAGACACGAAATTTTTTAAAATTGAAAAGATTTATGCCAAAAATATATTTATTCGATGGCTGTGCTTATGAGTGTTTGAAATGTAAATAATAAAAAATAAAATGTGTTTGATGATATTATTTGTAAGTTGAATCATTGTCATGATACTGTGGTCGTATATTTTAAAATACTTTTACTGGAACGGATGTGTGGGATTTACGAAGGGGATATTTATAGAGTGGAAATATTATGTTCAGAATTTATGCATAGCCTATGGAATTAAAATTATCAAATGTCAATTTAGCGTATTATTACACTTCTGCAAAAAAATAATCCAAAAAATGCCTGGCTACAATTTAGTGTGTTTCTGGCTAATTTTGGGTCGCTGAATCCGAAAATGACCTCCGTTTTTTTCAATCGCCCTCCAATTTTACGCAACCCCTAAATTGGGTAAAACAACCCCTTATCTAAACTTATCGCTTTTCAAGGGACTTTTACTAATTTTATCTGCTTCTGATTGAAAAAAACTTAAGTTTTAAGGCTATCAGGGCCAATAGAGAGACAAACTTCACTGGGGTTGAAAAGATGAAGGTGGTGAAAATTAAAAAAAAAACTCAAAAATACATTAAAATAACAATTTTTCTTCGTTTTTTATGACATATGATATGAAAGCTAATGGAAAAGTTTTTAAGGGATGAATACACAGTTCACCCCCCCTATTTTGTGAGGGATTAATATAACATAAAATATAATTATTGGAACAAAATAATGATTATTTGTCGTAACTTCGTGAATTTATCCTAAAGTAGGGGTTCTAAACAGTATGTGGCTGCAAACCACGTTGGTAGAGATGTTTATGCTGTAATCCTCGTATGAAAATAGCTCATTGTATGTCCAATTAAGACTATCAATTTTCCATTCTGGTATTTGCGACCCTCCAAATTGATATAGAATCAGCCTCAATCTGCCAAGGTGCATGACCACATGTTGTTTGTTCCAGTTTTAAAGGATATCCAGACAAGAATATATTCTTGTCTTGGTAGCTATTTCAAATTCAATTCAAATTATTTGCTGTCGTATTTATATGTAAGCGTTTCAAATATTCATGGATTGACAATCAGTTGTAAAACCCCAAATAAATCCCAGAATTTTTTTTTAGTTTGTTTTTATTTTCCTCAAAAATTCTTCCGCTTTCCTTGAAATTGTCATTTTTTGTACACAACTAGTGAAAACTTGATCCACAAGTAAATATTTCATCTGGACTAGATGCTGACTTGAGGATCGTCTTTGGTATTATTAATGGCTTTAGCGGCATTATTAATACAAACAGAAAGATCAAATAAGAACTAAGGGTTTGATCCCATTAAAATGTTGTCAATGCTAACAGCATGAAATTTTGCCTGCTATGTGGTGCAGACGTCATTTCAGGGATGTGATCCGATACGAAAAAGCACTTTAAAGCACGAAATTTCAATAGTTTCGGACCGCTGCCACTTTAAGGCACTAAACCGAAATTTCACAAAATGGGATGGCACGAAACCACCACAAATCCGAAATGGCACTTTACGGAAAAAACTGCCGATCCGAAAAGGCACCATAGTTTTGTGCCATATAGTGGAATATAGTTTCGGATTTTACATCTCACTCACTCAAAGGCGAATAGGGGCTGGAGAGCAAAGACATTTATCTATAAAAATTCTAGGAAAGAAGGAAAGAGAAGGAAAGGTCATTGGCCACTCAAATGAGGTAGCAAGCTGAGGAATTCCCCGCGGGAGGGGCGGGAGGACGTCCGTTTTCGGGACTCTATTGAGGGATTATACGGCACATGCTGGGGTTGTCCACTCATAAAGAAAGGGTCAAGGAGTTGTTTGAGAAGGTTTGGGCATCGGGTGAAGACATAGTATAGAAGTATAAAAGGCGCGAAATCGTTTCCTGCCTTTTCGGACCGGGCACTAAACGTAAAGTTTCGTATCGGATTACATCCCTGCTCCTAACACCTGAAGTATTTCAGATCCCTCCTCAAACACTCGGTATTATCATGGTTATTAAACTTGAAGATGGATACGGCACTGCATGCTCCATAGTTTCTCACCAATTTTTATGTTAATTTTAAATCGACCAAGCCTCACACTGAAATCATTCTAATTTCAACAGTTTCCACCCTAATTTTTTTCTATGACATATGGGTACTGGTATTGTATTACTAATTTTTGTATTTTTTTTTGCTAGTGTTTTTTATATTCTAGCCTTCAATCTGGTGGAATTCTAAATTAATAGTGTAGCAAGAAATTTTTTTTTCTACTTTGTATCCTACCTACGTTGTGAGAGCCAAACATGTAAAAGGTATTATATATTACAAGTTAATGCGTGAAATGCCACACGTTGTGGATAAACATGTAACACGAAAATCTACTGATTCTTTTACCTGGAAATAAACCACGATTGCGATGTCTTCTCTTACCTTATGTTTCAATTACTTTGCGTCAGCTTGCTCGTCGGAAAAGAAAATACATGAAACATTGCAGGTTTGGAGATACGTTTGCAATTTAGTTAACAAAATGAAAGATTCAATTTACAGACAATTTAAATGATCAAAATAATTCCTTATACCCTTAGGTCATGACCTATGGTATACATATTCCAATTTAGACACAAATTTGGAATATGAATAGTTATTCCTTCCTTTAAGTATATTGTCTAAGTATTTGCCACACTTCATCACTTAACTTTTCACAAAATCCAATTACTCCATTCAAATGATACCAGTCACAAACTTAATTCTTGGCCATTTAAAATCTCTTGCCTTATGGCTTCTTGTATCTTATATGAAAAGAAAAGTTTATAGTTACAACACAATTATTCGACGATACAGGTTGGTTTGTCCCTCTGTGGTCTGGAAAATCCCCTCAGCCTGCCTAGTGATCGTCTTTGGCGGGCCCTCAGCTTTTTGGGTCTTGTTGTAAAATCTCCCGTTCCACTCCTAAATTCCTGCTCCTTAGTCAATTATCTTTTCTACGTGGGCTACGTCTCGCACAATGCCACACTTGGGAACTTCCAATACCAAAACCTGCGTGTTCGCTCTTTGCACGTCCGTTCACTGCGAGGGTTTGGTCTACAATTCTATTTGTGTGCTGTCTTTGCACGACCGTACATTCCGACGGTTTGATCTACAATGTCCTTTGCGTGCTGTCTTTTCGCTCCAAACTTCCTACTCCCTTTTGCTGCCGATGCTTCCACTCCTTAGGTCTATTGTTTATTCCCAATATTCACAATATGGTGGGTCCCTTATTGTTATTATAAATGAGGTGGTAAAAGAAAAATGGCAGGCCTGCAATGTGTTACAATAGCAAACTAGAAGTTATTGGCAATATTCCCTGTACATTTTCAATTGACATTAATGTGTAATGACATTGATGTTTGGGTACGGGATTCTTATGCTAAGTTTCTCATATAGATGATTTTTATTGCTAATTTGGGTTCTGGAATCTAACGCTTAATGATCCGTGGAGAGAGTTTGTTTTGGATAATTTTTTGCATATTCCAGCCTTTAATCTGGTGGAATATTAAAGTAATTTTAACTTACAATTAGAAGTTATTGGCAATTTTACCTTATAGTTCTTCAGCTGAATATAATACTAAATATTAATAATAAACGATGAGAAGTTTAACCTAGATACCAAGGTAGAGAAAACTTAATTTCAATGAATTATCATCATCTTCAGGCGCAAATTAATTCAGGCGTTAATTTGCGCCTGGAGATGATGATGATTCATTGAAACCCGGGTCGCGCTCTGTAAAAAATAAGTGGTACAAGTAATTTTGTGATATCCAAGGAAACTTATAATGGAATACCACAAAGTAAATCAAGAGTTATTGAATAATACTAAATATTAGATATTGACAATGAGAAACATAACCTAGATGCCAAACGAGAAAACTTAATTAACTGAATGCTCAAATTGAAGGTCCGTGCTGATTCTTTTGCAAAACAACGAAAAGGTAATATTTAGCGAAAAAGCTAATATCCATGTCTAAAGGGCAAGATGAATGAATATGAGGCAAGATCACAGGATAACAAAGCACCATATCGATGGAAAAGTTCTAACAACAAGTACCTCAATATTTTGTCGGTTTGAGACAGTTATCTTAAAAAAGTGTAATGACATTAAAAAAATAAAATTCAAGCAAAAAACGACTCTTTATTTGCAAAAGTATGGTTATTTTTCAGTTTTAAGAATTTGTGGCCTATCATTTCAGTGTAAAATTAAAAATATGAATCCTTCTTTAGCTCTCCTGAAAAGTTGCTATTTTTTAGATATGTACTGTTAGAACTTAGCCATGGACATGCTTGCTGCTATTTAAAATACATTAGTGAACTATACAAATAATAATTTATAATTTTTATTATTCCACACAAATATAAATTCTAAATAATACATTGCTGCAGGAAATGGGTAATCCTTCGGAGCTAACACTAATAAAGGTTATTCTATTATTCTTACAAAGAAAGGCCTGAAGGTGTCAGTTAGAAATTTTATTTTCTCCACATGAAAGGTAAGTATTATTCAATGCAGAAAGCAGAACAGAGCATCAATGCAACTTCAGAATCAGATAGTAGGTAAGTTAATTGTATCGTAATGGCAGAAATTTTAAACATATTCCAACCTTAAAAAACAAATTAAAAAACAGTTATTGTATTAATGTTTTCTTCTGAGAAAATAATTTAAAAATTTAATCTTCATTTTTACATTTATTGCAAATAAATATACGTCAACATAATATTTTTCCCAAAATTAGCACAAAAATATTCAATTTTAGAATGAGAGGATCAAGAGAGCTGTAATAAATCCATGCAGGAGTGGTAATAATAACATTCACCAGGGTGCCCCCAAATATATTATACGACTCTAGGAGCAGGCTTTGAAGATAACGTCCTAAAAGCGTGGAGGTAAAAGCCTGAAATCTTGCTAATTCTTGACCCTGGAGCCTCAGATTTGCTCTAAAAAGGGCATTTCCTAAGCCTAGGCTACTAGTGTCGTATGATATATCAGAAGGTATTCTCGTAAATAGTACCATTAGAATTTGTTTACGTTTTTACGTCGCTTTCCTCAGTTTTAGTGATTGTTGACTCCCTACTGGACATCAGGCATCTCGATCCCCACCCCACGGTTTGCTAGAGGTAAAGCCCCCCCTCCGCTTATCCTTTTTTTGACTGAGAATCACACCAGCTAATGGTAAACATAGCGTTGGGATGGGGAAGGAGAACTCCGCCGTCGGAAGACACATTTGAAGTCAAGTTGGGCAACTTACAGCGGTACCTCCTTACATGTTATTCTCGCCGTGGAGGTAAAAGCCTAAATTTTCGCAAATTTTCGCAAATTTTCGCAAATTTTCGCAAATTTTCGCGTTTGGAGCCTCAGATTTGCTCTATAAAGGGCGTTTTGGAAGCCTAGGCTACTAGTGTCGTATGATATATCAGAAGGTATTCTAGTGAACGGTATCATTAGAATTTGTTTTCGTTTTTACGTTGCCTCATTCAGCTTTCGTGATTGTTACTGCCCATTGAACGGCTGGTATATCGATCCCCATTCCCCGGCTTTCTAGAGGTAATGCACCCCCTCCAAAACCTTCTTTTTAGAATTTCGCCAGCTAATGTTATGCATAGCATTGGAAATAGAATATGTTTTTAATGGGAGTGAATATGTCTTAATTTTTTCGTAAATCATTATATCAATAGCATGATTATTAAGTTATGATTTATGAAAATATAATCAGGAGTGCAGCAGCTAATCAGATACAGAGTGTGTTTATGTCAGGGAAAATAAAGCTTTAAATTCGTTACACACACGAATAATTTTGGTGCCCTCCTTGCATTATTTGGCCACCAGGATAGAATACTTTATTACCGACAAAAATGCTAAATAGGTGGTAAAATTAAATAATGAAATTAAAAAAAATTATTATTAAAAACGTTTTTTGCCGTTATTTGACTATTATTTAAGATTACTATAAGAAAAACAAATAGCAATAAATCTATATTACTCTATTAGTCATTGCGCAGTAAATGTATCAAGAATAAACAAATCTAGACAATGAAAGCGATAATTATTCGGAAAATATATTCCAGAATGGAAATTTGGAAAAATTCATTCATGTGAAAAATTAAGCGCATTCATTTTTCCGTTAAATATTTTCTCAATTTTATATTCTATGGATATTCCAAATTAAACTTACTCATCAGTGCTTTATTTCATTATAATGATGGAGTATTTTGGGCTACAGAAAGCTATGGTTTTGTAAAGTAGTAGATTAAATATAAAAGGAGGGAACCTAAGGTAGGTTCAAATAATTAGTTAAGTATTTTTTGATTTTTTAATGATAGGATATAATACATTCAGGAAAGATATGCAGCACTAGGTATTGGAGAATTCATTGTTTCGGCAAATAGAATGTAAAAAAATATCTTGTCCATCTTTTATTCCTAACTTCTTTAAAATGATGCTGCAAATAGCAGTGCAGTATGTAATCGGATACAATGGGTATTGTTACATAGGGAATATAATGGCTTTCAAATAAGGTTCGTCTTCCATCAAAGGGGGTAGGTATATGAAGGTAATGTATGATTAATATTTAATTTTATGACAAACTTTGAGATCGCGAGAGGTATGTTGAATTCAAATGGCATGGTCACTTTATAAAACTTTACTATTCCTTAATAATGGTAACTAATGTTGACCAAACAGTGGTATATAAATGCATAATGTTCTAGCCTACATATTCCTGATTTGACTAGTGGAGGATCAAATTTCTCTCGAAAATCACGGTGCGAACATTTAGAAGTCACTATATGAGCATTTTCATTTGGCATCCGATGTGGTTCGCTCTTCTCGTCATGTTCTTGCCTGGCTTATGGTCTCCCAAAGTTCGAGAAGAGGGCTACTTATGTAGCAATAGAGATTCCCTGAATGGTAATGCTCTTTGCATTTTTCTCGCCGTGGGAAAACGAGCCTGAAATCTCGCATATTTCTCGCATCTCGCCCGTCAGATTTACTCTAAAAAGGGCATTTTCGAATCCGGCTATTTGAGTGGTACGTTATGTCTGGAGTCTCGTGTACGGGATCATTAGAATTTATTTACGTTTTTGTGCAGCCTTCTGCAGCTGTCGGGCTTGTTCTGTTTGAACGGCTTTGATTACGGCTGGCTTAGATTGAACGGCTGGCTTATGTTCCTTCCCCTTAACGCCTGGGTAGTCGTAATAAACCCCCTAACCTTATCCTCTTTTCCTCGAGCGCACCTCCAGACAATAGTAAACAGAACATTGCGAAGGAGGATGAGTACTCGTCCGCAAAAAGGAAAAGCTCAAGTTAAGTTGGGAAATTAAAAGGGATAGCTTATTATATTTCATTTTCACCGCGGACGTAAAAGCCTCAAATGTCGAAGATTTTTGTCTCTTGGACGTCGGATTTTTCTCTAAAATGAACTTTTTCGAAGCCGACTAGTAGTGTCGTATGCTATATCAGGAGGTATGCTCGTTAATGGCATCATTAGATTTTGGTCACGTTTCTGCGTCCCTTTTTAGTTATTTAGTATTAGGAGTTATTTTTCTTCCAGAAATTCATTACGACGCATTTTTTCAATTTTAACACTAGAACTACCGAGGAGTCATTTTGACTCCTCGCGATTGTTTTGAAAAACGTTTGCTATTTTATTTTCTAGAACTGTTTTAATTGCAAAGCCTTATTTTGTGTCAAAAATGAATAAAAGTCACGAAATTTCAGGTCAGAATTCAGAAAATTTTAGTCAGGACAGAGAAATAAAAATCGCGAGGAGTCAAAATGACTCCATCGGTAGTTTTAGTGTTAATTCTAACTGCAATGCATTGCACCACGCTTGGATAGCGGCAAGGTCATTCGTTAGTTCATCTTTATCTTTGCTGGAACGGATTTCTCTGTAAACTACAGCGTCGTCTGCAAATAATCGTAACTTATTGTGTACTACTTCGCCAATGTCGTTTATATAAAGAAGGAATAGTAGTGGGTTCTCCGCCCTTCCTTCCATACCCTTCCCTATGGTGCAAATGACCTTAGCTGTTGGTTGCCTCCTCATAATACCACAGAATCGAAATGTATTGACATCGGTTGTGCGGTAATATACTCTGTGAAAAACTGGGAGGCAGTTTAATTTAGATATCTTGCCATTATTAAAACGAGTGCTAGCATGCTTAGCAATCGCAGAAGTAGACAGGCCAAATAATTGCAGGCAGCAAAACAGGAATGGGATGAAACATGGAAATATGGCTTACAATTGCTCCCTCATTAGGAGGAAATTGAAAGATAGCAATCTGCAGCGACATTATTTGCCTTATCAGCCAAATCAACGTATCCAGTCGCTACAAAATCCAAATCATCAATTACTGTGGCGCTCAAATTTGACCTGCTCTAAATTAGCTAATCGATCTGTTCAAGATCGATCACGTTTTAAGTCTATTAGTATCCTCTTCGCCGCTACTGTCCTTAAGCACGAATCACACGCAATTGTCACTATATAGTAATGCGTTATGCGTAAAGCGTAATAGTTACCAGTTATTTAGCTATAAAAGCATCATATTCAACGAGTCAACTAAAATTTTCGCACTACTCGCACATATAATACGCGACTGTAAGGAAATTACGAATCATTAATGAAATTTTCCATATTGATTCAATATATTAGTAAAGATAAAGCTGTTCAAATTCAAACTCAGTAAGAAATTATGGTTATGGATGAACTTTAATGTTGGTATGTAGGCTGAGAAATTTATTAAATGTATTTTTAAGCTTTTTTCTAGTGAGGTAGCGATCGTAAACCAAACTAACCCATATAATTTCTTTAGAGCCAGAGATGGAAAATTTCCTATCCAGCTTCCACCATTAATTTTCTTATTACAGCATCATGAAGTGTTTAGTTATTCTTTGGACTTTTTCTTGCCACAACAAAATAGAAAGGTGACGTATTTGAATTACTCAACTTCAAAACGCAGCTGATGTGGGAGCAGGCGAAAATAGCAAATAGAAATATTAGCTCGTTTTCCAGTTTCAGGCGAGTACATTAAACGAGCTACGATGGCCCCATAGAAGGGATACATTTCCTTAGTTTCCGTAACAGAAGCACGCCTCAGGGTTTTTGTGAAACCTCCGTCCTGCTTTTTAACCTTCATATGTATTACCGTCTTAAGTTATGTTTTGTAATTTTTTGTTATAATCTTACAAAGTTAGTCTTTATTGATGTGTTTTCTGATTTATAATGGTAGTGAAATCTATCATCTTCATTTCTACACGTTTTGTGCTAGATTTAGTCCATTATTGTGGAAGTTATAAGAAAAAATCTTGAACGCCGTATTTATTTGTTGCTGTTCTGCTCTCTATTTCATGGCTCTTTGTCCTCGACTTTCTAATAAGAGTTTATGTTTCGTGTGTAGTGGTTGTTTTAAATATTTTTATGACACTAAATGCTGGACAAACTCCGCTTTTTTGACCTGTACATTGTGTTATTATTTTTGTATCTTAATAATAATCTTTGTAGCGTTCAGAGAAGAATAAGTTCTTAATCATTAATAATCGAACAGGCGTGAATGAAGTGAGAAGAGACGAGTGTTACTTTCATGATTTTTGTAGAATTACGACTATCAATACAAATTTTACGAATATTCTGGGAACTAATATCCTGCAATTTATAAAAATAAAGTCTGATGAGTGTTGAAATATAAATAATAGGGGATAATAACGGACGTGTCAAAGAACTCAGCGCCGCTTTTTGAACGGGAGTTAGAAGAGCCGGCATTTTTTGCCTATATCGGAGCCCTATTCCCTCACTGAGGACGTTTCCTTAGAGATGGACGGTTAAATGTTATGCGGGGGAGTGCGGCAGATGAGGTTGTACTCCTGGATTGGTGGGAAATCCAAAATAATTATCTCTAAAAAGTATGGGTTATAGTAGGTAAGGAAGAAGGAATAGGCATCTATTTTCTTTCGCCCGGCTCCACGTGAGAGACTGATGTAAGAATGTTGACAAAAATACCCTCATGCTGGGAGGACTTTCCTCACGTTTTCTTTCCGTTGCACTGACCCAAACATTGAAGCCATCCATACCTTCCCATTAAGCTTCTTATTCGTCATCAACCTCCTACTTCCTTCCCCTCACAAAAATTGCTTGAACTCTTCACTTTAAAACAACTTCCCTTGCATTGCCCACCTTTTTTCACCTCACTCAACTCTTCTCGTTAGTAAAAAGTTCTTACTAAAACCCCAATGAGTAAAATCTCGGTGCATTTGAGTACAAAAAGAAACGAGAAATATATTTACAAATTTTCACTTCGTGGTAAATTGTCTATTTACTTCTTCATCGTGAAAAGATTTTCACCATGTAAATAGTGAATTTATGCTAAGGAAAAAGATTTTTTTCTCATCACACAATTAATTAGGTTTCCTGATTTCACTCGAGTGGTTAACATAATGTCCTGGGAAATAATAATAACTCCAGAATTTTGTGAAGACTATCGCAGCCGCAAAGGAATATTTTCCAATGAGAGGCACAAGGCATAACAGTAACCGTGCGAGGTTCTTCGCGGGGTCGGTGAAACTTCTGAACCGCTGGCCGAGTTTATAGCTACTCATTCAACGAGGAATATCCACACGAAGGTAAACAAGCATTATTCTACGAATTCGGATAACGCATTGCGTTAAAATTTTCTTAGAATTTCCGCTGGGTGTAATTCTATACATAATAACCCTATGATTTCCCCAAATATTACCTTCACCACGGCAGGTACACGGACATTCATGAAAAATATAATAACTTTGAAATCAGCATTGAAAGTCCAGTCCCCGACGTAGAGACGAGGAAATTCATAGCGCTGCAGCCGCGCTCTTAATCTAACGACATAACTTTTTCCATTGAAGGAAAATAAAATGAAAAATATCCACGCTATGTAAACAAAAATTTCTTTTTACTCTTAGAAGGAAGAAAAATAGACTAATGAAAATGATCCATTGGAATGGAAAATGTTGACATAATTTTTAAAACCACGAGCGCCACTAAGGCACATAGAATCCATATGAGGGTCAATCGGAGCCCAATGCCTACACCGAGGTTCCCTACGCTCTGTCTTATTCATCCGTGATCAGAGCATTTAACCCAATTTTGTGGAGACTTTACCACAGTTTACTTCTTCCTATGCCGTTTTGAACTAAATCAGAAAATATGAGTACAGTCTATTAAAATGTTTGAACATTGTAACACATGAATGAAGTATCTAATAACCCATTAACATGCATAACAGAATACGTATCAGCTCATAAAGACATAGGCTTTTCTACTGACTACCATGGTAACTAATTGGTACTAAGTATAATGTCACGTAAAATGCTTTTTAAGAGAGTGCTTTTTCCTATTATACTCCTCAGCATACTTTCGCGTCACCCAGTAGCACTCAAAAGTATGTAGGTACAGCCAAAATGTCAGAGAAAAAGAACCGCAAATGACATGAAATTTTTCAAAACACCTGGGCTGCACCGATTTTCGAAGCAAAACAGATGCAAGTGATTTATTCCATCGGGGTTAGTGAAAATCGGAGCCAATCATACAACGCGCGGACAATAATTACAGCTAATCAAATCATATTCCAACATTGGATCCCCATTGCTATCGGCGAACCTGAAATAAGCGGTTTTCGACAAGAATTTGGCATCGGCGCTGAATGCGAATGTCGCGTCTAACATCCATTCTTCTACCATATTTAATGAAAATGTAAGCGTAGTATAAATAAGGTTTTTCGATTCACGCACGTCGTAAAAATACATAAAATGTCAATATTTCGGTGACTGAAATTGAACCAGCTATACAAAATCAATAGTGAAATGTATACGACAGGTGAGATACCAAAGGATTTCGAGAGGAACATTATAATCCCTATTCCTTAGAAGAAAAGAGCGGAGAAGTGCGAACATTTTAGGACCATAAGCCTTACTACACATGCATCAAAGATACTGACAAGGATCATCTATAGAAGAATAGAACGAAAAACAGAAGAGTACTTGGATGAGGACCAATTTGGATTCAGAAAAAACAAAGACACAAGGGAAGCAATATTGGCCCTAAGACTGCTCATAGAAAAGAGAATGGAAAAGAACAAGCCAACATTCGTTGCGTTTGTGGACTTAGAGAAATCATTTGACAACGTGGATTGGAGCACAATGCTTGGAATCCTACAGGAAATTGGGGTTCTTTATAATGACAGAAGAATCATCCACAGTTTATACAAAACCCAAGTAGCCGTGATAAAATCAGGGCCCAGATGTGAAGAAGCAAGAATTAAGAAAGGAGTGCGACAAGGCTGTACATTGTCACCCGTAATTTTCAACGTTTACATTGAAAAAGCCATTAATGAAAACAAAGAAAAGGAATTGGGAGTGAATATCCATGGAGAAAAAATTAGCATGCTCAGATTTGCCGATGACGTAGCCGTTATAGCAGAAACAGAGAAGGATTTGAAAAATATTCTGGTTAATATGGGTAGGGTAATGAGTAGATATCAACTGCAAATAAGCACGAAGAAAACCAAGATCTTAGTATGCAGCAGAAGAGAAGAAGTCAAGACCAACATTAAAATAGGGAGGCAAAAACTGATAGAGGTGGATGAATTCTGTTATTTGGGAAGCAAGATAACTAGTGACGGGAGAAGCAAGAAAGAAATTATCAGCAGAATAGCCCAGGCGAAGAGAGCATTCCACCAAAAGAGAGACCTGCTTACAGCGGGAAACTTAAATATAGAAGTAAAGAAACAATTTATAAGAACCTACATCTGGAGTATGCTCCTATACGGAAGTGAGGCATGGACAATGACCGCAGCGGAGAAAGCAAGGATAGAGGCCTTTGAAATGTGGTGCTACAGAAGAATGATGAAAATCAAATGGATCGACCGAGTTAGTAACGAGGAAGTCCTAAGAAGGGTAGGAGAGAAGAGCTGCCTCATGAAAACCTTAATAAGAAGACGGAACAACTTTATAGGCCACATCTTGAGACATGATGGCCTGATGAAGACAATCGTCGAAGGACAGGTGAAAGGCAAGAATGGAAAAGGAAGACCTCGAACAAAATATATGGAACAAGTAAAGAGAGATGTGAAAGAGAAGAAATACGTAGGAGTGAAAAGATTAGCTGATAGGAGAACTGTGTGGAGAGCTGCGTCAAACCAATCCTAGGATTGTTGACCAGTGATGATGATGGAATAAATGGACAGCGATACTTTTGTAAAATGATTCAGTTTTTAGGCATTCCATTTTAGAGTATAAATGATTATCGATTGAGCCCGTACGTAAAAAAAGAATCTTTTACTGCAAACTCATTTTATTTTAGGGTTTCAACCAAAGTTGTAGACATTTCTTCAGTGTGTTTGGCCCTAGCAATTAATTTAATGGCGTTTGGGAAGTATTATTTAAGGGGTTAATTTTGTTCACTAGAACACGCACTGAATAAATGGAACTGTACACTTTCGTCGCTGGGATATCAGATGAATATGAAATGCAACTCACCGATGATACTTTTAAGCATACATATAGCTTATCGCTAACAACATCATTAGGAGCTTCAAGTTAAATAATACACTCACCATCTATGCGGATTTTTGCATAACTCGTTTATACCACGGACGCATGAATGCAATCCCAATTATAAAATTATCAGCTTATAAATTAAACCTCGGGGACTGCCCTTTGGGCCACATATGTTTACCAGCCAGAATTAATTAACCAGTAGGTTATGAGATACTGTTGAAATATAACAAATGTAAATTGAGTGACAGCTTTCCAATAAGAAAATATAGTAAAACGGCATGTTTTTGATGAAATTCCAAAGAAATGCATTTAGCATCCTATGTTGTAGAAAGAGTGACATCTGCAGTCAACCGGAATTCAAAATCGAGTGCATAAAATGTTTGCGGAAATTAGACAAGTGTCGAGGCTGATCCCTCGTGTTTTCATTGGTAATGTACGATCAGTGTTTATTTAGTTTTATGACAAACGACCGGCCCACACTTAATTATCTGTTAAATTTGGGGTAGCTAACTTTATATTCAGCCTCATTCATTGCTAATCAAATCTCAAGATATACAGTTTGTTTAAGATGTAATTTATTAAGTATCCAGTGCATACGATTGCAATTTATCTTTTATATCATTTTTGATATATCTAGGTTAAGGTAAAATTTAAAAACTAGTGTCACATGTTAAGAATATATTAAATTACAATGCGTTTTCCATACTTAGAGGAAACGATAAGCAGCAAGACTCGGGAAGAGAAGGGACAAGCATGATCGATGATTGAGAAACAAGTCACACAAAGAATTTTAGTAGATTTTTGACCATCAATAATACAGCTTATCAAATGTTATTGAGTTGAGGAGAACTATCTCAATTTTAACTCATGATGATCCAATGTTGCTTCGGATCAATATAAAATATAAATTAATCTTCAGTCCTATTTAGGAAATATCTCAAGTACGTATTATTTAGTGCTGTAAATTTTAATGACGAAATATTTATCTACCACGATCATCATATATTAATACATATTTTTAAAGTTCTCAAAATGAGAAGTCGTGAAATTTGATTTCTCCCAGAAGCAGCTCTGGGTTAGAAAAGGTTAAATTAAAAATTATTCTCCACCTTCTTCTCATGTTCATCATTTGGTAGGCATTTTGAGTGCATGCAAAAATGACCGTCCTTAGTTTACATTTTTTCTGCTATTTTTAAAGGTTGGGATTTTGGGAGGGAGGAGATGGCCGACCTGAAGATTGCATTTCTGAAAGATGGCAATAGCAACCATTACATTTCTATGGTCCTGAAAAGGACCTTTTACAAGCCCATTGGTGACATTAGGGAGTGACATGGGAAGTTTTTAATATCCCAATCTGGTTTATCGCCTGATTCAATGAGGGAAGCTATTTATTCATTGAATTCTCAGAAGAAGAGGTGGAGTGGATTCTGTATGGTCACTTGCCTTGAAGTTTATGGTAGAAGTAATAGAGTTCCTGATATTTTTGCCTTTTGGTTTAGTCTGTCTGCTTTTAATATTCTTCTTAGCCCCAGCCCTTTAATGTACCTTCTGTCAACTAAATCTATTGCCACCAATACGTTCTCTGGGGGAACAAATTAAGAGTTTCGTTCAATAACAGAGAATAACTTTCTTCAGTCTAGTATCAAAAGGTTTCTATTGCTCTGTACATATTAACAGACCCCGATGTTATGCAGTTGCTTCACTTTATTTTGGACGAAACAGGCATTTGAGATTTAAAATAAAAGTAACAATCTTAAGAAGTATATTTAAAAGCATCTGAGGGATTTTCGGTACTCATGCGAAGTCGGAGAACTCTATTTACATAGGTAAGCCATCTAGCATGGGAAATTGGTCTAGGATCACGATTTGCTAAGATATTTCGAAAGTCACCACTTTTGATTGCTTGACTTATGCCAATAAGAAACTTAGGTCCTTGCTCAAAATTTATCCATCCTCTTGTAGAATTTCTCATTCAATTGTTTGGAAATGGAGGTTTTCCACAACCATTCTGACTATATCCAATTGGACCGCTGAAAGATTTTAGGCACCTTCTTTTTACCATCAAAATACTGAAAAAGATGGCGGAAAGGTAGTTAAACGAAATGAATTAAACAAACTGCCAGTGGCGCCGACTCCATGGGGCCTGAGGGGGCCCGAGCCCCCTCAAAGATTCGTTTGGGGGGGGCGGAGCCCCCTCAATAATTCAAGAAAATAATTAAGCTATATTATGCTTTGTGAAATCACATAAATATATTTGTTATTTTTATTTCCCATGTTTGACAATAGTTACCTTTTAAAATAAATTCAACAATGTGTGTTGAAACAAATAATTATAAGGTTAAGCAGGTTAAGCAGGTTAACTGAATCAAGTGGTGTGAATCATGGTAGTGTTTCGGTGGTGCGACACACTTTGAATTTAACCTCTTCCCGGGGCAAGACCTCCGATATGGGCCCCCCCAATATTTTTTATAAGTCGGCGCCCCTGCAAACTGCCCACTGAAGCGGGCGTCCAATATGTTCTACGAGCTCTCTAATAGTGTCACCTGTCCGTCCAATGTTGGTGTTCGTGCCATCACAGCAAACTAACTCTAAGTACTCCTAACTCTAGCTCTAACTCTAGTGGTACTCCTTGATCAGAGAGATAAGCTAATATGGAGGCCACAACCTCTTTAGCAGATCTGGGATTAGGGAAACATGACTTACCTACGTAGAACCCTTTTCTTTTATTAGTGAATGGTGTTCCTCTTTAACTGTCCGACGGTACTCTTTCGATTCAGTCATTTCCATTGCTAGGATATCGTCCATCGTTCCGTAAAAGTATAACGCGTTTAGTTGACCTAAATCTATAAGCCGTAAATCGCTTATAGTAGTTCTCTTTTCCCTTTTAATTTTGTATCGGCCAATTTTCTTAGAAGTATTTCCTTCAGTTTTAGCACCAATTTCTTCAAGTACACCTGATACTGCACGGTCAGACACCCCGTATCGTTCACAATGCAAAGCTTCAGTTTGCAATTTTACCCTCATTTGCCAAGGCGATTTTCTTTTTCTTGGATGTACTAGGCGTGTAATCTTTATAGTCATCAAATCGCACCTTGATTGCTGAAATTTGCGTTGTTTCATTGAAAACCTCAACATCTTCACTTTCGGATTCAACTGAGTCAACGTGCTGCCTTATTTAAGTGTTATTTTTCCTTGCAAGTCTAGTGGTGAGTTTTCTTGTCTTTTTTTGATCTACGGGGCTAAATAAAACTTTATTTAAATTAATCTTAAGTAATTATCATACAGCTCTGAAAAATCGGCTAAATTATAAAACTTATAAATTTTTAATGATCTTTTGCCACAGGAAAAATCTGCTTAAAACAATGAATATGTATATATTATAATAACCAATACTATTTGTAAGTATTTTTTGCTATAGCATTAAAAAATGTACATTTAATTTTCTTTATTTCATAACGAAAAAAAAAACAAATATATTTATTTTTGTCATTTTTAGGTGCTTTGCGCGATCGGAAGGTGACCGCCGATTTTAATAATTCTCTTTTTATTCTTCTAATCACGTATCGCAACTTTTCCGCACTATAGTGATACGAAATTTGTAGCTTGAGTTTTTTCGCACCACCCTAATCTACGGTCTCACAGCGACGCCCATCCGAGTTTATCTAAGAGGTCAGTTTCACTAACAAGACTATCGTAACGACTTTTCACGTACCTAGCAGCTGACGGACAGTGTTGCGCCTGAAATATCCTTCACACAACATCCAAGTAGGGATTGGGCAGTCTCAAAAATTATTCGCCCCTGCCGGAATATGACCCCGAGCCCACAGGATGGGCAGTCATCACTTTAGCCGCTACACTAACCTGATACCCTTTAGGCAGTTTAATTTCACATACGCGGTCGTAAGCACTTTTTTATTGCTATAATACTGATAATCGATAGAAATCCATTGAAAATTATTGCTATTTTCTGCAAGTAGTGAAAGTATATTACATTGATGTGAATGACGTATCCCAACCTACTTATTATCGAGAAGGAACAAATTGTGATTGTAGAATTCTTTCATTACGTTTTCATGATTAGTAATTAAACTTTTAGCGTATAATATACGGTTAGAATTCAGCATGGATATTTATCCACCTTAGAATTTTATAGTTTTTGCATGGTTGGTTTCGAAATGCATGGAGCAATGAATTTTCGGTGAGATGTCACACCGTCTGATAGCATGATCATATATTATGGCCTTTTTTTTCCATGACTCTGAAGACGTAGATTATTTCATGCTGCATGTTTGTGTATACTCATTCCCAGCTAAACACCCTTGATGTGGCTCTTAGTGTATTATTTAACTGTAATTTAATCTAGGGGACACATGCGTATCACACGCTTGTACTATTTGGGGAAGGGGGGTATATCATATCCCTAGGGGCCATTTCCCTAAGATAACTACTAACACTAACTTATCTATCTTACACTTCCGGGCCTGGAGGTAGATCCCTCGGGTTATGTTTGATTTGCCCAATGGCTTCACTCGGATCCAATCTTGGGACTCTTTGATTGTGATCCACGCACTCTACTAAATCAATCCTAAGCCTAATATTTGCTGACGATATATTTTTGTATTCTCACTTTGTTTTGCTTTAGATAATTTAAACTGTAGGATACGGTATGCTTTTTGATTGCTTGTTGAAGGTATATGAAATTATTTCTAAGAAAACCACGCCCTTCATAAATCTATTATTGCATATTAACGAGTTTTAGCCAAAAAATAAAGTATCAAAATTTGATGGTATCGCTAGTTCGCAGTGTAAATGCTTTCGATATATTTTTATGCCAAAAAACGTGGGTTAGTATACAAATTAACTATCTAGACCCTAATATATCGTTGCCAAAAACGGCTTATCCATGTTGTTTTCATTATTACACCCCGCATTCAAAGTGCAACGATGTACTAAGGCTACGCAGCTCTGTGCGAGAATTACTTCCGCATGCTCATTTAATCGTCTAAATCAATACTTACAATAAGAGCTTGATTTTGGTTGAAGGCCATGCTACCTGAGCCACGATCATCAGAATATTACGCCAAATTAACGGAGCAAAAATTGTTTATCCGAGATTGATACCGGAGGATTATTTGATAATAAAAAAAGATGCAAAGGGCAATGCCGAACTCAATCCTTGGGAATGAGTGCCTACTACCATAATGATGAATCATAGAAGTGCGGGTTGCAAAACTATTGGAGTGGAAACGATTGATTGCCTGGTGGAGTTCATTTGCACTGACAACGAACGAATTGCGTTTACACTCTGGAGTGTGTCCAAATTGAGATACTGGAGGTAAGAGAGGTTTTGGCTCAGTAACTCGCTCAGATATGCAGGAACGTGTGGATGTTAATATGCGAAGTTTGCAATATGCGTTGCAGGCGCAATATCCGTGCTCAATAATCGCATGTGCACCAAGGTTTGGATTGTAGTGGTTTGGCACAATCAAAGTCACGATGAGTATCGAAAGTTGAGAGAGTGCGTTAAAAATATTAGGCTGTTTATTTTTATATGCGTGGTCGTAAATCCCCTTTTCATTGCTAGGACATAAAGCCAAGAGCAATCCATCGATAAAAATTGGCATTAGTGGAGAAAGTGTATTGTAAAGCTGTGACTGAATTATCCTAACTTACCTACTATCGAGAGGAAACGTCATTGAAATTGTCATTGAAAGATTTTGTCATTAATTTCTCGTAGTAATACTTAATCTATTAATATACAGCATGCGGTCAAAATTCACCAACATTTCTTGATCATGAATAGTTCCTCATCCATTTAAATTTAAAAGGTAAATGTATAAAGATCGTCGACAAATTAAACGTCTATAAGCACCATTGAGACTTAAGGTTTGCCAGATCGGATTGGATTTTATGTCAGAGGAGGAATTCCGGGTACCCCCTTCTTTTTAGGGCACGGCGTAGATTTAAATAAATGTATTTACTAAACCAAAAAAATGTGTAGGGGAAAGAGGGGCAAGAGTAGGCATCTAACAAACAATTATAAAAATTATGCATACATGTTCAAGCTGTTATTTTTATTTATTCACAATTTGTTCCCTGGTTCATGTGCTACAATAATTATCCTCCATTGCAGCAGAATAAATTAATAACTGGCGTTGTTCAGCAAAATGTAAGAGAAAAACAAATAGGAAATTTGCCCCACACGTGGGGCAAGAGTCAAGAGTCCTCTCATTGCGGGGCAAGAGTCCTAATCACAGTTTTCACATGTGAACCTTCTCTTTCCATAAAATGAGGTGCAAGGTTCTTTCCTCTATGTTTTACATTCATAACACATTATCAAATTAACAATTGGCGGATCTGAGTACAATTTTCCACAACCTACATAGTCATAATCAGTTTTTCCTTTTAGGTGAATGCTCTGTTTGCCGTTCAGAAACCGCCGCTTAGTACTACAACCCTTTACTTTCTTTTTAGGTATCTTCACGTTTAGTTTCTGTGTGTTGGGGAACTCGTAAGAATTTCAAACCACTTTGAATTCTTTACGCCGATTTTACGCTTGCAATGCTTTTGGATATGGTCTAATGCTCTCAAGAGAGACATGTGCCTCCCTATGTCTGCTAGGCAAAGTATTGTTGTAAGTTGTAAGCAATAAATAGTAAGCAGAATAAAGTACTCAAGGTGGAAGGTTGTATGGACAGGAATTTGGAAAGGGAGTATAAGGATGAAATATTTGAGGGTAAAAAAGCTTCTCCGCCTTCCATGACAAAACCAGATCATGAGCAGTGAGTTTTGGGTCTCACTTAAAACGTTTCAACCAGTCATTATAAATGTCTAAATCAATGAATACCGAATCTGTCGTTAGAAAAAGAGTTCCTGGATGTGATACAACTGCAAGCTTATTTTCAAACAACTTATCTCGGAAAAATAAGGACTGGGGGAATTGACATTCATGCCTGTTCAAGGGAAGGTCGGACAACAACAGGCAGTTTGATGCATATCTACGAATGAAACGCATCTAAAATTCTTGGAAATAGGTAATATTTTTCAAATTCCCAACCATTGCATGCTATATGTTCTATTGCACATAGCGTCATAAGACGTGTGCACAGAGACAATCTCCAAAAAATTTTATCCTAATGCTTCCCAATATGTTTTTTTACATTTTCCGAATTTTCTTTCAATACAATTATTAAAAAAGTAAATATGATATTCATGGCAGAAACTCTGAAGTCATAGAAATAGCAATCTTATAAAGTGGGGCAGGAGTCAGCGCCCGTGGGGCAAGAGTCCGCATGCGGACACTTGCCCCAAGACTCTTGCCCCAACAGCACTTGCTACACCTAATACGCCATAACTCAAACCACATAGTGGGCTGCGAACCTGCTGACTGCAGGAACTTTTTTGGCAAAGAATACCTATAAAGGAATGCTAGAGAAACGCAACAGTTAAATAAATACCCAAAGCACATATAAAAATTACGCGGCCCTACAAATGAGATAAACGTTGCGTGAAACTGAAAAATAAGAAAAACTCAAGTTCTGTCGTTCGTTGTCTTCCACTGTACGCACCCCATTGTTACATTTGTTCACGTTAATGAAACTGAGTGACTACAAATGGCATCATCCAGGTTTTTAGAGTAATAATTCGGAAAAGGAATCTTGCCCCATGCGGACTCTTGCCCCTCACTCCCCTACGGAAAAACAAGGCAGTGACAATTCCTCACAGTCTTTTTCCTGTGTACGACCTTTTTCCGGGCGTGGACGTACTGGGTTGGACTCTAAAGGGCCTTTTTCCGGTCCTCGCGGACAACACAACCACTTCTAGATTTTTCCCGCGATGCCCTTCACTTGTCACCAAATGTTCACCAAATCTGGCCAGCATCTTTAAAACAACTATACTGTTATCCAAACAAAATATGTCCACTAAACCACAGCCTTCACCCTGCAACCGTGCAAGATGCAAAATATGTCGCATCCTCGTCACCAAACCCCTTCCCGATCAATTCCTCGCCTTCGTTCTCTCCTCAGTTTCAGACCTTTCTTTCACGATGAAAAAAACTTTATGTATCTTCTGTGCCAGAAATGCCCCTCTTTTTACTTCGGCTTATCCACCACCCCCCTGTGCAGCCTAATGAATGGGCACCACTCCCCCTGGGATAGCTTTTCCTCTCTTTCTGCCTCTCTTCTAGTTGCCATGCATGCTTCCTCGCACAGCGCTTTATTTGACGAGTGTTACAAAGTGGGAATTTTGGCCTCCCTCCCCCCGCCTAACACCCCCCTAAAGATGAAGGACCTGTACTTGGCATGTATTGGGGCTTTGCGTTCGTTTTCTGCACCAGGGATCAACCGCACCCACTAAAGCACCACCACTACCCGTGAACCGTTTTTCCTCCCGCCATCTTCACCCTCTCTATTGCACCCTTTCTTCTTCCTTCACTTTTGTTCCTCTTCTCAATTAGCCGCCCTAACTATACATTCTGCACCATTATACCACGTCTGTATCATATTAATAAACTAAGAACCAAAACCAATCTTGTTCAATACCCGAAAAAGGTATTGATGGCTGATTGTATCGAAGGGGTTTTCCTGATTTAAGGAAAGCTAAGCCAGAGGTTCACCACTGCCAATGAAGCATCGAATGATGTCACGCGTTGTAAAAATTGCACCAAATATCGTTATACTTGGTAAAAATACGATTGGTTGGCGGATATAACTGTGGAAATGACTTGCGACAACCTATTGGACAGATGTTTGCAATAATTTTGTAATCACATCTTGTGATTGACAATGGCCAGGACTCATTAAGAGTTTAAACATTTTTAGTCTTAGGTATCATGACTACTAAGGCCGTAGATGTAGAAAAAGGCAGTTTACCTCGTGTAAAACTCGCATTTAACATGGAAAGAAAGGGCTTTTCTAATTCCTTCCAGAATTTTAAATAAAGTTCTGTTGTTAGGCCATCTATTCCAGGGGACTTGTTTTTATTTAGACCGTTGAGAGCAATATATAGCTCGCCGGGTTCAAGTTCAGTTTATAACTAAAAAGAGTTATTTTCCTACATCAAATTAAGAGTAGAGTAAAAATGATCACGATTTGAGAGGTCTTTAGAGGTGTTTGAATCTTTACCAATAATATTTTCTAAATTTGTATGCAAGGTAGCCGCCAATATCTCTGGATCATCAACCCAATGCTCATCAATCTTTAGTTTCTGGATTGGTTTTGGCTTTGTTCTAGAAGCCCATTGAGATAGGTGTGTCGCTGAGGGCGTGTCATTCGAAATGACGTTTTCTCAATCGGCTCCCGCCACCTTGGCTCTCGCCTTTCGAGTGTAATATCCTTCCTTGGTCTCAACAGATAAGTTTATTCGTAATACTCTTTTGTGGGTAATAGCTTGCACCTTCATTTCTTGCTTGAGAACCTCCCAAATAATATATAGCTTATTTGGGCCGGTATACCCACTCAATAAATAGCTTTGTAGGGAGCAATAATTATCATTTTCAAGCAAGGCATTATCAAATCTCCAATAAGGAATACGCTTTTTCCTATGCGAAATAATGACGCGCATCGACACAGCCCTGTGTTCAGGGAAGCTGGAATCAATCCATATATCCTGATTGCCCTCTGGCGTCCATCATGTAAAACCTATCCAACCTTGATGCAGAATGTACACTTCGGTGATAAACACGGGTGAAACCCGGTTGATTAGGGTTTAGTCGTCGCCAAACATCAGCGATGCGATGTTGATTAATCATCTGCCTCAATTTTGCGACATACTTAGCTTGTCTCTATTCCACATGATCTGTAAGTTGAAGTGATTCCACATGGCACAGTTGAAATCACCTCCTACCACAGTCCAAATGTTATGGTTTCTTGCTTGTGAAAAGGCAGCCTCAATGTAGTTATTGACATCGTGTACCAGTTCAACTGCACGGTCTTGATCATGAGGCCCATAATAGGTTACCATCTAAAAAAGTGAGACATTCTGGATAAGTAATAATCATATATAACCCCACCTGTTTCCCACCCCTCGTTCAAACATGTAACATCCTCTCCCACCCCTTTCTCAGAGGTATAAAGGTGATGTTTAAATGTAAGACAGTGTCTTGTAACAGACGATGGCTCTGTGAGCCAAAACGCGTCGTAGGCATTAAAGTATTGTGGAAAAGTGCTACCATATTTTATTAAAATATGTAGAATTTCCATCATAAAACGCCTGTATTTTTTCTTCAAATAAAAAACGTTGATACCAAGTTCCACTCCAACACCCAATTCATACGTTATATCATAACATAACGACTTTACGATTACATTGAAACTATTAAATAACTATAAAAAATACAATGAAATGTATTACAATGAAAAACGCCTTTATAAATTATTTTTCACGTAACTCAACCAAATTCTTGATATTTGAATAAGATCTGACAGCTGTTTCTCTTCGTAAGCTTTAGAGAGAATGCTACACACAATAGAATTACGCAGGAACTAAATATCACTATCTACATCAAATGCGCTAGATGGAGATCCTTCTCATGAATTGGGGCTAGTATGACGTATTTTATCGAAATATTATTTGTCATGATTGCGAATGGTACCACTTCAGAAATACCTCTATTTAAAGTTTTAATGAATCAGGATACATAAATATCTCCTAACAGCTTTAATATCCAACGTAATGCGCAATAAAATCATCTGGTTAGAAGCCTTTGGTTAGCAAAACATTGTCTATGTGAAGATTACGATAATGTTTACAGCTAAATTACTTTGTCACTCAATGAAACGTGATTTTCGAAAGAGAAATTATTGTTTAAGAAATACCATTAATTGCACTTATCCTCCATATCGTATTATTCTCTGCCTTTGATGCACCAGGTTACGGATAACATTGCGCATTAAAAAGGGCATTAGCGGAAATAAGAACGTAAACAAAAAAAGGTTATCGCCGTCACAAACAATGAAAATAAAATCATTTTTACCTACCTATGTTTTATGGAAGTCTTATTTGAAAGTCTTTCTACTAAAATCGTTGATCGCCAACAAGACATGAACTACAGTCAATAGCACGAATCATCTTTTAGAAATCGCATTATGTGCACTCGTCAACTATGAAATTAATAATAACCACACTTTCGATGTAATATACCAAAAACAATAAGTAATTTCCTACCTTACATTTCTCCGCTTTCCATTTGAACTTATCGCATATAACTGCTGTTGGCCAAGAGCGAGCGAATGCAGGCCTCGTATTCCGCTTAAATTTAATTCGCCTTCGTCAATAACATCACCATGCCCTCTCTCCTTGCGAATGGACCGACGCTTCGCCGTTTGAGGCCAAGTTCGTGAGCGCAGTCTTCGTAAACTTAATATTCACCCAACGTCAATAAAGAGATTATGCGATAAAACCAAATCCATGCGATGCTACCAAATCCATTCAATTGTAATGTGATTACATTCCATTAGAAACAAATTGGTCGTGTATTCTGAGAATTTCATGACTAATTTTCCAGAATATTTTTCATACCGAGCGTGGCTTCTTTTAAGTTGTGCGTTTCCTTAGAGACTGAATATTGAAACGAATTTCTTAAAAGTGCTGATTATGAAATTTGATTGAATTTTATCATCTGCAGTAGGTTCTATTTAAGTAATTCAATGGATTTGGCAATAAATCTTCAGGTTTCTTTTATATTTTCTCCTCGAATACGGCCATAAGACCCAAAACAATTTATTATTTCATATGGCTACACAACTAAAAAGTGTTATTGATATGTTTTGATCTGTATTTTTTATTAGATTCAAAATCATTAGAGATAAAATTTTATGTGCTGCTTATAAGCTAGCATTCCGGATCTTTACTTCACTGGCGATGGAAAAGACATTCATTAAAACCAATTATTTCAATGAAATGTGCGAGGAAACGCAAATTGAAATATATTACGACTATATCATCACTCATAATAACTAAAGTATTAATAATTTTATGTTTTATTGGAGAATATGAGTTTTTATGCCATTCGTAACTCAATTCTCGTCTTTTCAATAATTTTTCTGATTTATACTTCCATTTATAGTGTACGACACATGAAATATTTAGATCCTATCCTTGAGAAAAAATAGCCTTTTTGTTGAATCATTGATTTTTAGTATCCCAATAAGATGCAAAATTCATCTCAGTACGTGTATAAATGATTTCGCCAGGAAGTAGATCCTGGATTTGGTATGCCGTTAACGACCGGAGGTCACCTTTTTAAGATAGATATTCCTCGTATCCGTGAGCTGATTTACTCCAAAGATACCAGTAATCCTATTCTGAAGGGGATCAATAACATGTGCACGAGTAAGCAAGTAATCCTCTGTGCATATTAAAGCTATTTCCACTGTAGAGGTAGGAATGAGATTGACTGTATCACATTCGGTGGTTGTAATAAATAGATTGAGGGAGATGAGGCCCCCCTCCCCTCCCTCACCCCAGACCAACGGTCAGTTTAAAATTCCCAACCCTCCTTTCCGCCCCACCTTCCACCCCCAATTTCTCAAATGTTTGCGAGAGTGCAATTCGTGTATATATACTGGTATGGTTAATTTCTTGGTTTAGTCTTGATTATGCTGCAGTGCAGCGAAACATGTCGACTGTAGTTTAATACATTTTTATGTGGAAAGTGCAAAGTGTTTCACTTCGTATCTAATTCATTTAGGTCATCAATGAAAGTGTAGAACTATGGAAAAATATGAAATGAGACGTCCAAGCGAGTGACGGCGATCACTCACTCACACTCACCCAGTGATTAAACCTGAAGGTTGGTATTTTCACGCACAACACCATAGAGGCATCACATATATCTTTTACTTACAAATACAGTGGATATTTACTCGCGGAAGATACATCTCTCTTATCCTTTAAAGCTACCAGCTACTATTACCATGCAACATTTCTTCGTTCAAGGCTGAGTAAATGGAATCATATTCTTAATCCACGTGTTCTGGGGTTCGTTTTTTATGCATCGTAATAGTCTTTTCAGTAGAAATCAAGCTTCACATACCAATGCTCTGGTCCATTCACATCCTTCATCTCTTTTAAATGTCACCATCGCACCTCTTTTCCCCGTCTCCGAGAATTTCATTGCTCACTCTCCCTTCCATTGATCGCACGTAAACAAATATCTTTATGTAAACATGATGGATGCCTCAAGCTATTTTCCAAATTTCTTTATATATGGTGGCAGTTGTGTACCGTTAACTGTCGACTCAAAATAAATATTTACTGGAACATTCATCCTTAGAAATGGATTCTGTAATCGCTTTTTTCTTTAAAATAATTTTAAACTTTCTGTCTGCAGTAATGCCTTTCTCTTCATTGTCTTCTATCTGACTTTTTGATACTGAGACCTTTCCTGGGCAATTGATTGGTTAGGTAAAATTTTCTCACTCTTAATCGAGTGTAAATGAAGGAAAAAAAGGATTTCCTCAAGAGGATCATTAGAATATCGCGTTCAATGGGAAATAACTTCCAGAACTCCACCGGGAGTTTTTCAGAATGACCCATTTTCCAGCTCTGCATTTCAACTTCAGGTTATGATACAGATTTGTTTGTTATTTATTCGTAAATAAATAGGCATCAAAGGAAAGAGGAGGGTAAAAAAATCCTGGTATGGTATAAAAATAACTCAATAATGTTTAGCTAAATAAGACTGATTATCTTAACAATATGAACTACTGTAAGGAGCGGTGGATAGTGTTTTGGCTTCTTTCATCGCGGGCCCGGGTTTGAATCCTGAGGGTGGCTGAGATTTTTCAGATAGATGCCTACTTGAGTGTGGTGTGGAGACTCTCTGTTCGTTGGAGGGGACGTTAAGCGTTGATTCACACGGAGCGTTTTGTAAAGAGGGGGATAATACCGACACCAGGTTTCTCTCCACCCTTCTTCCCGTGCCATTTTCTCATGGCACAAATCACCTGAGTTGTCGGTATGCTCCCTAAAACACCATTCCATACTATATTTTTCTAAGTTTCACTGAGATATTCATTTTAAGCGAAACATCGAATAAAATGATGGTTATGATTTTCTATGCTATTTCTCACCGTTCAAAGGTTGGTTTGATGCAGCTATCCTCTCAGCTCTTATATGAACCTATTGCACGTTCATTGTTCTTCTTTTTAACATACCTCATCACGTGTTCCAATAATTCTATCCAAAGCTTACTTTTGCTGTGCTTGTCGTCCACTTGTCCTTCAAAAATTGTTATCATCAGTCAATTAAGTCTCCGGCATCTTTATTTCTACTTTTCGGTATTTTGATCTGCCACCTGAGAGTCCAAATTAATGGTCGTTTCTAATCATATTGTTGAACTTAAACCTTCATTCTGGAGAATATATATTTTTTTTTCAAATTTTCATCGAACTTACTTTACAACAGACGTGTATTTTAATTCTTGGAAATAATTCATTTCCAAGAATTTTATTTTTCAAATTTGTGTCACCGTAATATTTAGGTGGATAAGGGTTGTACTTGAATATTTTTGTGGGTAAACGAAGGTGAGAAAAGAACGTAAAATTGAGAAAAAAATCCCGTAGTTGCAAATAATAGCGCAGTGATATGGGCTGAACGTAATTAACAACCCATTTAGATCCCTTAGCCCTTGAAGGTGAGCGTAATTAAGGAATGCCTTAATAGGTCTAAAAAAGCTAAGAAAACTTCACCTATTACGAGACAATTAAAAAAATACAAAATGAAGCTAAAAATAATTTCTGCAATCGATGTATCGATCATTTTTTCTAAGGGACCTGTTGTTTTCGAGGAAAATAAGCTGTTACTTGACCTTCTTTTAACTCTTATTTGGATGGTAATAAAACTTACGATGGTTATTAAAGCTACTAATTAAAGAATACAATATTTATCGATAAAATCGTAAGTTTCTCAATTTATCGGATTCCGTCAAACTTTGGTTGGAGACTTAGGATACGTGTTCCTAGAATGGTAAAATCCTTGGAAGAATGAGAGTAAGCACTATGGGTTTAGGAAATAAAATGAGCAATTATTCCTCCTTTGGGACATCTGAAAGGGTTCTTTTTTCCAGAGAAACGTAGTACAAAAAAGGATTAGAGATCTGCCCTTACAAAAAAGAAGGAGGAATGACACGATATTTTTCCACTATTCAGCCATTTTTTTCGTTCATTGGCGAGGTAATTTGGTAGATTTGGGTTTAGTAATTTAACCTTACTTTTGTTTGCAATATTTTTCCTATTTGAGCTAATTTATTGGATCTATAGAAATAGAATTTTGCTTACATGAAACTTTATAGCTGACAGGCAAACAGTTACGGTTGTCACAATTGGTGGAAGTCCTAAGCTTGTTTGCGTAAGCACTGTAGATTAGTGATGCATAATCTGTTGGTATTCAAAACCATCGATTAAAAAAAAAGCGCAAGAGCTATGCGTCTTTGTAGGAAGTATCAAAATTGATGCAAAGAAAACGCAGCAGCCTTTTTTCCCATTTGGTATGCGATTGAATTCTCGTATTGCTTCCAGATTAAAGAGAGCCCCCGTTGCTGGAAGAGACCGAAAAAAAGAAAGTAGTTGTTGAAATTTGAGTAATGAACATATTTCCATACTTTGAGAAATATAATGCTCTATATACATACATATGTCACTTTTGTGGTGGTATCTTGATTGAAACTCAGGATAAAATCTGAGAACGCATAAAAATTATCCATAGACATCCACTTTTCAGCCTTTAGATAAATGCTTTGGAGTGACAGCTATAACCCGGTATTACAATTGTTCCAAGCATCACATTTTTTCCTCATTCCATGCCCTTCATAGGAATTATAATTTGGAAATTCATTTGAATGTTCGTGACTGATTTATGGATTGTAATTTGAGTGAATCATTTATATCCGAAAATAAGAAGATATGATGTACCAAATTTGAACGGTTTGGCCTTCATTCTAGAAGCAAGGTACTGAGAACGATTAGCATTGATCAAATACAATTGCCATAAACTATTTTAGACTCAATAACAAATGGATTTTGAAAAATAAACGCCATATCTTTCCTCAGTTTTTTTCAGTAAAGATATTCCTGTTTCACTCAGTTAAAACTCATGAAATAAATCTTATTACACAAAGCTTATTAAATATTACTGCCAAATTTAAATAGTTCACCTAACTTTTTCACTTAATATGAGAATAAATCAGGGCGAAAATCCTACCTTGAATAAGTTTAGGTCATGAAAATGTTTAGTTTTTCTTCAGCGACCATATTTTTGTAAATATGACTGTCTATCTCGAATCAAAATTGTAATATTCTCGAGTAACTCGATGGGAGGATGGATTTTTTTCTGCCAAAAGTAAAGTTATGTCATATTTTGCCCATCTTTTTTTAAATTTCAAAAATAATGAAAGTTACTTACCACACAATGTTTGTAATGTCGTTTCAGGATTGATTCCGCTGCTTGGCTAAGAACGAGGAGTAATTCAAAGTAATCCGGGATATTAACACTATGCAAAGTCTAAAAATTCTCTCACCCCTATCATTGAGAGGGGTATTCCATGTTTAGCCAAAGGGAGCTAGAAATTGTAGTATTATATTCTTTATTCCCTCTTCGCAATCAAAATAGTCTTTAATGTTTTATAGATAGTCCAAATTCCTAGATGCTAAACTTTCCAGCTTTAGGGAAGAAATATTTATTTCCAAATAATTTGGTGATCACAATTCCTTTGCGGAAGATTTTTAGGCAAAGGTTCTCAGCTTCCAATAAATGATCGCGATTTATCTAGAAATATGGATTTTGTCGCCTATTTTTTTCGAGACCATGAATCGACAACATGCTCTGACTGCTTTACTAAAAAAACATCTAAATTATTTAATAAAGATTTTACTGTCACATGAAATAAACCCAGAACGCCCATATGGAACCTCTGTGCTCTTATTTCTACCACTGAATACCTTGACTAAAAAGGGAGTCGAAATACGAAAAACATAATGCATCACCCTTTTCTCATTTTGTCTTAATTCTCCAAAATGATTCTGGGGGAAAGAGTTCTTTTAGATTCTAAAACCATTCTCAAGGCCCGGGAAAAATTATGTCATGATAATTGACGCGGAGCATTCTTCGAAAATTTGGCGAGAGAAAATAAACGCGCACAGCTCCGCTAGAGTCCGTCAAAATAAAATAAAGAGCCCGCAGAAGTGGAAGCTGGAATCTCTCGACGTTGAGGCGAGAATGTTTTACATTCCACTCGGAATATTTCAGTTCCACTAGCAAATGCTAACACGAAACATATGAAATAGGGTTAAGTGCGTTTTTTTCCTGTTCCTTACTGTGTAGACGCTCAACGGAAGAGAACCGTTAATTGAAATCATTCGACTCTTATCATCAGTATGTTTTAATGCTAAGGGGAGGGCGGTATATGGCGAAATATTGCGATATAAGCGTGAAAAATTCGAGCAGATAAGAGACGAGCAAGGGCACTCTTGTAAGCAACAAAGCCGTCCTTGACCTCTTCGAATGTCATCCCCGTGAAAACTCACAAGTGTTAAAACATTTGCTCTTATCACAAATATTAAAATAAATGACTTCCCAGTCGGTCACATGATGTGTTGTCACCCACCACACATTTAAATGGGTTCATAGGAGTCAAAATTCGCATGGCTAACGGCTTAGCGACCCGAATTTTACGGGGAAATAAGTTTTGGGCAACGAAATGTATACCTCTTGTGTATCTCTGTATACATTTATATTCATGCATATCAGATTCACAACTTTTCAATGCCATCCCTCAAGAGGATTTTTTTCTGTTGAAATATTAAGAAATGTTAAAAATGAATGGATCGCTAGGCAATCATCGCCGCGTTGCGAATATTTTTGAAATCGATAACCATACGCCAGAAGTGGCAACAAAAACGAGCTTCACACATTGATCACTCTTCTGGAGCCTACTCTATGTATGTTCTTTTAAGAGCTACCTGCATCTTTGTTTTTTATTGATTTTGGGCAAGATAAGATTGACTAGTAAAGATTTTGTAATTTCCTTTTCCTAACCTTTAAGCTCTACACATTTATTTTCTTTATGAAGTTCAAATTAGGCGCTGATTATAAGATTTCCTTTCAAATCTCTACGTCGAAGGAAAAATTAGGCAATTAGATTTGTTATTAGTTAGTTAAATGGAAGCAAACTGGAGAATGGATAGGGTGAAATTAGTTTTAAAATAATCAGAGCTGCTATCTTTACCAGTTGAATCACGTCATAGAAGAAGAAAACGTAATTTATCTGTAAAATATCATGTAAGTAGACATTAGTGGAAATTAAGGAAAAGTAATTAAGGTTATAAGTGATCAGATCGTTGCATGAATCGTTGAATGAAGAAAAAGAAAAATCATATCCCTTTCGGATAAAAAATCATTTTGGGGAAATATTTACCAATAAAGCTATGAGATTAAGGAGAGGCGCCCGTTTTGGAAAATTCTTGAAAAGATGAATTTCACCACTATTACGCGTCGTATGTGATATGCACCAAGCTCGCAAAGAAAAATTGACATAATTTGCCTTCGCTCACCCAGCTACGTGTTGCACTGTTCCATTCATAATATTTTTAAAATTTTACTTTTGTCAGGTTTCTATTTCACATTTTTAGGTATTGTTATCGTTGGGATGAATTTGCAAATACTTATTGCTTTTTCAATCATTCATAAAACGAGAGAAAAATATTTTTTCAAAAATTTTCCGTGTATATGAAGTTGATTTTGAACGGTATTCAATCTGGATATGCGAGAAAATGACGGGACCTTAATACAAAGGAAAATGATGCAAATGAGACGGAAGTCAATTATAACCGGTGTGGGATATTGTTTGCGTGCACAGAAAAACATGTTTTGATATTCCATCACGCCTGTGGGAATAATTATCGTGGATGAAGGTCAGTCAGTTATATCCCATTAATTCTTCTTGTGGTGTAAATTAGATCCTCCAATGGAAAGTAAATGATTCAGACAGCAAAAAGCTCTGCAAAATCAAGTTAAGGAAGGGTGGAGAAATTGGTCTAACCTGGAATCTTCCATGAGAAGCATGGAAGGAAATGAGCAGTAAACATTTTGAAGCATGAAGTGGATATTGGATGAAGCAATTTTGAATCTACATTGAGAATCAAATGATAAAAGACTGAACGTGTAAGAAAAGTTGCCGACGGGTTCATTTTGAGGAAAAAGAAATCCGTTATAGTTTCAAGTTAAAAAAAAACAATTTGAACTCTTTGACTTAATTCACTTCGACCGTTTTCAAATTTTCAAGAACCTATAATCTGTCGCTGTTTTAATGGCCATATATATTTGAGTAAAAGGTCAGGAGTGGTCAACACTTGGTAAGGGAATGGGAAGGAATGCGAACTTCCTCTGAAGGTGTAAGGTAACGTTTTTTGAGAAAGTTTCGCCGTGTAGGGCGAAGGAATTTTTATGCGTGCATCGAGAAAGGGAGATTGATTAAATGGCGTATTAAAATCATATTTTCTTCAGCACACTAATCAGTGGTACCAATATGACTCATAACATTTGAAATGAGTACCCACTTTGAAAAATACGTTTGGCGAATATGGACTTATTTTTCAAGTAATCTCTCATGTGAGTGAGTATTGGCACGAAGTTCTCTGCAAGTTTTCACGACAAAAAAAATTTCAATTTTCATCATCATCAATAAGTCAAATGAGCAGTGTAGAGTTGTTTTATATTTTATTTGTATGTATTGTTTAATTTTTCCGCCTTACAGGTGTGCGGAGCTCTCACGAAAACAAGCCTCATTAAATGCTACAGTTTTGTTGCCAGTCGTTCAGAAATGAGTAGCTTAGATCAAATGTAGAATAAGGCCAGAAGATGAAAATTAATATCAATTTTATTACTCCTTTTTCATTTTTTTATTCGATATTTTGAATGATGTTTACAGATATCGTGGGAGAGTGTCTTTGGCATTGAGGGATAGACTAAAAAACAAGCTGGAATAGCTTGAACATGATTAAATAATTAAGAAGGTAAAAACTCCGCATTATGGAAGAGCACCCTAGAGGTAATTGAAAAATTAATAAAACAAGGAAGTTGTGTTTGGATCCCCGCAATCTTAACAACTGTATGAATAGGAGTTATTTCGAAATTCCTACCCTTGAAGATATTAATTCAAAGCTGCAAAATAAATCAATACTTACGGTATTGGATCAAAGAGATGGTTTCCAACAAGTTATATTAGACAAATATGCATCTGAACTTTACACTTAAGCAAACATTTTGGATGCTATCAGTTTACAAGGCTTCCATTTGGCTTAAGAAATGCCCCAGAACTTTTTCAAAGGACAAATGAAAAAACGTTGACCTTATTTCTAGTGTACAACTTTACTTTGATGACTGCTATTATCAGCTTAAGATGAAAAATAGCATGATATTATATTTTCAAAAGTCGTAAGTCGTGCAAAGTCATTGGATATTAAATTTAACGCAGAGTAACTTCAATTTAAAGCAGGGCTAGTAAAATACTTAGTTCACATTTTTTATAAGAATGGTATTAAATTGGATCCAACTTGAATTAAAGCAACCTTGAGTATTGAATCTCCAAAGAATAAGTAGGGCTTAAAACAGTTTTGGAATTATTTAATTATGTAAGAAAAGTCCTCCCTAACATGGTGGCAATAATAGCTTCCACAAGAGAGTTGTTAACCCAATATAACCCTATGTTGCGTCTAAGCACCATCAACAATGCATACATTTTCAGCTCTATTTCGTAAATATCTAAACTACGCATTATTTTGTGGCATAAAGGTTATGACGAAATATTTAGCTGCCACGCTAATAATGATTGAGTGCTAATTTGTGTGCATAATTGAGTGCATGATTGAGTGCCGGCCTCGGTGGCGGCGGGGTAAAGTCCTCGCCTTCCAAACCGTAAGTCGTGGGTTCGAATCCTGCCCGGGTAAGTGATCCCTATCCAGGGCATGGATGTTTGTGTTGTACTTTGTTAATATTGGAGTGTTGTTTCCGAGGGCCCTCGGTAACAACACCCGAAGATAAGAAGACCGCCACGTGTCAAATGCTTTCATTTCTATGTTCAAAGTTTGTTAACCCTGGAAAAAGCCCTTCAATTTCCAACCTTTTTACCTCCTCTGGTTTTTCCACTCTCCCCTCCCCCCCCCCCCCACGCCTTGCACTTGTACCCATTCCAGCCACCTCCTTGAGCACTTTCCACCCCATTTCTCCTCTCTCAGTTGTACCTTGAAAATGATGTAGTAACATCGAAACTCGAGTAGAATTAAATTTTATTTTTGTGGAAAATTGCAAGTCAGTGTTTCATTATGAATCAATTCCACTCCATCTCGCTTGGTCCTTCCAATTTTACATAGTATAATGACAATGCTGAGTTTGGAATTGGGTTATTTGGATCGATCCTCATTATTGTATGATGTTATAATTAATGTATTTTTTATATAAAAAGACACATATTTTGTTTATTTACTTTGTTATTACATAGGTAGACTTTTCATTCATTTTTTTAAATTTAATACTCCCACAAGACAATGGCCTACTTGCAGTAATTTTTGATAATCAAATCGTGGTTGTCACACCTAGTTTTAGGTAAGCGTTCGTTCTTTCATTCGCGTAAATTCTCACATTTTTTCGAAATTAAGTACTAATAATTTGAAAACTACAATCACCGATTGAATTACAATTATTTTTCTTATTCTAGCGCATTCAAAATGATTTCAACCGCAAATATATCTGGTTATTTGGTGAGAATTGTAGTTAATATGAGTAGGAATTTTTCTTAAGTAAGGTTGGACCATAATTAGCAGAAAGGACACGAAAATACAACATCAGCCACTTCCGCTGCTTATTTTCTCTCAGTGAATGAATATCTTAGAAATAAATGCGTTAACGCACATAATCATTATTTTAATAAATTTTGTCATTAAAAACATCGGAATTAATTATTTAATGAGGAATTTATATGTTTATGTTATAAATGATTATTTTCCGAAATGAAAAAAATTATAATTTCTTCGGATTCAAACTCCCCCACCCCATAACTTAGCTACGGAGCCACGTATACCCATTAAGCAAAAAAATGTCCAAATATTAATCTTAAGAGAGGAACAACCTCACCAAGGAGTCCGAATGAAAACACTCCGATGGACAAAATGTGGGCATGAACGTGAGTTTCCTCATTGCGTTCCATCCGCTTGGGCTATTGCGCCTGGCCCCAAGACTCTTGCCTTGCTAGCCCGATTGCCACCGCATTTCCCAACCTTCCAAGTTATCCGACAACTTCAGTTGAGTGGGGCTCGCGGGTGTCCAATAATATGTAGATATAATTGGAAACGATAGTACCGACAGAAGGGAAAGATTTTTCCAAGAAGAAGAAAAATCCTTCAATACTTTCGTAGAACGCTCCCGTTGCAGTGAGGCCACCTTAAATCAGCCGTTACTCGCGCTCCCAACCTTCCAAGTTATCCGACAACTTCAGTTGAGTGGGGCTCGCGGGTGTCCAATAATATGTAGATATAATTGGAAACGATAGTACCGACAGAAGGGAAAGATTTTTCTAAGAAGAAGAAAAATCCTTCAATACTTTCGTAGAACGCTCCCGTTGCAGTGAGGCCACCTTAAATCAGCCGTTACTCGCGCTCCTTCCACTACATTTATGTTTTGTGGCGCCAACGAACAATAGTTACGTTTTTTCATGTATCCACTCAAACCTAGTCATATTTTCACGGCGAATATAACAGAAAAAAATTCTCATAGAGCAAGAATGCTCCGAGAAAGGATAAGTATATTTGACCGAGTCCGCAGTCTTATCAATACAATTAAGTCTTAAATTACTAAGCGGTAAGTTATTCAGCTCAATCAGGGGAATCGAACGCTCAGAGTGCTACCACAAAAGATGTGGCTTTTCCCCCTCAATGTGACCGCTATGTGGCAACTCAGAGTGAGCGCTCAGCCTTTTCTCGGAGACAGTTTTTCGTCCGCTACTTGCCTGAGCAATCGTCATTGTATGGTGGGAGCACAAACATTAGCTGAAGCTGACCAATCGTCAGTTTCTAGATCGTTCAAAAGCTCTCGCGTTGCGCTTATTCAGTTTTTTCCATTCAGGGAGGCTGAGGATATGCTATGTCCCTGTGAGCACTCACAATCCCCTGAATGAGCCCATTGACCATTAAAACTGTGTCTGTAAATCTGTGATTTCATCCAAACCTGAGCCCAAGTTCTGAAACGCAGAATAATCCCTCAAGGTTTCGCTGGCTTAAAATCTTTTATGATTACTTTTTACTACTGTTCATGTCTCTATTCCCGAAGTCGAGTATAGTGATGGGAAATTTTTGATTTACGTAAACGATTTATGTGAAAATAAATTCAATGGTGAACTCACAGCCTTTGCTGATGATATAGCACTGTGCTGCTCAGTTCCCAATTGGAGTTGTGCTGAAGCATTTGTTAAAAAGTATCTATGTTTCTTGCGAAAATGGTTTAATTTCAATGGGTTAGAGTTAAGTGAAAAGACGAAGTTAATGTGCTATGACTTATGTAATAAAAGTATTTTTAATGGTAAACTCATATTTCGTTATACAAATTGTTTCAATTGTGTCTGTAACTGTCCAGTCATTGATAGAGTGAGTGAAATGAAATACTTGGGAGTAATTCTGGATAGTAATCTACGCTGGGATAAACACTTACTTACTGTAAACAAATGCCTTAGAAGTGCCTTGTCCAAATTTTACTACCTACGAAGAAAATGTCCTCTTCCGGTTAAAAAAACCATTTATCATGCCCTTGTTCATTCCAAACTTTCTTATGGTATAATCTGCTGGGGCAGTGCATACATGAACACATTTAAGTGTGCACTCGTTTTGCAAAAAAAATAATTAGGGTAATACTGTCTAAAAATTACTATGAGCACTCATTTCCGTTGTTTGTGGCCCTAAATTTGTTGCCACTAAGGCATTTGTATTTATACAAAGTGCTTAAATTGTTTTTTACCAGAAGTGGAAATATGCCGAGTGTAAGTGACAAATATAAATATAATTTAAGGAATGAGTCATTTATTGTTGCAAATAGACCCAAGTTTACTGTATATAAACGCTGTTTTATTTACATGGGGCAAAAATTATTTCATCTACTGCCCGCTAGAATTTAAAAACATTAAACCACAAATGCCATGTTGAGACTTGCTAAAGACTGGCTCTTCTCGCAAGAAATAGTTGAGAATTTATTTTGATGTAATTTACATAAAACACTAATGTATCATTAACTGCATTATTATGTTTATTGGCATACATTTTGTTACTTGATGGTGGCTCAATTCTGGTCCTATGACCTTGGAGAACACCTAAGGCTCCTTCTCTTTTTTCGTTGTATTAAGATGTAAAAAAACAATTGTAGAAGTAATAAATTATTATTATTATTATAATAAATATTTCGAACAAATTGGAAATTCGAGTTTTAATAGTAAATGACCAAGGAAATCGAGATCGAACCAATATATTCTATTTTTATCCAAACTTTATATTCAGCTGCGAACTTCGATCTCTTTTTTAATCTCAGTAGCGTTACTACCAGCCTATGATAACGTCATTCGTCCGATGTGAAAGACTCTTCTCTAAGGCCGGTAAAAAGGACAGGTACACTCTTGATAATAAAGAAAGCATCTCAATCAAATTACAATTTAGGGTATCCGAATGGTTCCAAGCGGCTCTTCCAAAATTAAAGGGCTTGCATTTGTAAAAATTTCAAGCAAGTTTTCGAAGCAGATTTTTTATACCACTCATATGTGCATTTTGAGTATATTTTGAATTGTCAATAAACATATTTTCCTACTAGCTATTTTCTAAGAACCCTCAATTTTTTCTATAAATTGATATTTTGGTTCAAATTTAGTTTTTCCTTGAAAAGTCTAGATATTAATTTTGAATGAAATTGGATTGATCTATGAATCGATCTCGACCGAAAATTTTCCATTTCTAGTCTAGAAATTTAGGATTCTACGAAAAACAATTTTTTTTTTGTGTCTCCAGTCTCACATTGCAGTATTATCCGGGTGAAAATTTTGTTATCATCAGATAAAAATCCTCGTCGAGCAAGTTTATTCCGACGAAGGATCTTTAGATTTTGCCCAGTCCGGGAATAGCCCTACCTTTACCTATACAATGCAGCCTACGACTTTAAGCACAAACGGGGTTCGTAAAATAGTTCACACAATCAGGAGGTAGAAGTTTTTCCCAAGTGGCAATTTTTCTTTTATGAAGACGCAAGTCAATTTGACATCATAATTTGAAGCTGTATTTCTTTCCTTTTTTCATTGAATTTCCGCTTTTGTCCGCGACATTTTTAAAAATATTCTCAGTCTTTGAATGTGGCTTTATCATCATGACCCATATGCAGAAGTCGGTTTCCGTTTTAGTCTTGTATATTTACTAGAACTAGCATAATACACTGACGTGGGAGAATCGATTTTAGAATTTTTTGCAGGCGAAGCTACCATAGTATCACAATACGGTCCGTAAATATGCACCCATTCACACTTTGAGTTAAAAATAGGCTTCATAGAAAATTCCATACCGTTTCATTGAGGACACTTGGTTACTTTGGCCAATGAGTAATGTGAACACTGCCCTTACTTCGCTTAAAACATTTCCGGATGCTATTATCAGTGTCGACTTCATACTATATTTGTGGTGTATTTTTTTGTCGTCACACATTTCATTGAGTGTTTAAACCAATAGTTATTTTCACGAGTAAAATAAAACCTCTCCACAGTTTTTATTGTTTTTTTTAACATCAGAATTTTGTACTCAGCTTATTGAAAACACTTGCCTGTTTCCACACCCTTTTATTTTCACCGACCATGGTTTCGTTAACTTGTGCCATTATCAAGGTGCCGAAAAAGGTGACACAAGTTGCCGAAACCATGGTCGGTGAAAATAAAAGAGTGTAGAAACAGACAAGTGTTTTTCATAAGCTGAATATAAAAGATTTCCACCGTATCACACCGGAAACTGTATCTTTTATTCAGAATTTTGTAGTTCATTTTTTTATATTTCCAGTCAGAAGTGTTGAGATAAAATAAATATTAAAGATTATTATCAGGATTAATGAATGACTTCACCGAAATGTGAAAACGATTCTCACCAGTCTATAGCCCAGGTTTTTCCCCACAGCGGAAAGAATATTGAATTTTTGTTAAAGAATGGCGCACGATATTTATATATGCGTTGTGGTTTCAGTGTCTAAAAAAACACTTTTTTCGAAAAACTTGACCATTATGATTAATCCTCATCATTGTTTTCGAACTACTTCCTTTCAATAATGACAGATATAATAACACCAAAATACTGTAAGAAAAAAAGGGACTTATGACCCAACTTTACCATCATCCATTTCACCTCTCAGTATATTTAATTTATACATACATGGTACACTGAATTTAATGCCAAGATTTTGTACTTTGAAGTAATATCTAGAAAACAAATATATTATTAAAAGCATTACGAGTGTTCCGCTGACAATATAAGAGGTATGGAAAATAAAAAAGTTCGTTTTTTCAGGATTTGACGGAATAAATTTTCTCCGTACTAGCTTCATGTATTATGATGTTTATTATTTGAAATTAAAAATCGATTTTATATGACAAAATTACCAGTTGTATAATTATTATCTGAATTTGAACCCGTAATTTATGGTACGAAAAGAAACAGTAGTTTTCGGCAATCTGAACATGTGTTTTAATGTTTCATCAGTGCTATTCAGCTCAGATTTCGATCAGTATTTAATGAAGTGAGCTCTTTGCTGCCAGACGGAAGAAGCCAGAATATGCCGTTGTTCACATTTAGACTCATGCCAATCAGCCTATCAAAAGTTCAGCTATTCAGCGTTCAAATAGTTTACTTAAATACTTTAGTAAAATTCATTCATTTTCACTACTACGTAAAACTTTTCAATTGTTCCAACTAGCATTGAGTAATTTAATTATTTTAGATGTATTTTTTTAAAGCATATAAGGTCGTATCGAATAATTGATTGGTGTGTTTTAAATTTCCATTTGGGATTGGGAAAGTGTTAAATATATTCGGTATAAAATTTGTCGTTTATATTAGTTCCACGGGTGATTTTACCTGCTGCCATCAGCCGGACAATTATTGCAATAGAAAAACAATAAGACGGACAATATTTAACATTGTATAGTATTACTTTTATAACATTTGTGCATTTATAACATGGTATAGGAAAGTTGAAAGGCTGACTGAATAAACTGACAATGTGCAGCATGGAGCTAGTGTGTGTTGTAATTGTAACGGCACACCACGCTATGTAGGCCAATTTACCATTGCATTCCGTTGCTCCGCTCATTATTTTCTGTGAGAATTTCTCTCCCTTGGATTTCCATTTTAAGTTCTTCGCATAGCTGTTTTAAAATGTCTGACGTGTGCAAATATGGACAACAGTTTTAATATTAATAAAAAAACGTGAACATTTATTTTACTTTAAACTTACAATTTAACATTCTACTGGTAGTTAAATGCATATTTCTCTGAATATCGAGTAGGCTGCATTTAATCAATTTAAAAAGAAGGACTAGCGGTAAAAAATGTACACAGTTGCAGCTGTTACCGTCGCATGTGGCATCAAGCGTACTTATTTTTATCCTTTGCATTAGAATCTACATAGAATTGTATTCAAAATGTGAAATGAAAATAGCTTTTCCGTGATTTGCCTATTTGGACAAATACATCGATTTCATCCACGAACTCCTCGTAAACAAACTGCCTCGGGGAACCTCAGGCCGTAACATGCGGTGATTTTTCATTTACGTATGCATACACTTTTTCTCAAACAATTGACATGCGGATTCCGACCGCGGATGTTTGGATAGTGTCCGTTTCTGTGTAGAGGGGTCGTGAAAAACCGCGACAGAGTCGCGCTTTATAGTTTCATGATATCGGCCTCACTGAAATCGGGCCCCGTTTTTTCAATATCTACAATGGAGGGGAAAATAATATCAGGCAACGGGTGACATCAAATTCGAAAAATAAGAAATTCCGCTTTGGTTTTGAGTTGAATCAAATTTATCGATTTTCATTATATGCTTACGTTTTGGGGTAGGGTAGCGTAGTAGCCAAGTGTTTCGAGTGCTTGGTGACTAATCAGAGACCCCGGCTTCAAAGTACCTACTACTGGGTATTACCTTCCCAAGGAGGATGAAAGGTAACCCCAAACATTAATTTTCAAGCATTCGTATTCTAATGGACAACAGGGTATAATGAGATCACATTATAATTTTGAATTTTCCCCTCTTTTAGAATTCGTCCAATAATAGCTGATATTAAAGTATTTTTCAATATCAATTTTAATTATTATTTTAAATTAATATTTTACAATAATTTAATTAATAAATTTAAAAGTGTATTTATTACTCCATTTTCGTCAGTTAAAATAATATTAAATGGACTTTGAAATGATAGCTATTGATTTTTTAAGCTGGGTGGAGCAATGCAGACACTATCTTTGAGTGATACATCTAATTTATATGTGGTCAGCTTAGACTGGGGTGAAGCTTGGTGTATAAAGACTCTTGGCACAGAATTGATGGCTAGTTCAAGTGATGCGTGGCTTTTTTGCAGTTATAATTGTAAAGATAGGACGATCCTTCAAGATGAAAATAAATGAAGTTTTCAAAGTGAATTCATCCGAGCAAAAATATTTACTTTGACAGTAGTCACCTCATTAAGGTTGAATTTAGCCCAAATGATGCTTAATAAGTGTAAGTCAGTAGTATGTTCGTAACTTTTGAGAAAATCATGAGTTTATTTTCACCAACATTCCTACGTGCTCTCTTGTGTTAGGGCATAAAAAGTTGAACCCACAGCTTCCTACGTGATAATTTTACTTCCTTGGGTCACGATGGCTGCAATATTTTCTGGATAACATTGTATAAATATTCCAGATATTGCCTTTGGATATATGGCTTTACGTTCAAATGGGTAATATAAGATTAAAATAATTTTTTTATCAACGCAACCCAATTTTTCAAGAAATATTATTTTAAGAAAAAAATATACATGCTTACCACTCCAAAATGACCGTTGGCTGGCTTCATTAATATTCGATGCACATAGGGGAGATATATAAATATAGGGAAAGAGTTAAGTACATAGGGTGTATAAAAATGAAAATGAAATCACAACCATGCTGTATTCATTCGATCATGTGGTTCAGTGCATTTATCCAGCCTGTGCCTACGTGCTCTGCCGGATGGATGTACGTGACCCAAAGGTTTGAATTTCCTTAGCCCTAAAATATCTGTATCACTCAATGAGACAGTGTCTGCATTGATATACCTGGCACAAAAACTCGATAAGCATCATTGTAAAGGCCATTTAATGCTGATTAAGTTCAGAAAAAATACTTTGAGCTCGGCTATTCTTGAACGCACGCCTACAGCAAGGTTACTGCAAAACTGTAGACATCTTTTGGACTAACAGTTAAAAAGAATCTCGAACAAATGTTCTTCCTAAAATAATTTAATAGAATAAGTTCCTTAGTTTTCTGTTTTCACGTTTATTTCGTGCTGTTACTAAAATGTATATAGGTTTGTATTGTCGGAGAGAAGGCAACAATAAATTGATCGTAAAGGAGTAGCCTTTTCATATTTTCTCCCCTTGGTTCGTCTTGTTAGCTGACAGTTTGTACGCATTGTATTTAGGCTCTTTCAATAGCCGTATCACTCGAAGATAAAAGTATTTACAATTCATCTCAGTGCATTTATTGGAACTACGATATAAGGATTTTAATGAATCGGGCTCTTCTTGGGTTTTCTTCCGAGTATAGGGTCTGCATGACGAATCCCCGCGTTGAACTTTGAGACTTTCTCAATGTCATCTACATCAGCAATAGTACCATGCGAGCCACTTATAGGGTGTTTGGCAGGGAGTTTGCAGCATGCGAGAGGGTTCCCACATACACACCACACGATTATAAAAATACGAGCGTACTGCGCCCGCTCCCAGCGGGCTTCCCCCGCTCTTTCCAATGCAGATCTACAGGGGGATAGGCGCGTTTCTAATTTTAAAACGTAGAAAAAAGGCAGGGCCTTATAAACAAATTTAATTGGAATTTTCATGTTCAAATTGAGGTCAGAGGACCTCTTTAAACACAACATTGGAAGTAATTACATTTTTTTTTATTATTTAAAAACCAATTTTAGGAAACAATAGCAGTATTTAGGAAGTAAGATATGCCGTCGCATGTTCTCTGATAAATTCTGTGCATTTTGGTACAACATTTGTAGAGTTTGGTTACGTATAAGTCGAGAAAAAGGTATCTATACAGTAGAAATAATATAGAAGATTAAAATATGCGTTCAAATTCATGTTAAGGCAAAACTTGCCAGCGGTTAGTAATTCCCATAGCAAATCCAAAGTAAAGGCATTGATATAAGCACACGGATAGACACTCAGAGGATTGTGGTTTTTGATAGTCAAGAGATAATACTTCTTCCCTTTCATATCCTTTATGTATCCATTCCATTATAGGATCGTTCTCCAATTATTTTTGCTGTCGATTATGATAGAGATTGTAGAACAAAAGCACCATGCCCTTTCTCACATCAGTTGATGACGTCAGAAACTTATTCAGACGTTGTCACTTTTACGCTACTCCTCTACCTTTTCCATGTATCGCGTGTAGTTCGTTGTTGTGTAAACTCTTTTCATTCCTTTCCTCAACGATTTATTCTCCCTGAACGAGCAAATGAGCCAGATCTGTAATGACGCCACCAACACATGTAAATTGGGAAGAACCTTTCACGTTCTCTTAACATACATTTCCAAGCAAACGGTTGGAGAGGGAAGATTTTCTTTAGCATGAACTAATCTTTTCCTTCCTCCCACTGAAGTCCTTTAAATTCATAACTCGAGTCATGGAAATGAATCGCTGCTGTATCGAGCCTAAAGCCTGAATTACCAGATCGTACTAACCTTTAGAAGGAAAGCTACAGGGATCACTTCAATGATGACGGAAAAATGATCGTTTCACGTGAAAACTTTCCGCGATCGCTCAAGGGATGAAAACCCGTTTTTCCATCCCTCGGCACTACCCATTTTCCGTCGCTAAAAACATCGCTGGGATCATTTTTCAGACATTCAGAAGGCGCAAACATTAGCAGTGCTGCTTAACTATGCTTGGTTTCTAATTGAATGAGAGTTTTAAATATGGAAATTGACGCGATAAGAGATGAGAAAAGGGACGGTGGGAATGACTGTGTGACTCAGAAAATGTTAATAATAATAATAAAATGCCTTTATTCGGGCGAGGTTGAGACTAAGAAGTCCACTCTTCCACCTAACCCCTCGATAGCGTCAATGCTAACATATTAAAAATGGTAGACAAACGTTTACAATACGATGGATATGCAATATACACTGTTTTTGAAATATCAAAAATATAAACAACTATATGTGAAAATTTTGTGTACAAAGATTTCTGTTTTTAGGAACAAACATGAGGATAAGGGTGTAGTATTCTTCAGTGAAAAAACCCACACAAGAAGGGGGGCGTGAAAACCCTGCGAAAACCTACTGAGTGAAATCTTAAGTCGTGTTATTTGCAAAATACAACATAGTTAATGAGGTACAAAGTATGCACAAATATTACACATGCAGTTAAGATATTAAAATACAACATATACATATACAAGCATTCAGTGATACATATCACTTTGTCGTAGGCGCTGCTCAGTGTCATGAATATTTACCAGCTAGTTGTGAGGTGAAAAGTGCTTTGTGTAGCCTCCTCTTTGCCTCCTTTGCCTCCTTTTATGATGATGAGTTCCTAGTTGAAAGGTTAAGAGTATTCCATTCCCTACATGCAGTAAAGTTAATTATTTGTTGTAAATGACAGTTCGGTGATGAGGTATAATAAGATTGTGATTCCCTCTTGTGCTTGTCATACGGACAGTGAAGTGTCATATGGGTTGAGCGATCATATTGTTTGTGCTATTTCTAAATGCCGTTTTTCGCGGGGTATGCCGGTGTGCAGGTTAGCGTTGAAAATATTTTTGAAATGGCGAGAATGCGAGCAGAGCTGGGGGCATGCCACATATGTGTGTATACTCATGCCCTGCAAAATACCCTTGAGGGTATTGTTTTAATGTAGAGATGGAAACTCGGGGACACACGAGTATCACATGTTCGGGGTGTTGGGGGAAGGGGGACATATCTTCCCCAAAGCTACCTGACACTGCGGGACCTGAGAGTAGAGCCATTGGGCTGTGGTGGACTTGCACAATAATTTAACTTGAATTCGCTCAGCTGAGTCTGTCCTAAGGTTAAGGTATGCTGACGATATATTTTGGTGTTCTTACTTGGTTTTCGTTAAGTGGATGTGATCTGTTGGATCCTGTATGCTTGTTGAGTGTTCCTTGAAGATGTATGAAGTTATTTCCAAGAAAACTCCGCCCTTCATAAATGTGTAATTACTTACATGAATTAAAGACTATAAAAATAAATGATAGAAGTATGGTGGTGTCATAAATTTGCAGTTTTTAATGTTTTTTTTATATTTTATGCAAAAAAATGTAGATTAGGATACAAAATAAACTTTCTTAACCCTAACATATTGTAGTGCCAAACAACTTATCCGTGTTGTTTTCATCATCATCAACGTCGCGATCATCAGAATATTACGCCACTTTAATGGAGCAAACATTGTTTATCCGGAATTGAAGCCGGAGAATCATTTGGTCTTATCAAATTTCCATTTGGCAATGCCGATCTTACTCTTTGGGAATGATTGCTCACCACCAGATTCATCGCAGATGCACGGGTTGAAAAGCCATTGGAGTGGAAACAATTGATTTCCTGGTGTAGTTCATTTGCACCAAAAACGAACGAATTGCGTTTTAACTCTGAAATCAGTGTCCAAATTGAGATACTGGAGGTAATAGATGTGCTGGCTCTGAAACTTGCTCAGAAATGCAGTAACTGTGAAAGTTAGTATATAAAGTTCCCAGTACTAATTGCAGGCGCAATATTCGTCCTCAATAATTGCATATGCACCAAGGCTTGGATAGGAATGGTTTGGCACAATCAAAGTCACGATGAGTATCGAAAGTTGAGAGAGTATCGTACGTTAAAAATATTTGGCTGTTTACTTTTACATACGTTGTCGTAAATACTTTTTTTATTGCAAGTGCTTTTTACCAACAGCAATCCATTGATAAATATTGGCATAAGTGGAGAAATTATACTGTATGGTTCTGAATGAATTCTCGTAACCTACCTAGTATCGAGAGGAGACGAATTTTTATTGAAAAATTCCGTCAATACGTCATCGTGATTAGTAAGTAATCTTTTAATCTACAAAATACAGTAAAATTCAGCAACCTTTCTTTAACAAGAAGAATTTCTCATTGCTTTAAAGTAACAAGGCCAATATTTAAAGAGCGTCGACATATTATGTTGACATAAACACCATTGAGACCTAAGGCCTGCCATACACGTTCCGGCCCGGCCTCAAGGCCGGGCCTTGAGGCCGGGACTGCGCAGTTTGGCCGGAGCCGCAGGCCTTGAGGCACCTGGCGTGTGGGACCCATATGAGACAGTACTGGTTGCGGAAATCGATTAGGTACAGCGCAAGGCAGCTAGATTCATAATGCGATGATACAATAAACAGAATGGCATGAGCACATTGCTTGATAAGTTTGGATGGGAGTACCCGAATGCATGGGGATATTGAACAATATTTAATATTTCAAATTATCAAATTAGGTCATTATATTTCCTGTTAAATTATTACTCGTTGAACTTTATTTGCGAGGCACAGCTTAGCTTTAAAAAAATAGCGTAAGCCTTATTTTAAAGTTACCCAGAATATAGTTTAATTAATAATGAAAGGAAAACAGTCTTTCACGAGAACGTTAACGCCGAGGACAGGTTATCACCCAATCTTTAGCACCAGCTAGCCCATTGCGCTCCAAAACCCACCTCACGAGGTGTTCACTACAAAAATCTAAAAAAACAACTGCTATGGAAGCCAATGGATAAATTTGCAATAATCAACTGATATGCATCAAACTTTTTCGCCAGTCTTAAAGAATTATGTTAACACCGACGCAGTGTTTTAATGCGCCCTTCACCGCCGGGTTAAAGGTACCCTCAATGGCAAATCCCCAGCCTTTAAAATGTACTAGCCATTCATAGAAATCATACGTCGAACCCGACCCGATCCCTCACTTTTATGTAACTCATAATCGTTAAAAAAGTGTGTTAAGCTGTTGCAGAGAATGCAAAATGATTTGAAATATCTAAAGAAATGAAATAAAATTAAGCAATATTTTCCACGCCGGGGATCTTACCATCACCACAACTACAGTCGCACGTTTACTCCACCAGACCAACGCAAATACTGCCAGATAACGTTTTATAATATGTGCAATACAAACCAACAGTTATGACCGGGACAAGTGCACAGTAAATGCACACGAAAAAATCATTAAATTCGAAACAAAATGATCACATTGCAAGTAAAATCTCCCTCTGAGTGCCAATATCTTCGCTCGCAAAAAGTAATATTTTCAATGAGTAACCAAGGAAAACAAAACGAGTAAGGGGAACTAAAATTTCTCGAGAAGCAGAAGTGGTGCCACAAACTGTGCCCTAAAGTTTTTGAAAGTGACTGTGCATTCGAATACCCTAATCAGCAATATAATTTTTACAATTGTTAAATTAAATTTTCATCGCATTATTCTTTTTTATTCCTCACACTTAGTCCCTGTTTCAATTCGCGGAACGTTCTTGTGTTTCTATATCCCTCACCTCATTTGGAAAACGTTTACATATCCCTCCCGGCCAATATTATACTCATCTTGCTTATTATTCATGGTTCATTTAAATTGCATCCTTCTTTACTTCAGCTTCGCCGGTGGTGCAATTATTCGAGAGTTGCTCCTCGCATATTCTGCCACCAACTGATTATCGAATACACTTTTTTGGAAAAGTTTTTCATAGCTTTAATTATTTATCAAAGAGACAACTTTGACATTTATTTTCCCAAAATTTAACATTGCATGGTATAAGAACAGTGTATTTGAAATTTCTCGAAATTTAGTAGTTGGTGCGAAATTTGTCCGCAGTATCCTCTCCAGAATGTCTATAATTAGAATGAGTTGCAATTTTTTTGTGTGGTAGAGTAGCAAATAGTTTTTAGGTAATTCCTGTGGGTTCATTGATATTTAGACTCCATGCAAATCATGCGTGATTGGAAAAATGGAAAAATATGTTCCTCTCCCGGCGAGGCACCTCTTGGAGATTTGGCAGGGGGTGATCAGTCACCAGCATGCAGAATTACAGCATGCTAGGAAACCCCAATATGCACACCATACGGCCATAAAAAATATAACGCATAATAACAAAATAATAACATGAACGCATATTTGAATAAAGGAAAAACTTGTAAACGGTTAGCAATTCCAATACCAAATTCATGCAAGGCAATAGAAAAATGAAAAAATGCACTGAGACATCCTAGCCAGTGACACCATTGATGTTATTAATCAATGCACCGTTGCTATCCTTAAAGGTACGGGAAAACAAAGAATTTTGAAAACTCTATGACTTAGGGAAAATTTCCTGTATTTTATTCTCGTGATCACGGCCATAAAACAGTAGGAATGGAAGGCCTAAGTCGGGGAAGGGAGGGATGGACACAAAATAGGAGAATTAATTAATATATAATGCATATATTATATGAAGCATAATTGTATCATTGGAGCTAACAAATCAACCATTAAATGTCATTGGAGGTAGAGATAATTTTTAGGCAAACATGCACATGACAGGTGTATATATTCATCTCTTTAGCATACTAAACACAATGGCCCTAAGCGAAAGAACAGATAAATTGTAAATATTATTTTCGGCGGAGATAGTTATTTTTAGCATACATCTACCTAGAGGGTGTATATTTCAGCCTCTGAAGCAAGCAAAATTGGTATGTTATATAGGTTTGAATGTTTATATCTTTACGGTCTCGGCCCGTTCCAGTGCTTGTGTTCACCTCCTCTCCTATCTCCGTAATCCTTACCCCTCTCCTTACCCCCCCTAACCAAAGCGTGGAGGGAAGAAGGCAAGGAAGAGTGAATGTGAGTGAATGCGTTGTGGGTCTATGCTAGAAGGTCAAGCGGTTATGGAGCGCCTGATGAGTGTTTCCCCTACCTTTATATGTGTCTGCATCGATACCCCCTCTTCCTCCTCGGCGCATTTGAAAGCCAGGCGGAACCGTGAGGAGTGTCAATTCTTTTTTTTGTGCTGATGATTAAGAGTGTGTTGCTCGAGAAGAATTGCGAGCAAAATAAGATAATAGAATAGACGAGAGCAGTCGGCGAACGGAGGACATCTAGGCAAGCCGGACCATCAGCTCCCAGATCCTGAAGTGCTCGCCAGGAAGGTTTTTTTGGGCAGACAGGCCGCAGGAATTGCCGTTTCCATGAAAGAAGAAGACCGCACCAATTAGACGAGCCTGTGTCCAGCCCGAACCCCTTCACTAACGGACGGAGTCATCCAGGACACGTATCGTTATATTGCCCTGACCCCGGTGTGATATCACCCCTGGGTCCGAGCAATTTCCACCGTCTGCAGCTATACCCAACTGTTAAGGCGGCTTGAGTACCGCCCTGACGCACAGTGGGCTGAAATCGAAAAAAGCTGGACAAAACCTCAAAATTGAACTTTTTTAGTGCGGAAATTGATACTTTGCACAGTTTTTGTCAATACATTAGTGCATTTTTTGACGCAAACAGTTTTTCATAGGTAAATTGTTTAAGCACATTATTTGGCCTCAAAGTTGAACAAATTTAGCAAAAATTGCCCCCATTGAATTTTTTTCGAAATTCAGCATGTTAACTAATGCCACACCGTCTGTAGTGATTCGATAGAAACAAAAATTTACACAATATTAATATGCGGTATATTATTGTTAATTCTCGGCAACTTTCACGACTCATTGGAATTATTTGTGGCCAATACGATACAAAATGGCGGACCCTGTTTTTCGACGAAATTTTGTGTTCGTGTACTATTATAAAAAACGATCACTGAGTTATCGAGGCACTATTGTTTGACAACAATTGTGCAAAGTTTCAATTTCCGCTCTCAAAAAAATCGATTTTGAGGTTTTGTCCAGCTTTTTCGATTTTAGCCCACTGTGCGACGCCTCAGTGATTTTTCTTCAACCTTATTATAATTTGTTCAGAATTAATCAGCATTAACAAGAAGCAATCAGTAAGATGTGTTGCATGGACGGACTTATTACCTATCAAATGTCGAAAGTGTAACTAAGTGCAACAATTGAAATCAATCCGCTCACCGGCATGAATTTTGGTTTCTGTTTAAATAATTTATTTGTTTTAACATTTTAATTTAAATCTTGATATGCGTTTTCAAGTCAGCATTCACCTACTCATCACTAACATTTTCATTCATCAAGGTAAAATTGCATTTAAAGTGTTCTTGAATATTCAATATATTTTTCATTGATCCTTCTGCTGTCAACGTAGTCAAATGACTTCTCCGCCACTTTGACTATTCTCGTTTTAATAATATCCCAACCTCCCTCTACAGCCTGTGTAATTTCAATCTCCCGGTTACTATTGTCCACTAGTTCCTGATGTTCTCTCCTCATACTCCCCTTCAGCGCTTCTACATTCCATTTCCTCACCCTCCTGCCTTTCATGAGTCTTTTGAATCTTAAGTTGCATTTCATAAGTAATAGGTTGTGGTCTGAATCCGCATCTTCTGTTGGGAAGCTGCACGAGTTTTTCACATTATTCCTGTCTTATCATAATGTAATCTATTTGATGTCTTCCCACATCCCCTAGACTTTTCCGTGGGTGCCTCCACCCTTCATGATAATTGAACCACGTGTTTGTGATGAATAATTTGTTTCTCCTGCAAAATTCTGCTGCTTTTTCTTCCCTGTCGTTCCGTATTCCTAGCCCAAATTCTCCTATTTTGTGTCCATCCCTCCCTTCCCCGACTTAGGCGTTCATGGTCCATGAAAATGCATGAAAGTAGAAATAAATGTTTTTACTAAAATATATCATTCATTGAATAGTTAATTTTATGATTGGGCAACAAATGTATGAATAATAATGCTGGAGATATTTGGATTAATAAAAGTCTAAATAGTACTTATTAGGGCATTTCTTAAAGTTTTTCTTCCATCGAAATTATATTAGCATGTTTTATCTGGACAGTAAATGCAAAAATATTTTTCACAGTTTCATAGAATTGATTTTGCTTATAACTTAAGAAATAATTTTGATTAAAGTAGGATATTTAATTTTGGAGACATTTTATATTGATAACGCGTTCAGTAGAACTTGGATCAAAATATTTGTTTCCAGATTGGAAAGTTATTGTTCGATGCAACCGCAAAATTGTTATGCGTATATTTAAAGTTAATGTCATTCTTCCATATCAATGCAATGAACCACCAGAAACGTCTATAGAAGAGGGGTAAACGGTGTATTATACGCCAAAGTTCAATCATATTATAAAAGAATCATAGTAAATTCTTCGCAATAAAACTTTCACTCAGATGTTAAATTGATGAAAGTAAAACATTCATAGCAATAAGAAACATATCCGAAATTTTATGCTTTAAATAGTTGTTTGTTTAAATTATAAATGTATTTAAAAACTTTTCGATGAATATCACAAAGCTGCATTAGCATGTAGCGTATTGTAACTGAAGTTGTCGTATGGCGTCTACCAGACTCCAAAAACAACAAAATATCCAAATTTATGTCATGAATGTGACAAAGAATCAGTTTGGGAGTTATTTCAGAATTATAAAATAATAAGTTACAAGAAAAATAAGTTTCATATCTATGAAAATAGGATGTGAGCAAAGGAAAGAAAAATACCTGGCGTCAGGTAGAACCCACACGACAAACGGAGGGAAAAACTGTGCCCGTTTTCATGTCTAAAAACAGATTCTACTTCAGCACATCGTTATTGTCTCGAATATCTTAAATATTAGTTTATATCTATTACTTATCATTATTACAACCCAGAATTCATTTTTTTATTTACTGATCTATTACGACATTTTTTTAATGAAGCCCAACTGCCTTTCGGGCTTTGACTTACTTAAAACGTTTATCGTTCATACCTTTCGTGGCTTAGATGATTGAATTCAGGAAAATGTGTTCCTACACTGAAACCAAATGCACGCAGAGACAAACTGCAATCAAATTTAAGCATGCCCACTTGCTCACTGTTGCTGCTGGTGGCTCTGCAAAACAAAGAATGCTATATTGCTACTGAGTCATGCGCAAATGCCGAATAATCAGTACATAAGAACGTATGCCTACAATATTACTCGTATCTATCGGTGATATTCTATTCCAGCTTTAATTCAAACAATAGGGCCTATATTTGGATTAAAAAATATATTTGTTGGTAAAATTACATGCGGAAAAATTTAAAAAAAATATTTAACGTGCACAAATGAGACATCCGCTTCCATTACGGTATGCCGGCCAGACTTAACTCTTTTCTTACTTTTATATGAACATGAAAGTTATGTCATGCAAGGCGTTTGCTCTATGTGGCTTCATTATCATAGATACAGGTGAATAATTAGTGGAAAGTTCCTTTAATTATTTAAATCTACTCTGGTATAAATATTTTTCCATCAAAATTTATGAAAGCATTTCCTTACAATTCACTAACGTCTCTTAAAGACATTGTAAATCAAGCCCATCGCTTATTGACTTTTCAATTATGCAATAATATCAGTTCCACAATGTTGCCTCTATCCCATTAATTATCCTTTTCTATTTAAAGAGAAGTTTGCATGTAAGTTACTTGATTATGGTTCGAAGTCAAACAATAGGTGGGTTACAAGTTCCTTTGCCACTGATGAACTTGTGGCTAGTAAAAGGAAAAAAATTGTGTAGTAATTTATGAATTTTTAGCTAAGTTACATTGTGCAATTATAGATTCCTATCTGAAGAAATCTTAACTCCTAAATGACACAAATCTAAAAAATTAATCGCTTCTATCATGTTTTAGTCGTAAAGGTCAGTGCAAGTAATGTTGCTTCCTTTTAAAGCATGTAGAGTTGTTCGTATTGGTAACGAGTTCACGAATCCAAATCCACCAGAATTTATAAGATTCTGAGTTTTCTTAATCGCGGAAGTCAAGGAAGATACCGTGCTTTGTATGACTGGTGCCTTAGGAGCTTAATTACTGAACAGAATGAGATTTGGTTGCATAGATTTGCTGAATGTTCCCCGCGTATTGTGCCTGGTGTGCACTTGTTTTATTCTAATTAGAGTTCTAATTCTTAAAAATTTTGTCGAAAAATTGGGTCACTGCAAACCCAAATGCGGGAAATATCATCTTTCTCGGGTAATTCAGCGTTCAAGTCATTCAAGCGGAATTTCTCAAATGAGAACATTCTTACCCCAGGGGATTTTAGACGTCTTTATTTGCCTCACGATGACTAGTTCTTTCTTGTTGTATAATGAACAATAAATCTGCATTACCCTAAAATATCATTGAATTGCTGTAGCTAATGACATACTTACTTTTACATCAGGCATATTGAGCGTGAAATTCCAATTTGGTGGGCAAGAGCAGTGAGCCTGTTTGGGATGAAATCTATTTCTTACTGATCACAAAAATATGGAAAATAAGTTTACATTGATTGCATCTTTATCCATCATCCCAGGATATCTACGACAGTCATTATTTTTTCAAGTGCAATCGGTCGTAAATTTAAAACCACAGTGTAATTCAATTTTTTTTTTCAAAATTTAGCTATTCCATCTAACTACTTTTCCAAATGCACCCTGCTCCGTTTTAGCTTGGGATTTGATACAGTATTGTAAAAAATTTTCAATAACCTCGTAGAATAAGGTAGCCGCCTGCTATCTACTCATCGAGCAAAATTATCGGTTGACACTCGCATTCTTTCCTGACCGCCTGCACCATTTTCGTCTCAGCCGCACGCTACTGTCACTCGCGGAAGTTTTACCGTAAATATGTACCATTCGTCAATGAAATTCGGAGCCATAGCACACCTAAATATACAGACAACACAAAGCAACTCAAACTTTACATTTGGCGGGAGACAGTGTTATTGGAAACGTTTGGAAGTGCTCATAGTGCACACAAATCTAACAATTGCGACGTGATACGGTCGACGAACATAATAGAGTTACTGCGCAACACATCTGCGCACAGAGAATTTGATGCATACCATGGTTTTGAATTTTATGACCGATCGGACATTGACAGAATCATCCTTGCATTTTTTATGACGGAAAACTTCAATACTATGTATTATATCCCGTTTCACCGTAAGCGTTGAAAATTCTTCCTCATAAAATTAACACCAGCATAGCCTAGCTATTCAATCAATTAATTCCCAATGATGTATTATAAACAGCCGGCATCAGCGTCACCAAAACTTCTGCCAAGTTGGCGTATAATCTCTCCGTGAGCTTTCTGACAGATGCCCCTCTCTATATTTTGACTCTTATTCATTGCTACCATTCCCGTCGTAAAAACTTTTTTGTGCAAATAACTTAATATATAAACATAGGAACACTAATACATGAGATGTACAGATGGAAAAATCGATTTCATTCCATTTAAAAATCGAGTTTGATTTTTTTAATGAAGGAAATTGAGATCGAGCCATGAACTTCGATTTCGAACTCGATTTTATAACTTCGATCAGTGCCATTTCGTTTGATCACAGGAGCATCACTCCCAGACTTAGATAAACTCATCCGGCCCATGTGAAAGACTTTAAATAACCGGTAAATTTTAAAGCCTCGAGAAAAAATTCAAGCATTTATACTGAGTAGATTTTTCTAATACTCAAATCTGTATATTCACTGTTTTTTAAGCGAATTATAAATATATTTTTGAACAATTTTTTTGGATAACCGCCGGTGTTTTCATTTATCAACTTTTTGGTTCAAATTTTGATTTCTGTTGAGAAGTCAATGTCATCTCGATTAAAAATCGATTACTAGAAAAATCGATTTTGTTAGCATTTTTCCATCATTAATTACATTAATATGAACATAGCGTTGGCGCATTGATGAAATGTTGGCGGTAAACTCATGGATAAACTATTGGTAAACTTCACCTCGACTAGGCAACTATTCACTGACCTTCTGCGTTGCGATCTGTAGTTACCCACCGAGTTATTGATACCGTTACATGAACACTTCCCCCTCTACGGTGGTTTTTGCAACCAATGCCCTCCAAATGTTGCCCATGGAGTTGGTCAAGAGATGGTTGTGGAGCTTGTTTCTCTCCATAGGAGTAGTAAATATGCCAACAATTTCAAAGCACTGCATGAAGCAAGTGACTTTGCACGCAGATACGCGCGCACGGGTTGTTTTTTGTAACTAAACATTTTCATAATTCAAAGTATACCGGGACTAGCCGCGGTGATAACTTTTACGGCAGTCACCCGCAATGCACAATCGTGCGAAAGATCCACAGAGAAAAAATCATTCGCCTTGACCGGGATTCGAACCCAGATACCCCCGATTTCAGGTCGAGTGCTTTAGCCAGTTAAGCTACCGAGGTGTCATTCTTCCCTTCCCAGGTAGTGTCCGAAAATATCCACAGGGAAGAATGACGCCTCGGTAGCCTTCGTAGTCGGACGTGTTTCTACCGAGCTCTTGTTTGACGGGAACGCGAAAGCTCGACCGGCGAGCGAGACCTCGTTCGCCGGCACTTCTTCGGCTTCGGCCCCCGCTCAAGCGCCCAGTCCCAACCATGGCGACTGAACGACGAAGCACCCTTCTTCTCACGACGGAGGAAAAGGACGATTTTCCCTCACCACTGGAGGTCTACATTTTCTTAACGGAAACGCTGGGCCTCGTGGATGAAGATATCTACGGAATCCAATTTGGTTTTAACAGAAGAATGGTTTTTGTGAAACTACATACCGAAGAAAAAATGCAGATAATCATGGAAGATGGACCGAGAGGTCTGCCCTTTCCATCAAGAGGGAACGAGAGAACAAAGTGCTCCATCGAGAAAAAAGCCGGAACACCTGTCCAAGTAAAAATCATTGGTCTCCCCTTCGAGATTGGATTGGAGGAGATATCGAAGGAAGTATCCCAATTTGGAAAGGTTCAAAGAATTTGGGAGAGTACATGGGGAAGCCACCGCATGCAAAGGTTCTACACAGGTACGATTAGCCCGCACGGAGATAGACAGCAACATACCTTCTTTTATTAAGGTTTGCGGACAACGTGCTCTCATAATATACGAGGGACAGAAGCGTACGTGCGCAAGATGCGGTCAAGTCGGCCACGAGAGAAAAAACTGCCCACGGAACACCAGCGGAAGAAGTTACGCAGAGGCAATGGCTGCCCCACTCTCCTCTGCACAGTTCCTGGATGAAAGGTCCTTGGAAGAGGCAGCACGAGGCCTTATCGCACTTGAGACCGCACCGAGAGACGAATTTCCAGCCTTACCCACGAGGCCCCATTGGACCAGACAGCCCGAATCGGACCATGGATCCCCGGATCGGAAGCGACAAGCGCGTGAGGTTCGCTCGGCATTGCAGGACGCCCCCGAGACCTCGACACCCCCTCCTGCCGCTGTGGCCGACATTCCCCCCTCCCACATTTCGACACCCCCTCCCGCCGCAGTCGACTGCTCACCTGCCTCTCCCAAGCCGGTAACGCAGTGCGAACGGGAAGAAGACTCTATGACGGAAAATAGTGGCGTAATTGTGGCCTCCGAACTCCCCCAAGCCACGATCATCAGCGAGGACCTATTCCGGACAATGGAGGAGAAGGCCGCTAGCCAGCCTGCTGCATCACAGGAAATCGATACCCTGACACCCACACCTGTGGATTCGGAAATCAACATTTCCGTTTCACCCTCCCCAATCAGCGACAACCCGAACATAGAAACCCTTTCTCTTCCAATACCACCTCCGACATCCTACTCCTTGTCCCCTACACCTGAAGAAATGTCCACTGAGCACCAACATGCGAACTATGACTCCTCCCTGTTTTGCCCACCTGAGCTGAGACCAAGCGTCACCCGAAGCCGTTTCTTCATCCCTGTCTCCGAGACGGCGTCGGAGACGAGTGCGGATGAGGAGACCTTGGGTGGGGCGCAGTTTAGACAAGAGACATCGGCACGGAAGAGCCCCAGGCGACCTGGGAAATGGCGAGGGGAAGCAAGCCGTCGGAAACCACGGCGCCAGGGCGACACAAGTGAAAAAAATAAAGAGAGTAAGTGATACCCCGCCTCGCTGTCTGACTTTAAATATGGCCAGGATTTTAAACCCAATTAAAATTAAACTCCTCTCGTCCTTTATCCAAAATTTGAAGCATGATATCGTCTTGCAACAGGTGACGACTTTTGATTTTGTCTGGCCGGACCCAAATTTTCAGATATTTTCTAATAACCTAGGGACTAACCTAGGTGTTGTCACACTTGTCCACAATAATATCTCCTGTCACCACATTCGGCGTCACCCCTCAGGACGTATTTTATCGCTCGTTGCCGCAGGAACCCATTTTATCAATGTTTATGCCCCATCCGGGGAAGGAAATAGATATGCACGTGACCGCTTTTTCGAAGACGTTCTACTGTCATACTTAACCACCTTCACTGGGAAGGCTGTGATGGGGGGAGATTTCAATTCGATATACAGACGCGAAGACTCGGACACGAACCGCGAAAAAATCACTTACCGGCCGAGCCGCTCTCTCGCGCGGCTCATCCAAAGCACGCGTGCCTCTGACGCCTCTCTCCTTCCCGACGCCCGCCCCGCCCCTTTCACGAGAGCAGGACGCAAGTCTCGCCCTCGAATTGACTATTTCTTCCTTTCCTCTTCCATCAAACCCCATTTCCATTTCCATCCAAACTCTACCTGTAAGCACCTCGGATCACTGCGCTCTAGTGCTCGACCTTAACCTCACTGATACGCCTCGCACTGCCCGGCAACCCCCCTCTCCATATTGGAGAATGGATGTAGGCATCCTTGGGGAAGAAAACATTCGATTAGCCATTGGAGATCGAATCACAGGCCTAATATCCTCCATCCGCCCCATGACAGACATCACGAATTGGTGGGAAAAGGTCTTCAAGCCTAAAATAGCGAGTTACATAAAGAAACTACAGAGGCAAAGGTCGAAGGAGATCAATTTCACACTCTTTTTTTATAGAAGTGCATTGAATGACCTGATGCAAGCACCAGAAAAACATGCTACCTTTCAAAAACTCGCTACGTCATTGAAAACTGCTATATTTAATTTAGAACTAAGAAAATATGCCCCACGGTGCTGGCAGCGGGAATAAAACCCCGACACATGGGGTCCCCTTACACTTGCTGACCTCCAACGCACTGTAAGATTACAACAAACCCAGAAACTCTCGCCTTGCCTCTCAAACAACAAAGATGGCCTTCTCCGGGAAGCCACCGCACACCTCACTAACACCTTCCAATGCTACCCCCCTTGGAGTGAGGCCGACATGCCCCCCTTGCCAAATCTTCCAACCCTTCCATTCGAAGCGCAAGATACACACTCACAGGCGGCATCGCTGAGGAGGAGCTCGATGCCGTAATAAAATCGCTACCAAAAGGAAAAGCCCCAGGTATGGACGGATTACCCTTTGAATTCTATGTAACCTTTTGGAATATACTTGGGAAAACATTAAAAAATGTTCTCAATCAGTCATTGACTGATGGAACTTTGACTCCGAGCCAAAGATGCGCCGTCATTAGCCTCCTTCCAAAGTCGGGGCGCCCAAAATAATTCTCGACTACAGGCCGATAGCGCTCCTCAATAGCGACTACAAAATATTGGCGCATGTGCTTAAAAACCGCATGATCGAAGTTACGGAGCTTGTTTTGTCTCCGTTACAATTTGCTATCTCAAGGCAACGAAACATAATAGATGCCAATTTACTCACCCGAGACATAATTCTAACCGCATCCGAAATGGAAAAAGACCCTTGCTCTATACTTGCTGTGGACCTCAAGAAGGCGTTTGATTTTGTTCGTGTTCCATATATTATTGAAATAATGAAACGCATGCTCTTTCCTGATAAATTCATTGGGTTCATCAGCACCCTATATTCAAACGTGAATGCCAGAATGAAAATAAACAATGCCCTCACCCCGGTTGTTGAAATAAGGAATTCCGTGAGACAGGGTTGTCCGCAATCTATGCTATTATTCGCCATTGCGATGGACCCGGTCATTCGCACTCTAGAAGCAGCGAACATTGGCATCACGTGTGGAGGTTTTCGTCATACGGCTATTCTATAAGCTGATGACATCAGCATATTTATAAATTCAGACGAGCAGCTGGTGACTGCAAAAGAGATTATTCAAAGATATCAATCCGACGGGTTAATAATCAATGAGAAAAAATCAAAATTCCTTCATATCAGCGGGCCACGACCAGCAATGCCAGCACCCTGGGCGGAAGTGTCTCCATTTGTAAAGATATTAGGCTTATGGTGGGGCGCTAATAGAGAAGATATGATCACTCGAAACTGGGAAGTGGTGGAGCGGGCCGTACGTCAAGGAGTGGGGATGTACACACTCAGCTCGCTGCCTCTCACGGGCCGTGTCCGCGCAGTTGAGCAGGTGATAACGCCTAAGATATGGTATACGGCTCACGTATGGCCCCTCCACAACAACACTCATGCCATCATAGTAAAATCTACGAACGCTATGATTTGGTATAAACACATGCGGAAGGTCTCCCGCTCGCAGCTCTACGGTCCGTTTGATCGCGGAGGGCTAAAATTGACGGACGTAGCGTTAAAATGCGATATACTGCTAGCGAAGACACACTTACGAATTCTCGCGGGATCGAACACTCCGAGGAAAACCTTAATGAAAAATTCATGGGCAAAAGCTGATAATCTCATTACTTTCCGAAAAGCTTCTACAAACATTAAAAAGTTAGTTGAAATTCTTTGTGCGGGGGAATCATTTACTACGAAAATTATTTACGAGAGAGTATTGGGAATTAAATACCCGCACTTTACTCGTCCACCGTCTAATTCGTGGCGGAACTGGGCTGATAGTGGGAAAGATGCTAGACTCATTAGTACGATGTACTGCGTGATAGCCGACCTGTTGCCTATAAGACAACACCTCCACCGTATGCGTCTTGCCGCATCCCCAAACTGCCCACTGTGTGGGCAAGAGGACACCAACAGCCATCATATTCTTGGCTTCAATGAACCCCCTAAGGAATGGCTAGGCTCTTAAGGAGAATCCTCAGAACTTGGGACACTTTCGGTGCCGGTCTAGAGAGTGACGATAGGCTTATTTCTCTAAATTTTCGACTTTTCCCTTTCTATAAAAACAAAATCCTTTCCACATTGATATCCAAATTTGTTTATCTAAGACTGGATGGTGGGGATGTGGGCGGGGGTCTCTCAATGCTGCTCAGCGACCTCGCCCTCCGCGGCGCTCCACCGTCTACACGACCCTGGCTCCTGCGACTCTTGGAGGCGAGGGAGTGAGTGAAGTGACTTGACGTCGCCCTGATTGCTCGACGTACCCTTGATGTGGGAGCACAACAGGGCAGTGACAGATGTATGCAGAGAGGACCTTGAGCAATAGACTACCGAAAGGCAACAGCACCCTTCAAAATGTTTTAATTGTTCTAATGTCTTTTTTAAATGTTTTTTTTGTCTTTAAAAATAACGAAATGAACTTTGAAATAACACTGTACATCCATCTTGAAAATAAACGCAATTTAATCGTAGCTTAACTGGCTAAAGCACTCGACCGGAAATCGGGGGAACCGGGTTCGAATCCCGGTCAAGGCGAATGATTTTTTTCTCTGTGGATATTTCGCACGATTAAACTTTTTCAATTTATTCTGACGAGTAGATCGTAAAATCAATAAATGTGCTTATTAAATATATCTTTTAACGAGAAATACTAACTTGTATATACTGGATTACATATTATAAGCACAATAACTAACTTTATAGGAATGGTTTTTTAACTTGTCATTTTAATAAGTCTTTTTTATTATAGGAAACTGAAACCATGGTCTTCATTATTTTCTGATATTATGAGGAAAAAGCGAGGTTAGGTAATGATCATATTTATTCGTTGATGATATGAAACCACCAACAAATAATCCAAATTGGTTATTTGCACTATTTCGTGAGGGATTTATAGTTTTGAGAATTTCTACCCATTGCTTTGAGCTGCCTCAAATCAATTAATTCAATAGCTAGGAAACGACCTCTATCTTTGGAGAGCACCGAATTTTAAATTATTCTCTGCGAGAAGTGTTTGATTTTTCTGTTTTTTTTTCGCTTTTACAATGACATTAACACGAATTTATAGCTTTTCAATCTACGAAGGGTAGCAAGACATGGGTAATATGGATTTCCAAGTAACCAATATATTTGAGAAATGCGATGGAATTTGTTAATTTTTAACCAGAAAACATTTTAACGAGCCAATCAAATATATCATAGTGTGATTCCCTTGTCGTTGATTGCTCATGTGATTCATTTTTCGGTTTATTTTTTACTAAAATATATGTGATAGATTTGGGATGGCTTTGGAAAGGTAACCAACACCTGGGAAAAAAATCTGATGCATCCGCTCGTTTCGAGTGCCTTTGACTTGTACTTTTCGCGAAAATGAATTTCTACCTTATGATAGAAAATATCTTTTCTACTGCCCGAATTATCATTAGAAGATTACATTATCAGAAGTTTTTATTGAGTTAAATCTGATTATCACTTAACTGATGTGTATTTGTAATATAACTTGGCTCAATCTTAAGTTGAAAATATGGTATTGACAGATATATGACAGTAATACCATTAATTTAGGCCAATTCTGTTTTTTTATCCAATGTAAGTGATTGATGGTTTTAAATATTTCTCTAACCTTTATACTCCAGCATTGAATTTTTCAGTATTACTCAAGCACTTGGTAAAAGTAAGTTTTCGACAAGGAGGGAATAAAAAGGGAAAAAGGCCTAGAAAAGTTTTTGTACGATTCTCCTCTTTTACTGAGAAAACGTGCTTTAGAGTTTAGAGTATGTGCAATCAAAATATCTCCAAGAATAACGTGCTACGGGGATAAGAAATTTATTATACTGAGAGTGAAATTAAATATGCTATATCTGAGATTGAGAGGACTACATACCAATATGAGAATGCAATATCGTCGTTGAAAAAATTGATGGAAGTTTATTTATTTTAATTTATTTTATTTTTATTTATTTTAATAAAGAGATACACATACAGCAATACTGCCAATTTAAAGTGCACTTATAACAACAAATATTAAATAATTAAATAATAATGATTTGATTACAAATTTAAATAGAATAAAAAAGAAAAACAAACATTTATCCGGCTATCTAGCCATTTATGCGATAAATATGCTAATGCCCGATGAGTAAAATTTTCAAGTGTCAGACCAAACGGATCAATATCACTGGGCAGAGTATTTATTAAAAGGGAAAGCCTATGGAAAAGAGAGCGCTTAATTACAGATAGCCTGGGTGTAGGAATGTGGAGTAAAGAAGTAGATTTGGTATTGTTTCTTTACCACACCCACTGTTTTCTTTTCTATCACCTGCGTCTCAGTATGCGGTGTAGCACCACGAGCTTGTGTGACCTCTCTTTTTATGCCACAGCTCCACCACGTCCACAGCTAGGCTGACTCACACTTCTTAGACTGTGCTCTCCAGAAACCCGCCGACTAACTTTGAAAGAACCGAGTGAACAATACCATGCGATTACTAGCGACGCTTCTTGAAAGACTGTTAAACAAATATAGCGCTTCATTCAATCTGTAGGAATGAGGACGAGTGGGAATCTGAGTATTCCCTGCGTCAAATTATTAAGAACATTACGAATTCTCCCATACCTCGCCTAGTTAGATGGGCCTTGAAGAAGACCTAGCGTCATGAACCTCGGCATATTAGTTTTCACAGTGACCCGGAAACCAAAATACCCGTGGTTTGACTTTTGATGTAGAGAATTTTCCCGTGGCAATTATGGATGGAAAACCAGTTTATCTTTCATTTTTTCATATTTGCAGAGAATACCCGATCATATGGAAGCTGTTGCAAAGATTTTTTGCGCGGCCTAGACAGAGAAAAGTGATACGGCGCGTCAAAAATCATCAGAGATAACAAAGAGCGTTTCATGGCTCTAACAAAGGTTGGGCTGGAAACCACTATAAACACGTACGCTAAATGATTGCCTTAGATTATTTCAGCAATTAAGAATTTAGATATCTCAAAGCGACGCGGAGAGCATCATCAAAGGGCCCCAGTGTTTATAGAGGTACAACAGAGACGATAAAATAAGAGATACATTTTTTTCCAAACGGATAAGTACCGGAATGAGTATTTTCACTGGAGCCCTAAAGGATTTATACGAATTCAAAGTGGGACTCAGTATTTAAATCACCCCTTCCTCTTGGTGGCCCTACAGCCAAGTGTAGGCATTCACCTGTTGCACTGTTGCTCATTCTGTCCTATTGGCAGTTTTCTCCCGCCAACCTCTCTCTCCCATCTTGCCCAGGTCACACTGTACTCTGTCAATCCATCTGCTCTTGGGTCTTCCCCGTCTTCTTCCTTTAAATAGCCGCCATTTAACCATCCGTTTTGGTATCTCATCTCCTTACATTCTCTCAACAAGTCCCATCAATCGTGTCCATTGTGCCTTGATGAACCGTACTATGTTCTTTCCTTCGATCAGCTGTTCTATTTCCTCATTATATCTTATCCTCAAATCCTCTCGGCCGTATACTGGGTGATATACTCAACGAAGGATGTCTTTCGAAGGTACTGAGTCTTTCTTCATCCGACGCTGTCATTGTCCAAGTCTCTGAGCAATATATTGCCACTGGCCGTGCTAATGTCGTAAGTTTCATTTTCGGAGATCTATTTATTAATCTATTCCTAAATAATTTTAAATTGGCATATAAAGCCCTTTTTCCGGCATTAATTCGTTCCCGCATGCACAGTCTGAGGTTATTCTCACTCGTCATTAATTCTTAAAGTCTCGTTATTAAGTCTCCAAGGTAAGTAAAGCTGTTTACACCCTGAAAGGTGTCACCATCAATTGTTAAGTCATGGATCTCTCTTCAGTTCTGTACTGTTGACATCACCATGACCTTAGTTTTATTTTGTATTAACTTCAAGGCCTATTTTTTTGCATTTCATTTTAAAAATCACATAATTGTGTTTCAAGTCTATTTGTATTCTTGCTGCAATGGTAATACCATCCGCACATGTGCAGATCTGACTTGACTTCTCAAATATCGTTCCTTTTGAATCTATGGTTTCTACTACCTTGTGGAGAGCCTTGTTGAAGAGTACAGCTGATAGCCCGTCGCCCTGTTTCATTTCAATATTTAACCTAAACTCTGTTTGATCCTATTCTGAACTTTAACTCTTGCTCCTTTTTCTCTCAATGCGGTTCCCACCAACCTGACCAGTTTTGGTGGGATTTGGAGCTAGATTAGTCTTTTCTTAGGCTCCCTCCGGTTTATGCCATTGAATAACTGTTGGAAGTCGATGAATAAAAGGTAATGTCTAATTCGTGCTCATGAAGTTTTTCCATCATTTGTCTAAATGTAAAAACTTGGTCTGTCGTGCTCTTATTGGGCCGGAATCAACATTGGTATCACTCCTATTCGGACCTCATTCCCTTTTTGCCCAGACTACTGGCATTATAATACCACTTACTACACGCCTGCGAGGTCGGATTTAGATGAAGAACTCTTATTAACGGGCAACGCCTCATTGTTGGGATGACATCACCGTAGGACCCTACTGTGTGTCTTTGTCCGGTAGAGGCTATAAAGTAAGATAGAATTTTTTTCCAAACGGATCGGCATAGAAATTAGTTTTTTCCTTGAACTATAAAGGAGTTGAACAAATTATAGGCGAGAGAGTATCAAAATCCACCCCATTTGGGACTTATTTCCGATTTTCTTTCTGCTGGTGACGTAAACCCCTTCAATACTCTCCTACTGATGTGTCTAGTGGGGCAGAATGTAAATGAAGAACCCTAGTTTCCTGTCAGCGCAAATATACAATCTGTCTTTACCAGTGTGAACTAAAAGGGTCTCATTTTATGTAGACAGAAGACCCTAACTCACCAGCAGCGCCTCAACATCAGGAGAAGACGATCGTTTAGCCAACTAATTGTTCAGGTCCTACAGAGGCCAAAAAATAAGAGAGATATTTTTATAAGCGGATAGCTATTAGAGATAACTATTACTCTAATTTCGACCTTATTTCTATTTTTTTCCTCCCTGAAATGCTGGTGTTCTAACACCCTCTGCCACACACCTACTGTAACGTCTTGTTTCCATGGTATATATGAAGAACCTTAGTTCACTGGCAGTGCCTTATCATCCGGAAAATATCATCCTAGACCTTCACTGTGTCTCTCGGTCCGATCTAGCAAAAATCGCTGAAATTTCCTTCCTCACAGGTTTTTTTTTTCTTTTCTGTTGAAACAGCAAATACCTAATGATTTCACTATAATATTCACTATAGTAGTGGGCCCGCCCGCTGCAGTGAATGAGCCCTTTCCTCACCCCTTCCCTTCCATCCCTATCCACTCCTTGGAGACGTCGTCGGGCTCCTATCGCGGCGGCGACTTCATACCTTTTTCACCCTTTTCTTCACCCCACCCGTGGTGCAGGAGTGAAAAGCAAAAGCTTAACACCCGGCCCGGCAGTGTAACCCTGCTAGCCCGCCCTAGTGCCTCGTGCCATGTCTCAAGGTCCGACAAAAACGGAAAAAATATGAGAGACATTTTTCCAAACGGATAGGTTTAGAAATTAGATTTTCCCTTGAACTCTAATGCACTTTAGCATATTATTGGCGAAACTCAATTTTAAAACTATTTCAATTCGGACCTTATATACTTTTTTCCCCTAAACACGCAGCTCCATATCATCTCAAAAAAAAAACGTCATCGTAGAACCTCCTTGTGTATCCAGGTCTGACAGGACGACAAAATAATAGAGATATTATTACTAGGTTGATATGCTATCACTAGATATAGCTACAGGTATTACCTTCTTCCTCGAATTTGAAGGGACTTAAATTGCAGGAGGGACACGGTCATAAAATCACTCCAACGTCGACCTTATGTACTTTTTTTCTTCCTGAACTGCTGGTATCCTAACACCCCCTTTTTTCCAAAAAACATATGATACCCACATATATTTTCATCATGATATACATGATATCCACATAAATTTTCTGTAATAATTCGATTAATGTATCGAATTCCAAGTGTTATTGACCATAGGGCAACGTTTACTTTTTAAACTGCATAGATGTAGATTGGAATTGGGGAGAATCAAATCAACCCACGGTTTCCGTCTACCTTCCCCTTGGTGGCTGCACGCAAGCCGATAGGATTCCGATCAATGAGCTTCCTGCTGGATACCCAAAGTGATCCATACCTTCTGTGGTTACTGCCATCCGTTGGCCAGGATTCCATTCTCCAGGCATCAATTTCACTTTGAAGCCGCTGGCCCTGAAGAATTTCGCTCCGACTGCAATTAGGGCCGGTGCTGAGCTGCGGACATGCGAGGAGCCAGCTTTCAGAATATCAGAGATGGAGTCAATTTGATAAACCGCAAACCTGAGCACGTATGATGTGCGTGTGTGTGACATGATGAGAGTGTACGAGGTTGCGTAATCCGACTTTGACGGCGCGACTGTGGAATGCAATTATTTGTTTTTGCTCGATTGATTGCACGGAACACAACCGAGGGAGACCGATAGCAATAATTGAATTGCAGAGGAATTGGAATGCTGTGGATAAGAAAAATAAAAAGGAATGTCAAATAATACACATGGATAAATCGAATTTTTCATATTTTTCTTATGGGTCATGTTTGCGAAATTTTATGGTAGATGTTCTCGGAGGGTGAATGAGCTCTTTTGATTTCCATTTAAAGTTCCTCTATGAATTCCATTCGGTTTCAGCGCCCACCATCATCCTAACTGCCCGTTTTCAACTTTTTTGTTTGTCATTTTTGTGAAATTTTAACTATGCTAGAAGAATGAATAAGCTAATTTGGTTTCAATTAATTTGTTTTTTTGTAGAATAAGATATTGTGTGACAAACTGAAAAGCAAATATTGCATTTTCTCTTCCCTATGCTTAATTAACAGCAATACCATTCTTCATGTGAGCAAATGAAACGTAGCCATATTGATTTCAAAATATATTCATTCTCAGGAAAATAATATTTTAAACACTCTCCTCGATAATGCTACTTGGTAAATGCAATTTTGCTCGTACAGTTACTTTGCCCTTGAAATTCAATTGCCTTAAGTTATTGTATAGAATTTTATGCCTGTAAAAAGCACTGATGTTGTGGAATGCAAATTTTTCTGCTTTTTTATTATAATAACAAGGTTTCCGCGATATTTTTGACAAGTTATTTTAGATTATTAGATTTTCAAAGAAGAAGTAATCTCTCTTAGGTTAATCAACCAAGGTATGACCAAAGGAACCCTCCATCCTCCCAGAATCGCAAAAAAGTTTAAAGAAAATATCAATTCATTTAGTCAATTTTGCGATTTAGAGTGCTTAACACATAAGTCGTCATAATTGGCCTTTTCCCTGTATCTTTTAATTGCTACTCATACTCTGCCGCTGTTGCTGGTCAATTTTGTATATTTTTGTACAGTGTAAAACGCTAAGTGTAACCTTTTTTGTATCTCATTCATTTTTCTCAGCACACCTGCGAGTATCCATGATAAAATGTAAAAGACCGTTAGTATTTTCCACACTTCTATAAACACATCTCCCCTGCCGACCATGGTTTCGATACTTTTAAATCATTCAGTTTAAGAATAACCTAAGTTTCGAACCCATGGTAGGTAATGGAGTTGTGTACCCATTAATCCCCAGCGTTGCGTAAACGCAACATTATAGAATCGTAATTATTAGAAAAAACCTTTGCGTCAGGATATTTTTTTCTCTGGTTTTCTGAATTCCTTAAATACCTTTTGTTCTTATTCAGTTATTTTTGGAAAATTTTTCATTAAAATAATAATTTTTATTTTACTACGAAATTTGCCTATTTCGAAGAGTTCAAGTACTACATATTGTAAATCATTTTTTACAAAGATTTATTGAGTAATCTTACTATAGGTAATGTTTTCTCTTAGTTCGAAGTTTCTTTATTCATCATGTTTATATTTGTCACAAACTTCCGTCGTTACTGGCATAAATATGGTTGTTGTAAATAATGTTGCGTTTACGCAACAATGGGAATTCTCTGGTAGACCAGAGGGCTTTTCTCAAAGCATAACGAAACTCGTCAGTATGGCTTTTAATCGATAACTTAGTCTTTTGGAGGCAGTTTAGCTGCATTTTTGGCACTCAAAGGTTGTGAGTTTGCAAACCAAAAGGTGAATGGCATCTTGAATTCCAAAATGGCCATCGGTACGAATTTTACATTGAACACTGGTACTTCGTGGGGTCAAACTTGCGCGCACACGTGGAACCGATACAGGGCAATGTCACTCCCATGTCGTTGAGTGGAAGGATTACTTAGTAGACGTTAAATTCAGCTTCAGATGCATTCAGTTTCAGAGATGGTAGAATGAGAGGGTGAGAAACGTATTAGTTGAAGCAGGATTGTGATGGAAGGTGGAGTGTTCCTCTATTCACTCATTGTAATTTTCTCCGTGAAATCTTGAGTTACCTACTTTTTCTTTTATCGCTTAGATGATGTAAGGCTAATAATCAAGCTTCAGTTGGATTCGTAGGTATCAGTTAGATAGTCCTCTGAAATGCATCTTTATCTCTCATCCAGTAATCACCCAATAATACCGCAGTAGTTTTTGCTCGGCGTTTTGCAAAATCATTCATCCAGGGGTTTCATTCAGATTTAAATGTGAAGAAAATTTTACCATTTATTTCTACGCCTCAGACATATACTTTTGAAGAACCGGCAAGAAGGTACCTGAAGAATATAAATTAACAGGAGAGGTGATGTATAACATTTTCTAAACTTTGGAACTACAATGGGGACTACATCTTCTCAGTATTTCAAATATGGATGATTGCAGTAGGCAATTCAAGGCAAATCACAGTTTACTCAAGTAGTATCTAAAGAAAAATCGTCCAGTTAACGCGCACGCCCAGGCAAAAGATGCAGAGAACAAAAGGTTCATCCAAATGTGAAAAAATAGAATCTACATCCGTAGTAGTCCCGAATTTCTGCGTGAAAAAAGTAATAGAAACACTTATTACTCAGTATGAAGGCCACTCACCAATCTGTCACTTATTTCTCAGTCGAAAATTACTTGAAATAATTTTGAGTTACTCAAATAACTACGATGAGGAGATAAATAACCATGCATTTACTCAGAGTAAGGCAGATTTAAAAAATATAATTGGAATCCTAATGTTGTAGGGGTATCATATATTACTGCGCACTAAGTTGTACTGGACAAGCTAAGAGGAGATGTCTGTCGCAATTGTGAGGCAATGTATGACGCGGATTCGGTTTGATGAATTACCTAAATAAATATCAACAGCACTCCGATAATTCTCAACTACACACAGTGATAAATTTTTGAAATTCGGATCTATTCTCAACAGACTAAACGAAAATTCCATTCAGTTAGGAATTTTCCTAACAAAATGTTCCATATTTCAGGTGGCACACAGCTAAAATGTTATTCGTTGGGAACAATTCAGAGTAGGCTGGTTATGCATAATGGCTTGTCTCTCCCACAGGCTATTTTTATCAATATTTGCCATATGGAGAGACGGAACTTGAAAGTGTTATTTCGTGAAAGGTGTTCACGAAGATTCCCGAGGAAAATCGAAATATCATCAACGATTACAATCAGGGAATGGGAGGGGTAGATTTACTCGATAATTATGTTGCATGTTACCATATCCAGATTTAGGGCAAAAAACCTCTATTCCGAAAAGGGGTTGATAGTCCAAAGTTGATTCCGTGGTGATTTTACGCCGAAGTCACGGGCAAAGCAATTCCTTTGTTAGAATTTCGGTCTGAGATCGTAAAATTTTACTGAGGCAAATAATCGTTTCCAATACAATGCTGATGAATATGCTGACTTGGCATAAAAATCGGTGCCCGCAGGCGGGACACCTTAGGAAAAATGAGATACCAAGAGATGCCCGTGAAGGGAGAATTGGGCATTTCATCCGCAAGCATACTTATAACTCCCGGCAAAGATGTCGAGTGTGCAAATCAAAGATAAGTTATGTTGTGAAAAGTGCTACGTTTAATTCCACGCTGAATATTATTGAACATTACATCAGAAAAAACGATGAAAAATAAAATACGCAACCTAAGTTTTAAAAATTTATTTTTTGTTTTTATTTACCGGGGTTTTCCCAGCGTTGCGTAAACGCAACATTATGTAAATCCTATATTATGATGAATATAATATTTTTTTCTGAAAATTTATCTTAATTAGGCCAAAATAAACCGTAAAATACGAAATAACCTAAGGTAAAAGCCCTATATGCAGTCTGGGGAATAATGGGTTAAAGTGTGGAGGTTGCTTTGCTGTTTTAATTTTATTATTGATACGTCGTTTTCCCGCAACGTCAAGCCTAATACGATTTCAAGAGTCGCGTACTAGCATTTATCTCGTTTTACTCCTTATTATGAGACTTTGTAGCGGTTGCGAATGGTCTGTTTTCTGTCATGAATGGCAGGTGAGCGTAAAATCTATCTTGAGTCAGCCAACTGAACGAGTTTTGGTAGTTTCTTCCATTGGCACCCGTTAGGTATATGCAATGAGATTGAGAGCACAGCCATTGTTGTGTGTCAACCCCATTTGCCTTACTTTTTTACCACTTCCCAGTGGGGATTGTTTCCTATTACGAAATCCATCCAGCCTGAAATAGCCAAACTAGATCCATCCGAAATTAAAAACAAAACAACCAAAAACGTCGGAATTATTTTCTTCGCCCTATTCCCGTTTGCATCCAACACCACTAGCCTTGCGTCGACTCCAGCCTCTTCGCGGAGGTGACGGCCGGCTTAGTTTTCTGCGGCGCGATTCCACAAAATCCTCCTTAACGGCATTCCGCTCCTTTTCATAGTGTCGCGAAAAAAGTGCGCAGCGAAAAATGCGCGCTACAAAAAAAGCACACCGTTAAAATCCAGCCCCTTAGAAGTAAGGGATGTTACGCAAACAGAAAATGAATGGTGCATATTTATTGTGGTTATGCCTCTGGACACTTTCAACTTCATTTTTGAAGCAATTAGTTCTTTATTCCCATCAGACTTTATCAACGCTTTGGACCGGCTAAATGATTAAACACAAAATAAATTTCAATATTTAGACGCGTTTAAAATGAGCATGAGCATAGCTTCGTCAAGTTTAACTTTTTAAATCTACTTAGTTTTATTAGTAAAATCAGGCATATTAAAAATCAGCAAAACTATAGCTTTGTCAATGGATCGCCACCATGCAGCTCCAAGAGTTCTTTTTCTGGTAACTTAACTCCTACCGTTAACTGTCGCATTGGTCCTTGTGCGCTTTCTCCGCATATATTTAAGGCCGGATCCAGGATTTTTTCCACTGGTGGGTACAAGAGTCTAACGAGTAAATGATCTTTTCATAGTTGAGAATAAAATCAAGAGAGCACAATCACTGTACGGAATTTTCTCTTTATTTTAATACGTAAGTTAATAATACGAAATCAAATAATTGTGTCTCCTTAATTAATAACACAAAACGAAACTAATGATAACCGTATAATAATATGTTGTCAGTCAATAGTTCCGTTAAAATTGATCTTTTCATTGACTTGTTGTAAAATATCGAATTTTCTCGCTTAATAAACAGCATTTCAAGTGAAAGTTCTTAACAATGTGGAAGAAACAATATCAAAAAGAAATCGCAAAATTAATTTAAAACTAGAATCCAGTAGACTATTCTTCAATGGAACCAATTCTTTCAGTCATAGTCCTTCTTATTTAATATTGATAAATTTTCATCCATTGGGACATACATATCCCTTGGACGTTAAGGTGTTAGGAAATACACCTACCTTCACTGCAAATACCTTCGATTCTAAGCCTTTTTTTTAGTCAGTAAGTTAAAAAGCCTCTTTCCCATAACTCTTTTCATTTCTGAGCCTTTCTTGAGCCAAGTAGGGACCATTCAAGTATCTCAAATGAGCATAAAATAACTGTAAAAGGACAAAAAATATGTAGTGTATGATACCATTGCTGTAGGGAAATACAAACCTTTATTGTCTTCGAATATCTTCGATACTAAGCTTTTTCCTCTAGTCAGCAATTTGAAAAACCTCTTTCCTTCACAAAGGTTTTGAACCTTCGTTAGCCAAGTTAGGTTTTTCACATATCTGTTATGGGATTTCAGCACCTTATGACGTCCTGTAATGGATAAACCGAGATACCTTCGCCGATATACATGTAAGATAGTGGTAGATACCATTCAGGTCTCCAGCTCTCATCACTGGACCCGAAAAATATCTCTCTTAAAAAAATAAATCACGCATAAGGTGCGAGGCTTGCGCGTCCGAGCCCTTCCCAACCTTAGCTTCCCACAGTGCATTTGCCCGAGGAGGGAGCTGGGAGCGTGTATCGATTAAGTTGCCCTATGATCCGTTTTCCGCGAACCTTTTCCGGGCGCTAGATTGCCTCGGAAGCGTGAAAGCAAACAACTTGAGGCGGGAGAGGGAGACGATCCCGGCGGACATATTTCCGGTTTTGCGTTGTGGAAAGCCTCTTCCTCACGCCTCACTAGCGTCCAATGCTGAAGCTGGCGCTAATACTAATGCTGACACTGGGTTTCCGTTCGCTTGCTGTTTCGTTGTGTTTGTTCGCACCATATTGCGTAAACGGTTTTATATTTCCTGGAAAATTTTACTGCCTCACCAATCGTTCCAAAAATTTTGAGTTGATACGCAATCAGTATTCTCCATAATTTAGAGTATTATTGTTAAAATTAGCACTTATTTTAACGTGAGAAACGTAAGAATTGAAATTAAAATGAATTGAGTAGCTAAACAAACGATCTTATTGGTGAAAAACAATAATGAGTGGAGCTTTCATTTAGCTGAAATGAAATTAAGGCGTGGTATATATTAATTCTCTTTTTAACTGGCTGCCAGAGATACTCTTCTAAGTCTTAGGTCAGTTTGATAATGAACATAAGTGCACATGGTCGGTAAAAAGAGAACAGGTGCAATTTCCTCTCTCCGTATGGTTGAGAAACTGGAGGAATTCAACTTTCAGGAAGTAAATATTTTAGAATTAGGGTTTAAGAAGATGAAAGCAGAATGACAAAAAAACAGTATTTTTTCATTAATTTTTAGGGCAAAAATAGCTCGTTAGACAGGAACTTAGTTCATTATAAGGATTTAGCCCGTTGCCAATGGACTGCTCAACATATTTCTAGGAATGAATTTAGACTTGAATTACCAGACTATTCACCGCCATTGATCCATACATTTTTTGGCGCGGATTATTCCTCTCTAGCGATCTTCCTAGCCTCAACTCTTAAACTTTTGGGTGAAACCATGGAAGATATACATGCACTCCAAGAGTTTAATGGATAAGAGCGATAAATTCCCGTAATGACACAAAGGAAAAGGAGGGGTTGGTTACCTTCATATCTTTTACAAGCTGTATTCCTATCTTTCTTAATATTGACCTACCTCTTCCCCCGACCGTTGCTGGAATAATTCATATCGCCATCCATTATTCCAGTGGGTCGTTCTTTTTATTCTTTTGTAGAACTCTTTCAGTCCTCATTTTAAATCCAGCTGAGGAATACTACCTCTTTTATCTTCTGACAGTTCATTTACTCTCACGGGTAGGAGGTGTTGCTATGATGTATTACCATTGAAAGGTAGCAGTCGTAATATATTGAAATTTCAATCTCGAAGTTAGATAGGATTATCCAGTGTCATCTGATGTACGTAACATCACGGAAGGTATTAATGATATTATAGACACTTGTCATGCGTAAATAGTTATGGAATCTTTAAAGATTTTGAAAAATTAAGTTATATAAAAAACTTTTTCTCCCTAGGAGCGATTGAGTACCTAAAATTTGGATAGGAAACTAGTACTAATACATTGTGAGAAGATGAAGATGCACAATTAAAATTACATATAACCGATCGAATGGACAAAACGGTTATACACAAACATTATCACGTAGTGCGCCACCCAGAATAAAATGTTTTAAGAGACAGTTAATATTTTTCGGTGCTTCACATTTAAAAATATATATTTAGATCTTATGTTTAGGCAGTAAAATCACAATCGAAATTCATTTCCTCATGGATATTTTTTGGGCCGTAGGAGTATCTTGCTGTGACTTATTTTATTTTGTTAACAAAAATTAATTTTTCAACCGTAAGTGTTAATTTTTATACGCGAAGATGAACGAAAGCCCCTTGTTTTATTTTTCCTTCGAGACTTTATGATGTAAGGAAGAAGATAATAATCCTAAAGGATAAACCTTGCTGATGTTGAAAATTGTCTATGTACGCTCGTGCTTGGAGGGGATCAATGCAGCATCTGTAGGAATTACATCTGTTGAAGTACCGATTGAAATGCATTTTACTTTTCGGTGAATCATGCATCAACTCCCTTAATGGTCCATGATCTTCGCGTGGAGAAAAAGCCGAACGGATTGAGTACATCCGTTGTGGAGCTTTGCCGCTTATTATTTTCTCCTCTTCTCGCCCATCTATTTGCTAAAATGCATAAATCTCTTCCCACGCGTTTTGAAATACGGACGTTTTTCACCGTCTTACTCGAAAATACAAAAATAAGTACAACAAAATGCTCTCAGGATATTTCCCGGTATACGTTTTGAGTTAACGGCTATTGCAAGGGTAAATACAGCTAAATCTGTTTCCTTATAAAAAATTGATCTTCGTCGTTCGCAGTCATCGTGTCATTTTCTATCCCTCTTCCATTGGAAAATGTTCAAGAGCACAAGGCAGGTTGATGTAGAATGAAATGAGGTAAACAGCAAGTAGGATATCTTTCGTCAGATAAAAGCCATGCCATGTGCATTGGTTCCCGCGAGAGATTTCATTGATCACGGCTGTCTCTATCTAGGCCACACGATTTTACTATTTGTCTTAAAAATCATCTGTAAAAAAATAAAATTTGGACCTCATGAATCAAGGAGAAACTTTTCAGAGGAAGCAAAGTGGTAAAAAGTCACTTTCATCTTTTAAAATTTTAAAATGTAGTCTCGAGGAAAGAATGATATAAAATTAGGTATTTTCCGCTTCATCATTTCTTTGCAGATACATTTATTTAATGAAATCAACACTTAATGGTATTAAAAGAACGGGTAGATATAAAACTTGTTGTGGGGAATTAAAAAAGCATATACCAATGCTATTGCATGGAAACCATTTAGTAAGGGCATTCACACGGCGCCTTGAGCGCAAACATACAAATAAATTCACAGGTAAGGAAAGAAAAGGATAGGAGCATATAATGGAAAAGGACGAGAACAACGGTGCTGTGGTTGATTGAGAAAAGCCAGAAGTCTGAGGGTAAAAATGCGGCCTGACTGAGGCTCGAATTGGACTCAGTAATATATATTATCTGTATGGAATTTTGTAACATATTGAAGCATTAAGCATGTGAAAAAGGACGAGTTAACGCTTTGAGGTGTATTCATGTACCATTAAGCGAAGTAGTAACAATATAATAAATAAAATATCGCGTGGAAAACTTAAGTCATCAAATAAATTCGCCGTTGAAAATAACATTTGTTTTCATTACTTCGAGAATGATGGATATATATGCCTCCTTAGACTTTCTCCGGAAGACTACGAAGTCCTTCCCCTTCGATGTCTAATTACATTACAAACAAGTAATTTGAGGAAAGTTGAAGCCAAAGTTTTGTTTCCTAAAATTTTCTATTCCTACCTCTTAAAGCAACAAAGGGTAAAATGTAGATTAACCCATTAAAAAGTTAATATCATCACGAATAATTTAATAACAAATAAATAGTAGATATAACATAATTAAACAATTTCAGAATAACTTTAACGTCAGCTGAAACATCTTCTTTGCATTAATATAACTAATCAAAATAAATTTATTACGTAATTTTTAGATTGACTTTGAACAATGTAAACATTAGGAACAGATTACCGACCCGTGAATTGATGGCGAACCTGAACCATCGCATCCTGTTCATGGAACGCAAATCTTCAAATGAACACGAAATCAAAATGAACGCTAGATCCCAAATGAACAGCCAGAGGAACGATCTACCGATTTGATCGATAGATTTTTCTTCCTCATAGGAAAATCTACTAAAATTGGTAGCATATTAATTGCGTAAGCTTGGTTTCGTTAGTAGTAGGACCTGCCCGCCTTGAGACGGTGCAGGATTCCTCGTCCCCTCCCTTCCTTCCCCGTCCTTCCCCTGGAGGCGTCGTCGGGCTCTCATCGCGGCGGCGCCTCCTTTCCTTGTTCCTTCCCGTCCTTCCCCTTCTGGTGGCAGAGGAGAAAAGCTGATCGCTTATAATCCTTGTTCCAGGAGTGTATCCCGCGAGCCCGTCCTAAGGGTTTCGTTCCCACAGCCAGAGGAACGAACGACCTCCAAAAAATAAACTCCCTGGGAGAACGAGCTGCCTCCGCAAAATGAACGCCCTGGGGAAACGAACAGCTTCAGAAAACTGAACGCCTGTTAAAATATTAGGGTGTTCGAGCTGTTCAGCAGTGAAAATATTAGTTTTTGTGCAAGGATTTTTTTGGCGGGGTCACCGAGGTCTGAAAGGAAAACAGTCTTCTCATATTTGGGATTTAAAACTACAACCAACGATTTAGCTAAGTAATGTAGTCTTAATTTTATTATAAGAGTTATTAATATGGAAATATTTATCGCTTTAACATTAAAATATTTAATTTATTAATGCTTGTATTAAAGTTCGTCCATCTTCTAAGCATCTAGGGGGGCACGATCCCCCGTATCCCCCTCAATCCGCCTATGTTTTTGTGGGCGGAGGAGAATGGTGGAGGGAAGGGGAGGGGCTCCGTCGTCTATAACGGCGGCCTTGCATTGCCTGCATCGTAACCGTCATCTGTTGTAACCACAACGCACTCGGTGGAGTAAGCTGCAGTTCAAAATACCTCTCGGTGATTACACCCGCTGGACCGAATACGCCGCACGCGTGCAGAGCAGACATGAGCGGTGAACAGGATGTTTCAGAGAAATGTTCATTTTTAATCGGTTCATTTCAGTGAACAGTTTGTTTTGGCAGTTCAGTTCTTTTTGACCCATCTATAGTGCTTAGGACTGCAACTAAGGGCCATTACGGCTTACTATAGGTAATAAAATTTAGAATACGATAATTTTTATACGTTACATTTATTTATTAACCACTTATTTCAGCATCAATGCTGAATCTTTTTTGAAGAGTCACTCCTTTCGGAAAAAAAAATTATTTAAATATTAACAAATTAAAAAACAAAGAAAAATTTTTCACAAGTGAGCACTTGAACTACCAATCTTTTTTCTAGGTAAAGGTTTTCTTCTATTTCTAAGAAAGTCTATTTTCAACTGATTTTAAATTTTTTCCTGTAAACAAAATCCATGATTTGGCAATAAAAAGAATATTGTTATTAGTTTTCAAAAATATTCAATATTATTTAATGTTCTCCAATATGTTACAACTTTAAAATTTTACGGAAGCATACCACTGTTTTTAGTTTCCAGGTGTTTTCCAGTTAGATATCAGATTCATTTTGAGTTCCAGACCTAGCCATGTGGAGGTGAAAGATTGGACATTTTGAATATGAGCAAGGTCATCAAGTACAAAAAAAAAATATGAGAGGCTATATGTAGCGCTAAGATTAATTTTGTGACAATCATTGGAACCAATCTCCGTATTTTGCTGAACTTTCGAGAAGCATGATAATTCTTAATCATTTGCCTCACCCTTTGTCGCTTTCCTTTCCCTAGTAAATGTAGATATTGACGAAAGGTTTAATCCCCTTCTAAGTGGCAACTTGGCCAGGGGCGGATTAAGGCCGTTGTTTTGGAGAGGGTGGTTCATTTATTTCAAGCGGACTTGTTGGTGTACTGCATCTCTCAACAAAATGCACCTGGTATCCCTAGACTTAGGTTTGGGAAACTTAATTATTTTTAATCATTGTTAAGGTGATGAAATTTAAAATTTCATCGGAAAGCAAGCTTAAAAATTAATATCTTTGCATTTTTTCCACAAATCACGGGGGTGGTCGAACCCCTTCTAATCCTGCGCTGCGCAGCTTCTAATTACGGCGCTGGGCAGATTATGTTCTTCGAGTTTATAAGGTTATAAGGTTGGTTGAGTCATGCCCAATTTTCTTCGGCAGGCAGATGCTAGAGGGTATTTTAATAGCCCATCATGTAATCAACTGTATTTCGTTTCCAATGCCTATGATTGAATTCATTTAATTTTTAAGTATTTTGGCTATCACAATATTTAATTAAGGAGACTTGAAATTTCACGCATTTTGTGCTCAAAATTTGCAAGTATGGCGAAGTTTCTCTGTTTGCACGGAAAATCAAATTTGATATTTGCATGAAGAAGACGGTGCATGTTGATGATTTATTCCTAAACTTTGCACTTTTTGTAGTAGCCACTAGTTTTTCTTCGTTTACACGACCCAAATTATTCGTAGAACGGACTTGTCTTGTATAAAAAGGATAACAAGTTACATTCGCAGCTCTGAAGTCTATAGTGACTTCAAGGCCGACTCTAAGGAAGCACAACCAATTTATACATACTAGTGAAGTAGCGATTACCATGGAATACAATCACAGACCGTGAATAAGTAGACGGAGCATAACGTCATCCAAGTGAGGGAAAGATGTCGAGTTTTGAGGCGGAATTTAGCTATGCAGTGGGCTGAGGAAAATTTGAGTAGGTACCCTTATCTCTTCATCTAAAATTATCACTGCAAAAAGTAGGCTACTACTTTTGAAGATCCATCGATTCACATGTAAGCGAACGTGGCGGATTCATGATTTCGAACGAGGCCGCTATTTTCCATGAAATAGTGAATGTGAGCCTAAGTGATTTTCGTTGACACAGCGACTTCAACTTTAAGCGTCAAGGCCCTGACACAGGAAGGCGGTTGGTTGATTAGCTTCTGTGCGTGCGATGAATGTTAAAATAGAAAATTCCATGGTGAAGTGAGCCCTGGTGCGTCTGGTTGGCTGTTTAAAACTGTCGGTTTTTGTTTTTTCCCGGTGAACATATGAGATAAATTCTTTTTGGGTATCTAACCGAGTCAGGTTTGTGGAGCGGCTAGGCAGTGCTTATTACTAGGGAGACCCTCTGTAAGTATTTTCATGTGCTCTGGAGGAAATGCGGGAGAATTGTTGAAGAAGCGTCTATGCCCGAATTCTCCTACGGCGGCAACCTTCACAGGAGGAAACGCACACGACCCTGCATTTCAGATCTCGTTATTAATTTCTTCGAGGCAAAAAAATAATTGCTCGAAATTCTTTCTAAGGTAAACTATAGCGTTGGAACCAGAAATGAATAGCGAGCCCATCTTTAAGTTTCTTTTCCCGGAAAAAAATGTGGGTAATGAGGTGAAAAATCGCTGATGATGGAAAGGTCGCGGAGCGGAGAAATACAGATGGCTGGGAAAAGATGATTGGGGTACCTAGAGAGATTGTGCAAGGGCAGTAGGGAGTCAAGAGTCCACACGCATCTGGTGCGTGCCTAGACTTCGATCCAATACGGAGCTACACTCGAGAAGCAGGCGCCGCAGCAGCACCATTAAAAACGAGTGAGTCTTTTTAGCGTTTGATTTATATTTTTGAGCCCATGTTACTTTCGTTAATATTTGGGAGCCCAGAAGACACTTCTTCTATTTGCATGAAAAAATAAAACCAAGCTACATGACAGGCAGATCTATTGATTGGTATATTTTTCCACGGATATCTTTTTCAGCAGACAGTAAAGAAAAATGACTGCTGAGCCATTTTTATTCAGCTAACCTTTTTCGACTTTTAACGGGAGATGCAACACTTCTGTTCGACTTGCCTTTCATACTGTATTATTCATTCATTGTAGCATATATTACCGTGCTGAAATTTTTGTACGTAGAGTATTTAGAGTACGTAGAGTAGGCAAAAATAAATAAGAGACTTATTTCTAATAATAATAAGAATAATAATAATAACAGTAATAATAATAATAATTTAATATTTTATTTCGTGTATAATATAATATATAATCCCAAATACCTTGCTTACTATCGCCTGGGATGTAAAATGTTTATATTTAAGATACTGGAAATTTTCGACAAACATCTCTTCTCTGAACAACTGAAAATATTATTTTAGGTTTTGTTGGCGCAGGTTGGATTAGAAAGAAAGAACGTCCATTCTCTTTGACACTCAACGGAAGACTCCGCCTCTTTATTAACGCAGCTGTCAGCTGTTTTTCAATACATAATTCAGAAGACACAGATGGCACTACTTGTGTGCCATGGAATGCCTTGAAAATATTGCAACTCCCAACACTCCTCCTCAATATTTACAAGGCACACTTACAATTACTCTGGTTTTATTTCACACATACCAAGTTCAGTGCGATGCTTAGAAAAAACATCATATGGTAAACCCTTTGTTAGAACATCTGCCGTTTGACTTTCAGATGGAATGTAAATTACATTAATGATCTTATTCTTAATTAAGTCTCTAACAAATTTGTAAACAATATCCATATGTTTTAATCTTTTCTGCTCCCAGTTTGGTAACGCACATATGCATGACTGATTGTCTTCATACATTGTTATGGGTTGAGTAGTTTCAATTTTCATCTCAGCTAATAACTGTTTAAGCCATAACAATTCTGCTGATGCTGAAGCTAGTGCCTTGAACTCAGCTTCAGTTGAAGATTTTGAAACTGTGCTCTGTTTGCGAGAACCCCATATAACTGTATCACCAAAAACTTTAAGTAAATATCCAGTTACTGATTTTCTATCAATATTATTGGCATAACTGGCATCAGCATAGGCACATACAATTACATCAGTATTACCCTTAAACCAAAGTCCATACTGCAATGTTCCCTTTATGTAACATAGCACTCTTTTTAAGCCTTCCCAAAGAGCCTGTGTGGCTTTACTTTGATACTGACTATAGAAATTAATGGCTGCACATAAATCAGGACGAGTTGCTAAGCATGCATACATCAAACAACCAATAAGTTCTCTATACGATTTACTGTCTACAGGTTGTGAGGGAATATCATTAAATTCATTTATACCCAGAGGGGTTAATTTTGGTTTACAAGAATCCATTCCAAATTTTTTAATTACTTTATCCAAATAGCTTGCTTGACTCAAAAACAAAGAATCATTTATGCGTTCAATTTTAATTCCTAGAAAATATTTCAGTTCACCCAGGTCTCTCATTTTGAATTCTCTCATTAACGTACCCTTGAGATTACTCAGTTCACCAAGATCACTGCATGCCACAATTACATCATCAACATAGAGAAGTAGGTAAATTATGACATTGTTAACAGTACTTACATACATGCATAAATCAGTTTTACATTGAACAAAACCAATATTTTTAGCAAACTTATCAAACCGGTCATTCCACTCCATTGGTGATTGCTTCAGGCCATAGAGTGTTTTCTTAAGCTTACATACCAGTCCCTCTTGCACTTGCATACCTTCAGGAGGTATCATATAAATCTCCTCCTTCAGGACACCATTTAAAAAAGCATTTTTTATATCTAACTGGTGTATATGTAACTTTTGATAGTTACTTACACACAACAATGTTCGTAAAGTTGACATTCGGGCCACAGGTGCATATGTTTCTGTGAAATCTTGCCCAAACTTTTGAGAACACCCTTTTGCCACTAAACGTGCTTTATATCTCTCTCTTTCACCATTATCACCATATTTAACAGAGAATACCCATTTACATTTAATTGGTTTTTTACCAGGTGGTAGTTCAACTAACTCCCAAGTCTGATTACATTCAATTGCCTCCATCTCATCACTAATTGCCTTTAGCCATTCATTTTCATCCGGCCTACCACGGATTTCCTCAAATGAGTTAGGAACATTTTCACTGTAAGAAATGGCATTTAGCACAAGTCCTTCATGATCAAAATTAACATACTTGACATTACCATCATTGGGAATATTCATTAACAAAGCAAATTCAACTCTTTCTCTTTCTTCTTCTGATACAAAATCATGACAATTATCTGTAATATAATCCTTGAGGTATGATGGGGTTTTCTTAAGTCTTTTACTCCTCCTTAATTCTACTTCTTTGTTAGCATTAGTTGTTTCACCATCTACTACGTTATCATTCATAGCATTACTTTCTCCACCATCTGAACCCTCTACTGACTCAGTCATTTCTTTTACGTTTTCAAATGAATCATTTGTTGGCTTTAGCTGTTCATTTTGAAAGAAATCTTCCCAGCTATCTTGGAATTTAGTTCTACTTTCATCAAACTTTCCATCTACTTCAGTCATACCTTTAATATCCCCAATCTTTTTGGCTAATATAAAATCATTTGTCTTTGCAACTTGTATCTTCACTGGTTCAATCAAAGTTCTAACATTTTCTGCAGGAGTGTCATCCCGTGCAATTATATCAGAACACCCAGAAACCAAAGTCCAATCATAATTTGCATTTTTTACTTTACCAACAAAACCAGCATCCACTAATACTTTGCCATTAGCTGCTACATCAAATCCAAATTCATCACTAACCTCTACTTCTGTGCAAAAACTATAAGTTACAACCTGGTCAGGTCCACCAGCGTCTTCACCCGTGTAGTTGTCGGAGAAGTTTGCCTGATGCCTGCCCCTGTTGCCGCTCCTACTCCAGTCATGACCATGACCATGACTCCAGTCACAGGCATGACCCCCTCGATTTCTCCAGCTGGAAGCTCTGCCACGGCTGGTATGGGAAGTCCGGTACGCCCCGCCTCCAGGCCGGTAGCAATCTGCTGCCTTGTGGTTCCGTCTGCCACAGTTGTTGCAGGTGAAGTCTCGACCTCCGGAACCTCCTCCTCTATAGTTGCTGTCGCCAGACGTCTTCTTGAAGCCGGAAAAAGCAATAGGCCCGTCATATGACCTTAAATTCTTATTCTTCCTCGTACTCAGGCACTCTTCTATCTGATTTCTCACTATTTCCATTTTCAACCTTTTCGTTACCATTGTTTTCAGAGCAACTACGATATTTTCGAGCTCTACTGGCATGAGCATCAAAAACTGTATTACAGCCCCCTGATCATCCATCCTATCTCCCGCCTGTCTCAAGTCCCGAACAAGACGATCAAATTTTAAACAATAATCATGAAAACTTTCTTGATTAGGGCGAAAGAATAGTTTCTGTAATTTATTAGTAAGTGAAATTCTGGAAGTTGCCGTTGTTCTTTCGAATCTTTCCGCTAACGCTGTCCATGCGTCAAATGCACTGCACGAGTCTTTGACTATCTCTAGTTGCCCATCTTGGATTCTCTGTACTATTCCACTCATGCACTTTCTGTCCATTCTCATAATTAATTTTCTTTTCTCTTCTTTACACTTCTTTTGCGATGGCGTATCATTTTCATTCTCTTCGTATTCATCTAACTGTTCCTGTAGCGGACGATCTAAATGTTCAAGAAGTTCCTTCTCTTCCAGGAAAATTTTCATCCGAAATTTCCAATCATTGAAGTTTTTACCGTCAAACAACGGAATTCTATATCTCTCTTCCTCCATTTTAAACTTGGCGATCTTCGACACACACGGCACGACACATTCGGTCAGTACGCACGATGCCCAGACAAGTTCGCACAGAATTAAGAAAGAGAACCTTTTTTCACATGTCCGTTAATCTGGGCTCCCATAACCCTGTTGGCGCAGGTTGGATTAGAAAGAAAGAACGTCCATTCTCTTTGACACTCAACGGAAGACTCCGCCTCTTTATTAACGCAGCTGTCAGCTGTTTTTCAATACATAATTCAGAAGACACAGATGGCACTACTTGTGTGCCATGGAATGCCTTGAAAATATTGCAACTCCCAACAGGTTTTATTCAAGTAATATTACAGAAAATGAAGACAAACCACGACCGATTAACAGCGATACTAATGATTCCCGTTAGGATTGATTTCCTTTACTTCAGAGGTCAGAACTTTTTCTGAGATACCTTAAATTGATTTTTATTATCATTGCGTTGCTTTCACTCGCTTTACTTAAAATTTTCTGGGGAAAAATACTTAAGTAATTTTTCACATTTATATAAACGTCGCTGTGATATTCCATAAAAACTTGCACAGATTCCATTGCAGTTGATTGGAAACATCGTTGATGCAAAGATTTTACGACTACTTTTGCATTAATACATCCGAACTGGTAACTATTTTTGTTAATGCCTTAAGACTGATATTATATTTGAAATTTCCAAAGTTAGTGCACACCATTCGTCGTTGTTTTCGAGGATGTTCATCAGTTTCCACGGCGCCTTGGCGGCATGCAATTCCTCCCAAAAATTGAGGTATGATATGCGCATACATACAATAGCTTATAGATATTCGTCAATCATTTTAAAACATACCATTTTAGCTCGTGAAATAAAATCTTTCACTGGAGATCCAACTCAATGATCGCCTTATTTTTCAATTATCCAGAAGTTACAGGAAGGCCGCGCCTCCCGCTCTTAATCCATCACTAACGTGAGGGTTCTGCATGGCAGAAAAAAATTTCCATAACGAATATGGAAACATAGATATGAGAAAAAACTATTTTTCGTTCAAAATGAATGGTAGTTTCTTCCACAAAGTGAGGCCTCATGTCATCGATCGTATGAATTAAAGAAACACATGGATGAGACCCCTTTTACGTGGGCAGAATCAGAGTTGATATTATTGCTATACAAAAGGTGCGTAAAGAAAGAGGAATAATATTTATACAAAGAGAAAATATTCCCACATTAATTTATTGATTCCATCCAAGGAGTGGTTAAATTAATGGTCAACGAAAGGATTTAAATCGAAAAATATACGCAGTATTTTTTGCATCGAATTGAAAATTTTCAACAAATTTGTCGCATGTGAGACCTGCGCCAAGGGTTGCTTGCTTTGAAGTGCCGTTAATGTAATCGATAATACTACTACCGCCGCTTACGTTCCAATTCGGAGGCGCTGTAGCTCACAAATTCGTTCCACATCATTCAATTCACCGACACTGGCTCATCTATATGTTCATCCAATTAAATATGGTAGGGATCTAAAGCAAAAGCAGCGAGAAAGGACAGATTATGGATAATTAAAACATTTACAAAATTATAATCAGGATGGATATATCTCCCTCAAAGCGCACAGTTCTTAAACATTGGGCTCTCCACGCAATGGTTTGGGATATTGTGTATACCCAGCCCGTCCGAAAAATTCCCACTCATAATTGGCTCTTTCAGCGATTTTTTATATCGCTGATTATACTAAGGTTTCAAAGATAAAAAAACTCGTATTTTCCATTATCGAACCGGCACCTACTTCTCGAGTAGTGATTGAAAAATTTCGTTCAAAATCGAATTTTCGTGAAATAAATTTTTTATCGAAATGAAAAGGTCAAAAATCTTAGCAATGATCGAAATTTGAACCAAATATTGATAAATAAAAATATCGACGATTCCTTTTCGGAAAAAATGCCGTTAATACTAAAACATGTTTATTATTCATTTGAAAAAAACTAAAAATGCTCATTTATGCTACCAAAAAATTCCAAAATTTCTAATCAGAATACATGCTTGAATTATTAATAGACAATAGATAAAAATTTACAAAAACCCACATGTAAAAGTTATGGGATCACCGCTTGGAACCATTCTGCTAGGGGATCGGGTTGGTATGGCGGCTAGAGTGTTGGCTTCCCACCCGGCGGGCTTGGGTTCAAATCCCGACAGTGGCAGAGAATTTTCAGAGACAGCCCGATCCCTGCTTGAAACTTGTATGGAGGGCATTTCATGTACCACACTCCGTCCGTCGGATGGGACACTAAGCCGTGGTTCCTTTGGCGCCTTTCGTTAACATCAGGCTTATACCGACGCCAGGTTTCTCTCCCCCCTTCCATTGCAACCCTTCCCTTATGGCGCAAATGACCTAAGCTGTAGGTTGCCTTTTATAAATACCATACCATACCATTCATTGTTTTACTTCCTGCCTATTTGTATTTAAAAGTGGTTTTCTATTGAGAATCCCTTCTTCCCATATCTTCTATTCAAAATGTGTTCCCAATTCAGATCCTTTTTTCATCCCTCATCTATCCTGCACCACCTCGTAATTTTCCCCCTGCTCATCTCAACACCCTATTAATACTGCCATTTTGTGTTTCTTATTTGATATCATTGTTGAATATTATTTTTTTCATTGTTGTCTATGATTTTTTTACTGATTGTTAATTGCTTTCCCAGCAATTATGAGTTCTTCGCAATTGACCCTTGTTCTGTTTTTGGACTGCATTAAATAAATAGGTAAAATAAGATCTCCGAGCAGCTTACGTCACCGCTTTTACGTAAGACTTATGTTTAATCAACTCAACTATTTTTTTATTCCAACTAATTCAAGTGCTTATTATGCTCTTATCATAGCCCACTTATTTATAATGGTTTATATTCATCAGGGTATCATTCCCATTGATGGGACCAATTAGTTTTTTATTTAATTATTCGCAATGCGCACTAGCTTCTCTTCTCTCCGAGAATAGTTCTTTTATTTCTCAAACTTAGTCTGCGTCTCAAGCTACTCGACCTTTTCAGTTGTTAACGCGTCACGCTACTTTCTCTATTTTTATCCTGTGAATTTGTCAGCCAAGCAATTTCTACGACGCGAAATGGTCCAATTCGAAGATTCAAACGCCAAGGAAATCCTTCTCATTTCAACGAAAAGGCGATGCCGTTTTCAGTTGCTATTTAGCTGCCTGCATGCAACAGCAGTAAGCCGGACGAAACTTCTTCATCAGTGATAATTGAGAAGGAAATGCAATATAATAAAAAATAAAGTATAACATCATTTAATTTTTTTTGAAAGAGGAAGCTGCTCTTACTCTCCACCATCTCAGTTAAAAATGTGCTTTTGTATACGATTAAGGTAGTGGGACACAGACGAAATTGTATAGCGTAGAAAACAAAAGAAAATGAATGAGGATACAGTGTATGTAATTAATTCATAAAGCAAGAAGCGCACTTTTCTTGCATCGTGCTTGCTTTTTGCGATTTTGAAGGATAATTTGTAGCCATGAGCATTTCTTTAAAAAAATAAATTTATCAGAAATGAGGTCGATAAAATTTGTTGTAAGTAATTTAATATATATGAGTTACTCGGAATAAGTTTCGGTAGCAAAGAGAGTCACATTTTACTGTTTTACTCGCTTTCATTCCCAGTTTCCCTCTTAATCGTTCTTTTCATCTTTGCTTTTTTGTTTTTAATCTCATAAAGTCATACTATTCAGGCAGCATAGAGTTAATTTCTTGATTGTGAATTGCTTCATAGCTCTTATGTAAGGTTTCATTCGGTTCACTTATGAGTTTGTTGAATGACCTTAAAACTATTTCGCCGGTCTATTATAGCAGATCTAATTAGCGAAAGAAAAGAGGGAAAACTTAACCTTAGCCTGATATTCATATCATAATCAAGGATTTGCCAAAAATAGAGCTAATTTTGGACTTATACGTCTCTCCTTCCCTTCTTCGTCACTCATCCTGCATTGTCAAGAGCTATCAGGAGTTTTAGAAGGAGTAGAAGGTCTCGCAATATGCAAACTTTTAACTTCGTTCCTGATGCACAAAGGTTAAGAAAAGACTTAGCCAGACATCTGGCCAGATGATGATACGCTGTATCGAAACCGGTCGCAAATATATTTTATTTTGTGAAACAGCTAAGTCTTTTTTAACCTTTGTGCATCATGAAGGAGTTTCACCATGTTACGCCAACCACCATCGCACTTCGTTCCTGCACTAAACAGCCTGCGTGTGTGGAATGAATGAATAGCAGTCTTTTTGAGGTCGTCTCCCAATGCAGGGGCACTCTGGCCATGTCAACAATGTAATTTCAACCCCTCTTTGAGGTTGACCTAAGCTATGAGCAATGTCAGAGTGTCAGTGGCCGAGAAAAGAGCCCCAGCTTTAAATACTAATGGTGGCCTTACCGCCTCACAAACCCGCCACTCCTCATGTCTGCCACGCGCGCTAACTAAATAACTTTCCCGCCTGGGAGAGCTGTGGTCACCATCGGACGGGCAGGCCAACATCTGACCTTTGGACGTCCAATATTCTGCATTGCGGACAGTTTTCTCCCCACTGGTGAGTTTTTGAGCCCTGCCCGAACCACAGTTGTGATAAATTTATCCTAAATCAATTTTTCCCTGTTAAATAGGCCATTTAACCTAACAATGAAATCATAGGCATTTCTCCACGTGCGTGTTTGCCATGATACTCACGCTCTTGTACAGAAGAGTATTGTACGTGTATTCTTCTGATAGAGAAGTTTATTGATATGATTCGGAATTGCTTCGTAGTTCTTGAAAATACCTAATTATGAAATGGTTTGGTTCGTTGAGATCGCAAACACACTATTACTAAAAACGGCGTGAGAAATTTAATTAATTACGTAAAAATAAGTGAAACAATGGTTTGGAAAAGTGAATGATTCACCAACATACTATATTCCCGAAAAATTCGTGTGTTTTTATGTTTTTATTTTTTCCAAATATATGGCTTTAGATGTAAATGTATGAGTTAGTCGTAGGTAGGAGATCTTGGTTTTTCTTTGAATACCAGTTTATTATATGAAAGAAAAGCAATCCCTTTATATCTGAAATACATTAATTTTTAGTCTTCTTCTCTAAATTTTTCTCGCCCATCATATCACGAATAAAAAACTTGATTTTGATCGAGTCGGGGTATTTTAGAACTCATGCCACTCGAGCTGATGACATTGAAGCTGAAAGAAAATTTTTAACGCTTATTTTTCTGTACAGTAAATATTTCAACAGGTAAAATTTATACATTGGAAAAATAAGGCGTACAAAAATATATAATTGTATTAGAATTTCCGCAATTTAGTTTCTGGTAAGAATTTCGTAAATTGAAAACTTTGAAATTGAGTTGTATCCAATTTTTTCCAGAAATGCCTTTATAGCTTCAACTTTCAGTGTTTCATAATTGACATCTGCCAGTATTGCACTAGTTTCAAAAAGAAAAAGCACCTGTATTGTGTATATAAATCTCTTACTTTTCATATATTCCTGTCGACTGTTTAAGTGTTTGAAGATCATTTGTGAGTTTATATGCTGGCATTAAATATGTTTTCAAATACATTCTCCGACGCCTCTGATTTGCTTTTATATATTTCTAGAGGTTCAACTCAAGTGATCTTAGAATTTTTTGTAACCCATTGCAAGCGCAACCATAAATTGCATTATAGAATTTAGAAAGTGACTTTTCCCGCCCTTTCATTACATCAGGCATGCTCAAAAGTTCAAAAGAAAGAATTTGGCTTCACTATGACTAGATATACTCATTTAGGTAACTAATAATAACTTATTTAAACTTAACGAGTAAACTTAAAATTTAACGGTCAATTGACCGTTCGCGTATTTATTTCGAACACCACTTCATTATTTTTCGAATAATAACGCTGATATTATTTTGACTTTTAACATTTTGGAACAAACAACCTGAAATGGAAGTTTTTTTGGGGGAAAAATCATGTCCAGGGAAATGTCACCTTTTACCTAGAATGACCGCGAGCGGTCATTTTAGCTCTCTTTGCCGATAATTGGTGTCAATTTCGTCAAATATAGCAGCGTGCACTTTACCACACACAAATACTACTCAAGTTTGATTCTCATGCCTTTAAAACCGTTTTTATGTATGATTTTGTAGTTTACGTGAAGGAGTGACACTAAAGGAAAGCCAAGGTACGTTGTGTTGTAAAGAGTCGCTACTACACCTACTATGAATTCTACGGGCAGTGGGTTCAGGGGTCCCAGGGCGGGCCCCGCAAAGGTTACTCTCTCGAGGACCGGAACCAAGTCCGAGACTTATACGCCCGTGCCTCTCGAGAGGGAGAGGACAGAGGGAAGAAAAAGGAATGGAGGCATCGCCGCGATGAGAGCCCGACGACGCCTCCAGGGGAAGGATAGGAAAGGAAGGGAGGGGACGAGGAATCCCGCACCGTCACAAAGGCGGGCGGGCCCTACAATAAGCGAAACCAAGCATACGCAATTCATGTTCTACCAATCCTAGTAGATTTTCCTATGAGGAAGAAAAATCTATCGATCGAATCGGTAGATCATATTACGGGCAGTGTTGAACATTCATTTAGCTGAAATTCATTGTTGAATTGCTGCCAACCACGCCAGGCGCCGCCGCACCCCCGCTCCTCCTGCGCGCCGCGTTGCCTGCGGGGCTGAACGTCATGGGAAATGCCCTTTCGGCTGCGCGTAACAACTTGTACGCCGGTCACTGTCTCGTCATAGATGCTGCAGTCACCCATTCCGGTAGTTTAGTCCACTCAGTGATCAACTGGTTCACAAGAACTGGTGATATTGCCCTAGATCCTCCAATATAAACTATATCTTTTGAACAAAGTCGGTGACAACTTTATTGTGCTCAGTTGATTTGAATAATTAAATTTATTTCAAACGCCACAAAGCATTAAAATTTTTTATAGATTATAGTAATCTAAACTGTAATTATAGCAGTTGAAATTTTCGCCGATTGAGGCACGAAGGCGTGTGTTGTTTTTTTCTTCCCCGAAATTGATGCGGTCTGTAAACTCGGAGGCATTTCTGGTGATCGTAACCAGTGTCACACAAACGATCGTGAATATTTCCAACCACCTCCCCGTCAACTCGTTCGCTTTCGTGCAGTCTCGCTTTCCCGTTATTGTCGCTTCTTTTGATGGTTTCCTTCAATATTCCTCCGTTCTGCACGTTCTATAGATATATTTTGCAACGCGCTCATTGAACGTGTTTGAATATATTTCTGGGTCAATCGGCACTCCCTATGTCAGAGTCATTGTCACATGGTGCTTGGTCCTTAGAAGACGTCTTACTAATACGCTAAAGTTTAATGAGAGACTCAGCGGATGGATAAAATGAAACATATAACGACAAAATCCGAATGCTTTCTTTTCTATCTCCTTGAGATTCAAATATGAATCTCATTCCACGATTTTGGTCACTTAATCTAAGCGTTGTCTCTTTTGTTGTCTCGTAGTTTACCAGTGGCGTGGCGTTCCGTGGCGTTCTTTTTCGTTGATTTTTCGGGTTTTCACCGCGTTGTTTGTCATTAGGGTGACGACAGTTTCATCTGGATTCCATTAGGCGTCTTCAGAAGCGCCGATATCGGCATTTTGCATCTTCTTTGCTCCACGTATTTTCATTTACATGTGCAAAAGTTGATTTTTTTCTATGTTCCAGGAAAATTATTTCATTTTAACAGTGATTTATGCCTCCCATATGCGGGAGATCATTAAGAGATGAAATATTGCCTCACATAATAAGATGAAAACTAAATAATTGCTTAGTGATTATCTCTCTAGTTGTATCCATATAAAAATAAATTCGACGTGCTAATCAGAATTTCAGCAAGTACAAAAAGCTGGAAATAATACTGAATTAATGAAGCTACTAAGTTCTTTTAACTTTCAAGTTTCGTACGCACAATCATTTTTAGTTCGCAAAGTTCTAACACCTTAAAGTCATTAGTTTTATTCTGATCAAACTTTATAAAAAACGGCGTATTCCACCATTCCACTACGACAGTCTGTAAACATATAACCTTTTTAGTTCCGAGGGAATTTAAATTATCATTTTGCTGTGGTTCTGGTTACCCGAGCAGAAGCTATCATGAAAGTTTAGTCTCTGGGATATTCGATTTGCAGGAGTACGATTCCGTGACTCACTCCAGGATATCCGAAGAGGAAAGCTGAACTTATGTACCATAAGTCCAACAACTAGAGTTTGGGTTCACGATAAAGCACTTTACGAGAGACTACAAAGTACCTAATACGTACGCAGGTAGAGGAGAATTTTACAGTTCTCATGAATTTTGTCTTGAAAACCTGAAATGACTAACTCTATTCATGTGATAGAAACGAATAACTCAGGCTTCTATAGCTAAAATTTCTTACAGGATGCAGCCAATTATAAAAATCAGATTTAGCCCATGCTTTGCATCCAATGTTTTGACTATATTAAAATATATTTATAGTGCCTTATTACAAAATAAGATAGTTAATAACATAATTTTCTTTCTCTTAAATAGTGTGAATTTTTAGATTCAAATTCAAATTCATGCCAACAATTTATTCAAAATGCATAAATTATTTTTCTTACGATTGTGATTGGGCTATTTTAGTTTAAAATGCTAGGAAAAATAATTAAATTGATATGAGCAGCCTAGTCAACCAATACGTATTACTGATATTTTGAGATCATAATCACGCTGGATGACTCAGGTATAGCAATGTTAATTCATTGCCTGCGCTGGACCGTAAAATCCAACTTCTAAATATACATTTATATCAATCTTTTTCCACCCGAGCTTTCAATTTTCTTTTTTTTGTATAATGCAAAAATTATGAATGCCACTAAAATATGATTTTTAGCTCAAGTGCAAGAGGACACAATTCTATAGCTGAAAAGGAGAACTCTTCGTCAAATTAATGCCCTTTTCACCCTTTATAACCCAGAGCAACTAAATTTAAAGATTTCTCCTTTTAAAAATGTGAGAATTTTCTACTCAATCATAACTGTTGAGGCAGCTACATATTTCGCCATTTAAATTTACAGCACAAAGGAACACGTTTTATAAACCTTTTCAAAATAGGGATGTTAATGCTTAAATTTTTGATGCTACTTAGAAGCAACACTTGGATATAATGGGTCAATGCCCACTTAGAAAATTAAGAGAGATGAATCATAAATATGCTATAACTTTCAATGCTACCAATAAATAATTGTACCGCACTACGATTGAATGAAAAAAATGAAATCTGGAAAAAAAATAAACTATTTAATGTTCAATTTACTTTTGTTTCACATTGCATTTAGTCAAAATGGCACTGGTGTTCATCCCAAAGTGTAATTTATTTTCAAATATTGGTCCAAATCTGAGAGATATTTCTGTTCCTATTCAGAATCGTACGGAATGACTTCCCTCCAATGGATAATATTAATTTCTAGGCTAATACCGCTGAGATTCCATCAATGGCACAGATGTTTCGCTAGTAGCAAAATACCAATTCTGGTGACTTGTAAACAATCCATCCAGAAAGTCTCAAGTGACGGCCATCAGGTTGAGAGGAAACGCAAAAATCTAGGAACCGTCTCTCCAAGTATGAGGAGAATACTGGAGCAAGGAGAAGCAATCGCGAAACGGAGATAACTCTAGACGTCTGATTGGTGTACCACTTGGGGTATTGGAGAGAGGGTGAAATATAGATCTATCATGCTGGAGTAACATGATAAACGAGAGTAACTGTGCGCCAGGAGGCCAGCAAATTTTAGGGTCCCTGTTTTGAAAATAGTCACTATTCGTCCGTATCTTGAATTTTAATTGAAAGTTTGAATGGAATTAAATAAAAAATATTTTAAGAGTACTGATGTTTGAGCTTTGGAATGGTTGGTCCAGCGATAAGTACTACTTTCTAGTGAGCTGTAAAATATATTTACTTCAATCATTCAAAACTAGCAGACGGCTTGAATGAAAAATCAGATGAAAAAGTTTATGAATGCATAGAATTGAAAGAGGGTGAAATATAGATCTATCATGCTGGAGTAACATGATAAACGAGAGTAACTGTGCGCCAGGAGGCCAGCAAATTTTAGGGTCCCTGTTTTGAAAATAGTCACTATTCGTCCGTATCTTGAATTTTAATTGAAAGTTTGAATGGAATTAAATAAAAAATATTTTAAGAGTACTGATGTTTGAGCTTTGGAATGGTTGGTCCAGCGATAAGTACTACTTTCTAGTGAGCTGTAAAATATATTTACTTCAATCATTCAAAACTAGCAGACGGCTTGAATGAAAAATCAGATGAAAAAGTTTATGAATGCATAGAATTGAAAGAGGGTGAAATATAGATCTATCATGCTGGAGTAACATGATAAACGAGAGTAACTGTGCGCCAGGAGGCCAGCAAATTTTAGGGTCCCTGTTTTGAAAATAGTCACTATTCGTCCGTATCTTGAATTTTAATTGAACGTTTGAATGGCATTAAATAAAAAATATTTTAAGAGTACTGATATATGAGCTTTGGAATGGTTGGTCCAGCGATAAGTACTACTTTCTAGTGAGCTGTAAAATATATTTACTTCAATCGTTCAAAACTAGCAGACGGCTTGAAATAAAAATGAGATTCAAAATTCTATGAATGCAATCTAATAATGAAGTTGTAAACATGATGTGCGGTTAATATTTCCTGGAGCACTCTACTGCATCACGATTTAATCGAGGAGGCTTTTTTGCATCTTTGGCTTATGCTCATCGAGAAAAGCTATCATCGCGCTTCAAAAGTTCTCTCAGTGATTCCTCTGTTATAGGTGCATTAATTAAGTAACTGATTCATTTCTCAACGTCGGCTTTGTATTTCAATGGCTTCACTCTCTTGCTGCTCTATCATGGTCTACGATTTCACGCACAGCACACACACATTTATTTTATGTATGGCTTCAACGCTCAACGCGCTTATCTAAGAGATTTCTCAGAATTGAAATTTTGCACGAGGAAAATTCTAAGCCAAGGTCTACCGACAGGAGCAGGAAAATAGGACTGAAGGAAGAAGAGAATATTCGAACGGGAAAAGGAAGGCGATTGGTAAGATTTGCTGCGGTCCGTAGTAGGAAAAATAACTCTAACGGGGATGACATTGACTGAAGGCAAATGAGAGGATCATGTATTGTCCAGTTGAAGGCCTAGTGGAAACAAAAACTTTGATGTTTTGAAATTGCGATACCCGATACCCCTCGATCTGTCCATTCCTTGAGTTAGATACGCGGACAATGTTGAAATTTAAAATACATCGAGCGCCTTCGTTTTATTTTTTACAAAAACACCGACATGTCTATCATGCCATCATTTTCCGATGAGTGACGGTGCAGTCATAAAAGCCTAAATAACAGCTGTTTGGGTAGGGAAACAGGCTTTTTTTGCATTTGTTTTCACCATCACGACGTGCTTCTCTCGTAACCGTCACATTAAGGAGTAATTCTTAACATGAACGTCCGCCATAAAACTCCTAATACTCTTCCTATCAAGCCCATAACGAGTATCTTCCACGGTCCATCTCATTGCTTTTACGCGTCCATCATATCTGATGACGGTGAGGCGAATCATATCTTTTAGGCGGCTTTCGGGGTATTATATAGATGTAGATGTAGATATCAATATACTTCCCGTAGCCCGGCAGAGTAAAAACATTTCTTTCATAAAAGCCAATCTAGGTAATATTCCGTTGTTTTTTCTGTCCATTTATTCCTTACACTACTCTCACAATAGTCAAAGACACTTGTTCTGCTTCCCAATTCACCAGTTTATAATTAATGAACCGCCAAGCCAGTTCAACATTACGATGACTTTTCAAATTAATCATAGAGTTCAGCACACATTTTGTCGAAACCCAACCCATTGTTGTTTGCCTTACCCATCTCAAGTTCACCAAGTTGATGCTCCACAGAATGGAATCATGTGCTCGCTCAATTAAAAGTTTTTACATCTATATCAGGCCCACTGTGAGCCCACTCTGAGGTCTTACAATCTACGAGTATATACTGATTCTTTATACATGCTTTTCCTGATTTTCTTCGTCCATCTGTTTTCCTTTTTCACAGATGGGATCTAATAATTAATTTTAACACACTTCTTTCTTTTGGATCGCCCTAAATTTTTGTGCACTTGCAATGGCAATACAATATTCAGTAATCAGACACTCGAAAATTTGTTCTCTTTGGCTCTAATTAAATAAATTTCCATTTTTTATGTTCCCAAGAGATGGCGTTAGTTGCTCTTGTCTCCATTACTTTTGAATTAGAAAGTTCTCGAAAATATTTATTCAAGCCCAATCCATTCAGAAATTTTGCTTTCCAAATTTTAATATTTTCATGGTTTCACAATCAGGTATTTGTTAATAAACTCTCTTTAAACTCTGATAAAATAAACTCTCTTTTTACAAAAAAATGATCATTAAAGGCACCAAAAAAATAAATATAAGCTTTTCATCATTCGGAGAATCAAGCGCGTGTGGTAATTAGGTATATATGGCAATATACTTAGTGCCAATCTGTACTCACCCAACAGGCTCTTCTAAACTTATTACAAATTAACCTATCAAGCACCCACTTTTTCTTCTACAAGGAATGAAGAGCGTATTTTTTTACTTCTTAGTGCATTTCATGTTGTTTTTGGAAAAATGGTATTTAGTGTATTTTAAAATCATTGTCTCTACTCTCAAAAGAACCTTGATATTCCTTGCAGTATCCGCACATAAAAATTGACGTTGATGAATATTAGTCAGCCGAGTTGTATTCCTTGCATATCTCTGCGGCGGTAGCCTTTGCTGTTCTTGCGACATATTTAACAGTGTCACGTTGCTCCTCTTTGTGTTGCTCCTCTTCCTCCGTTGTGAAACATTCTCTCATTAGTATAGCAGCGACGTGAATACGAAAGAAATTTCAGGTGTAAGTAGCTCCATATCATTTCCTGTTTTTCTTCTCTCCGAGCTATTTCTCTTCCCGCAAGCAGTCGTACATCCAACCTCAACATCAGTTTGACGCATCCTATGGCACCGGCCTTCTACCACCATCTACTTCTCCGTATTCACTCAAAGCCACGAGTAAATTTCAATTAGCCTCTGCCAAGATTTTCACCACCCGAGCATAGATTGCGGCAATGCAGAGAGTACAGATTATACTTAAAGTACTAATTCTCAGTAATGTTTGAATGGAATGTTTTTGCAAATATTTTTCAGGGATCCTTAGCACGAAAAATGAGCATCAACTGTTGTATTATTTGTGTCGCTATCTTTCATATTCTTCTTAGGAACTACCCATAAACTTTAACAGAAAAAGCTGTTGAAGGAAATATTACCTATTAGATGATATCAAAAGAAAAGCGTTGACTAGGCATGCATAAATGAAAACTTTATTTTCAAGTATAACCCGACATTCTTGCGTGTATGAGTGCTACTAATGAATTTATACTATATGCTAAGGATAAATCTTTCATCGTAATATTTTCGGCTTTTTAACGTCGATGAAATGAAAAACTTTGTTGTATTCCACCATTTTATTCTGAGGCACTCCAGTTTCGACGCAGCGGTTTCATCTTCAGGTACCATTCTGCGTCGAAATTCGGAATACCTTAAAGTAAATTGGTGGAATACAACATAGCTTTTCATTACATTAACGTTAACATGAACTTCCACAAAGTTAAAGCCTTGGACGACAGAGACAAAATTTTTATTTATTTCAGACTAGATAATGTGTTATTATGGAGGGCTAAAATGTAAGAAGTGGAGCCCTTGATAGTTGAATTTTATTTCCAAAGGGTGGAAGTGTGGCTGCATTGTGAAGTGTTGAAGCAAACAGTAAACATTTTTATTTTGAAATAAATAATTTTCGCATTTGCCATCCCTAAGTAGTGAATATTACTGTACAAAAATTTTGATAAGTGAAAATGAAAAACCTTGACGAATCGCTTCCATTGGGCTGAAGTAGGGTACACTGACAAATGCAGCCGTTGATTTTCTTATGTGTCATAATTTGTTTTCATAAACCTGCATCCGTCTTGCATTTCTTTTATCGGGTCGAATCCTTACACTCACAAATAGATGCAGATTGTTTATTTATCCTCTGGAACGCTTTTGCTTTATTTTATTAAGCGCATCAGACGGAGACTTGTACAGCGTGAAATCAAATTTCATACCAAATGCCACAGTGAGGAAAAATTACAAGCTCTCACTTTACGGTGAAAGACCTCAAATCCTGCATCCCAGAACGTCCTTACTTCACTACCAGAAACATTTCAAATGGAAGGTATAAATGTTTTTTTTTAATGCAATGAGTGCCAATATTGATGTGGTTTTTCTCTCCTCGAAGTTTCTCAACTAAACTATCAGCGTATTCAATTCCTATTCATACTTATCAACTCATTGAAGTAACTCAATTTTTATAATAAAGTGAAAAGCGTATTCGTATTTTTTCACGGGAATTCAATAGCAAACAAGAAATAAAGAGCTGAAAACATGATTTTTGAAGAACGATTTCGATATTCCTCACACATTATTTATGCACATTTTTTGTTTCCCAGCTCTGCGTGGATAATAATGATAAAAATGACTGCGTTGAATTCCATGACCTCTTCAAAATCATCTTTTTAAATGCCTCATTTCATCCGCATCAAAAATTACAGATTTGAGTTAATCCGGCAAATGATAGGGGGTAAATTATATGATAGGTCCGGGATTATGCCTAATTAAGAGTATTTATAGGATTAGCTCGAAAATTGCTGCAAATCAGTAGAGGCTATTATGAGGTCAGTTGATTATATTCGAAAGGGTATGTTCACGAGAAGAAAAATGTTTGAGCTCAACATTTGAAGTCGTCAATAGGTATTGTATTCAAACTTATCATCGAAAATGATCGTCGTCAAACGCCGGGAGAATTAAATTAAACCTTGTTAAATTGAGGGAAATAATGACTTAAATAAGCCTACCGCTTTAATTTCGATTGTGAATAAGTATTAAAACCGATTGGCGTCAAGCGCGCCATAAAATTATGAAGCTATTGCTGTCGGTAACGCTGTGTATAAATGTGTGATTAGTTAAATCGTATGAATTTTCATACAAAGACGCACCGCGAATTTGTTTTTCTTTACTATTCGTCATACCTACTATTTTGTTTGTACTATCACATGTGAAGTGATGAGAAAAGTATTTTTCGCATCTGGCATATTACCAAGTGTACAATAAAATATCTGCAAAATTTGTAAACGTAAAAATTGCACCCAGAAATTAATTTTTATACAGTTGTTACGATTGAAACAAAGTGACGGGAATTTTTATTTTTGTGACTCCCCGGCCTACAATTAACTAATATGTCACATACATCACTCTTTATTTCTGTAATGGTCTTCTGTACCATTTGAATGTGTAACCGTAGTGTTTTTTTTTTAGAATAACAGTAAATTTATGTCATAGCTGTGACATATGTTGAACCCATAGGCCGCAGGTCTACGTTTATGAAATACATACTATCATACATGTATGTAAATTTTATATGAGTGTGGGTGAATCCGGAAGCAAAGAATCACTTCGAGCTGGTGGAAAAGTTGAGTTAAACCAAATTCACTAAATGCAAGGGAATTCATTTGTCGTATGAATCCCTAAAACTGAAAGACTCTCCTTTTAAGTGGGCTTCCGCGGATATTGTGACGATAGGCGGAGATTCTTCCAGGTTTCCTTCCGCGTTTATTCATTTTACTGGTCAGTATTTTATCAACGTTCCAGATGGATGCCTCAGGTCCACCCCAGTAAATTGGATAAACGCGGATGGAAAACAGGAACAATCGCTGCCCACTGAAAGACTCTCCACCTATTGCATAATGAGGACACTCAAATCCATCATTATTATTTACACCACTAGTGAGGCATGATGTATGTCAATCAATAATAAAACTTCTTTTCTGTGGTACCATGTAAAACTCGAAATTGTGTCACAGACTTTGTAATTACATGCAATTTACTAGTGTAAAATTTTAATCTCCGTGGTAAATTATTTCCTAGGATAAAATTTTAATTTGCATCACTGAAATAGCGATGATAGTTTAGAGCTACTTTTTCACTGGAAAATTGGCTTTACACTTGGTTCATGAGAAACCTTTAGTGACATCCGCTAATGCGAGATTCACTCATGGAAATCTTATTTGCCCAAAAGAAAATACCTAAGTATATAAATTTCAGGGAATATATAAAATGTAAAGGAACTTCTTCTTGCCCTGGGGTGGGCACACAAAAAAAACTTAGAAATTGACAGAAAAATAAAATAAAAGTGAGGAACTTACAGGGAAAGGTTGTTTTTACAAATTTTCGATGGGACGCAGCCCATCTTTCTCAAGTGAGAAGAGGAGGGAAAGTGAGGGAAGGGCATAAGGAAGGGTGCAAGGCAGAGGGCAAAGATGGTGGGAGGAAAAACGGTGGACGGGGATTGGTTGTTCTTTCTAATGGGCGCGGTTGATTCCTGGACCAGAAAACGCACGGAAAGCCCATATGCATGCCTGTTCCAAGTCCTTCAGCTCTAGGGGGGTGGTAGACGGGGGGAGGGAGGCTAATATTCCCACTTTATAGCATTGGTCAAACAGAGCTTTGTGGGAGGAAGCATGAACGGCGGCTGGAAGGGAAGCAGAAACAGAAGAAACACTATTGCATGAAGAGCGATGCCCGTTCATTCGGATGCAAAGGGGAGTGGTGGATAAGCCGATATAAAAAGCGGGGCATTTCTGGCACAACAGTATATACACAATGTTTTTTGTTGTGCAAGAAATGTCCGACACAGAGGGGAGAGGGAAGGCAAGGAATTGATCGGGAAGGGGTTCGGTGATGAGGATGTGACAAGTTTTGCATCTTGCACGGTTGCAGGGCGAGGGCTGTGGTTTAATATAGGTACTTTGTTTGGGCAGTGGTTTGGTTGTTTTTAAGATGCTGGCCAGATTTGGTGGTCTTTTAAAAACGAGTGAAGGGCATCGCGGGAAAAATCTGGAAGTGGTCGTGTTGTCTGAGAGGATGGGGAAAAGGTCTTTTAGGGTCCTACGCAGTACGTCCACGCCCGGAAAAAAGGTCGTACAGAGAGAAAGAAACTGCGACGAATTGTCCCCGCCTAGTTTTTTCGTGACATATGATTTTTTTCCCTAGAACTGAAGGACTTGGAACAGGAATGCATATGGGCTTTCCGTGCGTTTTCTGGACCTGGAATCAACCGCGCCCACTAGAACACAACCAATCCCCGTCAACCGTTTTTCCTCCCTCCATCTTTACCCTCTGCTTTGCACCCTTCCTTCTACCCCCACTTTTCCTCCTCTTCTCACTTGAGAAAGATGGGCCGCGTCCCATCGAAAATTTGAAACAACCTTTCCCCGTAAGTTCCCTACTTTTATTTTTTTATTTTTCGTTTATCTCCATCGCTAAATTTTTCTATGTGCCCACCCTAGGGCAAGAAGAAGTTCATTTATATTATTTATAATATATATTCCCCTGAATATTCATTGAGATGGATAAAAATCTAAATAAAGTAAGAGTGAAAGGCATTGCATGTATTTAGTCTCCATGTAATGTCGTTTTTATTCGAATAATTTTTGCTAATTTTCAGAGGTAGCTCATCACCAAGCTAAAATCAGTATAATAATCTAAATATAAATTTTATTTTTGAAAGTGATTTCCAGAAAATGTGTTGTGGAAAGTGCAATATTGTTTTTTTGCATTCAATGAAGTTACAATTAGAAGATCATACTTTTGAATTTTCATTTAAGTGTCCTTTCTCTCATTTTATTTGATCAAATTAAACATATTACTAGATAATATAAGGTACAACATAATATAACATAATATAATAAGATATGATATAATAAGAGGTTACCTTAGCAAAGTCACTACAGCATCGCAAAGAATAACTTCTGGGTGGCGTGCGTGGTCTGTGGTGGTCCCTGGCGTGGAAGTAACATTCCCGCAAACCGCCACTGAAGTGTCTTTGTGGTAATAACCTAACATCCACAGTGGTATCCCATCCCTACGAAAGATCCAAGTTTACAAACCAAGGTTACCATAGAAAGGTCCCTACAGCCTTGCAAAGGTTTCTAATCAGTTTGTGCACATGCGGCTGAGGAAGTGCCTGGCGAGGAAGTAATTTCTTTTGAACTACCGCAGGATGGTTTTCTATTTATTTTTTGTTGTTTTGATAAGTGGTGCCAAATTTTATGGCATTGAAGTTCCTTTTCTTAATATGCTAATAATACCGATATTATAACCATCCTTAGCCCCAGTAATAACACATGTGGGTGTAGAAATTTAAATTGTATACATGTTTGATCGCAGAATATCATAAAGGTGCTGCAAGCATATGTTCCACAAACAATACATCTCTTAAATGTTAATGATTTATATACTCCTTTAATTGCACAGCTAATTACAACAAAAGAGAGGGAGCTTAAGGTGGTCTCCAAGGTCATAAGACCAAAATTGAGCTGCACCATCAATTAACAAAAATGTATGCCAAAAAATAATGTAGTAAATACTACATAACTGTTGTTAAAGAAATAACATAAAATAAATTTTAGATCATTTCTTGGGAGAAAAGCCAGTCTTTGGAAAATATAAATATTTTATTAAGCTCTTCAACCTTTTGTTTGAAGGCTAAACCGGTGTTAACACACCTCTCATCCGCTTAGTGGTGTCGAAGTTCTCCTCGTGAGACCGTAGTGCAAGATACAGGACGGCTGGATGCTGAGAGACATAAGGTTGAGGGAAAAGCAGGAGATATGAGGGATAAAACGGGAGCAGTAGAAAGAAGGGATATGGGTGTGAATGGATGCATGAAATCGATTCGCAGGCCGAGCGCTCCGTCATCGAATAAGTAACATTTTAGCCCCGTGAACGGAACTACGGATGTGAAAGTGAAATGACAGGAGGAACGTCAATTTGCTCTATCGGTGGCTCACGACTAGGTGTGCCTTCAACATTTGATATCCGAGGCCAATATAGACACCTTTCTTATATACCTTATCACTCGACCGGTCATACGTTGTCTCTATCATTGTCTCGCGCAATACCTATTTATTTAAAACTTACGCTCACTCTCTCAGTGATTCAAACAAGAGGTTGGTTTGGATAGGTGAGAGTAGAGCTCACCCCTGACTCAGAAACAGACATGTGAATTTTACAGAGTTTGAATAGGACAGATCCTTTCCCTTTGGTTTTTGTTTGCTGGTGCCCGAAGGCATCAGCCGGAATATTAACGTTATCATCCTCAACATAATGTTGACAGGACTCTTGTCATTTAACTGTCCATCTCTAAATGCATACATGTAAATGTTACCTCAGACAGAGCGATTAAAGTATACTTTTAATACTTGAGATATTAAAAAAAAGGATAAGCTCTATAAGCCGTAAAATTTTTTAGAAGGAATGTCGAGGGTTAAACAAGGAATACGTCATGAAAGTGGACCAGTCGAAATGGAAATGATTCCTACTTTTACGTACGTTTCTTTGGAGCTCAATGAATAGAAGCATGTTTTTAAGTGCATCAACACATCTTTGTCCCTAGGAAATAAGTGATATATTGATGAAAATGCATTTCATCAGAAAACACAATGAGAGATTATATCTGATCCAAACATTATTTCAGCTTATTCTGTGCCGACAATACGGGAACAGAAAGGGGATTCATAACGGTGTGGCTTATTTTTTAAATATTCCTATGATTTCATACTCGCAAAACATGCTCCAAGGAGGAGAATCAATATAAGACAAAATCAGATCGAATGTTAAGGCTTCTGGAGATAACTAAATCCGATAACAATTAATTTCCTCAAATTGACCTATTAAAATCATTTCCACGGCAATAATTAGAAGTAACAATCCCTAGTGTCCAAAATTTACTCCATTTTTAGGGTCAAAGAGCCATTATTGCGGGACTTTTGAGGATATACTTTATTAGACATTTCCATCCCTCACAGTTATTCTTAGCTTTGGTTTCACTTGCATGCGTGTATTCGAGGATGTAGACTCCAAAATCTGAAAATATTTCTTGCAATTAAGGCATAGGTTGCTTTGAACACGTTTATTCAAGCATTCCGTTGCATTGTAAAGTAAATGCAATTATATTTCGAAGGTAACTGATCACGAATATTTTTACACAATTTTGTGCACTACGTCACTGAAGTACACTTTATGCCTCCTTTTTTCCCATATGTCGCATTGAACCTACTATTTTAAGATAAACTGTGTCAAGTGACTAAATACCTCAGTGGAAATACATTGTTTTTCCTGTATCTTTTAACCTTGGCTAATGTATAGCACGTCAATTCCCTCGGAACTAAATTTTCATCAACTCCAATTATCTTCTTTTTCACTTTAACACTACAACTACCGACGGAGTCATTTTTACTCGCGATTTTTATTTCTCTGCCCTGACTTATATTTCCGAATTTCGGCTTGCAAACCTTCCATGAAGCCTACGTAACATTTTTATCATTCAACCATGATAACTAATATGGTGAAAAGTTTACATATGCTGTATTATTCAATTCCTTTGTGAAACTCGCATTAAAGCAAGATCACGTGTTAGAAAAAAGAATTTCATACAATTATAATACATTATTATCACCATAGGTAGTGGTTTATTATTTTGCTCACACAGTGGGGAGAGTAACAAATAGAAAATATTTTAACTAGATACTTTTATAAACGATTTCTACTTCAAATATAATATACTCTGAGGAGTTACAAAGAATATAATATGAATGCCCTTAAGTAGGGTTAACTAGTAATATCACTTGTTTTTTTTTTGTGGGAAGCTACTTCTGCAGAACTGAGATTAAAAATGGAGGAACGTTTGCATGAGTTAGAAATGTTTTTTTTTTCAATCAATTAGTCGTAGATATGTAATTCCATGCATAATGTTTTTGAATTTTCGATTGTAAAGTTTATTTCTTTATATATTGTTGTCATCTGTATGTATCGTACAATGGAGATATTAACCTTAATGTAGATAATTTAATGATCCTGCTTGATAAAGTGCTGAAAACTATAAGGAATCTTTGATTTTATGAGGTGAAGTTAAAACAGAAAAAGAAAGAAGAAGGAATGAAAGAAATTAAACTATAAATGCTCGAGACTTATTAATTCCCGAGACAAAATAATGGAAACAACTGCAAGCAAAGTTCGAATACGTTAGAGGCTGAGCTGTGAGAAAAGAAAATTCAGTTACGTTACAGTTAAGAGTTACATAAAATATACAGTTTTGGAGGTATCACAGAAATGCGAGACAATTAGTGAAAGATCTATTAAAGAGGGATGATTGTCAGGCAAGAAGCCAACAGGCGTCAGGGATTACTATAAGACACAACGCAGCCTATATTCGGCATATGAGTTACACGTAAACAGTTCACTTCATCACCATCGCGGTGCTTACATTTTTCACCGGTAGTTGGCGTCTACCGGGCTGGAATCGCGAATACTGTCGAATCTCGCATATAAAAAAGTTATAATATTTTAAAAACCACGTCTGAAATATTGCGGTAATAAACAAAAATGATGAAATTTATCAATAAAAATAGAGACAAACTGCAAAAATAAACAGTTCTTAGTTAGGAGTCAAAATTACTCCATTCGGTATTTCTAGGAGGAGTGTCAATTCCGGTAATCTTAGTGTTAATATAACCTCACATAAATATCGATTTCACATGGGGAACATGCACAACTTAATTAATTAATGTAAATAATGTATGAGTCACGGCTTTCCGGCGTTCCTCCTTGTTACACTTCTAACCTGAAGACTCCAGTAAGAGGGCCGAAGAAACTGTCGTAACCTATCGACAACACAACGCGGAGAAACGCCCAAAAGCCGTGACTCATATGGAGGAACGCCACGGAAACCTTAGATCTAACTATGTAACTAATGCTTAAATTAAGTTATGATACATTCGCGTTACATTAAGTTTTTTACATCAGATGAAACGGACGAAAGATGAATACTTTTTAAGCTGGTCCAAGGATACCGAATTCTTTCCTTATTCATTTCGCGGAAATCAAAATGACAATTATCCCTCTACGCTTCTCGGTAAAAATATATGGTCAACTGAGTCTTATTGCGCTTAAAGATATTAAACCCCATTCCTCCCTATCTCCACTTCCCCTTATTTATATCACATGGCAATTTATTTCCTCTTCATTACCTTCCGCTTCCTCCCTCTATTTGTATCCATTCGTTACAATTTAGTGTTTTTCACCCAAGCTCATCTCTCCCCCCACCACCATTCCCCTAGGCATTCCAAAACCTCACCTCTCATCCCCAAGCCGTGAAATTTACCCCTTCCTCCTCCACAACAGATCCCCCTCCCCTCATTCCCCTCCGCCCTCTAACCCCCTCCCCTACTCATCCCTTCCTGTGGGTCCAAGCTAGATTAAAGAGCTCTCTTCATCAATCTCACAAGATCGCCAACTATCTCTTATTTCTGCCCAGGGTTTCGCTTTTAAGGCGGAAAAATCGAAATCTTACACTCTTATTCGGAGGCTTAATCGAACCATTGATTTTCTAATAGCGAAGGCTCCACCGAGTATGGTGGTCAAATTGGTTGGTCGAGTAGAGGTTTGGATTCGGGCAGTGACTGAGAAGTTGAAATTGATGTTTATATCGTGATCATGCGTGTGTAAAGTAATGGTTGCGCGCTATGCTAAATCAGTTTGCGAATGCATTAGCACGAGAACGCGATAGTTCATCTTGTAGTTCATCCGTATGGCAAGAAAGGTCATACGGAAAGGTCGTACCTTCGTTGTTCAATTATATTCTTTCAAAGCTTTCCAAGATAATCAATATTAAGTCATACATGTCAGTGCATCGAGTGGCCAAGTCATAACGAGAGGCTTCTTCATTAATCTCGCAAGATCACCAACCAAAGATCACCTTGTATTTGCCGAGGATTTTGATTTCAAGAAGGCAAAATCCAAGTCTTAAGCCCGTATGACACGTTCCAATTTATTGGCCAATCCATTGGATATTGGATTGTCGTCCAACTGACACACACCAATTTCTAGTCCAATATCCTTTCCACCATTTTGGACACAATTATTTGCCCAATTTTGAATTTAGAACAGGGTCTATTTTCTCGCGGCCAATCTCCAATCAGAAGTCAGTTATGTTGACTTCTAGAGGCCAAAACAAGAACCTCTTCGCGAAATATCCGGTTTGGCGGTAAAGCATTGTTTATTTCTTCGAAAATTAGGTTGAAGTTACTAAAATGTGGATGAAAGAAGTTGTTTCCCTATTGATTGAAGCGTACAAATCACACAAATGCTTACATACGATGTAAAAACATCGAAATACAATGGCGTTCTCTAGCGGGGCACAAGAACACTATTATGGCCAATATTGGTACAAATATTAATGCCTGTCGTACGGTACACAACGCCCAATATTTTAAGTAATATGCGCGCCGATTTATTGCCCAATAAATTGGAGAGTATCATACGGGCTTTAGACTCTTATTCGTGGGCTAAATAGAACCAGTGATTTTCTAATCGCGAAGGATCGGCCGAGCGTGGCGGTCAAAAAGGTTGGCCCAGCCTTGTAGGTTAAGGGTTCGGATTTTGGCAGTGACGAAGTCGTTTGTATGGATTTTTACCCCGTGATTTTTCGTGTGTAAAGTTATGGTTGCATACAGCCAGGGGTGCAGCTAGGAGTTCAGTCTGGGGGGGTTTAGGTGCAACTAATACCGGGGTGTGTGGGGGTATGGAATACCCACCAGGATAAGCGGTAGGTGACAGATTAATAACTTGCGGAATTTTAAGATAAATGCTTCAAAATGGTGAGTTTTTACGGCTATCTGAGGGATATTTCATTAATCCTTACACTATTCTATTAGTAATTACTAATTAATATCAATCCAGTTAAGTAAAATGGATTAAACTTAAAAATTTCTGTGAGCTCTGGGGGGGTTTAACTCCCAAAACTCGCTGCACCCTCGCTGCGCCACTGCATACAGCAATCAAATAATTGGCGAAAACATAAAGACGAGAATGCAAAAATGCATCTTGAAGCCATTCATGTAGATAGAAAGGCCATCACCATCATCTCTGTTCAACAATCCTGTGGTTTCTTTGACGCAGCTCTCCCTTCCATTCTCCTATCAGCTAATGTATTCACACCTATATATTTCTCCTCTTTCACAACCTTCTTTAACTGTTCCATATAATTCAGTCAAGGTCTTCCTTTTCCGTTTTCGCGCTTTAAGTTGATTGTCCTTTTGGTGGAACTATTCCACCGATAAATTCTTTCTTGCTTCTCCCATTGCTAGTTATAGCTAGAAGAAAGGTTATACGGAATTATTAGAGCTAATTCAATTAGGCATCTACATTCATTGCTCGGTTGTATTCTTTCAAAACTTTGCAAGATGATCAATAGGAACTCATAAATGTCAATGTATGGAGTGGTCTTGTCATTACGCAACATAATATGTTTTTCCTCATCTCGATATTTATCGTGATCAATTCTTCTTTCGGCTCGAAAAAGAGTTAAAATATTGGTTAAAAAAGATTAAAAACATAAATTTTCTATACACTTAGTGGAACTTGTGAATTGACAAATGAACTGAAATTCATCAGTTAATCAAAATGACTGTGAAGATGTTAAAATAGCTCAAGGCACATAAGGATACGAGATGAAGTGCAATTTTAACAATTTTCGCCGCACCAAAAGCGCTGCAGATGCTTTTAATTGAATTTAGATGTATAAATTCATGACATGTACACCAAAATGACAAATTCAAATCTCTGTACTTCATGCAAAAGCTTATGTGAAGCACTTACTTTTTCAATCTTGAACCATCGAGTTGTCATTGTGTTGGTGTGCCAGCCTTACACTTATAGGGAGCTTATTTTAATATCGACTGCGATGAATGCATTAACTGCAAATACATCACATAACATTTCGGGCAACTCGTAACCTCTCCATTACAATCGATTTTTTATGCCTGATGAATTTTACAAAAATTCAGCTAAATCTATCATCGGTGTAACAAGGTTGATACAGTCCAATGAGAAATAGCTAAGTTTCATTATCATGAGCTTTTCTTTAGGAGTTCTCTTAATTTTTCTGCATCGACTGGCGATGAGAAAATGAGAGGAAGCGTTTTGCTAAGTTTACCTTTTGGTTTCCTTCGCAAGTGAGTAATGTCCCCGCAGGAGCAAGTCATTTTTACGATAATACACGGACTAGCCAGCTAAATGTTTGCAAAATCCTACAATAGGGCAATATTCGTGTTTTGAAGTTGATTTACATCTTTTGGCGGGTTTTTATCACGACAGATAATGGAATTATTAAAAGATGGTAAAATTCTAATAGTGTTGTTTTGGGTACAATGCTACCTGTTATACAATGTTACTGTCAAAATAGTTTGGGAAGAAATGTATTTATATTTTCATCGGTGGCATATGAACTTAAGCCTGGCGGTCAACAAACGTGGCAGTTCTCTCAAAAGCGTGAATATTCTTCGCTTCTCTCTCAAAATCAGTGTAAATATAAACAAGAGCGATGCTCGCCTTTTCCACCTACGTCCGTTGAGTTTGATGGCTGAAAATGACGACAGCGTTTTTTTCTTGTGTATTTCATGAAAAATTTAATTTCCGATAAATTTAGTGCTTACGAGGTAATAGAAGTATCAGAATTTTAATCTAATGTATCTTTTTTGGTAATCCATTTGCTAAATTTTTCTTTCCCCATATTAATATTGGCATATCTTCTTAAACCTCTAAGAAGACGGGACAACTTAGCTAGACGGGACAACTTGCCACATTATGAGGCATCATGGCCTGATGACAACAATCATAGGTGGACAGGAAGAGCAAGGGAAGGCCCTGAATAAGTTGTATAGGATAACTTAAAATGGGTATAAAAGAGTTGCAATACTTTGCTATAAATAGGCTATAGACAGAAGAGAGGAGAGCTTCGTCAAACCAATCTAAGGATTTCAAAAGATTATATATTTTCCTTATGAATAATATTAAGGAATTCTTGCCGGGCTCTATACCAGGTTAATTTACTCGTATCGGTCGATGTTCCAGAAAACGTCTTGACTCCCAGTCTCATTACAGTAACTTGCATTAAGAATGAAAGATAAGTCATCGTGGTGGATAGGTGGCTAGGAAGAGGGGAACGGAACGGCCTCGATTGAATTCTATAGAACAGGAAAAATAATCTCAGATACATTAATATTGTATATTCCACAAATTTGGCCTTAAAAAGACTTCATATACCATGAAAAAATTACAATCATGAATGTTATTAACCACACCGGAAATTGTTCATTTATAAATGATCCAAAACTCATCAGTTAATCAAAATGAGCGTGAAGATGTTTCGATAGTGGAAAATAAAATACAAAATATATCCGAACAAAAATGTGGAACATAAAATATTAGTGTATCTTTGATCGTGTTTCAAATTACACAGTTCCACCTAATATTACCATTCGCTCTCAACCCACCGTCAGTCGCGTCACATTTTGGAACGCTATTACTCACGCGGCGTCTCACAGACACCATTTTGGAATGTTTAAACAGAATGCATTAAAATGGAAATTGCTGTTTTGACTACAATAGATAATTGATGGATTAATTAATTTCATGCGTGGACAACAAATTTATGTACGATTATGATGGAGATATTTGTATTAATGAAATACTATATGCTACTTATTTTGACGTATCTTACAGTTTTTCATTCATCGAAATTATATGAACAAAGTAAATGGGCAGTAAATGCAAATATATTTTACACAGTTCCACAGTACGGATATTGCTAATAACGTAACAAATGATTTAAATTAAAGGGAGATTGATTGATTTTGCAGACATATTCTATTGAGAGCGCGTTCAGATGAACTTGAAACAAAAAATCAGATTGGAAAGTCATTATTCTATGCAACAACAAAATTGTTATGTGTATGTTTACGGCTAATTTTTTGCATCTACATCAATGTAATAAGCCACCATGAACGCATTTAATATAGGAGAAAACGGTGTATTATATGCCGAAGTTCACTCAAATTATGTGAGAACCATATTCATCGCAATTAGAGTTTTATGCAGGTGTTAAATTGATCACAATAAAAATTTGTATAATAAGACGCATATCCAAATTTTAATATATATATTTCTACAAATTTTAATGCTTTAAATAGTCTTTAGTTTAATTTACAAACGTATTTAAAAACTTTGCGATGAATATCATGAAGCTATTAGCATGTAACGTATTGTAAACAAAGTTGTCATATGGCGTCTACCAGGGGCCGTATTCTGTATTTCGTTGGTACCGCACCGATCGCTTTCCTTTCAAGCCCATTTACTGGTAATTATTCCGTACCGACAACGCTTTCCCTACCAATGAGGGCACTTCCACAGATTCTGTAAGGTAGTTGGTATCAAAACCAGTCCGTACGGTTCCTCCACCTTTCTAAATAGGGAAAAACCGAATATACCCGAAGTTAGAAGTTATTTGACGTGTCACCACCAATAAAAGAAGTTTAGGAACAAGTAGAGACCGTAAATGCACAATTATCGCTAAATTCCTTGGATGGCAGCAATCGGTATGCAGTTTGTTGTGGTTGTTTAAAATCTTTTTACTAGCGAAAGATGTGATTTAGATTAAGATAATCGGAATTATATAACTTGTTATCATTGCTTATATAATGTGTGGTAGTAGTACTCTGCCTACAGAAAAGAAGGAAACAATATTACAACATCGGAGTATAGTTTGCATGGGATGGAGATTGTTGTTGTTGTTGGAATGAATTCCGTTGATTATCCTTGAGATCGTATTTTCTCAAATTTGACCAAAAATATCTTTTTCTAATGTCAAGGGAGTAAATAAATGATAACAGAGTGAAATAAAGCTGCCTATTCCAAGTGAGTGAAAGTGATAAAGTTGCGGCAAACCTCATATTTTATTAAAAATATCTTATTCATATTTCAAGTGAGACAATAATTGATGATAGCGTTGCCCATTCGAAATGAGAGATAGTCATAGCATGGTGGCAAACCTCATATTTATTTACTAACATCTTATATTTATGTACAAACGTCTTATATTTATGTCAATGGTGATAAATAGTTGATGACCCAGTGTAACATAGTCGCCTACTCGAAGGAGGTGAAAATATTAACATTGCGACAAACCTCATCGATGAGGGGAAAACAAAATAAAACGTATAATGCGCACGCGGGAATTTATGAAACTCATTAGTCGGTAGCCGTACCGATAGGGTCCGTACAGAATCGCACGACTGCTAGGCGGGAGTCGGTGTGATGTCCCACCCGACGAATCGGTGCCGAATCGAGCTGTTTGGAGGTACAGAATACGGCCATTTTTTTTCTTTGGCCACATCGTATTTTACCAATCAATACCCACACTCCAAAAACAAAAAAAATATCAAAATTTACTCCATAAATGTGGCAGAACATATAATCATATTTCTGATTAATTCAGAATCATGAAATAATAAGATGCAAGGAACATGAGTTTCTTAACTATTAAAATACGATGTGTTCAAAGAAAAAAAATGGCCTGGCCTCACGCCACACGACCAACGGAAGGTTAATCTGGTACAGTGGAGGAAACATAAACGCCAGCATTTTGACAATATGGGGACGAATTAGGACTTGGATCTTTTAAGCGTATTTATACTGCGACGGGAACGATTTTTCTCCAGCTTAAGGGGCATCCGGTGTTTTAAAGCCCGGTTGCATGCAAATTTTCAGGGCAAAATTTTGGAAGACGGACGTCTTCAAGTAGCTCCTGAGCTGGCCGCTTTCAGACGCCAAGAAGCTTTGCGTTAATTTTCACCGTCACTGTACATAGGACAGGGTATTAAGTATGTCGAAGAAAAGAAATACGTCACTATAAAACTATGAATTAAATATCAATGAAATGTCTGCATATGAACACTATACGTCTTCTAGCCATATACTCACTTGTCTCCTCATAAATTCAACTAAGGGGACTGCAAGGAGGAGGCCCAATGCCACCCCATAGAAGCCTGATTTCTGTTGCCACTTCGGTCGCATTTTTATCGGTTTTCGAAAACGTCCGCTGCGTTTGTTATTTTGAATTGTCTTTATAATTTCGAGGAATATCATTGAAAATTTGAGTGATCACATCACTATGAATAAAAATTTCGGTTACACGCATAGTTAATGTCTATGGGTGTAACCGAGGGACTTCTCCAATTGGCTAATCATTCCATGATTGTATCCATTGTGTTACCATGCCTCACGATGTGGCTAAAAATGGTGTCAAAAGCTGTCAAAACTTACAAAGATCACACGTATTCCAATACCAAAAACGTCCGCAGCACGGCTACGAGTGCATTACGTTCCATTGATTCTCAAAATTTACATTATAGTTTACTCTCGCGGGAAAAGCAAATTAAAAGTTATAAATATGAGTATGTTATCATAAATTTAAATTTCGGTTGAAATCCGAAATTTTATTTATTTCACCGTGAAATAAGAACCACGGAATTGGTTCAGTGCATAAAAATTCCAAGGGAGCGAAAAAATGATATAAAAAATTTAGTGTTTCGCGTTTCAAATTTTATTCCCTGCAATTATTGAAAGTTGGTGAAATATTCTGAAGTTAGAGCCATAAGAAAAGAATTCAAAAAATACGCCAGCACAAAATAATATCGAAGGCGCGAGCGGTGACATTTGTAAATCCATTTAAATCTTCGGTGGGTGACAATATATCTAATGGCCAAAAGGAGAATTCATATTGTAACTTTTTAGACTGCATGCTCAAAGAAAGTTGTGTAGTTCAATTAGACACGACATCATTATTTACCAGTAAAAATCGCTTTCTCCGTCAGCGACGCGAGTGGCGGCTTCCATAAGCCCATTTAAATGCGCAATGGGTCGCAACACATTTGGAGGCACACTTGAGGATCCTCTTTTTCAATATTTGTGACTCCAACAGAACAGCCTTTAATCTCGCAATTCGGACGCCATTGGTGGACAGTAGGCACCATCAGTGTGTCCTTCAAGAATGTCAAAAGCCATTCAGAACACGCGAGTGATGCCTCGTTCACATTACGATTGTCGGAGCGATCGTCCTAACGATAGTTGGCCAAACTAGCCGTTCGAATGCGTGTCTTGACAATATTTCAGGTAGTTCCGAACGTTGCCACTTTACGATGGTTAGGCGCGGAAAGACCGGAAAAGGAAGTGACAAGAAAAAGACGAAAAGCTCGTAAAGCTCTCTTCGCTCTATTTTTTTCATAGATTTGTCCTAGGATGGAAGAATATGGGCGGAAGAAAAATTATTCGGTAAATACACGTTGAAAACAGTAATATCTTGTCCCTGCATACCTCAACAGCTTTGCTAACCGTCAATTTTCCGTACACATTAGATGTCAGCAGTAGAGGGCTACAGAGGTTTTAACCATCGTCATGTGAATGCACGATAGGTCCAACGATTGCTGGCACATTCGTAATCTGACCGAGGCATGAGATCGCATGCATCCGTTTTGTGCCTTGGAATCCGTAAGGATGGGGAGCAGGGATGAGAGTCTCCGGAAGGTGCAAATTTGCCAGGACGGAATGGATACGGCTCCGAGATTGCTGAGGAGTATCAAGCGATAAGGCGGATGAGGAAGATTGGAAGAAGACATTTGGGAGAGAATAGAATTTGGAAACGGGCTGAAAGCACCAATGGAGTCTCATACGTTTTGAAATGAGGTTTTGGGAGCGGAAAGTTAGAACTTTTTCACGTTCAAAGTGATTGCGTGAAAATTGCATATAATACATATTGGTGGACCTCAGTGAGGATCCCTGTGAAAAACTCAGCAAAAACAGCTCGATCAAAGGTTTTGAACCCATTATAGCCCAATGTTGCTTCTAAGCAGCATCAAAAATTTATATATTTCCAGCACCATTCGTAAAATATATAAACTAGGTGCTACAACTTTTAATGACTAAACATGGCGTTTCCACACTAATAATGATTCAGTAAAATTTTTTCACACATTTCAAATGAGAAGTCTTAAAATTTTATTCCTCCCAAAAGCAGCTCTGGTTTATAAAGGGTTAATCCTTAACCAGTGACGTGCAATTCTTGTTACACTGCCAGTGACGTGCGGTCTGGGAGACCGCAATAAATCAAAAATTCATAAAATATTGCTACGCCATTTTTATTGCTTTGTTTAATTTTTCTTTGAATGGTTAACTATTTTAAAACTTATATTAAAATTTTACACTCCCAATACGAACCAATTAGTCATAAAAATTGTGATTTGAAGCAGGATCAAAAAACTGATGCCAAAAACACTTGAGTTATAATTATTATATTTATGTATCAATATTTCGCCAGATTCAAAAAAGGCTTTAAATGTTAAAGTTGGATGTCTAAGTAGTAAGTAGCCATGAAATTTATCCCGCTTATTCCTTTTCTTGATGCATTCTCAGTAAGTGACGTGCGGTCTCACTGACCGCTAATCGAGTTCAATTGCAAAGTTACAGAAATTAATAAAAGGAACGTTAAATTGTAAGAGTGGGATGTGCTTGTTATGCAAAAATATGAAGCTAACGAGAATTTTAGATATTTTGAATTCTTAATTTTGAAAATATTCATAATTTTAGAAACGCAGCGGTCTCTCAAACCGGTTAAAGTAGTTGATGCTGACTTAATGAAGTACTTCTATAGGCTAAGATATCAGCACTTCTCTAAATGCAATGCTATCGGTGTAGTACTTCTTGGAATTTATGTAGTAAGAGTAAGTTCATGCTTTTTCAAGGGTCACTTAGGTTAGATGAAATGCCTTTTCGGTACATGCAGCTAAATTCCAAGAGAGAGAAAGCGAATAGTAATACACCCGAAGCACATTCACTCGCAAATGACATGTCACTTGGAGTCGGCGAAAGAGGTACCTGTAGTGTTCCATTCGATAAGTAATTATTTCCAAAATTATAAATAACACCCCGTGGGAATGTAGGATACTATAAAAATCTGGAAGGTCGGCTTCTCTCCAAATTTCATGTGATTTACAATGATTAATGCGGTTCAGTGGTCAAAAATAATCCCCAAGTATTTTTCATTTGCAGGCTTACATTGAATAGTATTCAAGCACCACTATTTACTCTCAGTTTCATGCAAACAATAATTCGCGAGGATATTCCTCGTTCCAGTGAGTGTCTTGATTTATTGCCTTAAATTATAGATTCCTCCTTTGGAGTGGAGGAAACGAATAACAAGAAGGGCGCGTGGACTTGGATGCATTTTCGATACAAAATGCTTTGCTATTATTATTATGGATTTAGAGTCGTGTAATATTAAACATATAATTTATTCTCGTCAAAGAGGGAGAATCGATCAAAGAGGGAGAATTAATTTTGTTTCTATTGGTTTTTTATTCCATTATTTATATGATAGATATTGCGCGACGGAATGTGGTAACAATGAAATTCTTTTTTAAACTCAATTGCTAATAAAATCGAGATGCGATTTGTTTGCTGGAAATAAAAATATTAGTTAACGCCTCTCATCAGCAGACGCAATAGTCAATTTCTATTCAAGTCTACCACGTTAAATCCCAGCTATTACCTATGGTCAAAGATTTTGGAAGGAAGGGTCACTTTTAACCCTTTCCAACCCAAAGCTACTTTAGGGAGAATTCAAATTTGAAGATTTTTCGTCGTGAAAACTTGAAAATTTTGCACTCAATCCTAAATATCGTGGTTGCTAAATTATAATTATTAGTCATTACTGTTAACACCACAAAATAATGCGTAGTTTAGATATTTCCTGAATATCTCAGATCATTAATGCATTTTTGATGCTGCTTAGAAGCAGCATTGGGCTGTAATGGGTTAATCAACTAATAGATGATGACTGCCAAACAAAACTCTCGCATCCAGTTTCTGCTTTTACTGGGGAGTTGGAATTCCTGATGAACTTTTAAATAGCGATCTTATTCCCTTTCGCCATCTTTATCAGTGCATTCAATAAAAGGAAATCGATAAAAATGGAATGTACAAGGGTGTATCTCTCAACATCCAATGGGTCATGAATTTAAGGCAAAGTGATATATTAAAGTTAATAAATTGCTTAATAATAGGTATTTTTGGGAGATTTTCATTAAAAGCGCCGCGGAAATTGAGGCATTGGTCATGTCTGTAGACAGGCTTTACAACACGTACTTCGTAGAACGTTTCCGCCAATTACTTTCAATGAATTTTACCATTGCTTTGAAGTCCATCGTCTGTCCGGGCTGTTACTTTCAACCTTCATTTGGTCATGAGCTTAAGACAAAGTGATTGATTAAAAATTATTAAATTGCTTAGTATTAGATATTTGTGGTTGCCTTTTGATAAAAAGAAGCCTCGGTAATTGAATCATTGGTCTTTTTATAGGCTCTACGAATTCTCGTTAATGGAAAGTTTCCGCCAGTGAATTTTAATGAATTTTACCCTTGTATTGAAGTTCATCTTCTGTCCGTATTCGATACTCATGGAACAATATGCTCATTTTAGTGAAAAGGTGAAAGTCATACAGCGCTAGATCGGGGTCAAAAGTGTCCCAGCAAATTCCTTAGGAGCATTTGGTCTGTACAAGCACTGAGAGGAAGGGCGTTTCTAAGGAGTAGAACACTTCCTGAACTCGACATGTATCTTCAATTGTTTTGAATGGCTCCGTGTAAGTAGCAGTATGTTTCATACTGACCAGCTGCATTTATCGTCTTCCCCGACAGAATGAAATCAACAAGGAATTCACCTTTTTTTACAAAACAGGGTAGCAAAACCTTGTGGCTGTTGAAGGACTGCCTTAATATTTAAGTCTTACCGGGTAATTTTTGGTGCATCCATTGTTTTGATTATACCTTTTTTTCACGTGTGGCACATTTAATTTGTCTCATATTTTTTCCCGGTTGACTATAAAAATATTCTATCTAATCGGCATTAAGTTCATTATTATCAGCCATTGACAAAGTGTGTGTTCCTTGCTCCGCAGTTAACATTTTGTGGTATCAATTGATTCCATCTCTTTAATAAGACTGATATTCACCTTTAAAATAATTGAGATACTAGCCCTCCAAGCTAATCAAATCATGTTTCTGATTCATATTTTTAATTCGATAATTTTTTGCGCATACATTTGATAATCTCTTTTAATTAAAAGAAACGGGGAACTGCGGAATGAAATTTAGCCACATGTACTGCAAAATGGAACGATTCCAGCCCATTGGTAGGCTTCAATATATTTTTTGCTTCGTGGAACCTCTATCAGAGCGGAATAAATGAAACTTGTTCAATCAATCACCTGTCTAACTTTTAATATCCATTCGTTAAAACCACAGCTGCTGTATAATCTACAGTTATACAATTAACTGTTTTCATAAGAATTAATCGTCGAATATTCCAAAGTAACTTACTCACCTAATTAATTGTCTCCTATACACACCCTAAAATTAAATCGACTTTGTATTTCAATTGAGTGAATTGTATGTCCCGTAAAAATCATAATGCTTAATAATTTCGGAATCACTTTTTGTCATCAGACTGAAAATCGTAACATGTCAATACAATGAGTAATTGGACCTCTCATGATGGACCCAAACCAAGCAAAAACTTTAGCCCCCTATTTACATGAAATTGCTAAATATCTGTCTCATGTAACGGAAATATTATAGTCTGACGAATATATTCCTTTGAATTTTAAATAATGCTTACTAACACTATTGAAAATTTTAAATCAAAATGTTTTTTTCAGGACAGAGCTCATCTTAATTCCATGATTAAAAAAATTATACGTACTTTTATTCATTTTGGCGCAGGATTCCACCCTCAACCAAGAATTTTTTTTCAGAAGAGATTGATATTTTCACAATAACCTCTACCTAAGCTTCATTACTATAAAAAAACCACTTTCATTGGGAGATGCCTTCACAATGCATACACCCTTTCCACATTTACGCTGTCTGTCTTTACGCTGCTAAAGAATGGTTACGCCAGAATGGTTAAAATTTTATAGTACTGGTTTTCTTGCATAAGTTTGGCATTAAAATTTTACTTCGAAAGCACGATCAATTCCATGCCATTAATGTGAAATATTAGCTAAATAATAGACAACACATGCTACGTGTTGCACGGCATTTATTATGAAAAAAATTGTTTGGTTTTATGTTACCCAAAGATATTTATGGATTTATAACAAGAGAATCGGTCTTCAAACAAACGGGTCAAATTTCAAATCTCAGACTATGGGGGCTAGTATATTCTGTATAAGAGTACAAAGTTGTGAATCAGTGTCTAACCAATCGAAGCCTACGGTATAACATATATTCTTGGGTGACTTTTGGTGTCGAACTATGAAGCACCTAAGGATATTCCACTGAGTAGCAATTGAAATGAAATTAATATTTCAAAATATGCTATCCTAGCTGAACTTCACCGAATGGCTTACAAAATGGGCATTTGATGCTATGTTTTGATGATCACAGAGTTGCGAATTAGTGTCTAAAAAAGCAAAGCTTAAGATCTAACGTGCAATCAGGGGTGATTTCTAGTGTCATCTTTCTCGAAAATAATTGAGTTTAAAAGAATGGGACACCTGAGAACGTTCCGCCAAGAAACAAATAAAGCTCAACTAATATTTGAAAATATTAGTTGAGCTTTCCTAGCTGAACTTCATCGATTGGCTTAAAAATGGGTATTTGATGCTGTTTCCAGGAAATTTAAATTTACAGTAAATATATTGCATGGCCTCTTGTGGGATATCTTGTGTAAGCATAGAGAGCTATTCATTTAAATCGAAGCATTTCAACTACTGTATGCACTTCGTTTTGAAAAACCGATTAAATATATATTTTTTCCAGGAACCGTGATAAAAATAAATCATAAGCACGCCAACGTACACAATTTCAGTTGTTTGTAAACGATTGTCTGATTACTGGAAATTTGACTTTGAGTCAGTGTTTATTTAGGAAAAAGCTAATTAAAATGCAACAGAACAAAACGATAGGAAAAGGGTTGAAAATTTTGATTGAGAAATAATTAATTTATTTGAATTTTTAATTGCTTCGTTGAATTTTTTAAAGGATTTGGATGGATTTTCGTGTTTGCTAAATAAACTTCAACTAATAAAAAAAATAACGGGTGTACCTGAACGTTGTATTCTAATAAAATGCAGTCTTCTCAATGAATAATAATTTGTTTCTCAGTCAAAATTTGGTTAATGAATTGCTGTTTACCTGAATTTTGTGCTTTATTAATCTATATAATCGTTAAATTTGTGCAACGGTATTACTAAATAGGTAGTCTGAGCTCCAAATAGCCATATTGCTTGCAGGTGCAGAATCATCACTGGGAAAACTCCCATTCTGCAATTGTTGGTTACTTTTGTTCAAATTAAAAATGAAAAATGAAAGCTTGCACACGAATCTATGGTAATCGTAAATATGTGTTCAAAGGAGTTAAAAATGCAAATCAATAGGGATCCAAAATAAGGTAACGGATATCTTTAGTCTGAGAAGAAATTAACTCTTCCATTTAGGCTAAGTGCTGTTATGTATGGAGTAAGATCATCATCGTTGAATTTATTGTTTCCCAGCATATCCCTGATTTGAATAAAAATTAGAAATATTTCGCTCTTGAAGATGTTGGATTTTGAACGGTGACCATTTCCACCAAATAAAAACGGTTGCTTTCAAGAAGTGAGATTACTGCCACGGTCTGAAACCAAATTTCATGGAGTATGAATAGGCATTCGTGCGCTAAGAAGGAATGAAAGAATGGAGGAAAATTTGAATGAAGATTAACACCAAATTCAAAGTTTCGATTTCAAATGTCTTCACTAGTGTAATATCAGTAGCAATAAAAGTCTCTGCAATTTGTTGAAAGAGGGGCTAATCATGAATAGGGTAGTTTCCTTCATCAAAGAAAACGAAAGGCATTGATTGCGATTCGTTACCCACCATTACTGTATTCATAATATACAAATTATTTCGTTTTAGAAATACCGATTTAGACGAATGGCAATGGTCCATTTTTATCCTCATTTGAAAAGGGCCAGATTGGCGCCCATGCGATGCCACTCCACGTGACGTCACAGGGACCTAGTTTCTATAGGAGAAGATAGGAGTTATACATCGTCTGAGGTTACCAATGCATGCATGAGGCGCAGAGCTCAGGGAAACATGTCTTAATAATCACTTATTAAAACTGGCTAAGGTCGGAAAGTTTTCTTCATTTGATAAGGTATTAATAATCCTTATTTAAGCCAAGCGCTACCAGCTAGCAGGGTACTCAGCTACTCGCTAGCAGCCTGCGTCGTATCAGCGCTCAACTCGCCTCAAGGTCACCTCACAGGGCGGCAGCGGGAACCAGAAATACGTCACACGGAGAGATTTCCCGGCATTCATACTTACGCGTCGCGTTTTCGCGCGCTTGAAAATTTTCACTTTTCATTTAATCGCGAAAATTAGATATCGTCATGTAAAAATCTAAAAGCGTGAAATACGTACTCCATGAGTAATAATCTTTCGATTTAAGCAATAAAGAAATGATAGGAAACCACCCTATTCCTGAATGAACGAACTTCATTGAATGAATTCGTCGATAGTGTACTTGATATAGTGATTTACTTTTACCAACTCCCTGAGATTATCAAGGAATAAATGACATGAAACATGAGAAATTTGGGAGAAAATAATCTCGGCTCATTAGTGAATTATTTTAAAATAGTAGTTCATTCTCTTTACTCAAAAAAAGCCAGGAGTAAAAATCATGCCTAAAAATAAACTCACAACAGCCGAAAAAGGTTTTTATTGCACTCTTCTTTGCTCGTCCTGGCACTGCTACGTATCTTCAGGGCTCCTTCGGCGACGTCTAGGAAGTCCCGGCGGGCTGCCTCCAAGTGCACGCGAGTCGCAAAACCCCAGCGGTGGTCTCAAGGACGCATAAAATCTCCTCTCTTCATGCTATTTGCGAAACGTCTTCTCCATCTTCCCCTTCTTTCCCCGCCCAATATTGTGCTCCCCCTCTTCTCTCATGCATTGATATCGTTTCAATGAAACTTACACTCGTGATGAAGTCTAACTCATATCTTTCATCATTCTCTCACCTCGTACTACCCCTTACATCTACAATCTTGTGATGTCTCCACCTTGCTACTATTTTTACTCAGATACTTTTCGAACGGAATAATTACAATCTCTAAAACCGTCAACCATTCGCGAGCCTGTTTATTCAACAAATCAACAATCGGCAGGGCTCCAGGGTAATCTTTTAGGAATAAATTCCGTTTTACATAAACAGAAATTAACATAAAATATTTAAATTGAATGCATTACATTCCTCCCTCTTAACTTGAAAATAAACAAAACACATTAATAATAAAGAAAGAGTAAAATAACACACACACACAAAATACAAATGCAGCATACCGCTGTAACGTACTCGCAGCATAAGCTGGCACACCTTTCTTTGGACCAAAAATTGATAATACTGGTTTATGGTCTGTCAACAGGGTAAACTTCCTACCAAGTAAATACTGATTGAATCTTTTAATACCGTAAATAATAGCAAGAGCTTCCTTATCGATTACTGAATACTCTAATTCTTCTTTTGATAATGTTCTGGAAGCTAAACAAATTGGTTTTTCAGACCCGTCCCTCTGGACTTGACTTAATACACAACCTAGTCCGTTGGCTGAACTATCGGTTGCTAACTGTAATGGCAACTTCGGGTCATAGTGAGCGGGAATAGGAGCGCTCACTAGCTAACTCTTTATCAGTTCAAATGCTTGTTTACAATCAGAAGACCACTCAAATACGCTATCCTTACGTAGTAACGTATACAACGGTGTAGCAATGGTTGATAGATGAGGAACATATTTACAATAATAATTAACCATGCCCAAAAAAGCTTTTAACTGACTGACATTAGTTGGAGTAGGCGCACAATTAATGGCTTCAACCTTGTTTTTGGCTGTACTTAGTCCTTCTTTACTTAAAACAAACCCTAAACATTCTATCGATTTTTGGAAAAACTTACACTTATTTTTACAAATCGTAAGGCCGTTTTCATTTAGTCTTTTAAAGACTTCATTTAACCGTTCAAAATGAACTTGAGAACTTTCCCCACTTATTAAGATGTCATCCAGAAAACAAACTACCCCAGGTATACCCGCTAATATTTTTTCCATTAGTCCCTGAAATAAACCAGGAGCCGACGATACCCCGTAAGACAACCTGTTGTAACGATACAACCCAAAAGGAGTACTTATGGTACATAACGATTTAGACTTTTCTTCTAAAGGCAATTGTTGGTACGCCTGTGATAGATCGAGACTTAAGTACTTCTCGCCTTTTTGCAATGAAGTTAACAAATCTTCAATCCGCGGAATCGGATGTCTATTTACAATTAAACAATCATTTAAAGTGGAAGCTCGAAAGTCAGCACAAATCCTCAGATCACCATTCTTTTTTATCACTGGTACGATAGGCGTACCCCACTCACTAGTATTTACTGGTGTCAAAATATTTTCATTAACCAATCGATTTATCTCAGCTTTTACTTTATCTTTTAAGGCGAACGGAATAGGTCTTGGCCTGAAAAATCTAGGAATTGAATTTTCCTTTAGCTCTAGACTGACTGACTCTCCCTTGTAACACCCTAACTTATCAGTACACACACCTGGATACCTTTGGTACAACTCATCAAAAAACTCTGCCTCAGAGTCCCACTTAGACTGAACAGCTTTTACTTGAATAGATTCGGGTATTCTAATCACCATTTGTAAATAACGTATCCAGTCTCTGCCCAACAAAGGATTAGCTCCATTTGCTATCACATATAACGGCAACAACATCTCTTTGTTCTTATATTTTACCTGTACAGATAATGTCCCAACAGGTTTGATTGGGTGATTAGTGAATGAGCTCAACACCAAGTTGGTGTGTTGCAACCACAGATATATACAATAGATTGGCAGTGGGAGTGGGGGGGGTGAAGCCATGCCTTTCTGCTGGCGGCCATGTTGCTTTCACCGACCTATGTGTTTGCGTAAGTAGGGAACTGGGGGAAAATTACATTGTGAAAGATAATGGCGCATTGATTAAGGCTATGAACTATAGAAAACGTTGTCATTTTCGTTTAAGATGTATCCAATTAAAAAGAAAGGGACCGATCGTGACACTTACGTGGTAAATTAACCAATCTTTGAGCGGAACATAACCGTGACGAAGTTATGAAATTGGTAATATAAGCTGAGCTAAGATTAATACTAATTCGGTTCCTGCTCAATATTATGGAATTGTAATCCAAATGCATGAGTTATCTCGAAAAAAAATATTGTGTCCCAAATGTAGAAGGGGCGTAGCAGATAGGGAAAATGGTTAACTACGTCGTCTGCTAGTGTAGGAAAGGTAGCCTACAATCGTGAATACATGGTATTGTTCACCCTTAGATTTACCAGCGACATTGTCATACTATTCAAACAAAATAATTCGAAAATTCCAAAGGTTTGATGCTTCCACTTACTGTATTTTTGTTGTCAAAGAGTTGTTGCTCAGTTAGAGTTGTCAATTAGACGAAAAACGTAGAAGCAATGCTACCTAACCTTTCACTGCCATAAGTAATCGGGCCAAAAATATTACGTAATTAAATTTGATTCAACCTATTTAAACCCATTATGATCTAACTTTCTGAGCAAGGCATGCTGCTTGGTGCTGTAAAATGCTTTTCTGAGGTCGTAAATAGTCAATGCGATTGAATTCCTATCCTTAAGCATCAGAAATATAATTTACATTATTTTATATAGGCAGTGTTTTGGATTTCCCCTCACGATCACCCAATTTCGAACTTGAAAAGAAGCTATTGGCTTAAAAAACTCAACGATTTGATCCATTATCATCAATAATCAGTTTCATGTTGTTATAATATTCGAAGGGGAAGTAGACTATAATATAAATCTTACATCATGAGGGAGTACGTTTTTAATTAGAATTTCTATCTTACCGGGATAAGTGATTATAACAGACACCATGTTCTACATAGAAGCCACAAAATGATCAAATACCTGATAAGTACTACATGGAAAGGTTGAATTATAATGAATGTGACCGCGTCATTTCACCGCGAGCACATGCAAACCATTATTTAGGCGTTCAGTTTCTCGGAATTTCACTCAATAGATATTAAAAAAGTCAAAACTTATGCTTTTGAAAGAAATTCGTTAAGTTTCCAGATAGAGTAAAAGGTTCATAATACACGCTCTACATATCTAAATAAATAATAATACTACAACGGAAATAAAATTCCGATACAATGTAATGATGCAACAGCGGAAATTACATGACATAATGGAAACTGGAGAAAGTCTTTTCTTGGTAAACACAGAAAACACAACTGAAAACATCATGATGATTCCGTCATCAAAACACAGACACCGAGACAGAGAATGCACATGTTATTAATTACCGATCCTAGAGATATGAAGCTACTGAATTTGAAATGATATCGCTTTCAGAAACTCCGGTAAATATCCGCTTCCGTCACACACCTTTAGAATTTGTTTTCGAGAACAATTTGCAATTCAGCAAAAGTAACGTGTCACAGTTTCATGATGCTATTTCTACAACTATGTGAATTTTGCCAACAATAAATTTAAAAAGGTAGAGCATAACCTACACTTCACGTGATATAAATTTCGTGGCGATACGTACAAAAAAAGGCATTGGAAAATATTTTCATGCTCTGTGAGATGGAAGCGGAGACATTACTGAACGCAAACCATGCTTTCCTTATATCTATTATTTACGCGTGTAGAGACACATTTTCGCCCCCAGGAAAATTTTCCCTCGTAGTATACTTAAATGTGCACCCCCACATAACGCAGTGGTTCACCATTCTTCTTTTAAAAAGCTCCATAAGCAGGAAAAGTAGCCTCTCAAATACAGGTGTGTTAATGGCACATGAGCAACGGTCGGTGAAAGCAAGATGGCTAGTTGCGCAAAATTCTTCTGCCGGCCGGCTTCAGCGCCACCGTGAGGAAAGCATAGGCACTGCCAATCTATTGTATATATCTGTGGTTGCAACTCTATATCTGAAAAAGGTTCTTCAAAACATTTGTCACTAATAACTGACACACAGGCTCCACTATCAACTTCAATATTAATTACCTTGCCTTCAATTAGTACATCTACCATGACTGGCTTAACTCTATTTGCATTGTTTACTCTAACAGGCTCAACAGCATCTTCTAAAGAAAAGATATTCATCAAATCATTAGAACTTTCTATTTCATCATCAAGAGGCCCACCTTCTGTGTATTCAGATATGTCTACATAATGTTGTTTAGGACGATGAGTTTTATTTCTATTAAACTGATTTTGTGTGGGCTTACCCCTATGCTGCTCAGATGCTCTACAAACCTTGGCTAGATGCCCACTTCGACCACATTTGTTGCAATTATAATTTCTACATCTACATTTATTAGCTCTGTGGCCTACTTCGCCACAACAAAAACATATATCCCCACACACAGCACTTTCCTCCCTCTTATAATTAGTCGACACTGGTCGTTGACTTCGGCTGTAGGTGAAAGCTGGCTGCAACACTCCTGAAGACTTCGCTGTCACGGCACCGCCGCTGCTCCGCACCTGTGCTATTTGCGCGTTGCCTCCTCTGCTCCCCTCGGACGTCAGCGTCGCGCCTCTCTGTCAGTCATCTCCATACTCATGGCTATCTTGACCGCCGTCTCGTAGCTTAAATCGGCTTCCTCAAGCAACCACCTTTTAATAGCACCACTGCGCAATCCGCTCACTAACCGGTCTCGCAAATAATCTGACAAACTGTCCTTAAACTCGCAGTTCACCGGAAGTTCTTTGAGTTGCACAATGTATTCAGCCACAGATTCGTATTCTCGCTGATTCCTTAAGCTAAATTTGTACCGTTCCGAAATGAAAGACAGTTTCGGGCTTAAATGTTTCTCCACTAAACTCACGAGTTCTTCAAATGTCTTTGAAGCTGGCTTCACCGGGGCACACAAATTCTTCAACAAATTATAAGTCTTAAGTCCCATTAGGTCCTATAAAAATTTCTAATCTTTCAATATAAGAACTCCAGTTTCTTCACTGAGATCAAATGATCCCATGTTCCCGATTAAGTCCGCCATATTGATGACGCGATTTTAGCGTTTAACACACGCAAACTATTTTTTTCCTCGTCGCCAATTGTGATGTCTCCACCTTATTACTATTTTTACTCGGATACTTTTCGAAAGGAATAATTACAATCTCTAAAACCGTCAACCATTCGCGAGCTTGTTTATTCAGCAACTCAACAATCGGCAGGGCTCCAGGGTAATGTTTTAGAAATAAATTCCGTTTTACATAAACAGAAATTAACATATAATATTAAATTGAATACATTATAAATCTTTGTTTCTTACGATACATCCTCAGCCATAGGCCATTTCAGGGCAACCACGGGGACACGTGTCCTCCCCCCCAGGCGTTTAAAAATAGACGAAATTTTTAACATAAGTGATAGTTAATACCATATTTTAATTTAAAGTAATTGATATTTAGATACATTTTCACATTAAATATTCTATATTGACATAAAGAGAACATTTTGTAAAGTAAATGTTGTATGCAGTTTTTAATCAAAATTTGAAAAGACCGTTTGCTGTCAGACCCTTGTGCTCACCCCTCTCCCAGAAAATATTCCTGGATCCAACCTGCCCTCAGCAGGTATCTTTTCTCACCCACCATGCTCGGTACTTCATCCTAACGTTTCATTTCCATGCATTTTAGGTACGCATATATTATATTGCTCAGAATTACATGCTTATGAAGATATATCGATAAGTTTCATTTTATCTTGTGCGATTCACCGTAGCTGTGCAAAATTTGCAGAGCAATACATGGTTGGTCCTGTGAGTATTTGGTTTCTTTAAGTCCCCATTCCAACCTTGGTTTTCATTATAAATCGATATCTATTTTCAATATGAAGTAAATGGCATTAATAAATAAAAAATTGGAAAGACATGATCAACCTCCTCTCAGTGAAGACTAGCTTCCACGGGTAAGGGGCGGAGATATTTTTTAGCGGTATATCCAAAAATGAAACAACACTTGTGCGTAGATAGAACGCGAGGCAAACTCAAATCGAGCTCATTTTTATAATCTAAATTTTCACATTCCAGCAGTTTTTCGAGCCACTTTCGGGACCAGTTTCCACAAAAATCCGTCCCTGTGGTGGGTATTACAATCCGTATGAGCGTTTGCCTTCTCAAGAGGACGAAATGTTTGTATAATGATCTGTAGAAAGTGTTATGGAGAACCAGAGCACAGAGAAAGCAGGAAAAATTGGCCAAAATCGCATATTCTTCTTTTATCGCGATGTTCAACCTCCAACAAAAGATTTTCTGTTACTCTAACCGAGAGGTATTCAAAAACGTCCCCGGAAAATGTTTTTCCTTCGTGGCCCTCTAAAAAATGTTATATGAAAATATCAAAACAAAATCGACGCCAATTTTCTTTTTCCGGCTGAAGATTCTTTAAAATGATGAGCCATTTCCTTCATTAAATAGGCTTTCAAATGCCGCAAACTAATTTAAAAAATATGCTTTCTTCACCGAGATAACTAAAAAACAGTGAAAATCGTATTTTTGAGCTAGCCGGCCCTGGTGGGTCTCTAGCATGCTGGAAGTGTGGAGAGGTTAGTCCTATTTGATTCCAAATTGCATGCCTTATATTCGGAAAAAATCCCGGAGGGGGGACTTTTCACCCTCTTATGCACCTGCTTATGCCCTTTATTTCCAAAATTCAGGGTTGATATCGAAATCCGACCCTAAAAATGCCATTCATACCTATGTGAGTTGTCATACCGACTTTAAAGGAGAAATCTAGGCAATACCACGAAAAATAATTTGAAATTCACTGCAGTTAGTGTACATAATTTCGGTTAAAAATGCATTAATACATTTATTTTTATTCTTGCCAGAGTATCAGATTATAATTATCTTGTTTAGTCGAGAAAATTTATGTCGAAATAACATGTATCAAATTTGAAAGATTTCGTCGTCCCTAGACTTCCATATTCATCTAGCATTGCTTAGGAAATCATAATTTGTTGAGCCTATTCTTTGCTTTGAGTCCATATAAACCGTATGAATGGAAAAAATAATAATGCTTAACATATCCCTCTTTAGAATAAGTGAATTCAAGTTGCTGATATGCAGATGTTTATGATACCAGGCAGATGTGTTTTAGAAACTTGATGTTGTTTTCAAATATCTACTCAAATACCGGCTATAATCAAGAAGCGAAGATTAATAGAGTGGAAATATGGAAATACAGAATCGTATTAAATCGTAACTTAACATGATTGCTTCACAAAGTGGGGGCTGAATATTTTAGCTACTGTTTAATGGCAATGGAAAACAGCATTCCTCAGTGAATCTAAAACAGCATAAATATGCACTCCACCTCTGTTACTTTCAAATTATCTACTAGCCAGCAATTGTTTAACGAGTAAAACATTTTTATTTGTCCTTTTTCTGTGCTAAAAACATCTCAAAGTAAAAATAATGTATCAAATATATAGCGACTTTTTTCACCCCTTTAAATTCCCCCACGATATTTCACGTTTATATTTTCATGATTATTATTAATGGCCTTTGAGTCTGTGTAGGAATAGTAAAGTAATTGTTATGGTTAGTAATCTTTTTTATGGTTTTTATGATCACATCGCTCGAAGAGGCTTGCAAAATCTTAGGGAGAAGTGCAAGGTAAAGTCTTGGAAACTCTCGTTTCCGCCAAATCAACGGCTGCCTTTCCTCCAAAGTTATCCGTCAACAGTTAAAATTTTCAATGAGACCATATGGGCTCGGAGTTGGGAGTTGACTGTTTTAATCAAAGCAGGAAAAGCGATTCGTAGATTTTGCAGTCTATCATTCTGAAACTGAAGTAGGTAGCTGTGTGAAAATTTTCCGCGCGAAGAAGTTATGGAAGATCAACTCGCTTTCATTCATAATGAATACATGAATGTATTTTTCACGATAGCGTGTATTGCAGATAGTGGATGTGCAAGAGATCAATCATGGAGCCAAAACTTCGACGAAGGGAAGGCAAACGTTTTATGAAGGCTTGAGTGTATTCTGAGAATTTTATTCTCTAAGTTCACGAAGGCTGCTATTTCATGGAATAGTATCACTATGTTTTATGTAATTAATTTAATTATTTTGCAATAAAGAATGACCATTAAGAAATCGGCTCATAACCAATTTTTAAAAGTAATAACTTTACTTGGCATAAATAGATAGCATCGGTAATTATAATTTAGATGTAAACTTCGATGTTCACGGTGTGTATTTTTCTAAGACGTTTATAAATCATGAGAGATTTAATCAAATATTTACCTTCATCTTTTAGCACAGTGAAGTATTGTGAATTCGGCAATAATTATTGTACAAGTTTAGAAATAATGCAATAGCCTTGTAGGAAATGTCTTCAGTTAATTCTTAGTTTATAATGACTTTGATTCCGATTGTTATTGATCGAGTCTATAGCTAATTTCTCATACACCAGCTTCACATCAAATCAGGACGAATGTGATAATTCATCTGTAATACAGTCATGCTACAAAGGTTTTACAATATAGAGTATTTTGTCCAACAGTGCTAATACAGATTCAAATATCCTCAAATCAATGGTGTTACCATTTCAATAAAAAGCTGAATTACGGATGTATTACAAATTTTATTTATTTTGTGATATAAATGTATAACAGTGGCAATATAAGAGTCATCAGGTGTTACCTCCAGAAGCAGCACCCATTAATGGGCAACTGTTGACATTGGATCTGGGATTAACATCATTGCTACTAATCTTTCCATTAAGTCTCTCGAGCTTAATCACGGGGAAATTGCCTCTTGATTCATAATTTGGCTTTGAATAAAACTTATGTCATTTATATATCAATGAATCTTTCATTAGGTTACATTTCACGATTCCATTATGGTGGAGAGAGACCGGAGAGCCGCCAATAACTCTTCCTATTCGTCTCAAAAGAACTCAAAAATCTTTGAACTAAATTAAGGTTGCACTGGAAATTGCTGATCTAACTAAAAGCAATAGTGGCGCAATTCTTCGTTAAAAAGTAAGTACGATCGTGTTTCACTTGTTTTACGAAGGAATTGCTTTTAAAATGTGTATCTCACTCGCCTTTTTCGGAGTATTATAATAGGATTACTGTTGATTTGTTTTCAAGGTTTAGGGATACAACCGTAATACAATGGTTTTACAAAAAAATATGCAATTTTTAACACTGCAAGAGATATTCAACTGGTAAAGAAACGATTGTACGGTCTGGGACAGCTACTGTCAAAGATGTATTAATATCTCATTCATTTACGATTTCCTCACATCATGCCCTCTTTTGGGTTTTCTTTAAAAAAAATCTTCATTGCTTAAAAGAGCGGCATACTCTTTTTTTGCTTTTTAATTTGACCTAATTCTGTTTTTTCACGCGTTTTGGTGCTTCTTAAATAGAACCTTAATATAATTCCTTTTTAAAAAAGGTAACTCCTTGGTAAGTAGTACAAGTTCATCAGGATTGTGGGAAAAACTTTTCATAAGTGTACTTGTGCATCAAGGTCTATTCATAAGCTGCTTATCATTTTCTTCCATAAAAACAAACCATAAGAAAATTAAAAATTCTCTTATTTTGTGCCATATGAGTTGGGTTAAAATGGAAAATATTAACCCATAAGTTTCACTGGAGTGACTTTTGGACTCATCGTTTACAACTACAAAAAATATGAAAAGCAAAGAGAACGGTTTTATATTCAACTAAAGAAAACCCTAATGAATTAGTAATATTATGCAACAATGCTAAAAATAGAAATTTGATAGCGTTACGTAGTAAACAAAACGTGGCACAATATATTTTAGGAATATATTTTGAACTTAACAACGTGCTTCGCGCTCTTCAAATGTTAAGGACTGCGGAGGCAGTGTGTTGATTTCTGAAATTATCTTGCGCCCATTGATATATGGGTATTCGTCATTGCTTACGTCACAGTATTTCGCCAAGAGAACGAAGTTACCCGAACTGAGGCGATAGGCGGGGCAAAAAGAACGTGAATAATCGCGGAGAAAATTTTCGCTTCGCATCGATTTGCCGTGGCAAAGTGAAAACCCGGGCGAAAGGAGAACGAGAATCACCGCCCAGTTCCTGACCCTTTGTGCGATAGATTCCACTCATCTAGCCAGTTGCAAAATTGTTTTACGAAATCCAGACTTGCTTCGTCTGCACCTTGAATAGGACATGAGAACTCATCTCTCAAGTTCATATCGGATAATTTACATTCATTTATTTCCACCACTTCAAAATCACCTCCATGAAACATTTCGTGTCCAACAAATCTTTCCACAACACGGTTGAAATTGTTCAAGGGAAGCTCTAGTTTTTCCGCCAAAAAGTTTCACAGCCTACTTCACATTCTGCCTTTCCAAAGGGGATGGGTATAAAAACTTCTGTGACAATGAAGACGCGGTTTTAACGGAAATATACATTGCGGTGCCGGTTTGTGAAAAGTTATATCGATATAGTATCACCGGATAACCTTCTCGCCGTAATTAAGTTGTTGTACCCTTGGACCTCTTCATGCTCCACAAAATTAGACGTATTTAACCTTCCTAACACCTAAAGAAGCCTTTTATTACACTAAGGAATCCTTTTCACGTGATATTAATTAGCAATTATTTTATATTTATGACTTAATCATGTAACTAATGAAACAGCATACGCATGCTTCATGCTGTTTTTTGTTTAATATTTATCTTTTTACTTTGACATGGACCATTTTGCAACTAATAAAATGATCAAAAACATTTGTTATGGTTGTGTTAGCATAAAATAAGCATTTGTGGAAACTGAAGCTCATTATTAATGATTCACAAAATGACCAATTCCATTCTCGGGCTGGCGTCGGTTGAAAGAGCACGGAGGGTTGAAAGAGCATTTGGACACGGCCTATGGCTTAACCGTTGCCGGCGTCAGTCCATCAAAACCTTCCGAGCATATCTCGTCATCAGTGGTACCATGTTATTCTCTTGTGTTAACACGTCTAAACAATTTTCTGCGTAGCTAAGAGAACGCGTTATTAGAATTTACCAATGCATCTGCGAGGAAATAGTGAAGGTAACTCGCCCATATTTTTGGAGCGAAAACCCTATCGTGTATCGTGAAAACTGTGTTTAGATGAAGTGTCGAGTAGCGAAGATAATAAAATCCTTTGAATCGATTTTTATCCCGTTTTTGACGTTTCTATTCCCCTTAGTGATGAATCAAGTGATGGAATAAGTGATAACGACTGAAAAGTAGTGCAACAAGTGTCAGAAAATATATGCTATAACCTGCTGTCCACGCACAATAATTCCTCCTACATTATGATCTGAGCCACCAAACAAAGGTATATAATGGGATTTAAACGAAAAAAAAATTATGCTGCAATATAACTTTTCTGCTGTTGACCATGTTACTTGAAGCAAGCCATTTTGTTAAAATTGACTCTTTTGTGGTTAATTCTAATTCCTTCTCCGGCGCCTAAATTCAGCTGGCTTTCTCGATTTTTCTCAGCTCTCAACGATGAATATTGAAATCACTTTAAGTTTATGCTCGATATCCATTGTAGCTACTCGTCTACAGAATTTCTGTGTCAAAAGCTGGTGCACAGATAACGAGATAAACACAGATAACGAGGCTGGCGCTTTAGGCGATTATTTTGCATCGCCAGTTTCGAAGGTTCGTACCCAGCGCACTGAGTTAAAAACCGGGAAACGGTATTGGTCGCCGGTAGCCAATTGGAGTGCCTCTACCGTGGGCAGTTTGGCTAGGGAAAACCCTCTAGTGCACAGAAATTCTACGATCACTGTAGTACACGGATTCTCCCGCTTACGAACATGGGCAGTTTTAGGAAAAATTTTACTGTTTTACGGACACCATCGCCATGACTTTCCTGACCGATCTCTCGAAAATTGAGTTTTTTTTTTAAATATAAGAATTTAATTCAGCTGGCTTAAATTCCTACACTATACTCAGTAAACACAGAATGCTGCGGATGCGCAGCATGGCAGTGCTGCAGCTGTGGTGAAGGCAATGGCTTGAAAGAAAGAAATTGTAAATAAATTAATTGATGGCAGTCAAAGCATCGTTTGTTTTGTTGTTACCATAATTTTATGTAACAGACAAGATAATATCCTTTGCCTCTTCTCAATACCATTATCGGTATCCGGGATAAAAATTATTATGATAAACACTTTGCTGTATTCCCACGCACTTGCTGCATCCATCCATAGAAACCATGGAAAAATGGTCTTCATCTATTCATTTTCAATGATTTGAACTCCATTTAATTTTCGTATGAAAATTTTCACAGCTTCTTTTATCAATGTTGGTGGTGGCTTTCGGCAAATGCTTCGTAGGTAACATTATCTGCTCGAAGTTTCACTCCTCCTAATGGGAGCGTTTTCAAGCGAAAATCAATGAATTAATTAATTTTCATTTACTTGTAAGTAATTCTGGATTTAGTCACCATTGTGGTATCATTGGCTAGATTGATTCTTAAATAATCGAATTAGGAAAAGTTATTCAAATTTCTTTCGTCATCATAAGTAATGTCTAATATATTCCATTTTCATCGGTGGTGGATCGAAAGAGGAGATAATTTACATTATCTCGGTATCGAATTCGCACTGGGTAAATGGTAATTTTGTTCGGACTCCGATACTGCTGGGAGTTCATTCTCCAAGTCCCCCAGCTAGCCCCTTTGTTCTCATTCTGGGTCCGGTGCATATTGTAATTCATATTTGTCAGTCTGTACGATGCCCAATGATCTGTATAAGTAGTACAATGCACTTAAAACTGCCCAACTTCAAAAGGTTTGCTAAAAAGTAGTAAACCTTATCCGCCCAAATATAATAATAATAATATAATAATAAATTGTTTATAACTCCAAAAAAATAAAAAGTGCAGAATATAATTAATTACATAAAACAGAGTAACTTTAGGTACCCATTAAGGACAACCTGTTTTATGGCTACCATCACTTACATAGGGTCATGCTGACATATAAATGCCAGCAATATATAATGGTTTCCTTGTAAATTTTCGAATTGGCACTATGAATATAGGAAGAATTATGATGCTAGTTTCAATCTCTCGTGAATCAATGATATATTAGGATGTTCATCCTGCGAAAAAAAATATGCAACCAACCATACGCCGGCAAAAGGTGTAATGCCATCAATATGGTAAATAATCATTTTCAGTGATTATTTATTTTAAATTGATTATTATAAAATATGTTATTTAAAGCATAATTTGTAATTTTTATATGAAACCTGGGAGCCAGGGAAAATATTTTCATAAAGTTCAAACTAGCATATTACCCTACTCGTAAAACAAATTTCCGTCATTTGAAGAAATTCCTCCAATTCCCCTAATTTGTGTGAATTCCTCTAATAAAAGAATTTCTCTAATCATCAGGCAGCTTCCAAGGGAAAAATAAAGCTGTTAACAACTATATCTCGCGTCAGAAAACTTTCTACAAGTAATTTATCGCATGGGTATCAAAAATAGTGAAAAAAATTTAAACGGAACCTGGTTGGTGCCACATGGTAGAATAATCCCTTCCGTTCGTATACGAGCAATTTGATGAGTGATTTTTTTCTCGCGCGATTTTCTGGAACAAAATTCCACTTATTGAGCTCACGTCTCTTCAGAGGTAGAAGCATTTTTCATTATCACATTATAGTGCCTGTGGGCAGCCCTCGACGGAACCAATGTCGCGCTCCGTTGGCCTCACATAAATCGCACCACTGGTAGCCCAGTTGATGTGAGAGCTCGCCCTATTCTCAGAGACCGTGGCGATACAATCCACATCCTCTCGGGAGGTCTATTAAATGCTACAAAGATTCGATAGTGCCCCACGTGCCTTTTTTCTTCCTTTCCGGTCCGTCCACATTCCTGAAAAATAAAGGCAATGAAATAAAAAGTAAATTAAAAATGAAATTAGGCGATTCGTTTCGTCCGTAAATGTTGCCGGCCAGTCATCAGCTCACGTCGTGACGTGAGCTGAAATCGAATAAAGCTGGCCAAAAATCAAAATATCGACTTTTTCATTTCGAACCGGGAATACTATATTATCATTTAAGATGGTCCAGGGCATTTAAAACTGAAGTTACTTTTCTGTCAAAATGTTTTGTTTAATTTTTATAGCTCGCCAAAAATCAATAAAAATCTATGAAATCGTAAGCGCGCGATTTATACGTAAAAGTTCAACGTTTGTTCCCCAAGAAATAGAATACAGTTGATAATTCGGGACTTTTGAGGATAATTATTGATGTTACCACTCTTTTAGTTAATTAAGAGCGAACTTTTGTTGTAGTCAATTGTTATTTATTAACTTTTGAAAAATGAATGAATTGTTAAAAATATCACTGTTTTTCGTTAATTTTTTACTTAGTGCTAGGATAAAAGTAGTTACCGCCGCCCTTCGCTCCTAAGATATTTACACCAAGAGTAAGACTGAAGTCTATTAGACGAAAAAGAAAAATCTTGCTGCAACTTGCTCCCCTCCGATTTTTTCGTGGTAAAGCAAAATGATGTCTGGCGGTTGTCGCGCCCCATGACCCGCAATACACGGCGTAGGCACTCGGGAACTTAGGATGACATGCGTGGTAGTCCGTTTGAGAGACTGGACTATCCCTTAATTGTGAGTGCGTTGTACTCAACTACTTGTTATTTGCTGTTATTTATGGTTTGTACCCTCTACTGACAATTATACCCCTAGGTCTTTCCGCGGGAGCCGCGTGCGGATGATAAAAACCTAACGGTTCGCGCGCTCTCCAAGCCCTCTGTCCTCGGAGGCTACCCCTTTATGCACACACATTTTTTCTTTAACTATGAACACGAGCAAGTATTTTCATTCTACAAATTGGGTTTTCCCAAAATATGCCGTCCATGCGATTGGCACGCTCATTTCTAGCCGAGTGCTCAGCATCAGTCTCCCTTCAGTATTCCCTGTTGAAGTGTGTGCCGAAGGACGTTCACAGTTTAATTCCTCAGTTATGGATACAGCATTAGTGACTCGCCAAAATTTACACAGTGTGATATTGGCAAATAGAAGGGGGGCCATCAAGCAGAAGAAATCGTTAGTACGGGAGTTTTTAAACTAAAAACATTTTTGGGAGGAGATGAGAAATTAAAAAAAACTTTACATGCGGCCTTCATTCAAAAAGTGTTTTTTCGTCGAAACTTTCAAAAGTGGGATGCGTGCACCAGAGTGAATAGTAGATTCCTTTAATTGAATAATTTTTTTTTTTTAACAGCCAATAACACTTCCTGACGCTGTGTTAAAATATCTCCCATGTTCGTCTCCTTCAGGTGAATGCTAACGTTTACGGATAAATGATAATATGTACTACACGTATATACAACTACAACACGATATTTCATTCCTTGTTGCCTTAGTCTGTGAATTGTAATTATTTCGAAATTTGTCATTTTTTAGGCTTAACTGAAAGCACTTCTCGTGGAAGACCGTCACTGTAATTCGACAGTGCAAATGAGAGGTCTAAACGTAGAAAAGTGGTAAAACTGATAAGTTTTAATTCACTGGAGGAATCAAGTGTAGCAACTTCCATGGAATTTGCGAAAAATACATCAGGAAAAATTTTTGGAATTTCCACTAACTATGACCTTTTCCATAGGCTTCTGCTTACGTCACATCCTTTTATTTCTTGTTCTGCGGGGGTAACCCGAAAAGTAAAAAAAATACCGGAGGGGTGAAAAATCTTCTGGTGAATAGCGAAATTATTTTAGAACATGAAGAGTCTTTATCCTCTGACTTTGAATAGAATTTAATATGGCGCACCTTTGTTTTGAGAAATTTGCAATAAAAATATTTGTCAATGGTACTCATTTTTATTATTACTCTTCAATTACTAAAATTTCAGGTTTCAAAGACTCAATAGCGATTTTCAACCATCAGATACCTTATTAGAAGCTACTAGATAGCTTAAACATATTTGAGAACGGAATAAATTCTGTTTTTCTCTTGATATTCCCATATAAAAATTTCGACTTGCCCCTGGTAACTATGGTTCCAGCATAACCTTTCCCTATTTTTAAATTTTATTGCCCTCCTAAACGATACTCTGGGCCGAATCATCCTAAATAAGTTTCATTGTGTCCATAAAATACCCGATTCATGAAAAGTTTCATTCAGTAACCAATACTTACGATTACAGCGATTTTTGGCCAGCTTTTTTTAAATTTCAGCCCTTTGTGGCGTCGTGCCTGGTCCAATTCGAGAAAGTCGTAAATTTATATTTATTTTCCTTCCTTTTTTTCACCTTTTGCTTTGTGACTTTGCCGCGCTTTTGTTTGGGACGCAAGATGGGTAGGAAAATAAAATTTTCCTATCCATCACAAGTTATCTCCTGTGGTGCAAGCGTAAAACCAGCATGGAAAGGGATTTTTTTCCGGGTAAATCTTTGACTGAGTCCATAGAGAATGAGCAAGTGAGCTTTGGGAGATTGGGTGTGGGAGGAGAGCTTGTAACGGCGTCGACAAGTGTGCATTGATGAATGGCTCCCGCTTCAGTGACACTGGCCCCCACGAGGAATAATGAATTGGAAACGACGGCTGCAGGCGGTGTACTGCCATCCGACCAAAATCATTCCTTATCATCCAAAATATAATAATTCGTAATTTCAGAACATTGTAGAATTTAGAGAGTTGCGGTTACAGAAAAAATGAATGTTTAATCGAGTTTTTTTCACACGTTACGGCTTAGTGACATTTTGTTCCTATACATTAGTAATCTCTAAAAGTGGATTGCGTTCATTGAAAAAATATTAATAAATTTATAATTTGAATGGTACAAAACTAATCTAAATCAATGAAAGCACACTCTGAAATACACCGGAAGCAAATGCGAAGATAAGTAGCTAATATTTAAAGAAGCAGAGTAAGTTTTACTATCACGAGTGGAAACACGGAAATCTCCGTGGCCGGTCCTCAGCGTTTGGCACGCAAAACACGGAGATCTCCGTGATCGGTCCGCAATGTGTTAAGTATCCCCGCTTCCAACACTCTTTCCGCCGCAATGCACCGTCGCCCTCTGACAGTGGAAACGAGGCTCCTAGGGCGGGCTCGCAAGGATACACTCCCCGGGGCAGGGTCTGTCAGCGCGAGCTTTTCACCTCTGCACCCAGAAGGGGGAGGACGGGAAGGAGAAAGGAAGGAGGCGCCGCCGCGATAGGAGCCCGACGACACCTCCTGGGAGGGGATAGGGAAGGAAGGGAAGGGACGAGGAATCCCGCACCGTCACAGAGGCGGGCGGGTCCTACCATCAGCGAAACCAGGCATCAGCCGTTGCTATTCTAACAATTTTGGAGGATTATCCTATGAGGAAGAATAATCCAACGATCAAATCGTTAGATGTCGCCCTCTGACAACAAATCTCTCTCCCTTCGTTAAGGGTGCCTCGACAACGAGGCAAATTATTACACACGTCTCACCTCCCTCAATGTTCTTCATCGGAAGCACTGTCGTATTCTTGTTGAGTCAGCATTGCTCTACCAGCTCCTCCCACTGATCCCACTCACTTCAAGTGGTAAAAAAGACCATTGCACAATTCCTTCGCAAACACTTTGACTTTGTGAATAATTTTCCGTATCCCTGGAAAATGTCATTCGCAAAGCCGACGAATTTTAAATAATGATCAGACCGGCTGGTGAGGTATTTCATGGACTTCAACAACTATGCGCAGCAATCAAATAATCAAAGGCTGAACCGAGAGGAAAAAGAGTATTTTATCGTTAAAAATTTTAATTGCACCGTCCTGAAAGTTTCCTTCTAGTTACATCTAACTTCGATAAAACTTTTGCTTCCATTTTAGCGTTTACCATTTAATTTTATCAAGTGGATGCGCTAATAATGTTTAAAATTACTTTCTCTCATTCTAAGAAAGTGTTTAATAGATTTATATAGATAATTTTAATTACATAAATATATAATAATTAAATTATTTAAACAGTTAACGACTAATCACGTCTAACGTTCCTCCCTGTTGACGTGTAGTCTTGCTATCGTATTTGCTTTTAAGTCAGCTTCAATCCCCGGGAAAGTTAAGAAACTGAATGAATTAAGCTTTAAATGAAACGGCAGCAAATAAATGGTTCAATTACCAGTCCAGACGAATTTTTACTGATGGAAGTAATGTATATTTCACCGCCATTCTCGCGGCCGGATTGAAATATTACACATATTTGCATATGGCTTCATTGAAGTACTTTCTCCCTCCCGTTACTATTGTAAGTGCTCCCAATAACTTGGCATCTTTCGTCTCATTTGCCATTACATCTATCCCATTCCTTTCCTGTCCCATACCGCTTTATCAGCTCTTACCCACAGTTCTATCTACCCACCAAACGTTGTCAGCGCGTGGTCAGCCGGTGAACGCAAGTCACCTGTGTATGAGGTTATTAGGAGACGACGAATGAGCGATGGCCAACGGGGAAGTCACGTGGTGACGCCGAGCAGCAGTGGAGCGCGCTCAAGAACTTGGGAGAGTCTTGGTTGGTATGTTGTACAGAATGGAAAAAAACGAGAGTAATAAAAGACTTTTGTTGGCATCTTAATGACCCTGATGACCCCTCGACGAACCCTGTTCATTTAGCGTCTTGCACTTTCTTGGATGGACCAAGAGGGCTTAACATCTAGTGGCATGAGGCTCGATGTATTTGCCGTGGGAAACTAGGAACTTGGATAGCTACCTAGCGGTCGGATGTGCCTCGGCATCACTTCATTATGCAGTCTCGCTGAACAGTTTTGGAAAGCGTAGCGGTCGGATAGCGGTAGCCTAGCGGCAGCTGGCCAAGAGGCGGTCGATCCTTGTGCCCTGTTTTAGGGCACCCCCCCCCCCCCCCTTTATCATTTTATCAGCACCCCATATCGTTATAACTTTTTTTACTTTATGAAAGTATTTATTTAGTTATTTGTGACTCGTGCGATCTGACCCATGGTGTGCAATAGGAACTTTTATTTTGAGATTTCAAGTGGATATTTTTCATGTTCTCCATGGTAAATGAGTTTAACAATTATATAGCAAAGGGTGAACACCTTAATAGTCACCACTGGCTAATATGATCACGTTCCTAATTCGTTATATTGCCAAAGGTTCACATGGGAAACATTGGGAGTAACCGAATATGAGATGATAATGATACAGTTTGGTTACACGAATTAGAAAATGCATGGGTTGTTCTTTATAAAAAGGTATAAAAACGTATTTTACGGAGTTAAGTTTTTAAACTTTTCATTACGATCTCTTTTCAGTGGTATGAAATTTGTGAGCATATTTCCAAATATTTTAAGCCGTCCTAAAATAAGAATTTCTGGGTCTCCTCAAAATAGGAATTAGTTTGGGTGATAACCACCTTCTTTGACACAAAAATTTGGCTGTGAAGCCATTAATTCAATTTCTTAAATTATAAAAGATCAATGGAGGCCAAATATGGTGAATAGGATGATTTTTGTTATGATTTAAGCTTTAATTTTGCAGTTTTTGTCTATTGCAACTGAAAATTTGTGCGACCGTGCATTTTCTTGCTGAAGGAAGAACATTTTCTGCTTCAAATAAAGACGTTTTTCTTGGTTTCTGTCATAACCCAGTCCAATATCGATGCGTTACACTCGCCTGTTATCGTTTTTCCCTTTTCCAAGTAATTGATTCAGAGTATTCCGCATACATCCCAAAATACCGTTTCCATGACCTGACCAGCCCATTTCACCATCTTTGGCTGCATTGGAGCCAGTTCATCTTCAAAATTCCATTCTTTTACCCTATTTTGGTCGTTATTGCCTAGTTATGAATCCATGTTTCATTAATAGTTATGTCGATGCGGAAAATCTACAGGATGGCGAAGGAAAAGTGCCAAAGCAGCCTCTGAGTTTACCCCAAGATTGCGTTTATTCTCCACATTGAGCAAGCGTGGCAGTGATCCTGCCAAGAATTTCCTCACACCGATATTTTTGTGCAAAACTAAAGTAGTTGTGCATTGCAATATGCCTATAGCCTTACCTATATCGCGCGCTTTGATTCGTCTATCAATTACCTCTATATTTTGAATTTTGTCAATCATTTCGGTGGTAGACACTTCCACAGGGCATTCGGAAGAATGCTCATTTTTTAAAGATGTACGGCAGAATTTAAATTCATTAACCCAATTTTATAATTCATTAGATCGGGAAATCGTCGGATACTAATGTTCCTCTGTTTTAAATATTTCAAAACCTATGGAGAATATATCACTAAGTCCAAATAATAGCCCGTTTTTGCTGTAAACAGTGATAAATATATCATTAGAGGTTATATTGACGAATTTTAAAGTTTATCTAAAGAATTTTGTGGTTTTACGATGAGCGAGAACGATCAAAAAATGTTGAGCGTATGCAACCCGCGTGCCACCAAAAATGTCTGCCTTGGGTGGGGCGCGCTCACTCTTGTGGCCGTATCGCGGGAACCATTGGTCACAATTGGTAAATATTTTAGGTAATGCATGCAAAATGTCCAGTGTATCGTTATCTACTATAGAAAATCAGTTGAAAAATACCAGCGCCTTCTTATCGCAATTCATATCCGAAAAACAGCCGCAAATACCAAAATTTCTCAACTTTGAGTGCGATGCGACACGTTTTCCCGTTATCCAATTGCAATAATATTTTACAGGATATGTTTTTACACCATTTGGCATAAAACGAGGGGGCGTCCCGAAAGAAATTCCAAAAATTGAAAAATAAGGACCACCCTCATGTGCCATGAACTTTATGCAACTCAGCTCTGATTTCCTACAGCGTCAACCCTTTCAAAAACAAGTGCTCGATCACCGCACGAAACTTTCTTTCATGCATTATTATAAACAAATGAAATTTTCTCACTACAATTGATAGCAACAATGACACAATGGGATGGATACAGATCAAAAGTCAGGAGTGCTTCTTTCTGGTTTACATCCATTTTTTTACACTAACGGAGCAAGTTATCGGAGATTCTAAGGACTCCTTGAACGACGCTCGTGTGTCTAAAGATATGGCCTCCGCCAAAATACTTGAAATAATCAACCAGTCGTGGATCCGTTAGCTGCCATTTCCCAAAAAGGAGGACCAGATCATGGACTGCACCATCAAAATCGCTTCTGGGAATATGGCCACTCGGTTTCCGCTCGTATGCCTTCCACGGGAAAATCCATGGCGGCCATCGAAGCCGAGCACGACAAATACTGAAAAATGCATCGTAGCTTGGATGCCGATTGGAGCATAGAGAGATTTATGAGGGTTATGATGGGGAAAAGGATATCCCAGATGACTTTAGAGAAGAAAATCCCCTCGTATGTACTACTATTTTCAATAGTATGTGAATATCGACGAGCCCCACTTAACTGATGGGGCTGGGTCGGTGAAAACTGGGAAGGTTGGCACATAAGGCGGCAAACGGGGTGTATATAAGGTGAACAACTTTCTGCATCGACACTTCAGTAGACCTGAGGGAGCCAACTGGAACGTTGGCGATATATTGTCCTACAAAATGGATAAACGCGGAAGAATACCCGGAAAAATCACTAAATATCAACATAAGGCGACTCGTATTCTTTGCCCTCACTGCACCGAGAGCCAACGAGACTGAGGCACCGAAGCTGGGGTCAAACTCTACAGAAAAAAGCCTAATTCGAATTAATATCAGCAGATAGAATGCACTGGGGTAACTCACATCCACCCTAACCTTGGGCCGTCGCACAGTGGGCTGAAATCGAAAAAAGCTGGACAAAACCTCGAATACGATTTTTTTGAGTGCGGAAATTGAAACTTTGCACAGTTATTTTCAACACACTAGTGCATTTGTTGACGCAAACCGTTTTTCATAGGCAAATTTTTTAAACAAATTACTTGGCCTCAAAGTTGAACGATTTTCGCAAAAATTGCCCTAATTGAATTTTTCTTCGAAATTCAGCATGTTAAAATTAATGCCACAGACACTGTATTTATTCAATAGAAACATAAATATTTGCCCCTGGGAGGTTTTAAGAAAATTTACTATTTAATTATTTTAAAGGGGCATTCCAAACATCAACATAATTTATGCAGATGACTCAAGAAAAATTATTTGCTGTTTTTTAAAACGACTTATGTTATGAAAATGATGGCACTATCTAAGTTAACAAGTTTCTCTCCAATCAGATTCATTTACGGAGAGGAAATAAGTAGGAGAGATGGCAGTGTTTGAATCCTAGTGTCATTTCGTATAATTACCACCTATCTTTGTTGAGTAAAATTCTTACTCATGGTAACTACAACTCTCATTAAATAGCGAGGTAAACTAGCGTTGAAATCGTTTTGATACCCCTAAAGTAATAAATATAAATTTAATTTGATCGATAGCCATTGTTGTCAAATTTTTAGTAGTACATAATGACGAAAATTTACGTTGTTAAAGCACCAGTTCTTTCCTCTCAGTGGTTGTGCAGACTGCAATAATCTCTAAGGACCAGGTGGAGATAAATTGGGATCATATGATTGCAACTATGGCAACGAAGGGAAAACACCATGACCGGCTCGTTCACCCCTCCCAAAAATACCCGACCAAATATATCACTATAAATCACGGGTGAATGTGATAATAAGTTTGAAGATTTAGGAGACATCTTTTTCGGTCATGAGTGTATGGCTTTTTTAGTATATCATCATTTTAATATATCTACATAATATCCCGCACCTAAGCCACCGCAATGGGCGTATGGCGGGGAGTGTTAGAACACCAATCGTTTACACAAAAAAGGATATGCTCATGTTAAATAAAAATTTTTGGGGCATGTCGCCGCCTCAATTTTTGGGTAGCCCCATGGTTTCCAAGAATCAGATTCCAAGATTTCCTTGAGAAAGCGACCAGCATCAGCCGGGAAATGTTGGGGCCGCCCAAAAATTGACGCGGAGACGTAGTTCTAGAGTTTGTATGCAATATGACGAGTACTCGCGAAAGTTTTAACGAATAATTAAGGATATGCTCTAATTAAATAACACCTAGAATTTAGTAACGTCCTTTACTGTGCTGGGGAAAAATAAACTATCATGTTAATGAAATTCTTCGATAGTTCCCTGGGTCATGTTTGTTTTCCTTTTTTGAATATAGGTGTAACGTTATAAATTTCCCAGTATATTGGCATCTTTCTTTTGGACAATGACTCCTAGAATATTATCTCTTGGAACGGTGAACTCTGTAGTGCTAACTCCTTGAGGACACGCGCGGATATTTCTTCCCTGCCCAAATATTTACAATTTTTATCAATAAAAATCCGTTATTTAGCCATGCCATCGAAATGAATAGTATTTTCATTCATCATTTCCTCAGTGAATGGAATGGCTAAATAACTTTCAATATCGTCGGTAGTGCACACTATTTTGAAGTGGGAATTTAATGAGTCAGCTTTGTCAATATTTTCGGTGACAAGTTTCCCATCTTTATCAAATGAAGTATCTACGGTTGAAGATTTTACCTAAAGCTCTCTCATATGTGTTCAAAACAATTTCGGATTTTCTTCGAGAAATCAATCAAGTACTTTATTCTTGAACTCTCAGTGCAGTGCGCATGGATTTTTTTTGTTTTTTAAGCATTGTTCAGCGTAACTTTCTTTCGCTTAAAGTTTCTTCGATTTTTCACCTGCCGCAACGGACTTATTGAGCGATTTGCAGTTTTGTGTTCCCTGATTATCCTCCCAATATCTTTGTTTTACCGGCGAAGTTCTTAACTAGCACTTTTCAGTATTTATGGAACATACTAATCGATTCCTTGGCTTATAATTTATAAGAAGTATTCCCATTATGCGTCAGCGCTTTTATTCTTTGGTTTTGATACAAAGTCCGTGTACGATTTATTGAATCTATACTTCAAATAAATAAATATTCCGTTTTTGTTTTTAACGTTACAATTATTATTTATTCCAATTTATAAGGATGCAAAAAATTACGCTATGATCACTTATACCGTCAATAATATTGATTTTCTATCAACTTAGGAAAGCTTATCACTTTAAGTTAGGGCTATATTTCATTTTAGTATGTAGGCTAGTCAACTACTTGTGAATGTAAGTGATTGGGTAGTGATTTTAGTCACATCTCGATGAATTCCTAACTCCTTGAATACGATATACAGAATAAGAATTCCACTTTAAGATGGGAAATTAAAATCTCCCGCAATAATGACCACGCTTTTGCTGTTCCTCAATGTAAATGAACACTTTGATTTCCTTATCGGTAAATAATATCAACTTCGGAGTTTTGAGCTCTATAAAAAAGGAAACATGTATTCTCCTTTTGTTTCGTTGTGCATCATATACTTTTTCTATCAATGCCAGTTATTTCTTGGGCGGTACAGTGAGAATGTGATTTAGCTAGAAACACTCCGCCATCAGTCATATCATTTCGACTTTGTGACTATGTACATTATGTTAGAATATTATAGGCAAGCCTAACATTGTTATCCCAATCATTTCCTCAAAGTATGTGATGAATTACATACGCAGACGCTCAAAAATTTCCGATTGAGAACTACTGAGTTTGGGCGGCTCAATATTCTGCCTTCAATAAGCTCAGAGAAACTTCCGAGGAATTATCCGTTGCACAGGGAAGAGATGTAGGCCGTGATAAATTGCAAATACAGCTTATGTTTGTAAGTAAGTCTTTTGAACTAAAAGCGACAAAAATCAGTATCGGATTAGGGGATTTTAAAAATTAGTATGCAAATTAACGTAAATGTCTTACAACCACATTTCTGACGCAAAATTACCACGAATTGTGAGATCTATTCTATTCCTAAACCTATGTTGAGTGCTAAAATTAATTAACACACTCAAAGCGGATGCCTTGAATTCAAGGCATCCCGCGCTAGCCTAGGACGCGGATGCCTTGAATACAAGACATCGGTCCCGTTAGGTTTCTCGGCCCGCCATCTGCCTCCGCGTCTTCTACTAGACCCTGCAATTGTGCCCAGCGTCTCAGTGTGTCTTCTCTTGTGACTGGATACAAGTCGTTTGCTTGCAGTAGATTTTTTACCTTCTTTTTATTATAATATATTTATTATAATTATATTATAATATTTAATATTTTCTTTATTAATAGGGCAAATTTTAATAATTTTGAACTATGTATGATTGTATGCGATTAAGGAAGACATAATATCTGATATTATTGCAAAATATTTTTTCCGCGTGGCGGTGTGTTATGATAAATTTTTCTCAGCATTTAGTGTTCTAAAGGTTCCAAGTAGGGACTATGAACCGTGGAAAACGCAAACAGTCAAATATTTCTATGACTTCGATATAACATTAGTTCCATGATAATAATGGAATATTAAAAAAATGTATGCGTAGTGCTCATTTTGTTGGAAAATGTAAGGAAAGTCTAACCTCTGTTAAATTAATCATTTGCTCCATGTTTCTGATGAAATACACACGCAGACGCCCAAAATTTCCCGATTGAGAACTACTGAGTTTGGGGTGCTCGATGTTCTCCCTTCGCTCAGCTCTGCAGAACTTCCCAGGAATTTTTCCTTCAATTTCAACAAATAAATAAGGGCGTAAGAATTCAACATCCATGCAACATCCTATGGACCTTTTGATAGGTTCTGCGAATTTTTAAGATCAGAAAAATGTTCACAGTGTGCGTGCAGCATCAAATCATCCGTCACCGAGACTTGACCCGAGAAACCTCTGAGTCGTTGAATGATACATTACCCACTATACTACCGGAACGATTGCGCTCTGAGGCAGTCCCAATGCCCAATATGTCGGCTTCGTCCACACAGGTCCCGACGAGAGTAAACTAGTTGAGTCGTGGGCGAAGCATACTTTGGTGAATATGGAGAAGGAAGCATAGCTGGATCTCTTGCACGTTGTCATAATGCGGCGGATATGATAATTTCCCCGGTATAAGGGGTATATAGCTTTAAAATTCCCGGTTGCATGAGAGTATTACGAGGACAAAATATTTGTAGACAACTAGTCCCTGAACTGGCCGCTTTCAGACGCCAATGAGCTTTGCGTTAATTATTTTCCACCACTGTACATGGAGATCGTGATGTGCGAGGTTCATTTTCATCAGGAAGTTCATGAGCGGCCCCATTGCCCCAGGAAAAACGCACCACGAAGCCATACAGACGCCACAAATACTCTAGACAACGTCGAAGTTGATGAAAAAATTATGGGACCACGGGCCAGGGTCCTCTCGGTTGTATGAGAGTATTACGAGGACAAAATATTGAAAGACAACTAGTCCCTGAACTGGCCGCTTTCAGACACCAATGAGTTTTGCGTTACTTTTTTCCGCAACTGTACGTAGAGATCGTGATGTGCGAGGTTCGCTTTCATCAGGAAGCTCATGAGCGGCCCCATTGCCCCCGGAACTACGCACCACGAAGCCATACAGACGCCACAAATACTCTAGACAACGTCGAAGTTGATGAAAAAATTATTGGACTACGGGCCAGGGTCCTCGCCCAGATGTAGGTCACGACGGCAAGCATAGATGCGAAGGAGACGTTGGAGGCCCAGCTAATCAAACGGTGCCTTCAGGAAGTGGAGGAGAAGTCCAGGAAACGGCCACGTGTCTCGGACTCCCAAACCACTATAATTCCCGCAGCTAACCCGCCCTCGTTACCTGTACTCTTGGCAGACACCACCACCACGGTACAAAATGACCTGCCACAGGAATTAGAGGAGTGGGAGACAGACGCGGAAGGCGAAGGAGGATGTGGAGGCGGAGAAGGGCAAGGTGCCGGCGGAGGAGGTGGAAAAAGAGGGGTGGGTGCATGATGAGAAGGGGGGAGGGTGAAGTGGGAGAAAACTCCGGTAATGAAAGAAAAATGACAATCGACAATTCGGGAGATTGGGGGGGCTTGTGTACCTCATATTATTAAGCCACGGTGGAAACATTTACTGTTTCTCCTACTTCCGCTTTTTGTGGACCTGAAACCCCCGATATAGGTTGGATCCCCTCGCCCTTAAACTCCTGTTTTTCTGACCATGAAGACGTCTTTACGCCCCCAAACATTATTCTTCATCACCCCGAACCAAGTGTGACCTTTACCCTCTTGATGGACCATATTTTATCAGAAATTCATGTCTCAGAGATAAATTGAGTCCCTTTTGCAATTTCTGGCCATAAGTCACGAAACAATACTTTACAAAAATTTAATTTAACAACATTTACGAAACAATAATCCCCTACGTATTCCACAATTTGCGATTATATTACTGATTGGTTTGTTTGACATCAATGATCCATTGATGATTAATATTAATATAAAAGGCAACTTTTCTGAATAATGTTTTTCAGCGTTCTGAATATTTGTACGTTTTTGAGACTCCTATTTAGGCCGATATCAATAAAGACGACCGTATTTTTTTTCGCCGTAGTTAGATACGATGGCATAGGCAAAAACAAACACAGCCCTCTGATTCATTCATTAACCAGGTATGTAGATGTCGAATACTTAAATCTACTAAACCAGAAGCATAATTCCTCGATAATATATCCGACTGCTATTTATTTGGATAACTTCCTGAAAATCTCAATCTATTAGTTTTTAACTACCACTCAATAACAGCACTGAAAATAACTTAAGTTTATGCTTTGAATACTATGAGTTTTAACAAAAACATTGGAATAGTTACGAAATTCCTTTTCTTAGAGATACATCTCGTAGAATATAATTAAAATACGTAAAAGAGGTTAGTCAATAGATGGAATATTAATATTAATTCGGGCCTTTTTATCTCCGATCCTAGTATTGTGATTGCGATGTTTCGTATCATAGTTTTTACAACGCAAAGCCATCCCTTAGTTTTGTTAACTATTTTTTTACCGTGGCTTTTTTGCTTTAACACCCTAAATTAGGCAAAAAAATTTCTTGCCTTTCAATTTTGCAATAAATAATTTAACTATTAAATACATTCTTGCCTTGACTCTATTGAATTATTGCTTCCAGAGGGATTTCTGTTGTTTTAAATGCCAACTTTCAAACTTAGAAAGTTCAAGCAAATTTAGAAGGGGAAACTTCGATTCGTTCTTTAGGCAAGATGTCTCTATTCCTCATTAAGGAGCAGTATATGTCTATATTCGGAAATGACGAGGAAATTTGAGCTACTTGTAACTTCTCATTTTATGATAGGCTAAATAGATCGGCTTGCGTCTTTTATAAGAAGTGCAATGCTAAGGCCACGGTTTTTTCGTTCAACTCAAGGAAAGACAAGCACTCAGCTAATTTCATTTTGGAAAAGATCACACCTCATTGTCCAAGGGTAGGCGTCACATCCTTAACTTTAAGAAAATAGTTATGAGCACATTTTGGCAAAAATGCTAAAAGCGTTCGGTTAACCCATTATGATCCAATGTTACCTTTAAGTAACATCAAAAATGCATACAATTTCAGCTTTATTCATGAAAGATTTAAGTTACGTATTCTTTCGCTTTGTAAAATTTAATGGCGAAATAGTCAGCTGCCACAATAATTATGATTGAGTAGAAGATTTTATAATTAAATAAAAGAAGTCTTGAATATTACTTCTTCAAGAAGGATCTTCTAGTTAGAAAAGGGTTAAACAATAACTTAAGAGAATAAATCGTTCTAAGCAAAATAAAAGCGAATTTTAAAAAAAATACATATCCAAAGAATTAATTAACTTTGTTAGCCTCAACCATCGCTACTAGTTTGAAAGAAGAACTGCTCAATCGACGAACAGTAGGAAAAGATAAGACAGAAGTGACACTAAAAAGAGACAAAATGAGAGTTGGCACAGTGCCTTCAATAGATACTGTATCTTCATTTAGCTTTATTAACTTAAAATTTTGTTTCCCAAGAACGCTAAATAATTAAAAAGTAATTTCTGGGTTTGTGGTAAATAGAGTTGAATTCCTGCTGTGACAGGCGAGATAGGAATCCTAAATTTTCTGCAAAAATGGAACCAGAAGGGGTGCATTCAAGACCAATCTACGCCTACATTGAAGACCTGGGAGAGAGGTGCGACGAGAATTCCAAGACGTGCTAATTTGACGCCGCAAGAGCCCTAGATATCAAGATATCATCTACGAGGTCCCGTGCACGCTACCACAAAGGTATTTGATACGGGGTGATTCCAATCCAGGCCTGCATCACTCAAAGATATACCAAAATACGTCACATACTGCCTTCCAAAATTGTTACCAATTATATTGGAAGAATGATCCTTGAAGATTAATAAAGTGTAAATCATGTCATTCATTAGATTGATCCTCGAATAAGTTAGATGGGTAAAGATATTATCGACGAAAGTAAAATGCTTATACCGTCACTCACACGTTGTTGATAAGATATGAAAAATCAGGGATGTAACTGTGTTTGAAGTTCCTGGCATCTGGAGCGTAGAATAGTACAGAGAAGTGTGGAAAGTGAAAATGGGGGAAATATTTTTTGGAAGGTAAGGTCTTTATGGTGAACAATACAAGGAGGTAACTTTAAGCCATTCATCTTAAGGAAGTAAATTCCGGATGGTTAGCAGAGGGTGTAATCCTTCTCATGAAATTCTAGGAAGAGATGGATCACTTTCATTCGCACCCCTTTCAACTTGCAATTTGTCAGAATGGACTTGACGGGGCTGCATGACGGGATTTTGAGCAGATAATTGATCTTACGAACTTAAAACAGAGCTGTACCACCCACATTTTTGTAGTCAGATATTTAGGACCAAGCAGAAAAGTGATAGTTGGAATGGTGGAGAAAATAACTGTTCGAATTTTTGGCACGATTAAATGCGATATCTAACGGGTGGATTACTTAACTAATTCATTAAAATAATTCACATTACTAAAGTATGGATTTGGCTTTCTCCGGAAACTTTCTCCCACCTTCGGGGTACGGTTCTGGGCTATTTGAATTTGAATCCTATACTCTAGCCAATGTTGCAAACCAATTATCCGCAAAATATTTAAATATAATGCTGTCCGAAAGCGTTTTCTGCGAAAAACTCCATTTTAAATTATGTAGGGCGTAATTTATAAAAATTATGACCTGGATGTTATTGTACAAAAGGAGAATTTAACATACGTAACTTTCTATAATTTGAAAGCTACATCTGTTAAGTTTGAGGCCAAAAATGCGAAGCGTATTGCATGGCTCTGATAATGAACATATGATGGCTAGAAAGGTGAAAAGATGCTTCAGAGCGTTGAACAAAAGGCGACCCTGCCTGTCAGAGAAAAACCCAAATAATTTTAAGAATAGAACAATGAAGATGATCCACGAGAAAAGGTTGGATATGACTCTAGTGGTTTGGTGCTCTATTTTACAGTTCGATACTTTATTCCTTTCCTAAAAGGAAAATGATCACTTCTGTGTTACCGTAACTTTTTTCTTCACGTTTTTTTTATCCGAGCTCACTTTATTTTCAACAAGAACATTTTTCTATTGACATGAAACTCACTACGTATGTAGCACTAGTTAGTACGGCCCTTCGTAACTCTTTTCATTCAACCAACGTTTGTTCACTTGAATATTCATTTCATTTTCCGAGGGAATTCACTGAACGCTCCTGAAGTGTCTGAGGGGAGGAAATTGATTGTTTGGCATCGTCCGCGGTAGCCAAAGAATGAAATATCCTCGAATCATCCCGACGACGCTGTTTAATTCATTTATTTAGCGTCAACCCTCATCCCATCTAGCCTTAAACCCGAAACTTTCGTGGTCCGTAATTGTAATTGAGTTTAGAGAGCCTTAGAGAAAGGTTTCGGCAACAGTGTCGTGTTCGACGTGACCCAGTTTCCTGCAAACACATTGCCGATCGGGTATTAAATTCCAATCCCATCGGGTAGGACCGGGCATGTGAAGGAGATATAACCTAAATGACACTGAGGGCCAGTTTCACCAACGAGGATAATTGAATTAACTCGGATAATATTCTCAAAAACCGAGATATTACAACAATCGTGTTTCACCAGATGCATTAACTCGGTTTTGGGCTGTTATCTCGGTTTATACTTTTACTGACGATATTCCGCAGTTCAAAGCTTATTATCCGAGTTAATCTGAGGGCAGATGGCATGGCGCGCATGCAGCTTCATCAGCTCTCGGAAAATACGAATGACAGCGATGAAGAATATCGACATTCTATTCGGCGACCACGTTCATTATAGATAAATGAGCGTGCAGATTATTTTAATATATATGGTGAAGTACATTTATTTACTCATCCCAAAATGGCATATGAAACTGCAAAGGCAGTTCTCGATCTCATTGAAGAAGACGAATTTTACTAACAAGGGGAAGTGGAGGTTTCCAATGCCGTATATTTTATAGCATTCGGAATGGCGAACACATCTATAAACTGGTGGTGATTCTAATGAATGGGCCTTTGTTTGGCTGTAATTAATTAATTTTCATGCGGTACTTTTAACAAGCCTTATTTAATAATGATTTATAATGCTAAAATAGCGCGGTATCTCATATCTCGGGTAGTTGTTGTAGTATTACCGTCGTCGACTCTCACCCAGGGGACCAGGGTTCGATCCTTCGCCGTGGCAACTTTTGAATAGCTTTTTTTTCGTCTTCGTTTTGATCATACGGCGACAAGTATATGAATAATTTTAATTGTAGCAAGCATAGACATGAGGAAAAATTTTTATCATCATAATGGGGTACGTGATCTCCCCTTGTCAAAGAAATTTCACGTTTCTTTCTCTTAAACTTGAGCTTTCCCATGCCTATGCTCCCCTTGAGCCAATATTTCCGACAACTCTTGCCAAAATATGTTCGTATTCATAAATGTCATAAGCCTTTCTTTGAATTTTCTTACATATATGTACAAAAACCTTTTATCTCTGTCCTCTTCCTGAATTAATACCTATGTAACAGCATCGTTATCTTCGAAATCGCAATTTTACCAATGTGAGACGTAATTAATTATTGTAGCACAAAATAACCAAGAACTGTGTTTGTTTAAATGTGGGAGTCTCGGTAAATTAAAAATTTTCATTTTTAAATAACGATGCATTAAACAAAGGTGCCTACAAGTTTTTTTACCGCAATATTCTCGCATTCCTTGCTCTTGCTAAACGCGGTTCCCCTATTTGTTTTTTATTTATTTTTTACTACCCGTGCGTGGTATTTCGTAAGGCAAATTAATAAATCCTTACACGAAAACTTAATATTTGAGCTTTTCGAACTCTCATTGTCTATATTAATACTGTTGCTGTTCATTTTATCACTCTGTACTTGATTGTACACTTACCGGCTTATTAAAGCTGATTCCATGTCATACGGTTGCTTACCGTCATTTGTTTTTCCCACGTCAGAGTTATGAAAAACGTACAAGCCAAATCATTTATTCTGATTATCTCGGTTTTTGAAAACTAGGATAAAACGTCGTTGGTGAAACACGGCCCTCACATTTCTGAGATAATGATTTTAACCGAGTTTTTGAAAACTGAGATAATAGAGAATATTATCCGTGTTGGTGAAACTGGGCCTGAGACACGAAAATCCTCATAGTATGTTTACTTTTTAACGTGTTTTAATAAAATTTAAAGCGTTTTACTCACCCGAGATGTTGGTACATGTAGTTTTTGTATGTTATTTGTTTAAACATGCTCCTTTGTGCAGGGGAACCTTATAGAATCCACAGATATACCGAGTTTCCTTCCTAATTTCATTAGTAGAACAAACTCGACACATCCATGATGGATATTTCTTCTTCCAATACCCCACTATCTTCTCTAGAGTGTGTTTCATCAGTCCCCCAGCTAGCCTTGGCGGGTTATCCTGCTTAGGCGCTCGTTGAGTCTGCCTTTCTATCTCGCCGTCCGTGTCATCATCGTTTGAAGACGCACTTCTCCATTCCTCACTTAAAGCCCAACCCTTGGCTCACTCCAAAGTATTTTTTTGATGGTCACACGGGTAGATGTGCTCAACGTTTTGTATACCAAAAAAGATTTAAATAGGGCACAGTTGATCTAGCACAACACAACTTTTTTTTCACTTACTTAGTTTTTCTTCTGGTTCTATTATATAGTTTTCTTAGTACTGAAAAGTAAGTCAAGTACATATCTGCTTTATTTACTCCTCTCGTGTACTTATTGTACTCCAAAATACATTTCGGTTTTTTCTGCATCTCTCCCGTCCACCTGTTTCGCTTTCCTTCGGCCTAACTGGAGTTATGGATTGTGGAAACCATCCTCACCTCCTTCTTGTCCTTCTACGTAATTAGCAGAACATCCCCCCCCTTCTACAGAACGTTTAGTCACCTTTCTTAATACTTTTAATTTCATGACTAATTTCAGTGGGAGGTCCCCTATTGACACGGAGAGTTTCACAAACTCGAGTTTTTTCTCGCTAGAATATTTTTAGTAATGTGTACGCTATTGCAATAATTATCTTGAAACACACTATGCCAATGGAGTAAATACGAATCTAATAGCGTTAGTATGGTTTCCTCTATTTTTTTGCTTCTGCTGTGTATATTCCTATGCTGCAAATATAACCGCTTCGACTCTCCCACACCATTCGCACAAATAATCCGTACTTCACTAATTTCCCTGGATTGTATGTTCTAAATCTCAATCTTCCCCTCCAAGGTATTACTCCTTCATTTAGGGAGAGATCACGTTTAGGCATATACACCATTTAAAATCTTTCTAAGAAATATAATAGTATTGTTCTAATTTTATGTAACCTATCGGAAGATTCAGAATTTGATTCGTCAACACTGAAATGCCATGAATTCCAACTTTGCTCAAATCTGTTCCTGCTGAGAAAATTACTAAAAATGGGTGTATTGATAAATTCAACAGTGCAATAATATTCCTAGGTTGAATCTTTCCTGACTTTTCCCATCAAAATAATAATTGCAAAGAAAATTTTCATCTCTTCCACCGTTACATTTTTCCACTTCCCAGTTTTCTGCGAAGACTTGTATCAGCCTGCGCTCTAAACTCCATCCAAATTGGTCTCTTGCACATCATTTCGAGAAGGTCATCCCCCAAAAAATTTCTTCCACTTCTAAAACACATTTACAATTATCAGGGGCATTGATGACTCCTGTTACTCCCTGAACATCTTCCAACATTCTTGGAAGATCAATTTTATTCTATATCAAGCCGGTGAATCTGTCCTTTTAAGAGCTGTTGGATCAGAGGCTTAAGCCTGGAAGACCCGTGCCTTCACTTCCACGTTCCGGGTTTGGAAACGTCTCCCTTTATCAAATTATACAATTTACCATAATCTCAATGGCGCCATCGGTGAAATCCCGAGAGATGCGGACGATATTTCGCCAAGGTTCTCCATCTCACTTCATTTACGACTCCGCCCTATCCGAGACATATCAAACGGTCCTCTTGCCTCTAAAGGCTCCACCTCGTTGTCGAGATTCTCAGGAACCTGTAAAAAAGCCATAGTGGTGCCGTACGTGAGGTTGTTAAGGGAAAAGAGTGAGTCGCAGGTCCGGAAATCAACGAATAATGAATTCAAGCTATTACGTAGACCTTCATCGCTGACAAGTCCATCTTGTCCTCTCGGCTACTTCTGCGAATATCATTCCTGACACTTGCTTCAGTTTCATGTCACCAAGGTGTCTTTTACTAAGCATCCGTCGCTATCACTTGCATTCGCGTCACTATCATCAGTGCAAACTCACTGTGCAGCTTTTCTTATAGGTTGTCTTCCACCAATATGAAAACCAATTTCACTATCTGAGCTCTTACACTCGTCTACACAATCATCTGACAAGTCTGATAATGCATCAACACAAAGTTCTTCGTATATATCCTTCTCCGTCATTCCGGAAGCACCACCGCTAGTTGACGCAATTACTATACATAAGGTCCTATTGATATTGGAGTAATTTTTCAGTAGACAATATACGCAGGAATTACTGCTGAAAATTATTGAAATTTACGTAGACTACGTATACATGCTCTCTCATAGAGTAAACGCTAATTTTCATCAAAGTAAATGATTCCTTACGTAACTACGTGACTTCTGATCTCTAACAAAGAGAGGAAAGAACTCAAGAACGTCCCAAAAGACATTAATATGCATTCTAAGCAAAGTAAAACATTAAAGACTTACCCAGATAAGCGTTGTGGCCATCTTGCCCTTTCCTATCGAGGACCGAAAGATATGGTCCCGCTGAAATGACCTCCTTGGCCCTTGAGACTCGTTGATATGTTTAGGTTGAGTGCTGAAGATAGGATGTCTTGTGAGAATCCAGACCATGGCGCGTGTGAAGGAAAGCCGAAAATATGCACCCAGAGGTGAAATATACATTATTCACTTCGCGCCACCATACATTAGGCGATGAGAGAATTATTGACAATAGATTTTGTGGTGGAGCCAATTGAAAAAAACCGAAAAAATCCTACCAAAACTCTTTCTCATTAGCTAAAATATTAGAAATTTCAGAACATTGTAGAATTTATAAAATTGCTGCTTTAGAAAAGTAAATGTTTAATCAAGTTTTTTCACACGCTACGGCTTAGTGAAATTTTATTCCTGCGCATTAATAATCTCTAAACGTTCATTTAAAAAAATACTAATATATTTATAGTTTAAATGGTATAAAGCTACTTTAAAACAATGAAAGCACATTCTCAAATACACCATGAACAAATGCGAGCAAAAGTTACTTGTAATAAAAGAAGCAGAGTAGGTTTTACAATCGTATGTGAAAACACGGAAATCTCTGTGGCCGGTCCACCCGTAATTATGTAATAATCTTCGGATGGAACAACGAATTATGTGCCACACTAAAATGCATACAAATATCTCACATAAAGTATAAAATGGTAACCTAAGATGATTTTGACATTTTCCATCTGCCGTGTGAGCCGAAAATGAACCTGATACATGAAAAGAGGTGTCACGGTTAACTTGTTTTATAATTTTGTTAATGTAGTGTAGAGTACAGATATTAATAATATTGATCACTTGATTTAACCACTATAATGTAACTCATGTCTTTTAGTGCCCTTTAACAAGGATGGCCACGACTTTTACAGTAAATTAATGTTTTGTTTTCGAAAATAAATATGAAAGAATGTAAAATAATTTTAAGTGCTAGCATGTTTATTTTTCATCAAACAAAGCTTTCTTGGCTGGAGTTCTTATAACTCAACCCAATATCTATAAAATGTATGGAGTTTTAGACTTTATCCGTGTCTTTCTTATCTGCTGCCTTTTCTAAAAACAACTGGTAGGTCTCTGCCTTTTTTATACACTTTATCCTCTCCAAACATCCTAATAACTTTTCTGCGATTGACTATAAGTTTGTGATGCTGCCGTTTTTTTCAAACAAAATTATATTTCCCTCCGAGCAATACATATGGGCGTGCTGACCGATGAGTATGAAGGTCATCTCAATGGTGAATAAGGCTATTCTCTTCACAATTCATTTAAGCCTGATTTTAAGGAATGAGGCTGAAAGTAACGGCCAATTACGAATGATCTAAACCGAAAGGTATGGTATATGAGACGGAATAGAGGATTACCTTGGGAAGGTCCGGTAATCTGATCTTTCACACGTCATTCGTAATATTCCCCTTGAGGCGAATTAGGACAAAGAACTCCGCTGCAGTGGATTCTCCTCGTGGTAGCGACCTTTTCTCGGTGTGAATGTTGGGAGATGGGGACTTCACGTGACATGAGCACATCAGTGACCGTCTGCAAAGCCGGCGAATGTGCCTTTTTTAAAAAAAGGTGCATAAGAAGCTTAAACTTGGGTACCAGTACCTTCATTTCCACGTGCTGGGTTTGGAAACGTGTCCGCTTCTCACATTATACGATAAACCACGATCTAATTGGCAATATTATTATAAAAAATAATACTATGGGGTGGTTATTGAATGAAAAATCATTACTGATGTTCACCCTGACATCTCCTACTTATATAATTGTCGTTATGCAATTGGTCATATTCCTATTTAATGATTTAATAATTGCAGCAGGTTTTCGCAACAAAAAAATATTTTTCCCAAGTAATGTGTAAGGCCATGGAAATCATCGCGAATAAGGGCAATTTCAATGGTGGGGACAGCTATTCTCTTGTCAATATATCGAATCCTGTTTCAAGCCAAAAAGGCAAAAAACTGTCAGCTAATTACGAGTGATCTAAACTGTAAGAATAGTGTATAAGGCGTCAAAAATTATAATCCGGGAATAGTTCCTTTCTCTGATCTGTTTCACGTAACTTGCAATATTCCCGCTGAGGCGAATTATCTCACTCAATTCCATTGAAGACGTGGTCTCTCCTCACTGTGGTAGCGACCATTTCCTGGTGTAAAAGCCTGAGAGATAGGGCCTAACGTGACATGAGCACATTAGTGACCGTCTGAAAAGCCGGTGAATCTGTCCTTTTAAGAGCAGTTGGATCAGAGGCTTAAGCCTAAAAGACCCGTGCCTTCACTTCCACGTTCCGGGTTTGGAAACGTGTCCCTTTATCCAATTATACAATTTACCATAATCTCAATGGCGCCATCGGTGAAATCCCGAGAGATGCGGACGATATGTCACCAAGGTTCTTCATCTCACTTCATTTACGACTGCACCCTATCCTGGAAATATCAAACCGTCCTCTTGCCTCTAAAGGCTCCACCTCGTTGTCGGGATTCTCAGGAACCTGTAAAAAAAACTATCGTCGTGTCGTACGTGAGGTTGTTCAAGGAAAAGAGTGAGCCGCAGGTCCGGAAATTAGCGAATAATGAAATCATGCTGTTACGTAGACCTTCATCGCTGACAAGTCCATCTCGTCCTCTCGGCTACTTATGCGAATATCATCCCTGACACTTGCTTCAGTTTCGATATCTTCCATTAAGGTTTAAAAATGATCTTTTTCGGACATCCTTTCCCACACCACACATAACCCTAGCAGAGTTTTCAGTTATTATCACATGTATGTTTTTGATAATCTTGCAGAGGAGTATGCAAGTGTTTTCAAAAGAGTAGTCTACATTTCAATGCTAAAAGGCTGGAAAAGGTTTTCTCCGTTCATCGCACGTTGCATTGAAATTTTAGCTTCTTATCGTTTTCAATTAGAGTCAAGCATGTACAGAAAGCTTGTCATTTATGCGGTCATGCGTCGAACTATGGAGAATTAATCATATACATATTATTTCCTCGTGTCTACACCTATTGTTGCGTGAAATGGCCCAGTTAATCGGCGATGATTAACCAGGCCGTTAGTTCTTTGCGCTTGCGTCGATGTTGAGAGCATTTTAAGTACCTCCCTCAAGGCCTGTTACGTTTGCGAACGGATTACTCACGTTACTACCTTAAAATTTTCTAGGTAGATTTTGTAAACACAGTTCGATATTTTTCTTCAACTACCATGAGTATTATCGCTAATGCTGCGGAACGAATTTTCCAGAAATAAATGTTATTTCAATAACGGTAAGCCGTTTTTTACTTCTAATTATCTAAATGACAGACTGAGTGTTGTTTGAAAGGTATCTGAAAGAATATGTAGTAACTTTAAATCTCTTAAAAATTCAAATAACAATTAAAAAAAAGTATTTTCTTGTTTAAAATTTCACTAAAACTTGAGCCAATAAATTTTCAACAGCTACAATTCTACGAACTTTACGAGAAGGTCCTACCGTCGAATAACCAATGGGAGTGAACGACGAATTGAATCCAACTGTTTTCCTCCCTCAGTGAATCCAATGAAATTACGGTATTTTTCTATTATGAATGCATACCTTATGCTCAGTGGAAAGCCATCGATAGTATATCCATCCATTTCAGTGTAACCTTTTCTCGCAGTAAGTCGTTTAAATTGCCTTCCAAACAATCTGATGTAACCTATGCCCTAAAAAGGAGAAATTTTAATCAATATCTTTTCACAGGTTCCATAGGAAATGAGGTCATGATATACAGGCTGACTATCTATAGGAGACTCAAGGTGCATCTATCTCATACACGTTTTGCGTGAAAAATTCGAATGAAAAGCTTAATACATTCCAAAACTTTTATTAAAACACCATAATGACAACATGTAAATTGTCATCTCAGCAAAAGAGGAATGGGTAGACATCAATTATTAATTATTTTATTTTCGCTGCAATTCATGGATAGAGAGTTAATTTATATTGCATAGTTATTGCATTACTTTTCTCAATGACTGAGTTGCCCTAAATTTGATGCTTGAAGCCTCTTTGTGAGATTTCCTCTTTCCCGTGCGCGTCAATATCTCCTAAAGGAGCCATGGAAAAAAATTAATTAGACTAAGTACTGATGGAGTAGTAGGCAGTGATTTTCCTTGACATAATTTCAGTAACTAGTCTTTGCCTAATCATTTGAGAAGATTACTCCTTAATTTATAGTGATGCATTTCCTCCTCTATTCCCTCATCATCAAATTGGAACATAACTCTCAATCAGTCTCATTGTTTCGGCCTATACCTGGAAACGCAGTTCAACTATTCTCCATTTCCCTTTTCCTCTCCAATCATCCAATGGAAGTCTTTTGCAGTATTCTGCTCCTCCTGAAAATGAAGGGATTTCTAAGTATTTGATATTGACTAGTACCCTGATAGGATTGGTATTATAGCTCACACGAGGGGAGGCTGGGGGTGGTGCGACGTGTACTTTTTTTTTACCTTTTTTCAATATATTCAATATGAATTCAAGCGCAGAAAACGCGACACGAGGCAGTCATCAGTGGGAGAGTGGATGGGGTGCTGGATATTTATGGCACTGCCCACCTCCATCATTTAGTCCCACCCATATTTACCTCCCCTACAGCTCCTTCCATCGTCCAACACTTTTTTCTTGCTTAATTACCCACCCCCTGATATACACCTTCCCACCCATGAAAATGTCCCGAAGGCCTTACGCACCCACTTCTCAACTTCCCGCGGAACATTGCGCTCCCACCACTGCACCGTCAAGAATACTTCTCCCCGTTGCAGCGCGTTTCCCATTGGCCATACCCGGGCTTGCGCGCTAAGCGCCGCTCCCCGCGCCCCTCAGTCGAGTATTTACTCCCGAAGCGAGGCCGCTCTCCTCCAGTGGCGCCTAGGCCGCCGCCGCTCTCGCATCCCGATCCGCACGCGACCTAGCCACCTTCTTCCCCTACTTTTCCTGTTAACCCAAGTGGTAACGGCCGACCCTCCGCGGCTTTCCTCAGTCTAGAGCGACCGGTCGAGGGGACCAGTCCCCTAGCCGAGAGCCTCTCTCTCCTCCCTTTTGCACCAGTCTGAAGATTCAACAAGTCCTCATCTCCCTTCTCCACTCACTCGTCTCCTCACCTTTCTCTGATCGACGCGGGTGCCTTCAACCCTTCTGACGAGCTTGGACGCTCCCAGACCGCTAAAGTTTTAGGGCACCTACTTGGTTTTTTAAGAGCAGTGTACCCTCAGCCATTGGCGACCACCACCCCAATTTTCCTCAATCCTTACTATCTGAACCCATTTTCTTGGACCGTTTCTGAATTATCACCATTCCTTTCCGCATCATGGACACTTTCTAAATTTTCCCTAAATCCACCTGCGGTCTTCGTGCCGCTGCTGAACTCTTCTTCTTCTGGAGAGTTCTTTGAAGTATCGAAGCAGAGATCTACTAGCCTTCATCAATCTTCTTTCTCCTAAACACCTCCTGCTGTCCATTTCGTCTGAGGCGGAAGAAGAGGGGGCAGCCTGGACCATCGGGGGAAATGCCTTGTGGAAGACGTCGTCTTGATTTTCTTTCCTTGTCTTCGACTAAGACATCCGGACAAACACAAGCCCCGTGGGCTAGACCCACGGGGCCTCAGCGAGGCCAACGTCGTTTTCTTCGGGCCGCAAGGCGAGCCCTTAATCGCAACTTTCTCGCACACCCCGTCTTTTTTCGTACCAATCCGATTGATCCACCATCATCCGTTCACGACTATGCCCACGCCCTTGCCCCATTCCCTAGTTCTTTGGCGGCCCATACCTCTTGCCTCCCAGGCCTCCCATCACGACCTTTTCCTATCCATCGATAGCTGCTGGGCGGTGCGCGTGGTCAACTTGGCGGCGTTCGTACGCCGCTTGACCGAAGGGCCCTAGAGTAAATCAAGCAAGCTGGCTCCGATAATGAGCTGGCATGCGGGCCCGGGCCTTTGCAAGCCCCCAGTCCCTAAAGAGACGGCTTGGTCCAACGACAGCCTAACCGGTGATATATTCCCTGACGCTCTTGAAGGTCTGGACGCTTCCACGTGGTCGCCATGCTCCTGGTCCAACCAGACTCCAGCTATCAACGTCCTGCGACAGTGTCCAGCAGACAAGGTTCAGGGTCTAGCACTGTCACTTGCCGTGCCGATGGGAATCGGGATGTACCTGCTGAGCCTGTTGACGATCATCGGGAACGCTATGGTCCTTCATGCTATTCGGACGGAGAGACGTCTTCAAACGGTAAGATGCTCACGTAGTTTATTTACTATTTCCAGGGCTTTACTATTGGGCTAGCTTTTGCAATTAGGGCTTTATCTGTTTCTGCGTATGAAATTAACGGTAGTGAAGTTCCCTCAGAAATAACAAGAAAATTGCGTTTAGATACATTGATAACGGCGCGTAATCCAATTTTTAAGCAAATGAGAAATTTTATTAAAAATTAAATTTTCTCCAAAAAGGGCAAAGTGTTGCAATAAAATGTGAGGAGGTAAAATTGCCGTATCAATATTCTCGCTTTCCATTTAACTACTCATTGCCGAAGTATTTCTATCTGCATCTACGGCGGAAAAAGTGGAACAAAAGGGAATAGGTACGAAATACGGGATGACGGCTGTCGTTGGGTCGGTGAAGAGAATAGTCTGGACGTCATCTTATAGTGAAATTTCACATTTATTTTTTAATTGGCTAGTTTTGTCATGGCTGCGTCATTTCATATGTTCGACAAAATATCGCAAAACTTGAGGAGAGCCGATTTTTCGAATACCGGTCCAACTTTTTTGAATTTAATGAGCTAATTAAACTACTATTCACCGCATCTGTTTGTCTCTTCAAAGTATTACCAATATCGATCAAAAGATGTGTGTTCAAAGTATGAACGACAGGTATACCACGGCATAGACGATGCGAATGATGAAGAAATTGAAAATTGTGAAAGCAACTAAGAAATGTATAAATTACGCTCAATGAGATTCCATTTTCACATGTTTTAAAGCTTGAGATAGAACGAAATGTAATAAAGACCACCCATAGCTTGAAAACTTTAAGTTTTTTATTTCACTGTCTGTTTATTCTCTTCGGGTTCCTTCACTAGTTTTGGAAATGTCATAATTTAAAAGCTGTTCTTTTACTAGCGAAGGAGCGCGTAATTAAAAAAAGTAATTTATAGGATGGTAATTTTTCTTGTCTATACCAAATATTGTACCTAAAATGTGTGAAAAACAGATAAATCACGGTACAGCCTATGCGTTTGGAAAAGAAAATAATCCGTAAAAGGAGAATCATCAATAAAACATGTATTACGCTCAATGAGCTTCAAATTTCGAATATTCTAAAATTTGAGATAAAACGAAATTAAATGAAGAAATAAGCTCCAATATGTGATTTAAGATTTTATGAATTACTACATATTTTTACCTAAAGTTTTCATTATCTTTGGCGTCAGCGATTACGCGGAGGAAGAATTACATATCTCTATTTCTAATAGTCATCCGTAATTCCGCCGAGTTTTCTAAATAAATATGTGGAGTGTGTTGTATTCCCTCTATGAATCGCAATGTAGGTTGGCGTCTATTAGTTTTTGATAGTTTTTCATCAATTTTACCTTGCAAAAAAGGAGCGCATTGCTTGAAGGAGATGATGGTTGCCAACTGTTGCCGAGCGCTCATTTATTATGAGTCATTCCGGGCTACCCTTGACCTCGTCAAGCGTAGATTTCAAGGGCGCTGTCCCTTGCATTCTATTATTGAGCGCTCCCTACCGTTAATAATTCATTGAATTATCCCTTCTAGAGGATGCAGTCCTTGCGTTTTCCGCGCAAAAAATGACAAAATGTCGTGGTTAACGTGTAGTAGAGACCAATAATATGACCCGAAGATTCAAGATTTCAGCGTGGAATTCGTCGTAATTTTTTTATTTAAAACGAACTTTTATCTCATCGATGGTTTTACGAACCACCGTGCTCCAACAGCTAAATAAAGGCGGGCGACCACTCATTGAAAAAGGATATTTTTCGTTTAATTAACAAATATTCTTTTTTTGTGAGTACAGTTTGAAGAAATTTAGTGAGAGGTCGGGAAATTAATGAGATGTTAATGCTAATTGAAATCAATAGAACTTTTTGAGATTCTATGAAAAATGCAAATTTTATTTGTAGAACGACGTACTTCATGAATAACGTCTCGGCAGAAAAAAATGATGTCCGCAGTACAGCCATCAAAAGATGAAATAATGGTCACCAGTTACGGTTGTCACATTTCCTTAGCGTTTTATTGTTTACAATCCCATTCAATTGTTTTGCGTAGCTTCGCGTTACTTGGAGTTAGCTTTTCATTGAATTTCTTCTATCTCAAATTCTAGAATCTTTGGAAATTGAATCACATCGAACGTAATACTCATTTTTTCAGTCGCTACCATTGCGAGTTATTTTATTTTTTAGCACTATAATGACCGTTTTGGCGGTAAATTGACCGGTTGCGTTTATATTTCGTGTACCATTCCGTTATTTTACGACCAATAATGCTGAGATTTTTCGACTCTTAATATTTTGGAGACAATAATCTGAAAATGAACTTTTTTGGGTGGAAAATATTCATGTCCAGAAAAGAGTCAGCTTTTACCTAGAATGTCCGCGAGCGGTCAATTACGTTTCTGTATTTTATACCATAATTTAGCTCCCTTTGCCGATAATTTGTGTCAGTTTCGTCAAACATCATAGCGTACACTTTACCACACACTCAATTACTACTCAATTTTTTTCTCTCATAGGCAACTTTATTAAAGTTTTTATGAATGATTTTACAGTTTATGTGAAGAAGAGACACATTAGCAAAACTAAGGTAAAGAGTTGTGTTCATGTAGGATTATAAAAAAAGGATCACCGAGTTACCTCGAGATATATACACCACATGTACAACAAAACCTATAGAGTATGATACCAAATGGACAATTGCGACCACCTGCGACGCCGAAATTAAGATCGATTTTTCGAACGTGTGGCAATTCAAAGATGGCAGGCAATCATTTCAATCAATTCAAAGATGCCTTAATCATCGGCAATTCAAAGATTTCTTATTTGAAATAGAAAGTGAGCACGCTGATCTTCTGCTTCATAACAAGGTACGTTGGTTATCAAGAGGGAACGTTTTAAAACGTTTCGAGTAATTTTTTCCGCAAATTAAACTAACTAGAACAATGAGACGATTAGTGTATTCTCAACTTTTATTACATGATAGAAGTTACGTCTCATCTCAATCAGCTTACACGCAGACTACAAGGGAAAGGAAACTTGATTTTTTCGATGTTGGTAGAAGTAATACCATTCGAAAACCAATTATCTATTTCCGCTCAGGACTTTGAAAGGGAAAAATTGTTTCACTTTCCGAGCCTACTGAGGCATCGCCAAGAAAATTATATCTCAATAGATAACCACCATCTTAAAACACTAATTTCAAATGAGAGGGAAGCATTTCTCAGCAGGTTTCAGGAATTTAAAAACGGCAGAGCAACATTAACATTTTTTGTCAAAATTCCTCTTCATGCTACGATAACCGAGTTGAAATTTTCTCTTTTTGAAATTGACATTGGTTTCATTGAAATACAATTTCTGGATTTAAAAAAGAAGGAGGTATAGTGCTCTAAATTCGAACGTCTTTTTGTGGAATTGGAAATATTGGAGAAGAATAAATGTGATCTTAGCTCACAACACAAGTGATCTGCTTTGAATGACCTAGAAAAGGAAGACATGATCATTTTCAACGCTTGGAATAGTATTCGTGACTCTTACGATCAGCTGAAATAGCTCGCGTTTGCCGTTCTTTCCCTTTCCAGTTCTACATATATGTGCGAGCAATCTTTTTCAAGAATGAAAATTATCAAGAGTAACCTGAGAAGTCGTCTTATTGACGAGAATAACGCCTAAAATTAAAAAAAAACATGCAAACCAGACTTGCTCAAACTTTCCTAGTAGATGCCACACATTGTTCGTATTAATAAATATTTATTTAGTTTGAAATTCAGTTTTTTTTAGTGCACTACTTACTAAGTCTAATGAAACTTTACTAAACAAGCAGATTTGGCTCCCGCTTTTCAAAAAATTGTTGTAATTTTCATGCTTGGCTCTTTGGCTAATAAGTTTGCCGACCGCTGCCCTAGTCGAAGTTTTTTGTATTTTTCATTTAATATATATTTGGAGTGGTAATATTTATTTCAAATATATTTCGAGCGGTTATTTGTGATATTTGCGGTATTTTATTCTCCTTGTATTTCAAATACGTTTTGGGCAATAAATTCTATTTTAAATACAACTGCAGTGGTAATTTTTGTTTCAAATACATATGGAGCGGTATTTTGTTTTTGAAATACATTTGGAGCGACATTTTTATTTCAAATACTCCTCGGCCTTTATTTTGCTCAGCCCTGACGACACCCCATTGATGGGGTCTAGGGAAAACGGGTGACTCATTGAAGAGTGGGAAAATTGGTATATGCCACTTTTAAAGCTCTGTCAACGAAATCGGCAATTTGAAATTGAAAAAAAGGTGAAAAAGGAACGCACTGAAATTACATCCGATGAACCGATCGTTCTTGTGGACGGTACTATTAGCGCATCCTGTTCGCGCTTTTGCGGTAGCGCGCTGCTAACTGGGTGGGTGCCGATAAAGTTTTTTTTATCGGACGTTGGGAAATTAGGTCTGGGAAAGTCGGGTGTGCGGGCCATTCTCTGGAAGCTAGGGAGGGGACGATCCCTTGTTTCGGGAGGGGAACGGCCAAGTTTTGGGTTACTCTGTGGTAAGAGCGTCTCCTTGGGTCGTAGAATGGTGCATTTTTGGCCTCAGCGCCTTTTCCCACGCCCTATCTAGATCCCAGCATCACGGCCGCATCCCTCTGGCAAAGTCGACGGAGCGAGTTCATGCCGTGGTTATCGCACTGACTTCCTATCATGGGGGCTCAACTTTGGATGCAGGTGACGGCGCTGGTTATTACCGCAAAAAGAGTATGTTAAGTGGATTAGCAAATATGTGTATGTTTATTTTATAAATGGTTTAATTTTAAAATTCAAATTCCATAATTGGCTAAAAAAGATTTTTCAAGAAGTTAACATCATATTTGAGTGCATTAAAATCACATTAACCGAGTGGTTTGCACCAAGGGTAAAATTTTCCATGAAAAAACCATTTGGGTTATCCGGGACTCGTACCCAAATCTCCCGAATAGCGGTTACATAAGCATACCGAAATACTATCAGAGTGGAGTCCTGCTTATTATGTAGGAAGTTTTGTCTTTCCTTCAAAGTCATAATTTGGCTAGCAGTGCTTTGTTCGAAAGCCATGCCTAAACGTGTTGCGTTAGTACTTTTCTATCTTTCCTTAAGGCGAAGGCATCTTTCATTTTTTCTCTAAGAACGGTACAATTTTCGGCACCAAATTCCCATGAATACGCAAGGGTATTCCATAATGTATATTTCATTTATCTTCCCATTATCATTATGTATTACTATATTAAATATGTATTCCCTTATTAAGATATGCAGGGCAGAATTAAACCAATTCTTAATAGTTACCTTATATAGAACGAAATTATGTGATAATATTTTGCATTTACTAGTATAATATTCGTGGCTACATTATCAAAGTAGTTACCGATACATAAAAGTCTATAATCCCCGATTGAATTACGTATTTTCCGCTTAGCTTTAAGCCGAGAATAGTAGAAAATTCTGTTTTATGAACATGGTCAGTAATCTTCGTTTCACTAACATTTACCTCTCAATTCCCTTGACGATGTGCATTGATGTTCCTCTATTCAAGTTCTTTCCTGCCTTTCTCTCCGTTATCGTGCGTGTTATTTTCAACGCATTATCTGATAAAATGTCCTCTCCCTGTTATCAGTAGGGTGCGTTAGCGGCAAAAGGGTCCCTAGGAGGTCCGGGTTTTATGTTCCACGCGCCGCGTCCTGAATTATATCGGAAATATCGCGCCTCACACTGTACCCTGTCAATAATGTTGCCATGCCCGGGATAGTTTGCAAACTCCATAGGAACATACACCATTCATTCATCCATCAGGTCCATTACTGCATGTCGATGAATTAACCGCTATTAAGAGGCTCCTGACGTAAGTACCTATTTCAAAACAAGTATTTGCCTTACTGCTGCATTTTATACTTATAATTTGATGCAAGAATTTGGCATATTTACCCAAAAAATAGCTGAATCAAAAACATGTTTTTTTTTCCTTTCATCTAATCCATTAAATAGATAATGAGGCTCAAAAAGTACAAAATTTTTCTCTTTCAAAATCTTGAAAATTGGCTATACAATTATTTCTTTGAATCAAAGAAGTAAATTGTAAGAGCTTCCATAGAATCGAGTTTAAAAATTTACGTAAATTGAGTCACAATTATTTTCTCCCAAAAATGCATCTTTTCACTAGTTCACTGGAGCTACAGATTAAACTGAAATTTTTATCTTCAGTAAATTATGCCAATTATCTCATTTTCCTATTTTTAAAAATATTCATAATTTTCTGTTAACAACAAATGCACACCACGGTGAGTATAAATAATAATTGATTGATTGATTTATTAAGTCACCGTAAGCATTTGCATTATGCATGGCTTTGTCGAGGATGTTACATGTATTACACAATATGAATGGAAAAACAATGCTCAAATAACAAAACAATATAAAAAAAAATATAAATACATACAGTTTACAAAAACATTTTTTTTGTGAACACATTTCAATTACACACTTAAATTTTTTACATTAAAAAGTCATCCACACTATAGAATTATTTCCTTAAAAGTAGTTTTTTCACGGCACACTTAAATTTAAAGGAACTTTTGATATTTTTTACATAGCTTGGCAATTTATTATACACAAGTATTCCCTGATGGTCTATGCCTTTAATTGTTTTATTTACTCGGTGCTGACTTACATGGATTTCATTTTGGCTTCTTGTATTATGACTATGAATGTCACAATTTTTAATAAACATGTCTTATATATATACAAGGGAGTGGTAAGATTTCCAGTTTTTCAAAAATAGGTTTGCTGGGAGCTCTATTATTGGAATTAGTTATTATGCGAATAATCTTTTTTTGCATTTTAAATAATTTTGGTAGGAAGATAGAGGAGCCCCAAAATGGAATACCATAATTAAGAAGTGACTGCACATAGCCAAAATATATCGTTCTTAATACCTGAATACAAGTGATTTCCTTGAGTACACGGAATGCATAACAGATTTGTGCCATTTTTTGAGTTAATTTTTTGATGTGTTCTTCCCATGAAAGATTAGAGTCAATCCAGATACCTAAAAACTTTGTTACCCCAAGTTCTTTTATAGGGTATCTGTTAATTATTGGATTAAAATTTATTATCTTCTTCTTAAGATTGAAATTTAAATAATGGGTTTTACTAACATTTAAAGATAGCTTATTATCGGTGAGCCAGTTCATCAAATTGTGTGTAGTTTCTGTTACCTCGTTCATTAGCTGAATGGGATTATGGTTTTTAAAAATTAAGTTAGTATCATCAGCGAATAGTATTGTATTGGAGAGTGGTACATTAGCAGGTAGATCATTTATGAAGACTAAAAATAGTAGTGGTCCAAGAATGGAGCCCTGCGGAACTCCACAGTTAACAGAAGTTGTACTTGATACAGATGAATTCATTTCCATATATTGTGACCTATTTGTTAAATATGATATGAACCAGTCCTTTGCATTGCCTCTTATGCCATATGTTTCTAATTTTTTTAAAAGAATCCCATGATTAACTGTATCAAAAGCTTTTTTTAAATCAATGAAAAGCCCTGCAACATGAATATTACTATCTAAGGCATTCCATATATTCCTTGTAAATGAAAAAATGGCATCATTAATGGACTTATTCCTTCTGAAGCCAAATTGATGATTGTCAATGACAGAGGATTTATCAAAAAAAAGAAATCAATCTCAGATACATGACCTTCTCCAAACTTTTGGAGAAACCTGAAAGTAATGAAATTGGTCTGTTATCGATGTTATCCTTCTCTCCTTTTTTAAACAGAGCTTTAATTTTTGCAACTTTAAATTTGGAGGGCAATTGACCAGCACTTAGCGAAAGATTACAAATCTCAGTCAGTGGTTTAGCAATAAAGGTGGCACAACTTTTTATAACAGCATCGGGTATACCATCAGGGCCACATGAATATTTATTTTTTAACTGATTGATTATCCTCAATACTTCATTTTCAGTAACAGGTTCTAAATATATAGAGGAGGAATTTGTGACCATTTTAGAAGTAACTATGTTAGTGGGTGACTGTTTGGGAGTTAGATTGACACCTACTTGGGCAAAGTAATCATTGAAAATGTCCAAGATGTTTTGTACACTTGTTATTGTTGTGCCATTATAACATATTTTAGATATTGTATTGCTGTTTATTTTATTTTTTCCTGTTTCCTGTTTCACTATTTTCCAAATAGTCTTAGATTTATTAGATGATGTTGTTATTAATGAGCTGATATGTAGTTTTTTTGCTAAGGTAATGGTAGTTCTCAAAATTTTACAGTAATTTTTGTAGTATTTTATTAACTCTGGATCTTTAGAATTAATGCATTGCTTATACAATACTCCTTTTCTATCACAAGAAATAATTATTCCTCTTGTTAACCAAGGACTATTTTCAGGTTTACTTTTATTATGCTTGGCAATTTTTTTAAGGGGGAATGCTAAATCATGGTAATAAGTAATGGTATTGATAAAGCTGTTAACTTTAGTATCAAGATCAGTAGAGTAATTAATATCATCCCAAGTTTCTTTAGACAATAATGTATTGAAATATTGTAGACTATAAGGATCATATGTTCTTTTATAAATAATTTCTGCATTTAACTTTTTATGTTTTCCATCGTCATATGATAGAGATAGGGTATTCTCATAACTTCAGAGGTATTTTCATAAAAGTCATTCCCAATAATAAATTGATCAAGACATGAGTTGATCCTTGTTGCATCTTTAATCGTTTCTTTCATATCATGAGAGCACAGAATAGCAAGTAAATCACGTTTGATGTTGGAATTCTTCAAGAAATCTATATTGAAATCACCACATATTAAAATTGGTTTCTTTTTGTTTTTAAGTAAGCTAATAAGAGTATCTAATTTATTTAAGAATACATCTTCAAGGCCGTTTGGAGATCTGTAGAAACAAACTATAAAAATACTACCGTTGGGAAGATAGATTTCAACTACAGAATGCTCAAAGTTTTTTTCCTCATTTAGAAATGAAGTAAAAGATTGTGTTTTGGCTTTAATATTATTTCTGACAAGAATAGCTGTACCTCCATTTTTGCAATTTGTTCTGCAATAAAGACTAACTAGATTATAATTTGCTAGATAAAAATGCTCACTTTCTGACTTAGTTAACCAATGTTCAGTTAAGCATAGCACATCAATATTGGTTTCTAATGTGGATAAAATTGTTTCCAATTCAAGGACCTTATTTCTAACACATTGAATATTTTGATGAAGTACATTGAGCTTCTTGTTTAGTCAAATAGACAGAGGGTTCGATTCAGGTCTAGTGCCAACATATGCAGAGTAGGAGTTTGGAGTAGTTTTTACTTTTGTCAAAACCTTAATTATTTCATTGGAAAGAAAACGTTTTCCCTGCTTGTTTAAGTGTAAACCATGAGTTGTATGGAGCCTACGATCAAGTTTACCAATATTAAGGATCCATACATTTTTAAAACTTTGGCAAATTTTAGAGATCAATGCATTTACCTTTTCTATTTCTATATTTACACAAGAAGTTGTCGGTAAGTCGTACCGATATGGTAAGTGGCAGACAATTACATTTGTGTGTGACAACTCAGGAAGCAATTTCTTCAAGGTTTCAATTACACAGCTGGATTTGTTATGATAGACATCAATTGTTCCCCCTAGTAGAACCATGAAATCACTTCCAGTAAATTTTTCACTAATATTCTGACACCCATTAACCACATCTTTAAAGTCAGCTCCTGGTTTCACCGTACCATCAAAACACAAATTTTGGTCTCCAATAATGTCATTTAGCATACCCGCTATACCTCGACCGTGACTGTCGGAGTAAATAGATACCTTCCTTTTTGTCGCGGGCCTCTTCCTTGTCCCAGGAGCTCTTGGTTTGAGTTTCTCGTGATGTGCAGCCGGAAGAAAAAATCTCTCTTCAGAGTGTTCAGCAGTACTTTGAAAATCAGTTCCAAATTCGTCACTGAGGAGCTGGAATTTATTTTGAAGAGAAATACTTTTCTCATCTGACGATTGTTTGCCGTTATTTTTTGTCGCCGCTTTAGTTTTCACGGTAGTCCATGCAGGCTTTGTAGTTGAAACATTTGAGCACGCACTGTATGCACCTGGTATAGATTCACTAATGATACACTCGAGCTCATTTAGCCTTTGAGTTAAATTCGCATTTTCTTTCACTAATTCACTGTTAATTGACTTCATCACATGCAATTCATTTCTCAATGTCTTGAGATCAATTTCCGAGACGATGGACGCGCACTCAGGATTTTGCTCGTCAATGTGGCTTTGTTTACACCTTTCACTGCAGAACCAAACTTCGGGAAATGTAGCATTTGGATCCAATTCTGTACATTTGTGGTGATACCAATCGCCACAGAGACTACAAATTATACCAGTTGTAACATTCGTTCGACATTTTCCACACTTAATATTAGTCAAGGTATAATTTTTACGGGAGCTACTCCGTAAACTGTACGTTACCGGCGCCATCTTGGAATTACTCTGAGAAATTGAGAAATTTACATTTTTGGAACCGATTTTTATAACATAACAAGAATTCCACTGTGAATAGGTAGATTCTCTATCATTATTGGTAATTCTAGTATGTTATTTAGTATGCTATTATGTCACGAGCTTTAAATGACATGATATTTGGGCCAGGATGCATGAAATAATTGTTATGAACTGTTTGCCGATAATCGTGAGTAGTGTAAGGGTCAAAATAATTATTTCCGGTAAATATCGAAGCGAGTATCTTTGTTGAATTTGGTGGTAGAAAGGAGATACGCTTGTAAAGATGAGGGAGGGGAATGAGCACGAGGGATTATCAACATGATTATCAACATTAGAAGGGCTTTGATGCACGTCGTTCCAAAAAGGACATGATCACACACTCACCTTAGTGTCGACATGCAGACTGGAGTGGAAGAACCGATTGATGCAGCCGCTCAAATCCGTTTTGCATGTGAGCCACATACTCTGATGCTATGATATGTATATTGGCCATGAGACTCGCATGCTTAAATAGGGTGGTTTCCTATTATTTTTTTATTGCCTAAATCGAAAGATTATTACTCCTAGAGTACGTATTTCACGCTTTTAGATTTTTAAATGACGATATCTATTTTTCGCGATTAAATGAAAAGTGAAAATTTTCAAGCGCGCGAAAACGCGACGGGTAAGTATGAATGCCGAGAAAACTCCCGTGTGACGTCGTTCTGGTTCCCGCTGACGTAAGTGAGGTGACCTTGGGGCAAGGCTCTGAGCGCTGATACGATGCAGGATGCTAGCAGGTAGCAGAGTACCATGCTAGATGGTAGCGGTTGACTTGAATAAGGATTATTTATACCCGATCAAACGAAAAAAACTTTCCGACCTTTGCCAGTTTTAATAAGTGATTATTAAGACATGTTTCCCTGAGCTCTGTGCCTCATGCATGCATTGGTAACATCAGACGATGTAAAACTCCTATCTACTCGTATAGAAACTAGGTCCCTGTGACGTCACGTGGAGTGGCATCGCATGGGCGCCAATCTGGCCTTTTTCAAAGGAGGTTACAATTGACCCTTGCCATTCGTCTAAACCGGTATTTCTAAAACCAAATAATTTGTATGTAATGAATACACTAATGGTGGGTAAGGAATCGCAATCAATTCCTTTTGTTTTCTTTGATGAAGGAAACTACCCTATTCCCGAGGAGCACCATCATTTAGATATAAATCCACCGGGAGTATGCACCCTGTGAGCGCTAGGGAAATCCCTCTAATACCATTATGATAGTCCCTATTTCTGGACTCCACTGCATTTGAGATGATTTACTTGGAGATAGGGGGTTAACGCTGGTAATGCGGTCTCAGTGAGGTTGAGGGTGCCAAACCCAAGGTCTTATTAAATGCTGAAGAATGCCGCCCGTCTCTTATAGGCTCCGTCAGCGAATCAAACCACAGCGTCCTCGTCGCATCCCCTGATCGTGGAATGGTGAAAGGAGAGTTCCCGGCGCCTTAAAACCGGATCAACTTGGCTAAGGGAGTAAACCCTGACAGAATGTAGCGGGGGTTGAGCGTGAGGCCGACAACCTCCCCTTGGAAAAAGCAAAGTTACGGAAATTGCACAAAAGCCTCGGATGGATAGGAATATTGGATCACGACAATGGAAACCGAAAAGGAACACGAAAAAGGACATCATATTTGCAACTTGGAATGTTAGGAAAATGCTAAAGCCTGGGAAGATGAAAGAAAGAAATTGCCCAAAAGTTTAATAAATTTAGAATTGATGTGGTAGCACTCCAGGAAATAAGGTGGCAAGGACAGAGGCGCATAGGCAAGCCTGGTTTCAGCCTCCACTACAGGACCGGAGAGAAAGACAGGGAAGTTTGCAACCGGAATAATAATGAATGCCAAAATGAGGAAAAGCCTGTTAAACTTTGAGCTTATCAATAAAAAACTTTGCAAAGCAAGATTAAAAGGAAGATTGAGAAATATTACCGTGATATCAGCCCATACCCTAACGGAAGACAATGATGAACTTGAGAACCACCTATTCCATGACGAATAAGAGAGACTCCTGTTAAGGACAAAATCATGATATGATTTTAATTCCTGGGGACTTGAATGCACAAGTAGGACTGGATTCTTACAGTTCCAAAAAACGCGGGACGCTTCTCTCTGCATCAGAATAGTAATGAAAATGGCGTTCTCCGTGAACAGTTTGCCTCAAGAAATAACTTGGTAACTAAGAGTACCTGTTTCCCACACAAAAGAATCCATCTGGGCATGTGGACAGCCCCGGATTCAGGATTTGTCACGCAGATAGATCATGTTCTGACTGAAGGCAGACATTCATCATGAATCATAGATGTATGCAGCTAAAGAGGGCCAAAATGTGACTCTGATCACTTTCTAGTTAAATCCACAGTGAGGGAAAGGGTAGTCGCTCAAAAATAAACACAAATGCCGAAAACGAAAAAGTGGAGGCTAGATTTATTGAAAGACAAAGACGGAGTAACCCAGTTTCAAAATGAAATGAAGAGAAACTTAGCCAAGATCAAAGAGCCTGCAGACGTGGAGGATAAGTGGAATCAAATCGAGCAAGCTATTAAAGAAACGGCAGATTAGGTACTAGGAGAGGAAAGGAAGACACGGAACAAATATTGGTGTGATGGGGAATGTAAGATGGCTTTGAAAGAGAAAAATAGTGCTTGGAAAAGGAGTAATCAAAGGAGAACCATAAAAACCGGCAGTGAATACAAGGAGCTAAGAAGGAAGGCCGACAAGATTATGAAAAAGAAAAAGAGGCCAATGTAAAAATAATAATGAAAAAATTGAGGAACTGCTTGAACAAAATGAAGTAAGGCAATGCTTCATAGCGGTAAATAAAATGAAAGATGGATACATTCCCAGACTAGGAGGATGTAAAGATAAGGCTGGAAATATTATAACCGAAGAAAAGAAAATGATCGATATATGGGCTGAAGGGAATTGGAATGAGAGTGACGATATAGAGGGACAAGAAGCAATAAATGAGGATAACGAGGAAATGACTTATTATCCCTCAAGAGAGGAGGAGGAAACCCTCAGGAAAATGAAGAATAACCGCTCCCCTGGAGAAGACAGCATTGGAGCTGAACTGATAAAATGTGGTGGTGAAGAACTTGTAATCAAACTTCATGAGCTAATCACTAATAAATGGCGGAATGAAGTAATGCCAGAGAAATGGAAGGCAGGTATAATATACCCCATACATAAAAAGGAGACAAGCTCTTGTGTGGAATCTATAGAGGTATACGCTACTGAATGTAGTATACAAGATTCTGTCGGGAGTGATAAGCAATAGTTTGGCAGTATTCGCGGAAAGGATACTAGGGAGATACCAATGTGGATTCCGGCCTAATAAGAACACAACAGACCAGGTTTTTACATTAAAACAAATGATAGAAAAGTTTTGTGAGCGCGAATTAGACATTCACTTTTTATTCATCGGCTTACAACAGGCATTCGATAGCATAAACCGCAGGGAGCCCATGAAAATACTGATCCAGCTCGAAATCCTACCAAAACTAGTCAGTATGGTGTCAATCACATTGAGATAAACAAAAGCGAGAGTTTAAGTTTAGAATAGGATCAGTGCAGAGTTTAAGTTCAATACAGGAGTTGGAAAAGGCGATGGGCTGTCAGCTGTACACTTCAGCCTGGCTCTCCACAAGGTAGTAGAAGCCATAGATTCGAAAGAAACGATATTTGAGAAGTTAAGTCAGATCTGCGCATATGTGGATGATTGCAATTGCAGCAAGAAGACTAGTAGACTTGAAGCAAAATTATATGATTTTGAAATGGGAATGCAACAGAATTCGCCTTAAAATTAATGTAAATAAAACTAAGTACATGGTGATGTCAACAGTACAGAACCGGAGAGAGACCCATGACTTATCAATTGATGGTGACACCTTTCAGGGTATAAGCAGCTTTACTTTCTCTGGAGCATTGATAATAAGTTAACAATAACCTCAGGAACGGTAACGAATTTAAGCCGGAAATAGGGCTTTCTATGCCTATTTAAAATTATTAAGGAATAGATTAATAAGTAGACCTCTGAAAATGAAAATTTACATGACATTAGTACAGCTAGTGGCGACGTATTGCTCAAGGTCCTGGACAATGACAGCGTCGGATGAGGAAAGACTCTGAACCTTCGAACGACACATCCTTCGTAGAATTTATGGCCCAGTATACAACCGGGGGGATTGGAGGATAAGATATAATGAGGAAATAGAACAGCTTATCGAAGGATAGAACATAGTAGAGTTCATCGATGCAGAGAGGATACGATGGATGGGATATGTTGAGAGAATGTCAGGGGATGAGATACCGTAACAGATGGTTAAAGGGAGGATATTTGAAGGAAGAATACGGGGAAGACCCAAGAGCAGATGGATTGACCGAGTACAGTGCGACCTGGGCAATATGGGAATGAGAGGTAGGCGGGAGAAAACTGCCAATAGAACAGAATGGGGAGCAGTATTGCAGCAGGCGAAGGCCCACACTGGGCTGTAGTGCCACGAAGAAGAAGAACTTGGAGATAGCAATGTCTTATTTATTCCCGAATTCTCATGTACTTGGCTAAGCGTTTCTGTGCGGATAAAATTGTATGGAATAGCATTTGAATAATTTGGAGAGAGACAACTTACAGTCATTCCAAAAAAGTTGACCGCAGGAGAGAGGTTAGAGCGCTAAGGAGCCTGGCCCTCTCCTTCCTCAGATCTTCGAAGCGGCGGATTGTGCGATGCGTTTCCTTCCCGTAGTGCCGGGGTAATACGCCGCTATTCCGCAGAAAAGAAGACGGAAGCCTTAGTCACAGATTATACCGCAAGCCAACGCATACGGATCTTTATCTTAACGGACTCAGCCAGAAGAATCATGGAGTCACGTCTTGGCCATACCAAGCGAGTCACAAAATCCATCTCGCGTTCCTTATATGTTCAGTCAATCCGTAATTATCAGCTGATTCCCATAGATATTTCAGAAACGACACATTCTGAACCAGTCCCATGGTGTGTATTGCTGATGTATCTCACAGGTCAAACTCGTTTAGTATTTTTATTCACTGTAAATAGTTTGTGGCAATATCTTCGCAAAACTCTATCTCCATGACGAAACGCTACTTCAGCCAATGTTTACTGTATATTTCTTGGAAAATTGCAGGTAAGACTTTTAGTGTGGACAGTGTTCCTTATCCCTTTCACCATTTCATTGCTTCAAAAGGAGAAAATTTTCTCTCAAACTTATTCTTTTTTATTTGCCTTCACACTCTTCCAGGAAACTCTTTTCCGAATGATGTCTCTCAAACAAAGCATTTTTTTAATTCCACGAGCTTAAGGATTCCTCTTTTAGAAGCAAGTAGTATTTGTTAATGAGAAAAACATTTGTCATTTAAAAAATTGTGTAGACGTAATTAGGTATTATTTCTAACATATGACGTTGAATTCGGAACGTGCCAGATATTAAGTTCACTTTGAAGGCAGAAAGAAAGTAAGTAATTACCCTCTCTCCTGAGAATTTCTTTAATTTAAATTCCTTTTCCATTTTGTCACCATATTTAATTAACTACATATTAGCTAGAATAGCTTTTCCTTTAAACAAATTCCATTCGCGAAATCATGCTTAACCATCCACATCAAGTTATTTAATTATAATTATCTAGGCCATTCTTTAGTGATTACGAATATTGCAGCAAAACCGACTGCCTCAGTTAATTTTGTTGGAATTTACGATGTTCATTTTTATGCTTTCATTGTTCCGTGAAGTCAATAAATATTCCTTAATGCTTAATGCATTAACCCTTAGAGTGCCGGGGAGCACTATCGCGCTCTTCCTATCTCTCGCGAAAAGTGCCAGGAGTACGATAGCGCTCCTCCTGCTATGTCCCTCTTAATTGCTGATAGTTCACTAATAATTCATTAGTCAGTATTCATTATATTTTAACATCAACTATTTTCTTTTAATTATAAAAAATTAACTCATATTACCAAAAATTCGCCAAATAATGCAATAAAAAGGTGAAACCACATAAAATGAAGATTTCTTAATGTTTTTGAATATACACCTTAAGTTGTTTTTGAGACCTAATTTTTTTGCTGAGCTACTGCAAAATCAGCAAAAATGCCTCGGCACTTTTAGCATAGTACTTGGAAAACCGGTTGACACTCAAAGGGTTAGGTAATAAAGTGGTCAAAAGACTTGTAAATGTGCATTCAGAGAGTATACGTAATAGTAACTTAAATACCAAGGTCGTCTGCGAGAAAGGGAAATACCACATGAGAAATGCATGAAATATGAAAAATTTACCTCTGATGTGTTCAACGGAAAATGATATACGAATGATATACGAAATGATATACGAATGTGGGAATGATATACGAATGCAGAATAGGATAAAAAGGAGAGCAATTTGTGGCGGTCCATTTCAAAAGAAGTAGATGGCGCCCTTGGGTGAGGCGAGTGTAGGAATTAGTAGCATACCAATGAAGGACAATTTTATGGTAGCTAATAATGCAAAGTATTTTAATGAAGTTCTGTACGAAGGTTACTTCGTGAAAGAAAAGTGAACTTTAGAACACATTGTACTGTTTTTCGATTCATTCGATGAGCAGCATGTACGTATGACCCACCTTAAGTCCAATATAGAGTGGAGCAGAGCAAATATCGTCAAATGGTCAAAAAGAGGGAACTAGGTGAAATGAATCATGCGCGCAGAGGCGTGGCATTTGGAGGAGGTAACCAACATTTTAGGCCATTATCGACATTATCAAAGGGTAAGGAAGAACTTGTGCAGAGAAACTCGTCGTCGGTATTATCCTGCTGCTAACGAAAGGCACCAAGGGCAGGGGCGCAGCTAGGAATTAAGGCTAGGGGGGGTTTCAGGCTCAACTATAATTAACGCCCATCTTATTCTTTAATATCTGAAGCTATTTGGGCTCCGTTCACCACCCTCTTACCTTGTTTCTTCGTGTACCGCAGAGATAGTATTGTTTCATTGAAAATTGAAATTATTGTTACTTAGAGAGAGTTTCAGTGTATGCCTTTCTAAACTTACGTTTTCGTCTGACGCTAGGCGAGATTAAAATATCCATGCTAGAACCCTTGCATATTTTATTAAAATTTTGCACATTTTTTTTAGACAAATGTCAATTGGTTGAAAATTTTCAGATTACAATACCATGTATTTATCGTTTCAACAAAACTCTAATGTTGGATACTTCAGCACATAAAATGATGGAAATGAAAATGTTAGTATCTAAACATATAAATTTGTGCGTCAAATTTAGGGTTTTGGCATTAACTTCCGCTGTAGACTATCTGCAAACAGGTTTTAGTAAAATTTCATTCCCGCGTTTAGACTGGCCGTATTTTAGTTGTCCGGTGAATTTTTAAATAGATGATAAATAAGACAGTGAAGTAGCTCATTAAGCAATCGAAGAGCTCAAGATATAGATATCAGTATAGGACTGAAACTCATGTCATTTGTCCCCAGCGTTATCTTGACAACGTTGGTGTGTATCATTTTTAATTTTAAAATTCAGAAGTTTTAAAATGTGTCATAGAAATTATTTCATAGAAAAGCGATAATTCTCTTTTCTACCCAAGGCGTTGTAGTATAATAAATAACAATAAATATTTAAGGATGATTTCCTTCTTTACTTGATTGTATTGTGTTTGCCGGACAGATCGAACTTAGATTTGAATGAGATGTTAAAATGTTTATTCCATGCCATATCCGTCGATGTGTTAATTAATTTTAAAAATAAATATCGTGGGCACAGGCGATTTAATTCCTATGGAACGTTCCATCAAGCAAATATATTTTCTGTTCATGCAGCTACCTTATTTTAAACGAGGCGCCTGCTATGTACAAATATGAGTGGGCCAAAGCATGCCGTCGGATTTGATCATTGGAACCATCCATCACTCCACATTATCAAGTCAGGTTCTCAATAAGTAATTGCCATCGCTCGTTGACCTATTCCGTCTGCTGCAGGATCGTTTCAATCATTAAATATTCATCAACCCTCCTCCTGCCTCAGTCATATGGGGAGAACCATCTTTGTATCTGCTCTATATATTGCTGATACCCATGTATTGATAGAAAATATGAGAGATTTGGTTGCAAACGTATGCAAATGAATTTTTTATGCCACTCGAAAATATCTTTAAAACAAAGATATGACCTCTTTCTTTGAGGTAAGATCCTTAAATAAATTTCTAGATGTTTTTCACAAAGAAACCGTTGCATTGATGAATAAGTAGTATCCTGAATCACTATTGCTTCCCTCGATTGGTTGGAGTATAGTGTTTGATAATTTTCCACTGCTAATGATAATTTAGAAAAAAATTCCCATATTTAAAATGTGCGTTGTTCACGCTGTTGTAGATCGTGATTTATGCTCCTTGACAAAGCTCTCATGCATAACAGGAGACTTTTTTTGGCCAATTTGTGTGGGGTAATTCATGAGTATAATCTTTGTTTGTCTCTGAATATTTCCCGAATAAAAATTACTGCCGTAGTAATATAGTGTGATAGCCGTGGATAGAGTGATAGTTTCTGAAAGGTGGGTACAGGGGTTCATGTCCCTTTAGGGCTACCCGAAAATTCTTCAAGTTGGAAGATGCGAAACATAGTCATATAATTTCATTTTATGAAGCAGTGAATTATATTCTAATGGAATTATATTTTACGAACTAAATGAGAATCAATGTCGGATTATTATTTCTATAGATTCGTTTGGTTAATTTCCTTTATTATGTCTTTCCAACAACAAATGTGAGCCATTTTAAAATGATAAGCTAAAGCCTTTTACGCTTTCCATATTGTAATTCTGTTCATTTTTGATTAAATAATTTGCTTTCTTCCAAGATAAGTAGAATTAGTTTTTTCAAACTAAGAAATAACTTTCAAAACAATGGCCCGATGATGCCAACTGGGAGGAGAAGGAAATAATATAGCATATCATTCCTATCGATTTTTGATTTTGGCGGACCTCGGAGAAATCAGCAGAAATACTGATATCTGATCCGCTATTTTGGAAGGGACCAAACTTTTGCCGTCTTAGCAGAACAGTCACCTCTGGTGGAATAAAAATCTCCAATCAAAGAAGTAATTTTATGTGAACGAGACTTCTTCAAACAAAATCAGCCCAAGATGGAAACTTAAGGAGCGCTTCATTCATTTCAAACTTAGGTCTCAGTATGGAAATTTAAATTACGAGAAGCAAATTGAAGCAGCTTGTGTGGGGAACTGATTATTTTATTATGATTTTGCACACGCTGAGTTTAGTTGTTTAAATGAGATTTACACCTGAGAGAATGATGATAAATAACCAATAACCAACCAGTGGGCAACCAACAGAGAGAGTGGAGGGGCAGATTTAACGAAGGAGGGGAGGGGTACTTCGATGTGCCGGTCGGCATGCAGTCCAAAATTCCCGGAAAGCGCCCGTGTTGGCAGGTAACTCTGGAACATTTCTCGCCGTACAACCAGGGGTTGGGGGTAACAGCGTACCGGGTTTCCTCTCTTCTATCCTCTGGGCTGGAGAGTTGGTGTGATCACTGGTTCATTCAAGCCATTGGTAGCCGAGGAGGGGAATGACATGGTAGGATGAGGTCTTGGAGGGAGAGAGAGCTCTGATAGGACAAAGTGGAGTACTTCTCACCCCAACCTGCAGTCTTATGCCTCAGCACCAACTTCCCCAGGATTTGCAGGTGCTGGTATTCCTCCGCCATACTTGCTATACATGTCTTGATCTCCAGGTTGGGCTGGTTCGGAGGGCTGATTCGAAAGGCAGAGTTCGGAGGGCATAGCTCGGAGGTCAGAGTTCAGAGACAAAAGTTCCGACACTAAGAGTCTCTAAGCCTTTGGGTCGAAGGGAATTTGCGTGAAAATCCTTCCCGCTAAGGACTTCTCACGCTAAGTTCTGTGGATAAGTTTGGAGAATGTTTGGAGGATTTTCGGAGGAATTTCTGGGGGGGTACACTAAAAAATGCCACAATCTGTACACGTAAATGCGGCGACATATTTACCTGTGCTCGCGCCAGTATTTTCACCGTTTTTCTGCTTGCCCTTCTACATTACTCGGAAAATGTTTTCTCTTTCAAGCTTTCACCATAGGTAACGAAAAAGGAATACTTTATTTATAATTCACAGCGTTGGATACTTTCTATTTCAATTTACACGATTGCTGGTAATTAATGAAGTATGACATTTTTTACATGGAAAGCAGTTGGGAGGGATCGAGGTTATCTGAGCACTGAATTACATTGCTTCTGCTACCACCACTCGTTAAAAGCTAAAGGTATATACATATTGGGTCAGCTGATTCGACTGTACCATTAATTTAATACCTTCGTTACATCCTACATTTTTTCATGTTCTATAGTTTCACTTCCAGACGAGTCAAAAAGAGCTTCCTGCTCAGAGGTTCACATCCCAGTGGGTCAAAAGTTCCCCGCTCATCTTGAGTCTTAGAACCGTATAATGCGAAGGAAATTTTGGTCATCAAGAAACTGTTCTCAGGGAGAGAAGGAGGCTGCGGTTGATTGGGGAAAGGGAAGTGGCGGAAGAACGTTTTTTCCGCTCTGACCTTTCATTTTTGGACCATTTCACTGTAAGGTCAATGATGTGTGAAAGAGTCAATCTTTTTTCTGTTTTCCGAGTTGCCGGTGAAAATACCCTCGGAAGTGGATAAATTCCGCCTAAAATTATTCTCCTTTTGTTGTGTTGCGTAATTATGATATTGAAAACGTGCGAAAAGCCATGGGGACGACATTTCCAATGCTGTAAAATATTCCAAAAGAAGTTCGCTCATTCTTTAAGTTCACAAGTATCCTATTAAATCTCGTCACCGAAACATTTGATAACAATCAAATTAGATTTTAATACTTGATTTTGGCATGAAATGGGGTACTCAATATTCTATTTTGAGGACAATTACAATGCATAAGGAGAATTATTTGAAAGCGTAAGATGATGGAGATATGCCTTGGACTTATTCTGTAGTAAGCAAATGGACAACAGATTAAGTTTACCTAACTCGGTTCCAAATGAGACCCTTCAAAGATGGGATAAAAGTTGGCATTTTTATTCAAAGTCCTTTATAATTTAGTGAAACTGTAGACATGACAAGTTTTATTGCTTGTGTCCGGGAAAATGAGATAGTAATGGTGGTAAGTGATGTTTATAAGACGTTTAGCGACCCTTGATGAGGAATATTTTCTCTTGATCGAGTGAATTCAACTTGATCGCATTCAGTAGAAAACTATTTAATGAAACTAAAGCTCGAGTTATCATAATTAGTAGTACCAATGAGTGGGATTTATTATTTTCTTATCACATTAGAATGCTGTAATTTTTAATACTTTAAGAGGTGTCTCGATTGTAGTTAGAATGTATTTGGCTACTCATAATTATATATACGGCTATATTTCATTTCTGGAATTAATTTTCGAAGTTCTTATGACCCGAGCTAACGCAAAGCCGCTTCTAGGAGAAATCTAATTTCGAGAATTTTCATTTTGAAAAACTCAAAATTTTCCTCTAATAATAAGTCCTTAAAGATTTTTTGAGTCTAATATGCAAAAAGCATTCATAATTATTGTAAGACATCATTAGGAGAATGTAACTTTTATATTTATCCAACAAGTGATCGAACTTTCCCTTTTCATATAAGACTCCTTTTATTTATTCACTCTTTACACAATACAATGACTCACTACCAATGTATTACTTCATTTATTTATGCTTAGCATTTAAATACCCCCGTTTAGACAATGAAAGCCCAAATAGTTCATTAACAATCATGATTGTGTGACAAGTAGACAGCATTTTCATGTGATAAACCATCGATTTCTTGGTAAATAATATCGGCCCATCTTCCATGCTACCGTATTGTGCGTGTAAATTATTCAACGCCGAGAAATGGAATGGAAAATTATCTCGTGGTGAGGTGATACGGACGCGGAGGTGATACGTGGGTTACGTATTTCTATTCCCACACGCATAAATTGGGCTCAAATCACGTTTTTGGTGGATATGTTTTCAAGAAATCTTAATGATTGCAGTTGGCGTATAAATGAAGATTTTTTTATTTGTTTAATGCAGCCCTAATACAATTAAAAACGACTCGTAATGGCAAGTAAAACAATAAATAAACTGTAAAAATACGTATACAGCAGTTAAATAAACAATATTCCTCAGTTTCATCGCATAAAAAATACAAAGAAAGGTTGTATTCATAGGGAGGAGTAAAGGAAATTTAGCAGTTGGTCCCATCTACAAATTCTTATCACGATTTTTATAATGCATGAATTACTATGAAGTACTATTAGACTTTACGCCAAATAAACATTGGACAACTCATAATGTATTAGCTTATTTACTTATATTAACCGCATAAATACTGTGGAAAAGGCAATCGAAGTCCAGTATTTGATTAATAAACATGAGTTACATCAAACGAAAAGCGTCGAATAGTGCCGAATCACCAATATATAGGAGAATTAAGCCAGGCCATTACCATTTCAGCGCATTGTAGTAGATAACAATCAAGCGGCATGGAAAGGGGCACACAATTGGCTCAGCATCTTCGGGCGGGATGAAGAAGGCCATTTCGGAATGCTAATCGCGTCGCACGCTTGTCGAAGAATTTCCATTCGGAAGACCCCAAGATGAAATTATAGGGCACATTCCCCGTTCCTACTTCTCGGCTAGTGATGGAAATGTAAATTTCGATTAAAAAAATGAATGTTAAATGCCATAGGATGAGGAAATAGAAAGAGACACTTTATGTTCGAGTTTCAATGAAATATTGATTTTTCGACTTCGATTTTTTCGACGAAATCTTTTGGTGACATACTCTCTAATTACTGTCGGCTTATGATCACGCAATCCCTCGTTAGTCTGTCAAAGGTCGATTTATCATCAAGAAGGCATCTCAATCAGTTCATCTTTCTTAAAAATTTAAGGAAGCCGATTGGTTGCGGTGATTGAAAGCGGTGATGCCAAATCTTAAATGTGATTGCCTTTGTAAATTTTTTACTGATAATAAGTCAATCTTACATTTTAATTATATTTAGTAGACATTTTTTCTCCATATTTAATGCTTATTTTGAGCGTTTTTCGAATTTATAATGAATAATTTATTGTAAAAGACTGTATTTAAAAGAAGAAAACCGTAAATTTTTTCAAATAACCGATTGTTCATGCGGTTGATTTTCGATTAAAAATCAACTCCAAGAACAATCGATTTTGACCGACATTTTTCCATCACTATTCTATGGCCCGCCTGCCGCCGCTGGCTAGCTCGGGTGCCCTCCCCGTGAGTAGCCTACAACGGTCGCCGAGAAATGGAAAAGGCTTTCTGCCTCCGGCTCGGCTGCCCATTTAAAGGGAGCGGCCAAAACTTTGGGGGCCGGAAAGGCACTTAGAATGCGAGCGCATCCATCTTGTCCCGCCGTTCGAAGAGACACTCATTTTCATTTATTTCTAATAAAGATTGGAGCGGGTGTGCTTCAAACACTGGTGCATTCCTTTTATTTCCGGAAATTCTTCCAATTCTCTCCCTCTCAGGCGTTTATTGATGTTTACTCGGGCTAATTCATTGGAAGGCCGTCTGCTGAGTTCGAGTCTTCATCGCTCTTGCGCTTACTTATGAGGGGGAAGTAGAATTTCATGCGAAAACTTAACCCTTTACAAAGCGGCGATATCATTTGTGTTCGAGCAAATTCCGTGTTGGACAGGCATAATTGTGACAAAGGTGTGCCGTGTATCCTATTTCTAAAAAAAAATGGAAAGTCTGCGCTATATCACTGCGCTGAAGAATCAGGGACTACTAAAACTAAATGACGAAAATTGTGATAAAAATATCTTTTCCGGTTCATTGAAATAATAATGATTTCTCAGCATTCTTTTCAATTCGGGTATATATTCGATATTTTAACATCCCATTCACATGCGAGAATTTCTTCAAGCTGCTCTGATTTACCCAATAAATTTAAAAGCTCCTTGTTCAATTTTAATAGTTCTTGGCATCATACGGTTGTTATCGAATTAGTTTTCCTCGAGGATATATTTATTTTGGTGCGGTTTTAATAGAGTAATTCTTAGATTTTGGACAAGTATAACAATGCCATTAAAAGATTGTTGTGACTTTTATCGATTTATTCCAAGAAATTTAGCATCTGATTCTTACTGTAATATGAAAAAAATATACTAAGAGTACTACGCAAAAAATTATCTACAATGTCATCACACAACAAAACTGATAATTTAATTATTCCTGACAATAATTTATCATATTACTTTGTATGTCCTAGCTGGTTCGAAGTACACTTTAGTCCATAAATATATTTGAAAATTCGCTAAATATCAATAATGGTAATCGTGTATAAAAATATTGTTTTCGCCTTGATATGATGCATGGTTCTGAACTGGGAGTTTATATTTATCAAAGATTTATTGCTTATCTTTGAAAAGCGAAGAAGATTTTTTATTGGTTTTTAAGGTGTTTACTGAGTAAAATTGGGATAAATGGAATCTACGGGCTTATGCTGATGGACAGCCTGGATAAATCACTTTAATGCCACTTTTCCTTGCTTCTCATTATAAGTGACGACTAAAATATTATGAGAGGAGAGATAAATTGTGCTTATCAACTGCGTTGAACATACATTCCGTCTTACAGGGTTCAGTGAAATGCTAATTATCTGTTTTAAAAGTCAATGTCATTTTGTTTTTATGGCTCAGAATGTGGAAGATATTAATTAATACAGAAGCTAGCCTTCCCCGAAGTAGGAGATTTTTGGGTATTGCAGGTTGCTTGATTGCCTTAGAACATAAATTGCATTTTTAGTTCCGGTGGAAATTATGTAATTATATTCGAAGAATATAATTTGACAAAAACACTCGGAAAACTCATTTTTTTGTAGAGTACTCCTATTGCAAGAGAGTGCATTAGCACTCATTTAATTTTTCACTTGAAAGTAGACTTGATTTAAGATGTATAACTAGAAGCTCTAATTTCCATGTAAGATTCCGTATAACAATGGTATAGCAAGATTATCCAATGATTGGAACAGCACTCTTGGTGGAGAACTGAGAAATCGCACTAAGTAGCATAAATATACCTGGTTATTGCATTTTCGTCAAAGGTAGCGCAAGACGCAAGAGGTGCATACTTGCGTAGTGTGTGGGAATGGATGAGGAAGTTTTTTCTTGGTGAATGAAATCATTAATATACTCGTCTGTACTTCATCTAGTCACTATTTTTTCTGGAAAATTTAAGGGCCTGCAGAAAGATAATTGATACCGTAGATGTTTTTATTCATAAAACATATGCTTGATTCAATCATATCTTGCTGGATTTTCCTCAATTCGTTGTTTCGAATAATCAGTTTTATCCTATAACCTCTTGTTATAATATCTTGTCAGAGGAAGTTAAAAGCTGTTTATATATTTCCGCTTTGTTTCCTTCTGTTTTTTCTTGACTAGCTTTGAGTCCACAGTATATTAAACCAGATGAACAATATTTATCTCTATGTTTTCTTTGCACGAATTTCGTGAACAAGTGGCTGATTTAGTCTCCTACGTAATGAAGCATGCATAGTTAACCTGGAAAGTTAAGTTATGCGATTAAAACAGTCATTGCAGTAAAATGATCGCCTGCTAATGCGTTTTTCATCGGGATTACTTATACTCCTTGAAATTGCGGGGACATTCTCAGGTTTTCAGAAGAGGTCTTTTGTCTTCTGATGTGTTCCTTGGTGTGGATTGTGTGCCCAAAAATTCAGTTCAGTCTTTCTCATTTCAAGTATTTTTAATTGCGCTCTTCCATTCAAAGTTGGAATTGTTCGAAGTTTTTTTTCCGAATTTCTTCCACCTCGAGCCGAGAATGCTTCTGGAGTTGGGTAGGAGCACTTAGTTTGACCATGAAATTAAAGTTATGAACTTTCTGGAATTTTTTTCCATTAAATTGATCAAAAATGCTTCAATTGCTCCATCAGATCGTTGATAGTCGTTAAAAATGAAATATGTCTTTCGTTTTGACGTAAAAAAATTCTTATCCATATCCGTGTGCAAATATTTGTAAATAATTTTTGAATTCAAATGGAAGAAAACACTCTAAACGGAGAATATCAAGCTTAAATGGTGATATACTTGGGTACATTTAAATTTTATGCATATTGATATGAAGAGCTATATAATTTTTTCTTTAGTAAGTTATGCCGACGAATTCTCATATTAGTTCACAAAAATTGAAATTCAATTCCGTAGACTCAGAGAATTTGACAAGTATGACATTGAAATATCTAAGGATATAAAATATTTTATACTAAAACAGGTAAAATGTATTGCTATCATCCTTTAAATTAATAATCTTTATTTTTAGAATAATTATAACCTTACTTATTATTAATAAACAATAGTTAAAAACGTTGCTAACTTGGCGTTTTTCAAGGATAAAAAATAATATTTTGCCGAACCTGAGCCCTCCATGTACTTTCTATCCTACGCCCTTAGACCTGCCAGAGCACAACGCCCATTTTGTTTGCCACCGAAAAATTTCTCAAACGATTGGTATTGGCCGGATCAGACATGTATTCATTAGAAGGGTATGGCCAACTATTACCGATCGACTCCCTATATGAGTGATAGATTTCTTTTGAAATTTCAAGAATTTTCAGTTTAAAAATTATTAATCTACCTTATTGTCGTATGGGTTATTTAATTTAGTTACATTTTGGAACACGGACTTAGTGTATCCAGTTTAGTTTCAAGGTTTTATTGGACATTTTATAAACTTTTGGAATATCGTTAGTTCTTCTTAGATGACTGCTTTTGAGGCAGAAGCGTTTTTATAATGGAGTCTCACTATGAGGACTCATACCGCTGTGACAATGAAAATTTTATGGCAAAAAATTAAATCACGTTGCTGACCAATTGAAATCAAACGCTCAAAATGCAAGCTGAATTATTCCGATATTTAATTATACTGATTATATATCCGATCATTGCAAACAACGCGTTTCCTCTGTATATCTTCTGAGAGGAAACACGCCGGAAGATAAGAGGATATTGTGGACCTTGACATTTATCGAAATTATTCCAATCGGTTTAAATTTTGAATGGTTGATTCCAATAGGTTTTAAATCGTAATGGTAATTTCCACAATTTAATATAAAATCCACTACGGACAGAGAATAGGCTCATAGTTATATTACATTTCTACCAAGTTGGACATGGGGCCGTATTCTATATCTCCAAACCGATCGGTGCAGCACCGGTAATGTATGACGGTTTAAATTTGTGGACCCCACTTCACTACTCAAAAGAAATCATGTTCTTAGTTGAAACTTGTTTGTTTCATTATCATTCCTTAAGGGTATTAAATAGCATAAAGGGTTACAATGGAAAATTACTAAGCATTAGAATTTGGATATTAAATTTTTGGATGTATCTTACATATTTAAACGTTCGATTAAAACAGTCTAATACCTAGCAACATTTCAACATTTCAAAGTTTGTGTAAGATTTCACTTTTTCTCGGCGTATGATGGCGGTGAATTCTTCTCGGGTTTCCATCCGGGTGAGCTCCATCTCCATCGCTGCCGACGTTTCGATAGAATCCTTTTCTATCGTCATCAGGGCCGATGATGCCAGTAGGAAAGTGCCAGGTTTATATATCCTCGGTCGTTATGTTGGGTCGTTCTGATTGGCGGAGAAAGAGTGCGCTTTTCCCGCCACTTTCAAAATCGGGTTCCATGCCTTACTTAAGTTGAAACCCTCGTCTCTGTTGAAGTTTTTCTTGGAGAGTCGTATTTCAATTGCCAAATTTCGTATTTACATAGAGCCAAAGTCGTTTCCGACCAACAAAGCCTTCCTGCAGAACTCGGACATCTGAAGAAGACATTCCGTGGAAATGGTTATAGCTCGAGAGAAATCTCCATGGCCCTGAAAAGGGCCTTTGAAGGAAAAAGGAAGACACATGAAGAAGAGCGGAAACCGGTGGCCAACGCATACCTGCCGTACGTCTCTACGGTATCCGGCAAGATTTCGCGCATTCTTCATAAACACAACATACGGACAGTGCATCTGCCTCACAAAAAACTAAGACAAGTCTTAGTCCGTGCCAAAGACCCTGCAGGACTGAAATTGCCTGGTGTCTACAGCATTCCATGCGAGTGTGGTGAGGAGTATATCGGTGAAACGGGAAGAACGATCGAGACCCGAATCAAAGAGCATAAGCGTCATCTCCGGCTGTGCCAACCATCGAAATCGGCAGTTGCGGAGCACGCCATCAATCTCGACCACGCGATTCGCTGGGAAAACACCAAAATGCTCTGCCACTCCAGCGGCTACTGGGATCGCCTCACCAAGGAGGCAATTGAAATACGACTCTCCAAGAAAAACTTCAACAGAGACGAGGGTTTCAACTTAAGTAAGGCATGGAACCCGATTTTGAAAGTGGCGGGAAAAGCGCACTCTTTCTCCGCCAATCAGAACGACCCAACATAACGACCGAGGATATATAAACCTGGCACTTTCCTACTGGCATCATCGGCCCTGATGACGATAGAAAAGGATTCTATCGAAACGTCGGCAGCGATGGAGATGGAGCTCACCCGGATGGAAACCCGAGAAGAATTCACCGCCATTTCAAAGTTTGATTTTGCCCAGCAATTTTGTGAATATAATTGATATATTTATGTAACTATGCATGGTGGATCATGGACGACTTTTCTGTAATTATTTTTACAACATTAATGGTAATTTAAATAAAGCCAAGCGGGGAAAGTAATGAAATTTAATCGCTCTCATTCGTTACTGAATGCGGTTTTACACCGCCTAGGTTTAGAGTAATCCTAATAATAGAGAATCGGTATCATTAACACTGTTGAGCATGCTCCATTGTTCGCTCAAGGAATGAATTGGTCACGTGACAAACACAGAAGCAGGGGTAACGGTGGGGGTTTTTCCTCGCGGAGTTATTATCCGGGCACTGTCCAAACGGCATTATCAGTAATCACTAATTCATACGGCTCTAATATGATATTGTAGAGGCTCATAAAAGCTGTATGGAGATGATACACTCCCGAAGAAAATTTTTATATTAGCCAGACAGCATTATCAATATCCATTCCCTCACTAGTTGCATGCAGCGTCGAATAATAAAGCGAAGAGGAAGGCTTGAATAAGCCGTGAGCCGTTAAAGAAAATAATTTATTAAGTAAATTAATAATAATATGAACGTCAAGTAACTTTGATTATTTAATTAATCTTTTAATACGACACAATGACTGAAATTACATAAAGAATTATTTTCATTAACGTCTCAAGAAACGGCTCACGGCTACTTAATGGAGCTTTCCTTCGCACTTTATTTCGCGCGCATTTCCCATCAAGCTTTGCCGAAAGAAAATTTTGGTGAAGGCCTGATGTTATTACCTGTATTCAGCCCTCTCTCTTATATTCATAATTCATAATAGCTTAATGAATAAGTGTTATGAATGGCTCAAGACTAATTGTTTTCAGCTTTCTTACACGCTTTCTTTCGCGCGCATTTCCCATCGCTTGTTGAAGCGAGCGTATCCCATTTGACACAGCATGCACCCTCATTCATCTCCTTGGATTCCATTCTACTACTCGGCTTACGATCTTCGACCCCAACACGCGCATTCATCGCTCGAACATCTTAATCTTCTCGTGACTTACATTACGGTATCGCATTCTTTCTGTCGTGTCCTGGTGTGATCCCATTTTACGGTAAGTGTCCTCTCTCAAGGGGATCCCACTTGAGTAATATATTTGCTCCATGTCTAAGTACGCATTAAAATGCAAGGATAGAAAAAATATAGATTATTTCCGCAAGTTGACAGATATGGGAGCTGAAACTAAACGAGTAAAAGTCCTCAACAACGGGTCTTGCAGAACGTTCTCAACCATTTCGATTCACGGCTCGCCACATACCACGCTCATTTTTATTGACATTATTTGGTCATCATTCGTCCATAAAAATACCCATTTCCATAGATTATTCGTGAGAATCTGTTCCTCTTTTTTATTTCAAAATGCTATTTGAGAGTAAAATCTGTCAAAACTCCCAGTATTTAGGTGTAAGCGTCTGAAATGATTAGAGAAATGAAATTAAGATAATAGCCCTAGCGTTTTACCGGATTACAATCGTTGTGAACTGCTCTGCTCGTGAGTCGATGTACTTCTTAGAAAGAGTCGGTAAGTCCAGAACTTCTACCATGCCATTGAATGACGTGATGGGCATCAAGAAATTAATGTCACGTTCGCGATAAGTTATTGGACAATTAAAGCCTTTATTGGGTTTGAGGTTAGTTGGAGAATTAATGAAATTAGCATCGGGGACATAGCAATACCGAATTTCATGATAACGCTTACCCGTACAATTTATTGGATGGGTTCAAAGGAACCCGGACAGAAATGATAAAATTCTGTTTCTCTGTATCTCAAGTATTGGGTTAAATTTTTGTTGTTTTCACACGGTACTCATCATTCAATCTTCCTTTTTTCCTTTCCTGTACATAAAATACAGGAAATTTTTGCCAAACAGGTGGAGAACGAAATTTATCTACCCATACAAAAATTTAGTAATATTTCAGCACCTTTATAGCAAGGGAATTCATGCTCTATAAATTTATTCGCATGAAATAATTTTCCATAAAACGAAAATACTAAAGTCTGAAATACCTGTCTCAATTTTAAGGATATTAATTATTCATATTCATTTGTAAACTCATTCATAAAATGTTTTTTGGCATGTATTTTGGCTTAAAAATATTTATTATTGTAGCACTGGCTTTGCTTCCGTCGAACTCTACCAAACAAGCCAACCAAAGAGCCTGCGGGATGGAGGAATTGGACGACACCAGCTGAAATGGAAGAAAGGGTTGATTGAAACCCTTTGTTTACTGAAAGAAGCACTTAAAAGCATGATTCATTGGCTAACATAGTCCATGATTTCTTCTTTTTTGGACTAAGGCGATATCCCTACAGTAATAAAAGCGACTCTTTGATGCCCAGCGTACATCCCCTGGTCATTTTCGAGTTGAGGGAATAAATTGGATGGAAATCATTAGGGTCCCTTCCCCTTATCGTCAGGGTGGGAGGACGGGGCAGGTAGACGCGGATCCGCGCTTGGCGGCCTTGAAGCACACCGCTGGACATTCGCCAATGGTTAGGTGATTGATTGTGCCCTCCATGCCATACCAAGTGCCGAATCTCTCACCTCGGTGCGACCACCAACCGAAGGAGGTTTAGGATTCCCGTCGCTATGAATAACTGCCGCTTTGAAGTCATCGAGCTGCACACGGAATTCTGCAGGTCCGCTGTTCTGCCCATTACCACGCTATCATTTGCTAAAGAATATCACTAAAACCACCGAGAAATGCGCCACGAATGCAATTAATTACGAAAATGCTTCCCAAAAATTCCGATTGGCGGGATGGATGTGAAAATGATAGGAATTCCAATAGGTACTTTTCTCTTCTTAAATAGCTATTAAAGAATATTTTATAAATTCATATTATCAGTGAGTGTATGAAGTACACATCTAATTTACTTCTCGATTACCAGCTACTTTGTTTGTGACGTAACTCCATATGTGAGGTGTTTCTTGAAACCAATTTTGTTTTGGTGTTTGAATGGAATCCTCGGAAACCTGGTAGGTATGAGTGATGGGAAGTATTTATTTAATGTATCGACTTTCATTATATTTTGAATTGTTGCATGATTTCATATCTACTTATTTATGAGCATTTTGTCCACACTGTGGATTTTACCGGTTAACCCATGGTTAGTTAATGCATTCTTCCCTTGCAACTGGTAAATATAAAAATGGGAAATTTTGTCACCATAGAATATGATACGTTAAATAACATTGTTTCAAGAATATTTGACACTTGGAAAATAATCTAATCATAGTCTATTTCCTATGGTTATAGGTATTTTTATGATAACTTGAGCAATAGACGTGATTTTAAGTGACTGATGAGCAAAGAAAATTTATGTTTAAGAAAGCTATACATTCAAGGCTGGAATATTTCTCTCTCAAAGATTATTTTCCGCTTAATTTATATTTATAACTTTCTCATTATTAATCTTTATATCTCCGGATATTTTCTACTGGATGATTATTTTATCATATGTTTAGAATAGTTTTGATTTAATAATTACTGATACATTTTTTATCTCTTTTCAGGTGAGCATACTTATTTCTTCATCAAGCGGCATGAGTGGTATGAATAGGATAGGAAGTAAGTAAACTCGATATTTAGTACTAATTTCACTGCTAACTACTTTTATTTGAGCAAAAAGTAGATTTAAAAAAAACCTCCAGTCTTTTTCGCATTCCCGCTAGCACTTGCCTTCTGGATTATTTTGGCTGGCTTTTAGCATATCTTGCAGATGCACGAAAATAAGTTTTCATTTCTATGGCGCACCAAAAATTGCTTCAATGATATTAGGTCGGTCTACGGATAGCATTGAACCCAAATCCGCATCAAAAAAATGCGTAATGACTTTGCAAAGAGCAATAAAGTTGGACTATAAAACTTCACCATTCCTAACTCATGTTCCCTTCCTTCCAACATAATCCACTGCTTTAATGAAATTATCATGTTCCCCCGACGTCCTAAAGCATATAAACTAAACTGCCTTCTTCTTCATGATGTGCTTTGCGATTATGTGAATAGATTTACATAATTATGTCATCCATTTTCTAATGCTGCAGTATCGCCATTAGCAATTAATTTTTGCTATCATCAGAGGTGTAACCAAAGTTAACAACGGGAATCCTTTGGCAAACTTTCTTTATGAAACATTTTACCATCAAACTGAGCAGAACTTCAAAGTATCGTACGTACATTGAGCATAAACTTTAAATTAATTGTTATTATCTAAAACGAGGCATAGATTTGCTTCCAAATAGCCGCGATAGTAAAAAAACATGTGGTAAGGTAAAATTTCCTCGTAAACGTTCTTCCGTGAGGATTACATTAATTTTTTTTTCAGAAACATTCAACAGGCTCTTGATAGATACTCACAGACAGCATCTGAAATTGTGTATCTAATCTTTAAAAACAATAATATGGATCTACTAGACTAGGAAGTATACATAAAGCGTACAGTTATAGCGTGCAAGGATTTTACAAGTATCCCGATGGTTAGCCTAACTTTAACCCATGGGTTACCACGGGTTAAAGTTAGGCTAACCCATGGGTATGTGAAGTAAAAAACTGACGGAAAAACTATGAATGCAATGTGATGGAATCGGAATGAAATGTTCAGATAGAGAGAAATAGGAGAAGGCCACTGGAAGGCATTTTATTTCTTTTTTGGAACTAAACCATATGAGATTGACTAAATTTTAGGTCCTGCCTATTTTGAAGACTTATGACAGTTACCTGAGGTGCCACATAGAATCTATAATAGGATCGTGATTTCTCCAAAGCAATCCACGCCGCGTCATACGTATAAACCTTGGCTCTTGAAAACTAAAGACAATATTCTACCACCGAATAGGTAAGGTAATTTCAACCTGCCACGTAAATGATAATTATATTTAAATGAAATCCCTATAGGAAAATTCCCGTTGATCGGGAATCTATTGGCCTTTATATAAGACTTGATTGTCCCCCAAGCATACTACGGCGCTGCTCTATTGTCATTCACACTAAAGACAGTTGAACGAAGGCTCATGATGTAAGGTGCTAATGGTGGTGGCTAATGATGTTTCTTGCGGTCCAACAAGAATGCCAACGTTAGAGAGATTAGGCTGCAAAGGCAAGTCAAAATTAGTGCGGAACCCTCAACCAGCGCGAGGACTAAGCTTGATTGTGAATTCAATGCTTATCAACAATCTGTGAATGGCAGTAAAATTCATATTATTTACTTTGGTTGAAATTCGTTGGTACCGATACATAAACCTAGGACGTTACTATTTCAATGCCTGAAAGCTATCCTTTACTTCCTTGAGTGGATGGTTGAGTCTGTTTATGAATCAAAACATGTGCAAATCGTCTCAAATGAAAAAGTCGACGGCTCTGAAAAGACTTGAAACATTAGTCATTAGTGCGGGATCTGCATTGATAAGTTAAGACGAAGAAGAGTGGAAAACGTTATGAGAGTAAAAAAATATTTCAACTCTAATTCGATTACTCCGTTAGAATATTGTAGTATATACGTCATCATTAACGTTGTCGTTATCACGTTAACATTAAATATTTACGTTTCACATTGAAAGAGAAAAAGGAAAGTTACCGGGAATGGGTACCGGATCATCCGGATTAGAAATATGTCCCACGAATCAGGAAGCTGAGAAGTAGACATTTAAACGGATAAAAGGAATGTGAAGTCGTGAAAGTCTATGTGAGTGTACGAAATCTCCTCTTGAGCTTTCTAAGTAGTTGAGAATGAATGCAGAGAGGCATTTATCACTCCTTCGTCGCATAAATGAAGTAGAAGCTGAGAAAGATTCTTTGAAATCAATGCTAGTCCCAGTTCCAAAGAATGACAAAGCCCTGGAATCCAGGATACTTATCAGCTTAGTATTGAATGAGGAAAAATTGATTCTGAGAATTAGGAATGAGTAGTACAGAAGAGTTAAGAATTACCTCCTTTGGTGACGGTCAATTGTTATAAAGATAGTGTAAGTAAGAATAGGCTGTGAGTACAGAATGGCAGATCATATAAGCGGGCCAGATATGAGGAATCTGTGATGAAGACTAAATGAGAGGAATTAGCGGGGACTTCAGAACTAGCGAATACTTTAGACTGGAAGAAGTCTTAATCATGGATTTTGAATATTGTGTAATAGATTCAACTTGGAAATACGCATTCTCCATAAAACTTCTGATAGCTTTCACCTCACAGGCTAGAGTATCTAATGTGGAAACAGAGCGGGTAGACTATCCGCTGCAGTCTTTGCCCCTTAACTTTTGATCTATTCTTGATGAAGATGTCTGTGTACAATTGTTATGATGTAATGGTGGACCAGTTGTTGTGAGCAAAGTGTAATAAATATGGATCACGGGACGTATATTTGAGATTTCTATATGCATATAGTGTGCTACAAGGCACTTTTTGAGCACAAATCCATGGTGTGACTTTCTGAACTTATGGTAAATATTGTGTGTGGCATATATTTTGCATCAATTGAAAAGGAGTGGTGTGAAACCCGCAGGAGAAAGTTAAAAACTGTAATTTTGTGGTTGGAAATGAAAAAAGCTAACTTCCTATAGCTTCGTTTAGACCTGCATCGTTTGCTCTAATCTTCAAATCAGAAATTCATCACTATACTGGATGAGAAATTCGGGCATTGGGTGATAATAGTGCCCAAATTCTAATGAAGAGTGTTGTACAGATACAAAACTATCGATGAAAGCTAGCTTGATTGCATGATTAGAACGGAAGTGACAAATATATTTCATAATTTTTGCTAAGGATGATGATTATTATTGCTGTCCTTTTTCTGAGGTAAATGTTTTAAATCACATATCATATCTCTTTGCGTACGATTCAAATTTCAGATAAGATATTTATGAGGAATAAAGTGCATTCATGTTCACCAATTTGTAGTGCGATACTGAGTGAACTCGTGACACTAATTTGCATGTGAGATTTCGGGACTGTATTACCTTTACATTGCGTAATTTAAACCCGAGTGCAAATAATTTTCCAAATGATGGCATTTTATTGCCATAGTGGTGCCAATGGTGTGCAACATGTGTAGATTTATTTTACTGCCTCAAGATGGTGTGGAATTCGTGTAAATTTAATGCAGCTGGAAATTTTCTTTGGCAGTGTAGAAAATTGTATGCTCGAATGTGATATTCTCAGGGAGCAATGTGAAAATTATGTAAAAACGTTTTGTGTAAAATAGAGATGGACCTTTTGAAAGTCCTACGTCTAATTATCCTAAGAATTCGGGTGAATATGGTGTCTATTTCATGTACCTACGCTCTAGGTACAGCAGTGGTTAAGATTTTGCTTACCTAATAGCCTGCCTGTTACCTAATATACCTGTGTTAGCAGGTTTGAAATTTGGTGAACATCGAGTGAACACTTAGATCTAACAAATAAATTCATCTGTGTCTATGAGCGGTTAAGATTCATGTACAGTTGTTGTGACTGTTTGGTGATCCTTCAGTTCGTTGTGCTGTAGCCTGGTTAAGTACACAATCGTATCAAAACTTTGTGCACAGATATTTTCACGGGAAATCAAGATAGGTTGCTACTGGCTTCAGCAAAGGGCGGTTTAGAGAAAGTAAATATTAGAAATTGAAGTTATTAGCTTCGTGTTGCATTTAGATAGATTCTATGACGATAGTGTAGTTTAGTCAATGGGAAGAAGGTTGGCAGGAGCTGGTAGGCGTTGGGGGACGATGTGAGATATGCATGCTATTAAAGCAAGAAACGGCCGAGGGTAGTGCCAGATGAATGCCCTATGATAGAATTTTGAACCTTTTTAAATCACGATGAGGCCACGGGTAGTACCAGATGAATATACAATGAACATCCTTTGCACTACTTCTGGAGAATGTACTTTGAACTCGGATAGTGCGCCATTACTTCATTCTTTGGACGTTCATGAAGAACATTCTTTGCATTAAAGATGCTGCGCTTGGGAATATTCGTTGCATATCTTTTGAACAAAGTTTCCCCCACTGGGTTTAAGGATTATTTTGGGATTGGATTTTTCCTTACCCCTGATGATTTGAACAACCAAAATTTCAGATTTATGAGGCTAAAGAGAGCTCGTAAATATATTAAAAAAACAGTTATTTAAGATTCGTAGCCTGAAAGAGAACGCGATTTAGGGAAAGTTAACCATGGGGACGTTAATAAATTGGCGTTAGAAAGGGATACTTGGAGGACTATAAATAAACAGCACCTCATTGCATTACCATGTCCGTACTAATATATAAATGTGCAAATAATAGTTGACCAGATTCTAGATATAACCAAATTTCGTGGTAACCTCTTTCCCTTAATGTATTATGGAAACATTTATGCCCTTATAATGACAAAATATAACTTCGTAAAGGATGTTGTTGAAAGTGAAAACTATGTCCTTGGATTTTCACAGGAAACCGCAAATTCATGCTGCCATTCTCAGGATTTATCCTTTTCCCACGGCTTTCCTTTCATTTCCGCGACTCCTCCAGCCAAGGCAGCTTAAATTGGTCCTCACTTCATTATCTCCCTCCCCTAAGCCCCCTCATTGTTTCCCCTCCGGGAACGGGACAGACCCCACTAAGTTTTCTCTCCTATACTCCCTACAGCTCTGCGCGTTTGGGGTCCTTAAGATTCCACAAATGCACTGGTACATACTGACAATGCACAGTGGAGAGAGAAGACTTTAGGCGTTAGACTGAGCGCTGGCCAATGTTAAGTGGATGTTCTCTTCTTTCCTGGCTTGTGAAAAGTACCGCATGAAAATTAATTAATTACCGCCAAACTAAGGCCCATTCAACGGAACCACTACTAGTTCAGGAATGTGTTCACCATTCCGAAGGCCATAAAAAATACGGCATTGAAAAAGGCGGAGCAAGTTTCGTGGTCTCTCCTTGTTAGATCAGTTAATATGCTAAGAATGTTCACCTTGCATATGGTCAAAGTCAGTGCAGCGAGAAATGACCCCGGCACGTTCTAAGAAAATTCAATCAGAATTAATGCAATTCTGCACATACTTTGAAATACTACTTCAAACTTGATTCTCCCAAAACTGTCTCCACTGGGCAGTGACGGATACAGAGAAAACTCAAGGGAGGGCGAAAAAGACATCTTGAGTTACCTTTACTTTTATCGCAATAAAAAATAATCAAGTCACATGCAGAGCTTCAGAAATTTTTAACTAAAGTGATTATACACACATTCAAGACAATGCCATCTTATGATATAAAAAAGTTACAATTATGGTTCTGCTATGTTTGGCAATACGGGTGGCCCCGCAAAGGGGGGGCGCGCGCCCCCTGCGCCCCCCATCTGTATCCGCCTCTGCCACTGGGCTCTCCTTTCATCACTTGCTTTTGCGTTATTTCAAATAAATATTTTACCAATTCATTTCTTCTTGAGCTATCGTACCAAATCGAATATGTTTTTAATTTTTTTTGACTCTCGTATGATAACGTAGAATATAACCATGAGTCCTTCCTTTCCTTAGCACCCTCTTAATAATGAACATGAAAAAATAGAAGAGACAGTTTTACAAAACAAATAATTTCCAGAAATAAAAAGGAAATATCTTTATCACGCTTCATGAGTATTTATAAATCACGTTTTTTTGCGTAAATGTCATAATAAAACACCATTGGATTTAATTTCTTAGCATAACGTAGCAGAGGTACTTTTTTCCTGCCATTTATGCTTAAGCATAATAATCTGCGCTTAAAAATATTTCCATATCTACTTACTTACTTACTACTACCCGAGATCAAATCAATATTAACCAAATTTAGAGAATTATGAGGGAAAATTCCATCGTTTTTTATCTTTTCCTTGTTAATGGCGCTTTTAGGCAACAAATACGAAAATAAATCGTCCTATTTACTGACTGACTGTTGCCCTAGTTCAAATTAATCTCTAACAACATGTAGAGAAAAATGCGATGAAATGTTTATAATGATTTAATGATTTATTTTTTAAAACTGTTTCGTTGTTACACACAGGAAAAATATCGTGTCATTTTTGCCTTCCTTCAAATTAATATTTTACCAAATTTTGATAACTATGAGGTGAAATGTACAACATGATTTTATGCGGAACATTTTTGTCCCGTTTTCTTGTTAACTTCGGATTTCTTTCACTGACATGAATTTCCTATTTTTAAGAATTCGCAAGATTGCCGATAGATAATATAATCCAGACTAAGGCACACGGCCTCACAAAATTTGATAGAGGATGGTTGTGAGGGGTGGAGAGTTGAGTTCCCTCGTCTCGCCGCCGTCTAAATTGATTTCGTCGTACAGACGCAACAGTTGTTTCCGGACCCTCTCCTCCGGCACTCGGCCGTCACCGCACATGTTCACCACTTTGCCAGTTCCACCCTCGATGCCTGATCCGCTTCAGGACTTCCCATCTTCTTTAGTCCCTCGCATATCAATGTGGTTTGTAATGCAAAATGCAGACGTCATTTTTTTCCGCGCCTGGAACTCGTTCACCTTTTCCTATCGCTGGAGGTGTCGGGAGGTAGCGAGGAGAGCTTGAAAGGGTATCTTTGGTCGGCAGCGTAGAGCTTTTCTCAAAGAAAGACGGAGCATTTTCAGAAGCTTTTTTTATTGGAGAAAATGATGATAAAATCAGGAATATATGGGAAATCATATGCTATCATATACTACATACCTTCATAGAATGTTTGCGATGTGAGCACAACTGCGTAAGTAATCTGAATTTTGCTAAATTCAACGCGAGTTTTACCAGCAAGTATATTTTAATCATTTTATACACGCCTAAGCGTACGAGAATGATAAAGAAATTAACGAATTTAGCTAAATCTCCTGGAAGTTAACTGAAGCCATTCCATTAGACGGAATAAAATTTGACCATTTTCCATCAATACTCTCCGAAACCTTAAAATGATAACTCTTTATCAAATTAAAAATTTTTACGTGTCATTATGCTTACAGTTGCATTTAGTAAATCTATTTGAATCAGTAATTAGGATAATGGAATATATTCAAGCCCTAGGTTTATATCGCAAGTATGTCATAATTGTAATTGTATGGTGAAAGCACAAAATATCTCTGAAAACGAGGAAAATATGAAGTCTGAAGTGAAGTACAGAGAGCAATAATGCAAATCATTTCCTCTAACACATTTCAACACTGAGAGCGTGATATCTCGTAGCTCAGTGGTATTTGACAGTGCTTAACTTTTGAAATGACGTGGGTCTAAAAACGAATGAATCTTATGAAATCTCCCTAATGGAAAATCGTTCCATACTTGTGTATTATTCTTTGGGAAAGCATACATACATGCAATAAAAACAATCATTGTTCAGAATGCATTTATCTGCCGCAGCTTAATGAGGATAAACTAATGGGTCTTAATTGGAAGTTTATTAGTCCGGATTTATTGATCCCGAATAATTGTTTACAGCTCAAGTAATCTCGAATAAAATCCAATTTTCACAAAAATTGCCATTTTGCTATGAATAAATTATATGGTAAGTATAATACGGAACAGTTATGAGGCGTACTTTAAAGAATTGAGAACATTTTAATGAGATTTACCGAAACTCTCAATTCTCTGGACGCTTATGGAGTTTAAAGTTTCTTTCGTATTTTATATCGTTATTTGTGCCATAATAAATGGAAAACATACCGATTATGAATACAAATTGCATTTTGCTCGTGGAATGTGCTAATTTTTTGAAAAAATTCGGAAAGTCACAGAGACATAGTTCATCATTAAAACATAGTGCTTTGATAAAATGAAATGATACATGTTTTTTAATGCATCTCCAATTTTGGCTAATAAGACAGTTGATATAGCTCATAAAAACGTACGAATAATGTTATTTCTGGGAACTCATAAGTCCGAATTTATATTATTAACCCTTCAAGCTAGAGTTTTGTAAATTTTATATTATTTTTGCGAGCTTAAAGAGATAATTAGAGTTAAAGTATCGAAAAAATATTAAAAGCAGTGAATACTATTTTACGACGGGTGAAAATATATACTTTTTCCATAATGTGACTCTGTTTCTTTAGTGAATTCATTTTAACATTTGCATAATAAACAGTAATTTTCAAATATCACAGGGGCAAGATTGATTTCCAGTTGTGTTTCGTGATTAACTTATTTATTTCTCGATTAGGAAAGCATATGCTAGTGATACTTATTAGGATCCAAGAACTTGAAAAAACATGTGTTACAAATAAAATACATTATAAAAGCCCCAGGCTAGTAACGCTACAGGTCCGGTTAATAATTCTCTAATACATTTTTAGATAACTGAGTGGAATATTTTGTCCTGCAAACGCGGTTTTTAGATTTTATCTTGCCTTTCACGTCGTCAAATGCTTTGCATTAATGAACATTCTCTATGCTGTCAATTAAGAGGAGATACGGAGTACGTATTAGATATCATTAGCCATTTCATTAGCTATAAGCCATATCAATTTCCAAAGATATTAAAATCTGATAAAGAAAAATCAATCTTCCAGCTTTAAATATTACACTGAGCTATAACTTTCTTGAAATTAAGAGGTGTTCCCGTTCCCCATGGAATTGGTTTGTCTCAAAATGCTAAGTATCAAAATAGAATTTTCACCCTACTTTATGCCTTTTTCGCATTTTCACCGGGGGTGACATTATTTTATGCAAATGGCGCTTATGGATTATGAAGAGTTTTTGAAAAAGGAACGAAAAATTTTCAACCTCCATAATAACGTGATAATGAGTATATGACCTTTAAAAATGTGACCACCGTTTTAAAATTCGAGTACGAAGTCCTCCAATACCCTTCAAGCAATTTTTGGCGCGTTGCACTGTAAAATATGCGACATGGTTGAAATAGAAGGACATAATTTTCCTAAGCAAAACGTACCAAATTAAGAGCCGAAACGGAGGCACGACAAAGGAATATGACCACGAAATAACGGATGCCTCGTTTACGTCCCTTTCCCCCCAGAATACGCAAGTTCAAGACCGAACCTCCCCCCGGCGTTGGGTGCGTCTATTGAGAGGTGCATTTCGCTAAGGAGACGTTCTGACGACGACGTCTGACCTCGTTTTCTTCAGAAAATATTCTGCTAAATTTGTATGCAAAATACTGGAGCCTCGACGCGGCTGGATCCTTCCTCGTATACCCATTTACCTCATACCCTTTCTCCCGTCGCATTCTCCGTCCCATGGAAATTGGATTGGCTGTTAGGCAGGAAAGGTGGTGTGGTTGCGGTGGTGTGGTGAGGAATCATTTCTCGGAGGTTTCCTTTTCCCGACCGCGTTCAACGCACGGCCTTGGTGGGCTCACTGTGGCGTCTGGAATGGGAGAAACGCATAAGAGCTGTGCCCTTGACGGAATAATTCGGGTGTCGTGTCCTTAGTGGAAGGGGAGAGGGGAAGTAACTGTTTTCTTTTAGACCATTTTTCCTTGGTCTTGACTCAGAAACCTTTTATGTTACTCTCGGTGCGTAGCCTTGGTCTACAGGTGATAAAAAAAACTGCCGTATGGAGTACTCATTTGCGGTGTTTTACTTTAGTTCACCTTATGGACTCAATGCGGAACGAATTCTCTTTATCTCAGGTTGAAGCACTATAAATCGGATCTTAAACGCTTTTAACGAATAATCTCCAATACGAGAAAACCCTGGGGTAGAAGCTAAGTTAGTTCCCTTAAAAAGAATAAGTATATCTACTAACCTACGATTATCATTGTCTCTACAACGAATGGTTTGTTGTCTCCCGGGGGATGTTGAAGTTGTGTCCTTTTTGACCTTTCTTCCTTGGCATTGACACAGAAATAATAATAATAATAATAATAATTATTATTATTATTTTCGTAGATAAAGAGGCTTCAAATATATGGTTGAAACAAGGGAATATATATGGGGAAACAATCGGATTTATGAGGGCCATTCAAGATCGCATAATATTGACGAGGAACTACAGAAAGTTCATATTAAAAGAAAACATAAACAGCGAACAGTGCAGAAGATGCAAGAACCAATCTGAGACAATAGAGCATATTATGGGAAGTTGCACGGCTCTAGCAGCAAATGAATATACCAGTAGACATGACAATGTAGCTAAAATCATGCACCAAGAACTGGCAAGAAAAAATAGAATCCTGGACACCAATGAACCATACTACAAATACCATCCACCTGATGTTTTGGAAAACAATGAGTGCAAACTATACTGGAATGCAGAAATAAAAACTGACCGAGCAATTAAAAACAATAGACCGGACATAGTTATAATAGACAAAATAAAACGGCACACTACCCTCATAGACGTGACAATTCCCTTAAACCATAATGTACAGAAAGCACAATCCACCAAAATTAACAAATATGCAGAACTTGCAGCAGAGATCAAAGCCTTGTGGAAGATGCAGTCAGTAGATATATGCCCAATAGTGATAACAACAACAGGAATCACACCGTGCGAAGTTCTACACCAGCTAAAAAAGCTAAAATTGGAGAAAACTCTACCAAAAATACAAAAGTCAGTCATCCTGGACACCTGTCATATTGTCCGACGGTTCCTTTCAATAGAATAATTACGGAAGTAATAACAAAACACAGCTGAACTTGACTTGGTCCGTTCACTGTGAAAAATCCTTGTAAGATAGCAAGAGGGAAAAATGAAAATAATAATAATAATAATAATAATATCGTTTATTTTCGTAGGCACTGGGGCCCATAAGAAAATATAAGTACATCTTTCTACATTTCACATTGAGATAGATAAATAAAATAAAAAGTAAATAAATATATATACATATACAGTCAAATTTGAACAGTGCATATCGCCTAGTACATGAAAGAAACAATACAATATTTTCGACAAAAAAAATAATAATAAATAATCGCACTTCGATATAACACACTAATTACAAAATTAAAGGTGACAAACAAAAGAAATATGAACAAGAGATATGCACATAAGAAAGTGAATATAAACAAGAAATATGAACATAAGAAAGTGAATATAAACAAGAAATATGAGCATAAGAAAGTGAATATAAACAAGAAATATGAACATAAGAAAGTGAATATAAACAAGAAATATGAACATAAGAAAGTGAATATAAACAAAAGAAATTTAACTTGGGGATAAGGAGGCATTCTTCAGAAACCCATATGTGCTGTGTTTGAACCTATTGACATTTGTACTGCTTCTTATTTGGGCTGGGAGAGAGTTCCATATTTGTGAGGCGGTTACTATAAATGTTTTGTTCATATGTAGCGTGTGATGTTTTGGAATATGGAGGTCAATGTTATGATTTCGGGTAGGTATATCATGAACCTCAGATTTTCTAATGAATTTCTCATACAAGTATGGCGGATAACCGGTCGTTAAGATACTGAAGGCTAGAGTTATTATGTGAAGGGTGCGACGCTCTTTATACTTAAGCCAGTTGAGGTGATTGTAATAGTTACTGATATGGTCCCATTTTTTTAAATCGTAAATAAACCTTACAGCTGAATTCATGGCCAATTGGAGTTTATTATTGTTTGCGTCGTCTTGGTTAGTGAATAAGGCTGCGCAATAATCCAAGTGAGGGAAGACTAGTGTTTTAACTAATGAAATTCGTATGTCGGGTGTAAGTATTTCTCTGGCTCTGACAAGTTGATGTAGTGATCCCAAAATTTTACGCCTCGCATAGTTTGTTTGAGGCTTCCAACTAAGGGTTCGATCGAATATGACTCCAAGGTTTTTTACTGTTTCCTCATAAGGTATATTGTGGCTACCGAGTCTTATTTTAGGTAGATTTTCATGGTCTAATTGGGAAAAGAAATAATTGCTCCCTATAATTATTGCTGTTGTTTTCTTGTCATTGAGAACCAAATGATTAGCCTGCGCCCAACTGTTAATTCTCTCGATGTCCTCATTGATAAGTGCGATTGAATTAATAATATTGGACGGCGATGAATGACGATAAATTTGAAAATCGTCGGCGTAAAGGTGGTAGTCACAATGCATGAGGACATCAGGGAGGTCGTTTATAAAGAGAGAAAAAAGAAGTGGGCTAAGAACTGAGCCTTGTACCATCCCCACGGGATTAGGGATCCAGTTTGACTGTAGGTTACTACTGACCACCACTGCTTGAGTGCGACCGCTGAGGTAAGATCTAAGCCAGTCAACAGCACTCTTTGAGAAATTTAGGGTACTCAGCTTGCGGAGGAGCAATTCATGGCAAACAGAGTCGAAAGCCTTGGTGAAATCGAATAATACTAAGATCGTCACCTGGCGTTTGTCCATTGCCTCACGAATGTCCTCGGTAATTTTTAAGAGTGCAGTTTGAGTGCTATGTCGACCACGGAAGCCAGACTGCAAGGGGTTTAGTAAGTTAGCAGTGGATGTATATGAGCTTAATTGCTGAAATACAATCCGCTCAAATATCTTGGCAAAAGCACATAAAATTCCTATCGGTCTGAAGTCATCAGGTGTAGAGGGCTGGGGGCATTTAGCAATTGGGTGTATAAGAGAGTGCTTCCAGGTCGCAGGATAGTGTGCCGTTTGAAGTGAGGCATCTATTATATTTAGGAGCGAGGGCAAAATGACAGGTAGAGCCTTCTTAATGCAAGAAATGGGAATTTTATCATGTCCTTTGGCATTGGAGGTGATTTTTTTGCACGCGCTAAAAACTGAGGACGATGAGACATGTGAGAAGAAGAACTGATTATGATTCGCTGGAGGTGGGATATGAGGTTCGAGAGAGATTTGCGGTTCACTTTTGACAAAGTGATTATTAAGAACATCTGGATGGATATTTAAGATATTGCTATTGGTTTTAGGAGGTAAAATTCCAAGATTACGAATGGATTTCCACATAGATTTAGGATCACCCTTTTTTCCTAGAGTGCGTTTGAAATAATTTTTTTTTGCATTGCGTATCATACTCTTCACTTGGTTACGTATGGTTTTATATCTAGTGAGAGTAGCCGGAACTTTATATCGCCGGAACATTGCTCGAGTAATATTTCTTTCCTTTATCTTCAGTTTAATTTCTGGTGTGAGCCATGGTGTCGGGGGATGGGTGACACGTACACTTCGGATTGGAGCATGCGAGTCCAGTGTGTTGAGTAGGAGGGAGTTTAACTCGTTAACTTTGTCGTCCACAGAAATCAGTCTACTGATGGAAGACCAGTTAATCTGGCATAAATCGGTGATGAACTTTTCCTCGTCAAAATTTTTGAAGTCTCTGAAGGTTACAATTTTTGGCGTAAATGATGGAATTAACATTTTGTAGGTAACAAAGACTTGGTCGTGGCATGAGAGTGGCGGATCCGGTGTTTGACCAGAGGACGTAATTTTATTAAGGTCATCAACACAGATAATATCTAGGAGAGAGCTGCAGCTCTTCGTATGACAGGTTGGCATAGTTGGCACAATATTCAAACCACACACTTGTAATAGGTTAAGGAAGGCATCTTTATCAGCTGTTTCTTTTAAAAGATTGATGTTGAAGTCACCCATGACAACTCGATTTACATAACTAGGAACAGTATTAACAAGAAAACTTTCGAGTTCGGGCAACCCATTTGTCTTTGGTGGTCTGTATACAACAGTCGCTAATAATTTTGAAAATGGACCGCTAATTTCAAGAGAGATATACTCCAGTTGATTATCAATTACATTAGCAGATCGACCCAAATCTTTGACTTTTAATGATGAGTGTACATATATGCCGACCCCTCCTCCTCGTTTTCCTTCACGATCATTTCGGTATAGTACAAACCCAGGTAAGGAAACCATTAAAGAGTCAATTGATTCGTTTAACCACGTTTCACTCACACCGATTACATGAAAAGTGTTTGTACAATAGTAATGTCTGAAATCATCGATGTGATCAATCAATGACTGGGCGTTGACATGAGAATTTCTCATTTCCTCATGCGAGGTGAATGTTACTGGTAATTGTACTGGTACCCTTATTTGAGTATCTATAAAAAATGATCAAGATCTTCCTCTTTACAAATAACTTTTGCGGGGGATCCCGTCTCTTTCCTTGCCAGAATATTCCCACCCCTAACCCAGGCAAACTTGATTTTTCCAGCTTTCTTCAAATCTCTCGTCAACGCAAACAGCTTTTTGTTGACCATTGTGAGTGACTCATCTACGTATATTGGGCTGGAGGAGTCCATGCCAAGGTCTCGGGTATTGAGATCCCTGCGTGTTCGTCGCTTGTTTATTAACTCATCTCTAATAAGTTGTCTTGTGAAACGAACAACAATAGAAGGGATTCTGGTGAGACCTTCCGGATTGTGAGAGGGGCGCGGTCTGAAAACTTGGTCGATATCTTCAGGTTTCATTTGGACACCTAATACCGATCCTAGCTTTAGGATTGTACCGGTTAAACTGTCACCGGTGTTAACCGGGACGCCACGAATTTCAAGAACGTTTCTTTTACAGTCTTGTTCGTTTTTGTTAATTTTAACTTCAAGGTCACATATTTTCTTTTGAAGACGTCTATTCTCGGCTTCCACTGATTCTAGTTTATTACACATCACTGATAGTTCCTTCTGAAGCGACTCTAGGCGCTTCGACTGGTCGCTTAAGGAGGCACTGTTAGCACTCACCAGATTAATTAATTCCTCTTGCTTGCCCTGCAGAGCGTTCATGCGATCGAGGACTTCTTGCAGCATCGTGCGCACAAGTTGACTATCGGAAGAGGTGCCCTCAGAAGACTCAGGTCTCGGTGCAGCTACCACAGGATGACCCGGCGTTTTGGCACGACACGCGTCGCAGAACCATTGTCGGCACTTCTCACTAAGTAACTTGAAGTCATCATCGGATATTGAGAGACAAACCGGATGATAGAAGTCACCACATTTGCCGCAAGTGAGCGATTTTTGGTCTCGCTTAATGGGTTTCACGCAAGCACTACAGTTAGGCATTTCGCAAGAGCTTTCACGAGCAAGAGAGACAGACAGCGATCCGCACTGCTCGAAGGCTGGACTGCGACTGGTATTGGAAATAGTTTGTTTTACTCTCGGTGCGTTGTGCTGGTCTACAGGTTAGAGAAAATACTGCAATTTTGGATGCTCATTTGCGGCGTAATTTTATGCTTAAATTGTATCCCGAGCTAAATTCCAGTTTTTAATTCTGGTCCAAGTAATATAATGCACACCTTGAACTTTTTTAAAGAAAATTCTCCAATGTGAAAATGAACTTGGAGAAGAGCTTATCGCCTAGGAAAGAAATATTTCTTCTTATTCATAATTTTTCATGCCACGAATGATATATATCATGTCACTCAGCGGGCATGGTGAATACATGTGAGAATTTCCAAGTAGGCTTCCGCGGAGATTATGACGGTAGGCAGCAATTAATACGAGTTTTCTACCGCATTTGTCCGTTTTACTGGGCAATATATCGCCAACGTTCACTTAAGTCTACCGGAGGAAGCCAACTGGAACGTAGGCGGAATATTGTATAGTAAAATGGATGAACGTGGAAGGAAATCCAGAAGAATCGCTTTTTACCTGTGACTATTATTTGAATTGAGTCAATTTTTATGCAAAATAAATCGTTCTTGATTTTCAATACAAAATAGTAAGTCTCATTTATTTCATTTTTCAGCCATTCTATAAACTTGTAAGAAAATTGTAACTAGAGTCTTGTAATAATGTGTGTTTTTGCAATCATGTAAACATAATCTAGTTTTATTTTAATGGTTGCGATTTTTTTCAGTCGCGGCAAATTCACTCCCTTTAGGGCAGGACCTATATCCTGTAAGAAAATTGTAACTAGAGTCTTGTAATAATGTGTGTTTTTGCAATCATGTAAACATAATCTAGTTTTATTTTAATGGTTGCGATTTTTTTCAGTCGCGGCAAATTCACTCCCTTTAGGGCATGACCTATATCCTGTTGACTTTGCAATTTAATTGTCGTTTCTGTCAAGTTAATTGCATAAACAAAAGGATACCAGTGAAAGATATGATCACAGTTTTAGTACGTCATCACCATGAATAATATAGGAGAATGATTATATTAACCTATTATATATCCTATTAGCGTTAAGCCTATTATATATCCTATTAGCCTTAAAGTTATGAGTGTAGTTGATTAAAAAACATTTAGCATACTCTATGGACAAGGTGTGAGTTTTTTCTATCAATATTTTAGCTGGTTGCGTTTTCTAATTTAATGCAGCCGGTTGCGTGTCCCTCACAGTACAATTTTTCAAAGTTTATTCTCACTACGGGAAACTGTTAACACTAGAAGCGCCTTTTATTCCTCATACCTAATAGCGCCGGCACAAGTCATTTTGACTGGTAGGTGATTTATCTAGTTTCTGAGGGGAATGAATAATTTCAGGCACATATTTTATTTTGAAGCGAAATTATTTTTTTAACCGAAATTTGAATTTTTAAAAGTAATGAATAAGAATCAAATTGAATTTAGTTTTTCAATTGTAATACTAACTTTGGAATAAATAAATTTATTACCAATTATGCGACATGCAATTATAAATGGTTGTATTTTAGTACGTAAACATTTTGCAGAGTAAATATAAAAATGCCATTTACAATAATAAGTAGTGAAATAATGTAAGTAACAGCATTAAACCATGTTCATTGCTATCAATTCTACCGATCTATGTCATATAAAACACAACAGAATAAGGTTGACAGTTGGTGATGTGCATTTACCGGAAGTATATTTTTGATATCTTGAGCCTTTTACAATAGCTTTATTTCCTTTACATGCTTTTTACTTTCATCGATGTCTTTTTCTAATGTGTGCGCCTGAAATGGAAGGTGCTGGCCCGGGCTGTGACCTAGTATACTCTCCATATAGTTCTTCAGAAAGTGTCAAAATGAATTTATGGCGACTGGTAGTCTGAAAAGTGACCTTTTTGTAAAAGACCCACGCGTTAATGGCAGCTAATCTAGCGAACCACATCCATATGCTCCTCGTGCGTACATAAGGGCAAAAAGAGCTTCAATTTCATCAACCGTTGTGGTCGAATCTCTCTCACCCAAGTGCATTGATTCTGCTTCAATGCATATTTTCATATGCCGGAGCATACGTTCATCAATAAATAAACGCCATGCGCTGGATACTTATATATCTATAGATAGTGTCCGTTTGACTTATGGTGATGGTCCCGGATTTTATTAAATAATATTTTTACTCGCTGGCCTCCCGATTGTGTTTATGTCACTTGGGGGTCACAACCCACTCATTGAGTCCATCCCTACCTAACTACCGAGTTCCGACTGCTGTAGCAAACGAAATTTTTTTGTCACGCCCTCTAATCTTTCCTCCATCTTCTCGGTCTTCGCTGCTTGGAGGGACGCAACTCTCACCAGAAGCAGTTTCAAGTTTGTAGTTGGATATTCTCTGGAATACGGTGCTTTCCTATTATTTTTTATTGCCTAAATCGAAAGATTATTACTCCTGGAGCACGTATTTCACGCTTTCAGATTTTTAAATGACGATATCTATTTTTCGCGATTAAATGAAAAGTGAAAATATTCAAGCGCGCGAAAACGCAACGGCTAAGTATGAATGCCGGGAAATCTCCGTGTGACGTCGTCCTAGTTCCCGCTGCCGCAAGTGAGGTGACCTTGGGGCGAGCCTTTGAGGCTTGAATAAGGATTATTAATACCTTATCAAACGAAGGAAACTTTCCGACTATAGGCAGTTTTAATAGGTGATTATTAAGAGATGTTTCCCTGAGATCTGTGCCTCATGCATGCATTGGTAACCTCAGACGACCTATAACTCCGATCTACTCGTATAGAAACTAGGTCCCTATGACGTCAAGTGGAGTGGCATCGCATGGGCGCCAATCTGGCCTTATCTATTAACCATGAATATAGTTGTACTTGAGGCCTACAGGTATGCTTGCCCACCTCCATCAGCATAGTGAAACATATTCTTTCTTTGCCTTCCATTCAAATGAAGATGGACTTGATTAAAAAGTAAATTGATGCAAATATTACTCTGCGAGACATGATAGAGACTAGCTTTACAATGATTGATGCATGATGAACAATATTTATTCAACATCAACTATAACAGCAGGTTAGTCTAAATATAAGTATTCACTCACTTAGAATAGAATCCCAGTTATTTTTCTTCAAATTTTCTTATCGCACTGATAGCTTAATCAACTTTAGCACTAGCGTATGTAGACTTTTATTTAACCAGAGGCTGACCCACTAGAATTTCCTTCATTGAATGCTGTGTCAAAATTTCATCAGGTAAGTTACACCTTTGGATTGCTAGGCACACTCAGTAATCTCAATTCTTTGCTTTTTACTGCAACGAAACTGTATTCCTCACTTCTGCTAGGTCGGCTAAAGACAAATATATGAAATGTCATCTGATACAGCAATTTCTAAAAATATGTTTATACATTTCGTAGTCAACGTTTGTTTTAGAGCATAACTATTACCATTTAAACATTTAATGGAATGGAAATTATGTCTTGCATGAAGCTATTTTCAACTCGAAATGAGTGAAATATAGTTATTCTGATTTAGGATTTTTTAACCAATACTGCCTTTGTACGCAGTTCCCGAAACTACCATTAACGCTTTCGTATTGTGATAAAACTTATTATGTTTTTTTTAAACATTTATATAGGTACGTTTATTATGAAATTTATTGTCTATGTATCAGGGAGTTAGATAATTATTACCATTATTACGTTAAGATCCTAATGAAATGTCATCAACACAGAAAAAATAATATATATTCTTCGTGAGAAAATCTGCTTATAAAGCGTTTAAGACGTTATCTCTAGCTAGAAATTCATTTCATCCCAAGTTCACAGGTTAGATAAATTAACAGATATTTAATTGATATTAACAGATATTTAATAACTATTGGTAAAATTGAATGAGTTTTCATTACAATTTCATCTTTTGCCTGATTAGGGGAAATATTCTGCTTTCTTTTCTACCCAGAGGCATCTCATTTTGTGTTTCACGATAAAAGGAGTTCAAGTTATTGATAATAGGACTATTTACTCTGGGAATAAAAGATGGTTTGAGAGAAATGGCTTTCAAGGGATTTCAATATTAAATTTTTAGTACCCCAGTCGAAACGGAGGCGTTCGGTCGTGTGTGCTGGAAGTATTGCGGGACCATACTGGGAGCGTTGAGCAGTATGTGGACGCTCCCCGGTAGCTCCCCAAACACTTCCCGTGCACTCCTCGTCTCTCGACACTTCGGCTTACCTGACGCTTCCTCGCCACTCCCGGGTTGTAACGCTCCCAGGATGCTCGTGCAACGCACCTCAAACACTGCACTTAGATTGGTCCAAACGCCTTCCTGTTTCTTAACTCGTTTATGAACGCTTCCCTTGCACTTTCGTGAATAGGATGGTAGTGGTCGTGGATACTTTGGTCGTGGATACTTTGGTCGTGGGACTTCCTCAAAGGATTGATAATTTGCAATTTATAAAGTATGATGGAAAGGACAAAAGACAGTTGAAGTTGCATTTGAGAGTATTCACAAACAACTCAGGAGAAATTGGAGCGTCGATGAAGTGTTGCGGGAGTGGAAGTAGCGTTAGAGTGTTGTGTAAGCAATTTAAATGTTGTCACGGCAGTGCACTACAAACAGCTCATTTAGGCCGCTTTACGGCTTTGCTATGTGCAATTTATGGTAGTTATGAAGGTGGACGAGCCTCCGTACATTTGCAGAGCCCTACTGCCGCCAGTGAGGGTCGCACTTTAACATTTACAGGTTTATTATATTCCCTTTGAAATACGATCTTATTATCAAAGACCGCACAGTGGGCTGAAATAAAAAAATGTTGGCCAAAAATAAAAATATTGACTTTTTCATTTCGCACGGGGAATAGTTTTACTATCATTTTAGAATTTTCGGGGCATGTGCAGCTGAAATTAATATTTTTTTTTAATACTTAGTTTAAATTTAATTGCTGGCCAAAAATCAAGGAAAATCTAAGAAATCTTGAGTGCGTGATTTTTACGAAAAAAATCTTTCCCCAAGCAATGTAATACAGTTAGTAATTCGGAATTTTTTAGGATAATTATTAATTACCTATTCTTTTTATTAATTTAAAGCGAACTATAGGTAGAGTTCATTATTTTTTTATTTGATGATTTGTTTAAAATATCGCCATTTTCCGTAAGTTTTTACTTAATGCTAGGATGAAAGTAGTTACCGCCGCTTGCTGCTCCTAAGATATTTACACTAGGAGTTAGGCAGAAGTTATTAGGCGGAAAAGAAAAATCCTGCTCCAACTTGCAACCCTCGGATAGTTTTTAAGGCAAAGCAAATTGATTTCGGGCGTCTCGCGCCCCGTGACCCACAATACACGGGGTAGGCACTCGGGAACTTGGCGTGACATGCATAGCAGTCCATTTGAGAGACTATATTTTCCCTTAATATTGAGTGCATTTCATTCAACTACTTGTTATTTGCAATGCATGTATGGTATGTACCCCCTTCTAACGGTTTTACCCCGGAGTTATCGTGTGCAAGCTGCGTGTGTACGACAATAAAACTTTCGGTTTGCGCGCTCCCAGAGCCCTTTTACCTTGGCGGCTACCCCTCTGTGCTTTTTCCTTTTGGGTTCTCTCTCTAGTTCTTAAAGACTTACTAGGAGATCTTCGTCGTCATTTATAACCACTTCAACGTCAGAAACAGCTGATTCTCTCCGCGCTTCTTTTCTACCAACCAACTCCTAGAGGGGTGACCACAATGAAGCTTCCCTTCACTCCCCCTGATAACAATACTTGATACCTTGCATCCAAATAAATTGCTCCAACAATGGTGTCTTGATGAAAAAGAGTCTTTTCCTTGTCTTCCATGGTGTCATAAATATCTTGCGCCAGATTTATTGAGCTCATTCCATCTGTCATCAACTTACATCGTAGCCACGCTTCAAGGAAGTCGTCCACTGTAAACTTTTCAGGTTGTAGTTTCTTAATGGCTATCCTACACGTAATTAAGACGGAACTCACATCGCACAATTCATTCCATTCGGCCTCCGAAAAGAAATTTTTCTATGATACTTTTTCATTGCCTCTGCACTTATATTTTCCAGACGCAATAGGGACTCGAACATGTCATCAGTAGAATGCCAACGAGTTTCGCAGTTAATCGTAGGCTTTGCGAGCCCTAGCCCACAGAGGATTTCGGATGACGAGAGATTTCTTAGCGATCTGCACATGGCTTGTGCTCTATTTATTACTGCCTTGTGACTTTACAGAGCGTCACCTACTGCCAGCTCAAGGGTATAGGCCACACACCGTTGACCCATAATGCCACATCGTTCAAGTCTGTGTCAATTGGCATAGGCCACAGAAATAAGGATGAGCACGAATTATCTGAGGAATGATGGCAAAGGGAAAGTCACGTGTCGAGAAACTTTCCCTCCCCACTCCTCCACCTGCTTTAGCCACACCAGCTACCACAAAGATATATCGAACAGAGTTTAGTACCATAGAAGTACGGAAAAAATAATTCAATTGTAGAGGACAGTGTTTTAACCCCATCTTTCTCACTAAAGTCAGACATAAATGGGTCAAAACTATTCCCTGTTTTTCCCCTCCACTCAACTTCTGGGGTCAAAAGCTAACAATGAGCAGTAGAGTTTTGATTAATTTAATATCATTCCTGAGAGCAAAGTTTAATTCCGGGTCGAAACTAAACTCCTTTTTGATTTTAATTTCGTGCTGGAATGAAACTAAACCTAGTTCTCGTATTTCCGTTTCCCTCCGTGTCGTAACGAAACATTTTCGTTTCGTTTCACTTGCCATCCCTGCTTTTGCGTGCGAATCAGTTGGATAACAAACATTGACTGTTCTTTGTATAGATGATCCCATGGCATATTTTTAGTTATGTTTTGATGTTTAAATAATTTCAACTATAGAGACTCAGACAAACCGCAACGCAGCATATTTTCTTGCTCGTGAGAAAGAAAAAAATACGACGCAAAAAAATCGCTGTTCCAATAGTGGCTTCCCACAACGCTGGGTAATAAGGGTGTATCTAGACTGACGTTGCTGACGTTACTGACGTTGATGGGAATAATTCAAAAACCAAGCCTGCGAATTTTTTTTAGCAGAAAGCATTTATCAGAAACTCCATTTTTTCCAATTTAATGAGTGAGTAAATATTTTTTTCTCAACAAATTTCTCCATTTTGTGGATAATACCGATGAGTAAGTTCAAATCAGAAAAGATCAGAAGCTAAATGGAATTTTACAAATTATTGAATATTTTAAAAATAAGTGCCAAAAAGTGCATATACATGGTAAGGAAGCTAGTGTAGATGAGTCTTTGTTATTGTGGAAAGATAGACTGTCGTGGAAACAGTGTATTCCCATGAAAGCTTCTCGTTTTGGGATTAAATTGTTTGAACTTAGTAACTACGCAAGGTTTTAATGGGATTTTATTATTTACTCAGGCTCAGGAAAAATTAGGCTATGAAATCACGAAGGACGCAGATCGTTTCTCAATAAAAGTTGTTCTAATTTTATGTAAGAAAATATGAGACTCTGGTAGATGTGTTTACATGGAAAATTTTTTCAGTAGTCCCGATCTTTCCAAATGCTAGTTCAGAGGACAACAGATGCTGTTGGAACCGTGAAAATCACACGTAAAGGTATGCCAGTAAACCTCAAAAAGAAACTAAATAAAGGAGAAGTTGTTAGTGCAAAGTGTAGGAAATTGGTTGTTTTGAAGTGGAAGGATAAACACGATGTTGTATTGCTTACTACAAAACATTCAGACCAAATGCAACCCATACGTCGAAAGGGCGGACTATTATGTGAAAATAAAATATAATAAATATATGGGCGGTGTAGATTTAAAAGATCAACTTTTTGAATCGTTTCTTCTGGAAATAAAAAGGACAAAAGTGTGGTACAAGAAATTATTCAAACCACTCAGTGAATAAGGCTGTACTAAATGCATACATTTTATACCGTAAGGTTGGTAATAACTAAGATCACCTAGCATTTATAATGAGCTTAGTAAACAAAATAATAGCAAAGTATCACGGACAGAATTTAGAACAGTGCTAAGGACGGCCCTCGGCTATCGATACGGAATGTACACAATTGACCGGGCAGTATTTTGTTCAACAAAACCCGCAAACTGAGACATTTAAAGTTGGAAGAAGAAAGTTTGTTGTGTGCACAAAAAACGGAAAGAGAAAAGAGACAAGATATAGATGCAAACAATGCCCAGAAACTCTACTTAGAATCCTGTTTTGAGCAGTATCACACACAGGTCAACATTTAACTACCGGATAAGGAGAGCAGGAAAAATTAATCGGCTCTGAAAATTGTAAGTACGTATTCATAATTATAAAATGTAAGTAATTGTTTACAGAACATATTTTTTGGAATGTTTTTAGTTTGCAATATCGATGCAAAAAATATTTTACTTAATATCTGCACAAAATCTTCAGTGCCTCTAAATTAAATCACTATGGGTGGTTCAAATTCCTACGGTTAAAGCACCGTATGGGAATGGAATAGCGAGGACGAATATGCTGCGAAGCACACGCTTGAGAGGCTAAGGTGATTTTGGCGACTATAGGGTATTTATGAAGCAGAAAAAATCATTGGTATTGGAGTTTTACGCAAAAACTCTAATTTGGAAGGACATGAGAAATTAAAAACGTTGCTTGCGGCTTGCATTCAAAAAATGTTTTTACATCAATATTTTCTTAAGTGGGATGAGTGCTCCAGAATAAATAGTAGATTTATGACAACTTGTCAATTCAATGGGTTTTCTTAATCATTGCGTTGGATGTTGTTATTGCGTGATTTTTTAAACTAATAATAACCGACAATCCTTGTAGAGTGCCATGTACAATCCTCATCCAGGAATAATGGAGGATCTTATTACCCGATTATCAGTTATTTTCAGAGCTGTATTGATTGGCCTTCGCGTAATGGTACGATTTCCTCAGATAACTGCCTTAAAACTACTAAACTGTATGTAAAACTGGTATCACACACCACCAACTATTCACAAAGTTTAAATACATGGAGCAGAAATTGTGAAAAATATCAAACCTCCCATTGAACAGTTTTCCAAAGAGGCACTGGAATCCCGACTCAAGTATATACGCAGATATCGTGTAAAACACACCAGGAAAATATGAATGATTTCCACAAACCATGACCTTTTCCATACGCTTCTGCTTACATCACATCCTTTTATTTCTTGCTCTTTTGGGGGTTCCATGTAAAGTAAAAAAACACCTGTGGAGGTCAAAAGTCTTTTAATTATTAGCAAATATAATCTAGGATATGAGAAGTCTTCATTTTCTGACTCAAAATAGGATATAAATTGGCACGCCTTTGTTTTTTAGCTATAAGCTAAAAATATTTTTTAATGGTTATCCTCTTTATTAAAACGCTTAAATGACCAAAATTACAGTTTAAAACACTATATAGCAATTTTAAATCACCAATTAACTTATGAAAAGCTATGAGATAGCTTAATCACTGTTAAAAATAGAAGAAATTCTATCTTTCCATTTTTACTTCCGTATCTTGAGGTTTAATTCTCGGACGCAAAATATTTTTTTCATAGATTGTTTCTACCTTTCATTTTACAAAAGCCTGCTGTTCATCATTATTTCCAATTTTTTCAATGAAAATTTTGCAGGGAATCTGCAAGGGAATCTTTTTCTGCAATGTGGCAGCGTCAGATGTCAGATGGACCGGTGTGGAGACTCTCGTATCACTTCCGAAACGCACCCGATGAAGTTCCAAGTGGGCCATAATCTGTTCCCCGGACACTTCCGCGGCACTTCCTAAGCGCTCCCGCCACACTTCCCCGAACGCTTCCGTTTCGACTAGGTCACGGTCAACTGATAGGTCCCTAACTGCCTAACGCTCCCCTCGCTTCTTCCCTAACAAGAGTCGGCGGAAGAGGAGAGGAGTTACTTAAAAATTGCCATTGTTTTACATTGTTTTAAATTCAGAAGACTGTTTCGTTGCGATTAAACAAAATAGATGAAACTTAAGAATGGTGTTTAGAGTCAACTACGTGTATATTTTTACGCCCAAGTTTGCGTGTTTCACACCTCCTTTAACCCCATGGCAATCGGAGTTCGAATGGCGTAGAGTAAATTTTCGGGGTCGAAACGCTATTTATAAAAACAATGTCGTTTATCATGCCCAAGTCTAGAGAAGTATTTCTAATCGGCGTCCCAGGATTTATAACCGCTTGTTTCGCGAAAAATAAGATGCCATTGATTCGCGAAGTGCTGCAGGTGTTCTATCACCATCACTTAATCCTGAAACAAGAAGTGTGTGCAAATACGAGTTTAACGATGCAGTCCGTGGTCCCATTCCGGACTATTATGTTGAGAATTCAAATTGTTCAAGAAATACGTGGAATATATAAAATAGAGGCACTATGCAGTGAGCTGTTAAAATGCAAGATAATTTTTTTACGGCGACCTACGCGATAGCTAAAAAATGATATGGAATTGAAGGGAAAATTGGTTAAGTTGCTTGATATTGCCGCGGAAAATTCTCTAGAAGTTATTGAAAATGATGTGGATAAAGTGCTACTGAGAACACAGAGGACCGGGACGCCCCAATAGTATAAAAACCTGCTTCAATAGATCTTAAGCTAACACTTACAGAGAGAGAGTTTTCCAAATTTTTCTGAAAAACGTCTGTACAATCATTATTTTTAAGTTCTGTTAGCACCAGCAAAACTAATCGCTCAAATCATAGACAAATGTGCATAATATGAAATGAACTGTTATGTGGCTGGTTGTGGTGGACTTGGTTTATCGGTACAGCAGTAACATTCCTTTGACTTGCCAAATAACGAGATCCTTCTTTTAACATTTATAGAGAGAAAGAAGGCAGAGAAGTGGCGCATTAAGTGGAGAAGAAGAGAAGATATGGAAAGTATCGCAGCAAGTCTGAATTTAAAGAGTAGACTGGAAACTAATTACGACTTGTAAAGCTAACTCTCTATCAATTTCCTTTTCATGCAATGACCTTGTTTTAATGATACATTTTTCTTTTAAGAAATGACAGCGTTTTAATCTTAAGCAGTTAGGATGTTTCTGAAATGATTTCTATTGATGTTACGCCAACGGAGTCGTGAAGTGAAGGATAGATTGGTGGGAAAATCCTTGTTACACACGAAATTGTACTGACCTTTGCTGCCTTGGGTATTAGCGCAAGAGGAGCGGCAAGGGTTTTGTTGCTTCTACGTTGTAGTAAAGGAAACATTTACTCATTCGTTGAATTAAGTAACTTAAATATTATTCTGCTGATTGCGTCATTAAGTAGTTCTATAAATCTCTTGGCGGATTGATGAAAGAAAAACAACATTACACATTCCAAAACTCACCGTAACTGGCGGTGGGCTGAGATTGTTCACAACATCGTTGAGGAGTGGAGATAAGCGAACATAATTAAATCATTTTCATTCGATTTGACAAGCGTAATAAGAGAGAGAACTAACTGTTGTCATAAGTTAGGTTCGTAAAAATAATGATAAGATGTATTTATTCGGGCGATGTTGAGACTAATAGGTCCCATCTTCCACCTTAACCCTCAATAGCGTCAATACAGGCATTTAAAAAGCGGTAAATAAAATTTTAAAATACAAAAAATATACAATACACACTATTTGGGAAATGGCAAACAAAATTTACCGGCATGTGGGGAAATTTCTGTTTGCGGGAAAAAAACATGAGGATAAGAGAGAATTCCCCTTCAGAAAAAAAACCCACTGTAGGAAAACACCACCAAAAGAAGGGGGCGTGAAAAACTTGCGAAACCTTACTGAGCGAACACTATTGTCACGCCACATGCAAAATACAACATAGTTAATGAGTTTAATGAGCAGTAAAGCATAGTTAATAGTATACACAAATATTACACAGGCAAGTAATGTCTTGGAAGTCATCGGAGATACTCAAGAAACATAACAAAGATACACTGGGCACGCTCCAATGTACTCACATCTATTCGTACGGAAAGGGTGTGCAACTGCACTGCGGAGACGGCTCTTATTATAGTGTCAAAGGGGCCAACCGAAGGAAGATGGGCCATGAAAAGCACTAGGAGCTAATTAAAATTTCAAGTTGTCGATAGACCTGTGACAGCTGAAGAGGAGTCATTAGCTATATAGGCGTTTCAAATGAGGCGTTTTCTCAACCGGTTTCCGGCATGGATTGACATGCAGTCAAACATTCAAACGGAAAAATCACATTTCTTCAGACATCACCGTATATTTTCATGAGTGACTCCTCAGACAAAAGACTATGAATTATTCATCGAAAAATCAAATCCTTGCGTTCACCTTCCACGTGCGCAGTAGAATATAGGAAAGAAATAGTAATCATCATCATTGGAGCATGAACTTAGAGTATCTTTGATTGCATGAATTTGTTAATGGGAAACCATCATTTAAACGAAAAAATAACAATAATGTGTAAAAGTAATTAACGCTGTAGAATTGATTATCTCAAAAAGTCCTGCGATGGATGTTACAAGCATGAACAGTGGGGATTTTTCATGTACCACGATACCGATATTGAAGGTTCCAAATCCCCAGTTTTGAAAAGGTAGCTGTTAAAATAGTTTTAACTCATCTTTATTGAAAAAAATATCAATTTTAAACTTGTAAATGACATGAGGAACTGGACATCTGAAATAATTATCTTTATGTTTTCCTTGAAATTTATGAATTATAAGCAAATGTAGTGGGTGCTTTACTTGAGCACCTTCAAAAATCTTCTCGTTAAGTTTATAAGTTTTTCCAAATTTCATATTGAGTATAATTGAAGCTAGAATTTAAAGAGGAATATAAATATTTTTTACTTCCCCATTCCTACAAATTATTCTATTCCTGACTGAAGACAACATTAGTTTTGCGTCTTTTTAACAGTTCTTACCGGTCAAGGCACGTCAGTAAAGAAATCATCCTGAAACGTATGCGTTTTGCTGATCTCATATGTATCCATGGTGGTAGATTTTACGGCGACTACTAAGATTTATCATAAAAAGACGGCCTAAAAATAGATCCAGTTTTTACGTTGACGTCAGTATCATATATTGTCAGTCACCAGAAATAACGCATTTATTTCAATATATCCGATTGCTTGGCAATCATGGGTGAGCATTGCTTATTCTCAAATTTTTTATTTCTACATCTTAACATATGCTATGAAATGTGGAATGGATATTATATAATTTCAGCTCGATTTTTTAACAGTTAGAGGTCTCTCAAAGAGGATGAATGCAATAACATTTAATTTTTCCGATTTCATCATTTTCAGGGGTAACGCACAATTTTACAGTACTTTAGGGCCAAAATTTGCTCCATTTTAAATTCCGCTCAAGATTTTTTCAGGAATACAATACTTTTTCGCGACCTACAGCCGCGCGCCACACCCCTGAAGGCGAGCTGGTTGCAGGCCACATTCACGGTCAGCGACCGTCATGGCCTCATGCCCCTCGCGGCTTCCGGAACGAAAGTCGGCGGAAGAAAGTAGGAGTAGAATACTATGTTGAAGTATTTCACACCGTGTGTTTCCGGTAGTCTATTCTTTAACATAAATACAGCTGTGTTTTTCAAAACTAACACGTGAATAAAAAAAGAAATTTTCTGGTTGAGAATCCTAAAAAAACGTGATAGACAGAGAACCCATCCCTAAATTTTCCATTCACCATAAATTTTCCCATCACCAAGTTCCACCGAGTGTCGTCATGCAGCCTAAATTTCATTGGAGATACTCAAGGCTAATCTTGCATCTCGAGTTTCAATTTTAACTCTACGGCATGTTAATATATATATCATTCCGATTTCACGTGAACTTCAAACCCTCTCTTTAAAATTAGTTTTTATTGCGCGTTTTTTTAACTCGAATTGTGCCTGGAACTAGTAAATGGTTTTCTTGTTCAAATTTCAAATCCAAGCTCTTTTATGATTTTCATTTCCATCGATAAATCTCAGCATTTCCCCAGGGTTGCATTTTAACTGAGTAACTACTCACCTCAAGCTTTTTCAGCTGTATTTTGATGTTACGTGACCTTTTTGAGGCATTTCCATTTTTTCTCGCTTTCTCAGTCGGGTGAAACTATCGCAGTCCCTGACGGCAATTATCACGTCTTCATTGTTACTAGTTTAGTATAAAATGTAGTTACACAGCCCGATGATCGAACAAAAGTATTTTGATCGATATTGGTAAGAAAATTATTGTTCCATTAAAAAGGTAAATTTATAATCAAGAATTGAATGATAAATAGTTGAAAGCTTGAGAATAAAATTAAAGAATTGAAATTTGAATATTTACGCCTTATATAATAAGCTTTCCGGTGATATTACAGTAATTAAATCAGGAAAGAGTTGTAATCTTTGTATTGTTGCAAATTTTCCTTATATACATGTTGTGGTAAATTGTAATTATGAAAACAGTGTGTCGTTCAGGCCATAGTATTTACTATTTTACCAATTACTTCTGCAATTAGTGTCTTCCTTAGGAGTATTTTTTCTCTGTGGTCCATTATTCCTGCGTTTTTTACCTCTTTGTTCTGGTTAAAATGTCGTAAGCGTCAGCGTGTTTAGTGGTTTACGGGTTTAAGGTTTAAAAGTCCTTGTATTACAATTAAATCAATGGAGTTTTAACTACAGACCTCACCGATGAATGTAGTTCGGAGTTAGTTAAGTAATCTAATAACACATATAAGTTATGTGTCCATTTTAGTATTATGTGCCATTTTGTTGCCTATTTATGGGTAAAAATGAATTCCTCTGAAATATACTGAATTGGTTGGAAAATATAAATTTAAATTAATTTTTGAGAATTTTTATGAAAATAATCCATTTTACCCGTCACGAACTTTGGCTAAGTATTTCTGACGACTAGACCACTTTCTAGTTTCCGTATTATTCTGTTTTTTGGGGGGATCATGGTAGCGTAGTGTGGTTAGCGTATGTCCGCTGATCAAAGGGTCTCGGGTTCCAATCCTGAGTGAAGCCCTCGGAAGCCCCAAAGCAAAAATGCTCGAAGTGCGAGATGGCCCAGGAGAGGGAACCTGCTTCTCAACCCTGAATATGTGAACTTCGCACGCCTGTGACTTAGTTCCGGGTGACCTCTTCTCTCATCGTATGAAATCCACCCCCGAATGAATATTTCGGGTGCATGAATGTTTTTTATCGAGTGTGAAGGAAAGGATAATGACAGCCATGCAAAAACAGTCCTCGCATGGTCTGTAACAGCGGAGTTCTACCCACAAAACGTTAGTTTACACAGGAAGTGTTCGAGAAGCGTATTCTAAAAGAACATGCTTTGCATTATCCTCATCTCCTGCTGCCTTACCACTCCTGACCTTATTCTAACCGATAGCTTAGTGCCCGAAGTAGCCATCTTCTCTCCTCCTTTCAATTGCAATTGGGCCAAACCAGCCCAACTCAGAAACACGAACTTTTTCATTTTCGAACTCAATGCCAGTTGGAAACACGTACGGTAAGAAGATGGACCACTGCAACAATTGAAAACTTTCTGCAGCTTACGTATTCAAGGGCGGTAGCTGTGATTACTGTGGGACTTCAACTATTCCCCAAGCGCCAATTTGAGTTTTGGTTGGTTATTTTTCAAGCTTTGGTGTCCCAGGCGGGTGAATTTTACTGCGAGTTCTAATAACATTTGGTATGCTTTCTTTCTCTTGAGCACGTGTTTTGAGGATATAATAAGCCTTCTATACACATCAAATATATTGATCGCCTTTCTTTGACGCCCTCGCAAATATTGCCTCGCAAATACGCCCTCAAAAATACACTGTATTATATTTATCTAAAAAATCTTGATTTCGGAGTGATATCAATTGCCATCCAGCGTTTCCAACTTCCTATTAATATTACAAAATCTTCCGATACATATCGAATTTCAGAACTAATTTCTTCAATAAAACCATATCTTACCGTTTCAACGCCATTATATAGATAATCGTACTTGCATTATCCCGAGGAAAGCTTTTTTATTCACTCTTGATAAATAATACTCTCACTTCTGTCTCATTGTCAATTTATTTACCGTGTATCTTGGGTTTCATAAATCTCCATCTACTGACCTATACATATAGCCTAACTACTTATGTCACTGTCTTCTTTCTGATGATATTAGGCTTAAACGTTATTCAACATTATGCTACCATGCGGCATAGCAAGGAAGTAAATTATTACTCGGACCATGAATGCGAATGATAAACCATCTTTTTTATTTACATGAAATGGATCTAATACAATGAACGTAAAAGTTGTGACAAATGCGCTGTTTTCCTACGAAAATCCTGATTTTCGGAATCACTGGAAGATATTGCAAACGAAGAAAACTAAATTTTTACTCGAGATATTGATTCGGACGCTAATCTAAATATGTAACAAATTGGGGATAATAAATGAAGAACTATGACGAAAAAATGTGAAAAATAGCATTTTGGCAAAGAATAACAACAGCGTTACAAAGAGTGTGTACAAAGAAAGTTACAAAAACAGTGAACTATTCAATACCAAATAAAATAAAAATATAGGTTTCAACGCAGATCGTAATGAACCCATTTGTAACAACCATATTTTTCATTCAGACACATTCAGGGGTGATGTTTTGGAAGAGAATTATAATTATCGAATGGGACAGAAAAACCGACAGAATTTAAGGAAGATATTGGCTTCGTGCTTCCACTGGTGGGCAAGGAATTGAAAAATTGGTTTATTTGATCAATAGAAATGTGGTCAGTCTGTAAATTTGAACACTTCCTTTTTTCCAGATTCCTTAGTTCACGCCAGGCTGTCTGTTGATTTTTAACTTGCGAAAAGTTTTAGCTGAAATACTGGCGTTTACCTTCGGAAATGCAAGATTTAACCAATTTCCATGAAACGTTGTATAATTGATAGTAGCAAAGCGTTCCTGGAAGAATATATGTGCGGCGGATGCGATTTCAATCTTGGCTCTGTTGACGGATTACTTCATTGCACCAAGGAGCATGAGTACGTTTAGGATAGCACGATATCAGAGGAGCAGTGAGATTCACACGATTTAAAATATGATAGATTAAAAAGTTTAATTTAGGATCAATACAGCTTGAATAAAAAACATCGCTCCAGTCCAAGGTCGCCAATTGATTCTGAAAGTTGAGATCATCGAAGTTTTTTAGCCTACGAAATTTGAAAGGCTCAGGTGGAATAGAGTGATATTCAAAGTTGCAAGTGATTTGTATGACATAATGGGCTGATGAGAAAGGGAGAGGCATTTTAATAGGCTTCTACCTTTTCAGGGTCATCGACAATAAATAAATCAAGTAAAATGTGGCTGGATGAAGTATGATGGCAGTTGCAGTGAATGGGAAAATGTGCAGATAATTACCAAAGGCAAATTTATGAATGCAGTGGCTATTGTGATTCTCTTTATGTAAATCAGAATTGAAATCACCTACTGTGATTACATTTTTGAAGGTGGTAAAGAAGCGGAGAAAATCGTTCTCAGATACAGATATAAATCCAATTTTTAGGGGGCTATAGATCACACAGAACCTAGTCCAGTGATTTCGACAACAAGGTATTCAGATTAAAAGAAATGTACCGAGGGAGGGGTGGCTAAAATTGAGACATGAAAATCGTGACGAATAAATATACCAACGCCTCCCCCTATTTTACCAAGGCGATCATGCCTCAAAAGATTTGGCCTCAAGATGCCTCAATGGTAATTTCAAAGAGACCCAGCATCGTCAGGAATTTACGGATGGAGCCATGTTTTGGTGAGACATATAATATTGTAAGAATCAGTCGAAAAATGGATAAGAAATTCATTTATGTGACCAAATAAAGATTGGTAGTTAACGCAGAAAATTTTAACATAATTGAGAAATACTTCATTCCCACAGTGGTTACCACTGGAAAGGCAAATTAATTCTTTTTTCAGCTGGTTAATATAGTTCTCGCAAAAAATTGTGAGGCACTCAGATCCATGTTGAATGAACAGAACATGAATTCTTCCATTTCGTACCCACAAGTACATGAGTTTACCACATTTTTTCAGATCACGTGCAAATGACTACAGTTTATGATTGAGAGATGAGGGGGATTCACTGACATATATTGGAGACGCTGTAGAATGAATGAAACCTAAGGCATGGGAGTTTAAATTTCCTTTAACTTTGCGGGCGGCCCCCACGCTAGAAGCAAGTGACTACTGAAGAAAGCGCGCTATCAATGGAGAAGAATACGTTGACATACTGTCACCATGAAATTTAAGGCTATAAGAGTAATCGACATAAGATGCAGATTTCTTCTTCAATCGCCCAGCAAACATTGCACACCGCTGAATTCACAATTTCACCATCGACGTGGGGAACACCACGAATTTCGATGATATTTCGGAAGCCCTCCTTTTTAGCTACATAGCTAGCTAGCTACATACCCGAGATTCCAGAACCGAAAAACATTTTGCGATCACCATATCGTTCTCGTGCAGGCTGTGAAGGCGCTGAGTAATATGGTATGGTATGGTATTTGGAGGCGACCGACAGCTGAGGTCATTTGCGCCATGAGGGAAGGGTGGAGAGAAACCCGGCGTTGGCGTTAGCCTGCTCCTAACGAAAGGCGCCAAGGGGACGACGGCTTAACGTCCCATCCGACGGACGGAGTGTTGCGCTTGAAATGTCCTCCACACAACATTCAAGCAGGGGTCGGGCAGTCTCTGAAAATTCTCTGCCACTGCCGGGATTTGAACCCGAGCCCGCAGGGTAGGAAGCCAACACTCAAGCCACCACACCAACCCGATCCCCCGCTGGGTAATAATGGCGAGGGAAGTTTCGATACCTTTGAGAGCGTCGGCGTGGTCAGAGATGGACATCCGTCAGCGAAACTTTCATGTCCTCTTGGTCCTCCCTAACCCTGGTGAGCAGCTCAGTGACCATGGCAGCCAAAGATTCGCCGCCAGAGGCGATTTTGATGGAGACTTTCGCGGGGTGGTGCAGCATCCGTAGCAAGGTTTTCGGGTTGACCACCGTGTCGTTTCATCTTCATGACGACAGTTTCGTCGGCGTTGCAGCTAGCGTCTTCAGGTAGGAAGTCTTTGAGGCAGGTTTTTTTCCCGTCTTATATAGGCCTTGGTTTGTACTAGGTGAGTTCTGATTGGTCCGTTTGGGTAAGAGTCTCTTCCAGGTGTTTGAGAGCGAATAGCTGTCCTCCCTGTTGAAAGTGGATGTTTTCGCTATTTCGACAGCCTCTCGTATGAGTCGGGGAAATTAATGCTTTTCTCTGGCGATGATGACGTTTTTGCACTTTCAAAGTACACACCAAAGGCGATGCCCAATCGGGATCTCACAGGTGTGCAGTCACTCCGAGAAGCACGCAGCTGGGACGAGCGGGAGTCGCACACCCATGACTTTCGAAGATCCTCAAGAGCTTGAATACCCACATCGGACACAGAGACAGGGACCGCATGAAATAAAGTCTTGCATTTGCCACAAATTAAACTTTTGACTATCCCTTAAGAAGGCATTGCGAGAAGGAGCGCGCTGCCAATACTCGGATAAAACAACCTTGCATTTATAATCAAATACATCAGTTGTGCACCATTGCTTCCGCCTGTATCGGCTGTGTGGTGAAACAGCCATTCTATCTTTTATTTTTCTCTGCCAAATTTAAACAAAAAATCGTTTGATCTAGCGGAATGCGAAACGGACTTGAGGGTGAAATATTTAAATAGAAATTTCATGTACAATGGCATTTCATAGATGCGTAAAAACAATAACTCTTGATGTTTAAAAAATATTTTTACTATTATTTAATTTTAGTCAATGTTGTTTATGGAGGGATGGAAGTGTATTTTTTGCTCGTTATTGTTGTTTTATAAAATTTAAATTTTCACCTTTTCATATATATTTTGTCAATTTTCACTCCTTACCCTTTCCACGCACACCATCTATCACGCTGTTCTATCTTTTGAACTAACTTTATCTTGTTTCTCTTTTTTTTCTTTCCTCAATTGCTGCCTTGAGAGTGATTCTGAGGTGAGGAGCATTATGATCTACTTCTTTGAATGTGCCTAGAAAAGTATTCCAAATAACTTTCATCCTTTCTGAAGTTATGATATACTTCATAGATGACGTTTGCATGCAGAAGGTAGGTGGTGTTTGTTGTGTGGCATGAACCATAAAATGGAGGATGAACTATAGAACGTGGCTTGGTGTAACATAAAGGTGAAGTTTTGAAATATTCACTTGGCAAACTTTCAAATGATAATAATGAATCTCTTGAGCTTGGGATTCAAAATATTAGCTAATCAAATATACGAAGCGGCGATGCACCCTCATGCAATCCATGGAAAAGTGAGGTGTGCAATTAATTTTGAAAAAGTAACCATTCATGTTTAGATCGCAAAGTGCTTTGATTTGGGCTCAAAAATTCATGGCTTTTATTGGCATTTTATCAAAAGTTTCCTTTTGGACTAACTTTTTTTTCTGGTTCGAGCTTCTTCGAATTTATTAAAAAATTCATGAAAAGAGTTGAAACTTAATTAGTGTTTTCTTATTGTTGCATTTGGCATAGTTATTATAATATTAAAATTCGTTTTTTACAAATATGTGCGTAACATTTTAAGCGAAATCTGAGAGAGTTTTTATCAGACTATAAAAAGGAATACGGACACTGTTCTCAACTGTTCCTGAATAAACTTAATAGAATCTTAATCGAAATAGTGGAAGTAGGGATGTACCCATGATGAAGGCGCAAGAGCGTTGAATGCGGTTGGGTCCCGTTATATATTACTTGGAAATTACTAATTCATCATTCTCCCAGCATTTATAAATATGATGGGCGACTGAGTTACACACTTTTTAAACAAAAAATTAGCTTAAAGGACCGATGTTGAATTTACTAGCATTATCACCAACTAAAAACTCCTAAGTGTTTAAACGTGAAGCAGTTGAGAGGATAAAACCGAGGCAAAATGCCATATCATTGGTGAGGGCAGAGTTCAGTCAAACTAAGCCACAAGGGAGGGGTATCACACATTTAAGTTTGTGATCCAGTTCCTTTCCCTGGACCACCTTGCACTACGGTGATTTGTTTAGGGGGTGTCTGTAGGCTGTAACTGGGATTTGAACCCGTATCCTTCAACAAGAAGCGATGCACTGTACCTACTAGGCTGCCACGCAATTATATTCATCATAGAGGTGCCTAGATTGAGAAAAAAGATAGTGTTTACTCTCTGAAGAGATACGTAAAAATTAAACATTGTACACATTAAAAAGCGGAGTTAATCTAGCACTGCATAACAGAATAAAATTTAAAACAACCATTGCACAATAAATTAAAACTTTCATTTGAAAATAACTGATAAAGGGGAACAGAAATAGAAAGTATTACGGCAAAATATATTAAAAAGAAATGCAGCGTTCAAGATATTTTGCTATAATTTCAAAAACAATGTGTTAAAGCTAGCATAACACGGTGAGAAATACAGAAAATAGATGTTACTAGCGTTTTTTATCAGCAAACCAACAAAGCCAACAAAGGCCAAGTTTGGAAGATAATAACATTATATAACGCAGCACCGCTGCCACGCCGAAAATCCAACGTCGCATCGTAACTAAATTCGTAAATCCATTTGAGGGTTAAATTTCCTCTCATAGAAACGGCTTCCACGCCATCCAATGATTTTTCAGCTGTGGCACATTATAGGTATCATATTGCATTGAGCAGCAAATTATTTCATGCAATAAAACCTCAAGCTTGTGTTCGTGGGGATCGGGTTGGTGTGGTGGCTAGAGTGTTGGCCTCCCACCCGGTGGGCTCGGGTTCAAATCCCGGCAGTGGCAGAGAATTTTCAGAGACTGCCCGATCCCTGCTTGAATTTTGTGTGGAGGACATTTCAAGCGCAACACTCCGTCCGTCGGATGGGACGTTAAGCCGTGGTCCCCTTGGCGCCTTTCGTTAAGAGCAGGCTAACGCCGACGCCGGGTTTCTCTCCACCCTTTATTCCATACCATCCCTCATGGCGCAAATGACCTCAGCTGTCGGTCGCCTCCTCCAAATACCATGCCATAGCTAGTGTTCGAGTTATGTCACGACTTTGTTGAATAAGTTAAAGCTAACATTTCTGTAACTATTTCAGTGGTATAATTAAATGTGCAATTGCAAAAATATTTTCCTTCTTTGCGAATTTCTTGACCATCAAAACAAGGTAAATGCTTAATTGGCTACTGGAGAAATTTAAGTCATGTTGACAAAAGGCTTATGATGTCATGCTATAAATGTCATCTATGCTATATGCTATGATCTATGCTATAAATTACAGCTGATAAACCAATCTTAATTCTTTGTAAACTTTTTTGGATAGAATCCTTGAAAACATTTCGAAATATAAAAGACAATGGTAAAGTCCTCACGCTGTTAACCACATATATTTTGGAAATTTGAAATAATTCCCTTGATTCCTCAACCTGGCCTAAAAAACAACAATAAAGGAAAATGAATATTACGGGAAAAATTATTTGCCTTCATTTAAATTCCAACCAGCTTCGACATATCTCTCTTGAGTGCTTCAGCCAGCTGAAATTCCAACGATTATTTTTGTGTGGATTTTTGGTGGCATTTGAGGACCATAAGCCTAAGGGACTAAAATAGGTTACGTTCAAACCACCAAAGGGTATTTTAACCATAATATGGCCAGAATTAGGGTAATTTCCCTTTTGAGGACAAGTCGAGGGAGTGTGCAATAGTTTGGTATTATATTTCTTCGCACGAGGGCCGTAAGGACCGCTCCCGTAAGGAGGATTAGTACTTGCTGAAAAGAAATGGTCCTTTATTTTAGTCTCTTGGAACGATGGCGGATTTATGATCAAAGTATATAGAGATTTCTAGAATTTCCAAGCAAGATACTCCATAGTTCTCAAAAATTGGAAGCAGAAGTCGTTTATTAGTGCATGAGATCGATATTGACTATCCAAGAGCGTTAATTTATCCCGCAAAAACTCTGAGACACTGGAGAATTTTTGCGTTATGAGAAAGATGAAAACGTAAATACCTGTTAAAGAACTGAAATAATGAGGTGGGTAGGATAAGCGCCATAAATATAGAAGGAAATTAAAGGTGCACCGTTAAAGCACTAATGCAGAGAGTATCTTTAACCTTTTAAAACCCAATTTTGCTTCTAAGCAACATCAAACACGTTTAAACTTTCATCTCTATTTAGGAGATATCTAAATTAAATATAATTTTGTAGAGTAAATTTTAATGACGAAATATGTAGCTGCCAGAATAATATTCATTGAGTGTAAAATTTTCAAATTTTCAAAAAGAAAAATCTTGAAATTTGATTTCTCTCAGAAACAGCTCTTGGTTAGAAAGGGTTAAAATATTGAGGCCGGTATGGTTCTGCAGTGTTAAGAATGAATAATTATTGTGAAGATAATTGATTATGAATTAGAAAATAGTTGACGGGGAGCTGTCCAGGGTACTTACTTGCTAACTAATAAATCATGATTGGCTTTTATTTCTCAGGAAAATAGGAATTTGGAGGTTGGTGACATCTATCGCGGCGCCGTAGTGGTACACAATACCTCGCATATTACTTTGTTTCTTAATCCTTACCATCTTTTTAATTTCTCCAGGAAATACGGGGGCGGCAGCTCCCCCTTAATCAGATTTCTTCCCAAGAGCCCATCCGCTTCATCCGCCACTGGAGATCATTAATTTCTTGATCATCTTAAATGTGCTTAATTAATTACATCTTGAGTGCCGCTTCTGATTGTTCTTCGGTGCACCGTTTCCTAAAGAGGAGGGAATGGGACGTTCCATTTGAAGTACTTATGGACCCCTATATGCATAGGAGTCTTTATTACGTATTGATGTACATTAAACATCGAGGTTTATTCCTGCCGATTGAAATTTTACGGAGAGTGTGCTGTAATTTTATATGACATTAAATTTCCGTTCATTGTTTTTCCCGGTTCCAGGAAAACCAGTATAATTCCATTGTATATTTTATTTAATTTTTGATCTTTAATAATCGCCAAATTTTCAAAGGGATATATAATGGGTAAATTAAGTGCTGATTGAACCTGACAAAATCAGGTTAATGATATTATGCGCAATAACGATCCTAATTTTGGTTTTTCCTTGCCCTGTCATGTTGGGAGTAATAGTTCTGTTCATTTATTTTCACTCGCTCGTTTCCCATTTTGTTTACTTTGAGTATTCGGTTTTATTATATTTTGGGAGCGAAGAGGATACAGATTGTTCATATCTATCCTGAAAATTATCTGATTTTTGCCAGTAAATATGTCGTTGCGGCCGTCGGTCATCACTTTCATCAAATTTTTAGGTAAGCGTACAATTTCACATATATTGCTTTGTATTGCTTTACTGTGAACTGGATAACTATTAAAATCTTTCATGGAAAAAAACTTCTTCACTACAGACTTAGTCATGTTTGCGGCCAATTAATGATTATTTCCTCTAACAATAGGTCAATAACGTGAAATCAATTTGGTAACCTAAGAGTAGCTCACACGGAAACCCAAATCTGCATTAAGCTGCTTAATTTCTTACGCGTGCCATATATCCATTCATCACTATATCACCAGATTCACAGGCTTGACATGGACGCTCGCCTCTTATATTTAAATTTCCTGCTGTTCGGCAATCGTCGGATTGAATGTTTTTTTGGGCGATAAACTTGGTTTCCAATGCGGCTTTTGTTACCCGAGGCTGATTGCGATTGCCTCATGAGATGCAATTTGAAGATGCAAGGTTACTATGATCCGCAGCACCCAAACCAAACACCTCATTCCCTGGATACGGTGGTGATACTCATTAAGTCTGTCGTAGGGCGGGTTTTGTTTGTGTACGCTCCTTGATCCCGGAGTCATTGCTCCTCTTTCAATTATTTGCCGAACGATATTGCACTTTTCAAAGCGGCCTGACACAAATTTACATTCGTAGTATCACTTGTCACATTGCAATCAAGTGTTAACCCATTCGGGTAAATAGATGGCGATTCGCCGGTTTGATACGATTTTCCTTAAGGCAAAGAGCCGGCAAACTGGCGGTAGCGTCGTTGTTGTTGCATTTTTTAAAAATTGTTTGTCCAAACAATATTATCTTAAAACTAAATATCATGTGAAAAAGAAAACTAAAATCATCCCATAAATATTCTATGCATCTTGACACAAAATTTCATATTCTATAAAATAATAAGTGAATGAAAACCCTAGGAAAAATATAAAAGGCGCTTAGGTTAGAAATTTCCATGAAAAATTAAGAGGCGAATGGGTTAAAGGATTTTTTCAATGTGATCTCTAGTCCAGGTTTTATTTTCTATACTTATTTCCTTTGAAACGCATTGCTTTTTGTTTCAGAAGTAGTTAGAATCATTCAAATTCCTAAGCGCATTTATATCTTTTACCTTAAACCGATTAAGAATATAATAGCTTGCAGGTTCTGTAAACTTAACATTATTCTGTCTCCATTGGCAATGAAGTGAGCATTGAGGTGTTTGAGATTTGACTATCACTCCTATCAGTCGTGCTAATTAAGTAAAGTAATAAATTGAAATGTTAAATATAAAATTTCAGTAAAAGAGGGTACATTACGAGTGTAGAGATTCAAAGTAACAATGAGTTGAGGGAATCTTGTTTGAAAAGTTTTCTTGAAACCAATATTTCTACTTTTTCCCCGAAAAATGTTAACTCGATTCTCCAGTATGTGTATTGAGTCTCTATGAACAATTATTACATGAATAAAAAGTGATGGTTATATCAGAAAATTTCAAGGCCGTTAATAACTCATAATTGCTGAAGTATACAAAGAAATAAACATACCCATTGGACATTATCATGTTAACTGTCCCAATACCTTATGGAAGGGTCATTGACAAAGCTTGAACCCTGCAAAGAGGCATTGTTATCTGGTGAAGTGGACTCTCTTTAGAAACTACCGTTTTCCTTGTCTGCAAGGTGATGGTCACTAGTGTTTTTTCCTCTTGGGGCAAAGGAAAGAAAATAACTCAAATTGAAGTGTCCACTGGACGAATCTGTTCCAGAACCCTTGCCTGTAACTCAAAATCCTCGCTCTGCTTTGCCCCAACGGAGGCCTGCAATGGACTCCTTTATTGAGAAATTATTTATTTTTTCAACTTCTTCCCTTTATACAAAATACTCGAGACGTTTTCTGTCGCCCGTACTGCTCCAGAGCGCGAAGTCTTTCATAGGCGATAGAGAAAAGAATTCTATGGTGCATATGTAGAACGTCGAAAATTTATCTCTTCCTCTAGGCCCTAAATAATTAAACTTTTCGCTAATGGTCTATTTCTCGGAAGAGTTTTTCCAAAAGTGAGTTTTTCCCAAAGGATATCTCTAAGGATGACAATAAAGTTTCCCTGCGCATCAGAGCCCACCTTTTTCCGTACGGTCATGGTTAATAGGAATTTAAAGTTGTAATGGAAAAATATATCGTATATTACGGACAATTTCTTCACGGAATATACTTTTGTTGAACGATCAAGGAACCGAACACAGACTCTGTGATAATCTAAAAAATACATGATTTATCAACATCTTTTTATCATTTACCTCAGTTCACCGTTAGTTAGTCTCTTCATGAGTTAAATATAATCCATAAGTTGCAAATTATGCACCCTGCGACATTGCAAATAGAACAAGCGATCTTTACCTATAAGGGTGGAAGGGAAATATTCCTGGCAGCGACGACCTGAGGTTTCAATGAAACTGTTAAAAGCGTTAAACTTAACTTCCTGCTGGTCCTTGAGCTAAAACAAGTGAACTGAAGTGATACTAGACGATTGGGTGGTTAATTTGAAGGCGCGCAAAAAATAAGGGCATATACGACATGAATTACAGTTTAGTTGGTTAATGTTGGGGTATGCGGAGAAATTAGGATTAGCATTACGATGGATGAAACCAACTGCATTGAATGTATTCATTTTAAGAATAGAAATCCTCGGGTATTTTCCTCTAACATCCAATCTGAGGTATTGAATGATAATTAAAATACTATTGAATTTTCGAACAGATTAGTATGGTCATTATTTCAACCTTGAGGGGGTATCTTGAGCCTCTTATCAGATTTGGCCCTTGTTGTGGGAATCATTATTGTTTAAGTTATGGGAGTCAGTTATTTTATTTCCTCTCCGTGGTATCTTCCATTATTTTCATCAGGGATTCAATTTGAATCAGTGGAATGCTTCATAGCCGTCTTCGTTTTATTTGTAGAACTAGTGTGATGATAATGGCTTTCATTTTTGTTGCACCTAAAAACGCAACTCTTCAAATTAGCTGTCTTAAGACTAGAATGACCGGAGGCGGTCAATTGACCGTTCGCGTTTTTATTTCGCGCACTATTTCGTTACTTTCCAGTAAGTAACGCTGAGATTTCTTGACTTAATTTTTTGGAACAATTAACGTTAAAATGAAGTTTTTTTAGGGGAAATATTCATGCCAAGGGAAATGTCAGCCGTAATTTAGCTATCTTTACTGATTGATGACGTCAATTTCGTCAAATATCATAGCGTACACTTTACCATACACAAATAATACTCAAGTTTGACTCTCATGCCTTTAAAGCAGTTTTTACGTATGATCATACAGTTTATGTAAAGGAGAGACAAATGAGAAAAACTAAGGTATGTTGCGTCGTAAAGAGTCGCTACTCAGCCTACTTAGTACTCTATGGGCAATGATGAACATTCATTTAGCTAAACATTCATTGTTACTTTTGTGCGTAGCTGCTGCCAACCAAGCCAGGCATCGCCGCACCCCCGTCTCTCCTGCGCACCGCGTAGCCTGCGGGGCTTCCTGTGAGCCCCCGGAGAATACCCTTTCCGTGTCGTGCTACAACTAACATGCCAGTCACTGCCTCCACATACACGCTGTAGTGACCCATATCTGTACTTCAGTCCACGGTGTGGTCATCCTGTTCACCAAAAATGGTGATATTATCGTAGATCTTTTGCTCAAATTTGGTGAAAATTGTTGTGCTCAGTTCATTGGAAGAATGAAATATATTTTAAATGCGAAAAAGCATAAAGATTTTTCCTAGATTAAATTAGCTGTTGACGTTTTCCTCGTTTGAGGCACAGACGTGTGTGTTGATTTTTCTTCCTCGAAATTGGTGCGGTCTGTCCCTCAGAGGTATTTCTGGTGATCGTTACCAGTGTAATATAAACGATCATTGATGTTTCCAACCACCTTCCCGTCAATTCGCTTGCTTGCACGCAGTCTCGCTTCCCCGTGATCGTCACTTCTTCTGACGGTTTCCTTTAATATTCCTCCGTTCTGCACGCACCATTGATAATTTATACAACACGCTCATCGAATATGTTTGAATATATTTCTTAGTTGATCGGCATTCCCTACGTCAGACTCATTGGCCCATCACACTGAATCGCTGGGAGACATGTTCCTAAGACGCTAAAATTTAATCATGGACTCAGAGAACAAATGAAATGAAATACGTAACGAAACCTTCCAAAGTGCATTCAGGTAGAAGTTCCGATATCGGCATTTTAGATCTCCTTTACGACACGGTTTCTGCCCTAAAACATCACACGTTTTTGATTATTTACATGTGCAAAAATTAAGGTTTTTCGATGTTTCAGGAAAATTATTTCATTTATGCACTGATGTGCAAACTTTATCTCCCAAATAAATCTGTGAACGCCGTGAACATTATCAGAAAATTTGGTAAAACGTACTCACGAGAGTAAAGATATCTTCAGACCTAATTTCTAGTGCATAGTTTTTAATGCTCCCTTTTTGTTCTCTTTTCTCTGATTTATGTTTTCAATCAAGAAAACTACAACTATTGAAATTATACTTTTGTTTTTTTTAACACAAAACGTATTACTTTTTAACGGTGTAAGTGAGATACATTTTCATTTTATAATAAAATGTTTTGGGCGTAATTAATATTTTTTGCAGAGTTTAATTTTTTCCTAGCACTACACTTACCCGTAACACGTTATCAGAACACTTCTACACTCTTTAAGTAAATATATGGAGGAAAAACAAACGAAAGAGCACAAGAAAAAGGCGAACGGTAAATTGACCGCTGGCGGTCATATAAGGTACGCGGCTTACCCCGGTCATTCTAGCATTAATTTGTATTCTTTTACACCTATACCTCCACATGCTATCGCTCTCTTACTCTAACAATACATTATGCATGCGTACAATCTAAACATACCTTTCAATTATTTATTCCATATACTTGCATCCATAATGACTCTCCTCATTAGTATACTCATATTTATAGGACAGAAGTTATGAGATCCATAGCGATTAATGAATGAAATTAGGCGTTATTCCAATAGAAATGAATTGATAATCGAGCCGTGAGAGAATGTGAAATAGCGCTTTCATGGGACATTATGTATTATGTACGTAGATTTTTTAAAACATCCTTGAAATTATATACCTACTTTAATGGGACAACGATTAATAATAACTTACTTTCATATATTATACTCGGATTTTGGTTTTTATAAAGACTAATGAAATATTGCAGATTTATCGACATTTTTCAACAAACACTGTTTGCTCCAGCGCAGACCTCATTCGTTTCCGAAAACATGTGCTGCTGGACTAGTTTTTCACTGCAACGCCTTTGACCTAGATATAGACGTGACCGGTGGTTCTATTCGTTCCTGCTGGTTCCGAGCGCCGATGCTTGAGAAGACTTCGAATTCCGACCCAACTCTCGAAAACTGCGCTATATTCTTTCCTTGATTGTATACCAAGATATTTGTTATGATGTGGCTAATAATAATTACTAATGGAGCATTTATCTGCATGGGAGCTAGGCTTAGGCGCTGACAGCAGCAGAGAAGACAAGAGCGGAAGCATTCGAAATGTAATGCTACCGAAGAAGTATTAAGATAAATTGGATATATCGAGTAAGCAATAAGTGCTCTTAGAAGTGCGGGGAAAAGAGAAGTCTCCTGAAGACCTTTATCAAAATCCAAAACAGCGTAGCTGGCTACATTATGAGGCATGATAGCCTGATGGAAACAATCGTCCCAAAAGAATCTAACAACCCCAAAAAAAATCTAGAGGTAGAAGGTGGCCCAGGGAAAATAAACTCTGACCCTGCAACTGTAATGTGTGTAACGCTACACATTCTCACACGCCAAACGGTGTCACACGCCTTTTTCCGAACACATGTGCTGCTGGACTAGCTTTCACTGCGATCAAAGCAAATCTTTTGGTTGAATCCCTGAGTGAGAGAGTGAGATATTTATCGTCTTCATCCGGGGGAAATTGAAAGCAAAGGGAAGGCAGACACTAAAATTTGCTGATTTAACTCATTTATGGGCCATAAATTGAGACTTAGCCTTTTCTATTTGATACCTTAGAGAACTAAAAGCGTTGAGGTTTGGTGGAAAAAGGCAAGGTGTGAGTCGAGAAAATAAATTTTTAAATTCATATTGTTGCCCATTTTTTGGTACGATTTAATTAGATTAGCTACCAGATCGTGATAATTTTCATCTGTGATATTTTCGAAAAAATTTTCAGATACATGTCAAGAGAAATGCCAGCTTTTACCTCAAATGACCGCGAGTGGTCAATTTACAATGTTTGTATTTTAAATCATCATTGAGCTCTCTTTGCCGATCCTTGGCGACAATTTCGCTAAATATCATAGAAAACACTTAACCGCATACGAGTACCACTCAAGTTTGACTTTAATGTCTTTAAAACGGTTTTTAAGTATGACTTTAGAGTTTATGCGAAGGAGAAACACATAAGCAAAACTAAGGTAAGTTGCAACGTAAAGAGTCGCTACTTAGCATACTAAGAATTCTATGGGCAATGCTGAACATTTATTTAGCTGAAATTCATCTTTGAAGTGCATAGCTGCTGCTGCCAACCAAGCCAGGCGCCGCTGCCGTGTTTCCTGGCGCTGCTGTGTTTCCTGCGCGCCGCGTAGCCGGCGGGGTTGCCCGTGAGGGCCTAGGGAATACCCTTTTTGATGACGTATTACAACTTGCATGCTGATCACTGTCTCGTCATAGATGCTGCAGTCACCCATTCCCGTAACTCAGTCCACACTGTGGTCATCTGGTTTACCGGAACTGGTGATATTTTCCTAGATCCTCTAATATAAACTATAACTTTTGAACAATTTTTTCTCAGTTGATGGGAAGAATGGAATTTATTTCAAATGTGACAAAGCATAAACAATTTTCATAGATTTTTGCAGCTTAAACATTCACCCTTTGAGACAAAAAGGTGTGTGTAGTTTTTCCTTCCTCGAAATTGGTGCGGTCTGTCGCTCTAAGGCATTTTTCATCTACATCTACATCTACACAATGACTCTCAAGCCGCCTAAAAGGCGTTTGGCAGGGGGGGTTAGGACACCAGCCGTTTATAGCTAAAAAAAAATGAAGTGCTCTAACGAAGTTGGAACTAGCGTTTATTTAAGTTCATTATGGTTCGGGGGAAAACGAATTCCCATATCTATCCGTTCGGCAAAATATCTCTCTTAATTTATCGCTTCTATCAGGCCTGGAAGTATAGTGTGGCTCCAATTTTATGTTCTCTGTGTCGGTCTTAAAGATATTCATTCTCCAATATTTTTGGTGATCGTTACCAGTGTCCCCTTAACAATCATGAATGTTTCCAACCATCTCCCCGATATCAGTCTCCCCATCACTTGCACTCAGTCTCGATTTCCCGTGATCGTCGCTTCTTCTGATAGTCTCTTTCAATTTTCCTCCGTTCTGCACGTTCCATAGAATTTTTTTACAACGCGCTCATTGAATGTGTTTAAATATATTTTCGGGTTGATAGGCACTTTCTATGTCAGTCTCATTGCTCCGTCACGCTTGATCTCTTAAATACATCATACAAAGACGCATAAGTTTAATCACAGAGTCATAGGATCGATTACATGAAATACATAACGAAACATCCCGTAAGCGTTCTTTTCTATCTCGAGATTTAAATACGCGTCACATTCCTTAGTTTCGGTCACTTGATCTAAGCGTTGTCTCCTTTGCTGTCTCGTAGTCTACGGTAGCCTTCCTAATTCGTTAATCTTTCAATAATTTGCATTTTCGCCGCGTTATTTGTCATAGGTTGATGATAGTTTAACCAGGATTCCACCATACGTCTTCAGGTCTTTGCGAGGCAATGGGAATTTTTTATGTTTTTTTTGCGACACGGTTTCTGTCCCAGATAAATCATCTACACCTTTTTTATTTTTATGAGCAAAAATTAATGTTATAGGAATCAGGAATATTATTTATTTCAAGCACTGATGTGTTATATTATGTTTCCCAAATATATGAGTGAACGCCGTAAATCAAATCAGGAAAAATTAAAAACTTCCTCAAGAAATACATGCCTAGAGACAGAATATTTAGTGCTTCATTTTAATGCTGTCTTTTATATTATTTTTTCTGTGATACATGTTTTTAACTAAGAAAACTATAAAAAATAACCTGTTTTGAAATACTACTTAAGTTTTTAAACACATGGTGTATTATTTTGTAACGATGGAAGTGAGCCACATTGTTTTTGCGATAAAATTTTAAGGTTTCATTAATATTTTTTAGTGCTCAATTTCTTCCTAACACAGCAGACAGCTGATGGAAACAATCGTCCCAAAAGAATCTAACAATCCCATAAAAAAACCTAGAGGTAGAAGGTGGCCCAGGGAAAATAAACTGACCCTGCAACTGTAATGTGTGTAACGCCACACACTGTCACACGCCAAACGGTGTCACACGTCTTTTTCCGAACACATGTGCTGCTGGACTAGCTTTCACTGTGATCCAAGCAAACCTTTTGGTTGAATCACTGAGTGAGAGAGTGAGATATTTATCGTCTTTATCCGGGGGAAATTGAAAGCAAAGGGAATATAGACACTAAAATTTGCTAATTTAACTCATTTATGCGCCATAAATTGAGACTTAGTCTTTTCTATGTGATACCTTAGAGAACTAACAGCGTTGAGGTTTGGTGGAAAAAGGCAAGGTGTGAGTCGAGAAAATAAATTTTTTAATTCATATTGTAGCCCATTTTTGGTTTGATTTAATTAGATTAGCCACCAGATCGTGATAATTTTCATCCGTGATATTTTCGAAAAAATGCTCAGATGTATGTCAAGAGAAATGTCAACATATACCTAAAATGACCGCGAGTCAATTTACAGTGTTTGTATTTTATAGCATCATTTAGCTCTCCTTGCCGATCCTTGGCGACAATTTCGCTAAACATCATAGAAAACACTTTACTGCATACGAATACCACTCAAGTTTGACTTTTATGTCTTTAAAACGGTTTTTAAGTATGACTTTACAGTTTATGCAAAGGAGAAACACACAAGCAAAACTAAGGTAAGTTGCAACGTAAAGAGTCGCTACTTAGCATACTAAGAATTCTATGGGCAATGATGAACATTTATTTAGCTGAAATTCATCTTTGAAGTGCATAACTGCTGCTGCCAACCAAGCCAGGCGCCGCGCCGCTGCCGCTGTGTTTCCTGCGCGCCGCGTAGCCGGCGGGGTTGCCCGTGAGGGCCTAGGGAATACCCTTTCGATGACGTATTACAACTTGCATGCTGATCACTGTCTCGTCAAAGATGCTGCAGTCACCCATTCCCATAATTCAGTCCACACTGTGGTCATCTGGTTTACCGGAACTGGTGATATTCTCCTAGATCCTCCAATATAAACTATAACTTTTGAACATTTTTTTCTCAGTTGATGGGAAGAATGTAATTTATTTCAAATGTGATAAAGCATAAATAATTTTCATAGATTTTTGCAGTTTAAACTTTCACCCTTTGAGACACATAGGTGTGTGTAGTTTTTCCTTCCTCAAAATTGGTGCGGTCTGTCGCTCAAAGGCATTTTTCATCTACATCTACACAATGAACCTCCAGCCGCCTAAAAGGCGTGAGGCAAGGGGTGTTAGGACACCAGCCGTTAACAGCTAAAAAAAATGAAGTGCTCTAACGAAGTTGGGACCAGCGTTTCTTAAAGTCCTTTACGGCTCGGGGGAAAAACGAATTCCTATATCTATCCGTTCGGCAAAACATCTCTCTTAATGTATCGCTTCTATCGGGCCTGGAAATATAGTGTGGCTTCAATATTATGTTCTCTGTGTCGGTCTTAAAGATATTCATTCTCCAATATTTTTGGTGATCGTTACCAGTGTCCCCTTAACAATCATGAATGTTTCCAACCATCTCCCCGACAACTTCACTTGCACTCAGTCTCGATTTCCCGTGATCGTCGCTTCTTCTGATGGTCTCGTTCAATTTTCCTCCGTTCTGCACGTTCCATAGAAATATTTTACAACACGCTAATAGAATGTGTTTGAATATATTTTCGGGTTGATAGGCACTTCCTATGTCAGTCTCATTGCTCCGTCACGCTTGATCTCTTGAAGACATCTTACAAAGACGCATAAGTTTAATCACAGAGTCATAGGAAATCGCAATGTTTGCCAAAGAGTCAAATACGACAAATAACGCGTTTATCTCCGAAAGACGGAAGAGATAATAAAATCAAGAATGCCACGGAAGACCACGAAAGGACAAAGTATATTTTCTCAGTTTTATATGTATAAGAGCGGAAATTCGTTTTTTTCCTACAATTACCACGTATTCCTTTGAAATAGTCCTGAACGTTACTAAGAAATAGATCAAAACCGTGGAGAGGCTATTTTTATCTTATATGTATGTACCCAAAATAAACAAAGTTGATTCTATTGAGGTCAATAACTCAAATTATATGATATAGAGAGTCACAGAGGAAAAGCTAAATATTTTTTTACTTTTAATCCTCTTCTTTGTTTTGAATACACAATCCGTGGCTACTTACCTAGAAATCAGCTTAGCCTTCTATGAACTTTGAATTAAATAGTCTTCTAGGAATTTTCACAAGAAAACTCACACCTTAATATTTATTTTGATGTATCGATGTATTTAACTTCTTTTTCGTTAGATATAAACCGTTATTTTTTCATTAATCTGGCACTAATTTTACGCTTCGTTTTTTGAATTATTTTAAATGAACGTTTTCTTTCTCAATTCCTAACGTGCCCACATATTTTATGTTCCTAAACGTGTACAAAACATTCTTTCCTCTTTTTATAGGGCTGTGCTAAATTTTGCCCTCAGGACGAGTGACTTTGGCGTCCCAATCTTGCATTTTATTTTCATTAAGCGTCGGAACAAAACTCACCCCTCCACAAATCCTACAAATTTTGCGCAACCTCGTGGAAAAATCCGTAAACTTTATCCGGAGATGATCTAATTGCACCAAAACGTTATCCGCTGACGTTGCGCTTTAACCATACGGAACTCATTTCACGCTCCCACAGTCGCCAATACATTTTCTGCCCCAATCTGCCCACTCAAGCCAAAGAGCGCCACTTCCCGCGCCCTCTGCCTCGCGCCAACTGTCCCATTCAAATATCTTTCCGCCAACTCCTACCTTGCCCCATTCTACCCTCTGTTCGAATCAATTCCAGCCGCCCATCCCGCTGCGGGCAGACTCGGAATACTTCGCCGGTCAATTGCCGTTCACCAACTCCACCCCCAGTAGTTTCAAAGCTCCAAAAGCCTCACGATCTGTCCTCTCTGGAATTCGTTAGCTCGATAAGGTGACAAATAAGGGAGGCCATCTCCGGATTTGAGTCGAGGTCTCTTCTACGCAAGTTATTATTAGATCAGGTATTTGCATGCTTCAAAGCATCGGGCTTAGACGTGATGGGAGAATTCGCATACGGAGTAGAAACACAAATTCGAGTATGGCCGTTCAAATACTTTTCATTGTTCTTCATTAGTTCCAATGGACTTCTTTGTCACACTTCCACCAATTCTTTAACCTACTGATAGACGCAATACATTCCTATCATGTTTGGCCGCCATTTATCTGACAGATTAAGCAGTACTATTTTTATGTTAGCATAGGAGATAAGAGCAAACTTTTCATTTATACTTTTTACGTATATTTTTCTTTCTACACAATACTTCCATACATAATTGCACCTCTATATTACAAATTACAACATACTATATATTTTATACAGTTTTATCTCCTTGAAAACATTATCATGCTTCCTCTATGTTAATCAACTAGATGCCATTTAAAAAGATAAAATGTTCCTCCGTCAGGCAAAATATTTTCAGACTTTCTTTGTTTCACCACCTCACAGATTAATTGCGTCTATCACAGGGTTAAGTGCTGCAACAATATCTTGAAGTAACTCAATGGAAGTAAAGATGCTACTTCTTTTTATTTGCAAGAAAATAACTATATTGCTTGAATATTGTTTTCGTTACACATAATACTCGCAATAATTTTACTTTATGCCAAAGTTATATTTCTTATCTGTGATTTTCATGTTATCTATGATGGTCTTACGTTACAAAGGGAAATTGGTTCCTGTACATGTTCTTGGTCTTAATCATGCCTAACAAATTTACTTTGTATTATGTAGCATTAGTGTAAATAGTAATATTCAATGATACTACAATAATTGATATTATAGATATACGTATATAGACTACTTACCAGCTGAAAGGTTCTTCTGCTGTGAAATAAAAGGTAGTTGCACTTTTGCACAGTTATTTAATGCGTACGATACGATAACTGAGTAAAAAAGCAACTGCCTTTTACTTCACCATTTCTTTTCTACAGCTTCTACCATATTATACCTGAATCGGCTGAAATGGTGATTTTATTATTGAAACTGTTTGGGAAAAATGCCAACAAACTCCATTCTCATTTCAGGTTTGATTGCCTGCAGTTCAAAGAAGAGCTTGTTATCATTGAGTGGGTTCTTCGTTGATTTTTCTGGCGCGTTAGGTTACTGTAATCCTGACCGCCGGAAAAAGTAATGAGGAACTGACTCAGCTACACAACCAGCATATAAAAGGCCTATTAACATGAATATTTGTTCATTAGAAATGTCTTTCATCTGTTCCTCAATTTATATGATTCTTAAAATTGTCTCATAGCTGTTTCTCGGTTTCCTTAAACCAATAGAACCCTTCCATTACCCTATTTCAAATGAGAACTTCATCATTCATTCCTTATAACTATCCGATTGGTAAATCAACTTACTGTTTATGCAATTAATTTTTTTAAATGTTACATATCAACCTAGTAGTCATAATAGAGTTGCAACAAATAATAACGCCTCAAACCATTTACGTTCCATTGTTAATTCTTTTCCTCTCTCCATGACCGAGTGTCAAAAGCAGCGATCTTATAGTCACTGGTCCATTTCACTGTTTACATTTCTGTATCGTGCAGTTTAATTTTCTGTGCCACATTTTATTCTTTCTCCATGACCGTATATCAATAGCCACATTATTGGCCGCTAGCAGGCCACCCGGCGTTGTTCAGTAATGATGGTACCCAGAGAAGTGGGAAACTTGGAATTCATGGTCACATTGCAGGATTTTTATGTTTTCCGTTTAAGCCTGTCAAGGGGTGTGCCTACCCGGTTGGATTTCTTACCGCAGAAGTTGTATGACTTGACGTAACGGACGAAAAATCGACGCAAGGGAGACGTCGGACACAACCGAAGCACCATAGGGTTTGATAGCATGAGATGTACTTATGCATTAATTTTGGTCGCCCAGAGCCATTAGTGTTACATCTGGGAGGAATCGGTCGCATAAACCTCCCGCTGAAAACACTGGAGATAAGAGTAGCCTGGATAGCTCGGTGGTCTGAGCATTTGCCTGGAAAGCAGAAGGTCCGTGGTTCGATTCCCGGTCAAGGTGAAACTTTTCCGTGTGTTTTTGGCCTTCATTCCATTTCCACGCCACGTTGTGTCACCGTCCTGTGTTTATGTTTCTGTCTCTTTGTTTCAATTTCTATCAAATCACATTGCTGACTCGAACCCAGAACCTCCCAGTTGCCGACCGGTTGCTCTACCAGTTACGCTACCAGGACGCTTAGGTTTAGATCGGCGGGGGTTTATACACAGAAAACTCTTTTTGCTTTGGCCCACAAGAGTAACCAATAGATGACACTGGGGCAGCTCACCATCACCAACAGAATAAATAAACAAGGACACAAGAATGAAAGGAAAGATACACACTCACACAATAGCTGAAAAAGACAGGAATATGCGTTTTGGGGCACGCTGAGCCCAAGTGAAATAAGCCAATATAGCCGATAAACTACTTCATTCATTCACATGACGCCTTAAGCGCAAACATACAAACAACAAAAACTTACCCTTCTTTTTTCTATTACATGTTCCTATCCCTTTCTTTCTTTACCTCTGAATTTATTTGTATATATTTATATGATCGACTAGCATGCAAAATGGAATGGTCAAACATAAAGCTGCTATTGTTAACTGTGATTGACCTGAAAACGTTCAAATTCTTTTAATACCAAGTCTTCAATTTCATTATCCGACGAATAACGCTGGATTATAAAGGGTTAACGAGTCTACCTGTTCAGTCTTGTAAGCATAAAAATGTATTCATTTCCCCTTTCTGTTCTATCTTAGTTCTAAAAAAACATAATTCTTCCTCTTCATTCCGTAGCTAACCTATTTCCAACCACCTATCTACTCTCCTTTCACAAAATTTCCAAAATAACGGTGTAATTTTCGGCTAACTTAGCAATCACTCACTCAGTGATACAACCGGAAGGTTCATTTAACAGGTGAGGCTAGAGCTTACCCCTGACTAAGCCATAGGCGGATAAATATTACACAAACAGAGCAGTGTAGTTCCTTTCCCTGGACCGCCTCACAGTATTTTGTTTGGGGTGTCTGAAGGATTCACACGGCATTTAAACTTAGGACATTTTCCTCAGAAGCCGATTACTCTAACCAATAGGCTACCACAACAGAAGTGGCCTCAAAAGCAGGACAGAAAATTTTGGCGAATTTTTCGCAATAGTATTCCTACACATTTTTACCTTAAATGTTGTCATGCAACGGACATTGTTTCAACATATCTTTTAGCACATGCGCTTTTCGTGGTATAGGAAGCAATTTAAAAATGAGCTTTTGTCAGTCACTATAATGTTATATCCTTCTTTTTCGTTCATGGTTAAAGCGTTGTTTTATGCAAGTTTTTAATCCTGCTATATAAGGTAATTGTGACAAGAAAAACTTGGGCTATCTTGCACACAGGAGTGCGTATTATAACACATCGGAAACCTTCATCAGGATCCTGGTGTAATTTTCCAGATCATGTCCATTAGCAGAAGTCACTAAAATTACTTGCTGAGGCTATTTTTCCTGGAATGCTGGGACAGTTAAAGTAGATATACGAGGGGAAGCTGCAGGAGGGTAACTCGAAGGTCACATCAACCTGGTCATAGAAAATGAACTCTCGAAAGGAATCCGATTCGGATAAGAGAAGGCGTTTCTTTCCCTAGAGATTTAGTATCATTTTGTTTCTTAACTGGAGTATCGCATCCGTCCGTCACAAATTAAGAACTCGCCATTAGAACTTCCGATGCCTAGTACCACTGAACCTTTTTCCGTTTAATTACATTACTCTCGTTGCCATTTTGGTTTCTCTGGGAATCAGCGATCCACAGGCTGTCCCTCCTTGGCTGACATGCGTGAATTGGACTTAAATTCGTTTTATTTAGCTTTCCATCGTATCCTGCGTCACATAGGGTACGATTCTGGGTGCAAAAAATGGATATCATCCCCTGTTAAAAAAAAGTTTCTTCTCGAGGTTTCTCTAGTGTACGTTCTTTAGCAGTTTTTATTTTTTAATTTTTTGGGTTATCTCTCGCCAACGGACGGGGTGGTCAATTCAGAAGTTAATAAGAGATAAGTGGCTAGTAATCCAATTAAGAGCTTTGTAAATGTACTTTTTTTCTGTCTTTTAACAAGCCCATCGGGTGGCATAAAAGGATCCGCCGAGCACTCAAGCAGTCTTAAAATTATGTACCTACCTAGGGGTAAATTATGAATTACAGTTGAGTCTTGATTAAGGGCTCCTGAAAGGGGCATTTGTTAACTGGTTAAATTAATACACTATCTTATTAAAATTTTATAATAAATGGAATACTTTCTCGATCAGTGTTTTTTCAGCTGGTCAAATAAATTGAACTGTTAATATGATGTAATGTATTACGTTAAACTACGTAGTCTTTTGTTCGCTAGGCAAGACACTCTGTGCGCAGTATTGGGATTACATTGAAACTCAAACCTCATACACTTTTTAACGAACATTTGAAATTATGCTATATTTGTGCGTGTTATTGAAAAAAAGAGCATACGGTATCCCCTAATGAAGAAGCATTTTGAGAGACCAGCGGACGAATCAAAAGCTGATGGATGAGGGATTGAATCCTAAAGAAACACGACAAATGAGGAAAAAAGGGAATCGCCGGAGAGCGTTGAGTCAACATCGTCAATTCTTGTATGGGAAAATAGTATCAAAAATTTTCTTCGTCTATTCATCCGAAAAAAATTTAACTGACGAGAAATCAGCCGATGTTTATCTCTACCTTACTCATGATATAACCATTAAGAACTAAAGTCAAACTGGTCCTTCTGCGGGGAAAATTCGTCTGCCAACTGTGATAAGGTATATGAAATACCCAAGCAGCAGCAATGATCGTCCCTGAAACTTATGCTGACGCAAAAATCAAAACTTAATAAGATACATGCGAGGTAGTATACCGGAATTAATTACACAGATATAAAAATACGTTAATAGCTGTGGGTGTTATCATAGGGCTCCATTTTGATGGAATGAAAGAGTATACCCTTGTCTAATGAAAAAAGGCAAGAGGACTCATCGTTCCAAGTTTAGAGGAATATGTGGTGTTAGCTGATGAAACAGGGTCCCTCTTCTTAGACTTTGCCTCCCCCGTTGGAGGATTGGCAAAAGTTATAAAACCTGTGATTCTCGATTTCTTTGCAAAAAAGTAGAAACACCAAATTCAGAAGGAATTGGATATGATGTTACCAATTACATACTTACCCGAAAGGAGGCATCATCCCTCTGCTCATTACTTCATGAATGGCACAACCATGATATTTTACGGCTTGAACCTATGCCATCACATTTGTCTCCCGAAATTATCTTAAATACGCTGAGCACTGATCAGCAGTTTTTTTTTGGAAATGCGTTGTTTATAGGTATTCACTCTGAAAATTAGGGAAAAAAACCCGCAAAAAGTGGTCCATTCCTGCTGGCTTGCAACGGCCAATGGGCTGCTGAGATTAAACGTGTCCACCAGAAATCCAAATGCCGATTAATAAATACTTAAAATAACTATCATTAAAAAATTTTATACCCCGGTTTGGTTTTTAGTAGGGATGGCGCTGTAAATTTGTGGGGGCTCGTCACCCTGAGAATCCCTGGTGGAAGACCTGAAAGCAGTTATATATCCGTTTATTAAAAGGAACGGATTTTTCGGTAATCCTGACAATGTACCTTTGATAGATAGTAGTAGCTTATAAGCGAGAGGAGGTGAGACGGGGTGGACGGAAAAAATATTCCTCATCATCACTGGTCAACAATCCTAGGATTGGTCTGACGCAGCTCTCCACTCAGTTCTCCTATCAGCTAATCTTTTCACACCTACGCATTTCTTCTCTTTCACATCTCTCTTTACTTGTTCCATATATTTTGTTCGGGGTCTTCCTTTTCCATTCTTGCCTTCCACTTGTCCTTCGACGATTGTCTTCATCAGGCCATCATGTCTCAAGATGTGGCCTATAAGGTTGTTCCATCTTCTTATTAAGGTTTTCATGAGGCTTCTCTTCTCTCCTACCCTTCTTAGGACTTCCTCGTTACTAACTCGGTTGATTTTCATCATTCTTCTGTAGCACCACATTTCAAAGGCCTCTATCCTTGCTTTCTCCGCTGCGGTCATTGTCCATGCCTCACTTCCGTATAGGAGCATACTCCAAATGTAGGTTCTTATGAAAAAATATTAAAGGAACGAAAGAAAATGCGTTGGGCGACCGAACCGAGATTTTTTAATTAAAGAATTTTAATATCAACTTTAATGCCTAGCCGCTGGTGATATATTTGGGAGAGAACGGTATCTCCGGTTACCTCTGACTTTAGCGCAGCAGAAATTCAAAAACAGTATGAGAAACGTTCAACTTTGAAGTTAAATATTGCTTTTATTATGCATGCGGCCGAAAGAATCGTGAAAGAGGTCACCCAAACTTGGGCGAACTTGACAGCAGCGAAAGAAAAGGAACGATAATAAGTAATATAAGACGTACAGATTGGAAAGCAGATAATTGAGTAAATTTTTCGTAATTTTTGACTGGCTGACAATGCTGAAACATCAAATATTCGGTAGACTAACGAAAAAAGACGAACTTGATGTGAATTTCGCTGCATTTGGGTCGTGGGAGAGGGGAGAGGCGAGCGAAAAGGGAACGCTAGCGGCCTTCACCCAAAATTCATTTAGTCAATGCTCTGGATGAATTTCGCTGTATTCGAGGCGATGGGGGAAAGAAACGAGCTGGGAGGGGACGGGAGTGGCCTGCCACTGTTGTCTCCGCGTGGGCGTTGGCCGCAGACGCGGAATCAAGTTTGGTATTTTGTGGCTAAACGGTGTCAGATACGTCAAAATGCACGAATTTTTTAACCTAAAGGGCAGTAACTCGGAAAAATCTATTGGGAATGACCATAAAATATTAAACTGTTCGATATTTGACCCTCTTCCCATATTTCATTTGAGTGAGGGTCAGAGGTTCACCTAGAGTTCTCAAAATTTTCAGGCCTTATTTTTTATCAGTCCCACAACTTTTCTTCATTGTGTCATATGGATTTGAAAAAAATCGACTTTTCCGATTCTCCTTACTTTTAATGCCTTGTCATTTTTGAACGCTCAACTTACTTAGGGGGCTTAACTTGATTACTTTAACTGTGGTAAAATTAATATGGCCGTATTTACTTCCAACATTTTATCTGGAGACTAAAAACATGTGATATTTTGAGGTGCATGACATTTTGACTCTAAAATTGTCATAGTGATGCATAAATTAATCTATTCTACATTCTTTACTAAATTTTACTTTGAAAATGTTAAGTGTAGAACGATGTCAAAAACTTTGACTTAAAGGGGCGATATAGCAAAGCCTATACCAATGATAGAGAACTTTTAAAGTATAAGGAAAGGTTACGATCCAGCTAAGTCCAATCCCTAGTCGGTTACACTATCTGATACACCACAAGGCTCGTTGTTAAATTGCGAAAAATTGATTTCATGCTATATATGCTTTAGCTAAGCGATTAATAAAAATATTAAAAAATTCTAAAATTTGTAAACCGTGAGTATACGTTCTGAAAAACTCAAATTATCGTGTTCGAATTGTTACAATCATTTTTCATATGGTTTTGACGTGTATTGAAAATTTCAATTCGATAGCTAATCGGGAAGTGGGATTAATGTTAGTTACAAGACTTAGCCTTGAAGTGCAAACAAGCTTAGAAAGAAACAAACGAATATAAATCTACTTTTTAAAAACGTTTCAAGGATCACAGCACAAATAGTGGAAGGCCAGAAGGTAAGTGGTGATGCAATAATATTTATAGGGATTGTTGAATTGGCTGATGATCGAGGAGCTCCAGGCTCAAATTTCGTGTAAAATTCACACCTGTAACTTAGTTTAGAGTGAGCTCTACCGTAACATTTGAAGTAACCTTTGGGCCCAATCACTGAGTGAGTGATTAATTGGTTTTTGGTATTAATTGGTAAAAAACTATTAATAATTTTTCTCCCTCCTCTTTCACCTCCGATTCAATTAACTGGTTTTCAATATTCTAAGTGGCCCCAGTAATCTTAAGTTTACAATGAATAACAATTCTAGGATTGGAAAGTAACATCCAATTCCTTTTCTTTCCACATATTTCCACCATACAATATTATGAATTAATGATAAAACGTTATTGTTATTGAAAGGATTTTCACAAAGTAAAGCCAGAAACAATCAAGTTTATACAATATCATGGCCTAGAACAGCTACTAACTGATGAGACATATCATATTGTTGCCTATAAAGTTTTTTTTTCCAAATTATAATACACTCGGTGCGCATGCTTGCTCTACTCCATTCATTCATCCATTTTGCAACTGGTCACGTCGCTGTAAATGTTTCGTACGACCTCACCAGTCGCGCACCCCACGAGTATCAAGGCAAACAACCGTTCCATAAATCAATATCAAGAGCTACGAATGAAACATCGAGAGAACATATCCCCCTTCGTAGCGACCACCTATAGCTCTTTCGGAAGGAATCTGTGGGGAAGGGGTAGGGGGTATGTTTAGAGAAACGCGTGCTTTGGCATATAATGACACTCAAACACCCCTTTCGGATCAATACGGACAATGTACATCGTGGTAGTGGCAATTTTGAAGGATTTCAACCAAGCCTCCCATACCCTTGGCCGACGAGTCGTCCATTCAAATATTTCAATCACCATACGGGGTAGTGGGAAGTAGGGAAGATTACAAAGGAGAACCGTAATCTTGTCACTTGAAGATTCTCCCGGTGATGTCCCCGGGTTAAAACGAATAGACCTCTCCCACTATCTTTCCCCATCTCCGTTGATTTTTACCCTCCATACTACACTACCGCACCCTCAGCATCGCATATAACTACAACCCTTCCCCTCAGAGCTTCTTTTTTATTCACTCCAAGTGAGCGTTCATGCTTTAGTGTGTTTTATACCTTCCGCTCAGGCAGCAATTTGTGCTAGGCTTAGATTGCTTGAACAATTGAGATAGATAGATATGGGAATTCGTTTTTCCCCTGAACCATAAAGGACTTTAATATACGCTAGTCCCAACCTTGTTAGAGCCCTTCATTTATTTAATAGCTGTAAACGGCTGGTGTCCTAACACCCACTGCCACACGCCTTTTAGGCGGCTTGCGGGGTATTATGTAGATGTAGTATATAAACATTTTTTATTATGATAAGATGAATTTTAGCTGAATAGCTGAATGATATCATTAAGCAAAATGGTTCGGAAAAATCGATTTTTTTTCAAATCCATCTGGTCCAATGAAAAAAAGTTGTGGGACCGATCAGAAATAAGGCCGAAAAATTTTGAGACCTCTAGATGAGCCCCTGACCCTCGCTCAAATGCAATTTAGGGGGGAGGGTCAAAATTCGAAAAATTTAATATTTTATGGTCATTCCCTATAGACATGGAGCAGGTAGTCCCACGATGGGCGTGGTACACCCTCCGAAGGGTCCCTTATCCAGAACCCTTTCCTCGACGCGCTCAGATTTTAAATGGCTTTCATGTAATATTAGTGGTTAGCTGTTAACCTACTGATTTATTGCTTTAACCACCAGATAACATACTCCAGGCTACTATTCAATGAAATAATTTTCTTCAAGAGACCCGTCATGAACAAATGGAGATAACATTTCATCAAAGTTTTACTCATAAAATAAACGGCCGTGCTTGTGAAATTAAGCATACACTATCGCTGAGTAATAAATTCTGATAGATTTTTAATTACCGACTTCATGTAAATTGATTAAAACATGTATTTCACTCATGAAAACTTGAGGTATTAACTACCAAAACCAATCGACAAGAAACAAGGAGTGTTCCCTATATAATCAGAAGTTTACAGGATGACGGCGTAAGACTTAAGGGATAAAAGCGTCACTATAAGAGGGACATGGGGCAAATATAGGTCTTTTGATATTACTTCAGTTATTTTGTTATTAAATTTGTTTTTATTTATTCCTGTGCCAAAGAAAACATCACCATTGGCAATTAACATCGGGTTTTTTTACTGAAAAATTAAACGTACGAGCATCCATGCCCTGGGTGCAGTCATTATACATGAATGGGGATAGAACACACGACCTCTGGTGTGGCAGGAAAGCACTCAACCCGGCCGCCACCGATGCCGTAAAAGTTTACGGTGAAGTTGTGTTCTGTACTCCTTGTTGAGTATAGATAATAATCGGCCCTTATTAAAGATATTCAATGAGGATTGAGCTACTTTCAAAAATCACCTACAATACTGTACTTATTTTAACAAATAGGAAACGTATCTTCGCAAAACAATTGTTCACTTCTCTTAAAGTTGGTAACATCGATTTGTTTAACGCCGACGAGGCACCAAATAAGAGATAAGTCGTCTCACTACGCATCCTTTTTTACCTTCTACCATCTCCCGATTTATATTATCAAAGATGAATGCCCTCATAGTAGCACAAGCGGGATGAATTATGCTGTACTCGAAGCGTGGGAGGGGGAGAAGCGAGCCGGGAGGGGATGGGATCGGCCTGCTGTTCTTGTATCCGCGACGCTACGTGGGCGTTGGAATATATTCTTCGCGGACGCGGACTCAAATTAGGCATTTTGTGGCTAAACGGTGGCAGATACGTCAAAATACACGAAATTTTGGCTCTAAGAGTAGGTGGCAGTAACTCGGCAAAATCTATAGGGAATGACCATAAAATATTACATTTTTCGAATTTTGACCCTCCCCCCTAAATTGCATTTGAGCGAGGGTCAGGGGTTCACCTAGAGGTCTCAAATTTTTTCGGCCTTATTTCTGATCGGTCCCACAACTTTTTTTCATTGGGCCAGATGGATTTGAAAAAAAATCGATTTTTCCAAACCACCCTAGTGCATCATCCTGTTTCTGCGACTTCATCATTAGGGAAGCAAAATTCATAAACTCCCGCATAAGGAGTGGCCTTACTTAATCCTACCTATTTTTGGGTTAGGCTTTAAGATCTCTTTAAGGAGACTCCGATTCCAATACACTGTCCAGATTTAGCTATAATCTCCCTTCAGCAGCCTTAAAATCTGAATTTAAGATAGTTAAAGGGGGACATCGAAAGGAATGAGCCCTCCTACCTCTCCAGCCCTCCTACGATGGCTTTGGGATTATCCACACCTAAATTTAACCCTGGGGTGATCCCTTCTATTACATACGCTATCCAAATTTTTAATTGAATCACTGAATGAGTAATAATTATTCTTCGGCTATACATGCATCCTTCGACGGTACTTTATTTACTTATTAGTCTTCTTTTCGAGCTCAAACCAAAAGATAAGTAACGACTCATTGACGGGGCCAATGCCTTAAACGATCCCAATGACTGTCCTATTCCAATTTAGAATCCAGGTGAATGATAAAAGTTTCACAAGTCTGTAATATTACAAAGAAAAATTACATACATAGTAAAGTATAATACGTTTTACCTAAGAAGTTTTATCTTAAAAACCTTAGTACATACCTTACTATTAGATAACAGTGCCAATCAATTTTCAATTGACTCACTGGCTTCGAAGTTAGCAGAGGTTTGCGTTGTTTGCAACAACTGCGTTAATTTTTGTGGTATAAACAATTTGTTTTCGGCAAACTGCTAGTAATAGATGTGGCTTCTGTATATCATAATTGCAAGTTATAGGAACGAAAACTACGGGAATGCCAAGCGCTCAAAGTTGGGCACCTTGATTTTACGCGCAAAAAACGGGTACTTTTTCGAGAAAAAATTAAGTACAGGAAATACTATTGAGCCGAAGAATTTTTAAAGTACATTATATAACGTAGAACTAAATTCTCTTTCGTATGCTTTTTATTGCATTGAAATCGATTGCTTCATTTAGACGCTAGAGCTCCTCAAACTTGAGTATCTTGCTTTTTTTTACAGACAGTAGGCGCAGAAGATACTCGTAGAAGGCACTAAAACGTTGCTGTAATCACCTTCTGAAAATTAACTGAAACTGTGCTAATAACCTTCTAGTTACCTCTATGGTTGGAAAAGCGATTGTAAACTCATGTGTTGTAACAGAGTGCAATTCATTTTAATTGAAATGAAAGATATTTTTGTGCATATCATAAGCGTAAATTAAACGGTATATGTGTTGCGGAATCATCGTTTTAAATTACGCTAACTTACCTTTACAATGAACCAGCCACATTTTCTAGATCATCCTCAACTTTTCATGAACGTATAATAAACAATTACAGTTAAATGTATGCTAAGATATTCTTTGTTTCGTTTTTTGTTGTGTTTACATTTAATTATATGTGTTGAAAAATAAAATCATTCGTACTCATATTTGTTGCTATAAATAAAATATTTTTTTGTTGTTTGGGCTTTAAAGTTAAATATTATCATGCGCATTAATGGAACTTAGGATTTAATAGTCAAAAATGGTGATGTCCATGTTAAAATTTGAGCCATCATCTTTTAAAAATATGAATAATTTAAGTCTTGAAAATGATAGATGTTTAGAGTCATTGGAACGTGACGGTTGAGTATTTAAAAAAGTTATATTTCGGTGATCCCCTGCTCAGGCTTGCGGAATACCTGCCACTCCTAGAAACGCCATCCCGACACTGTGTCCGCTCCAAGGATGGAAGCGCACTGATGATCATAACGCTGGTGATTGCAAGACGGTCACAACTACGATGACAACTTATGCCAGTGGAATCCACGTGTGAAGGGCCCCAATGCTGACTGTGCCGTCTCATAAGGGATATCGTCAGATGCCAGCCGTTGTGAAAGCCACTGTAACCAGGAGCCATGTTCGCTGCGCTTCATCATCTTCCAAGATGCCATCGGGTGGCCTCGTCACTGCACGTCTTTTCAAGTGTTCCGGCCCGTGCACGGTCAAGGATGCACCCGCCAAGGAGGCTAAGTCTCCCGGGTAGGATCCGTGTACTCAATCACCCGTCGTCATTTTAGTTGACCCTATTATTAAAGTATTCTACCGATTAAGGTAGATTTCCATGGAGTGCTTCAGAAGAATTCCGGGAGCCTCCACTTACATCATGCACTTCCCTCTTCAGTGCACAATAAGACCTATTACCTTTCATTCTATCTAAAAATCCTATTCTTTTCCTTCCCCTCCCTCGTTTACCTAACATTCTTACCTCTAACACTGTTTTCAACATCCCATCCCCGCTAAGTACTCGCTCCATCCATACCATCTGTCTCCTCCGTATCTCATCTAAAAGCTGCCTCTGCTCACCCACCATGTCCAGCACTTCGTCGTTCCTCCTCCTCTCCGTCCACTTCACCTTCTCCATTCTTCGCCAACCCACATCTCGAATGCCTCGAGTCTTCTCTCGTCCTCCTTCCTAAGTGTCCACGTTTCTGCACCGTAAAGCGCTACAATCCAGATCAGGCTCTTCACTAACCTTTTCTTTAAATTCTAACATAGCGAACCTCTCAGAAGCTCCTTTCTGTTCACGAACGCCTCCTATGTCTATTGAAAAATATGTGCTTTGCTGTCACATTCCCCAGCTGCAAAAATGTCTCCGGTACATAACTAATAGTAGTGGGCGCATCTCGGTGGAAATCATTTATCGTGGGAGCTGAAGAGATAAAGATTTGTCTATTTCCACATGGTGCTTTATTGTGACGGACCATGATTTCTTTATTGCGTAAGATTATCCCTTGTTTTATTATACCTTGAGAGTGTTACGCAGTGACGAAGCCATGGTCGGTCACAATAAAGCACTAATTTGTGAAGCACCAAGTCATTATGCCTTCATCTCCTAATCTCCAATACATGTTCTTAATCCAGTCAATTCAGAAGTTTAGGAAGTTAATTCGTCAATAGTTTTAAGTGACGTTTCATGTTCGGGTTGCTGGAAGTTTTTAAATATTAAGTAACACCCTGATAAAGTGGCAGTTTTTCACCTTGGAATTTTGTTCAATTCCTTTATATTTACTTGAAAATTAAGGCTTTAATTCAAAATGATGGTGCAGCTCAACCGATAAAGAATTTTTTATAGAAAACTGCTATTTTATCTCTGTGATACAAAAATATTTTTATTATAAATAAGTTATATATTGATATCAATATATCAAAGTTATTATATCGGGTAATTGTCCATAGCGACTTCACTATAATTTTAATTCAGCTTAAAATTTTTATTTTGCATCAATTAGAATTAGCACCGTGTCTAGAATATATCGATTCCTATTCTCTATAGTTTATTTACCCATTTACATGGTAAATTTAGTCAATATTAAGTTCAATATACGTTAGATGTAAGTATGTGTGTCTCAAGTGTTATCTTGAGCGTAATATCCTAAATAAATATTGTTTGTTAACATATCTTCTTAATATCTTGCTTTTATCAATTATTCAGCTAAAATTCATCTTACCATAATAGAAAACTTTTATATACTAAATCTACATAATACCCCGCAAGCCGCCTAAAAGGCGTGTGGCAGTGGGTGTTAGGACACCAGCCGTTTACAGCTATTAAATAAATGAAGGGCTCTAACAAGGTTGGGACTAACGTATATTAAAGTCCTTTATGGTTCAGGGGAAAAACGAATTCCCATATCTATCTATCTCAATTGTTCAAGCAATCTAAGCCTAGCACGCAGCCTCCGAGTCGCCGGCGGCTCCCAGCCTAAATCGCTTAACACCTGGGTAACACTTTCTGTACGCTCGTAGCAGTTTTTGACGAAACGGGCAGCCTTCCATTGTATTTTATTCAGTTTGCGGATTACGTCTTTCTGCACCGGATCCCATACGCTCGCTGCATATTCAAGGTGCAGTCGGACGAGAGCGAAAAAGCACCTTTATTTTACTTTCTCATCCGAAAATCTTCCCACAATACGCTTGACGAATCCTAATTTCTTCAGGGCTATGCGGCAAATATTTTTTATATGTGTTCCCCGCCTGAGGTTCAAGGTTATCGTAACTCCCAGGTACTTCACTTCGTCTATTGCCTTTATGTTAATACCATCCACTGCATAAACATGGCTAGAGTTGGATGAATTCCGCAAGAAATGCACCGTCATGCATTTGCTCAGATTAAGTTCAAGTCCCCACTCTTGGCTCCACAAATGAACCTTGTTTAAGCCCGATGATAGAATTTCATAGTCAGAGTGATCAATAATTTCACGATAGATGACATCGTCGTCAGGAAATAAACGTATTTTCTGACGGCTGTATTTTTTTATCCGGGACCCCTTCCATCACTAATAAAATATGGTAATGTAAACCTATTGTGTTTTTCAACCAATACTGTATATGTAATCGCACGAATCCAATGCCCAGTAAATACGTCTAGTTGTCACATCTTACTTCTTTAGATAATCTACTGAGGATGATGTTGGGCGAAAAGAGAGAATCTATGTAGGGCAGCAATGGAAATTAGTGCAAAAAAACAAAAATCGGCCACCTTCTTGCAGATCTTTTGGTGGAATACTTACATACCATCTGATTAATAACATCAGCTCCTCCTTCGTCACATTTCTTTTTGAAACAATCACTAATATTTATGTCGGCTATGAATAGATTTCTATATTCTGTGTGGAAAGATAAACTAGATATTTCTCGGATTTATCTTTGGTGATGTATGATAGCAAAGCCACCGGTGGACTCCCAGAGCTCAGGTCTTTAAATTCAAACAAACTTGAAAAAATCTCCCGATTACCTGTTGCTTTCAATTCGCCACGAATATGTTTCCCATTAGTCTGCTTAGTTCCCACATAAGTCAATCCAAAATCTTCATAAATTTCTTCTGCTGGCTCCACAGACTTATAATAATTACCCTTTGACATATATTTTCGGAATTTTTGATTTGGACAACCAGGCGTTCACTATTTTTTTTTAAACGTCTGCTTGTTGATGATTCATAATTTTCTGAGATATTAACTTCCATATTGAGCACGCACCTCAAGTCACCGTTGGTAAGAATTCTTACATGCATGCTCTTCTACCCTGGTTTCTCTTTTATGAATACTTTGAATAGATACCTTCCCCTAAACAAGGATAACAGTTCATTAAATAATGCATTAGGTCCAGGAATGTTATATTTGGGGAATATCGCATTGACCATTTGGAATACCGTAATATAGGCGCAAATTTAACTTTTTTCACTCTCTTTCCCAGAGTACACTTGACATCAAACCTATTAATAGGCAATAGTTCCCGATACCAGTTTCGATTCGTTGACGTAATATGGGAGAGCCTTCTGATTTTATCCAATTACCAATCATGTATTCATGTTCAGCAGTAATTCGCTATAACCGTTGGCACAGAAAAGAGAAAAAAGTTTATAAAAATAAAAATTATTGATTGAATATGAATGCAATTTTTAAAATTGTTTGTTAGATGCGTACTATTGCCCCTCATTCCCCTACTCCAAATCGACCATCGTTGAATTTCCAGTAGAGTTAATCAAATAGTACTTTGTCTGGTTGCATTAGTAGCATGAGCATATTATACATGTGACATAACAACGGATAATTACACGCTTAAGTTGATTTATTAATTCTTTATCTTTCATAGGTGTCCAACATGTTCATATTGAGTCTTGCAGCTGCAGACATAACAGTTGGAGGGATTGTTATGCCCATTAGTTCTGTCTACGCCATAACAGGTGAGCCATAATTTCTATTAAATATTGCTTTTTGGTAGACCTAGCATATTTTTATGTGCACTATGTCAAATGGACCGTGTCCCTCCCCTCTGAGTGTCTTATCGGGTGTTAAATTTCAAATACGTGAACAGTATGTAATGCATTTACTCTAAATTTTTATTTTTACCTTGAGTAATATTTATTTTTCATTTTATGTATCTAACATAAGTTTCCATAGCCACGTGCAGTTTTTGTAATTATGACGCAAAATTATAGCATATTTTGACGGTACGCGTTGAGTGTGACTTGCATGAGTATCGCCGTCTCGGGTGCGCCGCTAAATAAAACTTACGGCCGGTATCCAACCCCCCACTTCCCTCCCCGCTCCCTGCGACCACCTTAAAAAAATGCCGGACAAAGAAGGTCGAGCGTGAAAAATTACGCGCTCCAAACACACTGAGCGACCAAAGTGTGCCACACAAAACCGCGGCCTTACTACCAGTGAGTAGACTAATGAGAAGATATCTTCGAAGGGAGGGACCTTTACGAACTTTTGCATTCGCGGTGATGGTTTTTTGAAAGAGAGCTAAATTTAGAAATATTGAGATAACGTGTTGAGAGACGACTCGAAATTATTTAAGATAGCAGGAACAATTTATTCACAACAATTGAAATAAACAAAAAAATATCCGTCGATAAGCGTACAAGATTCAAAATAAAATTACCCTCTTAATAGCTAATGATAGATGAAATTGTTGGTGAATTATGAAACATAAATGAGTAAATCAAAGAAAGCACTGAATAATAACGTTTCTACAAAACACAAAAATAAATGATACATTAACCATTATAAACAATATTTACAAGCTCCTCGTCGGATAAAGTAAATTTTGCTGGAAAAATGACGGGAGATTATTGTTACAATAGGGAGTTTAGACTATAATATAGACTATAGCAAAAAAATATGTGGATGGGAGAACTTTCTACCCCAAAAGCAGTTTATTCCGTCAGGACTTATTACAGCGGATATTTTGGAATTGAGAAATTGAAGCACATCGCCCTGCTTGACACCAGGTGACGATTTTTATAATCAACTTTGAAAAATCACTGCACCTTTGGATGGAGACAATTGGACGGATTAAGGTTGTTGCAGAGGTGACTGAAAGCAACACTCACTATCTAATGAGTTGATGGTGGCAGTGGGAACGTGCCCGTGGACTTAATTCTTAGGGTGAGCCGCGTCTCTGCAACTTCTCGTTGTCTCTTCCACGGATGGGTCGTAACTGTATTCGACTCCAAGCAGGATGCTCGTTTCCAATGGCTGATGTAAGTAGACGCCTCCGTGCGACGCGTAGCCTGACCGTATGATCTTGAATCATGCCTCCGTCCCGTTGGTCCGTCACCGACCTCTCTCCAGTCTCCCTTCTGCTGATCCACTCCAGTCAATGTTCAATGCTTACTGCTCAATCACCGACAGCACAAGAGGCAAGAGCCAATGGAATAGGTAATGCCTCCTCGTCACCGGTATTTATTGGTTTTTACGGTTATATCCACGCCACCTTTTTATGAGCATTAGTACAAACAATTGAACCACAAAATTATAATGGTGGTAATTCAAAACATGGCATGAGCCGTCTCCCAACAATACACGCGGATAACTTACGGGGAGAACATAGTATAAATAAAAATAAAAATAGGCATACCACTGGTATGTCACAATATATATATAATTTTTATTATTGTGACTTTGTAACTTAAAAACTGAAACTCGTACGTCATAAACCCGAAGTCCAGGACGGTATCATAGGGTCCTTGAAAGATTAATTCTCCACATAGCTATCAAATCAATAAAATTGTCACCTGCGGAGGTCTTTGATGAAAGCAACTCTTTCAACGAATTATAAACGAATAGCCTATGTGAAGTGCACTCTTTTATGCATAAATTAATATCATGAAAATTCTGTCGTTCCTGCGTCATATAACGATGTCTTCTTCAGAGCGTGGCTTGAAAATTCGATTAAATTGCCGAACGTTTGTGTTAACCAATACAATCACTCGATATTTCAATTTCAAGATTTATGTCATTTATCTGTTTTTCTCGGTAAAATTTATTATTCAATTTATTATAATACCAAAAACAATATTTTATACCTTTATAACCGCCAAATTATTCGTTTGCATAAACTTATACCCTTATCAAAAGGCTCTCGTTTCTACGAGAGGTAAAAGTTTATGAATGATATTCCTCATTAGAAGATATTTGATGAGGATTTATGCCAATATTTTATTTCAATTTTATTTTCATGTCAATATTTTCTTTAAAAGTACTTATATTGCTCGTTTAAAACACGGAGCATCAATATAATAGCGTGATATTGGTACTACACTTAGGTATTACCAATTAATTGTTATAATCCAACGGTTATATTTCTCCTTTACCGTGAGCCGTGATATATTTCTGAAGCTTCGGCTTTCACTCCTAGCCGAAACCTCCAAAACTCATGCTTGATGACTAATGCGAACATCTTGGCATCAGACCAATCGTCTTCACCATTTCAACATCTGTTCATCTGTTGAATCATTGCATCGCTCCAGCTCAAACTGATTGAATTATTTTGACGCAAAGGTAGTAAAACGGTGTTCTATACGATAGAACCCAATTTTACCGTTGAAAAAATTACACTAATAAGGTAAGGAACGGAATTTCTTTGAAAATTGCCCTAACATCTGGCATTTGGAAAAGGGATTTCGATTTTGGAAGTAAGCACAGCGGAGATGCATAGTTGATCATATTTTACCAAAAATTAGGCTTTTCATGAGGCATTGAGGAAACAAAATATAAATGTGTCCTAAATCTTAGCTAAAAGATTATTTTAAATAACTAATTTATTCGTCAAATGAGGGAAGCGCACCATGATGTTATCCAAGATACAAATGGCATATGAAGTATGAATATAAAAAAATCATACGTAGAAATCCCATAGGAAATTGACTCATTCTTGGGTTCATGGCTCTCGGCCTGACTTCTTGCGTAACGAAATGGATGGTGCATATTTGTTGATAATCAACCTGTACCATGCATGAAAGTACTAATGACATCGTGATAGTACCTAAAACTGAGTACTACGCTTAAATGATAATCGTAGAGATTTTTATCGGAATTGTATTTTTCATGGTATCATGTATGTGCGAATCTAGATTATTCATTTATTCTATTTGCGTCTTTCAAGGCCTTTTTCCGTTATCTAAAAATGTCTCGTTCAAAAGCGTACTACATTTTTGCGTCGTATTTGTGGTAAATACTTGAGCGAGAGCGATACCATTTAACCCACCAGCACATACTAACCTAAATTGTTGTTCTTTCTCCCATTTTTCCGAGTTCACTCCTGCTAAAAAGTGAGCACTCTGGATCCGAAACTTTTTCAAGTCTTCAGTTGCCATCGATGCGATAACTTAGCCGAGCTCTGCCTTTTACGGTGGATCGGACAAATCGATTTGTTCCGCGAAACTGTCTTTGTTAAAAAAAAGTTGTAAGACTGACTCAAAATAAGGCCCACTAAATTTGAGACCTCTAGGTGAACCACTGATCCTTGCGACATGAACTTTCATGCTAACGTGGGCTGCATCTAGTGATGCATAATTTTATATTTGTTACCAATAGATTAAGGAATAACTGATTATGACTTTTTAGGATGAAAATATTATCCATTTTTTCTTATCGGCGAACGATCATCCATAACTGAACTATACAGAGCGCGTTGGTGGGAGGACTTAGGTAACCTAGACTAGTGGTGCGAGTCAGAGGCATTTCTCCGGCGATTGAATCGGTGAATGCCTTCATTGTGCTACCGACGGAGGTTGCGCCTCTATCGGAAGCAAATGGAGGTAATCGGAGGAGCTAGAGGTATTCGGAGGATGCATAGGTTATCGGAGTGGAGAGTCAAACGTGACTGCCTGCGCCAGGTCCTAGGATCGCACCATTATATTGATGCGCCGTGTTTTAAACGAATTTTAAATGGACTTGGAATACATATAAGCTCGTATATCGTGATTGTTTATTTTTCCAGAGTTTTCACGAATTTAGCCTTTACTTCTATTACAATTATTTTTCAGTCTATACCAGTGATCCTCACTACATGAACTTTTTTATAAATTCACAGACATTTAAATATAAGGCCTTTCTGTCTATTACAACTATTTTATATTCTATCTCACTATAAACAGGCATAGGACATCCCTATACTAAACAAAAATTACTGCCGCAGGGCAGCCAACACCAATTAAATGATTTATAAAATCTTATTTATACTTCTAACATCTACCTTATATTAAGAGCTGCATACATTTTGGCCTATGTATAATTGTTCAAAAGTTAATGATTTTCTTATGGGTTATAAGACTCACAAGGGAAAAGTGCGCTGCAAAAATCCCGCAAAAATTATTAGTAATCGCGAGCTCAGTTCTAAAGCGCGGCAAATTATCTCCGCTCTGTTTCCAGCACTAACCTACAGGCTTATACCATATGTATCCAGCGCTGTGGTGATGTGGAGGGGGACGGGTAGGAGACCACTATTCTAGTGCCCCTGTTCAGGGTCATGAGCGCTAGCACTTCCGTTAATGAACTATGGCCTAAGATGCCGCAAGTGAAAAGACACAAGATTCCGTTAAGGGGGCATTTATTAAATACGTGAGGCATTTAGGGAGGGAAGGGTTAAGTCGATTCTCACCAAATCTTACGAGAGTGAAATGGGGCGTCCTGGTAAGTATCGCGTAATTTTTTCCAAAAGAAACAGTTTTTAAATTATACCGGTATACTTTAAAAACTAGTCTAGAGCGAACACCTCTTTGTGTTCTATGTCCGGGCCTGCTCTCCGGCTGTGGCGCTGTGCGCACGATTTGGACTGCTTGTGGCATAATATGCTCAGCAGTCCAGCAACATCTTGTCCGGTAGTGTCCGAAAATATCTACAGGGAAGAATGACGCCTCGGTAGCTTAACTGAGCAGACGTGTTTCTCGATCGCTACGAGTGAGCCCCAAGGCTGAATTTTTGCCGGCCGGAGAAGCCTCTCCTTGCCGGGAGTTGGGACGACGAAGTTCCGTGTTTATTTTTCGTGTGTGTGAAGTGAAATCTTGCATAGGTGGATGGGCAGTTTTCTAGTTGCCTGACCTAGTTAGCGGCCGCTATGCGGCCGTTAATTTAATTTTTTAGCTGTTCCACCGGTGTTTATTTAGTGGTCTGTATGCAGATCCAAGAACTAAGTGACCCCTGACCCCTATACCTCCATATCCCTTTGTATTGATCTTCCCGTTCACCTAAAATGGCGGTGCAAAGGATTAATACCTTACTGATTCAACTAGAAGAAGAAGTGAAAAACGCAACGCCGCTCGAAGTCCACTCCTTTATTCGATTGTTGGGCCTCGCGGCAGAGGATGTCGTTGCCATCCTGTTTGGCTTGAACCGGAAGGACATCTTCGTCCAGCTCACGAATGAAAGCCTTGTGGAAAAAATTATCGAGAAACACCCGAAACGTCTCCTTCCCATCTGAGGACACGAAAAGGGGATGCATGACTTAAGAAAGGACCTCCGGCTCCCCTGTGAATGTGAAAATTTCATGTCTACCACCTGAGGTTAGTACAGAGGACATCCGTGATCATTTATCCCGCTATGGGAAAGTTATAAGAATGTCAGACGACAAGTGGTCAGGAAATCAGTTGCTCGGCGTACTAACCGGCACGAGAATTGCCCGAATGGTGGTTGAGAAAAATATACCTAGCTATGTAAATATAGCAGGGAATAGAGCCATAATTAATAATGACGGACAACGAAGAACCTGTGCCCGTTGTGGAGAGAAGGGTCATGAAAGACGTTAGTGCCCACGTAATTACGCTAGTACGCCCAGGCCAAGGTTCTTAGAGTAAAGGTTGCCTCATTCGCGACTCGGGCTCCCATTGGCTTGACGTCACTGTAGACCCAACTTCCAGCGCCATTTCAAATTCTAGCCTTTCCGCGGGCGTAACTGCTTACCGCAGCGAGTTCTTGAAGATACCCTCTATCGATCACTATAGGTCGAATTTTAAATTGAATGCCGATTTATGAAAATAATGATGTTAAGGTTGAAAAAAAGATAAATTCGTGTATTCAGACGCTATAATTTGCTGATGAAGTGATGAAATGGGAAGGTGTGCGAGTTAATTCCGTGTCCGCACTTCCTTCCTGTAACTCTCAAAACACTGTTTTCCTTGCTACTTCCGCAATATAATTTATACTTAGATTAGACTTGGGAGGAAAACACGCAAAAAAAACGAATTATTTGCTTAAAATAATAACAGTTACGCCACTTTTTAAATAGAAATTATGCTCGTTTTCATTCCTCGCCGGGCTTTGAAAATATATAAGATAAAGAAAATTATGCAAGAGGACATTGAAATCCTTTACTTCAATGGGAAGAAAAAAATAAGCATATAGAGTGAAAAGAGTTGTAAATTTACCGTTATTACCATCTTAAAATCATTCGTAATAGGAATTCAAAGTGATCATACGTTAAGCAAAAAATCATACAGATGAAACGGAACTAACTTCAATATTATGCTCAGAGAAATAAGAATTCCCCGGTAAAATAATTTCTAGAAATGGAAAATGAACCACCAAAAATTGCCGTTATCAAAACAGCACCATAGTTATAATGAAACACTGACTTGCAATTTTACACAAAAAAATAAAATTTAATTCGACTCGAGTTTCGATGTTACAACATCATTTTCAAGGAACAAAATGATGTAGTAACATCGAAACTCGAGTCGAATTAAATTTTATTTTTGTGGAAAATTGCAAGTCAGTGTTTCATTATGAATCAATTCCACTCCATCTCGCTTGATTCTTCGAATTTTATAAGCACCATAGTTGCCCGCCTGAGTGGAGATCAGCCTTCGAAACAGAGGACTCTTCTCTATCTTAAATCCCACAGAAAGTTTCCACTGTAGCCTTTGGTCAAAAACCTAAAAGAAAAATGTTTCATGGCACCAAAAAGCACTGCAGGAAACAAATTCGATAATTTTCAGTGACAATTTGTGGCAAAAAACTTAGACTAATGCATATCAGCTATTTGGTCGATCATAAGTCTGTTGTAGAAATTTAGCTCCACCGTCAAGGTTCAATTTGAAGAGAGTATAAATAATAAGACTCAAGAATTTATGTAAAAGGATTTACTGAACAATTTTTTTAACCTTTTAGTGGCACTACCGAAGTTGCTCTTCCTTGTTGGATTGTTTTGTTCAAACATTTTATTCTTGTGAAGACCCTCTGCTTGGCGTAACATTTAATAACTGCTTTGTCCAAGTTGGAGACACAGCACAGAGCATTGGTAATTTGTCGAATTAGTCCTAATTAGAGGTTAAATTCTACTTCATTACAGTTTGCAGGTAAATATAAACGCGAAAGAGTACATAAAAATATTATATGGTTTGACTCAAGTCAACATTTATGAGTTTATAAAGGCTATTCTTAACCAATTTACTAGTTCGAGAGAAAATATTATGATTAAAATTAACGTAAGTTTCTTTTATGTGAACTACGATTTAACACTTGATTCCTGATAAATATTTTTATACACGCTAAAACTTTTCTGTCCCTAAATCAATAAACAATTTTGCGCAACCGTGGCCTCAAAAATTTCTCAATAGCTCTCAAAGGCATACGAAAGGCCTCAAATTTACAGACTTAGTACTAGAAATTTGTTTACCTGATATCTTACCATTGGCACACACACTCATAGCATACGAGGTAAACGATGAATTTGCAAAATAGTCCCTGCATGAATGAGTGCGCAAAATATTAAGTTCAATTTGCCTTGAAAGGGAATAATACCTGATTTTCCAATGCAATAGGGGCATCTAAGTTATTGATTACGAAATCTTTAGCATATCCACTTCGTTTGTCTGACTGATTCACTTTCATTTCTTTTTTCACATGTGTGGGGGGCGAGACACGGTCAATGATTCGATTAGTTAATATATACAATAAAAAGATTTTTCAATTTGAGCGTCCGCCTGTGATATTAGACATTCCGTCCAGCTTTCTTCGTTTTCGACAAACTGTTGGAGCACGTTGCCACAGTACAACGGGAGCCTGGTATATCCGACGATTAAAGGCGCTCTTCGCCCACAAAAAGTTCGTCTAATGAGTAGTGGATTACAAAGACGATTTCCAGTGAAATTGTAGGAAATGTGTTCAGATTTGCGTTAAACACAAGGCGGCGCAAGGTCTCAGGAACTTATTCTCTCTCAATTTCTAGCGTGCAAACAATGAAATGCTTAGGAACAGCTGGGATACAGGGTCTACAGTGACGTAACGGGACTTCTGCTGGCGCATGCGCAGTTACGAATGAGGCAACCTTACAGTCTAAGAACCTTGCGCCCAGGCGACCTCAGGAGAAACAGTCGAATTGAGCGAGGCCGTGGATGAGGAGTGTGGCCTCACTCCTCTTGGACTCGAAGGAACCACGTAGTCCGCGACCGCCCCTGAGCAGCATATTTCCCAAGGAGGGATATACCCCGGAGCCTCCACTACCATCCCCCGACCACCGCCCCCGCCATTATCCCCAGCCCTCCCAACTCTACTAAACACCCTTGGCCATCAAGAAAAAGCACGCCGCCATTCGAGTGGAGAAGAGGAAACTCCTAAGTAAAAAGGGAAGACTGAGAGAACTGCAGTTGACACTTTCATCGCCGGAAGCACCGAGGACACGGAGAATCCCATAGTGAAGGTCCCAGAGGAAATAGAAAATCAGCGAAGGCGAGAGGAGGTGACGCCTAAGCAGGGAAAGAGAGAGGAAACGAGAGCTATTTTGACTGGTGAAGACGAGAGTGCAATCGGGGAAGGGGATATTTCTGCGGCTATGGATACGGAGTGTTTACCCCCCGAGGCCCTCGCACATATCACCTCCCTGACTCCGAAACCTCCTACCTGCGACGTCAAAGAAACAGCACTGCTGACGGCTGGGTCCGTCTCCGAGTCAAAAGTTTCCCCTGAAACACTCTCCCCTCCTTCCCCTCGCCTCATGGAGGTAATCCCCATCACCTTCACCTTATCGCTTCCACAATCAGAGAGTGACGAAGACGGAGAGTTATCTGAAAACCATTCCAGCCATTTGGACGCCAAGGACGACGACTGGCAACCGGTCATCGCAGTACGGGGGTCTCAACGCCGGGGGAGTCCACCGGGTAAACAAAGCGGCGGACACAGGAAGAAGAGCCACGGTGGAGGATCCAAGAGGAGTGACTCAAGTTAAGCCCTATCCCACTACCTCAATTATGATCCTGTTTTCTTTAAATATTGCCGGGTCTTCTAGCCCACTTAAGATTAACCTATTTTGGGCACTTTTTAGAAATTACGGGGCAGATGTCGTCTGCCTTCAAGAAACAACAGAGGGAATCATTTGGTCTAATTCTATCTATCGAGCCTTTGCAAATTGCGGAGGGTCGCGTGTGGGCACCACTACACTCGTAAAGAAAGGTATCCCAGTCTCTAATGTACGATTTCACGCCTCAGGTTGGATAACTAGCCTAACTATTTATGGCTAAATTAATATTATCAACATATATGCGCCGCCGGGTGAGAGAAATAGAGTAGACAGGGAAACATTTTATTCGGAAACTGTTTTACCTTACGTGACTTCTTTCGCTGGGAAAGCAATTTTAACTGGAGATTTCAATGCAATATATAGAAGGGAGGACTCGGAATCCAACAATCAAAGAATTTCATACCGACCGAGCCGAGCCTTATCTTTTCTAATTGATGCGCTTTGTGCAACTGACGCTGTTTTATGCAGTACTTTGGGACCCGCCCCTTTCACGCGTGTTGGTCCAAGTTCTAGAACACGCATTGACTTTATATTTCTCTCCCGATTACTTAAACAAATCCCTTACACCACTTATGCTATACCGGTTTCTCTTTCTGATCATTGTGCCCTCCTTCTCGACCTCTCGCTCCCTTCCACCCTTCACTCCCACCGCCCTGAACAACCATGTGGAGGATGAATAATAGGCCCTTTCAAGACGAGGATTTTCGTTGCGCTGTCCGGCGACGGGTGGCGGATCTTATCTCCATGCGTCGTCCGGGCACCGATGCTCTAACCTGGTGGGAATTTACTTTTAAACCAAAGATTAAATCCTTTATACGACGCTCAACATATGAGTGGCGGAGGGACATGGATGCCACAATCATGTTCTATCGAACCACCTTAAGAGAATTACTAAATCTCAATCCCCGTCCAAAAACTTTTTATGAGGAGACAGCCCTTTTGAAAAACACCATTTTAATGCATGAAATGAAGCGTCACGCTCCAAGTCGGTGGCAGAGAGAACTGAATCCTGACGAGTGGGGCCCTTTCACACTCTCTGAGCTTCGAAGGGTGATCAGACTCCGCAAAGACATGTCGACCGCCGGCAGAATGCGCTAATGGTGATCTCCTTGATACTGCTTCACGGCATTTTCAGAGAATATTTGCTCGATACGGGGTCTGGAACGAAGACGATCTCCCTCCGTTTCCTAATCTACCCACCCTCTCGCCACAAGACGGTGAATTGCTAGCTGGTGAGATAAGAGGGGAGGAGGTAGAGGAAATTCTTCGCCTCCTCCCAAAAGGCAAGGCCCCAGGGTCAGATGGTATATCTTATGAATTTTACTCCATTTGTGGTGATCTTGTGACCCCGACTTTATTAGCTATTTTCAACCAGATTTTCTTCCAAGGCGAGGCACTGACTTCAAGTCAATATACCGCAATTATCTCGCTTTTACCAAAGGTAAATCGGCCTCAGTCCTTAAATGATTTCAGGCCTATTGCATTATTAAATTCAGACTATAAAATCTTTACGCGTATATTAAAATCTTGTTTTACGTATTCTCTGGAACCCACATTATCTGTACGCGGTTTAGAAAAAATGAAATATTCTAGACGCTTCAGTATTATTACGGGATATTTTTTTGGCTCCGTCTCCTCCTTCCGAAGATTTTTTTGCCATTTTACTCGTAGATTTTACAAAAGCGTTTGATTATATTCGTATTGAATATATTTTATATATTCTTAAAAAAATGGCTTTCCCCCTCATCTTTCTTCGGGCAATTCAAAATCTATACAATGAAGCAAAAGCATGCATAAGGATAGGTTGGAAATCTTCGCATGAATTTCTTATCAAGTATTCTGTAAGGCAAGGATGTCCCCTATCTATGGCTCTATTTGCCGTCGCAATGGACCCTCTTACAAGGGCACTTGAAGCTGCCGGAGTTGGCATAGATAGACAAGGAATTACTTATTCAAATATTGTATACGCTGACGATTTGACTTTATTCATTGGGCATCCAAGGGCGTAGTCCAGTACACGCTCCCAATGCTCCCAAGTGCTCCCGCTACAGACGCTACAGATTCGTGGTCCACTTTCGCTCCTATCGCTCCCAGTGCTACCCTACTGGATCACGGCTGGAGCGATTGTAGCATTTGTTAGTCGTTTGTTTTACTAGTATCGTCTGCTCGGATATTAGATCGTCTGAATTACGGATTGTTATAGCCCCTTGTACTTTACTTAGCTTGTTAGAGAGGTCAGTAATATAAATGACAAAAAGAATATGACCATGGGGTACACCACAAGAAATCTATTTAATATTAGATCTTCATTGGATACCATGATCGGGCACCACAGCAGACCGATGCTTGTCCTGAAGATTTTACCCACTGGTTTGCAAATCCTCTAACAACAAGGTGATAAACTTAAACTATAAAGAGCAGATCATATGATACATATGAAAGAAGATAAGACTGATTAAATACCTTATTAGAGAAATTTCAATAAAACGAAAAATAAGCCTAATTAACTTAACTCACCTAAAAGCCTGCGTTTAAACGATACAGGTACAAGTTAATGCCTATTTGCGTGAATTATTTTTGTGGACCGAAACGGAACATGTACGAATGTTTGAACCTAGCTAAAATAGGTTAAATTTGTCGATCATGCATTGGCACAAGTTGAGTGGTTACACGTGAAACCACTTAACGTGCAACAACGCAACCGTACGGTACATTTCGTGTTCTTTCTCGCGTTCATACATTTAGACTTGTACGGATTTATGTAGGTGTAAAAAGGCCTTAAGTGGAGTGTCCTTTATACGATTTATCAATTGCACTCATGACATTGTATGACAGTCTCAAAAGCAGTCCTACACTTGAACCAATCTCGTCAACAACGAGCCTTAAGCATAAATGCAATGCGTGTCAACCTGACCTTAAGAAAATTACATAAGTAAAATACAACCGAACATCAATAATTGATTAAACTTCAGTTGAAGATTAGAGGAAGATATCATCATTTAACAGAGAATACAATCTTCATGGGGAAAGCTTGAAGAAAACCTAGGTTGGCCGCCAAAAAGCAACAAACGGAATGCTTTAACTAGAAGTTCACGTACCCTAACCTAAGAAGTCATATTCTATCTCAATTTCACGCAATATCAAGTTCAAACAACTAATAATTGATCTAAATAACAAATAAATCAATATAACTTTCAAAATTAACATAATTCTTATATAACGGACGGAATGCTTCGACCGGAAAGTTCACTCACTACATGTCTTATTAATTTCGAATAGCCATTTTCTATCTACCCTTCTCGCTAGCTCAAGCTTAAACCACTAATAATTAAATAATATTATATATAATTAATATCACAACAACAAAGTTTATAAGATATCTTGGTCTTGCCGCTCAATTTCTTCCCCGATCTGGCCCGTGGCGACTCTGAATTGTGAAACCATTGAGTTACAGCCATTTGCCTCACCGTAATATCCCCCGAATAGTTCTTTAACCATTTGTTTTTAGCATTTACTATCCAGGCTCTCTTAGCGACTTCTTCCATCAACTCCAAATGGTCATATTATTGCCGGCCAGGTCCACAATTGTTATGAACACCATTTTCTTTTGCCTTCCTTCCCGTTCAAATTCGCGCTGAAAACCAGTTCGCTCCAGCCGCCCTACCTATTTCTTGGGAGCGTTTGTAGCGAGAGAGAAGCGAATATAGTGACGTCATGCGTGACGTACGAGAGCGCCACGGTAGCTTTTGTAGCTTCTACTGGACCACGCAAAGACTCGCTCCCAGTGCTTCGGCGCACTGGTAGCTTGTACTGGACTACGCCCCAAGCCAACTACTCTTGGCCAATGACTTAATTCAATCCTATGCTCCCGGTGGTTTAGAAGTGAATAAAACCAAATCAAAATTGAGAGTTCTAAAGGGTGATATAGCCTCTAACGTGTGGGAATTAGGCAACCCACCTGTAAAAATTCTAGGATTATGGTGGGGCTCCGATGTGAAACAGTCTCTTGAGAAGAACTGGGGGGAAGTTAGGGGCGCAGTTCGGGTCGCTACAAGCTCCCCTCCCTCCCTCTCACCGCTCGGGTCCGCCTCCTCGATCAGGTAATATTCCCAAAAATTTGGTACCTCGCTCATGTATGGCCTTTGTCAAAAGAAGTGCATGCAAAGATGGTTAAGGACACTAATTCTTTCCTCTGGTATGGTTATTTGAGAAAGGCTCCAAGGCAACAGCTTTACAACCCTCCGACAAGAGGTGGTTTGAACTTAACAAATATTGCTTTAAAAGCCAATGTTATTTTCTCGAAAGTATCGACCAAAATTTTGGGGGGGGTTGATGAGGCCAGGCGGGGTCTCCTCTACTCCGCGTGGACGGAAGCCAGCTTTCAAAGTACGCCGTTTAGGAGATGCATTCAGAAATTCCGTAAAATAACGGAATGACTGCGAGCAGGGGAAACATTTGAAGTAAAGACTGTTTACCGGGGGCTCATCGAGAGGGAGAAGTATCCTCCCACTTCTATCATTAACCCATGGAGGAACTGGGCTGCGTGCCGGGGGGACGCGGGGGCGGCGAGCGCCATGTTTGACACTATTGCTCGCCTCCTCCCTACGCGCGAGGTAATGTCGAGAATGAGGCTTGCCGATTCTTCTGCTTGCATCGCATGCGGTCGGGTTGACTCCGCTCCTCGTTACATTCTCGGCTGTGATGATGGTGGGAGAGTGTGGGGAGCCATAAGAAAGATTTATCGTACCTGGGATGCCTTTGGTGGTGGTTCCATCACGAATGAAAATTTTATTATATTAAATTTTAAGCTATTTCCCAATTTTAAGAATCTTTCCTCATTAATATCAAAACATATTTTTCTGAAATTAAAACATAAGGCAGTAGGGAAAGGACTACTCTGCTTTATTGATAGCATTTCGGTGCATGGAGCGCCAGCCGAGGTGCGCTCTTTCCTCGCTTCTGTCATCCGCAAAGCACTGGCGGAGGATGGTGCGGGTGATGTGTCGTCGTCGTCACTGGCTGGAGAGGAGCCTGCTTCTGGAAACTGATTTGTGTTAAAAGAACTACTGGAAACTGATTTGTGTTAGAAGAACCACTGGACACTGATTTATGATAGAAGAACCACTAGACACTGATTTGTGTTAGAAGAAAGATATTAATGTGTGTTGTGGAGAATAGTACTTTGATGCTTGAAAGTTGAAATAAATGTATATTTACCTAACTGGCTAAAGCACTCGACCGGAAATCGGGGGATCCGGGTTCAAATCCCGGTCAAGGCGAATGATTTTTTTTCTCTGTGGGTCTTTCGCTCAAAAGAAACACTGTTAAATTGCAGGAAATTGGGTTTAATTGAGCAAAACGTCTTTCTGTATTTGATAATGACTAAGTTATACACAAGTATACTTAACGCAGGTATGCAAACGCTACAAAGTAAAACAGTAGTTCTGCAATTATTAAGCTACCAGCCAGCCCAAAGGTGCGTCTACATTTGTGGCTTTCTAATGTGGTATGGCTTCAAATTATTTAATTTTAATTAAAACATTGTTTTCTTCGCAATGGTTCCAACACAGTGAAGCATGGATTTACGGATTAACCCAGAACAAAAAACGCATTTTTAACAATCTCACGTGAGATTAGAGGGAAGGGGTCGAGTCAAATCTCACGATATTTCACTAAGAGGGAGGATGTTCTTAAAATCGCCATAATCATCTCACGTAATCAATGGACGCCCCCGAAGGGATTATTTCCGAGGGAAGGAGATAATGCCCGCCCGTCCCATGGACTTCATTTCTCAAGGTCAACCAAACGCGATTTGGCGAAGTTCTTCAGGTCGCGAACAGCTCTTGGAATTCCTCGATTTAAATATAAGCCGGTATAATGAAATGCGTAACACAGGAGCCAGTGTCTGGAAGAAATGCGTTTTCATTTTACACGTATTCCTGTTTATTGATTACTAGCTGACCCGGCGAACTTCGTACCGCCTAACATTCAATGAACTTATAGTTTAGTTGCACCATTTACCATCAAACACGTTCCGTTGGATAGTTTTGGTTGGTTTAGGTTTCGAAAGATCATGAACACAGAGCCTACCTTTAGCTGTAAATCCTGCCGTGGTAAGCCCGGTGCGTCCAAGGACTTTAAATATTCAGATAGATAGTTGGTGACTTCGTCTTCGTTTATTACAAAGGTAAAAGATTTGAAATCATGCAGAGTACACGGAAATTACTGATAATCAACAATTGCTTGGAGATTTGTTTACACACACGGTAGTTATGTGTTTGTTGACAACTCAATTCGAGCTGAGCTTACCTCTAATTCAATTATTTTAATATTACTTTAATATTTTTAACATGTTTTAACATTTAATTTTTTTTAAATATTGTTAAAAAGATCAGTCAATATATTAGTAAAAACGAAAAAAAATCTTATTTTTTTGGCCGTCTTAACAATCAACTCCTAAAAACTTATCTTCAAGATAAAGTTGAATTTTTTTGTGAACCTTTCCTATTTTTTAATGTTCTATATGTTATCCGGAGCTGAGACGAATCCAAAGAGCCTAATGTCACTAAAATCGGTGCAGCCGTTCTCGAGTTATAAGTGTTCTAACTAACACGATTTTCGACTTTCTTTTATATATATATATATAGATTAGCAACATGCATTTTTAGATTTCTAGTCCCCATTTGCAAGAAAAATTATGAAGCAAAGATCAAGGGTCTAATTAGAGGTAACAAATTTTTTTTCATTTTTGTGTTAGTTTCTTTTTGTGTTTGGAACTTTATTTGAACGAGGAAATTTTCGTAGAAGATATCAATTTTTCCAATCCACCTTAGGGGTTACGGCTCGACTAAGCTGTTTACATTTCCAGTAGTGTAATGATGCCTTCACGTAATAATTGCGAATATAATATTTATGTCAGAAACCCTAGTAGTTTTCAAACCCTAGCCACGTTAATTCAAAGTATTATAACAAATTCGGTGTTGGTATAATTAATCGTGGTAAAAATATACAAAATCATCACTAACCGAACAAATGATCGACTTCATACACTGGAACCAATATTTTTTGGAAGTGCTTATCTCAACGTCGCAATGCAACAATAAATTCCATATGATAACAAAAAAGCAGCTTGATTTCTGCGATATTTACATCGCTTTTCAATTGAAGTTCTTTGATTGCGAGGTTTTATGTTGTGTTTATCAGGATCGAACAATTAAAGTTAATAGTAAACTTGTTCAATCGTTGAATAATTATTTTATCTCAAATGAAAAATATTTTTCTTATGAAATAGGCACAAGGAACAACACGTTGATCTTTTCAACCATGTGGCAAGAGTGTACGAAATCTCATGCTCAAAAACATTTAATCTACATACAATATAAAGGCCACTCGTTGAGTTCTGCACTTAGTTTGATTGGCGTAGTGTCCTGAATCCAAGGGTGACAATGGTATTGGATAGCAATATCATATGTATCTCCTAAGTACTTGGTAAAACATGACAGCAAAAGGCTGTGCGTGAGATCATCTCATCCGTGAGATATACGATGAAGTAACTTGACTCCGACTTGCGTCTAGGTAACTTCGGAGAGAGTTTCTCGCATGCTGACTTAATGAATCGTGACACGACGTGACACAAGGTATTCAAGAAGATGAGCAGCCTGTTTCCTTCCACCAAGGACCGACTCTATCCCCTGAAGGTGGAAGGCGTGGATAAAATTCCGTGCTCTTGCGGGAAATCTTACGTCGGACAGTTCCATTACTTCCAGTGAATAAGAAAACTAACGGGCAATATTACATCGTGACACAGAGAACTCGGCGTAGCTGAGCACGTTTACTCTGAAGACGGACAATAAATTTAAATCGACGAAACGCAGGTGTTAGCCCAAGAAAAAGTTTATCACAGACTACTAAATCGGGAGGCCATTGAATTTGAGAAATGTCCCGAGTTCCAACCGATCGGACGGCGTCAAACTCAGCCAGATGTGGAAGGGAATCTTCCGGAAGAAACTATGTGGACGATACATCCAGTATGGTTTCAGCTATGATTAACCTACACGCCACTAGACTGTCCCAAAAAAAATATTTTTTTTTTTAATTTCAAAATCATCAATCGGATTTCGATGACCCTCGGGTATAAAAGGATAGGCAAAAAATGATTTTCGAAAATTTTTTAATAATTAGTTAGCGAGAGGCGCCTAAATACCAACACCCTTAATTTGTCATACGATTTCGCAATAACTGCCAAACTAAGAGTAATCAGGGTAAGTTATGACTCGTAGGAAAAAAAAATTCGTCGGTTTTTGCGTATTAGGCTTGGTATATTATATGATTTTTGTGTTTAGGCTTGGCGGCCCGCGCAGCCTGGCGCCAAGAGTGGCGCTAAGCGATGCGGCTCGCGCAACGCGGCGCAACAGACGGCGGAGGCCGTCCCCCTCCCCTCCCCCTCCTCACCTGCGGTCGCCCACCATGTTCACATGCTTCAATGACTCCCTCTCTCTCAAATTCAGATTTTGAACTCCTTTCGTAGACCAAATCGTGTCGGGACGTATGGTAATCAATCTTAACTTTATTTTGGAAAATCGTTAAAAATTTGTTAACCCACTGAGAAAATTATTCAACAAAGCCAGGTTTCAGTTGAACAAGCTCTTTCCTCATACCCTCATTTATCATTTTTTCGAAATTGGGAAACATTCTGCAGAAAATGTTGCTTTTGTTCTTCGTCGTTTGTAACACTGCTGTTGAATTCTGTTATTAGGGCCACCACGGCTGAGGCCATCTCCCTCCCCTCCCTATCTTCCTTACTAATGGTTGCTCCTCCAGCAGAAGCTCTTTTTCCGTTCCCTGGCCTACAATTTTTTGACACTGAGATACAAACTGCAACAGTTAACGCTTTTGGTCCTCACTGTGCATTTCTTCACCTTGTGCGAATTCAATGTAAGAAACCGGGCTCTGCAACGGGGGATAGTCCACTCGGCGCTCAAGGACAGGGCTTAGAGTTCTTCTGACGTCAGGTCTTCGGTCTTCGCAGTTGACAATTCGCGGATAAGTGGAGTAAGATGAGCATTTAAGGCTAGCTTTCGGTCTTTATTGTGCAATATATTTGCTTATTTATTTTAAGCTCTAGCATTAGAACTAATCGAAGAGAAAATAATTAAATACCGTGTCGGCATATTTACCCAGTATACCTATTTTGTAAGAAACTCCAATAAAATATTTGTCTTCGCTATCTTCCTAACCCACTACGTAGTTCTTATACTTCCACCCCATTTCAAAGACATTGGACGGTAATAGTGTCGATATGAAGGAAATTTTTCGAACCTTGTTTTAGGCATGTTGTACCCCTTGGTAATGCCGAGAAACTGTCGATAGTATTCTGCCTATGAGTCTACAAGATCGTATGAAATGAATTAACATTAATGATAAAGAGATTTTTTTCTTTATTAAAACTTTGAAGGACATTAATATTTTGATTTTTATTGATTTTAATATTCAATCATGCAAGGAACGGATTTCAATACCCATCACCCATTTGAAAATATTGAATTAGATATCGATGCGTGACTGTTTACGATCAAGTGACTGTTTCCTCGACTTTCAGAAGGATTCCCAATACAAATAGGGGATAGCTAATTATTTCTTTCTTTCCTTCTTTCCCAGGCTATCCCACTTCGTTCTTGACACGATGAACATAGGTTTATTGATAGCGTCTTTGTTTTTTATATTTTATTCCTTGTTTAATTGCGCTTATACTCCATACTGATGACCGTCTTTTTTGTAATTCACGTCCGTATGTGCAATTTCGAGAGTAAGAGGAATATTCTCCTTTTCTGCTCTTTGCTCTTCTTTGAAATGGGCCATCGTGCAATTTCTCTGACAGTGTGGGTCGATTATTTCGCCGTGTCGTTGAAAGCATTGGGGACTCACGCAGAGCATCTTTCCGTCTGGGACATAAATTAAGATCACAGGGAAAAAGCTGTAACCAGCGGTCGTGCTCTTCCGTCCCTTTCCAAGCCACGCTAAACAGAACGATGCTACGTGAGCGTATACATCGAATTTAAATAAGGTGAGCACCTAGCAAGTTAAGTGTTTCAAAGATGGAAGTAAACCGCAAGTTAAAAAAAGTTAACCGTAAAGTTAAAAAAGCATGACGTGGTCACTAGATATAACTGAGACCAAGATAAGAGACTTCCTCCCCGGGTCCAAGGACATCATTCCTCAAGAACTGTATGAGGAGGTATTCAAGGTACCCTGCTCCTGCGGAAAATCCTACATAGGGGAAACTTGCCGCTCCATGCATGTGAGGATTAAAGAACATCAAAGGGCAACCAAGAACAAACAGTTTCAGCTCTCTGCCATCGCCGAGCATGCATGGTCGGAACCTGGCCACGACATCAAATTTGAGAATAAGAAACTTTTAGTTAAGGAGTGCCGATACTTCCCTAGACAAATCAGGGAAGCAATAGAAATTCAAAAAACACCATTGAATTTCAATAGAGAAGATGGATACTTCCTTCACAGTACCTGGAAAAGAGTCATGAAAGAGAGAGCCAATCGGAGAGAAGCGCCCAGTCAGACAGCCAATCACAGTGAAGCTCCCATCCAGCCTACAGTATATAAGCGAGGCAGAAACCAACAGCCGACACCTTCGACCTGAAGACGCTGGCAGGATAGCCAGCGAAACTGTTGTCCACAAACAAGCTGACGCGGAAGAAAACCCTGAAGAAATGCAGAGATGGAAGTAAACCATTAACAATTAGTTCCCGCCTCTCGTTTCCCGTCAAAGTATTTGCACAGTCATCCACATTGTGAATCTATACTTTTCTGTTTAACTTTATCTGTATTAAATGTACCAAAACGTTAATGTATGTTATAAGGGAAGTGCTGCTGTTCTATGAGTAGTTGAATGGACTGCGAAAAATAATGTCAAGATCCTAGTATTATGCCTGTATTTCACACATTTCTCACGTCCATTTTTGTTGTATCCTTATTGATAGTTTATATCTGGCGCTGTGGTAAAATAAATTACTAAAATCAATAACAAGAGCACAAGAGTACGTATGTGGTAATCAATCCGAATATAAGGCACAATAATGATGAGCGTATATTATCTAGTAGTACTCTCATCTATCATTTTGAATTATTATTGAATAACATAAAGAATACTTTTTCCATGAATAGCATTTAAAAATGTTATTATTTGTTTCCGTTTCTTCCTAAATCCATAATTTCAGTCATCTTTTTGCTAACTGATCTGTAAGCTAAGAGGATTACAATATTTATTTTAGACATGTTCCTATTGCCCATGCGTTTCTCGCGAATAGAAGGGATTACACTACCAAATATTTTCTCTGATTTATATAGCAATGGGTGTAAGAAAGGCTCTCACCAAATTTTACCATTGAGCGCAGAATAATTTCGCCCCTAGAGCAGTTTGAAGTTTCAACTTGAATTCCGCGCCACAAACGTATTTCTCGGGCGACGCCATGTTGATGACGTGTGAACCTCATGATATCTGCATTGCTTGCATAAGGAGTGCATTATCGTAGGCGTTATTTCGAGTATAAGTAAATACTAGATAAAACGGATAATTTTAAATGAGTGGGAGGAAACCTTATGTATATTGTTGTGTGCCGAGATGTGAAATTACCTCTCGTTAAAAGCAAGAAAAGTATTTTTTGTGGTGCCAAACGACCCAGACCGGGGACGGCGGTGTTGCGACGCCGCACGGAGACTGCATATTCCTTCAGAAATAGACTCTTATAGAATGTGTGAGGGCCATTTTAATGTTAATCTCTTCTGCTTCTCAAAGAGATTTAGTTTCCATTACTTCTTTTGTTGTCTTTGACCACACATCGCAAAAATTTCGTATATACGCACTCAACGGGAAATCTTACTTTTTAATAGCAAATATGTCATTCTGCTTAAATTTATGTTGGATATAATTATTTCGTGTGCATTTACTGCATATTAGCCCTGGTGTTCACTCTTTGTTTCTAACTTGGGTATTAAAAGCCAACCACTGCAACGGAAAGGGTCTTCGACGCTAACCTGGTGATATGTCAAATAGTACAAACTAATACATGGTAATCTCAAATTTGTACTCCAGGAACACTTCGATATCGAATTACTCACTATAAACAGAAATAAGCACATTTGACTTCTGGTGCCGCCAGGTCTATAAATAGAAGAACAAATAGTAAATAATAAACACGGATAACTTTACAAATCTTACAACAAAACGGAGAAACCGGAGGCAAATACTTACTGAATGAATACTAGAAAACAGTTTGAACTATTATTAATCGAAAAAGAATAATTGGCACATAATAAATTATAATGTGTGACTCCTTTCGCCAGACTTCAAACTGTACGTTAATGCTAACGCCAGGATTTTATCCACCATTTTTCTCAAAAATCATATAATAATTACTTAAACCACTAAGGATAAAAACCGGTGCAGGTATGCAGTTAATGCTCACGAAATAATCATTACACCCCACATAAATAGAAGCGGAATGATAAATTTGCAGTATAGAATAATTTGTCCCTTTGTGTGCATGTATATAATCACAAGCGGAATGTCAGCGGAGTGCAGAAGATAGCTACGAAAGGAGTATAGGATACTAAATTTCCTTGAGAAGCAGAAGTGGTGCTACAAACTTTGTCCTACAACTTTTGAAAGTGACTATACATGTAACTCTGATGTAAATATAAGTTAACTTACGGATATTTTCGTGTAAAAATCCCCATCTCTGAGTTACCCTTTCATTTTTATGACAATTTACTATTTTTCATAGTACGAAACTGACTTGAACATTTATCAGGAACATAAGTGGGCCAAAGCAAGACCTCTGCTTTAAAAAAATGCTGTTCGAACGAAATTTGAATGCTAATCCTAAAAGAAACGGAGAGAACCCCGAATTTCCTCCCTTCAGAGGGCAAAACAGCTATAGCACATTTGTTCATTTATTTCACAATTTACATCCGGAAACTAAAAATCGGTAATAAGTAAAGGATTTTATGATGGTAAGTCCACAAATTAAAACGTCCACGATAATTGCCGTGATTACTGTCTCTTTCAAAAGTGTTAACATTTCATCTTAAGATGTTTCATTTCAATGAAATGATTCTTTTTGTGACAAAAATTGTCCAGAATCCCTGTTAACAATGTCAATACGCTTCTAGTATCTGCTAGAACAAAATTAACATTGTGTTTCGCCATGACGATAAACTCTTGGCCATTATTTCTACGAACGCAGTGTGTTTACTGTAACGGTTCAAACCGCGAGAGCCGCCCGCTCGCCTCCCGTTCGATATCTCCCCGTACATGTGATTGTTAACTCTCCACTCCCCCAAAATAGAAAATTGCCCCTACGGAGACTTACCGTATCCGGGCTTAAAATCAAGTTCCTCAATTGTTCGTGCCTGCACGCACACTCACTTACAACAGTATTTAAGGAAATCGTGGCAATAGCAAAACAAATAACTTCAATGACATCCCTTTTACAATTGATTTTTAATAACTGAACTACCATAGGTTCCAAAGTTTACACTGACACTAAAGTATTCCCCAAACACACACAATAAATCCCCGTTCCAAAATCCATCGGCGTCACCTCCAACATGAAATATGCACCTTCGGCTTCTCCTTCAAAATTACAATAGCAATTTCTCAATGATTATAAAAAAATGATGTTTCCAACAACAAAATATACCCACGATCTTTGGCGAATGAGCAACGTAAAAAATAGTGACATCAAACTTACACAAAAAAAACTTTCCGTGCAAAGCAAGTATAAATTAGGCGTTAGTCTGTTCAAGTGGCCACCCGTCTTGACGTCGGGCTCAATGATCCGCCAAGTGACACTAATATTCAGATATTATGCTCAAGCTTCACCACGTGCCGCACTTAAGTCTTGCTGGGCCGTGACTAAGACCAGCCAACAGTAAATTCACTAGGGCCTTATTGTGGGGAGTACGCTTGGGACTTTCAAAGGGGGGAACAATCAGGACACAAAAGGATCTATTCTGGCTTTGGTAATTTCCAAGCTTACTTCCTTTATCCGATGTTCTCGCCACCCCTGAAGAGCTGTCCTCGTATCTGCCTCCTCCACGTGCCGTGGCTTGGCTGCTGCTGCTTGTCACTGAACACCACTATTTGACTTATCTCGTGTCAGACCGTATGAGAGAGAGAGCACTAGACTTCTCGTCTCTCCCTTTTATCACCTCAGTACTACCCACAATCACCTCTGGTGCACCACAACGCCCTCTTTTTCCCCGGCCGAAAGGCGGGTTTTCAAACGTATTCCGGGAGAGAACCACTGCGTCGTCTCTCCCGGAAATTCACTCTCACACAAATTCACACGACTTCACGTACATAAAAAAAATATTCTACAATGAAAAAACAAAATAAACCCTTTACATAAATCCAGGACAGAACTCCGTGAAAAAAATGCTAAAATTGTGAGTGTGCGCGCAGACGTAACCCCCCCCCCCCCCCAGCCGCGATGTTATAAAATGATGCTTCGGGCCGGCTCCGGTCCGTACCGCTACATTACGGCTTCTTCAAGTATTACTCTCGCGACATTCATGAGGTTCACAGGTCACGCGGCGTCAGCCAATAGAAATACGTTTCGCGCCATGGGCGTGGCCGAAGCTCCTAGCGGACTTTCAAACCTACTTATCTCGGTTAAAAATCGAATTTGAGCTCTAAAATTTGGCGTGTGGGTTTTTTCATTCATATCTTTTTGGTTTTGAGCAACGAAGGACAATTTTTAATTTTGAGTGTTCCCTCCTATTCTTGTTGTTTTCTCATTGATAGTATTTTTCTGGGATAGTGCTAACATAAATGACTAAAATCCTAATGCTTAGAAGAGCTACTACAAGTGTACGTACTAATACAACCCTAATGGACCCCGATTGTACATTGAGAGGACATACTGTACTTATATTCTCCTCCCCAGTTTTGATCATTAAGTTAATGTCATATTTTCCCGGTGTATCTCTATCATCCTTTAAAACTCAATATGTTTTCCGTGAATTTTATTTTAATTTTAGTAGTTCGGTTACAAAAATATAATCATTAGAATACGTTAATGCATGTTTTTCAAATTTCCCTCACACATGTAGATTTTACAGCATGTTGCTTCAGAGCAACATTTGGCCGCTAGGGAACTTTTTCATATTTATCCGCTGTAAATTAGTATCTCATTCAAACTTATTTCTTTCAATATGTAACTATTGTTAACTATTCACATCATTCAATATTTTATATTCATTACTATTAATCAATTTACCGTGAAGATAATACGTATTAAATATTTATTTCAAATGTAAATTTTTATGTGCCTGAAGTGCTTTATTGGCACTGATGCAGGAGTAAAATTCACTGAGCCACAAGATATTGATCAATTAAAGCTTTTCTATAACATCATCGAACTAAGGCAACATTAATGCTGTTTTAATTTCGCCAGTATGAATTTCGTCTTCCAGATGACTCGAGGATAAGCTCCGAGAAAAGAGGACAATTGGACATTCTATCACAGCGAATTGTACGAAGGCATAGGTAATATTCCTATTTCTATTGCCAGAGCTATTGCTGGTTGAAGGGAAGAAAACCAATTATCGAAGTATACTTTGAAAATTTTATATTCCGACAACTCATTAGTGAGAGCTATTACAATGTCGCACGAAAACTTCAATCGTACGTCTTCACAGGTTCCCTTCCCAGTACATATCTCAAATTCGTGCATGAGTCCCTACTGGCTAGAACTCATTAAAACCTAGAAACCCTACGTTTAAGGCTTGCCTAAGATATATTGTTTCCATTGGCTCCTCCTCTTGATAGGAATCGTTTGCTCATCAATGGAATGTCACTCTTCGGGTGTGTGCTGCATGTTGGTACTATGGTATTCAAAAGAGGCCTCAATTTATACAATTTGTCACATTTATGATGGTTCTTGGGATTTTGATGGTTGTTATTCGAGAAATGTCAATACTCATCACCTCAAGTGAAGTTGATAGAGTCGTTTCTGTACTAAGATATGTTGTCATAACTAGGTTCTTTTAGGATGTCAGCAATGTCTTTCTCCTTTTGCAGACGTCTGCACTTCACGTTTACTCAATAAGATTAAATATTAAGAATGTGCCAACTGAATCACCAAATTGTTACTCTGGAATTCCTAAATGCACCGCATTTGCCCATCGTTCCTTGAAGACCCGTTGTTGCTTTGAAGCAACAGAAAAGTCGGATCAAATTCAAAGGTAATGGGCATCGTGTCACCAGCCTGTATCATTTGTGATAGTTAAATTCAACAATTTATGTTAATAATACATTGCGTAAAATATGATTGCACGATTTTTATTGACAATAAAATCTTTCTAAAAACAAGAATGTCAGGGAAAATTTTCAATCGTTCTGCATACCTCATTTCATTGTCCCCAATTAAATCTTGATTTGCAGAAAGAATCACCTTGTGACTTAAATATTAACTCCGAAGATACAGCTTTCAAGCAATATTAAAGGTGCCTTCATATTATGCATTCTTTATGAATTTCAGGTCCTTAAAATACATGTTGCTTCAAAGCAACATTGGGCGTTAAAATGAATATCAATCATGACATTAGTTTAAGTGACCACGGCAAATTCAGACCTGTTCTTGCATATTATCATCCCCTCTCGTCTATATTGAATAATGGTTCCATTCTAATGTGCATCTTGTAAACATAGCGAGAATAGCAGTTTCAAATTTCTTCCAATTCCTCAACTCTCCTTTAACTCTCTTAGAAAAGGAGTTAACCTTCTCATGTGCTTTGTAAACGTAGACTCTACTTTTAATAGCTAATGTAGTGAACATAGCATTTACTAACCTGTACTAACACTTTCCTTTCCCTTTTCTCCATCAGGAAGATGGGTACTGGGCCTTGTCGTGTGCCAGTTCTGGCTGTCAGCCGACTACACGGCGAGCACCGCATCGATATTCAACCTGTTTATCCTGAGCGTCGACCGCTATTGGTCCATAGCTTCACCTCTCCGCTACTTACGAAAGAGGACGAAGAAGCGTGCGCTTATTATGATAGGTCTGGTCTGGGCCGCGTCCGCTCTCTGGATCCTGCCGATCGTTGGTTGGCGTCACTTGGGCCACGGATGGCAAGCTTATCCCCCTTCAGTGTGTGAGACTGAGTTTGCTGGGAACGTTGTGTTCAAAGTCACGACAGCAATCATAAACTTCTATTTCCCCTCACTACTTATGGTCTACCTCTATGGTAGGATCTTCTTCGAGATAAAGAAGAGGAGCCGATTTGAGATCGGTCAGTGCAATCACAGTCGAATGCATAGTGTAGATAACGAGGATTCTCTGGCCGAGGAGAGGTATCAGGCGGCTGCCACTGCAGGGCGGTCTGCCGGTACCTCTGGCTCCATGGCCGGGGACGAAGGTTCTAAAAATAATGGTTTAGGAGGCAACCAGCGCGGGAGGCCTTTTAAAAGGTGGTCCGCAACCCAGCAGAGCGTGCAACGTATTAATGAGCGCAATCTAGTGCTCACCCTGTCTAAGTGGCGTCAGCAACCCTCGATTCATAACGGCGAGAGCCGTCAGTTTCACCAGTTCCGGAACTTGACTTTGCTCTCCTACCGTGAGGAGGATACACTGGCTGGCCACGTACCTCGCCACGAGGTCATATCTCACTTCGAAGGTGTAACCGTTAATGTTGAGTACGCCATGCCCAGCACTCCAGAAGTGATGTCTAGGCCTGGAGGCCCTCCGCCCCCAGCTCCGCCGCCTTCGCCGCCGCCGCCGCCATCGCCTCAACCGCCTCCGCCGACCCGCAACCAGACCACCCGATCCAGGGGTGGAACCGCGACTCGGCTCATCAGGTCCAGGAACCAGACTATTACACGTCATATCCGGCGCAACACGAGTGAGAAAAGGGGCAGCACAGACTCCATAGCACTGCAAAAGGAAAAGAAGGCAGCAAGGCAGCTTGGGGTCATCATGGGAGCATTCATGCTGTGCTGGCTCCCATACTTTGTTCTATTCATGGTCATAGCCTTCTGCGAGGACTGTGTGAATTCCAAAATCCACACAGCAACCATATGGCTCGGGTACGTGAACTCGACCCTGAATCCAATTCTTTATCCTCTCTGCAATGCAAATTTCAAGAGGGCTTTCAAAAGGATGCTTGGTTTGAATCGTCAAACTCCCGTGAATATTCACGGCAGACTTATCGGCGAGTAAAATGTAGAAATTAAAAATGACTTATGCTCATATAGGAGTATACATTTTTGTGTATTTCTTGGAAAACTGCTTATGTGACTTGAGTTGAAAATTTTGGAGATCGATATTTCCGCAGCTTTCTCGATCACATTGAGAATGCATTCATTTAATCATTTTTGCTTGTGAAAATATTTTTGGTTGGATCCATAAGATGGAATTCTCATAATTTTCCACTGGAGGCTGAGCATTTAATTTTCGCACTGCATTTTTCCAAATTGAGTATTCCCATTAGCTATATTATAACTATGTAGTTGGCACTCTATCCTAAAATATAATCTGAGGTATATTCTATAAATTAAAAAAATATTATTTTTCATGGCTCAGGGTTAAGAAAGCTATTCATTAGTGAATGGCTTTCAAGAAAGGATACATTAGACTGTGGAGTTACAGCCTGCGAGCCCTAAGAGGCCGCATGAAATTAGAAATGATTTTAAATGATTCAATGCTAATAATACATATCAGAGTTCACTCATATTCTTGTGACTGAATTTTTAGGGCACGTGGCTTTGATGAGAGGTGCAATGATAATTTCCTTCGAAGGCAAAAAATGCTTTCATTTTTGCAAGAAACTATCACACATAGCATACCTTGTGCTGAGTGTATCTTGCGTGCGTCGACAAGAGACAGAAACTTATATTTTTATGAGTGCTTGAAAATTACGATATGAATATGAGACTGCGTAATCTTGAAAATGGGTACTACTTAAAAGAATTAGATAAATTTGATCAGGTGAATATCGATGCTCTCACTGCATAGCGTCTTTTTATACTGCAACGTTGGCAGAGAAGTTGAGAAAATGCCATTTGGTACTGCAGGTCAATAGACTTCTGAAGTCCAATTTTGAGTCTACAAAGGCTTTAAATATATTTATTTGTTTTCCCTTCGCACCTCCTCTCAAATTTTTTCTCCATTGCCTTAGAAGATTGCAAGCAACACAAATTCATTTGAAACTTTATAAAAATCTAAGTAGCGCGACGGTAACTTTCACGAATATTCCGCCGAACATCATTGAAATGAAATGGCTATCCAGCCCGTAAATCATTGATCACTTGCGTTCTCTCTGCATGAATACGAGTCCAATAACACTGTTCTGCAAAACAAGTTCAAAAAATGCTCGGCTAGAACTTGGGTTTTTCTTGGTAATTTTTGGATCTCAAAATTTGAAAATGACCTCGGTTTTTCCCTCACCCTCCATTTTTACGAGTAACCCCTGAATTCGGGAAACTGACCCCGTATCAAGACAAGAACGGAAAAGGAAGACCTCGAACAAAATATATGGAACAAGTGAAGAAGGATGTGAAAGAGAAGAAATGCGTAGGTGTGAAAAGATTAGCTCATAGGAGAACTGAGTGGAGAGCTGCGTCAAACCAATCCTAGCACTTTGCGTGCCATGGACGTGATATTACGTCCTGCTAATCCTTCTGAGGATTGCCATGGACGTAATATTACGTTTTTCCATTTAATTGGCTTTGTATGCGTGAAGCCGTAATATTTCGCCCGTGGTACTTTTCCAGTTTACTGCTTAGGGGTTCTCTTTTTTCAAAAATCAACTGCTCGATGGAAAAAGAGTTCAATTTATGTCTGGAGGACGAAAAGTCCTCTGTAGTTACCGGCATCCGAGCATCTTAGGCCACCTAGTGTGAAAATTCTTAGGGCCAATGGACCGTTCGTTGAGGGTACATTGACCCTCTTTGTCATCCAGGATTTATAATGCTTTTCTTGGAACAATGCTTTTTTATGATTTCCGTGCTTTAAATAGTTTAAATTAAGCGTATTAAAAAAATTATTATGCATGTTATGGCGGTACATCATATGTTGCAACTTCTTTATTTTTCAAAAACAGTAGGTCTTCATTGTTGAATTATATATTTAAAAATTAGCAATAAATGTTATTGAACTCATTCATAAAGAAGAGCAAAGTCCATTTTTATTGAAATGCACATCCATATGAATATATTTTTGATGCTAATGTTTTAAAAAATGTACGAATATAGTAAAAATTGCTTGATTTTTCAGTAGGGCTTTAAATTAAGCAGCCGGCACTCAAAGTGCTAGGATTGTTGACCAGTGATGATGATGAACCCCGTATCTAAACTTATAGCTTTACAAGAGACTTTTAATGATGTTATCTGCTTCTGAATGAAAATCTGACGTTTTAAGGATATCACGGTCATGAAAGAGACAAACTTCACTGGGGTTGAAAATATTTAGAAGTGAAAATCGAAAAAAAACACGAATTATTCCGCCATGACATTGACGCAAGGGCCAGTCTTTTTGCTTGTAATGTTTCACGTATACTCTGCTGCCCCATTAGCAAATAAAATAGGGATGTTTTGTATAGTCTTTTTGTGATACTGCAATAATAGCTACAACTTTCAAATCTGCACAATTAGAGCCTTACGCAATTGATTTTTTCCAGAGGTCTTTCCAAATGTTCGTAGGTCTCCTTGAAAACAGTGGCATATCCAACAGGAACCGAAGGTGAATCGTGGCCGTTGTTTAGTAAAACAACCTTCAAACTTGTCTTCGACTAGTCGGTAATTAGTTTCCATAGGTCTGGATCATACAAAATAGGTAAATCTCTCTACAGTCCTTCAATGTCAGTGCAGTAAATTATATCTTAATTTTTACCTTCCGTTGAAAAAAATGGAGTGAAGGTTGACTGTCTGCCTCTGTAATAAAAAACAGTCACCACATCGTCCAAAAGATTCCACTGCTGTACACGCGAGCCAAGACGTTATGCTTCACATTTTGGTAAATATAAATCACGTATTAGATCACTTAGCTCCTGTTGGATGAGGTGCCTTTTTTAACTATTCTGGGGTTCTTCCACATCAGGACTATAATCTTCACCTAGGGTGCTAGGACCTGCTTCCACTCCTGGTGTAGCTTCGTTCATTAAGACATCAGAATTATTGGGGGTGTAAGTACCTGGAGCTTTCGGGATAGGAAGAGCATCACTATGCTTCACCGGGCGAATTGCCGACGGTACGTACATTAGGATAATTAATTTAAGATTTGTTTATTTTGAAAACCCCTAAATGTAGGTGTGGCTAAAGTAGCAAATCGGTAAATGGCAAGTGGGTTCACGCCAAATCATTGGCACTCCGAAATTTAGGGAACGATTTCCCCCGTTCAACCATTCACAAAGACTTCTATGACAACCACTGCAACAGAATTTAGGAGCCCACAATTTGTCTTGGTTACTAATTTTACACCCGAAATAAAGTTCATAAGATTTTCGCACAATTGCAGTCATCACTTTCCTTTGGTCTTTAAACACTAAATCTCCACAGGTGTTACAAAATGAATTGGGATGATTTTTGCAGGAACGCTAAAAGATCGCGAGAAAACACCTTATCGCTCGCAAAATAACACGTTAAATCGAACACACGCTAGAAAAATAAAGGAAGGACTTGGAATATATGACAACCAATGCAAATAATTTGGGGGCCCACGATTTGTATTGGTCACCAATTTCACACCCGAAATAAAGTTCATAGGTTCACCGTACATTTGCACTCATCGCTTTCCTTTGGTCTTTAAAGGTTAAGTCCCCTCTGATGTAACATAATGAACTGGGATGACTTTTGCAAGATCGTGACATGATCGCGAGAAAACACCATATCGTTCGCAAAATAACACGCTCAATCGAATGCACCACTAAAAAAATAAGGAAAGAACTTGGAAGATTATAACCCGGCACGCACGAAAGAGAGTGGCTTACTGAATAGACCACTGGTTTATTTCTTAGATGAACATCAGCAAGTGCGAATGCTAAGACACATGAAGACACGTTGCAACGTGTCCAAGCGTGGTCGTGACTAACTTCTACAAAGTATTTCCCAATGTTTACCTATGCATATACAATGCATTTACACACAATCTATTAACAATGTCTTTCCCAACGTTTCCCAATTTATTAAATGGAAAGGTCTCAGGTCTTACTTTAAAAGTTAGGAGGACAACGAAGTCAAATAACGATCCCCCAAACACTGTCACAATAATATATTGACAAATGTGATTCATGTCTAGATTTTTTTGGCAGCTCTTTATGCCACCTTTTATACCCATCCTTCCCCCCTTATATCTTATATAATATTACTCCTTTACATGAGGGGGTGAAGTGAACAGTGTATTCATCCCTTAAAAACTCTTCAATACCACCTCTTATATCTCTCCTTCCCCTCATATATTTTATGTAATGTTAATCCTTTACAAAAGGGGGTGAAGTGGACAGTGCATTCATGCCTGAAAAACTTTTCTATTACCTACCATATCATATGCAATAAAAAGCGAAGAAAAATGGTCATTTCAATGTGTTTTTTTATTTTTTTTCCAATTTCGACCCGTAAATATTTTCAGCCCCAGTCAAGTTTTTCTTTCTCACGACCCTGATAGCCTCAAAACGTCAGTACTTTTAATCACAATCAGATATAATTAGTAGAAGTCCTTAAAAACGATAAGTTTAGATGCGGGGTTGGTTTCCCAAATTAAGGGGTTGCTCGTAAAAATGGAGGTCATTTTCGGATTCATAGAGTTATTGGTGAATGGTGTGAGCCAAAACCTCCCTGCTACACAGTTCTGCGTTCCGCTGAAGTGGCATTCATTCTACATCACAAAGACCTATAAAATTTCAACAACTGCGTCGTAATATCACCTTTGAAAACGGTGTCGAAGTGATCTACCTGTTTAATAAACATGATAAAATTTTTAATTTCCGAAGAAATATTCTCACTGTAACTTTATGTTAAAATCTGACACCAATAGCTTGTGTTTCTTCATTTTTATGATATTTACCAAGTTTCAATGTCAAATAGAAATTAAATCAGGACGTTCCCCTTAATTCAGGTATCTCATATTACAGTGTTGTATTCGGAGAGCCAGGTCTTATTTTTAGCGCAAGAGGAATTACATCTTTACAACTTAGGTAATTATTCTTGACATAGTTACCGCTACATCACCACATTTCGTAAACCGCTTGCAATCGTTTCATAATGGCATTCAGCTCTGCATAAAATAACATATTCGAGCTTTGATATATTAATATTTACCCTTTTACTCTTATGATTGTTATATAATACAGCATATCACTCCTAAGAATGTTATAACGTAAGTTGTCATTCAAATGTGTAAGTTGAGATCTTAATGTCGTAGCGTAGCATAGGGTATTGTGGAGTATTAAAGTGTAGCATAGAGTATGATAGCTTAGCATATCGTAGAATATATTCGTGTACGTTTCATTGGATATAATGGAGTAAAATAGCTTAGAGCAGAATAATGTAACATAGCTTCAACTAAAGAATCATTGAATACTTCAACGTAAAAGCATAATTGTCGTAAATGTTCCCTTATAGGAGCTTTTGGTTAACAAGATGCCTCTTCTTATTTAATTTCTCTCCATGTTATAAATTTGATTGATATAATGTGTTAGGGCCAATGTGGCCGTATAAGTCAAAGTGACCATATTAATCGTAACTAGTCATAATATAGATTTATAAGGTGAATTCAAAGGTTTTTTTTAATGGCATGCTTATTGCACTCACTTCTGCTTACGGAACTAAGGTACGATAATAAGTTCTTAACTGAAATACTTGGAACTATATTACTACATATATTTCTCCATGCATTGATTTTCGTTTCACATCCATATTTTCAATCTCTCTTCCGAGTCGTACTCAGAGCATATTCGTTAAATGGCAATTGACTATGGTAAACCACGAAGAAACGATATGCAAGAAATGATTTAAATCCGTGCCACTAAGCGGAAGACTTGATAATCCTGAAATTGCCGATAGACTCGTAAGCGGCGATAAGTTATACTTCGTCATCTGATCACATGCGTCGTCGCAATTTGACTCATTCCACGAATCGATTGCAGATATTTGACGTGTTATCTTCATCCCAACGTTCTTTCAAGCACACACATCCCAATGTTCTTTCTAGCACACACATCCCAATATTCTCTTTCTTTATTTTCCCGATGCAACGCCTCTTATCTCGTTTTATTAAAATATCACCGTGACAGAAATTAGAATTTTAGGAATAAACCCTATGTATTCACGATTATGTTTGCTGCTTACAGTGAGAATGGAACAATGATTGAAGGAACATGACGTATTTGCACCCAATTTTTCCCGTCACAAATTTAGTTCTATCCTATAAATATTCTTCTTCTGTCCTTGATAACTTTAATGATGTAATGTCATGAAAGATAATCCTTTTATTAAAAGATTATGTGTTCTTCTCAAGATCCTGTTTATAATATGTACCATTTACGGGAAAAAGCGGCAGAACCACAAAATGTATCTTTTAAGCTAAGTCAAAAAGTTCCTTTTTGATGCATTTAGTGAACTCATGTTTTGTCACTAAATATGCGACTGCTGAAAGTAAAAAGTGGTGAAGTTACGAATAGTTTTCTATAATGAATTTGTATGAAAATTATTTGAGGAAGAAGAAAAGTTTTAAATCTCGGAAGTTAAAAAAAAATCTGCTGAGTTTCTTGAAATTTACGTCTCTTAAATTCTTTGCTGAGACTTAATAGTTACTTTTAGTGCCGTTTTTACTTAGGCATTCAGATCCTAAGTTTAAATGTATTGTAAATATTGTGTAATGACTTCAATTTTCAAACCATTTACTGATATATTTATAGAAGAAACGCTTTTTTCAATGCCAATAATTTATCATCTATGCTGACAATAGTGCCGATTTATTTATGCGCTAAGGGTTTTGTTTACGACGAATTTCAGTAGGCAACAAATCATTAATATCTTGTGTAAATTTAATTTACAGGTAGAGATGAATGTGATTTTTTAGTGTATATTTTTTTATTTTATATTCCGAATACTACCGGGATATAACGAAACGCGTATAGATTCTAAAAAATAGCTCCTTTATTAACGGATTACTGATCCAAAGGATTAAGCTGTTTTTGTCTAGCGACCTCCACAAAATATGTCAACATTTAAGATGTTCAATAATAATGCATGTGTAAAACATTAAATTTTCACAGTGTATTAATTCTTGGTGGCTATATGGAGATAATCATTACCTTAATAACATAACCATGAGATGATAACATATAAGGGGACGAATGATTTAGCGAATTAAAACAGTGTGAAAATTTACCAATGAATGTTTTTACCATCGCGGACATTGTAAATTTCCGCCATATTAAGCATGTAACACTTAGACACATACAGATTAATGCCTATAATTCATGTATCATTTGATATTTGACACGTATAGTTGAAAAGCACCAAAGGTCGGATGATGTGATACTTGTATCGGAGAGAAATCTCTAAGAGACATGTAATGTCTGGAAGCCCACCAAACTTACAGATATAAACCTTCATTTTTTATACCCATCGGTAGTAACCTAATCGTATATTTATCTCAATGTTCGTTCGTAGAACGTCATGAGTAAAACTATTTTAATTGACTAGTGTTATTGTACCTATAGGAAATTTTGCACATGACAAAAGGCAACCATACCTAAAGAAATAGTCATCAGCCGATCATTAAATGGCGGAATGATAAAAATAACTTGAAATATTTTTTCATGTAAGTCGTGATATACTCGTAGTGTTTCCTTGTAATGATGTAGTCGTACTCTGTGCTTAGTGTAAATTGCATAGCGGAGTATGAAATTGATGGTTGTACCCGTCATTATTCGTGAATTTTGTAATCTCCGTCCCACTGTATATACATTTACCACCAAATGTGTTCCGGTATTTTGCTGAGTCTCTCATCGTGATCATTTTTGTCGAAAAATTTCATGAGAATTGAAGAACAACTTATTGTGCAATGATTTTTTCGTGCGACTCGTAGTTTCTAAAGCAAAATATTTGCACCTTCAAAGTTGCTAACAGTCGTCGGTACAGTTATTTGCTCATACTCCGTATTTCTATTAAATATTATTCCTTTACTGAGAATAAACATATCATTTAATCGTTCATATTTATGCATTTGACCAGTCAATTTAGTCATAATTCTGTCGTAATAAGTATAGAATATCTAACAGTTTACACTTGTAACAGTCTTTACGGAAGTAAATCTTCTAAACACGCTCAAGAGCGCTAAAGTACCGGGTTAATTCATCAATATTGTTTTCATTCAGCTCGCAATATGGGCAAAATGTTTGAGCAATGTCAGTAGAGCCTTACCATGTGAATAAATTGTTTCACGGTCGTGCACTGTGACCGTTATATTCGCTTGATAACCTACATAGTTCGCAAGAGTTATTCTATCCCTCATTCAAATTATATTATCTGTTTTTTTAATTTACAATTCAAATTTTTTTTAGGCACGTTGTTTGATGTTTTAATTGACGCAGTAGTATGGGGGACATATTTTTGCAGATTTTGATGACAACATTCACAACAGCTTTAATTCTTCAGCTCTCATCTCGCTGTTTGTCGATGAATAGCAAAGTATCTCGTGCTAACATGAGCACTGATGTAAGATGAATCAGGTTCAGCAACTTCAACTCGTAGTTAGAGATTGCTACATTGAGTTTGATACATTCAAAACGTAGTCGCTCAATCAGCTTCATTATCTGCCAATTTTTGGTGCTAATTGCAATTGAAGGCTTGGTGTTGGATACACTGTCCTTCTTCGTTTTATGATAATAAAAAGAAACCAATGGGCGAATGAATGCTGGATTTGCTCATTGACAAACTTATTTCAGAAAATATTTCAGTGGCACAAAAGTTGACTTAAAGCACGCCTCTTTGAAGACATACTCTAACTGTGGTGTAATTATGTCCTAGCTCTAGTCGATATATTAAGAAGTAAAATCCTTAGTAATGTCAATTATTTGTTCTTTAAGTACTATCAAGTCGGTGGTAGATGTTATGTCTTTCATGTTTGTAGCTTATAACTGAATATTTATTTGACTCGGATCATATATCTCAGCTGTTCTTTGTTTAAAGGTACCACAGTGTAATGAGAAAAGATAGAGTGGATAAATGGATGAAAAAGATTGAGTAGAAAAAAATATTAAGAAATAAAGTATCCCTGCCTCTAGCTATCCATGAATTCACATCCTATTCCTTAGCCAAATTATGGCACACTGTAAATGTGTATGCATTCTTCTTCCGTGGCTGATGTTTTTTTGAGGCCTATTTTACATGAAACAGGTAATATTAATGTAGGTGCCCCCTTTTTTCGTAGGGACACAATAGTAATTGATTCCTAGCATAGAAGAAATTATTTGGGAGGCTAACTTATAACCTATATTATGAACTTATTACTCATTTTACTGTGGAAATACTAATTGTGATAGTTTTACGTGGACTTCGACTGTCATATTTATACAGATCGGCATTGCTAATTGGTTCGTTGGCGACTGAGAGAGACACGAAAATTTTTGAAATTGAGAAGATATATGCCAATAACATGTTTATTAGATGGCTCTACTTATGAGTGTTTAAAAATATAAATAATAAAAATTAAAATATTTTTGATGATATTATTCGTACGTTGAATCACTGTCGTGATATTATGGTAGTGTATTTTAAAATAGTTTTACTGGAACAGACATGAGAAAAACTGGAATTTAGAAAGGGGATATTTCTAGAATGAAAAAATTATGTTCAGAATTTATGTTTAACCTATAGAATTAATATGGTGGTATTTCAAAGTGATGTATCATTATTTGAACAAAAAAATGATTATTTGTCCTAACTTCGTGATTTTATCTTAAGTAAGGGTTCTTAACAGTATGTGGCTCCGAACCCTGTTGATACATATGCTTATTCTGTTGCCCTCATGTGAAAATAGCTAGTAGTATGTGCAATTAAGGCTACTAATTTCATTCTGGTATATGCGACCCTCCGAAATTATGTAGAATCCGTCCCATTCTGCCAAGGTGTGTAACCATATGTTATTTCCACTGTTTTAAAGGACATCGAAGCAAGAATATATTCTTGTCATGGTATTTCAGTTTCATCTCAAATTCTTTTTTGTCTTCTTTATGTGCAAATGTTTCAAAATATTAAATGGATTGTCAATCAGTTGTAAAACCCCAATTAAATCCCAGAAAATGTATGGTCCCATTGTTTTTATTTTTCTCATAAGTCCTTCTCTTTCCTTGAAATTATCGTTTTGTGCACACGGCCATTGACAATTTGATTCATAATTTAATATTTGATCTGGATTTGGAGATAAATTTTTTTCTCCCATTTAGATTGGGATCATTGCAATATTTTCATAGAGATTTGAAGAAATGATTTTATTAACTCGGAAGGAGTACTCGAAAATGCAAACCCTTTAAAGACTTTGCCTGCATCTCAACATTTGGCTACTTTGGCATCGTTTGTCTTTTATGGCATCGAATTCCATCAACGTATCACAGAGATCGAACAGATATGCAAAGAGTTTTTAACCTATTAGTGTATATTTACATATGGGAGGTGCTTTTCAGTTCCCAAATTTGTTGTTCAAATTTTGTTGTGGCACCATTTATTATAAGATTCAAATAATGATAACATTCAAAACACGTGTTAAAGAGCACATGGGTAAATTTAATGCGAGCCAATGAGTGCATGTTGAAGGATAACAATAGCCCTTTCTCCTTAATTTTTTACTTCACAACTCCATGGTAAAAAATATTTCAACCGAAATATTCCTTAAAAGTAAGCGTCTGTCCACGTGCCGTACAAGGCTCTTTACTTCGTGATTCCAGCTTGCCATACCAAGTTCATTTCAAGAAGTTTTTATCAATAACATAGCTTGTTAGTTTTATATACACAGCGGGATAATTTCCCTAAAGCTTTGTCAGGATTCTAAAAAATTTAGCATTTTTTGTCACGATCAAGCAATATCAACAAGGAATAAGATTTCAAACATAGCCAAATATTTTAGCGCTGAAGATGCACATGGCTTCTCCAACCATTAATTCCTTGACGAACAAAGTGCTGCTAGCTAGAGTGTCGTGCTAAATTTGGGTGATCATGGGCATAGGAATGGCCTGCCTATTTGAACGTATCAGATTCTTAAGATCTTACCGAACTGAGGAGTAAGCTTTAACCTCGCCTATCTAATCAACCTCCGCCGTACGTGAGTTCGAGTGTGAGGGAAAATAATGTTATTATGAGTGATAAAATCATGTCATAATGGAACGCTGCATGGATCTATCTTTCAACTTCGTGGCTGAAAATTGTCATTGATAAGCCATTTTTTCTTAACACCAAAGAAGTCATTAAAGGGAAATTGAATTGATGGTATAACAAAAAACCACAGTATAGTTTTACAAAATTAATCTAGCTGTTGACTAGTATCAACGACTATAACCAAGGGGGCTGCCTAAAGGAGGCCCAGTTTCATCCCAAAGTTGGCTGATTTTTAAATCGGTTTTCAAAAATATCCCTGGAGCGGTGATGAGAACAATGTGATGCAATTTTTTTCCAATATTTTTTGCAGCGTAATTTTGTCATTGCAAGGAATAGCATTGAAAAGTAATGAACATGATGTATCTAGTCAAATTTTTCATACACTTTGGATAATCGCCTTTAATTATTCCTTATCTCCCGATAAAAGTCGGATCAATTTATCCGTCAGCGAAAGGTATCTTGATAATTCCATTTAAACAGGAAAATCTGAAGGGCTAGGTGTTTCTAAATACGCATATTACGTGATCACACCCCCCCCCCCCCCAAGGTTGTTTCTTTGGCAACTTGTGCGCGACTAAACCACGTGGCGTGGTATCAATGTAGATTCCAAAGCCACGCCTTGGAAACTAAGGCTTTGGTGCCATAGAAATACTATCAATCAGCACAGCATAAAATGTTACCTGCTTTGTGGTCCAGACGTAAACTTTACTCTAAAAGAGTGAAAAGAGAGGGAATTCAGAGGTAAGTGTCCGTTCGAGAATGGAGAAAGTGAGGTGATCATTCTGTGAGAGACAGACAAAATGTACTTCAAATGATAGGGTAGAAAATGCAAACATGTGATAAGGGTATGACTGTTACGCAGCTGAAGGATGATCTGCACGGCCACGCATTTCTAAATGCTTGCCACATATAGGTAGGTAAGTATATTGTGTAACTACTGATGTAAGGGGAAGGGGAGAGCATATTATGATAGGAATAACAAAGGATATTGATGGTATAAATTTCACAAGACCAAAAATAAAAAGAAAAAAGAAGGTTAAAGCTATTTAGGATGAGTGCATCATGATTCAAATAATAATGGAAACGAACTGGTAAACTTTTCACTGGAAAATTACCTAAAAATATCGAGAACTTATTTCCCAGGAATGGAAATCCAATAATACACTAAGATATTCTCAAATGGTGTCACAAAAAACTACATTGATCTTGTAATTGTAGACCAAAATGCGAAAGTTGTTAAGCTAATGTTAAACGCACTAGAAGAGCAGAGTGCGGGATTGACCATGTAATAGTTTAGCTAATATGACCCCAAAAATATAAATTCAGAAAAGTAAGGAAGGGAAATGTAAGAGAAAAATAGGCATCGAAAAACTCAAAGGTAAATGCCGAGTAGCTGAGGAATTCAATCTCAAACCTGAAAACAGGATCCTTATTCTGCAAGACGTGGATACAAATGAAAAAAATGTTGGTGGGGACAGGCAAAATTAAAAGAAATAGCTATCATCCGGCCCACGCCAAACGCTCCCTCCCTTTGTCTGTATCTCTCGGTAATCACAGAATATGCAACAATCCGGACTCCATAAATAGATATCTTTCAAATCTATACCGTGCCCTCCAGAGAAGGGGCTACCCGGAATCCCTCCTTCGACACAAAATCCGGAAAAACTATACGTCCCGAAACAACAAGGCGGGAACATGTCCTTACAGTCTCTTTCCCTATGCACGACCTTTTTTCCGGGCGTGCACGTAATGCGTAGGACCCTAAAGGAGCTTTTCCCCGTCCTCTTGGACAACACATTCACTTCTAGATTCTTCCCACGATGCCTTTCATATTTCTTCGAAAGACCGTTTAATTTGGCCAGCATATTTAAGACAACTAAACAATTGTCCAAATGTAATGTGACTATTAAACCACAGCCCTCACACTGCAACCGTGCAAGACGCAAAAAAATGTATCCTCATTACCAAACAGGGACGCCGACTTACAAAAAATATTGGGGGGGGGGCAATCCGGGGATCTTGCCCCGGGAAATTTTATAATTAGTGAGTTTTAAGTTTTTTAAGCATTTTAGAAGAGTCATGTGATCAACATTAGAACCCTGATAACTCGAATATCGAGATCTGGACACTCGGGGGAAAATCGACAAGCCTGACACATTTTTTATCACCCCCATAACGAAATTTGAGGGAGCTCGGGCCCCCTCAGGCCCCATGGAGTCGGCGCCACTGTTACCAAACCCTTTAACAATGATTTCTTTGCCTCCCCTCTCCCCTCAGTGTAAGACCTTTCTTGCACGACGAAAAACATTTTATATATGCCGTTGTGCCAGAAATGCCCTGCTTTCTACATCGGCTTATCCATTACCCCGTGCATCCGAATAAATGGGCATCGCTCCTCCTAAAAGATTTTTTCCTCTCCCTCTGCCTCCCTCCCACTCACCATACATGCTTCCTCCCACAACGCTCTATTTGACGAGTTTTACCAAGTGGGAATATTGGCCTCCCTTCCGCCGTCTATCACCGTCCCCTGGAGCAGGCGTGAATGCTAAATCTCTCGTGTAAACGTTACTCCATGTAACGTTTATACGAGAGAAAGCCCCTCTGTCGTAGGAGGTATTCCATACTCCCCAGACCTAGGTCATGACCCCCCGCCCAAATTTTATTCTTAATCCGCCCTTCTAGTGGTTACCGTTTGTTATTACCTCAGGGAAATCGTGATGTATCACCCGATAACCGAAATTTAAACACCAATCTCGAAATTAAAGCATCATTTATTATAAAATAAGATTTCTTCGTGTAACATCAAATGAAAAGTCACCGCGTGGTAAAATTTCACAATATATCATTCGAAATACATTTGAAATATTACGATATACCATCCGAGATTATTCGGTATCCACATGTATTACCCGATACTTTCCAATGGATTGTAAATTCATCAGGAGGCAACATGACTTTTTTGACAAATTTATTGGGCCCAATAAGGGATCCTAATTGGCAATAAGGCACAAATAAGAAAAAACTTCGGTAAATACGGTACCTTGGGCAAGTGATTCCCAAGCTGTATAAAGTGGCGTTGTCCCGCAAGCCGCAGTCACTATATTTTGATGAGGCTCTCGTCGAGTGTTCCACGTTGTAAGAATAGCGCCCGAAAGACTCTGCCTTCTAGGAGACCACCGCTACATCCTCAGCCACGGTAATAGCATACCCAGACTCCCTATCTTTCTGTATCCGTGTGAAGAGTTTTCGGGATCGCTACTGCGTCAGGAACTGCATTACGGCCGACGATTTGATGTCCGACTCGGCCATCGTTCGTAGGGTTGTGACTGACACTGTCACTCACAATCCTCGGAACGATGGCATATTGGGATATTGAAGCGTCGGCAGTAATACAGTTCCCGATTGCAGTTCAATATGACCTCAAGATTTTTAACGGAGTTTGCATTAGATATTGCAGCATCACCAACAATAATTTTTGGCAAAACATCAAATTCAGTATGTTTGAGTAGTTTTGAGATACCTAGTAACATAGACTTTATTTTTCTAGGGTTAAGCACAAAGTTATTGTCAACAGCCATGAAAATATGGCTTGAAAGTCCAGATTGGCTTTGGAAATTGCATCATTCAGCTCATACAAATGGCAGTGAAGATAAATTTGTAGGTCGTCAGCATATAAAAGGTATTTACAGTTTAAAATATATAGATAAAATAGAAGAGGACCAAGAACTGAATCTTGGGGGACCCCACAATGGACAGTGGTCCATTGCTATGTATTCCCATACGCGTCCTTGACTGCCTGTTGACGATCTTTCAGGTGGGAGTAAAACCAGTTAATAGAGGAACAGGACAAGTTCAGGTTTTTCAACTTATGGAGAAGTTTGGCGTGATTAACAAGACCAAAATCATTAGTGAAATCAAATAGGACCAGGATTGTAACCATCCATTTATCAATTCCTCGACGTACATTATCCGTTAATTTGAGTAGCGCAGTTTGCGTGGGGAATTTTTTCCGAAATCCAGATTGATATGGATCATGCAAGTTGTTATGGTTCAGAAAATTCGTAACGTGCTGAAAAACAACCTTTCTAAGCATTTAGAGAGAGAGAGAGAGCACAAAATAGAGATTAGCCGGTAATCATTGGGAGAAGATGGTTTTTTTGACTTTTTGAATTGGTGTAATAAGTGATGATTTCCAAATAACTGGAAATTGAGATGACATTAAGGAAAAATTGTAGATATCAAGTATTAAAGTACAGTTGACGAGGCCTCAATGAAATGAACTGAGATTCCGTCGACCCCTAATGAGTTGAATTTGGAAAGATATAGCGTTTTACGAAGGTTCTGTGGGGTTAAGTGTTGGAAGAAGAAATTACTATCACTGCAGGGAACGAGTAAATCAAGATTGGAGAGGCGGATTATGTCTACTGTGCTATTTCCCTCGTAGGAAAAGGTGGAATAAAATGTTTGTTTAGATCATTGATGGAGAATTCGTGCAGGGCAGTTTGTTTCGCCGCTGCACTAGTCCAAGGCATCTAAGTTCCCTCCAGAGCATTATTAAGCATAATGACTGTGATGTATACTTCGAAGATAATCAATACTTTGAATTGAACGTAGGGCATATATTTAAAAAAAATTGTATATCTATGAAAACATATGTTATCCGAGGTAAGGAATATGCCTACCGAAAATTCTACAGCTAGCAGATTAGCAACTACAGCTTCTATAGCTAGCAGCTACAGTCCAACAGAGTAGTTCTTTTGCATAAAATTTTTAGTTCAATGATAATCTCTTGAAATAATTCTTATCGTTATTATGTATCCGTTTTCCTCTAATGTGCTACCCAAGTAACTGAAATGCCCTACCTTCTCAACTCAATTTTGCCACGTTTTATTATAATCGCTTTCTTGTTTGTTTAAGCTTTGATAATTTTGAAATATGTATGGCGAGAGAGTTAAAATAAGTTTTACAATAATAATTTAGATATCATAAACGAATGACTTAGAGAGGATGCAAGACTAAAAAGTAACATTTACTTGTGAAAAGATATCACCCTTGTTTCTTAGTGAAAGCAAATATAATCTTACATACGCACCATTTTTATCATTTATGATACCTGAAATTTACTTCAAAACTTATTGTCGTTTTTTCATCGAATATTTGTGAAACTTTTTGATGAATAGAGGGACCGTAAATTTCTTAGTTTTCAATATAACGTGTAGATATTTTCACAATTAAAAAAAATGTTTTATTTTTAATGGTACTCCCCTCAATACATGCTATCTCGTCTGGAATATGTAAAAGTAAACTCACCAGGAAATAATATTCTTCCCTGATGAGAAATTTACTTTAAGGATCATGATAACGATGGGGAAAACCCGTTTCCTATATGGTGTATTTATGTTGAGAATAAAGGGCCTTTATTTCGTCCATGGTTTATCTGATGCCATTTCATCGCTCATCAAATACTACCTTGACATTCACCATGTCAATGCTTTAATTTCTGTTTTTAATGTTGGATTTCCTCATCCTCTTTTTCTTCGCTATTCTGCGAGAGTTTCAAATAATCCAGCATAACGCGCTTCGTGGCTTTCTAGAGCTACGGTACCAGGCATGCGAGCTACAATGCCGGTGTACGAGCGGAAAATCACCCATCAACCGCAAAACAATGTGCTTGAAACTTGATCTAACTATGGTTTCGTTCGATCAAATAGACAATAGAAAATCATGTAATGCGAAACGGTCTACCTTCGTGATTAGTTGGAGCGATGAATTTTCAGGATAACTCAGAACTGGATTAAAATGCAATTTTCTTCCACTTTTACCATAACTGGAATCGTTTCTAGAGTACTATTCAGAAATTTAAAAAATATGGAGATTAGTTCCAAAAATGGCCACCAAAATCCAATAGAGGCACTGCTCCTGCGATCGCTTATTTAATCTCGCTAAGTGCCACGCATCGATTTTTCAAATTTTCTTCTGTGTCTATTCTGTTGATCTGTTGATTTTTTTTCACTTGAACAGTAAAAAATTTATGCAATATTACCATTTTTACCATAAATTATGAAAAAATAAATCCAAGATCCTAGAGAGTGCGGATTGATAATGATATGGACACACGCATGCTGGGTACACATTGTTATCGCCAGCCATCCTTGAGATAACTATTGACATGCGCAAAGACATGAAATGAATATTTTATGCAAAGTTTTTTTATTGGTGCTAAAATGAAAATAATTTCTTTAATGCCTACGAGAAACCATTTCAAACGAGACACTTCTTTTCTCACGCCACTGGCATAAATAACTAAAGAAAACTCGCTATTTAATAGTTATAAATTAGAAAAATACGCTAAGTTGTAACGAAGGGCCAGAAAAATGTCAAAACTTTTGCTCTTGATGAATGTAACTTGAGCTATAAAATTTTCATGAAAGATTTACGTCACGATATCTGTTGCCGAAATTTGATTATGGTCCTATGATTCTCCGCAATTCAGCATGCGCAATGAACGAAATTTATACATCACAACAAAACGTATTTGAAGTAAATGTCTTCCAAAATTTTCCATACTTCCTTGAATGTGAGATTTGATGCTCCATCATTGTTTCAATTATTCCTTAATGACTATTTTTCATAAATTATGATTTAAAATGCTTGCGGCCAGCTTAATTATATTTCAGTCCATAGTATTGATTCCTTCACCTCTGGTCTCGAGGCATACTTTTCATGACTCCGGAAACGAGATTTGAAAAGTGGGAGCTGGAATCGAGAAAGATGCCACCTGTTGAGTTAGATCGTTTGTGTCATCCCAGGAGAGAAAGCCTGGATTATTTTTAATTTCTCATATCTCTGAACTGAAAGCCCTACTTATGACATTCGAAAACATATTCACACTTTCATTAAATAAAATAGCTTCTGAGAAATACCCGTTGAAATTAAACATAGTGGTTATGCAGTCTGAGAATTCCATAAAAAATTTTGCAAAAGATTTTTTTATGCGGAGCTCGGCTATCTTGTAGGTTATGCGTTTGCTTAGGGAATGAATATTTAAAAGGCTTTCTTAAAAGTGCTGACTATCAAATTCAATTGAATTTTATCATCTCCAATGGATTCCATCAAAGTAATATAATGTATTTGGCGATAAATCTTAGGATATTTGTACATTCTTTAACTCGAGCACGGCAATATGACTCAAAATCATGTATTATTTAATGTACCCAAATGATTTGAAATAGTATTGATATGTTTTCATCTGTATATATTCTTGGATTCGAAATCGTTAGCGATAACATTTTATGTGCTGCTTTTAAGCTAGCATTCCGGATATTTACTTCATTGGGTATGGCGAAGGCATTCATTAAAATCGATTATTTCAATGAAATATTTGAGGGAACGCAAATTGAAATATCTTCTGACGAAATCATCATTCATAATAATTCTAGCATTGATCATATTCTATTTTCACGGAGGATATGTCTGTTCGTGCCATTTATCACTCCATCCTCATCATTTCAATGATATTGTGAATAAAACTTCCATTTCATGGTGTGCGGCATATGAAATATTTGGACCCTATCCTTGAGATAAGATAGCCTTTTTTTGAATCATTGGGTTTAATTATTCCAATGAGATAAACTTCATATCAGTATGTATGGAAATGATTTCACCAGGGAGTAGATAGTATTTGGATTTTAAGAATTGTAGAAAATAACAAGTGATGGCTTGGATATGCCTAGAATGGAATGGAGTCAGGCCATTTCTCCATTGGAAGGTTTTTTATGCATCTCAGGGATTATTTGCGAACGAAAAAGGTTTCCCGAAGGGGATTAAATCTTCTGCCATCCGGACTTTTTCGTAAAGGAAATGACCAGGTGAAATGCTATTAACGACTGAAGGCAACCTTTTTACGATAGATGGATATTCCTCGTATTCGTGAGCTGGTTTACTCCTACGATACCAGTAATCCTATTCTGAAGGGTGTCAATAACACATGCACGAATAATCCAGTAATCCTCAGCACATTTTAGAGCTATCCCCACTGTAGAAAGAATGAGATTCTGTGTCACCTTCGGAGGCTGAAATAAATGTATTGAGAGAGACGAGGTCATTGGTAGCGTTTCTACCTGACAATGAGAATCACGTCAGCTATGCCTTTTTTTGAACTTACTGGATGACGTAATGAGAGGTTAAATTTTCGAAAGAATAAGATCACGGAAATTTTTCACCTGGCATGTAATTAATTTAACTCTCTTATGCTCCAGCGACATATTACCGCATGTTTTGCTGTTTGAACTCTTCCTTTGGTGGCGTTTATATTTAATGCCTAAGTCACCGGGTACTCCATTTTTATATAAGAGGCAGTATGTCCAATATCCGAATACATTATTCAGCAAACGCTTTAGTTGCTATTTGGCATAAAAGGAAGTTCGACTACTCATAGGGAAGAAGACTCGTATCTGTTGTTCATTATGCAGTCCTAGATAATAAATAAAAGTGGGATGAAGTAAATTACAGCATATTTATCATGATGTGTACTGACCTTTTAATTGTCAATGACACAACGGTTACTTATGAGGTCATTTTAACTAAGAGAAATATAGATAAGTTAATATTATTTAACTGTAGTGAGGGCAGTTTAAATCGTATCCCTGATGCCGGTTAAAATAGAATACTGATCTCAACTGTATGCAAACACAAAGAACTAAATGTGCGATTTCCTTTTTTATTGCAGATGATACTAATGGCGGAATTATAAAAAACAGCATGAAAGTCGTCGATCAACAATTTTGTGCTTGAGATGTAAAAATAGGTTAATACAGGAATTGTCGTCAAGGGACAATGTAAATCAGTAACGAACTTTACTCAAATATGAACTAAGGTGGATACGATTGTCCTTTCAGACTCAAACTGTAAGATGTGCACTATTAACACCTTAATCAGCATTTTTTCATTAGAAAAAACCCTTCAGATTAATGAAAAGAATTCAATTTATATTTTCGGCATAATGTCCGTTACGCAAATACCCATAGGAGTGAATATGAAGTGTCCACCAAAGAGACAGAGGAGAATTTTCCATATAGTTTCGATCAGTTTCATTTTTTGACGGGCATTAGGGATACGAATTAAATTGCAAGGTGTATTTACTAATTATAAAATTTGAAAAAAAAATTATAACGGGCATGTTATACATAAGAGTTAAAGGTGTTCTGAAGTTTTCAAAATAATAGCGTAAATTATAAACAAGCAATACTCCATTGAAAAACACCGATTTAGTAATGGTGATACATCGTAAAATTTATTTGGCGTTTTTCCTGAAGAGCACTTTAGTGCCAATGTCTCTGTTTGCCTTTCTGTCCTTCCCCGTGGCGCATATGACGTAACCTGCCGGTTTTCTTCATAAAAATATATCTCCGTTACATGCGGTTTTCTACGGAAGCGTAAGTACCAATCACTCGAAAGAAGATAGAGTAGGCTACACAAGAGTGATTTATGACTGAAGCTTGCTTATACATATACATATATATATATGTATAAGCAAGCTTCAGTCATAAATCACTCTTGTGTAGCCTACTCTATCTTCTTTCGAGTGATTGGTACTTACGCTTCCGTAGAAAACCGCATGTAACGGAGATATATTTTTATGAAGAAAACCGGCAGGTTACGTCATATGCGCCACGGGGAAGGACAGAAAGGCAAACAGAGACATTGGCACTAAAGTGCTCTTCAGGAAAAACGCCAAATAAATTTTACGATGTATCACCATTACTAAATCGGTGTTTTTCAATGGAGTATTGCTTGTTTATAATTTACGCTATTATTTTGAAAACTTCAGAACACCTTTAACTCTTATGTATAACATGCCCGTTATAATTTTTTACATGCCCGTTACATGCGGTTTTCTACGGAAGCGTAAGTACCAATCACTCGAAAGAAGATAGAGTAGGCTACACAAGAGTGATTCTCTTGCCCGTAGACGCGCCAAACATCTACATAAATTGTCGAATCTGTGTGTTTCATTCCTTCGCGCCGGTCTTCACCTCCCCCTCACTGGTCTCACACCCCCACCCCCACCCACTCCGCCGCCTCTCTTCCTTTACAAACCTGACCTGGCCACTATACTCAAACTCCCCCCCCCACCAATGGACTTTCCGGCACCACCCAACCCTCGCCCCCCACCGCGACCGCCTCCAGACACTCAGAGTGAGAACGAGGGAGACAATGTTGCGAACCCTTCCCCCCAAGACAATGTAGTGAACTTTTCCTCGCATGTCCTCGACGCCAACGAGCGGGCAGTCCTCAGCAAAGGATTATCTTTTTCACCCACGCCGAGAGTTAACCACGTGAGCCTTGTGACTGACGCCCTGAATTTTTGCCGGAACCTGCGATGGAAAGCATTCTGGCAGTCTCAACAAAATACATCTTCCAACCACGACACTCTTCACCCATTGGCTCAATTCGCCCCACCGTCTGTACGAGAGCCTAAACCACTCCATGCAAACCATCCCGTAGAAATATTCATCAAACTTTTTCTCGACAGAATCAGTGATCACAATTTCCTCCATTCTCTCACCCCACCTAAAAATCTCACACGCCTGGAATTTCAGGCCTTAAGAAATCTCTCTGCCAACAAAGACATCATCATAACCTCAGCGGATAAAGGCTCAACGGTAGTCGTTCTCGACAAAGAGAAATATGTGGCGGAAGGTTTAAGGCAACTGAACGACCCGACTTCCTATTCTCCCCTCCCCAATGATCCCAATCCCAAATTTCAAAAAGAAATCTTCTCCTTTCTTAAAAATTTTGGCCCCGCAGAAGGACTAAGCCCCTCCGATATTAATCTTCTATCACCTGCCGATTTCAACACTCCACAATTCTATCTTCTCCCCAAAATACACAAACCCAATAACCCTGGCCGTCCCATTGTGTCTAGCCGCAATTCCCCAACCGAAAGAATATCAGCCCTTCTAGATCACTACTTGCAACCTCTTGTCACCACCCTCCCATCTTTCATAAAAGACTCCTATCATTTCCTAAGCATACTTAACTCAACCCCTATCCCTACCGGTACCAATCTCCTAATGGCGACAATTGACGTCGTTTCACTTTATACTTCCATTCCCCACCACGAAGGCCTCAATGCCCTCAACTACTTTCTTGCCCAACGCCCTCAGCCTCACTCTCCCTCCACCAACTTCATCACCCAATTAGCTGAACTGATTCTAAACAAAAACGCCTTCAACTTCAACGACACCATCTACCTACAGAAGCGAGGAGTCCCGATGGGAACCAGAATGGCCCCAGCCTACGCAAACCTCTACATGGGTCACCTGGAAAACTCTCATTTAAATTCCCAAACCCTTAAGCCTCTCCTGTGGGTCCGCTTCATCGATGATATTTTTTTACTATGGGCCCATGGGCGTGACTCGCTAGACACTTTCATTGCATCCCTCAACTCCACCTCATCCGTTTCTTTCACTTCATCAATTTCTGCTTCCTCCCTTACCTTCCTTGACATAAACATCCGCCTTGAAAACAATACCTTCAGCACCTCCATCCACAAAAAACCCACCAACCATGAACAATACTTGCACTACACCAGTTGCCATCCACCTCACACCAAACACGCAATCCCCTACTCCCTATCAGTCCGTGCCCATCGCATCTGCAACAATTCACCATCTCTTCAAAGAGCCACACAGAACCTCCATCATGCTCTCCTCAAACGAAAGTATCCAGAACCCCTGCTTAAAAAGAAAATACTCTCTCCCTCCGAACAGTACACCCCACGCACCAAAAAAGAACAAACCAGGAAACTGAATCTCACCACCACATTCTTCCCGGGCTCTCAAAAAATTAAAAAAATATTAAAAGATCTGTACCCTATCATCAGCAAAAACAAAATCACGGCTGCTCTTCTTCCATCCTGCCCCTCCATTGCCTACAGAAGAGCACCTAACTTAGGTAATATTTTAAAATCCACCCGCCCCCTCCTACGGCACGCTCTGCCCCCACCTTCCTCCCTGACTCCATGCAACCGCCCCCGGTGCAAATGCTGCCCCCTGTTACGCCCCACCACTTCACCTGTCATCAATAGATCCTCCTCCACACCGTCTTGCACTTCCTTCAACGTTGTATACAGGCTATTTTGTAATTTTTGCCCCGCGTACTACATAGGAGAATGTACCACACCCATATCCATCCGTATGAATAACCACAGGCACTCCTGCAAAACTCCCCCCTTTCATGAACCCATCCCCATTCACACATCCTCACACAACAGTACCTTCGACCAATGTTTTTCCCTAACCTTCATTGAAGTTTTGCCAGAGAGGGCAACTAGCATCGAGGTGAGGACGAGGGAAATGGCCCACATCTGGGTTGAAAAGGCGTTTGAAACGCCCGGGCTAAACATCGCCCATTAAAAGCCAAAACAAACCCTACCCTCCCTTTCCCCCCTCTCCCCTTCCCCTTCTTCCACCCCCACTACCTCACCAAGGAGGGCGACTGGAGGAACTTACCCTGCCTGCACCAGTTCACCTTCAACACTGAGGATAGCGGGTCAATCCGCTGAAACGTCTGAACGTTTATTTGTGAGTGTCCCTTTTTTACGTGTGTCTATGTTTTAGTAATACAATTTTTGTTCGTTCGCCTCGATCGGCCACATATTTATATTATCGCTTAGTGCGCTTTCATCAAGATTTTATATATCGGCTATTTAGCCCAAGTTCTATCATCTTCGTGTTCGTCGTCTCATCAGTGCTTCAAGCTGCTGTGACATCATTCTTGTGAGTGTTCCTCCTCTCCTTTCAATCACTTTCACCTTCTTACTTTTTTCCTTTCCTAACTATTCCAAATGTGCACTCCCTCACCCACCCATATTTGGCTCAAACATGCTCGTACCAACGCGCACAAAATCGCCCAGTACACCAGCCACACCGAGTTTCTCACCTCATGCTTATCTTTAAATATTCCCCCCAATGGCTTCACCATCAAGTTCCCTCTCACAGGTATTCCCCCTAGTATGCACCCCCAGCTACGCATATCAATCTTTCATCAATCTCTTCTGTTCACCAATTTAATATTATCCCACTATCAATCCCTCCTCCACAAACACACCAGCAATCTCATATCCCTAACAAAAATCATTGCAATGTCCCAGCCACATTTACTAACCGATCTTAATCAAATTCTTTCTTCCGCCCGGCGACATCTTGCCCGTAGACGCGCCAAACATCTACATAAATTGTCGAATCTGTGTGTTTCATTCCTTCGCGCCGGTCTTCACCTCCCCCTCACTGGTCTCACACCCCCACCCCCACCCACTCCGCCGCCTCTCTTCCTTTACAAACCTGACCTGGCCACTATACTCAAACTCCCCCCCCCACCAATGGACTTTCCGGCACCACCCAACCCTCGCCCCCCACCGCGACCGCCTCCAGACACTCAGAGTGAGAACGAGGGAGACAATGTTGCGAACCCTTCCCCCCAAGACAATGTAGTGAACTTTTCCTCGCATGTCCTCGACGCCAACGAGCGGGCAGTCCTCAGCAAAGGATTATCTTTTTCACCCACGCCGAGAGTTAACCACGTGAGCCTTGTGACTGACGCCCTGAATTTTTGCCGGAACCTGCGATGGAAAGCATTCTGGCAGTCTCAACAAAATACATCTTCCAACCACGACACTCTTCACCCATTGGCTCAATTCGCCCCACCGTCTGTACGAGAGCCTAAACCACTCCATGCAAACCATCCCGTAGAAATATTCATCAAACTTTTTCTCGACAGAATCAGTGATCACAATTTCCTCCATTCTCTCACCCCACCTAAAAATCTCACACGCCTGGAATTTCAGGCCTTAAGAAATCTCTCTGCCAACAAAGACATCATCATAACCTCAGCGGATAAAGGCTCAACGGTAGTCGTTCTCGACAAAGAGAAATATGTGGCGGAAGGTTTAAGGCAACTGAACGACCCGACTTCCTATTCTCCCCTCCCCAATGATCCCAATCCCAAATTTCAAAAAGAAATCTTCTCCTTTCTTAAAAATTTTGGCCCCGCAGAAGGACTAAGCCCCTCCGATATTAATCTTCTATCACCTGCCGATTTCAACACTCCACAATTCTATCTTCTCCCCAAAATACACAAACCCAATAACCCTGGCCGTCCCATTGTGTCTAGCCGCAATTCCCCAACCGAAAGAATATCAGCCCTTCTAGATCACTACTTGCAACCTCTTGTCACCACCCTCCCATCTTTCATAAAAGACTCCTATCATTTCCTAAGCATACTTAACTCAACCCCTATCCCTACCGGTACCAATCTCCTAATGGCGACAATTGACGTCGTTTCACTTTATACTTCCATTCCCCACCACGAAGGCCTCAATGCCCTCAACTACTTTCTTGCCCAACGCCCTCAGCCTCACTCTCCCTCCACCAACTTCATCACCCAATTAGCTGAACTGATTCTAAACAAAAACGCCTTCAACTTCAACGACACCATCTACCTACAGAAGCGAGGAGTCCCGATGGGAACCAGAATGGCCCCAGCCTACGCAAACCTCTACATGGGTCACCTGGAAAACTCTCATTTAAATTCCCAAACCCTTAAGCCTCTCCTGTGGGTCCGCTTCATCGATGATATTTTTTTACTATGGGCCCATGGGCGTGACTCGCTAGACACTTTCATTGCATCCCTCAACTCCACCTCATCCGTTTCTTTCACTTCATCAATTTCTGCTTCCTCCCTTACCTTCCTTGACATAAACATCCGCCTTGAAAACAATACCTTCAGCACCTCCATCCACAAAAAACCCACCAACCATGAACAATACTTGCACTACACCAGTTGCCATCCACCTCACACCAAACACGCAATCCCCTACTCCCTATCAGTCCGTGCCCATCGCATCTGCAACAATTCACCATCTCTTCAAAGAGCCACACAGAACCTCCATCATGCTCTCCTCAAACGAAAGTATCCAGAACCCCTGCTTAAAAAGAAAATACTCTCTCCCTCCGAACAGTACACCCCACGCACCAAAAAAGAACAAACCAGGAAACTGAATCTCACCACCACATTCTTCCCGGGCTCTCAAAAAATTAAAAAAATATTAAAAGATCTGTACCCTATCATCAGCAAAAACAAAATCACGGCTGCTCTTCTTCCATCCTGCCCCTCCATTGCCTACAGAAGAGCACCTAACTTAGGTAATATTTTAAAATCCACCCGCCCCCTCCTACGGCACGCTCTGCCCCCACCTTCCTCCCTGACTCCATGCAACCGCCCCCGGTGCAAATGCTGCCCCCTGTTACGCCCCACCACTTCACCTGTCATCAATAGATCCTCCTCCACACCGTCTTGCACTTCCTTCAACGTTGTATACAGGCTATTTTGTAATTTTTGCCCCGCGTACTACATAGGAGAATGTACCACACCCATATCCATCCGTATGAATAACCACAGGCACTCCTGCAAAACTCCCCCCTTTCATGAACCCATCCCCATTCACACATCCTCACACAACAGTACCTTCGACCAATGTTTTTCCCTAACCTTCATTGAAGTTTTGCCAGAGAGGGCAACTAGCATCGAGGTGAGGACGAGGGAAATGGCCCACATCTGGGTTGAAAAGGCGTTTGAAACGCCCGGGCTAAACATCGCCCATTAAAAGCCAAAACAAACCCTACCCTCCCTTTCCCCCCTCTCCCCTTCCCCTTCTTCCACCCCCACTACCTCACCAAGGAGGGCGACTGGAGGAACTTACCCTGCCTGCACCAGTTCACCTTCAACACTGAGGATAGCGGGTCAATCCGCTGAAACGTCTGAACGTTTATTTGTGAGTGTCCCTTTTTTACGTGTGTCTATGTTTTAGTAATACAATTTTTGTTCGTTCGCCTCGATCGGCCACATATTTATATTATCGCTTAGTGCGCTTTCATCAAGATTTTATATATATATATATATATATATATATATATAAATACGCCACTTGTGGCGTATTTTTATCGGTTCCAAAAAATGTCTGCAACGCGGCGATGAGTGCATAGTAGGGTGGGGCGAAAAAACTCAAGTTACAAATTCAGCGTCGCTCTAGCGCGGAAAAGTTGCGATTCGTTAGGACAAGAAAAACAAAAAAAGAATTTTAGAAAACGGAGGTCATCTTCCGATCCCGCAAATCACCTGAAAAAATGACAAAAATGAAAAAAATGTTTTTTTTCGTTGTAAAAAAATAAAAATAAAACTATATTTTTAACGCTATAGCTAAAAGTGATTAAAAATAGCATAGATTATTATTAATATGTTAAAATGCTTGGTTTTAAACAGCTACATCCGATCGCGCAAGATAATAAAAATTGTATAAATATTTCAAATTAGCCGAGTTGTGTCATAATAACTTTATGCAAATTTTATTGAAGTTTTAGTTAGCCCAGTAGACCAAGAAGAGACAATATAGCCGACCACTAGACTTGAAAGGCAAAATTACTCTTTAAAAAGGCAGCATGTTAACCCTGTTGAAACTGAGAGTGAAGATGTTGAAGTTTTAAATGACGCAACGCTCAGTTCAACAATCAACGAGCAATTTAATGAATATTAGGATTATATGCCTAATACATCCAAGAAAAATGAATCAACATTGCAAATGAGGGTAAAATTACAAACTACAGCTTTGCAATTTGATTCTGACCGTGCAGCGGCTGCTATAGCATCAAGTGTACTTAAGACATTGGTGTTATAACTGAGGGTTATACTTCTAAGTTCATATACCGATATGAAAGTAGAAGGGAAAGGAGAATACTATAAGCGATTTACAGCAAATCCATCTTGATTTAGGTGAACTGCACGGGTTATACTTTGACGGAAGGATAGACGATACCCTAAAAATAGAAATGATTGAATCGAAGGAGTACCGTTGCACAGTTAAAGAGGAACACCATTCTCTAATAAAAGAACCATCCTATGTGTATTAAGTCATGTTTCTCCAAGCTTCGGGTCTGCTAAAGACATTTGGCCTCCATATTATCTTAATTCTCAGCATTAGGGTACTTAGATTTAGTTTGCTGTGATGACACGAACATCAACATTGGATGGAGAGGTGGCACTATTAGAGAGATCGTAGAACACATTGGACGTCCGCTGCAATGGGCAGTTTTTTTTTTACTTCATTTCATTGAATTACTTTTCTGTCATCTTTTTCAGTATTTTGATGGTGTAACAAGAGGCCCAAAATCAATTAGTTGGCAAATCGGACTTATTTGAATGGTTGTAAAAAGCTTCCAATACTGCATTTCCAAATAATTGAATGTAAAATTCTATAAGTGGATAGGTAAATTTTGAGCAAGAACCAAGTATACCTTATTGACATAAGTCAAGCAATCATATGTGGTTACTTTCCAAATGACTTAACAAACCGTGATCCTGGAACAATTTCACATGCTAGATGGCCTACCTATGCAAATCGAGTTCTCCGACTTTACGTAAGTACCGAAAAGCCCTCGGATGCTTTTAAAGACATAGTCACATTTATTTTAAATATTTCATGCCTGTTCGTGTGTACAATGGAAACTTCTCGATACTTGACTGAAGATTAAAATAGTTTTCTCGGTTATTAAACGGAACTCTTACTTTGCTAACCCAGAGAACGTATTGATGGCGATGGTTTTTGATTACAGAAGGCAAATTAGAGAGCAAGGGCTAAAAATAGTATGAAAAGCCGTATAACACTATACAACAGCCGCAGCCGCAATATACGTAACCAAAAGGCAAACCTATCGGAAACTTTATTACTCCTACCATGAACTTCAAAGCAAATGACTGTATAGAATTGATTGACCGGAATGTAGTAAAACTATCTACTCCACCTCTTCTTCGGAGAATTACAAATGAAGAAATAGCTTCCTTCATTGAATCAGGCGATAAACCAGATTGGGATATTAAAAATTTCCCATGCCACACGCAAGCGGTGGATCCGTGAGTGAAATTTGTAACGGAGGCATTCCTTAAGCTTTGTGGTTATTGATCCAGGGATGGATTTATTAGGGCTATATTCAAATCAAGGTCCATTATGCCAGACTTCACCGCCAAATCGTAGTTTAAAGTAGCGTTCAAAAACTAAAAGCTAAAAGTAGGACAAAAAATGTTAATATTGTAAGTAGCAATAACCCGCATTGGGTGGATTGAGGGAAGGGTGCGGGTGGAACTCTACGTACAGTCACCTCCCGGCGGCGAGTTCTGGGTTGTTTAAATATTATTAAATCATATCTAAACAAAGGAAGAGCTGCATAATCAAACATGTATGTACAAATAAGTACTAAAATATTACCTCAAGAAATTATTACACAACTATGAAAAATCGGCTAAATTGCAAAATATATATATTTTTAATGATCTTACACGATCGCATATAATTGTTTAAAACCATTTATGTATTGATATTAATAAGAACCTATACCAGTTGTAATCATTTTTTGCTGTAGCGTTAAAATATAGTTTTATTCTTTTACAACGAAAAAAAACATGCATAATAAAAAAATGCCCAATGGCCAAAAGACAATATGCACGAGATAGTAAGCTATTTATAAAATGTTCTGAAGCACCAAAACCTCCCTAGGGTCAACTAAATGCCTTTTAGGAAAAAAAATATTTTATCCAACGCAACATGTTCGTCATTTCTGTCGGAAAAAATAGTTCTTTCACTGAAAAACACAGTATTACTTAAGTATTTTTCTTAATTCCTTATCTCCTCTCACTCCAGTTTTTTATCTATTTTTCAATGTATTTTTTTTCGCCGCTTCTATTTAACACTATTTCGTCAGATATGTTTTAACAGGTTACAGAATAATGAATTTGTTTTGGTGTATATTGTTCCACTTCATCATGCATATAAAAGAGAAAATCCGAGCATTACACGCAAAAAAAGAATTAGATGGATTAGTTATACTATGAAACATTTATGCCTCAATAAGTAGGAAATCATTACTCAGAATTTAGTCGATAAACATGTGTATGAGATATTAGCGACCTCAGTAATTTTATTTCTCAGGATCTGAAGCCCATTTCTTTGGAGAATCCTTGAACAATGAGGGGCTTAAAAAATAAATGCAATGATTACTTTTACCGAGTGGTTCGCGATGTATTTCCTAGCCATTGATCAAGATGAAATATTTTATTTTTCTCTTAAATCAAAACATCCAAATCACTTCAACCCTTTAACGAAAGATTATATTGCTATTTGATGGCCATTTTTATTGATTAACATTTTCTTTTTTGTTTTTATCATAACTTTCTATTCATGTAATTTTGTTAAGATTTCTATTAAAACTTATATTTTATATTGTTGATACTTAATTTTTCAAAGTGTGTGCAAAAATATTATTTTTTCTGAATCTCGCTTTGACTTCTCTAAAACCGAAGAAAAATATTTTTTGTATCGCTGATATGGAATTTTTTGCTACGTTACTTCACGTTGCAGTGGTCATTTCCCCAAATTCATACTTTTACAATTATGACGAGTGTTCCGTCTAGCCCAGGGTTTTCCTTATCTCGTTAGTTTTATGTATTCTTAATGATGAAACCATAAAGATACTGGATTATAGTAAACTTTTATAGTCCTTCCTGAGAGCTATTATCACCTTAAATAATTTTGATTCATCCCGAGATACACCAAAGTATTTAGGTTATCTTCTCATTGTATTTCATTGCGTAAAACTAATGGGTTCCAAAGGGTAAAAATAACCAATGAACTCTAACAGAAGTAAGTCTACAGCTATTGCTAGAGCCCTGCTTTTACCCCGGCGTTTTCCATATCTCTTTCGTCGTCTTTTTCTCGCTGTCTCCCCTCTGTACGTCTGTTTCCCATTTCTTCCTCAAACTTGTCATATCCTCCCCAACCCTTTCTCAAAAGTATCAATGTGATGTTCTCATGAAGTGCAATGTCTTAAAAGGTGTCGTGCGTATTAAATAATTGTGGAAAAGTGAAATTACCTTCTATTTCAATTCGTGAAAGTGAGTTTCTTCAGACGTGGATGAAGTCGAGTATTCTCGAGGTTTTGGAAAGTATACTGCAGGATTGAAGAGGGGAGACCATAGTGTTTTGGTGTAGTGTAGCTCAATACCCTTTACAATTCTGTGATTAATTTTGGTGCAATAAGAGTATTTGATTTAGCTATCGTGGTTTTTATCTTAAAACCATTCGGCTAATAATTCGGTGGATATTTGAAATTTCACGCGGTTTGAGATGTATGAAAGTGGATAAGGATGTATTTCGTTTAAGAAGCAATACAAATTGAACTATTTGAGCAACAAGTTAAAGCTAGATGCGGATATTTATGCAAGAATTGTCTTAAAAAATCTGTGCAAAAGTGTTTTTCTCAATTCATATTCACCTGTGGGAGAAAAGCGTAATAATTGACATTTATGAAGGACAGGATCAACAGAAATGACTGGAATGTTCTCTGAAGATATAATTATCACAGAGGAGAAGTGTGAGGTCGGTCTGCTAAGTCTCCTTACACACACGACATCCAGAATTTAATCTTATATTACCGAGGAGATTGGGGATGAAAGTCAATGCACTCTCATCCGCAAATACGGCATTGGCGGAAGTTCCGACTAATCTCAAGACAAAACTAAATGGATGCAGGTAGATGGGACGGATTGAAATCTCTTTGCAATTTCTTTGTATAAAAAGGGATATCTACCGATTCGATCGATGGATTTTTCTTCCTCATAGGAAAATCCACTAGGATTGGTAGAATATTAATTGCGTTTTGCTTGGTTTCGCTGTTAGAAGGGCCCGCCCGCCTTTGTGACGGTGCGGGATTCCTCGTCCCCTCCCTTCCTTTCCTATCCTTCCCCTGGAGGTGTCGTCGGGCTCTCATCGCGGCGATGCCTCCCTTCCTTTGTTCCTATCTGTCCTCCCCCTCTCGAGTGGCACGGGCGTATAAGTCTCAGACTTGGTTCCCGGTCCTCGAGAGCATATCCTTTGCGGGGCCCACCCTGGGACCTCCGAATCCACTGTATAAAAATGGATACCGCTGCAATCGGCAGAAAATATCCCTGGTGAGTCATGAAAAATAATTAATATTTCTAGGTCGTTTATTCACTGCCTAAATGTTCTTCGAAAAGCTTCTAATAATTAGTTTTATTCGTAGGAAACAATCTGTGGGCAAATAGCGGACAGTCATCCACCCGCTTCTGCTGTCCCATCCGCCTACGGTGGGTTATAGACAAGATATATGTCCATTGAGGATGAGGAAAATCTTTTGGAGCAAAATGATTCTTTGTAATAGGTGTGCATAGAAAAAACCACTGTGTACCTCAACTGATGCTAACGATGATAAACGGAGAGGTGGTGCTATACCTAGGTCAATTTCAACGCTTAGATAAGTCAAACGAGTAGTTTACAGTTGTCTTTAATATTATTCGTATGTATTGCTTAAGTTAAGCCTTAGAGGTATGTGGAGCTATCACAAAAACTAGCCTTATTAACCAATCTACGGCCAAAGTTGCGAAAACGCAACATTATTCTGAAATGGAAAAAATTGTTTCAATTGAATTTTATCCATTTCGATATCGCCTTTTTCGATAAATATAATTTAAAACAAATTTTAGTGAGATAATAATGACATTTCATAGGTACCTCGATATTTTAAAAAATACTCAAAATGTGTCAATTATAAAGTCACCTGATACGCATGATAAATATGTTTTCCTAAGAGTAATTAATCCCTTTAATGTTTTTTTTATTCGTCCATACTTCAAACGGTCAAAATTTTAATTAATAAATTTTAAAGCTTATTTATAGTTTCGTTCGGAAGTCAATATCAAGCGAAAATCAGATCGGGAACATAATGTTGCGTTTTTGCACCTTTGGCCGAATTCGGTATCTATAGGTAGTTATACAACCCGCATCACTATATATTGCCGTCTCGTAGGAATATGCCGTTTTTACTGTTATATAATCCTACACCTTTTCATGCTACATATTGGACAGATATTGTCATATTTGATGATTAAAATTTTTAGATATTATGCTTCCAGTAGGATGTATTATTAAATCTAAATCCACTATAAAATCGACATTCTTTACGGTTTGAAAGAAATGTGTCAAAGCGAATATTTTCTCAGAAGCGCATGTATTTCACATTTTAGTTGACATTAATTGAATCATTACAGATTGAATTACAAGAATTAATGACTATGAAATACATGAGAGCATTTCGGGTGCAATGGAACACAAAATTTGTTCATTCATATATATTTTTAAAATGAGGTTGGAGACGTAAATATAGAGGTTTAACACTGACGGAACCTTTGAAATACAGGACGAAACATCAGATGTAGTGAATTATTAGAGCGATTCTCTTTCGAAACGCACAAAAAAGGTATTAGTGCTTTTCATAAAACTCATTTTCGAAAAGCAGAGTATCCTCCTAAGTGGAGGAAGGACTTAAAATTTACGTTAACGTTTTCTCCTAATTCTTAAGAATCGGATTGTTGCGGAAAAATATCAAAAATGAATTGAGTGGGTACTCATCAATTTAAATGTTTCACTATCTTTTTAATGATTTTGTATTAGACAAAATTCTCAAATTAATATTCTATTGACCATTACAGGCATTGTTATCGTCAGTCAATGATAGATATCAGAAAAGTTCTGGGTTTTTTGGATGTTTTATGTTATCACCGACTTCCGCAACAAGATACCTATTGGTCGAAAGAAGACGATAAAGCGTGGGTTTGGTTCGGAAATCTTTGAGCATATGTTGATTAATCTACACCCATCTAAAAATCTACACCTTTCAGAAAATTCTTGTCTGGACAAAAATGACAGATTTGTAAATTATGACCTATATGTGAGACTTGAATTAGAAAATTTTACAATTCGGAACATTTGTGTATCAGTTGTCAATGAATTGTAATGAATGTGTGTCATATTGTGTGTTTGTTTTTTTGTAGTGTGTACGACTAAGGGTCGGATGTATCCGGAGTGCATTGTGTGTCTTATCCCAGGGTAGCGTGACGATCCTTTGAGCGCGGTGCTGTCGTCTCGTCACCGGATTGTCGAGGGCAAGGGTTCATAAATTTGGGTCGTCGGTCGTCGAGGCCTTTGGGGCCAGCGTCTCCTCGACCAGTCATAAACGTCTGGATTTTCTGGACATAAGGTTATTGTCTTGCTGACAGGGATGGGTTGCTCATTTCCCGGGGTGGGTGGAGTGAAGCCACCCTTCCCCTGGTCTTGGAGACGTTGACCTGTGCCCTGACGACACGAGCGCGGGAATTCGGGGCAGTCTGTGGGAAGACACGAGAGCGACGGGGTGTGCTGCCCGTCGCAGATAATTGTAAAACTCATAACCAACCTAAGTCATTAAACTCTCTGTGATTGATTCGCGTGAATTTCAATTCTTTGGTGCCCTAAACCCGATTCCGGGAGACGCAGCCACTCGAGTCTCCCTCCTTGATCGTGGCGATCACGACATAGGAAATTAATTGGTGTCAGGCGTGTGGGGTGCGGGCGCAGCGAAGTAGATCTAGTACCGGCAGACCGGACGGAGAAGCGAGTGACGAGGAAGGTGGTTGAGAAGCTGCGTGGAGGAGCCAAGCAGCGGGGTCGCGAGAGGAAGTCCCAGTGGAAGGAGCCGCTGCCTTGTAGACCGACCCAAAGAAGGACGAGAGGGACGAGACGGCAGGGCGCCGAGAGATAGAGAGAACGAAGAGAGCCGCTAAGTGGTAAGTCGCACTCAAATCCTCTTATCCCTCTCCCTTAAATCATTATATTGTAAAAATGGCCCCTCCAGATGCGAGTAATGTGAGCGCTAGTGCAGAATCGTATTGCACCATAATGGAGGCGATGAAATTAATCGCGCAGCCTTATGATGGCGATAAGACGAGATTGAGAGAATTTATAGAGAATGTAGATGTTGCTTTTGAATTAGTTAATCCCACAGACTATGCGAAGCTTTTAAAATTTGTTAAAGCCAAGATTACGGGTGATGCTCGCTCCAAGCTTATGATAAGAGAGGAAACTAAACGTGGGAGCAAGTTCGAGCCATATTAGAAGAAAATTACGCTACGCGGAGAACACTCGATTTTTATGCTTGTGCCATGTTTGGAGCTAGGCAAAATTCTCAAGAGAGTATTGCAAGTTGGGCCAGTAGAATAGACGACATGCACACTAATCTACGGAGCGCGAGCGCGAAAGTAGTTGGGGAGAAGCATTTAGCGGGAGCACTTTCGCTTGTGAGTCATTTGGCCAAAGCTTGTTTTGTTCAGGGACTCGAAAATGAACGAATACAAACGATTGTAAGGAGTAAGGGGGAAAGTATTCATTTGTCTGAGGCTGTTGAAGTGGCCCTGGAGGAAGAAAGTGCTATACTTTCGAGTGCAGAAAGGAGGAAAAATATATACAAGGGAGCAATTAAATGTGAGAATTGCGGGAAGCAAGGGCACCCGAGTAATAAATGCTACCTGAAGTCAAGAAGGGAAGAAGCGGCGCATGTTAGAATTGTTAAAGAAATGAAATGTTTTAATTGCAACCGTATAGGGCATCTAGCAAAAGATTGTAAATTGGGAATGAAATGTTACAATTGCAGCCGTTTGGGGCATGCATCAAAAGATTGCAGGGCCCCCAGGAGACCTAAGGAAGATTTAGGTTCAGATAAAGGGAACAGATGGGAGGAACGAGGCACGGGACCTCCGAAAAGCATTGCCGAAATACGGGGAGTGAGTCTAGTGGGATATAAGAAGGCAAATACCTTAACTTTCGAGGTATTAGAAAGCCGATGGGGTAGGCTTACAATGTTGATTGACACTGGGGCAGATGTAAGTCTAGTAAAGGCATCCTCGCTGAAAAGAGGAACTAAGTATTTCACGGATAATAGGATGACTCTTAAAGGAGTCACTGATAAAAATTTTGAAACTCTGGGACACATTAAGATAAAGTTAATGACGCATGACAAAATGAAGGATCATTCGTTTCACTTGGTGGATGATCAATTAGCAGTAGATTGTGATGGCATATTGGGAAATGATTTCTTCAGAGCTACGGGGGCTCATATAAACTACTCTCAAAGAAAAGTCAAAATGAGGAACGCAGAAATAGCGTTTGATTTGCGCGAGAAGAAAAGCGAATCGGGAGCACGGCTTAGAAACCTGCGATTGCCCCCACGAAGTGAGGTAACAGTAAAAAATGCCACGGAAAACGAGGGAGGAGTAATTGAAAAGCGAAAGGTATTCCCTGGGATTTATTTGGCGAAATCTCTCACCCTAAGTAAAAATGGGGAGTGCATCACTAGCATAGTGAATACCACAGACGTCGAAACTGAAATTTCTACCCCAGTTGTCGCATTAGCTAGAGTAGATTCGAGGGGAGATGAAAATTCTCCTGTCCCCTGTGATGTCTTCTACCTCCCAGGAGATTCTCTCTCATGCACGAAGGCGGTGGAACATGCAGTTCCCACTCCACGCCTAGGGCCCACCCTAGCCAATCGAAGTAGGCCCTACCGCAATCCTGAGGATCTAAAGGGTGAAATGGAGAATCATCAGCAGGATAAAGGAGACGAAAAAGGAGAAGAGAGAAGAGCAGTGCAGCAGAGGGGCAGCCTAAGCGAAGAAAAGAAAAAGGAAAATTTCCAAGAATTCCACTACTCGTCATTAAGAGGCCATCAAGGAGTAGCGAGAACTTACGAGCGAATAAAGGCCTATTTTGATTGGCCGGGTATGAAGCCAAACCTGAAGAACTACATAAAGAAATGTGAAACTAGCAAGATGAACAAAGGAAGTGATAGGAAAACGAGAATGCCAATGGAGATAACGAGCACGCCGGAGACCGTCATGATAAAGTGCGACCTGGATGTAAGCGGTCCGTATCCTGTAACTCAGAGGGGCAACAGATATTTACTAACCTTTCAAGACGAGTTCTCAAAGTACACGTTGGCGTTTCCCATAGAAATACAAGATGCTGAAACAATAGCTAAAGTATTCATGGAGAATATATTGTTGGAATTTGGAATACCGCAGGTGGTATTAACGAACCAAAGCGCCAATTTTCTAAGTCAATTGTTTAAAGGAGTATGTCGCCTATTGAGATTGAAGAAGATTCAAACTGCTGCCTTTCGCCCTCCAAGCGACGGCAGCTTTGAAATGACCCATAAAACGCTTACCGAGTATTTGAGGCATTTCATCGCTGAAGATGGAAGTAACTGTGATGAATGGATTCCGTATGCCACCTTTGTGTACACCACAACACCGCACACGGCCACGAGGTTCACCCCCACCGAGTTGATGTTTGGACGGCAAGCCAACCTACCCAGCCAGCTGAGAATAAGATCGCCGACATCCAAATACACGTATGATGACTACGTAGCTGAGATGAAAAACAGACTACAATCATCTTATCAGAAAGCGAGAGAGAATCTTCTTGGAGCGAAGGAGAAAAATAAAGTTCAATATGATAAAAAGACCAACGGAGAGTTATTCAAAGCGGGTGATCGAGTTCTCTTGTTCGATGAATCGGTGAGAAGAGGGAGATCAAGGAAATTATCTGCTCAATGGATAGGACCATATGTGATAGAAAAAGTAGAAGGGGTTAACGTAGTCATAAGCCGAAAAAGAAAACAAGTGAAAGTACATGCTAATAGGTTAAAATTATTTTTCTAACAAATATTTTTTTTCGATGGGAATGACTGGAACTGCCTGTCAGTAACAGTATGAATGTCTACTTTAGTATTAGGAAACGAATCACTTCAAGCGAATTGACTGCATTGCAATCAAGTTATTCAGGGGCGAAGGGTGATTAGATAATTTAGAGAGAGGTCAATAAAATCCGGTGGGGAGGGCATTCCCTAAGAACCTTTCCCTACCCTTTCCCTTGAGTGTGACCTACGCGAGTGGCCTCTTTGATTGTTGTGTTCTTCTTTGGTGTGTTCATCAGTGACAATGTGTTGGCATGATCAATTAGAATATCCTTGATAGTGCAGTGCATAAAAATTATATTGAAAGAGCATTAAGTGATCCCCTTTACAGTGGTGACAAATTTGAAGTGTATTTATGTGCAACATAAAAAAAGGGCTTATTGTTTTTGTTTATTACTAAGAAACACTATTGCAGACTAAATTAATATGAATTTAATAATTGTGAAAGAATGACCAATTTTTCGTGGTTGTGTGAGATGGAATTTGTGGTTCAGTCCTCCCTTGTTTAAGGAAGATTGTGAATAGCTAATGTCACAATAAGACAAAACTAATTTTACTGACTGCGTTTTAGACTTGTGGGATTAAATGAGACGTGGCGGACTGAATTGGAAGAAAATGAGTGATTGTTGTGGCCCTTAAGGCCGATCTATTGACCATAATTTGCATGGAATGTGTGACTGACGATGTAACTGTTGTAACATCAAGGAAGTGATATTCAAAAGTAATTTTAAAGGTAACAGTAACAAAGGTAAACATTTCTAGTGACCAGTTATCCAACCTAGCGGAGGAGATTGAATTAACCTCCACGTCAGATCAATACATACAGAGGACCTCGAGGCGAGCCGCTTCCTGAACGAGCTGGTTCCTGACGCTCAGTCGCAAGAGAAAGAACCAAAAGATAGGAGGTCCTTTCTCTTTCATATGGGGGAAGATGTAATGAATGTGTGTCATATTGTGTGTTTGTTTTTTTGTAGTGTGTACGACTAAGGGTCGGATGTATCCGGAGTGCATTGTGTGTCTTATCCCAGGGTAGCGTGACGATCCTTTGAGCGCGGTGCTGTCGTCTCGTCACCGGATTGTCGAGGGCAAGGGTTCATAAATTTGGGTCGTCGGTCGTCGAGGCCTTTGGGGCCAGCGTCTCCTCGACCAGTCATAAACGTCTGGATTTTCTGGACATAAGGTTATTGTCTTGCTGACGGGGATGGGTTGCTCATTTCCCGGGGTGGGTGGAGTGAAGCCACCCTTCCCCTGGTCTTGGAGACGTTGACCTGTGCCCTGACGACACGAGCGCGGGAATTCGGGGCAGTCTGTGGGAAGACACGAGAGCGACGGGGTGTGCTGCCCGTCGCAGATAATTGTAAAACTCATAACCAACCTAAGTCATTAAACTCTCTGTGATTGATTCGCGTGAATTTCAATTCTTTGGTGCCCTAAACCCGATTCCGGGAGACGCAGCCACTCGAGTCTCCCTCCTTGATCGTGGCGATCACGACAGAATGAGCAAATTGTACCTAACTTTGGTCACCACAGTGCAAACGTTTTCTTTAAAAACAAGCCTTTTAGATTTCGCTGTTCTTCAGACGGTTGAACCAGGCGATAGGAAATGCATCGATCGAAAGTTAGGCTTGGAGGCAAGTGTCATTCTGGAATTTCTCAAGGTTTCCCCTGAACCCTCTAATCATCGTATTTTTTCGATAACATCTTTTCATCGTGCAGACTATTTATTTTTTGAAAGAAAAAATATTTTTGTCGCTGAAACCATATGTGAAAGTAGAACGGGGGAGTGCCTGATAGAATATAGTAAAACCATAGGCATCAAACCGAGAGTAATATGAAAACAAGCATTTTATGAAGTTGTAGGTCTTAGTTATGTTCGATGGAATGATAACTCGGTTGCCACTGTGGACAGCAATACAAGTTCTGCGCTTCCATTGGGCCCAGGGCAACGTTTCAGCAGAAATAAAATGTACTATTCCACAGTTTCAAGTTATTTGGGTGTATAGTATATACATGAGAGGTGTGGACCCACGTGATAATGCAAATACAAATTACCGCGCTAGAATGCGGGGGAAAAAGATCCTAGCTTAGCAGCTTACTGGACAGTGTTTTCACTAACGCCTGGAAGTTGCACAGGCTATGCAACGGAAAAGAAATGCCACTGGTTGACTTAAAATCGTATCTAGCAGGGACGCATCTAAAAAGTGAAGTGACTGAGTTAGTAGATGAAATACTCCTATGCAATTTACGACCATAAACATAGGAAAAGGTAGGCCGTATAATTCATCGCGGATTCGCGTGAAGTATAAAAGGGCCAATTTGACCATAGAGTTCAAAATAGTGAGACCAGAAGAAGTTGCCGTCGCGACAGTGTAAAAACCAAACCATATATGAATGTACAAATTTTTTTGTTCCATTCCATCCGAAATGCTTTTATTCGCCCTGAAGACGATGGCAGAGAAGGCCATTGAAACGTTGACATCAATGTCCATCCTTACCCGGCTGATTTCCCGTGAAGATTTTATCAACAGCATTCGCCGGGAAAGCACCAAATCATTCTGCTTTCATGTGTTTCATAAATAGTTATTAATTGTTTTAAATCATTATGTAATGATTATATTAATGTCTAAGTTTAAAAACATAATATCTAAGAATTTGAACTGTCAAATATGACGATTTCTGTCAAATACTTGGCATATAAAGGCGTAGGATTATATTTAACAATAAAAACGGCATATTCCTACGAGACGGCAATACATAGTGATGCAGGTTGCATAACTGCCTATAGATACCGGATTCTGCCAAAGTTGCGAAAACGCAACATTAATTTTTACCATAAGCTAATTCTTATGAAGGCCTATATTTTAAATTTACCTTATCTAGCATGTTATTAGACAAAATGAAGTGGAAAACTTACATATTTTCAAGTATTTCTTTACTCAACTGGTAATGAGTTAAATGCTAATTATTTTCATTTGATCACATAAATTCATTTCTAAAATTTCAGAAATGAACGTGGCCTGGATATAAATGACGTAATATTTGAAGAACACTGTCTCTCAACGGCGAATGTATACGTTGAGATTTATTCAATTTATCACACGTCCCCTGTCGTCCATAATCTGCTGATACATGGATCAGACATCGCCAAAAAGCTTCCCGTCATATTGGCTTCCTGTTCAAGATGGCAATGGAGGTGAGGAACAAGAAAATAAGAAGATTCTGGGAGCTCCATACCAGGGAATTTGCCAGGGTCCCAACAAATGAAGACCTGTTTAGAAGATTACTCCCAATTTCAGGCCCATTATCTTCTAGTATTTCAACGGCCAAAAGAAGAAAATTACTACAATTACCTGCCGAGGTAAGGAATTTACTAATCCTGGAATAATTGCGTGAGCAGAGTGAGGATGACAATGATGAGGGGTTGTCAGATTAGGACTTTGAGTGTATTTATAATTTTTTTAACAATGACTGTTAAAGATAGGGAAAAATGTTAATTAATATCTTGGACGGTAAAATTAATCCAAATTAATGAAAAATGTCGTTAAAATTATCATGCCAAATTATTTACCCGGCATTTTGACCTAAACCGTGAAAAGAACTAATTGCAATCGGAACAATAAATTTGATGTTTAACTTGAGTTCATATTAGTTAAGAAATATTGTTTACGACATTTCCATGTTTGTGTTTATGCCTCCATTGAAAACTATGAAAGAAGGGACCCAGTTCAAAAATGATTACAAATCCACTGGTATAATTAAAAAAACTATAGAATTGACGTCTGCATAATTGGAATTGGTTATTATAATTTTTCAAGCAATTAATTCGGTAAAATAAAAATAATTATAGGCTTAAATATACACCTTCAAATGAGCTCAATTTCCAAGTTTTATTTCCTGTCTATTTTTAGTCCAGTCTAAGGAAACTTAGTAAGAAATACAATCAAATTTATAAATATCTAGAAATAAGTAGAAATATATAAAATTTTAGACTAAGTAAAATGTAAAAGAAATGACCAGGAAAATTCTCATATGGTGCGTTCCCAAGTAATATTCCAAAGATAATTCGGTATTAAAGAATATAATTCATTAAATGTATGCTTTCACATGTCTTATTCAATAATAATATAATATGTATAACTTGTATTTGCTATCACGTATGTAACTTTAAATTCCATTTAGTTTTTCGAATTAACGGTGTAAAAGAAGTGAAATAATAACAGATACATAATTGAAAATAAATAACAAATAGGTAAAAACAAAGAAAAAGTGTTTAAAAAACTATGAAAAAAATCTTTGCATCAAATTTATGAGTTTATAATTTTGGCTAAACGATTTGCGACTAGGGATTCGAGTTTTTTTCAATTTGGGACGACGTTGCACCGTGATGAGAGCCCGACGAAGCCTCCAGGGTAAGAATAGGGAAAGAGGGTTGGGGATGAGAGAAAAGGCGTATTCAGCAACAAATTTGGGGGGTTACAACTTGTCTCCGAAGAGTGTGAAATTTCCCTCGTGAGAGAAGGTCGTTTTAGGGCCGTATACTTAGTCAACCCTACATATCCGTCCCTACATAACAAAAGGCCCCTGCATGCGTTTCTCAGTCGACCCTGCATAAGTAGTGGGGGGTAATTCCGTCGTCAAGTTCTCTGAAATGACGTAGATGATGGCGCAGCGCCAATTTTCCACTCTGGTGGCGTAATGGGAACTAAATATGAAACTAAGAAAATACGTCCGATAATTTTCGGGCGTATTGTTGGGGCAACGGCTCAAGGTAAATAAACAATCGGTATCGTCAAGTAGGGCCCGTTTAGTTCCAAAAACGGCCATATGTAGGGCTTGATTTGGCGTATGTAGGGCGAGATCGGTTTACGTAGGGGCTGATGACGTATCCAGGGTCGGATGACCCTACAGGGTCGACTAAGAATACGGCCCTTAGTAGCAAGAATTGCTACGCTCTACGATAAATACAATTAAAACTTCTCTCTCGTTCGGGTATTGTAGCCATTCAATTGCATATACACTCTCTTTCATCCTTTACAAGGATACAAAAGCTATTACTCTAATGAAATTTATTTTTAATACAACTTGGAGGCCATGACTTATTTGACCCCGGCTGAATACGCTGTTCCGTGAAAAATGGAGGAAAATGCTATAATGTATAATAAATAACCCAGAGATTTTTGGCTAGATCGTTCCGGGACTGACCTACAAAATGATCCCAGTTTGACGGGGAAATAAGGAAAAATGAGGGCTATTAACCGAAATGTATATGCATGATAATGTGATCTATCCAAATCATGATTTTTCAATGCTATTCCTCGCAATTACAAACATCATACTGCAATATCTTGGAAAAAAGTGGATCCCATTGCATTCATGACTCCGCCGCGGAAATGTTTGAAGCCCGATTAAAATACGATCAAAGTAGCAACAGAAATCAGCTTTCTATGTGATGGAATTGCGCCTCCTCTATGCAGTCCCCTTGCGTTGCCCTTTCGTGAGCATTCTATTCGCCGGCGCCATTAGGCAGCAGTATCTAATTCAGTGTGACTGTCGCGGGATAAAACAAAACGATGTTCATACAACTATAACCCGAAACACCAGAGAAATACAATGCACTTTAAAACATTCAAAAAAATATGTATTCATAACTTTAACAATATCATGGCAATTGTGAATAATAACGGGGTAAGTTTCACTTATCAGTACAATAATGGGGGAATTTCACTTATCAGTCAGTCTTCAGTCAGTAAGCCTTCTTGTCTGCAGTTCCGCCGCAACTTGAGCACACTTTGGGGGCAGGGGAGGGGCTGGGGCAGCCGAAGCGGCTGATGCACCACGCATTCTCACTATGATTTCCTCGCACAACACTCTCACAACTGACTGCGAGATTGACGACGACTCGTCGCACGCACACACACAAAATTTTGAATATCGGAATAAAACTACGTCTCCGGTGGCAGTTACAAGAACTAAAACATACTTCAGGTTACGGAATAGTTACATTCGCCATTAACCGTAGTGGTCTTTTTTAGTTGACAACCGTCTCCCATGCGTTATACGTGTATTTTTTATGAGTTATTGCCTCAGTTGCATACTACTGCCTTATATTTCTTCGTAAAAAGTGAATAAAGATGGCTGGATAGCACCGTGAGTGGCGATTTTGGAATCTGATTTTAATGCGCGTGGAGCGACAGCAATTCTAGCGGCGGAATTGAAAATCCTCCAATGTAATAATCGTACCCGTGGCATTGCCGAGAACCGGCGTGGGCCAGAGGAAACTTGTGTGTTACTTGAAAAACAAATGTGCAATTAACTAAAAAAAACTAGGTTTAACAACGTAATGTATATTGATTTTTCAATAAATGAGGATTTGTTACTAGAGTGAGAGTTTAGGGAAAATAACGAACATACTCACTACAGAGGTGATGAAAAATAACCAATTTTGAAAAGGTATATTTAACGACTATATGATACACACAAATCATGCGATTCACTTTAAAAATACTTTTATACTTTATTTACATAATAAAAGCTATAAAATGAATCACAGATACGGAATATTATTTTGATGAATTTTTATAAATCTATTCCCAAATGAGAACATTCGGCTGTAAACGGTTAAAAGAGGAAAGGAGACGCCATCTTAAATTTGATCCTTGAATTATTCTGAACAATAAAAAGTTATGGTACCTTTTTACACGATTTATTCAATACGACCGGTTTCGTCGCAGAGGCGACATCATCAGGTACAGAAATCGTTATACTAACAGTTATTTTAATAAGTTAATTAACTTATTAAAATAACTGTTAATATAACGATTTCTGTACCTGATGATGTCGCCTCTGCGACGAAACCGGTCGTATTGAATAAATCGCGTGAAAAGGCACCATAACTTTTTATTGTTCAGAATGGATTTTCACAAGGTAAATCCCGAAACGATCGAGTTGAATTATTCATTCACTATAAGAGGCTACGAGAATGACAGGATAGAGCGAAGCGTTTCCGTGTCTATACTTCGGTAAAAAACATTATTTGGGAATAATCTCTGGGAATATTCCAAAGATTTATACGTAGATACCATAACTACTATTGTATGGTGGCCCAGGGTGGGCCTAGAGGATTGGACTATGAGGACCGTGAACCAAGCACCATAAACTTATTCGCACAGTCATGTTTGGGTGGTGTATTGAGAGGAAGGAGAAAAGGCACGGAAGCGCCACCGCGGAGTAAGCTCGAAGACGCTTCCAGGGTAGGGATAGGGACGAATAGGTATGGGATGGAAGAATCTCAGCGCCGTCACCATGGAGACGTAAGCTACTATTACCGAAACCATGATTTGATTTTCCTACGGGAGGGTAAGATTTTTCTACGAAGGAGAAAAATCCTACAATACATCCGTAAAACGTTCCCGTGGCAGTGAGCCCATTTTAAATGAGTTGTTACTCGCGCTCCTTGAACAAAATTTACGTTTTATTGACCACGAACAACAGTTACGTTTTTTTCATGTCGCCAGTCCTACCTAGTATTATTTTTCGGGCAAATACACTGGATAAAAATTCTAGTTGAGCAAGATTGCTCCGAGAAAGGATCTGTATAATTTGCCCCTGTCCACAGTCTTACCAACACAATCAAGTCTTAAATTACTAAGCGGTAAGATACTAAGCGCATTCAGGGGGATTGAACGCTCTGAGCGCTACAACAAAGGCTGTGGCTTTTCCCCCTCAATATAACCGATATGTGATACCTCAGAGTGAGCGCTCAGCTTTTTGTCGGAGCAGTTTTTCGTCAGCTACTTGCCTGAGCAATCGTCGATGATTGGCAGGAGCACAAATATTAGCTCAAGCTGGCTAATCGTTTCTTGCTATATTGTTCAAAAGCTCTCACGTAGCACCCGCTCAGCTTTTTCCATTCAGGAAGGCTAGGATATGCTACGTACCGGTGAGCGGGATCTATGAGCACTCACAATCCCCTGATTGAGCCCATTGATTTTCAAAACTAAATGTTGTTGGGTGAATTTGTGATTTCATCCGAATTTGAGTCCAAATTCTGAAGTACAGAAAAATCTTCAAAGGTTTCGAAGGCTTAAACTCTTTTCTGATTACATTTTACAACTGTTAATGTCTCCACAACCGAAGTTTAGTATAGTGATGGAAAATCGATTTTGATGAAAATAGGAATTCGAGCTTTAATAGTCAAAGTTCGAGAAAATCGAGATTGGACCCAGATCTTCGAATTTCGATCCAAATTTGATTTTTCAGCTGCGATATTCGATCTTTTTGTATAATCTCAGCAGCGCCACTATCAGCTCATGATAACCTCATACGTCCCATGTGAAATAATCTGTTTAAGGCCGGTGAAGTAGGAAAGGCACGCCCTCTATCATTAGGAAAGCATATCAATCAGTTGATCTTTGAAAAACTAATTAAGGGAATCCAAATACCTGTGAAAAAGGCAAAATATACCTGTGATTGTGGTCACCTCATTTAGGTTAGATTTGGCCCAAATGATGCTTAATTAGGGTGAGCCAGTGGTACATTCGTGAGTTTTGTAAAAATTCCGTTGTTATTTTCATCCTCATCCCTACAGGCCCTCTTGTGTAAGGGCATGAAAAGTTGAACCCACAGCTTTCTACATGAACATTTTACCTCATACAATCACGATGACATCAATTTTTTCTGGATAACATTTTATTTTTCTTCCTGACATTGAATTTTAGCAGATCACTTCATGTTTAAATGGGCAAAATTAGACAAAAATTGTTTTTTTACCATCGCACTAATTTTTCACGTAATATTATTGCAACAAAAATATTCATGTTTACCCCATCAATTAGCTGGCTTCATTAATTTTCTTTGTACATCAGGGATAAATATAAATATAGGGAAACAATAACGTTTATGGAGTGCATAAAATGAAAACAAAATCACATCCAAGTAGAAATGCTGCATTTATTCGATCATATGGTTCAGTGCGTTTATCCAGCCTGAGCTAACGTGCTCTGCCGGATGGAGATACGTGACCAGAAGTTTAGCATTTCCTTTGCCCTAAAATAGCTGCATCACTCAATGACGCAGTGTCTGCATTGCTTTACCCAGCTCAAAAAATCTATAGGTATTACTTTAAAGTCCATTTAAAGTGAATAAATTCATACAAAATTCTTAATGTTCGTAGTATAACCGATGTACTATAAATACTCACGGTTAAGTTAGCCTATTCCTGGACGTACGTTTATATCAAGGTTATTTCAAAACTATAGACATCCTTAGGATAAAGAGATAAAAAAAATTCTCGAGCAATTCTTCTTACCAAAATAATTTAACCGGAAGAAAACCTGGATTTTCAGTCTTCATGTTTATTTGCTTTTATTTTATCCTGTCACTAAAATGTGCGTCAGTTTGTCTTGTCGGAGTAGAGGCGTCATGAAATTGATCCTAAGGAAGCAATCCTTCCGTAGATTCCGTAACTCCTCTCGATACTAGGTAGGTTAGGATAATTAATAAACAGCTATACAATAAACTTTCTCCATTTACGCCAATTTTTATCAATGAATTGCTGTTGTTTATAAGTACTAGCAATGAAAAAAGTTTACGACCACATGCATAAAAACAAACAGTCGAATATTTTTAGCATACTCTCTCAACTTCCGATTCTCACAGTGACTGATGGTGCCAAACCAGTCCAATCCAAACCTTGGTGCATATGCGATTATTGGGGACGGATATTGCGCCTGCAACACATATTGCGAACTTTGCATGCTAGCATCCACACGTTACTGCATTCCTGAGCAGGATTTTGAGCCAGCACCTACATTACCTCCGGTATCTCTATTTGCCTGTGAATAGTCTATTCGACGAAAGCAAATCAGAATTATTCCCAAATCGCAATAATACTAGTTCCGAAGTTTTAATCGTGGCTGTGGTTAATTGCCGTAGTTTAAGAAATAAGATTCCCGAATTCCACCATTTAATTCATAGTACGAAGTGTAACGTCATTTTTGGAACAGAAAGTTGGCTAACAGATGATGATTCAGACAATGAGATCTTCCCAAAATCGTTCACTGTTTATCGGAAAGATAGAATTAATCGAGTTGGGGGCGGAGTTTTTATAGCTGTAAAGAATTCAATCGTCAGCCAAGCGATAACCGTAACTGAGACCAGCGTTGAATCTGTGTGGTGTTTAATTAAATGTCCAAAATTCAAAACTATTTTATTATGTTCGTATTACAGACCACCTAACTCAGATATAACGTCAATGTTGGATTTTCAAAATCAAATAAACAGCGTAGCATCCAAGTATCCTGAAAGAAACTTGATTGTGGGTGGAGATTTCAACGTACCTTCTATAGATTGGGAGACTTATAGCTTCATTCCTGGTGGGAGGGATAAAGTGATCTGCGAGGCTTTATTACACACTTTCACATCTAATTCATTGTTTCAAATAGCATCCGCACCGAACAGAGGAGAAAATATTCTTGATTTATTAGCGACAAATATACCACATCAGGTAATAAACGTTGGCACTGTCGAAGGAATAAGTGACCATAGGGTAGTAACTGCAAAGTTTTCTCTAAATACCGCTGTAAACTTTAAAAAAGAGCGTAAAGTTTTCATTTTTAAAAGAGCTAATTTTGATGGGTTTAAGAGTCATATGAAAAATGCTTTCCCCGAGTTTCAAGAATCAGTATTAAAGTTAAATGTAGAGAATACTTGGAAAGCTTTTCTTTCGCTCGTAACTTCGGGAATAAATAGCTACATCCCTAGTAAAATAGTAAAAGAAGGCAGCGAACCGAGATGGTACGACGCGGAAGTGAGAAAATCATTGAGGCGACAGAGAGCGTGTCATGCTAAAATGAAAAAGGTCAGCACGGATTTATCCGCTAATGAACGAGAGCTAATAATTAAAAAATATAGGATGACTAAAGCCGCCACGAAGGAAGCGTTCAGGAATGCGTTCACGAATTTTAAAAGAAAAACACTAGTAGAGCAGTTACAGGATAACCCAAAAGCATTTTGGTCATATGTTAGGGAAGTTCAAGGTAAACGATCTACCGTATGTTCGCTGAGAAACGACAATGGAGATGTGTTGACAAGCAGTTACGATAAAGCCAATTTATTAAATTCCTACTTTAAGAGCGTGTTCACGGAGCCTTCCGAAAACTCACCCGAGACCGATGACAATCCCTGTATTCATAAGATGCCAGCTATTGACATTAGTACGCTCGGAATAGAAAATATATTGAAATCGCTTAGTCCAAATAAATCACCTGGTCCAGACGAAATCCCTTCTCGCGTATATAAAGAACTAGCCTCAGAACTTGCCCCCTACTTGCAGTTAATATTCAGTAAATCCATCAAGCAACACGAAGTACCTAATGACTGGAAAATCGCTAATGTAACGCCTATATTTAAAAGTGGAGACAAGGAACAGCCATCTAATTACAGGCCGATATCTTTAACGTCCATCTCTTGCAAAGTCCTTGAACACATCGTAGTCAGCTCGGTAATGAAACACCTAGACGCGCAAAACTTATTAATGGGAAATCAACATGGATTCAGGAAAAGCAGATCGTGCGAAACTCAGTTAGCGCTTTTCGCCCACGATATTTTAGTCTCCGGGGAAGACAACATTCCAGTAGACGCGATTTTTCTTGATTTCAAAAAGGCATTTGATAAAGTACCCCACGGAAAGTTAATATTAAAACTGAAATCTTATGGTCTAGACGAAGATGTCATTTCCTGGATTAGAGAATTTTTGAGCGACCGCGTCCAAAGAGTAGTATTAGACGGTGCAGTCTCCAATGAGGTTAGAGTCACTTCTGGCGTTCCTCAGGGTAGTGTCATTGGCCCACTCCTATTCCTTCTTTATATAAACGACATTGGAGAAGTAGTGCAGAGTAAGTTACGATTATTTGCAGACGACGCTGTAGTTTACAGAGAAATTCGTTCCAGCAAAGATATAGATGAACTAACGAATGACCTTGCTGCTATCCTAGCTTGGTGCGATGCTTGGCAGTTAGAATTAAATTTGGAAAAATGCGTCGTAATGAATTTCTGGAAGAAGAATAACTCCCTACAGCGTAACTATGTCATTCGGGGCGCGCAGTTAAAGGCAGTTGAATCTGTGAAATATCTAGGGGTTAGACTCAATAATGATCTATCGTGGAATAAACATATTCGAGAAATAACCGGTCAAGCTAATCGTAAAATGGGTTTTGTTAAAAGAATATTAGGAAAGTGCGACGACAAAGTGAGAGAAATTAGCTACTTTTCCCTCGTTAGACCACATTTGGAATACGCTGCCAGTGTTTGGGACACTCATGAAAAAGGCTTAATAACAGAGTTAGAACGCGTCCAAAGAAGAGCTGCCAGGTATGTGAAAGGTCGTTACGATAGTCTTGTTAGTGTAACTGACCTCTTACATAAACTCGGATGGGAATCTCTGTCGGACCGTAGATTGAAAAATAGACTAAACCTTTTAGATAAATTCAAGAGCAGTGTCTTTTCTGACGAAGTTAACCATATCTTGCGGACGCCAACGTACTACGGAAGATCAGATCATATAAATAAAATAAGAGAGATAGATTGCAGAACAGACAGATTCCGAATGTCATTTTTTCCACGATCAATAAGAGATTATAACGGCAGCAATAGAACGCGTAAATAGATTGCATGACTTGTAGTGTAGCCTACTAACCTATGTAAAACTTACTGCATGTTTCTGAATTTCTATTCTATATTCTATTTCTAACAGCATATAGTAGTATAGTTTGTTATTATACGGGACGTTTCTTGGACGGTGTGGTGTGCATGTGGGAGTCCAAATGCATGCTGCATGCTGGTGATTGATCACCCCCTGCCAAACACCCTAGAGGTGGCTCGCAGGGTAATTTGTAGATGTAGATGTATTTGGACACTAACCACAGGGTGTAAACGCAATTCGTTCGTTTTCAAAGCAAATGAACTCCACCAGACAGTCAGCCGTTTCCACTCAAATGGTTTTGCAACCCGTGCATCTACGATGAATCATCATGGTGGTAGGCACTCATTCCCAAGGAGTAAGTTCGGCATTTCCCATCGGAACTGTGTTGATATCAAATGATCCTTCGGCATCAAACTCGGATAAACTATTTTTGGTCCGTAAAGCTAGCGTAATATTCTGATGATCGTGACTCAGGAAGCATGGCCTTCAAGCAAAATCAAGCACTTGTGTAAGCACTGAATTAGGCGAATTAACGAATATGCGGAAGCTATTCTCGCATTGCGCCACGAAGCCTTTGTACATTCGTGGCACTTTGGATGCGGGTGGCAATGATGAAAACAACATGAATAAGCCGTTGGTCGCTACGATATATTACGGTTTAGAAAATTTTTAATTTGCATGTACTCATCCACGTCTTTTGGCATGAAAATACATCGAAAGCATTTAAAAGTGCAAATTAATGATATCATCACATTCGTGTCCTTTTTTTTAAATTCGTGTATATGTAATATTACATTTAAGAAGGGCGGGGTTTTCTTGGAGATAACTTCATACATCTTCAAGGAAAAATCAAGAAGCATACCGGATCCTAAGGACCAAATCTGCACCAAGTAAGAAAACTAAAATATATCGTCAGCATATCTTAAGCTTATGACTGATTTAGTACAGCGCGTGGATCCTAATCAAGGAGTCCCATGATCGAATCCGAGTGAAGCCATTGGGCAAGTCCAACATAGCCCAAAGGCTCTTCCGGCAAGCCCCGCAGTATTAGATATCTTAGGAAAAGATTTGAATTGCTCGAAACTCTTGCTCGTGTGTGTTATGTGTTTTTCGATAACTAAGAAGATGTAGCGTATTTTTTGCTGCATGTTGGTACATAATCATTACTCACCCCCTACGAAACACTCATGAGGTGGCTGAAAGGGCATAATGCAGATGTTGATTTCAACAGCTGATCAATATGTCGACGATAGTATACTACTTAAAGTCAGAAGACCAGTGGGAAATTAATATTTTTTCTCTTCGTATTGTTTCTTTTGGCTTTTGACCTGACCAGTCAAGAATTAAGGGAGAAATGACATTTATTTTCCCATACATTGTGTTTATTTTTAGCGGAAATTATAATTTCCACCAAATAATATATTTCTCTTGATATATAGACATACTTACTCTTTGATTAATTCGACTGTAATACGTCAAAATATCCAAAGCAGCGAACTAAACGACGTGTATAGAGGAAGAAAGAATTGTTTTTTGAAGCTCGGTGTTCCTGTTGCCAACACCTTTCCGTGGGTTTTAATTTAATTCCATAAAAAAGATATTATTCCTAGTGTTAAAATCAAGGATTTTAATTAACAAAATGATATTTTATTGAAGGTTAATGGTAATTCATCATCTGCATTTTTGATCATTTTTCTGCTGAAACACTTGCTCATTGTATTTGACGTATATGTTTTGATAAAAACTTCACTTTATAATGAATTGCTCCACAGTTTTGAAGTAGGGGAGATCGAGGTAATACCGTACGGCGAGGCAAACCGTGCACCATAATTGTAGATCCACTGGAGTATTTGGTGAGCACTGGGAAGTACTGCAGAATAGCGGAAGGGAAGCGAAACCGATAAAGACAATCTGAGAGCTTCCGCCTTTAGGCACGTGCATGTGACGAAAGTTTTTCTGTATCGTCAACTTTTCTTATAATTTTATAGACTAACTCGAACTGAGGTTAGGGAAACATGTTATTAGTGACTATATTCAAACTAGTGGCTTTGAATAGCCCAATTCATGGGCTATTTTTTAATGCCAAACACAATTAGTATATTTTCTTACCTCAGGTAAGGATTGAAAATGCTGTGTCATGTCGTTTTGGGGAAATTCCGTACACCTTGCATGGGGCAATACCGTGCAAGGCGCAAGGTGTTCGGTATTTACCCGTATTGAATGATAATGCCTCATATTTTCTTATAACTTTTCTGAATAACTTGAACATTAAAATGCTTATGTAAATTATAAAGGACCTTTGAAAGTGTGAGTGGTTAATCCTCCCAAATACAGGCGAACCTCAATACTCCGAACACACGATAGTTTGAACGCCTCAATAATCCGAACGGACGTCATCCGTCGTGTCGACAGTTTGTCTGTACTAATTATGGATTTTCATATTTTGATGCTACAATAAAATATTAATCGTAACTAGAAAAAGATTTTCTTTAATTTTAGTTTTATGTTAGCTAACTTTTATTACAACTTAGATAAGGGGTTGGTATTATGTTAATTTTAATGTCAGCTAATATGCCATGCTTTACTTATTTCCATGATGGAATAAAACTTAAAAATAACATTTTCCATCTTTGTTTTTCCCCAGCAGTCTTTGAAATATCGTTCATCATCACCAGTTAGGGGCAATACCGCATAGAGGGGTACTGCCCCAACTGGTGTACAGTGCTGCCCGGGCACTCGGGACAATACTGTGCAGTGTAAGGTTTTTGTAAAATAGGTGTAACACTCAAAGTAAGTTACATTTTTCAAATATGTAGGTAAAATTTGGTGGAAAATTGAATTTCATTCAAAATAATATGATCATTGCCTCTTTCATTGAAGTTTTCAATTGAAAGATATGAAATAGAAATTCTTAAGTGTACGCTATTACCCCGCTCTCCCCTACTTCTACAAATTCTAATACCTGTTATAAGTGTATGTTTACGAGTCCCAAAAAGTATTTTTTTCTAATCGTATGATCACGCTAACTTAGCAAAGGTCTGTTACATCAAAGCTACCAGGCCATATATATGTCATGGAGTTCATTCATGAGACTAAGTATCAACATTATTGTTGCGTCGCTAATAAATTTCATCGTGTCTATGGTCACTTGGATTTCTGTTTTATTAATTACATTAATTATTACAGAAGTAGTCTCATAAAAGAGAAATTTATGAAGCAAACATGTGACAAATCTTGTTTGACCATTTTCTAATATTATACATAAGTTGGAATGGACAGGGTTTACGCTATGCCTACTGCTTAAATATGAACTTAAACTGATATCGAAAGAACTCAATCTCTCTAATTAACCCTCCGTGAGGCACGTTTGGTTTCGGAACGAAATTAGTCGCGTAGCGTCCCACAGTTCAAGCATTTTGGTATCGTTAACTTTAGTACTAAATTAAGCAACAAGTACTTTACGTGCAAACAGTCATTCAATAGAAGGCAAAATGTCATGAATAGGTCGCATATTAGCGGATATTATTTCGTGGGAAGTAAATATTAATGAAAGATGATGCACCTTTTTTAACTTGTTTCAGGTTTTCATAAATAGATATCATTTCCGCATGGTTTAATTTTATTGTGAACGTAAAAAATGTATAATCTTTCATGAAAATATAATTTTAAAATCGAATTTTTCCCCTTCTCTTGACCTGAATTTTTTACGTTATTTAGAGTCTTAAAGTCTAAAATTTATAATTTATTTAAAATCTAGGATTTCGCTATTTTCGGAATTCGTGCAATTTCGAAGTCCATGAAGAAGCAAACAACAGAGTAAACGATACCCATCCCTTTCACTTTGAAAATACCGAAATCATAGATTCTAAGAGTTATTTAAAAAAATATTACTTAAATAAATGATACATATTTCTAGAAACAAAAATAGTTGTAATAAGAGATCAGACATCGAAAATTTAAGCAGATTTAATTATTATTTTATATCATCATCATCATCACTGGTCAACAATCCTAGGATTGGTTTGACGCAGCTCTCCACTCAGTTCTCCTATCAGCTAATCTTTTCACACCTACGTATTTCTTCTCTTTCACATCTCTCTTTACTTGTTCCATATGTTTTGTTCGAGGTCTTCCTTTTCCATTCTTGCCTTCCACTTGTCCTTCGACGATTGTCTTCATCAGGCCATCATGTCTCAAGATGTGGCCTATAAGGTTGTTTCGTCTTCTTATTAAGGTTTTCATGAGGCTTCTCTTCTCTCCTACCCTTCTTAGGACTTCCTCGTTACTAACTCGGTCGATCCATTTGATTTTCATCATTCTTCTGTAGCACCACATTTCAAAGGCCTCTATCCTTGCTTTCTCCGCTGCGGTCATTGTCCATGCCTCACTTCCGTATAGGAGCATACTCCAGATGTAGGTTCTTATAAATTGTTTCTTTACTTCCAAATTTAAGTTTCCCGCTGTAAGCAGGTCTCTCTTTTGGTGGAATGCTCTCTTCGCCTGGGCTATTCTGCTGATAATTTCTTTCTTGCTTCTCCCGTCACTAGTTATCTTGCTTCCCAAATAACAGAATTCATCCACCTCTTTCAGTTTTTGCCTCCCTATTTTAATGTTGGTCTTGACTTCTTCTCTTCTGCTGCATACTAAGATCTTGGTTTTCTTCGTGCTAATTTTCAGTTGATATCTACTCATTACCCTACCCATATTAACCAGAATATTTTTCAAATCCTTCTCTGTTTCATTATTTTATAAGTCAAAATTTATAGGTAACTATGATCTGTATTAGCTTAGTTACAATTACTAAACAAATCATAATCCTTGCGCAAAAGGTGCCTCAAAATTTTTGTCTCATCTTTTTAATTCATTTAGCATTGAATTATTTTAATTTTTTATTATTGAAAATAGCAATTCATAACCTTTCATTCCTTATATTAGCTTAGTTACAATAACTAAACAAATCATATTCCTTGCGCAAAAGGTGTCTCAAAATTTTTTTCTCATCTTTTTAATTTATTTAGCGTTTAACTTTTTCATTTTTTTATTATATAAAATAACATTTCATAACCTTTTATTCCTTTATGAACCGAGTTAATGTAATCGCATTCATTCATAGCCATGATGAAGGCAAAAATATACTGAAGCGTTGGCCAAATATATTGCATTTAATTGTGTAAGACATACATTCGAAGACAATTATTAGCAATATAAGTTTTACAGTTATTAGATATAGTTTTCGTCGCATTTTTCTTTTTTCTTCCTCGTATTAAACACCTCTTTCTAGCCTAGGAACGTTCGTGTGTTCCTCTCTCCCTCACCTCATTTGGAAAAAAAATTGGCTTTAGATTCCCCGTGGCCATTATTATAATCATCTCGCTCATTATTCATGGTTCAATGAAATTGTATCGTCCTTTACCTCAGCATACACAGTGATAGAATTATTCGATACTTGCTCCACGACTATTCCGTCACTGACTCATTTCCGAATATCCTATCTTCGAAAACAATTTTCAGAGCTGTAATTATTTTTCAAAGAGACAACTTTGATATTGACTTCCCCAAATTTAACATTGCATTGTATAAGAACAGTCAGTGATTGGTTTTTTCTGGAAATTTAGTATGTGGTGCGAAATTTGTCCACAGCATCCACTCTAGAATTTTTATAATTGGAATGGGTACAACTTTTTTTTTAGTTGGGCAGAGTAGCAAATTAATAGGATTTTTAAGTGATTCCTGCGGGTTTATCGATATTTAGTGTTTAGTAATTCCAAAAGATTCCTTTCCTTTCCTACAGATTCATTTCCAAACCCATGCAAGATTAGAACAATGGCACCTCTAGGGGGTTTGGCAGGGGGTGATCAGTCATCAGCATGCTGCATTGCAGCATGCGAGGGGACCCCCACATGCTCACCATACGGCTATAAAAATGTAACGCATAATAACAAAATATTAACTGTTAGTAATTCGTGTAGCAAGCCCATGCAAGGTTATATAAATGGAAAAATGAAAACATGCAATGAGTCATCCTAGCCAGTGGCACCATTAATGCTATTAAATAATACACCGTTGCTATTCTTAATAATACGAGGAAAGAAAGGCGTATTAGATCTCTTAGATTTACAGTCAATTTCCTTTATTTTCTTCTCGTGATCACGACCATACCACAGTATGACAGATTACGACACCACAGTAGGAAATCTTTCACGTCATCTGAGAAAAATTCTTCTCCGAATTAAACAAGTAAATAATCTTGTAATTTTGCCTGTGCTCCTATGAACATTCCCATCCTAACTTCTCTAACATATTGGAAATGTAATTTTAATCGAAATACCTCATCACGAATCTGGCCGCCCTGCGCTGTACCTAATTCCTACTTCATCAGGGTTCCACGCACTAACAGCATGTTCAAATAGAGGTTTTACAAGAGTAAGATAGCTTATCTCCTTCACCTTCATATGGCATATAACAAGATTTTTTTCTCAGAAATACCTGTTTACGGTTGGTTTACTCGCATAATTCACGCATATGTTCACCCTACGAAAGATCCCTAGCAATGGTGACCCCCTACGTATTTATAAATCAATTGCAAAAAAATTAATGCTTGCAACAAGCTTTGTAAGGATAGTTATAATATAAGCTGGTGTAACGCAACAGTCTTTCAGCCACCTAAAATGAAAGAAAACTATTTCTTTAACCTGCTATAGCAATAAAACTGAACGCACGAGCGACCATTGCAGAAGCACAATACATACTAAACTAAAGAGGTCAAACTATAAAAATATGAACTGGACGAAGAAAAAAGGCTCTGGTGTCAAACAGACACCGCTCGACTAACAGAGTGCTCATGAATGCAATAAGTAATTGCAGGTGACAATGAAGACCGTTGTTAGCTTGTAAGAATTCGTAATTACATAATTGCCGTGAATCAAAAAAAGTAGTCTCTCATTGTCTGTTATTGATCAACGCGTAGTATTAAATTCTATGCCTAATGAATTTAGCATCTAGAGTTAGTATTCAATTGGGAATTCTGACTGGAAGACATTAGTTTCGGTGTTCCTCCATCCCTTAATTATACTATATTTTATTTTGCAAGTTCGATTTATTGATGTGATGAAATATTATTTTAAATATCAACTTTATCTGATTGAACCTTCATTAAAACATGTAACTTCCTAAATGTAATCGCTGGAAGATAGAACCAAGTGGCTATGAATATACTTACTTCTACCATAGTAAGTTAAATCATGAGATGTATTATTATATAAATTGCGAACTAAAGATACCTATCATACTCTCTTTTGAAAAAGTTATTTTGCAGAGATTTAAATCCAAGTTTAAGAAAGAAATAATGTATCTGTAGGGATAAATACCTCATCTTCAACGCATATGATTAAGTATTCAACATTAAATAGCATATACTTTAATTATGAGTCCAAAAAATAATCCGGGGCAGAAGCTACGAAACTTATGGTTTTCAAAATTAATATTTCTCTTAATAAATATTAATGGTTGTATCAATTTTTACCAAGCTACGTTAAATTATGTTAACCTCTAAGCCGCTAGTTTCATAAACGATGGAGAATAACTTAGGCTTTGGGTTGGCGCTATCTAGAGAAAATGTGCTCGAGATATTTGTTAAGAATCATCTTTTCGTGACAACAATATTCAGGGAAATGAAAAATGATTTGTTCAGCCGTAGGTTACATCAGCAAAGAAATAAAATCTCATCTGAAGATAACAGGAGGCATCACCATACAAGGATTATCTTGTGAAAGTACACCTTTTAACCATTGATTAAATCATATTTATCTCGAGAATCCCTTTGAGTTTGATTCCTTTTTCATAAAATATCTTGATAAATAAAATAAATAAAATCATCGGTAAATTTTCTTTGCTAGACTTAAGTCTTTGAAACTTAGGAGTTTTTGTGTCGGAATAAAAAGGCTCTTGCTTTGATTAAGGAGATGTTATTGTCAAAAGATTCAATCGCTAGAACGATATTCTGTTTCGTAAAGAAAAGGGCTTACAGTCTTCTACGTTTTTGTCGTGTGTAGTAAAAAAATGCAATTGTAGAAAAGTTGGAAGTTCAGATGTACTCTGAGACGTTTCCGCTGAATCCGTAGTATTAAGGTCACCAAGAACCATTGAGCTTCCACCTGGTATTTCAGAGTATTGAGACCTCCCCGAGGAATATCTTTTTCGTCTGTTGCTACATTTATTTGTGATAAATTCCAAGTAAAATGGTTCTTAGGCGTTAATGCATCTCTTCATAGGATACATGAACTACACTGGAAGTTTAAACATTCATTCAAGGAATGTTTATGAAGTGAGCAAGTTCATAAAACGAAACTAAAAAGCGAGTGGTAATCAGGTCAGCAAGTGGTAATCAGAATGGTCAGGTGTTGATGACAATTACCACTCGCTTTTTAGTTTCGTTTTATGAACTTGCTCACTTCATTAACTTACTGTGAAATGTAAATGTGAGCCAAATCTCACAAATAAGAATTTGCCCTAAAAACAGTATTATCTAATAAAATAATAAATATTAAAATAAATCTCAGAGAAAATGACATTCCCTCAATCGTGTAAGCAAAGAGATGAACCTCAATTAATGTATTTCCAGTTTTTTAGAATTGCCGATAGCTGTCGTAATAAATGGCCTCTGTAATATTTCGGTTAGGAATTTTATATTTAAATTTTGATATTTATAATGTAATACTTTGTACCAAAGAGCCCTTTTTGTATTTCTTATCCTCGCTTCAAACACAAAGGTTAAACAACGCTGTACATCTTTCGAACCTTAATATCCAGCAAGCTTTCCCAATGATTCCACCAACGCATATTTCCTTCGAGTATTACGTGTAATTATTTTATTTTCAAAGTTTTTTTCATGTTCACTTGTAATAGTATCTCCCGAGAAGGAATTGTTTTCGTCGGTAACTTCGTTTTCCAGTTGAGTGCATTTGAGGAAACTTTTAACAACGGAAGAATCGGTGTTGGTCACCTTTGAAAGATTCGGCTGTTGCTATGTATTTTTTAAACCTCCCAATTATTGCTTAAAAGTATTTTTAAATCCATATAACATCAGAATTATAACAAATATATTATATAAATTCGATTTAAATTCTAAAAAATTATATTAATTTAAATAAATTTATTTTCTACGTCCGTTAAACAGTTGAAAGAAATGAATTGGCCAATGCCGTACGCTTTAGTGGGTGAATAAAATTAGGTAAACCTGACGTAAAATATACGTAGAGTAAATTTAATGTGTAAAGTGGCTGAGACCTACACGGAAATTTATCGCCTTGGGAAACCTCCTAGATGAAGGAGTGAGCTTGCACGTGTGTGAACTCTTCTGTTTTTAGTTTAAATATGCTTTAGTCACCCCATTGACAGCCTTACTTACTTCTCCGTATACTTTCTCCTGTTTTCCCCTTTTTGGGCAAGTGAAGAGTTCATCAATAAGGAATTCCTTACTTAACATATCTTTGCGTCCCAGTATACCTTAATTAGACGACATCGAAATCCTATTAGTTCATAACTCGGGCCGTACTCTCCGGCCGTGGCGCTATGCGCACGATTTGGACTGCTTGTCGCATCATATGCTACAAGTGAAGTATGACGAACGGTAGCATAATTCGATGAAAAGTAGCTTAATTCAAATTCATAATGCGAATTTAAAGGGAATATTACCAATATGGTGGCAAAAGATAATTATAATCACATTATAACTATCTATAGTTACCATTACCAAAGGCATCCTTGGATAATCCTTTTATGGTGATGCAAGCCACCTGTTATCATCATCCCAGATAATAAATAATAAATGATTCGATTATTCCATGCAAGAAATATTTTCGTGACTCCGATGTGAATTCTCGGCGTGGCTACCAGTTTAGAGTGGTTCGGTTGAAGTTCTTCGCTACAGAATCGTCATCTAAGCGGAAGACTTACACGGCGGCAAAGACCGCTTTCCCGGCGAGCGTAATTAAAACTCACCACGTCTTGGAGTCAACGAAGTCGCTGATGTGCCGATTCAACATCTCTTGTCGTTACCGTTACTAGTGAGTGCAATCTATTTTGGTTTTGCATTTCCTTTCTCGCATGGTAATTTCTAGAGTCCTTTATTTTGTCTTAGTCCGATTTTTTTCCATCGCAAGATGCCGTAGAACACAAAGTCCTCTCCGAATAAATAAACGTTTAGTAGTTACAACTAAGCTTTGAGTTAGTTGAATAAATGCCGAAAATTCAGTGGCAGTTTCAAGCTATAAAGAGCTTTTTAGCAATATGTTAGCCCTTTCAATTTTTCCCATTTTTATCGTTGTAAATATTCCTCTACTCTATTACTCTACTCTAAGCTAAAACCTTTTGGTTGGGGTAGTATTATATTTAAGAAAATATATAGAGAAGTCCTAACGCTGGCCTCACGGAGTCCGGCTCTCCGCATTAGACGCCATATCTCCATAAACAAGGGCGAAAAAATAAGTGCAATCGCACATTTCCATAGATCTTAATTTGAGGAAAATAATTAATGTGCTGTTTTGTAAAATTTATATAAGTTAAAAAAGTTATAGATAATTAAATAATTTTAATAACCTTTTTAGGATACGGATAAATTTTATTTTTAGTTCGAGGTGCAATTATTGAATCTTTTTTCGATTTCGATTCCATTCTTGATTAGATTCTCAAATTCCTTGGCCATTCCCCAATTTCACCAGCCATAAATGCCTCGCGCAAGTACTAGTAGCGTCTCGTACAAGTAGGCTACTTCTATGGCCTACGCACTAGGGGACAGACACCACCACATGCTTGTTGCAAATGGAACAATTGTGCATAATTTTATGGATTTTGTAAACGCCAGACCAAGTGGGATTTTCTTTTCATCCAAATTTGGGCTCAAATTCGAAGGATGACACATTTTCACAGTCTATTAATAATCATATCGCATCATCATTAGGATTTTAGACATTGGAGGTAATCATTTCAAGGGTTAAGTACCCCAGCGCCATCTAACATCGATTCTAGGTACTTAAAAATTCTAGGAAATGTAAAAAATGCTTGAAATTTTTAATCGATTTGTACCATGAAAAATGAACGGAACGTGGCGTGGTTAGAAGTATTACTTCAGTATAATAATTTTGAATGAGATTCATTATTAATTTGAAGGTGACCAATATTTACCGGAGGAATATTACTACGTTTAACCATAGATACTCTGTATTCTTTCCATTTCATGCCTTTGGTAATGGTAACTATATCATAGATAGTTACTGTATGATAATAATTATCATTTGCCTCCCAATTGGTAATATTCCCTTTCAACTCCATGGGGTATTATGAATTTGAATTACACTACCGTTCATCGTATTCATACTTCACTGGTAGTTTCACTGAATGCCGCCTGGATGCGCTCTTCACGAAGCTTTAAATAGTTTATCTCCCCCTCCGCTCGGGACGATTCGTCATCATTGTTTCCTCGAGTAATGCATTGCCCATTGAACGATGCATTTGAAGATATGGCAGTTCTCATAATGCAGAAGGTGAAATTCAGAAATAGACCCCCCGATAAATATCCTCAAGAAGCAGGACCTATATCGTCCAGTAAACTCACAAAAACACGACAATTGAGCTAAAAGAGACAAAGCGCCTTGGTACAAGTAATAGGAAGAATATGAATCACATGGTGCAACATTTTTGCGGGTTTGATCTGCATGGGGTATAAAAAAAGATACGCTCTCTTGCACTAACGAATAATCAACTTATTTTGGCATCAATACCCTTCTTAATTGGTAAAATATAACCAATGTCTGCCCCTGTGACAAAAAAATTTCATGGTGCAAGAGAGCTATCAGATTTTATTATTATCTTTCTGCCAGTCTCCACTTACGATTATGCGTTGAATTTTCCAATGGGACCCAATCACTAATTATCACTTCGGTGTACCTTCATGTTATTAAGTTGCATTCTTGATTAATTTTAAAATTTTAATGAACTTTATATTATTGTAAGGTTTGGGTATTCTCCTCTCATCACTAATTTATCTGGTATATTATTACAATGACTAACTAACTGCACATCGTTCAATTTCAATTTGTAAGATGCCGCTGGTTTAATATTATTATATAGCGCAGTAAGCGAATGTTTATAAGTCAAGCACTCATATTAATGAGTTGAAGTAAAGAGATTTTAATGTAACGCAACATTTAATCAGAACTTTCACTACATATCCAAGCCATTTTTCTGTGAATTCAAATTAAAAATAAAATATGCATACATGCTTTCATTTTCATAAAAACAATCTACGTAAAGTTTCTTCTGGTTTCCCTCAGGTGTAGGTCCCTTGATTAATGCGTAAATAATTACCATTACCCTGTTGAATAACTCATATTTGTGTGTTCACTATTTATTGTGCATATAATAAATTATCGATGAGAGGTATATCGTAACTTAAACAGTACTTTAATTGAATTTTAATTGAAAATTAATAAATTGAGGCCAAGTTGGCAACAGAAATCAGCCTTCTATGGGATGGAATTGGTTCCTTTGGAACAAAATAATTGCACATTTCTCAAGCTCAAATGCCTTCATTGCTCCTTGGTATGGTGTCTCTGGTACTTTTTCCTTCTAAGGGAATACCTGGTGTCAACAGACGTGATCCTTCGTCTGCCCAACTTATTTCCATTGAATTGGACTAACCCTTAAAATGTACACTCATATAGACCGTTATAGCAGCGGAACATCATGGAAATTATAGAAATGATGGCTATATATTCCATATGCAGAAGTAAGACGACACATCACTCGTAAAATTTCAAAAAATAGTAAACAGTAATATCCTTAAAAAATAAAAAATATTAAGAGGGCTAAGGATCGAACTAATTACGTTGAAGATTATTGAAAGAATTAGGCATTCAACTACAATAAAAAAGAAATCATTCTGAAAGTCGTCTTTGGGATTTCCACCTGACACGAGTAATGAATTTTACTGACGGTTTACCATTTTCCACTAAATCTTAGTGACTTGAATCAATTTCACTCGATAAGAAGACTTCTGTCCTGCCGTTTGATGCCCAGGAAAAACACTCAATACGCCATCGAAAATAATTTGCCTTATAAAAAATATAAAAATATAAGACACTTTTACCCATAAGATTCCATTTATGATCACGGATAAAAATGAAAAGAAGTAATTTAGTACGAGAAAATTGACGGGGTTCAGGGATGCGGCGAAGGTAGTGAATGGGGGAGGTAGGATGAGAAATAAAAGCAACAAAGAAAGGAACAGGTTTTGGTGGATTACTAGATCTTATTAAATTAAATAGGGCATATTTTACGAAGTAGGCAACGTACTCGATCCACCTCAATATCAATCGAGCATTAATTTCAGGACGCAAGCGGTAACCATAGGGCAATAGAGTTGGCGCACGGAGGATATAAGCGAAAACGAAGTTTTTCCTGAAGGATTTAAAATCTGCAGATTCGATCGTTTGCTCACAGGAAGAAATGCATTGAGCATGGAGAAGAATAAATGCGATATTAACTTTGCTGTCCCTCAGAAAATTCCTCATTCTGCACTTAAAATAATTCAATTTTCCATGAAAAAGGGTTAAATTATACCTTAATTGAATCACTCGATGCATTCATGCAAATATTCTGAGGGAATTCGATTTATCTCCTAACGTGGATGATGCACGGCAGATACACATTTCTAGAAATGGAAGTCAACGCATTTCCATGGAATTTATATGGAAAATAATAATTTTGGGTTTTGAAGCGCGCTCGCATTATTTGTCATTCACGGTGAGAGAATTTTACTCGTCCCTAGCATCGCCCACGCAAGCTGATCCCCCTGCATTTTCCAATGCGTTACCTGGTTTTTGGCTATTCCACTGAGTAATTTGAAGGAACATACTAATGCCATTTTCAAAACATCGGGTGGAAAAGTGACGCGTAATATCCAGGCAATATTATTAATATTGGTGCGAGAATCAATATTCTTCTACATCCTCCAATATAAATATTATCTTTTGAACAAATTCGGTAAAAAAAATGTTTTGCTCAGTGGAATGGAAGAATGAAATTTATTTCACATTTGACAAAGCATAAACTATTTTCATAGATTGTAGCAGTTGGAGAAGGTCCAGTTGAAGAGAAAGAAATGTGACAGTGTTTTTACAAGGAAAGATGACGTACCCTATTACGATGATAAAAAAATTTCCTCATGCCTATGCTTTCTTCTGATAAAATCACAAATATACTTTTCACCGTATGATCACAATGAAGGCCACAGAGAGTATTACCTTGATGAACCACCGAACCGTGACCCCTGAGTGAGTGCCGATGATGGAACCTCTACACTGACGGACCAATATATAGGATGTCGCGCTATTTTGAATTTATATAAGGCTTATTAAAAGTACTACATGGAAATTAATAAGCTGCAGGCAATTCAATGGAACCTCTACCTGTTTAGAGACGTGCTCGCCATTCTGAATGCCGTAAAAACTTCGGCATTAAAAACCTCCACCTCCTCTTGTGAGTAAAATTTGTCTTCTTCAATGAGGGGGAGAACTGGCTTTGTAGTTTTCTTTTCCATTTTAGGATGAGTAATGAAATGAAAATTGACGAAAATTGTCAGAGTAACGAAAATTGACAGGGGTTAGAGATTACGTAAAGGCAGTGAATGGGGGAGGTAGGATGAGAAATTAAGGCTACTAAGAAAGGAGCAGGTGTTGGAGGATCCTCAGCTCTTATTTCAATCACTCGATGCGTTCAAGCAAATATTTGGAGGGAAATCGATTTATCTCCTAACGTGGATGATGCACGGCTCTTTAATAGGGCATATGTTACGGGGTAGGCAACGAACGCGATCCATCTGAAGGTAATCGAGCAATAATTTCAGGACGCAAGAGGTGACCATAGGAACATAGAGTTTGCGCACGGAGGGTATCAGCGAAAACGAAGTCTTTCCTAAAGGATATAACATCTACAGATGCGATCGACGATCATTTGCCCACACGAAGTAATGCATAGCTATAAAATTGAAAATGGAGAAGAAAAAATTCAATACTCACTTTCCACTTCATAACAAAATTCCACATTCTGCTAATAAAATATTTTATTTTTCCATGAAAAAATAAATAATATCTTAATCACGGACCTAGAATAATCAGGACTGGGCACTTAAAGCATCATCTGTCGTCGCTATTGTCGCTGACGAGAAATTATTCTCATATATGGCAGCACTGTAGCTCGCCCGAAACATCTAGGGAGTTTTATGGTGATTGTACGGGAGTGATCTTTTTTCAGCAAACTTTCGAATATAGGAGCTACTTAAGAACGATCAATTTTCTTGAGATACCAAATGCGATGCATAAGGAAATCATCAATGTATTCACAGAGCTGGGAAGAATGTTCAGGGTTAAAATAAGACGATTGAAAAGAGTGCACTTCATCGTTACAAAGATTACAAGGGCTGTTGACAATTTTAATTTTCTCACAAAACCAATTTTTGCCCATTATCTATTCAAAGTCAAATATCAAAGTCAAAGTTACTAATATGTGTTACAAGACTTCAAATGTTTAGCAAAACATAATTATTCGTCATTATTCATAACACTGTTCCTCTGTTCGATCACTCGATCTTATAATCTCCTCTTTGCCCGTCCAACCTAATGAATATTACAATTATTATATTTTAATGAGCATACACCATTGTGGTTTTTTTGGTCATACGTATAGTTAGAACAGCACAATCGTTTCTCCAATAGTACTGGAGCATAGAAGGCGGCTCTGGCTTTGCCTTTGGGAGTTATTTTCTTCCAATATTATGATAATTTACCTACAAAAGGTATTTTTGACCAAAGAACGTTAAATTGCTCTGAAATGAAAGAGATGTGACCGTCTGCGTAATTTTCTTTAGCACTCCAGTAGCCTATTATTATATCCTATAGCCTAAAGAGGTTATTTTGACTTTATTTAACATGTTGAAATTATTTTTTAACATATTTTATTTTAACTTTTAACTGGATGAATAAGATGTGCGATCAGTGACACCTCAGTGACACTGTCATTCGTTCATTAAACCTGTATTGCAAGAACATAAGAAAGGCCATATGATTCCCAAATATTCCTAACACGTTCTCTTCTATACTTTTATTGGTAAACACCTAACAGAGAATGAGAATGAAAAAAGACAATATTATTGAAGAACAACAAATTCGGTCTCGAGGTATTAATTTACTTTAGTATCTAAAAATGTTTTCAAATTTTCGGATTAAGTTCGTGGTGTTCACACATTTTTTTGGGATAAAAAACCTTTTCAACAAAGAATTTTGTGATGGAGTGCAAAGTGAATATTGAAATCCAGATACAGCGTCTCAGTGATACGTCGTCTAGAGACCAAGCGCGAGGGATGATGAGAGTGACAGTGTGTGCTGATCAACCCAGAAATGTATTCAAACACGTTCAATGAGCGCGTTGCAGAAAACACCTGTTGAACAAGCAGCACGGGAGAATATTGGAGGAAACCATCGGAAGAAGCGATGGTCACGGTAAAGGGAGACTGCGTGAAAGCGAACGACTTGACGGAGAGGTGGTTGAAAATATATGACACTGGTAGCGATCACCAGAAATGCCCCTGAGTGACAGACCGCATCAATTTCGGGGAAGTAAAAAATAGCACACCTTCGTGCCTCAATCATTGAAAATTTCAACAGTTGTAACCGATGAAAATAGTTAATGCTATATCACATTTGAATTAAATTTCATTCTTCGAATCAACTAGGCAACAAATATTTCGCCGAATTTGTTCAAAAGATAATATTTATGTTGGAGGATCTCAGAAAATGCTAATTCAAATACTAATGTTAGTAATATTGCCTGTAAATTACGTGTCTTTTGTCCACAGAATGTTTTATAAACGGCCTTAGTACGTTCAAAAATATAATCAATGGAATAGCCAAAATACTTGATAAGGCATAGGAAAATGGAGGGTGTTCAGCATGCTTCGACGATGCAAAAGCCGAGAGGCTCGGAACGAGAAAGATTCTCTTTCCGTGTTTGAGAAATAATGCGTGGGCACTTCAAAAAACGAAACTGTTATTTCCTTTATACATTCCATGGAAATGTATGGATGTGTATTTCTGGAAATATAATTACGCCGTGAAGGATCCGAGTTAAGAGATAAATCGAATTCCCTCCAAATAATTGGTTGAATGCATCGAGTGATTCAATTAAGATCAGCCCAGTTCTACTCCCGAACCCTTGTAATGCCATGCGATGTCGTCCTTAATGTCGCCCGGCGATGGTTTCAAACATAGATGGCAGCACCAAAGCTCGCCCGTGTGCTCCTATTCATTTACCTTGTTAGGACTTAGCGGAAAAGGCTCTCAATATGAATATGTATCTTTTAAATACTGACTTAATCCCTGAAATTTATTTTCACAATTAAAAATCTTTGTTCTATGAAATAAATGCGTGGAGAGCCATGAAATAAGCCCCCTAATATGACATTCTCTACCTCATTGCATTCCTTCCGCTAGGCTTCAAACATATCAATCAACGGCGTCAATCAAGCACAAACTCTACAGAATGGAATTATAGCTAATACTTATCGCAACAGCTCATCAGTGGAATTGAACTTCCTCAGTTATAAGCACGTAATTCCGATTCAAGGAGATATATCATGCTATGAAACATTCCCAGACTAGAGGTGATAGAATTTTATCAACGTATGTTATAAAAAAGGCTCTAAACAACAAATTTAAATCCTTTAAATATCGAATCAAGCCCTGAATAGCATTTATAACACACTTCATTTCTTTCCTGCGTTAGAAATGTGGAAAAACCTAAGCGTAGGCCCGCGAACTTCGCATTTAGTATATAAATAAATATCATCTGCTAGGATTTCATTAGGCCAATCAACAATGTAAAATTAAGTACAAACTGCATGGTTATACAGTTAATATTTATCTCAACAGTTTATCAGTGAAATTCAGCTTCTAAGTGGTGAAAACGTAACTCCCTTTCATAGCATATGTGATGCTATGATAGTGAATGCTAGACTGGAAATAAATGCACGTTATAGTTGTTTTACTAATCGAGGCGGAAGGAACAGGATAAAATGATAAGACCCTATCTAATACACTAGCTTAAAGTGCCCTATTTCTATGGGAATAGCGGCTTCCAATTTCAACTTTTCCACTGTGTTGTAGTCGAAACGTTTGAGGCTGAAAATATTAAGGGATGGATATGGAAATGTCAACGAAGTAAATTCTACTGCAAGGAATTCGTCCTTTCCCTCGAAAGATTCAAAAAAACTTCATCGAGAAAAATTTCCTTGTGCATCGCACTTGGTATTTCAAGAAAATAGATTGTTCTTAAGTAGCTTCTATATTCGAAAGTTTGCTGAAAAAAGATCAATCCCGTACAATCACCATAAAACTCCCTAGATGTTTTGGGCGAGCAACAGTGCTGCCATCTATGAGAATAATTTCTCATCAGCGACAATAGCCACGACAGATGATGCTTTAAATGCCCAGTCCTGATTATTCTAGGTCCGTGATTAAGATATTATTTATTTATTTTTTCATGGAAAAATAAAATATTTTATTAGCAGAATGTGGAATTTTGTTATGAAATGGAAAGTGAGTATTGAATTTTTTCTTCTCCATTTTCAATTTATAGCTATGCATTACTTCGTGTGGGCAAATGATCGTCGATCGCATCTGTAGATGTTATGTCCTTTAGGAAAGACTTCGTTTTCGCTGATACCCTCCGTGCGCAAACTCTATGTTCCTATGGTCACCTCTTGCGTCCTGAAATTATTGCTCGATTACCTTCAGATGGATCGCTTTCGTTGCCTACCCCGTAACATATGCCCTATTAAAGAGCCTTGCATCATCCACGTTAGGAGATAAATCGAATTCCCTCCAAATATTTGCTTGAACGCATCGAGTAATTGAAATAAGAGCTGAGGATCCACCAACACCTGTTCCTTTCTTAGTAGCCTTTATTTCTCATCCTACCTCCCCCATTCACTGCCTTTACGTAATCTCTAACCCCTGTCAATTTTCGTTACTCTGACAATTTTCGTCAATTTTCATCTCATTACCCATCCTAAAATGGAAAAGAAAACTACAAAGCCAGTTCTCCCCCTCATTGAAGAAGACAAATTCTACTCACAAGGCGAGGTGGAGGTTTTTAATGCCGAAGTTTTTACGGCATTCAGAATGGCGAGCACGTCTCTAAACAGGTAGAGGTTCCATTGAATTGCCTGCAGCTTATTAATTTCCATGTAGTACTTTTAATAAGCCTTATATAAATTCAAAATAGCGCGACATCCTATATATTGGTCCGTCAGTGTAGAGGTTCCATCATCGCCACTCACTCAGGGGTCACGGTTCGGTGCTTCATCAAGGTAATACTCTCTGTGGCCTTCATTGTGATCATACGGCGAATAGTATATTTGTGATTTTATCTAAAGAAAACATAGGCATGAGGAAAATTTTTTTATCATCTTAATAGGGTACGTCATCTCCCCTTGTCAAAACACTGTCACATTTCTTTCTTTTCAACTGGTCCTTCCCCATTTGCTACATTCTATGAAAATAGTTTATGCTTTGTCAAATGTGAAATAAATTTCATTCTTCCATTCCACTGAGCAAAACATTTTTTTTTACCGAATTTGTTCAAAAGATAATATTTATATTGGAGGATGTAGAAGAATATTGATTCTCACACCAATATTAATAATATTGCCTGGATATTACGCGTCACTTTTCCACCCGATGTTTTGAAAATGGCCTTAGTATGTTCCTTCAAATTACTCAGTGGAATAGCCAAAAACCAGGTGACGCATTGGAAAATGCAGGGGGATCAGCTTGCGTGGGCGATGCTAGGGACGAGTAAAATTCTCTCACCGTGAATGACAAATAATGCGAGCGCGCTTCAAAACCCAAAATTATTATTTTCCATATAAATTCCATGGAAATGCGTTGACTTCCCTTTCTAGAAATGTGTATCTGCCGTGCATCATCCACGTTAGGAGATAAATCGAATCCCCTCAGAATATTTGCTTGAATGCATCGAGTGATTCAATTAAGGTATTATATTACCCTTTTTCATGGAAAATTGAATTATTTTAAGTGCAGAATGTTGAATTTTGTGAGGGACAGCAAAGTTAATATCGCATTTATTCTTCTCCATGCTCAATGCATTTCTTCCTGTGAGCAAACGATCGAATCTGCAGATTTTAAATCCTTCAGGAAAAACTTCGTTTTCGCTTATATCCTCCGTGCGCCAACTCTATTGCCCTATGGTTACCGCTTGCGTCCTGTAATTAATGCTCGATTGATATTGAGGTGGATCGAGTACGTTGCCTACTTCGTAAAATATGCCCTATTTAATTTAATAAGATCTAGTAATCCACCAAAACCTGTTCCTTTCCTTGTTGCTTTTATTTCTCATCCTACCTCCCCCATTCACTACCTTCGCCGCATCCTTGAACCCCGTCAATTTTCTCGTACTACATTACTTCTTTTCATTTTTATCCGTGATCATAAATGGAATCTTATGGGTAAAAGTGTCTTATATTTTTACAGTTTTTACAGGCAAATTATTTTCGATGGCGGATTGAGTGTTTTTCCTGGGCATCAAACGGCAGGACAGAAGTCTTCTTATCGAGTGAAATTGATTCAAGTCACTAAGATTTAGTGGAAAATGGTAAACCGTCAGTAAAATTCATTACTCGTGTCAGGTGGAAATCCCAAAGACGACTTTCAGAATGATTTCTTTTTTATTGTAGTTGAATGCCTAATTCTTTCAATAATCTTCAACTTAATTAGTTCGATCCTTAGCCCTCTTAATATTTTTTATTTTTCAAGGATATTACTGTTTACTATTTTTTGAAATTTTACTAGTGATGCGTCGTCTTACTTCTGCATATGGAATATATAGCCATCATCTCTATAATTTCCATGAATGTTCCGCTGCTATAACGGTCTATATGCGTGTACATTTAAGCCACCCGAGGAGCGAACGCCCTAGACGTCATGATGATGAGACCAGACCGCTGGAATAAGGAAGTAGATATTCTTCCGGGAATAAGTGACCAATCAGTATGTCTTCGGCAAAACTTGGAAAAGTGTAGTGGCAAAGGGATGAAAAAAATGGCGAGTAAAAAATGTAACCGAGCCGATAATGAAGCTTTAATGAGTTTTCTGAGAAGCAGATATTTGGGGTGGGTAAGCAAAGGTAAAAATGTCTAGGGAACTTGGCATTATTTCAAGGATATAATGGAAGAAGGGTTGCATACTCTTGTTCCGATAAGGACTTTAAAAAATACAGATCCGTACTATAAATACAGAATTAGGTCATAAAAAAGCTACGGTCGAGTCATAGAAAACGTCATAAAAATATTTTGCATTCAAATGTTTTTTAATTGCGAGGAATACCATTGAACATTTATGAATTTGATAGATCGCATCATTATGAATATAAATTTTGGTTATAAAAGCTAATTATACCTTATTTCCTCGTGAAACTAGGATCACTTCGTCCATCAGCGATGCGGGTGGTGACTTTTGTAAACCTATCCAGATGCGCAGTGGTTGACAACACATTTAACCCTCATATGGATTTACGAATTTAGTTACGTAGTTGGATTTACGTTGCGCTGCGCTGCGCCATTTTATGCTATTATCTTTCAAAAATAGCCTTTATTTACTAGTTTTCTAATTGTGAATGGTAAATACATGTATCATCTTTATTTCTCACCGTGTTTTAATAGATTTAACCCATTATTGTGGAAGTTATAGCAAAAAATCTTGAACGCTGCACTATTTTCCATTCGTTGCCGTAATGCTCCCTATATCTGTTCCTTTTGTCCGTTATTTTCAAATGAAAGTTTTACTTGTGTGTGTAATGGTTGTTTTAAAGACCAACTTGACCATCCTATTTTGTATTATTCTAGAGCCCACGTCTAGGATCGAGAAAAGCCATTTAACAGGATAAATCCTTTGATTACGCAATAATGACGATGAGCGAATCGTAACATAAATTGTGGACTTAAATTCAGAGATTGAGACGTTGAAGAACCCGAAATGAATTCATCGGAATCAGATGGTGACATAGATTTGTATTGTTATTCCGCAGTTGTTACCAAGATCGATGAAATGCAGCCTGAGAATAGGAGGCGATGCACAGTGGGCTAGAATCGAAAAAAGCTGGCCAAAACCTCAAAATCGATTTTTTTGAGCTAGGAAGTTGAAACTTCGCATACACATTCTCAAATAAATTGTGCATAACTACCCAGATTATTTTGGTCCTGTGTTTTCACTTTAACAATATATGTGAGGTCAAAGTTGAGCAAATTTAGCGAAAAACGACCACCCTCGATTTTTTCTGAAAATTGCCGACTTTATCCTCGTGCAGTGGTTTTATAAATAGTTTTATCGACAAAACTGTTATACCATCTTAATTGACACTTCTTATTCTTTCATTTTAAGGGTTTTTAAAGATTTTGTTTCATCAATAACCATAGATACATAGCAAAATGGCGGAGCCTGTTTTCAACCCATTTTTTTACATAAACGTAGAAAAAAAGTAGACATTGTCACCGGCTTACACTAAGTAACTTATATCATGTCGTTCTTTGAAGCTTCTATATTGTGAATCTAAAGTCAAACCTTGCACCAATTTGCAACCCCGAATTTTAAATCGTTTTTTCGAACGCACGGACGACTCCGGTTCTGGCCGGAGGCGGCGGAGAGTACGGCGACGCGGCAAGCGGGAGGATGCAATACGGTCTCATTTACTTTTACGTGTGGATAATAGATATATTAGTGACAGAAAATAATCACCAGAAAGTAAAATTAATAAATATTGCTACGAATGACTCTCATTATGCGATCGCTGGGCACTGCAAGAGGTGCACTGAAAGGTTTCTTTCTTTGAGTGCATTCCATGGAGAATGGACTTAAATCGCGTGCTTAAAGTGGGGAAACGGACTCTTTTACTAACTAATAAACTTTTTAACAATAACAATTAACATATTCCTTAAACGTGATGGAAAATGGCTCAATACAGTACTTGATTTTGCCGAATTTTCCCAAATCAAGTACTGTCTTGGTGCTTGAAGAGTTCATTATTTTTATCCAGTAAGGTTATTTAGTTTATATTCTTGATTTAAAGCAATTAATAATTATTCCTTATGCAGCACAATTTACATGTTGCTCTAGTTTATCCAGTGCAGATGGACGTCAATTCATGTTTTCAGGGCTGTATCGAGAGAACGAATAGGATGAAAACGAATGCAAAAGGAAGATACAGTGACCATCCTCGGAGGCAAGAAGAACTCTGCCAAGTGGATAAAATGCAACCCCGAGTATTATGTTATGTCAGATTAAGAGGCTCTCTCACTATGTAATTGTGTCCATGCAGCTCACAAAATTTCGGTGAAAGGGTGTTCGAAAATCTGAAATGCCAGGGATATAATATTAACCCCAGCGATGAGAGAGTGACGCGAGCATATGATTTCATTTACCCGAGTTAAATTATTGTAGCAGAGGTTATATAAGAAGTTTCCAAAAATGGTTCTGCATCTTACTGCGACTCGAATCTTAACGTGCATTTCCACAGATCCAAGTTTCGCGTCGCATATAAAGTGCACTTTAATTTGCAAACACGGCTTTGACAGCAGTTAGCACATGCGCAATATAATCTCACGTGGGAACGAGGGCCTATGTCTCATGAATTATTGCTCGTGAGCACCTTTGTGCCTTCTTGTTTAGGTAAAAAATGCTGTTCGTTAGGCGAAGCATGAAACAGGCACGAGTATTCAAAAGTCATCACAATTATTCTAGATTTCCTCTCCAAATAATTTAATTTTCTCTCTCTCTCACTGACGCTTTAAATGCAATTATAGTATATCACCAACCGTGCATAAGGTCTTCATTGACGGAGCTGACTTTGCAAAAGAGTCCATTCTTAATTGCGACAACTGTCAGGGGAAGCAATATAGGCACGGTTTAAGGACGTGAGAAAGTTCCGTGAACAGTTGACTAGAAAAATGGCACGAGTGGCCACAAATAGGGATTTATTCCGAAGACAACTCCTGATGTAATAACTGATAATGACAAAAATTACGCCAATTAAACTGGAGGAAACACATACCTTGCCGAAAAATGTAATGGATCTGTTTTTGAAAAAGGAAAACAATGCTTTAGCTCAGACAGTGAAAGTGATAAAAACTCGTCAGATAGTGAATGAAAAACAGTAACCTTTTATTGCTGACAGTGCTAATTGCAGTATGTTAGTTGGGAAAAGTGTAAATTGTGTTGATTTTGTTTATGTTATGTCTGTATGGTAAAGTATTTCTGAAAAATAACCATTTTGTCAGCAGCGCAGTTTATTAAGAATAATGACGTTGATGTATAGGTAAGAGATTTAAATCAATACTTTAAATTGAGCATAAGGCATAGTTCAAAATGAACTGTATTTCTTAGAACGAATACATTATTCGATGTGAGTAATATGCCTTCCGAAACTTTTAAAGCTAGCAGGAGTTCAAACCAAAAACAAGTTCGAAGGGATCGGTACACTACAACAATACTATAAAACGACTGTTGTCAGAAGGCCTTTAAATATGTATGGCAGGTAAGAAAGAGGAGGACATGAATCATCTAGGGCTCTTGCCTAGAAATTGAGCTTGTTTCTTAATAAAAGAGTCCGTTTCCCCACTTTAAGCACGCGATTTAAGTCCATTCTCCATGGAATGCACTCAAAGAAAGAAACCTTTCAGTGCACCTCTTGCAGTGCCCAGCGATCGCATAATGAGAGTCATTCGTAGCAATATTTATTAATTTTACTTTCTGGTGATTATTTTCTGTCACTAATATATCTATTATCCACACGTAAAAGTAAATGAGACCGTATTGCATCCTCCCGCTTGCCGCGTCGCCGTACTCTCCGCCGCCTCCGGCCAGAACCGGAGTCGTCCGTGCGTTCGAAAAAACGATTTAAAATTCGGGGTTGCAAATTGGTGCAAGGTTTGACTTTAGATTCACAATATAGAAGCTTCAAAGAACGACATGATATAAGTTACTTAGTGTAAGCCGGTGACAATGTCTACTTTTTTTCTACGTTTATGTAAAAAAATGGGTTGAAAACAGGCTCCGCCATTTTGCTATGTATCTATGGTTATTGATGAAACAAAATCTTTAAAAACCCTTAAAATGAAAGAATAAGAAGTGTCAATTAAGATGGTATAACAGTTTTGTCGATAAAACTATTTATAAAACCACTGCACGAGGATAAAGTCGGCAATTTTCAGAAAAAATCGAGGGTGGTCGTTTTTCGCTAAATTTGCTCAACTTTGACCTCACATATATTGTTAAAGTGAAAACACAGGACCAAAATAATCTGGGTAGTTATGCACAATTTATTTGAGAATGTGTATGCGAAGTTTCAACTTCCTAGCTCAAAAAAATCGATTTTGAGGTTTTGGCCAGCTTTTTTCGATTCTAGCCCACTGTGCGATGTTTCCGTCGAATCGGATCGTAACCCTCCTGAACTTCCTCACTCTTTTCTTAGATCACGAGTCTATTCCCTGGGTAACCCTTGACTGCGAGTCTCCGTTCATGATTGCTCTCAATTCAACCTCCCCTGACCACTGTCCGGTCCCCTTACGTTTGCCACATCGTTGGCATCACATGCCTTCCCCTCACCCACACCACCAACCTCCGACCATGGATCCCTCCTCCGTGAATTCAATCGACGCCTTGAAACCGTTTTCGTTCACAAAGGCCAAGAGAGAGATCGTGTGCCAGCGTTTTGCAGAGACCTAGGGTTCCTCATTTGTGTACTTCCCCGTAAGACGCCTCGGTAGGCGTGTGGGAGGGATTGTTGGGTGACTAACAGAAGAAAAAAAACAAATATCGTCCGAATTGAAGTGGTTTTTAAACCAAGTCCCACTTGAAATTATTTCATCTCCTTTTTGGTTCAAAGAAGAACTAATGGTTCACATTGCAGTGATTTGAAAACTGTGTCCAACCTAGAAATCGTTTTAGTTAATTTAAGATCAACGAAAAACTAATTTATATATTTCCGTTTGGAAAAGTATCTCTCCTATTTTTTCGTTTCTGACGCGCCTAGACACACAGTGAAGTTCTAGGATGATGTTCTCCTGATAATGTGACGCTCTCAGTGAATAAGGGATATTTATCAGTGTAAAACCCCGCAGGTCGCCTAAATAGGCGTGTGGCAGGGGGTGTAAGGTTCAAATGAGAGGGTTTTTTAATACTGAGTCCCACCTTGAAAATTTTAAGCCCATTAAGTTTCAAGGAAAAAACTAATTTCTATTCCTATCAGATAGGAAAAAATGTTTCTCCTATTTCATAGCCTCTGTCTAATTAAGAAACGATGAAGTTCCTACGATGATGTTCTCCCAAGGGTTAGGCACTGTTAGTGAATTAGGGTTCTTTGTCTTCATTCGACCCCCAGGCCACCTCAGCAGGCGTGGAGTAAAGGGTTTACGATCACTAGCAGTTGTGGAAGAAAATAGGAAATAAGATTCGAATTGGAGTGACTTTAATACTGAGTCTCATTTTGAATGCGTACAAATCCTTAATGTTTATATTGCCCGGTCAAATTAGCATATACAGATAAGCTGGGAGCACAGGCAGCTACCTTCTTCTACAAGTCTATTGAAAAATTGTTACCATACTATAGCAAATTCCAAGTCGGAACGGTATGTATGTGGAAAAGTAGCTGCATGGAGTAGCTACATGTTGAAAAAATTTCATTTCACTGCGGTTTTAATGTGACAACCGATCGGGCCTTGAAATAAGAATCACCCTCGTATTTTCCAAATAATATGGAAAAGATGCATTGATTTTTAAACTTCATTCACTATTTTTGTGATCAACAAGAAAATTTATTGGATCTTCAGCATCTGGCTCAACACGTTTGTCCGCAAAATTGGAATTTTCCGCTCAATTACCCTGACTCAAAATTAAGAAAGTCAGTAACTAGAGGAATATAATGATTCTTTTTGTGGGTTTGACAGATTTATAGCCTTTAAGCTTGCAAAATGAATTAATGATCGATAGAACATTTTGATTGATGCCACAAAATTGTTCACCCTCGTCTCTTTTGATATAAAATCTTATGTTCCATATACTTTACGTAATTACATAATTTCTTGCCGGCGTTTCTCTTCATGACTCTTTATCTATATTTAAGGAAAATTGATTCGCCGAAAAACAAATCACGACTGCTATTCGCCGGGAAGGTGTAAAATCTTACTTCTCTTCATACTTTCTTCTACAAATGACGGCATGTAAATTGTATTCTAATTTAAAGAATTTTTTCTAGACCTCGACATAGTTAAAAATCTCTTTTATATCTGAATGCAATTGCTCGGCTGCTGATCGAATGAAACCGGGGTGAATTCCCGGGTATTACCCTCCTGAAACCCCCAAATAAAATCCTCACGAGGTAGCCCAGGAAAGGAACTGGCCTCTTACCCTAAAGGTAAGCAATTTATATTTCTGTGGCTTGATTCGAGGTGCGCTCTACCCGCATCTATCGAAAAAAAGCCTTCCGGTTGAAACCTAAAAGGATTCTCTTTCTAACAGTGCCACAAAAATTTTGTTACAATTTTGCTAGTATCCAAAGAATATATCGCTCTGTCTTAGCCAAAAAATGTTTTCAGGAAAAAACAACTAAGCTCATTTTGTCAGCCTTAACGTTGAAAATATGCTTACTTAACACTTTAGTACCCCAGTATTTCCTATCAATCACTGAGCAATAAATAATGAAGGTAACGCTCGACCACTCATATGATGCCCTTAACACAATATCTTGTTAACTAAAATCATACCGAGAATACCAATGCATATTTCCACTCTCAAACCTCAATAATGTGCATAAAATTAACACACTTAATCACTCGGAAATCAGTGCGAAGGCCATATCGTATCTAGGGGTATGAAAGTTTGCTTTTCGCTCGATGTTAGGAAAGGTAAACATATTGCAAACTCTAACTTTGCCCTTCGATTATCTACATTGTTGCTGTCGCGGGTAGCCTTTTGGTCAAAATGTTAAAAAATTTAGATATTTTCTTGAAAACGGGGCGGGAATATACCTCTACCTCTTTCAGTGGCAATAGAGAGTTCTATGCGGAAAACCTTTGCTTATAAAAGCTATTCGAATAGCTGAAATAGCAATATTTCGTGTAGGAAGGTGTTACACAAATTTTTATGGATTTGGCATAACTTACCAAAGCGTTCACTGACAATAAGGTCCATAATCCATTTGTATCGCATTCTACATTGCTTCTATGCGATTCCGTTGTTGATATAAACAGCGAGATACGTTAAACGTTTGAAGTCACATTTCTGCGTTGCTAGCTCAGCGCCAAATATCGAAGCAGTTTGAATGAATAGCTTTAGATTGTCCAATTAGGCCACGCACAACTATTCCTGCGTAACCTTATAGTTTTTTAAGTAGGCTTCCCTTTCGCATCGATAAATGTAAATTTTATGTCTTTAATGTAGCCAATTACTCATTAAAAAACAATCAAAAAATAATGTAAAAATATGAGAACACATTTCGAACAACAGATACAGGATAAAGGTCATGTGTGTGGGAGAATCCGAAAGCAAATAATAACTTCGAGATAGAGCAAGAGGTGCGCTAAACCAAATTCACTAAATGTAAGGAAATTTATTTGACTTATGAATCTCTACAACTGAAAGACTCTCCTTTTAAGTGGGTTCCGCGGAGATTGTGACGATAGGCAGCTAGTGACGCAAATAATGATAATGGATTTGAGTTTCCTCATTATGCAACAGGTGGAGTCTTTCAGTAGGCAGCGATTCTTCCGGGTTTCCTTCCGCATTCATCCATTTTACTGGACAATATTTCACCAACGTTCCAGTGGTATTCTTCAGGTCCACTTCAGTAAATTGGATAAACGTGGAAGGAAGCCCGGAAGAATCGCTGCATACTGACAGACTCCACCATGGCGAGGAAACTCCAACCCATTATCATTATTTACATCATCATTATTTACAGCGTCAATCATAATTAAAAGTGTTTACTACGGTACCGCGAAAAACTCGAAATTGTGTAACTGATTTAGTAATTATATGCAATTCACTAATGCAAAATTTGAATCTCCATAGTAATTTTTCTTCCTCATAGGAAAATCCACTAGGATTGGTAGCATATCAATTGCGTTTTGCTTGGTTTCGCTGTTAGTAGGGCCCGCCCGCCTGTGTGACGGTGCGGGATTCCTCGTCCCTTCTCTTCCTTCCCTATCCCCTCCCTGGAGGTGTCGTCGGGCTCTCATCGCGGCGGCGCCTCCTTCCTTGCTCCTTCCCGTCCTTCCCCTTCTGGGTGCAGAGGAGAAAAGCTAGCGCTTACAGTCCCTGCCCCAGGAGTGTATCCCCGCGAGCCCGCCCTAGGGTTTTGAATCCATTGTATGTGAGGCAATTATCTTTCAAAGGAATATTTTATATTCAGATAATTTGAAAACACACATAATTATCCCTCTTGCCTACTCAAATGTGATGGTACTTCGCAATCTTTCATTCAAATACGCACAGAATCTATAGAGACGGAATACTTGGTAGACATTGTAATCGAATCTACATACGCCAATAAACAAAAGATAGGGTTATATATAGAGCAGGGGAGGAAAGTCAACTAATAGTAGCACATTCACTGTCAATCACAGGGAGGAAGAAGTAGATACGGTGTATGATCAGCTAATAGAAATAATTGGAGAAACCTCTGATAAGAAAAATGTAGTAGTTATGTGAGACTGGTACGCTTCAGTCGTTTTATTAAAATCGGTCTCTCGAAATATTGGCAGCAGACTTGGATGGTGCCTGTGCATTATGATTTCTACGATAACATTTAATGAACTTCAAAATTTATTATTCAACGTCGCCACCTTCCCTCACACACGGCTTCTCCTCATAGCACCCTCATCATCACACGTCGTCTCCCATAGAATCACTTTAGACCACACGTCGTGTTCTATAAATGCACTTTAGACCACAAGTCGTCTCATAAAAATGCACTTTAAACCACACGTCGTCTTCGATTAATATCCTTTACACCAAAGGTTTCACCTCAGAATACGATTGGGAATATTATTGGTATGGTTTTAATTTTGTTAACTGGGCATTAAAAAAATTTGAGCAACAAGTAATCATGGTAAAATGAACAAGCGCAATACTGTGACTCCAAAAATTAGTCCCACTGTTACTGTAGAATTGGCAATAACCACGAAACATGATAGCTCAAAGTTTATGACCAATGCCATTTGATATAGGAAATTATCGGGCTGTGGCAAGAAAGAGTGACACGTGGTAGCAAGGATTTCTACGAGCGTTCTCCAGACGTAGTCACTTCCAAGAAAAAATCGCGAATGCAGAGGTAGGCGAAATTGAGGGCAAATTACACTGTTCTGCAAAAAATAGTTCAAAAAATGCCTGGCTACAAATCAGGGTGTTTCGGGCTAATTATGGGTCGCTGAATCCGAAAATAACCTCCGTGTTTTTCTATCACCCTCCATTTTTACTAGCAACCCCTAAGTTGGGGAATCAACCTCTTATCTAAACTAATCGCTTTTTAATGGACTTTTACTAATATTAACTGCTTCTGATTTTAAAAAACTGACGTTTTAAGGCTATCAGGGTCAAGAGAGAGACAAAATTCACTGGGGTTGAAAACATTTAGAGGGTGAAAATTGAAAAAAAAAAAACTTTAAAAAACATACAACGATTATATTATTCCCCTCTTATATTTTATGTTATACTAATCCTTTACAAAGTAGGAGGGTGAACAGTGTATTCACCACTTAAAAACTTTTCCATTAGCTACCATATCATATGTCATTAGAAACGAAGAAAAAATGTTATTTTAATATTTTTTAAAGTTTTTTCAGAGTAGGATAATGACATTTGATTAGTTATTATAAACTTTTTCTGAAACAATTTGACTCTAAGCGTACTATTTAACCATGGTGTATTATATCAGATAAATTTACAAAAACATTGTTTTGCTAATATTACGAGAATTATTGTATTATGAAAAGATATATTTGAGATTAGATATCGGATTTTTGACGGAGAGACGGGGCATTTTATTTGTGAAGAGCATTAACTGGAGAGCATTCTTGAAGGCATATTGGTGGAGAAAGAGGTTGGTGACTAACCTTCTGACCGGATTGCAACCTGAAGTGCGATCAAGAGCAAGCTGTTCCGCTACGCGTCGTGGAATTCATGCGGAGGCGTCCGTCATCATCAACCAGTGGAAACGAGTATCCCTGCCGGGTGTCGACCTACAGTACGACCAGTCGCTCTGTGCGATGAGCGCGTCATTCCTCTCCCTGGCCTCTTTTGGTCGTCATTTCTTCTTAGTGGTCGCATGGGGAGAGAGGTAGGAAGTGGGGGTCCCGGCCATAATAGGGTGGTTTCCTATTATTTTTTTATTGCCTAAATCGAAAGATTATTACTCCTGGAGTACGTATTTCACGCATTTAGATTTTTAAATGACGGCATCTGTTTCAAGCGCGCGAAAACGCGACGGGTAAGTATGAATGCCGGGAAAACTCCGTGTGACGTCGTTCTGGTTCCCGCTGCCGCAAGTGAGGTGACCTTGGGGCGAGGCTTTGAGCGCTGGTACGACGCAGGATGCTAGCAGGTAGCAGAGTACCCTGCTAGCAGGTAGCGGTTGACTTGAATAAGGATTATTTATACCCTATTAAACGAAGAAAACTTTCCGACCTTAGCCAGTTTTAATAAGTGATTATTAAGACATGTTTCCCTGAGGTCTGTGCCTAATGCATGCATTGGTAATCTCAGACGAAGTAATACTCCTATATACTCGTATAGAAACTAGGTTCCTGTGACGTCACGTGGAGTGGCATCGCATGGGCGCCAATCTGGCCTTTTTCAAATGAGGATGAAAATTGACCATTGCCATTCGTCTAAACCGGTATTTCTAAAACCAAATAATTAGTAGTTATATTATGAATACACTAATGGTGGGTAGCGAATCGCAATCAATGCCTTTCCTTTTCTTTGATGAAGGAAACTACCCTAATTCTGGGGCGGCGCACTCAAGACGAGGAGTCGAACGTAAGTCGGTTTCACAGCGTCACTTTATGTATAAGGATGGAACTTACGGGGTATAGTTATTTAGAATTTTTGATGGAATGCAGCCCATCTTTCTCAAGTCAAAAGAGGATCAAAAGTGAGGTAAGAAGGAATAGGAAGAGGGCAAAGATAGAGGGAGGGAAAATGGTTGAAGGGGATTGTTGGTGCTTTAGGGGGCGCGATTGATCACAGATGCAGAAAACGCATGGAAAACCCAAATGCGCGCCAACTCCAGGTCCTTCCGCTGTAGGGGGTGGTTGACGGGGGGAGAGAGGTCAATATTCCCGCTTTGTAAAACTCGTCAAATACATCGTTGTGGGAGGAAGCATGTACTGCGACTGAGAGGGAGGCAGAGAGAGAGGATGCGCTATTGCAGGAGGAGCGATACCCATTCATTTGGATGCGCAGGTGGGTGATGGATTATTCCGATGTAAAAAGCGGGGCAATAGGGTAAATTCTTTCATCAAAGGAAACGAAATGCATTGATTGCTCTTCGCTACCCACCATTAGGGTTTTCATAACACACAAATTATTTGGTTTTAGAAATCCCAGTTTAGACGAATGGCAATTGTCAATTTTATCCTCATTTGGAAAAGGCCAGATTGGCGCCCATGCGATGCCACTCCACGTGACGTCACAGGGACCTAGTTTCTATACGAGAAAGTAGGAGTATTACATCGTCTTTAAAAATTTGATCTTGCAATCCTCAGCTTTTCAGCATTTACCTGTGAGTTTTTCGATGTCTATTTTTCTGTTACATTTCCTTCTCTTACTTTTCTGAATTGCTATTATTTGGGCCATATTAGCCAAAAGCATTAGATTGTCAATCCCACACTCTGCTCCTCTTGTCCTTTTAACATTATTGTTACAACTTTGTTGCATATCTAGGTATATTTGTGGATTTCCATATAGGGAAAAAATTGCTCGATATTTTAAAGTTATTTTCCATAGCAAACCTTGCCAGTCTCTCTCCATTGTTAATTGATTCTTGCATTCATCCTATTCAATTATAACCTTTTCTCTACATTTCCTTTTTCATTTGTAGCATAGGGAGGCATGTACTATAAATATCCTCTGTAATTCCTGTCATAATCTGCTCTACTCCTCTCCCTACATTAGTAGTTACACAATATACTTACCTACCATTATTTTCCCCGTATTTAGAAACACGTGACTCTGCAGATTATCTTTCAGATGCGTAACAGTCAAACCTCAATTGCATGCTACCATTTTCTACCATAAGCCATCATTTGAAGTATGTACATACTTTGTTGTCTCTAACTGAATAATCAGCTCACTCTTTCCATTCTCCAACACGTACTTAATTCCGAATTCTCTCTTTTCTCACTCTTTCAGAGTTAAGTTGACATTTGGGCCACATAGCAGGCAACATTTCATCCTGTCCTCATAGACAATATTTCAATGGGACCAAAGCCCTAGTTTCTTAGGCGTGGCTTTGGAATCTACATCAATACCACGCCAAATAGTTAAGTCACTCACAACTTGCCGAAGAGGACTCAGCCGCGGATCATGAGAACACGGAGCATGATTACGTGATCAGCGTTTTTAGAAATACCTGGCCCTTCAGATTTTCCTGCAGCTGCGTAACAGTCGTACGCTTATTGCAGGTTACCATTTTCTACACTCTGATTATTTTTTTTTCTCTTCTTATCTTGACCTTGTTTAATACATGTTATAATATTTCCTGGAGTTTAGGTCAATGTAAATCAAGTTATGGCCAACGTTTCGTTTTATTTTAAATCATCATCAGGGGTATGAAAGAAAAAACATGAACAATATAAAATACAAAGATAACAACGATATACAATATTTTTACATAAAAATTTTACGTTCGCGTTTTTTATACAATAATATAATTTAAAATATATACACACACACACACATATATATATATAAGAACAGAGTAGAATACACAAAACATTTTGACATACCTCTTAACTTTGTACATATTTATTGATGTTATGTTACTATGGTATTGCCACACCTAGTTACCATTAATATTTATTGATTCAATAATAATGATTATATTTTTTGTTAAGGTATGGTATTTTCCCCAAAGAGGTTACAGATCTATCACTATTAGGAGATGTTGAGGGCAAGGTTGTGACGGTCTTCTTTGCGTGGTTTTTAAGTTTCCTGTCAAGGATTTTGTCAATTGTAATAGATTTATACCCGTTTTGAACAGCAATCAATTTTATGGTGGATAGTATGGGCCGGTTTTTTCTTAAAAACAATTACAGTAAATATCTTTTAAAATATACCATATAATCACGACAAAGATTCAACGAACAAATAATAACATCAAATATATATCATTTTTTATCTTCGAAATATTCCTCGACGAGGTAAATAACATAAAAAACCACAGGTTGGGCAGAATCACAGTACACAAAAAAAATAAAAACACTCACAGTAAGTACTAAATTTTCGGTGGCGTATTACCACCTTCCTCAGAGTTAGGTAGGAGACTGTAGGTGAAGGATAGCTGAGGGAAGGGGAAATAGTGGGGAGGTAGGGTAAAGGTACAAAAGGGGGAATCAAAGTGTTCGTACAGGTTAGAAAATAAAACATGGTCACTACATTAACTATTATAATTACAGTTAACGTTTACAAAGCACATGATAAGGTTAACTGCTTTTATAAGGGAATAAGAAGAGAAGTGAGGAATTGGGAAAAAGTGCAAACCGCTTTTTACCACCAGAACCAGAACCGGCACACGGCAAAGCTCAGGACCCATCATCCTGGTGGACAAAAGGGGGAATCAAAGTGTTAGTACAGGTTAAGAAATTACATGGTCACTACATTAACTATTATAATTACAGTTAACGTTTACAAAGCACATGATAAGGTTAACTGCTTTTATAAGGGAATAAGAAGAGAAGTGAGGAATTGGGAAAAAGCGCAAACCGCTTTTTACCACCATTTTTCACAGGATGCACATTAAGAAGGTACCAATATTCAAGATAGACGAGGAGGGAGGACAATTTGCTAGAACATGTCTTCAGTTACCGTGGTCTCTTAGACTAATATCATAATTAAAATAAATTTTAGATAGACACACGGATAAAATGTGACATAAACTAGATGAACAAGATGGGGGAGGGAAATAAAAGAGCAGTATGCCCAGCTTAAGGTTGGAAGGCGATATTTGGTGGAACTTGTTGACAGGAAACATAATGAAGATACACTTTTGTGTGCTCCACAAGAGTTTTTAATACCGACCCTGGTTTCGGCAGTACACACTGTCATGAGGGGGGTTAAGACAGGTTTTTTTTTAATAGCTGTGTTACAACAGTTCTGTATAGTCTGATTTGATGGGTAGTGTCTCTCTGTGAATAGTCAAATGAATAGAATGGTCAATGGTCAATGGTAAATATATGCGTGTATAGTAGGGAAAAGGTTAATAGTAAAGATTCAATTGACCATTCTATTCATTTGACTATTCACAGAGAGACACTACCCATCAAATCAGACTACACAGAACTGTTGTAACACAGCTATTTAAAAAAAACCTGTCTTAACCCCCCTCTCCCTAAGGTATATATAAGCTCGCAAAATTTTTGTATATTCACCTTGATAATGACAGTGTGTACTGCCGAAACCTGGGTCGGTATTAAAAACTCTTGTGGAACATACAAAAGTGTATCTTCATTATGTTTCCAGCAGTATGCCCTCTCAATCTAATATCGAGGTCAATTAGGATTTTAATAGTGCGTACTCTAGTAGTAGCTCTACTAATGATTACTATTTTAGCCATTTATTTTACCACTGCACCAGAAAAAACTGCCAATGAGAAAACATCATGAACTGGCGAGAAATACGCATGAGCAATAGGAAAATATCTGAAAAAATATTATAATTCTCATATTTAATGGCTCATTTAACAAAAATATGACTGAGATTTTAGATTTTAGGAAGAAGGGGAAACAAATAACGATATTCTTAAATGCATTTCACGTAAAAAGTATTCCTTATTTTATTCAATTAGGGCAGTGAAAATAGTAGATGAGAATCACTCCTAGATATTGTGGGCTCATCATAGCTGTGCCTTTTCTTCAAATCAATTACCATATACTTCATATTGCGCACTTGACATTGATTTTAAATATTAATTTTACCACTGCGTCATATAAAAGCTATCAATAAGGAAACGACCAGAACGAACGAGAGAAACGGGTGAACGATAGGCATAAGTTAAGAAGAAATATTATAATTCTCTTAGTTTACGGGTTAGCTAACAAAACGATGGCTGATCGTAAGTAAGACATAAGAATATATAATCATGACATTCTTTCGTGCAGTCCACCACTTTATTCACAGGGAAACTACGCTTACCCTAAACGCTTATTTAGGTTTTAGTGCATTTTAAATTTATAAAAATTAAATAGAAAACTATCCATCCACAATGAGGACCACTGCACAAGTTTTCTGACGGGGAACGAACGAAGGAAGTAATCATTTTTGGTTTACATCGATTTTTTAAACACTAAACTTCCTACGTACCTACCCCATTTAAGTTCGATATATGCGCTCACGTAGCACTCATCGTTCTTTTTAGCGTGGCTTGGAAAGGAAGGCATGATCACGGTCGCCGGTCGCCGCTACCTCCCTTAATTTATGCTCCAGGCGGGTGGGTGTTCTACGTGAGTCGCAGTGCTTTCAAAGACGCGGCACTACTCACAGAACAGCAGCACGTCCCCTATGACATTCATTAACGTTTTAGTGCATTTAATACATATAAAGTTAAAGAGTAGACTATAGATTCACAATGTGGATAACTGTGTAAATATTTTGACAGGAAACGAGAGGCGGGAACTAAATGTTAATGGTTTACTTCCATTTTTCAAGCACTAAACTTCCTAGGTGCCTTCCTCATTTAAATTCGATGTATACGCTCACGTAGAATCGTTCTGTTTAGCGTGGATTCGAAAGGGATGGAAGAGCACGACCGCCGGTCACAGCTTTTTCCCTGTGATCTTAATTTATGTTACAGACGGAAAGATGCTCTGCGTGAGTCTCCAATGCTTTCGACGACACCGCGAAATAAACGACCCACCGTTAAGAGAAACAACACGCTGGCCCATTTGAAACAAAAGAAAAGAGCAAAAAAGGAGAATATGCCTTCTTACTCTCGAAATTGAACATACGGACGTGAATTTTAAAAAATATATGGCTATCAGTACGGAGTATAAGAGCGATCGATCAGATACACACTATGAAAAACAAAGAGGCTTTCCGAGAACCTATGTTCAACGTATAAGCTGCTAAGTGGGAAAGCTTCTCATGAAGTCTTACTGTTACAATATTGGAGATGGTCATTCGGTAGCTGGTATTACACGAGATCAGAAAATGGTTAGGAGGTGTGTATTGTAGAAGAAGTAGAACGTTAGGATAGGAATGAAAGCAATTTAAGCTTTATTATTTTCACTTAAATGTAGACTACAGTTAAGACTTTGCAAGGGTCTTGAGGAAAAATAGATACCTTCTCGTGCATTCCAAGCAATATTATTATAACACATCAAGTTATGAGAGATTAAGAGGATTGTATCAGAGTATCATTCAATGGATGGAAAGAAGTATCCTACTATAAAAACAAACTAAGTCAGTAAAAATGCCGACAAAGATTGGTACTAAACGAATCATGCAGTACATACGTGACTCTGATTGGCTACAGATTACATAAGGTTACCGACCAAAATCTTTTACATGGGGTAATTTTTATAAATAAAGAGCTATGAAAACACACTTTGATTCGGTTAGTACATTAAATCTATAAATTGTTGAAAAAAATATTTTTTCAGTATAAAAATCCATTACTATGAAAAATGGAAGCGACAAGAAGCCATAACCAAGACGTTTTATGAAACGATGACAATGATAAGAGCATAAAAGAAGATGGAGAACCACTTTGGGTTCGATTATTGCTGTGTGGTATATTCTGACCTTACAAATGAACTAAATCTGAAACTGCAGAGGATTCAGAATTCCTGTGTAAGGTACATTTTTGACATCACGTATTATGAACATGTTACTCCATATTTTGAAAAACTAAGATGGTTAAAAATGCAAGATAGGCGCTTACTTTAAAGGGCAACATTTATGTACAAGTTAACAACGACTAAACTTCCCACATAGCTACACCAAAATGTGCAATATAATGCAAGAACAAATAAACGTCTAACACGCCATATAGAAGAAATGTACATGCCACACAATGGAACATTTATTTACGCTAGGTCTTTCTATGTTACCTCTTGCGAAATATGGAATCAATTGTCATATGATTCAAAAAAATTTAAAAATGCAAAACAATTCAAAAAGAAATACTATAAAATATTGCTACATGTGAATTGAATATTGTAGGTTAACTGAATATTGTGCTAAAGTTAATAAAATCAGATGTAGGGTGAGGAATGGAGGATGGGAAATAGGAGAGGGCTAAAAAGATTAGTGGGCCCTATTAAGACCAGGCGGGTTGAAAGCTTGGTGTAGCCATATGCATGATTGTTCCAAGGTTTTCAATTCTAGCGGTGAGGCGGAGGATGGGAGGGAGGCAAGTATTCCTATGTGGAAACAATCGTCTAAATCTAAATTGTGGGAAAAGGCGTGGGTAGGGACAGGAAGCGAAGCAGATTGGGAAGTAGGATTGCAAGAAGCTCGATGGTTATTAACCCGGAGGTTTAGTGAAGTGGCGGTTTGACCAATATAAAAGGCGGGGCAGGAATTGCATAAAAGGATATAAAGTATATTACTAGTTGTACAGGTGGGGGGACGAATTGGAAGGAAGCGGGAAAGTAAGAAATTTGTTTGGAAGTGACTGGATAATGAGGATCGCACACGTTTTCCACCGGGGTCGTTGGCAAGGGATAGGTGAAGTGCTAGTTCGGGTAGTGAACCTTGAAAATGGTTTAGTCGTTCTGAGAATAGAGGACAGATTTGGTGGCCGACGGAATGCTAAGGATGGACAGCTAGAGAAGATTTTTCCAGCAGTGACATTGTTAGAAAGAATCGGAAAAGGGTTTTTCATGATTCTGTTCAAAGCCTGCAGGCCAGGGAAGTATGTGGTGGAAAGGGAGAGATATGTGGGTTGTTTATCAGTATGTATTTCGGGTCTGTAGGTATTGTGCAGGATATTCTTACGTAGAAGGTTCTCAGGATATCCTCTACGAAGAAGAGAGTGGTGAAGATTACTAAGAAAAATGTCCAAGGATACGAGGTTATTGCAAATTCTGTGGCCTCTTACTGAGAGAGAGTAAGGAGGGGATTATTTAGTATGTGAGGAGTGACAGCTGTTGAAGTGAAGGTATGGTTGTTTGTTAGTAGGTTTAATGTGGGCTGAAGTGATGAAATTTATTTCTAGGGAAATGGCAACGTCGAGAAATATTATTCTGGAGGGGGAGTGGTGAGAGGTAAAGAATAGTTCGGAGAACCCATTGAGTGCCGAAATGAAAGAGCTCAGTGAGTCTTCTCCATGAGACCAGAGAAGGAAAATATCATCTATGTAGCGATGCCAAAGTAAGGGTAAAAGTGGGTAGGAAGCCAGGAAGGATTCTTTAAGGAGACCAAGAAATAAATTTGCGTATGAATGGCTAAATCTTGTCATATATTAAGTCACATTCTGTGACATCGATTTTTAATGTAAATTTACATATTTTTTGTAATATTTCTGACGCTTATATTTATAATCATGTATGTTCCTAAAGAACACATTTGTCCCGGAATAATCACGTGAGATTTTTCGAAATCCGTATTTCCAGTATAAATACGTTAATGTATACCTCACTGCGTTTAAATTATTACAAAAAGACCATTTTTTCCATTGAAATTAAATAATTTGAAGCCATGCCACAATATAATGTCACAATTGTAGACCCACCTTTTGGCTGGCCGGTAGCTTAACAATGGCAGAGCTAATCTACATCTACATAATACCCCGCAAGCCGCCTAAAGGCGCGTGGCAGGGAGTGTTAGGACGCCAGCCGTTTACAGCTAAAAAAAATGAAATGCTCTAACGAGGTTGGGACTAGCGTTTATTAAAGTCCTTTATGGTTCGGGGGAAAAACGAATTGCCATATCTATCCGTTTAGCAAAACATCTCTCTTAATTTATCGCTTCTATCGGACTTGGAAATATAGTGTGGCTCTAATATCATGTTCTCTGTGTCGCTCTTAAAGATATCCATTCTCAATTGTTCAAGCAATCTAAGCCTAGCGCGCAGCCTCCGAGTCTCCAACGGTTCCCAGCCTAATTCGCTTAACATCTGGGTAACACTGTTTGTACGCCCGTAGTTTTTGACGAAACGCGCAGCCTTCCTTTGTATTTTATTCAGTTCGCGGATTAAGTCTTTCTGCACCGGATCCCATACGCTCGCTGCATATTCTAGGTGCGGTCGGACGAGAGCGAAATAGCACCTTTCTTTCACTTTCTCATCCGAAAATTCTCGCACAATACGCTTGACGAATCCTAATTTCTTCAGGGCTATGCCGCAAATATTCTTTATATGTGTTCCCCACGTGAGGTTCGAGGTTATCGCAACTCCCAGGTACTTCACTTCGTCTGTTGCCTTTATGTTAATACCATCCACTGCATACACATGGATAGAGTTGGACGACTTCCGCAAGAAATGTACCGCCATGCAATTGCTCAGATTAAGTTCGAGTCCCCACTCTTGGCTCCACAAATGAACGTTGTTTAGGTCAGATGATAGAATTTCATAGTCAGAGTGATCACTAATTTCGCGATAGATGACAGCGTCGTCAGCAAATAAACGTATTTTACAGCTAATGCGAGAGCAGAGATCGTTATGCATACAATGAACAACAGGGGGCCGATTACGCTTCCTTGTGGAAGCAGCACATTGCTTGAAGGAGACGAAAGTGGTCAAGTATTACTGAGCGCTTCATGATTTTGAGTCATTTTGGGCGTCCCTTGACCTCGTCAAGCGTAGACTTTAAGTGCGCTGTCTCTTGAGTTGTATTATTGATCGCTCACTACCGTAAATAATGCATTGAATTATCCCTTACGGAGAAGGCAGTCCTTGCGTTCTCCATTCAAAAAATGAGAAAGTATCACGCTTATCGCGTTTTAGAGATCAATAATTTGTTCCGTAGATTCAGGATTTCAGCGTAAAATCCGTCATAACCAAAAGTCTTTCCTATCACTATACTTTTATTTTCTTCGGGTTTTCTTCGCTTGTTTTGGAAATTCCATAACTAAAAAGTTCTACTTTCGTGAGAAAAAGTGCACTAAAACTTTAATGATAATTTTCTAGGATGGTAATTTTTCTTGTCTTCACCCAAAATTTTATCAATAATTTGCGAGCAATAGATCAACCACGGTACAGCCAATGGGTTTGAAAAAGAAAATTATCCGTAATGGTAGAATCTACTAAAAACGTGAGTATTACACTCGATGAGATTCAAATTTTAAAATATTCTAAAATTTTTGATGTAACGAAAGTCAATGGAGAAGTTTGCACCAAATTGTGGTTTAAGGTTTTATAGCTTATTACATAATTTTTCCTAGAGTTTTCATTATCCCATTATGAAAGAAAAATTTGATTATTTTATCCCATGAGAGCTTTATCCTATATACGGCATCAATTTCATTACATGTGTCTCCTCTATCTTTACTCAAAATTACGTATCCTCCAAGATTCAATCAATAGATTCATTAGATTTTATTACGCTGGGTTTCATAGATGTGACAAATATTTTAATAGAGTTAATGTTTTAGTTAAAGCGGTTTCTTTCTGAAAAATACTACGCATTTAAGTGAAATATTATTTGCTAATTTTATCTTTCTTCTTCAAAGTAGAGAAATAATTCAGAGAAAAAAGGTAAATACATACCTTTCGTACATACAATTTTAACTTTCAATTCATAGGCAGGTATAGACCCTGAAAACGTTTACTGAGAATGACATTACTGCGAATGAAATGAATGCCATAGGCTACGTTTGTATTACAGATTAAAGAGCTGAACCGGGCTAGAAACTGATCTTCGATCTTTGAAGTAATCACTATTAGAATAGCCTTCATAGCTTAAAGCCGATAAGCAACCGTTTACGCTGTGTGATAGATTTATAATCAAATCCATCAAAGGTGCGCAACAGTATCCGCCTGTATCGGCGGTATGATGAATCAGCCATTCGATCTTTTATTTCCCTCTGCCAACATTAAACAAAAATTGATCGATTTTGCGAAATGCGAAACAGAGGAAACTCCATGAAAAACAATCAAAAACAAATAAACGCCAACCTACATTGCGCATCATATAAATAATACAAAACACCACGCAATATTTTTTAGAAAATTCGGGAGAATATGGGATGATTATTATAAATAGAATTATGAAATTCCATTTCCGCGTAACCACTGACGCCAATGTCAATGAAATCCTTGGGCAATTGGCCGCTTACGCTGACGACGTCAACATCTTCGTCACAAACGAAGAGGATTTTGAGTTAGTCATTCCTACATTTAAAAAATATGCTGAAGTTTCAGGAGCGGAGCTGAACACACATAAAAGTAAAGTACTCTGGGTAGGTCCTTGTATAAATAGAACTGAAAAACCGGTGACCCTAAACTGGAATTCTCAAGGGATGAGATTCCTCGGAGTTTGGATGTCCAATAACTCTGAAGAAGGAGAAAAACGGTCAAACAATGAGCAATCACAGATAGGTCAGGAGGTGGTTGATCGACGCAGGGAGAAAAGGACTTGTTGAATGTTCAAACTGGAGCAGAAGGGAGGAGATATAGGCTCTCGACTAGGGGACAGGTCCCCTCCGTCGGTCGCTCTAGACCGAGGAATACTGTTGAGGGTTGGCCGCAGGTGGGTGACCGTCACCACTAGTGTCGATATGAAAAGTAGGGGAAGCACACCACTACGGCGAGTCCGGATGAGAAGCAGTTTGAAATGCTAAAGGTAAGCAAATTTTTAATTTTTTAAATGTATTCCTAGTTGAGTCCGCTACCCATTTAAGAATGATGATAGTTCGGCTGTCGATGGAACTGATTACCTGATATTTTTTTAAATTTCATATAGTAGTTTTTGATACTAAATTTGTGAGAAGCCATGGATAGTAGAGAAGTGACACGGTTACAGCTTCATGAAAAACTGGAGAAAAAAGTACCACAGCACGTGATAAAAAACAAATGTTCTGATAGATTTTTTGATTGAAAAATATCGATTGAATGGAGATGCTAAGGCAAAAGGTATTTTGACGACGTGTATATCAGTGAGTATATCATGTGTAGTCAGCGTGTATATCATGACCTTATTTCATGTAAACCCTTTGAAAAGATATTAATTTATCCACTCTAGACCATAGGTAATCATTTGTAATACACTGAAATGGATAGACATTGGGCCGGCCCTCATTTTCCATAATGAAAGAGCGCCGGCAGCCTAGGTACTACTGGACGAGTGACGCCGCCTCGGGAGTAAATACTCGACTGAGGGTCGCGTGGAATCGCGCTTATTGCGCAAGCCTGATTGTGGCAAATGGGAGAAGTATTCTTTGCGGTGCTCTGGTGGGAGAGAGGTGTGACGCGGAAATTTGAGAAGTGGAATGCGAAATGCATGGGTGGGAAGGTGAATGGCAGGGGATGGGAAGTTTAGCAGGAAAAAGGTGCTGGACAATGGAAGGAACTATGGCGGGGGGGGGGGGGTAAAAATGGGCGGGACAAAATGATGGAGGTGGGCATGGCAAATCAATAGCTTTTTATCCACCCCACCCATCCGCCCACGTATATTGTGTCGTGCCGCGTTTTCTGCACTAAAATTCATGATGAATAAATTGATTGAGTTCAAAAAATTATTATGTCCTACCACCCCAAAACCTCCACGATAGTGAGCTACGCTAACAATTCTATCAGAGTACTGAAAATCAAGTTCTGTGAAATCCCTTGATTAGTATGAAAGGAAGAGCACTGAAAACATTTCCATAAGCTGACTGGAAATAAGGAAATGAAAAATGTTTCGTGCATTTCAAGGTTTAGGCAGAAACAATGTGGCTGAGTTTTATTCCAATTTGATGTTTAGGGAATAAAGAAGGAAATGTGAAACTGGAAATTTTGGAGAGATCTTATTAACAGAATAATAAAACACTTGTGAATGCAATTACGGCGAGGAAAACCGCTGTCCCACTACTCCATTATTACCTATTATTAGCACTGAGGACTCTAAATTGAGTTTTTGGGAAGAAAAAGTACTTACCATGTCTGAATAGTTAAATTAAAGATCTACAGGACCGAATTTCTGTTTGTTTTGACCTAACTCTAACCGTTTACGAGATATCGTCCGTCGGAATGTAATCCACCCCTCAGGGCGCTACACCACACCCCGGCGGCGCTGAGATACGGCCCGCATCACTTACTAGAGCCTTCCCCTCCCCTTCCCCGACAATGAATTTGCCCCTGCTGGCAATATTTACATGCTAGTGGTACAGGCTTGAAGAGGTTGTTCCTCTTATGTCATGATTAATGTTACGAAAGCCTAAAATGTAAATATTAACCCTTCAACGCCGTACTATGTACTGGGCACCGACCCTTTAAACTATAATTTGTTGCCACCGTACGGCCGCGCACCGTTCTAGCATGCTTAGTTTTAAAGTATTATAAATATGTCTTAGAATGGTGCATGTGAATAAGAATGGAATGAAGGAAATGAGCCGGGCTTCCAGGGCTCCAACAGTAGATAGAAATATTTATGGAAGAAGAAACGAAGCAGTCAAATCACGGATGAAGATCAATGCGGAGAGAGAGTTAGTTCTTCTGCATAGTGTGCTTAGGATAAGACAAGCTTGTTTTTTAGAATTGAAGGAGAAAAGTGGCGATATAAGTAGTTTATCTAGGATACACGTGGTGTTCATTTTAAGAATAGGCCAACAAGGAAAGGCATGAAATCAAGACTAAATTCATACATTGAACTGGTTGGAAAAGAAAGTGAAGAAATATATGGCCCAAAGTTACCTACAGTGAGAGAAGTACTGTGTGTTTTTTCCATCACCTACGTGGTTCGAAATGTATTAGACCTAGAGCATTTGAAAAAATGTCATCTCAAAGATGCTAAATTTACATTAATTCATTCAATTGTAATAAGTTATCTGATGCAGAATGTTTGTGGTGAACGAAAAATGATAATTCTACGGCATTCCTTGGATTGCAAATATTTCAAGACGCTCAATAGTCGTACAAAACTCATAAAAGAAAGCGGAATAGAGACGAAGAAACTGGATAAAACAAAGGAAATGAAGTTCACAAAAATAGAAGAACAGGAATTGCGAACTGATTCATGGCTACGCACTATGAAAAACCATTTATGCTCCATGGAGTGTTACCAAATTTCTGGCCCTGGCGGCTGCCTCTCCGTTCCCGGCAAGCCCGGGAGCGTTGTCACGGTGACCGGCAGGGGCGTTTGCCGCGACGCCCATTCACGATCTCCATTCGACACAGATATTTGGGTTGGCATATCGAGGATCATACAGACGCGAAGAGGAAGAGGGAATGAATCCTGGGCGACACACAGTGGGAGGAAATCGCAAAGGGCATATCATAGCTACTAAATGGCTTATTTGAGTTACAAATTTTAAATTTCAAATGTGAACCCAAAAAAGGTAAAAAATTATGATAATGTACTGAAAATCTTCAAAATGTTGTCGATGGTGAAGTTAAAGGTGGAATCTTACGAAATGAAAACTTTAAAGTCTATTATTATAGTAATTTTTCTTTTGATTTCCGTAATCTTAACGAATATATTCCATAAATTCTAATCATACAGTAACATAATGGCGGACACTGTATTTCGACAAAATTTTAAATAGGCACTGCAAGAGTTTCAAATGGGTTTTCGGTAGAGTCACGCAAAATATCTTACATCAGAGCATTATTTCAAGATTTATCGAAATGTATATGCAGTCGAATTCGAAATAATCCTGCAACTCTGGATATTAAATACATTTTTGATCGGTCGGCAAGGTTCGTTTTCGGGTGTCGGAAGCTGGATTAGCCGCGAGGCGGTAAGGTATGGATATGGATTAGAACTTTATGGATTTAAACGCTCACAATTCACGATTTTTAAGCTTTACTTCAAGACATCGATCCTCAAAAGATCTATGGTGAATAAAACGGAAGATTTTTAGCAGAGGTAGGTGCACGTTTCATTGGAGTTAATTAAGTTTTCTTTTGATACGATCGGGGTCCATGCTTTCATAAAAAGTGTTTAAGATCGAAATAGTGACCTATTTTACTGAAGCTCATGCGCAAAGACTTCTTACCTAGATACTAGCTTAGATCTGTGTAACTTATTTACTTTGCGATCCCTGACACACAGGATTCTAATGGAAAAAATATAGTCCCATCGCGGAACGTTGCCTTTCACGGACTTATCGAGGCATTTCAGGGAGAATTTAAAAGTGCTCAGAAATTGGAGAGTGCTCAGAAATTGTAAAAGCTGTTTAGATTAGTTTGTTATGAGTGTATGATTTTCCGTAAGAGTCCGCTAGAGTAAGCAAAGTTAACGGTATAGATTATTACCAGTCTACCAGCGTTACGTTTAATGTTAGAACCCCAGCCCCAGAAAAAAATATTCTGTCACTCTAAATTCCTTCCTTTTTAACCTAATAAATATATTTTTTTGAGTTTTCACGCGATAAATATGTTAGAAAATGTTAGAGTAACGTGCACGACAAATAAAACTGGGTCGTGTATAATAATTTGTTGAATTCGTTGCTCTAATTCTCAAAGTGAATGTCACCCAAAGGTGTTGAAAATATTGTAATTCTGCGCGCGGTTACATAAATAATAAATGTTTATTCTCAATATCTAAGTAATAAGAATAATTATTGATTATAAGGGAAGACCATAAGCCTTATTTGCAAAGAATAAACATTGATATCTTATTTTATTAAAAATGAACCTTTGTTAAATTTTCCAAGAAAAATATTATTGAGCTAAAGCATTACAACGAATATGAGTTTTTTTGACGTAAATTCCTAAATTTTAATATAAGCTTTCTTTATAAGTATGGTTTAGAAGAGATTTGACTGTAGATGGCTAACTTCTTTCAAAATTAATCATAAAAGACAGTGCTATTTCATGATGAGTTAGTTACTTAATGTTGTTTAGGAGTAACTGAGCATAGAATATTGAAGGCAAAATAATGTTGCCTGTAAAATAATCAATGTAACTAGTTAATTAACAATCCATATTTTTTGATGAACGTAATTTGTTGAGTTACTGAGCCTCTTGCACGTAAAGCACCATTTGATACCAAAAGGAATATGCATATCCTCTGTCTCGTTTTCATAATTTCAGCCTATTTAACCACTCAGTAAATCAGCTGAATTTATGTTAATTTAATGCTGAATACCTAAATTAATTCTCTATTTAAATCTAAAAGTAAGGTAAATTTAATAAATCAATTTAGGGATATCTGAACTTGCCCCTCTTGAAATGTTTGATTTCCGATCGTCGAATGGATCGAAATCTGATCCCAACATTGCCTTCACCAGCAATCAATAATACATCTGTCTTCAAATTCCAGGTTCTATTACGCACTTGTCTAATAATGTCCATAAAAAGTCTTGTAAAGGAGGATGGAAGACCCACCCTCCAGAAAAGAGAAATACCCACTTTTTCGGAATCTGAAAGATATTTGAAAACACCTATAACTGTGAGGAAGTTAATAAGACACACTTGTAGCATATTTTTGAAAATAAAAATGTATTTGATATATTTGAGCTATTTGGTAAAAATTTGTTCTTCCCGGGGGTTATATGCGGTTTTCTTATACACTAGCAAAGTTTTCTCATACACTTAAACAATCCATTTACTTTGAAAATTATCTTTAAAAAATTAGGAATGAAACAAAATAAAATTATGGCGAAAAACTCGCAATGAAGGCAGAGAAAGTACCATTAATATATACCAGCGGCGATGAATCCGAAATCTGAGCCGCACATTCCCATCACCAGCAATCAATAACACTTCTGTCGTCTCATCACACCTGACCGTCGGACGGTTACATTTATAAACGAGCCGTTCACCGAAACGAGTATTTTTTGATATTATCCAGAATTTCAACCACTAGGAGCCTACTCTTAGAAAATAAAAACACTTCTCTCAAATTTATTTATTAGTTTTGTGATAGGTGAAGAAGCACAATACGCCTTAATGATGCAGTTTTGTGATAAACGAAGAATTACAACGGGAAACAACTGTATGCTCTCCTATCGAAAAATTTATCTCAATTTAAAATGAATTCAATAAAATTGCATAAAGAAATAATTCTACAAAGTATTTTTCACAACAAAAGTACCCTCCGATAATTCCATTTACTCTATGCAAATTATCTTTTGACTGACTTTATAACACCTGGATGTCACTATGAGATAGAAACCGGGTCATGTTTACAAGGCAGGGTGATCCGTAAGATGTAAATTTTATAATTTTCCATTAAAGTGAGATTTCTCTGGATTACCGTGATACCATGAGGGATATATAATATTATTCCCACGTAAAAAGTGTGTAATAAATTTCATTCGTCAATGGAGGGAACGATGTCAACTAAAAACCTTAATTATAATTACTAAGTATCATTCAAGTCTGGGAATAGTTACTAAAGAATATTGATTTCACTAAAAAATGATTATGTGCAATACTCGTCCACCGCAAGTTAACTAATTTTGTCGAGAATGAAGGAGGAATACTTATGTAATTACCGTCGTAGGATAATTAAATTCCCACAATCCCCTTTATTTCATAGTTTAAATCGTTTCCTTGAATTTTCTCAAAAAACGTTTCCTAACAGGATTACATTAATTAATATAAAATAAATGCACTTTATATTGTTTCAACAAATTATAGGGCTGCAAAAAATTATTTGTGGGTATTTTACGCTGCATCTAAATTTTTAAAAATTCGAATTTTAACTATAAACTGTTTATCAGATCTTAGAAAGAAACATCAATTTCTTTCCATGAAAATCGTTCACTTCTTATTCGGCAAAAATTTAACTGAAAAACAGCGTATTCCAAAAGGAAAAAAATCACTTTTACATGTAGTTGTGACTCGTAACACCGTCAAACATAATACACACAAATCCAGGAATCCGATGTCGTTAACCATAACATAAAGGAAATCATCAACGCACAGCCCCAAGTACTTGAAACGAAGCCACGAATTTTTCAAACTGTTCTTATTATAATATAATTAGGCGAATTAAGAATTTTGATGGTGAAAACCATTTTTGTATTCTTTTCACTTAACTTGCATTTACTTAAGTGAAAAAGAAAGCAAGAGATTATGAATGTACACATTTCACAGAACTACCACAATGATTAATGAGTATGCATGGGAACAATTTTTGCACAAGTAATTTAACCCATTATATTTTACCAAACATAATAAAAAAACAATCTATTGGCACGATACGCATGAAATTTCCCACCAGCATGCAGCATGCAATTGGATTCCCTCATGCAAACCACACGGTCCAAAAAGTGTTACGCATACTTCAAAATTATATTACCACATTCTGTAAGAAATGATAATAAAATTCGGAAACATGCATTTAAGTATACATACGTAGCGTAATAGACATAGTTAATAAATGACGCGAGCATCTTACCATTTGAAGACCGAACACCGCCAAGCTAACCACGCGCACCAGCCAGCAGTCCTCGACGGGTAGAAAACGCTCGCGGTTCAAGTCCTGGGAGAGTAGTGGGACAGGCCGCCAGACGACTATGAAATGCGGCGAGGTGGTGGGTATAGCCGAAGATGGATCGTGGATCACTCGGTGTAATACGTGAAAAAAGGGAATTCTTGAAAAAAGGGCGAGCAAGGCCTCGCCTTGCGGCCCGAAGAAAAGGACATCAGCTTCGACATCGAGTGCAGCCCACGGGTCTTGTGCGTTTGAATACCTTAGTCGAAGGCAAGGGAAGAACACTAAGATTACGTCTTCCACGAGATTATTCCCATGATCCATGTTGCTGTCTTTTCTTCCACCTTGGACTAACTGGACTGAAGAAGGTGATGAGGAGACTCAAGATTGATGAAAGATAGGCGATCTCTTCTACAGTATTTCAAAGAATTGTCCAGGAGAAAAAGAGTTCAGCCGTGGTTTGAAGACGACAGGAAGTTTTAGGGAGAAGTTGGAAGTCGGGAAGTGTCCTCGAAGCGAACGGGATTGGAGATAATACAGGAACGGCCCAGGAAAATAGCTCAGAGGGTGAGGATTGAAGGTAATTTAGAGCAGTGGTCGCCAATGGCTAACGGTATACTGCTATTAACAAACCAAGTAGGGACCCTAAAACCTTAAAGGCCTGGGAGCGTATATGGTCACCAGGGGAATTGAAGAGACCCTCGGCATCTGAGACAGGTCAGGAGATTGAGTTGATGACGGAAGATGAGGACTTGTTGAACCCTTACACTGCAGCAGAAGGGAGGAGTACAGCCGAGTAAATACTCGACTGAGGGGCGCGGGGAGCCGCGCTTAGAGCGCAAGCCCGGACCTGGCCAATGGGAGACGCCCTGAAACAGGGAGAATTATTCTTGTTGGTGCAGCGTTGGGAGTGAAATTTGCCGCGGGAAGTTGAGAAGTGGGTGCGTGAGGCCTTCGGGACTGTTGCATGGGTGGGAGGGTGTATCGCAGGGGGTGGGAAATTAAGCAGGAAAGAGGTGCTGGACAATGGAAGAAGCTGCGGTGGGGGTAAATATGGGCGGGACAACATGATGGAGGTGGGCAGGGCAAATCAATAGCTTTTCATCCACCCTACCCACCCGCCCATGGATGTTTGCCTCGTGCTGCGTTTTCTGCACTAGAATTCATGATGAATAAATTGATAGAGTTCAAAAAATGTATTACGTCCTACCACCCCCAAACCTCCACTCTTGTGAGCTACTCTTACAATTCTATCAGGGTACTGGAAATCAAGTTCTGAGAAATCCCTTGATTGGCATGAAAGGCAAAACACTGCAAAACATTCCCATTGGTTGACTGCGAATAAGGAAATGGACAAAAATTTAAATGCATTTCAAGGATTTAGGCAGAAAAAATGCTGCAGAGTTTTATTCCGAATTGATGATTGGGGAATAAATGAGGAAATGCAAAACTGGAAATTTCGGAGAAATCTTATTTAATGACTAATCTTATAAACGTTTATTAATGTAAATACTCCAAGGAAAACAATAGGGTAAATTAAATAGAGCATAGGTAATCATATTACCTACGTATCAATCGATTCGCAAGCTCAAGGTATAAATTCATCGTCCCTACTCAAAATAATTTAAAAAATTGTGAAAGTAATTTATGTAAGACTACACAAACCACGTATTGCAAAGGATGGGCATACTGTCGACGGCTTTCCACAGAAAGTAGGGTAAGTATGCATTAATGAGAGAGAAATGTTGTAATATCATTGGATGCACTGAAAAAGGAGAACGGTTGGATAAATTAACTGTTCACTCCGATTGCTTCATAGACTGTAGAACTTCCTCGTAGAGTACGTAATGTAGCCGCTGCAAACTAATCGGCTCAAGTTCTAGTGAAATTTTAGACAAGATAGAATTTTTTTAAAAGTTAATTGTATTTTTCAAGAGATAAAAAGTTAATAAATATTCTTTAATATCCTTTTCAAACAATAAATAGCTAATTATTTAGATAAGTGAAGTCTAAAAAGCTAGTTCCTATTGACATAACATATATTCCTGGAAAATATTTGTATTTGAGAGCCGATTTTCTAGGTACTAAGGTGAAAGTGCCGAGGCATGTTTGCTGATTTTGTAGCAGGCTAGGAAAACATTAGGTCTTACAAACAACTTAAGGTATATATTCAAAGACTTAAGGAAATCTTCATAATATGTGGTTTCACCTTTTTGATAATAATAATAATAGTTATTGTTCACGGGAAAATTGTACATGAAGAACATAAAATGGATATAACACACAAAAGAGCTCACAAAATAAACTTTTGCAAAATATTTCAAATCTTTCCGAATGGAATTCAGCACAACTAACACATCAGGGCATAGAAATGAAATCTTGAGGTTAACTCAGTCATTCATAGCGAGAAAACCTAAGTATGCACACTAGGGTGTTGCTTATTTTTTATTTTTTCGCGGATTTTTGATTTCTACCTCTTAAAATATGCTATGGTGTGCAGAATGGATATCCTAAAAATTTCAGCTCAATAGTTTAACATTTAGAGGTCGCTCAAAGAGCATAAATGCAATAACATTATATTTTCCCTATTTTTTTAAGTAACATCATTTTCAGGGGTAACGCACGATTTTGCAATCCTTCAGGCCCAAAATTCGCTCCATTTTAACGTCCACTCAACAGTTTTCCAGGAATACAATACTTTTCCGCGAGCTACAGCAGCGCGTCACAATCCTGACGGCGAGCTGGTCACTCGCAGGCTGCATTCACAGTCAGCGACCGTCGTTGCTTACACCACTCGCGCCTCTGCAAACGAAAGTCGGCTTAAGAAAGGAGGAGTCGAATACTGTGTTGGCATTTTTCATACCATGTGTTTGCTGTAGTTTATCCTTTAAAATAACTCCATCACTGTTCTACGAACCTAATTAATGATAAAAAAATAAATTTTCATGTTAAAAATCCAAAAAAATATGATAGACTGAGAACCTAAGATATGAAAGTAGTTAGTTAACACTATTTACGCTTGTCGAATCAATTGAAAATGCTTTACTATGTTCGCTAATCTCCACTATTCAACGCAGTCATGAACAATCTCAGCAGTGGCCCGGCCACTGGCAGTTCCGGTGAGTTATGGAATCTTTAATGTTGTTTTTATTTCATCAATCGGCCATGAGATTTATAGAACCATTTGATGACGTAATATGCAAAATAATATCTACTTACTTGATTCAACGAATTAGTAAATAGTATTTCCTTTAGTAGACAACAACCCCTGTAACCAGAACATAGTAGCAACAAGAGCCGTTGCCGCTCCTCTCGCGCGAATGCCCAAGTCATCAAAGATCAGTGCAATTTGGGGTGTAATTAGGATTTTCCTACCCATCTATCTTCTCTTCTACCTACTCGTCAATCTTCTCTTCCTCTCCACTCGACGCGCTGACTTCTCTGACTCCTCACTCTCTATTAAGTGCTAGATAAGGATCTCATTATTTGGCAAGCCAAAGGCGCGTTATAGATCTCCCGGTAAACCAAGTCCACCCCAATCAGCCAGTTTACAATGCATTTCCTATAATGTGCATTTGTCTATGATGTGGGAGATAATTTTTTTGGTGTTAGCAGAAACTTGAAAGTAATAATTGTAAGGAAGTTTTTCAGAAAGAAAAATATTTTGAAAACTCTGCAAGTGCTAACTTAGTATCTTTTGAAGCAGGTAGGTATCCTGGTCGCCTCTGTATTTTCAAGAGCACTTTATCCACATCATTTTGAATGACTTCCAGAACATTTACCGCGGCAATATCAAACAACCGATCCAATTTTTCATTCAATTCCATGTCATTCTTTAGCTGTTGCATAGGTCGCCGTCAAAAATAAATCTTGAATTTTTACAGCTCACTGCACAGTGCCTCTATTTTATATATTCCACGTATTTCTTGAATAATTTGAATTCTCGACATAATAGTCCGTAATGTTACCACGAACCTCATCGTTAGTCTCGTATTTGCACACACTCCTTGTTTCAGGGTAAAGTGGTGGTGATAGAACACCTGCTGCGCTTCGCGAATCAAAGGCAGCTTATTGTTCGCGAAACAAGCGGCTATAGCTGCTGGGACGCCGATTTGGAATACTTCAACAGATTTACGAGCGATAAACGACATTGTTTTTATCAATAGCGTCTCGACTTCGAAAATTTACTCAACGCCATTCAAAATCCAACTGCGATGAGATTAAAGGGGGTGTGAAACACGCAAACTCGGGTAAGAAAACATACACATAGTTGTCTCTAAACATCATTCTCCATGGTTCCATCTATTCTGCTTAATCTCAACGACAGTCTCATGAATTTATAACAATGTAAAACAATACTGGTAATTCCTCCCTTCTTCCACCGACTCTCGTTAGGGAAGGCGCGAGGGGGGCGTAAGGCAGTGAGGGGCGCAGGACTTATCAGTTGACCGTGTTGCGAGCAACCTCGCCGTCAGGGGTGTGACGCGCTGCTGTAGCTCGCGGAAAAGTATTGTTGTTCCTGGAAGGCTGTTGAGCGGGCGTTAAAATGGAGCATATTTTGGCCCTAAAGGACTGCAAAATCGTGCGTCACCCCTGAAAATGATGCCAGTTAAAAAATAGAGAAAATATAATGTTATTGCATTTATGCTCTTTGAGCGACCACTAAATGTTAAACTATTGAGCTGAAATTTTTAGGATATCCATTCTGCACCCCATAGCATATTTTAAGAGGTAGAAATCAAAAATCCGAGAAAAAATAAAAATAAGCAACACCCTAATGCACACATGCCCTTCACAACATTTAGGGTAGAATATGAACAAATAAATAAATAACTAAATAAATAGAACATGAATAATGATAAATCATTTACTCCAGCAAATATGGCATTCGATTTCAAGTAGACCTGACGTAAATATCATAAAACATTAATTATGAATAGTTGAAATCCCAATGACGCATAAATGCACACTTAACAAGTTTGAAAACCAGTAAATACTTACCAGTAGCATGGACATAATATTTTAAGCATGCTAATGGTATTACAACTGCATTATATATTATGTATTTCACATTATTCAAGAGTTTGCAGGTGTTTTCAGCACTCCTTTTTCTACCAAACCCACATCTATACAAAATACAAAGATTTATAAATGGAAACCACAGGAATAGGCAGACACATTACCATGAAAAACGACACATGAGCACAAAACGAGGTCATACATTTTCGAGGGTTTATATGAATTGAATAAGTCTCTTGCTTGAAAGAAGACCAAGACACAGAATATTTTATATTCTTTGGAATGCGGCTCCACAGACGTGCTCCAACAATAGAGAAGGATTTTTCATAGGTGGTGGTTCTGTGTTGGGGGGTAATGAGAAAATCTGGAGCCATTCTAGTCGAGATTTGAGATTTTTTACTTCTGACCGAAAAATAGCTTTATCTAGCTTGGCTAATCATTATTGAAAAAAAGATGAGGTATATACCAAGCAGGTACTTTCTCTTGGCTTTTATTCTCAACCAATCTAGATGGTTGAAGTAGGGAGAAATGTGATCATCCTTTTTTATATTAAAGATAAACCTAACGCGCATATAAAATGAGCGTTGAATAGCTATTGTAATACGAAATATAACCGCTCAAATAACATAACCCTACGAAAGTTAAGTTTTTAGTTAAAATTTACGGAAGGTGAACGGAGGTCCATCCGTCTCAACATCACGCAACGTTAACAGCTGAGAGTCCGATCCACCGGATCCAAGGCTGCCCAGGCGATGGTAGTAGGACCATTGACGTCTCGTAAAGCGCTGTCACCAAATTGCATGATTCAGCCTGTATTAGAGGCCATGGTCAGATTTATAGTCAGAATAAATTATCGCTAACGAACGTTAATGACGGAAAAATCATTTTCACTCTTCACGAACTAATCTAAACCACTCTCCAGTTTTTAAGAACTCTTCCTAGCACAAACACATTTAAAAAATTGAGAAGAACTTCTCCTGGAAATACCCCAATAAGCCAATAAGGGGGTACCCATTTGAAACTCTTATTATATGAAATATTTTGTCGAAATACAGTGTCCGCCATTTTGTTACAGCGTAATAAGATTTTATGGAAGATTTTCGTTAAAATTACGGAAATTAAAGTACTATAATAACAGATTTACATAGTTTTTTATCCCGTTATAATCCACCTTCAACTTCACCATCTATTTGAAAATTATCAGAGAAAATTGAAGACGGGCGTTTTTATGGAAATATGCTCACGTTTGATCCTCTGTATTTTGGTTCCGGGTGATTACCAAGCCAAATCAGGTATATTACCTTAGATTTCAATAATTTCTGAATTTACATGCGAAATTTAACGTTTTTAACTCAAAAAAGTCATTTTGTATTTTTTTGGCTTTTTCCGGTTTACGCTCACTCTGCGTCGTCAGTATTTTTTTTAATTTTAACTGAGGACGGTAAAGCGCTCAGGTTTTTCACACAATAAGATAAGCAGATCTCAGTTTTTCACGACGAATATTGTAAAATTGGAGTGATGCAAGTGGATATGAGAAGCTTGTTTCTTCCGTTCGGTTTTTCTGAGGAATGATGGCATTCGTAAGACCGTACATTTCCCATCACTGAAATAGATTTAACCAAGTCACCACTCACGACGCTGTAGGCAAAACTTTTTAGAAATTAAATTAGAATTGGTGCTGATAACCGAAATTTATGTTCAAGAATATACTTTATTTAATTTAAAACTTCATCATGTTATTCCTCGCGATTGCTCTGAGTCAAATGCATATATTGAGAGTAGAGGGATAGTTATGCACTCATCGCCGTGCTAATTAAATTTTTTTTAAATCAATTGAAATAAGTTTAAAAAATAGATCAAAATTTTGCCGGATCTAAACCCCTCTGAAAGCGCTTTGGTTCGAATTCGAACAACAAAGGGAAGAAGAGTAGTACAACGAGAAACATAAAGCCGACGTTTGAACCATCATCGAAAGTGCCCAAAATAATTTCATTGACGTCACACCAGACGGGCAAAGCCATATCAAAAGCCACATCACTAATATCTCGCGGCTGAGCTTAAAGCCACCGAGTGCATCCACCGGGTTGCGGATGGTGGGTCGACCTTTAGATATAGAGGTTAGCTGCGAGATAAGCGAGTTCTCTCGTCGAACAAGGAGTCGTGGACAAAAAGCGGCGGTATTCTGAGGGGGTATTGGGCTACCCTTGGGTAAGGTAGGCCATTTAAAAGATACCAAAACCTGTAAAGATACCGTGACTTGGCGACTGGGGGCCGCCAATAACTATGCCTCTCATCACCCGGGGGAGAGGGCAGCAGCTCTTCTTCACATGTGCGAAGGTGGAGACCATACTGGTCGGTACAGCGACACACATTCCACTACGGGCGTGGTAACATTTACTTTAACGGCTGTAGTACTGCGATGTGGAAGGCAAGGGGAAACCACCACATTATCATCCCGAGGAGTCACAGCTACTCCACTCAATTTATATAATGACATGATGGAATTCTCTCGGGTAAAATATTCCGGAGGTAAACTAGTCCCCCATTCGGATCTCCGGGCGGGGACTACTCGAGAGGGTACATCGGTCAAACGAGATAGAATGTTACGGATAGGAACATGGAACGTCAGATCTATTCGTACCTGCGGTAAGCTAGAGAACTTGAAGGTGGAGATGCGAAGAATGAACCTCGATGTATTAGGCATCAGCGAAATGAAGTGGCCCCAGGAAGGAGACTTTTGGAGTGGAAGCTACAGAATGATACACACGGGATCGCTAAATGGTAATGCTGGGGTAGGCATAATGCTTAGAAAGAGCGCCGGGATGCGTGTTAAAAGCTACCTGCAGTTTAATGAAAGGATAGTAATGGTGAAGATAGATACTAAACCCGTAGCTACTGTAGTGGTACAGGTTTACATGCCTACGTAAGATTATGAAGACGAAGAAGTAGAAGATGTCTACCAAGATATAGCGGAAGTTATCAAGCAGGTAAGAGGGGAAGAAAATCTTATTATTTTAGGGGACTGGAACGCTGTCGTCGGCGAAGGTCAAGACGGAATAATAACTGGGAAATATGGGTTGGGTAACCGAAATGAAAGAGGAGAAAGGCTACTTGAATTCTGCACGGAGCACAGGCTAGTGGTTGCCAACACTTTATTCAAAAATCCCCTGCGAAGAAGATACACGTGGAAGATGCCAGGAGACCGTAGAAGATTCCAAATCGACTACATTCTAGTGACAGAAAGATTCAGGAACCAGGTGAAGAACTGCAAAAGCTATCCAGGGGCAGATATCGATAGTGACCATAACCTAGTTATGATGAAATGCCACCTTAAATTTAAAAAGTTGAAGGAAGCCGTGAAAAACATATGGCAGGTTGAAAAATTGAGGGAGGTTCAGCATCAACTGGCTTTTAAAGAGGCTGTAGAAAATAAAATAGGGGAGGATCCGACTAAAAAAACCAATGGAAGAGAGTTGGAAAACCATTAGAAGTGGTCTGCAGGCGGCAGCTGAGGAAGTTCTTGGTAAAAGAAGAGTCGTTATGAAAAAACCATGGATCACGCAGGAAGTATTAGATCTCATTGAAGAAAGAAGAAAATACAAGGCTGCGAAAACAGAGGAAGGACAGAATCGTTACAAGATGATAAGGAACGAAATATGTCGTAAAGCGCGGAAGGCTAGAGAAACGTGGATGAAAAGCATTTGCGAAGACGTGCAAAACAATCTTAAACATGGAAAAGTAGAGGCTGCTTATAGGATAGTGAGGAACCACTTTAAGGAAAGGGGCGTAAGATGTAATACCCTTAGGGACAAAAACGGAGAACTATTGATTGAAAACGAAGAAAAAGGGAAGAGATGGAAGGAATATCTGGAAGATTTGTACAAAGGAAGTCGCCTCAGAACGAATGCTATCGAAAACGAGAGGGAAGTGGATGCCGATGACATGGGAGCCCCAATTTTAAGATCGGAATTTGATGCGGCTGTATGAGACCTCAGGATAAATAAAGCGTCTGGCATTGATGACATTCCTGCAGAACTAATCAAAAATTCAGGAGAGAAGACGTTGAACCAGCTATACAAAATCATTAGTGAAATGTATACGACAGGTGAGATACCAAAGGATTTCGAGAGGAAAATTATAATCCCTATTCCTAAGAAGAAACGAGCGGAGAAGTGCGAAGATTTTAGGACCATAAGCCTTACTACACATGCGTCAAAGATACTGACAAGGATCATCTATAGAAGAATAGAACGAAAAGCAGAAGAGTACTTGGATGAGGACCAATTTGGATTCAGAAAAAACAAAGGCACAAGGGAAGCAATATTGGCCCTAAGACTGCTCATAGAAAAGAGAATGGAAAAGAACAAGCCAACATTCGTTGCGTTTGTGGACTTAGAGAAAGCATTTGATAACGTGGATTGGAGCACAATGCTTGGAATCCTAAAGGAAATTGGGGTTCTTTATAATGACAGAAGAATCATCCACAGTTTATACAAAAACCAAGTAGCCGTGATAAAATCAGGGCCCAGCTGTGAAGAAGCAAGAATTAAGAAAGGAGTGCGACAAGGCTGTACATTGTCACCCGTAATTTTCAACGTTTACATTGAAAAAGCCATTAAGGAAATCAAAGAAAAGGCATTGGGAGTGAATATCCATGGAGAAAAAATAAGCATGCTAAGATTTGCCGATGACATAGCCGTTATAGCAGAAACAGAGAAGGATTTGAAAAATATTCTGGTTAATATGGTTAGGGTAATGAGTAGATATCAACTGAAAATAAGCACTAAGAAAACCAGGATCTTAGTATGCAGCAGAAGAGAAGAAGTCAAGACCAACATTAAAATAGGGAGGCAAAAACTGATAGAAGTGGATGAATTCTGTTATTTGGGAAGCAAGATAACTAGTGACGGGAGAAGCAAGAAAGAAATTATCAGCAGAATAGCCCAGGCGAAGAGAGCATTCCACCAAAAGAGAGACCTGCTTACAGCGGGAAACTTAAATATGGATGTAAAGAAACAATTTATAAGAACCTACATCTGGAGTATGCTCCTATACGGAAGTGAGGCATGGACAATGACCGCAGCGGAGAAAGCAAGGATAGAGGCCTTTGAAATGTGGTGCTACAGAAGAATGATGAAAATCAAATGGATCGACCGAGTTAGTAACGAGGAAGTCCTAAGAAGGGTAGGAGAGAAGAGAAGCCTCATGAAAACCTTAATAAGAAGACGGAACAACCTTATAGGCCACATCTTGAGACATGATGGCCTGATGAAGACAATCGTCGAAGGACAGGTGGAAGGCAAGAATGGAAAAGGAAGACCTCGAACAAAATATATGGAACAAGTAAAGAGAGATGTGAAAGAGAAGAAATACGTAGGTGTGAAAAGATTAGCTGATAGGAGAACTGAGTGGAGAGCTGCGTCAAACCAATCCTAGGATTGTTGACCAGTGATGATGATGATGATCACTAATATTATCTCCAGGACGAAAAGGAAACATGAAAGTAGCTTGGCAGTTGCAAAAATCACGGGCTTCAAAAGCCCGCGTTCCATTATTCCCAATTTTTTTGCGGTCGTGACTCACTTAGGTGCACTACCGTGGGCGTCATGAGGGAGATAGCCTGTCTTCGTCGTGAGGCTCCCAAGATCAAGTTACTTCGATGAGGGATTGAAATTAATGCACGCACCTAATAATATAAAGCTTTGGCATCGTGCGTTTTTGCTGTATCTGAAAAGTATCACCATAAAACCGTGGCGGTTATCAATAGCCAACGTACCGGATATCGTACAATCTATGCCAATGCATATTTTTCTGTTTTGACCCCTTATCTTATCTAGGAAGACGTGCGTTGTAATATCGATTCGGTTTAATATAAGATATGCTGTGTCCGATAAAAACACATTCTGAAATTTGCTTTGGTAGAAGATGGCTCGGTGATATAACTGGTAGCATACCTTATATTATTACATTGACATTTGGATGCTATAAAAATGTCTTTATAAGTTTACCTGTGAGTTTGATGAAGAATTACTCGTGACGTGTTTACAGTGTAAATTTTGCGACGAAGAAATCATGGGAACGGCGAAAAGTGAATGTCATGAATAGATGAAGATTGTATTTATATTTTTTAATTTACTTTTTTGTACTTGACTATCTAACTATGCTTTAAAAACACAACTATATTTATTATTATCCTTTATATGTACCTAATCTCTATATTTACCTAGTATGTTAAGAATGTCTTTTTTGTTCACTGGACAATTTCACAATACATTTCATTTGTACACGTGCTTCTATGCACTTAATCAAGAAAACACGGAAAAAGTAATAGGTATTTTAGCTATTGTTTATGCTTTTGAGATTTAAAATGGCATAAACATAAATAATTTACATAATTCGCCATAAACTCAGGGGAAAAGTAAGGTGAAAGTCATCCCATGTCATTAGCGATAATACTTATGGTAGGTAAATAAAAATATCGAACAGTGTTTACAAAGCTCATCTAGAAAATTTTAAAGTAATAATATAAGTTAAAATTGGGTAATCAGTTCGCAAACGTGACAGGTCGAGAAGGAGGTTCTTAAGATGCCCTCATCATCGACGCAGGGTCAAAGAACTGACGCCCTGGTTACTCAACGCCAAATAACTGGAGCATTTAACGCAACTAGGTGTAGGTACATGGAAAGAGTACGGATAGGTTCAATTCTCCACGTGGCGACTCGAGAACGCATAAATGACGAGTTGTTTACACGTGCCTCTAATTGAAGATTCCAAGACGCTGAAATTTCAACGGACCGTGCGATGAACGGAGAAAACCTTTTCGAGCCTCGAAACAGTGGAGCGTAGACTACTCTTTTGAAAATACTTGTATGTTTTCTGTAAGAAAATAAAAAAATACACGTCCGTGATAACAACCGGAAACTCTGTTGGGATCATTAGTGTTGTGGGAAAGGATGCTTGGGGAAGATCGTTTTTAAGTCTTAATGAAAGATAGTGACACTAGAGGAAGCGTCATGGATTAGATTCGCAGGAGACGAGAGGACAACAGTGACTTACCAGCGATGAAGGTCTACGTAACAGCATTCACCGTTCACCGTTTTTTCACCGTTCGCTAATTTCTAGACCTGCGCCTAACTCTAGCCCTCTAGATGGCAGGGTTAAGTTTGATAACTTGACATGAATATCATTGCATCTCCTCGTTCCATATGAATGGAAGCTTATATTCCTTATAAAATTGGCATTATGCTTTTTATGCAAGTCACAGTGAGTATCGGAAGGCTTTAGAAGGGAGGGCACGGTGGCCAATGAGCATGATACTTTCATCTGCACATACTTCTCGCGAACTTCTTTTGTATGATGAACAAATTAATCATTAAGTATTGGGGAAGATCCCCATATCACGATATCTTATGCCATTCTAGAGAATAATAAGCCATAGTGTAGGGTTTTCAGAACATACTGGCTTAAAATGTCCTTTAGTTTTGAAATTTGGTAAAAAAACGGCATTCAGTTTTTGGGTTTGTTGTAGTTTTATCTTGACTATCAGTGACTTGGTCAGGCTGCACTGTGTGGTTGGTATTGATATTATTTTTTATTATCATCAAAGCTACTTTAGCCTCCGTAGTTATTCTACTTAAGAATAGTTTGAGGTATATCGAAACCTTTAGTCATTACATTCCCTTTTTATTTTTTTAATTGATGCCTTATATTCTTCCTTCAGGAGAGAATATTGCTGCTGCAACCCACCGTTTTTTGGACTGAATTTTCATAAACATAGTTTTTAGTTCCCTAGATAAGTTTTAGATTTCAGTAGTAACCCAATTTTTTCTGTTATCCCTCCGGGATTGCACTGATTGCAGTGGAAAAATTCGAGGTAGTACTTCAATCTTTATAAATATTTGTGAAAGCTGTCATTTAAAGATCCTTTACTATACATGCCTTCATAATCTTCTTAATTCAAGAGGACACACAAATAATTCATATTTTACTCATTGAAGAACTTGCACTGTCGGTGCTAGCGCCTTACTTGAAAGTAGCGTTCGAAAAATCTCTAGCAGAACACAGTGTCCCTAGAGATTAGAAAACTGAAAAATTCCTGAACTGATCGCATTCATACGCCAATAAGTTATGCATTAATATTTTCCGTCACTGTACATAAACGTATATTGCTGTGATTAAACTTGAAAAAACAACGATCATTCACGATTTGAAATATAGAATTAACTATGAAATGCTTAAATCACCAATAAAGACTTCTTTAGGAGAAGTAAGAAGGAGAATTTTTTGGTCTTTCTATGGTCTTTCTACATAAACGCATTTTATTACGGATAAACCTTAAACACAAACAGACAACCATTTGCACATTACATTAAGAAGCTGAGTATAAAATGCTAAAGTAACCAATAAAGACTACGTTAAAAGGAGTAGGAAGCGAAAAATTGTGATTCACTGAAATTGATTTGGGAATTTCCTATTCTTTTCAAATAAAAATATTGATTTTAACATCTAGAACACATTATAGATTCACTGTGAATGCAACTAAATGCTATAATAATGATTAGCCTCAGAAAAGGGAAACACGGAGAATATAAGCAAACTGATGAACGCAATTGTTATTAATTTTGCGGGAATATTCATCAACAGCCCCATATGACACTCATATTGATTAATGTGACGCTGTCATATATTATATATATGACAGCCTCACATTAATGTGCACGTAGTTTTTGTATACCTCGATGAAAACAAGCAATTATTTCAAGCATTTAATACTGCCTTATCGTAATTCTCTCGTTGTTTAGGGTACCACCAGAATGGGATAAATGCCTGCAGTTAAAAATTGGGAAAACGCTCATTTGGAGCTCTGAGACGGGCAAAGATGAAAGCTTCTTGCACGATATTTTCTAATTATGGTAAAATAATACAAAAATATCGTTTAGGTGATGCTTCAGTTGCATTCCTTTTCTTTATCAAATATATATTATAGTAAATATATTTATGTAAACTCTCATTGAAAATAAATACATGAAGCAATTTGATGTCGGTAGTTCAGAGTTACTACTTATATTTCCCAATCATCATTAGTAAAAATAGAAATCACATGAAATAACGAAGATAAAAAAGCTTCAAAAATAATACATACTCTTAATTTCTTACGCCAGGAAACAGTGAAAAAATTGTGGATGATAAATATCCCTCACAAATATGTTATATGTGAGGGATATTTATCATTATATTTTATATATAAATGTGAATAAATATATTTATTTATAATGTGAATATATTATATTTTTGCACGTTAAGAGCAAGAACTCACAATGCCGTTATAATAGCACGTAAAAGAGCTCACATAATAAACACAAAATTACTTAAAACTCCAGTTCAAGATTTCTGAGTTTTCCATTGCCGCCATTTTCTCGTCCACTTCAGCATCCGCGTTCCCTTGTTCACTTGCCCTTCGTTCCCTTGCTCCCTCGCCAATTGGATTCGCCCTCGCCAATTGGATTCGCCCTCGCTGTCGTCACATCCGTAAGTTGACGATCGAAAAGTGCACGAAGGGTGAATAATTGCGAATTGGAAAACGGCCTAGGTTTGCCCGTTTCCAAAGAAACGGTGGTAGGGGTGAGCGGTACGCTCGCTTCCGAGGAAACGGCGGGTGGAGGCATGTTTTGGGTCGCCTCCGAGGGGGCATGGTACTGCACGTCGAGTGATGACTCGAAGGGATGTTCGGAAAGTTCCATATCGACACCAGTGCCCCTCCGAACGCGTTTCAGCTCCGAGCTTATATCCCTAAAGGAATTTAAGATCTCATTGGCTCTCCGTTCGGAGGCATCATTAGTGCCGACATGGGCTGCCACCCGTAGGCTACAGCAGTCCTTTTCCTTCGTCGCTACTTTTACTGCCGCCGCACAGTGGGCTGAAATCGAAAAAAGCTGGCCAAAAATAATATTTTCCATAGTTTTATGATTAGCTCGATGAAATTTTTCCTACCAATCTTGTTTAGGCTATATAACATGAATATAATGACATTTTTCCGAAAAATCGATCCGGGGAGTTTTTTTAAACAAATTCGAGGAGAGGAAAAAAAACTAAAAATCGACTATTTGGACAGCTTTAGTAGGGAGGGAATATTTAATTGAAATGAATAGTTAGGAATAAAAAGATAAGTAGTTTAACATTAACTTAAATAATTTAAATAAAAAAATTCTTATTATATGCATAAACTTATTTTTCAAACATTATAAATGATTTAGTCAATTAACTTTACGTTAACATTTTGTCTGAGAGAACACACATAAGAAATCACCTAGCAATCAATTTATACCATAAACCACAATGCCACATAAAATTATTTATGTACCATAATAAATAAACATAAATATATAAAACATAAGAAAACATAAGGTATAAATTAACCGGCCCACTACCAGTTTTCATCGGATTCCCAGCTGTCACTGTTGGCTCTACCAATACAAGTAAATTTCATATATCCTTTGAGACATTTCTTTTAGCATTTATACAAACATTACTATTGGATATTAGAGAATTCCGAATTAAGGAGGTGCCTTCGGAAAAGATCTCCCATATCAGCTAAGCGTGAAATTTTTCGCGTGTGGTGCGCTCGGAATCTTCTGATATCTTTGTGGCGAGATTCCAAAGCTTCCTCCGAAATTTGACCAATCACTGCTGCCTTGGCAATTGATCCTCCATGAAACAGCACCTTATGCACTCAGGGCGGCATGTAGTACCACGGATACAAATCCACAAAAAGGGATGCAGTTTCTGAGCAGTAGTCGCTGAAATTGGCGTAATCTATCTCAAGTCCAGATGTCAAAGCTTTAAAATTAAGGCAAACCTCGAGATGAGTTCCTCGTTAATGCCTATTTGAAAAGTAAAAAAAAATCCTAACCAAATCCTTCTTCCAAAAATATCTAAATATTCATAACAAATTTTGGAATTAATAAATAAAAATGAAATATGAGTTTTTGATGGTAAATATACCGATAATTTCTGATGTTAGCTTAGGATCAGAAAAAAACATCAGGCAGTGTTCCCATCAGTAGTCGAGCCTGAGATATATTACTTGGAAAATGTACCATTTATCGTTCCGAAATATTCTTCATTGGTGGTAGTTCGGTCTCAACGCTGAAATTTAACGATATAGCGAAAATAAAACCTGGTTCTTCGCTTCCGCATCACAAGCACTGAGATCCTTCCGCACTCAAGAAGACAAACTGACTAATTTTCTCGGTAAAATCGTGAAAGAGAATATTTTTCAACCAATGGGAAAGAAGCCTTTGTGGAAAACCCCGTAAGAGCTACTTAGTGGAAACGTATGCGCGGATATCGAAGGGAAGCGATCCTCAACTGTCCAAAAACACCTTCATAGACCGAGGCAATAAAGCAAGAAGCGGCATTTCTACAAAGGGACAGTTATGAACCAAGCACAGAACTTCTTTAACGCTAGATAAGAATCATAACACGGTGGTTAGGTTTTCGGATACAATAGGGATTAACGCGGTCGGCAGGGTAGTGCCCGCCGCCACGGCGCACAGTGATCCGGATCCGGAAAAAGGTGGACAAAAATCATTTTTTCGACTTTCTTGAAACTCAATTAGACTATAGAAGTTATGTAGTAATATGTCTGGGGTATCACCTCTCATGCTTACTTTTTTATTATAAAAATTGTTTGCTTAGATATATTGCGTCAAAGTAGCACTATTTCTAATGGAAACTTGATTTTTCCGTTTTTTCGAAAATTACGCATTTTAGATTTATTTTTGGCTTTACGCCGCAAATTAAACTCGTAAACTAACTTTGCACTATAGTAATATAGACATTTCACTGTCATAAAATATATATTTCAACCTTTTAGAGACGTTGATGATTGCTGTAGAATTATTTAAAGGGGAGTAATTTTTTTCGAAAAAATTCGCATAAATGTTGAGTTATAAAAAAAGTGACGTCGATTTGCGCAAATTCTGCTATTTTTGACAATAAAGTACAGTATTATAAAGATATTAGTAAAGAAATCAGCTGCAAATCTGTGTAAGTCAGCGAATAACAAGGATTTATGTTCCTAGCCGCGGTAGACGTGAGCGTCGACACGCTAGCATGGTATGGTATTTGGAGGAGGCGACCGACAGCTGAGGTCATTTGCGCCATGAGGGAAGGGTGTGGAAGTAAGGGTGGAGAGAAACCCGGCGTCGGCGTTAGCCTGCTCTTAACGAAAGGCGCCAAGGGGACCACGGCTTAACGTCCCATCCGACGGACGGAGTGTTGCGCTTGAAATGTCCTCCACACAACATTCAAGCAGGGATCGGGCAGTCTCTGAAAATTCTCTGCCACTGCCGGGATTTGAACCCTAGCTTGCCGGGTGGGAAGCCAACACTCTAGCCACCACACCAACCCGATCCCCGACACGCTAGCATCAGCGCAATGTAGGCACATGGTAAAATGTGTCTCCCAATGTTTCATGGGCCAGAATCACAAAAATACGAATTTTAGCATTTTAAAACCTATTTTATTCTTTGTAATCATCCAAACTTTATCTGTGTGTGGACCTATAGAATAATTTCGGAACAATTTGAATTAGGTTAAGCGCAGTTAGGACGCTGGGAGAGGAAATAAAATATTTTCGTCGATCGCTTCTCAGAACGACTTCAATCGCGATTTGGTAATAGATTGAAGTAAATACGACAGGCTACATGCACTGCTACCGGGAAAACCCACAACCGCCTTCCCTTTCTTTCAATCCGAACGGGCAAGAGACCCGTTACCCGAACACGTGTCGGACCTCAGAGAAGTGGGAAGGGGTCTTTAGTCGGGACATTTTGCCATCTTTTGTCATTTTGCTATTTTGCCAATTGGCGCACCACCCAACTTGAGTTTATTGCTTTTCTAGGGGCGGTCTGGCTTGCAAGTGAAGCTTCACGTGTTAATAGATGAGGTCTTTACCCTCCACCCGCTTTCTTTTGGACGGGTTTTATTACAGGTCCGCCGCTAGCATGCATTTTCGCACAAAATCCAAACATTTCACATTTTCTTTACGGGGTCCAACCCTACCCCAACAAGTTATACAGGGGAATACCCACACTTTCATGGGTAAAGATTACTCCTCTTTTTAACCCCACACAAATTTCGGTCAAAACATTTTGTTACCTTTCAGTTTCAACTTTTCTGTCGATGTGAACACATACCCATCACTAATTGCGAAGTCCTATTTTGGCTACAGTTTTTGTGATTTACATTGATCTCGCAAAGAAGTTATAGCGTTGTGATAACTAAAAACAATTGTGATTAAGTGATTTATTAGTTCCTGACAACCACATAAATAACGATTATGGAGCAGGTATACTATGTTTCATTTATTTCCGTTTCTTGTTTCCGTTTTTTTTTAATTGGTCTGAGACGAGGCACCGCTCTAATTTTTCATATTTTCCCTTCTATTTGATATTTAAACTTTTTAGAAAGAAGACTGTTGTGTAGCTTTTCGCAAACCTGTGTTTTTTATTGTTGACTGTCAACAATGTCATGGGCATTTACGCGGCGTAAACTGCACGAAAAAATGCTGGAGAAAAAAGAGAAAGCATGGATGCTCGAAAAAGGAATTTGAATGCATATCTAGAGAGATGTTTCAGATTATACGGAGATGGAGAGGCAAAACTAGAGCTTAATTATTTTTTAAAGATGAATTTTTTTTTATTCCTACGAGAGAAGATGGCGAGCTGGTTCGCGATCAAACTCTTCTTTTTTGAAGAGGAATTACACTTGGTTGGATAAAATTGTTGATTTCCCTGATGTTGTATTTCGCAACCTTCAAAGCACCTCAGGTTCGTATTTTCCTTGTATTCTAATGGTTATATGGGGTCCCCTGGGATATTGTTCCGGTAGTCTTATTTTTTAATAGGTACCTACGAATTTAAAAAGAGAATGGGCCTTTTAGTTGATGTGCCGAAGCCAAAATATGGTACTTCCAGTGATGGAAACTCAGCTGGGCGCTTCTTAAAAAATTCTCGCCTATGGGCTGAAATTACTGGTAAGGGTCAATATTTTTGAATGCTTTCTTTTCATTGTTGCAATATAAAATCTTTTTATTATTGCTTTATGCAGCACTTTTCACATGAAATAACATATTTAATTAATTTTCAGGAGTAGAGGAAGAGTTAATCTTTCAATTCTCAACAATTTTAAGGTCTCTGTCTTGCGGATTTTTGATTGATTCAGTAAAATTTAAAAAGTTCTGTATGGATACAGCGGGAAATTTTGTGAGACCATATGGTTGGTTTTACATGCCACCAACTGTGCACAAAGTGTTAATACATGGTGCAGATGTCATCGAGTCGGCTCTTCTTCCTATTGGAGAACTGTCGGAGGAGGCCCAGATATCTCGCAATAATGACATTAGAATATATCGCGAGCATCACGCGAGAAAAATATCTCGACTTCACACTAATGAGGATATTTTCCTGAGACTGATCCTAACATCGGATCCTTTTATTAGCACATTAGGAACTGAACTAAACAAATGCCGGGACCTTGCAAGAGTCTCTAAAATTCTTCGAGTGAATGAGAAGAGGAGGATGGGTGGGATTCAGAAGAATCTGCTGAATCTGAATCAGAAGAATGCTGAACAATTATAATACATAATTGTAAATTTATGAGGAATTAACCATGCTTTTATGAGAATAAAAGAGTCACTTAAATACTATTTTAACACTTATTTCATAATTACTTTTTAGTCCATACAGAAGTATCTCACGAAATCTGGAAATCGCACCTCTTTAACGTAAGTCAATGTACCCAAAAACCCTACTTTTAGCCGTTTTTTTTTTTGTTTATTGACTAATTTGAAAGATCATTAACTCATTTCATAAAACTAATTATCATTTATTTTCATATTTTATCATGATTACCGTTTATCTATGCAGTCAGCGTTACAATTAGCCAGTTAATAAGTTAAAGTTCCACTATATCGCATGAAATAATAGTTTTTTCGTAAAAATAACTGCAGAAATGAAAATAGCTCGCCAAAAAACATGTAGGGAGCAATTTTTAAAGACATCCAACGAAAATCTGATTTTTGTCCACCTTTTTCGCGATCCGGACCACTGTGCGGCGGTGCTCCGCCACACGTGTCCTCTTTCCAGTGTTTGAGCTGATGGGAGTTATGAAAGGCCTAAAATGCTTTGCCGCCGCCCGCTTCCGAAGACAAGAATCTGACTTGCCGGCGCAATCGTTGAGTCAATTATGTCTTAAGAAGGAAATCGTAATGTGCCCTTCGAAAAATTGGAACAATAAGACTAATGTGGCATGTTAAATGTTAGCAGTGCATGTAAGTGTAGACAATTGTAATTTTTTCTCACTTTTAGCAAATTATTCTCGACTACAGCTCAGTCTGAACAAATGTTCGCATCTAACCACCGTGTCGGGCGGTTGGACATTCACGCACATAACTTGATAGGAGAGGCGGGGTGGCAAATTGGGGCAGGATTTTTCAATTGATAACTAAAGTTGACACCTTATTTTATAATGTGGTGGAAAACACTTCGTGAAGCAAAGTGAAAAACATCAAGTTTTTCTCTACATTATGTTAAAAACACGTGAAAAATAGGACATTTTAATTGTTTAAATAAAAGCAATAAAAATGATCGCTAGAATAAAAACTTTCACTAAAACGGATTCCAAAAATGTTCATTTTCTTTATTTAATGATCTAAATTTAGGCATTTTAAAACATAACGCAACAGTAGCAAAAAACTTTAAGTCAATTTTTTCAAAATTTGGGAAGAATATTTTGAGATCATTTTTCATTAAATTGACAGACGTGTCCCGCTTCAAAAAAAATGAGTTATAAATAAAATAATTTCAGCAATGTGGTCACTGATCATTCTATAATTTGAAAATATAATAGTTTTTTCCAAATTAAAAAGTGAAAAAATCATGTCGATGGTTTGAGGCGTTACTGAGTGGAACTTATTCATGATGAATAAAAAATTTAAACTTTGTTTTTCCACAGAATATATTTATAATTCCCGCTCTCCCCTACCTCTCCCTCTTTTGCCCACCTTTCACTCAGTTAGTCAGCTTGCATGCATCAGTCCTACCTCCCCATCCTCCCACTCCCCCTTGGTTTTACGACCAGGGTAAGACCCATCCCCTCCCCTCCCCTTCCACCCTCCTAACCCCCCCCCCCTCCCAAGTCTACAGTCACCCCCCCACTCGCTCTGGCTATATGTAAGGTATTTAAGGATGTTGAACCACTGTACTTGTCGCTTGAGAATGACGCGGAGCGTCGAAACCATGGTCGTGTAATTATAAATATATTCTGTGGAAAAACAAAGTTTAAATTTTTTATTCATCATGAAAAAATCATTTTTAGACAGCTTTTTTCGATTCCCACTGTGCGCCGTAGTATGGGGTACTAATCCCCTGGTATACGCAAGGAGGTGAAATTTTGAAAGCTGAAAATTTCGTGCATTTTGACGTATCTGCCATATTTGAACCACAAAATCCAACTCTGATGCCTATGCAGGCTGGCGGGTAGAGAAGCAACAGGTCGCTCGCGTCCCTACCCCGTTCGATTCTCCATCTCCCACGCCCAGAGTGCAATAAAATCGATCGAACAACATAATGCGTCCATCGTCGTAAGGATAACTAATATTAGGTATTTCACCATTCCTGTGGAAGAACTAATACTAAGAACTAACTACGATATGATCTCGAATTTGAGATGAACGTTAAATACCGAAATCAAGACTAGAGCAGAGATAAAAAACCACCCTAATTGGGCAGGGTTAAGCCTATTTTTACAGTTTTCTTTCAAATAAGCGAAACAGTATGAAAATAACTACCAGAGCTCACCGCGTGGAGGTACCATCATTTTGAAATCCCCCACCCGCCCATCCATTGGTAAATGAAATGAGGAAATTATAGTTTTCATTATATTAAAATATTTTCTGAAACAACCAAATGCACGCATTGCCGTTGCGTCTTATTAACCCAATAAAGAAATACCTTATTGGGAGGAATCAAGCCGTTCGCGTGGACGGTGTACATTGAAGGTTGCCAAATTACACTAGATTTCACAGCGACGAGAAGAAATGCTGACTTCTCAGAGGCGAGCGTATACTCCTCTTTCTTTCTCCCTATGACAGCGCCGTTCCGGCTCCGTCAGGTGGTCGCGGGCGGAAATAACGACGAATTACTGTCGGTGGCGCAGCGTCGCCGGCCGCGGCACCCGTCTGCACAGCCGCCACAACATCCCCCTTGACAGTAATAAGGCCTGGTGGGAGCATGATAAGTAAGAAAAACCCACCACCTCGCATCGTTTTGAGTCTGCTCCCATCACCCATTTGAACAGTACATACCCCCCCCCCCCCCCCGCTTACCTCGTCCCGCCAGAGTACCCTCAAGCGATCGCCTAGACCTACCTCCCAGAGTACCGAGAGTGCTTGCGTAGGCATGATCTACAAGAGATGTTTACTGTGACCAGGACGCCCCATTGTAACACAAGGCCGATGCACCAGAAGTTGCGTGTAGTACCCGTGGTCTATCTACTTTCAAAAATGAATACTTATACTATGACTTGTGATAGTGAAGCGTATACAAACTCGCGTGCTTCTCGTCTTACGCTGATAAAAATTCATCCTGTGACGTTGAACATGCAGGATTAAAAGTGACTATACCAAACATGGTAAGAATGGCCAGAAACATTGAATTTTTGCGACCTTCACCTTTTAGAACTCCATTTTAAGTAATGAAAATAACAAATTTTACTTTCTACGACTTAACCTTTAATCGCCGATTAGTTTCAGTAAACCATCACTTTCAAGACTATTCTAATCTAGACTAGTCTTGAAAAAAGGTACGAAAATTTTTATCAAAAGTATTTTATTTTTTATCGAAAATAGTTACCGATACAAAATAAAGTCGTTTAAGGAAAAGTGTTTTTTACTTTTACTAACTTATAATGGCTAAAAGAATATCATCTGGATGGAAATGTAGCGTATAGCATGCTCGGTGAAAAAACTCACTCGTAGCCGAACACCACGTTTAGCTAAATGTGACCCTTCCAGCCATTCCCAGGCATCAACACATTTTGGCAACGCATTTAGATGTCGACTTGGGGATCCTCTAGGTAATTTGAAGCGGAGATACATATTCAATATGTCACCATACATATGAAAATGTAAAAATATTTTAAGAAATTTAATTAGCTCAGGCAATGGAATTGTTTTACTGCATGCGCTTATGGTTTTGTTACGGTTTGCGTACAAGACTTATGTGAACTTATTCGTTGAAATACTTTCCCAATTACAAGTTATGGTCAATATTGAAGTTAAACTCAATTGTCCAACAGAAGCACAATAACATTTCATAGTAGCAGGTACATATCCTTTACGTCTGAATCAGTAAACTGAGGTACAAGAAAAAATAGAGATAACGTCCTCTTTAAAGACAATTAGTACGAGAAAAACTATAAGCAACTTCAACTTTTTCAACGTCTACGTTACCGAGATATCTTCAAGGTGTAGAAAAACACCGCTTCCACAACATCTCGCCTGAGGTTACTTATTACGCGAGTAACCTGATCTGTCGGGGTAGAGCAGTTTCACTCCATGATCACCCATCTTCCCACAGCACAAAAGGCAGGTAAGGAAGACGCCCATCTATAAAAATCAAGAGAATGACAATACGGACTACGCGGAGAGTCATAATAAATGAGTTTACGAGTAAATCTCTCTCCGCTTAAGTGAGGTGGAAAAAGATGCTAAATCGACCAGCGGAGCCAGTCAAATGACGAGCATCGAAAACGTCCCTTTTTCTCATTTAGGACTTAATTTTCTTATAAAAAAAATTACCATTACCATTGCCGGGATATAAACCTGATTTGAGTAACACGGGAATCTCTTTCCGCACCAACTACCGTGGTATTTCCTACCGACCTATTACCTCCCGAAAAATATTTCTTTGATCTTATTCCTCCTGGATGCTTTCATTTCGATTCGTCAAGGAGACGAGAGCCTACAACTACAAAAGAGAAGATGATAAAGAGGTGGAGGGATTGTATCAAGAATCATTGGAGAAGTGTCTGACTGAAAGGGATACCCAGGAATGAATGATATATAAGCGACTAGTTAGGAGTTAGGGAGAATCGTAATTGAACCGTAACGGGAATAGCTGCAGAGATAGCAGTCGTGGCAATAAATATCCTTATTTTGCAATAAATTTGATCACTCCTCTGATGAAGTCAATAATTTAATGTTGGAAGCTATTCCATTTATATAAATATTATTCCCCTTTCTTTACACATAATATTTTTAGCAATAGAATCAACTCCACTCTTTTTACGACTAATCATAACAACTCCATAGTCCCCGTACCCGTAGTCAGCATTATAAACGCTTGGTTTGCCGATATCAACTTGCTTAATAAGTAGTTTGCGAGGTACAATACTTCAAACTTAAAGGTATCTCGATCTTTTACGGGGACAATAGGCTTACAGCGCGCTGAGTTCGTCCAAAATGTTACAGATTCTATTTAAAATTCACGTTTCAATCGAAATTTTCAAAATATACAGTTCATATTTTCCACTGCGCAGTCTTCGAACGTTTTTAAACCGTCTGCGTCGGTACGAAACGCTACCTTTCGCTGGTCTTTCGTTTACCGTTACTTAAATCACAGCTCAAACGATTATGTATAGTTATTGATGGTAGTTATCCATATACAATACTTCAAACACGGGTATATCGACTTTTTACGGGGAAAACAGGCTTGTAGCATTTATAGATGTATTTGTATCTAAAGTTAGTGAGCCAAGTTTAAAAAGTTAATTTTCAATCGAAAATTATAACATATGTGGTGAATATTCTGCATTGCGAAGTCTTTGAACGTTTTCGATCCGTGTACGTGGTTGCAAAACGCATCTCTGTCAGCGGTATTTATATTTTTGGGAGGGAGGTAAAGTCTGGGGGCAGCGAGACCAGGATAGAAGGGAGACGAGGCGACGTTGCTAAGCACTCTTAACCTGATTTGGCTCTCTGAGAGCTGATCCGTTGTCATGGTTACACGCCCACTCAAATGAAGCACACGATCACATATGGTCGTTTTTTCCGTAGACGCTTGCTCTTTGCTGCCATTCAGGGAACATTTTTATTACTTTTAAAAACTGTTAACAGCGCGGCGATGACGTGATAGGCGATACATTTCATTTCAATATGCAATAAGAAATATTTACAATCTTTAGGAGTAGCATCTATAAAGCTCTAAATTTGTTTAATCACATCATCACGAAAACATTTTCGAATATCAGCCCTCATTATAGCTTGTACCTCCGTGAAATTTGGATCCAGCTCCTGTCAGCGACACAAGCAGCGTCTTTTGAAAACTACCCAAATAAGCCGTGGTTAGAAATACATCGAGTGCTTAATCGGAGAATCCTCTGTGGCTTGTCACGCAAACGAATCTTCTCAGTCATTTAAAGACGAATTGGCCATCTACGCATATTCATTTCCCCAGTTCCCTAACAAATGGTTCGTTTGTTTTATTGCCATCCTGAGTAGTACGTTTCTTTCAAATCGTAAGTGGAATGCGTGATGGTAGAAATCTCCTTCTCGATAAAAAAATAATAAAATTCACTAACTCATTATTAACTTTTCGGTATTCCATAATATTTTTTTTTTTTGATATTACACAATTACTTGCACCACTCTTGAAAAAGAAGTGGTGTAAGTAATTGTGTAATATCCAAGAAAACTCATTTAATGTAATTTTTCCTATGACGGGCAATATTTCAAATTGTGCCACCTGTGACTTCTCTAATGCAATCTACGTGCATACTTCAGTCTTATGGATGGTTTATAGACGGAGCAACAGTACTTTAAAAGATGTATGTCCTGGTGAAAAATATCGATACTTCTATGATTATATTCCCTACTTTAATTAGACACTTATTTTTGAGGGACTCCTCTCATTGGCTATTCTCCTGCCAATTTTTCTATCGCTTCAACGCATACACGATTTAAAAAGGTTGGAAGACTACGGAGTAGAACATATTAACGAAAAATTATAAACTTTTTGATTGAAGAGTGATTTCAAAAGCACTTGACTACTGTCGGTACAAACTCAGCATGCCATAAGGCCAGAGGCTTTAGCATTAAATTAGCATTTAGGTTATGTTTCCGTATAATTGCGATCACTCTGTCCGTCAGCGACCCTGGCGGCGACTTTTGGAAACCCGTTCAAATGGGAACTGGGTGGAAATATATCTAGGGGTCGACCAGAGAATCGTTTTTGGAATATTCGTACCTCTGGTTATGTAATCACACATATGACCTTTAAACAAATGAACTTCACCAGTTTTCTAGTTCATGGGTCTCCAATATTTTCAATTTAAGGGAAAAATTATATATTTCTCACATTCTTGCTGGCCGAAGGTACAAAAAATAAAATGAGAGCCTCTAAGTTAATTTCCAAAAAATTAGACCATAAATGTGGAAATACTAAAAAATATCTTTTTGAAAAAATTAGGCTCAACAAAATAGATTCATGCCTTTATTTTTATGCAACCAATTTAATGTGACGCATAATTCTGTCCTTTTGACTTAAAAAATCATTATAATCAGGTTTCAGATTAAATGAGCGAACTGTAGGAACTGATTTCAAAGATCATCAGACGACAGTCAGCAACCCCAGCTTTGAATAATTCAGCGATATCAGCCGCACGATAATTATTTTTTCATGGCCAACAGACAGGGATTTGTTTGACGGGCCGGATGTGTAGACTCCTGTCCTAGCTAATGCCTGTTCTACACGCTCGGATCAGCTCATCCGGCTTAGCTCAGCCAAATCGCTCAGCGCGAACCCATTCTTAACGAGAGGCTTAAGTTGATCCCTCGCCATCTGATGGCAATAACTGAAAGCCTAAGAACACTTGAGAATCGGCGAGCGCTGAAGCATTTTATGGAAAAACTGGAAAAAGTTCTAGCAAAGCAGATAATTACCGGATTTATTTTGGCAGATCAGTGAGTTCCCGAGTTGATATCTGAGGTACTTCTACGGAAGGAGATGAATTTACAATAATTTGATTTTTCGTCGGCTAGGACGATAATACATTGCTTCCTCAGGTTTTGTTATAGGTTAAGTAGAGAATTTTGAAGTTTTTACATCGAAAAAAAATCCTAACTAAATATTTGGTATATTATGACTCCGTTAATTAAATATTACGTCTGTTTTGGATCATCAATGGAATGGTTATGAAGGTGACCGCAAGAAGATGGCAAGAACGCTGACGAGAAGGCGACGACGGTGAAGGCTTTCAAATTTCTTGTTCACTGGGAACGTTTTATAATATTCCAGTAAGGACCCTGATCTCATCCACAATCCCATTTCGAGCACGCGCCACTTACTTCGTCATTTATGAGCTCAGTGAGAAGAACCACACTCAGAAGAAAACCGAACGCAACCAAATACACGCGCCATGTGAGAGAGAGGTGATGACAACAGCGCAGCGTTTAACTTAAGGTGGGGATCCCAGGCGAGATGGTCCGACCCCCTCGGCTGAGCCGTGGCAACGTCTCTACACGGCAAGATCAGCCGCCAGGACGGCTGATCCTAGGCGCTGAGCCGTGCGTGTAGAACAGGTATAATAATGGTCCGTTCGTTTGCTGCCATCCTAATTTTTATGCTTCTCTCCAATCATAAATGTAAAGCGTGGTGGTAGAAAGGATAGGATCTATCAGGTGACGAAATTCAGTTCGCAGTGACCCAAAGAGGAAACCGAATTTTGACCCTTGAAGAAGAAACTGTATCGATGTTTCTGAAAGGCGACCTCGGATGGAAGACTAGGAAGTACATTATTTCGTTGAATCTAAAACTATACATATTACCCATAATCCACCACCGCGTTATTAAATTGAGATATTAATAAATTAAAAAATGCATATAAGTAAAGAATTATGTCCACGGCATTTCATGCGCATAGGGAGCAGCCGCTGACTAAGCGATACTGTAAAACATTGATTTTATCTTTTGTGCTGCGAATGGATGCAGATGATTTCTTTGTATGCACGATGTAGAAGCTTGATGTAATTTTGATGTAAATATCCTAGTATAACTCGTATTCCTTATTTTTATGCTACTACATATAGGCAAAAATGTTTCTGAAATCAGCGTCCGCCATTTTTTAATGTATAGACCATAAATATGACATGATAGTGAAGAAATCCGGTTATAAAAGAGTAAAAACAATTGTTAGTACTAATTTATTGTATCTTTTATTAAATGCATTCACTTTCCAACATTCATTGAGCACGGCAACCTCCGTGGCCAACACCCAGCTCCGAACTGTGCTGCATATTCGAAAAATCGATCTTAATATTGGCGTCGCAGGCGGTCACAATTAATCTCTAGACATCACCCTTGACAGGTTTTTTTGTATATGTGGTGTAATTATCTGGATTTAAGTCGGTGATCCTTTTTTATAGTCGCAAAAAAATATAAATGTTAACACAAAATTCGATGAAAAACAACGAAAAAACAACGCGAACAACAAAATTCGATGCATGCCTTGCTCAGGCAATTGAGAAAAGATATCGTTCATTTGGACGAATTTAAACACTGGGCTGGGGCCCAATCGATTAGTAGGACTTCCACTCGTGGCTGTTTTTCAACGCAATCAACTACCTAGGATTCGTTCATTTTGTCGTGAGAAGAGTTGAGGATGAAAAAGTAAAAGGGAGTTGCTCTTTTGCACTCGTCGGGCTACACCTTGACTATGCAGCGAGTATATGGGGTCCCTCGCAGGAAGACATAATCCGTGAACTGAACAAAATACAAAGGAAAGCTGAGTCAGTCGTAAAAAACTCTTGTGGGCGTACAGAAATCGTTACAAAAATGTTAAACGAATTTGACTGGTAGCCGATAGAAACTAGGAGGCTTCGCGCTAGACTTAGATTGATTGAGATATTGAGAATGAATATCTCTAAGAGTGACACAGAGTACATCATATTAGACCTCACATTATCTCTAGGTAACACAGAAAGGATAAATTGAGAGAGATATTTCAAGCGAAGGGATAAGTATGGGAATTATTTTTCCGCCGAATGACTCATTAATGCGAGACGTAATTTAATTCGAGCATTACCATCTTATTAGTTAACAGCTGGTGTCTTAACACCCCCCGCGACACGTCTTTTGAGGCGTCTTGCGGGGTAGGATGTAGATTTAGAATTTGCGTTGCATGTACTTTATTCATTCATTGAATGTTACAGACGTGGGTTGCTCATTTTAGTTGCGGACCGTTCAATGTGAAGTGGCGGTCCTCTTTCACATTACATCCGAATCTTTCCTATCCATGCGCCTCGATGAGGGAATTTAATTTTACCGCTTGAAGAAGTGGCTAAGAGGGTGTTTCTGGGAGTTTGTTTACCTTAGATGAAAAACGGGAAGTTTTTTATTTTTATAACCTACAAAAACATAGATTTACCACAATCCACCACATTTGAATATCTTTTAGATATTATATTGAGGTATTACTAAATTTTATAAAGCAATTTAAGTGAAGAATCATGGCCCCCGTAGGGAGAAAAAGAGAAGACAACACAACTACTACAACTATAACTAGAATAAGTAAAAATAACTTGAAACCATAAAAGCTCACCTATCATTGTCATTTGAATACCTAACGCACTTGCAACGAGAGGTGTCTATCGGTTAAAGGGCGAGTTTTTATCATCACAGCTCAGCAATCCTGAGAATGCTTTGACTCAGCTCTCCACTCAACATACCTAGGTACTAGTATTATATCACTTTTATGGTTCTAACTTTAACATCGCCCATCACATGTGCCATATATTTCATTTGAGGCCTTCTTTTTCCATTTCTCTTTCCTTTTTCCCCCCAACGATTGTGTTCATTATCCTGTTGTTTTTCGCAATATGACCTATAAGGTTGTTTTGTGTTTTTCATAAGACCTCTTTTTTCCACACTTTCGTTTTTGTTTATTTTTTCAAAAAATGAAATTTTGGTTCAAAAAAAATTTTTGAACCATGTACCTGTTCTTTAAGGTTGAATGGCTCCAAGCAATGGATATTTACTGGATATCCATACAAGGTTATACGGATATGGTGGATATCTTTTGGCCAGAAAGTTGAAGAATTCGAAAACATTGCCTGCATTGAATTTTTTCGAAAATCAGCACGTTAAAACTAATGGCAACTCTTTTGTATTGATTCAATAGTGACAAATATTCACACTATCATTAAATGGTTTTTGTTGTTAATTGACATCGACTTTTACGACAACATTTTTGTATTTGAACCGATGACCTGAGACCGAAGCGACGCCGAAATAAAGGTAGATTTTACGAACGTGCGGCAGAGTCCGGCGCTGACTGCTGGCCTAGGGCAATACTGAACTCGACGAATGTTGTAAAGGATATCTTTTAAAGCAAATTAATTGATCAACATATATAATGTTATATATATAACGTAATTTTATAGCAAATTCAAGAGAAATACTCCTAGTTACTCTCGGATTTTAACATCAAAACTAAATCAAGCCATTTCAGCGTCCAGCCAAATTAATCATCTGCGTCTATTCGCAACATTAAAAAATCGAAAATTTACCTTACTGCGCAGTCCGCAGCTGCTTCCTGGGCACTTCGAATGCCGAGGCCTTAATAATTCCCCTTTATGCTATTTTTAATTCATTATTTTCTCAATGTAATGGTTCTGTGGAAGATAATGGGTAATTTCTCTTTTTATAGGCTCTACGAAATGCATTTTCAGGTCACCTTCCAGAAACATCCATATTGTTTATTCTTCAAGAGGAAAAATTAGGTTCCCTGATTGATCCGCGATGAACTGTATTTCGTCACCTGCTAGGGCCCGCGCTAGTATCTAACATCAAGCATTGCATAAATGATTCGATAGAGGCATAAAAATCAATATGACGGCAAACGAACGGGCCATTAGTTTGTAAACTAGTGGAATTCATGTGTGTGATTACATGACCGATAGGACGGTTATTCCAGCGGAGGATTCTCTGGTCGACCCCTAGGTTTCGAAAATTCGCCGCTATCTTCCGTAAAGGCTCAATTACACTGGGCTAGTTTACACGCTACACGCCGGCGACTAAACAAGCTGGCTTGTTGGCGAGTGAGCTTGTTCCCGAGTACACTGGGTTTTTTCCACTCGCTCAGTAGCCAATAGGCTAGCGTGTGGACACCACCTGTTTTTGCCTTCATCCGTACGGTTGAGTGTTTACTAGTGGTTTGTGTTCTGTAGTGTGCAAGCAGTGCCCATCATGAAGTGGAATGTGAGTAATATTTCTTTGTTTTTACAAGTTTATGAACCGTATGCTGCATTGTGGAACGTAAAACATAAAGAATACTGCAATAAATCGTTGAGAGATACGTTGTTTCAACAACTCATGTCTGATTTGGAAAAACATAAGTTGTTAGGGTCAATGGATATGAAGCAGGTTAAGGCTAAAATAAAGGCCCTCAAAGATGTCTATAGAGGAGAATTGGCTAAAATTGAGAAAAGCAGGAAGAGTGGCTGTGGGACGGATGATTTGTATGTACCTAAGCTACAGTGGTTCAACGAAGCAAGTTACTGGAGTGAGGTTTTGGCAACTAGAAGCAGTACATCAAATTTGGTAAGTAAATTTATTAACACATCAATGTAGCATAGTACAAATGATTTTTTGGTGCTCAGATACATTGTTTAAGGTTTCTTTAGTCCAAGTTTCTCCCATTGCCAGGGTAGAGGATTAACTTCCGTGAAATATTTCATGAAATCTTGTCTGACTTCCATAGCAGTTTTACTTGCATTGCTATTGCCTCGTATGTTTACTGGTTGTATTATGTTAGTTTCTTGCCTCCATTGACCTGGTGTAACATCTCCTGTGTACAAATTTTCTCTGTCCACTGCTTGCTGTGGACAGTAATAGCCTGGGGAAGTTTTTCGAAGCCAGTTATGCAAACTGCAGGCAGCCCAAACTACTCTATCAACTGTGTCGGTTTTTAGTTGAATTGGTCGGGAGAACACTCGAAAACGCCAGGTTAGTATGCCAAAAGCATTTTCTGAAACTCGCCTGGCTCGGGATATCCGATAGTTAAATATTTTTTCTTCATCACTGAGTCCATGCTTACTAAAAGGCTTCATCAGATCAGTGCGTAATGGGAAAGCATCGTCTCCAATGATAACAGAGTTCTCAGGAAACCCAATGGTTTGATTTTCAATTGCAATGTTGAGAGTACTATCCCTAAATATTGCACTGTCGTTCGCTCTGCCATTTCCTCCTACGTCTACATATGTAAAACAGTAATCAGCATCCACCATTGCAAAAAGTATAATACTGTACGCTTTCTTGTAGTTGAAGTATTCTGAACCTGAACAAGGAGGTCTTTTGATGACCACATGTTTGCCATCAATCGCCCCACAGCATCTGGGGACATTCCAGCGTTGGAGGAATAACTTTTCAATTTTTTTCCAATCCTCAACAGTTTTGGGCATCTGAAAAACGAAAATAATTTATTATAACTTCTTTTCCAGCTGAAATAAGTAAGTAACATATTAGTACAGTCTTTGTTGTAATTGTTGTGCCTCTTTTCAGGACCTAAACCAGTCTGAAAATTCAGAACAAGGTGTAGAAGAAGAAACTGATCCTGATGAGCCTGGTATACCAGAAAATACGCCGGCCAAGAACAACATCACCAAATCGTCTCCAATAATGAAGCCACCTGAACCCTCTAAAAAAAATTTAAAAAATCTGTAGATGTAGCAGACAAAGAAATATCGCAAGCTATTCAAAAATTAGATGAAATTGCAAACAAAACTACTGTGGACAAGCCGTATGACGAGTTTGGCAAGTATGTAGCTGCTGAATTGCGTCAGTTACCTACGAGAGCAGCCATCATACTACAACAAGAAATACAAAAGTGTATCACCAATAGTAAGTTACAGTTATTGGACAGTGAAACAGCTCCAGAACAATTCGGTAGATATCTTGAATATCCTCAATCAGTTGCTTCTAGCGACGAGGCAAGCAGTAGCTCAAGGCAATCCCATGATGGCGAGGACATATTGAGATCATCAGTTTTGCAGTCGTTTTCAACATTTCAACAGCTGTATTAATTTTCACATGTCAACAGAATTTGTGCTTTGGACAAATGGTGTATTAAACGACTGTATTAATTTTCATGTTGTCAACAGAATTTTTGTTCATTAAAAATTTTTTATTATATAATTTAAAACTTGGAATGTGTTTTTATAATTATTACGTCATTTTAAAACCAATTTTTGTCATTCTGCACTAAAAACAGCTGTTTATGACACTAGCGTTGAAGTGCTAAAGTGGCTCTTTTTCTCCCTAGGTAAATAAACATCATTTTGATGATCTTTATATGTCGAGGGCAACGACCTTTTGACACTTCTGTTGTGTATTTCAGTTTTGCCAGCTGTTGTTGTCGGTTCACACAAAAATGGCCACGGCCATGAGCTCGTATCAAAAAGTGTCACTTTTGGACCTAGTGATGAAATATACTATTATCAAAACAAGGGATGTGAAAATTAATCTAAAAGGGTCATTCCGAAAAAAAACAACCATTTCTAATTTAGGATGTTTAAACATTACAAAATACTGTACTTATCTTTTGCTTTACCCATTTTTTGCTTTCATTTTCAACTCGGGTATAGAAAAACTCTTGAGTGTGTATATAGGGCCTATATATAATTATCATAAGAAATTTTCACTTACCTCGATGAATGGTCGAAGAACACAACAAATTGCCGTAAGTACATAGGGTATGAACTTTGATATTGTTGTTTCTGGTACTCTAAATAAGTACTCTAGAGACTTGAACGAATCACCAGTCGCTAAATAACGTAATGTTATCTCTAGTTTTGTGGTTACGGGGATTGCCATCCTCAACTTTGTGTTCTGTTTTGACAACATTTCCTGTACCATTTCAAGTAGTTCATCAAACTTATCAGCTCTAATTCTCAGTAAATTTCTATAACCTGCAGGGTCCTCGTTCTTCAATTCTTTAACTAATGCACTTGATGCGCCAAAACGAAAACGTCTTTCTACCCATGGTTTCACCCAAACTTTCCTATTTTTTCGTTTTGCACTATGTCGTCTTATTAACGCGTTTTTTAGCACTGTTGACACGACTACCACTCCCGCGAGAACCACTTCTTCCGACATTTTCTACACAACTGCTTCTTGTCGCTTGTGCACACGCCACAAGCAACTGTGAGTACACTTGGCTAGTTTGCAATCGCATTCGCTCAAAAGCAGACAAGCAGCGTGTAAAGTCGCCGGCACCATGAGCTTGTTCAGAGCTTTTTTAAAAGCAGCGTGTGAGCGAGTGCGGTGAGTACACTTGGCTAGTTTACAATCTCATTCGCTCACAAGCTGGCTTGTAGCGTGTAAACTAGCCCAGTGTAATTGAGCCTTAATGGGCATAGTGATCAAAGTTTTACGGAGAAATAACCTGAATGCTAATTTGATGCTTAAGTCTCTAGGTTTGTGGCATGCTGAGTTTGTACCGAAAGTAACAACATGCTTTCAAAATCACTTTTCAATCGAAAAGCATACATTTAGGGTAAATATTCCTTTCTGCGCAGTCTTTGAACCTTTTGAAACCATACAAGTCCGTGAGAAACGCTTCCCAATAACACCTAATCCGAGAATTAGAGAAATATAAACTTGAATAGGTGAACGTCTTGTGGTACATTTATAGCCGAATTGACAATAAAGGTCGAAGTCGATGGAGAAATTACGAGAAGATAGCGAATGAGAAGAGCACCTCAAGATATTAGGCATCTAATGAGAGCAGAGAGTATGAAAACAGATATACTGAAATATTTCACCCGAACTTAACGTTTTTAGATGGGTACTTCCCTTCCATCTATACACCGACCATATGACTGAAGTACGCGCTATGATTGCAGCAGAGAAGCCACAGGTAGTAGCGTTCGAAATATTGCGCGTCAGTGGAAAATTACTCCAAATTTATCGAGAAGGAAATTAATCGGGAAGCCATAAGAAGAGTAGAAAACAGAGGCCTTACGGAAAACAACCGAATAGGAGCATATCATGAAACAGGAAAGGATAATTAACATAATCGTTGCGGGACAAAAGGATGGCGATAATTAAAAAGAAAGGTCTCAGATAAAAATATATGCCAAAGGTAGTAGTGCGTGCTGTTAGTGATAACCATAAAAGTGTGAAAAATATAAGCACCTAGGAGAGTCGACTGCGATCTCTGTCGAACCTTCACAGCAATTTTGAGCGCTAATGATGAGAGCTCGCCCTATACCCAATAGCCATATGTTTTTTAAAAGTCCTCGAAAAAAATTGGTACCCATCTTCCATCCGAGTTAACCTTCCAGAAAAATCCATATAAACTATTCTTCAAGTGGAAACATTAGGTTCCCTTATTGGGGACGCGGAGAAAACCTTTGGAAGGAAAGAGTTATCGGAGTGCATAATGAGACTTGCTTGCTCTTGGCCCAGAACCACAGCTTCACCCAAGAGATGTTTTTAAATTTGACAATAACATTTAGGGATAGAAGTATATTTTTGAACATGGAGGCTACGCGTGTTGGCAATATTAAAACAGAGGCGGATTAAGGTCGTTGTTTTGATGGGAGTGGTCCATTACCTACTTATCGCAGTGCCTTGATATCATTCAATAATTCGCAGCGATAATGTGCCTGAGGTCTTAGATCCGTAGAGAAGTACCTTCCACATATTAATCAATTATTTTTTCACGTTTTTATTGTCAATCTGATGAAATGAGAACTCGTATTCATTACCAACCTCAAAAATTACCATCTTTTCTATTATAATCCCACAATTAATCCGCCACTGCATTAAAAAAAGTTGAGAAAACGATAGGGGTTCCTTCCGTGAATCAATATATTTGTACATAAAATTGAACTATCAATCTACAGTCCCCTAACTCAACGCCCCAAGTAATAATGGATTCCTGTACGCTACACAGTGATACATTCTTCTCAAAGAGCCAGGATTTCTTTTTGTGAAAATAGCAGTTCAATCAATTATTTTCATTCAAAATTTACTATTGAGAGTAAATAAATCACGGCTGTGATTGCATGTCCGTAATAGACCATGGATTTCGACACAGTATTTTTAAATGTTTTTAGCTTAACATTATCGGCAAGAACTTGTATTGCCCTCTCTACATTAGCCCTAGTTTAAAAATTTATTGCAAGCCAGTTTATGATAAGATATGTTCTTCAATGAGTTTCTATGAAATTCGTTAACATTTATACCTTATTATGTGCCAATTCCACAACCGTAAGGTTCGGTCAACATTATTTATGCTCATATTTCTTTTGTTTGTCACCTTAAATTTTGTAATTAGTGTGTTATATCTAAGTTCGATTATTTATTTTTTTGTCGAAAATATTGTATTGTTTTTTTTTCATGAACTAGGCGATATGCACTGCTCACATTTTGTATATGTACATATATTTATCTACTTTTTTCTTTTATTTATCTATCTCAATGTGAAATGTAGAAAGCTGTACTTATATTTTCTCATGGGCCCCAGTGCCTACGAAAATAAACGATATTATTATTATTACTATTATTAATCATAATTATCCACAAAACTTGATCAATTTCAGCTAACAGTCCTCGATTGAAAATTTTAGTACTCCTAGTTTTTCTTTTCAATTTGTTTACGAGCACGCATTCCCCACGGATTGACCCCTCTTTTTAAGCGACGTATTCTTTCCTGAAAACTTATGCATTCCTCTTGAATTTATCATGGCATACGAAATACACCGTTGTAAAATTTCCCATGGATCAAATTTGATGATTTTTTTATCTTTCACCTTTCCATAACTTTTTAAAAATGAAGTTATTAATACTTGAGCTACACATATAAGTTCTGAACAGGATTTATTCATGCTTAACCAGAATATTTCAAGATGATGATATCTGTTCATAACATAAGTTCTGCGTGAGTCCGTCACAAATTAATACCAGTCTAGAGGAAGGAATGCGTCTCCTTGTGATTCATTCCAATAAAACAACCTAAATTTCGACACATCTGGGAGAAAACAGTAATATAGAGCGTATAATGAGACTCGTAGGCGCTTCTCCCAGACTCCCCCAGTAACTTTGCTAGTTCTTGCAACACATTTCTGACGATTGTTCGTTAAGGATCGATTTATCGGTTATATATAACCTTAGATTGATTAAAAATAGATAACAAATTAAGATTTTAGACAGATTTTCCTACGATTTCAGACTATTATAGATGAGATGAATGCGGTGGATAACATGACTATTGTCGTATCTCGTCTTGTTCACCCTTAACATTTGTAATAGAATAGAATATTTTTATTATGCTCTAGGTAAAACCTATGAGAGCAAAAAAAATGGAAAATACAGGAAATGTTCTAAATCTTAACAAAGGCATTTTGACAAGTGGTTGAATTCAACAGTTCAGAGGGAGGGAGTAGTTGAAAGTTGTAATGTTAACAAAAGATGTAAAATATTCAATACTTATAACACAGAAGTATATGTTTTAACTTACACAGTAATAAACACACATACATATGCATATTTATGTAGACATTTTTGTTAACATTACAACTTTAAGATAATAACTCTAATGAGTTTAGGAGACTGAATTAAGCCCAGACTTCAAATACGAGTACAGCCTTCTTTTAAACGACTGATGTGATTGTGACGACTTCATATTTGGCGGAAGAGAGTTCCAGAATCTAGACGCAGTTGGATGAAAAGATTTGAAATATATATTGGTGCGGGCTAGGGGAATTTGAAGGTCAGAAACACGGCGGGTGGAAATTCCAGTAACTTTTTTGCGGGGGATGAATAATTCGTACAGGTATACAGGAGTCTGTTTTTGGAATAGAGAAGTCTGTAATGGAGAGTCTATTAGTCATTGTTCGGAAGTGGGTGTTAGGGTATATACAGTCTAGATGATTTTTGATACCATCATCAAAACGGAATCCGTGATGTTGATGTCACTCTTCACAAGCACGCATCAACCGTTACTTCACTGTTGATGTGGATACTGAAGTAAAGAGACAAATAATTGCTAGCAGGGAAAATGATACGTCAAAATGCTATGTTTTTCTTTCCTCGTAATTAGATTTGTAGCATAAATGTGTATTATTAAATTTTAATGGACGGTCTTGTGGTTTTAGAAATGCATCTTGAGAGTATATTATTTCTCCAAATCACCAAAAATGCTTTTACCATCCTAAAATTGTGATAATTCAAATGTATTATCAATCAAAATGTCTGATTTTACGCTGAACATATTCCTAAGTAGAAATTAGTCATTTTTTTACATTTCATCCAGTAACAAACAAGGAGAGTGATGTTTCTGAAATGTAATTAATTTTAATTCACCGTCTTCGTTTAATATTTTCCTTTGTTAACCTTCTCTTTATAATATTACGTGAAACTTTGACGTTTGGGGATGAAATGTATGCCCATGATATGGCTCCTTTCAAATGTTGTTTAATCAAAAATCGAATGATTAGAAATAGAGGGCGTACAGAGCGAGGGCCTGCCAGTACAGATAAGCTTCCTCCTCTAAATAGCTTGTGAAACGTAATTCCATCTGTTGGTGTTAGGAGGCACCTTAAGAGCAACCCGCAATCGATTGGTGAGTCCAGCTGCGAAGTACGAACTCCGATTTTAAATCGAGAATTTCAATTCGTTATATGAATATACACGAAAGATACATACAATTGGTAACCTATTTTATTCCAAATACATCACGGTTCAATGAAAAAAACATATTTATGAGGTAACGAATGATATAAAATAGGCTATATCAAAATTTAAACATTTTATAGTTTCAATATCTTCCCCTGGGGCTACTACCTTGTCGCGTTGGAGAGGGTTGAGTGTTCCTATGACCCCTAGAGATGCACTGAGGGGATTAATATGTAATTATTCACGGTAAGTTCACCCATGCCTGATAGATCTGAGGTAGGGGCGAGGAGAAATGTAGTCCACCTGTTGGTGTCAGGTAAAAAACAATTTTGGAATAAAAGTGGGAAATCCTACCTGAAAGCCATCTCTTCCCAGAAAACTTGGAGCTTTATCAAATGAGTCTCGAATGTAATTGCAAGACCCGGCCCTTAAGAGCGTGTGTCACGGGTGACATCTAGGTCTGCAAAATCTTTGAGGGCAGAATCATGTGCAATCCTGGCATAGCATTATCATGATTAGCGACATCCAACAAAGAAGAAAAGAAGACCAATAAGATGGAGAAGAAGGCATCAATGAATGAGGCACAGAGCTCAGGGAAACATCTCATAATAATCACACATTAAAAATACCTATATTCGGAAAGTTTCCTTCGTTTGATAGGGGAATAATAATCCTTATTTCAGCCAAGCGCTACCTGCTAGCAGGGTACTCAGCTACCTGCTAGCAGCCGGAGTCGTATCAGCGCTCAAGCCTCGCCCCAAGGTCACCTCACACGCCGACAGCTGGAACCAGAAATACGTCACACGGACTTTTCCCATCATTCCTACTTAGCCGTCGCGTTTTCGCGAGCTTGAAAATTTTCACTTTTCGTTTAATCGCGAAAAATAGATATCGTCTGCTAAGATCTAGAATCTAAGAGCGTGAAATGCGCACTCCAGGAGTAATAATCTTTCGATTTCGGCAGTTAAAAAAATAGGAAACCACCCTATTGCGGTCATGCCGGAAATGGGGTTGACACGCGGAGAAATAGGGTTCGACCCCTGACCTACAGCTCGTCGGGGATCTCCCCACCTACTGTGGGCGACTTAAATTTTTTGTCTGAAAGAGAAGTTTTCTCATCAATTTTGAAATTACTCTAACGGCATTCATTTTTTTCTCTGATTTTAGAATGACGTGAAAAATATTACAACGGTCAGCAAACGAGAATGAAATGATCAAGAAAAGAGAAATGACTATATTCACACGAATTATATTTCCTGGAAGATTATATTTTCAACCGTCAAAATCAAGTGAAAGTAAAGTTTTACTTTGATATCACGCTAATGAGCGAGTTGTGAAAGAGGATAGGAAAAAACTTGAGCCTCTGAGGGGACCACCAGAGATTTGGGGCCCATCGGTTATCGCCAAGTTTCCCCTAACCGTCTCTGCTTCAATGAATTCCCCTTCTGTGTATAATTTAATATATGTTTAGAATAAATAGCTATTGTTTTTTTCCAAACTTATCTTACAAGAATATTACTTCTAAAGGCAAATTTTAATCGTAAATATGCTTTATAACCCCTGGGCTGCGGTAGTGCACGATTTTAGCTGCCAGCCAGTGCGGAAGAGACCCCCTGTGCGGAAGTCACCCCCTGCCACAAGGGCTGGTCTGGTAGAGTTGAGGCCCTTAGCGATCCTTAAGGTGAGGGAGAGTACCCGAGTACAACATATCAAGGTAGGAATAAATTTTTTGGATAAATTCTATAGTCAGCGTGCAAACGTATAAAAACGTGGATAGTTTGACTTTTTTATGCAGGAATTAATAGCAGACATCAACAGATTTATTACATCAAATTTGCTTCTTTTATTCAAAATAAGCCTTTGCTTCATTGTTGATTCAGATACTGAATCAGAGAGACAAAGAAGTGCTAGCAGGGAAAATTATGCGTCAAAATTCAACGTATTCGTTTCCCCCAAGTCAGATGGGTACCATGAATTTGTGATATGAAAATCCAGTGGACTGACCACTGGTTATAGAATTATACATTGAGTGCTCAACAATGTTCTTCGTGGTGTATTTCATTAGGCCAAATGACCTAAGTTTTTACTATTTTATAATTGAAAAATCGCAGTATTGGTGCCCTAATTCTTATGCTCAAAAAGATAACGTTATAGTATCTAATTTACCATGCATTAAAATACCTCCCATAATGATAATCATGTGAAATTGCTGCTAGGCATGTTTTTCCATTTCATTTAGTAACAAACAAGTAGATAGTTGTTTTTGAAATGTTAACTAATTTAAATACTCTGTCTTCCTTTAAATTCTTCCTTTGTTATTCCGTTTTTCCATAATATAATATTAGATTTTGACACTTGGGAAAGAAAGTTATGCTCAAAACGTGGTTAGGTTTTAATGCTGATGAGTTAAAAATCGAATGGTTGGAAGGTCCGACCGGAACGCATCACTTGCAGCCTCTGAATAGTTTTCCAAACATGTGCCTCCATCTGCTGGGTTAAACAGGCACTGTTAGAGCAATAACGCAATCGATAGGCGCGTTCAGCCAAGTAGGTCAACCGATTTGAAAGCGAGGATACCTAACAGATTCCTAAAATAAATCTACGCTAAATATATCTAAAATTGGAAACGTATTTTATCCCAAATACATGATGGTTCATGTTTTTAAGTACACATTTACGTGGTAATTTAATTCAATAACATTTTAAAGTTGCAATCGTGTATCATTTACCTACTGAAATACCTACTGAAAAAGTATTTGTCCATGACATTCTTAAAAATTCCTTTCGTCTTCACGTCTTTACCCAATTTTAACTTATGATGAGGATATTAAGCGGCCAATTTACGTTTTGAAAATAACGAATTACCACTTCATTTAACAATAACGTCATGTATCTCTTTGCAGGTTACTTTCATGCGCTCCATTTTTTTTTCTCATCCGAAATGTCAACAGTCTAAATCACCGGACAAGGAAATCGAAATTAGAATAAAATTCCCTGGATAATACACACTTTCACCGAGATATTTTTCTTAGAAAACGTACCTTTTTATTGTTCCGAAATATCCTTCACCACCAGTTATGGCCTCAACGCTGAAATCTGACGATCCAGGGTAAAGAAACCCTGAGAATAAAATAAAATGGAAGTTTACCATTTTATTTTATTCTCATGGATATAAAACATTTCCACCAGATATCGCTGTACGCTGTGAATTATAAAGAAACCCTGGTTATTCGCTTCCGTAGCTCAAGCACTGATATCTTTTCGCACTCACGAAGATAAACTGACTAATTTTTTTCAATTAAATCGTTTTTTAACCAATTTGAAAGAAGCAATTGTTGAAAACCCCGGGCGAGCTACTTCGTAGAAATCGCTTGCGCAGATCTCGAAGAGAAGCGATCCTCAAAAGTGCAAAAACCCCTTCATAGACCGAGGCAGTAAAGCAGTAAGCGGCATTTCTACAAACGGACAGCTATGTCTCGATTGCAGAAATTTTTACACGCTAGATAAGAATCATAACGCGGAGGTTGGGTTCACGGGCACAATAGGAAATAACGCGGTCGGCAGGGTAGAGCCCGCCGCTGAAGCGGCTCTCCACTACTTGTGTTGTCCTTCACTATTTGAGTTGATTGGAACTATAAAAGACCTAGGAGAGTGTGGATAGCAGAATATGCGAGTGCATAGTGGTTAGAATTGGATTTTTCAAGAAAAAGAATATATAACTTAGCAGCTGCCCGCTATCCCGTGACAAGCTTCTGACTTGCCGGCACAATGGTTAAGTCCATTATGTGTCTTGTGATGGAAATCGTAATGTGCCCATTGAAAAATTGGAACAATAGGACGAATATGGAATTTTAAATGCTTGCAAGTGTAGAAAACTGTAATTTCGTCTCACTTTTAGCGAGTTATCCTCGACTAATCCTAGGTCTGAACAAATGTTGGAGTCTAACCACCGCTTCGGGCGGTTGGACATTCACGCACATAACAATATAGGAGAGGCGGGGTGGCAAATTGGGGCAGGAATTTTCATTTGAGAATTAAATTTGACGCTTTTTTTATAATGTGGTATAAAACACTTTGTGAAGCAAGGTGAAAAACATAAAGTTTTCCTCTACATATGTTCAATACAATTGAAAATTTCACTACAGTGGTTTGGATTCGTAAACGGTTAATTTTTACTGTGCAAAGATTTAAATTTTGAAATTTCAAAACAAAGCAACAGTAGTAAAAAACTTCAGTCGGTTTTTTCAAAAGCCGGAAAAGCATTTTTGACATCATTTTATATTAAATTGACTGGCGTCTCATGCTTTAAAAAAATTACATAGAAAAAAAAATTTCAGCATTATGGTCACTGATTATTCTATAATTTGTAAAATGTAATCTTTTATCCAAATTTAAAAGTGAAAGAAATCATTTTTTGGTAGCTTTTTTCGATTTCAGCCCACTGTGCTCCCCCCTTACACTTTCCTCGTGTAAAGTTAAATTCTCCAGCCTGTTCCCTCCGTCATACAGATCATCCACGTATTCCTTCCATCTCTTCTGTACCTTTTCTCGCTCCGAATGCATCCTTCTATATTTAGTCTTAATTTACGACATGGCTTGTCTTCTCATGCCGCCTGATAGAGAATTAAATTTGCTGTGCAATGCCATGCCGAATAAAACATCCTGCCATGTCCCAAGTTCTGCTACTTTCTGCTGATTATGCTACTTTCGGTTGTGTCTGACACGTACAACACGTCGTTTTCTGATTACCATTTGTTAAGTCACGTCATACAATTTTTGTGGCTGGGTATTCTGCCGAGAAAGCAAACATCTTCACTCGCTCAAAGGTGCAATATCACTCAAATAAGAATGCACTTAATCTATAAATCCTCTCGGTACAAATCATTTCCTGGGGAATGCGATCACGCGACGTTTATGGTCTACACACGTACGGACACACATAATGATTAATGTGTTGGAGCAAGGTATAAGCTCATCCTGTGAATATTAACCGAAATTCGTTTTCTCAATGGTTTGCCATTCAGTGTGCCTAAAAACCTTCACACGTGACCATGAGTCCAGTGGCGGCTTGCCCATAAGGACTCTCGGACGCCGCCCCTCCCAAAGATTTGAAAAAGGAAAAAATAAATGCCCATGCAATTATAATTGTACATCTAATCAACCAAAGTGTTTTTTTCAATCGTATACATCGTGAATGCAGGAAAAACACGCAAAAATAGCGCGAGAAGTTCGCATTTGTAGCCGCGGGGTGCTGGCCAGAACGTCCCAATCCATCGCCATGCAGTTATATGAAGAGCGGTAGTGGTGGGGGCTGCTGGTGCTATGACGCGTCTTAGCTTGTGCCCTATGGAAGTCTTGGGACGCCGTCCGAGCATGCGCAGAGCGACGTATCTAGTGAGATGACATCGCCGCTACGGCTGGCGGCATTATAATCTGGCGTCTACTTGGCGCTGCAGTGTTGCAGAATACCGTGTTTTGGTTTTAATTTTATTATTATAAATATTTAAGTTATATTATTTTAAATTAAACAAATTTAATACCTAGACAGCCATAAAAACTCACTAAAATATAGAAAATATTTTAAAATTTTGACCCCCCGGTGAAGTGTGCCCCGCCACCCCGCATTTTTATTTATTTACACCCCGCTATTTAACGCATTTGACTCACGAGCCGCCACTGCATGAGTCCCAAGTTCAAGGTTTCCCACTTCTCTAGGTACCATTTTTCCCGAGCAACGACGGATTGCCTGCTGCTAATATATAATATGACGGGGTACCTTCGAAACAGGTTGGAATCACTCAATTAATCCTTCTAGGGTTTACTTAAATTAAAGCCTAAACTGGCGGACTGATGAAACCTCGCGCTTTGAAAAAACTATGATTTTCGTAATTAATTTGTTTCGTATGTTTAAATAATTAATTGATTTCATTTTGAAAATGTTTTTCTCACCGAGAAGAATTCCGTAAAATTTTTCAAATATGTGATACATAAATCAGGGAATATAAAAGTATTACATTATATGTTAAATCTTACTTCTTTCTTTTTTCTCTTAGAGGAGAAAATATCTCGAGTCTTCTATAACGCTCAGCCCTAAGGGTATTAAAACATAATATAAGTTAAAAAGTAAACTTAAAAAAATAAAAACACAATGGCAAGCAAAATTACTATACAAGTTTTTTTTAATTATCAAAGAAATATAGTAAGAAGAGTGGAAACGAAAATTAAGATATCGGACCAAAAATTAAAGTGAAGCGTGCTTAAACTTCGTGAAGAAATGAAATTATTTTGTAATCATTGTTGAAGTTTAGTACGAGAAAGAAGGGAATGTTTTCTTTCATTCTCAAAGGCTGGCTTTCATCCCAATTCCAAAGCCGATGTCAATTCATTCTTACTCCTCACCAATAGGAAGAGCTTCTACACACTCCGAAACTCTTTCCTTAGCCAAGACTAACTTTTTTGAAGTAATTTTCCTGTCTAATCAATTTTTCAAATATGCACCGCTAAATCGTAAGAGTTCTCTCATTTTACCTCCAAAACTTCAAAAACATTATTACTTCTCATACCTTCACCAATTACTCCCTACTTTCTCATAAAGAGCATATTTCATGTTGTTATTCACCGCTCATCCTAAATATATGAAGATCTCTCTTTCGAAAATATTGAATTTCACAGAAATTAACATCCCAATAAAAGTTTTCCTTATAGAGGCTCTATATGATCCCTCATGACAACGCTTCTATCAATGAAAATTCTGAAAATAGATTCCCCAGCATGTGGAATCAATCTAGTGGGAATAGAAGATATACATTTCGAAAAACCAAAACTAAATTACGATATAGGAAGGTTCATCTAATATTCAGCTAAATAATGTCCTCAATAAGTTTCTTTTTTCCATCTAATAAATTTTTACATGGCTCCCGATTTTATAAACCCAGCCGAGTTGCTTTTAAATCAAATTCTTTGAAGATATTGTATTTCACAGAAATTAACTTCCCAATAATAGCTTACCTTATAGAGGCTATATGTGATCCCCATCTGACTGCGCTTCTATCAATGAAGATTCTAAAAATAGATTCCCCCATCTGTGGAATCAATCTGGCAAGAATAGAAGCCTAAAAATGCACGTAAAAAAAACAATTTAATCACGATATTGGAAGACTCATCAAATATTCAGCTAAATTATGTTCTCAATAAGTTTTTTTATCCACCTAATCAGTTTTTCAAGGGTTCCCTATTTTATAAATCCTACCGAGTGTCTTTTAAATCAAAATTTTCGAAGACATTGCATTTCTAAGAAAATAACTTCCCAGTAAAATCTTTCCTTAAAGAGGCACCCGTAAAGGCTCTTCGTGATCCCCCACTGACTACGCATCTATCAATGTAAATTCTGGAAAGAGACTCCCTCGTCTGTGGAATCAATCTAGCGAGAATAGAAGCCTATGCACGTCGAAAAACCAAAACTTAATCACGATATTGGAAGGGCTTTGAAATATTCAGTTGAATAATTTCCTCTATAAGCTTTTTATCCGCCCAATCAATCTTTGTATGAGTTTCAGATTTTAAAAATCCAGCCGCGTGTCTTTTAAATCAAAATCTACGGCAGTATGAAAGTAATATTTAGAGAAAATTTGTGAAATCAAAAAATATTTATCTCCATCGTAAAATATTTTCATCCTGAATGATACCCCATAAGGCACCTCTTTGTAATCTGGCAGGGGGTGTGTTGTTCCCTAAAATGTAGAAGTGAGTAGTTCCCGCTACGTGTTGGTATCACCGCAATTTTACGTGCAATAACGTAGTCTGTACCTCTCAGAGGCATGCACTACATATACTCATTTCGCAACTTGCTGTATTCAAATCCAGACGGAAATTTATCACTCACTTAGTGCATATGATAAAATATACTTACATATCGACCATTAATTACTCCTGGGCATATTATTTAGCAAATTTTATGAAAGAAAATCACTGAATTACCTAATTAATACAATTTTTATATCGCGGTGAATGTTTTTGTGGTCTTCGTTCTCGGGAACAATTAATTACTAACTCTCTTTCTTCTGGAACCCTGATTCTGCGCTCAACGTCCACTGAAGTGCACAAAATTGGGCCTCTCAATATATCTTCCTCTCCGTCTGAAAAAAATTTACCCTGAACCTTACTTAAAAAATTGACTCTAAGATTTAAACGACGTTCACATAATGTTTCCCGTCCTGATTGCGGACGTAAATAAGGGTCGCTGATTGAAAAATAAAATCGACCTTCGGTGAACCTAATCATCTTCACTGAGCACGCTACGGGTCATTGATTAAATCTGTCTCTTCGTACCCCTTTTTAGTCTCCCGGGGAAAAAAGTAACCAATTTCTTTGTCATCACACTTCCCGAGAACTCTGTTTCAATCAAAATCAACTTCTCCCTACAATCCCCGTGAATACGCCCCGACGTAATATGCTATGAGAAAGATGATTTTCGAATTTTGGTAAAATTCTAATAGGGAGGTTTCCTATTATTTTTCTATTGCCTAAATCAAAAGATTATTACTCCTGGAGTACGCATTTCACGCTTTTAGATTTTTTAATGACGATATCTATTTTTCGCGACTAAATGAAAAGTGAAAAATTTCAAGCGCGCGAAAATGCGACGGCTAAGTATGAATGCTGGGAACACCCCATGCGACGTCATTCTGGTTCCCGCTGTCGGCGTGTGAGGTGACCTTTAGGCGAGGCTTAGAGCGATGATACGACGCAGGCTCCGAGCAGGTAGCAGAGTACCCTGCTAGCAGGTAGCGCTTGGCTTCAATATGGATTATTAATACCCTATCAAGTGAAGGAAACTTTCCGACCTTAGGCACTTTTAATAGGTGATTATTAAGACATGTTTCCCTGAGCTCTGTGCCTCATTCATGCATTGGTAATCTCAGGTGATGTAAAACTCCTATCTCCTCATAGAGAAACTAGGTCTCTGTGACGTCACGTGGAGTGGCATCGCATGAGCGCCAATCTGGCCTTTTTCAAATGAGGTTAAAATTAATCATTACCATTCGTCTAAACTGGGATTTCTAAAATCAAATCATTTGTATATTATGAATACACTAACTGTGGATAACGAGTCGCAATGAATGCCTTTCGTTTTCTCCGATGAAGGAAACTACCCTATTATCAATACTTTCCGTGAGGACTGAAGTTATATGTGATACATATTGAGAAGATATTTTTACCAACGCATGACCAACAAAGAGGCATTACGAAAAGGTATCGCGGAGTTCATAGACAATACCCGAAGAAAAGGACAGAAGCCCTAAACGCACCGATACGAGGAAGATATAACCATTAAAAGTAATTATCGACGTATCGAAAACTGAGAGGATCTGAATTCTAAGAAGTTTTTAATACCACTAAGCAGAAATTAAACTTAGCTTGGTAAACATATCATTGGAATATCCTCAAATTTAATTGAAAAACAACGAAAAATAGGCAGCAGAAATATAAATCAGAGGCAAATTAACTTAAACCATTAAATTTGTCGTACATTGATTTTCTCAATCATATACCATACCTTAAGACCATATACAATGCCAAAAGATTATATTCAAAGTTAATTTAAAATAGCGAAAAATAGGTGGAAGAATTATAAATCAGCGGAAAGTGAATTAAACCTAGGCAATTACTATACCTTGATTTTCTCCATTCTCAAACAATCCTTGCGCCACTCTTAATTCCATTCCTTCGCTGTCCACCAGGTTTGACACTTTTTTGGATCACCACATATCTTCAGATAACTTAAGTCGTTTTGAGTTGGTGCATGATTTACGCGAGATCCACGCACACAAAGATGGATACGTTCCCGTAGGCTTTAGAAACAACTCTTTAGCGAGTATTCTAATTCGCACACCGACGGAAATGATCCATCTTCACCCACACACAAGCGTCCACACGCAAGTTTAAACTCGTACTCAATATTCCCCTCGTCTAGACTGCGCAGCAAAGTCTCATGAGATTATTTTCCCCGACCAATCAGCGAGGGCCATACGTTCTATAAACACGTCGCACAGAGGGCTAAATCGAAAAAAGCTGGCCAAAAATCGCTGTAGTCTTAATTATTGCTAAATGAATGAAAATTTTTGCAAATTGGGTATTTTAAGGACACAATGAAACTTATTTAGAATGATTTAGTCCAGAAAATAGTTTAGGAGGGCAATAAAATTTAAAAATAGGGAGAAGTTATGCGGGAACTATAGTTACCAGGGGCAAGTCGAAATTTTTATATGGGAATATCAAGGGAAAAACAGATTTTATACCATTTTCAACTATGTTTAAGCTATCTAGTAGCTTCTCATAAGGTATGTGATGATTGGAAATTGCTTTTGAGTCTTTAAAACCTGAAATTTTGGCAATTGAAGAGTAATAATAAAAATTAATAACATTGACAAATATTTTTATTGCAAAATTCTCAAAACAAAGGTGTGCCACATTAAATTTTAATCTGAGTCAGAGGATAAAGAATCTTCATATTTTCGCTATTCACCAGAAGATTTTTCCCCTCCTCTGGTATTTTTTTTACTTTACGACGAATCCCCGCAGAACAAGAAATGAAAATATCTGACGTAAGCATAAGCCTATGGAAAAGGTCATAGTTTGTGGCAATTCTAGAAACTTTCCTGGTGTGTTTTTCGCAAATTCCATGGAAGTTGCTACACTTGATTCCTCCAGTGAAGTAGAACTTCTCAGTTTCATCACTTTTCTACGTTTAGACCTCTCACTTGCACTGCCGAAATGCAGAGACGGTCTTCCACGAGGAGTGCTTTCAGTTAAGCCTAAAGCAATGATAAATTACGAAATAATTGCAATTCACGGACTAAGGCAACAAGGAATGAAATACTCGCGCAGTTGTATATGCGTGTAGTACATATTATCATTTATCCGTAAACATTAGCGTTCACCCGAAGGAGACGAACATGGGAGATATTTTAACACAGCGCCAGGAAGTGTTATTGGCTGCTTTTACCAAATATGATTCAACTTTAGAAATCCACTATTCACTCTGGTGCACGTATCCCACTTTCGAAAGTATTGATGAAAAACACTTTTTGAATGAAGGCCGCAAGCAAAGTTTTTAATTTCTCATCTCCTCCCAAAAAAGTTTTAGTGTAAAAACTCCAGTACTAACGATTTCTTATGCTCGATGGTCCTCCTTCTGTTTGCCAATATCACGCTATGTAAATCTTCGCGAGTCACTAATGCTGTATCCATAACTGGGGAATTAAACTGTGAACGTCCATATCGAACTGAGCACTCGGTTAGAAATGAGCGTGCCAATCGCATAGACGGAATATTTTGGAAAAACCCAATTTGTAGAATGAAACCCTTGCACGTGTTCATAATAAAAGAACAAATCTGCGTGCATAAAGGGGTAGCCGCCGAGGACAAAGGGTTTGGAGAGCGCGCGAACCGTTAGGTTTTTTACCATCCACATGCGGCTCCCGCGGAAAGACCCAGGGGTATAATCGTCAGAGGAGGGCACAAACCATAAATAAGAGCAAATAACAAGTAGTTGAGTACAACGCACTCAGGGAAAATCTAGTCTCTCAAATGGACTACGACGCATGTCATCCAAAGTTCCCGAGTGCCTACGCCGTGTATTGCGGGTCATGGGGAGCGACATCATTTTGCTTTACCACGAAAAAATCGAAGGGGAGCAAGTTGGAGCAAGATTTTTTTTCCGTCTAATAATATAGACTTCATTCTAACTCTTGGTGTAGATATCTTAGGAGCGGCAAGCGGCGGTAACTACTTTTATCCTAGCATTAGGTGAAAAATTAACGAAAAACAGTGATATTTTTAGCAATTCATAAAGTTAATAAATAACAATTGATTAAAACAAAACTTCACTCTTAATTAACTAAAAGAAGGGTACTATCAATTTATATCCTCAAAAATTCCGAATTATTAACTATATTCCATTGCATGAGGAACAAACGTTGAACTTTTACGTATAAATCGCACACCCAATTTCATAGATTTTTATTGATTTTTGGCGAGCTATAAAAATTAAATGAAAAATGTTGACAAAAAATTAAATTCAGGTTTACACGCCCAAGACCTTCTAAAATGATAATGTACCATTCCCGGTTCGAAACGAAAAAGTCAATATTTTGATTTTTGGCCAGCTTTTTTCGATTTCAGCCCACTGTGCGTCGTGTTTAAGGAGTGGCCATGCGGCTTTGGCCGAATATCCCAGTTAGGTAAACAGCTTCACTCAATTAAACGGACTCCTCATAGCGCTTTCTGCTCAGCTGCTACCATGACAGTAACGTAAGCCGTCATTGAGGGGCACAGTAAAATGGGCAGCCCAAGCTGTCTGAATCTCCCACTCTCTTAAAGGCAATGCTGCCGCCACGGCTTCCAACGATCTCTTTTTTCAGCTACGCACTTCGTGCATTTGCACATTCGAGGTGCATCCTATCTCAATTGCCAATGACAACATTAATGGAGTTGGTAAAAAAAAACTCTTTCAGCTGACTGCTGGCATTTATGCTACCTCCATTGAGTATGCCACACTAGGCATTGCCACAGATTCGAATTGTATCGCTTACCTATCACCTCGGCGAGCCGATGGATGACGAATGAAATCCTTATGTACCCTTCCGTCTGTCCTGGTCGGCTGGTAGGCGATCGTCGATGGCCCCGAGCTTAGGGGGCCCCACAATGCTACCGACTATCCTTAAGTTTATATGAAAGGTGCAATAAAATTAGACTCAAATTACTTTAACCCAATTTTTTTATAAAAATCATAAAATTCTACGTTTTCATTATTTGCTTTATTTACAAAAAACTTGGTCTAAAAATATTACACAAAAAATAAATTAAATAAGGTAGTGAGAAGATAAAGAAGAAGCTGGTGCTTTTTTAAAAGAGTAAATCCAAAATGTTTTTTCAAAGTTTTTTTAGATTCCAACGTAGTTCCAAGGAACAACTTCACTAAATAGATGATAGAACCACGATGAATTGTTATATTTTATAAACTGTGAAATGCTCACTCTAAACGTTATTTTCTTAATACAAATTGCTCTTTTCTTGTTAACTTTTATTTATTTTTTAAGAACCAGAAAGCGTCAAAATCTATTACCGAGTATGACATTACCAGAAAATTTCCGAGGGAGGACCCCCGAATACCGCGAAAAAAATCATGAGCGCATGAGGCGTTTCCTGACAGATTGCGGGCAGATTCGCAATGCAGTGGCGGATTAGATGCCAGGGAGTAAGCGAGGATGTCCCGTTTATGTTTCACTGGTTTTACAGATTTGAAATAATACTGAGGTTAGTCTGGTATTTTACCTTCAAATTTTTCCTTACGATGCAATAAATTCGAAACAGACGTTGAACCACTGCTACATTAAGATTGTTAAAGATTTGCTGCAACAGTAAGTTCGGCTCGGGATATTTCCAGTCCAGTTTCGCCATATTGGCCTTAAAGGCCATAGAGCCACAAAGTGCGTCGTCTCGGCATCATTTCCCTCATGCGGGATATACTATGCACGGAATGAGTTATGATTTCAAATTAATTACAACAGGCTTTCAGCAACTTTATGCGTGTTTTAATGTGTATAATAAAACAAAATACAATTTTTTGTGTAGAGTATTACAGGGGCGCAGTTAGTAATTAAGGCTGGGGGGGGGGGGGGGGGTTTGGTACAACTAATACCAGGGTGTGTGGGGGTATGGAATACCCACCAGGATAAGCGGCATGTGCGAGATTAATAAATTGCGGAATTTTAAGATAAACGGTTCAAAATGGTGAGTTTTACGGCTTTCTGAGGGATATTTAATTAATCCTTACACTATTCTATTAGTGTTATCAATCCAATTAAGTAAAATGGATTGAACTTAAAAATTTGTCTCTGGGGGGGGGGGGGGGGTTTAACCCCCAAACCCCCCCCCCCTCGCTGCACCACTGGTGTATTAAGATTTAATTTTTTGTACGCATATTTTGAAATATACAAAGCTAATTTTGTAGGAAACACAGTTTTAACTTAAGCAAGGTATATTTTGAGTTAATCGCCGTAAATTATTTTTCAATTTATTTTGGAATTCTGAAAGAAAACTCCTAAATAAGTCACTGTTAACTGAATTTATTGGGTTCAACCAGTATTTTCCAATGAAAACTGTATCCATTTAGCCCATGTTATTAAAATGTCTTGGTTTTTAGATGTGTATGTTTATAATGTGATAACATAAGCATAGTCTCTAGTTTTACAACTTTCATTTCATTTGCGATAAAATCGTAGACATAAACTTTTAATTAGAAGAAGAGTAAAAATAAATCAAAATTATTGGCATAGCTTATTTTCCTTAACACTTGAATTATGCGATAATTTTACTTTCTAATGGAGCTGCAGAATACAGAAAAGTTTAAGTCGGTTTTAATAACATGCGGCGAATCATCCTTATATAGGTTCGCCGTGTCACTCGTAACATATGAGATAGACGTCGCGAGGTAATTTTTTACAAAAATAATTCTTACAGCTACGAGAAGAATGATTTAAGTATAAGTTTTAGCTGCAAGTCAGAAAAAAAGACTAGTTGCCACATTTACTACTTAGTTTAATCAAAAAAGCAAAACAGGGCAAAGAATAGTTATTTTAGAAAATGTGCTGTGTTTCTCCCTGATTAAAACTAATATCATTGAATGGAGGCGTGTAAAAAAACGAACTTTATGACAAGTTATGAGTCGTCCTATTTTTTTAACAGGACATTTTCAGCTTATAATATTACACATGAAGTTGTCGTGGCTGTGAAAGAATTCACTGACCTTCCCTTTCTTATTTTTTTTGTTTCCAATAGTTCTTTTTCTGGACTTCATTCGCTACTTGCTTATTTGTCCGGTTCACATCTATATATGAGTACAATCCAAGTAAAACTTTCACTAAGTTTCTCCCTGGTCTCATTATTTGTGCTATTACTAGATAGAAGACTTTTTTTAATTGATAGGCATTCTTGACTCATACCGTCCTTGCTTTGAACATAGAGTAGCGATTGCAATGATGCTCTGATATGCATCACATATTGCAGATCTCTGTAACTTCCTGTATCACACTGCCTATACGATTATTTCCTTTCTCATTTATTTCGTTCCCCCACCAAAAAATTTGTTTTTTTTTGTTGTTTACTTTAATTTTCAGTTTTCATAACACATCACTTTTAAGTATCAGAATAGATTCCTTCTCTGAATCAGTTACTGTAGCTATGTCATCTGAAAATCGAACGCAAAACAATAAATTTTTGCAGCTCATTTTAAATACCTGTGTTATCATTTAAGATATTCCTTCTTCGATTTATAGTGGTGTTGCCACAAGACGAGACGATACCACTTCCACGAGACTCTCGAAAGTCTGGCAATACAGATTTATGCAGTCAATCCCTATTTATGGTAAAATTTTGCCCTATAATTATTATTGTCTTGTTATAAGAAATAAATGACACGTTTTCCAAAATTAGTAAACGATAAATACAACGATAATTTTACGATGAATTATTATGAATTTTTCCGATACAAATGTTTCTCGTTTTCATAATCCCAGAATTTATAGCCAAATAAGATAGTAATTTTTGGTTATGGATTCCCCTATTATCCTATATTCTTATTACCTTATAAATTTTATTCCACAATTATTTACCACTAACTTCTTATGCTGTTATTTCCAAGCTCAAGTCCATGATAAAAATATCATGTCTCTTAGTCGTATAGTGTGTAAATTATCGTGTGCTCCTTCTATCCTTCTACAAGGTCAGCACCATTGATACTTAGGTATGTTGTACTTTTATCGTGGATTTATATGGAATAAGAGTATTACTCCACTGTCACGGTTAAAAATTAGAAGAATTTTAGAAACCCTTGCAGTTCATGGTTATCTTGGGTTTTCGGAAAAACAAGATAGGAGGAAAGTGGCTGAATAGGGTATGCTGGGAGGATTAAGGTGTTTCTATCCATCGATCTCTCTCCTCATAGGGAACTACTTCGGAGGCGCTTATTCCAATTTCTCCCTCTTTCACCAATGAATGTCAACAATTAGGAATGGTTGATACATTTACACGTTCACACCCTCAAATGAATTGAAATTTTATGGTGACTTCGCATGAAATACATTCATTCACAATTCAAAAGTTAAACTCAATAGAATATCGCTTTTGCATCCCCACAATTAACATCTTCCGCTCTTCAAGCCTTGAACTTCAAATCCAGCTGATATCTCTATCTCCATAGAGTATACTTATATGAATCCCTTACAAAATAGGGGGAGTGAACAGTGTATTCATCCCTTAAAAATTTTTCCATTAGCTACCATATCATATGTCATAAAAAACGAAGAAAAATTGTTATTTTAATGTTTTTTAAAGCTTTTTTTCAACTTTCACCCCCTAAATCTTTTCAGCCCCAGTGAAGTTTGTCTCTCTCTTGACCGTAATAGCCTTAAAAAGTCATTTTTTTTTCAATCAGGAGCAGATAACATTAGTAAAAGTCTCTTGAAAAGCGATAAGTTTAGATATGGGGTTGTTTTCCCCAATTTAGGGGTTGCGTAAAAATGGAGGGTGATAGAAAAAAACGTAGGTCATTTCCGGTTTCAGCGACCCAAAATTAGCCAGAAACACCCTAAATTGTAGCGGGGCATTTTTTGAACTATGTTTTTGCAGAACAGTGGTATCAACTCCTTAATAATGCATCCAAAATTTGAAATGGCCCACCATTTCTGACACGCTACAGAAATTTCCATGGCAGAGATCATATTTATAGAGAACAAACTACGTCAAAAACACTGCAAGAAAAAAGGATGGTGGATAGGGACGGGACATCCTACTTAGGTACATATTTCACACCAAGTACACTGGTACTTTATCACATTGCGTACGGGGGTATTTAAATGTAGAGGAACAACGTACCTGGGTAGACACATACAAAAAAATCTGTGCTGCGACTGTACTTAATCTGCACTGTAACTGTGCTAAAAGGACTGTACTGTGACTCTACTTAAACTGCACTTAAATTGAAACATCGCAGTACAGTTATAGCACAGCCACAGTGCAGTTGCCATAGCACAGTCACAGTGCAGTTGCCATAGCATAGTCACAGTGCAGCTGCCATAGCACAGTCATAGTGCAGCCCCAGCACAGTTTTTACTATAATACTTCTTCCTTGAATCAATAATTGACAGCCTATAGATGTAGCTATTGCATTCCTAGTAGATCATATTGAAAGCAAGAAGCAGAATTAAATCAAGATGGGCCAATTACCAAGTTACTCTCATAAGTTTAAAATATTTAAACGCAAAACTTGCCTCCCGTTTTCCATGCATTGGTGGCATCATTTGAGTTCCATTTCACTAACTATTTATGGAGTACCTTTCATTGGGAGAAGAAATCAAAACAGTAAAAACAAGATTGATCAATGAGAAGTCGATTCACAAGGTCCATGAGTAGCTACAAAACGGGGGCCCACTCAGCATGAGCTTCTGACGTCATCAACTTATCTGCTAAAAGGTTTAAGCTGTCAGTTTTTTGCTAGAATAACTCATTGATCTCTCCATTATTTTACACTCTATCACAAATGACAATGAAAACAAAAATTGGTGAAGGATCTCATTTCCAATTCCCAACAGGGACTTTGATGGAGCAAACTAACAAATTTCCTGCTGTGACATATTTCAAAGCATCCCTCTCCAATTTCAGAAAGCAACTTACTTGATTCCATATCACTCTCATGATACCTCCTTTTGCGTAACCTAGGAGAGAATCAACAATGACATAGTATATGACAAAAAATTCATCCATTCAAAGGAAGTTGTACATATAATCTCAAGTCTGTATATCAAAAACTGTTTAATAAGCAAGGAAAAGTGCCATGAAGGCAATATAATACAAAACAGATAAGTCAGCTCTCCTGCATGCATAAGGTTTTCTGGATCCAAGGACGAATCACCAAAGTAAGTGCATCATAAGTTTCCAACATATTTGAGGCCAGTCCACAAACAATGAATCCATATTAAATATGTATACCTTCAACAGTACAGTCCAACATTTACAAGAAATAGGAAAACAGAGTAAAATCTTGAGCACAACATGGATCAAAGAGCCAGAAAATGATTTGTCACAAGGATCAAACGGGAACACTAAAATTTCACAACAGCTTTATTCAACAATGTGTATCATTAATACTAACTTCCGTCCAACATGGATTTTTAAACGAACTTTGTACTATGAAACAATATAATACAACCAAATTATTGCAAAATCCACAAGGTAGGTATTACTCAACACTATGCAGAAGAGCATAATATTCTACTTTTAATGCATCCATATAACAATTGGAATGAAATTAATGGTATCTTCCAAGGGTAAATGGAATCAACTCATTATTAACATGAAATCCTCCATAGTTCCAAAAATTTCATGACAGTTTGCACTTAGGTTTTGACAAAAAATATGCATGTAATCTTTCAACAAATCATTCATAGTTTACATGCCAAACCCATCCTATAATTTACAATAAATCTGAAAATTATAATATTGTTCCACTAAACCCATTCAAAAGAATTGTTCTGGTTCAAAAATCTGAGTGAAATGAGTTACTCTTACATGCAGAATGAAATTCAGTGGAAACTGAAACTGCAAATGTGCACCATACAAACCAACAAGCAGAACCCATTTAAAATAGGTTGTAGCTGCGAGCTTCCAATAAATAATTCTTCATCCAAATGTTTTGTCCCAAAAATTATCTTATTCATCTCTGAGTAACCACCACATTCATTGGTGTGATAAAACAATATAAGACATCAGCCCCACAACTTTACAACAATGTAAATACAGATACCAGGTTTGATAACAGGTTTTTAACCATATCAAAGCATACAGTCATAAAGTTTGAGGCCATTTTTATCAAGTGAGCTACAACAAAACATTTACCGGGAAAATAAAATTTTATCCATGTAGGATCATTTAGTCTACAAACTTTTGCTGAATTGCCATTCTGAGATTATGAAGGATGCACAAGTTGATAACTTAATTTTAATAGCAACCAAGGCATGGTCATATATTATTCACACTGTTAGCTAGAATTACTTAGGCAAAGAATTATTTTTCAAGAAACATCTCCCATGAAATACCACAAAAAGTACGTGTTTGTATATTTCTTCATATTTTTCCTGATCCCCTCCCCAGTGGAATAAGAAAATCCTTCTGCCAAAAAGATAATTCATCCTACCACGCAGTAAGTGCCATGCACACAATCCAACTGTCACAGGAGCACCATCTAAAATCCAGATGGATACTTTTAAAACTAAATTCATTTATTTTTCAGCATAAGCAGTATATCTTATCTTCAGCATATCATATCTCTTCAGGATAGCTTGCATCATATTTTCATTTTTAATTATCACTGACAAGTATTATTTCTTAGCTAAACTATTTTCCCAGAATGTGGCACATCTCCCATGTCATTTAATCCTACATTTAATCCTAAATAAAAACTCAAAATACACCAAGGATGGACACTTGCCCTCATATATACACTGGAATAGTGTTTTATTACATGTTTTATAATACAGTGCAAATCAAGAAGTTTCATTTAGATTCAATTAAAATAAAAATTCCTAAATACAGATAAATCAAAATTAATAAATTGTTAAGTTATTGCATTAAAACTGAAATGTTTCCTCCTATACGAAACATGGACCATTTTCAAATTGAGTTCATTTCTCATTAAAGTATAAATACTTATGCCCACAAAATAATTTTTGAGCCCACAAGCTAAAGAGCACCTGATTATGTTTTTCAGAGATTAACTTAATATTTCTTGTCTTTCAGTATTGCAGCCTTCTAACCCAAAATGCATATTAAGCTCGTCATTTTGGAGGGGGGCACAACTTTTCACAGGGCTTTGATGGCATGCAATACCTCCCAGCAATGCAAACCTTATTTGAGACCTTAGACGAATAATATTTCGTTTAAGGTCTCATATACGTAGGCTTTCAGATATCCAACAATCATTTTTAAACAATATTTTTCAAGGAGGTAAAATAGAAACTTCCATTGGAAAGCCGCCATTAAGATTGCCATTTTTTTGTTTTCCAGAAATTACGGGAGTGGAGCCCCCATCCTTTTACCTCTATCCTTAATCTGCCCCTGTTCTGACTTGCAGACAAATCTAATCAAGTTACGTCCACTTTGAGTAGATTTGATAAAATATTCAAGTACATATTCATAAAGCTCTAACATTAACCAATAAAAATCAATTAATCAATTACAATAAAAGACAAAAAATATTGTTGCTCCACATTCATGAGATGTAGAGCAAGAGATTATTCATTTAAATGAACATCAATTTTAGCAGCTGCTCAGTAATTCTATTGCAGAGAAGAATGAAAAGAAATTCCATCCTGTTGCCTATTATTTTCTGGAGGAATCCTACAGCCAGAATACGTTAACAACTTCTAGCCAAGTAGGCATACACAAAAATTAGATGTGGTACTCCACTCAGCACTACTTACTTAATGGGACACTATAACACCCTAAATCAGTATTCAAATTCAACAAAGTAAATAGTTGTTCCAACACGCCTTTTTAACCATGAAATTCATAAAAAAGAAATGTGCAATAACAAACAGTGACTAAGTCAAATAAATAAAACTTAAAGGCACACAGTAAGTGCATATGGGATGCATCAAACCCATAATTAATCTGATACAAGCATTCTCAATAAGTATATAATACTGTTCCCATGTTCACCAGCTCCAGGAAAACAACGACCACTTCCTTTATGCAGAAGTTCAGTTCAAGGAATGCTTTTCTAATATTTTTAGACAATAAGTTTAACATAAAATAAACCTTAACAGTCTATGGTCCACTGGCAATTTTTCTACCACAACATAGAACATAAGGTTTTCAGAGGAGCTAAAGTTATACTGGTTCAATTTACTGAGGTCTTACTTCTTCCTCACCAATATATATAGCCTATATAAACCCATACTAGAAGAACGGCACATACATTTTTTTCTATCAAATCATTACCATAAAATTTAGAATAATAATCGCATTTGATTCACAAATAAAATAAGGAAAGGTTTCATTTTAACCCCCACTCAGAAAAGAAGCAATACGCTATGCTAACATTGTTTTGAAGACCTCAGTTAATTGTATCTTGTATAATTTAGACTTTGCAGCGTTGTTGATGATTAACCCTAAAATGGTAAAATTAGAGATGCAAGTCCAAAAGAATCCCTTATGCATGTAGCAACAATATTTTCAAATATTTTATCACTTGTAAGTAATACTTCCAAAACTTTTGATAAAATACCTTGTTCTCAGCATATTTAGTGTTCTTAAAGTGCAATAATTTTCACCAAAGTTATATGAAAGCTCCGGAATGGAAATCAACGCAAATTATGAACCCTGATCATTACAATCATTAATTTCCGCCACAATAAAATGGATTAGATCACACAATAATCACATGATACTGATTATAGAAAATTCTTAATTAAAATGTTCCAAAACTAAAGGCCAAATACTGTTCCCTAAAAATATTTCAGCCCTAAACATACATTGAGCACCAATCATATTAAACATTCAAATGGACGAAATATAAATGTATGTCTCACAGGCAAGAATAAGTGATAGCAGAAAAAGAAAAAATATATATGAGATCTTTCATTTAAAATACCACCATTTAGCATACATAAATACTATGCCGGAAAAGATTATGACTCATACAGAGGCAAGTCATTTTTCAGCCATTTTGAGACAGCATAAAAATCATTATGTAGGCTGGCAATTCCCACAATTCCTCCTCCTTGATTATGAGCAGATATTTGTTTCACCTTCTGCCTTCTTTTCAGAGATAAATCTCTAATTTGACTATACTAATAGCACAACCAACAGTTTCAAAATAAAGTGATAACAGGATGATACCCATTTTTACCTAGCCAATAATGCCATTTGGATTCATTGCAGATCTCACTATAACACAGGTAAGTCTTCAGATTACCCTTAAAATATTATTTCAAATCAGCTCCTTTTCCTTGTTGTAAGGGCTGAATCAAAAGGAGCAAAATGGAACTTCCATCGGCTCCTCCATTCCCCTCGCAAACATCTTTATCAACTGACGATGCACCCTAGAAAATAATTTTCATTTTAAAGTTTTTGCAGCAGAATAAATGGTGACATTTATTTGATGAAACTGCTTAGAATATAAAAAGTACAACTTACTGCAAAGATAACTAGTGCCACAAATGCATTGGAAATGAAAAAAAGTAGAGTAAGGTTTTTTCATTTTCTTGCCCAATGGTACCAAGTGTAACGGCACCCCATAAATAACAGCCAAAAGGCTTATTTCGTTGTGTTAGTTAATTTTGTTGCTTTACTTATTATTGTGTGCATTGTTTTTTTCTTGTATCTTTTCGAATGAGGGTATAAGTGAACAAATGAACACTGAAAGTGATGGAAATTAATTCGCCTAGTTCCCACTCTGCCATCGCTGTTCATGCCCAGTGCAGACGATGTTAGTGCGGGGAATGTAGGGTAGTGAGTGATGAATAAAAAGGGATACGCACAAGGAGACGAGGCAGAGAGTGACGTAGAAAGAGAGAGAAAGGTTCTAGTGGACGCACAACGGTGTTAACACGCCGAGAGGAGGAAAAGTGGGGGAAGGCCTTTGTTTTCGGACAACGCTACGCCTGTTCCTATGCATTCGGGTGTCAAAGTCTTGGAAAAAGTACCTGCCACGATCCAGCAGAGGCAATCCACCATCTATTTGTCAGAGTATCTTCTACAGTTGATCCTCACTGGAAAGGAAGCGTAAGCGAACCACGCCCCATTCCCTTATTTCCCCGAGTGGAGCTTTCTAAAGCTTAAAAAAGTGTGCTCTAGTGCGTGCTTCATGCTCCAATGCATGTAAGGGTGAAGAAGAAGAACCATTTTATTAATCTCTCACTGTACACTATCTATCTAAATTGCCTTGACGATTAAGTCGTTTTCTTTTAAAGGCTTTGCTAAAGGGTGTAAAATCTCATTGTTCATCATTACTGCAGTTTGTTGTACTATTCAAAGGGTATTTTGTGTTTTGAGGGTTATTTCTTGTTCTCATGTTTTCATTTATTAAAATTGGTATATGTCAAAAAGAAATTGGACTCGCACCCGGTTATTTAAGGGGGGAGATTTGTCACCTTATGCGGTGATTCCTCTAGAAGCCTTCAGTTTTATTATTTAATGCAAATCGAATGGCACTGGTCGCTTGATATCCACGTTCCCACATCTGGATTGGAGTGGTGGACGAAGGTCGTGGCTCCTCCAACCCAGGAAAAAATTACGTGTGTGTCGCCCCACAGGCTAACCTCACTCGTCCTAATATCCATGGAGGATTGAAGGGAGGGGGTAAAAGCTTATCTGGGAGTTGGGACTGGCCCACCAAGGCCATCAAGATCATCCAATAAATTACAAATTAGATCAAAAGTATCTTATACCAACTTCATTGATTAAAAGAAAAACACAAACTGTTAATGCCTGGCATTCTAACTGCACCCACTGTTCTCTTTCTTTGTACTGCATTTGGCTTTCCCCCATGACACCAGTAGTTTGCCATTAAAAGTAATGACACCAACTAATGTATCAATGATTGAGTGATTGCAGTGATAGTGATTACTTCCAGGAGAGATAATAATTATTCTAACCAGAGGGATTGCACCTCACTATCATCACAAGCCAGCAGTTTCACAATCCTAAGATTGTAACACAGCAGGCATCCTTCACTCATGGTGTCAGTGTGCACTTTCACATATCCCATCATGTTGTCAGACTTAGATAGACAGCAGTTTCGTCCCCGATCTTTGAGACCTCTTCAGGCATTGCATTCTAGCAGGAATACAAAGTGCTAAGTGATGTATTCCTTAGCCTTGTATTCCATTGGTCAGTGCTGTCAGAGCTCATATCATGCTGAGAGCATGTTGTATCCATCCTTATTGATTGAAGTAGTAACGATTCATAGTTTCGATAGCTTTCCTCACCAGTCTACAGAAAGAGCATTTTTCTTTTGCCAAAACTTCACCTTCATCAAAGGAAATTCTTCCTAGGCTATTATTCCAGGAGAGGATTGGGTTGGTATGGTGGCTAGAGTGCTGGCTACCCATCCCTATGGTCCAGGTTCAAATCCTGGCGGTGGCAGAGGTTTTTCAGTTTTTCATACTTTGAATATTTTTTATTTGAAATGAATCCTTGTTTATTTTCTGGGCGCAAGCAATTTAAATAATAAAAAAACAAACTTTTAGCATTAAAATAATGGACTTCTGAAATAATAGTTTTAGTGCCTTGTGTTCACTAACTTTGTTGTTATTAACGCTAGAAATCCATATAATTCCACAATTCTTGAAAAAATGTGAGTAAGTAATTCCTTTAGAAGAGTAAATTGTTGAAAATCAAATGTAATATTTGGTCGAAAAAAACACTGGTAATGCAATAAGTTGACTGTGGGTTCATGCTAAGACAGGTTTAGAGGGTCTAGTCCTGTGGCCAGGGTAAGGGATGTGCACCCCGTTGAGTTGGGTGCCAAATCTGAGGGATGAAAATAACAGGGTAACTTCACTCCAAAAAAGAACTCTGCACAGAGAGGTTTCAAATATTCTTATGGTACTTGGAAAACTTTTTCCTATTGCAGGCACCGGCAGGACAGGGTTAAGAGTAGGCTACTGCTGGGTCTCTCTCCACCCTTCCCTCCCCACCTTTCCTTATGGCACAAATGACCTTAGCCATCGGTCACCTCCTCTAAATACCATACCATACCTATTCTAAGATATGTTTGACACAGCTCTCCACTCCACTCCACTCCACAGATCTCTAGTCAGTTCTCTTACTATGCTAATACTTCCAAACTCACATAGTCCTTCACATTCACATGCTTCATCACATGATCTATACATATTTTATGCAAATAATTCCTCTGCCATTCCAGTGATTGTGCAAAAATTCCACATAGAATTATGGACTTGTGGGTGACTCAGTAAAGATACCCAGCTGGCTATTCTGTAGCTATTCCTTGAATAATGACTTTGTAAACATGCATTCACAGTTCTAGCTTCAGAGTCAGGACTGAGAAGCTGCATACACAAACATGCTCCATTGTGACATTGTGTGTTTGGCAGTATAAACAGTCTTGTACTCTAGAAGCCAAAAAAAACTCCATAGGAAAAGAATATGCCTTGGTACTTCAAATTCAACAACAGGAGTGAATTCATGAAATCCAGCTACAAATCTCAGACCAGTCATATGCTGTTTCACCAGTGGAATTTTTACACAACAAGAGTACTGGCAAGTGACTCGATAAATGTACACTGCTGGCTTGAACATGATTATTCCTTGAATAATTACTAAAGGAGTTCAATTTATCACAGATTCTATGAAAACCCTATGAGGGGTTACCGTCCTCGTGCAATTTTGGGCCTACATTGCTATAGTGAGTCATCATCCTGCCTGATAGCCTGGCCCTATCATCTTTTTGGCTCATAGTCTTCTATGGCATTCTGGATTTCCGGATCTCTCCATTTTCTGGTTATTCATTGGTTACCAGAGGTTGACGACAGTTTTTCGGGGATTCCACCAGATGTCTCCAGGTCGAAGTGCTGTATAGGCACTTTGGCTACATTTATAGAGCGCTCGTTCTCTCATTGTTGCACTGTGATTGGCCGGTCTTGCTATTGCGCTGTGATTTCTGGAAAACTCTCTTGCACATGTTGGTCAGATGGTATCCATTTTCGATGTTCTCCATATTTGTGGCATCTCGGTGATCTCAGTTGACTCCCTGTTTAGCCTGGGATAATATCTTCTTTCCTTGTCGATGATTTTGACTTTGACAAATTTTATGTTGAGTCCTAATTTGCTCCAGGTGTGTTCGGCGACTGCTGATACATTGAGTTTCTTATTCTGTGTTGCCCTATTGTGCTCCTTCGTGGACCTGCATGTCTCGCCAATACAGAATTTTCCACATGAGCAAGGTAAACAGAATACCCCTTCGTGGGAATTTTGTGGGATCTCACATTTGGGCCTCGGAATTATCTGGCTTATTTTTGTCACGTTGTTGAATCTTGTGTCAATGCCCTTCTTCTCCAGGAGCCTGGAGATGTTTCCACTTGTGCCAGTGACATAGGGAATGGTGGCGAAGATTCAGCGCTTTTCAGTTTGGCATTTCTCCTTGTCCAGCATCAGCTGGCCTATGACCTTCTGCAGAACCTATGGTCATCACTTCACTATCTAAGAGCATTAACACATTATTCAAACCATACACACAGCTACTTAACTTTTTCCATCGGGAACTGGATCTCCCTCACTGAGTTCAGACTGTGGTGGGACACACAGGTGGGTCATACCTTAGTTCACCTTCTAAATGTCACATAAAAGTGGCACCACACTCAGCAGCCTCTCGCCAATAGAAGCGGGTGAAGGAAAAGAGTAAGAACCAGTGATGGCATGCCCATAAGGGCTCTCGGATGCCGCCCCTCCCAAAGATTTGAAAAAGGAAAAAAAATTCTATACCCATTCAATTATAATAACACATCTAATTAATCAAAGTGTTTTTTTCAATCGCATACATCAAATATGTAGGGAAAACACGGAAAAATAGCACGAGAAGTTCGCATTTGTAGCATGGGGCACTGGCCAGAACGTCCCAATCCATCGCTATGCCGTTATATGAAGAGTGGTAGTGGTGGGGGCTGTTGGTGCTATGACGTGTCTAAGCTTGTGCCTTATGGAAGTCTTGGGAAGCCGCCCGAGCATGCGCAGAGCAACGTATCTAGTGAGTTGACATCGCCACTACGGCTGGCGGTATTATAATCTGGCATCTATTTGGTGTTGCAGAGTTGCAGAATACCTTGTTTTGGTTTAAATTTTATCATCATAAATATTTAAATTATATTATTTTAAATTAAACAAATTTAATACGTAGATAGCCTTGAAAACTCACTAAAATACACAAAATATACAAAAATTTTGATCCCCCCGGTGAAGTGTGCCCCCCAAGCATTTGACTCATGAGCCGCCACTGGTAGGAACATTGGGCAGCCACGATTCGAGCCCTCGAGCAAGGGACTATGCCAGAGTTACTTCATTTTGAGGCCCTTCCAGTACACTGCCTCAAGGCATAGGCCCACTGACAGGACTTGACAATGCCAATTTCAAGACTTTCACAATCTGGGCATAAGACTGAAGTCAGTGTCAGACACAGCAACATAGGAACCTTACCCAGGTGGTGCCAATACCATTTTTTTCAATTTAAGTTGTCAAACTCAATTCTGAAGTGAATTCAGGGTGTGGTGTCCTATAACACATTGAATGCTACATGCTTCATACAAAATAGCACAATGACAGATTTTCTCAGTTGTGGGTTAAGTTGTAGATGGTCAGCCATTTTGCGTGGTACCAACCTCTGGTTATTTACTTCTGCCTGGTTATTCTGTCATGGATCTGAGGTCCTGTGAAGGGCCTTTGAAATGGTATGGTTATTATACACACACTTAACCCTTTTACTGCCAGCCCATTTCAGGTGGGATGTGCGAAGACCGCCAAGGTTTTTTTCCAGAATTAGCAACATTTCAGATTTAAACATTTTTCAGCTACTTAATTTTATTAAATATGTCTAGATTTTTTTTCCAATTCTTAAGATATATTTACATCTTGTAACCATAGATAGATTATGGGGGTTCACATAAATTACAGCTGTTGAAAAGGCCACAATCATTTAAAAAAAGTGAAATAATGCGGGCCGATAAATCGGCCCCTGGCAGATTTTGCTCAACCAGCAAGAGCCGACATATCGACCTGGTGGCAGTAAAAGAGTGAAGGATTGCCTGTCTTCTTGATACCTGGTCAACACAGAAGACTGGATTGAACAAAAGGTTCCATTCACTGTAAATGTGGAAAGTCTACATTGGTGTTACAGGGAGGGCAAATTAAACAAATCTGGACAGCATTTGCAACTCTGCCAAGCCGAAACATAAGTGTGTTGATCCACCCAGTCTGGCAAAAGAATGGGTCACCATCGGGTCACACTCTGGCCTGAAATGAGTTTTGTCCTGGGTGACCCACTGGTGGGTCACACATTACTTTTGGTCACAACGCGTAGGTTAACTAGAATAGCATACGCATATCACATTTTACGTTTCAAACTTCTCATTTTACAAAATGGCAAACATTTCAAAGTGAAGAAAAATTGTTAAATTGCCATGCACACATCCTGCAATTCTAAAACTAGGTCTGGCATATTTTGGAAAATTAAAAAAAAAACAGATCTTCTTCAACCAAAATTTACCTTATTCTAATATTTGGATCCCATATAACTTCTCCATCACAGTTCCACACACTGATCCCAGGAATGTGTTGAGGAGGATTTGTCTCTGAACGTGAGGCAGTAGCTGGGAGTGGCCGGAAAAAGAATTCTTTAGCTCTATGCACTTCCACAAAAGGAAGATCAAACTGAAAACACAAAAAAAGCAAGAGAAGGCATTAATTATGATTTTTATGAAAATTTTAAGAAAAAAATTGATAGCATTCTGAAAATGATTGTATCAAGATAGCCCTTCATTTAGCCAAACAGATTTAATGTTACAGTTAAAATCATGTTTACATTTGCACAGCAGTTTCCTCTCTCACCCAAGTATAAACTTAGTAAGCCATGAAAGCATTGTAAGTAGCCTACAAATCTGGGTACCAATGCCTAAATCAGGATTTTTTATTAATGCACTCATTGAAGATATGATCAAGAGTTGTAAAAACTTATAGTTCATTTCAAATATCTTTGCTACTGAGAGGGAGGCCAAAGTTTTTAGGAGGTGGTGAGAGCAGGAGGCACACGACTTCCTGAAAACCAGCCAAAATGCGATATGTGGAGCCTAGCCTCCAGGAAATTCAATCGCTTTCAGACCTCTGTTGTGTACACTGCGTGAGTTAGGTAGCTGTGTTGCCAAGTGGGAGGAAGGTTTTTGAGACACACTTTAATTTCCATTCACGGACAAAGTCTTTTGAGAATACATGGCGATGCCTACCTCTCTCCCCCATCTCACACCCCTAGTGTAGCATTTCCCACCTCCAGTCCCAACGTGGCTTGAAATATTTGGAGCTTGCACGACTGGGCCAGTTGCAAAGATATTTGAAAAAGATCATAGCTGGGTATCTTATAGTATTTACATATTAATGGAACAAAAGAAACTAAGTGACCCTAAACCTCTCCATACACACAGCATTTCCTGCCATCTGCCTTGTAAGGAGAGAAGTACTTAAGACCCGAAGATATGAGGGCATGCAATCCCATAGAGAGAGAGATCTCTCCCAGACTATGATGAAGAGAAGGGGGGACAATGCCGTGAAAGGAGTGAGTGAATATCTTACCAAGTGATGATCAATATGTATAGTATTTGATACAAATACAGTGATATTTAAAGCAATTGGTTTTGAGATAGAATGTTCTCTTCCCTTCTCCAAGGAGCCCACCACCCACTATGAGGTATTACACATTCTCCGGACATGTTCACTCAAAGGCAAAAATACAGGGATAGATTTGCACCTTGAGCAAATTAAAATTAAACTTAGAAAAAAATCAATCAGATCTTTCGGCTAAGTTTGTAATGGAAATATCCATGAGAGACTATATGCCACTTTCTAAACTGCCAAAAAGATTGCATTAACCATCTGAATCATTGAATTACAATCAGCAGGGGAGAAGGGAATGGGAGGTGGATCCATGGAATTTCTGGTAAAATTTAAAAGACCATTATCTTTTAAGCAGCTCTCCAATGAAAGTTTTTACTTCACTCAACAAACAATGGTTGAAAATGCTTGATAAATATGTATCTAAATGCCATTTTTCTATGCAAATCAGACCTTAAACTAATTATAGCTGAGAGATACCACTAAGGTGGAATGGAAACTAATGTACAATTGGACAATTTTGTACTGAAGGTGGCTAAAACAGTCCCATGGCAAGAAAGGATGTATTTCTTCCCCACATACCCCAAACAACTACTTAAATCTACCCCTGCATTCAGCAAGAGAAATTCAATTTCTTTTGGTAGAAGAATTTAACGTACTTCAATGATACAAAGCACTCACAGGACGTTATACAATGGCGATTGCAATGGGTTCAATTTTTTGCTTGAAACATTAAGACAAGACTTGATTTGACCTGAACAAAAATGCAATAAGAGAAAAAAGTGGATACTCACAACAGTCTTTACAGGGCTGGTAAGCCTAAGCAGTAGCCTTAAATTATTGAAAAGAGAAGTATGTTTTATCAAAACAATATCCACACAGCCATCTCCGATGTGACAAAACGGAGATATTCCATTGGGGCAACGTCGGCAAGCACATGACAAATTAGTTCCATTCACCATGAAGAATTTCCCTTTCACCGTCTTCCACTCTGAAATCCATTGAAGATGAGAAATTAATAATATCATGTATTTACTTTAAAATGAGAGAATACATTCTCTAATACCCACACCAACATATTTTATAAAATGTGACACCCACATCCCTGTGAAATTATCATAGGCAGTCGTGCCTTATAGTGAAAAATCAGCAGTTGTACAGAACACAGAGTGCAATAGTAATATTATTATCACATTTTTTAGCAATAAAAGACATACAATAAAAACGTGCATTGCAAGGGATACCATCAAGTTATCATCGTGGCTGGTCCCAGTATACTAGAATCTGTGCTAATATCACGGTTTTAATTTCTTCAATTATTACAGAGTATGGTTTAAAAACCATTAAATACGATTAAACTTTTGAAACATTAATATGCCATATACATAAATTGCCATGAGAAAGACCCTGCACCAGGAATCAAACCATGGACCTTTGCAATAGTGGTTCTTTTGTCAGAGGATGTAACGACAATGTATGTAATGAATTTTGTATCAGATTGCTGAGTGCCGTCTTTTCTGCTGTGGAAAGGTCTGTTGAAAAGCTGCGGGAAATGTCAATAGCATGGGACCATCTGTAGCTGTAAACAAATTATTTGAAAATTATAGGATAGGAGAATTGTTTCGGGTTGAAACACTCGGTGGGGATAGAGCAGGAAAAAGATCTTTGTAACCCCCTTCTGATCCATTTCCTGAGTGCCCACAGGAAGGATCCCACTCACTTAAGGATAGATTAGTGGAATATCAGATGATTTGGTGATATTAGTTCATTGGCAAAAATCCACAAAATAAATATTACCGTATATGTCTGAATATAGTCCCCCCTTTTTTCCAAAAATGCCCATTGTAAAAGTAAAGGGGGGGACTATATTCAAATGCATTTTTTAAATTATTTCCTGAAACTGAAGTCTCAAAATTAGGGGGGGGGACTATATTCAGAGAGTGGCTATATTAGGAGAAATGCTGTATATGAGGCGTGTTAAAAATTTTCTGCATACATAATTAGATACTGAACACCAAGGACATTGGTTGATACATATACATATGTTTACCCAGATTGGTAAAATATTTACCATACTTCTAGTTTCTCACATTCAGTCTCCAGAGCACATTAAGAGGCTAATGGAGGGACAGTCTAAGACCTCAAGGGAATAGAATGGGACCACTAACACGTGACGGAAGGACTAGTTTGAGTAAGAAGGCAGGGTTGCAAATTGTCTTTTCCATGAAAGCAGGAACTTGGGCCATGAAGCTAAGAAGGGCCTAGGAGAATAAGTAAGAAGAGATGGTAGACCTCTCTGGTAAATTTTTCCTGCTGTCACCAGTACACTCATACATATTCATTTCCCACAGCTGAAGGGTTAAAGCACAATTGTACCACATTGAATCACCTCGTAATGCAATGCTAAATTATTTTTTTTTATTGAAGATCTGTACCAGTTAAGTATCTACAGAAAATTCCATGGGATTTTTCTAATTATAGAATATCCTTCCAATTTTGTATGAACAGAAAATCTGGTTTTGCTAGTGGTAGCTTGAGTCGCCTTTGTGATGGCGTCAAGATTCTATAATTCTATATTCTTCCATACCTATCCCTACCCTAGAGTCATCGTCAGGCTCTCATTGCGGCGGCCTCTTCTTTTCCATTTCCTTCCTCTCTACCCCCCTCCTGAGGTGACCAGGCAAATAAGTTGTAACTTTATTCCTGCCCTCAAGGTTTTATCCTCAAGAGGCCCACCCTGGGCTCCCTATCAATGTACCAGTTAAGGTAGATTTGCATGAAGCACTTCATGTATCTCCCAGTTCTGGGCACCCTCCTGCCAGTGGCGCAGCAAGGGGGGGGGTTTTGGGGGATAAACCCCCCCCCTCAGAGCTCAGTCATTTTTTTAAGTTAAACTATTTTAATTATTTGGATTAATATTAATTATGGAATAGTGTAAGGATTAATAAAATATCCCTCAGAAGGCCGTAAAACTCACCATTTTTAACCATTTATCTTCAATTTTTTCTGGCGGAGGGTCCTCGCACCTCCCGCTTACCCTGGCAGGTATGCCATACCCCCATACATCCCAGTATTAGTTGCGCCTCAAACCCCCCCTAGCCTTAATTCCTAGCTGCACCCCTGCCTCCTGCATAGTACTTTCCACTTCAATCCATAGTCCCAATCCCTTATCCCCTCTGTTCTTTCCATGAACCCTCTCCCTTCCTCCCTGGTTACCGAACATTCTCCTTTTAGTCATGGCTTTCAGTATTTCTTCCCCACTCAGTAGGTACTCACTCCATCCAAACCATCTGTCTACTCTGTATCTCTTTGATAAGTTTCCTCTCCTCACCCACCGTAACTAGACTTTCTCAATCTCTCCCACTCAATCTATCTCAACTTCTCCATCCAGTCTCTGTTTACCCTCCTTCCTCAGCACTCATACATCTATACTTTCAAGTGCAATGTTCTGGAATTTTTTTTAATCTTTAAAAATAGACATTTTCCAAACCTTTTGTGAGTTTTGAATCAATGTTTTAGTGGTTTATTAGGAGGCAAGTGGACAGTTTGTCTGGAAAATATCCTAACTGACTTAGTACATCGTATTCTTCCTAGAGACGGTAGATAGGTATGGCAGGTAGGTCTTCGTCATCTTCTTCTACTTGGTTATTCCCTCATGGATTTGAGGTCCCGTGAAGGGCCTTTGAAATGGTATGGTTATTTTAGACGTTCTAATAGAATATCTGTCTTCTTGATACCTACCTGGTTCTTATGAAATACTGGATTGGACCATAGGATCCATTCCTTGTGTATGTGGTGAAGACAACATCAGGAGACATGGAGGGCAATTGAAACCAAAATATATAATAGATAGACATAACATAGATAGCATTTGCAACTCTGTCAACCTGAGACATCAGAGGTGATAGAACATGTCATTCCAGAAACCTATTCTGTTCATTGGGAGGATACAACTGTATGTACTTGGCAATCTAGCGATTTGATCGATGGATTTTTCTTCCTCATAGGAAAACCCACTAAAATCGCTGGCACATTAATTGCGTATGCTTGGTTTCGCTAATAGTAGGACCCGCCCGCCTCTGTGACGGTGCAGGATTCCTCGTCCCTTCCCTTCCTTCCCTATCCACTCCCAGGAGGCGTCGTCGGGCTCCTATCACGGCGGCGCCTCCTTCCTTGTTCCTTCCCGTCCTTCCCCTTCTGGGTGCAGAGGAGAAAAGCTCGCTCTTACAGTCCCTGCCCCAGGAGTGTAACCTTGCGAGCCCGCCCTGGAGTCTCGTTTCCACGGTATGAACTTGGCAGCTCTAAACGGCACCGGGACTGTGTCACCAAGGCAGCTATTGAGATCTTCCTCCACCCCAACAACATCAAAAGGAACCATGGCCTCCCCATAAGCAGAGCTTGGAACCCCATAATAAGTAGGGTAGAAAAGGCGGGAACCAATCAACAACCAGTAAGGTGAAGGCAGAAGGATAAATATCACAGAAACATGAGCCAGGCATATTTCTCAGACGTTAGGTAACTTATAAGTCAGCCACTACGCAGAGTTTAACTCAGTGCAAAACCCGCTCAAAAAATTATGTACATCATCGTCAAGGAACACCTGTAACACTACTTAATACACATATTTCTACATAATTTTACAATTTTGCCATAACCCCTTACCACGCAGATTAAAAAGAGTGGCAGTGGCCGAAATATCACCGCCCACTAATTCTAAGGAGAATGCTTCTGATCCTTCCTTCATAAGCACGAACTACCCTACAAAGAGCATCTCAAATTTTGAAATCCCACCACAATCTCATGTTTACTCAGCAGTGTTTTGATGTCTGACAGGCACATTCATTATGTAACCTGTAAATAACTAATTTTTCATTGTGAAGTCTCAGTCAAAAGATTCCTTTAAATCATAAAATGATTGAATTGATGGCACAGAGAAAGACTAATCAAATAGCAAAGTTTATACACTTTCAAACTATACTTCATACAGTCAGTTAAGGGCATATCCCCTCCCACCATGGAGGCTGCCCCAAGTCCCTCCCAATAAGTGTGGATTAGACACGAGCAAGGACACCATTAATGTGGGTCTTCGGGAGACTACCTGAGCTAGTCTACCATGCTCAACAAAAATGTTTCTTGAACAAGTAATGGTTTGGTATCCTACATAGCAGTGCTACTGACCCTAATATTGAATTTAAAATTTTAACCAGTCACCATGACACAGCCTTAAGTGCTCCCAAAAGAAGAAAATTTATGATTACTCATGGAGAACCATAAGTAAATAAATAAAATTGGCAACATTATCGATAAATTGGTGGTATGAACACCACAGCAAAATTCATCAAGAAAGCTCTAGATCAACTATTCACAATTGTTATTCTTTTCTCACCTCCAGTCTGTTGACTTTGCTTATCCTTAGAAATATCACAACCTTTTTGGCAACGTTCACAGTTTTCTAAACACTTTGGTCCACTATCAGCATTACTTGAGTCTGTCAGCAGAGTAATTTCCCCTTCATATCCTTTGTTCGCCATCAACTTCTTGAACCCTATTAGGTATTAAAAAAAGGGAGCGAGACGTTAAAGCAAACCATGAAAATCATTACCTAAAGCCAATCTAATAATATGAAGTATGAAGAGTGTATATAAATGTAGAGAGTAGGTATATATATATATATATATAAATATAAATAGTTTTAAGTCAATATCAATAAATATAGAAACAGAAAAAAGAAACACTCACACGGGAAATTAACTTGAAGCTTTCGAAGTACTACTGACTTCTTTCTCAACTTGAGTAAGAATGGGGAGGAAAGGAGTGTGTTGGACAAGGGAAAAGAGGGGAGTGGGGTATGGGGAGAGGGGGTTAGGAATAGACGTTAGGATGCGACTTTCAAACCCAGAAAGCTATTGGCTAGCAAGTGCCAAATGCACGCCAATTTGAGGGTGTGGAGATTGATGGCGGAGTCAGTAGGAGGGAGGGAGGCAATAATGGATACTTTGTAGCATTGATTGAAGACGGAGTCGTGTGACAGACAATGTGTAGGAACAGGTAGAGAGGAGTGGGGGGATGATGGACAACAGGAGGCGCAGTGAATGTATGTATATATTTGCAACAAAAAAGTTTTGTTCATTGAAATAAGTAACATATTGCTTAAAGCTTCAACTTCAAATATATCATCTTCTAGGATGACTAGGATCATGCAAATAAATTATTCAAGGAAATGACTGCAGACCGGCAATGTTTATCTTTAAGGAGGCAAAGGTGAGACCATACCAGGTACTATAATCACAGGAAAACCATTTCTTTTCCCTGAAAAGGATTTGAAACTGAATCTTCTGAACTAACACTGGATGCTCTACCAAAAAACTTATGAGGTATCTATAATCTCTGTCGACCTGTATTTGTTTTAAAGGGGAAAATGGTGGATGGTGCCAGACATATTACATCACAATACAGCTTTCTTACACACAGTGCCACTGTACCACAAGAAAATCCAGAACTTTGAATGCTAGTGCATTCACCATAGTCATTATTCAAGGAAATAAAGATTAGCCAGTTCTGTGCCTTAAAAGAATATTTAACAAAATTCCTCATAAAAAAATGATGCCCACGTAGCCTCTGTAGTGCTTTGCCAGGTGTGGATTCTGGTCAATGCATATGATTTTCCCTCAGTGGAATTATCATACCCAGAGTGCAGATAAAGATTAGAAATAGTGCAATTGAATACCCAAATCTTGCATTGAATGAATCTAAAATCACAGAGCATGATATGCAGGAAAAAATTAACTCAAAAATTAATGTGTTCCATGGCTTCTCATTACAGCAAAACCATGCAAGAGGACTGTCCATATGACTTCGTACTTCAGATTCATCATTTTATGATAGTAGCACACTGATGCTAACTCTCAATGTTTACCATCAAGTATTTAGAGCTGCCATGGTAGACATATATTGTGAACCATCCAAGTTCACAGAAATTCAAGAGAAAATATTTTTATTATTATTTTTATTCACTCACAGACATTTCGATACCTCCATTGCAAAAACGCTCAACAATCGCCCACCGAATCATATCCGCTCATCTCGCAGCCCAACAATACGAATCCACTCAGCAGGCAGGATCCGGAGCACAACCGCTCATCTCCTATTCTCCTATGCTCCGGACACTGCCTACTGAGCGGATTCATATTGTTGGGCCACTAGATGAGCGGGTTTGATTCAGTGGGCAATTTTTGAGCACTTTGCAGTGGAGGTATCGATTTAAGAGCAATTATTTTTATTCACAATCTCTATCAGTTCAGTTGGATACTTGGATAAAAAAAAATTTACTACAAAGTACGTCCACTGACATGGTCTTGATATTCCTAACACCACCTGCTGGCCATATTAATCAATGTGCTGAGTCAACTTCACAATAAATAATATCACACAAAAATTAAATGTAAATATATGATCCAACGCCAAGTGATACTTAGCTCATTTCACTTTCAATGAAGTCATTAACAAGAAAATATTTTCTGTATTTTTTAGGATAAACTACAGCAAAAAATACCCAACAATTTTAAAGAGTTAATTTTCAAACCATAATCAACATGTCTTTTCCAATACCCAGAAATGCACAACAAAAATATATATTACCTGAGTAATCATATCGTCTTGGACCCATCCACCGGAATTTCTCACTTTCACGTATAATATCTCCCATATATCCATAAGAAATTATACTCGCACAATATCTCAGAAGGGCACCATTGCTATGAATTCCACACAAATCCATCCCAAGTTCATCACCTGTTTTAATAAAAGGAAATTTCAACATTACTAAAAAAATTCACAAACATGGTTCAATAAAAGAAATCCAAGGGAAGATTATTCATTAAATTACGAGAGATTTGCATAAAATACAATTCACTGAACTTCTTCAACCAAAAGAATTAACAAGGTTAATTGCAATTGGCAAGCATGGCTCAATAAAAGAAATCCAAGGGAAGATTTATCACTAAATTACGAGAGATTTATCAAATAAAATTCACTGAACTCCTTCAGCCAAAAGAATTAACAAAGTTAATTGCAAATTGATGCAACACAAGCATGATTGCACAAATTCTTTAATGAGGCCTTGCTGTGTTAAAAGAATGGAAATATTTTGAGAGCAAGCACGGGAATTGTCACATTGTGTATGATGGAAAGGAAGAGGATCCTTTCTAAAAATACTTATAAAAATTACTAATACGTTCTTTGATTATGACAGCACTGGCTGTTAATTGCTTTAAATGCTTGTATAAAACCTCCATTAAGCAACTCACATACAACACCAACAACCACACGAAAATTTTTTTTCCTAGGAAAAATACCAAATCATTTCCATCAAGAATCGTACCCCATTCAACCCATTCCAACACTCCAGAAGAGAAGCGGAAACGCGGTTACCCGCTTGACAAGCAGGATTGCGTGACGTCATCAACTTATCTGCGAAAGGGTTTTTCGCCGCGAATAGCTCGAGGAATAATTGACGAATCGAAAAATGGAAAAATATGTTTTTTTTTATTTTTAAATCTATATTTCAATCGACCATAAAAAGTTGGCCCATAAAATTCATAATGCTTATATTTTCTTCTCGTACTACTAACACTTTCCATAAATTAAAATTACCCTATCTTGCAATTAAAACTAGCAAAAATAATCCCGAAATTTGATACCTATCCAGAAGCGGGAGAATAATGGATTTATTAGGACCGGAAAAAAAATAGTTCGTTATTCGGAACGCCGCAGCGGTGTGCCGGTGAAACTAGATCCACTGACTAAACCAACGCAAAAATAACCTGAAAAAATTAAAACCTTCTCATTAAATGCAATGCATCTCGAGTGATTGAGGATTTTAATTTCCTCAGGATGAGCTTCAGACAGAGGGTACTTAATTAGCTTCACTTTAATTACTAGGGACATAAAAGTGATCACTAGGCGGAGAATGGGCCACTCTGCTCTAACACGCATCACTTTCCTGATTAACTTAGAAAATACGGCCCGAGTAAGACGTAGTGTTCAGACAGCCGCACTAGTTGTGAGACGCTCAAGTCTAAATCACACCATCATATCTTCCGTCCCTCTAATGATAGCTCCAGCGATAACTTTTCAGTAAAATCATCGGGGACCTGAGAAATGATCGCTCAACCCATCATTTTCTGAATTACGCTGTCATTTCCACCGTCCCTTTCACCATCATTCATCCCGTCACTTTCCGTATTTACACCTGTCTTTAATTAAAAGCCAAGCGTGACGTTGCAATCGCTGTAAGCGGCAGTGCTTTCTGATTGCCTGAAGGATGGTGCCAGCGATGGTTTCAGCGACGGAAAAAAGGGACGCGCCGAGGGATGGAAAAAGGGATGGGATGGAAAGGAAAGGGATGGCCACTGCGTACAATGATCGCTTGCAACAGTCACTTTTCCGCCATCATTGAAGCGATCGCTGGAACTGTCCCTCGAAAGGGATGGAAAAAATGTTCGTGTGATTCAGGCTTAAACATCGGAGGTCTTATTCCTTGAAGCGTTACCACTAAAAATAAATAAAATGACTAGGTAATTAGTTTTTCGGGGAGTGTTGTAGCTTTTTGTAACTTCATACTATTGACCAAAGGGTCCCTTCTTCATAGCTCAGGCGAAGCATTCCAACGCCCCGAACGAAAATTCTCGCAGAGTGAGGCGGTCCAGGGAAAAATTAGTCCTCTTCCCAGAATGCGTGAAAATCATGCTGTTGTGGCTTAGTACAGGATGAGATCTACCGTCACCTGGGCAAACTAAGATTCAAATGTCGCATAGAGAGTAAATTATCATCATCATTATTGGTCAACAACCCTAAGATTGGTTTGACGCAGATATCCGCTCAATTCTCATATCCAGGGGTGAAGCTAGGAATTAAGGCTAGCAGGCGCAACTAATACTGGGGTGCTTGGGGCATTGCATACCCGCCAGGGTAAGCGGGAGGTGCGGAGGCCTTCCGCCGGAAAAAAATTAAGATAAATGGTTCAAAATGATTTTTACGGCCTTCTAAGGGATATTTTATTAATCCTCACACTATTCCATACGCAATGTTAATCCAATTAAGTAAAATAGATTAAACTTAAAATTTCTGTGAGCTCTGGGGGGGGGGGGGGGGGGGGTTTATCCCCCAAAACCCCCCTCGCTGCGCCACTGCTCCTATCAGCTAATCTTTTCACACCTACGTATTCCTTCTCTTTCATATCCTTCTTTATCTGTTCCATATATTTCATTCGAAGTCTTCCTTTTCCGTTATTTCCATCCACTTGTCCCTCGACGATTGTCTTCATCAGGCCATCATGCCTCAAAATATGGCCTCTCAGGTTGCTCCGTCTTCTTGTTAAGTCTTCATGAGGCCTCTCTCCTCTCCTTCTCTTCTTAAAACTTCCTCATTACTTACTCGGTCGATCAATTTGATCCCCACCATTCTACTGTGGCACCATATTTCGAAGGCCTCTACCCTTGATTTCTCCGCGGCTGTAATTGTCCATGCCTCAATTGAGTAAATAGGGTAGTTTCCTTCATCAAAGAAAACGAAAGGCATTGATTGCGATTCCTTACCCACCATTAGTGTATTCATAGTATACAAATTATTTGGTTTTAGAAATACCGGTTTAAACGAATGGCAATCGTCAAATTTATCCTCATTTGAAAATGCCAGATTGGCGCCCATGCGATGCCACTCCATGTGACGTCACAGGGACCTAGTTTCTACACGAGAGGATAGGAGTTATACATCGTCTGAGATAACCAATGCATGCATGAGGCACAGAGCTCAGGGAAACATGTCTTAATAATCACCTATTAAAACTGGCTAAGGTCGGAAAGTTTTCTTCGTTTGATAAGGTATTAATTAACCTTATTTAAGCCAAGCGCTACCAGCTAGCATCGTACTCTGCTACCTGCTAGCATCCTGCGTCGTATCAGCGCTCAGAGCCTCGCCCCAAGGTCACCTCACTTGCGGCTGCAGGAATTAGAACGTCACACGGGCATTTTTATATTTTTATATATTTTCCCAGCATTCATACTTAGCCGTCGCGTTTTCTCGCGCTTGGAAATTTTCACTTTTCATTAAATCGCGAAAAATAGATATCGTCATTTAAAAATCTAAAAGCGTGAAATACGTACTCCAGGAGTAATAATCTTTCGATTTAGGCAATAAAAAAATAATAGGAAACCACCCTATTATATTCCCATTTGTAATTAGTTCAATAGCTTACATGTAAGAAGCTCCTTCGATGAACTATTAAATCTCCTGTAGGAACCAATTTCATTCATACTACTTTTCCGCAATTATAGCTTTAAAAAATGGAGCTGAGAGGAACAAAACTATTTATTTCGAAGTGAACGCCATAGTTGATTTCCCATACATTACAATGAAAGCCAAATGTTGCGAATCGATTACGAATCTTACATACTCGAATGTACGTCTAGGTTTTCGGTACCGAAGCAATCCGGTTCGTTAGCGAATAGAATCGAACTATGCCTGATTCAAGTAGTTTCCATTTCGAATTCCCAGAGCTATACCGTCTTCAAATTGACTATTCTACAATTAATTGTGATATTTTGAATAAACTCCACAGTTAGCTTTCAAAACGGTGAAAATTTTCCAAAGCCATTGACCTATCCATTTAAAATCAAAGTTTCACTTGCTGACAAAGGCGACTCGTGCAGGGGCGGATTAAGCTCGTTGCTTTTGTGGGTGGGGTTCATTACTCCCCGCGAGCCTTGGTGGTATGCAATATTTCTCAGCGATAATATGACTGAGGATACACATATGGTGATCGGATACATATATGAGGGTCGCGGGATCCAAGCGAGCCCGCAAGGGCCCATGTCTGTTAACATCCCAGACATGAAAATGCTGATGCCACGCACAGGTGTCCCTTCACAAAGAGCCCGCCCGCTTTGACGAACATTGCAGAACCACAATTGAAGCTTTTTTATATCACAAGATGGCATTTTATCGCATATGTGTACAATCAGTTTAAATAAAACATTCTTAAACTACGCATGTGACTTGCTTATTTATTTATTACGATACAAGTAAAGGTAGCTCAGGATACCTTAATCGCGAATCGTAAAATCGCGAATCGTTTAAAGGCACTACTAAGACATTAGTCTTTCAAAACTGCTGTGCGAAACAAATATAAGTCATTTCCGCATAAATCGCCCGATTTATGTTTGACTTTACCATAGTTGCACAGTCATATTTATTCATCAAACATTCATTCATATTCATCATTCATACATATTCATCATCCATCAAACACGCATAATCGAAATAGGAAACCACTTATTGGGATTACCTACGAGTCATAATCATTGGTTTCACAACGGAATTAAATTCAAATTGACACACAGAAGACGGGCACAACAGACTAAGCAGCAGAACGGAAAAAACGTTCAAATTCCCTCATTTCTTTGAGAACTTAAGCCACGAATATAACAATGGAGGATTCTTCAGTCAACCACTTGATGAGGTTTTTTGTGCCCTCCACGCATTTTAATTGGTTTACAGAAGTCCCCACTGGCGTGTTATCAGAGCTACTTCAAAAGAATTTAACAAATGTATTTTTTTATTTTAGAATCGGAAAATACCAAAAATCTGTACTTGAAATAGAAAATACAAGGTATGTTCAGATCATGTATTTCAAATACCAAATAAAAATTACAATTGTACCTCAAATACGTATTTTTAAATACTTGTATTTGAAATACTGCCAAGCCCTGCCTGTAATCAAAGCTTATAACTGAAGTTATGTGATATGATGCAATACATCAAATAGAAAAATTGTTTTGAAAATATAGGGCCGCGTATTTGAGACGCATTACCGGATATATTTGGAAATACATATAAGTTTTCAATGTTATTCCTCAAAAAGCTCTTGTAAATGTAGGGTCGCGTATATAAACTCATTACCACGCGGACGTACTCGGATACCGATTCAAATGCGCTCAAAGAGGCAACGAAAGTAAAACTTGTACACAATGGACAGGGGTCTCCACTGCGAAGTCTCCTTAGTTTAACCCAACTCCTCGCACTGCACGTTAACCCATTATAACCCCATGTTTCTTCTAAGTAGCATTAAAATGTATACATTTTCAGTTCTATTCGGGAAAGGATTAAACTACATGTTCTTCTGCGCTGTAAAGTTTAATGGCGAAATATGTAGTTGCCACAATAATTATGATTCAGTGGAAAGTTTTCACATTTTTAAAATGAGAAGACGTGAAATTCAATTTCTCCCAGACGCAGCTCTGGGTTAGAAAGGATTAAACACGTCTTCACAATCACACGGAAATAATGAGCAAGGCGAAAGAAATGCTGGAAACAGGAAGCAAGCTATGACGCCGGGAGAAAGAAACCTAGATTGATCTTGAGTTAACGCACAAGACTTAAGTTAAGATCTTAAGTTGCTGAGGTTGCTTTTAAGGTTCGCTGCGCAAATCTCGAACGGTAAGGACTCCCGTGCATCAGCGTGGAAAGCCACAAAATGTCCCAAGAGAAGCGGGAGACGGAGAAGCAAAAACCTACGGGGCAAGGTATTTCAAGCGATGTTTCGCAACACTCGTGACCTTTTCAGCTCCTTCACGACACAACCTGCGGACGTCACTCGGCGGATATGAAGAAAAGTAAGAGAGAAAATGGCTTCGCAATCATATATGATACGTACCTACTTTAATTCTCGGGGGATAATTTCCACCGTGTTGACATCGGAAGGAAAAACTGTACGTGATTGTATCGCTGCAAAAGCAATCCCCTGAGATAATTGCTCGCACGCTTAGCAAAATATGAAATGAGTCTTTATTACAGCCGTAATTATCAAAATGATTTACTTTTGCATGATATATGTCCTCTAACAACAATCGCATTTTCAATCATTAAGTCATCGAGTTACACTAAGTTAAATACAAAATGGTTTGACGAAAGCGAACTTTGCAATAAACCTATTTGGTTCATATTTTGAAGACACATTAAATATGATTGATAGAAAGCTGTAAAATAAAAATGTAAATTTCAACCGAAGGGATCACATTTGAGAGATTTCTTAACATCATTAGGTAGATCATGGCAGTCACTGGTTTCTAAGCCCTCGAATAGTTAGCCGGTGGATAGGGTTAGATGGCCCGGAAAATTTTATAAAAATAGAATTAATTGTGAGATATGTATACTTTAAAAATGCACACAATTGATACCCTTATGCCTCAGTGGAAAGGTACTAATAAGCGATTCCGATTCTTGAAGCGTGACACAAAAATCAATCGACACACGGAGACGTGAATATAGCGGCTGATTCTGAAGCATAGTCAACCGGTTTTGCGTCCGGATTTAGGATGATATTTGTCCTCCTTTCAACATATAGCCGTTATTTCAGGTGGAACCTAATCTAGTAGAGTGAGAATGTGCTGACCGAAATAGGGAGCTGGTAACACCAAAATACAAAACCCTTGAAACTTTAGTGAGTGGCCAAAACTTTCTCTTCACTGGAAGAACTTCCTTTCACGGTCAAGATGGATGCAAGTTTCATGGATCTTTCGAATAAAAAATGACATTTGCTGGGCACTAATCATGGCCAGGATGGAATCTAACCTTAATCAATTGATTTTAAGAATTTTGGGAAAAATATTACACGATATATAGTGTAAAATTTCATCATCGTCACTCGTCATCAATCCTAAGATTGGTTTGACACAGATATCTCCTCAATTATCCTATCAGATAATCTTTCCACACCTACGTATTTATTCTCTTTCACATCCTCCTTTATCAGTTCCATATATTTTGTTCGAAGTGTAAAATTTAATTAACGTTAAATGACTGTACTGAACACAACCGACGGAGAACTGCTTTCAAGCCGATGCATTCCAGAAGCCAAATCCAATTTCGAGAGTTTGAATTCTAGGTAACATCTTCATTCTTGCTAATAAATGAAGGCTATAAGGACTTTAAACAGTTGAAAGAAAATGAACACACGCTAATTTCTTTTTGAAATTTAATTTTGAATCCGCAAAGTCCTTTTGGATCTTGGATTTGGGTCTTAGGATGTTGGATATAATAAAGCATTTAAAACTTGACTCAATGATTGGTTAAATTCCCAGGAATAATCATACTTGATATCCTATTTTTCCCCAAATTTGTTTGTGCTATTTCTCTTCCTAGAGTAACACTATATTTTGTTCTTTTTAAGGTAAAGAATAAATATTTCGAAGCGTTGGTGTACCATTTGCTTTTTTATCATAAATAATTTATTACGTTATGAAATGAAAAGATTCTCAATCATTGTGTTTTATTTTAAATGTACTATTAGGTCAAAGAAATCAAAATCCCAACCCAAGATCCAGTAGGACTCTGCGCAGATTGAAAGTTAAACTTCAAAGAGAAATTAGCGTGAAAAGCGTGGATTCTCTATGGACACCAATGAACTGTTTCTAATTTCATTGGGCATGTTGTCCCAAATATAAAAAGCGGTTACAAATAATTTTTCATTAAAAAAAAGTGGCACGATGTCCGGAGAAATACCATAGATTTTATATTAATATTACAAAATTTAATTCTTTTAGTACCATATGCGCCTGTAAGCTATCGTAATTATTAGTTTTTATGGATATCTCCGGAAAAAATGATATTTTCATTTATCTATCTACCCATTTTATGAACTCGATCCAAGGGCTTTTGGAAGCGGATTCAATGCCCAGACCACTATGCTACTATTCGGGGTATTCTGATTCACTTGAAATTTTCCCATCTATTCAATTTTTTCCCCGCCGCTTTTCCGGCGAGTGCGGTGACCTTCCTAGCGAGGTGATCCGCCCGGTTGACGATAAAGAGGCGAAGGAAGCCAAGCAGATAGACTTGAGACGGTGTTTTTAAAAGTGAAAGCGTTTAACGTGCAGGGAAAGAAAATAAAAAGACTTTTATGTCTCACAAAAACCTCCGAGAAACCGGATACACAAGAAAGCCATCTCGGAGACTGGAAAAAGTGACATTAAGGAGGGTCTAGGATAGTGATATCTCTGTGTTAGGACGTACACACAAGGCATGTGGCCCTGAAAGCTGTACCTATATATCTACATCTACATAATACCCTGCGAGCCACCTCAAGGGTGTTTGGCAGGGGGTGAACAATCACCAGCATGCAGCATGCAATTAGAACATGCACAACACAGTACAAAATACGTCACGCATACTGACAAATTATACTACCATATGGTGTTAGAAATAATAATACAATTAAGAAACGTGCATTAAGTTTTACATAGGTCAGTAGGCTACACTACAAGTCATGCAATCTATTTATGAGTTCTATCGCTGCCGTTATAATCTCTTATTGATCGTGGAAAAAAAAGACATTCTGAATCTGTCTGTTCTATAATCTATCCCTTTTATTTTATTTATATGATCTTATCTTCCGTAGTATGTTGGCGTCCATTATATGGTTAACTTCGTTAGAAAAGACACTGCTCTTGAATTTATCTAAAAGGTTTAGTCTATTTTTCAATCTACGGTCTGACAGAGATTCCCATCCGAGTTTATCTAAGAGGTCAGTTACACTAACAAGACTATCGTAACGACCTTTCACGTACCTGGCAGCTCTTCTTTGCACGCGTTCTAACTCTGTTATTAAGCCTTTTTCATGAGGGTCCCAAACACTGGCAGGTATATATCTAGCTGCGCATCCAACATATTCTAAGCACGTGATTCATAGTTACCTATTGTTTGCTTGGCTGTAAACAAGCATTGAGTCAAGTCCTATCGTAAGAATTTTATTCATTTACATCGATATTACCAGGAATTAAATTATAGGCGTTTGAAATTGAAAATATATGATATTGAAAATATTGGAGCGATAAATGAAATCTTCTTTGGGTTAAAACTTACTGGGTATATTATTAACTGATCATAAACATTTTTCTCCATTAAAAAAACTAGTTTTCAATACTTGCCAAATCATCGGCGATTAAATATTTCTTACGCAAGGTGTTGCTGAATTATTTCTAGGATGGCTAACAATTAAAATGACACTCTCACTCAGTGCTACAAACTGAAGATTGCTTTGGATAGATGAGGGTAGAGCTCATCACGCATTTGTTGGAATGCATTGTTATTTTTTCGCGAAGTTCACCACAAGGATTAGCGGAAGTAGGAAAGATAACTGTTATCGCAATAAAGAGACGGATGAGTCGTCCAGCTGCGAGCAAACCCACGCCCCGATACGTCACCACCAAAGGCTTGCACAGGCTGTTCCGGCAAACTGGTTTGCAGAGGATTCCAATGATAATGGTGACAAATTCCGGCACATCTATCTGCAGGAGACGAACAAGGCAATTTGCGGTATGACGACAGGGTGGGGAGGGAAGGGCGAAGATGATCCCTTGTAGACGTTAGCTTGCACTTAGGAGCAGGTACGCAATCAGGGGTGACATTGGGGGGTTGGGGGCTTCAGTCTCCTTCCCCCCCCCCACGAAATTCTTTTCCTAGTGGCGATTGCCCACCTTCATTTACATACCACACCATTCCGCCAGCCGCCTAAATAGGTGTGTGGCAGTGAGTGTTAGGACACCAGCCGTTTACAAATAATAAGGAAATCCTCCAACGAAATTCAGCCAAGCATTCATTAAAAGCCTTTATTGTTCGGGTGAAAAACGAATTCCCATACCTATCCGTTCGGCAAAATATCTCTATTAATTTATCGTTTTTGTCGTACCTGGAAATGCAGTGGGGTTCTAATATGATGTTCTCTATGTCGCTTTGAAAGATATCTATTCTTAATTGCTCAAGTAATGTAAGTCTAGCGCTCCGAGTTTTTAGCGGCTCCTAGCCTAATTCGTTTTACGTTTGTGTTTCTTGTACATTCTAGTTATTACATTATCTTGTACATTACTAGGCATTCTGTACGCCCGAAGCCGTTTTTGACGAATCGCTCAGCTTTTCTTTGTATTGTATTCAGTTCGCGGATTATTTCTTTCTACAACGGATCCCATATGTTCGCTGCACATTCAAGGTGTTGCCGAACGAGTGCGAAATAGCACCTTCTTTCACTTTTTCATCCGAAAATCTTCCCACAATACGCTTGACGATTCTTCAGGGCTCTGCCGCAAACACTTCTTATTTGTACTCCCCACGATAAACTCGACGTTACCCTAACTCCCAGATACTTCACTTCATCTGTAGCCTTTATGTTAACACCATCCACAGCATATCCATCGGCGTCAAGGGGACCGCGGCCTAACGTCTCACCCAACGGACTGAGAACAGCACTTGAAGTGACCTCCTCAAGGCACTCAAGCAGGGATCGGGCCGCCTCTGAAAAATCTCAGCAGCCCTATTCCTACTATCTTCTTATAAATTATTCTTATTCTTACTGATACACAGTGGCGGCTCGTGAGTCAAATGCTGGGAGGGGCACACTCCACCGGGGCGTCAAAATTTTTTAATATTTTGTGTATTTTAGTGAGTTTTTTAGGCAATCTAGAGACCACTAATACACAAAACAATCGCTAACACTAACTCGAGTAACTCAACTACAGCTAGACCTATTTACATTAAAGCAATTCACACATAATAAGTAAACTGGTCATAAAAACAAGGTATTCTGCAACACTGCAACACAAAGATTATGCGGCCGCCGGGTGGTGCGGCGATGTCAACTCACTAGATAAGTCGTTCAGCGCATGCTCGAGCGGCGTCCCAAGACTTCCATAAGGCACAAGCTTAGACGCGTCATAGCACCAGCAGCCCCCACCATTACCACTCTTCATATAACTGCATGGTGTTGGACTGGGACGTTCTGGCCAGCGCCCCACGGCTACAAATACGAACTTCTCGCGCTATTTTTGCGTGTTTTTTCCTACATTTTTGATGTATGCGATTGAAAAAAAAAACACTTTGGTAAATAGATGTGTAATTACAATTGAATGGGTGTTTAATTTTTTTCCTTTTTCAAATCTTTGGGGTGGGGGGCGACGTCCGAGAGTCCTTATGGGCAAGCCGCCACTGCTGATACCGCACCACTCTTTTATGATAACCCTGTCTTTGGAAGTACATATTTTCCATCAACAGAGTGACCGCACAAGAGCCCTAAGAATTTTTAATAACTTCCACATTTTACAGGGATTTTTCGGACCCAAAAATTTGGCAAGTAATTTAATAGCACATACGTGTAAAGGTGTTTAAAGCCGCAGACGCACATGAGCTAACGAAATTTTCCCATTGATATCAGCTTCAAGCGGTCGGAAAAAAAATCACGTAGTAACGCCAGCGTGCGACGTGGATTATCTTCGGCCGCACGACGATTTACAGAGGCCATGGGAAAAAATAGGAGAAAAATAATCTCTACAAGTCCAGTCTGCACAACAAACTGAAGAAGACCGCAGAGCCACGTAATTTTTATTCCCTATCCAAGCCAACCAACCTCCAGCATAATCCTCCATAGCATGCGACTCTTAAGCCCAGATTTCGATTGCGGCCAACTTGAATCCTTGAACGTGAAAGGGATGCCACGATTTCCGCTTTACGATCGGCACTAAACCTGCGACGGCAATTGCCATCTATCTATGTTGATCCCCTGCAGCTATGGCTTTATGTAAACCCTCTCCAAAGTGGATCAAGCTCTAAGGCGATTCCCTTATTTTCGCGAATTTCTATGGGCGCGCGAACAGCGTTTGGTCTGGGTATTGTAACGTCGATTTCATTGATGACGTCGTTAAACATTTCCCAACTATTGATGGCAAAATGTCGGTCAAAATCAATTTTTTGAGCAATCGATTTCAATCGAATTATAAAGCTCGACTTTTCCACAAAAATCAAAATTTTAACCAAAATATCGATCAATCGAAAAAATGAGTTTTTTTTAGCATAGTTCGTACAAAAATATGTTAACATTTCACTCGAAAATTTCTCAAATTGCACATTTCGGTGGCAGAAAAGAAATCCACAAAATCTACTCATGTACCAAGTCATGATTGCATTATCACTTGAACAAATTTATAAATAAACACACATTAAAGTTTTGGGATCACCGCTTGAAACCCTTCGGCTCCACTAAAATCTTTAAGAGATATCAACTGATTGAGATGCATTTTTGATGATGTGGGCGTGCCTTTCCAATTTCTCCTTACATAAAAGTATTTCGCTCGGGACGGGTGACATGATCGTAATATGCTGTGGATGGTATTACCATAAAGGCAACAGACGAAGTGAAGTACCAGGGAGTTACGATAACCTCGAATCTATCGTGGGGAACACATATAAGAAATATTTGCGGCACAGCCCTGAAGAAATTAGGATTCGTCAAGCGTATCGTGGGAAGATTTTCGGATGAGAAAGTAAAAGAAAGGTGCTATTTCACACTCAGCCGACCACACCTAGAATATGCAGCGAGCGTATGGGATCCGGTACAGAAAGACTTAATCCGCGAACTGAACAAAATGCAAATGAAGGCTCGCGGTTCGTCATAAACTGCTATGGGCGTACAGACAGCGTTACCCAGATGTTGAGCGAATTATGCTGGGAGCCGCTGGAGGCTCGGAGGCTACGCGCTAGGCTAAGATTACTTGAAAAATTGAGAATGGATATCTTTAAGAGCGACACGAAGAACATAATATTAGAGCCGCGCTATATTTCGAAGTCCGACAGAAGCGATAAATTATGACAGATGTTTTGCCGAACGGATAGATCTGGGAATTCGTTTTTCCCCCGAACCATAAAGGATTTCAATAAATGCTAGTCGTAATTTCCTAAGAGCACTTCCTTTTTATTTGTAAACGGCTGGTGTCCTAACACCCCCTGCCACACGCCTTTTAGGGGGCTTGCGGGGTAACGTAAAATGCACACGAATCGCCGTTCTCGTCGATTGGAAAAATATATCCATCAGGCACGGCAAGTGAACTGTAAAGAAGAGGCCTAATTTCATCTCATAAAAGGCTGATTTCTGTTGCCACTTCGGTCGCATTTAATGGGATTTCAAATATGTCCGTGGCGCGGTGATGAAAGCAATGCGATCCACGTTTTTCCAATATTTTGCAGTATTATTGCGAGGTATAGCATTGAAAAGTTGTGAATTCGATAGAATGCATTAAGATGGACATAAATTTTGGTTAACACTCCTAATTACACCTCATTGCCCCGTGAAAACTCGGATCATTTTGGCCGTCAGCGACGCGAGTGGCGACTTTAGTAAACCCATTTAAATGCGCGGTGGTTGACAACATTTAGACCCCGACTTGAGGATCCTCGTTTGTAATATTCGTGATGCATGGCTCAAAAATGTCCCTTCCTCGATATTGCGATCGCGACGCTCGATGCAAAAATTCACTTTATTCCATCTGAAATGTTATTCTTGCCCAATACGACACCAAACCAAGACACTTTTGAAAAACTTCGACTGATTCAGGCGTGATAAAATGGAAATTAAGCAAACGTAATAAAAGATAGTAACAATTTTCCCCAATTATAATAAGTGCAACTAACTTCCTCACAAATATGTTAGTGTGTATGACACGTTTCGGCTCGCAGAGCCATGATTTGGTACTAAACGCTCACATGAATAGGGTGGTTTCCTATTATTTTTTTATCGCCTAAATCGAAAGATTATTACTCCTGGAGTACATATTTCACGCTTTTAGATTTTTATATGACGATATCTATTTTTCCCGATTAAATGAAAAGTGAACATTTTCAAGCGCGCGAAAACGCGACGGGTAAGTATGAATGCCGGGAAAAACTCCGTGTGACATCGTTCTGGTTCCCGCTGCCGCAATTAAGGTGACCTTGGGGCGAGGCTCTGAGCGCTGATACGACGCAGGATGCTATCAGGTAGCTGAGTACCATGCTAGCTGGTAGCGCTTCGCTTAAATAAGGATTATTAATACCTTATCAAACGAAGGAAACTTTCCAACCATAGGCAGTTTTTATAGGTGATTATTGAGACATGTTTCCCTGAGCTGTGTGCCTCATGCATGCATTGGTAACCTCAGACGATGTAAAACTCCCATCTACTCGTATAGAAACTAGGTCCCTGTGACGTCACGTGGAGTGGCATCGCATGGGCGCCAATCTGGCCTTTTTCAAATGAGGATAGAATTGACCCTTGCCATTCGTCTAAACCGGTATTTCTAAAACCAAATAATTTTTATATTATGAATACACTAATGGTGGGTAACGAATCGCAATCAATGCCTTTCGTTTTCTGTGATGAAGGAAACTACCCTATTGTCCGCGCCGCAGGCGCGACTATCAGGGTTATACCGGTGAGTAAATCTCACCCCAACCAGCCGGTTGACAAAAGCATATTGAAATGACGCTTGTGTATCGATGTCGGAGTAAAATGTTGTTCGTGTGAAATAGGAAATTTAATTCTAATTGAAAACATTCAACAAAATGATTTAATTATTTTTCCTTTTTGATTTTCATTTGATATATTTATTTTTTATGAGTTTTTTAAGCACACCGAACAAATCTATCGTGTGATCTTTTAATATATTTTTTTCCTTTAAAAATAATTAATTTTTATTTTTTTACTTGAAAAATACCACATAAATGACACTAGAAACTTTGATTGAAGATGGAAAAGACATACGAAAGGCTCATAGAGGAGAAAAATTGATAGGCAGTGTTACGTGCACAATTGTGTATAGTAGTAGTGTTAAAAGTGCCAACAGCCTGGAATACTACCTATTAATTTAATTAGGGGAATTGGAGTAAAATTAGTTGATGAAGGAGGACCGATTATTTTTCTGTGATTGAATTCAAAGAGGCAAGCTGAGAAGAAATATCTGAAAACCAGGAAAGAAGTTCTTTGTTTTCGTCTTGCGCATTATATTTACGGAAAAGTGCAACTACATTTTACTTCATTAAGGGACTCACGAATTATATACTGTATTATTATAAATGCGGAAAAATGAGAGCATGACCATGCGGCCAGACCAGCCCAATGTAGCACCTCTTTTCCGTCCAATACGCATTCACGTGATAAATTCTTGCCGATGATCTTCATCGATAATATAATCTGTATATTATCTTATGCCAAACTTATTGGCCATATAATTTACTCCCCTTTCGACACAACTGTCTCGTTCACCCCCTTACCTCCATCCCTCTCTCTTCTTCCAGCATACATTATTTGAAGCCTCCCTCACGCTTTTGTTTGTTGATATCTAGAAATCCCCAGAATTTTTCGGAAACGAAGGAGTGCATATATATCAGGGAAAATTGTTTCATTGTTATGAAAATAAATTATACTAAATAATTCCCTAGTCTCTAGAATTAAAACTGGTACTTATCATTTTCCACGCTTAATTTTCTTACTGAGATGAACCGGTCTCAACAGGTAGGTCATTTTCAAACAGTTAGCTAACAGAGTTGTTTGAAAAACACTTGACGATAAAACCCGGTCCAGCTAAATATTTTAAGACACATTGCCAATAAATGGCTTTATGAAGCGAAAAAGTACTCATTCAGCGATAAAATCTATCCCAGTAAGTTAGTACTAGATCCCACTGCATGAGTACTCGGAAGAAATAAAAGTGCTTATGTAATGAGAATCCGCTTCTCATTACATCAGCACTCTAATATAATTCATATTCTAACACCATCAACCATTCAGAGGTTAGCACTTCCATCTCATTAAGAGAAATAAGCTCTGACGATTATACAAACGCATGTAAATACAAACCCTTCTTTGCACACGTCGTTCTAACACAAATAACATACATCGAATTTCGTTTTGCACAGCACCCCAGCCAAACATTCAAAATTCAATTTCTTATTTTCAACGACAAATTTTCTTTTTTTCTCTCAGCGGCCAATTTGATGGAGTCATACCAAGAGTCCAGTTTACATGTGAAGAAATAATTCACCGAGCTAGGCATCACATTTTCCGGATTTAATGAAAAAGATTTTCACGCACGTCAAAATATACGCTAATTTTCCTGCTTATTCCCCGAAAATCGCAAGTATACAGGGTGGCCTAAAGAGTTCAATCATATTTTTTTCACGTTACCACCAAGCATCATACACCGCTTTAAGATGTCGTCTCTGTCCAATTGAGGCATGCTTTTGTCCTATTTGGCATTTTTAGGTGTGATAATGCGCCAAATCCCAAACAAACTTTAAATATTGTAAGTACAGGTAATAAAAAAGCAATAAAACTCATATAAACGTTACAGATAGGACCCTTGCTGGCCTAAATTATGCATATGATTTTCGAAGAAAAAAAAGACTCCCAAAAAAATAAAAGGACGCGTTTGCTTCACAAATAATGACAAAGTAAATTCAAGAGAGTAAAATCGGATAATTTGAGATATTAGCCCTTCTAAAGGGATAAGTACTTCTTCAAGTAGGTTCAATTCAATTTGAAAGGATTATTTGAATCCCGAATAATTAAAGTAGAGACATTAGCCATTCCAGAAGCATGAGTATCTTTTGCAGTACGCTCAACGACTCACAAAATCATAGCAAATATTATGGGAAATTGAACCATTTCAATTGCTAAAACCAATTTCTCCGTGAATTAGTTCGATCAATCCCTCCTGCACTCAACCGAGAAAATAACATATACGCTTTCGCACATAGCACGAGGTTATATAACTATGAGGACTTAGACACAATACCGCTAAGAACAGAAGATCTAAACTAAGCACACAAAACGTTCGTGGAATTGCTAATAGAAGCGCATTAGTCCACGTTTTCAGTGGCGCAGCGAGGGGGGGGGGGGGTTGGGGGATAAACCCCCCCCCCCCCTTAGAGCTCAGAGAAATTTTAAATTTAAATCCATTTTACTCAATTGGATTAATATCGCTTATAGAATAGTGTGAGGATTAACAAAATATCCCTCAGAAGGCCGTAAAACTCAACATTTTGAGCCATTTATCTTATTTTTTTCTGGCGGAGGGCCCCCGCACCTCCGGATTACTCTGGCAGGTACGCTACACCCCCTGGCCCCCCAGTATTAGGTTTGCCTGAAACCCCCCCTAGCCTTAATTCCTCGCTGCGCCCCTGCACGTTTTCAACGGCTCACTTCGCCGCCCGTCCTCCTCGCGATGAAGGGAATATTCCGCGATTCGTCAACGAAACGTCAATATCAGAGAGAGAGAGAGAGAGAGCTGACAAGCGGGCACATTTTTCTATGGTTTCCCTTTCAAAAATGAAGCGATCGATTCTGTATGCCCAGCGTTTCATTTTTTCCCGTCTCAAAGAAAGCAGTCAAGGAATTACGTGAGCAAGGTGGGGTAGGGGAGTATCTGGCCGTCAAAGCGAGCACGCAATCACAGTGTCCCAACAGGTGTCCCCAGTGAGGTCAGAAGGAGGGGTTAAAAGGGGTGGACGAAGGGAAAAGATGGAGGGTGCAAAATTCCTGGAAATTCTTTCGCGGAGATAGCGAAGGTTCCATGGATGAACGAGGGAGGGGAACGGGGTGACGACATTTAATAGCTACATATGACAGCGATCACGAAACCAGGCTTGTTTGTTTTCACCAACAGAGAGCACATGCGTACTTAGGCTCAGGAAGTAAAGGTGCAAGCTAATGGCTGACCTTGGTGGCGAAACATACGACGAATCAAATGACAGGCTAGAAACAGCCGGAGTAGAGGGAGAAAATTAATTGCACAATACCGATTCATGTTCAACCCTATCATACATAAGTAACAGTAGCGGACATGACTTGGTGGGAATCCTACATCGTAGGAGTTGAAGAAATAAAAATACTGCTTTTTTCACATGTTGATATGTTATGTCCGACCACGGTTTCGTTACAGCGTAAAATTTTCAAGGCAGTTTCGTAACTGCGTAACATTTTCACCTTGAGAATGATACGCTGCAACGAAAACATGGTCGCACAAAATAAATCCCCATGTGTTAAAGAAAAGTTTTTATTCCTTCAACTCTTACTATCATATTTAACACGACAGAATATCTTGTTACCGAAGGACATGTGCAGTTCTAATATCTTGTCCTGCGAATTTCTGCCAAGACTAATATATAAAATTTATATTTCACAAAAAAGGTACCTTCGTATGGAGGCTTCAAAACGGTACCTGATGATGACGCCGCTGCGTCGAAACTAGTTATACCGCGAGAATAAATTGCTGGATAAATACATAGTTTTTCCTGCCATTTGTTAGAATGGACTTCCACAAAGTTGAGATTGAGACTATAGAGATTAGCGTAAGTGAATTTCATAATCGTTACATCTCACTGAAGACGGCCCTCGCTTGCAAACCTCCATTCACAACTGACGCATCATATTTTTTATTTTTGAAACCAGCAGATAATATCCACCTCATTCCAAAAAAAATATTTTTGACCATGAATTTGAGAACATACGAGATTCCCCACACAAAACTTTCCCCCCTCCAAAGACATTCAAAATCTTGTTGCAATCTCAGCATGCTTTTTCTCAACACAAACAGAACCACCAACATTAGAGCTGAAATAAAAAGCTGTTTCTAAGATGCAATTTTTGAAAAATTTAGCATTGTGAACCCCAATTATTTATCCAAATGTCGATAAGGTAAGTACAATTTGAATACCAAATAAAATATCTTATTGATGCGTTTACTTTGCTTCCCGTTGGAACCTCCAAAGACCCGGACAAATGTGTGCCCTTTCACACCACCAAATCTTCTCTATCAAATAAATGACCCACCCAATCCGAGACGCTGATTCGTGCGGGATGAAGTATAAACATGAACATGAGGTGAGCAACGATGAGTAAAACACAGGCCTGAAATGCGATGCGAAAGCTCAAGTTACGCATGCACGTTGTAGCAAATAAATATTAGATTAACTAATGCAATTTAAACCGCAAAGTTAATGTATAATTCCGATTACATTTTATTTGCGACTATTCAAGTGTTTTCTGAACCAGAGAAAAAATTTATTTAAGGGAAAATTTCAAGTTGGTAGGCGAACACCACTCAACTTGAAGTTTCTGAATATTTCTACTTAAATATGGATTAACAAAGTAAAAATTTGAATCGAAGCAATGCTTCCTTAGGCAAAAAAATCAATAAAGTATTATTAAAAGGAAAAATATACTCTGTACACTATTCAGTGCATTGGCTAATCAGGCATCAGGCTTTCTTGTCCATTGGAATAGGTCCCCAGTATCTCTAACTGCTGTCCAATCTTTGATATTTTGTTATCTCTTTGGCGCTTTCCGAAATGATACATACATATACTCCATCGATATACACTTTATAATAATTTAAAAAATGCTTTTCAACTAATTTTTCTTTTAAAATCTTACGCCTATTGTACTTAAGTTTCTTCTCGGTAAACACCACATACAACGCCAATGTAAACAAAATCAATAACATTAACAACCTATTGTTACATGATTGGTTGGTGTGAATCATGAACTCACCGGGGCTTAAATCAGAAATTGTGCGAGGACATTCAAAGTGTACCAGGAAATTTTCCCAGAGTACCTTTGCACAAAGGGTTTATCATCTGACTGTATGAGTTACTTCTTATGGATAACAGCTCTTATTCGAGAAAAATAAGAATTCACATTTCATCATCAGTACACGTAACGCGTCTTTTATAATAGTATCCTCCAATCTGTATGAGTTTATTTCATTCTCCATGTTTAACATCTCAGTGACATCACCTACATACTAACCCCCAAGCCGCCGAAAGAGATGGGGGTGTAAGGACACCAGCCATTTACATAAAGCAAATATTCAAACGAAATCACGACTAGCATTTATTAAAGGTCTTTATGGTTCGGGGAAAAAACGAATTCCCACACCTATCCGTTCGCCAAAATATCTCTCTCAATTTATCACTTCTGTCGGCCTGGAAATATTTTGTGGCTCTAAGATGATGTTCTCCAAGTAGCTCATAAATATATCTACTCTCAAAGTGTACCAGGAAATTTTTACAGTGCACCATTGCACAAAGGTTTCATCAAAAGAGTGTTACTTCCTTTGGAGAACACCTTTATTCGCTTCGATATCGAGAAAAATAAGGACTCACATTTAATCAGCAGTTCACGCAACGCGTCTTTCATAATATGATTTCCTAATTTAGTAGAAAACTTATGGGAATCTACATTGAAACAGATTTCGAACTGAATATTTTTTATGTTTCCTCTTTAAAATCAATTCCTATCTTATTTTCGGTGAGGGAGTCCATCCCTAATGATAAAAACTTAGTTAGATTTCTCATTACAAGGCACACGAAGAATTCGCAAATCAAAATGGGTGCAAAACGATCGTATTTGCGTGAGGACCAGTTTTTACGGAAAATAATCAATAAATCACTATTAAAAGGAAAACGTTTACTGCTCCCATTGATATAAATTACATAAGCAATTAAAAATACTTTTCAACTAATTTTCCTTTCAAAATCTTACGCCTATTAAATTGAAGCTCACCGAGGATTATGTGCAGTATGGCGGTGGTGATGTCCCGGGTGCCGTGGAGGCAGTAGGCGACCGTGTCCGTGCTGCCGGCCGGCACCACTCCGAGGCGCAGCTGCGGCGAGGGCAGGCTCACCTCGGGGTCACTGGGGTCGACGCCGGCGGAGCGGGCGGCCGCCAACACGAGTGCGTTGAACACCTCGGCCACTGTTCCATCGCCACCAACGCACACCACACCGTCCACGCCCTCCAAAAAGTCCCTCTCGGGAGCTGCTGGAAACAAGCAAACATCGAAAATCAGCCGAAGCGACGTCATCGAGATATTCCCGAATACTGGGATAACATAAATTCCACAAGGCCGGACCCTTTAGAAGAATAGGGTAGTTTCCTTCATCAAAGAAAACGAAAGGCATTGATTGCGATTCGTTACCCACCATTAGTGTATTCATAATACACAAATTATTTGGTTTTTGAAATACCTGTTTAGACGAATGGCAAGGGTCAAATTTTATCCTCATTTGAAAAAGGCCAGATTGGCGCCCATGTGATTCCACTCCACGTGACGTCACAGGGACCTAGTTTCTACACGAGAGGATAGGAGTTATACATCGTCTGAGGTTACCAATGCATGTATGAGGCACAGAGCTCAGGGAAACATGTCTTAATAATCACCTACTAAAACTGGCTAAGGTCGGAAAGTTTTCTTCGTTTGATAAGGTATTAATAAACCTTTTTTAAGCCAAGCGCTACCATTCAGCAAGGTACTCAGCTACCCGCTGGCAGCCTGCGACGTATCAGCGCTAAGCCTCGCCTCAAGGTCACCTCACCGGGCGGGAGGGGGAACAAGAAATACGACGTACGGAGATATTTCCCGGCATTCATACTTGAGCGTCGCGTTTTCGCGCGCTTGAAAATTTTCACTTTTCATTTAATCGCGAAAAATAGATATTGTCATTTCAAAATCTAAAAGCGTGAAATACGTACTCCAGGTGTAATAATCTTTCGATTAAGGCAATAAAAAAATAATAGGAAACCACCCTATTGGAGACGGGAAGAAGAAAGAAGGGAGACTCCTTAGGGAATTTATTTCATTCAACTATAGCGCTTTGTGGATTATTTCCATCCTGCCATGTGAACAGGCGGTGAAATTCATATTTATTTCCAAGGGGAAAATTCCTCGGGTATCGAGCTATAGACCTTCGGCTTCCCGGGCCACTACGCAGTCCACTACGCTATGCGGAATCCTTTGTTCCCACGGCAGTTCACCGACCACTAAGGTCTACGAAAAATAAAGGAATAAACAATCGTGAGGCTTACTAATATATTTCTAAAAAACACGACCCGGGTTTCATAAAATAGTTACATATTCAGGTGAACCATGCTATGAATCCCCGGTCGTGCATTTTTAAAGTTAATAGCGAATCTCACAAAGTTATTTTTTATTGCATAGTGTAAAGGTTCACACAGTTAAGCCTGACGTTACCAGTGACATCAAAGAGCTAGTTTTAAGGCCAAACGCTCATGTTTCGATTCCTGGTATTCAAATGATTTTTACGATGGCAATAATTGTGAACTGCTGCATGGTCGTAAGATACTAATTGTGTTACATTACTGAATAGAGAGAACGTTCTCAGACTTCACTTGGTTCAATGAAACACAAGCATACCTGGTATAATATCATATTCTTAACGTAATAGCGGCCATCAAAGCCATTTACAGAAAATTCGTTCAAGTTCGCAGTTCGTTAGCGCCACCTTACGTTCCTGAAAAGTTACTACTCAAATAAATCTTAAAGATAAGGAAACCTAATATAGACTATCCGTGAAAAACCATAGCTGCGAAGAAAAGGCATAAAAACAATCGTTCAAAGCTTGAGCGATGGCCGAGTCCGATAGAAAATTTCATCCTCCCACCAGTATTTCCCCAGAACAAATCGAAGTCCTAAACGCCATGAGATCACGCCACCAAAAAGACGTAAATATCCAACGGATGCGTAACTATCCCTGCTTCACGTCCCAAAGACATATGAATGGATCCATTCTACCCCTTGGAAAAACACATCCTATGCCAATGATTCTCCCACAATCACCGAGTGCTCCCCACGTGCTTACAATGAGGGCGGTGCTCAGGCGTTGAATAGACAGTTAGAGTCATTGTTTCATTATTATAGGCTACAATCCTCCGAAGGAAGTAGGCAGAACTTAGGTACAAATCACGTCATACGTGGGCTTTTTGTAACAATAGAGGACTCCTTTATGACTCAGACGCTATCTAGAGAGTACATTTTTAAAGATCACGCGACAAACCCATCGGTGTTTCATTGAGAGGATTACGCAGTATAGGTGAGAGAGGAACCGTTGCAGCATTCAAGCACCCAGGGTAGAAGGCAAATTCCTACCACTTACCCACCCGCGATTTTCTACGATGCAGCAAGAATCAAGAAATCGCACCGCTACAAATCTTTTTCATGTATCAAAAGGTTTCACCGTGATTCGAACACGAGACATGGTAAACATTTCTCCGGTAAGGTAATCATTTTTGGTGATGGTACATTTCTACCACGGCTAAAACCTATAAACTTTAGAAAGCTTCCTCCAGTTCCGACTAGGTACGGCTGGGCGTAGGCTTATCATCCGCATTTAAGAGTTTTCACTTGCGCTTCGATTGATATAAATTAAACATGACCAGAATTATAATGCTTACCTATAAACGATTGACATTCGTGTTTTTTACCCTTTTGAATTTACCCACTTCTTATTATCTTCAAAATGGATTCCTACAAAGTCTACAAGGTTTCACCATTTCGAAACTATGTCTTAAGTCAATTAATGTATGAGCTTAGAAAAGAGACGTGATCATAGCTATTGTAAGAAATAAAAAGCCATTTTTTTCACATGTACAAGTATTGGCAACAGTCTGCTCCGGTTATTTTTTATAAGCTACTTGATAAAAAATAACCGGATTCGATGACCGAAAATTTTAATGAAATGTGATTCGTACCACGCATATTGTTTTTACTCAATTGATATCAAGTAGCTTACTAAAAGAATGAAGAAAAGTTCTTGGATGAAGAATTCTCCTTGGACTTCTTTGGGATTCACGGAGATTTTATCATGGTTTGAAAGTGTCATACATGGACTTTTCGCAACAAATCTGCCTCATTCATAGCTCACTGTGATTGCAGAGCAAGGAAATCTTATGATTTTAGGTTTCTTATAATTAACCGTCTATATTTAATATTTATAAGGTCGCTATCCACGTGCTTGTTCACCTTCACTTGAATAACTGGTAAAATTAGTATACTTTTTAAATATTTTTTCTCAACCAATTGGTTACAGTTTCACATTATGGCTTCGCTAAGATGATGAGTGTTAATAGCACATTTGAAAACAGGTGAGGAAGAGAGATTATAGTTTATTCACACTGATAGCCAGGAGGAACACCGTTAGGAGAAGTATAGACTGAAAAATACACTCATCGGCTTACATGTATTTCTATAGAATCTAATTGAGTTTTAAAACATCAATCTTCCTTAATAGCACGTAGCGGGGCACATCAACCTGAAGCTATTGCTTTCCGCACGGTTAGCTTCCTCACAACATATGACCTCGTCCCACCTTGAAAGCTTTCGTCCGGATAGGAATCCGCCGTCGCGCTATACGGCGGGAAACTAAATCGATGGGGAGACAGTTGAGGCTTTAAGGTACGACGCAGCGCCCACCGACCGTTGATTTCACGGTCAAGGGAGCCCATATTCCCCGCATGCTGAGTTCAGCGCGTACCCCAAGGAATACCTACAGCACAGGACTGGTCATTTCAGCCCTCAACTTAATTTACCTCAACATTTTTATGTGAGCATTGCGAGAACGCTTCTCATTAGGATTTAGGTAAGCATGATGCATGGGTCTGCGAAGTGAAAGGTTAACAGGGGGTAAACATTTATTCATAATTTTAAAAAAAACCAGCCCCAGAAGTTATTTGCAAAAAAATCACTTTTCGTGTCACCTGAATATCTTAGAAGAGATGGACTGTTATAGCCTTATCTATTGCTTCAACATTGGATTCTTTGGCTCCATTAGTTTTTACCATTCGTTTTGTTTCCATATATATTATTTGATATTGACAGCAGACTATTAATTATTTTGGATTATTAATTACTTTGAGAGCAAAGTAATTTATTATCAATTCCCCATGAATATGGGTATTAGTCAAAGTGACGATTAGACGAAATACCAATTATTATATTATTATATGGTTTTAAAGATCGAGGGCGTCCGTAGCTTCCAAACAGAACTCAGCAGGAAATACATTGCGGAATAAGCGTTGAAATTTTTTCGATATCTAAAAATTTTTTTACTATGATACAAGAAAATTTTTTATAAAAAAACAAAGAAGAAATTTCTCAAGAAATCATTTAACAGGTAAGAACTTTTACTATCAGGCATAAGCGTTAATGATGTTATTTTTACGTCTTTATTAACTCGTTTTGTTGTTTGTCGTCTTGCTCGGGTCAAATCTTGCAATGCCATTGGAATTGGTAAAGAAGGTGAAACAGACAAAAGAGGCAGTAACAAAATAAAAATTTACAAACAAGGTGATACGAAAAAAGAAGAAAAATATAAACTTATAATTACAGAACAAAAATAAATTTTATAAAAGATCAAAGTGTTAATCACGAATTAAAAAGAGTAAAATAAATTTTATAAAAGCCTGACAGTCTCTAAATACATTGCTTTATATATAACGAAAAATGTTGGGCGCATGTTCCACTATAATGAAATTTTAATTGATGCTAAGAATAAACTGAGTGTAACAATGGAACCTGCGCCAAACGTTTCTCGTTATAAATGAAGCAATCTTTTGAGAGACTCTGTCAGGTTCATAGAAAATTTATTTTATTCTTTTTACTTCGCGAGTAAAACGTTTTTCTATAAAATATTAATTATTATATTGTTATATTATTTTTCTTCGATTTAGATTTAGATAAAATCGATCAATTTCTTCCTCACAGCACCACAACAAACGATCTCCTTCCTCAGTCCCAATCACTATAAAAGTGTTAAAATAATGCATTGTCATATAATTCTGAGTTATTCTGTAAATTTCAGCTATATAGCTAATCGGAAAGTGGGTTAAAAAATTGAGTCGCAAGATATTAACCTGACAAGATGAAAAACAAACAACTAAGCGAATTAAGAAAAACGTCGAAATTGTAAAATGATCAAATGAGAATGATGGGCATCCAACGATCGTCAAGCTCTGGGTTGAATCATTCTCTCCTGTTTACCCGGCGCACATAACTCAGGTCCATCACCAGGTGATTGTTGACATTGCCGCCCAGCTGACATCACTACAGCAAACATTTTCTAAGAAAGAAGTTGGGAGGTGCGGGGCGTACATTTTCTGTCAGCCATGTTTCTAAGGTAATGGCTCAACTTCCCTTATGTTTTTCAAATCAGTGTTAATATTCCATAAGCTACAAAATTTTTCTTCACCTGAGCAATGTAAAAAATTATGCATTGGGAAACACGAGTAGCCTACCAAGACAGTACTTGATGACCTATCTCGGGAAAAATATTCGAGCCATCCCTCCCAGCTGGGTAGTTCTCCCTTTCTCCAGAAACAATAACTTCCAAGTTTCGCTCGTGGTAGCTCACACCGACCCAATGACGGCACGAGATTCTCCTTTTCTCATCCTTCCGAATCTATCCTAATTCTAAAGGATACTTCACATACACCATTACATATATCCCTTTATTCCATTCCAAATTCCAGTCCCTTCAGATGATGTGAGATGAAAAATTCCCTTGACTGACTTCGGGAGCGCAACCCCACGAGGTCAAAAGGTTTGATTCCACTTTCATTGCATGATGGTAGGCAGCGATTCTTCTAGGTTTTCTTCCGCGTTTATCTATTTTTACTGGACAATGAAGTGACGTGAGGAAGCCAACTGGAACGTTGGCGAAATATTGTTCAGTACAAATGGATAAACGCGGAAGAAAACCCGGAAGAATTGCTGCCTACCGTCATGATCTCCGCGGAAGCCTACTTGGAACTCATTTTATGACTTTCTAGGAACAATAAAGTCATTTTGCTGCTTTCTTTAATCTGGGAGCAATTAAAAACAGGGTTCGCTGAATGAAGCTCGCGCTGCCTTCAGATGAAGGCACTAGTTTTCTTTCATCTCCCTTCCGAACCAGTCCTGAAACTGATAGAAGATGTATAAGATATTACATCTAATTAAAACAACACATTATACGAAAACCATGTCAACACCCGAGTGAATATTATGATCAATTAAATGAAAAATTGCATTATTTCCAATGGATTTATTTGAGCATGGCGCGTTTCGTTGTTACAACAGCATTCCCAAGTGCCCAACATTGTATGTTGAATGAAACATTGCAATATTTTATTTAACTAACATTATACAAAATTTATAGGATTCACATGATGTATAGTAATTCTTGTTAACTGTGGCTCGTGGTCTTAACAATACGGCATTCACTTGAAAGAAATATTTGGGATGTCCATTTGGTATGGTAAAGTGTCCCAAAGCGTCTAAAATACAACTATACCAATCACTTTATGGCTAAGGATATTGCTACAGGTGTCTGGATAACGAAAGAAGAATATGATCATAACTTTTCGTAATGAGGAAATCCTAGCGGAAACAGCCTTTATGGCCGTTAAAGCATTGCATACTAGGTAAAATTCCTTTTTTACGTCCAAATATGCCAGGGAATCTAATCAATTTAACGCCGTCATTCTCAAAATATACGTTGCGCGCCGTAAAGCGATTTTCTCATCAATCCTAGAGTCTCATATCAATAGATCATTATAAAACTACTTCCGCTACATAAACACAGAACAATAACGTGCAATTGCCACGTATATCATCAACATTTTGGGTCAAGGATTTATTTTCAGTATCGCAAGGGTGTTTTTTTCAGGAGCTTTATCGCAGCTCAAGGACGGAAAAGATGTTTCTTCTACCTCGGGTATGAGGATCGAACGTGACTTTAGCCATAAATTTCCCTTAAGCGGATGTTAAATACGGCAAGATTCCCCACGGACACACACGCCCTACATGGGAGGACGTTTGTCTACCGAAACACTAATTTCCTGACCATTGGCTCTCGGTGTTTTTTTCGTTGTCCTCTATGAGAAAAGTACATAAAACTTCAGGCAAACACCACTGCAGTAGGGACGGGATCCGTAAGAGAAACAGCGGCTAAGATGTGAAATGTCACCCGATGATAGTTTAGTGCTGATCGTAATCTCAACCCATCTTCATAAGCTTGCCGGTAAATATTGGCAAAGCGCCAATTTCAGATCCTAATTCATACTGAAGCAGTTACATAGACGGGCAATAACTTCATTAGAAATAATATTTACACTAGGATACACATAATTTGACGTCGATTTAAGAGTGTAATATTTCAAAGCCTGCCGCGCGAACGGCGGTGAAATTTTTGATGAGAATGAATTGCCACGAGAACAAAATTCCCCTAGACCGGGGATTGAACCACGGACCTTTGGCTTTTTGGGTCACTGCGCAGACCACTACGCTATCCAGGTTACATTGGAAAGCAAAGGTTCTCTGATTCGATTCCCGGTCCAGGGAATTTTTTTTCGTGACATTTCATGTAAGAATATCGATTTAAGAGGTGATCCTGATACTCTATTCGGGAAAAGGCATGCAGATAATATTATTTGGACCGTAAGCAGTGCCGAAGGTATCAATGAGGGTGGCATGGGAGACGCTGAAAAAGATCATACATCATCATCTATCGCGTCCTCCTAACAGAACTCAGCCATGAAAATCGTGAGACCTCAGTCCATATATTAAGGCTTAACTCGCAGAAACACAATTACATACAATTCCACTTTACAATAAACATGGGCATAGATGAGAGAGGAAGATGATGATACACAATTTGGTAGATAAATACATAAACAGGGTCCAATAACGTAGCACCTAATTAATTAAAATATTACATTAATTATGAATTGACTAATTAGCAAGAATCGTAGAAATTATCAGGAAAGAACAACAGCAAAGGAATTCCCATTATTTGAGAGATGTAAAAATTACACTCGAAGATAATCTTACATTCATAATTCCGCGCTGCCTCACAGATAAAATTGTAAAATAGAAAAGAGGATTAAAATTGAGATATATTACGGCTTTATTATAATGGTAATCAAAACATTACGTAAAAACTGCATTTAAAATTCATTTTCTCAACGACTGGATTCCAAGTTTTACAATATTTCCAAGGAACACACTTGAGAATAAAATGACGGAGAGCATATGTATAAACCGGATCCGTTAAAAGGAATAAAACACTCATAAACAAGAGATTAAAAAGGTTGATTCTGTTATTTTCCTCACCCAACAAGCTATCAGTCTTCAGAGAACTTTCCGGAAACTTATATCTGAGCATCTATGCTAAATTCAGCCACATACTCCCTCTTATTTCCAACTCCTGAGAAGCATTTAAAAACGAATTTCAGTGTCTGAAAAACTATAATCCACACTGCCGACCACAACGAATCTTAATTCAGGTTTCAGAATTTAATGTGAAAAAACTGAAACATCGCCTTCGAGGAATATTGCCCGTGTATTAACTTATCAAATTAGATCTTAACAAATAAATTCAGCATCCGATATTTCGTCTTATTTAGTTGGCTACCTCCACTTTCACAAATCTAAATATAGAATTTTTTACAGAAGATATTTCAGACTAAATTCAATCCCGGGGAATTTAAACAACATAATTCATCAAAAAAAACTACATTGGCTTAATATGAAATTGAAATTGATGGAAAGACAAAAATTCGATCGGACCAGCGCTAATGAGAGATTTTTTACGACTAAAGATGTCGTAAAAAATCATCAATAGCTTCTTTTCAATAAGATCGAAATATTTTGAGTTATAATAACATGCTGAAAAACAGACCACTGCCAAGGATTATCCCAGGCATCATTTCTACACAGAATCAGGAAATAATGACAGAAATCTCTTAGTTACTAAGGACACGTACCGCCATCACGTGGAAAAAGTAGGAGAAATCACGAAAGAGCACATTTTGCAGCGGCAGAGAGCAGTATTTTTTTTACATTTCTGCCATAAGAAGAGTTAATTAGCACAATCACTTGCGGTCACGATGAGCTCAACCAAGACTATTTCAGTTACAATGGTAGTTTATAGCCGCAGCAAGCTCAAAATGAAAGGCACTGAATTTTGATGAGGAAGCGGTCACGCAAGAGGAAGAACCACTGCCACTAAGGGCATAAAAGAGAAACAAGCTAGTTGCGATACAAGAAACACAGTGAGGTTTTTCTTTGGAACGAAAGTATCACCTTGGACTACATTACCGTCATCAGCATTTTAGACTAGCAAGTTAAAAATTCGTCATACTTTCTCATATCCGAATGTTTGTGGAATCGAGTTCAATTTTTCAATGCAATGACTTTGACTATTTATCACTCAAGAGGGGCAAATGGTAACTTCAAGATACCACCCATGCAAGGTAATAAACGAATTATCAACCGACATAAACCGGTTCAATAATCATCGAGTGAAAGAACACTGGAGAAAGAAACATTTGAGAAAGGAAGATATGAGAGAGACACTGAGGTAAATAATATAGCAACGCGTTATTTATGCAATTTTAGACCTAAGCAGTTGAGCGAGGATAGCTCAAGCAAACCATTTAACGCGCCGGATCTAAGAATATTCATTTTTCTTAGTCTTTTGATTGAAAGTCCCTGCACTTATTAACTGACATGTACTATTCAAATAAATGATTAACAATCCGTCACGACTAATAGGTAGTATACCTCTATTAATAGCGACATTTCCAAGTCTTTACTTTTTATTTAAAAAAATCATGCCCTTCAAATTAAATAATAAATTTGACATAGCATAATCGGGTAACCGAACAGATCATAGGTTTGAAGGTGCTTAATTACAGGTTTGAAGGTTTTCCAGATTTACTACAGGTTTTACCAGACACATAATTTTGATTATAAAAAGATATTAATGTTGTTACGGTAAAAACTGATACGAATTCTTCAATATTATAAGAAAAATGATAAAAACATAAAACGTACGCACGCCACCGCATTACTTTTTCAGCATTAGTTAATGAATGTGGTAATTGAACTCAAATTAAGTTTGCCTTGTTAAAATGGCTCAAAGGTCCACGAATAAAGATTGAAAAAGCATTAGCTTAACAATGAAAGCATTTAACTTTGCAAATTATTAGACTCCTTATTTTGGATGTTTTAAAATCAATGGATGCATCCATTGATTTAAACATCTTAACACTGCCCACTGACGCAAAACTGATACATTAAACGCATGAAATTTTTTTGCATTACTCAGTGGTAAATAAATTCGTTAAATTATCACAGAAATATTATTCAATAGCCTGGTACTGGCGAAATATAAAACGACCTAAATAAAAAATAGTCTCACTGCTTCCACTAAAGTTATTGGCAGAACCTGGTGGTGAGCCACTTTTGACCAGGAGATAACTGCCTTTTCGGATATGCGTTGCTCTTGACCTTAAGCCTAATTTCACGCTGTAATTCTAACTTTGGCACACACACACACCTTGCCACAGAGAAAAGATCGCGTATCAAAGAAACTCTGAGAAAAATAAAATACGAAACCTGTTTGCGAATTTCGTGGGGAATTTTTGGGGAGTTCCCAATACAGAAACTGTAAGAACCGGTTGGTCACTTGAGGACAAGAGATAAATAGCTCTTGTGGTCTCTGGTTGCGCACTTTATCCAATTTCTTATCCGTTCGATAATTCTTCCGTGTCAATAGCACAACTTAACCTCAAAAGAAATGACACACTTAACGTCTCCATGCTTCTGGGTTTCACCGCGTGGATTTTCTTTGCGACAACAGTTTCTCCGGTATTCCAACCGGCGTCTTCAGGTCGACCTGAAGACGCCGGTTGAACCTGACTGTCGACCTGAAGAAGCCGGTTGGAATACCGGAGAAACTATCGTCGCAAAGAAAAATCCACGCGGTGAAACCCAGAAGCATGGAGACATCATCTAGACAACGCCGCGGAAAACCACGCATCAGTGACACACTTAATCCTTTAAAAAAAACTGTACCCCAGAAATTAGGATGACCGTGCATGAACTGAAGAAGAATCTATTGTTACTGACACCGTACGAAACATATCAACGGTAAATAAGCGCAAAAATGAGCCCAAATAGTCTTTGGATGAAGAGGGTTGGTTTCTGCAGACCTTGATGCGAATACGATTTATCTCGGTCACTAGAGATACTAGGATCACTTGACCCTTACGTTCAGTTGGTTATACTTATTTTAACCCTTTTACTGGCAACGGGCCGATATATCGGTCCTCGCTGGTTGCGCGAAAACTTCCATGGGCCGATTTATCGGCCCGACTTATATCACTTTTTTTTTCGTGATTTGGCCTTTTCAACGACTGCAATTTTAGTAAACCCCCATAATCTATCTTTGGTTATAAGATGAAAATATATCTTAAGAATTGGGAAAAAATGTATACTTACGTCTAAAAAATCTATACTTAAATCTATACGAATTAAATTAAATTAAGTCGCTGAATTTTTTTAAATCTGAAATGTTGCAACTTGCGGAAAATAGCCTAGGCAGTCTTCGCACATCTCACCTGAAATGGGCTGGTAGTAAAAGGGTTAATATTAGAGGTCTAAAAAGGTATTATCAACCGCTAGAGCGGTACTTTTTGGTGATGGAGAACTCGCTTTAAAATTTACGCTATTTTCATATAATTTTCAGGATGAATATAGAAGACATCGTCTAATATTTTCCCGTATCTCATGTACGAAAAATTCGATTTATTGCTAGTATTTTCTCAGGTCCCAATATTTTATATTTGAAAAGCTGTAAAACGTTTACAAAAGTCAACTCACTACTATTCTCAAAAATGTATGATGAAAGAGTAAGTTTTAATAGAGTAACGCGCCAACCAAAAAAAAGACAAAATAAGACCGGTTGAGTGAGAGGAATAAGCCTTCTTAATAAATATGTATGGATAGGTCCCTGCATACTTTTCCAGAAGACAAATTACGTAATTACAGCGGAAACGCAGGGAAAATAGTCTACCAGAGAGATCCTTCTCCCTTCTAAATTGCATAACTACGCAGTCACGTCACCATTCCCTTATCTCACACATAATTACCTTCTCTGGATCTTAGAAGAAGTGACGTAATTTTTCAATGAATAGTAACTTCCACAGCTCTTGAAATTTTAACCAGTTTTCCACTTCATTCTGTCCTCCATATTTAGCCGCTTATTACTGAACGTGGTTTATTTGCCAAAAAATATTTTACCAATTCATGAAATACATTAGGACCTGAGTAAGAGTACAACACCCCTAATATTAACCAAAATTTTGAAGAGTATTCTTATCAAATACATTATTGGCATTGAAATGCTAGAATATATTATTAAAAATATTATACGCTATACCACAGTCCAGAAGGCTATCCAGGTTTCTCAGCATTGCAGGAATTTGACGTGGATTGAAGGGAGCTCTTTGTTGACGTCAAGATTTTACGATTGCTCCATGCGGCGTTAACTCTGGGATTTTACGGTTGAGAAAACGGTGCGTGTTTACATCGAGCTTCCTTGGCCAGTGAGATTGCCACTGGAATGAAAGGAGTGACAGAAGGTAATGGTCTGCGCATCAGCCATCCAAACCAGTGGTCCGTCAAAATGAAAATTGTAAATTGCTGTTCAAATCCTGCTACTTGCTACTGTAAACTGAACATCTCCATCAATTTCCATGGTCCGCCGTTCGGTTTCCGCTACAGGTAATAGTTTTTTTGGCAAATCGCGTGTAAGTGAGTTTGTTTGGTTGTGAATTTCCCAGAAAAAGTCGAGCCTCGCCACCTGTTGGCGATACCACGAATTGTCGGGTTTTCGTTTTGGTTTTGTTTTTGGTTTGTCACTCCGAGAATGGGAGTGAATAGGCAGTCGTCCAGTGAACTTTGCAAGCGTATGAGCAACCCCAGGAGAAGGAGCCATGTCGCGCCCCCGACGGGAACAACAGCAGCGGTGAGTGGTATGCCACCGGCCCGGCTCGACTTTGATTTAAACAGTATACAGTCCACAATTATAATAACGTTCGAAAGTGATCAGAGTTATTTGCGTTAATCCGAATAATCTATTTGGTACCTCCGCGCATCCAGTCGGCCGTAAAGCCCACAACCCACTCACAATGTTCTAAGTTAAGAGGACGCTTATCTTTCGCACCAACGGTCATATTTTTCCTTTGTCGTAACGCATAACTCCCTTAAAACTTTTTCTAACGTTACGAAATTTTCAGGGCTAATGGAGATGTGAGGAGGCAATTCATCACACGCAATATATGGAGCATTTTTATCTAAGAAAGCTAGGCTTGGACAGTGAAAGCAGCAAAGACGTCAAGATAGGAAGCATTCGAAATGTGGTGCTACCGAAGAATGTTGAAGATAAAATGAATCGACAGAGTAAGTAATGAAGACGTGCTAGGAAGAGTGGAGGAAATAGAAGTCCTCTTAAAAACCTTAGGAGAAGACAGGACAACTTAGTTGGCCACATTGTAAGGCATGAATGCCACATGATAACAATTGTAGAATGACCGGTGGAAGGGAGGAAGGGCAAGGGACGGCCCCGAATAAGTTACATAGGACAGGTTATAAATGATATAAAAGAGAAGAATTACGTTGGTGTGAAAAGGCTAGCGGATACGAAAGAGGAATGGAGAACTGTGTCAAACCAATTTCAGGATGTTTACTGATCTATGGAACCATCATACAAGCTGTAGTCTAGTATGGGTCAGAAATATGCTAAAGCATGCTGAAAAAAAATCTTAGAGTATTCTAAATTTGGTCCTATAAATGATGATGGAATGAGGAGGATCCGAAGTAACAAAGAACTACGAGAGCTTTATAAAGACCCAGATATAGTAGCACAAATCAATAGAAGAAGACTAAGGTGGGCAGGCCATGTATTGAAGAGAGAACATTCCACAATGATAATAATACGACCTTTGGCATTGCCACGACTGGGGTGGAAGTCCAAATCATAAAATAAATAAGTAGAGTTGGAGCAAAAGTTGATTGGATGCAGGATCGAGAGAGGTGACGAGACACTGTTGACGAGGTCAAAAACCTTCTGAGGTTTGAATGGCCTAATCGGTAAGGTGAGGTACAGCCTACACAGTTTTATCTATTCTGTGATAATAATTTCTATTAATTACTAAAAGATTGTGAAGAAGAATGAATTATTATCATATTCAATGAGCTATAATTGAAAATGATGAATAAAACCGTGACTATTTCCAAAAGTTTCCCGTAATTAGGATCGAACTGGGATCTGAAAACAGAGAGTAGCCTCTCTTACAACATTCGATAATCTAGGATAAGTCAGGAGAATTGAGTGGAGAGCTGCGTCAAACCTATCTCCGGATTGTTGACCAGCAATGACGATGTTAAGGGTAAGTAAAAGTGTGCATTGTTCCTGATATAAAAAAAGAAAGAAAACAGAGGAAACTATTAATTTCTTTCATAGTCTGTATTCTTATAATTTGCCAGATTAAGAAAATTTGCTGCGCGGGACGGATATAATATTTCAGGGGGCACATTTGGCCACCAGGCCGAAGCTTACCCATCACAGTGCTTGAGGGTCACGCCAGTTAAATGGGAGAGACTCACCTGCCGTGGCGTCGGGGCCCTCGTGAGACAGGGGCGGTGAGGCAGGGGCGTCTGGCTGCTCCCGCCCGGGCCCTGGACCTGGCACTGGCCACGACGTGCCGTTGAGGATGAGGTCGCGAGCGTGTCCCGGCCGCTGCGTCACCAGCACCGTCGCTCCGATGTCCGCCAGCGTGAGCATCGGCTGCAGATGCTGCTCCAACACTTTGACGCCCTTACGCCGACCACCCACCGGATTCACCACGACGAGGAGCCGCCGGGGCCGCCAAGTCATGCCTAGGTGAAAGAGAGGCAAAAACGTGAGTAAATCCGGCACCACTACGTCAGGATATGATATAGAACCGTATTCCAATCTTCTATATTATTTCTACTGTATAGATACCTTTTTCTCAACTTACTCCACAAATGAGGTACCAAAATGCACAGAATTTATCAGAGAACATGCGCTACATTTACATGCGCTACGACCAGGGCTACATTTCCTACTGTGAAGGTTATTTATCGTCAACCATGACCATTAAAACTCTGTTCTCGTTCTATAGTTCTAAATAAAATTCCAACTTCTGCCAGCTGAGGCAGTTTAGCTGGAATTCATTTAAAAAATACTTGCGACTGAGAGTCAGGTTTTTTTAGGGGGTGATGACGGAGGTAACGTGATTCGCTGAAAATCAACCAAAATACGACAGGAGGAGCCTAGCCTCAGGGAAATTCAATTTCAGATCTCCGTGGTGTACACTTCGTGAGTTATTTAGCTGTGTTGCCAAATGGGAAGAGGGTTTTTGACACAATCTTTCGCTTCGATTTTCGATGTATTTTTGAGAAAACATGGCAGTGCCCACGTCTCTCTCTCCCCATTCCACATCCCTAGTGTCGTAGGTCCCACCTCTTGCCGCGACGCCGATCTAAACATTCCGAGCTTGCACGACTGGGCCAGTCGCAAAGTTATTTGAACATGATCATAACTCACGTATATCTTCGGGGAATACCAGCAAACCAGAACGTACCTCCGTACGACCAAAGCGCTCGTACAGCGATGCGGCCGTCCACGACACATAAACCAAAACGAATCTCCCTTAAATTGGGCTGAAGGACATATAGGGACTTTTCTCGTCCACTGCTTCAAGCTGAAGGTAAGTTAGGTAAGATAGGGGAGTGGCAAATGTAATCGAAAACAGGAGAAGTATACAGAGGGTACCCAAGCACCTAGAAATACACTGGAGCACTCGGAAAGGAAATCGAGCCGCCAGAAAAGAAGGGTGAATTCCAGAATCCACCTACGGCCGAGAGGCATTTTTCTTCTCGTCTGGGTGCTCATATTTTCGTCTGAGTAACAGAGTTCCCAGGAATATACAGGTATGCTCCAGTACAAACGTAGGTATATTTTAATATCGTCTACAAAACCGGATACCCTCACTTGAAAATGATTGGCACACTCCTAGGATGAGGGTAAAGGCCACCCCTGACTAAGCCACAGGAGGCTACATACCCATCATAGGGGTTTTCCTCTCCCGAGGCTGCACTGCACATTGCATCAGCATAATATTTCGGGACACTCGAGGGCTTTGCTTAAATTTGTCCCCGGGACCTATTGATCGGGTTTTATCCACTAGACTATCATTGACTATCACACTTGAGACGTAAATTTCCTCAGTACTATATTAAGAACAATTATTTGAAAGAGCTATCTACGGAGAAAAACGAAGAGAAAATGTTTAAAAACCGGACTTAACTCCGCACGAAAGTCAAGTTTCCGAGAAAATCGGAGCTATATTAAGCTATTGAAGCAAAGATCTGCAAAGTATACGTTTAAGAGTAATATATATGCAAATGCGCAAACTGAACAATACTGAAGCTATTATACGACTTTGACAGCCATAGTTGTTTGAAGTAGTCACTGAGGCATATATAGTAATAATTTCCGATACACATACTAGTTAGAATTACACAATTACACACTTTATGAATAAAATATATATCCTATGATGCTTCACCTGAAAATAATTAATTGTAAAACCCTCGCGTTTGCTGCAAAAATATTTTCACGATTACAGGGCAGGTATGGAGCGAGGAGGCAAGGCCAGCTGTGAATGTGAGTCGATAAAGCGAGGCAAAGGAGTCTTGGGGAGGAATTGCCATACTCAGTCTTTGTTATTGTATAGTAAATGTATTGAGCAAAGAAGCTGGGTCGGAAGCAAGGCTTCTTGCGTAAGAATTGACATTCTACTACGATCTTCAAGGCTATCTTCACTTAATCAACGCAGGTTTAGCATAGAATAGGGAGATAAGGCTGGGTATTCGGATTAAAATTAACCACTGTATTTATTATTAAAATGAGAAAATAAATAATGCTTATTATAGGTTCATAGGCGCATGGATTCAAAAAATATAACACCAATGCCATATTCGCAATTAAAAGGAAAATAATATTCATACTCCATACATTGGTCTCGCAAGATTTTTTGCTGTATCGATAATTATAAAAGGTCATATTTTTGCAAATAACTTCTTTTATTTAAAATATTTTACACTACATTTTGTCACATAAATTTTTTATAACATGAATTTGAATACATATACTGAATAAATTTTATCAAACAATATTTCAAGGTTTTTCTTTACTAGTTATTAACAAAATGGCTATATTTTCATAATTTTGAAGCAATACGTAGGATAATTATATATTTCTAGTTCGATAACAGTAGAGTCTCGAGTCATCAATCCTATTTGGGCTCTTGTGATTAAAAATTCGAATGCACACATTTTATTCTTTCACTCAAATTTTTTAGCCTTTTTAACTGTAAAATGGATATTTAACTTTGCCAAGAGGAATTTAAGTCATAATTATCAATTCAACAGCCTATGAAAGCCAAAAATAATTATAAACTTATTATAATGCCTTATAGAGAATATTAAACAAAAATATGACGCCCTAGGAAGGTAATACTTAAAATATGAAGCCTGATGTTTGGTCACGTACTAATTGATAATTCCCATAAGAGTAATTGGAATGCACTCATAACATGGATTTACGTAAAACAATGTCGCTGTTCTGCTCATACGATACTTCGCACTATACAGCTTAAATCCCCATTGGGAAGCTAAATGGTGTCAGCGTACTCCAATTATGTTTATCTAGAAAATAAAACCATTTTCTTAACTTCACTACCGAGGTGCTTCCAAAGAGCCCTTACGATACTCCCAGATATATTGTATGACATAAAATCACCTGCGATGTTTACGAAGAAGACCATAGATACTGTCAGTTGCAATTACAATTCACACAGCTTTCATTATTGGGATAAATTATTGACACGCTTCGTGCGAACATAAGCCACGATAAGAGCATATAAGAGCAAGAATAAACATTTCTGTTGTGAGTCGACCTCTGTTTCACAATTCCTATGAACATATTGGGAGATTCTTATTATTTGACGCGCCGCGGGCGCGTTACAACCTATCGCGGTAAACCATGTTCACCCCAACCAACCAGTAAGCCATTCAATTATTATTGTGCGCGTTTGTCTGTGCTGTGGGTGCAATGTTATCTTTACCTTTTCTCTGTGATTTTTTAAATATTTCTAGCTATTTTCATTTTTTTACTTTTTTCAGTGCAAGTAGCAATTTCATAATGTTTTACGTCTTTTTCTTTCGTTTCATTCCATTATATTTTGCACATAACATTGCAACATTTAACATTTTACAATAGTTAAACTTGAAAACCATAAAAAGGAAAGACTAATAGACGAGTAACTCATTGAGGCAATGCGCATGAAGTTGGAATTGATAGATCATAATTCGAAATGACTGTTATTGCAGAATTATCGGTTACCCCGTGCCAGGACTCGAACATCGGCAGGGCCCTTTAATTTGAGTGGAATGAATTTTCCTGATCAACAGTTTAGCGTGATGCTTCAGCTAATAATAATAAGAAATTACCCATAGCTATACTGTACGAGATAAAATCACACGTGGTGATTACGAATAAGACAAAGCTCGGATGATTGCGGGAGACAATGCATTCCGCATTACTGCGTCAATGCACGCCTTACCGGCGCCGTGAGGGCCACCCCGCCGCCAACGACGCCAGGCCGGACGCCCGAAGCTAGGCGCGGCCCGCAAGCGCGGCGCGTTCGTAATCCACGCGATATCATATCGACGCTGAACGAGGTCGCTTGGTAACCGCTCCCCGTAATGCTCAAGTCAGCATGCCTTCGGGGTCGCTCTGTGACCCCATACCGACTGAACGAGGCGTTGACGCGAAAGCATTTTAAAAGATGCGTTTCACGAAGGTAAATGGAATGATGATTGCAAGTTTATAGTTAAACACAGATAAAAGAGGATTAAAACTTCATTTCCCCACGAAATATAAAAGACTGTTCCCTAGCATCAGGGGTGGATTTAGAGGGGGGTACAGGGACCGTGAGCCCTCCCCAAATTTTATCAAAAATTTTCTATTTCATTAGTTTAATAGTTTTTGTATCCATGAATGACTAAAATTGTTCATTTTCATCCGTTGTTAAGAATAAAAATGAAATTTTTGTGTCCATCATGCGTAAAAAATGGGTATTTTAAAACATTTTAAACGCAGGATAACGCCCCTCTCTCCTGGAGGGTATTCCATACACCCTGGACTCCGGTCTCCCTGTACCCCACCCCCAATTTGAGCACTTCCAAATAAAATCATGGTGACGTGAGGCGACCAATCGAAGGGAATGAATATGAATCTATATGGTAAGTTAGGAGTGAGAAACGAGAGACCCGATGCAAAACTTCGTGAAGGGAAAGAGGTCAGGAGATGGCGTCAAAAGTAGGGGAAGATATATTCAGGGAATTGATCCATTGGATTAATGTCTTTATCCGCTTCGTATCAATAAATATACATGAGCAGGAGGAAAAATTGCTTAATCATCCACATAAAAATATTCACCATTCTTTTGAGGGTTTTTGCGAATCTAAATAAGAAGGGAGAGGGAAACTTGAACCGCAGTTCGTATCTGCGCTCACAAATGATGAACAAGTTTTGCATTTGTGGGGCCAGCATTGGTGCTTTCCTATACCTTCATTAACGCAAGTTACGTCAATGAAGCTGTTAAGCACAAAATTCTATAAGCTTTTCTGCGAAAGAAAATACCTTTTAGTAGAAAAGTAAGATCCATTCGTTTGACAAGAAAAAAATACCAAAGGGATACATCCCATCACTTATGTTTCCCGACCCGTTTCATTCATCGCACAACTCTCGCTGCTTACAGCTCGTAAAAAAAGAAATAAGCGTCATAAAATATCGAAGGACATTGAAAATGGTAACTCGGCTAATTTTGAACAAAATATTACTACTGATTAAATATCATGCAAAGTAGATTAAGCCATGTATTTCCGCTTTTAAACTTAATTTATACCTTCCAATCTCTGAAGGATCCTAACCAAATCGCAATACCATTTATTTCAATACTTTCATTTACTATGCGCAATTCATATCACAAATCTAGGTGTTTCAACGGCCTGATAGGTTAAATTTTCCCTTTCTGAGCCTGAAACAGTAAGCCAACGACAAGGGCTACAGCAATTCACGTGTTTATGCCACGACTTTGCAAGCAACGACCACGTGGAAATTGCGACGATTAATCTAAACCAGTCTCGGAAATCAGCAATTGGCATTTCCTTTGCGACGCCACGGGGTGTTTATCTACACGTATTTTTCGCTCGCACGTGTCTCGATGTTTATGGGTGAAGGATTTACGGGGTAGTAAAGCCTTGCGGCAGATGTGTTGGCGAATAAATAGTTATCCCGAGGCGAAAACCAAGAGATCACAGGCATTTTTGGTACGTGCCATCACACCATGGGGTATACAACAGCCTCGAGTGAATGGCAAAAAAAAATCGCCGATGGCGGCGCAGTAGGCGCTGACATAATTTGCGAATATGGCTTACGCATCTAGGATAGCGTTGTGGTTATAACTTTTGTGTAAAAGGAGGAATCGTCTAGCCACTGCTAAAAATAAAGTAGAAAGTTTCACGTAAGAGTTTTCTTGGTTCTGAGAAGGTATGACGATACCTAGGGGCAACGAAAAATAGCAATAAAGATTCAGGAAGTAATAGATTAAAATTGAAATATCCGCTACTAGCTCACGGAGATTACTAAAAAGGGTTGCTAATGACCAAAAATTCGCGACTCTGATAAAAAACTATTCTTGGCAGGGTAGATAAGAAATAGTATAATACGTTGGTTATCTAATACCTACAAAACACTGTCACAGTAATAGATTATTTGTAGCAATGAATGGCAACAAAAAAGCATTACTCATAAATTAGACTGCATAAAATATATTACTTACGACGTTACGATAGCTTAATATGTATTAACAAAATAATAAGAGAAATTATAAAACACCCAACAATGCCAATGATTTCTCGACGTGGTGTCCTATGGTATAATTTCTTGGTATCCTCGGAGCTCTACTACCGAATGCGGCCGATAGTTGGCGTCTCACGTGCCTCGATTCTCGATATTCGAAAGTGAACCCTACTGACGGGATAGTAAATACGGGACGGGAAACAGTTATCTTTGAACCCTACTGTCGGTGAAATCCGTGAATAACAAAAAAGCATACAAAAAATCTTTACAAGCCAAGATCAATCGACATGAAAAAGGTTGCTGAAATCGATGAAAATTAAAATTGTTCAGTCTGGACCTTAATTATGTCTTCAATTAATTACATGGAAATTATATCATGATAAATAAGTATATTTAGTGTAGGCTTCCGCGGTGTGTTGAAGATTCAGCGTGGATAATTACGGGTTTTACGCGATACGTCCGCTTGTGCCCATGTATGTAGACAACTTAGCCAGTGAAACTGCAACAACGACAACTGGACACACGCGGGGCATATCTTGTATACCTCTCCGCTGAGGAGAAAGTCTAGTTTCGTGAAGGGGTATTTTTAACAGAGCATGGGCAAAGACCAACGATTAGAACGGCTTTCTCAACGAAAACTATAATGTGGTGTGCTCGAGGCAAAAGACTGCTGATGAAATAATCTTCTACTACTGTCAGCCACTCACTTGCCAACTGGAAAGAAATATAAAATAGATCCTGTAGTTATAAAGACTTATTTAGGCGCATCGACAACCATTGTAAACGGGACCGCCCACAGGAGGGGTGGCTATGGCGGTAATTACGCCATAGAAAATAACTTTGAGAAGGAGGGGATGATGAATTTAGAGGGCTAATATCAAAATGTATACCATATACTGGCTGGAAAGGGGGAATAGCTGCTTTTAGAGGGGATTCGCAATCAGCATCGGGAAGGCTGGGTACCTCTGATTTTAACCTATGCAACAAGGTAAAAAAAACCTCTCAGACTGACTAGTGATGGAAAAAACTGTTTCGCTTATAATTGTACATCGAGTTTTAACGGTAAAATATCGAGGAAATCAAGTTCGAGCTATGGTCTCCGAGTTTCGATCCAAACTTGATATTTCAGCTTCGATCATGACCATTTCGTTTGATCCTCGCAACGTCAAAACCGGTCTATGATAACTTAACTCCATTCCATGTGAAAGACTTTACTCTAAGGCCGGTTAAATTGGAAAGGAAAGCGCTCGATCAACTAGGAAGCATCACAACAGTTGATCTGTCTTAAAAAATTTAGAGATGCCGAATAGTTACAAGCGGTGCTCCCAAAAGGTAAATGTGCGTGCATTTTTTAATTTTTAACATGATGTATTAATTCAATCATGTATTCAAAGTACATTTTTTGGAATTCATCTTTACTCAAATGTGTATTTTGAGTCTTTTTTTTCAAACGAATAAAAAAATATTTTTTACTAACTATTTTTTTAATAACAGACGATTTTTTCGATCGATCTATCTTTTGGTTCAACATTCGAGCTTTTCATTTAGATTAAAATCGATGGCTCGGGAAATCTATTTTGAACGACATTTTTCCATCACTAATATTGACCTCTCCGTACCGATGGAGTCATAACTGACGGAATATTTCCGAGGATGGAGGAACCCGGGTGGTCGAGCCAAAATGATTCGCACAGGAGGCTCGGCATGCGCAGGAGTACTTGAGGAATGGAGGCAGGGTGAATAAAAACCCATTGTAGATATTTGCCTAAGGTTAATCCGGCGTCACGGGGGCAGCTTTTTTCCAGTCACCGTTGCTCGCGTGCTGGTCGCAATAGTGGCAACTGCGTCGTGAGTTCAATCAGTGTGAACTGTGTTTGATGAGTTTCCTCACATGCACTTGAGTATGAGCTCCATTTATCAATAACATAAATGCGCAATCCAAACTATTATGACCTACGCAATAAAATTATTATTGTGACCTTGAGCGTTTGCCTCGCCTGATAGTGGAACTAGAGGAAGAAGCTTTCTCCCATTCACACTTCTAAATACCTGACGTAAATGAAAACTATGAAATATTACCCAAGTCAAAACGAAATCACAAAGGATTTCCTTATTACGAATAATAAGTGACCCCATTATGTTCGATGAGACATGATAAACCACCATGTCGAATGCAAAATTAAATGAATAACTGAATGCTAAAAAAAACAATCGAGGGGTGAGAAGCCAAGGGGTACAAGTGATTTTTTTCTCGACCGAGTTAGGTGAAGTTAATAGGGTGGTTTCCTATTATTTTTTTATTGCCTAAATCGGAAGATTATTACTCCTGGAGTACGTATTTCACGATTTTAGATTTTTAAATGACGATATCTATTTTTCGCGATTAAATGAAAAGTGAAAATTTTCTAGCGCGCGAAAACGCGACGCGTAAGTATGAATGTCGGGAAATCTCTCCGTGTGGCGTATTTCTGGTTCCCGCTGTCGCCTTGTGAGGTGACCTTGAGGCGAGTTGAGCGCTGATACGACGCAGGCTGCTAGCGGGTAGCTGAGTACCCTGCTGGCTGGTAGCGCTTGGCTTAAATAAGGATTATTAATACCTTATCAAATGAAGAAAACTTTCCGACCTTAGCCAGTTTTAATAAGTGATTATTAAGACATGTTTCCCTGAGCTCTGCGCCTCATGCATGCATTGGTAATCTCAGACGACGTATAACTCCTATCTTCTCGTATAGAAACTAGGTCCCTGTGACGTCACGTGGAGTGGCATCGCATGGGCGCCAATCTGGCCCTTTTCAAATGAGGATAAAAATGGACCATTGCCATTCGTCTAAACCGGTATTTCTAAAACGAAATAATTTGTATGTTATGAATACAGTAATGGTGGGTAACGAATCGCAATCAATGACTTTCGTTTTCTTTGATGAAGGAAACTACCCTATTGTTAGAATCAATGCACCAAAATTGGTAGCCAAGGGATACGAGTGAGTCTCAGCTCTGTGCAGACATCGAGTGGAAAATAAAATGCACTACTAAATATCTCGTCGATCTCGTTTTTTTCTGTACCTAATTTCTGTAATTAACTCTGTATAGAAAAGAGAAATCATTTGTACCCCTTGGCTTCCAACCCACTCAATTGAACCTTCGTTATATTTGATTTTTAGTTTGAAAAGATGTTCCGTATAAACTTGTTGATAAATATAGCTCTATTATGTCCACTCTCCGTAGCATTCTTAAAGAAAGCGATCGTTTTACTAAGGCACGTTACAGTTATAAAAGTCATTATCGTTCAGTTAAGCTCGGCATATTAACGTAATCATACAGATAGGGAGATTTCATACTCAGCGCGTAGTGCTCCATGCGATTCAAACTAAGAATGCATGATGCAATTTATAGAGTTAGAGGCACGGAATCTTGGAACTTTCACCAATTTTATGCGAATCCCTACTGCTGGCATGTCGAAGAACATTACTGTGCTTGAGAAATCAACTTTGATGCCACACTCCCTGAAGAACGATTTCCACCATGAACAAAATACACGAGATTTCTTGCAAATAATGAATGACTTATATCATGTGTTTCTATTATACTCTACTTCTATTATATATTACTCTTACCTTATATTTCTATAAGACTGCACATAAAGGTTAACATTGTAAGAACTGAATTCAATGCATACCTTGACTATCATTGCAGGTTTTTGATCTGCAAAACTACGTATTTCGTAGAATTTACAAAGTTTTGTCATATTATTCATTAAATTTTCATGTAATGTTTGTACACTATATTATATGGTGCCCATAGAAGAATGTACATAAAAACCTCCTTCAGTGATATATTTCCTTAATTTTCTCTTGCTGCATTTGCCGACTTAGAAATGCTTATTGGGGGAGTGACATGTATATCGTTAAGCTTATAAAAACGTCAGTTCAACAAGACAGAATAAGGGGCTTGAAAATGAATCCAATAACAACCAAGGAAATACGCTAACAGAGTAAGGCAACAGACATGAACACAAAGAGACCATTTGGCGAACGCGGGCTTCCAAAAAAAGTGCGTAAAATCTACACTGTGGAACGTGAAAGGGATTTCTCAAGCCACACCAAGAGATTAAATTGACTCGAATCCAGCAAGTAACAGAGATCAGAGCGTCCGAAGACTTTTATTAATGAATCTCAGTGTGCTTGTGCATGAAAACAGGACTTCAACCTACATGCTGAGTAAGAAAATTGAAGATCTGAGATAAAAGTTTCTCTGCGGTACTTCTTACGACCTCTCTCTGAAAGCGAAATGGAAGTACTTGACAGTGAAATGATTGATTTTTTTAATGCACTGCTATAAAAAGTGAATCAAATAAATGTACCATAAAATAAAATGCGCCATCATCAATTAAAATCGCAAGCACAAATAAATAGACAATAGAGGAAAAATTTATCACAAAAAATTCTATGCAAAGAGATTTATTGACATTGCAGGACTAAATTAATAAAATAATGCATTGCAGCGCATTCTTAATAGCGCAAAACCTAGCTGTACACTAGCTTGCTTTCATACAGTTTTTGCTTAAATAAAGCAACGAAAAGCTTGCGATGCATTGGGATAAAGTCACCTCTTGCAAAATAATGGTTACATTGTGAGATAAGCAAGATATAATGTAGCAAAGTTATAGAGTGAAATGTGCAAGATAAACTATGATGTCAAGAATAAAGGTTATAGCTAGAAAATTTCACAGTAATGGAACTTCCATTAAACTGCACGGCGCTTTAGTATTTATAAGGAGCTAAACCCTGAAATTTTAAAAATCTTTCTCCGCTTTTCGTCGCATAAATTAGAGGAGGGAAAGTTACGAATTCACTCTTTACAAAAACATGCGGAAAGCCTTAATTTTGCCAAGATATTATGTTACTTTCATTCTTCGCTTAAGCATCTACACAGTACCCCTCTGAGCACTTCCAGTGAGTTTACCAAAGGTGAGTTTTCAGATACATTCACTTATCTCCGCGGTATATTCATACATAGTGAGTACAACTTTTGTAAGTAACAAATACATCCCCGAAGTAGTTTTCTCGGTGCAATACAAGCGTAGAAGTACCTATATCATTATTTTCAACCCCAGTTGATCCCATTTACCAATATGTGATTTCACAACAAATACCCGACGAGGCCAGTATATTACCACAAGCACAGAGACAACTAATGTGAAACAACTCCAACCGAACTAAATCGCAAGGCGTAGATAGCATCAATTACCACGCTTATCAGGATTCATAAAAATAGAAGCTTAGACGTGTTTTAGAAATAGTTTGGTGTAAGTAGGTCGAATACAAAATTATTCCTTGAGACAGGGACTAAATTTTTCAGCTTGGGAACGACTATAACAAGTCATCTTAAAATTTTCTTCTAAAATAAAAATGCTTTGAATTTCATTTTTTAATATCATAATTATTCATGAAAACCCTTGATATGGATTTAGCTCTGGCCCGTGCTGCAGCAGCAAAATTGGAGGAAAAAATGTACAACCCCATTACTTGAAAAAAATCCTCCATCCGCTAGCTCTCGACAAAAAATCAAAACAAGAGTTAAAAATCCACTTTTCATCCAGCTGACCTCCAATTCACCAAAAACTATTACTTCAAATCAATCATGAAAATGAAATTGTTGATTAGAAGACGAAATGTAAGGTTATAATAATGAAAATGAATTGATTTAAAAAATAAAAGCCCTTTTGTAAAATATATGAAGGTTGAATGAATGCTGTGCGAATAAAATATGTTTTCTTCATTCATGGCGGTAAACGGTCATCCAGCTCCAACATCGTACGTAAAGGCCGTTTTTACACGGGGCACGGAATTGCGCAGGCTAGAGCTGCATTAATTTCTAAAATGGCGTGGAATTGCGCGAATGCATGAACGAAATTAGAACAGGGGCTATTTTGCCGTCTCGCATCCACGCATTCTCGCATATGTTCTAGCAATTCACCGCTTTACACGACGCAATTTTGATTGCGCCTTCGCACGTACGTCAGATTGCGCAATTCCGTATACCGTGTAAAACGGCCTAAACACTGGTACGACCATTTTGGAATTTTCCAATCGATTCGTAAGCGCTACGCTGTGGCAAAACACTGTTCCCGTATTGTGCCGAAGTCTTCGATGAATGTCGGCCCCTGATACGCCTTCTGACCACAAAAAACGAATCACTGAACGTTGCTCTTCTTTGGTGCAAACAGAAAGCGGAGCAGCCATGATTGACAGCACGACAACGATAACGAACTCGCTAAGCAGCTTGAAACTTGCAAAGACAAAACAACAAATAAATAAAGCATGCGTCATCATCGTAAAACGACATTACTACCAAGATAAACTAATATATAACTAAATTGTGGATAATAATTGAATTGCCCTCGTATAAAGAGTGATGCCTCGTTCAGGTTACGATTGTCCGAGCAATCGTCCTAACGATAGTTGGCCGAACTAGCAGAGTGAATACATGTCCTGACATTAGTTGCCATGTGCCTTGTCTACACTACACACTTAACTTAAGTGACTTCACTTAAATATAATCTTAAATGTGGTGCGGTAGCTACACTTGAGCTTTAAGTCGACTTCAGCACCGTGATTGTCTATATCGGGAAACAGTTATATTGACAGATGAAGGTCTAGGAGAGCAATTAGTGATTCTTTGATCCAAAGCGACTGTTATTTGAAATAAACTTCCAAACTCCGTGAATTAACCATTTTGGATTCAGAAGGTTAAAAGGAAAGACCGATTTCAGTTCCTGAGGGAACGCTATATGGCGAGAGGTGATGGAGCCAGAGGAATTTTGAATTACTAAGCGTGACGTCGTGGAATGGCATATTCATAACGTTAACAAAAACACTTATTGCTAGTCAAATTCCACTGCTTTATTAAAACCATTGATGTTAAATTTCAACCATTAATTCCTCCCACGTCCAATGAAATCGCCTTATCTTATCTCCCTCGGCATCCCTAGGACTAACATTAAAGCCCTATGCAATAGTTTCAATAACAGTGTGTGGGAAGTTACTGAGTGCATTCGTTTACGTTATTTTCGATTATGACACCATGGAAAATAAACTGCTTTACCGGATCCTCTGCCGTCGTTTCATTGTCAGTCTTAAAATTCCTTAAAACGTTTCTAAGTTTTATAAATCGAGTTTCACCGTGAGCAACAGGCATAGCAATTAGTTTTCACGGAAATAAAACCAACAATAAGATGAGAAACACTACAAAATAAATTCGTCGAATTAATATCCCCAACACTAGAAATTAACTAACGAAATAGAACGCTCAATAACCACATCATAGAATACAGCACAACTTAGAACATAATCAACGGGATGATGTGAGATGGGTATTATGTGCCATTTACAACACATGAAGAGCTTCAACCGTGCGGAAACAGTTGCCTACGCAATTTAAGTTGGGTTCTAAGATGACTTAAGTGGAGGTGTACTTAAATGAAGCTGGTGACACCTACACTACCAACTTAAATACAGAGCCAACTTAAGTAGTCACTTAAGTTACTAGTGTAGACCCGGCAATGGTTCCGAACGCTGCCACTTAACGATGGTTAAGCAATGAGAGACCGGAAGAGGAAGCGACAAGAGAAAGACGAAAAGATCGAGAAGCTCCCTTCGCTCTATATTTTTCATGGATTTGTCCACACATGGAAGAATATGGGCGAAAGAAAATAATATTCGTGAAATACACGTTGAACACAGTAACATCTTGACCCTGCATACCTCAACAGCTTTGTTAACCATCAACTTATCGTTCATTTTAAATGTCAGCACTGGAGGGCAGCACAGGTTCTTAAACATCGTCGTGTGAATGCACGATAGTTCCAACGATTGCTGGAATAATCCAAATCTGAACGAGGCATGACCGACCCGACCCTTCAATGAGTTTGTTCTCGCCACCGCACAATATTGAATGCAGCGAGTCGATCAGGGAGGGGAAGCGACCTAAAGGGGCCTGGGTCGGGCGCACCAGAGGGATTCGGGCGAGGACAAGTGCACCGGAGCAGCCAGCGAGGGGTCGAAGCGAGAGCGCCTGTCCGCTGCCTCCCCTTCGCCAGTCCCGTTACGCTACACCCGAACCCATCCTCCGAATCTCGGAGGGGCGGCGTGCGAGAGGGGAAGGAGTTTAGGGAGGGGAAGACGTGTGCTGCGAGGGTAAGCCACAGACGCCTTGTTTACGTTTCGGGGAGAGGGGAGGGGAAGGATATGGGTGATGCCCTGGTGGGAGATCCCTTACGGACCAAGGAGCCTGTAGGGACCCCACGGTGAATCACCACACGGCGAGGACCAAATATCGAGTACAAACCTAGCGCCTAGATAAATGCACTAAAATCAACATATACTCTCACCTCCGTAAATAACACAGGCCAACAATGAAAAAACTTTTTTACTGAAAATACCGTTTTCTTGTGTTTTTAAAGTTGCTGAATCCAAATATGATGGTTTTAAAATTGTATCACCCACCATTTATTCACATTTTACAGTTAAATTTATGAAATCAAGCAATATTTTTAGAATTTAACAGCTTTTTTATAGCTAAAATAAAATTGAAAAAGTAGGTCTAATGAACGAAGATAATGGGGATTACTGTTGGTACTTCACCGAGAAGTTCAGCAAGCGATTCATCGCAGAAAAAGGTACACAAGAAGCTTCAAGGAAAAAAGGGAAAGAAAATTTAGACCAATTCCAGCTGACAAGTGAACCCTGTATTATCACGCTGTAGTAAATACAAACAATTTTATGATGTAACACAGTGTTTCATTGATTTCCCCACATACCGTATAGGAGTATTAGACTAAATACTATGTACATATTGCTTGGAAACTATGGGTGATACAAAAAAAACTAAGGCCAGGTTTGGATTCGGCACATAATAATCTATGAAGATCAGCTACTAAAATAAAAAAAAGTTTTCAAACAATATTATTATGTTGGCCTGTGTAATTTAACCTCATTACTGAAGCCCGATCTATAGAAATAAAGCAATAAATTATCCGTATAAATTATTAAAAGGGTTTAAAAATTTCCCGCAGAATTCTCAACCAAGAACCAGGAAATCCGTATGCCGCACAAAACACTTGTGCTCATGTAGTAACCTATGATTGTTTTTCATCCATGCACACTCACGTTTGTATATACCTATGTCTAGTCCCTGATATGCATGTACCTAGATCTAGCCACAAGCAAAACTAGATTTCCAATTCACCACACCAATAATGCCACAAAGAAGGCAGATTGCGCTCAACGCTCCTCTCTAAGGATAAGTTAATACATCAATAAAAAGGCCAATTAGCGTGAGATTCCACTACTCATGCGTCAATGGTGGCATTCATATAAAAATTAGCGTTTTCCTCGGCTAAATTAACGTGAAGAGTAGCGTGACGTTTGAATGATGTTGAATTGACGGGAAAATTAGAGTGAAACTGTGGTAGGAGCAACTTCGTCGTTATTTTTTCATGTTCTTTTTATCCATGTATTGTCATCTCTGGCCGTGTTTATGAGTATTGAATAGTGTATGAAAAATTTCAACCTATTACTCTAAAGTAGTTATTAATATTGGAAAATTAATTATTAATTTTATTCGTCGACTTCCTTGAAGAAATACCTTTTTATTTGCGGCATAAATTCAAGACAGTCTCGTAGTTGCTATTTTGACATATGGCATTTAAAATCAATCCTGATCCCTTCCTAGCATTCGATAATTATACACTACGACTCCGAGGGAAAATTCACACATTTAACTACTTAATTTAACTACCATTAACTACTACATGTGTTCCAGATTTTGATCCATTTTTCATCCCTTATCTGCCTTGCACCATTTCCATCGTAATTTTCCCCCACCCCTTGCGCCACCCTTTGAAGTCTAATATACTTTGTTATTTGTTTGATAACACTGTTGAATATTATTTGGTTCATTGTTTTTAACGTTTTGCTTACTATTAGTTATTAGTTTTCTTTGTTATTGCGAGTCCTCTGTAAATGGCCTCGTGCTGTTTGGGAACTGCATTAAATAAATATATAAATAAAAACAATAAATAAAACTATTTTCAAGGAAAACTAATTTCTCTCCTGCTTTCAGCTATATTTCAGGGGCTTCTAATGGAGAATTTTCATTTAGAGGTTCGGTGGAAATTAAGATAGCCCGCTGACATTCCCCGCTGTGAAATTCGCAGAGTATCACGAAGATGTGGTAATACCTCCCGTCCAGATACCCCACTGAACCATAATCTTTGCATTTCCTCGCCCAGGGAAATGGTCGGCGGAGCACATGTAGAGTTCCAGGATGTATATGTTTACGAAATGGAGGTGGATGCATTTAGATCAACTGTGTGCGCATCGCTGGCCTAGAAGTTGTCAGTTCCGATATGCCTTTACAGGAGGCCGACGTCCACGCCGCTCGTATCCGCATTCCTTTCTGGGTGCGACCATCTGATGTGAGCATGTGCTGCGAGTGATGTCAAAGCCGCTAAAAGACTCACCCGAGACAACTCGGCTCACCCTTCCGCTCGCGTCACAAGGAAAACAAACACCGCCAAACGCACTGCGGGACACCCCCCGAGCATTTTACAATGTTTACGCAACGTGTCTACGGTTTTCTTTTCATAAAATTTAGGAATTTGCAAGAAAAATAAATCATTCATTGTCAATCGTCTGGACACATCACAACCGTACTGAAGTGATTGGTCGGGACACATATACATAGTTAAATATGAGGAATTAGTTCGCCTCAGTTAATATAATGTGATGGTAACCCCAAAAACAGATAATTCCTTCTGAGGTACCACATTGTTCCACAATGTTCTTGGAAATTTCAACATTATTTTATTCGTGTTTAAAATGGTGGAATAAAAAATTCAATATTATTTATTTGTTATTGTTATATTAGATATAGCATAAGTAAATCTAATACTCAAACAACACGAGACAAATTACGCTGGTAAAATTATTTGTTCGAGATTCGTAATTTCTCATTGAGAATTAATAATTCTGTAATCTTTCAGCTTATTGTGGGAGAGAGGGATGAAACTGCAAGAATAACGTCTTTTCTACCACCTAAAAATACATTGAAAATTTCACCCAATATTAGGTGGAAGTTCAAACAGAAACCACGAAATGACACCGCCCTTTGTACATTTCACACTTTTTTTATCGACCATGGTTCCATTTCTTTGACTAGAGACAATGTTTATTCTTTTTATTTCATAACGCAAAGGCTTCACCAAATCACACCTAAGGCATACGCTCAAATTCTTTTCCTCGACTGTTAGCGTATATACATTTTTGCGTTGTTGTAAGATAAATATAGATTGATAAATAACTGGACTTTTATGGAAAGAAAATAAAATTTATAAACAAACTTCATTGAGCATAGATTTTCTACTACACCTAATGCCGCAAATAGAAACGTATTTTTTCTTTAAAGAAGTCTGGTACATACTAGACTAATTTAATTAATAGTTAATTAACCATTATTGTTAATAACTACCAAAGAGTAAATAGGTTGAAAATTTTCACACTGTATTTAATGCTCATAAAATCCGCTCACACTAATACAAAAGTAGGCTGATCTGATTGAATGAGAGAGGTGAGAAACCGCTTTATCTGCGGCATCCGATGAAAATCATGCAAGGAAGTACGTTTTCAAGTTCAAGAAGATAACATTGCCCATGAAGTGCTCCCACCACAACGAAGTATACAAACGTGAAAACAAACGATAAGCTGGCATATCAAGGTTAGCCAGATGTCAAAATAGCAACTACTAGACAGTCTTGAATTTAGGCCTCATATAAAAAGGTGTTTCTTTAAGGAAGTCTTGCACGTATGAGACGAATATAATTAATAATTAACTAACCATCATTTTCCCATATAAATAACTACTTAAGAGTAATAGATTGAAATTTTTCATACTATATCCAATACTCATAACATTCGCTCGCACTTATGCTTAGGTGTTACCTGATTGAATTTTTAATGAATACAGCGAAGGAAAACTGAGACATTGACATGTTTTACAGAGTTTCCAAGGCAAATAAATCATGACTTGATGAAAAGGTATGGATAATAAACACTATACAGAAAAAATGATCGCTTGAACAGTGAGTCAGACGAAAATGGACAGATGATTTCGGAAAGAGAAAAGCACTCGCCAGGTTTCCGAATTAGAGCTTTCAAGACAAAAAGAGTAAATACACCAAAAACTCTGATAGAATCTCATGTGATGAGTAAAATAAAAAATTGTACAAGAGGATTTCAAGAAAAACTCATCCTCAGCAACTTGACGTACCACTGAAGATATGGATTAATTTAAATGATAAGCGTCGTTTTGAAAAAACTGAATTTGCACGCCAAATCGTAAGTTTCATAACGATAACTGTACCAAAGTAACACGCAATCGTAATTTTTGATTAAGGTATTTGCAAATTAATGGTGTAACGAGAGTAAAAAACTACATTACTACAGTATTCTCGAAGAGCTGATAAAAATGTAAATCTAAACGCGCATGTACTGACTGCATACTAGAAATGGTTTTAACCTCCATTTTTCTCTCAATATTGCCGGATTTATGGCACAGAAGCAGCAATTAATATCGACAAAATCTTGAATTCTGTACTCATTTTTAATTATACAGGCACGGTGGAAATATTCTTAGACGATACGGCGGTCGTAAAAGAAAAACGCACATCATCTCCAGCCCTAAGGTGTAGCAGCGACGGACGACGAGGAAAAAACCGGAAGAGCGTCTGAAACGGACAAAAGAGTATCGGAGCGCCGAAAGCGCAACGATTTCCCGCGAAGGCCATTGCCCTTCACGGCAACATAGGGGCCGGCCCGCGGAGCGGGACGCAAATTGGTCCCACGCGGAGACTTGTGCCATCATAACGCCCGCAGCTAGTCCGAAAATTAAACCGCCAACGAAGGGAAGGGGGCACGGCACTCCCACAAGCGACGCTGGATGGGAGCTCAAGAAGACACATAGCTCGCGCACAAAGCTCGATTGCGCGGGAGCGATTACGCACCATTTTTTCTTGATTTCCTTAAGTTTTACGCACGAATATTACAAAAGAGGATCCTCAAGTTGACCTCTAAATGTGTTGTCAACCACCACGCATTTAAATGAGTTTACCAAAGTCGCCACTCACGTCGCTGACGGACAAATTGATCCGATTTTGGCGGAGAAATAAGGTACAATCAGCGGTTTCAATAGAAATTTATATGCATGATGATGTTGCCTATGAAATTATTAACTTTCCGATGTTTTTCCTCGCAATTAAAAATAGTATACTGCAAAATATTGTAAATAAGTGGATCGCATTGCACTCATCACCGCGCCGCGGACATTTTTGAAAACCGGTTAAAATGCGACCGAAGTCGCAACAGAAATCACCCTTCTATGGGATGGAATTGGCCCGCCTCTATGCAGTCCCCTTGGTTTTACGCACAAAAGCTTACGTTTGGCACGATTCTAGAACAGTATTTGCTGCCAAGACACAACTAAACAAGAAACACCCGTATCTCAATTTTTTTAAGTGTCTCCTCAGGGCAGCTTTCACCAAGACAGATAATATTCATATTTAACTGAGTTTTCAAAGCTCGGATTCGACTAATTCTTCTAAGCGCACAATTGTTCTTGATTTCCTCAAGTTATACTCGAGTAGAACGTATGCTTTGGTTTTAAAATTTGCAGGGTATTTGAAGTCAAGAAACGCTTAAACAAGAAACACCTGCATCTCAAATTTTTAAAGTGTCTCCTCAGGGCCAATTTAGCCAAAAAGGATAATATTCCTTGTTAAGTTTTCAAAACTCGGTTAAATTATTAACTCAGTAATAGGACGATTATGTTTCACCAACGCCGTGAGTTACCCCATAGAATAATCAGCACGCTCCATTGGGCGTCGCATTGCATAGCTATGCTTTCGTCGCTGTCATTCGCAATTTCCAAGAGCAGACGAAGCCGCCTACGCACCATGACACCTCTGCGTTCTGGTTAACTCAGATAATAATCTTTTAGCGGAGGAATTTCGTCATTAAAAGTGTAAACCGAGATAACACTCCAAAACTAACTTTATATCACCAGTAAAACGTGGTTTTTGTATTATCTCGGTTTTCCGAAAATTATCCGAGTGAAGTACTATATCCTTGTAGGTGAAACATAGTATGACAGTGTAATAAGGGTATAATCACAAGTTTAATAATACTCTGTAAACTGAAGGATCTGGTACTTTCCCGGCGAATCTTGTTATGAAGTCTTCACGGGAAATCAGCCGAGTTAAGCTTGACATTGTTGCTAACGTTTCAATGGCCTTCTCTGCCATCGTCTTCAGGGCGAGTGATGGACATGGTTAGTGGCGGGCTTATTGCGGGCGACTTGACCGCCCCAAATGGGTATATAAGCCCGCCACTAACCATGTCCATCATTCGCCCTGAAGACGATGGCAGAGAAGGCCATTGAAACGTTAGCAACAATGTCAAGCTTAACCCGGCTGATTTCCCGTGAAGACTTCACCAACTCTGCAAACTATTGAAACTTCATGTATTGCTCAAGTTAAAAACAAAGCACTTGTTGCACAACGAACGCTCAAAGTGTGAATTTCTAGGAATTTCTCCACACTGGAAATAATAATTTACGCCGAGTAATTATTTACGATCCGACCTCAATATTATAAGCATGTCGAAAACGGGGTCGTGAGTGATAAACAAAACAATAGGAATTCAGCATTAGTAAAAACATAGCTTTCAATTTTAAAACATTAATACGTCAAGAAAACAAGGCCAAATACAAACGATAAAACGGCAGAGATGCGTTCTCTTAGTACAACACTGGAGTCGCCAGTGCTGCAGAGCAGTCCGGTAATAAATTGGCGGGAGCACACGGCGGCCAAAGGCGTCGCGTCGTCACGAGACGGGTGACATTTGCCGCCTCGAAATACACCCTGCGACAACGACCGGAGTGGCAGTCAACGCGGAAGGAAGCTATCCAAACAATGGCACTAGAAATTCTAGAGAGAAGAACTCATCTGCCAAGACCGGGAATGCGCCAATGCGCGGATGTATTTGAAAGGAATCTCGGATAGATTGTTTTTCAAAACTACAAATACATTATTAGCTGCGATGCATTCCCCTATGTTTACTGATGAACGTTCACAACGGATACCGGAATTGCAATCAAACAGCGAAGAACATAAAAGGTTGAAGGTAATATTAGAAACAAGTATGATCAATTGAAGGGTCAAGAGTACCAACCATCACTTCTAGTGTACTGATCTATTTACATTTTAAAGTTTTGTTATATCCATAAATCTTTATAATTGTTTCACAACCAATTTCAAAACACTAGTATCAATTCTATATATTTAAATGCTAAGTCACATAATAAGTTTAATCGTAGCTAAACCCATATGGCTCCTGTATTTTTTTACCAACCAGGTTTGGCCAAAAATTATGGTTGGCACTCTTTTATCCCATTATAGCCCGAACCCTTGAAGACTACCAATTGAACAACCGAAGGTTAAAGTGAGCTGAAATGCTGGCCGTAACGAAGGGGAAATAGTATTTTTCCAAGGATAATCAATACCTAGGTAAACATTTAAAGAGAAAAATTGTTCAATAAACTGATTATTAGCACGTACAAATACACCTTTATGACGATTCATCGAACAACCTCCGCAATTTAAGTCAACGTGCATTGGTCTCCATTGCACGTTATGCAATACTCACATTTGAATCTTGGGGTTGGAGTATATATTAGCAGATGAATAAGTATATACACTAATTTTCATGCATTTACACTTATTGTATTACTTAAATCGGCCAAATGTGGAATGTTTCAAGGAAGGAAAGAAAATGGGAGTTTCTCGCTTGCTATGGCTGGCACCGTCACCTTTAAAGGGGATGGCTTCACGCAATGATGAGACGCTTATCTCACGCCTCCAACAACTGCGACATGGATTCGGGGAAGAAGAGCCTCCAGCGAATGTAGTAGGACGAACCATTGATAGAACCAAGACAGCAGTATCACCGAGACAAAGAAAGCTTTGTAAGATTCCTATGAAAGCTCTTAGGGAAATGGCCCGGGTTCCAATTGATTAATAGTCATCAATAATGCTTCTAAATACCTGTTTACACGGTACATTAACCCGTACGAGTCAATGTCTAAAGGTGTAAACGCGTGAATGAACACGAAAATGCACCTTGTAACCACCCAACTTGTGCGAATGGATGTACAGAAAATAGAACCTATTCTAATTTCGCTAATGCATTCTTATATTTTCCGTTCCGATCCACAAAAATCGCTCATGAAAACAGACATTAGTAGTTCGTATGTGTTAATGAATCGTGTAAAAAGGCCTTCAATCATATGACAACCGTTCAAGCGTAGAATCCAGGAACGATATATTTAAAGTCCTCACTGGAATCTCATGAGGATAAATTCTCCTGACCATGATGAGTCGCTTTCACTCACTAGTTACTTTGTATAAGAAAACGGTAATATGAACATAACGTTATACCTCTACGGTCGATTACGTTTTAGAATAAATGGAATTCTTTGTTGCCACTGCTACCGCAAGCAATCAGCAAGGAGTAACATTTCTCGTAATGCGCACTCAACAATAGAAGTAAACCTTACGTTCACATTACTATTCCCTTACGTACACTAATAAGGCTCATCACAGTTAGGAAAATTAATGTTGGCAAGATGGCACTGAAAACTTAAGTAATGCCGTTTCGTTGAGACACACTTTGTTGCATCCCAAGAGGCAGAATACAGCGCGAGTAGATCAACGACCCGAATGGCTAAGCCATATTTGGACAAAGGATAGAGTCGCAAAACAGTGTACTCCCGAATTTTATCGGTGAAGGATGTATTTATTTGAGATTTTACGGAGATATTTCAGATATCGGCATGGTCTCCGGCAAACTTTAAGAGATTTTCTGTCGGACAGGCGTTTTGGGAGGTTCTTTAACTAATTATTATCCGATGGATCTACACTATTAAACTAACGATTAATTTAAAAGAGTAAGAGTAATCGAATTTTATAATTACGTTTTAACAAATGCATTTAAAAATATTCAACATATTTTAGCAGAGTATTACCCTTGATTATAATTGCCGCATAAAGTAATTTATACCATAAATCACAGGACTACCGGTTAAACCTGCATGAGATACCCACGAAAGTATTCGCTGAAATTATGTATTTTAACTTTTATTCCAGGATACCATGACATGTCAAGTGAAAAGTTCCAAAGAAATCCGCACGTCTTCAACAAAACGCTCCAGCCACCTTAATGGCGTTTAATGGAGTCAATGAGGGAGCAGCATTTCCTCTGCGTCGCGTTCATTCATTGAGAGAGACGCGTGCGGAATTATTTCCACGGGGCTGAGTGGCCGGCCGAGCTCGTGAAACACTCGCTAAAACGCTTCCAACGCCCGCGAGCCGTCGTAATCCACGATTCATGGCGCATCGGAGAGAGAGAGAGGAGATCTTCCCCAGCGACTACGTTCTACTTCCAGCCGCCATAGAACCCGTTACGTAAGTGCGATGGAGATTTTCACACGAAAGATATTCGCGATGTTTAAAAAAATCCATTGCGCGTCGCCTCCTCCTCCTCGGCACAACCATTAGAAAATAGACTCCTCATCTTAGATTTTTAAGGCCGTTTTACACTGGGCATGGAATTGCGCAGGTTAGGGCTGCATTAATTTCTAAAATAGCGTGGAATTGCGCGAATGCATGAACGAAATTAGAACAGGGGCTATTTTGCCGTCTCGCATCCACGTATTCTCGCATGTGTTCTAGCAATTCACCGCTTTACACGACGCAGTTTTGATAGCGCCTACGCACGCACGTCAGATTGCGCAATTCCGTGTACTGTGTAAAACAGCCAAAATCTGACGTACGTGCGAAGGCGAAATCAAAATTGCGTCGTGTGAAGCGGTGAATTGCTAGAACACATGCGAGAATGCGTGGATGCGAGACGGCAAAATAGCCCCTGTTCTAATTTCGTTCATGCATTCGCGCAATTCCACGCCATTTTAGAAATTAATGCAGCTCTAACCTGCGCAATTCCGTGCCCCGTGTAAAACGGCCTTAAAGCGGTGAATTGCTAGAACACATGCGAGAATGCGTGGACGTGAGATGGAAAAAATAGCCCCTGTTCTAATTTCGTTCATGCATTAGCGTAATTTCGCGCCGTTTTAGAAATTAATGCAGTTCTAGCCTGCGCAATTCTGTGCCCCGTGTAAAACGGCCTTAAACTACGAGTCGCCACCGGAGATGAGGTCCAATATTGAATTTTCTCCGTCATAAGGAGGGAAGGGCAAGGCTGCATAGCACTCTCGATGATCGAGTGAAGTGAGCAGCTTCACAAACCCCTTCCAGAGAAGAAGTAAAGGTCTCCGATGTTCCGCGCGCAGCAGCGGTCCAAAAATCTATAAAAATGCCGGTTTGGTTCTTTTTCAACCTCTATCAATGTCGATAACAAAACGACGGTGAACGATAGCATGTTACCTCACATATCTGATTCCTTTTCTTTATACAAAATATTATGGCTCACTTCCACGACTCTGAGGTAACGATCCAATCCTATTTAACTATAGACTAGACCTAGACTTGTCCACATTTGAGTGTATCTCAAATATGAATTTTCCTTCTGAGACAAAGAGGTAAAAAAATATCATCTCAGAGAAACAGGAAAAGTTTTACAAGAACCTACTCTTTTTTAAGGAAAATATTTTGACGTAATACTGTAAAGTTAAATAATAGAAGTCATAAGGATATGACCAAAAAAACGATCGGATGGTATTTTTTTCCGATGCAATGCTTAATAAAACTTAGGATATTACGTATTACTTAATTAATCGTTTGGAAATTTTCATTGTATACAGGTAGATTTTCAGTGTACAAAGAGCAATCACTAGTCAACTTTGACCGGAATCCCAAGAGTAAACTATTTAGCACATGTTGTACCTGAGGTAATATTTTCATAGGCGAGAAACATCATCAATTTTGACAAGGATATAATTCCACATATTCTGGAATTTAAAGAGGGTATCGAAGTTTTGACCACGCGTCTTATCGATCGAGTAAAAGCGATGCGTCTTCTTAATGCCGCTACGGCAACTCACTCGGATCACTTCCTCCGCATTAGGCTTATCTGATTATGTGAGTAGCGTCCCAGTGATTTCACTTAAGCCACCGAACAACGTCCCCTCATCGTAGCGTACCGCTAGGCCTGCGAATGGCATTCCAAATGACATCAGCTGCCCGAGCACCACCATAGACACGATAATTGCAAAAGAGGATCCTGAAGTCGGCCTCTAAATGTGTTCCTACCCACCGCGCAATTAAATGAGTTAACAGAATTCGCCAAGCGTGTCACCGGACGGACATTATAATGCAAAATATTAGAAAAAAGGGGATCGTATTGCACTCATCACCGCGCCGCAGACATTTTTGAAAAACGATTAAAATGCAACCCAAGTGGTAACAGAAATCAGCCTTCTATGGAATGGAATAGGGTGGTTTCCAATAATTTTTTTATTGCCTAAATCGAAAGATTATTACTCCTGGAGTACGCATTTCTCGCTTTTATATTTTTAAATGACGATATCTATTTTTCGCGATTAAATGAAAAGTGAAAATTTTCAAGCGCGCGAAAACGCGACGGCTAAGTAGGATTGATGGGAAAACTCCGTGTGACGTCGTTCTGGTTCCCGCTGTCGACGTGTGAGGTGACCTTGGGGCGAGTCTTTGAGCGCTGATACGATGCAGGCTGCTAACAGGTAGCGCTTGGCTGAAATAAGTATTATTAATACCCTATCAAACGAAGGAAACTTTCCGACCTTAGCCAGTTTTAGTAGGTGATTATTAAGACATGTGAGATTTTATTCCCTGAGTTCTGTGCCTCATGCATGCATTGGTAATCTCCGCAGATGTAAAACTCCTATCTACTCGTATAGAAACTAGGTCCCTGTGACGTCACGTGGAGTGGCATCGCATGGGCGCCAATCTGGACTTTTTCAAATGCGGTTAAATATGACCGTGGCCATTCGTGTAAACTGGGATTTCTTAAACCAAATAATTTGCATATTATGAATACACTAATGGTGGGTAACGAATCGCAATCAATGCCTTTCGTTTTCTTTGATGAAGGAAACTACCCTATTACACGGGTTAACAGAATTCGCCAACCGTGTCGCCGGACGGACATTATAATGCAAATTATTATAAAAAAGGGGATCGTATTGCACTCATCACTGCGCCGCAGACATTTTTGAAAAAAACGATTAAAATGCAGCCCAAGTGGCAACAGAAATCAGCCTTTTATGGAATGGAATAGGGCCTCCTACATGCAGTTTCCTTGACCGGAGACTTCATTAGCCCTGATACCCGCGCACCCATTGCATCACATGAAGGACGCTCGCGGCGAGTCGACACATTACGCCAAAGGCGTGACCCGCAGGAAAATGCACCGACTCTAATCCCTCCAGGGATCATGCATGTAATTAGATAGCGGTCGCTAATCTCGCGGCTGTATGTCACAGAGACGGCGACCAGCAAGAGTTCCACCCGCTGCGAACCCGACACGTGCGGCGGAAAGCGACAAATTGAGGCGGCAGTAGAGATATTTTGCCCGCGCACGGAGTCGCGTTGAACTTTGCATACGCGCTCTTTCTAGACATGATTACAGTGAAACCTCCGTTCACGAGCACTTGAATTACGGGCAGCGTTCCACCTACACTGCAGCGTTCATTATGAGATCTAATTTCTTACTCAAGAATACGGGTGCCCAGTTGGGAACATTTTTTCTATCGCTTGGATGCCATTTACATGAGGTTTTTTTATTCTAATACGGGTTGAGAGGATGTTAAAAACAGCATTAGAAGGAAGAATGTGAGTTCAGCGAGGGAGGCGAAGGAACAAAATAGGATTTATAGATAGAAAGAGAGGTATCAGGCGAGGTATCAATTGAAAAGGTAAATTTGAGCTGGGAAGAAAGACGGATCGGGGTATTCTGCGAAGTATTCCGCGGAAACCTACCGTAACCGGTACACAACTTTTACGACAATGTCTATTCATCACATGGAACTAGTTAACTGTAGCCTTTTCCTCGGTAAATAATATAAATAAGATTTTGTAAATAAAATCAACGTAAACCAATATTGAAAGCCAGCATAAAAATCTGTATTATAGACTGGCAACGACAAATGTCACCCGATAGATAATTGTTATTTTTTCTATCTTTATTTATTAATCTAATTTAGGACGATAAGGTATTTTCTCACAATTAAGTTGATGAACACGCACACCAATCCATGCTCTGAATGGTAGAAAGTCAACCCGTCGGAATTCGAACCCGCGACCCCTGGATTAGCAGGAAGGACTTAAACCCGCCTCCACCGAGGCCGGCCTGAATGGTGTTAGGGAAAGCGAGACGGCAAAAAAAACTCTTAGTCTGGATTATCGATAGATCTTGGAATGTCAGCACACCTGGTAGGCAGTTTCGAATGTGTCATTTTCAAGTCACTAGTGCGTCATAAAATACAGGTATTTTGATGTCCATAAGACGAATATTCATTCATTTTTTCCGATTCGTACAACTAACTGGAACGCCAGGAGCACTAATTTTGTTTTCTATGAGGATTAATTGAGGTACAACATGGCAGAGGCTAAGGCGTATTTCAATAATTTTATAAAAGTGGGTGAGATAGATACCACAGAGGATAATCTGCAGAAGTGCAACATCCCTTCATATGAAGGTAGCTGCTCACTAACGACTAGGAAAGAGGTAATCTACCCTGTTGGTGGACAGTGTTAGAACGCCTGCGCAAGGAGACAAGGAAACTCCTTAACAAAGTAAAGAAAACACGACTGCCTCAGAATAGGGAAACATTTAAAGACACCCAACGGAGGTACAATTCGGCGATAAAAAAAACTAAAAGGAAGTCTTGGGGATGTTTCTGCAAAATTGTCGAGTCCCTTTCGCTACTTTCAGAATTTCATAATATTATTGCATCACATATTCTATCAAATATTCGAGTTCTCCGCTATCATGAGGACTCGATTCAGATACTTAGGTTCGCCTTCTATAGAAACCCAGAGAGATATGAGGTAGTCCAATAGGGTGGTTTCCTATTTTTTTCATTGTCTAAATGGAAAGATTATTACGCCTAGAGTACGTATTTCAAGCTTTTAGATTTTTAAATGACGATATCCATTTTTTGCGATTAAATGAAAAGTGAAAATTTTCAAGCGCGAAACGCGACGGCTAAGTATGAATGCTGGAAAATGTCCGTATGACGTCATTCTGGTTCTGGCTGCCGCTGTGTGAGGCTACCTTGGCGCGAGGCTATGAGCGCCGATACGACGCAGGCTGCTAGCAGGTGGCAGAGTACCCTGCTAGCAGGTAGCGTTTGGCTTATATAAGGATTATTAATACCCTATCAAACGAAGGAAACTTTCCGACCATAGGAAATTATAATTGGTGATTATTAAGAGATGTTTCCCTGAGCTCTGTGCCACATGGATGCATTATTAACTCCTGACTACTCGTATAGCATCTGGGTCCCTGTGACGTCACGTGGAGTGGCATCGCATGGGCGCCAATCTGGCCTTTTTCAAATGCGGTTAAAATTGACCATTAAAATTCGTCTAAACTGGGATTTCTAAAACCAAATAATTTGTGTATTATGAATACTAATGGTGGGTAACAAATCGCAATCAATGCCTTTCGTTTTCTTTGCTGAAGGAAACTACCCTATTGGGGACCTCAAGGCCTCTTCTTAGGGCAGAGGCCTCCACGGGTGATCAACTATCCGCGGTTGGCACGATGGACCCTTGGGTCTAAATGGCCAGGAAGCCCATCTCCCCCACCCCTTCTTTTAATCAATCAACCCCAATTATTCTCTTTTATTTCCAAACCAGCAGTACAAAATGATGCGTAATAAATTGACGGCGAAATTCATCATCTGATGCAAAAAAAAACGGTGGCTATGAACTGCAAACTGCAAACAATTGCACCTTATTGATCTGCTCTTTAGGCATTTAATATTATATTTAGAATTTATTAAGGATTCCCAATAAATAAGGTGGAAAAAAATTCCAGGCTATTCAATAGATTTGTAACTGAAGATTATGCGGAAAGCAGAACTGATGATTCAGGTTCCGGAATTTTCCATGAAAATTAAGTCTCATTAAACAAAAAATAATTTTCGCAATACGTAGCATTTTAAACACATGAGAGCATATTTTCTTCCTGAAGCAAATTTTTCACAAATATAAAATTAAATCGTAACCAGCATATTCATGGAGTCGCGTTGAGTTAAAGGATCGTAAATTCACATTAAAATATATTTCTGGGCACACTATCATTTCAAAATGGATAATCACCTACTCAGCGAAATGATCAAAATTTAATGAAAATAAAACTATAACACATTTCATGGCTTTGTAACTCCTAAAAGGTAAGGGGCTACTTTTATATTAAAATATGAAAATAAATTTGTTGAGATTTAAACTTTTGGCAGTGTTTTAACTTACCCAGATTTTCACGGCTAGTAATGATTTCATAGCAGTCAAAACAATGATTTCATAAGTAAAGAGTTTAAATTGTAATCTTGACAAGTTTCCTAACCTCTGCGTTCGTTATTATTAATAATTTGTCCCAAATCCAAATTTAATTGCCAGAATTTTCAAATCTCGACTCATATAAAATGTTTTCCAATTAATAAGCGTTTTAAAATATCGTAAAATTATAGAATATATATATGCAATATTAATAATTTTGTATAATTTCATTTATTATATAAAATCATTATTATCATTATAATTCAATAATAAAAATAGCACCCGTTCACTGGAATATATAGAGATATTGAGCGTGATAATGCCCACCTTTACGAAGTGCACTGCTCCCTGAGCGCGACAAGAATGTTCAGTGCACGAGATGAGATATTTTTGTCACCGAGGAGTCGCAGGCACCGAGCGTTAAACCGCACTCGAATCTATGTGAGATACGGACCAGCGCTCCGCACGGCTAAATATGGAAAGATCCCGCTACCATCACATAATGCGCGAATCGCAAATGGGCTGGCGATTTATTTTGAGGGTGGAGCGGATGACCCTCGGTCTCACTCACGATTATTCGCATTGGTGCAAAGCAAAACACGTTCATGGCATGGTGGTATGGTCTTTGGAGGAAAACACGTTCATGGTATGGTGGTATGGTATTTGGAGGAGGCGACCGACAGCTGAGGTCATTTGTGCCATGAGGGAAGGATATGGAAGGAAGGGTGGAGAGAAACCCGGCGTCGGCATTAGCCTGCTCTTAACGAAAAACGCCAAGGGGACCATGGCTTAACGTCCCATCCGACGGACGGAGTGTTGCGCTTGAAATGTCCTCCACACAACACTCAAGCCGGGATCGGGCAATCTCTGAAAATTCTCTGCCACTCTCGGGATTTGAACCCGAGCCCGCCAAGTGGGAAGCCAACACTCTAGCCACCGCACCAACCCGAAAAACACGTCCATATAGTCCGCTCCGGCACAACGAAGCAACTTTATCAGTATGACATCTTAAGGCCTGCTTACACGATACATTAACACGAACGAGTTAATGCCTGTTTACATGAATGATTTTTATGGACCGGAACGGAACATGTACGAATGCATGAATAAAGTTAGAACAGGTTCTATGTATAAGTACATGCATTTGCGCAAATTGGGTGGTTACACTGTGCATTTTGGCCTTCATTCTCCCGTTCATACATTTACATATTAACTATTACGTGTTAATGCAGCGTGTAAACGGGCCCTTACACATTGACGTGTCTTGCAGCTTATGAAATTACAGATACATTAACGCTTATCTTGAACTCCGATCATTACCTATATTAAATTATGCATAAATGTTTCGAAGCAATAAATACAGAAAGGAAAGGCAATGCCAAAGAAAATTCAATTAACGTACAACGGAGAGGAGTTGATAAGGCGAAAATAACGCGCTAGAAATGTTACTGTCCCCAAATCAATTTGATAAAAACTCGGGAAATTCCTGGGTTAAAATATGATTAATCTAGCATCATCACTTAAAATCTGCAACTGAATATCAGTAATGTGCTATAAAATTCATTATTTCGTTTTATATGAACCAAATATTTTATTTAAAAAACTAATTAGAAGAGGAAAAGTTTCCATTGCTTTTAAAATGCTATTCTCAAAATCCCATAATAAAAAGAAGGAAAAAAAGCTATTTCTAACTGAGATATAATTGTGAGAAGACATCATAAGGTTCCCCGCACGGTTTATGAAACAAATGCACGATTTGGACAAATCTAACTAGTATACCTGATCAAAACTTAGCAATGTCTGCCGGACAAATAAATATTGTTTTTAGTTCCCAGAATCCGCTATTTAGGCTTAGCCTTTGGTAAACGGAATTACCCCTGTTGCGTACAGGGGTACATGCTCTGTCACCTTCAGTATAAAGCAAGATCCATATTTCGTCTGAATGCATAAGTTATCTAAGTCTCTCCGATGAGCGATTGGTATGAACATCTGCTAATACAGATCCATTAACCAGCTCTAGAGATCGGTGTGCCTTTACTAACTACGCACGCTGTGAAAGCATACGAACTTTGTCTTTCAAATAAGTCCCTTCAATCTCTATATTGCGGTAGTTATCTCCGATCAGTAATCGCAAAAATAATAATTTTTGCAATAAATACAAAATATTGAGCAAATCCACTGATATGCAATGAGATAGTTTCAATGATTTCAGCTCACTTCCCTAGTACCATAAAAGTAACGTGAGAGATGTGAGCTGTAGAGTTGGTTCGGCTAAATCTGACATTACAATTTAATATGATAGAGCAAGCTCCTAATTTTGGCATAATTTACGACTGTAAACGCTTTTGCCCACTTTCAAACTTCCACGAGTCGATCAAATAAGACTGCAACACTAGACAATAGTATAAACACTCTACTAATGCAAGGTGCGAGCGACATTTTAAACCAAATGCAATGTTACCCAGATGTATTAACCCTCTCAGTGCCAACGAAATTTGCACTGAAAATTAAAGAATTGTGTAGCCCTTTATGAATAAACACAACATGAACTTACCATGCTAGATAATAATGCAATGTTTTTTATTATACTAAAAAGGAATTATAAGTTGGCTACAATATGATAATACATTGAGTGAGGGATAAAACATAGCTTATTATGATTTTTAAACCAGCCTACGCTCGAGCCGATATATCGGCTCGTGGCATTTTTCGCCTCTGGAGCAAAAGCCAATATATAGGCCCGTGGAACTATGAGGGTTAAGTACAGGTTATTGTGAGAAGTGATGTGAGCCCTCCTCAGAAAAAGGGATTCTCTCGGTACATTTCCAAATATATACGACTCGGCGTAAGTCATACGAAGAGGCACAATCCTCAGAGTAAACATCATTCAAGGCTCAAAGTAATAACAATGCATAATATTTTCCTCCTCTCGCATTTCTCGGCGAGAGCAGCTGCCAGCTCAACACTCTCCTTCCCATAAACAAAGGGTGTCAATCGACCTTCAGTGGTATCGATCGAGTCACACCTCTTATACAACCATTCTCGACAACGCGGACTTATGTAGAGCGGAAAGAGAGAGTGGTTTGCAACCGCGGCCGTCAAGGCGCATGGAAAAAAAACCATCCACTCCTACCACGGCTCTATCCAAACGTAACTGCAGCGGGCGCTATTTTTGACCCGTTTCAAGTTGAAAAGTTTCAACACCCTGCCACTTCGCGACGGCTCGTTTCCTCTAATCCAATCACGAAATCACATGTAACCAGCCATTTGAAAATTGCTATTTTCTTAATGATTTTATTTGTTCAGTACTGCCTATCTCCGTGGTACCGAAGTAACGTCCCCGTCTGCCAACCTGAAGGTGGCGGGTTCGAATCCTACCTGGATGGATTTACCACCACCCTGGGCATGAATATGATTGTCAAACAAATAAATTCTAAGAAATGACTGTCTAATCCTAAATTCGCTAGTAATAAAACCGAAATTATTATTATTAAAACCGTCCTCGCCCGTCGTGGCATGAAAATGGACCACTATACGGTACCTACTCCATCACTCTTTCCATTCCCAGGTACCAGGTATCACATGCACCACTATGAACCAATGGTACCATCGCTCCACTAATAAATGCCTCAAGCTATCAATTTCACTCAATAATTGGTTAGAGTGAAATGTTTCCGGGATCCAAGGTACAAATGGATGCAAAATAATGGAGCACTGCTGATTTTAATCTGGTAGGGCCAACCAGCAAGTAAAATCGGTACTTTCTGCAGCATCACAACTAGGCAAATTGGCAATTAAGAAGCACCGCCAGCTAATATGCAAAGTATATCCATGATAACGTTGGATCTATAGGGACAATATTTATAAATTTATATACTTAACTATTAAATCATTTCCGCGTTGTAAAAATTGTTATTAATAATTTATAATGGTTATATAAACTATCTAGCGATTTTTTCTAGAACTGAAATTTAAAAGACCTCTTATCGAAAAACCCTTTCAAAAAGCATCAGGTTTTCTTTTATCTTCTGACCCCTTTATTTTTTATACAATCTCGTTGCTCTGAGTATACTGTAACTAAAGCAACTAAAGAAAACGTAGAGTCTCATAATTACAAAAGAACATGGTTCGAGTATGTTGAGTTTTTTATTACACTTTTCACATACGCTCCACGATAGACGGGAGCGTTGTGGGTTTCCCCTAAGCTCGGGGCTATCGGCGATTGCCGAACAGCCGACCTGGGGCCGTATTCTGTAACTCCAAACCGATCGGTGCGGCACCGATTCGTCGGGTGCGACGTCACACCGACTCCCGGTAAGAAGTCGTGCGATTCTGTACGAACCCGGTCGGTGCGGCACCGACGAGAGGACGGGAGATCGTCGGTAGCCGTACCGACAGCAAAGAGGTGTCGGTACGGCCACCGACTAGTGGGTTTCATGAATTCCCCGGTGCGCATTGTACGTTTTATTTTGTTTTTACCTCATCACCGAGTAAATAATGAGGTTTTCTCCAATGTTATCTTTTTCTGCCCCTTCGAATACGCCTCTATAATTCACTGTGTCATCATCTATATTAATTACCTTGACAGAAATATAAGATAATGGTTAATAAAAATGAGGTTTGCTAACATATAATGACTTTCTCTCATTTATGTTACCGCACTTTCACTCGCTTGTAATAGGCTTTATTTCTCTCTATCATCATTTTTTTGCTCCTTTGACATAAAAAATATATTTTTTATTAAATACGAGTTTTGCCGCAATGTTATCACTTTATATCACTCTGAATAGGCGACTGTTATTTCACTCAATCATCAATTTGGCGTTTCTCTCGGCATAGAAATAAGATCTTTTTATTTAAGTATGAAGTTTGCCACAACGGTATCAGTTTCTTTCGTTTGTAACGGGCAACTATATTTCATTTCATCGTCAGCCATTGATTCCCTTGACGATAAAAGAAGATATTTGTTAATAAGTATGAGGTTTACCGCAATATTATCATTTTCTCTCACTTGGAATGCGCAACTTATACATATGTATTTCACCCAATCACAATTTATTTACTTCCTCGTCATTACACTTCTTTTAATTGCACCCAGCTCCATATTTTTATAACAATTTCCTAACTTGTTCCTCTAATATTACATTTGCATTTGAATCCTACGTTCACGTTCCATAGTATGCTATTTTCGTCTGCTACGGTGCCAATGGCATAACATTCCGTTGATAACATTTATACGGAACTTACTTAATGACAACTATATATTACCAAATCATGAATAAATAGCATTATACGGAACCAATATTTAAAAAAAGAAACTACGATCTCAAGGATAGTTTCAATAATTCATTCCAGCAACAACAATCTCCATCACATACAAACTTTATTGTGATGTTGTAATATTGTTTCCTTCGATTCTGTAGGTACAGCATTACTACCACACATTATATAAGCATTGTCAACAACTTATCCAATATCGTTTATCTTAATCTAGCAATAAGTCGTTATTTCCGCAAATAAAAAGATTGAGAATGACGACAACAAACTGTGCCAATGAGTCTTCACTTGTTTTTACCCTTCTTTCATTGGTGGAGACACGTCAAACTTCGGATATATTCGGATTTTCCCTGTTTGGGAAGGAAGGGGAACCGTACCGACTGGTTTGAAACCGACGACCTTACAGAATCGCTGAAAGTGTCGTCGTCGGTGCGGAATCCGTTGTCGGTACGGTTTGATGTCCAGTCGGTGGGCTTGAAAGGGAAACCGACCGGTGCGGCACCGACGAAATACAGAATACGGCCCCTGGCCAGACTGCCCCTGCCTCAGACAGCACACGCCACCAGCGACAAAGCGCGGCGACACAGGGATGGCCGCGCCGACTAAAAATTGTAATAAGGGCGTGAGTGCATCGTTTTCGGTGTAGTGTGATGTTTGTGAGAAATTGAAACTTAAAATTACACTTAAAACTAAGAGGTAAACATGGCATTAAATTGACAAAGAGTTTGAATACAATTAAAACATTTAGATAGCAGTGGCATTACAATTGCACAAGTTGAAGTTATTTAGAATACAATATAAAATACGCTGATGAAAGACATACATACAAAATAATGCTTACTAGATAGGAATAATTATTTTTTTCTTTCCAGTGGATATATTTTCTTTGGTATATTTTTCATTTTTTAGTACAATTTTGTACTATCTTTTATATTTTTTACATATTATTTGTATTTTTTCAGTATTTTTAAGTTTATATAAAAAAAATAATTTATATATTTTGATTTTTTTCCACTGCACTTGGTATTTTTTTCAGACATTTGCACACATTTTTACATAGGGACAGATAACTTTTTTGACAGAGACAAACAGAGTTATGATAAAACATTATTTTTTTAGAATTAAAATACATTAAAAATAGACTGGAATTAATCTAGAAGAAGTTAAAGATATAGGAAAGACTCATAGTAGAGTGATTTGTTGAGGCAGTGTACATTTTGTCGGGATACTTGGGTCGTAACCCCATAAGTCTGTAATTAGTGTATTATTTGCGCTCTTCAGCCTGGACTTAAAATTGCTTACTAGATGGAAAATGAAGTCGTTCATCGTGGGCAGATTGTGGGCGAAGAGACCATCAGATATTCGGATTAATTTGTTGATGCGGAGATGGATTTTGGAATATCTCTAGTTTTCTCCGAATCGTTTTATTTTCTGCGTAAATCTCGCATGCGAACAGCACCACTGGACAAAGCGCAGCGCATGATGATCGGCTGATGAGGTAAGCGAGTTGCCTTCCTCCGTGTCGCCTAAGCGCCTTGCGTTTGAGAGCTGACGGGCCAGAGGCGGCCGTCTCTCCGCCTCCGCCGTCGCGTGGGTTGCCTCACCAAGGACAGCCGCGCTACATTCAAGTGGCCGGGGACGCGTGGACGGATGCCGTCCGGCGGTCACCGCGGGTGCGAGCGACCTGTTCCTTGCGGACAGCGTCACCGAGATTTCTCCACGGTATAATTATCTCCTTCAGTGGCGTAGCTAGGGTGGGGGTCCCAGGGGGTCCGGACCCCCCCTCCCTCCCGAAATATAGAAATACAATTAATTTTCCTTTATAAAAGAAAATAAAATATTGAAAAATTATAAATTTACATAATATTTCTTCAGCAAATGAAGTTTTTTCGATTATGAAAAGTGTTAAAATTAGTTTAAAACCCTCTACTTAGTACCCTGTTTTTCAAAAATTTCCCCCCTGGTTTTGGACCCCCCCCCCCCCGAACGAAATTCCTGGCTACGCCACTGATCTCCTTCGTCAAATTTCAAAAGGAGAAAATCGCCAACATTAGTCCCCAATTAACCCCGGAGAGGCGAGCGGAATATGAACATCCAAAAAGATTAAATTAACTATTTATTTATACATTCATATTTATCATCCCAAAAATAGTTCTGTTTGGCCTTCACATCGGGGATTATAACGATTAACAATTGGCCGCCACAAACACCCATGCCCTTTATAAGAGTAACTTTCCCCGGCGGGATTTGAACCCACGACCTTCAGCTTTGCAACCGTGGACTGTACCCCGCCGTCACCGAGGTCGCCGAGATTTTTTAAATAGTGCGTTAGTTCCCTCGTTCGTTTACATTCTTCGCTTTTTTTTAATAATCGTTTCAAAAAAAGTATATGTTTAGATTAAAAAACGGATTAAAATTATGATCAAGCTCCGTGTTCAGAATGAATTCCGTTATGCACTCCCTGAAGTCAGGTTTCATGGACATAAAATCGAATCAAACGTAAATAAAATCGACGAGTACCCTGAGTACACTGGAAAGTTGGGCCAGTACTCGGGACCCTGATGAGAGATACGTAATCACAAAACATGGAGCGCATGAAGCAAACGCCACATAGTTCAATACTTAATTATGCGCCGTCAAGTAAATCAGCTAGTAAAGAATAGTGTCAGCCACAGTTTGACAGGCATTTAAATCTTGAAATGAAATAATTTTTAATAAATTGCGATTTCAAATACTTTTAGACGATGTCAAAAGTGTTCTGAGGTATTCCATTCACCACGGCAGTCTGGATGGTTAACTATAGATACTTAGTCAGCCATATTCGTATTTCCAATTTGTGCGAGTATTCATCATGTCACAAGTAAGCAGTTTATTTCTTATGCAGTTCTTTATACTGCATGGGGCGATTCAGTGCTCCTATCGTATCACACCAGTTGCGTAAACGGGCGGCGTTTGCGAAATGCTTTCCATAGCAATGTAGAGTATAGCGTAGTTTACCTTAATGAGAACTCTACCCCCATCAAACATCCGAGGTGACTCTCCAGGTTTCGCGTAGGTGAAGTTGTAAAATCATTCGCAAGATGCAAACAAAAACATACCCCAATGATTGTTTTATATGAGTTTCAATAGGCGTCAACCACACGGCGTTCATGATTCAGTCCAACATATTGATATTGCACAACATCTAAACCAACCAGACTCGGAGAGGCACAAAGCAAAAATTTTAACTTATGTTTCACAACTGAATGCTACAGGTCAAAAATGATGACTCTAATCATTATATTGATTTTTGAAAAGGAAGAATAGAAAAAATGGGTCAGTTAACCTTATTCCATTGTTCAGGGTTATGATGATGCCGACCTGTGAGATGATATGGAATACTTAATTCGCCGGAAAGGTTTCCTCTATGAATGAATACTTAAAACCATGACTGCAGTACAATTGGCAGCATACTGACTCCAAACTTGATCTCGCTTGCAATAACGTTTTCAAAGCATGGTGCCATTGATTGAGACCTTCGAGACAAAAACTTGAATGACACGCTGATTGAAGGTCAGCAACATTTTTTACGGCTGTTGAAAATGAATAATGACATTAATGAGTGTTCGACATAAACTAGAACGGTAATGAAACTAAGGGCAAGGCTAAAATTTACGCAAGCGATGCAGCACATGCATAGGTGACCTTTCCATTGATGGTTTCAACGTTATTTTTCAAACATATTGTGGCATATCTCACACGATAAATTAAATATTATATAATCCTAACCACGAAAGGCGAGGTGTGAATTTTCAAGAGCAGTTACAATTGACAACAGGTAAAGTCCTCGGTGGAAGAAGGGGGAAGTCTTTACTTGCCATACCGAAGGTATCGGAGTCAAGTCCCGCTTGGGTATATTGTCGTTATCCAACGCATACACGTATGTGTGCATTAAGTTGTTAATCTGTTAGAAAACCCTGAAGTAAAGGCAAAAACAGTGCAATTTTCGGCGGTATTGGAATAAATAAACAAATAAACATCTCTGGTTATCAGCCCCTGGGCTGGTTGATAACCATTTTCCTCAATTCATTCTTTTATTTCGGTCGCTTCATTTCGGCTTATGATTTACAATGACGGTGTTCCACTTATATTTTTGGTGTAAAGTCATTTTAGGTCCGCCTCTGCGACTTTTTAATTTTTTTCCTTGAATTTTACCCTCTATTGTACTATGTTAAGGCCGTTTTACACGGGGCACGTATTACCACAATCTGACACGAGTACGAAGGCACAGTCAAAATTGCGTCGTGTAAAGAGGAGAATTACTAGAACGCGAGAGAGAATGCATGGACGTGGGATGGCAAAATAGCCCCTGTTCGAATTTGTTGGTGCATTCGAGTAATTAAACGGCATAAAGATAAAATAATGCAGTCCAGGCCTGCGCCATTACGTGCAAAACACCCACTTTCCGCACCGTGGGATGTTCTCAATGTTAATCAAACCCTCCACCGTTTCAGGCTCTCCCTAAGTTATGCATACTCATTAACTCCCTCCATGACTTCAATATTGAATATTTTATCAGCCTTAAGAATTCTCAATATTCTTTAATAACAATACTCCTCAATTTTATCCAGTATTTTTCACATAAACGTCCATGATTTCACTTTTTTTTTTAACCATGTCCTCCCTCGGAATAGATGGACCGGTATTTTTTCCCTCAGCCAAAAAATATTTCGATCGGTTATCTGTATCATGTACAAATGGCGAGCAATCACGGCCATAAATATCAATTGAGACGCCTCGCGGAGAACCTAAGTAAATAAGGGTGTACAACAGCCAAATTAAACACATAGGAAGTAAAGGGATAGAGAGATGGCCTGCACAACTTCAACACATCTCCAGCAATTTGGTGTATCATAATATCACGTAGCTTGAATAGTAGCCAAGGATATACCAGGAATTCTCGAGCTTTAAGTCGTAGAGTAAATAATCCAGTTTCCGCAAATTTACAGGAGGAAACTCAAGAAAGGTATTTATAAGTAATAAAAGCATCTGCTTTAATTTGACCTCAAGCAAGGCACTGCGTATGAGCCGTATTTGAGCCGACTACTTCGAGGAACCGAGCAGTCTATCCGTCCCGATTCATAATGGATCGTAATCGCATGCAAGAAGCTAGATCATGCAACCGCCGGGCATGTATTGGCAAGAGGCAACAAAAAACTAAAATAAATAGCATTCTAAATACAACTCGAGGCGCTGAAGTTTTCGCCTCCGATTATGGTTAGGTAGCAACGGCCATCTTGAGATTGCCCAGGTTAAGGCAATAACCACATGCTTACAAATGAAGTTAAAGTTAAAAAGCTTTGGCTTCCATAAATTTCAAACCTTGCAATTTTGTTGTGGGCCCTATTGCCTAATGGTAACTGTTCGAGACCTATGGCAGAATTCGTAGACCTATGTGCTTCAACGCTACCAGATGATAAACGCCAATGTCTCTCAAAAATATTTCCAGCAATGCTGATCAAATTAGAAAATAATAGACAAAGAGAAAGAATCAAAAATCATGTTATTTATTCATTTCGGTTTGACCGCCACCTAGGGCAATCGTAATTGAAGCACTAATTTCTTCGCTAAACAACCACAATTCCAAACATTCCCAGCCTCATATCTATACACTCATTACTACGCGGCTGTTTACACCATTGCTTTTAAAGAAATCGCCCATCCCAACAAGCCGGGGAAGGTAAAAAACCAAGGGGGAATGTATTTTTATAAAAGAACGCAAATTAAGTTTGCAAACCTCTTTGACTACCTTTTAAGTTTAATAAAAGATTTTTCATTCCTCCAACTAATTTAATTAAGTTTAAAAAATCAAAGAAATTATTTTCGAGAATAACTACATGCAAGTACATTAAATATTTATTAAAATCAACTATAACATAAATTTAAAAGGCAAAATTAAAGTTTCGGAAACCGCTGTTCCTCGTGGCCAGCCTTCGTGAAGCAGGATAGCTCAATAAACTTATCTGCACTTCAGTATGACAGAAGAAATTCGTTTAACTGACCAAATTGATAGTCAAATAAGGATAATGGTACCGAGTGGACATGAAAAAGCTGATTCGTAAAAGTATAAGCGCAAGAATTTTTTTATAAGAATAGTCCACAGCGTCATCGGACAAGGGAAGGCATTCACGAGGAGAACGTGGGAGAGGCTTCATATTGCCCGAAGGAAACAAAAAAATAACAGCTCAAGGTCACTCGCGGCATAAGCATTGATAAAAAAACATAATGCCGAGAGGCTTCAATACTGCTCGGAGTGACACGACAAAAAAGAACTATAATGAATCGTTGGAGTTAGCTTATGCGGTAGCAAGAATTATAGATTCCGACTAAGCGATACTGGGTTTCATTCCAAACAGTGGCTGATAATTTTACATGCTATTGTTTTTGCATTAGAAATAGCTGTTGCGTAATGCTTGAATGAGTGCAAAGCACCGTATTTCGTTTTTTTTTTACTCGAGAATTGTGGCGCTGGTAGTTAAGCGAGAAAGGAGCGCGTGCAGGCCAGAAAAACTGTTCTACGGTTCTTCCCTTGCTTTTGTAGTTATCAAACTGCCATCAACGAAACCATCGGCACATTTTTTTCGATATACTCTGATCAACAGCGAAATACTGGAATAGAGGATAGAGTACAATTATTTTAAATATAGGCTCCAAGTTCTGTCATAATAGCAAGAAAATTCAATTAAATCTGCCAACGCCATAGTTCTGGAAAGAAATTTTTATTGGTAGTTGCTTTCACTACGGAAATATCTCGCTCGAGATACCAGCAGAGTAAATTAGATACAACGCCATGTCTTCCAGCCATTTTTCCGATCATCTCTACTCTCTCCCTCAGCAGATTGTGTAAGTAACCAATGTTTCCAAGTAGGCTTCCGCGGAGATCATGACGGTATGCGGCGATTCTTCCGCGTTTATCCATATTACTGGAAAATATTTCGCCAACTTTCCAGCTGGCTTCCTCTGGTCCACTGAAGTGTCGATGAAGAATTTTGACCGTCTTTATATACACCCTATTTGGCGCCTATTTTGTGGAATTGTGCCCTGATTGGTCGAGATCTTCAAAGACCCGTTTCCACGCGCTGGCGAGAGTGTAACCGTCAAGGTTGAAGTTCTTGGGTGTTTTGGCGATTTCCATTAACTCTCTGATGATCCTTGGGTAGTAGAGACCTTATTTATTCAATAGAGAGGCGTTGTCGAAGTCAATGTTGTGGGTCAGTCCACTCCATTGGTGTTCCGCCACCGCTGATTGGCTGCATTGTCTATTTTTTACGGCCCTTCTATGTTCTTGGACTCAGCATTTCAGTGTTTTTGATGTCTGGCCGATATAGGTGTCACCGCAGCTGCATTTAATCTGGTATACTCCTCCATACATCTACATAATACCCTGCGAGCCACCTCTAGGGTGTTTGGCAGGGGTTGATCAATCACCAGCATGCAATAGGTCTCCCACATGCACACCACGCGGTCCAAAAAACGTCACGTATACAAACAAATTATACTACCATATGCTGTTAGAAATAATAATAAAATTAAGAAACATGCATTAAGTTTTTCATAGGTTAGTAGGCTACACTACAAGTCATGCAATCTATTTATGAGTTCTATCGCTGCCGTTATAATCTCTTATTGATCGTGGAAAAAAAGACATTCTGAATCTGTCTGTTCTATAACACAGGCCAACAAAAAAAAACTTTTTTTTTGGTGCCGGGAGTTTTTGAGCTGATATTAACAATATCAGTGGAGCTGAATCCAAATATGATATCCGTTTTTATATAACAGCTCTACTTTTTTAGATACGGCGCATTTTATGATTATATTCTTTCAAATTTTTGATAATTTCAGAAAATATTTTTCAAATTTTAATCAATCTATAAATTAACTAATTCATAATCACTCTGCAGTATTTACTTTGAAAATCACCTTTATACCTTTGAGAAAGGGGTTGGGGAGGATTTGGTGTTTTTGAAGAAGGGGGAGACAGGCGTACAGAGCGGAGGCAGTGGGAACAACTAAGGGATGTGGGAAACCCACGGTGGAAAAGGACCCTAGTCATAACTGTAGAATAACGACACGTGGGAAGAATCACAGATAAGTGGAGAAGAGTAAAAAAGGGGGGATAGGGTAAAGAGAGAGTGTGCCTTTGAAAATGGAGAGGCGAGAGTAAGTAAGCAGTAAGGGGATTTCCGAAAACAAATGGTCAAATTCTCAAATTTTTTGTAAAGCAGCCTCTAAAAATGAGCTCAATTCGAAGAAGCTGTGTAAATCATTGTGATGTGTTTTGTTATATTTGTGGGGAATATACTTTAAAAGAAAATAGGAAAAACATTACAGACTTTATGAAACGTGCATACCTAGTATATTTGGGTGTTCAGCTTGGTGACCAAGGTAAAAAGTAGGCACCGCATGTTGTGTGTAAAACATGTACAGAACATCAGCGGTATTGAACTACAGGAAAAAGGAAAAGTTTAAAGTTTGGTGTGACAATGGTTTGGAGAGAACCTACAAACCATATTGACGACTGTTATTTTTGCATGGTAAATGTTTCGGGAATTAATCGAAACAATCGCCACAAATGGAAATATACAGATTTGCCTTCAGCTAGACACCTGGTACCCCATTCAGAAGAAATCCCGATCCTAATATTTCAGACATTACGAGATGTATGTGAGGATAAATATGAGCCTGATTCTATTGACGATAGTGACAGTGACTACGAGGCAGTATCAACAAATCCTCAACTATTTAATCAAGATGAACTAAGCGACCTTGTTAGAGAATTGAACTTACCGAAGGAAGCATCTGAACTACTAGCTTCAAGGATGCATGAAAAGAATTTAATGGAACAAGGTACAAAAATTAATTTTTATCCCACAGTTGAAAAGGATCTGTTACCCCTCTTTACTCCAGAAGACAATCTTACATTTTGTTTAGACGTTAGAGGTCTTCTGAAAAGAATGGGACTACCGCAATATGAAGCTAGTGATTGGCGTTTGTTCATTGATAGATCCAAGCGTAGTTTAAAATGTGTTCTTCACAATATTAACAAGTTTGGCTCAATACCAATCGCTCATTCAACTGAAATGAAAGAAGAATATGATACAATAGTATTGGCCTTACAGAAGATAAAATACTAGGGACATCGCTATTGTAGGTGATTTGTGTAGATTTAAAATTGGTGAACTTTCTTCTTGGGCAGCAATTTAGCAACACAAAATATCCTTATTTCTTTCTGGTGCCTCTGTGCTTGCAGGGACAGACAAACCACTGGATTAAGAAGGAGTGGTCTAAGAGAGAAAACTTAATTATTGGGTAAAAACATTATTGCTGAGTCTTTGGTGAACGGGAGAAAATCACCTTACCGCCCCTTCAGGTTAAACTAGGCTTAACGAAGCAATTTGTAAAGGTTCTTGACAGGGATGGAGCATGCTTCGGCTACATAAGAATAAAAATGCCGCAGATAAGTATAGAAAAACTTAAAGCTGGTACTTTTGATGGGCCACAAATCAGACAACTTACAAAGGATCCTGCTTTTGTCAAGCCATTGAATGAGATTGAAAAAAACAGTTGGCTTTCATTTGTTTAGGTAATAAAATTTTTTCTGGGAAATTGCAAGCGAGATAAATTATATTGAGCTGGTAAACAATATGCTCACTAACTTTAAACCACTTGGATGTAATATTAGCATAAAAGTTCACTATACACAGTCATTTAGACTGTTTTCCTGAAAATTTAGGCGACACAAGTGAAAAACAAGGCGAATGATTTCACCAGGAAATCAAAACAATTTAGAATCGCTACCAAGGAAGATGGGATAAACATATAGTGGCAGATTACTGCTAGTGCTTAAAACGAGACTTTTAACAAAGTGCACGCAAGAAAATCGCGCAAAAGGAGCTTCCGTAGTCTTGAGTGACGTTTTTACGTCTTTTTTTTCTTTAAATTGTTTTATTTCAGTAAAAAATGTTACTATTTGTAATCAATTGTATTGTAAAACTATTGTAATTGTAGGTGATTTAGCATTCCTATAAATAAATCAAGTCTTTATATTTTATGGGTTTTATGATTTATGTAATATCATCATATTGAACATTTTTTTACGTAAGTAACAACATATTGTATCGTGAAAACTAGAGCTGATAGGAAAAAACTAATATCATATTTGGATTCAGCACCCCAAGTATACTTGGAATCAGCTTTAAACCTCCGGCACCAAAACCACTGTTGACCTGTGTAATCTATCCCTTTTATTTTATTTTTATGATCTTATCTTCCGTAGTATGTTGGCGTCCATTATATAGTTAACTTCGTTAGAAAAGACACTGCTCTTGAATTTATCTAAAAGGTTTAGCCTATTTTTCAATCTACGGTCCGACACAGATTCCCATCCGAGTTTATCTAAGAGGTCAGTTACACTAACAAGACTATCGTAACGACCTTTCACATACCTGGCAGCTCTTCTTTGCACGTGTTCTAACTCTGTTATTAAGCCTCTTTCATGAGGGTCCCAAACACTGTCTTAGATGTCTTTAGGGCGGTGGTCTTTCGTGCTGAAAAGGATATTTGCTATCTTGGTGACGCATTAGAACCTGATCATGATGTTGTGTTTCTGGAGGGCTCTCGCGATCTTTTCCGTGATACCGGCGACGTAAGGTAGGATAGCGTGTGCTCTCGCCTTTTCTGTAGTAGGGCCCTCTTCATCGGTCCTTTTCGGGGCCATCAGCTGCTGCTTTCGTTCAATATTGTGGATAATCTTCAGGATGTTTTCTCGCTGGAAGCCGTTCATCTGGAAGTTCCCATTAGATGCCATTTTTCTTTTCCGATGGAAGCAGCGTCTGAGAGAGAGAGAGAGAGCATGCTCGGTGGAATAATGTTTTAATTACTTTGGAATTCTGTTGAGGGTGGTGATCGGGATCTGTATGGAGATATCTGCCGTGTGGGTCGTTTACGAAAAATGGAGTGTCCCAAAGATCCATTTTCTTTCTTCTCGACCAGGACGTCTAGAAAAGGCAGGCGGTTGTCCGTTTCTGTCTCCATGGTGAATGTTATGTTATGTTATTTGTGCGTTCAGGTGGTGCAAGAACTTCTGGAGTTCATCTGTTCCGTGGGCCCACAACACTAATGTGTCGTCCACACGCCTCACACAGAGTTTTGGCTTTTTGTGGAAAGACTGCAAGGAATTCCGCTCAAAATCTTCCATGAAAAGACTGCCGACCACCGGTGAGAGTGGGGACCCCATTGTAGCACTATTTTGTATGCCTGCATAATTTTCCGTTCCGCGTGAAGTAATAGTTTCTCAGGCGAAATTCCACCATCTTTGGGATGTCTTCTGGGCGGCCTTCACTTATGAGTGTCTTAATTATCTCTACTGCTTCACCACTTCACTTCACTGGTTTCCTATTATTTTTTTATTGCCCAAATCGAAAGATTATTATTCCTGGAGTAAGTATTTCACGCATTTAGATTTTTAAAGGACGATATTAATTTTTCGCCTTTAAATGAAAAGTGAAATTTTTCAAGCGCGCGAAAACGCGACGGGTAAGTATGAATGCCGGGAAAACTCCGAGTGACGTCGTTCTGGTTCCCGCTGCCGCAAGTGAGGTGACCTTGGGGCAAGGCTTTGAGCGCTGATACGACGCAGGATGCTAGCAGGTAGCTGAGTACCCTGCTAGCTGGTAGCGCTTGGCTTAAATAAGAATTATTAATACCTTATCAAACGAAGGAAACTTTCCGACCATAGGCAGTTTTAATAGGTGATTATGAAGACATGTTTCCCAGAGCTCTGTACCTCATGCATGCATTGGTAATCTCGGACGATGTAAAACTCCTATCTACTCGTATAGAAACTAGACGTCACGTGGAGTGGCATCGTATGGGCGCCAATCTGGCCTTTTTCAAATGCGGTTAAAATTGACCATTGTCCTTCGCCTAAACTGGGATTTCAAAAACCAAATAATTAGTATATTATGAATACACTAATGGTGGGTAACGAATCGCAATCAATGCCTTTCGTTTTCTTTGATGAAGGAAACTACCCTATTGGGATGTTTGTGAAGAGATATACTACGTCGAAGCTCACTAAAATATCATCCTAGCTTATTTTGGTATTTTTTTATAATCTCAATGAAGTGAGCGGAGCGGAGTGAGAACTGAGTGTCACCTCAGCGAGGCCAATTTAACCTTCAAGTTGATTTCTGAGAGTTTTACGTATTAGAGCGGAACGCAAAGAAAGTCAAAATAGAAACCATTCCTCGCCCGAACTAATATTCGATCCCATGAATTCACAAGCGACATGACGTCACACTATGACTATGCTATAATTTTTTCACAATACAAAAGTTACGCAGTGAGAGGGCATTTTTAAATAATTCACAGTGTCCGGCGATATCTGGTGGAAATGTTTTATATCCATGAGAATAAAATAAAATGGTAAATTTCCACACAATTTTATTAACAAAATACCAACCCGGTTTTGATTTAATTGCTTTATTCTAGCTCTCCGTATATGATGTTAAATTTTTTGTTTTCATAGTTCATATTTTTCGATACCATAAAGCAGAATTGGGATACCATAGACAAGGCAGATGTTTCACATTGACACTTTTTCAATTTATGGGCCGACATTAGCGACATTTTATTTAAACATTCGTACTTTGACTTTGACGTACTTCGAGAAACTTCAAAAGGTGACAAGGTGTGGAATTATATGCCATTTTTCTCATTGATCATACATTGTGGTGCATGTCCTTGCACTTTTTCGTGAAAACAGATATATAATCTGTTATATCATCTATAATACATATCTCTATAGTAATTACATCCACTACATCAATACGAAGTTGAGATTTTCCATAAAGGCTTACACAAAATTTCGAATGCTTAAAAGAAATTTACAAAAATTATACCACGGAAGGCCCAAATGTTTTCATTATTTATTTTCCAACAGTCGATTGAGTGAAATGAGAAGGGAATTATTTAAAATTTTCACGCGAATGGTATTTGCAAAGAAAATTTTCTCAAAGGCGTACATTTTGATCACTATTTTATGCGAATAGAATAGAGAGATGAGCGAGTCAAGAGAACGAGATCCACAAAAGGAAACTTTTCGTCCGGGATAGAAAACATTAACGCTCGAAAGCCACGCGCAAAACTTTCACTCCGGAAATAGATCCATCTTCCTCCGTGGATTTATGATTTACTTAAACTTTCTCTGTCTAGGAAGCACTAGTCGAATGCCCAACTTCCAACGAAGTTGCTAAGCTATCTATCGTCTTGAGCCCATTCCCCGCTACTAGGAATCTAAGATTTCTCAGAATCAGAGATACCTCACCAACAGAGTAATCCAAGGCATTCTGCATTAATATCTGCAAAGCCCCTGCAGGCTGCATAAAAGGTGCTAGGAATGGTCTGGGTTTGTTCATTATACTCGTCGCCATTTTGACCGTCGGAGTTAGGTACAGTGCGCTGCATAAGCTACAAAGACAACACGTGCATGTGTCTGACAATAAGAAGCCAAGCACCAAGCACCCTCTAGAATTAATGATGGAACTTGAGTTGACTGATTGGCTTGCATTTTGAAAGTCTAATTTACTTTTGCTCGATTTACTGATAACGTAGCATTTTGGACGTGAAATGGCATGCAACATTCCATCAATTTCCACACGAGAAGTTACTAAAAAATTACATAGAATGTTTAAGAAAGCTTTTCCGGCATAAAAAGTGTCGTCCAGTATTATTTCAAATCACGTTCTGCCGTCTCACCGTAATCAGCGAGAACAAATGCGACCTTCAGCGGCAATTGCTCAACAAAAACTCGTTCCAGCCCAGAGAAAAACTTCCAGAAGCAGATATTCCATGAACTTATAAAGATTAGAATTGGTGTCGCCCAAGCACGTGGCAATTTATCAAGTCCTACGTTAATCATCTCTATGTCTACGGGTTTTTTGGGAGCACTGACGACTAGGGTCATTAGCACTCTATGTCCACGTTTCACTGAAGGATCATTTCTTGGGATTAGTTTTTAAAATGCAAGTCACCATGGGACACGATAAAGCAGTTTACAGTGGCATTTGTTGCAATGGAAATACTCTTACATAAATGCCGTAGATATTCATAATCTACAAATATCATCGGGGGAAATCAGTATGTTTCGTGGGCATTGCCATTTTATCAGTAGAATTTAAAGACATAATTATCTCACCATGGCCAAATACCTCATTACTTTCGTCTACGTAAAATGATAGCAATTTACCCACTCGTTTGACTCATTTGTTAAAGCCGATTGCCATAGAGAAAGAAAAATAAAACAGACATAATTTACGATAGCTTTTCCCATTATCTGCGACGAAACATTAAAATTCTTCACCCAAACGTGGATAGAATCGTGGAAAGTTCCTGACGCCACTTGCAATCGCATTGGCAGATAAGCGGCATTCCCCTTTCTACGATTTCTAGCAAGAAAATTGGACATAGTGAGCCGCGTCCCGATGAACTCGCGAACAATTTAACGTGGCCGGTAATTTAGGAGAATCAAGTTCTTTATTTACAAGTAAATGGCTTCACCAAGACTTTATCCGCTGAATAACTTTTTCCCATCTACATATCAAATGCAAGAATTAAAGTGTTATTTCGGGTGGCACTATACGACCAGCAAGCGTTGTACCCGCAGTCAGAAAAGAAACGTAACAACAAGATAATGTAAATTGTTTACCTCTTTGTCGCTGGCTATGAGTGTTTTCACGTTCGGTGCCATCAGTCTCCATCTGGGAAAAGTTTTTCGTGAGCGCCCATACGTAGCGAAGTCACGATTCATATTTCAAGGGCTATCATCCCCCTTGTATCAGCTTTTTGCCGAAAAGAATAATTATTATAGTCTTTATCAACAGTTATCTACGTAAATACAATTCCCGCCATAAGAATTCACAATAGGTGTCCGATAATTGTATACAACATTTTGGAATTGGATTGGAAAGCCCTATTTTTTTAGGAAAATCGGTGCACCTTAAAATAATGCATACGGTGTATAAAGATAGATATTTTTTCGTTGATCGTAAGAAACTTCTTTAGTACTTCAGCCATTAGGCCTCCTACAAAATTATAAGGAAGTTCATCCAGAAATGAACAAGTAAAGAAAATAACTTTGCATACGTTGTTTCCCTAATAGATGACAGTCTGCAATATTAAAATGCACGATCAATGATGCACAAGAAAGGAGAATTCGACCCACATGTTTTTAAATTAAAACGCTCACAAGCTGTAAAAGCCCACTGTAGCGTCACTTCCATGTAACTAAATTTTAGACTTCAATAACAGCATCCATTACATAATAAATAAAAAGATAGTATAGTTACGATAACACATACGCTATATTTTTATTCCTATGGTTATGATGAGGCAGCTTATAAATATGAAACTCATATAGTAGAGGTAATGGGCATTTTTCCTTAGCTTATAAAAGCATAATCACGCGAGCCTATACAGAAATGTGAGGTGAGGAATTTTGAACATTTAAATATATGTGAGGATTTTAAAACATGATTTACCGGAAAAGTAGCACCCTTTTATAATAGCTGAAGGATGTAGTACAACTGAAGGAGCATATTCTCAAAATCTTCGATCATGTACAGAGTAGATATGGATATGAGGTAGTTGAGGAGATTCCTGACCTGAGATCGCTAAGGTCACAAGCCTCATGAGCTGCGCTGCGCATGCGCAACTCGAAACAGCTGAAAACCGTGTCATGAATTGGATCGGTTTCTAATATAAACAGTCTGACATTTGCGCTTCGGGTTAATGTTGGATCCAACTGCTTCAATGTTATAGTGTAAAGGCCTGTTTACACGGTACATAAACACGTACGGGTTAATGTCTAAATGTATGAACGCCAAAACGCACCGTGTAACCACCCAACTTGTGCGAATGCATGCACAGAAAATATAACTTGTTCTAATTTGGTTCATGCATTCGTACATATTCCGTTCCGGTCCACAAAAATCATTCACGCAAATAGACATTAACTCGTACGAGTTTAATGTATCGTGTAAACAGGCCGTAAGGAGAGGCTTATCTATTTATTAATGTGATCTAATCAGATAATTTCATGAAGATGACTATCACTCCGTCTCTCGTTGGAGCCTTCCCACAGCTGGGTGGCTGCACCCAAACGACCTCGGAGTGGACGGGAAAGGCCGAGGCACGGGCGTGATGTAACGCGTTCCACCGCGGCTGCGGGAATTTGGGGGCCATGAGGACCAGTCCCCGCTGACTCACACGTCCTTCGAGCGGGCATGCGTTCTCGGGGCGGCCTGCTTTCGCGATTAGCGTCCCACACGATCGCATTCACTCGCTCAAGGCGCCAGTATGTGAAAGCATAGAGGACGGACAAAAGCGCCTCCCAAAACAAAACACTATTCAACCTTTCCCGTGACATTATTTCTGCAGTCACACATTTATTCAGAGATACGAATTGGTCAATGCATTATGTATCGGATGAAACAGGCTACAAGTGAGCGGAGGCATTGAATTTTGGCGAGTCGAAAGAACGAGCTGGTCGCTTCACCTACGTTTATTTCCATTTATGAGATAGAGGCAAATTCGGAAACGAACGGACATTTTTTGCATAATCCTCATATGGTTTCTAGTTTAGAATTCAACGATGGAAATAACGTGGATGTGTATATTGGAAGATTTATCACTATTCGGGAATATAAAAATGTAGTAACTAAAAATAAGAATTAACAATGTAACAGCATAAGTAAAAGATCCTTGACCTCGCCTCGCCTCCTGAAAGACCCCTGACCTGCGAATATCTCACCATGTAACTTATTAAAAGATTAGTGTAAACATTTAAAATACGTTCAGACAGTGGTGGCCAACCTAGATGCTACAGTAAATTCGTACGATAATTGTCGGACGAATTAATTATAATTAATTAATTACAATGGCCTTTATCGTTCCCTGCTCGTATTTGCTGCCAGCGCTCTAACTCAATGACTAAGAGTACTTCGTGAGGATACCAGGTACCTATTGACATCTACATCTACATAATACCCTGCGAGCCACCTCTAGGGTGTTTGGCAGGGGGTGATCAATCACCAGCATGCAGCATACATTTGGACTCCCACATGCACACCACACCGTCCAAAAAACGTCCCGTATAATAACAAACTATACTACTATATTATGTTAGAAATAGAATATAGAATAGAAATTCAGAAACATGCATTAAGTTTTACATAGGTTAGTAGGTTTCACTACAAGTCATGCAATCTATTTACGAGTTCTATTGCTGCCGTTATAATCTCTTATTGATCGTGGATAAAATGACATTCGGAATCTGTCTGTTCTGCAATCTATCTCTCTTATTTTATTTATATGATCTGATCTTCCGTAGTACGTTGGCGTCCGCAAGATATGGTTAACTTCGTTAGAAAAGACACTGCCCTTGAATTTATCTAAAAGGTTTAGTCTATTTTTCAATCTAAGGTCCGACAGAGTTTCCCATCCGAGTTTATCTAAGAGGTAAAAATTGACAGCGTAATATTCATAAAAATCCAAATAAAAGTCCAAATGAGCCCCATTAGGGGAAATGTAGTCCGTTTCTCTTATTTTGTAATCGCACTTCCACCCAAGTCATTCGCGTAACAACCCAGACGGCACAGAATCCTCCGTATCTAATTCGTATGCACATAGTATCCATTGAATATCGCACCATCGCTTTTCGTCAATGGATACTATCTGCATTACTATGATACTATCTGCATACTATCAATCTTAATATTTTTATTTTCCATAACTAAAAATACGTCAGCATCCAATCATAAAGCGCATCTGCTTACTTGTTGGATCTTCGCGGAGAAAAATGTGTGCATTTGCAACCATGACTAAAATGCACCCAGTTATTTGACCAATATTTGCGGTAAAAACTACGAGCAATATACAGAGAGTAACGGAATGTAATAAATACAATAAATTCCGAACAAAAGAAACGCCGATCCATTGTTCCGTGTCGGAGAAAGCACGTGGGTGTGAATCCACGTGGAACGGGCGCATAATCCTCGGTGTACGAGAACAAAAACCACTCCGGCACCGCTTTCACCTCGCGGCACTTACGCCGAAGATGCGGACTCCAATCTACGGGGCCGACGACCTCAGCGCAGCCAAGCGACGGCCTCACGACCTGCAATGAGGCTCACCGGAGTTGCCGGGAAAGAAGCGATCCTTGCCTCTGCAGCCGATATTCCACGCGCAAGAACTGGTTCACCCTGAAAGTGCATCACCCATTGACGCGAGAAAAGCTATGGCTTGATTCCCTTCCAAGACCTCACGTGGAACGATAAGTTATATAAAATTTCAGCTCCTCACAGCCAGCTACAAGGCTGAGCTTATTAAATTATTTCTCGGAAGAAAGACAAGGGCTGGGACTAGTAATATTGCCGCCTTCGAACAGAAAATCACGCACGAAGTCACGTTTAGTGGAAAAATCTCTATGCGTGAAACACTAAGAGCATAATCACAACCATTAAAATTATGTTGAATCGAAAAAACCTTTGTACATTTCACAAGATAACTTCAATCTCGACCAATTTCATCGTTGTGTGACTTCGTCTGACGATGTCACACAGCGACGAAACTGGTCGCGATTAAAGTTATATCTTTGAAATAAACAAGGTTTTCTCGATTCAACATTAAGTAATGTCACAAAGTCACGCCTCAAACTATCTCTTTCATTAAAATTATGTTCGAATATAAGACACCCTATCAACCATCTGTACTGTATTTGGCATTTAGCAGGTTCCTTACCACATTCACTACGCCCTGGCTGTATTACGTTTCACGTTACTCAACTAACAAATCAAATTTGGCAAGCGTTATGTCTCATCCAGAGCATGCTATAAACTAAAAATCTTTAACACTACCACATATATTGGCTCTATATGAACCTATGCACCTCTATTGTAATCGTAAAACCAATCCCGAGTGTCTCACTCCTCTCTATACCGAATAATGTTTCCATTAAAGGAACTACCGTTGATTCATTCGAATAACATAGATTTTCATTCATCATCCCCTCCGATCATCATACGATAAGTAATTACAATCCGTCATCGATATTTTAACTTTCATGAGAGCTCATGACACTTTTCTCAAAGAAAAAGTCATTTGAAAAAGATTTTTTTTCACGGTTGAAGAAATTACAGAAGACTCTCCTAGATTAGCGTTTTGTATGCCTTGCTACGCTCGTCGACTTCTTTCAATCTGTAATATTCGCATACGGTTTCGAGCACAAAGCTGTCTTATTTTCGTAACAACCAAAACTAGTTGAAGGCTATGTGGCCTAAAACATTAAATATATACTTTCAGATGAACTTGTGAGAATTGTCATATCCGGCTCGCTATAGCGGATAGGATGATCCTTATAAAAACTTAACGAACTATATTCAAGGATAAAAACGTAAAAAACTTCATTTTTCCCGTGAATGATAGTACATACACAGGAAATACAAGGCTAAGGTTTACTACCAGTAAACCTTAGCCTTGTATTTTTAAGAAATTATTACTATAATGTTCATAGCTTACCCATTGACGACTTAAGTTCAGTAATACTTCAAGGACGATTAATAGGTACTTAGTAACCATATGCCTACTATTCCTAAATACATTTAACTTCCGTATAATAAAAATTTTTGGAGCATAAATAAAAAATGTTTGGCGAGAGCTTACGCGGACAAAAATCAAATATACGATGTTGGTATCGTGGTAAGTACTAGTAGCACCCAAAACGATTAAACGTGTTCCACGGAAAATAGGTGAAGGTAAACACAGGAGATATTGTTAGCAAGGCAGCACCTAGATGTAGAAATTATACCATATGCTCACATACGCCTAGATCCTTGGAAGCAATCCATCCTATTTAAGAATTTGGATATAAGTCCCTAGAAGCGAGTCTTCTTTCAAAAGGGCTATTTATATTTCCGCCATTTCCTATTTTTTATATTCATGACATCTACATCTACATAATACCCCGCAAGCCGCCTAAAAGGCGTGTGGCATGACGGAGCGATAAACGCTGAGAAGTACAGAGAGAAAATGCCTCTTAATGTGAAACGATGAAAATAAAGCACTAATTTGGATATAAATTTGAGAGGAAAAATTAACACTAAAACATTCAGTTACTGTATTTAACCCAAGATAGGGTTTTGTGGCGCCATTCAGTAAACGGAAAGGTACGGTAATACGATGATGCCAACAGAAAATCACTGACCTTAGAATGATTAGTGTTTCACTCGATATATACGCAGTATTAATGCCCAACATTGAGAAACTAACCCAAAAATACACGCCTAAGCTATCCACCGGGAAAGTCTGAAATCTTTCACCACCTTAAGAATATCCCTAAGCGTTCCATTTCGCTGCCCATTCCAATCGTTTACTTCTGATACGGTTTATAGCTAATATTTAACTCTCCTGCCATTCCCCTATGAATCACATTCAAATACCACCTGTTTGGTTCGCGGAAATCCCAGTCCCCATTGCGGTGATAATTGAAGAGTACAAATCAGCTATTCAGATGAAATATTAGCTGTGAGCAAAGAGAGGCTAATCACCCAGACAAGGCTAATGGCTTCAGCTTATCTCCATTCTCCTTCCAATGCCCAAACAACCCGCCTTCTAACAACTTTCCTCCTCCTCCTAAACTCCTAAATTACGCAATTGACCCCAGTTTTCGGTCGAGTACCCGAAACAACCAGTTGATAATACTACTCCCTGTCAGACCACCCTAATTTCTCATCAGAACGTTATATTACGAGCTTTTCCGATGTTTAAAGTTCCCATACAAGAATGTCCCCAACACAACCTGGCACGGTTGTAACGGAGGGATTGAAGACGCAAATTTTCAACGTTGCACCGGCACAGCGTGTAATTTATAATTGATAACAGTATTTAATCATCAATATAATGTTTTTTACAAATTCCACCCATAAAATTACGTTAAAGCGCTAGCATTGTATGAAATCAAAAACTACCTATATGAAAGAAATACTTGTGAATCCAGGAGACGAAATAAACTTTGAAAGGCGGCCAACAATGGCCATAGAATTTATCCTCGCCGTCAAGAGCAAAGCACCGCTTAACGTCGCACATAATCGAGTGATACCACGATTTTCAGTACAGACATGGAAAACAATTAAACATGTTAATCAGAGGCATGTCATGAAATGTATTACTTATATAAGGCACTGTGTTATTCTGTACTGAACTGCTTTCGTGGGACAAGTGGAACTATATGATTTAAAATGCTAAATTACTTTACGCAACAACATTTAATCAGCCCACCCAGGTTTTCCTTCAAGGTATACATGATAAAATTTTATTGAGCGGTTCATGAATAGTGTTTTATTTCACTACTTCATAAGCCAGTTTTAGCAAGCAAATGGTCCCCATCTACCCCCAGCTTAGTACATCACAATAGTAAACCTTTCCTATGATGTCTTTGGTTTCCAAAACGAACTCCATTCGTAAAGAAAACAAAATTGAGATACATATGAAATTATGACTTACAGTTAAAAAGGTCATTAAAAATCACTGAAATTTTGCAATTTTTAATGCTATACTTTCAGGCAAAATTATCCGACGTAAGTCGTCCGTGATTCACAAATGGGTACCTCGAATTCAAAACTGAAGCCATTTAAAACCGTCATAGCTCAGCAGTATGGAGCCACAGCCACACACCGCAATATTTCACAACGATAGCAAGTCGGCCGTATCCGCGCACCCACTTCCTCCATAATGACCTTGCCCCTTATATATTTCTTTAGAAGGGAAAAAGTCCTATTACGGCGGCACGTAGACGCCTATCACATAGCTCAATTCGGGATAAGGCAGGGTAAAAAGATACCCTGGGTCACATCCACAGTAGTTGCCTAAGGGTCTCCCCGTCTTCATCAGACCACTGACGTCTATAAAGAATATTATGGAGCATTGCAGCACGAAACGCCATAATGACCCTTTAACCTATAAGAAGATGCATTCTCTCCGATATCTGAATACACAGACATATTAATACTCTTCAATACGTACAGGACCCAAGAAGAATGATCCCACTTATTTCGAATGTGATCTTTGGTAAGTGCTTCTTTCCTATCTTTTACGAAACATGGTTGCTGAGAGTAATTTGACCACACTAAGAAAAAGATTCGCGCAAACGATTTCCTTGAAATTGTATGCATGGATTCGTTATGACTTATATTCCGTGGGCATCATATTAAAAATTGATTTTTCAAAATCTCATTTTAGGGGGTAACCATCTCCTACAAGGTGTAGAGAAGATTAAATGGTCCAGTGGACGATAGCATTCGACAAAAGCAGTCATCTTGCACACGTGGGACGGTTAGGCACTGGTTAGCATTCATGAAAAAACTACGAATGCGGCCTTTTCTGAAGGCCTCAAACCAGAGGGAGTGGCAAGACTCATAATTTTACTAAATTAATATTACAATAAACATCAATTCAAAGAAATTTTGACAATATAAGCACCTCATAGGGAAACAAGCCGTCTCTTCAATGGCTTAAATATTCTCATAAATATTATAATTGCACAGGTTTGTCTAAATATTTTGGCCATAAATCGTTCTCTTTTCAAAATTTAGTCGCGGGCATCGCCTTATTTTCAACAAGATTTTTCGCAAAATCTCATTTATGCGCCAAAATGTAATTGATAATGACAGTTATTTGGCGTATTTTTATAAGATGAATGTCTTTAGATGGTGAAAAACGTACGTTAACTCAGTTTTTATGTTCTTTCGGACTTAAACCCGTTTCCATCAAAATGTCCTACACCTCTACAGTCCTGCATTTTTTAACACTACAGTGCACTACAACATCACTACATTCTGTTCAACAGTTTCTGGCAATCCGAACAAGTAGTATTATAATGTCCACTCTCTCTGGGGAAAAACCAGCGCTGATGAACCCGAGTGCTGGAATGAAAGAATAATAATACCCGAGACACGTTGTCGGTTAAAAGAGACACATGGCAAGGGAGTCACGCGAGATATGCGTGACGCGACGAAGATTCCCCTCCGAGTGCCGCCAGTAATTTGAAGTTGATTGATGGCAATGTTTACGGTGAGGAAAGAACATTCACCAACGCGATGCTGGAGCCCAGGAGAGAGACATCAGCTCAACATAATATATATAGAATTTAAATTTTCATATTTAAATGCACAGTCGGATTCAAAAGTATTGCAACAAATGGAGCGGCGCCACTTTCGCCGCAGTTTGGAAATCGAGTCTCGGCATTTTTCTATTGTACCAGTGGGAAGGAAATTTGAACAACATTCCCACCTCCCGTAATATTTTTATAACAACATCGTTAAAGGGAAATGCATGCGGGATATGTGCAATGTTTAATACCACATAATTTATGCAGCTCCTGCTAGATAATACATCTACGTCCAGAACGTCAATTTACCTTCTCTCGTAAGTTGGCCGATCCGTCGAAGTATATTGTCTTACAATTAACTATATATATTTATATCTATATTTATCGATATCTATATTTCGGTACAATAACTTAAAAGCTACTTCAAAGTTGAAAAAATGGATAATATTCATTCGGTATTATGTGAAAAGTACTTATAGTCGTCGGATATTTAATTGAAAGAGTTAAAATACTAATATATTTCTACCTGTCACTAACATCAAATTAGAGTCATTAAATTAATCCCTTTCTTCGTCTAAAAATTCATTACTGAATTTTTATTACACTGAGGAGTTAATTCATTTGGTCGCTGCAAAAAAAGCTAGAAGGCTAAATTAAATTTTATAATAATATTTTTATATTTTCCTTTAAGGGTTTATAATAAATATGCACATTTAACCGTATACGCTATTTTATTTATCTTATGAAAATAATTTTATGCTTGTCTACTATTCCATAAACCCTCCCCGAAAATATTTTCTGGCTACGGCCTTGCAGTCTCAGGGGAAACATGACACATGATGCACAGCATACAGTAACTGCCTCACACTTCGTGTTGTCACCCAGGGACCCTCCTTCATACGGAACTAGCCTTGGTACGTTTCATCTTTCCTCATGGCGTCGCAACCGAGAGGCGAGCACGCCGCTTCCATGAAAATAAACGCGGACTATGGGCATTTATGCGCGAGGAAAAAACTTCTCCTCGGGTCTTCACTGCCGCCCGACGCCACGGCGAGGCGCAGTGGAAACAAGGTCGCTCCGAGCGCTACTGTCGTCAGCCACATCAATGTCAATTACCCAAGGGAGAGAGAATGCATTGCAACACAATCCATTCTGCCCAGTGCGCCTTATAGTTGGGAACATTTTTTCCAATAAATCTCACAGAATTCTCCACACACAGGATAACAGAAGTTTTCACGTTTAGTAAATATTTTACGAACGTACACGTTCGGTTCGCTCCGCGCGCTCATTTTGTGTGGCAATATGATTAGGATAGCATTTAAGGAAAATAGCGAATGGAAAATTATTTCGATAAAATTTAAAGAAAAGAGCAAAGGCAAAATTATTCCGATAAATTTTAAGGAAAAATAGCAAAGGCAAAAATATTTCGATAAAATTTAAGAGCCAATAGTAAAGGTAAATTTTTAAATTCCCAATCCTTAATTTAGCATGGCTATATACAACATGGCCTCCTTAAAATAGTAGGAAATACTTCGCCAGCATTATAAAAATGGCATGCAAGCGGAGAAAGGTAGTTACGATACCAAACATGAATATGGGAGAAAACTGAGAAAATAAATTTCAAGCAGAAAATTGATACGCGCTCTGAAGTAACAGCCCCAGAGCTTTCCACCGCCATTAAATATGCGAGGAACACTAAATTGTTTCGTAGTAGTTCGCCTTAAGGGCGAGAAGGAAATCGGTCACCGGAATTTTAAAAAAATGAAACTCTGCTCGGAGAAATTTTGAAAGTCTTCCGTTTTACTTCATTATAGAATGGTATGATCCAAACACAACTTTAAAAAAACTAAAGAGAAAAACGATAATGCCAGCAATAAAAATATAGCCCATGCATAGAAGAGGGTCATGATACCAGGCCTAAAAATGAGATAGAAAAGGATCATTAGCCACGAAATAGCAGCCCCGAAACAAATGTTATTCGGTTTAGAAATTTGACTGTCGGTGATAAGTTCTAAATTCAGCCTTTCACTCATATACTGGATAGGAAAATTCGTTAAAGTCAAAAATTCAAGGAATTTATCACATATTTAGTCCAAAACCCGAATCGCTCGCTAAAAGTGATGGAAGAAGAATATCGCGTAGATTTTATTCTTATTGGGAGCAGTGACCGGCGCCGATAACACGTTCGTTTCCACGAAAGGATTCATAACCTCGGTATGAAACCACCCACAAATTCCACGAATGCCACCGAAAAACCACCAATGAATATATTTGATTTTTTTCCATCGTTTTGTATTCATGGTCTCCTTTTAAACTAACATTCTTTAGTGATGTTTCCTCGTCTAAATTAGATAGGCCGAGCGGGAGTGATGCATCTTGTTAACCACCTTAAGGATCGCAATCATGATAAATTTTCCAATTTTTTTCAATTAGCCTTATACATGATAGTCTGATGAAAACAACAGGCGAATAACAAATGGCCGGGAATACGTCCAAAAAAAGGCCCCGATGCTTATGCACAGTTGATGAAGCATGTAAAAGAGTGCTAAAAACGAAAATACAAGTTGACATGAGAATTTCCACGCATTTCATCGGTAAACGCGACCGGTTCCAGCTCTTGCATATCAGTTTCAAGGGGCAATACCCGTTAACCTTGATAATGACAGGCGAGAGCTGAAACCGGTTGACGTTCACCAAGGGCTTTGGACATAATCGCGGTAATTTTATATTATCACACTCTAATTTAGTTCAATTTGCTTTGCTCTTCCCATAGTTATTAACTACAAGTGGAATGACACGTATTCCACGATTCCATACACTTCACGTGAGCGTTATCCGCGAGTAGGGGGATCGTTGTAGCCCAGTGGGTAGAATGCTTGGCCGCAGAATCACGGATCCCGGGTTCCAAACTCGGGCGAAGCTTTCGAACAAGCCTAAATTAATATCTTCGTGGAGGGCAGCTGCCCAAGGAAAATGACTAGAACCTACACTAGATGCGTGACATTAATACAGCGGTGGTTTATAAGGTTGGCTCACCGACTGAGCGAGTTCCTGAGTATTTTTTTTTAAATTTATCATTTAAGCAATGGAATTGCCACGGTTATTAAGCTGAAGGGTGTTGCCGTAAAATTTATTGTTTCGCATTGTGCGAAAAATCCACAGAGAAAAAAAATTATTCAACCGGAATTTCCACAGAGGAGAATGATGCCTCGGTAGCTTTGCTGGCACTTCACCGGAAATCGGGGCTTCTCGGTTCGTATCCCGGTCAAGGCGAATTATTTTTTTTTCTCTGTGGATTTTTTGCACAATTTGTGCTTTGCGGGAGACTCCGTTAAGTTATCACCGTGGCCAGTCCCGGTACACCAAAAAAAATGCATTGGTTATACACCTATCCACGAAAGAAAAATGTTAGAAGTCGGTTTCAAGATTATGTTGAATGATTATTCCATTGCTTTGTATTGCATCTTATCATGGCTTCCTTTCTATGTATTATTCTTTAGCGATGTTTCCTTTTCTTTGCCGCTAGTGAACGAATTTGTCTGCATTACCAGCTTATTTGAGGTACTGATTAAAGGTGCCGAATTTTCGTGAATATCAATTTTGAATATAGTTCATTTTAATATATTCATACCCATAATGGTTTAAAAAACGTACAAACTAGGATGATAAATTAGACATAACATTTTTATGTAGACTATATCACAATCATGTAAACTAAATTCGTTTACATGAAATAAGAGATTTCATTATATGCAAAACTTCGGCGCCTGTAATGATCATTTATTCGTCAATACACCCTGAAATTTTCAGGATTAGAGCTTCAGTTTTAGCCAAACCGTACGACAAAAAAGAATCCAAAATTAGACAGGCCGAGGGGGAGTGACGCTACCTCTTCACCATGGGTGGCAATCAAAACTAAAATAAAGTCAAAACTAGTAAAATTTCAATAGTTTCGTTCCCGGGAGCGAAATGTAGAAACGAATAGAAATGGATTTTAATCCGGGGACCTATACTCAGGTTCGAAACGAAATCGGGGTCAAAACTACTTCGGGTCGAAACTTAACTCTCGGACGCAACGAGACCCAGATAATGTTTCGCTCCGGAGGGACCACGTTCTTCACCTTCGAACAGTTTAGTTTCGACCCACACACCGAGTACGAAGTATGGTTGAATGAAGTATAGGTTCTATGGGTTCGGCCTACCGCCATTAGATGCATGGGACACACATATTTTTACCACTAACAAGCGAACGGTGAACGCAAACTGGCCATTCGATTTTTAAGCTCAACGTTTTAACCTCTCTACACGTATGTCAAACGTAATGGGTCGTAACTATCCCCTCTTATCCGCCTCCGCTCAACTTCTGGGATCGAAACTTAACTATGCGCAGCGGAGTTTGGATTAATTTAGTTTCGTTCTTGAGAGTAAAGTTTCGTCTCTGGTCGAAACTAAGCTCCTTGGTAATTTTAATTTAGGGCGGGAACGAAACTAAACCTAGGCTTCGTATTTTCGTTTCCCTCCGGGTCGAAACGACATATTTTCATTTCGTTTCACTTTCCATCCCTGCTCTTAGCCAGCTAATCATTTACAAAGGCGTAGGGATGCAGACTTAAGCGGGTAATTAGTCTCTGGGCTAGAATGGCAGGACGACGCCCATCGGAGTCGGCGGACGTCCCCAGGTAGACAGACGCCGCTTATTGAAGAGCGTAGGTGCGGCGGCGGGCCGCCCGAATCCAGCAGTCATGACGTCGGACGAGTTAATGAATCAATAAAGGAGGCGCGGGTCCAGCGGCACGCGGTCGGGTGCAGCCCACGCACCACGACGATACGCGATCACGCATCGATATGCGTAATATATTGAGTAGACGCCTGATAACCTGAATAATCTCTAGATTATCAAGCGCATCAAGCAAGTTTATACGTTTTTTCACCATTATAAGTATGAATTGAAATTAAAACGAGTAGTTGAAATGAACTGTACTTAAAATTCACAAAAATTTGGTATCTCTAACAATCAGCATATTAGCATTTCAAATACGTTATCTCAGAGAAAATGCGGAGGTACATAAGGATCATGAAGAATATTTAAAGAGAAACCATAAGCAAGATTTCTTTGGTAGAAAAACGCAGAAGACGCAGCGCTAGCCTTATCGCATGGATGTGGACAGTCTTGTGATGCAACGAAGTAAAAGTAATCGAATTACTGTAAACGACTACGTCTTTGGTTATTTTTGCTAGCAATCGATGAATTTAAAAATTATTTTTTCCTTTAATCTACGTCACAGCTCGCACTAGTTATCGTCACATTTTAGTAATCCAAATAAGCCTCTGAATTCCATGCACGCTCATCTAAAGGCACGTCCAACCACATCACATTTGCCTCACAAGTGTCAAGTTTAGTTAGAGCATATTTATTTATTCCGGAATTGCCCAAATCAAACATTTAAGTTATTATTTTATTAAATGGCATTAAAGAATAATTAAAATGTTGGCTTGCGTGTTTTTACTCCATATTCGAGAAAATATGGACGGCGTTTGCATTATGTGAAGGAGCAAAACTGAACACTGGATGTGGAGGAGTGAAAGAATGCTTAACCCAAATGACCTGCAGTATAATTTGGAGTAAAATATCGCGTGCCCTGAGATTTTAGCCATTAGTTTCCTTCGGTTAATTGGGGCAAGAAAAAAAGCTTTAAGGAAAATTTATGGGTGATATTTGCCAAATACATGAACGCATGCAATTATTTCACACCAAAAACAGATTTTGTGCTTTCGCCATCACTATTTTACCGTTCTGGGCACTTCTTCGTTATCACAGTCTTAATTTATCATTAAATAAATAAGTTATTGAATACCTTTGCGCAATAATCCTCACTTAATTAGCAATATTACATTTCAACGAGTATGTAAGCGCATTTACGGAACGCTTCGGATATATAAAAAAAGATAGACTCTCCGAAAAAGCTGTCAAGTACAACAAAATATTCTTTCCTGTATCTGGATATAGGGGATTGGAACTCCCCGCCAAACTGAAAACAAGTCCTTGAGAAGGTTATATAGAGTGTACATTTTAAGGGTCAATTTTCTTTTTCTTGAGTTTCTTTTCTTCTGAGGAAATTTTATTTATATTTCTACGCATGTGCGTCTTCCACTCGCAATTTTCTGTCCTAACTTGGGTAAATCCAGTTGATGTTACCACCTGACCTAATGGTCGACTTGTACTGGCAGCTTTTAAATGTAACAATAAATGAGACAACCGCTTAATTGGGACAATACGTACCGATCCCGACGCGTCTAATTGTACAGAACGGACTGTATTTAACATGAAACCGTGTGAAATGGGCGGTATACAGGGTTGGAAAATGGTGGTACTTGGCACAACTCACCGGCGAGGTGGTTCCGGAGTGTCTTGAGCCAGGATGCCACTTGGTGCGGGTCCGTATGTCTCAAGGTGACGCTTTTGTGTCGCCATCGGTTCTTGGTGCCGCGCTCCGCGTAGTGGATGACGAACCCGGGCTGGGGCCCGCCGACGGCCGCCGCGTTCTTGAGCCTCTCCCGGCGGCTGCGCTCCGCCACGGCGGCCGCCACCTCAATTTCTTTGGAGGAGCGGTTGGCGAACGCGCCGCAACCCACCCGCTCCTCGGCCGACCACGCTTCCTCGTCCTGCTGGCACACGCGCGGGCACGCGTGCACCGAGATCACATCCTTCATGGACACCGTGCACCGAGCTGCGGGACAAAGGAGAAAAAAGGTTAATTGAAGGGATCGGAAAGGCAGTGGCGCAGCGAGGGGGGGATTTTGGGGGATAAACCCCCCCCAGAGCTCAGAATTTTTTTAAGTTTAATCCATTTTACTTAATTGGATTAATATTACTTACAGAGTAGTGTAAATATTAATAAAATATTCCTCCGAAAGCCGTAAAACTCACTATTTTGAACCATTTATCTTGAAAATTTTCTGAAGGAGTGCCCCCGCACCTCCCGCTTACCCTGGCGGGTATTCCACACCACCAGACACCCCAGTACGAGTTGTGCCTAAAACCCCCCCTAGGCTTAATTCCTAACTGCGCCCCTGTGAAAAGGCGGTGCTTATTGGCCTCTGACAGTGAGAGCCCAAATCACCAATAGATCAGTAGATGAATCCATACCTTCCACATTTGTAAGACCCGTTAAATAAGACATTTAACCTCAAAAATGCAAACATGATCGTGACATTTTTATCCTTAATGATTAATCTACTGACATCAGAATTATAAGTAAATAATCATGCATTGCCATCCAATTCAATTCATGACAAAATGGCAAAGTTTCCGTGGTTTTCCTTCTTATGTCACTAAAGTCGCTAATAAAACCCCTAATAAAAGTCTTGTTTTATAAGGAATAAGCTTTTATAAAATATCTTGAATTACACATCATCAAACTGTCATAAAGCGTCAATTAAGAACTTAAAAGGGCAATATCTTTGTCAAGTTGCAGCTGATAACATACTTTCGTAATGCATCATACTTCTTCTCCAGCCCTCACTATTCCGGTAGCAATAAAAACTTTGGGTAAATGCCGCACTCAACGTGAAAAACGTATAAAAACGTTACCACACTTGAAGGGTTAATATACAAGATAATATTATAAAAAATAAGTTTTAATAACAGATATGTTACTGGAACAATTTAAGCTCAAAATTACCATTATTCAGCATCAAAAATATTAGCATAAAATGTTAGAATTTATATAGGAAAATAAATGGTTAAAATTCACAAAAAAGTCTACCGATTAGCAGATGGTAACGCGCAAACAATAAAATGGATTTCTTAGGGCAGCCAACAAACGCTCTTTGATGAAGTGATACCGCGGACGATAAAATAAATACGTATTCGTGAGCACGCTACTCTTCAACGATCGATCGAAAAGAGCAACAAGGCGAACAAATATTCGATCGATAGAACAAAAAAGTAAAATTCATCGGAAAAGCAATCAAAAATAGAATACGTATTTGTCGCCCGACTTGAGCCCAGCAAAAACATCAAAGCGGACGATCGTCGCATAGCAACCGACTTTTTTGTCGTTTATTATTTTCCACCTCCGCCTACTCAGTTTAGTTTGCACGGGATATGCAGGCAGGGATGCAATGTCCTTCTCCGAAGAGGTAAAACTCTCGCATATTGGCTGGATATTCTACTTGACTTTCAGACTGGTGAACTTGGGCATGCAGGTCAAAGGGCGTTTTATTATGGCTCTTGTTAAAGGAAAACGTAAAAGAAAGTACCTGCTGACCTTTTTAAGCCACGCAACAAAATCCATCGAACAAGAAGACATTGCATCCTTACTTAACCAATACGAGCCTATTATGACAGGCAAGCATGTGCTGCAGACAAGAAAACCTTAACACAAAATAGCAGTGCCGGAGAGATCAATGACGAGATAAAAAAGGTTCATGATCCAAAAATAATAACTCTGAGCTATATTCAACTACCGTATCCCGCACTGCGACTTGTGTTTACCCTAAGAAGACAAATTTCGGACGACTATGGAAGTAAACCTGAAAGACAGTTGCAGAGACACTAAAATGGAGATAATTTCCATAATGATGACATGATATGTTTAATAAATCCTTTGACCAATAAAATTCGTGCATATTCAATATTCTGATGAGGTGCTATCGAGCAGGAACGAACGCTAACGGCTTTACTCTGTTGACCAAAATGTCCTAGAGTACTTAATATACATATTCAATTTTCAATTCTATTTTACGAACAAGCGCCTGGAAAGTCCTACGCCTTAATATTTCTTCACATAGTGCAAATAAAAACACTCTTTATTCTCAATATTTCTTTAATTAATGAGCCAAAACTGTCAACACAGAATTTAAATTATCTCTCCTAGTTCAAACATTGAAAAATACACGGAGTTTTGAAAATAAACTCAACGAGATTAATTGAATCTCTTTTGTTAGCATCTTTCCGAATATCCTGCAATCTAAACATGAATTCCTGAGAAGTGCGACGTTTCCATGCTCACTATTTCCCAGTACTTTTGCCCGCTGGTGGAAAAATTCCGAACAGAGTCAAGTGTCTATTCAATGCATTTGGAGGATGGAAGAGGGGCGAATGCCACCCACGGTATCGGCCATTCATTCCCGATCCGGCTCAAATCATTTGGAGAATTGGATATAAGACTTGCATCCCCTAGGCAGTTTACACTGCAAAATGATGAAAGGCTTCGGGATTCCCAATGCCGAATCGATTCCCTACAAAGAGGATGCCACACGCAAAGTTCCTTAATTCCAATCCTCATTTGTGTACTTTCCTTGACTTCGAAAGTTTGAAAGGTCATCGGCACAATAAGAACTGGTAAAACCCATCTCGTCAGCGGGAATTACCGCGCTTTGGGACTTAAACACTGAAGACAACAAGACAAATTAAGCGTAGGGGACCCGTATAAACTTCCCAGAGTAATTAATGTAAAAGTTAAAGACCGGCTTTTATTGAGTACGTGCGGTATACTCACAACTCACGAGGAACTACAAACTAAACGCTACATGGTGGCATTTGGCCACATAGGCGGCGCATATGCCAAAAACAATTTATGACCAAATTTAAACAAATACATGCTTTTTTCCTAGTAAAAACCATTTTCAATTTTTGCAACTTTTATTTTTCCATTATTTTCCTTTTCCGATCTCATTCATATTTTTATTATTGGTTAAATGAAACAGCAATATTTCTACTGAATTTATTTGAACACGATACGTTTCCTTGTTACAAGATTCCTACGTTCAAGTCAAGACTCTTGAGAAAGTTCTCGCAACAACGAAACGCATCGCGTTCAAATAAATTCAGTAGAACTACTGCAATGTTACATTAAATTGATGTTAATAACTTCCAGTAAATCGTGTCACATATCATACAAGGCATAGTTTTACACTTACTTACTTCGTCAATAGAAATGGCATATATATCTTCGGTTTTATTACTATACGTAGGTGGATCCCAAATAAACGATAAGGAAACAGTGACAACGTCCTCAGAGAAATGTTCACCTTGCATGGGCAGTCATGCGTGGCATATTCATTTTAGAGCCACAAGCTGCCAAGCCATTTAAGAATGGCGACTGTTGCCAATCACATTGACATCACGACAAGAACGCCCACCCGGCTTGAGAGAATCTTTGAGCCTACTTTTGAATCGCGCCTGCTTCAGTCTGCTACTTCTATCTACTCTGTTCTAACGGTATTCGAATAAATTTTGTCCAACCATAGACAAAATTACCGTATTATCAATAACAGACACTGATACTTCCACAATACATTTAAAATAATTTTCGACCGGTTTCGTCTGTTACACCATTATCAAGTACAGAAAATATATATTTAAATATACATGTTTAAAAATAATTTTCGACCGGTTTCGGCTGTTACATCTTTATCAAGTATAGAAAATAAATATTTTCTGTACTGGATGATGGTGAACACGTAAGAGTTAATGTCTGTTTGCATGAATGCTTTTTGCGGACCGGAACGGAACATGTACGAATGCATGAACCAAATTAGAACAGGTTCTATTTTCTGTGCATGCATTCGCACAAGTTGGGTGGTTACATGGTGCATTTTGGCGTTTATTCTCCCGTTCATACATTTAGACATAAACCCGCACGTGTTAATGTACCGTGTAAACAGGCCTTAACAGTACGACATGGTTAATGTATGCGGCCGACAACTACGATCATTTTCGCTATATACGCAATGGCTAGAAACCCGGCTTCGATTCTAACATGCTCTTCACTAAATGCAAAATCCACTACATTATACCCCGCGGAGGGAATATAAAAGTAGGTATTCATAGGGAAAAAAATGGTCTGCTTTTAATTAAGAGTTTACTTAAACGTAACGTTTTTTGGACCGTGTGATTTGCATGTGGGAATCCAGTTGCATGCTGGTGATTGATCACCCCCTGCCAAACACTCTAGAGGTGGCTCGCAGGGTATTATGTAGATGTAGAAGGGTTACTGGCAACATTCCATTACGCAACGTAATTTTTTTGCTATTCTATATAAAATCAAGCTTAAATAAGCTAACTTGCACGGCAAAGGCACAGTAGAAGTAATACGGAGAAATAACTTCATAAAAAATTAAGCGAAGTTCTCTATGCTTGCCATATGACTGCTGGAATACACAGTGCAATGGGATTTCGTTTTGCTCAATGCAGGCTAAAGCCGACACCAAACTCTTCTGAACCCTATTTTCTCTACTCTCCCCTCACGGCGAAAATTACCTAAGATATCGGTCACCTCCTCCAAATACCACTAAAATCAAAATAAATCAGGGTTTTCAGCCCAACTCCTAAGATGAGAAGCCAGCATTAAATAATGCATAGTCAACGCTTTACAATATGACATGCTTGTTGCTTAGTCAGGGGTAGGATCTACCCTCACCTAATCAAAGCAAACTTCGGTTTGGGGCAGTGAGCAAATGAGTTAGAGTACAATGGTAAAGTATGTTCAATGTAAAATTTACATATTGACCTTGAAAATGGCATTGCACGATACAAGATAAGTGCAAAAAGAAGGAATATGGGGAAATAACTTCATGAATAACGAAGTTAAGTTTTTTATTATATGCATGCACACTGTTTTTATGTTGTACATCATTTAAAAAAACTATGGAAGCTTAGTGCCAAGCGCTCCTATTGGCCGCGAGTTTGTCCCATTGCCAGATGCACTGGACAACTCATGACTTCGAATGCTTGCCTGCGGGAGGTTGCGATGTATCCAAGGCATTTGGGGACAGGGCAAACTCGCGGCCAATCGGAGCGCTTAGTTCAAAGTATCTGTACTTTAAAAATGGTGCGTTTTGTACCCAAAAATCATCGGCAATTTTAGGTTCCCCCTGGGATCTGCTATCCAGGGATTTAATTTCGTGACACAATTTTTCTCTACCCTATACAATGAACCGACACCACAGAAAGCCAATCCTCTACTTCAGTTTCCCCACAGGGCCGTGATGAAAAAATTACGACCGACGATTCGAAAAAAATTGCGAGGATGCTGTTAAAGGGGCCACGAGCGATTATTCCATTTCCTTCCTCGCCCCAGTCCCGCCAAAACCCTTATACAATCAACGACTGTTTCGCTCAACTCGGTCTGGAGTGGGGAAATTGGCATCAGCGCGATCCGGAGTAGGGACAAAGGGGAGGGGTAGCGGAGGGGGGAGGGGAGGTAGGGGCAGACACTGGCCGTGCGAACAGCTGGGCACGCGAACATCACTCCGCCCGCGTGCCAAAGCGACAGGGGAGGAGCCTGCGTGGGCGGCCGCTGCATCGCCGAAGTTCGCTTGCACCGACGGCAATGCGGAAAAGGGAAAAGCTCTTATTGCCGCCCGGCGGGCGCTTGTTGCCCACTCAGTGCCTCGGACCGAAGATTGGTCCAGACCAGGGATGGCAAAAAGAAAGTCAAAACCAATAAAATGTCGATAGTTCCGTTCCCGGGAGCAAAATGTAGAAACGAATCGTATGGTATGGTATGGTATGGTATTTGGAGGAGGCGACCGACAGCTGAGGTCATTTGCGCCATGAGGGAAGGGTAGTTGAGGAAGGGTGGAGAGAAACCCGGCGTCGACATTAGCCTGCTCTTAACGAAAAACGCCAAGGGGACCACGGCTTAACGTCCCATCCGACGGACGGAGTGTTGCGCTTGAAATGTCCTCCACACAACATTCAAGCAGGGATCGGGCAGTCTCTGAGAATTCTCTGCCGCTGCCGGGATTTGAACCGGGCCCACCGGGTGGGAAGCCAACACTCTAGCCGCCAGATAGTTTCGTTCCCGGAAGCAAAATGTAGAAACGAATCGAAATGGATTTAAACCCGGGCAGCTAAACTAGAGTAAAGGTAACTAAAGTAAAGCTAAACTAAAGTAGAGGTTCGGCATAACGCCATTATATGCATGGGACACTCATACTTTACCACTAACAGGAGAACGGTACACGGAAAATGGCCATTCGATTTTTAAGCTCTATGTTTTCATCTCTCTACACGTATGTCTATGTATGGGTCGTAACTATTCCCTCTTACCCCCCTCCACTCAACTTTTAGGATCGAAACTAACGATGAACAGCGGAGTTTCGATTACTTTAGTTTCATTCCCAGGAGTAAAGTTTCGTCCAGCGTCGAAACTACACTCCTAGGTGATTTTAATTTCGTGCAGGAACGAAACTAAACCTAGGCCTCGAATTTTCGTTTCCCTCCGGGTCGAAACGAAACATTTTCGTTTCACTTGCCATCCCTGGTCCAGACAGGTGAGGGTAGAGTTCACCAAATAAGTAACAATGTGTCACATTGAAAGGTTTAAGCTATGTATTATTTCATAATATACTAAATTCTTCCCCAGTGTGCGCTAAACGGACTTAACCCGAAGGCTGGTTCAGACAGGTGAGGCTAGAGCTCACCACCAACTAAGTAACGGGCATGTCACATTGAAAGGCATAAACTGGGAATTTATTATTTTAGAATGGACCTCATTATTTCCCAGGGTGCCCTGATTAATTTGATCTGTGCTTCAGCTCGAATATTGGTCACCATAAATAGGGATAGAACTCACCCCAAATACGTAACTGACGTATTTCATTGAAAGCCTTAAACTATTTTTTTTCGCAATGAACAACATTCTTCCCCAGAGTGCGCTAAAGGGCCTTGACCCGAAGGTGGGGTTGCATTGGTGATGGTAAAGCTCACCCCTCACCAAGTATCAGGTGAGACATATTGAAAAGCATTGACTACTTATTATTTCACATTGGACCAGTCTTTTGAGGCGCGCGCTTGCCATCGAATTAGTGCCTCAGTCCGACGGTTGCTTTGGATAAGGGTAGAGCCCACCCCAACTAAGTAGCAGGCGTAGGGACATATGGAACCAGATGGACTATCTTTCGCTTGTTTTTTTCTTTCCATAGATTTCATCATCATTGCGCTCAAACATGCTGTCTTGTGGTATTTATGTCCATCAGCAATGCGCTACCTCGTTCAACTCCATTAAAATTGTGATTTTTTTAATTCACTCACTAAGAATTATAAATAACACGAACCTTCCATCCAGGTCATTCTCTCCCACTATGCAGGGCTGGAATTAGGGGTTATGTCATGGGAGGGATAGATCAGTTCGTCGCCCTGATCCCAACTTCCTCCTCCTCTTCCCATCCCCACCACTAAAATATAATACATTTTTATTTTTACTTTTATTTTATTTTATTCTCAAACCACCGTATACAGCCCTTATTCGCCATTTTATACCGGGGTAATTAAAAAATGTAACATGTAAACGTACACGAACAACCATGCCCTGGACTGGGGAAACCTACCCAGGCGGCACTCGAACCCGCGACCTCTTGTTTGGTAGGCGAGGACGTTACCCCGCCGCCACCGAGGCCAGCAAATACCTTCGTAAGCTGGTTTTTGAGATGCATTAGTTGAAATTACAGACCGTATGTTTGCTTTTAAGAAATTTTATATGTACTATTGTTTCAAATTTATAAGTTAATAATTATTGTTAAATAATTTAACTATAAAAATTAAAAAAAACTTTTCGAATTTTGCCGCCCTTTGAAATCTGCCGCCCGGGGCACGTACCCCCCTGCCCCGTCCTAGTTCCAGGCCTGCTATTATGTCACATATTTTTAAAATCTCACATCAATTTACAAATAAATTTGCGCGTACCATTCTACCCCAACATTACCTGCAATATTGTTTATCCATATTGTTTTGTACTATTCAATTCATCCAAGCCTTTTTAAAGTTAGTCTTTCTTTGGATCCACAGCATATCCAGCGCTAAGTTTCAAAAGCCTCTATTTTCAAGATCACGCGGTAAAATTCCATAAAAGCCAGGCAGAGCAACTGAACAAACAATAACTTTAAAATATTCTTTTCTGAAAATTCTCAGCTGTCACAAGAGCAACATACAACGCCTAAAAATGAATTAACGATCACAAAGCAGCTACCTCGGAAATATTTCGTAGTTAACGAGAAAAAATTCAACGTTCCCCTAATTTTTTTAATAATTAAACACCATAAACAGCAAGCAAGATATACAGGCTTTATATTGTTAGACTTTTACTCTAAATTTGATGGACCTCTATGTGCTCCGTAAGAAGGAAAAATGCACGACAGCAGCAGTGCGCTGGTGCTAATTTCAAATTAACTGAAACCGAATTAAAAACTGGCCTTTAATTAAAACTAATTTCGGAATAAAATCAACTGATTTGGGCGTTACTTGGTGGAACGATGAAATGTTCATGGTGAAGCAAAACTCAGTACTATTCCAAAAACTTTTATCCTAGTAAGTCTTGATAATGACGGTATAAACGTCGAAACTAGTAGACTGTTAAAATAAAAGTTTGTGGAATAGTACTGAGTTTTGTTTCACCATGATAATTTCGGAATGATTCTTCCCTACAATAATTTGCACAATATATCACGGCCTGAAGAGATGAACTTGCGTTTAAGACGTGTTCTGAACGCAGACAGACTGAATGCGCTTAATTAAACGCGTATTCTGCCATGGTAACACTTCCATTGCGAAAAAGTCCAAAGGACTCACTGCCCAACGGCATGATCCCCACTCTAACTACCATGGCCTTGAAAAGAAGGCGAAATCTTCGAGGTCCCATTCAGTTGCCGGAGCTGAACGAACGCTCTCGCGCACGAATACTTCATTTCGCAACCCGTACCGTTTTTTTTCGCGTGGAAGCTATGTGTACCGTGACGTCACCCAGGACCAGCACGCATTAGCTTCCAGTCACGCTTCTCACTCCCCGATGGAAATGTTTGATCCCACAGAGGACTTTCTTCGTAAAAGAAAAACCTTCTCACAGCTGAGATTAGATGCTACTCATTGAGCATGTCTCTCTGAAGTAATATCACTCAGAAATCAATATGCAGTACATACGAAAAAGAAAGGTGAAAGAATTTTGTTACCTATAACGATGGACGAAGCAAGAAAGAAACTCAGTGGAGTAGCTCAGGCGAAGAGGGCTTCCCTCAAAAAGAAGAATGTTCTTACAGCTGAGAATACAAACATAGAAGTAAGGAAATAATTCATCACATGCTACACGTGAAGCATGTTTCTCTATGGAAGCGAGGCTTGGACGTTAACAGGTGCAGAGAAGTCGAGAGAGGAGCATTCGAAATGTGGTGCTACCGAAGAATGATGAAGATAAAATGGACGGGAAGAAAGTCAAGGGACGGCCCCGAATGAGTTACATAGAATATTTTATAAAGGATGTGAAAGGGAAGAAATACGTCGCGGCGTATAGCTAGCCTTTTCAAAGCGACGCGTCGCTATGAAATGACTAGCGGAGAGGAGAGCGGAATGGAGAGCTGCGTCAGACTAATCTTAGGATTGTTGACTAACAATAATGATGCTAACATTACAATATACTTTAGGTGATTGTTTTGTTCTGGTGACTAGAATGTTTTTCGTCGTTAGAACGTCTTTCGTTGATGGAAGTTCGGGTACAATTCCCGGCGATAGCATTTCGTAGGTGGAGGAGTTTTGCAGGACTTTTTCGCAAGAATTTCGTCGCAAAGGACGTTGAACGCTGGGGCAATATCATCATGTACCGCGTAACGGGACCCGTGAGAGTGAGACAAACCAATGTTGACTTCAAGAAGCCATAGGGATTGGGCACAACGAAAACGCTGAAAACGCGTAAATTTTAATCGGAGGTGAACGTAGGATAACTTTATTCAAGATAATAATGTTAAAAAATTGTTTAAATATAGGTATAGCATGTTACTGAATTAATGTATACTCGATAGTACTATCATTCAGCTTCGTTGCGTACAGACGAAAAACGTTAGAAATTTACTAGAATAAAACAATCGTGACCTTTGACTCCGCCTCTCCTTCAATAACTTTCATGACCTTCGCTGCCTATCGCCTCCTCTATAGTACCAAACCATATCACGAACTTGGCAAACATTATCTTTCCCAACCATCGCGAACATTAGAAAAACGCGAAAGGCTGCCCTCAGATAGCGATGCGGGATATTTGCGATCGATTGGGCAGCGTTTTGCTCATGAAAATCTAAACACAGTACCATACAATTGCAGAAAAAGGCACCGGGGGCGCGCGAAAATGGAGGAAGGAAATATGATACAGGTTTCAGAAAGCGGTCTCGGAAATCCGTTCTCTTGCTTGCACTCCTAAATATACTATAAATAACGCACTAGCCTAACTACTGAACATGGATATGATATGTGCAATATATTCGATGGTTAGTGCATGATGAGTTAAGGCTAATATCACAATCAGCCACAGCAATGAATATAGCAATGAATGGAGCAATATTTTCAAAAACAATATTTATTTATTTATATTTATTTATTAAATTATTCAAAAACAGCCAAAATGGCCTTTACATTGAATACAAAACATAAAATCTGCAGCTTTAACAAATATAAACTATAAAAAAAACTATAAAAAGGGTATGAAAAAGAAAAAAGGGATTCAGAAGATGGCTTTTCGAAGCTGCCTCTTGAATAATCTGATGGGCATTGAAAGATCCAAGGAAGGGTGAATAGTCGAAATGGTATTGAAGGAGGTAGGAAGTCTATAAAAAAGTGATCTCTGAGAGAGAGAAAGACGGAATTTAGGATGGTGTTTTAGGTGGTTATTACGGAAGGAGCTGGTGGGAATGTGGAGTGAAAAGAAAGGCAGCACATCTGAGGATCGGAACTTGCCATTTAAGGCATTGTAAATGAAGGAAATATCATGGAAATTCCTACGAGAGGATAGTGTGACCAATGATAGGGCAGACATTACTTCAGAGCGAGAAGAATTACGGAGGTGAGGAACAAGGTGTCGGACTACTGAAATAAAGAAAATCATGAACATCGTAAGCCACGATTGGTAAAAATCAACGCACTGACAAGCATATTAGTGGTAAAACCGCTGCATGAAACCAGTGATTTTGTACGCAGCCACGCACACGGGTGCAGAGTAATACAAACCAAGGATGCAGCTCGCCATGAAAAAATACTTGGCTTAACCGGGATTCGAACCCGAATCTCCCAATTGCCGGTCAAGCGTGTTAGCCAATTACATAGAGGTGGCTTTCAGGGTGCCTCATATACGTAAATTATTTTTCTACAGCCCAGTAGGAAGGAGTTGACAAGAGGTATATACTGGCACCCAATTTCAAGAATAGCAAACAAATTTGACACAACGGGCAAGCATCGTCCTCACGAAGGGATCTTCAAGTGGATGGTAATGATCCGACCTAGAGGCAGAAGTGGGCCGAGTTCCGTTCGCTTTTGCCTCAGATTCGTGCCGTTTCAATCTGTGCTCCCATTTTCCGCACATGCAACTTATCTGTCACGCAGGGATCGCACACAGCGATGGGTGTGAATCACCATGAAAGCTGCACGAAATCTCCCAACTACGAGAAAAGGTCTGCTACTTGTTCTTCCCACATAACACTACTGAACATAGATTTGATATCGTACTTAATGTATTTGATACTGTATTATATCGTCAATGAATAATAGCGTATAATGGGTATAGGCTAATCTCAGCTACAATAATGAATCGTATGGCGGATTATTTTCGAAAGCTATATCATGAACAGCGTAGGATTAACACTACGTACGCACAAGTAAATATATTCACGTATTTACGCGTAAATATATTTCTAACCTTGAAAACTATACTAATAATTTAAAAATACACGACATAGTTATTATTGCATTATGTTTTCTCTATGTATCATTAATTTTGAAAAAATAAGCATTTAATTATAAAATTTAGTGAAATACCTTTGAATATATCTCCCAAATGAAGCTCATTCCCTCTTATAGTTCCTACGTTTTACAAGAAAGTGTATATATTTTTTATAACCTTGAAAATTATTGCGAATAAATTTAAAATGGGTAGAGAAAAAATAGATGCATGATTTGAGTTGCACAAATATATTTACTGCCATCGAGTGGACTGAATTCCCACTAAATATTTTGGAACCTGCACATTGGAACGAAGAGAAGCGGCGGAAGAGACGAAATATTTTTACGAGGAAGCGAAGTGATGACGTGGAAAATACTGCTTCGTTCTTATATCTTAAAATAAGCCTTAAGGAAGTCTTGGGAAGAAGCGAATCGTCACAGACATAAACATTCGAGACTATACGAACAAGAAATACAAATTTCAGCCACACATCGGTGAGCGGTTCCATTCATTTTTATTGAATGTTTCCGCAATCGATGATATGGGTCTCAATTAACATTCTATATACACAAGGGATCGACAGCAAGACGCCGCCGAAAAAAATTCCTGCGATTCGTACAATAATTGTCTACAGTCACCACCACTTCCATTTAGTACAACAATTTACTATTATGAACACTTAGATAGAATCCTCACATTAATTTCACACGCTGCTTTGGCAATCAGAACGAAGGCCGACTACAAGCTTACATAGACCCATTAGTATTACAAGAAAGATATATTACATGTCTTATTATTTAAATTTTAGATTATTTAAATCTTAGATTTTTTCCCAGTACATCCTTGACGACAGTTAAAAAGAATTAATACTCATAATGGTATCAGGCCCTAGCAATCCATCTAAGATGGCAACGTGATCTGACGGTAAATATAAATTAAGAGAGATATTTTGCCGAACGGATAGGTATGGGAATTCGATATTCCCCCGCATGACAAAAAAAAACCAGCAAAATAACTAGCGATGGAAGAAGCAACACAGAAATTATCCGCAGCATATCCAAGGCGAAGATGACATTCCACCGAATGAAAGATCTATTTTTAGCGGGCAATTGAAACATAGAAGTAAGCAAACAATTTATTACAAATTATACTTGGAGTATGATTCTCTACGGAAGTGAGGCGTGGGCAATGACAGCTGCGGAGAAATCAAAGGTGGAGGCCATCGAAATATGGTGCTACAGAAGAATGATGTGGATCAAATACATCGACCGAGTAAGTGATGAGGAAGTCCTAAAAGACTTGGAGAGAAGAGAAGCCTCATGATACCCTTAAAAAGCAGACGGACAACCTTATTGGCCATATCTGAGACATGATGGCCTGATGAAGACAATCGTCGGGGGACAAGTGGATGGCAATAACGGAAAAGGAAAACTTCGATTGAAATATATGGAACAGGTAAAAAAGGATATGAGAGAGAAGAAATACGAAGGTGTGAAAAGATTAGCTGATAGGAGAATTGAGTGGATATCTGCGTCAAACCAACCTTGGAATTGTTGACCAGTGATGATGATGTTGATAAAAGACTAATACATGCTAGGCGTACTTTTGCTGGACCATTCCCTTTCAATGTGTAAACGGCTGGTGTCCCACCACACGCCTATTGAGGCGGCTTGCGGGGTAGTATGTAGATGTAGTTTCTGAAATAAGCGGAATAATTCAACACTTCCACGTGGAACCTACCATAAGCCAACCTCCTCACCCTTTCCCAATGGAACTCCCTCGAAAAAAATCCCGCTACGGCCTTAAGCGGAGTTCGGCTGTCTATGGGGACAAACAAAAAGTGCAAATCTTCCCCATTGCGCATTCTAGAGAGATTCACATGAAATCATGTTAACCTTTTAAATTGGGAGTTTTTATTCATCTATTCATGAAATTCACTTTTCGCCGTTCCCATGATTTCTTCGTCGCAAAATTTACACTGTAAACACGTCACGAGTAATTCATCAAACTCACAGGTAAACTTATAAAGAGATTTTTATAGCATCCAAATGTCAATCTAATAATATCAGGTATGCTACCAGTTATATCACCGAGCCATCTTCTCCCAAAGCAAATTTCAGAATATGTTTTTATCGGACACAGCATATCTGATATTAAACCGAATCGATATTACAACGCACGTCTTCCTAGATAAGATAAGGGCGTTAAAACAGAAAAATATGCATTGGGATAGATTGTACGATATCCGGTACGTTGGCTATTGATAACCGTCACGGTTTTATGGTGATATTTTCCAGATACAGCAAAAAAGAGATAACAAACGGATACCGGGAAAATCTCCGCAGTTAATATTGCGTAGAGAAGTGGGAAAAGGAGGAATTATTTCGTTCGACTTCTATTGGGAACTTCCCGCTTGGCTAGTCCGTCTTTGAGGATGGAATGAATTAGCAACTTGAAAATTCAGCTCCATAAAAAACTTATGGGTAAGGCACGATTTTTTTAGAATAAAATGATACATTAGTTACAGGTAGCATAAGATACCAGAGATTACATTCAGTGATAACGATTTCGGCACATAGAGCCATTATAAAAGTAAAAATAAGAAAAAAGTCCCTTAAAGCAGTATTTTAAGCAGTATTAAATCCTTTATTTCACTTGTTCCGATTTACTTCTGATTCGACTAGATAAATATGCAAATTGAACGTAGTAGATGAATTAGAAAATCATTCCTGAAGACGGGGCTCAACACAAACTATATCCTTTACTTAAAAAGGACATATTTGTATTTAAAATACCATCGCAATAAAAATGCTTCTAAATGAAATAGAAAAATTAATGTTAAATCAACGATTGGCTAATGAAAAATTCAACCAGTTACCAAAAATGTTATAACATTTAACTTCGTTCCAATAAGCAAAATATATTATTAGTATACATCATTGATAGAAATGGAGAACATTCTGAATCAACAGGTACACGTAAATGAGAGAGAAATATGCAGTAAACGGCAATCAATGGGGTTTAAAAGAGGGGCAAAATAGGAAGATAGTCCTTGGTTTTGACGATAAGGAGGGTTAAATTTAGAAAAGAAAATCGGATAATACGAACAGCAAAAACAATAATAATAATAATAGCCGAGCTATGAACGATTACAAACTGTTCGAAAAATCCAGCTTAGCTGATTTGTCGATGCATGGCTAGAATGTAACGACAAAAACACTAAAACGGTTCAAGTACAGCGAGAAATTAGCAATACAGGATATTTTTACTGCAATGATACCGCGTTTTTAAGGTGCTTTAATGGCGCACATATGAAGTGTTCCCTCCAAATCACCTAATTCTCCTATAAAGGCTACATTTTCCGGCTGATCCTGATTAGAAATCCACTGCCCAACATATACACATGTCCTACAATTTTCCCCATATTTTTCAACCACATATTCCGAATTTTACAATACACGATGTAAACAAAGAGTCTAAGGCAAGCATGGCTTCTCAGAGATAATATTTTGGCGGATCTAAAAGATAGAATAGAACGATTGATAAGATACCAACACCTCAAAAAAATATTTCGACCGATAAAATCCCGGGACGTCCTATCGATGTGATTCGCAGAAAATTATCTAAATGCCCCAAAATGCTTTAAGGTTCGGAACTACCTGTAAGTCGCACAGAGCAATAAATACCACACAAACATACAGCATTAAGACTTGAAAGTACGCAAAACTGTAATGTCGTAGGTAATGGTGACAACACCATAAGCAGACTGACCGACCAAAAATGAAAAGAAAATAACACCGAAATGTTATTCTAAGGAATAAACGGATTTTTGTATGACTGGCACCTTTGCAGACGAATATTTTCATCCTCGAGGAAAGAATTACCTGAGAAATGTAGTTTAGAAAAAATAATAAAATAAATCAATTAGGAGGGCCACACATCCCATAAAATTTCTTTTGTCCCATAAAATTTTTCTGATGACCTAGTACTGATGATGTTTAACTGTATTCAAAGATTACATCTACAACGAAAACTAAATAACAACCATTATAAAAATCAAAACAGTTACGAAATGTCATAAAAAAAACTTAAGGTTTCAAATATCAAATTTCAAAATTCAACGAAGACGGACACGGGGTCAACACCCACGAGAAGAAGATCATCTGGAACGAGGGCCCCATCCTGACGACCACTACGCTCAAGAACATGGTGAAGGCGTACGTGGTATTTCACCCTGGACTTTGAAGCACAGGGCACCTTTTCGTCACTTCTACAAGTTCTAAAAATGTAACGGAGGCATAATTAAGAAAAAATATAATCCCAAAATTCACATTAGCTTCACTATTCGCTTACGTTGGTCTCAGCATTACGACCAGCATCCGACTCCCCCCAGCCATATCAATTCAACGAAGTCTTACCAACAACCTTGATATATTCACTTTTCCCCACAGCAGTTTTAGCCAGACTTTTGGTTTTATCCTTTTTTAGTAATTATCTCTGTGATGGCATTCGATAATAACTAAGAAAATAAATTTTAAAACCTAATCTATGCGACTGCACGGAAAGGGGAAAACTTGTTTCAATGCCCGAGTGTCATGCTTCCCGTAGAGCCATCAATTTTCTTATAAAACGCTGGTTTCAAGTTTTACGTAACAGAAACTGTTCTGCTAAGTACCATTAAATGCTTTCCGCGAACGACTCTGACCACTACCCATTCTGAGATAGCAACCAACGGCTCCATGATTATTTTATTATTCCAGGCGCTATCCTGCTTTCAACTAATACGTGAGATAAAGGACGTCAGATTGAACAAAGCCCAACAGATGCGAAAGTGGTTAGTTTGCATTAATTTTGATGCATGTCAATTCATTAGAAACCTAACGTAACCGCGAGGCCGAATTTGAAACAAAATTTCTCAAATAACCGACCTGGGAAAAAAACCACATCTGTAATATCGATATGGACAAGAAACGTTAGCCGGGTCAGAGACACCGGCAAAATGCGGCACTGTAACTACCTAAGCGAGGAAAATTTCGGGGGAGGGGGAGTAAGAAAAAATATTTTGGAAAGAGTGTAGAGTCAGAGGAGTTAGTTTCTACAAGGTACACTTGAGATCGTATCTCTCAATCATTTCAGGAGGAGATGTCAGGAGTCCACTGTATCCAAACTAACTTCGAGTTACAAATTCAAACTACGAATGTCCTCGCGTCCGTCGGTACTAACGTATCGCCAAAACGCGCGAACCAGCCAACATAATTTCGTAGTTCCTGACACTGCCGGCTTACCATGGTTGACGCTACCGCGACTTGAAAAATAAGAAAGCTTTCAAATTACGAAGGTCACGCTGGTGTTCATCGTCGGTATGAAAGTAATGTAAACGGGATAGAAGTACCCAAGTTCATTATTCATGTTTCTTTTCAAATTTATGCCCAAATAGTGGCGTAGCGACGCGGTGGGTTCAGACCCCCCTGAAATATAAAAACACATTTACTTTGTTTCATTGTAAAATAAAACAAAATATTGAAAATTCATGAATATTCAAAAGATTTCTTTTAAAAAGGAAGTTTTTTTCGGTTATGAATAGTTTAAATTACTTAAAAACCCTGTACTAAGTACCATATTTTTCAAAAATATTCCCTCGGACCGCCCTATGGTGTCGGAACCCCCCCGAACGAAATTCCAAGCTACGCCACTAGGGGGAATGAACCCCCTTGACACTCGCCCAGTTGCTGCGGCCCTCGAGGGCATTCACAACTAACCGTCGCGTCGTATCCTCCGAGATTGAGGACAAACATGGATCCGTACGAAGTTTTTCTCCTCCGAGACTTGCTGGAACACTACCTCCCCCACTTATATTTCGTCGGCCTACGCGAAGCGCTCAAAATTCTCTCCCAATGGTATTCTTATGGCAGAGTTCAATGGAGAATAACTCTTGTGTCTTGTCTCATTCTATGTGTCAATCCAATTTCAATAAAAATATTTATGCACCAGGGAAAGCACTAGTATAATTTAAGAGGAAATTATTCCTAGAGACAATAAAAATAGTCATCGTTTTATTCCCACGACTTGTTTTATGGGTCACCTCTCGTTGATTTAAAACATAAATGCATTATTGAATCTTAGAGAAAAATAAGTAGATCCATGGTATATAAATATCATTCCGATTGACGTTTTTCTTTGAACGACGGACTAATTTATTGGATAAATGGTATAAAACGCTTCCTGAGCAATCAGCAGCGATTACTCGATAACTATGATATTTATCAAATTGAAATTGAAAGTAATATCAAAATATGTGCATCCCAAATAACGTTATATAATAAAAATTCAGATAAGGACAAAGACAGGTCTACTAATTTCAAACGGCTGACAATCGTAATTCGTGTTCCGGCCTGTACCGCCTGTGTATCTTGGAGGCAACGTATCCGCTTCACTCAATCGTCAGCACGGCTACTCAGGGCATGCCAATTGCGTGGCGCTGCCGCTAATATTTCGCGCGGAATGACGGCAGCGGGGTGTAAATCTTTCTCAGAGTAATTGCGTGCCTCCTGTGGCGATGATCCTCGCACTGGGAAATGGCAACGGAGCTGGATACCCAGCTCCAAGATAAACGCAGCTGGAACACTGATGGAACTGGGCGTCACTTTTAAATAATTCGAGTACGTCACCTATACAGAGATGTACGGCAAAACTTCGTACGGATTCAATACTTCATTTTCTGTCCACAATCGAACCATCCCTAGCCCCCTGAGAATTAATGTACACCTTATCACTTAAAAGCGACGACAGATTCAGCGCCAAATTTGCGGGGGGGGGTCATCACCTGGGTTCGGGGAGTACAGAATGCACCATATAGGTATAGAGGGGCGCCCTCCCATTTACATCTTTTTCAAATACCCATTTTTTTACGCATTTTGGAGCATGAAATAGCATTATTATTCTTTCACGTATGCGACTTGTAACCAATTATTTGCATACGCACTCCCTTTACAAATATATAAAAACTATTAAAGTCATTAATATTAAAAATGTTTATAAAAATTGGGGGCATTATCCCTGTGATCCCCCTAACAAATCCGCCCCTGGATTGAAGGTTTTCGGGTTTTCCCGATTAATTGGCTGCAAGAAGAGTTCTCGGAATTCTCGAACGGTTCAGGGGTTGATTGGCGCCATTGATCCAAGAGTAGAGGGTGTCAGTCAACAGTTGAACCCGGTAGGAAGCCCAGCATAACATTGGGTTGTTAAATTACAAACTACCCACGGTTAGGGCACTCGAAGGACTTCTGAGGATCATGGTTCAAGTCCAATTGAAGATGAATGTGGCTTCTCCTTAGCCACTGATTGTACTCCTTTGTGCACCAGCGAGTGACTCCATATTGTTTCCCAGCAGGCTAGTCCGTAGGTTCTAAAATCACCTACCAACCCAATCGAGCCCCTGTCTAATTGGTAACTTAAGCTAGCTCCACTGCCCCATGAAGAGATCTAACTTATCAAAAACGCCCTTTCATCTTATACACGTTAACATCCTCAAGCGGTTTGATGTATTGGTTTTCTCGCATATCCCCACATTTCGGACCATTGAAACAATTAAGGTTAATAATCACTACCAACCAAGCCAGAAACCGTCACTTTCGCCAACAATCCGTTTAAATAGCAGAGCTACTAAATAATGGGCACAATAGCGAGTAATACCGGCGTTGCGGAATTTTAGTTGTGGAGGCAACGGCTATGTGGTTATTCACGCCAATGACGGAAGTGAAGGAAGGGTGGAGGAAAACACAGTCGGTAATGGCGTGATCTTTGCAAAAGGCCAACGCTTACGTGCTATTCTTCGGACGGAGAGTTGAACTTAAATTGCATTCCTAGGAACATCAATAAACTGGCACTAAGGACAGGCCTGGAAGTGTTTATGGAGAAAGAACCATAAGAAGGTAGAGGAAGTTTATTAAAATAAAACGCACCAAATCGCAGGTAGATATATTTTGGGAGGCTTACTATAAGGTGTGATGCATTCCTGGTAGAAGGGACATATTAGGATAGGATTTGTACTCAAAAATTCGGGGTGGGGGGACGGGGACTTGAACCAAGCGACTTCTCCCTCGCTGGCAACAGCCTTGCGCAGCACCCATGAAGGGATCGGAATACAATTTAACGCATCTCCACCACAGCTGGAATTCCTACTCGAATCAATGGATTGGAAGGCCAACACTATACCCATCAGACTAATCTGATTCTCAGCATAGCATAGTGGTGGTGATGGATGACCACAGAGCCAGATGAATTCCTCTAACGCAGAGAAGGTAAAGCTGATAGCGGGGTTCCAGGTATTATATGTTATTTGTAAACATTTTTGCTCTTGTTTCCATAGAGTGTGTATTGTAATTAAAGGAATAAAAATAGCAGAATTTCATGACACCAGTTCACCTGAGGGAGCCAAAAATAGAGCTGGAGAAACAGTAGCAGATATAAAAACGAACACGAAACCTCATAACGCATCCTGAAAGGATGCTATCCGAAGGTTCTATCGAGTCAGTGGTGGTAAATGGTAGCTGAAGTCATTTGCACCATTGGCGGAAGGATGGAGGGAAACCTAGCGTGAGCGTTACGCCGCTAGTCACAAGAGATCCACGGCTCAATATCCTATTCGAGAGAGGAGTTTCGCGCCTTATTGAAGAGCCCTTAGGAAGGATCCCGCTCCGAAAAATCTCCACCGTCGATTGAATTTGAAAAAGGAATGAGAACATATCACTCAGCACAACCACCAGATCCCTGATCAAGCATAATACATTATGATTATAAATTCACACGACGCGTTTTGCTGAAAACGCAACATTTTCGACAAGAACGAGTCCCAGGGGATCTGGTTGGTGTGGAGGTTAAAGTATTGGATTCCTACCCCGTTAGCTTGGGTTCAAATTTCGGCGGTGGCAGCGAATTTTCTGCGACTGCCCGGTCCCTGCAGTGGTTTGTGGAGGGCATTTCAAGTACAGCACTCCGTCCGTCGGATGGGACGTTAACCTGTGGTCCCCTTTCGTTAAGAGCAGGCTGATGCCGACGCCGGGTTTCTCTCAATCCTTTCTTCCATACCCTTCCCTCGTGGCGCAAATGACTTCAGCTGTCGGCGGCCTCATCCAAATACCGTGCCATACCAACAGTCCGAAGTCTAATCACAGTTTATTTACAACTTTGAAAATACATAGAACGGGTCCCCATTTCAGTTGAAATAGATATAAATCCATAAGCGAGGAGTGAGAAAACATTCAAAGCCCTCATCGGCCTTAAATCCTTAAAAACATGTTGTGCCAAAAACATTGTTTCAGAAAGCTCTCAGGGTTCACGGCAAAACCTTAATTTCGCGAAACCTTCGAAGCTTATGTATCATGTCTAAATTAGAATAAATTATCTTATCTTAAAAATTTTAAGCATAAGATAAGTATGATTAAGTGTTACCATACATAATAAATAGAATCGAAAGCAAAGGCGATCTGCAATGTCGCAGGCCAAACTTACACTCATCCCTCAAGTGACATAACGCTTTTTTCACCCAAAATAAACAATAACAACAGATTTCCCACAAGTTAAATGCAATGTGAAATTTTCATAATAACAACACAATAATAATAAATAAGGCAATAGCCTTCCGCAAGATCTAAAAAGGAACTAAATATAAGAATAATAAGAGAAATATCAACAGAAGCTTAAAACAAAATCGGCAGACTAACTTGTTGAGAAAAATTATGGTAATTTTCAGACAATGTAGATACAAGTAAATAAACATATCAAAAAACAACAATATAAATATGAGAAATCACGACGTTTTTAAATATCCAAACTCAAAAGGTGGGCATAATGCACAAATAAATCGTAAATACAACTTCCTCCGTCGAAATATCACATTTGAAATCGTCTGCAATCAGGAAAACTGGCCAATGCTAGAAATTTACTTTACCTAAATTAGCATGACTAAAGAGGGCTGGCTAACATGGACAAAGAAGAGCCTCAGAATGCAACAACCTTAAGGTCAATGCTTAAAGCGCACGGTACAAATTGCGGCCGTGACAATTCTAGCGCCTTCATCAGCAATTCCAGCGCAACCCGGTGAAGCAGAGTTAAAAAAAAACAGCATCCGATCGTGTCGTTTCCGGCTTTCAATGGGATACAACCGGAGGTAGAAACATAAATGAGAAGCCGGTTCGATTGTTAAGCGGATGAACTATATATACCCTAAAATGACACCTGATCAAACTCTCAACAATGTGTATCACACAGGAGCTAATTTTCTCCAATAAAAATTCGTATGAAAAATTCAAGAGACTATTTACATTTCCACAAAAATGACCCGAAATAATTTTTTAATGCATATTAGTCGGATTAAAAATGTATACTTGACTTTTTGCAAAAAAATAATGCACTAAAACGCTCTATTGATAATCAACCATATAGAAAACGATTGACTTCTAGTAAAATACATCGGCGAATTTACAGGTAAACAAATATTATGATACACTCACGGAGATTTTGAGGAAAAATGTTGCCGTCTCGATTACAGCTTCAGTGCATTAAATTGATTTTTATTAAAATCAAACAATGTAAACACACAGATTTTGAATTGGCATTAACCGCTAACATAGAGAGTAGCGGTCTCCGGCCAAGCGTACTGTCACACAGGTTGAGAGAAAATAGTAATTTTTGCTTCAAAATAAAGCCGAGGAACTTAATGTTAGAAATGGAACTTGATGCTTTGCTAAACTAGATCGTTTTTTCGCAATATTCTCCGAACTACATTGCAGTGATACGATAGAGACAAGCTATTCCTTATCTAATTAAATTAACATGAAAATAAATCGTAAATTGTATTATTTACGTTGGCATTTATAACTTGATAGAATCGCCCTGAGATAAATTAAGCTAATAAAAAATTATTTTCGTATTTGCGGATTCAAAACACCGAATAATAAATAAGATACACGAACAACAAATAACAAAAACAAAAATAAGCAGGAGAAAAATGGAAATTAAAAGACATAACTTACTATACGGGGACATCTCCGTCTCCCATATCAAGGTGCCACGGTGAAAATACACTCTACATCTCTTCTTCCGGACTAGGAACGTATTTAGTAGCACAGATTCACAGCCCTGCTGCTCTTCCATCGTCTGCACGCAGACTGATCAATGTAGTTGTCGGCCACCTCGCAGCCATCACGCAAACCGGGTTCGTGCGGCTGCGCGGGGAAACCTTGCGCCATCTGTAGGCCATTTACGGAAACACCCGAGCAACGCCACAACTATGTGCACCACGATCTGGCGGGAAAATCGCCGTTACTTTTCCCTCAAAAAACGCTGTTTCACTAGGTCTTAAGAACCAGGTGCGCAGCTAGGAATTAAGGCTGGGGAGGGTTTAGGTGTAATTTAATACCGGGGTGTGTGGAGGTATGGAATACCCACCAGGATAAGCGGTAGGTTGGATATTAATAAATTGCAGAATTTTAAGATAAATGGTTCAAAATTTTGAGTTTTACGGCTTTGTGAGGGATATTTTTTATTAATCCTTACACTTTTCTATCAGTTATATTAATCCAATTAAGTAAAACGGATTAAACTTTAAAATTTCTCTGAGCTCTAGGGGGGGTTTAATCCCCATAAACCCCCCCTTACTGCACCAATATTAAGAACCCCTAACATCGCTGATGCCAATCAACTAAGTTTTTGCTTTTACATACATCGCTTTTCGCTGAACTTATTTTTAAAATAACAATGTCTACTGGTAAAGGGGAGTAGTGCATAGAAAGTAAATTTTCAACAATGTGAACATTCAAAATATATGAAACATTGTAGCTTTGCTTCCTAGCCTCTGATTTAAGAATCGTTTTTCTGTACCTTTTCTCACTGGTACAGAATTTTATAGGATATTATTTTCTGTAATTCATATCTAAACTACATTCATATCAGAGGTAAAACAAAAATAATTTTAAAATTCAAATAGGGTAGTTTCCTTCATCAAAGAAAATGAAAGGCATAGATAGCGATTCGTTACCCACCATTAGTGTATTCATAACATACAAATTATTTGGTTTTAGAAATCCCAGTTTAGACAAATGTTAATGGCCACTTTTAACCCGATTTGAAAAAGACCAGATTGGCGCCCATGCGATGCCACTCCACGTGACGTCACAGGGACCTAGTTTCTATACTAGTAGCCAGGAGTATTAAATCGCCTGAGATTACCAATGCATGCATGTGGCACAGAGCTCAGGGAAACATCTCTTAGTAATCACCTATTAAAATTGTCTATGGTCAGAAAATTTCCTTCGTTTGATAGTGTATTATAATCCTTATTTAAGCCAAGCACTACCTGCTAACAGAGTACTCTGCTACCTGCTCGCAGCCTGCATCGCAGCGGCGCACATATCCTCGCCCCAAGGTCACCTCACTTGGTGGCAGAGGGAACCAGAATGACGTCACACGGGCTTTTCCCAGCATTCATACTTAGCCATCGCATTTTCGCGTGCTTGAAAATGTTCACTTTTCATTTAATCGCAAAAAAGAGATATCATCATTTAAAAATCTAAGAGCATGAAATACGTACTCCAGGAGTCATAATCTCTTGATTTAGGCCAGAAAAATAAAATAGGAAACCACCCTATTTTATCACCTGCACTGCAGTTAAAAAATAATATGACGAAGATATGATTAATTTAATCTATGAATATCAAAGTAAGCTATTCTGAAATGAAAATCAAAATAATTGTTCACTATCACCTGAGTTATAACATGAAAACTATTAAAAATTCTTTATCAATCTAAACTTCACAGCATATATGTGTATAGCATGCTATATAGCACACACTTCCATTGTACTTCTTTAATTTCTGCGTACACGCCATGAGGACCCATGAAAATTTTTCTACCCACCACAATGATAGCAAGCACACACTAAGGTCCATTCCTTTATTACAGTCACCTTTCAACAAGATACTACTTCTAATTAACAATTGACTTCAGCTATTTAGTCATATAGAATACATCAACATACAAAAATTCAAATGCCAAATGCCCAAATTTTTCATCAAGAGGATAGCCCTTACATATTCTTTTACAGCATCATTGTATTCCATCGGTATGTTTCTAACAAGGAGCCAATTTTATCATCAATTAAGAAGGCCATTTCCAATTAAGAAGGCAAATACAACAGGGCAGAATATGGCCCAATTTAGGCATGATTTACCAGTGAAATTCAATGGGCACCAAAATACTTTTGATATAAGAGATTCATGAGAAAAAATCACATGGACCCAGTTCAATGATGTTGGGTCAAACATTTTCACACCACTTTTACTGAGGGATAAAACTGTTTCACCATTTTCAAACCACTTAAATTGGAGTATAAAGTTCCCCTGTTGATATCCAGGAACTTACAAGAACTCTTGGCTGACATCACATTAAGGTAAAGGCTACATATCTTGTGGTTGACATTAACCAGACATTACATACCCCAGTAAATCAAGAGTGTATGGAATAGGTTGTAAATCAGCAAAACAATTTTGCTGAGGCTAGTAATTCTTGAAACCACAAATTTTATAATTATAATCTCCAAGCATTCCCAAATGATAGCCAACTCCAATGGCACTAATTACTTCTTAAAATCAGACTCCTTGGAGAAAAACTCAAGGACAATTATCTTCATAATTTCATGAAAAAGTTATTTATATACTTAGTAGTGCCTCTAATTTATATCATGAGAATGATTCATGGCATATTCAAAATGAAAGTATTTAGATAATAGAAATGAACCAAGACATAATTTAAAAAACGACTATTAAGACAAAAATCACATGCAAGTTTTGAGGCAAGCAGAGGTGTTCTTAGCTAAGATAAAATGTCCAATATGCTGAGCTAAAAATACAAAACATGCAAAACAGCGACATCATTTAAGTGAAGTCTGTGACTCCATATTTGAATGCTAGAATTTGTTATCTTGAGTCTGGAGTACTCCAGTCATGTCCTTTAGTGGGATAATATGATCTCATCTACATCAAACACAAGCCTAGACCTCATTTTATCAGTAACCAGTAAATAGTGACGAATTATTACACACAAGTTCACTATTTCTTCATATCATCCAAAGCTTCAATTATGTTACAAAATGCTCCTCATAGCATGAAATAATGACCCGTAATTAAGGAGTTGATAGATAATATTAGCACTATAAGGCCAATCCAATATATCAGCAAATCCTTTCAAAGAGGAAAGTTTTACACTTTCATAACGGTACTTTGCTACTCAGAAACTGAGTCGACTGTTCCATTACTGCTCACATTTCTTCTGAGCAGGAAACATTGGATAACAAATAAACCCATAAAACCATTTACAATGATGTAGGAGGTGGTATTTCTGAAGGCCTGAGTAGCCATTACTTCCTAGATAATCCAAATTATACCATATTTAAGTCAAATTGATTTAACAATGCTGTGAAACGGTGAAATTCCTTGTAATAAGAACTTAATTGCAACACCACTCCTCATTCACAAACAGCTCATTTACAAAGCTGTTCAATAGTGTCACGGTATCAGTAACCAACCTTATTTCAAACTTAACTCATTCATACATAAACTCTTCTGCATTAGAACATGCCTCATATTATCTATCACTTCCACCTTACCGAAAAACTTTCAAAAAAGAATCTAGATAATAGGACCACTAGAATGTAGAAATGGAGTTCCAATACAAAAACTTTATTCACAATATCACCTAAAAATTTTACTTTCACAGGAGGTATACTTGAAAATTTTGAATTTTTCCATACTAAATTTACTCACTAGTATTGAGGATATCATAAAAATGTAAAATGTAATTTTAACTTCCAATTGAACACTAATATTTAATATTCACTGACCACTGTTTCATACAGCCATTAACAGCCCATATACAATTCACGCTGATTCAACACGTAATTGTAACTACCACAAAAAATTTCAAAAATGAGTTGTATATAAGTTCTGGTAACTTGATATTTTATCAACAACAATTACGTCTTAACAAGACCAACTTTATTTTTAATATTGATATAGTTAAAGGCATACCACTCGGAACGAGTATATTTTCACTACATCACGCCAATGTGACCTAGAACATATTTTCATGATATCATAGTAATATTTGCATGTAGTAACAAATATAAATATCTTCTCATAGATCACATGCAAACATATATGTATGTGTGGATGTAAATGCATATGCATGTGTGCATGTGCGAATGAGCTAACGTGAGGTGCAGGAGATAAACCTGGAGTAAGGTCTTCGCAAGTAACGTTACATGCAAAATCAATCATCAATGCAAAACATTCACTTAAAGTTGCACTTTCACGCATATTTATACATTCGATAATGCTGACTTATGCTATCAAGAAGTTCATTGCATATGCCTCCTATGGATACACAATAACTTCAAAGGATAATTTATTGACCAGCTATTTCCTGTGGATATTAAAATTTTTTACTTCAAACTCCTCCTTAATTTAATTTTGCTTATTGAGAAGAATTGTTTGCCTAAGGCCATAAAAGTCTCAGCAAATTTTAACCTTCAGGCAGGCATGCTCAAACAGCAAAACACTGGGTAATTCATTCCTATGAATATCAGAAATCATTTATGACACAGCCTTGAGTAAGGATGGTACACTCATGTTTAAACAAACACTCCACTGGAATACTCCACACTAATTTATTGAAATATACTAAGGTTTTGGTACATCTGTACCACATTCTAGATTACCTTGAAAATGGCACAGCTGATCCCGGCATTTGTCAACTCTGATTTCCTAGAAAATGGCACAGAACTCCCAAAACCTTGGTAGTTTTTATTTGATTATAATGAAGTTTTACCAGTGTTTGTTTCAACATGAATACAATCCAACATTAAAAATCTGGTAATCAATAACCCAAATTTAATACTTGCCAATCAAGCTTACCGCCACATCTGATTGAGTTTCTCAAAAATATAGACAGCCCTAAATTATTTTTAGAACTTAAAAACTCAAATAATCTCATTCAAGTTATTATGGCAGTCAAAGACCAAAGGCAGAAATGATAAAATTGTTCCTGCATATTGTATCTCCATCAGCAAACGTGTACCATAATTTGGTTCCAGGGATTAAGTTAAATTTTTATGTCATGGTTTTCCATATTACTCGAGCTTATATATCTTAAAATCTAGCAACATTAGAAATACAAATTAGGTCTAGTCCTCAGTATGTAATATATCAATATGGTATTGCATTTTTAAAATTGAATACTAGTTGAAAATGTAACAAATGAATTACTCATACGTTACTCCAAGCAAGCGCTAAGATTACAATTAACATCAAATTTTCTAGAAATTAAACAAAAAACGTAAAGGGGAGTTCACTGGATTACTTCAATTACTCATCTTCTTCATAAAATGTGCATGCATGATATGATTTAATACAAATGTACACATTAATAAATAACTAAGCAAATAGAGGTGCATGAAAATGTGATGATATCAAAAATTTTTCTCAATAACTATATCAAAAAGGAAGTAAACATACCTGCATTCAACACTTCCACTACTTGTCCTACATAGAACCACATAGCCAATCTTTGGATATATTGCATTCAGGCAACCTTCTTCTACATGCTCACTCAATAGTCCTAGTTCTGACAAGTCAATCTGCAGACAGTAGACTCATGCTCAACCCCAAGCAACTGTTCCAGTGCATTAAAATAAATCTTTATATTAAAACATCATCTCAGCCAATGAGAATTTGCATTAAATAAGTAATGAGTAAAACTATTTTTTTTCTACGATAAGGTATTGATATTTATTGCTGCCACTACCAAAGCAACTAAAAAGTACATGCAATCAATTTTCATGAATTACCTATTCAAAAATCATACTTTTTAGACCTAGGAACTAAATAAACCCTCTTGATTCATATTTTTAGTAATGCATTCCACAAACAGACAAGCAAATACATCAAATTAAAAAGATTATCATTGCAAATATGAGAAAGATTATTGATGATCGTGAAATGAGAAATGAAGATCAAAAAGACTGCAGTCAAGGAAAATAAATGCATTTCATTAACACAGAGAGCCTTAGACTTTTCATTGTCTGGCAAGTATTGTCTCTTATTGCTAAAGCAACATCATCAATGATCACAATAGGATTCATAATTGTAAATTTCTGATGAAAATAGTCATTCAAAACATTACAAATATCAACAACAATTGAATTTTGCCTTGTGCTCATTTAACAATTATAAGAAGACAAAAACTAACAACAATCTCATATTTACATCACCATTGATTTGGCCCTCACTTTTAACATTCAAAGATATTCATCAACAGTAAACAGTATTAAAGTAGTGATGAGCTTCCAATGAGAAATGCAAATTAAAAACAGGGTACAATGCACACAGAATTCATAAGAAACTCTTAGAAATATGACACAACATCTAGACTTTACAGGATCACTACCTTCCGCATGACTTACATTCCAAATACATAATAGAGACATACTTTGCTGGGATTAAGACATAGAAATTAGACTTCAAAGCACACTATGAGTGGATTTGGAAATTAATTTCAGCATCATATATTGGCATTGAAAATTAAAAACATTAGGGAAAAGAACGATACCAATCTCCTGATTGCAAGGTGGTAACAAAATCTTTAGCTTATAGAAGATAATTGGGAATAATCTGTTCATTGAAATTTAAAACCAAAGATTGATGCCAAGCCAATAGGAGCCCTCACACTTACACCAAGGCTCTTTATGCAACAGCAACTGTTTTTCAAATACTGAAACATATACTTAAAATTCTGGAGTAGCAATGCTATTCAGAACTAGAATTTGTAGACTGAATTGAGAGTTTGTGTTCTAATGGTTTCAAAAACGCAACTACATATCAAAACCACTCCACATTGACATCAACCACATTATGTACATCAACTCCATCAGCCACATACATTAAAAATAATCTCAAAAGTTCCTGAATTAGCTAAATGTGTGCAAGAGATGATGGGAGGGAAATTTAACAGACGAATATTGGAATGTAAGATGTGAAAAATATCACAAAATCCAAGCACCAGCAAACTCATCAAGGGATCAGAATAAAATTTCACAGAATGTATCAAATATTTACAAATGGAATACAGCACAAGTAAAACACCAGGACACAAAATTGAAATTTTGAAGCTACTAAATCAACCATAGCAAGAAAACCAAAGTATAGTGTACACACATACTCATAGCAACATTAAGAGTAGAATAAGAATAATGATAAATCATTTACTCCAACAAATATGACATGCAATTTCAAACAGACCTGAGGTAAATATGTACTATAAAACAAATTATGAATGATTGAAATGTCGATAATGACTAAATGCAAACTTCACAAGTTTGAAAACCAATAGCATTGAAACAAATTTTTAAACATGCCCATGGTATTGCAACTATGATATATATCGTATTTCACTTTGATCAAGTAGTTTACTGGTATATTTTTAGCACCCTCACTTATTGCTACCAAACCCACATCTCATCCCAAAAAATAGTTTGAAAACCCATGATTATCATTCAAATTTTTGATGAATACCCATGGGTATTCATGCCATCATGCACACAATACCAGGAATTACAATATTAAAACAAGGAATATAATTTTTACCTAATGAGGTTCCAGAAAGCCTGAACAATTCAAAACAAATGCTTTTTTATATACAGTTTGAAAAAAAAATGCATTCATTGAATACAAGCATCAAAATTAAAAACAGAAAATAGGGTGCTCACAGTAATGAAAAGTTAAGCTCTTTAATTTATAATTAATGATTGTGTTCTTCAAGCTGTTTCCAACTGTAGCACCATTTTCAACTAGAAGTATTTTCACTACAAATGCAGTCCTCATTTAATTATGACAAAAAAGCAGAATGGTGGCAAGCCAACATAATACTTTTAACATGATTGGCAAGTAAAGACACACCATAAATATATTGGTATCCAAAAAAATATCAATATTCAAACTGTAATCAACAGTTTCCACTACCTACATAAGCATCACTATTAAAACCTCCATAAAATCTGTTTTTTATTGCAATTTACAGAAAATATAGAATGGAAATCCCACTTTTTGCCATAATATTAATGAAACCTCCATCAGTGATTTCATACCAAATTTTGTCAGAATTAGGAGGAAAAATTTTACATGAACATTTTACATGCACGAGTAAAAGAACCATCTAAAAGAGTACATATAACTAGCAAAATGCCATTTCACCCAAGTGAAAAGTTATCAATATACAAGAGTAATTAATTTACTTGAATGTAATGAATGAGCATAATTTCCTCCATGTTTCCAACTTTAATCCCAGTTCCTTCTCAATTTGAGCAGTATTCAACTTGATGACAATGGAATGAAGATGAAACTAGTTAAAAGCAGCTTGAGGTGAAAATTTCACCCTCGCATGATAGCTTATAAGTAATCATCTGTTAAGCAATACCTTCACATCTGCAGGATAATGAGCTTAATCAAGTGCATAAGCCCTTTTAAAATTTTAAAAAGGGTATTTATGTAACAAATCTTTATTTATACGCCCAGCACCTGTCCCTCAGCAAACTCCTGGGCTGCCATGCAAGCCAGAGTTAATTCAGCAAAGTGGAAATATAGAGGAATAAAATGTTCTTCAAAATCACATGCATTTACACAGAATTCAGGATGGAAATGGATGAAGCTGAAGTGATACATAGTATTGCTCATTCACAAAATTCTTCCAATAATGATGGAAGAATAACTTCAAAGACATAGATTAATGACAAGATGGTTACCATAGAGAGAGAAAAACAATTTTACTTGATAGAATATGGGAGCAGTATTTAGGATGTAAGAGCATTTAACCTTCATAAACAGCTAGGTAATTACAAAACAGACAAAATTAGCTTTGAACAAGGATTTATATACAACTGGTTGAATTGAGACATTATAAGAGGCAGAAAAAGTAATCAGAATATGCACTGAGGTAGTTTAATGCTTGAGATTCAGGAAGAAGGCAAATAATATATTACCCATAAAATAAAGTATTTGAGGCAGATGGCAGTAACATGTGTAAGGAAGGAAGAAATAGTAGAAATAGAATATAGATAGAATATTCTGAAATTGAGAGCTAGAAGGCCAAATTTCCACTTGACAACTTACATGGCACATGGGGGTTTATATTTAAATTCTAAGTCCAATCCAATCTCTATTCAACCCAGATTACTATATTCAATAACATCAATGTTAACCATTATAGTGACCAACTTTCCCAGCTTCCATTCCCATTCACCACCTTGAATTTAGGAAGAAAACTTGCGAATACCCAATGCAAGACTTGAAGTAATGCCATCATCAGTTCAATGCCTATTGACAGACATCAGACACTGATCAAAATTAAGGGCTTTTCGCCCATGAGTATTCAACCCACTAACCATGTATCAATGAATACGATTAGTAAACAACAAATTGTGCATATTTCATATTTTTCATCACATTACTCTCCAGTAAAAATAACCTCTATGAATAAGATATAGCAGCTCATCACTACTTCAACTGAACAATTATGTGCACCCATAAATTAATTATTAAAAAGTTTATTGCATGGTGCTTTCTTAGGATATTTACAAACAATTGAAAAAGTACCTATAATAACCTTCCGAATGAATCACCAAAAAACTGAACGAGCAAAAAATCCTGGTATTAATTTGATATATTTTTCCAAACAAAGTATTTGGAAAAATATATATCCCCATAACTAAACAATAGGTCATCAAAACAGACACAAATTTTGTTAAATAAATATAAAAAATAAATGCAATTCTACCCTCAACATCAAAGTATATAATATAATATTACCGTAGACTTGTAATACTACTATTATTGTTCAAAATTACTACCCCACAACTATTGCACAGTGCATTTCAATATCAAAAACGTCGCAAAATACGTCCTGACATTAGTGTAAAATATTCTTCAGAGATGTAACTGTCCAGGTGGATAGTTAGTTCATTTGAGGCAGCCACGAGCTCAACTAAGTGATTAGCTGAAAATTATACTGGAAAAATGATTGGTAACTGGCCTGTAATTTTACAGATTTTTCAGATGACTCTTTAAAATAAAACATGTTTAACCTGTAACTGTAGGGAAATAACCATACAGAATAATTCACAGCGGAGGCACAGATGGGTGCAATTTCTTCTTCTCCTCCTCCTTCAGTCTTGCTTGATCAATACTTGAAGCAGTGGGAAGTCCACATGGTAGTTCAAGTAAATCTGTCTCAAACTGAATTATGTTCTCTGCCTCACCTGAAATAAGAAAGTCATGTAAAAGACAAATAATTTACAGGAGAAAAGATATTTACATACATTAATGGCTGGTGAAGAGAGACGTGTTGTGGTTTTAATGAAACTGGGAAAACTATAGGTACTTCAACATGACAAACACAATTATGTATTCCATGTATCACTGAAGTTTGTTACCAAAATTAATGAAAGTAAGGAGGTTCAAATTGAAACTCAATAAAGTCGGATACAGTCAAAAACACTCTCCCTGAGTTCTCAGGTACATAACTTAGGCACAAAGTGATATAGGATTAAGTACTGCTTGGCCAATCAAAAAATTGACAAGGGACACGTTTCTTCTCTACACAGAGCAGTTACCCTAGCTTATAAATGGTAGACAAACATTCAATATTGACCATATGCATCAAAGAAAGCCTGAAACAATGATTTATCCCAATTGAACACTGTTATTAAGGGTTATCTACATAAAATTATAAATAGGGTACTTTACCTCTAATTCGATGAAGCTTATTACCATAAGCCATATCTGCTTGATAGCCGACAATAAACGTAAGAGGAAGAAGAGGTGCCAAAACGCCAGGTTTACGGCCACGTCGATATCTGTATAGGGAAAATGGTGTAAATATATAAGTCCAATGCCACAAAATGAAATTAAAATAAGATAGGTACTTTCTTCAACCTAGCAGCACAACTCCAATTACACAGTGCAACAGCAAAAGTAATTTAAAACTTCAATGCAGCGAAAATGTGATAGCCTTGGGTTCCCATGATTTTTAACTATCCTAAGTTCAAAATAAAACAAAAATGAATTCATCTCATGCTATACCTATTAGTTTGACATAGAACATTACATTTTATCCACTTGATTATATTTTCACAAATGGGTCTTGATCAAATCTAAGACTTTATTTGAACTAAAGTTACACTTTGGGAAAAACTATTAAGTTCAACTAATCCTTCAAAACCTACACTAAGAGTCAATACTCTACGTGCCATACACCTTTACCTTGAAAAAGACAGTGTCAAAACCATGGTTGGTAGTGGAGTTAAACATCTAAGCAAGGAAATTACCAGTTGTTGTTTATATTTTATCATGGTCAACTCTTATCATTACACTTAAGCCTTGAAAAATGGGAAAGGAAAATTGCATTCGGATAAAATATGAAGAGGCAAAACTATTTAGGTCACCAACAGGATTACACATTAATACATACATTTTTATTGCTACATTTGAAAGCTATTACTAAAAAAGCTGTATTAGCCAAATCATTTTTCTTTTCTGCACTCTAAAACCATATTGATGTATATATGCACTATATATGTGCCATTAGGGATGGTCGTATCAGATACATCCGATCCAAATATCCACGGATATTGCCCTTCATCGGATGCATCAGATCCAAAGTCGCGGAAGACATCGGATCTGGATCCGATATTTAAATAATAGCTTCAGTGAATGCAACGCTGGAAAGAGTTCAGAGTCTCTCTTCCAATGCGCCGTCGCATGCGATTCTTGTCCTACTCATGAACCGTTTAGTTTGAAAGCTCTCGCAGAGGTTACGTAGCAGAATTTCAGCTGTGGAAAATAAAAAAGGCAAAATATGATTGGCACATAGTGTGACTCTTCCCAAGAGATTGAAAAATCATTGGGGGAATCTCAGGGTTGTAGGATAATAACCACGTCAAAAGTAACTACGTCGCAGATTTCAGAAAACCAAACTCGGCCGTCCATCAGCCCATGCCTCAGTTGTTTTCTTTTTGTTTCCGAAATCACACAGACCATAAATCATTGTCTTCCAAGGAAAATATCACATTATATGAGAACAATTGAAGTGTGTTTCATCCCTTCCCCATCTCACCAACTGACCTTTTCTGACCTACCTACTTCAATTCTCCGTTTCTAGATGACAAATGCTGGGTGATTGACTTTCTGGGCCCGAAGATGTCTCGATAGCTTTGACAATTAGATGACATGCACAAGATTTAAAAAAGACTTAGACCAAATGCCACGCATTCCTGACGATATATCTGTTTATTTTTCAGCTCTAATTGATTGCTACTAAGTTTTCTATTTACAATTAGACTATACTATTATGCAACATTGTCCAAACAGCACAATTAAAAAAAAAAACAAGCCCAACATTAACCCCTCAAACAAGTAGAGACGGATTGGAAACGCCAACTGATATATATTACATAGCCCGCCCAGCTTCCCTTTGAAGGCAACAACGTCACTGAAGCAAGATCTGACTTGTTCGTCCTTGATTCTCTCAGTTGTAGCCTCGTTGATTGAAGTAAGGAGGGAATTTTTAAAGCTGTTTTAAATACTGTTAATTGTGTTGCTGATTGCCCAGCTGCCATTTAATTTAATGATATACAGATAAAAATGTCTTTCATTGTGTAGAAACATTTCTATTGAGATGAGGAGAACCAATGTATGCCATGTGCATGCACAGTGGTGCGAAATTATTGTGAGGAAGTGCTAAATCTACCTCAACATACTGAAGCATTTTTGGGTGAAACACAAGTCGGTATGCGATGAGAAAGTGACAAAATTCGGGGGAAACGTGCGTGAGGAAAATCTGAATTCAGTCAATGGCAGTGGGATAGCCAGGAATTTCGTTAGGGGTTGGTCCGAAACCAGGAGAAAATTTTTAAACAACAGGGTACAAAGTAGAGGGTTTCAAACTAATTTTATAAACCTTCATGATCAAAAAAAACTTCATTTTTCAAATAAATCTAATGTAAATTCATGATTTTTCAATATTTACTTTCCTTTTACGGAGGAAAGTAATCATGTTTCTATCTTTCGGGGAGTCCAGACTTTCCCCTCATGCTACGCCACTGGTCAGTGGTTTATCTGAAATTTTTTTCCTATTTTCATTTCCAAATCAAAGCGTAACAGTTTAGGTCCTGAGAATGTAAAGATTTGAAAAAAATCAACTTGAAAGCCTATAAAAATGATTTTAATTTATAAAAATATTAAAATGTGTATGAAAATCTAAAAAGCATTCCTTTGATTCTATGTACCCAGAATAAACTTGAATAATTACTTCATTTAATAGCAGGAATTTGAAAATTCATTTGGATCCGAAAATATCCGATCCGAAAGATCCAGCTCCGAAAATCAAGGATCAGATCCGAATTCGGGTCCATAAAAAATCCTGGATCCGTCGATCCCTATATCCTTGACATGTGCTTGCTTCATACACTCCAACCACAACAAATTTCCTGCAAATGCCTCTTACCACAATTACTCTACCCGCTCTAGAAATAATATACACACTCAACAATACTCAAGTTCTCTCTGCCTGAAAGGTCCCTACCACTCTGCCTCCACAATTTTTAATCACATCCCTGAGGAAATTAAATCCCTCTCTTCACCTGTCGTGTTTAAATGGAGGGTTAAAAAAATTCTATTCAGAAAGTGCTACTACAGTGTCTCTGAATACCTTGAAGACTCTCATAAAGACATGTGATATTGAAATGTATTTTTGTACGGTTTTTCCCTTTTCTGTATTTTTATTGTATATAAATACTTATGGTAAACGCATCTCCTAATGTCTTTTGTACTTTTATATTGCATCTTTATTTGAATGCAAATCTTGACGTAGCCATGCATTGTATTTTTGCCAACGGTGATAAATAAATATTATTATTATTATTATGTACCATTCTAATATCACTCCCAAAGAAGTGAAATTTTTTGCTGTTCAGTTCTAGCCAACCACTGAGTTGAGTGATGCCACTGAGCAGCAGAGCTGTCTCTATTGTCTTGCTCTCTGTGTTGGGAGCATTTAGAGAATAATTATAACCATCAATATGACAGTGTTACAAGGTTCCAAAAAGCAATGAAAATTCAGAAAATGAGACAGGAACAAACTATGGGCGGTTTTTTTCTCCAAAATTTTCCACAGCTTCCTCATAAATGTCAGAAAGAAGCCCTACTTTCAGTGATAAAGGCAGAATTCTGTTGAGGGAAATGATACATCAATCATCTAAGGGACCATGTCCCATACAAGTCATCAATATGTTTGTTGCTGAGGTTATTCCACCTTTTTGTTATAATTCTTATATTTCCTGGCAAACAATATTTTAATTCATGCTTTACTTTTCCGGAAAACCAGGGCTTGGTATTACAACCTCTGCATAGAAGCCTAAAGTTATATTTTGACAGATGAAAAATGATATTACAACTGTATATTTTGATACTTAAACAAAAAATTAAAATGCTGGTAAGCTATAGGGTGAAAGTTTTATAGATTAAGGGGATATCCTATGAATGAGCATATAGCTTTAACCAAATTCTAGCTCAAGAATGTTACATACTATGTTAAGTCTATTGCATAGGCATGTTCTATAACATGATGTATTTGGTGCCCATTAACAAAATTAAACACAAGAATTAAGGAGCACTGGCACTTTCTGAATGTTGAAAAAACAGCAATCGCTCATTATTCCACAACTTGAAAGTGATACCAACAACAAATTACTTGTGCAATTATTGGAAAGATAGTGAGAGGTGAAAATTTTATAATGCCACGGCCTGAAAACTTCTGTTAGCAGGATGACAAACTATATTTCTCTCATCTCATTTGAAAAAGTCGGCAGCACCCTTGATATAAGTGTGATTAAATTAGAAACTCACACGAGGACGGCATGATGGATAGCTAGAGATGATATGGAAATATTTACCATATTTGCCAAAAGAATACAAGAGCTCCAATGCATGAAAACCTAGCTTTGAGAAAAGTAACAGAAATGTATAGAAAGCACAATTCTATTCTACCAAAATCTAAGATTTTAAAATGAAACAAATTCTGGTCAACACAAAGAAAAAATAAATAACATCAATGGATTCAAACTTAGGTTTTCCCATCTACATTTTGTGACACTAACCATTATCATACAGCCAATTACATACTATTTAATTAAATAAGAGCCCATTATTTTCCTGGCATTAGGTGTATTCTATGGATGGCAAGGGGAAAACACACACACACAAGGAGTCACAGCTACTCCAATGTTTTTAAGAGACAGAATGGAATTCTCTCAGGTAAAATATTCTGTAGTGTAACTAGGGACAATTTGGATCACCAGGCAGGGACCACCCGAATGTTACATCGTTAACTTAATAAAGTAATGAGAATATGAACATAAAACATGGGATACTTTAGGAGCTGAGGAAGACTAGAAAACCTGAAGGTGGAGGTGCAAAGATTGAACCTGGAAATTTTAGGAACCAGCGAAATGAAGTGGCCTGAAGTGGAGTTTAGGAAACTATTGGAGTGGAAGCTAACTGATTATATACACAGGATCTCTAAACGGTTGTGTAAGAGTTTGGATAATGCCCAGAAAGAGTGCCAGAATGTGTGAAAAGGTTCCTGTACTACAGTGAAAGGATACGTCTGGGAAAATTAGAGAACTAACAAGAAGAGAAGAATATACTTACAGCTGAGAATACAAGTCTGTATATCTGTAAGGAAAAATTTTATCAGATCCTACATATGGAGTATATCTGCAGAGAAATCAAGATTGGAAAACATTCAAAATGTAATACTACCGAAGGATGATGAAGATAAAATGGATCGACTGAGTAAGTAATGAGGAAGTACTAAGAAGAGTGGGAGAAAAGAGAAGTCTCCTAAAAACCTTAAGAAGAAGACAGGACCAACTTAGTTGACCACATTATGAGGCATGAATGCCACATGAAAACAATTGCAGCAGGACAGGTGGAAGGGAAGAAGGGCAGGGGATGTCCATGAAGGATTTACATAGGACAGTTTATTAAGAATGTAAAAGAGAAGAAATATATCGCTATGAAAACACTATCAGAAAGGAGTCTGGAATGGAGAGCTGTGTCAAACCAATCTTCTTATTGCTAATTCATGATTATGATTGGTGAATTTAGAAACATGAATCTGTACCACTTAGATTCTCATTCTAAATCCATTTTCACTGTTCTTTAGTATCTATTTACTGTTCTTTGCAGTCCAAAGTCGAGGCTGGCTCGACAAGTCTAGTGCTACGAGCACTATGCTTGTCATAGCTTCGGGTCTAACTTCGAGTTGAGCTCGACATCACAAGGCAAAGCAATTTATGCAAGGGCAATGTTTCATTAGATTACCTGATTTGCTGTCAACTAGGAGTTAGACCTGATGCTACGACAAGCCTAGTGCTCGTAGCACTAAACTTGTCAAGCCAGCCTCAATGTTGGACCGCAAAGGATTAATGCACCAACAACAAAATTATAGGCACAAATGTTCCCAGAGCTACTGCTTACAGTGACGGATAGAGGAGAAGTATCATACATGTATTACAGAAGTATGTGATCAGCTGCGACTTAATAAAGATATTGTCCTTATAAGTTCTTAATGGACACATTATAACTATTTGATGATGAGTATTTCATTAACTTTGAAAGCTTACTCATAATAAAAGGAGGCATTTATTTTGATGCTAAGTAGCAACATTAGTGGCAATCAAAAGAAAACCACAGAAACTTTGCCATTTTGTCATGAACTGAATCGGGTGGCCTCTACCTTGAGCAGCTTTAAAACATTTCTACTGTCTGGGGAAGACACACAGAATTTGTGACACGGCCTCCTGTTTTCACGGCCATTAAGTATCTTAATTGTTTAGGTGCATTCTTTAAGCCTGTGAGAGGTTTCTTGACTGAAAACTTGGAATATTGTAGAACTGAATTCCCAGCCCTATTCACAACTATTTCCTTTACCCTATTTAATAGAGGCGCACAACAATCCCAATGATTTCATATGACCGGGCAGGTAGGAGCACCAACTTCATTTGACTGAGTTCTCCTTATTGATGCAACAAAATGGAGCTAAGGAGGGGTACAATTAACTTGTTTGACAATCACATACATCCATGTCCTGGATGGTGTTAAATCTATCCAGGAGAGATTTGAACTTGTGACCTCTAGGTTAGCAGTCGGGGACTTTACCCCAGTGCCACCAAGCCAACAAGTGAGTTTTAACTATAAAACGTTGACATACATATTTTAAATGTTGTAATGTATCAAAGGAAAGTCACATTCGATTCAAATAGAAGTTGACACTACAGCCAAGCCACCAATGTTATTCTACGTAAAACTTACCCAGCAACCATTCCTAGGGCTGCCAAAACATAGAATGACCCAAGCCAATACAAGAGTTCTCGTGCTCGGGCAATTTGCATGGACATCAACCTTTCACGCATCTGATTCTGCATCTGTATCTGCCTCTCGACCTTAAAGATAAAAATTTCCAATTACTTTTTTTCTTACACCTACAAAATTGCATAAAAAATAGGGGAGGTATCTCCATTCATGAGAATCCAAAATGTATACATTATATGTACATATGTGATAAGATTAATGATCATAACAACACCACTAATAGTCAATTAAATAGAAAAGTAATACTCTTCCTAGGTGACTTTGAGGTACCTACATTTTGTGCATCCTTCCTTATTATTCTTCCTTCAGATACAAAGGAATTGCTAAGAATATGGATTGGACCCTCCCTATATCCTTGAGAGATAACCCATACAAGTTTGTGGCAAAACCAAAAATTTATGCAAGAGAAACTTAATCGAAGTATTTCAAATGCATCATACTGAACTTAATTATTTAAAAAAATTGGCCCAAGCAACATCAAAGAAACTACTGCTCTCCAATAGGATAATGGACCAGCTAAGATAATACCAATCATTATGATGCACAATAATTTAAAGTGGGAAGCCTACAACGGTCATGCATATATGAATTTACACTTATCGAGAAAAAGTTGAACTCCACCCGAAATAACTAAAATGCAGCCCAGAAAAATTTGATGAAATCGACCGCACTGGGTCACTCCTCGGGTTCAAACAAAAATTACCTACATCAATCAATCTACTCGATATGTCCACCAGTTCCAAATTTACCGTTTGCATACTTCCACACACCTCACATGCAAATTCTGAAGAAATATTAAATAGAAAAGCGAAATAGAACATTGTAATTAATAAACAAACCGTATGATATACACTTTTAGAAATAAATACTACTCACAGTAATTTTATTCATTTCTGCGACGAACTCTTGATTTTTCCTCAAGTGCTCTTCCGCCGCACTCTTGAATATATTCCCCATTTTAATCCGAAATTTTAAAGCATATCACCTGAAATCAACAAAAAACATAAGTTAGTCGGGAGATCACGATCATTCAACCCTGAAATCTTCGACTTCGTAAAAACCACACGAAATAAATACTCATATTCCGGAGGAAAGCTATTATCATTTCGAAAGAGCAAAAAATAATGACTGTATCCAACAGCTGATTAAACGGAGGGGCATCACAAATTTTATTTACAAGAATACTTTTTGACAAAACCACAACCGATAATCAGGTATCAAATTAATGGTTTTTATTGACTTTTGTGATTCATCATGGGCAATAATATCAAAATAATGCATGCTGTTTAGCTATCATTAACATCCAGCATGTCCACGATATTCCGTCATTCATACTTTTTAATGAAGATGAGAGGGAAATTTCGTACACCAAAAATTGAAACGCACGTAAAATACACTATTTGCTAGTCTATCCAGGCGTTTCAGATAAGCTTTATCTTAACGCGACAGCAGGTGAAATGAAAACAAAGTGAAAGTATAGCATAATGAAGACAAAACATCTGGGCGACATGTAAGGCCAAGACCCAATAACATTGATAACTAACTTGAAATCAGCAAAAAATATCATTAAGAATGTCACCTGTAATATAATGCCGAAAACAATCTCCGCACATGCACAAAAAACCTGCAGCACCCACGAACTTTTCGGACTGATTCTGCCCACTCCCAACTGCCCCTCCTCCTGCGTGAAGCTAACCCAAGGGAAACGGCGTAGATTGCACCCAAAAATAAAGCGAGACTATATGTCATGCGAATTGCATTATTCCAGGATACATTTGCGTGCCATCAGGGCAATGGAATGGTACTTTCAGATCCTAATGGATTTTTAAAATCTTGTTTCTTCGAACAAAAATCCTCTTATTCCGAGGGAAATAACAAATTGTGTATCTTTCCAGGGAAAGAACTTGCACATTTTTTCCCCAAAACCTTTTTCGGGCCAGATTCGGCCAACTCTCAGGCTTGCATATTTATTTACTTATCGCACAAAATACATAATTACGTATTTAGTGGGAAGTCGAGAAAACCAGTGCACTTGGCATAATCAGCTACCTCCACGCTCTGTCGAAGCATCCTCAGAGTCATCGTGAAACCGAGTTCCTCGGTGAAATTATCTTCAGAGACTCTGAATACCACCAGTTTTAATATTTTAAAGTAATAAAAGAAAATACTTTGGAAGTATCGCAGAAGTTTCCCGCGCTGAACGACATACTTGCTTTTTCCTCTAAATTGATACATAATTAAATTACAAATTTAAGTTATTCTTGTTCTCGAAAACAACCAAGACTTCGGGGAGAGTAGGGTAATGGCGCCACCTTAAGACATTTTATTTTTTAATAACCTAAACTTGAGTTGAAACTTAGGTCTCATTACTGGAAAGGCACACATCGAGGTACATAAATCAATATATGAAATTATTGGTACTATAAGGTGCTATGAAGTCAGAATAAAAATAATAATCTGATTATGCAAAAAGGCTGTTTCCCTAAATGGTGGGGTAATGTCGACATGACTTTGGGGCAATTGCGGAATAAATTAAAATAATGGAGGAGGTCTGTAAAAATAGCAAACATGAAAATTTAACTAAAAATTACTATTTAATATGTGTAAAAAATATGGCTAAAAGTTGCCTAGGGTAAATATAAAAGTTCAAAACTGTAAAAAGTAACTTTCTTTAAAAACATTTCAAGAAAAAATTGAGGAACTAGATTCTAGACCAGATCAAGTTTACAGCGCAGATGAGAGTGGTATATTTTGGAGGCTTCTGCCTCATAAAACATTTATTCATGGAGTGCGCCCGGCAGCAAAAATTCAAAAGAAATAATTTCTTCTATGCCATACGCAAACTCTAGTATTACTCACAAACTTGATTTGTTGGTGATTGGTAACGCCAAGCAGCCAAGAGAATTAAAAAATCTAAGTCTTCCAGTCACATTAAAAAATCAAAGCCGAGGATGCGGTTAACTTGGGAAGTGTTTCCGGAATGGTTTCACGAGCACTTTGTACCATCGGTAAAAATATATCTGATATAGAAAATTTTCCAGCAAAGTCTCTGCTAATTTTCAATAATGCCCCTGGCCACCCGAATGAAGAAATATTGAAATTAAAGGATGATCTGGTACAGGTTATACTCTTGCAACCTAACTGCTCTCCACTTCTACAACCAATGGACCAAAATATAATACAATACGTAAAAAAAATTAAAAAAAGATCCACTTATGCAGTGTCACCAAAAATGATGGCATTAAGAAATTTGTAAAGGAAATAAACTTAAAAACGTGGCTTTTCATCTTGCTAATGCATGGCAAAATGTGATTTCCAAAATGTTGACTATACCTTGGAAGAAACTTTGCCCGCTGCATCATAGGCGGATCTAGGGGAGGGGGCACGGGGGCACGTGCCCCCCCCCTCCCCCAGAGCCTTAAAAAATACGCCAGATTTTTAATACGGTCCCTTCTCATGGCGTTCGTTTTGTATTACGGGGTATCCTTGTGCCCGCCCCCCCCCAGAATAAGTCCTGGATACGGCCTTGCATGTGCCCCCCCCCCCAGAAAGAAATCCTGGATCCGCCCCTGCGCTGTATCCTTTTGACTCCAGAGACAATCAAAACAAGGCATAGAAGAATCGGAAAATGGTGGTGGTGATGCAGTCATCAATGCTGATCTTCAAGAAGCAATATTAGCTGTGGCGCAGCGAGTGGGGGGTTTTGGGGGATAACCCCACCACCCCCCAGAGCTCTGAGAAAATTTTAAGTTTAATCCATTTCACTTAATTGGATTCGTATTTCTTATAGAATAGTGTTAGGATTAATCGAATTCCCCTCTAAAAGCCTTAAAACTCGCCATTTTGAATCATTAATCTTAAAATTTTTCTGGAGGAGGGCCCCCGCAACTCCCGCTACCCTGGAGGGTATGCAATTTAGCAGTTAGGTAGCTATTAGTTGCGCCTAAAACCCCCATACCCTTAATTCTTAGTTGCGCCCCCGCATAGCAGAACTCTGCGGAAAGGAATCACCGCATTCCAAATACTGATCATATAAATTATTGGCTAATCGGAAGTAATGAGGAAAACTTTGCATTTTTTATGACTGATAGTGAGATAGTTAGCAATGTGCAAGAAGAAGATGACGAAAATGATGAGCTAGAATCAAACACACTGACGACTTTACGCACAGCATAACACGGCGACGCCATTACTGCTTTCAATACTTGTCTTAAGAGGGTGGAGGAAAATTATGTAAAATATGGCGATATTCTAACGATTAAAAGGCTATACGAAACAGTTTTATTTGAGTCATTTGCCTCAAAAAGACAAAAAACAATGGACAATTTTCTTTTCAAACGTCATTAAAATTAAAATGTTGCATTTCCTTTTATATTTTTATTTCTTTTTCCATGTTCATCACTTCTCCATTCCAACACCTTTACTACACTGGTTCTCGGTGATGATTCCATAGCATATGTTGGCCGAAATTTTCTGAGTGAACCAAACTCTGTATGCAAGTAATCAAATACCTTTTTCTTTTCTAACATCCCCGTAATGGATGCGAGTGAGGTGCAATTTTTCATAACTGTTATTATTAATTTGGTAATCTACCTTGACTCAGTCCATGAGCAGTAAGGGGAATTGGCGTCAATAAATTTATTTCATTGCAAAATTATACCTTAAAACGATTTTGTGCATTGCTTTTATTTCCAATAATCCAGCGTTTTCGACTCCAACGATTTTATCGATGGATTTTCCTCATTTATAGGAAAATTCTCCAAAATCGTTGGAATTTTAATGGCTTTGCCTGGTTTCGCTAATAGTAGGGCCCTCTTCGCTTCTATAGCGTTGAGGTGTCTTTCCCTCGTCCCGTCCCTTCCTTCCCTTTCCTTTCCCAGAGGCGTCGACGGGTTCCTATCGCGGCGGCGCCTCTTTCCTTTCCCCTTCCTCTCCTCCCCCTCCCCGGGTGATTGGGCGTATAAGCCACGGGCTCGGTTCCCGGCCCCGGTGTGTTGTATCCACGAAGGGCTCCCCTGAGCCCTCATGCATTATTCTGCCATGACACGGCTGCATCTGGGTCGGAATACCGAGATACTTTACTTTCCGCGGCGCCTCTTAGGTAAGAGGCATCGATATTTTTTAGGTATTGTTTTTTAAGCTTTTGAAATCGAAGCATCCGTTGGGAAGCCACATTCAATATTGTCATCTTTTCAGTTTTTCCAGAAATTACGGGGGACGGCCGCCTCCCCCCCTTCTTTATCCTTCCACTGCACTGGGTACATCGAGTAAATGTCCTGGTTATTCAACCGTATAGCATAATTATTCACCTTTTTCAGTCTCCTTAATGATTATAGTACATTTACTGCCTTTTGGAGCCTTCTTCAAAACAAGGATAATTGAGGGGATCAGGTTGGTGTGATTGCAATTTCCTTTCAGCTTTCTCAAAGGAGACTGCAACATTATCAATGAAGGTTGATTCCTTGTCTTATAGTATACATCTTTAATAGATGTAATAGATATTTTAAATATTCAAGACATTGGAGACATATTCTAGACATCTAGTAGATATTTTAAATATCCATGGCATTGAGGACATGGTGTAGATATCTAGTAGACATTTTGTGCTCTGTGGGGAGTATTGGCTTTCTACCCAGTGGATTTGGGATCAAATGCCGGCGCACAGGGCCAAAAGTCGTTTTTTCGAATTTTTTAACTTTATATTCGGATTCTACAGGATATGGTATACAAAGTACACTAATAAGTTGCTATTTTTGTCCATTAGAACAGCTGCAGGGATCCGCCAAACATGGAGTATTCACCGTAAAAATGACAGTTGCGTGAAATCGGTCGATTTTGAAGAAGTTCAGCGTCATGCAGGACAATCTTTGCGCGATATGTTGAGCCAAAAAACATTTTTACCAAAAATATAGACATTATTATATCGTGCGATATAAATTTTATTCGGGTTTTACTATGTTTACTATTTTATATATATATTTTAACTTTTAGGGTTTTTAACCCGAATTTTCAAATAAAATCTACAATATCGTTTAGAGCGCCACGTTCCGACGCGGTGTCTTTTGCACCAATAAAAAGGGAAAAGTATATTCAACGCAGTAGAAAAGAAAAATTTTGCTACTAGTCGCTACTCCGACCTCCGAATTGATTTAACTACAATGATGCAATGCGCTTACGCAGGCGGCGGCCTGGCTGACGCGTGGTAGGGTTCGAGGAAATCCTGTATTTATGGGTGTTATTCAATATTGTTGGATATTTTGTTTCTATAACAAATATTTACCTTATGAATAAACATCTCTTGTCATACGTAGAACATTTTATCATTAATGGTTTCCAGTTGACCTTACCTTTTATTTACGTATGCCCATGTTCTCCTAAAAATTGCTTAAGGACTCGAGCGGAAGGATATATTTATGGAACGAAAGTGCGAAGCTGTGCATATAGTACTGCTCAAAAACTTGAATGCATTTAGGACAAAAAAGAATCCCTCAAATGCTACTCCACCCTTTCCTTCCGTTAGACGGATTAGTTTTCGTCCTCACGCTGCACATTGACCCTCTATCGCCTCCTTAGCGGCCTCCTCAACCGCATGCAGGGCAAAAGACTGCCAAAAAGGCCTAAGCTATTTATTGCGCCCACTGGGAAATCCAAACCACCGCTCTCTGTTAACTTGTAATGAATTGTACTTTGGCCACCGGGGATGAACGGAGTAAGCCTCCTCACCCTTCAAATGGGAATTTCCCTAGAAAATGGAGATAATGGCTTGCGAACCTCAAACTATGGAAAACCAAAATTACTTCTAGACATCGCTTGCACGAAATTTTCTTGCCAAAAGTCAGTTAAACTCAGATTTTGCCAAACGAAAGACGCGAAAGTGAGTTCCCTTAAGCGTGAAGATCGAGTCATGAACAATTCGAGTATCCTAGAACTTTTATAAAGAAGACTTGTAGGGTTGAAAAAGAGCGCCCTTAGTGTTTTAGTGCACTGTTGTTCGATAACCCCTGCCAAACAATTCTAATATTACTTTTGATGCAATAAGGGTATTTGATTTGACTGTCGTTGTTAGTGGCTCTGGCTAAGACCTCAGTGGATATGAGATTTTTCACGCGTCTTGAGATGCAAGAAAAATTTCTTGAAAGTGGAAAAGGGTCCACATCGTTTATAAACCAATACGTATTGGACTTCTTGAGGAATAATTAAGAGTTAGATGAGGACGTTAATTCGAAATTTATCCTGTAAAAATTTGCAGAGAAATGCTTTTTTCTCTCATTATCTTCGCCGGTGGAAGGAAAGCAAAATAAATATCAGGTTTTTTAGAAGAAAGTTCGCTGATTGGCTAAATGAGGAGTCAAAATTTCCTCCGCCTTTATTTCAACGTCTACCCAGTAAATCCAGTAAGTATTTAATGCGGAATTTGTGATGAGTTTAGAGTGATATTCATTCTACTTAATTCAATGTCTTAACATGGAAAATGACATAAGATGAAATACACATTATAACAAAAATCCTATGCAATTTTAGAAATTCAATGTCTAAATATCCTCTTTCTCCATAATATCAACCCACAAAAAAGAAAAAAAGACATATTTATCGTATTTATACAATGACATTTTTTACGCGCCACAGAGGAATAAACAATTTAACATGGAAAATTACGCAAGATAAAATACTCATTAAAACCCAAACCCTATGCAATGTTAGAAATTCCATGTCTAAATATCCTCTTTCTACATAATATAAACCCACAGAAATAGAGAAAAAGTCAGATTTATCGGATTTATAGAATGACACTTTGTACGTACCACAGAGGAATAAACAATTTAACATAGAAAATGACTTATGATGAAATACTCATTATAACACAATATTTATGTTATTTAAGAAATTCCATTATTAAATATCCTCTTTCAACATACTATGAACCAACTAAAATAGAGAAAAAGATTATCGTATTTATAGAATGACACTTTTTACGCACCACAGAGGAATAAACAATTTAACATGGAAAAATACGTAAGATGAAATACTCATTATAACACAAATCATATGCAATTTTAGAAATTCCATATCTAAATACCCTTTTTCTACATGATATCAACCCACTAGAATAGAGAAAAAGCCTGATAAATCGGATTTATAGAATGAATTTTTTTTTGCGTACGAGAGAGGAATAAACAATTTAACATGGAAAAATAAATAGGATGAAATAATCATTAAAACCAAATCCTATGCAATTTTAGAAATTCCATGCCTAAATGTCCTCTTTCTACATAATATCAACCCACAAAAATAGAGAAAAAGCCTGATAAATCGGATTTTTATAATGAAACTTTATACTCACCACAGAGGAATAAACAATTTAATCAAAATTGCTACTTTTGAAGGCTCTTCAGTGTTAGCTGAATTTGGTCGACCAAAAAAATTTGAGAAGAACAGAGAAAGGGTCAAGAGAAGGAAAACTGCAGATCTTAGAGCCAGCACATCGCCAGCAGAACATCCATGAGTTATCGAAGCAAATGCGATGAGTTCGTGGCGAAAATTATAATAGAGGTAACAACAACCATTCTCTCAAGAGCGCGGAGAGTGTTATCGAAATGGAGAGCCAAGGATGTTGCGCAAAGTCCACTCTCTCCCGAAGAAGCCCTTTCCATGATCGTTTCTGGTATTTCACGAAACATCAGTACTTGCTCCTCCGACGGACATCTAAAGACACTACCCTTCCTATTGGCCACTTGTCCGACGAGGCAATGGAGGCGAGGAATAAGGACATAAGAAGATTCAGGGAGCATCCTGCAAGGAAATTTTCCAGGATTGCAACGAATGAAACCTGTTTAAAAGATTAATCCTAACTTCAGATCCAATGTTATCAAGCAAGGTTCAATAAATTTGGCGTTTAACTTGAGTTTTAGGAATTATAAAATATTGTTTATGACATTTCAATGATTGTAATAATGCCTCAATTGAAACTTGTGAAATAAGGAGCCCCGTTTAAAATTGCTGTCAAATCCATTGGCACGTTTCAAGGAACTATAAAAGCGTCTATTTAATTAGAATTAGATGTTATAATTTTTTAAGAAATAAATGCAGACCAATAATTTTAATAATAGACTTATAATATAAATTTCCAAATAATATTAACTTATTGTTTGTATCAAATACGATCAAACATATGAGAAAGTAGAAAATGTTCTCTTGGTTCATTCAAAATCATTTGCTCAAACATTGTCCAAAAATAAACAATGCATTTCATTTTAAATGCATAAATGTATATGTTTTAAATAACTAATTCAGTTTTATGAGACGTATTATTTCTATTTACTGTCGCGTGGATAATCTCAAATTCCAATGATAAAAATTATTTGTTTAAACAAAATGTTAAATAACAGTAAAAGCATTGCAAATATATACAAAATAGTTATAAATTCAGAATAAGCAGATCAAAAACAATGGAATAGACCGTTAAGTCAAATATATATATAATAACAACAGCGTAATTAATTTTGGCCAGCTTTTTTCGATTTGGGACCACTGTGCGGCTGTGGCAGAGAATTTTCAGAAACTTCCCCATCGCTGCTTGACTGCATGGGCGTACCCAGCGAGGGGCAGGAGGGGGCAGCCCCCCCCCCCCCCCTTAGAAGCAAAAATCGCAAATGTCTATAAGGAAAATAATATTTTTTCAAGCAAATAATTTTTAAAACTAATATAGAGCAGTTACAGTTTCCTTAATTGTTTGTTTCATTCACCTTTTCCATGATTCAATCTTACCCATAACTTAAATAACTACGGCTTGCCCCCCCCCCCCAGTTTTGATCCTGGTTACGCCCTTTTCATGGTCTATCGCATTTCGCTAAAGGAACTAGAGGAAATCGGACGCTGTTGAGTTGCAGTATTCGCCTCTCCTCTTCGAGCGTCTGTTCCCGGGTCCCATTAGACTCCGATGTCTGAGAACACCTTCCAACGTTAACTCCCCCTTCCGCTGTTGCACGCAGGTTGGGAACTCGAGGTGAGGTCGATGGGACGGGGGTTGGTCGGGGATGGATATAAAGCCCCGTTTACACAACGATCGTCGGGACGTTGATCCGTACGATCGTAACCTCAAAGCGTCGTGTAGACGCGCAGAGTTACCATCGTAGGCCTTAGTACCTAACACTGCCGAACTTACGATGGTTAGCGCTAGTGCGCCAAGAAAAAAGAGTGAGGAAATGAAGATCGATGCATAGTTTTTCAATTTTTATCCAGCCTTCCCGCCTTTATAGAAGCAGAGGAGAAGAAAAAGAAATGGATGGAGATAAAGGCAAAATTTTTTCGGAAGAAGAGGTGGAGGTGCTACTCGCTATCTTCTCTGATGACGATATTCAAAGAAGGTGAGTTTATTGTGCAATATTTGTGGGTATTTAGTGACTTTATTTTTCCGAAATCAAGTAATTTTAATCGCTACTTACGACAAATTGTGTTGAGCACATGGTGTCGTTTTTTAAAATACTAATTTGAGGTATGGTGCTTGCATGTAGAATGCTCTGATGGTTGTTTGGAAAATCATTTACCACTTGTAACAAATGTGTGATAAAATGTTGTACAAGTGGATAGAATTACTCAATTTATTTGAAAGTCTTAGGTCATCAAACCGTAAAATGCTGAGTGCCTCATTGATATTCGGAATTGATTACGCGTTCATAACACATGGATTCATACGTAAAAGGTTACCGTGTTATCTACCCTTCGTAAAGTGTCTTGGTGAATAGGAAAGCGTAGCAATGTGTTTATCTTTCGTGTTCTAATTAAACGACGAGGAGGTTGAGGTGCTACTCGCTCTTTTCTCGAATAATATTATTCAAAGAAGGTAAGTTTATTGTACAATATTTGTGGGCATTTGGTGATTTTATTCTTCGTAAATTAAGTAATTTCAATCGCCACTTACTACAAATTGTGTTGAGCACATGGTGTCGTTTTTTAAATACTAATTTGCGGTATGGTGCTTGCATGTAGAATGCTTTGATGGTTGTTTGGAAAATCATTTACCACTTGTAACAAATGTGTGATAAAATGTTGTACAAGTGGATAGAATTACTAAATTCATGTTAACGTCTTAGGTCATTAAACCGTAAAATGCTGAGTGCCTCATTGATATTCTGAATTGATTACGTGTTCATAACGCAGGGATTCATACGTCAAAGGTTATCGTGTGATCTACCCTTCGTAAAGTGTCTTGGTGAATAGCAAAGCGTAGTAGTGTTTATCTTTCGTGTTCTAATTAAACGCTGAAGTGTAGGTTCTTACGCTGTCCAGGAGATGTGCCTACGTGAATTATGTGTATCCTGAAAGTAATTACGGTCCTACACTCAACTATCATGGGTTTCATCTTTTTCCTCGTTCCTCTTCCTTTATTTTCGGTGTCACTGTTATGACTTCCTAGTTGCTGCATAGGCTTTGAAATTTCTTTCCTTCCTAACTAGTATTGGAACAGAAATTTCCATTCTTATGAAATGATTTAAATTAAGTTCTTCTCGTCTCGGAAAACTTCTAATCAGAATATCCTATTGAGAGCAAAAGGTTTCTGGGGCCCTTGCCTTGCTTATGTTAATGGCTCATCTCTTGTAAATGCTGAATTTCCATAACTTTGTGGATGAGTGTGGGCAATAACAATGGTACATTTTCCCTCTTATCATAAGAAATACTATTTTAAGTCAGTTGTTGCAAAGTAGTTGATCACTTCCTTTACTTTGAATAGGTTGCAGAGCAATCAGAGGAGCCATGTGGGAGTGTGGGTGGAGCTGGCGGAGCGGCTGTCAACCCTAGGATACCCTAGGTCTGCTAGCCAGGTCAAAGACAAGGTTAATAACCTTAGGCGGAGGTACCTAGGGTTGAAGCGGGGGATGCGGTCAGGGGACTCTCCGCCGGAGTGGGTGCATTGGGATGTACTCCATAAACTTTATGCCACTGCTCCGGCGGGGACTCCTGAGGCAAGGATGGACTCCCTAATATCATCGTAAGTACTAACTCATAGAATGTAACTTGTGATTCAATCACGTAATCAATTTAATGTTGCTTAGAGATATCTCTCCGTGGTAGCTTTTCATTCCTTTTAAACAATATAATATGATGGTAAATATGTCATGTGAATAAGTTTGTTGCTGTGAGCTAAGGCATAATTGAAAGATGCAAATCATCTAACTAATGTAAGTGAATGCTTGTTTGAATGAGTGTAACCTGGCATTGCACAGAATCACCGTAACTTGGTAACCCATTTGCTGTTTAGTCTCTAAAGGACCATAGGGAATGGAGTCCTCAATCGGTTCCCTGTGTTTTCCCATTTGATATCATAGAAGTTCTAAATAACTGGCATGATTCATATTCCATTGTTTGACAAGTAATTATTCCTTAATATTGTGTTGCAGACAAGTGATCTCGAGTGATGATGGGGGTCCATCCACCTCAGCTGGCCCATCCACCCCAGCCGCTCCAGCCACTCCATTAATATCGCGGAGGAAGAGGAGGAGTGAAGCGGACATCACAACATACCTAAGGTCTTAACATGAAGAATATATGGGGATGCTGAGGAGGCAGGAGGAAAGGGAGGAGAGGGCCCTGGACTACCTGAGAATGCTTGTGGAGTCAGTGGTGAGGGGACCTCCCTCCAACTACCCTCTCCCATTGTGCCACCCTGATGTCAACATCTCCCCTCCTTATCCGAGCCCCCCAATTTCCATAACTTCTCCTAGCCCCCCCATTCCCACACCAACCCCCAGCCCCCCCATGCCCACACCAACCCCAAGCCACTCTATTCACATACCAACCCCAAGCCGCTCTATTCCCATACCAACCGCAAGCCGCACTATTCCCATGCCAACCCCCAGCCCCCGCATGCCCACACCAACCCCAAGCCACTCTATTCACATACCAACCCCAAGCCGCTCTATTCCCATACCAACCCCAAGCCACTCTATTCCCATGCCAACCCCCAGGCCCCCCATTCCCACACCAGCCCCAAGCCGCTCTATTCCCACACCAACCCCAAGCCGCTCTATTTACATACCAACCCTAAGCCGCTCTATTCCCATACCAACCCCAAGCCGCTCTATTCCCATACCAACCCCAAGCCACTCTATTCCCATGCCAACCCCCAGGCCCCCCATTCCCACACCAGCCCCAAGCCGCTCTATTCCCACACCAACCCCAAGCCGCTCTATTTACATACCAACCCCAAGCCGCTCTATTCCCATACCAACCCCAAGCCGCTCTATTCCCATACCAACCCCAAGCCACTCTATTCCCATGCCAACCCCCAGGCCCCCCATTCCCACACCAACCCCAAGCCACTCTATTCCCACACCAACCCCAAGCCGCTCTATTCCCATACCAACCCCAAGCCACTCTATTCCCATACCAACCCCAAGCCGCTCTATTCCCATGCCAACCCCCAGCCCCCCCCATGCCCACACCAACCCCAAGCCACTCTATTCACATACCAACCCCAAGCCGCTCTATTCCCATACCAACCGCAAGCCGCACTATTCCCATGCCAACCCCCAGCCCCCGCATGCCCACACCAACCCCAAGCCACTCTATTCACATACCAACCCCAAGCCGCTCTATTCCCATACCAACCCCAAGCCACTCTATTCCCATGCCAACCCCCAGGCCCCCCATTCCCACACCAGCCCCAAGCCGCTCTATTCCCACACCAACCCCAAGCCGCTCTATTTACATACCAACCCTAAGCCGCTCTATTCCCATACCAACCCCAAGCCGCTCTATTCCCATACCAACCCCAAGCCACTCTATTCCCATGCCAACCCCCAGGCCCCCCATTCCCACACCAGCCCCAAGCCGCTCTATTCCCACACCAACCCCAAGCCGCTCTATTTACATACCAACCCCAAGCCGCTCTATTCCCATACCAACCCCAAGCCGCTCTATTCCCATACCAACCCCAAGCCACTCTATTCCCATGCCAACCCCCAGGCCCCCCATTCCCACACCAACCCCAAGCCACTCTATTCCCACACCAACCCCAAGCCGCTCTATTCCCATACCAACCCCAAGCCACTCTATTCCCATACCAACCCCAAGCCGCTCTATTCCCATGCCAACCCCCAGCCCCCCCCATGCCCACACCAACCCCAAGCCACTCTATTCACATACCAACCCCAAGCCGCTCTATTCCCATACCAACCCCAAGCCGCTCTATTCCCATGCCAACCCCCAGCCCCCCCCCCATGCCCACACCAACCCCAAGCCACTCTATTCCCATGCCAACCCCCAGGCCCCCCATTCCCACACCAGCCCCAAGCCGCTCTATTCCCACACCAACCCCAAGCCGCTCTATTTACATACCAACCCCAAGCCGCTCTATTCCCATACCAACCCCAAGCCGCTCTATTCCCATACCAACCCCAAGCCACTCTATTCCCATGCCAACCCCCAGGCCCCCCATTCCCACACCAACCCCAAGCCACTCTATTCCCACACCAACCCCAAGCCGCTCTATTCCCATACCAACCCCAAGCCACTCTATTCACATACCAACCCCAAGCCGCTCTATTCCCATACCAACCCCAAGCCGCTCTATTCTCATGCCAACCCCAAGCCGCTCTATTCCCATGCCAACCCCCAGCCCCCCCATTCCCACACCAACCCCAAGCCACTCTATTCACATACCAACCCCAAGCCACTCTATTCACATACCAACCCCAAGCCGCTCTATTCCCATGCCAACCCCAAGCCCCCCCCCCCATGCCCACACCAACCCCAAGCCACTCTATTCCCATGCCAACCCCCAGGCCCCCCATTCCCACACCAGCCCCAAGCCGCTCTATTCCCACACCAACCCCAAGCCGCTCTATTTACATACCAACCCCAAGCCGCTCTATTCCCATACCAACCCCAAGCCGCTCTATTCCCATACCAACCCCAAGCCACTCTATTCCCATGCCAACCCCCAGGCCCCCCATTCCCACACCAACCCCAAGCCACTCTATTCCCACACCAACCCCAAGCCGCTCTATTCCCATACCAACCCCAAGCCACTCTATTCACATACCAACCCCAAGCCGCTCTATTCCCACACCAACCCCAAGCCGCTCTATTCCCATACCAACCCCAAGCCGCTCTATTCCCATGCCAACCCCCAGCCCCCCCATTCCCACACCAACCCCAAGCCACTCTATTCCCATACCAACCCCAAGCCGCTCTATTCCCATGCCAACCCCCAGCCGCTCTATTCCCATGCCAACCCCCAGCCCCCCCATTCCCACACCAACCCCAAGCCACTCTATTCACATACCAACCCCAAGCCACTCTATTCACATACCAACCCCAAGCCGCTCTATTCACATACCAACCCCAAGCCGCTCTATTCCCATGCCAACCCCAAGCCGCTCTATTCCCATACCAACCCCAAGCCGCTCTATTCCCATGCCAACCCCCAGCCCCCCCATTCCCACACCAACCCCAAGCCGCTCTATTCACATACCAACACCAAGCCGCTGTATTCACATACCAACCCCAAGCCGCTCTATTCCCATGCCAACCCCCAGCCCCCCCATTCCCACACCAACCCCAAGCCACTCTATTCCCATACCAACCCCAAGCCGCTGTATTCCCATGCCAACCCCAAGCCCCCCCATTCCCACACCAACCCCAAACCGCTCTATTCACATACCAACCCCAAGCCGCTCTATTCACATACCAACCCCAAGCCGCTGTATTCCCATGCCAACCCCAAGCCCCCCCATTCCCACACCAACCCCAAGCCGCTGTATTCACATACCAACCCCAAGCCGCTCTATTCCCATGCCAACCCCCAGCCCCCCCATTCCCACACCAACCCCAAGCCGCTCTATTCACATACCAACCCCAAGCCGCTGTATTCACATACCAACCCCAAGCCGCTCTATTCCCATGCCAACCCCAAGCCCCCCCATTCCCACACCAACCCCAAGCCACTCTATTCACATACCAACCCCAAGCCGCTCTATTCACATACCAACCCCAAACCGCTCTATTCACATACCAACCCCAAGCCGCTCTATTCCCATGCCAACCCCCAGCCGCTCTATTCCCATGCCAACCCCCAGCCCCCCCATTCCCACACCAACCCCAAGCCACTCTATTCACATACCAACCCCAAGCCGCTCTATTCCCATGCCAACCCCCAGCCGCTCTATTCCCATGCCAACCCCCAGCCCACCCATTCCCACACCAACCCCAAGCCACTCTATTCACATACCAGCCCCAAGCCGCTCTATTCCCATGCCAACCCCAAGCCGCTGTATTCCCATGCCAACCCCCAGCCCCCCCATTCCCACACCAACCCCAAGCCCCCCCATTCCCACACCAACCCCAAGCCGCTGTATTCACATACCAACCCCAAGCCGCTCTATTCCCATGCCAACCCCCAGCCCCCCCATTCCCACACCAACCCCAAGCCGCTCTATTCACATACCAACCCCAAGCCGCTCTATTCACATACCAACCCCAAGCCGCTGTATTCCCATGCCAACCCCAAGCCCCCCCATTCCCACACCAACCTCAAGCCGCTGTATTCACATACCAACCCCAAGCCGCTCTATTCCCATGCCAACCCCCAGCCCCCCCATTCCCACACCAACCCCAAGCCGCTCTATTCACATACCAACCCCAAGCCGCTGTATTCACATACCAACCCCAAGCCGCTCTATTCCCATGCCAACCCCAAGCCCCCCCATTCCCACACCAACCCCAAGCCACTCTATTCACATACCAACCCCAAGCCGCTCTATTCACATACCAACCCCAAGCCGCTCTATTCCCATGCCAAACCCCAGCCGCTCTATTCCCATGCCAACCCCCAGCCCCCCCATTCCCACACCAACCCCAAGCCACTCTATTCCCATGCCAACCCCCAGCCCCCCCATTCCCACACCAACCACAAGCCACTCTATTCACATACCAACCCCAAGCCGCTCTATTCCCATGCCAACCCTCAGCCCCCCCATTCCCACACCAACCCCAAGCCGCTCTATTCACATACCAACCCCAAGCCGCTCTATTCCCATGCCATCCCCAAGCCCCCCCATTCCCACACCAACCCCAAGCCGCTGTATTCACATACCAACCCCAAGCCGCTGTATTCACATACCAACCCCAAGCCGCTCTATTCCCATGCCAACCCCCAGCCCCCCCATTCCCACACCAACCCCAAGCCGCTGTATTCACATATCAACCCCAAGCCGCTTTATTCACATACCAACCCCAAGCCGCTCTATTCCCATGCCAACCCCAAGCCCCCCCATTCCCACACCAACCCCAAGCCACTCTATTCACATACCAACCCCAAGCCGCTCTATTCACATACCAACCCCAAGCCGCTCTATTCCCATGCCAACCCCCAGCCGCTCTATTCCCATGCCAACCCCCAGCCCCCCCATTCCCACACCAACCCCAAGCCACTCTATTCACATACCAACCCCAAGCCGCTCTATTCACATACCAACCCCAAGCCGCTCTATTCCCATGCCAACCCCCAGCCGCTCTATTCCCATGCCAACCCCCAGCCCCCCCATTCCCACACCAACCCCAAGCCGCTCTATTCCCATGCCAACCCCAAGCCCCCCCATTCCCACACCAACCCCAAGCCGCTCTATTCACATACCAACCCCAAGCCGCTCTATTCACATACCAACCCCAAGCCGCTCTATTCCCATGCCAACCCCAAGCCCCCCCATTCCCACACCAACCCCAAGCCGCTGTATTCACATACCAACCCCAAGCCGCTGTATTCACATACCAACCCCAAGCCGCTCTATTCCCATGCCAACCCCCAGCCCCCCCATTCCCACACCAACCCCAAGCCGCTCTATTCACATACCAACCCCAAGCCGCTCTATTCCCATGCCAACCCCCAGCCCCCCCATTCCCACACCAACCCCAAGCCACTCTATTCACATACCAACCCCAAGCCGCTCTATTCCCATTCCAACCCTCAGCCCCCCCATTCCCACACCAACCCCAAGCCGCTCTATTCACATACCAACCCCAAGCCGCTCTATTCACATACCAACCCCAAGCCGCTCTATTCCCATGCCAACCCCAAGCCCCCCCCATTCCCACACCAACCCCAAGCCACTCTATTCACATACCAACCCCAAGCCGCTCTATTCACATACCAACCCCAAGCCGCTCTATTCCCATGCCAACCCCCAGCCCCCCCATTCCCACACCAACCCCAAGCCGCTCTATTCACATACCAACCCCAAGCCGCTGTATTCACATACCAACCCCAAGCCGCTCTATTCCCATGCCAACCCCAAGCCCCCCCCATTCCCACACCAACCCCAAGCCACTCTATTCACATACCAACCCCAAGCCGCTCTATTCACATACCAACCCCAAGCCGCTCTATTCACATACCAACCCCAAGCCGCTCTATTCCCATGCCAACCCCAAGCCCCCCCATTCCCACACCAACCCCAAGCCGCTGTATTCACATACCAACCCCAAGCCGCTGTATTCACATACCAACCCCAAGCCGCTCTATTCCCATGCCAACCCCAAGCCCCCCCCATTCCCACACCAACCCCAAGCCACTCTATTCACATACCAACCCCAAGCCGCTCTATTCACATACCAACCCCAAGCCGCTCTATTCCCATGCCAACCCCCAGCCCCCCCATTCCCACACCAACCCCAAGCCGCTCTATTCACATACCAACCCCAAGCCGCTGTATTCACATACCAACCCCAAGCCGCTCTATTCCCATGCCAACCCCAAGCCCCCCCCATTCCCACACCAACCCCAAGCCACTCTATTCACATACCAACCCCAAGCCGCTCTATTCACATACCAACCCCAAGCCGCTCTATTCACATACCAACCCCAAGCCGCTCTATTCCCATGCCAACCCCAAGCCCCCCCATTCCCACACCAACCCCAAGCCGCTGTATTCACATACCAACCCCAAGCCGCTCTATTCCCATGCCAACCCCAAGCCGCTCTATTCCCATACCAACCCCAAGCCGCTCTATTCCCATGCCAACCCCAAGCCCCCCCCATTCCCACACCAACCCCAAGCCACTCTATTCACATACCAACCCCAAGCCGCTCTATTCACATACCAACCCCAAGCCGCTCTATTCCCATGCCAACCCCCAGCCCCCCCATTCCCACACCAACCCCAAGCCGCTCTATTCACATACCAACCCCAAGCCGCTGTATTCACATACCAACCCCAAGCCGCTCTATTCCCATGCCAACCCCAAGCCCCCCCCATTCCCACACCAACCCCAAGCCACTCTATTCACATACCAACCCCAAGCCGCTCTATTCACATACCAACCCCAAGCCGCTCTATTCACATACCAACCCCAAGCCGCTCTATTCCCATGCCAACCCCAAGCCCCCCCATTCCCACACCAACCCCAAGCCGCTGTATTCACATACCAACCCCAAGCCGCTCTATTCCCATGCCAACCCCAAGCCGCTCTATTCCCATACCAACCCCAAGCCGCTCTATTCCCATGCCAACCCCCAGCCCCCCCATTCCCACACCAACCCCAAGCCGCTCTATTCACATACCAACCCCAAGCCGCTATATTCTCATAACAACCCCAAGCCGCTCTATTCCTATACCAACCCCAAGCCGCTCTATTCACATACCAACCCCAAGCCGCTCTATTCACATACCAACCCCAAGCCGCTCTATTCACATACCAGTCCCAAGCCGCACTATTCTCATACCAGTCCCAAGCCGCTCTATTCTCATAACAACCCCCAGCCCCCCCATGCCCACACCAACCCCCAGCCGCTCTATTCCCATGCCAACCCCAAGCCGCTCTATTCACATACCAACCCCAAGCCCCACCATCTCCCCAACAACCACCAGCCCCACCATCTCCCCAACGACCACCAGCTCCACCATCTCTCCAACTGCCAATCTATGTACATTGTCCTCTGTTCAGTGCATTAGGAAAATTGTGATGCGTCCAAAACACCTGAAATAAAATTTGAAAAACTGAATTTTATTGTGTCTCAGTTGCTTTTCAACCCATTCCTCCCCAACAGGGCTAGTTTTCCTTCTCATAATTCGATGAGAATATGTAATTCATATCTTTTGCTTGTGTAGCTCAGCGGTTCGTGAGACATAATGATTTTTTTATTGAAGGTGTTTCATTAGGTTTGTTTCTGCTGTAACAATTTCCTAAGGTAAGAGTGATCTAGTTACCACAGTTGACAGGCCTCCTAAAAGCGAGTGAGTAAGTAAGGGATAGGAAATGGTTGAAGGATGGTCCATTCTCACAGCGGGGTTTGCGAGTGAGGGGAAAGGCCCATGAGTGATCACATTATTGCAGTACTATATTATAACTCGATGTGAACTGGTTACTGTTGGTTATGAGCTAGGCACTAATGTAAAATGTAAGTGCTAGTGATAATTTACTTATGCAAAACTCATTTCTGCTCTATTCTTTCCTTAGTACTTGGGAAAGGGTCTTTGTAATTACGATAGAATTGCTTAAAATACAGTGCCTGCTGGCGGGTTTTACAGCAAGGTTAGAAATGAAGGGCATAACTTGGGCTGTTTTCCTTCAGGTAGGAACAGGGTTGTAAGGAAAGCTTTGTCATGGAGAACAATTACCCTTGAGTAATTGGTAGTCCTGAAAAGGACTGGTTTATGAGTTGAGGATTTCGTCGAATTATTGCACAGCATCATAAAGTTGCTGCGCCAGAACTTCTCTCTTCTCTTCCCCATCAACAAAATTGTCCCCACCAGCTTCATCTTGGGGTTGCGGAAACATATTCTCAGCAGCATTTGCTTCTTCGAGCCAATCCGCCCAGAACACCTCCCTATTTTCCTCACAGATGTTGTGTAGGATGCAGCAGGTATTTATCACTTCCACTAGCCTTGCAACGTCCACTTTAGAGGCTTTAAGGAGGACTCGCCATGTGCCCTTGAGGCGCCCAAAAGCATTCTCCACTACCATCCGGGCCCTAGAGAGTCTGTAAGAGGTTACAATAAATTAAAATTCAGAGGATAACATGACTATGACTTCATGATGGGTATAAAACAGGAAACCCACCGGTAATTAAAATGCTCTTCGTGGGGTCCATTTGGCCTCGCGAAAGGCTTCATCATGTTGGCTCCCAGGGGGAAAGCCCCGTCACCAATTAAATGGTACTTCCCAGGTAAGCCGCCATTAGTGATGACATCCCACAAGGCACTAGCCCGCAGCACACCAGCATCATGGACCCTCCCCGGATAGCCACTATTGCAGTAAATGAACCTGCAGAAAATAAAATGTTTTTGAATATATTTATACGTGGTCAGCGTGAAGTATATAACATTATTTTTAACCATTAATGACTACTTACCTATACTGACTGTCCACTACAGCCAAAAGGATGACCGAGTGCCACCCTTTGTAATTGTAATAATCAGCTCCTCCGTGGATTGGGGTCTTCATAGGTATATGGCACCCGTCAATGGCACCGATGGTTCCCGGGAAGTTCCACCGGGTGCGGAAGCAGTTCTCCTTGGCGGCCATTTCCTCCTCCGTCGACGGGAACACTATACATTCCATAAAATATCTGTCAAGGACAGCTCTGCAGAAGTCCCTTACAATGACATGCACAGTAGCTTTCCCCACGCCGAAAGCAAGGCCTACCACTCCATAATCAGCCCCAGATTTTAAATAGAAGAGGGCTACAGCGACCCTCTTAGCCACAGGTAGGGCAGGCCTCATTGCCGTATCCTGTCGACCGATGAACGGTGCCAGTTCTCGGCATAACATGTCAAACATGTCCCTCGAGACACGAAATGTTTGAAGAAATCTATCTTCCGGCCAAGCAGGGACGTCTCTCTCCCATACCGCTTGGGCTCGAATATAAGCCCAAGCTCTTCTCAGGGCTCTTCGTCGCCTAAAATTCATTGCAATTAACCGCTCCAGGCGAGCAATTTCAAATTGCATATTCTGTCGCTGGTTCCGTATCATAAGATACCTTTGGTAAGCAGCTATAGCTGCTATTATGTTACCGAAGTCCATGGCGGTTTCGACAACACAAAACTAAAATGAAAATTTAGAAATAATTGTCAATCAATGGAAGGCCATTCACAAATATTCAGCATAGGCGATTTTCCTTTAAAATATTATTACACGTATATATACACAATTGCAGTTTTACAACATGAAATCGTTAATATCATTCACATACTATCTTTCTAGAATTATATTTACCTTCGCGTGGTCACTTGCAGTCACTTGTTATAACACAATTCCCCAACGAGGGCAGCACTGAGTTACGATGGTAACTTTTAGACGTGTAAACGTGCAGTAGTCGCGATCAACGTCACGACGATCGTGGTGTAAACGGGGCATAAGATTTGCCACGTCTTGCGAGAGTGCGACTGACAATGGGTGCGGTCCGTTGAACGCTACCAATGCTTCGTAGTGCCAACGACGAGCTCCCAAGCGGTCCGTTATTCACGACGGAGCGCTACAGGTTGAGCTGTGACGTCACGGTAAACGTCATACACCCGTTTCCCACCTCGCTCCAGGCGCCCCTGTGAAAACTAGGGTCAGGGAAGGAGCGAGTCATTTTCTGGCGGAAATTTGAAGAGAGTGGACCAAAAAGAATGGAAAGCATGGTAACCCTGCAACTTCTGGACGCGGAGTCAGGGCGAGTCTTTTCCCTTAAAGTAACTCCGGCGGTAGCGGAAAAGGCGCACATGGGTCAGATATCCTACATAAATGCAATTGTAGTAGTGTTTAAAAAGTTATATATAGTGGAAGAGCTCGGTTACAAATGCGAATTTTTCCTCTTTCAGACATGGTGTTCGCCACGAATCTACTGAAGTCCGTGAGGGCACAAGGTATGTTACTAAGTCTTTATGAAATGTTTTAATTAAACTATTTCCCTCTTTGGACGTGTATTACTTATTTCCGTGTTATTTTTTCATTTTAGAAGACCCTGTTTGTGAACCACGTGGTCCGCCAGTAGAGCGTAAGTCAATGCCTCTTGCGTTTCATTATTATAAACTCGTGTATTATAATGCTATCTTTGTTACTGCGTATATATTTTTCTGTGAATATTTTTCGAAAACGAGACTTAAGTATCGTGCCGCTCTTCTATGCTATGAACATGTGCGTGTAGGTATCACTGCATTGTTTTACTATCTATTAGCTACGTTTTCCCGTGCATTAAATACAGTTGTTTCTTTTTATTTTATACGAGTATCTCTACAGGTGAAGATGGTAGCATGGGCACATCCGGCACACAGCCGGCTGCCAACGTTGCGTCAGGCGTTGACGGTAAGATATCCCACAAAGCTTTTTACAATTATAGTCTGCTTGCAAATCATCCCGTTGCGCTAATGAGCAATTTTACTATTTTATTCTAGAAGACGATGAGCCTCCCTTGGCCAAGCAATCGCGAGGGGAGATCTCCAATGACGGTAAGGCTTAGGCTGTTAAGTTGACGATATTATTGCTAGGCCACAAATACGTTCGTGTATGTTGTTGTGTATTTTTTTTATACTACGTCTGTGATTTTTCTGATATTAAGACAGTACTATTTTAATATAACGAATTTATTAAAATGCCGGGAATACATGAATGCCGTTGGTGTATTGTGTAGTGGCTGTCACGTATTCTTCTTGCATTGGGTATACTTAGTAGATGTAAGTTCATTTTAACCTCAGTATGATTCCTATTGCTTTTGGATTTACTATCGGTTGTGTTATTCGCAGGTGGAGAGAGCAGCGGGAATGCTGGGGATGGTATGGCATTTCATTATATTACATTCACATTTATATTAAATTATAATAACTATGAAGTGTTTTTTCATAGCTCAGATAATGGTACTGCTTTGTCTCGCCTCCTTTGCACGTTCACACTTTCATGTGTATCCTAGAAAAAATTTTTTACTTAAGATACCTTAAGCGCATTGTTTAAGTTCAGGGCATTTTATAGTATACCGGAACTGGCCGCGGTGATAACTTTTACGGGAGTCACCCGCAATGCACAATCGTGCGAAAGATCCACAGAGAAAAAATCATTCGCCTTGACCGGGATTCGAACCCGGATCTCCCGATTTCCGGTCGTGTGCTTTAGCCAGTTAAGCTACCGACCATGTGCACCATGATTTCCTTTTTTTTCTCATGTAGAGGGATAAGAAACCCATTTTGGAATACTTTTACACTGTGGAATATATTTTAGTTGCCTTGTGTGGTCAGACCTAAGCAAAGTCCTTATGTGATTATCCTCAATTTTACCTTACAAAGCATGCAAAACCCTTCATGAATTCAGAAGGACAAACTATAGTATGCAAGTTAATCTTCTGTGTAACTTCTAACAATAAGACAGGTCATTTATTGTAGAATGTGTTTTGCAGATACCTTTCGTTGGAGCCATAAGGCTATCCTCCTCCTTGTGCAAACGTTTAAGGAGGAGGAGTCAATGCTGACCTCTGGAAAGACGTCTGCGAAGAAGGTGTGCGAGAGACTTGCTGATACACTGAGGGCCAATGGCGTTGCTGTCACTGGTCCTCAGTGCATAAGCAAAATAAATGGCCTCAAGAAGACCTACAGGTTCATTAAGGATCATAACAACAGGAGTGGGAACCCCAGGAGAACTTGGGTATATTTGGAGGTATTATACTGCGGAATTCACTTTTCATGCCACCCTGATAAATTTCATTTAGTTTTGCCAGTTTCTTGTTTTTTTTTATTGGTGTGACTTATCCTTTCAGCTAATGGACTCCTTCTTTGAGATGGAGCCATGGATGGCTTCAGTGCGAGCGGTGGATACGGCAAATATCGGCGAACAGGACTAATTATCATCGTCACCTCCAAATAGCAGTGGAAGTGTGTAAGAAAGGTAATGAGAGCAAACTCTTGTCCTCCTTGGATTAAGAAGGAAGCTGTCGTACAATAGGTTATGACTATGGTGGTAAGAATGACATATGTACCACAAACATAGTGGTGGTTCAGTTGTACATGAATTATAGCAATCACAGGGAAGAGGGTTTGGAGCTCATTGCATTAATAATGGAAACCTCGGGTAGTGGCAGGAACACTGTGGCCTAGGAATGGTAAAGATTAGGGGTAAATAGCATTATGTTTGAAGGAACTGTTATCCACTGCAAACGTTTTGTTTCAATCTTATTAATGCAACGTATGTGGAAGATCTGATTGAGTATGGAAGGGAATACCATACACTATAGAAGGATAGTTTACAGGAAAGAAGAAACATGCAGGAAGAGTATGAGAAGGTTGAAGTACCTAATGACAAAAATGGCAGAGGTGACTATGATTCAATTCAATTCATTTATTTACGGGATAACCCATTAACATATTCTTACATATAGTGTTACATATGATAAACAATACAAAATACTGAACACACATGCAATAAACCCAGAAAAAGAAGAAAAAAAATCTATACAGAATTGCACATCAATGAATAAAACATGTAGAGAGATACAACAAAATAAAATTTAAAGTATAAACATGTTCTCCAGTAAAAAAGTTCATCTTTGCCACAGGTGACATTTGAATCTGGAAAAGGACATAGAGAAATCGTAACTTTGGCCGAGTCTATTAAAATTCCTCATCATTATAGATAGCGGGGAGTTAAAGGCATAATTTGTTCTATGGTAGTTAATAACAAATGGGTGCGGATTTCTGGAATTATGTCGGGGTGCGTTAAAATTTACTAAAGAAAGAAGAAAGGAACAGTCAATATAAGAATTAATAATTTTGTAAAGGAATAGGGCATCAATGGAGGAACGCCTGTCAGATAAGGATTTCAGATTTAAAAGGGATAGAAGATGTGAAGTATTGTAATCAGAATGAGGTATTCCTAATTTGAAATTAATAAATTTGAGAAATTTGTTTTGGACCCGTTCAAGCCGTATTGAGTCTGCATTATAATAAGGTGACCAGTTTACAATAGAGTATTCTAATTTTGAGCGTACCAGAGCTATATAAATAGTCCTTAAAGCATGAAGATTGTTAAATTTTAGACAGGTTCTCTTTATGAAACCTAAATTCTTTAGGGCATCGCAGACAGTTCGGTCTAGATGTACCTTGAATGAGAGCTGGCTGTCAAACCAAACACCTAAATCGCAGACAGCAGTAGGTCTACCTAATACAGTGGAATTAATGGTATACTCATGATAGTAGGGCGTGCAAGAGTGATGGAAAGTCATTACACTACATTTTGGTACATTGAGTGATAACTCATTTGCATCAGCCCACTGTACTAGTTGGTCAATGTTTTTCTGTAGCACATGAGAATGCTGCAGGGAAGCAATATGCTTATAAATCTTTAAGTCATCAGCAAAGAGCAGGATGTTAACGTCATCGAATATATTATGAATATCATTTATAAAAAGACAAAATAGTAAAGGTCCTAGATGACCGCCCTGAGGTACACCAGATAGACAGGGAAACGGCTCAGAAAAAACATGATTAATACGGACCATTAGAGATCTGGATTTTAGGTAGTTCTCAAACCAGCTTAAGAGCTTGCCATGAATACCTAAGGAATACAATTTGGATATCAATAACTTGTGGTTCACTCGATCAAAAGCCTTACTGAAGTCAGTGTATATCACATCAGTTTGATAATTGGACTCCAAACCACTAACTATAAAATCTTGCAGCACCAATAAATTAGTTGAGGTTGATCGACCACGCATAAAGCCATGTTGCTGTGGTACTATAATATTTTTGAAATGAGGAGTAATTCGAGAAACCAGAATTTTCTCCATGATTTTAGGTACACAGGAGAGAGTTACTACAGGCCGGTAATTACTAATATCAGTTTTATCACCAGTCTTAAATATAGGTGTAATGTAGCTTAATTTCCAGTAAGAGGGGAAAAGACCATTATCTAATGAATGGTTGAAGAGCAGGGTGAGTGGAAATGTGAGTGATTGCGAGCAATTCTTAAGAAATATCGGTGGAATACCATCTGGCCCTGATGATTTGTTGATATCCAAATTTACTAACACATTCAACACTTCTGAAGAAGTAATTTTAAGAAATCCCAAATTAATAGATTGAGTCTCGCTAGGTACAGAGCTTGCACTATTTAGGGTAGTGTATACTTGGGAAAAATAGTCAGCAAAGAGGTTAGCAGAAGACTTTGGGTCAGAAGAATGAACATCTCCATGGTGCATTTGTTTAGGTAATTGGTCCGACCCAGACAAGGTTTTGACATATTTCCAGTAATACTTCATGTTGCAATTTATGGAATCCTCAATCATAACTATATGATCATGATGACACTTCTTAATAAGATTTTTGCACTGAGATCGTAGATTGGAGTAAGATAAATAGTCAACCCTTGAATGTGATGATTTGTATATTTTATGGGCTTTCTTCTTGGCAATAATCTTTTCCTTCAGCTCTTTAGTAAACCAGGATGAAAATCTATTCTTACTTTTTTTTAGATTAATTAGAGGCACAAACTGATTAACTGCACTGTTCAAAATTGAATAAAATTCCATCACAGCATTATCAACAGACATTGACAATAAGGGTAACCAGTTAACAGCAAAGAAATAGTCGTTGAGTAGAGCATAGTTGGCCTTCCTAAAGTTAAAGAATGAAATATCACAAGAATCAGGTACAACATTAGAATCAACATTAAAAGCACATTGAAGTGGTGGATGGTGAACATCAGCAGTTACAAGTGGATCATCACATTCAATAGAAATATCATTAATGTTTGAGAGACAAAGATCCAAAATGCGTCCATCTACATTAATCACCGAGTTATGCTGAGACAAACCCAGAAACTGAAGCGATTCGTACGCAAGTTTCCCAGTGGACGAGTACCAGTCTGGGAAAATACCTAAATTACTTGAAGGTAAGATATTGTCCGGGAGGTTGTAATCACCAAATACTAATACAAAGGAATCCGGATATTTCTGCAAGTACCTGTCAATCTGCTCAAAATGCTCCTCGTAGTGTGCTAAAGGCGATGCCGGTGGGAAGTAAACACATCCAAGAATCAGTTTTCTATGCAGTAAAGGTAACATCACAAAAATATGTTCAATGTTGTCACTATCAGACGGCAGCGTATAAGCAGGCAATCCAAGTTTCACTGCAATCATAACACCACCCCCGCGAGTTTTTTCACCATTAACAAGGGGTCTATCTTTCCTAAATATATCGTAATCAGTAAATCCAAGCTCAGAGTCGTGGATATGAGGAACAAGCCAAGTTTCTGTTAAAAAAACCAAGTCCGAATTCAAGAGAGGAACATTCAGTCTTAATTCATCAAGTTTGGTCCGGAGACCTCGCACATTTTGGTAAAAGGCGAGGAAAGATCTTGTCGACCTTACTACTTTGTCATAATGTGAACAATACCCCCCAGCCCTCAATCTAGGTAATTTTGACCTTAACCCTCGAACATTCTGGTGATAACAGTTAAGAACTGAGGTGTTTATACGTTTTTTGTGGATTTGTTTACAATTTTTGGGACACCGTTCACATACTTAATCGTGATGTCAGACTCACCAGAAGAAAGACGAGTACTCAGTTCTTCACGCACTTTGTTTATGTATTGCCTTTCCGAGATGGTCCCCAGCTAGCACATTATAAGTCATTGAGATAAGGTGAAAGGAAGAAATAAGGAAGTCGCTTCTCAAGTAAGCTTGTTATGGGTTTCTTACGGCCAGGGCGACAAACATCCAGAGTAATGGCAAAATGGATGCCAAACTTTCAGCACTTCCGTAGATGCTGTTATTATCCCATCGTTACAGAGTGTTAATTAAGGCCTTTATGCATTAAGACAATGTTTTTATTATTGGCGCTTCTATATTATGAGGAGAAATAACATCATACCGCCATAATTTGAAAATCATTCACATTTATGAACTGATAGCTTAACGAAGGTCGTAAGAAAAACACAATTTCACAAGAATACCAACGTAGAATAATATAAAAATGCCGGAAGGAACATCTAATATACGTATTGTAGTCGTCGGGTTATCAAACCATAATTTAAAATCCATAAATGTTAAAATGTATGGACCTTGAATAAATTCAGTTTTTCATGCACATGCCAAACAAGTTTTTTTACATAATTGGATATTTAATTAGTAACTACGCCACCTATTCTCAACAACTGCCGTGGTGTAGTGGTTAGCGAGTAGTACTTCGATTCCCAGGGTCGCACGTTCGGATCCATTCTGACGTTATTTTTTTTCTTTCCGCCGCATGGATAGAGTACTTGTACTATGGTCTATATCTTCACTAGCCGGTTGCTTGCAGTTATTAATTTTTTTCTAATTACGGGAAAATCTGTTATCAGTTGTTCAGCCCTTCTAAAAACTCGCTAAATTTCCCCAATAGCCTTTAAATTCATGTCAAGATGAGCCGCGTAGCATGTGTAGTACGCTGTTCAGCCGCCTTTGGCGCTCCAACGGAAGTGACTTACATTGCCTGAGGATATTTGACGGCATTCCTTACCTAAACGCCCCTAACGTCTTACCCTTGCCTTATATAAGTCCCTTAGCTTACGATAAGCTGCTTATCAATTTTTTCCGTAAGAAAACCATAAGAAACGGTTAACTCACTTACTTTGTGCTATCTGGGTCTTATCTCGCGAAATAGCAATATTTTTCAGTGGCCCCTCAGGGTTGCTTGATTTTAACGTGTTGAAAGCCTTAAATAGATCTGTTGGTTTGAGACCCTCGTTTAATCGTAACTTCACCGGACGGTTTTTCCCGTTGACGACCTTACCTAATCTATGCATAACGACGTAATGATGTGAGGAAATCAGAATGATTAAAAATCCCAGGCAAGACAGGTTTGGTGGAAAGGTAGAGTAATAATTAACATGTAAAGGATATATTTGAAGAGCATGGAGAAGCATGCTTGCTGCATCTCAAGGTCAAGGCAATATCTGCAGGCTAAAGAGGATGTTACATCAATAATTAGAGGCAAGGATGGAAGATTGTCACATGAGCAAGTAAACATCATGGCGAAAATAATTTTTCCATAGATGGACAATACTAAAAAAAACTATTAAATATGCTCCTATGTAATGAGAAATCATGATGGATCCTAGGAAAATTTTATATAATGTAGTTTAAATAACCAACCGAAATGCAATTCCTAATAATTTTAAGATTGTGATGTGCTAAAATTCAAATTGTATTAAAAGCTCTGGCAAGTTAATTCTAATTCCACTCCCATATATCTGTTATCAATCTTTTGCCAAATGAAAATCCACATAATCATTTTAAATTACTTAACTATTTCTCTATTTAAAAATGGAGATGATAACAGTATATGGAATTTGAGACCTTCTGCCTTCGCAAAGGTTCTTGAAAAATCAATGTATTATACAATACCTTCCTTCACTGAAAAATATTCCAGCATGTAAGCATCAATTCGGCTTTAGGGACAATAAATAAATCATTACGGCATAATCAGCTTCCATGACAATATATTGGAGGCCAAAGACTGTTAAGAATTCTCACTTTATTTATTGATCTCAAATAAATCTTTTAGCAGAGTAAATTATATCACTCTCCTACCAAGGTACCAGGGCAGGCTAGCCAATGGATTCAATCTTATTTACAAGAAAGAAAGCTAATTTATACTGTCATCTGCAGCCCCCTTCCTTTGCAATGTGGGAAATCGTAATGAACTTTCTAGAACCTATACCTACCATTTCAAGCCTTCATTAACAACCTGCCAGAATGTATCACACTAACTATTCCAGTTATATTTGCAGATGACACAACCATCAGGTAACAGCGATCAATGGAATCATCAAATTCATACAAACCTGTAGGTGGACAGAATGCTTCCATGCAGTGGCGCCGACTCCATGGGGCCTGAGGGGGCCCGAGCCCCCTCAAAGATTCGTTTGGGGGGGCGGAGCCTCCTCAATGTTTCAAGAAAATAATTAAATTATATTATGCTTTGTGAAATCACAAAAATATATTGGTAATTTTTATTTCCCATGTTTGACAATAGTTACCTTTTAAAATAAATTCAACAATGTGTTAAAACAAATAATTATAAGGTTAAGCAGGTTAACTGAATCAGGTGGTGTGAATCATGATAGTGTTTCGGTGCTGCGACACACTTTGAATTTAACCTCATCCCGGGGCAAGACCTCGGATACGGGCCCCCCAATATTTTTTATAAGTCGGCGCCCCTGCTTCCATGCATTATAGCTGCTATTAAAGAGTAGTTTCAAAAAATAAAAAAGGGGTTTTATTTACAATTTATTTTGTATTTAATACATAAATCACATATTAATCAGCTTAAACAAAAAAAAACACAAGATGGATGTATCAGCAGTCAACATAAACATGCATAATACAATTTAAATTGCAATATACATTAAAATCCTGTATAAGGCTTTAACTTATGACTATACCTACCATCATACAAATGAATGAAGAAGTTTCAAAACCCATACAAGCCAAAGAGATATGAGGCAAAATGTTGACCAATATACATTGACTACATAAAATAACCGCAGTAGTGCACTGCATTAATGGCAAATTACATTTTTCTCCAGAGGCATGAAATATTTTACGGACACATTGATAATGACTCATGTGTCACATTTTACATTATTATAGAGACTGTGAAACCAAATCTGTTAACAAATCTGTTCTTGCAGCTAAGTTTTAGGAGAAGCCTTTCTTTAAACTACTGTACAAACAGTTACATCAGCTTATGAAAATCAGTATCAAATGTTATACTTCATCATACATCCAGTATGATCTTGAAGAGCCTGATCTTGAAGAGCAGAGCCTGAACACTTGCAAAAAACAGCACCTTAATTATACGTCCATTACAGCCAGACGCCCATAAATTAAATTCCATTTCAACCTTCCCGCATCTCTGCCATCAGGAGCTCTTTCTTCCTGCCCAGGTTGAAATTGCTGTGGAAGCCGACCAACAGCCAAGGCCAGCAGCCTATCTCTTCGTATCGCACAGATATTGTGCAACACGCAGCAGGATAAAATAACTAGTGGCACCTGATCCAAGTCCTGCATAGCCAGGGTATGAAGCAATGACCTCCACCGGCCTTTCAGGAGGCCAAAGGCTCTCTCGATGGCCATTCTGGCTGAAGAATGGCTGAATTAAAAATTTTTCTGCCTTTGTGACAGATGGCCATTGTCAGCATAAGGGGTCAGGAGCTGTGGATGTAACCCATAGGCAGCATCCCCAATTATATGGCTGCCATTGGGGAATTTTGTTGGATCGGCTAGGAAATTTGAAACGGCTGAAAGCCGAAAGACTCTGGCATCATGGACAGAGCCCACATTGCCCGCGTAGCAGTGAGTGAATACAGCCTCACTGTCACAGACGGCCTAAAAAGATGAATAAATGAAGAGTTCATGGGACAAACCAGCAGGAAATGAATCAGATAATCTGAATAATTTTGGTGCCAACAGGACAGACTATCAGCCTGAATCTCTCCCACAAGCTACCCCAGTTATATAATTACAGATGACACACACATCGTTTAAAAGGCAACAGGCAAAGGTCAGACAGAAAAGCAATTGCATAGATGTCATAAAGACCATTTCATAATCCATAAAAACTGAGTTAGCGTGGATTCCCATACAAAATGCAAAATATTTCGCAAAGTTTCTTTCTTAGCAATCAATGGAATTAATAAGTTCACACACACCTGTAAGTGGATAGAGTGATAACCCTTCCTATTTACATAGGCTGCAGCACTTTCACTTGGTGCCGGAATCTCAATATGTGTGCCATCGATGGCACCGATCACGCCGGGGAAACCACTTGACCGTGCGAATCCATCAATTACACCCACAGCTGCTTCCCCGGTTGGCCACACTATATATTTTTGGGCTAATCTTGTGAGAGCGAGAGTCACTCTCCTCACAGCTCTCACTGCCGTGGCTTTTCCAACACCAAATCTTTGACTAATTGACCTGAAATGAGTCACCCATGATTTAGTAAAGCAAAACTCACAACATCATAAGGTGTAATGGTACAAACTAATTGCTATTACATCTGGAATGTAAGCTTATCATTTCTGTGTGTTCTATTTCAAAATATCAATCATTGCTTCAACACATTACAGCTACCATTAGAGACCCCTCACTACTCAAAATTTTACCAGTGGTTTTCAGATCACTTGAGAACTCTACTGAGTCCTGCGAGAATATTAATTTACCTGTCCACGCCATGGGTGTTCTTCAGTTCTTTACGACTATATTACAATGCTAGTAAAAGGGGATATCCTGTTAGCATTAGAAGAAATATTATTATCATTATGAGCAGGGTGGAAAAGTATAGAGCCAGTTGGGGTAGGGAAAAGAGTGACACAGTAACCTTGTTCCCATTCGAACAGCTCAACAAGTAAAGCTTCATCAGATTAATATCCACAAGGTAGAGCTATAAAATCATGTGCGTGATACATTATCGGAATTTACCATGACAAGCACTTACCGATAGGAATCAGGCGTGGCTAGACGCCACAATGCAATGAGGATCTGCTTCTCTTCAGCAATTTGGACCCTTCCCCAAGCACTGTCTCTCCGCAGACTTTCTCCAATCTCCCCCAAAAGGAATTCAAAAGTCTCCGGAAGCAGCCTTTATGTTCAGAAAGATAAAAAAATAATGAAAAGGGGCATTTAATATGAGAAACAATTATAAGAACTTCTTTTGACACACGATTCATGCAATTAATAACATTCTGAAGATAAGTAGGATACAAAAATAATAGAAATGGATAAATAATAACACAAGTCGTCAGCCATAATATGTGAATATGTTACAAGTGAGTAAACTGTAACTTACTGCTGTATAAACTGCAAGACAGATCGGGTGTATTACGACGACATTACCCCTCCTCTTCGCTGCCTATCATCCACCAACCCAACTCACACCCCCTCCTTCTCCTTACTACGATACACTTCTCGTTTCCCATCTCACCCACACTTCATTTCTTACTGCTCCTCCCCCCCAACCCAATCTTTGCACATGTTGATACTGTCATGGAGGCATTTTCTCTTGCAGCGCTGAATCAACCCTCTTTAAGGAATAATTGGCAACTTTCATGTTGACAGCAACGTGGCTCCCAAGGCCTGGACGGTTTGGTAGGATATTTGGAAGGGGGCGACCGATAACTAAGGTCATTTGTGCCATGAGGGAACGATGAGTGGAGGAAAACCCGGCGCACAGTGGGCTGAAATCGAAAAAATCTGGCCAAAAATCATATCTTCCATATTTATATAATTAGCTCGATGAAAGTTTGCCTACCATTCTTGTTTAGGCAATATAACATGAATATAAAGACTTTTTGCCAAAAAATTGATCCGGGGAGTTTTTTAAAACAAATTCGCGGAGACAGAAAGAAAAACAAAAATCGACTATTTGGATCGCTACAGTAAAGAGGGAGCATTTAATTGAAATTAATAGTTAGGGATAAAAAAGTTAGTAGTTTAACATGAAATTTAATAATTTAAATAAAAAATTTCATATTAATACATAAAATTATTTTTTTAACATTATTAATGATTTAGTCAATTAACTTTGCGTCAGTATTTTGTCTGAGAGAACACACATAAGAGATCACCTAGCAAATAATTTATACCATAAATCACAATACCACATAATATTATTTATGAACCATAATAAATTAGCATAAATATATATAAAACATAAGAAAACATAAGGGATAAATTTATCAGCCAACTACCACTTTTCATCGGATTCCCAGCCGTCACAGTCCTCATCAGAAGTTGGCTCCTCCAATACAAGCAAGTTTCGTATATCTTTTGAAACATTTCTTTTAGCATTTATACATACATAACTATTGGATATTAGAGGATCCGAAGTAAGGAGGAGCCTTCGGAAAAGATCTCCCATTTCAGCTAAGCGCGAAATTTTTCGCGTGTGTGGCGCTAGGAATCTTCTGATATCTTTGTGGCGATATTCTAAAGCTTCTTCCGAAAACTGGCCAATTGGAAGCACTGCTGCCTTGGCAATCGATGCTCCACGAAACAGCACTTTGTGCACCATGGGCGGCATGTAGCACTACGGATACAAATCCACAAAAAGGGATGCAGTTTCTGAGCAGTACTCGCTGAAATTGGCGTAATCTATCTCAAGTCCAGATGTCAGAGCATATAAATTTGAGGCAAACCTTGAGATATGTTCCTGACTAATGCCTATTTAAAAAGGAAAAAAAGTCCTCACCAAATCCTTCTTCCAAAAATTTCTAAATATTGATAACAAATTTTGGAATTAATAAATAAAAATCTATATAATATGAGTTTTTGATGGTAACCATGTCGGTAATTTCTGATGTTGGCTTAGGGTCAGAAGGAAACGACGGGTAGTGTTCCCATCATTGGTTGTGCTTTGACCATGCTTGAAAAAGGAGTCTCAAGAAGAGATTCATGCATATCTGTTGGGAGCGGTATATCCTTCTCTAACCAACAACGAAATTTAATTACCTGACACTGGTTCTCTTGCCTTCTTCCCATTTCTGAATACACCTATTGAGAAAGTATTTATTCATGACGTTCTATAACATATCCTTTGCCTTCTCGTTTTTCCCCAAGTTTAACTTATCACAAAGATATTGAAGGGCCACTTTACATTTTGACGACAGCGAATTTCCACTTTTATTAACAATAACGTCATGTATTTCTTTGCGGGTTACTTTCATGCGCTCCATTTTCTCTCATCCAAAATATCAGCAATCTAAATCACGGTACAAGGACAGCGAAATTAGAACACAAATCCCTGAATAATACGCATGATCACTGAGATATTTTATTTGGAAAACGTACCTTTTTATCGTTCCGAGATATCCTTCACTGGTGGTAGTTCGGCCTCAACGCTGAAATTTTACGATATAGGGAAAATAAACCCTGGTTCTTCGCTTCCGTGGCACAAGCACTGACATCCTTTCGCACTCACGAAGACAAACTGACTAATTTTCTCGGTAAAATCGTGAAAGAGAACAGTTTTCAACCAATTGGAAAGAATCATTTGTGGAAAACCCCGTGCGAGCTACTTCGTAGAAAACGTTTGCGCGGATGTCGAAGGGAAGCGATCCTCAACAGTGCAAATACCCCTTCATAGACGAGGCAATAAAGCAATAAGCGGCATTTCTACAAAGGGACAGTTATGCATCGAGATCAGAACCTCTTTAACACTAGATAAGAATCATAACACGGAGGTTGTGTTTTCGGGTACAATAGGGATTAACGCGGTCGGCAGGGTAGTGCCCGCCGCCCGCGTTCGGCACTACCCTGCCGAGGGGAAGAGTCAGTAAAATGTCCGGCACCCACAAGGTTTGAATCCGGACCCACAGGGTAGGATGCCGCAATGTAACGTTGAACCATGGTCCCCTGGGCACCTTTCGTAAGAACCAGGCTAATTCAGACTTCGGGTTTCTCTACACACTTTCTTTCCTATCCTTCCCTACAGACGCGAATGTCCTTAGCCGTCGGTCTCTTTATTCTAATACCAGGTCATGCTGTTTTCTGCTATGCCAGCCGGAAGTTATTTTATAGCTCATTTCTGATTATGCTGTTTGACTTAATATGCGATGCATATACTAAGGAGGCTAGTGGCCTCCTTAGCATTCTCATCGCGGGCAATCGGCACAAGGTACTAAAACATATTTCGGGTCAGGGGGGAAACTAAAGCCCTCAAAGCCCCCTCCTCCCTGTCCTTGGATGTAAAAAAATCGCACCCATGCTTGTCAATGCGTTCTAAGTCGTGTGTAATGTGCAGTGCTTATTGAGAATGTCCGAATGAAGAGAGCTGTTCTTTCGCCCTCACAAATCTTTCCCGATCATCTTTCCAATCTCTTTTTAAAATTACTTACATGAATCTGAGTGAAAGGCCCCAATCAAGCTGCATGCACAAATACCTGATCTCAGCGCGCCGAAAATAACCTGACCTTTTGCATTTACTTGAGCCTTCTTACTCATACGTCTCATGACATGGACTTGGGAGAAGCAAAGCACTACTATCTGGGACTTTCCGTCTGGTGTAATACCACATGATCTATCGTATTCCATCAGAGCAGCTTGAGGAAATAGGAGGCAGTTGATTCGCAGTATTCGCCTCGCTCTTTCGAGCGTCTATGCCTGGGTCCCATTCGACTCTGGTGCCAGAGAGCACCTTGCAACCCCCCCTTCCACAGACGCAAGCTGGTTGGGGTCTCGAAGTGCGGTCGATGGGATGGGGTTTGTTAGGGGAGGTGGGGATGGATTCGAGTTGCCTCGTCTTGCAAGAAAACGGCCGAGTGAGGATCGGGAGTGTTCGGAAGTCTGACTCCCCAATTCTCCTGATTACTCCGCTTCGCCTTACACCCACTTTCCGTCTTGGTCATATGAGGAGCTTTTATGCCGGTATCTTCGATAATGCGGCTGACCCAGACAGTGGCGCAGCGAGGGGGGGTTTTGGGGGATAAATCCCCCCCCCCAGATCTCAGAGAAATTTTTAAGTCTAATCCATTTTACTTAATTGGATTGATATTACTAATAGAATAGTGTAAGAATTAATAAAATATCCCTCAGAAAGCCGTAAAACTCACCATTTTGAACCATTTATCTTAAAATTCCGCAATGTATTAATCTCGCACATACTGCTTATCCTGGTGGGTAGGTATTCCATACCCCCACAAACCCCGGTATTAGGTGTAACTAAACCCTCCCCCCAGCCTTAATCCCAAACTGCGCCCCTGGACCCAGTGACGGATACAGAAAGAAATCATGGTGGGGGCAAAAGACATCTTGAACTTTTATCCGAATTAAAAATTAATCAAGACGCATGCAAAGTTTTAGAATGTTTTGCATAAACTGACTTTTCACACATTCAAGGCAATACCATTTTATGACATAAAAAAGTTACAATTTTTGTCCTGCAATCTTCGGCAATGCGGGAGGCCCCCTCAAGGGGGAGGCCCACGTCCCAAATATTCATCCGCTACTGGGCTGACCAGCATCGTATTTTAAAATAATTTCAGCGGTGGCCAAGAAAGCAAGGTATGGATTAGGAATTTTTATGAAGTAAAACCAATCAAATTTTTATCATCATTAATTAGAAAGGAAAAAGAGATTGTGTCGTCCCATTCAGAAGAGCATTTAACTTTTTGTCGAAGGAAGCAGGGTTCAAATCTTGGGTGAATCATGGTCCAAGGCTGGATCCAGAATTTTTTCTGGGGGTGCACAATGCCCGGACAGGCAAACGGTCCTCTCATACTTGAGATTAAAAACAACATACAACAGTTACCATGCGAAATATTCTCTTCATTTTAATATGAAATGGTTATTTATATGAAATTAAATGATTAAGGCTCCGTAAACGCGAAACAAAACGAAGGTAATGATAACCGTATTAAAATACAGCATTATTTACAGCATCCATAGTGTGCAAAGTTTTATACAAAAAATAAATAAAATAAAGGTATCAGAAGATAAGAGAGAACCTGATGAATTTTTGAGAGGGTTACTTCAAGAGGTTATTTTAGAGTTTTTTTTTTTTAGATTTATGTTCAGTTCTAAGGAGGATGTTCACTAAATATATGACAAAACCATAATACATTATTAAATTTTATGCATTGTGAATTTCTCACTTTTTCGCTCTTTTTAAATTCGGTTTGCCGCATTTGAAACCTTATTTAATGAAGCAGATTTTCAATTGTTTTCAAGAACTTTGAACGGGACAAGAAGATATGGCGTCGACTTGAAAGCTTATAATGCAGGTTTCATAAAATATGCTTGAGGGGGGCAAAAAGAAAAAACGTTTTCTGGAGGTGTTTTTAATGCCTTTCGGCTGGCGTATTGAAATAATAGCTTTTAGGTGGTGTAACATCGCCAAAAATGCGATTAAAAATATGCGATTTTGGCCATTTGGCTCTATTCTCTGGCCCTCCATAACACCCCTTTTTTATTATAGTATTCTACCGATTAAAGTGCCCACCGTAGGGACAGAATTGTATGGATACTGGTGCCGAAAATGGCTTCTCGGCCCTTGAAAACGCCCGAGTAAGCTAAAAAGAATTTCCCGGCCTTCAACCCCCCTTCGTCATTCCTTTCAAACGCTAGAATAGGTTTGATTTTACCGTGATAAACGCACAATGAGAATTTATTGAACTTCGTCAATGTCCCCTTATCAGATATAAATTCATTGAAATTACCTCACCTATGCTAAACCATTGGGATTTCATCATAAGTTAATGATACCTAGCTGTTTGCTGAAATGAAATTTTTTTTATGGGTTTCAACTTTTTCCCAGTTGGCATACAAATAAAAAAATCTGGTGAACAGTAACTAGCCGAACAGATAAATTTTCGGTGAATTTTCACCATACAATATTATATTGACTCCAGGATGTCAATGAAAATCGGTCTTGAAAGGTTGATTGAATATTCATTGATGCATGTTATTATATTGTCGGTCAAAACAATACTAGTTAAAATCACGGTCGGCCTGTGATTTTATCTTGGTACTGCCCATTGGATAAATAATAAATTGTTGCTGCTATATGAGCGCAACACCGTATTCTTCTAATTCCTTTACCACAGTCACAGCAATAGTTCAATATGCTGCCTCATACGATGCCATTCACTGTAAGTATATTCTAAATAAAAATATTAAATCGTTATATTTGAATGATATTTTTCCTTAATATTACCATTACCTACCCTTCTAAATTAAGCCACGAATCACAATTTATTCAATTATTTAGTCTTTAATTGAGCTCGCTTGCCTTTCAACGTCGGCATCAGCACGCTAAACTCTAAATAATCTTCTAAATATGACACAACATCCCGAAATCCTCTATCCAGAATCAAAATGTCACCCTTTTTCATGAAATGTTTCATTGGATATGTCGATTGCAAGATTGATTTTAGAGAATCGGTATCATTTTGATTGGCCAAAAAAGGTCCGAGTATATCAATCACAACCCATCAAGGGTAAAAATAGGGAATGGTTTACAAAGGGGAATTAGTACTGTTGATGTTTCCGGTTTGCAGCTTGAAAAGAAAAACTATCAGCCCTTGAGTGACTGACCTAATATCCGAATTTCTCGTCGACGTTAACACACTACGTAACTCTGTTACCTGGTCCCATGACAAACCAGTAAAAGTTCGCGGACAATCAGTTCTCTAGAAAATGACAGTCACTAAGTTTCGCCGTCAAACTGCGGTTTGATAAATATGCGACTTTATCCACAAATAGACGAATTTTAGAAACATGCAAGGAAATACTTATGCAATAGATACGGGAAGTGGGAATTTCATAGGTAAAAACCTCTTATCATGTAGATAACACAGGCCAACAAAAAAAACTTTTTTTTTGGTGCCGGGAGTTTTTGAGCTGATAATAACAATATTAGTGGTGCTGAATCCAAATATGATATCCGCTTTTATGTAACAGCTCTACTTTTTTAGATACGTAGCATTTTATGACTATATTCTTTCAAATTTTTTATATATTTCAGAAAATATTTTTCAAATTTAAATCAATCTATAAATAAACTAATTCATAATCACTCTGCAGTATTTACTTTGAAAATCACCTTTATACCTTTGAGAAAGGGGTTGGGGAGGATTTGGCGTGTTTGAAGAAGGGGGAGACAGGCGCACAGAGCTGAGGCAGTGGGAAAAGATACAACTAAGGGATGTGGGAAACCCACGGTGGAAAAGGACCTTAGTCATAACTGTAGAATAACGACACGTGGGAAGAATCACAGATAAGTGGAGAAGAGTAAAAAAGGGGGGATAGGGTAAAGAGAGAGTGTGCCTTTGAAAATGGAGAGGCGAGAGTAAGTAAGCAGTAAGGGGATTTCCGAAAACAAATGGTCAAATTCTCAAAGTTTTTGTAAAGTAGCCTCTAAAAATGAGCTCAATTCGAAGAAGCTGTGTAAATCATTGTGATGTGTTTTGTTACATTTGTGGGGAATATACTTTAAAAGAAAATAGGAAAAACATTACAGACTTTGTGAAACGTGCATGCCTAGGATATTTTGGTGTTCAGCTTGGTGACCAAGGTAAAAAGTAGGCACCGCATGTTGTGTGTAAAACATGTACAGAACATCAGCGGTATTGAACTACAGGAAAAAGGAAAAGTTTAAAGTTTGGTGTGACAATGGTTTGGAGAGAACCTACACACCATATTGACGACTGTTATTTTTGCATGGTAAATGTTTCGGGAATTAATCGAAACAATCGCCACAAATGGAAATATCCAGATTTGCCTTCAGCTAGACACCCGGTACCCCATTCAGAAGAAATCCCGATCCTAATATTTCAGACATTACGTGATGTATGTGAGGATAAATACGAGCCTGATTCTATTGACGATAGTGGCAGTGACTACGAGGCAGTATCAACAAATCCTCAACATCAATCAAGATGAACTAAGCACACTTGTTAGAGAATTGAACTTACCGAAGGAAGCATCTGAACTACTAGCTTCTACATCTACATCTACATCTACAAATTACCCTGCGAGCCACCTCTAGGGTGTTTGGCAGGGGGTGATCAATCACCAGCATGCAGCATGCATTTGGACTCCCACATGCACACCACACCGTCCAAGAAACGTCCCGTATAATAACAAACTATACTACCATATGCTGTTAGAAATAGAATATAGAATAGAAATTCAGAAACATGCAGTAAGTTTTACATAGGTTAGTAGGCTACACTACAAGTCATGCAATCTATTTACGCGTTCTATTGCTGCCGTTATAATCTCTTATTGATCGTGGAAAAAATGACATTCGGAATCTGTCTGTTCTGCAATCTATCTCTCTTATTTTATTTATATATCTGATCTTCCGTAGTACGTTGGCGTCCGCAAGATATGGTTAACTTCGTCAGAAAAGACACTGCTCTTGAATTTATCTAAAAGGTTTAGTCTATTTTTCAATCTACGGTCCGACAGAGATTCCCATCCGAGTTTATGTAAGAGGTCAGTTACACTAACAAGACTATCGTAACGACCTTTCACATACCTGGCAGCTCTTCTTTGCACGCGTTCTAACTCTGTTATTAAGCCTTTTTCATGAGGGTCCCAAACACTGGCAGCGTATTCCAAATGTGGTCTAACGAGGGAAAAGTAGCTAATTTCTCTCACTTTGTCGTCGCACTTACCTAATATTCTTTTAACAAAACCCATTTTACGATTAGCTTGACCGGTTATTTCTCGAATATGTTTATTCCACGATAGATCATTATTGAGTCTAACCCCTAGATATTTCACAGATTCAACTGCCTTTAACTGCGCGCCCCGAATGACATAGTTACGCTGTAGGGAGTTATTCTTCTTCCAGAAATTCATTACGACGCATTTTTCCAAATTTAATTCTAACTGCCAAGCATCGCACCAAGCTTGGATAGCAGCAAGGTCATTCGTTAGTTCATCTATATCTTTGCTGGAACGAATTTCTCTGTAAACTACAGCGTCGTCTGCAAATAATCGTAACTTACTCTGCACTACTTCGCTTCAAGGATGCATGAAAAGAATTTAATGGAACAAGGTACAAAAAATTAATTTTTATCCCACCATTGAAAAGGATCTGCTACCCCTCTTTACTCAAGAAGACAATCTTACATTGTGTTTGGACGTTAGAGATCTTCTGAAAGGAATGGGACTACCGCAATATGAAGTAAGTGATTGGCGTTTGTTCATTGATAGCTCCAAGCGTAGTTTAAAATGTGTTCTTCACAATGTTAACAAGTTTGGATCAATACCAATCGCTCATTCAACTGAAACGAAAGAAGAATATGATACAATAGTATTGGCCTTACAGAAGATAAAATACTAGGGACATCGCTAGGTGATTTGTGCAGATTTAAAATTGGTGAACTTTCTTCTTGGGCAGCAATTTAGCAACACAAAATATCCTTGTTTCTGGTGCCTCTGTGCTAGCAGGGACAGACAAACCACTGGATTAAGGAGTGGTCAAAAGGAGAAAACTTAATTATTGGGTAAAAACATTATTGCTAAGTCTTTGGTGAACGGGAGAAAATCACCTTACCGCCCCTTCATGTTAAACTAGGCTTAATGAAGCAATTTGTAAAGGTTCTTGACAAGGATGAACCATGCTTCGGCTACATAAGAATAAAAATGCCGCAGATAAGTATAGAAAAACTTAAAGCTGGTAGTTTTGATGGGCCACAAATCAGACACAGATGGGTCACAAAACTGCTTTTGTCAAGCCATTGAATGAGATTTAAAAAAACAGTTGGCTTTCATTTGTTGAGGTAATAAATTTTTTTCTGGGAAATCACAAGCGAGAGAAATTATCATGAGCTGGTAAACAATATGCTCACTAACTTTAAACCACTTGGATGTAATATTAGCATAAAAGTTCACTATACACAGTCACTTAGACTGTTTTCCTGAAAATTTAGGCGACACAAGTGAAAAACAAGGCGAATGATTTCACCAGGAAATCAAAACAATGTAAGATCGCTACCAAGGAAAATAAATATATGATGGCAGATTACTGCTGGTGATGACTGCTAATTTCCGGGTTCTTCAGCCGCGTCTGTCGTTTTTGGTTGACAACAGTTTCGGAAGCCATCCCATGCTTCCGTCTTCAGGTCGAAGGTGAGAAGTTTTCATTTTTTGCCGTCTTATATAGCACTGGCCGATCTCCTCCTGTGCGCTGATTGGTCAGAGCTCTCTTCCAAACGTTGCTGATTGGGTAGCCAACCTGAAGACGGAAGCATGGGATGGCTTCCGAAATTGTTGTCAACCAAAAACGACAGACGCGGCTGAAGAACCCGGAAATTAGCAGTCATCGTGAACAACGCCGCGGAAACCTACGCACGAAGATTACTGCTGGTGCTTAAAACGAGACTGTTTTAACAAAGAAAGCACGCAAGAAAATCGCGCAAAAGGAGCTTCCGTAGTGTTGAGTGACGTTTTTACGTCTTTTTTTTCTTTAAATTGTTTTATTTCAGTGAAAAATGTTACTATTTGTATTCATTTGTATTGTAAAACTATTGTAATTGTAGGTGATTTAACATCCCTATAAATAAATCAATTCTTTATATTTTGTGGGTTTTATCATTTATGTAATATCATCATATTGAACATTTTTTTACGTAAGTAACAACATATCTGTATCTTGAAAACTAGAGCTGATAGGAAAAAACTAATATCATATTTGGATTCAGCACCCCAATTATACTTGGAATCAGCTTTAAAAGCTCCGGCACCAAAACCACTGTTGACCTGTGTAATCTTTACAGACCAAATTTTTGAAAGGAATGATCAACCTCCCCTCACCTGCAATCTAGCCTCAACGGGAACAGGATGGAGATAATTTGTAGCGGTATGTCCACAAATGAAACAACACTTGTGCGTAGATACGAGGAGAAATCTCAAATCGAGCTCATTTTCTCACTCTATATTCTTACATTCTGGCAGTTTTCGGATGCCCTGAAGCCATTTTAGGCAGCAGTATCCATACAATTCTGTCCCTGTGGTGGGCACCTTAATCGGTAGAATACTATAAGAAAAAAGGGGTGTTATGGAGGGCCAGAGCATAGAGCCAAATAGCCAAAATCGCATATTTTTAATCGCATTTTTCGCGATGTTCCACCACCTAAAAGTTATTTTTACAATACGCCAGCCGAAAGGTATTACAAAACACCTCCAGAAAACGTTTTTTCTTTTTGCCCCCCCTCAAGCATATTTTATGAAAACATGCATTATAAGTTTTCAAATCGACGCAATATCTTCTTGCTCCGCTCAAAGTTTTTGAAAACAATTGAAAATCTGCTCCATTAAATAAGGTTTCAAATGCCGCGAACCAAATTAAAAAATATGCCTCCTTGACCGAGATATTTAAAAAAGATTGAAAATCGTATTTTCGATCTAGCCGGCCCTGGTGGGCATCTAGCGGGCTGGAAATGTGGGGAGGTTTTTCCTATTTGATCCCAAATCGCATACCTCAAGTACGGGAAAAATCGCAGAGGGGGGACTTTTCACCTTCTTATCCAGCTATGCCCTTTCTATTTTGATTAACTTTTATCAATTTTTTTAAGGGCCAGAATAGCGTCAAAATCCATTTTTGGGCATGCAATTTCTTAAAATTTTCCAAGGGGGGACCTCCGAATCAGTGATGTAGCCAATGTAGGGGGTTTCCGGGTTACAACCCCCCTTGAACATTTAAAAGAGGCGCCAAAAAGGAGTAATATGGCATTAATAAATAAAAAATTCTTTACTTAAACAAATACTCGTGCAAAATTACTGTTTTTGAGTCCTAAAAATCACGTTATCAGCTTCAAAAATCCCCGGACCTCCCTTTGCCATGGGGTGTTTTCCATACACCCCGGAAGGGCCCCGTAATCTTCTATAAACATCTCCCCTCTAAGGCCGGATTCAGAATTTCTCTGGGGGGCACAAGAGCCTGACAGGAAACGGTCTTCTTATATTTGAGATTTAAAACAACATACGACAATTACTGTACGAAATATTCTTTCTTTCAATATGGACATTATTAATATGAAATTAAATGATTAAGGCTCCGTAATATGTATAACAAAACGAATGCAATGACAACCGTATTAAAAATCTTGACTATTTTTAAGCGTCTGGCGGGGAAACGTGCCCCCGGACGCCCCCTAAATCCGCCTAAGCCCCCTCCCTAAACCCGCTCATGTCCCCCTTCCATTTCAAAATTCCGCCTTCGCTACTGCTCCGAACCCCCCCCGTAAGATGGGCCCCAGCAAAAGGTCCCCAATCAACCCAGACCGCCCCTGATGGTGAGTCGGTCGTTTAAGTCTCCCACGTGGGTGCGCAATCAAACTCCAGAAACTGGCATGTCGCTCGCGAGGGACTGGCCCAGCTGCTTGCGTGGCAGGGAACGGGTAGGAGGCGGGGGAGAGGGGAGGGAGAGGTGGGGTAGCCACCCCCTGAATAGAGAGAGCTCCGACACCCTCTCCTCTCACGAGTGAACTTCGGTATAAATTGCGAAGCTTCGTCAAGTACTGGTCGTTTTGCCCGTGCTCTTCAATGGTTCGAGGCTTGTCTTCCGTACGTAGCTGTCGTTAGTCTTACTATGCTGCCCGTCTCTGGTTCACTTTCCTTCATCTTCGTGATTTCGATCTGGTGAAGAAACACCACTATGTCGTAGTGCATTGACGACCAGATAGTGTAGTTGTCTTGAACTTTATTCATTTGATGATTTAAATGAAGAGCCAGCTAAATTGAGTTCCGGATTTTTAACTCTCGTAGTAAGGTCTTAGTAAGTACATATTCAAACTATTGCTTGTATAATGATTGATATTTGGTCGTGCATGACGTTTTTTACGCACTAATGCATATAGTAATTCTTGAAATATTGTGGTCATTCTGTGTGACACATTTTAAAGGGTATGTATGCTAACTCTATCTTTTATCTTATTTCCAGGCCGAAGTTGAAGTAAATTTCATTACAAGTCGAATCAGATTACTTGGCGTAATTTGACTTCGTTAACTTGCACGTGGGATATCTCAGTCAGAAGAACAAATTTCCTGGAAAGAGTATTTCCAAGACTTACCCACGATTTCAAATGGTTGCCAAAGATTTCCACGAGGTTTCGGCTGTACCTCCGATCGCACGACTCTTCATTGTAGCGCTTCTCGCTGATAATTTGCCTTCGTAAAGCTGGAGAGACTGCGCTACTTCGGAATATTTTAGTGGTGAGTTTTATTCCTAATCTCGAAAGTTTCCCGTGCCTAATATAATCGGCAGAGATTTAAGATGTTATCCATTAGATGGATAAAGAAACTTATATTAATCTAATTGCCGCTTTAATTTTTATCTTGTATTGGTTGGTTTTTAGTACTAGTTTTTTTGTTGACCAAGGTTAATTTTATTTACAGGTCGCGTGTCCAGCACGAACACTTGGAAAGCGCGATTAGGGTGCTTGCTGCAAGTGTATACGGTCTGGGGGATCAGTTTTCACCTGGCGACAACTTCAAATCGCCATTTCAATGTGGAATTTGACTGATTCGAAAGAGAGAAGTGAAATAGTCGCTATTAAGTGGGCTCTAAGATGAAAATTCTGAACGTTGATCCATCGTAACGTTTTGGAGAAATGCCCTTACACCAAATCTTGAATTCTTCGGGAACTATTTTTATGATGGTGAGTTAAATCTTTGTTCACACGTTTGGATTGCCGGCGTGTTCTTTGTTCAATCACGCATCGTTAACATTAAATTACATGGTTGAGCTACTCGTCTACTTCGCTTAAGTTCCGATTGATATTCTTTTCCTACACCGTAATCATGACTTCATTTCAATTTTCAGGCCTTCAATGACGCTACTTCAGGCCTCGACATTCAGCATTCGATATCACCTTGCTGTACGTTCTTCTGCAACATCCATAGTGCATCAGCTGTTTCGTTCGATTCTCCCGCGAGGGACTACCATCCGAATGAAAGCTTCAACTTATTGCTGTTGTTCAGTTGGAGGTTTCGTCTGGAATTTGGACATCATGCTGCGGCTCGGTGAGTTAATATTCCCTTCTTTCCAATTCTAAGTGACCACAGTGAACTCATTTATGTCAGTGTGAACAATGCAGGTTGTACGTCAGTTTTATTGAGATATTGAAGTTCAAAAACAATAGAACAAAAATATTTGGTGCGCGCGCATCGTGCCATAAGAGGCCCAATAAGGCCCAGTTCAAATCTTGTAACTGATGGCAAGCATCAGTACATGGAAGTTGCGATGGCGATCACATGGGACAAATTATTCAGTGGATTTATTCCCTCTAAAGTTTGAGAAAAAGAGGATTTACCTAGCACGTATCATTAAATGTATTAGATTATATTCTTTATAAAATATGCGCAATGTCATGTTGAATATCAGTGAGTATTTGGGAGTAATTATTTAAAGCTGTTGTGTAGGCATTAGCGGTACTTTAAAAAAGTACGGGTATATTGTGGCGAGTATTAAAAAGCAATAAAAGTACTCACCCGGTGGTACCGGCGAAAGAAAACTAAGCCGGTACTTTTATTATTGATAACATACGTAAATAAGGTTAAAACAACCGTTCGCATTGCCCTAATTATCCGGTATTTAGGAAAATTAGAATGCCAGGCAGAATGAATGCACAGGAGTCATCGAAAAGCATTTTTTTTGCGGAATCCAGTTAGAAAAATATTGGAGGCTAGTTAATTTGAAAGTGAGAAGGGTAATAGAGGCGTAGTTGTCGAAGTCAACGTCATGTGAACTATTTCGGTTTTAAGTTTTTTGTCTGACTCTGGCACAGTCATCAGGAAGTCTTCTACAGTCATCATTTTGAATAAATCCTTATTATTAAAAGACCTGATGATGCAAGTCTGACACATACTTCGGCTGTATAAAAAGCACGCGATTTGTGTGAAAAGAAAGGCACTAATTATTTGAAATATCATTCTTTCTTCGTGATTAAAAATATTTTAATACTCTAATGCAAAGACACTTAATTGTATGGTTTTACATTACCAAGTTCAGTGTTAATCATGCATAGAATACTGCGATCAAATAAATTTCGATGTGTAGATAATTATGCCATTTAGGTTGGAGAAATAAATAAATTTTGTGGTTCAATAAAATTGATTTTTTTGCCTTTTCTGGCTTAAAATATCTTTTACCTAAATAATGATAGCACGTGCCCCAAAGTCAAGGCTTTCTAAAGTGCCTACCATAAAATTATTAGAAAATAAGAATGGAACTTAAGAAGTATACTCAATAGTTCAATGTCAAGTATAACATTTTCCATGCATTATTGTATTTCTTAAACTCCTTCATACCGTATTTTGACAGTGAATATAGAGCATACAGTATTATTGTTATCATAGTTTAATGTAGAGGTATTTTTATTGCTTGCTTATAGCATAGTTCAGTCTAAATAGTCAATCGTTGCCTATTAAAACAATAAAAATTTCAGCACATGCACAATGCATTTTTAGGGGTAGGTGAGTCCCCATACCTTCAGCCTATGACTGCTGTGGAAGACCCTTTGAGAATAAAGTTTTATGATTGGTAACAAAGAGGGATGGTCAAAAAATATCCACAGGGGAGAATGATGCCTCGGTAGCTTCGCTGGCTAAAGCACCAAACTGAAAATCTGTGTATCCTGGTCAAGGCGAATAATTTTTTTTCTGTGGATTTTTGGTGAAATCATGATTATTATAAATACTAAAATAGGGGAATATAAGCAGTATTTTATTACTAGAATGAGAAATATAAAAAATCTTAATATATGTAATTATGCTACTTCGGTGCAGGATTATAATTTTAATGGTTTCACACTGCCATTGTCCCACTCACGATAAAACTAAAATTTATGGGTCATGAATTGAAATTATAAAGAAACTGCAGCAATTTACCTATCATTTATTTACTAAATTTGCCAATTCAATTAGGACTCAATGAAGAAACTATAATTAATTCATATTTTAATTCTTTATTGGATTGCATAATGTATTATATGGGATCTTTATGGCGTTATTTAGGATTGAGTCAAAACCTGTATCAATTATAAATTATGAACTTCTTACAAATAGCTGTTTAGCTCAAATTATGTTAGAGTTACAGGAAGTACCAGCCATATTACTACTGGTATTTCTGGTTCTGGCGCAGTAGTACAGCTTTTAAATACTGACAATCTAAAATCTAAATACAGATTTACTGGAGTAGACAAAAGATATGCAAAAGGTATATAGGTACAACAGAAGACTGGTATTTCTTGCCCATCCCTAGTTAAGTGAACGAAAGAGACCGCAATGAAAAGTTGAACAAATGATAAGTACATTATTTTGGCATTAAGGAAAAATTGTCGTGGATGTTCTGAAAGCTGTTATGTAGTGGGCATGTGCTTCCCTATTCTTAAAGCTACTTCAAATTTTTTCTTGGACGCTTTGATTTTAAATTTGCATCATCACCATTCTCTCTCGTTGACAAAGAGGGTAGTTTCCTTCATCAAAGAAAACGAAAGGCATACAATGAAATTCGTTACCCACGATTAGTGTATTCATAAAATACAAATATTTGGTTTTAGAAATCCCAGTTTAGACTAATGTTAATGGTCAATTTTAACCTCATTTGAAAAAGACAAGATTGGCGCCCATGCGATGCCACTTCATGTGATGGCACAGGGACCTAGATTCTATACTAGTGGTCAGGAGTTTTAAATAGTCTGAGATTACTAATGCATGAATGTGGCACAGAGCTCAGGGGAAACAACTCTTAATAATCACCTATTAAAATTGCCTAGGGTTGGAAAGTTTCCTTCATTTGACTTGACAATAATCCTTATGTAAGCAGAGCACTACCTGCTAGGAGGGTACTCAATGCTCAGCAGCAAGCAGCCTGCAGTGGTGTTCATAGCCTCGCACCCGGGTGGCATCACACAGCAGCAGCCAGACGTCACATGGGCTTTTCCTAGCATTCATATTAGCAGTCACATTTTCACTCTTGGAAATTTTCACTTTTCATTTAATGTTAAAAAAGTAGATATCAGTTATTTTAAAACATCTACCAGCATGAAATATGTGCTCCAGGAGTAATAATCTTTCGATTTAGGCAATAAACAAATGATAGGAAATTTACCATATTATATGGGATGTTATGGGAGGTGTAGTAATGAATCTTCTGTTTGAGCAGTTAGAGGTCAAAGGTTTCCGCAACTAAATATATTGATTCTACTGAAATAAGGATGTAGGGAGAGACATATAATTTAACATGAGCCGTGGGGGTTGCAAGTGCACACTTTATGCCCTTGGTGCCCATGATCATGTTATTATATCAAAATGTTAGGTTTTGTTGTTACATCGTTAATTACTGTAAGAGTTCAGTAATTTAACAAGGCCATGCTTCTCAAAAGCGGTAACTTGGGCATGTCAAAGTCATTGAATGATAGTTACCTGATTGAGATGCACTTCAAATGAACCTGATCCTTTGACTTTTATTCATTGCTTTTTCCTAAATTTTTTTTAAAAAAGGTTTATTAGATTACTCTCTTAAGGTAGTTTATATACTTGGAGGGGAGAGGGGCCCAGATTAAATGAAGTAGGTTTTTAATATCAGATGAGGGCATTGAATGATATTTTAAATTTGACAATGATATAATCTTAATGGGTGAAAGTATTTACGTTATCTCAGAAGGCTATGATATGAAAAATTTCAGGTTTTGCTTTATGCAAAGAAAGACTAATGTGCTTTGTTCATTCTACTTAGTCAAAAAAAAGTCTCTCAATAATAGTGCAAAATAAAACTATTCATAAGAGGCAACTGGTGTTATATGCAAGTGGGATTAATACTACAATGAAAGGCTACATGCAATTGAAATGTAAGAAAAGTTACTTGTGGTAGGAGGGTTTAAGTATTATTGAAATTGCAAATGGCTGGTAATTAAAAGGCACAAAATTTCCTCATTTCAGTGCAGTTAGAGGAAAGCCCTGTGGACGTTCCACATGTGGCCTGGTGAATCTTATATGATAGAGGGGAGTACTATGAAAGCTTATGGAATCATTTGTCAGTGCTCATAGTTTTTTTAATTTCATCATATATTAACCAAAGATATATTTTGGCTGTAGGTAACTCCATTAATAAGCATATGATAATGTTTCAGACATCAGCTGGTTCAATGTATTGTCATCTTAGTGCAGGGATGCGGACTTACAAAAAAATAGGGAGGGGCCCAGACCTGGGATCTTGCCCCAAGAAATTTTACAGTAGAGAGTTTTAAGTTTTTTAAGCCTTTTAGTCATATGATCAAAATTAGAACCCTGATAACTGGAATCTTGATACCTGGACACTCCGGGGAAAATCGACAAGTGCGACACATTTTTTCCTCAACACCCATAACAAATTTTTGATGGGGCTCGGACCTCCTTAGGCCCTATGGAGTAGCGCCACTGTTAGTGTTATTCCAGAATAACATTCTTTGTATACAGCTGAGGAGAAAATTATTTCAATTTAGTTTTTAGTGTGTTCCCTGTGGTTAGTTGCTACAGATCTCTTAGCACTGTGGAGCTATTATTCCCAACATTTTCCCGTGTTGACTAGCAGCCTTTTGGTTTTAGCCACATGTAACATCACCTCTTGATATATTATCTGAAAATCAATTTTTGCAACTAAAACTTGGCCATAAATTATTAAAATGATTGTGTAACAGTTGCTCCATTGGAGATTCTGAAGATTCTCATAGCACCTCAGGATCTACCTCTGGTGTAAAAGACATGTAGTTTGAATGGTGATGAAATGAACGAAATTATGTAGATTTGAATTTATCAACTAGTTTCCTTGGCATGTAAAACATTATATTTTGACCTATTCAGGTGCCTGGCACTGTATGTACTAGATCAGCCCCCTGTGCCTTCTATGAACTCAACTAGCATTGGCCTGTTCTATTCATCTCGACTCATGAGCAGCCTAAAAGCCAATATTTCATTACTTGTGCCTTTGCTTTTCTTTTAAATTTGAATTAGTCTGCATTGGAGTACTCTTCCATTCTTTGTTCTATTTTTCTACAGCTAATCCTTTTCAGTATCTTTGATGCAAGTTTTCTCGGTTGCGGTCCTAAAATGTTCACAGGTCTCAGCTTCTTTCCTCTTAGGAATTGGTATTATGCTTCTCTCAAAATCCTTTGGTATCTCCACTGTTACATACTTTTTGCTTATGGTCTTGATCTGCTTCATCATATTTTCTCCTGCATTTGTGATTGGCCCTCCTAGTGTATGGTAAATGCTAGATGTTATCTTCATTTGTGGGTATTATACCACCACATCAGTCTGAATGTGGAATTGACTCTATCATGTCGTCGTTCTCAACTTTCCTTAAGTTTTCGTTTGCTATCCTTAAGGTACTACCGTTGTATAATTTTCAGATTCTTTTGATTTCTTCACTTAGCATTCATTTTAAGCATTAGTTGCCCATTTCCACTCCCTTCTCTATTAGCACTGCACAGCTTTTATTTTTCTCCACAACTGGCATCCTGATGGTTCTGATTTCTGGTTTCTGATCCACCATGCACGACATTACCTACGGACATGTTGTTTATACAGCATATTGTGCATATAACAGACTTAGTCATCAAATACATAATCAAGGAATTGAATGGTTGAGTTAACCTTGCTCACTTTTTAGTTATGAAAATATGCGCAGCACACTAGCATCTACCTCTGGCAGGATATTACATCTTACACCTTTGAAATGGTTCCTTATTATCCTATAAACAGCCACTACTACTTCATTCCCAAGGAATTTGGTAAGTCTTTGCAGACATTTTTCATCCATCTCTCTAGCCTTCCTGGCTGTGCGACACATCTTGTTCCCTATTCTTCAATAACTGTACTGCCCTTCCCCTGTTTTTGCACTCTTGTGCTGCTGTACCGAATTCTCGTCTTGAAAGAGAGGCTCCCATGTCATCCACTTTCCTAGTTTTCAATAGCTCTCATTGTTAGGCCTTTTTCGTAGTCATTTCAAGATATACTTTCCATCTCTTTGTCATAGTTTTCAAGCATCAGTTCTCAATGTTCTCCCTAATGGTGTCACATATAATGCCATGGAAGTGGTTCCTCACCATCCTGTATCCTCTCCACTTTTTCTTGCCGAAAATTTGTTCCACTGGTCCTCAAATGCATTTTTCATCCATGCTTCTCCAGCCTTCCTTGCTTTACTACAAATCTAGTTGCCTATCCTCTGGAACTTTACTGTTCTTCCTCTGTAATTTCACACTGGTACTTTCTTCTTTCATTGATAAGACTGAGGACTTCCTATGGGATAGCTAATTTAATGACTTTCCTATTTAGAGGAAATTCTTAGGTGGCTCCCTCTATTCCTATTAAGTTGCACCAGCTATCTTCCACTAATATCGTGTACACATCTTGTCCTGCGCTCCACAGCTTCTTTATGTCAGTCAGTGGCGCCGACTCCATGGGGCCTGAGGGGGCCCGAGCCCCCTCAAAGATTCGTTTGGGGGGGCGGAGCCCCCTCAATTATTCAAGAAGGTAATTAAGTTATATTATGCTTTGTGAAATCACATAAATATATTTGTTATTTTTATTTCCCATGTTTGACGATAGTTACCTTTTAAAATAAATTCAACAATGTGTGTTGAAACAAATAACTACATATAAGGTTAAGCAGGTTATCTGAATCAAGTGGTGTGAATCATGGTAGTGTTTCGGTGCTGCGACACACTTTGAATTTAACCTCTTCCCGGGGCAAGACCTCCGATATGGGCCCCCCCAATATTTTTTATAAGTCGGCGCCCCTGATGTCAGTTGATACTACCCATCCTGCAATTTTTCAACCCTCCAAAATTTATTTTACTGCTTTCCTCAGATTTTTGAATTTTAAGTGGTATTTCATCATAAGTTATGGTCAATGTCAATATCTGCCCATGAGTAGATTAAGTGATCCTTAATCTGGTTCCTCTTTTTCTTAACTAGAATGTTTCGAAATACTAGAAATTTTGAATCTTTGACGTCCCAAGGCATTTTCCATGCTTATCCTCTTAGTATGGGATGTTTTTCATAATGTGGAGCAACCACTAGTCTGTATTCAGAGCAGAATTTTATTAGCCTTTCTTGTTTTGGGTCTTCTAATCCATAATTCCTGGCTATTCTCCTAACTTGGCCTTCATAAATGACTGCAATCTAGTCGCCTTAAGATTTTCACCCCTATTACTTATTAAATTTCTTCCAATACGTCTCTGTAGATGTCCTCCACTTATATTCAAAACCTGATGTAGGCAAGTAAACTTGCCCCTATTCAGTAATTGCCTCTTTGGTCTCCACCTTAATCATGATTTTACTTTCATTAATCAGCAGGTAGGTTTTCACATGCATCTTGGCTTTTTCAGCATTCATCATCATCACCACTGGTCAACAATCCTGGGATTGGTTTGACGCAGCTCTCCACTCAGTTCTCCTATCAGCTAATCTTTTCACACCTACGTATTTCTTCTCTTTCACATCTCTCTTTACTTGTTCCATATATTTTGTTCGGGGTCTTCCTTTTCCATTCTTGCCTTCCACTTGTCCCTCGACGATTGTCTTAATCAGGCCATTATGTCTCAAGATGTGGCCTATAAGGTTGTTCTGTCTTCTTGTTAAGGTTTTCATGAGGCTTCTCTCTCCTACCCTTCTTAGGACTTCCTCGTTACCAACTCGGTCGATCCATTTGATTTTCATCATTTTTCTGTAGCACCACATTTCAAAGGCCTCTATCCTTGCTTTCTCCGCTGCGGTCATTGTCCATGCCTCACTTCCGTATAGGAGCATACTCCAGATGTAGGTTCTTATAAATTGTTTCTTTACTTCCATATTTAAGTTTCCCGCTGTAAGCAGGTCTCTCTTTTGGTGGAATGCTCTCTTCACCTGGGCTATTCTGCTGATAATTTCTTTCTTGCTTCTCCCGTCACTAGTTATCTTGCTTCCCAAATAACAGAATTCATCCACCTCTATCAGTTTTTGCCTCCCTATTTTAATGTTGGTCTTGACTTCTTCTCTTCTGCTGCATACTAAAATCTTGGTTTTCTTCGTGCTTATTTTCAGTTGATATCTACTAATTACCCTACCCATATTAGCCAAAATATTTTTCAAATCCTTCTGTTTCTGCTATAACGGCTGTCATCGGCAAATCTCAGCATGCTAATTTTTTCTCCATGGATATTCACTCCCAATTCATTTTCTTTGATTTCATTAATGGCTTTTTCAATGTAAAGTTGAAAATTACGGGTGACAATATACAGCCTTGTCGCACTCCTTTCTTAATTCTTGCTTCTTCACAGCTGGGCCCTGATTTTATCACGGCTACTTGGATTTTGTATTAACTGTGGATGATTCTTCTGTCATCATAAAGAACCCCAATTTCCTTTAGGATTCCAAGCATTGTGCTCCAATCCACATTGTCAAATGCTTTCTCTAAGTCCACAAACGCAACGAATGTTGGCTTGTTCTTTTCCATTCTCTTCTCTATGAGCAGTCTTAGGGCCAATATTGCTTCCCTTGTGCCTTTGTTTTTTCTGAATCCAAATTGGTCCTCATCCAAGTACTCTTCTGCTTTTCGTTCTATTCTTCTACAGATGATCCTTGTCAGTATCTTTGACGCATGTGTAGTAAGGCTAATGGTCCTAAAATCTTCGCACTTCTCTGCTCTTTTCTTCTTAGGAATAGGGATTATAATGTTCCTCTCGAAATCCTTTGGTATCTCACCTGTCTTATACATTTCACTAATGATTTTGTATAGCTGGTTCAACGTCTTCTCTCCTGAATTTTTAATTAGCTCTGCAGAAATGTCATCAATGCCAGACGCTTTATTTATCCTGAGGTCTATTACAGCCGCATCAAATTCCGATCTTTAAATTGGGGCTCCCATGTCATTGGTATCCACTTCCCTCTCGTTTTCGATAGCATTCATTCTGAGGCGACTTCCTTTGTACAAATCTTCCAGATATTCCTTCCATCTCTTCCGTTTGTCTTAGTTTTCAATATGTAGTGAAATAACTTTTCAAATAATTTACTGTAACACGAATGTCTTCAGCAGGACAGACTAGAGTGAAACTTTCCTTTGTGGTTTAATGGAAAATTTACAAATCCCTTTGAATAGGTCCTTAATTAGAGTATATCTTGAAGGCTGTCACAGCTGGTATTTTGTAGCCATGTGTGTTCTTAGAAAAAACTTCTTTAGCATCTTAAGTTGTACGTGGATGGGATGCATGGATGATATGAATGAGATGGTAATTGTGGGTGAATTAGTCCTGCAGAGCCTCTGCCTCATGGCTTGTTGCACTTAAATTTAGAATTTTCACGTTCAGAATGCTGTCAGTAGTTTTGTTTCTGTCTGAAGTATGTTGAGTTGATCAGATAGGGGTCAACTCAAGGTTGGTTGGTGATATTGGGTGGAACTTGGTGACAGGAAACTTAGTAAAAGATACACTTAATTGTATGATCCACAAAAGTTTACTTGACCAACCCAGGTTTTGACATGTGCATTATGTACTTTGGGGGAAAAAAGTATCCCAACACATTTTGTGCCACCATAAAACACCCCCCCCAAGAGCTCAGACATTTTTAAGCTAAATCTATTTTACTTAATTGGATTAATATTGTTGATAGAATAGTGTGAGGATTAATAAAATATCCCTCAGAAGGCTGTAAAAATCACCATTATGAATGATTTATCTTAATTTTTTCCGGCAGAAGGCCTCTGCACCTCCCCGGTGGGTATGCAATACCCCAAGCCCCCCAGTATTAGTTGCACCTGAAACCCCCCCTAGCCTTAATTCCTAGCTGCGCCCCTATCTCCACATATGGAAGCAAGGAAGATTGCAGAATTTGCATGTAATCACCAGATGCCATTCGTGCTAGTGTTTTGACATATGCTCCATGCCCAGCAGTGGAATTGGCAGCCCAAAAGCTAAGGCTTACATGGCCTGATTTTTTTACTTAAAATATTTTTTTGGTGCTATCTTAAATATAAAAGAAAGGTTAAGCTCTTAGATAGGCAAACAATCACATAAATCTTTCTCCATAACTGAATCATATTTACCTAGAATTTCTTGTCCTCCACAGCTGAACATGCCCACTTTCATCACTTCTAAATGTCTTTTAGTCAGTGAAGATGATGAGATCCCAAAGTGTAGGATTCATATCCACATACGCATGGGCAAACTCCAATCTTGACACCTTGTTTGCTTCTCACTTTTCTTGCTGGCCAGCAATTTCTTACAACAGCTTTGTGGAGACAGTTTCTTACAGTTCGTATGCTGCAATTTAGGTTTAACTGTCTCTGTATTGCAGCCACCCCATCAATGCTGATGGGATTATCAATAGCACTTTGATGTATATCACCATCAACATCCTCTGTTGTACACCTAGGCCTCCCTCATCTTCTCAGATTTAATGCCTCAACACCCTCGGTGGCATTTCACCCAGTAGTACACAGTACTCCTATTGATGTTCATTCTTAGTGGTATTTCCGCTGCTGTAAAGCCTGCCTCTATTAACCTAACTACTTTTCCCTCTCGCCTGGTGATAACTTCATCTCAATTAAAGATAGCAGTATATCCTTCTCCATCCAAAGAAAAAGCGTGCTGGGAAATGAGCTCTTTGGTGCCCCTAGCAAAGCTAAAAATTCTTAAAAATCAACTGCATTCAAATATGTGGCCCATCAAATATGTTAGTTGACTGTCTTGTTTACCTCAGGATAAAGCTTGCTATGGCTGGTAGGGATTTATTTAGTTTCATTGAGACATGCCAAGGAAAACTCAAAGGAATGGTTCCTATGTGTGCACATGATGCCATCAAATGCACTTCTAATCTGTGGAGTTCATCACAAATCATACTCTGGGTTGAGAGAGACTAGGTGGTCGGTCATGCATTTGGATGACAAAGAAAGGAGAGAGCGTTGTTTGATTTTCCCCACTTCGACCAAAGAATAACTACACACTGTAAAGGAAACATCTTTTCCCAGAGAGTGATAGTGGTGGAAAACCTTTGTTGGGATACTTTTTCCCCCATAGTACATTTGAGAATGACTGAACATGCTGAAACCTGGGTTAGTCTAGTGAACCTTAGTGGGACATAAAACTTCATGAATCTTTAATTATGTTCCCAGACAGGGGTGCATTGGAAGTGAATTTGAGGAATGAGTATGAGCTAAGGTTAATTGTGATCTGGGAGCGAAATTGGAATAATTTGTCTTGGGAGTAATCACCTAAAATGTCATTCATATGGTATTGGATGTTTGGAAGCATTGATAAGAATGCTAACAGATTCTCTAACCCTCTGAATCTCCTTAATATAATGTATAGTAACTGCTTTTCACATTAACTATTGGTACTTTGTTACTCTCCCATTCAATATTTATGACTGTCTAATTTAAAGAAACGGGTAAAAGAGACAAATGGTATTGAAGGTTTTCTGATTAGCGGAAGTGCTTGCCACTTAGTGATAAGTTGAAGCTGTAATTGCCTGAGTGATCCATTAACGAATCGCCTTTATCGACTCAGTCATCTTATAGGAGTGTTATGAGAAGCAATAGCTTGCTCTAAACTACTTGTGATTGCACTGCTGAAAATTTACAATATGCTTGAATAACAATTATCTTAATTTTGTTGCTATTTATAGGGGTGATACATCATGAATAGTATCAGACTATGGTATCAAATTTTGTGGTGATAGGTGTTATCTTGCTCAAAAAACTTTTATCCCTTGGATATCTATTAAAAGAATCTGAATGCATTGACTTCACAAGGAAAAGAAATTGAATGATTTAAAATTACTTCTTCGCCTGCACAATATGTATATAAATTTTTCTCAATCTAATAAACTTTTCTTTCCTTTAAAGGAGGCAATGGACTTCATTAAATGCTGTCTAGTTAGTGTTGAGCCCCTGAAACTACATCCGTGGCAACGAAGACAGACCTGCATAAGACAAAACGGTGAGGCATCTGCTTTATCATATTCTTAAGGGGGATGGTCATTGCTGCCATTGGTACTACACAAAATGCAAACTTGCGAAAAAATAAGTAAGGGGGTTGTATTTTTCTTCCTTCATTCATGTATTCAGTAAGATTTATAAGCACAATATGATAACATGATACAAGCGAGGAATTAGTGAAATCTATACCATAATGGCCAAAAAGTGGAAAAAGAGTAGGATAGAGTTTTAATGAAAATCAAACAACAATTCAAAACCTTAATGGAACAAACATGAGTTATGAGATATGTAAATGTAATATTATTTATTTCAGGTAGGTATTTGGCCCAAACACTAACAACAGTTGAAATAGCTGACATATGCAGATTCAATGACGCATAAACTAAGGAGCTTCTCACATAGAATAGGTGCTGAATTACTATGACATAGGGCCTATATTTAAAATGCTAGCGCAGTAGGGGCTCCTCTTACAAGAAGGCCGTCGCCAGTGAGAGGTGAAATTTGGCTGCCTGGGTCACTATGGAATAGGGTGTATATGTGAAATGCTAGCGCGACAGGGGCTCCTCTTACAAGAAGGCCGACGCCAGTGAGAGGTGAAATGTGGCTGCCTGGGTCACTATGGAATAGGGTGGATATGATAAATGCTAGCGTGACAGGGGCTCCTCTTACAAGAAGGCCGTCGCCGGTGAGAGGTGAAATGTGGCTGCCTGGGTCACTATAGAATAAGGTGGATACGTGAAATGCTAGCGCAGTAGGGGCTCCTCTTACAAGAAGGCCGTCGCCGGTGAGAGGTGAAATGTGGCTGCCTGGGTCACTATGGAATAGGGTGGATATGATAAATGCTAGCGCGATAGGGGCTCCTCTTACAAGAAGGCCGTCGCCAGTGAGAGGCGAAATGTGGCTGCCTGGGTCACTATGGAATAGGGTGGATACGTGAAATGCTAGCGCGACAGGGGCTCCTCTTACAAGAAGGCCGACGCACGTGAGAGGTGAAATGTGGCTGCCTGGGTCACTATGGAATAGGGTGGATATGATAAATGCTAGCGCGACAGGGGCTCCTCTTACAAGAAGGCCGTCGCCGGTGAGAGGTGAAATGTGGCTGCCTGGGTCACTATAGAATAAGGTGGATACGTGAAATGCTAGCGCGACAGGGGCTCCTCTTACAAGAAGGCCGTCGACAGTGAGAGGTGAAATGTGGCTGCCTGGGTCACTATGGAATAGGGTGGATACGTGAAATGCTAGCGCGACAGGGGCTCCTCTTACAAGAAGGCCGACGCCAGTGAGAGGTGAAATGTGGCTGCCTGGGTCACTATGGAATAGGGTGGATATGATAAATGCTAGCGCGATAGGGGCTCCTCTTACAAGAAGGCCGTCGCCGGTGAGAGGTGAAATGTGGCTGCCTGGGTCACTATGGAATAGGGTGGATATGATAAATGCTAGCGCGATAGGGGCTCCTCTTACAAGAAGGCCGTCGCCAGTGAGAGGCGAAATGTGGCTGCCTGGGTCACTATGGAATAGGGTGGATACGTGAAATGCTAGCGCGACAGGGGCTCCTCTTACAAGAAGGCCGACGCACGTGAGAGGTGAAATGTGGCTGCCTGGGTCACTATGGAATAGGGTGGATATGATAAATGCTAGCGCGACAGGGGCTCCTCTTACAAGAAGGCCGTCGCCGGTGAGAGGTGAAATGTGGCTGCCTGGGTCACTATAGAATAAGGTGGATACGTGAAATGCTAGCGCGACAGGGGCTCCTCTTACAAGAAGGCCGTCGACAGTGAGAGGTGAAATGTGGCTGCCTGGGTCACTATGGAATAGGGTGGATACGTGAAATGCTAGCGCGACAGGGGCTCCTCTTACAAGAAGGCCGACGCCAGTGAGAGGTGAAATGTGGCTGCCTGGGTCACTATGGAATAGGGTGGATACGTGAAATGCTAGCGCGATAGGGGCTCCTCTTACAAGAAGGCCGTCGCCGGTGAGAGGTGAAATGTGGCTGCCTGGGTCACTATGGAATAGGGTGGATATGATAAATGCTAGCGCGATAGGGGCTCCTCTTACAAGAAGGCCGTCGCCAGTGAGAGGTGAAATGTGGCTGCCTGGGTCACTATGGAATAGGGTGGATACGTGAAATGCTAGCGCGATAGGGGCTCCTCTTACAAGAAGGCCGTCGCCGGTGAGAGGTGAAATGTGGCTGCCTGGGTCACTATGGAATAAGGCTGATATATCAAATGCTAGCACAATAGGGTCTCTCAGGAATTGGCGCTGGCTTGTGAGAGGCGAAATGTTTATTTGCATCACTCTAGAATTTTTGTATAGGTCTTAAGTTAATACATTCTCATTTTCATCTCAAACACACAAAGACACTGCCCCCCACAATGTTCCTGTCATCCATGCTGCCTTTGATGTCTTTCCTGCCTGCCTTCATTGAAGATTGGTGTTTAGTGTCAAGTGAATGGTCATTTTTCATTGCCCCTGTGTTGGTGAATGTGCTTCTGTTTATGGGGGCTAGTGTTGTGCAAGTGATAATTAGTGATTGTGCATCGTGGGATCGTCGATGGAAAGCTGAGGCTCTGCCTACGTTGGACCTTCCTGTGTTGTGGTAGGGACTCGACTCCTTTCCCTGCATGATCTAGGAAAACTGCTGCACTGGCAATTAGCTTAGGCCAGTGTTGCATTCATCGTAGGGCCCTTAAGTTGGATTTGAATGGGAATGGTGTGACCAGCAAATGGTGTACTAGTTTGGTTATGTATTTATTCTCATGTGTTAGTCTTTCAGGTTAGGTTTAGGCCACCTCTGAGAATTTATACATGCTTCTCTGATATTGCCATCGCCTGTTTGTTCCATTGCCATTCAAATTTAGCTTTAGTGGGCGATAGAGAATGAACACTTAGAGAAACATTTTATGGAGGGAGATTAGAAATTTAATTTCATTTCATTGAGGCATCTTAATTCCTTTGCCCAATCCTGATACTATTAACATATACCAATTTTCAAGATCCTAATCTTCATTAGGCTGGCAGGTTTGACGAGATGTGATCTTGAGGATATTGTGTCACCTGGCTTAGCTGCCATTAATCTGTTAATTGTTCCGTCCTTCAGTGTCCAGCAGGAATTGGAGAGTCCTCCACACTTAGAAATGGGTATTAGGTAGGGCCATGGGACTTTTCTTTTCCTGCAGGCTCTGGAGTTAAGGTCCTTGATAACTCATTTTGAGAGTTAGGGTTTCAGTTCTGCCTTAGTTTTTATGGTATTCTACTCAAATATTTCTGAAACAAAGGTTTCACTACACCAGTCACACATTGAAATTAGTTTGATTCGGCTTAATATTAGTTTTAATTCTTAAGTGGCTATTAACATTATAAGAACTGTAATTGGATTGTGAAATGTCATTTGTTACTACTAATAACTTTACTTTTCAGGACTTTACATCCCTTTATTTAAATCTTTCATTTTCGTAATTCCACATTAAGATTAATGCAAGAGAATTCAATTTTAAAGAATTAGATTCCTGTTTTATATTTGCCCTTTTATTCAAATTATTTAAAAAATTTAATCATTAAGTTTTCTATTTTTTTATTAAGATTTTAAAATTTTGTATGGAACCTGATTTTTTTCTTCTTAATCACAAGGGTCATATCATCTGAACACCTAAATTAGTAATTACTCTATCTAAAATAAAGCAATCATGGAAATTAAATTCCAATTTTGAATTTGAAATGAAAGATATTTAAATTTATTCCCCATGTTTGATTTGTGTTGCATGATTAGAATGCAGAAGACTAATACAGTTTCTTTTCTATTGCTTTTATCCGGTGGAGTGATGTTGGCCTGTAACCCTCTGTGGTTCCTGTGTGGGAATGTAACCTCATCTTGCTGCTCCACTACATATCCTGGAAGTAGTCATCGCTAGAATAACTGTGCCTTGGCTCACTAGGAGTTTGCTAATTTTTTTTGGGCAGTGAATCAATTTTTTGAGGGAATTTTTATTCCTCGAGACAATGTACTGCCACTGTCTGGATCAAAATAGTCAATTCAAAATTGTTTTGAAACTTTCAATCAAGACTACTGCATTTAAGAGTGGAAAAGTAATGCTCTTACAGCATTGTAATATTCATCTAGCTTCTTTGTCTATTATGGGTTGCCTTCTTGGTGCATGCCTGAAGTTGAATCATTCTAGTTTAGTTGGTTAATATTTTTATCACCTTTAATGCTTCAGTGATGCCTCACTCCTATGAATTTAAATGCTATCTATTGTTATTGTTAATTTAGTTAAGTTGATTTGATGATGGAAAAATTGACATTAAAGTATTGATTTATTCTTAAGTTTTGTTGCTTGGCTAGAGTATTTAATGGTAGATCCACCTCTAGGAATTCATATACGTACATCACTTTAGTGTTGTTGATGGTCACACTTATGTCAACATTTTTCTTTGTGTAATTTTTGATGTGAATAATTTCTCGAGCTATTTGAATGAGAAATATCAATTTAAAGATTCCCATTGTACCTATGTTAAGGTTTCACTCTTCTTGGTGTATAAATCTTGTTGTAATTACTCAAATATAGTTCATAATGTTTTCCATAAATTATTTAGAATAATTTTCTATTTGTCTTTGCTGCTCCATGTAACAATAAATGAATGTTCATAAACAATGTAACAGTAATGTTATTTCTTTCACCTCTAAAATTGTATGCTTAATACAAAATAAATTTTCATTTTCTCTCTAAATTATTTTTTACCTTCCATTAAGATGTATAATTATCCTGGTATATCTATTTACTTAACATCAATGGGATTTATTCTTGCTAATGCAGTTTGTAAGGTCACGCACATGCTTTGGACCCTCAATGATTAGGTTAACTCAGAAAATTGAGAACTAAATAAGTCAACTGACACATTTCTCTGGGCATGACATGCTGTGATAATTCGTAGTTATGTAACAAGGAATTATTACTTTTAAAAATTTAATCATGAGAGTTGTCCAATTTCTTAAACGTAGCCTTCCATTGATATTGCCACTGAATAACAAGCTTGCTGCTTCATTGTCTTCATCATGTTCAATTTACAGGCAAGATGTAATTTCTATTGAAACTATTGCAGTGATGGTAGTTGGCTATTCTACTCTCGAAACTTCTGTTATCGTGGAGTTGTGGTCTGGTAGAAACTGAAGAGAATAGTAGTACTGATATGTACCTAGATGACTATATCCACAAGGACATTAATAATAGTGCATTAGATCAAGAATCATGATTTAAACAAGAATCAGAAAAAATAAGATTCAATTCCCACACCTTCATACATGGAAGGTCCAGTCTCTTCTGCCATGCCTACAGTGAATGTGCATTTGTCTGTATTCACACAAATGGTCATCTGTGGGAAGTCTGCTCTTGGTCCAAATGTCATAAGGAAATTAGTCGTGAATTGGTAAACACAAAGCAGACATTAATCATGCAAATCATGCCCCACTGTAAATACTCTTATCCTTTTCAAATGTAAATTTTCTAACAAGCTTTTACATGCCAATCGTCATTATGAACCCATCTTTGACCATACAGTAGTAGTCTTTTGTTGATGCTAAATGATATATTATACATATAATAATCCACCAAAATATTAGTACCTTTTATTACATGGGTAGAAAATTTGAGTTCATCAAAATCAACCGCTAAATCATCAAAAGGAAAAGTAAATATCCCCTCATTGGAATGATGCATTCAAAATATCAATTCATTGATAGTTGGATACTTCACCTCAGCAAACTCAACAATCTCCCACCAAATCTAATCAGTTCGTGCAACTAATACTGGGGTGTGTGAGGGTATGGAATGTCCATCAGGATAAGCAGTAGGTGCGAGATTAATAAATTGCAGAATTTTAAGATGGTTGAAAATGGTGAGTTTTACGACTTTCTGAGGGATATTTTGTTAATCCTTACACTATTCTATTAGTAACATCAATCCAATTAAGTAAAATGGATTAAATTTAAATATTTCTCCGACCCCCAAACCCCCCCCCCTCGCTGCGCCACTGCCCCCAATCACCCCAGACCACCCTTGTGAAGTAGTAAGCAAAAAAGGTAAGAGGAGAAGAAAACGTTATAAGATCTGAATGCTGCTGCTGCTGGAGAAGATCAAGATCGAGAACATGGATTAGGTAAATGTAATGAAAGGGAGATTGCTGGAAATCTTCATTGAGTGTCATTTAGTGGTGGAGAACACTCAATTTAAAAATCACAACCAAGGCAGATCAACGTGGAAAATGCTACGTGATTTGAGAAGAATTTCAAATGCCATATCTTGCTGTAATTGAGATTTAGAAACTATGTGATAGACTGATAAAGATAACGGGGGGGGGGGGGAAATATCGACAAAAACCATAATTTAGATATGATTAAATGTCACTTAAATATAAGAAACTGAGGAGAGCCGCAAAGAGAGTGTGGCAGGTAAAAAAATAGAATGAGACTTGGCATCAGGTACCATTCAAGAAGTAGAAAAGAGAGAAATAAAAGAGGATGTTAGCGAGAAATAAGTTGAAGATAGCTGGAAAAATATTGAAAGTGGAAGGTCTACGAAACGAGTTCAAAATCTGAATTTAAGAGAGATTCTCACTGAAGCATGTGAACATGGCGGGCGACCGTGGGTGAGGGGAGGGGGACGACCTCAGCCTCTGTTGCGCCGCGTCGCGCGAGCCGCATCGCTTAGCGCCACTCATGGCGCCAGGCTGCGCAGGCCGCAAAGCCTAAATGGTGAAAGATACACAAAAATCGATGAAATTTTAGTCAAATGGGTCATAAATTACCCTGATTACCCCTTTTTCGGCAGTTTTCGCGAAATTGTAGGACAAATTATGGGTGTTGGTATATAGGCGCCTCTCGCTAAGTAATTATTTTAAAATTTTTGAAATGTTTTTTTTCATCAAGGGTCATCAGGGTTTTTCGATCATTCAACGGTCATCGAAATCCAGTTGACGATTTTGAAATTAAAGAAAATTTTTTTTGGGACAACCTAATGCATGGTGCTACATCATAAGGCAAGTAGCAATTTTTCGCACCTTGTTTTTTTATTATTTTTTATTCTTTTCTCATTTTTTTCAAAATACTCTTTTTCATGATTGAACATATCCAACAAAAATTAATTAATTTGAACAATTCAATGAAAAACCTAACAGCTAGAAGAAGGAAACTAATATGATAGACTCATAGAAGAATCGCTAGTATTGTGTGTATTAGGGGCGGTCATCAAACAACTTTTTTCGAAAGTCAAAGTTCGACATATTACAAAATGTAGCCCGACGTACCAAATGAGCAGAGAAAAAATTTTGTTCATGTAGGTTGACATCCTACGGTTGCACCAGGGCCGTTTATGTTAAGCTTAGGCAACCCGCAACACATTCCCTCTTTTTACGCTATTTCGGCGATAAATGTCGTGATTTTAATGATTTTTTCAGCCGATTCTGTAACAGTCATGTATGAAATAGTCGAGGTAAGCAACATAGGTCGAATAATAACGTTTATTATACAATCACCGGTATTAAAATCCAAAGAAACATAAAAAACTTTGAAATTTTCTTAATTAATGGTATATATTTTAATTTGGTGTACTCGTATGGGCATGATCGCACTAATATGACCCTACCGTTTATATACAACAACATTTTTCCCCTCTCTCATCCTAGAGTGAGGATCTCCTCATCTCCCTATGGCCCGCCTATGAACTGATATAAATACACTGGTCAGGGATGTGAAAAGCCCTGATGCCTTCATCTGGCGAAGAGGTCTTTCTTACCTGCAATATCCTTTGGAAGGCTACTCTTCGCGCTTCGACCCTTTCATCATTCACCAATGAGGATGTTTTCGGGATGAGCGAAGAACGCTTTGCTCTGGATGAATTTCTCAAGAACTCTACTTTTTACGGAATTGTCTTATTCTCTTAAGCATTTCCCAGATATGTTCTGCTTCTGTAATCTTCCAATTTTTCTTTATTGTGAACCCCATAGGAATATAGAGTTTCATCATAGTTTCAGTTATTGAATTCAAAGCCACTGTTGGTCGTCTTGTTTCTATGTAAACGCGGATCACTCTGTTGGCCGTCATTCCCCATCTGCTGTTATTCATTTCCCCATTATCGCGATCAGCCAGCTCTTGTGGGATGTATCCCCTGGAAATACCACGAGCCATGTCCAGCGAATAATTTTGGTATTTGCTGATGAAAGATGAATTTAGTTCAGGATCAGGTAGACCAAGATCAATCGTCTGAAATTTCATTAGAGGTAGCTGCGCACAGGTCTTTAGTTGGCGACCAACTGACCCAATGTAGATATTTGGTCCCGTCGTTGGCCGATCAAATTTCTCCATTATAAGTCGAAGAGGAAGTTCATTTGAATGCAGAAGGCACTTAAATCTATAAGGCACGACCGAGACGCACGTCGATAAAACATATAGCGCCTCCCTTCCAGCCGGTCGCGGTGTTCGAATGTGATCCATCACAACCGATGCACCGTATGGAAGACGTGTCAATTATAGCAGCTTCAACTAATTCGAGTATAGAGTTTCCGAGCCATTCTGTTTCTCCTGTTTCAGTTTATGCATGTCCCAAATAAACCCCCCCGGGTTCTACAAGGATGACTACATGCTCTTCGGTTATGTCGTGATGCGCACTTCATTGTTGCTGCACAATTCCCTGATTTTCGTCTTCTCTTTTCTTCCCTCGAAGAACAATGCTATCCTCGGTTGATCTCTAAGCTTTTCCATATCCTCTGAAGTCGCAAGCTCTCTGTATTTCTTCCTTTGTCGCGCAACTTTCTTCCGGTCGACAATGATCGATGCATTTTCAGGTGTGGCCTGGCCGACGTCTTCAAACGCTCCAGACACGAGGGTTGCTGCAAACCGCTGGCAACGTTGTGCCTTTTCACCGATTGGCAGGTCACAGGCAGCTTCAGGATGTTGCGCGCCGAGCTATTATAGGATGGGCGGGAGGATGGTTGCCATTCGTCGCCGAGCACAGGTGGCGAGTCATTTTGAACTTTAGAGCACTAATACTTGAATTTAGAACCAATTTTCTGGGCTAATGATGCCCTATTTTCTAATGATTCGTCCGTTTCAATTATTTTTTTTCTTTGGTAGCCTTCTTTCTATGTTTTTTGTGGTTTTCCAATCAATGGTCCCAATCACTAGTTCTCCGGTTGATCTTTGGTCTAAAAGGAATGATATTTCTTCATTTTTAATTTACGTCTTCGGCTTACAAATACACTGGGCCAATTTTGGAAGACACATTGAGGAAAATAAAACAATATTTTAACATCTCGATGGGCAACAGAGGAATTTTTCTTCTTTGTGCTCTTCATAATTTTTTTACATTTCGTGTTGTATCTCTAAACTGCCATGAGGATGCCGCGGTTCGACATTAAAGGTCCAGACGCGTCGTTCTACACTTGGTCCACTCTGTGTGCGACAACATGTGCAATCTCTTGGACCGATTGATCAAATTCTCATCTTTCTTGCATCTTTTCCATCTTCACCCATTAGTAATACTTCATAATATCTTCATATGTGGGAAGATGTCTCCCAAACATCTGTCGAGGGGCGCCAAAGAGATGACTCTCAACTGAAGAGCGTGTCAATACATTCATTGTTTATTTTAGTTGCTTCTCCATTAAAAAAAATCACTTCGGCACGAAATCCTTGCCTCACAAAACCTTGCGAAAGGCCATCCATATGTACAAGACAATTCATCAATAGCGTACAGGGAGTATGTATATAGTAAAGGAGAATAGAGGGGAAATGGAGAAAAAGGAGAGGATACCGGCAAATTTTACTTTGTTTTAATTTGAATTTACATAGCCTTTAGCAGCTCACTTCCTTCCAATCTGTTTAATTACCATTTATCTCCACCAATTTTGGATACAAAAAAGATTGCATCTTAACTGGCACGTCATAAGACTTGAAGGGTGGGCAGTAATGGGAGAAGCTCGAGTTGGAGCGCCCTCCACGTGGCGAGTTCTGGGTCTCCCTGAGAGCCAGAGTGGCACCTGTTCTCATGATGGGTGAAGAACTGCAAAATTTGGAACACGGAGTCATTTCCGTAGACGATGTAGCCTGAGCAGTGCGTTGACATTAGTTCATAGGCGGGCCATAGGGAGATGAGGAGATCCTCACTCTAGGATGGGAGAGGGGAAAAATGTTGTTGTATATAAACGGTAGGGTCATATTAGTGCGATCATGCCCATACGAGTACATCAAATTAAAATATATACCATTAATTAAGAAAATTTCAAAGTTTTTTATGTTTCTTTGGATTTTAATACCGGTGATTGTATAATAAACGTTATTATTCGACCTATGTTGCTTACCTCGACTATTTCATACATGACTGTTGCAGAATCGGCTGAAAAAATCATTAAAATCACGACATTTATCGCCGAAATAGCGTAAAAAGAGGGAATGTGTTGCGGGTTGCCTAAGCTTAACATAAACGGCCCTGGTGCAACCGTAGGATGTCAACCTACATGAACAAAATTTTTTCTCTGCTCATTTGGTACGTCGGGCTACATTTTGTAATATGTCGAACTTTGACTTTCGAAAAAAGTTGTTTGATGACCGCCCCTAGTGTGTATGTGGTTGGAATAGAAGCATCTTAATTCCAAATGTCTGTAAGCAATGAGTTGTTTGTTGCCCTGAGCCTGGACTTAAAATTATTGACTAGCTGAGTTATGAATTGGTTTAAAGTTGGGAGACTATGAGTGGAAAGGACATCTTACATGGTGATTAGTTTGGAAGGTTTTGAAGGACACGGAGGGATTTGTTCTGAAATAATTCCACTTCTTTTACGGATGGTTCTATTGTTGGCAAAAATTTCGCAGCCATAAAGAAGGGTGGGTCTCACTATTTAAGCATAGAAATTGACTCTGGATCTATGGGAGAGTGGCAAAGCACGGGCACACAAAGCGAAAATTGATCGTCTTGCAATCAATGCTTTAGTGGTGAAATTTTTTAGGTGAAGAAGGTTAACTTATTGTTTAAGATGACACCAAGGAATTTATGAGAGGGAGCTCTTGTTTATGAGTAATGTTAGTTGTGGTACGAATTTATTTGTTTAAAAATGTACCTGTGTGCTTTTCATAGCGTAAATGTGTATTTCCATGTGAATGCCCATCTTTGAATTGATTTTAAATGATTGTTAAGTTTTCTGATGTTAGCGTTACCGGTCAAAAACACACAATTTTAAGCTACATAAACTATGAGTCAAGCGCTCCGATTGGCCGAAAGTTTGCCCTAATGCCGGGTGCTCTGGATAACTCATAACTTCAAATGCTTAGCGGCGATGCATCGAAGGCATCCGGCAACAAGGCAAACTCGTGGACAATAGGAACGCTTATCTCAAAGATTTCTGCGGTTTAAAAATGGTGCGTTTTCGACGTAAACATCATCGGTAATTTTGGTTTCTATTGTCATCTGCTATTCAGGGTTAAAATTTCGAGACATAATTTTTCTCCACCTTGTATAAGACACTCGTCATCGCAAATCGAGCTATAGACGCATTTTCGCTGCGGGGCATGGCATACCACCAAGCCACCACGGAATATAATGAACCGCTCCCCTCCCACCACAACAAGGACCTTAATCCGCCCCAGTAAATATCAAAAGGCTTATGTAATCGTACTTCCGTAACTTGATGTTGTTATATGTTTTTTAAAGATAATTCAGAAGAGTCCCTTATCGCATAGCAGTGAGGTCAGATGACAGGAATTTTTATGACAAGTCTCTTCCTTCGCACCTCAGCAGCATGAGTCACAAATAGGTCATCTGTCATTTCTTCTCCTACAGATTATCTGCGCCACATTTTAATAATAATGCGTACTATTGTACACTTGAACCTTCTACACCCTATCCAATTCCATATCCACTTAATAGAGTAAATATGTCACATGAAATGAAAATACTTCTTCCCACTTTAACAATAAGTCATTTTATTGCAAATAGTACAAATCGAATTTATGCATAGGCCAATCACGACACATGGCCTTGATATAAGCACGTAACTCGTCGCCTGCTTCCTTAGGTATGTATTTTTCAATACGACGAGGTGCCTTCCGGTGCTTTGGAGAAGGTTTAGGAGGAGGTTGTTCCTCAGTAGGGTCAGGCATTACCACTTTAGAGGGGAGAATTTCTACTCCAGGGACAGGCGTCACTTGCATCGTTGGAAGTTCCGGGTCTTTTGCGTCAGGCGGGGATATTGTACTATTTGGTTCAGTCACTGGGAGCTGTGTCCTGAGCGATCCATCATTGTGGGTGGCTAAGGGATTAAAAAAATTGTTATTAATATGGAACAATGACATATTAGGATCCGTGCTATGCGTTAAGGCGTATTTCGCACTCATGGTAAGCTGTAGCAGAACCAAAAAGTAAAAGAATCGGAAGGTGTGGAAGTATTTTTGGTAAAAGTAGAGGAAAGATAACATACAAGATGAACTAGAAAAATTAGACATTGTAATAATTCCTTTGGGTTTTATTTTAACACGAGTTTCACTGTGACAAACAGCATTATCAAGTGCAATTTTACTAGTATTAAAAACTTCCACCACATCATTCCTCACATCATGTAAGATACAAGATGATTACTCATGATGAAAAAAACACTGGCAATACTCCATTCGCCTCCCCTACCCTGATTTTCCCACCCCCAAAAACTAAAATATAATACGCCGTAAGCAGTTTTTTTTTAAGATGTGGCAGTTGAAATTACACACCGCATGTTTGCTATCAAGAAGTTTTATTAATATTATGTTGTTTAATAATTTATAAATGTCTCATTATTGCTGAATAATTTAATTTGAAAATTTGAATAACTTTTTTCATAAGTTCTCAAATATTGCCACCCCCTGAAATCTGCCGCACGGGGCACATGCCCCCTTAGCTCCGCCCTAGTTCTGGGCCTAGTGTACACACACAAGCACTCGGAAAACAGTCACACACATATCACGTACAAATGGCTCCAAAATTTCAAGAGAAATTAGCTTAAGAATAGCGCAGTTGGTGACAAGGAGGTGACGGGTAACAGGTCGAATATGCATTTTGTCACAAAAATGGCTTTATAAATGAAACTTAAGGATAAAAACGCACTTTCAACCCAAGTTCGAAAGTGAACGTTACGGGAGGACAACCATACTTCCAAACAGTGTCTATCAAAAAAGCTATAGTGTTGGCTTACCTGTTAAAATCGATTCTTCGTCATTCAATGGAGTCTCTATTTGTTCCACTGTTTCGGAGAGTTGGCTTGGATTGGAATACAATGGTGGTATTCCTGAAAGAAATTTACGTTTTTGATAATGATTGGAAATTGATCTACTCTCAGCGGGTACCTTAAAAGTCGAAATAAGGAAAGAATTTATCAGAACATACATTTATAGAATTTATTTTTACGGAAATGAGGCATGAACAATGATAGCAGCGGATAAATCAAGGGTAGAGGCTTTTAAAATGCGGCGCTACAGAAGAATGATGAGAATTAAATGAATCAGCCGAGTAAATGATGAGGAAGTCTTAAGAAGAGAAGGAGAAAAGAGAAGCCTCATGGCAGCCTTGATATGAATTCAGAACAGCCTAATCGGCCATATCTTGACGCATGATTGCCTGATGAATACAATCGTCAAGGAACAAGTGGACGGCAAGAATGGAAGTGGAATAACCCGAATAAAGTGCGGTAGATTCCGTTTAATGGGTCCACCGGTTATTTGGTGCAGCCGCTTAATTGGGGCAGATCCTGAAGAACAGAACCCAATGGAGGAATATCCCAGAGTATTCTCCGCTTAATTGGGACAGCATGCCGCTTTATTGGGCCATGAGTCGGCGACATAGACTATACTCGCGACGAAATTAAATTTTTTTGTTTTCAGAATACTATTTTTTTATATTTTTCCTCCTTTGATTTACTCTTATTTTTCACAAATGTTCCTATTCTTGCCCTATTTTGAAAGCTGTTGTTATACTATCGGCAAGAGGATAGGACTTTTCTTTATTAGGGCTTGGTAAAAGACATTCATTCAGCGTCGCCCGAGGCTGTGAAAAATATTTTTAGCTAAATTGTTATAATTCTTAAAAATGATAATAAATTAACTGAACTCGCTGATTTATTAATTAAATTAATAGTTTAATAAACTTATGTTGCATTTTAAACATTCTTTAGTCTTCTTTCTACCATTTCAAAGTTTTTTATGCCAATATACTAATTGGGGCAGCCGCTCAGTTGGGGCAAAGTGCACAAGTCCCGATATGTTCCAATTAACCGGAATCTACTGGACATGGGACGGGTAAAGAAGAATGCGAAAGATAATAAATACAAAGACGCGAAAATACTATCCTACAGAAGAATTTAGCGGAGAGCTGTGTCAAATCAATCTTAGGATTGTTGACCAGTGATGACGATAATAACGTAGAAGACGTTACTATCGTGATCGAGCGTTCCACACGATACACGATGGAAAAATAAAAATTATCGTCGTAGGTGGTAGAGTTGGTTAGAAGATGAAGGGTGTAAAGCAGAGGAGATATTCAAGTATTAAATAATGAGTCGACGGGAGAATTGAGTGGAGGGCTGTGTCAAAAAAATCTTATGGCCGTTTTACACGGGGCATGTAATTGCAAAATCTGACGCGAGTACGAAGGCGCAGTTAAAATCGCGTCGTGTGAAGCGGTGAATTGCAATAACGCATGTGAGAATGCATGGACGTGAGATGACAAAATAGCCCCCGTTCGTGCATTCGCGCACGCCACAATAAATTAATGCAGTTCTAACCTGCGCAATTATGTGCCCCATATATAACGGCCTTGAGCATTGACGACTGTTGAAAATGAAGTTTAAACTCACCTAAGGATGCCAAGCAGCATAAGGTGGTGATTAACAGTTTCATTTTCCTGGCCGTTGAGTTGTTTAACCAGTTTAATCGCGGCGGCGCCTCTTTCCTTTTCCCTTCCTCTCCTCCCCCTCCCCGGATCTGGCGTATAAGCCACTGGCTTGGTTCCCGGCCCCGGTGCGTTGTATCCTCCAAGGATTCACCCTGAACTCTCATACTCTTTATCCGGGTTGCCATCAACTGGTTAAACAACTCAACTCTTCGCCACAAGTTGTGCCAAGGGCTAAGAAGGTCTCTCTTATATAGTATTAGGCGTGAACGGAAATGATGACGCTCTCAAATTTCAGCCAATTGCAGTGAGCCTTACATTCTTGACGCTCTAGAGGATTGGGTTCACGGTTTTTTCCTTTCAGCTTAGTTTTCATAAACAGATTGTAAAAATACGAATGAAACCGGATGTTGATAAAAATCAGTCGGTCTAAGTACGCGCGAGTCAACATAATCGATCCGCTTGGTAATTACAAACTGCTTATCGTTATTGACATAGCCAAGAGTAAAACACAAGCCACATTCGTGTGATAGTTTTAAATCCTCGGAAATGAGCTCCCGGATGTCGTTGAAAATCGTACTTACTGAACCACTGCAGTGACTCATGGAGGGAAAATTGTATCACTTGGTGGACGCCGTGTGAAATTAACAGGATGCTGGTGAATTCAAGGTGAATTTCATACTTGTCGGATCAAAATAATCTGAGTTACGGGTTTTTATTTCCCCTGTGTTATATTATGTTCTCCATAACATGTTTCAAGCCTATATTCTCATCTCTTCTACCTCCATTTGAAATACAGTTGTATAAAGCTCATTCAAAAACAAATTGTACACGTAACCGCATCTTTATTGCAAATGTTTGCGTGACACTCTATAGATCCATCTTAATCCATCCTCAAATAATAACTGGAAGTAATGGCTATACCATTTTTCAGGCAATATACACTTTAGAATGAAAAATAAAACGTTAAATGTTCAATGTGTATTGCAAAATTGTATCGGGAAATAAAAGACGTATAATAGGGTGGTTTCCTATTATTATTTTATTGCCTAAATCGAAAGATTCTTACTCCTGGAGTACTCATTTCACGCTTTTAGATTTTTAAATGACGGTATCTATTTTTCGCGATCAAATGAAAAGTGAAATTTTTCGAGCGCGCGAAAACGCGACGGCTAAGTATGAATGCTGGGAAAAATCCCGTGTGACGTCATTCTGGTTCCCGCTGCCGCAAAATGAGGTGACCTTGGGGCGACGATATGTGCGCCGCTGTGATGCAGGCTGCTAGCAGGTAGCAGAGTACCCTGCTAGCAGGTAGCGCTTGGCTTATAAAAGGATTATTAATACCTTATCAAACGAAGAAAACTTTCCGACCATAGGCAGTTTCAATAGGTGATTATTAAGAGATGTTTCCCTGAGCTCTGTGCCTCATGCATGCATTGGTAATCTCAGACGATGTAAAAGTCCTATCTGCTCGTATAGAAACTAGGTCCCTCTGGTCCCTCTGAAGGAATCGCAATCAATGCCTTTCGTTTTCTTTGATGAAGGAAACTACCCTATTGTGATCAAGGTAGCCGTGATATTGCATTGTTGTAAAGGTTAGCTGCGGATAACGCAGAAATTTCCTTCATCATAGGAATTTTTTTCCTTTCTGTAGAACGTTAAATTATGGTTTCGCTAGTAGTGGGCCCTAGTCGATTCCATAGCGGCTAGGGCATTCCCTTCCTTCCCTATCCCCACCCCAGAGGCGTCGTCGGGCTCCTATCGCCGCGGCGCACAGTGGGCTGAAATCGAAAAAAGCTGGACAAAACCTCAAAAATTATTTTTTTGGAGTGCGGAATTTGAAACTTTGCACAGTTGTTTTCAATACAATTTTAATTTTTTTGACGCGAACCGTTTTTCAAAGGTTACTTTTTTAAACAAATTACATGGACTCAAAGTTGGACAAATTTCGCAAAAATTGCCCTCATTGATTTTTTTTTCGAAATTCGGCATGTTAAAACTAATGCCACACCTTCTGTAGTCATTCAATAGAAACAAAAAATACAATGTTACAATGCGGTTTTATATTTTTAATTCTTGGCAACTTTCACGACCTAGTTGTATTATTTGTGGCCCATGCGATACAAAATCGCGGACCCTGTTTTTCGTTGAATTTTTTTGTTCAAGTAGGATTATAAAAAAAGGATCACCAAGTTGCCTCGAGATATTTACACAACATATACAGCAAAACCTATAGAGTATGATACAAAAAAAAAGAATTGCGACCACCTGCGACGCCGAAATTAAGATTGATTTTTCGAACGTGCGGCACAGTTCGCAGCTCGCTGTTGACCACGAGGAATATCGTGCTCGACGGACGTTGGAAAGTGAATCTTTTAGCAAGTGAATTGTGTATAAGATATAATGTATTTAGTGCCACAGTTATTTTACATTTCACACAACCTAATTTCCTCGCTGTCTTGCGATATACATCGTCGATACGATAAAAATTGGAGGACTCTGTTTTTCGTCGAAATTTTGTGTTCGTTTGGTATTATAAGAAAATGATCACCGAGTTACCTCGAGATATTTACGTTAAAATTACATCAAAAGTTTTACATTGTCCATTCAAAGAAATCAACTGCGACCGTTTGTATCAAGCAAAATAAAGTCGATGTGTTTGCCGCGCTCGCAGGTCGCGGCAGCTCCCTGATGGTATGGAATGCCCGGGCGCGGCGTACTGTACAATTTGTTCCGTACAATCTTGAAGTCTTTGATGCGGATATATTTAGCTTTAATTACCTGTGATCATTACCTATTCTACATTGCATGGCACGTCCATTTATTACATGATTACGTGATTTTGGCGATTTTTGGGTCTCCCCTCCCACTTTTGTGAGTCGACGTGAGATTTGGTTCCACCCTCTCCATATAATTTCAAGTGAAATTGTTCGGAATACGCATTGTCTGTGTAATTACGTTAATACCTCACTGCGTTGAATTTATATTTGAAAAAAATGTTTAATTATTTTTATTTGACATTAATTTACACTAGTATTTAAGATAAATAAAATCGCAATTTTACCATGTATCTTGCGGAAAAAATTTGGACCCTCGCGTTAGATTGGGTGAGAATGAGCCTGGTACCATCCCCTCCACCCCCAAAAGCCTCACGTAATTATTTGATGCTCCCTCATGGACATTAAAATGGGCAACGCTTCTATATAAGAGCACATGCAACCAACTGGATGTGGAACGCACTGTGGCAATTCCATTCATAGTGGCTCCATTATATAATCGATACTTTCATAGTTGGCTCGTAACCTTCATATTCATCGAAGTTGTGAATCAGTGTCGATCATACTATCTACCGATTTGATCGATAGATTTTTCTTCCTCATAGGAAAATCTACTAAAATTGGTAGCATATTAATTGCGTAAGCTTGGTTTCGCTGATGGTAGGACCTGCCCGCCTTGTGACGGTGCAGGATTCCTCGTCCCCTCCCTACTTTCCCCGTCCTTCCCCTGGAGGCGTCGTCGGACTCTCATCGCGGCGCCTCCTTTCCTTGTTCCTTCCCGTCCTTCCCCTTCTGGTGGCAGAGGAAAAAAGCTGATCGCTTATAGTCCCTGCTCCAGGAGTGTATCCCGCGAGCCCGTCCTAAGGGTTTCGTTCCCACTGTCGATCATACTGTGTTCAATGAGATTACTATCGAAAAAATTTTCTCAAATTATTACGCATTTATGCAATTTTCTTAATGGTAACATTCATGTTTATACACTTCTATCAACACATTTTCCTCATTCGCCATCAAATGCATGAATGTACCTTCGATCGTGCTATAAATATTAGGGGATAATTTGAAAACAAAAAAAGGTCGCACTTATGACTTACAGCGAAGTGGAAAGTGCAAAACTGTCGGAGAGAATCGAATCTAATGATGAATTAGTTTTATTCGTGAGCCCTGGAGTAGATCTTCCGTGATGAAGAAAAATTTCTCGTCCTCATTGTCGTGCATCACAGAAACCGTCGGAACCAACCGACTTTGGCTTGCGTGCCTGTGTTTGCTGTTTAGTATGCGACTGCTCTAGGTAGGCACGTGGCCTTGTGCTGCTAAGATGCTCTGCAGGGTGCCTGCACAGCTTTTTTCCAATCCAACACACCCGAAAACCATTAATTTCATTAAATGAGCTGTACATTTCGTTTGCATATTGCTGACATTTATAGCCATCCCTGGATTTTATCAAAATGGCAGTCATTATTATGGGTTAATTTCCATCGGCGGTTCTTTCGGAATATTTCGATTTTTTTCACTTTAGGGCAATGGCGGTAATAGTTTATATTATTCGATTTTGATTAAATTTCGGATTAAAGACGATGATCTTAGTCCACAACTGTGAATAATTTTGGAAAGTCTTACGATAAGTACCCGTGAGCTAGTTGTGTCTTAAATGCATCTATACAGTCGCTACACGGGAAATGATTCTGGGTTAGGGGGGACTGAAGCCCCAAAAGTCCCCACCCCTGGCTTAATTGTGCCTAGCTCTTGGAATCGATTGCGCATTGATTAGAGTAGCTAGTTTTGTGTTAACCGTGTGGAAGAATCCACTTGAATCAGTTTATCCATTTGAATTTTTTTGTTATAGTTAGTAAATAGTTACAAACTGTATGTCATCACAAAATGGCCGCATTCCATCAAAGGGGCTCATACTGTTTTCAAATACTTTTTTAATTTTTTGGCACCGTCTTTTTTGCATCGATACCAATAAAATCCAGGTCTATGATCAGAAAAAATATTTTTTAAATTATCTCATCTGCTTGTCAGTTTCAACTGCTTGGAAAATAGTTTGCGCTATATTAGGACTAATATTTATGGGAAAATTTTCCAAGAGTAAGTTGATGTGATAAAACTAGGTCTGATGATTTAAATGCAGCTCTTAATTAGTTATAAGTCGATGAAACGCAAAAGAACTGCCTTTAAACACGTGAAATTCCCGCGGGTAAGTCTTTCGATTGTAACAATTGCGTGAGGGGGTGAGATTTAAGCCATTTAATCCAAATTAGAGTATTTCACTCATCCGATTTATCAGTTTTCAGGCATTAATGGAGACGTGTACGGAAATTGCTGTCAATGATACCCTGTCCTATTTGTCATCCCAAGCTTGTACACCATGTATTTTATTAGTCAGTTACATATATTTCGACCAGGGGGGGCATTATATAGTAGGATGGTCTCCGATTGAAGTTGACGCGGTCCGAAGTCTTCTGTGTCCTTGCGTGAGCATTTCGGCAAATTATCGCCCGCATTGATGTCTCGACAATTAAGTTTGAACGAGTCCACTTCTGCATGGAGACAACTATGACCGCGTTTTTTATTTCAGAAACACCTCAGGATGTGATAGGGAATTTATTTTAATGGAGGTGTGGTCTTACGGTAAGAGTTGGGCGTAGGAAGGGAAGAGATTGTAAATTATATTGCCCCTCTTGGAACGAGTTCCCTTACGGATAACTTTTTTTCTCCAGAAACTGTAACATAAGGAAAAGACTATGGAAAACGTATGTTTGGAGTGTGGCTATATATGTAGAAGTGAAATATGGACAATCGGAAAGGTGGAAAAGGAAATGTTGATGGCTTTCATTGCTTGATGTTAGAGGAGAATGCTTAAGATCAGTTGGGTAGATCATGTTCACAAATGGGGAAGTGCTCGGAGGAGCTGGAGAAAGGAGAAGCTTAATGAATAGCCAAAGAAAAATGATAGCAAATATGATGCTAGCAGTATGATAAATATGATATACTAGTGATAAGAGCCATTGAAGGGAAGATAGAAGGAAGAAACACAAGTGGAAGGAGCCACCACCTGCATGCATCAATTAAATCATGAGAGATGATCACAGCGCACCCTGTTGCCAGCCGAAGATTACAGGAAAGAATGGCGATTTGCGCCAAACCAGACCCATGGCTGCTAACTGAAGAAGGAGGCAGGAATTACAGCCTTAGCAGTTGTGGTGCGCGTCACGGGCAGTTGGGAAAAAATTACTGGTAGCAACGGCCGACGACTATGGTTTTGGATGGTGCCGGTGGCGTAACTATGGGGGGGGGGATTAGGGGATAGATCCCCCCCCCCACCCAAAGCCTCAAAGAAATATAAAAAAATTAAAAGATACGAGCGTGCTGCGCCCGCCCCCAGCGGGCTTTCCCCCCTCCTTGCAATGCAGGTCCACCGAGGGATAGGCACGTTTCTAATTTTAAATTGTAGAAAAAAAGGCAGGGTCTTATGTACACATTTAATTGGAATGTTCATGTACAAATTGAGGTCAGAGGACCTCTTTAAACACAACGTTGGAAGTAATTACACTATCCTCTGTTAAACGAACACGATGACTCATACTTACGTATCAACAGGAGACTTGAATGTGGAATCAGCCGCATTTTGATAAAAGTTATTTAAAGAATGCGAGATATTGTTGCAAATAAATAAATGCATCAGTTTGTGTGACGTTAACGTCAGGAATATTTACCGTTTTTTGTTTTTTTTTTCGTTTTTTTTTTATTTTTTAAAAACCAATTTCTGGAAACAATAGCAATATTTAGGAAGTAAGATATGCCGTCGCATGTTCTCTGATAAATTCTGTGCATTTTGCTACCTTACTTGTAGAGTTTGGTTGCGTATAAGTTGAGAAAGAGGTATCTATACAGTAGAAATAATATAGAAGATTGTCTAGTTATGACGTATAATAGCTGCATCTGCTTATAGTTAAATCTTTAGTGCCAATATAGTGTAAAAATGTATTTCCAGGCATGAAATTTTTCAAAAATTTGCCGTTTACCCCTCCCCCCGTCGCCCCCCCTGACCATCCCCCCTAAAATATATTCCTAGTTACGCCACTGGAGGTGTTGTAATCCATTGTAATTGTGAAAATTTTGAAAAATTATTTCTTTGAGTCTCAAATCTGAGAAAAAGTAATCGTCCTTTTTCTTAAGCTCTCATCACTGAACGTTTTTATGGGGATATAATTGTGTAGTGCCAAAAATGTTTACACACAATTGACTGAGCCCCGCTAATCCCCGCTAAAGGTGAGCCAAGAGGGGCCCTACAAACGTACATAGGTCCTGGGCTCTAAGAGTGAACTCTCACGACAAATATGTATGTGAGAATGCGCCATTAAAATAGATAAAAGTTGATTAACTTATAATCTTAACCTTTTTTTGTAGGAGTTGTAGTTTTCTAGCTATAAAATTGACAAATTTTCGAAAATTGTTTTTCAATTTATTTAGCCAACGTTTAAAGTTAAAGTAACCTAGAAATAACGCATGAAAACGTAAACGTTTGCCTTGGGTGAGTCCGCGCTTTTTTCCTCCAGTTAGTGATCATCCAACATGGCGTCGTAGTCCAATCAACATATACTTCTCACGGGAAATTTTTAGGCTGGTTTTTATTTTCCTGTCCAATATGGCTGATGCGCTGATGAATCTGAAGCTTATAAGCAAAGTTTCACGACGCAAAATACGGCGAAACAGGCCGAAACGTTACTTTTTAGCATTTTTGTTCATAGTTCGGAATCCATCAGGATTTAAGGAATAAGTATTCAGTTTAAAATTAAAATGCATAAAAGTTCCTACAAATTTTATCCCTATCATTTTGTCTACTCCGAACCGTTTAGGCTTCTGCGGTATTTGAAAAATGTCGTATTTTCCTCATCTCCGCTCAAAAAAATAATTTCCAAACAATCCTTTTCTGAAAATTTTATGGTTCTCTCATTTTTGGATGCACATCCGACTATCTCGTCCCATTTAAGAGATAGACTGATTAATTGTGTTACGCCAAGAGTTCAAAAGCTATTGGCATGCATAAATTCTTCCTAAGCTCTAGCCTGTTTCCTCCAGTGCATTTCCTTCAGCCGGCCGCGGTGTACTCTATGCTTATATGCGCACTTCCTCTCCGATAGAGCCCCGATTTCTTTTCTTCCCAATTGTCCCCTTTCCTCCGTGCTGTCCTCCTCCTTTTCCACTCATCCCATTCCACTTTCCTTCGACAGACTCACTCACTCATCAATCTCACTCTCTTGATGTCGCCTCTCTCCTCCCTCTGTTCAATTATGTTTTATCGGCAATCTTCCGCAGAATTTTCATCTGCGCGGTTTCGATTGGTCTTTGGTTTTCGGAATTATGTACCAATCTCGCCCGCAATTTTTAGGAATGTTCTCTCAGCGGCCATGTGTGTTCATTCCTTTTTCTTATTTCCCAATGTGTTTGCTTTGCCTGATGGTGACATTCGATTCTGTCGCCTCTTGCTATCCGATTTCCTGGTCGGTGTGCAGTTCTCAGATGTTTAGATATTTGAGGTAAAGATGATTAAACGACATCTCTTGAAAGAAAGGAGGTTATATTATTTATGTAACTAAATAAATAACTTTTAGCGTAAAAGTTTCTTTTTCCACTTCAACTGTTCTTTTTCATAATAGGGTGGTTTCCTTTTATTTTTTCATTGCCTAAATTGAAAGATTATTACTCCTGGGGTACGTATTTCACGCTTTTAGATTTTTAAATGACGATATCTATTTTTCGTGATTAAATTAAAAATGAAAATTTTCAGGCGCGCGAAAACGCGACGCGTAAGTATGGATGCCGGGAAAACTCCGTGTGACGTCGTTCTCGTTCCCGCTGCCGCAAGTGAGGTGACCTTGGGGCGAGGCTCTGAGCGCTGATACGACACGGGATGCTAGCAGGTAGCAGAGTACCCTGCTAGCAGGTAGCGCTTGGCTTAAATAAGGATTATTAATACCTTATCAAACGAGGAAAACTTTCCGACCTTAGCCAGTTTTAATAGGTGATTATTAAGACATGTTTCCCTAAGCTCTGTGCCTCATGCATGCATTGGTAACCTCAGACGATGTAAAACTCCTATCTACTCGTATAGAAACTAGGTCCCTGTGACGTCACGTGGAGTGGCATCGCATGGGCGCCAATCTGGCCTTTTTCGAATGATGATAAAATTGACCATTGACCATTGACCATTGAAATAAAATTCGTCTGAACTGGGATTTCTATAACCAAATAATTTGTATATTATGAATACAATAATGGTGGGTAACGAATCGCAATCAATGCCTTTCGTTTTCTTTGATGAAGGAAACTACCCAATTGTAAATTTTTACTCGAACTTGTTGTTTTTGACCGAGATTTACTTAAACTTAAATCAGTTTCTTTTTTTCTGGTAACTTTCTCAACTCTGTTCCTGAGCGAGCATTTTCACCACATAGGTACCTAATCCACACACTACTGCTCTCACCTACAATAATGGAAATGAGTTTCTGTCGAGGTGCTGTTGATGTTGTTGGATGACCGTTAGGCGGGGCGAGAGGCTGTCAGAAATTGCGGAGAAAAGTCAAATAACGGTCCCTTTCGTACTGTGTTAGATGACGTTCGTGATATCTAATAGCGTTCTTCTGCGAAAGTCGTAAAAACTTGCATTAGTTGGGGAATTGCAGGGGTGATTCATTCCAGAGAAATACTCTCTTATTCATATTTTCATCCATTGGGCTTTCATCTAAACCTTCCTTAAGTGGTAGATTTCGAGTACATATGAATTATAATTAATAGAAGCGGGCGTAAATTTGTGGAAATCCTTTATCGTAGGAAATGAAGAAAAAAAACCTTGGCTATTTCCACATGATAATCCGTGGTTTCGTCAATGCTCAAAATTATCAAGGTGATAACTTAAAGTGATGCTTCGCTCAAAATGGGTATTTTGTCGTTATAAATGTAAGAAAAAATACTGAAATGAAGGTCATAAATTAAATTGTAATCTAAAAAGCGCCGACTTGTGCATAGAAAATTATGGCTTGCTTAGATTTCTTTGCCCCTCATCTGGCGCATCCACAGTAAAATGTGCTACATTATTCCTGCACCTTTTCTACTATGAAATTTCCATAACTCCTGAATTAATTGAATTCCACGGATAGAATTCCTATTTTTACGATTTTTCTTCAGAAAACCATTCAAAATGTACTATGCACTTGAAACCGTGTGTGAGTCGCTATTTTGGCCGGGGGAAAATATTTCCTTCCTCAGCATGGTTTCCTTACCATGTGCTGGCCTTAAAAATGTCGGCAAAGTAACTGTCAGAGAATATTTAAATACCATCATATGACAAATATCCTGAGGCAATTGGTTTGATTCAATTCTCCACTTCAATTATCAACTCCACGCAGGCAAAGTGATAGTATAAGAATTTGTCAAGTTTTCAGAGCGTTTTATGAAAAATTAATGTGAAAGATCATACCTACTCCCATTGATGTACTGTCACTTTCAACAGTTTTAGGACAAAGTATGTGGCGCCATTTCTGCTCCTCGAGGAAATTTAGTTTCCTTTACTACCGACGTTGACATTGACTACGCACCGCAAATATTTCGTTTGCCCGTGAAGATATATGCACTCAGAGGGAGAATTTACTGGCAAAGGTATCATTCTGTTTCGATTTATGTTGGATTTAATGATTATTTCGTGTGCAGTTAATGCGCACTTTCCCCGGTTTTCACTGCTGGTTTGTATTTTACGTGTCATGGTTTTGCTGCTGTGATGGCGGTTGTTGGATCGATCGAATCCACGTCGCGGAAAACTTAGTTCAAACCTCTTTTTTTCAAATTATTCAATCGTTTTATATGTCGTGATTGTTTCAAATCATTTTAAATTTGCTGCAGTTGCTTTCTTTAATACTGTTATTTAGAGGGTAATGAGTCGTATTAAACCTATAAAGCGAAGGAGCGGTAAATCGTGCCACCAACGATGTCAGCCATATCTTGAGTCATGAATGGCTGATGGAGTCGAAGTACAACTGGATGGCAATAATGGGAAAGGAAGACCGCGAATAGACTTTGCGGAACAGATAAAGAAAGAAGGGAAATGGGAGTAATGCGTAGGTGTCAAAATATTAGTTGACAGGAGTATTAAGTTTAGATACTTATGCATCAAAGGAATCTTAGCATTATTGGCTGTGATGATGATTATAGAATGGAAATACCTAAGCTGCTATGAAATTTCCTTCCATGCGAAGAAAATGATGTTAATAACTTTGAAATAACGATAAAAATAAATATTAATCTCTATACCACCGGCAAAAAAATGCATTGCAAAAGAAGGGATTTGTGAGTGAGGATTGTGGCCTGAGAGTTCATACATAATGAAATCATGCCCTTATTACTATTACTGATTGAACAGACACGAATGTTAGTATGAAATTTTATGTGTCTCCGTTGTAGAGCTCTATTAATTTTTTCTTTTTTTAGTCCACTTATTGATTGTTTTTATCAATTCCCTGTTAAGTACCTCACGACGAGGACGGGATCGATCAGCCTTTACCTTCGAAGCAGCACATATTATTCACAAGGCCACCGCATATAATAGGGTAGTTTCCTTCATCAAAGAAAACGAAAGGCATTGATTGCGAGTCGTTACCCACCATTAGTGTATTCATAATAAACAAATTAAATGGTTTTAGAAATCCCAGTTCAGACGAATGGCAATGGTCAATTTTAACCTCATTTGAAAAATGCCAGATTGGCGCCCATGCGATGCCACTCCACGTGACGTCACAGGGACCTAGTTTCTATACGAGTAGATAGGAGTTTTACATCGTCTGAGATTACCAATGCTTGCATGAGGCACAGAGATCAGGGAAACATGTCTTAATAATCACCTATTAAAACTGCTTAAGGTCGGAAAGTTTCCTTCGTTTGATAGGGTGTTAATAATCCTTATTTAAGTCAAGCGCTACCTGCTAGCAGGGTACTCAGCTACCTGCTAGCAGCCTGAATTGTATCAGCGCTCAAAGCCTCGCCCCAAGGTCACCTCACACGGCGATAGAGGAAACCAGAATGACGTCACACGGGGTTTTCCCAGCATTCATACTTAGCCGTCGCGTTTTCAGCCGCTTGAAAATTTTCACTTTTCATTTGATCACGAAAAATAGATATCGTCATTTAAAAAATCTAAAAGCGTGAAATGAGTACCGGTAGTAAATGGGTACTCCAGGAGTATAAATCTTTCGATTTAGACAATAAAAAAATAATTGGAAACCACCCTATTATCATAATCTTGAAGTATTTCTAATTCTCGGAGTAGGCTTGGTCATATTGGTCATCAATGAGACGAAAATACGTGAAATTCGCTATTTTCCGTTATTTGAAACGCTTTTCGCGATGGTAATATTTAATCCGATTTGAAAAATGTTTTCGTTGCTTTAAAAACATTCACCAATCGCACCTTTCCTGCACCATACCAACTTTCTAGTAAAATTTCGAACTTTTAAGCACCACCCTACAGATCAATTCCCGAGCACCTTGTCCCGCTCTGCAACTTACATATCGAGGAATTCCCAACGGATCAAGAGCCCCAAATTCTCTTTTTCCTTCGGAGTGGGTACAATGGAGGTATCTCAATCCACACTTGGGTGCTGTGTGGAAGACATTCTCAGCACAGCACGAAATCTGTCCGAATATTAAGCACTAGCATAAGCCAAACGCCGGGTTACTCTCACTATTTCTCACCCCTACGACGTAAGGAGCTAGTCAGGGGTCCATTAATTACGTGAGGTGATTTTGGAGATTTTTGGACCCCCCCTTTGTGAGATATCGTGAGATTTGGCTCGAACCCCCTCCCTCTATTCTCACGTGAGATTGTTCAAAATGCGTACTTTCAGTGTAAATACGTTAATCTATTAACTAATTCATTGCGTTGGATTCATGAAAATAATTTGTTTAATTTTTTGTCAATATTAGTAATGACTAGTATTTAAGATTACTAAGATCTTTTACACAGTCCCTTTTGGAAAAAATGGCGTGATACTTGCCAGGACCCCCTTCTCCCTCACATGAGATTGGGTGAGAATCGGCTTGAACCCCTTCCTCCCTAAGGCCTCGGGTACGATACGAGCGGCGAGCGGCAAGCGACGAGCGGCAATCTGAGCGGCAACCTGAGCGGCAGCGGTGGCTACAATACGAGCGGCAATTTTCTAACCGCTCAGGTTTCTCACCTTTTCTAACTTCAGTCTTCCTTTGTTTGGCCGTATTCTCACTACTTTGATGTGTCTCCGCTTACATTTTCAACTACACTGAAGGATGAATCTACTGAGCGGCGAGCGGCAGTGGAAAAGAAATCGGTGTGGACTTGGAACCATGAGCGGCACTGGGCGGCGCCGCTCACTGTCGCTCGCCGCTCAAACGTATCGTACCCACCCTCAATGGATTTACACGCAACTAAATGAGGACCGATATCAGAGCGGCGCCGCTCGCGCCGCTTGCCGCTCGTATCGTACCCGGGGCCTAACGCCTCATGTAATTGATGGATGACCCCTTATCTCCTCCAAATTCCAACGCAAAAATCTAACGGTTCCCCTTGATTGTTATGCAATACAACATGACTCCATAGTGTTGCAAGGAACATAATCTTTTAGGATACGCTCCTCTCTCTACGATTCTCGAGCAAAACCGGAGGAAATATGAAGAAAAAAGGATATCGGCAGAAAAAGTCTTCAGGAGGGACACAATTAGAGGGAGAATGCATTTATGGGGGTCCACACTGATTAGTTACGCTCATGACCACCTATTCCAAGAGTTTCGGAGAGGAATTATTGAAATACTACTCAATTTAATGAATGGCCTAAAAATTTAACCGTCCCACCTCATTTATCTTCCTGACCAGTGGCGCCGACTCCATGGGGCTTGAGGGGGCCCGAGCCCCCTCAAAAATTCGTCATTGGTGTGAGGAAAAATTGTGTCAGGCTTGTTGATTTTCCCTGGAGCGTACAGATATCGAGATTCGAGTTATCAGGGTTCTAGTGTTGATGATATGACTCTTCTAAAATGCTTAAAAAACTTAAAACTCACTAATTATAAAATTTCCCGGGGCAAGATCCCCGCTTTGGGCCCCCCCAATATTTTTTGTAAGTCAGAATCCCCGTTCCTGACAGTATAGCGTTGCTCCTAAAACATTTCCTCGTTTATAAATATTATTTTGTAATGCCTTTAAAAAAAATTTTTGTCACATAAGTGTTAAAAATGTAACTGTCGTAAGAATTAATTCATGTAATTATTCAAAGAATGCCATCATAACTAATATTTTAAAAATTGGAGTAGCAAGAACTCCTCGGAATAATAGCGTGTTGGTTTCCCCTTTCCTTAAACATCCCAGTACTACTTCTATTAGAGTAAATGTTACCACACCTGCAGTGAAATGAGTCTTGCTGTACTGGCCACTACAGACTCCACCTTCACTCATGTAAAGACAACCTGCTGCCCTCTCCCCCAGGTGTTGGGAAGTATAATCATTGGTGGCCTCCTATCTCCAAGTCACGGTATCTTCACAGGCTTAAAGTATCATTTAGTTGGCCTATCTTACTCAGGGATAGACCCATACCACCTCGGAATACCATCGCTTTTAGTTCATGACTGCTTATTCCATGAGTAAACTCACTTATATCACAGCTAACCTCTATAAACAGATGTTGCCCCAGCATCTGCAACCCTGCAGGCGCACTCGGTAGCTTTACGCTTAGCCAGTCAATGAAGAATCACCAACTCCATTAATTATTTCTATCATTCATAAAGATGGCTTATGACTTAGCTGCTAAACCTGGATAAAGACGATTAGTAGAATAAAATAACCATACCTTAATTTATCCATGGTTCAAGGTATTCAACATTGAATAATAAGACACACACTCCTACTCACTCTTATCCAATCCCTTTAAGTTTGCAACTGCAATCAGCAGGTCTATCCACCCCCATCTTCTGCCTGTTGACAAAAAAATTCATGTATTTTTTAAGTGTATGACTGTTTATTTTCAATGAATGAATAGACTGACACAGAGAAAAATATCAAAAAGAAATCAAACCATGAACTGTTTAGTTCATTTTACATCTCAGGCAGATGTATATACCAGGATAATTGATTTCTTCTTGGTAGGCTTCAGAAAAATTTACCAAGCATGGTAAAGACAACAAAAACTAATCAAGGAAGCACATCCTTCAAGATAAAATACACCCAGATACTATTTATGCAGCTATTAGTTTAAATTCATTGTAAAAGGCATACTTGATACCAAGGACACTGGCAAGCAGCAACCAAAGAATTTACACCGGAGGATGTCGTTGCCCAGTGCATCAGGATCCATGAATCACATATTAGATCAAGCTCTAATTTCAATAGACCTTCAATAGTCCACTGAACCTGGAATTATATTAGTATGCAAGAGGGAACTTTACAACTAGGTATCTTAGATGAATAAAGAAATGATGAAACATCACCTCATCAGAACTCTCTACAATGTAGAACAACTATGAAATTGAGCATTGAAAACATTTATAGCTGTTTCTTGTATAAGAAATAATGGTTTATGTTTCTAGATGAAGATAATATGAATGAATAGGTCATCATCAAAAATGTATACATTCATACTTTTTTTCCAGCCTTGACATGAACCAATACAATTCATTGCTCCAGTTTAGTCAAAGACAAAATAACTGAAACAATATTCATGACTTAAATTATTTCCATCAGTTTTGTACATCTCACAAAAACTGCATTTGGTGCAAAAGACTGTGGCTTCCATGAAACATGTTGGAAAGGGTTGAATGAGCTTTTTTAGAGATATTCTGAGAACAAGGAAATATCCTTATCAGCTACCACAAAGGATCCACAGAAAGCCTACTTATACACATTGAATGATCATGTGGAATGGTCATGCAAATGAAATCATTTGCAGTGTATAATGGAAAAATTTGCCAATGAACTGTCATGCACATGATCATTCAGTGAAAATTAGAACATGTTCTATTTTGCTAGCATGATCCCGTGAATGATGGCATGATCATTTACATAATCACTCACCATGTATTGCGGCCTTAAGAACAGCATACATGGGAATTATCTTTCGATATATGGTTGGTAAAATGCATATAACCAATTATTACGGAAATCTCACAATGTGTAGAAAATATTTCATGCATGGGAGAAATACGAAAAGTAAGGGATGGTCGATTAGTGTTTTATTTAAAAAAAACAAAGACTACATTTGACTTCCAAATAAGATGGTATTACCCATTCAGCACCTCACAGCAATAATTCCTTTGGATCATTTTTTTAAATTACAATTTTCATGTACCCAAAAGTTAATGATCCCACAAGTAACTGAAATGATTATTTCATCAGGAAACAATAGGCCCATATCTGTATGTAACAGAGTGCAAGCCATTGAAATGCTCAATAACATTGTCCCCTATTGATTGAGAAATGAAAGCTTAATGATGTCGATGGGTTATATACTAATAAAATAAAATCAAAATTGCTCTCATGATGAGAGCATATCTGATTATCATAACTCCATAAGCCTAATTATTTTGGCTTTAACAAGTATGTGGCAGAAGAAGGATCAATGAACACTACAATTTACATGCATAGGTTTAATTTACACAAAAACTGGTTGTTCTGATATCAGTCATGATGTAATTTTACTTGTGTACAAAACCAAATTTTAAAATTAAAATATTATCAACAGAACAATTATTTACAAATGCATCATTAAAGTTGTTTCTCAAACATTTACTAAAATATACAGATTGCAGACAGGATTCTAGGCTTATCCACATGGGGTCATTGTACCAACACACTCCTCCTTAAAGTGTAAAAAAATGTAATCACAGAATCAAGTATTTTTGTAAAGCCATTTTCAGCATTAAATATATGGCACACCATAAACACAAAATGCCATTGCCACATGAAGATGTTTTGTTTTCAAGCCTAAAATTCCCAAAACAGAAACAAAACAAAGAGAACAGAGCCATCTGATTACTTTGAGCAATATGGAATGCCAGTAGTTGTAGCTATATTTCCCCAAAATAAAATAAGCTCCACATGTATATCACACTTAGTCCATGCTTAGTTGCCAGGTAAACAAGGATAATCTCGTGAAATATATATCACAAATATTAAAGAGATGTTAGAGAGCATTCTGTGAGATAAAGAAGTTTCTTTACTAATGCTCTTCATATCTTCTTCCCCAAAAACAAACTAAATGAGTCATTCTGTGAAATAACAACTGGCATATCCCTTCTAACTACAGAGTACATAACTTTGCTTTCAACACCAATATTTAATCCTATTGCATACAGTGACAAAACATTAGTGTATTCCACATGATCATAAAAACATTATTAGGGATGAATGACATGGAGTCAAACAAGACTGATTTCTAGCAATCACTCAGGAGTTCATGAAAACTTGAGTCCATTAGATATGTATCAGATGAACTTCAAGTAGTTATATATTCAGAAGATTCCAAAGATTAAAAAATGTACAAAAATAAAAATTTAGGTTTTCAAATGATATAATTTCCCAAAACAGCACTTTGAAAATTTCATATTTAAAAGGCAGTTATTTTATGCTTCCTCAAAATAACTTTTCTCTGAAACATTCTGTATGAACTCATTTATTTCACAAACTGATTGAAGTGCCGTCCATATGATCTTTCAACTTCATACCCCCTCTATACCATATCTATGAAGCTTCAAATATTTATCATACTTTTTGTAGGACAATTTCTCATCCCAGAAAAATAATATGAGTATTAGAAAAAAGAATAATCTTTTAATGCTAGAATAATTTACAATCCAAATATGTAAATATGAAGCAATTGCTAGAAATTTACTTATTTGGGGTTTATTTGGGCAAAGAAAGTAACCAATTGGGCTGTAAATTACTCTTCCACATTACACATGTCTATCCTCCTTCACTGAATTATAAAATGAAAAAACTGCTTTCTTGAGTAGGGAATGACTGCGTTTGGAAACCATAAAACTTAACAAGGAAGATAAATAGTGAGCAATAAACTACTTGAATACAATTGAGAACTAACAAAGAAATTGCACATATTTCTTTCCACCACTTGACAGTAAGCATCTTGAGAGCATGCTAATCAAAAATCAATCCATTTTACATGGGAAGATCAATACTCATAAATAATATCATAGAGACTAGCATAAAATGGTACCTCATAAACCAAGGATGATAATTCTTACGGACACATAATTTGATTTCTCACATAATCAAAGAAAACATTTTCTCTCTAAAATTTAAGAGGATCTATGAGCTTTGATCAACAGGCATTTTAATTAAAGCAATTAACAAAATTAATTACAAAAGCTCTGTGCCAAATTTATATCAACAGGAATATATCTGAGAACCACCATTCACCACCTAGAGTTAAACTCTGCATGAAATTACATATATGCAACCGAATTCAATTAAAAATGCCTTGAAGAATGACAGGAAAATCAAACTTAAGAATTCTTACGGTCATAGCAGTGAATCAGAATGGCAAAATTACTGCAGTTTTTTAACAATGTGTAGCTCTTGATTCTCAGCTTGTTGGAAAAAAAATTCAATAAGAAACTTTACTCTTACTTTTTCACTTCACATCAAAGGATGATGAGAGATGGCACAGATATCAACTGAAGAATGGATTGAAGCTATTGAACCATGGTCATATTATGACCTAGTTAAATCAATAATTATAAATATTTAAGGAGCCCATTGACACAAAAATATATAAATCATTTATAGCAAAAATTTACAGAGAATAAGTGTCAAAATTTCACATTTATGAGCATTAAGAACCAAATTTATACTTGATCATTGTTTTGAAAATTAATTTATATGACCAGAAATCAATTAATGGCTAATACTGATGGCTTCAGAATATGAGTCCTCTTTTTACTAACAAAAAACTATTTCTGCTCACAACAGGTTCACTAATGATGGTCCCTTCTGGTTCTGCAGCAGCAATAACTATTTTATCACGTACCATATGTCACAAAGTATGAAGCAAACATTGCATCAGATTAATTTCACAAATAGCTTCTTTTTGTTAAAACACTTCACCATAATACCCCTTTTTGAGGAGTAATGCAGAATGAAACAACTAAGCATTATTGAATATGTATACGGTCTTCAAATGATATCTTGGTATGAAAAATTTCCATCAATAAGTCAGATGTGAAGCTTAGGAGTAGTGTCTGCCAGCCAGTAAAACTCCAGCAGTTCATTCTCACTCTCAACTATGTATATAACTTTAAAAAATGTTTCACGCAGCTACCCTTTTTTTATCAATATTATTTGACTAAAGCCCAATCATTCATACTTTCCATCATTGGAATAACCTATGGAAACCAAATCATATCCAGCAGCCTTGTATTTAAGAATGAAAAGGTTATTCTATTTTTGCTAAATGGCATTTGAATGGAGTGACCAAATAAATTTTTTTAATAATCTTCATTAGGAGAGTGTAAGAGTCTTGCATGAATTGATTTTTCATTTCCAAAAGCAAAAATTTACAAAACCCTAATTATATTTATTTAATCAACATATGCACATGGTAATATAACTGATAAATAACACAACAAAGTACTCAATCATGAGTATTATGGTCAGATGGATGGACAACAATTATTTGTTGCTGGTTGTACAAATAAATGGTAAAAGCTGGGCTAGGCCATTCAGACAAATGTAATGTGGAAAAGAATACTGTAACAGTTCAATAATGAGGTAAAAATGAGTCACAAATATCAGCTGATCACACAAAAGCACATACATATTCATTGTCACTTGGCATAGAGACTTTATGTTTTCAAGTACATTTTAAAACTGAAAAATGATTGATAGTCTCAAATAACATTATGTAATTCCATTTATTATTAAAATTTCAACCAAAAATTCACAAAGTATAGCATTTGGTATCAAATATAATAAGACCACCTTTGATCTGTAAAAAAAATGATTTTGCCAATGTCATTGGATATTAATCCAGCCACACATTATAACTTGTATTTACATCTAATTTCTTGGCAGGTGACATGGCTATAAAGGTTAACCGAATATATTAATGATTGTCTTTAAGCTATGAAGCCTAAGGTTAAAAATTTTGACAAAGGATAAAAAATTTTGCAATGGAATTTACCTGAGAATGCCTGATGTCTTCTCTCAAGCTAAACATATTTCATTGATTCTGAAGTAAAATCTTCATGAACAAATCTTCACAGAGATCAATACCTTCTGAATCTAATATCATAACAATGCTAATGATGGATATGATTTTACGCTGAATTAATGATGTCGATGATGGCATTATTGAGGACTTTGATGGCCCATTGCCAACACAAAATATCTCTCATTAAAAAAATAACATCAAATGCTGCTTTCATACTCAGCATCCAGTTGTTATAGTATGGAAAAATATCGAATGTATATGTTTTCAAACAGATGACAACGTGTCTGGAGTTCCCCCATTGTATAAAAGATAAAAATCCACAATAGCACTTTTCATGGAAAAATGTAAAGGTATTATATCACTCATGGCTCAATTTCAATTATTTGTCCTTCATGTTCAATGATTTAACATTTTATTTTTTCAGCCATATTTTCCAACAGTCACTGCCAAATAATCATGCTGTCTTGGGATGATTCCGAAAGCAAAACACCAAGAAAACTGTGTATATAACAAATGCTACCGTAATGGCTATCAGAGCATACATGAAGATGTTCAGCTCTGGCTGCCTAAAACGATTTTTCCTTAGCCATTCTAAAACTTCTTCTTCTGTAGTTAAATCACCTGAAAAAATGGAAAATGGTAATAATAATTTCTTACACTATTGATGGGGAAACTGACATGATAACCATATCACACAGAGCATTACCTCGATATATACTGGGGAAACGTTTTCGGAAATATACAATGGCAGGCAACTTGGTAACTCCCCACTTGCGTGCATACCTTGCATCGGATATTTTTACAAACGTGATATCTAGATTGTCTGTTTCACTGTCTATCTTTTCTAATTCTGACAATACAACATCACACTCTGCACAGTTTTGTTCATCTGAAATATGATATCATATAATAAGTAAGATTTGGAGTTCATAAGAAAAAACTTGTTTCAGCAGTAATGCATTATTGGAAAATATAAATAATCTAAAAGGCATGACACTTACAAAAGTACACAGCCACAAAGTCATTCTCATCTAATAACTTATCTAACATTTTTCGATTCACTTCTTCAATCTCATTCTTTATTTCAAACACATCTTGAGATGTTAACCACTGAAGTATTTTGGTTTCATCCTGCAAGTCACCTGAGAAGTGAAAACAAGATTAGATTAGAAGAAAAACAACATGCTTGTGAATGATTAAGCACTTCACAGTGTATGTATTCCCCATAAAATTAATTATAGTCTCATGTAAAACAATTAAAGATAATGCATGAAAATATACACATAATACAATCCGATATCTAGAATCAAATTTACTCTTTTTCTCTTACATTTCCACATTAAGTGCTAGCAATGATAAAATTATGCAAAAAATGATATCTTATGTGCCACAAAACAACCGACAAATACCAGAAAAATACCCTGATTTAAATAGGCACATCATGTACATTATGAAATTCCCCATGGTCTTTAATGCTCAAATAAGGTAGCTAATCTACTAGATATGTACATGATGCTTTGGCACTGAAGTCATTATGCTACTCATGAGTTGGTCATTTACCATCATAAAATAATGCTGTCCTCTTCCTGAAGTATGCTAGGCAAGGGAAGTTGACGATATTATACCTAGCAGCAGCATCTGGATCATCTATCTTCACAAAGTCAATGCCTGAAAGAATTTTTGGAAAAAATGGCATCACCACAAAACATTTTCAAAAAATTATAACAATATTATGCATTCAAAGATTTTGCAAGATAAAACGTGGAAAATTAATTTTTTAAATACGTATAACCTCCATAGGAGTAAATTATTACATAAAAACTTCATAGCTCTGGTGATATACACAGAAATGTTTGATTACCTACTTTCCATTAATAGCTATTTTATGAGAGACAGCTTGCATTCAAAACATCATGGAATGGTTTAAAATTTTACTGCATATTACTTAGGCCAGTTTTCATAGTTCTGTTTCATGTACGCATAGAGGCTATGCTACATTTTATGTGACAATTAGCGCATAAATACAAGGGAACTGTTATTTTGAGCTATTAAAGAAATCAAAGGGTAAAATTGAATTGAACAAGGATGGCAGGGCATATGTTTTCAAGTAATCGACTATCAGTACTGATCCTTATGCACCAAGAAATGGAAGAGTCACTTTTTATATTAATTTTCTAGGGTTGATGCTCACTCTAATACGTTAGAGCTCAACAGACACTATCCAATTATAAGTATGTATACCAATAGCCCAGACTTGCCAAACAGTGTCAACCAATCAAATAAATAGTATCACTTTAAATTCAAAGAGCCACCAACAGAATATGAATTACATATAAAAAATAGCTGTAATCAGAGCAAAAACTACCGATTAGATTTAAAAAAATTTCTAAGGTAATAAAAAGTTCAATTTTAGGTTACAGCATACCAAAAAGATCAGCTTCGCCATCAATTTCTTCTAATTTTGCCAATATTTCCTCACACTCAGGGCAGTCCTCATCATCTTGTTCATATGAAATGAAAAAATAAATAATGGACATAAAAACCAGCAATTTTATAGTAAAATTAGTGTTTACACTGTAATTTTCTACAAACAGTCATAGCTCATTTAAAAAAAACCTGAAGTCATACCTTCACAGAACAAAGTTGAAGACTGACAGTCAAAATTCTAATGTACATATATAACAATCTTCTCTGGGTTTGATGATCAAAGAGGATATTAATTTAAATTGCAATAAGAGCAAATAACAAATATTTGCCATGAAGGAAAAAATTGAAGCAGAGTAAACATGCATCCTTTTTTTACATAGGTATATATTTTTCCCATCATTCATGCTGGGCTTTTGTATTTTCAATTTTAAATGCACCACTCATAAAATCCATAAAAAATTCAAAATCAGATTTGCTATAGAGATCACAAGAGAGGAACTTGCACTGGAAAGGCAGAAAATTGCACCATTTCCTTCAACTGCATAGAAATATCTTTACACATGGAATTTACTTGATGGCAAGGACTTACACTAGTTTAAGGATGATAAAATTCATAGTCGAATTATCACAAGGTCGGCTCCCACTATGATAGAACTCCTTCTAGTGAAATTGCTCTGAGTGGACATACTCTTTCACCACAAACATGAAAGTCTGTGATACCAAAATGGACCACGACTAAGGATACCCTAAAGTGGTTTTACGGAAAGGAACTGACCCCCTTATCTCAAACTCAAATCTAATAATGAACTAAAACTCATTAGATTCAGCTATATTTCTATAGAAATAAAAAGAAATGAGAAATAGCTTACAGAAGAAGACTGCCAACAGAGCCGATTCATCAAGAAGCCGCTCCAGCATCCTCTCATTTACAGATTCAATCTCATCAGCTAGCTCCCGATTATTATCATCAATCAGCCATTCAAGAACGGAATCTTCATTTTGCATGTCTCCTGCAGAAGCATAGCATTTATTAAAACTGACCATAGATGACATCATAAATATATTCAGATAAAAACAGCATAAACAAATCAGGTCAAGAGAAATGCATTAATTCATATCGAAAAAATTGATATGAGATGAAATTCAGAGTACACTATAAACATGTAAACAATAAGAATATGATAAAAGATTAAAGACTTTCCCAGTGAACAATGTGGGTGCCATCAGTGATGCCAAACCGGAGAAAAATTTGTAAAAATGTCTATTTTTTTCAAATTTTTCTCTTAACCATGGGCAAATAGCAAGCTTTCAACAAGTTACACTTTTATTCCATTTTTTTAGAAAATTGAAATTCTTATTACACCAAATTTAAGTAATATGGCATTAAGAGTAGAAACCTTACTCAATGGTGGCAAAAGTGAGATGGGTTTTTATTCCTAAATTCATAGTTTCCAAAAGTCAGTGTTGATCAAAAATTCATAATACTAGCAATGATATTACATGCCTACTTGGGAGAGAGACTACAGCAGAATCCTGATTTAACGTTTTTCAGACGGGACAAAATTTAAAACTCTAAATGCGTAAAACACTAAATGAGGAAATAAATAGAATTTTTTCAGGTTTTAGGGTCTGTAATGATCAGAATGGCTTTCTATTAATAAGTAATATATTTTTTAGTCACTAAAAGGTGCCACACCAGTGGAGTAGCCAGGAGTGTCGTTTGGGGGGTCGAAAACCAGGGGGGCATGGGGGAAAAATTAAAAAAAGGTTAAAAAATAGAGGGTTTAAACTGATTTCAACACTTTTTATAATGGAAACAAGTTCATTTTTCAAAAAATCTTTTGTAAATATATGAACTTTCAACATTTTGTCTTCTTTTATGAAGAACCAAAGTACATAATTGAGTTCTCATATTTGGGTGGGGGAATTTCATACCCCACCCCCTTGCTACCCCACTGGTGCCATGTGCGGCAAGAAATTCATTGATTACATGTTCTTATCCCACTAAGACGGTTTCATAACAATTTTCAGGAAAGAGCTAGAAAAATTGGGGAGTAAAATAAAACAATGAGTACATTAAATTTAAGAAAATTATAATATACTTAAAAGAATTCTCATGCAGAATATTACTATGAACTTGATTCCATTTTTACTAGGGATGGGTCGAATAGTAGATTTCTCGAATTCGAATATCGAATTCGAATATCAAATCATTGCTCGAATATTCGAATACCTCGAATTTCGAATACCTCGAATACTAAACGATGAATGTGAAAATGTTTGACTAGGTCGCCTATGCAGCAGGAAACCCGAGATTTTGGCGAGTAATTGTGATTGCCTTTAAAGGATTCAAACAGGAATTTAGCTGATTAATGGAATATTTTAATTTTATGTAAACAATAGGGTAGTTTCCTTCATTAAAGAAAACGAAAGGCATTGATTGTGATTCGTTAACCACCATTGGTGTATTCATAATATACATATTATTTGGTTCTAGAAATACCGGTTTAGATTAATGGCGATGGTCAATTTTTTCCTCATTTGAAAAAGGCCAGATTGGCGCCCATGCGATGCCACTCCTCGTGACATCACAGGGACCTTGTTTATACACGAGAGGATAGCAGTTTTACATCGTCTGAGGTTACCAATGCATGCGTGAGGCACAGAGCTCAGGGAAACATGTCTTAATAATCACTTATTAAAACTGACTAAGTTCGGAAAGTTTTCTTCGTTTGATAAGGTATTAATAATCCTTATTTAAGCCAAGGGCTACATGCTAGCATGGTACTCGGCTACCTGCTAGCATCCTGCGTCGTATTAGCGCTCAGAGCCTCACCCCTAGGTCACCTCACTCGCGGCAGCGGGAAGCAGAACGACGTCACGCGGAGTTTTTCCCGGCAATCATACTTACTCGCGCGCTTGAAAATTTTCACTTTTAATTTAATCGCGAAAAATAGATATCGTCTTATAAAAATCTAAAAGCGTTAAATACGTACTCCAGGAGTACATATTAATATTTCGATTTAGGCAATAAAAAAATAATAGAAAAGCGCCCTATTTGAGCATTACGCCAAAATGCTAAGCCTCCGTCGTATTTCTTCGTCTGTCCGGCATTTATTTTCTTGCGTAAAATGCTTAAATAAAGTCAGAAATACGTCGTGTTTGGTCTTTTTCTTTTTTAAATTACGCGCACATTACCAATATTTCAATCCAATGAAGGTGTAATAATAATTGCCGAAAGTCATTGTTAGACACCTTTCGGGCTAGTAGATGACTCATGCAGCAGTTGACCTCCGGAAAGGGGGAAATTCGAAGCAGGTAGGTAGAAAAAGGTCAGTGGGTGAGAAAAGGGGGTGGGCGCGAGACCAATTTTATTTTTCTCGCGTAACTTGATATTATTTTCGAAGCTAAGGTCTTCGTAATACTATCCCTGCGCGAGCCGGGACCTTTTGTTTGACTTCGGAGAAGAGGAAATCGTCGGAGGGGGTGGGGCGAACGCTGAATGGAGGGGGATAGCGGATCGTGGGAAATGCGCCAATGTCACTATCTCACGGCACTGAGTTTCTCCCTATGGTGGTTTCATCTCCTGGGGAAGATTCAAAAGTGCCTGTAGTTATTAGCCACAAAGTGCACATGGTAAACACCTCGTCTTTTTTTTTATCAAAAGATGGATGCGGGAAAATGGTCAGTGGGGCAGAAAGAGTGAAGGGTGAAACGCGATTCTATTATTTTCCGGTAACTTGATATTTGTTCGAAGCTAAGGTCTTCGTAATACGATTCCTCCACGAGCTGGGACTTTTTTTTTATTTTGGAGAAGCGGAAATCGTGAGAGTGGCTGAGGCGAATGCTGAATGGAGGGGGATAGCGGATCGTGGGAAATACGACAATGTTGCTATCCCACGGCACTGAGGTTCTCCTGATGGGGGACACCTGGGATTTTCGGATTTTTTTTACCCGATCAATTTCGGTTCCCCGCGTCGAAATCTTTTCGCCGCTCTAACCCGCAAATTTGATGTAGTTCGTCAACTTGCATAAAACGGCGCTGCATGGACTAAAAGAATAGAGTTCTCTCCATTTTTCCGAGTCAGCTACGAACGACGTGCGAGCGACAGTGTATGACGCGAAATTCAAAGTATTCGAGGTATTCGAGACGGCACCTTTGGCATAACTATTCGAGATCTCGAATATCGAATACTTTCTAGTATTCGAGGTATTCGAGTATTCGCGGATACTATTCGCACATCTCTAATTTTTACTCATTTTTCAGTGGTCTCGATGAATTAAAAAAAACTTATTCCATGTATAAGAGTGACGTGTTGCTGAATATAGAAAGTCTAAAATAATATGAATATGTTTAATTCCCCAAAAATTCCTCGTCATTGCATCATTATAGATAAGTGAAATAAAGAGACATTAGAAGATCCTTAATCTGTAATTCTACGCTATGGAATATCTAGTTAACGGAGGGTTATCTCGAATTTTGCCAACTTAATGTATTGTGTTGCCTCAGCGAATGAGGGCCAAATGAACTGCTAAAAATCCTCACATTTTGCACTTAATGGATTCCGAGATCATCCTAAATAGGAGAATCTTATTTCGAGTATGCATACAAGTCGAAGGTGATTGAACTCGATGGTAAAACCAGATTTGCCGTCACATATCCACGGCCTCATGCAGGTGGAATGGAGCCCGGAGAAGTTGTTTATGCAGTGCACTGATCACCTTGAATCTGACTCACCTTGTTTCTTGCCAGTTATTAATAAAACATGGTTGGGCCTTGAGTAACAATTAGGTAACTCTGAGGAATGAAAAGATTTCATATTCAACAGAACTTGAGCTAATATGAAAAATTGTCACTGCCTCTGGAGTTTTGCAATTTTGTCAGAGTTACTATGTCGAAGTGAACCACCAAGGAATTCCTGCTGGATTTTCATATTTTCCGTGCTCATCGATTTTACCTTAATTATGCAGTGGTTTTTTTTCAGTGTGAGCAATTTATTTAGAGTCATGGACTGTGATACAGTTGTCAAAAGTCTGATTGCCATTGTCTTTTGACATATAAATAGTAGCAGATCTTTGAATCGACATCGATTATAGCCATCTGCATGTCGCGTTTGGGCTCCAGGATATCTAAATACAATGTAATATGATGTTTTTCCACAGAGAAAGAATGCTCTCACCCACCATCATGTCAGGGAAAACACTTCCTCGGTTCTTTTACAGTTCATCTAGAGAAACTGACCTTTCTTTCTCTTCTTTTAACCCTTAAGAAGTCGCATCTGGTCTACATGACTTGAGAAGTTTCTTTAATGAATAAAACAAGCATTCAATTATATATATTAACAATATGCATCCCATGTAATCTCATAACGTACTCTTCTCTTTCTTTCCATGCCATTTTGTGTACGGATATTGTATATGTTATAATGTTTATTGTGTATGTTTATGTATTGTTATATATTAAGTATTGTGTATAATTTATTATTTTAACCCAGCGTGAGTATTTTCATCTTGAAAAATACTGCTCTATGACACGTCATGAGCGTTTGTGATACAGTTTTGATATATGAAAACAGTACTTGCAAATTATCAATTAAAATATGCATTAAACCACTGAAACTTATGGAAAATCAATATGAAATGCTTTACATAGTTTCAGTTTCTTATTACTTAAACCCAGATTTATTTCTAATTATATTACCATTATAACTTTAGAGTTCGATTTCTAGATCAATATGACCAGACGAGAGTAGTTCCATAACTTTATCTCATGTGACTAATAAGGAATAAAGGAGCCGTTTGAGGATAAAAATCCCAATGAATTCAATAGCACCCATGGATTTCATAAGGTCTACACGTAACATTAATCATACCATCATACAGAAGTGGGTTTCCATTTCTAAAATATACCAAAGCTGGGAATGTTTTAATTGAGTAACGCCTCGCCAATTGAGGATCTTGGATTTTCACCATGTGGATTCCATAGAGATCACATTCATCATCTATATTCTCCAATCCTTCCAGGATTTGTTCACAGGTTTTACACTGAAGCTTATCTGAAATGGACAAAGTCTAAAGAAATAATATGACCATCTAATGCAATAAATGCATCAATGTATCCCTTGGTTGCGGTGCTTACAGAAATACACAGCCAGATACTGAGTTTCTTCCACCATTGTTTCCAACATGTTGCGAGTCACTAGCTCGATCCTTTCCTCAGTCTTCTGTGTTATGAGCCACTGCAACACTTCCTCTTCTTCCAAGAGATCACCTATATTAACGATCATAGAAAGATTCCATGAATTGCATGATATACCATATCCTTCAAGCATTGAATAGCATTCCAATCAAGCTATTGGATACATTACGAAATGGAAATGGTACAACCATTTTCTCACGACACTTTCAAGTGTATTAGATGATTTTGCGAAGAAATTGGAGATTAGAGGAAGAATATCAGCATGGGTAGGGCTTTGCATTTAAGAAATTAAGGATAGACAGTATGAAGCAGAATGCATGACATAAAAGAGCCCACTTGGCGAGGGCCCAACCCTAATTTTCATAGAATGATGATAAAAATGGTAAAAGCCATTATTTTGATACTTAAAATCAACAAGATATTGATCTTTATTTTGGAAGATAACTTACCTTCAAACACATTTGGTAATTGGCCTTCAAAGTATACTAATGAAGGAAACTCAGATATTCCAAAATCTTCAGCAACTTTAATGTCCTGTTGGTAAAAAAAAAGGAATTTGATTTAATTTTCACACAGTCAAATATATTTACTTGATTTCTAATTTATTAAAAGGACGATACTAAGTATTTGGTATAACAAGGAATGGAGGGCTACATCATATTGTAGAATCTCCTCTTTGCAAATTTCTAAGGATCCTCAAAATGACACTTAAATGTATTTTCATAAGTCATCCTCGTAAACACGAGAGGCCACAGTTGGGCTATGCAGAGGGTTTCAGCTTGCAAGAGCATTTCACAATGAATGAGGCTTTGTAGCAACATGCATGCAGCAGTAATCAATGAAAATAGTTATACCTTTGAGGATGGGATGGGAGGGGGGCACATCAATGTAAGGTTAAGTTACTTTCGCTTTTGTTCATCTACTTTCCATGTACAGAGAGAAAACAAATGGCTATAACTTTATTAAAGGAGTGTGTCCCACTGTAATATCCTATTATTTTTCACTTTTCTGCACCACATTTTCATCAATATGTTCTCTCTCCTACTCTAAAAAATATCTTTCATGAGTTTTTCACAGCTCCATAAACCAGAGTAACCTTCAAGATCATTTTGGTCGGCACCCCTATTGTAAATCCTTCCCAATAACCAGCCCCTTCAGAGGATTCAGATGAAAATGTCCATGAGTGGTGGATCTGGTCTCTCGCAGAGCATAACCCCGCAAGATGGAAGGGCTGAGTTATAAAGTGTGGATACTCCTAGCCAGGGAACGGGTTTCCTGGTGATTAGGCATTTCACATGACGAGGAAGTATTCATGGGTTGCAGGTCACACAATATGTAGTATCTCTCATTGCAAAAAAAAACCATTTTTTGCATTTTTCTCTGCTCCTTCAACTACAGAAATTCCAGAACTAAAACCAAAACATGGAGGTATAGAATCCACATTGTATGCACCAAATCTCATTTCTATGGCTCAAAACTTGAGAGAGAAAAGAAACTATGCAAACAGAATTACTGACACCATCTGATGTATGTACTAAAAAATTAATAAATATATGTATGTGTATACCATTAGAGTATTTACATATTGTAAGTACTATGATAGCTTTCTAAGCTCGCTCTAAGACTGCAGACATTTCAAACCTTATAAATTTTCCTTAATTCAGGGAGGCCAAGCCCCCTGGATCCCCTAACATAAGCCTCTAGTATGCGCATAGGGGGCCTATTGCTTTGGCATAAAACAGAAAGTCTAACGCTGCCAGAAAAATGTGACTGGTGCGTGGCTAATGGGCATTTGTGATTCTATTCAGCTCCCTTGCTTTGAATGCACTTCAAACAGATCTAATAAATTCAAAATAAGGCACTGAGTAAGAAAATACCATTGGTGAGGACCTTTTGCCCAAAAATCAGCAACGCTGACTTGCACATTAGGGCGGATCGCAAAAATCGATTTTTTTCAAATCCATCTGGCCCAATGAAAAAAAGTTGTGGGACCGATCAAAAATAAGGCCTGAAAAATTTGAGACCTCTACGTGAACCCCTGACCCTCGCTCAAATGCAATTTAGGGGGGGAAGGTCAAAATTCGAAAAATATAATATTTTATGGTCATTCCCTATAGATTTTGCCGAGGTACTGCTCTTCTAGGGCAAATATTTCGTGCATTTTGACGTATCTGCCACCGTTTAGCCACAAAATGCCTAATTTGAGTCCGCGCCCGCGAAGAAAATATTACAACGCCCGCGCAGCGTCGCGGATACGAGAGCTGCTAGCCGATCCCCTCCCCTCCCCGCTCGGTTCTCCCCCTCCCATGCCTCGAATGAAGCAAAATTCATCCCGCGTGGGCTGCTAGGAGGGCGTTTATCTTTGATAATATAAATCGGAAGATGGTAGAAGGTAAAAAACGGTGCGTAGCGGTAGTCCCTTAGTCCCTTATTAGGCGCCTCGTCGGCGTTAAACAAATCGATGTTACCAACTTTTAGAGAAGTGATGAAATATTTTTAGATCTGCGAACGCAGGAAAGGAGCCTGCGGTCTATGAAGACGCCTCTCGAGTGGCTATAAAGGTGTGCGAACTATGGTGACGCGCTTCCCTTCCATTATGAATGTGACTAAATGGATTTAGCGGTACCACAGGAAGTACTATAACTTACGGAAAATTAGAATAGGCCAAAAACAGGGTTTTATTGAAGTATAAAACTCAAACAATTTAAAAGGAACATTTTTAATTATGCGATATTTTTGCATGTAAGTGCAAGGAGGAGCATAAGTTTCCCCCAATGAAGTAGTTTGAAAGACAAGCTGACGAAAAGAAAGATGATGACTGCTGGATTGAATCCTAAAGAAACTCGACACCTGAGGAAAAAAAGGGAATAATCGGAGATCGATGAGTCAACATCGTCAATTCTTGTACGGGAAAATAGTATCAAAAATTTTCTTCATCAATTCATTCGAAGAAAATGAAATTAGCCGATTTGTATCTCTACTTTCCTCATAAAATAAACATTAAGGACTATAAACTCAATTTGGAACTTCTTCGGGGAAAATGCGTCTGCCAACTATGATAGAGGTATATGCAAGATCCAAGCAACAGCAATGATCGTTCCCGCAACTTTTGCCGACGCAAAAGTCATAACTTCGTAAGATACATCAAAGCTAGTGTACCAGAATCACTTACGTACACAGAAAAAGATGCTGCCTACTGACAAATCGCTGTCGAGTTTACAAAATTATCCGAATATTAAGAAAATGTTCATCAGATTTAATACAAGCCTATGCTCATCTTCACCAGTGGAAAGACTATTTTCACTTGCTGGGTTTATCCATTCCCCTGTGAGGGGATCTCTGTCAGACAAGCTTTTTGAAAAACTTGTATTCCTCAAGGGGAATAATTCATTCATAGAGAGCAACATTTGATAATTTTTATATTGAAAAATCTCAAATGTGTATGTGTGTGTTAGAATTTTTATGTTTATTTATGTGTTAGAACTTTTTAAAAGATGTCTTCGTTTCCTTACAAGTGTATTTTGTATTTTAAAAAGTATTTAAAATACTATTTTGTATTTTGTATTTCAAATACCGAAGTCCAAGGTATTTGGTATTTTGCATTTCAAATACATTTTGTGCAGTATTTTGTATTTCAAATACTCCTCGGCCTGTATTTTGTCCAGCCCTGCCTACTGTGGATAAGAAAAGAGAGGTTTCATCAAAGGGCTCCATTTTATTGGAACAAAAGACTACACTCTTGTCTGATGAAAAAAGGGAAGAGGACTTATCAATACAAGTTTAGAGGGAAATGTGTGGTGTTACTTGAAGAAACAGGGTCCCACTTTTGGAGGTTTGCCTCCCCCGTCGGAGGATTAGCAAAAGTTATAAAATCTGCGATTATTTTATAATCTTCATCATCCCTTTGCTATAAGCATAATTCCAACATCCCTTGCAGTGTGGGTAAACTCATCTCAGGATTTCCACCGGGTTAATTTTTCCATAATGGCCAACATTTCAATCTCCGACACGGGGCTCATCCTAAGAGATAAATTTTGTTGAATCCCGAGAAGAGTTTTTTACCCACATCATTCGTCGGGAAAGCATTAAATCCGTATTTCATCCCTTACAGTGGTCTATTTGCTAATTGCACTATGCTGACTTGGATATGCGACATAAACATTGGGAGGGTAATCTAGGGACCCCATTTGCGACGCTGCAAGGATGCGTTTGGCGACAAATCCGAGATTTTTTTAATTGCTGGATTTTAATATCGACGTAAAGGACTACACGCTGATGATATATTGGAGAGAGACTCAGGTTCCTTCGGCTATATCTGAGATTAGCGCTGTGGAAATTAAAAATCTATTAGTGAACGTTCAAATTTGAAGTTAAATATTATTTTTATTATACATGCGGATGAGATATTCGTGAAAGAATTCACCAAAACTTTGTTGACAGCAGCAAAAGACAAGGAATTATATAAGAAATACAGACTGGAAAGCAGATAATTGAGTAATTCTTTCGTGATTGTTCCTCACCGGAAGATGCTGAAAGCCAAGGGGTCCACGGAAACATCAAATATTAGTAAGACTAACGAAGAAAGACGCACTTGGTGTGAATTTTGGTGCATTTGGGGCGTGGAAGAGGCGAGCGGGGAGGGGACGCGAGCGGCCTTCACCCAAAATCCATTTAGACACAGCTGTCGGACAACACAGGAATAGAAGTGCATATCCTAAGTTCCCACACCTCCATTGCCACTCGAGAGGCGTCTTCATAGACCGCAGGCTCCTTTCCTGCGTTCGCAGATCTAAAAATATTTCATCACTTCTCTAAAAGTTGGTAACATCGATTTGTTTAACGCCGACGAGGCGCCTAATAAGGGACTAAGGGACTACCGCTACGCACCGTTTTTTACCTTCTACCATCTTCCGATTTATATTATCAAAGATAAACGCCCTCCTAGCAGCCCACGCGGGATGAATTTTGCTTCATTCGAGGCATGGGAGGGGGAGAACCGAGCGGGGAGGGGAGGGGATCGGCTAGCAGCTCTCGTATCCGCGACGCTGCGCGGGCGTTGTAATATTTTCTTCGCGGGCGCGGACTCAAATTAGGCATTTTGTGGCTAAACGGTGGCAGATACGTCAAAATGCACGAAATATTTGCCCTAGAAGAGCAGTACCTCGGCAAAATCTATAGGGAATGACCATAAAATATTATATTTTTCGAATTTTGACCTTCCCCCCCTAAATTGCATTTGAGCGAGGGTCAGGGGTTCACGTAGAGGTCTCAAATTTTTCAGGCCTTATTTTTGATCGGTCCCACAACTTTTTTTCATTGGGCCAGATGGATTTGAAAAAAATCGATTTTTGCGATCCGCCCTATTGCACATGCTTATACATGCCAATCATTCACTACATAACATGTGGAAGTACAACAAGATCACCAAATTTATTCAATAATCTACAAATAAGACTGAGATCGCACCTGTGATTAAAATACAACAATTAATCCTAGTCTGGAAAAGTTCAATTGAAATTTATAAACAAAAAGGATGGTTATCAATGTGCCTAACCACTTTTACATGCATATTAATAGATAAAAATAAGGCTATTATTTAGTTGGAATAGAATTTAAAGCTCCTAGAATCTCTCAAGTGCATTCCCAAGCAAACTGCAATGATGAGCATGTGATAATATTATTAAAACTGCATCAGAAATCTCTTGTGATTGTGGTAGCCCGTAGGTAGCATACTCCAAACATCAAGGGTTCTATTCCACCCTACGGCTGCTTTTTTGCAGTCATTTTTATTTTACAGCTTTCAAATTTTCCACTTTGTGGCTAAAACGTCAAATGAAGAAGAATTTGGGAGGAAGAAGCAGGTTAGCAGCTGGTCATTAGTATTATTTCAAGAGTAATACAGAGTGGCACCTGTATTGCCGGAACCTTCAAGAGGATGGGGAAAGTTACGAGAAACCTCACCTAGAATGTTCGACAAGGTATGTATATTTTTAGAGGCCAAATATAGTCACCAGCAGACCAGAGAGAGACTGAGGAATGAGAAGAGAACAAATGATTGGATTGTATTAGAAGCAATAAAGGAAGTTTTCACCTGATTCGTGAGTATAATTCTCGGCACCTTGCCTCACTCTGGGATAAGGAACTAAAAATTCTTTCCTTTATTGCTTCTATTACAATCCACTTGCTCATACTGTTATTGTTCCTACGTCTCTCTCCCATCTGTTGACTATACATAGCCTCTTTATATATTTATCCCTCCTAGAACATTCTAGGCAAGTGTTCTCAAAACTTCCCCCATCCTCTCAAAGGTTCCAGTAAGGATTGAGGGAAGAGCAAGGACGTTGCAGCGAGACCAAGCACTGGTTGAGTGCGGCCACAACAGCATATCTGGCATGCAGAAAATAAAAATTTGAGGTGAGCATCAAGTATGCTAATTCAGCACTGCAAAATAATGCTGCCCATTCATGCTGGCAGCTACTCATGTTCACTGGGATACATAGGCGGATCCAGGGGGGGGGGGGGGGGCACGGGGGCCCGGGCCCCCCCCCAGACCCTCAAAAATATGCAAGATTTTTAATACAGTCCCATTATCATTGCATTTTTTTTGTATTCCGAGGTATCCTTGTGCCCCACCCAGAACAAAATCCTGGATACGGCCTTGCTTGTGCCCCTCCCAGAAAAAAATCCTGGATCCGCCCCTGCTGGGATACTAATACATAAGCATGTCAATGACATTCGAGCATGTAATAATGGATAAATACTGTGTCATTTTTTTGGGCATCCCACCCCCGCTTTCCTCATAGATATCATAGACCTTTTTGCTGTATGAGATGAGTGAATAATCAAGAGAAATAAATTTCCCTAGTTGCAAGGTAGTATGTCTCACCATGGTTGGTATACACGTATTCCATCCCATTATGCACAAATATAAAAGACAAACACAGGAAAAAAGGTTAAATTTAGGAGTCAACTTCATTTCATGGTCAATATTTTTATAGTCCATGAATAGAAAGTACCTGTGTTTTGATAAATGTGATTCCATGACGATCACAATCATCATCAATGTTTTCTAATTCTTCAAGAATGGTGGAACACTGATCACATTCATTGGCAGTATCTGAAATATCAAATGCATTGCATGAATTGTGGTTTGAAATTTTAAAAAGTCAATACGAATTGAGGAAAAAGGAAAATGAAATATTTCAGTAGTTTTCTTTATGCAAAACTGATGCATATATGTATACTCAGAGTTCAACAGAAAGAGTAAAATTATTAATACTAAAAATTACATCAACTGATATCTAAGGATGATGCAAATGATTCTTCAATAGCACTCATTCACTTGGAAAAGTATTCCCATGAGTGGTAAAAATAATTTCATCCTCAAAAACATACATTCAAACAAGTACGAAAATTATATCCTCAGTCTTTTGCTAGCTTAACTAGCAACAAAATGAAAACTAATACCATAACAATGTAAAATTGTAAAGGAATATTATACACATACATATACAATAATATTGTCCATGCTGTTTGCAGTCAAAATTCTAAGGAGAGAATTCATGCAAACTTCTAACAAAGGATGTAGTCCAAACAAAGTGCCAGGGCATTAGCATGTACAGAGTTCATCAATTTATCTGATCTATGAGATCACACAGAAAAAAATATAAAATATATCAATCTTATTATTCTTGAATTCACAAAATTTATCGCAGCAATCATTGGCAAATTATGGTTTCCTGGGAGATCTTAGCCTCACAAGTCTCAATTGCGCTAACAGAGAAAAATTGATTTCTTGAAACTGGATTCTAAAAAACTAAATGCAATGAAAAAATAATCTGAAATACCCGTGGTTATTCCATTGCCGTCTCCAGGTTAATTACTTTCTGAAAAGTGCCTCAAGTTAAAAATAAGTACATACATGGATACTTCAACATTGACTAGCCCACTGAAATAGTAGCATAAATGAATAATAACGATGAAATATTTTAATTTATATTACTTATAACTTCAGGCTTTATCATCTAAAACTTGTCCTTAATGGAAAATGAAAGAATAATACATTTTAAGATTTACTTAAAAATTTTAATTAGCTTAACCCATATGATGAGTTTCATAGCATAGTAACCTATGATGATGTAATCATGCTATGAAACCAGGGTTTTGCCACTTAAAATTCATAAGAGAACCTTGTATTATTTTATTTTCCATATTGTAATCAAAAATATATTTTTCGGCTAGGATTTATGAAGAAAACATGGTTTAATTAAATCAATACTGCTGAAAAAATGAAGATGTGTGTCATGAGGCATATATGTACGTTAAAATGCAAAAATGCAAAGAATATCAATCTATAGAGGAATAAATGTTGAACAAATATGCATGTTAATAAATATGAACAATGGCCCATCTGCAATTACCTAGTTTTCACTTTATTCCGCAAATGCTTCAGCATTTAATTTTCAAATACACCGGGATTTAAAATTGCGGAACTGAAATGACCTTAAGGTCTCCACCCTAAAGTGGAACTACATAATTGTCAAATGTGTTTTGAAATGCAGTGTGATAGCATGCACAATACTCAAAAGTATCAATTCATACACTTTAAATTCAAATGTTGAAGTTTAATACCCAGGAATTCTCTGATTAGGGTACAACCTTGGATCTAGCGTACTAAAAGCATTCACTGAATCTACTCAAACAAGAACAGTATTTCTTACCTGATATTAATCACATAAACTGACAGTACTACAACCAATGTAAGATACACCAAATCAAGACATGTGAACAGTTGACCTGACCCTGTTTCATTATTTATATCAAAAAGAGATTATAATTATTTTCCAGCAGCTCCAATCAGTTTTAACAGCCAATTGAATAAACCTGATAACTTTTTACAAGAAGAAATTATTTTTAGATAAATATGAAACGTATTTGTGATACAATACAGTCAAGATTATCCCACAAGGTAATCATTGCATCAGCACAGTAAATAATATTATCAATAGTACGAATCAGACTCTGAAATACAGCTGATGCAAGCAAGTAGGAGAATGAAAAGTATGGTAGCTGAAGGGATTTTGCTCATCAGCTGCATTCCATGCATAACCTAGCTCACATTCTGAATTTATTTGAAAGCAAAAATCAAATAAGGAGCATTTAAATCAATAATTACATAAAAATTAATTGTTTCTCATGACTGAAAATTCTTAAATGTGCCTAGCTAACTCTTCATCAATTTCTACTTTTACATAGGAGGCACATTTTGTCCTCATGACAACATGCTTGCAATCCACAGTGCTGCGGCTAATTACCAAATGGCATGCTCTAAATTTACTCATAGACCTACTTCAACATGATATCTATTGACAAGCTTGCAACTAATGTTTACTGAGTTACATCCTTTATTATCCACGGATACATAATATGTTAGAAGACAAAATATTTCTCATTGTGATTCAAAATGTGCAGTGATGTACCTTCAATATTAATGGCCTACGAACACTAATCTAAAACTGAATTTCCCCCACACATGAATGTCTTGAATTTACATGAGTACAAATGAGTGGTGTCTCGACGAATTTCAGGTTGCATTTTGGTATGAAAACACACAAAAACATTCGTGACCAAAGGTAGGGAAAACAAATATCTGGTCTGGCTAACTGGAAACAATGGAGTGGATCACAAATGTCCAAATATTCTACCAACTAAGCTCTATAGGGGTAAGATACACAGATCTCGAATGAAATGATACCCTTAGCTGCCCCTTCAGGTTTAGGGCATTCTGGATGGTGATCTTCAGCATGGCTTGCATTTTCAGCCTCTTTTGCATGGCCATGCTTACGTCTGTGTCTGGCGTTACATATTTGGCAAACTGTCTCGTTCCCTATGGATTTAACATTGAGATATGCATAAATATAACCATTGCACCTTGTGATAAATTGAATCAGAGGGAAAATTCTTCTGTACCACTGAAACATAGCTATAATTGGAAAGTACAATACAAAGCCTAATAAACAATAAATCAGTTTTATAAGCCAACTATGAGCCTCTACAGCAACAAAAAATGTATATTAGTGTTTACACTTAATTTTATTAGTATATCAAATCTCCAAAATAAAATTATAATGGCATGTTAATATTTATGTATCATAGCGAGTGAATATTGGAATGGCAATGCCTGCATGGGTATATCCTTCAGGAAAAAAGCTGATATGAGCAATTGGTGATAACCTGTTTTCACATCAGTTCAACTTGAATCCACTTTGTTCTAGCTTGGCTACAACTCACCTGTCTTGTGTACCCCTAAGGTATACGACATGCTGCTGGTTTACAGGTGCAACAAGGTGATGGACAACCAACTTCCAAACATTCATAAGTAAATAGAGGGTGCCGTGAGGTGAGGTTATACAGGCACCTCACATTTCGCTGGTGTAAATTTGCGAGGCCCTTTTATCCTGAATACAGGCAACACACTATGCATATAGAGATACTCAGTAGCCAAGCCTAACTGAACTAATGCGAGTTGTATTCAAGAAGAACAGAAGTTAAGAGATCATCAAAGGCTGCTCATATCCACTGCTTTTCCCCTAAACGATTTTCATTTATTGAACCTATTAACTCACCACAAAATTCAGACTACTGTGATCTTCCTAGCAAGAAGATACCAGCTATTAGCAAAGAAAACCTTTATGTGTAATTTGCAAAATTTATAACTCCCCCCTAAAAATCCATTCACCATGCTTATTATTTTAGAAGCTAGCTATAAAATACCAAATATGAAAATATATAATCGGGCAAAAATTCATAATTACTCAGCAAAGACATCTCCAAGCCATATTTACATGATGGTATTGAAAAAGCGGGAGCTCAATAGTATGAAGGGACCCAAGGTTTATATTTAACAATTATACATGTAAATTCATAAAATATCGACCACAAAGCAAATCAACTAAGAGTTATGGTACGATATATATTATCTTCATGAAATTTCATTCAAGAAAAAATGTCAAAAATAGAACTATTCCATAGAGCAACAAATTTTAGCAACCCATGACATTTAATAACTAATGAAATTCAAACAATCCAGCCAAATTGTGCGATGCTTGATTTAATCTCTATAAAGAAAACAATGCTTATTAGACCTTAACTCAACTTGCTATCATATATTTCAATATAGTCTAGCATATGTAATTATTGACTGAAACATGTTAAGACTGATCATTTTTCCAATTGGACAAAATTAAACCTTAGATGCTCAAGGTGCTGATATATCAGCTTTCTGTTTTCACCTTTAAATACCCAAGATGCCAATATATCTGCTGTGCGTTTAATCCCAAGTAAAAATTTATTCTTTGAATTAGTTTCACATTTATACTGTTGATTCTATAAATATTTATCACTCCTAATAAACTGATATTTCTTCAATGATATTCAGAGTTCTGTATAAACATAAGAATTAGTCTCTTCTTCAAATTCCTGACAGCTCTTGAATTGGGCATAAACTTTCTGGGAGTGAAAATAGAAATTGCCATGAATGCAAAAGGGTTCATGCAAGCATAGCCATTCAAATGATCACACCATAAAAATTTAAATCAAATGTACCACCATTATTTCCCATTTGAGGAAGCATTATGACTATCAGAAGCTATTGACACTTATATCAGAGCAACTCATAAAGGCCAAAATCAATTTCTGGCATTAGGAAGCATTAGCTACAGCAAAACTTAGTCTTGTATTAAATAAAATGAATAAAGACGTAAGTACATACATTCACTTACAAAAATAAACTGCAACAGCATCTGAGTTCCGAATAGCTTTGAGTAGGTCTTGTCCTTCCAATGCTTCAATTACGTCACCAGACGGGTCTTTCTGCACAAGAAGCCACTCAAGGATTCGGTTTTCATCATACAGATCACCTGAAATATACAGGCATGATGAAGGTTGGCATTAAAAAGATGAAAAATTAGAAAAAAATTTTCGTTAAAATATTTAAATCATTAAAAATTTTTAAATATCCACAATATAAATGCAAGTACAGTAGATTCCGTTTAATGGGTCCACCGGTTACTTGGGGCAGCCGCTTAATTGGGGCAGATCCTGAAGAACAGAACCCAATAGAGGAATATCCCAGGGTATTCTCCGCTTAATTGGGACAGCATGCCACTTTATTGGGCCATGAGTCGGCGACATAGACTATATACTCGCGACTAAAGTAAAAATTTTTGTTTTCAGAATACTATTTTTTTTTCCTCCTTTGATTTACTCTTATTTTTCACAAATGTACCTATTTTTGCCCTATTTTGAAATCTCTTGTTGTTATACTATCCGCAGGAGGATAGGACTTTTCTTTGATAGGACTTAGTAAAAGACATTCATTCAGCGTCGCCAGAGGCTGTGAAAAATATTTTTAGCTAAATTGTTATAATTCTTAAAAATGATAATAAATTAACTAAACTCGCTGATTTATTAATTAAATTAATAGTTTAATAAACGTATGTTGCATAATAAACATTCTTTAGTCTTCTTTCTACCATTTCAAAATTTTTTATGCCCATATACAAGAGAGTGTGCCTAATTAGGGCAGCCGCTTAATTGGGACAAAGTGCACAAGTCCTGATATGTCCCAATTAACCGGAATCTACTGTACATACTATATTCAGAATAATGACTGAGTTTACCAAAAGAATTTATAACACATCAGTGGGAGATTTAGGGGGAGTCACAGAGATCGTGATCCTCCCAAATTTTATCAAAAATTTTTAACTTTTATTAGTTTAATAATTTTCATACCCTTAAATGTCTAAAATTGTTCACATTCATCTGTTGTTAAGAATAAAAATGGAATTTTGGGTGCTAAAATACATAAAAAATGGAAATTTTAAAAACTTTCACACAGGATAACGCCCTCTCTCCTAGGGGGGGTATTCTGTATTCCCTAGACACAGGTCATGACCCCCCAAATTTGATGCTGAATCCACCACAGCTACAAATAATATAATGGTTGAATGGAAATAATATGATTGAATGGCAAAAGAATGATTGAAGCATGTACAAGTAAAAAATATCCAAAAGATCTTGTCATTAAATGATTGCTTGATGGATCAAGAAACTATACTTGATTCATTTTCTTTATAATTGTGATATATTTAGTTGAACAATTCATGACTCACATGCCCCATATGATATGTAGCAGACTTACCAGCATAAATTACAGGCTCTTTGGATCCCATTTTGAAGAAAAGCACAGCTGGCAACGCAAAAACGCCATATTTTTTGGCTAGATGCTTATCATCAATTTTCACAAAATTGATTCCTGCCGCATCAGCTTCATCATCAATGTGCTCCAGTTCAGCCAATACGCGGTCACACTGTTTGCAGTCAGCGCCATCTAAATACAAATAGATAGCCAAGGTCAGAGATATAAAATAAACCTAAAACATTGACTTCTTTCAGGGACATAAAACTCGTAAATCGTTCATCAACTTGGCGGAAAACAGAAGTACGTATTAGTCTAAACCGTAAGAAGTAAAGTTGAGTCAAAAACCCCAATTAGAGTCCAATTATAGTATGCTCTGGTCACCGGTATGAATAAAATATCATATGACAATAAAATCAGGCTAATTCCAGCAAATTTTAAGATTTTAATCAGATCTAAATTCATAAAGAGAAATTGTTAGAATGGGATTATTGCGGCACAATAAACAAAGAACAGTCAGAATTCACTACTTTGTGAATATTTAAAATACTTTTTTACTTTTAATTTTACTCCAAAGATGAGTTGAGAAAGCTTGTGTGTGACTTCGTTAAGTTATCATCGTGGCTAGTCCCAGTATATTTAAATTAAAGCAAGGTAATTTGTGTAGACAGAACATAAATTTTACCACTTAGTTGGGGGACAGTCAAATTTTTAGTGAAACAAAAATGCTGCATGAAAGCTAAATTCAATACCCACTACTTAATTTCTCCAATGAATGATCATGCAGTCTCTCAAGTGAATTTAAAAAAATGCAGTACTCACAGAAAAATACAGCCACATAATCTGAATTGGCTTTAATTTTTGCAAACATTTTTTCATTCACTCTTTCTATGTGATCTGTCAGTTCCATGTTTTCTGGGTTTGTAAGCCAATCTAAAACCTCTTCTTCATCATCAATATCACCTAAACAGAAAAAATATCAAGGTCAATGAAGGATAAAATCTTTCAAAACCAGACAGAAATATTAATTTAACCTACCATCATAGTTGATGGATTTTCCTTTCCTAAAATATGTTATTCCAGGTGGCTTCCGGAATCCATATTTTTTAGCCATTAAAAGATCACTGGTTTTCACAATTTTAATGCCATACTCAGATGCTTCGTCATCTATCAACTCAATATGACGCAGTATTCTGGGACTATCAGGATTTTCTTCATCATCTGAACAGAGGTAAAAAGTTAAATATCACACCACCAGTAAATGCAATGTCTCTCATCATCATCCAGTCATCACACCCTGAGTCATTACTTACAGAAAACCACTGCCAAAAACTCTTTGGTTTCAATGTACTTAAAAAGTTTGTCCCGTCCAATTTCCTCAATGCTTTCATCATTCTTTTGCATTATCATCCAACTGAGGACGCTCCCCTCATCTGTAAGGCTGCCTATAAGTAGATTGTTACAATTCAGTTCAACTTAAAAAGTTACGAATACATAGAATAACATTGAATTTTCCGTCAGCTTCTCAAAGTTACACTGAGAAGAATTTTCAGTGTTGAGCATGGCAGCAGAGGTGAATGAGAGCATAATGATTCACAGTCATTAAACAAAGATTCTACACTACTTTACTCTATGAAGCATGTGTTGTGGGAAGGATAACAAAGTAAAAATATACCACGCTAAAACGCTACTATTCAACTGAAAAAGGTATAGTCATAGCAGATAAAAAACTGAATTCCTAAAAATGAAAATTAAAGTCAGTAATAAGTAAAGATCCAAAGTCTGAGCTAGTGTATTTGAACAAATTGAACAATATTACATTGGCTTTTCATTATATCCTCTACCAATAACATATTACCTTTTAAAAGAAATACAGCCTGAAAATTCAAAATTGTTTGTGGAGTATGTAACCACAAAATATTATAAAGAAAGCAGCAAATTCTTCTAGAGAAGCAGCTAACAACAGCTTGCCAACTGCAATATCTTAAACAAATTTAAGTTAATAACTAACAATAAATGTAACTGCTATTAAATTTTAAATGACTGCATCAATAAAACCTAAGCTCATAAAAACAATCAATTAGCTTTCATACATTTCCTGAAAATACAGACACTAAGTTCTACCTGGAATTAATAAAAATCTAAGGTAATATCTCAATTTCTCAGAATCAATAGCATTATAAACTTAAAGACTAAGAGTAAAACTTACAACTGGAGGTAGTTTCATGAAAAAATGCAATTATAAGAAAGTAAATATTGTGAAGACAGGTACTCCCATTCATTAAGAACAATAAGCTACTTATTCGCAATATCATCATTTAATACGGCAGCATTTTTTCAGAAACATTGATTATCACTCAAAGGTCAGAACCACAAATGTTTAATCTTGAACATTATCAAAAACAATCTTTTTACTTGAATATCCTTGGAATGTGGGAAGAAAATGACAAAACTGAAAATATTATACTAGGTAAACACATTTCAAAAATTAGATATTACAGTATAAATTAACATTAACTGAACTTCTCATTTGATTTTTCTTATCTCAGTTTATTGATATTCTTAATTCTCCCACAATTTTTTAAACTGCTAAGTGAAAACAACATTTACATCTTTACAATAATACCTCTTTTTGTGATGCCTCTAGCATTGATTATAAAATGAATACACGGCCTGTAGGACAAATTTTGAAAATGACAACTATTAGTCTCAAACAAAATACCTAAAAAAGATAATACCTAGACACCTCGAATGTTATCAACAGTTATGCTCCCCTTTGATGATTAAGAGATAAACTAGAAAGTTACTTAGTGTATAGAAATTGGAGGTGGAATACAAAGATGAGATATTGTTGTAGAAATGCAAATGTTGTAGCATTATCCATTACATTTGCATGCAATTATATTTTAGCAAGCTTTGGCAAGTAGACACTGCTAAAAATGTAAATTTTCGTAGTAATGGAAAGAAATAGAAGCTACACAGACACTTCACACACACCCACTTTCTTCCAGCGAGTCTCTATGCCCTTAAGGCAATTAGTGCAATATTACGAGTTATTCAAATAGCAAAGGTCAAAAGTCATGCAATACATTTGCAAGCCATTAGTCATAAAATAGCTAAGAATATCACTAGAAGACAACTTACCACATTTTGAAATATTTCACCTTGTCTGTAATGCTACAAGATGCCCAAGAAATATGATTCCTTGCTAATAGCCAATAGCACTATTTTTAAATCCATTGTCTCACACAAAATTGTTCATAGTTTAAGTACAGAAGAGAAAATAACAGTACAAATAGTATTTTATAGGCTAAGAAGAAGGCACAACTTGAAACAAGGGCTTCCACAGTACATTAATGAAAACCTTCATGAATGGACTGAATGTAGAAAACGTAACAATAACGCTTGGCACTGTATTCACTAAAATACCAAAACTTTAAACTGTGAACATTTTACCACTATGCATCACAGTCATTATAGAGTTTTATGCTGGATAACCAACCAGCCATACCTTTAAAAAAATAATACCAGGCAATAGTCAACATTAATTGAAAATCATGGTATAACTATAGGGATGTTATCAGACTATAAACAACTGGATAGATAATTTTTGATCATCATTAGGTAGTACCCCAAGAAAATTGCCACATTGCATTTATTTCATCAGGACCTCTTTGCCTCTAAACGTAAATCCCTAATATCACGCATGATTTCCACGGTGGCATCAAAATGTTCCAGATGAAACACCTAAGTATTGGGCCCAAATTTTCAAGGTCAGCAGATTTTCCCCCCAAATTCATCTCACTTAAGTGCAGCAGTCTTCCTTGAATCATAGAGTAATATAGGTGAACAGATAATATGATTTTTGCAAAAGATTACATGAAATACTATTAAATGTAAGAAAAAAAATATTTATTTTGATCTATTAGCGAATAAGTAATTAATCATCAATCCCAAGGGCCCAAAAAAGGGAAACAGATTTTCTTTGATGCTATGCACCTAAAAATGTACACAGGATGTCATCACATTTCCAAGCATTAAGGATACAAGACACTATTCTTTTCTCTTACCCTTTGTATAAAAATATGTAAATTGCAAATCGCATATGCAGAGGAGACTATATTCTACGCAACATAAACAATTTTTAGAACTAAACAGACTGGAATGAGCATAATGATGAACATTGCTCCTGTGTCACAAACAGAATTCCACATAATTTCCTTCATCCGTCAACAACAATGTGTGTGCCATAGGTAAAAACCTTTTGGATGAAAAAATAATTTAGTTTAACAGTCAACCCAAAACCTAAGTAAGTTAGCTGTCAACAGATTTCTTGCAAAACTCTATAATCTTTCACCCATTAACTGTTAAATATGTTAGCAGGATTTATGAAGGTATATGGCAAGATTATTAAGAAATATCACCATTAAAATAGACCTATTTCAGATACCTAATTGATAAAAATGAAAATTTATATAATGGTAATGATTTTATATTTCTTACAGCTTATGGTTCTTTCCAAACTGCCAATTCTTATTTTCATTTCTTCAAAAACTATAATAATTTTAAAATCTCAGTAATTGCCATTTATCTATATACTCTTCCGAAAAATTGAATGCAAAAAAATAGATCAATTCCTTTCCAGACCATAAACACAATAACAACTTCTAATAGTAGTTCATAGAATGAAAGACTGAGACTTGAAAATATGAGAGATAATCTAAATCTTATGAAGAGTGAATGATGATTATGTAATGACTGAGATGACGAAATAAGGAGTATAATGAAAGCATTCCAAAGAGTAAGGTACCACAGGAATCCAAAAATATATGTAAAATGGTTACACCAACACGAGAACACTCATGTAATTTTAAATAATATCTACTGATTTCCTTTTAAAATCATTTTATTAAAAGACAACAAGAAAATAGCTGGTCTTTCTTTAAGTAATGTCAATGAATGGCAAAGGGCAAATGCAAACAATAGTATAATTGAGCCTACAACAAACATGTCATCAAATCTTATATACAAGATTAATTTCAAATTCTTCAAGTTAAATTGATAAAAAAAAATGTAGGATCACCCTTAAATAATCACGTCACCTATGACAGCCATGGTAAGGTAGCAAATAATCAACGGTTATGGTCAAGGGAAAAATAAATAAAATATGATACCTGTGTAGATAATGCATTCAAGGTTTATTAAATGCTAGTTAGTATCCTTCAAAAACATCACATATTCAATAGGAAAGTAATTTAAGTAAAATGAGAGTTTGGATCCAAGGACCTTTCCAAAAACTGAAATTTCCAGGTCTATTATATTAATTCTCTAGAAGCATTCAAATGATAAAAATAAAGCCAAGTATGTATCTACCAACCAAAACTATTACCCATCAATGTTATTTTTGCTGAAGTAAAAGTGTAACTATTAACAGAGTGCATTACTCTAAGAGAGTGAAAATTAATCTTTACCTACACTTTCATGTACAGTCACATTTTCTTAGCTTTGGGAGCATATGCAGCATTCTTTTGGTCTCTAAGACAAGGGCTACAAGTAAACACTTCATTCATGCAGGGTATTCTAAGAATTAAATTACCATAACCAATACATTATCACACATTCTCCATGCACCTACAAAGTTCTTCTATGCTGCCTAACTATTTTTAACTTGCAACAGTTGAACTTTAAGCAAGTCATAGGAAGCAAAAGACCATGCACAACCTAGCATGGTTACACATCAAATCAGTCATTTAGTTCAACTCAACTCATTTTTTTTCATTTTATACTCAACAATAATGAAAGTGGGATAGGGTTGATGCAATTTATCTTGATCTACTAGCTGCTACCTAATGAAAACCTTAGATGATCACGTGTATAGAAAACCACATGATGATACTACAATTGCCATCTAAAATGCAGAAAACTGAGGTAAATGAAGAGCTTGACCCATTTTTTTTCGCTGGTCAACCACATTATCTACATAGCAAATGAAACGCTTTGTGAGGAATGCACAAACACACTCCACTCCTCGCTACCTATACCGCATACACTCAAAACAGTCTTATTCTGAAAGCATTCAGAGAAGAGACTCATTAATTCCAACACTAAACTACAAAACCTCTCGAATGAAGGAGACTCAGTGAAAATTTCACCATTTGAAGAGTTCCTCACCACAACAGAAAGAGGGTTAAAATGAAAGATTATAAAAGAAAAGACCGAAGGATATTTACCTTCATGAGACACTAATAATTTCACGACGACTACGTTCGACCATATTGTAATCCTGGCATAAAAAATTCGATATTTTAAATGAGCGTACCTCCCATGAGAGCTTATGCACATGCAGGAGTAAAAATTTTATGCATGTTAAAGAGACATGGGAAGAGCCTTAGGAAGGGGTGAAGCCTATGTATTCAACCTAAATTTATGTATGAAAAATAATTGGCCAAGGTAAGCCATTCCTTAGAAACCACAAGTATAACATACAAAGGGTGGAACAAATTGATACACATATAATTCCAAAATGGTTACCATTTTAGTTCAACAATACATGACGTCATTGAGCATTGTCCATTAACACTTGTTATTTTGGATAAATAGTGCTCTAACAAAAAAACACAACACCAAATGATGTCATTTTCAAAAATTTCCATAAACATGTCCAAAATATTGAACTTGGCATTAACAAACACAACTGCAATTCCACGTTAATTGGTACAGTGTCAACACAATATGATTCAAATTTTGAGCTTCAGTTCTAATTAAGTATAGTAAAAGCCATTAGAGGCCAACTGACACTTGAGCGAGAGGTATTGGGGATAATTTTAAAGATTGGGAAAGATTCACACTATAAAGTTAGATTTTAAAGCAATACTCCAATGGTTAATGTTAATTTCTTAAGCACCGCTAATAAATGAGTATTCCTTATTTTCCATAAAATGAATTCATAAAAATTTACTTGGGAAAGAACTGATTTTTCAAAGATTATAGAAGGAAAACAGAAATTGGAAATATCAAAGACCAAGGACTCCCAAACATACCTAGCTATTCATATAATGATTGCAATTTCACGTCTAATTATTTTTCTCATGATTAGAATAAATTTAAACATCATAAATACACCAAAGTACATCAGTGTTATATGTACCCTATTACTCAACAAGTAATCATAAACTTAACAAATTTATTGGGATCTTCAACTCTTATGTACAAAATGAAATTCAAACAAATGAGATTGAATGATACTTGAGTTCTCGAATATTTCTTTCAGCCATTGCTATCATTTATGTGAATGAATTTTATAGAAATGATCAAATGTCTTAATGATCACACCATGCTTCCATAGATCAAAAACTTTCAGAGTAGACTTCAACCAGAATTCTCAGTGTAGACTTCACACAACTCTGAGATCACGAGGCAGCAATGATGATTATGAATTCTCAAAATGTACAGGGTGAAATTGATGAATATGAAACAACCAAGACATATTCATTGTGTTTCAATGATCACAGATGTCAAACACTGATCATCACAGTGCTCCAGCTACCACCACCAGGTATATTTACCACTACCAAAAAAACCTTTCTTCCCTTTATTAGACTTGTCCTGCTTCGTGACTTTCCCAGAAATGCTGCTGCTGGCTTTACCCCCCTTCGGGCTCTCTTGGGAGACTTTGTTCACTTTGGCACTCTTGCTGTCCGTTTTAAACTTTGTGGGACAGCATCGAAATGGTTCGAAAGAAGGCATCGGTCTGGCATTTTTTCCAAGCCCCATGAAGAAACAGCCATCGCCTGCAGCAGAATTAAGTAAATTTGTCAGTGTCCCCATCAAGGACTAAATGAAATTTTATCTTCAAAATTCTCAAAAAAATCATTCAGCCATTTGCATTTTTCATATAATTAAAGTATGAAATATGCAGCCAAAACAATTTATAAATGAACCGACAAGAGAATAATTATTTCAAAAGGATAATGTCACAAGTGAGCTGAATTCTTGGTTAGTTTTCTTTGAATTTATTAAGTAGATAGAGTCACACTTCTTAAAAAGCAGAAACTAGAAGGCTGAATTAGCAAAAGAATAGTAAGTTACTCTGTAGTAATGCTGAAATTTTTCTTCCTTACAACAACAAACTGCTGCAGACGACAACTGTTACACCAAAGTGGCCATGCAACCAATTATAGGCCCATGCACTTACTTTTATAAGCTAAAGTTTAAAGCTTTAAAGTCAAATTGTACAGAAAATTAAAATTATTGCACACTGCAAATAAGCCTATTCCTTTAAAAGCTATTTCATTAGCTGAAAAGCAACTTATGAAATAAAATTTTCAGCTATGCACGAAATCCAACCAAACTGATTCATTTCAAGTTGCATGAATGAAAAATGTTTTTCATAAAAAAGGCATTTAAATATATAAATATCTTCCAATAAAAAAGAAACAATAATTTTGACACCATTATACAAGAATGTATCATTTTCTATCAGTGGACGTTCTAATTAAATTAAATAACTCCACTGATTAAAATTAATTTATCAAAGTGCAAATCTAGTTTTCCAATTGTGTTTTTGTGCACTGTCCCATGTAAATTCTCTGAAGTGAAATTTTAAATATTCTGTGTAGGGTGAGATAAAACTTGAACACATTGCCATGAGAAAAATTTCACCTGGACTTGAAAAGGGGAAAAGGGGCTTTCAAAGCCAATATGCATCCCAATAATTCAACAAAGTTTCTTTGAGCTAATGGCATTTTTTAAAGAATTTTATTGCAAATTCCAGAAGAATTAAGAAACCAAGGTAGTAGTCTACTGGCCTGCACATTGGTCATGAAACCCAAAGGATGATATTTTCTTGAGGAAATAGATAAGTTAACCATAATATCCAAAAATTAACAACTACCCTTACAAAAAAAAGCTGGGACAAGCAACCAAGAATGACCTATTGAATTAGTTCACTTTGAATGCAATTCATGCAATGCAACTCAATTATGGCACAGCTATCCCATATTACCTCATGATAAATGACAGGCTGTCACTGTATACAGACAGGAAGTCATGCATAATGAGTTATTTACAAGGTAGGTGACCCGTAACCAAATGTATATGTCCTGGATAAAAAGTGAACTGATGATTAGGTCATTACAAGGCTGCTTGTATCTGCTGGGGATATTCTTAGGGGTAGGTGTGATTTCAATGGATCCCCTATATTTTAACTCTGTAACTCTTTGATTATAGTACATTACACCAAAAAAAGTGCTTATTTACAGCCATAAATTATGCTTTTACAGCCATTTGAAAATTTAGAATATTCTGTTAATGCAAAAAATTGACATTTTTGGTGCAAACTTAAGATTTTTCTTTTAACGCATTATTTCATAGGAGTATATAGATGAAATTTGTCAAGTTAACATATTTAGCCAAAAATAGCTTTCAAATGATGCATAGGCTGTGGCTGAGCGCTTCCACTTCCATGATTTTGCATGCAATACCCTGCAGGGAGGGCATGGTAAATATTGCCTCATTTACCTGTCCGCTGGTTTTTAAATTGCAATTTTGTTTTTTGCAAATGATTACTTGATTCTTGAGTTATTTAAATATTTATAAAACTCTAAGATGAATATTTAATTCATTTATGGAAATTTTGGCATCACCCTCATCACTTGGACACCTGATCGTCCTAATCTAGAAGTAAACATGAACTTTCGTCAGAGAATTCGTAAGAAAAACTAACCCTTAACTCAATTAGATACTGTTTATGTAAGGTACAATTACCTTCAATAATATGTAGACACCCACTAGTCCCGCTTAACTAATGGGGTAGGGTTGGTGAAAACTTAGAAGGTTGGCTCATCAAGCAACCAGCATCCCATGCCTTTGCAGCACCAAAAGCGGACAAGGATGGACGTGGATGCACCTGAGTTACCAAAGCTGTAGTCAAACTCCACAAATAAAAGCCCTATTGAAATTATAATTAATGGATGGAATGAACTGAGGTAACTCACGTCCACACTCACATTGGGCCCTCAGAGTTTTTCATTACGGGCTCCGTGACAAGTTTTTTCCTCTATGTAGATTCATATTTGGACTCGCTGACATAGGCATTAACGGAGCTCAAAAGAAAACAATCCAATCGCCCAATATGTGCATGGGCTTCTTCTGAGCATTCCATCCACTAATCTTAATTTCGATTGGGCTTTGGCTCCTGGGGTTTGACTCCAGCTTCAGTAGCTCAGTCGCGACCACGTTTGTCCTCATCGGCTCTTGGTGCCATGAAGGCATAGAATGCAGGTTGATTCATATGCCAACCTTCCAAGTTTTCACCAACCCGACCCCATCAGTTAAGTGAGACTTGGAGGTCTACATATTACTGAAAATGATAGTACTTAACAACATAAATTTAAGGAGACGATCTGGACTGCTGTGGATCGTACATGTCAAGACACTACTGTGAGGTTCAGCACTTCCAGCATGATAGTTGCAAGTTTTTGGTCCCTTGAATCTCCATCACCCATAAAAGAGCCCTACTTTGTGCTCATATCTCAGCTCATGCAATCAAATTCCATTAAATAAGGCGCAATGAAAGTAACCACCTCACAAAAATCATACCCCAGCGGTAAAAATATGCCCATGAAAACTGTATGAAAGGCCCTGGCTACACGGTAACACTTATATGTTAATCTGTAAATGAATGAAAATGAGAATGAATGAGAAAATGCATTGTGTAACCACCAAACTTGTATGAATGTATGAAAGGATAATAATATTGTTCTCGTTTGATCCATACAATTGTGCACCCTCCATTCTGGTCCACCAAAATAATTCATACATTATCGTGTACAGGATAATGTACAATGTAACCAGGCCTTTACAACAGTATGACAAGAGAAAAATATTACTAAAATACATTAAAAATGGAAGGTCTCCCACCTACTAGAGGGTTCTCAGAGCATTTATTTTCAATTTATGCTGAAGGAATAAAACACCACAAAGATACCTCTTTTTCAAGGTTTCATCAATCAATAAATGCTATATGTGTATTTGAGTTCAACTAATAGTACGAGCATAGATTTTCTGAGTATATATTGATGATATGCTTCCAACATGAAAACTTTGAAATAAATCCTTTGCTTTTTTCTAGTCTGTACTATTTCCAATCACCACCTATTCAGTCTATGAATGGGGGTGCTAATCCAGAGCAGGATCAAATCCATTAGAAAGGAAAATGACTTGAATCCTAAGACGGTTGAAGAGCATACCGAGATGATTTTTTCAATACCGTAGCTTCATAGAGGTAGGACAAGTAAATTCTTAAGGCAACTTTAATAAGAGACTTTGCAGGACGGCTCTTCCTAGTATGCTAGGAGTATGTCCTTCTCTGACATTCTATGTTTTTGCACTTCTTCTCTGCACCATTGATGTCGACGGCTTTTGGGAGCAGCTGTGTATTGCACTTTGTCACGCAAGCTTTCGCGGCCATTACAGGTCACATCATCAGGTGATGAATGAGGTGACCTGTAATGGCCGCCAAAGCTTGTGTGACAAAGTGCAATACGCAGCCGCTCCCGAAAGCCATTGACATCAACAAATCTCGCTGGAAAGTCTACATTCCAAGCTTTCTCTGCACCATATTTTCATTAATATATTTTCTCCCCACCATAAAAAATTAAATTATTCATTTTTCTCTTCTCCATCAACTGCTTAAGTTCTAATATCACAGCAAAAACATGAAGATAATCCACATTAAGTGTACAAAAAACCTGCTAATATAAGTTTTTAAGAGTTCTGTCACTCGAAATTGCTTTTCATAGTTAATGTGTTGAGTATTTCTGCAATAAATCCATCATGCTCCCCATATTAAAATAACATCCTAACGAGTGTTAAGTGCTCTATACATCCTGCAACGTAGGCCGCATATATGCTGATAAGTTATGTGTGTAGCATACATTACATCAAAAGAATTTTTATTTCTGTAGCTCACAGCTAGATAAAGAGAAAAGAACTAATGGATGAATAATGACTGACTGACACCCTACAAAAAATACATATATATATGTATACAAAGAAATATTCGTTCCCAAGACTAGAGCGAAGAAAAAATCCGTAGCCATTGGGGTTCAAGAACACCCCCAAAATGCAATTGTCCACCAAAGGTACCATAAAAATTTTTTGGGCAGCAAGAGAGGATTAAAATATGAAACAGACAAAAGATTATTGTTAACTTCATATTGTTTCATAGGACAGTTAAGAGGAGAATTCCACTATGATACCGGGTATCGAAGTATTCTGAAACATCAGCTATCCTACCTGTGGCCCATTGGGAATCAGTCTTCACTCAGCTCAAATCTGTATCCAAGACATCTTATAGATAACAGTTTCACTGTCATCTAGCCAGATAAGTAAACCAAAAGGGTTATTTTCCTGACCTTGAATGCATAGGAGTCAAGGTTATCATTCCTTCCCATATTTATTCAACCTAATTAAGACTCCATTTTTCCATTAAATCTTGTTGTCCAAAAGGATTTCTGCCATGAGCTGCAATATCTAAGTAATGAATCATTAGCGCTGGAAAAATAGACCTTGAAAAATGAGACCCATCAAAGAAATACCAACCCTGACTTCCACTAACATCAGGATGGAAAAACCTGAAGTTCGCTCACTCTAACTGCAGACTGTAGCTGGATGAAAAGTCCTAGTAAAACTATCACCTATATTATTTTATAAAGAGCAGACTAAATTCCCATGAGCCAAAATTAATACGCAAAAGTTGTGAAAACCAGAGAAGTACCGTATTTCTCCGAATATAGTCCCCCCCTAATTTCGAGGCTTCAGTTTCGGGAAAAGTTTTTAAAATGCGTCTGAATATAGTCCCCTCTTTACTGTTACCATTGGCATTTTTGGAAAAAAGGGGGGACTATATTCAGACAAATACGGTATCATGCATGATGTCACTTTTTGAACCTAACTTTCAGTCCCAAGTCTCATCCTCCATTGTCATTTGTCAGTTTTACCTGACCACTTCTTTTCTCTTGAATGAAATTTACTGAAAAACTAAATCAGTCACCAGCACTTATGATAAAAAGTGATCGGCCTCATTGTAAATCCTTCTATTTCCTGATGACAAAAGGGAATTTTTCACGACAACACCTAAAGATAACTTTTAACCTGAAATAGAGATTCGGGCAAATTGACATCAAATACCCAAAGTTAAAAATTTCTTGCCTCATAGGGATTGAGAAAAGTGATTTTCCTCCAGTTTTCTCGTGACAGAATCAAAATGTTGTTCCACTGCATCGGGAAATAATGATTGTTGGTGGTGATAGAAATAAAATGGTTAAAGTAAGAATATGATCAAGCCTGCATCATAAAAATTGATAAAAAAGTAAATTGCCCTAATTCATGAAGTATAAATTTTCTCTGAAGATAGAATGAAAGTATCAAATGCTCATAACGTAAAATGATGATTGTGGTGTTGAAATGGTGATAGAAATCAAATGTCTCAGGTAAAAAACTGTTTGCAATCTGTTCTGCAGCAAACACTTCCCTTTAAGGGGGAAAATGAACTGACACCTTGAGAATTGATAACCCTCAACGTTTCAATATTTTACCTGAAAACATTCCTTTTCGCTCCCCACCACAACGACTACTACCGACCTCATCGTCATCATCATCGTCATCATCATCATCGTCATCATCATCATCATCATCGTCATCATCATCGTCATCTGGAAAAAATTAGCATGTCATGCAATCATTACATGAAAGGCTGTTTGAACAACATGAATCCATGAAATGGAAACTGAATGTTTAAAATCTTTTCCGTCCCAACATATATATTATTTCTGCCCGATTGGCAATAAATTGACACTCATTGCAAGAGAGATTAAAACTACCATTTTTTTCCAGTCCATTAAAGCATCATCAAGAACTCACATGAAAAGCAAGGGATGAAAATGATCTAATTTTAAATTTAAAGGATCCAAAGAATCCTATCACATGATGCTCACAAGCCAAGAACAAAAGTAATACAATCAAGAAACCTTCATGGGCTTTCTAGCCAATTACAATGATTTCCAGTAAGTAATTTCCACCTTCAAATTACGCTATCTTAGAATCAAGTCAATTTATACCTTTAAATGCCTTGCAATGAAAATTATATTTATTAGTTTTGAACAGAAATTCTGTAACCTGTTGGTCATTCAGTAACAACATTGTTATACTGATGATGATATGCTGACTTCATTGCAAGAATGATTATGCAAACAAGTGCATTGGAGAAAAGTTAAAGAAATTATATACAGAAGTGTTTGCATAACCAATATTCATTATTAGTACTTTAAAAAATAAAATTATCAAAAAACAAAACATTGAAGATGTGATTAGAGACTTGAACCGAAGAAGAAATCAAGCCAAGTATTACAGCCAAACGGAAAACATTGGTCTGGTTGGCTGAAACCTGACCAAGGAACAAAGGTGCATGGATTGGTGGCTATCAAAACTTTTATCTGACATCAAACTCCAGGGATACATTTCAAACACATCTGAATGGAGGAAGACTTTTGAGGCAGAACTTCCCAACTAACACACATACTATAGTTCAATGAATACCATCACTACAAATCCTTAATAATACCATTGGTGATAATTTTCACAAACAAAGGAGGGGTTACTTAGCCAAAAATGTTTTGCCATATAAAATAAATGGATGACAGAAAAAACTAAATTTCAGGACACAAATACTGAGGAAATAAGTGTGAAAATGTTGATGCAATAACTGATAGCAATAACTCCATCCAGAAAATTGCACTCAAAACTTAACTTCATTGAAAATCATAGGCTTGAGGATTCTACAAATTAAATTTTGCTTGATGATCAGCAAAAGCTAATCAACGCCCAATCAGGATAAAACTTCCATCAATTTACATATTAGAGCTGATAAACGTGGATACAAAGAAACCGGTTGAAATATTTTCATCCAAGAAGCTGTGTTGGATACAGTAGATCCTCACACAGCACAGCATTGCAAAAAAATAGCTAAGATGCATTTATTGGTATAAGCCGATAAGTTGACATAATCAATGCAGTTTCTCTTATTCTGACGATTCTATAAAATTATCATGGTCATGACTACATTTGATATTCCAAAATTAATCACAGGTGGATTTTAGCAACTTAGCAAGAATAAAAAGTTATATGTATGTTGACTCAACCAGACTGTAATCTTACCAGGGAAATATTAATAACATATTAACTAATTAAATGTAGATTTCATTTCAATAGCATAATTGAATCCTCACCTACTATTTCACACAAATTTTTTCCTAACAGAATATGTTTACTTTTACCTTTAAATATTTTTTTTAAATAATAACCCTAGTATGGCTTTTAATAGTCATACAGGTGATACTTTGGCTTTCGCCATTATACTCTGAACAAAACTCGATATTTTCTATTATGCACACAATTGCTATAAATAGCATGATTCAAAAAGACTAAAATAGCTTGTCTATGCAAGAGTTTTCTGAATTAAATTCATACATTATAAAATCAAAGTATCATATTCTAAAGATGCACGAAGTTAATAAAAAGTGGGGATTACTTCAAAAGCCATTTTCAAAGATATGTGAAATTTTCTTAAGATACAATTATATCACTTGTGTTGGCTGGGAAAAAAATTATGAAGATGCACCAAACTTGAATCCATTACACCTGGAGTACACACTTACTGTGTTGGAGAATAGCCACCAAAATCAATAAGAAAATGAACCAGTATATTATGATGGAGATTTTTCAACCATGATATTATTAGGGAGACCAGTCATATTTCAGATTCATTAAAATTAAATTCAAATAAGGAGCTTAACATTGAATCCCAGCCTGTTTTTTCACTAGTCAAAGAATATTTAAGAATCAAAGATATTCTTGGCTGAAATATTGCAAATAACCCTTCACCCGACCCATATTTCAGTCGGTTAAAGTCCCTTTCAAGTGCAAAAATTCCAATAAGAAATACCAGCTAAGAAAAAATGTTATTCCAACAGAGAAAATTTCTTTCTACTTTCCTGGTGGTTATTACGGCAATAAAAAGTGGCAGTTTTAACTGTACTTATCTCTGATAAGCATGCTGAATTTCCGAACTTTTGGTATATTCAGATGTTTTATTCACTGCGTTAGGAACAATTTTATAAATTCACCTAAGTCTTCTCATAACAGTTCTGATCCAATTCCTGTACCTTTGAGTTTAGTATGTTGTGCAATTGCTGATAAAGAGTATCAGCAATGCATATAGAAATAAGAATGCTAGCGGAAGATATAGGTAGGTATTTGTAATGCTAGAAAGGATTGGCTATCACAGGACAATGTAGCCTAGGATGAAAATTATAACATTTTAAAATTATATACGAATTAAAAAGATATATCATTTTAAAGCAATTATTATTACACTCTCTAATATAAAAAAAGCCACCAATAAAACCATGAATTTCATGCACATGAAAGAATAATAGCCACATTAACAAAAATAATTAAGAGCAAACAGACAGTGCAAACATATCATGCAACTAATTTTTGGTAACACACAGCAAGTGTTTCCAGAAATAAGGTATACATACCACTACATCAAACCCAGAATAATAAATTATATAGCAGAACTAAAACTATGTTTAGGAACACACAAATCTATTCGAATTCCATTAAGGTCACTCATTCTTTGGAATCAAGTTACTACACCATGTATAGCAATATTTACAGTGTTTAAAAACAAAGACAGCTACATGGTCTACACTGGAGCTATATACAACCTCCCAATCAGAAATCAGCTTCAAATGCTTCAAATGTCACCAAAATTGAAAGTTTTTCATAGGCATTACAGTTAAATTATCAAATAAATGGAATAATTGTTCATACTTATTGCATTTTGCAACTGAAATATGTTTTGTGATACTGATTTCCACATGATACTTATGCCAGAATTTCAACATTCAATGATGTACATATATTTTGAAGGGAGAAAGATGATCCATGTGTGGAAGACCTTTAGAGTAAAAAATCAAGGAGAAACATTGCTGAATAATATTGACATTATAGAGACAGAAATCGATATGTAACAGCTATATGCAAAGAATCCTATGATACCAGACATTAATTGATAGTTTCACTAAAAATAACCATGTAGCAAATAATATCAATTCAAGATATGAAAAGTCAAAATCCAAAGGAACTGAGTTCCCGAAAGCACTTTAATAAATATTTCACACTTGGATTATCATTGCCACAAAATAAATTTAATCACATCACACTTACGTTAACCACAACAAAAATTAACTCACATGAAACAAACTTAAATTAATACGAAAACAAGCTCTGGGAATTAAATAGCCACAGTCTAATTCAGCACACTCACAAACTGAAGTCAATAGTCTCAAAGCAACTTTAATGGCAGCAATGACTAATGATATCCACACCAAGAGTGAAGTGGGTAGTATAAATATTGTATAAATAAACTATAAATCTGATACGGTTGTAATAAATTTTCTTAGAGAAATTAATTCATAGGGAGTGATTTTCTTCACAAAATTTACTGAGGATAAAAGAATAAATAATACACATCAAATACAATCATGGGCATACAAAAACTTAGGGCTTTTATTATCAGCCTTCCTTCACGGTCAAATTTACTCGATTGGCTCAGTCAAGAACCTACGCCAATCACATTCAATATCCCTCTCATATGAATAAATATGGCATCCTAAACATAAATTCATCACAAAATAAACAACACAAATGGGCTGGAAATAACTCAACTATTAAAATATACAGCACATTTGGTCATGGGTTGTTTGCACCCACATTGCCACATTAGTGAGGACTTGCAACACACAAAACAGATTGCAGGGATAAAAATGGAACGGCAGTGAGTGAAGACTGAGCCAATATTATATTGATAAAATTTAAAGTTGAATTCAATTTTAAACTATGGACAATGGAATCATGAATGGATACAATACTTGGCAAGGGAAATATTGTTGCCTATTAGATGAAGTCAAATTGACTTGTGCTGACTGGAATGCTCTAATAAAATGTCTTCAACACCTTAATCCTTGGGAAATATTTATATAGAGTACAAAATATGCCCATGACTGCATTGCCTATGAACATAAAGTAAAGCCAATAAGATAATGACTATGACAAATAAAAGTAAATTCCAGCTTAAGAAAATAAATAATAAATTCAATAAGCCTAGAGGCTATAGTTGTCAAAAGTAGAAATAAAAACCAAAGAAAAAAATCTTCAGAAGATTGCCAGCCATTAAATCCTGAAAGATTGGCAAGGAGATAATTTGAAAGAATATTTTTGAGAAAGTCACAAGGGAACACAAGTCAGTGAAATGTGTTTCAAAATCAAAGACCACTGAGGCCTGTAAAATGTCTTACTTTTCTGATCTACAATCCAATCCAGAACATCTTCTTCCTTCTTTAGACTTCCTAAAAAAAGGAATAAGGCATTAATCTTCAAACATGAATGATTGATACATAATCACTTGAGCAACTCTCTTAGATATCACTAAAATAACCATGTCCATTCGACGTGCAAAGTTTTCTAACATAATTTCAAGGCAGCTTCAATCTGAAATCCAAAATTTTACTCTCAGTTGTGCATTAGTAGGGTGGAAATGTGTCATAAGAAGAAAAAAATACTTTACCTTCAAAGAGTGGATTGACACAGGAGTTGAATACCTTATGATGCATGTGATGCATAATTTCAAAGTACAAATGTAAAATATGTCAAACTAGTACATATATAAATACACATGACTACTTTTAAAAAGAAATTATTTATTCCAATGATCAGATTTCATTCGTGAAAACAATTCCACAGGAATATTGCATTATTTCCTTGGTACAGGCTAAGTTTTCTCTTTCAAGTGAGCATTGGTAAATATTGAACAGTTCAATTGATTGCAAAGATCACAAATGATCTATGATTATTGAGAAAAGGTTATTCTGATGAAAATTCACAGCAAAATAAATTAAAATTGCTCACCAAATCGTATGAAAAAGTGCATAACTGAAAACTACTGCTTGACCATGAGATCCAATAACATAAAATAAGCAAATTAACAGAGTTACATGGCAAAAAGTCAAACTTATTACATTGAATTAACATTCAAAGTGATTGGGTCAACTATTTATTTAATGAGCAATTTTTGCAAGGAAATGAACTACATCATTCTTTTCAAGGGTGAGATGACCTTCAATTTCAATAATTATTCAGTTCAATAATTATTCAGGTTGTCACTTACCATCATACATAATTGGAACGCCAGTTTCATAATACACCAGGGCTGGGAAGCTAAATATTCCAATCTCAGCAGCAAGTTTAGCATCAGTTGACTTAACAAATTGGATTCCATGCTTATCTGTGTCATCGTCAATGGTTTCTAACTCCTCCAGAATTTCCTGGCATGATTCGCAAGCATCATTATCTAGAAAGGAAGAGTGTGTGGAGAGTGTTGTAGTGAAATTACATTGGTCTTCACACGACAAAATTTTTGTATAGATAGACTAACCCCAAGTACATCATAAATCCTTTCTTGTCTGCATACTGCAACATCTCATTTTTTATGTATTTTTAAATGTTTTGATATTTATTTAATTTTTGGATACTTAAATTTACCTTATTTTTTGTTGGATTGCCGAACATTTGTTGATGTTTTGGGGGATTGATGAGAAAATGAAAGAATAAGGTGGGAGTAAAAAGATTTGAGAAGAAATTTGTGAAGGAAATGTTTCTTGTTTTGTGAGAATAAAGATTATTGTAAAAATGCTAGAGTCTGATGTTACAATACGATAACTACTGTCAATAAATAATCACCCATGATAACCTAAATTAGTATTTTTGTTTTGCAATCTCTAGATACATGATACCAAGACATTTGGTGTGAAAGTCTCCCATTGCAAGTGCCACAGGTAAAATCCTCAGTTCCAAAGTCACTTACAGAAAAACACAGCAAGATGTTCCACATCATTAATCAGTGTTTGTAAAGTTTTGCGATCCACACTTTCAATGACATCAGGAGTTGATGTATGAAGGCTGAGCACCCATTCTAAGATAGCATCTTCATCCATAAGATCACCTGTAAAGGATTACACAAAGATGTTTTTTGTTTCAGTTTAATCAGAATTCAGGCTGTAAAAATATAAAAATAGAGTAGGAAAAAAATATCTTAAAACTATGATGATGTCCCAAGAGATCTCACCAGAATAAATTTGTCGGAATTTGTTTCGGTAGAACGCTAGCGATGGCAGTGACTTTAGGTCATATTCTTTCTCCACACCTTCATCAGATGTTTTCACAAAATCGATCTCTTTTTCCTCACATTCATCATCAATATTTTCTAATTCCTGAATGATTTTTTGGCTCTTTTTGTCTCCTTCCTTGTCTAGAAAGGGAAAATGAGAATGTAATAAAATCTTGGTCTCACAAACAAGAAAATTCAAGTGAGTGAATGGCTTTGAGTACTCACAGAAAAACACTACAACGTGCTCGTTATCTTGAAGAACCTTTTCCAACATCCTCATGTTAACTTCCTCAATTTTCCCTGGAATTTCAAGGGTTTCTGGGTCTGTAATCCATGCCAATACCTCATCCTCATCATCGATATCACCTGCAAAGGAGTTAAAATGTTATGAGAACATTTCTGACTGAAGACAAAATATGTTTATTGGCTTTACTATATTCAAATACACACTCAGATTTTACCAACAAGTTGAAGAAAATTGGTTACAATGAATTGAATTTCAACCAAATATGGCTTATTTTTGTGCTTAAACCTAATCTCTTAGATAAAATGGCCAAAACTTACTTAATGGGCAGGTTTTTATATAAAATATAAGCATTAACCTAACATCATTTTCTAATAGAAATATTAAGATTAAAATGGTACACCAGAAAAATATTACATAAATATTTTTCGAACATATTTTTGTATTATTTTTTATAGTTTCCAATAGGGATGGACGGTTCCAGGATTTTTTTCGGATCCGCATCTGGATCGGATACTTGATTTCAGGTGCTTGATCTTTGGATATTTTCGGATCCGAATGCATTTTTAATTTCCTGCCATAAAACGAAGTACATAATTATTCAAGTGTCTTCTAGGTAAATGCGATCATAGGAATGCTATTTAGGTTTTCATACACATTAAAATTTTTACAGATTAAAAATCATTTTCATAATCTTTCAGGTTATTTGACAGTACTCAAATTTTCCTCACACATGTTTCCCCCGAATTTTGCCACTTTCTCATTGCATGCTGACTTGTGTTTCACCCTCAAATGCTAGATGGTTGTGGAGAGGTGGATTTTGCACTTCCTCGGGATAGTTTCATACCTCAGTGCACGCACATGGCACACATTGAGCTCTCCTTATCTCAATAAAAATGTTTCCACACAATTAAATACATTTATATCAATATATCATTGAATTTTGAAGTACACCATGTCCCTTGTTTAAGTGCCCCTTATTTAAGAGTTTTAATATCCTCCCACTCCCATGTGTATACATACTCGTAACTTTGTTATTTATTAAAGCAAACTTAAGGCAGTTCCTGAGGAATTCTGACTTTCACCATCATTACACCAGAAACCAGGATGCACTACACCTGAACTATAGCCGCATTAAAGCAACCACTCAGGGGCCTAAAGCTGTAGGTCTGCGAATATATAATAAATTGCCCAAAGAGATAAGAGACATAAATAGCATTAACTGTTTCAAGCATAGAGTTCAAAAAATGTTACTTAAAAAATTGAACTATTCAACTGAGGAATATTTTCAAGACATGTCAAAATGACTTTTATCTGACTTGAAATGACTTTTTTTATTGTAAATCATTTTGTGTAAACATTTAGTAAAGATAATCATAATTGTAAAAATATTTCTGTGTTATATTGTAAATTGACAAATCCTATACCATGTACATGGTCTCTGGACAAAAAAGATTATTATTATTATTATTATTAATTTCATTGCAACTGTGCAATCTGCGACACAATTGACAATGGCTAGAACAACATTGACTTCACGTATGACGAGGTGCGGGAACAGAACGAGACGAATGCTCAGCAATCTCGAGAGGAAGGGGTGGATAGCAGAATCTCATGAAGGAGAGATGAGGGGAAGGAGCGCAATCCCTCCATCTTTCAAGCAACGAGACTACAAATGAGAAAGTTGGAGACAAACATGTTAGATCTTGCTATTTTGCGCCGTCGTTGCCTTCAAAGCGAATCCAGACGAACTACGTGTTGCATGCAGTTGACGTTTCCAGTCTGTCTCTCCTTGTTTGTGAGGGCTAATGCTATGCTTGTTTCTCGGAAAATTGTGCTGTTTGGACAATGTTGAATATTAGTATAGTCTAGTTGTAACTATAAAACTTAGTGGAAATCAATCAGAACTGAAAAAACTAAGATATCGTCAGAAATGCATCGCGTTTGGTCTCATTCTTTTTTAAATCTCGAGCATGTCATCCAATTGCGGAAGCCATTGAGACATCTTCGGGCCCAGAAAGTCACTCACCTAGCGTTTGTCCTCCAGAAATGGAGAATTGAAGCAGGTAGGCCGAAAAAGGTCAGTTGGTGAGACGGGGTAGGGATGATACATGCTTCGATTGTTCTCATGTAACTTGATATTTTCCTTTGAAAATATTGATATATGGTCCGTGTGATCTCATCTCGGAAACAAAAAAAAACATCAGAAGCACAGTCTGACCCAGGGCCAAGGGTGGTTTTCTGAAACCTGCGAGGTAGTTACTTTTGACGTGGTTATTATCCTACAACACTGAGATTCCTCTGATGAATGCTCATTCTCTTGGGAAGAATCACACTATGTGCCTATCATATTTTGCCTTAAAATTTTCCACGGCTGAAATTTGTTGCATCACCCCTACGAGAGATTTTAAACAAAATGATTCATGAGTAGGACAAGCATCCTTGTGCGATGGCGCATGCGAAGAGAGGATCAGAACTCTTTCCTCTCTTTCTGATGGGACGCAGCGTTCATTCACTGAAGTATTCATTTAAAATTTCAGATCCAGATCCAATGTCTTCAGCAGATTTGGATCCAAAGTATCCGTTGAAGGGCAATATCTGTGGTTATTTGGATCCAAGGTATCCAATCTGACCATCCCTAGTTTCCAAATTTCTTTGCATGCTTTTATTCATTATATAAGGACACATGTTACTACAATGAGTCACAGATGAGCTACATTGGTTTATATCTTATTTAAATGTACTGCCAAGCATTGCCTAATTTTTCATTTAATGGCGACCCCTACACAAGATTGTGTCTTCTGGGGTGCCTAATTTTTCATTTAATGGCGACCCCTACACAAGATTGTGTCTTCTGGGGTGCCTAATTTTACTGATTTTCTTTGTATTTTGATGTAATTTTTGGGCAGTGAAATAAATACCTTATTATTACTATCTTATTACATACATACGTTTTATCAGTCAATATACTTACTCTATTATTTATATTATCAGTTTATCATCACTTACCCTTGTAAATGAGCAAATCTTTGTTTCGGAAAAATGCTAGGGCAGGAAAGTTTTTGATGCCATGCTTCTTCGCTAGACCCATATCCTCTGTGGTGACAAAAACAATTCCAGTCTCATCAAGCTCATCATCAATGTTCTCCAGCTCATCCAAGGTGTTATCACAATCTTCTCCTTCTTCACACTGTCCACCTAAAAATGAAAATCTCCAGTTGAAAATTCACTGATATTGTTGCCTCAAAACTCTTTCCATTAATTCACAATTGGGAGCCCAGTGAAGTCGGTAGAGCGCTTGGCTTCTGACCACAGGGCCATGTGTTCAAATCCGAATTGAAGCCCTCGGACACCACACTCTAAAATCCTCAAAGCAATGAGGTAGTGGTCTAGGAAAAGAAATGGTCCCCATACCCTGAAAGTGTGAATTCACACGCCTGTGACTAAGTCTGGGGTGAGTTCTACCCACACCCGTTCAGACTGACCTACAGATAGAATCACTGAGTAGAGTAGAATACAGTAAAACCTCTATACAACTAGCCACCATTCAGCAAAATTTTAGGGAAACTTCCCTATTTCAAAGTCATACCCCTGGTCCCAGACCCTTCCATACGACAATGCATGTAAAAAAAACCCAGTACATTCAGTATGTTCTTAGAATCCTACAGTCATTTTTTACAATAAGTAAAAAAAAGGTATTTAAAAAGTTTTCTGTTACTCGCTGTCTGTCTGTCTCCCGAAGATGTAACCCATACATCACCTCCATAAAGTAAAACCCCCTATAGCAAAGTCACGATTTTTCCAGTCAAAACAAATTCGTAGCATAGAGTTTTTACTGCACTTCACTCAAAAATTTGTGCCCAGAGACATTCCCGATCAATTTCCCACCAATGTACTAGCAATGACAAGGGTACCCGTACGAAATTTAATAATTGATAACTCACTGAAGTAAACGACAACATATTCATGATCATCGATAAGTTCTTTCAGAATTTCATCAGTTACTTCTTCAATGGTCGCTGATTTCTTTTGTTCCACAAGCCACTGAAGAACTTCATCTTCATTCAATAGATCTCCTATGAAAGAGAAAGGGAAAAAATATCAGAGGGTGGGAAATAAATTCTAAAACTAATTCTCTAAAAGCGGACTTGCTTTGATTTACTTTTGGCTCACATGAAAAACACTGGCCAACATATGAAATATGTAGCATTCAAAATAGGGAAGGCAAAAAAAAATATAATCATTGAATCACATACAAGGGAATAAAAATGCACACATTACCCTCATAAACGGCAGGAATTTTCTCCTCGAAGTAAACCAAGGCTGGCAGGTGATCAATGCCATATTCCTTAGCTTCTGCATCATTATCCATTCGCACAATGACAATTCCTTCTTTATCAAGATCATCATCAATATTCTCCAACTCATTAAGAATCCTCATATCTTGCTTGTCATCTTTGTCATCTGAAGTGCAACAAATGGAAATTGATTATCAATACAAAAATCTTTGAAAAATAAGACCCACAATTTACTTTTTGAGTTTTCACGGCACAAGCATATAAGTTATATAAATATAGAAAAATACATGAGTTTAATCAACAGATTTAGGCGTTACTTGGTGGAACGATGAGATATTCATGGTTAAATAAAAAATAATGACGTTGTAACGTTGAAACTAGTAGACTGCAAAAATATAAGGTTGTGGAATAGTACTGTGTTTTTTTTTTTTTTTTTTTTTTTTTTTTTAACCATGAATACATGAGTTTTTTAGCCCTTTCACAAAAGCGGATATGAGAAGTTCCTAGTTTCCAGTCCACAACCTGAGTACAGAACTGGATCTATGATGGCATCAAAAACTTTTTGATGGGATGTAGCTTTCACTTTTTTTAATTTACTGGGATGTGGTTGAATTTAAAAATTTTTGCTGCAAATCTATATTCAGAACCATATCCCAAATTCGTGATAAATTCTGTCCCACAGGCACTGGCAGGAAAAGTGGAGAAAACATCACCACCATGGGAAATTCAAATGAGGAAGAATACCACTAAACTTCTTCCATCAAAAAAGTGGCTGTTCCATTATGTAAAAATTATTTTTCAACTCATATCAGTTGCATACTGTGCTGGATCCAGGATAAGGATAAAGGGGGGGGGGGGACTGGATGATAACCTACCACCAGAGGTGGGGGTCCGAACAAAATTACCATTTTACCTAATGTAAATTGGATACCCTAAGGGGTGGCTATAGCCCCCCTAATCCCTCTTTGAATTCACCACTGGTTGCATACCTTTGGCTTCTATATACTGATGCAGATATTTATGTGATACAACTATTATTTATCATAAACTCATTGATTGCTTCACGGCAAGCCACAAGCATGTCTCATCATTTTTACATACATGCTCTTCCTCCCATTCTGCACAAGATACAATGTACATACATATATCCAAAAGAGTGGTAGGATTAAATCAGAGATTATTAAAACTTGATCTCAATTTAAAAGTGAAAAAAGGACTTACAAAATAAAACAGCAAGGTATGGTGTGTTTTCAATGAGGCGGTCTACCATTTCATCAGTTACTTCCGGGATCTCACTATGTCTTTTCTGATGCACAAGCCAATCAAGGAGCTCTTCTTCCTTGGTAAGGTCACCTGAAGGCAAAATTAAACACAATTTACAGTTATCTCTCTTTCTAACATTCTCTAAAATACATCAACCTAAAACAATGAATCTAATTTTTATCCCAAGTTCCATAGTGCAGATGCTAAATTTTTTTCATAAGAAAAGATAATTTTGTGTGCATCTTACCATCATACATATGAGGGATCTTCTTTTCGAAGTAAACCAGAGCCGGCAAGTTATCAATTCCATACTCCTTTGCTTCTTCATCATTATCAATTTTCACAAAAGAAATGCCATGATGATCACACTCATCATCTATGTTCTCCAGCTCGACAAGTACTTTTTGACTTTTCTTCTGATCTTTATCGTCTGAAAGTAAAATCAACAAAATTCCATAATATGAGAGAAAAGGTTCCTTCCACCAAATCATCACTCATCATCCATATAAATAAATGAAGAGGGAAAATTAATCCATTTTAGGACATTGATATAATAGTAAAATACTCACAGAAAAGGACAGCCAGGTTGGACATCTTGGTGATAAGCATGTCCAACATTTCATCTGTAACATCTTCAATTTCATCACTTTCAACTTGCTGTACCAACCATTCCAAAACTTTTTCTTCGTCTTCCAAATTTCCTGAAATGATTTCAAAACAAAAATGAGACCATCATATTTTGAACACTAGATAATAACAAAGTTCAGATTTAAATCAACCAATCATAAGTACCATTTAATCAAAGAGACTATTTAATGTATGCTAATTCATAACACTCATTATAGCAAGCAGCTTAAAACTCAATTCAAAGTACAAAAATGTATGCAACATTTTTATTGCAATATGGACAAATTCTACTCATTGGCCCCTAAAAACTAGTAAGTGATGAGATGGCATCCAAAAATTCAAATTCACTATAATGCACTTCATTTAATCTTATCTAAATTTTGATTTATTTCAGCCATAAAAAAGTTTTCATTCTCTAATTTCAATATTGAAAATATTTTCATTTGAAATAATGAACACGCATTGAAATCACTTCAACTGCATTGCTTATTTGATAAAAATTTGAGAATTGAATACTTATATTAGGTTATTTGAACTTGTTGACCTGAACAATTCTATGTAAGATTTTACACTTTCCCGACAAACAATATGTATAAACTCTTCTTGAGATTCCGCGCAGGTAAGATAATAAATGGTTTGGCACTCATATATAATCTTACCCGTGCGGGATCCCGAGAAGAGTTCTGAACAATTCCTATTTCTCTTCAGTAATTTTGATAGACCTGACTGCTACTAGATAAAGTAAGCTATAAAAGTATCATTTATCTCACAGGTACCATAAACATCATATCCAACTCTACTCACAACCAAGACTTTGGAACATATCCTATTCGAAAGTTGCCTTTGAATACTTCTCAGCTGAATTTCAACTAACAAAAACAATATTTTTATCCAAATAATACATAGCTCTAATATTAGAAGAAATAAGTATATGGTGAATGTACACCTCACCAGATATAGCTCTAAGCCTTATTACAAGCCCTTTTTACAGCATATGTACTTGCAAAACCAATGAAAAAAAGGAATACACAAAAAATTCAAAGTGATTCAAATTCGATCATGCCAAAAATATTAACATCAAATGTATGAACAAATGCTTTAACATTATTGGTCATGCTTTACTTGTCAACATAGCCAGGAAAGTCTTTTTCAATGGATACTTAGGCTAGTGTCCTCTCCCCATTGATCTATTTTACTTGAAATGTTCATGACAAAAATCGGATAGGCTCTCAAAGCTAGTTTCACAATGAATATGAAATTCTTAGTTCATAATACCACTCATACACTCAATGCCTGTATTTGCTTATGTTGTTAAATAAACCTTTACGCTTATTTGTTCCAAAATTACAGTAGGCTTTCAATGCCATGGACTGGAGAGTGGTGGAGAAGAAAAAAGAAATTTGTGATATCATGCAGTACACATACCACAGTGGAGGTGTAATTTAGATTTATTGAAGGAATAGATACTTCTATCATGTTCACCAAACTTCAAATTGATAATAAATAAAGTAAATAATATTAATTAAAGATGAATCACATTACTTTTAATAGCAACATTTAATGAGATACTAAATTTTTCCCTCAACTGAGCTTACTAAATAATACCTCAATCGAAAAGACATTTCTTTTCTTCATGGGTTCACCACCCAACTACCCACTTCTGTTCCACTGCTTTTCCAAATGAATATGTGGCATGTATCTTTCACTTATTTGACTAGCAGATGGAATATATTTTGTTTTGTAGCTTTTATGCCAATTCATTTAAAATTCATATTTTACTATCATTTACGGGCTAAAGGAAACTTTCTTCCCCACCTCAACATTAATTATGCCAGTAATGCTCTTGAGAGAGAAATAAAATTCATATTAATTTCATTATGATCAACATGTACTGCAAGAGTTTGGTTCAAATTAAGCAAACCTGAATTACTTCTGACAGTGAAAATAATTTCCAAAGGAAAATCATGCTTCACGAAATCCCTTCATTTTTAGTTTTTACATAATTCGCATGCACTCGGAATGCACAACCATATGGAAAGACTAATGTGGTTAACTCATAGAAGTTATTCTTCTAATGCCAAATCAAACTGAAGTAGAACCAATAAGTTTCCTACTAACCATAGAAAATTTTGCAATCAGTGAGTGCCAACCATAAAAAATTTAGAAAGAAAGGAGTTTCTCTATGAAGACAAAAATTACTTGAATGGTAAAGCAAGGGCACAATTTAATTAGGCTGAAGAGACAATGAGTGGAGAGAGAATGCAGTATCAGGAATATGAGGTTTTGATTGAATGTATACAAGGAAATGCAGTGATGGACAATTTTAGAACCATCAATGGTGTTTGCTCACCACTATCAGGCAAAGCACTGCCTATTGTAAAAAAACAGATGGGTTCCTAAGTTGAAATATTCTAAAAAATAGTTTTCATTAGGAATGAAGCTACTGAGAAACTTGGTCATAACTCAGCATCAATTAAAAGTAAAAAATTAAAAGCAACCCTTTCAAACATAGGCTTTTGATGTGATAATATGTCAATGATACCAATCTCCTACATTTTCCTCTACTGTCCATTTTGGCAGATAACAAATTTGTCTTTTTGCGGATGACTAGCAACATATAACACATTTGTTAGAAAGAAAAGAAAATTCAGTGTAAAATATGAAAATTAAATATCCTAAAAAAAATTTTCAAATAACAAATATTAAACGGTAGCAAATAAAAAGACAAGAGAATTTCAAATAAAGGATATCATAAAGAACAGAGCAGAGTTGTTATTTTCTCCTTGATTTTCAGGTAAACAACATAATTTTTCAAACTTGTGTAGCTACTTTTAACTTTCAAGAATAATTTGTATAAAAATCAATAGAAAATCCATCTTTAGATGAGAAGATTAAGTTGGAAGGAATTAAAATCAATAATAAGAAGTGGAATGAAAACTACTATTTGATTGCCGCAGGATTATTAAAAATAAAGCAAGAATCAAATTCTGAACATTTTTAACATAATCTGATAAAAACATACTTTGAAATTTCGCTAGTAGTCTATACTAAAGATGTACAAAAGATTTTGAAAAAAACATGACTGGGTAATTGCAGTAGAATAGTTTTAAATGCAAAATCAAAGCCTAATTTCTAACCAATGTTATGAAAATGTCTCAAAACCACTGCTGTAAAAAAAACTATAAAACGATACAGAAAATAGAAAGAAAAATGTACAACCAAAAAAGAAAATTACCTTCATAAATAGTGGGTATTTCATTTTCAAAATATACCAGAGTAGGAACTTTTTCTATGCCATATTCCTTGGCCTCCTCCTCATTGTCCATCTTGACAAATACAATGCCATGTTGGTCACATTCATCATCGATATTTTCCAATTCATTCAGAATTTTCTGAGATTTCTTATCATTGTTGTCATCTGTCAGAAAAGGAATATGGAAAAACATGTGTCACTCGATACAATTATTACCAAATGTGTGCTACCTGATAAAAAATATTCAAAGCTACTCAGATACCAGTAACATTTTTACTCGAAGGTAACCTGAGAGCCTTATTAAAGTCACAATGATCATGAGATTTCTGTCACAACAACCTCTTGTAATATGGACTTATAAAGGAAACATCACTGGGTGCACTCTGCTACCAGCTGCCTGACATTTTTACAAACATAAATAACCATTTCCATACATAAGCTGAGTGAATACAAAGACTGCAGCAGAAAAAAACTGAGGTAAAGTTGCATTCACAGCACCAAGATAACATGTTAGACTACATTATGGTCCAACAATTACTACCTTCATTCATCTAATTAATCAATTATAAAAACTCATTTTTACATAATTATTTATTTTGAAACTGCTGCATAATTACATTTCAGACTGGACGTATGTATTTGAACTAAACATAACTATTAATTTTTCAGAGCATGCAAAAAATTATAAACAGTTCTTTGGCTGCCCCAACCATAGACTCAAACCTATTTATAAATTTTGACCATTCCATGCCACTATATAAGCAGTTAATTTTGCAATTTACAGCAGACTGTATGAGAACTATGTACTCCAATGAAACGTCCATTCACAACTTCAAAACTTCTTCATTCTGCTATGCTTACGCTACAACCCCTTCCTTATCTGAGATTACAATCCTACATTCACCATCCATCAGAAATCAAGCAAACGACGTAGGCACAAATGCTTAGCCATTGAAGCCTAATTTTATACGTTCATCAATGCCAGTTCAATTACTTCTCATCCTCCACTTTCATTTCTATCAGACTCTTACTTCACTGCTTCTCCTTCCATTACATACACAAAAAAACAGTTCTCTCTGTCCTTCTTCCCACAAAACTAGCTATTACATTCATTTGACAATCTTTCAAGTCTTTCAATAAATATTAATAACTAAAAGACAAAGTTAATACACACCTGAACAACAAAAATGCTATGAAATTTGGGTCTCTTAATATACAAGAATCACCAAAATATGTAAAGTTAAAAAACTTCACACAAAAGTATAATTCTCTGTCTTTGTATGGCCTGGAAAATGCAGCCATGTGGCCAAGAATTAGGGAAATATTTAAAGAATTCTGAGTAATACCAGCAACAAAAGTACAAATGTGTTAAACATCAGATTGTAAAACAGGGTGGAGAAAAATTGTCACGAAATTTTAACCCTAGGTAGCTGATGCCAGAGAGTATGAGGGTTCTAGGTGAACCCTTCGAAGGATACAACGCACCGGGGCCGAGAACCAAGCCAAGGCTTATACGCCCAGACACCCGGGGAGGGGAAGGAAATAAGATAGAGGCACCGCCGCGATAGGAGCCCGCCGACGCCTCTGGGAAGGGATAGGTACGGAAGGGACGGGACGAGGGAAAAACACCCCAACACTATAGAAGCGAAGAGGGCCCTACTATTAGTGAAACCAAGCATAAGCAATTAATGTTCTAGCGATCCTAGTGGATTTTCCTATGAGGAAGAAAAATCCATCAATCGAATCGCTAGATAGGTAGCTGATGCCAGTATGAGCCAAAATTACTGAAGGTGTTTTGGTTGAAAATGCATCATTTTTAAGCAACAGAAACTTTGAGCCAAGTGCTCCAATTGGCCACAAGGAAGCCCTGTTACTGGATGCTCTGAACAACTCATGACTTCAAATGCTTTGCCTGCCAGAGATCACGATGCATCCAAGGCATCCGGGAACAGGGCAAACTCGTGGCCAGTCGTAGTGCCTGGCTCAAAGTTTCTGCAGTTAACATTGGTGCATTTTCAACCTATTATCATCAGTAACTTTGGTTCATACTGGCATCAGTTATCCAGATTTAAAATTTCAAGACTTAATTTTTTCCACCCTGAGTATAAATGATAGAATATCAGCAATCAGTTTCCCAACTGAAACTCACTTAAGATTCTTTACCAGGAAAGAAAATAAATTCCCATCAATGATTTTATCAATTATTATTATCTTATCTTCTTATTAACAAGGTTTTTAAATTATCTTGATACTCAAGAGTTCCTAACTGCTGCATTGTATTCCTTATTTGTAATTTGGGAAGGTAGAGTGAATTGAATGGTGCTCATTGACTTGGATTAGCAGAGCCACACACAAAATGCATTCAGAAATACAAATATTATGACACTTTTTTCACAACAAATTTTACAACCAGAGCTATGGGCCAAAGGAAACGGTAATTCAAAAACACTACAGGAAAACCAGATCTACAGCTAAAATGCAACTACCGATGTGTTGAACATCAAATGATCACTGATCACCAAAAGCAAATGAAAGAAGTAATTTTTAACATAGCATTATGCAATGCTTGCTACTATCTAGGCTATCTTCCTCTCAATCAATGCAATTGGCAGAAATTGATAGCTGCTATCATAAAATTTCTACTTACAAAATAGCACAACCAGGGTTTTGCCTTCCTTAATGAGCTTGTCCAACATTTCATCGGTAACATCCTCAATTTCATCTGTCTCCAGCTGTTCCACGAGCCATTCAAGGATTTCATCTTCATTCTCCAGATCACCTAAGGAAAATATGATGATTAGCTTTCAAATTTTATCAGACCAATTTGATTTCATTTTGAACAACGTACTATTTTCAAACTTTGGGAACATAGAATCGATAGAGATGATCAACAAATTTTTTCCATGATAGACTAAATTGAATTACACAGGATGGTTGAGATGTTATTATGTCATTTGGGAACTATCCCATAACTGAAGCAAATTTAACAGATTTATAAAATGAAAGATTGCATAAATGGCAAAGTTTAAAAAATTGTGTAAAGTAATGAATAAATGAAATCATGGGACATAATGATAGAGTAAGAAGATGAAAAAACAAATGTTACTGTGTCAATTAATAGCTACTGAAAAGGTGATTTGTCTTCACCCTTTTGCTGCTAATTACTAACTGGAAACCTACCCAAAGCATGTGGCAATAGATCAGAGTATACGATAGGGAGGAGGGAAAGGTAAGTTCCCAGTAGCCTACTGTGTGAACATACCAGGTACATTCATAGCAGCAAAAGGGTTAATTTGATGAGAGCACACTCATTCTTGCTCTTTATTTATGCAGGTTATATTTAAAAATTCAAGCTTAGATAAAAAATTGACATTATAATGATTTCATATTAAAGTGGTCCCAAAATCAGTCACAATCAAGTAATTAGATTACAACAGCTTAATTGCCAATTTCCTATCAATCAAATGTGAATGTGTGGAGGAGCAAAAAATTAAATTCGAAGGCATGGTTGAAAATCCTCTGCTCAAAGGCCTAGGGTTGGGAAATAACAAGAGAGGAATGAAGAGAAAATAGAAAGTGTAAAGTGAAGAAATCAAAGGAAAGAAATAAGATAAAGAAAACAATCTAATTGTGAGTACTGCAGGCATCATTAATTACTTAAAGGCCTGAGTTAACAAGTTCATTTGCAGGTGACAGAAACAAGAGTAGTTACATAATACACTAGCCATAATATACTTGTAAGTTATCATCCTGAGATCATTACCATCATAAACATTAGGAATTTCCTTCTCAAAGTAAACAAGGGCTGGTATCTCGTCTATGCCATACTCTTCAGCAGTAGACTTATCATCAATTTTGACAAACTGGATGCCTCTCTTATCACAATCATCATCAATTTTTTCCAATTCGCCCAGAACTTGCTGTGATTCCTCATCATCATTATCATCTGAAAACAATGGCATTATGATATAAGACATAGGCTATTCAGTTACCTCAGAAAAGCCAAAAAATAATAAATGCATTCATAATGACACGAAATATCACTAAATCTGCAACTGAGACTTCCAAAAAAAATAGGCAATGGGCACAATAGTTTATCAAAAATATATTAGGCAAGCTATGGTTTATAGATATAAATTTAGCATGTGACTTACAGAAGAGAACAACTAAGTGGTCAATTGAATCAATTAATGTTTCTAAGGTTTTGGCAGTGACATCTTCAATAACATCTTCTTCGTCTCCTGTTGACTTGTTTTTCACCAACCACTCCAATACATCTTCTTCTCGTGTTAATTCGTCTAAACAGAAGTGAGAAAACATTAATGGTGATTTAATGTAAGAAAAAATTTCAGAGTACATAACCTGCACCACATCAATTAGGAGCTTGATAAATGTACATACATTTACACAGAGCATTTATTCCCAAGAAAATAGGAAAGAACTGCATTCCCATACCCATTTTGGGCTAACTTTCAAAAGGTGTTTACACATTTGAATTGATTCATTAGAACTGCTTCATTAACAAGCTCTCTGATTAAACAAGTGTAATACTAATGGATAACCAAAATGAGAATGTTATCCGTGCAATACTTACAGAAGAGCCAAACAACTAAAAACAGTACCACTACCTGATAACAGAAAATATTGCTGCATTTACATAAAATAAATTTAAGCCATTTTCAAATAACTTCATTGCAATAAAACTCTTAACATTTGTTTAGTAACATTTTTGCAATATCTCTTAAATCAACGCTTCACATTTTACCTTCCTTAACCCTTTCAAGACGGTGGAGTTCTCGCCTTAGCATGACTGATGTACTGAGCCCCAAGAGACTCTTCTGTCCCCTCCGTATGGAGCATTTTTAGGACATTGGTTAAGAAGGGTCTTGCTGATAATCACGCACTCTCAGCACCAACCTTTTTCGACCCTTCCTAGTGGGTACTCTGTGTTATCTCAGACTCCGAGGGTAGTTGGGCTCCCTCCTTTCGCGATTTTTAACCCTACCAGCTGCATTAGTTTGCGGTCAGTCATACTTTCTTTACATGAATTAGCTATATGGATAATTGTTGCTTGAACGTAAATTGCAAACTTTGAATTTAATTCCTCGTTTGATTCTAAGAATTGTCAAATTTTGAACAAAGCTCTACCGTCAATACTAACACATTTAATGCAGCAACAATTTACATGTTGATGTTTGTACTGAAATCGAGATTTAAGTTAATATTTATCATAGAATTTCGTTTGAAAATTGTAAACACTGCTCAAAAGACAAATAATTCAAATTTTAGTTTACATTTTTTGAGAAAGGAACAAATATTTATTTCGCAAAATGAGTGGATGCACAATTGTATGACTGCGGTCCCTTACCGCTAAGAGGGGTAATATAAGACGAAGGGTCCAGGTACCTGCTCCCGGATTTCGAGGGTACAGCCTAAGCCCCACTGTGTTGGGTTCCGCAATAAAAACATCACACACCCGCCACCGTCATAAAAGGGGGAGAGCTAGGAAACACATATATTTGTCATTGGTTCGTACGTTTAGGATAATCTCCGACGAAAATTTGCTGCTTTCGTCTCCCGGGTCAAGAAACATCCAGATGCATACTTTCATCTTTAGTAGGGAAAAGGTTAAAGAAATTAGCTGATTGTTCCATGTGTAGTAAAATACTTACGCCCACAGAGGAACAGATATTTTTCAAAACCTCCATTGAATCATAAATGTCTACTTGAATCATAAATGAAAGTTTAAAATTTGTAATTCAATGTTGCAGGAAAGTTTATTTATCCCTTAAGAACATGACTTACTCTCGTATTTGATGGGGATTTTGTGCCTGTAATAGACTAAAACTGGAAGTTCTCCCAGATTATACTCTGCTGCTAGATTTTCATCAGCAATCTTGACGAATCCAATGCCCAGCTGATCTGCTTCATCATCAATGTTCTCCAGTTCCTGAAGAGCTTTGTGACATTTCTTGCAACCCGGTTTGTCTAATTAAGTATAATTGATCCATTTATTAGTTGGTTATGCCCTTATTTACAATAGAAAACTCGCACATTCAAAATACAATACAAAATATTTTGGAATGATTTCAAATGAAGCCTACAAATTTATGAATTTCATGTTAATTATTTAGACTGCAATATATTCCACAAAAAATCTTCAAAATTCACCTTAGTATTTAATGAATGAGTTTCAATATGGTGAAAAATTGATAAAAGTAGGGATTGAAAGTAATCAGACAAAATCTAATGACAATTTCAATCATAAAGTAGCTACAAAATTAAAATGAAAACTACCAAAACTTTGAAAATCGTAAAAATGAAAAAAAGCATTATGCTAGACTGAAGCTGCTAAGTACAGTATTGGCATCATCGAGACTAAATTTAAAAATGCCCATCCATTTATTGCTTGGGCACTAAATAGTCAAAACAATGTACGTATTTAATGATATAATTAATACACTTATCATAAGTTTATAAAAACAAATAGCTCTGTAATGCATATTTACAATGGCAGAAGCTAATTTTATTCAAGTCTTGCATGTAAGTTACTGAGAGGAAAAAATAATTAAATCCAAAGGTACAAAAAGCAAAATATTTTTATGAGTCAATCTACTGCCATAAAAACATAACTAAGCTACATAAAATCTTAAGTAAATGTTTATTCTAGTAAATTTGATTTTTTAACTTCTTCAAACATGGTTCACTCTCTTTATGGCTTCTGAGGATCATGTTTCATAGATTTTTGTGATGCTAACCAAGTAGAGTATCCAATATTTCATTTTCATACTATTAAATGATAAACTAATTTTTTTTATTTCTACAAATGCTTTTATCTCAAATCTTTATTTCAGGTAGTAGTGGAAAATTGCCAATATCTTTCAATTTATAAATACGTATGTAAGAATTCCACAAGATGAAGCTTGAAAAAACTCTCCATATTCATTCATGTAATTGCACATAAAAAGATTTTGCTCAGTGAGCCTTCTGTCAAAGCAGAACATAACCATAAAGTGCAGATTTTGGAAATTATGATATAAATATTTACAGAAATGTAGTTAATAATTTATATGTAGTATATACAAATTAGAATAATATATAAGCTTATTTATACACCAAGTAATTTGTAGATGGTTGAAATGCAGTATAGATAAAAATTTCATGAAGGCTTCAAACAAAAATAATCACACAAAACAGGATGCGAACATATTCTGATGAGAGAAATCTCTTGACACAAGGCATCTCAGAATCATAAAATAAAGTATCCATAATAATTTAAATTTCGATGCTCAGAGGGCAGTTTTTCATACACACAGGCCATATGCTCAAAGTGGTAGGTGAGGGGCAGCTCAAGAAATGACTTCACCCAATAGGGTGGTTTCCTATTATTTTTTTATTGCCTAAATCGAAATATTATTACTCCTGGAGTATGTATTTCATGCTTTTAGATTTTTGAATGACGATATCTATTTTTCGCGATTAAATGAAAAGTGAAAATTTTCAAGCGCACGAAAACGCGATGGCTAAGTATGAATGCCAGGAAAACTCCGTGTGACGTCGTTCTGGTTCCCTCTGCCGCAAGTGAGGTGACCTTGGGGCGAGGCTTTGAGCGCTGATACCATGCAGGATGCTAGCAGGTAGCAAAGTACCCTGCTAGCTGGTAGCGCTTGGCTTAAATAATGATTATTAATACCTTATCAAACGAAGAAAACTTTCCGACCTTAGTCAGTTTTAATAGGTGATTATTAAGATATGTTTCCCTGAGCTCTGTGCCTCATGCATGCATTGGTAATCCCAGACGATAAAATTCCTATCTACTCGTATAGAAACTAGGTCCCTGTGACGTCACGTGGAGTGGTATCGCATGGGCGCCAATCGGTCCTTTTTCACAAACGAACGAAATTCACGGCTTATTCACGGTTTTATGGTTTTCACTGTTGAGTGGGAACCCTGAATTGAGAAATATATAAAGCATTTATGAAAAGAATCATTTTAACTGATTGTTTTCTTTGTGAGATAATTTGAAAGAAACTGCCTGAATCAGAGCCTCATTAAAAGCCAAAAAGTGGTACAACCTTAAGCTGCCCCCGTTGTAGGCCAAAGCTATAGCCTAACCTACCACAAATTGCCTAATTAGTAATTAATAATCATTCTTGAAGGAAGAAAAATTTCCAGGAAAAACTTCCAAGCAAAAATAAGTATATTATCTTAAATGCACATTTGCATTCTGATCACCAAGAGCCTGAGAATTAATAGAAAATTTTCAGTAATAAGACATGAGTCAACGGTAATATCCCTCTTGGGAGTAAGCTTATGATGTATCATAATTCTACTTGGGATTGGTACTTCAACTTCAAAATTGGCTTCCTGAATTTTATAAGTGATTTTTTCATGATAGGAAAGGTCAAAATACCTCAAATCTCAATGAATATGAGGCAGCAAAATGCAATGAGCTGTACATTTATGTTAGCAACAAGCGTTGTAATAAGAGAAAAATCTAGGTTTTATTAGAAGAAATGAGTGATTAAATATGGAAAGAAATATATGAATCTTAGGGGGTATCAGTATACATAAAAAATATAATAGAAAATAAAATAGAGAGAGCACATGTAATAAGACTCCAAAAATTAGAGCAGAGTTTACATCAATACATTTTCCCAGCCACCAAGCCAGTAACCTCCATTTCATTCACACCGAGCACATTAACATCACCGTTCTTTTTAGGATAGTGAAAAGATTGGCAGAGAAGTTTTCAACTTTTGTACTGACCTTTGTTTGTGTTCACTTCTATTCATTCACTATCATATTAATATACATATGAGAGTATCTTTCATATAAAGAGAATAAAAAGTAAGTGCACAAAAAAATGTAGGGAAATGAAAAAATGGGTAGTCCCAAATGCTGAAAGTTGATCCATTCAATGAGACGGTTCATACTAAATATTTCCCCACCCTATAGAAATATGTATTTTGAACTGAAATGGACTGATAATAAAAAGATAATGAGTAAGTCATTTTGAAAATGTATTTGGCAAGATAAATATTTTTTTTAACCTGTGTACTTCTTGCTTCACAGTTCCATTTGTTTCGATTCTAGAGATATATTTTAGTACCTGCTGATGTAACTTGCCATGATCTACCTCCAACTTCAATGATTTACATCCTTATCTGCTAACTACAAAAAGCATTCTATATAAAATTTTAAGAACCATAACCACAATTCAGAGGGTAAGTTAAAAGATAAATTGATACAGCCTTAAATACGTAGTATTCAATTTAGGGTAAGGTAAATCAACTGAAGTAAGTTTTAAGGCCATTAAACCAAGCCTTTTTATTTATTCTACATAAAAATAAAATAGCTTCGGAGAAAATAGTTGTTTCCAGGATTCCAACAAATCCTATAAAATATATTTATAAACATTTAATTTGATAAATTCTGAAAATCAACCAACAACAATACAAGTTTGATAGCATTTTAAAACTACTACAACAATGCAAGATTTTAGGCATTTTAAGACTTAATAGGAAGAATGCACTACACTAAAATACTCAGAGGTTAGCCAAAAAATATAAGTAAATAAAGGAAAATATATTTGCTGGAGAAAAAGAATATTTTGAAGAATACACTGCTATAGCATTTCCTCAATGTATTTACAGATTTCAACTGCTGACTAAAGTTATATACTAATACCATAAATAGGCAAGCTGTGCTTTAAGTGCATGGCTGTGAGATAGTGCTGATATGTACATAACTGTGAATAGTGTGTGCCAAATTTCACTCATATAAACACAAATAACATAAGGTGACTGAAATAGTATGCATGCAAAATTAGTAGACAAAATCATAGACAAGTAAATTAGTAGCCATCACACACATGGATATTTCTACGTGAATGTTAAAAATGAGATATATCATAAAAGAGTACTAAGACACAAAAACACTTTAACAAGGAAAGACAAGAGAATACTAACATTTACTAGGCTACTACACTCACAAGTTACTTACTGTAAAGCATGAACCACTTGGAAGTAACAGTAGTGAACAAGCTTTAAAACAAATATTTTACCTCTCACAAGAGAAAAATTACAAAAAGCAGTAGAATGGAAAGGGATGAGGAAACGGAAGTCCTTCTTACAGAAAAAATAATTGATATGTGAAACTTATTCATTATGATAAATGATCAGGCCTATTTACAACAAGCTCCATTCTGTACTTCTCTCAATACCTTGTAAAAATGTGTATACGTACTTACTGGGTTCATTGGGTGGACAACTCTTGGAATCAGGACCTAACAACATAGAATAACAATGAAAAACCGATCTCCAAATCATATGCAGTACAATAACAAATTACATGGTTTAGAACAAACACACATACACAAAAATTATTCAACTCACATTAAACATTTAAGCACATTAGGATTACCATGTTTATTTCCTTTTTTTCTAAGATAAGATTATTCAATAGAGAACCCCATAAGTTATTTCATACATCAAAAGTAGTTTCTGACACATAAACTCTTAATAGTAGCTATAAATGGAGGACATAAAATTTATTTATTTATTCAGCACATAAAGGAGAGAAAATAAATACACATGTGCCAAAATTGAATGGTAATAAATTATCTTTGATCACTCTAAATTTTTCCTCATCAGTTGCAATAAATATTATCCCAATACCATACTGAAATCAAATAAATCAGGCATTGCCAAATAAAGGGAATTAAAATCCATACATTTTGACCCCTTTGCTCTTCAAAGCTGATTTGAGTATAAAAAGGAACAGCTTCAAACACAAAACCCAGAAAATTAAAAAAAAAACTGAAATATTTTCCAGTCTCTGATTTCTATTTTATCCTAGTAATGTTAATTCCAGGAGCTAATCAAAAACTATTTTTCACTTTATCCTATTCTCAGCACAAAAGCAGGGCCTAAGATATAATCAGCAAAAAATATTTGGCCAAAAACAAAAAACGAACATGTGAAAATATACGCTTAATTCACCCAGGTTGTAAAAAAGTTGAATTCAACAAAAGACTCCCTTAAAAAATTCAATTCAAAAGAGAAGTTCAGAGCTTAAAAATGTTTAAAAAGATATGAACAATCAGTTCTTCTTCGAGTCGATCTGCAAAAGCACTAGTGAAGTGAAAATGTAAACCCTTTGGAATTATATTTTGGCATCATGAATTTTAATGGTTTCTGGGGTCTTTTGATAAAAAACACAACTATGTATAAAACATTGCCAAAGAACAAAATAACAAAAAGCATTAATAAATGTCTTCAAACGCCATATAAAACTCACAATTTCAGACTAATAAACAACATTCCAACCATGAGAGCTAATTTTAAAGCCTATTAAATAAGTTTTGCTCAGCAACATGAAACAATGATTCAAATATGCAACCCACTATAATGCATTTATGTAAATGTTATGGTTTGATCATAATGAGTTTTAGTAAAAGACTGAATGGTATTTTAGGGAGGACACATGCTGGAATGTGGTATTAATGAATTGTTGTTTTATTTCTCAAATGATGTCCTAAATTCAATGTTTGTATTACCACAGCCACAGCTTCATAAGGCCACCCTTGATACTGACTTATTCCTCAATAAGATTCCACAAGTACATATTTGACCCATTCTCATTTGATGCGGCACTCATTATCATTAACACTATTTGAAATTTTAGAAAAATAACAGCATTGAAAAAATGAACAAATTTCATTACTCCATTATCCAGAAATAAAAGAAATTGGTAATGAAGGAATTTCATTTCATTACATCCATTTCATTGAAAAAAGATGTGAACATTAAAATCAAAAACTTGAAATTATATCTGTTTTTGTACCAAGGAAATAAAACTAAAGTAGATATGACATTAAAGGCTTTCTGAACACATTCACCTGAGCCAAAATTTGTAAACTTTCCTCAAGAAGCCATCTCTTCTTTAGAGAGCATGAAATAATGAAACTTTGAATGATTTTTATCCCTCTCAGTAGGCCTATTTTAATTCTACCCCTTCATATAGAGTACATTTGGATAAAAAATATCCTGAGATTTTTTTCTTCGTGTAGTAGAATGATCATTGCTATGGAAAGAACTTGAAACATAAATCCACAAAGACAAATTCAACAATTACTAACTACTTACATAGACTTACAAATTTAACACCATAAATCAACAAGTTATTACATATGATAAAAGGCAGCACATAAATACTTTTTCTGGAGTAATCTATCACAAGTGTGTAGCTGAGACCAGCTCCTAATCTATACTACACATGACAAACATGGACTGGCTAAAAAGAATCTTTATATTATGAATTTAATTCAAAAGATAGTGATATTTTCGACCATAGTGAGAATGTTGCATGCGAAAAGATTCTAAAGGCAACATAATGAAGACAGGTACTGGCACTGCAAGAATGGGAGTAAAAAAGAACTAATTTCACAGGACCAATAAATCTTACCCAAAGATCATTGCCTCCAAACTCTTTGCTGCTATGTACATGGTCAAGATACTTTAAAAGCCACTGGATAGTAATAAAAATAGATGAATAATTTCTATTTACTGACTACACATCTTCACAGATAAATTATAAGGTATTTCACAGTAATTCATCTTAATGAAAGCCATAAAGGTTTAATCTAACATTTAACATCATAAGTAATGAATACTATGAAGGAGGAAAAATGTTTGAAATTGACTTTTTCTAAATTGTAATGTGTTACTTACTATCTAAAAGTCTATTCCATACTATGAGCTGTAAAAATGGCTAAAATTACCAAATTAACTCCGCCTCTTATATGCCATATTCAATACATTTCCCCAAGCTACAGAAATTACAATATTTCGAGGCAGATATCATATGCTCTTTCTAACAAAAATATGTCAGAAAATATTCAAGTGATTCAAAAAAAAAATGAGGAACAAACTGCTCCCTTAAAACTTCAACTGAGAACCAACACCTGGTGATTAAAAGGTCACTAATTATCATCTAAGGAGAGGATCACATAATACTTACATGATCAATGAATACATTAAACTGGACTTCAAAAATTATTTTATGTTTAGAGGGATAGAACGAGCCTCATGTGTAGTGGGGTGGTCACCTGTCATTTGCAATATTCTTTTTTGCATCTTCTTGGGAACCCTCCTAAGACATGCAATTTTACTAAAAACAGAATCGCTGAAATTTCAGCTCAATGTGACCAAATTCACTTACGCCACATGAAGGCTTAAGTTTGTACAAACATATTACAGGTTGGAAAATAATTTTTTTTTAATTATTTCTCATACAAATACCCTCAACATCCAACTTCATTAAAATTAAGATATGAAAGTAAGATCATATATATCGACCAACTTCCAGCCTTGTAAAAAAATATTTTACATTTGAAATCTTGGTCAACACACAGGCAAAGTGACTGCTTCAATACTCACAGAATAAAACAGCAACATATTCTGTATCTTCAACAATTTTTCCCAGGATCTTTGCATTGACTTCTTCTATCCTATCGGGTAAATCCATAGCCTCTAAGCTTGTTAAGAAATCCAAGACTTGCTCTTCATCCATCAGGTCACCTAAAAGCCAAGATAAAAAAAGGTACATTTCATCAATCCATAGAAAAATTAGTATTTACATGATGCATTTCCATGGAATTAAAAGGAAATTTAAGGATAAATAATATTTGTCATTTGTTTAAACAAGTTGATTGCAAATTTTGAGGCAAAAAGAGGATGATTTACATAAATAATCAAGGAGTTAACAGTATCATAATCCATGTACGTCCATGGGAATTAAATACAAAGAAATCAACTTAATCCAAGTAAAATTTTGATTTTAAAATTTACAGAAATGAAACATGGGATTTTCTCAGCTCAGATCACCTGGAGTGGAATCACACCTTGTATCAGGCACTGCTCAACCCTATCACATTAGCACATGAAAGAATCAGATAAAATCAAAACATGAAGAAACAACTTAGATAGTACATAATTGTGGTATACTCAATAAAAGAGCACACATACAAAAATTTTAAAAAATTTGGAGGGACAATGACTCCAAATTCCCCTGACTAAAGAAATATTCTTTGCAATCAGCTCCTTTTTTAACAGGATACTTAAAACAATAAAATATTGACTTTATATACTGACCATCGTATATAATTGGCTCTTTCTCCCTAAAGTAAGTAAGAGCTGGAAAGTTCTTGATCCCATATTGTTTCGCCAGTCGTTTGTCATTTATCTTGACAAAATCCACACCAAAAACGTCTGTGTCGTCGTCGATCTTCTCGAGCTCAGCCAGCACCTTGTCGCATGTCAGGCAGCTGCGAGCATCTGTACAAAGAAACAAAAGGTAAAATTAGTTTTTCATTAATGCCAAGCTGGGTAAAATGCCTCTGCCTGCTCTTCACTGCCCATTCAGATCCCATTAGAAATTGAAATACCGTTATGTTCAATTTATTTACTTATACAAGAAATCCTTTATCAAAGACATTGAAAATTAAGTACAACACTTTAAATGATAGAGGAATAGGTTTCTTATAAACTAAATGCATGATAGCAATAAGGGTATATTAAAATTTTCTTTTTCGATCTAATTCTTGCAAAAGTAAGACCCATTGATACTACTCTTAAGCACATATGTTTTTCAAGTTACATATTATGAGTCCAAGATATTTGGAATCTTTGAGGCTGTGAGCAAGCTTTGGACTGATTGAATGATACAAAATAGATGTGTTTCAGGGCAGTAGAAAAGAAATCATCATGGTGCCTGACCAAGGAACTGGGCGGGACATGGAAAGAAAAATATTAGGGAAATACAGAACAAAAAAGAATACACTGTTTAATGCCGGGATGATAAATTACTATGATAAAAACTGATGAGTATTCAAAGGACTTTAAACGTTCTCTAAACTTTTTCTTTTTCACTCCCTGGTTCTAGGTTTGTCTCTCAGAACCAGTGGCGTAGCCAGGGGTGGGTTCCTGGGGTCCGCACCCACCCCAAAATATAAAAACACAATTATTTCCTTCATAAAAGAAAAATTATTGAAAAATCATGAATTTACAAAATATTTCTTCAGAAAATGAAGTTTTTTTTATTATAAAAAGTGTTAAAATTAGTTTAAAACCCTCTACTTAGTACCCTGTTTTTCAAAAATTTTCCCCCTGGTTTTAGATCCCTCCCAAACGAAATTCCTGGCTACGCCACTGCCCAGAACCATGGGCATTACCATACGTCCATGGTTTAGCTTGCATAGTAGATTGCAGATCTGCACAAACTATCGTGTGCTGAAATCATGCCTTACACATCAGCACCGAACCCAAATCTGACACCAACACACCTTCCCACGTTTACTAGCCACACGTCTTTTCGTATAATTGTTACTTATCTTAAATGAGAGAAGTAACAAGTGCCTTGGAATTGTCGAAATTCAAATTTGCCTTGGTGCCTCCACCTCAGAGGTAGTTAAATCCTAGATGACTCCGAAAATAATTTTTATCCACCTGATGGAACAACATGGCCATGAAATTCGTAGGTATGGTATTTGGAGGAGGCGACCGACAGCTGAGGTCATTTGCGCCATGAGGGAAGGGTAGGTGAGGAAGGGTGGAGGGAAACCTGGCATCGGCATTAGCCTGCTCTTAACGAAAGGCGCCAAGGGGACCACGGCTTAATGTCCCATCCGACGGACGGAGTGTTGCGCTTGAAATGTCCTCCACACAATATTCAAGCAGGGATCGGGCAGTCTCTGAAAATTCTCTGCCGCTGCCGGGATTTGAACCCGGGCTCACGGGGTGGGAAGCCAACACTCTAGCAATCACACCAACCCGATCACCCCCATGAAATTCGAAGCTATTTTTGTCAGAGACCTTCGTTTTGGTACTATTCAGGATTTAAATTTTCAATAATAATAATAACCTGAAATGAAACTTTCTAAGGCCATCACTAGCAATAATTCCATTAAGCATGCTAACGTCAACGAGCCCGAAGGTTGCTCCGTCAAGGTATGTAATACGCTTGCGCGTAGTGTGCAATGTGACACATAGCTCTCAGGATAAACACAAAGTCAATAAGATGCAGAAAGTGACCGTGGCTTGAATAACTTCTTCCAACATTTGGCTATATTATAATAAAATTCGAGTGCTAGTTGCATGAAGATATCCTTTTGAGTCTCCGTCTTTGTAATGAAATATTTCGATCAATGACCATCAAGCACATATCAAACATATAAATTCTCATTAATGTCAGAAACGGAAGATGCAGTTTTCCTTGTAAAAGGAGATACAAACAGATATCATGCCTCCGAAATGTACCAAAATATAAAAAAATGTAATCTAGTTCTTGCTAAATTTTATTTCACTCCTTCCACTGAGGGCTAAGTAATCAAACATTTTACATTAATCCAATACGAATTTGGCTGGGTAGCATTAATTAAAATGTAGACAAATCATATAAACGCTAAATCTAGTTTGATAATAAATAGCTCTAGTTTCCGCAGAAAAACACCGAATACCCAGGATAAGCTCCTGCCGGTAAGTTGAAAGTCATTCCAGGAGCTCGATTCTGTAAATGTCATATGGCTGTAACAAGCAGATTTCGTCAATTTATTGACGGCTACGACGCTGGAGCGATTCTGAAACTTTTTAGTGACGTCACTCTGACTGCCGCGTCCGTGAAAGTATTCACGGCCATGAGGGCCCGTGGCAGTTTCGTTGCGGCAATGCGCTCAAAATTTTCAACATGAATTTCCGCTATGATTGTTTATTAATAGCACATTATTCATTAATTACGATGGTGGTTATTTTATATTGTCACTTCCCATGAATGAAATTCATTAAAAATAAATAAAAGAAATGCGTAAAGTTAAACTTACATCCGCGTACTATTTGAATTGATTCGCCTTTATTGCGATTGAAGTTGGTGAGAAGTTAAACCTTGCGCTGTGGGTTTGACGATTATCTTTATATATACTGGAATGTGCAAGTCAAATACTCACAACTTAATGTTCATTATAATTTGGAGTAGAACCAATGGTTACTGCGCTAAACAAGGTGCTATATAAAAAGTACTGTGCGGTATGGAATGTTAACAGATTCATTTAATATTTATTTCGTAAGTTCAAGCCTTAGATTCATTTTTATTAAGGAGAATGGAGGCTCTTTACATAGTTCCGCTACTGTTGCATGAGCATCAACGTCGACGGAGGCAACAGATGCACATACTTCGGCGGCAGATACGCGATATCAACAATCCCTTCGAGATGCAGGAAGAAGATTTAATAGTTTTGTTCCGCGTATCTCGAGAATTGGCGATGGATATTGTCGCTGAGCTCACACAACTATTAATTCGTAGACGTTCAAGTGGCTTGCCGGGGCATGCTTTAGTACGCCAAGGTAAACATTAATCATCCATTCCATCTCTCCCATGCATTATTGCTGCCGTTCAGTCACATGACCAACATGATTTTTTCCGTTGACATAACAGAAATACAAAGGCATGTAAACATTTAGTCCTCTGGCAGAAACTATTAATAATCAACTCGTATCCGCACTAAAGCATTTTCACCAATATAAATCGTGAATAGTGGCATGTGCTTGTACAATCTGAAATATGCACGACAGCGCATTTAAAATTGTGTACTGAAATGATGAGAACTCCTCAAACATACGAAATGATGAGAACAGCATACGAGAATGAACCATAGTAAGATAATAAAATAACACTTGTTCTCATTCCGCGTAAGCATTTGCTCCAGATTATGAGAATATTACTGCTAGTTGTGCAATTACCTGCCTGCTACGTGATAACTGGCTTTGATACGCAACACCTGACAACATATAAAAGAGGTAATATACAGTTAATAGCTATAAACTAAGCAACCGTAACTTTATTAATAGGAACTTTTAAAAGAAAAGACTGAACTCAAATTTGAGTAAAGTCTTGTCTCCTAAAGGAGTGAATCTGCCATGGCATTGCGCATGTTCCTCCATGGTAACTGAAGTTGAAGTTGACCGCTGAAGTAAGTTTGTGTCGAAGATTCTGATTCGTTCTTCGCATCCGCACAGCTATCAACATAAGAAACTCAAGTGATCGTTCGCAACCCGTCAAACATCTCACGACGCTGGCTGGCAGAATCGCTCGAACGCCCTTGACGGTGAGAGGCGTCAGAACTCCACTGTGATTTGAAGCAACCGAAACGTAGATATGACATTTAGAGAATCGAGCTGCAGGAAATAATTAAGCCATGTACAAAACATAAAAATGTCCTCACTCTTGATTACTTTGCTTTCGTTGAATGCTTTACTAGCACGTCTCGTGGGCCAATATTGCGAGCCAGAGTAATCCGAAAAGGGGAATATTCGACATTAAATTAGTACGCCAAGACAGGGATGAGGAGTTTTCTGGAAGAGATTTCCATAATCCGACAAATTAACATTCGTATTTGATTAATCTAGATCGTTTGATTATGTTTTATCCAATCGAATGCGGAAAATGAAAATGAGATGGACCCAAGTTACAAGAGAATAGAATGTTTTTAATTAATATCTTGGCATGCTTCAGAGCAGAGATTCCATGCGGCCCGTGGGCCGCGAGTCGGACAATGTCGGTTTGCGGCCTTGTTTGCGAGCGGTTTGATATACTTGCGCTTAAAGGTCTTGGCTCGAAAGATTTCGTGCAGCGTGTAATAACGGAAAGCATATCTTGATATAGATAGCTCCTGATTTTTCAGGAAGTTAACCATATGCTGGAGAGAGAAGAAGTCACTCATAACACGATCACGTTTCAATATCTCTTCTCAGCTATTTATTGGTACACATATTGCCTTATCCTCATAGCTATACTGCACACAATGCATAAATTGTTTGCGCGTTGCATATCGATACGGAGCATATTGCTAAACTGTCCTCTTGAGTTCGTTGCGCTGCATGCTTGATAGATAATTGGAATTACTAAGCGGTTGACCTCGAAGGAAACCTTTTCATTGAATTTCATTCCACTTTCTATAATTAGACACCTGAGTAGCGCCCTGAAGGTCGCAGACAATAGCAGCAACTGTAGTGATGCCCGTTTTGTCCCATCTGGAGACCTAGGATTGGAATTTTGAGACCTAATTCCACAATCTGTACGAGAGTTAAGAATTGTACACGCTAACCCCATATTTTCTGGCGATAAATCAACTTTAGTTCTTTTAAATGAATGGAGGGTAATTAATTATTTCCAATTAACTTCCCATTTGGCTCTCGGCCCAATAATTCCCAACACAGGATTTCGAAGTAAGAAAGGCAATGGTTTTGATACATCTCCAAGATGAAGGGTGAGATTTGAATTCTTTATTTTCCATTGCAGTCACAAAAATACATGCCAATTACATAGAACCTTCAAAAATAAATTTATACTATTTTCTCATCAAGCTATCTTCACTCGGGAATTGTTTTGCGTTTTTTTACCGTTGGATTACGTATAGATAAAATTCCCTAGTTTAAAAGAATACTTTCGGAGCAAAGGGAGCCCCACTTCTGAGAAATATGAAGATGATTTTAGAAAGATAGGACTACTGATCATCCAAATTAATGGCAAGCAATACACATGACGGAGAAATGCATTCCGGACAACGACGAAACGAGTGCATCGAGCAGAAATGGCACAGAACGACTAATAGACGTAGAATTAAGTAAAAATGGCTCAAGGAAGTAAAATTGCAGAAAAATCCTTAACCTCAAGTCCATGCAAACTGATTTTCCAAGACATTCATTAATTGGAATGGGAAAAATCGTAAGTAATCATATACATTAAAATTACCTCATAAAATCCATTCGAATACACCAGGATATTACTATTAACTTCGCATAATTATACGGCTCGGCTAAAAAAATTCCCAAAAAATAATGAAGCCGACCATTATTCAATTGACGTCATTCCAACAACTTTCCCGCGATAATGGCACACTCACGTTGTATCTGGCATTCCCGGAGTATGTTTTAAACGAAGCCTAGACAGATTTTCACCAGACCAATGACCAATATTGAACAGTATTTTGCTAAAATATTTGTAAATGTTTTGATGTCATCAAAACTGCGTTGACCTGATGATAAATGCTTGAAACTTCATGACGATCAAAAAAAATCAGAGAAAAATTATTTTCTGGTAAACACAGCAGTGCATCTTTTTTTCGTCTTTAATACATAGCCATTTCACCCGGTGGAATGGATGCCCTAATGATTAATATCATTGCATGAATTCGGATGTTTAAGGGCAAAATGCATTTTATCATCATTTAATAAGAAGGCGATACAATCTTATAGGTCATATCTTGAGAAATGATGGCCTGATGAAGAAAATCGTCGACGGACAAGTAGATGTCAAGAACGCTAAAGGAAGACATCGAACGAAATATATGGAACAGGTAAAGGAGAATGTGAAAGAAAAGAAATACGTAGGTGTGAAAAGATAAGCTGATGGCAGAATTGAGTCGAGGGCTGCGTCCAACCAATCTTAGGATTATTGACCAGTGATGATGTAGATTAGACATGGTATTGGAAATTACCACGGAAATGATATTTAATTAGTTTCTCGGTGGAAAAAAGCGAATCAAAGGGAATGATAGGAAAGATTCTAATGCAGACAAAAATTCTATCCTGCTGGCCCAGAGAAGGGGACGCATGTAGAGGACTGTCACGGCTTCCCGTCAAATCCACACGCCGCCCGCAGTAGACTTCCACAGATCGCCACCAGGAGGAGCCTCCAGCGCCGCCAGGTTGGCGAGCGGACCTCGAATCCTCCGACCAATGACAGCAATGCCGACGGCGGGGCGAAACTTACTCCCGCGGGCGCGGGGCTATGTAAAGCGTTAGAAGGTCGCCGGGCCTCCTGGTTGGTCATGCGGTGCGCTCAGCGTGGCGGCCCGCGGGTCAAACGAATGACGGTTTTTCAACGTGGCGCGGAAGAAGATGGTGGTTTCCTTCAAATTAGCGGAATTCTTCTAAGGGCCTGCAGCTCTATGGGAAAATCCGGGAGGCCATTTTAGGAGAAGGGAACTCCCAGAATAGAAGCGGCCGGGTGGATGAGTTTGTGAAGAGGGTGAGCTCACTAAAAATACGTGCGTGGAATGGTGGCCACAGTAGCGCGAGTGGCAGCGAGGAGAGGGGTTGAGGGGGAGGGGAGAGGGGGACGTAATGGAGGAGGAGAGAGGGGTGGGGCGAGGACGGGTGGGGGTGGAGGGACAAGAAGGGAAAGTAAAGACGGTAGGAAAATTGAATGAAAGACGAGCAAAGAGCATTATTTCGGGCGGGGAGACTTACGGGTTCCGTTCAAACAGGCGACAAGCCGTCGAATGACACAATCCCAGTGAGCAGTGTCTGAGATAATGGGTTTACGTAAAAATTATTTCTTATTCCCGACTCATTCCCTTTTATTCACCTTACTGCCACCGAGAAATGAAGTAAATATCATATCCGTGGCAATCTCAAAGTATGATTTTATAACGGCATACTAATCTAGTGATGGTAATATACATTTGGCTTTTTACCACACGTATTTATGTACTGATCTTGATCTTATGAGCATCCATTCCATCGGGTGCCATTGCTATGAATTATGGACGAAGAAAAGATGCATTACTGCATCTACCCGCAACTTATTGTGCTCGATATAACGCTCAAACGTGGGGCACAAATAATGGGTGGACATACCAGTATACCGTACACTAAAATTTCATTTTATCGAATTTTCAGATGAACTTTATCTCACTTCGTCACCTGAATCATGCTTTGGTAAATTTCTAAATTGTATCAGCAAAAAATTAGACTCCTTGTGAAAATTTATAAGTACTATAAAAACCCAACAAGCATCTCATTACAAACAATACCAAATATATTTTCTAAAATTAGTCGTAACTCAGCTCCTTTCGCTTCCTTGAAGCTGAGACCAATTTTAAGATACTATGAATGACTTAATGAGGGCATCACATTATATCCTTAAGTGTTTTACCCTTTCCAACCAAGATTTCCATGCCCTGACTGTTGTGACATGTAATTATATTTGGGACACGTACAGGGACCAGATGTTTATAAAATACTCAGTAAACTTACACAGAAATATCGTTTTTCATGTAGAAAAACCAACTCAACTTCATGTTCTGGTGTACTGAAAGGACGGCCTAGAAATGTTCACATAATAAAACACTAAGCCATCTATAATGATATTTAGAAAGTAATTACTGCGGATAGAGTCTCAATCACTGTTGGCTGTTCATTGCCCTTTTCACAGAAAAAAGCAACTTTTCAATTCAGCCTTTTGCGGATCTCTTGAGGCGGCTATTTTTAATATTATTGCAAATATAGAGACACATCTATGGTCCGAGATTAATGGAAAAAATAAGTACTATTAGTTTGAAATCAAAAACGGTTTGTTCCTTTTCTCAACATTTTTGGCAGTAATCCCAATCTGCTTATGGCAAAGCCTCCAACATCCGTATTAGCACAAAGTAAGTTCCCATTAAAACCAGGCGAAGTAAACAGTTGAGCTAGCATGGCGAATTTGAAACCAAGTACTTTTATTTAAAGACTGGTTTTCCGTAAAACTCAAAAACTGGATGAGAAGAGTGGCGTTTCGCCACATTTTTTCGTCGTGGCTATCGTTTTACTTTTGTTCTCAAATATTTTTTTATGTAATTACTTTCACTTTTGTGTGAAATAATTTTGCCATGACAGGCTCAAAATTACGGTGCATTAAACATTATAACACTATTTTTTCGTCTTATCTCCAACTCAGAAGCTATTGCACTTTATTGCCTTCAAAACCTTGATCGAGACGAAAATTAAAAAAAATAATATTCAGGAATTTCACAAAGTCGATGAATATGAGGTCCCTCTAACAAAAATGTCCAAAAGGAAAAACAGAAGCATTCATCGCAATTTTGATATTTTACAATCTCTAATGATGGGTCACAAATGAAATCGGAGCTCGTTTATTCCGACATATAATTAGAATTATTTTGTGGTCAAATAAGGTAAAACAGTTTCATTATTTTTAGTAGAGTGCAGTGACTTTATTCAAATTTATAATTTTATTTAAAAAACTACATATCCAGGTTATTACATCTAAAAGTGCACAAATCAAAGTCAAACATCAAGATCTGTCTAAATCAACACGGCCCATGACCCTAAAAACATTATAACATTACAGCGTCGTAAAAATTTAAGTGAATATGGATAATAATTCAAAAAAAAAGTATCAAATTCCAAACAGGAATAATTTCCCAGGTCGGTGATCGCAAATAAGATTACAATGGACGTCCAAAGACTATATGAAATGGCGTCAAAATAATACATGACTACATACGAAAGCCCACATCGAGGCTTACCCTGACATCAAAGAGGAACATACTAACGAGTACCGTATCGATTTTCGTTTCGCTTAATGAGATCAAGTACACCTCAAGAAAGTTGGCAGAGAAAAAAAGAGCACCGACCGTTTTTCTTACGGCTGAGAATGATCCACGTTTGTGGTCCATTTCTGATGAAAGTAAAAGATTAGTTGGATCTATATAACACCGGTCACTTGTATTAGAGCAGTTTAAAGAAACGAGATCGGAGTTACAGAGAAGGAAATTGCGACTAGATAATTCATACCCTCGAATTTCGTTAACAGAAGGCGGTGCTCCGCTTGACTCCTAACGAGACAAAGGGCAACATAAGTAAAGTTCACAGTAAAATAGGTAAGTACAAGATTTTCTCCCCCTAAAAATCCTAGACTGCAGCTAAAATCAACTGATTCGTTATTTTTAAGGCCACTAGCTCCGCCAAAAAATATTCTAATCAATTTTATTTCTCCAATATCTTCCATTTTACGACACCGAGCAAGACACCGAATGCGGAAGGAACAAAAACAACTCACAAGGCAGTTCCTCGGACCCACCACGCAATCCATGTTTTAAGGATAAGTGCGAGATGAGGCGCAAACTTAACGTAACTCAGATAACGGGGTATGAGGATTACGTTATTTCGAGTATTTATACCATCCAAGAATGGCAAAAAGCAACTTAGATCGAACCCCAACGAATAGATGGAAAGAGTATTGCCTCCATAATAAAATGGAAGAACAATACGAACAGTAAACAAACAGTACGAATACGAAAAACATTTCGTGACGAAAAGAGAGAAGATCAAAACAAAACGTGAAAACTACCACAAGAGCAACGAAGCGTGCAGCATTGTACTTTCCAACACTATCCATTGAAGTGGCTTGAAGGAGATGAGGAAAAAGACGACAATGACACCTATTGACTGAGTGCCAATTTTTCATTTAATCTTGACTGCAGCTATTACTGGCAAATCCATGGAATGACTTTAATACCCATCATTAGTAACAAGCAATATATAGCCAGAGTGCACGTGAGTGCATAAGAGAATAGGAAAGGCGTTAAAAGCATGTTAAATCCAAAGGAGAGCAACTGGTTAGTATAAGAATAGAAGTACTGGTTCCTCAGAACTAATGTCCGATAAGTCATATGCAGGCCAAAAACAAAGCCAAAAAATACTAAAATAATGGTCGCAATAAAAATCGTTGGAACCCGAACGTCAATAATGTTTTAAAACGTTAGACAAAGAAAGTAATTGCTTCGCTAAGTGTGGACTTTGATAATGCGATATGCATATGCACTTGTAATGCTGATTTTTATGGCATGAATAACAAAAACAGCTCGGATTACAGGAAGCATAGCTTTCAATTCTCGTCTTGGAGAAGAAGAACGGATAAGATACACAAATAAAACGAAATAAATTTCAATAAATAAGTATTATATTCCAAATAAATGATAGAGCCCCAGTTATCAGCAGTTTTGATATTAACCTACCACTCTCTTAAGAATTCCGCATAACAGTTTCCACACTTACCTCCTCCTATTCATATTAGAGTTTCTAAACACCCTTCCAATATCTATTCGACTGTACTTTTTACTCGTACCTCGTTTCTACATTATCTTCCGTAGTTTCTCTTGAATTCAATTACCACTAAAGCGCATCACCCATTTCCAAAATATCGGCGAATATTAAATAAAGCTCTAGTCTGGCTGATGACCATTCTCGAGATATATATCATGGTAAATTAATTTCCATAATAAAGTCAACCAAAAATAGCAGTCTTAAGAGTACGCTGTCCAACACAAATAATGAGAAACACCTCGAGAAAATAAGCACTATAAAATTATCACTTATACAAATAAAACCAGCTTTTGACTATAAAATAAAATAAAGTATTACTATAGAATACTAAATTTTGAAGGAACTTTAATCTTTGATTAGTCCATAATAGTAAAGCCATGTAAAGTCAAATGGTTTCCAAGGAACCATGTCTTAATTCCTTATTTAGGAAGTCAGGTACATGACATTTACCACGGTCGTAGGGAATTATAGTATACTTGCAAAAACGGGCTGTTTTTGACCCTGAAGACCTCGGTTCGACTCTGAAAAAATTTCTAACCCAAGCGACAAAAAATTTCGTACTGTCCGATATTACACCCAATAGGAGAGCAAGTAATGGTAAGGTCAGTAAAGATATAACAGCTTAGTGAACTTTCATTTCTTCGCGCAGACTCGAATATTCTTTCTTTAAATATTTCACCAACATAGAGGTCGCCTATCATGAGATCAGAGCAGTTTTAACCAGATCGCAATTATTTTGAACGCATGAGTTTCCCAATAAGTAAATCAGGATAAAAAGCCGAAAAAACTTAACCATAGAGAATGCTGATGATTTATTCTGACCCCAAATGAAAGAGATACATGGGGTTCTCCACTCTGAACCGGCCGTGCAGAACACCATCCATTGAAGAGTAAGTGAAACTGAGATCTCGTGGAAATTGAGATAGATCCCCTGGCGCTCCGGTGCGTGCGATGAACAAAGCGTGGAGTGGGGTCTAAAAACCGGAGCGGCCGACAGTTTTAGAATAGAAACTGCAGACAGCACAAGATGGAACAAAAAAGATACTAGCAATGCGTCCCCCTTCGATGAGCGCGGAGGGAGGCGAACTGTATTTGAGAGCGCACAGTGATCTGCAACGCAAAAAAGCATCCGAAGGCAATTTTTACGATTTTTATTTTCAGCATTACAACAAAACATGAACGGACTAAAATGTGCACCTCGTTTTGGCCACTTTTACGCACTAGTTTCCAACAATTAGAAGATACCTCAAACGAATAAATGCGTTCAGCTGTGGTTGTAGCGAGCGAATCAGTGTCAAATATCAATTCATTTGATGGTTAAGTAATACATCAGCGGATCAATATAAGCTCACATTAAATAGAATTAAATGTGGTATATCTAAGTCTTCTCGTCAGTTTTAAGCACTTTTTCAACTGAAATAACATAACTAAACTTATGTAAAGTATAATATTTGCTGATGAAATAATCATTCCCTCTGTTTTCCATTTGGAGTCCCTGAAACAGTTGCGCAGAGTTTCGAGTGGAATCTACTACAATAGTTTTACTAACTTATTTTTTGACTTTTTGCTGTGAAATAATATTTTGCACAAAATTTCAGCCTTCGATATCAAAGTCTACTTTGTATATGATTGCACCCGCCGTGTGGCACTCTCGCTGTCACGGTTCGACGAAAGTCCTGGACAATAAAATTACTTAAATTCACCAAACGCTTTTTCTAAGCGTATTACAGCCATTAACCATTTTAATAAAGTAATTAAATTTTTAAATGATCAATCTTCGATTAAAATAATGAAAATATTGTAACGAAAAACAGGCCCAGAATGAAGAAAAAATTGCTGTATTTTGTTTTTGTTGAACAGTTGCAAGAAATTTGTTAGCTTGGAGAGAAGAAATGTCTTTCCATAAGATTATCATTAAATGGATATAAGTATTATTAAGCAGATATACTCTGTATGGAAGCCTTAACATAGGAAAGTACACATTTTTTAAAGCCAATGGCTCGCTCAATCGGCATCAATTACAAGGGATGGAAAATGTATAAAAATACGTAATGAATAGAAATACGTAATTATATTCATGATTAAGATGAAAAATGAAATTCCATCATTTCAGAAGACCCCTCTCCTTTTCCCAACGTGAAAAAATTGAAACCCATTCAAAATTAGAATCTGTTTACTCCATACAGGTTCAGCACTTCCTTCACATCATTAATTGGCCGCATCTGAGTGAATAAAATGGTAAAAAACCATCCCATAGGAAAAAAAATTAAAAACTTTTACCAGTTAAGCCTACCATAAATTATGGTATATTTGTAAATAATAAATTCACTTCGAGCTCCAAAATTTATCATATTATCCATCTTTTCTTCCTTCATTTACGGCGCAAAATTCACCAAAACGTAAAAAAATATTCAAATAATGATAAAATATCCTCAGCTGCAAGTATAGAATTAGGGCAACATTAAAGGAGGTTCAGGGAACGTGAAACGTAGAAAACATTCATACTGTGCATATCAAATATAGGTATGCATCAGGCAGGGTATGCCTTTAAGTAAAACAAATACATGAGTTAATGTTTTCCAGCAACTGAGTAAATGTAATTCCCATTTATCCGATTCTATATCACTGTGGAACAGCCAGAATTGACCTCAATTGAACTTCGTCATAATCATATTCTACGATTCCCGACATAAACTTCCCTCATTACACCTGGCGCTCAAATCCGCTGGCTTCATTTTTGACCCCACTCTGATCGCCGTCCAAGAAGACGCCCGTCATTTAGTATCTCCGACGGGGAATCCACACGAAGGAGACAAAGGGCTTCCCGCTGACGATAAGTGGGATTCCGTCACAATCCCGCCACTTCCATTCCATCCAGTGTGTCTTTCCGGCACGCATTCCAGGCCTCATTGTTTCTTATTTTGATGCGTTTAAAAGTAACCGCGACGGGTGGATCCGTCCACCGTTTGCACATAACTGCTGTCTCAAAGGGGTCCTGGCTGCATATCAAATAAGAGACAGCTGCGAGCCGATGATTAAGTTATATTATGGCGAAATCAACCCAATTTACGATGGTTTCCAGTAAATATAAAAAATACATTTACCTTATTACAAGAATATATTTAGCGTAAAACCCAGACGAAATAAATATCCTCGGTGGAAAAGAAGCATTCTTAAAAAGTGGGGAATTTTTCCCGGGAGGAATAAGAAAGTGGGAGGATTGGACAACATTCAGAAAAATAGTTTTTCGCTTAATATCCAAACATGAAACTCACAAAAGGCTGTGTTATATTCCGAAACATGATTTCATTGGTGTTGCGAGCAAAAAAGGAGTTATTATATCAAGTGTTTTTTAAAACTCCTAAATTCCTCTATCTTTCTGTTTTAAATAAATAACTAGTTATAAATGATGAAACACCACAGTAGAGCCTGCTGAGCCAGCTACTGCATGGACGTGTGATAGAGGGAGCTAGTGCACCGTCCATTCACATTAAAAAAAAGGTAGGTTAAAAGTTTTCGTGCAGATTGGAAGTGATAAAAGTAGAGTTCCATTTAAATTACGCTGCCTATACAAACAAATCTTGATCCTATGAGTACGATAACTTATCTCCTTTGATCTATCGCTTCCATCGACACTAGAAGTGCAGTAGAAGCAAATATCTAAATGACAGAAACTGTTACCAATCAAAAGAAAACTATCTGTCGTATCAAGAAATTTTACGCTGCATTGAAATTTAATGCCACATAAATTTCACAAAAGAAACCAAAAAGATACTCAAGTGGGGCCTGAAAAAAGTCTAATTTCAAGGTCCTGGTAAATAATCCTGGCAGAGGGATCACTAATTTGAAAATCTCCCACACATTCACCCACTCATTCTCATTGTAAAAAATTCTAGCTTCTGCCGCCTTCCTCCAAAATAAAAGATAATCACCAATCATACTTAATTTAGTATAATAATTTCAGCAAATCGGAAAGATCGATTTATGATTCATGCCAAGGTTTGGTTTTCAGTCCTTCGACTGATAAATAATATTATAGAAGCACATCTAGTGACCATGGCAGAGCCTTTTAAAAAAAACATTCTTAATATTCTGTAGTAACAAAAATGAAATACCCCAACGTCGACTCCTGTCAACCCGTTTTTGGCGAAACCAAAAATATTTTCCCAGAAAATTATTCAAAAGAGATATAGCTCCCCTGGTAACTGGAGTAAAAATTACACAGTAAAACGACTGCCCTAAATAAAGCTGATTCCATCATTGCAAGCAAAACTTTCAGCTGAGAGGATACATATACCTACTCGGATATATTTTTCCTTCGAGTCAAAGTCTGTTCAGTAAATCTAGAATTTAGCTCTTTTGAGATGTATCCAAGCAAGGTACACCCAGTTAGTGTGAAATTATGCGTAGATATTATTAAATACAAAATTCTTATAGGGTTCTTCACCAGGTCGAGATGTCCATTGCTTGCTTTCCGGTTCTCGACTAGGTGAGGCAGATGAGAGAGCCATAACGATGACGACGACGATCGAGCTGAGTAACAAATAGTCAGCAATGGAAAGCATGACCCGGTGAAATACCCGCGAGGGAGTTTATACAGATATTACATTCGCTTTTTCAGGAATTATATAGAGATAACATAATAAATGAAAATATTGGCAATAATTCACAAGAAGTATGGATGTAGTAAATCGGAACTCGTCGATTTAAATTCATTCCTGTGGAATCTATTTTATTATTATTTATTTCTTCAGATAGTTTGCCAGGAAAACTCACGTTCTAATTTCATTACGGAAGAAGTTGAGTGAAGTGTATTGTTGCGGACCACTATAACTGCTGGCGACGACATCGGAGATGCGCGAAGAAACGAGGGAAGGGAAATACTGCATCGCCCTGCATCGGTAATTGAACACGAACCTTGAGATACATTGGCAACTTAATGCACCTACTTCCGTTAAAGGATTAAAAGCTTCCGCTCCATAAAATAAATATTACGCTTCGGTTAAATTGAGCTCATGCCTCAAATCAGAAGCACCTAAGTATAATAGAATCACATTACATATACATGGAATCAGAAGCCTAAATATTTCTCGAGCAGCTGATTGAGAAAATAGCATACGATATTGCCATTGCATGGTTACGTACTTGCCAAACCAGGTGCTTCATTTAAAGCTCTTGACCGGCTCCGACCACTTCGAGGCATTTGATGATGTCCTTGAAAATGTTTCGAAGGCGTCGGAGCCGGTTGGGTGTTTTCAATAAATACATGGAGAACATATCAAAGAGAAATTCTACAATTACACGAAATTTCAGCAAGTAAGCCAGAAAACCATCGATTATATTATAAGAACGAGCTTAACGCATCACCACTCCTGTTCAAGAGCAGTAAAGCGGGTGGACAAAGATAGAATTGGCCTTCATCAACAAAACACCGATGATATGATAAATACGTTAGTGAGTAATTCATACCTTTCTTATTCACTGCATATATTCTTAAAAATTAAAAAAATGCAATTTTCCAGGAGGAGAATTTTCCCCGTTCAAATTAAAATTAATGATAATGGTCCGCCTGGCAGCCACAAATAATATCATTTTCTATCACTAATTCGAAAGGTCCAGAAATTATCAGGGAAACTTTATACAAGTATCTTCCTGCTTCGAGTGTATAGGATAATCACTTTCCGATTAAATAATGCATGAAACCACTGCCAAATAGGAAAAGGATAAGGGAAAAAATGAGCAAAATCGGTAGTTAGGGCCCAAACAATACTAATGGAATAAACCCAATTAAATTTCACGACAAAAAAATCATTAGTAAATACTAAATATATTAGAATTGCTAAAAAAAAGTCACATACGACAATCTCCTTCGACCTAGCACTCATTCAACAACTCCTTCAGACACCGAACTTTTCCATTCACAACTGCCTTAAATGTCGATACACCAAAACAATGAACATTTTTATGTTTCCAACTTTGAAAAGATGACCAAGATACTACCAGAGCGCTGCTGTATTGAATAAAGACTGGGTCACTTCTTCTTGATTGGTACAAGCTGTGGAATTGAGATCACAAAAGATTGACCCCGTCCCTCTTCCTCTATAGTATCTATAGGTAATAAATCCATGAAAAAATCTCCATTCATATATGCTAAAACATTTCGTTTGAAGAAAAAAATAGAGCATTATTTTACATCAGACTGAAATTTCTTTGATCCAAATATTCATTGCAGCCCATTAAAAAACTTCGAAAGAAAACACGCTCACAAAGAGTGTTTTGGAAAATATCTAGCGCCTGACGTAGGCTCACTGTGAGGGAAAACAAAACATCTATTGACTCCTGTTCCTGCGAAATCATCACCACGCATTTTATGATGCCTACATTCCAGATGAAAACAAATAATAACAAGATCAATGGAGAAAAAATCTCGAGTTCATGAACTGACGAACACGAATGCAAGCCATAAATTCAGTTTGCGCTCATCTTTAAAGTATTTGCAGTAAAACCACAGATATCACTGACAAGAAACCGCTTTGAAATGGACGCACATGGCCCATGACTAGGGCTTTCACAATAAATAAATTCACTTGTGAGCGTCCGACACTGTTACACTGTTTGTTAGATGAAAAAAGGAGGTGAATTTAAACACGTAGCATATTTGTCTGACAGACAAAGATTTAATATGACTACCCATTTAATTTCTAAACACAGAAAAGGAAATCTCTATCTAAAGAATGTGACACACACATAAAATGTAGTCTTCACATGGTTTTGTAAGATAATATGCATTTTTCTAAAGAATTTCGCAAGAAGCAAACCAACTGTGTCGATTTCTGTAAGCATGCAATTGTCTTTTTCACTGATACTGCGCGTAAATATTCTTAAGTTACAATAGCCTTCTGCATCTCTGCATCACCCCTGCATCAAACTTTTCAGTACTTCCACAAAAGTTTTGGGAATTTGATTCTAGAGGAGGATTCTAGAGGATTCTGGGAGGTATTTTATATTGGCCCTACGAATATGTGCCACGATGTGACTTTCATACTGTCCATTATACCTCAAACGTTATATTGTTCTCATCCGCTCCTTTCCACATAAGTTTTTGACGGTTTTATTTATTTTCTCGGCGAGGCGAATAGCTGTGTCTATCAAATTGGTAGGCTATTAAAGGACAAAAGCAAAAACGGCATTCTATTTTTTCACACGAGGCATAGAGAGAGGACAAGCTGTGAAGCCCCGCGCTGGCGGTAAAAAAAACTCTTTAAACATAAGCGCTAAGCGAGCCATGAGATAATATCCCATGCAAGTACAAGAGCACAGTACTTTAAGTGTTCCCCACACATTATCCTAGCAAATACTGAGATCCTTCCGACACTGACCTCCATCAAAGACCGGAGAGAAGCATGGAGTCAATACTTTACCAATGCAATACATTATTCCTAATGTGGAAAATAACCTCCATATTCGGTCGCTACAATAAATTACCGATCAACACTTAGTTGACTGCAGGGCATGGGCTGAGTATGGCGGTTGGAGTGTCTAATATATCGTTTCTAGTAAAATGAAAGGTGATAAAATAATTAAATTTTCATTTGATTACTTTTTATAATTTCACCTTTTGAGAATTAACACGTAGGGGAGGAAGTAATTATTTTAGATTTAAAAGCGGAGCCCCTTACATTTTTCACATTAATTTTTCCACAACTGAAATAAATGCGAAGATGAAATTCAGACGGCACTCTTCATTCAAAAAAAGGTGAATAGAAAAGATATATTAGATACTTCAACAGTCGTACCCAGCCCATACTCTGCCCACACATATGGGTTGAACGATTAACTTATTAATGAGACCGAAAATAGAGATTATTTTCAACATTAGAAATAACATAGCATGCTGGTGAAGGACTGCAGAAAGAGTGGGTAAAATCTGACGCCGATACTAATATGGTCCTGATTAAAGCGCTTAGTTTAACGACTCCAGTATACAGCTATAAAAATGCAATGTTCCACGCCCAAAACAAAGTGTGCACTTCATTTACCATAAAGTTACTTGACTACCACTGGATGTGACCTCAATCCCTCGGCGAAGAAAGCCATTAAAACATATCTCCGCTTTTTACAGGAAATTTACCGCGAATGGAATCATCCTTGATGCTTCAGATTAATTATTTCAGCGTACATATAGAGTTCAAGAAAGAATACTAACCTTTTATTTTCAAAGAACACATAGTCTTCCATGTGGTAGTAGAAATAAATTATCTTTGATAACCAATAGTTTCAAGAAATTGCCAGTCACCTATTGTTAGGTAACCGCATAGAAAAGTTACCGTAGAAATCAAACAATTCTGTTTAAAATACAATATTAGATTTTTATTCAAAGGCTATTTGGATCCATAATATCATGTTTACATTGATGGTCACTGCAAGGACATTAATTTTTCATCGACTGGTTCCGACTTATGAATATATAAGTAAAATATTAAAATACCCCGCAATAATTCCGAAAATCCGCTAGCAAATAAAACCTTGCCCACAAAATTACTCTGGTGCAAACGTAAGCCACATACAACAATAATTATACCAGGATTACGATTAAGATTAATTTTCAACCTCCCACTAAATTGAGACAAAACTCCATTATTAATAAAAATTAGAAAATAGCTAAATGTTGACTCCAAATGAATTTATAATTAACTAGTTTATTGCACGTTTATTTTACTTAAGGTCATTTCCACCATATATTCATAATCCGCTGAATCGTGTATACAGGATCCGGTGTAGAAAGACTAAATCCATGAACTGAATAAATACTAAGGAAAGCAGCGCGATTCGTTAAAAACTACTACGGGCGTACAGTAACCGTAACACAGACGTTAAGCGAATTAGGCTGGGAATTGCTAGAGACTCGGACGCTGTGCACTAGGCTTATATTACCTGAGCAATTGATAATAGATATATTTAAGAGCGACACGCAGAATTATTAGAGTTCCACTATACGACCAGGTCCGACAGAAGCGATAAATTAAAAGGCGTATTTTGGTGAACGGATAGGTATGGGAATTCGCTTTTCCCCCGAATAATAAAGGACTTAAACAAATGCTAGGTATAATTTTGCCATAGCATTTCCATCTTATTATTTAATGGCTGGTGTCCGAACACCCCCCGCCACACGCCGTTTTAGGCGGCTTGTGGGGTAGCATGTACATGAAAACAGTTATTTCTCCCTTTTTTCGTTCGTAATCAGAGGGAATCGGCATGAAGAGATGTATTGAGCGTTACAGCGGAGAGCGTGTCATTCCATGCTAAAACTATGCGTGGAGGAAGACCGGAGCCTCGCCTCCACTCGGCGGATCCCGCCGCAAGAGGCGGTTATTTTCAACCCGGGAATACGACCGCACTCAAGACTCAGCGAGATGCATATACTCGGGAAAATATACCTGCGGCTGCGAGGAGCAGGGGAGATCGTCAAAATTCATGTCTGCCCTCGGCGGTGGGTGCAAGAGTTTATTTGCGGACGCCGCCGCGCGCACGCGGAACGCTTGTTGCCGAAAACCTCAACACTCAAAAACATAAATCGCGGGCGGCCCGGAGGGCGGGGCTGTCATCTAGTGAAGTGCACTGCGAAACGAAACCCATTGACCGTGATCACGTGGAACGACCCACTCCCAAGACACAGAGCACTTAAGACTTAGCACAAAAAATGATACTGGGAACAATACTAAGCCGTTACCGAAAAAAAATCAAAGCAGATCCCGAGGGCTAAATTTCTAAAATTTCAGCACCGGAACTCATACTAACGCATTTAACACAGACGATTTTTAAATATAAAACCCCCAAGAAATTCATATTATTTTAAACTTGTAATAAAAGCTACAATGAGGAATCATGTTTACCAAATATAAAAGATGAGGAATTTTTTTGACACGGCCCAATTTTCCAAAAGAGGTGCTGGAACCCACTTCCGGCCTAAATTAAGCACTGAAAATCCCTTCTTACTAAACTTCAACGACTGACGCTCAAAATAGTTGCGGTTCACATACTCCTAAGAAGTTTTAAAAAATATAAAAATCTGAAAACTCTAAAAGACTCAAATGAATCTTTTTGCCTAAGCGCAGAAAAATGTAGAAAATAACTAGAATATGAATGCCGTTTTGTTCAGATAAATGGCAAAAAAACGCATCATGACCTGTAGAACCTAATACTTTTTAATGAATTGAAGGCACGTGGCACAACCTACTCCCACTACATTGAGCACAAAAAATTGTACGGGGAGCGATTTAAACGCAGTTTCCGAAAAATAACCTTTAAACTAAATTTGATTAAACCTCATAATGACGTTTCGGACGCCTTCAAAAAACAGTTGCAGGTGACCATGCTACTGAGAAATTTAAAACAATCTTAAAACTCTAAAAGGTTCTATAAAATATTCTTGCCTTTGCGTATAAAAATGTAGATAACACCTGGAATATAAATGCCGTTTTTGTAAAAACATACGTCATAACATTAGAATAATTTTTTCAATGAATCGAAGGCACTACCACTACACAGGACATAAAAAATGGTGCAGTGAACGATATAAACGCTGTTTCCGAAAAAATAAATTCAAAACAAATCTCTTGTTGCTAAAATTCAACGGCTGACGGTCAAGATATTTACGGTTTCCATGCTCCTCCGAAATTTTATAAATGTAAAAATCTGAAAACTTAAAAGACTCTAATAGAGATTATTGCATGAGTGTTCGGTTAGTTATTTAGAGTGTAGAAAAAATCTAGATAGCAACTGATATATACATGCCGTTTTGTTAATCTTTCACAGCCTATCTGATAAGGGAGAGTGCCACAGAGATTTAACTCCCTATTTCTGGCTGGCTGATGTCGATAAGAACTCGAGGAGCTTCGGATGTGCGTCAGCTCACTGGCCGAAAAAGTCAAAATCGGACGGGTTCAAGTGGGCGGAACCATTTCAACCATCTCTTTCTCAAACGTATTCCCTCAGCGAGGAGCAATTTATTCTTCACGCATCGATACTTCTCTGGGAACTATAAAATGAAATAATAAATCGTAAACGATTTCTTAAAAAAATTCTGTCGCACAATTAAAACAAGCAATGTTATCAACGCAATGGTACATACTTATGAAACTTTCAATCGGATCATTCCCTTTATTACGGGCCCATTTCTGTTGCAGTTCTCCCAGCGTATTGATGATGTCATTGACCTTGAGATGATGCGAGTGCCAAACGTATTTCCGATAAATAGATTACCTAATCGGAGAGAGACATGTATAACCTAATATTTTTTTATAATATTATACCGATGCACGATCTACATTAATATTAATGATCATGCATCGGTAAAACATTATATTTTTCAATATCAACATAAAACACGGGTTTTACGAAACTTAGGTCAGGAAACTTATCGAGTACTCATGCACAGGGAATTTGAAAAACTTGCCATCATTAGGAAAAATGGAGAAAAATGCCATTTGAGCCTTTGATTAAAAGGTAGAATTAGGTCAAAAGTTTAATGATAGATATTTGTCCCTATTCACATAAAAATGTTTTAACTTAGTCGTGATATTACCTTAAAACGAAGGAGGCAAGATATGTGTTATTTGATAAAAACGATGAGTCACCAGAGGTGATCACTAGATAACAATTGTATCATTATATTTCATCATCACATGGGCGTACCCAGCGAGGGGCAGGAGGGGGCAGCTATCCCCACCTAGAAGCAAAACTCGCACATGTCTTTAAGGAAAATAACATTTTATTCAAGCAAATACTTTTAAAAGCTAATAAAGAGCTGTTACAGTTTCCCTAAAATGTTGATTTCATTCACTTTTTCCATGCTTAAATCTTACCTACAACTTGAACAACCATGGCTTGCCCCCCCCCCCCCCCGGTTTTGATCCTGAGTACGCCCATGCATCATCATATGAGTGTTTTTCCCGAAATTAAATGATCAGCCATAAGCAAGCCATAAACCTACTCGTCCTCAAGCTATAAGGAAATCAAAAATCCATAGTAGGATACAGCCTTAACAACTTATAAGACAAAAGCACTCGGCGCGATTCCAAGGGATACTGGTTCGCGTTCAGGTTATGGTGAATGATTTTTCCACTTCGCAATCGGTTCTAAATCTCTTCCAGCACGTGCGTCATCGTAGAATCAGCCTTACTTTGCTCTATTACCGCTGCAAAAGCTGCATCCTCTCACACGCAAATTCACGGTCATAAAAAGTTCTAAAATAGGTTACCGCCAACCCCACGTGGGTTGGCCTGAGGTGGGTGGGAAGATTTGAGGTGCTCGTCCGTAAAACAAACTATAATGCGCGAAATGGATGATCATGGTGTAAAGGAACACTAAGTACCCCAGGAACAGAAAAAGCTGCCTGAACTCCATGAGAATTCCACGGATGAATTTGCGATGGAAAACATGCTCGGAATATAAACCAGTCCATACACGTGCCTACTTGACACAATCCTGAACAGCGTTACATTATAGTGAGAGATTTCATCGATGAAATACTTCACAGGTGCCAATATAAATAACCAATTAACCCACACTGCATACGGTACAATGTCGTAACGGCACGTGGACATAGCTGGCTGCATGTTATTGTTTTGAAAATTTGACGTAGGCGATTTAAGTTAGATAGTGATTCAGGTTGGTGGCTCGACGCTTCCGGGGATTAATTTAATATTTTTTTCACTTTAAGGCTAAGTATAATCCGATCTATTGACCTTAAGAACTCCGTTATTAAGCGTAAAATATAACCTTTCTGCATGGAAATATTTCAAAAACTTCCACGGAGATATGGCCATGATCCCATGGCACTGAAGGTACTATTTTCTGCTAAGTAAGATTCTTCAAACTCTTTTTTTTGTTGGAAAAAAACGTCTTTGAAACTAGAATACTATTTGGATATCATGTTCAACCCTTTTAATGGTCATCGAAAAATTAACCTGAGAATTTCGACTTTCTACCGCATGAATTTGATTTTAATTACTTTCCAGAAAACTTGTTGCGACGGTTTAACATTTTCCTATCCTGGTATTTATCAAACACATCCACTTTACACACAAAATACTTATAAGTAGGAGATTAAAATAACATTCACAGCGAGAATTGAGCAGACAAAGCATTCATCTCAGACAATATACCCACAATAATTAAGTTCATTCAGTAGAAATTTAACATGGTTTCTTGAATCGATGGTCCCATGGATTCCACCTCCTTACTCGTCAATGTCTTTCATTTTAATTTTTTAAAGGTTTTATAAGGTTTTTGGCCACTTTTCCAAAGAAATAAAGACTTTTTCGGTACTAAAGAAATTTAACTTGGCCGGTTTCTTGTAATTTTGCCATGAAATTTCTGAAGTATAACTAACAATGCAATAGCTGTTTAAATGTATTTAATAAAGAACCACATTCACAAATAGTGTAGACATTAAACAGGTTAACGCATTCTGTCCTCCGTAAAGTTTGAATGCTGAATCTCGCCCCGGAGACAATAAAGATAAATCGTGATTTGTCACTCCTAGAAAAGAATTCAAGAAATATAATATCCCCGTGTGAAATAAAAAAATAAAAAATTTAATGGTAAGAAGGCAGTAAGCTCGATAGCTTTGAAGTCGAGAATGGCTCGGGTATCGGTACTTCATGGCATATTAAGCCGAATTATGTTGCGAATTGATCTCTAGCATGAAAAATCATGATTATCCTTTTGAGACCCTCAAGAAACGACTAGATATTGGCATTTAATTTGTCATGCATATAATTAAAAGCAAAAAAATGTATATGCAGAGAGTGAATCACCAAATAAATCCTTGAGGTAAGCTCTAATGCTATTAATTCTCTTCTCTTTCAATCACATGAAATCGCAAAGGCTTGCCCATCAGACCTAGAAATTTGCTCGTCACAACCTCAAGGCGAATAATAAAATCATTTACAGCATTCACTCTTACACGAATTGATAGAGAAGGCAACAAAAATAGTGTCTGAATTGCGATCGAGAAGTAAGATGGAACAACGGTCTGTGGATTCATAAAACAAATGCAGAATATCCATTAAAGAAATCATATTTCTTGGAAAAAGATACATATAATCGATGACAATAGAGTGATAAAAAAACGAAACTTTCAACCGATCGATACAAGCTAAAGCACAATTTTGCATACATCCAAGCTTCTTCGACAAAAGTAAATGAATTGGGTGCCGGAATGTGTCACTTGACTCTTAGATCTTTTTCATCCGAAAAATTTGTCTCCCTAATTAGTTTTGACTGAAAACCGATACTTACCACCTGGCCATCAACGCGAACTCAGAGAACTAGTGATGGAAATCATGTTCACCTGGCTTATCATAGAACTTCATGTCAGATATCATGACACCTTTAAAAGTTTTACAGCCAGTTCCTGGGTGATTGGTATAACATTACGTCGAGAAATCATATGTGGTCCGAGAAAAGCTATCTCAATAGCTATCCCTCAGAGGAATAGAGAAAATGATCACGTCATTCAAACCAAAGCCACATATGTCTAGTCACTTTTCAACTCTCGGGCAATCTTTTCCTCTACAACCTAATCCCGTGGCACTTTGAATGAGTGAATTAATAGGAGTTCTCCACATAGAAATTATTTTGCTTCAAAACTTGACCGCACTATTAACAGTAGGCTGCAAAAAACAATGCACACATAGAGAAAAAAATTAATTACTCCGACGAAAACTTCAATTTATTCATTCAACGAGAACTACTCCACTAAATTGGATAAGAATACTGCACACTTACCACACCAAAAGGCAAATAGCTAAAACCATGAGTTGTTTACGTGACCACCCGTCTGATGATTGAAATAAAAACGCTATGGCACACCAAAATAACACCAAGTTTGTCCACGTTTTTTCCAGTAGTTGAACAAATAAATTGGAGTGTTAAGTTTTTCTTGGCTCCAATCTTTAACTCGGCGTCGCCAGGACTCCGCTTACATCAGACAAATGAAAGCAAGCCCGAGGGAGGGAGGGGGTAAGGAGGGAGAATAAGGGGGGGCTGGGGAGACAAAAGAGGAGCGGGAAGTGTGGAAAGGCTTGAGATAGGGGATGCTTAAGTAACGGTCAAGGGGCGGTGACGGGGACTGCAGTTACAAGAAGCGTTATAATCCGGGCGGGAATGTTGGCCTATTACCAACGTTGGTGAATAAGAAGAAGGGTATTTAAAGGATCGTCTTTCCCGCTTTGTGAGCGAATACGACCGTGATCGGCGGAGATCTGCACGCAGTGCGCACGCGATTTTAAATCAAAGACCTAATTCGGCGGGCATTTCTGCTGGAAGAAAGCTTACCACTTGTTCAATTTTGTAATTACACAATGACAAAAAAATACTCTGCGACGAAAATGACGTCAATCCGTTTAAATTTAATAATTATGGAGTCAAGCCCCGTCTACTAGTGCATAACTTTTTCAATCGAATACCTAATAAGGCATTTTTTTCAGAAAACACTTCTGGCTACTCCGCTATCAATTATCACCTTCTGCATACAGTGGCGGTTCCAGGTTAAGGACAAGTGGGGCTAGACAAGAGGCTTGGGGGTAACCTCACAAGAAGTGGGGGTCCGAACAAAATTACCATTTTATTTAGTTTGAATTGGATACCCCAATGATCCTCTCTGGACCTGCCACTGTCTGCATGCAATAATAGGATTAGATTGTTTTCTTATCATTTTATTTATTACATTGCTTTCGGAAATTATTCATAAAACGCGATAAAAAACAGTCAACCAGTAGAATAATTAGCATTATGTACGGACGTTCCTTATCATTATCTGGATGTTAATGATCACGTGAAAATACGGTGAAATTGTAACCCATAAAGATTGGTAATATAAGATTACAGCAGTAAAATAACTAGTAAGTAACTGAGTACGCTGAAATATGTATCAACCAACAATAGGAAGGAAAAAATACTACGGAGTCCACCGACGGAGCACAAGAAATTCGAAAAGACACGGCCATGAATTACGACAGTTTGGCAGCCGAATCGAATGAGTATTAAATAAAGCCTTAGCCTAAATGGCTATTGATTCACAGCCTCCTAATTATAAGCCAAGGTCCAGATGAGAAGAATAAAAGCATGTTTACGGGGGAATAAAGATGTAAATAAACCCGCGGGAAAGGCCTCCAATGAATGCCTCTCCTTGTCAGCACGAAAGAAAAGAATAATGAGTACTTCGATATTTAAAATAATAAAAGTAACTGAATGGATTGATTAAAATGCACATGGACTTAAAAATAACATGATCACCTAAGAGTTTTCAAACAATATGATGAAGAAGGCAGACTTCATGCCGTCAGCACGCTCGCGGTTTGTAACACAAGAGATGCATCCGATTTGGACTGGGATCTGAATCAAGATGCCAATCTGCTGAGGAGCAGGCAAATATCGGATTGGCAAGTCAATAATTCCTTTCACAACTCAATACCTTTCCATCTGTCGACACTAGCATTTATCAGTGGTTCACTGATTACTATTCTTTGAAATTCACCACTGAATGCATCTGGATGGAGAATCTCCATGGCCCGAACCGCACTTGTTAGTCTAAATAGCTTATTAACCTCGAATTCTTAAAATAAATACCAATTGTTCAATAGTCCCACAAAATATGCAACGATTAAAGGAGAAAATATGATAAATAAACTATCTGGTGACATATGTGGTCCAAATTTTAATTTCAGGTGCAGGGCGAACAGTTCGGAATATATTAGGAAGTCCATTCATGGGAGAGTCAGAATTCAATAAATTTACACTGATACACCAAGGCGTGCGAATTCGTACAAAGTTACTAGTTTCATTAAGAATTTCCTTCACATTTATTAGCACTTCATTTTGGAAGGGTGCTAAATTGTAAATCGAAATGAATTAAGCATATTATTTCACAAGATAATTAAATAAAACCAATTGTGAGACTAGGAGAATAGTCAACACTCACAAATTAATGAATTTACTTGGGGATTTTGGGTTTGAAAAGCAGTAAAAATAACATTCTCCCAGATAATCATCTCACTAAATTTGCTAACACCAGCAATCGTAATCATCTCACCAAATGTACGCTTAAAATACACAATACCATCATGGACTAATCAAAAGATATGCTGCAACAGATTTATAGGTCGTAATGACTGTTTAAGTGTCATTAAAAAGAGAGGTTTATCCTTAAGGTTCCTCGAAATGGATCAAATGTCACCATATCGACCGTCAGTTAGTCTTCGCATGGGCTGAGACAGAATTATTTTTAAGAGATACTCGCGGCTAGCCAATATACAAAACCGAATAGCATTGGATGGTGGGAGGTAGCACATAGGAAATAAAGCAGAAGGCTCAGACTCTGACTAGGCAACAAGAACCCTGGATAGACTAAGGGGATCGAGTAGGAAAGGAGGAGCGAAAATGTGGAATAAAATCTCTAATGGAAGGGAAATAGGTATGCATAAACGGTTTCCCCTGTATCCTTAGGATATTTCTCCCACGGGTAATACAAAACCGCAGGTGCTGCTTAGCAATCATCCAAGATAATGACAAAAAGATTCGAAGCGAAATACTTAAAATACAAAATACTTGCTTAAGTTAACTTCACATTTTATTTACCCACTGTTTCCACGGCAATTCACCATCATCTAGTACAACCAAGGGTAAATAACGACACGCTTTGCTTTCGTTACGCTCAGTGAATAAATAAATCCACGAATTTAAACAAGTGGAATATTTACCTATCACAACATACCACCATATCTCGCGTGACCTGATAAAGTTTCCGCCAAATAAATTGATTCGCAATCGTGAAAGAGAAAATAATAGCAATTTTCCAGCCACGACTATGTGATACATACATGTGAAATACTCAACCCTCTTTAAAGCCAACCATCGAATCATTGCAGAGAAGAGGATTCCGATTAGAGGTCTCGTTCCAATCCGGGAATCGTCGAATATTCTTGGAAGGATATTGAATCAAACGCTTCCACTTCAACGTGAGATTTTCTGCAGAGAGCCAGGGAGTAGTTGGACTTGAAATCATGACGTGGGCTGCATGTACTTGGCCAGCGGGGAGTGTAGAGTTTATAGCATTTCCATCGGGCCGTTTCCGCCAGTATTTTATTGACCTACAGTTTCCGCGGCAATGTATCATCATCAGAGATACGTGAAAATCGCACTTTCATTTTTTTATTATCGCACTTTCAATAACAGTTTATCGCATTTTGTAGCGTCTATTTTTTTATTTTCATAATGAGGTAGATGACGATAAAATGTGATGAAACACAGTTACGTGACAAAATAAAGAATATTTTAAATAATTATGTTGTAGAACAATAATAAATTAAGGAATAAGACATAATGGCGGAGGTGTAGCTTGCCCGCGCCCACTTGTAGTTCGCGGCCTCGTAGAGTCCCAGCCAACTAGCAGCTGGCCAGTCGCTCACATGCTTTGAGCGATGAGTGTCGGCGGAGCATTTAAACTGCGCTCGGCACAAAATGTACGAATTTTGCCGTCGAAAAGGCAAAGTTGCGTAAAAAGATCATAAAAGTCCAGTCATCGCATCTATGTCGCATTTATACGCGCACATCGCATCTATATCGCATTTATCGCATTTGCGATTTTCACGCATCTCTAATCATCATCTAGCGCAACCCAGGGTAACTGACGACACACTTTGATATCGATGAGTTCAGTGAATAAATCAATCTAAGAACTTATACAAATGGACTATCAAATTAGCACGACATATTACCACATCTCTCGTGATAAAGTTTCATGATACGACTCAATTGATGAGCGTACTTGCAGCACTGCCTAAAAATCTCACTCTAAGTCATGTCCTTAGTCGCGAAACTCTTAACTCACCCAGTCGCAATTAGCGCAGGTTCCCATTCACAATTCAAGCGTAACTCACCCATTTCGCAACATATGGAGAAAACAGCGAGAAAATCTAAGGTCCTCGTTAAATGAAATTGGAGCTTCAGAGCGACAAGGGTGATCTTAATTCAGTGTTTCGTTGCCAAATTTGAGAGGTAGACGCTGTAGTCTCAGCACAAAAAATAAATGATGAGTTAATATAGAGTAGCATCCTAGTGAGGAGAAATACTGAAATGGTTCACATACAGCTATTCTGATTACTTTAAACATGTCGACAGTCAATTTCGGACGGATAGGCTTTAAAAACAAGCCTAAAATAAGACTTTTTACATGAAGTTTGAACGCATCAAATTAAGGATGAACCTAAAAAAAGTACATTTTTTCATACATTGCTCACACCTTCCGAATTCCAGCTCGATGGCAGCACTGTGCTGCGCGCATAATGCACAACTCGTGCAAACGCACGTAGAAACGTTACGCGCGTAGCTACACACGTTGTGTAAGCGGGGCATTTGCGACACCTCATTTGCCGTGAGCGGGGAGGACCCCGGTGTCGGCACATTGGCTCCCGATGGCACACTCAGCTGGCGTCGTTCCACGCGAGTGGGCGAGAGAGCCGATATGCACTCGCCAGGGAAACGTCCTACGTGACGGGGGCCCGCCACGCCGAGTCTCGGCGGACCGGGCGGCGGCCGGTGGCCTTCCGCCCCCGATGCCTCAATGGAGCCGCGCGACGCCCAGGACAAGACGTCGCCTCCCGCGCCATCGAAATTTTGACAATCGAATCCAGTCACACGACTTGTCGAGCGTAAAAATACGCCACCATTCCTTCCTCATCGGCTTACCGAAGGGAGCGGGGGTGAAGAACACTAAAAGACTGGTTGACAGAAATGTTGCGCTATTAGCTCTAAGAATAGCATCCGGGATAAAAGACGAATATTTCCACGGGTCCTGGTTCTAATTTTGTTGAACATTCTGACATATTGAGGGCGGCTCTTTCGAAAATATATATACATTCGGATAGACGGTTATCGCTATCTGGCACACAAAAATGACACGTATTTCGTAACATGATGCGAAAACGGCGTAAAAATCTATGGATTTGGTCAGAGCTGCGATGCACCTAGGTTTCTTTTTATTATAGTAAATAAAAATTAACCAGGTGATCATGTTTTCCGCTTCATGTGAAAAATAACTGAGTAGGGAGTTGTTAGTCCATTAACAATGTGCCAATTAGGTAAATAATAGAAGAGCTCATACAAATTGAATGAACCCGAAAAATAACAACCCAAGGTGTCAAACCTAACGGAGCGAAGTTCGCGGCCAGATCACTTTAAACGAGAGCTTGATTCAGCCTTCTCTGTTAGCCCATTCAAAATCAATCCCGTTGATTCTTCCTTCCAGCTCCTTTGCCCATGAAAATGATAAAATGCCTGAAAATACATGCGTTCCACCATTCAAGATGATTTTCAACCGAAAGGCTTCCGCATATTTATGCCTTAGGGCTTAAACCATCAGAAAAAATCCCAATGATCTGATTAAATCGATTCCACAAAGGTTTTCCTGATTACCCAAGCTGGAGGAGGAGCAAAGCCACGCACGATTTGTTTTCGGAGAATTTGTGAGGCCCTACAGGAGTCTTTAAAAATAATTTAAGATTATCAACAACGCTTAGTTGACAGTTTCCTCAATAATCGCAATAAATTACTTGTCCTCAAAGTCATGGGTACCGGACGGTGAAGATTTCATTCATAAATGCTGAATCGGCTACCAAAAACTGAGGAGTTATTTCCGGTATCCCCACCACGATACTCTAATGGAAAGACGATTAATCTGCATCAGATCTAGAGATGGACTTGTCTTAGCTTTTTAATGACATCTATTCGCCGAAATTCTAGCTCTAAAATCATGGACCGAGTTTTAAAAACTGAGGAACTCACAATGTAAAGGCTCAGAGTCACCATTACATCAGTCATAAATTGAAAGAACATAACCTTTAATGAGAAAACATTTGAAAAGGAATTAAATATTCATTCAATAACAGAGACAAAATTTATTTTAAACTGACACTTTGTACTTAAATTGTGGATTACTCGGTACCCTAACAGTTGTGATGGGTGATTGTCTGGAGTGAAAACACCAAACAATCACCCATTGTCATTTAATTTGTAAATTAGTACCAAGTTGAATGAAGCTGGGAGGAAAAATAAGGCTCAATTAGAAGCTAGTCTTGCAAACAGAATAATGCCCTTCATTTTGATTCATTGCAGATACGATATTCCTCACATAATCAAATCACATTCCCCTACAATGGGAGAGAACAGAGATTTAAAAAGGGTTAATAATAATGAGCAGTGGACACATTTTCCTATTACAAAAATGGATACGAAAATTAAGCTGCGTTACCAACGGCCAAAAGCAAAAAATGGCAGGGACTTAAAATTAATTAATTTCTCCGTGCATTAATGCATCCGTGGAGCAAACTGCCGGGATAAAATGCATCCAAGATTATAAAATCAACACAAAAGGAAAAAAAATTGTGGTTATTTCATCCAAAGAAGGAATATAAATTAAGATAACAGAATAGGTAATAAAGACAACCGAACATAACCTTGATAAAAATGAAACTCATTAATTCGTGGATGTAGCACCCCTATAATGAATTATAATAGAAAACTACAGCAAACTATAATATTTTTACAGACTTTGGTGGTAAAAGTATAATATACTTATTTGAGAACCTATGTAAGCATTTCGCCGAAATACCAGGAAAGTGCAATTCCAACGCCGGTGTCCCCGGAGCACGTGATGAAATAATACTACCATGGATACCTAGAACTTCCATGGATATTCTTAATATATTGCCGGTATTATGCCAATGCTGACGTTCCTACTTCTTAACCTCTAGCGAGGAAAGCTTTCCATTTCTCAGTACAAGGTGAAAAAATTCCTCTATCACAGCTCGCGATATGCAAACGCAGTTCCAACTCGCTGATCCAATTTTTGGCTTTGATTATTTTTATAAACTGAGACCCTTTGAAGAAATTTTGCTTATTTTCGACGTGCAGAAAATATATTAAGGAATTCTGATAATGCTCGACAAATACACGAATTTATTACAGGCTTTTTGTTGCGTCAATATTATTATAATGGCCGAAATTTTGGCGCAATACCAGCGTTCACTTGAATTGCCATGAAAAAAAATCAACCAGACGGAGAATCGTACCAAGGACTTAAGGCTATCCGGTGCATGTGCAAACCACTAAGATTTCAAGCATCAATGATGCACGGGGGCATCATGACTGCGATGAACGCAAACACAGTAAGCAACTTGGTAGAATTGGAACATCGTGGAAGTCGCCACCTGAACAAACTATGACTTCTAGTACCGAGAGTTCCCGTAAAAATTGCGCGAGACCTACGGGTCCTGGATTATGAACATTTCAGCGGATTTATGTAGGAAGCTGAGAGGTCCTCGGCTCAATTACTTGCCCAATCTATTACTACCACGGCGACTCACATTAACTTTCATAACCGTCACGAAAAAAGTTAGAAATAATTGCATCTACAGGCAAGGGCTGACTACCGTTATCCATTAATGACCTGAAGTGAAGCATACATTTTGATATATAAATATTGAAGACCTTATTATGACCACAAAACATTATTAAAATATTTTTATCCTAACTTTCATCGGCGATAATAATAAAAATATGTAATCGATAACCTTTACGCTGTATAGCCTTAAGGAGCGTGAGATGATTATATTCCACTTTAAGAGCTTCTACCCAACGGAACTGGCCCGGATGAAAACAGGAGAAAACTTCAAGCTGAAATACGTCGCCTAAGCACCAGATCCTGCTTCAAAGAAAATATAAACTGAGTTATAATGATCGATTTCCTTTCGAAGAACCTAAGACTTTCCCCGCGAATGATTCGGATTAATATTTCCGGGTTTCCCACCGATTCGGGATCTGCATGATTATTCCGTTGGGACACTTTTCCAACATCTTTAAGGCTGACGATATGTTTCGCATACCGGCAGAATTCAAATGCAATATTCCATTCGGATAGAGGACGGGTGGAATCCCAACGACGAGGTTCTCACCGCCAAGGCGGATAAGAGGATTCTCATCGGGGCGGTCCAAGGATCGGTGAGGAAAGCGGCTCCCCAAGTGAGGTTAGCGACCCCTGCTTGACGGTGAGGCGGACACTAAGCCCATAAGGGACCGGTGAAGGGTGGGTGGGAGGCGGTGTGGGGGGCGTGGGAGGCGGGACGGGAGACGGGTTAAAATAGTAGGAATGAGTTGTGCGAGTGACGTTAATTCTTCGGATGAGTCGACTCCGCCGTGAGGAAATGGGATGAGGTCGGCCGGCGAAGACCGACGTAAGTTCGCCTCCCGCGCAAAAATCTTGACCATCTGAGAAGGAACTTTGTTGACCGATCGGAACACTCCCAATTACGAGCACCACCGTATGACCAAGGCTGCGCTAACATTTATTAAATTACCCATGCGTATAAGAGGAGGTACGATGCAAAAGAATGCAATTTCATAGTATGAATTACCATCCGCGGCTTTGTTAACGTTAATCAAAATTTTATTGGAAGGAAAATGCACGATTTCAAGACACCACTGGATTAAGTTACATCTTACATGATATCTCAACAATGAATTCGACCATCAAGGGGTAATAAAATAGATGAAACATTTCACCAAAAGTTCAGTAAGTTTGATTCAACTATCCTGCGTGCACCAACAGCTTGGATAACTGTTTCAAATGTACGAAATAAAATTCAATAAAATGCAATTCAAGTACACAGAAACAAATTTTGATCAAAAATTATTTAATTATGGTTTAAAATATGAACAATGCAATGCCTTCCTATTGTATCACTATCCATTATTATCGTTACACGATAAACGTTTTTACTTTTACTTGAACTGCCTTTTGCTTACGTTAATATTAGTTTTGATGACAAGATCAAATATTATTAACACCGACATAAAATCAAGGTATTAGAATACCTATGTTCATCTTTTTTGAACGGTATAGATTCGTTAGGATGTGAAACGTATTCCTTTACATAGTCTATCATACAACCAATGGATTTGATTGATGACATACAACGGGGGAAATGTCTCAAAAGGTATTGAATTGAGCTAGAACAATAGGTAACAGAATTGAGGTAGCCCGCAATAATTTCTCATTCACCTAAACGTAAATGAAAATCAATGGATATTTTTATTCCTAAAACCTAAAATAAATTTCGAGTCAGTATAGTGAGAAATTTAGAAAATAAGGCAATATGTGGCAGAATGTTTTATCGCAAACAAGTTCATCACAGTTGAAGGCCTTCTTGAGCCCCCGTCTCTGAATAGCAGAAGAATAAAATTGACCCGCGCCAAGTAATTGGGGACATATTATTTCTTTCTGTCAGCTCTCCAATTCATAATAGCTGCCATATGGCATTTTTAGAGGAATCTAAAACTTGTGGAAACGATTTGATGAGTTAGAATCAACTGGAAATCAATTTAACATAATAATAACTCCAGAACCCTCACGGAGGAAAACAACAACAATGCTCGCAGTTTGGAGTACGCTAGGTTTAACTCTTTTAAAGCAAGCAACGTCAACTTTACTCAAGCTTAAAGTTGAAAATATCGTGTGCACCACGTTCCTGGATGGAATTGTTAGAAACAGGGAAAGAATAAAGCAATTACCTGAGCCCCCTCAACTAGAAAGTTACTGTTGACGTAACTAATAAGAATGGTATCTAGTAACGCGCGCAAGAAAGTAAATTAATATTATGTTTTCCATGCGCTCACTGGCTCCACAAAACTAACAATAAAAATCGATCCGATTTAAATTATGAATCAGATGTACTGATACAAAATCTATTTAATTCACGTGAAAAGGTAAAATGTTTTTAAACCGCCAATGGAAAACAGGACACCAAATCTCTAGGTCAACATGCCCGCCCCTTCACCATTACAGCTTCCAGACTCTAGAAACATTTTTTATTTCATAGTATGAACTACCAGCCGCGGCCTTGTTAACGTTAATAAAAAATTTATTGGGAGGAAAATGCACGATTTCAAAACATCACTATTTTAAGTTACATCTTACATGATATCTCAACAATGAATTCAAAAATAAAATAGACGGAATATTCCACCAAAAGTTCAGTAAGTTTGATTCAACTATCGAGCGTGCACCAACAGCTCGTAAATGTGTTTCAATTGTACGAAATAAAATATAGTCATCATTTTAGCAACCCTCTATGATAAGTTCTTTCTTTATTAGGTCACGTCACACAGTGACTTTGAACATTTACAATGGTCCCGAGGAAAATTTCACGGTTTTAATGAAGATAGGTTAACAAACGTTACCAGAAACTAAAGCTCGTTTTCAAATTTTCCTGTGGAAATAGGAACTCAAACTTGTGCTCAGGATTAGAATGTTTATAAATAACTTGTTTGAATGGTTGTTTACGTAAATTGTTCCTTAGGTAATTATTCTTCATTTCATTGTCGTTAGCGCCACCGATTACAAATAATCACTCCTGAGATAGAACGGAGCGGGGTCCAAAGTTAGAACCTTGGTCAAATGGACCACATATTGCTGGCAGGTTTCAATCACCTAGCCTTGTTTACTGTGCGACGGCTTCTAAAACCTTTCAGTGACAGAAATAAAATAATGTGAGAGGGGAAGACAACCGCTTCCCACCCTTGTCCAGGTGTGTTTAGTCTGCCTGAAAATCTCGATTATTTCAATAGCGTCAACGCAACTGACTTCAAATAATAATCGCTTGAATTGTAAGAGATTGAGTAAAGCATTTCAACTCTGTTCATGCCACTGATTTAAAAGGCCGTTTTACACGGTACACGGAATTGCGCAGTCTGACGTACGTGTGAAGGTGCAATCAAAATTGCGTCGTGTAAAGCGGTGAATTGCTAGAACACATGCGAGAATGCGTGGATGCGAGACGGCAAAATAGCCCCTGTTCTAATTTCGTACATGCATTCGCGCAATTCCACGCCATTTTAGAAATGAATGCAGCTCTAACCTGCGCAATTCCGTGTACCGTGTAAAACGGCCTAAAGAGGAATCGGATCTAGAGCGGAAAGGGTGGGGTCTAAGTTCGACCCTGGGTCAAAGAGACTACACTTTGCAAGCGAATTTCAATCTTCCATCCTTGTTTACGGCACGGTGGCTTCAAGAATTTTTTAATGAACGAAATAAAACAGCGACGGGAGAGGGGAGAGAATATCTTCCCCCCTTTGCATTCTAAAATATATTTTTAAAAGCAAAATTGGAAAACACGCCGTCTGCCTGGGCACTCCCCTTCAACTCATCCCACACGAGTTCATCCCAAAACCTTCCTTTGGCCAACCCACCGCCTTCCGATGGGTTCCCCACCAGACCCTGTTTTCCTTCCCGTGCGCGTGATTTTCGGTGCTCCCCAAATCGTCCGGGTGGCTCTCGGGGAGGGGAAGTGAAGGGGTTGTACCGCTGCCCGGGAATTCCCGACGGACCTTGAAAACCCTCGGGGAGGAGGGAGGGAGATGCGGCGTGGGAGGAGGCGGGCGGAAGGGTGGGGAAGCAATAGAAAATAACTTCATTGTTCCGGGAAAGAGAGATATCTTCCCCACGGACTTGGAAATTTCTTCCCCAAGAGTGGCCTCACAGTTTAAGGGAAGGCTTCACAATATCTATTTAGCGTTTACCGTTTGCAATCGTTTCAGGCTTGACGTGGTGGATATGCGACATACCCATGTTAAACTATAAATAAAAAATTGTAATTTCCACACTTAAATATATGACTCCACTACCGACCATGATTTCGACACTCTTTGTCATTTTCACCCTGAAAATGACATAGTGTACAATAAGGACTTTACCAGATTTTTTTGGCCAAAAGTAGAGAAATAACAGTCATTTTGACGTAATTATGTAATTCACGTAATGATAACCACCCTGAAAATGACACAGAGTTGAAACTATGGTCAGTAGTGGAGTTATATATTAAAATGTGGGCATTACAAATTGTTTTTTATACATAATCATGGATATAGCTTTAACCGGTACATGATATTGACGAAGCCTTGACGTAAACATTGAAAATTGAAGTAATGAAAAGCAGTTCAGGATAACGGTTAGTTAAAAATATGACTTCATAGAAAAATCTTCTATGCGTTTCCTAGCACTCAAAAGAAATTATATTGTGCATTTCTATAGAATAAATAACACCGCACAAGAGAAAAAATTCTTCGGAGGACAAATCATCCTCCTCCGCCGGACCAAATCAACAGCCAACAAATTCAGCCCGATAGCATTAACCACAACACTAGCCAGTTCAGCTACCAAGACTGCCTTCGATATGGATTTTGGTGACCTTGGTGGACGATAAATATATTCTCAGTGTGCACATGAGCAGATTGTATTAAACATTCACAGAAATAGCATTTAAAATTCTGGAGATAATGAGACCCTTCTGTTTTTTCCTAATGGGAATATAACCGTGATCCTTTCGTGAGAAGTGGCACACAATAAATGTACGAGGTAGATTGAGATACACCTTTTATTTGGTTTCTGCTTTCCTTCAGATCATATAGTAGAGAACCATCAACTAAGGCTCTCCCTCCTCCAGCGCTGATGGAGTAAGAGACCTTTTTCAAATCTGCATGGAATGCCCGTAGTAATAAGTCAAGGAGGCCATATTTCATCAATTAAGTTTATAATTTCATACAAAAAGTAAGGGGCAGAAAACTAGGATTATTTCAGGCAATACTTAATAATAATATGAGATACCTTTATTTTAAAATGAATCATTCAAAAACGAAGAGAGTTTTATCTAGAAACGCATCTTGCATTCATAGATTTTGAAAAGGCATTCTATCGTGTAAATAGAGAAACGTTATGGTCAATTATGAAAAAAAGAGGGCTTCCTAAACATCTGATGAAATCTTCCCAGAGTCTATACAGAGACACCAGAATTGTAATTGACACTAAGAAACAGATCACTCAAATTATCATTAACCAAGGAGTTAGATAGGGTTGCAGCCAATCCCCAACCTTGTTTCATCTATATATAGATGACGTTCTGAGAATATGTTCTGCATCACCAGGCATAGAATTGGGACCATCTCAATACTTAAATACAATGCTGTTTGCGGACAATCACGTTATAATACAAGATAAAGAGGACAAACTGCAGATGGCAGTACACAGACTAAACCAATTGAGCAAACTATACAACCTGAGAATTTCAAAAACCAAAATAAAGACTATGGTATTTTTAGGAAGCAACCCGATACGAACAAAAATTGTTATTGAGGAACAAGTCCTGGAGAAAGTGTCGCACTTCCAGTGCTTAAGATATAACATATGACGAGGAGAAAGATATTATAAATAAAGCTAACACTTTCCAGAGAATATTTGGCACAATTAGAAGACCTCTAAAAAAACGAAACAAGAAAAGAAACCAAAATAAAATTTTATGAAGTGATGGCAGTCCCTACTGTAATCTACGGATCAGAATGTTGGGTACCAAGAAATAATGAATTAAGACAGATAGAATCATCGGAAATGAAATTTTTAAGATCATTGAAAGGCTGCACAAGATTGGATAAATTAAGAAACAGTCAAATAAGAGATGATCTTTGTGTCCAGGCAGTCACTGATTAACTACAAGACTATAAATATAGATGGAAGGAACATATACTCCGAATGCCAAATGAAAGATTTCCAAAACAAGCAATGAAATATTAACTATTTGGCAAGAAAAGTATAGGAAGACCAAGAAAAAGATGGTAACGTGGAGCCGGAACAGGGTTAGTAGCCTAATCCTGGAAGGAAGAAGAAGAGATACCTTTATTCGGGCAAGGTTGAGTCTATTAGGCCCCCTCTTCTACGTAACCCTTATAAACTTAAAGATATATCGGCACCATTAGCCTAGATATTCTTAACGTACTTAACGTTTGAAATTTGCGATTCTCTTTTTTAAATATTATTTTCTGGAAGACTTAAACACGCACCTCGGTCAACTTCTAATCCACAATGGTCGTATTTTTTCCCTATCCCGCCGGAACTGAAGCACGCGTCGAAATAGAAATGACACACTATGGTGAATGAGGGATGGTATCCATGTTTTCGCCACCCGTAGCAGGGAGAGTCGAGACACATTCTGCCATCATTCAGCGATAAAATAGAACAACCGCCCCCGGGGAACTTCGGGAAAAAGGAATCCTTTGACAGGACATCCAGCTCGCGCTCAAAATTTCATACCGCTCCCTCGCATAGGCCCGTGAATTACTTTCGCGCACAAAAATCACGCGTCCTCGTGGGAGTTGAGTTTATCCGGTGACTAAGTCGCTAGCGTGAAAAACAAGATGACGAACAAACGCGTGAATTAGTATCGTTTATTTTTACTCAGTCCCCTAGTGCTTTTGTGGCTCGAAGGACGACGAGTTGTCGCGCGCCGGTCTGTTTACCTAATGACACACGCACTCACTGAATTGGCGACCTATTCGTGACTAGAGTGGAGGAGTGCAATCAAAATACTGCGGCAGTAACATTATGATCAGGGGGGAGTCAAAGGACCCATGCCAGAACAAATCTATGGTCACTAGAGCTCAAAATCGATACTTTATTTTAGCACTTCATTATCTCCCGTATTCCCAAAAATCAGCAATCAAGAACAACATCTACCGCACTTCCTAGCTATATGCACTCTGCCGTGCAGCACTTTACAATGAATAGATAATTTTATTGCTAATCATGATTATTTCTTGATTCATAAAACATTAATTCATAAGTAACCTAAATCTAAAGGCGTATATAAAGTTTGCCCATACCTAATTCAGTATTATTTCTAAATGAACTTATTCCATCTCCCAAAGTTCTTTATAATCCGATACTACAATTTAACCTTCACTGATCACCGAATAATATCATACCCTCATTATACCTAATCCCTATCCTCTCTATTACTGACCATTCGTTAGAAAATCCACACGCATACAACACGAACAGATTTCATTGAAATAATTCAGGAAATTCCAACCTGTATTGAGGGAGGGGATAAGGTTAAAAAAAGGATTGAGGTTTAAAAACAAAATATTTACTATTTTCAAGAGCAAAGAAACAAGTTCGCAATGCCTATGGGTAAACTCATAAACCTCCTCCTAGATGCCTTCATCGTACCCTAAGATTCGAAATCAGTAGAAGCCACAAAGATATTCAGTCGATGGAAGAAAAGATAAATAAATTCGCAGCATACAATTCCGAAATAGTGCAATTTCGTCCAGTTTCAACAACTTCGCCATTATAAACGTAGGGTATGACCTGGTGGGCAAAGAGTGAAGAATGAGAAAACTCAACGACAGCAGTATCGTACCTAGTCGCATATACATTATTTCTCAGTGCAACTTAACTATTTTCCCTAATCATTCACTATGAAACGGTTCCACCATGTCGAGAGTGAAAAGAGAAAAAGGATATTTGTTATTCCTAGGAATATACCTGTATATTGCATTTATTTGTGTCCACGTCGTGTTTGCAGCGCAAAGGAGTCAAAAATACTACCACACAGAATAAAAATGCGTTAACATTAATAATAAAGTGTTATTTTTATGTGTTTTTATCTTATTTTGGCATATTTACAGTTTTTCTTGTCGCTTTCTCAATCTTTATTGCAAGATATTGCGGCATATTTTCAAGAGAAAACGTTTTTTTCCGCGTGTACTGTTGACTTCGGTGCACGAATTTGTATGGTTCGTTATTATAAATACATTTCGGGGCCGAACATTGGGGAGGTAGAGTGAGTGGAGAGGTAGGGAGGAAAGGGTAGGAGAGCGGTGGTAGGGGTAAGCAGCCTGCATTGTTCAAAGTCGAGTCGAACGGCAAATATCGTTTCAAGGGGAGGGGTGTGGAGTTGAAATAAGCGGGGTGGTGGTGTAAGCGTGGGTGAAGAGGAGGGAGGGGAGGGAAACCAGCCCTGCCAAGATGTCCCAGTTCTCAGGGAATCGAGGAGACTTTTCAAGTTCCCCAAGAGTCCGGGCCACTGAGATCGAAAGACGTGTATTAGCGGAAATATCTGGCGATCAAATCTTGGCCTTTCTCTTACAAAAACTAACTTGCTCACAAAATTTTCGAAAATTGTTTTAAACCGTTACAATAAATTACACTAACTCAATTATTAGTAAATTAAAACTTAAAAAGCAATTTTTCACTTATACTTTGATTTTCTTTGACGACCGGTTTCAATACACTTTAATTATCCTCAGGAGGTACAAACTGTATTTAAACCGGTCGTTTTAAGGCGATTGAAGTGTTTCTGGATAATTGCCAGGAAGCTGTAATTTACTATGACGTTAAAATTCCCCCAGATTAAGCCCGGAGCGACTCTCTGCATCAACTCACCTTGTGTAGGAATTAATCCAAGAGCCTCCGGATTCCCGGGCTACTACATAGAGCAAAACGCGATGCAAAACCTTCAATTTTCACAGAAATTTTAAGGAAATTAATGCATCTAGAGGTTAAAAAAATACACCACAGTTTTGCAAAAGTATGAGACACGTCAAAAATAAAAAAACGTAACAAGACTTTGGGTTCAGTTAAACTACAGGCAAACTAATTAATAATTCCATTAATCTGCAGTAAGAGTTAAAAATAATTAAATGATCATTAAAGTAGGAGTTAAAAATCACAGAATTATCATTAACAAAAATTTAAAAATACTTTCAACGAATCTCTTAAAAAATGTAAGACTTGTATGGATAACGACCAAGCTGTGATTAACTGTATTACATGGAGGGATGAAAGACATACATGCATTTTTACAATAGCAACAAGATCAACCGCATTGCGAGGACTTTAAAGCTTGCATTTCTAAAAATAAATGGAAGGTGTAAATAAACAAAGGTGCGTGAGTCTTTTGAGAAGTATAACTAAGAATTCGCTACACACGCCAGGGAAACCTAAAGATGATCGTCGGAGTAACGGCTAATTTTGAGTCAAAGCCATAAAATAAGGCTATTGTATTTTCAAACCAAGCAAAATACACTTCAATTGCTCTAGAAGGCAAAACAGAAACATAATTTGTCCGTTCTCGTCTACTTCTCTCTTCATGAGAGTGGGTAATAGATGCAAATTGTTAGGTAATGGGGGTAAATTTAAATTTTATGAAGGGATATACATTTTGTTTATATAGTCTATATACAGTTAAGGCCAAAGTGTTGAAAAAATTCTTAGGTTCCTTTATGATGGACTTTTATCGGGCAGAACTATTTAAAATGAAAACCTTCGAGAGTGTGCAATAAAGCCATTCGTAAAGAAAAGCCGAACAAGCAATCAAATATTCAATGGGAAAGAAGAACCATGGACCTTCAATTTTTGAGAATGCAGCATATTATAAGCACATAAAATGAAAATTGGCAATCAGTTATTCCTCATATTTTTTAAATACAACAACATAAAATATATAACATAAAAAGAGAGAGTTTTTCTCAAAAGTCAAATTAACTTTTGCAGAGACATTTCTAGGATGTAGAGCAGTTTCATCCTTTACCACAAAACTAAATAATGGCGCGTTGACATTCTCAGAGAACAATATCTATTTACCCTTTGATCTATGGAAATATCCACCCACTAAACCATGACCTAGACGATTCGAAACGCACTGGTAGTCAGCGCTTTAGAAGAGTGACAGCCAAAACGTTCATTCCCGTGCCTTTTCTCGCTCAATTCGTCCCACTCTGAGAATTGAGGACAAATCACTCCTTTTCCCCAGTGAAGGCTACATTCACGCCACTTTCATAATTATTTTTAGTTATTCAAATACTTCCATTATCATGAAGATGCGATTTGAACCTCGTCGTTTTCAAACAATATGATATTTTTGCATAACAAGTTAAAGACGTTCCCTTCGCACCCAATGCAAAATATATTTTGAATGACAATGGGAGAGTTCGCCAATATAAAACAAGCTTTTACCCAATTAGAGCCAGTATACCATAATGTTACTAAATCCGTGAATCGTGTAAGATGACTAGCTAAATCGAATTTTTAATAATGTTCTCGTAACAAGCTCTTTTCCAATACGTAATTATCAATGATCAGCATCTAATTTTTAGTTTATTCAAAGGATAGATTTTTTGCGGATAATTAGATCAAGTTTTGTCTTGCGCATCTATACCAATAAATCGAAATGAGGTAAAGGTTTAGGTTGGATAAAACAAATCATAAATCCTAACATCACACAACAGGAATAAGAGATATGAATAAATAGCAACGAAACATTTTTCATAGTGAATTAAAGTGCAAAATTAATCTTAAAATCCTAAACAGAAATGAATTATCATCGGAAGTAAATACACCATTCTGGATATTATTTCCCAGCAGAGAGAAATAAGAATCATAATAGAAAAGGCGTTTAATAATACCATTTCTTCTCATACATATTTATCGCCCATGAAGAAAACGGCCACCAAAAACCACCGACTTGCGGAACAAATAAGGACATTAAAGCGAGAAGAAACATGCTTGAAAGCTCTGAGCAACCGTCTGCTTGATATCCATAACATGAATCCACCCCGTGTGCGTAGGCCTTACGCAACACACAACGTAAAGGATGTTGCATATGTCAAACGGCGCTGGAAAATTCTCATGAAACTCGCGCATAACTAATAACGGTGATAAAAATCGCACTGAAGAGTGAATTTAAGTTTCGCTATTATTATTTATACCTGAAATATTTCAATCACAGACGATATTTACCAATAATATCATGAAAATTATGAAAACTCACCTGAATTTACTTTGATACAAAAACGTTAACTGCAGCGGTAAAAATATCCTCGAGAAACAATTTATCAAATCCCTAATCCTTTAAGGAAATGTATTACGATGAACTGAACAAGTATCGTAACGTGAACTACATGTTGAGTACAAATAAAAGACATAGTACATGAAGCCTAGAATTACCGGAAAAGCGTTTCGAGATCTCCAAGAACTTTTCGCTGATAGCTATACTGGGGATGACTTGTATTTTGTCGAGTTATCAACACACCAAAACTTCTCCTTAAATCTCAATTCAAAGCTTGGTGGTCTAATTCAGCCCCGGTTCACTGCGCGTCACATTTATTTAACGAAACACAAAGGAGTTTTCGCGCCTCTTTTTCTCAACAAATTATAATCCCCATCCCTTATTTCCATTAGCGCGTGTTAAAAGTTAAAATTTTTCCAAAATCCTACATCTTTGATGCACATGAATTGATATCTGTACCTTCAGGTATGTTTAAACTTCTAAACATATGGCAGAGAATTTATTTCTTTGGTTGTATTTTTCAAGGTTTCCATAAAGAAGAGCGATTCGCCGTCAACAAAAGACTGATGGGGGAGCGCCGGTAAGCGGACATTGATGACTCCTCAAGTGAAATCAAGCGTTTAACAGATGTACTAGAGGAAGTTACAGTATATCTGTTTTCAAAAATGCCTAGACTGTGTTGAAACCATCAAAAGAACATTAATTTCTCCAACTGGGGCGAAAAAGGTGGTCCGAAACTTAAAAGCATTTACTAAGACCTCTAGTGATACTATTTTGACGTAGAAAGGGCGAGTTTCCATTTTCGAGTTTCCACTTTAATTACATGATATTTAAAATTATTTTACAGAAACTAACTATGGTAATTTCTACAAAACGAACGATAAGTGGAGAAGTTGAAGGATGATTGCAATACTCTCACTTTTAGGTTACAATTATGAATATAATCACTGAAGTGATCAACTGCGATTTCCAACAAATATATTCTAACATCTTCGAGACTGTGATATAGTACATATCCCCATCAATGAAGAGATGCGATAGATTATTTATCGTCACATGTCTTTATCGCTAACTAATTCCGTAATATGCATTAAATCAATTAGCCAAAAATAATTCGTCAAATGGACACGTGGCTTCACATATAACAGCACTTTGATGACATTTTAACAACAAAAACGTTGAGAAAGAAATTGGAATGCATTCATTGTCATAAAATTTGCACAAGAAGTCCATTTCATTAAGATCACAATACAGTTGAAGTACTACCAACTAATACAAAATTTCAATAAAATAAATACACAGGGCGATTTTTTTTCTGTTTCCATTGGGGGATACCTACAAAATATCTCTTCTTATATCGCAGTATTCCAACCTTCCTTCGGCGTCGGTACGTATACTCTTCCAAAATATGTTAACAGTCTAAATGAGGCGACAGCTTTTCCATCATCCCGTACGCCAAAGGTTGCGATAAAACGTCTTGAGCCAACAGCAACGCTCCTTTGGAAAGTGCCAGCCGGCTTTAATCATTAAAGAGCCCCACGGGCTAAGCGAATAATAACGATAATAATATCTCGACGACCGTCCTAACGTCATGATGGGAGGGAAAGCTAAAGATAATGAGCGAATTAAAATGAGGCGGGAGGAGTTTAAATGCACGCAATAAGCATTAATTTAAGTCTACGTTCCTACTGCGATGAGTTTAAGGCATTCGTCATGTTAAGTGGCTTTGCATCGAGGCTAATTGGCGCCGCCCCATGAAACTTGATACCCTCATCGTCCACAGCGTTGTTTTCCACGAGGCGCGATTGGCAGGCTGATTCCAAAACACTTCCGAATTATCTTCTCACGCCCGTCGCCAGGCACCATATAAGTGTTCATAGCAAGAGGCAGAATACGGCCCACAAGCGTCATCCCCTCTCTTTTAAGATTCCAACCGATGCACAGCGGAGACACAGCGACTTTTCGAATCCCATCGAGCCACAGGTAAGAAATGCAGAAAATCCCGGACTTCGATTCTTCGCGAAACTCCAAGTAGTTGTATGCAGCTAGCTAAGTTGCCCTAACAACATAATTGTGAATAACGAATGCTGCTTAAATTTTGTGACAAAATTTTTAGTCATACCCAGCAGAATCAATTTTAGTTAAAAGTACTGGCCCTTCCCATCCAATAACATCCTGCGCGCGCTCAAAGTAAGACGAAATTCAAGGAAAAACATTTAAATGAAACTATTAATAGTAATTCACAAGCACTGCGTCAATTGCGATATGTATCAATACTTGGAGAAAGAAAAGAAAGCCCAACAGTACCAAGTACACTTAAAAAAAAACAATTAAAAGCTACATAAAGAACTAGCAAATTAGTTAAAAAAAGTAAGTTGATTCTTTTGCACTTATCATGCTATGATGTCCACAATACACAGTTCTATATTCCGTAGCATTCATATCTATTGAATTTTATCTCTATTAATTAGCCTATCGAGCTCCTTGTGAGAGAGTAAAAGAGAAGCACAGGATTGCCTGCCACAAACTTAGCAGCACCGTTATTACCTGTCTCTATCACGTTTTAGAGCGACCGGTCTCAGACGTCTCCGTATCATTTCAATAAATCGTACTTATCATATGCTCTGATCAGTACCCTTACCACATTCCTTCCTCGCGTCGGACGATAGCGAATCACAAACGATTAAACAAGCGAATAACAAACTTTTATAAACGTTAAAATTTTATCAGATGAATGACTTCTTTCCCAGAAGTTATCTCCTTTATTAAATCCTTTAATTGCTGATTTTATTGGTTATGGATATGGATATTATGACCTGGGATTACTGGTAGGATATTTCACCCAAAAATCAAAGATCTGCGCTTGTAACTCTATTACAGCTCTTACAATCAAGATTCATACGCCAATACGTAAAACCTCTCCTGTATAGGAAATCCACGCGATGACGTGTAGCAACTTCGGTGAGCGAAAAGAACAAATGACGAAACCATTGTAACATAAGGAAAATTATTATGATTTACCCTCATTTCAGGACTCAGCCTGAACATATCGAACAAAATGCACCGAATTCCGACCGAAATCGCTATAAAACACTCAATTTTGGGATTGAAATGAGCAAAAAAAACATTAACTACTTCGCATGAAATAAATTTCTCCACGTCGCCAACTTCCTAGGATACCTATCACACCCGAATCGATAACGTTTGTGTGTAATGGTCGTATTGTACATAGGAGACGCAATTTAACGCAATGGAGATAGAGGAAGAAAGGAAGAAATCAGGCCTATGCTCTTAAAATTGCCTATGTTGATCCCCGGCCAAGTTCCCACATCATAGATAGAGAACTAATGTTCTATTAGTGCGATACACAACTAGTGATCAAGAATGACATTTTTTTATCAAGATATGGGATCGTTTGAGGATAAACAAGGCGTTTTCGTTACCCTACTCTAGGGAAAATCGTCACGATGAGCACAGTTTTCCGTCCAATTTGATTAACACAGTTCTGTATGGTTCTGTACCTATTCCCTCCACAGAGCGCCCAAATATTGGGTATTTTCCCACGTCCAAACGACAAAAAACCTAGAAAATAACACAGATGTGTCAAAACCACGGTCGAAAATACAGGGAGTGGAATGTGACAAGTGAATTTTCATTCCCTACTTCGTGGTTCCACAATGTAAAGTCGCAAACGCTAAGCACTCGAAGTACCTTAATAATGACATACTATTGTCGAAATAACCGTAAGGATTAAGTACTACTGTGAAATGCATGACGTGAATTTACATTTCCTACATCTTAAGTTTTTCACTGGATGAGGGCTATAATTTAAACGCCTCATGTATTTATAGACAATGATAGAAAAGTGACATATGTTTTGAATAATCTATGTCAAACCTTTTTAATGAGAGCGTGTTTCCCTGTTGGGTAGACTTTGACCTCTGACCGGAGGATCTCGGGTTGAACTCCGGTTAAAGACTTTGAACACCGAGCCAAAATTCTCACGGTGTTAAGTGGCAAAAGGAAAATTCTTTATCGACATCATTTGGAAAAAAATGTTTGAACGCGTGAAAATTGCACGCCTGTAGCTACGTCGGGGATGAACCTTTTCCAAATCAATCTTTGTGTTGAAGCGCGGAAAGAATCCGAATTCAAATCAGAGTGAATGTCTTGAAAAGCAAAATCAAATCATTATGCGGTTCTAGGCGGAGAAGAAACCTTAGCGAATGAAATTTTCACCCCTGCGGCTAATGCGAGTGAGCTCCACCCTCACTTATCAATGTCATCCTTACATTTGATTAACTGTGTGAGTCGTCCAAGCCTTAGTCCACGTACTTCTACTTCGGTAAGGTGCGTCAGCTTCCCATTTCTGCCCACAGAAGCGTAGATCCATGCGCAATTGGTTACACTTCAGCATCATTTCCAGGGTATCATTGGAAAACTTTTAATTATCTCCACTGCTATGGAGCTCCACCATCACCTCATCAAATCCACCCTTTGGGTTGAATCACTAGGAGATATGAAGCGACTCGGGCAAAAAATCTCGCTGTGGTAGATGGCGAAAGAAACCTTCAGCGGATGAAATTTTCACGCCAGTAGCTTAGCCGTGGGTGAATCTCACACTAACCTATCGATGTCAAACTTGGCTTTGAATAACTTCGTGAGTCGTGCTAGTCTTAGGCCGTGTACGTCGGTAAGGTGCGTCATCTTCGCATTTATTCCCACAGAAGCGTACGTTCGTAAGCATGTGGTAACACTTAAACATCTGAAGTTGTTAAAACTTTCGCGGTCCATACGTTGTTAATTAATAAAACCTCCCTCCCGGCTTCTTTCCTAGGGTATTAGCCCTGAAGAGGTTCCCCGCAGAGGGGAAGAAACGTCGACTTTTAAGCCATAAGACGCGGGTTAACTCAAGCGTTTTATTGTAGGTTCGAAGATTTTCGCGGCGATGATTAGATGATCTCTCCATTCTCTTCGGGTTTTCACCGCGTCCGTTGGGTTTTGGTGACAACAGTTTCGCTGACATTGCAGTCAGCGTCTTGTCTGTTGTCGCCAAAACCCAACGGACGCGGTGAATACCCGAAGAGAATGCAGAGATCATCAAGAGTTTTATTAATTGACAACCTCAACATCTATTCCAGTATATCATTGGCAAAATGATAGTTATCTCTTCTGCCATCTAACCCCACCGTCTACTCATCAAATCAGCCATTTGGGTTGAAACAATGGTAGAGATGAAGCGATTCGGGCACTTAGACGATCTTCCCCAGAGTCCCCGAGAGTCTAGCCCACGGCTTGTGCGGGGGTGGGCGCCGATAGGTGGCCGTCGACGTGGAAGGGCGGACGAAATAGCGCCGGGGCGCCGTCACTGAGGGGTGGAGGGCGAGGCGGGGGGGTTGTGCGAGGGAGTGTGTTTCAAAAGGGAAGTTCGGGGAGTGTCGCGGCGGTGGCGTGGGGCGGGAGGGGGAGACAGTGCCGCCGGGGGCTCTCCCGGCCGCTCCGAGGCCTCAAAATAGACGCCCTTGGTCCACGTGGAGTTGGGCGAGCATTTCTTTTCACTCGGTTATCGGAGTGAGCACGGGATGGGATTGAGAGAGGAGAAGCGGGAGTGACGGGGGTGAAAGCCCGGGGGGGAATATCGCCCCTCTCCGATGAAGAGACAATCATTTCTCTCCGATTAGATTCCTCCGGCCCGCGCCGCCTGACAAATTATAACCTCCCTTATGAACTTCACGTATAGCGCTACAATCCTAGGATTGGGTCGCGATGAAAATAGTTGGTGCTACCTTCACTATGCTAAGAATGGTTTCAATACTTAAACGGTCAATAGCAAATAGAAGTATAACCCAAGTCTACAAAAGATAAAAATTATAAGAACCCTTTTCGATCCCACGGTCTCGATATTTTAGCCAATATCAATTAGCAAGGTTATCCGTGCCTACTAAAGATACAAATTGTAAGTACCCTTCTCAATCCATTAGAAGCCTCGCATGTAGTGCTAAAATTCTAGTATTAGGTCGCGATTAAAACAGTTGTTACTAGCTTCAATGTGCTAATAATTGTTAAGATACTCAAACCATCATAATCAAGCAGCAAGTTTAGCCACGTCTCCTTAAAGAGACAAATGATAATCTTCCTTTTCCACCCTCTTCATGTCTTCTCATATAAGAAGTACTACCATCAATCAATTACGAGAGTTACTATCTATTAGAATCAAAATCACCCACGCCTGCCGAAAGCGAATTTATTCTCAACTCCTCCCTCTAAGCCGTACTGTATTAGTAAATAGACAACCCTGTGAATGATCTGCGACTAAACTAGTTCTTATTAGTTCACATTTATTTCACCATATACAGTTTCCAAAGTCATACTATCATTTTTTAAATCCAAATCTCCCCGCGCATCTTGAGCAGAAAAGGTATTACTTCCCTTTTACATCACTTTTGTTTCTATTAATATGATTAGCGTTTCATCCTATAATAAGATCTTATTATTTTTTTCTGGTTAGACGTACCACAAACAAGTTTCGAAAGTTATGCCAACCACGCAATATTCTACCGGTATCTTAATTATTTACACGATACTTTTCATTTTCCCGCAACTGTCACACTGGCTACCAACATTTCGATCAAGGCACTCTTGCCACCATCGCCTCAAGAGAATTCCACTTCCCAACACTCCCTCTACGATACACACTAATAAATAGTGATTCCATTACACCTTAGAAAATATTGCATTTGCTAAAAACGTAGTACAATTGTCGTGCTCCAAATAAATCACCCCGTGAAAAATTGCAATATGCTCATGACCATCTATCACTAAGAAAATTCCTTAACACTGGGCCCAATAGAATTCTTCCTCCATTACCCTTTTTTCCACTGCTATCATCTTCTACCCATTTAGACGATAATATAAGTAATATAATGTCCTGTACGCTAATTGATACTTAATATTGATGCTGAATCTACTGATATTGGAGCTGTCTGCACATATTCCACAAGATCATTGAACTTATGATTGCAAAGTGATAGTACCATTTACCATAGCAGCACTAAGACGAAAGAGTGATGAATTTTGCACTGCATCCTGAGATCATACGATTATTCGGTGGATACATGATCCTACCTGACCCTTGAAGCAACATAATGTCACTTTATCACCGATTCGTGTAACCTAGGGAGTAGGATAGCCATTATGTTAGGTATCAAGAATGTTGAAAAGCTATTTCATTATCCGGTAGCGTGGACAGAAAAATGCTTCGGCAAAGAGAGATTCTCTTAGAAACGGTAAATACTAAATTAAGAATCACAAAAATGATATTGAAGGTTATAATGATGCCTTCTCCACGAGTATGATATTGAGGGTTATAATGATGCCTTCTCCACGGGTATGCAAGGAAATTCCAGAGATATATGTAGACCGAGAATTAAGAAATGCATAGGTAGGGATATGGTTGACTGGATAGATACCTAACTATCTTCACATCCCTATCGCCTGTTTGCCACTGAAATGAATTCTGAGCAGTAGTTTAGAACTAAATATCTATACATGAATGTTGTGTGGAAGTGTAAATCAGTTCCTGGACGAATGGGTCATAAACCGCGGTAAAATCTCAAGAAAATAGTCTCCAAAAAATACTTCTTCCATCGATTACGCGACTATTTGGCGTAGGCATGAGGAAAAATTACCTCTATAACGACTTAATACCAAGGAAATTCAACCATGGTTGACAGTAATGAGCATAAAATAAAAATGGCTAAAAGCAGTTGCACTGAGAATATAAAATGCGTCAAACCAATTAATAAGAAGAAAACGAATACAGAGTCATGACCAGAAATTTCCACGCAAATTAAAAAATAGATAAACCGAAAGAGATAAGTATCGCATCCCGTGGAAATGGCCATCTATTCGCCAAAAAGTCTTAGCTCCAACAAGATTTCACTATTCTTAGATCGCGTGTACAACTGACAATGAAGGCATTGCAAAAATGGCATCAATCTCCTCGTGTATAAAAATTAAAAGTCTCTCAAACCGGGATCGGAAACTTAAGTGATAGAATCTACAGTTTTGTAATCGATCCGGAGATGAATGACCTCGTCTTGAAATAACACCCCTTACCAGTAGAGTTACAGAAATCCTTGAATATATGCATTAAAAGCGTCAAAATCAAAATCAAGTCAACTATTAGATATAAAATATTACGTAATTACCTACAGTGGATAGCCACGTCAAAAGGCAAAGAAATTCCGATTGCCCATCAAAGTGAATTTTTTCTCGGGTTAAAAATATGTCTGGTCTGATCTAATGACTATAAAATGAACACAAGGTTGCTTTAGAATTCGCTCATTCATTTCAAACCCCTTAGTGAGGTGGTGTTTAAAAGTTAAATGCAATTAACACCCCAAAGGTGTAATAAGAACGCCCATCCCGACGCATAGAAAGCACAAATTTCCTTCTGAATTTATGATAACCACCATATACTATCATAACATATCCCTCCACAGTGAAAACTTAGGCCATCAACTATTTCACCTCAATAGTACAATAATCCAACAATTTCTCACATCTAAGTGGATGATATTAGACCATGGTCATATGCGGAGAACTAACAGAACATATTTTGGCCCAAACTTAGACATGTATACACCCCGGGAAAATGAATGAGCAAAGGAGAAAATCAAGGATCAGAACAAGGCTAAGAGAGCCGGAGATCAACCCACTTCAGCGCCGGACAATCATCTCGAACCCCGATAAACACGAGTCACGATAAATAATTATGGGATATCATAACTTTCTCCTTTGGGAGCCACCAATTTCCAGCTCCCTCATATTTCTGGGCTGTTTTTAATTTTAGAGCCATTCCCCATCCACACGCAGTTGACATTCATCCCAAGACTGATGAGCTACTTCCATGGATATCATTTCGCAGGAATTTCGGGCGCTTCTGTCGGCAACCACTTTTTGTGCCCCCAACATTCCTTTGCTTCCCAAAAGAAACGGCCTCACAGCTCCTACTCCATCCATTACGGCTTGTTTATTCACTTTTATATCTGCGGCGGATACAATGGAGATGTCAACCAGGCTATTTTTCCCTATTTTTCCCCGTCTCGCGCACCGACCGGAGGGATCGAAATGATGTTGGCCCGCCGATTACAAAAATTCCGCGAGTTCGAATAGCATGTTGGAAAAGAGGCTTGTCGGCCGAGAATCTGGGGTGAGGAGATTATGACAGGATGCGAGAATAGTAGTGGTAGGAACGTGGATTGCGGGCGCGTCGACAGCTGCGGTCATTTAGCACCAATCCCAGAACTAAGGTGAAGATAAAATTTGGGATAGGCTTTTATCCTCATAAATTTTAAATACACTTAAATGTACTAGTACCCGTTTAAAACACAGTAGTTCTTCTATGCACGTGTATTTTCCTGGGGTGTATACACGTCTACTTAGCTGTATTTAGCTGAGAATAATTGCGGAAAAAGAAGTTTTTCATATAAGTAGATACGTATTATGAATGTGGATAAAAAACTCACGATAAGGTGGGTTTTTATGGGATATTGTGATGCATGCATGTTAGACGTGGGCCTTGAAGAAGGAAGATAGATGTGATTAATGCTTTTTATGCACGGGTCTGAGGGTAATGAAAGAAGGAAGATGGATTTGATTAATGCTTTTGATATACGGGTCTGGAGGTAACTTGAAAGATTAAAACTGGTCGACTAAGGAAAAAGATATAAAATGGATGGGATGGGATGATTTTGGGAAGTGGCAACCAACAGCGTAGATCATTTGCACCACGATAGAGAAGATGAGCTCGGCGTAATCTTGCTCGAAAGGCGGCAAACCCCACTTATTCACGTCCAATCCAACGTACAGAGCGCCGACCATATACAATGAAACCCGCCATACAACACTCGTGACCCAAGGAGAGAAAGGCCTCCTGAGAAGTTCCAGCTACCGCCTGAATTTGACCCGAGCCCTCAGGATAGGAAGATAGCAGAGTATCCCGATTCCCACAAAAGAATAGATGGTGCTGAGAGGAGGCCGGAAGGAAAAGGAACAGTACGCACGTAGCATTCGAGAAAGCGAAATAAAATGCTACTATTTTAACAGGATGGATAATTTTAGGTATAAAATTCGAGGGTCTTTTGAAGAAAACAAGGGAATATAAAGGTTCAAATTGATGAAAGAATTACGGTAGGACGGTACAAAGGAATAAAATAAGAGATTTGGATTGGGATAAAGCGGAGAGAGTAATGGTGTGTTGGGCCTATGGACAGGGAATTTGAACTTGAAAGTCTGCGCGCGGACTAAATCATTTTTTTAAAGGAATGATTGTAAAGGGTCCTTCTCTGATTTACGACAAAGTAGCGTTGACTCCTTCCAACGGTGACTAAGACCGGCAATTGGGAAATTCGAGTTCGAATTCGGGTTAAGTAATTAGTCCACAGCAAATTTCAACTTTAAGAGCACGTAACTACCGACATGGAATTTACGGCCTTTGGGCCTAATTCATCAAATGATGAAAATCATCAGAAACTAATGATGATGACGATAATACGAGTTTGCGCACCGAGTTCATAATGAGCAGAATAGGACATGAAACTAACCGCGGAACCTGTTTTTTGCAGCCACTCGTTCGATCTGAACCGATGCACTGTCTAAAACATCAGGCTTCCCAATCGAAAGATAGCGAAGGAAACAATGTTCCCAACACGATTAGAGCCGAATAGACTTACGTAACTATTAAATAAATTGACAATCTTGAATAACCAAAGCACGGAAAAAATCATAGATTGAACCCAGCTCAATGAGTCTTCTTTCGTTGGGCATAAAAATAGCATCCCTTCAGTAAAAATCTTAAGTTTTCCATGTGGAGAAACATCTTCAATCAAAATTCAGATGAGCCGAGAGAAATACAGGGCAAACACTACAGTTTTTTTTTTTCAAAAAATATAACAAGAGATCTCGAATAACTGGATGTTAAAAAAACTTTCCATTTATTTTTGCCTTCACTCTTCCCTCACATTTTCTAATTCTCGACATCACTTCCACGAATTCCACTCTATAAGCATCTACTAAGGCCTCGTAATTTTCGTGCCACAAAAATGATTTAATTCTATGACCGCAACCTCGAAATTTTCGAAGACTTCCATTTAAAAAGTTTATGCATGCCAAATTTTAGGTATCACGGTCGCGAAAACCACTAAGCGCCTAATCGCTTACTGAACACCGCCCCTGGGCATGAATCCGAGGTTGCCACGTTCTCCTGATAGCGGCTGAACGAGGATGAAACGTTTAACTGACGACGGTAGCGACGGGAGCGGCAAGTTGAGGAATTGAACGCAGCGGGAAGTTCTAATGGGTCCGAGGCGGAGCGCGCGATTCATGTGCGATACGGCGAGGTGGGAAGTTGAGTGGCATTCCCGCCACTCGGCTGCCGAGACAAATGGCCAGGCATGTTCTATAACGCGTGGCAGCACTGATGAGAGTCGATGTCACGCTTTGTTTGGCAAGGGAGGGTGGCTGTAAATAGATGAGAAAAGACGATTGAGGCGATGGGCATGGAGGTGGTCGGGGAAGCGTGAGGAGAGATGTTTGGGGCAGTTCAATTCGAAGCTCGCACAGGAGGGTTCTGGAATGACCTAAACTGCATTGGAGCACGACAATTGTCGACCAATCACCACCTAAGTCTCAAAGACACTACAGAAATTGACAACGAATTTTTCTCCCTCAGATTTTGACATGGCTTATGCCGAAATATTCGGATTTGACTGCCTCAAGATTGTAACATGGGGATCACTACGCCTATATTGGTGCCAAAAATGTTACCTTGGAGATGCTTATTAATTTCAGAAGCACCAACATTAATCGCAATTCTCGAGGTGAAGTTTCTTTCAATATCCACCTGTTGAAGAAGGCCTGCTTCACGAATGGAGCAGAGTGCAATAATACTAGAAGAAACTAAAAGATAACTGCAAGCGGTAGAAGTGCACATCTGTGAGCAACTGTCCTAGTGTGCAAGAAGCATCTGCCCCGAGTAAGCAGCGCTCTCTATCGAGAAAAATCCAAATTTTACGCGTGGCTTATCCATATATTTTCATAAGGGGTGGGCGTTTGATTCGAAAGATAAACAGGCATAACTTCATCGATTTGATAATGAATCAGAATACTGCGATACCTAAAGAATCGAAACGTTTGTATCTTCACGATACTTTTTTCAAATTGTAAAACGAGGCATTATTTTTACGTACACGCGAAGCCAATGGTAGCATTGGCCCATTCACGAAAGTTCCACTTACCTGATAAATAATCCCATGGTGTTTTGGTAAAGGCTGCATAAGCTTAACTCCTCTAAACCACCAACGTATTTTATACGAAATCACTGCCGATAGTTACGATACGTCCACATTATTTAAAACTAAAAATGAAGACGGTAATAATACTCTACAACGTTGATACTGAAGAGCTTGTCTATTTCCGCAGCATTTTATTAAAATAAAGACAATGTAGGCACACAAAACCATTTCATACTCGAAGATTCATATTTCGTACTTATTGATATCTTAATATCGATTTCATACTTAGAAATCGAAATTAATTTTCACGCTTCAGCACAGAGATATTAAATTACTTAAAATAGTATAATTGTTTTACACTTGATCTAAGAGAAAGACATGTACATTGGTCTCAATATATTCGTGCACAGTATAATCCATCGTTGCCTTACAGCAACTAACATGGAGAGGTCAACTGCATTGTGACAAATATTTTTTCCGGCAACCACGATAAAACGCATTTTTCAACAGCTTAAAGTGCAACGGTGAGGCAATCAAGATCATTTAATATCCATTCTTTAAACTTATGCACCCAACAACAATTTCGCATATTGAAGGACGATACATTTTCTTAAATGTCCAAACTATTGGAAATACCCATTTTGGAGGGGATATGCAAATTATGTAACAAAGGATCAAATCCAAAATAAAACGGCACAACTTTCAACAGTTTGTATTTTTTAGGACTTAGCAATACATTTTTCGTAAAAAACAAAACCCATCCATATTTGAACATTTGAGTTGAACATGAGTTAAATCCTAGCACCGAAAAATTATTTTTGGAAAGCTGGACATCACGGATAAAGGAAAAGAATAACAAAACTGCGGATTCTTAAGTTCAACACGCTAGTAGCTACAACATGTCTCTTCACATTTATACAGGAATACCTTTGTATCGAATAATTCTCTGCCATAAATTTAGCTCCAAAAGCAGGCTAATGATTTCAAAAATAATATTGTTCAGAGAACTCGTAAACTCCAGTTGACATGCGCGAATAAGATCTGCATAAACACGTGGCCAAAGAAATGAAATTACAATTTTTAGTAAACCGAAATTATATTGAAATTGAATCACTGGATATATCCATGGTTTATTTTCAACAACCTACCTGGTCAATTAATAAGCAAATATTTGCTGAAGTAAGCATGGATATCAACACAAATAATAGAGGTCGATAAATTTAACAAAATGGAATACTGCATGAACTCCCTGATATTGATATGGTATAGTTAATTTGAAAATACGTTTCCCTTACTGCCGGCCCGGTAGACCAAATATATATTCTACCAAGGGCCTTAGATTCGGCGTGTGGCGAATGACCCTTCAAAGCAATTAATATCATAGCCACGTCTCACCGAAATAAAGAGATAAACGATTGCAAAAGGTGGACTTAACCCTTCCAATAGCATTTTGACCCTTTCAGCAGACATTAATAGCAAAATATGGATTGGACACGATACGAAATCCCAATGCAAACAAGCGAGTTTTAATCAATTTACTACATTTCAAACCAATAAAATTCTAATTTGCTACGCAATAGTTTATTTTCATGGTGATATTACTCATTCGAAAAGATAAATATAGCGAATTAAAGTTTCTGTAGCTGCAATAAAGTTAACCGACAGAGTATGATTGTGTTTTAAATACCCGTAAATGATTAATAAAATATTAGCCGTTTCCTTCGGCATTCAAAACGTAAAGGAAAAATGCTAAAAAATTTCAGTATAAAATACACGTGCACACATTAAATGACCGTGCACCCGCCTACTAATGTCTCTCATAATCCTAACTTTAATTTTTTCTTCATTATAATGGAGGAGTCATGTAATTTCTCATCGTAATCCCATACCTATTCAGTTATAGACTACTCATAGTAGTAAAAGCAAATTACTCTTCTTCATAACTTTTACGACTAACAAAGATAAAGGGAACAACTACTTGGTGAAAATGAGAAATATTTTAAGGTTAATCAGTACGGGAGAACTGTGGCACAGGGTAAAAATAACTCCAAGACTTTATTTTTAAAAAGTAGGTTTCTACTTAGGTGCAGCGAACCTGTGTTGAAAGATGAAAAGTTAAATGTCGACTTCACTTGATGAAAATTAAAGCTAATGATGAATCCGGAAAAAAACATACCTCAATCAGGCCCTATGCAATGCACCCCAAGTGGAGAGGAACTATTTTTAAGCCACTGGCATAGTTTTTCGAATTAAATTTAAACCAAACCACGCCTCGAAAGACGAACTCCCCCCATCCCCCCCCCCCCCCCCCACACACACACCATCTCCAGGAGAGAGCAGGATCTCTCACGACTGGAAGTGGCGAAACTCAAAGTTGAGAACAGGGTTAGATTGAAGGAAATTTGTGTGGTGGGTATGCTCACAGGAAGGACTTTAGCAAAAGCTCAGAAAAATTGTGACATGTAATCCTTTCATCTCAATTAAAATCAAACTGTAATTGAACGAACATCAACAAATAGAGCAAAGAGGAAGGCATAAGAGGTTATCACACTGCACTCATTTCATGCCACACCATTCGCAGGATCAGAGAAAAATAATAACCCTTGAACAATTCGCTCTAACACTGATGGGATTTTGCTTCGAAGGTAACTGGGCCACTAGAAGGTTGAACGACGGTTCTCAGTCCAATTCAATCTAAGCATATTTGAACAATAAAGCCCATGAGATAGAGGTGTAAAAAGACTAATGACAGCAATCAAATAGTACCATGAAAGCAACTACAAATGGTTATTTCCACAATTGAATACAAAACTCAACTACCGACCATGGTTTCAATATATTACGTCATTTTCAAGGTCGTTTTTCTTAGTTTGTAGTTTTTATCGTGGGTATATCGAACTTCCATCACATGAAGCCTGAAACGATTTCATACGCAAATAATACCATTTTAATTTCCATGGACATGATAATTCCCCCTTTTCCCATTGTATATGCGTATCATGTAACGCAAAATGAATACAAAGTATGCAAACAGAAAAGACACTAATCATGAGAAACATAAAAAAGCCGTATCACAAGATACACCGTATACACGTTGGCAAAGAGAACAATATCCTAACTCTATCCAATTCACCCAATACCAGAGCTAAGTATCAGAATTACGAAAATTTCGGGCTGTGATGAATACTTCTCTTAATTTGACATTCCTACGTTGATCCCGCAACTAATCCAGTGCATTCCAGTCGAATACCATTAAATTGCCTACACGGGCCTTTTGAACCTAATTTTACCCTCTAACTTTAACGCCTTCCTATGCTCAATTCATGGTAAACGCTGGTTCTTTTATCAGCCAGCACCCTAGCCGGACTGAATACTGTAATAGTACTCACATTTTTATTTGGGTTGGTAATCATGTTAAATTTTGAATTGTTACTCATTACATCAATCTATTAATCTCCGAACTAAAAAGCATCAAATCAGGATAAGACGATGATACTTGATAATCAGTGGCGCCGACTCCTTGGGGCCTGAGGGGGCCCGAGCCCCCCCAAAAATTCGTTACAGATGTGAGGAAAAAATGTGTAAGGCTTGTCGATTTTCCCTGGAGTGTCCAGATATCGAGATTCGAGTGATCAGGGTTTTCATATTGATCATATGGCTCTTCTAAAATGCTTAAAAACTTAAAATTCACTACTTATAAAATTTACCGGGGCAAGGTCCCCGGTTTGGGCCCCCCCAATATTTTTTGTAAGTCGGCACCCTTGTTGATAATACTGAACGACAAAGAGCGTTGAAGAACGAGATGGAAAAGCTAACAATTCAACAATTTTTAAATTTATTCCCCATGGCATTCAACTGGGGAACAGAACGTAATATAATGGTTAAGAGGTACTTACTAAAGAAAGTAATATTGGCTAAATGATTGAAATCTGTAAGCGATAATGACACTCCCAGAGAGAGACTAACGACTTCTGCATACGGGCTGTGGTACATAAGGTCGGGAAGGTCGGGATATGAATCCCAGCATTTGAGTAAAAAATTCATAATAATCCATATTCCTCCTTGGATGCGATAAGGAAAGCACTTCCAAGATTAAATTCCCTCGATTGAATGGGGTGATGGAGTGAGAGGCTGAGGATGACAGAGCCTATGCTGTCCTAACTAATGATGTGGTTTGGGGAAAGAGGGTTTCAGCGGTTGAAGTATTTACCAAGGGATACTTACCGATTAATTAGCTATGGCTAACTTAAATACACAATATTAGGGTATCTATCATTTACGAGCTTCAGCGCCAATATTTCTTACGGTTCAGGTAATAAATTTACATTGATAAGACGACAAAAGGACTTGAATGGGCCGTGCATTGTCATTAAAAAGGAACATTCCCTTTTTTTTCCAAGAGTCATAAATAAACGAAATCCGCCCGTAAAAATAAAATACTCACCCATGATTCCACAACTTTAATGCCGATTGGATATTCCTCCCATGCAGAATGTAATATTAAAAAGCAGAAGACCTAAATTTTAGAAAAAAATGTTGGGTGCGTAACAAATACGGGGATCTAGCACCCATTAAAAATTCGTGAACCTTGACCTATTAAACATATATACCTACCTACTAACCCACTTGTAATCTAATAACCCAAAAGTACATGTACAAGTGGAAAACTATCCAAACGGTCCTGCTATTAAATTGTTGCTTTTTGGATCAATAGACTATACTTCATTCAAAGCACAGCATGAAACAAGTGACTTTATACTCAGTCACGTGCACGAATGCAAAGTTATATACACCAAGGATGAAGTTCGCTCCGAGGATATGGCTTGGTTGTGTAATTGCCTAACACTTCTGACTGGCAATCGGGAGATCCGCGTTCAAATCCCGGCTAAGCCAAATATTCTTTCAAGGCGAACTTCATCCTTAGTGTATATAATTGAGACCAAGCGTTTTTCTGCGTGGCACGGAGGTTTGCATTTTCCAGGTCCAATAGTTACAATATAGTACGGTAAATGTTACGTCGAACAAATAAGTGGGATTAGTTCCTTCAACGAACAAGACACATAATAAAAGTTGACTTACTGTCACCACTCCCTCCAAATAACGGTTAAGTAATAAAACGAAGGTTGCAGGTACACAGCTGCTGCGTTAACATCACCGCCATAAGCTGATTGAGGATGGGTGGTAAGAAGATGATGAGGCAGGTAGTAGTTTTGCTCAAGATAGTTCACGGAAAAATGGAAATTTATACGAGAAATATAGGTACGGGGAGCACTTTGAATACAGCTTAATACAGCTTTGAATACAGCATTTTGCTCACTCACTACGGGCGCACAAAATGGATTCTTATACCTTTCAAAAAAGACAAGGGGATTGCATAGAGGAGGCCCAATTCCATCCCATAGAAGGCTAATTTCTGTTGCCAATTCGTTCGCATTTTCATCGGTTTTCAAAAATTTCCGCTGCGCTGTAATGAGTGCAATATGAGCCATTTTTCCAATATTTTGCATTATAATGTTTATAATTGCGAGGAATAGCATTTAAAAGTTATGAAATTGGTAAACAACATCATATTGAATCTAAATTTCGATTGACACCCCCAATTGTACAATCTGAGGTTTCAGGCGAGATGGAGTGGAAACGGACCATAATTGCTCCTGCTTCTTCACTACCCCCAATTATACCTTATTTGCCCGTGAAACTTGGATCAATTTGACCTTCAGCGACGCGAGTGGTGAATTTGTAAACCCATTTACATTCGCGGTGGGTGACAACACATTTAGAGGCCGACTTCAGGATCCTCTTTTGTGATATTCGTGAAGAAATTATTCTGCTCTCTGACTGCTCCCTACTTCATCGTTGATCTCAATCAAAGACAAGAATAAGTAGCGTCAAATGACACTCCCTGAGTCAAAGAAACTCGCCCAGTCCATTTTGCTCAAGCAATTTAAGAACTGAATTCAATGTCGCTTCCAATTAGGCCTTTTACGTCGAAAATGACCGCTGTAGTTGCATTTCAGCAAGCAGAGGGACCCTTAACGCCCATCAACCCTAGATGGAAGTCTAATTATACAAAATTTAAAAACAAATTTAACTTAATAATAACATTTTTTTTAAATATTTCAACATTATTGGCAGGAAAGAATTATGAAATGTAGCCCGTGTGTATTGCATAAAGGTAAATTTTCACCCAGCACGTAATTGTAGTATACTATTAATAGGAATTCATACCTCGCTACCTAAATTTTAACTAAAAAGACAGTAAGTAACCGTTATAGGTTTACCTTTAAATGAAAAATAGAGAGATGCTCTCGGCAATTTATAGATAATAACTCCAGCATCTTAAACCACGCAATATGGGTCATATAAATACAGGCAAGATAAAAAATATTCTTTGACCTGCACATCTGTGGATTATCAGAATTCCTATTTTTTAAGTAAAGCTACCCATGACGTGGTTCCGCAAAAATATTATATTGCGGATAAAAAATTCCAAAGACGGTTCCATTGGTTTTTTTTGGTGCGAAGCAGGAAATTTTTCCGGGAAATTTTCCAGGATAAGCGAGAGAGTAGGAACCGAGTTTCGAGACATCTAGCTCATTGACCGTCCCGACGTTGATTCACCACTTGAGGGCGGGCAGCGAGACACTTCCTTCCCCGCGATGAGTCGCCCCCGACTCCCGCAACAAGCCGCGGAACCCTAGTGAAAACAAGCCGCCCGAGGCTGCGGCTCCGTATTCAGTTAAAAATGGGACGCAGGTCCCGGGTCGCACAGCGGGGATTTCGCCTTCGGCAGCCGCTCGGACACACTCTTCCGCTACGGAATATTTCTGGTCACTCTGGGGATTGAGGGCTTAGAGCACGCTCACGACGACATTCCCCGAACGCCATCATATTTTCATTTGTTTTCGCAGCCCTCTGTCGAATCGACGATGAATCAATTGTGCGGGGCGACAACATACAGGAGACTAAAGAACGCGCCAAATTGAAGGAAAAATGAAGAGAATATGAAGCACATTGCTAAAAAGCAGTTACGGAATAAACTTGCAATATTTCAATTTCCCTGGAAACTTTATTAGCTATAAACACGTATTCCTTATTGAGTGGAAAATAAGGGTCTAAAAATGAGGTATGCGTCTTAAGTCTTGTTTTAAGAATATAATAGTTAAAAATTTAATTAAACGCTAAAGATTTGCTTAGTGGTACTGCGGCGTTCATAAAAACATTAATTTTCACTGGATTCAATCTATCACTGTACTAAGAACAAACAGCAAACTGCCGCATAGACTATTAAAATTGAGTTGAACTGTTCCTTAGCTGACCTGATGCCTTTCTGGAGCTAATTTAGTTCTACATTCCATTAATATATCCCGTTATGTTAGGATATAGAGTCTAAGGCTGAGAGCTACTGTTGATTTATTTACTGTTAATTAATTCAATAAAACAACCTTAGAACGGGGGCGAGGTGCACGAATGTATACTACATAGGCCATTCCATGGACAACCGCAGTTTTCAATGCAAATGGCAATATAGGTTAACATTACAAGGGAAAACCACAAAACATGAAGTTTGAAGATATTTCCTAAAAATAAAGGATATTTGGGAACTATTCGTGATTCCCCACGGACCCTGGGCGGAAAGCAAAAGTAAAATCTCCAGGGAAAATAGTACAATAGGTCACCCAGCCTTGAGATATTCATGCATCATTATTCACTCGTCAGTCATTATTACACGGTTACTTACTTCTACAACATCCTTAATAGAAGCAATATTAATAATAGTTGTGGGTCAACTGAGGAAAATTCATAATATATGGACAAAAAATCGAAATACCAACCCAAATGGGTTTAAAAAAAACGAATTCTCTCAAAGAAATGGAAAACTAAATTTGAACAAAAATTTAATGCATAAATAGCTACTAGCTAAATTTCTGTACCGAAAACTTACGTTCATTCAATTTACTGTGAATATTTTTGAGAAAATACAGTAAAAAATAGCTTAAATTATAAGGTGTTTTGGCATTTTTGCGTGACTTCCTGGAGTTATTTTCATTTATGGCAAGGATTTGATGGCTAATCAGAACGTGAATCCTTAATTATGAGTGTAAAAATTAACAACTGCACCACTACACTTCCATAGCGACCATATTCTTTCACAGAAACCCGCGTCAACTGATGTCAACAGCATCATAAAATAACAACATAACTTTCCACTACAGCAAAGGTTAATTAAGGCTAAGAACGAACTATATGGCTATTTGAGAATGCGTAAACCTTGAGGGTATTTAGATTAATTAATTATTGTTATTATAACTTAATTCGAATTCATAGATGTATTTCGAAATGAAATGATGCGTCGGGTTATAAATTTTGACCAAGGAATTGAAGAAAAGGTAAAAGCTGTGCAACTAAATAACTCCTAAAAAACCTACCTGATGTCAATTTTTGAATTTTCTGGGGAACGAACTATTCATAGCGCTACTTAATAGATAATATGCAACCAAAATGAGGCATTACATACATTCAAAATAGTAAAATCTTTCAATAAAATCCTTCATTTAGCTACACATTAAAATATTAATCAGAGAGTAATTTTACGAGAATGGCATTGCCATGATTAGGGTTTTATTGAATCCACTGGTGATTTCAGACGAAATTTCCACATATTTGAACCGGTATTTCGCATATAAAACAAAAAATGGCATACAAATTTCACCATAGAGACATCACCAATGTAGCAACACAAAATCACTCTTAAATACTACAGAAATGGGAGATAATTGTTAGCGAATACTAAATCAGTAGAGACTTTAATATAATGGGATTTATTGATCGAAAATCAGCACAGCCCAATGGTGAAAACGTATACGAGGTGTGTTACTTGACATTGGCTTGACTGCACCTTGAATATGTAGCGAGAATCCAGGAAACTCGATGCCTTTGGAAAATGCAAAAGAAACTGGCGCAAATCCTAAGCATCTATTTTGGAAAGACTTGAGCGAGTTTCATAGCTTTAAGACAGCAAAGTTTGAGAGTTACTGGAGCGGAAAGAGGCATTGGCGATTACAAGAGCAATTCAGACGTATATTTTAGCCTTTCGGGATGACAGAAAAATATTATATTGGTGCCACACTAAAACGCAGGGATAAGTAAATGATATGCACTGCCTAAAGGGCACAATTTTTTTCCATGGCCGTAAAAAATAAACCTTCAATCGCTTTTTCATGTGGGTACTTTTTTATTCACACAGCTAGTACACTAAAAAACTTCTATAGCATCTTCATGATGCGGATCTCGGGGTAGTACGCAAATCTATATTCCAAAAATATAGAGAAAGTTCAAAGAAATGGATGAAGGTTGTCTGGCGTAATATTTATGAGGGATTAGTAGTTACAATCCTCTACATCAGCCATATTCCTTACTTACAATGAAAAGACGACTGCCATTTCTCATGAAGCATTTTCCAGATGCTATTAATATCCTTGTACCTTTTGCATAAAATTTTAGGTAGTACCTAGCCTATAATACAGGTGCATAACAAGCAAAAAAAGACGACGATAAATAAATAAGACTTAAACCATAAGCTTATAAGGGTGATTCAAATGAAAAAAGTACGCAAATTAAACATTTAGTGTAAATGGGCACTGAATGTAATTCCTTCAAATTGTCATTTTAAGGGGTTATTTTTCATGAAAACTGAAATGTAAAGCCTGAAAAAATTACGCAGCAAAGAGCGTAAAAAATAGCTATCATTTTCAATCTCCTCAATTCAATGAAAATACCGCAGTGCTAGTCACATTTCGCCAGGAAATATCTGATAATTGAGTAGAAGAAAAAGAGTTGTGAAAGGATGGCCGCAGCGGCCTTGGGTTATTTTCTATATCGCGAGACTATACGATTGTTTCAAAGCTGAGCCCTTACCAAATTGCGTTACTACTTTTTCCCCAGCATAGGTGGATTTATTATCCCCACATAAAGTAATCCCATATCGAGCCTTCACTGTCATCGAAGATCCATACCTTGACAATAAATTTACGAACGCCTCACCCTTAATTTTTGCCAATGCATCTGGAATAAAAGTACAAGTTACGAGGAAAAAATTATCAATTACACTAATTGCGACATGGACCTTATAGGCCACATCTTGAGACATGATGGCCTGATGAAGACAATCGTCGAGGGACAAAAAATGGATGGCAAGAACGGAAAAGGAAAACCTCGAACAAAATATATGGAACAGGTAAAGAAAGATGTGAAAGAGAATAAATACGTAGATGTGAAAAGATAAGCTGATACGAGAATTGAGTGGAGAGCTGCGTCAAACCAATCTTAGGATTGTTGACTAATTACGATGATGATGATGAAGACGACATGGAACTACAAATTTTTCACGTCATACTCCTGATATTTTCTGCTTATTTCAGTGCCTAGTCATTCTAACATTTATAATATCTTGATGATTTTTTACAGACTTCAATGAAAAGAGAGGTACAAAAAACTCTAAATAAAAATGTTTACAACGAAAAAATTAAAAAACAAAAATGAATATCCCAACTATTGATATTATAATACGAGAAACGGTTGCTTATGATATATGCATATGCATGCATATGACAACACTGTAGCTTGAAAGATGTCCTCACTACACATTAGCAATGACCATAAATGTTATCTTAATTGTTAAAATAGAGCTTGGACGAAACTAGAGAAACATGACTTAAAAGGTACCTTTAGTAACTTACGGGTAATCAAACCACTATTTTTTTAAATTCGGAAATGATAAACAAGTAATATAATGATTACATAAAGAAAGCTAAAATTGATTGTTTGAGGCGTAACTTGGTGAAAGCGATTCATAATTAAATTAAAAAGAAGAACTTTGTGCTTTCACATTAATATTTATTCACGAACTAAAATTTTAGAAGCATTCATACATTGAATGACTACGAACTTTCATTCGAAAAGCATGATTATAGAACTCGTATGTAATGAAATAAAAACCTCAGGACGACTTTCATCGTAAAACAAAGTAACAAATACTTTATTTATGGAAGACTTGCATTTAATCTGTTGTCGTTCCAGCACCATTTATGAGGAAAACTGTATAGGTGAAGCTTGTTGTAAAATTTAGTACCCTCTAATATACATTTTTTATTCACCTTAGGTCAAAGGGTGATTCAAATGGAGGGAATCGTACACGTTGAGTGTTAAAAAACTGCAGAAAATATTCGATATTGTGGTGTTATTTGGATTAACCTTAAAATCGCGCTCCATCGTTAATCTTAGATATTGATTTTCAATTTAAACTGTTCACCAAAAATAATCTGGAGAAGATGGCTAATCCAGTAAAACAATTTTAATTAAAAGCGTACTTCGTTTTTGTCAAGAATATCTACCCAAATAATACTGGAAATAAATGAAATAAAAATGAACATGATTAAGAGAGAACTCGATGAAAAAATAATGCTAGAACAACAATTTTCAACGGAGAAATCTCCATTACCCGTTTCCTCAATTTGTTTCATCAACTACTTGGGAGGACCCTGAGGAATTTCGTGGCGGAAATCATAAGTCTTATTTTCTATTTCTACCATAATACCGAGGTTAACATAAGAGATCGAGCATTGAGTTAGAGATCAAAATCGTTTCATCAGTCAGGCAGATGGATATCCGTAAATTTCACCCTCATGCTGTTGGACGGGAAAAGATCTTAAGGTTTGAAGAATGAACATCAGTTAACGTAATAATAGCAGTCAATAAGAAGTTAAAAGTCAGTTTATGGCAATGTCTTCAAGTTAAATATCAACTGAAATTTTTAAATAAAATAACTTCGTTGATTTTACATATATAATTTCACACGACCTGTCCCGTTGCAGTGCGACATCGCCAGATGATTTTATTTAATATGAAGCCATTTCACCAAGTAACGCCTGAAATTACTGATTAAAATTGAAAATATTTTGAAAAAGAGAATAGATTATATAGTGGAATGAACATTATCCGTTTATTTCCTTGTAGAACCTCAACGATGGCTTTCTACAACAAAATATGCCAATTGACCTTGAAGTGCAATGAAAATTACTCATACACACCATTTAAAACACCCAGAAAATTACTCTATTCCTGCTTTTTCCTCATTTCAGAAATTTATCGATAAATTACACTAAATTCAACACTTTTCTTAAAGCCGCAGCTAGTGAAAGGAAATACGTCATCTCATACTCATCGTTCGGATATACTAACACATTTTTCCGGATCACAAGTCAATGGAATGTAAATGGATCTTATTGAATAAAACCAATCGATGGGAATTTTCCGTAGACGATTAAAAAAGTGGCAGTGCTAAATTGCTCATAATATACAACAGATTGACATGTAAAACTTAAGTCACATACCTGCGACATCCATTAATCTCTTTTACATATTTTTCTAAAGTAGTAAAAATCTAAAATTAGCTTCTTGGGTGTATAATTTCATAGTATGAAAACCTCTTTCCACCGTTTTAGCGGTCATTAATCAGAACAAAAATTAATTCAAACCTAGCTATTACTGGGCATGATCAAAAGAAACAAAAATGTACTTATTATCTCATTGGATCAGCATATATTTGAACTAAATTTCCTGGCAACGTTCAATGAGAGGCGATTTATTTATAGATACAACTTAAAATGGCCTGTCAGTTATTTTTGTCTATACATTTCCCTTGACGCTCCATAGTGCTTAATAGTAGTGGAAGTACATTCATCTCAAATAATCATACCAAGATCACGCCTTGATAGGAACATAAGTTCTAACAATCCAACAAAATTTACTTGCATTAGGTACAATAATGATGTAACTTTAAGTACTTTTAAATCGTTGTCAAGCAACATTACTAGGTAAATCTATTTAAATGGATGATCATTCAATGAAAGCCTTTCGGTCTCATTTAGACTAGTCTAAATTGGTTTCCAAGAACAGTTAATGAAATACTTAAATAAAAATCGCCAAAATTATACTTAAAAGAGGTATTATTCGTGAGGAATCATACCTAATAGTGTTTCCCAAATATATTTAACTCTTCTACTCATTACATGGCCTCTTCCTTTCTCTCACAAACCTTGATCTCTTACTTCATCATCAGCGCCTCCCTCGCAACTGTATCTCTATCACGGACTTCAAAATTTCCTCGCCCTGATTTTATTGTTTAATTCAAGACTACTTCCAACCCTTTAAACACCTTATAAATCATATTGAACGCTCACAAATCACCCTCAAATGAGTAACCATCCTTCTTTTCTTAAACCTCATTTCCTCTTGTCATGTACAGTGTTGTCATATGCATGCATATGCATATCATCTTCATTTCTGTTATAATAACTCTCCACCTCGGAAATAATTGGAAGCACCCTAAAACGCCTCCTACAGTAACTCATCTAACTAGCTCTGAGTTACACAGGTAATCCGTGTCTGATTACAAGCTAGTGTGCGGTTGTTTCTAAATTGACTATTGGTCGCGATTATCAGATTAGAACTCACTAACTGTCACTTTGACAACACTCCATTTATTCCAGATCCATAGATCAGATCCTTCAAAAATGTTTGAATGGAACTATTACTGTTATTCGGACTTTAAATCCTTTAGTCGAAAATTCATTCCTTGTAAGGATATCCCTACGACACGATAAATACTGATTAAAAAAAAGCCTTTACCACCTCCATTCCAAATTCGAATCATTTTTAGCTGTCTACATTATTTCTACGCCCTTTTTTGACTAAAAGCTTCTTGCGTCTTGTAGAAAGTAAGGCCTAAAATTAATGGTCGTAAAACTCTCACTCTAGTTCAATAAATTCACCACTAGTAGAAACAACTATCTCGACAGAGCCCACGTCTCGACGTTCTTCCCTATCAAAGAGGGCAGGGTTACAGAATGGTATGCGGCTTTGGAGTTATTCAATATTGGCCGAAAGTTCAGAAGCCAACAATGATCCTCCCATGTCTCTCATCTGAGGCACAGACACAGTCAAGAGACATTGAACACCTACATAATCGCGCGCACCACACACCTAGAGAGTCAGCTTCGAAAACGAGTCGCTCAGACTTGCTTAGGAGGATGAGAAGAATCACACCCTCTCAACTGGTCGTATTTTTTCTAGTTTGCGAAGAATTACTCCTTTAACCCTTAACCAGTGACGTGCAATTCTTGTTACACTACCAGTGACATGCGATCTGGGAGACCGCAATAAAACAAAAATTCATAAAACGTTGCAAAGTAATTTTTATTTCGTCTTTTAATGTTTCTTTGACTTCTCAACTATTATAAAACTTACATTTAATATTATGCATTCCCAATACGAACCTACTTTTCCAGTAAAAATTTTTGTTTGAAACATGATCAAAAAATTGATATCAAAAACACTTGGGATATTAATATTACGGTACTTTTTTAATTAAGTACTTAATTATCCACGTTATGCAACTAAAAGTGCTTCATTACAAATTATTATTATTATTATTGAAAAATCACTTGGAATTGTTTTTAATAACTTTTTTTTATCATTTCCACCAGCATTACGTTTATTGGATTTCCAATTTAGTGACGTGAGGTCTCACAGACCGCCACTAAAATTAGGTAGAAAATTTTCAGAAATAAATAATAATAACGTTAAATTTTAAGTGTGCTATGTCCTTAATATACAAAATTATGACGCTCACGAGGATTATAGATATTTTGAAAATGTTTTTTTTTTTTTAATTTTTTGAAAATTTTGACCGCAAAAAATTTTTTTTTGAAACGCAGCGGTCTCTCAGACCGCACGTCACCGGTTTAGGGTTAAAACTTTTGTTATAATTTTGATATGCTCAGGGAATGTAGAGTAGAATCATGCCAGAATTTTCGTGTACCTCAAAAACAAAAATCCTACAGTTTAAAGCATACCGGGACTAGCCGCGGTCAACTAAACTAGTCAAGAGCGAACACCTCTTTGCGTTCTATGTCCGCGCCTGCTCTCCGGCTGTGGCGCTGTGCGCACGATTTGGACTGCTTGTGGCATCATATGCTCAGCAGTCCAGCAACACCTTGTCCGGTAGTGTCCACAAATATCCACAGGGAAGAATGACGCCTCGGTAGCTTAACTGGCTAAAGCACTCGACCGGAAGTCGGGGGATCCGGGTTCGTATCCCGGTCAAGGCGGATGATTTTTTTCTCTGCGGATCTTTCGCACAAAAATCCTACACCTGAGAAAATAGGTGCAGAGGTTGAATTTTAAAGTAAGACGTGCATGCAAACGTAATACTTCATAGACGCCGCTGTAAAAGTAATACTATACAAACGATAAATATTTCAAGATGATACTTAAAGCTTTAAAGGAGTAATTCGTTGCGTAAAAGAGAAAATCGGGAGGAAGTGACTCGTCTTCAAAGCTGACAGACTCGATTTCGAAGCTGACTCTCGAAGTTTCGTGCGCGTGATTATACCAGTGTTCAATACTCAGTATGCTCAATCTTCAAGAGTGATTTATGGGCCCTCTTTATCGACTGGCTCCGATCCGCTTTCACAATAGTCAAAAGGCGTAACTACTAGGAGTATTCGAGTTCTCAAGTATCCCTATGAATCATGTATGCAATGGTAGATGGCATAACTTTGTGAAACTCCTTCATGATTTGTATAATATATATCTAATAATTTGAATCTGCACTGTGTGCAACAGTAGAGTTTCCTTTCTTGCCAAGACCCCACCACTCGATTGTAATCAAAGTCGATGAGAATCCGGATTGCAGCCAACCGATCGAGAAATCTTGATCCCCGCAATAGATCCGTTTTCGCAGCAGACTTCCAAGCGGTCTAGTAATCCTTTTCTCCACTGTTTGAAAGTTCCATCTCTCTATAAGACACAAGGTTTCCTTTAAATCTTCCACTATGCTTTACAGCTGTGGAAGAGGATTGGGACGAAATGGGATGGACCAAGGATTGGAGAGCTCGTAGCCAGGCATGAATGGGGAGATGTGAGAACATATGGTAGGCAAGAGAAGTCTTAACAGCGGTTTAACATACTACTCAAATAACTACCGAAAACAGTAAACATGCATCACGGTACAGCCTTCACAATTAACTTTTCCGTTTTACGTAAAAACGACCTCATTGACTACGATTCAGCTTTAAGGGTTTTATGAGAATATATTAGTCAATATTGTGCTATAAAATATACAAATTGCATTAAAACACGAATTTAAAGTCTATTTACTATCTTCCAGTCATTACCGCGAACTTCCACACATTTCTGACAGTGTAACTCTTATTTTGTCCAATTAATGCACACACTTTCGCCGATGACTTTGATAATGCCTCAGTAATTCTGTAATCTCTAATTTGAACCCGATTTGAACAACGGATGCACGTCTGAAACCCTAATTTTTACAGATTTTTAAATAACAATTACAAGAAATGATTATGAAATATTCTTCAAACAGAAAATAAAGCATGCAGATAAATATTTCCACACAGTAAATGTAGGCATTTACCAACGTCCTACATTTTTCCCAATACAATTTAACAGTCTTTAGGACATTAGACGATGAAATGGGAAATAGTAAAAAGAAAAATAGTAGAGGCACACTTTGAAAGCCAAAGAACCATCAGTCACTCTCTAATTCAGCCCGAAGGTTGGTTTGGATAGCTAAGGGTAGAGCTAACCCCGAACGAGAGCACAGGAGAGTGAATTTCACATATTCAGAGTAGAGGGTCGAGTTCCATTACCTGGGCCATTTCGAGAATTTGTTTTGCGGTGTCCGATGGCTAAACCCGGGATCTGAACTCGAGACTCCTAGACCGGGAGCCAAGCTCTCTACCCACTAGGCAACCGCCACATGTATGCCAACCTTACGCTCTCTCTAATAAACTTTATGCAAAAAGGCTACTTGACGCAGTGCAGACAAGGGAAGACATAAATGGTTCCACGTGGGAAATAAAACAAATAAAATCAAACATTTCTACATATAGAATTCCCCCCCCAGTCACGAAAAAGCATACAAAAGCACATATACGTTTCACATTCTTTTCTTCCACGCTGTAAGCCCTAAAATACACCGGCATCTTCTAAACATACTGGTATTTACAAACTTAGGCTTAAACAACGCATTCATCATTCATTGTCCCCCTATTTTCTTAATTCTTACCGCATCTTAACACGAGGAAGCTAATTAAAATACACTTTTAAAAAATTCAAGTAAAAATTTTGGACTATCAGAAGGTTTGGCATCTTTAGCTGAATTCAATCCCAAAATGAGGGCTATAGTAGCTATGTGACTGCTTAACAAAGTTATTACCGCTTAATCTGATGAACTATGAAAAATGTCTCTTTTGGTTTTGGATTTTTTGTCACGTTTCAAATTATTAGAGAAGAAATAACTTCGAAACCTTAACTTGGAAAAGGACAAGACAAATTTTCTTTGAAAATGTTAAAATTAAAATTGTGATAAAATTACAAATTTTCCATAAAATTTATGGACAACATATTTTCCTTCGTTTTAAAATTGAGTGAACGACCAAATTTGGCATATTGCACACGCTACATATATTTTTAATCTCCTAATATCCTTCTGCATCGGTACCTAAGAGACAATACACTAACACTTCAGGCAGCTTCCTCTCCCATTCACTCAGTAATCGAGTAACCCAACCTTTGTATTCCCAGCAATCAGCATAATTAAAGTACCAATTACTACTCCTTATAATTGTGGATTCCTTCAAATCAATATACAATATATACATACAAATACATATAGCATATATACATATCAATACACACAAATAAATTCATAGAGAATGAAAGAAAGGGATATGAACATATATGCGCTTCAGCGGAACAGAAACTTAACTACCTACTGACATACTTCTAGTCAGCGCCTCCTCAAATGATGCAAAATTAATTACCAGTTAATACAAGCTGACTTCTGGAATATTTTGCACAACTGAGTCATGGGTCATAAAAGTCACAGCATGCAGCCAAAAACAATACGAAGCAAAGTTTCACACCTACCGCAGAATTCCTAAGGATTCTTCATTCTAACGCATGTTCCTTATAATATACGTAAATAAGTAATTCAAGGGGGATAATAAGCCTGCCTATTCTCTATCAGATAAAATGCCTCAGGTTGTTATCTACAAATCGTTATTCCAAAATGTAAACAAATTTGGTTTGTAAATGGCTGCTTTAAGATGAGTACTTTTTGTAGTAACCTGAGTAAAAGGAACCAAGATTAGAAATGATACCTCTCCACGCACAAGAACTTCACTCTTAACAAATGAATGTAGAATTTCTCCAAGTTCCTTCCTGCCGTATATTTTTTATCACTCAATATCCCTATCATGTTCAACACATTGGTATAATTATAGGTTGACTTAAAAAGTAGAATTTTCATGCATACTTATAAGTGGCTAAATTGTAAATTGTTTTATTCGCCTATTGAGCGAGCTTAAAAACTAAAAAGCCATAAATTTCCATTTCTTGTTCACGCGGGATATAGATGTTAAATTTTCAAATAAAGGGGCGCAGAAAGCTACTGACATCATTGGCTAAGCCCGTCCTTTTATCAAGACACGACTCTTTCCTTGTCACCTAACGAGTAAATATTTTACCGAGCCGGATCTCTTATGTCGAAGCATATTTTCTTAATGGGATGTAACTTCTGAAATTTTAGGTTCATTTTACAAATGCGTATTTCGCAACGATAACGAAAACTTTAACTGCAATTTTAAAATAAAATTCCACGCCAAATGGGGTACATTAATTTTTATGACACATGGCATAACTAATGTTAAGATTGAAAATACTTGCAGATGAGGTTTAAAGATACCCTCGCCAAAATGATAGCGAGTCCTTAACTTCGTATTCTCTTGCATGCACCATTATAAAATAAATTTTTATGTAAGGTCATAATAACAATAAGTACATTTTAGTATCTCCATTTTCTTCTAAAATTAAACACAATCCTTTTGTTAGGTGCAGGCTAATGCCGACGCCGGGTTTTCGTTCACCCTTCCTTCCCAGCCCTTGCCTATGGTGCAAATGACCTTAACTGCCGATAGTCTTCTCCAATTAAATTACCATACCATTGACACTACCGCCAGAAAGAATTCATCATGTTATCACTGCAACTAATAGCCGAAATGGAACTGTGGAGAATAAAAAAATATTTCTTTGGAAGATCGTAAATTCCTGCGTTTTTTTCTTTTATTTTTCATTTTCACTAGCCATTCAATTTGTTCAAGTTTTGGTAAAAATACCCAGCGCTTAAATTAGAATGTGATGATACCCTTCAAATATTAGCATTCATCGCCGTCTTCTTGTTTGTTCTTGTTTCCTCAGAATGACAAGGATAGGTCCCTGATATCAAGAATATTAACCAACGTCAAGGTTATTGTTAGAACAAAGGCTTTCTACGGTGATGGTTTCAACTCTGAAATTTTCTCTGGTTTTTTTCCCGCGTTAGTTAGTTAGTTAGTGGACGACAGTTTTTCTGGCTATCCTGCCATCTTCAGGTCGAAAGTTTCGGCGTGTGGTTTCTGCATCGCTTAAGTACGATGCTACGGTGTATAAGCAATGAAGAAACCACACGCCGAAACCGTCGAAATGAAGACGCTAGCAGGATACCCAGCAAAATTGTTGTCCACAAGCCAACTGACGCGGAAGAAAACCCGAGGAAAAAATGCAGAGATCGGGATTATTCGCCTGCATTTTACAAACAAAAAAAGCGTCCAGGATTGAGGCTCTCAAGGGACGGACAAATCCAGCTGGAGGAGGGTAGGTAGTATTTACCTACCAATGCATCTATCTATATAGTTTCTACTACAAACTATAAGCCATGTTACCGGACGGCAGAGGGAGTGTGGGATACTCACTTGTCACTTCAGCTGACCCAAACCCGTCAAATTTTATGCCGAACACTAAATGGTTGTTCAAAGATCAATCAACCCACTGACGTGTTACACCGTGAGTCATAACCATTGAATCAGGTAGTAACAAAGACCTTAAGAAGTATTCATCCGCATACTATCCAATCTCTCCTCCAACTACCGGAATATAGGGAATTTAAAATGCCGAGTTTAACTTAATACCACGTTTTACATGAAAAAAGAATTCCTCGCGATCTTATTTCGTTATTAAATGACCGATTAATCCCCCCCCCCATTTTAATGAAATAAATTTTATCTCCTTGACAAATAAAGAAAAAGATAATAGGAAGTACGATTAGGAGTTTTAAACCGAATTTCTAAAAAAATTAAATCAAATCCAATGATTTCGATGTTGAAATCTGGACACAAATACTACGAAACTATTAGCAATGAACTTGACCGTAATCGATAAATATTCCCCAAGATTAGCAATAAAAAAACTTTTAAAAAAACGAAACCAACATTTTTTGTTATTGTTTAAATGATGAATTTGTGGTGTAAGGAAATTTTTAAATAATATGCTGAACTCATTAGAATATCAGAGCTCTTAAAATGGCCACTGTTGCTTAAATCACTAAGAAAGAAAAATCTGAAACTACGAGGGTGGCGTCCCTACTTGCGGACGTGTATGTTGGTAAATTCGATATATTAGGGAACTAATTACGTCTTACAATTCATTAATGATCCACAACATCACAAGTTTTCAAATACAAAAAGAGGACAATTTTCTGATTACAAATGTTGTTAAATTTCACTACTGTACATGAACCCCCACCCATAAAATAAAATGACAGAAGTGACAACATCCCAGTCAAAACACGTAGAAAATAATATCTCCAAAAATTAAGCCAATGCTTCCTTTTCATGGTTTCCACTACTACAAGTATGAATTATGATCGAATACTTTTAAAATGACTGCAAGAGGAGAAGTCACAGAAAACACTAAAGTAGGATAATTTTAACTGCGATAGTAGCATCCATAGGAAATTTAACCTAACCTCGCGAAACTTTTATTGCAAGCAAGTATAAAATTTAGTCCGAAAGCAAAAGCTTTCAATAAACTCCAATGAAAATATACCAATGGATGAGACGATCGTAAGGACAGCATAAGGATGCTAGATGGATGCAGAATTAATGGAAAAGAGACACAATACTAGTGCAGAATTAGACCGTCTTAATCGATCGAGTGCAACATGGGTCTGGCAATTCGACGATGTACTTAAAGCAAGACTCGATACTTGCTTTTACTTGCTCGATAATTCTCCCACCCACGCATGTTGTCGATGTATTCTTTGGTTTTAGCACAAAGATTGTCAGGTAGGTTACCCTTGTATAAAATTAGCTACGTCCGCCAATTCATTAACTCTCTCGGCTATCTCACAATTCCCGACAGGTAATTTCCTACTAGAGTAGAAACCAATTTTCGGCTTCGCTTTTTATTGATTTCTTTTGTTTTTATAATTTATTAGGTCGCTCTTACTTAAAAAAAGGTGGGGCTGAATTTATCTCCCTCTTTGATTTTTATAAAATACCTTAGCTTAAAGGCATTCATTTATTTTCTGATGCATTCAAGTTAACTGGATCACAGTAAATTTAAGAAAAGCTATTAGTGTTAATTTTTCCATTCTGAAAATCTGACTTCGACGATAATTTAATTAGTACTGACATTCACCGACATTTACTCCATACCTTTCCCACTAGTGTACGTAAACGCTGGCCTTAGGGCTCAAGGAAGGCACATTGTTGTTGGATTTATATGTGGTGAATATTTAACCACATGCACAATCCAAGAACAACGTGCCTTCCTTGAGCTCTGAGGCCTGCATTTACGCACACTTGTGGGAAATATATGGAATAAATGTGGGTGAATGTCACAAGCACAGATATTCACAAGAAAACCTTGAGTAGATACAAGAGTTTAACAAAAGTTAATTCATTAATAAAGAGGAAACAGAATGTGACCATATAAGCACACCTACAAACAATGCTAGTAAAGACAAAACCCTCCAAATTGTTACTTAAGACGTACGCAGAGTCTGGCGCGTATTGATAAAACAGCAAGCCAACAATAGACAAATCAGACAGCAATCTAAACAGCGGCGAAAAATTAGCAGGCTACAAGATACCAGACTAGCACGGTGAGCGCTTTACTAAGAGTGTCTACGGATAAGAATACAGAGGAGCTACAAACGATACCAATGGAAAATAAGTAAAGAAAAACTCTGCTAAAGGAAGAACAATAAATTGATTTAATTAAATATTCAATGCATAAATTATTTCAATAATCCATGTTACAACTTAATTTCAGTCACTTTAAGTAACTGGCATAAATGTGAAGGATTGGAAAATGTACAACCACCGTTAAGTTCATCCACTGAAATTGGACTACCACAACTGCTAATATCATTATGTCTTTTCTATCCCTTATAGAGCTATGCTAAGGCTTGTGAATGTTGCACTTCATGCAAAACAAACAACAACGTTTCAAAAATCACGACACAATGGGTAGATCCTGTGGTATTAAGACATCTCTTCCACTAAGGTGTGGGAATAACTGCTCGGCGAGAAAGGTTGTTATGAAACGGAGCGGGTACCGAAAAGGAGGGTGGGAGAGATTCCCCTCAGTCGGGCAAAGATAAGGTTTCAACGGTTATTTCATGTCCGACATGGTCCACGCATTTCTTAGTTTAAAACCTCAGAAAGGCAGAGGAGCTGGAGTAACTTCTTCCCTTTTATAAATTTTATCGCAGTTCTAAATGACCCATCTATTTACTTTTGTTCCCTTTACACATTCGCTAAATGTTTATAAGAAGGGATTGAGATTTCTGATTGAGGATTCTATCGACCAGAAGGACCCTATCGCGAAGCCGGAGAGGCTATTCTGGGAAATAATGGAAAACATGGTGTAAACCCCGGGAGACCTGATTATTCAGCTTAATCCACGCAAGCCAACGTTAGGACTAAGACTACACCCCTCAAAATATTTTTTCTTGCATACCAAACCCTTTTGCTTCACCCGTTTTCTGATACGTAATATTTCCACGTAGAATATGTCACATATACTTCTTGAAAACGTTCTTCAACATCAAAAATAAATACAAAAAAACTCTGAGAAGGAGAGAAAACGAAATGCATTTTATTATATATTTCAACGCATAAATTATTCCAGTAACCCTGGTTAACCCAACTGAATTTCAGCCATTATAAGTAACAAGCATAAATTTAGAGGATTAAATAATATAAAACTACCATCTTAAATTTTTTCAACCATTATAAGTAACTGGCCAAATCACTAAACGAAAAACATGAAATATTTATTGAAATATATGCCTTGAGAAATAAATGCGACCGCAGAACATAGTTGAACATATTAATTTCCAGTTCTCAAAGTTTGATTCATCAATTTCACTTTCTGTACCTCCTCATGATTCATCATATACTATTTTCTTAGCACACGTGCAAGGTCAGAACACTTTAACCACTTGCTATTTTCATGGCACGATTAATACGAGACACTGACTTTTCAAAAGCTACCAGTAATACTTCAATAGAAGATGCAACCACTTTACAGTTACATTACATAACAAAAAATTTCTAATTACACAAGCGACGGTCTAATTGAAGGATATCTGGTGCACTAAATAAAATAAAGATTTTAAAGCAAAAATAATTACTAATCGAAGCGATGTCTGAAACTAGCTCCCCATAAATGTTGCCCTGAGGACGTTAGACCGCAAAAATTGACAACTACTGTCAATGCAGATACAAAGATAGGCTATTGAGAATTCCTCGGGGACCGTAGTAATAAAATGCATCCTTATGCACACAGTGAGCCGCCTCATAGGAGGGAGGCAAAGGGTTTTAACACATCATCCTCGTAAATAAAATTGGGAAGTTAGATGGCTACCTTATAACATGAACGTGCTGTTTTTAACGTAACTCAATTTCACAATCGTCCGCTTTTAACCGAAAAATGGCCAGTGTTTATGAATATGGCTCTGAGATTCTAATGGCCACCAACTTAATCCGCCTCAAATCCGTGAAACAAACAAATCGCTAAAAGCATATTTAGCGGATCACGCTATTTCCCTGTGAAAATTGGATGAAATTTGTGCCGGAATTATACTAATTTCTAATCTTAACAAAAGACAGCTAGATATCCTAGATTTACTGGCTATTCTGACAAAAAGGCTACTGCTCATAAAATTCCCTACACTAAACCCCTAAATAATCGGGGTATTTTAAATACTACTTTATCAGCAATTGCAATACTTTCAATACAATTTTACTAGCTAGCTAATTACTTTTACTAATTTCAATAGTTTATTAAATAGCACCCTAAAAAGTATAGCACGCCTGTTCCTCAAGATAATATGATAGCATTCTCGAGAAGCAATGAACTGTATTAAATCAATTATATTTCTTGGCATCTCATCACTCCTTTCTTGAACACTAAATAAATCAGGCTCGGAGCCGCTAAACACTCGAAGGCCGAGCGGTAGGCATCGAATACTTGAGAAATTGAGAAGAATAATCTTTAAAAGCCACACGGATAACTTCATATTAGAACCCCACTATTTTTCTAGGTCCGACAGAAACGATAAATTAACAAAGGAGTTTTTCCGAACGGATAGGTATGGGAATTCGTTTTTCCCCTAACCAAAAATTTTAACACCTATTAATTTTTTTAAAAACTTGATAAATTCAAGGCCTGATTTTTTTGAAGAATTTTCTATTAATCTGTAAACAACTGGTGTCCTAACACCCCCCGCCACACGCCTTCGAGATGAATCGGCTGATAAACAAATGAGAATCAGGTTTCTATTTCCACTTATGAAGGTTTTAAGGCGCCAGCAGAAAATTTAGCCGGTATCCCACTCATTTATTGATAGAATTATTGGAATATAAAATACATCTATGCCGTCCATTTAAGGTACACTTAATTTAAGTATGGTCCAAGCAGATAAAACGCGGAAAATCAATTCAGCGGGAGGATAAATGCGAAACGAGCTAAAGTTAGTAAATAGGCGTGGATTGCGGCTGATTACTACAATTTATTTCTGGATTCTAAAACCATAGTTACAGTTTCTAATCCAAGGACTCCGCCTAAAATTGTGCAAGGAAAACCAATACTTTATAGTCATACCTTCCATTTCATATTCCTTAATTTTTGGACAAGAGTCCTATCCTTTCCTAAAGAAAAGCTTCATAAAGAAAGACAATAGAATAATTAGGAACAAAAAGCCTTAAATTCTTTATGCCACAGTGTTAACCACCGCTAGTTGAAATCGAAACCATAGCCATTCCTTCCTAAAATTTTGAAATCTTAAAACATTCGTTAAAAATGGTCGAGTAAGATCTAGAAAACCAATAAATGGTATCTGAGATGTTATTCGATATTCTGCATCAAATTTCTTTAGTCTCCTTCAAATGAACGCTCCACGAGAATAATCAAAGATAAAATATACGAAGGATATACGAGGAACACGAGGAACTACTACCGTTAAAAAAATGTATGGAATATCATATGCTGTCAAGACAGCAAAGAGTGAATGACGGAAGAAATAAAAATATTACTATAAGGCAAACACCAAGCAAACAGATCAATATAATTCCCTACTAAGAACTTTAGATCCAATTAAAAATTCAGCTCCATTTAGTCTTTCGGAAAATTTTCACGCACCTAACAAAATTCGAAAATTACCAAGAAGATCTTGAACCCAACGTGAGGTAAATTGTCTCACCATCAGTTTCCACAGAATTTTAATTCGCTTCCAATGCAGAAATTTCATCCGTAATGATGTACCTAAGACAAATCGCAAAGTGATATTTCCAAATACATAATTAAATATCATCTGTGAAACGACTTTCATTATAAAAATTTGGAACAATTGGCAATCTACTCAAACAATCTTAGCTTACTGCTCATCGTCACCTAATGCCAACGAAATATCGGTTTAACAGAATAAAAATATCAACTTTTGCACACTTTCTACACATCTTAGCATTAAAAAGTTTGAAAGTGAATTTTTAATGCATTATAAATATCTGTATTCCAATATCCCCACTGGATCCAGAATGCCGATCGCCATGGAGACTTTTATCATAATGCTTTCTAAGTGGATCATGATATTCTAACAAAATGTGTCAATAGGCACAGAAAACCCCGCGCCCAAAACACGCTTGAGCATTCACATTTTCGCTTGTTTTTGTAATGGAAACAATATAGGGTTGAAGGCAGATAACAATGGTGATATTGTTAATAGATTTATTTTCTTTTCTGCGCCATGCCACTAAATACCTTAGACGATTGTATGCAGCACAAAAATTAGTTTGCGTTATGGTAATATTCTAGATAGTATTGATAACGATATAAATGAGACAGACAAGGTTGAGAACGATAAAACGAAGAGTGTGCTCATTTGTAATAGATCACCATTAATGAAGAACCAGTCGTTGCGGAAACAGCGGATACTTCTGGAAATTTCAATTGGGAATTCCAGAATGTACCAAGAAAATAAAGCCAATCTGGACTAGGCATTTTTCAAGATGCGATAAGATTTCATATTTATCGTATAGATAACGTAATACATCTTTGATACCATTATATTTAGTTTTTCACTATAAATGATTATAGAATAAAGTATTTTAATCGAACAAGTATATCGGAGATGCTCCGTACACGTCGACCGGAAGGGACGACAGCATGGCCGCGATACATCGACACTTCCGGAGACGGCGGTTGAACTAAATTCTCACCCCATGCGAAAATTATGCTCTATATACTATCTGAAGGTACAAAATATGTCAGCAAAAACGAAAGACAGAAAATAATAAAGTCATCTAAAGAGTTGAATCTACGTTATATCAGAACTTTCAACTTAATTATACAATCCGGCAGTTGCGAAAAACCTTATCCATTGTTTAAAGCTAGAGGCTTCAAATTAAGCTGAGTTTATTTTACAAATTTCATGTATGCCCTGAATTAATTAGAGCTACCAGCATTTAGATATTACATAACTTAGAGGAAGAGATAGCTTAATAGCGAGTACGCATTACCAACAGCCTTGGTCTAGATTAACTTTTTCAGCGATTTCAACAAATTTGATTTTTATGAACAAAATTATATTTCCATGACATAAACAGGCCCGTATAATCCACTACTAAATTAACAGATAGATGCATGTGGACACAACATTAGAAAATATCGTATCCTCCTTAAAATGGTTTTCATTAACTACCTTGTATCGGGGGTCCACATGCACCCAAACAACCGATTGCGTTCCATCGTTTTATTAAAGCACAATAAAATCCACAGCAGAATGTAGGCCCATTATCAACTTAATCTAACGAAGATTCAACGAGGAATCGGCCGGCGGGTAGTGAGCGAACGCTCAACGAAGCAAGGAATGTATTTTTAGCACCGACCTACCAACGGTGGTGGAATAAGGTGCGAGTGGGCAGAACAACAGCCGAAACCTTATTTTAGAAGCTCTTCCTATCGCCGGGGATACACCATCAAGAGAATTCATCACTAAATAATCTATTACCTAACGACAGAAATGCCAAGCAGCCATTCCTATTGCTAGAGTGCGAAATTTCTTGCCACTAGATCAGCTAAGGACAAAAATAAACTTTAAAAAAAATATATGTGGGGGGTTGGAACTTCAAGCCATTTCTTTAAGTGCGACCGGAGCATCAATTCCACAAACCACATGCTATTTTCAGGTTTCTCAAGCTGCCGAAAGCATAACGGCATATTTTCTGTGAACTCAGACCTGGGGCAGAAAAGGAGGATGTCTAAGGAGGCACATACATTCTGTCTCCTTGATTCACTTTCCAAATTCGTATCAATCATTCTTCATATTCTTTCTAATAACCAACTCTCCTTATTCTCAAGATGATCTTAATAATAGCATTCTTTAACGGTGATAAATAAGATATATACTTCTGAATCATCAGTTTCACCCAGAACAAGCGATATCATTCCGGTAAGCTGAATCATAGATGGACTCATAAATATAAATCAATTATACATCCTAGCGTCTTAGATATAGCACAGAATCTCCACTCCCTTCCAAGCAGATAGTGAAAGCGGTTTACAGTTTCACAGGCAACGGATTCATGACAAAAAAGGGTGTGCTTCATGCAGTTGAAAAACGTCAACACTGAAATGGATTCACTCCCCATATATGAGTAAATAATTACATAATTATACGTTACAGAAAATAAATAGGAATTCGCCACCAGAACAGACTCAATCACTACACTCGCATTGAAATATCGCGGTACTTTTATCTTTATATATCATTTAACCATCATGGGACATCAAATAATCATCAGGTGTTACTCAAGTAACACACCGAGATTCAACCTTCACTCCTAATGGTGAAATGGTAGAGCTAGTTCTTTGGAGTTACGTAATCGGAAGTCTCAGACCAATTAAAGCGAGGATCGAAATTCACAAGAGTAACCAATACTAGAGCAATAAAAACCACCCGTTCAATCCCACAACTTATTTTCAAAGCCCTTAACAGTTGATGACAAAACTCACCAATTAAATAGAGACTATAATGAGAAAATATGCAAGGAATTAAAACGAAACAACAAAGCACGGGCCGGAATTTAAATCTTCGGAGAAGAATCAAGGACACGACGACTTAGAGCTCAAATGAAGAGGTAATATTCCACTCTTCGCTAAAATTAGGGACAAACTACCTGAGACACCAGGGATATTCGTCCTCATCAAAACGCAAGGCATTCGTAGTAAGTACTTTACAAGGAAGAAAAACTTGTAGGGGGGATAAGAATCAGATGGCATAGGTTGAACAGGGCGTAATAAGTGCAGGAATGTGTTAACTTGTTTTGGCGAGCCTGAAAAGCCACCGGATAGCCCGACTTCAACCCGCACAAATATTGTTTTCATCTTCGCGAAGACATCCATAGAGTAGGTAGCACACAGAAATAGAATTCACTCGAGAGATAGGGAGAGAAGGAGAGAAAGAAGAGAGGCAAAGGACAAGCGAGGGATATAGCGCTGAGTGTCCACTACGGCCCCGGCTTCACGCCTTAAGCAGCGTGAGGTGGGAGCTTTTTCAGTGCCCGGGACCCCACCCCCTGACGAACACGACGACAGACACGACATGGGGTGCAAAATTCCACCAGACACGCCTCCGCGACGGAAAAATAAACCTCGCTTCCCGAGAACTGGGGAAGGCCCAAAGGTTACCCCGAGAAGGGAACCAAACGGGAGCACATGTCACAGGGAACGAAGCACAAGGACCAGCGGTCTGCCACATGGAATGGTGACACCAGTTCCCGCTCAATCACCGAGGTTAACAATTGCGCTGATCGAATCGACATGTCCAATTCGCTCCGAACGTGGTCACACCCGTCTGCAATCAGGCAGGCGGGCAGTGAGAGACCTCACGATGTCGAAGCACGTGACAAACCTAAGGATTAGGGTTCAGGGAGGCACAATCCCTTGGGTGACCCCATGAAATTTCTTTCCTCGCAGGGCGGGGACGGAGTGGGTGAAGGGGGGAGGGCAGAGGTCTTAAGTGAATTAGATTTCTTTCTCATGCGAGTGCACTCACACCAAAATACAGCCACGTAGTCCTTGTCGTTGAGAATCCTCTCCAGCTGTTTCGAAGTCACTTCTTCGATGACGGGCTCCGAGTCCTTACCCCCTCGCTTTGCCCCATAGCCCAAGGTGGCCGAGCACACCAGAAGCAGGAGCAGTGTTCGCAACGAGCCGGTAGACGTGGAGGCGGGTCGTGCCATCGCTAGCGAACCACTGCTCGCTCACAAGAGGATCTTGGATCAAGGTTTAGGGGGAGGGAGGGATTTAGGAGCGGTGAGGGGTGGGGGTAAAGTGGGGGGCGTGGAGGAGAATGGAGGGGGATGCGTGAGTGGCCATTGGAAGGGAGGTGGGGAGGGGAGACGGACAGGGGGATGAGGTGAGAGAGAAAAAGGCTCGCATGGAATATCGTAAATATCGCAGGGACGATTTCTGAGAGGTGAACGCCTTCCTGGTTCGCGGGGCGCCGAAAACAATTATTTGCCGAGGGTGGAATGGAGGATGGATATGCCCTGAGGATGGAAAGCAGCTGGGATGCCGAAACGTCGGCAGCTATGAGATCATTAAACCGGTGGGAAACCCGAACAACCTTCCATAATTATAATGAAATGTAAAAACCTTTGTACTTCCGCATAAATTTATTACTGTGCGACCTAGGTTTCGATGTACATACAGTAATCAATTTATTTGGAATTACGAAGTTTTTTTACATTTCATTAAGTTAAATAGATTCCATTAATACACAACATTAATGCATTTAAAATACAAAGGAAGGCTGCGCGTTTCGTTAAAAACTGCTACGGGCGTACAGACAGTGTTACCCAGATGTTCAGCGAATTAGGCTGGGAGCCGCTGGCGACTCAGAGGCTGCGCGCTAGGCTTAGATTGCTTGAACAATTGAGAATGGATATCTTTAAGAGCGACATAGAGAACATAATATTGGAGCCACTCTATATTTCCAGGTCCGATATAAGCGATAAATTAAGAGAGATGTTTTGCCGAACGGATAGATATGGGAATTCGTTTCAACTCCGAACCATAAAGGACTTTAATAAATGCTAGTCCCAACTTCGTAGAGCACTTCATTTTCTATGCGTAGACGGCTGGTGTCCTAACACTCCCTGCCACACGCCTTTTAGGCGGCTTGCGGGGTGTTATGTAGATGTAGATGAACCGAGACAACGTATTATTTCATAATCATATTTGCCTAGGCCCCAAGAGGATTATATCATTGGTCCAGAAGAGTATTTCAACAACTCCATAATTCTATTTGCTATGGTCCCGAGGAGATTACATCACTGGTCTGAGAGAGTATCTCGCTCTCAACAGTTACATGTATTACATATTGCGGCGAAAAATTTGGCCTGAACACATGATTAAATGAATGGTTTACGGCGTGTGAAGTCAAGTACCTGGGTGTTACAATTTAGCCTAATTGTGGGGAACGCATAAGAGCAACATTTGCACCAGAACCCTATACGATAAGATTACATCGCATGAAAGAAAGGCCCTAGAATGAAACCGCGATAAAAAACGCATGAAATCGTTTTAGGCTTGACTTGGAGGAAATGTGATACATCCACAATGAAATATAAACTATAAATGGTAATTTCCACACTTAAATATGTAACTCCACTACCGACCATAGTTTCGACCACGGTCGGTAGTGGAGTTTTATATTAACCCTCCCTACCTACCTGGGGTCTTTTTTGACCCCAGCTCATAGAAAAATGTGAATAACTTTTTAACTTTTACAGTTTAATTCATATTATTTTAGGAATGCTCCTATAAAACAAGTTTACATCAATTCCATTTTTCATTTTCAAAGCATTTGCATCAAGAATCCTAAAAAAAAATAATTTCTGGCTTGGGGTCAATTCTGACCCCAGGTAGGGCATGTGGAACTAAAATCTCCCCGATCGTGATTCAACACCTGGAGGTGAATTATCATCGTCTTTCATAAATAATTGAACAAATGTTTGCTTTTTTGATGACTCTGTCATGTAAGGAATAAATATTAGCATTTTAATCATAAAATGAGTAACATATTGAATGTTAAAATTATTAGAAGGGAAGAACATCGTAGAAGATCGCCATGGATTTTTTGGATGTATTTCCTTCGCATGTGATACCGAATTTGATATAATGGTAATATACACCGTCGTATTGAAAAAGCTTTATTACCACTTAGGGAAATGAATAGAGGATTAGCTAACCAAAAGCAAAATCTATTCCATACCAGCAGTGTCAAATGATTGAACTTGGAGACTAACTCATAAGCAGTCAATCATGTTCACCTCACCCCATCTCATAAAAACAGCTGAATAATACCAAGTGATTGCTAGCAAACTACGTTTTCAGCTTGCTCTGCAGCTTCCAACCCAAATATTATCAGCGCAGAGCTAATTCTTCGCCATCAGGGTGTTTTCTTTGTAATCAGCAAGGCCTAGTCAATGTTTTCTCCGGGCGTCGTAATATTCGTCCACTGAAATAAGCTCAGCTGATACAGAGAGATAACTTGTGGTCGCTCCCCTGATGATTGTAGAAGCCCTCATTGCTCTGCAACTTTGAATCTAACTGTTATCGTCGCAGAGTTGATTCTTCATCAACAGTGTGCTTTCTTTGTAACCAGCAATCTCTCTCAATTGTTCTCTCCACTCGTATCTTGACTTACTTACAATTAGTAGTAGTATTCGGCCTCTGATATGAGCTCGGCATATACAGTGAGAATCGTCACTTGTGGTCACGCCTCCGTCGACTGCAGAAGTCATAGCTAACCTTTGTATCCGGCTCAAGAGTATCTCCCACATTCGAATTATTAGCGGACCGGTAAGTGTTTCTTTGTAAACCATAGTACTACCTACCAACTACTTCAGTACTAATTTTATTTCCTTTACGGGAAATTGTTTTGATTCATATATTTACTAGGTTATATGAAGTTTTTGAAGCCTCTCGTAGTTCCACTTTCCTTTTTTTTCAGCTCCCGTGAGGAAATAATCACAATATTTTTGTGAGGGTTTTGAAGGAATCGATGTGTTTTAAATATTGCATCTAGTGGATTTAAGAGCAAAGCAAAAAAAATCACTTTGTCAACGGCATATGCATTTGTTGAATGGTTAGTGTTGTTTTATTTGCCAAGTGCGATGTAATTGCAACTCCTACTTATTAGGGTGTATTCTTATGCATATCTCCTCTTGTCGAATGTAGGATTAGGTTATACAGGAATAATTCCTAATTATGGCAGCCTATAGAGTCAAATTTGCTCCTGGATACAGCGAGAACGAAGCTCTTACCGATTTATTTGGCTCAGATGAAGAAGACATTCCAAATGAGAGTGATGGAAGTGAAGCAGAGGAAGACAACATGGAGGTGGAAATAGAAGACCAAGAGGAGGATGAGGAAATACAAGATGAATATGTCAAAGACGATTCACGGTTCATGGTGAGTAAAGATGAAAAAATAAAATTGGATACTGTGGAGCCAAAGACGCCTGGAAAAATACTCTCCAGGAATATTATCAGGCAGGACGCAGGTTTCCCAGGACATATTCAGTGTGTGGAAAAATCTGAATTTTTTCGATGCTTTATAACTGATTGAATGGTTAAAAATATTTTCCAATACACTAATCAACGGGCAAATCAAATCAAGGATAGGAAAAGCTTACGCAAATGGAAGAACCTCGATTCCATTGAGTTTTTAGCTTTTCTTGGCCTGTGTATCACATAAGGTGTTCAGAAAGGGCGAGGAAAACCTTTGAACGAATTTTGGTCAGATGAATTTGGATTTCCAATTTTTAAAGCAACTATGTCAAGAAGTCGCTTTGAAAATATTCTAAGCTGTTTAAGATTTGATAATAAAGAAACTCGGGAAGCACGCAAAAGGGAAACAAAAAACAAGGCAGAAGCTGTGTCAGAAATGATGAACTTATTTTCTAGTGCATGTAAAAGTTCATTCATTCCGGGTCCGAATATCACTGTTGATGAACATTTATATACTTTTAGAGGAAGGTGTGCTTTTAAAGTATATATTCCCTCGAAACCAGGAAAATAAGGCATTAAAATTTGGATGGCTGTGGATTGCGAAAATATGTACATTGTAAATTTGCAAATATACGCAGGTAAACATGGAGATATGCGTGAAATACAGCAAGGGAAGCGGGTAGTAATGGATCTGGTGAGTCACTTGAGTGGGTCTGGTCGAAACATCACCACAGATAATTTTTTTACAAGTTTTGATCTTGGCCAAGATTTATTAAAATTATCCCTAACACTCGTGGGTACAATGCGAAAAAATCGCAGGGAATTGCCACCAATAATGCTCCCATCAAAAAACAGGGAGATTAATTCCTCAAATTTTGCATTTTCCCATAACACACTTTTGACTTCTTATGTCCCCAGCAAAGGAAAATCAGTGGTATTATTGTCTACTCAACATAAGGCATTTGAAATATGTTCCTCTGAAAAGAAAAAACCAGAAGTAATTCTCTATTACAACTCAACAAAATTTGGTGTGGATACTGTGGATCAAATGGCTCGACAGTATTCTGTAAAAAGAGGGACTAGACGATGGCCATTGACTATCTTCTTTGATATCGTGGACCTTGCAGGTATAAATGCATATCAAATGTATTTGAGAAAATACCCCTCTTTCCGCGGAAAAAATTCTAGGCGGCGGTTCCTTTTAGAATTAGCAAAAGAATTGATAACGCCTGAAATTCATCGCCGAATAGGAAAAACCGGTTGCCAAACAAAAAGAATTCAGACTGCCATAAAAAATGCTGGGATTGGCAACATTCTGCCAGAAAATGAAATCGAAATTATGTCCAAAAATAAGCGTGGTAGATGTTGCATATGCCCACGTAAGAGTGACAAAAAAACCAATACTCATTGTAATATTTGCAATAGATATGTGTGTAGTAATCATGTTCAAAAGAGAAGCATCTGTATGCAATGTGACAGTAATGGTAGTGGAGATGAAGATTCAGATTAAAATTTGCCACAAATATTTTGAGTCATCAGAATTTGTTAAAATATTTTATTTTTATTACAATTTCTTTGTAAATTGTAATAACAAAGTTTTAAAATTACAGTGCAAATGTTAACTTTTAAAAATATGCATTCAGATAATCAAACTATGTACTTAAATATGTAGTTCTATTGTGTCCTCATTCAATTCTAAAAATTGTAATATTTTTAATTTTTTGTAAATTATCCAATGTATATATTGGAGTGAAATTTTTCTGTTAATTGACCTGTTATGTGTTCAAATAAAATACTCATTAATATAAGTCATTGGAGTATTATTTTTCATTAAAAAAATAATATCCACGATGGGGTCAAAAAAGACCCCAAGTAGGTAGGACGTAATTTTTTTAGTAACAGGTGGCGAGGGTTAAAGTGTGAGAATTGCTATTTGTAGCTCTTATATTTTATCGTGGCTATAATAAATTATGGATACTAATACGCACAGGACAGGCCACACCTCGAAAGCGCAGTACGAACTTGGAATCTGGAGTTGAAAGACATAATTTGTGATTTAAATAAAAATTTATAATTTTATAAGTGATAGCAGTTCGATTGGATGGTAACTGCTACGGGCGATAAGAGAGTGAGGGAGGGCATTTGCATGGGCAGGTTATACGTCCTACCGCTAGGGGGAATACTCGCTAGGATTAGTTTGTTTGAGCGATTGTAAATAGGCGTGTTTCATTGTGGCAGAGAGGATATCATTTCGAACATTTTATATCCTCGTCCTACAGAAACTATAAATCTGAAGGGATACACTGTTGAGCGTTGAGTACATGAAACCGTTCTTCGACGTACAGTCGGATTCAATAGTATTGCAACAAATGGAGCGGCGCCACTTTCCCCGCAGTTTGGATATCGAGTTTGGGTATATTCCATTGTACCAGTGGAAGGGAAATTTGAACATTATTCCCACTTCTCGCAATATTCTTACAACAACATCATTAAAGGGAAATGTATGCGGGATATGTGCAATGTTTAATACCACATAAATTATGCAGCTCCTGCTAGATAATAAATCTACGTCCAGAACGTCAATTTACCTTCTCTCGTAAGTTGGCCGATCCGTCGAAGTATATTGTCTTACAATTAACGCTGAAGCTTTTCGATCAGCGATAGCGAACATAATATACATATGAAATATCCGTCACTGAGTGCACTTAATACCACTGAGTGTTAAAATTCAGTTTAATTTAGTGACACTAGAAGACTGGTTCATTCCCTTTCCTGACAAAGCTCGTAATGAATCCCCTTTCAAGTGAAATAGTGAGATGGACCAGTGGTTAAGGAGAAGACTTATTACGGCAGCGACGAAAGCAGTGATTCGAAACCTCTCCGCAATAATTTTTATCAGTTATATAGTATGGCAGTAACAATTTTTTAAATCCATTGTAATGCATACTAACTTAATTAAACACTGCTGTCGAATTGAAATTTTTAATGGAGAAAATTGTCTTTTTGCTTACGGCGGATATCATTATTCGTTTTTACCGAAATATCAATGCACCAATAAGATGGAAAATATTTCAATCAGGTAAACTGCTACATCAAGTCCTTTTTCGTACTACTCGAATATTCTATCGTTTTCAATAATGTGTAGACACTCACGAGACCCGCTTAAGTGATGTGGCCGGGTCGGTGTAAACTTGGAAGGTTGGCATGTGAAGCAACCTGCATCCCAATAACCCTACCTATAGGGTTCTTGCTGCATCCTTTGCCTTCGCAGCGAGCCGACGAGGACGAACACGACGCAACTGAGCAACCGAACCTGGAGTCAAACTCCAGGAGCACGTGCCCAATCGAAATTAAGATTAGCGAATGGAATTTACAGAGGTAATTCACGTCCCCGCAGACAATAGAAAATACCGAAACTCGATTTCCAAATTGCGGCGAAAGTGGCGCCGCGGCAAAAGTATTGTAACAAATGGAGCGGCGCGCCGCTCCATTTGTTACAATACTTTTGAATCCGACTGTGCAATAAAATACCCACGTATGTAACAATCTATACTCTCCCAGGCAGTGGCGCAGCGAGGGGGGTTTTGGGGGATAACCCCCCCCCCCCCAGAGCTCACAGAAATTTTTAAGTTAAATCAATTCTACCTAATTGGATTAATATTGCTTATAGAATAGTGTAAGGATTAATAAAATATCCCTCATAAGGGCGTAAAAATCACCATTTTGAACCATTTATCTTTTTTTTTCCGTCGGACGGCCTCCGCGCCTCCCGCTAACCCTGGCGGGTATGCAATACCCCAAGCCCCCCAGTATTAGTTGCGCCAGAAACCCCCCCTAGCCTTAATTCCTGGCTGCGCCCCTGCTCCCAGGAACAATCTAATGTGTATTAAATAAACTTCATAACCATAAGTTTGTCTTGGCGACGATTTCCACAGTTATGAGAATAAGTCCATACGTAGGGAAAATTAAATTTATACAAATAGGTCGACGAGGCACTAAAATTCGCACATTCTAATCTAAGGGGTCCGGATTCAAATGCTAGATATGGTGGGGATTCTATTAATAGACCAGAAAATCCAAGTTTACATTTCTCTCGAATAAAATCTACATTTCAAATGTTTAAACGGTGCCATGGTCCCAAAAAGATCAAAGCTTAGGTTTTACTCCATGTTGCACATTACAGCCTTGAAATAGAACCTTACCATTCGCCCTCGCGAGCAACAAATATATCAATCGGTATAGTTTGCAATGGATGACAAAGTCTCGTAAAAATAATTTCCTTGAGATCGAATAGCCACGGAACAAGAAAGCAAATTACAAATAATGAAGACAGAACCACTCTAAAATCCCAGTCGTCACTGATAAACCAAACCTACACACACTTACGCAGATAAAAAACCCAACTCAAGAGATAAATTTAAATGTGGTCACTCACTCATTCAGGGCTTCAACCCGAAGGTTTATATGGATAGGTGAGGGTAGAGCTCACACAAGCCACAGGCGGGTGAATTTCACTCATTCAGGGAAGGGACCCCTGAACACCTCGCACATTCAGGATAAGGTGGATATTATCTTATATTTGAAGGTGGTATACTTCATTTGCGACAGTACACATGTACGACCATTACCTGCTGATGTCAATCACAAACTCTAAGGCTCTTCTACTTTAACTTTAAGGTAATCTAAAACTCAATTTATCTGGGTTTACAAAAATCCAACTAATAATTAACAGCATTTAACAATGAAATAACGTCTCTATGGTCACCACTCATAAGAATGGAAAATTTGAACAGCGAAAATAGAATTAGAACTTAAATTCTCCCAATGTCTGGGTGGCTCTCTCCTCGTGGCCTACTTCACAGTTTACAAACATGGCACAGTAAATTAACGTTAAAATAAATCCTCTGAGCGAGATGAGCGGCTCTTAAGTTGCCATTGGTACACTCGTGCACCCAAGTTGGGAGTTTCACTATGCAATTTCGAAGCCGACGGTGTCTATGCATATTTCTGCGCGTTTACATGCATCGCACCGCGTAGAAAAGGCTTAAAACAGGCGTATTAAATATGAAAAACGAACAATTACATGATAAACGAAATTTTTCAAATGATAATATGGGTTACTGCATGGTTATAGGTTTGCTTTGCACTCATTTTCTTCACATGCAGTCTAAAGGCTGTTTTACACGGAGCACAATCTGATGTGTGTACGAGGGCGCAGTAAAAATGCTTCACGTAAAGCGGTGAACTTCTAGAACGCATGCGAGAATTGATGGACGTAAGATGGAAAAGTAGTCTATGCTCGTGCAATTTCGTTCGTGCATTCGCGCAATTGCACACCATAGTGATAAATTAATGCAGGTCTAACCTGCAACATTACGTGTCCCGTGTAAAACGACCTTAAGAACGTTGAAAATGGCCTTCAGTTTTAACAGAGAAAATTGTAAAAACTTTTTGTAAAAAATATTCTTTGTATCTATCTCAACTTTATGTTCGTGGGTTGTTTCGCCAAGGGTTACAGTTTTCACGTAATTCATGAAAGACATAAAAACATGACAATTATACGACCAACCTGACCCCCACCCAACATACAAGGGTTAGCGACTTTAGTTGGCTCTTCATGAAGCTTGAGGCTCACTGTATAAACATTGTAACTGCTCGATATTTTCCTACTTTACGTTCGTTCAATAGGCTCCAAGTTATGGTGTTTATGGGATGCAAAATCGAAGGTGACAAAGCCCATCGCCTGTGAATTTACTTTCGCAGACAAGTGCACAGTGAAATAAGGTTGTAACGAACATAGGAACGCAAAATTGAGATACATAAAATTTGTTACAAAAAAGTACTCATAATTTTTTTCATAGAAAATTGATGTATACAAGTACAGACGATGTAAAATCGTCCCCGCTGGCGAACGAAATGTTCCACATTCGATCAAACGGTAAAACAAACTCTCAGAATGTTATCAGGGGCTAATGTGTGGACATGTGCCCACTTATTCGCGCAAGTCGGTTTGTTCACGCTACGGCATACCATCATGGTATATGGAATGCATCAATACGTCTACTTCGCGAGTACATTCCAGGGACTCGGGTGCGCACAGAGACCAAAGGCACCTTGGTCGCCTACCTTGGGTGCCCTCAGCATAGAAATTAATATCTAATCGACAAGTAACACTCGCATGGGATTTGCAACTAGAAAAATGGAAAAAAACGTGCTCTATTCAAGCAACTCTATCCAAGATTGACGACAGAATAACTAAATACTTATATTTTAACTAAAAATTAAAATAAATAAGTCGTGTACGCCGTAAGTGCACGATTGTATATGAATTTTGAGTGTTAACTGAGACACCAGAGATCTTACCAAGGCCACGCAAAAAAAGCCTCGTATCATTCCGAGCTAGTAAAATAATGGACGAGAAAATAAGCTGCATTGCACCAACGGCACCAATTTCATGAACACGGCATGACGTAACACCACATAATACACGAATGGTAAAGGTGCCAATGCACCAGTGGTGCATCTATATTTCAAGAAAGCAAGGAGATACTGTGTACGCACATGCATCGTGGAACCAAGGCAGGCATGTTGCAGGCTCTTTCCTGGGCTTCTACCAGAAATCCTATCGGTGGAAAACAACTGCCCCTTCCCTCCCTTGCCCCTTCATTCCCGATTCCGTCCTAAATGCCTCCCCGCCCAGCCCTCCACACACTCCCCTTCCAACCCCCACCTTCTCTAGAACCACTCCATGACCACACTCTTACGAGGAGAACTAGGGAGAAGACAAGAATGGACAGCTTTGCCAATCCATAAACTCCAGGCTCATTCCTAACATAATAATAAACAACGCACATGATGGGAAATTAAAATTACAGAGTAAAGTAATTAAGGAACTAGAAATGATGTTGGCTCGGCATATTTCCAGAGGACGAAAAGCATAAATTGGTATATTCCCAGGTATTTTCATCATGTCTTGGGTAAATATCCAAAAGGATGACATTTATGATTTGACTCGCTCGAGGCATAGAGGCAGTTAGCAACACTGCAATAGGTAGAAAATTAAGTTTTTCGACAATTTAACTAGGGTTTCAGACGATTTTAAAAGGGTTCGATTCCATGACTTTTTGTCGTATCACGTCTCGTTCACTCCAAATATTTGTATGAATCAGTTCGTCAGCCAGTCAATCAGTTGTCGGAAGTGGGTTTTAAAGTATAAAGATGAACTTTTTCTCTACCCAGAAATTATTTAAGGATTGCATGACATCCTGGTCACAATTAACTGTAAATAAGACAGCTCTTAGTCGCCAAAATTACTTTTTTTCCTAATTTTCAACATAAAAGAGTCATTCGCCTACTATAATAGCCCCGCTGAACAACCCCAGTTTCGCAACTATTATCGTTTAACCTCGCGCCGCGCTGCGGCATTTATGTCACTCCACAACGGGATATGACCGTCGTGTGCGCCGTAAGCGCACGTTTATTTATGAAATTGAGCATTTACTGAGAAACCTGAGATCTTACGAAGACCACTCACAAAAAGCCTCAGGTCATTATGAACTGACAAAATAATGGACGAGGAATCATTGCACCAAAGCTAAAAGTGAGATGTGTGTTTACGAAGTCCCTCAATATCATCTCTTCTTTTGCATTTTACGACGGCATTAACGATTTCGTTTCTCGGCCATCTTCGCCATTTCATCACTTCTGCTTGGCTTTTGAGATGAACGATTTTTACACGCTTTTATTAAACTTGCTTTGAGTGTTTGTCTATTCCATCGATGGAATCTTGAGGTTGATTTCACCTTCCATTCTCTGATCGGCTTGAAATTTTCATTATTGATCAGAATCAAATGACAATGCATTCTAGCACTATTCCTAGGCCTTCAGAAGCAGTATGTGCCACCTTTTTAGATACTTCAAATTTGTATTAATCGCTGAACTTTTGGGTAGGTATAAATGACTTGATTTTTCGTGTATAAGGCACAACGGTTAACGCGTCTGCCTAAGGATCAGAAGATTACAGGTTCGAGTTCTGGAAAATTAGCTTGTTATCCTTACATTTTTTAAAGTTTGAATTTAATCGTCTTCCGTCGTTTTAGGCTTTGCTATTTCGCACTTCATACGAGAAATTTTTGGTAGCCTTGTAGGCCACAATTTTATAAAATAAGTTTATGAAATTAATATTGAAATGGGTCACAAATTTTATTTTAAATTCACATATAGGTACATTCAAACGAAATAGAAGAAAATAAAATAAAAAATATTTTTCAAAGCACATTTTTTCCAAAAACTCACTCATTTCTATTAAAACTGAATTAGCAGCCACGTTTCATTCTCCGTGTGATGAAAAGCTATTTCTTCTACTTTTTAGCGCTGTTTTTGGAAGAAGCGCGTTTTTTATCTCTTTTATTTTCATTTATGATCACGTCCAGCTCAAAATGACCTACGGGGCAGAAGCAGCATTTGTGTTCATTACCGAACGCATTGCTTTCTTCGAACAAAAATGAAGTTTTTGGTCACAATCCTGAATGTGTGTGTTCTCAACACCGTTCCCACTCCAAAAATATAAAATTCACTGTTTGTTCCAGGTTTTCATAGTCTTAATGGAGTCAAATTCACGGTCTGTTGATAAGCCATTTTAGGCAAAAATGTTGATCACGTAACATTCACCGGCTGTACATTAACTAAACGCGACAGACGCCGCGAATGCAAATGCAGCAATGAAAGTATCTAATATGACGTCAAAAACATCTCTTATGACGCCACTTATCGTTAGCAAAATTCATGGCCGGCTGAAGGTTGTGAGTGGGAAAATGGAGATATCAGGTTGGCAGGGAAGTTTTATTTTATTTTTTTTTTATTTTTTATTCTCAAACCACCGGATACAGCTCTTATTGGCCATTTTACACCGGGGTGTTCAACAAATGTAACAAGTAAACGTACACAAACGACCATGCCCTGGACCGGGGAAACCTAGTTAAGAAGTGTCTGAATTTTGGCCAGGGTTATGAACACTTAGGATGCCGGTCTTCCGGCTTTGGTACAGTCTGAAGATCAATGTGTCGCCATAGCACACGGACCAATAATTGCGCTTCGTATTTACGTGTGCGGATAAATCCGTGGTCAGTGTCTGCGCGTGACTAGGGGGGTTTGAAATATGACCGACATATCGATTTTTCCTTTGATCTGACAATGGTAGTTGTATGTAAAATCAAGTTAGAGATATTTTTGAGGTTTTATGACGGAATTCACGGCTTATTCGCGGTTTTAAGGTTTTCACGGTTGAGTGGGAGCCGTGACTCGACCTACGCACCCTACCCAGAAGATTGACCAGTTAATTGATACACTTTCTCCCCTATTTCCGGAACTTAACGTCTCTAACCCCACATCCCTGAACAAAAATCACGTAGAATAGTTACAAAAAACTCAGTACTCACAATCTGAGAGTGATTAGGTCAGTCAAGATGCGGCAACCCAGGATGAACAACCAGGCGTGGAAAAGGTAACCCCTAGAAGGGCTCATTTTCTTCGCTCCTGCCTTTCTTTTGACATCACAGCACGCCCAAACGAATGTCGCTGAGTACCGCGCTACCTAGAGCAAAGAGAAGATAAAAGGTTACATCAAGTAGTTTTCTCCATGGTTTTCGGGTTAGCTGCATCGAAGTTTTTTTTAAGGTTGACGTTTCGTGGCCTATCTGGCCACATCTTCAGGGCAGGTCCTGGCCAAGGGTGGGCCAGATTATGAAATGGGAGGGCCTTCGTCGTCATAAAATCCACTTCGATTGTATTTTTTTATTTCATAATAATAATAATATTCATTGGCTTTGGGTACAATACCCCTAAGAGCACCAAGTTAACAATGGTGGTGTGCTTAAGGTGTTTTAACATTCTACAGAAAAAATACCATATTAAAGTAACTGTGAAAAAATAGATGATAAGCATTGAAAATTAAGTATAAACATATAACCCGAATAAGTCACATACAATAAACCTAAGGGAATGAAAGAGTGATAAAAATTGACATAATTCTTCTATTGCGAACAAAACAAAAACAGAAACTTTACTGGATTACTGAAGAAAGAAAACACTTATAACACCTTTGTAAATCAATACTATTAAAGGCATTTTGATGAATAATAAACTAATAACGAATAGAAGAAAAAAATCGCCTCTCATTTGTAATGCTATTATTGAGTTGATATTGGCAATACAAAATTGTTTAACCAATTAACATATTCTCATATGCCTTTAGCTGTATACAATATATTTTAATATTATAGAATAAGTTTCTCGCGGCTTGAGCTTTAAGCCACCGAGTGTGTCCACCGGGTTGCGGATGGTGGGTCAACCTCTAGATATAGAGGTTAGCTGCGATATAAGCGAGTTTACTTGTCGAATAAGCAGTCGTGGACAAAAAGCAGCGGCATTCCGAGGTGGTATGGGTATATCCCTGGGTAAGATAGGCCATTTAAATGATACATTAAACCTGTGAAGATGCCGTGACTTGGCGATGGGAGGCCGCCAACAATTATGCCTCACATCACCCGGGGAAGAGGGCAGCATCTCTTCTTCATATGAATTAAGGTGGAGACCACAGTGGTCAGTACAGCGACACTCATTTCACTTCAGGCGTGGTAACATTTACTTTAACGGCTGCAGTACTGCGATGTGGAAGGCAAGGTGAAACCACCACATTATTATCCCGAGGAGTCGCAGCTACTCCGAATTTAAAATATCTGACATGATGGAATTGGTAAATCTTTCAGGTAAAAAATTGCGGAGGTAAACTAGTCCCCCATTCGGATCTCCTTGTCTACACTACAGACTTAACTTAAGTGACTTCACTTAAGTCTAATCTTAAGTGTGTTGCGATAGCTACACTTGAGCTTTAAGTGGATTTCAGCGCCGTGATTGTCTATGTCGGGAAACAGTTATGTTGACAGATGAAGATCTAGGAGAGCAGAGTGATTCTGTAATCCTAAGCCACGGATATTTGAAATAAACTTCCAAACTCCGTGAATTAACCATTTTGGATTTAGAAGGTTAAAAGGAAAGACCGATTTAAGTCCCTGAGCAAACGCTATTTAGCGAGAGGTGGTGAAGCCGGAGGAATCTGTTGGGAAGCCACGGACATATGGAGTATGTTTCTCTATGGAAGCGAGGCTTGAACGAAGCCAGTAGCAGAGAAGTCAAGAGTGGAAGCATTCGAAATGTGGTGCTACGAAAGTATGATGAAGATAAAATGGATTGGCCGTGAAAGTAACGAGGAAGTGCTAAGAAGAGTGGGAGAAAAGAGAAGCCTCCTAAAAACCTTAAGCAGAAGACGGGGAAACTTAGTTGGCCACATTTTGAGGCACGACGAGACGGCCTGATGAAGACTATCGTAGGACAGGTGGAAGGGAAGAACGGCAAGAGACGGCCCCGAATGAGTTAAATCGGACAGGTTATAAAGGATGTAAAAGAGAAGAAATGCGTCGCTATAAATCGGTTAGCGGATAGGAGAGAGGCATGGAGAGCTACGTCAAACCAATCTTAGGATTGTTAACTAATGATGATGACGAGAATAAGTTTAACTTTGGACTACCATTCTGAAATTTGTCCGTCTAATTTTAGTGGGCCGAAAAAATTTGGATGGCCCCGGGTCAGCTCAATGGTCAGGTCAGAGGTCAGAGCTCAGACCTGATCTGAAGATGTGGCCAGTATAAGCCACCTGAAAACAACTTCGACGCAGCCAACCCGAAAATTATGGAGAGAACTGTAATCCAGCGCTGCCAAAGCCTCGAGCAGAAAGTTACTTAGAGTGATTAGAACGCCATGGTATTCATAACCAGAGTATGTACCCAGGTCATTTATCCAAAATTGATTAATTCCCAGGTATTTACAATTTCCACAATAATCATTACGTAATTGATTTATCTCCTAGGCCAGGGGCGCAGCTAGGAATTAAGTCTTGGGGGATTTTAGGCGCAACTAATACTGGGGAGTTTGGGGGTATGGAATACCCTCCAGGGGAATCGGGAGGGGCGGGGGCCCTCCCCCAGACCTTTTTTTAAGATAAATGGTTCAAAATGGTGAGTTTTACGGCTTTCGGAGGGATATTTTATTAGTTTTTTTATATTATTCTATAAGTAATATTAATCCAATTAAGTAAAATGGATTAAACTTAAAAATTTCTCTAAGCTCTTGGGGGGGGGGTGGTTTATCGCTGCGCCACTGTCCGAGGCTACCACGGCCCTCGCCGAGCGCTTGGCTACAGTACATAGCTTCCCAGGTTCCATCACCGGTAGAGCCTTTGGACCCCAAGAAAAAAATCCCCGCGGTGCGATGTGGCCCAGGGAATGGAACTTACCCTCTTACCCTGAATATATGGAATGCATACGCCAGTGGCCCACACTCTAGATGAATATTGAAACAGTACAAATTTAGAGACGAGAACGCGGCAAAAAGTGAAAAGTGGCAAACAAAAACAATCAAAATCAATTTTTTCTACGGCTGTGCTTAGAAGATATCATAGAAGCTAAGAACGCCAACGACTGATGAGAAAATGAGTGAAAATGTAAGATCAAAGGACAGCGCAGGAAAACAGCTCGGAGAAATATGGCTAGTGGATGAAACTTTGTTTTCCCTACGCCACAAGTAATCATCAAAACGGTGTCACTGATGACAGCGATGTGTCACGGTTTTCACAAGCTAGAACGTAATTACTTCACCAAAGTCTCACACGGAAACTAAACAGCTTACGGCTAAGATATCTTGTGCGAGGGTAACATAGGCAATACTGGTAACACAAGGATGGAATTCCTTCAACCGAATGAGTAAAGGCACCAATTCCTAAATGAAAATAGAAGCTGTATCAGTTAAATGACTTTTTTCATAAAACGAACCGTAATTAGTTTGTTATGACTGAATTTGCACGTCATAAAATTTCACAGATAACACGTAGCGATCGTTTGAAAAAAATGCATACTACTACAACCATATCTCTACCAATAATCCAGTCAATACGTCGTCAAAAAGGACATTATGAAGAAAAATTTGGGGAGTCCGGCTTTTTTTGTTCTGTATGTATTTTGGTCTGCTGAATTCGAATCTGAGGTTTTAAATGAAATTTTAAGACGCGACATTGGAATAAATGGCAAAAAAGACAACAATTATTACTTTTTAGCTTTTTTGTGTACCTATCATTAGGAATGTATTAACTTTTATTAAACATTAAGTTAGTAAAAATTAATTAAGGAAGAATTTTTCCGTTCCATTCAAAATTGATATGTATAAAATTATCTACTAATTTGGTTCCTTAATTTTTTTCTCCGACGAGCCGTTCACAATCAAACGCCACTTGAAAATTCGCTTTTTTTTGCTCATTTCCGCAAAACAAACAGTTCCTCTTTAATTAATTAAATAAGCCAACAATGCTGTTTTTTAGTTTTTAATAATTGTATCACATGTATTTTTCGGCGAAGAAACTGAATATAACCTTCAATTTTATCCAACATGGCAAATACTTTGCAAATTGCAAAATTAAAAAGTGGCAAAGAAAGGAAAACCATGCCTGAAGAAAGTGGGGCGGTCGGAGAGTTATTTAAAGCTTAACTACGAATACATCGCTAAAAATTAGTGGAAACTGTTTTTACAACAAATTTCAATTAATACATGTTTATCTGCAATCAATTGCTATGATGTAATTAATCATGTCTCCGAAAAACAATTCAGCTTTTATCATCCACCCTTCAAAATGAAGAATTTAGATTATTTAAAATATTTGTTCGGTTTTGAAGTTTATTGAGCCACTTGTACTCTGCTTCACGGTGTTCCTTTCAGTACTCATTTCAGGGAAGCATCTAACCAGTCGGAATCTAGGTTTCTAATGAAACTACGGTATGCTTCCTGGTATGCGGGTGTTATAATCCACTGCGGTATTATTAAGTTATGTGAATCCACGTTGAAGGAGGCTTCAGGAATAATATTTGTCCATCTCTTTTATCCATATGTTCATTTATTCTCCATGGAAACCACGAAAAATTATAAGACCCATACGCGTTCGACGAAGCGGAGCATGGAAGTGCTCAAATTTGCTTGTAGCCGCGTTCTTGGATGCTTCACCCTCCTAGTGTGAATTTAATAATATCATCTTAATGCCCTTGAATAGCTGACATGTATCACAAGCAGATTTTCTATCGTCTTTAACCCATTCGCACAAAAAAACTAAATGAAAATTCTGTATCTTCTCGCTTTAATATATCTGACGTTTTTTCAGCTGATCGCAAATGAACCCATATGGAATTAGATTTTTTTTAACAAACAAGTATCGAAAAAAATATTAATTAGAACCAACACCCAAACTATTCTCCTGAGAACTCTGATAGATCTAAATATAATTCTTAACTCACTCTTGTCGGTTCTTTTACATCAATTGAGTTCTTCAAAGCCTTCCTAAATGAAGGTAAAAATTATACCCACGTAAATATTATTTATAATACAACAAATAGCAATTTTTTCAATAACACTAAAACTAATGAAGTGCGTGTATGCCGGTTAATAAAAAAGTTTTCTATGGATGGAAATTGTGAGAAACCAATGTAAATCACACAAAAATATCCTGAGGATTTTAAAAACCAAATTATCGAGTTCAAACGAATTTAACTGCGAAAAAATAGTCGAAAACCCTCGGGGCTGATAAAGGTTTGGGTGACGAAGAGCAGAACCACTTCTCAAAGTCACATTAGAGTATAAAGATTGCCGAATGCGGCTTCCTGGAATGTAGATAAGAATTTAGGCGGTCTACGTCTCCAAAATCTGCTCCGCGGAACACGGCATGAGGTTTACCCTTTACGCAGTACCCGTGGAGGATAAAAGCAAATCGATACAAAATAAAATGAAAGACATCGTAACCAAAGCTTACTTAACGTGAATTCGCGCAACATAGTAACATCGTAGATGTTTGTTAAACAATAGTGTAGCCAGGAATTTCGCTTAAGGGGGTCAAAAACCAGTGGGGCCCGGGGCAGAATTTTGAAATACCGAGTACTAAGTACATTTAAAAAAAAACTAATTTTAACACTTTTCGTAATCGAAAAAAACTTCATTTTTTCAAAGAAATCTTTTGTAAAATCATGATTTTTAAATATTTTGTTTTCTTCTATGATGGAGCAAAGTAATTGTATTTTTATGTTTCGGAGGGGGTCCGGACCCCTCCCCTCCTCTCCGCTATGCCACTGTCGTAAAGGCCGTCACACGAGGCACATTATTGCGCAATCTGATGTTTGTACGAAGGCGCAGTCAAAATTGCGTCGTGTAAAGCGGTGAATTGCTAGAATGAATACGAGATGGAAACATTGCCCCTGCTCTAATTCCCAGCTCGCATTCCGCAATTTCAACATTTTTTTTCAGTGCTAGCATGCGCAATGATGTGCCCCGTGTAAAATGGCCTTGACACCAGCGTTCGGGGAGGCATCACTGCATATTAATAAAAACAGGGTTTCATTCGTGAAGAAGACAACTGCTACAATAATTTATACAATAAAATTATTATTTATAATAAATTAAATAATATAAAAATATAATAATAAATGAAGAGTTACTCTTCCTTTTCTTCAGGCCACTTCCCATCAACTATAAAACGTTTGCGCGTAATCCTTGTGCACAAAAAAAAGGCTCAAACAGCGAAGCTGATAACTATAGACCCATATCAATTTTATCTGTTTTCTCAAAGCTGTTTGAAAAATCGTTCTTCAAACGATTGCAGGACTATTTAACTTTATGTAACTCACTTCATGAAAATCAGCATGGCTAGAGGGCTGGAAATTCTACTATCTCAGCCTCTTTTGAGCTAATACATAATACCCTACAGGGCCTCAGGGATAAACTATTCACAGTGGGAATCTTCTTTGATCTTACAAAGGCCTTCGATTTGATCGACCGTAGATAGCATTCTGAAAAATAAGATAAATGCTCTAGGTATCACTGGTCCAGTCCAGAATTGGGTCATGTCATACCTAATAGGGTAGTTTCCTATTATTTTTTTATTATGCCTAAATCGAAAGATTATTACTCCTGGAGTACGTATTTCACGCTTTTAGACTTTTAAATGACGATATCTATTTTTCGCGATTAAATAAAAAGTGAAAATTTTCAAGCGCGCGAAAACGTAATTATGAATGCCGGGAAAACTCCCGTGTGACGTCGTTCTGGCTCCCGCTGCCGCAACTGAGGTGACCTTGGGGCGAGGCTCTGAGCGCTGATACGGCGCAGGATGCTGGCAGGTAGCAGAGTACCATGCTAACTGGTAGCGCTTGGCTTAAATGAGGATTATTAATACCTTATCAAACGAGGAAAACTTTCCGACCTTAGCCAGTTTTAATAGGTGATTATTAAGACATGTTTCCCTGAGCTATGTGCCTCACGCATGCATTGGTAACCTCAGACAATGTAAAACTCCTATCTACTCGTATAGAAACTAGGTCCCTATGACGTCACGTGGAGTGGCATCGCATGGGCGCCAATCTGTCCTTTTTCAAATGAGGATAAAACTGACCCTTGCCATTCGTCTAAACCGGTATTTCTAAAATCAAATAATTTGTATACTATGAATACACTAATGGTGGGTAACGAATCGCAATCAATGCCTTTCGTTTTCTTTGATGAAGGAAACTACCCTATTGACAGGCAACAAACTGTCTGCTATCAATGTAGTAGCACCAACTCACTAATCAAATCTAGCTCCATGAAATCAACAAGGGGAGTACTTCAAAGATCCCTCCTTGGTCCAATACTTTCCCTACTCTTCATCAATGATCTCCCTACTCACTTGTCTCATTCTAAAACCACTCTATACGCTGATGACACCTCCACCATAATTACTGCCAATAGTGCTCAGAATCAGTGGCACAGCGAAGGGGGGTTTTGGGGGTAAAACCCCCCCCCCAGAGCTCAGAGAAATTTTTAAGTATAATCCATTTTACTTAATTGGATTGATATTACTAATAGAGTAGTGTAAGGATTAACAAAATGTCCCTCAGAAAGCCGTATAACTCACCATTTATCTTAAAATTCCGCAATATATTAATCTCGCACCTACAGCTTATCCTGGTGGGTATTCCATACCCCCACACACCCCGGTATTAGTTGCACCTAAACCCCTCCCAGCCTTAATTCCTAGCTGCGCCCCTGCTCAAAATATAGTTGATTTGACTAACCTTACAATCATGGAAATGCATCAGTGGTATAATATGAACAATCTGATAGTTAACAATCAGAAAACTGTCTTCCTCCAATTCCTCCATAAAAACTCTTACAAAAATGATCTCAACCCTCACATAGACAAAATCACTCACTCCTCTGATGTGTATACAACAAAGTTCCTTGGACTACTAATCTCTAATAACCTTGATTGGGCACCTCACATCAATGGCGCAGCGAGGGGGGGGTTTTGGGGGATAAACCCCCCCCCCCAGAGCCCAGAGAAATTTTAAGTTAAATCTATTTTACTTAATTGTATTAATATTGCTTATAGAATAGTGTGAGTATTACCAAATATCCCTCAGAAGGCCGTAAAACTCAACATTTTGAACCATTTATCTTAACTTTTTTCTTGCGGAGGGCCCCCGCGCCTACCACTTACCCTGGAGGGTACACCACACCCCCAGGCACCCCAGTATTAGTTGCACCTGAAACCCCTCCTAGCCTTAATATCTAGCTGCGCCCCTGCCTCACATACAGGTTGTACTCAATAAAATCTCCAGGGGTATAAACATGATCAGAGGGTTGCTTCCGATAGTATCATTGGATACTTGAAAAATGGTATACTACACTAAAATCCATCCACATATTTCTTATGGCGTTCTGTTTTGGGGAAACTCATCTGTGGCTAAAAGAGGTTTTTCAGCCCAAAAACAAGCTATTATAGCTATGTACCATGTCCCTATTCGCACTCCAGGTAAACTTTTCTTCACTAAATCCAAAATCCTCACCCTTCCTACTTTCTACATCCTTACACGTGCCTGCTTTGTTGAAGCTAACCCTTCCCAATTTCTTACAAATTCTACCTACCATGATCACCTCACCCATTCAAGAAATAACATCCACTCCCACCAGTATTCCAGCTCACTCTGTCTTAAAGGTCCCAACCACTCTGCCTCGATCCTTTACAATTAAATTCCTGAAGAAATAAAAAATAGCAACTCACTTTCCATATTTAAAATGAAACTAAAACTTCTCCTAGCTGAAAAGTGCTACTACAATGTTAATGAATATCTGGAGGATGCATTGTAAGGTAATTTCCAAGAGGGTGACTGTAATGCCTGCTTTTTTTACATGCCTCTGTTAGTATTTATTAACCCTCTGGACTCTTGTTTTTAATGATGTACATATTATATTTTATTTCTCCCTTACGTTAATGAAATGGTTATAAAGAGTATAATCTGCAACATTGCCAGAAAACACAAATACAAGAGACTAGTTAAAAATTCAACTACACTCAAGAAAGTTGAGCCCATGCGTTACATTAAACTACCGTACCATCCAAAAACCACTAAAGGTCTTCAAAAGATTTGTAAGATGGTGAACACCAAAATATCTTTCAGTAGTAATTATAAATTGAAAAACCTTTCGGGTAACACAAAATGCAATTTAGAAAAAACTAATAAGTCCGGTTTATATAAAACATCTTGCTCCTTGTGTGACATGGCATACATAGGACAAACTCGAAGAGGCATGAAGACCAGATTCCAGGAGCCTATGGCCCATTTCAAATACAACCGACCCGAAAAATTCAGCATGGCACAATATTTACTCGATACAGCACACGGAACATCAGAACAAAAGCTGCAACTCATTAAACATACAGATAATTATTTACTTGACACTTATGAAAGGTTATAGATACAGAAATTTAGAAAAACCCTTGTAAATAGCGACAAAGGTCCCATTTCTTTTTTGCCATTATTTCCTGCTATAGATTAATAAGGTCTCTTGTTAAACCTTATCCGTAGTTTTCTATTTCTTCACAATATCAAGGTTATTTAATTTTCAAATTTATTGAGCTTGTGATCCACTCGCTTGTTTACCAACCACTACCCTCCTTCCACATGGTCAGTTGGAACGCCAACCTTCCCTCCCCCCCCCCCTTCCTTACTCCAACAGACACCTCCAGTCACTCACCACCTCCACTCTCTTCTTGCACATCATATTAACTCACAACGCCCCCCCTTCCACTCCATAATGACCAATGCCCATTCACCATGTTCACCCATTGGTTCCCTTCCTCCCGCAGCCGATTGCCTATTTATTGTTGTCCTCGACTTATTTCACTCACAACCTCGTGTTGCAAGTGATTATTTCCCTTCACCTCGCTGAGGAGGAGCACTTTGTGTTCGAAATACCGTATCCGATGCTCACCCTCGTTCCTTTGTGTTTGTACTTTTTTTTACTATGCTCCTTTTGAGAGGTTCTCTCGAAATTTGTGCCCTACTGTGTGTGTGTGAGTGAATGTTTTTAGTGCTTGTGAGCAGTGGCACATAGAGAGGGGGCGAAACCCCCCCCCCCCCAAGAAATCAGAGAAATTTTAAAATTTAATCTATTTTACATAACTGGATGAATATTTATAATAGAATAGTGTAAATATTAATAAAATATCTCTCAGAATGTCATTAAACTCACCATTTTGAACCACTTCACTTAAAAATTTTCTTGGGGAAGACACCCGCACCTCCGGTATTCCAGACCCCCCAGTATTAGTTGCTCCTAAAACCCCCCCTAGCCTTAATTCCTACCTGTGTGCCTTCTTGTGAGTGTGAATGCTTGCCATCCTTAGCAGGATCCCATTAGCTCTGTGAAGGATCACAGGTCGTGTGTGTGGTAATAACACGGCATCCTTAGTGGGGTCCCATCAACCCCACCAAGGCTCCTAGGTTACCTTAGCAAGGTCTCTACAGCCTTGCGAAGGTTTCATTCGGGTGGTGCGTCTGCAGCTGTGGCAGTCCCTGGCGAGGAAGCATTACTCCCGTAAACTGCCACTGGAGGGTTATTTGGGTAGAGTATGTAGTTGTTTAATTTGACAAGTGGTGCCAAATTTGACGGCCATTCGAGACTCTCTTTTTGTATAATCTATAGCCCCAGTTTGTAATAAATTTTTGGATGATTTGGGATATCATGAAATGGGCAGATTACCCTAAAAATCCCAACTGTGCAGTGTTTTCATGATCTTCTGGTGCCATACCATGTCGTAGGCCTTCTCCAAGTCAAAGATGACTCCAATGACATGTAGTTGTTTCTCTGTGTATAATAAGGGGAAAATGGTCACTGCCACATAGATCTGTATGCACCAACATTTCTAGTATTGTGGATAGACTGTTCAAGCACTTTGCGAGTCCTTCGTCTTTTCTCTTTCTATTTTTTGAGCTTTATTCTGAACATCTGTTTGGGTTACAATAAATACAGTGTGGGATGTTGAAAATGTTAGGGGCAATTAAGGTTCAGTAGTTTTTCCTGAAATCAAAATATGGTGGCTTTTCAACAGTTTTAATTTTAATTACTTTCTTTTTGTCTTTCATCCTCGGGCATGCTCTTGAGTGTGTGGGGTGTTCACCATCATAGTTGACACAGAAGAGTTCAGATTTACAGGCCTTGCCCTCATGCTTTTCTTTGCCACCGCATGGGTAGGACTTAGCTTACCTCTGCAACGGCAGCGGAGGTAAATCTACACCAAAAAACTGTACATTACAGGTTTGTGTTCTGTCCGGGTATCCAGGGTATGGGTTGTTTTAAATGTGTTTGTCTATAATTACTACCATGCTAATAATTAGGGAAACCTGTAGGCAAGAGATAAATTATTACCATTATTACTACCTCGCCATCTGATGGTGAGGTGACCAAATTGTTGGCATTGGAAGCATCATACGGGGCTCGGGATGAATGGTCGAACAGGAAAAGATGTATATTCCAAATAGACCTTATCAGGGAGCGTAACACAAGAAAAGGTGAGGATATGCTGTTGGTCTGCTTACCATTCCACTTTATTTTTAATAGATGGCAGTCTATTATGCCTCCAGGGGCCATTTCCCTCTTCGTCATCAACATACAAAAGGTCACAACTGCTTATGCCTAAGATGGTATTCAAAGTGCACCTCCACCTTGACAGCAATGTCTTGGAGAAGAGTAAGTACCAGCAGCTTTTGGCTTTGATGCTCATTTACTGTTTTCATTAGCAAGCTAACATCATGTAGCTTCAAGGCAGATATGAGGTCACCTGATACTTCTACAGAGAGAGAGAGCTTTCCAGAGTAGGGGGACATCTTTGTTAGGGTCTCACCATCCCTCACACAACTCATGACTAAGAATATTTTGAAAACATTAATTGGACATTCTCCCCAGCCAGATTACAGGTGGGATCTTTTGGATAGAGGAAGGTTTTCAGACTCCATGTCATGAAATGATACACAAAGGCATCAAACTGTCTACTTAATTTTAATTTCACACACTATACTACACATGTTTTAACTGGCTTGCAGTCATCACCTGGTACAGGTGGAGCATATGTAGAAGAGTTTGTGAAACTAAAATTAAGTAGACAGCACAATATCTCAGCGTATTATTTCAAAATGCTGTTCTATGGTATCTCTCCTGAAAAAGTTGACTTCATCCATGTAATGGTTAGTTTCATCCCCAGATCTCCCCATCTACTACAAAACTACACATTCAGGATGCTTCACTGCAAACTGGTATGGTTGCCAGGGCTACCAAAGGTATATAGGTCTATCCATCGGGGTTCTCTTTCGTGTGGGAATCCCCAATGCCCAACTGCTAAGAGATTTAGGATAGGTGTGTAAACGTGGATGTGGATTCAGATCCTCATTGGTGGTGAGGTGAGGTGAGGATGTTGGATTGGTGAGAGGGAGGTGAGGATGTGGATTTCATCCTCACCTCCCTCGACAAAAAGCAGAAAGCTCTAGGTATTTTCTTTGATTTCTCTAAGTCTTTCGACATGGTACATCAGCTTCGCCTGCTCAAAAAAATTCATAATCTGGGTGTCAGAGGTACCCCTTATAAATGGCTTGAATCTTACATTCTAAATCAGACCCATTTTGTATCCCTCTTTGCCAATGGGGCTTTCCATCTCTCTAACATTGCCCATAGCTCTCTTGGGGTCCCACAAGGTTCAACACTTGGTCCTATACTGTTCTTAATATATATTAATGACATGACTCACTAAATCACTGACACCCCTGCTTCTAAATTGCTCCTCTATGCTGATGACACCAACTTCCTTCTCACCTCCTCTTCTTACCCTACACTGATCAACAATGCAAATATTATTTCTCATAAACTCCATCTGTGGTACCAACAAAATTTTCTCTGTCTTAACACCCAAGTCTCAGTTAGTCATATTTTCCTTAAACAAAGTTGAAAATGACTATATTGTAAAATGCAACAATGAAACGATAGTGCAGGGTAATTCCATGAAATTTCTTGGCATTCATATCACTGCCAACCTCTCTTGGGAAAATCACATAGCCTCACAAATAAACTCAACTTGATGTGTTACCTTGTGAGAACTCTATGCAGATCTGTAAGTCTGGATATCCTATTAATGTTATATTATGGTATGTTCTTCTCACACATGACATTTAATATAATACTCTGGGGCTCTTCAACAAACGCATCAAAGATTTTCAAAATTCAAAAAAGGCTGCTTAGGATTATCTTAAAAAAAACCATATTGTTCCTCATCCAGACCTATCTTTACAAAACTAAACATACTTCCATTTCCTTGTGTGTACATCATGTATTCCGTTATACATGTGCGACAAAATCTCTCCAACGTCATGATAAATTCTGACTTTCACGGGTACGAGACTCGAATTTCCAAGCATTCTACATCAAGGTAGTGTCAGGACCAGAGCATCTAGCTATGGCCCAAAGGAAATGGGCATCAAACTATACAGCAAATTGCCCACTCAAATAAAAAACTCTCCTACGGTGTGTGGGTTTAAAAAAAAAAAGGTTCGCAATTCCCTTCAGGCGAATTTATTTTATTCAATTAATGAATGTTTATACAAATAATTAACATTACTGTAAATATGTACCAACAGTGAGGCTTTTTAAAATCACTCTATGGCTTTATTCATGTATTTTCTCTACACCTTGACGAGTCCTATATCACTGTATCTTCTTGTACATGGTTTTTGGACAAATAAACAATAATAATAATAATAAAAGATCTCTACCTAGTGCTTATGAGATGCAATTTGAGATTCAAAAGATGGGAAAATTAGAAAGACAAGGAAATGGAATGTATGTAGTAGCCCAGAAATGAATTAAAGAAGGGAATACCAGGAATTAATGGAAAATAGTATTCAAAGATTGGAAATATTCAGGTTATAGAGGAACAGTGGGATAAGATTTTAATAGAAAAAGTTGAAACGACTTGGAAGTTAATTGGATACATTGATAGTAGAAAGTAAAGAAACTGTGGATAATGGAGCCAGTGACAAAGGAAATGGAGATGGAAGCAGAAGAACATGGATATAGAACAAGGCAAAAGATTGCAAGTAGAGGGGAATAAATAATCGATTACAGCAGGTAACCAGAGACAAGGAAGGTTTGGTGTAAAAGACAGTGTGATGGAATGGAAAAGCTTCAGAAGGAAGGAGAGGTAGGCACCATGTATGCCAAGGTGAAGTTGGTGTTGACCGGCAAAAGAGGCCAAGTCATGCCAAGAATTTAGGGTAAGAAAAGGAAGGATTTTAACTGAGCAAGACGATGCTCAGGGTAGGTGGAAGGAATATAAGGTGGATCTATATGACAGCAAGAACAGGCTTGAGAGATCAAGGAGGAAAGTGCAGTGGAGGAGGATCATCTAGGACTGAGGATCTTAGACATGGAATTCAAGAGCCCTTCATGATATGAAGGCTTGACAAGCAGTGGATTTGAAAAATAGGTATTCTGTCCTGGCTTCTTAGGAATTTCAATAAGTGCTAATAGAAGGTTTTTGAACAAGAACTCAGACTGCATAAGGAAGGGTCTTGGTCGGAATTTTTGGTGAATACAGTTTTCATTCCATCATCAAAAAATAATTAAGCTGTAGATTGCAGTGAATATGGGAGTATTAGCTTCGTATCACAGGTGGCAAAAGTAGCACCAATGATTCAAAATATACATTGGTGGCAAGGATAAATGAGTATTTGGAGGAGAATAACTTTGAGAGAATCCCTAATTATCTCCGGGAAATCTTTATGAACAGATCAGTAACCACCCATATGTCATCTCGCAAAAAGGACTATTTATGTTATCCTACTCCACGTACTAATATCTACCAGAAATCATTTCTAGTAATGGGATCAAAATTTTGGAATTCTCTCCCTGAGGATCTTAAACAGAAGGGCTCCATCCATGCTTTTAAAATTAAATTATACATGGATTTACTCAGTGGAGAGCTAAAATAAGCTCCCACGAAAAATACAGCCTACATATTCTGTCTGCCTATGATGTCAAATTTCAATCCTTGTTACGTGTTATTTCTTTTTTATATGTGTGTATCAAACAACTTTACTTGACATTTTTCATGAACTTTTTGCTTTGATGAGCCATTTTATTGTAAATTGTGTTTTTTTGCTCCAAGGGTTTTTTCCCAGAGCATAATAAATATTTATTCTATTCTATTCTAACTTTGGTTTCAGAAAACAAAAGTCAACCTTGATACAATACTGGTAATGAGAACCCTTGTGGAGAGGTAACTAGAACATTTTCAGGAAGTGTATGCTTGCTTCTTGGATTTTGAAAATGCATGATAAACAAGATTAGGTAAAGTTAATGGGCATTCTTGTGTCACCCATACAGAGGCCCTCAATACTCTGTAACCTACTTGGCCAAAAATGTTAACTCATTACAACATATGCAAACCCTTCATGTCTTTACATTGCTCAACAAATAAATACCAAAAGAGACATGAAAATATAGCTAAGCTAAACAATCATATCACAATACAAATATAATAGCAATGATTAGACTTTAAAATAATTAATTCTGAAAATCAGGGGCCTAGCTAAGAATTGAGGCTAGGGGGGGTTTTAGGCACAAGTAATACTTAGGAGTGTGGAGGTGTTGCATACCCGCCAGGGTAATCAGGCTTTGCGGGGGCGCCACTGCTGAAAATACTAAATATGTAATGTGTACCAATAAGTACTAGAGGTGGTCACTGCCACACCCTAACACCAAAAACTAGGCCTCGCAACTGAGACGGCCTGTTTACACGATGCATTAACCCGTACGAGTTAATGTCTGAATGTATGATCACGATAATGGACACAAAAATGCACCACGTAGTCACCCAACTTGTCAAATGCATGAACGGAAAATAGTACCTGTTCTAATTTGGTTCATGCATTCGTACATGTTCCAATCTGGTTCACAAAAATCATTCACGCAAACACACATTAACCTGCACATCTTAATGTATCGTGTAAACAGGCCTTAAGACTGTGAATCTCCCACAACATAATCGGTACTAGGTTGCAAACTCAACAATTAATCTTAGATTTGTACTTCTTCATTTTAAGAATTCAATTTTCAATTGTAAGTGATAAATTTTTGCCATCAGTATAAACATCATGCATGCCACTCCATGGGTACAATCCAATTTTTACTGCCAGAGCACAGGTCAAGTACGTACATATTTCACTTTTATGCTTAATAGTACATGAAGCTTTGACTCTTACCAGTAATCAAACAGCATGCTCCAATGGAGCTCATGAAGGCTCCTTCCCCTGGCTAATATTAGGATGGCACACCAATACCACATCCATGTCAACCACGGAGACTAGGGATAAAATAAGATGGTGAAACATATAAAACATATGCACATTGCAAAAAGCATTACAATTGCATTAGAACTGTACCAAATAAGATCTATAAAGATCTGTTAAAAAAAGACTTAGGTTAAAGAAGTCTAAGCTGGAATGAAAACATTTTCTTAACAAATATTAAAAAAACAAAACAAACATACATTTGCCATGTAAGGAAATATTGTTATCCCTTCAACTCCCTTGATTGCATAAAACTATGGTGTTATGAAGTTCACTTCATATACTGGAAATTCATCATCTATAGTATTCAAAATGAAGAACCAAAATCAATATTACAAATGAAAACAGCAATAAAAAGCATATCCCAAGACTATAACCAGACGAATTTCATTGATGTTCAATAATTTTGATGGTATAACCAAGATATTTTCAATCTGGTAGAATAAACAATCACTCCAATAAGATCATTCAACATTCTACAGCCAAAGTCAAAATCCATTGGTCAGCCTGCTAACCAGTTCACTGTCTTGACAGCATCAAGCATTGGTGTTAGTAGAAAAGTAAAAGTAGAAATCAACCATCACGCATTCCCTCGGAAGGGCCCAAAGCCTTACAGGCACATAGCGAGGTGGATGCCAGCAAGAGCTCCCAGGGACCCATGCTCAGTGGAGAATATTGCATGGGCAGATTTTAGAGTTTTATGTTGGGGAGGGGTGGGTAGCAATGCAGCCAGGGTAAATCCCTGGCATAGTTGCTGGGCTGGGCATCCCTCAGAGAAAATCCCCAAGGCCCTTCCCTGAAAAATGATGTTTTTTATCTTATTTTAACAGAAGATGGTTTTGTTTTATTTCAATTCAACGTACAGGTTCTGTACTTTTTCCGGACAAATTACTATTTAAGTTGGAGGAGGGCAAACTCCCCCTCCCCAAAACTCTATTCATATGTTACAATGGGAGACGAGAGATATGGGTGAGAGTAGTTTGCTTGAAAAGTCTGTTATGAGGAGGGTTAAGATTACAACTTTATCACCACAAGTCTTAAGTTCGAAAAATGAGAGAATATTGCAGTAAAAACCATGTTTTGCTACTTAAAAGGAAGGGGTTTTTAATGACGAATATTATATGCACTGCATATCAAAAACGTATCACCATTTTTCCGAATCAGCTTTGCGCATAATGCTGCATTAGATATAGTATTGAAGATATACCATTTCGGAAAAAAGATTGAAACTTTAACCTAATGAGATTTCCGATTGAATTTACCACTCGGGAGAACATATCCGTCGACAGATCCTGCAGACAAGCTTTCACGTACACCGCAATATATCATGCAATAAACTACACTATCGGAACTTAATGATTTCGTGCCTGTAGTATAAGATCGTTTTCCAATATCAACGTATTTTACAAGCTCGAATCCTTCAACAACAGGGATCATCGCTAAATTTTAATAGAATACCTGTCACCAACACGTAATTCATATCACCTCCCTGCTGGCGACGGTGCTGCCACATCTGCCTTTATTCGCGAATGGTCATCTCTGGATGACTCTGGAGTAGAGCAAAAACCGTGAAAATCGTATCTTGGCTATGGTATTCAAATTGCCGTTGGCGGTTAGTTTGATTCTATGTGATTAGTTTTCGTAATTGTTCTACATGGATATCGTCATCTAACGTCAGTTGGCGAAAAATAATATTACAAAAATGCAAGCGATTACTGAGATTAATAAATATTTATATTGTTTGAGTTTAATATAATAAGATACCTTACCTACTGATTGCCGATCAAGCTGGCCGTAATTGAGAATTTTTTTGTTTGCCTGTGCGTTTTAATCGTTTAGTGCATCGTTTCTGTGAGGTTTTTCTTTTAACAGAATCACGGAATGAACTAGAATGCTATTTTGTGATATCACTTTAGTCTTAAGGAAAATCGAGGATTCATTTGATGGGCTGTCAATGGATTCAATAGTAATGCCACCATTTCTTCTGCCAAAACTCGATCGACTCCGATAATTTCTCTCTTTCATCGAAACTGCGAATATTAAAATAAATTCTTCTAAAAGGCATTAATTAAAAATTTATTCAAACAAAATTATTGGAAAAGCGGCGGAAAAATGGAATAGCACTCCTCATTGCATTCCTCGTGGTAACCAACAGTAGAAGCAAAAGAAAACCAAAATGCTAATAGTCTATATAATACCTATGAGTTCATTTCCCATAAAAGCTTTCATTTCCTAACTAATTACTCAAAAGCTGGTATTATGGTGGTGATGTTGAATTACAGTTCGATGATGTCATAACAAAAAAATTCTTCTCCATGCTCGGTTGCAGAAACACAAGGCGTAGAGGTGTGGCTGTTTTCGGAGCCAGTGCCACCTGTTGGTTAATGTTTCGAAGCAAGTGTCGGAATTTCAACCTGCTCCGACAGACGCCAAGACTTTTGTTTACTTATTTGGTGAAATAATTTTCTGTGGTTGTGATGGTGTTTGTGAACTGAGTGATATCGTTTTGAAAACAAGAAGGTCTTCCAATCATGGCTTTACTGCCCATATTAATTTGCTTACTGACGCTTTATACGAGTGTTTCCAATGGGCAGTATGAATGGCAAACAAAAGATGCATTCGATGAAATTCGTGAACGGATGAGCAAAGTGACGGCAGAAAATTGCCAGATTCAGCACTTAGGAGATTTGTATCTTCCAGAAAACTCAGTTTCGCACCTACCCGACATCAAGGATATAAATATCAATCCGGTGTTTCCCAACCGGACAGCACTCCTTCACCTCCATAACATGGCTCTTAGTAGGTCTTTCTACTGGAGCTATATTTTGCAGTCAAGATTTATAAGACCAGCAATAAATGACACTTACGACCCAGGATTTATGTACTATTTCTTGTCTACGGTAGCTGATGTATCTTCAAATCCGTACATCAATGCTAGTGCAATTTATTTCTCACCAAATCAATCGTATACTCCATCCTACCGTGGATTTTTCAATAAAACCATGCCTCTTTTTGCTCCTCGGACATTCAGGTAAGCTATTTCCCCATTTGAAGCGGATAGAAATTGGTTTGTTGTTTTTATATTGTGGCGTCTGTTATTTATCTCAACCTTCAATATACTTCTAGAGCTGACGATTTCAACGATCCTATTCACTTCGAGAAAATTTCGACCTTAAATACCTTCACGGTGCAGGACCTTGGCGCAATACCTAATGGAAGTCTGAGCTCTGATTACACTTCTGACTTCTACAGAATAAATGAATGGTAAGTTATGGTATCATCTAACCCCAAAGATTAGCAAACTTCCCTCTCAAGTTGATTGCAACAGCCTTTCTTGGTGTTGGTCATAATTTGTCTGTCGTTTACCGTGTTATTTTTATCTTTTTTCGTATAAGACGAAGGAATTAAATTTCTCCCAACTCTTGCTTTATAATTTGAGATAGTGCTATTAATTATTCAAATTCTATGATGACTTCCTCTCAAAACTTTTCAGGTACAAGAAGTGGCTGCCGGACAATGTTGTTGGTAGGCATGACACTAAAACAACGTATAAAGTGGAAATACGTTATGCTAACAATACCAATGAAACATTCACCTTCCACGGACCCCCAGGTTAGTTTAAATGGTCAATCAGTAAGTATTATCTCTAACAGACACTTTGTTACTTCCACAATATATTTTTTTAATTTTTTTTTTCATTTTATTAAACAATAGAAGATTTTAAAATAAATGTGAATTAACAAGTGTCTGTTATTAATAATATGAAGCCCTTCCACCATGTACAAGCTTCAAGTTTCGATTTAAAGGCAATCAGTAAAATATGAGAGATAATTGGGTTGGATATATGAATGATAAAATCTTGATGAATTGCAGGTGCGGACGAGTATCCTGGTCCTGTGAAATGGACAAGACCTTACTTCGACTGTGATAGATCTAATGAGTGGATTATTGGAGCTGTTGTTCCAATTGCAGACATTTATCCCCGGCACACTGGTTTTCGTCACATTGAATACCCAACGTATGTATTGGGATACATTTTAAGCTACAAATTGGAGTAAGTGCAACTGTTAATATGTTGCTGTTTTCACAGGTACACCGCTATTTCTGTACTAGAAATGAATTTTGATAGAATAGACATCAATCAGTGTCCAAAAGGAAAGGGAAACAGTGGACCTAATAGATTTGCTGGAACTGCTCGCTGTAAAAAGGACACCACTGAGGTAATGGTCATAAAGTTTGAGTCAAGTGATGTTTAGCCTCCTAGAATTGGCTTACATTTTTAAATTTGTTTTACTCTGCTTTAACTCCCCCTAGGAAATGCTTGCTTTCAAGATAGCTAATTTCTTGGTTTGTGTGTTTGGTGGGCCAAGTTTTCTTTTCAAGGCTTCAGAGAACATGATATCAGTCTACCAGAGTTAGATGTTACTTTACATTCATCATGAAATTATTAATCCCTAAATGTCTACAATGTGACTAATAAATAAATTTTTCATTCAGTTGATCGAAATGCATTTCTTGGTCGATCACTTCTGCAGTTTATGGTGTCATATCTCATGTCAATCACAACTTTAGCTGACAGGCGATGATTGGCATCACCTGCATGTTGCATATAGCGCACATAGGTAATCGTTACTGTTGATATTTTATTGAAATTATAATTGATTGAAGTCTTCTTAAGGTGATAGTTTGGCTATAGTGTTACTTCAACTATTCATCCCCATGCATTGCCACTATAATCTAAAAAAATATCGTGAGCTTATTAGTTTGCTAAAAAAAAATTTAAGTTAAATATTCTTGCCCAGCTTTTATCTTGAGAAGATTTCATTGCCCTGAGAAAGCACCAAATCCTTAACTTTGTCTCATCTCTACCTGAATGCCTTAAATTACGTTCTAATAAATGGTGTTTTTTTGAATTTGCAACCAAGCAATATCAGAAAGGTGGAAAGAATTTTCATTATGCTCTCATCATACCTAAATGTCTTATGAGGTATCCAGGTTGATATAATTCAAATATAAACTATTTAATTATGTTAAATTGAAAGATACTTAAATGCAAGTTGTAGTGTACAAAGAATGCCTGAAATAAATAAATTTGTTTTCTGATTTTGATGTTTTAAAAATACATATATGCACTGTAACTTGATTGCTGTCTCAGGATGTGGGAATATCTAATTCATTAGCTCTCTTCCTCAGCTTGTCTCGGTAAGAATTATAGAAAGAAATAATTTGCTGAGTGAAGAGTTGTCGGGAAAGCCACCGAGAAAGCTCTTAATCTTTAAGTAATTTGCTGTCTGTTTCAGTTCACATAGTCCTTTAAGTAGATGCCTTATTACTCTTCATTTTATTAATGGTAGATTTGCTTAAGAGGCAAACTCCAGTTGCCTCCTGTTTTACCTGATTGTTATACTTTAAGCTGCCATGCCTTGTGTACTTAGCTCCATTCTTTGTGATGGAAAATAACCGTCTTTGGAGACTGACCTGATACTGCTAACACAAGTATCTCTTGCTGCTACTTGGTGAAGTGGTTGTTAAACAGATTGTAGGGAGTAAGTAAATGACACTCATTTAGGGTATTTTACATCAATTTAAAAATCAAATTTTGCATATTGAGTTTTGGAGACCTACTAATATGGTTTGTTCCAGTTAATGAAGGGATGGGGTTGTTGTGGTGGCCAGTGTATTGGCTACCTATCCTATGGGTCCAGGTTCAATTCCTGGAAGTAGCAGAGATTTTCTAAGGTTGCATGACCCCTGCTTGAGTGCTTTGTGGAGGACACTTTAAGTGCATACACCGCTCTAAATGTCAGATGGGATTTTAAGCTGTGGTCTCCGTGGGCGATTTCTTTAAATGCAGGCTAATGCTGATATCCGATTTCTCTCCACCCTTCCATCCCACTTGGTGCAAATGACCAAATTTTTTGTCACCTCCCCTAAATGCCATACACTCATTCTTGGAGAGGGAGAAGTGACTGTCAAAAATTAAGTGCATCCCTTGTGTCAAATGAAGTGTTACTTTTCTTTCTACACTATTATCTTGATTGGCCAGGTAAATTACTGCTGTCTGAAGCATGAATAAAATATTTGAGGATAAAATTTTTAAACATTATTAAAAATTTTGGTAAAAGAAAAACATAGGAATACAAGTATATACTTCCAGAGATCTATGAATTCTCAAACATAGGAGAAAGATTTGGTTTCCACAAAATGAAGTGACCAGGTAATTTTAGGCTATTGTCAATAATGTCCTAGGCTCGAGCATGTTTAAAACTACTGAAGGAAACCTACTGTTTACATTTGTAGTAAAGAAGTAATTGGTGAAGTAAGCAATTAGTTAAGTGTCCCAGCTAATGTGAGATTTTAAGATTGTATTTTTCTCCTTCCAGTGTGAACCGATTGATGGCTGGGGTTTTAGAAGAGGTGGCTATCAATGCAGGTGTCAGCCAGGATACCGCCTCCCTTCATTTGTTCGACGTCCTTACTTGGGTGAAATCATAGAGAGATCAACCTCAGAGCAGTACTTCAACGGATTTAACTGTGACAAAATAGGATGTAAGAATTCTCTTTTATGTGTATCATCATCATCATCACTGGTCAACAATCCTAGGATTGGTTTGACGCTGCTCTCCACTCAGTTCTCCTATCAGCTAATCTTTTCACGCCTACGTATTTCTTCCCTTTCACATCCTTCTTTACTTCTTCCATATATTTTGTTCAAGGTCTTCCTTTTCTGTTCTTGCCTTCCACTTGTCCCTCGGCAATTGTCTTCATCAGGCCATCATGTCTCAAGATGTGGCCTATATGGTTGTTCTGTCTTCTTGTTAAGGTTTTGATGAGACTTCTCCTCTCTCCTACTCTTCTTAGGACTTGTTTGTTACTAACTCGGTCGATCCATTTGATCTTCATCATTCTTCTGTAGCACCACATTTCGAAGGCCTCTATCCTTGCTTTCTCCGCTGCGGTCATTGTCCATGCCTCACTTGCGTATAGGAGCATACTCCAAATGTAGGCCCTTATAAATTGTTTCTTTACTTCCATATTTAAGTTTCCCGCTGTAAGCAGGTATTTCTTGGTATAATGCTCTCTTTTCCTGGGCTATTCTGCTGATAATTTCTTTCTTACTTCTCCCTTCACTAGTTATCTTGCTTCCCAAATAACAGAATTCATCCACATCTTTCAGTTTTTGCTTCCCTCTTTTAATGTTAGTCTTGACCTCTTCTCCTCTGCTGCTTACTAATATCTTGGTTTTCTTCGTGCTTATTTTCAGTTGATATTTACCCATTACCCTAACCATATTACCCAGAATATTTTTTAAATCCTTCTCTGTTTCTGCTGTAACGGCTGTGTCATCAGCAAATTTTAGCATGCTAATTTTTCTCCATGGACATCCTTTTCTTTGATTTCATTAATGGCTTTCTCAATGTAAAAGTTTAAAATTGCGGGTGACAATGCACAGCCTTGTCTCACTCCTTTCCTAATTCTCTTTTCTTCACAGCTGGGCCCTGATTTTATCACCGCTACTTAGTTTTTGTTCCACATTGTCAAATGCCTTCTCTAAGTCCACAAACGCAGCGAACATTGGCTTGTTATTTTCCATTCTCTTCTCTATGAGCAGTCTAAGGGCCAATACTGATTCCCTTGTGCCTTTGTTTTTTCTAAATCCAAATTGGTCCTCATCCAAGTACTCTTCTGTTCTTCGTTCTATTCTTCTATAGATAATCCTTGTCAGTATCTTCGATGCATGTGTAGTTAGGCTTATGGTCCTAAAGTCTTTGCAGTTATCCGCTCTTTTCTTCTTAGGAGTAGGGATTATAATGTTCCTCTCAAAGTCCTTTGGTATCTCACCTGTCGAATACATTTCACTAATGATTTTGTACAGCTGGTTCAACGTCTTCCCTCCTGCATTTTTAATTAGTTCTGTGGGAATGTCATTAATGCCAGATGCTTTATTTATCCTAAGGTCACTTACAGTCACATCAAATTCTGACCTTAAAATTGGGGCTCCCATGTCATCGGCATCCACTTCCATCTCATTTTTGATAGCATTCGTTCTATCATGTATCATCATGATTGAAATGATCATTGATTTTATTTGTCAGTATAAGTGTTTTCATTGAGTTTAGATTTGTTTCAGTGTATATATATTTGTACAAACTCTTGCATGAATTCCAGTGTGAAGGAAATTGTCCTGTGAAAATGTCTTCCTTTAAATAAGATTGTCCTTGATAGAAAATAGAGCCTGAAATCAATATTTGTACATTCCTTAAGAAACAAGTTATTAAGTGATTTTCTGGTCACTAAATACCGTCTTTAAGATAAGGTAATACTGGGAGTATAGCATTCAGAGGTATTCATTTAAGAATGTATTTTCATTTAATGAAGAGTTAATGAAACCAGAGAAAATGTAACCATATTTAATGTAATATTTAAATGCAGCAAATGGCTGATGTCATTGGTGGACATTGTAGCTTTGACTTTGATTTTAATCTGAGATAATATTTCTATTTACGGAATTTCATCTGGTCATTTTGTTGTCTGGTGGTATGATTGGAGTATGACATTGGTGTGTAAATTTTAAATCGCGAGTCTTCATTACTCATGAACTATATTTTAGTTGCTATGGGAGTGTTGACACCAATAATGGTAGCAACTTTTTTCGGGATGGCTGCATTAGCTGTAGGCATGGCAATCCTGCTTTTTAATAATAATAATAATAATAATTTTTCATCTTCATTATGCATTGCATCAGCAGTTTGCCATTATTTTTCAAATACTGTTGTGTATATCCTCTTTCAAACTAAGCAAAAGGCTGTATGCGGGAGCAATTATTTGTTCTACCCCCCCATTTCTTATCAAATTCAGTTACTAATTTTCATTTGATTCAGGAGAAAGTGGCTGTTCATTTAGTTACTCTTTTGCATCTTTCAGGGGTCCACAAAATGCCAGTTATATGGGAAAGAGCAAATCCCCAGCTAAGGGAGATGTACATGGACAAATATTATGAATACAAAAACTTCAGCAAAGGACCAGAATCATTGCATACAAGAAAAATTAATATTCATGAAGTCCTCAATTTCATTTTGAGGGTGAATGAGAACAACTGTAAGGAGTAAGTATTCCAAAGTAGGTACTTAGTGGTGTTGTTGCAGAGTGAGCAGTATCCCAATTTGTATCCGTCTTATCATTTCCTCAAATTTCCCTACTCCCTCTCCTGTAATTTCTTTGCTACCTGCCTCTTCTTTACTACTCACTGCTGACCTTAAGGTTTTGTAGCATCGTGCTCACTTGATAGTTTTTCCTGCAATAGGGAACCCATTTACAAGCATGACTACATGTGTAATTGTGAGTAGCCTGAATCAATCCTCGCCTGCTCAATATTTTAGGAGCAAGCAAGTTTACATCATGGCCTCATGTTTGGTATGAGTCAGATATTATGATACGTAATTGGTTCATAGAAAGGTCAAGGTTACTGTGCAACAACGTTAAGAAGTAGGGATGGTCAGATCAGGTACGTTGGATTCAAGTTTCCTTCGAGTTGAGTTAATAGTAGAGAAGGGTTTCCAGTTGAGAGGCTGGGGTTGGTTACGGCTCCAGTTCCAACCTCCCATTCCAGGAAACCAACACAGTAATTTTTTTGTACATGTGACGTGATCCCTAATGATACAGCCATTGGAGACTACTTTTCTGTTTCTCTTTAAACTTATAATTTTCCAATTGTGCCTTAAACTGTTATTTTGCACTTATTAAATCAACCTTGATGACCTCTTTTAACAGTATCAGTTATTCGTTCATCTTGTTATGTACTCCTTTATGTAAATTCAGGAGTGATTGAGTACCTTAGGTAAGCAGATGGTTAATATTTCTCTTTGCTTTATGTAGGTATCGCCCTCAAGATTTGCACCTTCACGGGGGAATCGGCTATGGAATGGAGCAGCAATTTGAAAATGAAGCCAAAATGGCAGTTCGACTTGCTAATTTCATCAGTGCTTTCCTTCAGGTATTTTATACACAATTTTTTAATGGCTTTTTCAGTATATAGCCTTTAATGACACTCTTTAGTGTTAAATTCTCAGAGGGTGTACTGTCCATACATTATTCATTTGGTAAATAATTTAAGAAAAAATCTCACCTTTGCCCCTCTGCAAACAGAAGGGCAGATGGGAAAAATTAATTTTTTTAGGGAAAATTTTAACCCCCCGAAAAAGTTGAGGAATTGACTATGAAAAAAGTGAGATCTCTAGATCAGCCCTATAACCTTTGACTTTTTGGGTTTTACCTCCCCAAAAGGATGGTCTGTAAGAGGCATTTAATCTGAGATTTTCCATTTTATAAATGGGGAAGTACAGGTATCATCATCATCATCATCATCGCTGGTCAACAATCCTCAGATTGGTTAAACGCAGCTTTCCACTCAATTTTCCTATCAGTTAATATTTTCACTCCTACGTATTTCTTCTCTTTCACATCATTCTATACCTGTTCCATGTATTTTGTTTGAGGTCTTCCTTTTCTGTTCTTGCCATCCGCTTGTCCCTTGATGATTTTCTTCATCATGCCATCATGTCTCAAGATGTGGGCTATAAGGTTGTTCTGTAAAGGTATATGAAATTGAAAATTATTGTATACAACAGTGCCAACTAAAATACTGAGGAAAATGGGAAAATACCTTTATTGTTGGACATTTTGTTTTAAAAATGCCAGTGCAACTCGGATAAGGTAAATTATCATCCTCCATGATTAAAACTTTTGAGGTAAGTGGCCATGATATCTCGCTCACCCTTTCTTGTAGTCATAATGGCTTTCGGACTGTGAGAGCATTCCAGATGGTGCGTCACTATCAGCTTAGTTCTACCGCATGTGGTGAGAAGTTAGAAAGAGGCCCCCAGGAGATATGAATGTGGCAATAAAAAATTTATCATTCTAGAGTATTTTTTAAGATTTAACTGTATTGTATTTTGAAAATTCCCGTACATATGGTGTAAATGTGTCTTTCTGAATCCACTGGGTATGTTTACGGTTACAGCCGATGGCATTTGTTGCATTTTCATTTTTTTAAATATGTAATTACATTTTATGATTCATAACATGGTAAATATTGTGAAGTACATAGCCATGATAACAACTGTCCTAATTCTTTAATGAAATGCTGTTATCCTGCCAAGTAAAATATTGATATGACGGAGGATTTATCTGTATCATTTATTTGTACAGCTTTTATTCTTATCCGTATCTCATAATGCATCCATTAGCACAAATCATTGGGAGTTGACTCCTTTGATAAGGTGGTTTCTTTGACCCTGTCAAGCATATGCCAAAGACCTTATTGAGATGGAATTAAAGCCCTTACTTGCCCTGTAACTGCTGTCAGCCCTGGGGCCGTATTCTGTATTTCGTCGGTGCCGCACCGGTCGGTTTCCCTTTCAAGCCCACCGACTGGACATCAAACCGTACCGACAACGGATTCCGCACCGACGACGACACTTTCAGCGATTCTGTAAGGTCGTCGGTTTCAAACCAGTCGGTACGGTTCCCCTTCCTTCCCAAACAGGGAAAATCCGAATATATCCGAAGTTTCACGTGTCTCCACCAATGAAAGAAGGGTAAAAACAAGTGAAGACTCATTGGCACAGTTTGTTGTCGTCATTCTCAATCTTTTTATTTGCGGAAATTACGACTTATTGCTAGATTAAGATGAACGATATTGGATAAGTTGTTGACAATGCTTATATAATGTGTGGTAGTAATGCTGTACCTACAGAATCGAAGGAAACAATATTACAACATCACAATAAAGTTTGTATGTGATGGAGATTGTTGTTGCTGGAATGAATTATTGAAACTATCCTTGAGATCGTAGTTTCTTTTTTTAAATATTGGTTCCGTATAATGCTATTTATTCATGATTTGGTAATATAGTTGTCATTAAGTAAGTTCCGTATAAATGTTATCAACGGAAGGTTATGCCATTGGCACCGTAGCAGACGAAAATAGCATACCATGGAACGTGAACGTAGGATTCAAATGCAAATGTAATATTAGAGGAACAAGTTAGGAAATTGTTATAAAAATATGGAGCTGGGTGCAATTAAAAGAAGTGTAATGACGAGGAAGTAAATAAATTGTGATTGGGTGAAATACATATGTATAAGTTGCGCATTCCAAGTGAGAGAAAATGATAATATTGCGGTAAACCTCATACTTATTAACAAATATCTTCTTTTATCGTCAAGGGAATCAATGGCTGACGATGAAATGAAATATAGTTGCCCGTTAAAAATGAAAGAAACTGATACCGTTGTGGCAAACTTCATACTTAAATAAAAAGATCTTATTTCTATGCCGAGAGAAACGCCAAATTGATGATTGAGTGAAATAACAGTCGCCTATTCAGAGTGATATAAAGTGATAACATTGCGGCAAAACTCATATTTAATCAAAAATATCTTTTTTATGTCAAAGGAGCAAGTAAATGATGATAGAGAGAAATAAAGCCTATTACAAGCGAGTGAAAGTGCGGTAACATAAATGAGAGAAAGTCATTATATGTTAGCAAACCTCATTTTTATTAACCATTATCTTATATTTCTGTCAAGGTAATTAATATAGATGATGACACAGTGAATTATAGAGGCGTATTCGAAGGGGCAGAAAAAGATAACATTGGAGAAAACCTCATTATTTACTCGGTGATGAGGTAAAAACAAAATAAAACGTACAATGCGCACCGGGGAATTCATGAAACCCACTAGTCGGTGGCCGTACCGACACCTCTTTGCTGTCGGTACGGCTACCGACGATCTCCCGTCCTCTCGTCGGTGCCGCACCGACCGGGTTCGTACAGAATCGCACGACTTCTTACCGGGAGTCGGTGTGACGTCGCACCCGACGAATCGGTGCCGCACCGATCGGTTTGGAGTTACAGAATACGGCCCCTGGTTGGCATTTCCATTTTGGTTTTTCCATTCATTAATACTAAGCCAATTATCAGGTCATGTAATAATAATTATGGTAAGTATTATATTTGGTTGTACCTAATGTCATTATTTTTATTTTTAGGTGTCAAATCCGAAAGAAGTGTATTCTGGAAAGCTTGTGGCTGATCAGCCTCTTACTGAGGATCAGATGATTGGTGAAACTTTGGCTTTGGTGCTTGGTGACACTAAAATATGGTCAGCTGCGACCTATTGGGATAGAAATAAATTTACCAACCGTACACTTTTTGCTCCCTTTGCATACAAGAAGCAGCTGAATACAAGAGACTTTAAAGTAGAAGATTTAGCAAGATTAAATAAAACTGGTAAAAATCAAATTCATCTGTATGCACATATTTTAAGTAGATTATGATTCATTTTAAATAATTATTTTATTTTATTTTTTCAGATGAAGTTTATTTGAATAAACCGTATTTCAAATTCCTGAAAGAGAGATGGTCTACCAACTTTGATGACTTAGAAAAGTTTAATTTAAAAATAAAGATACGATTCAATGAAACTGGTGAATTGCTGAAAAAATATGAACATTATCCGACATTTTATCGGTAAGTCGTGTATTAATTTTTCTACCCTATGGCAAAGGTTGGCCTTTTTCATTTGTGCATGAAATATCTTTGTTTGGTATATTTTTACCTACAGGGTGAAATTACAATTTTTGTTCTCCATTTAAAAATTAGGGCAGCTAACTTGGACCAAGGACATTGGACAACTCCCTATTTCGATTGTAATGGTCTTGTCAAGAAATGGGTCATCACATATGCAGCTCCATTTTTTGGCTGGGACAGTCTCAGACATAAGCTTGAATTCAAGTAAGTAATTGCTCTCCTAATGTCCACTTATACCTATGATTTGTTTCTTGCATAATTTCTGTGTATGACCTCTTTTATCCCATCTCTATGTACCTGCATAATATAATAACCTACCCTTGTATGTAAAACCTGAGGAGTAAACTGGTGTTAGATTAGAAAACCCAAGAAGCAAACCATAGCTGAGACGTTTTATGTGAACTACCAGGTGACCCCGAGTCATATGAAGCTTTTAAAAGGGTGCAATTGTTCAAGGTGTAACTATAGCGTCCTGTATTTGAAAAGGATTGCATCCCATTACAATCTCTTCAGACTAATTCTTGTTTTCCCAAGGATTGCTTTCTGACATTTTCAATGTCCTTGTCACTAAAAGAACTTTTAGATTAGGGCTTATTAACCGAAGTGTACAACAACATATAATTAAGAGATCTGAAAATTTCACGTATTCACGCAACTGGGCAAGAAGAAATGAGTGGTGAGTGATCACTCTGCATCATGCTCACCAACGATTGCCCACAGTTACCATGGTGTTTTCATGCCACTGGCCGCCCAACCAGAACAAACATTTGTTACCTAACAGTTCCAATGAGTCTTCCCAAGTTGTAGGGTGCAAACAGGGTATCCTTGTAAGCATAACAATTTTACGTAGATGTTTGCTTTCACCAGGGCCTGGATGAATTATCTTTGCCTTTACTTCAGTTGCCTTTCTATTGGCCACCATTTGAGCCTCTGAGAGCATGCAGCTTATGAATCAATGTTATAATATGGCCAGTTGTTTTGTATACATATTTAAATTGGTCTGAATTCCATTTTTATCCCACAGTCAATGCATATTATAGTTGAATATAGTAACTAAAGAATTACCTCAATAGAGTGTATGCCTTTGGTTGTCTCCTAATTATCTATATCGTTATGGTTTCTGTTTTATTTTAGGGGAGCAGTTGCTGTGACAGTGGACATGCTCCAGCTGGATATAAATCAGTGTCCACAAAAGTATTCCAGTACTAATGCTTTTAAGGACACTCATAAGTGTGATCCTGGCACATCATATGTAAGTTATAAATCATTAATTCAGTTTATAAGTCGAAAATAAGTTAAGGAATACATATTACAGAAGTTGAACTTTTTATATCACTCAACCCTAGATTTTAGGATATAGTAATGTGTCTACATGTTTGGGTCCAGTTTTTGGCTCTATAATTGATGAAAATGCTTAATCAGGATGGTTTATCATAATAATTGTATTGGAAAAAATTCCCCTTGAGAAGGAATCAAACCACAGACCTTTGGCTTTCTTGGCCACTGCATAGACCACTTTGCTATTCAGGTTCCTGAATTCTCATGGCTATCCTTTGAGGTTCATGGTGCAAGATATTTTTTGAGATGTGAAAGTATATGCATTGCTAAAAGAGGTATCATATTCATTTCCAAATTGTGATGTTTTCAGTGACTTAATGGAATATCCGTTGCATATCCCTTGATCCATTGGCCAGTGTAATTCAGCATATGGGTACAAGTTATGTTATTGTTACTAAATTTATTTTGTGCCCTTTATGCCATAAGTATTATTCATTTCAGTGTGTGCCTATCCAAGGAAGAGGTTTTGACACAGGTGGCTACAAGTGTGAATGTATTCAAGGATATGAATATCCATATGAGGATCTCATCACATACTTCGATGGTCAATTAGTGGAAGCTGAATTCACTAATATTGTTGCTGATAATGCTACAAGGTAGGGTCTTGCTTTTCATATCACTATGTGCTTTATTTTTTGTTCAAATGATGCAGTAAATTTTCAGCATAAAGTTATGCATTGGTGTATTCCATGTTACAGTACTTCATAAAATTATGTGGTGATTGATTATCTATTAATTATCACTTTTTTGTTTTTTCTAGATACGACATGTTTACTTGTAGGCTAGCTGTTGCAACAAATCTCCAGAGCAGCTATTTGTTAGTTTTGGCCAGCTTGTTTATTTTTAAGGTTTTATTTGGTTTTTAAATTTAATTATGACATGTTTTTAATATGTATCAATCCGTCCAAAGAGTCTACAGAAATATTTATACCATGAAGTACTTAGTTTACTGTACTTTTGTATGGTGACAAAGTAATTTTTCATTGTAGGCTGAATATTGACTCATGATGAATAGATCTGATTTTACAATTACATTCCTTTTTAGTAACTATGTTATGGAATCATTTATTAGATGCAGTGATGCCAAATGTTATGTATAATTTGCCCAGGTTTTAATGGTATGTATGTGGTATGTGAGATATGTTAATTGTTTCCAATGGCATGAATAGGTAGTGTGATGGCCTATGTATTCATATGCATCATATTTTTTAAATTTTTTTAAGAAAAATGTAAAATGTTTTGTGCACAACGTTTGGTGTGTGATGTTGTCCAGTATTGTAAGAATTTATGAAAGAATTTTTAGTGTTATTAACCTTTGTTGAGTAATTTTTTTATGATTATCGCATTTACTTCAATATATAGCTATTTTTTTAAATTATAGAAAATTCCATTTTAAAATTTGGCATCTTTCATTTATAGAGTTACTTTTTTATTATGAGAATGCAGCTAGTGATGTAAATCCTTCAATTTATTGTGCCAGTCTATGTTTTCTAATGGAAATGAGCTTTCAGTCAGTTGAGTCAGCAAAGTTCAGGTAGTTCTGCTTAAAAAGTGTTTTGTAGTGCAAAGTTATATGCTTTTACACCTTAAATAATACATTGAGATAGTGACTCCATGTTTCTTATACTCATGGAACTCCAGAAAATTATGAAATAAAGCAAAGGACTGCAAATGTTAAAGTTTAGGATAAAAATAATACCCAAGATGCAATGTCATCGAGCCCCTGTATAATCTATTGGTGTCATATCACTTCCTGTGCTTAAAGGGCTGTATACTTTGAATAATGTGGAAATGAGATGGGTATGGTCTTCAGAAATGTAGCATTTGAGTTTGTCGTTTCATTCAACTCATTAAATCCTTGAGGCAACCACTGACATCAATTTTTAATGTGTATAATTCTGCAATATAATTGGAAGAAAATGAACACTTTATTCAGTTGACATCTGAGCACTTTTTATTATTAGCATTAACTTTTCTTTTTAGAATAAGTCAGGGTACTATTTTCAAAAAATTGAAAGAACTAACTGAATTATAATCAGAAAGCATAAATTCTCATTGCAATAAGAACTTGCTGTATTTTTTCTCTCAATTTTCATGCACAAACCCTCCCCAATAATTACTTTTAGGTAGATATTTTCTGGATATCATGATTATAGCAGTTGGAAATCATGTTTTTAGTTATCCTAGACTTATCAGAAAATATATCACTCCTTGTTCTAGCTGGGATCACGAGTGCTTTATATATCATTTCACAGGTTGTGCAATAGTGTTGGTTTATACTCCTCTTCATTCAATTCTTAGTTATAATACCGAATAGTATTTGTGTTCTTCACCTCACCCAGTTTTCAAGCAGAACTGCCTGTTTGCTTTTTGTGTTACTGTTATTTACATTATTGTATTACAATTGATGTTATACTCGGGCTGCATTTTGACTCAAAGCCCTATATTTTGTATTCTTTTGTTTAAATTACCTTCATCAAAGACTTATGTATGTACAGCGGTGCCTCACACTTTTGATACTACTTTTTTGAGGCTACTTATACTCAACTAAATAGGTACCTTTGTAAATATAAAACAAGATTATCAATTTTTATTGAAGTGGTTTCCTTTCGTGATTAAATCCTGGATCAATGAATTTTATACTTTTCATATTATAATTTCAGTGCCAGGAGAAAGAATTAAAAATTCTTCATTATTATGCTTAGTTTCTCTGATATGTTACTTACCCCATCCTTATGTTCCCTTACTAAAGGGTGCTAAATAATGGTTTGCTATATTTTTGCTGGTCTCAACATGAAATGCCTTTAAATAATGATGTGCAGGTACATTTTCTTGCTTAAACAGTGGCTACCACGTTGAATTATGAAACTTGGGTCAGAGTATTAAACCTTCCAATTCCTTGGAAGTCAGCGAAACAATCATCAAATTTTCTGCATCCGGTGTCACGCCTAGCTGTAATCTTTAGTTTTTGATGGAGATTAGCCTTCGAAAAGTATGGTTGCAGAGAAAATGTCTATGAAATCATTTTTATCCCTATTTCTACTTCTCTTAGTTTGATGGCAATATCACGATGAAGTTTACTTAATTGGCTTTTGTGCAGTAGTGAAAATTCTGCAATGAAATGGCATATTTCCATGGCAATAGAAATGCTGTGTTTTTCAATGACTGAAGTGTTTATGGAAAAGTACGAAGCAGGATGTAGGACTCAAATTTTGCTGTGATTGTATCATCAAATTGTAAATGTACCCTTGTTGTCTTGTACGCTTTAAGTATTGTTTTAACAAAATATGTTCATTTTTGTTGGTCCACTACAGTTTTATGTAATGTTTTTTTTCCAATCATTGTGCGTTGATGTAAGAAAAGGCCTGAGGTGGGGCTTGGTGAGGCCCAAATATCAAAAGCCTTAATTGATACGTACATATTTGCATTTAACCCTGCTGCTCACTGTCCGAGAATCTTCCTGTCACATGCGGCCAGGGGTGGATCCAGGATTTTATTCTGGTGAAGGCACTAGGGTCTGACAGGTGAACAATCTTTTCATACTTGAGATAAAAAACCAGATGCAACAATTACTTTAAGAAATATTCTCTTTATTTTATTATGAAAGTTATTGATATGAAAGTAACTGGCTAAAGCACTCGACCGGAAATCCGGGGATCCGGGTTCGAATCCCGGTCAAGGTGAATGATTTTTTCTCTGTGGATCTTTTGCACGATTGTGCATTGCGGGTGACTCCCGTAAAAGTTATCACCGTGGCTAGTCCCGGTATACTTTAAACTAGTCTAGAGCGAACACCCCTTGTGTCCTATGTCCGGGCCTGCTCTCCGGCTGTGGCGCTGTGCGCACGATTTGGACTGCTTGTGGCATCATATGCTCAGCAGTCCACCAACACCTTGTCCGGAAGTGTCCGAAAATATCCACAGGGAGGAATGACGCCTCGGTAGCTTAACTGGCTAAAGCACTCGACCGGAAATCGGGGGATCCGGGTTCGAATCCCGGTCAAGGCGAATGATTTTTTCTCTGTGGATCTTTCGCATGAAAGTAAATGATTGAGGCTCCATAATACATAAAACAAAACGAACATTATGATCACCACGTAAAATTTTTGTCTATTTTTAAGAGTCTGGGGGGGGGCTGTGACCCCCACCCCCTAAATCTGCCTATGTATGCAGAGAAAGCGCTGAGCACATGATAGGGAGGCAGAAAAGGTACGCTTGCAGCAGCCTGACCTGCAAACTTCCCAGGAATGTTCATAGCAGCGAAAGGGTAATTGGAAAGAGGAAAGCATTGTTGATCTCTTCTTCTTTTCTATTATATATGCTGCTGATAAGTCTTGATCTGGGCTTTGCATGATGAGACCTCAGAGCCTTGCTACCTTTGATACATAGGATAATTAAAAGGGCCTTTTCTGCCCTCTGTACTAAATAGTTGATTCTTTCATCCGAGATTCTTCTATAAAGTTTCAGCTATAATTATGACAACATAATTGTTGAAACATTGATAAGGAATTATAATACACATTTATTTATCTACTTTCAAGAAAAATATACTCTTTAAACCCACTGGTCAAGAGTCACTTGATCATTGATACTATGCATTAAACTCACCCGTACCCAATACATCAGCTACTGGGTGTGATCCCTGATACTTAGGTCATTAATTTGAAAAAGAGTTGAGGGCCAGGTTTAATTGGAAAAGTTTCTATGACTCGTATTAGTTACTTCCATGTTTTCAGGAAAGAGATGGTAAATTTCCATTCCATTCTTTGTTGTATCAGAGCATTTGTGACACCAACATGTGGAATACGTTTCATCTAGCTGCTACCCTAAAGCAAATAGCTGGGCATGCTAAGAGTGTATTAAACACATTCACAGTGGCATAATCTACCAGTTGGTCACACCAGAACTCTGCTGTATACAACCTAAAATTTACTATTTCTCTTAATTTTATAGTTGTTGCTATCTATCAGCATGAGAAGTTAAAGTCATAAAATATTGTGTGTAGTTTCTTTTATTCGTTGCCTATGTGATGTGACTAAAAGTTAGGTGAGGCACACTAATGGGTCACACTGCCTAGGATCAAGCTTGTTTAAGCCAAAGGCGAAGGGTGACCCAGGAGTGGGTAACACTCTTGCCAGACTAAATGGTTGACCATTCACAATTCAACTCACCAGTTATGATCAAAGCAAACCCATTGGCATGCTTTTATGCATGAAACTTGTACATTCAGTGTGTTAAACTTCTGCACTTGTTGGTGACATTTCAGGATGGAGTTTGATTGCTAAAGTTAAATGGGATTGGTGCCACCTGGATAGATCAGGTGACTCTATATGTTGCCCACGCAGTGACTGGTTTATCAGACATTAATGACATCAAGACGCATCAGTGGGTGCATGCAATATTCTAGAGGCAGCGTGCTGAGAGGGCCTCACAATAGGGGAGTCTAGCACACTATACCCTTTGGCAGGGGTCTCAAGTGGTGGCTGCCCCAAATTCCTCAACTTTTCTACCAACTGCTCCCATCAAATTGCATCTATATATGAGCTGGTAACAGATGAACCAAAGCGTGACTCAGTGGTGGGTCTCATTGCAGCCTGAAACAGAGAGGGTAAATTCAGCAATTGTATTGAGGGTTGTATCTGCTAAGCATTGGCATAGCCAGGGGGGAGGGTCCGAGGGGTCCGGACCCCCTCTGAAATATAAAAGCACAGTTGTTTTTCTTCATAAAAGAAAACAAAATATTGAAAAATCATGAATTTACAAAATATTTTTTAACAAATGAAGTTTTTTCGATTATGGAAAGTGTTAAAATTAGTTTAAATCCCATTATTGTTAGCACTCTGTTTTTCAAAAATTTTCCCCCTGGTTTTGGACCCCCCTCAAACGAAATTCCTGGCTATGCCATGCCTGCTATGTTTTCCTCTGGGAGCTATTTGAAAATGCAAGCCTTAAGGCTGGAAATTTCCATTACAACTGGCTAGCTCAAGGTAATTTCTCATTGGTGTGACAAATTGAAAGTGGGGCAGTAGCACATTGTCTGATGTTCATTGAGAAGTGGGGCATAACAGTGGTATGTGCTCAAATTTAGCTAGTTAAGCAATGCTTCAGTTGCTATCCACATTTAACATAAAAAAGTGTCTTAAATGCAATATGGGTCATTGGGAGACATGTGACAACATGTCTCCCAATAAGGTGAGGTAAGAATAAATATTAATTTGGATCATCAACTTTGAACGGGGTACATCACATGTTGACTGATTCAACAATCAGTCAACATGTGATGTGCATGTCTTGCTGGAGTATATGTAGCAAGAGTTAGTATCAGATATTCTACCTGATTAGCACTTTCATAAACCTATTCATGCCAAATGTCAGCAGGAGGTGATGGCCATTTTCATACACGGGAGACCAAATGTTGGCTATAGCTGGTGTGGATTTTCCAGCACTAACGAATCGAAGACAGCTGGGGCAGGGGAAGGGAAGTGACCACTGAGGTAGCAATGGTTGGAGGTATTCAGGCCATGTCTAAGACCCAGTTTAGTGAGGCATTAGTGCCACTCCTTGGCAATTGGGTCCAAACCTTCTACTATGATCCTCCTCAAAGCAGGAATCCATTTTGAAGTGGTTATAGATTTTCCAACGAAAAACTTTGTTGTATACTCCAATTACATATTTGTTGTTTTATGTAAGTAATTTTGAAACAAAATTTTTAGTGTTACTGTTAACAGACTTCTGGTGTTCAAGTCGTAGTATTTTATGTTTAATAACTTCATTATTATCTATGCTAGAAATCCATTTAAAACTCTACAATGCTTAAAAAAATTATAGTCATTCTTATCCAAGTGTAAATTTTTAAAAATCAAAAGCAATGTATGTTTTTTGAAAACACAGCTAATGCAATAAGGTGACCGTGGACTCACGCTAAGAAAGGGTTAGAGGGTTGAGTCTGGTGGCCATGGCAACAGCCAGGTGCTCCGTTGAGCCGGGTCCCAAACTGGAGGGACAAGAATACCAGGGTAACCACTCCAAAAATGAGCTCGGTAGAGATTGGTTTAAAATATTCTCATGATACTGGTGGCACAGAAAACATTTTCCTGATGTAGGCACCCAGGGGCGGATCCAGGATTTTTTTCTGGGAGGGGCACGAGCAAGGCCGTATCCAGGATTTTGTTCTGGGCGGGTCACAAGGATACCTCGTAATACAAAACGAACACAATGATAATGGGACCGTATTAAAAATATTGCATATTTTTGAGGGTCTGGGGGGGGGCACGTGCCCCCGTGCCCCCCCCCCCTGGATCCGCCTATGTAGGCACCAGCATGAAAGGGTTAAATTTCATCTTTCGGCAAGAAATCAGCAGTTTTTACCTGTGGTGCATGAATGCTACTCGTGCATTGTTCATGCACAATGCAGATATAAAACAGTTGCCTTCTCATTTGTCTGAGACTTAATACACCATAGCCATCAAGAGTGGTGAAATATCATAATAATACAAAGATGCTCAATTAGCATCCCTATTCTAGTGTGGTTGGTTCAGCAGTAAGCATTCATTATTATTATTATTAGTATTCTACCGATTAAGGTAGGTTTTCATGGAGTATTCAAGAAGTGAGCTGGGAGCCTCCCTTTCCTTCCAGCACTACCTTCTTTAATTCACTGTAAGGCCTATTCTCTTTCAATCTATCTAAAAATCCTATTCTTTTCCTTCCCCTCCCTCGTTTCCCTAACATTCTACCCTCTAACCCCATTTTCAACATCCCCTCACCGCTAAGCACTAACTCCATCCATACCTTCTGTCTCCTCCGTATCTCATCTAAAAGCTGCCTCTCCTCGCCAACTATATCCAGCACTTCGTCATTCCTTTTCCTCTCCGTCCATTTCACCCTCTCCATTCTTCTCCATACCCACATCTCGAATGCCTCCAATCTTCTCTCGTCTTCTTTCCTCAGTGTCCACATTTCCGCACCGTAGAGAGCTACACTCCAAATCAAACTCTTCACTAACCTTTTCTTTAAACTCTTACACAACAATCCTCTCAGAAGCTCCTTCCTGTTCATGAATGCCTCCTTCGCTAATGCGATTCTCTTCCTTAGGTCCTTACTACTGTATCCGTTTTCCTCTAACGTACTGCCTAAATAGTTGATTTGCTCAACCTGCTCAAGTTTTTCCCCACCCACCTTTATCTTGAGTCTCACATTCCTCGCTCGTGATGCTTTACAAAACTGCATTACCTTAGTTTTCTTCTGATTAATCCTCATCCCATACTCCTCGCAACGCTCGTATAACGCATCCACTAGAGCCTGAAGCCCCCTAGCTGACTGGCTAATCAACGCCTGATCATCCGCAAATCTCACTGATTTGAACATCATTCCTCCCACTTTTATTCCAGCTTCTAACTCATCCCACGCTTCCCTTACCATCTCCTCAGCGTACACGTTAAAGAGCAGCGGCGATAAAGGACAGCCTTGCCTCACACCTCGGCCAATGCTTGCCCACCCAGATTCTCCGTCCGCTACCCTCACTTGCGCAGTCTGGGCCATAAACAGATTACGAATCAGTCGTCTATCCCTCCAATCTACACCTATTCTCTTGAGAATGTCCATTAACTTAACCCAGTCCACCCTATCAAACGCTTTCTCAAAATCCACGAAACACGCATATACGTCCTACTCATATTCTAGCCTCCTCTCCACGAGGGACCTCATTATTGCTATTGCATCACGAGTTGACTTCCCTCTTCTGAAACCAAACTGATCTTTGCCCAAATACTCCTTTGCCCTCGCCTCCATTCGTCTGTTCAATATCCTCAGCACCACTTTCGCCGCATGCGATATTAGGCTGATAGTCCTATAATCTCCGCATTCCACAGCTTTCTTCTTTTTCGGAAGCGGAATTAAATCCGTCTTCACGAAATCCTCCGCCCAACATCCGTCTTCACGAAATCCTCCGCCCAACATCCCTCCTCATAGATCCTGCGCACTAGTTCGAAAAACCTTTTCTTACCTTCATTCCCTAGATTCTTCAGAAGCTCACACGGTATATTGTCCATGCCTACTGCTTTCCTAGCCTTCATATCACGGAGTGCTCTCTCTATTTCCGAATCTAATATCTCCGGCCCAAGATTATCCTCCTCCACTGCACTTTCCTCCTCTAGAGTCAATCTCTCTGGTCTGTTCATTCCGTCATACAGGTCCTCCACGTATTCCTTAGAGGTACAGGGTAGATGGAATTCCATCTACCCTGTACCTCTTCTCGCTCGGTTAGTATCCTCCCATCTTTAGCCTTAATTTTAGCTGTGGCTTGTCCTCTTTTGCCGCCCGATAGCGACTTCACTTTGGCATACAACTACTTCTCCATCCTTCTGGAACTTTTCCATTTCCTCACACTGTCTTTTCCACCAAGCCTCCCTTGCTCTCTTTGTTTCACACCGTAATCGATTATTAATTTGTCTATACATTATTTTGCCCTGTTCTGTGCCCACGTCCTTCCACTTCCTCCTCTCCTCCATTTCCCTTATCATGTTCTCCGTTATCCACGGCTTCTTTATCCTTCTACTGTCAGCGTAACCAATTGACTTCTCCGCCGCTTTGACTATTCCCGTTTTAATATTATCCCATCTTTCCTCAACAGTCTTGGTGCTGTCAATATCCCGCATACTAATGTCCACTAGTTCCTGATATTCTCTCCTCATACTCCCTTTCAGGGCTTCTACGTTCCATTTCTTCGTCTTCCTAACTCTTATAAGTCTTTTGAATCTTACGTTGCATTTCATGAGCACTAGATTGTGGTCCGAATCCGCATCCGCTGCAGGGAAGCTGCGCGAGTTTTTCACACTATTCCTAAACCTCTGTCTTACCATAATGTAGTCTATTTGAAATCTCCCCACATCCCTTGGCCTTTTCCATGTGTACCTTCGCCCTTAATGATGATTGAACCACGTGTTTGTGATGAATAATTTGTTTCTCCTACAAAATTCTGCTGCTTTCTCTCCCCTGTCGTTCCGTATTCCTAGACCAAAATCTCCTATTTCGTTTCCATCCCTCCCTTCCCCGACTGAGGCGTTCCAGTCCCCCATTACTACCAGATTTTTCTTATCCGGTGTGTCTCTAATTATTTCCTCGAGCTGTTCATACACCTCATCTACTTCTTCCTCCCTATGATTGCTAGTGGGCATGTAAACTTGGATCACCACAAGGTTTGTGGGCCGCAACTCAATTTCTACCCCCAGAATCCTATCGCTTACCTGGTCTATGCCTACCACACGCTTACCCATCTTCCCGTTTAATACTAAAGCTACCCCTCGCTGGCTTTCCTCCCCACCATTCCATATATAACTCTATACCCATCACTCCAATAGTCCCCCCCATCCCTCCACCTCACCTCGCATAATCCTAAGATATCTATCCTCCCTTTGTCCATTTCCCTTTTGATATTTTCTAACTTCCCCGCCCTCATCATTGTCCTCACATTCCACGTCCCTACATTTATAGCCGACTTCTTCTTCTCCATCTTCTTGGTTTTCTTTCCTTCTTTCTTCATTGCTGCTGCTGATGATAATGATGATGATAGGTCTCTGCAAGGATTTCGCATGTTGGCGACCCCGAGGACCTTGCCGACCTCGCTGCCGTGCCCGACACCCGCCCTTTGCGGACGGGTCCCGGGCGATGAGATTCCGAGGCTCATTTGGTTGTACTCCATGTTTTCAGGGAAGAGATAGTTGGTAGGGTTTCCCACTTCCATTCCAACAGTGTTTTTCACGTGACACCATCACGTGGACTACCTTTCGTCTGGCTCCTACCCTTCGACCTATCTGGCATGGGTGGCCCTACCGGGAATAATTTAGAATTAATCCCGCCAGTGCGGCTCTAGGGGTCATAGGAACGCGCAAGTCTTTCCACCGCGACACGGTTGTAGCCCAAGGGAAAGGTAAGCATACATATAAGCTTAAAATTTTTCTCTGTTCCTATGTTCATTTACTTTCTCCGGGGAATTCATATAGGATTGTATATATGAAGGCTATGCCCCAAAGGTTACTCTATTTACAAACCTTAGTTTGATAAGAGGGAAATATCACCAGGAATTTTATGGTTGCTGAAGTATACTTCAGTTGGGCTCCTCACAGTAAGATTGCTTGGTGACTATTGAATTGGATGCTAGCTTACAGTTTTTCTGACTCACACTGCATACAGCCCTTTTCTAAAAGATCTTTCTGTGATATAAAGGACATCAGAGTCAGAGGGCCATCTCTTGCAAACAATATAATTAGCCCTAGAGGTTACGAAAGAAAGAATTCTCTGCAAATAAAAGAAATGTGAGATTGAATTCTTTAAATGGGCCACAAAACATGACCCCCTCTCACTTAATTAGCCTATTTATCATATTTTCCATTTTCTTTTGGCTATGATTTTATTCCTAAGATTTCTAAACTTACTCTAATATTTCACTTTTCACACACCAGGCTTCAGCGTCTTAACTAAGGAGTAACCAAATGGCAACCCCTCAAAAGTACGACAAAAGTTAATCAGTCGTTCTTAAACTTTACACACAAATAAAACAAAAACTTTAAAATTTGGGGCTTAAATTTACAGAAAAAATATCATCGAAATTACTGTCGAATTAGAGCTTCTAGGGTCAAGGATGGTCAAGGGCGTACCCAGGATCAAAACTGGGGGGGGGAAGACTTCTGCGATTTTTGCTTGCATGGGGGGCGAGGACAGCTGCCCCCTCCTGCCCCTCGGTAGATACGCCCATGTCAAGGGTTCTTCTAAAATCGTTCCTCTGGTTCTCTCTCCACTAAGCCTGCTAATTCGACCTGCCACAAACCTTCTATGGCAAGACTATAGTCCCACGGTAGATTTTTGGCATTAACCTTTTACCATGTAACTTAAGGATAAATATTCAAGGAGTAATCTATTTTTAAAGTTCATATAAGGTACAAAATCCAGTTTAATATCAACGGAACCTCAAAAGATGAGAGGCCATGAAAAATTTTCCTGCGCAATATTTCTGAGGAAATGTGATTGTATCGCCCAGAAATGTCTGAAATTTAAATATATATTAAAAAATAAGGAGCCAAATTATGGCGGAAAGGTTTTTTCCTTTTCGTGAATAATTTTTCGATTAAATCTTATTGGGCTATTGGTATCATTTATCGTCTGATCATAGTCTGATGCGTATTTAGGCCTTTTTGTTGTAAGTGACATCTGGTGGTAGTCTTAAGTAATACTCATACCGAATCTCAACGAGCGTCTTGAATTCCGATGTATTTTCCCTGGGCTGGGAATGTCTCTTTAATAGCTAACCTGACGACTTCTTTCGGTAGAATATGGAAGTAATAAGTACATTTTGGTTAAGTGGACGGCCGGTGGTGTTTAAGTGATCGTAAATGAATTCAGACTTGATAGCCGATCCACGGGAAGGTCCTGTCTCCATTCTGAAATGATTTTACTTCTGCAGATACAATGTGTGAGAAAATATTTGGTACCCTAAGGTACTATATAGCTAATTCAAATAACAGCAGTGCGCCGAGTTGGGTTTCATAATGGCGAACCTTATTTCCTGGCTTTGGCCTGTTGTTGTGGTCTGGATTTGCTCGCTTAATTATGTGATTGCCGAAGAAATCTGCGTGAAACCCTGCAAATGTGACCGAAAAAATTCTTTGGTTTGTAGTAGGGAAGGCCTCATGGAAGTTCCCAAGAATATACCAAAATGGGTGGAAAGGCTGTAAGTAGCTTGTTTTGAATGCCTATTGTAATGCGTAATTTTTATTTTAAATGTGGGCTTATTGTTTCATGAATGTTGTTGCTCATGCAGTGGTAGTATGTTGCTGGGTGAGTAGTGGCAGTCCCGCTTTTATGGTGGAATGTAGCCCATCTTGCATATTTACGGAAGTCTGTTTGTTTTGACTTAGGTCGACGTGATATTCAAGTAGCTAAGTGAATGAATTTATCCATCGGTCGTTAGGTTTGAATCTTCACGTTGAACATGTAGTTCTACGTTTGTTTATTTTCCTATGTAATATTCCCGTCGCTAATTAAATATTATACATGTTGTTTTTTCCTCCTCGTCTTGCGCTATCACTTTCAACTCTTCCGTGCGTATATAGTGTGAACTTGTGATGATATTGGGCACTTAGCGACTGTAATGTAGATTTAACGACCTAAATATTGATTTTTCCCCTGTTGAGAGACTTGCTACTCATACGTTGAGCGTTTTTATGCCTTTAAGTCGCATAATTTTGATATCGTACCTTGGTGGTTGTTTAATGACAATTGATCATAAGGTGAACTAATGACAAATGAAAAGAAACCTTATCTTCGGCACCTCCTAACAAGTCAAACAACAATTTAAAGAAGTATAGTTTTACGAGTAAATTTGTGCTAGGCGGAACTGCCCCTACAGTACTAATCTGCATTATTGAGCTTTTAGCCTACAACCGCTATAACCTGTGCGTATCGACAACCATTACACTTTGTTGCCTCAGAAGTTATAATCGTGCTACGAACTCTTGGATCTTTATGTTTGTGAATTGATTTTTTGTTATTCCTGGATCGCTAATTCCGAGTGTATAGCGGCACAGTAACTCTATATCGGGCATCTCACTTAAGAGTCGTTCTCTCATACCCTTGTCATTCCCTGTTTTGTTTTCTTCACTGTATATGTTCGCAGAATTATTCCTATTTATATGTAATATAGCAATTTTTTGTTTTCCGTGTTCCAATTTGTTTTGTTGGTGTTGCCTAATATTTTCGTGAGATTTACTATGTAATCAGTTTTCCAGATACTTAATCGTAGTTGCATAATTTGTCGACTGTTGCGTAAATCACTTCACAAACTTGATGATAAGAAAGTGTATTGGTGCCACTTCTAACGTTTTTCTACACATTAGTTGTAATTTTATTTTTTATCTTAATTAATGATTAAAACATTTTCACGCAGCAACTTGGGCAACAATCAAATATCCTTCCTGGGAAATGGAAGCTTTGAGAACCTGACTTCCTTAGTTGATCTTAAATTGAATCGGAATCATATTCATGGATTCGGCAAAGGAGTTTTCAAGAATCTTAATGCTTTGAAGTCTTTGTAAGTGGTGGAATAAGTTGTCATGTGTTGATATTTTGACTTTATCTATTCTATCTGTATTATTTTACTATTTGACTCCTCCTATTTCAGGGAACTCAATAAAAATAATTTGACCGAAATTAAAGGCTTGACATTTACGGGTTTAGATAGTCTGGAAGTGTTAGCGATGAAAAGAAATTCAATTTCTGCACTGCTGGATGGAGCTTTCTTTACCCTGAAAAGCATGACGGAGCTGTAAGTGAAATTATAACTTAGTTTCATATTTTAATGCATTATTTCTTAAAAAATTAGAAATTACTAATTGTGATATTATGCTCTATATTATTTCAGCCAACTTGACCATAATGAAATAAAAAATGTGACTAAAGGATGGCTCTATGGTTTAAGTTCTCTTTCGATTCTTTCACTCTCCCATAATCGAATAGTGTATATTGAGCCAAGTGCTTGGGACAGCTGTCAGAGCCTTAGCAAACTGTAAGCCTGACTAAATTGAAAATTCTTTCAGCTCAGCTCTTCACTCCTATATTTTAATTCAATTTTCCTTGGTATTTCAGTGTCTTGAGCTATAACAGACTTCATAAAATTGATAAAGGAATCTTTGACTATTTATCAAAGCTTACTAGTCTTTCACTAAATTATAATAGAATTGACTATATTCACGAAGGAGCCTTTAACAGCACTTCATCTCTGAAAAATCTGTAAGTACAATAAACTGATTGTTGTTTAGTATAGATGCTTTTTAATCAAACTATGTCCTATGGAATACTGGCACTATGCGCTTAGGCACTGTGGAATAATCATGTTTATGCCACTGTGTAGCGTCATGAATCATTTCAATAGAATACATTTCAGTTGAGATTGCTCAGTTGGTTTTTAAAGTAATGGTATTTTGTGTTTCCACATGGTTAGAATTGATGATTTTTTCATGTTTTTCTTATAAGCAAAGTGGACTCTATATATTTGCCTCTTGTAATAACTTAACTATCAGCACCAGACCCAAATCCTCGAATATGTACTAGAATGCAGAATCATTACATGCTTGCTTGCAATAGAACAGCACTCCATCCTTCAGTTGTGTGCATTGAGCCTTAGTTCCTTGGCACTTTACATAAAGAACATGCCAATGGTGACACTTAATTTTATTCATTTACAATTATAAAATTTTTGGAGATAGAACAATAAATATGCATAATACAAATCAAAAGTAAATGTTACTAAGTTTTTTGCTGGCTGTTTTCCGCAGTGCATGTAGAAAACTACAAGCTGTCTATTTCTTGGCCTATTTTGAAATTTAGTATATATATAAGTCGTAAAAATGGATTCACTCAAACATTTGGCCTTGGTGTTGGAATTTCTATGGTATTAATGTATTTTTCTGTTCTAGGGAGCTTGATGGAAATTCAGTTTCATCTACAATCGAAGATATGCATGGAGCATTCATTGGACTAACGCAATTGGTGTCATTTAGTTTAGCCTCAAATAAAATACAATCCATCAATAAGAACGCTTTTTTAGGTCTGGGAAATTTGAAAAAGTTGAACCTCAGGAATAACAGTATTACTTCTGTGCAAGAGAATGCATTTTCTGGCATGGGGTCCCTAATGGAATTATACTTCAACACCAGCAGCTTGCTTTGTGACTGTAATCTTGCATGGTTTCCGAAGTGGCTGGCTGAGACAACCTTCACAGTTCATGCAGTATGTGGACATCCTCATCATTTGAATGGGCACTCTGTGATGGAAGTACCAGAATCTAACTTCACATGTGGTAATAATGTTTCTTATCCTGGATATGTTGTGGTGTCAAATTTTTGTCTGTTAACAAGTAGTCACATAAGTTTTGTGTGTTCTCATGAAGGAGTATTTTACTAAATTATTTGTCTTTGATTCTGATCAACTCCATCAATCTCCTTTACTAGTATTATATTCTCCAAATATATAGCAGACGACCATTTTAGAATGACATACCCATTTTACTGATCAGGCACAAATATAAATTTTATTATAAAGTAAACATGTGTAATGTTGGATTAAAGCTGGCAAATTGAGCTTTACATTAAAGAGGTACGAATGATTTTTTTTATTCTTACAATATGTGTTCTGTTGTCTAGGTAATTTGTCAGCCAAGCCAATAATGGATCTCAGATAATAAACACTTATAATTCATATAAATGCATTGAATTGGTCAGTTAACTACTTTGTGGTCGTTAATATAAATTGAATGTACGACTGAGGCATGTTCCAGGGTCTCCAAAGATAATAGGGTAGTTTCCTTCATCGAAGAAAACGAAAGGCATTGATTGCAATTCGTTACCCACCATTAGTGTATTCATAATATACAGATTATTTGGTTTTAGAAAACCCAGTTTAGATGAATGTTAATGGTCAATTTTAACTCATTTGAAGAAGGCCGGATTGGTGCACACGCGATGCCACTCCACGTGACGTCACAGGGACCTAGTTTCTATACGAGTAGATAGGAGTTTACATCTTCTGATATTACTAATGCATGGATGAGGCACAGAGTTCAGGGATACATCTCTTCAAATTGCCTATGGTCCGAAAGTTTCCTTCGTTTGATAGGGTATTAGTAATCCTTATTTAAGCCAAGGGCTACCTGCTAGCAGCCTGCATCGTAGCGGTGCTCATAGCCTCTCACCAAGGTGGCCTCACACGGCAGAAGCTGGAATCACAATGACGTCGAATGGGCTTTTCCCAGCATTCATACTTAGCCATCGTGTTTTCACACGCTTGAAAATTTTCACTTAACATTTAATCGCACGAAATAGATATCGTCATTTAAAAATCTGAAATCGTAAAATAAGTACTCCAGGAGTAATAATCTTTTGATTTAGGCAATGAAAAAAGGAAACCACCCTATTGTTCATATAGTGTAAAGTTCGTTGTAGTGGATTTTCCAGAAGTATAACCATTCTGTTTACACTTGCTAAGCATAATAAAAAATTGGCATTTTATCCATAATAAGAGAATCAAATATCTATGAAAAGTTCATAATACCATCCAAGCCTATAAGTTTTAATATTATCAGTTTAATACTTAGTGTTATAAAGAATTGGTTGCATTGAAAAATTCCGTGCATGTAGATTGTAAATTATATTATTGTGAAATCCCCTAATATCTCTGACCTGGTAAGGTTATCATCTTTGCTATCATTGGGATGAATGGCTTATTCATTGTCTTTGAGACCGTGTGGCGAATTCAAGAGCCTGATACTTAACTTATACAAGAACATCCAAATGCCATTCAAAATGACGAGAAATATATTCAAAATCTATGTTTTGCTTTACTTAGAAATCATCTGGGGGAAGGGAACAGGCATAAAGGGCTAACCAGATAAGAGTAAAGGCATATTATACAGGTTATATATTAAACTAATAGCGTAAAACATAATTAAACCTATTAGTGGCTCAAGTCAATTATTTTATTCAAGAGCCTTGAGAACAAAAAATAAGCCATTCATTGAAATTTCAACATAGTTGGAGAACTTCGCTTAAAGGCCTAAGAAAAACCGGTGATCATTTTTTGTTTTGCATGTATTATTGCCTCAGAAAGGATGCCCATCATGAAGTGAGGGTTGACTGGTTTTTAATATTTCATCATGTTATTGAGGGGTGATTAGTGTTGTTCTTAGGCCAAATAAATTTTTAAATCCATTGTGGTATTTGTGTGATGTGTGTTTAAGGTAATATTCCTTCTGAAAAGTCTTTTTATGTTTTCCTTTTCATGTAGATGGCTTCCCAAAGCCACGAATCATCGAGGAACCTGGTGAAAAATTGGCTTTGAAGGGAGATAATGTGTCATTGCGCTGTGAAGCCTCTTCATCCTCCTCTCTTCCTATGACTATACAGTGGAAGAAGGACAACGTAGATCTCAAAAATCCAAATGTAAACCACTTTGTTAGAAGCTACAATGGGGAAGCAAGGGGTGAAATCTCTGAGCTCAAACTTCTTAATATATCTCACAATGAAGCTGGGAAATATCAGTGTGTAGTTTCAAATCAATTTGGCACTACATACTCTTCTAAGTCAAACATTTCTGTCTTAAGTGAGTTGGAATATTATTGTCTTTTGGAGTACTTTCTATGATGCTTTCGTTATAGATTGGACTGGATAAATATTTTGCAATGTATGATTTCAATTTTCCAGTCTATCCTACGTTCACAAAAACTCCAAGCAATGTTACTCTTAAAACTGGAAACACAGCGAGACTGGAATGTGCAGCTGCCGGTCAGCCGAGTCCTCAGATAGCGTGGCAGAAGGATGGTGGCAATGATTTTCCTGCTGCTCGAGAGAGGCGGATGCATGTAATGCCCACCGATGATGTCTTTTTCATAATAAATGTGAAAACATCTGATATGGGAGTTTATAGCTGCACTGCTCAGAATCCTGCTGGAACCATTGTTGCAAATGCATCCCTAAATGTTTTAGGTATGTCACTTTCATGTCTCCTTTGATGTATTATTGTTAGAGGCACTGAATTCACTTAGTTTCGCCACAATTCATGTTTCAGCCAATAGAAGTCCATTAGCAATAGATAGATCCCTGGAAAATACTCAATTTTTCTCTCTGAATTCTTGAATTAAATATGGTACATGTCAGACAATTTAGAAAAGGCCACAAATCTCTGGCTAGATATATCGTGAATCATCATGATGAATAAGAGGAGGGCATAAGGAGGAAGTTTTAAGCTGTAGCTGCTGGGGGTTGGGGAATTCAGAACCATCCCATATGACAATGAATACCAAGAAAAGAAAACCAGAGAGGAAGGGGAATACCACCGTGCTAGATAAGTCCCTGGTGCTTATATTAATTTCTATTTTATTGCTGCAGGGACAAATAGCACAATGTTTATGCAAAGATATGGACTGATATCTACGTAGCTACAAAATTTTTCTTTATCCCTCAGCGCTTTATTTTTCCTGGTAAATGGGTCTTTATCCATCTCTTTTTTATCATTCCGAATGAGGAGATCCTCAACTTGCTGGTTTAACTGTTTCTCAGTTGCTCAAAATATTGCTGTCATTCTCTTAAGATGTGTTGAAATTTTTCCTTCCTACAATCAATTTCCACTTGACAGTGTTCTTCATTCTAAGTCAAAAGCAGTAACAGGTACACTTTGAAAATTCATCTTATGACACCATTAAATAGGGGAAGGATAGGCTATCTTGGCACGAAGAGAAATCTTATTGCCAGGAGAAACACCACTCCATCCTTCAAGGGTTCTTAGGCTTAGGTTGACTGTGGACTGGACTCGAGAGTGCTTCTCCCGAGGAACTGTGTCACAAATACTGCCTTGTCTCTGCTTAGAGGGGACTGGGTAAACATGGAGCAGACAGAGGGTAACCTTTGCTGAGAAGGGTTTGACAAAAGGCCAGGATATTATCCTTTAGTGCATACAAAATCTGAGAAATGCTGGAATTGGTTATTGCTCTGGTATACAGGATCCCTGCTTCCTCTCTTGTCTAAGTCGTTGTCGTTAAGTTGTGGACTTCTCAGCCAGCAGAATATTTTTTATGTTATACCGCTAAACTAAGCAGGCATTACTGCCAGCACAATGGAGTAAATGTCCCTAGGAATCAAATTTACCAATAGTGAAAATTTGAACCAAGAATGATGCGGCTCATAATTTTTGCATTACAAGTTGGAATGCATTTTATGGCATGTTATTGCATGTTATTTGATCGCCAGTCAAATCAGGAAGTCGTGAATTATTCTAAATTTATAATCAATGAATGGCACATTAAAATGATGTAAACTACGAGGTATTTAAAGACTATTGCATAAAAAATGTGATATTGTTTTCAATGTTCCTGGAAAGAAATGTTCGTACAAAGTTATTAATGTGAACACGCAAATTTTTGACCCCGTGAACTCTATATTGAAGAGTGTCTATTGTATCTCCTCCTCCTTCCCATTTGCCTCAATACAAGACTCATGAGGGAGGTTGCATTAGCAATAACTAAAGCAAGAATATTGAGGGGTCCAGGCTTAGGTTTTTAGGTCACTGTAATTTTTTTGTCTTGATTTTCCTGGAAATTCTCCGTGGTGTATTTCTCATTCATTTCCTTTATGAATTTGGGATAATTGAATTAACTTCCATTTCTGGTTTCTGAATTTAGCAAAACCTAGGCATTTAATGGGATAGCTCACTAGAACCGATTTTTAGTGTTGGTGAATTGTTTTGGTGCATGCTGAGGGTTTTCAGAAAAGTCAAAGTGGGCATAGAATATTCCAAGTGAGGGTCTGCAAATTCTATTTTTATTGTTCTTATCCATTTTTATTTCAGAAACTCCATACTTTGTAAAACCAATGGAAAGTAAAGAAGTGAGGGCTGGAGAGACGATTGTCTTGGAATGCATGGCATCGGGATCTCCTAAGCCTCGGCTCAGATGGAAAAAAGATGGTAGTAATTTGGTTCCTACTGAAAGACACTTCTTCACAGCAGATGATCAGCTTCTCATAATTGTGGGCACTACCACCTCTGATGCTGGGATGTACGAATGTGAAATGTCAAATCCTCTTGGTACTGAAAGAGGGTATTCATTTCTTACCATCATCCCAGGTTTGTCTTTTTCTTTTTTCTATGAAATATCTTAGTCATGTTTTACAGTAGAGGTGTTAATTATACATTCTTTACGAAATTATTTAACTGATACAAGAGTAAAATGTGTCATAATTTGGTCAAGAGTTAATTTCTGAACATGTCCACCATGTAATGCCATTGCCACCATGTAATGCCATTGGTGTATAGTACTGCAATCAAATGATATTGATTATTTTGCTCATCCAAATGCCATTTTACTCTTGCATGCAAGGGAAAGGAGACATTTTCTTTCCTTAGCCATTTGCTCTGCATTTTTTTCCTGTCGCTAATTAGAGTTAGTGCATGTGATGTTTCTTTGCACTAGAGCCTTGATTATATTTTTGATTGACCATTTGTTTTGTTGGCTGCTTATCACTTCTGCATCCAGTTCCCACAAACACCTTCTCTCCCTTTCTCACCCACCTTTATTCTCCATTTCCTACCTTTCCCCATCTAAGAACTTCTTCAATTTATTGGGTGCAAAAGTTGCAGAAAAGGTATGAAACAGATGTCGTTATAACGGTTACGAAAAAATTATTATTGGATTATTGTAAATAAAATAGATTGACCCTTTTTTGAAGGTAATCCATAACACTTGTCATATCTTAGGCCAAATTTAATGTTTCTCGTTGTTATCCATTTCTTTCCCTTATGCTTTTGGTATCTTCCTTCCGTGAAGAAATATAATTGAACCTCTTATGTTGGTGAATCCTTATAGTATGTGCGAACTGTCAAAAAAAAAGTTGAGGAATAATTTTATTTTAATTCAAAAAATTTTCCCTTTATAGCATCTGGAATCCTGCCTAGTGATGACTCAATAGCCGGTATTGTTGTGATTGCTGTGGTGTGCTGTGCAGTGGCTACATCTGTAGTTTGGGTGGTTATTATATATCAAGCCAGGAAGAGAGCAATTGACAATGGGGGTGGAGATGCAGCTAATGATGGCAGAGGGGAAGTAGGGCCACCCTCTGCCCAGCGAACCCTTGCAACAGCGCCTACCATAGTGACTGCTGGGGACCCTGTTCCAACTCTTCCAGTCAATTATATGGACACAGATTCTGAGCACTCAAGTAGCAAAGATAGTGGGACTGGAGATTCAGCTAAAAGGAGTAGTGATGATTTGTTGCCTGCCACACAACAATCAGAAGATAGCCCTCATCATCATCTCCTCTCCATGCCTGATGGTCAGTATGAAAGAGATTTTACTTGGTAAATCTTGCTTGTTGGAAATATGTTCTAAAATTGGGTTCAGATTGTTAAAGCTAATTACACTTACTCCAATTAAGTCCGGCTTATAGAAATAATGAACACTCAATCATTGAGAACACTTAACATGAAATTTCAATACCCATAGGGTTAAAGCAGCATTATTAGAAAATATTAGCCAGAAACCTGTTTAGAGTAATATGAAAATTACTGTGGGCTTCTGTCAATTTAAAATTGGCATGACGTTCAGGGGTGGTTTTGGGCCCTCGGCCTGGGCCCATGATGCCCCCCCTCGCCGGTGGATTCGGGTGTCCTCCCTCAGAAAATTTTAGGAAATTGCATGCCCGGAAATAGATTATGACACTATTCTGGCTCTTAATAAGTTAGTAAAAATAGCAAATTTGCAAGAAAAATACAATGGAAGTGAGAATTTCACAGCTAATGCAATTAAATTAAATATTATGGCCATATTATCTATTTCTTAGTGAATTTGTAATTTTTAGATTTCGGCGCAGTTTCTAAAAATCCTCTGAAATAACCTTTTCAAATAAGCATTAATAAAAGCATCTGGTTCTTCTTTATCTTCTCATGCCTTTTTTTTATTTTTCTTTTAATCTTTTTACTCTGAGTATGTTGTAAATAAAGCAACTAATGACATCGTAGAATTTTATAATTGCAAAAAAAACTTTGGTTCAAGTTATCAGTCCTTTTTATTGCACCTTTCAAATACACTTCACGATAGATGCAAGCATTGCGGGGACCCCCTAAGCTCAGGGCCCGCAGAGGTTGCCGAACGGCTGACCGGGCCAGACCGCCCCTGGGGCACTTTGTCGTAGTTGACTCTTTCATGTGCTTGTCCCTTGACTGTTCACTTAAAATGTGAATCGAATGAAAAAGTCATTGTGATATGAAAAGTAACATAGGTTTTATTATGGAAAGGAGAAGTAGGGTAGAGCGAGATGCAAGTCCGTGCCCTGGTACCTGAAAATGTAGTTTCCGACATTGCAAATCGGTTTTGAAGCGTTTGTGCAATCCACTTTTCTGAATCTGTGATCATGCCACTGTACATTACACAGCCGCAGATGCATGGTTTTCAGAAACCAGGTCTTATAAGGAGCATTAGAAAAACAAATACAATCATGTTATCGCCACTGAGAAGATCAAGGTCGGGTGGAGAAAGCTCTCAGTGAGTCCGAGAAGCATTCGAGAATAACAGACCGTGTGCATGTAATAATTCATTATTTGCTTTGCATATGTTATCAACATAATAATTTTTTTTAATAATGTATTTTTCCTATATTTCCCTGATTGTAGGAGAGAGCATCATGAGTGCTGATGTGAATGTAGCGAATGGAAAAGGGTTCCTCGTGGACCCACAGTCATCTTCCCCCAGTCCTAGTAAAGTTGTGCCAACTCTTTGCACATTCCACCCTCAGCCAACAAACCATGAGAGGTGCAAAAGCTTGAGCAGTGCAGTGCCCTCCTCGATGGGGCCTGCGTATCACACCCTACCAAGGTGGGGGACTACCCCGGGGAAGGAGGTGAGTTCGGGCAGCAGTCCCAGTCTGGTGGTTCTCGATTCTGTCAAAGAAAGTCTTCTCGCTCGTGGGAAAGTGTCGGGCTCAAGTTTATGGCCGTCTGTGACAGAGGAGCCCTGGAAATGTGGTAAGGGTCGAGGAGAGGTGGAGGATGAACTGACCCCATGCATACCACGGGGACCATCATTTTCTCTCCCTGGTGGCAGTGATGGCCGAATTGATTAGCCATGATGAAAGACTGCATTAGTTATGAGAGAAATCCAGTGTCATTTCTAAGGCATTTTAACGTTGTTTTTTTTTTTTTAGACTTCTGCTTGTCTCGTGTTTGGTATCAAGGGTTGTGAAGCCAGTTGTTGCACAGTGAGGATTAATTTTTTTCAAGTTAACAGGAGTTCAAACAATTCAAAAGTGTCCTCAAGCATTTTTGTGACTTAGCAGTTCAAAACAATCATTGGCTATGTGTGCTGGTTGCATAGTGTGATTTAGTTGAAGGATAAGAATTTTTTACTGTAATATAGTATTGCCACTCAAAGGTGTAGATCTTTTATTTATTTGAGTGACGGGCCTTAGTTTTAGGTCTCATGAAGGTAGCTTTCTTTGACTGTTGTGGTGTTTTTCAATTAATCCTGTACACACGTTATATGATTTTTATCATTTTTATTGGTGTAATATGGATCATTTTCCAAGTAGGCACAAAAAATTTGGCAAGAAGAAGTACAATGAGAACGTTTCCCTTATTCTTGATGTGACCTTTGATTAACTTAACCAGAAGTATGTATTTACCTCCTGCTTCAATAAGTTCATTTGAGTTTGTTTCCATTGGTTCAGTTTCGTTTCTTTTCACCTTCAAAGTGTGTCATAAATATGCAAAGGTATAAACATTCATGTTCATGGCTCCTTTTTAAAAGGCTACTCATCTGTTACTTCAAAGTGTGAGTTTTTATTTTTATTTTGTAAATACTGTGAATGTGAGTTTTGTTGTTGATGCTCATGGGGATATTCCCTTGTCATTGGCAATTTTTGAATTGCAATGGCACATGTCTAGTTCATGAAAGAACAAGTATGGACCGTATATGAAACTAAAAGGCCTATTTAAATGCCTCAGTATGTCTGTGTGTTGTAACTGATTGTGTGGTATATAGAAGTATCTTAAGGTCAATCTTAATGAAAGGTCAACTAGAAGCTAATACACTATGTGGAGTCTTCCATTTTTAAATTTGTTGATTAAGGTTTTTAGAGGCTACTAATTTTCTCCAAGAGAAAGTTTATACAGAGTTAAATCACTAAGGACGAAGTAGATTTTTAATTGAGTCTGTTCCTTATTACTTCTATGGCTATTGTCATACCTTTAACTGCAGTGGTATGTTTATTCTTCATTACATGCCAAAAATCCTTTAAGGTTGCACAAAATGTTAAATAGTTGTAATTTATTGTGAATTCCCAGGTAACAGTATGTGGCTTGTCTCTTGGCTTCTTTTTTTTCTTTTAATCACCATCTCAATTCAAAATTAAGAGCGAATCACTTTGGTTTTCTAGTTAGGCATGTTTGACTTCACACAGTCTAGCTCGTGTGGTGACTTCTGTTTCAGGTGCACGTCTATTTCCTGGCCAAGAGAAATGCAACTGTGCAGCATCAGACCATTTGTTAGTGTTGTTACTATTTTCCTTGTAAAAGTTACTCTTATAAACAATTCATTAAGACAGATATAGCATTTTATGAGGGCACTTCATAAATTAACACCTTTTGTGCAATCCATTAATTTATTGTCAGTATTATTGCCTTACAATTTTAAATTTGCCCATCATGGATTCGTAATTGAGTCTTACCAGTTTCAGTCGATTTTGCACTTGAAATATCCAAACATCAGATCTTCCTATTGGTTGTTAGGAGGAGAGACTTGAAATTTTCAAAGTTATTCCGACAATAAATGCAAGGGATTTGATGGTAGCTAGCAAAATTAATGAAGTATCACTGTTGCAATGAATTTAATTTGAAGCCAATGATTGCCCTTGTGTGATGGACCAGGAAATATGGGGTGCACCATTCTTCCATGTTCCTTTTCTTCCCCTCTGGAAAACCTCCTATGTGATAGGAGGTGAGATGGCACTTAAATCTTCACTCCCTTCAATTCTAATCGGTACACAACTTTAGTGTTATTTTTTCATTCAAAGGGTACTTGGTTGAGTTCTAAGGCTTTTTTTCCCATGCTTTTCAGGGATAAGTTTGTCTATGACAAATGTTTTTGACAAAGTGATCTATTAATGCATATTTCTTGAGCCAGAGTCATTATAGCATAGCACAAGTTACAACCTTAATTTCTCTCAAGTCATTCAGCTAGTAATGTAGCATTGAAACTTGATATTTTTATCACCAGTGGCCATTTTATTATATTGACTTATATCTTGTTAAAATGGTTTTTAAGAGTTACCATGTGTTCCTGAATATGAGGTGATTGTCCTCCTATATATTTTTTGTTGTGAGATGATGTTTAGGTTTGCTTGTCAGAAATCAGTGGTGCAAACTCTAGATTTCTTTGGCCACCTATTGTGAAAGATTGCTGCTATTCTTCAGGCAGATATGGTGTGCTGAAAGGTATTAGCAGTTGGTCTTTGGCTGGCAAGTTTTGATTTGATCTTGTTGCTGGAAGTACTCTTGTTGGGCAGTCTTGTTTTAATTTTTGCAGAAACATTTTCTTGTTATAGTTCCTATGTCTCGTCATGGGATAGTGTTTGGTATTCAAATGTATGATGTGGCTTTTTATGAATAATAGGGATATTTATACTGTTTGTTACTTCAGTATGATGTAAAGTCAGTATGATAGGTTAATTGATAAGGTAAAAAAACAAATTACTACTGAATGATTCTACATAGACTAATTGATAAGGTAAAACTGAAAATTACTACTGTAAGATTCTTCAATGATACCACTTTGATGCTTATGTTATTTAGTGATTGTTTTTATTGGAGCTAACAAGAATCTTGAAAGTATTTGAAGTAATTCGTAACTAGTCCATTTAATTTTTTTACTATGCACCATTTGCATAATATTCGAGTGCCTCAATGAAGGGAAGTACCTTGCAAGAGGCATAATGAAGTTTATTTTAAGAATTATGGAAATGCAATAATATATGAAAGCATTTTCCGTTTGCTGCAAGATTTTCTTATTTTTTCGGTGCCAAAATACGTTTAAGTTATCTACTTCATTATGTACTTTAGCTTCTTGGTGAATTATCTGGATTAATATCATTTCAGTTTTAGTTAAAATGTAATAAGTGTAGCCAAAAAAAATTGGATCTTAAAATTCAACTTGGGTACTCAGCTTGCGAGCCTTGTAACTTTAAAATTAAGGATTGTGGAGTTTGGTATGATGTGCATATGCGTTAATATTTTGTGATAATCTTATCCAGTGAAAAAAAGCACGTGTAGTTGTTTGACTATAGATGTATTTATTTGCGTGCTGATCTTATGAAGAAAATGCCATTGTTTATCATCCCATACTTTTTGAAACCCAGAACTGTTAACCTTGGAGGAGTTCATTGGCTGCAGAATGTTTCTAATGTTAAGAAGGGTGGCAAAGCTTCTTCTTATATCTAATGCCAGTGACCTTTTTATTTTTTGTGTTGAGATACATTCCCAGGATAAGCTTCAGTCTCTTAGATTGTTCTTTTCCATTTAGCTATGAGGGATCGCCGGAATTTTATTTTCAAATATATACTTTAGAAGGTTATGCTCCGTGATAATAATTACCTCATGTTTTTGCCGAAACCACCTCTATTTTATGGGTAAATGTTTGTTTTAAAATGTTTGTTTTGGCTGCATGTGGCCTCATTGTCAACACATTTCCATAATCATTTCTGAAGAATAGTGTAGCATTGGATTGGTAGTAGTTGATGCCAATATCTCAAGGATTACAAAATATTGAAGCTGCCATTTTTCATGCATAATTATTACCTGAGAAGTGCCTATCAAGTCATTAGCAGTATTACCATTTGATTTTTCTAATGAGCACAATTTTTGTGTAGGCAAATGTAAATGAGAATAAAATTTCCAGATTTCTTTCCTTGTAAGGGGTTAATATTATTAAATGTTTGTTGTTGACTTTTGCCAGAAATAATTAGTACAAATGAGTTTTATGCTGTATTCTAGCTTTGGTATTTATTTATAGTTGTCATATTTTCTTTTGTATTACTACACAGCTTTACTGGTTTACCAAACTTTTCAATATTCAGTTAAAATGAGCATTCTAAGTTAATGACAATCTGTTCCTAGTTCTCTGCAACTACTTTTGATTGTGATGTAAGGATAAACTATGTATAATATTTGGAAGGAATGAGCATTCTTTGTTACACTGCAAACTGTTCCTATTTCTTGGAATCCTCTTTTATGTGATTGAAGCCTTAACAGTTTTATGTTAAGTTGTAAACTTGTAACACCTTAATTCAAAATGTGGAATAATTGTGTTAAAATTTATGCTTGGGCTGCTCTTTGTATTTAAATTTGTGTAGATTTATAGTGCTCATTAATTGAATTTGAACTAATGTCAGTTGGCTGACAATAATAATAATAATTAAAGTCAATTGTTGGTGTTTTATTTTCCCCAAGTTCACAGCCATTCATGCAACAGAGTTGGAATTATCATTGCAAGAAAATTCTACAGATAAAAAAAATCATATGTCTTAACCGGGGACCTCAGTGCTTTTAAGCTGAGGTACTCAAGTCAATTTCCAAGATTTTTTTCTGTGGAATTTTTGCAAAATTTACGCATTGTAGGTGACTCTTGCAGCGAAGTTGGGTGACTCCGTAACGTTATTACCTTGGCTAGCCCGATATACTTTAATTGGAATTCACATATTTACCTCATAATACTGCTCAAACCTTATTATGGGGTTCAACACGGGTATTGGCTTCTTGAAAGCCCACATACTCTTGCATTGCCAGTCTTGATGGATCCAGGGCTTTTATCTGAGGGGGGCACAAAGGCGTGACGGGCAAACAGACTTCTCATATTTGACATTAAAAACTACATACAACAATTACTATCCGAAATATTCTATTTATTTTAATATGGAATTAAATAATTGAGGCTCCGTTATAGACAAAACAAACTTAATGGTGTTCGTATTAACAATCTTGTCTTTTTTTCAAGTGTCTGTGGGGGATAAATCCCTAATCCCCTAAATCGGCCTATGGGCTGACGGATCCAAGTTATCAATAGGTAAAGATGTAATTATTTTTTTGTGTTTAACCCTTTCGCTGCTGTGAACGTACCTGGTACGTTCGCACAGCAGGCTCCTGCGAGCATACCTTTTTTCCTCCCTGACATGATATGCACTCGGCACTTTCGCCGCATGTGAGGGGTAGTTTTTTGGAGATCTAGCAGCAGTGAAAGGGTTAAGTGTCCTATCTTTGATGCATTGAAATATATGGATTGAAGAAGGAATTTCAGAATCCAGAATAGCAAGTATTCAACATTTTGCCTTAAATTGCAGATTGAAAGGCATTGCTTTTTTTCTATGAACATCCAGTAGGTACCTGGGGGCTATGTCTTCCTTGAATCAAATTTTAAATCTGTAAATGAATGGCTAATTGATGGTCCTTGTTGCTTGGATTAGTTTTATTTGGTAATCTTTAATGAACAAGTGGATCATGGAGTGTTGATAAAGGCTTAATCTGATAGAATCCCGGCATATAGTAAATTAAAGCTGCACCAGACAATAAAACAATGTATTGAAACTGGTCGTGCAAATAAAAAATTTTGGAAAATTACCATAAGTTTAATTTTCAATAAGCCAGTGCAAATCAGAATTATCTATTTGTGCCATTGAATCAAAGAATATATTATCTTTCGGAAAGAAAATTTCCATGAAAATGGGAATAAAAGTCCAGCTGTAGTCACATGCTTCTTCTGGGAAATTATATAATGCTTCACAATTTTCACTCCAATCAATTTGCCTAGTGACTACAATTTTTGTTGTTTAAGTCTATTACGTATAATTTTGAGCATGAAGTGATACTGAATACTTTCTTAGCCCTGTTTAAGTAATAAATCGCATTTTAACTTCCTTTTACTTAAGTGTATTCAATATGTTACAATATTATAAAATAATAGCAGAAGAATCATTGATAAGTATTAAGCAGACATAATTGTGTTTTTGTTACAAGGGAACCAATCTAACACCCCCCAGAACAGCAGTGAAATGAATACGGTAAACTATTGTAGTGGTGAGAATGATAATTTTTAAGATCAGAATTTAATGCGGCTGTAAGAGACCTTAGGATAAATAAAGCATCTGGATTTTATTATATTCCAGATAAATACATAGATATGTGGATAAAATGTATTGCACCCGCTGTACAAAATCATAAGTTAAATGTATTCAACTGGTGAGGTACCAAAGGACTTCAAAAGGAGCATTGTAATCCCAAGTGGAAAAGAACGGAAGATTTTAGGACCACAAGCTTGACAGCACATGTATCGAAGATACTCTCATGGATCATCTATAGAAGATTAGAACCAGAAGATGTGATTGGATGAGGGCCAATTCAGGAAAAGCAAAGGCACAAGGGAAGCAATATTGACTCCTGAGGTGCTCGTAGATAAAAGAATGGTGAAGGACAAGCCAACATTTGTTGTGTTTGTGTACATAGAAAACGTTTGACAAAGTGAATTGGACATAATTCTGGGTATTCTGAAAGAAATTGGAGTTCTTTACAATGGAGTTACTTCATCCACAATTTATACAAAAACCAAGCAGCAATGATAAAATCAGGACTCAGCTGTGAAGAAGCAATAATTAGGAAAGAAGAGAGACAAGACTGTGATTTGTCACCCGTAATGTTTACAGTGAGAAATCCATAAATGAAATCAAAGAAAAGACCGTGGAAGTGAATATTCATGGAGAAAAATTAGCATGCTAAGATTTGCAGATTACGCAGCCATCTTAATAGAGATGGAGAAGGATTTGAAAAGGGTTCTGGTTAACATGGGTAGGGTTATGGGTGAATATCAGCTGAAAATAAGCACAAGTAAAACCACAGTATTAGTATGCAGCAGAAGAGAAGTCACGACTAACATTAAAATAGGGAAAGAAATACTGGAAGAGGAGGATGAACTCTGTTATTTGGGAAGCAGGATAACTACCGATGGGAGAAGCAAGAAAGAAATTATCAGCAGAATAGCCTAGGCATAAGGAGCATTCCAACAAAAGAAAGATATACCGACACCAGGAAATTTAAACATAGAAATAAGGAAACTGTTTACCAGAACTTACATTTGGCGTATCCTTCTGTACAGAATTGAGGCAAAGACAAGGACAGCCGTGCAGAAATCAATGATAGAGGCCTTTGGAATTTTATACTACTGAAGAATGATTCGGATCAAATGGATTGACAGAGTTAGTAATGAGGAAGTCCTAAGAAGATAGGAGAGAGGAGAAGCCTCTTGGCAACCTTGACAAGAAGACTTGAGTAGCTTAATAGGCCATATCTTGAGGCATGATGGCCTGATGAAGACAGTCGTCGAGGGACAATTGGATGGCAAGAACAGAAAAGGAAGACCTTGAATGAAATATATGAAACAGGAAAAGAAGGATGTGAAAGAAAAGAAATACGTAGGCGTGAAAATAATAGCTGAGAGGAGAATTGAGTGGGGAGCTGCATCAAACCAATCTTAGGATTGTTGACCATAGAGATGATAATAACTTAATTAGAATTCATCAGTACATGCAGCAATTTATTAATCACAATGTTTTCATGTATGCTGAAAGAACTTAGACCTGAATCATAGCACTTGAAAAGTTCGTGATCAGAATCCTTGTACAATACAGAGTTAGTAAATTCTATAGATAATAGATCCATTACAATATCTTATTGAAGCATACTTTCTTCACCTTGTAAGAGGAAGTTGAATTGTTAGGAAGACTAGCAATAGGTTAATGATGGGGTACATTTTATATTTGAGTTCCTAGGGCCGTTACCAAAAGTGCATAAGGTGCTCATTCCTTGATGCTTCAGATTTCCTTATTCACAAAATTGCATCAGCCATTGCAAACTACTGAACTAAAGTTGATATTGAATATGTTTTTGAAGTATGATGACTGTTCACTACGAGGAATAGCATTATTTGAATATTCTGAGATGGTCTGTGAATATACATCTAGTTGAGAAAATGATTCACAGTAATTCTGTAATACTTGCTACACGTCATTGGTTATGAAGCTCTAAATAGACAAGTGTGCATTATATTAACCCAGCTTTTACTGCCAACGGGCCGATATATCGGCCCTTGCTAGTTGAGCGAAAACTGCCAGGGGCCAATTTATTGGCCCAAATTATTTCACATTTTTTTCTTGATTGTGGCCATTTCAACGGCTGTAATTTATGTAAACCCCCATAATCTATCTATGGTTATAAGATATAAACATATCTTATGAATTGGGAAAAAAATTGAGATATATTAAATAAAATTAAGTAGCTGAAAAATTTTTTAATGTGAAATGTTGCTAGTTCCGGAAAATAGCCTTGGCAGTGTTCCGTACATCCCACGTGTAATGGGCTGGCAGTGAAAGGGTTAAGGTACGAAACTCCTAGACTTAGTGTGACAATGATGATTATGGAAAGAAAAATCTTATTGAAATTTAATATGCTTCCAATCCTTGATGAATGAATCTTGTGTCAACAATTGTGTCTATTTACGGGGCAATTACAATGAAATTTTAATATAGCAATGGAATTAATAAAGTCCTGCATAGGTGTGTCACAAAGATTTTGCCTGATGTAGCTTTTAGAGCGTAATTTTTCATAACATTCTTTAATGCTCCAAAATCAATTTTTTTGTATTAGTATTCTCATCGATCATTATCATAAAATAGACTAGGATACCATTTTTCAAGTTACTAACAAAGAGGTATATAAATGAATTACTTGATTTTCGCTTAAAATAGTTTACTCAAGTGATATTACCGTACATGATACAGGAATGGAATTCGAAATATTAATAATTAAATGGCTAATACTATTTGAGAATAATAATTTTTTAGATAAAACTACCCATTATAAGTTAATTATCCATTAAATTTTGTTGCATGCTCATAGCTGGCCAATCTCTGGCCGATATTCATTTCATTATGATTCATTTCTATGCTGGCAAAATTTTATTTTTCTCTAGTACATTTCAAATTGTTAATATTGACTTCATTGCAAATTTTACACATGTAAGTACTTTCATAATAAATTCAATTGGCGCCTTGCCGTAAAAAAGAAATACACGTGAATATAAGATGAAAACAATCTAAATCACACATTAAGCCAAATTATATTGTTGAAATAGCAGACTATTTCGTGGTTTTGGCGACGAAAACATTACCGCCTTCCATGCTGCAATTTTTAAATAAATATATTTGGAAAAATAACATTTATATTCAATTGAAATATTTTTTGGAATTTATCTCGCTGATGTAAGAGAAACAAACTTTTTTCCTCTCGTAAACACGTAAGATTCATGTTTGAATTTTCTGCATTTGGCGCTCGTCAGGCTAAATTCATATTTCTAATTATCAATCACAAACATGTAAATGTAGCTCCCTTTCGTGACTATTGCAAGATCTGAGGGTTTAAAGATATTCAATATACTTTTTAATTTCATAAAATCGCCTCCATTCTCTTAAAATTCAATAATTATTTTAGTTAAAATTTGTCAAGTTGCTACCTCGTTCGGCTGTTCTATTGGCTACAATCCTCCCCTCCGTGAGCAACCTTTGATTTTTATTTTGTAATAACGCCGTTTTTCGCGAATGTAAAACTTATAACACTTCTAAAATAATAAATTTTTATGTAAATAAAGTAATACACTGTATACTTTGCCCATTTTATTCAGTTTATTTCAAATTGTGTTAATTTGTAGTTCTATAGCTCTCCGCCAGGTGACCGAAAGGGAGTACGTGACACAACCGGCACAGCCTACTCCCGTGAACGCTTAACCAATAGCGGGTCGTCATCCAGACGGACCCTCTTGCTTACGCAAACCGAAATAGTGAAGATCCTTACTGCCAAATGAGCAACAGAGCCAATCAGAAGTACGGGTTTGACAGGTCCCTTGACGTTGCCATGGTCACGGGGTCTTTGACGGCCTTGGTAGTCTGACAGGTGCGTGACAGTTGAAGTCCACAATATGTACGCGAAGGGAAAAGGTTCGACGGTACCTTCAGACGCCCAAGCACGTGAAAAGTAAGTATCATCAAGTGAATACATCTCGGTGAATTAAGTGTCTTACCATGGTGCGCGAGAAAATAAGTCGGTGGCGTCACCCGACTCTGAAGTGCTGCCCTATTTGGTGTTTTATGGTGATGTGTTGTATGCATTTTGCGAACGAAGTGATCCTGACCATTTACAAGGTCTTTTAATTCTCATGTAGGCCTCCCGTGAAGTTTTGTGTCTCTTCCAAGTTTGCTGCTGATTTGGTGTATTTTTGTTTTTACACTCTGGGGGTCTTATGTTCTATGTCTTATTACTTGAAACTCATTCAGTGTGTTTGTAATGTGTTCGTTTTTCAATTTGGTTTCCATTTTACCAGTGTTATAGAATGTAAAAAGCCGCAGTAAACACTGCTCTTGAGGTTAGTCTTGAGTTTCATTTTGAAACGCGCGCAATTTCCCAGAATCCTAGTTAAAAGTTAGTTCCAGTTTGAAAGAAGTTCGGCTAGGAATTGTGTGGAAAGCAAAGTATTTGTATAATTAAACGTATTGGTCTAGGCTTTGGATACTTTTTGTGTTAAGCGATGCGAAATTTTTCGGTATTCTCGTCCTTTAAATCGAAATTGAATGAGAAATATGTCAAAGTGGACTTCAGTTAAGATTTGTTTACATTTCGGATTCAGAAATGAATATGCTTTCATTTGTCATTAATGATTGTGGAAGGGAGTGTAATGAGTTCCTCATGTTTTCGAGAGTATTCTTTGAATCATGAATATCAATTAGCCAATTTCTTCTTCAATTGGAATTGTTTTTAGTACTTCTTAATTTGTGTGCTTAGCGGTCCCTCACATCTTCTTATCTCGTTGTTTGTAAAAGTTGGCAGTGTTTAAGTAGGTTTTGTTTATGCATAGGGAGTAGGGAAGTTATGTTTTGTATTTTAACTCTTTGCTCTTGTGTAGCCAGTGTTGTGAATTCTTATTCTAGTTATTATGAGCGATGCGATTGAGCGACAAACAAAAAGACACCTGAGACGAAGTATTCAAGGCTGATAAAATATTTATGGGTGTGAAGAATAAGAAATTCGATATTTTTCTATGTAAAGAAGGGAAACATAGGCCTCTAATTGAATCAATAGCTGGGTGTTTCGTTATTTTGCCCCTCGCATTTCTTGACCTTAAATTTCGCTTGGTGTGTCACTTCAGTTGGTTAATGTATACACTATGCCATTATTATGTGAAAAAGCTTTTATCGTACTAACTTCTATGTCCAGGCCCGACGAGGTTATTGTATTTGTTGAACTATTTATGCACTGATGTGTTCGCTGATACCACGATTTGTATGATGCATATCATGTGGGTACACTCGTAAGTTCGGAGACATGCCAGTCATTGCTCGGTCACGTCTTCTATTCATCAAACATTTCCGTTGGAAAGCCGTATCACGTCAGTACGCCGTTAGAAAAGCACGGCATTATTTTACTTGACTCGTGCTTTCGAGATGCTATGTACTGATATTTACTTTTTTCCTATCCAATCAAGTTCTTAGGCGGGATTTTCAACTAGTCAGCATCATTGATTTAAATTTAAGTATCGGAAATGGTGTGTGCACGTTAGAGTTTTCTAGTTATGTGTTGCCCAACGAGGTGCATGTGCGATCTCGGCTTGAGAATAAAGGCGTTGAAGCTGATCTAAAGCCCGGAAAACTCCTGGTTACGTAATGGAGCATATATTAAAATTTTGACTTATTTGTTGTTCTTGAATTAAATTACAATTGTTAAAATCTTGCCTCATTTTCTTTCATATAGTATTGACACTCATTGCTTATTAGGGCACCACCGTATCCTGCCATCGCATACTGGTTTGTAATTAGTGAAAAAGTTTTGATCTTACCAACGACACAGGTTCTTAGCGCTCCTTCAACGCTTTTATGCCCTGGAAAAAGACTATTCTTCTGTTCCGTTACGTTATTTTTTCCGCTTAATCACTTTCACTGAGGCAAGAAATACAAATAAGTATCTATTGCTTGCGATTTATGTGTACTTCAGAATGCAGTTTTTTAAATCTTTCCTGCATGTGTCGTTTAAATATTCGTGTAGCGTGTTTTACCCCTCCGTGGGGTGTATTGATCGTAATGTTTACTCACACTTGAAGAAGCCCGCCTTTTTGGTTGCGGTTTGATATTTGGGGATTCAGTTTGTCATATTCTCGTGTAACATTTTGTGTCATCAGGTGTTTAATTGGACTGAAATAAACTGGGTAATTTTCTTTTCAGGTTAGCCCTCTACGTTTACGAGTACCTTCTCCATGTCGGAGCTCAGAAAGCAGCGCAGACGTTTCTCTCAGAGGTAATGTACTTCCCTTATGTTATTTTTTGTCGCTTTTGGCTTAGTTTTGTAATAGGGATTGATTGAAGAAAGGAAAGTAATTCAAGATATTTATTATTCCTTTTGTGTGTAGCGTGTTGCTCAGAACATTTCTCTGACGTATTTATTGTTTTGTATTGGTTTTTGCATGCAGCCTCATTTTAAATTTCTCTGGGAAAGCGTATGGCAAAATGTTATATTTCCACTTATCGAAGTGTTTTCCGACATTTACCCTTGTTTTCCGCCTTAAAGCGCCAAAGATTGAGCGTTTTTCAATTTTACTCGACTGCATCCACGAATTTTTATTCATAAAATTCAGAGACTCAGTTGGGGTTTTGATATCGATTTTAGGGTATCCGTGCACAATTTTCGGTGTTTTTTTTTTCAAAACTTTCACCGGCATTTGTTAGATCGTAAGATTTGTATGTACTCGGGCGATATTTTGTCTTCCCTCAGCGTTGCTTCGTGTGTTTTTCGTACCATCCCACCCGTTCAAGTATCTTCAACGGCTGCAGCGTCCTAGTATCAAAGACTACGCGTTTTTCTCAGATGGCTCATTGACTCCTTTTGGACCTAGGACACGGAAAAGGTCCTTCATGCGTCTCATGAGGATAATTTTGGCAGTCCTGTTTGGGGTGGTGACACTTATGTCCCTCGTGTTATAGATTCAGTTGAATATGCTTCTTCATTTACTATTCACGCTTTTGGTTCCAATGCTCCCGATTGCGTTTTTGTTATTTTGTCCCTTGCTTGTATAATTTTCACAGCTCCAAATTTTAATATTTAAAATATCTTGACCGTATATTATTAGTTTATACATTACTCATGAACACTTCCCAAGACAATGCCGAAGAATCAGATTCAATGGGCGGGCTCTCTAAAACGAGCAAGTACGTTTCTGCTTCAGAATATCCGTTGGTTTCGGCCGAAGTAGTCCTCACTGTATGGTTGTGCTTTTCTTTTTGTCGGTCGCATTTTCAATTAACGTTTCTATCGACTACCTTAATACGAGGACCATCTGAATTTTGTGCCGTCGAAGCTTTATTGTAGCATGAAAGTATTCTATTTATATTTCTCACCCCTTAATGTTTTTTCCCTTTCGTATCTAAAATTCCATCTTCATTACATTTTACGTATGTGTTTTTATGATAATTAAATCATTTGATGTTATTATACCTTGTCGCCCTTTTACTCGATAAAAATGGAATTTTCAAAGACAGGGAAGATAATTCTACACCATGGGTTTCATAGAAATTCAGCACGTTTGTTCCTTTTTCCCGTAGTACTGATTTGGGATTTTAGAATTCATTGCAGTAATCTCATGCCGCGCAGTTCAAGAATCGTTTTTTGAAGTCCACGGGAAATACGGGTTTTATTATTTCCAAAGTTGTGCCCAGCGAAAAGAGATTACTCATCCAATCTACGTCATCTTTTATTTCGTTTCCATGTTGTACATTCCCAACATATGGTACAGGATTCCCATTATGTTGTCCACGTTCGCTCCAAGTTGTGGATACCATCTGAGAAATGTCGCTTCATTGCGTTTCTGCCACAATATTTTATGACTGCAAACTGATAGGTTGGTAGGTTTTTAAATGGAGGATCTAATTGGTAAAATTCCCCCGCATCCTTCTGGAGTAGAAATGCAACCTATTCCGAGTCTTGTCTCTCAACTATCAGCGTGCTCTTTCACGACACAAAGATGTTTTGGATCGGTGTTTCGAGCGATTCCTATTCTATCGCCCAAGTATGCGATTTAGTGTCGTTGCAAAGTCGTGAGTGTCGTCTACCGGTCTATAGTAGTCATGACTTATTTCCAGTGGCATGTACGCGGTGTACTATTGGTCGAACCTTTTTTTTTCAAGAACCTCATCTTGGCCTTCGATGTGCATGGTACGCTGGGGAATTCTCTCGTTGACTAGTGTATTCCGAAATTTTGAAGAAAATCAGACCTAATATTGTTCTTTGTAATATTTATTCTTTTTGGGAATTGAATGTGTATTTATATACTTCTATAGTGTGTCTTTTCTACCATTCCAGATCCGGTGGGAGAAAAACATAACACTTGGGGAGCCACCGGGGTTCCTTCATTCATGGTGGTGGTGAGTAATTCTTTTTTATCATAATGTATTGATAAATCATTTAGTACACATTTAATATGTTAAACATATTAAATAAATTATAATTAGGAGTAAGGCCGTCGGATAAAAAAAAATCAAGGTCGGGTTCTATGTTCTCCTCAGCATGAGCCATTTTACCCTATCGAGATGTTCTGTTATTTTTTTCATCGCATTCCTGAAACAACGTTTTACACTTTCTGTTTACTGAGTTTTATTTTGTCAGGCTTTCTTTTGCCAAGTAACAGCTTTCCTTCTACCCCAAAGGCACAAGCTCAGGAGTAAAAATTATTGAGTCCTGAGACTGTATTATTATTGGGGGGCGAAATTACTTTTCGCAAAGCGTAGCCAACTTGGCATTAAAAGCCTTTATTTCGTTTCTTTTTTGTGTAATTGTCTAATTATTGATCACATTCGAAGGCACTCTGTGGTGTCGCCGGTTTGGTAATGATACGGCCTTACTCCTTTTCTTCGTTTATGCTTACCTCAAATATTTGGCTTATTTATTGCTAAAAATTTTAAAACTACATAGTATTTTTTCTACCAAGGATAAATGTAGAAATGATCACTCCAGCTCTCTTACCGTTTGCGTTCAAGTATTCCTTCAAGTTTTTTATTAATTTTTTACGCAAAATTTTTAGTCTCGTTTTTTCTAATTACTTTTGGTCGGAATTAAATTTTCTGGATGACAGCCGGTGTCCATAGATTTAATTGTATGTTATTCTGGTCGGGGCATGTAGGAAAATTTTCGGTGGTATGGAGTTGAGCCATATAAAGTGTAATGACATACGTTTTGTCAATGTCGACCGTGTGGTAATAATTTTTGTCTGAGGTATATTGTTTTCTGGCGAATATTAGCGATCGTCTCTTGGTTTTCGATGCACGACAACAATGCAGTTCTCTTCTTGAATTTTGACCAATCCTAAATCGATTTTGGTACATTCCGCTGTGGTCATTGGAGGTAAACATGTGCACTTAATGTCCCTTACACTTCCAGAAACTTTCTTTACGGATAGTTTTACTTTGTTTTTTGGTACTATTTTTCATCTCCAGGTGCCGAGTTGCCAATAATTGAAAGTTTAGTGGAGTGAAGTCGACAATTCGTCTCTTTTCCAAGTTCGTTTTTGGGCATTTCAGTTCTTTAATATTCACTAGTTTTTCAGTATTTCATCGGAAAGATGCACATGATGAGAGCTATCAATAAATGGTAATTTGTCACTCAAAATTCCTTAGATATTGCTTAATTTTTTCCGTTCCCTGTACACAGTGCAATACGTTTGGTCTATTCATTACTCTCTGCTGTTCAATATTGTAATTTTGCAATGGTTGTTGCCACTGTCAGTTGGGTAAGGTGTGGCCAGGACGCCAGTTTAGTTTTTTCTTCATGCTAGATTTATCCATAATTGTAACTATCCCACAGGCAGAATTGGCCTTAGTGGGCCTCAGGGGTAGGAAAAATGTTAGTGTAATATTTTTAATCGATCTAAAGAGGATGCTTAGTTTCGCCCATCCACAATCACTAGAGTTTACTCAGCATGCGCTTGTTTTTTCGAAATTGAAAAAAAACAGCGGACCATTCAAATGTCGCCTAGGAAATTTTGGCAATTATGAGGGTAGGAATTCTCCTGTAAAATTGGTGGGGGGTGAAAGTATCAAATAAACTTGGAAGAAATTTTTGGTCACGATGAGGCGACATTTTCATTTATTTTATGATATATTTTGTAACTATGAAAATAGCAATGCGTGCCTGCTCGTCAGCGGCGTATTGTTTGTAATCTTGTCACCATGCTCATGTTGCCATCTGCTTATCCCAATAAACTATTCCCCTCACCTTGCGGCTTTAGTTTTCTGCTATCAATGAACCGCCCTCTAAACCTGCTTTACTGCACTGCATTGCATTCTCATAGGGATTTCTGACAGCTTGTTCATCTTGGCTTCTTTAGTCCTTCCTATTTTTTCCTTTATGTTTTTATTACGATGGTAAAATTTTAGTATTAATTAATATTTTTGTGCGAGCATGTTTTGCTGGCGAAAAGTTTTTCTATATGCGTTTGAAAAAAAATTACGTACTTCTCAACCACTAGTTTTAATTAAATAGCCTGTTACAAAAAGATACGCATTATTCAATTCTTATATTGATAACTTAGGTAATCATTTTTTAACTAATTTCTCATCCGCGATGTTTTTTTTGAGTCCGTTCAGTCGTCTTCATGGTTAAGGAGTTGAACAGTGTTCATGATTATCCTAGAGAATGCTGAACAATAACTTCGGAAGGGTTATTACGTCTAAAAATTAGTTAGTAGTTTTACGCATTATAATCACACCTCCGTCATAATTGTAGTGTTGTTTTCTTGTTGCCTGAAGCTTCACAAGGTGAGATTCACATGATGTTCTGGCGTGGTTTTCAAAATTCTGCGGAATAATTTTACCCCTTCTCTTAATTGAATTACAGCATTATCCCTGTATCTGGCCTCGGGAAATTTAACCGGCGTTGAAGTCCTTCTATATGCTACATTAAGCTTTCATGTTGATGCGGACTAATTGCAATCAATGTAATTTTAGTACGAAGTCCAGTCAATTATCTGTGGCGTTTCTCATTTAGTTTGATTGTTGTGTCCTTTTACTTCTGTATGCTTTTATGGTTCTATCGTCGTAGAATTAATTGTTATGGGTGCACCTTTCTGTAATGTCTTTGTTGATGACTTTTCTTTTGTTTCGTTTGGGATTTATTTGTCAGGTATTCCGCACGATGGATTAAATAAGCCTATGAAGCTTGTATTTTTTCACTTATGATTCCTTCATTTCGTTGCTTTGCGCATTTTTAGGCATTATGGCCGTTCCATGAAAATAGCCTGGCACCTAGGTAGGGGCTGGGATGACATAACAGTCGTGGTAGAACTTCATTTTTAATCAAGGAGTTTTGTAAGATACTTTCTCCAAGCATATTCTGGCCAATACATAATCCATAACCCCCCTAGTGTACCTTAACTTTCTGATGTTCTGAGCTTGCGTGGATTGTTTATGAATTACCCGGGATTTTCATTTATTTAGACGACGTAAGCGTTGCTATATATGTAATTTGTAGTTCCTTTCATTCGCCGCATTATGTTCCTGAGAGTCCTTGTTTTCTGATGCGTAGTTTGTAAATTGCTTGCCAAGTATTTATTAGTATAGGACGTAACGTGTCCCTTGGTTTTCTGTTTTACTTAAATTTTACGTAGCCAACCTTCGCTTCAGTTACGAGTCTCATCCAACATTATAAAATTTAACCATGAAGGTCTTTGATGAAGTTGAATTTTAGTACCGTCATTCATGTGTTTCCATTGGTACTAAATACTGCAATTACGAATCATTGTTGTTGGAATGATATGGAATCCCTTTGAAGCGTTTGACGTCGACGTTTTATTGATTATTTTGACCTAGGTATCGGAGGCTCCCGCAAAATCTTTGACAGTCTCATTCGAGTCTTCGTTATATCCAGGGGACCTTTGTTGGGTGCAATGGTTTTTGTCAATTGAAATTGTTAGTGTTCAAGGCCGAAACTGACTCTTCTCCATTTATGTGAACGTGAGGTAGTTTTGCTATTATTAAGTAATGGTTTAATGCTTGCTACATTTTTATCATTTCTTGGATTCTGTGCTTCGCGTACTTCGTTCCAACCGCGTCAACCTCAAATTTCACGGAGTGGTAATGATCGATGCCATCTCATGAGGTAATTGTCTGGTGCTGTCCGCCATTTTTCCAGTCGGTTGTCCTTCTATCCGCAGTGATTGTCTTCCATCGCTGCTATTTTTTCTTTTTGGGGATTCCTCGAAGATTTTCTAGGTGTCTCTTGGTCTCTAAGTTATGTCGGTCGCCCGTTTCTCCTTCTTTTTCTCTCCAATATACCATTGGCCGAGTGCTCGTCTGGTTCTTTCTTGATTACCTTGAGAAGGACGGAGATTTTCTTTTTGCCTGCCCCGTTTTTGTCTTCGAACTCTTGTCTGAGGGGGAAAGTTTCCTCGTCCAAAAATAATAGTGTTTAGCATTCAGTACTCTTAATATTTATTCTCGCTCTAGGATTTATCGTATTCATCTGTATTTAAGCTGTACTTATGTCAATTTGATGAATCCCGGCATACCTGTTTTTGTTCATACGGCCTATATATTGGCTTTTTTAAACAAAGTCCCGTCTTCTTTAATTTTTGATTTCACTATGGTATTGAGCTCAGAAAATGATCACTACGTAGTGGTCATGTGATTTGTGAATCATTTCCGCGTCATAAGTTTTATGCCATTTTTAAGAAATGGCAACCTTCCATTAGCTGTCTTGATGAGGGCTTGGTTTGCCAAAAATTTCGTCTTCGAGGATGATTTTTCATTTTATAGCATATTTCTAATTCTCACTGCTTGTATCATGGCTTCCTCTTCACTGGTTCACAGTGAGTTCCCTGCTATGTTTCCGTGGTATATTTTTGTGGTAGCGTTTGTTACTCCTTCATTTATATATCCTTTTCAATTGTAGCCCTGGTTATTTTCTCGAAATTCTGTTTTCGTGGTCACGTTTCTTTATTTTGGCATAACATTTTTAGAAACAGCGGCTGCTATTACGGAATCTCATAAATCACTGGCCGTAGCCTTTTTGTTGACAATCTTCGTTTACTTTTAAGTGTGTAAATACGTTTTTATATTTCTGAGTGCGTAAATCGCTCGTTGGAGATAAATTTCATATTTCGTCCTCTCTTCAGCGTTCTTTTCCAGGAGAATATTGCTTACCTTCAAAGCATTATTTGTTGTAGGTGCTTTGTCCCCAACCTAACAAGGATTCCATTCGTTTTCAGATGACTTGATTGATGATTATGAACATTTTTTAATATAACTATTATATAGATAACCAACTTTTGGAATGCATTCCGCAATTAAATTTGTGTGAATATTTGAATAAGTAATTCGAAAGGTTTCAGGGAAGTTTTTCGGTGAGAAAACCATTTCCTACCCTGCCATCCGCTCGGTGTACAAACGCCAAATAGCGCGAATATTGCCGCCAATTCCGAACGTTTGTGACATTTTCATCCTGCTGGCTCACAGCCAATTTCGCTGACTGAAGACGGTTGTTAGTGGTAGCGCCTATGATTTGAAGAGAGAATAGAGTAACGTCATTTAAGCTGTGTAGGCCTTTCGATGTAGGTTGTATTTCGAGTGTTAGGTTGTATGCCGCGAAATGTCTCTTACTATTGCTCAAATAGTGGTCAACTTCTACAAAAATTTACATCTCTTCAGCTTCAGATCATCATCTGATTCAGGAGTTCACATTATTCGATGAACGAGATCTTAGTTGTAATTATTTCTAGGATAATCATTTCCCCTGCTTATGAGTGAACTCCTCGTAAGTTAGCCTGTTAAATAATAAATTGTAATGTTGAAATTCCATTTTTACGCCCTTTACTTTTGTTTTTCTGAAAAGTCTCTTTCGCATTGTGCATGTTAATAAGCGTTAGCGGGCAGCGTTCTAGGGAAACATTTTGGTGCTCAGTCTCACACGAAACCCTCCATGATGACGATGATGGATTATACTTTTGAGGGAATTTTCACTCACGTTGAGGTGCTTCTGCTTCTCTTTTGGAGTACCATTGCTGGATAAGCTTTCTTTTTCGACTTGCCCTCTTAGCATTTGCGGATCTATCTGCACTCACCTTTTAGTTTTTCATTATAATAGCGCCATCGTGTAAAAAGCATGGAATTTTCCGAGATGATTGCTGAGCAATCTACACATCACAAAGACAAAATGGCATCTGCCTAACAGGAGCGATGCATCCTCCTTCCGCTGCAGAAAATCTTCGTCTTGATCCCTCAGTGTTATGATTTCATTTGCAGGGCGGTGTAATTTACATGTTATCTTTCGCACGACCCGTACATTTTTTCCCTATTTTTAAAACGCCATTTTCATTTATTAGTATCGTCTCTCAAAAGGTATTACCATTAGAATACCTTTCTTAGTAAGATCGTGACGGTCGTCCCTATGGTGAAATTTGAGTAGCGTGACGAAGAAACCTATCAATTCGTTTTTAAGTCCAACTTCTGCGAGTTCGCGTTCCTTTTTTTTTATTTTTCCATTCTAGCGACTGCGATTGTGTTTCTTTGCTATTGAGATATTCTTGTACGTTTTGATAGAATAACGACGAAGCGGTATAGCTAGTTATTCCGCGGTAATTTGATTGGAAGAACGTTTTTGCATTTGTCTCTAAAACAAAACAAGGGAATTATTGGTATCCAGACTTAACAATGGATATGCTGCAACTTTCTATCGAGAAATTAGAACTTACGTTCTGATTTTCTTTCGCGGTATTTTATTCATTGTACATCAAGGCGATGCCAATTTTTAATTCCTTTATTCATCGTGTTTTCCTGTTCACTGCAATTTCATTGGTTGTGTTTTGGTGGTGTCCTTTTCCTTTTGTCTCAGGATTCTCTTGATTAGTCTCTCTCTTTCAAGCTCCATGGGCCTGTATTATTGTACAGTGCTTTATTGTCACCTGTGCTGTTCCTCATCTATGTCAATCGATCCCATGGGGCACGTTCAGTACCAGGCTTCATTCGCAGTATTCTTTTTTGTATTATGTTGTTTGCCATGGAAAATTTTACCGCAATGAAAATGTTCAGCTTATATGGAAGTTTTAATTGATGTTTTTTTACATTTTCCTGTAAGTTTTAATTGCTTCAGACTTTGTTAAAGATTTATCAGTACAAACGGAAAGCCCTCTTCCGGTTTGTTGGCGTCGGAACTGCCGGAGGAATCTACGGCCGTCCGTTCTACAGCCTTTCCTCCATATGGCAGACCCATTTGCAACATCTGAGGTTGGAAATCGTTTTAGTTTTAGAAGCTTTTCCGCTGGTGTTTTGTCTGTCAGATTTCGTTTTTTTTTAATTCTATGTTTGAATACCAAATTTCCCATTCCCACTTATGTCCAGTCGTATTGGCAGATTTTGATCTGGTCGGTAGATGTACGATAGCCTATTTCTCAGTATATTCTTCTTTTAGACTACTTGTGTTCACGCGCTTATTAAATGCTAGATTTTGCTATCGTGGTTGTTTCATGACGAGAAAAGGCGGATGTGTGATCAGATTATTCCACGGGTCATTTTTTCAGTGCATGGAAATTGACTAAGTTCATTAATTATATGAAATGGGGTCCATTATTTGTTGCTACCCATGCTTTGGTGTGAGTCGTTGGCTGGGCGTTATTCCGGTCACAGGACTCATGAGCCCATATAGTGATATGGAGTAAATTTAGGATCTCCTTAGGTATGAAGCTCATCTTCTGCATCTGTTTGTATTTAGTGAAAATTTGGAATGTTACCGGACGTTTGCCTAAACGTTTTTATCCATCCTACCCTTGACCTCTATATCTTAAGGGAATTTTTGCTTTCTCATTCAGATAGCAAAGTGCACATTCGCCTTATGTTCTCTGGACTCGGACTTGTTTTTGTTGCTACGGTCAGCCACATGCTATATAATTATCTCTTTTTTATGCATCTTTTCCTTTCAATACAATTGCCTTTTGGTTTATTTATTGACGTTTCTTACGGGGTGTCCTACCCATGTAGGTCTTCTTATTTGTCATTTTCTCTGTCTTGCTCCATGTTCTTCTGCTCCCCTATTCGGAATCTCTCATGTTCCTCCATGCATTTTTATCTATTCAATAATTTCACATTCCTTCCTCATCTATTCCTAATGCTGAAATTTAACTTTATCTTTCCGGTTCTTCGAATATTTCTTCTAATCTTCTTGGACTGGATATCCTGTGGATGTGAGATATATACATCTCAATTTCCCATGGAGTTTTTTTCCTTCATAGGAAAATTGCTAGTAGTTGATCCATTGTATTTCTAGTTTTTGTTTCTTTTCAAATGGGCTTTTGAAAATCTTAATAGTTCCTATTTTCTCCCACATCTCCTCGTAAGTTTACGTTTGGCCCCATGATCTAAGTAATTCTGTTTGCTGTTGGGTCAAGCCCTGCCTCAGTTACAAGAGTATAGTCGCTTAAATTAATCTAAGGCGGATCTAAGTATTTCTCGGATTGAAGTCAGAAATTCACTGTAACAAGAAGTTTATGCCCTTCTTACTGCGTAGCCTCTTGTCAGGCACCATTATGGGCTGTAGTCTTGGTGGTGGAAAGTATACTCTGCCTGCTTATCGTTCTTTGGAATTCTCTTTCGACTCCCAGTTATGTTTTTTCTCCATAACTTCCCTAAAACTGACATTCTTATGTCTTAATGTAGTGTTCTATATTTGTACCTCGGCTGGGTGACCTTGTAACAATGTGCTATTTATCGTGATTTGGGTGTCCGTTTACTTCTGGTCTGAAATAGATACATGCGCTGTTCTCCTCTTCTCTATTTGTTACTTTGCGGTTTGGAGCTTGGTCAATTGCCACCGAATCTCAAGTCTTGGCCTAATAGTTACCGAATGCTTGTTGTAGCCCTACAATAATCTCATTTTAGACCGTCCGCATTTTCAAAGGGTTAATGTTTCTTGTGCCAATAATGCCTTCGTCACTCTTCTGTCGCTTATGATAATTTTAGGAGCAAGATACTGACAGGAGGCCCTTGTCCACGTGATGTTTACATTTGGATTTTTCTTATGTGCATTGGACCGTCAATCTCGATAACTTATGTCGGCTATAGATCAGATTATGATGTCGCCTGAATATGCTTCTTTTGATGTTTTATTAGTATGTCGTGCTAATCCGGTTGTATTCCGTCTGTAACCGAAGATTTTCGCTCCTCATCTTTGAGCATCACTCATTTTCAGCGGATAATCCAGAAGGTGCTTTGTCTGTCTTATGGAATTTGAAGTTTCAACCATAATTGCTCTTGTAACATTAGTCCGCGAAAGAAAAGGGGCAACCGCAATACGCTGACAACGAATATGCCACTCACGAAAGATGTCGCCACTTTGGTTAGTATCTGAAATCATTATGGTGTCATGTTCAGGTATCAAAAATATCCTCCTTATTTTGTCCAGTTCTTTCCAAAGAACAGCTGCCGAAGTCAAAGTAGAGGAACGTGAACTGAATTTATTACCTGGCTGCAGGGGAGATCTTGGTTTGCTATGCTTCCGTTGGTTTTATGTAGATAATTGGTAAGTTCATTAGGTAGTTAAGAGAAGGGAAAAGTGCACGCCAGAAATGCCCTGTTGTATCGTGTTGATTAATTGTTAGCATCCATTTCTAAAGGTAGATTTATTTATAATCATGTCAGGCTACCATAATTTTGAGGACATGTTGCTACATGTTCCTTACTTTGGACCTTTTCGCCTTCCACTGCCGTTCTCTTTCCTCTTGCCTTCCTTTGTGTTTTGCTCTTTTCTTGGAAATCCGGTCTTTGTACTACATTTGTACTTTACTTCATCGTTGGTGAGTTACATATGTATGGTGCAATAGCGATTTCTGAGTGGTTGAATTGTAATTTGGGGAGCATTCGCTATTTTCTCGCGTTGTGCCGGCGTGCAACGTTTTGGAAGGCTACCCCGGTTCTCTATTGGGCAATTGAGAATATTGCTGCCGAATTTTCTGGAACCGAGTCGGTTTCCATCTTCATGGCTGAAGTCAGGTCCGTGCAATCGTCCGATATACTCTGTTCTGTACTCTGTCTTCTCTGTTCTGCCGGTGTGTGACATTCGGGGGCCGATCTTCTTCGGAGTCGGATGCTGAGAGCGTATTCCATATCCCTTTTGAAATTGTGGTTGGCGGCAACGTCATCTATTACTAGTTTGGAGATCCGAGTAGCCTTTCAGGATACCATTTGCTGATTTGCTGATCTACTGATTACTTGACTTATTGCCAAGCATTGGATCCATATCATCGGCTGCGGTTAATGATAGGCTGTTTCACTGTGCACACACAATTTTTTAAATAAACCTCGGTTTACGCTAGATCGAGTTAACTATTCGGGTGCATACACAATTGAAAAGTTGACACTAATTAGAAAAATGCCCGCTTCTTACGATAGTTAGATAATTTTTTTTTAAGTCACATATTCTACTTCATTTTATCGGTCACTGTATTGCAGGCCTGTTTCGTTGGTTTCAAAATTCAATACAATTCGTGACATGGGGTGGCGTCCACGCCGATGGTCTCCGATGGTCGCCGGTGATAACCGGTCGCTTATGACGAAAGCGATGAGCTTCAGTAGCTGAGGAGTGTCGAATGCATCTAACATATTGATAAAGTGTCTATATAAGCGTTATTGATGAGATTTAAGTTTTTGTTTTGAGCAGAATCCGCGGAGCGCACTAGTTACCGCTGTTGGCGACGTATCAGTCCACCGCTGGATTGGGGAACGCATTCCGAATTCGGTAATTAGCTAGCGGACAGGCATGTGTGTAGACCTGGTTGAGTGGGATGTCATGCCGTTTAATGATGTCCCTTGTTTAATGCTTTTAATGGTATGAATATTGTTCTGTATAATATCAAATTTTGTTGAATAATTCTTACCAGGCATTTCTGTATGGCTGAAAATTTTATGACTCCCCTCTAACTGCTACTTTTAATTGGGATTTGGTTGTCACAACACTACGTTGTGATAGTTGTTTGAGTCCGTTTCGTTCACGTGAGAGCTCAGTTTTCAGCTTCTGCCTTTTCTTGATAATTTTCAGCAATAAATGGACGATGAATGGCAAAGTTTTGGAAAGGAACGCGATGTCTGGGATAAACTGTATCTTTTTGCACGTGCTTTGCATGTGTTATGCCCAATTGAAGTTAGTCATTGTCTCAAAGTCCTTCGGTACCACAATTATGTACCTTTTCCTATTTCTTCTGTTTCTTACTGCTGGCCGTTTTATGAACGTTTTCGTTTTGTGTAAATGTCATACCGTGCAAGGCGAAAAGCGTTCGAGACTAAAATCGTCCCCAGTGAATGCTGTTATGTCTTGAATTATACCCATTTTTTGCCGTTTATTGCGTTTTCGTTCGCGATTTCTTGCAACCATTGTTTACTAGAACAATGCACCTTAACTGTAAGCTGTATCAGACGGAAATTTAGCCAGCATACATTTGTTAATATGAAAGTAATTATGCCCCCTGTGTATGCAGAATCATTAACTTAAAATTTCGCCCTCTCATTAGGATTACTGCTAATTTAAAAGGCAGCGTCGGTTCATAATTAACCTCAACAATTTTCTCGAACTTTTCTGGGTAATCGTGGATGTGCCAAATGCTTGGCGTAGTCTTGATATTTACTTAAATTCAACCAAATACACCCTAGGGGCACGCATTAGGGCATCAATTCTTATATCCAAACAACCGTGGTCACCTAGAAGGAGCTCTAGTGTTATATATTTGAGGTATGACTCTGATCAAGGGTCGCTTGGTTTTGGAAATGTTCCCCTCCGTGTCGCATACTTAGACTGACATTTTCCTGGTGTGTAGGGAAGTATGACATAAAATGGCAATGCTTGGATATTTTAAATATTATTAACCGATGGAATTGGTTCCATTCTTTGCTCCTAGATAATATAATTCAGCCTATTTTTATATCTTATTATACCGCTTCAGAAATAACTTTAGAAATTTCCCTGGTTAAGGTTGCCTTGCCGTGAAGAAGTATGACTTAGAGAAATAATTCTTATAGATATTTTATTTTCTCGCGTGCCCTGTCGTCAACGCTACCCCATCTGTTGAAGCTTGCCTTAGAATGCCCTCTATTCCCTCTCGTTGCGATTGCACTGTAACTTTGGTCTTCTGTAACTTTCAAACCTCTTCATGTAGGTTCGTCCTAACTAAGATTTCTCCTATGGTCTTCACGTCATAATGTTCCACTGGGGTCATTGCCTTGCTCGTAAATCCCTATTTATTCGTAGCTTCGGTAGTTGTGTATAAGGATTTTCGGGGCATAAATCATGTCCCTCAATATGCCGATCTCTCTTGAATTCAAAGCAAAAATATTCGCGAAAGATGTCGCCAACTTGAAAAGCTCGCACAAGAGTTCTGATTCGGTTCCCTGGTAAGCGTGGGAGGGGGCGTGATGCTCCCTGGGATTTTAACGGGAGCAGTGTGTGTTGTCGACCACTTTCCTCTCTTGTTTAAATACTTTATAAGTATACCTGGTAGTGGATCGAATTCGTTAAATGAACAGTTTTACAATGTCGCGATTGGTTTTAGAAAAGTTTTGCTACCGGGAGCGTCGAATCCGCTGATTACTCAGGCACCGCTAGTTTCTCCTCGTGTGATCCTTGAATAATTCGCATATGTTGACCAATGGTTTGTTATCATCAAGGACCAATGATTTGTTAACATCCAGGAATGATTTTATTAATGATTTTATCCGTTGCTTTGTCCTCAGTGCCATTCGTCAAAATATTTACCTACTTATCGTCACTGTACGTAGCACCTCGCACCTTGAAGTACTCAATTTGTGATGCATGGGAGTTGCTATCGTATTTTTTCAGATTTTTTCTGATAACATCTGGATAATTTGAAACGTTAATACGGTAGAAAATTATATTCGTCTTTTTTCTAGATTCATTTTATGTTCGTTGATTTCGTCTTCGTTTGTGTTCGCTCTAACCACTTGATTCTTATTCCTCACAAGAAGTGTATTTTCCTCTAAATATTCTTAATTACAGGCACGGTTTTATTGAATACATGGCCCTTAAATTATGCCTCAAAATAGAGTTCAATGGGCTGCGTCAATCATTGGTTTTTTTCTTCATTCGTCGTCATATATCATTTATTGATGGGTATGGTAACCAGCCTTTGAAGCTATGTGGAATTTGTGTCGTACATTCCATATTTGGATTGAGTTCTGGTTGTCGCACGAATCGCCGTCTTATGTTTCCCATTATGCTGGCGTGTCCTCTTGTTTGCCATGTTGATGTTTAAGAATGGCACACAGACAGTCCGTACTATGATAGGGTAGTTTCCTTCATCAAAGAAAACGGAAGGCATCATTTGCGATTCGTTATCCATCATTAGTGTATTCATAATGTACATATTATTTGCTTTAAGAAATCCCAGTTGAGACGAATATTGATGGTCAATTTTAACCTAATTTGAATAAGGCCAGATTGGCGCCAAGCGATGCCACTCCACGTGACGTCAGGGGGACCTAGATGCTATACGAGTGGATAGGAGTTTTACATCGTCTAGATGACCAATACGTGCATGAGGCTCAGAGCTCAGGGAGACATCTCATATTAATCATCTATTAAAATTGCCTATGGTCGGGAAGTTTTCTTCATTTGATAGGGTATTAATAATCCTTATTTCAGCCAAGGGCTACCTGTTATCAGACTACATCGTTGCGGCGCTCACAGTCTCGCACCAAGGTGGCCTCACACAGCGGCAGCCGGAACCAGAATGACATCACACGGGCTTTTCCCAGCATTCATACTTAGCCGTCGTGTTTTCGCGCGCTTGAAATTTTTCACTTTTCATTTAATCGCGAAAAATGGATACCGTAATTTAAAAATCTAAAAGCGTGACATACGTACTGAAGGACTAATAATCTTTCGATTTAGGCAATTAAGGATATTAGGAAACCACCCTATTATGCCGATAACGTCATGTATGTACTCATTTTGTGCATCGTGACGGCCCGCATTCAAAGGCATGTGTTTAGCTAAATGTGTTGCCCCTTCATGTCGCATATTCCCCCTTCCAATTATTGGACAGTTTAATTTATAGGAAAGACGTTCTAATGTTGATTTGGCTTTTTATCTTTTCATAATCATCCTTCACTTTTGTCTTAAAATTGATTGGCTATGTGATATTGCTCTTTCTCGTGAATATTATTTTCTAATACTCCTTTAAATATTTTGGTCTCTCGTTTTCATTCGATTATTGTGCGGGTTAACTTAATCGGGTGGGAGAAAACCTCCACTGCTGTTCGCGGCCAAAGACTCTGTTTGCTTAGCTGAAAGAATCATACTTCTTATTGATGTTTTATTGTCATTTTCGTCAGGAATTTATGTTTTTGATAGCCTTTATTTGAGAGATAGTTTGGTTTGTGATTCTGGTCTTTCCACAAGAGACGGTACGACAGCTCCTATAACCATTTATTACAACGTGGATTGGGGAGATTTTTTCTAATCGATTTTCGCAGGGTTTTCACAGCCGGCAAAAATCTCCTTTGTGTTACATGTGTTTCTGTTGTCTTATTTCGGGGTTATTGCCTTGTTTTGGTGAAGGGCTAGTGAGTATAGCGCTTTGTACTCGCTTCTTGTGTTTCAATCTGGGAATTTCCTTTCAGGCGCTTCCCGACCAAAACCTTTGCATTGCATGATGGTTGAGCTCACTCGAGTGACGTTTCTGTGCAAACGAACTTTCACCTAGAAGCCTCAGCGAACCTTTTCTTGTTACTTACTGTTAATCGTAGAAATCCATTCCACTGCTCTTCTAGCAGAGCTGTCATTTAAGATGCTAGGAGCTGCCTTAGCGCTTCAACACCTATGGTAGCTAATCGCGACTTAAAGGCATTGTGTGCCATTTTGTAGAAAAATGTAGTTTCCTTATTGTAAGTAGAGTATGATATTGTTGTTGCATAGTATTTTACCAACTATTTGCTCGTTTTATCTTCTTGTGGATGGTTAATTTCCGGGCCATAATCTTGCTCCTCTGTGACATTCGCCATAATATATGAAACCTTACGCTAAAGGTGCGTTTATAATTTTTTTGGGATTGTTGTACAATTTTTTCCAATCTCGCGTTTGATGTAATTTTTGTCTCCTGTGCCCTTCGGCAATGGAAATTGGTTATCTAATAACCCTTATGAGTTTAGCAGAATGGAATGCGAAACTGATCACCACATCACTTAATGCTGGTTTTCTTCATTTCTCGCTCATTTTTACACATTTAATTAGGTTTTATGCTACTGTCATCGTATTTTAAATAACATTGATTTGCTGGCAATAATTCGAGTGGAATCCTTCTTTGTTGCGACTTTCCCCTTTTTACGACTGGCAACCCGGGCTTTTAGTACCTCTCTTGGGGTGGTCGGTAGTAACACCGATTATTCTGTTCATTTTAAGTCACCGTTTTTGTGCTAACCCACGGGATAACTTGTATCGAAGTATCGTATTGATTACTTTATAGCGTTGGGTTGCTGGGTTGTTCCCACTCTCTTGGTGGCTTGAACTTCCATTGTTGTACTTACCCTTGTGCTGTCGATGTTATTATTGGTGATAATTCGATAACGATTTTTTTTCGATGAACTAGCGTCTTCGAAGCATGTCCACTTTGTTGTCCAAATTGTGCACCTTGTTTTCGAACGACCGTTTGTAGTTACGTATTTGAAAATATTTTGGGTCGTGTATTCTCTGTTCGTCTTCGGTTGCTGGTATTTTGGTGTCGACGGTTTTATTCGTCGTATATGTGGTACTGATGATTTTTTAGCAGTCTCTTTTATTGTGCATTATTTATTTTATGAGGACTGATTATATACATTTTTTCGTAATATGATTTTTGAAATCTTATGTTTCGGGGGTTAACAAAACCGCCACTCGTTCTTTTTGTGTAAACGGTGAAGCTGAATTTGAAATCGGTGTCTAAATTAACATAAATTTTCTATATCTTATTTGCCTAATACTTTTCTAAAAGATAAATGGTAAATGACAATGTGTTTTCTAAAACTGTAAAACTGTACTATTGACTGTGCTGTTTCAATTTTGGAAGTTCGGTCAATTTCCTTATAATCATTGCTATGAGACTAAATGAACAATTTATCTGTTCTGTATGTTGCTGACTTGTCTTATAACTTTTTGGCTCTTTCACTTTCAGTGTATTTTGGGATTTATACTGCGCTGCTCCTGAGAGAAGGGACACTTGTGAACACTCGAGTGAAGCGAAAGCGTTCCATGACTACGTAAGTATTCTTTTTCCTTCTTCGGGTTTTATCCTGGGCCTGGCTGTTACTTTATTTCAGACTGCAGAAGGGAAAAAAGGGTCCCCTTAACTCCTGGTATCGTTGGGCACCTGCTCACGATTCCTTTCTTTTATAAATCTTCACAGCTAATGCATCGTGAAGCTCTTCAATCGTGGGTGAATTCTCCATTGCGCCTTTTATTATCTTGGCAGGAAGTCAATTATTGTACGAATGCTGATTTGCTTCGTCCTTGCTTTTTTGAGTGTCATTGAGTTCCTCGGATTCATCAGAATGCCTCTTGGTGTGATAATTTTAGTTGAGTTAAACTGAATTGGACAATTATTCTAGTACAAACAATGGGGTTGTAGTTAATACGATAAACAATATCGGTTTTTTGTTCATTGATATGGTACATAGGTGTGAGAATGTATTAACTGCGAAAAAATCTTTCCTATTCCGTAAACCAATTCCTAGTGAAATAATCAGGTGTCGAAATAGTTACCACCCCGTTGCGGTCGCTGTCATCAGTGAGCCGACACTATGCGATGAAAGGGGAGATGCTCCTTACTCTCGTTATGATTGGGCAGAAGGTGACGTTGTCATTGGCTTGTGGCGTCGGCTCGGACCCTTTCCGAGTTTAGGTTTTCGTCGTTGGAAGCTTCAACGGCGATATGGCTCGAGAAGCACAGGAGGGACGAAAAATCAGAAATATGCGGTCCTTTATTTTTAGCAATCAATAATTTAGACCTCCGTCTTTGTCAACTACCCAAGTTATGGAGATCTTGGTAGTATTATTTAAAGTTATGTGGCCTGATTTCCATTTTTCATAAATTTTTTGACATAGGACGTGGTATTTTTATTATTGTACTGGTCTTATACAAGTTGGAAATATATCCATGGCTATAATATCAGTTTCCCCCCAAAGTGAGGACTATTGGCAATAGCTAAAATGCGTCGATTTTACCAGAATTCTGTTTGATACTATTTGTCCTTCTCGAAAAAATTTCCTTTCCTTAGTTTCAAATGAGACAGCGTAATGTGGCGTTGAATTAATGATTTTTTAGTTTGACCATTTAAAAGTACTTTGTAAACGTAATTGAGGACATGTCCACAGAAATGGGGGTTTATGGTCACCTCGTGCCATGAGTGTCGGGACTTTCAACATTTATTCATATGTAGGCGTTAATGATTGGCCTGACGTTCCTACTGACGGCGTGGGTATCTGCGTTTTGCTTTGGCGTCAATCAGCGTGGTCGTCGCATGGATGTGCGGGAGGCCCTTTCCTGTGGGCGACCTCTTCATTCACAGAGAAAAGTCTACCTACTTGCTCGGACCTCCCTCTCCCCCCCCCCCCCCCCCCCCACACAGGAAACTCCCTTCCAGCCCCTCCCGCCTCCCCGCGTCTTTGTCCACGTCGAGATCCCCTCCCCCGACTTTACCAAGCGCTCCCTGCACGACTTACGTCGAAAGGCCTTTTTGCACGGGGCACGTACTTACTCAATCTGACGTGTGTGCGAAGGCGCAGTCAAAATTGCGTCGTGTGAAGCGGTGAAATGCTAGAACGCATGCGCGGATACTTGGACGCGAGATGGCAAAATATCCCGTTCTAATTTCGCGAAATTCCACGCTAATTAAGAAATTAATGCAGTTCTATCCTGCGCAATTCCGTGCCCCGTGTAAAACGGCCTTAAGAAAAGGATCGATATGTTTTCATTATTATATTCCCTTTACGTTCAGTTTTTCAATCTGGCGGCTGCAGCAATATATATATGCTGTTTACTCGGGGTACATCAGAGCGCAATTTGACGTATCTGCGCTTACGTGCGTAGGCGCAGTCAAAATTTCATCGTGTAAAGCGGTGAATTGCTAGAACGCATGCGAGAATTTTGATGATAGTTTAGCACCTGCTCTAAATTCTAGCTCGCGTTTTCGCAATTTCAAAAATTGCTAACCTGCGCAATGGCATGCCCCTTATATAACGGCCTTTTGGGCTTAATAGTTGTTTCTGCGACCAGTAGTAATTATTTTCGGGTGTCAATTAGACTTCTAAGCCAGGAACTGATAACTTCCAAGTCCATTAGTCACTAGTAATTTTACCTTCCTTTGTTTTATTGTTGTTTTTGCCAAATATTTTGGGCTATCCTCCTTTTATTACCTCTACTTCGTCGATATGCTCATCGTTATCCATTCGCTCAACGATCTCAAAATAAGCTCCCGTGATAGGATCATTGGAGTTATGAAAGGTTTGGGGTGAGTTTCTTAAGTGCGTGGGCGTTTATGTTGATATCGGTGCCGTAAATGTTTTAGATATTCGGAAATATGTGTCTTTTGCCACGTTAAGGCCTATCACTCAAGGCGTTAACTTATACCGCTTGCGCCAAGACTCTCCCGTCTTGACCGTACGTGATCGTACCGATTTCTGCGAAAATTCGCCGTAACTACAGTATTTCTCGGTATCTCAAGTTTTTTTTCTGACGTCTCGTACTGTTAGTTCTTCACATTATGTTCATAAGAAGATCCCTACAGATTCACTATTTATTTATTTCTTTGCTGCGTTATTACTGAGGACCGAAAAGTTATTATCATTTCTAACACGTGACGCAGCCCTTTTATTTTATGGTCATAGGCAATATCATGGGCCCTCATGGAACGGTTACCGTCTCAAATACCTTAATACATATAATTTATGAATTCATCGTCGTTGGCCAAGAATATTAATGGGTCGCTAAGGAAATTTTAACTCCCCTTGATAATGCGATGGGTCTTTCTGCGTTGGCGGTTGGCATGTTTGTTTATACGTCGATATCTCCCTAAGTCACCATTTGGTTGTCAGAATAGATAAAGCTCGTCGCGAAATCGAACGGCTCCGATGCGTTGGGACCAGTCCCAGTGTCCACGTCCCCTCTGCGAAAAACCGAAAAATGTTATTTTTCATTCTTTCAAATTTTCATTCTTCGAATGCTAGTCAAGATTTATATTTCGACGCGGCTTGACCTCCCACCACTTTTCCACCCTCCATGATAGGATGTGCAGTTTGATAGATAGATTACTTTGCACCATGATGTCTCCATGTTTCTGGGTTTCACCGCGTGGATTTTCTTTTTGACGACATTTTCTCCGGTATTCCAACTGGCGTCATCAGGTCGATGCCGGGATTCATTTCTTGGTGATTTCTATAGTTCATATAAGTCACCAAGAAATGAATCCCGACATCGACCTGAAGACGCCGGTTGGAATACCGGAGAAACTGTCGTCATAAAGAAAATACACGCGGTGAAACCCTGAAACATGGAGACATCATCTAGACAACGCCGCGGAAAACTACGCATCTACTTCGTATCATGCTTGAAATGTATCGCAAACTGTTTCGTTATCTCTAGCTCTTAGAGGGGGATTGGGGAAGAATTGCAAATGTTTCATCAAAAATGAAAAAAGAATTTGTCGCCGAAGTCGTTATGTAGTTCACATGTTAACGTCATGCTTTAATTGTATCGAAAACGGTGTTTATTTATCTCCAGCACTTACGCGGGAAATTGGGGGAGAATTGCAAATGTTCCCTACTTAAAATGAAGAATTTTAAGAGTAAGATTTTTCGCCTGGATTATAACGGATCTTACGTATTTCGCTGACACGTTAGCGAAAATATTTTGGATTTTGGATTCCCTTAGCGCCATGAATAAAATTATGGAAATTATAAGGATTGTATCTGAAGTCACACGATTTCGTTCTTGGCAACGACTTGAATCCACCGTGCAGCCACGTTGAGCACTCTGTTTACGCTTAATCTAACATACATACTCGTTCGCGATATCCACGTCCCTGCTTATAGCCGCCTACCCCCACCACGGGCGATTTTCTCCTCCGGCGCCGCTCACTGCGCTTCGCATCGTCGTCACGCACCCGGTGCAAGCCGCGTGGGCGGGCGCGAGGTGCAACCATAGGGGAACATCCATGAACTTTTGAGGCGGGAGGGGCGCTTGGAATAGCCGGCAGTTAACCCCCAACGGAACCATACTACGATCTGAGGTCAATTTATGGGGTTTGAAGTTGCTGGCGCGCTCTCAGACGCCTATTTTCTCTCCATGCGCGACGAGTGTATTTAGTCGATTTGCGTGTTGAATGAGATGGATCTTTCTTGAAGTCGTCATTTAAGTCCTTCGCTGCAACAACTAAGTTACTGTGGGTTTCTAAATGTGATAATTCTTTTCCATGAATTGGAAATGGCTGTACTATAATTCTGTTTCTTTTCAATTTTGTACATTCCTGTCTGCCGGTTGCTGCTTGGGCCACTCAGGATTATTTATCGAGATCTAGCTGGAGCAGTTATCGTTTTTAATCGTCTTTCTATTTTCCTTTTTTGCTATATTCCATTGGCCATATTCGACAAAAATCCACATGATATCATGGTTCTGAACTTCTTCTAGAGTCATCATAAGTGAAGGGGTGCATTGATGAGACATACGTTTTTGACCTTGACGCCACCTTGTTTTGATGTTCGATTGACTATTAGGAGCTTGAATGAGCTTGGAAATTAATTCTTAAGATTTCAAAGATCAATTTTTCACCGTATAAACAGTTTTAAAGCCGGAGTTCGATCGTTATGCGTTATCTTTCTGGTAGGTTCCCATTCCATTAGCCTTCATATCTTGGTGGGTGTGAATTTTGTTTAGTGACAGAGATCGCTAATTACACTGATTCTGGCAATGTGTCATTCAGTGGCGTGTGTGTGGAATTGCATCGCACTTTGGTTCCTAATAATGAATTCCCTCCTTGTGTGAGAAGAGCATTTGTTCAAATATGAAGGTATTATTTCGCTTGGATGAACGTCAGTGCACGGTATGCGTCGTTTCGCTCGGGCTGATCATTTCTTAGTGTTTGGCTCATCTCTACTCCGTCGAGTACAACCAGGCACTCCGACTATGCACCTCGCTTGGTAAGCGGAAACCGATAACTCCATTGCGGTAGGCCGTCGTTAGCTCGACGGTCATTTCTATTTACCCTCTCCTTACCTCGTGGCGCGTATTTTCTCCAAAACATTTAAACTCCATGGAGCTCTAATCGCTCTGCCTTCCACCGTTGTGAACGACATAATGAATTCATTTGTACCTCAAGGCATTTAAAATATGGAACTGCCATTGATGGCGCTGAGAAGTCATTATTTATCATATTTATTCGGTATGTACCCAACTATTACGAAGTTCCTTGCTTATTGCTCTCTTCTTTCTTTTCGAATAAAAAGTTTGATCTAAAATTTTTTATTCGAAAAGAAATGTTTTTTCTAAAATTTTCATTGTTGCAGTCTTGTTTATGTTGTTTCCGGTAATTGGTATACAATCTCACTTATTTCATAAGGGACGTTGTTCAAGAAGACGAGTGTCTGAACAGCGAGAATAAGCGTTTATGTTAGAGAGCAATTCAATAGATTTGCATTTTGTGCGTGTATCCTTATCGTAATATGTCATGGACGATGACAGTGGAGAATCCTGGTTCTAAGCTCTCGAAATTTGGTGGTACAGAAGAAGTGAAGGTCAAATGAATAGATTGTGTAACTAATGTGGAAATTCTAAGAATAGTAGGCGAGAAGAGACGTCTTCTGAAAACCTTGGGTTAAAAACGAGCCAATTAATTGGCTAAATGATGAGAGGCAATGGTAAAATTATAATTATCGTTAAAGGGCAGGTTGAAGGAAATAGCGGTAGATTTACGCCTGGGATTAGATACATTGAGCAGTGGGTGAAGGTGGCTGTTTAGCGAAGTATTTATGTTGATATTAAAAGATGAGACCAATTTGAGGACTGAGTAGTTGATTCATACCATTCCACAGATTGACGTCCTTTCATTCCTGTATGAAAGTGTTTTTGGTTGTGTTGTAAATTATTATTCGAAATGCACCTGTCTTTGTGCACAAGTATCAGAGGACGTTTTTACGAGTTTTGCGTTGCTGTATTATTATTGCCTCCGATTCGAGGCTTCTCCGGCGTCGTGGGCCTTGACATTTATGTCATCGCTCGACCTAGTGCTCCTTCGCGGCAATTTGTCTGGCGTGTGGACAGGCCTTCTCGTGGTTGATGATGATGATGACGCCTTTGGTGGCTACAGGTGGGGGCTCCAGCCTTTTCTTCCCTATTGATACTCAACGCGTTCCATTGCGTTGTGATTGGTAGAGTGGCTTAAATTGGGGTTTTATTTAAATTTTAGTGAACGATTTCACCCTACTGCCTTAATCGTTTCGTAATTGAGGTGGTTCGTAGAACTCCTCGCAATTTCCAAGTGGTAGGTACTTGCTAATCAAAAAGTGTGATTTTAAACCTTTTGCTGTTAGTTTTTTGCAAGCTTCTTATTTATGTCTAATTGTTCGTACACGTGAGGCGAGAATCTTGTTGGCTTAGTTTTTGGTAGACATTAGTATAGTTAAACGATTTTAATTTTTTCCTGGTGAATACTTGGTTCTCAGCCAGGCTTATATAAAAGCATTAACCTGGCTGAGAACCCGAGAAATATTCGTCATTAGTAAAGTTGTTTATGGTGTGATGCATACTGTAACACGGTCTGTTGGCGCAGAGATGTTGTGCACTCGAGTTAGTAGTAACTTAAACAGCCTGACCCCGACGTTGGACCGCAATTTTACTTTTCCAATTTTGAGTTTTTATCAAGCATGAACGTTTTTGTCAGTGATGCTGTAGATTTGAGTTCCTGTAACAAAGACGAGATTTTATGGCTTTTCGTGGGAAATACGGAAGAATGATAATTGTGACGTAGGTAGACTTTTTTGTTGGTATCCTTGTAATCGGCATGCCCGCAACTCACGTGTAATTGCTTGTTTTGTTGTGGGTGTATTAGATGTGGTGGTATGTCTCGTGGAACTTGCTTGTTCCATCTGTCTAGAACTGCACTGCCTGTGCATGTTAGTGCCTTGAAGTTTAAAGGACTTTTATCCTTACATATGATGTGGATTTCAATCTTTAAAATTCTTAATGATGAAATATTTTCATGTAAAATTCGAAAGTTAATTTAATTGAAAAATTATCGATTAATGCACTGAATTTTGGCGTTTTATCGAAAGAGATTCTAATTTTACGCCATCGACGTATTTGTGAAGCATTGTGTGAGAAATACGTGCTGCTACGGAACAACCTTATTGAATCATCGGCTCTGCTTCAATATTTGATGGAGCCTTAACATTATCAAAATGCATGTAACTAATGTTTCATCAGCCTGTCTTTTATTTAAATGGAAAGGTCGAAGTGCATGGAATCACTCTCGAACCTACCAAACTTATCTAAGGAGTTTTCAATGCTACTGAAGATGTTGTCGCTTATGGAACCTTGGACCATTCTACAAAATATTAATACACTCACATGCGAATAGTCGGTGACAAGTGGTTACCATACAGTATCTTCACTCGCAAATGCGTCGTCCTGGTTATAATCATCTGAATTTAGAATTGTTTCAACGTATATAATTTTATTTTAACCCTAGGATTGTAATAGTTTTTCTCTGGAAATAACCTTCCCCCGCATCAGATGATTCCGCGAGTATATAGCTTTTTTCTTAGTGTGTCCAAAACCCACTCGATTGCGGGATCTTCTTATTTTATGGTTTGGGAACTTAGCAATTTGCGTGTCTTAATGCGTGTTGTATTGTTTATTTCGCTCATTCCACGCACACGGAATGCATGGATATCCATGCTTGTGTGCTGTGACTCTTCTATGAGAGGCGGGTGACAAGTCTCCGTCGGGTGGGTAATGCGAAGGTCGTGGTTCCCTTTCAGTGATGTTCATGCGGCGTGTGGCCTAACGTGGATGGGTGTTTGACCCCTTCTCCCCACCTCCCCTCCGCGCCGCTGCCACTCACTCCAAATGCTATTTCCGTGCGGGACGATGCAGTCCACGCCTCTGCGTCCGCTGCTGCTCTCGGGCCCCGATAAGGGCTCTTCTTTGGACACTTTCGATGTATTTCTCGCGCACTCATATCTCATATTTATTAGTCTCATGACTAGGTTTATGACTTCAACTGGAATCGCACCTGGAAGTGGATTATGTACATTTCTATTGATGTACACTGGTATTTATTTATTGGTTAGATGTATGTACCCATAGGTAATAAATATTTAGCTCGGTTCGTGAAGTGTTGGCGTGCAAAATTATAACTCAATGCAGGTGATGAATTGGTTAGATAAATCGTTGCAATATTTCCACTGGATTTTATTTTAACAAAACGCGTTTCGTTGTTTCAAACAACATTATCAAGTGCAATTTTTGTAATAAGGGCAATGTTTGTAACAACGAAACGCGTCGTGTTAAAATAATATCTATTGGAAATATTGCATTGTCTCGTTTAACTTATATTGAGAACTACCACCACATTATGCCGTATGTCATACAAGATACAGGTGACAAATATTTGTTAGCGCATTCTATCGTGAAACCTAAATCTACTATATTAATTCGTATCCAATATTGAAAATGGCTTGTTTTTTTAATTTGTTTAAAACTTGTTTTAACTCCGCGAATATTATCCAAACCTCGAGCTCGCTTCTGACTCCTAAACCATGTAATCGGCTCCATCTCGTTCCTAGCCTACTTTTTTATTTCTTTAAATTCTTTGTTTGAGTTTTCCCTTTATTTTAAGCTCTTTTTTGTTATGTGTAGAATTGATTCACATTTTTCCAGCCCTTCTTGTTAATCCGTGGTGCTGCATTTTGGAGTTAACCCATTATAACCCAATATTGCTTCAAGCAACGTCATAAATGTACATATTATATGCTCTGTTTAGGAAATATGTAAACTACGCATAATTTTGTGTTGTTAATTGTAATGACGAAATATTAAGCTGCCATAATTATGATTGATTGCAAAATTTTCAAGTTTTCATAATGAGTAATCTTGAAATTTGAATTCTCCCAAAAGTAGCTCTGGGTTAGAAAGGGGTAACCGTTTTAGGGTTTGGTATTTGAGAAGCTGCTGCGAATATACCAGCTAACTCTGAATTAGTTTCTTCATCGCCCATCGTTTCATCTCTTTTGAGTGTTATATGACTGTCAATGGATTATCGATATCGGCGCCGTAGCCTTGTTTCTTTGTCCTGCGACATAAATGATACATTATGTTGTGAATCCTGGGTCTAGGGACCAATTTCTGTCCGTGGGGTTCGTATAAGATTGTAGGGAATTTATAGTGATCGGAAACCTTTTCCTCTAATCTCGGCTCGTAAGGTTTGGCGATAGCATTTTATTTTACTTGTCTTGTAGATTTCAAGCATTGCGATCTGTCTGCATCATTCCCATGGCGATCGTCATGGATAGTATGCAGTATCCGAGTCCAATGATAAATGTAAATTCATATCGTCAATTACTCTAGGCACCGCAGTATTTCGATCCCCGTTCCGTCCTTGCAGCTCACTGCTTCAAAGCAAAAGTTTTTTAAGTCGAGGTAGAACTCATTTCGGTCCTGTTAGTGCATGGTAATAATACGTGTTTAGGATATAAGTTCCTATCCACGGGCCACATCGCACTCTGAAGATTAAATGTTGACTTTTTTAATAGGCATTCACCACGTACTAACCAGCGGTATCTATTTAAGGAGCCACCAATAAGCGTAAAGTTGGTGCGCATATCCTCTTGCGAATACACCATTTGCCCTCTCCGAAATTCGAATCTCGATAGTGAAATTTAAAAAAATGTAATTCCTCATAATACAATAGTATACGACCTGGGTTTCGGCATGTCACGTCTTCTGGTACACATTTGCCTTCGTTAATGAAATGTAAATATCTTGATAAGCCCACATAAAATGAATACTTTGTAACCTAGGTTTCGACAGGGCACATCATAATCTAGATTATCATGATGATATCATCGGTGTAAATGTACCTGATGTTGATGACGTCACGTTGAAACCTAGGTCGTACAGTGTTAAATTTGTGTGGAATTACAAAGTTTTTTTTTACATTTCACTATTTGAAATCGATTTCATAAAGTCACGCCCGAGACAGCGAATCGAATCTGGATCCCCGTAACCTACACTAGGTGCTCCAATAACTTGATATACAATAATATAGAAAGGCTTAATCCGAAATGTAACTTGGGCCTTTCAAACAATTGTATAACTTGGCTGCCCCGTACAATCCTGTGTGCATTGCGTTCCCTGGGAGTCGGCGTGCTCGCTAAGGTCGGAAAGAGGCGGGGCGCGGAAACCATGATTTTTCCCCCCTTCTCCCGAATCGTCCTCGAACCTGAGATGCGTGCGTGAGGATATCCTCGCGTGCGCGCGTGTTTACGTGCGTGCCCGCCGGATCGTTGCCGCTGTATCGAGCGATCCGAATTTGTCACACTCGGTGGCGGATGTGCCGAAAGATGGCCCCACTGTGCCCTGCGCCTAGCCCCGTGGTGGAGGGGGAGGGGTTGGATGCAAATGAGGGGGGTTTTGCTCGCCCCCTGCCGTCTAGCAGGGTCGCTACTGAGCTGGAGAAGCGGGAATATTCAGGGAATGACCGAGGATCGTTAATGGTATCCACAGAATGTACCCAAGTATGCTTAAGTAATAATCTCTTTAGAATATTCTCTTGAAATGCAGCATGATATATTTTAACATCGTTTCACCTGGTATGAATTTTTTGAGAATTTTTCCCTAAGTTATGTTTTTTCGTGGAATATAACAAACCACAGTTTTTATTACACCGTAGCCAATGGAATTAAAGTATTGAGATGTAAAGGAAATATAAATTTTTTTCTTCGAATCATTTGGTGATTTTCAGTCGAGACTCGGTTATTCGTTATGCGTATCTAACGAAATCGGAGATTAATGCATAACCACGGAAAATGTGTACAAAATAGGGTAATTTAAGAGAACGTTCCCCTTTAGCCTTCCACCTTCGTGCCGTTATTAAAATCACGGAAAAGATCATTCGTGGATTTTTATTTATAATCGTATACAACTTTAGCTGTCGCTAAAATTCAAGTTTTCTCATTTCATTGGAGAACGTGCCCACAAAAGCGTGCATAACAGATAAACAAAAGCGTCCTCACTTGACAGCTGATCAGCAAAGTCAGGAAATCGAAAACTGATCCCTAAATACTAAAAGACTCTTCGTGACAAATAAATATTGGAATTTTTGAGTTTGAGGCGAAATATTAATTGTTCTTCAGAATTTCTCGGCGCAGGAACCGATATAACTTATTTCACAAGTTGTGCTTAAGTCGTAATCTTCCTTTAAGGTAGTAGCTTTCATTAATCGTAAGTGATGATTAGTTAAATGTTTTCTACGAAATTACATTGATACGACTTACTTATAAAGGATTTCGGCCATAGAGTCGCAAGTGGTTCGCGCGGTCGCGGTTATTTCGTTTAAAGAAATAGCTTGTTAAGCTTCCTAAGTCCTCTCAGAACTTAAGTAACTTCAACTTAGTTTTGTCGGTCAACTCCTAATCAAAAAGGTCATATTATGCAAACTATGCGTAAAACGCACGAAAAGTAGTATTTTCTCAGAGCTATATGAATTGCGGTGGTCATTACTTTAAATTAGGAATTTCTTTCAAAAGCTTGCTTCGCTTTGGGAGTTATCGCTTATAGACACCTCTGCTTTAAAAGAGGTGTTCAATTCCTTATTGATAAGTGGTGCACTTGAAGTATATGTAACTTTCGTATTCTTCTCTCTTTCGTACAAATAATTTAAACCGTATGACCCCCTAAAGAGATGGGTCGACCAAATTTATTAGTGAATAATAATTGGGAAAATGAAATGGATGGCAAAAATTCTGTAACACTCCTTCCTTCATCATTTTCCTTTTCACAAATTTGTCCGGGATGTGGAGAGATACGTTTTTCCAGTTGAGCTTACCCCCACGATGTCTCCAATGTTGTCCTTTTTCGTGAGGATATTTAAATGCTTGGAAAAATTCTAGCATTCCGTGAGGCCTCTCATGAAGTCTGTATTTTACCAGGAAATGTGCCACTTAGAGGTTTCCGTTGCCTTAGTATAAGTACCCGAATAACACACATTATACGGAATACTGTACGTAAGTCAGGAGATGCCCAGACAAAGTGCACACACAGACTTCGCCTACGGACAAATTATCTAAACCCTTTGTCGTTGTAAAGAGAAGGCTTAATTTGATTCATTAGTTGTTACGTATTGGGCAAATTATGTCATAAACTGTGTGAAAGGCGTGACGCGTAGCATTTTCGATCTAAAAACGCCGTCTGGCAACCCTGCTGTGGCCGCCGCGCTTTCCCTACCCGTGCCCTACGCGATGCATGACGCAGGTTCGAAGACGCCGGGTTGCATCAAACGTGGCCAGCGTGTCTGTGCTCTTAGGGGGGGGATCGCCGGCCCTTCCCTTCCTGCGCGTCTTTTAAATTTAGAAAACTGCTCTTAGGAGGAATCCTCATATTCTTTTTTTCCGAGGCATAAGCAGCCTCGTCTCTCCCCTCACCTCTGCCTTCTCCCCCCCCTCTCGTTCCCCCCTGCCCCCCTTAGCGGATCCAGATCAATACGCCACGAGGCCCGCGCCCGATGTCTCCGCCCCCACCCGCCCAGCTCCCGGTGCCGCATCCAAGCTCGCCCCCTCCCTCCCAGCTGCACTTCGCCCCCCAAATACTCCTCCCCCCTCTTACTCGCGCGCTGCTCTGCCGGGTCGTGTGTTTCTGCATTCGTGCCCGCCCCGTGCGTTAGTGCACACGATCTTTGGGCCTGGACATCTTCGGGTCCGGGGCGTGGGGATATACCTCTCTCCGTCTCAGTCTTGCCCCCACGCCGATGTCTCCGATTTTTTCTTTTTCCGCGAGGATATTCAAATGTTTAGGGAGAACTTTGGAGTAGAAATCCCTCTCATGTAGGCAGTATTTGTCCAGGATATGTGCCATTGAGAGGTTTTATAAACTAATTATACCCCGAGAACATACGTATATTATGATGAATACGGTACGCGAGTCTGTAGACTGGAGGTTTCACAGCATTCCAGCCTGTCATTAATCTATAAAGTTTCAACCCCTGGGCCCCCGTTCATGCCCGCAGTTGCCTCTGCGTCTAACCCGTTTTCAATCTTCGGCTTTAGCCATAGAGTTTATATTACTTTGTGTGAAACAGACACTATCGTGGCCCAGTGGAAAATTTAACTTTTTCTGTGCGAGGATATTCTTGTGCTCATGCGGCATGTGATGTTTCCCCAATTTTTCTCATTGAATTATTTTATTTCCTTTTTTTATTTATTTCATACTGCCCCGTAAACAGCACATAGAGGCCTTTTACAACGGAGGAATTAAAAAATCGATACAAAAACATCCATGCCCTGGATTGAGACTATCAACCCAGGCGGGATTCGAACCTACAGTTTGGCAGACTTTACCCCACCGCCACCGTGGCCTTGTCGCAAAACGTCGCATTTTTAAGATACACATGTATTTGATTTCCTTTTATACTGCTATACGAGTTAGTGGACTCTTACAAATAGTGTAGTTTCCTTCATCATAGAAAACGAAAGGCATTCATTGCGATTCGTCAGTTGCGATTGCGTTCACCATTTGTGTATTCATAATATACAAATTATTTGGTTTTAGAAACCCCACTTCAGACGAATGTTAATGGTCAGTTTTAACCTCATTTGAAAAAGGCCAGAATGGCGCCCATGTGATGCCATTCCACGCGACGTCACAGGGACGTCGTAGATGCTATACGAGTAGTAAGGAGTTTTACATCGTCTGAGATTACCAATACGTGCATGAGGCACAGAGCTCAGGGAAACAACTCATAATAATCACCTATTAAAGTTGCCTAAGCTCAGAAAGTTTCCTGTTTTCGATAGGGTACCCATTAATAATCCTTATTTTAGCCAAGCGCTACCTGCTAGCAGGGCACCCTTCGCTACCGCCATGCTCGGCAGCAAGCAGCCTGCATCGTAGCGGCGTTCATAGCCTCGCACCCAGATGGCATCCCACAGCAGCAGCCAGACGTCACACGGGCTTTTCCCAGCATTCATACTCATCCGTCACTTTTTCGCGTGCTTGAAAATTTTCACTTTTCATGCAATCGCGAAAAATAGATATCGCCAATTGAAAATCTGAAAGCGTGAAATATCTACTCCAGGAATAATAATCTTTCGACTTAGGCAATATAAAAATAATCGTAAACCACCCTATTCAAGCCTAGTTTTCTAATCGTAAGGAAAGAACCGTTGAAGTCCAGATAGAGCGAGCCAGGGGGGGGGGGGGAATGGGTTCTTCCTCCTTAGTTAAGGACGGTCAACCATCTTTTCACTCAGCGAGCTGTCACTCATCCAACAAGAGACTCCGGAGAAGCGTCTTGTTGTTAAATTTTGCTTTTTCGTCTGGAGAATTATCAATTTTAATCATCAAAGAATATAGCTTTTCCGGTTATGTTTTTCATACTCCACAGGGTGTTTAAAGTTCAACTAATAACGAAATCCGAGTCGAGGCATGAATGGTTAGAATGAGTCCACAATATCATATTGCAACATTAAAGGAAACCAAATACATTCCTTATCTTTTAAGCTGTTCTTCTGCAGCATCTGTGGTCATACTTTGCACATTGTACAGCCATAGGTCTGATTATAGTTCTATCAGTCGGTTAAGACATCGTGATTTACATAGGAGGTGAACATGTGTCAATGTTGCGAGCAATGATTGCACCCGTGGAATCAGTTGGACCTTAATGCGCGGCCATGCAATGGGAAACTATTTTCATGAACTAGGTCCATCTGGTCCATCAGTCTACCCATCCGGCGATTTCTATCAGTTTACTCCGGCGATGTCAATGCGTCCATGTGCGGCCGGCTGGACTCCCGATCTTCCTCCGTAGTCATTCCTTAATTCCTAAAGGTATTTGGTGATAATCGTACTTATCCGAGCTTCGATTGTGCGGCGTGTATCGGAAGTTAATGACTTCTTGTGACAGAAGAATGGAGTTAGAGAGACATATGTGTTTGACACACGTGTTTCAGCCAGGTATTCGCTGCGAAACTTATCGAAGTGCATGGTGATTTCAGCTCCGTACAGGTATTTTTATAACTTTTTTTGATATAAAATAATGTTTTTGATTAGGGCGAAAAATTTCATTCCGTATCAAATAATTAGAAAAGTTATTTCCTTCGTCGCTTTCTATAATATTGTCTAACACCTCCACAGTGGCTCCCAACTCTAATATCCTGCCATTCTTTCCTGGTTGGGGAAGGACGAAAAATTTGATTTGTGTAGGCTTACAATTAGAGACGTGGATGACATTTAGCACCTATAATGTTAACGAGGTTGTATTTGAAAGATATGTTATTGATGCATGATGGAGTTTCTAACTCTACGTTGAGAGACTCACAAATGACAAAACGACTTCGTTTTCTTTATATTTTCCCCGGATTTATTTTTTTGTGCAGCATCTCAAGAGGTAATTTTCAAGTACTGTTGAGGTTGAAACATGTTGTACATGTTATTTGTGAACTCCAACTTCCTCAAAGTTGAAGCCGGAAGCCATTGAATGTTGGGAGACTCCTCTACGAGTGATAAAATGAGAAATAATTCTCTACTCCACTTTATTAATTGCGTGAGATGGTACTATGTCTCGAAACCGGTCTTACGGAATAAAATATACTGTGGAACACCGAAGAGTTTGTTTTTCTATTATACGCATTTCAACTCATAAGTCCGAGCTATTTGAAGTCGAATGTCTTTATCAGCCTCGAGTACTATGGAAGGGTGTGATGCTCCCAGTTTAGCGATTACGTTCTTTCCTCATAATAATTCGCTGTTGTCGTTATGTGCTCATATGGCCTTTTGCGAGTATAAAATAGTTACATGAGATTGTTTCGGAAAGTGAAATAGTGTTGCGTGTATTAATGTCATTGGCAATTGGTAAAAATGTTGATATTTTGGGTCATCATTTGTACGATCGTGTTAAGCAGTTTGATAAAGCTAAAGATGTATAATATGTTAACTGATATATAACTATCAGAAATAAATCATCTGAAAGCATCAGGTTTCATCAGAAAAGAACCTATCCCATTATCATTGACGCACTCGCTACATGTTGTATCATACGTTCAGCTGGGAGTCATTTACATAGAATGACAAGCCTTATATGTGGTCCAATATGGACAATTCCTCTCTATCGTTTTCGAATGTTTCTATGATTGTCTTACGTGAAGAGTTTTCGAATGTCGTTAATCGTGTAAGCCCATCCTTTATTCTTTATCATTAATTCAATATATGACTATTCGACCGACTTCCCATTGTTGATTGAAAGTAATGGACGGATTACTACTGCTATATAAAATTAACAGCTAAATTCCGCCGATCCCATCGGCAGTGGAGGTAATGTCGATGTCGACTTTTATTCTTGAGGGCCTATTTCAATCGAAAAACTGCGAAATGACGTTCATGGACATGCGCTAACCGTCGAGTTAATTTTCTCCATCATTATTATCGGCATGGCATTCGATGGAAAAATCGAATATCGAACCAGCCTCTTTATGCATTCTATCCTCGCCGGTGGCGGTATGTTGAGCGTGGCGACCCCTCCCCCGCATTCTCTAGTCCCTCTCATTCCCTGACCTTCCCTCCTACATTAACTCCCCCCCCCCCTCATCGTCTCCCTCCCTCCCCACCTCCTCCCACCGCTGCAAGCCCTCCCCTCCTCCGCTTTGCCAAGCCCTCGTCTCGAGTCGCCTCCTCCATACTCGCCAAGGCTTGACCTTGTGGTCTCAATTTCTCCCGAAATGTGAGCATGTTTACGCCTCCGTCATCTCCTGATCGCTTATGCACCTAAAGGATATCTCACCTTCCCTCGGAGTCTCCTATTTTTGTACTCTGCGCATTTCGTGGCCTGCCATTTTTACTTTGATTTCTGTTGTACAAGGTTTTCAGTGGTTTTTGCATTTTCAAAATCAGTTTCCTTTCATAGCCTTTGCCAAATTGCCTAAACGTGTCGCACCATTATTTGATTTCGTCTCTTGTTTTAATTTCAAGGTTTGATCGAAACCATCATGAGACATCTCAATCCGATTGCCTTTGTTATCATTCCTTAATTTTATATAACGGATTTAATACCGAAAAATTTATTATTTCTTAAATTATTTTGATTCATAACGTGTAATACTGTTTATTTATCGTTTTGTTGCCTCATAGTCTTTTTTGTATTCAAGAATTTAGCGCGCTGCAAGTAGTAACACAGGACGTTAACAGATTGTAAGAAGATGAAACAAAGTAGTTTTTGGCCGGGAAGCAGTTTAACGCGACGGATCTAATGGTAATACCTGACGTAAGTGCTCAGCTGTTACTCGTCAGTCTGCCTCGTCTCCAGTTCGCAGTACCTTACGTGTCGCTCGGCCACCACGATGTTATTACCCGCGAGAATTGCGTGTTTACGGCCTCCCGAGGACGAGCGGCTTTCCGCGTAAATCTCGGAGAAAAAAATATTCGTCTGCAACGTTAGTGCGTATACTATGTAGTCCCCGTCCTTCGGTGTGACTGGCTTCCCTTTCCTTCCCGTTCGCTTAGCAGCCGGCTACGCGATCCTCGCTTCGTTTTTCCATCTCCCACGGCTCCTCTCGCCGTAACAGCTACACGCCGCGCTCCTTTCTGCCCGAGCACTTTGCCTCCCCACCCCCTCCCTCCGTCATAAATTCCACCCCTCTGAGCTCCAAGCTCTCCTATCCCCCTCCCCAGCCTTCTCCTCCCCATTACTATGTACGTTCCCCGCCGGAGGAAGCGCGGCAACGTCGCATTTCGCGGGTCGCATTGGGACTGCCCCTCTCCTCCTCTGCCTCTCCCACACCATAGGAGGTCGACGCTTATGTTCGTGGCTGGAGAGGGGAAGGTGGAAGGTGGTTGGGTGGCAGCGCCGCTGCTAGGGAGGGGGAAGGCCTCTCCCGTCAGCTTGGGGTTCCCAAAATATGCGCCAGGAGGTGCGTGAGGTAGGGGGGATGAGGTTTTGTTGAGAGGAGAGAGCGAGCAGTGTCGAAGGAGAAAGTGTGCGAGGGACCTCGCTGTTTTGAGGGGTACGAAGGGGGGACAAAACTTTTCTTGCCCCTCCCACTCCCTCCAGATTCTGTCTGTCGATTGGTGGTAGTCTCGTGATCGAGGCAGAGGTGTGGGGGTGAAGGGGATGATATGCATGCGCACACGTGAGGGGGATGGGGGTGATTGATCCGATTTTTTTTATTCTTAGTCGTACCTATTTATTCTTTATCATTTCCATATTTAGTTCTGCGTATTAATATTATACTATGTAAACCGTGGGACCCGTTATTAGTTTCAAAATTTTTGTTATTACTCGTTTTTGTAGTTGAAATGAGTTCATAAAGTTACTTTACTTTTGTAATTTTGTTCTTTAGTCTTGACTCCTATTTCTCTGTTTTCTCCTTCGTATTGTTCCGCGATTTACGGGATACTTTGAATACACGCCATTGCTTGGAAGGGTGCCATTTTTTATTTCTTGAAGAAATGGCGGTTTTGCTATCCGGCTTCGCAAAATAGTAAAAAGCCTCTTGGATCAAAGGGATGTTTTGTCATTTTTGTCCCATCGATGGTTAGTCAAAATATTTTTCTTTCGCTTTATTCCGATTGCTTTATTCGCTAAACATTAATGTTTGAAAAGTTACTCTGCCTCTACCGTGCGAGGCAATTGTCGCGTTTTGTGCGCTTGTTAGTAAAAAAATCAAATAATTCTCTTCTCTTAATCATCCTTTATTGGAAATTGTATTTAAAAATTGAAATTGAGGAATACTTGTTGTCATTATTACTCTAAAATGACGTAGATAAATAAAAGTGTCTGAAGGTAAGATACATTTTCTTTGAATGAATGTATCATGACACTGCGATTGTATGGGCATAAAACTATTTTCTCAAACGTAGCCAATCTTGTACGTTTCATTCAGGTAGCCTAAATTTGATTTATGCACCCGAGGATGGAGCTGAATTTCTAAAACAATATTTACAAGTTAGATGTTGTTTTCAGTCGAGCAGACATGTCGTAATGTTCGGTGGCGTAAACCACGATGTGTGTGAGTTTAGGCTTTTCTCCGCCATGTTAAGGTTCGCCAACGTAGGTGCAAGGAAAGAGTTGTCGTTTGGCCATTGTGACGTTGACCGAGACGCTGGGTTGGGGAGGAGAGGCCCGTTCCGTCTCTAGCAGTCACGGTTCTCTGCCCTGAGCATAGAAACACTATTCGATTTGCATTGAATACAATCTTCGAGGATACTCACCGTTGTAGTTGGTGAAAATATTTGCTGGAGCGAGAGGATTTACTGTTCTTTGTTCCACCTTTAAAGTATGCACTTGGGCATCGTCGTGATTATTCAATAACTTATTTGGAGTTAGTGTTACCCTTCCAATGTAAGATATTTGAGGTGATTTATTGTTATTATTATTATAGGCGTTGTTTATATGTTTTGCCGTGGAAGTTTGTTTGTGACTTTTTCCTTCCATAGCACTTCACAACTACTTTTTTTTTACCATTTTTACGTTCGGATTTTTTAATTTCGTTTACAAAATTTAGCGAATTTTACTTCCTTAAATCTGCATAAAGGCAAGCGTGGTTTGATATGTTAAAAAGTATCAAACTATTGAGTAACTTATTCTGCTGTTTTAGTTTAGAATTTTTTTATTTTGCTCCCTCTCGATAAGTAATACGATTGTATATACTTTTAGACTTATATCTTACTGTATCGCCGTCGGAAAAGTTTAATCATTGCCTGATATTTTATTTTCCTCGCATCTTTTTCGTGCGCCTGTTACATCTGCAATATAAATGCTTTGTGCAAGTTGAACCAATTGTGAACGGCGAGATTTTTTAATTCCATAATAAATGTAAATTCCAGCTACGTGGTGAAAATTAACAGCGACATTTCCGAATATTTGAGTCTACGATTTCTGGGCTTTTAGTCCCATTATAGTCCGCCCAAACTAAAAATCCTTTGACGTACGAATTGGCTCAGGGAACGGAACTGCCCTACCCAGAGTGTTTAAAATTCACCCCCCTCTGGCTTAGTCCGGGGTGAGCTCAACCCTACTTATCTTAACAACCTCGAGGTTGAATCACCGATTGAGTCCATTGCGCTCAGCATTCACGATGTGTTTTTTCCATTTTCAAACAGTCTCTTGTGCGGAGTTGAGAGTGGCGCTTCCTTCTCCGTCGTCAGCTCAGTGGGATGAATTTTGAGTCATCCGTTTTCCTCCTCTGTATCCGAGATTTCCTGGTCGCATTCCGGCCACAGTTTCAGACCACGCCCTGGAGACCACGTTTCCCTCTGATATGTTTCACGAGTTCATAATTTTAGAGTCCATGTTACTAGTGGTTAGCTATCTGGATATTATTTTGGAATCTTGCCTAGAGAATAATAAAATCGTCATTTATGGCATCCCTCATTAATAATTTATTACGTCAGTCTTGTGAGAGTTTCTTGTCGATGTTTAACGAGTTTTGCCTTTTTTCTCATTTTGCATCCAGGTCTTATGTCACTATATTATCAAATAGATATTGTAGGATCTTGCTGGAGATGGTCTTATTGGCGTTGTTTCCAGTTGTATGTAACCGCATTTAAGCCTCTCTCTTTTATGCTATTATCATGACATAATTAGTCGAATTTGCCTCTGTGGCATGACTCGTTGAGAAGCGCTTTTTGCGGATTGTTTATGCTCGCATGCATGAACTTCAATCGCGAGTCGTAAACAGCCTTTGATTGCTCCTAATGACTGCGAAAGATTGAGTCTGCTCAGTGCTTAACTTTCATTACACCCCTTAAAATTTCTCCCCTTTTTTGCCTAAGGGTTCGGAGTAGGTATTTCCTTTGATTTATCCGTGAGTTATGGCGATTTCTAATTCCCAGCGTGCAATTACAATTTTTTTTATACCTGGCATATTTCCTTTTATTTAGCTCCGTGTATGTGCCTAGTTATCGACTATTAGAGAGGTCAAATTGTGGTAGATCCCGTCTGTGTCCTAGGATTCAATAAAGAAGCGATATTTGCATAAGTTCTTGTCGAGAAAACGGTAGGTTATCAATATTTCCGTAATAGGTGCTTATGTGGAAGCCGAGCATAAGCGTTTTCGTTGCGTACCACCTGCGGTTCCGTGCTGTAGATATGAGTTTTGTCACATACAATGAATAAAATCATTCAATACTTATTTTTATTGACTCTATATTCTCCAATCACAAATTGATAGTTTAAGCTAATGGAGAAAATTGTTTTAAACATGAAATGACTCATATAACATGCTCCTCTTTTTGCAATGTCCTTGTCTTATAACTGGTCACGTACTAGCGAGTTAAACCAGTAAAAACTGCTCAGAAATATTTATTAGGCGAGCGACAAGTAAGCGGACCGTGTAGTTCACCACTGACAGTGCCGTGGAAACTTCTTTTTCGGTTTAGAGTTAATGTATTCATCAGGTATCTAGTGTTGAAAATAGCGAAAGGCGCCCGTGGAATTGAGTGGGTGATATGATACTGTAGACTAATTGGGGCGTAATTATGTTGGGAAAGTGCCTCGGTCGACCGTGCATGAAGGGAAATGTCCGACTCTACCCTCTCAACGAGGCCAACTTTGTGAGGATTTGTTATCCGAGTGGTTTTCGAGGGTATACCTAGCTGGCCTTCACGTTTCTCGCACGGGCTAATTCTTCCTCCCAGTCCAGTTGCGCTTTTTTGTCCCAGATATCCCATTCCGTTACTTTTCCCCCTCCCTCCAGTCATTTGTACCCCTTGTTCCAATTCGTATGTAGTCCTGAACGTTTTTTTTCATCCTGAATGAAGTCTTTATCGGGTACATATTTTATTGATGCTTATGTTTAACTTCTAATACATAAAGTCTTTTTGAAGCATTCGGAATAGTTCAGGACGAGCTACACTCGTCATGAACTTCCTATGCCAAATCGCGTAATGACGTCTGTAGCTCGTCATCAGATTTTCATAGTTTTAGCACAATTTAGGGGGACAATATAAATATGTTGATAGTTTAGCAATATTAAAGCATTTAAAATGTACTGTGACTTAGAAATATCTAGAAATGTGTGGAATTGAATTGTGGAGGATGAGGAATACACTGTGTGAAACTATGTCTTTCATCTCGTAAATTGATAAGAATGTCCATTGTTTTACTAATTATGGTACAAGTTGTATTAGAGCGCATTGGATATATATTTATGAATGACAGCCGGTGAAGGAATGCTTCGGGAAATTGAAAAATATTTTATATTTTAGATTATCAAATTAGGTTATTATATTTCCTGTTAAATTAGAATGATAGAAGGGGAAATAATCTACTGTAGTATTATTCTTATAATCCTTATTAACTTCTATATATAGTGCAAAGTGCATTTATATATATATATATTTACATTTTTCCTATTATTATCGGGTACGGGATTATTTTTGAAGTGGAGGCTTGTTCAAATGAGAATCGAACTTGAAAGTTAGTTCAGGGGAAGAATGAAGATCGTGGGAATCCTCGCTGAAATAGTCCTGAAGTCTGATTTGCCTCCAATCAAATTATATTTTTTGGGGTGCATGGATCGTGTTTTCTGTCGCGGTTTTTTTCGCGTAGTTGTTGGATGCATAATCATGCGGTGAGCTGAGCGATTTTGCAAACGTGAATCATTCCGCTCGGAATAAAGGAGTGGTGAGAATTTCTTCGAGAGCATGAAATTTATGTGAATCCGCCTTTAAATCCCCATGAAGTGGGCTCGTTATCTCTTGATTGGAGCAAGAATATTCGTATTTTTTTCGTTTCGCGCCATCCTTACGTCACGTTCGTTTGGCGCGAATCCGGTCACGAAGGTAGACGATTCTCTTCTCGCGCCAGAGCGCAGTCAAGTTGTCGTGCTTATGGTTCGCCGTGATTACAAGGATACCGCGTGAGTGCGTGCTGCAGAGTGAGCTTTGATGACGGTGTGAGGCGTATCGCCATGAGGGCATAGCACTCAGCCGTGTTTCCATCGGGTTCGCGCTCGCCCCTCTCTCATGCATGAGAGTTGGTTCATTTTGTGACCGATTCGTGAGTCGTTCGTTGAGGGAAAGGAATCCAATATAGGGAATCCTGTTCGTTCTCACACTCATGCATGAAGTAGAAGTTTTGATTTTTCTAACTAACTTTTTCGAAAAATTTTTATTTCGAGCGTATACTTAGCCTTTTTTGTATTTTCAACATAATTGTTGAAGTTACGTGCTTATTGTTTTCTAAAACTTAGTGCGTTATTCTTATTTTAGTTGATATTAGAGTTTTTTAAAAACGATTAGTAAAATAATTTATCAGGCACCTAAAAGAATTTATCATTTTCTACCTGAAAAGCCCGGGTTGCTACGGTTCAGACTCCATTTCCATTGATTGTGGATATTAGTTCTTAGGGCAATCCGCGAAAGTAATATAAAAAACCAGGCTAACTTTTATTCAACGGGATTATAGTGCTATTAGCGTTGTGTTTGTTATATTTCAAAGTTAATTTAAAAGATCAAGCTATTTCGTTAGTTAGCATTAGCAAACGAAAATGCGTCGCCAAAGGTCCATTTCCGAAGTTAAATTAATATTCCTCCTTTGTAATGAACGATTGAGTGAGCCAAGTCACTTCTGATTTCGTTTATTCTACAACGAAAAACTTCGTTAAAGATGTATTAGACCGTTGTTTTTTTTGTGAAATCTTCTCATCCATGTAAAAAATTAAGGCCAGGTAAAATAAAATTGTGTGGTTGAAATCTTTAGAAACTAGATTCGATCTACGTTTTTAATCTCATCTACTCTTGCTGTCATTTATAATGAACGATCTTTATGTATCAACAATTTCATGCGTTGAGTCCACCCTCCGTATGAATCCCCCCAAATTTATCTTTCAATATTTTAGCGACGACTACATTGCCACCAATCAGCATTGCCATCGTCAAGGACTTGGTGATGGCATCAGGTGATGAAAGTCTCTCCTGTTGTCGTCCTTCTTACGTCACTGACTAAGTTGTGGAAAGTTATAGTAGTTGTTAACTTGGACGCAGATCAATCCGCGATGAATGGAACCGTTGAGCGAGGCAAGGAGTTTCCGCCCGTTCGCCCGCCCTCATTTCGTCTCCCACCGCGTGTTCTTCTTCCCACCCACTCGCCATTTCCTCGCAGTGCTTGACCCGAGGTGTACATAATTGCGATCGCGAGGTCGCGCTTTCTAGTCGCTCATGTGGCCCTTCTCTCCCTATTTCCTTGCTGCGCCTCGCTTGTATTACGCCCCACGCGGCTGCCGCTGCCTTCCCACGAGCGACCGGTGAGATTCGCTGCATTTTGGAGCCATTTGTAGCTCAAGTTCGATCGATTTGATCAGTTTCGACTCCCAAAGCACTCCGTTCGGAGCGAGCTATAGGATTTGAGTCGACATTCTAATTTCAAACCTGTTTTACGTCTATCCCCTGCTGACTTCTATCGGTTCATGCCCTCGAAAATCATCTAGGATATTTCCTCGACTTCTTTAAATTTGTTATGATGTGGGTATGTGCACTGGAAATTCTTCGCTTAGTTGAAATATATCGTGGCTTACAATTGATGCTATCAAGTCGTCGTTAATATTGTTTTGGTGTAGTGCGCATCGATATTTTTGGCTCCGTCGATATTTGAATCCTCTTTCACCATTTAGAATCATTTTTTACCAGGTGTATCCAGTCAATTATGTTTAAATTGTAATCGCTAGGTCGCAGTTTATTCCTTATAGTTCTATTGAGGATTTTCTTTACTTTCTGCCAACTCGCGAAGTTTCCCTATTTCTTTACTTTCCGTCACTTTGTGCATCGGAAATGATTTATTTCAGTCTTATGACCTGCCTTCGCTGCTCCCAACGGTTTTCCGAGGCCTATGATTTGGAAATAGCTCCTTTTAGCTCTTGCTTATGCTTTATGATGAAAGTGTTTATGCTTAACAAATTTTGGGTTTTGCATTTCCTGGGCTGTGTTGACCACCTCACCGGGATGCTGTACCCTGGGTCCTATGCCCTTGGGTACTAGTTGAATATTTGTAGATACTATTCATGTTTCGCATATTTTTTCTTTAGTAATCATGAATATATATTTTTATTTTGTAGGACACCTATCGGTTACTCTTCTAATTTTATATCTCATTGCATTTGAATGGTAATCTAGTGATCAATTTCATCATATTTAAATCATATTATTTGTCTTGTGGAAAAAGTCGTTATAACTGGGTGATAATTTTTGCGTTTGTCGCTTTAACGGTGCATTTTCGGCTAAAAGTTTTCGAAAATTGTAACAGACAGCCGTTATAAATGCGTTACAACAATCTGAAATCTAAATATTTCTTTCAAACATAGAAGAGTGTGAACTATTCGGCTCCTCGGCGTACCCATGGTACGAAGTTGCTGGTAACTTAAATTTTAATTAAAGTTTCATCGATGAAAAACAATATCCGACGGGAATCGTTGCAGAAATACTTGGCGTGGTGACCGCTTGCGGCAAAGGAACACTTCAGAAACTTGTTTATCGTGTTGAAAATGGTGGCCGGGATTTCGTAATTTTGGGCGGAAACAATATGAGCGGTTGTATTGACAAACAGGCGTGATTATGACATTCGGCTCGACCCTGTTGTGGATTTCGGATTCTCATTTTTACAAGGTTGCGGAGTTTTGGTATTTCGGTAACGGCCTGCTCGTTACATGACTCGGGTTGATTATTTTTACCATGCTTTCAATCCTCCACGTGTTATATTGTTTCAGGAAGCACCAAACGGTAGCACATGCTTATCCCTTTCCACTTCAATTTATTTTTTCTGAATATCTAGCTCCTATCCTGTATTTATTGTTCCTCTGGTTCTTTTTAAATGGAATGTTAGGTAATTAAATGATATTATGTAGCTTGTAATCAACATAGAAGAGTGAAATAAAAAGTGATTATTATTTCATATTGTGGAGTATCTAGTTAAATTCGTAGAAAACACAGCTATCGCTACCAGTATTAAATCTTTTTTTTGCGTCTAGTGCAGTTTCATGAAATACGAGTTCTTTATGTACATTATGGATTTTTTAACATTGTTAAATTTTTATCATATTTATATTGTTCCCCTAAAATGTGCTAAAATTATGGAAATCTGATGACAAGCTACAGTCGTCATTACGTGCTTTGGCATAGGAAGTTCATGACGAGATAGACTCGTCATTTCAGCGAAGGGGCTATATTATTATTGGTCTCACGGAGCGTACTTCAAACTATTGCAAAAGTAGTTTGATTTCGGAAATTTGACGCATTTCATAATTGGAGAAATGTAGTAATATGCTGCCTGTGTTTTAGGTGTTGTAATGTAGGGTTTTATTGGTGACTTCTTTGTTGGTGGCCGAGTAACAAGCAAAAATATACAATTTTGATTGTAAGAGATTTTGAATTCCGTTTATTTATATTTAGGTAACTATCTTTCATTATTTTCGGAAATATTTTTTTATTCTCTCTGTTCTTCTGGCATTTTCTCTGTATTTGAATTATTAATCGTTTCGTTATGTGGCTCGTGTTGATAATTTTAACTAAGGTATTTATACCAAACTAATTTAGGTTTTGCCACACCGCATTTAAGTCATGGACATCTTCCGAAATTATTTTTCTTTCAAATGGAGCTGCATATGGTGAAAAAATAACAATATAACTGCAAACGGTGAAGCATCATATTGAATTTCTCTGTTAATCGTGTGTGCCTGAATTTGCGGTCGCATTGGCAACAGTCTTGCGGATTTCTCGTTAATGCGAACGTGAGAAATATTTCACGAAGCGTCTGCCTCCTCATTTAACTGCTAAATTCTAAACGCACATTCGATTCCAGCCTTTCTGACGTGTTGTGAAAAATAATATTTCATGGATTACACCCTTGCATGATGGCATGCAAAATTAAGTTACGTAGTATGATGAAAAATAAATGCATGTATTTTTTTATTTCGACTTTCTGAGCCAATCATAGCGCCAGTTTCATTAACTATACGCAAGTTGACATCATTTACAGCAACAATATGGCAGTTGCTAAAAAAGTAGTATTGTTAGGTGCCACCATTTTATTTTTATCATTGCTCTCATTGCTATTCCACCGTGTTGCAATATTTCGTTAAATGACTTGTAAATCGTTCTCGTAAACCGCGTTTCCTCTGCATTCATGCTAGCATAACAATAGCGCAGAGCGGTTTTCAAATTTCGATTTTAAAAAATTGTTTCCATTCGTAGCATGTAAAGGTTAATTAAATTTAAGCGAAACTCGATTACATATAATATTTTAGTTCGAAAACGACGCATTTTTCTCACGCAGGTTTCTCCGTGGAATCTCGTGAAAACTCATTCGTCGCCGTACGCGGAGTTTTTTTTTCCCGCTCTCCGTATCGGCCGACTGGCCATGTATCGCCCGTGGCAGTTTTCCCTCCCCCCATTCCCCCTCGTTCGCCATCACTACGATGAGGCCGGAGGGCCGCAGCGTCGCCCTCGGACGTGTAGATGATAGCCGCGGCAAGATTAGCGTGATGCCTTTTATGGGGGTGTCGGGTTCACATCCCGATATCGAAATTTAATTTGCAATGTACATGTAATACACCCTTTTAACTCGTATGTAATCATGGTTTGTTTAAATTAATCGACCTTTCCCCGCTTCTTAAGGAAATAAAGTTTAAAAATTCGAAATTATTCAGTCTCATCAATGCTCTATGTTATAGCATAGCTTGAATAATGGCAGGTATTTGATGTATGGAGTTTCCTTGTAGTGTGCTTTGATGAGAGACCTTTCTGAGTTCAATATTAATCTCGAGAATTCAGACCATACTAACTGAAAATTTATATGAAAGGGTTGAATTACTACTATTTTTGTTACCTTGATTTGCTGCAAATGACTTTACTGCAACTTATGTTTTTGCATCGTCCTTGAGTCACACGAAGACCCTGTGGGTAGTTGTTAATGCATCGAAATTAAATTCGACATTTCATAGTTATGTTGCAGTTTTTAACCGATATTCGATCACTGATGATGGCTTGTCTTTTCGTTGCTGAAATTGCTCGAACGAATTTTCCGAACTGTTTTTGAATATCGTATGTATATGCTACAGGAAAATGGTAATTGTTTAATTACCATGTAAATGGTCATCATGTATTTAAATTTTGTGGTCCCATTTATTATTTCATCAATTTATGAACCGCGATTAAATATTTTTAATTTATCGGATAAGATTTAGCACGTGTTGTTTATTATATTTGGATCGGCTTGCTAACCTTGCGCGTTTTATAATTGTCGATTAGCGGAAGGATGTTTTCATTGGGAATGGTAAACGTAGTAGATGCCTGTCATCGACATCTATTAGCGATCCATCTGTATTGGTTTTGATTGGTCTCTATAGGCCAATCCAAATTGCCTCCAGGTGTGAGAGACACCGATTCATCGTGGGCAGAGCGGGACACATTGACGAGTCGGGATGACAGGCACCCGGCCCTATACTCCTGCATCGCGACGTCGTCTCTCCTTCGGACGATAGCACGAGCGTCCCGCGAGGTGGGGCGGGAAGAGCTTTACCCTCCCCTCTCAAAGAGTTGAACGAGCGGAGGGGAGGCGTTGGAGACCCTCTCTCTCTCACGTGGGAAATCGTGGAAGGGGAGGGTTCTCCTGGAGGGGAATTATAGGGGAGGGCTGGCGGTGGGAAGGGTAGTGTTGTGATGCTGGGTGGGGAGTTGTGGTGGTGGACGCGGCGGCGTTGCCAAGTCTAAGCGTTGGAGGGTAAAGGACAATGAAGGGAAGGTTTTGAAAGTTTTTTTCCTTCCCTTTTTCGCTCTCTCTCTTTCCCTCCACCCCCTCTCTCTCTCCCATGAGCGTTGGAGTGTGTGTGTTGCTCGCTCGCTATGTAGTTGGTGTGTGGGTAAAAGAGGGAAGGCAGGGAGCGAGGAAGAGCTGGTAGGGGGAAGCCGGTTGATGGTGAGGTATTGATCCATGCCGTGGACAACGCAGCGGGGAGGGGAGGATAGGGGTCGCGCTCCGTGGAAGTGTGTTGGAGGCGAGCGTCGGTGGCGTAGGCGATGCAGGGGGGCGATGCCGGAGGTGGGGGCCGTAGGTGGGGCCGGGGAGGGTTTAGGGGGTGGAAAGGGGGAATATAGATCCCCCACTACCATTCCGCGGCCGCCACATCTGCCATGCTCCTCCGCTTGGGAAACACTCGCCGATGTCGTCGGAGTAAACTTCATCTATCGTGTCTCCGTCGCTCTACCCGTGATTATGTTCCTTCAATCGCCCTATGCATGAGAATATGTAAGGAATAGGCAAAACGCTGTAATTTCTTTCAGCCCTTTGTTTTCCGGGCATGGAGAATGGGAGCGTAGAGCAACTTTTAGTTTTTCAATCATTTTTTCAAGTTTAAAGCGAAACCTAGGTTGTTGTTTTCATGTTTTCGCGTTCTCAGAAGTTGCATATTGTAGGGTACCCTTTTAGAGAGTGGTATTACTAAGACATGCACATTAACATAAATAATGTGCATGTCTTTTTGTTGTTATTAATGTTCTCCCTTTTTTTTCGTCAACTTATTCCAAGTTGTCTTCATTTTGCGTAATTACTTCCACTACGCTCATATATATGAACCCTAATATTTTAGGGTGTTAAAAATCTATTCGACTATGCTCTATCAATTAATTTCCTCAATATGTCGATAATATTGACTGAAATATTTCTAAACGTTGACGTTCTCTTTCGAATCGGCCCTACATGTTCTTATGAAGAATTTATTTTATATTTTCAACGGAAAAAGATGCTGTCGTTGTTCTAGACACCCTGCGCCAAACTCCTCTCCCTGTCTTGAATTGTATCCTTATTTTCGAGACACAATGTGTCGAGTCAGTCAGTAGCGCTCGCTGTGGTCGCATGCATGATTCACCCATGCAGTCTTCGCTCGCTGAAAATCAATCTGCTAGACTCATTCCATTTTTCCCCCCAACGGAAGTTCCTTAACCTCGTCAGCCAGGCGATGCCATAGAAGATCCGTCGCCTCCGGCTTGAGAGCATGCTCTTCTATGCCGCGACGTGGAAAATGGAAGGGAAGCCACGTTGAAAGGCCGGCGAGGAGGGAAGGGTATGCTGTTTCGTCCTTCCTTAGGATTGTGTGACTGTGTGCATCTCTAATTCGTAAATGAATCGTCTGGGACGGACGACTCATTGGCAAGAACTTGAATTAAATCGCGTTCGGTGTCCAAACCGGTTTATAGGGAGCGGACGCGACGATTGCTCCAAGTATGATTGTATTGCCTGCGGCGGTTCAAGTGCAGTTTGCGATTCGCATAAATGAAAAGGAATGGAGGAGGACGGCGACCTGTTGGGAAATGAGATGGAAAAACAAATGGGGATTCGTGAATGAATGTTGGGAATGGGAAGAATTGATTCTCGATGACGTGCTGCTCATCGAATGTAGTTCTGGTCAATGTTTTTTCATCAATGAAGTCGTCTACCAAGTCACCGAAATGTCGGCTTTATCACAAGCAATTTTAGGACTTGATAGTCCTATTTACTATTGACTTGTTTGACAATCTCATATATCTATGCCTGGATGGTGGTAAATCCACCTAGGCGGGATTCGAACCCGCGACCAGTTGGCAGTCGGGGATGTTACCCCGACGCCTCCGAATCGGTATACCGGGAATGATTCAAGGGTACCCCTGTCTGGGATTCTTCGTATATTATAGTGTAAATGTCTTTTTGATGTTTACAATTTTTCTCCCATCCATTATTCGCAAACATCTTCTTTCAGTTTCCTTCTTGTCGCCTAATTGCTTCCACTACGTTCATATATACCTTGTTATCAAAAAAGTGGTTACATTTCTAATGGAACTTTTAATGATCTCTTTCTACTTCGGATTTTTCAGCTTTTGTGATCCGGAAGCAGGAACGCATACTTATTCCGATTGGTGCATAATATATAGGTTTCTGTGCAGAATTTTAAGTTGCCCAACCTTTCTAAGTTTCCTTTTCCGTAACATCCAAGTTCCCGAGAAATACGTGGGATTCTGTTTTAAGTCTCACTTGGGAACGAGTAAGTCTTTTTGACACCCCTCAGGCACTAGTTGGGAAAATGTTTAGTGGTTCATTGGTTGTTAAATTTGGTACTAGTCGAGAAAAAGTTAAAAGTTAGTTAAATTTCAGTTTGATTTGGAAACGGCACTAGTTATTCTGTTGTAGAGGTACTTCGATTGTTGAAGAGGCACTGCGACTGTAGTCAGCGTGGGGGTTTCGAACTCTGGCCTGATGGGGTAGTGGGCTCGAGTACTACGCACTCGGTCCACCTCACGTGCTCGATACTTCCCTCTCGTAGGCGCCAATTTGGCCTCCCTCCTCCCACTCTCCTCCATTTACCTCTCCATGTACTTCCCCTCCTCTCTCCGCGGACTCATAATTCCACCCCCGACTTCCCCTTACACACCCCACCCCCTTTTTCGCACCTCCTCCTCCTCCTCCCCTCCAACTCCCTCCTATTTCCTTGCTTATCCTACCCCAACTGCCTCTGCACCCCCGCCATACACCCTCTCCACCCCCTTCTCCTACCACTTCCCCTCCGATTATACACCCCTTAGCGGCCTGAACGCCATCCCTCCTAGTCGCTCTGGAACTCTCCACGAGGGATGCCGCTTCCACCCGCTAACATCGACTTTTCGATGTTTTCAAAAGTTCTAGCTCGCCGGCAACATCGACTGGCAAATCGACCTTGCTTCTGCGTAGCAAATACTTACGTACTTTTAATCTGGAAGCGCGTTATTATGTATCTAATATTTTTAAAATATAGAAAGTCACCAAGTCATCGAACTTGTTGAACTACATTTTTGAGCTTAACCTCATGTAGGTTTTTAAGAAACCGATGCGAATATTTCCGTACTTATATTACTAATAAATTTTGTTGTTATTCGTTGTAATGTCCGTGATAATTAAGGTATTACGGCCTGAAGAATGTTTTTAGAGTAATGTTCAATGAAAACAAACATACAACGATTGAGGGTTTCATATTTAGTCTTGACTGTCCATCAAAGGTCCTATGTGTGAGGTTGTCAGTACAGTTTAAACGATTGTGGTCTAATTTAAAGTCGCTATAAGCATTATATTATGATTTTAAAAAATGTATGGGTTTTACTGAAGAACGTAGCGAGCGATATTTCACCATTTTTCTCCACGACACGGGTTACGAAAATCATACGGCATTCATTGGGAAGATTGATTCCTCTTCAAGAAAGGGTAATTGTAAGTATAGGCTGAAATAACTTCTATAGTGAAAAATGTTAATTTCTTCCGGAACATTTGTGGAATGTTTAATATTTCGAACGTGAGTAAATGCATCATATATTCTTTCCCACACGTCGATAAATAGTTTTTGACGTAATGTTTTAAAAAGTGTCCTCTTTTTGAGCGTACTTCGAACTTCGAAACCGTGGTCGATTCCACGGATTATGCTAAATTTCCTACGCGATTGTCAACGAAATCTTGATGAAATGGTTTTTATCGGCTGTTAATGAATTTGGGATGTAATAATATCCCTTGAGATTGCTACCAATTTGTGCCATTAATTCTTGTCACCTTGAAGTCTCATTTCACCTGTGACGGTGGACCCCTTCGCCGGAATAATAAAAAATGGTGAAAGTTTACAAGAAAGAAAGTTTTCTACAACTTCCGTGCTGGTTTTACGTCTTCCGCATAAATCTATTTCGAATTTTTAATTATTTCATCCTTGCATTTCGAACTTACATTGGCGCTTCTATCGATTGTTAACGAGTTCACTTTGCGGAAATTTATTGTAATCATTTACAAACAACTGCAGTAATTTGTCACGCTCAAATGTTGTGGAAAATTACGTCAGCTATCTTATTACCTTGCCGCCATTGGTCGGTAGTTCAGTATGCATCGACTGAAAGCATCGAGGTGTTCGATGCGCGGATATCGATGTGGCATCGCTTGAGCCACATCTTCCCGGCAATGCCGTCCAGCCTCCGTGGGTGCTCGCACGTACAGCATCCTCTCGCTGCACCCAATCCCTGCTCCGCTCGCATCTCCTCCTGCAACCGCCGCCTCTGGGAGCCGCCCTCCCGTTGCAGCCAACCGCTCCTCCTCCTACTCCTCTTGCCCTCGACCCAATTAAGCGGGGTCCTCCGCATTGCCAAATAAGTGCCGTTTTTCCGCTGGTAATATTGAAATAAAGATTTCTTCCCCGCCGTTACGAGTGACAGGTCTGGTTTTAGTTTGAAATCAATAGTTTGCGAGTTCACTTTGTGGAATCGTGACATGATATGTTGAAATGTAAACTTTGTTGTATTCTACACAGTGTTTATTAAAAAACTTAACCTTCTTCAACCTTTTCAGGTCATTTTCAAGAGTTCATAAAATTATGATGACCAGAAAAGGTTGAAACCTGTTGAGTGTGTGGAACTACTGGTGGAATGCAACAAAGTTTACTTTGTTAATCTATCTGATTTTAGTTGTTCATTGGCCACACATTTGGAGTTTATCATTGTGACTCGGATGTTATGTTATTTCTTCATGTGTTTTACACTATTTATGTATGGGTGTTGTATTGCTCGTGTCGTATTAAATCTGGAAAGTTGATCCTCCGCGTCTCCAAGCAAATACAATTTATTTGCGATTAGGATATCAATATTTGTATTTTTTGTTCGTTGTCGGGATTGGCTTGGCTGGTCGCAGCTTTTCGATTGCCATCCATTTAGTTCTCAAGTGAGACTTGATGGCTGTGTTATGTCTTTCGAATATTTTACTCGATTTTGGTGGCGGTATGATGCCCCTCGTTATGTATTAAAGGTGGAAAACTGTGCCGTGTAAGAAACGACCTTATTTTATTCGACAGAAAATGCATAGGAAATCATAGTAAAATTGCTTATATCAATGTATTTTCAATGACAAAAAACGAAATTTTAACATATCGTTTGTCATTGGTATTAGATTGAGCGATCCAGGTTTTGTTTCATAATGATTCTCGTCCATTTAGGTTTTGCCAAACCTAATGGAGAGTAATGCAATTTCTTTGAATTTATTTCACGATGTGTGGTATATTAAGAATAATTGCACGAACGGTCATTCATATTTCCGTTTTGTTCTTCGTATTTTCCTGATACACTCAATCGAGCAAGGTTTCGAATCGAAGAAAACTGCGTCAAATTTATTTATATTATTTTTTTGCTCTTCTTTTAATGCCTTGTTTAGTGCCTTTCATCCCATGGTTATCTTAAGTTATGAGAAACATTACCACAAATCGTGCTGTAAAATATTCGAATTCATGTATCCTGATAGGAACGCGTAATTTTTTTCCGGCTGGAGTCATTCATGTGTAGTCTTGCTGATGGCTAATGATGCTATAATTAGTGATATATATGGTGCAGTCTACGCTAAATAAAGTTAGTGAAACTTACTGGTTTCAAATACCTTAAACAGCTCCCTTTTGATTGTGCGATTACATCAGTTTTAACTAGTAGATTTGGAAGGCCGTAAATTATATTTTTTGTTGCTTCTTTGGATAGATTGCTGATAAATTTGTTACAATGTCATAAGCAACGAAAAATACTATCGCTTGAATCAGTGACTGTATCTTGCTGCGTCCACGAAGCAATCGTTCACTATCCATCTAGTTTCCAGCTGGAAAAATAAACACTAGTGCACTCTTGCGACCCCTGCTTCGTCAGCTGTGTTATCAAGGTTTCGCCCTCGGGCTCCGTTATCGCACTCCACTTAGAGCCAGATGAACCTCTTCGCCGGAACTGCTACATTTTTTCTGGCGACAATGCTTCTTTCCTTCATTGTGTCGCTGTTGGCCCTTGGATTAATGTGTGTCCAATTTGGATGGCTTGGAAGAGAGCTGCACTTAAGTTGAAACTAATCGCCCAATGGCGTATTGATATCCATGTATTTGTTTTCATTTCATCTTTATTGCTAGTTTTAGATTCAAATGCTCGTCATCCGATGCATTTTCTAACGTATTGTGTGCTATCGCTCAAAGTCTTAGGTCCTCTCCAGGGATACTTCCACCTTATGTCTGGCAATGATTTCAGTCAAGGACCACGCTGCATGTAATTGTCTCATATGAATTAATCAGGGCATCCTCATGATCTATGGCTTCTCCAAATAACTGAAGGACCTTATTTTTCAGTTCATTACCCTACTTTTCAGTTCATTTCCCTACTTTTCGAAGTAAAAGTCTGCATGAATTCGGGGAGATATCATTACAGTGGAGGGGCATTGATTCTTCATGCTTTCAAGGGAAGGGGTTTAGAAAGTCATTGAAGTCGCTTGCTGTTCTCGTACGGTCACCATTCAAATACAGCGTCATGAACTATTAGAGTGAGCGGTAGCTTTACATTTTTGTTTTTGATATGAGAGTGAATGGCTAAAAGATACACATTTTAATACCTCCTAAAGTTTATTTTCTATTTAATTTTTGACGTCCGTTTTTTTCAATTTTAGAAAATAAAAAAGTCCTAAACTATCGGGGATGATTTTTAACAACCACTGATCCGTAAAAACTGTAGTAATCTTATGAAGTTTCTGTTAAAAACAAATTTTTTACTATGTGCAGTTAAGTTCCGGATTTTTGAAAATTTAAGGAACTCTTTCTAAAGTTTAAAAAATCGGTAAGACTCCTGTGCCTTTATTGACTATTAAGATGCCACTTCAGGTTTTGATTAATGAAGTGATGGAATACGTTTTCATGATTTTTTCACATTTTTTTCACTCTTCATTATCTTTACTAATTTTCTTGTTAATCGTAGTTTGTTTTTCTCAAAAGGAATTTGAACATTTTCCTCCGTCAGATTATTTTTAACTACAATTTCCCTGCTCTCATTTTGTAATATTCTAAGAAAATGATTTCAGCTTAACTTTTTAGGCATAACCAATATTTTAATTTACTATGCAATAAATATAAACTTCTGAAGTAGAGAAGAAGCGGTGAATTTCATGGTAGATGACAGGATTTCTGAAGCTCTGTGGTAAATTAATAATTAAGGTATCCATATTATTTTGTTTTTGAAAATAGTTTTCTTCGTGTCTCAAGCGGCAATCTCTGCAGTTGCGCAAAAAGTCTGTGGAGAGCCATAAATGTGGTATAGCGAATGTTATGATTTAATCATACTAAAAATTCACCCGAAGACATTAAGTTAGAGGTTAGACGTATAATATATCTATAGTAAACCTCGTAAGCGTCGATGTATTTGAATTTGTTTCTGCAGTACGATGAAATTTTGCTTGCTCAAGGGGAGTAGAATATTGATATGTATGAATTTGTCTAATACATCCTTGAAATTATGTGCATTTTGTAAACGTTTATACGTCAGAAATCTCCTTCAAATGCCTCAATTTTCACTTCCGATATGCGTATTTAGCTAGGCTTGATGTGATAATCTTTTCCTTGAAAAGCTACAAAACTTGTATTCAGCTAAGGAGGCCTATAAGCTTAATTTTATCCCAGCGAAACAGCAGTCTACCTCCTTGATCCCCTGAAAATATTTCCGTATGGAGTAGCGTACTATTATTTGAGTTTTGAGTGCCGATACTTAAGAGTATTCGTGGATACTCTCTCAAGGATATATCATATGTTACTTAAACAATAAGTAATTGCGGCGCACTGATTAGTGTCATTCAGTCAGTCTACTCTCACCCTGAAGTTGACTACCCGTTTCTAATGTAGTGGCGTACTTTTCCGATAAGTTCCATATCTTTGGTTGGTGATTGTATATTTTGGACATATTCCTTTATAGTATCGATACATTGTTTTACTTCTATTTTGTTTGTCTCACAATCAGTGTTTATTGTCTTATATATTTTATTTATTGATCTAATTTTAAAAATTTGCGAAAGAAAGTTTTGGAAATGACTTAATATATATAGAGCTGCTTCATAGCCAAAGAAGAATCCTTTCTTTGAGATAAAATTAAGTATTTTGGTTTTTATTTTAATTCTCAGTTCTATCATGACAGTAGTGAGTCATTGATCCCCAATCATACCGAGGATTTAGTAAGAATAGGTAATACTGAGACAAAGAATAATTACTAAGATAGGAAATTGATATAGAAAATGGATTTAAGGTCGTGCACTGTGATGTACGATGCTCGTTATCAGATTCTGCTGCCATGACTGCAAATTTACGGGGCTTGAATTCTCCAGTTAGGCAAGGATTCGACCTTCTCCAAATATGCGTGAGCAATTTCCTGATACGCATAAGATTACGATTTCACGCTTCTTAAGGGAGATCGCGGCAGATGACTTGGATTTTAAATAATCCCACTTGAATGGTGTTAAGCTTTCCATGGGATGCTTACTATCTTAATAAAGTGATCTATTTAAATCAAGTTTATCGTATTTTTGGACATGCTGGGCTATCTGGACTATTTAATGTTCACATTTCAGCCTGCGGATTTTACGTTTGGTTTCTTTTGTAGATACTGTCACCAAATTCTTTATTGGAGACTGGCTACATATTAGGATGTCTTTTATTGCAAGTCAATACTTTTTTCTGAAAGTAAAATCATGGTTGTTTCGAAGGTAGAAGGTTATTATTTTTCTTCTTCCTGCCTAACTTTTTATTTCTTTTGGACTTATTTTTCCGTTTATTGAGTATTCGAATGGTAGCGATAGTAAATTCACCTACACCGAAACCATGAAATAGTAACGTTTTTGGAAAGTATTTTATTAAGTGTTTCTATGTGAATGTATCGACTCTTTTTTGCATTGTATGTGACTTTCACCTTCGTTATCGCGGAAGACTTATTATGCAAGCGAGGATAATTATCAGCCGTATGGAGTACGTAAAAACACATCAGGGATAAGTAAGTCCAGAATTTTTTCACTGCCGTTGAAGAAGAAGAGTTATTGTTGGTGAAGAGTGAAAATAGGATTCTACAAAAATTAACATAATGTGGAAAATTGTCTTTTTGGATACTTCGTGTCGGATCTATATCCCCCGCGCCAATCATCAGTGACGTCTTTTAGATGCGGGATGATTTGGAATGAGTCAACGAGGGCTTTTTAGTTTTTTATTGCGGAATTAAATTGAGGTTATTTCTTCGAATGGTAATTACCTCGAAGCATATTATTCTTTTAATTTTTTTTTACTTTTTCAGGTATTTGCTTAATTTATCCGTAATGTGAAAAAATTCGGCCCTAACTTTGTGTATTGTATATTTATAAAATGAATATCATTGACATAAGATATTCACTGCTATCACTTTGGTGGGTTCCTCAAACTGTGAAACGTTACAAAGTATTATTTGTTTAACCGTTGATAACTCTTAGTGAACTAGAGTATTAACTTTTTCGACAGCTTTCTACCTGCTTTCCTGCTGTTATTATCACAATACCGATTATATTGTCCATTTTCTAAGCAGACTGTATCTATGTTACATCCCTCATCCATTATTTTTTCGTGCGTTATCATGGTAAAGAAGGATTTTATATCCTTTGGAAAATTTTATTGTGCAGTGGCCGCTGTCCAGTAAGTGTGTATGCACATCAAAGACATGCATCCTAACTCAATACTTACCTGTGGTCTTTACCAAGAAATTGGGTATGACGGTCCCGCAGATATCTACATTTAGAGGGAAACAAAGTTTATCGCGCGCTAAATTATCTATGAAATTTAGCTAAAAGTTTCAGAAAAACAATCGATCCTTCTACATTTTGTTGTCTTAAGAATTAATTGAAGTCTGTTTGTAAATAATTATTTTTTCTTTACGAAGGCGCACATTTTCATCAACAGTCGCGGTTCGACACTCTTGTTAAGTAAACGTAAGTAAGTTTACTTAACAAGAGTGTCTCTTACTCTACTCTTACTCTAAAAGTAAGACGCATTGAAAGAAATCCACATGCTGTTCTGTCATGAACAGCATATGGATGTCTTTCAATGCGTCTTATCCTTCAGATGATCTTATGTCGCCGGCAGGGGAAGAATCATAGTCTGCCGAGACGTTCTCTGGCCTCGTCGCTCTGGCCACGTTCAGAGCCCAGGCAATTCGTACTATGTGCTCTTTTCCTTCTACAGCGATGGCGTTCCATTCCTCAGTTCCAACGCCGATTGCTCTCGAAGGCCAGACTCGCCCTCAATGCATGGCCCTAAGGCGCACTTAAAATGCCCCGACTCGGGATTGGTCTCGTGGAATGGTTCTAGACCACGGTGCGCGCACATTAACGTAAGAAATATGAGTGATTTGCTTCATCGTGAATGGAAACCCGGGATGATGCTGATGACCGTATCCACCTGGAAATATTGAGTCTATGGCCATAACTGTCGTGAGCTGAGTTCTCGACAAATGTACGCAGACACCATTGAAGTTATGCAAATGTGGCTACCCGGTATCCACGTGGAAAATGTCGGCTATCTGTCGATAAATTTCGAATATTATGATCGAGGCAGGCGTGAGTATTTGCGTCAAATGTTGCGAAGCGATGCAAAATATCGTTTCTGCTTCTCCGCAGCAGAACCGTTACTCTCTGGTGTGCCGTTTTCGTTAGAATATCATTCATCTCTCCTCACTTGCCATCTTTTTCCATCCTTTTTTCGTCGCTGTTTGACTATTCGACTTAAATTACTTCTGAAAAATAAGGCAATAGCGTGTTGCTTCCTCATTCTTAAATGTATCCAGGTTTTATATGCTTTTAACCGCATTATTTAAATATTTTTATTTAATATCATATTTTTATTTTTAACTACTACGTAAAATATTGTAATCTAAACTACTATAGTCATAGGAATCCAGCAATAAAAAGCAATTTTGGGAAGTTAACTAAAAACGTCTTTCGTCGAAATTAGCGTATAATGGTATCATAATTGATGAGAATTCGCTCACGAATCAGTCAAACCTCCTTTTCTTCTCCTCGATCCATATCTGCGGGAAATGTTTTCATTGATTTATTGGTTGGTTTAGGCTGGTTAAGAACTGTTCAATGAAGTGATTTGGCGTTTTAAGCAGTGCGTTTACAATTCTGTTCCTCGCAGTCATGAATCGTTTGATAATGGATTGAGAACCCCGGCACTCTAAAAGCCTTATCTAACCCAGAGATGCTTCTAGGGGAAATATAATTTCAAGACTTCTCGTTTAAAAAAAGTGAAAATTTTCTACTCGCTCATAATTATTTTGGCAGCAACAAATTTTGCCATTAACTTTACAGCATGAAAGAACGAGTAGTTTGAATCTTTCCTGAATGGAATCGAAAATGAATGCATTTTTTATAGTACTTGGAAGCAACATTGGGTTATAATGGGTTAAGGCAATGAGTACGTTTCTCATGGGCCCCGCTTTGTCTTAATAAGTTTGTCTCCTTCTCCCTCTATGCTTTTCGTATCCTTCGCTCTTCAAATCCCTCATATCTTGTGCAAAAGGGAAAGGGGGCGTCTGTTAATTACGTGTGGTGATTTTGGCAATTTTTGGACCTCCCCCTTAGTGAGATATCGTGAGATTTGGCTCGACCGAGCTCCCCTTTCCCTCTAATCTCACGTGAGATTGTTCGAAATTTGTATTTCAGGGTAAATACGTTTCATCTATCCTTCATTGCGTTCGAATTATAAATTAAACAAGAACAATTTGTTTAATTATTTTTACTTAAGATTAGTAAAGACTGGTAGTTAAGATTACAATCGTCGAAAATACTGTGTGAAATCGAAAATTAAAAGGAGACTTAGTTGATTTCCACTAATTTATTTTGTCTGTACGTCTTGTTTCGAACCATAGAGGTCATTATCAAGTACTTCGTATCAAGTATCCGGTACTTGATAATGACCTCTATGGTTCGAAACATGTCGGACGGACAAAATAAATTAGTGGAAATCAACGAAGTCCCCTTTTCATTTTCGAATATTAACTTCCACATTGTTGAGTCCAATACAATTGAACTGTGTGAAATCATATTTTACACTGTTTCTTGCGGAAAAAAATGAAAAAATGACGTGATATTTGACTGGACCCTCTGCCCATGTCTTTAACAGCAGAATTAACATACGCTCCATTCTTTTTTGTATTCAAGGTAATTAGAGAAAATCAGAAGCGTTTACGTAGCTCACTTTAGATGGACTTGGCACTCGTCTATGCGGATTCCTCCCTGGCTGTAAGGTCAAGGGTGACTGAAATGATTAACTTTGACGCAGTTTTTTTGCGAGGCACGGATACGGTGTTTATTTTAGATGAGGATGCATCGTCGTAAGAAGCTAACTCTCGACGGAATCTACGATGATGGACGTTTTAACTGTTAGCTTGTATTTTATATCGTCTTATAATGGACTCTAAATTGAAATGAAGGCCAACAATTTATGGTTAGTACCAAGTGGTGCATCTCAAGCCCGATATTTATGTCCCAAGTGTTAGAAGTTGGTTTCTACGTACAGTTTAGCTATTATTATAGGTACTGAGGAAACAATAGTTAGCTTCATTATTAGTCATTTCGTTTTGTTACAATAAGCGCTTCATGTTACAGCGTATTCTTTTTCCTTCACGTAAGCGACACAAGTTAATTTATGGCGATTTAACATATGTTGCATTCGCATCGTAGGCTGATTTAGGGGCACGTCCCCAGCCAGACACAAGTGGACAATTTTTTAAATATTGTTATCTTTGCGCCGTATTGTTTTGTGTATTAGGGAGCATCTATCATTTAATTTCATTTTGACATATTTCGTGTTAAAATAAAGAGAATATATCGTGCAATAATTCTTGTATCTTGTCTTTAATCTTAAGTATGAGAAGATCGTTAGCCTGTCAGACCCCCAGAAAAAATCCTGCATCCGCCCCTGATTCGTGTCAATATATATGATGTTGGCCACTTGTCTCTGTACTTAAATCTCAATATCTTTTTTGGTGATTACCTTCTCTCTTGCTAATTTAACTTTAGTGCTCGATGAACTGTTCTGAAGACGGAAAGTCTATTCGTGGACTTGGCCCATCACTGTGCAAAAGTTCACGTTTTTCAATCTTAAATGCGGAAATGATGGAATGAACGACGTTATTTAGTTGAAAGTTTACAAAAACTATTTTTTTTTAATCTTGCACGTTTTTTTTTCAATTCAAAACTTTAATTAAGTTTTGCACTACTCTTCAATGCGACAATGCCCTACGTACACAATGCCATGCAGCTTGAACACCGGTATTTAGTATGTGATTAGAACCTTTATAATAGAATTAGCAAGAAGTTACTTTTGCCTTATTAGTTACGAGTTATTTCTCTCTCCTGTAAACTACTGTTTTTGGCTGTCACTGTCTTCACTAGAAGCGTAATCTCCTTGAAGTGATGAATGAACTGGCTATATTTGTTTTATCAATAGGAATATTAAAATTCTCAAATTTCGAAGTAATTCGGAAATACTGCCGGGTATAAATAGATTTAAGCCTAAAATTATTTTTAAATATACATTTCACTAAAATGTTTAATGGAAATTGGTGTGTATTATTTTCAAAATGAAATTTTCAACATTTGATGTTTCCTGATGTTGGATTAAATTCTTGATACGCGGGTCACGAATAAAAATAAGCGAAATTCGTACAATTTTTCTTGGTCTAGTATGTTTAAAGTTCACTTCATTATTCTCCGTAATCGTACGTATTGGCAATAATCTCCTTTCACCATAATTTTGTAATGGAAATTGGTTTATATTTTTTCAAAAATGAAGGTTTCAATATTATGTCCCCTTAAGTTGACATAACTTCTTGTATCGCGTGTCACGAATAAAATATATTTAAGCGAAATTCGTACAATTTTTTTGTTCCAATATGGTTTAATTTCGCTCCATTATTTACGAAACCGTACATTTTGGTGAAAATCATGAACGTCTCTCGTCATTGGACGAGCTCGGGTTTTGTTATCGCACCTGTGGCGGGATGTACCCTCGACGGTGACCATTTCGTTCCTCGTCGCCGTGGTCCTTCCCCCTTTTACCTCTACTCTTCTCCCCCCCTCATAGACTCACATCGATCCTTTTGCTACCCGTCTCTACTTCTTTCTCTTGTTCTATCTAAGTTTTCCCGCCCCTAAGCCGCCTCCGCGGCGAGGGGAAGGTCGACAGTCCCCACTACCGAGACATCCGTTGCCGCCCCCCCGTTTGCCGCCGTGACCATTGGGTGATGTGTTCCGTGGCGCTTGGCCTTTAAAAACTTCAACACATTGGACGATGCGCGCGTTGGATGTCGTGTGACGTTGAATGAAGCTGTGAAGTGGGAACCTGATTTTCATAACCACTTATGCGAAGTCAATTTTGGGTCAATGCGCTGGAACGGTGTTCGGTGTGGTTGCGTTACTGCTAGTGAAACATTAAATGTACCTAAGGTTCTCGGGGAAAGGTTTTCATTGATCTCTCTGTTATTTTAACAGCTATCCCCTTTCCGAAAGCTATAACCCTACGAAAAAGCAAACTGCAATGTTATGGCAACAAGTCACGATAATCCACAAACAATGTTACTGCTTGTGAAACATATTTAATGTACCTACGGTTCTCGGAGAAAGGTTTTCATTGATCTTTTTGTTATTTTAACAGCTATCCCCTTTCCGAAAGCTATAACCCTACGAAAAAGCAAACAAGTCACGCTAATCCACTAGCAATGTGCAGGAAAGAAACGTAATATGCATGCCAATTAATACTTTCGTAGCAAATCCAAGAGGGGGCAGTGGTTTAACGCACTTCCTTCAATTGAATGAAAGTATGTACATTGTACATTCGAATGCAATTTTGCTTTCCCCTCATTACGTGTACATATTGTAAAAGGTTTAATTTATATCTTGGTCCCTCCTCTAGTAAAATTTCGCGTCGTTATTACATTCGTTCCGTGTAGAGGTATAATCGAGTTAGCCGTCAGCCAGATCGATAACGCTGACGGGTTTCATTTTATGGAATTTACAAATTTAAGTTTCTTTTCCATTCTCGTGGCTCCTCAAATCATAGCCTCAGACGTGAATTTTTAAAATTTCGATTTCATTCCCATATGTAATGATTCATAAGCGTAGTGAATTAAAATACGATGTCAGATGCTAGCCTTTGTGGCGGATGGGTCAAGCTCTACTCTGCTTACCTTGAGATCGCAGGTTTGAATAACCAGGGTGGTTTATTCACCGCCAAATGTATGATTATTACTGTCCATCTCCTTAATTGTCGCACAGGAATGCGTGCCCTAACTTTGGGAGCTTTTAGAAAAATAAATAAATGAATTAGATAAATTTTAGGCGAGCAAATGGTCCCATTCCCTGCTAAATGTTGCCCTCGCTCGGATTCCATCCGGAGGAATTCCGCTATGCATTCGTGTGTGCATTCTGTATATCCGTGTGAAGCGGCCCTCGCGTTTGATGGGAGGATGAACTTTCTTGGATCTGGACCGCGGAATTGCAAGCGCGGCCGCTGGAATGCGAAGGGACGGTGGGAGGTGGGCGACCCCTAATCCCTCCCCACCCCCTCCACCCGCCCACCTCCCCTCCTCGTGGGTCGACGCCCGTGTCCAATGAATCTATTATCTCGCGAGCGAGGGCGAGTCTGCCTCCGCGAGCGCCCGAGCGATATTGACGATTCGATGTTGCGATGAATCTATTAACGCACCGGTACCGTGACCGTGTCGACAACTTCTGTCGCAGTAATATTGTATTACGTCTTATTCCGTGAAATAGTGCTCAATAAAGTATCGTGATATTTCATCCGTTGAAGCATTGCAGTATGAAATCCCCATGCAATACCCAGTTGTTTCGCTTGATAAAATATCGAAAAAATGTGCGCAATTATTAACGGCTTAGTAGCCTCGTATTGTCATGCTTCGATAATCAAAATGTTGTAATAAATAATCAAAAAATATGTAAGTATTTCCAGTATAGGTAATATTAGGACGCTATTCATGATCGCCATGTTTTGTATTTATCCAAGGCCAAGATAGTATCAGCGATTGTTATAAATATCGCGACGTCAATGTTTCGCTCAGTACCACATTGGCGCTCTTCCGGGTCTCCTGCGACGCACGGCGTCCCGTCTTTGCGTCTAAGCATGGAGGGATGTTGTTCCAGTGGTGTTAGGAAAGGGGTGAATGATTTCCTCGGCATACTTTCGATTTCTCTTTCGCACATGTCGAACTTATTGGACCCCCCGTCGAAAAGCCGCGTTGAATCATTGGCAAGGCTGATTTTAGGTGGGTAGATGTGGTTTAAAGGAATATCGCTTCATCCATATTACTGAGCCACCATGTTTTTCAGGTTCGAATCCCACCACTAGCATAAGCTGTGTAGTCGCTTTATCTCTCGTTTATTATGCCCATATTCTAAAAATTAAGAGTATAGAAAGATAAAAAATTGCGGAGGTACTAAATCGCAATGAATTCGTGGTATATATGGAGTAAATGGTATTTGGGAAAGAGGAGAATTTATGAGGGCTCTTGAATTCAGGGAGCCACCCTTAGAACGTGTTGTCAGTAATTAGCCTTACTTGTAATATTTCGCGGACAAATGGGAATTAGGGGCTCCATTACTCTCTTCTAGCATTTCTTACATTTTTATGATGACACGCAGCTCCTCGGTGCTATTTCCATCGTTTGTTAAGTAGATTCCCCAATATCATGTGTTTATATACGCAGCACTCTTATCTACGTTTTAAAATTGACCCCATTGCATTATGCAAATCATTGATGTCCAATGTGTTGTCAACTACTCCTATAAATGGCGGCGAGTGAAATGGATCGCTTTTATTTCACATAAAGCGGAATGGGAAGCTATCACGATGGTCAAGAAGCAGCGGCGAACACTAATGAAACAAATATGCATCCGTGATACCGCTGACGTCCCAATTGCGCTGCAGATTCCAATGCACTTGCGGAAACTGCGCAGCATTCCTGGGGGTCTGGTGAATCTAGGCTTGTCCTGTGAGCGAACTCTGGTCGATTTTGAGTGATATTAATCCATGGACATCGGTACTCGATTGCCGATGGTCACAGATTTTTTCTTTTTGTGTCCGATTAACGATATTGAGTGCTTTTATTGTAGCTCCAAGTAACTGAAGCACTTGTTAAATGTTTCTATGGTCGACCCACAACCCATGGAAGTTTTCAGTTCTCTTTCCGATGTCAGTTTGCCACCATAAGTTCAATGGATTTGTAATACAACGTTCTAATTTAAACCAAGTTGCATGCTCTTTTCTACGTCCACATGCTACGCAGCTTGGCAAAAATGTTTTTAGATAGCTATTAATGATTTTTTATTCCAATATCGAGCTTAAAGCCAAATAGGCTTCATGTTCTATGTCTGACGTCGTTTCTTTACTAGGGAACTAGGATAAATTATAGGCACAAATAAAACTATTTCTGCTTTGGTAATACCGATACCGACAGTCATTTTCTTACTTCGTGCTTTATATCGGATTCCTAAGCAGATAGGCCAAATAAAATTGGAGAAATGCATTTTTTCAATGTCACCTCCGTCTCACATAACTCCCTATGCACCCCTGCCAAAAAACCCTCGGTCCTACCAGAGAATGGTGCATTCCCACTCCTGGTGGGCCCGAGACAAGGGATTGGTGCGGGACGGGCGCTTAGGTGACGGTGTGGTGGTTGTGTACATGCCGCTCCACGCTGCGACGCAGTGGATTTTTCGGCCAAATGAGAGCAGGGGGGGAGGTGGGTGAAGGGGCGGGTGGTGCCGGGAGAGCTGCCTCCCCGGGTGCCCTCTCCTCCCCTCCTCTCTCACCCGCTTATCTTTTCTTGCCTCCCCCGGCACCACCACCACCCTCTCTCACTTCCATATCGATTTCTCGCTCCTCGGTGGTGCCGTTCTGGGGGGCAGGGTGCAGGTCGGCGCGGACGGGACGCGAGAGCCCCCTCGCCCCGCTGTCCCTCAGCCTACCTCTCTCTCTGTCTCTCCTTGCTGTCGAACGCTTTGTAAAAATGCCAGTCGACGATGGGTGCTAGGCGTCATCGACTTGGCGTCAACCCTTTGACCATCTTGGGGAAGATTTCAGTCGTCCAAGTGAGATGTCCCACTGCGAGTATACAGTGGTGTTTCAGGCTTAATTTAGTGTAATTCTAACGAAAAAATTAATCAGTTGTTGTGAATTTTTCACAAAGTTCACGAACGGTTTCGATACATTATGAATAGATCATACAGGGCTGATGATAATATAATCACCCTAAGATAATAAAAAATGTATTGAAACCGGTCGTGGAATTAAAATATTTGTGAAAATTCCCCGCACCTTTTAAATTTGTTCATGTTCAATGTCCCTTGGCGATTTTTTATTATTATTAATAAGATCAGGTTGATCGACCGTTTGCGAAAATTCAACGGAAGTAAGTTGAATTATGAATGAAAGCTCAAAAAACTCAATATGTCAAAAGAATTGTTGTAAAGTGTTTGAATTTTATTGTGTTCCATCCTCAAGATACTCTCCTTAGTCATTACGCGGGGTAGTTCTTAAAATTTTTCCGTAGTGCACGTACTCATTCGCACTCTGCCTTCAGTTTCTTTTTCACTGGAAAGGTGACAATGTTCCCTTAAACTTCTATTGCTATGTTTCCCTTTGTGCTTATTAGCAGTTATTACCGCTGAATAGATGGAGTAACTTGCCGTGGCAGAAACAAGATTCTGATTGAAAGAGGACTAAAAGAATGATTAGTCAGTCAGTCTACATTCCATGTAACTCATCGTCAATTTCGGTTTCCACCCTTTGACAATCGTGAGGATTTCAGTCGTCAAATGCAAATGTACCTTAAGGATAGGCAGGTAAATTTACTGTTGGTAATTATTTACTAACCTACTGAACTTACTAAAGAAAATTGTAATTGAATTAGGACTATTAATCACGCAATCACAATCTCGTTCTTCTCCCCTCGAGAAGTCGAAATTGAGATGTCTGAAGCATTGTAGAAATGTCAGCCGACGACTTGTGCTCGGTTTCATCAAATTAACATAAATTTTTAGAAATCATAGACGAAATTCCCGTCTTCCGAACCGCATGTGAAACTGATATTGGCTCAGGTAGATCGTTTATCAATTATTACACCCGTTGATTTACCGACTTCGGTAAAGTCAGTGGAAGAAAGGTAATTTATGTCGTGCAGAATCACATCTGAATTTCTTTGTCGCTGTTCAGAGCGATTCTTAAAAGTCCCAATTGAAGACCCTCCAAACCTTTTGACGATCGTTTAGACGATAGAGTATGTCCATAGTGATTTGCAGTGTTGTGTTTTCGAATAATATGAAAAAATCGCTCGTTTACTGCTTTAGATAAATTTTTGGAGGAAGGAGTTGTTCACAAGCGCAGAAGCGTGTGCTCTTCTCTTAGACTTTGAATACTGTGTAAAAATGGCAGACGGCTACTGTTGTTCAGCATCATATTCTTCGTGTCCATCCTGTGATAATTTTGAAATAGAATGTGGACATCCCAAGCTTATGTTCCATAACAGTTGATACCCAAATATTATGGAATGAAAATTATAAATCCGGTACATATATGTGCTATTTATGTACATGTATATCAAACATTTTTTAAAGTTAGTCGCGGACAGCTGGTGTTTAGTATCCTTGGCATACACCCTTGAATCTGGTCACGACATTTCACCCTATTTGATCGTTATTGCGATTATTTCAAACAGTGAAGAATACCAAAAAGAAGTTTAGTTCCGGGATAATGTATGTGCCTTATTCATTGGTGTATAGTGTAAAATAATTTAACTGAACAAGGGATGGTTACAATATTAGCAATTTTTTATCCTCTTATATATTTATTAGTTATTTGCTATTAATGATCAGTCGTAAATGGACGTATCATTCGGTGCTCTCCGCTAGGAGTATTCCCTAAGAGGTTGCTTATGAAACAACTCCGGAGAATCCAACGGTTTTATAGTAGTTTCATACGGAATCCTATGCAGAAAACCCTGAGCGTTTTTTGGCGGGGAAGTATAGCAACTGAAATATGTAAGTGGAGTGTGCAGAATCGTTAAATTTCTTGGTATGCTTTGATGGCATTGGAACGTGATACACCATTTGAGTTAACATAACGAGGAAGGAAAGAGTAGGCACAAGTGTTCACGAAACGAAGTATTCACGACACCTCGCTCTCAAGAAAGTTAACGCTGATGGAAAATCGATCAATTCTTTCTCTATTTTTCTGTTCATTTGCCCATTTTTCACGCTACGTTTGGTAATGAACGTCGGCATTGACCTTAGACCACTAGAGCCTCACGCTAAGTGCTCAGCGCGGTTAATTTATGGCTATTTTTTTCCTTAGAGCCTTTCTTAACGAAACTCCGCCTTTTGCTCTGTCTCCTCATGTCCTATTAGTGTTAGCTCCTATCGCCTTCCGCGTCGTGAGCTTCGTTTGTTTTCCTCTCGGTACGTTGCTCTTTCTCTATTCCTCTCACGCTAACCCCCTATTCGAGACTATTTTCATCCAGCTTCCTCAGCTCCCGCCTGTGCTACGTGCTGCGTCTTACCCATTACTGTGATCTCTTCTCGTGTTCTTTTCTCACAATCAGTAACGTTACAAAAGGTACGCAAATATATTCAAGAATTTTTCTTTCGCTCCGTTTTAGGCTGCAGCGAGATAACGTAAGATGCTCTCATAATTAGCAGACTCCAGTTCCGGATTCCTTATTAGTTCGCTTTTTATTTCTTGGATAAATATATTTTACGGCGATTCTTCATTAGTCCCATGTATTATTGCTTGTAGATGTACAATTTTTTACGTGATTTTCAAATATGATCTAGTTCCCTGGCCCATATGGAATATTAATGTTATATTGAATACTCTTCTCGTGCCACTTCTATGGCACTTACATGATTGATATACGGAACCATAAATCTTTTGTCACGAGCTATTTTTAGTGGGTGCGCAAATTGAATGATTTCAATGATATTGCGAAAATTATCGCTGGATTACTGACTTCTAGGAATAAATGTTACACGATGTAAAATTTTCAGGAAAGATATAATTTCGTTATGCGCGCACAAGTGGGTGGATTTTATTATTATTATTATTATTGTCATTAAAATGTTACAAGTAAGCCATTGGCCTGGTGGTAACATGAACAAAAGTTTCAAAACAATGAGAAACATCATAAGAAACCATTGATCCCTACTTCTTCAACAGTTTTTTAAAAATATGCAAATTTTTCGGGAAGGGCTCAAATAGTTTCGCTGGTAGGTCGTTCCAGTCCCTTATAGTCCTATTCAAGAAGGAGAACTGCTTTGCATTTGTCCTTTTTGATCGGCACTTTATCTTGAACTGGTGATCATTTTTTCCAATAAAGCTGGGTTTTGCAATGTCCTTTCCAAACTCCTTCTATGCTTTTTCCCCACTCATTATTTTAAACATGCCACATAGCCTGCTCCTATTCTGCCCATGTGTACTTGTATATGTATGCTTGTGTATTCTTCGTTTCTTTTCGGTGAAGTGATTTCTAAAGTTTCTCTTTTTGTTCCTTTGCAGGGTTTCGTCAATTCCGGGTATGGCGTCAACGGAATCGCACATGTGAGTACTCTTGACTTCCCTTTTTCCTCAAATTCGATCAATCCCTCGCCTCGGACACGTGGTAGCTTGTGTCCATGCACGTAGACACGACGCAACTCCAGTTACTCCCACGCACGCGCTGTGTAACTTCCTGAACCCTTCCCCCATTCGTCCGGGCCTCCTGTTTCGGTGGAACAATGAACTGGCTCTACATCTCCCCGGTTACATCAGTTTTCGGGGAATCTCCTGCACGTTTTACCTCTTCGATAGTCTGTTGAAAATTCTCCCGCGGGCTGAAACGCGAAATTTAAGTGACATTCTGACATCTTACCTCGACGTTGGTGTTTTCCTTTCCTCAGGTCAAATTACGGTAATCGCTTTGTCGTATTTTTAGCTTAGAGGATTTTGATATTTAATCATTCCTGTACTCAACTCCTCTCGTCTGCTTCAAGTGGGCGGGCTACCAATCTACTTTGTATCGTATTTTTCAAATTATGCAATGAATCTTCAAATCTAGCTCCAGCCCTCGATTTCAATGTTTTGCGTAGGAAAATTCGGTACTCCTTATTCGTAGGAGAAAATCCGTGAAAAGTTACTTGTGATCAGGTAACATAATGAAAGCGATTTAAAGGCTGGTGTTGATACTAGTGGTCATTTGAGGACTACGCGTTAGGTTTTAGGATGATATTGATTACTTCGGATTGGCCGAAGATAAGTTGGTGCCCTTCTAATCGCTTCTCTGGATCTGATAGTAGCGTTAAGTTAATGCAAACACGCGAAAAAATAGTGAGTATGGAAACTCGTACCTTCAGAGAAACCTTTGATGGGAACGAAAATAAAAACTAAATTGGAGTATTATGGTATTTTTTTATGCATGACTTACCTAATCGGTTCCCCAGCACCATTAGTTTGCACGTGTGGGGTGGCTCATAGGAATGCGGATAAATAATTACAGAATACAGTCAAATACGTCCCATATCCTTCTGCAAACTTTTTTGTTCTGAAGAGGATTCGTTTACTTCGCATATTTTTTCATACTTATGTTGTCGTTGGCATAATGGAGCTTCAAGCGGTTCAATGAACTCGATCGATGTACCTTTCCTGTATTGCAGTCATAAATTGACTTTATCTTGGTCTTTAGCTTTTTGCACCACCAATCTGTCTCCTCGTCGTATTTTCTTCAGATGTTACATGTTATAATGATCCATATTCTTGCATTGCCACTAGAGACTTCGATAGTCTTTTGTTTCTCATTTGTAATGTAAGTCTTGGTAAATATTTCAATTTATTGCATTCTCTGTCCACATTGGATATTACTTTTCTGTCTACACGACGTTGAATGATATTAAGGCACTTGACATTATTTTGAACTCTGAGACCGAGAACTTTTTCTTCTCCTGTTTTGTTTGTTTGCTATCGGCTAACATTTTCTTCCTACTGTTACTGTTGCTTTAACCCTGTTTTCCTCGTCCAAGAGTTGTGACAGTCAATTAAAATAGTAAAATTTCTTGACATTCTTTTTTTCTTCATTTTGCAATGAGAACATAATGTAATCAAGGTTGGCCTGATTCTAATGATCTACCAAATTTTTCATTCATTATTGTGTGGAACTTGGTTTGATTCTTATTTTTCGTTGTATTTTGACAATTAGAGAGCCAGTTTAGTCTTTGTGAAATTATGTCTCTTGAGCACTTACAATTAGCGTAATGCTATGTGAGTGAATAATTCCTGCTGATCCATATATCGATTGTTCTGACGTCACTTCCGTTCTTTATTGCCAAATTCTTTGCTAGTTAAGGGTGTATATCGTGTATGGAAAAAGATTGCTTTGACCATTTGAGAACCCCTTCCAAGAACTGCAAGTTGGTCGATTTTCTACGAATTATACTCAACAGGTGTTCCACATGGGAAACTTTGGATAAGTTAATACAAATTGCATCCGCTTTGTAGAATTTTGTTATTAATAGACCCTTCTGAAGTATTTTAATTGCCTGTTAGATATCATAGTCGTAAACGAATATATTTGGCGATAAACTGTAGTTTGATACCCTCACTAGCATATCATTAGATTTTGATTGGATGCTCATTAATTTGTTAATCAAAAAGTCATTATTTTGGAGCGTTACCTCTTAGAGGTTTTTTTTATCGTTGGATTACCATTTTTCTTCAACTCAACAGAGATAGTGGCCTGAAATGTATTTTCAGATTATTTTACGGCCAACGGGTGTAGCACAACGGAATGGATACCTAAGAGTTTTTCCCTTTGCATGTCTACCCTTACTGTACATGTTGTGATACTCCTCATTGATTATTCTAATGTTTCGTTCATTTTCTTCAAGTGGGGTAATGGTTAGAGGTTTTTCGTAAGTGTTATTTTTTTAGAATCTCTTGTGTATAATTTTTATTTTCGGGTTTAATATTCGGCCCGAAATATTATTTTTTGTCGAACTTAAAAGATATTGACGGAGTTATTAGTAGTAGTTGGGATAATCATGCAGAAAACGATGGCGAAGAGTACCGTGGACGCCTGAAGATATCCAACAATAAGTGACTCTTAGTCGGTGGCCCGCAGATCATTAGATGGAGCCCTAGGAGATTTTAACGTTTTAATAATACATTTTTCCTTTGAATTTGGTAATGTAGAATCGTTACAGCGGATGGGGAGTAAATTAAGGAAGGCGGTTCATAATTTAGTTTCAGATTTTGTTGTGGACAGACATCCAAGTATTGGGTTCTGCTGATTAAGAGAAATTCTAAAACAGCTCCACCCAATACGTGGAACCGAGAACCCAGTAAAAATTCTTTTAACGTTTTATGGATACATTTTACCTTTGAATTTGGTTATGCGGAGTGTTACCGCCGATGGGGAGTAGATTGGGGATGGGGCGGTTCGTTCATAATTTAATTTCAGATTTTGTGGTGGACAGGTATTGAGTCCTGCTGATTTAGAGAAATTCTAAAACAGCACTTTACGACCACAAGACCTCATTGGACGTCAGCGTTGCAGTAATTCCGAAGTGCCGCGTACTTGACGGAAAAACATGTGCAATTATTGGGTCAGTCGGTCGCGGAGAGCGGTATTCACGCGCCCCACATATCGGCGACTTCGGCACGAACTGATCGGTGGGCGCGGGAACGTTGCAAGTAAGGAATTCCGAAGTCGTCTCGAGGGAATTTTGGACAGTTTTGCGAGCGAGACGACGTCATAATCGCGAATATCCCGCCGCGTCCCCTCCGAGGACGATGGGAAGCGTGGGCACCTCGTGGTCGCGACGCGGGTATTAAAAGTCTTTTACGCGCGTGCTATAGTTTGGTAAACGGAAGTGTTGAGGTTCCGGAGGACGTTTATTTTGGTCGGGTTGAAGCGGCCGGGGTCGGGGAACGGAGGCCTCTCGCTGAGTGGCGCGCGCAGTCTCTCGGCTGACCGTGTCGTCTGGCGACCAACTCCCCCCTCCACGCCGCTCGTAGCATTCGAAAGTAGTTTCTCTCCATCTCGCCCATTGTGGTGGACGCTGTCCGAGCGGGGAAAACGGTCTTGGTTTAGAGCAGCTCGAAAACTGCTTACTCCAAGGTTACGAGGTGGGCAGTTTCGAATTGTTTTTGGGGAACACGATTATGCTCATGTTGGCGTTGGCTGAATATATGGAAATAAACGTTTTTTGGTTTTGGCTGTTGATGATGCGATGGTGGCTCTCAATGTCGGTTGCAATTAATTTATTTTAGATTTTCTAATCGGAGTGACACTCAACACCCTATGCTTCGGTGACTCCGTAAAATATAATTACCTGCTATTGGAAATTAACGATGAACAGCTAATGACATTCGAAAGTATTCGCTGGTCGACGGCCTAAAAATACTATCAAAAATCTTTTTGAAAGCGTAGGTATATGCCAGGTATGTTATTAAGCCTTCTTGCATCCTTATACCTCTGTTCAAAGAGTATCAGGGATGTAAAAAGTATATTTTAAAGTTGTATAGGAGGGGATAGAAGTGACGAAACGACTTCCTTTTGCTATTCGGGCGGCCCTTCCACCCTATCAGGCTTGTCGAGATTTGTCAGCGCGAGCATCCACGGTAGGGGTTCGCCATCGAGATGACATTTGTGGAGAGCTAGAAATGAAATGTATTTTATGGGGTTGCGAAAGTGAAAACAATTGAATCGATCATTCTATAAAGATATGAGTAAGAACGAAGGAAAAACTACATATGCTTGTAATATGTTCAACTATTTACGATGTCAATCAAAAAACATGTATCTTATTGCTTATCATCTCTTTAGGAAATTTAGTAATGGAGGGAGAAGAAGTTAATATAAAGGACGTTTCCTTATTCGAACATGATATTTTAGCTTTAATGTGAGGGCAATAAGTTAGTAAATCTAGTAATATAAGTACGTTTAAGTAAGTTAATATAAAGGACGTTTCCTTACTCGAAGATGGTCATTTAACTTGTATGCAATAGGTTTTAGTCATCTGGGTCTGAGGAGGTAAGCGAACCATCAATTTGCGGAGGCAGGGAGACACAGGGTTTCATCTTAGGTTTTCGTGACCCTAAAGTGAATGTCTTCCACTTCCGATTTTTCATCCGCGTTCGTATTTTTTACGGCGATTTCGTCTGTACTCCAACGTGTCTTCGGCGGCGGTGTCGATTAACCCATAATAACCAGGGATGGCAAGTAAAACGAAACAAAATAGTTTCTTTTCGATCCGGATGGAAACGAAAATACGAGGCCTAGGTTTATCTTCCACCCGGGACGAAACTTTACTCCCGGGAATGAAACTAAATTAACCGAAACTCCGCTGCTCATAGTTAAGTTTCGATCCCAAAAGTTGAGTGTAGGGGGATAAGAGAGAATAGTTTCGATTTACTATTACGTTTGACATACGTGTAGAGAGGTTAAAGCATTGAGCTTAAAAATCGAATGGCCAGTTTGCGTTCACAGTTCTCCTGTTAGTGGTAAAAAAATGAGTGCCCCATGCATCTAATGGCGGTAGGCCGAACTACTACTTCATTCTACCATACTTCAGTGTGTGGGTCGAAACTAAACCGTTCGTGAAGCACGTGGTCCCTCTGGTCCGAAATATTATCTGCGTTTAGTTTCGTCCCAGAGTTTTACTTTAGTTTCGACCCGAAGTAGTTGACTCCGATTTCGTTTCGACCCTAAGTTTAGCTCCCTGGGTTTAAATCCGTTTCGTTTCTACATTTCGCTCCCGGGAACGAAACTATCGAAATTTTACTGGTTTAGACTTTCTATCAGTTTCTATTTCCATCCCTGATTATAACCCAATGTTGTTGTATGCAACATCAAAAATGTATACATTTTCTGCTCTATTGAGGAAATATCTAAACTGCGCATTATTTTGAGGTGTAAATTGTAATGAAGAAAGGTTAAGCTGCCACGATAATTATGATCGAATGCTAAATTTTCAAGTTTTCATAATGAAAAAGCTTGAATTTGATTTCTCCCAGCTCTGGGTTAGAAAGGGTTAAGGAGCCTCAAAACGACGAGCGTGGGGAAAATTTTCGACGTTCTGACGCACAAATTATATCGTTGTCGTGGTTTGGAAATTACGTGGCCTTGCTTTTACGTTGGATATATTATTGAAGAATATTGTGACCATATCTCTCTAAGATTGAGACTTCTGGGGCGATTTTTGGCATTATGTATTGGTGCGGGGTCAATATTTGCCTGCAATTAACTTTGGAGTGGCAACCGTGGGAAACACGCAAAAGCTCCACAACTTAAGAAAATAAGCTCCGAAACGTCGCATTGTTTCAAATTCAAAACAAAATACGTGTGAATTAGGAATATTGAAATAAAATGGTAGATGATAAAGAATAAATAAATGCTCCAATGAATAAATATATTGTCATATTTATTGAGCCGCTGGTGAATATTTGCTTGGCAGTTTTACTCTTTGCTTGAAGTCGGCTGAGTACCCCGTGGATGCGACTGTATTTTATGGAATGTGTGAATGTTCATACGGGCCATGGAATGACACAAATTCCCGCCGAACCGGCCTCAAAGGCCGGCGGGTTGGGTTGAACAATGGAGCCCCTGGCATTCTCACTCCTGACGGTTATACCCCCTCTCGCCATCTCCCCATTCGCCGTTGCCTAGCTCATTGTAGTCATCCCTGCACCTCAGATCGCCTCCCCTCGCTTGCTTCTAGCTTGAATTTTCGCTTCTCTCAGGCCGTGGCGCCCTTTTCTCTCTAGCCACAGACTCCCAGACTAGCTTCACTACGCCATGATGCAAAATTGAGTCTCCACAGCGTGGTGAAAGCTCTCAATTCGTGTTAGTGTAGGCATCAATAGGAGTTGCACAACGTTGCTAGGGAGCCACCTTCTCTGAATTATATTTTTTACCTCGCTAGTCTTCGGTATCTCGTGGGTTCTGACGAAACACATATACCGTGCACTTTCATTTTGGTCTTTAGCAATCCGAATTGGGTTATCTGGTATAGTTTGGACGTATCAGTTCTATATAATGCGTCACAAGAGATGGAATACTCGTTCTCCTCATTTCAGATGACAAATACTGCTTTAATTTTTTTTAAGTTTCTGGTGGTGTTTGATGATTGTACTCGTATGTATTGATAATCGAGCATGGAACTGCGGCGAATCCCTGATTTTATTGGCATTTAGCCACCTACCCTTAAGGTGTGGAAAGGATCATTCGTACTCATGATGAGGGTGCTGCTGTGGCTTTGGGACACCTAACTTATTCCTCCCTCCTCCGCAGAAAAATGCAACCGAAGAATACATAGCAAAAAGTCGATTTGGGAATATTTAGCATTCGAAATATTAAAGTAAAATTTTGAGTCACTTTGGCTCGACTAATGTTCACTTCGTATATGTTTTCATTTCTTTGCTTCATGTGATTGTAAATTCTAATATCAATTCCTGTGAAGTACGTTATCCTTTTTTAGCTATCTTATAATTCACGAACCTTACAGTCGATCTTCTTCCCAAAATCGAGTGGGTGAAATTAAAAAAATATGCCCATATGAAATTGGCATATTTAGGTGACTGTTATCAGTGCCAATGTCGTCGAAAGAAATGACGATATACCCCTCGTACATTTCTTTCTCGGGCTTGAGGCGAAATCGAAATTGTAAGACCGTTAAATGCTCCCTTGCCATCGTCCTTCCGATCGTCTTTCTAATCAATTGAGGGGTGAATAGGTGAATACATCAAGTTTTACGTCTTCGATCATATCAATATTTGGAATCCTGCTCAAGGACTCAAAGAGTATTGGAATTCTTTTCCACTGGGGAATCAGAAGTGTAAAAACTCCGCAAATAGCGCCTTCGTTTCGATTTCGTGATTTAGTACAGCTTTTTCGCGATAGAAAGTTAATTGTAACAAAACCCCGAGGAACGAATTTGTACTCCTCTCGAAACAATTTATTTATTATTGGCACGCAATTTTTCCAATCATCGCTTTCCAACCAGAGAGTTGTTGTTTGTGCGATTGCATTCATTCAACCGTCTGTGAACTACTAGTTTTGCACGAAATGGTTACTGATTCACCGATACAAGCTCCGTAAATCCTCCGGAACAATGTATAAGCAATCGATTTGCATTCGCTTTTCTCTCGACCGATTTGCATTCACTTTCCTCCGTGAATATTATCGCTTTCCAGCCGCTTTTTCTCCTCGTTGTAGTCCGGCGGGAGAGGGGATGGAGTGCCGATAATTTTCTTTCAATGTCCCCCCTCCCTGGCGGCCCTAGTTCCGGTCCGAGCGAGACCTCGGCGGTCGCATTCCCGTGTGCGTCACCCCGTCTCCCGAGTCTCCCTCTCCCCCCACCCCCACTACCCCTCTCCGCACCGTCCACCTTTTCATGCGCAGTGTTGCTTCTTCCACGGCTTCCCGCGCTCTCCGCTCTATCGCTTCCCCTATACTCCTCCCCTTTGGCTCTGGCCGACGATGGAGTCGACGAGATTCTCCGAAAAGAAGCGGTGTAAATGTCATTCTCTTTGAATCCATTACCCGCTGATTACCCTTTTTAAATTGTCCGTAGTTGCACGCTCTATTATTATTAAAACATTTATGTACTCTACTGGTGAGGGAGGTTTTCGTGGAATATTTAAGAAGCATTCTGGCAGCCTCTCCTCCAATCAACCAGTTATGGCAGTTTTAATTTTCATTGTCACACGCAAATTTAGCCTCCTTTACGAGCAATCACCGTATTTTATCATTTTTGGAGTCCATTAGAAATATGTATTGGGATAGCATGGTATGCCTTTCGACCACTCATGTTACGAATAACGTCCCCTTTGCACTATTAATTTTGTAGTTCCGTGAAGTGACTATTTATTCCATCGCCTATTTCATCTACATATGTACACTACCCCGCAAGCCGCCTAAAAGGCGTATGGCAGGGCGTGTTGGGACACCAGCCATTTACACATTAAAAGGAAATGCTCGAACGATATTTCGACTATCATTTATTTAATTCCTTTATGGCTCGGGGGAAAAACGAATTCCACATCTATCTGTTTGGCTAAATATCTCTCTTAATTTATCGCTTCTGTGGGATTTAAAAATACAGTGGGCCTACGTTATGTTCTTAAAGATATCTCTTCTCAATTGTTCAAGCAATCTAACGCTGTCTGTACGCCCGTTGCAGTTTTTGACGAACCGCGCAGCCTAACTTTGAATTTTATTCAGTTCACGGGTTAAGTAAGTCTTTCTGGACCGGATCCCATATGCTCGCAGCATATTCAAGGTGCGGTCGGACGAGTGCGAAATAGTACCTTTCTTTTACTTCTCATCCGAAAATCTTCTCTCAATACTTTTGACGAATCCTAATTTCTTCAGGGCTGTGCCGCAAACATTGCTTATGTGTTCCCCACGAAAGGTTCGAGGTTTACGTAACTCCCAGGTACTTCGTCTACTGGCTTTATTTTAATACCATCTACGGCATAAACATGGTTATAGTTGGGCAGACTCTGCAAAATATGTACCGCCTTGCATTTGCTCAGATTATCTTCTAGTCCCCACTCTTGGCTTCACAGTTAAGCGTTGTTTAAATCCGATGATAGAATTTCATAGTCAAAGTGATCACTATTTTCGCGATTGATGACAGCGTCGTCAGAAAATATATTTTACTCTTATTTTAAATTTTAGCAGACGAATGAAGAATTCGTTGGCCAATATGTTCGGATGCGTCTCTTCCTTTCTTTATCAATTTAGTCAGACATGATAAATATTCCACCCCGTCGGATGGGCGTTCCCTTTTACTAGTCGTGACAAGATGTAATATCTTCAATCAGTTGTAAGCATATATTGCGATATTTTTAATGATTTGTTCTGGTCTTCCATAATGTATCAATAGTAATTATAATTGATAATTATATTCAGAAATATTTCTAGATTTTTTTATTACTACGCACTATTATTAATGATATAAATTGCATTTGTTAAAGAGTAGATTTTTTCATCGTGCAGCTCCATCGAAATATCAATAGTTATTTTATCATGGACTAAAGCTCACATTAATTCCATCTAAGGAGTTATTGAAAAAATAATTGTTTAAATAGAATAATTTCAAAAGAGGGGTCGTCGCAAAATTGAATTCGTCAAATATTCGTGGGCAGTGGCGTAACTAGGAATATGCCTTGGGGGGGATGAGTGGGCTTTGGGGGTGAATGAGAGGGGGGGGGTTTGTAGGGGCTACCACGAAACGTGGAGTTGAGGAAAATTTTTGAAAAATAACATGCGTGAAAATGCATTTTACATCATTTTGGCTCTTAAAATCTAACTTTAAGCTGTGACAGTTATAATGCATCAAATCCGGACTAGATTATTAATTATGTTTTTGATTTCTCTGATGCTTTGGGGGAGGGGATACATCCCCTCCCATAGTTAAGCCACTGTTCCTGGGAATAAATTTTACCTCTCGAGCACGCCGTGTAAATGACGTCGTTGGCATAACCCCCGTGTCGATATCCAGGCACCACACTCCTCTCTCTCTTCTTCTGTGCTTTCGTTTTCTCTTTTGTTTTCGTTTCTTCCCCTCCGTCCCGACGCTTCGCGGTAACCTGTCGGGCGACTTGCGCGCGCTCAACGACAGGGGGTGGGGGTGGTGGCGGCTCTGCGTGGCGGGGTGCGAGGGGAGGAGGAGGCGTGGGAAGCGGCGGGGAATGGTTGGCCAGCGACGACGACGGCGGCAGTGGGTGGCAGATAAGACAAAGAAATAGGGCGCAATGGAAACCATTGCGGCATTCTTGGCTCACGGTCGTGACGACAGACCATATTCGACGGAAGCGGTGTCAGAACCACGGATTCAGCGCGATCCGTCCATCAGTCGTCATGTTTCGTTGATGGGATTGGGAATTCTTGGAATCTGCCAAGTAATGACAATTATAATAATCAGGTTCATCCACAGATTACCCCTCATGCGTGATCGTCAACCAAAGCCGAAGTTCTTAGATTCCGAAGGTATTTGAAATTAGCTCCAATTGATGGATAATGTTAGAGTTAGGAAGAGGATACAGGGATTATCCCTTACTATGGAGAACAATTCGTGGTCCAAGACGTCGGCAAGGAGGAATTGAGCTTTAGTTATAGATAGCTAAGTCATTGGTCCTAAGGTCGATCAATGACTCGATGGCTCCATGTTTTAATTTTCTGTTGGCATTTGTCTCTTTGTCTACAACGTTCGACTATGGGTCACCACCCATCCCTTTATTCGTGATGAACAAAATTAATGAATTATCGTGGAATTTTGGAGTTTCTTTGTCGATTCTTGGATATTGTTAATTGATGGAATCAATTTCGATGAGGGGAATGAAAAATTGTTTGCGTACTGAATGGATGAGGATCGTTGACATCCTTTTGTAATCAATAAATTGACGACAATCGTTTTATGTAGGCAATATTCGATTGTGGTTTCTCACTTTTGTTTAGTTAACTTAAATAAATGTAATATAAATGTGCATAATGCACTAGTAGCCATTTCTACTAGAGTTTCTCTAGGTTGTTTGGCAGGAGGTGATCAATCGCCAGCATGCAAGATAATCCCCAAGCATACCACACGTGCATACCCTACCATAAATCTATGCAAGATTAGAACAATTGAAAAAGATGAGTGCCATGAGTCGTCCTACCGAATGTCGCTATTTATTTTATTAATTTAGGCACCGTTGCTATCCCTGATATGGCGAGTGAATAATGATATTTTAAGTCTCTCTTTTTTGTAGTCTATTTCCTTTAATTTTTTTCTCGTGATCACGTCTGCCATTGAACGACGGTAAACGAAGGGTATTTTTCACGTATTTAGAGAAAAACTTCTAATGTACTTAAATTTAGCCTTTATGTTAATCTTCGCTCCTGTAAAGATTACCATCCTTACTCGCCTAACATATTGGAAAAGCCGCACTTTTTTATCGTTACAGCTCATCGCGAATATGGCCGCCTTGCGATGTTTTCTATTGATTTCAGATATCAGTCCGGCTTCGTAAGTTCTCACGTGCTAGCTGCATACTCCAAGTGTGGCCTCACTAGAGTCAGTTAGCTTTTCTCTTTCAAATTTTTATGGCATTTATGGAGAATTCCCTTTTCAAATCCAAGTTTTCGGATGTCTTTCACCCATTATTCGCGTATGTTTACCCTACGCTAAATCCCGACTAATGGTGGCCCCTAAATATTTTATGAATTCGGCATTCGATAGTTGGACCCCTTTAACGGAGCAACTTCTTGAAGAAATATCCTCTTTTAAAATTCATCACCATACTTTTTTATATTTAATTCTAGCTCCCTAGTACTGCACCATTCATTTAGGGTGGCGAGACCCTTTTGTAATACCAGTCTATCGCAGTGGCCATCCATTTCTCTATACACAATTGCATCATCAACGAAGAGTCGAATTTTCTCGTGACCGCGATGGATATGTCATTGATGTAAAGAAGGAATAAAAGAGGACCTATATCACTTCCTTGGGGTACACCTCAGGTAACTTGTGTAGTGTCCGTACGAACTGCATCCAAAACAACCTTGATCATTTTAGAAATCCTTAATCCAACCTAGTACGTGCTTATCCATACCGCTTGCTTCCAACTACGGAATCATTTTTGAATACGTAATCTTATCGAATGCCTCTCTGAAGTCTAAAAATATAGCGCCAACTTGAACGTGTCTGTCGCCCGCGGCTAAGATATCATGGACAAAGAGAGTTATCTGGTGTTCCCAAGACTTCCCTTTTCTAAATCCGTGCTCTTCTTATGCTGACAGATTTTGGCTATCTATATGGCCCATTTTCTAACTGAAAATAATGTGTTCCATGAATTTTCAAGAAATAGAAGTGAGTTAGAAAGTCATGCAAGCTTTTTCCTGTCCCCACCCTTAATTATGGGCGTGACGTTCGCTTTTCCAATCTTTAGGACAATATGTTCTGTTAGGTATTTTTCAAGAGCTATCTTCTAGAAAGGACCTATATCTGATGCTGATTCCTTATATACGCGTGCTAGAATGATATCATAATGGATGGCTGGTCTGCGTAGAAATTAGACCTCCTCGTGGACCTTATTCTAGCGTATTAATCATCTGTTGAACTTTAGGCGTCTATATTGCTTTTGGAAATTCTATTATTTTCCGTTATCGATGACCATGGGAAGAAGTTAATCATTATCGAAAGTCAACTTCACTTCGATGATGCTTTCGATTTGTGGAAACGTGAAACAAGCCTGCTTGCGTGCGTGCGTGGAGTGGGAACGTCAGGGGTGATGGTTTGTGTGGGAAAGAGGATGAAGGGTTGGGAGAGGCTGGTTGGACCTCATCGGCGTGGTCAGCCTTGTCGGATCCCACACCACGGAAGGAACTCGCCCACAAGGTGTGTTGCACTGGAGGAGGGAGAAGTTAGTAAACCCTTAATTGGAGCTCTGTATGAAATAAGTACTGCTAGAAAGTGCAGAATGACCGGTGGAAATCTAGGACTCTTATTGGTGCCACATCACTTCGCATCGAGGTGTGGATAGGCTCGTGATTTGTTAAAATTCGTGAAAAATATGGAAAAAGACTAAGATATGTTAGCCATCGACGGGAAAGTGTTGAATTTCGTGCTCGATAACCGGCATCGGCTGCTTTAATTCAATAGTACCTGATTTTTTCTCTGCAAGTTAATCTCTCTCTTAAATTAGGTGATTTTATTGAAATTAACTTAGCTATTTAAAGTATGCCCATGGTTACCATAAAATAAGTTTCCCTACCACGTATTTTGTTTCAGAAGTCAGTAAATGTAAATTCGTATATATGTATTGCATTCAATCATAGTCATAAGGAGTTAAAATTTTGACAAATGCTAGGATTGAAAGTGATATAAGTAGAAATGCTAGGAATACCGTCGAATATTTGTCTATATCGATATCTATCATGTGGTAGTTGTATAATCGAAAAAGATAACTTTTATACCTGGTTTTCGGGTTTGTGCCATGAAGGGAATGAGTATTTAATTTTTCATAGAAGCAATGTATTCAATATTTAACATTTTTAACCCAACTTAAGCTTTAAATGATAGATTTTTTTCTGCCAGCAAAAGCAAATAGTAAATCTTCGCAAATATTTCACGGTGTCACATAAGAATTTCCTTTGAATGGCTAGGCGAGGAAAATAACTTTTTTCTGGGCAAACGGATATGAGCGAATGTCTTCATGTCAGTTCATTCCTTTGATATAATATTGTTCGTCTCTTGTAAAAGATGTCACGTGTTTCGAAAATTTATATCCCCGAGAGAAATTTCTTATGCAACCGTTTCGCAACATTGAAGCTTCAAGTTTCATCACACTTGAACGAAATCCTTCGTAATCGCGTGCTTGTCTTTATTTGTTGGGCTCGTTAACGTGGCTAGCATTTGAATTGTCCTCATAACAATTTTGATTTATAATATTACCTTGCGTAGCGTCACCAGCATTTTATGAATGGTAGTTCTCCGTATTCGTATTTCTTCTCGCGGCGTTAATCTCTCCTCTAAGAAAGGTCGTTCATAAGGATTAAAACTCCACCACAATTCCGTAACAAAAGGGCTTTTTCTCGTCTATCCCCACTCCAGGAGGCGTAGTTTTATTTTTTCTCCATTTGAAATCTTTTGAATAGTCGTTTTTCATTTACCTTGCAATGGAAATAGTGGAAAAAAACTGGACAAATCTGTACAATATTACCTATTGAGTGAGTTAGCTTTAAGGAAGCGGGCAAAGGTTCCTCCACGTTTGCCGGGTTTGTATAAATTTTGGAGTAGGTAAATAATTTTTTTCTCCTTGGTGAAATATTTTGATTTGCTGCTTTTTGCCTCTTACTTCATAAAACGCTAAAGGGGGGACCCTAGGCTCCTAGCGATGTAAGAACATTTTTTAAGCCTAGCGCTGAAGTTTATTCCTAGGACTTCCGTAGTGCTTAGGTGTAAAAGGGAACTTTTGATGCTAGCTTCTGACGACTTGACTTCATTAAGGTTGCATTTGAAGGCTTTGCAGCCAATTTTCCTGTTCACTAGATTTATACTGCACTGACCCATTGGTATCCCAAAAGCATATCGAGGGAAAATAACTCTTGGTTATTGGCATCTCGGTTTTATTTCAGCATCCATTCTCGGGCGTAAAATTAAATGTTACTATTCAACTTGAAATGTTTACGATTCAATTCTATTAACTTTATTACCGCAGGCCTTTCTGAAAATTGTCAAGATCATTGTTAGTATATTCTACTCGGCGGAGCCCTTCTTCATCTGGATAACAACACACTGAAGGGAGCGGGCTCAAACATCTCGTTCTGTATTCTCAAACGTTATGTCTCTTTCTTTCCTTGCTAGGAACGTAGTTGAATCTCTCTCTCATCATAAACATCTCTCAGGTTTGTTGTCTCGTAGTCTACCTTGGCGTTCTTCATTCGTTGATCTCTCCATCTTTCGGGGTTTCCCTGCGTTGTTTGTGTTGAATGAAAATCGAACTATGTTTTTCCACGTAAAATATTTTTTAGATCACTACCATAGTTTCAACGCTCTGCGTCATCCTCAGGAAGGAAACCATGGTAGTGATCTAATAAATATTATATGTGGAAAAACATAGTTTAATTTTCATTCAATATGAATAAATTCCATAAAGTAACGCCTCAAACCATCAACGCGTTGTGTCACCCTTGACAAACCCGCGTTTGTCACCCTATGACGAACAACGCGGCGAAAACCCAAAAGATGGAGAGAGACCAACGAATCTCTCGGGTTTAGGTTCCCTATGCCTTCTTTTCAACTTTCAACAAGCGACTTGTCGTCAGGGATCCAGGGTTACAAATGCCCTGGGATTACTTGATCCCTGATGACGATGGACGAGTCGTTCATCGAAACGATGGAGAACCTTACCCGGTGTGAGACCCGAGAATTCTCCTGTATTTTCTGAAACCCATTCAGCAATTGACGAGGTGGTATGTAGATGCAGAAAGCGACTCCCGTGGCTCGGGGTGTCCAGCCGAGAGAAGCATTGGCGATGGGATGAGGCTATGCCGGGGGCGGGGAGGGGAAGTCAGGAAGGTAGGTAGGTTTGGGGGGGGTGGTTCTGAAGGGTGGGGGGTGAGGGGGGATAGTGATTCTTGGATGGAGGAGGCAGTTGTGGTTGGTGTTTGATATGGCCATGCGTCCATGAACTCGAGGGAGTGACCTTGTGGAGGGAGGGATGGGGTGGGTGTGGAGAGGCAGTACGGAGGACGGCGCAAGGTTAAGACTAGCGGAGGAGGAGGGCGGTGGAGGGGGAGTCAGGGGCGGCGGAGGAAACCCCTTCGGAAATAGGAAGAAAGGGGGGGGTGAGGTGCGCGCTGGAGCTTACGTCCTGTAAATTTGGACGGCTTGGGTGTCTGCGGGCAGGCGACAGTGGCTGGCTACTCAACGATTGTTCCATCAATTGAAGCCATGGTCGACGTTTGTCCGTCTATTGTCCCGTTTGCACTACGCACGTACCGACCACGGTCGGAACTACTCGCGCGTTTACACGTCTAAAAGTTACCATCATTACTCAGTGCTGCATTCGTTGTGAAATTTTGTCAGTTACAACTGAGGACGAGACTGCGTAAGATAGTTGCAATCCAGGAAATTATATAGGAAAAGTATATTAAAGTTTTCATGTGCTAAAACTTAATCTAGACCGAACTTTTTGCAAAAAAAAACTAAGGAATGTAGTAGTCATTGAGAGAATCTGTCCTAAATCTAACCATATTCATCCTTTAAGGATACTAGATATATATCGCTCTAGTACGTTCCAAATTATAATATACCCTGTTGTTAACTGGTCACAATAAAAATACAGACTCAATCAGGCCGGAACGTATCCAAAATAAATTTCTAAAATTTAATAATTACAAATTAGGAATCTCAGTGTCTGATTACAACACTTCATATCTTCTATCCCTTGTAAATTTCAAACCTTTACACGACAGACGATCTTACAACGTTGTTCTATTCCTCTACAAAATTATTAATTCTTTAAAGATTGTTGCTATCTCCTTTTATCACTATATTTTATTGGAGCTCGTCATAGTTTTAGAAATCCTCACCCACTTGTTGTTAATTACCATAGAAAAATATATGCCTTAATTTCCCTAGCTATTCAAATTGAGGAGGTATACATAAACTAGACCAAACTGTCGGTGATGCCATCTAGGACTCATCAAGAGAATATGTCATAAATTTAATAATATTCACGCATTGAGGACAATAGATATGATTCATATTATTTAAGTAGGATAGGCATAGATTAATCAACTAGGTTCAAGTATTGATTTCTCCATGTCTTTATCTAAAAGTAACAGCTATTTTTGACAAATTTTATCATGCAATCTTGTATATAGCGACTTTAATTTGTTTATACCATATGTGTGTTTACGTGCCATATACGTACCATCATCTGTGAAGTTTAATGTAAGAAAATGTTTAATGGCTTAGCCAGAAAATAAAGAAAACTGGTTTTGTGCAGTACATCCGCTATCATTTGCTAACTAGAACATCAGAAAAAAAAACTTTCCCCTTATTTCCTTCCATTACCTGCTCAATAATTTCTTAAATCGTTTCCATAGATCTTTTATATACTAGATTCATTTATGAAATATCTTGGATCGTTTCAAGATTGCAATGGCGTGAAAGAATTGTACGTGCATCGATCTTCATTTCCTTACTCTTTTTTTTTCTCGGCGCACTATCGCTAACCATCGTAATATGGTAAGGTTATGTACTAAAGCCTACGGTGGTAACTGTTCCTTTACACGACGTTTTGAGGCTACCATGGGACGGACCGCGGTCGGTACGTGCGTAGTGTAAACGGGGCATATGGTGTAGTGCTGAATTTCTATGCTGGCGGAAGCGACCGCTTCATTTTTTTTACTGTCCATAGTCGTCGATTTTAGGCCGTCGTCTATATTTCTACATCTGCGTCTACATGATACCCTGCGAGCCACCTCGAAGGTCTTTGGCAGGGGGTGAGTGAAAAGGAAAGCTATCGATGATCTAAGTCCGTTAAAATAGAAGATAATAGGTTATTGAACATACATGTAGTATGCAGAACACTACGACTTCATAGCCATCGAAAGAAAAAGGTCGTAGCACATGCACATGCCAGTAGGCTCTCACCGATCATGCATTGCTCCATGCAAGTTGGCACCAATCATGCAGCATATACAAAATTATGAGTGGGTAAATATCCACATAAATATTTGTTGGGTGATACTTGTAGATACACCTCGAATGTTTATGGTAATCGCTTTATGTGACGGCATGGATTGTCCATGGTCGGGAGACTTAAGTGTTCCGTATTGAGAGGCTTACACGCTGATCGCATGAAATACATTAACGTGTGACGTTGGTTTGATTCGCTTTGTTGCTATTACTCTCGCTACCAACAGCAAGTACTCGTATTTGTACTCACTATCGTAAATTTAAAAAAGCAGCTAAATCATCGCTCGCGAAGAGGTAAACCAACTGTGCAACCATCATTACGGAGTAATTTGTTAAAGTCCCCATTCCAAAAACCTAATATAGTTATGGCTTAACCGGCTAATCGTGTCTTTACGTTAATTAGTCTTCTTTAAAGTTCATAGTCACGGAGAGCATGAATTTTAATTGTTTTTTATTAGAGCTTGCGAATTATATTGTTAATGTCGGTTTATGTGGGTGAGAAGACAAAGCTCAATTCAAAATTTTAAATGATGTTTCAATGTGCAATCCTCTCGTTAAATGCTGCTGCAAATAAATTGTATAGAATCACATCGAACTCGTTATTGCAATGAATTTTCCCGATTTTTAATATTTTGAATGTAGTGGCCCTGTGTCCGTTTGATATTTTCGATATTCGTTTTATTTAAGTATGTCTGGGTATATGTCTCCCATTTAATGATTAAGTTCCCTCGACCCTGTTTTCGTAGGTTCGAAACATTTTGTCCCATGTGGAGAATGAAGAGCATGTGGACCATTGCTAAGATGGTCCTAAATTCAAATCTAGGTGAAGCCTCAGAGCACCCCTCCCCCAATAACAAATTATAGGGTGCTAAGTGATCTAGGTAAAGGTATCGACCTCATTGCCCTGAAGCAAGACGGGGTGGACTATTCTATTAAGTTTGAACCCGGGAGTTCGTAAATTTTATCTTAACACGATTTTTATAACATTGAATGGTGTCACTTCGTATCGTGTTGTTGTGTACACTCGTTTCTCCAAGTGCTGCGAAAAGTAATGGAGTCGTAAATTAATTTTGTTTTACATTAAGGTGGTGAGTTTTTCCGAGTCTTATAATTCGGTAATATTGCGATGAGGGACAAGTCCAAGTTCGACTGCAAAGAATTAGTTACACGTTGATTGTGCGTCGGGAAGAAGTTAGCTTAAAACATAATTTCTGGAATGGATACCTGTAGTGACGGATAATTTTGGCATATTACTTGATTTATTTATTCCTTATACGCAGTTTATTTTTTGGATATTCCTGTCATTGTGAATTGGGTACTGGTTTCTTTTGATTGGATTATATTGTGAAAGAATGACGAGTTGAAGAGGTGTGTACCGCCAGGTATTATTTTGAATTTTAACCGTAGGACCCTTTGTAATGCGCATATATGATTTTCCTCCGCTCTTATCTTTCGAACAAACTTTTTATGAGAACGGCTTCCTCGAAATATTTTCCAAGGCATTTTTATTCACGCCCTGTTTCCTGTCGCATGCCCAATATAACGGATTCGTTCTTATCTTTTAGACGTCCAATTTTGAAAAGCGTTTATCCTTGAAAATACTAATGAATAGCGGAGTTGTAAGTGGCAAGTCAGTTTAAAAGTAGAAATTAATATAAGATACGGTTTACGCTATATTTTTGTGCAAATAATTACATAAAAGCGCGATCGTGGTGAATCCTTGAAATGTGTCGATTTTCAGGATTGATTTGGTGAAGGTTGACCATTTATTTTACACGATCGTGCCCTCGCTTGTATCCGTATCTTACCGAGAAGATAAGATTCGGACTGAGACATGAAATCGCCCTCTCGTAAGTATTTCAGTAACATGGGTTCGGCTTGCTTGCCGAAGTTGGTCATCCAGCTCTTGAGGCAGGCGGGAGAGACTTCGCGTGATGCACCTCTCGCGTCATATTGAACTGCCGTGAATGAGAACGTCCACTGTCGGCCGTTCAGCTATTTTGACCGTCGTCGGTACAATTTCACGTTACGGTTGCCTCGGGGAGTCAGTCATCCTGCATGGCCCCGTTGCCAGTTTACCTCAGGTGAGCCTCTTGGCCCTGGGCCGTTACAAGCCGCAGCGCAGCGGCAACACTGCCGCTTGCGAACTCGCCGGGCATCCCTTCCTCGTCGCTCTTTATCCATGTATTCTTTTCATCCACGAGTCTCTCTCTCTCATCATTTTCGATTTTTTCTGTGGATTCTCTTTTCCCTCGTCGAGCGACCGTCGTCTGCCTCCGAGAGAGTCTCCCCTGAAGACCTCTGGTCGCACCCACAACCCTCGCGGGGAACTGAGAGAAAATGTGAGGCTGGTTGGTGGTTCTTTTTTTTTCCTCTCGCTCGGGTGGCACCCACACCCTTGGGCCCACCATCTTGCAGTCCATTCGTCCCTCCCGCAACCGGTTTCTTCTGCTTAGTCTAGCATCTCTCTCTTCTTGCTCCTTCCTTCCGATTCCAAGAGATCTTCTGGCCTTTGCGGTGGCTAGAGGGAGCGCTTCCCATCCCGGGGAGCCCGGGCGTCGGTGGAGTTCCGCCCGGTGCCTCTGTGAATGTTTCGTGCAGACTTCCTCCGGTGGAGGCTACAAGGTTTTGTTTACCGGGTCGATTGGTACTTTTCGAAGGACGGACGACTCTCCTCGATCGAAATGTCGGCAAAAATGCACCATTTGACCCCTCGGAGAACTATTATAGCCTTAACCCATAGCATGCGCCCGTAGTCACCCATAATGTTGGCTCTTAGGGCGTGATCACATGATACATTAACGCGTACGTGTTAATTTCTGATTGCATGACTGATTATGGTGGACCGGAGCAGAACATGCACGAATGCATGAACCAAATCAGAATAGGTTCTATTTTCTGTAGATGCGTTCGCACTAGTTGGGTGGTTGTGCATTTTGGCGTTCATTCTCGCGCTCATACATTTAGGCATTAACTCGTACGGGTTAATGTATCGTGTAACCAGGACTTGAGTTACTAATTGTGTAGTATTCCCTGTTGATATTCAAGTTGTGCCCCCGCGTGATTAATGTAAAAATGTCGAAACTCGGTTAAAGTAAATAATTCCCAGAAGTCCAACCTATTTCGCTAGCCAATGGGATGGATTGCTGCATATGTGAGCGACGATGTCCTCTTCGTCCCTTGGGGTTGGATTATGCGTATTTGCGTAATATCTTATTTCATGCATCCTACCGTGCGAGGCAACTCTTTCTTCGGTAGGGGGATGAGGTTCGTCCCCATCGTGCATTGAGCAGTGGACTGTGTTGCTGTTTCACAATGCATTTATGCGGAGAGGTCAAATCAAGAATGTCATAGTCCATGGGATGTGTGTGGTCATCTCACAATGAAAAATATTTACGTGGAAATATATTGATTTTATGCGAGGCTTGAAATATGTTTTTATGCTAGTATTTAAACCCAGTATTTAAGATTTTAAAAATCACTTCATTACTCGACGATTCATTTAGGCTCAACCTCAGTGATAGTGATCCGCTGTGACCTCTTATTGTTCACGGAATAAGATTTTAATCCTCTATATCCTGGAGTTATCTCCATAATTTTACTTCAAGTCCATGCAAATGCTGAGTCACCTTTCCGTATGCAACGCTATCTAAAACATTTCTCCATCACATGAATTTTGTTATACCATGATGCTAGGTACGGGCTCCATCTCACCTCCTTTAAACTGGTGTAGTGTATCATCCTTTCTTTATTAGCCTAAGTGGATATCCTTATCGACCCGTCTGGCCTTGGTTTCTGTTTAACTTCCCTAGTAAGCGAAATGTTTAACTTTTTATTCAGGGTTCATAAATGGGTGACTTGGATGCGCCCTACTCCGTATCCTGAAGTCTAGTCTATTTTTTTATTGTGTTACATAAATCTCATCTCCATTTTAAACACAGTGTAATATCTTTTGGAGATTCCCTCATTAAAATTGAAAAACCTGCGATGAACATTTTCTATATGCTGTTATGCCTCAAGAAGTTTCCTGGGAAATAAAAGGGTAGTACGACTCATAGGTTCGTTGTAACTTATTGTTTAAACATTCCTGTTGAAATTCAAGGTGTACCCCCGCGGAATGTGTACCCTATTAAAAATTTCGAAACTCGCGTAAAGTAAATGCCCAGAAGTCCAAGCCGGTATCGCATGCTAATGGAATGGATTGTAAATTAGAGCGGCGATATCTTCCTCGTCCACCCCTCTCCATGATTTTCTGTACTTATTAATCGCCCCCTTTTCGTTCAATTATAACCGCTTTCGTATTTCACAGGGGTTGGAGTATGCATATTTGCATATATCTTCTGCGTTTCCCCTCTCCCCATGTCCTCACTTTACCCACCCGTGTGCTAATGTTGTTAAAAAGTAAATACAGCCCGTGTCGCTCGTCGTACCCATTTTTTTCGTGTACCTCGGACAAAAGTCACCGACTTCCTACTATCCTAGAAGGCATGGAGGTACTACGTAGATGTGGAAAGATTTGCTCGCCGTAATGCTGCTGAAAACAAGTGACCAAACTCCCTGCCGAACATCATTGACATGGTTCCCTGGGGACGCGCTCGGTAATTTACGCTGCGTAATCTCGAATCACTGCCATCATTGTTTCATTACACTGTGTTGTTAGACTCTCCTTTGATATCGTCCGCACCTTGCAGTGCACGTTATTGGTCGTGTTTATTATCCGTCGCCACGTACAGGGATTGCATTGTTTCTCCCCAGACTCGAAGGCACACTCCTTTGCGACCGATCTTGTTTCTCAAGCGCCTTATCGCCCGGCTCGCTTGTTGCTTCCACCCCCGCCTCCCCGCCTCTGGCACCAATTCCGCCCCCCGGACACATTGTGCCGTATTCCGGCTCCCACGCACTCGCTCCTCAAGGCACCAACTACTCTTATATATTCCCCTGTCTCTTCATAGCATCATTTCTTCCCCAGTGCTGCGTCTCCGAACAGTCTTTTCCATCGGCTATCAAGCTTTTTCGGGCCCCCACACTCCTCACTTCCTTTCCCTCCGAAAAGCCCTCCCGCCTGCCCTCTCGGCCCTACTCCCAGCGTCCCCTCGTTTCCCGCCCCCCAGCCAGCCGAGGGGCCTGCCTTGCCCCCCACCCCACCCCTCGTCCCGACCCTTCTCTCCCCAGCTGCCTCCCCCCATCCTTAACTTCCCTCCTCCCCCTCTTCCCCATTTTTGCTCCACGGCCAATGAGCATGCTTGGGCGGTGTTGCCACATCGTGTAGGTCTCCGGCATTCCCGCAACCTTATCGTATCCGCTCTTTCCTGTCTGTACAAAACATCGCGTTGTATTTTCTTCTTCTTTCCACCTACTTATTGCATGTCAAAATATGCTATAGGCAGTCCTTCGCGTGCGGCGCGGATTGAGCATAAGGAAAAGAGGAGGAGGAAAACTCGGTTCACTGGACGCGTATCGATCGTGGATAGATTTGCGTAACTCTCGTGTGCGTAGGGTTTTCGAGGCCAGGTTTCTTTTTTTCGAGATACCGTATTGACACCGATTATTGGGATTAATGTTCCATGAAAGCACTGCACCCATGCTCCGATTCCTGAAATCTCGGAATGTGACGGGATAACAGCGAGCATAGGGAATCTTGATTGTTTTTATTTGAAAATTCATTAAACCCTGAGTAAAATATGGCTGCATATCATAGAGGTATTTTCCATGAATAAGAAGGCGGATGTACTGATAAAAAATAATCCCCGGATGCGTTTGTGCATTGATAACAATTTCGGGTTATTTCAATCTTTTAGGGATGTTCTCTTGCTTTCGTAGTTATACTGACTTCCACGTGAATATTTTTTGTACGCGTGTGCTAGCTGATTCTTGGAAACCGTCTAACTAGAAAGGAGTATTATCAAAAATTCGGTTATACGTTCTACTTCCCCGATTGTTACTGGGAATATATTGACTGCCGCTAAAATTTTATGACCTCCGAGTCTGTTAATACAGAATTCATGTCAGACTGTATATATCTAGTAATTTATTTATTAAATCAAGCATGGTTAAAAGAGGATACTCATTTTCTGCGTTATCATATATGTGGTAATTTTAATATATTGACATAATGCCTTGCGAGCCACCTCTACCGTATTTGGCAGGGGTATATGGAAGGTTGTGAGGATCAAATGCTTGAGTTTTGCTAGAGAGTGCCTTTGTAGGTGTAACAGTTGTTGGTGTGGCACAAAGTTTTTGACTGGAAGACTAAAAATATAAGGTATGTTCTTATCTGTCTCTGTGTTTACGACGCCATAGCCGCGCACTCCTGCGTCTCCGGAGAGCTTGGGACGGGTGTCGTGGAGCTCGCCGGCATTCCAAATCCCGAATATAGGACGGAATGGAGAAACTTGCTTCTGTGAGTCTGAGAGGAGCCTTATATCTCCCACTGTTATGCCGAATGCACTATCATTCGCAGAAATAATGTGTAAGGAGTGCCGTATACACATGTCATGAATGGAATCGTAGTTGAATACTGTGCTACATGTGTGGTACCCTACCTCTTACCGTCCATTAAGTCAGCCAAGTGATACGTAGATATTATGTTATAGCTTACGACCGTTTGTGGGTATACCGTTTACTGCGTGGAATCAACTTCTGCACCTTAGAAATGTGCTACTGTCAGGTCATCTACTTTTAAGATATTGTTAGCGATGTCTTATGTTTCTTCGTTGAAGCTTTCGTGGGTATTCATTGGGAATTACCTCAAATAAGATGACTAGTAACGGCCACGAAACTTCGGGCGACAAACCCAATGAGTACGCCAAGTCTAATGCTCTCTTCAAGCCATTGATTAAGTACTAGTTTTTGGTTTGTGGGAATCCTTTTTGGTTGTTGTGTCCAGCGTTTTACCTTAAATATTTTCTTAGGAGTCTGGTCGGTGATGGATATTTTGCTTGATTGTTTTCCATTACTTTCCTAAATTTTTAATTATATCCCAGTCTCTAGTTAAGTTTTTTTTATAGTATAGGAGAGCCTACAAATCTAATATATGGATTTAAAAAATGCTTAACTCAATATTTTGCCGAAGAGATTGTGCACGCATGATAAATATCTTTTAATAAGTGTGGTACCTTAGCTAATACTCTACAATCTATACGGTCCCACTTTCATGATGAAATGTTTTTAAAAAGGTTGGGGAAATCTTAATTTCTCGTGAAAAATCTATTCCCGTGAAATTCCGTGAAATACTAGAAAGATTGTGCATCTTTTATTTGGTAATTTAGTACTTAAGCTTGCATTTCTCCGAAAAAAGATCTTTTCCTTTGAGATACTTGGAATTTGGACCATTTTTATGTGGAAGTTTTACGCTCTGATTCGCAATTCTTGTAGGATAATGTATTAGGTACTATTGGAAAAACCTTCTATCAGTCCCTGAAAAAAATTGCCGCTTGATTTAAATTTTCCTGGGATCGTGGGAGTTTCGCCATCTCGAATTTTTTCGAGACATATCTATTTTAGTAAAATTCATTCGTTCAGATCGTGAGGCATGCTTTATTTTGCTACGGAATTTTGATAGTCGTTTCAATTCCATCTTCATTCGCTTGAACTTTCGAAATCTCTTCTGTTATGCCGGAACTCTATTTGTCGTATATAATTAAAACATTTTTCGGAGCAAATGGATTTTAGTGAGCAAAGATGGTGACTAAAGATTGCGTTGCTGTCTCTTTGAGCCCGTAGCTGACAATTATTACCGCTTCGTGTGTCCACGCCCACATCCTGCCCTGGTAACGTGCGAATTGCGTTGTGATCACTTTCAAGGAAATAGGAGATACCGTATTTTGAGCATCCATTACTGAGAATCTCTTCGAGTCCTGATTGCTTGGCTAATTAACTTTACTAGGAAAATGTGCGCAAAAGCATAGGGAGAGCATTGCAGAACCCAATTATCTCCGTAGTTTAGGTTATGGCTTCATAGGTTTTCTCGTTTTTTACGCACTTTCCCAACTAATGTTTAGCCCAAATGGCACGATAATGACATTTTCCACGACGAAAACTGGTATCATGGGCACGTAATTGAGTTTCACTGTTTCTGTCGATTTTCGGTGTCATGGATTTCAACGTGCATAATATTATCTACCGATACCGTCCTTAATTACTTTCAAATATCCCTATTTATTTCTCTGTTTATTGGTGTTATGTGAGGGTGTCATTTTACTTGAAATTGAAAATCACTTGTTTCTTACTGCTCCTAGTAATTAAAAATAGTGTGACGTGATTACATTTTGCGAAAGCTTTATTGCAGACGCATTTCCTCGTCTTCTAGATTATGGGACCTCGATCCTGGTGCAATTAGTAGTAACTTCCCTCCGTTGTGGCAGAAGTAATTGTTCGCTCCAATTCAGGGGGCAAGTCCTGCGTCCTACGCGACACGAAAATTGATGAGAGATGAAACTCGCCGCGTCCATTTGCATTGGGGAGGAAAAATTCGTTACCGTGTTCATCGACATTGTCATTCCGAAACTGTACTCGTTTATGGGGAAACACTGCCTCAGCGGAAAGTGTACCGTTCGAAAAGTGCACCATTAAATACGGCATTTATAGAATGATTATCCAGTGTTGAATATTATAGCGCATATTTTAACTATATAACTACAAATGCCAAGGAAATTTTGTGAAAACTGGAAACAATCGTGCTTATGTTCCGTACTGTACCTATGTTAAATAATAAAGATTCACTTATTACTTCTCCACACTTTTTTTTGCAGAGGTAAGTTAAACAGTTCTTGAAAAGTACGAAGTGATTATTTATTGATCAAACAGAGAGAAGATACAATTATGTACGAACTAAAAACCTATAGGGATCTGCAATTTAGTTTTATCTTCGTAATTATAGAAATGCATGCTATTTTGATTCCACGATTAAGAACTATGATTTGCGGATTTTACGCAGTCTGTTTCTAGGTTTTAGCCAAAAACTACGTGAATGCGTTCTCCTACTTTATTTAACCGAAAAACTATTATACGTTCGTTTTTTCGCAGATTAAAAAATGTATTGAAATATGCCTCTTAATAACTGCAGTGGTCCATTTTTTACTAAGGGTGTGCTGAACAATTTAAGGACACTTGCGCCGAAGTTACGCGACGAAGCAAAGGAGAAAGCTAAAAGGGATGTCGGGATGATGGCCAGCTGTACGCTTAGATGGCACGCCGACGTCTGATTCAACGTAGCGAGCTCTAGACGCTGTGCATAGCTTTGTGATGTATTCCCAAAGGCGGGGTAAATCTAATAAAATGAATTCTGGATCATCTAACGGAGCGAGTTGATTATGTCCCCCCTTCGCGTCCTTTATGTCTGTGTAGGCCAACACTGTTACTTGAAATGTGCGTTTTCGTTTTGTATTTTGAAAAAGTACTACTATCGCAATACTGTTTGGCTTTGAAATTTGCTAGAAAAGACGCTAAACGTTGGGAAATGAGAAAGGTAAAGCAAAATGATTCGGGGTTTTAGAGAGGTGTCTTATGAACCGTGCTAATGGTCTACCTGTGTGTCATTTGTTTTGAACGAGCACATTCCGATTGCACTGCTTGAAAAAATTGACTGTAAAAATTAATAATAAATTACTTCTATTTACTTAGCAGTAAAAAAATCAGTAAAATTTATTTTGATTATATAATGTGGAAAATTTCTTTTCTTGTCAGTGGTTAAATCGCGAAAAGTTCATTACGGTGTGTAGGTGGAAGGTCTGTGCATAGCTTTTTCTTTTTTCTCCTGATTTACATTTAACAGGATGTAATCTCAAGTTCAATCTGCACAAAAATAATAACACGTTAAGGTGCAAGACTCGGGGTTGTGTACATTCCTCCCTTCAAATGAATTGGTTTATTTTGTTCACTACATATTACACTTCATTTGCGCAAGGTGATCAAAATTTTGGACCGAGTCAATCATTATTTTGGAGATATGGCATGATAAGACTATCTGCCTTTTGAAGAATATTTTCCTCGATAGTTTCTTGCAGTATGTTCGAAATTCGTAGGCCGTTTGAGATGAAGTGTGGAATGTAACGTATAAAGTTATTCTCCCTGCATATGACTTGCGGTAAGATAATGAAAATGATAGCGGTAGTCTTTTTGATGAATTCTCATATATTGTATTATTCTAATGTATTGAAATCGGTGTCATTTTTTGAAGGATAATTTATTTTTTTATGATCATATTTTATGTTAAGGATTCAAAGTTATGGGACGGGCGTTGCCGGTTGCGGCTTACTCTGGAGGGAAGGGACACCTAATGTCGTCAATAATTCTTGTAATTCATTTCCATGTCATTATATTTCCCCTTCTCCTCCTGTAACTTATGTTGTTATTCTTTGATATTTGGTCACATTAAAAAATAAACTTTGAGGGATTAAGTTTCACTTCAATAAATTTCAGGGAGCTAAAATGCAGGAAAGGGTAAAACTTTTTTATATGCCTCAAATTTTGGTAAAGGATTGGTAGTTGAAACTTGATATGGAATAAAATATTTTTATTAATATATTTTTAAAAATTTGATTCGGATTATTATTAAATTATTCATATTCGGATTCGAATTAGCTGACTTATGAAATTGTATATTATGTGTTGGTCACTAGGAGCCTCCCTCCTGTCTCTATCTTTTTTCTGTGTCTATTCACCAACTAACCGAATAACCTGTCTTTGTTACTCGTGAATATTGCGTTCCCCTAATTTTTGTTTGCGTCCGCGGTTCAAGATTTTTCTACTTCTGCGTGCATTGCAAGTTTTCTTTACAAATCATCTACGTTTAAATGGTGCTTAGTCTGAGATGAGCGATAGCTAAATACGGAAGTGCATTTCCAAGACGCTCTGTTCTCGCACGTAATGAAGCTCAAGTTGAGTATTTAATTGTGATCTCAGTTTAGGCATTTTTTGATGTCTTAAATCTCTCTCTCACTAGACTCATTTGATCATCTTATGACGACGGGAATGGCGGAATTAATTGTGTCTCTTTGCCTTTTGTCATAGTTCCAGAGACTTCCCTACTATGCATTGCTATAAATTGAATTTTGCTCTCGGAGACTTATTCATTGCCGCCTTTTACATCTTCACTTCATCCTACACTTATTCGGTTTCTTCGTCGAGTGAAAGCATGCAATCAGCGCTGGGAAGAAATGCAGGTGCAAAAAAGTCTTTGGGAGTCAAACGCTTGCCGACGTTTATGACTCGTGTAATATATCATCATAGTTTAATTTGCGAGAGCGTTTCAATCATCATTGTAAATTGGTATATTTAGTGTCGCATTTAATTACATGGTTTGATGCCTTTTCACTGGTAATTAATATTTATGTAAGAAATATGGCTGTGGGATATGAGATTCAAGACGACCGGTCGAATGGAAGTTAACTGATGGAGTTTTCAAAATTTTTGCTAAAATTAATAATGTCAAAGTGTCGAATGCCCGTGGTGTATTACCATTGATATTAAAACATTGCATGGGAAACAAAATAGTCATAGGATTGTTGTTCTTTATTTTTACATTTCTTATGATAGAATCTAATTTGATCTGGAATCGTGTTGTGTTTGTTTATTCCTTAAGGTATTATTAATTTGAATACCAAATTTTTTACAGACAGTGGTTAAATTTTCCGTATCACCCTTAGTTTTAGAATAAAAATTTCGTTTGATCGACGCTGATTTGTAGGAAATACGACATGATATTTCATTTTTTTAAAACCTTATCTTAATGTTCCCCTTATAATATTTCTAAACTCTTAAAAATATATCATTGAGAAGTCGCTTTTGAATGGATGTTAATTTTGTTTAACATGACTCATAATTCCGAGGTGTAATATCTACCTAGGAGTAGAAGGAAGCCATCAGAGTTGATATTATTTGAGGGGAAACCCTCCCCTTCTCTGCCAATTAGCGTACTTGGTACGTGAGCGCGGGCTCTTAATTTATTCGAGCGATATGGAATGGAAGATATTTGCAACAGAAGCCTATGACTTGATCCCCAAACTCCCTGCTCAAGGGACAAGTTGAAGATAAGTATTTTCTATCATTGAATTAAGAGTGGCGAAACTGATGATTGCGAGTCTTTTTCGATGTACCACCTCTCCAAAGCAATGAGTTCATGTATTTCCTCGTAAATATATATTGTGATTTTATTATTATTCTTACATGTTTATTATGTATTTATGTTGCTTTAATACATAAATCCGGTCTGAGAATTTTCAGATGGTGTTACTGCGATTCGTAAGTTAGTGTTCCTTTTTATTTCTTCCACTTCCAGGATGGCTAGTAGAAAGATTCACTAGTATAACCTCTATTTAATAATGGATTTTCCATTTTGTCTACGTCAAGACTTCAAACCTACCGTCGCCTCACCTCTAATTTTAACCTTAACATGTTTCGTATGTATTTTTGAGCTTTGATTTAAGGGTGTAATGAAGCCTATTGACGTTTGTATTGTGCGCACTGTGTTCTCTCTAAAGTAATCAGTATTTTTGTTATTGTTACGTTATAAGAATCCGTGTAAATATTAATCCGATACCAGAAGTTGGGCAAGGGAGACTGCTTTTCTCACAGTGGTCTATCACAATACATTAGGTTCTCTCCTCGTGAAATTTATTTAACTTATTGCAAAATGCTCGACTCGCACAACTTGAATGCAGCTTGAAGGTAGTTAGGTGGGTAGAATGGGAGGAGCGCTATTTTTCTCCTAACGCTTCCTCCCCACATTTCAGCTGGTTCACTTATTTATTGGAGATGGAGCTACTATGTATGTCATCGTGGAGGCCCAGTTCATCCAAACCGCTCACTATTTCCGTATGGGACTTGCGTCTGAAAGATTTATTGTAAAAATTAAACAAATGAATGACAGTGGAGAGATACAGGAGAGATTTGGAGATCATTACGGGTTCATGTTTCTCGAGGTGTATTGTTGCAATCATGTGACTAACACAGAACCTGGATGATGAACTTGGGTATTTCGCGCTCTCTCACGCTTTGGATGATTGAACATGACATCTTTTATGTAGCAAAGTAAAGAAGCGCGATAAATAAACTGTCAGTCCTCATTAGACAGCGTGTAGTACTCGTAAGGAATCAAACATGAGGGCATTGCGGAGAAGGGAGCAATCGTGTAAGAGGTGTTTCTCTGTTTCCTCATGTCGGACAATTATTCTCGGAGAGGCTTCGCTCCTTTTCGGCGTAGTTATTCCTTATCTTAATGACTGGGCGTGGAAGTGAAGCCCTTGAATCGCGTAATCTCTCGTTACGGACCGACATCTCTCCTTATCTGCTCTCTCGCCTTTCTTTCCATCCTTATCTGCGCTCCTTCACAGTCTGCTCGGCCTCTCCTAATCTCCCCACCCCACCACACATGTCGATCTCGATATTAGTGCGTGCGGTGTTTCCCGAGGCTCCTGTCCCCCACATCGCGTCCAGCTGCGACGTCGTCCTCTTGGGAAAAGGTTTTGACAACGTCGGGATTCGAAGACGGATCATCTGGAATAAATTGGATACTTGGCGCACCTAGGCTTCCGGGTTGTCCTCCGCGCCGGTTCATCGTCGTGACGATGCTGTTGTTGAAGGCGTCTTCAGGTTTGAAGTGTCGAGTGCAAGTTTTTCCCCGTCTTATAAACCTAGGTCTGCATAAGACGCGGAAAAAACTTGCATCCGACACTTCAAACCTTTACGACGTCTGCTGCAATGCCGGCTAAACCTTCGTCACGAGGATGGATCGACGCAGAGGAGAACCCGAAAGCCTAGTTGCGCCTACTGCACCACTCCTTTGCAGCCTCCATCCACAAATTAGATTATTTTTGGTGTAACTTGAATGAAATTCATCGTTAACACTTAGAAGCCCAAGCCCGAGTATACCTCGGGATGTATATTTTCTGCCAGGGACCTATGGTAGTTTCATCTTTAAATTATTTGTTTCATTTTTGTCAAACGATGAATGTTGAATAATCGGGACCGTGTCCTTCAAACGATCGATGCGGGAAAAAAGATACTTCGGGGAAAGATAGATGCGGGAAAAGATTATATTGCGTGCATGGAAACAGAAACGGCGAACGATGAATGCAGAAAAATTGCGGGAACGATAGATCGAAGTTCCACTGTAAACATACAGAAGAAACAATTATTTGAGATAAAACGACTGAGTATCCAACGAGTTTTTGTAGTGAAAAGAAGAATGCAAGCTGCTTATTCATGATCCTAAATGATGACGAACAAAGCTTTTCTACAGTGCACAACAAAGAGAGCGCAGATAGAGGGCTGTGTAAGCAACTCCTATTTTAGATGAAGTCGAAGAAAAAGATTTGACCTACCTGGCCATTTTAACACAAATCCCTTGACTTTACAATTGGGCATTTTCCATGAACAGTAAACTCTCTATTATCTTCGCCAATGATACCGAGAGGTGGCATGAATAGTCGGAAAATGAGTCTTACATCAGTAGAGCTCGGAAAAAATAGTCTGAGTAGAGCTCGGCGTGTCGTAATACATTCTGTGGAAAATTATTCCGTACGTATTTGTCGGACTCAAACTATTTATTCTCTTTGTTTAGGTAACTGGTCCTCTTGTATGGAAGGTGCTGTCATATAGCGGCTCGTAATGTACTTCTGATTAGGAAATGATTTTATAAAAAAAACAGACGCCCTGGGTTTTATCGCAACCCGTACATGAAAATATCACAGATTTCGAAGCGTTAAATTCAGTCCTGCTCACTGATTAAATATATGCCTATGGTGTTGTTATTTCCTTAATGTCAGTTCTAGAGCATAACTGGTTTAGCCAAGCTGGGGCATCATTAGCTGGATTCTTTTATTCGTCATGGTTTTTCATTGCTTAGGTAGTGTTCTTCAATTATTTTTGTGGAAATAAATGAGTCAGCAGTACTAATTTAGTCGGTTACAGCCACTTGTTTTAACGATTCGTCTGGCTTGCAAGTCGTTTCGTCTCTTGGAACTCTTAATCAACGAAGACTCGGAAATGTGTGGCAACATGCTATATGGAGGATTTTTTCTCTTTCCTTAAGGATATGAATCTAAATCTGTGGATTACCCCACAAGCCACCATGAGGACATAGAAGGTTATGATAGTGACCTATACTTTGTGTAATTCCATTCAAGACTGGAAATTATCCTTGCGTAAATTCTATAGGAAAAATCTCATGAGCTTTTATATTGGGATTTTAATGGAATATTATTTTCCATCCATCTTGTGGGCACTTGGGTGAAGGTGACTTACCAAATGATTCAGTACACTATGGGATGCGTGGCGTGAGAAGATATAGCACCGAAAACTGGAGCATACCTGCAATTTGATGAGATCACTGCAAAAATCCTCTTTCATGCTACCAATAGTTATGGGGCCGTAACCTTTAGCTAATGTGTCGCTGTGTATGCTGAGTTATTTAATATAAAACATTTTGTGGCCAATATTGGACCCAGAAAATTACGTCATTTCCTGACGGGTGTTCTTGATTGAGAAATAGCTCTGTGTTTTTTTTATGGGTAATCGATCGCTGCGGGCTCTGAATGGGCGATTGTGATGCTTCCGCTGAAACGTAATCGGCTATTTTTGTTTCAGTAGGAAATGTCATATTTTCATCCAGAGGTATATCTTTTGTCATTGGAATCGAGAGGCGAAGCTTAAGAGAGAAATTCTCTCCGCGTACAAGCAGTTAGAAATTTGTTTAGGGATGTAAATGTAAGGTAAGTCGAAAGATAATAGTTGCCCGCTATTAGTGCCAAAATTTAACGTATACTTCGCATAGATTATTATTTTGTGACATTGGTGATGAGGGAATGTGGAAAGGTTGACGTGGAGGGTTAAGCGCTTGGCATCTGACTTCAGGGTCTCTAGTTTAGAAAAAGTTTTTCCTTTGGGTACCTTTATCTATGATCACCAGTTTCGCGGTGTGATTTTTTGCTACGCAGAAATTCGTGCTGCATTGCCAGTGGGCCCTGGGGTTGGAGCTGAATCCTTCGCCCTGTATGCATCTTAGAACGTCAGAATTTTGAGTTGGGGTGTGTCTCTATCAAAATTAGCCATACGAATCTTCTACACCAATTAGGATGGATACCACTAAATGAACGTCGCTCAAATGTTGATTCTAATCTTTTATATTTTTCACGGTGAAACATTTTCAGACAACCTCAAGGATATTTTAGAGTCATATAGTGGGTACTACAGTTGATTGGACTGTGATTACAATCTTGGGGAAATAGATTCGATAACACAGAGGTTCAAACATAGATTCTTCCTTAGAACTACACAATGCCACAGGAATATTATCCGTGATTTGAGATATTTTCACTAGTTTGATAGTTAATTATTTCGTTGACTTAATTTACTGTTCATTATTGCTGTACATTGTCTCTTTATATGCACAGTAATCCTAACAGGTCGATATGTGTGCAGCTTTTCTTGCGTCGTATTAGTTTGAGATTCTGGGCCTAAATATTTACGTAACGGGGTAAAAGGTACTTGCCTTGTGAGAGCTAATCCCTGCCACATATGTTCACTTATCGTTGTGGTAGCGCCTTCATGTAGCTAAGTGCAAGTTGCTGAAAGTGAGCGAATACGTTGGTGGCTGAAACACTCGTGAATTTCTCCACATATGCAGAATATGAATTAATTTATTTATGAAAATATTTCTATGCAAATTGTCTAAAATTATAGTTAGCGTTGACTGTGAGCAGTCTGTTGACATGATCTTGACCTTTTCCAATCTGGGGCTCCTCCATTTTCGTGAAAACGAATTTTTGGAACTCTTGCATGCTTAAAATTATTACGTGATTTTTGGCGATGATGGCACTATTCACAAATTTTTCCGCGATTAAGAAAGTTTTCAGACATGACTATCTCATGCAAACAAGCACGAACTCATGAAAGTTTGCATTCAAGAAAATCAACGAGCCCCATGTTCATTTTCGTTGCACAAATTTGTAAATTTAAATGAAAAAAAAATGGTTGAAAAATTAAGCCACGTGATATTTCCTTGAGGATATTGGTGACCCTGTGGGTGGAGCATCGGGTTACTGATCGGAGGGTCTCGGGCTCAAATCCCGATTGAAGCCTTAAGAAATCCCCGAGAAAAATCCTGGCTTTGTGAAGAAGACTGTTGGAAAAAATTGCCTCCTTTGCCCTGAGTATGTGATATTCACACTTATTAAGTTAATTTTCCATTTTAAAGTTGATGAGAAGAAAAAAAATCTTTTGATGCTCTACAGCATGTCAAATGTGTACACAATGTTCGCTCGGCAGTAATTTTTAATTTTACTTAATAATTTTGTTAAACCAGAGCTCATGTCGGGGGAGTAGGAAACCTCCGACGGCTCTTTCCCTGTTTACGTGCCTGAATTGAGCTTACTGAACGTATCTCAAGTGAAATGTCCAAGTGTTATCGTGGGACTCGTGCTCGTGGAACGGCAAAAGCGTTTATAACGTTGATATCCGAGGGAATTGCGAAAGTCGCTCGGCTGAATACGGAAGGGGTGTGTCTTCGGTTCGTTCTCAATTTTGGCGACCTTTTCCCACCACATGATTCGACTGAGGGCACCGTGAGTTGAACGCAGTGGCGAAATCACGAAAGACGTGACTGGTGCTCTCAGTCATGATTATTACATTTTTTTCATTTGGATAATTTTCAGAGTCGGGAATTTCGTCAGGATTGGCTGTTCACCTCGAAACTTAGTCGTACTGATAGGTGTCTCCGTTATTTAGGCCCCTGTGCGCGTCGTTATTGCATCGTGCATTACGTCATCTTTTTCTCCACTTCCCCTCCCAGTTCGCCAGCGTGTTGAAGGCGGGAACGTCGAAGGACTTCGGGAAGGTGCACCTGTTGCGTCGACGGGGGCGCCTAGTGGTGGGTGTAGTAACGATGTGCGGCTTATCTACGCAATCGGAACTCTTGGCGCGTCCTTCAAATTTCGTAGCGCGCCACCCCCCAATCGGGTGCTCACCAACTTACTAACGCGTCTTCCTGAGTACAGAAGATATTCTATGTATATCTATAAATGTATAAAAGAGGATGATTGTTTGCCTGTCCGCAATGCGTATCCATACGGCTGCACGGATTGCAACCAAAGTTGGTAGTTAGTACAACGAGGTGCATCTCATGCTGCCGAACTCCGTAGTGCTACTTTTGGTTGCGTCCGAAGTGTATTTTGGGTCGTTATCTCATTACAGTTTGTTAAGCCACGTTATACAACTTCTGCGGTTGGACATCCTGCCGGGTGGGCACACCTCTTGACACGCTCAATGAGGAAACATTAGAATCCTGTATGATTATAAAATCCAAGTTCCAAGTTTCCCACTTCTCTGAGTACTATCCTTCCGAGCAACACCAGGTGGCTTGCTGGTTAACCATAAAATGAAGGGGTTTGGTGTCCAAAAGAATGGCAACCATCGTTTCTAGTGTTTTGAGATATTCTCATTTTAAAGTTTGGTTAAATCTATGAATCTTTGTAATTTTTTAACTACGAATTTCAAAGCAAAAGTATTGATAGTATTAATTTAAATGCTAAATTACATAATAAGTTGGAGCTTGTAGTTCATATTTTTCCTCAAAATAGCGTGGTCAGCTCAGTTTGGCCAAAAGTGATGGTTGCCAGTCTTCTAACCCGACCCCTTTAAAATGGATCCAAGCGCTTGTATTGAATTCAGATGATAAATTGCTATGCTGGGGGTAGGCGTATTATTTTAATTCAATCCCGTCCTTTCCCAGAAATTGGCGCTAACACTGGATATATTGGTAAATAAGGTGAATAAAATCAATGAAATTTTATTTGAAATATTTATTAAGAGTAGAATATATTGGTTTAAAAATCGATTTTAAAGTCATTTCATTATTTATCACCATAGCTGTTCCTTACTTTTTGCAAATCAATTTTGAATTTAATAGATGTATTAATGTCAGCTCATAACAGTTGTGTAAGTGTTGGAACCAGCATTGATATGAAATATGTAATTGGTTTCGCATCGAAAAGGGTGCCACTTTTAGGGCATGCGACTCGTCGATCCCAAGAAAAACTTTAATATGATTGAAATGGGAATTGTTTGCGACATAAATTCGTGAAATTCCACAGTGAAGTTTTAATTTAAACGTATCAGTTTCAAATAAAATCCACGATAAAAAATACGCATTGCATGTGTGGTAGTTTAATTTTCGTGTATGAAGACTCCCAGGTAAACCAATTTTTGAGGCCCTTGGGATATGCTGTTTCTGGTGCGAATTTTTCGTTCCCAAGTGCTTACCAAGAGCCATTCACACAAAATATCATATTATTGATGAACTCGTGTCTCTGCTTATTGTAAATGCAATTTACTCTAACCATTTGGATGTGTTTGAAATCAAAACAAGACTTCATTTAAAGCTTGCGTGTTTTAAAATTTTCATCAGCACGTGAAATGGTTATTTTCACGCTCAACCTTAAGCTATCGCCAGCTCCTCCATTAATTTTGCTATTTGCCACTGTAATGAAACAAAAGGCGTAAAAATGACATCGCGAACTCCCAAGCTGTGTGGAGAATGCATTCAAGATGTTCCTTGATCGATTCCGTGCATGTTTCCTCATTTTTCCCTTCAAGTGGCTGATTTTTCATTCTAGAATTGGGTTTGATCCTTAGGTCTGTGCGTTCTGTATTTTACTTGACTTATTCCTTGTTGGTAGTAACGGTGAAGTTTGTAGAGCCTAAATTATTTTTTCAGTTATTATATATATTTAGCCGGATAAATGTTAACTTATTTTATCGGCATGTTTCATAGCGATTTGGGTTACTACTTTAGGGCCCTCTTGGGAAACTAATGGAAATGTCATCCCGTTGAAGACCTTTTTCTCTGTATGAACACATTGTAAATATTAGTTAAGACCAATGACCTATATTATTTGTATTTTGGTACTCGGGGTGTTGTTTTTCGGTGGATCTTTCGCTTTGCATTTAACAATGGCGCGTTTGCAATCAAGTTTCCGCGAGTATACGTAAAGATAACGCCCTCTAACCTCTGTTTTCATTTGGAATTAACTATTTCCTTAAGGATTCTATTACTAAGTAAAGAAATCAGGGTCATTTAAAAACAGTCGATGGTTTTATGTTTTACTTTTAACTATTTTTTGGTGTTCACATTTATGAGAATTAAAAGTTCTATTTCGAGAATTTCGACACATTAAACTAATGTTGTGAACGGTAAATATCTTTAATGAGTATCTGCAATTGCCCCTGGGATCTTTGGAAAATTTCAATTTCTAGAGGGAGTCAAAGTTATTTCCACCAGATATCCACGATACGTTTCAAGAGAATATGCTTCGCTATCTTCGATCGACTTCAATAGGTATTTGGCTTGTATTTAAGGTGTGATTTGAAAATTTCCCACAATTTTCATAGCTCATTATAAATCAAATTATTCGAAAATTTTATAATTTGAACGGCTGTCTACTTATTAACATTTATATATTAAAACGTTCGGTTGTGATTGTGTATTCCAGTCTTTTAGATTTGAAAAAATCATAGTTATATAAACTACATTCCAGTTATAAGAAGTAGAATAACCGTTGGGGTATGCTGTCATCAAATATTTTGTTTTTATTTTTAAAACCATAGACTCGGTCAGTATTTTTCCAATGGAACCTTGATCGATTTCATGAATTCGGGTATCGCACGTGGTGGAGAACGTGTAAGAAATGGAAATATTTTCCTCGTAAATCGTATGCGTATCGTGGAAAAGGTTTCCATTGAAGTCTACGGACTCAACGTGGTTTCCACACGTTTTTAATGTTCCCAGAAATCAATTGCAGGTACTGCGCGTGGCCCGCTAGTGGATTGCCAATTTTCCATGAATATGTCCACCCATTCAAGCTCCGCATCGACTGCGAAGTTACTCTGAGGTGTGGGAAAAACTCCTCTTCGAAGAGTTACGAAAATAAGCACCTTCTGGACACATACCTGGCACACCCACGCATCGCACTCCATTACTCGCGAAGATTTTTTTTCTTTTCGCTCGTGGGATATCGGGAGGGATGTCATGAGGATTCCTGAAATTGCGCTTCGCGACGGAAAGTCAGCCGCATGCCATTTTCATTTTTTATCGGGGGAAAAAGTGATGATTTCCACTTAGTTCCGCAAGTTCTCTATCATGACCGGAGACGTGAACGGAGTTTATTCGTGGGGTCATCGGCGGCGTGAGGGAGGTGGGGCAAGGATTGTTGGTTTGTTTGGGGATGGGTCGGGGGGGCGGAGTTGGCGAGGCCGCGGATGGAGGCTGTGGGGTGGGGTTAGATGCTATGGATCGGCATGTGACGCTACCCGGATAAGCATACGCCGCCTCGGACAGATCGATCCACGGTCCCCCCGTTTCCCCTCCCTCGCCTCACCTTTGCCGCCCCTCTGTCCGCCCCCGCCGCCAACCTCCGGCCCCAACCCCCGGACGGGAGCGACTGAGCTGCCTCTTCCGCCTCCAGCGCGCCGCCGCCCCCCCTCTCCCCCGAAGCCAAACACCGCCGCCCGAGAGTGCAAGGCACCCTCTGCCTCCCCTCCTGCCCCCGCCAGCCCCCTTCCTCTTGCCCCCGCGGCGGTCGTGGGGCCGCCACACCATGATCCGTCGAACATCCCCGCCGCCCCCGCTCAACTTTTTCCCTCTCCCCTCCCCCGTTCTGGATCCAGCACCTGGAGACTCGCATCTTCCGAAAAAAATGGACTCCATGCTGTTGAT